>NC_069782.1:61613658-66613658 GCF_027406575.1 Nycticebus coucang | reverse complement strand
CAAGCAGGGGTACCCAACACACACACAAATAGAAGGCGAAGAAGGCCTGGACTAATGGGTCTGGACTTGAAGTGACTGTGTTAAGTGAACTCTGGAAGGTCTCCGATGACTGGCTAAGTGCTCTTCACCACCTGTTTTGCCCATCTCTCTGAAGAGAATGACCTGCAGCTTGTGATTTCAGCTGATGTCTCAGCAAACTGAGTCTTCTCCTTAGCTCATGGAGGTGGTTAAAGGCTTTTAGCACTAGAGAGACCTAAATTCAAATTCTGCCTTGTCCTATACAGACTTTGTTACTTCACCATCCCAAGAGGGACCCATCCTCCGCCTTCCCCAGCAGAGCCCTTTTATGCACCAGATGCTCTCATGTGCCACCTGGAGAGCTGAGGCTAAAACCTGGCTGAATAATTACTAGGAGGGGCCCCATTAAATATCATTGACCTATTTTTCTCTTCCAAAGCAAAGCCACTGCTTTCTCATCACAACCACATGGAAGATTTCTTAAAATTGAATGTTATCCCAGATCCACCCACAGAAGTTCTAATTCACTTGGCCACTTGGTTGGATGGGAGGGAGTCCCAAAATCTGTATGTTTAATGAGTATTGCCTGGAAACAGTGGCTCATGCGTATAGTCCCAGCACTTTGGGAAACCAGGGAAGGACAATCAGTTGAGGGCAGGAGTTTGAGACCAGCCTGGGCAACATAGTGAGACCCCACCTCTGCTAAAAATATATATATATTTAAAGTAACTGGTGGTTGTGGATGTGGTTATGCATGCAGAGCTACTTGGGAGGCTGAGGTAGAAAGATCACTTGAGCCCAGGAGTTTGGGGCTACGTTGAACTATGATCACACCACTGCACTCCAGCCAGAATGACAGAGGGAGATTTTGTCTCTTAAAAAACGGGAGGGTGGGGAGGAGAGGCTCGGCTCCTGTGGCTCAGGTGGCTAAGGCGCCAGCCACATACACCTGAGCTGGTGGGTTCGAATCCAGCCCCGGCCCGCCAAACAACAATGACGGCTGCAACCAAAAAATAGCTGGGTCTTGTGGCAGGCTCCTGTAGTCCCAGCTACTTGGGAGGCAGAGGCAGGAGAATCGCTTGAGCCCAGGAGTTGGAGGTTGCTGTGAGCTGTGATGTCATGGCACTTTACCCAGGGCGACAGCTTGAGGCTCTGTCTCAAAAAAAAAAGGTAGGGGGAGGGCTGGGCACAGTGGTTCATGCCTGTAATCCTAACACTCTGGGAGGCCAAAGCAGAAAGATTACTTGAGGCCAAGAGTTTGAGGTTGCAGTGAGCTGTGATGACACCACTATGTTCTACCCCAAGTAATGGAACTAGGCCCTGTCTCAAAAAAAAAGAAGAAGAATAGTTATTCCCAGTATTGTCAGACTGCACTGAGCACCAGCCGATCACAGGAGGCACCCTGTAATCCAAGCAAGAGCACCAACTCAATGTTCCAGTTCTGGGATGCTACCTATAGGTTCTGGGACCCAGGAGAAGTAATAGAGCATGTAATGGAAAGAACTCAGGCTTTGCTGCATCCACACCTGGGTGCAAATCCTGCCTCAGCCCCTTTCCAGCTGTGTGGCCACAAGAGAGTCACTGGCCTCTTTGCTCCTGTCTCCACATCTGCAAATGAGGATACCTGGCATGCCAGGACTAAGGGGACTGTGTCATACAGTTATTTTATTCCAAGTTTATCTTTTACTGGTGAAACGAAGTGATTCTTTTACCAGGGCCTGGAGCTCCATCTCCCTCACCACTGCCAACCCCACAGGGGCCTGCACAGAGCTCCCCCTTTCAGTTTTATATGAAGCCCCAAGTTCTCCATGTGACATTCAGGAGATAGAAGACTAGCCCAGCACTTGAGGTCTATAGCCAAACATCTAGAGGATTGAGTGCAAGGAATGTTACTTGGAAAACAAGATGGTAGGGGAAAGGAGAAATGAGGCAGGGACAGAAATGTAGCCAGGAAAGAGAGCAATTGGAACTTAGTTCCACTGGGGACCTCCGGGAGGCAGCAGAGAGCACACACTGCAGAGTCATTCCTCCCAAGAGGGAGGGGGCTGGGGTATTAATCCTCTAATGCCCATCATTCATAGTCAAAAACTTCCCCCAGGGAAGCTGTTAATTCCCCGACAGATGTGCAGCCGGAGAGAACCTCTGGACAAAGTAACAAAGATATATAGTTGAGGAACAAGAGGATATGGTTGGGGCCCTAGCCGCATCTGCTAAAATACTATAAGTGCACCTGCTAGATACCAAATCCCATGCTCAGTGACCTCTGCCTTCCAGAGGATGATGCTGAGGCAGCGGCCCAGGTACACTCTTGGAGGGAAGCGCAGCTCTAAAGTCTGTGTCCTACTCTGTCAGACTAACCACTCTAAGCTCTAGCCTGGTCTCTTCTTTTATAGAAGAGGTCGGTGTTTAGTGTGGTCCCACTGAGCCCTGAAGGGGGGTCTTTTGTCTGACCCAGACTTGTATCCAGGCAGGGGTGCCGCTCAGTGTGGGCTCTGAAGTTGGAGCAAGGTCCCCTCCTAAAGGGCCATACATCACCATTTCAATGCTGGGTTCAGGGAGATGTAGGGACCACCAGGGACATTATGGGGCTTGGGGCTTGGGGCTGTGGAGCTAAATAGTGTGGAGTATTTCAGTATTTCAATAATGCAGATGCACCTACGTGTCCCAGTCGAGCCAGCACCCAGCCTGGGATATACCAGTCAGGATAGATAAAGTGAAGCCACAGTAACATACAATACCCACATCTCATCTCTATGACAAATCAACAAAGCCTTTTTTTTTTTTTTTTTTTTTACACTCAGCGAGGAGGGCTGTTTGACTCATAGACACTGAGGCCTCCGAGGTAACTACCAACCAAAACATTACTGGTCACCAGGCCAAGGGTTGAAGAGTCCTGGATAGTTCTGTGCTGGCCAAGAAGTGGCTCACACTACCTTTGTTCACAGCACATTGGTCATACCTAGACGCACATGGCCCCATCTAACCATGGGTTCCAGAAAGTGTAGCCTGGAGTGTGCCTGGAAGGCCCAAGAGCCCTGCCCATTCTCTACCCCTATAACTGTCCTCCAAATCAAAAAATGGAGACACAGAGAGCTTAAGGCCCCTGCCCACAGCTGCACAGCTCCAGTAGCAGAGCTGGGATTTGAACCCAGAGTTTCCACTCTTAGCTGTCATCACAGTGAGTTCCTAAACACAGACTCTGGGACCTCCAGGCCTGGATTCAAATCTTGGCTCTATACCTCTGTGCTGTTGGCCTCAGACAGGTGAGTGATAATCCTTCCTTTGGAATCTTTGTGAAGATCCCAATGATGTTGTTTATAAAGCCCCTGGGGTCTTGGAGAACCCTCAGAAATGTCAGAGAGACAGGCCCCAGCCATAAAGGGCATCCACTTCCCTGGCAGTGCCAATGCAAGGTCTTTAGGTCTGTTCTGGGGTCAAGCGAATCATGGGAAGGCCTTGGCCAGGGTAGGAAGTGTCCCAGGGAGGGGTGCTCAGTGCAGGTGTTATCAAGGCCTTTACTATAGCATTTTGCTGTTTGAATGACCACAGCTGTCCAAGGCACTGATCTGCTGATCAGCAGTTGTGCCCCTAACCTGCTCCTGGGCTGGCCCAGGGAGCTTGGGCACTGAACCCTCCATTGGCATCTCTGTCTTGTGGGTCCTCCTTCTAGAATTATTTCCGTGATGCCTGGAACATCTTCGACTTTGTGACTGTTCTGGGCAGCATCACCGATATCCTAGTGACTGAGTTTGGGGTAAGTCTCCTCCCAGCTTCTGTCTGGGTTACTCTGCCCTGGACTTGGGCTAGGGGAGGACAGAAGCCATGGTTCCTGACAGCCATAACTGGCTCAGGCCAGCACTTGTCCCTGACCAAAGAGGAAGAAGCAGGGCCCCTGGGAGAAGGGCATCCCCTTGGGAGGGCATCATGGGGAGATAGGGCTTCCCAGAGCCTGGCTGGAGGACCAGTACTGCAGGGCAGGCTTCCCTCCACGTTGGCTGTTGACTTATGAATAAATAATGCAGATGTGAGACATTTCAAGGCTCCCAAAGCTGAGCAGCTCCCAAATAGCACGGTGTTGGGGCCCAGAGATAACCAGTTTCAAGTCAATTCTTCTTGAACTAACCCTGTCCTGGTTCATGGTCAGGAGGGAACCACAGCCCCTCAGGCCAAAGAGGGAATACCACTCCCAGGTCCTTAGGAGGGTCCCCAGGATGTCCTCTGTCCTGTAACCCCAGACTGAAAACATCCTCAGCTGAGGACATGGGGGTCTCTGGAGCTTTCTGCAATGGCCCCAGGACACATTGTCTTTTCCCCTTTTCTAGAAGACTCAGGGCCCCAGAATTCTGTCCCAGACATTCTCGTTAGCCATCTGCCAGCCAGCCAGATAGAGGGGAGGGGAAGAGGCCCTTGCAGGGAGTGCAAAAGGGCACAGGGCATCAGAGCCAAGGACCAAAGATGGTATCAATGGCATCTTAATAACAATGAAAATAATAATGGCTAACAGGGACTGCACACTTGCTGCGTGCCAGGACTGTGCCAAGCATTTTATGTGGATTGGCTTGTGAACCTTCAGAAGGTTCAACTGAAGGGATCCAAATGCAAAGACCACTCACTCATGCAGGGGAGGAGAAAGGGACCTCCAAGCATGGCAAGGTACCCACTCACCAGCCAGCCACTTTGGGGAGCTATTACCTGCCCAGGTGCTAAAGTCAGAATGTTAGCAGAGAACCAGGGCAGAAGCAAGGAGAGGCTGCCAGGCGGGAGCTGTGGGCAGGCAGAGAGCACTAGAGGAGAAATACTCTAGTCTTCTCTCTTCCCCGTCCTCTGTCTCCTGCCAGAGCCTCCCACTGGCCAAGGTAAACCAGAAGGGAGCCAGATGTGATACTCAGAGCAGGCTGAGAAGTGAGGAGGACAGATCTGGCAAGGTGTTGCCCCATCTTCCAGATGAGGAAACTGATGCTCAATGCTCTGGGTGGTGAGGAGCCCATCCAAGGTCACAAAGCCAGCCCAGGGTGACTCCTGAGAGCACATTGGCAGCTCCTGGCATGTTCCAGTCTGATCTTCCAGCAGAAAGGGATCAGTTTGTCTGATGTGTCTGATGTGTTTCCCTAACACCCCTTCTAAGTAGTATCCTGGCTACAAGTGAGCCAGAAACCCCCTCTTCACCACACCTCTGAAAATGTTCTCTGGAGGAGTCATGCCTAACTGGGGGTATCCCCACTGGTGTATCCCCCCCCTGCAGAGGACCAGAGCCTGCCTCTCATCTTCCGTCCTGAGTTTCTAGAGAAACTCCATATGACACTCCATATGACAGTCAAAATATCTTGCCACCCAGCTGTGTACAAGACAGCCTTGAACAAATGTCCCTTTAGGTCAAGAGGTTGCAAGGGGTAGCTTAGGTCCCCAGCTGGGCAAGTGGAAGAAGTTGGATGAAACTTCTAATCACCAGTAAGAGATTTGTAGGAATGAACTTCAATGGCCTGTTCTCCTGGCTGGCAGGGCAGGGAAGAGCAAGAGGTTGAGGTATGAGGACTCATTTAGGGACATTAGGACTATTACAGTAGCCAAACAGCCCTCCACAACAGCTGTCTGATCTTGAACAACTTGTGTTACTTCTTCTCAGGTAGAGTGGGGCATAACCATCACAAGCAACCTCACTGAATCCTTGCAAGACTCAGATTCATGCAGGCATGCAACAAGCATGCAGTGAGCACCCACTGTGTGCCAGGCATGGGTAGAGGTATTGGAGACACAACACAGGGGAAACAAAACAGACAAGAATGCAGAAAGCATGGCCTCTTAGGACTGATGTCCCAGAGAGGGAGAGGGCAACTTTTTTATAAACGAGCAATTGACATGAAGTGCTTGGCGCAGAACCTGCCAGGAAATAAAAGAGTTCACAAATCGTGGTTATTATTATTGCTATTGTTATTATTACCAGCAACGTACTTGGATGTGTGCTTTATTAGCTGGCCCTGAATTATAACCATTTTAATTAAAGAAAAGTTAGCAAGTGGGTGTTTGGGCCCTTCTGGGACCCAGCCTGGGTGAAGGAGGCCTCTCCTAACAGGCAAGGAGGCCACGGTCGCCCCTTTCTGCATCCCAGGTAAGCCCACTAGATCCAAGGCCAGGCTCAGCCAAACTAAGGCAGGGGGACCAGACCCTGGGGAGGGGCAAGTACCTGGGGTTTGGGGTTAGGGGGCAGAGGGCATAGGACAGTAATTCCAATGCTGGCCATGGGCCTAAACTGCCACCCCCCAGGTGGCTGGGGTGACGTGGGTTTGCCCTGTGTGCGACAGATAATGACTGTGTTTCTTGTCTTGTCTCTTTTCATGCCTGCTCTTAAAACTGTATATTGGCGCAACGCCGTCTGAAAAATTCATCCAATCAAAATGCACTATGAAATTCATTTGTTCATCCATGACGTGGTCTGTGTGTTCATACACCAATGACTCCCAACCCACCGCCACCACCACCCCCACTCCCCACCCGGGGAACCGAAACCCATTGGTTCTTTTGGCACTGGTTACAAATCAACCTAAAAAATGCTGAACTCGCCTCCCCAACCGCCCCTGCCCGCCCGCTCCCCCTCATCTTCAACATCTGCATCTAGAATCCGGTTGGTGTTACTTCTTTCTGAAGTCTAAATGCCTTACATTAACTGTGAAAGCATCTTCCCGCATACGCATTGCATGCCACACCCTGGCCTTCCAATTTGGGGTGCCTGCCATGCTCCCCACCCCTCCCTCTCTCCCTCTGTCTATCTGGCCTCCCACCCCTTCTTGTTCCTGCAGTCTCTCTCTGTCTCCCTCCCCTCCCCCTCTCCCTTCCTCTCCCTCTCTGGTTGGGTTTTCTGTTTGGGTTGATGTTGGTTTCCATCTTTTGCTGGATTATTCCTATCAGCACCTCTGCCAGGATTAGCAGATTGGCAGTGCCCATCAGCCCACCCTGCACATGTGTCCCTCACACTCAGAGCCCTGGGAGGCACACCTGCCATGGCCACTTCTCTGGCTCCACAGGGGCAGGGCCCCAGGAGAGTGGCCAAACCCCATCCCCACCCTCTTCCTTCTGCTGTCTCCCACGCCCATCCCAAGCACCTGGGACCCTTTGGGTTTGACCAGCAGAAACTTGACTCTGGAGCTTTGAACTGCACATGCCGGCCTGCCACACACACACACACACACACACACACACACACACACAGCACCACTGCACACAGACACTGAATGCAGTTATTACACAGTCACTGCACTGTCATTACACAGCCACTGCACACACAGTCATTACGGTCACTGTACACACAGTTCCTGCCTGCACAGTCAGTATACACACAGATACTGCACACAGTCACTGCACACAGCAGCACTGCACACGCATAGTTGCCATACACACAGTCACCATACCCAAGGTCATGACATGGGTCTTGACCTTCTTTCTTGTTTATTCTCTCATTCTTTTCTTCCAGTGCTCCCTCACACACAGGTGCACATATGCACACAAACCATTCTCCTCTGTCACCCCCCAACCCCAACACACATTTCTCCCTCCCCCTCTTCTCAGCTCCTCATACACCCTCGCTGTTAAATCCCACCTGCCTCTCCCCTGCCCCACCCACCAAAGGCATCTTTGCCCTGGGATCCCTGTGCAATACATGGATATTCACCCACCACACATTTAATGACCCCCTATTTGGTGGCACAAACGGAGTGGTGAACAGAAGCAGACATCATCACTGTCCCCTCCCCCACCTCCAGCCAGGTGGGGGATGCAGGCATTGGCCAAATAACCCTTGACTCCACTTGACATTGTACTTGCACTGGGAACTGAAGGATGAGCATCACCAACAAGGCAGAGAGAGATGCATTCCAGGCCCAGACAGCACATGCAAAGACCCTGTGGCAGGATGGAGTGTGGAGCTCAGGGTTTACCCTAAGCACCAAAAGAGACCTAGGAGGATTCAAAGCAGGGGAGGAGCAGTTGGAAGTGTGATTAGACAAGGTCACTGTGTTTACAGAACAGGGAACAGCTTGTCAGGGCTGGGCTGGAGGTGGGCACCAGGAATCTGATGAGAGTGGAGGAGAGAGAACAGTGGGAGGACTGGCCACTGCAGAGAGGCCTAGGGATGAGTCAGGTGTAGACTGAGGGGATGAGAGGTGCCCAGTGCCTGGGAGCATTCAGTTCTGGCCTAAAACCAGAAGATGGAGGCTAGAGAGTACCAGGAAAGGGCCAGGTTGGGAGAAGAGAACTAATGTGGGCATGGTAAGTTTGAAGTGTCTTTAGGACACCCCCCAAAGAAGTCAGGTAGGCAGGTGGGGGTGCTGGAGCTCAGGGGTGAGGTCTGGACTGCAGGTGGGGTGGGTGGTCTTCATGTCCTTCTAAGCACTTAAGAGACAGTTGCCCTTGAGTGCAGCACTGGAGGAGAGAGGACCTCAAAGAAGCTGTCCCTATGGGCCTGTGTCTGGCCCCATTCTTACTGTAACTGGGAAGTGCAAGGCAGGCATTGAGGAGAGGAAGCTGCTCTTCCCAGGTTGGGGATCACAAGATGGAGGCTATGGAGAGGGATCTCATTGGAAGTTCTGTGGTCATTTGAAAGATGCAGACCCAGGAAGAGATGGAGGGGTGGATGAGGGCAGACTAGGATCCAGACTTTTCCCATCTCCACCCCACCTCCCTCGTGTGTCTCCTCCCTCCCTCTGCTCCCAGGAGGTCAGCATGTTCTCTGCATGCATGTCCCCTGCCAGATCCTTTGCTTTCCTGCATGGTGGCCCCAAGCCCCCCACCCCCTCAGGCTGCTTTCAGGGCCCGCCTGCCTTTGCATGCCTGGCTGAGTCCACATGTTATGTCCACCCCATGGAAGGGATGGCTTGTACTCTGGGGATGGATGGGAGGGAACCGGGGACACCTGAGCCATTGGTGCCATCTCCAGGTGGAGCTGAGTGGCCAGGCAGGGATGGAGGGGATCAGGTCAGTGGAACTTGGAAGACTGGCAACTCTCTTAGCTGAGCAGGGTTTGGGGACTTGTTTGAGATGCTTGGGACATTCTCACAGTGGCTTAGTTCAATATGGTTAGAGTAGGAACCTCCAGGCCACTTCCCCATTCCAGGAGCCCCACTGATGTGTCCAGAGAGCATCCTAGATGTTGCCAACAAACCCAAAGCCCTCTTGTACACATAGTCACACAAAAATTTCTTGAATTCCAGTCCCTACCTCTCAGCTCCCAGGCCAGAGCTAACACAAGACACCCAGCCTGTAGTCAAGAACCAAGCGGGATGCCTGTACAATCCACCACCCAAACAGGGACACTTTGGAAACTGAGAGAGGTGCTCTGTCTGTGTGGTCACCCTGTGCCATCTTGGGAAGGACTAAGCCAAGTTAAATCTCTACGTTGCCTACAGAGCAGAGTCCAGTAAGGCCCCTTTAGTGGGGAGACCCTCTACTCCTCCCTCCTCCATCCTGCTTGATACTGGCCAAGGAAGGAAGGTTTCTGTGTCTGACTGAGGCAGTAGCCTCAAACCCAAATGCTTTCTGAGGGCCAAGCAGACACCAGCAAACTGGGAAAGAAAGTGCCATGTCTAGAACCTGAGGACCTTGGAAAACAAGAACAGCAGGCCTCCGGTTGCCTGAAAGCCAGATTGGTGGGCAAAATCTCCTAGTCTTTAAACAATGGCAACAATCTTTAATTAAATAAAAACAAGACGCACTGCTCAGGGCCAACAGAATATCTTTGTCGTCAGCCAGATTTGTGACTTCTAGCCTCCCACCTCTCACCAGAGTCACCTAAAGCCCCAGGAGGTCATGTAATCCTGCTACCCCATACCCACCATCTCTAGTTTACCATCTCTCTAGTCTCCTCCTAGCTTGGGGGGGAGGAAACAGAGGCTGTGACTAGACAGGGGGGCTTTGAGCAGAAGCAGAGGCCACCCCGGGAGGTCCTGGGGGCTGGGATGGCCCCACCTCCCCGCCCCCAGCACTGGCCCCTAGGTGGGCCCAGGTTTATTCTGAGCTCACCCACCCACGGGAGCTGAGTACTTCCTGCTTCCTGCAGGCCTGGTCCCGAGCTACTCCACCCAGCCCCAGAAGCTGAGAAGCCATCCCTGAGAGGGGGGAAAAGGGCCCCAAATGCATCTTCTCCGACTCAGCGGGCAGCGAGGACTCACCCTGCAGCCGAACAGCCCCAGCTCCCTCCCGTCCTCCCCATTCCCGCTCGCCAAGGGGGTAAGAAAAGATGCTCTTCCGCTTCTCCCAACTGGCTCCTCCTGATTGGCTCGAGCCACTGCTCCTCTTGGCCGTGGGGTGAGGTCAGGGCGGGCAGGAGTGGGTGGGCAGCTTGGCAGGGCAGGGCAGGGCAGGGCAGGGTGTCCATCGAGTCATTGTGACAGATGCATTTCTGGCCCGGAGCATAACATGCCCTCGGAACCTGCACATGTCCACCAGGTCTGAGCGTGCTGGCAACCCCCACACCTACCCCTGCCCTGGTGTTTGTGCATCGTACACGTGTGATGGATTCCCGCTTGTGTCCTATCGTCTCAGTGCATTTGGTTGTTGGGAGAAACAAAAACCATCTCGATTTTTTTCCTGATTGGATGATTCGGATATATTTTCTTTTTCTTATTCTTTTGTTATTTCTTCCCTACCCCACCCCCACCCCCTTCCTTTCTCCTCCTTCCTTTTTCTTTCCTTCTCCCCATTGGGGGTGGGGCTGGTAGGGAGGTTGTATGCTTTTGAGTTGATGCCTTTTTTCTCCCTCCCAGCCTCTCTCTCCCTGATTTTGTTCCTTTTTTAAGTTTTTCCTCTGCACCATTGCATTAATAGTGCTTTCTCTCCTCTCCCTCCTAATTTGGGGTCTGGCTTGCTTTTTTCCTATTGGTTGGCTTCATGTAGGGGCCTCTGTGAGTGGTGATGGCTCTAAGCCCCTTGGGATGGGTGGATGGTCACCCCTTTTCCTCCATCTCTCCAGAATAACTTCATCAACCTGAGCTTTCTCCGCCTCTTCCGAGCTGCCCGGCTCATCAAACTCCTGCGCCAGGGTTACACCATCCGCATTCTTCTCTGGACCTTCGTGCAGTCCTTCAAGGTGAACCCCTACCCCTGCTGTTGGCCCAGGGCTGAGAAGAAGAATAGACCTCCATGCTCTGGTTGCATGTAGAAATAAGGCTGAAAATGCCTCTATGAGGCTGTGCGCATCTACAGTGCTCTTGTCTAACCTCCTGCTGCTAGTGCGTCTTCGGAGTTTTGTGGGCCTCATCCCAGAGCTGCCAAAGATGCCTGTCACTCCTGGCAGGACTATGGCACAGCAGGTGGCCACCTAACACAGTGGGGCAGAGCACTGGGCCAAGGGAGGGAAACAGTGCAGCTAAGGAGGGGCCCTAGCATCCATCTTCATTACCTTCCTTCCCAACAGGCCTTGCCGTATGTCTGTCTGCTGATTGCCATGCTTTTCTTCATCTATGCCATCATTGGGATGCAGGTGAGTGCCAGAGCATCCCAAGAGGACAGCAGCCCTTAATCAGGGGTGGGTCAAGGGAGCCTGGTTAAGAGAGGCAGCCATGGAGGTTGAGCTGGGTTTCCAAGAAGCTATTGGGGGCCTGGCTATCACCCTCCAATTCCCCAGGTGTTTGGCAACATCGGCATTGATGTGGAGGACGAGGACAGTGATGAAGATGAGTTCCAAATCACTGAGCACAATAACTTCCGGACCTTCTTCCAGGCCCTCATGCTTCTCTTCCGGTAAAAGCAAGCGTGTCCTCATTCTTCTCTTGGTGGGGGCGACGGGGGGGGGAGCATGTTCTCCTCCTCTTCCAGTGGGAGGTGCGCACTCTCATATTTCTTTTCCAGTGGGGCTGGGATGGGCCTGCAGGACCCAGGTATCCTACCAGGGAAGGAGCTGAAGGCCCTGGGACACAAGCATGGAAGTTGTTTTCCAGGCATTATCTCCTTGAGTCCTCCTGACCACCCTGAGAGGTGGGGATTCTTAGCAACCCTATCTGACAGATAAGAAAACTGAGCCTTGGGCGGTGCCTGTGGCTCAGTCGGTAAGGCGCTGGCCCCATATACCGAGGGTGGCGTGTTCAAACCCAGCCCCGGCTGAACTGCAAACCAAAAAATAGCTGGGCATTGTGGCGGGTGCCTGTAGTCCCAGCTACTCGGGAGGCTGAGACAAGAGAATCGCTTCAGCCCAGGAGTTGGAGGTTGCTATGAGCTGTGTGATGCCACGGCACTCTACCGAGGGCGATAAAGTGAGACTCTGTCTCTACAAAAAAAAAATAAAATAAAATAAAAAAGGAAAACTGAGCCTTATAGATGATGAGGCTTGATTCTTTGGTTCTTCATCCTGGCTGCATATTAGAGTTCCTTCACTTTGTCAATGGACTTTTATTGAGCACTACTGTGTGCCAGGCACTGGTGTAAAAACTAGGATAAATCAGGAACAGTGGCTCATTCTTATAATCCCAATGAATCTGAAGGCTGAGGCAGAAGGATCTCTTGAACCCAGGAGTTCCAGGCTGCAGTGAGTTATGATCACCCCACTGCACTCCAGCCTGGGCAACTGAGCAAGACCCTGTCTCCAAAAAAAGGGGAGGAGGAAGTCTAGCTGTGGTGGCTCATGCCTATGTAATACCAGTGCCTGGCACACAGTAGCACTCTGGGAGTCTGAAGCGGGAGGATTGCTTGAAGCCAGGAGTTCAAGAGCAGCCTGAGCAAGAGTGAGACACCATCTCTACTAAAAATAGAAAAATTAGCCAGGCATGGTGGCAGGCACCTGTACTCCCATCTGCTCTGGAGGCTGAGCAGGAGAATCGCCTGAGCCTAGGAATTTGAGGTTACTGTGAGCTAGGCTGATGCCACGGCACTCTAGCCCAGGTGACAGAGTGAGACTCTTGTCTCAAAAAAAAAAAAAGTTAAAACGATAAATTGTGTGGGGCCTTGCTGTGTGTCACACTTTATGGGGGCAAGACATGATTGCAAGAAGGACTTTACCTAACAATTGCAATCAGTGTAACCTGGCTTATTGTACCCTCAATGAATCCCCAACAATAAAAAAAAAAAAAAAACATTCAGTGGGGAAAAGATTAAAAAAAAAAAAAACGATAAATTGTTTGCTATGTATATTTGGCCACAATAAAAAAAAATTGTTAGGGGTGGTGCCTGTGGCTCAAGGAGTAGGGCGCCGGTCCCATATGCCGGAGGTGGCAGGTTCAAACCCAGCCCCAGCCAAAAACCACAAAAAAAAAAAAAAAAATTGTTAATCTAACAACAAAAAGAATGGAGGGCCAATAGGTCAAGCCTCTTTGAAAGTATGACATTTGAGAGAAATTGATAAGGGAAGAAGCCCATGTGGATATCTGGGGAAGGGTAGTCCAGGCAGAGGGTACAGCCAGGGCAATGGCCTTGAGACAGGAGTGTGGCTGGCAGGTCTGAGATCAGCAAGGAGCCCATCATGCCTAGAGCAGAGTAACCCAGGGAGAGTAGAGTAAGAGATGACAATCACCTAGACAGAGGGAAACTTTTAAAAACATACCAATATCCCTAGGCCCCGCCCTGCACCCATTGAGTCCAAGTTGTTGGGATTAGCATTTTTTAAAAGCTTCCTGGGGCTTTAATGTGCAGCTAAGGATAAGCCTTCCCCTCTCAGCTCCTAAAAGGGCTCGGACACCTGTCTGTCCAACTCCAGGGCCCAAAGGCTTAACCTGTGTGCTCTACCTCCCTGGGAGGCATTGATGTCCAATCAGGGCTGGATGCCCAGGTCCCTGATGCCTCGTTCCTGTCCCCAGGAGTGCCACCGGGGAAGCTTGGCACAACATCATGCTTTCCTGCCTCAGTGGGAAACCTTGTGATAAGAACTCTGGCATCCTGACTCGGGAGTGTGGCAATGAATTTGCTTATTTTTACTTCGTTTCCTTCATCTTCCTCTGCTCATTTCTGGTGAGTCTGTGGACATGGAGGGAAGTGGAGCGGTCCCTATACCTGGCTCCCCCATCAGGGGAGTGGGTTTCTCTAGTCTTGAGTGCTGTGGATCATGCCTGTAATCCCAGCACTTTGGGTGACCGAGATGGGAGGATTGCCTGAGGCCAAGAGTTCAAGACCGGCCTGGGTAACATAGCCAGACAAGGTCTCTACAAAAAATGTAAAAGTAGCCAGGTGTGGTGGCATGCACCTGTAGCCCAAGTTACTCAGGGAGCTGAGATGGGGGCATTGCTTGAGCCCAGGATTTTGGGACTGCAGTGAGCTATGATCTTACCACTGCACTCCAGCCTGCTTGACAGAATGAGATGCTATCTCTAAAAAAGAAAGAAAAAAGAAAAATAGAATGTGGCTTTGTAAAAGACTTATTCCCTCCAAGGCTTCTATGTCAGCCTGGGAGGTGAACCGAAGTTTCTTAACCTCTATACTATTGGCATTTGGAGCTGGATCATTCCCTGTGCTTAGGGCTATCCCATGCACGGAAGGGTGTATGGCAACATCCCTGGCCGCCATCCACACTCTGCCCCTTCCCCCAGTAACAACCAGAAAATGCCTGCAGACAGTGCCAGATATCCCCTGGGAAGAGCCTGAGTCTCTCCCAATTTGAGACCCAATGAAATGTCTCACTTTGGCCTTGTTGGGACAGGCATAGGCATGGGAGGGCTTGGGGTCCTGGTGCCCCCTTGGGGTTGCCCCCCTTTCACACAGCCTCCCCTCCACTCTCTCTGACTGTCTCTTTCCATCCCTGTGGTCTCTGTCTCCTTGTATCTCTCCCTGTCTCCGCCTCTGCATCTTCACTCACTCTCACTCTCTCTGGACCTCCTTTTGTGAGTGTGCATCTCTCCTCTGTCCCCCCTTCTCTCTCCCTCTCTGTACCCCTTCCTTTCCCTCTCGGCCTCTGTGTTTGGTCTTTCTTGCTCTCTTGTTCTCTTGCTGTCCCCCACCACACACTCTCTCGGCCCCCGGGGTCCCTGCAGATGCTAAACCTCTTTGTCGCCGTCATCATGGACAACTTCGAGTACCTCACCCGAGACTCCTCCATCCTGGGTCCCCACCACCTGGATGAGTACGTGCGTGTCTGGGCCGAGTATGACCCTGCAGCTTGGTAAGGAGTCACCCCATATCTTCCAGCCACAATGTCCACCTCTTCCTGGAACACAGGCTAGGTCAGGCCCCAAACCTTGGGGCGCTGGATCCCTGGGGTCCTAGCAGGGATCTTACAGAGGTCCATCCAGAGGAGAAAGATAAGTATCAAAACCCTCACATGTTTGTGTAATGTTTGGAGGTACTAGCCTTGCCCAAACTCCAGATTTTCTGGGGCACGAGAGAAGAAGTCAACCATGAGGTGCTGTGCAGAACCCTCTCCTCCCATGAGTCCCTCCTGTTTGTCACTGAGAAGCCTCCAGATGGCAAGGACCTTAGCTGAGGGGCTTCCTATGGAGGAAGCTGGAGCCCTCTCTGCATTGATTCTCTTGGGAGTATGGGGAGGAGGGCTAGCCCACCCCTAGCAGATGGGATTGGCTGCAAGACCAGAGCAGCAGAATCCAGCTCCCTCTGGGACCACTAAGTCTTGGAGCAGGTGGTCACACAAGCCAAGGGAGGACACAGAGCCTAAGGGCCTAAGGGCCCTTGCATCTTCATGGTCACAAAGGACACGAGCTCTCCCTTCTCCGTAGACACCAGCATGCCCCCTTCTGTCTGATGAGCGGTGATTTCAGAGTATTGGCTTCCTCTTGTGCTGTGTACTGGGCACCCATTCAGCACCAAGCCCTTAAAGAGGCACCGTCTGAGTGCCCAGAGCCCACCAAGCACTAACTCAGGATTCTAGTTCGAGCTAGCCAGAGGAGTATTACTTGGGGGGAGGGGCACTCAGCAGCCTGAGATTTATCTTCCTCCGGCTTCAGCACTGGCGGGGGAAGCCTCTTGAGGTAGGCAGGGAAGACTCCATCTTTGCTATTTCTACAGCCCCAGACAAGTCTTCCATGAGACCAAGAGTCTGGGGAGAGCCACAGGTCTGGGGCTTGACTTTTGGCTGGTTCCTAACTCTTCTTCTTTTGATTTTAGGTCACAGCAATTGGATGCTGTCCCCCTGTCCTCTATTCCACAAGCACCCTAGTTTAGCTCATGTAACTTGTAAGGGAGACAGCTGCAGAGAGAGCCCAGGGGAGGTCCTCCTCAGTTCAGAACTCCCAGCACAAACCCTCTGGCCCCAGGGGTCTGCAAGCATCTGGGAATGTATTGGGGACCTTAACTTGTCCCAAATCTTTCCCACTCCTTTAGGCCAGAGAAACCCCAGCTCCTGGCATCATAACCTCACTGTGTGCCCAGGGAACACAGCTTGACCCCATGCCTCCACTAACCCCCTTTCTTCTCCTTTCAGCGGTCGGATTCATTATAAGGATATGTACAGTTTATTGCGAGTAATATCTCCCCCTCTCGGCTTAGGCAAGAAATGTCCTCATAGGGTTGCTTGCAAGGTTTGATTTCCACTAAAACCTGCTAGCATCCATGGAATGAGTGTGGCTTGGGGTTCTTCAATATATATATTTCATATATATATATATATCTAAAAAATGGAGCCATCTCTTTTGCATTAAACTAGAAAACTCTCTTAGCCAACAGAATGCAGTCATGTAGACTCGATGAAGCATGGAACATATTTCTTCCTTCCCTCCAGCCTTCAGCCATCTCTGCTTGCTCTTAGCTGAAGCTGCCCATCCTGGGGTCTCAACGGCACCCCAAATCAGACACATCCCCTGGGGGATCGTAACTTTGCATTGGCCCCACCACCACCATCACCTCCATTCTCTTCCCCTCCACCCCTCACCTCCTGAAGCCCCCAGCCCTCCTCTCACCCACTGCCCTGGCCCCTCCTCCCCATCTAGGCCCCCTCAGAGACCAGCCTCAGCCAAGCCAAAGAGCTTGACCCAACTTTTGAAATGACAATGAACCAAAGCATGGCTCCAGGTCCTCTAAAGCAAAAATTACCTTTCCCTCCTCACAGCACCCTAGAACCACAGCTCAGAGTCCAACCTGAATCTGACTTTGCTCTTTTCTCTCTCTCCCTGCTCATGAGCAGTGAAATAATCTTTTTTAACTACCTTTTCTTCCATTTTTTTCCTCTTTTCCATTTGTTTGAAATATCTATTTTATCGTTCTCTGCCTCTTTCTCTATTTTTTCGGCTCGTGTGGTTTTTGTGTTTTTTTTTTCTCTTCCTCTTCCTCCTCTTTCTTCTGTTACTTCCCCACCTCCCTTCCTTTGGTTCTCCATTCCCGTTTTCCATTTTGTTTTGTTTTCGGTGCTGCCAGGGGCCGCATGCCTTACCCGGACATGTATCAGATGCTGAGACACATGTCTCCGCCCCTGGGTCTGGGGAAGAAGTGCCCAGCCAGAGTGGCTTACAAGGTAGTCTACCCCTGCCGACCACCAATGTCCAGGTGCTGGGGAATTTTTTTTTTCTTTTTAGTGCTAACCAGAAACACCCAGCGAAGTCTCTTTTTCCAACATTTCTCTTCTTTTTTTTTTCTTTCTTTTCTCCCTGAGTAAATTAATCATGACCCTTCCTTTACTCTACGCAGCACACTGTGTCCGTCCTTTCTGATAAGTGTCTTCGTGTTTTGAGACTCCATTATGGCCAACATGCCAGGGGGGAGGGGGAAGGGAGTGCCCAGGTCCCTACACACCTGGTCCTGCAGGAACCAAATTGAACAAAAACATGCTTTTTCAGGGAGTCAAAAGTATGCCTCCCTTCTGCCCCAGAGGGGTTCCCGTGCCCAGGCCAAGCCAAGGCAGGCACCTTACAGAGGAGGGCTTTGGCCCCAAGGAGAAGGCAAAGCCCTGGTCTCATCTTTGGTACCTCGTCCCCTACCCACACACCTGAAGCTGATCTCTGACCTAGGGTCTTGGGGGAAATCTGAGACCTCCTAAGGATCACCCAGAGCCTCTCCCCACCTGTCCCTCCCTGGGGCTGCTTCCCCAGTCCAGCCCATCCTTATACCCCCAAGACACTCCAACATGCCTCTCCATTGTTCCAGAGTGGGCAGGCGGGCCGCAGCTGGACCCCTGGACGGTGGCACACTGATGCAGGCCATGCACGCTGCCTTGGCGGGGGCCTGGGGCGGGCAGGCACCATGGCCAACCAGGGGGTGGTGCATGCTGGCTGAAGGAGTGAGCGTCCTGCCGCCAGGCGGCCAGGCCGGGCCACCCCTCTAGACCCCTGCCCCGGAATCTCCCTTGGCACCCAAAGACAGATGCTCTGTTCCCTCAACTCATCCATAAGTTCAGGGATGACCTTTAAAGATTCCCCTTAAAAATTACTAATAATCCTGTTCTCCTGTCCACTCTGTGTTCCCTGTGTCTGTCTGTCACTGCTGTTCCTGCCCATTTCGTGTGGCCACCCCCCCCCCCACAGCTTCGCTCCTCCCTCCATCCACCCCTACTCTGTCTGCCTCCCTCACCTCCTTCTCAGTTGAGGCTGCGGAGGAGGCCACCCAGCGTCTCAATGAGCCCCTCCCTAAATCCATCCCTCCCCCCTCAAGTTTTCCTCTGGTCTCTTCTCTTTGTCTCTGCTTAGCTGAGTGTGTGTGTGTGCGTGCGCACACTCGCAAGAGAGGGCGGAAGAGCCCTTCCCCTCCTGGTCTCCCAGTCTCTGCAGGGCCACCATGGGTTCATAAGGCAACTTCATCTAAATTTGGAAAATGCACCCTTTCCACAGAACACTGTCTATTGGAAAATTGTTACAGTCCACCTATGTGGTGAGAACACAATGCTTTTCTG
The DNA here is from genome assembly GCF_027406575.1 of Nycticebus coucang. Taxonomy (NCBI): domain Eukaryota; kingdom Metazoa; phylum Chordata; class Mammalia; order Primates; family Lorisidae; genus Nycticebus; species Nycticebus coucang. The sequence continues at coordinate 66,594,901 of NC_069782.1, read as the reverse complement.
TTGTTATCAGGGAAGCTGTTGTATTAAACACACAAATCTATAATTTCCAAGATGGGGAGCCCTTGTGCCATGCACAGCCTGCCGAGCTAGGTACAGCAGCCCAGTGTGTGTTCCTCTCTCTCTCCCCCACCTCCTCCCCCACCCTGCCCTGCCCCCATCTCATGTCCTACTCTGGGTTTGCCATCTCCAGCTCTGTGTTTCCTGCCAATGTGTGTCTGAATCCCCAGCCAGACCTGCCCTTGACTGCAATCTCTGTGCCACCTCAGCCTGGGCTGGTATACACCAGCCCAGCATCCTCTTCAATGCCACCAAGCATGGTGGACAGAGCCCCTGCCTGAAACATGGGGAATCTTTTCTTCCCTGGGCCACAGGAATGCCCCCATTACCCCTTCCCCCGGCCATTGCACAGAGAGTTAAGATCCGGACATGCCCCTGAGATACACTTTCTACAGAGCTATGAATGAGTCTCGAGATTCCGTCTGCACGTGCCCTTGTCTGTGCCATTCTGTGTGTCATGGCCTCGCTGCATGTCCGCAAAGGGCCTATCCCATCGGTGGGGGGCTGCCTGCCTGCTGCTTCTAAGAGGAATGATGTGGTCTTTGCCCAGTTGGTCTTCCCCAAGCTGGGTTGGGGGTGGGGAGCCAGCAGCCCCCCACACCAGAGGCTGTGGCCATGGACCCTTCTGCCTGGCTGCTGCATGTGCTCCTGGGATCTGGGCTTGCACTCTTTTTCTTTGGGGCCGGAGCAGAATGGAGCCATCCAGAAGAACTCTGAGGCAGGGTGAGGGTTTGACTGAACTCACTGGAAACGTCAGCTCCAGGGTCCAGCAGATGGGAGAGCAAGAGGGCTTAGAAGCCTAGGAGAGCTCTCAGTGACCCCTCCCCTTACTGGCCACCAAGGGAAATCAAGAAATCAGATCCTAGGACAGGTAACCTAAGGATGGGGGACATTTTGGCCACCACTGCTGCCTTCAGAGTTCTTCTAGGGGCTCCCCAGGTAGGGTGGGTGTGGCTCCCAGGGGACTCAGGAGGGGGTGCCAGGAATGATTGCCCTCACCCTGGGTTTTCTGTAGAGACTCCTGCGGATGGACCTACCTGTGGCAGATGACAACACCGTCCACTTCAACTCTACCCTCATGGCTCTGATCCGCACAGCCCTGGACATCAAGATAGCCAAGGGTAAGGAAGGCCACAGGTGGAAGTAAGCAAGCAGGACAGAGTAGAGCCAGGGCCTCAGGAGAGAAAGCAGGGGACAGCCAGTGATCACCCCCTTTGTGGCCAAAGCCAGAGGAGACTCTGTCCCTGTCCCAATCCTCATTCATTAGTTCAGCAAACATTTAGTGCACACCTTTCATGTAAGCATGGGGCCCCCAACAGCTTACATTTCCGGTGGCAGATGAGGAAGGGTCCTCTGTTGAGAAGATGAGGGGATGAGTCACGTGAATACCTGGGGGGGAAGGTGCCCCAAGCAGAAGGACCAACAGATTCAAAGGCCCTGGGGCAGGGGTAAGCCAGTGAGCAAGGGGCACCCAGTCACCATGTTGAACTGCCTCACGCTGTGAGCAAGGGGGCTCTATGCAGGTCCAGACCCAAGGAGGTACCAGACCAAATTTACATCTGAACAGTTTCCCTCTGGCACTGCAGGGATGATAGATGGGGAGGACACCAGGCTGGGTGTGAAGTCTGAATGGCAGCTTAGACAGAGAGTCTGTGGATTGTTTGGACTCTGGGTGTTTCCTGAAGGTTGAGTCAGCAGGATGGCTGACAGATGGGATATGGGGATTGGAGCCTAACCTGGAGGACAGAGCTGCCGCATCCTATTTTGGAGACAGGGTGGGAGAGCCAGGTTTGAGATAAAGGGCAGCCAGATGTTGGCTGTGGAACATGGAGATGAGAGGTGGCAGGGGGCTCTCCAACCTGTTGTTTAGGGCAGTGGTCCCCAGCCTTTCTGGCACCAGGGACCTGTTTCATAGGTGACCATTTTTCCACAGACTAGAGTGAGTGGGGAGAATCTGACAGGAAATGGAGCTCAGGCAGTGACTTGAGCAATGGGGAGAAGCTATAAATACAGATAAAACTTCACTCACTTACCCACTTCTCACCTTCTGCTTTGTGGCCAGATTTCTAACAGGCCAAAATGGGTACCAGTCTGCGGCCTAGTATTGGGCACCACAGGTTTAGGGGAGAGGCCTCCAGACTGGTCTGGGGCAAGACTCACACATATTAAGCCAGGAGACCAGATGAGCTTTCCTGGTGGATGTGTGGAAACTGAGAGACCCCTAAATACTGAGCCTGGGGCTCATTGTCCATCCTTCCAGGGGATAAAGAAGGAGCAGCTGGGGAGTCAGTGGAGACCTGGGCATAGTATGGGTTCCTGGAGGCTGGGTAGAGGAGCAGCTCTTAGAGAAAGGGGTCCAACTATGTCAGGCACTGCCTGGAGGTGGCCAAGGATAAGGATCACAAGTGACCAGTCTCATAGTCACTTTGACCAAGGGAACTGTGGGGAAAGGGCCAAGGCTCCTCTGCCTAGAGTAGATTTTGGAGGCCTGAGAGTGGATATGATGTGGTTCAGAGGCTGATGGGAAAGAAGGGCAGAAAGAGAGTCTCGGATCACGAGAGGAAATGGTAAGAAGGGAGTTGGGAAAGGACCCAGTTGAATGGTCTCGCAGAGGGTGGAAAGGGGTGAGCCCCTCTGAAACCACTGGGAGGTCAGGTGGATAGAGGACTAAGTCTCAGGGACACATACTCCTTCCAGGGTAAAAGGGGGAGGATGAGCTGAGGCCATGTGGCAAGACTCAGGAGGAAGTGGCAGGGAAGGCAGGGGGTTGGGTGAGATGGAGAGAAGATGTTTGTGCTGAGAAACGTAACAGGGAAAGGAAAGAGAACGTAATGAGCCACCAAAATGAGCAAGAAAGAACTGAAAGGACCCAGGATGAGGCTGGTGGAAGGTAGGGAAGGGAAATAAAAGCCCTTTTTTGGCACCTGATGGAAGTTATTGGCTCATGAAACAAGTCAGGGGTGAGTCGCCCCGAATTGCTAGGCAACTTGATGCATGTCACCACTGTGGGCCCAGGTTCCATCCCTATTGTTGCTCTGCTTCCTGCCTCAAGCTGCTCCCTCATCAGCATGGTTGAAGCTGGCCAGGAAACAGAAGAGGGACAGCAGTTCCCTTGTAATTACATCAAGTGGGAGAGTCATGTCCCACCTGCCCTGTCTTCACTGTAAGCCTTGGTGGGTGACTCACCCTCCTCAAACCTCAGTTCCTGTATTAGCTAACTGTACTGCTGCAGAACAAATGACCACAGACTTAATAGATTAAGAACACCCATTTCTTAGCTCAAAGTTCTGGACTCAGGGTCTCAAAATCGAGGTGTCAGTCAAGCTGGGCTCTTCTGTAGAGTATTGAGGAAAAAATCTACTTCCAATTTCATTCAGATGTTAAACCAAATTTAGGTCCTTGCAGCTGTGGGGCTGAGGTCCCTGTTTCATCATTGGATTTTTAACTTTTATCTTCTGGAGGTACATCTAATCCTTCATGTGCCCTAATCCTCTCTGACTTCCCCTTCTGCCACTGGCCAGAGAAAACATTCTGTCTTCCAAGGGCTCACATGATTGGCCAGATAATCTTCATATTTTAAGGTCAGCTGACTTGGCATTTTTATTATATCTGCAAAGTCCTTTCAGAAGAGTCTCTAAATCAGTGTTTGATTCAATAACCAGAATCACAGCTTGGCACCCATATCTCAGTGGTTAGGGCGCCAGCCACATACACTGGGGCTGGCAGGTTCGAACCCGGCCCAGGTCTACTAAACAACAATGACAACTACAACAAAAAAATAGCCAGGCATTGTGGCGTGTGCCTGTAGTCCCAGCTACTTGGGAGGCTGAGGCAAGAGAATTGCTTAACCCTAAGAGTTTGAGGTTGCTGTGAGCTGTGACGCTATGGGGCACTCTACCAGCGGCAACATAGTGAGACTCTGTCTCAAAAAATAAGGATGATAATAATAACCAGAGTCACAAGGAGAGAGGAGACAGCTTTAGAATTCTGCCTGCCACTATCCCCTCATCTGTGAAATGGGTCTAACAACATACCCACTCTGGGTACATAATGCTTTTATAACCAGCTGCTATTGTCCTCTGGGATCTGCATTAGGAGGGCCTGAGACCACATTTGGAATCACCGGTTTACTAGAAGGACTCAGAACTGAGAAAAGTGTTATACTTATGATTACAGTTTATTACAGTGAAAAGACACAGATTAAAATCTGCAAAAGAAAAAGATGGAGCAGTGTCCAGGAGACACCAGGCATGAGCTTCCAATTGTCTTCTCTCAGTCACATCCTGTGACCGTACTTAATTCTCCCTGCGATGTGTGACAATACGTGTAGTATACTGCCAAGAAGGGAACCTCACCTGGACCTTGGTGTCCAAGGTTTTTATTGGGTCATGTAGGACCATGACTGACCTTAGTTATTCAGTCAACAACTACTCCAGAGGTCACATAGATACTGCATGTCCAAGGCCCCAAAGACACTTTTATCAGAAAGACCATGCCAGGGACTTACTCCCCATGCTGGGCATAGTGGCTTATGTCTGTAATCCCAGCACTCTGGGAGTCTGAGTTTGAACTCAGGAGTTCAAGACCAGCCTGAGCAAGAGCAAGACCCCCATCTCTAAAAAAAAATAGCAGGTATTGTGGCAGGCGCCTGTAGTCCCAGCTGCTTGGGAGGCTGAGGCAAGAGGATCATCTTGAGCCCAAGAGTTTGAGGTTGCCATGCACTCTACCAAGGGTGACAAAGTGAGTCTCTGTCTCAAAAAAAAAAAACACCTCACTTTCCAGGAACAGGTCAAAAGGACCATTCTTTTACTTCGGAATGAACTTCCAAAGTTCTTAACTTCACAGAACCCCTCTGTGTGACCCCAAGAAGTCCAGCCTCTATGACACCTGCCAGATTCCCTTCCTGAGGGTTGCAAAAGGGCATGGTGGCTTATACCTACAATCCTAGCACTTTGGGAGGCTGAGGTAGGAGGATCACTTGAAGCCAGGAATTTGAGACAAGCTTAAGCAACAGTGAGATGTTGTCTCTACAAAAAATAGAAAAATGGGTCAGGCCTGGTGGCTCACTCTTAGAGTCCCAGCTACTCGAGAGGTTAAGATAGGAGCATTGTCTCAGAATTTGAGGCTGTGGTGAGCTATGATGAGGCCACTGCACTCCATCTTAAGCAACAAAATGAAACCCTGTGTCAAAAAAATAAGTAAACAACTCCCGGGAATGTGGCTGCCCATGGCTCCTACACCAGATGCTGCTCAGCCCCCTGAAGGCAAGGCTCCTCCAATCTCCTCAGGGACCTTCCCCATCTTGTCCTCAGTGAGGATGCCTGGCCCCTCTCAGAGATCCACAGTTGAGCTAGGCTCTCAGGGTTAAGGAAGCTTGGCAGAGGGCATGGGGACAATAATTATAACAGTGATAACAACGGCAAGCCTTTTAGCAGATGTGAGTCTTGGGTGAGCATAACAGGCTTCATTATCAACAGCTCAATTCACTTTCTAAACACACTGAGCTTCCTTTCTAGCAGGACCATGGAGGGGTATGGATTAACCTCAGTCATTCTTCAGATTCTCAAAAAGTGTGCTGCCGCTCTCAGCTGGAAACTTTGGAAAGAAGAGGCAGGTCCCCCTCATTCATTCTCTCTCTGTCTCTATCTCCGCCCCGCCGCCCCCCAGTCCATCTGTTAAGTGATTCAGTAGAACAGTGGTTCTCAACCTGTGGGTCGCGACCCACAGGAACTGTATTAAGGGCTGCAGCATTAGGAAGAATGAGAGAGAGAGAGAGAACCCCTGCACTAGAAGAACCCAGAACTGAGAAAAGCTGTTAAACTCACAGTTTCACTTTATTACCATGACAGGATTATCATTCCAACAGATGTTTCTCCCACCCACTCCTCTGTTCTCCCCATCCAGAAGCAATTCATTCTCATCTGAGGAAAATCCTTCTGTCTTTCTGTTTCTTTTTCTTCTGAGCATTATGTCAGGACCCATGAAGTCCCTCTTCCAACCCAACCCTCTTTCTTCCCCCTGCCCCCACCACTCTAGGCACAGCCAACCGCCTGCTGAACAAACATAAACCCAGTTAGCATAGCAAAATATCAGCCCATTCTGACTTCTGACTTCTGCTGAGAGCTCACAGCCAAGGCTTTATCACTCTGTGCTGGCTGGGTACTAACAGCCAGGCTGTAGCCAGCCCTGGGAGATTACAAGGAGAAGAGAGAAGCCCAGAGTTCACTAGTAACAGACCTTTGGCTGCACTGTCCTCAACTTCCTCATCTCCAAATAGGAATGCCTTTTGCTATTGCCTTAGAAAAGGCAAAAATCGGGCGGCGCCTGTGGCTCAAAGGGGTAGAGCGCCGGTCCCATATGCGGGTGGCGGGTTCAAACCCAGCCCCGGCCAAAAAAAAAAAAAAGAAAAGGCAAAAATCAGGGCTAACCCTACCCTCAGCCAGCCCAGATCCTCCTTCGAGGTTCAATGTGGCCAACCAACCAAAGATCCCTGTCCAGCCCTTTCCTCCTCCCAAACACAGGGGAGCCATGACCAGAGCTCAGGCTCTGTCTGGGTGCGGGTTCTGCAACAACCTGTGAGAGCCACAGTGCTCTGACCTGCCGTGGCTCCCTGGCAAGTAGTATCAGCCTGAAACTGGCAGCCATGTTTGGTCATAGTTCACTGAACAAGAGCATCTGTTGAGTGCCTACTGTGTGCCCAGCCCTGTCCTCAGAACTTAGATAAGGCACTGAAAGACAAAACACCAGTTCTTGTGGGGCTGAGGGAAAATGGGCAACAATTGAGTGAAATGCTAGCATGTTATAAAGTGAGAAAGCTGTGAAGGGAAAAAAAAGAGCAGGGGGAGGGTTTAGAGTGCAGGTAACAGATGAAACCCTTAGCCAATGGTTCTTCCAGATGCAGTTCTGCCCCCGGGGACAACAGGTAATGTCTGGGGACAATTTTTGGTTGTCACGGCTAGGAAGGTGCTGGTGCTAAAGGCATCTGGTGCAAAGAGACCAACAATGGTGCTTAATGTCTTACCATGTCTGGGACAGACCCCGTGATGAGGATGTTCACCAGTGGCGTGAAAAAGGAGACAAAAGAGGGAAACACCCTTTGGCAGCCAACTCTGAGACAGGACCAATTTGTGGGAGACCACTGCCCACTTGCAGGGGGACCCCTACCCTGAAAGCCCCAATGTGTTAGAACACACTGACTGCCACGCAAAAAAAAAAAAAAAAAAAAAAATTGTCTTTGGGGCCACAGCACTTTATTAGGTCAAGCACATCAGCCACCGTGTGAGTTGTATTTAATTCACATGGGTTTTGAGGCAAGGGTTTGTGAAGCATATATAACCCATGCATCTCTTGACCTAACAAAACACTGTAGTCCCAAAGAAATACTTCTTTCTAGTGTGGCAGTCCTGCCACTGTGTGAGAGACGTGTAAGTGATACTATGTGCTTCTCAAGGCCCCTGGGTTCAAAACTAGCATAAGTTAAATACCACTCACATGGCAGTTAATGTGTTAATAATTCTGTGCCTGAGAAGGAACAACCCTGCAACTCAGCCCTGAGTGAACCCCATGACATTGGCTAAGGATTTCCCCATGATTTCCCCATTTTTTGAAAGCAAATGACACTTCTGAATGTAAGGCTTTCTAGTGAATTGAGGCACAAAGAGTCTAAGGTTGGGGTTCTCTATCGGGGTGATTTTATCCTCCAGGGAGACTCCTTGCAGCATCTGGGGACAGTCTTGGTTGTGAGGGCTTGGAGCGTTGGGGAGATACAGTACACAGGTTGGCCCCCCACAACCAAGAATGATCTGGCCCCAATATGTCAGCAGTGCTGCCTGAGGTTGAGAAAGTTTCTCTTAATCCATTACCTAATTCAGATGCTAAGAACAGGTATCTTGGTCACCTCTGGCTGCCATAACTAATTACTACAGACTGAGTAGCTTAAACAACAGAAAATTATTTTGTCACAGTTCTGGAGGCTGAAAGTTCAAGATCAAGGTACCGGCAGGTTTGTCTTCTCCTACGGCCTCTCTCCTTGGCTTTCAGGGAGCTGCCTTCTTGCCGCATTTTCTCTGGGCACACATATCCCTCTCCCTCTTTTTATAATGACACCAAACATACTGGCTTAGAGCCTCGCAGACCTCCTAATTATCTCCTTCAAGGCCATATCTCCAAGACTACAGGCACCCACCACCATGCCCAGCTAATTTTTCTATTTTTTGTAGAGACAGGGTCTCCCTATGTTACCCGGGCTGGTCTTGAACTCCTGGCCTTAAACAATCCTCCCACTTCAGCCTCCCAAAGCATGAGCCACCACATGCAGCTGAAAGTGATTTTTTTTTTTTGAACCAGGATCTCGCTATGTGGCCCTAGGTAGAGTGCTGTGGTGTCACAGCTCACAGCAACCTCTAACTCTTGGGCTTAAGTGCTTCTCTTGCCTCAGCCTCCCGAGTAGCTGGGACTACAGGCACTTGCCACAACACCCGGCTATTTTTTGGTTGTAGTTGTCATTGTTGTTTGGCGGGCCCGGGCTGGATTCAAACCCACCAGCTCTGGTGTATGTGGCTGGTGCCCTACCCGCTGAGCCTCAGGCACCGAGTCTGAAAGTGACTTTTAACAGGAAATTTCACAGTCTCTTCTTTCCCTGCCTCTGACAAGAGGATACAAAGACCCTGGGCACCTCAGTTGGCTACAGTAGGCAATAAAGAGAACCATGCATTCCAGCTGCTTCCCATGAGGAAAGAAAAAAAGTTATAGGTTGCTATCGAGAGCCCAACGACAAAAGAGTTTTGCCCAAAGACCTCCCGCCATGATCTTGACCTCCTGACCTGAGTCCAGACCTACCAATCAGCCTCACCCCCATCAGCTTGGGCCCAGTGACCACAGCCTCCTACATCAGTAGCCTCCACAGCTACAAGGTCTAAAGACCCCACCCATGAAGCTCGCCCTCTAGGGGCTGAGATGGAGAACAACCACATGAGATGATAAATACCAAGAAGAGAAATCAAAGCAAGAGAAAGGCATAGAAGGTGAATGGGGAAGCGGTTTAAGACAGGGAGTCAGTTGGCAAATCTTTTTGAAAAGGGGTTGAGGCCGGGGTGGCTCAAGCCTGTAATCCTAGCACTCTAGGTGGCTGAGGTGGGCAGATCGCCTGAGCTCACGAGTTTGAGACCAGCTCTGAGCAAGAGCGAGACCCCCATCTCTAAAAATAGCCGGGTGTTGTGGCAGTTACCTGTAGGCTGAGGCAAGAGAATCGCTTGAGCCCAAGAGTCTGAGGCTGCTGTGAGCTATAATGCCATGGAACTCTACCAGGGGCGACAAAGTAAGACTCTGTTTCTCAATAAAAAAAAGAAAGAAAGAAAAAAAGGGTTGAGCAGAGACCTGAATGAAGAGATGAGGAAGATAGCCACATAGATTTTATAAAAAGACTGATTCTGGCAAAGAAAACAGTTTGTGCAAAGGTTCTGAGGCAGGACCATGCTTGGCATGCTTGAGGAACAACGAGGAGGTTGGTGTGGCTGGAACAGAGTAGAAGAGATGAAGGCAGAGAGTTCAGGGCCTTATGAGCTTGCAGGGAAAACTAGGAGTTTTCCCTGAGTGAAATGGGAGCCACCAAGTAGTCTGAACAGTGGAGGAAAACAGCCTGACTCAGGTGTGCATGCATGTCCTGTGGTGGCTGCAGGGGGAATAGACTGGGATGGTGGGGACAAGAGACCTGGACAGAGGCTTTAGGTGGCAGTGAGAAGGGGCAGAAAAGTTTAATGCTCCTCGTCACCTCAAAATCCTCACTCCAGAATAATAGCTGAGCTCTCCCTGTACATCAGCAGAAAGCTCCTTCAGAAAGAATTTTCCTAGCCGTGTCCAGTGACTCAAGCCTGTAATCCAGGTGCTTTGGGAAGCCAAGGTGGGAGAATCACTTGAGGCTAGGAGTTTAGGACCAGCCAAAGCAACATACTGAGATCCTATCTCTACAAAAAAATTGGTCAGGCATGGTGGCATGCTCCTGTAGTCCCAACTACCTGGGAGGCTGAAAGCGGAAGGATCAGTTGAGCCCAGGAGCTGGAGGCTATAATAAGTTATGATTGTGCCATTGCACTGTAGCCTGGTCAACAAAGCAAGATCCTAACTCAAAATAAATAATCAGCGCCGCGCCCGTAGCACAGTGGTTATGGTGCCAGCCACATACACTGAGGGTGGCAGTTGGAAGCCAGCCCAGGCTAGCTAAACAACAATGACAATTGCAATAAAAAATAGCTGGGCACTGTAGTGGGCACCTATAGTCCCAGTTACTTGGGAGGCTGAAGCCCAAGAATTTGAGATTGCTGTGAGTTGTGACATCACAGCACTCTACAGAGGACAACAAAGTGAGACTCTGTCTCAATAAAAATAAATAATCATGACAGGCACAGTATGCACATACATTAACTAATTTGATCATCAAACAATCAGGTAAGACAAGAGCTGTTGCTGTCATCTCCATTTCACAGATGGGAAAACTAAGGCACCAAGCAATAGAGTAACCTAAATCAAGCAGTCAGTAAAGGGAGCCAGCGTCACCAAATCCCTCTACTGCTGCACTCTCTCCCATGCAGCCACTCCACAGCACCTGGCCCTGCAGAAAACCAGAGCCCATACGGCCATTCCTCCAGAGCTGCCCAGGACCTCCTCTGGGCCACTCCATGAGGACCAGAGTGCTGGGGGTTTTATTATTATTTATTTTTGAGACAGAGTCTCACTTTGTTGCCCCTGGCAGAGTGCTGTGGCATCACAGCTCACAACAACCTCAAATTCTTGGGCTCAAGCGATTCTCTTGTCTCAGCCTCCCAAGTAGCTGGGACTACAAGTGTCCGCCACAGCACCCAGCTATTTTTAGGGACAAGGTCTTGCTCCAGCTCAGGCTGGTCTCAAAACTGTGAGCTCAGGGCAATCTACCCGCCTCAGCCTCCCAGAGTGCAGAATTACAGGCATGAGCTACCACGCCTGGCCCCAGAGTGGTGGTTTTAGAACCGACCAGAATGGAGCACAGTTGCAGCCTCATTCTTGGGTGCTGCTGGCTTTGTGACTGACCCAGAGTCCAGTTGACATCTTGTCCAGCAGTCAGCATCTTGTCTGCACCCATGTTGCAGGTGGAGCTGACAAACAGCAGATGGATGCTGAACTTCGGAAGGAGATGATGGCCATTTGGCCCAACCTGTCACAAAAAACTCTGGACCTGCTAGTCACACCTCACAAGTGTAAGAGCTAGGCCCAGCCCCTGGGCTCTGACCCCCAGGGATGGATGGAGAGGGAAGGAAAGAGGAGGCCTGGGGAAGGCACGGGGATAGGGCTGGCCCACATAAGGACCTGGGACCAGGGTTCCAAGGTTGGCTCCCGTCCTGTGTCCCTAGCCACAGACCTGACGGTGGGGAAGATCTATGCAGCTATGATGATCATGGAATATTACCGCCAGAGCAAGGCCAAGAAGCTACAGGCCATGCGTGAGGAGCAGGTATGTTGTCCATCACTCTGGAACATTGGAGCTGGGGGTGATGCTTGTCACCATGGGAACCAACCAGAATGGAGCACAGTTGCAGCCAAACCCCAGGGCAGGTCCCCTCAAAATAGGGACTTACCAAGGACATGTAGCATGGATCAGTTCAACTGTGCCACTGATACTTATTGAGCACCTACTATGTGCCAGGTACTATTCTTGGCCCTAAAGGGTCCAGCTATGAGCAAAACAGACAAGAATCCTTGTCCTCAGGGACTGAGCATTCCAGGTGGGAAAATGCTGACCATAACACATGACTGAATCACATAACATGGCAGCAGAGAGGATGCGTCATGGGGGGAAATGGAGCAAAATGCCCCAGAGAGGGGGTGTGCAATGAGAAATGGATGGTTAGAGGGGGCCTCTCTGAGGAGGTGACATCTAAGCAAAGTCATGAAAGAAAAGGGAAGGGAGTAGGCCAAGGAGATATCTGGGGAAGGGCATCCCAAGCAGAAGGAAAAGCCAGCGCAAAGTCCCTGAGGCTGGGCCAAGCCTGGGGCGTTAGGGGAACAGTGAGGAGGTGGGTGTAGTGGAACAGAATGAGTGAAGAAGTTCTGGGAGGTGATAGGGGAGATCCTTCAGGGTTTTGAGGGCTGCAGGGAGGACTCAAGACTTTTACCAAAGTCTTGGGAGCTGTGGAGGGTTCTTGAGCCAAGGTGGTTATAACCTGACTCAGGTGCTCACAGGCACCCTCTGGTGGCTCTGGGGGGGAACAGACTGTGATGGCGGTGAGGGTGGGAGCCAAGAGACCTGGGAGGAGGCACCTGCCCTGGTCCAGCAGGGAAAAGAGGGGGCTGTGACTTTGTGACTTGATAGAGAGATGAGAAGTGGGCCAGCTCTAGGTGAATTTAGAAGAAACTCAAGTCTTGCTAGATCAAACCTGAGGAGGGGGTGGCAAGAGGTGTCAGAATGACTTCTGGCCCCCTGCCCCCACCCTTGTGCTCACATGCTACTCTCTGCTGCCTCTGCCAGGACCGGACACCACTCATGTTCCAGCGCATGGAGCCCCCATCCCCAACGCAGGAGGGTGTTCCCAGCCAGAATGCCCTCCCCTCCACCCAGCTGGACCCAGGAGGAGGCCTGTGAGTGTGGCTCCAGCCAGGAGGCAGGGTGTGGGGTCACTGGTGCCTAGGTTCCAGAAGCCCCCCAAGCACCCACCCCCATCCTGGCCTCTGTCCCCCACACAGGATGGCTCATGAGGGTGGCATCAAGGAAAGCCCATCCTGGGTGACCCAGCGAGCCCAGGAGATGTTCCAGAAGACGGGCACGTGGAGCCCAGAGCGGGGTCCCCCTACTGACATGCCCAACAGCCAGCCCGACTCTCAGGTGCCACTGTTTTCCCCTCCCCACACTGCCCTCACAGCTCTCTGGAGGCCAGGTGGTTCAGGAGAGAGGTGTCGGGGGCCCTCATACCTGCACCTCTGCAGATGCCAGACTACCCCTAGGATCCCTGTGTAAGGCCCCAAGGCTCACCCAGCCTCACCATCTGCCCCACAGTCCGTGGAGATGCAAGAGATAGGCAGAGACGGCTACTCAGACAGTGAGCACTACCTCCCCATGGAAGGCCAGACCCGGGCTGCCTCCATGCCCCGCCTCCCTGCAGAGAACCAGGTGAGAGCTTTTACCCACCACTCTGGGACTAGGCCCCCTCTCCACACCTGGCAGGGCTGGACCCCTGAAGTCTGCAGTGATGTTGGTCACCCTCATCCACAGTCCCTGCCCACTGTGCAGTCCTTCCTTCTGGGCCCCAGCCCAGGGTGGGACCATCTGTCCCTCTCCTGGCCATGCTTGGAGCACCTGGAGGCCGCCCTCCCTAACAGAGGGCAACCCTGGGGCAAGTTTGTGGGTGCTGAGGGGAGAGAGGATTCATCAGAGCCAGGTGACAGCTGTGATCACTAACCCTCCACACACACACCTGAGCACACGTGCACACCATGCATGCAGGTGTGTGCCCACCAATGCACAGACTGCACACACGCACGGGCATCTATGCACTGTGCATACATACGACACGTGCGTACATAGACATGCCCACGTGGCCTGCACATAGTACGTGGAAGGTCCTGGGGCCAGGTAGCAGAATCCTTAGTGGGTCTGCGGGTAGCTGGGGTTTGTATTTTGTCTGATGTCAGTGGGGACTGTGGGCGGGGCAGGGGCGTGGGCCTGATTGTGTGTCTGTGTGTGGCTGCTTTATCCAGCTGCCCGGCCCTCTTGCCTGAGTCGGGGGTGATCCCACTGCAACAGGCTCACCAGGACAGAGGGGCTGGGAGCTGGAGGCATGTTTGGCTGCCTGCCCAGCCTGAGAGGCAGGGGCCCATGGGCCCAGCCCACCACTTGAGGACCATGAACACCAGGACTGAGCACATCAGGCTGCATCAAGCTTCCCGTGTGCTGTGCCGCGCTGTGTGTGCATAGGGTGGGAGGCTGTGCTGTGTGCCTAGTTGGGCCAGAGTCGCCCAAGGTCCTGGCCTCTGGCTGCTGCAAACCTAGGGTGGAGACACCCAGTGTGCATGTGCCTTCCCATTCCTGTCCTAGCTCAAAATTGAGTTGCTGGGCCCCAGGAGAGGGTTGGGACAAGCCCAGAGGACAACCACCACTGGAAGCTTCAAGTGTCAGCTGGGGCCAGGGTCGGGGGTGCATCGCATGTGGCTCCATGGCCACCCTGTCCCATGTGTCAGTCCCATGCCTTTGCCATCTGTCTGTCCGTGTCACCTGTCTGTCTCCTCTGTACTCATGGGAGGGCAGCCACCCGGGCCCCAGGGCACCTACCCCACTCACCAGGGACTTTTAACTTTTCCTTTCCTCCCTCCTTTCTCTCCTCAACTTCACTTATCTGGAGTCCTTCCTTGGCACCCCCTCCACGTACCACCACCTCACTCTCCCTCTTGCCTTTTATATTTATTTTCTTCTTTCTGTTTTTTCTGTGTGCACCATCCCGTGGGGCTGTGACAGAGGAGGAGGGGCCGGCCACGTGGGAATAACCTCAGTGTATGTACTGTACCCGCCCACCGCCCTGTGGGCTCCGGCCCCCTCTTCCTCCCCACCCCCCCTCGTGGGAGTCCCATCATCTCTCTCACCGCCCCCAAGTCCCCTCTTTCTTTGCAGGCCGCAACCCCTTCCCCCCATGGAGCCCCTTCCTTGTGTGTTGTGTCCTGTGTGTGCCCCGAGTTTGCCCTGGCAGGGCGGGGCCACCTCCACCTCCTTCTCTTCAGAGCCCCCACACCAGGATCAGGGCCAGGCTGACCAGGCCCATCCTGCTTGTTCCCCTAACACCACGGACCCCCTGGCCCTGCAGCCTCCTGCCTAGGGCGATGTCTCCGGAGGTCAGCTAGGCTGGGCCTTAGTGTGGGTGGAGGGGGTGTCTTACCCACCTTCCTTCTTACCTCTTATGCCTTCTGTAAATAAGGGTTCTGTCAAGGCTTGACCTGGGGTGCAGTACCCCAAGGATGGGAAGAGGGAGCCCTCTAGGGCCTCAGATGCCAGGTTGGCCTCCTGGGAGCTAGCTAGCCTGGATCTAAGCAGAGAGAACCAGAGTTGAAGGGCAGGAGAGCACAGCGTAGGCCCTGAACCTGGATGCGGATCAGGCCTCCCGGATCAGGTCACCCAGCCATGGGAGGCAACAGCTCCCATCATACCTGGAGATCAGGCTGGGCCGGGGCTGGGGTGAGGCCACAAAGCCAGGTTCCCAGGTTTGTACCCTGAATGTGGGGAGAGCTTCCCTTCGGTCAACCTACCAGACCTAGCCTAGGCCCGGGGCTGGGAGGTGGGGATCAGATGGGGCCTCCTGGCCAGAATCCAGAAAGGTCCTTAACCCTGTCTCCTGAGGACAAAAGAGCTCTCAGTCTCAGCCTGTCCTCAAAGCAGGTAAGCTGGGCTGTGCTCAGGGCCTGGTTGACTTGGAGAAGCTAGGGACCCACAGCACCCCCCAGCCCCTGCCCCTGGACCGTCACTGGAGGCCACCCAATGGGCTGCTGCGATGGGGCGGGAAGGATCATCACCACCTGGTGCTAACCGCTGACCCTGGCCCCCTGGCCTGTCCCCCCATCCAGACCATCTCAGATACCAGCCCCATGAAGCGCTCAGCCTCTGTGCTGGGCCCCAAGGCCCGGCGCCTGGAAGACTACTCGCTAGAGCGGGTCCCACCTGAGGAGAACCAGCGGCACCACCAGCGGCGCCGTGACCGTGGCCACCGTGCCTCTGAGCGCTCTCTGGGCCGCTATACCGATGTGGACACAGGTGGGCACCCCCATGGGGGCCCAGGGACAGGAGGCTCCAGATGAGAAAGCCAGGCAGAGGAGACACTGAGGGTGGAAAAGGGGAGGGGTCCATGGAGAGGGGACAGAGAGGGCTAGGCAATAATGGCTTCAGGGCTTCCTTGCCATGGTCCAGGGTCAGGCCTCTCTCTAGGGCCCCCAGACCTCAAGGTGGTCTCCTATGTGCACATCCACCCCACCCCACCCTCATGGCTGTCTGTGTGACCCCACCCGGCGCAGGCTTGGGGACAGACTTGAGCATGACCACCCAATCTGGGGACCTGCCATCAAAGGAGCGAGACCAGGAGCGGGGCCGGCCCAAGGACAGAAAGCATCGGCAACACCATCACCACCACCACCACCACCACCACCCACCCCCTGACAAGGAGCGCTACATCCAAGAGCGGCCTGACCCTGGCCGGGCCCGGGCCAGGGACCAACGCTGGTCCCGCTCACCCAGTGAGGGTCGCGAGCACATGGCACACAGGCAGGTGGGTGCGGTGTGCAGCAACCTGGGCCAGGGCTCAAGGGCTGGGAGGAGGAGAGGGGCTGATCAGCCATCCATCACACACAGAAAGTCCCCCAGCCAAAGGCCAATGGCCACTCCAGACAAGTGGGTCCCTGATCCTTGGTGGGCTGTGACGTCCAACCCTGCCCGGCATCAGGCTACCCACTACCCGGTGGGGATGCAAACTGCCCCCTCTGCCACACTGGCTCCCCACTCCATCTCCCCAGACCCTTGCCTGCCCACCGCCCCCTCCTCACCCAACCGCAGCTGTTTCCTCTTTGGTTGTGGATCACATTTAAGTTCAGGGCTGTGCTGCCCCTCGCCTTTCGCTTTCCTTTAACCCAGCTTCCCTTTCTGTTTCAATTATGATTTCTGTCCTCTGGACGCCTGTGAGTAATTTTTGAAACTTCTGCTATTTTAACCCCAAAACTTACAAAACTCCATTTCTCATTTCTCTTTTCACTTTGTTGTGTTGGTTTTCGACTCCCCTCCTTCTTGTCTCTCTCACTCCCACTCCTCCCCCTGTGGCTGTTGCTTTTCTCCTTTTTTTCCATTCTGATGTCCTGTGTCTCCCGGCCCTGTCCTCCTCCTTCCTCCCTTCCCTCTGGTCCCTCTCCCGACCTCTCTCTTCCTCCCCATCCTCTGTGTCTCCTCCCATCTCCTTCTGGTTGATTTTGTGGTACCTTTTTTTTTGATTTCCTTTGTTTCAATTTTCGTGTAGGGCAGTAGTTCCGTAAGTGGAAGCCCAGCCCCCTCAACATCTGGTACCAGCACTCCGAGGCGGGGGCGCCGCCAGCTCCCCCAGACCCCCTCCACCCCCCGGCCACACGTGTCCTATTCCCCCGTGATCCGTAAGGCCGGCGGCTCAGGGCCCCCGCAACAGCAGCAGCAGCAGCAGCAGGCAGTGGCCAGGCCAGGCCGAGTGGCCACCAGCGGCCCTCGGAGGTACCCGGGCTCAGCAGCCGAGCCTCTGGCCGGGGAGCGGCCACCCACGGGGGGCCACGGCAGCAGCCGCTCACCAGGGATGGAGCGGCGGGCCCTAGGCCCTGCCCGGAGCGAGTCCCCTAGGGCCTGTCGTCATAGCGGGGCGCGGTGGCCGGCATCCGGCCCACACGTGTCCGAAGGACCCCCGGGTCCCTGGCACCACAGCTACTACCGGAGCTCCGACTATGATGAAGCTGATGGCCGAGGCAGCTTGGGCAATGAAGAGGCCATAGCCGGGGCCTACGATGCACCACCCGCTGTGCGACACACATCCTCAGGCGCCACTGGGCGCTCGCCCAGGACTCCCCGGACCTCGGGCCCGGCCTGCGCCTCGCCTTCCCGGCACCGGCGACTCCCCAACGGCTACTACCCGGCGCACGGACTGGCCAGGCCCCAAGGGCCGGGCTCCCGAAAGGGCCTGCATGACCCCTACAGTGAAAGTGATGACGACTGGTGCTAAGTCTGGGCGGAGTGGGCCCGCCTGGCACCCCACGCACCCCACGCACACACCCCACGCAGAGGCCACGGGGCCCAGCACAGAGGGCCCAGGAGAGGGCCAGCAGAGAGATCCCAGACTCTGAAGGGGCCAGGGCTGGACCACAAGGGTGTCCCACAAAGCCCCTTGGCCAGAACACACTCTCCTGGGAAGCAACAGCACCCCCCACCCAGCCCCGATCCCCGCCCACCCACCCACAACAGGGGATCTTGGGTGGGGGGCAGAGGGCAGACAAACCATGGCGTCAAGGGATTTGAATTAACTCAGACATTTTTGGAGAACCTTGGGAAACATGGAAAAAAACACATACACACACAAAAAAACATTTTTAAAAGAAAAAAATGGGGGAAAAAATAGCTTCTATTGATGAGTTTTATCATCTCAATCGAATCTTTCCTTTCCCTGGTAAATGCGAGCTGGTGGCCTTGTGGCAGAGAGCGGGAGGAAGTGGACATCCAGCGCCCCACACGGACCACCAGATACACTCGCATCCACACACGTTCAGACACAGGAGTGCTTGCCGGTTATACCAAACCCTACTATTACTGCCTGCAGAAATCAATTTAAAAATAATAATAATAAATGATTTTTAAAAGTACAAAAAAATTATTGGTTGAGAAAAGAGGCACTTTTTTCTGACATTTGGTTCTGCTTGAAATAACAAAAGAAGAAAAAACAAAACAACCACCACCACCAAATTCCTTTGCTTCTTTTTTCCTACCTTGTTTGAAAACCGTGGGCTTGGGACTGTGAATTATTGCATGACATTAAAAAAGAGGAAAAAAATAAAAAACACTGAATCAAAGGGCTTTTGAATGGGAGTGGTCCTTGTCCCTTGGTGAAGCACCCTGCTTGGGTCTGTCCCCTGAGGAATCATAGAAGAACCGGCTTTGTTAGCTACTGGAAGAAGTGTTTGAAAGTGAGAAAGATAAGAAAGCTATAGGGCTCCAGTCCCTGGCTCTTTGCAATGTCTGGGTGTTGTCCCAAACCCCTGCAGTGAGCCCCACAAGCTTTCCCCCTCACAGAGCTCAGTGGCCAGAGCTGGAGGTTTCCTGACTGCATTAGTGTCTTGGGAAAGCCACAACCAAAGACCCCAACCAGGTCCTGGCCAGCTGTTCTCACTGCGGGGCCAGGCAGAGCACCCTGTCCCCCACTAAATGCTGTTAGCCACTGGCCCACATTCCCCCTGATGCTTAGGTCTCAACTAAGAGTCACCATCCTGAATTATAAACCACCCTAGAGGGTTGGCTGGCAACACCCGTGAGGCACCCAGTGTCATCAGAATTCCTACTGGGAATGCCCTGCAGGAGCCACCTGGCAAACCCGGTTCAGGTATGTCCTAGAAGGTTTTCCACAGTGAGAAGTGACCCCCGCTCTGTCCCAGCCTTTGGCACCTCCCAACCCAGCTCACCCACCCTCAAGCACCTGTTTTTGAGGGACCCTGCCCTGATACACAGACTCTCTTGAGATGTCCCCAAATTACCCACAGCTAGAGGAGAGTTCAGAGGTCCAAGTCGGAGTAGCCCCATACATGGCAGGGAGTGGTCACAGCCAGCCCAAGGTGAAGGCAGCTCATTGGAGGTACGGGTGGGGGCAGGGTTCTCATGGGGGCCCCCCCACAGCCTGTCCTCCATTAACCTTCAGCCTCACCCATGCTCCTGTCCACCCACCTGTACACGTCCACTCCCACCTTCCAAAAACCAGCACACAAAGGAAAGCAGTAGAGGACCCCCCCACCCCCAGAACCTCACCTCCCTGCCTGTTTCATGACTGCTTCTGTGAACATTGTCTGTATCCACAGATCTGTAGACAGATGAGGAGCGGAGGGGACTATTTCCATTTATATGCACAAAGGGCCAGTTATTCCTCTTGTTTTCATGTGGCCAGGGGCCTTTCTTTGCCCTGAAAAAGCAGCTCTTGGTTCTCCAAAATCTATAAAAAAAAAAGATGGATGGTCCTCAGGAAACATCTCATGCTGTTACCAGATGAAGAATTGAAGGCTGGGCATGGAGAGACTAAACACAGATGTGTACTACACCTTGACTTTGAGGCTTTTCATTAAACCCTGAGGCCACCTCTGCTGGCCTGCTCCTCCTACAACTCAGCTCCACATCAGTGGCTGTATGACTTCGGGAAAGTGATTTAACCACTCTGTGTCTGTTTTCCCATCTGTAAACTGGAGCCACAATTGAGGTGCTTATGGAGATTAAAAGCATTGTTCTACAGCAGTAATCAGCTGCTTTCTCTCTCTCTCTTTTTCTTTCTTTCTTTCTTTTTTTTTTTTGAGACAAAGTCTCATTCTGTTATCCTGGATGGAATGCCCTGGTGTCACAGCTCACGAAAACCTCAAACTCCTGAGCTCAAATGATCCACCTGCCTTAGCCTTCCAGAGTGCATTGCACCTGACCAAAAATTAACTTTTTAAAAAAGGCAGTGTTGGTTTGGCGCCTGTAGCACAATGGTTACTGTGCCAGCCACATGCACCGAGGGTGGTGGGTTTGAGCCCAGCTGGGGCCAGCTAAACAACAATGACAACTGCAACAACAACAAAAATAAATAAATAAATAAAACTTTATAAAAAATAAATGAATAAATAAAAGGCAGTGTTCAGGATTTGGCCTCTACCCTACATCAGTAGTTCCCAAACTTTATGGTCATGATACCCCTTTACATTCTTAAAAATCACTGAAGACCTTGAAAAGCAACTATTTATGTAAGTTACAGCTAGATACTAACCATTTAAAAATTAAAACTAAAGTTTTAAAACTGTTCATTAGTTTTAAAATCACAATCAACAACAAACTACACTATATGATAACAAATAATGTTTTTATGTTTCTAAAAATAATAATAATCCATGAGAAGAGGGGCTTTTTTAACATATCCACACCTTTTTTTTTTTTTTTTTTTTTTGCAGTTTTGGCCAAGGCGGGGCTTGAATCCGCCACGCCCGGTATATGGGGCTAGTGCCCTACTCCTTGAGCCACAGGCGCCACCCTTTTTTTTTTTTTTCTTTTTTAGACAGAGTCTCAAGCTGTCCCCCTGGGTAGAGTGCAGTGGCATCATAGCTCACAGCAACCCCCAACTCCGGCTCAAGCAATCCTCTTTTGTTAGTAGAGACGGGATCTCACTTTTGCTCAGGCTGGTCTCGAACTCATGAGCTCAAAGCAATCCCTCCACCTCAGCCTCTCAGAGTGCTAGGATTATAGGCATGAGCTACCATGCCCAGCTTCCACACCTTACTAATACCGGCTTAACAGAGACAGCTATGTCCTCAGCTCCAGCTCTGCATTCAACCTGCTGCGATTTCTAATATCCCCTGCAAAACTCACTATGCATGTTGTGAGGGAACAAAAGGGGTAAAGACTAAGAACATCTTTTTTTTTTTTTTTGTAGAGACAGAGTCTCACTTTATGGCCCTCGGTAGAGTGCCGTGGCCTCACGCAGCTCACAGCAACCTCCAACTCCTGGGCTTAAGCGATTCTCTTGCCTCAGCCTCCCGAGTAGCTGGGACTACAGGCACCCGCCACAACGCCCGGCTATTTTTTGGTTGCAGTTTGGCCGGGGCCAGGTTTGAACCCGCCACCCTCGGTATATGGGGCCGGCGCCTTACCAACTGAGCCACAGGCACCGCCCAAGACTAAGAACATCTTAATATTATAAAATAATTTGGTTTTATGGATACTCTAGAAGGGTCTCAGCAGCCCCCAGGATTCCAGGCCCCTTTGAGAACTTCTGTTCTCGTAGTAGTTGTCCCTTACTATGACCATTATAACTGTAGCATCAAAACAAAATTATCAAGCTGAGCATGGTGTCTCATGCCTATAAACTCAGCACTGTGGGAAGCCAAGGCAGGAGGATGGCTTGAGCCCAGGAGTTCAAACCCTGCCTGGGCAACACAGCAAGACCCCATCTCCAAAAAAAAAATTTTTTTTTTAATTAGCTAAGGCAGGGAGATTGCTTGAGCCTGGGACATTGAAATTGCAGTGAGCTATGATCACACCACTGCAGTGGTGTGTGACAGAGCAAGACCTTGTTTCTAACAAAAAGAAGGGGAAGGGGAGATATGGTTTATTCTTGGACAGGTCTCACTTGAACTTACCTTGCCAACGAAGTCTGCACACTCCAGATGGCAAGGCAGACAGAGCTCCTTCTAAAATAATGGCATCCAGGACCAGGTGCAGTGGCTCACGCCTATAATCCCAGCACTCTGGGAGACCGAAGTGAGTGGATCCCTTGACCTCATGGGTTTGAGACCAGGCTGAGCAAGAGCAAGACCCCATCTTTTAAAAATAGTCGGGCATTGTTGCAGGCACCTATAGTCCCAGCTACTCAGGAGGCCGAGGCAAGAGAATCATTTGAGCCCAAGAGTTTGAGGTTGCTGTGAGCTGTGACACCATCGCACTCTACCAGGGGCAAGAAAGTGAGACTCAGTCTCAAAAAAATAAAATAAAATAATACCATCTGGGAAGTGACTGGTTCAATGAGAAGCGAAAGAAGACTTTTTTTTTTTTTAGAGACACAGTCTCACTTTGTCACCCTTGGTAGAGTGCCATGGCATCACAACTCACAGCAACCTCAAACTCTTGGGCTTAAGTGATTCTCTTGCCTCAGCCTCCCGAGTAGCTGGGACTACAGGCACCCGCCACAATGCTAGGCTATTTTTTTTGTTGCAATTTGGCCAGGGCTGGGTTTGAACCCACCACCCTCAGTATAAGGGGCCGACATCCTACTCACTGAGCCTCAGGCACTGCCTGGAAGGTTTTAACTTCCTAACCAGGCAGCTAGACAAATCACAAACCCCACAGGCTTAAAGAAGCTGCCTGCCCCTGAGGTGGGGCTGGCCTCCAAGGAAGGTCCCCCACCCATGGCACTGAGACAAAGCATATTCAGCAGTCAGCAGGATGTGCTGAGACCCATGCAATTCCCTCTGCAGACAAGGAGGCTTCAGCCATCTGTCCTCCAGGGAACAAGGCTCACTGCTAGATTCCCCAGATCTAAAGGCCAACGTTATGGCTGAGTGCTGCAGGCTGGACCACACTGTCTGGCTGGAGTGAGCACAAGCTGCTCAGGAGACACGTGGTGGGAGGATCAGAAGATGAAGAGGTGGGAGAAGGGTAAGGCCATTGTCTCACATCCCCTCGGTTCATTTCCTAGACCACATCACCTGGAAGGCTAAAGGGGCAAAGAATAGGAGGTTCTGAGGCCCATGTGTAGTGTGCAAATGCCCTGGGCAGCTCCCTTCCAGGGACAGCACAGTCCAAGATTCTGTTTCAGACGTTTCCTTGTGACTTCAAGAAATTACCATCCCTTCTCTGCAATCCCCTCTACGAGCCTCAATGTTCTGTCTGTAAAATGAGGACCCATCATTGTGTCAGAAAAGAAAAACCTCACTTTTTTAATTCACAGGCCTCCAGCTAACAAAAGATAGATTAACAGGAGAAAATGCACACCAAAATTCACAGTATTTATGAACGATGGAGAAGAATTTCACTATTCACAGAAGAATAGTGAAACTCAAAGATGGGTCAGAGTCAGGAGCTTGTATACGTTCATTTTAACAAAGGAAAAGGTGTTTGAGCTTTGAGGAATGATATGTTGTGGGAAGTGACTAGGAAATATATGGGGGAAACTAATGGAAGATTAGTTATTTCAGTAAAATTTGTTTATTGTGGACTCATCATGGGACTGACTCTCCATCTCCAGTGATAAAAATTACTCCCTTCTCTCCAAGGACAAGATGGAACACTTCCACAAAGGGAAATTTATGTCACCTTCTTTTTTTTTTTTTTTGAGACAGAGTCTTACTTTTTCGCCCTCAGTAGAGTGCTGTGTCATTGTAGCTCACAGCAACCTCCAACTCTTGGGTTCAAGTGATCCTCTTGCCTCAGTTTTTCATTTTTAATAGAGACGGGGTCTCACTCTCACTCAGGCTGGTCTTGAATTCCTGAGCTCAAGCCATCCGCCCACCGTGGCCTCCCAGAGTACTAGGATTACAGGCATGAGCCACTGCGCCCAGCCATATCATTTTCTTAAAGGGAAATTTATACCTAGCTTTGAGGCAAAAAGGGAAAAGCAGAGAATTCTCTCTGCATCTATAGTTTCTAGTTGCCTTCTGCTCAAAATAATCTGTATGCTAAAGTGCTATAACTGTGCGTACCCTATCCTGATCCCCTTTACCTGCCATCATGGGTCCCAATGCTGGGCTTGAGGACTCTCATTGGATAGGTCAGCTTGCAAGCAGTCCCAGCTTCAGGGACTGCTGATTCCTCAGGAACTCAGGGCAGCATAAGGTGAAGGCCTGATTTAAGCTAGGCATGGTGGTGCACACCCATAGTACGCAGGAGACTGAGGCAGGAGGATCAAGGCTGAGCCTGAGAGTTCAAGGCTGCAGTGAGCTATGATGACACCATTGCACTCCAGCCTGGGTGAGAGAAGACTTCATTTCAGAAACAAACAAACAAACAAACAAACAAACAAAAAACCCTGATTTTAGAGAAGTAAGCAGAAGGGGAGGATGATGATGGGGACAGAACACCCAGCCAGGGAGCTACCTATATTTTACTGTGAAAATCCTCACCCACAACAAAGCTAATCTCGTATAGATACCAGTGCTTAAAGTGATAAAATGTGTTGTAAGATTTTTTTAAATGGGGTAAGTCAGGGCATGGTGCCTAACACCTGTAATCCTCGTAGTCTGGGAGGCCAAGGCCAGTGGATCACTTGACCTCACAAGTTCAAGACTAGCCTGAGCTAGAGTGACACCCCTATCTCTACAAAAAAAAAAAAAAAATAGCCAGACATTGTGGTGGGCACCTGTAGTCACAGTTACTCGGAGGCTAAGGCAAGAGAATCACTTGAGCCCAAGAGTCTAAGGTTGCTGTGAGCTATGACGCCATGACACTCTTCCTGGGGGCAACAAAATAAGACTCTGTCTCAAAAAAAAAAATGGGGGTCACTGAGAAGGGTATAGATGATGATAAGTTAATTAATAACAATGTACCTTAATCAGTGATAGATACCCTAAAAGCCCTCACTCAACAACTATGCAATCTATGCATGTAATAAGATTGTATGTGTACCCCATAAATTTGTAAAAATAAAAAACATTTAAAAATGAATATATCTGGGGCAATGCCTGTGGTTCAGTGAGTTGGGTGCCGGCCCCACATACTGAGGGTGGCAAGTTCAAACCCGGCCCTGGCCAAACTGCAACAAAAAATAGCAGAGCGTTATGGCGGGCGCCTGTGGTCCCAGCTACTCGAGAGACTGAGGCAAGAGACTAGCCTAAACCCAAGAGCTGGAGGTTGCTGTGAGCTATGATGCCACGGCACTCTACCAAGGGCAACAAAGTGAGACTTTGTCTCTTAAAAAATTTACATACATATGAATATATATATTCATATATATATGCGCCTGTAGCTCAGAACCAGCCACATACACTGGAGCTGGAGGGTTCGAATCCAGCCCAGGCCTGCCAAACAACAGTGACAACTACAACCAAAAAATAGACAGGCATTGTAGTAGGCATCTGTGGTCTCAGCTGCTTGGAAGGCTGAGGCAGGAGAATTGCTTGAGCCCAGGAGTTTGAGGTTGTTGTGAGCTGTGACGCCATGCTACTCTACCTAGGGCAACAAAGTGAGACTCGGTCTACAAAAAAAAAAAAAAAGAATATATCATCTAAATAGTACTAAATATTAAACTGATAGAGGCCATCTACAGCAAACCCATAGCCAATATTGTATTGAATGGAGTAAAATTGAAATCATTTCCACTCAGATCAGGAACCAGGCAAGGATGCCCACTGTCTCCACTGCTTTTAACATTGTAATGGAAGTCTTAGCCACTGCAATCAGGCAAGAGAAGGCAATCAAGGGGATCCAAATAGGAACAGAGGAGATCAAACTGTCACTCTTCGCAGATGATATGATTATATATCTGGAAAACCCCAGGGAATCAACTACAAAACTCCTAGAAATGATCAAGGAATACAGCAACATCTCAGGATACAAAATTAACACTCAAAAATCTGTAACCTTTATATATACCAACAATAGTCAAGGGGAAAAAACAATCAAGGACTCTATTCCCTTTATAATAGTGCCAAAGAAGATGAAATACCTGGGAGTGTATCTAACTAAGGACGTGAAAGAGCTCTATAAAGAGAACTATGAAACTCTGAGAAAAGAAATAGCTGAAGATGTTAACAAATGGAAAAATATACCATGCTCATGGCTGGGAAGAATCAACATTGTTAAAATGTCTATACTACCTAAAGCAATCTACAGATTTAATGCAATCCCTATTAAAGCACCTCTCTCATACTTTACAGACCTGGAAAAATTAGTATTTCATTTTATATGGAAACAGAAAAAAACTCGAATAGCCAAGACCTTACTCAGAAATAAAAACAAATTGGGAGAAATCACACTTCCAGACTTCAGACTATACTATAAATCAATAGTGATCAAAACAGCGTGGTACTGGCACAAAAATAGAGAGGTAGATGTATGGAACAGAATTGAAGACCAACAGGTGAACCCAGACAATTATCGTCATTTGATCTTTGATAAGCCTATCAAAAATATAAATTGGGGAAAAGATTGCCTATTCAACAAATGGTGCTGGGTGAATTGGCTGGCAACCTGTAGAAGACTGAAACTGGACCCACACCTTTCTCCTCTAACAAAAAATTGATTCTCACTGATTAAAGGACTTAAACTTAAGACATGAAACTATAAAAATTCTTAGAAAGTTTGCAGGGGAGGGCGGCGCCTGTGGCTCAGTCCGTAAGGCGCCAGCCCCATATACCGAGGGTGGCAGGTTCAAACCCGGCCCGGCCAAACTGCAACCAAAAAAAATAGCCGGGCGTTATGGCAGGCACCTGTAGTCCCAGCTACTTGGGAGGCTGAGGCAAGAGAATCGCTTAAGCCCAGGAGTTGGAAGTTGCTGTGAGCTGTGTGAGGCCCCAGCACTCTACCGAGGGCCATAAAGTGAGACCCTGTCTCTACAAAAAAAAAAAAAAAAGAAAGAAAGTGTGCAGAGGAAACACTTGAAAAAATTGCCCTCAGAGAATACTTTATGAGGAGGACACCCCGGGCAATTTAAGCAACATCAAAAATACATTACTGGGATCTGATCAAATTAAAAAGCTTCTGCATGGCCAAGTACACACTAAGTAAAGCAAATACACAGAATGGGAGAAGATTTTTGCAAGCTATATTTCTGACAAAGGTTTAATAACCAGAATCCACAGAGAACTCAAAATTATTACTAAGAAAAAAACAAGTCATCCCATTTCGTTGCAGGTAAGAGACATGAACAGAAGCTTCTCTGAAGAAGGCAGGCGCATGGTCTACAGAGACATGAAAAAATGCTCATCATCTTTAATCATCAGAGAAATGCAAACCAAAACTACTCTGAGATACCATCTAACTCCAGTAAGAGTAGCCCATATCACAAAATCCCAAAACTACAGATGTCGGCGTGGATGTGGAGAAAAGGGAACACTTCTGCACTGCTGGTGGGAATGCAAGCTAGTATGTTCCTTTTGGAAGGAAGTTTGGAGAACACTTAGGGATCTAAATGTAGACCTGCCATTTGATCCTGCAATTCCTCTTCTAGGGGTATATCCAAAGGACCAAAAACCATTTGGCAATAAAGATATTTGCACCAGATTGTTCATTGCAGCTCAATTTATATTTGCCAAGTCCTGGAAGAAGCCCAAGTGCCCATCCACCCATGAATGGATTAATAAATTGTGGGCTCAGTGCCTGTGGCTCAAGCGGCTAAGGCACCAGCCATATGCACCTGAGCTGGCGGGTTCGAATCCAGCCCTGGCCTGCCAAACAACAATGATGGCTGCAACCAAAAAATAGCCAGGCATTGTGGCAGCCACCTGAGTCCCAGCTACTTAGGAGGCAGAGGCAGGAGAATCGCTTGAGCCCAGGAATTGGAGGTTGCTGTGAGCTGTGATGCCATAGCACTCTACCCAGGGCGACAGCCTGAGGCTCTGACTCAAAAAAAAGAAAAGAAAAAAAGAAATTGTGGTATATATATACCATGGAATACTATGCAGCATTAAAAAAAATGGAGGGTGGCACCTGTAGCTCAGTGGGTAGGGTGCCAGCCCCATATACCAAGGGTGGTGGGTTCAAACCCAGCCCTGGCCAAATTGCAACAAAAAAATAGCCTGGCGTTGTGGTGGGCACCTGTAGTCCCAGCTACTCAGGAGGCTAAGGCAAGAGAATTGCTTAAGCCCAGGAGTTGGAGGTTGCTGTGAGCTGTGTGATGCCACGGCACTCTACCTAGGGTGATGGAGTGAGACTCTGTGAAAAAAAAAAAAAAATGGAGACTTTACCTCTTTTATGTTTACATTGATGGAGCTGGAAAATATTCTTCTTAGTAAAGTATCTCAGGAATGGAAAAAATATATATCCAATGTACTCAGTACTGCTGTGAAACCAATTTAGGATCACTCACGCATATGAAAAATGAAACACAGCTATAACCTAGGATGAAGGAGGGAAGGGGAGAGAGAGGGGAAGGGAGGGGGCGGGTCGATAGAGGGAGGATTAGTAGGGGGACCACACCTATGGAACATGTTGCAAGTACAAGTTGGATCTATCAGGTGTAGAACACAAATGTCTTAATGCTGTAATTGGGTAAATGAGGTGAAGGCTATGTTGATGAGTAGGATGTAAGCACTCCAATGTGTGCAAATAATCAACACATTGAATCCCATAATGGCATAAATGTATTCATGATCTGTGTACAAATGACTTAATAAAAAAAAGAGAGAAAAAAATTTTAAAGTACTAAATAAAAATATATACAAAGAAAAACAGATGACTTTTTTTTTAATTAAAGAGATAGAAGTTGTGTTAGTCTCCTGTGGCTGCTGTTAACAAATTAGCACATTTGTTTAAGTGTGAAACAACAGAAATTTATTCTCCCATGATTCTGGAGGCCAGACATCTGAAGGCAAAGGCTGGGCAGGCTTGGCTTCTTCTGAAGGCTCTTGCAGAGGTCCCCAAACTTTTTAAACAGGGGGCCAGTTCGCTGTCCCTCAGACCATTGAAGGGCCAGGCTATAGTTTAAAAAGAAAAGGTATGAACAGGGCAGTGCCTATAGCTCAAAGAAGTAGGCGCCAACCCCATATACCAGAGGTGGTGGGTTCAAACCCGGCCCCAGCCAAAAACTGCAGGAAAAAAAAAAGCTATGAACAAATTCATATGCACACTGCACATATCTTATTTTGAAGTAAAAAAACAAAATGGGAACAAATACAATCACACCGCCTCATGTGGCCCACAGGCTGTAGTTTGAGGACCCCTGCGAGGAGATGCCATGCCTTTCTTCTAGCTTCTGGTGGTTGCCAGCAATACTTGGTGTTCCTTGGCTTGTGGTTACCAACAAGCACCGTCAATGAAGCAGAGAGTGAGCCCCTAGGAGACACTGAATCTGCCAGTTTCTTGGTCTTGGATCCCAGCCTCCAGAACTGTGACCAATATATTTCTGTCATTTATAAATCACCTGTCTGTGGCATTTTGTTATAGGAGCCCAAACAGACTGAGACAGATGCTATTCAACCCATAGCAATACATAGTATAAGTGGTAAAGTTGGTGTAGAAAAGCAACTAGGGGGGATGGGTATGGCCATACACCCATACACATGGCCCACACCTGTAATCCCAGAGCTTTGTGAGGCTAAGGCAGGAGGATCACTTGAGGCCAGGAGTTTGAGACCAGCTTGGGCAAAAGAGCAATACCTCGTCTCTACTAAAAATGTTAAAATTAGCTAAACCTAGTGGTGCACATCTGTAGTCCCAGCTACTCAGGAGCCTGAGGCAGGAGTATTGTTTGAGCTCAGGAATTCAATGTTACAGTGCACTAGTGTACTCCAGCCTTGGCAAAAGAGCAAGACCCTTTATCAAAAAAAAATAAAAGGGCAGCGCCTGTGGCTCAGTGGGTAGGGTGCCGGCCCCATATACCGAGGGTGATGGGTTCAAACTCAGCCCCAGCCAAACTGCAACAACAACAACAAAAATAGCTGGGCACTACTTGGGAGGCTGAGGCAAGAGAATCACCTCAGCCCAGGAGTTGGAGGTTGCTATGAGCTGTGACACCACGGCACTCTGCCAAGGGTGACAAAGTGAGACTCTGTCTCTAAAATAAAGAAAAGAAAAGAAGAAAGAAAGAAAGAAAAAGAGAGAGCGAGAGTGAGAGAGAGAAAGAAAGAGAGAAAAACTGAGATAGTGTCTAGAAGTGACCAAGTCATGGGACATGGCCAGATAAGGAAGTGTTTAACAACTGGCTCTGTCCCCCAACAGTGAGTTCTACAGGAACTGGCTTTACCCTGAGCACTCCGCTCGTGCACACAGTTACTATTATGAGGAATTTCCCACTCACTCACCATGTTGGGCACGCACCTGCTGAAAGCCAGATGAGGACAGCCAGACAAGGAGTAGAGTTTGTGGAGAGACAGACAGACACAGAAATCACAATGGCCCCACCCACACCCTAAATCTGTCATGACAGCCCCATCCAGTAAACATGACGCCTACATTTCTTCTGTCCTCCTGTCTCTGCCGCCCCTACCCTGCCAGGAATAGTGGCAAGTACTCCCCTGTGGTCTCTCATCATGCCCACCACATCTAGTGCTTCTCCAAACCTCAGGCCCCTCCCAGCCTAGCCCAGATTTACATCATGCCAAGCTCCTCTCAGCCCCCTCAGTTCTCTCACACCTGCCCCTGCAGCCTGCAAAGACCACCCATCGCCACCCAGCTGCACACCTTCTCCACTTGTTTTTTCTCTAGTTTTTGTTGGTTTGTTTGTTTGTTTTTAAGAGAGACAGGGCCTTACTCTGTCACCCAGTCTGGAGGGCAGTGGTGCGATCATAGCTCACTGCAGCCTCAAACTCCTGGGCTCAAATGATCCTCCTACCTCACTCTCCTGAGGAGCTAAGA
Source organism: Nycticebus coucang (assembly GCF_027406575.1). Taxonomy (NCBI): domain Eukaryota; kingdom Metazoa; phylum Chordata; class Mammalia; order Primates; family Lorisidae; genus Nycticebus; species Nycticebus coucang. Next base: position 66,564,111 of record NC_069782.1, on the reverse strand, counting down.
CTACAGGTGCATGCCATCATGCCTGGCTGGTTGTTTGGAGATTGGGTGGAAGGGGGTTGGTTTTGTTTTTGTCTTTATTCAGGCAGTATCTTGCTATGTTGCCCAGGCTAGTCTCAAACTCTTGACCTCAAGTGATCCTCCTGCCTCAGCCTCCCAAAGTGCTGGGATTACAGGTGTGAGCCACTGCCACCTGCCCCCTTTAGGTTTTTTTTATTGATGTATAACAGATATATACAGATTCAAGGTACATGTGATAATGTAATATATTCATATAATTTGTAAATATCAAATCAGTATACTTGAATTATCTATCACCTTAAATATTTATCTTCTCTTTATGCTAGAATCATTTCCTCTCTTCTACTCATTTTGAAATATAAAATGGATTGGGTGGCGCCTGTGGCTCAAGGAGTAGGGTGCCGGTCCCATATGCCGGAGGTGGCAGGTTCAAACCCAGCCCTGGCCAAAAACCACAAAAAAAAAATAAAAAATAAATATAAAATGAATTATTGTAAACTCCAGTCAGCCTACTGATTTGTCTACAGCTGTCTTGCTTCTTCTATCAAACCATATATTTGGACCCACTAGTCAATTTCTCTTTGTCCCTCTCCCCCTCCTCTTCCTAGATTCTGGTAACCACTGATCTGTTCTCTAGCTTCATGAGATCCATTTTTTAGCTCCCCAGATGTAAATCTACTCATTCACAGCTAAGTCATCTTCAGCAAAGGTGTCAAGAACATACAATGGGCAGAGGACAGGGGCTGGGCATGGTGTCTCACTCCTGTAATCCTTGCACTTCGGGAGGCTGAAGCAGAAGGATTGCTTGAGGTCAGGAGTTCAAGACCAGCCTCAGCAAGGGCAAGACCCCATCTCTATTAAAAATAGAAAATTTTTCGGGCGGCGCCTGTGGCTCAGTGAGTAGGGCGCCAGCCCCATATGCCGAGGGTGGCGGGTTCGGACCCAGCTCCGGCCAAACTGCAACCAAAAAATAGCCGGGCGTTGTGGCGGGCGCCTGTAGTCCCAGCTGCTCAGGAGGCTGAGGCAAGGGAATCGCGTAAGCCCAAGAGTTAAGAGGTTGCTGTGAGCCGTGTGACGCCACGGCACTCTACCTGAGGGCGGTACAGTGAGACTCTGTCTCTACAAAAAAAAAAAAAAAAAATAGAAAATTTTTCTAAAAAATAGAAAAATTAGCCAGGTGTGGTAATTAATGCATTTAGTCCCAGCTACTTGGGAGGCTGGGATAGGAGGATCACTTGAGCCCAGGAGTTTGAGGCTGCGGTGAACTATGATCATGCTCCAGCTGAGTGACAGAGCAAGAACCTGTCTCAAACAAACAAATAAATGGTGCTAGAAAACTGAATAACTATATATAGAAATACGAAACTAGACTCCTAATCTCTCACTGTACACAAAAATCAAATCAAAATGGAGTAAAGACTTAAATCTGAAACCTGAAACTATAAAACTAGTAGAAGAAAACATTAAGGGAAATGCTCCAGGACATTTGGTGTGGGCAAAGATATTTTGTGTAAGACCCCAAACAAAGTAAAAATAGAAAAATGGAATTATGTCTTTTTTTTGGTTTTGGTTTTGGTTTTTGTTGTTGTTTTAAGAGAAGACGACTCCTCCCTAGGTTGACTGCTGGCCTCAAACTCCTGGGAAAAAGGAATCCTCCTGCCTCAGCCTCCTGAGTAGCTGGGACTACAGGCACTCACCACTGCACCTGGCTCAGACAAAAGGTTTTAAGCGTGCCCAGGCATCTTCTTCTCCAAAAGTGCTTTCTAAACCTCAGAATCATCCTGGCTGATCAAAGACCACATTATAATCATCAATCAATTGGATAATCAAATTTGACTCAGAGCCCTGCAAAATTAAGTCCAGGGCTCTGTTCATGGTGGCGCCCCCAGCTCCTAGCACCCAGGAAGAAAAAGTGGGAGGATGGGTGGCGCCTGTGGCTCAAGGAGTAGGGCACCGGTCCCATATGCCGGAGGTGGCAGGTTCAAACCCAGCCCCGGCCAAAAACCACAAAAAAAAAAGTGGAAGGATAAGGAGATAGGTGGACAGGGTGGGTTGAGGAAGCGGGAGTATTGGTTGACCTGAGGTTGCATACCCTGGGCAAATGCAACAACAGGCGTGCCAACAGTGCCACCTAGAGGTCAGATGGAGAACAGCCAAGGGCACGCCCACTCTAACTACAGCTGGTGGGGAAAGGGAAAACTTGGATCCAGGAGAAGGCAATGAAGGGCATTAGAGAATCTCACCTCCCAGCTCCAAGGACAGAAGTATGACCAATGGGGATATCATGGATATAGATCAAAAGAACTATCTAATGGGGCAGCGCCTGTGGCTCAGTGAGCAGGGCGCCGGCCCCATATACCAAGGGTGGCGGGTTCAAACCCAGCCCCGGCCAAACTGCAACAAAAAAATAGCCGGGCGTTGTGGCGGGTGCCTGTAGTCCCAGCTACTCCGGAGGCTGAGGTAGGAATCACCTAAGCCCAGGAGTTGGAGGTTGCTGTGAGCTGTGTGACGCCATGGCACTCTACCGAGGGCAATAAAGTGAACTCTGTCTCTACAAAAAAAAAAAAAAAAAACAATAATAATAATAAAAGAACTATCTAATGACTACATCTACTCAGAATAGAGCAAATGGCCCAGGCAGGTGGAACATTCCTAAGCCAACAGATGCTAGAGGTTGAAAACTGTAGGCCTCTGAGCTTCTGCATCCTCCCTTTTTCAAGAAGAGCCCAGCGGAAATTGGAAGCTGGCAGAGGAGCTCCAGAAAACACAGTCAGAGGAAGGGCCAATTAGAATGGGCAAAGGATGAAGAGAGGAGCGTTCAGGTCAGAAGACTAAGAATCAGAAAAAAGTTTGGGGGGTTTTTTGGTTGATTATGATGGTATCAAAAAATAATTCATTATTCTTCCTCTTACTAAAACACTGTCTTATTGGTCTGGGGTGGCAGTAGGGCAGAAAGTAGAGGCAAAATATGTTTCTTTGGGATCGGTTCCATTCTTCATTACGCCTTCTTGAGATGGACGGGGCTTTGCCATGGCTCCCCATTGATTTGAGAGTAATATTTACATTCTTCTTTACATTCCTGTAGAGTCATCCAGTTGTCAGCTTTGACCCAATGGTTCCATGAGCTCATGGCAAAATGTTTAATTCTCTATCCAAAAAGCTCATCCCAGTACTTCCTCCATCACTGTTTCCTCCTGAAGCTCCTTTTAGAAAAAGAAAGGGAGGATTTGAGTGATGAGGCCCCACGTGCTAGCCCAAGCAGCTGCCAGCCAGGGACCCAGAAAAAAGTTTGATTATAGCCAGGTGTGGTGGTGCATGCCTTGGGTCCCAGCTACTTCAGAGACCACAGCAGGAGGATCACTTCAGCCCAGGAGTTCAAGGCTGCAGTGAGCTATGATGATACCACTGCACTCCAGCCTGAGCAACAGCCTATCTCAAAAAAGAAAAAAGTGACCTCAATTCTTACCCGGTTTGTTTCTCTCCATTCATCCCTACTCTGAGGGTGAAAACATTTTCCCGCTGGTTGAGGTTTAATAGTGTCCTCCGTCCTCTCTGTCCCTGTCCCACACACACGCCTTCCCACTAAATTACTGAACAAGAACAATAATCTCCAGGTCTTTGAATTTCAGGTGATCAAAAGTTCAAGGCAGTTCCAGATATTGCACCTACCTCTGTACTCTGACCCCACCCACCCAGAGAAAAAGAGCAAGGTTCTGTTGCCTTGGGACCCAAATCAGGAATCAAAGTTCAGTTAGTACATAAAAACAGCTACAAATTTCCTCCCACCTCAGGCCTCCTGACTACAACTCCTCTCTGCCCTGCTTTGGGTCAGTAGTGACCTTGGAGGTCTTTGCCTGCTTGGCAGAGAAAACTGCTGTGATGTGATCCTTGGAGGCACAGTGGTCTAGAACAGAACTCTGTCCAACAGAAATCCAAAGTGTTGTGCCCAGGAGTTCCACAAAGACCACACTGCCAAACGAGCCAAATTCACAGCAGAGTCCCTTTATTGAAGAGCTGGCCAGCGACTGCCTCTGTCCCAACATAGGGTTTCTGAGAGCAGCCCCAAGTGCTTAAGGGGTCAGGTTTTTAAGGCTTGGCCTGCATTCTGGTTGGCATGCAGGCTGTCCAGGTGCATTTGGGTGGGGTAGCAAGAAAGCATTGTACAGAAGCAGAATTTTGTGGTTAGTTAGCCATACGTCATATATCTTTGTTTTAATATTTTCCCCCATACATCTTAGTTTCAGTACTTTCCCTCCATACATCTTAGTTTCAGTAATTTTTTCACCTGGTATTGCTTAAAGGTCAGTCAGGGGACAGTTGGTACTTCCTGGTTTGTTTCCCAGGGAGTTAGCTAAGCAAGAAACTGGGAATGAACTAGAAGCAAGAAATCAATTAGTACTTTCTCATTTATCTTGAGGGCGAACTAGATTTATTTCATATATTTTTCTTAAAGTTTGCAGTCCGGAAATTTGCTAGGAGTTAACTGGTATTTTTCTGTTATAGCCTAGGCCTAACAAAAGTATGTCTAAGTTTCCCAGTATCTACTACATTAAAGAAAATTAAAAAGAACTAGTGGCTAGGCAATGGATCACACCTGTAATCCTAGCACTCTGGGAGGCTGAGGCAGGAGGATCCTTTGAGCTCAGGACTTCAAGACTAGCCTAAGCAAGAGCGTAACCCTGCCTCTACTAAAAGTAGAAAAAATTAGCTGGTGTTATGGCAAAAACTTGTGGTCCCAGCTACTCAGGAATCTGAGGCAGGAGGATCACTTGAACTCAGGGGTTTGAGGTTGCCATAAGCTAAGTGATGCTATGGTCCTCTAGCCTGGACGACAGAGTGAGACACATTTTTTATTTAAAGAAAAAAATTGAAAAGGGGCCAGGCACAGTGGCTCATGCCTGTAATCCTAGCACTCTGGAAGTCTAAGGCAGGGGGATTGCTTGAACTCAGGAGTTCGAGACCAGCGGGAGCACAAGTGAGACTCTGTCTCTACTAAAAATAGAAAAACTAGACAGGTGTTGTGGCAGGTGTCTGTAGTCCCAGGTACTTGGGAGGCTGAGGAAAGAGGATCTCTTGAGCCCAGGAGTTTGAAGAAGCTTTGACACCAAGGCACTTTAGCCTGGGGCAATAGAATGAGACTCTGTCTCAAAATTAAAAAATTTTTTTTTTTTATTTTATTTTTTTGTAGAGACAGAGTCTCACTGTACCACCCTCGGGTAGAGTGCCGTGGCGTCACACGGCTCACAGCAACCTCTAACTCTTGGGCTTACGCGATTCTCTTGCCTCAGCCTCCCAAGCAGCTGGGACTACAGGCGCCCGCCACAACGCCCGGCTATTTTTTTGTTGTTGTTGCAGTTTGGCCGGGGCTGGGTTTGAACCCGCCACCCTCGGCATATGGGGCCGGCGCCCTACTCACTGAGCCACAGGCGCCGCCCTAAAAAAATTTTTTTAAAGATTTTTTTTTTAATTTAAAAAGCAAGGGACATAAACATCCACCTGCAGGAAGATGTGGGGGCCTTAGAATCTTACCTGGGTATAGAAGTCACTGGCCTTCAGCTCCCTGTGGTTACCCCTGAGTTGGGAGCCACACATTTGGATTCAAATGTGGTGTAGATGTAGGCAGGGACAGGAAAGGATGGCCTAGGCAGGGAGAAGCCAAGGTCAACAGAGAACTAGCCAGGATTTCTTCTCAGGAAGATGCCCCAGCCTCTCAGAGAGGGAGAACGCAGCCAAGCCTCATTCTGACTCTTCTATCATGGTGAGAACCGGGGAGTGGAGGTGAAGAAACTAGCCTTTAAATACAGCTCAGCACCATCAGATGCTACAAGGCTGCAGCCCCAGGCTGTATGCAGTTGGAGCCGAGGGAAGGAAGCCAGCAGCTGCCCCCTACCCGTCCATCCTCCCTCCATGCCTGGGTTGCAGATGCCCCCACCTCTCAGCCAAACACGCTTTCCCATGAAGCCTCAAATAGCCCACCAGTGGGTCCAGGTTCTAGGTCCAAACTTTCTGTAAATGTGAGATATAAAAAGAACCATGGGGTGGGAATGGCCACGGACTTGCTAAAAGATGCCACCTCCGTGCTGCCCACTGCACTGCAGACACCCGCACACAGAGATGTGTGCTCACGCACTCACATGCAGACGCACTGCGACTCTGAAATTAGAATTGTGGAGAAGGAGGCAGCTGGGGGAATGCCAAGCTTGACTTTGTGATAAAGGCCTCTCTCCTAGGGCAGAGCTGGACCCTGGAAATTGCAAATCATACGAACGCTCCAGCTGGGGCTAAGGTCAAGCCTGCCCCAGAAAGTCACCTCTCAGCGAGGACACCAGGACACCCATTGGGCTCTGGCTGCTGCCTCCTGGCTGGACTCCAGCCCAAGACTGGCCTTCCTGGGCTATGAAACCACATGCCTGTGAATTTGACCATGGGTTAGTCACCCATGTCTCCCGTCCCTCAGCCCTGCCTCCACCTGGCCACATAGCTGCATTTATGCCCAGGGAGTCCATCTCTCCCCCTCCATGTCCTTCCAAAGACCCTCCCTCCTTAGTCTGAATATCTTGGGCTCTATGTTTACGTCCTCTTCTCATTCTGCAGCATGCAGCTCCCCAGACCCACCCAGAGCCATAAGACATCTACCTGCTGCCTCAGCCCACCTAGATGGGCTGACCACTCCCTTCGCCTTCTGGTCTGGAACTTTCTGCCATTCCTTCAGCTATACACTGAGCACTGGCTGAGTGCCAGGCATAGGCCCAGGGGCTGGGGATGTACAGTGGTAAGATGGGTATTGTCTCAGTCGCCACGGACTTAACAATCAGATGGAAGACAGAGAAGGCCTCAAACAACCGACATCAATAAGCCATAAAGAAAAAGCAGAGACATGATGAATGACAACTAGAGTGTCATATAGGGCACTGCAAGGAGGCCAGGGCTTCCTCAGAAGTGTAGGCGAAGGTTTCCATGATACCTGAAAGACAAAGGCTCTGGTAGAAAAGGAGGAAGTGAGGAGACAAACCATCCAGAGAAGGAAGCTCTGAAAAGGAGCAGGTTGAGGTTCAGTGCCTGCAGCTCAAGCAGCTAACGCGCCAGCCACATACACCAGAGCTGGCAGGTTCGAATCCAGCCCGGGCCTGCCAAACAACAATGACAAATACAACCAAAAAATAGCCGAGTGTTGTGGCGGGCACCTGTAGTCCCAGCTACTCGGTAAGCTGAGGCCAGAGAATCGCCTAAGCCCAGGAGTTGAAGGTAGCTGTGAGCTGTGATGCTCTACCCTGGGCGACAGCATGAGGCTCTGTCTCCAAAAAAAAAAAAAGAAGAAGAAGAAGAAGGAGGAGGAGAAGGAGGAGGAGGGGATCAAGGCTCCTTGTGTTGAGAGGATCAAGACACAAATTGCACTGCTTGGGACTATTTGGCTTTTTTTTTTTTTTTTTTTTTTGTAGAGACAGAGTCTCACTTTATGGCCCTCGGTAGAGTGCCGTGGCCTCACACAGCTCACAGCAACCTCCAACTCCTGGGCTTAAGCGATTCTCTTGCCTCAGCCTCCCGAGTAGCTGGGATTACAGGCGCCCGCCACAACGCCCGGCTTTTCTTTATTTTTCTTTTACATTGTTGCCCTCCGTAGAATGCTGTGGCATCATAAGTCACAGCAATCTCAAACTCTCGGGCTCAAGCAATCCTTTTGCCTCAGCTTCCCAAGTAGTTGGGACTACAGGTGCTTACCACAACACCAAGATTTTTTTTTAGAGACAGGGTCTTTTTATTTTGGACAAAGAATCTCACTCTGTTGCCCGGGTTACAGCGCCATGGTGTCAGCCTAGCTCACAGCAACCTCAAACTCCTAGGGGGTTCAAGCAATCCACTTGCCTCCACCTCCTGAGTAGATGGGACTATAGGTGCCCACCACAACACCCAGCTAATTTTTTTCTATGTTTAGTAGAGATGGGTCTCACTCTTGCTAAGCTGATCTTCAACTCCTGCCTCAGCCTTTCAGAGTGCTAGAATTACAGGCATGAGCCACCGTGCCTAGACGACTATTTGGCCTTTAATATGAGGGCACTAGGAAGCAATCAAAGGCTCAGGAGAGTTGTAGTGCTCAGACTTCCCTCTGTAAAAGCTCACTGTCTTAGAAACAGAAAGTAGAACAGTGTTTATGAAGGGTAGGAGAGAAAGAGAAAAGATGAGTTGGTGTTTGATAGATACAGAGTTTTTGTTTTGCTTCTGGTAATGAAAGTTGCTGATGGTTGCACAACCATGTGAATGTATTTAATGCTACTGCACTGTACACCCACAAATGGATAAAATGGTAAACTTTATGTTATATGTATTTTATTTATTTATTAATTATTTTATAGAAAGGAACTTGCTCTATTGTCCAGGCTGGAGTACAATGGCTTGATCATAGCTCACTGCAGCCTCTAACTCCTGGGCTCAAGCAATCCTCCTGCCTCAGCCTCACGAGTAGCTGGGACTACAAGTGTGCACCACCCTCCCCCACTAATTATCTATACTATGTGTGTGTTCTAAGATGAGGTCTCACTATGTTACTCAGGCTGGTCTTAAACTCCTAGCTTCAAGCTATTCTCCAGCCTTCTCTTCCCAAAGTGCTGGGATTACAGACATGAGCCACTGAGACTGGCCTTGTGTTATGCATATTTTAACACACACAAACAATACAAAATTCATTCACTAAGAAGGAAACAACCCAAATGTCTATCAACGGATGAGTGGGCAATCAACCTATGCCACATCCATACGATGGAATATTATTCAGCCATAAAAGGAATGAAATCTCCTTAATATACAATACAGATGAACCTCAAAAACCTTATGGAGTGAAAGAAATTAGACACAAAAGGCCACAAAGTGGATGAGTTCATTGATATAAAATGTCCAGAAAAGGCAAATCCATAGAGACAGAAAGCAGATGGGTGGTTGCTAGGGGTGGGGGTGGGGGGTGGGGAGTTAGTATTTAACGGGGACAGAGTTTCAGTTTTGCAAAATGAAAAAAATTATGGAGATGGATGATGGTGAAGGTTGTACAACACTGTGAATTTACTAAATGTCACTGAAATTTTCACTTTAAAACGGTGGCACACACGTATAGTCCCAACTACTCAGAAGGCTGAGCCCAGGACTTGGAGGATGTAGTATGCTATTATCATGCCTGTGAATAGCCATTGCATTTCAGACTGAGCAACATAGCAAGATGCTGTCTTTAAAAATAAAAATTAAAAAATGTTTTAAAAATAGTTAATTTTAAGTTGCATGCTTTTTGCCTCCATTTGCAAGAAAAAAAGAAGGCCCAAGTCAGAGGTAGGTTGACATTAAGATCTCAGACCCCTTAGTGCAGGAGTCTGAAAACTTCTTCTCCATTGGACCAGACGGTAAATATTTTCAGCTTCAAGGGCCAGACAGTCTGTTGCAATGATTCAATTCTGCCTCAGGGTATACGTAAAAGCAGCCACAGATAATGAGGTAAATGAATGAGCATAGCTCTGTGCCAATAATACTTTATTTATGGACACTGAAATTTGCATTGCATAAACTTTTCCCCTGTCGTGAGATTTGCATTTTGATCCCCCACCCCCACCCCCTGCAACCATTTAAAAATGAAAAAGCCATTCTTAACTCACAGGCTGTGCAGAAACAGGTGGCAGAGGCTGGATTTAGCAAGCCTGGCATTAGGTGGTTTCAACACCAACTCTTGCCTCACTGTAGCCCACATCTGCCCCTTCTAAAGCCATATCAGGGAGTCTGGGAGGATTCTTTTTTTTTTTAATGTTTTTATAAGGATATAAAAGCAGAAGATGAGCCTGGAGGCCTATAGTCCCAGCTACTTGGGAGGCTGAAACAAAAGGATCACTTGAGGCCAAAAGTTTAAAGATTAGCCTAGGCAATATAGCAAAACCCCCGTCTGGACAAAAATAAATAAATACGTAAATACAAAGTTGGTTTTTTTTAATTCTTAAAGGAAAAGGTTATATGCAGGGTAGTTGCGGGGTACGGGGATAGATGAGGGATACTGTTCTCTCATTCCTGTAATCCCAGAATTTGGAAAGCCAAGGTGGGAGGATTACTTGAGGCTAGGAGTTCAAGACCACCCTGGGCAACATAGCAAGACCTTTTCTCTATGAAAGGAAGCAAGGAAGGAGGGAGTAAGGGGAGAAACTAGATTTTTTTTTTTTTATTGTTGGGGATTCATTGAGGGTACAATAAGCCAGTTACACTGATTGCAATTGTTAGGTAAAGTCCCTCTTGCAATCATGTCTTGCCCCCATAAAGTGTGACACACACCAAGGCCCCACCCACCTCCCTCCTTCCCTCTTTCTGTTCCCCCCCATAACCATAATTGTCATTAATTGTCCTCATATCAAAATTGAGTACATAGGATTCATGCTTCTCCATTCTTGTGATGCTTTACTAAGAATAATGTCTTCCACTTCCATCCAGGTTAATACGAAAGATGTAAAGTCTCCATTTTTTTTAATGGCTGAATAGTATTCCATGGTATACATATACCACAGCTTGTTAATCCATTCCTGGGTTGGTGGGCATTTAGGCTGTTTCCACATTTTGGCGATTGTAAATTGAGCTGCAATAAACAGTCTAGTACAAGTGCCCTTATGATAAAAGGATTTTTTTCCTTCTGGGTAGATGCCCAGTAATGGGATTACAGGATCAAATGGGAGGTCTAGCTTGAGTGCTTTGAGGTTTCTCCATACTTCCTTCCAGAAAGGTTGTACTAGTTTGCAGTCCCACCAGCAGTGTAAAAGTGTTCCCTTCTCTCCACATCCACGCCAGCATCTGCAGTTTTGAGATTTTGTGATGTGGGCCATTCTCACTGGGGTTAGATGATATCTCAGGGATGTTTTGATTAGCATTTCTCTAATATATAGAGATGATGAACATTTTTTCATGTGTTTGTTAGCCATTCGTCTGTCGTCTTTAGAGAAAGTTCTATTCATGTCTCTTGCCCATTGATATACGGGATTGTTGGCCTTTTTCATGTGGATTAATTTGAGTTCTCTATAGATCCTGGTTATCAAGCTTTTGTCTGATTGAAAATATGCAAATATCCTTTCCCATTGTGTGGGTTGTCTCTTTGCTTTGGTTATTGTCTCCTTAGCTGTACAGAAGCTTTTCAGTTTAATGAAGTCCCATTTGTTTACTTTTATTGTTGTTGCAATTGCCATGGCAGTCTTCTTCATGAAGTCTTCCCCCAGGCCAATATCTTCCAGTGTTTTTCCTATGCTTTCTTTGAGGATTTTTATTGTTTCATGCCTTAAATTTAAGTCCTTTATCCATCTTGAGTCAATTTTTGTGAGTGGGGAAAGGTGTGGGTCCAGTTTCAGTCTTTTACATGTAGACATCCAGTTCTCCCAACACCATTTATTGAATAGGGAGTCTTTCCCCCAAGGTAAGTTCTTGTTTGGTTTATCGAAGATTAGGTGGTTGTAAGATGTTAGTTTCATTTCTTGGTTTTCAATTCGGTTCCAAGTGTCTATGTCTCTGTTTTTGTGCCAGTACCATGCTGTCTTGACCACTATGGCTTTGTAGTACAGACTAAAATCTGGTATGCTGATGCCCCCAGCTTTATTTTTGTTACTAAGAACTGCCTTAGCTATACGGGTTTTTTTGCGGTTCCATACAAAACGCAGAATCATTTTTTCCAAATCTTGAAAGTACGATGTAGGTACTTTGATAGGAATGGCATTGAATAGGTAGATTGCTTTGGGAAGTATAGACATTTTAACAATGTTGATTCTTCCAATCCATGAGCATGGTATGTTCTTCCATTTGTTAATATCCTCTGCTATTTCCTTTCTGAGGAGTTCATAGTTTTCTTTATAGAGGTCCTTCACCTCCTTCGTTAGGTATATTCTTAGGTACTTCATTTTCTTTGAAACTATGGTGAAGGGAGTTGTGTCCTTAATTAGCTTCTCATCTTGACTGTTATTGGTGTACACAAAGGCTACTGACTTGTGGACATTGATTTTATATCCTGAAACATTACTGTATTTTTTCATGACTTCTAGGAGTCTTGTGGTTGAGTCTTTGGGGTTCTCTAAGTATAAGATCATGTCGTCAGCAAAGAGGGAGAGTTTGACCTCCTCTGCTCCCATTTGGATTCCCTTTATTTCCTTGTCTTGCCTAATTGTATTGGCTAGAACTTCCAGCACTATGTTGAATAGTAAAGGTGACAGAGGACAACCTTGTCTGGTTCCAGTTCTAAGAGGAAAAGCTTTCAGTTTTACTCCATTCAGTAAAATATTGGCTGTGGGTTTGTCATAGATAGCTTCAATCAGTTTTAGAAATGTGCCACCTATGCCTATACTCTTCAGTGTTCTAATTAGAAAAGGATGCTGGATTTTATCAAATGCTTTTTCTGCATCTATTGAGAGGATCATGTGATCTTTATTTTTGCCTCTGTTAATATGGTGGATAACGTTTATGGACTTGCGTATGTTAAACCAGCCTTGCATCCCTGGGATGAAGCCTACTTGATCATGATGAATGACTTTTTTGATGATAAGCTGTAATCTATTGGCTAGGATTTTGTTGAGAATTTTTGCGTCTATATTCATGAGTGAGATTGGTCTGAAATTCTCCTTTTTGTTTGGGTCTTTTCCTGGTTTTGGTATCAGGGTGATGTTTGCTTCATAGAATGTGTTGGGGAAGATTCCTTCTTCCTCAGTTTTTTGGAATAATTTCTGCAGTACAGGAATCAGCTCTTCCTTGAAGGTTTGATAGAATTCTGGAGTGAAGCCATCTGGACCAGGGCATTTTTTAGTTGGAAGCTTTTTTATTGTTTCTTTGATCTCAGTGCTTGAAATTGGTCTGTTCAGGAGCTCTATTTCTTCCTGGCTAAGTCTAGGGAGAGGGTGTGATTCCAAGTATTGATCCATTTCCTTCACATTGTCAAATTTCTGGGCATAGAGTTTCTGGTAGTATTCAGAGATGATCTCTTGTATCTCTGTGGGATCAGTTGTTATTTCCCCTTTATCGTTTCTGATTGAGGTTACTAGAGATTTTACTTTTCTATTTCTAGTTAGTCTGGCCAATGGTTTATCTATTTTATTTATTTTTTCAAAAAACCAACTCCTTGTTTCATTAATTTTCTGAATGATTCTTTTGTTTTCAATTTCATTGATCTCTGATTTGATTTTGGAGATTTCTTTTCTTCTACTGAGTTTAGGCTTAGATTGTTCTTCTTTTTCCAAATCCATAAGATGGCTTGTGAGATTGTTGATGTGCTCTCTTTCTGTTTTTCGAATGTAGGCATCTAAAGCGATGAATTTTCCTCTCAAAACTGCTTTTGCAGTATCCCAGAGGTTTTGGTAGCTTGTGTCTTCATTGTTGTTATGCTCAAGGAAGTTAATGATTTCCTGTTTTATTTCTTCCTGCACCCATCTGTTATTCAACAGAAGATTGTTTAATTTCCATGCATTTGGGTGGGGTCCAGCATTTTTGTTAGAGTTGAGTTCCACCTTTAGTGCCTTATGGTCTGAGAAGATACAAGGTAAAATTTCAATTCTTTTGATTCTGTTGATATTTGTTTTGTGTCCCAGGATATGATCAATTTTGGAGAATGTTCCATGGGGTGATGAGAAGAATGTATATTCTTTGTCTTTGGGGTGGAGTGTTCTATATGCGTCTATCAAGCATAGTTGGTCTAAGGTCTCATTTAAATCTCTTATATCTTTGTTTAATTTCTGTTTAGAGGATCTGTCCAGCTCTGTAAGAGGAGTGTTAAAGTCCCCTGTTATGATGGTATTATCAGATATCATATTGCTCAGACTGAGTAAGGTCTGCTTCAAGAATCTGGGAGCATTTAAATTGGGTGCATAAATATTTATAATTGAAATGTCTTCTTGTTGTAGTTTTCCCTTGACCAATACAAAGTGACCATCTTTGTCTTTTTTGACTTTAGTTGCTTTAAATCCACATGTATCTGAAAATAAGATTGCAACTCCTCTTTTCTTCTGAATTCCATTTGCCTGAAAAATTGTGTTCCAACCCTTGACTCGGAGCTTTAATTTGTCTTTTGAAGCCAGGTGTGTTTCTTGCAGACAGCAAATGGATGGCTTGTGTTTTTTAATCCAGTCAGCCAATCTATGTCTCTTCAGTGGGGAATTCAAGCCATTAACATTTATGGAGATAATTGATAATTGTGGTAGTATTCTATTCGTCTTATTTGGTGAGAGTCCATTGCTTAGTTTTATCTTTTGCATCAGTGTGGAGGTTAGGTTCTGTCCTTTGATTTCTGAGTTCTTACTTTGCTGCTGATCCATTGTGGTGGTCAGTGTGCAGAACAGGTTGAAGTATTTCCTGTAGAGCTGGTCTTGTTGTGGCGAATTTCCTCAATGTTTGTATATCCGTAAATGATTTGATTTCTCCGTCAATTTTGAAGCTTAGCTTAGCAGGGTACAGAATTCTGGGCTGAAAATTGTTCTGTTTAAGTAGGTTAAAGGTAGATGACCATTGTCTTCTTGCTTGGAAAGTTTCATTAGAGAAGTCTGCGGTCACTCTGATGGATTTGCCCCTGTAGGTCAACTGGCGCTTACTCCTGGCAGCTTGCAGCATCTTTTCTTTTGTCTTGACTTTGGACAGGTTCATCACAATGTGTCTTGGAGAAGCTCGGTTAGAGTTGAGGCGACCTGGGGTCCGATATCCCTCTGAAAGCAGTGTGTCAGAATCTTTGGTGATGTTTGGGAAATTTTCTTTTATAATATTCTCTAGTATGGCTTCCATTCCTCTGGGGCATTCTTCTTCCCCTTCTGGAATTCCTATAACTCGTATTTTGGAACGCTTCATAAAGTCCCATAATTCTGACAGTGAACGTTCTGCTTTCTCTCTCTTCTTTTCTGCCTCTTTTACTATCTGAGTTATCTCAAAAACTTTGTCTTCTACCTCTGAAATTCTTTCTTCTGCATGGTCTAACCTGTTGCTGATACTTTCCATTGCATCTTTAAGTTCCCTGATTGACTGTTTCATTTCCTTCAGCTCTGCTATATCCTTTTTATATTCTTCATATCGTTCATCTCTGATTTGATTCTGTTTTTGGATTTCCTTTTGGTTATTTTCCACTTTATTAGCAGTTTCCTTCATTGTTTCCATCATTTCTTTCATTGTTTTCAACATGTATATTCTAAATTCCCTTTCTGTCATTCCTAACATTTCTGTGTAGGTGGAATCCTCTGCAGTAGCTACCTCATGGTCCCTTGGTGGGGTTGTTCTGGACTGGTTCTTCATGTTGCCTGGAGTTTTCTGCTGATTCTTCCTCATGAGTTATTTCTTTTATCTGTTTCCTTGCCCTAATTTTCCTTTCACTTCCTCTTGCTCTTTAAGTTCTTGTGCCTGTGGAAGTTGTGGGCGGGTTTAGACGGATTGAACACACGCAACCACTTGCCGGTTTTCCACTGTTTTAGTCCTCCTCTTGGGGTCCAGAAGTCTCTCGCTGACTCCCTGTATCCTCATAGGAGTGATGATAGGCAGTTCCCACCAGCCAGAGATGCCTGGAATCCTATCTCCCCGGACTCACGGTGCCCAGATGCAAGGAAGCTGTTACTCGGCTGCCATCTTGCTCCACCTCCTAGAAACTAAATTTTTTAAAGGAGGGGCTCACAGCTGTAATTCTAGCCCTCTGGGAGGCCGAGGCAGGTGGATTGCTTGAGCTCAGGAGTTCAAGACCAGCCTGAGCAAGAGTGAGACACCACCACCATCACCAGCTCTAACAAAATAGCCAGGCGTTGTGGAGGGTGCCTATAGTCCCAGCTACTTAGGAGGCTGAGGCAAGAAAATCGATTGAGCCCAAGGTTGCTGAAAGCTATGATGCCAGGTACTCTACTGAAGGTGAGAATGTGAAACTCTGTATCAAAAAAAAAAAAAAAGAGAGAGAGAGAAGGAAAGAAAGAAAAGGAATGCTGAGGATGGAAGGACCTGAACAAGAGGCAGAAAATAGGACAGAATAAACCTTCCCACAAGCTCCCATGGAAGGATTAGGAAGAATACACAGACTGGACACAGTGGCTCATACCTATAATTAATTAAGCCCAGCATTTTGGAGGCTGAGGCAGAAGGATCACTTGAGGCCAGGAGTTTAAGACCAGTCTGGGCAACATAGGGAGACCCTGTCGCTTAAAAAAAAAAAATTAGGGCAGCACCTGTGGCTCATTGAGTACATCACCAGCCCCATATAACGAGGGTGGTGGGTTCAAACCAAGCCCCGGCCAAACTGCAACAAAAAAATAGCTGGACGTTGTGGCAGGCACCTGTAGTCCCAGCTACTGGGGAGGCTGAGGCAAGAGAATCGCCTAAACCCAGGAGTTGGAGGTTGCTGTGAGCTGTGATGTCATGGCACTCTACCGAGGGTGATAAAGTGAGACTCTGTCTCTAAAAAAAAAAAAATTAGCTGGTGTGGTACTGTAGGCCTATAGTCCCAGTTATCTGGGAGGCTGAGGCAGGAAGATCAGTTGAGCCCAGAAATTCAAAGGCTATGTGAGCTATGATGATGCCACTGCACTCCAGATGGGAGAGCAAGGTCTTGTCTCAAAAAAAAAAAAAAAAAAGGCTTAGCACCTGTAGCTCAGTAGTTAGGGCCCAGGCCACATACACTGGGGCTGGCAGGTTCAAACCTGGCCAGGGCCTGCTAAACAACAATGACAACTACAACAACAACAAAAAAAAATAGCAGGTGTTGTGGTGGGCACCTGTAGTCCCAGCTACTTGGGAGGCTGAGGCAAGAGAATTGTTTAAACCTAAGAGTTTGAGGTTGCTGTGAGCTGTGACACCACAGCACTCTACTCAGAGTGACAGCTTGAGACTCTGTCTCAAAAAAAAAAAAAAAAGGCTCGGCACCTGTGGCTCATGCGGCTAAGGCACAGTCACATACACCTGAGCTGGCAGGTTCAAATCCACCCTGGGTCTGCCAAACAACAATGACGGCTACAACCAAAAAATAGCCAGGCATCGTGGCAGGCACCTGTAGTCCTAGCTACTTGGGAAGCGGAAGCAGGAGAATCGCTTGAGCCCAGGAGTTGGAGGTTGCTGTGAGTTGCGATGCCACAGCACTGTACCCAGGGTGACAGCTTGAGGCTCTGTCTCAAAAAAAAAAAAAAAAAAACAAAGTATCCCCATCAGTCAAAGGTGGATTGAATAAGGGCATGTAGGAAATATGTTCAAAACAGCTCCACGCAGGTGATAAAAACCAGAAATTGGAAGCCAAGACGAATGGATTGCCTGAGCTCACATGTTTGAGACCAGCCTGAGCCAGAGCGAGATCCTGCCTCTAAAAATAGCTGGGCATTGTGGCGGGCTCCTGTAGTCCCATCTACTTGGGAGGCTGAAGCAAGAGAATCACTTAAGCCTAAGAGTTTGAGGTTGGTGTGAGCTGTGACTTCACCGCACTCTACAGAGGGTGACATAGTGAGACTCTGTCATAAATAAAGAAATAGAAAAAATAAAAAATATTATCCCAGCATGGTGGTGCCAACCTGTAGTCCCAGCTACTGAGGAGGCTGAAGCAGGAAGATCACTTGAGACCAGGAGTGTGATGTTGCAGTGAGCTATGATAATGCCACTGCACTCTACCTGGGGTGACAGAGTGAGACTATGTCTCAAAAAGACAAAAAAAAAATCTTAGCCTGAGTGCTGTGCACAAAAAAGCAGGTGGATGTGGTTCCCAGGCTGTGGTTTGCCTACCTTGTTCCCATTAGCTTCATGCTCACCCTCCTGCACGTCTGTGGGCCTGGCACCTGCTTGGCTGTGCACACAGTGTTGCTGCATCAAAGAACAATGCGTGCACCAATAGTGGCAACAGCATGCTGGCTTTGCAGCAGGCGGGATCAGCAAGCAAACCTTGTCATCTTTGCTTTCTTCCTGAGCGACCTTGGGAAAGCTTCTTAACCTTTCTGGGCCTTGGGTTTTCAGCTGTAAATGATTCTGATACCAGTATTGCTGGTTGATTTTGAAGACTGTAAACTGTATCTGACACTGTACAGGTCATGCCTGAGGGCCTCAGGTCTTCTTACTGTCTCTAGTTCCCTGCCCCTACTCCACTATACCTGGGAACTGTCTCTAAAAAAGAGAAAAGCAGGAGCCTCTCAGCACCAGCTCAGGGCCCCCCAGGCTCACTTCCACAGCCCACCTGGCTGGCACCAGGGCTTGTCCAGCAGCCAAGTCCTGACCTAAATATACTCCAACCTCAGAGACATTCCATGCCCCACACTCATTTCCACCTTCCTGCTCTATTGTGGTGCCAGCAAAAAAGAAAATTTCACCAGGAATTAGGGGAGTGGAGCAGGAAAGGAAGAGGAGGGATAGGCCAGTGTGACCATTCTGAGATGTGGCCTCAAATGTCCTGGCCATTATGGGATGCTGTGAAGGATGAGGATGAAGAGTCCCTCTGGCTCACCTTGCACCCTGTTTCTCTACTCTGCTTGGCAGCTCTGTAAGTCACTATTCCAGCAGCTAGGGGCCGGCACCAAGGTTGAAAGGGGTGTGAAGGCAGATGGAAAGCCTGGTTTCTCCTTTGTGCCCATAGGGGGCAGTGGGTCTTGGAGCATATACCCTGGCACCCACCCAGGAAATCTAGAGGCAAGGTCAGGGCTCCCAATGCACTTTGGCTCCTGGGCTGCCACCACCACTAACAGCCACCACCCACCCTTCAGTACCAGGAAGTTGGAAAAAAGCAGCCTGACTCCACCCACCTGGGGCTACCACCCAGCAAATCCACCTACCAGGAAACCTGGCACTCGTCTTTTGGAGGCTGTGCAGGGAAGAGACATGGCCTGGACTCATGGACTTGCTGACCCCTCTCCAAGAAGATTGACCAGAACCTGACAATCACCTCCACCACAAGGACTCGGGCCAGGCTCAAGTCTGGAAAACACATGCACAGAGTCACTTTTCGGGTTGGAGCCCAACTGGAGTGGCAGGGCAGTTGAAGGCAAGCCTGCCTCCACCCATGCCTCAACATTCAGCAATATCCGGAGACATCTTTGATTGTCACAGCTGAGGATGGAGTTGCTACTGGCAGCCAGTAGGCTGAGGCCAAGGATGCTGTCCAGCCTTCTAAGATGCCCAAGACAGCCCCCATCTCAAAGAACAATGTGGTTCCACTTGTCACTAGTTGAGAAACTCTGGCATATGCCTAAGTTCAAATCTGCCCCTGCCACTTTTTTATCTGTAGAGAATATAGTAGGCAAGTTATTGAATCTAACTGTGCCTCAGTTTCCTCAACATGAAATGAAGATAAGAAACCCATCATAAATTCTTGCTGTGAGGATGCCATTGGTTTGTGTGAGGTGCTTAAACCAGTAAGGAGCAGCAGTGACTAGGTTACCTAATTAATTAATAACATACTGGCAGCACCTGTGGCTCAAGGGGGTAGGGCACCGGCCCCATATGCCGGAGGTGGCAGGTTCAAACCTAGCCCTGGCCAAAAATGGCAAAAAAAAAAAAAAAAAAATTTATAACATAATTAATATTATTGTTGTATAGGAGAGCCAAAGAGCACCTCCAAACTCCCCTTTCGGGTATTATGTGGGCTGTTTGAATGGATCTGTGATGGAAGCCAAATTGACAGCAGGCAGACTACCAAGGTAAAAGGGGAGGGTAGAGTAGTTCATGCCTGTAATCCCAATATTTGGGGAGGCCAAGGTAGGAGGATCACTTGAGGTTAGGAGTTTGAAACCAACCTGGGCAACATAGCACTGCCTTGTCGCTACAAAAAAATATGAAAAAATAGCTGAGCGTGGTGGTGTGCACCAGTAGTCCCACCTGCTCACGAAGCTGAGGTGGGAGGATTGCTTGAGTCCAGGAGTTTAAGGCTGCAGTGAGCTCTGATGACACCACCACACTCCAGCCCAGGCAACAGAGGGAGACCCTGTGTCTCAAGGAAAATAAAAAAGAAATAAATTGTATTAGGGCACATGGGAATCTTCACAAGAGAGTGAAATCTGAAGAAGTGGCCAAAGCATACTTTTTAGACAAAGATCAATAAATCTGAGAAGAAATGACAAGAAAATCTAACTGGCGGTGCCCAGAACTCAGTGGGTAGAGTGTCGGCCATATACACCAAGGCTGGCGAGTTTGAACCCAGCCAAGGCCTGCTAAACAGCAATGACAACTGCAAATAATGACACCGGTAACAACAACAACAAAAATAGCCAGGCGTTGTGGCAGGTGCCTATAGTCCTAGCTACTTGGGAGGCTGAGGCAAGAGAATCACTTCAGCCCAAGAGTTTGAGGTTGCTGTGAGCTGTGAAGCCACAGCACTCTACCAAGGGTGACAGCTTGAAACTCTGTCTCAAAAAAAAAAAAAAAAATGAAAATCTAACTGGCTAGGTGTGGTGGCTTACGCCTATAATCCTAGTACTCTGGGAAGCTGAGGCAGGTGAACTGCCTGAGCTCAGGAGTTTGAGACCACCCATCTCTACTAAAAATAGAAAAACTAACTGGGTGTTGTTGTGGATGCCTATAGTCCCAGCTACTTGAGAGGCTGGAACAAGAAGGATGTCTTGAACCCAGGAGTCTGAGGTTGCTGTGAGCTATGACTCCAGGCACTCCTCAGGGTGACACCATGAGAATCTGTCTGGAAAAAAAAAAAAAAAAGAAAGAAAAGAAAAGAAAAAGAAAAATCTAACCAGGGGCAGTATATTTCCAAGAGAATCACTACAAGAGATTTGGCAAGGTATAAAGTATCAGAAGACAAGGGTTACTTTGGTAAGAATATTTATTCAGATCCATTGCCACCCTCAAATTCCTAGTCCCTTTGGATAAAGGCTATTTTCTCAGCCTGCTAGGAGGAAGGTATCCCTCCCTGAGGAATCTTTATGGCCTGCTGCCTGCAGGAAGAGGTAGGTCAACTTGCCATTCATTCATTCGGAGTCTCACTCTACTGCCCTGATTTGAGTGCCATGGTGTCATAACAGCTAACTACAGCCTCAAACTCCTGGGCTCAAGCGATCCTCCTGCCTCAACCTTCTGAGTAGCTGGGACTACAGGTGCATGCCCCCATGCCAGGCTAATTTTTTCTAATTTTTAGTAGAGACAAAGTCTCATTTTTTTTTTTTTGAGACAGTCTCATTTTGTTGTCCTCAGTAGAGTGCTGTGCTGTCACAGCTCACAGCTACCTCAAGCTCTTGGACCTAGGAGATTCTCTTGTCTCAGCCTCCTGAGTAACTGGGACTACAGGAGCCCACCACAACGCCTGGCTATTTTTTTGTTGTAATTTAGCTGGGGCCAAGTTCGAACCTGCCACCCTCTGTATATAGGGCCGGTGCCCCACTCACTGAGCCACAGGCGCCGCTCCCAAAGTCTCATTCTTGCTCAGGCTGCTCTTGAACTCTTGGCCTCCCAAAGTGCTGGAATTACAAGCATGAGCCACTGCACCAGGCCATTACTGACATTCTTTTTTTTTTTTTTTTTTTGCCGGGGCTGGGTTTGAACCCGCCACCTCCGGCATATGGGACTGGCGCCCTACTCCTTGAGCCACAGGTGCCGCCCCATTACTGACATTCTTAAGACCTTGGGCTCCAAGTCCCACAGAACTAAATTCAAATGTGACACTCATCAGCTAAACCTGGGTAAGTGGTGCCCTGAGTTGTTGGCTTCTCTGTGTACTCAGCACAGATGATGTGGTGACTGTCTCAGGGTCCCTGGAAGAAACAGATGGGCCACTGAGTTTGAAGACATTAGAATTTCTGAAAAAAGGAAAGAAGAAATGCAAGTGTCTGAACTTAGAAGTGCTTCAACTTTGATGGGGAAGAAGACCAGGTGTGCCATGCTAATGGGACAGATGAATTCAGGTGGAATAGGGGCTGGAGGAGAAAGTTCTAGGGAGGAGGTAGAGTTCTTGCTGACCTGGATCACCAAGCGAGAGGGGTATGGACTTGGACCAATTGGGTGCCTGGAGGGATCTGACAGAGGCCTGGCCAACTGGGATGTGGCCAGCAGGGAACGCAACAGGGACACTCATGCCAACTGAGGCTCTGTCCTCAGCTCTGAAGAATTTACCTGGCTGGGTCAGCACTCATAGCTCAGTGAGTAGGGTGCTGGCCACATACACCAAGGCTGGCGGGTTTGAGCCTGACCCAGACCTGCTAAACAACAATGACAACTGCAACCAAAAAATACCTGGGAGCTGAGGTGGGTGCCTGTAGTCCCAGCTACTCGGGAGGCTGAGACAAGAGAATCACTTAAGTCCAAGAGTTCAAAGATGCTGTGAGCTGTGATGCCACAGCACTCTACCAAGGGTGACATCTCAAAAATAAATAAATAAATAAATAAATAAATAAATAAGGAATCTATAGGCCAGCTGTAAGTGGGCAGTTGCAAGAACAAGGAGTTGGCACACCAGGGTATCTGGGACAACGTGAGGGAACCTCAGTCTGTGAGAGGTAGCCTGAGGGTGGGGCAGAGATTGTCCCAGGATTACCATGTGACCTGTGCCTAGCCATGGGGGGACCTGTTGGGACTGGACAAGGCAGCTCTGGGTGTGGAGAAAGCTAAGCCTGACAACCCGGTCCAACCAGAAACCCAGGTCCAAGCTTGGGATGTGAGGCCATGGGGGTGGATTCTAGCTTCAGCCTCCCCAGCCTGCAGGGACAGGGCTGGCTTTGTCACCACACCACTGGTGGCAGAGGTTGGGCAATGCATATGACTCCCCTGCCTCTCCACCCCAGGGATGTCCAGAGAATCAGCAGAAAGAGGGACAACCTGGGGAGAAAGGAGGGCAAGGGAAACAATTCCACCACCCAGGCTGTAGGCAAAGATGCAGAAGTGCCCATTGAGCACTCAGTGAACAAAGGTCTCCCCTGCATAGTCCCTCATAGGGTCCTCAGCATAGCAGCTGCAGCCAGTAGAGAAAGGTTAAGATTCCCAGATTGGCTGGGTGGTGGCTCAGGCCCTAATTCCCAAATACTTCAAAAGCTGATGTGGGAGGATTATTTGAGGCTTGGAGTTTGAAACCAACATGGGCAACATAGTGGGACCCAGTCTCTAAAAAAAAAAAGAAAACTTAAAAAACTAGCCAGGTGTGTTGGCACATGCCTGTAGTCCCAGCTACTCAGGAAACTGAGGATCACTTCAGCCCCCTGCAGTGAGCTATGATTGTATCACTGTACTACAGCCTAAGTGATAGAGCAAGGCCCTGCCTCTTAAAGAAACAGAACAAAACAACCCCCAGACTGAAAAGAAGCCTTTGGGGGTGGTGCCTGTGGCACAGTGGGTAGGGCGCCGGCCCCATATACAGAGGGTTGCGGGTTCAAACTTGGCCCCAGCCAAACTGCAACAAAAAAATAGCCGGGCGGGCGCCTGTAGTCCCAGCTACTCGGGAGGCTAAGGCAAAAGAATAGCCTAAGCCCAGGAGTTGGATGTTGCTGTGAGCTGTGACGCCACAGCACTCTACCGAGGATGATAGAGTGAGACTCTGTCTCAAAAAAAAAGAAGCCTTTGGGGCTCAGTGCCTGTGGCTCAAGCGGCTAAGGCACCAGCCACATACTCCTGAGCTGGCAGGTTTGAATCCAGCCTGGGGCCTGCCAAACAACAATGACGGCTGTAACCAAAAAAATAGCCGGGCGTTGTGGCAGGCGACTGTAGTCCCAGGTACTTGGGAGGCTGAGGCAGGAGAATCGCTCAAGCCCAAGAGTTGGACGCTTAAGCCCAGGAGTTGGAGGTTTCTGTGAGCTAAGATGCCACAGCACTCTACCCAGGGTGACAGCTTGAGGCTCTGTCTCAAAAAAAAAAAGAAAAAAAGAACAGAGGAAACGTTTGATAGCACCAGGGCATGCTCCCTCTCTTAACCTCAGTTTCTCCACCTCAAACTGGCTTCACAGAAGGGAATCAACACAACAGTGCTTTGAAAATTCCTGTGGCTGTTTTTTTTTTTTAATTTTTGAGCCAATATTTATTGAAAACCTGTTAGTCATGGACTAGTCTCTCTTTTTGTGTGTGTGTGGTTTTTGGCCAGGGCTGGGTTTGAACCCACCACCTCCAGTATACGGGACCAGCTCCCTACCCCTTTGAGCCGCAGGCACCGCCCCCTGTGGCTGTTTATAATAAGGCAGTATCTGCAGGGATTCAGAGGGTACCCAGAGAATATGTGAAAGGCAGCCCTGCAGGCTTCAGTTGTCTCTTCCAAGGTGCAGCCTAGGAGGAAAGGGGTCCCAAGAGCCCCACCTCCATCCCACCCTGGGTCTGAGACCTGCAGCAAGTAGAGCCCTGGCAGTGAGTAATTGCAGGCAAGTTCAGGCCTTCCTGGTGGTGAGAAGCCAAAGTGAGTTTCACTGGGACAAGAGAGGTGCTCAGGTGGAGGCTGATTGGCGACGGGCTGGCCCGGGGCCCAGGGTACAGAACAGATCAAGTCTCAGCTGCAAGGCAAAGTTCTCTCCAGTTTCCAACATGCCCCAGACTGGGCGGCTTCCTGTTAGGCCATCTCTGCCCTTGGGTCTAAAGGGTGAAGCAATGAGCCATCTCATTTCCTGTGCACTCAGCCAGGGCCAGTCTGCATCTAGACTACAACCAAGGGAGGGAAGAGAGGGGGCTGGCAGCAGCCTTTCCAATCTAGCAATCTGGTTTTCCTCAGTAAATGATGATTACAAAATAACTAACTAACTAAATAAATAAATAAATAAACCAAAAAAGCTCATCCTCATCAAGCCCCTGGGCTGACTATGCACAAATTAACCCCTGGGGAAGGGAGAGAAAAGAAGCTACAAATATACCCAGCAAATGAGTCTAAGAAGGAATGTCATGGGTGATCAGTTGCCAATGTAAGGAGAAAAAGAAAATAGGTAGCTCAGAGGTGGCAGGGAGACCTGAGAGGGCAGCTGTCACCTCCCTCAGCTCTCTTTCCTTACCTGAAAACCAGAGATTGAAGCAAGGCTTAAGCATAAGTCCATTGGCCAGTACAAAGGTCGTTATACCCTCCCCTCTCACCCTCAAAAAAAAAAAAAAAAAATCACAACTCCAAGAGAAGAGGAAAGGGGGCGGGGACGACTTTGATTTACTAGAATAACAACTCTGGACATGTTACTGAATCACTCTGTGCCTTAGTTTCCTCATCTGTAAAATGGAACTAACAAAAGTGCCTACTTTTATTCTGACCCAGGCTTGTGGTAAGTAAGAGGCTTCCAGCAAACAGCAATACATGTCTCCTCTGACCTGTCTGTAGCTAACTAGAAGCCCCCAGGGAGAATACTGAGTCTCCAGGAGCCTTTCCAGACTCATAGAATCTTCTGAGGGCACTTCTCAGGCTGTCTTTGTAAACAGAGGGGACTTTGACTGAAGCCTCTATTAACACAACAGCTAATTCTCCCAAATGACTTCTTCCCAGGGCTCCAAGGAGGAGCAGTTTCCAAAGCTCCTGGTTTACTCTTGCTCCTTAGGGAACTGCTAGACCACTTTGTGGTCTTGGGAGAACTCCTCAAGCTGAGGGAAACTGAGGGGCCAGACTGCTCAGGAAACTGGGTCAGGCAGTGTGGCCCCTGGCTAACACCATCAAGGCAGCCAGAACAGTGGTTTCCAAACACAGCTGTCTATCCCTTGGATTTACCTGGGATCCCCACCTTGTCCCAGTTATCCCCACCCCCACCCAAGATCCTGGTGTAACCTGTCATCTGTCTATCCCTTGGATTTACCTGGGATCCCCACCTTGTCCCAGTTCATCCCCACCCCCACCCAAGATCCTGGTGTAACCTGTCATGGGTGCAGCCTGGGACTAGTCAGAGCTCAGTGCAGAGGCTTTTCCCAGGCTAGCCCAGCTTTGTCCCTAGCTGTATAACCCCCAGCAATAGAGGAGAAAGCCCTATGACTCCAAAGTGTAGGAAAGGTCTGCTTTCACCTTCCCATTTCCTAATCACTTTCACAAACGCTGCAATTAGCACAACAGCTATTTCTCCCAACAGGACTCCCTCTTCCCCAACAAGCAGGGGCCTGGGGTGCTCCCTGCAGAGGTGGCCCCAGGGAAGGGTTAACAGGAAGCGTCTGGCGTCTAGAAGCCACAAAAGCCCCATTGTTCTACAGCCAGCCCCTTCCCCTGCGTCCAGGAAGACCCTCTGGGGAACCCCTTCAAAGAAGCCGTGCAGTCTCCGCAGGCTGAAGGCCAGCCAGCCCTTCTGGAAAGCGAGCTCAGGAAAAGGAAATCCGCCGGTCTCCGTCTGGAGAACTCACAGCTGTCACTTCAGCGTCTCTGGGGGTTTCTGAGGAAGTGGGGCTCCACCTTGCCTACCTTTAGGGGGTGGGGCTGCCCTCCCTAAAGCTCCTATCTGGAAGCCAGAAGTCTTTGATCTCAGATTTTGGGTACAACTTGAGCCCCTGCCTCTCTTCCCCAGCTCCCCTACCTGCGTCCCCACCCTAAGCTGAATCAGAACGTTTCACACCCCACCCCTCCTCCATCTCATTTCTGATCTGTCCTCCAGGTCCTAACTGCCAGCTTTTTCTGATTAGCAGACTGGAGTGGGGTAGCCTGGATAGGGGGGTGCACAAGGGGAGAACTGTTAGCAATTCCCTGGGAGCTTCAGGGGGCGTGCAGGGCTGCAGCGAGCAGCTGGCAACCAGATGTGGGTGGACAGGCAGAAAAGGAAATTAACTGGTGCTAGTCGGGTGGACAGACGGCTGGGAAAGAAGGACCCCAGGAGGCCACCAAGCTGTCTTGGTGAGGGCTGGCTACGGTGGTGCGGGAGCCGTGAATGTTGAGATTTTTTTTTTTTGTACTTTTTGGCCGGGGCTGGGTTTGAACCTGCCACCTCCAGCATATGGGACCGGTGCCCTACTCCTTGAGCCACAGGCGCCACCCGAGATTATTTCTTAACTGAGACTCAACGATGTACTGGGGTTGGGGGAGTTGATCTAGGGCCAATTGGGCCAGCAGGCTGGAAGACTGGGCCGGGAACAACCAGACTGGGGCCCAGAGGATTTCTGCTGAGAAAGGGGTTCCCCAAAATAGTCAGGCAGGGACCAGGGAGGCTCGACTTTCCTGGACACCAATTCGAGGAAACCCAGCTTCTTTTAACACAGAGGTGGGCAATATAATCTCCCAGGCTGAGGCTTAGGAAATCTACAGAAGGTTAGGAGTTAGCCCTAACTAGGTTTAGGGCTGCCCTAGACTTGGGTGGGGAAGATCTGGGCTCCCCAAAACACAGGTGTGTGGGTCTGAGCTCCACCAGACACTGGCGTGAGGGTTATAGGCTCCCTGAACACAGGTAAGGGGATTCAGCACCTGCTAGGCCAAAGCCGGCAGCGTGAGCCTCAAACTGTAGCAAGCCCCATTTCTCTTCCGCCTTTGCGGCCGTCTACCTGGTTTGGAGCCGAAACCCCGCGGGCCCCGACCTCCCAGCCCCTGGGTCCCCAGGCCCCCGGCGCAGCCTTCGCCCCCGCGTTCCCCTCCCTGCCCCTAAGCCCCGCCCCGGCGTCCGGACCTAGCACTGGGGGTGTGAGTGGAATCCGGAAGGAACCCTTTTGGGGGCGAGGGGCGTGGCCCCGACCAAGGACAGCTCTGGGAGTTCTTGGAAGTCTCTGGTTGTAGCGCCCCGGCGGGACCCGGAGAAGAGGGCGAGGCGGGACTACTTTGCATATATCGCCCCTTGGCTGTGAGCGTCGTTAGATTGCTCTGCCCCTCGCTTGTTGACTAGTTACCTACCTCTAGCGCCCGGCCTCAGGCTCAGATTTCCGCGCTATGATTAAGTCCCTATCCTGCCTGCCTAACAAGTGGGCCATGGCGTGGCCTGTGTCGTGCCCTCCCTCGGGCGGCTGGACCTTGCCCAGAGCCCCGGAACCAGGTAAACCGGTCAGCGTGCCGCTTCTGGGCTGGTCCGGACCTGCGGCGTGGCCTTTCCCAGATCCACATAGGCTGAACGGGGGCTTCCTTCCCTTGCGTTGCACAAGTCCGGGATGGGGGGCGGAGGGAGGAGAATGGGACGTCAGAATGAGAGACACGACTAAAGCTGCCCCTTACTTATCTTCTTGCAGGGCGATTCTCTCAAGACCTTAGTTTCCCCATCTGTAAAAAGTGGAAGTTAAAAGAACAGAACCTAAAGGAAGGTTGCAAATGTATCATTCATTCACAAAAACTACTTAAGATAAGCGCTACACACAGTCCCTTCCCTCCTCATGGTGGAGACTGCAGTCTAAAGAGGAGACAGACCCAGAAACAAAAGTAAAATCACAGCTGTGATAAATCTTACCAAAAATAAAAAAAATGTTTTAAAGTAGCTCTTCATCTGAATATCAATAAATATAGGGGTCTTGGGCCAAAATGGGGAGCAGACAGGGACACTTCCCTGAGGATTTGCCCTGAGAGCTAAACTAGGGCCTTTAGCTAGGCGAACAAGACAGTGGAAAAGAGAAGGCCATGTGGCTAGGATAATTGTAGAAGTATGAGCAATAAAAAGCAGGTCAGTGTGGCCAGAGGGTGATGCAAGATTAGGCCAGAGATGGGCTGGGTCCACATCAAGCAGGATCTTTTTTTTTTTTTTTGTGGAGACAGTCTCACTTTATGGCCCTCAGTAGAGGGCCATGGCCTCACACAGCTCTCAGCAACCTCCAACTCCTGGGCTTAGGCGATTCTCCTGCCTCAGCCTCCCAAGTAGCTGGGACTACAGGCGCCCGCCACAACGCGGCTATTTTTTGGTTGCAGTTTGGCTGGGGCCGGGTTTGAACCCACCACCCTCGATATATGGGGCCGGCGCCTTACCGACTGAGCCACAGGAGCCGCCCCACATCAAACAGGATCTTACAGATAAGGGTAGTTTTGTCCCTCTTCCAGAAGCAGGATTACCCAGACTCTGGGATAGGGTGGCAAAATGATTCAATGTTATTTAAATAGCAGGGAATGAACCCCTCAGAGTTTTTCTCTTTTCAGCTTGCATCCTTCTCAGCCCAAGGATACTTTTTTTTCCTTGGTAACAATGTGTTTTGACATTGACTAATCTCTCTTTATAACCCATTGGCTACTGTTTCAGCAGGATCTTATGACATTGTTTTGTTTTCACTGTAACTTTTTCAAACAGTTACCTTCTAAGTATGTTGAGTGATTAACAAGTGGGTTAAGTCAGAGAAAAATATTAGATAAATGGTAGCACTGTTAGCTGGGTGAGGTAGCCTGCTCCTGTAGTCCCAGCTACTGGGGAGGCTATGATGGGAGGATCTCTTGAGCTCAGGAGTTTGAGGCTGCAGTGAGCTATGGTGACACACCTGTGAATAGCTACTGAACTCTAGCCTAGGCAACATATTGAGATCCAGTCTCTAAAAAAATAATAGTGTGGTTGCTATGAAGATATTGCAAATATCCTAACCCTTAACGATGTGAGGTTTGGGAAATTCTATTTAAGCACCACGGAAAAGGCACCTATTAAATGAGATGATAAATATTAAACACTTAGCACCTATTTGCCTGAAACAACCTCATTCATTCATTCAGGCCTGGACTGGGCATTGGTGGAATTGACATTTGAGTTGGGATGCAGATGCTAAATAAAACATGATTTTAGGCAGTGATTAGTGTGTTATGTTATATTGGGCAGACAAAGAAAGATTTCTCAAGGAGGTGACAGACATTTCAGTAGAAACCTGAAGAAAGTGAGGATGGACTCGAGGACAGCTAGGAGAACAGCTATTTTTAGAGACGATTTCTTGCTGTGGCTCAGGCTAGTCTTGAACTTTTGGGCTCAGGCAATCCACTCACCTTGGCCTCCCAGAGTGCTAGGATTACAGGTGTGAGCCACCGTGCCTAGCCTTTAGAGATAGGATTTTACTATGTTGCCTAGCCTGATGTCTGAAATCCTGGCCTCAAATGATCCCCCTGGCCTCCAAGTATGGGGATTACAGGCATGAGCCACCATGTCTGGCCTATACCTGGATTTCTATATTTGTTTTTAAATGTCCAGTGCTGTTATCCTAAGCCCTAATAATAATAAAATAACACCATTTTCTTTGTTTCAGGCACTATGCTAAGCACTGAATATGCATGATATCATGCGTGTTAATTTCTTAATTTCTGCAAGGAGGCATGGACTTATCCCCAATTTCTGCAAGAAGGCAGGGACTTATATATTTTTTTTTATTTTTTTTTATTTTTGCAGTTTTGGGCCGGGGCTGGGTTATGAACCCACCACCTCCGGCATATGGGGCCGGCACCCTACTCCTTTGAGCCACAGGCGCCGCCCTGGCAGGGACTTATATTATCCCTAATTTACTGCCAGAGAAACTGAGACCCAGAGGTGAAGTGATTTGCTCAGGGTTGCACAGCAAGCCTGTAGAGTTGGCCATTTGGCTGTCACTCACACATGGTTCTAGGTTCCCTGTGTTGCCTGTGTGTGTAGATCCATCTAGCTCAGGCCTGATATTCTCTAGGGAGAAGCCAAGGATAGTCCACATTAAGCTGGCTGGTTGGGCATGTAGGCCATTTGCAATTTATGCCAATTTCATACAGTGCTGCAGCAAACACCCTTCTGGAGCCTCTTGTTGCAGGCCTAGGGTTCCCTGGGGAATCTTCTGGTTGCAGAGTAAATGACCTTTTAATTTTCTTTTTTTGTGTGTGTGGTTTTTGGCCGGGGCTACGTTTGAACCTGCCACCTCTGGCATATGGGACCAGCGCCCTACTCCCTGAGCCACAGGCACCACCCTGACCTTTTAATTTTCACAGCTATTGTCCAATCAATTACTCCAGTTCTCACCAATGGCGTGTGTCTGTGACAAGTTTTCAATTTTGCCTATTGTAGTGGGTCAAATGGGGTCTTGGAGATGGATATAACTTTTTTTTTTTTCTCTTTTTTTGGCCGGGGCTGGGTTTGAACCCTCCACTTCTGGTATATGGGCGATTTTTTTTTTCTTTTTTTTTTGAGACAGAGCCCCAAGCCTTCACCCTGGGTAGAGAGCTAATCTCCAACTTCTGGGCTCAAGTGATTCTCCTGCCTCAGCCTCCCAGGTAGCTGGGACTACAGGCGCCTGCCACAACGCCCAGCTATTTTTTGGTTGCAGCCATCATTGTTGTTTGGCCAGCCCAGGCTGGATTCGAACCCTCCAGCTCAGGTGTATGTGGCTGGCACTTTAGCCGCTTGAACCACAGGCACCGAGGGTAGGGGGATTACTCCAGCCAGGTCTTCTGTCCCATCACCTCTAGCCGCCAGCCCAAGTGATCGCCAGCGGAAACCCCTAAGCGGCCCAACAGGGGGCAAGGGTCGGCCAAGTGGCTTCCCGCGGAAGGAAGGGCCTGGCGGTTCCTGCGATAGGATGCGAAGCGGCCCTGTTCCTAGCCGCCGGGGCCTTCCCGGGCCGGGCCAGGCTCGCAGGGGGTTGCTTCGATGCCGGTACCTTGAGCTACCGCCCAGGGTGTGGGGCTCCAGTGCCTCTACGTCCCCTTGGGTACTTAAGGGTTGGGACTCAGAGTGGGTAGTGCTATAAGTCCTCTACGTTTTCCTGGAAGGAATTAGGCAGCGTAAGAGACGAGTTTAGCTAGATATCCGGGGGAGGGGGCCCTAGGGTTGCGTCCCCCTTCACCATCTACTAGGGAGGGAAGCCAGAGGTCCAAGATGGCTTCAGACGACGTTCTGGAGCCGGTCTGCCCCTCCACCGCACCCTCCTTCTACCCCCGGCCTCAGGGGGTCACGGGAAGCCAGGGCCGGCGAAGCAGTTGTTTGAGGGGAGGCGAGGCGGGCGAGCCCTTTAACTGAGACTCCCGCCGCCTCCTTTCCCCGCACCTGCCGCTCCTTTGACCTCTCAAGGGCCGTTCCCCTTACCCTGAAGCCACGCCAGCAGCACCTCTCCTAAAACAAAGCAGGGGAAACCTGAAGGTTTTCTTGCTCTGTGGGTGGCTTAATTTGGGGTGGGGCGTGACTCAAGCAAATTACTGGGGCTCTCACCGGCATTTCTTATTTATTCGCAGTTTTTTGACGAGGGTCGGGTTTGAACCTGCCATCTTTGGTATATGGGACCAGCGCCCAACTCCCTGAGCCACATGCGCCACCCTCCCCGGCATTTCTTTTTCTTTCTTTTTTTTTTTTATTAAATCATAACTGTATACATTGATATGATCATGGGGCATCATACACTCGCTTCATAAACCTCCCCGGCATTTCTAAACCTAACCCTTAGTGGGAAAGCTATTTAAAAGCTCATTTCAGGGCGGCGCCTGTGGCTCAGTGGGTAGGGCGACGGCCCCATATAAGAGGGTGACGGGTTCAAACCCGGCCCCGGCCGAACTGCAACAAAAAAATAGCCGGGTGTGGTGGCCGGGGCCTGTAGTCCCAGCTACCTGGGAGGCTGAGGCAGGAGAATCCCTAAGGTTGCTGTGAGCTGTGATGCCACAGCACTCTACCGAGGGCGATAAAGTGAGACTCTGTCTCTACCAAAAAAAGAAAAGCCCATTTTACAGATGGGGAAACAGACTAGGAGCTCACCTTCCTGCCAGAGACTGGAATTGGAGTATTAAGGTCACTGAAAAGCTGACACACTCAGCTCCCTCCCAGGCTCCGCCAGAACTGATTCTGTTGAGGGTAGGGAGGAGCGAGATCTGCCATCCTTCAAGGTTCCAAAGGAGGTATGGGCCCCCAACTCTGCTTGAACACAGTACCAGGAAGTATCTTCTCAAATCGTCAATCTCAGAAAGCCCTCTTTCCCCATTACCCGCTGCGTTGTAGGGGAGTTTCCAGGAAACCTCCAAATAGGAGGGTCAACGGGGAGTTGGAGTGGAGTGCCACCAGCACATTAAGTGTTGGGGCAAAGGAGGCTTAGCCCGCTCCTGCCCACGTGGTAGCCGGTCTGACCGGTTCCTGGGGCCCTAGCCAGCCACCGCCTGTGCCTGACCCTTTAACCCCACCCCTCCCCCAGCAGGGAAGAAAACCAGACAGCACTTTTTTACTCAAATGGTCTTTATTTTCCTATCTGATATGTCTAACAAAAAACTCCAGATAGACGGAATTAAAAGAACCCACCACGAGAAAAGTAAACAGATCCTCAGAAACTCTCTGGCAAGAATTCACCCCCTCCCAAAACTGGCCCTGTCTTCACCAGTAACTGGTCCCAGCTTATTAGCTTTACACAATGCTTTGAACACCGCCTTCCTCTACCACCACCCTCTGTATTTTCGTGATTCGGAATGGGATGTCTGGGTTGACTGCATCCCTTTGTCTGAGGGAGGGTTACACTTGCAACTGGGAACACACTCGCCACCTCTAACGCATCAGATGAGAAAAAAAATGAATATCAAACCCCACTGCTCCCAACCGAAGGCTCAGGAACGCAAGGCAACTAACCAGCAGCATGCCCGGGCGAAGTGACTCGCGCCACTCTCCTCCCACTCCCAGGGTAGGCTCACATCCCAGAACCTCCTCCCAGGCCCCACACCCACTCAAGGCAGCAGGAAGTTCCCCACGTCTGCCCCATGACGCAACAATAAGATAACCCCTTGCACAAGAATGTCAGTGGAAGGGGAAGGGGAGTGCCTGGAATTCTCCGAGGTTGGAAACGCAAACACCAACTATTGATAATCCTTGAAGGAGCAACACAGCCCCCAGTAAAAAAATAAAGTCCGACCCTGAGGAGATTAAAGAACCAAGGCTTCCCTTTCCCAGTCCAAAAAGAAAGGGAAAGTTTCACGTCCCAGTCCGTTAAGACAGCACCTGTGGGCGCGGCAGGTCCCAGTGGAAGGCGCCAGCGCCCGTAGCTCAGACTTCTCGTTGCCGTTGCTGTACACGTAAAGCGACGGCTCCCTGGGGACAGAGTTCCTCTCCCGGCCTCTCAACAGCCCAGCGGCGGCGACGGCTTCTCTCCACAGTTTCTGCGGGCGCTCCCCCAGGGAAGCAGGAGGCTCGCCTCGGGTCTGTGCACTTGGGCCAAAGCGACCCGCGCTCTGGGCTCTGGTAGCGCTGCTCGGGATCTTCAGAAGGCCACTACGGCCCTCACGAGCACGTTCAGGAGATTGTCCGCCGGGCGGCAGGCCGTCTTTGCCTCGCAGGCGGGCGGCGCCGTCGGGGGCGCCACTGGGTTGCAATTCAGGAGGTCGGAGAAGCGCCTCTGTAGGACGCGAGCCAGGTTAGGAAAGGCGCCCTCGGCTTGGGCTGGAGAGGGCTGCAGGCGATCAGGGACCTCCGATGACACCCCCTCCACCTCCTCCTCTTCTTCCAGACGGGCTTTCTTGTTTGGGACCAGTCCGACGTCCCCTCCGTCACTAAGGCTGCTGCTCCGCCGCTTGCGGTTCCCTTTGGCGGGGCGCGGGGCACCACAGCCAGAGACCTCCTCAGCTCTCGGCGCCTCCTGCGTGTCTATGGGCTCCAGGGAGGGCTGCTCACCGTCCAGGGCTCCGGCTCCCGCTTCCCGCGGCGGGTTCAGGAGAGGGTCAGAGGAGTGGGCTGGCTGAAAGGATGCTTCCGGCTCGTGGGCCTCCACCTTGGCTGAGAGGTAGAGCTCCCGAGCGCTGCGCATAACCAGCGACAGCTGCAGACTCCGGTGCAGCCGTAGGCCACCGCGCTGCATGCGCGAGTGGTACATCTTCCAAACAGACAGGGTCATGATTCGTTGTGCCTCCTTCTGCACCTCCATGACAACTCCACGGTTGAGGGCAATAGGGACTGCTGGAATGAACAGGACAAGGAGAAGGGTCAAACCGACAACCGGCTAGCTCAATCCTCTATCACACACCAAACGACGCAGTAATATGGCTAAGACACTCTGCCCGGGTGCCAGCCACCTGGGCGCTGTTATACCCTGAATTGCGTCACGGAGACGCCCCGCCCAATCAGAAGACGGCATCCTGGCTTTCCACCCCCACAGAGGCTAGAGACTCCTTAAAGCGACAGGGTGCAATTTACTCAGCGAGATAAAGAGACGGAAACCTGGGCAAGGAGCGTCTCTTGTTCCACGCCGAGCTCTCGGGGTGGTCACCTTTCTCCGAGTCCAGCCGTACCACCAGAGCAGGTGTAGTGTGGAGTGCCGAAGGTGGAACTCATGGCCCGCCCACATCCGTCTGGCGGCCCCAGTGGGTCCTAGGGACAAATTTCTCTTCGCACTGGGGAAGACCCAGGTTCAAGCTGAGCACTCACTGTTCCTAGCATCTATCAAGCGCCTAATGAACATTTTCTGCACCAATAACCATGCAGATTATTTACTACGTGCCAGGAACTTAATGTTAAACCCTTTCCTTTTATTAATACCTACTTAATTGAACATATCTGCTTTTTTTCAGGTGACGAAACCAAGGCAGAATCACTAACCCAATTATTTGCTAAACGAATAAAATGGACTTTCTGGAGTGAAAGCGGCCCATTAGGGACTCCAGCTCTTCTGTGTCTAGCGTACGTCCCTAGTTTATAGGCAGTAAGCAGGCTCGGGAAGGAAATTGCCCAACCCCCGGGCAGCCCAGGCTGCAGCTCCCACGCTCTGAACCAAGCAGCGCTACCCCACCCTCGGTTTCTCGAGACGCGAGCTGCTCGGGTGGGCTTGGCACTTGTAAGCCGGCAGACCCAGCCGCATGACAGTCCCGGGGAACACGTGGCTGTCGCCCCCCAAATTACCGGTCAGGGCTCCGCCTCCGAGCCCCGGGAGGCGGGATTCGAATTCTAGCTGCAAACTCAAGCGATGTAGAGAAAGAGCAGATAGAAAGCATCAGCCTCACCCTCCGCTAGCTGCGATCATTCCAAAAACTCTAAGTCCAATTCCTCAAAAAAAGGATGCAGAATGTATTCGAAAACTACCATTCATTCGTGGTGAGGGCCCTTTAAGGGGTGAAGCCCCCATCCCTCTCCCGCCAGACCAGCCATAAAGCCTTCGCATCTCCGGCGCGGGCTGACTTCTACAGCTAAATTTGGAAAGAGTGACGTAGGGCAGGCTCACAAGACACTTCCGGCTGCCCATATAAGGACAGGGGCCGGGACTGCCGTAATGAGCTGCTGCGGACTTCTGGGAAAACTGAGCTTTGGGCTCTGAACACGCCCTCTCCTCTCCCACTTCCACCTTTCTGCTCTTGGCTCTCTGGCTGGAGCCCCAGGCCTCCTGACCCACTTCCAAACTAGCGGGTGGGGAGGGAGAGGAAGGTTTCACTTCCTTCCCTCCGGGGCCAGTTAGGCATGAGGCCATGAAATCACCCCGCAACGGCTAGGGGCTACCTTAGGGCTCCCACTGACGCCGTCTCCTCTAGGCTCTATGTAACCATCCTGCCAGCACAAGAGGCGACCCGCTGAGAATCTCTTTATTTCATCCCTCCCTCCTCCGACGGAGACGCCAGTTATTCCCCTACAGGCCCCCTCCCAGGTTATTTCCTATTTCTGCCCTCCTCCCCCACCCCCAAGTGACCTTCTCCTGCTTTGGAGCACCCTTCACGTCCCGTCTCGCTCCACCTCCTCACATGAGGACTCAACAATTACTACCTCCTAGAAGACCCCCACATAACCTGGTCCCGTTCAGCTATGTTGCCACATTGCAGCGACCGGATGAGGCCCCTCTCCCACCCACCCCCGCCCCCCGCCAGCCACCATGGAGACACCACAATGACATCTGCAGCCCAGGCGTTATCTATCTGAGACCTCACACGGAGACTGTGACACGCACAGGGGCGACCCTTCCAGGACTCACTCAGGCATCCCACCCACCACTCTCCGGGGGAGACCCGCCCCGCTCAGATGACCACCCCCAAAGAAGTTCTTTCCCAGAGACGCCATACAGGACACCTCTGTCACACAGAGGCAACCCTAGGAGTCCCTGACCCCTCCCCAGACGGAGATTCCACACACAGAGGACCGCCCGGGAGACCATTCTCAAAGCCAATACACCCCTTCCCACAACCCCCTCCGAGCTCGAACTTACACTCTCCGCTCACGGAAAAATCCACCTCCACACACGCTCTGAAAGGTGCCCGCCCCGCCACAGCCACTCAGCCCAAGGCAACCTCGAGGCATCAGCCCACTATCTTGGCAGAAAAAAAGAGGATGGAGTCTTGCAGAATCCCCCCCCCCCCAGCAGGAGAATTCCTGCTCCTCTTCCGCCCCTGCAGGGAGGATCACTTTCTTCAATTCTGCTCTAACCTGCTACTGGGACCCTAGGCTGGGACGATCTCCCAGGACCGAATCCCAGTGCCAGCTCAGGGAGTTTGTCAAAAGATTCAACAAATGGAAAGGGCCCCGCCCCTAGTCATAATCCCCTCTGAGTTGTTTTTTTTTTTTTTATGTAGAGACAGAGTCTCACTTTATAGCCCTCGGTAGAGTGCCGTGGCCTCACACAGCTCACAGCAACCTCCAACTCCTGGGCTTAAGCGATTTTCTTGCCTCAGCCTCCCGAGTAGCTGGGACTACAGGCGCCCGCCACAACGCCCGGCTATTTTTTGGTTGCAGTTCAGCCGGGGCCGGGTTTGAACCCGCCACCCTCGGTATATGGGGCCGGCGCCTTACCGACTGAGCCACAGGCGCCGCCCGCCGTCTGAGTTTTATTATTTACATTGCCCAGAAGGGAAACTGAGGTTGACCAGCAACAAATCCGTGGGACTAGGTCTCGAAGCAAGATTCCGAGATCTGACATAAACCCCGCCAGACAGAACTAGGACACTGCCCCTAACGCCATAAGGCACTTGTAGGCGGAGGGGCGGGACTTGCGAACCGGAAGCCGTCTTGCCCATAACCAAAATGGCCGCAGAGAGGGCGGAAGTTTCTGTACTTTAAGGCCTCTTTTTCTCTCCTGGAGGCTCGCTCTAGATGGTGGTGTGACGGGGGCGGGGGTGGCGGTGCGTCCTCCTAAACTGGGAGACAACCGACAGCAAACCCTAGCCAGGAGGGGATTCGGCCTGGGGGGTGGTGGGGGTTGGGAGAGGGATTTGCCATGTCTCTCGAAGACCCTTTTTTTGTAGTCCGAGGGTGAGTGACAACGACGGGAGAGGGCGGAAGGCGCTCAGTCCCCAAGCTAGCCAGTTCTTGAGTGCGGGCCAGAGCGTGCCAGGCGGGCTGGGCACGGTCGCCGGGGTGCTTTGGTTACCCTGAGGCCGAATAGGAGGGGTACGCAAGGAGGGTATGGGTGCTTCTGAACGCCCCATTCGCTTGGGGGCGCAGCAGGAGGCAGGAGTAGGCGAGAGGACCGCCTGTCCCCAGCCGCGCCCGCTGTGCCCCTGCCTGCAGCGAGGTGCAAAAGGCGGTGAACACGGCCCGTGGTCTGTACCAGCGCTGGTGCGAGCTCCTACAGGAGAGCACGTCAGTGAGACGCGAGGAATTAGACTGGACGACCAATGAGCTGCGGAATGGCCTGCGCAGCATTGAGTGGGACCTCGAGGACCTGGAAGAGACCATTGATATCCTGGGCTTTGGATGGGCATGAGAAAACTCATTGCAGGGGTGGCGGGGGCCACATACAGCCAACCTTTGGGAAGACTGGATGGAGACTTGGGAGGTGTTGAGTGGAGGTTGGAGGGAAACGGTAGAGGGAGGGAGGTATCTGGCTTTGGCTTTGACCCTTGACTCTCAGCTCACGGATAGTGGAATCCAATCCAGGCAAATTCAAGCTCCCAGCTGGTGACCTGCAGGAGAGAAAGGAGTTTGTGGAGAGAATGCAGGAGGCGGTCCAGGTGAAGACAGCTTGGGGCAGTGGTGCCGTAGGGAGGTCAAAGTGTCTTTACTCCCTAATGTTGTCATCACCCCCAGGAAATGAAGGACCATATGGTCAGCCCAACAGCCATAGCCTCCATGGAGAGGAATAATAGAGAGGTAAGGCACCCTGACCCTACATGGCCACCCTAGTCTCTCTGAGTGATGAGTAAGCCTGATCCCTGTGTGTGTCAGTGCCCATCTGCTGTGTGTGCAGCTGTCTTTTGGCTGTCTACCTACATCTTCTTCTGGATGCATACACTTGAGCCATTTCTGTGGGTGCCTCTCTACTTTTTCCTTCAGGTTTATGCTGGTCTTCTGTTGGGGAGCAGAGGGCTTGGGCTGTATAACCTATCTCCTTTGTGTTTCCATGCCATTTGCTCTGTGCACTGCTATTTTCAGAATGTATGTCTGCTTTTGTCTTTGTGTATGTTACCTAACCTACCCAAGTGTGTGCTCTCAGCCTCTGAGAACATCTGTCTGCCCCTGATGTATCTCCCTCCCAATTCCCAAGTGAGTGTGCCTGCCCTGTGTGGATACCACTTGTGCACATGTGTTCTCTCTGACGCCTCCGTCTATCCTCCTCCATGTTGTGTGTCCAGTCTTCCCTTATCAAACCCCCCAGCCTACCAGCCTGAGCAAGAGTGAGACCCTATCTCTAAAAATAGTCTGGCATTATGGTGGGCATCTGTAGTCCCAGTTACTGGGGAGGCTGGGGCAAGAGGATTACATGAGTCAGTTTTCTACCAAGGGCAACAAAGTGAGACTCCTTCAAACAAACAAGCAACAACAACAACAACAAAACAAAACAGTTTTTCTCCATCTCTTCATAAGCCCACAAGGTGTTTGGAAGGGTAGAGAGCTGAGGCCCTCATCAGTTTGGCATCCTGTATTGCCTAC
This sequence comes from Nycticebus coucang, assembly GCF_027406575.1. Classification (NCBI taxonomy): domain Eukaryota; kingdom Metazoa; phylum Chordata; class Mammalia; order Primates; family Lorisidae; genus Nycticebus; species Nycticebus coucang. Next base: position 66,524,638 of record NC_069782.1, on the reverse strand, counting down.
GCATCTTCCAGATGTGCCACCTTAAGGATTAAAGGCCAAAATCTAAAATATATCTAATAATAACTCCTTGCTGAATGCTTTGCAGTCACTTTGCCTATTGCCAGCCCTGGGAAGAGCCACTCAATTGAGGTCATGCACCTAGTTAAGTGATGGAAACAGGATTCAAACCTGGGCTGCTGTCTGCAGCCTTCTGACTCCATTTTGAAATAATAATTCAAAAAAACAATAAAAAGTGATATTTATTAGCACTTAGTGTGCAGTGGTCACTTAGTGTGTCCCCCATGGATTAATTCATTAAATCTTCATTCCAACCCCAGGAAATAAGGATTGATGTTCTCCTCATTTTATAGATAAGAAAAATGAGGCACAGGGAGGCATTGTCTTGAGGGGAACCCAGACTGTCCTGTCCCAGAGACTGCCTTCCTGACTTAGCACCTTGTGGATGTGCCACAAACAAGCCTTGCTCAGGTGTTCCTCCCTGAGCCTGTGGTCTGTGTCTGCACAGATGCTGGCAGCTAAGCCAGCTGCCCAGAAGTCACCCAGTGACCTGCTAGATGCCAGCGCAGTCTCAGCCACCTCTCGCTACATTGAGGAACAGCAGGCCATGCAGCAGGTTTGTGTGGGTGACCAGGCCCTGGGATGGAAGAGGCAGCAGTTGGCAGTTCTGGGGTCCCTGCCAACCCCTACCACCCTTCTGCTCTGCAGCTAATTATAGACCAACAGGATCAACAGCTGGAAATGGTGTCTGGAAGCATCCAGGTTCTGAAACACGTGTCTGCCCGTGTTGGGGAGCAATTGGACGAGCAGGGCATGTGAGGCCAGGCCCCCAGATGTGGTCCAGGGACAGGGGCCTTCAGCCATCCTGGTGTGCTTAGGCCCATTGGGAGCTGATTACATCCTGGTATTTGCAGCATGCTCGATGCCTTTGCTCATGAGATGGACAACACTCAGTCCCGGATGGATGGTGTCCTCAGGAAGATGGCCAAAGTATCTCACATGACAAGTGGTGAGTCCCCCAGGTGCCAGTAGGTCCTAGTGGGGGCAGGTCAGAGGTGATACCCCCTCTCATGTGACTTCTGACTCTCTTGTCCCCAGACCGGCGACAATGGTGTGCCATCATGGTGCTACTTGGGGTTCTTCTTGTGGTTTTAATCCTACTCTTCTCTCTCTGACCCCAGCCCACCCTGAGGGACTGGTCCCTCATGCCTGGGTAGCTGTCACACACTGTCAAACTGGCCCTGCCTCCTGGGAGGAGATGATCCCCCCTGGGGGCTACCCCAATGCTCTCATTCAGAGCTAGTGGGACCTTCAGGGCCTTGGGCCAAAAGCCGTGCCCCAGTCCTATCTCAAATGTGCTTAGTGGGTGGTAGAGGTAGGGAGACTTCATACACAACCCTCTCCATTTCTATTTCTGGTGCCCCAAAGCCAATCTGGAAATAAAATCCCAGCCTTTTTTTGTACATAATTGTATCATATGGTGTGTTGACTAGAAACTTATGATTGAACCCTGATTGGAATTCCCATTGTGAGCAGGGGCCCCAGTGTGCGTGCATGTACGTGCATGGTATGGGTTTCAGTGGTTGATATTTGGTGCAGAAGAGACTATTCTGGTTTATTTCTTGGTTTTAGTAACGGATAATGTATTACTATCGAAAATTTCAAACCCTGACGCCGGAAAGGCTATGTTAACCACTGTGATAAAAATGTGTCAAATGGTTTATGAAGTGAGTGTATGATGCCCCATAATCATATCATTGTATACAGTTATGATTTAATAATAAAAAAAACTCAAAAAAAAAAACAAAAGAAAATTTCAAACCCTGATCTTTCTTTGAGCTTTTTTTTTTTTTTTTTTGAGACAGAGCCTCAAGCTGTTGCCCTGGGTAGAGTGCTGTGGCATCACAGCTCACAGGCCTCCTAAGTAGCTGGGACTACAGGTGCCTGCCACAACGCTCAGCTATTTTTTGGTTGTAGTTGTTATGCTGTTCCTCAATGTAGCGAGAGGTGGCTCAGACTGTCTTGTTTGGCAGGCCTGGGCTGTATTCAAACCCACCAGCTCTGATGTATGTGGCTGGTACCTTAGCCACTTGAGCTACAGGTGCTGAGCCTTTCCTTGAGCTTTTAAAGTTCTGTCTAGGGCCAGGCCCAGTGGTTCACACCTATAATTCTATATATTTTTTTTATTTTTTTTTGCAAGAAGGCACAAGAAGTTTATTTCTTCAATGAGATAGGTGACATAAAGTAAAATGGGTGGTGCCTGTGGCTCAAGGAGTAGGGTGTGGGCCCCATATACTGGGGGTGGTGGGTTCAAACCCGGCCCCCGCCAAAAAAAAAACTGCAAAAAAAAAAAGTAAAATGATTAAGAAGGAAGATTTACTGGTCTCAATTCCCCAGGTGATATTCAACATCTTATCTAGATATCACTTGGATTTTAAATATTTTCTTGAAAAATAATCTTATATCAATTTCTGTTCCTTATGGAAAGCGCTCCTGTGTAAATGACTGATAACATCTCTGCAGAACAGAATCAATGACATTGCCCAGTCTATGCTATAGAGGGTGTGGGATGGAGGAGGCTGAAGACTGCTGGCAGGGAAGGCATCTGTATGGTCTCAAAATGTCAGGATGGTACAAATGCTCTTTCCAGAACAAAGCAGGTCAAATCCTTCATTTATCTTTTCAAAAGGTAGAATGTTGGTTATTAATGTATCCAATGAAAACTTCTTAGCCATAAAATCACTCACGAGTTTGGGGACAGAATTTTTACTCTTATAGCCAACAAAAACACCTCCTTTCCAAGTGCATTCCATTAGTAGCAGTTCATCAAGAGGTTTTGGGAATAAGGAGGGACCCCTACAATGACACTTGTGCCACATGCCTCATGACAACATAACAGAGTAGCCATTATAGTACTGTCAAGCTGACCAATGACCTCAAATAAAAAAATCCACACCTCCATAGGTCATTTCCGCTATCACCTCCTGGATGGGCTGCTTGTAGTCTTGTGGGCTGATATACTCAGTGGCTCATGCCTGTAATTCTTTTTTTTTGCAGTTTTTGGCCGGGGCTGGGTTTGAACCTGCCACCTCCAGCATATGGGGCCAGTGCCCTACTCCTTTGAGCCACAGGCACCACCCTCATGCCTGTAATTGTAATACTTTGGGAGGCATAGGCCAGTGGATTGCTTGAGCTCAGAAGTTCAAAACCAGCCTGAGTAAGAGTGAGAACTTGTCTCTAAAAAGATAGCTGGGCAACACCTGTAGCTCAGTGGGTAGGGCTCTGGCCACATATACCCAGGCTGGAGGGTTCGAACCTGGCCTGGGCCTGCTAAACAATGACAACTGCAACAAAAAAAATAGCCGGGTATTGTGGCAGGCGCCTGTAGTCCCAGCTACTGAGGCTGAGGCAAGAGAATCACTTAAGCCCAAGAGTTTGAGGTTGCTGTGAGTTGTGACGCCAGGGTCTACTCTACCGAGGGTAACAAAGTTGAGACTCTGTCTCAAAAAAAAAAGATAGCTGGGCAGTGTGGCAGGGGCCTGTAGTCTCAGCTACTCAGGAGGCTAAGGCAAGAGGATCCTTGAGCCTAAGAGTTTGAGGTTAGATGTGAAGCCTAACAGTTACTTCTAAGGGGCTTTTGAATGACATTGGGTTGGTTCCATTGCAAGATCTAGTTCAGTTCCTTTCTGATAAGCCATAGAGCAGTGGTTCTCAATCTTCCTAATGCTGCGGCCCTTTAATACAGTTCCTGTGGATCTTGACCCACAGGTTGAGAACCACTGCCATAGAGCCTTCTTGAGTACAAAGTTATTCCTATAAACTGTGGAAACCTTCAAGTGCTGTGAATCTGAGATTATTAGATGTTTCCATCCCACACGTTATGTAATCAGTCATCAAAATTACGCATCTCTTGGGTGGCACCTGTGGCTCAAGGAGCTGGGTGCCAGCCCCATATACCGGAGGTGGTAGATTCAAGCCCAGCCCAGGCCAAAACCACAAAAAAAAAAAAAAAAAAAAGTATGCCTGTCCATTGCTCATTTATACATTATAAAATGCTGTTACAAAGATGTCCTTCTATAAGCCAATTTGTCAATTTTTTTTTTTTTTGTAGAGACAGAGTCTTACTTTATTGCCCTCAGTAGAGTGCTGTGGTGTCACAGCTCACAGCAACCTCCAACTCCTGGGCATAGGCAATTTTCTTGCCTCAGCCTCCCAAGTAGCTGGGACTACAGGCGCCCACCACAATGCCCGGCTATTTTGTTGTTGTTGTTGCAGTTTGGCCAGGGCCAGGTTTGAACCCACCACCCTTGGTATATGGGGCAGGCGCCCTACTCACTGAGCCACAGGCGCCGCCCAATTTGTCAAATCTTAAAAAGAAACATATGTAGAGAGTTCTTTTATATTGGCCTGGGTTCTCTTGATCCTTTCTGTACTTAATTCTTAATCTTCATTGGGTTAAAAGAAGCACTTTTGGAGACAGGTACTGAGGTGCCTGCCTATAGTCCCAGCTACTCAGAAGCATAGATATGGGCACGGTGGCTCAAGTTTTTTCTTTTCTTTTTTTACTGACAGTTAAGAACAATAAATTATTGTAACAAACAAGCAAACATATCGATTTAAAAATGGGCAAAACTGACTGGGCAGTGGCAGGTCCCAGCTTCTCAGGAGGCTGAGGGAGGAGGATCACCTGAACTTGGGAGTTCAAGGCTGCAGCGAGCAAAGATCATGGCACTGCACTATAGCCTGGGTGATAGAGTGGGACTGTCTTTAAAGAAAACAAAAGGACACACTTTGTATGCTATTTCTGCTTCCCTGGAGTTGGCAATACGCGTAGAAAGACGATATTCTGTTACTTGAAGTTGACTGGAGTTACAAGGGGCTCGTCGGTGATGCTGTTGTCTCTTAAAACCCATACTTTCAAAAAAACCCATACTTTCTGGTGGTAAAGGGGGCCAGTATTACTGCAAAGGGGGCTGGTATTACTGAAATATACCCCAATTGCCCTGTGAATTGAAGTTTCTCTCAGTCATCTTCCCCATGTATTTTGGCACCTCCCCCAAGTAATCACAGATTAGATGGACTTGGCTTGGACCAAGAGATGAAAGTTCCTTCTCCATTTTAGGGGAGATCTTTTGACCTAGTGGGATCCCTAGTGGGTTAGTAAATATCTTACCCATGTCACTTTGAAAATTGACCATGTTATTTTTGAATCAAGGGGGCCCTTTCACTTGATGGGATCCCAAGGTCAGTAAATATTTTTCCCATGTTATTTCACATTAATTCCATTAATTATCTTTGAGTCTACAGGGCCTCCAGGAACCTGCATGTTTTTTCTTACTTGATAGACTTTTTTTTTTTTTTTTTTGTAGAGACAGAGTCTCACTTTATGGCCCTCGGTAGAGTGCCGTGGCATCACACAGCTCACAGCAACCTCCAACTCCTGGGCTTAAGCGATTCTCTTGCCTCAGCCTCCCGAGTAGCTGGGACTACAGACGCCCACCACAACGCCCGGCTATTTTTTGGTTGCAGTTCAGCCGGGGCCGGGTTTGAACCCGCCACCCTCGGTATATGGGGCCAGAGCCTTACCAACTGAGCCACAGGCGCCACCCACTTGATAGACTCTTGTCTTTTCATAGCCTCAGATGTGTGGCAGGACAGTCAGGGGGTAAGAAATGTTAATGCTTTTGTGTACCTGTTGGGTAGCTGGAAGGATACTGCAACTGGAAACTGTCAGCCTGGAGTCAGGGTGGCATGGGTGTGCTAGGCATAGCACCCATGGTGTCCCCCCCACTCCCGCACTCCCCCAGTAAACAGCATGCGGCAGGGCTGTTACAAAGGCGTTTAGTTTATTCTCATCAGTATCACTGATATTCTCATGGTTCACATTTGCCAACACCTCTCCTCTCCTTACAGTAGTTAATGTGCAATCTCACATGGGGGCCCAGGGAGGGAGTAGGGGTTCGGCCCAGGGCAGGGACGGTGTTGGCACTTCACATGGACAGGGTGGGTGGCCTGTCCCATGTGAAAGAGGTGTAGGTGAGTGAGGGCCAGGGAAGCAAAGCTGGGCAGGGGGGCCCCAGTCTTTTTCTAATGATTCCCCATTCCTATTCCTTCCTGGCCGCCCAGGGTGAAGGGACATGCAGCTCAGAGCAGGGCAGGGCAGGAAAAGAAGGGAAAAGCAGCAGGCTGTTCTGGGTGGAGAGGATGGCAGGGCAAGAGGGGTGGGGAAGCTCCTGGGGTAAGGCACAACCCTGTCTTTGGCTCTCCTGGTGAGGAGTATCCTCCCCTGCACCCCCTGCCCAGACCCTCTTCCCCACCCCCAACCCTCCACCCCCCACTAGACCCACACACACAGTCCCGGGAGCCTGGGGCACCTCCTGGGGTCCCTGAAACAAGTGGGCTCTGCCACCCAACCCAGCGCTCAAAGAAGAGACAGGGGCAAGTCCCACCCGAGGAAGAGGCAGGAGCCTCACCAGGACAAGGGGATGGGGAAGAAGACGACCCCCTGGTCCCAGACAGCTGCCCCCCCTCACACCCCACTAAGGCCTGGAAGGAGGGTATGCCTGGGAACTCCTGCTTCCTTTTGGGGGTCTGACTGGAGGTCCTGCCCACTCCTTACCCCCATCAGGCATAGCTGCTGCCAAGTGACCAGGATATTGTGCTTTGGGAAATCAATGCTGGGGTGGGATGTCAGGCTAGGAGGGCAAGGGAAGGAGAGGGAGGGTGACTAAGGTGCTTGTGCTTTAGCTGGGGGTGTCGACTCCCCCCCTCCAGGACAGGTGGCTGGGGGCTAAGGTGCTGAGGCTGGGCCAGGACAGCAGAGCACCAGGACACCGACACCCCGGACTGACCCCTGCAGCATGCAGATGTTAGAAGGGACCCCCAGCAGGCAGGCAGAGCTGCTGGGTCAGGCAGATGGTCTCCAAACCAGACTCAGAGAGTCTAGTTGGGGCGCTACCTCTTTACAGAGGCCACTAGGTGTGATGGGAGATGGGGAAGGAGGACAAAGGCCAGGAACACACCTGTGAGACAGTGAAATGACAACCCATGTGGGGAAATAGTGAGTAGGAAAAAAGCCCTCCATGTTCACAACATGTAAAACTAAAAAAAATAAAAATACTCTCTGGGTAAGAAAAAAAAAATAAAATAAAAAGGAAAGGTAAGGCTCTGCGCCTGTGACTCAAGCGGCTAAGGCGCCAGCCACATACACCTGAGCTGGAGGGTTTGAATCCAGCCTGGGCGCCAAACAACAATGACGGCTACAACCAAAAAATAGCCGGGCATTGTGGCGGGCGCCTGTAGTCCCAGCTAGTTGGGAGGCGGGGGCAGGAGAATCGCTTGAGCCCAGGAGTTAGAGGTTTCTGTGAGCTGTGATGCCACAGCACTCTCCCCAGGGCTAAACCTTGAGGCTCTGTCTCAAAAAAAAAAAAGAAAAGAAAAGAAAAGGTAAGAGAGAAAATTCTGCAAACAAATCCTACCAATGGAAGTGGGCCTGACCCTGTCCAGCCCTAGGAGAAGCCATCTGGCCAATACCTGGGACACCCTTTAAACTGTAGCCCTGTTGGCGGAGAGGGACAAGGGACAAGAGAAGGAGAAGCTGAGCAGACCCACAGGAGCCTAGGTGGCCACTGGGACTGGGGCCCCACCACAGAAACACACACCTACACATGCGTACACATTCAGCCTGCCCCCAGCACCCACATCCCAGCCTGCCTTCCTCAGCCCAGGCCCGAGGGGGACATTGGACACAGTCCCATTGGTTTGAAAAATAAAAGAGATTTTATACTTCAATAGTTCATTCGCTAAAAAAAGGTCTTAAAAATTATGTACAGGGGGTTGTGGAGGCCTGGAGCCCTGCCGTGGGGTGGGGTGTGGTGTGTTGTGGTGAGGTGAGGAGAATGGAGGGAAGGAACCCCCTACTGCTTCTTTAAATCTTCATTTGTCTGAAAGCAAAACTTCTACACACACACACACACACACACACACACACACACGCACGCACTCTGCCAGCCCTTCATACCTCTCCTCCTAACCTCTGAGGCCCTCCCATCTTCCCCCAAAAACCCCCTTCCTTAGGACTTGCCTCTCTCAGGCCCCAGGGAACCAATGGGGGACAACAGAGGCAGGGGAGAGGAGAATGGGCACTGGGCCCTCCATCTTAGGTCAGTTGTGCAATTTCTCTGAGCCTCAGTTTCCCCAGCTGTAAAATGGGCAGTCTCCACAGCCTCGCCTACCCCAGCCCCCAGGCACAGGGACAGACGAGGGTGACAGGAAGGCGCTTTTGGAGACATGGAAGCACTGGGAGGTGGCAGGAGGGGTCCTGAGAACCCCTGGGGGCCCCCCCTCAAGTCCCAAGGGGCTGCAGTGAGGGGCAGAGGCTGAGGAATGCTTCCATGTAGGGCAGTCCAAGGCCTGGGGAGGGGGCCTTCCCAAGCCCCTCAGGCCAGCCCCCTCTCCCTGGTGGGCCTGGTGAGTGGAGAGATGATTGCTAGGGGTTAGGGGAGGAATCAGAGCTCCCGACTGCACTAGTATGTGTTAAAGAAGGCAGCATGGACCTCGGTCACCTGCCCTGGCATCCTCTGTCCTCTCCCACCCAGCTGGCTCGTGTTGGGGGAAGAGGGTAGAAGAGGGGAGGCAGAGGGGCTGGGAGCATGCAGCATCCCCCCATGGGTCTCCTGGGGAGGAACAGACAGTAGCTAGTGACCAAGATGGTGGGCAGGGGTGTGATGGGAGAGGGAGTGTGCAGCCTGAGGGGAGGGTCTGGTATGGGTTACTGCAGGCCCTCAGCCGAGGGGCCTGCCTCACTCTCATGGCCAGCTGTCTCAAAGCCATGCTCCACACCCATCATGTCTGGCTCTATCTTGCCCACACCAATCATGTCTGGCTCTATCTTGCCCACACCCATCATGTCTGGCTCTATCTTGCCCACACCAATCATGTCTGGCTCTATCTTGCCCACGCCCATCATGTCTGGCTCTATCTTGCCCACACTCATCATGTCTGGCTCTATCTTGCCCGTTTCGCTGATGAAGGTGGTGTAGGCATCACCCTCGGTCTTGAGCACCTTGAGCTTGGGCATCCAGCTCTTGCGCACGACGCGGCGGGCGTTGGTACACATGTCAGCTGCAATGGCATTCATCTCACTCTCCTTGAAGTTTGGGGCGAAGTTCTGGCAGTAGTCTATGTAGGCAGGGTAGGGAAGGTGGCTCAGATATGGCGTGGCCATGACACAAGTCTGATTGGTCTCCCATGAGAACACCCATTCCCTACCATCTGTGACCTCCCCCCCAGAGGGGAGACAACTGAGTCCAGCGCATGGGACTTCAAACCACAGACCAACACCTCCTATTCCCAAATGCCTGACGTTGGCCACATGTAGGGATATGTGGATTTGGATGTGCTAGCAAAACATTCTTGAACAATTGGGATCATTTGCCGGAATTCAGTAATTGGAATAGTCTAATGGAAACCTAGACTCACCACAACAGGTGGCTGAAACCATCTGGTATGGCAGTGGCCGCTTTTGGCAGGCTCTGCCAGCAGCTTCATCCCTCCCATAACCTCCCTGAGTTTGAGACCCTCCTGACACAGGCCCCCTGACCCCCCATTGGCACCCCTGTCATCCAAGCACAAAGAAACCTCCAGTCAGTCATAGCCCTCTTCCCAACAAGCCTATACTGAGCCTTAGAATCCTTGTCAATACGAAACTACACCCATCCATCAGGGCCAACACTGGAGGAAAACACAGTCTGCCTGCCGGGCCCTCACTCCCAAAGTATGGACACTCACACTTGACAGCATGAAGGACACGGCTGTCCAGTGGCTTGCGGGTGGGGTTGTTGCTAGAAGAGCGGATGCCGGTGCCACAGCTGTTGGCCAGTGTGTTCCTGGGGGCAGGGTGGGGGCACAGAGGTACTCAGTAGTGGTGGTGGTGATAAGGGGCACAGGGCAACCCCGCTACCCTTCCCCAGGGCTCTGGCAAGGACCTCACCGGTCAAAGAAGGCTGCCAGGAGCCGCCGCAACAGGACCTTGTGCCGTGTGCCTGCGCTGACATGGCAGTTCATGAGCTGTGCCCTTGTGATGTACACGTTGGTACCTGGTGAGGGTAGGCCAGAGGATGGCTCACAGCGCCCCAAACAACCACAGCCCCCATGAGGCCACACTATCACATGGGCCCAACCCCCTTCTCAGAAGCCCTGAGACTCCTGTATTGGGCTCTGGGTCCCCACATTTTGCCCTGGGGATCTTCTTCCTCCCCCTGAGGGCAGTCAAGTGAGGCTCCTAGGGACTCCCCCTGCCTGTCATCACTCAGGAAAGGTCAGAAAGAGTGGTGTCACCATTTATGGGACTGCTGTGTGTGCCAAGTCCTGTTGTAAGCCTGGTACAACCATCTGTGTGTGGTGTAGGGACCTTGACTGTGGCCAGCTATAGAGTACGGAGGAGTGGAGCCTCAAGGCCTTTTTTTTTTTTTTTTTTTGAGACAAAGTCTCACTCTGTTGCCCTGGCCAGAGTGCTATGGCATCATAGCTCATAGCAACCTCAAACTCTTAGGGTCAAGAGATCCTTTTGCCTCGGCTTCCCAAGGAGCTGAGACCTTAGGTGCCTACCACCAGAGCCTAATTTTTCTATTTTGAGTAAAGATGGGGTTTCATTCTTGCTCAGGCCAGTCTCTAACTCCTGAGCTCAAGCAATCCACCCACTCTAGCCTCCCAAAGTACTAGGATTACAGGTGTGAGCCACCAGGCCCGGCTCTCATTTTTCTATTTTTGATAGAAACAGGGTCTCACTCTTGCTCAGGCTGGTTTCAAATTCCTGGCCTCAAGCAATCCTCTTGCCTCTGCCTCCCAATGCACTAGAATTAGAGGCAAGAGCCACTTCACCCAGCCAAATTCTTAACAGCTATGGTAATTAGCCCTCACCCTACCCTATGAAGTAGCTAATCTACCTGCCTGTGGCCAAACAATATTAGCCAACCCCTGAGCTAGAAACATAGGGTTACGTCTTTGATTTGTATCAACTCACCTAATGCTGTAGCCATCACAGTACTGAGGCAGCTGTAGCCCCAGGACAGTGACGTGGCCAGGGCACCAGCCCCTTCAGCTGTGCAACTCAGCCCAGCTTAGAGTGCACTGAGGCCCCAGGCAGTGGAGCAGGGAGATCCTGGGACAAAGCTGGCTGGCTCACCTGTTACCAGCTCCAGCTTCTCGGAGGGGTCGCCCTCATCATAGAGCTTGAGGTGGCAGCGGTTGCCAATCTGGTTGATGAGCTCAGTGGGGAGAGAGGCCAGGTCTTGCCGTACCCGGATGCGATTGCGGGACTCAGGGGTCACCTGCTCAGGGAGGGCCTCCACCTTCTCAGCTGTGGAGGAAAAGTGGTATGCACGTGTCAGGGGGAGGGGATGCCAGGCCTGGGGTTGGGGCGTGGGAAGCCGGGACACGCCGCACCTGTCTGGCTGACGTTCATCATGCTGTACATGGTGTACATGTTGCAGATCTGTCGGTATTGCTCGTCTGTACCCTCCTCGCCCCCGTCCTCCTCCTCGTCCTCCTCATTGTGGTAGGAACTAGGGCTATCGCTGGTGTAGGCGCTCGAAGTGCCTGGGCTGGTCCGCTCGGATGTGCTGAGCCCGATCACCACTCCCCCCGTGGCCCCACTGGCTGGCTGCCCAGCCCCGGCCCCGGCCCCAGCCCCGGCCCCGGCCCCGGCCCCAGCCCCTGTTGCTGCTACCACCACTGCTGCCACCCCAGTGGGCTGGGCTGCTGCCACCACTGGGGCCTGCTGGTGTGGCCGGTTGGCAACCAGGTCTAGCGTAGAAAACTTGGCCATCTTGCGGCTCCCGTTGCCGCTGCCTCCAGCCTCCTTCTGGCTGCTGTCCCACAGCCGCTTGGCCACAGGCGTGCACTGCACAGAGTCCGATTCCTGCTGCTCCGTCTTGACCCGTGACACAAGGGACAGAGGGGTGCTACAGGCTGGCCAGCCTGACGTCTGCACCACAGGGCTCTGGGGCTCGGACCATGGGGCCTCTTCGGCGTGCAGGCCCTGGGAGTCGCAGCTTGGGGAGCTCACCTTGAGGAAGAATTCGGTGCCCTTCTCCATGATCTCCTGGATCTGTAGGAAGCCAGCGGTGTACATGAGCAGAAACTGGTCACCCACGTTCATGCTCAGCCGGCCTGTATAGCAGAAGCTAAGGATCTGTTGGAAAGACTGAGGCTGCACAGCTGCCGGCAGTTCCACCACCGCGCTGCGGCTGCTGTTGAAGAGGTCCCGGAAGTAGGAGCTGCTGGCGGCCAGCACAGCCCGGTGAGCCTTGAAGGCATGGCCTTTGACCACCACAGACACATCACAGTATAGGCCTTGCAGCCGCTGCTCATTGAGGCACTCCAAGATGCTGTTGCCAAAGTTTGGGATCTCCATCTGCAGCGTCTGTGCCATGGTGGCAGCTGCACGGGGTACAGGGAGAGACAAAAGAACTGGGTCAGGGTCTAAACACTGGGGCTGCCTGGCCCTGCCCACAGACCTCTCCTGCTGGAGGGACATCCACACCATGCAATTTGTCTTCGCCATACTAATCAGAGTCCCAGAGCCCCTCCAACTCCTTCTGTCCTGGTAGGGACCTGCTTTTATAAGATACTGTCAAATCAGCTAAGCCAGCTATAGACTGGAGTGGTCACATGCTGTCCCTTGCAGAGAGATGGGCAAAGGCATACCTCCCCATGTGTAACTGAGTTCACCTAAGAGCTTGGAAGGGTGGCTAGGATGCAGTGAGTGCCTATAAGCTCAAACCAGTGATAACTAGTGCCACGTGGCTAGGGTACCTTTGCAGCACACTAGCATGGAAATGCCAAGAAGGCAGGGTCACCTGACTGTGCACCAGAGTTCACAGTACCCAGCACATGAGCCTTAATCACTATTTACTGAATGACTGCCACTAAGCTGGATAGAATCAAAAAGTTGATGATGTGAAGGCTATGTTAGCCTTGGATGAAAGTATTTCAAATTGTATATAAAAACAGCACATTGTACCCCTTAATTGCATTAATGTACACAGCTATGATTTAATTAAAAAAAAAAAAAAGTTGATGAGGATGACCTTGCCTGTAGGAGTGTCAGGTGGTGCAATCACCTTGGAAAACAGTTTGATAGCTCCTCAAATGGTTAAACACAGTTACCATGTTACCCAGAAATTCTACTCCTAGGATTTATGCCTGAGAGAAATGAAAACATTTGTCCACCTAAAAACCTGCATGCAAATGTTCACAGCAGCACTATTTACAATAGTTCAGAGGTGGAAACAATCCAAATGTTCTATCCACGGTTGAATGGATAAACAAAATGTGGTAAATCCATACAATGGAATATTATTGAGCCGTAAGAGGAAAGAAATTCTGACACATGCTAAAACATGGATGTCCCTGGAAAACATTATGCAAAGTGAAAGAAATCAAGACAAAAGGACCACATAGTTTATGGCCTCATTTATACGAAACATCAAGAACAGGCAAATCCATAGAGATAGAAGGCAGATTAATGGTTGTCAGAGGCTGGGGAGAAGGCAGAATGGGGAGGGCTAGGAAAAGCAAAAGTGTATGGGTTTATTCTTGATGTAAGGAAAAATCTTCTAAAACTGACCATGGTGGTAGCTGTACAATTCTGTACATAGCCTGAACTGTACACTTAAAACGGGTGAACTGGATGATGTATGCATCTCAATAAAGCTATGGAAAAAAAGGGAGGGAAGGAAGGAGACTAGTTTCCTCTGGTGAGAATTAGGAATTAGACTTGCAAAATACAGTTAGTACACTTTTCAAGTCTTTTGAATTTTGAAACTGGTGAACAAATTGCCTACATGCAAAAGTACATAATATTTAGAAAGAAAATGTGTAAGGCTGGGTGCAGTGGCTCATGCTTGTAATCTCAGCACTTTGGGAGACCAAGGTGGATCATTTGAGGCCAGGAGTTCAAGACCAGCCTGGGCAACACAAAAGACCTCATCTCTACAAAAAAAAAAAACAAATAAAAAATTAGCTAAGCATGGTGGCATGCACCTATAGTCCTAGCTACTTGGGAGGCTGAGGTAGGAAGATTGCTTTGGCCCAGGAGTTTGAGGTTGCAATAAACTATGGATGAAACCACTAACCCAGGCAACAGAGTGAGAGCCTGTCTCAAAAAAAAAAAAAAAAAAAAAGGTGGTGCCTGTAAAGTAGGTAGGCCTCTGGCCACATAAACACTGAAGTTGGCAGGTTCGAACCCAGCCTGGGCCAGATAAAACAACAATGACAATTGCAACAAAAAAATAGCCAGACAATGTGGCAGGCACCAGCTACTTGGGAGGCTGAGGCAAGAGAATGGCTTAAGCCTAAGAGTTTGAAGTTGCTGTGACCTGTGACGCCACGGCACTCTACCCAGGGTGACAGGTTGAGACTCGGTCCCCCCCGCTCCCCCCAAAAAGATGCACAAACTAACCCCAAAGTGCTTAAGGGGAGGGGAGGAAGAATTAATCTGTTCAGGGAGCCACCCTTTGCCCTGACCAGTGAGGGGAAAGGGGCCAAGCAAGCTTCTGCATAAAAGCCTGTGCTGTCTCTTCCAGGAAGAACTGGCCAGGCAGGATGATGGGAAGGCTGTGTCCCACACTCTGGGCAGTCACTGAAGGGTTTTAAAGAAAGAGGTGACCTTACAATTCCACCACTAGTAAAAGTGAGTCCTTTCAGGGTGGGGAGGAGAGAGATTCCATGAGTAAGAGGATCCTGAGCAGCGGCTCCAGCTGGCCAGCAGGGAAAAGATGTACCCAGTATGTGCAAAGGCCCTGGGACAAGAATGAACCTCAGCTTTACTTCCTTCACTCCCACAGTTAACTTTCCTGCATCTTTCACTGTTTCCTCATTCATTAGCAACTCCATTCAGAGCTGCTGCTGTGGGATGGGCACTAGGAAAACAGAGAATACTTGGCCCCTACATGCTAACACTCAGATCATTCTAAAATTGGCTGCTATGATGAACAGAAGTGGCATGTGCCCAAGGCCTCAGAGGTACATCCTGGGGCCAAGTTGAGTCCTGGTTCGAGCACTGACCTACTCCTGAAACCAGAACCCCAAATCTCTTTCTCCATTTTGAAATTGAACACTAACCTGACCCTATGAATGCAACCCATACTCACAGAGCCAGTACTATGCAAAGACCATGAGCAAATGCAGGCCCTACTCCTCTCTGCACACAGGGTAAGGGAGAACCCAATGCACCCCAGCATGAACTCCTGGAATCCTCTTAGTGAGACTTCAGGGCTAGTTTCATATTGCCAGTTCTCAGCTGGGAATACTTAGGCCATGTGGAAGTTAAGTACTATCCTGAGGTCAGTGTGGGTCAAGATTCAATCCAGAAATCTGTCTAAGCACCACAGCCTGTGGTTTCCTTCAGCTGTATCCTCCCCCAACTCAAAATCTCTGTCTCAACCACACACACAAATAACACCTTAGGGTAATCAGAGAGGGGAGGCAGAATCTGGAATTCCCAGACATAAGGCATCATAAATTTCCTTCCAGGAGCCCAAACTCAGAGCTGGACAAGTCAAAGAGGCAAGAGAAACCAGCACATCACATGGTAACCAAAGGACAGAGCCCAGAGAACCCACTTCAGGGGTCCTGACACCTCCCCGGGCTGCCAAACTAAAGCCACCCTCCACCCCCATACTGAGGCTCAAATGCCAAGGATCAAGATGGTCAAGGAACCAAGACAGGCTAGGTGTACAGTGTAGCCAAAGCCCCTCACCTCTCTGTGCCTCAGTTTACTCATCTGAAAGAGGGGACTCATCCATCCAACCCACCCTGATGAACTGCATCCTCCTCTGTGCAAGGTGCTGGGGACACAGCCAGGAACAGCATCAGCTATGCTCAGTCAGGACTCACTGTCTAGTGGGGAAACATGAGAAATGATTTAGTTATAGTTGGGGTGATTGTGTCACAAAGTGGCCAATCTTGGTGGTATGGGCCACTAAAGGACGAACAGGATCCGGGGAGGTGGAGAGAACACCCCTGGGCAGAAAGGTATCAGGTGCTGTCTGGAGACCCAAAAGAGGCAGTTATGGCTGGAGGATAGCTCAGGAGAGCCTGGCTGCCAGGAAGAGAGCACAGGCATCTTTGAGAGTGAGCAGTTGGAGGCTTGGAGTTAGCAAGAACCCTGGGGTCGGCAGCATTGTAAGAGTTTTATGTAGGGTCATCCATGCAAGAGGACTGTCAACTCCGTGAAGGTAGGCATCATGGCCAGTTTTGTTCAAGATCAGTTTCTTGGCAGTACATGCTTAGTAAATATTGGTAAATGGGTTAAAGAACAATGCAGAGAGAGAGAGAGATTGAGAGAGAAAGCAGAAGGTAGGAACAAACGACTTGAGTTTGGTACATGGTAGCTGGTGGGGAGAGGGCCAGAGGCTGTGCAGTGGGGACAGACATTTCCAGGGTTGCAGAGGGCATTCCTTGGGGTCCCACTTACTTCGTTTGGCATGCTGGGTACTGCTGCAGACACTCTCTGTGAGTTACCTAAGCATGTGAGGCAGCCTCCGAATCGGGGCTCTAGGGTGGGGACCACAGTGCTGCCTTCCCTGGTCCCAGTGAGCTATCTGGTGCAAGGCACACAGTCAGCACTCAGCAATGGGGACTGTGAGGTTCTGGGACAACAGAAGGTAACAGAGATGCAGGGCCCAGGTGCCCTCCTAAAGTCAAGAGCCAAAACAATGTCCAGGCTAGAGTCCCTATGCTTCCTGTACTTCAGCTTCAGAGCCTGGCTCTGGAGCCTTCTATTAGTAATTAGAGGGCAGAAGGAGCAAGTGGGGCAAACCCAGCCACAGAACACCCGCACCCCCACACAGCTGGGGACCCAGGAGTGGGAAAGGCATGTCTGTGAGCTGCTAGACTTGAATACTATTCTGTCTCCTTCCTTCATGGCCTCATGGCCTTGCTAGGATTTGAAGTGTGAGATGGAGCGAGGCAGTAGACAGCCCCAGGAATGCAGTGAGGAGCCTGCATAGACCCACCCCAGAGTACCCCTCCATCCCTTGCAGAGACCTGCCCCAAACCTATCCAGACTCAGGAGAACAACTGCCTTGGATGGCAAGCCCTTCACCCATGCCAGTCCCAGAAGGGAGGAACTATGATTGGGCTCCCAGAAGAAACAGGTCTCAAGCAGCAGGTACCTGGCTGGGTCACATACTGGTTGGGTCAGGGGTGGTACAGATTTAGTATCAACCAAGCTGAGCCCCCAGGGCAGCTGGCTGTGCTCCCCTCAGACCTGGTTAAACATATCCCTCAGTCTGGCACTCAAGCCCTCCACCTCACCCATCTTGGACTCAGGCACAGAGCATGCACCCCCACTGAAGCCAGGCCTTTGCCAAAGTTGTACACCCTGCTTGGAGTCCTGCCCTCCATTACTCGCTGCTCTGAGAACACAAAGTCCCACTTGACCATTCTCAAGGGCAGAAAACCACATCAGAATCATCTCTCCTCAAATCTCAGTGTATCGGTCCCTGCTGCAGGGGAGGGGCAGAAGGCCACAGAGCAGCCCCTAGACCCACAGGGTGGAGGGGGACCCTCCCAATACCACTAGTCCTGGTCTCTGGCACAAGTGGGTCTCTCAGTGAGATTCAAGGGCACAGGACACAGTTTCCACAACCTCCCAAATAGTCAACAAATATTTGCCACGTCCCTGTCTGTGGCAGGCTGAGACTTAGAGGGCTATGTCTCTGGAATGCATGATGTGGTGGCGGGGGGGACATGGCCATTCATGTAAGGTCACACAGATCAATGTGGAGCACATGGAGGCATCTGGACTTTTTTTTTTTTTTTTTTTGCAGTTTTTGGCTGGGGCTGGGTTTGAACCTGCCACCTCCAGTACATGGGGCCAGCACCCTATTCCTTTGAGCCACAGGCACTGCCCTGGAGGGAGGGTTCTAATGGAGCTGAGATCTGGGAGGGGCAGCGATGGAAAGTGCTCTCACTTCTGGGGAATTGTGCCCAATCTCAGGGCTTTGCTATAGACTGAATCATGTCCCTGCCTGAAATTTATAGGTTGAAACCCTAACACTCAATGTTCTTGTATATGAACTTAAAGGCATATATAAAATTCATTTGAAAAGGATGTTTTAAGGAATAATTTAATTACCTGTCTCCATCCCCCAAAACAGCACAATAGGGAAGCTGGGTTTTTTTTTTTTTTTTTGTAGAGACAGAGTCTCACTGTACCGCCCTCGGGTAGAGTGCCGTGGCGTCACACGGCTCACAGCAACCTCTAACTCTTGGGCTTACGCGATTCTCTTGCCTCAGCCTCCCGTGCAGCTGGGACCACAGGCGCCCGCCACAACGCCCGGCTATTTTTTTGTTGCAGTTTGACCGGGGCTGGGTTTGAACCCGCCACCCTCGGCATATGGGGCCGGCACCCTACTCACTGAGCCACAGGCGCCGCCCAGAAGCTGGTTTTTTTACCAAGGGCGATAGAGTAAGACTCTGTCTCTACATAAAAACCACTCTGCAACACCTTGACCTCAAGGTGACACTGCTGAGTCCCTACAATGCTCTTTTGGGGCCCCTGAAGGTCTGGTTGTCACTGCTCCCAGACCTTCTAGGGTGGGAATGCATCCCCCAGAGCAGCCAGTCTCAGAAATCTCTTCCCAACACCAATGCCTTAGGTTGCTCTCCCACCCCTTTGACTTCTTGGCACTTCCTATGATCTAGCAAACTGGAGGGGCCCCCTTGCACTCCCAGCTTCCCCAAAGCACAGAATTTGCCTGTGTAGTTCCTTGCTGTGTCCCCTGTCCCTAGGACTGGGCCAAGCACACAGTGTGCTCTCAGTTGTTTGTAGAATGAATGAAAGATTACTTCCATTCTTTCCAATCTTATTCCCTTTTGGGTGCCACAGTAACAAGGGAGTGAGGCTCAGAAGCAAGATCTGTGGCTGGGCAGACATGTCTTTCTCTGACAGTCGCCAAGGTGAGGTAGGTAGGGGAGTGCAGCCAGGGTCCCACTTGAGGCTCAATGTCACTGAATTTCAAATTCCTAACTCATCCTGCTGTTGGAGCATGCTGTGTGTGTATGTGGGGGGTGGTGCTAGAAGAATAATTCATGGGAATAGAAGCTACCAGCTCTTTCTTTGGTAAGAGAACTCAGGACAGAATTCTCCAGCCAGCAGAGGCTGGAGCAATAGATCTGTTCTCCATGAATAATTATTCAACTGACTTTCCAGGGAAGCTCTGAAATGGCCATTGACATGTGCCATAGTCTTAATGTTTGCACTCCTCCAAAATTCATGTTGAAACCCCGGTAATATTAAGAGGTGGGGTCTTTGGGAGGTGATTAGGTCATGAAGGCAGAGATGAACACATTAGTGCACTTATGAAAGAGGTCCAGGGGGCGGCGCCTGTAGCTCAAAGGAGTAGGGCGCCAGCCCCACATACCGGAGGTGGTGGGTTCAAACACAGCCCCGGCCAAAAAAAAAAAGAGGTCCAGGGGACCTTGTTTGTCCCCTCCACCATCCATAAGGAACATCCCCACACACTAAATCTGCTGAAACCTTGATCTGGGACTTCCCAGTCTCCAGAACTGTGAACAATACATTTCTATTGTTTATAAATTACCCACTCTAAGGTACTTTGTTATAATAGCCCAAATGGATGAAGACATGTAAACATGTAAACGTCAGTTAAGAGAAACTATCAACTCCAAGTGTAACGTGGAGCAAAGGCCCAGAAAGCCCTAGTCTTACATCCACACAGCAGGAGGCAGCCAGATCCTGCCTGACCCCAAACCGCTCAGACTCTTAGGCACTGAATGTGAAGGTAATATAACCTAAGCAAACTGTTTTGTTTAAGTCCTTCTATCATCTATGTGTGTATACATATGTATGCATGTGGGGGTGGGGGAAGGAGAGAGATACACACTGTGTTGCCCAGGCTGGAGGGCAGTGGCATCAACATAGCTCATTTGCAGCTCCAAATTCTTGGGCTCCTGTGATCCTTCTGCCTCGTCTCCTGAGTAGTGGGATAACATCCATGTGCCACGATGCCCAGCTAATTTTTCTATTTCTCTGGTAGAGATGGGGTCTTGCTATGTTGCCAGGCTGGTCTCTAACTTCTGGCCTCAAGTAATCCTCTTCCATCAGCCTCCTAAAGTGCTGGGATTACAGGTGTGACACACTGTGTCCAGCCAGCATCTTTATATTTTTTAATTCCATGAACAGTTTAGTCTTTTTTCCCTCTGAAAGGCTGTCATTAAGTCCATGGTGGGTAATAGGATTAGTAACAGCCACCTCCCACTCAGGCTGCACCTACTGTGCACCAAACTGGAGAGAGTGCAGACAAGGTTCACTGCACTTACTCCTTTTGACAGTTTCTGAGGAAGAAATCAGCCTTCCTCCCCTATTATGGGTGAGAATGAGGCACAGAGAAAGAGGTGAAGCCGGGTGGCGCCTGTGGCTCAGTGAGTAGGGCGCCGGACCCATATGCCGAGGGTAGCGGGTTCAAACCCAGCCCCGGGAAAACTGCAACAAAAAAAATAGCTGGGCGTTGTGGCGGGCGCCTGTAGTCCCAGCTGCTCGGGAGGCTGAGGCAAGAGAATCGCGTAAGCCCAAGAGTTAGAGGTTGCTGTGAGCCATGTGACGCCATGGCACTCTACCCAAGGGCGGTACAGTGAGACTCTGTCTCTACAAAAAAAAAAAAAAAAAAAAGAAGTGAAAGGCAGGGCAAAAAGTAAAATAAAGTTAAAAAAAAAAAAAAAAAGAGGTGAAGCCAGAGGCCAGTACCATGCCCATGTTGAACAGCAGGCCCCTGTTTATACAGGCAGGTTGTGAGGCAGCTGCACTAGATTCATTTTACAGATGGGAAAACAGGTACTCAGAAAAGCAAGTCAGAGGTGGGATGGGAGCAAGTCCAGAGATCTTCACCCTCACTGGGTGTGTCCTCTCCAGATGTTTCTACTGGCTACCTGGGGGCCCCTCCTTAGGATCTCAGGTCATCTTTAAGGATCAGACTGGGGTATTGCTTTCTGTCCCCCAAGGCCACCTGCTTTCACCCAGTCTCCCGCAGCTATTTTGTAGCCCTCCTCCCCCAACTTCCATCTCCAGGAATGAGCAGTCTCTGCCTGCCACCTCTCCCTCCTCCCACTCCCTCCTCACAGCCCTCAGCAATCTGGCCTCTCCTCCATATAAGCAGCAGCTCTCCTCCATCCATCATCCTGGAGCTCCTAGTCCCAACTACAAGCCCACCTTTCCTATATCCCGCGCTCCCTGTGTGTATTCATATCCCAAAGACATAGTAGCAGCAGACAAGGAGGAAGGGAACAGCAAGGGCAAAGGCTCTGAGGTGTCAACCCTGCAACAAACAAAGGAGGCAGATGGGGCTGGGTGATCACACTGGGGATGGAGCCTGCCTAGCTATGCTAGACCATGCAGGGCAAAAAATTTTGCCTCTTGGGGAAGTGGGGGAGTGGCAACAAGGACTTGCTTTGCTGTCAAGGCTGGCGTATAAGCACAATTATGGCTCACTAATCTCAAACTCCCATGCTCAAGTGATTCTCCTGCCTACCAAGAGGCTGTGACTATGTAGGCATATGCCACCATACCCGACTAATATTTAAAAAATATTTTTTAGACAGGGTCTCATTCTGTCTCCCAGCCTGGGGTGCAGTGGCACATCATAGCTCACTGAAACCGAAAACTCCTGAGCTCAAGCAATCCTACTGCCTCAGCCTCCTCCTGAGTAGTGCTACCATACTTGCTTAAGATTTTGAATCTCATTGTTGTGCTAGGCTCAAATACCTTACAAAACTTCTCACTCACAATTACATTCCTGGAAGACATCTATCTACAATGGTACTTGCCCCCAGCATCAGTCTATCTATAAAATGGGCTAAAAGCAGCAGCCACCTCACAAGGTGTTTCAAGAATTAAAGAATCACACCCATAGGGCGGCGCCTGTGGCTCAGTCGGTAAGGCGCCGGCCCCATATACCGAGGGTGGCGGGTTCAAACCCAGCCCCGGCCAAACTGCAACAAAAAAATAGCCGGGCGTTGTGGCGGGCGCCTGTAGTCCCAGCTACTCGGGAGGCTGAGGAGGCTAAGGCAGGAGAATCGCTTAAGCCCAGGAGTTGGAGGTTGCTGTGAGCTGTGTGAGGCCACGGCACTCTACCTAGGGCCATAAAGTGAGACTCTGTCTCTACAAAAAAAAAAAAAAAAAGAATCACACCCATAATCCCGGCACCCTGGAAGGCTGAAGTGGGAGGATTATTTGAGCCAAGGAGACCAGCCTGAGCAAGACTGAGACCCTCAACTCTATTAAAAATAAAAAAATTAATTGGGCATTGTGGTGAACTCCTGTAATACCAGCTACTCAGGAAGCTGAGGCAGAAAGATAATTTCACCCCAGGAATCTGAGGTTGCTGTGACCTAGACTGACACCATGGGGCAAAAGAGTGAGACTCTGTCTCAAAAAGAAAAAAAGAAGTAATCAAATAACACCAGGTAGTTGGTGCCCAGCTGTGTCCCTTTTGTCTGTTTCCTTGGCCCCTCTCTGAGAGTAGGATAGCTTGTGCCTCTCACTATCTCCCAGAATCTTGCACATTTCAAGAACCTTAACAAGCAGTACTCACTGAGGGATCCCTAAAGTACTCAAAGCACCTCTCACTATCTCCCAGAATCTTGCACATTTCCAGAACCTTAACAAGCAGTACTCACTGAGGGATCCCTAAAGTACTCAAAGCACCATCCAACCACCCCAGAAACAACCTCTCCCATAAACATTACAAGAACCAAAGAGTGGGGACTCTCAACATTGGCACTGCTGCCACTGAGCTGGATTATTCTTTGTAGTAGGGCCTTCCCTACCCACCATCCTTGGTTGAACCACACCCTTAGCCTGTAGACGCCTTAGATCAGTGCTTCTCAACCTGTGGGTCACGACCCACAGGAACTGTATTAAAGGGCCACAGCATTAGGAAGGTTGAGAACCACTGCATTAGATGTTGGTTAGATGCTGGTAGCACCTCTACCCCCAGCAGCAGCAACCAAAAGTGTCTCCAAACATTTCCCAAATGTCTCCACAGGAGGCAGTATCACCTGTGGTTAAGAATCACTGAGGTTGGGCAGAGCCTGTGGCTCAGTAGGTAGGGCGCCAGCCCCGGCTAAACTGCAACAAAAAATAACGGGGCGTTGTGGCGGACACTTGTAGTCCCAACTACTTGGAAGGCTGAGGCAAGAGAATCGATGCCTGCCTGTACCTACTCATCAGAAGGGGAAACTGAGGCACAGAAGTCAAGACCTTTGCCCTGTCTTATTTATAGCTGAGTAGTATAGTGCTAACTGTGAAATTTTACTCTCACCTTTACCTACCCTCTCCCTCTGCTTAATTTGGAAAACACGACTCCGAAACGAAGTCCTCAGTCTTTAGGGACTAGACAATGACCATAACCATACACTTAACACAACCTTTAACACATCACCTCTGCAGGTTCACTGTGTCCTCACTCCCAACTTGATGGGCAGGCCCAGTCCCAGCTCCCCAGCTGTGCGGCCAAGAAAGCTCTCCAGGGGATGGCATTCTGGGCTGAGGGGACACAGAAAACCTGGGGAGGCAAGGGACATGGAGGTAGCTTGGGGACAGTACAGGCTGGCTGTAAGAGCTGTTGCTGCAAGATTCTGAAGTAATTGGCAGATTGCTCTGGAGCCCCTGTGAGGGAAAGACTCATGCCTCAGTTTCCACATGTACCAAACAGTGATGAAAAGAGGCAGGACTTGCTAGTCATGGGCTTAAATGAGTTAAAATGTACAAAGTGTTCAGAGCAATCCAAGAGGGGGGAAAGGTGTGAAGGGTATGGAGGACCCAAGAGAAGGAATAAAGTGGCAGGGAACACTGCCTTGGTATTTTCCAGCTGCGGTACCCCACCCAAGCCTGTCAGGCTCACTTTCTCCATCTCAGGCTAACTCTGGGCTCAGGCCTCTTTGTGCCAATCCCCAATACTCTCCTGTGCCTCCAGGCTGATCCCACTCAAAGATCCTGTAAGACTGACTAAAACTAAGATTTCCTCAAAGGCCAGCTCAAGAACCAGCTGGGGCGGGCGGTGCTTGTGGCTCAGTGAGTGGGGCGCGGGCTGAGGGTGGCGGGTTCAAACTCCGCCCCGGCCAAATTGCAACAAAAAAATAGCTGGGCATTGTGGTGAGCGCCAGTAGTCCCAGCTCAGGAGGTTGAGGCAGGAGAATCACCTAAGCCCAAGAGCTGGAGGTTGCTGTGAGCTGTGATGCTACAGCACTCTACTGAGGGTGACAAAAAAAAATAGAACCAGCTAGGGCTCCAGGCTGCCCAAGCAGGGGGCCAGATTTCAACATGCCCTGGATGCAGGCCAAAGGGTCTAAACTTTCAACTGGGAGCTATGGGGGAGATCCAGGAGACTGAGCCAGGGCTTCCTTTTCTTGCTGTGGCCATAAGGGTCTCAGTCTCTAGGCTAGTATCACTTTAACAAAGATAAAATGTTCAGAGCAATTAACAAGAGACTGGCCTTTATACTTAACAAAAGCTGTGAAAGTGCTGGTCCTCAGGCCTAGAACACTGGCTCCTCCCAGCCCCAGAGCTACCTCCAACCTCCTGCACATTTCTTTCTTTTTCTTTTCTTATCTTCCTTCCTTCCTTCTTCTTTTTTTGGAGAAAGTCTCATTTGTTGCCCAAGCTAGAGTGCAGATGTAGTGGTGTCACGATAGCTCATTGCAGTCTCCAACTTCTGGGCTCAAGAGATCCGCTGGCCTTAGCCTCCCAAGTAACAGGGATTACAGGCCCATGACACCACATCTGGCTAATTTTTTCTGTTTCTGTTAGAGAAGGGGGTCTTGACCTTGCTGAGGCTGTTGTCAAATTCCTGATCTCAAGTGATCTTTGGGCCCTGGCCTCTCAGAGTGCTCAGATTACAACTAGGAGCCCCCTGCACCTGGCCAATAATTTCTTATTATTCAGATCATTGCTTTCGGAAGCCATCTGGACCACCCAGTGGAAATCTCTCCATTCCTTACTAGCTCACCACAACTTCACCCTTTTGTAAACATAATAAATATCTGAAGTTATCCTGATTGTTTGTTTGTCTGAGGGCATCACCTTCACTAGAAAGAAAGATGCCTGAGAGCAAGCTGCTCCAGATCTGTTGTTACTCAGGTCTGCTGCCATCCCTCACTTCCCAGTAGAGAGCTGGCCCCTAGCAAAGAAATAAAACTGTGGGGTTTTTTGTTTGTTTGTTTTTGAGACAGAGACAACAACTTCAAACTCTTGGGCTCAAGAGATCCTCCTGCCTCAGCCTCCTGAGTAGCTGGGACTACAGCACCTGCTACAAAGCCCAGAAAGTTTTTCTATTTTTAATAGAGACAGGGGTCTTGCTCTCGCTCAGACTGGTCTCAAACTCCTAAGCTCAAGCAAGCTTCAGGCTTCAGATTCCAGAGTGCTAGGATTACAGACATGAGCCACAACTGTCTTAATGGGCCATCTACTTGTTGCACTTGCCCCATGGTGACTGCTACATTTTCACTAAGAAGCAGTTATTACCAGCACCTGGTCTTCCAGCTCCAGGCCAGATCCCCTTCTCAGCCATTCACATATCTGGGCCAGCTCCCATTAGTCTCTGCCCCTGTTTTAGCTGAGTGACTGCATGGTACTTCCACTCCCAACCCCCTCTGTGTGCACCAGCCCCTGCAGCAAGCTCTGGACCAAACAGACAGGAAGGTCAGTCTCTTTATGTGGGGCTGTGGGCCCAGTTCCTACTCCCAGCACAGGAGGCCACCCAGAGAGAGAAGGGCAGGGCACAGGTTTGGGGGTGGGTAGTCCTGGGAACCAGAGGGAGATGGGGGAAAGGGCGAATTAGGGTGACAACCCATCATTAAACCTGGAAGAACTGGCTGATATCACTTGACCCAGCAGTTTGTCTCCTGCCTCAGGTGCTGAGGACTGAAATCAAAGTCCCGAGAACACCCTGGTAACAGCCTTGCAATTAGCCCAGAAAAAAGGAACAAAAGCAACACAGTCCGACTGGGGGCCAAACAACCCAGGCAAGCAAAGCAAAATGCAGCTCCAGTTCAGGCCCCATCCTCATGATCACTTCCCACAGCCAGCCCAGTTCCATACCCCTGACCTTCTGGCTCCCAGAAGAGCAATGAAGGAAAAGGGGTGACCAGGCCTCTAATAAATAAGTTTCCACTGTTCCAATCCTCTGGGACACCAGGGAAACTCAGTCTGTCCCAACTGGGGACTGACCCATCCTTTGGGAGGGGCAGAAGGAAAGGCCTGGGCTGAGAATCCCCACTAGGAAATCTGGAACGATGAGAAGCTCCTCCAGTTGTGTCCCTGGAAGGCCAACCAGGCAACAATGAGTTTGAGCTGAGGGTCACTCAATCCCAGTTCAGACACTGTCTAGTCACATGACCTGGACAAGCCACATCACCCCCTGAGCCTCAGCTTCCTTGTCTGGACCACAGAGGCCTAAGCTGACCCAGTGGTGGTGAGCCATCAATGAACTCATCCCACCAGCAAGCTCAGCACAGGGCCTGGCCCAGGATGAGCACCCCAGAGGCAGAGTCCTGTGCCTGGTCAGTCCAAAGGCCCAGACCAGGAGGTGGATGCCTGATTTGATGGTCCTCTTAACCTCCTCTTTGCAACCTGCCTTCACACCATCATTAGCCTTCAAATCAGGATTAGCACAGATTTATATGCTCACCTCCCCAATTTTTCACCTTCAGGGAGATGACCCACAGAATTCGGGCTCAAGGAACTGGTGCCTGGGAGGCCATGGTATATGATGGCCACAGTGAGGTCCTATCCCCCAGGCTTGGGCCTCCAGGCTCTGGTCACACAAAGAATCCAGGACCCTAAGACACTCAAGTATGTCTGTTGGGCTGCTTCTTGGAGATATATGGGGAAGCAGCGGGTGAAGGCTATCTGGGTGGTAAACAGGATGCCTGAGCTAGGTGTTCAAATGGTCTCCAGCTGCCCACACAAACACCACTGGCCAGTGCCTTTGAACAATTGGTAAAGGCTTGCCCAAGGGGTAGGTCAGAGACTTAGAGGCTTCAGGTATAAGTTGTGAGAAAAAGGAAAAGCCATGAGTGTGATCCTGAGCTAACACTTAGAAGTGAGGTGGTACATCTTGGCATACACTTTCTGGCCACTAGTTTTTCCTGACCTGCCCCCACATCCCCACTACCCTAGCCAAAGGTTCTGCCTGACCCCACTCCCAGAAATCCTACATTCGCTCGCGGAGTTAGCTTTCCCCCAACATCTCTCAGAGCGCTGACCTCATGCCACCCCTGCAAACATCTCCGGGATCTCCTATTCGCCCCCACCCGAACTAACTCCGCCCACACCCACCATGCCCCACTTCCTGGGCTTCTCCTCAGCCGCCCCCGGGCATGTAACTTGACCCACCCACCTCCTCCGGCGCCCAAACCATACCTGCGGGACAAGCCTCTCCCCGCCCCCCTAGGGGCCGTTTCCCTCCGGCCGCGCAGCTCTCCTCTCCTCCCCCACTCGGCCGGCCAGGAGTCCGACTCTTCTTCCCCTCCCCCTCCGGCATCCCCAAGAGTCTCCTCACTTTCCCTCCGCCGGTTCCTCAACCTCCCGGAGCCACCGGGACGTGCCTTGGCCCGACCTGGCCCCCTCGCTGGGAGTGACGGTGGGGGTCCCGGTCCGATCCCGCCGCTCGAACACCCCGAGGCCCGGCCCGGGGCTAGACGCTCAAGGCCATCCGCAGTGGCCGGGCTCCGCACACTCGGGTGCTCGAGCAGAGTTCAGGCTGCGGCCCAGCTCCTTCTCTGACAGAGAAAACCCCCAGGCCCTCCCCTCTTGGCCCTCGGGCCGCCCCGGCGGGAGGAGGCCAGAACCGGGCCTGGGGCGGGCAGCCTCACCTGCACGGTGGCCGCGCTCCGGGGACTCCCAGCGGGCTCCGCAGCGGCGGCTGGGGCCGGGCCTGCGCCCGGGGCGCGCCCCCCTGCGCCGGGGCCTCGGCCTCCGCCTCCGCGGCCTCCGCCTCAGCAGCAGCGGCAGCCGCGGCGGCCATTCATTGTGGGCCAGGCCGCCCCAACCGAGCGCCGAACCAGCGCAAGCCGCGCCGCCGCCGCACCAGGGCCAGGGAGGAGCGGCTACGGCCCCGCCCGCGCACCGCCTCCAGACCCCGCCCCCCTAGGCCAGGCCAGCCGAGTTTCGAGCGCGCCCCTTCCAGGTTTCATCTCCTCTGTACGCCCCTGGAGATCCTCGCCCATACGTACGTTGGATCTGTTGGGTTGTTCGAATCCCGACCTCGCCACCTTCTAGTTCTGCGACCTTGGGCAAGTTGCTCTATCTTTCTGAACTTTAGAGTCCTGTAAAACAAAAACAATGACTACTATTTATGGTGCCAGGCACTGTTCAAGGATGTTTATGGGAATTAGCTCGTTTAAACTTTACAGTAACTTTTTTTTTTGAGACAGAGCCTCAAGCTGTTGCCCTGGCTAGAGTGCCGTTACATCACAGCTAACAGCAACCTCCAACTCCTGGGCTCAAGTGATTCTCCTGCCTCAGCCTCCCAGTACTACAGGCGCCCGCCACAATGCCTGGCTATTTTTTGGTTGCAGCCATCATTGTTGTTTGGCAGGCCCGGGCTGGATTCGAACCCGCCAGCTCAGGTGTATGTGGCTGGCGCCTTAGCCGCTTGAGCCATAGGCGCTGAGCCTACTGTAACATTTTTATATAGGAACTGTTACACACACACGGAGGAACAGAGATGAAGAAACCTATTCAAGATCACACAGCAAGGAAGTGATGGTGGGTGCCAGGATTTAAGCCTAGGCTCAAGCGACAATAAAAGCTAAGACTTATATGATGCTTATCAGATGCCAGATTCCGTTAACATTTTACTTGCACCAACTTGTTTAATTCTCACCACCACCCAGTAACTAATGTCAGAAAAAGTCCTGCCCATTTTGCGAATGGGGGAACTTAAGTACAGAGTTAAGAAAAAGTAGCAGGGTGAGCTGAGACTCAAACCCAGGCGACCGAGACCATTACACTCTCTTGCCTTAATACACTTGCTTAGAACCTACTGCGCGCTTACTACGTGAGACTGACTGCTCTGCACACCTTCCAGGCATTGTCATTTAAACTTTGCTCTACCTTGGAAACTAAGATTCTTTTTTTTTTTTTTTGAGACAGAGCCTCAAGCTGTCCCCCTGGGTAGAGTGCCGTGGCATTACAGCTAACAGCAACCTCCAACTCCTGGGCTCAAGCGATTCTCCTGCCTTCGCCTCCCAAGTAGCTGGGACTACAGGCGTCCGCCACAACGCCCGGCTATTTTTTGGTTGCAGCCGTCATTGTTGTTTGGCGGCCTGGGCTCGATTCGAACTCGCCAACTCAGGTGTATGTGGCTGGCGCCTTAGCCTCTGAAAACTAAGATTCTTTTTTTTTTTTTGTAGAGACAGAGTCTCACTTTATGGCCCTCGGTAGAGTGCCGTGGCATCACACAGCTCACAGCAACCTCCAACTCCTGGGCTTAAGCGATTCTCTTGCCTCAGCCTCCCAAGTAGCTGGGACTACAGGCGCCCGCCACAACGCCCGGCTATTTTTTTGGTTGCAGTTTGGCCGGGGCCGGGTTTAAACCCACCACCTCCGGCATATGGGACCGGCGCCCTACTCACTGAGCCACAGGCGCCGCCCGGAAACTAAAATTCTTATTTAAGAGGTAAGGAAAGTGGGGCGGCGCCTGTGGCTCAGCGGGTAGGGCGCCGGTCCCATATGCCGGAGGTGGTGGGTTCAAACCCAGCCCCAGCCAAATTAAAAAAAAAAAAAAAAAGAGGTAAGGAAAGTGAGGTCCGGAGAGAGCTCAGCCCACAGAGGACCTTCAGTAGATGTTGGGTTTCTCTCCTTACCGCCCCTTTTCTGAACCACAAATTCCTCATCTCTGAAATGGGACTAGTGACGTGTTCTCCCCCAAGACAGCCGGGGTGATTAAGGGACCCTGCACGGAGTTCAGCGCGCTTCTTTTGTGGGTGCATTTTGATCCCAGCCGCCAACCGTAGATAGCTTCACTGATTGGCTAATTATTGTCATGTGATTTGCCCACCTTCCTTGCCAGCATGGCGGCGCCCACGTCTTAATCTGGAAAACGTGCCCTGAAACTAGTTGGGTTTTCTGTGCCACGAAAGAAGGTGAGAAGGAGCTGGGCAGCGCGAGCAGGGATCTGGACCGAAGGAAGGCCCGAAAGAGGGCTTCTTCGGGCTCAGCTCCTCCGAAAATGGAATAGTGTCAGCTTACCGAGGCCATAGGGTTTTTTTAGTTCCTATTTTATAGATGCGAGGGACACTCCTGGCCCGGGAATACAACTCTCTGATCCTCTCTCTATGCCCTTCCTGTCCCCCGAGCCTGGTCTGGCGGGCAGAAGTGACTGTAGATGACCCACGTGAGAAATTCCGTGGCTAAGTCTCGCTCTCTGATCTGCCCATCTCCATAGAGCTTGGTTTACGGAGGGGGAGTCTCAAAGGCCGCTGAATCCAGCAGCGATGGAGAACGGCACCGGACTTTGCGCAGAAGAGCGCCCATGGGAGGTCCAGGAGACCACAGTCACCGAGGGGGCTGCCAAGATCGCCTTCCCCAGCACCAACGAGGTCTTTTACAACCCAGTGCAAGAGTTCAACCGGGATCTAACGTGAGCAGGGGAAGGGGTCAGCCTGGTTGAGTGGAGTGGTCAATGAGGATGAAGGGGTATGGGCTGATCCTCTGTCTCCCACAGATGTGCTGTGATCACGGAGTTTGCTCGCATGAAGCTTGCAGCCAAAGGAATCCAGAGTGAGTGGGGAGTTCCAGGTTCCTGGTGGGTTGGAGTCACACAAAGCTCTCTCCTTGCCTGGGCCTCTCTCTCCCCAAACCCCAGAAAGGCTCCAGCCACATAGTAGGCCCTGGGCTGTGCTCCCTCAGGCTTTCCCTAGGACCTTCGGTAAGATTTTCTTCCCTCATCTCTTGTATTCTGAAGATTAAGGGGAGGTTTCTCAGAAGGGGCTTTGATACTCCCTGACTTGTGCCTTTTGGGTGGTGGCAGTCAAGGTGCCAGGTGAGAAAGACCTGCAAAAGGTGGTTGTGGCCTTGTCGGAGCAAGAGGAGAAAAAGGTTGAACTGAAAGAGAAAGAGAGTGAAAACACAGCTCCAGGAGACCATTCTCGAACAGCCGTCGTAGGGGAGATTTGTGAGGTGGGACCTGAGCATAGGGGGTGGCAGCTCTGTAATTTAGTGGGTGGCAGAGGGAGGAGGGCTCCTGGAGGGGGAGAGCCATAGGAATTGGGTGATGGGAGCTCTTCGGGGTCCAAAAGAGGATGGAGATTGAGATGTGAGTGGGACTCCCTGCTTACTCCAACAGGAAGGTCTGCAGGTGCTGGAAGGCCTGGCAGCTTCGGGCCTACGTTCCATTCGATTTGCCCGAGAGGTGCCTGGACTCCGATCTGTGGTTGCCAATGATGCATCTGCCCGAGCCATAGATCTTATGCGCCGTAATGTGCAGCTCAATGATGTGGCCCACCTGGTACAGCCCAGCCAGGCAGATGCCCGGTAGGTTTGGGGCACCACAGCCTAGCATTGGAGCAAGGCTGCCTGAGCTCAAATCCTGGCTCCGTCATATTCTCACTGTATGACCTTAGGACTTAGCCTCTCTGAGCCTTAGTTTCCTTGTCTGTCAAATGAGAACAGTAGTTTTGTAGGGATTGGTGTGCTGATTAAATAATAGATAATGACTATGTAGCCCATACTCTGCCAGAAATAAGTAGCGTTTGGTTTGTTTCCTCATCTGCAAAGGGAAAAATAATAGTCCCCAGCCCATGGTGTTTTTTTTGGAGGATTACATGGTTAAATGTGTTAACAAATCTATAAACTGCTAAAACAATGCCAGGCATGTATGTCCTATCTCAATATTGGCCATTGTCATTGTCATTGTTGTAAGAGGCTAGACTAAGGCCCATCTAAGGAGGGTAATCATGCAGTTAATATATGGCCAAACCTGGGAAGCTGGTCCCTGAGTTCATTGCACTGTAACATGTATAGGGAACAGAGCAGGTAACTGCTGCAGAAGGCTGAGGACCTGGCCCTCTTGCACCCAGGATGCTGATGTACCAGCACCAGCGAATGTCAGAGAGGTTTGATGTCATTGACCTGGACCCCTATGGCAGCCCTGCCCCCTTCTTGGACTCAGCTGTGCAGGCTGTGAGTGAAGGAGGTGAGACTGGGCTGATGCTGGGGTATGGAGCCGGGCTTGGGGTGTTTGGAGGGTCCTCACTGTCCAGCCCCTCCCCGCAGGGTTGCTGTGTGTGACCTGCACGGACATGGCGGTGCTGGCAGGAAACAGTGGGGAGACGTGCTACAGCAAGTATGGGGCCATGGCCCTCAAAAGCCGGGCCTGCCATGAGATGGTGAGGGGTCCTGCCAGCTGGCCAGGGATCTCAGAGCTCTTGAGTTGTCTCTCTGACCCCCAGTATACCTTTCCACCCCTCAGACCCGCTCAGTTTCCTGCAGGCAGCTAGGGCCAGATCAGTCCCAGGTTATTAATGACTAGCACATTTTTAACTGGCATAGCTCCTAAGACCATGGTCTGCTAATCATGGGTATTTGGGGGCAGTGGCTTTGCCTAGGATTATAAGAGTGGGTGGATACATTATTCTAGTATTCAGTGCTATAATAACTTAAAAAAAATTTTTTTAGGTCATTTTTCCAGGTCTACAATTCAAATTCTACCTTTACTGGTGGCTCTGAGCAAGTGACTAAACTTTGCTTTTCTAGGGCTCAGTTGTTTTCTTTTTGTTTTGGAGTTTTTTTTGAGACAGGGTGTCACTGTTAACCCAGTCTGGAGTATAGTAGTGTCATCATAGCTCAATGTAACCTGCA
Organism: Nycticebus coucang; assembly: GCF_027406575.1. Lineage (NCBI taxonomy): Eukaryota > Metazoa > Chordata > Mammalia > Primates > Lorisidae > Nycticebus > Nycticebus coucang. The sequence continues at coordinate 66,491,751 of NC_069782.1, read as the reverse complement.
ACTCCTGGGCTAGAGTGATCCTTCTGCCTCAGCCTCCCAAGTAGCTGGGACTACAGGTACTCGCCACCACATCCAGCTAATTTTTCTTTTCTTTTTTTTTTTTTTTGGTAGAGACAGAGTCTCACTTTACTACCCTCGGTAGAGTGCTGCGACGTCACAGGACTCACAGCAACCTCCAGCTCTTGGGCTTCTGTGATTCTCCTGCCTCAGCCTCCTGAGCAGCTGGGACTACAGGCGCCCGCCACAGTGCCCGGCTATTTTTTGGTTGCAGTTCAGCTGGGGCTGGGTTTGAACCTGCCACCCTCGGTATATGGGGCCAGCGCCCTACTCACTGAGCCACAGGCACCACCCTAATTTTTCTATTTTAGTAGAGATGGGGGTCTCATTCTTACTAAGGCTGGTCTCAAACTCCTGGCCTTGAGCAATCCTCCTGCCTCAGCCTCCCAGAGTGCTAAGATTATAGGTGTGAGCCACTGCTCATGGTCTGGGCGTCAGTTTTTGCATCTACTTTAAAATGGGCATGATGATGGCCTGGCCCTCTTGTATTGCTGTGGGGATTCAGGAAGGCTGGAGCTATGTTGAGGGGCTGGGAAAGGAGGGGCCCCTGTGCTTGTTCTATAAAGGCTCTGTCTTCATGTCAGTTTGGGAAATGCTTCCTTTCCCATGTCAGAGTTTCCTGGCAGTTCTGTATCACCTAGTGTCCCCAATTCCTGCCCACTGCACCAGAACATAGGTCCTCTGCCCACGGTACTCAGTGCAAGGCTTGCTGATAGTGCTAATTGAAAGAGGTTCCATTTGGGCAGCACCTGTGGCTCAGTGGGTCGGGTGCCAGCCCCATATACCGAGGGTGGCGGGTTCAAACCCAGCCCCGGCCAAACTGCAACAAAAAAATAACCGGGCACTCAGGGGACTGAGGCAAGAGAATTGCCTAAGCCCAGGAGTTGGAGTTTGCTGTGAGCTGTGACAGCACTCTACTGAGGGTGATAAAGTGAGATTGTCTCTAAAAAAAAAAGAAAGAAAGAAATAGGTTCCATTTATTGGGCCTGTGCATTCCTTAGTCATTGAATGCCACCAGCAGGGCCATAGAGAGACAAGGACTGTTGTAATTTTGCAAATAAGGAAACTGAGACACACAGAGGTGGTGGTATTCACTTGTCCAGGGTCCTATAGCCAGGACTAGGTTTGGAACCCAGGGGGTCTAGCCCTGAGCCTGTGCTGGTGGTAGGGTGCCAGGGACAGTGGAAGGAGGATGACACCCGCCCACCCCCAGGCCCTGAGAATCGTCCTACATAGCCTGGACCTCCACGCCAACTGCTACCAGCGTTTTGTGGTGCCACTGCTCAGTATCAGCGCCGACTTCTATGTGCGTGTTTTTGTTCGTGTCTTCACTGGCCAGGCCAAGGTCAAGGCCTCTGCCAGGTCAGTTTGGTGGGGGGAAGGGTGATGAATTGAGGAGATAAGACCTTGCCTGGGATACTTGGGGATTTTAAAGGGGATTGAGCCAGTCCAAGGGAGAAGTTGGGATGTGGTGACCACACTGAGAACATGTGGTCACTCCTGGTACCCCCTACAGCAAGCAGGCACTAGTATTCCAGTGTGTGGGTTGTGGCACCTTCCACCTCCAGCGCCTTGGCAAAACATCAAGAGCCCCTGGCGGCAGGTGAGCAAAGGTATGTTGGGGAAGAAGGTGAAGGGGTATCCCAGTTGCTACCCCTTAACCTCCCCTCTCTGTGCAGGGTCAAGTTCTCTGCGGCCTGTGGTCCCCCTGTGACCCCCGAGTGTGAGTACTGTGGGCAGAGACACCAGGTAAAGCCAGGTCAGGGGAAGTGAGGACTATGCCAGGTGTTGCAGTCATGGTCCCTGGTCACCTGTCCTTTGTACATCTGCAGCTTGGTGGCCCTGTGTGGGCAGAGCCCATCCATGATCTGGACTTTGTCAGTCGTGTTCTGGATGCTGTAAGCGCCAACCCCAGCCGCTTCCACACCTCAGATCGGATCCGAGGGGTCCTGAGTGTCATCACTGAGGTGGGGGCCAGGCTGTCACAGGGAGGGGGCTCCACCTGTGCCTACTCATCTCTGCCTAAGCCCATCCCTTCCACTGCACCCCCTTGCAGGAGCTCCCAGACGTGCCTCTGTACTACACGCTAGACCAGCTCAGTGGCACCATCCACTGCAACACACCCAGCCTCCTGCAGTTGCGGTGAGGGGCCCTCTGGGGAGAGGAGGAGCCCTTTCTTAGCCACAGGGTAGCCTTGGGCATGTTGCACCATGGAGTTCAGGGCTTGTGCACATGTGCTTAGAAAAGAACTCAGGCTGTGAGTCCTCTCTGGGGGTTACTCTATTATGATCGCTGCTGTGTAGTTACCATGAGAAGTACAACTCGCCAATCCATGAGACAGGGGTGAGCCTGGGTCTTGCGGGTCCCTAGGTCAGCCCTCCTCCATGCTGGCTTCCGAGTCTCTCTCTCCCATGCCTGTAAGAATGCAGTGAAGACAGATGCCCCTGCCTCAGCTCTCTGGGACATCATGCGCTGCTGGGTGAGGCCAGGCTAATGGTGTAAGGGGTGGGAGGGCAGGTGGTAGTCACTTGGAGGCCCCTTGGGGCCAGCATGCACTGACCTCTGACCTCTAACCCCAGGAGAAGGAGTGTCCTGTGAAGAGGGAGCGCCTGTCAGAGACCAGCCCAGCATTCCGCATCCTCAGTGTAGAGCCCAGGTATAGGCACATTTGTGCAGAACGGGAACAGGGATGCCTGCAGGCATAGCAAGCACACACGTGTGCAAACAACACAGATACTTACCCATGCAGATACCTCATTTTTCAAGGGAGAACCAGAATCTGCTTTTTTTTTTTTTTTGGAGATAGAGTCTCACTTTATTGCTCTCAGTAGAGTGCTAGGGCATCATAGCTCACAGCAACCTCATACTCTGGAGGTCTCAGCCAATGTAGGCACACGGTCGTAAAATAAAATGTTTATTACCTGAATGAGAGAATCCCAGCATGGTCAAATACCTTGTGCTCAAGCAATTCTTTTGACTTAGCCTCCCAAGTAGCTGAGACTACAGGCACCCACTACAACACGCGGCTGTTTTTTTAGAGACAGGATCTCACTCTTTGCTTAAGCTGGTCTCTGAACGCCTGAGCTCAGGCAATCTACCTGCCTGGGCCTCCAACAGTGCTAGGATTAAAGGCATGAGCTACCATCCAGTGGGAATCTGCTTATTTTTTCCCATCCTGGTCTCTCTTCCCCACGCCTTCATTCACCTCACCATGTGATCCCCTCATAGCAGCGAGGGCATGTCCCTCCTCTGGTCAGGATCTTCTGTGGCTCCCAACTCACTCAGTAGAAGCCAAAGTTCTACCTGTAGCCCACCAGCTTGCTGTCATTTCCCTGCCCTCATTTCACCCTGCCTCTCCCTACTTTCTTATTGCACATAGATTTACTAGGGATAGTCCCACCTCAGGGCTTTTGCATGTGCTACTTCCTTTCCCTGGAACTCCTATCCCCAGTTCCCCCCATGGCTCTTCCCTCATCTCCAGTTCTTGTCTCCTCAGAGAAGCCTTCTGTCTTAGCACTGAACCTTCTCTGCATCTCCCTGTTCCCTCTACCAAAATGCTGATCTCCCACCCTGATACACAGTGTAATGTACTTATTTCTGATTTATTCTATTGCATGTCCATCCTCGCAACTCGAAAGTCAACATTACTGGGAGCAGCTTTTGTTTTTTTTGTTTTTTTCGGATACAGGGTCTTACTCTATCACTCAAGCTAGAGTGTGGTTGCATCATCATAGTTCACTGCAACTTCAAACTCCTGGGTTCAAGGGATCCTCCTGCCTCAGCCTCCTGGGTAGCTGGAACTTCAGGCATGCACCCCTACATCTGGCTAATTTTTTTTAGAAGTGTTAGTAGAGGTGGGTCTCACTGTGTTGCTCAGGCTGATCTTGAACTCCTGGCCTCAAGCAACCTCTCATCTCTGCTTCCCAGAGGGCTGAGATTATAGGTATAAGCCCCTGAGCTCAGCCCCAGAAGCAATTTTCTGTCCATTTTGCTCACTATCTATTCCCATCCCTGAGAACAATGTAGGCACATAGTCATAAAATAAAATATTTATTACCTGAATGAGAGAATCCCAACATGGTCAAATACCTTGTACTATAAGGAGATGGGTAGTCCATGCATACCTGCCAGGTAACTTTTGGCTGCCAGCCCCCCCACCTCTCACCCCACTTCCCCAGGCTGCAGGCCAACTTCACCATCCGGGAAGATGCTAACCCCAGCTCCCGCCAGCGAGGACTCAAGCGCTTCCAGGCCAACCCAGAGGCTAACTGGGGCCCTCGGCCCCGAGCCCGGCCTGGGTGAGTGGCAGTGTTGTGTGACTGGGGCTTGGCCAGAGCAAGGGAGGGCATAGGCCAGGTGGGGTCCCAGCTACCCATCCCCTTGCACAGGGGCAAGGGGGCCAGCGGAACTATAGAGGAGAGACGCAAGCTACTGCAGAATAAGCGCAAGGAGCTGGCTGAGGACCCAGCTCAGCGGGCTGCCAGGCTCAAGACATTTACTTGCAAGAGGTTCAAGGAGGTAAGGCACTTCCTCCTTTTCTCCCACTATGGAACATGTGAGTCCTCTTCTGGGCAACAAGAAATGAACTGGGGGAAACTGGAGCCAGGCAGGTGATTCTGGATCAAAGAAAGGAACCCGGTGGGGGCTTTGACCTCCAGGTGTGGGACATACCCACTGTCTTCCCACCAGGGCACTTGTCAGCGTGGGGACCAGTGCTGCTATTCCCACAGCCCCCCAACACCCAGGGCCTCTGCTGACGGGAGGCTCCCTGACTGCCAAGAGACCTCCAGCCAGAACCCTTGAGCCTGGGGCTGCCACAGGCCCAGAATAGACTGAACCAATAAAGAGATATCACCTTCCCCTGATTGTCAGTAGTCTTTATGGAGAAGCTGCCTGGGGTCGTTCTGTCCATGTGGCTGAGGGGCTCTGCCCAATGAGCCAGTTGTATGACTGGGGTTTGTTGTTTCTCTGTCCCTCGATTTTTAACTTCCCTGGGGAACTGTGTGCGTGTGCCCTTCTGGGGAGTTGTTCATCCCCGCCTGACTGGGCATTCTGTGTATATGGAGAGGGAGCTGGCCATCCCCACAGTAGTGGGACCTGCAGTAGTGGGTACTGAGTATTCCCCACCCACCCTGGAGCCAGCGCCTACGGTTTCTGCGGTGGCCACGGGGCGGCAGCCTGCATTAGCACCCACGGGGCTTCTGCTCCCTCGCCATCTAAAGTGGGCGTGGGCGCAGGGGTAGCTCCAGGCCCCGCAGCCCCTACTAGTCCCTCGCGGCCTGGTTTCTTTGGCCCAGCTCCCCTGGGGCCACCGTGGCGGAAGCCAGACCGAAACTAGGCTCCCTGTGCATCCGCCCCAGACCAGGTGCTTCCTGCCCTGCGGCCGAGGGGGAATGCGCACAGAGGGATGGGGCAGGCTCTGCCAGACATCGAGTACTGAGGAGGAGCTGCATCTCCACCCTCCCCCAGTGAAGGAGTTAGTAACATTAAAGGAGAGTCCTGGGAGGATCACCTCTCTGCCTCTTGCAACCTTTGTCCCCACTTAAGAAACTGGTCAAGGGCGGCGCCTGTGGCTCAGTGAGTACGGCGCCGGCCCCATATGCCGAGGGTGGCGGGTTCAAACCCAGCCCCGGCCAAACTGCAACAACAAAAAAATAGCCGGGCGTTGTGGTGAGCGCCTGTAGTCCCAGCTACTCTGGAGGCTGAGGCAAGAGAATCACGTAATCACAGAGCTGGAGGCTGCTGTGAGCTGTGTGACGCCACGGCACTCTACCGAGGGCAGTAAAGTGAGACTCTGTCACTACAAAAAAAAAAAAAGAAACGGGTCAAATCTTAGACCCTGTCTTGTAGGGTTAACTCACATGCTTAAAACTGGTTTCCTGGAGAAAAGGAGTGGATCTGTTGATTGTGGAGTCCTGGGCTTTGCCCCATTCCTGGCAGGGTGGTGGTAATGTCAGGGCTAGGTGCTTGCTTGGGGGCTCCTGCAGCCCCCCAGATACACAGGAGGCAAAGTATGACTGCCCCAGGTGGGTGGCAGTCGTGTGGCTACTGCTACCTAGCCAGCTGTGACCAGAACGAGTCCTTCTCTGAAGTTTCTGGGGAATCTTGAATTTCATCATGCAGTTGCTGTGGGATGAGAGCCAGGAACCACAAAGTTGGAGCTATGTGATCTTGTGGTCAAGAGGCTCAGAAGTGTGGGGACCCTTTGGGGCATCTACTGCAAGGTCACACCAGCCCTGGCGCCCTAGGAAGTCCTGCTCCACCCCGCCCCCACCCCCCAGCTGTAGCACTTCGTCTCCCTCTCTTGGGCCTGGACATGTGTTGTGGGTAGTGCACTGAGGGCCTGGGACACCTGCCCAGGCTGGGGATCCAAGAACAGACTGTTAGAACTGTCCCCTCTCAGGCACCCCACTCTCAGATGGGGGTGACAGAAAGGCCAGGAGGGGTTCTGTAAAAAGAGGAACCAGGCAGGGTAAGGAGGAGGTGGCCCCTGGGTCACGAGGCCTCAGTGGAGTGGAAAGGGCCCTCCCTCACCATCAGCACTGACACTGGGGCAAGGGATGTTCTAAGCCAGAGGGCTGACCCGGAGGCTGCAGCTTTCCTGCCTCAGTTTACCCTGTGCATGCATCTGGGCACTCCCTCCACCCCCCAGTTGCCTGCTGAGGCCAGGGACCCCAATAGACCTGGGCCCCTCCAGCAACTAGAGGAGGGAATAGTGAGGACCTGAGGAGTGACAGCTCAAGTCCAGCCCACCTCAGCTGGCCAGGGGCGGAACCCAGAGGCTGGCGCTAGGAGATCCCCGCCCTCCGGCTTCCTCCGGGGTCAGCCGGGCTCCTTATCAGGCGCGGCCAGGCGGCCAGGCCCTTATCTGCTCTGGCCCAGCATCCTCTGGCTGCTGCGCCCGGAGGGGGGTGAGAAGGAGGAAACCGGACTGCCAGGTCAGGGAGAGGGTGGGCAGCCTGGGAGCCACTCATTTTCCCTGAGGGGACCTATACTGCCACGGATGGCTGCTCCTGCCCCAGCCCTCCGAGTCTAGGAGTGCGGCCCAAGACTGGGCAGAACGGGGCAGCCTGGAGCACAGAGCAGGACAGCGAATGTTGGCCTGACACTGGAAACTGCATCCTGACTCAGACTGCCAGCCCTGATGAGACAGAGCCAGGGCACTCACAAGGCTGCAGGAACAGCGCTGGGGTAAGAGGGGAGAAAGCCTGAAGGTGCCCTGATTCAAGGAAGGTAGAGTATGGGCGTGGGGGGGACTGCATTCTTTTATTCATTTATTCATTCAGCAGCAGGGAACCACTAAGTGAGGGGCCAGGCCAGCCTCCCCACAGCCTACCTGAGGAAAACAGGGCAGAGGGCCAGGAATCTCACACCCAGGCTCTAGAGTCAAGAGTGAACAGGATGTCAAAGCAGCCTGCAGAAGTGTGGGTGCTGGCATGGGTGGGGGATTCCAGAACCACAGGGAGGATTGGACTGGGCAGTGGAGTCACTGGGGATCCTAAGGTCAGCATTTGAGGTCATTGAATCAGTAGAGGGATCACAGAGTTAGTAAAGGGGACATTTTTAGCAGGGGTGGGGGTTGCTAGAGCCATTATTGAGAATCTCCAGGGTCAGATGTGAAAGCAATGGGAAGAAGGTGCAGAGGGTCAGCCTTGGGGAAGGGGTCAGTGAAGGGTCAGAGATAATCTTGGAGGGATTCCAAGGTCACATGGTGTCAAGAGTCACAATGAGGGATCTCAAGATCATATCTTCAGATGTGTCGGTTACAGGGCCAATCTTGGGGTTTCAGGGCATTCCAGGATCAGTCAGGGGCTTCCTGCCTTGTCCTCTCTCCAAGCTGCAGGTGAAAGGGAATTCTGGAAGAAGGGAAATTTGCTTAGAGGCAACGGAGCCCCTTAGAGGCCACAAACAGTTTAGAGATAGTACTACCAGGCTTAGTGCTACCTAGCACCTCAGTGGGTACGGTCTTGTGTAGGACCCTGCTACTGATGTAATGACCTCAATTGTTGACCCCTGGCAGCTTCCAGGCCCACTCCCATCTGCCTTTACCCATCAAATGCCCCCCCTTCCCCCTCCCCCTTGGTTGAGGGCTCTCTTAGGCTAAGCCAGTGGGAAGGTGGCACCTGTTCCACCTCCCCACTCGTTTCCTTCCTTCCCACAGGTGAGCACCCCCACCTCGGGGTCCATGTGCCCACCCCAGGCCCAAGCAGAGGTGGGCCCCACCATGACTGAGAAGGCAGAGATGCTGTGTGCCCCCAGCCTGGTGCCCACCTTGTCACCTAAGCCTGTATCACCTGGGCCCCCACAGGCAGAGGAAGTGAGCCCCCAAAGCTCATCACCCCCCAGGTTGCCCCCTGGGGTGCCAGTGATCAGCCTAGGACATACCAGGCCCCCAGGGACAGTCATACCCACCACAGAGCTGAGCACCCTACGGCCCCCCTTGCTGCAACTTTCTGCCCTAGGACCCACCCCACCTGCTTTGGCCCTGCATTACCACCCTCACCCCTTCCTCAACAGGTCAGTGGAAAGCTGGGGTGGGAGTAGGGGGAATTAGGGGCCAGGGTCCTTGCCTATAAGGCATTAGTGACTCACAACCCCTTACAGTGTCTACATTGGGCCGGTTGGACCTTTCAGCATCTTCCCTAGCAGCCAGCTGAAGCGGAGACCAAGCCACTGTGAGCTGGACCTGGCTGAAGGTAAGTGTGGGTGCAGTGAAGGACTGGCCATCTCTGCATGGACTCATGTCTGTACAGGAGAGGTGCTTCCAGCACACACAGAGGACAGCCCACACATGTTATAACCTATGTGCAAAATCACAGCCCTCCTTGCCAGGCTCCACAAAACCACCACCACCCACCAAGCCAAGCCTCATCACCACAAAGAGACATGGCAAAACAGAGCATGCCACAACAGGGCATGGGAGCCACAAAATGACAGCTCCACTGGAATGTACAGCCATGAAGGAGACAGGCATCACACCAAAGTCACATGAAAGAGAGCCACAGGGTCAAAACCACTCTTAACACAGCCACACACCCACAACCACATGGCAGTGTCGCACACAACCACAGCCATCAGATATACAAGTCAAACAGCCACACAAGATGCTGATAGAACCAAAGTCACAACAAGAGGATCTTTCTTGATGATGAGCACACCCGGGCACAAACAGATACACTCAGAAATCAGGGGCCACAGGACAGCTCCCGGAAGTTAGCAATAGGACCTTTCTCTAGGGAATTCCAGCCATTGACATAAAGGTGCCTCCAGTCACAGGTACAGCAGGCCCCTGCCGTCCCCAACCTTGGACCTGTGACGATCCTTGTCTAAAAGTACTCTTGGAGGGCGGCGCCTGTGGCTCAGTCAGTAAGGCGCCAGTCCCATATGCCGAGGGTGGCGGGTTCAAACCTGGCCCCGGCCAAACTGCAAAAAATAGCCGGGCGTTGTGGCGGGCGCCTGTAGTCCCAGCTACTCGGGAGGCTGAGGCAAGAGAATCGCTTAAGCCCAGGAATTGGAGGTTACTGTGAGCTGTGTGAGGCCACGGCACTCTACCGAGGGCCATAAAGTGAGACTCTGTCTCTACAAAAAAAAAAAAAAAAGTACTCTTGGAAAGGGGGTAACTACACTTGGATCGCTTGGGTGGAGAAAACGCCGGTCCCCTGCTTGGGCTTAAATCCCCAAGAGGGTCCAACATGCTTGAAGTGAGAGCAGGAGGGGTGCCCTCTGGGCCTCAGCGCCAACCTTGAACCCTATCCACAGGGCACCAGCCCCAGAAGGTGGCCCGGCGCGTGTTCACCAACAGCCGCGAACGCTGGCGGCAGCAGAACGTTAACGGTGCCTTCGCGGAGCTCAGGAAGCTGCTGCCAACACATCCGCCCGACCGGAAGCTGAGCAAGAACGAGGTGCTCCGCCTAGCCATGAAATACATTGGCTTCCTGGTGCGGCTGCTGCGCGACCAGGCGGCTGCCATGACCGCAGGCCCCACCGCATCCGGGTCCCGCAAGCGGCCAACGCACAGAGTCCCAGTCGACGGCGTCCACCAGGGATCCGTACGCAAGGCTGAGGTGACCACGAGCTCGCAGCCCGGGCCCTCCGCCGACCCCGACGGCAGCCCGGGTGGGGCGGCTCAGCCCATCAAGATGGAGCAATCAGCTGTGAGTCCGGAGGTACGGTGACCCCACGCGGCGAGGCTCTGAGCCCGAGGGCACCGGGGACTCAGACCAGGGCCGTCCAGGAAAGGGCCGACCTTGCGCTGCGCCTGATCCCCAGCAAACTCGCCTAGTGAGGACGTCCCCGACGGGGCAAGTTTTCAAGGGCCTGGAAGGGTGACCGTCGCCCCCTGGAGTCCCAGAGACCTTTTATTTAAGAATCACCCACCGCCTATTGCAAGTGGCCCATTGCAAGTGTCTCTTTCCCAGAGACGAGGTCAGCCATCCAACATGGTAGAGCGGTGATCGGACTAAGTGGTGTCTCTTTTTTTTCGGGGCTGGGGTCACGTGGAAGCGGGGAGTTGGGGGTGTTAGGGAGGAGCTGAGGAGCCTTTGCCCTTCTCACTGGCGCCCCCTCCCGGAATGCTAGGGACAGACGCTCACCAAGGGCTCCTGCCGTGCGCCTGGCTCATAGAGAGAAGCGCGGAGTCCACACAGTGTACGCAACCCGTCGGTCCCGCATGGCCGCGCCAGCAAAGGCTCAGACGCACTTGCTTTTGTTTTTCTTTATTTCTTTATTTCACATACACATTAGCCATTCAATGGAGAAGCCGGAGAGAGTCAGGCAAAGATGGTATAACAGAAGCGCAGTGACGGGGGCGGGGCAGGGCGGGGCAGGGCGGAGAGGGAACAGACGGGCTGGCTGCCTACTTGCATTCCGCTAGGACACTGAAAACCCAGAAAACAAAACAGACAGTAAACTACCCTTGTTTCTTAATGTATCTCAGTGCAGAGACGGGGTGGAGGGCAGAGAGAGGGGGAGACCAGGCTGAAGGAGGAGCAGAGGGAGGGGACGCTAAGGGGGAAGCACACCAAATCCATTAGTACTATATATAGAGATACTCGTATATACTGCGTTTCTTAGCCTAAGAAGAAACTTGTTTGACGGGACGGGCGGCCTTTGCGGTCCGCGATGCTGGTGCTGGTCGGGCGCACGGATCTCCCCGGAGGGGCTGAAGCGGGGCTGGCCCAAGCTGGCTTGCGGCGGGAGGGGGGGCGCCCCAAGGGTAGGTGGGGTGGGGGAGCAGAGGTGGGGCTGGGGTGCCCCTCGGGCTCTCGATTGGGGGACGAAATTCTCGTGACTTTATTGCTCCTTTATTTTCTCTCGTGTGTGTGTGTGTGTGTGTGTGTGTGTGTGTGTGAGGGGGGAGGGTCTGTCCAGCACGGTCGGGGTGGGGAAGCGGTGGGTCGTCTGAGCCACCCAGCCCCTCTGGGACCCAGAGCGCGGCGTCCGCTCCGCCAGCACGGGGGTGAGAACAAGGCACTAGGTCGGCCGGCCAGCGCGGGGGCGGGTGTGTAAGGCAGTCGACAGGGCTGGTTGCAGGGTAGGATGGGCCGGGGCGGGGCGGGACTGTGTGCGGGGCCGTGTGCGTGCGTGCGTGCGGGCACCGGCCTGGGCAAAGCGACCTGTCAGCGTGGCTGGTCCTGTCCTGGAGCGTCGAGCCTTCCCAGTGTTCCCCGGAGGGTGCCGGGGATGGGAGAAGAGATGTTGAATGGGGGGCGCTGGGAACGGGGTGGGGGGTAAACTACCAACTTGCTGAGCGTGCTCCTGATAATGCTGGTGAGGGTCAAGTTGGTGTCTGGCTCAAAGAAGGGCGCTCAGGGGCGGAGAGGGAGGGAGGGAAAGGACGTTTGTTGGTTGACATTGACCTCTGCGGGGGAGGGGCCGGGGACCCCCGCCGCGCCCCAGTGCCCAAACGGGGATGGGGCGAGGAAGGGGCGCTGAGCCCCAGGAAGGGGGCGCCCGGGGAGACCCGCGGCCGGAGCAGCCCAGCCGCTGGGTGCACGCCGCTGTCCCGTTCCGTTAAACTCAACAAAGGGATATGCGTGTTCCTAACAAGTGCAGGATATTTAATTGATTCATAAACTTATGTATAATAGTTTGTGGGTTCTTTAAAACGTACTTTATAATGTAAGAAGCACCAGGGTTTTTATGTTTAATTATCTTAAAAGTAATTTTCTCTCGTCCTTTTCCTTTTTGATCTAGTGTTGGTTGAATTTTTAAATGTCGAGGTGTTTTTTTAAAACTCTAAATGTGAACGTTTCCTTCAGCCCTCCCACCGAAACCGAGAACGAACGACGAAACAAATAAAAACCCCAGATCATCCTCGTCAACGCAGGAAAACGACTTAAAAAAAAAAAAACTGAAACGAACAAAAAAAAAATAATAAAAGGAAAAAACACTCAGCTTTCGTTATCCCCGCTCAGGGCGGGGCAGGCCCGGTTCTTTTAGCGTCCCCAGAGCCGCGAGGACATTACAACAAAAATAGAATTTTTTTTTCTTAACAATCTCTTAACATACAAAGATAGGAAAACTCTGATGCATTGCACTTGGTTCAATGAAAAAAAAAGTTCATTTCCCCCATATATATTTTTGTGGGTTTTTTTTCTCTCTCCTAACACGTCCCCACATCTCCTGTCGCCCTCATTGCCCCTCACAACACCACTTGGGAAAGGAGCAGCCCCACCCCACCCACCCCCCACCCGCCCTGGCAACCCCGCCGAGCACGCTCTGCCCGGGCCCAGCTGGCCTGCAGCTTCCGACCTTGCCCGGGCGGGCGCCCAGCATATTCCGGCTCCCGCGGGCCCAAAGCGCCCGAAGCCCTGTCTTCGAGGGAAGGGCGCGTGCGGCCGGGCAGTGAGCCCCTTCGCTTCGCTCTCAGCTCTGACCCTGTTTAGCCAACCGAACTGAAAAATCATTGCACTTTGACCGCGCGTCAAGCCCGGCCCCCCCGGCCCCCCACCCCCGGGACCTTACCCCCCCCGCCCCGGGAGGTCCCCGCGGGATCCACTGCCGCTCAGCCCTAGGATCCTTCCACGCTGAGAAGGGTGAGGCCTCGCTCAACTTCCAATAAAAGCTACCCCTAGAAGCAGCCACCTCTTGGCTTCCTGCTGGGCAGGAGGCTACTACCCGTGCAAGCCCCCTTAGCCCCAGGTCGTGGCCCTCCTCCCTTCCCCAAACGGTCCCCTTTCTTCCCGCCTCTCTCCGCCTGCTCAGGGCCACAGCCTCACAAACAAGATTCACAATAAATAAACCCCATAACCCACCCACACGTGGTGCAATGTTGGATTGACTGACTTTCAGAGGATCCTGACCTGTGCTTTGTGTTTTCATACAGTTAAGAAAGAGAAGAGAGAGGCACAAGGACTCGAGAAGGGGGCTAGGGGAGACGCGAGGAGGAGGGAGTAAGGCACAGAAAGACAAGCCAGGGGGGCCAAGTCACACCCTGGAGGGGGCTGGGCGTGCTCATGCTCCCCTCCCTCCCAGGGGGGCTTCTGAAGACCCTCTGGACAGGCCCCCCCAACTATCCCTTAGGGGAGGAGGGGACTGGGGGGGGAGAGCTACTTCCTGTGGTGTGTTACTAAATTGTTCCCAAATTGCTCAAATGGAGAAGTTCCCAATTCCAACAGCAAAAGACCCAAACAATGCCCCACCCCTAAATAAAGAGTAAAGACATTACAGCTAAAACCCAGAGAGAAGTGGCCGAGGGGGTAGCGGGTAGGTGGTGGTGGGGGCACAGAAAGCTCCAAAACACTTTTGAAAAGGACAACACCCAACACCCTCCAATGGAACTGAAAGTCGGCAAGCAGGACGCCTACCTAGGCGCAGGTGGTGGCTTAGCGACGGCAGTGGCGGCTGCCTGTTCTTCCTCGCTCAGCTCCGGGGTCCCCTTTCTGCTCCACTCTCCGGCCTGGCCCCAGCAGGGCTATCTGCGTGAGGGGCAGGGCAGGGGCCGATGGGGCGGAGCTAGGACACCTGCATGCAGGGCTGGGGGTGGGGGCGACCTGGGGCCCAACTCCGTTCCCTCAAGGCTTGGCTGAAAGGAGAGAGACGCAGAAGCCTGACCCAGGCTGGAACAAGGCCGTCGAGAGCATTCTGACTTTATCCTACGGACTGTACAGAGGGGTCCGGCCCGGGGAACTGTCCCTGCGGCTCAGAGTGGGTAGCAGAACACCCTCCATTCTGAGCTCCTGAAGCTAGCTCCAGGGGTCGCTCCCTGCCCGCCTGGGGGCTTTTAGCCTGAGGGTGGGGCAAGGGAAGTGGAGGCTGTCCTCCCAGCCTGGTCCAGAGCAGCTGGAGGAAGAAGCCGGAGCCCGGGCAAAAAATGAGAGAGGAAGGGGCGGAGTCTGGGGGGAAGAATCTGCGGGACCTACACTCCATCATCTTTACAAGCTGGTCCTCCACACTCCCTAGGGTGGGGTTCGCCTAGGAAGAGTGTGAGTGGGGGCGAGGCCCCTTCAGAACTGTGCTGGTTGCTTTGTTTGGGGACTTTGTTCCTTCCCCAGAAGGCCAGGACGGGTGGGCAGTGGAGGAAGGTAGTTGCATCCTTTCTTTCTGTCCTCTACTTGACAGAGTCTATGTCGCTTATTTCTTTCTGCTTGCCTGCTGGTACACAGCTCCACCGAGACCCCTTCAGAGGGCTCTCCAAGAACTGGGCTGTTTCTGGGGCCCGCGGGGGTCCCCGGGCTGGAGGAGAGAAGGGCTGAGTGGCTGACGACGTCTAATCTTTGCTTTTCGGTGGGACTGGGCTGGGCTGGGGGATTTTTCCATGTCTTAAAATTTCTTCTCCCCCCTTTTGAGGAACCTCTTCTTTTCATTTTGTTCTTTTGTTGATCTTATCAGAGGAACCAGGACTGAAAGAAAACAAAAAAGAAGTGATATTGAGAACAGCTGGGGCAGGTCCCATCTCACTTCCACTTGGCCCTGTGACCAGCAGCCTCTCAAGGGTCCAGCTCTAGAACAGCCAAGGTGCTGGGCAGCTGGACCCTCATGGAGGAGGAAGGGCATCCCCATTCTCTCCTGCCCTGCTATGGGAACCCTGCCCCTGCAGAGACCCTGACTCCCAGTGCTAGAGTCCAGCTGGCCTTCTTGTGGGCACTGTGCCCAGCGGGTGGGACCCCCATGGCTAGTGCTGGCACAGACCTGGGAGCTGGCCATGTTTCCAATTGTTTAGGTTTTTGTGTGGATCCTGGGGAGTGGGGAGGACGCCAGGCTGGGGCTTTTGTAACCAGAAGGGTTTGGGGAGTGGGGTGGGGGTGGCCCAGCTTCTTGCTGAGTTTTTTTCTCTCTTTGGATTAAAAGCAGAAATTCTCATCTATACACCCCAGCCAAGGTCCCACAGGCTGAAAGGCTGGGGGCGGGGAGCCACATGGCTTCAGTCCTTAGCTGGGCCAGGTCTGGGGAGGGGCCACATAGCTCACCCCTTGTGATCCTCTACCCTCAGGGCTCCAGACACTACACTGGAGAAAGAAGAACCTGAGGCTCCTTGGGGTGGTGTCACTTCTCTAGACACCAGCAGGGGGCACCACCTCCCCACAGACAGGGCCTTGTCTGGCATCTAGCACCTTAGTACAGAGCACACCCAGGGTGGACCAGAACTGGGCTGCTTGGCAAAGCCCTCCATCAAAGGCCCCAGCCCCATCTTCTGGCCAGGGGGTGGGTCAGAGGGTCCTTCTCCATGATCTACTGTGCCTGGGTACACCTGGTGGTACCCTGAGGGCAAAATGGGGAGGGTCCCTGAAAATGCATCCCTGGGCTTCTCTGAGACCAGTCACAGACTCTGGTCTGCAGAGGACAAATAGAGCCAAGGACAGAGCACACACTAGGTACTGACTCATTCCATCCTAGCCTGACCACACACAGAGGGTGACAGAGCCAGGACTCAAATATAGGGGGCAGGCTCAGCACCTGTAGCTCAAGCAGCTAAGGGGCCAGCCACATACACCAGAGCTGGCAGGTTCAAATCCAGCCCAGGCCTGCCAAACAAGGACAACTACAACCAAAAAATGGCCAGGCATTGTGACGGGCGCCTATAGTCCCAGCTTCTTGGGAGGTTGAGGCAAGAGAATGGCTTGAGCCCAGGAGTTGGGAGGTTGCTGTGAGCTGTGAAGGCACAGCACTCTGCTCAGGGTGACAGCTTGAGGCTCTGTCTCAAAAAAAAAAAAAAAACAAAATACAGGGGGCAGCACAGAGTCATTGCTTCTAATTGCTCCAGCGTTGATGACCAGTAATCCCTTAGCCTGCCACTTGAGGGTGAGGGCCCAGGCAGCTAGATCTGCCAACTTTTCAAAAGAAGCCAGAAGTCCAGACAGAATCCCATGAAAAATTCCAATATCTGAAACACTGTTTTAGTCAAACAGATTAGGCTGACAGGCTGGACTGTGCCTCAGGCTCTGGTTTGGAACTATAGGGCAATGATTTCAACAAGAATGAGAGGATCTTAGTGTGACTCAAAAAGTTTTAAAAATCATTAAATTATTTACAAAAGAAGTTCAAAGTATAGTAAATATATATATTTTTTACTCTTTTTTTAATCAACATAATTTAAGTGTCACAGAAATTTAACTATAGGTTCAAGTGTGCCGTGAGATTTTTAAAAAGGTTGAAAAACACTACTGTACGGTGTCATCCACTGTGAGGTGGGGATGCTGAGTTTTAAAATTATAAAGAGCCTCAGAGATCATCTAGAACTTTCTGTAACAATGAGAATGTTCTCTGTGCAGTCTAACATAGTAGTCACTAGCCACAAGTGGTTTCTGAGCACTTGAAATATGGCTACTATGACTGAGAAAATAAATTTTTCTTTAGTTAATTTAAATGTAAACAGCCACACTTGGCCAGTGGCTACCACACTGGCTGGTGTAGATGGAGCACATCTGGAAAGGTGGGGGTTTGGGGTTACCACTATGACCAGGCACTCCAGAGGGCAGAAATGCTAAATCCTGCCATGTGCTGGACACCACACTCAAGAGCAACCTGCCCTCCCTCAGCAAGGGTCCTCCAGTAAGTACCTGCTCAAAGTCCAACCTGTCAATTGACTAAAGGCCAAACAGAGGCTCACTAGGGACTGGGGAGGCTGAGGTGGAAACCCAGACCTGAGGCCTCCCCAGAGTGGATGGCGGAGAGTCAGGTCAGCACCTAGCTTCTGGGCTTTCAGCCCAGGCCCAGGGGCAAGGAACTGCCTGGGTGAGACACCCTCTCCCTGGAGGTTCAGCCCATGGTGCTTTCTGGGATCCTCTTCCCAAGGGGAGACTAAGGGGAACCCTCACACCACTCTCCAGAGGCTGGAGAGGTGGTGGTATACTGGCTGTGAGCTCACCTCTCCTCCCCCCCAGGGGAGGAGGCTGTGAATAGTTGGGACAGGGAGGGCCCCACATGTCCTATCTGGCCCCCTTGGGATCTCCTGAGCTGCATAGCCAGGGTCAGCAGCAGAGGGCCGGGAAGGGGGAGACAACTACCAGTGCTCAGACTGTGGGGCCCTCTTCAGAGAAGGAAGACTCCAGTTCCAGGCCTGGAGTTAGGGACAAAGGCAGCTCCAAGTAGACTCCCCACCACCTCCCCACAGGTCCCAGGAATGGAGGAACTACTGCCAAGCCCAGAGCAGCTTTTTCTGCTCATTCCTCCCCACTTCTTGAGCCAGGTCCAAAATTGATTAAAACTAAGTAAAAAGCGCTGCCCAGGGAATGACAAAATTGCTAAAATTCTCTTTTCTTCCCTCATTCTATTGTTCTCTCTCCATCTGGTGCTCCAGAGATCAGCTAAAGTCACTGGTTACTGTGGAAACCACCCCCGACTGTACCCCCTGCTCCCGCACAGCCTGCCTGCCTGCCCCCAGGCTTGAGGGCTCCAGCCCCGCTTGTCCAGCTTCCGTTACCGCTACCCCGGATTCCAGAGACATCTGCTGCCTTCAGGGGCCCTGGACCCCTTTCCGCACTGCCTGCCCAGGGGCCCAAGAGGGAGAACAGGCACAGGAGACAGCCAAACTTTCCCAAACTTGCCTCAAACTCTGACTTGGCCTCAAAACGTCCAAGCAAAGTGAGCAGAGAAAGTAGAGGAGGAGGAGGAGGAAATGGGGTGAGTGGGGAGGGCTCATAGCAGTGGTTCCTGGAGCAGCACACCAAAGCAGCAGGCGGCCAGGCAGGCAGCTGGAGGGAGGGAGCAATCGAACGCTGCCGCCTGGTGCCTGCCCAGAGCTGGGAGGGGAGGCCCGCCTGCTATCCCTTCCTCTGGCACCCCCTCCCGCCCTCTACCAGCAGGGCTCTCTCAGCCTCCCTGGCACAGAGCGGAGGGGGCTGGCTCCAGCCCCTGCTCAGAGCCATTGTTTTTCTTCTCAACACCCCCAAGTTCAAGTTCATCTGGGTGTTACATCATGTCTGGTTGCTCCTGGAAACCAGACGGGTCAGACGTGACTCTGGGGAAAGGGGGTGGGAAGCTGGAGGGAGCTGAAGTTCTCTTCCCCTCCCCTCCTTGCCACTAGGGAGCTCTGAAGTTTGTAGTTTGACAAAGTTTTTTGGTTTTTTTTTTTTTTTTTTTTTGAGGAAAGGAAAGAAAAATCTCAAACCACACACAAAAGTTCCATCCACCAACTTTCTCTGGACTCAGGCCTCAGAGCAAAGGCAGAGCAGGAGATGAGAGAAGTGGCCCTGGAGGCTCTGGACAGAGGTAGATTTCCCCGGGCTGTGGAAGCCTCCAAGGAGGTGTTTTTGTAAAATGTGCAAGCTGGAGGTCCTCTAAAGCTGCCTCTTCCCTGCTCCTCACCTTGGTCCTCCTCCCTGGGCCCTAGTGGGCACTGGGCTATACAAGTTCTTCCTAGCTTTGTGTGGACAAGCATGCATGGGACATCCACCCATATGTACACCTATACATACATTCAAGGTCAAGTTCAGCGGCCTCCAGCTGGAGGGCTGAGCAATAAGGTTTATCTCCTATTTGTGATAGGACCTGTCTCCTTTTGAGAACTAGGACTGGTGTCAGCAGGGGATGGGAGCAGGGACAGAGGGGTCTGGCATGCCGGCCTTCCCCCTAACACATTGGGACTTGGGGGAGGGGCCTCCCAGGCAGTGGCCAGTCCTGCCCTGCCAGAGCCTCTGGGCACACAGCCCACCAGACCTGCTCTGTCCCTCTTCTACTCCTTGCCCAGCCCACCCAAAGCTAGGGAAGAGGGGAGGGGTAGGGAACAGGGCAATGAGGCAGGCACTGTACTCTTCCTGACAGGCCTTAGGCTTCCATCTTTGCCTTCACCAGGCCTGGCCCTCAGCGCCTCTAGCCTTGGGTCCTTGGCTGCCTTCCCCAGGGCCCAGGCTGTCAGAGCTAATTAACCAATTAGCTGATTAGCCAGGGAGCCTGGGGGCTGCCTGGGGAGGAAGGCTCAGCTGGGCACAGAAGCCTGGGCCCTCCAGCTCCACCCCAATCTCTCTCCCTGATTAGCCCTGAGGACCCCAGACTCTTCCCTGATACCAAGATTTCCCAACCCTGCCTGCTCTCCCTGTCCCTACATCCAGATGGTGGCCAAGGTCTCGACCTACCTGAGACTGCTGTGGGATGTTCAGAAAGTTGCCGTCCCGGGGTCCGATGCTGACAAACCGGTTGGCAGAGGCGGTGCCTGTCGTTGCGAATGCTGTGGGGAGCAGGGGAGAGAGGGAGAGACCTTGTCAGGCTTTGGAGCTGCCTGGGCACTGCCCCTCTGGGCTGCTGGGAAAGGGAGAGACTAGGTTAGACCATGCTGCCAGGGTTTAGGCTGGCAGTGAAAGGACAGGCCAGAGGGACAGCTGTGCTGGAGGCCTGCCTGCCTCCCTTATATGGGGATCCCCCCATCCTCTTACTGACCAGGAGTACACGCTGTACCCCCTGGCAGCCACAGCCTCAGCCAGGTGTCCTCTTTCATGGCCTAGGTGAGGGAGGGGCCCTGGAGAATGAGATTCTATCCCCTAGTGAGGTGCTGGGCAAGGCTGGGGTTGTTAGCCCTGGTCCCCAAACACCCTCAATGGGTACTCTTGCTTTTCCCTGGCCCCTCTCAGGCATTAAGAAAGGGCTGAAAGAGGGTAAGACCTTTGGCTGCCCCACACCCCCCTGCTGGGGAAGGCATTCTCAGCCAGGCCACCTCTCCCTGTCCTACTGGGGGCCCAGTTGGATGCTATACCACTTAGCACCCTAGCAGGCCCAAGGACTGGGCAATAGATTGGGAAGCTCAAAGGGGACCCACCAGAGGACTGAGGCAGGTAGGACAGGGTCAGAGAAGGGCCCAGGGGTGGCAAGGCTCAGGCCCATGGCATCCTCCTTCTCTGACTGATGCTTCAGGTCCAACAGCCTATGGTCCTAGGGCCAAGGCAACAGAGGAAGAGGAGGCTGGAAGGCTGGCAGAGCCCCAGGATTTGGACACTGGAGGCAGCTGTCCTGGGGCCCAAGGGAGCAAAGGAACCACATTCCCCTGAGTTTTTCTTAGGCTGTCCCCTGGAGCTCTATAGGAGGGCACAGGCCTTATATCCCCAGGAGGGAAGATATCCACAAAGGGGACAAGGAGTATCACAAGTTGCCTAGGAGGCCCACCCCCCTTCTCTGCACCAGACACACTCAGGGACCCTATGCTCACCAGATTCTGTCCACTTCTCTCCAGAAGTGCCCCCCCACTCGGCAGCCTGGCTCTCCTCCTCCACCCTGCCCACCTCCAATGACCATGACCACGTGTCCTATGGCAGATGTAGATGGGAAGATGGCATGAAGAGGATGGAGAGGGGAAAAGAACTCAAACCACAGAAAGGAGGAGAGACAGCGCGAACGGAGAGCAGTGTGAGATGGGCCAACCCTCTCACCACGGCACCATCCTGACTTATAGCTTGCCAGCCCCCAGAGCACTGCCCACCCCCACCCTGGCCCCACAGACCGCACCCCACACAGTCTCCTGTCCTTAACGTCGGGTCTACCTGGGGCCTCTCAACTCAGATTTTTCTTCTCCTCCCTTTGATAAAATTTGTCATTGGTTTAAAAGAAAAAAAAGAGAAAAGAAAGACAGAGATGAAGTAAGCCAAAGCCCAGAGCCCTCCCTTGTTCTTGAAGCATCCAACCTGGGAAAGGAATTGAAGAGAGGAAGGGGAGCGGGATGGGAAGGGAAAAAAAAAAAGAGGAACAACGAGAAACCAAATGTGAGACTGAAGGGAAAGGGTCAAGGGCTGGCCTGCTGCATCTTTTGAGGCCCGAGGGCCAGGGATGGAGGTGAGGGGGGCAAGGCAAAAAAGGGATGGTGGTGGCGTCGCCTTGTGGTTACATTTGATTTTCTTGGTGTGTGTGGGGGGACAACGAAACAACAAAAAAATTGAAAACAAAAACAAAAAACAAAAAAACAGCAATCAGGCATGAAGATGGCATGGCTGTGCCTCCCCGCCCCCTCCCACCCCCGCCAGCACCCCGGGCAGGCCCACAGTGCTGTCCCTCCCGCCCCCCAGAGGGGCCTGGGCCAGGAGCCCAGGCTGGGAGCAGCGGGCAAGGGGCTTATGGGGTGCTGGCTGGTGCAACTGAGGCCCGGGAGGGAGGCTGTGGTTGGGGGGCTCAGCTCTGATCTTGTCCAGATGGGAGGTTCCGTGGCTTGGGGGGGCTTTGGCAATGGGGTAGGGGTAGGTTTTTCTTTTTGCAGTAGAGACTGTTTGGATAGGCCGGGGATGCTGGGCGTTGTGGTTTCGGTTTCATCGTCCACTTACAAGGTGATGGAGTCAAGGCGGCGCCGTCTGGGGCAGTGCTGGTGGATTTGGAATCAGGCATAGGAAGGGGCACAGGTCTGGCCACTGGAGGCGGCGGCGGTAGCAAAAATGACCCCGGGACTTTGCCCTGGCCGCTACCGTTGGGCTGCGAACAACATAAATAGAGTGACGCATGAAGGCACATCACACACAGACACACGCTCCCCTGCGCAGCCGCGCCAGCTCGCTCCTGAGAGCGGGCGCTCCCGGTGGAAGATGCAGGATTGGGTTCTCATCCAGGCCCAGGATGGATGAGGGTGTGAGGCCTCTATTTGGTCTCTCAGGTGTTTCTCTTTTTTTTTTTTTTTTTTTCTCAGTTCTCTTTTGAAGTTGTGGGAGGGAGGAAGAGGGGGTGTCCGACGGTTTGTTCTTTTTTGGGAATATGTTTTAAGTACAAAAATGTGCCACCTAGCAAATACATGCGACTGCACCTAGGACTCTCATGCTCCTGAAGACCTACAGCAGGAAAGATGAGCCAGCTCGTCCCCCACCCCAGCTTCCCTCACAAGTACATGTATGCCTCTTTTTCAGGGCCCCTGTGTTGGGGCTTGGTTGACCCAACCAGGAATGCAGACAGGCCAGCATTACCCCATTGCACAGTCTTGGGAGGCCACCAGAAGTTGGGGAGCTTGCCCTGAGCTCCCATAGCCTCAGTCCTTGCTGCCTATGAGGAGTGGGGTGCTGGCCTGTTCTCTGAAGAGCAGCCAGGGAGGGAAATCCATCGCTGCCAGCTCCAGTTCCTGGGAGGTTCTTCCCTGTAGACGCCCTCAGAAGTCAGGGATGCTTGGCCACAGGATCCAGTCCTTGTCCTTTATGCCCTTATTTGCTTCAAACTCAAGTTTCCTCCTCCAGGGCTCATGTGTAGCCTTGCATGACTCAGCCTTCTGGCTTCAGGGAATGAAAGCACCAAAGGAAGAGGCACAGGCTCCCCTGCCTCTGCAAGCAGAGTTTCCCTGGAGAGACCTCCCTGGAGATCTGGACACATCCCTCCTGCTGTTCTGGATGGTGCCCTGAATGACCACCCACAAGCAACCCAGGCTTGCCTGGCCTGAGCCCTGCACCCTAAACTGGCTCCTCTCCAGGGGAGACAAAGCTCTGCTTTCCCAGTTCCAGTCCCCCAGGTACGAGACCTAGGGAGGTTCCTACATGCTGCTCCTCTTACCATCAGGCAAACCACACAGTGCCCAACCTCTTGATGTCTGCAGTCAGCCCCTCATTTTGTCCTCAGATTTCATCTGGACTGTGACAATGAGACTGCAGGGGGTTGCCATGTGCTGACAGTGTGCCCATCAACTCAGGACTCTCAGTGCCCAGCCCCAGACCAGGTACTTTCTTATGTTGTGTCTAACCCTCCATAAGACAGTAGTTCTCACCTCTTACCCAGGGGTGATTCTGCCCAACAAGAAACTGGCAATGTCTGGAGACATTTGGGGTTGTCACAACTAAGGGGCTGGGGGATGCCCTGGCATGGAGTGCGTGGAAGCCAGGGATACTGCTCAGCACTCTACAGCTCACAGAATGGGTCCTCAGGACGAAGGATCTCAGTCCAAACATGAACACTGCCATGGCTGGGAGACCCTGCCGTGAGGGGAAGCTCTAGACTACTCATTTCACAACTGAGGAAACTAAGGTTGTGCACAATTAAGTGGCTTGTCCAAATTGCCCAGTGACAAATGGCCAGGCCTGGAGTTTACAGCCATGTCTGTTTGAATCTAGGATCCTTTCCAGCAGGCTCATCAACCCTCTTCCTCAAATCTATGTCAGCTCAGGCTTCTCTCATTCTCCAAAAGCTTACACAGCTCCAACTACAGGGTAGAATCTCCCCAATTGGGCACTCAAGGCCTTTACCGGGGAGCCTGAGGGTTCTCCCACCACCCATGCTTCTATCCCCCGTTCCCCTAAGCACTTCCCATTCCTAACCAACCAAGGTTTCCAGAACACAGGTCAATCAGCCAGTCCTGGCTCACCTGTTCACTGCAGAGCCCTGTGCCTGGAAGACCATTTCCCAAAGCCTTCAAGCCCTGCCCAGAAAATACTGTCCCCTCTGTGGGGACCAGCCAGATGCCCTGAATCACAATCCATCTCTCTGCCCTGTTCTTCCAGGACACTCTCGACTGCCACTAGAACCTCTGAAGCAGGCTGCCTCCCCTCAGGCTCCCCAACAAGCTGGCAGAAGTGTGCAGCACTCAAGTACCGCTGGCCACATAGGAGTGACTCGGCTCCACTGCTGTGCTTTAGCATCATGGACGCCCAGGCTGACCTGTGCTGGCTGCACCCTTCCGTACTCTGATTTGTCCTCCCACTGTCCTTTACCTTTAATGACCAGCACCCAGGTCTGACACACTGGCCCTCTAAATGGTTCCTTCACTCAACTGTTCTTGCCCACTCTGAGGGTGCCAACTCTCAGGAGCCCCTGATAAAGACCAGCAGTGGCTGTGCTGGTCCTTATCTGTGTCTTGGGCTGGAGACTTTCTATGCTGGGTGTCGTTTTGGAAGGGGACACTTCAGTCTCAGGCAACAGCACAGGCAGAGTGCAGAGGTTTCTTCCAGCTGTGCAGGGGTGACATGGAAATCTAAGTAGCAACACTCTCCCTCATTTCCACAGCCTGTCTGGTTCCTATCTCACTCTTTCATCAGAGCAGGAAATGGAATGGTCCCATCCAGACAGGTCACAGCCTCACTTACTCTCTGGGGGCATCCTGAGCTCACTCTTCTGGGAAGCTGGGACACAGAGGCCTTTAAGACAGCCCTTGCTACCACATGGCAGCCTCTGCCTCCCTTACGTCTTCAGAGTCTCTCTCCCACAGGAGTATCTAAATTGCTAATCCCAACCAGTAAGACTAATCCCAGCCCGATATGGCTGGACACTGAAACCTGCTGATTTACAACATTCAGTTTTTTGAAAGTAACTTCCAACTGGAGTGGGAAGTCTCAGCTCTGATTGGTATACAAGTGAAGGGTGTAAAAATCTCAAAGTCCTGTGGCATCATACTGCTTTAAAACTTTGAGAGTAGGAGCTAGAAGGAACCTAGAGGTTGGTATAGACCCTCACTTTAGATGCGAGCCTGGCCATTCAGCATTGGTGGTCCAGGCTGAGCCCCAGTCACACCCTCCCATCAGGCCCTGTGGCTGCTCCATCGTCTTTGCTGGGCTGTCTCTTCATTTGCCCTGAAACACAGCTAACCAGGCATCCTCTTTCTGCCCTTTGCATCTCCTCTGAGTGGTGTCTCCACTCAGCCTTGGCATTACCCTGGGGTTCAAGCATTGGCTATAGGGCTGCCCAGGAGCCCTTCTGCAAGTATCTGTAAAATTCTTCTATGCAGATTATTTTTTTCTGCCAAGCTGATCTGTGACTTCAGGTTCAAGAAGGTTAGAAATTTAATCCCATAGGCTCTGGATCAGTGGTTCTCAAAATGTGTGCCCTGACCAACAGCATTAACATCACCTAGGATCGTAGAAGACATGTAGATTCTCAGGACCACCCCAGACCTGTAGAATCAGAAGTTCTAGGGTGAGGCCCAGCCATCTGTGTGTCAGTGAGGCCTCCAGGTGACTCTCATTCATTCTGAGAAGCACTGCTCTCACCAGAGGCTATAATGCAAGCACAGGCTGGCATTACCACTCCCTGTTACTGGGTCAGCTGCAGAGCCCAGGGCTTCTGGCTCTCTGTGCAGCTAGCACTGGCCTCTTCCACAGCATAGTGCTGTCTCCAGCCTCCTCTCAGAGCTAGTGGAGAGCTTCCTCCTCCTCTCTTCAGCATGATAGGCCACGAGAAGAAACCCAGAGATGCTACTCCTGGTTTGGCCAGACTCCCTGCTTAATCAGGTGCCTATGTTCTTTTTTTTTTTTTTTTTTCCTAATTTACTTTTTTAGAGATAGAGACTGGGCTGGAGTGCAGTGGCATGATCATACCTCACTGCAGCCTCACACTTCTGGGCTTAATAGATCCTTATACCTCAGCCTCCCAAGCAGCTGTGACTACAGGCTGGGCCACTGTACCCCCTGTCCATTTGTATTCCTGTCTGCAGTGTTCTGTACATGGTTTACTGGCAGCAAGAGCTGCCTCAAGAAAGGAACCTTCTAGGCAAAGTGAGTCCTCAATCTTGAACAGTCAAGTCAAGGGGGAGGATTAGGACGCCGCTCTCAGGACAGCTAGGGAACTCAAGAGGTCTGTGATTAGATGTGACTCCATGAGCTAACCTGGTCCCTAGGCCAGCCTGATTTTGACTCCAAACCCCTTCTACTTCTGTAGGTGACAAAGAAGGCAAGGCAGTGCTCCCAGCCTTCCTTGCCTATATTCTAGATCCCACTTCCTACAAGGGCTGGGGCAAGGGCTGGCAGCTCCCTGTGGATTCTGCCAGTATCTCTCTGAAGGAAACACAATGGTTGTCAAGGATCAGGTTTGCTCTTCCTTCCATGAACCTAGAAGTGGACAGAGCTTGTCCAGAGAGCTGGGTGAAGCTATAAGTATGCTAAGGAGCTGTAGAGTCAACAAGAGAAACCCTCACAAGGCAAAGAGGGAAAGGAGACATGGAGAAGAGTGGAAGGAGGGCAAGCAGGAGGGAGGGAAGAGGACTGGCTCCCAACAGATTGAGGAGGGTGAGCACAGCTCCACCCCAAATCAATACTCCAGCACTTCGCAAATGCCAAGGCAGCACTGGGCCGGCTGGTAGAGGGCAGCCTCTGGCGTGGGCTTCTGGAAAACCTTTCCCAGCCACAGCCCTTTGAGCATCCTTCCCACCTGGCCTCTCACAGTGGGCTTCCAGGCTGGAACAGCTGGCTGGAGAGGAGCTAAGGCTTCTTATAGAGCAGCATGCTGCTGAGGCTCCAGAACTTCTAAGCAGGGGTCCTCAAACTGCGGCCCGCGGGCCACATGAGGCGGTGTGATTGTATTTGTTCCCGTTTTGTTTTTTTACTTCAAAATAAGATATGTGCAGTGTGCATAGGAATTTGTTCATAATTTTTTTTTAAACTATAGTCTGGCCCTCCAACGGTCTGAGGGACCGTGAACTGGCCCCCTGTTTAAAAAGTTTGAGGACCCCTGCTCTAGAGACTACCATGTCCCAACCTGAAGTAGTCCCCTAGGGCCAGAGCAAGAACCACTGCCCCACTGATGGGTCATCTCTGGCCCAGCACTTCTTGGGATATAATTCCTATGCTGAGTAGCCCTGAGTTTTTGCTTGCTGCTGATGGAGAAGGGCTCCATGGGAAGCCAGTTTGTCTCCCTGGGCTGAGGAGCAAAAGGCTTTGCTCTGGAAATGGAACTGTCCTGGGAACTCTTATTTAAGACTCCTGCCAACAGGAGTCTCCATGGCAGCTCTGTGGGCCAGAGCCTTCCCTCTCCACAGTGTGTCTCACTGGGGATGATTTTGCCCTCCTGGGCATAATGAAATCTGGAGACGTTTTTGATCATCAGACCTGAGGAGAAGGCCCCTGGTGCCTAACAGGCAGAGGCCAGGGACGCTGCTCAACACCCTACAGGGCCCAGGATAGTCTCACACAATAGTCAACAAATAGACCTAAATGTCAAGAGTGTTGAGACTGGGCAACTGTGGTCTAGAATCTACCAAATCTTTGCAGCCCTGAGGTTTGAGAGGGGTGCTGGGAAGCAGAGGCCCAGGCCCGGGCTGGATAGGTCATAGGTTCGCTCCTGCTAGGGAACAAGGACCACAGAAAAGGCAGGAGCCTAAGTAACATGGCCCAGCTGCTGCCCCCACTCTGGACCATAGCAGACAGGTCCCGAAAGAGTGCCCAAACCCCTACCCCTACTCCAGACCCAGAAAAATCCAGGCATTTGTTCGTTCGGTACTACCAGCTCCCTGCTGCTCCAGCACCAGGTGGGCTCCTGGTTTTCAGACCCTCTGAGACAGACAGACAGACACAAAGATGAGGCTGCAACAGGGCTCCTGGGGCCCTCTGGACTCACCTGTCCAGTGGCCTGGCCCGAGCCATCCGAGCACACAAACTGCACAAACTCCTTCAGCGAGTCCTGCCCGTGGTGGTGGTGATAGCGGATGGTCGGGTGCGTGAAGTACGGGCTCGACTGTTGGATGATGGACGTGGAGGGGAAGTGCAGGGCTGACGCTGTGGCCCGGGGGCTCCCTGCATGCACGCGGGCAGGGAGAAAAGGGTGTCAGGGCCAAGAAGGCAGCTAGCAGAGGGGGTGGAGATGGAAAAAGAGGGAGGCTGCTGGTCACAGGGCTGAGTGTCCCAAGGAAGAGGGAGGACGGTGCAGAAGCTGGGTGAGGCAAGTGAGGCACTTGTCACAGGTACAAAAGTTAAGGTAGTACAAAAAAAAGCCAGTCATTGAGATCAATAATGTTTTCATGTCATGTGAAAAAAAGGTACAATCAAATGGGTAAACTAAGGTCTACAGGCCAGCCACTTGTTTTTGTAAATAAAGTTTAATCAAAACCAGGGTGAGATAGATAAGGTAAGGTCAGACCCTGTCTTTGTTTCAAATGTTAATGCTTATCATACTCTTTTTTGCAAAATAGTTCTGATTTTTTAAAAAATTGTGTTAAAAAAATTTAAAAATTATGTTAATGGCTCAGCTCTCATAGCTCTAAGGGGTTAGGGCACCAGCCACATACACCAGGACTGGCAGGTTCAAACACAGCCTGGGCCAGCTAAACAACAATGACAACTACAGCAACAACAAAAATAGCCAGCATTGTGGTGGGCGCCTGTAGTCCCAACTACCTGGGAGGCTGAAGCACGAGAATCGCTTAAGCCCAAGTGTTTGAGGTTGCTGCAAGCTGTGACACCATGGCACTCACCAAGGGCAACATAGTGAGACTGTCTCAAAAATAAATAAATAAATAAATAAATAATTGTGTTAAAATATTATTTAGGCTGGGCATGGTGGCTCATGCCTGCAATCCCAGCACTTTGGGAGGTCGAGGAAAGAGGATCACTTGAGCCCAGAAATTCAAGATCAGTCTGAACAATAGTGAGACCCCGTCTCTATAAAAAATAAAAATAAAGGGCGGTGCCTGTAGCTCAAAGGAGTAGGGTGCCGGCCCCATATACCGGAGGTGGTGGGTTCAAACCCAGCCCCAGCCAAAAAATAAATAAATGAATATAAATAAAAATAAGTTAGCTGGGTATGGTAGCACGTGCCTGCAGTCCCAGGATCCCTTAAGTCCAGGAGTTAGAGACTGCAATGAGCTATCATGACACCATTACACTCCAGCCTGGGTGACAGAGTGAGACTATGTCTCAGAAAAAAGAAAATCATTTATCTCAATGACTGAGTTTTAGGCCCCTCTTGCCATTCTGCGCCCACAGTAAGTGCCTCCCTCACCCTAACCTGGCCTCGGCCCTGCTGAGAGCCTGGGTGAGGGGTTGGAGGAGGCAGATGGCTCCATGGGGCTCTGGATGAAGACACGGATACCTGACACATCTCCTGAGCATGAGCTTGTGTGCACCCAGCCACTGCCACTCGTGTGCTCAGTCCCATCACTCTTACACACCACGCATCCTCACACATGCAATTCCCACCCCAATGCAGGCCCCAGCTCTTCCCCCTCCCGTCTGTTTCCAATCAGCTCACTCTTGCTCTCAGTTTCATTAGGGGGCTGAGGAAACTTGGAGTTCATATATGCTGAGTTGGAGCCGGAGGAGCCTGGCCCGTCTCCCTCCACCCTCCTGCTGCCTGCGCAGAGGGCCCAGGCTCCCCGCCCCCACCTTTCAGCCACCACACCCTGCCCCAGCTCTGGCTGCCTCTGGGCTCCCAGCCAGGAGGCCCTAAGGAGGAAGCTGGGAGGTAAACCTCCCTGTTCTCTATGTCCAACAGAAGAGCCCAGAGACTGCGGGTAGACCAGGACCATGTGAGCTGTGATGCCACAGCACTCTACCCAGGGCAACAGCTTAAGGCTCTGTCTCAAAAAAAAAAAAAAAGAAAGAAACAATAAAGCCAGAGAGCAGCCCCCAAGGGATGGGGTGGCTCCTTTCTCTGCAGAGCAGCCCAGGCACCACCTGTCCCCTAGACCCAACCTTTCATTTCTAGACAAGGGCAGGGAGGCCCAGAGAAGGGAGTCCCTGGCCCCAGGACACAGAGCAGGCACTAGGCTCCATGGAGAAAGCTACTCAATCCCCCCAACCTGGGTCATGCTGGGAAGACAGACCATAGGCTAAGGGAGAGGAGGCCCAGAGAGAAGGCTGTGCTATGGAGCTGGAGGGACAAAAGGAGAGCCTAGCTGGCCTGGGGGAGGTCTCAAAACAGGCCTGTGCCACACGCAGGCACACGCGGAGTGAGGAACAAGTGGGAGGGTGCTCAAGAATCAAGTGAGCAACCCCAGGCTGGGCCCAGTCCTCCAGAAAGGGCTGCCGTGGAGCAGAGCCCACGCCCATGCCCACCTGCTGCCACCCCATGCCCATCTGCTATGGCCCCAAGCCCTGCTTGGGGCTGTCACTTGGGGTCAGCTCTGGCCACATCACCTGGCCACCTGCCCCTCAATGTTCAGCCACCTTCCCAACTGCCCCCCTTTGGGCCCCCCATTTCTCACCTGGTCTGACTCCAGCAAGCACAGGCAGCGGGTGGTGGGTGAAAGCCATGCGCGGGGAGCTGCCCTGAGAGGAGAGGGCACTGCAGAAGTCCAGCTTTCCTGACTTCTTTAGAGAAGCCGGGCCTGGGGGGAGGAAGCAGCAACACAGAGCAGGTTTAGCTGGGCTAGGGAGGAAGCAGGGAAGGCAGGAAGCCAGCAGCTCTTCTCCTTCTCTCCTTGGGTCCCTCCAGGCCTCCCCTTCCTCGGGCCAGGCTCCCTTCTAACTCCTTTGCCCAGTTCTGGATCTCAATCTGAGCCAACTAGTGGGTGCATCTGACTAGAGAAGAAAATGAGGCCTGGGAAATGTGAGGCTATGTGCACAGGACAGGGATGATGGGCCCAGCCTATCCCTGACAAGAAGGTAACAGAATGAAAGGGTAGGATGCAGGTTCAGCATCAAAGAAAGGATGCAGGAGGAACCCAAGTGACAGCGTGATAGCCAGGGAGGGACAGGCTGGGGTTTGTGCTGCGGTGCCCTGGGCCATGAGAAATTCTAGTGGGAAGAAGCTCAAGGCTCCCTCTGGGGAAGGGAAAGCACAGGCCCTCAGGAGGGATGCAGTCCCCAAGAGAGCAGGGATAGGGCTAGATAACCTAGAGAGTCCTCCAGCTGCTCAAGCCTAGGTGGGCCCTGGAGGAGAGCCAGAGGGGAGAAGCCAGCCCCAGCCAGGGGACCCAGCAGCCACTCTGAGGTAAGGGTGACATTCAGCAGGAAATGGGCTTAGAGAGCAGCCTGTCTGAGCTATGCCTTTAGGAGTCTCGTGTTGCCAACTAAGGTCATCTCTGCCCAGTGGGCAAGGTGTCCAAAGAACAGGACAAAATGCAAGGCCCCTGGTGGGCCAGATTCTCCTGGGGAGCTTGCCTCCTGTCCTGGGCTGAGCTTCAAGGCTATGCCCAGGCT
This sequence comes from Nycticebus coucang, assembly GCF_027406575.1. Taxonomy (NCBI): domain Eukaryota; kingdom Metazoa; phylum Chordata; class Mammalia; order Primates; family Lorisidae; genus Nycticebus; species Nycticebus coucang. The sequence continues at coordinate 66,460,528 of NC_069782.1, read as the reverse complement.
GACAGGGATAAGGTGGAGCTGGGACAGATCTCTAGAGTGGCTATCTTTGATGGACAATTAGAGTCAGTTTGGGTGGGGGTGTGAGGGCTGCAGAACAGAGAAATAAGAGCCTTCTTAACTGCAGAGGGAAGAAGCGGGGGAAGGGCGAACTCCCAGCTGCCAGCAGAGGTGTTATCTGGCGGCAGCTGTGTGCCACCTGATAGCTGGCACGGTGGGGGGTGGGGGAGCATCCCACCAGCTGTGCACAGCCTTCCCCACAGCCACACAGTGCCTCCCAGCTGTTCCCTGTCCTGCAGCTGGGCTGCTTAATTGGTGATTTGTTGCAGCCTAGGGAAACAACACACAGGTGGGGGGGTAAAAGAGTTGTGGGTGCTGCAGGAGGATGTTGGGGGTGCTGTGCATGGCAGGACTGCTGGAAGGAGCAGAAATACAGAAATGGTAGGTGTGAGAGCAGACAGCAGTGAAAGAGAGTAGGAGCCGGGAAGAGGAGGACTCCTCCAGAACCAGGTCTGGGCAAAAGGGGCCAGGAGCCCTTGCCCAGGCCAGCAGCAAACACACTCCTCAAAACACCCCAGTGGCAGTTCTTACAGAAGGAGTCATCTCACTGAGGCCTGACTGGGAAGGAGGAACCAGGGATGCAGTCAGAGAGGCTCCCAGGCCTTCTCCCCTCTTCCCTTCACTTTCCAAGGAAAGCATGTGAGCCATGCTATCCCAGGACGCTGCCTGCCACAAGGAGATTCTGGGAGGGGTCCCGGAGTCATGCCAGGGTACCATCCTGCAGAGGTTAGCTTCTGCTGACAGTCTAGAGCAGGTCCTCAAACTTTTTAAACAGGGGGCCAGTTCACTGTCCCTCAGACCGTTGGAGGGCCGGACTATAGTTTAAAAAAAAACTATGAACAAATTACTATGAATTCCTATGCACACTGCACATATCTTATTTTGAAGTAAAAAAACAAAATGGGAAGAAAGACAATCACACCGCCTCTTGTGGCCCTCGGGTCACAGTTTAAGGACCCCTGGTCTAGAGGGTCTTGAGTGCACTCACTTAGCCCAAGGCCTGGAGGTGAGCCCTTCTCTCCTCCCAGGAACTAAGAGCAGAGAAGCTGGAGCCTACATTCATTATGGGACAGCAAAAAAGCAGGAGCACCTCTCAGACTTCACCCTGGCCTCCACCTACCCACCTGGCCCTCCCAGAAGTAGCACATTTGCCAAACACCAGACCAGTCATTCTCAACCTTCCTAATGCCACGACCCTTTAATACAGTTCCTCATGTGTGGTGACCCCCAACCATAAAATTATTTTCGTTGCTACTTCATAATGTAATTTTGCTACTGTTATGAATCATAATGTAAATATCTGATATGCAGGATGTATTTGGACAACCCCTGTGAAAGAGTCGTTCAACCCCCAAAGGGATCGCAACCCACAGGTTGAGAACCGCTGCACTAAACAAAGCACCATCAGGTCAGACACTTGTCTTCCTAGGTCAGAGAATGAAGCCCCAGCACCAGGTCTGTCCAGAGCAGATGTATGCTGCACACACCCCACATGCTTGGGTCTACACTCCAGCCCCAAGATGCTCACACAGTGAGGACACATACAGGCTGCACCACTGGCGCCTCTGGCAGGGAGCTCTTGCAGCCAGGTTCCTCCCTCCAATGTGCATGGGCACAGACACACACACACACACACATACACATACACACTCCCACCTAGGATCTCCAGGACTATCCACCAAGACTAGAGGTGAAGGTGGGTGGGTTAAACAGGAAGCAAGTGCCCAGAGGGGACTGGGAAGGACAGAGCTGGATTTCAACAGGCTCTTTTCCCTTTGCTAGCTTCCCTGACCAGTGTGAAAATGATTCTGCTCATTCTTCACTAGACTCTGAGCTTCTCTATAAAGCTGGGTCCTTGGGACTAGCTGTTCTCAGCCTGTCCCTAGGGGAACATTCAGCAATGTCTGGAGACATTTTTGGTCAGCAAAACTGGGAATGAGGGGTTTGCTGCAAGAGGCCAGGGATGTTGCTAAACATCCTATGATGCACAGGACATCCCCCAATACAGACAATGATGAAGCCCCAAATGTCATTAACGCCCAGGTTAAGAAACTGCCCACAGGGTGGGGCAACCTCTCCAGAAAATTGCCACAAGAAGATGGCCACAGCCCCCTACTACAGGGACCCAGAGGCTTGGCAGTCCCCTGCTTCCCATTGCCATGCCCACTATCACAGGATGGCCTACCTCCTTGCCCCACCTCCAGCCTGCTCTGCCTTCCTCCGGAAGATTGGGAGGCAAGAAGACAGATGGGCTGTGCCACCTGACAGGGAAAATCCGTGGAAGGCTCTTCATGTAAATTGAGTGGAGGAAATAAGGTTCCAGCCTTCCTTTCTCTGGGGAGGGATGACTGCACCCATACCTGCATCCACATCGTTGGGCCACCCACTGGACTGGCTGCTGCCAGCTGCCGGGGAACGGCCTGTCCCAGGATAGAACACGTCATCAACAGGGCTCTCCATCTCACTGTCATCAATGGACTTGGGGCGCTTGGTGGTGCTGGGGAAGGAGGAAAAGGTCAGATGGATGGGCCAGGGGTGGGCCAAGACTCCAGGAAATCACTGATGTTCCTCCATGTGGGGAGCAGTACCAGTGACAGCAGCACTTCAGGTACTTGCTGCATGCCCAACCTCAGGGCCAGCCTACCAGCCCCCTGGAGTGAGGCAGCTCCAAACCTGCCCCTGCTCCTTGAGCCCCTTCCTGAGCTATGATTATGGGTCCACCCAGTGGCCATGTCAAAGAAGTGGGCAAAACCCTCAGTTGCCTCCTCTGTCCCGCTCACTATTTCCCATCAGTCCCAGAGCCAAGTGCAATGAGTGAGATACTTGCAGGGAATGTCAGGGGGTGCCATAAAACTTGGTCATCAATATAAAGCATATTGTAATGCAGTATTTTTAAAAATAAAAATGAATGCCAAAAAGCTACCAATGAACCCAAATGTCCATGTTGTCAAAAATGGAATCAACCTTGCCCTGCACAAGACTTGCCTGACCAGAGTGGTCTCCACCTCCCAAGCAGCTCGCCACTCCCTCCCTCCCTCTCCACACTACCCCCATGAGACAGGCTAGCTGCCACTCCAGTTTGTCAGAGTGACCTCCTAATTGGCTCAGTCCTGCCCACATGCCCTGCTGCTGGAGGGAGCTTTCTAGAATACAAGTCCCCAGCGTCCCCTGCTGAAACCCCTCAGCGGTCCCCACTGCCCAAGGATGAAGTCTAAACGCCTTCTTCTGGTCTCCAAGGCCCTCTGTGGGGTGGTCCCAACAGCCTGTCCAGTCTTGACTGGGATGGATGCTACCTTTTTACCCAGGTAAACCTGTACCAGCCGCTGGGGTGTCTGGGCCCAAGTGCCACCTCCCCAAAAGAGAGGCCTTCCAGGCAGAGCCATGCCTTGTGTGGGTTTTTGTACTTAAAGCCAAGTGGTGCATGAGGCAGGAAATTCAGTAGATGACTGAGCACATTGGGCCAAGGCTGCTTTTGAGCCAGTGCCTTCAATAAGAGGTGACATTCTAAAGCATCCAGGCCTAGGCTGTACAGCTGCCTGCAGCCACCTGGGGGGATGGCTTAGAGGCAAGGGAGGCGCAGGAAAGCTGAGGTGCTGGGCTTACCTGGTGGAAGGAGGGGAGGTGATGGACCGCCGCCCCAGGGTCACCTGGTTTATATTGTAGTAGCTGGGACTCTCCAGGTCTGCCAGCGAGAAGTTGGGCCCTGACGCTGTTGCAACAGGAGCTGGTAAGAACAAGAAGGTGATGAGGTTTGGAAGATGAGGCAAACCCAATGGGGCCTGTTCACTGCCATAAGCAGCTCCGCAGAGCTCAGGGTGAGTTCACTGTGAGGTCCATGAGATGGGGGCAAGTGGGCCGTCTGGGCTACTAAGGAAACCTCCTTTTGGTTGGGGATCAACTGGGGAGAGCCTTTAGATGTGAATTAATTTGTTTCCTCCAAAGCAGTGGAGATTTGAGGCAGGGCTCTCTGGATGACCCCGCTCCACCCAGCCTGGTGCCAATAGGGTAGGAAGTATCTGAAAGGGTAACCCTATCTGCCCCCATCCACTTGTCCCCAGGCCCCATCATCAGTGGGCCCCCAGGAGGTCCCAATTCCTAACATGGAAAGGTCTCACTTACTTTGTGATACTCTCACCAGCTCCGTCACATTCCAGACCCCGGAAGTCACAAAACAGTCCTGGAAACTTAAGTGCCCTAAAGAGGGAAAAGGGAGAGTGAAGGCAGGCAAGGCCAGAAGGGTACTGCCTGCCTATCTTTCCAAAGCTCTTCCTATCTTTCACTTCGCCCCTCCCAAGTGCCAATTTGGGCTCCAGGATGGCCCTCACATCTACACAGAAGAGGGTCTGTACTCCAGGCAAGTCCCCTCCCTTGGCATGACAGCCTAAGTTCAGGCAAGAGACAGCTGAGAAAAGGGGAAGAAGCAAAGATGGCCAGGCTGGCCGGGGTGGGCAAGGGTGAGCAGGGCACTGACCGTTGGGCAGTGGTTTGATGTCCGCATCTCCTTGCTGGTTTGAACTATCTGATTGTCCGGATTCTGAAGGAGACACAAAGGGAGACGGTCAGGAGCAAAGATCCCTATAAGCACCAGCCAAGCAGCTGCTCTCCAGGCCTGTGCAAGGGCAAGACCCTCCCCACCATCCAACCAGGAGGGCTGGAGCAGACCAGAGAGGGGAAGGAAAACCAGCTCATGACCCAAGGCAAGTTTCTCTGCCTCAACACTCAACGTTTGGGCTGGACTGTTTTCTGGGGAGGCCGTCCTGCACACTGTAGGTTGTCTGGGCAGCATCCCTGATCTCCACTCACTAGATGACAATAGCACCCCAGTTGTGACAACCCAAACTATCCCCAGATGCTGCCCACTGTGCCCTGAAGGAAAAAGTCACCCTCGGCTGAACAGCACTGGTCAAGAGTCAGGAGCACAGAGGGGCCCAGGAGAGAAGTCAGGGACCCTCTCTCCACAGCTGGTATGAACCTAAGGGTCCCCAGCCGGCTCAGCTCACAGAGGAGCATCCCTTCCCTTACTTGGTTAATTAAAGCCAACCCTGTCTGCCTGGGCCTCCCCCACCTCACCTTTATGCTCACAGGCAGTGCCTGGCAACCCAGAGGGGGGAGGTTTGCCCTGACGCCGTCGCCCACTCTGTGCCAGCCTGTCTGGGCTGTCTCATGCCCCAGTGCTACAGCTGCTCAGAGGGAGCCCTGAGACAAGGGCCCATTGTGCGGTGGGAGCTCAGAGAGAGCTGGGGGCAGGGTGAGTGTGTGTGTAATATTTCGCTGAGCTTGGGAAAGCCCCCCAGCCCCGCCCCCCAGGTCCTCAAAGCATTGTGTGCCAGGGGCACAACAGGGACCTCCAGAAAGCCTGCCTGGGCACGACAGCTGGGGAGAGTGGCTGGGGGTGGGGGGTGGCCAGGGCAGGTTAGAGGAAGGAGGAAGGCAGGCATTTGGTGAAGAATCAGCTGCTCACAGGGGGACAACATAGGGGTGGCATCTGATAACTGTGCCTTGGTATTGGCTAGGGCTTTGCCCAACTCTTCGTAATGGCCCTACCTCCTGGGTCTCACCCACCACCCCACATTCAATCTGCTAGCCTCCACCATAGTAAGGAAGTTCCCAAAGGGCGACACTGGCCCAAGAGTTGGGGTGAGGGCCCCTTTGGCCACTTAGAAGGGAAGAAAGAGGTGCCAAGTGCCCTCCTGCTCAATATTCTCAGAGCAAAGGCCAGCCCATGTCTGGGGTTAAGAACGCTGGCCACACTCCTGGCTGCCTGCCTCCATGTAACAGGTGGACAAGGGCAATGGTTTCGGGCTCCACTCCTCTTATCCTTTACATTGCTCAATTTTTTAAACAGTCACGAAATCAGAAGGGTTTTTTTGGTTAGAAAGTGCTAGGTGGTGCCTGTGGCTCAGTGGGTAGGGCACCAGCCCCATATACAACAGTGATGGGTTATAACCCAGCCCCGGCCAAACTGCAACAAAAAATAGCCAGGCGTTGGTGGCAGGCGCCTATAGTCCCAGCTACTCAGGAGGCTGAGGCAAGAGAACTGCCCAAGCCCAGGAGTTGGAGGTTGCTGTGAGCTATGACACCATGGCACTCTATCGAGGGCAATAAAGTGAGACTTTGTCTCTAAAAAAAGAAAAAAAAGAAAGTGCTCACCTCACCCCCTCTGGCTTGGGTGCATCCTTCCATCCCTTACTTCCCACTCACCCTGGTAGCATGTTTAACAAGAGAGATTGTGGCACTCTCTGTTCTGGCGGGACACCCTGGGAGGGTGGCCTCTTTGACCCACATAGTGTGGATGTGTACCTTCTGGTCACTCTCTCACCTCAGCCCATTCCTGGCTTCTTGGGTCTGGTTTTGGCCTGGCCAGTCCAAGGGGAGCAGCCAGAGGGTGAGGCCAGGTCCCCACCCCAGACCTCCACAACCTGGGCCTAGAGGCTGCTCTGACTTGCAGCTGGGGAAAGAGCACAGCCTTAGGACTGGTGTGCAGAGCCAGCCAGGGGTGCATTGCACAGATCACTGCCCAGAGTCTCTGCTATGGATCCTGCCCACTACTGGAACAACTCAGTGCCCACAGAGCCCTCTAGGTCTGGGTTGGGGGAGGAGGAGAAGGCCTCGGGTCCACTCCATGGGACTAGTCCTGGCCTGCTGTGAAAGGCCAAGGGGGGTGCCTGCACGCCTGCGTGGGTGAGCATGCGCAACCCAGCCCAGGGAAAGACGCGAGGGAACCCAACAAAGAGATGGAGGTGGGCCAGCGACAGAGGCAGGGACAAATGGGGCTCCAGGAGAGCGCGACAGACAGGAAATCCTTCTAAACCAGGACATGGCCCCAAAACATTATTGCTGTTATTACTATTAGCTCCCTGTAAAGGAGCAAGTGAGAGTGAGGATGGTGGGCGAGGCCCGCGGCCACGCGCCTCCGAGCGCTGCTGGCAGCCATTTTAGGCCTTGGCAGCCATCTTACGCTGGCGGTCCCTGACATGCTCAGCTCCGCTCCAGGACAAAAGGCAGAAACACGGGAAATCTGGACCCGGGCTCGGAGACAGAGGAGCCAGCCGTGTGGCAGGGGCAGCTGTGGCCCGGGCCCCACTCATCTGCTCAGGCGGAGTCCCCCAGGCCAGCACAGTGAAAGGGGCAGGGAAGGCCTAGACCAGAGTCTGGGGACACTACAGCTCTATTCAAAGGTGGCTGAAGCCCCCACAGGCCATTTCCATACCCAGGGCCTCAACTAGTTCAGCAGGAGAGTGGCAGGCACCTGGGGACACTGAGGGCTGTGATGGGGGGAGTTCCTCGATACCCTGTGAGGGCAGGGGCACCTTGGACAGGCAGGGGAAGGGGACTCGTAGGAACCCAGCCTGCAGCGGCTGGGTACCAGACAGGCCACTGGGTCCACTTGAAGAGCCAGGCTCCCAGGAAGAGCAAGGAGATAGCCAGCCCCAGGTCTAGGCCTGCTCTGGACCATTCCAGGCATTAGGAACTGTGCCCCAGCTGGCATGCTCTGGAGCATCCCTGCATTCCGACTCCTTGTCGCAGCTCTCTGGGGAGGGGATAACCCTGGGATTTGAGATTTGGGATTTGGGACAGAGAGGAGGAGGCCCCTTTATGACACCCCTCTCCAGGCCCCGCCTCAGGGCTGCCCAGCTTTTATCTGGCAGAATGAGGCTTATCAGAGCCACCAGCTGAACAAACACACAAATCCACAGTTAGTGAGAAAAAACACTCTGCCTGAACTCTTTATCTCCTGTTCGCAGGCCCCACACACTGCCCACTGCCAACAACACAAGAGGGGACCTGACTGTAGCACAGCAGGGCTCCATTCTCCGCTTAGAAGGTGAAGGGCGGCCTCCCAACTCTGGCCGTGCCTCCCACGGGATCCCTACACTCCACCTCTCAGCCCCCGTCTTCTTCCCTCCTTGCCCCTGAGCCCAGGGTGGCTCTCTCCTGGCAGTTCCTGCTCAGCGGGCGTGCATGAGTGAGCCCCTGCCCACACGGGAGATCCCCTCCAGTGTCTGTTCTCTCACTGTGGACAATGGGCCAGCTGGTGGCCTGTGGGCTGTGGAGGGGAAAGGACAGTGTTGGCTGGCACAAAGCAGGCAGGTGCTGGGCTCCATCTTTTATCTTTTAACCTCTCTTGCCCAGCTCATGCCCCTAAGGTTATTTCTCTGAATTTCCCATCTTCTGGGGCTACACCCCTGGCAGCCTTGAAGGCCCCAGCCTTCACTCCAGCCTGGTTACCAGAGCCATGGGGACCCTGACTGCACAGCCCCAAATTTAAGGCCACCTGACTCCCCTCCCTCCCCCCAGCCACCTCTCTTCAGAAACTATGGCTCCTATCACTTTCTATAGAGATTGGAGATGGGACTGAGGGTAACCACTGCTATCCTAGGCCTCACACCAACTAGAATGTTTCCCTCTGTGCTGGTGGTGAGGGCCAGAGCGCCCATCTGCGTGCTCAACTCCCTCCTGCTAAACTCATCAAATGAAACTACCTAAAAACTGAGCCCAGCCACTATATCCAACTGGTACTCTGGCAACTGAGTTCCTGACCCCTGGGCCAGGCTTGGGGTGAGAGAGAATCTTGGAGCCCACAGCTGTTGCTGTGAGGTGTCAGGCCAGTGCACAAGCATGGAGTGCTGCTGACCATCCTCCTCTGGAGACCTGGGCTGCTCACGAGATCAACACTCCAAGGCAGAGGCCTCCCCTGTCTGTGGTTCTGGCCACTTTGCAGCCTTCCTAAAGCGAGGACTATGAAGAATCATGTGATAAATAAATCTGCTCTGCAGAACAAAGCTCTGAAATGGTTTGGCTCCAGGTTCATGTGTCATTCTCCTGTGTCAACAGCTTGTGGACTAGAGGTCTCAGGCAGTGCCCAGACCAGGGCCAGGCTCAGCCAAGGGTGGGTGGGGTGGGCCTTCACCTTCTTTAGGCCCCCCTGATTACCCCAGAAGCCACAAAGCACCCCCACTGCATCATTGCCCTTCTCATACCACCAGCTTCAGCCCTAAGGCACACCCCATTCTTATTCCTCTGTTCTTTGCCTTTCCCTGGCTCCCCATCTCTCTGTCTCACTTTGTTCTATCCTGGTTCCCCTGCACTTCTGTCCTTCCTTTGCCTTCACTTCACCTCTCTCCAGACCCCCTCCTCTCCCTCTTCTGCTTATTTGCACACATGTGTGCACGTGCATGTTTGCAAGAGAACTCTGCCTCTTCAGTGGAGCTCTGGAGGGAAAGCTCCAGCAGCCAGAAGGAGCCAGCACTGCACATAAACACCAATTGATGGTGTGTTTTTTATATATATATATATTTTTTTTTTTTTTCTTGTTTTTTCTTCAGTCACAGACGGGGAGATATTTATGGCTCCCTCTAGGTGAGGGAGGAATTCCTGATTGCTGCAGCCAATATGACTCTGCATCAGCTCCATTTTGAAACAAACTTGCCCTGTGAAAATGGCCACGTGTAACTCACCAGCCAGCCACCCCGTGGATGTCACCCAGTGAATCCAGTATGGGCTGAACCCACACACGTGTGCCCAGGCATGTGTGCAGGTCTGGCGAGCAGAATTGTCACTCACTGAGATGCACATGCACACCTGGAGGTGCCACTTCTCATTGCTAAGAAAGGGTGGAGTAAGATGGTCCATCCAGAGCCACCAGAGAGCAGCCCCCTTCAATTCTACAGGGATCACTAGCTTTGGGAACCAGTAAAACAGCCCTTGGGGTGTGCCTGCCCTTCTCTTCGCCTTCCCAGGTCTAAGGTGTCAAAGGCAGGAAGGGGTGCACTCTATTGTGGGGGTACCCCCAGGTAGCTACAAAACCCTGTCCTCTAAAGGGCTTATGTGACTCAGGGGGCTGATCTGATCCCTGGTCAGTCCAGGGGCTGATCCCTGGTCTCTCCCAGCACTGCACACCTCCCCCACCTGTCTCCCCCTTCCTCTGAGATTCCGGAGCATCCAAGGCACGGGAAACCCAATCTCAAGGGGAGCCAGAGGCCCGGCCTGTAGCAATCAGAGCTGGAGAATATAACTATTGTGCCTCCTGAAACCCAAGTCCGAAAATCTGAGACACCCTGAGGAGGGAAACGGCGGATGGATGGGTGACTAGGGGAATGGGTCACTGAAGGGTTCTCCCTGTTTCAGCAAACGGAAGACTTAGGGGACTGAGGAAATCCTTGAGAAGGCAGGGCAGTTAGAGGGCAGGATTCAGTTTGGGCCTATGCCTTGGGGGCTTCTAAGTTCTTCCTCTCCTTCCTCCATTCTCCACCCTGCCCCACAGCCAGCACCCTGTGCCCCTATACATCCTGCAGCTATCCGGAGGCACTGGGCTTTTCCTTCCTTTGTCATCCTTAGACTCACAAGTAGTCTAGAAGCAGAAGCCTGACCAGGAAGCACAGCCTTGAAGCTGTGGGTGAGGGCAGGGGTAGGAACAGGAGGACATCACTTGTCCTTTCACCTTTCTGTAGAGATGTCAGCCTTTGACTTGAGTGAGCTGCTCAGAGAGGATGGGAGGAGGATGCAGCAGGGGGGTAAGTGACAGGGAGGAGGAAGCCACCTCATACCTACAGGTGCACACATGGTCTTGGCCTGCTTGGGCTGTCACTGGGGCCCAGGCTCAATGAAAACCATGGGAAAGGGGAAAAGCAATAATTAGGCCACAAGAACCTGGTGCAGCATATGGATGGGACATCTCACTCTCCATTCCTGACCCCAGAAGACCTGCCTTCTCTACCCCAACCCATCCCCACCTCTATGGTGCCTCTGGAGCAAGGGCCAGTCTGACTACTGCAGGGCTCAGTGCCTGGCAGTGAAGTACAGGAAGGAAGGAAAAGGCAAGTCCGGCAGCTCATCTGGTAACTAGGAGACCAGCACAGCAGGCTCAGGTTTCATCTGAGAGCCTCAGCCTCAGATGGCATCAAGGTGAAACAGGCCTGTCTCCTATAGTACTTGGTCATCACCATCCCCACCCCCACTGTGGAGGTGGCCCCCTAGCCAGAAGCCCTCAAGCCACACAAGTCATCTCTGCTTCCCTCATGTAGTGAGAAAGGTATTTCTAAACTCATGATTTTCTTCCAAGAAAATAAGATTCTGAACTTCTACTTCCCTCCATTCCCAACAAGTAGCCCCAGATCCTTCTAAGGAAACTCTCCTGGTGTGACCTGCTCAGTGTTCGCTGCCCAGCACTTATGTATAACTGTCGCTAACCCAGGGAGAACCCCTGGAGATGGACCCAGGCACAGAGCACCAGGGGAAGCCAGGAGGCCATAGAAAACTGGGTGCTCAGCCACTTTATTTTGAGATAGTCTTAAGCTGTTGCCCTGGGTAGAGCTGGCATCACAGCTCACAGCAACCTCAAACTCTTGGGCTTAAGCAATTCTCTTGCCTCAGGCTCCCAAGTAGCTGGGACTACAGGTGCCTGCCACAATGCCTGGCTACTTTCGGTTGTAGTCGTCATTGTTGTTTGGCAGGCCCCAGCTGGATTCGAACCTGCCAGCTCCAGTGTATGTGGCTGATGCCCTAGCCACTGAGCTACAGGCACCGAGCCTGATCAGCTGCTCTTTACCCAAAGGATGACGGGCAGTGGCCAGCTAAGGAGAAAGGAGAAGGGATGCACTCCTGGTCCAAGACGGAGTACCCAGCAGGTAGACAGAGGGAAAGAGCCCAGGCCTGTTAGCTATCAGTGGCTACTCCAAGCCCAGCCCAGCAGTTAACAAGTGAGACCCCAGCCACAGCAGCACTGGGAGATGCAGATGAGCCTGCAGGCTCCTCCTGGGTCTCCCCTTGGCAGGTGACACAGTGCCTCAGATACCAGGCTCCACGACTCTCTGTAGAGTAAACAAGCAGACCCAGGGCTCAGCAGAAACACTGTCTAGGATAGTTCAAAGATGCCTGGGGTGGGGTGGTGTCTATGGCTCAAGAAGTAGGGCACCAGCCCCATATACCGGAGGTGATGGGTTCAAACCCAGCCCTGGCCAAATATTGAAAAAAAAAAAAAAAGATGCCCTGGGTAGAAATTCTCATCAGAACAGAGTTCCTATCAGAAATGGATTAAAGATGATGCTGCCACTACCAAAGGAGACAAAAAAAACCCCCCAAATCTTGGAGAGATGGAGTGGCAGGAGCCACTGACCCTGGGCCTGCCTCCACCTACCCCCTGAGCCTGCCCTTGGCCTACCCAAAGAGGTAGCTTGGTCTGCACCCTGTGCCCACTAAAGGGAGAATGATGAAGTGCTCTGCCTCTGCAGAAATCCCCCAATCTGGGTGGGCTGGCTCCACCCCAGCATGGGGGTCCAGGAGGAAGGGACACACCAAGGTGGTGGGAGGTAAATGGAGGAGGTGGGTAGCCGACAGTGGTGTTCCGGGGCTCCCTGTAAATTCACATCTGTGCTCTAAAACCTACCAGCCTACTGACTTTGGCCATGTTCAAACTCGTTTCTCATCTGGAAAATGGATATAACACCCACCCATTAGGGTTCCTGAGTGAGGAGTGAGAAAATATATATAATAAGGTGATTAGCTCAGGACCTGGCTCATAATTAGGGTTCCATAAATGTTGGCTGTCCTTTTGCCTGGATTACCATTTCCCTTCATCTCCATTTGCTGAAACTCTATGCCTCCTTCTAGGCTCTGCTCAAATGCCACCATGGTGGGGAAGCTGTGGCTGAGCCTCAGCTCCATTCCCTAGGAGCTCATGCTCTTTATGACTTGTTGAGTACATCCTAGATTTTATTTTTTGGTGTCTTGTTCCAGAGACCATGGCCAGGGAGCAGAGTGACTCCCTTGGAGTCTGGCCCAGTACCATCAGCAAAGAGCGGCAGGTGTGTCCCTCCCAATGTCAGCGTGCAATGGCAATCAGTCAATGGACTCAGGACAGTGGGAGAGGCGTAGGGAAAAGGAAGACAGCACTTACTTCAGATTCGCAAAGTGCTGGGCTCATAGTCTGCCCAGCCGGCCCTGGGGATACAGAGAGCTAAGGACACGAGGAGAACAGGCACTAATCCACTGGCGGCCAGGCCCCTCTCCTGGCAGCACCAGCTGGTGCCAAAACTCAGCCAGCAGCTGGAACTCAGCGTTTCTAAGAGAGCTGGGGGCTAGAAGTAATGTGATGGTAGAGTCCAGACAAGTGCCCCCACTCCTAAAGCTTCTGGCCCCAACACCTGAAGAATAAAAACCAACAGTACAGAATGCTCTCCACACCTTCCAAACTAAGAACAGAGGATGCCCATCCCAGCAAGGGGCCTGTGGGCTGTACCCCACTCCCTGCTCTATTTCCAGCACTGCCCTTTCTGGCCCTTTGTGCTGCCCAGGCCAGCCAGACAACTACCCTTACCCCCAGCTGCTCTCAAGACTATTAATAGTATTCCCATCTCCCAGGGCTGGGCATTGTCCTCCCCCAACCCCATCAAATACACTTGCCCTTGGTCTAATTATTCATAGTGGGACTGAGCCTTCTGGGCTCTAATGCCAACACAGTATGAGAAGGTGGAGGCAGAGGCTCTGGAGGCCACTCAAGGGACAAGCCTGGGACAAGCAAGAGTTTAGTGGAAGGAGAGGAGATAGTAAACCCCAGAGCCAGAGAATGACAAAATGATGAAACTAAAACTAAGAGAGAGAAAGGACTCAAGACAGAGAATCAGGCCAAAGCAAAGTGGTTCAAAGAAAGAAGATGAGGACAAAAAACATTCAGAGAATTATATGACAAGGTTCTAAGAGGCAAGGAAAAGGGGAGAAGACAAAGAAAGGAAGAGAAAGTAGAGGAGGAAATTATCCCTTTAGGGGAAAAAACAAAAACAAAAACACCAGAACAGTGAAAACTCTCCTAAAAATACTCAGCTTTGTGCTCACAACTATAGGGTTGCATCCAGCTGCCAGCATCTGCCTGGCAGACACTTAGGAGCAGGGAGACAAGGAGTCCCAACCTGCCTACACAAAATACAAAATGCTTCTGGGGAAAGGAGGGGAGAAGGAAGAGAAGGAGGCTCAGAGAAGAGACAAGTGACCAAGACAAGGAAGGAGTGAGGCCCAATGCAGGGAAGGCCCCTAAACTCAGTGCCTGGAAAGCACTCACCTAAGGAAATGGAGCCAGAAGAGAAAGAAGGCTGGCAGGGATGGGAAAGCCCCACGCCCCCTGGCACCTCCACCTACCTCACCCCTACTCTTTCTGGCCTTGAGGAGAGTCCTGTTCCCACTTGCCTTCTGCTGCCCCCTTTATTTGGAAAACTCCATCCAGGAAACCCGGAGGCCTGGGTAAGAACCTGGTAGAATCTACCTACCTCAATTCACCCCCTGAGGAAGCAGAAGTCAGGCTGAAACCACCTGCCTCCCATCCTCAGGAGATAGCCCCAATAGGACAGCACTTAACACCCAATCACTCACCCCAAAGGAGCCTCTTTTACCCAGTGACTTGTCTTGGTGAGGGGGAGGTTGACTCTGGCTAATGGAAAAGCAACAAACACAAATGCCCACTGTGGTCAAATATTTAAATGTGGCCCTTCTTCCACCTGCATCTTGGAAGCTGAGCAGCTCTTCCTCCAAGTATCACCAACACCAGGAACCTCTTGCTGGGGAAGTGGGACACTCTGGCTCTGAAAAGATGAGAGCCCATGAGAACCCTAGGGATGGCCACCAAGCCATCTGTATTAGGTGGTCCTGGCTGGGTGCACCCCACTAGACAGCCTCTTGAGGACAAGGCCTCTGTCAGTTTTGTTCACTGTCGGATCCTCAAGACTTCAAAGCAGTCTCTGAAGAAACCCTTCTAGATCCTTCTTCTAACCACGGCTACTTTGATCACCCAGGGAACAAAAGCACTTTCCTCTTCCTAAGAACATCTTTCTTGCAGGTTCAACCCTTGATACTCATGTGCAATGAATTAAGGCAGAAACCCCAGTACCACTAATCCTCCTGTAAAGCCCAATAGGGCCCAGGCACAGGACTGGAACGCTGGCCTTATATCCAAGGACTGGACTAATAAAAGGAAAGAATGAGAGCCTCCTGTGAACTGCACAGCAGGGCAGGGAAGTGGTATGTTCTCCCTGACCTGTCCCTCTTCTAGTCCTAGAAGCCCTGAGGCAGTCACTGTCCAGAGATGTCCAGAGGAGGCATAAGGAATTTGAGCCTTCAACTCCAAGTTTCCAACTCAATGCCCTAGGAGCATGAGCAGGACTGGGCCAAATGGACAGCCTCCTGAGGGGCTGACAAGGCACTGGGTGCTGGATGGAGCCTTGGGCCTAGAATCAGAAGCCTGAACCCTAGATGCTATTAAACACTTAGACAGACAGACACACACAATCTCTCAAGCCTTCTCTGGCAACACAACCAAGACTTGCTTAGGTAGCACTGTGAGATGTGATCAGGAATTTTCAGATTTTTACAGAAATTGAAACGGGCTGGTTTTATACAGTGTAAAGTACCAAGCGCACAAAAGGACAGTCCAGGCTGATGAAGAGACAAACGGTATCAGTCCTCTGGCTGACAGTTGCCAAATTCCTCTTCAAAAGCCCTGAAGGGGCCACAGGTGGCCTGGCGGACCTCGGGGAGCAGCGCGCTGCACTCCCAGACGCCATAGCTAGGTGGCGCAGCGAGTTAACGCTAGCTGCAGTCCGGAGGGCTGCTGCTGGGGCGCAGCCAGAGTGCCAGGGGACGTGGTTCCTTCTGCACATCCACCGGCCGCGAGCAGGAAGAAGGACCTGCCAGGCCCAGCCCGGGCCCCTCAGACCCCCAGCTTCTGCACCAGAGAAGGATCTGCCTGAGGGAGCGGCTCCTGTTGCTGCTGCTGCCAAGCACATCCCGTGATGTGCGGGCCGAGTTTCCCGTTCGCATCGATTAGGAACAGCTTGTGGTGCGGGGGCGATGGAAGGGGGCAGAGAAATGGGCGGGTAAGCGGGAGGTAGGGGACTAACCAGGTACATAGCCTGAAGCGGGTAATCCAGTGAGCCCGGTCCCCTCCTGCGCAGTGGCAGCTCTGAATCCCGCCTGTCTCTCCCAGAGCCAAGCTGTCTTTGATTTGGGAGAGTCTGCGGCCATGACCCCAGGAGTATTAGAACACTCCCCTGAATACCCTCACCTTTTGGCAGTGCAGATTTACCTCTGCACTTGATAAACACTTGAAAAGGAAGCTCTCCTCCACCCCAACCCCACCTGCACAAAAAGTGAAAAAGAATGGAGACTAAAAGTCAGAGATCAGGAACCAGAGATGGGGTGAGAAATGGAGAAAAGACAGGAAGAAAAAAAAAAAAAAAAAGCACTCTCTGCAGTGGCGGCAGCAGCCTGGAAGGCACACCCTCCCGGGCGGGCGTGGAGAAAGGCCCCTTTGTTCCGCTGGGAGGTTAGCCGAGGTGAGGCCCGCCCCCCCCCACCCCCCGCACCCTGGGCAATGCAGATCGCTTCCCAGGGCCCTGAGCTGGGCCTGGCTGCTTTCTCTGGACCCCCAATCATCGGGCCCCAGAGCAAAACAGTCTAGCTGGTGGTTAGAGGACTGCTCCCTACCCCACTGACTTGCCAAGCACCAAGGGTCACACAGGTAGGACTGAGCTGGGCTCTTCCAATGGGTCTTTGGACACCCTCACTGCCAGCCATAAGCAGCTTGACCAAGCTTCTCCTAAGCTGTGGGTTTGGGGGATAGATTCTGCACACAGCAGGCACCCCACAAAGGCTTGGTCAGAAAGCCAGCACGTGCTGGGAGCCAGTGCCCCAGGAAGCATGGCTAGCCAGCCATGCCCCTCCCACCCGTGCTGAGCCTCCCAGGCTCTCTCCTATGCCCATTCCTGACACTGGCCCTTTCCCAGGGCTTCAGGCTTTGGGCTAGAGGTGGCCAGTACAGGGCTTCCTCAGAATAGGGGCCGGGCTCTGGCTTTCTGCCCGGGTTGTCCTCAGATGAGAGGTGGGGCCTCAGCTCACCCAGTTTGTTCTCCAAGGAGGGACCAGGGGTTCCTCTGTCCCCAAGTAAGGGGAGCTAAGAACAGGCCCACCCCACACACACACAGCCTGAAAAAGCAGAGGCTGAAGTAGGGACAGATAGGAGCCAGAGGGGAGAAATCCTTAAAAGCATCCCTCCCACACACACCCTGCCTTGCAGCACACCCCACCTCACCTCCACCCCCTCAGGCAGGGGAGGAAATAGCAGTGGCCTAAGCACTCTGTGCCCTCCACTGGCACCACTAGTCCTTCCATCAGAGCTCCAGGCCACTCCCGTAGGGTTCCCCAAAGCTCTAAGACCAAACTCTTTCCACCTTTTAGAGCTTGGTGGCCTACACTTGGCCAAGAAGTGTGTTCCCTTTCCAACCAGTGGCACCCTCCAGCTCACACCCCAACTATGGACAAATAATACATGGAAAGAGAGACAGTCCCTGGCCTCATGCTGAGGTGGTACCTTCTCAGAAGGCCCTACCACCTGTTATCATAGCTGAATGAAAGGGGGTGGAAGAAAGGAGGAAGAGCAAGGGGTCCCTGATCTCCCCAGGCCTTCTGCTCAGCTTCTGGCCTTGGAAGTGGTAGAAGAAAGGGAGCAGCAGCAACTGTAATTGCAAGGAGACTGCACTGTCCTCCTTAAAATGGCTGCAAGAGGCTGCAGCTCAGATACACAATGTCCTGCCAAACTCTAGTCCTATAATCCAATTAAGTGCAGGACAGACTTCCCAGATTAATTTGTGTATGAGTGCATGTATAAATCCTGATGTTCGTGAATCCCTCTGTCTATGAGCATGTGTTCTGTTATGTGTACCCTAATGGTAGGGGAGGAAGATGGGAGGAGGCAAATGGGGGTAGGAGTTGGGAGGTGAACCACTGTGGCTGGGTGAGGGGCAGTGGGTACCTAAATCTTCCTGGAGGAACAAACTCCAGACTAGTATTATCAACCCTTACAACCTGGACACTGGGACTAAATGGGGCTAATAGTGAGGGCCAGGGGGAGCTGCCCAGGGTATGGTGGGATGTTGAGGAGCATCCCTGGCCTCTATCCAATCCATTGCCAGTAGCATCCTGCTCCCCCACCCCAGTTATGACAACCAAAAACATCTCCACCATTGCCAAACATCCCCTGGGGGCAGAGTCAATCCTTTCCTTTCCTGCTTTGGGTGTAAATCCCATCATGCTCAGCTTCCCAAGTGTTCTTGGTCTGGTTTTCTGCCCTGAGCTACCTCTCCCCACCTTACCCATGTGGCCCCCAAGGCTCGGCAATGCATTTATAGAGCCGAGTATGTTTCAGTGCCCCTGCACTTTTCTCCCAGACAACTCCCAGCAAGCATCCCAGCTCTGAGCTTCTTTAAAGTACTAAGGCTGAGGTTATGTCCAGCCAGGTCCAGAGAGAAACCTGGCCTCTGTATCACTGGGGGCAGGGTCCACAGTAAGGTGAGGACTTCCCTTGGGACAAATCTCTGGAAAGATGTCCCCTTCTGCTCCTGCATGACACTCTCACCATCCAACCAACCAACATTCCCCTGCTCAGAGGCTCCAGAGAAGCAGAATCTTGGTGGGGGAGGCCAAAACTCAAGCCAACCCCTCTACCCTGTTCCCAGGGTCACCTGTGTGCAGCTAGCCTTCTCCCCTCAGGCCCCAGAGAACTTGCCTCTCTTCCCAGTCCTCTGGGAGCCCTAAACAGCCCGCTTCTGGGAGCAGAACCAAAAAGATGGGAGAAGGATATTTATAAGCTGCTAAAAAGGAAAAGGCAAAAGTAGGAGGTGGGGCAGAGAGGGCCCAGGCCTTCAGGTAGTGTGAACTGGAGCCTAGGTGGGAAGGGAAAGAGTCTGCCTTCTCCAGGGAGCCCAGCATCTGGCTGACTGGCTGAGGAAGGATGCCTGCCCTGCCCCACCACAACCAGACCTGATGGTGCGCGCACCCAGGCTCTCTAAGTGCCACAGTGGCCTGACAAAAGACAATTTCTTGACACTATTATCCTGACCCTTGAGACTCTGAGACACTACTGATTTTTTATAGCTTATTCCCCCTCCTCAGCCTGAAGAGGACATAACCAGAGACGGGTGAAGCATCCCAGGGGACCAAGACTGAGGCCAGAGGTGTGATGTCAGGAGCAGAGGCTCCAACTCCACTTGGTAGGAGCAAAAGAGGAGTCTCCAACTCATAGGGCTCAACACACAGCTAATGGGAGGCTGGCAGCGACAAATTGTTGTTTACTTTTAATTAAGTAAACAATGTCGGCTTTCCGCCTCCTCCCCTGCCATCCCAGCCAGTAATTTAGGGGATGACAATGGGGTTGTTTCCTTCCTCCTGCTTTCTTCCCTCCCTCTAAGCACTCCGGCTCGCTCCTAACTCTGCATAGGCTTTGTAACTTGCCACTGGCAGGGGACGATCCACCCCAGGGGACCAGAAGGTCCTGGCTGACCCACTGCCCCAGCAGGCAGGAGGTTCTGTCTTACGGGGAGGCAGGGACGTGGTTCCGCTATCAGGTTCACCGGAGGGTGCAGGGACGCCTAGCCCTGAGAATCTCTAAGCACTTAAGGTGTGGCCCATTCTCAATCTGATAGGGGTGATCAAAAGTCTCCCGGGGTGCAGCAGCAGAAGAGACCAAAGCCCCAGGTTAGGAAGAGATGTTCCCAGGAGTCAGGAAGCCAGCAGGTAGACCCTCCTGGCCCCTGAGGCAGGCAAGAACAGGCTGGATTCCTGAGTCCACGGGCCGCTAGGCGGTACCAGCTTTCCTTGGAAATGAGGCTGGTGGCGTCCTGGCATAGGTTTCTGCTATTGCTGTCTTAAGATGCTTAATCTTTGAACAAGGGACCCTGAATCTTCATTTTGCACTCACAAATTCTGCAGCCAGTTCTGTTCAGAGTGAGGAACAGAAAGAAGTAAGTAAGCTAAGCCAGCCATACCAGTCCCTGGGTCCCCTGGCCTGGAGAGCAGGAATTGGGCTCCCCTGCATGGAGAGGCAAGCAAACTGGGACAAACCTTGAGCCCCTATGGAAGACTAAAAGTATCCTGTAGGTGGAATTCCACATAGACAGACTCACACACAGGACCTTTGTGGAAACAAAGTGCTCCTAATACCCTTCTCAGTAAGAGTAAATGTTACTCAGTGGGTGAACCCACTGTACCCAAACCCACCTCTTCAAGCCCTCTACACACAGTGAGCACTCCATAAATGCTACAGGACAGAGCTGAAGGGAGAGGAAGGGATTCCCTCCCACTCTTCCTTTCTCCACCTCCCAAGGATCAAACAGTTGGGTTCTGAGCCAAGCCTGATCTTCCTGCTCCCCCAAGTTCCCTCCTCCTAGAGAGGCAGAAGAGACTCTCCCAGGTGTGTCTGTGTGGAGGGGGATGGCTGAGTCATGTGCAAGCCCCACTCCTGCCCCCGTTGCTGCTTCCCTACCTCCCTCCAAAGGGCGGGTACTGTGGCAGAGTTGGCTGGGGCTGGATGCAATTTCAGCCGCAGAGCAATGCTCCCTGGCTGGAAGCAATTTTCTCATTAGGACCCCAGGCCTGCTTGCTCCTTGGTTCTCAGTCCTCAGTCCCCTCCTGCAAAACCGCACCCCACAGGCCTCCCCACAAACCACTCACACACACAGGGAACCACACGTGTACTGAGTTGAACGGACAATTGTGGGGTGGCCCCAGTGGGCCTGGGTGCAAGGAGAGAGGAGCTGGCACAAAGCCCCAGCCAGGGAGGCCTGTGATCAGATTGAGAAGGATTCCTCGTCCAGCTTCCCCAAACTCCTCCTCACCTGCCATAGGGGGAGAAAGAATATTGACCCCAGGACCAAGAGGAGAGGCTGGGGGCCCGGCAGCTAGCTGAGCCTGAGGGCTGGCCTCACAAAATACTCCCAAGAGAGACCCCTGCATTCAGACCACTCAGACAGTTCCCTTCTTGCTCAGCTGGGCCAGGGGCAAGCAGATGGGCTCTCTGGAGGCAAGCCTCCCTCCCCCAGCCCCAAGGCTGCTCTGAGTGGAGGGTGGTCTCTGCTGAGGGAGGAGGAGAGCCAAGGCCCCATGAGGGGCGGCTCCTCACTCCGCAGACACATGTGGTTGGACTTAAAAAGCTATTAGGGAGCGAGGCATTGGCGAGGCACTGGCGGGAGTGCGGCTGGCCCTAGAACCAGAGACGGGGTGGGGGGGAGGGCAAATGCCGAGGCGGTGAGCTCAGCACCTCTCGCTCCCTCCTGGCTGGGCCCCCGGATGCATGGAAGACTCATGGAGGACTCTGGGGACCCTCACCCAGCAGGACAGTGGGTCAGGCACTGAGGAAGGGCAGGCAGGCTGGTGGGCCTGGGTCAGGGCACAGTTTCTGGCAAAGGCAGCAATCTGAAGACTCTAGGCCAGCCTCATGGGGGAAGAGGGCGGAGGTTGTGCCCCGGGCTTGGATGGGGCCCAGGAGGGCACAGACAGGTCCTCAGCTTTCCTCCAGCCTTCCTGGGGTGACAGCTGGCTGGAGGTCTCCTAAAGGGTGTATATGTTTGATGAGGCTGGAAAGGGGACTTAGGAGAGCGGGAGGAGGGGGTGGGGGAAAAGTGGGCCCCACCCATCACGAGGCCAGAAGAACCGACGGAAAGTTCCCTAGAGCCGCCAGCTTGTAAAAAGCTCCTTTTCTTTCCAAATTATGAACATATTTTAACGAGGGGGGGACCCAGAACAGTGATCTTGAACTATATTAGGACAGTGTGTGTCGATGACTGTGTGTGACCATGACTGAGGGGTGTGTATCTGCTGACATTCCTCCGTAGGGCCCACTCCCCCACCATCCTCAGGTCCCTTTATTTTCAGGGCTCTAGTTACCACCTCACTGCTATTACAGCAACATGGGGTGGGGCAGTGGGCACATACCTGGGAGTTTGCTAAGGACCCAGCTCCTTTCCTTGGGGTGGAAGGTAGGGACTCCCTAGAAATGATGGCCTCAGCCCTCCTAGGAGTGGGCTGCCAGCTTAGGGTCCCCTACCAGACCGCAGGGAAACATCTCACCCAAGGCTCTGGAGACCCTTCCAGGCTCCTCAGATGTCCACCCCAGCCCACCAAGAACTCAGAGAGCAGTGCAGAAATGGGCAGCTCAAGTTACACTATGCCTCCTCCACTGTGTGGCAGGCAGGACCTGGGTGTTTTGGAGACACTTAATCTCCTTGACAGCCCCAAGGGGTGGCTATTATTTTCCCCATTTTTACAGATGAGAACATAGAACTTGGTGAAATCGAGCAATTATCAGCCAAAGCCCAGATGGAGGTGATTCTCCGCTTACTCCACCCCACCCCCCATGGGCTGTGACTCTGCAGGCCCAGGGGCCAAGCTCCAAGGGCTCTCCCTCCAGGTTTGGATCTGTCTGCAGGGAGAGGTGGGAACTGGGGGAGGATCTCAGGCAGGGTAGGATGGGGGGACTGCTCTGAGCCACCAGGAGTTAGACTAGGAGGCAGGCTAGGTGGGGGAGGAGCTGACCACGGAGCTGGGATTCTGCTCAGGAAACACGCAAAGAATGCGGTTGGCAGCAGGCCAGAGGACCAGGACCACAAAGAGGCCTTTGTTTTAGGAGGTGTCCACAGAATGGATGGACATAACTGTAGAAGTGGGGGAAGCACCTCTTGAGGATGGGCCTGGGGGAGGGCAGTGGTCCCTGTACTGTTCCTTATATACCACCCCTGCTGTCTATCTTCCCACACTTTGGCCCCAACAGTGGCAGGTTCTTCTATCAGGCCCCAGACTCCAGGAGAGGGCACCTTTGGGGCTAGGTTCTCTGGCTCTTTACCTCCCGACCTCTCTCAGCTGGTATGGGGGCTCTGTCCCAAATTGAGCCCATTGAAACCAGGAAGTTCCCAGGAGTCCTACTGACATCCCTCTCTGACTCTGCCTCATCAAGCTGGCTGGGGGAATTAAGAACTAAGGTGAAGTGGGCTAGGGGCCCAAGGGGTGGGGAAGTGGAAGGGACTTTCTGGCTTCTGGGGTGGACTGTCGAGGATGCGAGAGTTACCCTCCTCCCCTAATTGTCCCTCCTTTCCTCCAACAGGGAGGCAGGGAAAGGCTTTGGAACGTTTCCCCTCTCCTTCCCGCCCCCTGCAGTTGCAGAGTTTCCCTGGCCCCTTCTTGGCATCTGGAAAAGTTTGGGAAACTTAAAAAGTTTTTTTGAGAGTCTCTCTATTGCTCCCCAGCCCTGTCAGGGAACCACAGCCAAGAGGAAGGAAAGGGGGGTGGGGTCTAGAGGACATAGAGTTAAGTCAGCAGAGATGCACGCAGCGCACCCAGGGAAGGAAGGTAGCACCCAAGGGTGCTTCCCCCCGCCAGTCTGACCCCCCTCTAGGTTTCCAGGGCCTATCAAAAAGACCCCCACAAAACACTGTCAAGCCCACCAACCACTCTGCTGGACACCTTCTCTGGGCCACCCCCAGTCAGACACATGTGCACCCTGCAGGAGGTGCAGCCTGTGGCTGGGGAGCCCCAGAAGGAAAGGACATCTTAAGGCTAGAGGCAGGACACAGCAGCTTCAAGTGGAGAAGGAAGAAAAGGCAGGTTTCTGGCTAGATTTCCATCTCCCTGTGAACAGAATGAAGGGAACACGAGGATCTGCAGACTCCTGGAGACTAGGGCTTCAGTGCCAGGCAGGACAAGAATAGTGATTAATGCCCCCATCCCCATCATTCTCCCTCCTCTGGCTGTAAGTGTGAATGGGGGCTCATGCCCCATGCAGCCCCCAGCCACACAGAGCAGCCTCGGCTGTGTTGAGATGAACACAGGGGCTCAGTGGGTAGGTTGATACAGCTGATGTGACTGCTTTTCTGAAAGAAACTGGGTCATCTCATCTAAGTCAGAAGGTGCTCCCTTCATCCTGACTCAGCCTCCAGCAGAGCCCGGGCCAGAGTTGCAGGGAGTTCTCTTGCATGACACCCCAAAGACTTTGGGTGCCCCGCCCAAACCCTACACTTCCCCAGACCCTGCTCAAGTGACCTGCCTTTGTTCTGGGAACATAGGGAAGGCTCAGGGAACTGTGCCTACCAGGAGGGCTCTCATCTGAGCTCCCTCCAGCTCAAGAGGCTGGCAGCACGCCCCTGCTTCCCAAGGTTGGCCCCACCCCTGGAGACAAACGGGTATACCAAAGAGGGGGGACAGGTGACAGGAGCTGGAGGACAGCCTAAAGGCTCAGCAGCACCTGGGTATGAGCTGGTCAGGCCCTGGTCCAGACCTACCCACTGGGACAGGCCCAAGGATCTGCTTTGTAACAAGCCCTCCAGGGAGGATCTGGTGTGAGGGTCACTGGCCTAGGGGGAGGCTCTTGACTGAGACTGCAAGTGGGAGGAAGAGAGGACAGAGCACCGGCAAGCGGGCAAGGGAGTGCAGATTGAACGCAAATTAATCAGAGGCATAAGGGCAAGCAGGGGCAGGCAACCCAGGGACCAGCTGAATGCTGGGGGGGCATCTGGTCTGAAATCCTACAAGCAGAGTGGAGAGCAAAGGAAAGAAAGACAGAAAGGAAGTGGTGGCTCAGGAGAGTAGGCAACCAGCAGGAGGGAGGTCTGCAGAGGAAGAGGAGAAACCAGGGAAAGCTCAGAGGGGCAGTGGAGAGGGCGGCTCTGGGAGGAGGAGGCGCCTAGGAAGCGCCTTCCCACCGCCGCTGAAGCTCTCCCGGGAGCCACCCCGCCCCCTCCAGGCACCTGCTAAGGAGGCAGCGGCGGGTTGTGTTTCTTTAACCCCTGGGGCCTGTTGACACAGATTAGTATCGCTGGTCAGGGGTCAATAGGGAAGGCTCTTGAGGTCAAGACCTGAACAACTGGAGTTGTAATGAGCCACGTGGGGAAGAGGCCCTGGGAGAGGAGGGAGGAGGAGGAGGGCCAGGCTGCTCCCAGGAAGGGCCTCTCAAGCTTTCTCGCCCAGCGGCTGTCTCCTTCCTGGACCTGCCTGTACTTGGGGCTTGGAATAAATCTGATTCACTGGTGTGGTACACAGGAGATGCATCAGTGGGTGCCTAGAGCTGGAACCCCAGCTAGGGAAAAATAGGGGAGAATCTGGTGGGAAGAAAAGGAGGGAAGAGCACTTTGCTGGGGGCAGAGCAGGCAGCTGAGTGGTGCACACCCTCTGAAGTGCAGATGTAGTCCCTTACCCTTCCCCCTCCATCCCAGCTACCCTCAGTGACACACCCTGCTCCTCCCTGAGCCTTTGGATGCACTGGGATGAGCCCACCTGAGGCACCCCCCCTACCCTCAGCACCTGGCAGAGCCTGAGCTAACTGACTCACTTACAGCTGTCAAGCCCTGAGTAGAACTAGTAGTTCAGAACCAAGTAGCACCTGGCGGGACAGCCAATGGGATCTGAAGCATAGCACCCAAGCCATGGGGCAGCCTCTCTGTGGCTCCCTGCTCCTCCCCATGCCCACCCCCAGTTATCATCAACAACACTAGGGTGGCAGCCATGCTCTTCCCATGGCCCCCCAGAGACTGCTCTGTGGCCTGCCTTCTCCCTGGCCCAGGCCACTTGCAAAGGGGATGGTCTGAAGGAGAGGACAGGCACTCTGCAGGCTGCTCAGCCAGCCCCTTAGAGGAGTTAAGGAGAAGAACCAGAAGATGGGTCACATGTCCCTGAGACCAGAGCCTCCCAGCTGTCGGGAATAGCAGGTCACCTGAGTTAAAGAGGACTGAGTTCCCTTAGAATCTCTCTGGAGGGCTCGGTGCCCGTAGCACAGTGGTTACGGCGCCAGCCACAAATACCGAGGCTGGTGGGTTCGAATCTGACCCAAGCGAGCTAAAACAACAATGACAATTGCAACAAAAACTAGCCAGGTGTTGTGGCGGGTGCCTATAGTCCAAGCTACTGGGAGACTGAGGCAAGAGAATCACTTAAGCCCAAGAGTTTGAGTTTGCTGTGAGCTGTGACACCACAGCACTCTACCGAGGGCGACATAGTGAGACTCTGTCTCAAAAAAAAAGAAAGAAAGAAAAGAAAAGAAAAGAATTTCTCTGGAGCTCCCCAAGTTCTGCCCCATTCCCCTCCTTTTACTGCTCCACGGGGCCACTGAGGAGTGAATGTGAGGCTACCAACATCCAGGAGTCCAGAGGGTGATGGGAGGCACCCTGTAATTCTATGTTCATTTGAATGTCTACAGGGGTTCTGGTGTGGGTCACACACAGATCTGTGACATGAACACAAGAAAAAATGATGCACTGCCTTGAAGTTAATTCCACATGTGTTTGTTAAGCACCTGTGCAGAATATACTCAGATACAGAACAAGAGAAGCTGCCCCTCAATGCTGCCCTGTGGTTGAAAGCTGGGTGCAAAATACAATAGAGCAATCCCCAGCCCAGAAGGAGTGACTGGTCCTAGGGGAGGGAAGTGAGGTGGAGGAAGGCTGCTCCAAGGGGGTGACAGCCAGGCTGGGGGTAGAAAAGACAGAAGCAGTCAGACAAAAGGGAAAGGACACATGAGCAAAAGCCTATTGGCAAGAACAGCACAGCACTCAGGCTGGCAGAGAGCTCTGAATGCCTGAATATAAGGTCTGAAAGAGCAAAGGGATACAGGGGTCTGTCCATGAGAGACTCTGGGTGCCTGCTAAAGAAGACAGCACTCTGGGCTTGGCATCTGCAGCTCAAGTGGCTAGGGTACTAGCCAAATACACCTAAGCTGGCAGGTTCGAATCCAGCCTGAGCCACCAAACAGCAATGACGGCTACAACCAAAAAATAGCTGGGCGTTGTGATGGGTGCCTGTAGTCCCAGCTACTTGGGAGGCAGAGGCAGGAGAATCGCTTGAGCCCAGGAGATGGAGGTTGCTGTGAGGTGTGATGCCACGGCACTCTACCCAGGGCGACAGCTCGAGGTTCTGTCTCAAAAAAGAAGAAAGAAAGAAGACAGCACTCTGGGCACAAAAGGTGGATGCAGAAGGCAGTTAACAAAACTCTAGAACAGAGCAGTTCCTCTCCTAGGTATACGCCCCATCATACTTACACAAGCATGTTCTCTGCAACTTATTCATAATTACGAAAAAGTAGAAACAAACTAAACATCCATCGATGTATGAACAGAGAAAAGTGGCATAGCCATTCCATGGAACATTATTCAACTTTTAGGAGAAAATGAAGCTCTGACACACTCTACAATGTGGATGAACCTCAGAAACATTATATTCCACGAGAAAAGCCACACACAGGACCACATAGTATATGGTCCCGTTTATATGAAACATCCCAAACAGGAAAACCCATAGAAACAGAAAGCAGATTAGTGGTTGCCAAGGGCTGGCAGAGTGGGGAAATTGAGACTAACTACTAATCGGTAATGAGGTTTCTTTTTGGGGTGAGGGAATTATTCTGGAATTACATAGTGGTGGTGATTACACAACATTGTGAATGTACTAAATGCCACTGAATTCTATACTTTCAAATAATGAATTTTATTATATGAATTATTCTCAATAAAACACAAATCCAGAAGAGAGAAGGCACTAAATTCAGAAAATGATGGTGGAAGTGAAGAGGCAGAGAGGCTTTGGGGCCACCACAGGGCCTGGGATGAGTTTGGCTGTGAGGGCTCATGTGCTCAACCAGGTGGTGAGGCCACCAACCCAGATAAGCATGGAGCAGAGAGCAGAAGGAAGCCAGGAGTCGGGGGAGGTCCTTTGTGGACTCTGGGGTATCTACAAAATGTCTGCCCAGGCCAGGTGCGGTGGCTCACTCCTGTAATCCCAACACTTGGGAGGCCAAAGCAGTTGGATTGCCTCATCTCATGAGTTCAAGATCAGCCTGAGCCAGAGTGAGACCCCTGTCTCTGAAAAATAACAAGGCGTTGTGGCAGGTGCCTGTAGTCCCAGCTACTTGGGAGGCTGAGACAAGAGAATCACTTAAGCCCAATCTTTTGAGGTTGCTCTGAGCTGTGATGCCACGGCAACCTACTGAGGGCAACAAAGTGAGACTCTGTCTCAAAAAAAAAAAAAAAGAATGTCTGCCCAATAGCTGGAAAGAAGAGTTTGGAACTCACAACCAGACCCTGGGATAAGCCAGGGTGATCAGCAGTGAGGGGCAAATGTGCACAGTAGGGACAGGTCGCAGGTCTGCTGTTTGCTAGTGGGTGGCAAGGTTCTTCCATCCACCCGACTTCCAGGCATAAAATGAGGATTATAACAGTGCCTAGTTCATCGGACTGTCGTGGGCTTAAATGGGATAAGGCTCAGTGATGCTGACAAGTGGCATTACTGGTTATAGGTGAAAGCACAAAATGAGAAGCAAGAAGTGGGCAGACCGCAGGGAAACCAACTTTTACCTTCACCCTTCATCCGGCAGACCAAACAAAGGGCCCAGGAAGGGTGTATGGAATTAAAGGAGCCAGGACACCACCACCATGGGACAAAGACAGCAGCCTTTCCTCCCCAAGCCCACGGACAAGCCATACCACAATGGAATGCCAGGTGGGAGAGAACAGAGAGCACAGCAAGTCCTCAGGTTCTTGACCCAAGGCACATGGGGATGTCTAGGAAGCAAGTTTCTTCTCCTCACGGCCTCCTTACCCCATGCTTCCACGCTCTTTGCCCTGAGCAATAACCCTGCCCACAGTTCTGGGCCCCCGAGCTCAACACATGGCACTACTCAATGGTTTCTGGCACTGAAGAGGAATTTATTTCCTGGACGAAGCAGCCAAAATCATTCTGCACCTTTGTTCATGAGCATTGTGCAGTTGGAGCCGACATTTTCTAACAGGGCCAGGGAAGAGCAGCTCAAAATGGATTCAGGGAGGGTGTCAGCTGAGGAGCAGCTCAAAAGCACAGTATTCAATGCTCTGAAAAGCTGATAGCGGGAAAAGTGCAAGTAGCCAAGTTTATAAAAACAAATAGACCAAGGTTTTAGTGAGTTTGCGATAAATCAAATCCTAGGATAGGTGAGCCACCTGAAACTTAAGGAAAGGG
This sequence comes from Nycticebus coucang, assembly GCF_027406575.1. Lineage (NCBI taxonomy): Eukaryota > Metazoa > Chordata > Mammalia > Primates > Lorisidae > Nycticebus > Nycticebus coucang. The sequence goes on along the minus strand of NC_069782.1, from coordinate 66,431,683 downwards.
CCCATCTAAGGTAACAAGGAGTCCTACTTAAAAAAAAAAAAAAAAACAAGGAATAGGGACTGGCCTTGCAGAGGAGCCAGTTTCCAGAGAGAAATGGGGTCCCAATTCATCGTGGAAGACTGATACTGATCCAGAGAATCTAAGATCAGCAGTAGATGATGGGTAGTAGAAACAGTCTCTACCATGACTTACCCTCAGGGCCTTAAGGGTTCTAGATGCCAGGACTTCAAGGTCAGGTTGTAGACCTACAGGGAGGACAACCCCACTCTCCCATTCCAGCCCTCCATGATCATCCAGCTTAGAGCCACTACAGAGGGCAGTAGCTTCACTTCTTTTTTTTTTGAGACAGAGCCTTAAGCTGTCGCCCTCGGTAGAGTGCTGTGATGTCACAGCTCACAGCAACCTCTAACTCCTGGGTTAAGTGATTCTCCTGCCTCAGCCTCCCAAAAAGCTGGGACTACAGGTGCCCCACAGCGCCTGGCTATTTTTTGGTTGCAGCCATCATTGTTGTTTGGCGGGCCCAGGCTGGATTCGAACCCACCAGCTCAAGTGTATGTGGCTGACGCCTTAGCTGCTTGAGCCACAGGTGCTGAGCCAGTAGCTTCACTTCTGATGTTCTCAACCCTTCAAGAGTCTGGACCTTGTATCCTCTCCGAATCAGGGACTGTGATTTAGGTCAAGAAGGAAGGAAGAGAGCCATCCCAATAAACCCCCAAACCATCCCTTTTCTCTCTCCTTCCTTCTACTTTCTCCCCTTCCCTTTTTCTCTGCTCCTGACATTCACATGCTCACAGACACAAAAAGACACTGGCATGCACAGGGATCTGTGTAGAATCACTGTCTCACAGCCTATTTACAGACATTTCACCAAACAAAACATCAACTCCCAATGTTTGACAGGAAGCCCCTCCCCTCTTGTCAGGAGTAATTCCTCCTAAAGGGGATCCCCAGCTATGAAGAGCAAAAGCCCCAGGAAAGGGAAAGGGAAGAAAAGGAGCTCATATGAGGAAAGAGAAGGTAAATTATAAGGTTGGAGCTGTCAAGGCAAAAAAAGGGGGGAAAAGGCAAAGCGACTCCACTATTAGGGACTTGGTGTAAAATGACAAATTTACAACTGCTGAAAATCTCCGTGCTTTGTCTGCTGAAAACATTAAATGCAGTGGCCTGAGGGCCGTGAGCATGTCAGAAGCCACCCTGCACACAGCAAGCAAGCAGCACACAAATCCTAAAATATAGGGCTGCATGCCCAAATTCATCCCACCCAACTCCACAGACCGCTCTCCACTGTGCCCTCTTAAGCCACTGTCTTGTTCCTTTCTCCCAGGTGTGCAGTGCGAGGGGGGACAAAGTTGGAAACAAAAATGGGAAAGGGGGCAGAACTGTCAACCCTGCCTTGGTCCACAGAGATGAATGGTAGAAGAAGGCTTCCTGTTTTCCATCCAGAGAACAGCAAACTTGGGCTTCCTGGCCCAGCCTTAGCCCACCTTGCTTCATTTCTCAAAGCAGAAGCCAGGCCAGATGTGTGTTAGAGAGAAGCCAGGGTGTGGCTGGTGTCCCGGCAGGACAGGAACTGGCAGGTGCCAGCCTTCTCATTGTTGCACATCCTCCTTCCGAGTCCTCCCACCCAGAAGGTCAATAGGGTCAAGCTAGAGGAGTGGATCCAAGCCCCTCACTCCCAGGTGCCTCAGTGGGCAACGTGGACATGGCCAGGAATGGGAGGGGTAAGTTTCCCAATCAAAGGTCCAGCTTTTGCCACCAGAGGAGAGAGGAACCTGCCAGAAATGGGAGCAGGAACAGATTATCCACAGGCTTCAGTCTCCCAATAGTATCAAAACGGTGGGGCTGTCAATCTGGGGTGCCTGTTGCCCTCTCTCCTGCCTCCCTGACTAAGGTCTCCAGGCTCAGCACCACAGAGTCTGGCCTGACTTGTCCTCTTGTCACTCCTTTCCTCTGCTGTGGTCACGGCTTCCCAACCTCGACAACCAACACTGAGGCTAGATATTCTCTTTTGTGGGGATCAATCCTGCATGATGCACGACAGCAGCATCCTCGGCCTCTATCCACCAGGTGCCAGTAGCAGCCCCAGCCCCAGTAGTGACAACCAAAGATGTTTCCAAACACTGCCAAACGTCTCCTGGGGGCAGAGCCCCTCCCACTGGGAACCCCTGTGCTATCTGATTACCCCACACCCTCTTCTCCCTGGAGCTCATACATTACATGCAACTCTGGGCCCTTCTGAGCACAGACCAGGTTACTCCTGTTTGTCCACACAAATCAACAGCAATGGCAGCTGTAGAGCTGCCAGATCTCCTCCAGCCTGTGCCTGTGAAGGCTTGCCCCAGGTCCCAGCGGGACCCTTGCCCCATTTAGCTGTGGGGGTAGGCCAGGGTCCCGCTGCAGGCTGTGGGGTGACATGGAGTATCTGCAGGACTGAGGACAGTGAGAGCAGGGTGGCCTTTGGGCAGTCCACACACCTGTGAGCAGCACAGGGCCCAAGAGGTCAGGGTGCTGGGTGTCCTGCTGACACTCCGTGTTATCCCACAGCCTGCAGCGGGACCCTGGCCCACCCCCACAGCTGGACTTGCGGCTTGTTCCAGGTCTTCTCAGCTCCTGGGCAAGGGCTGTTGTCCCTGAGCCATATCCAAACACAGGGCTTTTAATAGCAGCTTCCTGCAGGGCTGGGCTCTCCCCACCCCTTGCCTCTCACTCAGCCCTGCTCCTGACTGTGGAGACAGAGCGCCCTATAATTATGGCAATTGTAATCTCTTTTACTAACAGGTAGATTAATAGCGAGGCAGGTTCACAAAGAGCCCCAGAAAGAAACTGCTCAGCTGCTAGGCAGGAGGGAAGGGTCTGAGGCTTCTCAGTGAATGCACACACCTCCAACTTAGAAGCTTGTGGCCACAGGGACCAGGCTGGACTCGGGCTGGGAGATACACTCACTGTGCCTCTACTTACTGGGCAATGGGGGCAAGTAACTACACTCTCCCTGGACTTCCAAGTCCTCATGCGGTAACAAAAGAATTTGAACCTCATGACCGAGAACCTTCCTCTTATATCCCTGGGATATGAGTGCAGCTAACACTTACGCACACCAACCCACACTTGTACCTAGACACCCACCACTCAGACACCCACGGGTTAACATATGCTGAACACCTGAAGAGGAAAGAACAGAGCAAACCTCACAAACACACACATCCTGCCCACTACTGGATGGCCACAGCCCTCTAGGCACCCGGCACCCTGCACTGCTATGCCACGGGAAGAGAAGAGGAGGGTGTCCTACACAACTAACCCCTCCACTGCTGTGCCTCATAGGCTTCCTGCCGGAGTCTTGAAGCAGCTCCCACTTCCTAGGGCCTGAGGTCAGTCAGGTTCTAGACAAGATAAGGTTTCACAGAGAAAGGATGAGGGACAGGGAGCACTAGAGGCCCAAGACCCTTCAGCTCCCATGGGCTCAGCAGGATATAAAAAGTGGTATTAGGCCGGTTTTAGAGAAGAATAAACATGTATGTTCACCCACAGATATGAGTGCCATGGCAGCAAAGCCCGATGAGAGCATGCTCACTCACACGTGCAGACTTAGGACCAGGTACCAGGGCGCTATGTGTCCCTGACTGCATGACCCTGGCAGGCAGTATCTTGGTTTGGGGAGTGGAGGAGTCTGTGAGTGAAGCCAAAGTTGATAGCTCAGAGTGAGGGCTCATCCTCCCCTAGGATCCCCTCCAGTCCTGAGAAGACATGTGCCACACTGACAGCCCCAGGGGCCTGGTGGCAGACTGTGGGGCCAGCTTCAGGTGTCGGTAGCAGCTGCTTCCTCAGGAGCTCTCAGGGCATGTGCTGGAGGCCGGCATGGGCTTGTACGTCAGCAGTGGGGATGGAGGGATGCTGCCATTAAGACACCACAGCCAGCACCTGCTTACCACTAGGCAGCCTCAAGAGTGCCTCTGTAGTCCCAGGGCCATGAGCTGGCAGGGAACTGCCACGCCAAGGGACTCCCACTGAATGGATCCCTGTCCTTCTAGCAGTACTAACAGGAAGCGGCTGCAGAAGCCTAGGAGGGGTACCTCAGGCTCACAAAAATATGGGTTGGAGGGTGGGCTGATACCTATGATTAGCTCTTACAGTGGATGACAGCACATGTCCATCAGGGGACATGTAAGCCAATGAGAATAAACTCAGGAACGGGACACACACCCATGACAGGGATAGGAGGGTTGACCCCTAAAAGTGCATCCTGACATCACAGCCACGTGACATGTGCATGTTACATCTGGATGACAGCAGTATCCTGCTGGGGCTCTGGGGAGCATGAACAGGGTACAACTCTGGCAGCACAGAGTGAGGGCTCATCCTCTCCTAGGATCCCTCCAGGCCTGAGAGGACATGTGCCACACTGACAGTCCCAGGGGCCTGGATACAGTGAGACAGACCCTTGCATGCTGTCTGCAATTTTTTTTTTTTTTTTTGAGACAGAGTCTCACTCTGTTGCCCTGGGTATTTTGCTATGGTGTCATAGCTCACAGCAACATCAAACTGCTGGGCTCAAGTGATCTTACCAAGGCCTCCCAAGTAGCTGGGACTAAAGGCACAGCCACAATGCCTGGATAGTTTTTTCTATTTTTAGTAGAGATGGGGTCCTCCCTCTTGCTCAGGCTGGTCTGGAACTACTAAGCTCAGGCAAGCCACATGCCTCGACCTCCCACAGAGCTAGGATTACAGGTGTGAGCCACCATGCCTGGCCAGCAGTTTAACAAAAGCCTTCAAGAGAGTCCATACTTTTTGCCTAGTAATTCAACTGCTAGGAAGCCTTATCTGAAGTTAGTAAATAGAGCTACAAAGCTTGTTGCCTCAGGACATCCACCTCAGCAGGTTTTATAATGGAATGAGTGCAACACAACTCAAAGGCTTCTATGTGGACAGGGGCATTTATATCAACTTTGGCATGATTAAATCTCATGTAGCGGCTCTGCACCTGTAGCTCAGTTGTTAGGGCGCCAGCCACATACACAGGAGCTGGTGGGTTCAAACCCGGCCCAGGCTTGCTAAACAACAATGACAACTACAACAAAAAAATAAAATAGCCAGGCATTGTGGCAGGTGCCTATAGTCCCAGCTACTTGGGAGGCTGAGGCAAGAGAATCACTTAAGTCCAAGGGTTTGAGGTTGCTGTGAGCTGTGACACCATAGCCCTTTACTGAGGGCAACCTAGTGAGACTCTGTCTCAAAATAAATAAATAATAAATCTCATGCAGTATTTATTATTTATTTATTTTTGAGACAGAGTCTCACTAGGTTGCCCTAGTAAGAATGCTATGGCATCATAGCTCACAGCAAACTCAAACTCCTGTGCTCAAGTGATTCTCTTGTCTCAGCCTTCCAAGTAGCTGGGACTACAAGTGCCTGCCACAACACTTGGCTATTTTTAGAGACAGGGTCTTGCTCTTCCTTAGGCTGGTCTTGAACTGCTGGGCTCAAGCAATTTGCCTGTCGTGGCTTCCAGAGTGCTAGGATTACAGGCATGAGCCAACACGCCAGACCTTATGTTTTTATTTTATAATATGTACATTTTTTTTGAGACAGAGTCTCACTATGTTGCCCTTGGTAGAGTGCCATGGTGTCACAGCTCACAACAACCTCAAACTCTTGGGCTTAAGTGATTCTCTTGCCTCAGCCTCCCAAATAGCTGGGACTACAGGCGCCCGCCACAACGCCCAGCTATTTTTTGTTGCAGTTGTCATTCTTCTTTAGGTGACCCAGGCTGAGTTTGAACCCATCACCTTCAGTGTATGTGGCTAGTGCTGTAACCACTGTGCTACAGGCGCACAGCTTTTTTTTTTTTTTGCAGTTTTTGGCCGGGGCTGGGTTCAAGCCCATCATCTCCGGCATATAGATATGGGGCTGGCGCCCTACTCCGTTGAGCCACAGGCGCTGACCCTCATTTTTTTGTTGTTGTTGTTGCAGTTTGGCCAAGGCTGAGTTTGAACCCACCACCTTTGGTATATGGGGCCGGCGCCCTCCTGAGTCACAGGCGCCGCCCATTTTTTCTTTTTTTTTTTTTTTTAGAAACAGGGTCTCTGTTGCCCAGCCTAGAGTGCAGTGGCATGAACATAGCTCCATATAGCCTCAAACTCCTGGGTTCAAGCAAACCTGCCATAGCCCCCTGAGTAGCTGGGACTACAGGTGCCCTCTATAATGCTGAGCTATTTTTGTTTTGTAGAGACAGGACCTTGCTATGTTACCCATGCTGGTCTTGAACTCCTGGTCTCAAGTGATCCTCTCACCTCAGCCTCCCAAAAGGCTGGCAATATAGGTATGAGTTCCTGCCCAGCCATAAGAGCATATTTTTCATTTTTAAATAAGCATATATTATATTTGCTTATTAGTAAAAGGTAATTTATAATTTCCAAAAAGAATAGGGACAGAAGTCATTAAAAATGTTGAGAACGTGAGGCAATGCAACTAATAAGAAAAATGCTAACCCACCTAAAATTAGTTTTTGAAAAACAGTGACATGGAAAATAGTGAAATTTACACAGTGGTGTTAAATTTTTATTTTGTTTTATTTTATTTTATTTATTCTTTTGAGACAGAGTCTCACTATGAGCCCTCAGTAGAGTGCTGTGGCATCACAGCTCACAGCAATCTCAGACTCTTAGGCTTAAGCGATTCTCTTGCCTCAGCCTCCTGAGTAGCTGGGACTATAGGCTCCTGCCACAATGCCCAGCTATTTTTATGTTGCTTTTGTTGTAGTTGTCATTGTTGTTTAGCAGGCCTGGGTTGGGTTCAAACTGCCACCAGCCCCAGTGTATGTGGCGGAGCCCTAACCACTGAGCTACGGGCACCAAGCCAGTGTTAAATTTTAAAAACAGCATTTCTGTGTCTATACCATACACTCTAATTTTTTTGAATAAAATATGTGCATAGAAGATGCAATAAAAGGTTAATAGTCATTTGAGTGGCAGAATTTTAATAATTTTTATTTTCCTCTAGACTTTATGCTTATTTTATATTTTTACAGTGAATGTACGCTATCCTTATAATCAGAAAAATACCTTTTTAAAATGGAGGACAGATGAGTTGAGTGTGTGTACTGGGGGCTCTCCTCAAGTCACAGAAAATGGTGACTGCAAAAACCACAACTCTGTGGGTCCAGCCAAGTTCACTTGAGGCAGGCTCAGCCTCCTGAACTTTCAAGCCTAAACAAAACAGCAAGGAGGGCGATACGCTCAAATCACTGTCGTACTGCAGCACCCCACTATTAAGACGGGGTGACTGGTGGGCCTCTAGGTGCCCACCCCTGAACACAGAGGTCTCTGGAGGGGAAACCAGGTCTCACATAAAATAAGGACAGTCAGGTTCAGGACAAGGTGAAAGAAGAGATGGTGGCTGGCTGGAGAGTCGATAGAGAGCTGGGAATTCACCCAAAAACTACTGGAAGCAGCTCTAAGGTTTAAGGCAAGCAAAGGGGCAGTGGGACCAGCAGAATCAATTTTGGGGAAATGGCTGTGTGTGCGCATAAGTGTGTGAGAAACAAACCTCCCTCCCTGGTCACATTCTTTTAATAATTCATTGTTAATAACCAAATCCAACCACCAGAGCCAGGAGCATGTGTACCAGCTGGGGGACAGCAGTCATCTCTGACTTAGGAGGCCCAGGCTAAGAGAGGGCAGGAAGAGCAGCTAATTTGAGGCCCCCTAATATGAGGGGCCTGGAGGTAAGGGCTCCTGGGGAGAGAGAGAGAGGTGAGGAGGGCCTTAGAGCAAAAGGCAAGCAGTCTCGTTGTGCTGATCTCTGCCAATCTATGCCGTCAGGCACCCATCAGGCACCCGCCAGGCTAGTGTAGCAGGAAGGACCTGACACGGGAAAAGACTCTAACACAGATGAGTTCAGGCGCCCCAAAGGCCAAGTGTGGAGAAGACATAGCCTCTGGAGGCCAGAAGGGGAGACACCCCATCAAAGATGACTATCTCATAGGGTAGCCAGGTAGACAGAAGAAAGGCCCCTCGTGGGTGGGGTGGGCTGAGCCAGAGCCTGCAGGCCTATTGAGATGCCTGGTGAGGGAAGGCTCCTCTTTCCCTATTTTCCTGAAACCTCATTCAAATAAAGGGGGGAAAAATACATATATTTAATGAAACATAGTCCCTTTCAAACTATTTTTTTTTTTTGGCCGGGGCTGGGTTTGAACCCGCCACCTCCGGGCATATGGGACCGGCACCCTACTCCTTGAGCCACAGGCGCCGCCCCACTTTCAAACTATTAACCCACAGTTTCTCACCTATCTGCTACACTTCTTCCAGAATTCTAGAAGCTTCCATTTGGCCCTTATCTGTCAAGATTCCCTCCACACATCCCTCCATGATGCCCACCCAGAGGGCACAACCCTAATCTCCCTGCCTGCTCTCCCCTCTGCCACCAATCCCCTTTCTAATTTTTACACCTTTAAAGGCCTCTGCATTGTCTCAAGGACAACCCATCAGTTGCTTCCCATCTGAAGATAATTCAATATTCGAAATGGCTTTATGGAGCCTATAAAATTATATGTTTGGTGAAAGGCACACAAAATACAGACCCAGTTCCAAGATTCCAGCCTAGTGAGAGAAATCTACAAAATTCCTTGCAAAGTGTCAAAGGGAAGCAATATAACCCAGTCTCTAGCAAGCCCAGGTCCAACTTGCATAGAAACGGGCGTTGCCCAGCAGACTGTTCCCTTCTGCAGCAGACCCTCTGGAGGTGCCTGTCTCATGACAAGATAAATAACACCAAGACTTGCCACTGTAGGAATGCCCAGTCTGTCCCAAGGAAGTTGCACCAAGTAGGCCAATGCATGCCTGCTACCCACCATCCTTGGGCAAGGGAGCAGGGCTCAGGCTCTCTAGGGGCATCCCTGCAGCCGGAGCGCTTTGTTGAGGAAGAACACAATTCAAGAGGCCTTGCCAAGCCATGCTGGCATCTGAGTAATTATATTAATGAATCTCTGAGTTACAAAATCTAATATTAGATGGTGGCTTCGGTATCATCATCCTCAGTTACCGTCCCACGTGGCCAGGAATACTCCTGGGCAACAGCAGGGCTTGAACAGACCACATGCACTTAAGTGTGTGTGTGTGTGCATGTGTTGTTTAATTTAAAAGAAATGCATGTATTTGAAACTATGCCCAGAGATCTGCTGGGCCCACTTTGTGAACCACGATGCCATAAATAAGTGAGAGAAACCTGGCCTGTCATCCTCAGGGCAAGGGCCTCTCTCTTGGCCATATCTTCCAGGCTGGCAATATCCTGAGGATTATTGCTCCAAAGAGCAACAGCCTTTGTGTTCAGAGCCAAGGCTGCTTCCCGCAGAGTCCCCTTTGGCCCAGCAAGCAGGGCCTTGCGTACAGACCCTCAGTCCCTTCCTCCTCCCCAGCCACACTCATTAGCTGCCTCAATCCCAAGTCCAAACTCAAAAGTTGAGCTGATCTATACATGGGGAAGCCCATGATTCAGCTAATCCCCCCATTCTGCCCAAATCCCTGGTGTAGACCAGACCACTGCACCACCACTATCATCAGGCCAGCAGAAACAATGACCCAATTGGCCAGGCTATGCATGTGGTCAAGGCCAGAGGGTGCAAATCAACTGCAACCAGGTAGCAAACTAAACAGGCACTAAATGTAGATGAAAAAGAAAGTGTTTGCTATGTTCTCATGATTACATTTCACGTATGCTGAGAAAAATGGAAATTTCTATAAATGACATAAGAACGCTTAGAACCAAGATTTCTATAAACTCCACATGCCAGAATAGGATTCAGCTCCCACCTCATCTGCTTCATTTGGGAAGCTTTTTGGGTGATAGAGTCTAGCCCCAGTCACTGGGTCTGGGAAACTATCTTTTAGGGAAATGAATTCTCACCCTGGGACTGGTACATTTGGGAGGCCCCAGCAGCTGCAGTGGCCTGGTCAGAACTAGGTGGGAAAAGTCAGCCTGAAAGGCAAGGGAAGCAGGTAGGTTTTGCCTTTTGGAAACTCTTTGGTAGGAAATAAGAGATAGCTGTTTGATGATTTTTTTTTTCTTTTCTTTTTTCTTTTTCTTTTTTTATTAACAAGTGAAGGCCTTTGTATTCAACCACCATGCTGCCTGGCAGGACTTGCTCTCAGCTCTGTCTCACCTACAAAGGGCCTCTGAGCTGTGACAAGGGAAAGCCCCTCATGTGATTCCCTAGAAGAGGTCTCCCAGTCCCAGAACCCTACACACATTGCAAAGCACAAAAATAGGGATGCAAGATTTTCAGAGAGGCAGCTAGGCAACCCACTCCGCCAGCAGAGGCAAGGGACATCCTGAGGAGAAACCACACACAGCACAGTCTGCTTATCCTCCCCCTGAGGCTGGTTTTCTCCATCTCCGCCTCCGTACTTGTGACGTTGGGGGCCAGATGATTCTTTGTTCTTAGGGGACTGTCATGTGCACTAGACTCTTCCCACTAGATGCCAATAGCACCCTCTCCACACCGCGACAACCAAAGTGTCTACATTGCCAAATGTTCCCTGGGGGACAAAATAGCCCCGACTGAAAACCACTGTTCTAGGGTAACCAACAATCCCAGTTTGCCAGGGGCTAAGGGGTTTCCCAGGATGAGGGACTTTCGGTGCCAAAACCAGGAAACTCCTGAGCAAACTGAGATGAGCTGACCACCCACCCTTCCTCTGAACTAACTTCAATCCCTTCACCTGCCACAAAGTAAATTTCTTCCCCTATGCTCAGGGGTATGATGGTTATTTGCTCTTCACCACCCTGTATGTGTATGGCTCTGCCTCTCACACACCTAAATAAATTACAGCCCACCTCACAGTTTCTTCTGGAGTTAGAATATTATCCTTGCCTCCTCTTTCTTCCCAAGCACCATCTCCCAGAACCATTACTACCACAAGGCTATGTAAGACCCGCGCCAAATTGCTCACATATTTCTTATATTACTAAGGCTGAAATTGGCCTAAAACTTAACTCTGGTAGGGGAAGCAGTCACACCCTGAGGAGGACACAATACAGGCACAGAAGTTATGTCTGCCAATGTTCAACTGCCTCTAGTAGGAGGCCCCAGGGCTGTGGAGAGGTCACCTGGGAGACAGAAGGACAGGGAAGACCCTGTAGCTCCCTCTTCTCCCTGACAAATGGCCAAGATTGGCACAACCTGCTACCCATGGTTAAGGGGACCTGAGACCCTCTAAAAAGCAGATGAAAAGAAATAGAGTCTACTGCCCCGCTGCTGACTGGGTGAACACCTAAGGGCAGACAGCCTGTCTCACTCACTGAGGACTCTACCCAGGGGACTCCACCGTAGTCAGCCCCAGGCTTAGCACTGCCCACATCCAAGCTTCCTATCCATTTGCCTCCTTGCTTTAAAGGGCTCTCTTCACTTGGTCCCCCAGCAGCGTTTCTGTTACTATAGAAACAATGACATCATGTGGCTAGGTGGGGCTGCAGGTCCCTCCTACTACACCCTAACTAGGTACCATGCTGGATGACATCACCACTCAGAAATTTATAGCCCAGTGAGGGTATTTATAAGGTGGCTCTGGTGTGACCACATAGTCAGTGTGGGGCTGGTAGCTATTTATAGCTGGAGGATATATACTTATTACACCCCCCATCTGTATTCTGGGCCACCTGTTATATAACTGTCATTACACAATAATGCCCATTATATAATAATTATGCACTAATGGGAATATAATCTGCAAGCATAATAAGGACACACTCCCCAAGGGCTGTACTAGCCAGGCCTCTTGCAGGTCGTTGGGGAGCTCCTTATCTCTCCAGGCAGTTCCGCCCAGTCCACAAGAGTCACCAGGTGTCACTCTACTCCCAGCTGTCTTGAGAGCAGCCTTCCCCAGACGGACAGACCGCAAAGCCCTGGCTGGATCCCTTCTCCCTGTCTTGTCTGGTTTCTCATTTCCCCAACCCTACCCCTGGCCTAAAGAGGACAATCCTCTCTCTTTCTCTCTCTCTCTGCTGTATCTTTAAGCCCAAAACAAAGAATTATGATGGAATAAATCCTGGAAAGATGACTGACATTTCACCACCCCCATCTTAAGAAAGGAAGCCTCCAAGATACCAGGCCAGTTGACAGAGGGTCTGCTCCACACAGAGGAACGCCCTTGCCCTCCAGAAGATTTAGAAGCCAGCTCCAGAGGCCAGGTGCCTGGACCATACTAGGTGCAGGCAAGCAGGCCACTCCTCGAGGGCCCCTCCCTCCTGCCTCAGCCCCCTCCACATGGTCTCAGGCCAGGCTGAGGGTCTGGCAGGGACTTCTGTGGTCAAAGTCACACTACCAGCAGGAATGCCCCAGAGTGGGACCCTAGCCACTCAGACACCAACATGTACTCTGCTGGTCACCCTTCTCCCAAGAACTGTCACCTCACAGGAAAGAGGACAGGGATGCTTGTTCTGCAGCTGGGATGATGGGGGCAAGGGTAAAAAAGGGCAGGGGGCAGGAAGAGTTAAGACTGCAATGGCACGATGCAGTTAGCCCAAACATATCATATGCTCTTAAAATAGATCTCTATACTTAAAAGTTACTTGATATACGAATTGGTAAAAAAAAAAATGAGAAGCACTGACACAGATCTGTGAAGTGAAGTTCTCTCCAGTACGGGATGGTGGTTTAGGAAACTATCTCTTACACGCTCCATTATTTGAATTTTTATAGTGTGTTTTACTATAGTAACAAAAAAAGTCAAATACAATCATTTAAGAAGAGTAGCGCTGAGACCCAGACGGCAAGTCTAGTCTCTGCATCCCACACGGAAGGGAAAAATGGCTGCTGTTCTGGGAGGGCTGGTATGGGCCTGAGAGGGTCACGGGCCCTAAACTAGAGGAGAAGCAAGAGGTGAATATAGGTGGCTTTCTGTCTGAATCCTTCTGTTTCTTCCAAACCAAAGGTTCTCAGGTGGGGGTGCCTCTGTCCCCAGAGGACACATAGGACTGTCTAAAGACATTTCTGGTTGTCATACCTTGGAGAGGGAGGTGTAACTGGTTTCTAGTGAGTCTAGGCCAGAGATTCTGCTAAGCAGGGTTACAATGCCTAGGACAGTAACCCCACAACACAGAACAATCTGGCCTGAATATCAACAGCAGGGTTGGGAAACCCTGCTCCAGTGGAGCTGATATCAATGATGAGAGGTAAGCTCCTGTCTTATTAGCCATGGGAGCAGGAAAATCTAGAGCAGTGATCTGCCCTCTCCCTTTACCCAGCCCCTCGGCAATTTGGGAGGGTTTTTATACACAGAGCCCCACAGTTTTCCAACTTTAAGAAAAGGATGCAGATGAGAGTCTATGTGAAAGAGCACACAAGGCAATGAATAGCAGATTATTGCAAAACTTCCAGCGATCATCTGGTTAATTAGGATAATTATATTCATTTTTATTTCAAACTGTGATTCCACGCAGACTCCCAGAAAAAGAGCACGACAGAGCAAGGATGAGGGATCCTAAGACCCAGCAGAGCCTTCCTGGCCCTGCACCTGAACGTTCAGCCCACTCCTCCCCAGTGCTCAAGAGAGATGTGATAAGAAGCCAAGCTGTAACGCCGGAAAGGCTATGTTAACCACTGTGATAAAAATGTGTCAAATGGTTTATGAAGTGAGTGTATGATGCCCCATAATCATATCATTGTATACAGTTATGATTTAATAAAAAAATTAAAAAAAAAGAAGCCAAGCTGGCCACAGCAGAGTGGGGGCATCCAGCTGACCTGGCCCCTATCTGTCCTGTACTCATACTGCCTCTTGGGGTGGCAGGCCCGGAGCTGTAGCCTGCCATGGGGCAGGGAGGCCAGTGTCAGGACAGGGCCAGGTGTCCTCTCTTGATTTCTACCCATGTGCCCAGCAGCTGGAGAAGCCCTTAGGCTGAGCCACGAGCTGGGCTCCAGCCACTCCTCAAGAGAAACAGAGATCACGGTGATGAAACTGGCCCTAGCAGGTACCCACGAGACCCAGGAGAACCTCTATGACTCTGCCAAAGCCGGTAATCCCCATGAAGTTTAAGGAGCAACAAGGCCCTCAGAGAGAGGCTGAGGTGCTCAGTGACCTGGAACATCGGGTCTGAGCCCTTTCTGCAGGAAGCTCATAGTGTGACCTGAGTCCCCTGACATCTCCCTACTTTGGGTCCCTCCTCTGTTCAGTGGATATAATAATGCCTGCCCTGTGTGTATTACTCAGCCATTGTGAGGAGGAAATCAGCTCTAGACACACTGAAAAGGCTCAGTAAGTTGACAAAAACAAATTCCTCACTGTCTTTTAAGTTGCAGGTTATCTTCCAGGAAGCCTCCCTGGTCCCCAGATCTGGTTTTCTGATTCCTCATTGCACACAGAGATCCCTACATACCTGAGAGAGGGAGGTGTAACTGGTTTCTAAGTGCACACACACACCCAGCTTGGAACATGGGTTTAAAATGAGAATATAGGTGATAATTTGAGGTATTAATGCACAGAAAGGACTAAGCATAGTGCCTGGACCATATTGGGGTTTCAGTGGAAAAATGGAATTAAAGCAGGGGACAGAGACCAAGAGCATGCCCCTGCCTCATAAAAGAAGTTATTGAGGGGCAGCGCCTGTGGCTCCAAGGAATAGGGTGCCAGCCCCATATACCGGAGGTGGCGCGTTCAAAATTCAGCCCTGGCCAAAAATTGCAAAGAAAAAAAGAAGTTGTTGGGATCCTGAACAAGTGGGTGCCCCTTCAGTTATTGGGTGTCCCCCAAATAACAACAAATGAATGCCCTGTCCCTAGGGTGGAAGTGATATGTCATGTTATCACTAAAACATCAAAAGTAGGAAAAGAGCTAGAATAGCCCCTATTGATGGGCTATGGCAGCTGGTCACTCCCTGTGGGATAAGTCACAAGCCAGTCCCACAAATGGCAACCCGAAAATATTTTTTTAAATCCCCAGAGGACCATAAAGTCAGGTATGAGATATCCATATAGACAAAGTAATGAATCCAGGCAACCCGGGAGGTAAGGCGCCATCCAGTGAAACTTCCCCACCCCCGCCCCTCTGCCTTCCAGGACCCTATTCTCACACCAACAACCCTTCAGCTCAAACATTCTTAAAATGGCGACCGCGGCCTGCAGGGCCGGGCGTTTGTCGTGCTGTTTTCCATGGTGCCCTCAGTGCCAAGAAAAACCTATCATCAGAAATGCCATCAGCTATATTTATCTATCTCTCAGCCCCCTAGCCTCCTCCTCCCGTCTGCCAACCAGGCCCTGCAGAGCCCCCCCACCCACCCAGTGGGTACACTTCCCTGTTGCTGATTCCCGTAACCACCTGCCTGAGCCTTGGTCTCCAGCACTCTCTTCCCAAGCACTGACAATCAGGCCTGCACGTGAGCATGTAAACCGTCAGCCTATACTCCTTCTTATGGGTATGTCAGGGTACACCCACATGTCCTTAAGGTATGCACCCTGACAGGCACTCTGGTCTGGGTATCTCTCTTCCCAAACCTTGTGTAAGAGTGGCCCTCCATCTCCTTTGGGCCTCAATTTCCTATTCGCCAGGGCCTTGGTAGTACGGACCTGCTCTCAAAGTCCTACACAAGCGGCAGGCCCGCCCTCTAGGCATCACTTGCAGGAAGATGCTTGGCCACTAGATATACCTTCCACATCCTCTGCTTCATTCTCTGACATAGAGTGGGAAGCCCCAACCTGTATTCTGAGGCACTAAGAATATCTGAGAAATGTGTATAGTTTAAGGACTACCCCGAAGGCAGAATCTGGGACAAAAAGGAAAAAAAGCAAAGTCAAGGTTCACCATCACTCAGATCCACAGCTGTGCGGAATCTTCCTTGAGAGGGATGACAAATGGAATGTCATTTGGTGTCAGGTACCTCAGACCTTTTTCTACCCAAGAAGCAGAGCTTCCAACCCAATTTTTCCCATCCTTGGGCCTAACACCTAAGAACTGACCAAAATGTTTGTAAGAGGAATCAACAACTATATCCTAAACCTCACACCACTTCCTATTACTTTGGGAGTAGCCACTTGCCCAGGCCCCTACTCCCACCCTGGCCCTCTCCCCAGAAGGCTGCCACTAGCCTCCAAGCCCCCAACTCAGAAAGGAGTTCCAGGGAGCCAACTTCTCTGAGAATGAAGCAACCCAGATAAAAATTTTAAAACCCAGAAGCTCTTTCTCTCCTGCCCCCCTCCCCCTCTGCTGGCAAATGAAAACAAACAAGAAATCAAAGAAGCCTTTTGTGCAAGCACCGCGCTGACACGGCTGGGGCCTTTGAAAAGACTTCTGAATCGGACACTGAAGGATAAAATAACTGAAGCGTGGCAGCTCCTGAGACAGGGAGGCAGGGGTGGGACAGATAGGGCAAAGAGAAAAAGGGGTGGGGAGGGAGCCATCTTCTTCCCTAGGCAGAAAGGGGGACACTCAGCTGTCCCCTTGGTCCAGAATGGAGGAAGACTGTGGCACTGGCCTCACCATCCCTCTGGCATCCCAACTCTCTATGACTCTAGAAGGTGGCCAAGAAAGGCTATGCCTTCCTGTTCAGGGCCCACTAGGAACTGCCCCCAGTGAAGCCCTTCCCTCCCCTCCAGCATGGTTTACTACCGGTTCGCCTACACCTACAGGATGGCTCCTTCTAGAAGTCATCATGAGGTCTTCCTGCAAAGCCTGCTAGGCACATGCAGATTTCTTTCCTTCTTAGCGATTTAAGATCCCTTAGGCCAGGGCCTTGTTCACAGTAAGTTCCCGAAGTGTAAATTTCATGGATAAAGGAAATTCTACCATGCTTTGTCCACGTCCAAAAGTAAACCAAGTCCTCAGGAAGTCCTTCTGCATGTCTGGACCCCAGCCTTCCTGCTACAAAATGGCCCAGTTCCCTCTGGGTCAGTGATACAGCACAGCTGGTCACCATGTCCATAATTATGGGCTCAGCCGTCCAGGTCCCCTCTGTCTTATTCATGGTCTGTACTTTGCTGGCTTAAGATCAGACAGGGTGATTCCTTTTTTTCCCTGTGCCACAGCCTCTGATTCCACCAGCAGAGTGAGGATTCTACCACCAGGACCCCCAACCCCACACAATAGGCAGCAGGAGGCCAGGTAGCACTATGGACAATGATGGATGGAGCAGGTGATTAAAGGAGTCTGAGAGCAAATCCAAGCCTAAGGATTGGGTCTGGGCATTTCTGTTCTCTCCTTTAAGGTCACAGCCTTTTTGAGGCAGGTCTGAGCCCCATGATTGTCCCACACCACCCAGAACCAGGCACCCGAGTTACATTAACAGACATAGGATGTCCAGAGCAAAGGCAGCCTGGGCCAGCTTCAGAGGTGTGCCACCTCGTGGCCCCTGTGCTTGGTTAACTGTTGTCACATTGCAATTCCTAGAAATTATGAACAAGGGGCTCCACTTTTTCATTTTGCACTAGATCCTGCATATTACATGGGTCATTATGAAAGTTTTGAGATACACAAAAATCAAGAAACATAAAATCTGTATTGACAGAAACAAATGAAGGCCTCCTAACAACACCAATAAGCCAAGCAAGTTGAAACTTGCATGGGTAAATCAGAAAGGACACTGTCCACTATGTTTCTAGGTAGTGAAATAATGGACCATACCACCGTCTTGTCTCAGAACTTTTGTAGTACCCAGGTATGTAGCTGGATGACCCTGAAAACTATGTAGCCACCATGGTTGGCTAGGATCTGATCGTGCTTAGAGTTCAATTCTGAATATTCCAGTTTGAAGACCAGGAAAAAACAAGAGGGTCTCCAGGGGTGGCAGTGACCAAAATAGTAAGGACATTAGGAGCCACATCAGATGAAGGAGGTTTGAGAGACTGGTGACATCGGGCATTTGGGCTGGAGAGGAAACAGCTTCTTGGGGAGAGGGATGGAAGGGAGACATAAGAGCTGCCTTTGGTATGTGAAAGGCTGCCGTGTTACAGAAAAACCAGCTTTCACCTGGGTTGTCCCTTAAGACAGAAACAAAACCAACAAGTAAAGATGATAAGGAGATGGCGTTGGGGTCACTAAATCACAGAAGCTGCCCTCCACTGCTTGCCTGCTACAAGCCAGTATTTTTACATATTAGATGGTTTAATCCCTTGAACCATCCTCTGAGCTAAACAAATGAAAAAAATTTACAACAACCAAAGCTGACCTTTGAATAACAGGGACAACTCTTCTGATCCCAGAAGAGTTCTATGTTCTAAAGGGTTAAAAAATAATCTGTAGATTTTGTTAATTTTGCCAATCTGGTTCCTGGGCCCTGCAGTCTTTGTCAGCCCTGGCACCAGATGGCGCTGCCTCAAAGACATAGAGTGGTGGCATTTCTGGGCCTTGAAAAAGGAGCTGATGGTACCGTGGCTTACACCTGTGATCCTAGCACTTAGGAGGCCGAGGCGGGTGGATTGCCCTAGCTCAGGAGTTTGAGACCAGCCTGAAAGTGAAACCCCGTCTCTAAAAAATAGCTGGGTGTTGTGGCTGGTGCCTGTTGTCCCAGCTACCTGGGAGACTGAGGCAAGAGAATCCTAAGAGTTTGAGGGTGTGGTGAACTAAGACGCCACTGTACTCCACCAAGGGTGACCAAGTGAAACTCTGTCTCAAAAAAAAAATAAAAGAAAAGAAAAATGAGCTGATGGGTGAGGCTGCGCACAGTCCACGGTAGGGGTGGACCTTGAGAGGGCAGCTGGCATTCTTGTGGCCCCTCTGACACACTTGCACTGGAGCCACTGGAGAGGGCAGGTGTCTGCATCCAGCAAAGGCTGGGGGAGACACAGCTGGCACCAGCTGCATCTTGGCAGGATCAACATGGCTGAGCAATGCCCTCCACCATCAAGTAAGGACATGGATGAGGAGTCCTCCCTCGGACCCAAAAACCAGCGCTCACTGCAAAGCCCCAAGCCCTGAAATAGTGCTAAGACCAGGAAGCTCTTATACCTGAGAAGGATGACCTCACACTTGAAGAAGTTCACTGAGACAAATCCTCAGGTTCTAACAAACTTTCTGCAAGTACAGCTGAGCTCAGCTGTCCCAAGACCTGAAGGCAGAGGAGACAGAATCTGCTTTCAGAGCAGCTGAACCACCCCAGGGCACAGCCTGCAAAGTCCAAACAGGGAAACCCTACAGGACAAATGGCCTGGTTCCTTCAACAAAAATAATAATAAAAATTGCCAGAAAAAAAAAAACAAGACCAAGGAAGAAGACGAGGAGGGCCACCTAAAGAGTATGAGTCTTGAGAGACTGACCGACAAATCCACTGCATTGCACAGACAACTTTATATGGATCCTGATTCAGACAAACTATTAAAATAATTAGGCAATAATTAGATAATTGTGAACACTAACCAGGTATTGATGAGACTTTAAAAATTATTGATTTTTAAATCAGTGTGATAGTGGTATCGTGGTTAGGTTTTTCAAGAATCATTCTCTTTAGAGATGTGCACAGAAATGTCTACAGATAAAAAATCATTGATGCCTGAATTTTCTTCTAAATAACCCTGGGTGGGTAGACAGTGGTGGGGTATAAATGAATTGCCATGAGTTGGTGACTGTTGGCACTCGTAGTGTGCACAAGGGTTCTCTCTGTGAGTGAAACACTCCATTATGAAGCTTGTATAAAGAATGACCATACCTAGAGTTTACGGGCTTCCATTCCAAGCCCACTAAAGGATCTGACAGGGAGAAGCTGACAGTTCCACTCAGTCAAGCATTTAGTTTTAGGTTTGTTTATCTTTCCTAGGACCAAGGCCCTAGGTGTCAGGGGAGCTCTAAAGGCACAGGTTTGCCTTCAAGGCACCGCAGAGCTTTGGAGAGAGTCTAGCAGCTTCTAGGCCCTGTTCAGCAGTCCTTCCTCATACAAAGGTTTCCTTGCTCTCCCCTGCTCCCTTTGTGCCCCGCCGCCTGCTCTGGATACCCCCTTTCGATAGAAGGACATCACTAGGAAATAGACCTCCTCTTCCTTACGGAAATGCTCTCTGACCCTGGCCTGCCTCAACCTCTTCTCCTGAACACAGACAGACACACAGTGAGACTCCTTGCCAGAAGCCTGATCAGCCTCATGATAGCCTTTTGAACCCCATATTCTGGGAGTGGTGCTATCAATGCCATACACATGTCCTCTATTCTCTCTCAAATGTGTCATCTTTTGAAGCTTCATCCAAGGTGTAACAAAGGCCCACTAGGACCTTTGGTGACAATGGCACCAGGGAGCAAAGCCACACCCTCACCATGCTTAACTTCACGTCAATTTTACTGTCATCAAACTTGGCACCACTGGCTCAGCCCAGATCTGACTCTTCGGCCCAGTTTTAAGAGAAGGAAAACCACATCTTTTAGAGTCCAAAGCAACTCTTGTCTGGGCCCTTGCCACCCCAGCAACTACTCCTAGCTTATTATCCTGGGAGCAAGAAATATGTGGCAGCTCTGCTGTTACCTGGCAGGCATGGGGAAGGTCCCACCCATGGATCACTACTGTTTGGTGGCTCAGCCACTGAAGACATTTTCTAGCAAACTGGGAAAGCTCGAAGAGGAAGCTGTGCCCACTCTCAAGACCACTGAGCCGGGCGGCGCCTGTGGCTCAGTCAGTAAGGCGCCGGTCCCATATACCAAGGGTGGCGGGTTCAAACCCGGCCCCGGCCAAACTGCAACCAAAAATTAGCCGGGCGTTGTGGCAGGCGCCTGTAGTCCCAGCTGCTTGGGAGGCTGAGGCAAGAGAATCGCTTAAGCCCAGGAGTTGGAGGTTGCTGTGAGCTGTGTGAGGCCATGGCACTCTACAGAGGGCCATAAAGTGAGACTCTGTCTCTACAAAAAAAAAAAAAAAAAAGACCACTGACCCAAAAAGGAACAAGCAACAAGGCTCCCTGGTAGTCTAGGCCACACAGACTTACTTCAGGAAGGTATGCTCAAACTAAAGCAATTCCAGCAAGAAAAATCCTACCTTCATTGAAACTATCTGGAGTCTAGGGCCTAAATGATAGAAAACACATCTTTAGTTCTCTACTCATCTTTTGTAGAGGAGATTCAGCCTCAGCCCAGACAGAGGTGGCCTGAACTACATGCAAAGGGCTATGAATTCACTCATATTCCTGGCGAATGATTTCAAGAGCTTGAATGGAAAGCAGGGGGTCAGGGGCAGGGGTTGCTTCTATCCAGAAAACCTTCTCCTTCCTCACACACATTATATCCTATCTTAGCCCACCCTGGCAGCAGTCAATTATTTGGCCTAAAATAAAAGAGGGCAGGGAAACAACTTAGCTACAAAGATCCAGCCAGAGAGCAGAGTAGAAGGAAGGTGACTCAAGAGGAAGACTGAGTGTTGATTTTCATCATAGATGCTCTTAGGACCCTAGTTCTACAATCAGAAAGTACAGAATCCTTTTGTGGAGGAGCTATCTTATGCTCAAGCCAAGCCTCCTCCAAACTGCTAGCCACCTCCAACATCACCAGGCACAAACCCTCCCCACACTGTTATGCTACTCAGACGGAGAATGAGGAGATAAGTTTTTCCCCTCCTAGTCTCTTTTCCAAAAAGAAAAAAGGAGGAAAAAAGTCAAGAGAAGGGAAAGGGAAGGACTGGTTATTTGCCTTTCTTCATGAGAGGTTATGATGGTCACATAGCGCTGGGTGCAGGCCTAGAAAGATCCATAGAGGTAATAGGGCCTGGTGGGGTGGTCAAAGCTACCTCTCAGGAAGAGAGAATGAGCAAGAAGAGAGACCCCAAAAACCACCTTCTCCTCCCCGTGGTTCTCCAACATACAAACCCTCAATGTCCCCTGAGATTATGTTCCTGACGCAATGCTGAGAGCACCCCCAACCCTGAATTTTATTTCTGGATCCAGTGATATCATTCCTCCCAACTTCCCAAACAAGCAAAGTGGTGACCACAACAGTGGTGAGCGGCTTTTCTCCTTTGTGCATGAACAGGAAGGAAGATGCAGAGACATACACGTTCATGGGAAAGAACCTCTGTGAGAGTTGAAGTTAAGCCACATTCTCTCACATTCACATAAAGAGAGGAAGAAGGGAAATGAAGGGGAAAAAAATACTGGAATGGTAGAAAGGAAAACACACACACACACACACACAGAGAAAGGTTTGGTAGCCCTCTCATTACAAGTTGGTTGGGCATAATGTAAACACACTTCTGCCTTGCTTAATCACAGAGTGCCGCCCGTTTAGGTTTCAAAGGCAGCAGTAAATTGGGCGTAGCTGAGTGGAGGCTAAAAATTAACCAGCCATCTCTGTTTCAATTTGTAAGAAAACAAAAGCGGAAAGAAATTATAAAAAGGGAAAGGGTAAGGGAATAAAAAAGAAAAAAAGAACCAGAGGAGGAGAACTAAACCACGCTGACCCAAAATGCAGAGTAAAAGTGGAAAAGTAAAGAAGGGAACCAGAACTACTTGGCACACAAAAGGAAAAGGAGATTTGACAGTGTTGTTGTTGCTGTTGTGTGTTTGTTTAAGACCTCTTCCACAGCAACGCTGCTCCCCACATGCCTGAGCCCTGGGAAAGCCTCTCTGCCCACCCTCCTGCTGAAGTAGGTGCCAGGGCTGTGGGCATCCAGCCTATGGTCTTGCCGCTTCAGCCGAAATAAGGAAGAGCTCAAGGAATTGCCTGCTTGTTTTCACTCTCTATGAAATCAAATTACTTTCATACCCTCTGACAGCCCAAACTCCAAAACAGCCCCAAACAGCTCCCACCTAGGCATCTAGGCCCCAGGATCTAGTATGTTCTTTCCTTTTTTCTATTCATTCCATCTCATACCCAGGGTTTTCACACGCCCTTCTCTCCATCGAACTACTGCCCACCCCGTTTGAACCAGATATGACTTTTCCTGGGACTTGAGGTGAAGCCTCAAGAAAGCTAGCAACTACCCTCTAATACTTCTCCTGACTTATTTTAATAAGCACAATGACTGATTTTGGTTTTTCATCTCAAACTCTCACCATTGTGGAAAATTCCAGGGGCATCCTGGCCCTGGTCCTAAGACCTGTAGTGGTATCTTTCTGACCAGATGAGTCTTCAAAAGGTGGAGAGGCACAAAGTCAGTAAGGGAGGACACAAAGTCAGTCACCACCAGGGAGCAGAGAAGGAAGAATGGAGCAGGTGGGGGAAGACAGAAGAAGGGGAAAGGAAAAGGGCAACATGGAATGTGATGCAGGCCCTGGCAGGACGGGTGTCCCAATTAGGCCCATGGTGTGTTATCGTTCGGAAATAAGAGGAACAATAAACAGAACAAATTCCGTCAAGTAAAATAAAATAGGGGGAAAGAAGGCTGATAGCAACCTACCCGGAGTGTGGACAAAGTAAGCCAGATAAAGATCCAGTTCTTTGATTGTGACTCCAATGTGATGTGGCTGGACGCACAGGCCGGGGTTGGAGCACTGAGGCGACTTGTAGAGCCGCTCCCCATCAGTACTTTCCAGGGGGATCCCCTTAAACAAAATCACCATCACCAGGTCCAGCCGCCACACCTTGTCAGCCTGGCGCAGGCAGTCAATCCGCCGGATCTTGCCCTTCTGGTCGGGGTTCGAGAGCACGCAGCAGGGGGGCTTCTTGCCCGTGATGGTCAGCACAAAGTCCTCGCGGAATTCGGGTCGGATGTCTTTGCGCAGCTTGGCCAGCAGCCTGGATGCCCACTTCTGCTTTATCTCGGGCTTCTCGCCGAGCAGCTCGTCCTTCACCGCCCGCTCTTCGTCCTTTGACATCCGCTTCTCGTGCTTCTTGAAGTACTTGCGCTTCCGCGCCTGCAGGTTGAACCAGGTGTAGGAGAAGGCGCGGACGTGAGGCAGCAGTGCCTCGATGAACGGGTGGAACTCATCCTGCAGGCGGCAAGCGGGGAGCATGCGGGGCGAGGGAGGACGGGAGGAGGGAAAGACGGGATGAGGGGGAAAGAGAGAAGGAGAAAAACAGCGTTAGAAGGGGGGGCGCAAGGAAAACTACCTTCTTCTCCTCCCTCCCCCCCAGCAATTTTCTCTTGCGATTGTTCTACAAAAGTGTGGTTTGAAGCCACCGCCAGCTTCGCCAGCCACTTGCTCCCATCTCAGCCTCAGCAGCCAGACAGAGGCACCGGGAGCCTGTACACACACCTATTCTCTCTCTCTCTCCCTCACTCACTCATACACACGCGCGCACAGACAACGTTGCCGTCCACACACACACGCTGCTGGTATCCCCGCCAGGCTCTGTCGCGCCCATGACATCTCCATGTTCTATCGCAGCCGTGAACTCTTGTCAGCTCGCCCCGGCGCAGTGTCGGTCTGCACAGACGCCCTTAGCCACTTTAGACGCGCACGCAGGGGCGTGCGGGGCCGCCTCTCATCCCTGACACCGGCCGATTTTTGGCCGCCCCCAGGAAAAGAGAAAATGACATCCACAAGCGAGCGAGTGAAGAAATGGATCTGGCTTCCCTCTCCACAGGCTGTTTTCATTTTCTTTTCTCCTGATCCAGTTGGAACATTCACCCCAGCATTTTTTAATCAGATCTAAATCTCAAATATGTGATTTCAGCTTTGTTATCAACACCGATACTAATGTTAATCACAGTAATAATGAACAAAACACTTCTTGTTAGCACACATAAGGTGGTTGTCTCGGCCACATTAGGGTTAAAAGCTACATGGGTCTTCTTGCGACCCCTTCCCCAGCCTCCCACTACCCCTTCACCCTCTTTCCCACTCAGTCAGGTGATAGAGGGCTGGGCTCTCTCAGTTTTGTTTTGTTTTTTTTTTTTTTCTTTTTTTTTTCTTGTTTGGTTGTTTGAAGTTTAAATAATAATTGATTTCTGTTTACAAAAATAAAACTGGAAAAAATTAAATAATTACCATTGATCTGAAGCACTCGGCAAAGCCCAACGCCCGATTCTGAGATTCTGGACTCAACAGAGTTGTGAGTTGGGGGCGGGTGGGGGGAGGGGGGAGGAGGAGGAGCAGGGGAGGAAGGTAAATGTTTTAAAGGGGGTTATTATTGGTGTTCTGGGGAATAGGGGCCGGGCTTGGGTGGATTCTCAAATCCTTCCCCCTCCTCCCCCCCCCATGCTCCATTGCACAGAAGGGGGAAATTAATATTTTTTTTGAAAAGGAGCAAAAAGAAAGAAAGGTCAGGGATAGCAAGCAGAGAAAAGGAGAGAGCTGGTTGCAACACACACCAGGTAAACAAAAGCCAACAAAAAAAATGTTTTTTTCCAATTTCTCCCCCTGTACATCCTCTCCTAGTTAAAAAAAAAAAGAAAGAAAAATATGCAAAATTTAAAAATTAAAACCAACCTTCCAACCCCCCCCCCTGCACAACAACAAACCCCACTCCACCCCCCAACACCCGGTGCAAAACAAAAACAAAAACAAAAACCAGGAGGGAAAAAGCGGCAGTTGAAGAAAAAGGCTTTTGGCTTTGGCGGCAGCACAGGGGTGTAAACTTCAAGCTGCCTCCCTCCGCCTGATCGGAGGAAAAGGGGGAGCTCGCAGATTCCCGGGGAAGAGGACGAGTTCTGACCGGCTGCAGACCGTTGCTGGCAGACGCGTGCAAAAGAGAGAGAGGGAGCGAGGGAGGGAGGGAGGGAAGGAAGAAGGGGGAGGGAGAGATCGAGGATCGAGGGAAGACGTGGACGGGATGGGGCGTGTGTGTGTGCATGTGTGTGTGTTCGCACGAGCACACACACGCGCGCGTGCGCAAACACACACACACACACATGCTGGTTGGGTTTGGGGTTTTTTTTTCCTCCTTTTCTCCTCTCAACTACCTCGTTCTCTCTCCTTTCATGCTCAATCCCCATCCATTTGCTTGTGCCAAGCCAGTAAAAGGGGGGGAGAGAGGGAGGGACGGAGAGAGAGAGAGAAGAGAAGAGAGAGGGAGGCAGAAAGAGAGAGAGAAGGATCCACCTATTTGGCAAAGAGACATCCTGGAGCAGCCAATGACTGCATCCAAGGGGAGGAGGGAACTGGGTGAGCAGGGAGGGTGGGGAGAGCCCCCGGCAGTTGGAGACCAAAAACAATTTGCCCAATCGACAAGTTCATGTCTAATGAACAAGCAAAGTCCAGCAGTTATGAATTTTTCATTCCAGGCTCCCACTCGGGTCCATTTGGCAGCAGCCACCCAGCAAATTTGCGGGGGGGGGGGGAGCTGGGATTGAGGAAGACTCGGAATTTTTTTTTTTAGCCAGAAAAATAAATAAATAAAGGCCTGACTCTGGCGGGCTGGCAGGCGGGTGGGAACCCCAGAAGGCTTTGGGGAAGCAGCTGTGCCTTCTCTTCTGTTTTGGTTGCAGTCTTTTTCTGGGGCCCTCACAATCTCTTTTCCTGGTTTTATTTTTTTAAATTATTATTATTTATGGAGCTCAGGGGCAAGTGGAAGTTTTCTTCCCCGCCATACACAGGAGCCTGCAGTGCTATGAATAGAAATAAGAAGAGAGCTTGGAAAGTGTCCATGCCAGCAGCACTTCCAGGGCAGGGACCCATTGCCCAGGGTATAGCCACCCCATGGTCCCCAGGTCTGGCTGGTGCAGGAGCACTCCCAGATAAAGCAAGGCCTCCCAGCATCCCAGGCCTCCTCCCTTTCTCCCCCAACCCCCAGCCCCAGGCAAGCTCAGCCTCCTTTCTCGGCCTACACCCAGCCACGCACACACGCTCCATTAGCAGTGATGAGGGATGCCAATGCAACACAGCTCCGCTCGAGAGAAACTGCAACAGTTTATTAAAATAGCCTCCTGTCACAGCACTCCACTGACAAGCTCTACACGCAGCCACAAACACAACAGCCACCCTCAGGGAGAAGTGACAAAGGTGGAAAGACGGACACTACCGCTGCACAGAAGCCCTGAGTCTGATCAATGACCACCACCACAACCCAGATGTTTAATTCTTTGCTTTGTCCAGATCTGCCCTCTTCAATTAATCCAAGATTACTTTTCTTACTTGTTCCCCAGATCAATTCAGACAAAAAGGGCCCAGACCCTACAAGTACAAGATACAAAAGAATAAAATGAGAAACCCAAAGGAAAGGGAGAAAGCTAAGAAAAGACACAACAGGACACAAAGCAAAGGGCCCTAGAAGGAAGAACTGGAAGAGCAGGCACCTCAGGGAAATCAAGTCACAGAGAAGAGACCTACCCGAGAAGCCCAATTCCTGGTCCCCAGCAGAAGGGGAAGCTAAGCACTGGGGAGAGGGAGCCCCACATATTCTGGGGGGGCTTTCCAGTTAGTGCTATGGAGTAGCCATGCTTTAGGCCTTCCAAAAGCACTAAGGACACATAAGAAATGAAAGGAAAAGCAGAGGAGGAAAGATGAAACACAGACAGGGAGACAGTGATCTGATTCTGCTAGAAGCCCCATCCCTACAGCTGCACTCTCCCAAGGCAGAGCTCAGAGCTCAGCTTGGGGTAGGGTGTGGATGGGAGGTCACTGCTCACGGAGCTCCTTTCTTCCCCAACTGAAACCCTGTGCTCAATGCCTTTATGTTCAGCAGAAAAGTTCCTGAAAGAGCGCCTGGGGTGTGCCAAAACAAAATATCCAGCCCTGGGCTGGCACTAAACCCTGACAATGGGAGAGAGGCTGCCTAACACCTGGGACCCCAGTCTGTGCCCTGAACACTCTATCTCTAGTGAAGTGAGCTCAAGGCTGATGCCCCTGCCCCACCCCAAGATAAACAGTTATAGGTGGGAGTGAAGGAGTCAGGTGCCTCTTAGGATAGGCTTCTTAGGGTGGTGTTCAATAATTCACATCATGTTAATAACCATCTTCAGTCCAATCAACCAAAGATGTTAGCTTGGTGACACATACCAAAAACCAGCCTCTCTACCCTGAGGAAACAATTTTACTTCTAAAGTCAAGGTGAGGCCATAAAAACTACAAGTGAGTTTATATTTGGCATGAGGATGTCTTTCTGGTATTCTAATTTATACTAACTATTAGACACTGAATAAAAAATGGCCCACATGAGTCTCCTGGAGAGTTCAGGCATGTTCCGTTTCAGACCACATTGGCAGGTGAAGAAAGTGCATGGGCTGAATCCGAATGTGGTGGTACAACTGGGTCAGGGATGGGGGCGGATGGGAGAGCAGCAGTCCCACGGCCCAGGAGGTGACAGATGGAAGGATCCACATAGAAGTTAAGGAAATAGGCCAAGATGCTTGATTCAGTCCTGGAGGGAGGGCGGTCAAAGGTTGATTGAGTGGCAGAGAGATCTGACAGAGAAGGCAATAGGGAACTGAGGAGTGAAGCCTCAGGGACCCAAGTGCTTCCTCAAGGCTTTCTTAACAAGAGAAGCAACAGGCCCTTCCCAGGGGAGAAACTGGAAGGGAGAACAATCGTCAATTGTCCTTCTCCTGCCTGTGGACATAACCTTGAAGGTGGGCAGAGGATTCTCAGGCAATACTTTACTTTCTCTTTACCCTGTTCCCAGCAGGGGCTGCTGGCTCCCAGCAAAGAGGCTGTGGTAACCAGTGGCCTGGGTATTCTGAATACTTGATAAGGGGAAGGAGAAAGTCTCAACTCTATCTCTCTCTTCCCCCATGGGCACACACTGAGAACTGCTTTGGTTCCATTAGAAACATTTCAGCACACCTCCCTCCATCCCCTGACTCCTGCAGCCACTGGTAGTGGCCCAGATGCCCCCTCAAGGGCCCTAGACAAAAGGAGACTGTCCCCCTTTTATTAAGAGAGTTGAGACTCTAGTAGTAAGATTACCTGTCCCCAGCCCAACCTCCTTCCATTCTCCCCTCCAGCCCCTTGGGCGGGTGAAAGATCAGACTGCTCTTCACTCTGCACTGAGCACCAGAGCCAAGACCAAAAAAAAAAAAAAAACCCTCAGATGATTCAAGGCTTCTCCAGCTTTGAGTCGCTGGCAAGTTCAAGGGTTTAGGCAATGGAGTGACCAAGGGGACATAAAAGAGAGGGGAGGTGGAAGAGGGGAAAGAAAGGAGGAAAGAGAATGAGAGAAAAAACAACCGAGGGAAAAGAGGAAAAAGGAAGCCAGTGATCCTGGTAAGACTGAGTTAAAAAAAAAAAAATAAGGCAAGGGGGAACAATAAGGAGGAGGCAGGAAAAATTGGGGGAAAAGTCATTTTCCCCATTTGAGAATAAAATTCAGAAGCCAGAAATAAGTCTTTTAAAATCCACATGGGTTTTGGTTGCTGGAAAAGAATTTATTGCCTTTGTAGAAGAAAGACCTTTCTCTTTCATTGCTGAATATATAGAATTTGGAAAAAAACAGCAACAGTTTTCACGGAAACATTTCTAAAATAAATACCCATACTAGTTTCAGCCATCACTAGGAGAAATGTGCCCCCAGGGGAAAAAAAAGACTGAGCAGGCCACAGAGAATGAGAAATAGAAAGAAGGTGAAAGGAAAAGAGAAAACAGCCAAACCTGGAGAGGGAGTGCCAAGCTGGGCCTAAAGCTGCAAAGACAACAATGGAGAGGACGAGGAGGATAGAGCAGAGAAGGAAAAATAACCAAGGATAAAAGACACAAAAAGGCCCTGAGAGAGGACTGGGAAACAGAAAAAGAATAACTTGCTAAGGAAAATTACCACTTCCACGCGAGACGGTAAAATGTGTGCTTTTCAAAAACTCTACACAACACAGTCCAGTCGACTCATTGAGGCTCCAGCCCACTGAGGCCTTGTGGATTATTTGAGAGAAAATAAGAAAACACGTATAGCACCTCATCACGTACACGGTATTACAAATTCTTCAAGGAAATAAAATAATCTTCCCAGTCTGACATAGGTTTTGCAACCAGCCGACACTTACCGCTACTTACCACTAATAAAACATCTAGAAGCACTAATAAGTTGTATCTTTTAATACAGGGTCACTGTTACGAAGTATCTTTATCTTAAAATCCTGTTTGTCCATATCCTGCTGCCTTTAAGGTTCAAATTTATTCTTTCAGATCCTAGACACAGAGGCCCAGGCTGATTTGGGTAACTATATACAGTCAGCGTAAATAACTGAAAAAACTTAATAGAAATTACCAGATATTCCAGTATCCACTACTGCTTATCTACAGCCTGGGTGAGAAAGGATGCAGGAAATAAAAAAGGCCACAAATAGAGCCCCAATTAATTTGCCCAGTTGCTGGCATTTTATAATTCACCCTTGGTCTGAACCGTAAGAACTGACTTCATGTCCCCAAGATCTCTCATCATGTCCCACAGATCGCTGCTTCATGGAAGGCCACACACAAGAAGCCAGTGGCCAGACTCACGGGCAGAGATGGGACGGGACTGCAGATAGGATCGTGGCACCAAGGGAAGGGGTCCGGCTGCTTATCCTGGAGGAAAATAGGGCCTCATCTCTCTGTGGGGCCAGCGGAAAGGGGCTCTGCTGCCAGAGCAAAATCATCCAAGAGTCTGGAAACGCCAGGAATGGAAACCGGAAAATGCACTTTGCGAGGAATCTCAGATAATTTGGACAAAGCGGGTTTTTGGCTGACTTGGGCCTGTTTTCTTCCGCTCAGGAAAGGTGGCCTATGCTTCCTAGCAGTGTCTTTCCAGGGTCCTCACACTGGCTGAATGGATTCACCCCACACCCTGGTGCTGGATCTAGGATGGGGTCTTCCTCACAGCCAGGTCCAGGCCACTCTCCTGTATCCCCCTTCCCTTCCTTTTCTCCTGACTACAAACCGGAGCGGGATCTGTGGCCTGGGATCTGGCCAACAGGCAGCCTCATTCTGGTTCCAAATACTCCCCTGCTCCAGGCACATCTCCCTCATCCTCTTGGCACTGAATAAAATAGGGTAGGGATGGAGATATTGGGGGAGACAATCCATTCTCTCTAGGGTGACTAGAAATTGTTTAGTTTCCGCTCATTCTCTACGGGAAATGGGAAACAAAACCCCTAGTCTTTAATTCATTATTTAGTTTGAAACTTCCTTGTGTTACCAAATAGAAGTAAAAAAAAAAAAAATCCAAGAGGGCCAAAGCTTTCCTCCAGCTTGCAGGTTTCATGGACAGGACCCTCTAAGGGTGCAGGACAGATGACCACTGAAGACTCTGAGGGGCAAAGGCAGAGCCTCACTCACCTAGTTCACTGGGAAATATCACTTCACAGTGGCTAACAGCCCAAGAAGAGGAAAGAATCACCCCACAGGCCAGCTTCACAACTTTCTCTGAAGAAGCAAAAAACTGACAAAAGGCAAGGGAAAGAGAGACCAGTTAAGATGAGGTCTATGCCCAGCACAATGCAAGAATATCTGGAGGGCAAGAGAGAAAGCCAGAGCAAACAGTAAAATGTTGAAAACTCACCCTATACCTCCCCCAAGCAAATCCCCTCCTTTGGGGGGCTCAGGAAATAGAAAGATGACAAAACCCAAAACACTGTGACCTTTCCAGCCCTTCTGCAAGGGCTCCTTCAACATTAGTCCAGATACCCACTTCTAGTTTTGCTGGTTCTATATCCCCTGAAACTGGAGACAGAAATGGAAACAGCCCAAGGTTTTTCCTAGCCCCCTGCCCAAATGCCTGGCCTGTACTCCAGGCACCCTCATCACTGAGGGAACTTCTTTCTTACAGTTACTGCAGCACAGGCACTGCCCAGAGCCCCAAAATGTAAGATTTTAGGAGTGGAAGGAGGTCATTTTTCAATCTCTGAAAATCCTTCGCTCCCCCAACTATTTTATTATCAGGATCATTGCCAGGGAAACCCAAGAATCCTCATTTTCCTGCTGTCTGGCCTCCGCAGAAGCTGGCACAGGGTGCCTGGAGGAGCTCGGACTGTGCCCACCCCTCAGCCAGCCGTGCTCCATCCCTCCCAGCTCCCTTTCTTTCTCACCCTCTCTCCCCCTCTGCGTCCTCCAGCTCCAACACAAACTGTTTGCACGGGAAGTCTCCCTCTATGACCCGATTCAGCACACACAAGAGAAAACTGTGGGCGACAGACCCAACGTCCTAACGAACTTGAGTTAATTAATGCTAAGGAAGAAAAGAGGAGCCCTCGCTCTGTTGAATCACGGTTCACTAGCCCTTTCAGTTTGCTGTGGGTGGAGGAAAAAAAAGAGAGGCTTTTTGGTTCAAATATTTTTGGGGGGCGAAGAGAAAACAAAAACACCGCAGAAGGGCCATGGAGGGCGAAGCTGTCAGTACCTGCCCGGAGGAGCAGAGGCAAAAGGACTGAGCCGGCAAAGGCAGTAAAGGCGTCCTCCCCTGAGCTTCTGGCCTGAGCTGTTCTGAGAAGACAGAGAAGGAGGAAGAAAAGGAAGGGATTATCAACGGCTCTTGGGCCTGTTAGAATAAATCACTCTAAAAACTATACTGTCAGACTGTAAGATACCTTTTTTAAAAGCCCAAACTCAACAACAGAATTTGAACAGAGCTGTGGAAATGTTTTATCAGTGCAGAAAACTGAAGTATGGATGGCAGGCGTACAAAAAATTTAAGTGTTCAGAAAAAAAAAGAAGGGGTGGCAATTGGGGGGCAGAGAAAACAGCTACAATTTTGCTTTCCAGATGTTGACAGCAAAATGTAATTGGCAAGTAACTTACTTCCTACCAAGTATTATCATTTGGTCCTGAGATGTTAAAATCCTACATGTAAGCCTAAGTCTGCAGGTAGTTTCCAGGAGGTTCACATGTGTGAACTGGACGGGTCAGGATGCCTGTGGACAACCAGTCCAGTCATCTTTTTTATCAGCTTGCTAATTTTTACAAGTTCTCCCACCATTCCTAGTGAGGAGGACTGAGCAAAGCAGGCTGGAGGACATTTTTATTTAAATTTTTATTATTATTTTGTAAAGCCCAGTCTGGCTTCTTCTTTATCTTTGAAGCCGGAGCTTCCTTTTTTGTAAAAAAATAAATAAACTTTTTAACTGAAGCCAGGCATGTATAAAAAGAAGAGTGCACACATTGTAAGTATGCTGCTTGATACATTTTCACAAAGTGAACACACCCATGTAACTCCACCCAGATTAAGAAATAAACATTTTCAGCATCACTGAACAGGCCTTAAAATTTTAAACTATGGAGTTCTCATAATGTATATGGCTTAGACTTGGCTCCTGCTCATATCAGTAGCATCAAATATGAACACCTCTGTGTATATACATGTTATAGTGTATGCTGCGTTATTCATGCGACCACAAAAACGTGTGGCAAATAGTAGCCCCACTCATCCTCACTGCTACAGAGGGTTTCTGTGTGTGTGTGTGTGTATGTGTGTGTGTGTGTGTGTTTCTCTCTTTTCTCTCTTCTTTCTCTCTGTGTCTGCCTAAATCTGATCCCATCAACAGGGCAACCAACTGTGCAGCGGGTTTAGCAGACTATCAGGGCATGTGTGGGGCACAAACGGGACCCACCAAGCTGAAAGCCAAACAGCCTTAGTGACTAAGGGGAGAAGAGGCCCCTCCTCTCGTTCTGCCTGCACCACCAGCAGGGACTGGGATTTGGGGGGGACTCAGCATGCAGGTCTTGAGGGAAAGTGACCACAGAGCCAGGAGTTCCTGAAGAGAGAACAGGCACCCATCAGGGCATGCTGCTTTCAACCCTGTCCTTAAAAGCCCTTCAGGAAGGTGAGAAGAAAGGGATGGAATGGAGAGAAGGGAGCAGAAAGAGTGATCAGGCAGCAGGAGGCTGAGCCTAGGGTCCTCAAGCAGGACTGGGGCTGCCTGCCGAGGGAGGGAGAACCCTGCCTCTGTCTACCCCCTCCTTGGCTCTAGCCCCAGCTGGTTCCCCCTTCACTTTCACTAGCACTAAATTTACTTTATAATTTTAAAATTAAATTTTAAAAAAAGCAGGAAAGAGAAAGCACTAAAGGCAAAATACCTCCCACAATATCTCTCCAAGGAGGGGGAAAAAGTTTCTGCTTATGTAAAAAGACGAATGCAAGGGATCACTGAAAAGTCTAAGCACGAAATAAGAGGAAAATAAAAGAGAAACACATTTAATTAAAAACACCTGAAGCAAATAATTCCCTTTGCAATTCCAAGGCACTGCACAGCCACTGGGCAGAAGCCCATACCCTCATTTCTTGCCACTTTTCTTTTTCCTTTCTCACGGGCAGAAAGGTCTTTCCTGAACAGTTCAGAAGCCACTTTTCCATCCAGGTGGTACACCTACACCTGGGGGGAAGGCCTGTAGCAGCCACTTCTCCTACCAACAGCCCAGAGCAAACCTCTGCAGCATCGATAAAGAGTCCCTTCCCCAATTCCTACCTCTTTCCAGGCCATCCCCAGCTAATGGGCCTGGACCCTGCTCTTCTGCCCCAAACCCAGGACATGTGGGCAGTGGCACAGGCACTGCCCTGGGGCTGGATGCCAGGCCCAGCCCAGGTGGGCAGCTCTCTCCCCTACCAACAGCAAGGGGCTACCAACGCGGGCTCTCCACAACCGCATTTTCTTTTCCAAGTGCATATGCGCTAGGAAGAAAGAACTGTTCAGCTAAATTTACAATATGACAAGGGATCCAAGAAATCTGATCTGTCTGAGCAGGCGATCTTTAGAAATATTTGATCCTATTGTGGGGAGAGCAGGTACCAGAGTAAGAGGTGAGGCTGCTTCCTCACACCCGGGTTTGACTCTCCCACCACCCGAGCAGCCAGAGAAACACGCCCTCGGCTGGCATGGGGTACCAGAGCCCGGCTTCTTTCTTCTTTTCTTTCTTTTTTGAACGGGCTCTAGAGCAAACCAGGCAGTGGGTCAGGGCCCAGAGGCGGGGGAGGGAAGAGGAGCGGGTTGGTTGTCTCCAACTCGGGAAGAGGAACGGCAGCCGCAAGTTTCCCGGCTTGTGCCAGTTAGGGGATTTGCGAATCCGACCGGAGCGGAGAGAGAGCGGCGGGTGAGGAAAAAAAGCTCGCATTAAAACTAACCAGCTCTGCCGAAAAGCGTGCTTTTGTCCTTAAACAAGACAATGCGAGTGGAGAGGAGAGAAGAGAGACAAGTTATTTCTCACTCTTTAATTATTCCAATGCTTAGCATTATTATTTTTTAACCACACACATTAGCCAGTGATATATTCTAACCCTCAACTACACTGGTATTTTTCTCTGATTACATACTTTGCTGTGGCAAACCCGGGCTCCGACGACAGAGGCAGCGCAGAAGAGGGCTCCAAAATAAGACAATTTTATTAAAATCATAATAATTCCTTGCATTTCCATAGTGTCTTTTCTGCAGCACAGATCCCAGATGCCCCTTGCCGAGGTCTACTAGGGAATCCAGGGACTGCAACTTAGGCTGAGAGCAGGAGAGGCTAGCAAGCTCTGGGGAGCGTCACCGGTATGTATTTTTCTTTCCCTTTTTAACAGCCTATTTCTACAGTTCAGCCACGTCTCACAGCTTTATATTTTTAAGTAATAAAACTCTTTTAAATTAAAAAAATGTTTTTAGAAAAGAAGGAAAAGACCCGAATTGTAAGGGAAAAAATGGAGCTAAGAGTGGTCTGGGAGCTTGGGGAGGGGAGTGATGCTGGAATGGGCCACGCCTGGGTGCAGGGGGCATGCAAAGCATAGGGTCAGCCACCGCCCCAGGTCATCCTCCTCCCCCCGAATCCGGGTGCAGCTGGGGCAGGCTGAGCCGTGTGCAAGTGGAAAAGGAAAAGAACCTAACACAATCAGAGCACATTTTAAGTAATTCAGGTGATGAGAAGTCGGGTTTATGACCGACCTGCTTCCGAAGGGTCTGGAGGCCCCTGGGCATTTTATGTCTGAGTGCTGCGTGCTGCTCTGGCTCCAGAGGGGGCTTGGAGGACTTCAGCCTGACACCAGCTTCCTCCTCTGACAGGTTAAATCGGCCTGCTGGTTTGCGGTGCAGGGATTTACCCCCACACACACACATTTTTATCCTCCCCTCCAGGAAGTGCGGGGCAAAAGGGCTCGTAGCAATGGTAAGGAGGACTTAATGCCCTAAATTCAAAAAGTCAGCCCCAAGAGCAGTGTTGATCATGAAGGACCTGGGGTAAATTTTGAAAAGATTTTTAGAGGCTGCAGCAACTCCTGCGGCCTGAAGGCAGAAGAGAGGGAAAGGGAAACCCATTTTCTGCCACTTAGTTACATTTCTACCCCTGCTTGATGGAGGCCAAACACCCCAAAACTCTGCCAACCCAAGAAACAAACAAAAATCTCCCCTGGTAAATTTCCCTGCTCCCTAGTCCTAAACAGGAGGCAGCTTGGGGGTAGATGCCCAGCCTCCAACTCAAGACCTGAGGCCTAAAGGTGGCATCATGGAGAAGAGACCCTTTTCAAAGTGGAGTACTGCCCTAAAACTGTATGTGGATTTAGGGGGCAGTAAACCCCAAACTCTCTCAAAAAGCCAAAGAATAACAGCAATCATCAACATCACACTCATATACAAAGATCTCTCATGCATTATCCTCTGTTGGCTGTTAGGACAGGTGTACCAGGAGGGAAACTGAGGCAAAGGTGGCCCTGAGCCCCGCGTCTGGGGCCAAACCAAACTTGAGGCAAAAATGCCAACATCTGTTCCCCTTCTGACAGCAGTCTTTGAAGCTGCAAAAGGCCCACTACCTTGAATGAAAACCCCAATATAGGCATGGGGTCACTTTGGGGGGGGGGGCTGCTGTGAGGAGTAAGGCCTTCCTGTGCAAAGCAGAGCCAGGACACTCCTGAGACCCACACAGAAAAGGATCTACTGTGGCCAGGAGGGATCATTTGGGGACCTCTGGCAGCACAAAGGGTCCAAGGCTTCACCTAGGCTTCTAGTTTTCTCCTCACCTGTCTATGTACTGAGAATTTCCCACTCAACACATAGAGGGGTTCTGGAGCCACCTGGGTGAGCACCACAGGCCCTTCCCACCTCTGTGCCCTTGAAGCACCACTTCCCTCCTTTTCCTACCAGGAATGTCCCAAGCACCTCAGGTTGGCCTTTGCACACAACCCCCTCAAGGCTCCTGGCCCCTATTGCTCCAGGGTTTTGGACTTCTCCTCCCACCCCTGCAGTGCACAGTGCAAGTGATGTTGACTGTTGACGGTCAGCATCCAGTTTTTCTGGCGTGGAAAGCACACAACCTACCTAGTGCCTGGGACCAAGGGAGGCCTCTTCACTCACTCACACCCACACAAGCCCCACTCCTACCCCAGAGTTTCAGCAGATCTGGGAAATGCCAGGCTACAATGAAAGAAGCCCACCCAGGGGCTAACCCAAGGGGTTGTCTCTGCTAGAATATCCACCTACATGGTACACATGGGGCCTGGGGGAGGAGGTCGGGTTCAGGCAGATTTAAGAGCTAGATGAGCTCCTCCCGTGGGGGACCTGGAGGAGAGAGGATGGAGAGTCTTTCTTCTCAAAGCGCTATGGTTGGGTAGTAGGTGTCTGGGGGGTCTTGGGACACCCCCCTACTTCTGCTCAGCCATGCACTTCTATTTTAAGACTTCTCCCACCCCTCCAAAACCCACCCACACTGGCTACTCATGGACCACAGTAGCCAGCATGCGCAGGGAGGCAGTGAGCTCATCTCCTAGCCAGGGGCGCATCTGAAGGGAAGGCCAGAAGGGCTAGTAGCACACACGCGGCCCCAGCGGCCAAGCTGGATTCAGGACAAGTGGAAGTTTTGCCTGAGGTGTGTGTGGGGGGGGGCATTAAATGGCCTCTTTGTGAAGAACTGTGGCCGTCACTCAGGGTTAATTTAAGCAGCAACAGCAAACACACACCAAAAAGCAACGTCTCGCCGTGCCGCTGCCGCCGCCGCCGCCGCCGCCGCTACCGCCCGCCGGCACCCACCCCCGTCGCAGTTGTGTTTCTTGTGTTTTGGGGGCTGCGGGTGATTGGGCTTTTGGCGACAGGCAATGTAGTCTGTCCAGTCCTTTTGGGAAAGGGGTCCCTTGTCTTTAAGAACGTGGGATGTCCACAGGGGAGAGTGGGAGGGCTGCTGCTTCCTCGCCCCACTTCCCTGCCTGTCGAAATGGTTTTTGCAGGTTTGGGACTGAAGCCTAGTGGGGGTGGTGAAACGTACAAACGTGGACCGAGAAGAAAGGGGGGGAAACAGTTCTTACATATAAAAGTATATACAAAGGTACAAATTTTGAATTTAATTATATCACATGCAGGGGCACCACTGGACAGCAGCAGTTCGAGAGATCTCACCTGTGCCCCAGGGACATTTGGGGAGGCAGGTGTTTCTGGAGAAATGGGAATTAGGCCTCCTTTCCCAACCCCCTCCCCCAACAACCTGAATTTGGTTCTGGAGCCAGGTGCCCTGGGCCGCCTGGCAGGTGTGTGGCTCACGTGAAACTCTCATGCGCAGGCTGGGGAGGTGTGTGTCCGCGTGGGCCTGGAGGCACGTGCGTGGGCACCAGATGCTCCCGCAGGCTCAGGGACCTGCTGGAGCCTGGGACCCGCCCCCCATGAAGGCGCTGGGCAGTAGGTGTACTGAGAATCCCCATTCAGCAGAGCAGAGGAATAGATGCACGTGTTGGAGACCCCCATCAGGTCCCAAATAGGAGCATGTTTATGTGCTGGACAGTCTTGTTGGGGTGTCAGGACTGGAAGTGCATATAAGCTTTCAGTGTTTGGGATCCCTGGTTCAGGGACACCACTGGACAACACCGTGCTCAGGACCTAGAGCCGGTGTAGAGCGACAGTGCAGGAGTGTGAATGTCCTTCTGGGGTGTCAGAGATGGGCATGGCATGTGCTTGCCAGGGTCCCCATTGGAACTGCAGGGCAGGGGTGTGTGCTTGTGTTTGCAAGCAACTTAGGAGTGGCCACCATTGCCTGGATCTGGCCCCTGTGTGGACCATGGGGGAGGGGCCTGCATGGGGGTCCAAGGCGGGTTGTTGTTGGAGACCTGTTGGTTTTAGCCCAGGCAACTAAGGGGAAAGCCCCAGGGAGCAGGTGGTGGGGGACAAAGAAGGAGAATGCAAGAGGAGGCTAGCTGTAGAGGAGGAAGCTCCCTGGAACACAAAGGGCCCTGGGGGAATAAGGTTGCCCCCCTCCCCACCACACTGGGGCCTGGCCTGGGTCTGGAAGCCCCAGAGCCCATAGCAACCATTCTACCCATGTAGACAGGACAGGGACAGTAGCACAAGTCCTAAGTCTTCTCTTCTCTGCCTCCCAGGACCCCTGGCCTCATCCTACCACACCAAATCACTTGTAGGACCATGGGCTGCTGCCACCATTAGCCATCCCCAGCCTTCACGACCATCACTACCCACGCAGCAGACACTCAAACCTGGTGCCCACTGCGCATGTAGTCACCCCTCAGATGGTGGATTATGGCTTGATTTTCCCCACCCAAGAGCAAATGATTTGAGCACCTATAATCAGCAGGGCTGGCAGGCCCTTTCCTGTGTCTTGGCCTGGCTGCTTCAAACTTCAATTATGCCCACTTGGGGAATGGGAAGGGCATTCCCAGGGAAATGACTAGAAGGAGGAGCCTGAGGTGGACGGGAGCAGGTTGAAAAGGTGGAATGACCTGTTAAAGCCTTGCTTGCCCCTGAGGACCTGGCTGAATAATTCCTGACCATTCTGCTTCCAGCCCCATGACCTTGGGACTTGATCTTACGGCCTTTGTTTCCTCATCTGTAA
Organism: Nycticebus coucang; assembly: GCF_027406575.1. Classification (NCBI taxonomy): domain Eukaryota; kingdom Metazoa; phylum Chordata; class Mammalia; order Primates; family Lorisidae; genus Nycticebus; species Nycticebus coucang. The sequence continues at coordinate 66,392,226 of NC_069782.1, read as the reverse complement.
AACAGGTTACTCATACCCGCCTCTCATTGGGAAGGTCACAGGAGGTCACGTATGCCCACCCCAGCCCCCACTCTCCACCCACCCGCTGCCCAGGCATAATTGCTCTGGAGCCGGTAGCTGTTATTTTTATTGTGAGGAATCTATGGCTGTGACAAGCTGTGACGCTTGGTGTGATCGCGTGAGGCTGGCTGTGTGTGCGACTGTGCTGCTCTGTGTGTGTGTGCGTGTGTGTGACAGGTTGTGTGTTAGACTGTGCGTGGACGACAGATTGTGCCGGTGTGCGGCGGTGCTTGTGACAGGCTGTCACTGCGCGACAGACTGCGGGTGGCGGGGTGTTGCGGGCGATGACTGTGAGTGGAGATGAGGCAGTGTGTGGGACTGGGATGGGGGACCCCCACAAACCTACCTCCGTTGGGGTCTGGCTGATAGGATGGGGAGGCTCTCTAATGTCCCCTCGGGCCTTGGTGTTTCCAGTGAGTTCATTAGTCCCTGCTTGTTTGCAAAGCTTAGAGGTGACAGGTTAGAGGACCCTGTCACAGAGCCTGTTGTGCACATACTGTGTCAGCTTAAGGGCCCCCAGCTTCTTTCTGGGGTTTAGGGGCTCCTAGAAAAGTCATCAGGGAGCTCAGGGTGTGAGGGATCTCAGGCCTGGCTGGCTTCAGCAAGGAATGCACACCTGTCCTGTTTCCCACACTTTCCCTGAGCTCTAGGCTAGGGCAGGGCTGGTAGAGATCCGGAGAAGGAAGAGGGGTTTGGGGAAAGATCAAGAAAATCTGGGAGAAAGGGGGAAGAAACTGAGAAAAACAGAGAGAAGCGAAAGAGGAAAGAGAGAGGGAGTGAGAGACAAAAGTCAGCACGGGCCCAGATCTGCCTGGGACCTCTAGTCAGGGTGGACACATACCAGGTTTATAGGGGAAATGCCCACCAGCACTTAGTGGCATTGCTTGTACACCAGGCCCTATGCTCAGAGACCACTTTCAGGGAGGCAACCCTTCCAAAGGATAAGAAACCCCAGGCTTAGCCAAAAAGCATCTGGACAATTCCAAACCAGGTGTCCTAACCAGTGTGGGATTCCACTTCCTACACCATCCAGGCCCACAGCTTCCCTCTATGGTTAGGGGAAAACTGAGGCTGGAAGGATCTATCCAAGCATCACCTCGAGCCCTACAGGATCCCAAGCCTGAGAGTCGTGTGCTTTCTCTAACATGGTAAAACCTCACAAGCTAGAAGAATCCCAGGGCTCATGGGTTGGGGGCAACACCCTGTGACACCCCACCCGCCTCCATGGCGTGCCGATACGTGTGTGTCGCATGTGTTGTGGATGCTGTGCCCATGGACATCCTGCAGCTGCCTCTGGTATGCAGGCCACAGCATGATGTGTGTGTCCCTCCACTGATGCAGGCCTATGTGGGTCTTCTCTGTGTGTCTGTGTGTCCATTCAGGGCCAGCCCCTACCACAGATAGGGGAGAGGCATCAAAGCACCCCTCCCACCCCCCCGAAAGTGTGTCTTTGATACTTGCAGCCTCGGCAGCGAAAAACAAGTTTCCACAGGGCCGCCTTGGGTTGAGGCCAGGCCGTCCTCAAATAACATTTGAAGTTACTTAGCAAACTTTGTTTAGTGCCGAGAGAGGCGCGGGCAGTAGGCTTGGTGGGGGGGGAGGGCAGTAAACCGGTTCCTCCGAAGTCCCTTGCCCCTCTGGGGGCACAAGCGCCCTACGTAGTAGGGCTTGGCTCCCTCACCCCAGCTCTGGAAAGGGGACGCAGGAGTCTTGGAACCCTAGGAGGGAAACTTGGGGAGGAAGTTCAGGGATCCCCACTGGATGAAGCCTTGCTTTTGCCAATCCAGGGCCTGGGCTTGGGCACAGATGCCCACCCTGGTTTCCTGGTGGCCTACAGGCCAACTCCAGTCCCCACGGTTAGTCAGAAATAGTAGGGTGGCCAGTTTTGCTGCATTCTAGCCCTGCCAACCTTGAGGCAAAACGAAAAGAGCCAGGTTGAACAGGGCTGGCTTAGAGCTTGTGCCCCCAGCCCCAGAAACATACACAAGCACCAAGAAAGGCCCTAATGCCCACATACCCAGTACCCACCCAAACTCCCATTTCCAGGTCCCAATCCCAGACAGCGAAGAAGGCCTGAGAGCCAGTGATAGCAGCAGGTTTGGAAGTGAGAATGGCGCCTATAAGGGCGGGGGGGGGGGGAGGAGATGCCAAAAATGGTGAGCCATTATAGGCAAGCAAGCAAGAGAGGGAGGCAGGGAGGGAGCAAGTGGGGAAAATGGAAGCCAGGCAGGCAGGTAGGCATCCTCACTGAGCTCTGGGTTGCAAAGGGGCAGCGTCAGGAAATGCACACAGGCTGGGCCCTTTCAGGACTTGGGCATGGGGGATGAGCCTTAGGTGGCATGAGACAGGCAGGGGGCCCGGAGACTCCACCCCCACCCCAAGCTTCAAAATGGAGATTGGCAGCAGCAGCCGCTCAGCTCTGCCCGGGCATGGGGTGGGGGTGGCGGGAAGGCAAGGCGCCAAACCAAATGCCACCAGGCTGGGCACGATAGTTGCCAGCCTGAGGTGCCGACCCCACCAGTCCCCTGGCCCAGAGCCCTGGAGCCAGGAGCCTGGAGCTTTGGGGGCAGAGAGAGTCTGATCCTGGTGGGAGTTCAGGGACACAGCAGGCAAAGCCAGGTCCCCCCCAAGCTGTGGGCAGGTCCCCAAGACCCTGTAAAGATGGTGCAGCCTGGTACTGCCAGGGTGACAGGCTGGGGTAAAAATAAACTGGGCCCGCCCTGGGGGAGCTAATTCGAGGGGCCCAGGTGGAAATGCCACTCTGGGCCACCAGCTGCCCCCATCCCATCCCCCAGCTCAGAGCAGCAGGATTGAGAATGCCCATTGCCCGTCAAGACCTGGTTTTGCTACAGGAAAAGCCTCAGCCATCTTGTCCTCAGGTCTTGGGCGGGCACCATACGGCATATCCACAAGTATGGATAATGGACAACCTCGGGATGCAGCAACAACAGGCCATGCATTCTGGCAAATGGTGGGCAAGACCATGCTAACCCCCCATCCTTGACCTCTAGACTTCCCTTTTGAGAGGAAATGGAGCACACAGGCTGCACTTGAGCTGTAGCAGGGCACCACCGAATATCAGCACCTCACCATGAGGATTCCCTGACCACCTCTGCTCAAACTGCAGCTGCCCAGAACTCCCAGAACCCTGCCTGCTGTCTTTCCTCCACAGCACCTAGTGCTGTCTTAGGGACTGGACACTCCCTTGTTTATCAGATTCGGTGCCTGCCTTCCCACAGGGGCTGGCACCTTTGCTAGTTTTGCTCCATGCTGAGCCCCCAGGGCCTAAAACAGGGCCTGGCACCCATGAGGTGCTTGGTAAATATTTGTTGAAGGAATGCACAGGCCCCTGGCTGCACCCCCAGCATGTGGGCTCCGGCTGGGTGCCCAGAAAAGTGTGGGAGAGGACATCCAGCCCTCCTGGAGTAAGGGCATGAAGCCTGGCCACTGGGGGTATAGCGGGGATAAGACCACCATTCACCCTTATTCTGAGCCCCAGACAGAAGATCCAAAGGTCAGAGTGTTGGGCTGACAGCTGGGTCATGCTTCAAATGCGGATGTGGAGGCAGGGGGGTGAGCAGGCCAGCTCTGAAATTTGGAAAAGTCCAGAGAACGAGCTGCGATTCTGTCCCATCGGCAGGATTTAGGATGGTGGTGATCATAGAAGGGGGTCAGGCTCCACCTAGCCCTCGTCCTTAGCACTGACTACGCCTTCTCTGGGTGTAGGTTTTTGGTCTATAAAATCAAGCACTTCAAATCAAGCACAGTTTTAAAGCACTTCCTGTGAATCAGCTCCTCAGAATCACAATCTCGCTTCCTAGATGCAGAAATTGAGTCCCAGAGAGGTTAAGTGACTTGCCCAAAGTCACACAGCTAGCAAGTGACAGAGTCAGGATTCGAACACAAGAAGCTGGCTCCAAAGGCTCCACTCTCCTATCAGCTCCTGCCTCAGGAACACAAGGACACAAGAGCTGGGAAGGCACTTTGCAGAGGGCAGGACAGCAAATGCCTGTTATCCATTAGCCATCACTATGATTTTAAGGACAAATGTTCATTTTACTATTCTCCCATCTCCCTCTACTGTTCTGCTGACCTTCTTTCTTCTCTCTTTCTGATCTTCGTCCAGAGTCAGAAATGGGGAGTTAAAGGCCAAAGGACTAGTGAGACAGCCCCACAGAGGATATGAGTCTCAGAGTTTAACTTCATCACCATCCCTTGTCTTCATGGCTGCCAGGAGCAGGATGGTGGGGTCCCTTAGCCATTGCATCCAGGGGTGTCCTGGCCAGGGGTGGGCATGGAGCATCCTAGGCTTATCTGCACTCTAGGCATCAACAGACCAGGACAGAGATTTGGGGCTCCCAATTCTATCTGGACAGGTTACAGTGATTATCGCTGCTGCTCAAAGACAGCCAGCAGGGTTGGCAGGCAGGTCTCAGGCACCATTTCAAACCATGGCCAGGTGTGGCACAGGTGTGCATGCATGTGTGGGTGTGACTCTTGTCCCTATGTGCTAGGGTAACACAGGACTCTGTTCATGACACGACACTTATCCCTGGGTTTTGGGGGGAAGAGCGGCACACGTGACAATGCCTAGGTCCTGGTGAATGAAACTGTGTGTGACACTGGGTCAGCTGCCTCTTGTCTGAGTGTGATAATGTGTGTGTGTGTATGATGGGTGTGAAGGGTTAGCTATGCTCATGTGTGTTACAGTGCGTCAGAATATGTGGGACAAGGTTTCCACTAGTTTTTTGTTTTTCTTAAGAGACAGGGTCTCCCTCTGTCTCTCCTGCTGGGGTACAGTGGTGTCATCATAGTTCACTGCAATCTTCAATTCCTGGATTCAAGCAATCCTTCTACCTCAGCCTCCCTAATGGCTGGGACTGCAGGTATGCTAGCAGACTCAGCTAATTTTTAAAATTTTTTTGTAGAGACAGGGTCTTATTATGTTGCCCAAGCTGGTCTCAAACTTAGCCTCAGACAATCCTCCTCCCTTGGCTTCCTAAAGCACTGGGATTACAGGCATGAGCCATTATGTCCAGCCCCATCCTGGGCACTACTGACATTTGGACTACTGAATCATTCTCTGTGGCAGGCAGAGGGGGTCCTATGCATTGCAGGGTACTGACCGGCATCTCTGGCCAACCCCCACCTCTGACCTGCCCCAGTGAGCAACATCACTCTTGGCAGCACTGGGTTAAGGCATATCTGTGTGTCTGAGAGTGTGTTGCACACATGTGCTCATGTGTGTTCCCGGCGTCTGGTGGTATGTGTGAGGGTATGGGTGCTCATGTGAGACTTTTGGGTGTCTGACCTATTATCCAGTGTATGTGCCGTGTTTTTCAAAGTGTCTGTGGGTTCCACATACTCCTGTGCTTTTGATGGTGGTAGTAGTGCTTGTGTTTATGCTATGCGTTTCACAGCAGGTGACCGTGAGATTGTGTGTGTGCCATGTGTCTGCGTTATGCATGTGTAATGCTGCATCGATGTCTTCAGGTGTGGCCAAGACCCCCTAGGTGTCTGTGTATGAGGGCAGGCTTCTTTGTGTGGGGACGCTTGTGTCTTGTTGAGGGAGGTGCAGTGTGCCAGTGTGATTCTTTGTGCCCGCATATGCCAGTGAGAGCATGTGACTTTGTGTGAGATGGACCAGGAATAAACCCCCCACCCCCCAGATGATTTGACTGAAGCTGATATTTGGACCGAACCACCTGGATGCTTTGGCCCCTGGCCCCAGCCCTCAGCTCCTGCCTGCTGTGGACTAAAAGGCATGTGGGTGGTGAGGGGGAGGTCAGGTGCACCTCTTTGCCACCCCTTCCTCCAGCCTGGCTCCTGCAGAGTCAGGTGGGGACAGACAGACCCCCGCTCTTGTCCCATCTGTGCCAGGAAGGCTGGCACCAAGCTTTGGTTGAGGGGGCAGGGTCCTCTGCAGTGGTGATGGGTACTGCCCCCTGCCTGTGCTGGCCACCACCCCAGCTCCCTCAGGGTGGGGCCCAGTGGGGGAAGAGCTCCCCGGCTTCTGATTGGCTGCACAGCGCCGCAGTGCCCGCTGCCCGCCTCCCCTTCCCGGCTGGCGCAGCCACATTGGTAGTGGTGGCAAACGCAACTCAGAGTTCTGGGCACAGCTGCGCCTCACAGAGGCCTGCCAGCCCAACCAGAAGCCAGACACCCCAGCTCCATGCCCCTGACCCCTCCCTACCCGTCTGCCTGCCCAGTGGGCAGCATGGTCACCCTGCCCACTGCCCCCCTCTGGCCACCAGGCCCTGTCCACACTGTCCCCTTGCCCACTGGCCCTGTGCCCCCCTGGCCAAGCCATCTTGTGGGGGTCAGGCCCCCGCACGAGGCCACTCCCTCCCTCAGAGGGGCTCCTCGGAAAGGGGGAGACAGCAAGAAAGGGGATGGGGGTGGGGAGCTAGCCCTTCTTCCTTTAGTGAACGCGCCCAGAGCTGGAGCCAAAAATTGAGGAGGAGAGATATTCAGACAGAGCCAAGATGCGTTTGGCAGGAGGAGAGAGAGAGGGAGAAAGAGAGCGGGAGGAGGGGAGGAGAGAGGGAGAAGAGAGAGAGAGAGAGAAAGGGGGAAAGAAAGCGGGGGGGCCTCAGTTTCCAAATTGGTGCCCTCAGAGGCTTGGAGGGACAGTGGGTGGCTCAGGGGTGTGGGACCCAGGGCAGGCCTGACTGTAGACGCAGTGGGGACAGTGTGCTGAGGCCCACAGAGACAGCCAGACACCCAGCTGGCCAAGCTAGAACGGACACAGGCAGAAGCCAAGATCAATGCCCACCAGGCAGACAGAGGGGGGCCTGTGGGCAGCCCAAACACACACACCCGCACCTTGCTGCCGCACAACAGGCTTCTGTCCACCCCAGGCCAGGGGCACAGGCGGAGCCCCCAGGCAAGGCCACAGTGGCCACTCGACCTCGTGGGCAGGGATGAAGAGGCCAGCCTGCTCCCAGCCACTCGCCTGGCTGCCGTAGTGGGCATTGTACATGGTGCCATGGAGAAGGCCCCGTGGGGTAAGACACACAATTATAGTGACCAGGACAAGCCCAGGACACACAATGATCTGGCGAAGGGTAACACCCAGAGACACATACGTGCACTAACACATACACAGACACAGGTTGACACAGAAAGGCCAACACATGTGAATCTCACCAATATGTTCCTTGTAGTGACGTACAGACACGAACCCACTGCCACAGATGTGATGTGCACATCACAGGGACACTGTCACCCCAGATACAAAGTACAGAGACAAAGATAGTGACAGGTATGCCGAAACCCATTGATGCACACAGTGATGTGCCACAACAGTGCCACAACACAAAAGATGGCATCAGACATAGTGACATGCATGGTGACACACTCCCCAGCGCCCCTGCCACCAAATACACAAGAGACAGAGTGCTGACGACCCATGGAGTCACACACAGGTAGTACCTGGTGCCGGACAACATGGAGACGTGTAGAAAGGGATCCATGCAGACATATGGCCACACAGATACCTGCAGGGGTATGGTGGCTCTGAGGCCTGACACAACAATTAATGCATGGGTGAATTTAGGAGAACCCAGATAGCTGCTCACAGCTGTGCCCCTGCCCTCTGCCCCCACATACAGGGCTTTGAGGGCAGGAAAGTGAAGACATTTCCTCTTTTCCCAACCCCAGCCAGGAGCAAGGTAGACAGATGACCCATCCTCAGCACTGTGTTGGAGAACAGGGCAGTTACCTAGCCTCCCCTGCCTTCTTTGGTCCAGCTAGAGGAAGAAGCTAGACCCTAAATTCAAGCTTTACGAGCAGGGGATAGGATCTCTATGGGCACATGTGGAGGCTGGTATTAAGACTGATTACCAGGAGATTTCACTGGCAGCCATGGGGCCACGACTGCACACCCAGCTCCTGCACCCACCCACAATACCCCTTGATCCATCCAGCCCAGTGCCCACACAGGGACCCACATGTGCATCCTGTCCCCCGGGTATATCCAGGTGACAAGGCAGGCACAGATGCAGAAACAGCTCTGACGCTTTAGGAACATCTATCTCTGAAGTCACCATCAACACACAGCCAGTCTCCAGGTTCTGCCCCACTCACATTTGGATACACATATGCACACATACTGATGTACCAGGACTCAGAGACCCCAAGAAGGATACCTGGTCCTATGGGACAGTACAGGCCTTGTCTCTCCCCTCCCACCCCATCCTACCCCATTCCATCATCATCTATCCCTACCTGGAAGCCCTGCCACCATCTGCTTGGCCTACAAGACCCCACCCAAGGGAAAGGAGCCAAGCCATTAGCTAGCCCACATCCTTCCAGATTCTCCTCTTGCTGCCTCCTCCAGGCAGTCCACTTGAATTTCTACTCCTCAGAAGCATCCTTCTCTCAGCTGGGACAGTCCAGGAGGATGATAACCAAAATTACAATAACTACCATTTCTCATATACGCATTATACGTTATACCAGATACTATTCTGAAATCACAGCCCAAGAGATAGACACCAGTGGTGCCCATTTTACAGACCAGGAAAATCCTGTGCTGTGAGCCACAGGATTAGAAGAGGCACAGCCACAGCTCAAACCCAGCACTGTCTTATGGCAAATCCTCGCCCTTGACCTCAGCTTGAACAGCCTCTGTCTGGGAGCCCTAAAGGCTACCCAAAACATTCCAGTCCCCAGCAGAGCCGTGGGCTCCGAGCTCAGCCTGGCCTGGCATCAAGACATCTCCTGAAGTCCCAATCCAGCCCCAACTGTGGCCTATCCAATCCTGGCTTATGCCCACACAACCCCCAGCCCAGCAGTGGGCATGAGGTGGGCAGAGCCAGAGCTGGAGAGAAAATGCACCATTAAAAGGGAGCACCAGGCTGGTGCAGGGACAGAGGGATGACCACAGTGACCCAGAAGAAAGCAGGCATCTGGGAGGAGCCTGGCTCCCTGGAAGGAGTTTAGGTAGGAGACTGTGCAGAGAAAAGAGCACACAAACATTCTACTGTTTACGTGGCAGGGTCAACATGGGTAGAAGTGTGTCTAAGGGTGAGTGTATCTGCGTGCATGCCTATGTATGTCTGTGTGTGTTTTACCAAATGCTGCATGTTTGTGTGTCACTGAGGAGGGAACACGCATTTGTGCATGCACATATGTGTGTATATATGTACGTATGTTTGAGAAAGTGTCCACAGGGTGCCCATAGTTCAATGGTTAGAGTGCCGGCCACATGCTCCGGGGCTGGTGGGTTCAAACCCAGCCCAGGACCTGCTAAAAAAAAAAATAGTGGGGTGTTATGGCAGGTGCCTGTAGCCCAGCTACTCGTGAGACTGAGGCAAGAGAACCTCTTTAGCCCAAGAGTTGGAGGTTGCTGTGAGCTATGATGCTATGGCACTCTACCAAGGGTAACAAAATGAAACTCTGTCTCAATAAAAAAAAAAAAGAGAGAGAGAGAGAAAGGGTCCATGTACACACCTGGACAAACCAACAGCACTGCATCTCTGTATGAAGGAATATGTGCATCCATCTATCTGTCCTTGGGTCTGTGTGCACATATGTGTGAGTGAACCCACATTTGAGTCTGCCTGTGTCCAAGTGTGTATTGACGGCATCTTGAGTCTAGGAGGTGTCGCTTTCTCCATAAGCCTAAGTTGACATTTTAGTCTGTCTCAAAGGGTGTGTGTGCATTGATGTGTGTGTTAGGGTGGTGGTGAACTCAGGTCCATGGTTTCCTATGTCCCTATGTGTGTCAATGGCCTCATGTCTGGGAGGTATTACTGTGTCTCTGAGCCAACATCAACGCACGTGTCCCTTCTCAAGGGCTGCACGTATGTTAAGGTGTGTATGTTGTAGTAGATGAACACAATTCCATGGTTTACTGTGCCATAGATCCGTGGGTCCATCGATGGTCATGTGTCTGGACATTCCTGTGAGCAGTGGTGCTGGTATGTCCATGTGTCCATATCCCAGTAATGTATCTGTTTGTTGAAGGGAGTCTCCATCTGTCTACCCCACCCCACTTCCCCGGCCTGGGACTCAGGCCTGTGGCTGCAGTGGGCTTGAGAGGCTCCAGTAGCCACCCGGCCCAGACGCCCTGGATCTCCACACTTTTTCTAGAAGGAGATTCCACCCCCCTTGCTCTTCCCCCTCACCCACAGTGCCTTTCCCCGGCCAGGGCCCTGCTGCTCCAAGCTCATTCCTGCTCAATCATTTATTGACTTTAAAATCGAAGCCAATTCTGGTTTGAAAAAAAGAAAAAGGAGAGAGAGCAGTGGGCCAGAGAGAGAGAGTCTGAGACGCCAGGGGAGGGGGGAGCAGATATGGGGCCAGAGCCAGAGTCAGAGACAGGGATAGTCAGAGATACATAGGAGCACAGAGACAGAAAAAGAGAGACAGAAAAGGGTCAAAACCAAGCCAGAAATAGAGAGAAACAGAGACAGAGAAAGAGACAGCGAATGAAAGAGGTTGTCAGAAAAAGAGACCAGCCGGGCAAGCTATAGGAGAAAGATTTGTAAAACCAGAGATGTGGCTATTGGGAAGCGGCAAGAAAGACCCTGCTGACCACCTGACAGCAACCACCTGCCCAGAGCTGAGGTGTTTCCCTGCCCACCATGCAGGGCTGGCAGTCTGGCAAGACTGTGCCCACTCCCCTCCGCAGCCACCCTGGCACATTTGAACTGTTGTAGCCCGGAACTGCAGCTCACATCTACCTGAGCCCTTACTCCCTTCTGAGATATCACAGAGCCAAGCTCTGCAGCCATCATCTTGGTCTGGGGGCCACTCCACCCTCTTCCTAGTCTTGTCACCAGTATACTGGCTGGCATTTTCTCTCCCAGGGTGCTGTGAAATCCGAAGGTCAGGTGTTCCACTCATGCCACGGGGAGCAGGCCCAGATGTCTGGAGTGCTTGGTATGATAGCTTGGTGGGCAAGGGGCACCTAGATCATGGGATCTAGGGCCCCAAACACTGGCCACGCACACCAGCCAAACGTGGCCTCAAAGATAGCCATAGCTCAGAGCCAGCCCAGTAGACAGGGTCATCGTACAGAGGTCCAACATGGTCATGGAGCTGGAGGCACAAATATGGGGTCATAGTGCCTGCTCACACCTCCATACATACAACAATATGTCCACGTGCCTGTGTATCAATGAGGACACTTTCTACAGGAAAATCCACTCCCTGGGCCACACGCACAGCCATGCCACACAGGCCTGCCCACAACTGACCCACAGAGGCCACATGCAGACTTTAGACTGACTTGTACACACATACACCTGTGTATATGAGAAAGTAGTGTGGACACAGCTGACACACAATGGACAAATCCTCTTGCCCTTCGACCACCTGCATGCTCCAAGCACACCCCAATCTGAATAGCAGCTGTATCCACCACGTGGACTCCCATTCTAAGCTGTGGACACACTTGGCACATGGGTGGCAGGGTTCAGGCTGGGAAGGGGAACAATCAGGGCCTGCAGCAGAGAACCCCCCATGCAGGCCTGGTTGTCATGCAGGGCTAAGCAAGCCCCAGGTGTCCCCTTTACCAAGACTGTGTTACCAACTGTGGCCTATCCCTGCAGGTAGCACTGCCAGGGCCACTGTGGGATTCTGGGCAGCTCCTACGCCCTCTAAGAATCTCAGACCATGGCCCACAGAGAGTGGGGTGGAAGAACAGGCATCCTTCTGGTCTTTGTCGCTGCAGCGTGCTGTGCAGGGAACTTCGCTGGAGGCGGGACAGCTCTAACGGAGCACCAAGGTCGGCGCTGTTGTGCCCGCGGCTGACCCCACAGCGTGTCCGCAGCAGGATTCGCAATGTCCACAGCTGCCTCACGCCCCTCCTGCCTCCGGGTGGCAGGACAGGATTCCCCAGGCCTGACGGGTCGACTCTGCAGCAGCCCGGGTCGCTGTGGCCAGAAAGTTTGCGTCGAGAAAAGTTTGTTGGGTCCCGCAACTGCAATGTCCGGGGTCGGAGCGGCGCGGCCCGGGCTGGCAGCGCGCCGGCCCCTCTCACCCCTCCCCTGCCCCTCGGAAATTTGGGAGCCCCGCCATTTTCTTAGCCCCGCTCCCATGTGAGGCCTGAACAAAGACTTTGGGGAGACGCCCGCGCGGCTCAGCCCGCCCTAGGCACCCCGGCAGCACATAAGGGTCGCCGCCACTCACGCCGGCGACTGCCACTCTCAGGAACCGCTGCGCCCGCCCCGAGGAGTACCGCGGGACCCAATGTCCCCTATGTGTCCTCGGGACCACCTTCCTGCCACTCTGTCACCTCGCAAACACTGCCAGCGGCCACGCTGCCCTGGTGCTCGCTACAGTCACCCACTGGTCGGCCAGAGTCTCACTGTCCACCGCACCCCAGGCGAGCGCGCGCGCGCGCGCGCGCGGACACACACACACACACACACACACACACACACACACACACACACACACACACACACACTCGCAATCTCATTCCCGCCTGCGCTCCAGGGGCAGCGCCACGACGCAGCTAGCCACCCCCGGATTCCCCACCAGGAGTCCACCGGGTGGCCAGGGTAGCACTCACACGGTGACGGCCCCACGCGTCCCTGGACTCCCCGCCGCACAGCTTGCACCCCTCGGCGGCCAGCGGGCTCACTCCCTCTGACCGCCGCGTGCCCCCTCCGCCCGCCCGCGCCGCCGGCCGGCCTCCCGCGCCCGCTCCCCTCCCCCGGTCGCGCGGGGGCGGCGGCCGGTACCTGGGTGAGGCAGTACGGGGAGTACATAGCTGGGCGTCCGGGCGGGAGCGCGGCGGCTGGCCGCGGCGAGGGGAGGCCCGGCAGGCGGCGGCCGCGCTCGGGCTCGAGCTCCGGCTCGGCTGCTCCGGCCTCCGCCGCGCTGCGCCCGCCCGGCCCACGGCCCCGCGCTCGGCCCGGCGCCTCTCCGCGCTCGCCGCTCGCAGGCTAGGCCCCGCCGAATCCCGGCTGCCGCCGCCGCAGCTCTCGCCACTGCCTCTCGCGTCCGCCGCCGCCGTCGCCGCCGCCGCCGCTGCAGCCGCCGCGCGTCTACTCCATGCCGCCGCCGCTCGGCTGGCCACCCTCGCCCGCTGCCGCCGCCGCAGCCGCCGCGCTGTGAAAGTGAAAGTTTAGACAAAGTTTGGAAGCGGCGCACTCCGGGGAGAGGGAGCGGGCGGGCGGCGCGGGCGGGAGGAGGGGCGCGGGGAGGGACAGGCAGGGCGGGGGAGCGGCGTCCGGCGCACACACGCACACACATGCACACACACTCACACGTGAACGCACGCACACGCGCGCGCGCGGGGGCGCACACCGACACGGCCGCCCTGACACGTGCTGGCCCGCGTTCCAACGCAGACACACGCTGACATGCGGCGAAGCTCGGACCCCCCTCGTGTCACGCATGGCCACGCGTTCCACACTCGGACAAAGCACACTTAGACACCAATGCACACAAGACACAAGCCCTGGCACACAACCCCTACACACACACTGACATGCAAGGCACCACATCATAGTACCCACGCACACAGCAAGGAGCTGCGGGTAGATTCGCAGTGACCCACTGACACACACCAACACAGACCTCAAGATACACCAGTGCATGATGACACACACAGACTCACACTAATGCACGTACACTGACACATGTTCCTGCAGAACACTGAAATGCACATGAACACACAACCGCATCTGGACACATTCCAGACACACAACTCCTACACACAGACACACATACATAGTCACACCAAAACACACTGGCAGTTTTGGCAATACACCCCAACATACAGACCTACAACTGATGAAAGGAAGAAGCACCAAGACATTGTCACACAAACACCACCAAACACCTGGACTTACTTGCCAAACAGAGGGAGGATCTTGATACAAAGAGATATAGAGTATTGTGGATATAATGCAACTCTGCAGTCACAACAGAAGGCACAAGCACATCCATCATACACAGGGCTGCCCAGATGTACTCCAAACCTTGGGCACCCTGACTTTATATGAGATGGCTGACAGTTCCCCTGGGAGAATCACCTGCCACACACACAGGTATCACACACATGCAACCAAGGCCCCCACCACACATCCCCAACACATACATTTGCAACATGACCCTGATCATGGGAATACACAAACGCAGACCAGGACACAGCCTAGCTAGCTCTCAGGGATAGAAATGGGTATGGGGGTGTCAGGTGCATGGGCACGCGCACACAAACATACAGTGATGAGTTTCCAGACCCTTCTTACAGCCCCCTGACTCTTATTTCCAGAGCAAAAAGCAGTGGAAGAAGTACTGCTAGGGACCCCAGAGTAGGAGCAGTGAGCTACCTCCCCTCCCGGATAGCCCCCCAGGGTGGGCAAAGAGGAGGTGCCTGCAGCCCCCAGGTAGCTCCTGCTAAGACAAAAGTCCCACCTGCTACCAGATGCAACCAATACCTTCTTGCCTTCCCAGGCCAAGAGGCTATGGCAATTCTCAGTTGTGCATTGTCTGTTAGTGTGTCAGTGCCCAAGAGTGTGTGTGTGTGTGTAAATATCCCCAAGAGGGTATGCTCCTGCTTGCAAAATACATCATTGACGCAGAGTAGTGGCAATGTGCCCATGGGTGTCTGGGTGGGTTTGGACATCCTCTAGGGACACCCAATAGATGCGGTCAGTATACATGCAGGAGTCCTTCAGTATGGATCAGTGTGTTGTATGGTGGAGACTGGGTCTGGCTGTGTACCTGAGGGTGTCTGTGAGGCAGAGGTATCTGCCAGGCCCTATACCAAGTGCTGGGGACATGGCAGCAAAGAAAACAAAAACTGTGTCCTTGGGGGTTGATATTCCAGGGGGTATCATGTGCATCGAGGTCAGTGGATGGTGGTCTGGACCTGATAAGAAATGCTGGAGATGGGGTGCCGGGTGACTGTGTGCATCAGCCCCAAGGACTTTCTGTCAGAAGGTGTCACTGTGTGTGCTAAGCATGGTGCATGGTGCTCTGTGGCAGGGAGACAAGACTCCAAGTTTCTTGGGGTAGATGACCACATAGGTGAGTGTTCACAGGTCCTAGTGGGTCTGTTCATGATCAGCGTCTGTGGGGCAGAAAGTGTCAATCAGTGTCACTAGTGGTGTGTTTGGGCGGCGCCTGTGGCTCAAAGGAGTAGGGCGCTGGCCCCATATGCCAGAGGTGGCAGGTTCGAGTCCAGCCCCGGCCAGAAACTAGTGGTGTGTTTGTCTCTGTGGTCGGAGCAAGAGATAAGGGTCTGTGTGCAACAGAGTGTGTATACATAGGTGTGTGCTGGGGTGTCAAGGAGGGGGGCTTAGTGTGTCAGGGATGTGTGTCTGTATTTGTCAGACTGTGTCAGTGTATGTGACTAGGGGTGTGTGTTGGGGGTTCTCTGTGTGTCAGGTTTATGTGTGTCTATGTGTGTATTGGGTCATGTCAGTGTGTGTGACTAGGGAGGTGTGTGTGTGTCAGGGAGGGGTCTCTCTATGTCTAGGTCTGTGTATGTGTGAGGCCATGTCAGTCTGAGTGTGTGACTGTGTGAGTGTGTCAGGGAGGGGGTCTCTGTGTGTCCAGGTCTGTGTATTCTGTGTATGCGTGTTAAGCCACATCAGCCTCTGTGTGTGACTGTGTGAGTGTGTCAGGGAGAGGTCTCTGTGTGCCTGAGGCTGTCCTGGTAGGGCACCTATCATTCCACGGAGGGGCTGCAGTGCCTGGGATCCCACCGGTCTGACCTTTCCCCCTGCGCCTACAGCTGCCCCACCACCAATGCAAGGCTGAAGCATAGGGAATTGATACGTCCTTAAAAATTCAAGGGCTTCTCGTAAACAGAAACTTTTAACACCGTTTAAAGTTTCAGAGCTGCTGCTCCTGCGCCTCCACACCACTGATGCCCCAGAATGGGGAGGGAGCTCCCAGGAAGAACAAGGGAGGGCTTGGAAAGTGTTGGGGTACAAGGAGGGGAGGGCCACATGGGCTGGGACTCGAGAAAGGGCCAGAAAGGGGCTGGAGGGGCTGGGGGCCTGGATGGCCCTGAAAAGGGTGAGGTAGGTTGGGGTTCAGGGGTGGGAAGGAAGAAAGAGCTAGAAGAGGCAGGCAAGAGCCTGCCGATGTCTGGGAGGAGGAGCTAGAGACATGTGAGCCCAGGAGGGGATGGGGGCTAGATGGCTGGGAAGAGGGGCAGAGGATTTGGTGGGGATCTGTGGGGCCTGGGTGAAGGGGCCACTGGAGGGAGGGGTCTGTATGGGGAGATTAAACAGGGAGCTGTGAGTAAAGGCTGGCCAGGGAACAAATGGTGGAGGATTTCAGGAATGTCCAGGACTCTCCACGGAGCTGGGAGATTGGGGAGATCTAGAGAGCCAAGCAGACCCTCCCTGCCCCTCTGCAAATAGCTATGAGAACAAGTCAGAAGCCCCCAACCCTGGTGATTCTCCCCACACACCTGTCTGCCCAGGACCAGCTGCTCCCTCCCCACCCTCCTGTCCTGAGGCAGTCCCTGACCTGTGGTCTACTCAACTAGGATCCTAGGACACCCCCCCTCCGCCCTGCCTCACGACACCCAGCCTTCATCCACCACACACAACATTCAGCCTTTATATACAAACACCACAAACACACACACATACACTCACGCACACACAACATCCAGTCTTCATTTATACACATATACACAACACCCAGGCTTATGATATGTGTAGACACACACACCCAACACCCATCTTTCCTTCACACATACAACACCCATTCATTTATACACACACATCACCCAGTCACACATACGCACAACACCCATCTTTCATTCATGCATACAACACCCAGCCATTCATTATACACATCCACAACACCCAGCCTTCAATCACATACATAATGCTCAGCCATGCACTCATACACAACACCCAACCTTTTTACATACAAACACAAAAAAACACTCAGGCTTCATCCACACACAATACCAGTCTTCCATTCACACATACAACACCCAGCCATTCATTTATATACACACACAACACCCAACCTTCATTTGCACACACAATAGCCATTCCTACATCCTTTCTCTCCTACACACAGAATCTATTCTTCCATTCACACATACGCACACACACAAACCCTTCCATATATATATACCCACAGCCTCCATATTTTCATTTATCCACACGACACCCATCCTTTAGTCACACAGTCACACCACAATATATATATTCTATTTATTCACATACACATGACAACACTTTTTTATTTTTATATATTTTTATTTTTTATTTTATTTATTTTATTTATTTATTTTTTTTTTTTTTGTAGAGACAGAGTCTCACTTTATGGCCCTCGGTAGAGTGCCGTGGCTTCACACAGCTCACAACAACCTCCAACTCCTGGGCTTAAGTGATTCTCTTGCCTCAGCCTCCCAAGTAGCTGGGACTACAGGCGCCCGCCACAACGCCCGGCTATTTTTTGGTTGCAGTTTGGCTGGGGCTGGGTTTGAACCCGTCACCCTCGGTATATGGGGCCGGCACCCTACCGACTGAGCCACAGGCGCCGCCCATTATTTTATTTTATTTTTTTATTTTTTTATTTTTTTATTAACTCATAGCTGTGTATATTAATGCAATCATGGGCCACCATACCCTGGTTTTATAGACCGTTTGACACATTTTCATCACACTGGTTAACATAGCCTTCCTGGTATATTTCTTAGTTATTCTACATTTACTAATTTTCACATGTACCCTTGTAAGATGCACCACAGGTATAATCCCACCAATCACCCTCCCTCCGCCCATCCTCCCCCCTCTTTTCCTCCCTCCCCTCCCACACAACAGCACTTATCCCTCCATTCACATACACATACACACTCAATGCCCATGCACTTCCACGCACACACATACTCCCGCCACAACACTCTGTGTGCACACACTCATAGACCACATTCACCCATGCTCACTCAAACAGGACACTTGCCCTCACATTCACATACTCATGCACACCCAGAGCTCCCTTCCCACACTTGGATCCTCTCCTCTACACTCACAACAACCCCCTATACACACACATTCACTCCACTCTCCCTTCATAGCTTCCAGCTGGGAAGAATTTGTGGGGAGGCAGAGGGAGTGCTCTGGAGGACACCCCAGCCACTCCCTGCCCCTCCCCCCAGATCCCAAGTCTTACAACACCCGGCCTTCCAGAAATCTCCGGGGAGGAGGGTGCTACCAGGGAGCTGGGCACAGCTGGAATGCCACAGCTGGAATCCCCACATTCCTCCCTACTGGGGCTGCCCACCTGGCTGCAGCTGGCAGCAGGTGTGTTCCTACCATGCAGGTGGGGGGGCGGAGGGAGGAGTGGGAACCAGGCCCATGACACTACCTAGCCAGGATGCTGGGAGTAGTGGGGGTGGTGAGGGCTGAAACATCTGGACTCTGGCAGCCACCTCCTTGGCCATGGAAGGGCTTGAGGGCTGATTGGCAGGCCTCCTGGGGTAGGTGGGCAAACATCTGGCACATAGGATAGGCAGGGAGCCAGGCCATGGGTGCTGCCAGGCTGGGAGAAAAGGGTACTATAGGTACTCCTGGTAGGACTAGGATCCCCACACTCCAAGAGGGTCTGATGCCTCACTGCCCAGGCTGGTGGGCACAGTCTGTGTGCCGGGCCCAGAGTTCTAGCCTTGTTCTCACTGTCCCCTCCCCAGGCTGGGAACCCCTAGTAGGGACTGAGCCAGGTCCTCACTGTGGGACACCCACAACTGCACTGTGCACATGTGGGCACAGGCACCAGACTCCCACTATCTCACACTGGTCACCAAAACACACACAGGCATACTCAGGCACACAAAAATAGAGACCCTCCTCCCTCCTCTCTCCTCTCCTCTTCTTTTCCCTCCTCCTCTCTGTGAGAGCGTATAAAATCCAGAATCACACACAAACACAGTCACCCAGATGCCATCACCTGCCTTTCCAAAATATCACACAGATACACACAACCGCACAGAACATCCCATACTGACCTTCCTAGAGCCTGCAGAGTGATACTAATACTAACAGGTCACACACACAAAAACAGAGCTTCACCATCCCATAGACCCCCATAGGGATCCAGATAATAAGCTGAGTCCGCAGACACAGTTACACATATTCCCAGAATCACACACTGAGTCCAGTTACATGGATACACACAAAGCCATACAAGGTCACACGGGTATACGAAAATCTCACACAGGGACTACACAAGATGTTCTCAAAAAATAATGCCTAAATGTAGCAAACACAAAGTCACACAAAGACTTCCAGATCACATGTACATACAAGGAAACACAGACACACACACTTGTTCAGGCTTCGTGGCCTGGCCAGGGCCTCCTGTGGCATCACTCATCTGCAGATGAAGAGGAAGGAGTTAGGGAAACGTTTCATTTGCAGCCACCGGCTGAGGACCCACCCGCCCTGTAAACCTGGCCCTGGCTCCTGAATGGAGCCTCTGTGCATGGCCACTGGGGCTGCCAGCAGCGCTTAGCAGTCCCAGGGTGTGGGTATCAGAGGGAGTGAAGTTGGCCACACTGAGTTCTTGGCTAAGCCACATATCTGGGGGCCTGGGGCCTCAGGGGCCACCCAGCCACAGGCCAGAGTCCTGGTAGACTGGAGGAGCATACCCCATCCCATCCCCCACTGGTCCCTGCTGCATCTGGAAGCCAATCCTATAGAACCAGCCAGTGGAAGAAGAGATAGAGGGTGAGGCTCTGTGCCCCCAGAGACTGTTGAATCTCCCGGTGTCCCTGTCTCACACTGCTGTACATCCCACACCCCATGCCAGGAGGCACCCAGCTCCCTGTGCAGCCTGGGGATGGGGGTGGGACAGTTCCAGCCCTTCTGTTCATGTCCTCAAATACAACTATTGTCACACCTTCAACCACACACAGAGCCACACAGTCACTGCCACAGTATCACCTACACAGTGACACCATCACAACTTCAGCCACACTGTCACACAAAAACACTGTCACATCCTTGACAATTCTGGTGACGTGACACATGCCTTCAGCCACATAGCTACCCTGCCATTCTGACCCTCACACCATGACTGTGTCACAGTGGCCAGTAGAGCACAATGATGTTTTTGGTCTGCATGTCCCTGCAGCTATGCTAGCCATGTGGCCACACAGAGTTACTGGCCCACTTGGTCATAAGAAAGAGAAACAGCTCTGATCATTGCATCCCCAGGATGTGGCACACAGCTGCCCTTTGATCAAGGTTTGAACCAACCTGGTGGCTCCAATAACAAAACACATCCTCGCTTTCCTAGTGTCATGGAGCAGGCAGCCAGCAGGGCCACACCACTGTTCATAGTCCTTCCAGCAGCACATGCTCACGATCTGCCTGTTGCAGGTGACAGGTACACATCTCACTTGCACTGACACACAATGCCCACAGTACCCAGACTGAGTTACAATGCAATAGTGGGTGACATCCGCACCATAGTTACAAGGACAACCTGTCACACAACAGTTGATCTCCCAGTGCCTGTCACAACATTAAGACAACCCTTTAGCCATCCACACAAGCAGCCAGGCATGCTGGTTCTGCCCCAAAAATTGTCCCTAGGACACACCCATTTTTCCTCTCTTCAGTGGCGAGGCAGTCCGTTCAAGTAGAGCAGAGAGAGGGACTAATGGATGCGCAGCTGTTGGCAGTGAGTGCCAGCCCCCCTCATGAATATTCATCAGCTGGGGCTCTCCTGAACCTGTGGGGAGTCGGAGGTCCCAGGCAGCTGGGCACCCCCTTCTGTGCCAGGAGACCCTGGGGATGGGTGGGGGAGGGGGGTCTTGGCCAGGCCTCTGCAGTCCTCGAAGTCCACACCCATTTCCACACATAAGCTCATGTGAGTCTGTGAGTAGAGACCCCAGACACGTGACATTCAAACAAACTCACAATCACACCCAACAACACAGTCATCCACCAACACACACAGAGTCACATGAACTCACAGCCACGTGACCACACCCAAACCACAGAAACCCATCACACACACACCAGGCATGCAAACATGCGGCACACAGTCATACAGTCACAAACACACAGACACACCATCACACACAAATGAATGGACTGCCTCCTGCCATCACACAACAGGCATACAAATACAAACACGCGGGCATACCATCACCCCCAAAGTACAACCAACTACTCATAAAACTCTTGCACAAGCGCGTGAACGTGGTCCCACAAATTTGCACACATATATAGTCCCAATGACTTTCAAAGGCAAACTCATACACACACAATCATCCCCAACGACTTTTTTTTTTTTTTTTTTAGAGACAGAGTCTCACTTTATGGCCCTCAGTAGAGTGCCATGGCATCACACAGCTCACAGCAACCTCCAACTCCTGGGCTTCAGCGATTCTCTTGCCTCAGCCTCCCCAGCAGCTGGGACCACAGGCGCCCGCCACAACGCCCGGCTATTTTTTTTTTGTTGCAGTTCAGCCGGGGCCGGGTTTGAACCCTCCACCCTCGGTATATGGGGCCGGCGCCTTACCGACTGAGCCACAGGCGCCGCCCCCAACGACGTTTTACAAATGGGCTAACTGAGGCACTGAGCCACTGAAGGCCGCGTAAAGGAGGAACCAACATCCTGACTCTGGGCAGACGCTGCAGCTTGGCGCCCCCTGCTGGTCCAGCTCTTGCGGGCGTGCGCGGGACGGGCACGCGCCTGACGTAACCATGGCATCCTCTTGGTACGCGCGGCCCGCGCGCGGGGAGGGCGGGGCAGAAGCGTTGCCATGGCGCCGGCAGGCCCAGTGAATGGAGCATTGTTCGCAGAGGCGCCCGGACCCGGTTGTCCCGGACCTACCCGGACCCACCCGGGGCTAACAGAGACCGGGAGATCAGACCGAGGCGGGAAGAGACGGAGACACAGAGGGAGATGGGAAGAGAAGACAGAAGAGACCAGAGATGGGGAGAGACAGACATGCAGAAAGAACTGGAAAGAGATAGACAGAGATGGGAAGAGACAGAGGGAGACGGGGAAAGAAGAAGCCAGGAGAGACCAGAGATGGGGAGAGACAGAGATGCAAAGAAGCATGGTTGGAGAGAGATGGAGACCGGGAGAGACCAGAGATGGGGAGAGACAGAGATGGGGAAGCCAGGAGAGACAGGGTGATTCCAGAGATGAGGAGAGACAGAGATGCGGAAAGAAATGGGAAGAGATAGAGAAAGCTGAGGAAAGCCAGGGAGACTTGAGAGAGATGGAGAGATGGGAAAAGGATGATATGGAGAGAGAGAGGGAGAGTGGGATACTGGATGGGGAAAGACAGGTGGAGATGGAGGCTGAGAGATGGGAGGATGGAGAAAAGAGGAGAAAGAGATGGTCAGAGAGAGATGGGTAAAGACATAAAGGGAGAGATGGAGAGGAAAGAAGAGAGATACAAGGAGACATAAACAGGAAAAGATTTAGGGCTGGGAAGACAGACAGGAGGAGAAGGAGTTGGGAGAAATGAGATATAGGAGAGAAAAGACCTGGAGGAGAGACCAAAGTGGGGAAAGACAGACATTGTGGGTCCCAGAGAGAGAAACAGAGATGGTAGAGAACTTTAAGATGCACATAGACACACCAGGGAAGACGGGCAGACAGAGGTAGAGGACCAATGAGAGGCAAAGCCAGGGAGCGAGATAGGAGAGGGTGAACTGTGGTGGAAGACCTGAACCCCTGGACAGAGAAAATCAGAGAAGTGAGAGGAGACCAGCCATAGGGAGACACAGCAAGATGGGAAGGAGAAGAGAAACTTGGAGACCAGGACCCCAGATCCCAGCTCTGAGGGTCACGGGTCCCACCTGCCTCTGGTTTGACATTCTCAGAAGGCATATCCTCCATCCTACACAATTTTTTTTTTTTTTTTGAGAAAAGGTCTCACTCTGTCACCCAGGTTAGAGTGCAGTGGCTTCCTTACAGCTCACTGCAGCCTCCAACTCCTGGGCTCAAGCGATCCTCTTGCCTCAGCCTCCTGAGTAGCTAGGACTACAGGCATATTCCACCATACCCAGCTAAGATTTATTTATTTATTTATTTATTTGGAGATGGGGTCTTCCTCTTGCTCAGGCTGGTCTTGAACTTCTGGCCTCAAGTGATCCTCCTGCCTTGGCCTCCCAAAGTGCTAGGATTACACACATAAGCACTGTGTCTGTCCTTTCCTAGACATCTTCACACACCTGCCACAGAGAGCCTGGGTGAAGGACACCTTCAACCAGAGACTCACACCCTCATGGGAGAAACAGTGACAGCTCACCCATATGGGCATTCACAACTATGGATACATCCATAGCTACCCAGTGATCCAACTGTGGACACCAACACATGCATATGAGAGGGACTCAGACAGGGACTCTTATCCCACACTACAGTGATGCCACACTGCCCCACAGGTGCACTGTCTCAAGAGAACCTAGTCACAATCAGCTGTGGCCACACACCATCACACAGGATCACATTGCTCCAGCGTGCTGCCATATGTGGCCACCCTAGATGTACGCGGCACCCGCACTCTTGCACCTGAGCACATTTTCAAACACATACTGACACCATCATAGACACATGCACCTTCAACCCTGTTTCTGACACACTGGGCAGGTGCCTTGTCCCACAGTCCTTTTCAGGGCTCTGTGAGAGCATTAGGCTGACAGACAGCAGAAATTGGGATGAAAAATGAGATGGGTGAAGCCCCACCCATTGTCCCCTTCAAAGGGTTGGGTCGGACTGGGCCAAATGGTTCCCTAACTCCTTGTCTAGGGCACCCAGGACCAAACCTAGTCCAAGGGTGGCCCCTCGTGGCCATTTGGGGTCTCTGCATGCATGCGTTGGGGAATGACAGGTGGCCCAGTTTCAGAGCAGGAAAGAAGCTAGTGGGACAGAGACCACAGCCCAATCTGAGCCTGGAAACTGGAATCCAGAAGTGGGAACTCACACCCAGAATTCAGAATCTGTAATCCAAATCCCAGAATCTAGGATCAAAATCTAGATTCCAATGATACCAACCTCTAAAATCCAGATACAAGAATTCAGAGCCCAGAATCTAAAATTCAGATCCAAGGACCCAAACTCCAGACCCCATAACCCATATTCCAGAATCCAGAATCAAAAACCCTAGATCCTGGCTCAGTGCCTGTGGCTCAAGCGGCTAAGGCACCAGCCACATACACCTGAGCTGGCGGGTTCAAATCCAGCCCAGGCCCTCCAAACAACAATAATGTCTGCAACCAAAAAATAGCTGGGCATTGTGGCAGGCGCCTGTAATCCCAGCTACTTGGGAGGCAGAAGCAGGAGAATTGCTTGAGCCCAGGAGTTGGAGGTTGCTGTGAGCTGTGATGCCATAGCACTCTACCCAGGGCGACAGCTTGAGGCTCTGTCTCAAAAAAAAAAAACACCTAGATCCTGCCAGGCTCAGTGGCTCATGCCTATAATCCCAGCACCATGGGGGGGCTGAGGCGGGAGGATTGCTTGAGCTCTGGAGTTTGAGACTTGTCTGAGCAAGAGTGGGACCCCGGGTGGCACCTGTGGCTCAAAGGGGTAGGGCGCCAGCCCCACATGCCGTAAGTAGCGGGTTCAACCCCAGCCCCAGCCAGAAATTGCAAAAAAAAAAAAAAAGAGTGGGACCTCAACTCATGAAAAAAATGAAAAACCCAGCTGGGCATTGTGATGAGCATAATTCCAGCAACTTCAGGAGGCTGAGACAGCAAGATGCCCACACCCCAAATCTGAGGTTGTAGTCAGCTATGACCTCACTGAACTCTGCTCAGGGCATAGGGTAGAGCTCTATCTCAACAACAACAAAACCAAACAAACAAAACAAGGAAAAAACCTAGATCCTATTACTCAGAACTAGAATCTGGGTCCATAATCCAGTTCCAAGAACTCAGAACTTAGAATCCAGAGGCAACCCTTCAAAACCCAGAGCCCTGGGCCTTCCTCAGAGACCTCCAGAACAGAACCTGGCAGCAAGGGTCAGTGAGGACAGGGACAAATCCGAGGGACAGGAGAGAAGCTTGGCAGTGACCAAGCTTCACCCAACTTCATCTTTTTTTTTTTTTTGTAGTTTTTGGCCAGGGCTGGGTTTGAACCCGCCACCTCCAGCATTTGGGGCTGGCACCCTACTCCTTTTAGCCACAGGCACCACCCGCTTCACCCAACTTCTGTCTGTCCCTTCCCAGCTACCTCTGTGTGTTTACACACACACACAGAGACACAGATACATGGCAAGGCTCGGTGGCTCACGCCTGTAATCCTAGCACTCTGGGAGGCTGAGTCAGGTGGATTGCTTGAACTCAGGAGTTCGAGACCAGCCTGAGACAGAGCGAGACCCCGTCTCTACTAAAAATAGAAAAACTGAGGCAAGAGAATCGCTTGAGCCCAAGAGTTGGAAGTTTATGTGAGCTACGATGCCATGGCCCTCTACCCAGGTGATGGCTTGAGAATCTGTCTCAAAAAAAAAAAAAAGAAAAAAAAGACACAGACATTCCAAAAGGACCCTAAGCAGAAACTCATCCGCCCCAGACACACAGCTTGTACAGCATCACTTGCCCTCAGATATATATACACAATTACACAGGGTCACACACACACACACATACCCATGCACTATCACCCAAAGACACACCACCATACGATCCTCTCCCAGCATGCAGATACACATCTGTGTACCCACATAATCTCAGAGCTCCAACCCCAGCTGTCCCACCAAACTTTGAGACCCACAAACACCACACAGGGACACAAAAAAACCCCACAACTTCCAGCCCTGCACCCAGACACACAGAACAGTGAAGACTGAGATGAGTGTACACACAAATACTCCCCTAAGCATGGAGAAGCCCCATGCATTGGCAGCCATACAGCCTCTGGGAACAGGACCCCAGGGACAGAACTCACCGTGCACCCCCTTGCCCACCCCAGTTCTCCCCCTCCTGGCCGGCTGGCAGGCTTTAATACAGATGCCAAACTCATAATTGTAACTGAGGGTGACAGGGTCACCTTGAGCCCCAGATGCTCGCGCCGTGACAGATGGCGTTGGCAAACCTGATTAGCGGCCCCCGTGCCAGCGCCCGTGGCACCTGCATCCCTCGCCCCTCCCCTGCTCCCCCAGCACTCATTACCCACCCATTACTGGGCCTGGGGGTGGGGGTGGGCTGGCACTGCCCAGGAGGGGGCAGGGACTCCAGGGGCCCCCCTGGCATTAAGGTTCCCAGCTGGCTCCCCTGGCTGGCAGGAGGTGGGCACAGCTGAGGGTGGAGGAGGCAGACGCCTCATGCCTGCCAGAGAGGAGGGGTGCCCATGGTGCCAGGGCTGAGCTGCCCTCTCGGACGCTGCCTGGGGTTTAGCACAGAACCCTGGAAGGAGGAGGAAGTGGGCACATACCCCCAGGGTCCTGTGACCATCCCCTCCAGGGCCTTTGAGCAGGGGCTTGGGAGCTGCCCGCCTGGCCTGTTCCCATCCCCTGGTGCCGGTCCTCAGGGTCAGAGGTCTCAGGCTCCCACACCCTGCTGGGCCATCTGTTTCCTCAGGTCCCTCCAGCTCCCCTCACCTGGGGCCTTCCTTCCTGAAACAGGAAGAGGACCGAGAAGGGCCCAGTCACGGCCCCAGCCCACACTCCAGGGGGCATTTGGAGGCAACACTGACAGCGCCACATGTCCCTGTGTCTGTGCCAGACAGGCCCATCTGCCAGGGCCCTGGTTCCAGCCGCCCAAAGCCAGGCTGCCCTCGCCTGCCACAAACCCTGCACCCCAGCTAGGGAGGGAGCCCCCTGTGCCTCCACACCCCATCATGGGGCCACCCACATACAGAGAACCCCAGTTGGAGGAACAAACACACACAGAGTTGAGTAGAGCCAACATGATTCCTGTGGAATGCCATGTGGGGTACAGGGCAGTGGGAAGACTCAGATGGGTGGGACAAGAATGTGACAGCAGCCATAGTCAAGGCAAGAGGCAGCTGAGAACACATGGGTCCTGCCTCTGTGTTGGTGACCCCAGGATTTCCCCAGCAGCTGCGTCTGCTAGCCTGCTTTGGGTTTTTGGTGTCCCTAGGATGGGGTTATTGCTGTGCCTCCTGGTCTGGGTAGGTCCATCTGTCCTCTCTGTGGCTGAGAATGTCTCGTTGATTCATTCTGTGAGAGACACTTCAGCCTAGAAGTTAAGAGTGGGTAATACACTGCCGTGGATTCCAATCCTTGGCAGGGCCACTTATTGTTGTGTGACACTGAGTAACTCTGCCCCTCTGGGCCTCAGTATCCTCATCTGTAAAATAAGGTGATGTTGGCTGGGCGCCTATGCTCAGTGGTTAGGGTGCCGGCCACATACACAGAGCCTGGCGGGTTCGAACCCAGCTCACTGAAAACAACAAAGACAACTGCAACAAAAAAATAGCTGGGCATTGTGGCAGGCACCTGTAGTCCCAGTTACTTGAGAGGCTGAGGCAAGAGAACCACTTAAGCCAAGAGTTTGAGGTTGCTGTGAGCTGTGACACCACAGCACTTTACTGAGGGTGACATAGTGAAACTCTGTCTCAACAACAAAAAAAAAGTGATGTTATCTGCTATCTCCTTAGGATGCTGTGAACATTACACAAGTTAGTGCCTATCAAATGCTTAGCACAGGGCCTGGCTAACAGTGAGTTACTATTAAGTGAGTATGTAACCACTCACCCCATAACCAGGGCAGTGTCTAGTGTGCTCTTATCCCTGCATACTTGGTCTCTCTCTTTTTTTTTTTTTTTGTAGAGACAGAGTCTCACTTTATGGCCCTTGGTAGAGTGCCATGGCCTCACACAGCTCACAGCAACCTCCAACTCCCGGGCTTAAGCGATTCTCCTGCCTCAGCCTCCCGAGTAGCTGGGACTACAGGCGCCCGCCACAACGCCCGGCTATTTTTTGGTTGCAGTTCGGCCGGGGCCGGGTTTGAACCTGCCACCCTTGGTATATGGGGCCGGCGCCCTACCGACTGAGCCACAGGCGCCGCCCCTCTTTTTTTTTTTTTTTTATTGCAGTTGTTTAGTTGGCCCAGGTCAGGTTCGAACCTGCTACCCTCGGTGTATATGGCTGGCACCGCAAACACCGTGGTAGGGGCACTGAGCCATCATCCCTGGTCTCTTGACCCAGTGAACACAATCCAGGTTGGCGTCTTTGTTAGTCTGCCTCTCACCATCTCTCCAAGGTGCATGTCTCTGGGTGCCCATCTGTGATGCACAACTCATGCCTTTGGACTGCACTGACACCCTTCAATCAGCATGGTGGATATCTTCACCCGCCAACGGGTGGCTGGGCTGCCGGCATGACACCACAGGGCCGTGGATGCCCAGCGCTTTCGAGAGGGCACACAGCTGTTGCAAAGGACTATCGGGGTAGCATCTGAGCTGGGGATGTAGAGGGAGGAACAGCGGCCAAAGCAGAGGTGATTGCGGAGGTGGGTGGCTGTGCAGCCAGGTCGGGAAACAACCTGTGGCCAGAGAAAGGGAGACAGATCAGGGCAGTGGAGTCTGGGGCCAGAATGTTGAGAAGAATTGCCTGCCCACTTCCATCCACCCTACCGAAACAGGCAAGGATGCTGGAGCTAGACTGCTTGGGTTCAAATCGTGACTTCCATATCCTGGCTGTGTGGACTGGGGCAAATTACTCAACCTCTCTGACTTTTGTTTTCTCATCTGTGAAATCACTGAAGTTCAACTAGGAAAAGGAAATAACTCTAGACCTTTCAACACAGAGGATAAACTCAGGGAATTTGCCTGAGGATTGGCACCAACAGGAAGCCACTACCATCCCTAGGACTGAGAGACAGCAGCATGATAGGAGTCGGAAAGAATTAAACAGAAAGCTCTCAGTCCATTGCTTGGTGCATAGTTGGTGCTCAATAAATGTTATCTCTATCTAGGTAGTGGCTCAGGCCTGTAATCTCAGCATTTTGGAAGGCCTGAGGCTAGAGGGTCCCTTTAGGCATAAGGAGTTTGAAACCAGCCTGGGGAATATACATATATATATATATATTTTTTTTTTTTTTTTGAGAGAGAGTCTCACTATGTCACCCTCGGTAGAGTGCGATGGCTTCACAGCTCACAGCAACCTCCAACTCTTGGGCTTAAGTGGTTCTCTTGCCTCAGCCTCCCAAGTAGCTGGGACTACAGGTGCCCACCGCAGCACCCAGCTATTTTTTTGTTGTAGTTGTTTAGTTGGCCTGGGCCGGGTCCAAACCCTCCAGCCTCAGTGTATGTGGCTGGCACCGTAACCACTGTGCTACGGGTGCTGAGCCGGAAATATATATATTTAAAATTAGCCGGGTGTGGTAGCAAGTGCCTATAGTACCAGCTACCTGGAAGGCTGAGGTGGAGGACCCCTTGAGTCCAGGAGTTGGAGGCTGCTGGACCTCCAACAATGATCACACCACTGCACTCTAGCCTGGGTGGCAGAGCAAGACGCTGTCTCTACAATACACAAACACAAACAAAACTAGATTCAGTGAAGGTTTGTTGAGCAAATAACAAGCGAAGGGGTCTAGAGAACTGATGCCCTGGCCCTGTTGAGCATGGTCTCAAGCACTTTACATGAATCTTCCAGTATTATTAATCTGTTTTGAGACCCAGAGAAGGAGAGCTACTCACCCTCACTCACCCAAAATCACCAATTAAGGCCGGATTTAAACTCAGATACGCCTGGCTCCAAAGCCTGGCCCTTTGCCAGCATATGGCATTAATTCCCAAGGCCCTTATGGAGCATGGACTGAGTGCAGCTGCGAGACCCTCCAAATACCCATCTCATTGTGGCTGCCAACAGCCCTTAGGACAGCAGTTCTCAACCTGTGGGTCACGACTCCTTTGGGGGGCAAACAACCCTTTCACAGGAGTCGCCTAAGACCATCCTGCATATCAAATATTTACATTACGATTCATAACTGTAGCAAAATTAGAGTTATGAAGTAGCAACGAAAATAATTTTATGGTTGGGGTCACCACAACATGAGGAACTGTATTAAAGGGTCGTGGCATTAGGAAGGTTGAGAACCACTGCCTTAGGAGGAAGGTACTATTGTTATTCATTAATCCAACAAACACTGAGCATCCACTGTGTGCCTGGCTCTGCTCTCGCTCCTGGGAACAGGGATACAGCAGTGAACAATATAAGAATCCCCGCTTCCATGCAGCAGACATTCTAGTGAAGTAGACAGATAACAAACACAATTACCAAATGAATTTCATACTATGTTAGGCAGATGATGTGTGTTATGGAAAGAAATAACTGGGGAAAGTGGAACCAGGTGGAGGTGCTACCTTTTTTTCTTTTTAGAGATAAGGTCTCACTTTATTACCTGGGCTAGAGTGTGGTGGCATCATCATAGTTCACTGTAATCTCAAACTCCTGGGCTCAAGAGATCCTCCTGCCTCAGGCGTGCACCACCAGGCCTAACTACTTTTTCTATTTTTATTTTTATTAATTTATTTTTTTGAGACAGAATCTCACTTTGTCACCCTTGGTACAGTGCCGTGGCATCATAGCTCATAGCAACCTCAAACTCTTGGGCTCAAGCGATCCTCTTGCCTCAGTTTTTTCTTTTTTTTTTTTTCATTTTTAGTAGAGTCAGGGTCTCACTCTTGCTCGGGCTGGTCTCGAACTCCTGAGTTCAAGCAATCCACCTACCTCAGTCTCCCAGACTGCTAAGATTATTGTCGTGAGCCACCCTGTCCAGCTGTACTTTTTCTATTTTTAGTAGAGATGGGTCTCACTCTTGCTTAGGCTGATCTCAGACTCCTGAACTCAAGCAATCCTCCGGCTTCCCGGAGTGCTGGGGATTAGGAGCATGAACCACCACCTCTGGCATTTTTTTTTTTTTTTTTGCAGTTTTTGGCTGGGGCTGGGTTTGAACCCGCAACCTCTGGCATATGGGGCTGGCACCCTACTCCTTGAGCCATAGGTGCCGCCCCACCTCTGACATTTTAAAACAAATGATGCTTTAGTAAAAATCTGAAAGAGGTGAGAGAAAGGGCCATAGGCTGTCTGCCTGGAAGAATAGCACTTCAGGCATAGGTCACAGCCAGTGCAAGGGTCCTGGCGTGGATAGAAAGTTGACCTGAGGAAAATGAAGGAGGCTGGTATGTTGGGAGTGAAGTAAATGAGGAAGAGGGGGAAGGAGGTGAAATCAGGGAGATAATAGGGTCTGAGAGTGCAGGACCTGACCTTATGGGCTGTGAGGAGGACTTGGGCTTTTATTCTGAGTGAGGTGGGAGACATGGAGGATTCTGAGGGGAGGAGGAATGTGCCCAACTCAAGTGTTCGCAAGCGTCTTCAGTCTGCTGAATGGAAAAAATAAGCTTGGGGAGGGAGGGTGGTGATGGCAGAAGCCAGAATACTAGGATGGAGGCAACTGCACCCACCCAGGTGGAAGAAGCTTATGCCCTATTTTACAAAGGAGGAAACAGGCTCAGAGGCAGAGGATACAGAACATGAACTCACATCTTTCAGCAGACATAGTCTGTACTCTGCCAACACTGAGACCCAGCCCTCTCCTTCTTCCCATACCCCACCCACTCACCTGAATAAAGGGCACAGCCTTACACATCTCCTGGGTCAATTCCTTTGGGTCCAGTGGCAGAGACACAGCAGTGGCCACTTCCTGCCTAGGTTTCAGGCTACCTATCTGCTGCCGCCTGGTTTTCTGCAGGCCCAAGAAGGTCTTCCAGCTACCAAGGGCAGGAGCTGGCACCAGGGGTTCCAGAGCCCAGGTCTGATTGGCTGCAGCCCAGGGCTGGGGTCCAGGCATCCCTGAGCCTGTGAGCAGTGGGACCCCACTAAGCAGGCTAAGGAGAGTAGCTAACCGGCCAAGAAACATCTGCTTATCTGCACGTCTGTCTATCTGTCAGTCTGGGACTAGGCTCAGGGTCCTGGGCAGTTGACCCTGCTGTCTGGTGAGTGGAGTCTGGACCTGCTTTTAACCACTTGCCCCCACCTGAGCACCCTGGGAGGTGGCTCTCTGTAAACTCACAGCAGGACAGAAAAAAGTAAACCCAAACCTGTTGGGTTCCCACACCTCCTCCCAGCCCAGTGGGCAACATGGGGGTGAACCTGTACTGTGTGACCTGCAGGGACCAGGAAAAGCAGGTCTGAGGACAGGGGCACAATGTCTAAAGCTTTTGATAGCTGTTTTTCCAGTCCTGGGGTCCCCATTCATCTGTTTAGCAAAATCACACTTTGTAGCCATGCTTCTTGGATTTTCATCCCAGCACTGCAACTTCCTGGTTGTGCAACCTCAGGCAACTCCCCAGTCCCTCAGGCAACCTTATATGGTTGTTTTGAGGACACAAGGAGATAATTTATGTCAGGAGTTTAAAACAGGCAGTAGCACCATCAATCACTATGATTAACATAATAGCACTCTGGGAGGCTGAGGCAGAAGGATCACTTGAGCCTAGGAGTTCAAGACCAGCCTGAGCAACACAGTGAGACCCTGTAGTCCCAGGGCTGGGGAGGCTAAAGCAGGAGAATCACTTGAGCCCAGGAGCTGGAAGCTGAAGTGAGCTATGATTGTGCCACTGCATTGTAGTCTGGGTGACAGAATGAGACCCATCTTTATTAAAACAAACAGGCTGGGGATAGTGGCTCACACCTGTAATCTCTGGGAGGCCAAGTTGGGAGGATCACTGTAGCTCAGGAGTTCAAGACCAGCTTGAGCAAATGAGAGACCTAGTCCCTCTCTATTGAAAATAGAAAAATTAACTGGGCATTGTAGTGGGTGCCTATATAGTCCCAGCTGCTCTGAAGGCTGAGGCAGCATTGCTTGAGCCCAGGATCTGGAGGTTGCTGTGTGCTAGTCTGACACCACGGTCACTGTAGCCTGGGCAACAAAGTGATACTTTGTCTCAAAAACAAACACACAAACAAAGAATATTGTTGTTTTTTCTTTCTAGTACAGGCCAGAAAATGAATTCTCACTGCCACGAATTTTACATTGTGCAGAAAATAGGCAATAAAAAACAAGTTGATTTCAGAGCCTTAAGATATTAAAGGTTAAGATATTTAAAGGGGCTGTCCCTTAGAGTGGTCGCGGCGGGGTCTCCAGGGTGGTCATGGAGGGATTCTCAGAGAAAGTGACATGTTTGCAGGCACCTGAGATGGTGGTGGAGGCGGTGGGAACAGGCTGGTTTGGGGGTGGGGTGTGGAGGTTGGAGGGCTAAAAGTACATAATGTGGGTGGGAGCCACGTCTCTGGCTTTGGGGCCCCCAAGGCGCCGCCTGTGGGTGGGAGGTCCTGACCGGGTCCTGACACCTTGGCAACCCTCATCTCACACCCAGGTGAGGCCCTGAGAAGCTGCCCAGCGGGCCCTTCCCGCGACCTTTCCTCCCCGGAGCGGTGGCACGCCCTCGCCCTCTGGCGGCGGCTCCGGGACTGCTCAGCGGCAGTGCCCAGAACACAGGCTTCCCTGACGTCTGAGGGAGCGCGGGTGCCTTCCTCTCTGCCCTACTCGGTCTAAGGTACTGACAAGTCCCCCAACATGTCCTTGCGTAGTCCCTCTAGCCCCAGTAACAGCAGCTTACTGCCCCCTCCCCGCCATCTTATAAGACAGCAAGTCCGGTCCTCTTCAGAATCTACCGCCTACAATGCGCCCGCTTCTCAGCCGCTTTGGGAGCAGGGCAGTCTCCTCCTCCCTGGTCTGCCAGCTCCTGCCTTCGCCTCCCACAGTCTATTCCCTCAACAGCGGCCAGAAGGTACTTGTGAGCACCAGATTCGGGTCAAGTCCCTCCTCTGCTCAGAACCCTCCATGGCTCCCATCTAACTCAGGACAAAAACCAAAGTCTTTCTCAAGGAGCACCAGGCCCTGCCAGTCTCTTTTCTCACCTCTTTTCTCACTTCCTCCACTCACACTCTTTTCTCTTGCCTCAGCCTCCCAAACTCCCTGGGCACAATCCCATAATACTTTTCGGCTATGCAAGATGGTGGAAGCTCTTTAAGTTTGAGCATAGAATGATAACTCCCAGAAAATTAAGTAAAAAAAAAAATTAAAACAAGCTATTACGCTGACCTTTTTGAGGAAAAAAGTAAGAATTAACAAGTATTGTTTACTTGTGTATACTTGAAAAGAGCAGCAGGGTTTTACTGTTTGCAAGGGGCATGGAAATGTTTGGATGGGATCAGGAGGCTTCGCTTTATTTATTTATTTTAAGACAGAGTCTCACTTGTCACCCTTGGTAGACTGCAGTGGCATCAAAACTCACAGCAACTTCCAACTCTTAGGCTCAAGCAACTCTCTTGTCTCAGCCTTCCCAATAGCTGGGACTACAGGCACCCGCCCCAACGCCTGGCTATTTTTAGGGATGGGGTCTCCCTCTGAGCCACCAAGCCTGGCCCAGGAGGCTTCACTTTATTTTATTTATTTATTTTTAAATTTTTATTTATTTATTTATTTTTGAGACAGAGTCTCACTTTGTTGCCCTTGGTAGAGTGCTGTGGTGTCACCGCTCACAGTAACCTCAAGCTGTTGGGGTTAAGCAATTCTCTTGCCTCAGCCTCCCAAGTAGGCAGGACTACAGGTGCCTGCCCCAACCCCCGGCTATTTTTTGTTGTAGTTGTTATTGTTCAGCTGGCCCAGGCTGGGTTCCAACCCAACAGCCTCAGTGTATGTGGCTGGCACTGTAACCACTATGCTATGAGTGGCAAGCCAGGAGGCTTCATTTTAGACATTGAAAATGGTTTTAGCCAGGAGCATGTATCACCAAATCAAAAAGAAACATAAGAAGGCTTGTAGCCTGTATGTAGCTCAGTGGTTAGGGCCCTGGCAACATACACGGGAGCTGGCGGGTTCACCCTTTGTAGAGAACTGGCCTGCCAAACAACAATGACAACTATAACAAAAAAATAGCCCAGGTAGTGAGATTCTGTCTCAAAAAAAAAAAGAAAGAAACATAAGAAAATGTAGGCTCCGGGCGGCGCCTGTGGCTCAGTCGGTAAGGTGCCGGCCCCATATACCGAGGGTGGCGGGTTCAAACCCGGCCCCAGCCAAACTGCAACCAAAAAATAGCCGGGTGTTGTGGTGGGCGCCTGTAGTCCCAGCTACTCGGGAGGCTGAGGCAAGAGAATCGCTTAAGCCCAGGAGTTGGAGGTTGCTGAGCTGTGTGAGGCCACGGTACTCTACGGAGGGCCATAAAGTGAGACTCTGTCTCTACAAAAAAAAAAAGAAAGAAAATGTAGGCTCCTTCAAAAACTTCTTACATTTGAAATCTGACTTCTGTTTGTGTCATTTTTTAACTAAAAGGGTTTTTTTGTGCTTTTTTTTTTTTTTGAGACAGAGTCTAACTTTGTTGCCCTGGGTTTGAGTGCTTTACAGGCGCCGGCCACATACACGGAGGCTGGCAGGTTTGAACCCGGCCTGGGCCAGCTAAAATCAACAATAACTACAATGAAAAATAGCTGGGAGTTGTGGGGGGTGCCTATAGTTCCAGTTACTTGGGAGGCTGAGGCAAGAGCTTGCAGTTGCCGTGAGCTGTGACACTACAGCACTCTAACAAGGGTGACATAGTGAGACTTTGTCCCAACAACAACAACAACTAGCCAGGCATTGTAGCAGGCGCCTGCAGTCCTGGCTACTTGGGGACGCTGAGGCAAGAGAATTGCTTGAACCCAAGCGTCTGGGGTTGCTGTGAGCTATGACCCCATGGTACTCAACCAAGGGTGACAAAGTGAGACTGTTTCCCAAAAAAAAAAAAAAAGTTTTATTTGATTGGTTTTGTTTAGTTTTGCTTAAGTCTTGAAGTTGTCCGTTTGTTAGAGACTCAGATCGCAAAACTGATTGAACTTCCACTGCAAATAGACAAATGTCCTGCTGTTTTTACTACCTTAGATGTTTCTTTATATGTTTATTTAGTTATCTGGCACTAAAAGGTATTTAAAAAAAAAAAAAAAGAAAGAAAATGTAGGGCACCAGTCCCATATACCAAGGGTGGCAGGTTAGAAACCAGCCCCAGCCAAACTGCAACAAAAAACAGCTGGGTGTTGTGGCAAGCGCCTGTAGTCCCAGCTACTCTGGAGGCTGAGGCAAGAGAATCGCTTAAGCCCAAGAGCTGGAAATTGCTGTGAGCTGCGTGATACCACAGCACTCTACTGAGGGCAATAAAGTGAGATTCTGGGGCGGTGCCTGTGGCTCAGTGAGTTAGGTGCCGGCCCCGTATACCAAGGGTGGTGGGTTCAAACCAGCCCCGGCCAATCTGCAACAAAAAAAAATAGCTGAGTGTTGTGGCAGGCAACTGTAGTCCCAGCTACTCAGGAGGCTGAGGCAAGAGAATCGCCTAAGCCCAAGGATTTGGAGGTTGCTGTGAGCTGTGACACCACGGTACTCTACTGAGGGTTAATAAATGAGACTCTGTCTCAAAAAAAAAAAAAAAAAAAAAAGCCGGGCGCGGTGGCTCACGCCTGTAATCCCAGCACTGTGGGAGGCTGAGGAGGGAGAATCGCTTGAGCTCAGGAGTTCGAGACTCGCCTGAGCGACAGTGAGACCCCGACTCGTGAAAAAAATGGAAAAACCCAGCCGGGCGCCGCGGCGAGCGCCTGTAATCCCTGCGCCTTCCGGAGGCTGAGGCAGCGGGGTGCCCGCAGCCCGAGTCTGAGGTTGTGGTGAGCTACCACGCCCACTGCACTCTGCTCAGGGGCATAGGGTGGGACCCTGTCTCAACAAAAAAAAAAAAAAAAAAAAAGTGAGATTCTGTCTCTCTAAAAAAGAAAGAAAATGTAAAAACTGGGCCAGGCCGGTGGCTCATGCCTGTAATCCTAGCACTCTGGGCGGCTAAGGCAGGTGGATTGCCTGAGCTCACAAGTTAGAGATCTGCCTGAGCCAGAGCAAGACCTTGTCTCTAAAATTAGCCAGGTGTTGTGGCCAGCACCTGTAGTCCCAATTACTTGGGAGGCAATAAGATCAGTTGAACCTAGGTGGCGCCTGTGGCTTAGTGGGTAGGGCACCGGCCCCGTATACCAAGGGTGGCGGGTTCGAACCCAGCCCCAGCCAAACTGCAACAAAAAATGGCCGGGTGTTGTGGTGGGCACCTGTAGTACCTGCTACTAAGGAGGCTGAGGCAAGAGAATCATCTAGGCCCAGGAGTTGGAGGTTGCTGTGAGCTGTGACGCCACAACACTCTACTAGGGGTGACAAAGTGAGACTCTGTCTCAAAAAAAGAAAGAAAATGTAAAAACAGTCTCCTCCTCCTCCCAGAAACAAACAACCTTTGTAGCTATTTTCTTTACTTTATTTTTTTCTTTTTTTGAGACAGAGTCTCACTTTTTCACCCTTGGTAGAATGCCGTGGTAGTCACAGCTCACAGCAACCTCAAACTCTTGGGCTTAAGAGTCTCTCTTCGTTCAGTCTCCCAAGTAGCTGGGACTACAAGCATCTGCCACATCACCCAGCTATTTTCTTTTTTTTTTTTTTTTTTTGTGGAGACAGAGTCTCACTTTACCGCCCTCGGGTAGAGTGCCGTGGCGTCACACGGCTCACAGCAACATCTAATTCTTGGGCTTAAGCGATTCTCTTGCCTCAGCCTCCGGAGCCGGGACTACAGGCGCGCGCCACAAGGCCCGGCTATTCTTTTGTTGCAGTCTGGCCGGGGCCGGGCTTGAACCCGCCACCCTCGGCATATGGGGCCGGCGCCCTACCGACTGAGCCACAGGCGCCGCCCCCACCCAGCTATTTTCTAAAGACAGGGTCTTGCTCTTGCTCAGGTTGGTCTCGAAAATGTAACCTCAGGCAATCCACTCACCTTGGCCTCCCAAGTGCTGGGATTACAGGTGTGAGCCACCATGCCTGGCCTTTTTGTGACTATTTTCCTTTTCTTTCTTTCCTTTTTTTTTGAGACAGAGTCTCACTTTGTGTCGTTGGTAGAGTGCTATGGCATCACAGCTCACAGCAACCTCAAAGTCTTGGGCTCAAGTGATCCTCTTTCCTGAGCCTCCCAAGTACCTGGGACTATAGGCAGTGAATATATATATATATATTTTTTAATGTTAGGGATTCACCGAGGGTACAATAAACCAGATTATGCTGATTGCATTTGTTAGGCAAAGTCCCTCTTGAGGCAGTGAATATTTTCTTATAAATATACTTACATCCTCTGATCTCTTGTGGTGTTTATTTGTTTTTATTTTTATTATTTTTTGCGGTGTCATTTCTTTTTTTTATTAAATCATAACTTTGTACATTGATGCATTTATAGGGTTCAGGGTACTGCTTTGATATACAATGTGAAATTTTTACATTGAACTAAGTAACACATCCATCACAATTATACTCATTTCTTTCTTTCTTTTTTTTTTTTTTTTGTAGAGACAGAGTCTCACTTTATGGCCCTTGGTAGAGTGCCGTGGCATCACACAGCTCACAGCAACCTCCAACTCCTGGGCTTAAGCTATTCTCTTGCCTCAGCCTACCCAGTAGCTGGGACTACAGGCGCCCGCCACAACACCCAGCTATTTTTTGGTTGCAGTTCAGGGAGGCCGGGTTTGAACCCGCCACCCTCGGTATATGGGGCCGGTGCCTTACCGACTGAGCCACAGGCGCCGCCCTATACTCATTACTTAATAGTTTTGAAATGTACCATTGCATCATGCACATTAGGTGAGGTCCCCCCAAACACCCTCCCTCCTCTCATATCCCTCCTCCCCTCCTGTCTCTCTCTCCTCTTCCTTTCTCTTTCTGGATGTTTGTTGAGACAGAGTCTCACTTTGTCACCCTTGGTACAGTGCCGTAGTGTAACAGCTCACAGCAACCTCAAACTCTTGGGCTCAAGCAATTCTCTTGCCTCAGCCTCCCAAGTAGCTGGGACCACAGGTGCCCGCCACAATGCCTGGCTATTTTTAGAGATGAGGCTCAGGCTGGTCTGGAACCTGTGAGCTCAAGCAGTCCACCCACCTTGGCCTCCCAGAGTGATGGAATTACAGGTGCCTGGCCTGGTCTCTTGTTTTGAAACATGAACAAAAGTAATCTATACCTTTTCTCCCACTTTTGCTCTTTTTTGGTGGGGAGGAGGGGAAAGAGTCTCAAGCTGTTTCCCTGTGTAGGGTGCCTTAGCATCATAGCTCACAGCAACCTCTAACTCTTGGGCTTAAGTGACCCTTTTGCCTCAGTTTTTCTATTTTTAGTAGAGATGGAGTCTCACTTTTGCTCAGGCTGGTCTCAAACTTGTGAGCTCAAGCTATCCACCTGCCTCAGCCTCCCAGAGTGCTAGGATTACAAGTGTGAGCCACCATGCCTAGCCTTCCTTTTTTTTTTTTTTAAGAGATAGGGTATTGCTCTGCCACCCAGACTGGAGCGCAGTGGCATGAGATCATAGTTCATTGTAACATGGAACTCCTGGGCTCAGTGGGTCCTCCCACCTCATCCTCCCAAGTAGCTGGGACTACAGCTACATGCCACCACAACTGCCTGATTTTATATTTTTTGTTTTGGGGGTTTTTTTGAGATAGAGTCTTACTTTGTCACCCTCGGTAGAGTGCCATGGCGTAACAGCTCACAGCAACCTCAAACTCTTGGGCTTAAATGATTCTCTTGCCTCAGCCTCCCAAGTAGCTGTATAGGTGCCTGCCACAACGCCTGGCTATTTTTATTTTTTGGTTGTAGTTGTCATTATTGTTTGGCAGGCCCGGGCTGGATTCGAACCCGCCAGCTCCGGTGTATATGGCTGGTGCCCTAGCTGCTGAGCTACAGTCATCAAGCCAACTGCCTAATTTAAAAACAATTATTCATAGGGCAGTGCCTGTGGCTAAGTGGGAAGGGCGCCCGCCCCATATACTGAGGGTGGTGGGTTCAAACCTGGCCCTGGCCAAACTGCAACAAAATAGCCGGGCGTTGTGGCAGGTGCATGTAGTCCCAGCTACTCAGGAGGCTGAGACAAGAGAATTGCCTAAGCCCTGGAGTTGGAGGTTGCTGTGAGCTGAGACGCTACAGCACTCTACCGAGGGCGATAAAGTGAGACTCTGTCTCTACAAAAAAATATATATATATAATATATATATATAAATTATTTATAGAGATTGGGGGGCTCACTAACTTGCCCAGGCTGGTCGAAATCCTGGCCTCAAAAGGATCCTCCTGCCTCAGCCTCCCAAAGTTCTGGGATTACAGGCATGAGCCACCTTGCTCAATCTGCCTATGTGTGTGTGTTTTTGTTTTTGTTTTGAGACAAAGTCTCACTCTGTCATTCTGGGTAGAGTGCTATGGTATCATAGCTCACAGCAACCTCAAACTCTTGGGCTTGAGCAATCCTCTTGCCTAAACCTTCTGAGTAGATGGAACTAAAGGCATGCACCATTACACCCAGCTTGTTTTTCTATTTTTAGTAGAGATGGGTCTCACTCTCGCTCAGGCTGGTCTCCAACTCCTGAGCTCAAGTAATCCACTCACCTACGCCTCCCAGAGTGCTAGGATTATAGGTGTGAATCATGGAACCCGCTGTGCCTCTTGTTTTTTATTTTATTTATTTATTCATTTATTTATTTATTATTATTATTATTATTAGAGACAGAGTCTCACTATGTTGCCCTCAGTAGAGTGCCGTTGTGTCACAGCTCACAGCAACCCCAGACTCTTGGACATAAGGGATCCTCTTACCTCAGCCTCCTGAGTAGCTGGGACTACAGGTGCCCGCCACAATACCAGGCTTTTTTTTTTTTTTTTTTTTTTTTGGTTAGAGAAGGGGTCTTAGGCGGTGCCTGTGGCTCAAAGGTGTAGGGTGCCAGCCCCATATGCTGGAGGTGGTGGGTTCAAACCCAGCCCCGGCCAAGAAAACTACAAAAAAAAAAAAAGAGAGAGAAGGGGTCTTGTTCTGGTTTATGCTGGCTGGCCTTGAACTCATGAGCTCAAGCAATCCCACCTGCTTTGGTATCCCAAAGTGCTAGGAGTACACCACATGAGCCACCCCAGCCTCTTGGGATTTTTTGTTGTTTGTTTGTTTGTTTGTAATTCATGGCTTTTATTGACCAAGGAGGGTTAGGATGTGTGAGGGCCAGTGAGCCCAGGGTGGCAGAGCCTGATATTAGCAGGGCACTAGGCGAAGCTGGAAGGCTGGGGGGACATTGCCCAGGCCAGTGCAATGCAGGGTGAGGTTGATATTGGTAGAGTTCTCCACAGGGAGAAGGCAGAATCTCTGTGGGATAGCAGTAAGGAAGAGGAAGATCTCTGAACGGGCCAGTCCTGCTCCAAGGCACATCTGCTTTCCTAGATACACAGGTACAGACAGAGCAGCATGTGCACCTCAGAAGTGGTCCAGGCTAGTCCCCTCCCTCTCTGGCCCAGACCTGGGGCAAAGGGCATGAAAGCATCTTGCTCTGAAACTCCCCCTTGTGATTCAGAAGTTGGTGGGGTTGAAGAAGTCCGGGTCCTTGAATTGGGTGGGGTCCCGGTGTGCAGACACCAGCAGAGGAATCACGAAGGTGCCCTGCCTGCCACCTTTGGGTACTTCAGGAGAATGAGGAGACCATAGCGCAGAGTGGTGCTTGTGGTGTCAGTGCCACCAAAGAAAAGGTTGTGTGTCGTCATCACCAGCGTTTCCTCCTGGAAATGGCTCTCCCGGTCCTGCTTTACTTATCCATCTGGTCAAGGAAACAATGGATGAAATCGCGAGGCTCCCCAGGATGCCTTGTCTGCTGGTGCCACTGGATTTGCTCAGAGATGAAGACCCATAACTCTCCATGAGCGCACGGACCAGGCGTCCGGGCTCCAGCTGCAACAAGTTCCCCAACAACGGGAGCGGCCTGGGCCAGGCGGGCAGAGCCGCGCACACCCCAATTCCACTATGCTAATGCCAGCACCAGGAGCGGCAACAGCAGAGCTGCTATCCCCGTGATCATTGTGCCTGTGATCCTCTGTTTTTGTTTTTTGAGACTAAGTTTCACTTGGTCACCCTTGGTAGAGTGCTGTGGCGTGGAGTCATAGCCCACAGCAACTGCCAACTCTTAGGCTCAAGCAATTCTCTTGCCTCAGCCTCCTGAGTAGCTGGGCCCATCACAATACCCAGCTACTTTTAGAGATGGGAGAGCAAAAAG
Organism: Nycticebus coucang; assembly: GCF_027406575.1. Lineage (NCBI taxonomy): Eukaryota > Metazoa > Chordata > Mammalia > Primates > Lorisidae > Nycticebus > Nycticebus coucang. Next base: position 66,350,186 of record NC_069782.1, on the reverse strand, counting down.
CAAGACCCTGTCTGTACTAAAAATAGAAAAACTGAGGCAAGAGGATCACTTGAGCCCAAGAGTTGGAGGTTGCTGTTAGCTATGTTGTCCCGGCACTCTACCCAGGGTGATAGCTTGACACTCTTTCTCAAAAAAAGAAAAGTGCTAATACATTATGACATGACATGGGTGACCCTGGAAAATATGAAAGTGAAACCAGCCAGATACAAAAGGCCACATATTATATGATTCCATGTGTGTGAAATATCTAGTATAGACAAATCCATAGATATGGGAAGCAGATTAGTGGTTGCCAGAGGCTGTGGGAGGGGGAATGGGGAATGACTGATAAAGGGGACAGGATCATCTTCTGGAACAGTGAAAATGTTCCGGAACTACATAGCGATGATTGTTGTGTAATGTTGTGAATGTACTAAATGCCACTAAACTGTGCAGTTTAAAATAGTTTTTTTTTTTGGGGGGGGGGATAGGGTCTGGTTGTATCACTGAGGCTGTTTTTGAACTCCTGGGCTCAAATGATCCTCCTGCCTCACCCTCCCCAGTAGCTGAAACTATAGGTGTGCACCACCATGCCTGGCCTAAACTAGTTAATTTTATTTTATGTGAAATTTACCTTAATTTAAGGCCTGCTCTCAGAAAGCTTCCCTCCCATGACCAGTTGGCACCTGCTATATGGAGAGCCCAGGCCCACACCTGAAACTCAACCAAAGTTGCTTTGACATCAGAGTACTTTTAAACTCTAGGCTGCTATTTGTCAGGGTGGTCCCTAAATATCCTGATCTGGAACGAAACTGAAGCTTAGATGTTACTCGCCTGCCTGCCCATAGCCCCCATTCCAGACACTATTCCTCCTTCATCTTTATTATTAATATAATTATTTGTGTGTCCTACCTTCCCCCCTCCAAAAAAAAAGACTGAACTGGGGTGGTGCCTGTGGCTCAAAGGAGTAGGGTGCCAGCCCCATATGCCAGAGGTGGCGGGTTTAAACCCAGCCCAGGCCAAAAACTGCAAAAAAAAAAAGACTGAGCTGTTTGAGGTCAGAGACCGGCTGTACTTCATTTCCTATTTCTTCAAATGTCCTAGGAGGAGAGGTAGTGACTGATGAGCTAAACCTGAATGATGAAAAAGAACCTACCGGGCGGCGCCTGTGGCTCAGTGAGTAGGGCGCCAGCCCCATATGCCGAGGGTGGCGGGTTCAAACCTCAGCCCCGGCCAAACTGCAACAAAAAAAAATAGCCGGGCGTTGTGGCGGGTGCCTGTAGTCCCAGCTGCTCTGGAGGCTGAGACAAGAGACTCGCTTAAGCCCAAGAGTTAGAGGTTGCTGTGAGCCGTGTGACGCCAGGGCACTCTACCTGAGGGTGGTACAGTGAGACTCTATCTCTACAAAAAAAAAAAGAACCTACCATGATAAGATAATGTAAAGATGACTTTCCCAGGTAGGTTAAACAGCTAAGGCCATGCAAAGGCCCTAAGACCAGTGCAGGCCAGAGACTTTTTCTTTTTTGTAGAGACAGAGTCTCACTTTATTGTCCTTGGTAGAGTGTCATGGCATCACAGCTCACAGCAACCTCCAGCTCCTGGGCTTAGGTGATTCTCTTGCCTCAGCCTCCCCAGTAGCTGGGACTACAGGCACCCGCCACAACGCCCGGCTATTTTTTGTTGCAGTTTGGCCGGGACTGGGTTTGAACCCGCCACCCTCGGTATATGGGGTCGGCAACCTACTCACTGAGCCACAGGCGCCGCCAGAGACTTTTTCTTTTCTTGCTTTCTTTTTTTTTTTTTTTTAAGAGACAGAGTCTCACTTTGTCGCCCTTGGTAGAGTGCTGTGGCTCTTGGGCTTAGGCAATTCTCTTGCCTCAGGCTCCTGAGTAGCTGGAACTACAGGTGCCCACCACAACGCCCGGCTATCTTTTGTTGTAGTTTGGCCGGGACCGGATTCAAATACGCCACCCTCGGTATATGGGGCGCCGCCCAAGACTGTTAACCTGCCTCTCCTTCTCCTTCCCCTCCTCCTCCGTCCTCTAAGTAGCTGGGACTACCAGCACCAGCCACAATGCCCGGCTAATTTTTTTTTTCTTTTTAATTTTACCAGTTTTTTTTTTTTTTTTGTAGAGACAGAGTCTCACTTTATCGCCCTGGGTAGAGAGCTGTGGTGTCAGGCAGCTCACAGCAACCTCCAACTTCAGGGCTTAGGCGATTCTCCTGCTTATCCTTCCAAGTAGCTGGGACTACAGGCGCCCGCCACAACGCCCAGCTATTTTTTGGTTGCAGTTTGGCCGGGGCCGGGTTTGAACCCGCCACCCTCGGTATATGGGGCTGGTGCCTTACCGACTGAGCCACAGGCGCCGCCCGGCTATTCCTTTTTTGTTGCAGTTTTAGCCAGGGTTGGTTTGAACCCACCACCCTTGGTATATGGGGCTGGCACCCTACCCACTGAGCCACAGGTGCCGCCCCTTTTTTTTTTTTTTTTTTTTTTTTGGTTTTGGTTTTTGCAGTTTTTGGCCATGGCTGGGTTTGAACCCACCACCTCCGGCATGTGGGGGCCAGCACCCTACTCCTTTGAGCCACAGGTTCTGCCCTGTTTTTTGTGTGTTTTTTTTTTTGAGACAGAGTCTCACTATGTTGCCCTCAATAGAGTGCCTTGGCGTCACAGCTCACAGCAACCTCAAACTCTTGGGCTTAAGCTATTCTCTTGCCTCAGCCTCCCAAGTAACTGGAACTACAGGCAGCCGCCACAATGCCCAGCTATTTTTTGTTGCAGTTGTCATTGTTGTTTAGCTGGCCTGGGCTGAGTTGGAACCTGCCAGCCTTGGTTTATGTGTCTGGTGCCATAACCACTGTGCTATGGGCGCTGAGCCAATTTTAGCCATTTTTAATGAAAGTTGTATATAACCCTGGGCACAGTGGCTCATGCCCTAGCACTTTGGGAGGCCAAGGAGGGCAGATTGCCTGAGCTCAGGAATTTCAGACCAGCCTGAGCCAGAGCGAGACCTCAAAATAGCCCAGCATTGTGGCGGGGAGCCTGTAGTCCCAGCTACTACTTGGGAGGCTGAGGGAAGAGAATCACTTAAGACCAAGAGTCTGGGGCGGCGCCTGTGGCTCAGTCGGTAAGGCGCCGTCCCCATATACCGAGGGTGACGGGTTCAAACCCGGCCCCGGCCAAAGTGCAACAAAAAAATAGCCGGGCGTTGTGGCAGGCGCCTGTAGTCCCAGCTACTCGGGAGGCTGAGGCAAGAGAATCGCTTAAGCCCAGGAGTTGGAGGTTGCTGTGAGCTGTGTGAGGCCACGGCACTCTACCAAAGGCCATAAAGTGAGACTCTGTCTCTACAAAAAAAAAAAAAAAGGCGGCGCCTGTGGCTCAGTGAGTAGGGTGCCGGCCCCATATGCCGAGGGTGGCGGGTTCAAACCCAGCCCCTGCCAAACTGCAACAAAAAAATAGCCGGGCGTTGTGGCGGGCACCTGTAGTCCCAGCTGCTTGGGAGGCTGAGGCAAGAGAATCGCGTAAGCCCAAGAGTTAGAGGTTGCTGTGAGCCATGTGACGCCACGGCACTCTACCTGAGGGCGGTACAGTGAGACTCTGTCTCTACAAAAAAAAAAAAGACCAACAGTCTGAGGTTGTTGTGAGCTGTGACACCACAGCACTGTACTGAGGGTGACACAATGAGACTCTGTCTCAAAAAAAGAAGAAGAAAAGAAAGAATATTGTATATAAAATTATTTTATTTCTGGCTCGGCGCCTGTGGCTCAAGAGGCTAAGGTGCTAGCCACATACACCTGAGCTGGTGGGTTCCAATCCAGCCCAGCCCACCAAACAACAATGACGGCTGCAACCTAAAAACAGCCAGGCGTTGTGGCGGGTGCCTATAGTCCCAGCTACTCGGGAAGCTGAGGCAGGAGAATTGCCTAACCCCAGGAATTGGAAGTTGCTGTGAGCTGTGATGCCATGGCATTCTACCAAGGGTGACAAAGTAAGGCTCTGTCTCTAAAAAAAGAAAAGAAAAGAAAGAAAGACATCTCATTTTATCCCCCTTTATTGTTTGTAATTTCATTTTGAACACTATGAAGTCTACAGAAAGTACACAACACATACAAACAACACATACATATACAATTCTGTACAGTTTAAAGAATAATTCTAGGCTGTGGGTGGTGGCTCACACTTGCAAACCCAGCACTCTGGGAGGCTGAGATAGAAGGATTATTTGAAGACAGGAGTTGACAGAACAACCTAATCAACACCCTGTCTCTACAAAATGCAGAAAAATTATCTGAGTATGGTGGTGTGTCTCTGGAGTCTCAGCAACTCTGGAAGCTGAAACAAGAGGATTTCTTGAATCCCAGAGTTTGAGGTTGCAGTGAGGGATGATGATGCCACTGCACTCCAGCCTGGGCTACAGAGCGAGATCTTGTCTCAAAAAAAGAAAAAGAAAAGAAACAAGGCTCAGTACCTGTAGCTCAGTACCTAGGGCGCCCACCACATACACTGGGACTGACGGGTCTGATCCTGGCCCTGGGCTTGCCAAACAACAATAACAACTACAACAACAGAAAAAAAAAAAAAAAGCCAGGTATTGTGGCAGGCGCCTGTAGTCCCAGATACTTGGCAGGCTGAGGCAAAAGAATCACTTAAGCCCAAGCGTTTGAGGTTGCTGTGAGCTGTGACGCCAAGGCACTCTACCGAGAGCAACATAGTGAGACTCTATCTCAAAAAAGAAAGAAAAGAAACAAGGAAAAAGGAAAATTAATAAAATACAAATGTTCTAACAAACATCTATGATGATTTTTAAATATTTAAATTAAAATATAAGGTAGCCAAGCACGGTGGCTGACGCCTGTAATCCCAGCACTGGAAGGCCGAGGTGGGTGGATTGCCTGAGCCAGAGTGAGACCGCATCTCTAAAAACAGCTGGGCATTGTGGCAGGCGCCTGTAGTCCCAACTACTTGGGAGGCTGAGGCAAGAGAATCGCTTAAGCCCAAGAGTTTGAAGTTGCTGTGAGCTCTGACACCACAGCACTCTACCGAGGGTGACAAAGGAAGACTCTGTCTAAAACATATATATATATATATTTACCATATATATATATTGCCATATAAATGGTAGGTATGTATACCATATATATGTAATGTATACCATATATATATGTATACCATATATATATGGTAATGCCAGGTGCCACAGCTAATGCCTGTAATTCCAGCACTTGGGAGGCCAGGATGGGTGGATTGACTGAGCTCACAGGTTCGAGACCAGCCTGAACTGGAGTGAGACCCGGTCTCAAAAAAATAGCCAGGAGAGGTACCTGTAGCTCAGTGGGTAGGGCGCCAGCCAGAAGCATCAGGGCTGGTGGGTTGAAAACCAGCTCAGGCTTGCTAAAATAAATAAACAGCCAGGCGTTGTGGCGGGCGCCTGTAGTCCCAGCTACTTGGGAAGCTGAGGCAAGAGAATCGTTTGAACCCAGAAGTTTGAAGTTGCTGTGAGCTGCGCCACCATGGGAGGGTGACATAGTGAGACACTGTCTCAATTTAAAATATATATATATAGACAGACAGATAGATAGATAGATAACCGGGCATTGTGGTGCGCACTTGTAGTTCTGCCTTCTCGGGAGGCTGAGGCAAGAGAATCACTTAAACCCAAGAGTTTGAGGTTGCTGTGAGCTATGATGCCACAACACTCTATGGGTAAAGGGCGATGAAGTGAGACTTTGTCTCAAAAAAATAAAAATAAATAAATAAAATATAAAGTAGTATGTAAATAAAACTTAAAATAATACTTGTTTTAAATAAATATTCATATTGTTTAAAATAAAATTTACTTATTTATTTTTACAGAGTCTAACTTTGTCACCCTTGGTAGAGTGCTTGGTGTCACAGCTCACAGCAACCTCAAAGTCTTGGGCTGAAGCGATTCTTTTGCCTCAGTCTCCCAAGTAGTTGGGACAACAGGCACTCTCCACAACGCTATTTTTAGAGGGAGACTCTGCTCTTGCTCAGGCAGAGTGCTAGGATTACAGGCATGAGCCACCGCGCCTGGTTTTAAAATAAAATTTAAAACATTTAAAGTTTTAAAAATTTAAATGCTATTCTATTTATGTAGAGACAGAGACTTGCTCTGTCTCAAGCAATCCTCCTGCCCCCACCTCCGGAGTGGCTGGAGCTGCAGGTGCCCACCACCACACCCTGTCAATTTTTAAATTTTTGTAGCGATATGGGGGGCCATGGGGTGATTAGGTGCTTGCTATTTTGCCCAGGCTGGTCTCAAACACATAGTCTCTCCAGTGATCCTTTTTGCCTCTGCCTCCCAAAGCGATGGCATTGCGTGTTGAATCACTGCGCCTGGCCCTAAATGCCTTTTTTTTTTTTTTTTTGCAGTTTCTGGCTGGGGCTGGGTTTGAATCCGCCACCTCAGGCATATGGGGCCGGCGCCCTACTCCTTTGAGCCACAGGCGCCGCCTTATGCTATTTTTTTTTATTTTTATTTATTTATTTTTTTAAATTTTAATTATTTTTTATTTTTTTTTTTTTTTTTGGCCGGGGCTGGGTTTGAACCCGCCACCTCCAGCATATGGAACCGGTGCCCTACTCCTTGAGCCACAGGCGCCGCCCCGCCTTATGCTATTTTAAATAAAAATTATCTCTGTAAGGCCGGGTGCGGTGGCTCACGGCTGTAATCTCAACACTTGGGAGGCAGAGACCGGTGGACTGCTTGGGCTCCGGAGTTCAAACCCAGCCTGAGCAAGAATGAGACCCCGCCTCTAAAAAATAGCCAGGGCTCTGCTCCTGTAGCTCAGTGGTGAGGGCGCTGGCCACATGCACCAGGATGGTGGGTTGAAACTGGCCCGGGCCTGCTAAACAAAAGAAAATAGTTGGGTGTTGCGGCAGGCGCCTGTAGTCCCAAGCTACTTGGGAGGCTAAGGCAAGAGAATCGCTTGAGCCCAAGAGTTGTTTTAAGTTGCTGTGAGCTGTGAAGCCACAGCACTCTACCCAGGACAACAAAGTGAGGCTTTGCCTCAAAAAAAAAATAATAATAAATAACTGCTTAAGTAAAACTTAAAGCAATACATGAGTATATCTAAACTATTTATCTCCTGCCCCCCACCTCCTCAAACTGAGGTAGCAGGGTCACCCCTCGCCCAGCCCAGGCCCCCGTAGCATCTCGCTCTCAGGCAGTGCTATGGGCAGCCTGGGCCGTTCGCGAGGACCCCGCACAGCCAATATGGCAGCGCCCATGCGACCGGTGCGCGGCCTGCTTGGGCTGGCTGCAACCCTGGGGCCGGGCTCCCGTGGCTACCGGGCGCCGCCACCCCCGCGCCGCTCTCCCGGACCCTGGTGGCCAGACTCAGAGGACCCGTTGACCCCTCGGTGGCAGTTAGGGCCGCACTATGCGGCCAAGCAGTTCGGGCGTCATGGCACAGCCTCTGGGGTCTCCCCGGAGTCGCTGTGGCCGTCGCAGGAGCAACTGCGGGAGCTGGAGGCCGAAGAGCGTGAGTGGTACCCGAGCCTGGCGGCCATGCAGGAGTCGCTGCGAGTGCAGCAGCTAGCCCAAGAGGAGAAGCTTCGGGCCAGGTGCGTGTGTGCAGGTAGCCACCGGGATCTGCTTGCGGTAGATTGACGTACGTACTCAGCCGGCCGCAAAACAAACTGAATAGTCCATTTAGTCATACATCAGCAAATCGTTACGGTAACTGTATGCCAGGCCGGGTCCCAGAATGGAACAGGCAAGATAATTTCAGAGGACTAGAGACTATCACTAGGAAGATAAAACCGTAAAGAGTGTGCTTGAGGACATCTTTGGTTTGGAGGCCTCAGGCCTCTCTGAGGCGGGGATGTTTAGCAGAGACCTAAATAACCCATACATAAACTTGGGAAGATCTGAGAGAGAGCATTCCTGGTAAAAGGAACAGCCAGTGCAAAGGCCCTTAAGTAGGACGTGCCTTAAGGAACAGCCAGGAGGAGGACGGCGCCTGTGGCTCAGTCGGTAGGGCGCGGGCCCCATATACCGAGGGTGGCGGGTTCAAACCCGGCCCCGGCCAAACTGCAACCAAAAAATAGCCGGGCGTTGTGGCGGGCGCCTGTAGTCCCAGCTACTTGGGAGGCTGAGGCAAGAGAATCGCTTAAGCCCAGGAGTTGGAGGTTGCTGTGACCTGTGTGAGGCCACGGCACTCTACCGGGGGCCAGAAAGTGAGACTCTGTCTCTACAAAAAAAAAAAAAAAAAAAAAGGAACAGCCAGGAGGCTAGTGTGGCTGGGGAAAAGTGGGAAGCAAGGGCAGGAAGTGATGGGATCTGAAATCAGGGATTTGGAGGCAGAGTTTAAGGATTACATATGAGGGAAGAATAGAAGAGCCGGGTCATCTAGGTGATGCGCATCACCTCCTCAGGGGAGAGGGAAGCTTAAAGTGTGTCCTTGGTGTTTAATCTTCCTGTCTTCCCAATACACTTAAGAGGAAGAAGAGAATGCACTCATTTTAGAGATGAGGAAACAGGCCTAGGAATGTGGAGAACAACATGAAGTCATTCAGGCAGTGAATGGTGGAGCAGGATCTCCCATCTACCCCTCTCCAGCTGGGTGACCCTGACATAGGATTTAATTCTTCCAGCTTCACTTGTCTAATCTTTAAAAATGGGGCTGTAACTGATACCTACAAACTCATAGGGTTGGAGAAGAATGTCTATTTCTTGCTTTCACTCCTGTGCCTAGAATTGGGTCTGGCTACAGTAGGTGCTCAAGTGATACCTGTGGAATAAAGGAGTGAGGTGGTAAGTTGCCCAGCATGATGTGTGGCACTCAGGTGGCTCGGTTGACAGCTCAGTGAAATGTTAACCCACCCTGTGATCAAGTTCATGCGCAAGTAACTTTATCTCTTCATCTTTTGTTTCTTTACTTGTCAGGGACCTTTCTTGGCAGTTAATGGCAGTGATTTTTCTCCCCCCTCCCTTTTTAAAATCTCCATGGGAGAGTTAGAACAGGCAGGCTGTGGGCAAAAGTCTGTAGGTGAGAAGTGGGTGGATTGCCTCTGCTCTGGCTGAATGTGGCTGTCCTCACCTTCCATCCTCTGTCCCCTGCAGAGAGCAGCACATTGCAGAGTGCATGGCCAAGATGCCACAGATGATTGAGAACTGGCGGCGGCAGCAGCAGGAGCGCTGGGAGAAGGCACAGGCCGACAAGGAGAGAAGGGCCCAGCTTCAAGCTGAGGCCCAGGAGCGCCTGGGCTACCATGTGGACCCAAGGAGCGCCCGCTTCCAAGACCTGCTACAGAACCTAGAGAAGCAGCAGCGCAAGCGCCTCAAAGAGGAAAAACAAAGACTAAAGAAAGAGGCAAGAGCTGCTGCTGCTGCTGCTGCAGCCCAGGACCCAGCATCCTCTGGGACACCCAGCTGCTGAGCTTTGACGGTTCCCAATAAAGCTTGCTACTTGAGTCTTCTGAAGAGTTATGTATCTTCTCTCAAGGTGCGCCTCTAAGCCTCTGTTTCCTAACCCTGGGTCTGGAGAATCCCACATCCAGTCCAGTTCTGCTCACTCGAGAGACTAGGCCAGTGGTTCTCAACCTTCCTAATGCCGTGACCCTTTAATACAGTTCCTGTGGTTTGTGACCCACGGGTTGAGAACCGCTGCTCTAGGCCATGCCCATTGACTGGGCTATACAGGGAGAAAAAAGGGGATAGATGGGCAAATAATGGAGAAGCAGATGGCAGAAGGAAAGAAGGCTTCTGTTTACCAACATTAATCTCCAGTAATTAGCCGATTACCAGGGGGGATGTACAGCCAAAACAGACTGTGGTAAGGATGGTGGAGGTGGGGAGAAGCAGCCCTACAAGGCTGAGCTGGGGTGGGGGACACTGCCTGGGAATGTGACAGCTTCCGTATGTGTGTGTGTGGGGGGGAACACTGGGAGCCCCAATCTGTAGGAACTAACTGACCACTCTCTTGTCAGCTTTCCCACATTGTCTGTGCCCAATTAGTGCCCAGACCCAGATAAACTGGCACAGGCACCCCAGTAGGCACAGAGCAGAGGGCTGGTTTTAAAAACTTTATTCACTTCAAAACCTTTTATCAGACACAGTTCTGTTCTTAGGTGGGGGTGGCCTTGATATTACTCCTTCTCCAAGCTAGAAGCCAGGCCAGACTGGGGAAGGGGCTTTGGGCCTTTCAGGACTTGTCCCAGATGGAAAGATTAGGGCCACTCCAATGGAGGATCAAAGTTTGGGGTGCCAGCTTCCCCTCATCCTGGAAGAGGGAGGGGCAGGGGGTCCTCAGGGGCTCTTCAGGGGATGGGGAAGCAAAAACCGCCTCTCCATCTGGCTGTAGGGAGCTGGGACAGAGGCCAAGAGGGGCCCATCTGTCGCCTCCTGGTCTTGCCAGCTCCTTTGAGCGGGCTGGGTTAGGGAGGATGGGGACAGCTGTCTGGCCTGGGTCTTCTCAGACCAAGATGGGAATGAAGGCCACTCTAGGAGGGCAGAAAGCTGTTTTTTTTTTTCTTTTAAGGTTTTTGATATTTTTTCCACTTCTTAAATAAACATGAATATATATATGTATATATATATATATATTTCTTTTTTTTTTCTTTTATAAAACTTTCATGGAGTGGGGGAGAGGGGGTCACTGGGTAGCCTGGACATCTGGTATCACTCATCATCAAAGTTCTGACTCAGGAGAAAGTTGGCAGCCAAGTTCTCATTTTTTTCACACGCAAAGTACGCCTGGATCACCAGGCTCTCTGGAAAGCCCAGGGCCTTCAACTGTGGGAAGACACAGGCAGGTATGAGCAGGTGGGATGGGGGTGTCCTGCCCACCCACGGAGTCACCCCTTGGCCAGGCCTCTTACCCTCTCTATAGCTTCTTTCTCCTGTGGTGTGACCTGGATGTAGTTCATCTGTGGGGCTTCCTCGCCTATGGCACCCACCTCACCCTCCACATCTGAGATGTCTGCCAGCTCTCCAGGGGGCTCGTTCAGCATCTGGATGAACTGCTCCTGGTGCCGGCTAATTTGCTGTGGGAGGGAGAAGGGAAGGGATGGCAACCCCATAGTCCTTATCCCTTTCCCCCAGGTCCCTGTCACAGCCCTTGCTTTTACATTCAGTCAGCAAATATTTATAGGTGCCTATTCCAGCCAAACACAGAGACACAGCAGTGGACACAAGCCCCACCCTGGTAGAGCTAATGGGCTAGAAGTGAGCAAATAGATGGGCTAGACAACTGTAGAAGTTGGGCCAGAAAGATAGCACCAGGGGGCAGGCCTGCAGTCTGTGGGATGATAAGGGGAGGGTTTTCTCCAGGTAGTATAAACAGCAAGCACAAAGGTTGGGGGTGGTGTAGGATTTAGCAAATCCTCTAAAAAGAAGATCATGTGTGGCAAAAACTGAGTAAAATAAGAAAGGGAAGGGGGAGGAGACAGAAAATGACAACAAAGAGGAAGGCAGAAGAGGCAGATCCACTTGCTCTAGTGCAATGGGAAGCCACAGCTGGGGATTGTTAACTGGGGGAAAATACAGGATCTGTGTAATTTTGTTGTTGTTAAGCAGACCTGGGATGGGTTCCAACCTGCCACCCTTGGTGGTCAGGGCTGGTGCTCTAGCCAGTGAGCTACAAGCAACTAGCCTCTTTTTTTTTTTTTCCAGACAGTCTCTCTGTTGCCCTGGGTCCCTGGGTGCAGTGCCCTGGTATCCTGGCTCACAGCAATCTCAAACTCTTGGGCTCAATCTATCCTCCTAGCTCAGCCTCCCAAGTAGCTGGGACTACAGATGCCCACCACAACACCTGGCCAATTTTTTTTTTTAGTAGAGACAGGGTCCCGCTCTTAAACTCCTGAGCTCAGGCAATCCATTCGAGTCAGCCTCCCAGAGTGCTAGGATTACAGGTGTGAGCCACCACGCCCAACCCAAACTGAGTATCTTTTAGGAAGGTTAATTTATCTAGGTCTTAGGTATCTAGCGGTTCTAATACAATTTTACTTTTGACTATCAAAGAAGAAAGTGCTTTCTCAACCACCTGGTCCCATGTCTAGCCTAGAAAGCACTTTCACAGAGACACCAAGTCAGCCATAGTTGAGCATGCTATTCACAAAGGCCTGGTTACTTACACAGATTCAAAAATCACCACATAACTAAAGGCCCCAAGGAGGATGACTGAGTGTAGATAAACAAGGATAAGGAGGAGATAGCACAAAGGACTAAGAATCAAAGGGAGATGTAACAGACAGTGGGTCCTGAGCCAGGAAAGGTGGGTACGTCACAGAGGACCTGGAAGTATCTGCTACACTCCTCTGTGCCCAGGAGGCCACTGTCCCCCTGCCTGTGAACCTTCAAGGGCAGGATGGAACCTCACTTGAGCACAATGACCCCAGAGTCATTTGGGGCACAGCTGTCTTGGGTGCTGGCACATAACCTTAAAGACGTTTCCATGGTGCCATCTTGATGTGGAACCAGAGCCAAAACTCCAACCCAGGACTCAGCAGGCGGATGCAGACACAGGCCAGTTGTACCACTCTGGGCATGAAAGGCTGCTCTAAGCCTTTGGTGTCTTCTGTGGGGAGTGCTATCAATAGTACCCATACCTCACAGGTTACAGGAAGTATATAGGTGGTGGGAGCCTGTCCTGGCACAAGACAACCTCTGTACACTACAGGCTGTGGTTCCTGTGGGGAATGGGAAATGATGCTCCCTCTGCCCTTGGGGCTGTACCTGCAAAAGCTGAGGATTCTCCTGCCCCAGCTGCTGGAGCAGAGCAGGCAGCAGTGCTGGGTTCTGCTGGATCACCTGCCGCATGTTCTGGAATTGGGGCTGGTCACGCAAGAACTCCAGAGGGTTCTCTCCTTCAAGCAGCAGGAAGGGATATAGTCAGACACCATGCTAGGCTCCCAGGAGCATTTTGGGGGGAGATCAGGTGCCTTGAGAATGGATACCCCATGTGCACATGCATACCTCCCACCCTCTCACCTGCTTCTGTAGCCGGCTGCTCAGACACCTGGCTCTCCTGGACAGAACTGTGTTCTGGCTCGGGGCTTCCAGGAATTCCCTGTCAGGGGTCCTATTTAGTTCTAATGCACAGACCTCCCACCACCTCCCTCCATGTCCTGACGGGAGACAGGTGAGACCTTGGCCCTGCCCTTCATAGGCCCACCCACGACAGCCTCCTGTAGGAATCTAGTGGCTGGAACCACTCACTACTCAGAAACTTTTTTAAGGCAGGTTTTGTCACCCTGAGTGCTCTGGTGATGCCTATGTACTCCCTCAAGGCCTTCCCAGGAGGCAGCAGCCCCACCTCACCGTGAGTAGGTACTCCACGGCTCGGTGGGGGTTGTTGTAGCTGGCTCTCAGGGCGGCCACGACCTGCTCCCGCTCATAGCCCATGGACATGATCTCCGTCAACATCGTCTCATACTCAGAACCAGTCACTGTGGAGGGAGCAGCAAAACATAGATCACCAGGAAGAAGAAAGTGCAGCTCCCAGGCCCTCCCACACACAGATAAGGTCCAGCTGATGGCTGGAGGACCCAGTTGCCTCTGCCCTGGGGACCACCCACCCACCTAGCGTGGAGGCCGCGTCTTCCTCTCGCCCGCTGCTACCTGAAGAAGGAACAGAGCTGCAAATTCAAGAGAGAGAAATCGGACCCTGGCTTCTGGCGGCTTGCCCTCCCTCCAGGTGTGTGGGACCATATACATGGGTGCTGGAATATGCTGGGAGGAAAGGGCCCAAACTGGGACTGCTGCCCTTGCCTTACCCTGATACAGACTCTGGAGACGTTGTAGGGGCTGATTCCTCTGATGGGCTCTTGTCCTCTCTGGCAGTAGGTAGGGGATGGGACATGCCTGAGGCAGGGGCAGGCAGGAAGGTGGTGGAGGTCTCTGAGGCAGCAGTAGGTGAAGCCTCTGGGGGTGCTGAGGTGCCCTGACCAGCTTTGGCCTGTGACAGCAAAAAAAAAGGAAGCTGGAGTTAGTAACCCTATCACACTCCAACATCCTGCCTTGTTGTGGCCCTGCCTTATTCATGGCTAATCTCTCCTGCACACACAGTCTCTTTGCAGGCTCTCCAGTTGATCCACCCACCCTCCCAATCAGCACACATCACCCACCTTGGTCACCATGACAACCACAAAGTTCTTCTCATCTATGCGATAGTCCCGAATGGGGACATCATCACTAAGGATCTTGCCGGCATAGATGAGTTTCTGTCCAGCCACAGGGAAAGCATCATGACCCTTCTCAGCTTCTATCTTCTCCTTTAGCACCTTCACCTGAAAGTACAGACATCATTACAAACCCAATTCTCTCTTCCCTTCTAGTTTGGGGGTAGGGGAAGAGGCTGCAAGCCCTAAAGGTAAGGAGGCGAAGCTTTGTAGTCAAATATGCTAGATTTGAATTTGTCCAGTATTGTGCCATTCACTAAAGTATTTTCTGAATACCTGTTACATGCCAGGTGTTGCTAAAGGCACCAAGGCTGTTTAAGACATGAAGGCCACAGCAGGGAACAAAATACAAATCCCTGTTTGTACAAATCACATTAGAAGGCTAATGTGAGAATAAATGCACATAAGTATTTTATGTACAGTGTGATGAAAAACAAAACAAAATGAAGGGGAAAGGGGTGACCCATTCAACACTGGTCACCTTAGACAGTAACAATGATCAATATCCTCTATGTTGACAGCTACTGTAAATGGATACATATCATGATTTTTAAGCTTCACAATAACTTGGTATCATTGGTCTTATTTTATATTTGAGAAAACCGAGGTACAGAGAGATTAAGTAACTTGCCCAAAGTAAAACAGTGGGCTAATCAAAAAATGTTTCCTTTTCTACAAAAAGTGCACTTCAAGCTAATAGTCTCAGTCTGTCACCTTGGAGTAGAATGCAGTGGTGTCATAATAGTGATCCTCCTGCTTCAACCTCCCAAGTAGCTAGGACTACAGGTGAGCACCACCACGCCGGGCTAATTTTTTCTATTTATTTCTATTAATTTTTTTCTAAAGATGGGGTCTCACTCTTGCTCAGGCTGGTTATGAACTTCTCAAGTGATCACCCCGTCTGGGACTCCAGAAGTGCTAGGATTACAGGCATGAGCTACTACGAGAATTTGCAGTTAGAGTGAGCAAAAGTGATCAGGATACTGCACTCCAGTCTGAGTAAGAGGCACATCCTGACTCAAAAAGGAAAAAAGAAATGGACTTCAATGTCTCGTGAGGTAGGTGTGCAGAAAAGTGCCAAATAATACAATTAAATATTCAACACATTTGGATTAAGTCCTAATTCTCCTCTAGGCTAAAAAAAGCAGCACAATGTTTTGACTGTGGGCTCTCACATGAGGCAGAACTGAATTTGAATCCCTTCTGTCATTCCAGGTTTTATGTGATCGTGGCAAAGTTCCTTAACCCTAGGTTTCAACATCTGTAAAATGCTGAGTCAAGAGTCCTCAAATGACAAGTCCATTCTGCACATTAGCAAAACGCTAACACGTTCAGTGACTAACAAAGAATAAACGGCCAACAAACACAGACCACCAAAACTATTAAGGCTGAGACCGTTTATTATCACTATCATCACCGCTGTCAACACTCAGCATCTCCTGGACATTACTCCTAGATTCGCCCATCAAGGGCCGGAGGAGATGCCTGCAAAGCTGGGACGCGGAGCCCCAGTCCCGGAAAGCTTGGCCTGGCGGGGAATCTGAACCTGTGGCTTCCGCACCCCGCGAGAGCGCTGACATAGGAACCGGGGCCTGGCAGGCGCCCCGGGGGGTGGGGCCTCGCCCGGAGACCAGCACAAGAGCACCACCCGGCCCGCCAAGGGCTGGGCCAGGGACTATGGAGGGTCCAAGAAAGTCTGCCAGGTAGGGGAGGGGAGCAGGGCTGGGCCCCCCACGGTCCTCCGCACCCCTCCCGTTGGGATCTCAGCCTACCCGCCCCCACCCCGTCCCATCCCATCCCCAGCACCCGTCGCTCCCGCCCCGGGCTCCGGCCCGGCCCGCACCGTCTCGTCAGGCTCCATGCGGATCTTGAAGGTCTGCTGCTGCAGCGTTTTGAGCGTGATGGTGACGGCCATGGCAGGGCCCGAGCGACGCGGCGGCCCCAAGATCCTCACACAACATGCAACTCACGCCGCCGCCATCTTAGCGCCCAGCCGCGCCGCGTGCCGACCGCTTCCGGGGCAGGCGATGCGCACGCTTACCACAGCACACGTGACCTGCGCGCGCCCTCTTGGCCTTTGCGGGCATGCGCACGAGAGCCTTATTGGGCCAGGCATGCGCAGACCAAACTATGTTTTGCAGGGGAGGACTTGTGCTCTTCTGCCACTGCTGTCACTGGGTGACGCCCAGTGTCCTGAGTGACGGCGGGCCCATTAGCTGCGACGTCATGTGGCCTGAAACTGGTTCCAGTGTCCTCACTTCCACGTCCGAAGAATTTTTTTTGTTGACTTTGAATGAAATGTTTCATGTACCGGTACTTGTTACAGTCATTTGTATTTCTTCCGTAAAAGTATTTCTCCATGCCCTTTGCTTTTTTCAAATGAATTTTATTCTGGGTTGGCTACCCTGACAGTAACTTTGTAGAACACTGAAAGTGAAAGTTACCCAAGACTATATATGATACTGGAAAGAATCACCAAAAATCAGTGAAAAAAAAATTTTTTTTGAGACAGTATCATTTTGTCGCCCTCGGTAGAGTGCTGTAGCGTCACAGCACACAGCAACCTCAAACTGTTGGGCTTAAGCGATTCTCTTGCCCCAGCCTCCCAAGTAACTGAGATGACAGGCGCCCACCACAACGCCTGCCTATTTTTAGAGATGAGGTCTCTCTCTGGCTCAGGCTGGTATCAAACCTGTGAGCTCAGGCAATCCACCCACCTTGGCCTCCTAAGTGCTGGGATTACAGGCCTGAGCCACCGCGCCTGGTGAAAAAAATTGTTTTTAGATTTGCTTTCTTCTTATTTATTTATTTTTTTTGAGACAGAGTCTCACTATGTCGCCCTAGGTAGAGTGCTGTGGCACCACAGCTCATAGCAACCTCAAACTCGTGGGTTAAGCGATTCTCTTGCCTTAGCCTTCCAAGAAGCTGGGACTACAGGTGCCCACCACAACGCCCAGGATATTTTTCTGTTGCAGTTGTCATTGTTTAGCAGGCTCAGGCTGGGTTCGAACCCACCAGCCTCCGTGTATGTGGTCAGTGCTGTCACTGTGCCTTTTTGTTGTTTTAGAGATAGAGGTCTGTAAAAAGAAAAAAATAAAATAAAGTAAAAAAAGAAATAGGGGTCTGGGACCAGGTGTGGTATCTCACGGCCTGGAATCCCAGTACTCTGGGAGGCTGAGCAGGTGAATTGCTTGAGCTTAGGAGTTGGAGAGCAGCCTGAGCAAGAGTAAGAACTGGCTCAGCGCCCATTAGGGCGCCAGCCACATTGGGGCTGGCAGGTTCAAACCTGGCTGGGGCCTGCTAAACAACAACTACAACAACAACAAAATAGCCAGGCATTGTGGCGGGCACCTGTAGTCCCAGCTACTTGGGAGGCTGAGGCAAGAGAATTGTTTCAGCCCAAAAGTTTGAGGTTGCTGTGAGCTGTGATGTCACAGCACTCTACCGAGGGTGACATAGTGAGACTGTCTAAAAAAAAAAGAGTAATACCTTTCTCTACTAAAATACAGAAAAACGCGGGGGGCAGTGGCTCACTCCTGTAATCCCAGCACTTGGGAGGCTAAGGCAGGTGGATTGCCTGAGCTTACAAGTTCTAGACCAGCCTGAGCCAGAGCGAGACATCTCTAAAAATAGTGGGGTGTTGTAGCGGGCGCCTGTAGTCCAAGCTACTTGGGAGGCTTAGACAAGAGAATCACTTGAGCCCAGAAGTCTGAGGTTGCTGTGAGCTATGACGCCCAGGCACTTTATGAAGGGTGATCAAGTGAGACTTGGTCTCTCATTCCCCACCCCCCAAAAATAGAGGTCTCCCTGTTGCCCGGGCGGGAGAGCAGTGGGAACAACTTTTGGCCTCATTTTTACATTCTTAAGGGAAATTGGAATTCTTGGAATGAACCTACCCTCTAGTTCTGGGTCTCCCACTGTTTTGTTAACCCTACCATGCCCAGTCTCATCCCTAAAGTATTTGATGAAGATGTTAACTTTCAAGGTCTCCTTATGTTGAATACATAATTCTCATGAACAGTCACTAGATTCACCAATCCTAAAGGTTTCCTAGAGGGGTTGGGCTGGGCCACAGCAACCAAGAGGAACAGCAGCACAAATGAGGTCAGCATGAAAAAAGTAGAGTGAGTTGGGAGGGGGGCTGGTTAGCCAAAATGGTCGGATGATTTAGGGGACTGGATGGAGGTGGCGCTAGATTTGATTTCCCTATTGGGAACTGGAGTGTGGAGGTCATGCATGAGTGGTTGGTTGCAGAGGCCACAGGATCTGGAGCAACATTCCCATGTGCTGAACTGACCCTCCTCCAGACCTGTTTTCAACATACCCATCCAATCACCTGACACCTCACCCATTACCCAACTGCAACTCCTGCTTCTCCTTGCACAGCATGCCCAAGCTTCCAGAGTTAGCCAGGGCTAACTAAGAACTTAACTTTCTCCTGCAACAAGGGACATAGGACTCCTCCCAACCTCCTGCTCACCTAAGTGGCTGCCTTAGGAACCCCAGCAGAGGAGGCCTAGGCCAGTCTCAGAAGTCCAGGCCCTCAAACTCTGCTCTCCTTTGGGTCCACATCTTTCCCAAATTGGGCTTGAAGACCATGGGTCCCTGGGCAAACTATTTACTACCACTGAACCTATCTTTTTTTTTTTGAAACAGAAACTCAAGCTGTTGCCCTGGATAGAGTGCCATGGCATCACAGCGTCATAGCTCACAGCAACCTCCAACACGGGCTGAAGCAATCCTCTTGCCTCAATTTTCCTATTTTTAGTACAGACGGGTCTTGCTTTTTGCTTAGGCTAGTCTCAAACTTGTGAGCTCAAGCAGTCCACCCACCTCGGCCTCCCAGAGTGCTAGGATTACAGGCGTGACCCACCATGCCTGGCCGTATCTTTTGGATTATAAAAAGAATTAATAGGGCGGCGCCTGTGGCTCAGTGAGTAGGGCGCCAGCCCCATATGCCGAGGGTGGTGGGTTCAGGCCTAGCCCCAGCCAAACTGCAACAAAAAAATAGCCAGGCGTTGTGGCGAGCGCCTGTAGTCCCAGCTGCTTGGGAGGCTGAGGCAAGAGAATCACATAAGCCCAAGAGTTAGAGGTTGCTGTGAGCCGTGTGACGCCACGGCACTCTACCCGAGGGAGGTACAGTGAGACTCTGTCTCTACAGAAAAAAAAAAAAAAGAAAACGTGCAATTACAGGCTCCGCGCCTGTAGCTCAAGCAGCTAAGGCACCACCCACATGCACCAGAGCTGGTGGGTTCAAATCCAGCCTGGGCCTGCCAAACAACAATGTGACAATTACAAACAAAAATAGCCAGACGTTGTGGCTTCTTGGGAGGCTGAGGCAAGAGGATCGCTTAAACCAGAGTTTGAGGTTGCTGTAAGCAGTGACGCCACAGCACTCTGCCCATGGCGACAGCTTAAGACTCTGTCTCAAAAAATAAAAATAAAAAAAAGAAAATGTGTGGGCGGCGCCTGTGGCTCAGTGAGTAGGGCGCCGGCCCCATATGCCGAGGGTGGCGGGTTCAAACCCGGCCCCGGCCAAACTGCAACAACAACAACAAAAAAAATAGCTGGGCGTTGTGGCGGGCGCCTGTAGTCCCAGCTACTCGGGAGGCTGAGGCAAGAGAATAGCGTAAGCCCAAGAGTTAAGAGGTTGCTGTGAGCCGTGTGACGCCACGGCACTCTACCAAGGGCGGTACAGTGAGACTCTGTCTCTAAAAAAAAAAAAAAAAAAGAAAATGTGCAATTACCCTATGTAGTCTTGCACCTAGGCTGGAATGTGGTAGAGTGATCAAGCTCACTGCAGCCTTGAATTCCTGGGCTCAAGTGATCCTCCTGACTAGGCCTACCAAGTAGCTGGCACTACAGATGTGCACTACCAAAATTTTTAATTTTTTTTTGTAAAGACAGGGTGTTACTATGTTGCAGAAGCTTGTCTTGATCTCCTGGCCTGAAAGTGATCCTCCCAACCTCCCAGAGTGCTAGGACTCCAGGTCTGAGCCACTATGCCCAGCTAGTATTACTACTTAATATACAAGAGCTATATATGGATCTATGGTGATGGCTGGGTGAGATGGCTCATGCCTATAATCCTAGCATTCTGGAGGGCCAGGGTGGGAGGATCCCTTGAT
Source organism: Nycticebus coucang (assembly GCF_027406575.1). Lineage (NCBI taxonomy): Eukaryota > Metazoa > Chordata > Mammalia > Primates > Lorisidae > Nycticebus > Nycticebus coucang. The sequence goes on along the minus strand of NC_069782.1, from coordinate 66,329,933 downwards.
CTCAGGAGCTCCAGACCAACCTGAGCAAGAGTGAGACCCCCATCTCTACTAAAAACAGAAAAATTAGGGCAGCACCCTTAGCTCAGTAAGGCACTGGCCAGACGGAGGCTGGCGGGTTCAAAACCGGTCCAAGCCACCTAAAACAACAACTGCAACAACAACAACAACAAAAAATCAGCCAATTGCCAGGCACTGTGGCAAGCGCCTGTAGTCCCAGCTACCTGGGAGGCTGAGGCAAGAGAATCACTTAAGCCCAAGAGTTTGAGGTTGCTGTAAACTGTGATGCCACAGCACTCTACCCTGGACAACAGCTTGAGACTCTGTCTCTTAAAAAAATAAAAGAAGAAAATTTAGCCAAGTGTTGTGGCAGGTGCTTGTAGTCCCAGCTACTCTGGAAGCTGAGGCATGAGGATCACTTGAGCCCAAGAATCTGAGGTGCTGTGAGCTATGATCAGAGTGAGAGTGAGACTGTCTCTCGGAAAAAAAAAAAAAAAAGGGAAAAAAATAGGCCAAGCATGTCGGCTCACGCCTGTAATCCTAGCACTCTGGGAGGCCGAGACAAGTGGTATATTGCTTGAGCTTAGGAGTTTGAAACCAACCTCAGCAAGGGTGGCACCTGTGATTCAGTGAGTAGGGCGCCAGCCCCATATACCAAGGGCGGCGGGTTTAACCTGGTCTCAACCAAACTGCAACAACAACAAAAATAATAAAATAAAATATTAAAAAAAAGAAACGGGCAGTGCCTGTGGCTCAAGGAGTAGGGCGCCGGTCCCATATGCCAGAGGTAGCGGGTTCAACCCCAGCCCCGGCCAAAAAAAAAAAAAAAAAGAAACCGGGCAGCGCCTGTGGCTCAAAGTGGTAGGGCGCCGGTCCCATATGCCCAAGGTGGCAAGTTCAAACCCAGCCCCCACCAAAACCCACAAAAAAAAAAAAAAAGAAGCCAACCTCAGCAAGAACAAGACCATCTCTACTAAAACAGAAAAACTAGGGCCAGGCGCAGTGGACATCATCTTTAAAAACTGCCAGGTGTTGTGGTGGGCACCTGTCATTCCAGCTACTTGGGAGGCTGAGGCAAGAGAATCGCTTAAGCCCAAGTGCTTGAGGTTGCTGTGAGCTGTGACACCACAGCACTCCAACCAGGGCTACAAAGCGAGACTCGGTCTCAAAAAAAGAAAACAGAACAACTAGGCCAAGCACAGTGGCTCACACCTATAATCCTAGCACTCTGGGAGCCCGAGGCAGGTAACTGTCTGAGTTCATGAGTTCAAAACTGCCCTCAACCAGAGTGAGACCTCCTCTCTTAAAAAAAAAAAAAAAAAACGGGCATTGTGGCAGGTGCCTGTAGTCCCAACTACTTGGGAGGCCGAGAGAAGACAATTACTTGAGTCCAAGAGTTTGACGTTGCTGTGAACTATGACGCCATAGCACTTTACTGAGGGCGACAAAGTGAGACTGTCTCAAAAATAAATAAATAAATGCAGAAAAATTAACTGGGCATCATGGCAGACACCTGTAGTCCTACCTATTTGGGAGGCTGAGACAAGGGGATCTCTTGAGCCCAAGAGTTTGAGGTTGCTGTGAGCTATGATGACACTAGGGCATTCTACTCATGATGATGGATTAAGATTCTGTCTCAAAATTAAAAAAAAGAAAAACAAAAATTAGCCAGTCATGATGGCACACACCTGTAGTCTCAAGTACTTGGGAGGCTGAGGCAGGATCGCTTGAATCCAGGAGTTTGAGGTTATTGTGAGCTAAGTTGATGTCACAGCACTCTAGCCTAAAAAGAGTGAAACTGTTCCAAAGGGGGGAAAAAAGTACACAATGGTGGCCAAAATGTGAGTTTGAATCCTTGCCCCAGTTACGTTGAGATAGGGCTCACGCCTGTAATTCCAGCACTCTGGGAGGCTGCAGTGCGAGTTTGAGACCAGCTTGAGCAAGAGCAAGACCCTGTCTCTACTAAACACAGAAAATTAGCCAGGCATTGTGGTGGGTACCTGTTGTCCCAGCTCCTCAGGAGGCTGAGGTTGCTGTCAGCAAGTCTAGGCCATGACACTCTAGCCGGGAGAACAAAGTAAGACTGTCTCAAAAAAACAAAACAAAACAAAATAACATCCCGAAACCCAAACCCCTGAACCCCCTCACTAAGTTCAGGACCTTAGTCTTCTCATTGAGACTGGTACCAGACCCAAAACTTACCAGTTAGGCATTAACTCAGTGAGTTAACACATGGAGTTTTTTATGGCAGCAATAGTCATTCACTCATTGGTTTGGGGGCCCATGTAATCTGTGGAACACTTAGCCAACAGCTGGAAAATGAGCCTTATTCAGGACCCACCCGAACCACCAGATTCCCTAGACATCTGTCCTCCCCCAGAAGGAGACACAGGATGGAGACACAAAATTTAATTTAATAGAAATTTTGTTTGTAGTTCTTACATTCTCGGTGTGAGCCGAGCTGGAACCTGCTGCCCCCACTCCAGCAGTGGCCCAGTCCTGGGGGCAGGGGAACATAAAGGGAGGGGTAAATGGGAAGAGCCCCAATTCTTTCTCAGTGCTGGGGGACTGGCAGTGCCACTCCTTCTCCTAGCTCCAGAAAGGAGAAGATGGAATCTCAGGCCTGTAGCTTCTTCTCCACACCATAACCCCACGGTTGGAGGGGAGGCTAAGGAATCTGGTGAAAGACTGGCACAGAAGCAGGAAAAGATGTCAATCAAGAAAGAAAAAAAACAGGAGTGAGGGGTGAAGGAGAATCAAGGACAAAATGCTAGTTTAAAAAAAAGGGGGAGAGGACAAAACCAAAAATTCACCCCAAATCCAAACCCGCCTGGAAAAAAAAGTTCTTGAGTCTCATAGAGACATTATTTGGCGTGGCCAGCTCTGCGGCGGGGAGCACTCAGGCCTCAGTCCAGCCCTGGAGGCAGGTGGCCCAGCCTCTACAGCTCATCCTTGGCCTGGCCAGGGGCTTCTTCATCCTCCTCCTCTTCCTTGTCATCTTCGTCTTCTTCATCCTCATCTTTGTCCTCTTCATCCTCCTTGTCCTCAGCCTCCTCTTCCTCCTTGCGCTTCTTGTCCTCCTCCTCCTCCTTGAGCCTCTGCTCTTCATCCTGTTTGTCCTTCATTTGCTTCTCTGCTGCCTACACAGAGACCACACACCTCAGCACCTGGCATCCTCGTCAGCCCTGCCCAGTCCCCCCAAATAAGGACCAGGTCCCACCTTTGTGATGCCCCACGTCTCATTGCCAAACTCCTCAGCGTATGCCTCATCGTTGGTGATGAGGAAGTTGTCAAAGATGGTGCCAGACTTGACCTGGGGGGGGATGAATGGAGGGAGGTGTCAGAGGTGATGCTTTGGACAAGGCTCCAGGGCTTTCACCCATCTTCCTATAATTACTACACACTGTTACCCATCATCTACCTCTACCAAAAAGAGCACTAACACTCCTGATGTTAACATTCCAGTGGCCACACTGCCTGGGTTTAAACCCCAGCTTTGCTGTTTCTTGCCTATTTGACCCTGGGCTACTAACCTCCCTTCTCTATACTTCGGTCTTTTCTTTTTTTTTTTTTTGTAGAGACAGAGTCTCACTGTACCGCCCTTGGGTAGAGTGCTGTGGCGTCACAAGGCTCACAGCAACCTCTAACTCTTGGGCTTATGCGATTCTCTTGCCTCAGCCTCCCGAGTAGCTGGGACTACAGGCGCCCACCACAATGCCCGGCTATTTTTTTGTTGTTGTTGCAGTTTGGCCGGGGCTGGGTTTGAACCCGCCACCCTTGGCATATGGGGCCGGCGCCCTACTCACTGAGCCACAGGCGCCACCCTATACCTCGGTCTTTTCATCTGGGATGCAACTCCCTTATTCAGGTACTATTCAGGTACCTGCTGTATATATGCCAGGAATTCCTGGGCAGAGAAGGTACTACACACTGTTCAAACAAGACAAATTCAGTCTCAACTTTCTTTCCTGTTTTTTTTTTTTTTTTTTTTTTGTAGAGACAAGAGTCTCACTGTACCGCCCTCGGGTAGATTGCCGTGGCGTCACACAGCTCACAGCAACCTCTAACTCTTGGGCTTAGGCGATTCTCCTGCCTCAGCCTCCCGAGCAGCTGGGACTACAGACGCCCGCCACAACGCCCGGCTATTTTTTTGTTGTTGCAGTTTGGCCGGGGCTGGGTTTGAACCCACCAGCCTCGGCATATGGGGCCGGCGCCCTACTCACTGAGCCACAGGTGCTGCCCTCCTGTTTTTTTTTTTTTTAAAGAAACAAGAGTCGCTCGGCACCTGTAGCTCAGCAGCTAAGGTGCCAGTCACATACACCAGAACTGGCGGGTTGCAATCCAGCCAGGGCCTGCCAAAACAACAATGACAACTACAGTGGGGGGAGGGGGGAAAATAGCCAGGCATTGTGGTGGGTGCCTGTAGTCCCAGCTACTTGGGAGGCTGAGGCAAGAGAATCACTTAAGCCTAAGAATTTGAGATTGCTGTGAGCTGTGATGCTCCGGCCCACTACTGAGGGTGGCAAAATGAGACTGTCTCAAAAAAAAAAACAAAACAAAAAACAATTTGTTGTTTGGCACTTGTAGCTCAGCAGCTAGGGCACTAGCCACAAACAGAGGAGCTGGCGGGTTTAAATCCAACCTGGGCCTGCCAAACAATAAGAACTAGAACCAAAAAATAGCTGGGCATTGTGGCAGGTGCCTGTAGTCCCAGCTACTTTGGAGGCTAAAGCAAGACAATTACTTAAGCCCAAGAGTTTGAGGTTGCTGTGAGCTGTGATGCCATAGCACTCTACCAAGGGCAACATAGCGAGACTCTGCGAAAGAAAGAAAGAAAGAAAGAAAGAGAGAGAGAGAGAGAGAGAGAGAGAGAGAGAGAGAGAGAAAGAGAGAGAGAAAGAGAGAGAGAAAGAGAGAGAGAAAGAGAGAGAGAAAGAGAGAGAGAAAGAGAGAGAGAAAGAGAGAGAGAAAGAGATGAGAGAAAGAGAGAGAGAAAGAGAGAGAGAAAGAGAGAGAGAAAGAGAGAGAGAAAGAGAGAGAGAAAGAGAGAGAGAAAGAGAGAGAGAAAGAGAGAGAGAAAGAGAGAGAGAAAGAGAGAGAGAAAGAGAGAGAGAAAGAGAGAAAGAAAGAAAGAAAGAAAGAAAGAAAGAAAGAAAGAAACAAGAGTCTTTCTCTGTTGCCCAGCTGGAAGGAGTGCAGTGACACAATCATAGCTTACTACAGCTTATAATTCCTGGGTTCATGCAGTCCTCCTGAATGACTAGGACCACAGATGCACACCACCATATCTAGCTTTTTTTTTTTTTTGGAGTTAGGGCTGACTATGTTGCGCGGGCTGGTCTCAAATTCCTGGCCTCCCAAAGTGCTGGGATTACAAGTGTGAGCCATTGTGCCCAGCCACAACTAACTTTCTACCTCAGTTATATGACCACCTTCTAAGTAGTTGGGGGTAGTCAAGTAACTTGATTCGGGAGAAGTACTTGGCACATAGTAATAGAACCTTCAAATGGGACAGATTAGGAAATAAATCAGAAAAAACATGATTTTTGAGCCAGTACTGTCTGGGATTCAATCCTACTCTATCCCTTTGCTCCTAGGTATAATCCTCTTCCCTCTATGTCTCACCTGCCAGAGATCTAGGCCCAGCACACCAAAGCTATCATAGGCATAGATATTGGGATCAGGGGAGTACTCAGGGTTGTCGATTTCTGGGTGGATCCAGGTGCCCTTGTAATCTGGGTTGTCGATCTGCCGGGGCTTCCACTCACCCTGTGGAAGGAAAAAGGAACCCGAGGCTGCGTGAAGTCAGTGCACTCCCCACTGTGAGCCCCAGCCCTGCTGAAAGCCCAGACCCACCTTGTACTCAGGGTTCTGAATTACTGGTGGTTCCCACTCTCCATCCATCTCTCATCCCAGTCCTCAGGCTTCTTAGCATCAGGGTCAGGAATGTGTTCAGGCTTGTCCCAGTCCTAGGGGGGTACACAAAGAGGTCAAAGGAGGCCCAGCTGCCTTCTACACCCTCTAAGAAAGAGCTCCTGCCCAAGCACCAACCTCAGGCTTGGAGTCTGTAGGGTCATCTATCTTGGCCCGCTCGTCCCAGTCATCTGGCTTTGCAGCATCAGGATCCTTTATCTTCTTGGGTGGCAGGAAGTCCCAATCGTCCTCCAAGGAGCCTGACTCTACCTGGCTGTTGTCAATCTTCACCTCATAAGTATTGTCTGGCCTCAGGATCAGTGTGTACAGGTGTGTAAACTCATCATCCTGAGGAAGACAGGAGGTGAATGACACCCCTCACTAAGCTGGCCTTGGAGCCTCCCCCTACAGCCATTTGCAACCACCCCAGGCATACCTTGCAACGAATGTCCTTGTTGATCAACACATTCTTGCCTTTATAGTTGAAAATGACGTGAACCTTCTTGGTGCCAGGGCCACAGATGTCAGGGCCTAGATGGGAAGCAGATCAAGTTAAGAAGTCAGAGGCTGTCACTATTTCAAGGCCCCATCTTTACAAAAGGAAGTCTTTTTGGCGCAGGGGAGACCAGCCTGAGCAAGAGTGAGACCTTGTCTCTACTAAAAATGAAAAACTGAAACAAAAGGATCGCTTGAGCCCAAGAGCTTGAGGTTGCTGTGAGCTATGATGCCACAGCACTCTACCAAGGGTGACAAAGAGAGACTCTGTCTCAAAAAAAAAAAAAAAAGGAAGACTTAGTTCTTAAACTCAGGCCTGTCAAGGATGAAAAGATCAAGTTCAGATCCTGACTCTGCCCTGAAGGAGCTACGGATACAGCCTTAGTTAAAAAAATCAGTGCTCTAGAACCCAAAATCCTCATTTCTAAATCTGGAAGATACTTAAATATAATCACACAAATTAACAGAACAGATCCACAATTATAATGTAATAGATCGCTAACTGTGACCTATCACTTTAGGTCCTCCTCCAGAGAGAAAACTGATTATTTAAGTGCTTTCTACACTCTCAAAATCTCCTTCTTGGGTTACAATGAACTCACAGGGTCTCAGTCTCCCTCCAACTAAAAGGGCAGAGAGGTCAGCATCAAGGCACAACTCACCAAACATGATGTTGTATTCTGAGTCTCCATGCATGTCCGTCTGGTCCAAACCATCAGGAAACAGTTTCACGTAACCGCCCCCACAGTCGATGTTCTGCTCGTGTTTCACAGTGAACTGCACCACTAGCGTCTGGCCCTTATTGCTGAAGGGCTCAAATCTGGCCGATAGAGCGTAAAAGCGGGCATCCTGGCTAGTCTGCAGCCCTGAAATGACAGGACAGTAAAGTCACTGTTGAGCTGTGGCCTCCAAGGACCCTGAGACATAATAAATACGGCGACTTCCTCCTTTCTCCACCTGCTCTCCTTCTGGAGGATTATCCAGTCTTGGGTGCTGACTACAGCTTCTGCCAATAAGTCCTCCTGAATCTGAGTACCCATTCCCAAGTTCTTACCTTTATCTTTCTCCTGGTCACCGTAGAACTTGCCGGAACTGAGGACGAATTTGCCAAAATCTGACTTGTGTTTGGATTCAATCCAGCGGTTGGCCCACCCATCTATGGGTTCAGAGTTAAGTCAGCTCAGTTGTAATAGTACCCCACCTCCCGCCACCAAACATCTGCCGAGAGCCACAAGCTGCTGGGGGCAGAAAAGGAGATCACCTCCACTCTCCCCACCCCAATCTCCAGTTTGACACCTCAAGTGGCTTAAGAGATCATCGGGCGAACACTAACTCGCGCCGCGGGAGGCCGCTGGGCCCTCCACGCTCCCCAGGGACTTAGAAGGATCTCCCGCGGCTCTAGTCTCTAGAGGCCACTGTGTTGGCCCTCGGAGGAGTAACAAACAACGCAGATCAGGGCTGGGGGTATGCCGCGTCGTTTGGGAGGCCTCGAGACGGGATCAGGCGTTACCTCCATCCAGAAACTGTTCCTTGAAATAGACAGAGGGCTTGGCGGCGGCCAGGCCAAGGAGGCCGAGCAGCAGCGGCACAGATAGCAGCATGGCGGGCCAAGGGGGCGGCGGCTGACGGGCCCTTTAACGACCCTTCGGCAGCGGCTCTGTACAGACAGACGCCGCCGCCCGCCTGGCACTTTTATAAACGCCCGCCTCTCACACCAACCTGACCCAGCCCTTGAGCCCGCCCTTCACTTCTTATCATTGGTCCATGACTACAACCCTTTCTTTCCATTGGGCCTGTTTCGGCGCAGCAAGTTAGGATGTGCCTCGGAACGCTGGGTTCCCAGATGGCTGATTTCTATTGGCCGCGCTACTGGCCAATGAGGGCCGACCACGCGTTGTGGGGGACGCCTCCTGGTGGGGTAGAGGCTGCGAACCCCTCATGATCACGTGACCAGATCTCTACCCAGCCCCGCCCCCGCCCGCGTGCTTCGCTAGAGGTCAGTTTAAAGAACCCGCGGGACCCGGTGTGTCCTGGGGTCTGGAACCTGTCCCAGCTTCGTCCCACTATGTGAAGGGGGAACGTAGCCATTTCTTGCCCTGCATTTGGGGAACCCCCACTTCTCTTTTCTCCACCTAGGATGCGACAGAACCCAGGGTCTGGGGCTCTGGGACTAGGCTACACCCGGTGCTATAGCCTTGCCGCCATGGGGACAATGCCAGCTCTCTCGTCCTTCCTTCCCCTAGCGCCCCGGCAGCCTGCTGGATTTCCGCTGTGTAACCTGGGGCAAGTCATTAGCCTCTGTGAATTGACAGACGCTTCTGAGCGGCCAGGAGAGGCTAACCTGGCCAGATGGTACCTGTCAGAAATGCTTTTAAAGTTTTCATAGCTGGGGCGGCGCCTGTGGCTCAAAGTAGTAGGGCGCCGGCCCCATCGGGTTCAAACTCAGCCCCGGCCGAAAACTGAAAAAAAAAAAAAAAAAAGTTTTCGTAGCTGTTTCAGGACAGAGGGCAAGAATCACAGAAGGCTCAAAGATGGGATTGTAGGCGGTGGCTCCGAAAGTGGGGGTAGGGTTTTTAACCTAGTTGGAGCTGCCCCTTTACTCTCTTCTCAGCGGTAAATGAAGAGGGTCACTGCCTTGTGGTGTCCCACAAACGGCCAGGCTTTTGCAATTAAACGGCTATAGGCGACAGAGTAAGGGGTTCCGTTTAGGGAGGAAAAGAAGACACAGATGGCCAGAAAGACAACATCCAAGGACATGGGGAAGATCCCTGGGTCTGGAGTCCTCTTCTGAAGTCAGAGGCACGTGACTGACACCGGCACCCTGCACCCCTGCTATAGAAAGGAGGAAGAAGGGTGGCGCTTGTGGCTCAGCGAGTAGGGCGCCGGCCCCATATACCGAGGGTGGCGGGTTCAAACCCGGCCCCGGCCGAACTGCAACAAAAAAATAGCCGGGCGTTATGGCGGGGGCCTGTAGTCCCAGCTGCTCGGGAGGCTGAGGCAGGAGAATCGCGGAAGCCCAAGAGCTGGAGGTTGCTGTGAGTCCGGTGACGTTATGGCACTCTACCAAGGGTGGTAAAGTGAGACTCTGTCTCTATAAAAAAAAGAAAGAAAGGAGGAAGAGCTTGGGGGTTTCCAAACTGGACCTAGGAGCACTGGCGTGAATGGAGAAGTGTAGAAATCCCGACAGACTGAGGAGGGCGTGTGTCCTGGCTAGCAGTGGCGATTCAGAAAGGGGAGGAATGAAAAAAGAAAACAAATTACTTGGAGAGGGTCTTTGGTTAAAAACAAAGGTGAGGAAAAGAAAAGAGAAATGAGGAGTCATGGGGAAGTTGGGTTCTGCCACTTATCTCAGGCGTTATCCAATGTTGCCTAGCTTGAGACCCGTACACTAGGATGCTGTCACCAACGTGACCACCCCAGGCCTGCCACTGACCCTTCCACTTTCCCTTTAGTCCTGTGTAACACCTGGGCTTGTGCTTCCTGCCCAAGGGTATACACTGCCTGTCTTGTTCATCACATCACCACCCTCACCCCCACTTCTCCTGCAGTACCTAACAGAGAACAGATTTAAAAACTACTTCCTACACTTGCTGCATGACAGAAGGTAGGAAGGAAGGACTCTTCTGGGAATTAAATAAACAAAAAATGGTGATGAGAAGGACTTTGAGGAACACATCCTGAATACAGGACTTCACTGCAGGGTCTGGACTGGGGGATATTAGTAACCCCATTTTGCAGACTCAAATAATTGTGATTTTTTTTTTTTTTTTTTTGTAGAGACAGAGTCTCACTTTATGGCCCTCGGTAGAGTGCTGTGGCCTCACACAGCTCACAGCAACCTCCAACTCCTAGGCTTAAGCGATTCTCTTGCCTCAGCCTCCCGAGTAGCTGGGACTACAGGCGCCCGCCACAACGCCCGGCTATAATTGTGATGTTAAATGAATAAATGTGTTCTGCCTAACAAATTGGTCCATGCTCAATTTAGAATCAGCAAGTGCTGCATGTAAGTGTGGGCACTGTATCACTTAATTCTCACAATGATCTGGCTTCGTATCTCCAGCTGGGCAAGAAACTGAGGCAAAGAAAGAGTCTATGATTTGACTGGATGACATAAATGGCAGATCTGGGATTAGAATCTACCTCTATGTCTAATGTAGTTGCTACTGGCCACGTGTGACCATTGATCATTTGAAATGTGACTGAAATGGGCTGTAAGTGCAAAATACACATCAGATTCTGAAGACTTCATTATTTAAAAAAGCATAAAATACTTAACTAGTAATGTATTTTTTAACATTTCACCTGGGATTTATTTTTATTTATTTATTATCTTTTGGAGACAGAATCTCACTTTGTCCCCCTAGGTAGAGTGCCATGGCATCATAGCTCACAGCAACCTCAAACTCCTGGACTCAAGCAATCCTCTTGCCTCAACCTCCCAAGTAGCTGGGATTATAGGCACCCGCCACAATGCCCCACTAGTTTTAGAGCTCAGGCTGTGATTTTTTTTTTTTCCTTAGACAGGGTCTTGTTTTGTTGCCTGCACTAGAGTGCATTATAACTCAATACAACCTTAAACTCCTTGGCTCAAGGGATCCTTCTGGCTCAGCCTCCTGAGTAGCTAGGACCACAGGCTACAAAAGAGGTGGGGCATCATGATACAGTGCCCACACTTACATGCAGCGCTATGTTACTCAGGCTGGTCTTGAATTCCTGACCTCAAGCAATCCACCTTGGCCTTCCAAAGTGCTTCAGTTAGAGGTGTGAGTCACTGTACCTAGTCAGGAAATTTAAAATTACATTTGTGGGGCCAGGTGAGGTGGCTTGTGCCTGTAATCTCAGCACTTGGGAGGCCAAGGCAGGTGGATTGCCTGACCTCACAGGTTTGAGAGCAGCCTGAGCTAGAGAGAGACCCCATCTCTAAAAAATAGCCAGGCATGGTGGTGGGCGCCTATAGTCCCAGCTACTTGGGAGGCTGAGACAAGAGAATTGCTTAACCCCAAGAGTTTGAGGTTGCTGTGAGCTATGATGCTACAGCACTCTACCAAGGGTGACAAAGTGAGACTATGTCTCAAAAAAAATTAACATTTGTGTTTCACATTATATTTATATAGGACATCATTAAAGTAGACTACAGGTTATTGCCCTGACATTGATTTTCTCAGAGCACAGTGGGATTTGGAGCATTGTAATTTATGATCTCATTTCTACTAAATCCTGAACCTTAGGCAAGTCATATCACCCTCTGAGTCTCTGTTTTCTCACCTGTGTAATGGGGAAGGGGTCTATCAGTATCTACATCATAAAGTTTGGGGGAGAAATGAAATAATACACCTTAAGTACTTAGCACTGGGCTGGGCGAACAGGAAGTAGTCCATATGGGTTAGCTGCCACCTTAACTGTTAACTATTGCTAGGTGAGTGCTTCTCCCCTCTATAAAGGGGGAGGGTCGCTCCCCAGCTTCCCTTAGAAAATGTCAAAGCGGGCGGCGCCTATGGCTCGGTGAGTAGGGCGCCGGCCCCATATGCCAAGGGTGGCGGATTCAAACCCAGCCCCGGCCAAACTGCAACAACAACAAAAAAAAAATAGCTGGGTGTTGTGGTGGGCACCTGTAGTCCCAGCTCCTCGGGAGGCTGAGGCAAGAGAATCGCGTAAGCCCAAGAGTTAGAGGTTGCTGTGAGCCGTGTGACGCCACGGCACTCTACCCAAGGGCGGTACAGTGAGACTCTGTCTCTACAAAAAAAAAAAAAGAAAGAAAATGTCAAAGCAGGCTCAGCACACGTAGCTCAGTGGGTAGGGCATAGGACACATATAGGGGGTTGGCAGGTTTGAACTGGCCCGGCCCTGCTAAACAAGGACAACTACAATAAAAAAAATAGTTGAGCGTTGTGGTGGGTGCCAGTGGTCCCAGGTACTTGGGAGGCTGAGGCAAGAGAATCACTTAAGCCCAAGAGTTTGAGGTTGCTGTGAGCTGTGACACTACATCACTTACTGAGGGGACATAGTTAGACTCTGTCTCAAAAAAAAAAAAAAAGTTGAAAAAAAAGAAAATGCCAAAGCAGTTGACTTGCAAAATGATCATCTTCAAAGTCCACTAGCCACTGCCCTCTCCCAGGGCAAATGAGAATCTCAGAAAGGCAGAGGGCTCTGAGTTTCAGAGAGGGTGAAGTCCAAGGTCACACAGCCCACTGGAAGTGAGGCTAGCGGCAGATGACTCAAAATAAGTGTGCTGGCCCGCGCCTGTGGCTCAAAAGAGTAGGGCGCCGGCCCCATACACCAGAGGTGGTGGGTTCAAACCCGGTCCCAGCCAAAAATTGCAAAAAAACAAAAACAAACAAAAAAAAAAAACACAACTGTGCTTCTGACCTTGAGGTCAGCTATTTTACCTCTTCAGTCAACCAGACGCCAGAGGGCGAACCAGTGTGGAAGTGGGGAGTGAGTCCCTTGCAGCCTTGAGCTCAAGGGCAACACTCAAGATGGCAACGTACTGAGCCCTGCACCGCGCTGGTCACACTCAAGATGGCAGCACAGCTCCGGGTTCCGGTTCCGGTTGCTCAGGCTGCGGCAGGGGACACGCCGAGCGTGAAGGAAATAGCCATGGCGGATGGCCCCGTGGCCGAACAGCTGCTGCGGCGGCTGGAGGCGGCTGATGGCGGCCTAGATAGCGCGGAGCTGGCAGCCGAGCTCGGCGTGGAGCACCAAGCGGTGGTGGGCGCTCTGAAGAGCCTGCAGGCGCTGGGTGAGGTGAGCCAGGTCCCTGTCGCCTGCCCTTCGCTTTTGCACCTACAATCCCCTTGCCGTAAGAGCCGTACTTCCAGGCCAGACTTGCTCAGGCTTGGCTAGGGGTATTGTACTAGGTATATGTGTCCGCGCTGGAAAGAGCGAGGGTTGGGACGCATGGATGTGCCTCATGCAGTAAATATCCATTGAGGCGCGATCAGCGTGAGGGTGGCAGAGTATAATGAGGGTTAAGGAAGGTGCGTCGCTGCCTTCATGGAGGTTGTGATCTAATAGCGAGGTGCTCAAGTGACCAGAGTAATGGGAGAAGCACAGGGAACCCAGCAGTGGCAGATAACCCAGCCTTGGGAGTGAGGAAGAGCAGCCTGGTAGAATTAACAGCTGAGCCAGGTCTCTGCACTGTGGAGGAAAGCAATGGCACTTAAGGAATCAGTGGATGGAGGTTTGGGGAGATGACAGGTGGTGAAAAAGACCAGCACACCCAGAACTGCAGGGCCTCCTAGGTCATAGTCACCAGTCTACTGGAAAGCCATATCAGGAGCCGGAGCTGGTCAGATGTGCTATCTACATCACCTTTGGGAAGAATGGCAGGGGCAAGACTGGAATCCAGTGGATGAGAGCAGAGGCTGACACATTCACAAGCTAGGGGGCATGATGTCTGACTGTGGGGAGGCAGCTAGAATGGGGAGTGGGGACTACTGGAGATTCCAGACAGGGCCAGGGGAACAAGGATGAAACCTGGCTTTCCAACTTGGGCAAATGGATGCCTCCTGGCGTCACAGGAGGAGGATGCTTAGGGGCCAGTGGGTCACCCAGGATGAGGTTAGGTCCATGAGGCTGGGATCTGGGCTGTTTAGTCATCCAGCTCGTATTCTGTGCACCACTATGGTCTCAGCTGGTTCAATCTTTGCCTTAGTCCTACACTGATGGCACTGTTACCCCATCTTGCATTAACTGATGTTCCGCATTGGTCAGTAACTTTTTCTTTCTTTTTTTTTTTTTGAGACAGATTCTCAAGCTGTCGCCCTGGGTAGAGTGCCATGGTGTCATAACTCACAGCAACCTTCAACTTTTGGGCTCAAGCAAGCCTCGTGCCTCAGTTTTTCTATTTTTAGTAGAGATGGGGTCTCGCTTTTGCCAGGCTGGTGTCAAACTCATGAGTTCAAGCTATCCACCTGCCTTAACCTTCCAGAGTGCTAGGATTATAGGCATGAGCCACCATGCCCAGCCTGGTCAATAACTTGATTAGTCACTAGAAGGGGCTGGCAAATCCAGATTTGGAATTAGGGCACTCAGGGTACAGAGCCCAGGGTCCTCAATGCAGAGGAGAGATTGCAGCTTTAGTGTGTGGGGTGACAGTATCTTTTTTTTTTTTTTTTTTTTTGTTGCAGTTTGGCTGGGGCTGGGTTTGAACCCGCCACCCTCGGCATATGGGGCCGGCACCCTACTCACTGAGCCACAGGCGCCGCCCAGGGGTGACAGTATCTTAATCAACATGAAATTGCCATTTTTTTTGTGTGTGTGTGTGGTTTTTTTTTTTGGCCGGGGCTGGGTTTGAACCCGCCACCTCCGGCATATGGGACCAGCGCCCTACTCCTTGAGCCACAGGCGCCACCCGAAATTGCCATTTTTGTAGGTCACTGAGGGTTAAATAATGACAGTTTAATGTGGCTCAACCTAATGATGATAATGACAATAATACCAACAATAATATATTAGTAGTTAGAACTCATGAAGCACTTGTCACATGTTAAGAATTCTACGTTTGGGCGGCACCACCTGTGGCTTAGTGAGTAGGGTGCCGGCCCCATATACTGAAGGTGGTGGGTTCAAACCCAGCTCCAGCCAAACTGCAACAAAAAAAATAGCTGCGTGTTGTGGTGGGCACCTGTAGTTCCAGCCATTCGGGAGGCTGAGGCAAGAGAATCACCTAAGCCCAAGAGCTGGAGGTTGCTGTGAGCTGTGATGTCGCTGCACTCTACCGAGGGTGACAAAGTGAGACTATGTCTCTTAACAAAAAAAAAGAATTCTGGGCGGCGCCTGTGGCTAAGTGAGCAGGGCGCCGGCCCCATATACCAATGGTGGTGGCTTCAAACCCAGCCCCGGCCAAACTGCAACAACAACAACAAAATAGCCTGGTGTTGTGGCAGGCGCCTGTAGTCCCAGCTACTGGGGAGGCTGAGGCAAGAGAATCACCTAAACCCAGGAGTTGGAGGTTGCTGTGAGCTGTGATGTCATGGCACTCTACCAAGGGTGATAAAGTGAGACTCTGTCTCTTAAAAAAAAAAAAAAAAATTATTTATTTATTTATTTTTTTGTAGAGACAGAGTCTCACTCTATGGACCTCGGTAGAGTGCTGTGGCCTCACACAGCTCACAGCAACCTCCAAATCCTGGGCTTATGCGATTCTCTTGCCTCAGCCTCCCGAGTAGCTGAGACTACAGGCACCCGCCACAAAAAAATTTTTTTAAATTAAAAAAAAAAAAAGAATTCTACATTCAGGGCCGGGCAGGGTGGCTCACGCCTGTAATCCTACTACTCTGGGAGGCCTAATTTGGTGGACTGCCTGAGCTCACAGGTTCAAGACCAGCCTGAGCCAGAGGGAGAGCTGGCCTCTAAAAACATCTGGACATTGTGGCAGGTGCCTATAGTCCCAGCTACTCAGGAGGCTGAAGCAAGAGAATCCTGTGAGCCCACAGCACTCTACTGAGGGTGACAAAGTGAGACTAATGTCTCAAAAAAAAGAGTTCTACATTCAGGTTGGTCACAATGGCTCATGCCTATAACTCTAGCACTCTGAGAGGCTGAGGCAGGTGGATTGCTTGAGCTGAGGAGTTTGAGACCAACCTGAGCAAGAGCAAGACCCCATCTCTAAAATTAGCCAGGTATTGTGGTGGGCACCTGTAGCTCCAGCTACTTGGGAGGCTGAGGCAAGAGGATTTTTTTTTTTTTTTTTTGTAGAGACAGAGTCTCACTTTATGGCCCTCGGTAGAGTGCCGTGGCCTCACACAGCTCACAGCAACCTCCAACTCCTGGGCTTAAGCAATTCTCTTGCCTCAGCCTCCCGAGTAGCTGGGACTACAGGCGCCCGCCACAACGCCCGGCTATTTTTTGGTTGCAGTTTGGCCGGGGCCGGGTTTGAACCCGCCACCCTCGGTATATGGGGCCGGCGTCCTACCGACTGAGCCACAGGCGCCTCCCGCAAGAGGATTTCTTGAGCCCAAGAGTTTGAGGTTGCTGTGAGCTATGATGCCATGGTCTCTACCCAGGGTGACAAAGTGAGACTCTGTCTCAAAAACAAAACAAAACAAAAACTCTACATTCAGCCTGAGGAAGAGCAAGACATCATCTCTAGCAAAAAATAGAAAAATTAGCTGCAGTCCCAGATACTGAGGAGGCTGAGGCAGGAGGATTGCTTAGAGTCCAGGAGTGTGAGGTTGCAGTGAGCTGTGGTGATACCACTCCACTCTAGGCTGGGCAAAAGAGTGAGACCCTATCTCCCCCCAAAGAAAAAGAACTCTATATTCTTTCTACATATTACTTGACTTACTTTTTGAAACCCTCTGAGGTAGAGCCATCACATACTTCCCTTATGGATAAAAAAATTAGCTCAGGGCTTGGCGCCTGTAGCTCAGCAGCTAGGGCACTAGCTACATACACCGGAGCTGGTGGGTTCGAACCTAGCCCAGGCCTGCCAAACAACAATGACAACTATAACCCCCCAAAATAGCTGGGCATTGTGGCAGGGGCCTATATCCCAGCTACTTGGGAGGCTGAGGCAAGAGCATCACTTAAGCCCAAGAGTTTGAGGTTGCTATGAGCTGTGATGCCATGGCACTCTACGGAGGACGACATAGTGAGACTCTGTCTCAAAAAAAAAAGAAAAAAAAAGTCACTCAGAGGCGTCAAGCAACTACCCTGAGGTAAGACAGTGAGTTAGGAGCCAAGCAAGGATTAGAACAAAGGGGGAGCTAGGAACTGTGGGCCCCTCCTAGCCAATTCCTGTCTGTGTGACCCTGGACCTGTCCTTATCCTTTGATCCTCATGCTTCTGTTTGTAATGTAAGCTTCTAAGGCCTCCCATGTCTACCTGGGCCTTATATTTCTCTGCAGGTCATTGAAGCTGAACTTCGCTCCACCAAACGCTGGGAACTTACTGCTGAGGGCGAGGAGATTGTGCGGGAGGGCAGCCACGAGGCCCGTGTGTTTCACAGCATCCCTCCAGAGGGCCTGGCCCAAAGCGAGCTCATGGTAGGGATTTGAGGGGCAGCAGATAGGGTGAAGGTGGCTCTCATGCCCTACTCACAGCAATCTCTCCTCTAGAGACTGCCCAGTGGCAAAGTGGGCTTCAGCAAGGCTATGTCCAACAAGTGGATCCGTGTGGACAAGAGTGCAGCCGATGGGCCCCGGGTGTTCCGAGTGGTGAGTCCCTGCAGATGGGTGGGCACATGGATGGTCAGATAGAGCCCCTGGCCCTGACACCCTTACCATGGCAGGTTGACAACATGGAGGATGAGGTGCAGTGGCAGCTGCAGCTGGTCCATGGGGGACAGGCCGAGAAACTGGGTGAGAAGGAAAGGAGTGAGCTCAGGAAGAGGAAGCTGCTGACTGAAGTGTGAGTGAGGCCACCACAAGCTCACCTGCATGGCACTGTGGGGGCTGGTGGGAGGTAGTTGTCCTGCCCATATTGAGCCATAGGTTCCAATAGCCTTCTCTTAGCCCCTTTTATGCTGGTTGTCAAGCCCATGTGCCAAGCTCGTGCCACCACAAGGCCTTTGCCCATGCAGCACCTGCCAAGAACTGTCTTCTCACCAATCTTTAAGGTCTCACCAATCTTTAAGGCAGGCTCTGCATTAAAGCTCCATTTAGGTATCACTTTAAGAGTCTACCCTGATATCCTCCTCTCCCCTCAAGTACCACAAGAACACCCCACTCCTAGTCTCCATCCCTTTGCCCTGATCATTTCCTCCATAGGCCTTAGCACTGTCTGAAGTTGAACCACTGGCCAGGCCCCTGGAACCTGGATAGACTGGTGGCTCTGCTCTCTCAGGGTGGACATCCTGGATGAGCAGACACAGAGTTGCAGAGAGAACACAGACTAGAGCTGGGCTGCCTAACTGAAGTCAGGGTTCTGCCACTTCTTAGCTCTGAGACCTTGACCAAATCACTTGGCCTGTCCTAGCCTCAGTTTCCTTATCTATAAAATAGCCCTTTCTCAGCTCAGTGCCTGTAGCACAGTGGTTACGGCACCAGCCACATACACCAAGGGTGGCAGGTTCGAACCCTGCCCGGGCCAACTAAACAACTGCAACAAAAAGATAGCCAGGGGCAGCGCCTATGGCTCATTGAGTAGGGTGCCAGTCCCATATACCGAGGGTGGCGGGTTTGAACCCAGCCTCGGCCAAACTGTAACAACAACAACAAAAAATAGCTAGGCCCTGTGGCGGTCACCTGTAGTCCCAGGTACTTGGGAGACTGAGGCAAGAGAATCGCTTAAGCCCAAAAGTTAGAAGTTACTGTGAGCTGTGATGCCACAGCACTTTACCGAGAGTGACAGTGAGTCTCTGTTTCAAAAAACAAACAAAAAACACAGCCCTTTCTCATGGGGCTGTGGGGACACTTTAGTGGAATACAATAAATCTGCTAGACTTTGCCTAAATTATTGTTCCCAGCTGTGTGCTTGGCACCTCAAAAAGACCATGGCACACATTCTTTTCTCCATAAGTGTTTGTCGAATGAATAAGTGAGTGAACACAGGGAGATAAGTGGTGGCCACCTAGGAGGATTTCAGGTGATGATAAATGTCTGGAAGAAAATGAAGCAGAATGACTTGGTGGGTAGCATTGGGATTCCTATCAGATGCAGATCAAGGAAAGCCTCTTGGAGGAGATGACAGCAGCGTCCCCTTCCCTCCTCTGGTTGCAGGACCCTGAAAACCTACTGGGTGAGCAAAGGCAGTGCCTTCAGCACCACCATCTCCAAGCAGGAGACAGAGCTGAGCCCAGAGATGATCTCAAGGTGACGGGTGGCCCCAGTGTGAGGAATAGGTGGGGGAATGGCAGGAGAGGGAGGCTGGCAGCCCTCACCAGGCCCTTGCACTGCACACCTCCCCCACAGTGGCTCCTGGCGAGACCGGCCCTTCAAGCCCTACAACTTCAAAGCGCATGGTGTCCTCCCTGACAGTGGCCACCTGCACCCCCTGCTCAAGGTCCGCTCCCAGTTTCGACAGATCTTCCTGGAGATGGGGTGAGCACCAGGCCAGGGGTGGGCAACTCAGCCACAGAGCACAGGCAGTGCATTCAGGCTGCCTCTCCTACCAGGTTCACCGAGATGCCCACTGACAACTTCATCGAGAGCTCCTTCTGGAACTTTGATGCCCTCTTCCAGCCCCAGCAGCACCCAGCTCGAGATCAGCATGACACCTTCTTCCTTAGAGGTGGGTCAGCTCTGAGGGCCTGGCTGAGAGGACATGAGAGGCTCCAGGACTGGGTAGGGCTTTAGAGGAAGGGCATCTCACTTTATAAAATTGAGTACATCCTTAGTTTGGCCAACAAAGACTGAAGAGCTAGTTTATCATCCCCTGTGTTCTCTTCCTTTCCCACCCCCAGTCTCTGCTCTTCTCTGGACATGCCAGGTGGTGCCCACCTCAGAGCATTTGGTCATGCTGTGCTTTTCACCAAGAACGATTTCCCTTTTTTTTGCAGTTTTTGGCCGGGGCTGGGTATGAACCTGCCACCCTCCCGCACATGGGGCTGGTACCCTACTCCTTTGAGCCACAGGCGCTGCCCTTTTTTTTTTTGAGACAGAGTCTCAAGCTGTTGCCCTGGGTAGAGTGCCGTGGTGTCATGTCTCATAGCAACCTCAAACTTTCGGGCTGAAGCAATTCTCTTGCCTCAGCCTCCCAAGTAGCTGGGACTGCAGACACCTGCCACAACACCTGGCTTACTTTTTTTCTTGCAGTTGTCTTTGTTGTTTAGCTGGCCCGGGCAGGGTTTGAACCTGCCAGCCTCGGTGTATGTGGCCGGCACCCTACTCACTGAGCTATGGGCACTGCCCACCAAGAACTGTTTTCTCGGGCCTGTAATCCTAGCACTCTGGGAGCCTGGGAAAGGTGGATTGCCTGAGCTCACAGGTTCGAGACCAGCCTCAGCCAGAGCAAGACCCTGTCTCTAAAAATAGCCAGACATTATGGCGAGTACCTCTAATCCCAGCTTCTCCAGAGGCTGAGGCAAGAGAATCGACCTCAAGAGTTTGAGGTTGCTGTGAGCTATGAGGCCACAGCACTCTACTGAGGGTGACAGAGTAAGACACTATCTCAAAAAAAAAAAAAAAATAACTGTTTTCTCCAAGATCTTCAAGGTAGGCCATGCATCAAGCCTTTGCTCCTTTGTCACCTCAGAGAAGCCACTCTGACATATTCCCTACATCCCCCCCAAGTTCTACAAAAGCCTCTTACATATAGTCTTTTTTTTTTTTTTTTTGGAGACAGAGTCTCTAGAGTGCTTGGCATCCTAGCTCACAGCCACCTCAAACTTTTAGGCTCAAGTGATCCTCGTGCCTCAGCCTCCCGAGTAGCTGGGACTACAGGTGCCCACCACAACACCCGGCTATATATATATATATTTATTTATATATATATTTTTTTTTTTTTAAGAGATAGGGTCTTGCTCTGGCTCAGGCTGTCTTGAACTCGTGAGCTCAGGTGATTCACCCTCCTCTGCCTCCCACAGTGCTAGGATTGCAGGCATGAGCTACCATGGCCAGCCTACATAGTCTTCATTCTTTTTTTTTTTTTTTTTAATTTCAGCTTGCTTGTTCATTCTTCTTCATTCAAAGTACTTTTTTTTTTGTTCATTTTCTTCTTCCTCTGGCGATGCTCTTCCTGCTGTTTTTGATGTTAGTAGAGACAGGGTCTTACTCTGGCTCACTGCTGGTCATACTGGTCTCGAACCTCTAAGCTCAGGCAATCCACCCGCCTTGGCCTCCCACAGGACTGGGACTACAGGCGTGAGACACCACGCCCAGCTGTAGTCTTAATTCTTGTATCCCATTTGTTTTGTTTTTTTTTGAGACAGAGCCTCAAGCTGTTGCCCTGGGTAGAGTGGCGTGGCATCACAGCTCACAGCAACCTCCATCCAACTCCTGGCTTAAGCAATTCTCTTGCCTCAGCCTCCCCAATTAGCTGGGACTACAGGCACCCTCCACAATGCCTGGCTATTTTTTTTTTTGGTTGTAGTTGTCGTTGTTTGGCAGGCCCGGGCTGGATTCGAACCCACCAGCTCTGGTGTACGTGGCTGGCACCTTAACTGCTTGAGCTACAGGTGCCGAGCCCCATTTTTGTGTGTGTGTGGGTTTTGTTTTTTTTTTTTAAGACAAGAGTCTCACTTTGGTAGCCCTTGGTAGAATGCCATGGTGTCGTAACTCACAGCAACCTCAAACTCTTGGGCTGTAGTGATTCTCTTGTGTCAGCCTCCTGAGTAGCTGGGACTCCAGGCACCCACCGAGGTCTTGCTGTGGCTCAGGCTAGTCTTGAACCTGTGAGCTCAGGCAATCCATCCGCTTCGGCCTCCCAGAGCACTAGGATTACAGGCGTGAGTCACTATGCCTGGCCTACACATAGTCTTCATTCTTGTGTGCCATTTGTTTGTTTTTCGTTTTTAAACAGGGTGTTACTCTCACTCAGGCTGGAGTGTAATGTCAAGATCATAGTTCATTGCAACCTCAAACTCCTGGCCTCAAGAGAGCCTCCTGAGTAGCTAGGACTATATGGGTGCACCACCATGCCTGGCTAACTTTTCTATTTTTTGTAGAGTTGGGGTCTTGCTCTTACTCAGGTTGGTCTTGAACTCCTGGACTCAGGTGATTCTCCCTCTTCAGCCTCCCAGAGTGGTAGGATTACAGGCCACCCCACCCGGCCTCCCATTTGTTTCTTTCACAGTCTTTAGTACTGTCTGAAATGGAATGATTTCCCGCAATGGTAGTTCTCTCTCTCATGAGGAGGGCAGGCAAGGTCACTGGGAGGCTATTACTTGACTGGGAGCAGGAATATCATGTTACTCTTTTTTTTAGAGACAGAGCCTTACTTTGTCGCCCTCGGTAGAGTGCCATGATGTCACTCCAGCTATTGTGCTTAGGCAATTCTCTTGCCTCAGCCTCCCGAGTAGCTGGGACTACAGGCACCTGCCACAACATCCAGCTATTTTTTGTTGCAGTTTGGCTGGGCTGGGTTCAAACCCACCACTCTTGGTATATGGGGCTAGCACCCTACTCACTGAGCCACAGGCGCTGCCCCTATTCTTTTTTTTTTTGAGACAGAGTTTCACTATGTTGCCCTTGGTAGAATGTTATGGTGTCACAGCTCTAGCAACCTCAAACTCTTGGGCTTAAAAGATTCTCTTGCCTTAGCCTCCCAAGTAGCTGAGATTACAGGCGCCTGCCACAACGCCTGGCTATTTTTTTGTTGCAGCTGTTTAGCTGGCCCAGGCTGGGTTCAGACCCGCCACCCTCGGTGTATGTGGCTGGCACTGTAACCATTTGTGCTATGGGTGCCGAGCCAACATCATGTTATTCTTGTCATTGTCATGGCCCCTAAAACTTACTCACCACTTTTTACACACTACTCATTGTTCATACCTTCCTACCAACTATAGGAAGTACTACTGTTAGATCCCTTTTGCATATGAGGTGATTAAGGCACAGAGAGGGAACATCCCTTGCCTTGGGTCACACAGTTTATAAGTTGAAGGCAGGATTAGATCTCGGGCTCTTGAAGAGCACCAAAATCATGTCCCTAGAAGGGGATCTGAAAAATTTGCATATGTATGCAATAAATCTTTTTATATTTTTTCTGCATCATAGCTCACAGCAAACTCAAACTCTTGGGCTCAAGCAATCCTCTTGCCTCAGCCTCCCAAGTAGCTGGGACTATAAGTGCCCACCACAATGCCTGGCTATTTTTTTTTTTTGTAGAGACAGAGTCTCACTTTCTGGCCCTCGGTAGAGTGCCATGGCATCACACAGCTCACAGCAACCTCCAACTCCTGGGCTTAAGCGATTCTCTTGCCTCAGCCTCCCAAGTAGCTGGGACTACAGGCGCCCGCCACAACGCCCAGCTATTTTTTGGTTGCAGTTCAGCCAGGGCCGGGTTTGAACCCGCCACCCTCGGTATATGGGGCCGGCGCCTTACCAACTGAGCCACAGGCGCCGCCTATGCCTGGCTATTTTTAGAGACGGAGTCTTTCTCTTGCTCAGGCTGGTCTCTAACTCCTGAGCTCAGGCAATCCACCTGCCTCTGCCTTCCAGAGTGCTGGGATTACAGTCGTGAGCCACGGTGCCTGGCTGTGCAACAAATGTTCTCTGAGCACCTCCTTTGTGCCAGGGTCTCTCTTAATACTTGGGGGTCACAGTTGAGAATGAGACAGAAATTCCTGTGCCAAGGAATCCTGCAATCTATTGGGGAAGATGTGGGTTAAATGCTAAGCAGGCTATGTAATGGGACAGGTGGCAGTAAATGCAGTAGGGGGATCTGACATGCATGTATGTGTGCACACACATGGTGGAGAGTGAGGGGTGGGAGTCAGTATACTTCTGTTGTTTTTATTCTTTCATGGTTCTTTACATTAATATATTTGCTTAAGCAAAAAGACCTAAAGAGGTGAGCCATAGTTGGGAAAGGAAAGTACCAAGGCAGAGGGAATGGCCAGTGCAAAAGTCCATTTACCACACAGATAGCTGGAGGGAACTATCAAATAGCAGCAAAAGGATACCAAGACAGGGAAGTGACCAGACAGAGCCTCAGGGAAGACTTGGGCTTTTTCTGTGGGTGAGTGGGAACTTTGGAGGGCTCTGGGTAGAGGACGCATGTGACCAATTCAGGTGTCCCAGGTGCTCTGCAGCTGTGGTGAGGGCAAGGGTGGGATTTCTACATGTTGTTTTCCATCTCCTGTGTAGTGGCTTTTTGAGAAATGCCCATTGACTGACCAGATTTCCCTCTGCTCTGTCTAGATCCAGCTGAAGCCCTGCAGCTTCCAATGGACTATGTCCAGCGGGTCAAGCGGACCCACTCTCAGGGTGGCTACGGTTCGCAGGGGTGAGGCAGGCCCTGGACTTTAAGGGTGTGGAGGAGAAGGAAGTTGTGGTCCAGAGGACCATCACATGCATGGACTTCCCACCTTTTCCCCTGAAGGTACAAGTACAACTGGAAGCTGGATGAGGCCCGGAAAAATCTGCTGCGCACGCACACCACAGCAGCCAGTGCCCGTGCTCTCTACTGCCTTGCTCAGAAGGTACGGCTGGTCCTAGACACTGACCAGGGTGGGAAGAGGGTGCTGTTTTAGGGACCTTCTGACCCATGCCCCGGCCTGGCTTGGCTGTCACCACCTAGAAACCCTTCACACCAGCCAAGTACTTCTCCATTGACCGTGTGTTCCGGAATGAGAACCTGGATGCCACGCATCTGGCTGAATTCCACCAGATCGAGGGTGTTGTGGCTGACTACGGCCTCACCCTGGGCCACCTCATGGGTGTATTGCGAGAATTCTTTACCAAGCTGGGTGAGTGGACAAGCCAGAGCAGGCCAGGGTGGGTGGTGCAGTGGGTGAATGCCTTGGTCACTAACCTTACCCTGCTCCCCTGCTTCTCACCCCTGCCCACTCCAGGTATCACCCAGCTGCGCTTTAAGCCAGCCTACAACCCATACACAGAGCCCAGCATGGAGGTGTTCAGCTACCACCAAGGTCAGGGTAGAACCTCCTCCTGGGGTGGGAGAATGGTCTCAGGCTACTGAAAGCTTGGCTCAGTTTCCCCAACTCCCAAGCTGACCACCTGGCCCAGAACCACCCCCATACACTGTCCCTGTCCTCCCCGTCCTGCACCACAGGCCTGAAGAAGTGGGTAGAGGTCGGGAACTCTGGGGTCTTCCGCCCTGAGATGCTTCTGCCCATGGGACTTCCTGAGAATGTGTCAGTCATCGCCTGGGGCCTCTCACTAGAGCGGTAAGTACCCAGGGAGGAACTCAGGGTATCTGGTTATCTCCAGGTGTAGGTAACTTCAGCACCATCCATCTGCTGTGGTCCCATTGAAGAAGGATGATAACTAGCAAGATAAATAAGTACATTCAACAAATAACCAACGAAAACAGTCTAGAGCACGTCCAAGGGCAGAAAGTAGACAGACTAGGTGGTCAGAGAAGGCCTCATGGAGGAGGTGGCAGTTGAGCAGAGACTGGAGGTGGATAAAGGATAAAGGGATGAGACATGAGAGTATCTGGGGAAGGGTTATTCTAGGTAGAGGGTATGACCAGTGCAAAGGCCCTGAGGCAGGAACAAGCTTTATATATTTGGAAAAGAGCAAGGAGGCCAGTGTGGCTGGAGGGAGTGATTGAGGGGAGGGAAGTGACACAGCAGATGGTGCAGGGCCTTGTGGGTCACTGGGAGAACTTTGGCTTTTCCTCTGAGGAAGGTGGGACCCGTGGAGAGCTGAGCAGGGAAAAGTGTAAACTCTTTCCCTCTCCCCACAGCCCGACCATGATCAAATACGGCATCAACAACATCCGGGAGCTGGTGGGCCATAAAGTGAACCTACAGATGGTGTATGATAGTCCCCTATGCCGCCTGGATGCCGAGCCAAGACCTTCTCAGACACAGGTGGCTGCGTGACAGTGGGCCACCCCAGGATAGCCTCACCTCTCTACTCCCTGTGTTCCTGTTGCTGAGAACCTCTGCATCCCCAGCCAGTGGGCCCCTTCTATTTATGAGGCCTCTGTGAGGCCAACCCCTGCCTCCCCTTGGTGTCTGCTCTTCCCACCATCCCAGGGGTAGGATAGTGGTGGCAGGGTCCTTCTGTTGTCCTGTGGGCTATCTGCTGATGAGTATGAGTCATGGGGAGCCCTGTGGGCCAGCTGCTATCTAATAAAGTGGGTGGTTGTCCTCATCTGATACCTTTCCTTAGGGGTGAGGGGCCCATCAGGTCCCTCCAGCTCAATGTGCTGCCTGATGGGGGGCTAACATGGATGCAGGAGCCCTGGGTACAAAGGGTGGTAAATTCCAGGTCTTGGATACTCAGAAATGGTGGCCAGTGTGAACCAGATCACCTGGGGAAGATTAATTCCATCAAGTATTTACTGATCACCTGCTGGTGCCAGGCCCTCTTTAGGCAATAGGAACAGAAACCCTCCTCCCCCTGTGGAGGGGACATTTGGGAGGTGGAAGCCAAGGCGGTTGTTGGAACTTCCCAGGAACCAGGGTTCCCCATAACTGGTGGAAGCCTGGGTGTGGGTGGGTGGGGGCTGCTGCTTTTTCTGGTTTGTTTTCTTTTGTTATTGAGACAGTGTCACTGTGTGCCCTGGGTAGAGTGGCATGGAGTCATAGCTCACAGTAAGCTCAAACTCTTGGGCTCAAGAGATCCCCTTGCCTCAGCCTCCAGAGTATCTGGGACTACAGGTAGCTGCCACAATGCCCAGCTAGTTTTTCTATTTTTAATAGAGACAGGGCCACACCCTTGCTCAGGCTGGTCTTGAACTCCTGAGTTCAGGTAGTCCACCTGCCTGGGGCTCCCAGAGTGGTTTTTCTCTTTTTCTTGGAGACAGGGACTCACTCTATACCCTAGGCTAATGCAGTGGCAACATCCTACCTTACCGCAACCTCAAACTCCTGGGCTCAAGTGATCCTCCTGCCTCAGCCTCCCAAGTAGCTGGTGCTACTTTTTTTCTTTGAGACAGTCTCGCTTTTTTGCTTTAGATAGAATACAGTGGCATCATCATAGGTCACTGCAACCTCTTTTTCCATTTTTTTTTTGGCTGGGGCTAGGTTTGAACCCACCACCTCCAGTATATGGGGCCGGCGCCCTACTCCTTGAGCCACAGGCACCACCCAAAGCTCACTGTAACCTCAACAGCCTCAAACACCTAGGCTCAAGCCATCCTCCTCCCTCAGCCTCCCAAGTAGCTGGGGACTATAGACATGTACTACACTATCCGATTAATTTTTCTATTTTTAGTAGAAACGGTCTCACTTTGCTCAGACTGGTCTTGAACTCCTAAGCTCAAGCAGTCCTCTCACCTCTGGGCCCAGCCTTATTTTTCTATTTTGGTTTTATTTTATTTTATTTTTTTTGTAGAGACAGAGTTTCACTTTATGGCCCTTGGTAGAGTGCCATGGCATCACACAGCTCACAGCAACCTCCAACTCCTGGGCTTAAGCGATTCTCTTGCCTCAGCCTCCTGAGTAGCTGGGACTACAGGCGCCCACACAACACCCAGCTATTTTTTTGTTGCAGTTTGGCCGTGGCCAGGATTGAACCCGCCACCCTCGGTAAATGGGGCCGGCACCTTACTGACTGAGCCACAGGTGCTGCCCTTGGTTTTATTTTTTTTACAAATGGGAGTCTTGCTACGTTGCCCAGTCTGGTTTCAAATTCCTGGCCTCAACCAGTCCTCCCACCTTGGCCTCCCAAAGTACTGGAATTAAAGGCATGAGCCACTGCACCCAGCCATGTTCTCAAAAAAAGAAATTCCCCTATGAGTGAAAATGAGCCTGGAGTAGACAGATAAACAGCATAAACCTCTGAAAGGCCGTAACTTATGTTGAACAGTAAGCATGATTGGTATCTGAGCTTCAACTCTGAAACGTTAAATAGTCTGTTCTGGTTACAGTGACAAAGTCCCTTAGACTGGGTAATTTTTTTTTTTTTTTTTTTTTTTGGCCGGGGCTAGGTTTGAACCTGCCACCTCCAGCATATGGGACCGGCGCCCTACTCCTTGAGCGACAGGCGCTGCCCAACTGGGTAATTTTTTACTCACACAGTTCTGGAGGCTGGGAAGTCCCAGCTGCTGCCATCAGATTCAGTATCCAATGAGGCTTCATTGCTTATAGACATTGCCTTGGGTGCATCTTCATATGGCAGAAGTGTAAAGGGGCAGACACGCCCCCTCAGGATTCTTACAAAGGCATTAATCTCATTCATGAGGGTTCCTCCTTGCCTCCCAAAGGCCCCACTTCTTAATACTACAAAATTGAAGATTAGGTTTATTTTATTTTACTTTTATTTATTTATTTATTTATTTTTTTCAAGTTTTTTTGAGACAGTTTCACTTTATCACCCTCGGTAGAGTACTGTGGCGTCGCAGCTCACAGCAACCTCCAACTCCTGAGCTTAGGCGATTCTCTTGCCTCAACCTCCCAAGTAGCTGGCACAACAGGCGTCCACCACAATCAATGCCCAGCTGTTTTTTTGTTGCAGTTTAGCTGGGGCCGGGTTCAAATCCGCCACCATTGGTGTATGGGGCTGGCGCCCTACCCACTGAGCCACAGGCGCCTCCCTATTCATTTATTTTTGAGAGAGTCTCACTTTGTCACCCTGCATAGAATGCTGTGGCCTCAGCCTAGCTCATGGCAAGGCTGGTTTTTCTATCTTTAATAGAGATGGGTGTGTCACTCATCCAGTTGCACTATTGTGCAGGCTGGTCTTAAACTCCTGAGCTCAAGTGATCCTCCTATCCTGGCCTCCCAGAGTGCTAGGATTACAGCAGTGTGCTCCTGCACCAGGCAGAATCTCACTCTTACACCCTGCAGTTTGAGTACCATTATGTCATAGCTCACTCACAGCAACCTCAG
This sequence comes from Nycticebus coucang, assembly GCF_027406575.1. Lineage (NCBI taxonomy): Eukaryota > Metazoa > Chordata > Mammalia > Primates > Lorisidae > Nycticebus > Nycticebus coucang. The sequence goes on along the minus strand of NC_069782.1, from coordinate 66,301,180 downwards.
ACTCCTGGGCTCAAGCGATCCTCTTACCCTCTGGAATAGCTGGGACTACAGGTGCCCACCACGACACTAGGCTGTTTTTAGTAGAAATGGGTGTCTGACTCTTGCTCAGGCTGGTCTTGAACTTCTGAGCTCAAACAATCCGGCCTCAACATCCCAGAGTGCTAGGATTACAGGCACAGGACTTTAGGGGGGCACAGACATTCAGACCACTACACACGTTTTTGTGAAAAGGTCTTAAAGCAAATCTCAGCCTTCATAGCACTCATTCCACATCTTCAGGGGCAGCCTTCTTTTGGGAGAGTGAACAGTTTTATAATCATAAGGCCATTGTGACACCCAACTAAGTTGTCAGCTGAGGCAGTGGACTCCACTGGTCCTGGGCCCTTAGTCAAACTTTCATTTTTTTTTTTTTTTTGTGATTTTTGGCCGGGGCTGGGTTTGAACCCGCCACCTCCGGCATATGGGACCGGCGCCCTACTCCTTGAGCCACAGGCGCCGCCCTCATTTTCAATTACATAAGTTAATAATACAGAGAAATGTTTATGCAACAAATATGCACCTCCTGAGTACCAGCACTTTTTATAAGTTTTTTTTTTTTTTTTTGAGACAGTTTTACTATGTTGCCCTCGGTAGAGTGCTGTGGCATCACAGCTCACAGCAACCTCCAACTCCTGTGACAGGCGTCCCAGAGAAGTTCCGCGTCTTCAGTCAACTGGAACAAAATCTGAAACCCTCATCTTGGCCTTGGGCAGACCCTGCTCAACTGTACGTCACTCACCCTCAGACACCTCCACTGCTCTTCTGCCACAAAAGGCCCCTTGGGTGCTCCTGGCATTGAGCTGCTCCCACTGCAGGGCCTTTGCACATATATGCCCACTCAAATCTTTTGCCCATTTTCTTTCTTGTTTCTTTTGAGACAGTCTCACTATGTCGCCTTTGGTAGAGTGCTATGCCATCACAGCTCACAGCAACCTCAAACTCTTGGGCTTAAGCCATTCTCATGTCTCAGCCTCCCAAGCAGCTGGGCCTACAGGCACCCACCACAACATCCAGCTATTTTTTTGTTGCAGTTGTCATTGTTTAGCTGGCCCGGGCAGGGTTCAAACCTGCCAGCCTCCGTGTATGTGGCCAGCGCCCTAACCATTGAGCTACAGGCAATGAGCCATTTTGCCCATTTTCTTTTCTTTTGGAGACAGAGTCTCACTTTTTCGCCCTCGTAGAATGCCGTGGCATCACAGCTCACAGCAATCTCCAGCTCTTGAGCTTAGGAGATTTTCTTGCCTCAGCCTCCCGAGTAGCTGGGACTACAGGGGCCTGCCACAACGCCTGGCTACATTTTGCCCATTTTCTAATTGGATTGTTTGCCTTAAGAGTTGCAAGAGTGGGCCGCAGCCACTATGCTGAAACGAAAGAAGGAGAATCAGCACCACTTACCGCCGCAGCAGCAGCCCCCATTACGGGAGAGGGAAGAGACTGGAGATGAGGAGAATGAGAGTCCCGTCGCCTCTACACCTTTCTAGAGAAGGCGGGGGAGGAGAGAATAAAGAGCTCATATGCGCAGCCGCAAAACGGCAGGGACGAGGGAGAGATGTTGCAGATGGCGATGACTGGGATTTCAGTTTGTGACCAGACATTCACTGGGAAGATGGAAGTGGAAGCTTTCTCTAAACTACTCCCTTGGGGGAAGGGAAGGAGGAGAAAACTATCTGATTGGCCAGCAGTTAAGGACCACCCAGCCTTCTGGGCCCTCCCCCCACGGCCAATGGAAAGCCTGGTGATCCCAAGTCAGGAAATCAAAGAGTAGGAGAAGATATTTGGAACAAATATAACCAATAAAGAGCTCATATCTAGAATGTATAAAGAACTCATCCAGGGCGGCGCCTGTGGTTCAGTGAGTAGGGCGCCGGCCCCATATGCCGAGGGTGGCGGGTTCAAACCCATCCCCCGCCAAACTGCAACAAAAAAATAGCCGGGCGTTGTGGCGGGCGCCTGTAGTCCCAGCTGCTTGGGAGCCTGAGGCAGGAGAATCGCATAAGCCCAAGAGTTACAGGTTGCTGTGAGCCGTGTGACGTCATGGCCCTCTACCCGAGGGCGGTACAGTGAGACTCTGTCTCTACAAAAAAAAAAAAGAACTCATCCAGACAAGCTATTAGGAAAATTGACAAAAGACCAGAACAGACACCTATTAAAATGGAGATCTAAATGAACAAGAAATGTGAACAAGTACTCAACGTCATTAGTCGTCAAATGCAAGATAAAAACACAACACTTCAAAATTGGAACTCTTGCATGCTGCTGGTGGGATTGTAAAATGATGTAATCACTATGGAAAAAGTATGTTGGTTTCTCAAAAAGTTAAATATAGAACTATGATATGACAGTCCCACTTACACCCCCCAAACTGGAAGTAGGATCTTGAAGAGGTATTTGCACATCCATGTTCATAGCAATACTATTCACAAAGCCAAGAGGTGGAAGCAACCCAAATGCCCATTGACAGAAGAATGGATAAACAAAATGTGATGCATTCATACAGTGGAATACTATTCGGCTTTATAAAAGAAGAAAATGCTTTCACATACTAGGACACAGATGAACTTTGAGGACATGTGTATGCTAAGTGCAATTGAAGACAAGTACAGTGGGCCAGGTGTAGTGGCTCATCCTATAATTCCAGAACTTTGGGAAGCTGAAGCAGAAAGAGTACTTGAGGCCAGGAATTTGAGACCAGCCTCAGCAACAGAGTGAGACACGCTTGTGCGCCCAATGCCCATCTACAAAAAGTAAAAAGATTAGGCAGGCACAGTGACACACTTGTAGTCCCAGCTATTCAGAAGGCTGACAGAGGAAGATCACTTGAGCCCAGGAGTTTGAGGCTTCAGTGAGCTGTGATCACACCATTGCACTCTGACCTGGCTACAGAACAAGACTTGTCCCTAAAAAATAAGTCTTTTAAAAAGGCAGATACTCAATGAATCCCCAACAATTGAAAAAAAAAAAAGTAAAAAAAAAATAATAAAAAAATTGTAAAAAAAAAAAGGCAGATACTGTACAGTTTCACTTATCTGAGGTGTCCAAAGTCAAATTCATAGAAACAGTAACATAGTGGTTACAAGGGGATAGGGGAAGAGGGATTGACGAAAGAGAATTATTTAATAGGTACAGAATTTCAGTTATGTTAAATAAAGTTCTGGAGATCTTTTTCACACACACAAAAAAAAGTTGCAAGAGTGGCTCAGCGGCTAAGGCACCAGCCACATACACCTGACCTGGCTGGTTCGAATCCGACGGCTGCAAACAAAAAACAGCCGGGCGTTGTGGCAGGCGCCTGTAGTTCCAGCTACTTGGGAGGCGGAGGCAGTAGAATTTTTAAGCCCAGGAGTTGGAGGTTGCTGTGAGCTGTGATGCCACAGCACTCTACCCAGGTGACAGCTTGAGGCTCTGTCTCAAAAAAAAAAAAAAAAAAGTTGCAAAAGTTCAGGCAGCGCCTATGGCTCAGTGGGTAGGGCGCCGGCCCCATATACTTAGGGTGGTGGGTTCAAACCCAGCCTCGGCCAAACTGCAACAAAAAAATTGCTGGGTGTTGTGGCGGGCACCTGTAGTCCCAGCTACTCGGGAGACTGAGGCAAGAGAATTGCCTAAGCCCAGGAGTTGGAGGTTGCTGTGAGCTGTGTAACACCACGGCACTCTACCGAGGGCGATAAAGTGAGACTCTCTCTACAAAAAAAAAAAAAAAGAGAGAGTTGCAGGCCAGGAATTTGAGACCAGCCTTGAACTCCTTATAATACATGAGTTCTTAGATATATACAGTATTTTGCAAATATTATCTCTCAGTCTGGCTCTTCCTGTGCCAATTATTGTTATCAGTATTTTAAGGGATTATTGTTACTGCTACTATAATTATTAAGGGATACTACTCTACAAGGACAAACCTGTAGGAACACTCATGCACTGTTGGTGGTACTGCAAACTAGTATAGCCTCTGTGGAAAGAAGTATGGCAATTCCTCAGAAAACTAAAAGTAGACCTGGCATTTGACCCTGCAATTCCGCTACTAGGCATTTACCCAAACAAAAACAAAAAACATTTTACCACAGGGATATTTGCACTAGAATGTTCATATCTGCTCAGTTCACAATTGTAAAGTGCTGATCAACACATGAATGGATAAGTAAACTGGTACATGTATACAGTGGAATACTATTCATCCCTAAAATAAGATGGAAATTTTGCATCCTTTGTAACAATCTGGATGGATATGGAGAACATTCTCCTAAGTAAAATATTGCAAGATTGCAAAAATAAGCATGACATGTACTTAATATCAATTTGAAACTAGGAGACCAACAATCACAGACCCATAGGAGAGAAAAACTCAATTAATTCAAGAAGGTGGGGGAGAGGGTTTAGTACTTTCCCATCCAAAGGGTAAAATGCATGGATATGTGGCACACTCCCTGGGTACAGACACAAATACAGCTCTGAATTTTACCTCTCATGTGTAAATTATGTAACTTGATGTTTGTACCCTCATACTAATCTGAATTTTTTTTTTTTTTTGTAGAGACAGAGTCTCATTTTATGGCCCTCGGTAGAGTGCCGTGGCCTCACACAGCTCACAGCAACCTCCAACTCCTGGGCTTAAGCGATTCTCTTGCCTCAGCCTCCCAAGTAGCTGGGACTACAGGCGCCCGCCACAACGCCCAGCTATTTTTTGGTTGCAGTTTGGCCGGGGCCCGGTTTGAACCCACCACCCTCGGTATATGGGGCCGGCGCCTTACCGACTGAGCCACAGGCGCCGCCCAATCTGAAATTTTTTTAATGGAAAAAATGTCCTGGGTAAGGTGGTGATTGCTTGTAGTCCCTGCTGCTTGGGAGGCTGAGGTGGGGGGTGGTCACTTGAACCCAAGAGTTTGAGGTTGCTGTGAGCTAGGCTGAGGCCATGGTACTCTAGTACTCAGGACAGAGAGAGACTGTCTCAAAAAAAAAAAAAAAAAGTCAGGATTTTCCAAATATGCCCCCAAATGCTATCCAACATCCTCACCCAGAGAAGCACTGAAAGCTGTTTTAAGCACTATCAGGGTTAAAGTAGACTATACAAATATTACACTGACTTTAGAATTTCACTCTATAGATGCTTCTGTATTTTACCCCTATTTTATAGATGAAGAACCTGAACCAGGAAAGGCTGTGACTTATCCAAGATTACACAGGCAGTGGGCACCAGAATAGTGTGAGGCCAGGGCTGTGTAACTCAACAAAAAGTGAATTTGATTCTCCTCCCCACTTCAGACTTTTCCCAGATCAGAGCTGATAAGGGTCTCAAAGGGAGGTGTTTGAACTTTGGGCTCCTCCTGCCTCATTACACTAGAATAGAGGCTGAGCACCTTCAGGGGTACCTACTTCTCCCCCCTTTTTCTTTTTTGAGACAGAGTCTCAAACTGTCACCCTGGGTAGAGTGCTGTGACATCATAGCTCATAGCAACCGCTAACTCTGGCTCTAGCGATTCTCTTGCCTCGGTTTTTCTATTTTTAGTAGAGATGGGGTCTCGCTTCTGCTCAGGCTGGTCTTGAACTCTGAGCTCAAGCAGTCCACCCGCCTTGGCCTCCCAGAGTGCTAGGATTACAGGCATGAGCCACTGCACCTGGCCTTCTTCCAAAAGGGGAGAAGATCTTCTTTTGGAAGATCCAGCCTCTGCTGGTGGTTTTGGGGCAGGAGGAGGTGGGGATAGCTCCATGTTCCTGTGTTTCTTCCCCCTATACTCCACTGACAAGGCCAAAGTCATACCTGGACCAGTTTACCATCTTCAAGGGAGGAGAGAGAGACTTTCTTTTTTAAAACTTTTATTTATTTATTTTTATTTTATTTTTTTGAGACACAGCCTCACTTTGTCACCTTGGTAGAGTGCTGTGGCATCACAGCTCACGGCCACCTCCAACTCTTTCTTGCCTCAGCCTCCCAAGTAGCTGGGACTACAGGCGCCGGCCACAACGCCCGGCTATTTTTTTTGTTGCAGTTGTCACTGCTGTTTTAGCTGGCTGGGACTGGGTTGGAACCCACCACCCTCGGTATATGGGGCTGGTGCCCTACCTATTGAGCCACTGGTGTCGCCATTATTTATTTATTTTTAATTTAAGAAACAGGGTTTCCCCCTTGTCGCTCAGGCTGGAGTGGCTCAGTCATAGCTCACTGTGGCCTGGAACTCCTGGGCTCAAATGGACCTCAGCCCCCAGAGTGGATGGACTGTGTAGACACATACCACCACCCCTGTTCAGGGAGAGACCTTTGAGCCAATGTGGAAAATAAACCAGACAAAACTTTATGGTGGGTTAGTAAGAAGTGAGAGGGGAGTCAGCTGTGCATGGTGGCTTATGCCTGTAATCATAGCACTGTGGGGGAGGCCAAGGCAGGTGGACTGTTTGAGCTCAGGAGTTCCAGACCAGGCTCAGGAAAAGTAAGACCCCCATCTCTTCTAAAAATAAAAAAAACTGGGCGGCGCCTGTGGCTCAGTGGGTAGAGTGCTGGGCCCTATATACTGAGGGTGGCACGTTGGAACCTGGCCCCAGCCAAACTGCAAAACAAAAAATAGCCCTGCTTTGTGGTGGGTGCATGTAGTCCCAGTTACTCCGGAGGCTGAGGCAAGAGAATCGCTTAAGCCCAGGAGTTGGAGGTTGCTGTGAGCTGTGATGCCATGCTACTCTACCAAGGGCGATAAAGCGAGACTCTGTCTCTAAAAATAAATAAATAAATAAATAAAAATAGAAAAAACTATCCCCAACAATAAAAAAAGAAAAAGAAAAACTTGCTGTGTATGGTGGCATGTACCTGTAATCCTAGCTACTTGGGAGGCTGGGACAGGAGGATCTCTTGAGCCCAGTAGTTTGAAGTTGCTGTGAGTTAGGCTGAGGCCATGGCACTCTAGCTGGGGGTGACAAAGTCTCTGTCTCAAAAAAAATTAAAAAAGGGAGAGAGGAAAGATATCCTCCTAAAACCTTCTTGCTGTTTCGTTCTGGACATGTCAGGTATGGTTTCAGCTCAGAGTCTTCGTACCCTATTTAGTCTACCTAAAAACACTCTTCACAAACCATCCCCACTGCCTGTCCCACCACCTTCAGGACTTGGAACAAATGTCACCTCAGGGAGGTCACCCTTGATCAGCTTACTTTAAATTGCCATCTCTCCTAAATTGTCAGTTCCTCATTTCATAGATTTTTTTGCCTTATAACGTATAATTATAAAAAAAAAAAAAAGACCAACCTGTAAGGGCCAGAAACCACAATGCGTTCAAGAAGCTTCTAGATTTGGACAGCAGGTAACTGAATCAAGATGGTAAATTGCATAAACTTTTATGGTAAGGGCAACAGGAAGCCATAGGTTGTAATCAGAGGGCAGCAAGGGTCAGAATTTCTTGTTGAAAGGATTTCCTAAGGCAGAGCGCATGAACTGAGACAGCCAAGAAGGGTACAAAATTCAAAATTCTTCAAGATCGCCCCAGACCCTGGAGCCTCACACTGACCCACACACACTCTTATTCCCCGGGCGTTTTCGGTTGCGCGCGCAGCACCAGAACCGCCAAACCGCGGCTTAACCGCCCGCCCAGTCTGGTTCCAGGGCAAGTTCTCAAAGAGGGCGGGGCCAGGAGCGCGCACGACAGCACGTGCGTGGAGACCCGGGTCGAGGGCGGGGCCGACGCATGCGCAGAGATCCCGAGCGTGAAGGCGGGAAAAGACCGGATGGAGCAGCAGGGAGTAAGCGGCTCTTTTTTCCTTCGCGCAGGCGGCGGGCAGATGGGCAGGGAACCATTGAGATCCTCGGTTTCCCCGGAGTACCCGAGTCCAGCCACTTGTCTCCTATAATCGGGGCCTCCTCTCACCAAGCCCACCCCCCATTTCCTGACTGACCGACCGGGCCCTGACTGACACACTGACGATCTCGCCCCAAAGGAAAGACTTGCACGTGGAGCGCACAGCAGGAACCCGATAGAGAGAGGCACAGACACCCACGCGCCGCACCTGTTTTCTTTTATTCTTCTTTTTCTTCTACTGCTTCTCCTTTCACGAACTACAGCTGACACAGCGGTTAGGAGTACAGGCCCTCCGGTGCTCCTCCCAGAGCCCTGACCTCACCTGGGCACCTCCAGAGTGCCCCATCTGGTGTCCAGGTGTTCCCCTGGGGCAGGGAGCCCTCTCACCCCATGGCCCTTTCACGGTGGCACTGCCCCAGCGGCACATCCAAGTGCCCAGGGTTGAAGGTCGGGAGGAGGGCGATCTGACGGCTTCTTCCCCTCCATCCTTAAGCCTCTCAAGTGCTGGCTGTGTTTGCAGGTGGACATGCCCCACGTAGAGTGCAAGGACCGGGAGCCACTGCCGTTGGGGGAGAGCAAGGAGCATCAGGAGTTCAAGGAGAGCCGTGAGGAGGAGGCTGGTGGAGGCCCTGCTAGGTAAGGAAGATCCCAGGCCCAACAGGGTCACACGCCCCTGAGTCTTTTTCACTCACCCTTTCCATACTCGAAGCTCTGCCAGTGTGGGCTCTCAGTAGCTTGCTACAAAGACTGATGGAGTATCTTCCATGTGCTAGGCATGGTTCTAGAGCTGAGGACACAGAAGTGAGCTGATGCTCTCCAGAGGAGACAGAAGCTAAATTTCTGAGGATGTTTCATGCTATGGGAGAAAATGAGGATTGATGAGTAGCTAGGATTTATTTATTTATTTGAGACAGTTTCACTTTGTCACCCTGGGTAGAGTACTGTGGCATCATAGTTCACAGCAACCTCAAACTCCTGGTCCTAAGCAATCCTTTTATCTCAGCCTCCCCAGCAGCTAGGACTATGGGTGCCTACCACAAGGCCTAGCTAGTTTTTCTATTTTTAGTGTGTGTGTGGGTCTTGCTTATGCTCAGGCTGGTCTCGAACTCCTGAGCTCAAAGGATCTGTCTTTCTCAGCCTCCCAGAGTGCTAAGATTACAGGAGTGAGCCATTATGCATGGCCTAGATTATTTAATAAAGTTTTATTAGGGCTGGCTGCAGTGGCTCATGCCTATAATCCCAGCACTCTGGGAGGCCCAGGCAGATGGATTGCCTGAGCTCACAGGTTTGAAACCAGCCTGAGCCAAAGCGAGACCTCATCTCTAAAAATAGCTGGACATTGTGGTGGGTGCCAGTTACTTCTGAGGCTGAGACAAGAAAATCACTTGAGCCCAGGAGTTTGAGATTGCTGTGAGCTGTGATGCCACAGCACTCTACCAAGGGTAACAAAGTGAGACTCTGTCTCAAAAAAAAAAAAAAAATAGCCAGGCGTTGTGGGTGCCTGTAGTCCCAGCTACTTGGTAGGCTGAGGCAAGAGAATCACTTGAGCCAAAGAGTTGGAGGTTGCTGTGAGCTGTGATGCAACAGCACTCTACGGAGGGTGACAAAGTGAGACTCTGCCTCAAAAAAAAAAAAAAAAATAGCTGGGCCTTGGGGCAGGCACCTGTAGTCTGTAGTCCCAGCTCCTTGGAGGCAAGAGATCACTTGAGCCCAAGACTTTGAGGTTGCTGTGAAATATGACGCCAGGGCACTCTACCCAGGGCAACAAAACTGAGACTCTGTCTCAAAAAAGAAAAAAGGTTTTGGCTTGCACATTTATTTATTCACCTAATATTTATTGAGGGTCCACTTTATTTATTTATTTTTTTTTGAGACAAAGTCTCACTTTGTTGTCCTTGGTAGAATATTGTGGCATCATAGATCACAGCAACATCCAACTCTTGGGTTCAAGCAATTCTCTTGCCTCAGCCTTCTGAGTAGCTGGAACTAAAGGCACCCCCCACAATGCCTGGCTATTTTTTAGAGACGGGGTCTCAACTCTGGCTCAGGCTGGTCTCGAATCTGTGAACTCAGGCAATCCACCTGCCTTGGTCTCCCAAGTGCTGGGATTACAGGCATGAGCCACTGCATCCAGTCTGAGGGTCCACTTTATTTATTTTTTATTTTATTATTATTATTATTTTTGAGACAGAGACATTATGTCGCCCTTGGTAGAGTGCCCTGGCATCACAGCTCAAACTCTTGGGCTTAAGTGATTCTCTTGCCTCAGACTCCCAAGTAGCTGGGACTACAGGTGCCCGCTACAATGCCTATTTTTTTTATTTTTTTGAGAGTTTCACTATGTCGCCCTGAGTAGAGTACTATGGCGTCACAGCTCACAGCAACCTCCAACTCCTGGGCTTAGGTGATTCTCTTGCCTCAGCCTCCCAAGTAGCTGGGACTACAGGCGCCTGCCATAATGCCCAGCTATTTTTTGCTGCAGTTTGGCCAGGGCTGGGTTTGAACCTGCCACCCTGGGTATATGGGGCTGGCGCCCTACCCACTGAGCTACGGGCGTCACCCTGGCTATTTAGTTTTTTGGTTGTAATTGTCATTGTTGTTTGGCAGGCTGGGGCTGGATTCGAACCTGCCAGCTCTGTTGTATGTGGCTGGTGCCCTAGCTGCTAAACTACAGGCCCCAAGCTGACGCCCTGCTATTTTTTGTTGCAGTTGTCATTGTTGTTTAGCTGGCCTGGGTTGGTTTCAAACCTGTCAGCCTCGGTGTATGTGGCTGGTGCCATAACCACTGTGCTATGGGCGCCAACCCTGAGGGTCCTCTTTAGATAGACACTGTTCTGAATGCTGAAGATAAAGAAGTGAACAAATTAGAATTCCTGCCCTCTTGGAGATGATTTTATTTCATTTAGAAGTATGCATTTCAGGTTCCTCCATGTCTTTTTGTGGCTTGATAGTTCATTTCCTTTTAGTGCTGAATAATGTTCCCTTGTGTGGAAGTACCATGGTTTACTCATCCATTCATCTATTGAAGGACATCGTGGTGGCTTTAAGTTTTAGCAGTTATGAACACAGCTGCCATCAACATTCATATGTAGGTTTTTGTGTGGATGTAAGTTTTCAACTCATTTGGGTGAATATCAAAGGGCACAATTGTTAAATCATATGGTAATAGTATTTTTGTTTTTGTTTTTGTTGAGACAGAGTCTCACTCCGTCACCCTGGGTAGAGTGCCATGGTGTTATACCTCACAACAACCTCAAACTGTTGGGCTTGAACAATCCTCTTGCCTCAGCCTGTGAAGCAGCTGGGACTATAGGCATGTACCACTGTGCCCAGTTAGTTTTTCTATTTTTAGTACAGATGGGCATCTCGCTCTCAAGCTGGTCTCAGACTCCTAAGCTGAAGCAATCTATGTGCCTTTGCTTCCCAGAATGCTAAGATTACTGGTAATAGTATATTTAGAAACTTCCAGACTGTCTTACAAACTGGCTGGATCATTTTGCATTCCTAACATCAATGAATGAGAGTTCCTGTTGCATTTTGCATTTTTACCAGCATTTGATTTTTGGATTTTGGCTATTTTATTTATTTTCTTGAGACAGAGTCTCACTTTGTCACCCTTGTAGAGTACCGTGACATCACAGCTCACAGCAACCTCATACTCTTGGACTTAAGCAATTCTTTTGCCTCAACCTCCCAAGTAGCTGGGACCACAGGCACCTGCCACAGTGCTGACTGTATTTTTTTTTTTTTTTTTTTAAGAGACAGAGTCTCACTTTATCGCCCTCAGTAGAGTGCTATGGCGTCACACAGCTCACAGCAACCTCCAGCTTTTGGGCTTAGGCGATTCCTCTTGCCTCAGCCTCCCAAGGAGCTGGGACTACAAGCGCCCGCCACAACGCCCAGCTATTTTATGTTGCAGTTTGGCCGGGGCTGGGTTTGAACCCACCACCCTTGGTATATGGGGCCAGTGCCCTATTCACTGAGCCATAGGCGCCACCCCCTGACTGTATTATTATTTATTTATTTATTGAGACAGAGTTTCACTTTGTCACCCTTGGTAGAATGCCGTAGTGTCACAGCTCACAGCAACCTCCAGCTCTTGGGCTTAGGCGATTCTCTTGCCTCAGCCTCCTGAGTAGCCAGGACTACATGCACCCACCAGAATGCTTGGCTATTTTTTTTTGTTGTGGCAGTTTGGCCGGGGCCGGGTTTGAACCTGCCACCTCGGTATATGGGGCCAGCACCCTACTCACTAAGCTACAGACGCTGCCCTATTTATTTATTTTTTTGATACAGAGTCTCACTATATCGCCCTGGGTAGAGTGCTGTGGTGTCACAGCTAACAGTAACCTCACACTTTTGGGCTTAAGTGATTCTCTTGCTTCAGCCTCCCAAGTAGCTGGGACTTCAGGTGTCTGCCACAACGCCTGGCTATTTTTTTTGTTGTAGTTGTTGTTTAGCAGGCCTGGCCCGGGTTCGAACCTGCCAGCCCTGGTGTATGTGGCCAGTGCCCTAACCACTGAGCTATAGATGCTGAGCCAATGCTGGCTATTTTTTAGAGACGAAGTCTTGCTCTGGCTCAGGTTGGTCTCAAACCTGTGAGCTCAGGCCATCCACCCACCTTGGCCTTACGGAGTGCTAGGCTTGAACCTGCCACCTCCGGCACACGGGACTGGCGCCCTACCCTTTTGAGCCACAGGCGCCGCCCAACAAGGAACAAGGTTTATTAAGGAAGAGAAAGGTTTGCAGAACAAGAGCAAGATACAGGTTTACAGAGCACGATGGGTTCACCATAGACAGTGAATATATTTCATTGTTGTTTTCATTTGCAATTCCCTGATGCCACGAGGTTGAGCATCTCTCCATATGCCTGTTTGCCATCTGTGTATCTTCTTTGGTGAGGTGTCTGTTCACATCTTTTGCCCATTTTAAAACTGGGTTCTTTTTCTTTCTTTCTTTTTTGAGACATGGTCTCACTCTGTTGCCTCAGGCTAGCTCATAGAAACTTCAAACTCCTAGGCTCAAGCTGTCCTTCCTGCTTCAGCCTCCCGAGTAGCTGGAACTATAGGCACTTGCCACCATGCCTGGCTAATTTTTCTATTTTTAGTAGACACAGGGTCACGTTTTGCTGGGGCTGATCTTGAACTCCTGAGCTCAAGGAATCCTCCTACTTCATCCTCTTACAGTGCTAGGATTACAGGTATGAGCCTCGGAACCTGGCTGGATTATTTTCTTATGGTTGGGTTTTGAGAGTACTTTGTATATTTTGGATACCAGTCATTCATGAGATATGAGTTTTGCAAGGATTTGCACCCAGTCTGTGGCCTGTGCTTTCATTCTCTTAGCAGTGCTTTTTTTTTCAGGACCAAAGTTTTGAATTTCCTTTAATTGTTAGAGATGGGGTCTTGCTCTGTCATCCAGGCTGAAGTGTAGTGCCATGATCATAGCTCACTATAATCTCAAACTCCTGGGCTAAAGCAATCCTCTACCTCAATCTACCAAGTAGCTGGGACATGCCACCCCACTTAATTTTTTTTTAAGAGACAGGTTCTCCCTATGTTGCCCAGGCTGGTCTTAATCTCGCCAAACCTAAGTCAGCTAGATTTTTTTCTGTGTTTTTTAGGAGTTTTATAGTTTTGCATTTTATATTTAAGTCTATTCTGAGTTCATTTCTGTGAAAGTATGTCTGTGTCTGGATTCATTTTTTTGCAGTGATTCCAACTGGGATAACAAAAGTTGTTCCAGCACCATTTATTGGAATCACTCTTCTTTCTACACTGAATTTTTTTTGCTTTGTCAAAGATCAGTTGACTATATATGTGTTGGTCTATTTCTGGTTCTTTATTCTGTTCCATTGATCTGTTTTCCTTTTCTTTCACCAATGCTACACTGTCTAGATTTAGCTTTATAGTTAGATCTCAGAGTCAAGTAACGTCAGAATTCCAACTCTACCCTTCAATATTGTATTGGTTATTCTGTATTGCCAACTTGACTTCTTTTTTTTTTTTTTTGAGACAGTCTTATTAGGTTGCCCTTGGTAAAGTGTCATGGCATCACAGCTCACAGCAACCTCAAACTCTAGGGCTTAAGTGATTCTCTTGTCTTAGCCTCCCAAGTAGCTGGAACTACAGGCGCCTGCCACAACACCAGGCTATTTTTTATTGTGGTTGTCATTGCTGTTTAGCTGGCCCAGGCTGGGTTTGAACCGGCCAGCTTCCGTGTATGTGGCTGGCACCATAACCACTGTGCTACGGGCACTGAGCTGCCAACCTGACTTTCTTTTTTTTTTGTAGAGACAGAGTCTCACTTTATGGCCCTCGGTAGAGTGCCATGGCATCACACAGCTCACAGCAACCTCCAACTCCTGGGCTTAGGTGATTCTCTTGCCTCAGCCTCCTGAGCAGCTGGGACTACAGGCACCCGCCACAACGCCCAGCTATTTTTTTGTTGCAGTTTGGCCGGGGTTGGGTTTGAACCCGCCACCCTCGGTATATGGGGCCGGCGCCTTACTGACTGAGCCACAGGCGCTGCCCCCAACCTTACTTTCTAAAAGGATGATAGTAAAAAATTAATCATATACCTTTTTTTTTTTGAGACAAAGACTCATTATGTCGTCCTCGGTAGAGGGCTGTGGCATCACAGCTCACAGCAACCTCAAACTCTTGGGTTTAAGAGATTCTCTTGGCTTGGCGCCTGTAGCTCAAGTGGCTAAAGTGCCCAGAGCTAGTGGGTTCGAATCCAGCCCAGGCCTGCCAAACAATGACGACTACACCAAAAAACAGCCGGGCATTGTGGCGGTTGCCTGTAGTCCCAGCTACTTGAGAGGCTGAGGCAAGAGAATTGCTTAAGCCCAGGAGTTGGAGGTTGCTGTGAGCTGTGATGCCATAGCACTCTACCCAGGGCGACAGCTTGAGGCTCTGTCACAAAAAAAAAAGAACAAAAGAGAGATTCTCTTGCCTCAGCCTCCCAAGTAGTTGGGCCTACAGGTGCCCGCCACAATGCCTGGCTATTTTTTTGTTGCAGTTGTTTAGCTGGCCCAGGCTGGGTTCGAACCCGCCACCCTCGGTGTATGTGGCTGGTGCCGTAACAATGTGCTACAGGCATCAAGCCTAATCGTATACTTTTAAATAATGGAAAGTGGGGCTTGGCACCCATAGCACAGTGGTTATGGCGCCAGCCACATACACCAAGGCTGGCAGGTTCAAACCCGGCCTAGGCCAACTACAACAAAAAAATAGGTGGGCATTGTAACAAACGCCTGTAGTCTGAGCTACTAGGAGGCTGAGGCAAGAGAATTACTTAAGCCCAGGAGTTTGAGGTTGCTGTGAGCTATGATGCCATAGCACTCTACCAAGGGTGACATAGTGAAACTGTCTCAAAAAAAAAAAAGAATGGAAAGTGGTATGAAGAACAGAGCAGGATAAGGAGCAATTAAAATGACAAAGACTTGGGGCGGCACCTGTGGCTCAAGGAGTAGGGCACCAGCCCAATATGCCGGAGGTGGTGGGCTGGAGGTTCAAACCCAGCCCCGGTCAAAAAAAAAAAAAAAAAATGACAAAGACTTTAGTGCAGTTGAAGATCTCTAAGATCACATGAAGAGCCAACCAGGAGGCTGGGCACAATGGCTCATTCCTGTAATCCTAGCACTATGGAAGGCCAAGGCAGGTGGATTGATTGAGCTGACGTGTTCGAGACCAGCCTGAACAAAAAGTGAGACCGTGTCTCTACTAAAAAATAGAAAAATTGAGGCAAGAGGATTGCTTGAGCCCAAGAGTTGGAGGTTGCTGTGAGCTATGGCACCCTGGCACTTTACCCAGGGCGACAGTTTGAAATTGTCTCAAAAAAAAAAGGGCCAGCCAGGAAGTATTCTGAGCCCAAACATTCCAGGCAGGGGAGCCATAAGTACAAAGTCCTGAGGTAGGAATAAGCTTAGTCCCCAAACAGAAAGAAGGCTTGGTGCATCAGACATTATAATTGGCATCAGGGATACCCCAGTCTGTCAGGTAGACATGCTCATACTGGGTCCTGGTGTTTCCATCTGACTGGGGAGTCTGATATTGTACAACTATTTACTCAGAAGACAGCAGGACGCTAAGAGACCCTTTTCCTCTGGAAGGCTTCCTTGAAGAAGCAATGCTGACATAGGACATAAGGGTAAGTTTGTACCAAGTGGGCAAAAAGGTAGAAGGACATACCGAGAGAAGAGCTCATGCAAAGTTCCTGTGCATGTATCAGGGACTGAAGGAAGGCCATAGCCACTGTGGGGCAGGGTGAGTGCAAGGGGAAGGTGGGAAGGCCCAGTAGGGCATGTTCAGGTGGTATTTTCTAGGCTATGAACTTTATCCTGGAAATTTTTTGGGAAGTAACAGCTTTATTGAGATACAATTCTCATACTGTATATTCATCTACTTGAAGTGTACAATTTAATTGCTTTTAGTATATTCATAGCTGAACAGCCTTCCCCACAGTCAACTTAAAACCATATTCATCACTCCAAAAGAAACCTCATACCCCTTAGCCATCATCCCTAATCCCTGGGTCCTTTCCAGTCCCTGGCAACTACTAATCTTTTTGCCTGCATATACTTGACTATTCTGGACATTTCATATAAATGATAAATTGACTACTATGTAGTCCTTGTGACAGACTTTTCACTCAGCATGTATTTTTTTTTTTTTTTCTGGTAATTTCTCTTACAGATAGGGAGATATGTCACCCAGGCTAGGGTGCAGTGGCATCATCATGGCTCACAGTAGCCTCGAACTTAAGGGCTCCCAAGGAGCTGGGAGTGCACACCACCAGGCTAATTTTTAATTTTTTGTAGAAGCAGGGTCTCACTACATTGCGTAGGCTGGTCTTGAACTCCTGGGCTAAAATGATCCTTTTGCCTCAGACTTCCTAAGTGATAGGATTATAGGTGTGGATCATTGCACTCAGCACTCAGGATGTTTTCAAGGTTCGTTCATTTTATAGCATGGAGCAGAACTTCATTCTTTTTTTGAGACAGAGCCTCAAGCTGTCACCCTTGGTAGAGTGCTGTGATATCACCACTCACAGCTCAACTGGGCTCAAGCGATTCTCTTGCCTCAGCCTCCTAAGTAGCTGGGACCACAGGCACCTGCCACAACGCCCGCTATTTGGTTGCAGCCATCATTGTTGTTTAGGGGGCACAGGCTGGATTCAAACCCGCCAGCTCAGGTGTATGTGGCTGGCGCGTTAGCCGTTTGAGCCACAGGTGCCAAGCCCAAACTTCATTCTTTTTGATGGTAGATTCCATATGAATCTACCACATTTTGTTTACCTATTCATTGGTTAACAGATATGTGGGCAGTTTCCACTATTTTTTTCAAGACAGAGTCTCACTTTGTCACCTCAGTAGAGTGCTGTGGCATCATAGCTCATAGCAACCTCAAACTCTTGGGCTTAAGCGATTCTTTTTTTTTTTTTTTTTAACTTGATTCTCTTTTTTTTTTAACTTTATTCAAATTAGTATGATGGTACAGTGTTTAGGTTACATTGTTCTCATTTCCAGGGTACAATTCCATTTGTAGAAGAGCCCCTCACCCAGGGGGCTCAAGTGATTCTTTTGCCTCAGCCTCCCAAGTAGCTGGGACTGCAGGTGCATGCCATCATGCCCATCTAATTTTTCTGTTTTTAGTAGAGATGGGGTCTCTTGCTCAGGCTAGTCTTGAACTCCTGAGCTCAAACAATCCACCTACTACAGCCTCCCGGAGTTCTAGGATTACATGTGTGAGCCACTGTACCTGGCCATGGTTTCCACTTTGGGGCTATTAATGAGTAATGCTGCTAGAGGCATCCGTGTACAGGTTTTTGTGTAGACAGATGTTTTCATTTCTCCCAGGTAGATGTACACCTTTGGGGGAGAAGTACTGGCTCAAAGAAATGATGCACTTAGGTTCCTGTTATAAAAAGATAGTGGCTGGGGTGGTGCCTGTGGCTCAAGGAGTAGGGCGCCAGTCCCATGTGCTGGAGGTGGCGGGTTCAAACCTAGCCCTGGCCAAAAACCAAAAAAAAAAAAAAAAAAAAAGATACTGGCTGCTTTGTGCAGAATTGTGCGAATTGGATGAGAGGCCCTTGTGGGTGCAACATCTAGCAGGGCAAATGGAGAGAAGCTGTTTGTGCCTTGAGGCACGAGGATAGGGATGAATGAGGGTGTCTCCCAGCCTTGGTATGCTGATGCCAACTTCTAACAGCTTGCAAGGGCTGATTCTATACAACTCTTCCTAACTTGGTATTTAATGGCTTCGTGTTTGTAGCTTGAGATTGGTTATGGTGGGAGTCTTTGCATCATGGAAATTGGCAAACACTATAAATTAGGACTTCCTCCTCCTCTCCCCACTCCAGAACCAATTGCTAAGTGCTTACCAGCATGCCACTGTTCCAGCAGGTGATGAGTTCTCTGGCACAGGCAAGAACACAAGTTCTGTCCTAGCACTCTGGGAGGCTAAGGTGGCTGGATTGTCTGAGCTCACAAGTTTGAGAGCAGCCTGAGCCAGAGCGAGACCTCATCTCTAAAAATAGCCAGGCATTGTGTCAGGCGCCTCTAGTCCCAGCTACTCAGGAGGCTAAGGCAAGAGAAGCTCTTGAGCCCAAGAATTTGAGGCTGCTGTGAGCTATGAAGCTACGGCACGCAGGGTGGCAGCCTGACACTCTTGTCTCTGAAAAAAAAAAAAAGAACACAAGTTCTGTGTTGTCTTGGCTATTTTTCAGGTCTTTGGGACATCCACATGAGCACGACCAGGACACAGTTGGAATTTCTGACCTGGAACTCAGGCTGGAGCCCACACCATGGGAATCACTATTTCAGTGGCAGCTATGCAATGAATGAGCTCACCTGGGGAAATAGTGAAAGAGGCTCAGGACAGGTCCCTGAGAATTCCAGGCAGTCATAAAGCCAGCTTCCTGTGCCTCCCACATTCCTTGGTTTTAAAATGCAGGTCACAGGGTGGAGGGGTCTTTACATATGTGTCGTCAACTGGTGTCCAGAAAAAAGGAGGAAACAGCTAAAGGTGTTTGTTAATACCTTACTGCAGAATAGTGTGTTTAGACCAGCATCTATGGTAAAGAGACACAGACCATCACAAATCATTTAGGGAGCTTCACAAGAGCATTGGGCCAGAAACATAGATTAAAACCACAGTGCTCCTGGTTCTCTGTACCATCAATGAATCCCCAACAAATAAAAAAAAAAAAAAAATACACAGCACAGAGAGGCCAGTTAATAGATCCAGCAGCAGATACTCAGAAATGTGATTAAAATGTTAACATGTTAGGGGAAAGAAAAAGAGTTTGAGGAACCAGCTCATCAGCTTCAATTCAAACCTTCCTCCTTCCTGGCTGTAGCTAAGTGCCAGAGATTCTGTTCTGCTCTTCCTTGAATTTTTGATTAGCTTGCTTCCTCTCATGGGAGTGCTGCCTGAGGTGGTCATAAATGGCTCCTGGATTTGTTTACTTGTATATCTGTTAGAGGCCACAGAGTGAGGGCCCCACCAGCAGGGGGGCTCTGGCTCATGCTCCTGCCAATCACAGCTTTACCTAGAGCAAACAGATGGTCTCTTAGCTTAGACCATTTCCTCTGCAGTTCCTGGGCCCCCTGCCAGCCTGGGCCCTGTTTGGGAACTATGTCCTAATTCTCATAGCCAAATTAGGGACTCCTTAGAAGGACAGACCGTAATAGATGAGCTCAGTGATGTATTCACAGCCCCCACCTCACTACCCAAGCCCTGTGCAGGCCATGCACACCTTGGCATGCTGTATAGGGCTGACTTCCATTGCTTGGCCTTGATCCAGGTTCAGCAACAGAAGCTGGCCCAGGAACCAGGGAAGCCAGCAGCGTAGACACTGCACATTTTGTTTATTAAAGTTAATTGGTGAATGCATGCCCAGGGAAGCCTATGATTCATTAGTATCCTGATTAATATGCAGCTGCTGAGTATTAAGAAAAATGAAATAGGAAGGAATAAATTCCCAAAGGAGAAGTTGGAAAAATAAAGGTCTCAGCAGACAATCTGATGCAGGCCTTTGTCCCTCCACAAAATTTGCATTAGCTGAATTCAAGTGATATTTTGCCATTTGCTCAGCTGCCATGAAAACCCATTCATCCTCATCCCTTGAGCCTTAGAAAGGAGCAGCTCTGAACTGTCAGCAGCTGAAGCAGGTTGTGAATCATCCCACAAAAAGAAACACCTGGTGATACTGATTTTAATTTGAGAGTTCTTAGGGCTTGGTGTGGTGGCTCATGCCTGCAATCCCAGCACTTGAGAGGCTGAGGCAGGTGGATTGCCTTAGCTCACAGGTTTGAGACCAGCCTGAGCCAGAGTGAGACCTCGTCTCTAAAAAATATCTGGGCATTGTGGTGGGCGCCTGTAGTTCCAGCTACTTGGAAGGCTGAGGCAAGAGAATCACTTAAGTGCAAGACTTTCAGATTGCTGTGAGCTGTGATGCTACAGCACTCTACCAAGGGCAACAAAATGACACTCTGTCTCAAAAAAAAAAAATAATTTCGGGGGCGGCGCCTGTGGCTCAAGGAGTAGGGCGCCAGTCCCATATGCCGGAGGTGGCAGGTTCAAACCCAGCCCCAGCCAAAAATCACAAAAAAAAAATAATAATAATTTCAGAGTTCTTAAACTTGAGATGGTTACAAGGAAGTGTGAGGGTATGTTAGAAACAGCTTCATCAGTGTGCATTCATTTAGGTATTCAAACATTTATAAAGCCCCTGGAGTACTGAAAAACAGATGAGTAGAAAGCACGCAGCCTCAGGTACTGGAGGGTACCCATGTGCATAAACTATGGTGGCTTTGTGGCCATTAACACTAAGGCACCCTGTGGATATAGGATCAGAATCTCTGAATGTTGCCTCAAGAAAGAGGTGGAAAGAGGAAGTCACTCCAGGTGGATTCAGGAAATTGTAGAAGGTGCCAGACTGCTGCAGATGGAAGGCATGGTAGAATATAGTCAGGCTAGACAGAGGAGATTGAGGCCAAGGCCCTGGAAGGCTTTATATGTTGTGCAAAGGAATTTAGACTTGATCCTATGGCTTGTGGGGAGCAGTTGTAGGCTGTAAGGCGGGAGTAGGAAATTAGATGGCAGTTGAGGTCACTAGGGCCCTGGTGAGAAATGATAGTTACAGCAATGATGATAGATTTGAGAGAAATTAAGGAGGTGGAAATGAGGATTGTGAGACAGGATGTGGAGGGACAGAGAGAAACCAGATTGCAGGGTGACTGCTAAGTTTCCAGCTTGGAGACCAGGTGGCTTTTCTTTTTCTTTTCTTTTTTTTTTTTTTTTTTTTTTTTTTAAGACAGAGCCTCAAGCTGTCGCCCTGGGTAGACTGCTGTGGCTTCACAGCTCACAGCAATCTCCAACTCCTGGGCTCAAGCGATTCTCCTGCCTCTGCCTCCCAAGTAGCTGGGACTATAGGCGCCCGCCACAATGCCTGGCTATTTTTTGGTTGCAGCCATTATTGTTGTTTGGTGGGCCCGGGCTGGATTTGAACCTGCTAGCTCAGGTGTATGTGGCTGTGCCTTAGCCGCTTGAGCCACAGGCGTGGAGCCCAGGTGGCTTTTCGTGTCATTCACTGAGGTAGGATGCAGTTGAGTTGAGTAGGAGATGATTCTGTTGGTATGCAAATACAGAGTCTGAGATGCCTTTGGGACAGCCAAAGGAAGCCTGGAAGTTGTTGAGTACATTATTGGGAGGTTAGTTATGGGCTGGGATGATAGATTTGGGATCACTGAAGTATGGATGGTAATGAGAATACTCTTGACCCCTTCATTTATTCAAAGCACATTTACTACTCTTCCCACGAGGCATAGATATTGAAGATCTGAAGAGGAATGAGACATGGTCCTGGTCCTCCAGGAGAGGGGAGGGTGTAGGCAGTAACACTATGGGTTCTGTGAGTACCTAACCCAGCCAAGGAAAACCTGAAGGAGGCAGAACTTAGGTGGGGAAAAGGACTGTCTAGGCATCACAGTCTGCAAGGATGACTTCAGGGAATGATAGGACATGCATTGTGGGATGGAGGGTCAAAGATTAACTTCAGTGGCCAACAGGGAAGAGGTGTGGAGAGCTTCACTGTAGAGCAAGGGTGTGAAGCAGGTATCTAGAAAGAGAGGATAAAAGGAAGAGAGCAGAGGCCCAAACATAGAACCTAGGGATAGCAAATGTCAGAATGGCAGAGAAGGATGGTCAGCAATTCCAGCTGCTACAAAAAGGTCAAGGGAATTAGGATCTGAGGTGCAAGTAGCCTAACTACAAGGTCACTGGGGACCTTGGCAACAGCTGTTTTTGGTTGAGAACTGGGACTGTTACCAGATGAAGAGAGTCCACCCGCCTGTCACCGTCAGTCAAAACATAGAGATGGGGATAGGTCCACCAAACTTTGTCAGAAGGCTGAGATTCTGGAGAACAGTGAGAGCAGCCTCTCCAAGACTGTTCTGATCTTCCATTACTAACATGAGTTTTATATGTTTGAGTTCAAAGCGAAGACCCTGTTAATCCTTTTTTTTTTGAGAAGAGTCTCACTTTGTCACCCTTGGCAGAGTTCTGTGGCGTCATAGCTCACAGCAACCTCAAACTCTTGGGCTCAAGCGATTCTCTTGCCTCAGCCTCCCAAGTAGCTGGGACTACAGGTGCCCGCCACAACACCTGTTTATTTTTCAAGACGAGGTCTTGCTGTGGCTCAGGCTGGTCTTGAACCTGTGAACTCAGGTGATCTAACCACCTCATCCTCCCAGAGTGCTAGGATTCCAGGAATGAGCCACCACACCTGGCCAAAGATCCCTATCTTGAATAGTTTAGGTGGATTGATTTAGGAGATTAACTTTCGAAATGGAATGTTATTTTGGCTCATAAATTATACTGATTATGGATAATGGGTTGGGCCAATTATTGTTTTAAGATAAGAATTAACCAGTACTGGGACAGCGCCTGTGGCTCAAAAGAGTGGAGCGCTGGGCCCATATGCCAGAGGTGGCAGGTTCATACCCAGCCATGGCCAAAAACTGCAAAAAGAAAAAAAAAAAAAGAATTAACCAGTTCTCTGGGAGGCCGACTGAGGTGAGTAGATGCCTGAGCTAACAGCTTTGAGACCAATCTAAGCCAGAGTGAGACCTGGTCTTGAAAATAACTGGGTGTTGTGGCAGGCACATGTAGTCCCAGGTACTCGGGAGGCTGAAGCAAGAGAATTGCTTAAGCCCAAGAGTTTGAAGTTGCTACGTGCTATGACACCACTGCACTCTACCAAGGGTGTCAAAGTATGACTCTGTTTCTTTTTTTTTTTTTGTAGAGACAGACTTTCACTTTATGGCCCTGGGTAGAGTGCCGTGGTATCACACAGCTCATAGCAACCTCCAACTCCTAGGCTTAAGCGATTCCCTTGCCTCAGCCTCCCGAGCAGCTGGGACTACAGGCGCCTGCCACAACGCCCGGCTATTTTTTGTTGCAGTTCGGCCGGGGCCGGGTTTGAACCTGCTACCCTCGGTATATGGGGACAGCGCCTTACCGACTGAGCCACAGGTGCCGCCCATGACTCTGTTTCAAAAAAAAAAAAAAAAAAAAAAAGGCATCTTTAGGGTGGGAGCTAAATTTACAAAACAATAAGAATGAGGGGGGGTTGGGCAGTGCCTGTGGCTCAAAGGAGTAGGGCGTAGGCCCCATTTGCCAGAGGTGGAGGGTTCAAACCCAGCCCCAGCCAAAAGCAAAACAAAACAAAAAAAAGGAATGAGGAGGATGTTTGAAGGTCAGGCCGGACTCAAACAGACCAGACCAGCTACGTCATGTCTGCACTACCCTGACAGACTCCATCTTATTTTCACTATATATGCTTTCAGTGACACTGAAGGTCCTCAGCATGGGGAAACAAGAAGCAAGCACTTGATCGTACTGAGTTCAGGTGGGGTTTGCATGGGTGAGTGTGACACAGTGGAGAGGAATGAAGCCACCAGCCAGATACTCAAGTGATAACTAAAGTTAAGGCTGCATAAGAAGGGTAGTCAGTACTGGAAGCCTCATGGATATATAACACCATACTTTACAGAACCCATCCTCCCAGCTACATTCTCATAATGCAAAGCATGGCTGTTATTTTAAAGCCATTCACTTTATGTTCTTTATATACACCCAGATGTCATCAAAATCCGAACATTAAATGCCAACATGGACTGGGTATGTCTGTCATCCCAACTACTCAGGAGGCTGAGGTCAGAGGATCTCTTGAGGCCAGGAGTTCAAGACAAGCCCGGGAAGATAGAGAGAACTTATCTCTAAAAAAAATTAGCCAGGACTGGGTAAGGTGGCTCATGCCTGTAATCCTAACACTCTGGGGAGGCCAGGGAGAGTAGACTGCTTGAGTTCAGGAGTTCAAGACCACCCTAATCAAAAATGAGACCCAATCTCTACTAAAAATAGAAAAACTAGGCTTGGTGCCCATAGCACAATGGTTATGGTGCCAACTGCAGACACCCAAGGCTGGCAGGTTTGCACCTGGCCCAGGCCAGCTAAACAATGACAACTGCAACAAAAATAGGCAATTGTGGTGGGTGTCTGTAGTCCCAGCTATATGGGAGGCTGAGGCAAGAGAATCGCTTAAGCCCAAGAATTTGATGTTGCTGTGAGCTGTGATACCACAGCACTCCTCAAGGGTGACATAGTAAGACTGTCTTGGGCAGCACCTGTGGCTTAGTGGGTAGGGTGCTGGCCCCATATACCGAGGGTGGCGGGTTCGAACCCAGCCCCAGCCAAACTGCAACAAAAAAGGGCATTCTGGCAGGCGCCTATAGTCCCAGCTACTTGGGAGGCTGAGTCAAGAGAATCGCTTAAGCCCAGGAGTTGGAGGTTGCTGTGAGCTGTGACACATGGCACTCTACCGAGGGCAATAAAGTGAAACTCAGTCTCTTAAAAAAAAAAAAAAAGAAAAGGACTCTTATCTCAAAAAAAAAAAAAAAGCAAAAAACAGAAAAACTGAGTCAAGAGGATCACTGTGAGCTATGACACCACGGTGCTCTACCCAGATAGATGTTGAGACTCTATCTCAAAAAAAAAAAAAAAAATAGGGGCGGCACCCATGGCTTAATGAGTAGGGCGCCCGCCCCATATACAGAGGGTGGAGGGTTCAAACCCAGCTCCAACCAAACTGCACCAAAAAAAATAGCCGGGTGTTGTGGAGGGCACCTGTAGTCCCAGCTACTCAGGAGGTCGAGGCAAGAGAGTCACCTAAGCCCAAGAGCTGGAGGTTGCTATGATGTGAGAGCTGTGATGCCATGGCACTCTACAGAGGGTGACAAAATAAGACTCTGTCTCTGAAAAAAAAAGTAAGAAGAAGAAGAAAATTACCCAGGCCCAGTGGCGCATGTCTACAATCCTACCAATCTAGGAGGCTGAGGTGGGAGGATTATTTGAGGCCAGGTGTTCGAGGTCAGCCTGAGTAAGAGTGAAACTCCATTTCCACAAAAAAATAGAAAAAATTAGCTGGGATTATTGGCACATGCCTGTAGCTCTCGTTACTTGGGAGTCCGAGGCAGGAAAATTGCTTGAGCCTAGAAGTTTGAGTTTTCAATGATTTGTGATGACACCACTGTTCTTTAGCCAAGGCAACAGAGTAAGACTGTCTCAAAAAATAAATAAATAAATTAGCTAGACATGGTCCTGGCTACTTAGGATGCTCAGGCAGGAGGATGGCTTGAACCCAAAAGTTCAAGGCTGCAGTGAACTAAGATCATGCCACCACACTCTAACACTGTAGCCTGGGTGACAGTGTGACTCTAGCTCTAAAAAAAAAAAGCAAATGTGTCCCAGCTCTGTGTTAGTCTCCTTTTGCCTTAGTAGTTACAGGCTCAGAGGTCATGAACGTCTTAGGAAATCTTTGTCCTAGTTTAAAATGTCTTTTCACAAGAATGCTCAAGGAGAGGTTCTTTTGTTCATCTCATTTTTTTCTTTCTAGCTGATGTGTCTTCACTATACAATATCTGCTTTAGGCCAGGCAAGGTGGCTCATGCCTGTAATCCCAGCACTCTGGGAGGCTGAGGCAGGTGGATTGCTTGAGCTCACAGGTTCAAACCAGCCTGAGCCAGAGCGAGACCCCGTCTCTGAAAATAGCTGGGCGTTGTGGCAGACACTTGTAGTCCCAGATATTCAGGAGGCTGAGGCAAGAATCACTTGAGCCCAAGAGTTAGAGATTGCTGTGTACTATGATGTCACGGCACTCTACTGAGGACAACATAGTGAAACTCTGTCTCAAAAAAAAAAAAAGAAAAGCGTGGCACTTGTGGCTGGGGTGGGGCGCCAGCCTCATATACCGAGGGTGGTGGGTTCAAACCCGGCCCTGGCCAAACTGCAACAAAAAAGTAGCTGGGTGTTGTGGCAGGCACCTGTAGTCACAGCTATTCGGGATGCTGAGGCAAGAGATTTGCCTAAACCCAAGAGGTGGAGGTTGCTGTGAGTCGTGATGCCACGGTACTCTACCAAGGGCAATAAAGTGAGACTCTGTCTGTATTAAAAAAAAAAAAACAACAATATCTGCTTAGTCAGAGGTATACTTTCCCACTTGATAATGCATTGGACACATTCATCTTGTCTGGAAGGCTGATGAACTCACATTCTTTGCTTGTAAGAAAGAAAAAAAATTCTTTGCTGTGAAGACAGGGGAAGGAGGATGAAATCCAACAGTACGTGCCCTATATTCATTCATCAAAGAATGGAGAACTTGGCGCCTGTAGCTCAGCTGCTAGGGCGCCAGCCACATACACCAGAGCTGGCAGGTTTGAATCCAGCCCGGGCCTGCCAAGCAACAATGACAACTACAACCAAAAAATAGCTGGGTGTTGTGGTGGGTGCCTATAGTCCCAGCTACTTGGGAGGCTGAGGCAAGAGGATCGCTTAAGCCCAAGACTTTGAGGTTGCTGTGAGCTGTGA
The DNA here is from genome assembly GCF_027406575.1 of Nycticebus coucang. Taxonomy (NCBI): domain Eukaryota; kingdom Metazoa; phylum Chordata; class Mammalia; order Primates; family Lorisidae; genus Nycticebus; species Nycticebus coucang. The sequence goes on along the minus strand of NC_069782.1, from coordinate 66,274,440 downwards.
TGCCATGGTACTCTACCGAGGGCAACAGCTTGAGACTGTCTCAAAAAAAAAAAAAAAAAAAAAGAATGGAGAACTTAACCATGTGCTGGATGCTGGGAATACGTAGCTGCCTTAGGTTTCACTATGTTTGTATTATGAGCGCAAATATAGAGCTAAGGTGGTCAGAAAAGCCCAGAAAGAGTATAATGGAGAAAACATCCAAAAACCAAGATGTAATTTTCTAAGTAGTCAGTGCCTGGCTTACCAGCATGGCAGACTTTATGGTTTTGTGTAACCTGCTCTGTTCACACTGCCAAGGCTGAGCCAGCAGAGCTTAAAGGACCTCAGAGGGCGATGAGAAACTGAGGATCCATGGAGGGAGTGGTGTCCAAGCCTCTCAGTGGGACGAGGACAACTTGAGACAACTCAGTGGGACGAGGCTGGGGAGTCAGACACACTAAATATAACACCCAGCTCAGCCACAGACTGGCCTTGAGAAGATGGAGTAGCCAATGCTAAGTCTGTGTTCCCAGCCATAAGTAAAAGATGACAAATTGATGACCCCAGAGTTTAGTGGTGAGGAAGCAGCAAGACAAGATATGTAGCTTAGCTTGGTGCCTGGCACATAGAAAGTGCTGAAGAAATATTAGCTGTGACACTTAACAGTGGCAGCTCTAGGGCAGCGTCTGTGGCTCAAAGGGGTAGGGCGCCGGTCCCACATGCCAGAGGTGGAGGGTCAAACCCAGCCCCAGCCAAAAACCAAAAAAAAAAAAAAAAGAACAGCGGCAGCCCTACTTGGCCAGAACCTGTAACTGATGAGGTGTCAAAGAGATCAGATAAAGCAAAGAATCATAAGGAAAAGAAATACATAAATATATATATATGTATATTAATTTAAAATACCAACTGGTGCTCGGCACCTGTGGCTCAAGCTGCTAAGGCGCTAGCCACATACACCTGAGCTGGTGGGAATCCAGCCCCAGCCCGCCAAACAACAATGATGGCTGCAACCAAAAAATAGCCGGGCATACCCAGAGTGACAGTTTGAGGCTCTATCTCAAAAAAAAAAATGCCAACTGGTTGGCTGATCAGATCACAACTCTTTTTTATAAACTTCATTACTCACAATTTCCAGTTTTTTTAAAGCAGAGGGCAAACTCACAGGTCCCAACAAAGCAGTATGTATGCAGAACACTTCGAGATTCTTTTTTAAGATGAGGTCTTTTTTTTTTAGAGCCGGAGTCTCACTTTGTTGCCCTCCGTGGAGTACTGTGGCATCACAGCTCACAGCAACCTCCACCTCTTAGGTTTAGGCTATTCTCTTGCCTCAGCCTCCTGAGTAGCTGGGACTATAGGCGCCCACCACAACTCCTGGCTATTTTTTGTTATTGTTGTTGCAGTTTGGTTGGGGCCAGGTTTGAACCTGCCACCCTCAGTATATGCGGCCGGCACCCTGCTCACTGAGCCACAAGCACCGCCCCTTGTTTTTTATTTTGAGACAAGGTCTCCCTGTGTTGTCTGGAGTGGAACCCAGTAGTATTATCATAGCTTACTACAGCCTTAAATTCCGGGGCGCAAGTAATTCACACCATGCCCAGCTAATTGTTTTTTTGTTTTTTTTTTTGTAGAGACAGAGTCTCACTTTATGGCCCTCAGTAGAGTGCCATGGCATCACACAGCTCACAGCAACCTCCAACTCCTGGGCTTAAGCGATTCTCTTGCCTCAGCCTCCCGAGTAGCTGGGACTACAGGTGCCCGCCACAATGCCCAGCTATTTTTTGGTTGCAGTTCAGCCGGGGCTGGGTTTGAACCCACCACCCTCGGTATATGGGGCTGGCGCCCTACCGACTGAGCCACAGGCACTGCCCTAATTGTTTTATTTTTTTGTAGAGATGGGTTCTCCCTATTGTTTAGCCTGTGGCTAGAGTTTTGTTTTTTTTTTAAGATGGTTAATGTCAATATTCTAAGTTTTTATTTATTTATTTGAAACAGAGTCTCAAGCTGTTGTCCTAGGTAGAGTGCTGTGGCATCACAGCTCACGGCAACCTCAAACTTCTGGGCTTAAGCGATTCTCTTGCCTCAGCCTCCCCATTAGCTGGGACTACAGGCGCCCGCCAAAATGCCTGGCTTTTTTGTTGTTGTTGTTGTTGTTGGACTTGTCATTGTTATTTTAGCTGGCCCAGCCCTGGTTTGAACCCTCCAGCCTCAATGTGTGTACCCTATCCACTGATCTATGGGTGCCGCCTATATGTATTTATTTATTTATTTATTTATTGAGAGAGAGGAGTCTCAAGCTGTCACTCTGGGTAGAGTGCCGTAGCATTATAACTCACAGCAACCTCCAACTCTTGGGGTCAAGTGATCCTCTTGCCTCAGTTTTTTTTGTTGTTGTTTGTTTGTTTTTATTTTTAGTAGAGACGGAGTCTGGCTTTTGCTTGGGCTAATCTCAAACTATCCACTGGCCTCAGCCTCCCAGAGTGCTAGGATTATAGGCATGAGCCACTGTGCCCGGCTGTTTTTATAATCATAAACCCAATCTATATTTATCTCACTCATACCTGATTGATTAACATTTTCTTATACTTGCCTTTTTTTTTTTTTGGTTGCAGTTTGGCCGGGGCTGGGTTTGAACCCACCACCCTCGGTATATGGGGCCTGCGCCTTACCGACTGAGCCACAGGTGCCGCCCATACTTGCCTTTTTTATTCACTTTAGCTTTTTTTTTTTTTTTTTTGTAGAGACAGAGTCTCACTTTATGGCCCTCAGTAGAGTGCCGTGGCCTCACCCAGCTCACAGCAACCTCCAACTCCTGGGCTTAAGCGATTCTCTTGCCTCAGCCTCCCGAGTAGCTGGGACCACAGGTGCCCACCACAACGCCTGGCTATTTTTTGGTTGCAGTTTGGCCGGGGCCGGGTCTGAACCCGTCACCCTTGGTATATGGGGCCGGCGCCCTACCGACTGAGCCACAGGCGCCGCCCCACTTTAGCTTTTTATTTATTGATTGATTGAGTGCTGTGGTATTACAGCTCATAGCAACCTCAGACTCCTGGGCTTTAGCAATCCTCTTGCCTTACTCTTCCCAGTAGCTGGGTCTATGGGCACCCACCACAGCACCTGGCTATTTTTAGAGATGGGGTCTTGCTCTAGCTCAGGCTGGTCTTGAACTCCTGAGCTCAAGCAATCTACCCACCTCAGCTTCCCAGAGTACTAGGATTACAGGAATGAGCCACCATGCCCAGCCTCACTTTAACTTTTTATTTTTTATTTTCTTTTATGTGCTTTTTTTTTTTAAGACAGAGTCTTACTTTGTCACCCTCAGTAGAGTGCCATGGCGTCACAGCTCACAGAAACCTCCAACTCCTTGGCTTAGGCAATTCTCTTGCTTCAGCTTCCCAACTAGCTGGGACTATAGGTGCCCACCACAACGCTCGGCTATTTTTTTTTTTTTTTTTTTGCAGTTTGGCTGGGGCCGGGTTCAAACCCGCCACACTCAGTATATGGGGCCAATCCCTACCCACTGAGTAACAGGCACCGCCCTATTTTTTATTTTCTTTAGACAGAGTCTCAAGCTCTCGTCCTAGGTAGAGTGCTGTGGTGTCATACTCACAGCAACCTCCAACTTGGGCTCCAGCGATCCTCTTGTCTCAGTTTTTCTATTTTTAATAGCAATGGTGTCTCACTTTTTGCTCAGGCTGGTCTTGAACTTGTGAGCTCAAGCAATCCACCCCCACCTTGGCCCCCCAGAGAGCCAGAATTACAGTTGTGAGCCACCAGGCCCAGCCCACTTTAGCTTTTTAGACAGCTGTCACTTTTTGATCCCTATTTCATTGGCTTTTACAATATATAATTGAATTACCTAGTTATAGTCACATGTACAGTGTGGGTCAAACATCACTTTGTGTGTGTGTGTTAAAAAAACTTTTTTTTAGGGCTGGGTACAGTGGCTCATGCCTATAATCCTAGCACACTGGGAGGTGGAGGCAGGTGGATTGCTTGACCTCAGAGTTTGAGACTAGCCTGAGCAAAAGCAAGACCCCATCTCTACTAAAAATAGAAAAACTAGCTAGGCATCACGGTGCACACCTGTACTTCCAGCTACTTGAGAGGCTGAAGCATGAAGGTCACTTGAGTGCAAGAGTTCAAGGTTGCTATGAGCTATGATGATGCCACGGCACTCAACCCCAGGACAGGAGAGTGAGACTCCATCTCAAAAAAAAAAAATTTTTTTTTTTAAAGGTATAATTCTTGACAGCAATTTCCCTCATCGAGGTGCAGGTATGCTAGCCCCAGATCTGCATGCTGTGAGCAACACCTAGCAGATTGGGAAAGGGGAGACAGACACAGAACATTTAAGAAAGTATCTATGGGCCGGGTGCAATGGCTGATGGCTATAATTCTAGCATTTTGGGAGGTGGGAGGATCACTTGAATGAGTAAATGAAAAAACCTAGGAAACGGGCGGCACCTGTGGCTCAGCCAGTAAGGCGCCGGCCCCATATACCGAGGGTGGCGAGTTCAAACCCGGCCCCGGCCAAACTGCAACCAAAAAATAGCTGGGTGTTGTGGCGGGCGCCTGTGGTCTCAGCTGCTCGGGAGGCTGAGGCAAGAGAATCGCTTAAGCCCAGGAGTTGGAGGTTGCTGTGAGCTGTGTGAGGCCACGGCACTCTACTGAGGGCCATAAAATGAGACTCTGTCTCTACAAAAAAAAAAAAAAAAGAAAAAACCTAGGAAACATGCCAAGTGTCACCTATGGGAGGCAACCACACAGGTCACCTCCTACCATACAGTTCATTCAGCTCAGCCGATCTTGGGAGTTTGGTGCTTATCTCGGTTTCCTGTGCTTTCAGAAGTCAGGCTTCTAGCCCTTGTGTTGCCACCTCTGGTTCCAGTCGCCAAGTGATGGTGCTGGAAGGGAAGTTAGGCTCCTACTTCTCCTCCCTGGACTCCAGCATTGAAATCCTGAAGAAGAGAGCCCAGGAACTGATTGAAAACATCAATGAGAGCAGGCAGAAGGACCATGCACTCATGACCAACTTCAGGGACAGCCTCAAGATCAAGGTAACAGACTCCCTCCAGCAGGAGTAGGCGGCATTCCTTACATAAAAGGGAGGGGTGTGAACCACCGGTCAGCATCACCTGACTATATTTCACACATAGTGCTAGACAATACACACATAGTATGCGTGTTCCTTGACATATAATAGGGTTATGTCCTGAAAAATGCATTGTGTAAGTTTAAGTTTAAAATGCTTGCTTTCAGGGTGGCACCTGTGGCTCAAAGGAGTAGGGCACCGGCCCCTTATGCCGGAGGTGGCAGGTTCAAACCCAGCCCCGGCCAAAAACTGCAAAAAAAAAAGTCCTCCAAATTATTTAGGAGGTGCCTGTGGCTCAAAGGAGTAGGGCACTAGCCCCATATACTGGAAGTGGTGGGTTCAAACTCGGCCCTGGCCAAAAACTGCAATAAATAAATAAATAAAAATAAAATGCTTTCTTTCTTTTTTTTTTTTGGAGACAGAATCTCAGCCCTCAGTAGAGTGCTATGGCATCATAGCTCACAGCACCCTCAAACTCTTGGGCAGGGGTCCTCAAACTGTGGTCCACAGGCTACATGAGACGGTTGTGATTGTATTTGTTCCCGTTTTGTTTTTTTACTTCAAAATAAGATATGTGCAGTTTGCATAGGAATTTGTTCATAGTTTTTTTTAAAAACTATAGTCCAGCCCTCCAACGATCTGAGGGACAGTGAACTGGCCCCCTGTTTAAAAAGTTTGAGGACTTAACCAATTCTCTTGCGTCAGCCTCCTGAGTAGCTGAGACTACAGGCGCCCACCACAATGCCCGGCTATTTTTTTGTTGCAGTTGTCATTTAGCTGGCCCAGACCTGAACCCGCCAGCCTGGGTGGCTGGTGCCCTACCCACTGACCTACAGGCGCCACCTGTTTTCTTTTTTACTGTACAGACAGTCTCACTTTATCATCCTCAGTAGAGTGCTGAGGCGTCACACAGCTCACAGCAACCTCCAACTCCTGGGCTTAGGGGATTCTCTTGCCTCAGCCTCCCAAATAGCTGGGACTACAGGTGCCCGCCACAACGCCCGGCTATTTTTTGTTGTTGAAGTTTGGCTGGGGCTGGGTTTGAACCCACCACCCTCGGTATATGGGGCCAGTGCCCTACTCACTGAGCCACAGGCGCTGCCCTGCTTGCTTTCTTTTTTTCCTGAGACAATGACTCCTGTACAAATGTAATGCTAGCACTTTGGGAGCTGAGGCAGGAGGGTCAGTTTAAGAGGAGTTTGAGACAAGCCTGAGAGACAGCCTGTCTTTACAAAAAATAGAAAACTTAGGTGGGCATGGTGCTGCACTCTTATTGTCCCAGCTATTGGGGTTGGGAGCTGAGATAGGAGGATTGCAGAGCTCAAATCTCTGGGGTTTGAGATTACAATGAGCTATGATGATGCCACTGTATGCAAGCCTGATGACAGAGAGTAAGACCCTATCTCAAAAACACCCATGCCTTATACCACTTTGTTGCATGCATGTTTCTTCTAGTTCCTGTTTCTTTTCTTTTCTTTTTGAGACAGTCTCACTATGTTACCCTGGGTAGAGCTTGCTCCCAAGCTACAAACCTATACAGCATATTACTGTCCTGAATACTTTATGTAGTTATAACCCAATGGTATTTGTTTCTAAACATACCATCCAGAGGCCATTTTGTTGGCATGTTTCTTCTAGTTCCTGTTTCTTTTCTATTTTTTTTTTTTTTTTGAGACAGTTTCAGTATGTCACCCTCGGTAGAGTGCCATAGTGTCATAGCTTATAGCTCACAGCAACCTCAAACTCTTGGGCTTAAGCAATTCTCTTGCCTCAGCCTCCCAAGTAACTGGGACTACAGGTGCCCACCACAACGCCTGGCTATTTTGTTGTAGTTGTCATTGTTTACCAGGCCCAGGCCAGGTTCTAACCCACCAGCCCAGGTGTATGTGGCCGGCGCCCTAACTACTGAGCTACAGGCACCAAGCCTCTACTTCCTGTTTTGTGTTATTTCTTCCTAACCTGATTGAGCTTATACTATATACACTCATGCATCACTTAACAACCAGGAATAATTCTGAGAAATGTGTCATTAAGCAGTTTCATCATCATGCAGACATCATTGAGCATAGAATATTGCTCCCAAGCTACAAACCTGTACAGCATATTACTGTACTGAATACTATAGGCAGTTGTAACACAATGGTGAGTATTTGTGTTTCTAAACATACCTGAACATAGCAAAGGTAAAGGTAAAATATGGTATGATAACTTCATGGGACCACTGTTGTATATGTAGTCTGTCATTGACCCAAATATTGTTATGTGGCACTTGACTGTATATAATTTTGCCTCTTGTTTTTTTTGCAGGGGTGGGGGGGAGGCGGTTTGAGATAGAGTCTCACTGTGTTACCCTCATTAGAGTACCATGGTGTCACAGCTCACAGCAACCTCAAACTCTTGGTCTTAAGCAATTTTCTTGGTTCAGCTTCCCAAGTAACTGGTACTACAGGCACCTGCTACAGTTGTTGTTGTTGTTGCTGTTGTTGTTGAAGTTGTCATTGTTGCTTAGCAGGCCTGGGCGGGGTTCAAACTTGTCTGCCTCAGTGTATGTGGCTGGTGCCCTAACCACTGAGCCACGGGCACTGAGCCTTGCCTCTTGTTTTAAAAAAAGTAAATAAAATTTGGGGCTCATGCTTGTAATCCTAACATTCTGGGAAGCCAAAGGGGGAGGATAGTTTGAGGTCAGGAGTTTAAGACCAGCCTGAGCAAGTGACGTCTCTAATAAAAATGATACAGCTGGGTGTAGTAGCATGCACCTATAAGTCCAGCTACTCAAAGGCTGAGGCAGGAAGATTGCTTAAGCCCTGGAGTTGGGAGCTGCAGTGAGCTATGGTGACACCCCTGCACTCTACTTGGGGCAAAAGGACAAAACTCTGTCTCAAAAATAATTTTTTTTTCACATATAGGCAATTTCACCCTCACTGCACTGGAGTTGTTTTTACCGTTTTTATAAGATAAATTGCAGAAATCTAAGAGATCTGTTTAGAATCATTATCTGCTGATGCTTATTTGGTTTTCCATCTTATTCTTTAAAAGGTTTCGGATCTGACAGAGAAGTTAGAGGAGAGGATGTATCACATTTATAATCACCACAACAAGATCATCCAGGATAAGCTGCAAGAGTTCACCCAGAAAATGGCAAAGATCACCCATTTGGAAACAGAACTCAAACAAGTCTGCCACACTGTGGAGACTGTGTACAAAGACCTGTGCGTCCAGCCTGAGGTAAGCTCATGGGGGTTCTGCCAGAGGCTGTGGGTAGTGATGACCCAGCTGAGATTAAATGTGAACAGAAACCCAGGCACCCAGCTCTCACCCCACAGGGCAATAATCACTGCAAAGCCCTTGGTATCTTGCCATGTGGTCCCCTGTAACATATGGTGTGTCCAAGCCAGGAAGCTGGGCTGTTGCCATTTCCCACTATTCAGTGGTCAGAAAAGACAAAGTCCTCCACACCTCTGCCAGCCAGAAATCATCCTTCTACCCACAGCCCTGCTACATGTACATGTCCCCTGGGGGCTGGGCAGTACCTAATCCAGGTTTATCTATTTCAGCAGAGCTTAAGATTCAGACATGAGCCAGACCACTGTACGGGAGACTCCCACCTCATCCCAGACATGTTCCTCCTGTGGTTGTGAAACTACTTATTAGGTGGTTCCCAGTAAATGGGGCCCAACACTGGGGTCAGAAATGTAGATGCTTTATTTTCCTCTCCCCTGTTCTGTTCCAACATTCACCATAAGGCACTACCCCGTGATGGGAGGGTCAGAGGGCACACAGTGAAACTTTGAAGTGAGGGGAGTCTGCTCAGTCAGATACCATTGTGGTCTTGAGGAAGCTGGTTTGAGGGTCACTCTTCTTCTCTCAAGAGAAGCATCTGTTCTCATCCATGGTTAAGTGGACTGTGAAACTCTACAGAATTCCATCTTCATCTTCTTTTAAGGAGCACATCTGAACAATTTCAGAAAGGAAATTTTAATATTTAAAAATCCATGTCTTTCAATTCCCACCATAAAAGTTGGCTCCATCCACCACCTTCCTTATAAGCTCAGAGTGCAGTGTTCCCAGGGACCAACCTGGTGTCTCTCTGGGAAGAGGCTTCAGAGCACCATGGTGAAGTAGGTTCACTTGCCAGCCTTGAATGCTTGAATTCCTGTGATAGCTCTTCCAAGGATCAGAGCATGAATGTCATGTGTACCTGGACAGGATTAATATAGAGTCAATTTAGAGTCTTAACAGCTCACAAATTCCCTTTAAAATCAGTCTTTATGTCCCCCTTAGGCCACTACTTCAGAAGAACAGACCCACAGAGATAGTGAATGCTGACAGATGCCGGGAGACTCGCGCCTTAGTGATAATCACCAAGAGAAGGCTCAGAGGCCACTGTTTGGGCGATGCTGAGAAAAAGCATGTTTTTCATAGTTCTGTAATGCATCTTGGCAAAAAAAGAAAAAAAAAAACAACTCCCAAACTTGGTACCGGATCACAAAAATGTAGTAAGTCTATCCCCTGCAGAGGCCCAGCCTCCTCACACCTGCTAAATTCATCTACACACACACACACACACACACACATACACACACAGTTGATTAAACATTTGATTTTCAACCCAGCCAACCTCCCTTTCCACTGAGGCTGAGAGCTCATTAGCTGTGTGGAAACATGGTAGATCTTTTCTTACCCACAGAAGGGACAGGAAAGAAAACACCTCATAAAAACAATCACTTGTCATGTGACCTCCCCACCTGAAGCCACCCATCACAAAGTTTCCCATAACTCCCTGCTTCATATCTGGATATTTGCTTTTTCCCAGCTTCCAGGGACAGAAGGCAGAAATAATGCCTTCCTTTCTTTTTTTTTTTTTATTGAGACAGTCTCACTTTGTCACCCTGAGTAGAGTACTGTGACATTACAGGTCACAGCAACCTCCAACTCTTGGGCTCAAGCAATTCTTTTGCTTCAGCCTCCCTAAGTAGCTGGGCCTATAGGCGCCCGCCATAATGCCCAGCTATTTTTTTTCATTTAGTAGGCCCAGGCTGGGTTCAAACCCACCAGCCCCAGAACATGTGGCTGGCGCCCTAACCAGTGAGCTACGAGTGTGCCCCCCACCCCCACTTTGTCACCCTGGGTAGAGTGTTGTAGCATCATAGCTCATAGCAACCTCTAACTCTTGGGCTCAAGCAATCCTCTTATCTCAGCCTCCCAGGTAGCTGAGACTACCGGCATCTACCACAACACCCAGCTAGTTTATTTTTTTAGAAACAGGGTCTGGCTCTTGAACTCCTGAACTCAAACAATCTACCCGCCTCAGCCTCCCAGAATACTAGGATTACAGGCATGAACCATTGCACCTGGCCTATGCCTCCCTTTCACAGAGGCAGATACTTCTTTTTATTTCCAAAAGCACAGATCTAACCCATCCCCTCTCTATTTGTCCTAAGGGTCAATCCCATGGCTGTAGGATCCTTCCATTCCCAGCCATTTCCCATAAATGCTGTCTTCTCTGTCTGGAAACTTCTTTGCCCAGGGAACTCTTTCTTTTTTTTTTTTTTTTTTTTTTGGTAGAGACAGAGTCTCACTTTATGGCCCTCAGTAGAGTGCCGTGGCCTCACACAGCTCACAGCAACCTCCAACTCCTAGGCTTAGGCGATTCTCCTGCCTCAGCCTCCCGAGTAGCTGGGACTACAGGTGCCCACCACAACGCCAGGCTATTTTTTGGTTGTAGTTTGGCCGGGGCCGGGTTTGAACCCGCCACCCTCAGTATATGGGGCCGGTGCCTTACTGACTGAGCCACAGGCGCCACCCTGCCCAGGGAACTCTTGATATCTCCCTCTTTCTGTATAGCTCACATTGGTAGCCCCTTTTTTCCTTAATTACCTTTTCCCACATCTGTCTTCTCACCAAGCAAGGGATTTCTGGGGCCCTATGTGAGTCACCACCAGTTGTGGGGTACATGTAATACAGTCTGTAGATTACTTTTTTCTTAAAAAAAAAAAAAAAAAAGTTTTTCGGGTGGCGCCTGTGGCTCAAAGGAGTAGGGTGCTGGCCCCATATGCCAGAGGTGAAGGGTTCAAACCCAGGCCCGGCCAAAACTGAAAAAAAAAAAAAAAAAAAAAAGTTTTGGGTGGCGCCTGTGGCTCAAGGAGTAGGGCGCTGGCCCCATATGCCTTGGGTAGTCAGTTCAAGCCCAGCCGCGGCCAAAAACCACAAAAAAAAAAAAAGTTTTTTCTTTTGAGACAGTGCCTTGGCGTCATAGCTTACAGCAACCTCAAACTCCTGGGTTCAAGCAATCCTCCTGCGTGAGCCTCTGGAGTTGCTGGCAGTACAGTCACCCACCACAATGCCCAGCTAGTTTTTCTATTTTTAGTAGAGACAGAGTCTCACTGTTGCTCAGGCTGGTCTTGAACTCCTGAGCTCAAACAATCCACCTGCTTCAGCCTCCCAGAGTGCTAGGATCATAGGCATGAGCCCCTGCATCTGGCCTATTTTTTTTTAATTTTTAAAATTTTTCTTAAGAGATAGTCCAACTCTGTCACCCAGGCTGTAGTACAATGACATAATCATAGCTTACGTAACTTTGAACTCCTGGGCTCAAGTGATTCTCCTCCCTCAGCTTCCCAAACAGCTGGGACTACAGTTACACACCACCATGCCTGTCTAAATTTTTAAATTTTTTTATAGAGGGCAGCACCTGTGGCTCAGTCAGTAAGGCGCTGGCCCCATATACCGAGGGTGGCTGGTTCAAACCCGGCCCCGGCCAAACTGCAACAAAAAAATAGCCGGGTGTTTGTGGCGGGCGCCTGTAGTCCCAGCTACTAGGGAGGCTGAGGCAGGAGAATCGCTTAAGCCCAAGAATTGGAGGTTGCTGTCAGCTGTGTGATGCCATGGCACTCTACCAAGGGCCATAAAGTGAAATTCTGTCTCTACAAAAAAAAAAAATTTTTTTTATAGAGATGGGGTCTCACTATGTTGCCCAAGCTAATCCTGAATTCCTAGCCTCAAGTGATCCTCCCACCTTGGAGTCCTTCTCTTTCCTCTTAACATAAAATGGAGTGGTGATTCCTGTGTGTAGCTTCACTCTCACTCCCTTCTGTCCACTAGCTCTGTGGGAAGTGTGCCTCACTCCAGGGATACCCTCAGAGTCTATACCTCAGTCTAGGGAATGTTCTTCTTGCCGAGCATCTGGGACAAAGGGCTGGGAGGCCTGACATGGCTTGATTAGGCCCTCCACGTGGTGCATGAAGCACTTCCACAGTCCCATGTGAGCAACTCCAGATGAGGGATAAAGGGGTGTGACTTGCCCCAGGTCACACTTTGACTTGGTGAGTAGAACATGGGCCTGCCCCTGCCCCAGACACTGAGGCCACTGTGATACCTCCACCACCACCACTAAGGGGCCAGCTCCCACCTTCATAGGTGTTCACAGCCTCCAGGTTCATGGCATGTCGGATCACGTGATATTCATCAGAAATTCCATTCCCCCCCAGCATGTCTCGAGCCTGACGGGCAATGTCCAGGGCTTTCCCACAGTTATTCCTCTTCAGCAAAGAAACCATTTCTGGAGCAGCCCTGGGTGTGGTACATACATGTAAGCATTGGGCATCCAGGTATCCTGATCCCCTGGCAAACCTAGCGAGGGGTAAGGATTCCCCAATGAAGAAACCAAGTTCCCAGTGACAGACCAGTTGGACTGTCCCTGGTCCATCACATCAAGGCCAAAAGGCAGAAGAGAAGGGGCAGGTTTCCAGGGCTACCAGGCAGAAGGAACTTTTTTTCCCAGGAGGGGCACAAGTTCTCTGGCTATAGCTGGTCCCCCACATGCAGCCCCTACTTGTCCTGATCCTTCAAGCGGCCAAGCTGCAGGCAGGCGTGGAGGCCCAGTGTGATCTCAGTGAGCATGTCAGCCAGTTTCTTCTGAATCAGCTGGTTCCTAGCCAGTGGGACCCCAAACTGGATCCTAGATGGGCAAGAACAGGCTAAAACAAGGGAGGCCCACTCCCCCCACCCTATCCCCATCCCTTGGCCCCTCCTCCAGGAAGTCTTCATAGAGGGCTGGTGGGTATGGAATGGAACCCAAGCCACCCCACACCCCATGAGATCTCATGACAGCCCCCACACACCTGTCCAGGGCATACTGCCGAGCCGTGTGCAAACAGAACTCAGCAGCTCCAAGCACACCCCATGCAATACCATACCGGGCATTGTTCAGGCAGCCAAAGGGACCCTGTAAGGTTGAGAGGGAACCTCAATGCCACCCAGGAGGTACTATGCAGACTCAACTCTGAAGCAGGAAAAAACTCCTCCCCAAACACCCCAGGAAGAAAGGACTCCAGGCAGCTATGTAAATCCCACACAGGCCTGGCACCAAAGCACAGCGCCTGCTCACTCTAGATTTGCACACAGTTCTACCCAGACTGGGTCTGGGTTCAATGCTCAGATCTAAGTGGTGGATGTAAGGAGACAGGAAGACATGTGTAAGTTGAAGGATTAAGCTGGTTCAGGCCTATCTCTGTCCCAGGCAGAGCCAGTATGAGTAAGATGGTCACAAACAGGCATTTTCTAGCACATCAGTGAGTCAAGACAGAGCTTCCCAGAATCACCACTGTGTGGGCTCCACAGGCAGGGGGAGTGTATCATTCTCATTTCCAGCAGGGTCCCTAGCACAGTGCCTAACTGAGAAAGGTAACCCAGCAGGTAACCTGAAACCAGATGCCAAGGTAGCCACTGCTCACCCCCAGGCCAGATGCGTTGGGCAGCACATTCTCCTCTGCCACCTCCACACCATCCATAATGATCATGCCTGTGGCTGAGGCACGCAGAGAGAACTTGCCCTCAATCTTGGGGGCTGAGAGACCCTGCATCCCCTTCTCTAGCAGGAAGCCCCGGATGCAGCCATCTTCACACCGAGCCCATACTACAAACAGGTCGGCCATAGGCGAGTTGGTGATCCTAGGGGTGGGACAGTCAGTGAGGGGTCTTGCCACTACTTCCCTTCCCCTGTCCACCTGCCTGCCCGCTGCCAAGACCCCTCACCAGGTCTTGGTCCCATTGAGGGTGTAGCTCTTGTTGGATGGGTTGTGGTGAGCTCTGGTCTCCATACTGCTGGGGTCACTCCCACAGTTGGGCTCTGTGAGCCCGAAGCAGCCCAGAAGCTCCCCCTTGGCTGTAGGCATAAGACAGGTCATGGGGTCACCTGGCCTCTATTCCCTGAACTAAAATTTGACACCCTTGCCAATGAAATAGGCTTCATAACCAAGGTGAATCTGGTCTGCTTTCACAGCATTCCCACATTCCTAGAGGGTATGGGAGACAATCTCAATGCTATAATGCCAGAGGGGCCCCAGGTAGTTGGCCAAACTATATCAGGAAGGGCACAAGGAGTTAAGCAGTGGGGTGTGGGAAAAGCAGCCCTCGCAGTGGGAACAGAATGTGCAAAGGCCCAAAGGTACATTTGGAGAATTTCAAGTAGCTGAGTCTGGCTGGGGAGGACCAAATAAGAGAGTGGGCAGAAATGAGATGGAAATGCCAGCAGAGGCTGGTCAAGAGGGGCCTCAGGGAGCTGGATAGGAAGTTAAAACTTTGAACTTTGGGCTGGGATGGGGGCACAGAAAATGAACTAGAAGGGAAATGATAGTGGTAACAGAGTAGAGTTGAGAGACACTTAGGAGAGGATAATCAGGGCTGGTGAGGGATCAGACGACCAGGTGAGGTCCAGGGCCTGGCAGGGGATCCAGGTGATCACTATACTTGCTATGTTTGAGATGGGGACAGAGGACAGGCACACCCTTAAGCTCCAGACCTTGGGGACTTTTCCTTCCTCTAGGCCCCATGGGCAGGCACTCACCCAGCCGAGGAAGGTACTTCTGCCGCTGTTCCTCGCTGCCATACGTGTAGATAGGATGCATGACAAGGGATGACTGGACGCTCATTGCTGACCTGTAACCACTGTCCACCCGCTCCAGCTCTCGGGCCAGGAGCCCATAGGCCACAGATGAGACCCCAGCACAGCCATACCCTGGTGGTAGTGGAGGAGGGCAAGATGAGACAGCAAAGGACAAAGCCCTGCCTAGCTGGAATCAGGGACCCCTGGGGTCCAAGAGCCAGAGTCAGAGCCAGATAGGGGCACACAAAGAGGCAGGCACTAAGCCAAAGCTGTATTCATCTCTTCATTGCCACTACTGGACACAGTGGGGTTCACAGACTACCAAGAGAAATTTATCCCTACCTTTGATGGTGGGGCCCAGCACACCCAGCTCTCCCATCTCCAAGATGATTTCGCGATGAAAAACTGCAAAGGGACAGATAACTCAAGTTCAGGCCCAGCCCTAATCTGCAGGCTTCAGCCCCAGGGACAGAGAGGCCCAGAGGCTAGGGCAGGCAGAACTGGTGTGAAAGGTGGAGGGTGCAGGTCCAGTGGGAGAAGCCCCGAGGCACCTTCCTTGCGATTGGCCAACAGGATTCTAGGCATGAGTCGCTCCTGGCAGTAGGTGCGGAAGGTGTCCCTGACGAGAGTCTCATCTACCGTCAGCTGCTCCTCCAGCACCAGTGGGTCCTGCCAGTCAAACTGGGGTCGCGAGGCTGTGGAGGAGAGTGGAGGTTACTTCAGCCCAGCCTGCCCGCCTACTGCCCCTTCTCTCCGACACTCCCATCCCTCCACTCCAATCTCGTTCCCTGCTGATGCGGGCTAACAGGACCGGCAAGATGTCGTTTCTCTAACCCGGCTCGTATCTCAGTGCCTCTGACCCTGCGCACGACGCTGCCACCCCGCCCGAATAGTTCTCAGATTCTGGGTCACAGCCCGCCTGCGACGCCCGGCACAACCAGGAGTCCTTACACTTGGCCGGTCGGCTCTGTGTCCTCCCGCCTTTCTCTACAAACACAAAACGGGAAAGTCACCCCAAGAAAGTCCCCCCAAACCCAGTTCCTCCCTCCCTACCCATCCCCGCCCCCCGCACTGACCGGACTGCACTGCCGTGGAAACCCCCGTGCGCAGGACACGTAGGCCGAGTCTGCGGTTCAGCAGCCGGGCAGAGACGCTTCTCAAGGCCATGCTAACAGTGGATGGCGACCGGAACCACAATGATGGACTGGAGGAGCCAGGCAGTCAGCCCCGAGCGGCTCCCAGCCGCGGCCCCAGGTTCCCGCGCCCTACTTACCTGTTGCCTCAAATCCCAGAGAATGCAACTGACCAAGGCCTTTGACCTCAGAAGACAAGAGAGGACCAGAGGCCGAACGAAGCTTCTTAAAGGGGCTATGGCAGACCTAAACCCTCCCACCCCGGAAGCAGGCGTGTCCAGCCCAGACACGTTAGCCCCTTTAAGAAGCATAGCCGGGAAGGGGCGGAAGACGAGTGCCCCAATCCGATTGGCCAGCTGTATTTACGCCCTTAGTGGCCACAAGCTCGGCCCATACCTGATTGGTCATTTGCGGGAGGTGTGTGCGGAGAGATACAGGAGTTAATGAATGAGACAATTGAGCCAAGAGAAAAAAGTGGTACCGGAACCCGAGAGGCTAGACTTCCAAGTGTACTTTAAAGGAGTGTTAGTAGGGGCAAATATGAGCTCTGAGTGGGCGATTTTAGCAAACCTGCCTGACAATCTGTCCCAGGAAGCACTGTGTGCGTGTGTGAGATTGATTCTGCCTGAGTAATTTTGCGTCTGTGTGGGTCTGTGTGCTTATGACTTTATGGGGTTATGATAATGCATCTTTGTGTTTGTATAATATTTGTGGACTTTTTTCTTTTGAGACAAACTCTCACTTTGTCGCCCTTGCACTTGGTAGAGTGCTGTAGCGTCACAGCTCACAGCAACCCCAAAGTCTTGGACTCAAGCGATTCTCTTGCCTCAGCCTCCCGAGTAGCTGGGACTGCAAGCGCCCACCACAACGCCCAGCTATTTTTAGATATGGGGACGAGCTCTAGCTCAGGCTGGTCTTGAGCCCGTAAGCTCAGGCAATCCACCTGCCCCGGCTTCCCAGAGTTCTCTGCCCAGCAACCGGGCAGAGACGCTTCTCAAGGCCATGCTAACAGTGGATGGCGCCCGGCCTATATTTGTGGAATTTTACCTGAATTATTGCATGTGCTGGGGTGGGTGAGGACTGTATTTCCCTGGAATGTTGTGTGATACTGTAACTCTGTGTGTGTATGATTTTTCTACATAGGTGTGTATGTCCTGTTTTGTGGTCTTGATTGTCTTTCTTTCTTTCTTTTTTTTTAGACAGTCTCACTCTGTCACCCTGAGTAGAGTGCCACAGCATCAGTCTAGTTCACAGCAACCTCAAACTCCTGGGTTCCAGCGACCCTCTTGCCTCAGCCTCCTGAGTAGCTGGGACTACAGGTGCCCGCCACAACGCCCGGCTAATTTTGCTATTTTTAGTAGAGATAGGTCTTGCTCTTGCTAAGGCTGGTCTTGAACACCTGAGCTCAAGCGATCTGCTTGCCTTGGCCTCCCAGAGTGCTAGGATAACAGGTGTGAGCCACCGCGCCCAACCTTGATTGTGTCTGGATTGAGGCCAGGAGTTTGAGACCAGCCTGGGCAGTCACCAGTGGTTCCTGCCTGTAACCCTAGCTACGGTGGAAGCTGAGGCCTGGAAAGGAAAGCTTGAGCCCAGAATTTCAAGGCTGTAGTGAGCTATGATCCAACCACTATACTTTGGCCAAACGCTGCCTCTACAAAAAATTAAAAATAAAATTATAAGTCTTCATAAATATGTTTGTGTAGTCATGTCCTACATTAGCATATAATTATGTTGGTGGACATGTGCTTCTATCAGAGATGATTAGTATGTGTGTATGACTGTGTCCAAGTGTTGTAAGAGTGCTTGTGTTGTGGTTATGTGTTTCCAGATCTTGTGTGCCTGTGTAAACTATCTGTGGTTGTGTCTGTGTGGCTGAATGTCTTTGTGTTTTTTTGTCTATGTAATTGTAAGCTTGTGTAACGAGCTTGTGTGTTCATATGGCACCATATGTATGACTGTTTTCTTTGTGTGCCTATTATCTTTGTGATCATATCACTGGAAATTTATGTCTACGTCTATGAGACTGTGTGTATATATATATATATATATATATATGTGCCTGTGTGATTTGGTTGTGAGTGATTATGTGCCTGAGTGTGACATGTATGTGTGCCTCAGTTAGTAGCTGTGCTCACATAGGTCCCTCTGGTTTTTTGGGGTTTTTTTTTTGCCATTTTGGGCCGGGGCTGGGTTTGAACCCACCACCTCCAGCATAAGGGGCCAGCGTCCTACCCACTTTGAGCCACAGGTGCTGCCCAGAGGTCTCTCTGGTTTTTTTTGTTGTTTGTTTTGTTTTGTTTTTTTGCAGTTTTTGGCCGGGGCTGGGTACGAACCCTGTTTTTGTTTTTTTTTTAAGACAGAGTCTCATTTTGTCACCCTGGGTAGAGTGCTGTAACTTCACAGCTCACAGCAACCTCCAACTCTTGGGCTTAAGCGATTCTCTTGCCTCAGCCTCCCAAATAGCTGGGACTACAGGCACCCGCCACAATGCCCGGCTATTTTTGGTTGCAATTCTCATTGCTGCCAGGCCAGGTTTGAACCCACCATCCTCGCTATATGGGGCCAGCGCCACCCACTGAACCACAGGCGCCACCCTGTTTTTTGTTTTTTATTTTTATTTATTTATTTATTTTTGAGACAGAGTCTTACTATGTTGCCCTTGGTAGAGTGCCGTGGCATCACAGCTCGCACCAACCTCAAACTCTTGGGCTTAAGCAATTCTTTTTTTTTTTTTTTTTTTTTTTGAGATGGAGCCTCAAGCTGTTGCCCTGGGTAAAGTGGTATGGCATCACAGCTCACAGCAACCTCCAACTCCTGGGCTCAACTCCTGCCTCTGCCTCCCAAGTAGCTGGGACTACAGGCGCCTGCCTAAATGCCTGGCTATTTTTTGGTTGCAGCCCTCATTGTTGTTTGGTGGGCCCAGGCTGGATTCGAACCCACCAGCTCAGGTGTATGTGGCTGGTGCCTTGGCCGTTTGAGCCACAGGTGCCGAGCCTTAAGCAATTCTTTTGCCTCAGCCTCCCAAGTAGCTGGGACTACAGGTGCCCACCACAATGCCGGGCTATCTTTTGGCTATTTATTATTGCAGTTGTCATTGCTGTTTAGCTGGCCTGGCTGGTTTTGAACCTGCCAGCCTGGGTGTATGTGGCCAGTGCTGTAACCACTGTGCCACGGATGCTGAGTCTGTTTTGTTTTTTCAGACAGAGTCTCTCTGTGTCGCCCTCGGTAAAGTGCTGTGGCATCACAGCTCACAGCAACCTCCAACTCTTGGGTTCAAGCAGTCCTTTTGCCTAAGCCTCCCAAGTAGCTGGGATGACAGGCACCTTCCACAATGCCCAGCAATTGTTTTTTTTTTTTTTGGTTGTAGTTGTCATTGTTGTTTGGAGGCCCAGGTTGGGTTTGAACCCGCCAAGCTCTGGTACATGTGGCTGGCGCCCTAGCCACTGAGCTACAAGCACCCAGCCAAAGTTTTTCTTTTTTTTTTTGAGACACAGCCTCGAGCTGTCACCCTGGATAGAGTGCTGTGGCATCACAGCTCACAGCAACCTCCAACTCCTGGGCTCAAACGAGTCTCCTGCCTCAGCCTCCCAAGTAGCTGGGACTACAGATGCCGGACACAATGTCCAGCTATTTTTTTTTTTTTTTTGGTTGCAGCCGTCATTGTTGTTTGGCCAGCCCAGGCTAGATTCGAACCCGTCAGCTCAAGTGTATGTGGCTGGCCCCTTAGCCGCTTGAGCCAAGCCATTTTTTATTTTTTTTAAATAGGGTCTTTTTCTGCTGCCCAGGCTAAAGTTCAGTGGCGTCATCATAGCTCACTGCAACTTCAAACCCCTGGCTCAACCAATCCTCCTGCCTCAGCCTCTAGAGTAGCTAGGACCATAGGTGTGTGCCACCACACCAGGCTATTTAAAAAACTTTTTTTTTTTTTTTTTTTTTGTAGAGACAGAGTTTCACTTTATTGCCCTCTGTAGAGTGCCGTGGCCTCACACAGCTCACAGCAACCTCCAATTCCTGGGCTTAGGCGATTCTCCTGCCTCAGCCTCCTGAGTAGCTAAAAAAAAAAACAAAAAAAAACTTTTTTGTAGGCTGGGAGCAATGGCTCACGCCTGTAATCCTAGCACTCTAGGAGGCCGAGGTGGGTGGTTCCCCTGAGCTCAGGAGTTGGAGACCAGCCTGAGCAAAGTCAAAACCCCATCTCTACTAAAAATAGAAAAACTTGGCTCCACGCCCAGAGCACAGTGGTTACCATGCCAGCCACATACACTGAGGATGGCGAGTTCAAACCTGGCCCAGGCCAGCTAAACAACAATGACAACTGCAACAGCTGGGTGTTGTCGTGGGCGCCTGTAGTCCCAGCTACGTGGGAGGCTGAGGCAAGAGAATCTCTTAAACTCAAGAGTTTGAGGTTGCTGTAAGCTGTGACACCATGGCACTCTACCAAGGGTGACATAGTGAGACTTTGTCTCAAAAAAATAAAAATACAAATATAAAGAAATTAGGTATTGGGCGGCGCCTGTGGCTCAGTCGGTAAGGCGCCGGCCCCATATACCGAGGGTGATGGGTTCAAACCCGGCCCCGGCCAAACTGCAACCAAAAAATAGCCGGGTGTTGTGGCGGGCATCTGTAGTCCCAGCTACTCGGGAGGCTGAGGCAAGAGAACCTCTTAAGCCCAGGAGTTGGAGATTGCTGTGAGCTGTGTGAGGCCACGGCACTCGACCGAGGGCCATAAAGTGAGACTCTGTCTCTACAAAAAAAAAAAAAAAAAGAAAGAAATTAGGAATTACTAGTTTCATACATTTTTTTTTTAAAGAAAAAACATTTTTTTTAAATAGCAAAACTAGCTGGGTGTGGTGGTATGTGCCTGTAGTCCCAGCCACTCAGGAGGCTGAGGCAAGAGTTTGAGGTTGCTGTAAGCTATAACACCATGGCACTGTACTCAGGGTGACAGAATGAGACTCTGTCTCAAAAAAAAAAAAAAAGAAGAAGAAGACCCAAATTGTGGTTCAGACTTTACTACCCTGGTAAGTCCATCATCCCTCCTGGCCACACACTCTCAGGGGCCTTGTTGCCCAGTCAAATGCTCTTCTCTCTGGACTCTTGTCCTCTTTTGAAGTTTTTTTTTTTTTTTTTTTGAGACAGAGTCTCAAGCTGTCGCCCTGGGTAGAGTTCCGTGGTGTCATAGCTCATAGCAACCTCCAACTCTTGGGCTTAAGTGATCCTCTTGCCTTAGTTTTTCCCCTGTCTTAGAGTCAGGGGTTTTGCTTTGGCTCAAGTTGGTCTCAAACTTGTGAGCTCAAGCAATCCACCGGCCTCAGCCTCCCAGAGTATTAGGATTATAGGCGTGAGCCACCGCACTCAGTCTTGGACTCTTGTCCTCTTGTCTCACCTTTCAGAGCCAGACACGACTGGATTATAGGTGTAAACAACTACACCTTGCCCATATTTTATGTTTTAGTACCTAAGGGTACATCTGTGTTTCATAGGCTTTTGGGACTGGGTTCTTCAATATTCAGGAATCCCTGTGCATCTGCTGCATTGTGGCTAAATCGTGTCAGTGTAATTGTGATTGTTTTCCACAATTATGAATTCCATATCTTAGGTATTGTGTGGCTATAACATTATATAACCAATATGGGATTATGTTTTAGTCCCCGAGAATTACGTGTCTTTACATGGTCAGTATGCACACACAGACATACAATTTATATGTGCAGCTGTGACTGAGGGACTAGAAACTTGTGTCACATACTTGTGTCACTATGTAACTCATGGCTGTATGACTATAAATTCTGTGTCCTGATGTGTGTCCATGCCCCCTACCCAGACTCCCAGGGCACCAGAGTAAAAGGTCTCTGTTATAGAACCTCATATCCTATTCACACATTGGACAGAAATCAAGCTATTGCTGAGCCTGGAGCCAAGGCATGTGCCTGCTGCAGGTCAGGTACCGTGTGTTGAGTGAGCCAACAGTCCCATCCTACCCAAGAAAGGGGATAATCTCTACCTCCATGGCCCCACTGCACTGGAGCAGTGTAGCTGCATGAACCTCAGCCTCCACACAGCCTTGTGCAGTGTCAACTGAGGGCCCATGGTAGACAATAGTGGGCTACTTGGCTGGGGCTTCCTCCTGCCACAGGACTCAGACCCTGGGTCTGAGCTCCCAACCAAGGCAATTTAAAATCATGCTTATTTGGAGACCCAACCCCCAGTTTCCCCATTCACCAGGGGACAAAGCTCTTGCTGATCTGGGCTCCCACCTGATAGCAGCCTCCAACATCTGGGGTGTCTGATAATGCTTGGCAGGGAGTTAGTGCCAAGTCCCGCCATTAGCATGGCTGTTGCTCTTCACTGGGGAGAGTGAGGGCTGCAGAGCCCTGCTAGGAAGTGAGGGGGTCCCATAGCTTGTTTCCAGCATACCCTTCTCTCTGTCACCCATTCTCCAGAAAGGTAAACTGAGGGCATGTCCCCAAGTCTCTCTGTGGTGATCCAGTGATGTTCTTTGTACCTGAACCCCCAAACTCTAAGCCCCCAACTCCTGATGTCTAACTTGGGTTTGGATACATGGTCGATCTTTAAGGCACAGCCACAAACAGCCTGAGGTGAGGTTGTTCTCCAGAAACAGTGACACCCGTTCCCCGCCTTGTCTGTCCCTTATCAAGGGCTAGAACCAATCAGCTGAGGGCAGAGAGGAGCCCTCCAGGGGGCCAGAAGAGCCTCAGAGCACACGAGGCAGCCAAGGGAGAGGAGGCCTGAGGCCCAGGGTGGGCACCAGCCAACCATGGCTACAGCCGAGACCGCCTTGCCCTCCATCAGCACACTCACCACCCTGGGTCCCTTCCCAGACGCACAGGAGGACTTCCTCAAGGTAGGGGCAGGTGGGGTCTAGGTGGGCTGGCTGGGACCCAAGGCCATAATCACAGAGCTTGGGGGCCAGACATGTACCTTGCCCTGAGATCGAGAGACCTGGACAGGACTGGGGTACTTCAGCTCAGGCCTGGGATCTCAGCTTGGTCTGGGGGAGTGTGGTCTGGAGGATAAGGTTCTGGGTAGGCCTATTTCTATAACAGAAAATTTAGGTTCTGAGTTGAACACCCATATAGGTCTAAGCTGAGAGACAACCTCCTGGATATCAGCAGGGATGGTAAATGTGCTTGGGGACAATCAATATTTGGGAATTAATCTAGTTGGGAGGCTCGGCACCTGTAGCTCATCAGCTAAGAATGCCGGCCACATACACTGGGCCTGGCAGGTTCGAATCCGGCCCCGGCCTGCCAAACAATACAGCTACAGCAACAACAAAAAATAGCCATGTGTTGTCCCGGGCGCCTGTAGTCCCAGCTACTTGGGAATAGCTTAAGACCAAGAATGTGAGGTTGCTGTGAAAGGCGACATAGTGAGACTCTGTCTCAAAAAAAAAAAATCTTGTTGGGAGATAGAGAGAGGTTCTGAGGGGAAACTGAGTCAAGTCTGGTGCTCTCCCTGCCTGTCATCTCTGGCTTTGCTACCCCTTCCCCCAACCCTGCATGTGGTTCAGATAATGGAAAGTCTTATCTCTTGTCTCCAGCCACACCAGACCTGATCGACCTCTGTCCCTGGAGATGGAGGGTTTGTTGGGGGGTTGGGGGAGCAGTATGGGCGGATAGGATGCACAACAGACAGGCAAACAAGACCCTTTTCCAAAACCTCTGGTCAACCTGTCCTCATCAGTGTGCAGCCCGTGCTGTCCCTAGTTAGGGTACCCTCGTGTACACCGAAGCCTCAAGCTGCCTGCTCTCTCCTGCAGTGGTGGCACTCTGAAGAGGAGCAGGACATGGGCCCGGGTCCCCCCGGCCCCACGGGGCAGCCCCTCCACGTGAAGCTGGAGGACCCACCCAGGGAAGACGAGGATGACAGGGACGCAGATTCCACCTGGGACCTGGATCTCCTCCTCACCAACTTCCCGGGCCCGGAGCCAGGCGGCATGCCCCGAACCTGTGCTCTGGCGCCCCGCGAGGGTCCAGGGGCGCAATACCTGCCAACTCCGCCGCCGCCACCGCCTGAGACTCTGGGCGCTTATGCGGATGGCTCGGAGCCGGTAACTGGGATTTTGGATCCCGAGGAGCAGTCAGGTTGGGCGCGTCCCGCCCTACGAGCCCCGGCTCCGGACGCCTTTGTGGGCCCAGCCCTGGCCCTGGCCCCCGAGCCCAAGACACAGCCGGTGTACCCGGGGCCAGGCGCCAGCTCCTCTGGCAGCTACTTCCCGAGGACCGGGTTTTCAGTGCCCACAGCGCCGGGCGCCCCCTACGGGCTGCTGTCTGGGTACCCAACGCTATACCCGGTTCCGCAGTACCAAGGGCACTTCCAGCTCTTCCGCGGGCTCCCAGCACCCGCGCTTGGCCCCGCCGCGCGCCCCTCGTTCTTGAATTGTCTGGGACCCGGGACGGTGGGGACCGGACTCGGAGGGAGTGCAGGAGACCCAGGATCAATCACCGAAGCTGCACCGTCCAAGCGCAGCCGGCGCTCCTGGGCGCGCAAGAGGCAGGCGGCACACACATGCGCGCACCCGGGCTGCGGCAAGAGCTACACCAAAAGTTCGCACCTGAAGGCGCATCTGCGCACGCACACGGGTGAGAGGGCAGGGCCCGATCGCGTGGGCTGGCTGGAACCAGGTAGGGGGGAACCCAGAGCGGCCTGGAGACTGAAAACCAGAAGCAAGAGGTGGGACTAGAGGCAAAGGCTAGTCGAAGGGTGCGAGTTAGTAACTCCGGAGGCGGGGTTAAATGCAGAGTCCTGGAGTAAGGGGCGGGGCAGAAGTGGCAGGAAGTGGGCTTGCAAGTTCAGGGGCAGCGCCAGACAATTGGGCAGTGGTATGGAAGGAGGGTGGGGGCAGAGAGAGGATCTGGAAAACCTGGGTAGAGTTTCAAGGCTGGAGACTGACTGGTTAAGACCTGGACCACAGATAGGTGGAGAAACAGAAAGCAGGACGGGGCTGTAGGAGGGGCTGCAGAGAGTGGACAAGCTTGGAACGCCAGGGGCTCAGGGGTCATGGCCATGGTATTCTCAGGCACTTGGTTGCTTGTTATGGAAGTACCGCCAGACGGTGCAGGAATTGCGGCTGGGGCCTAGTGGGTGAGACAAGGGACAGAATCAGTTCAGGAGAGGCTCACAAAAGAAGGGGCCCAGATGAGATATGGAGGCAAGTGTAGGAAGACAGAAGAAAGCTGGGAAACAGAAGAGGGGTGTGGACATACGCTGAGAAGCTGGATCCCAAGGAGTGAAAGACAGGGGGCGGGGCCATGGAACAAAGGAGGGGTCAAAACAGGTGTGCAGACCTGTCCTTGGGGAGCAAGAGGGAGGGGTCAAGCCTAGCCAGAAGAGAGCATAATTGCTGGGGTCCGGGCCTGGAACTCGAGTGCGTTTCAGGGCTTGCTGATCAAGGTCTAGGGCAAGGTTGGGAAGCAGCTGGAGGGTCCCCTGGTGCAAAAAAGGAGGTTGGAACACAAGGAGCAGGACCAAGTATGGTGGTGGGACGGTATTAGGACAGAGGGACAGGGTCCCAAAGCACAGAAAGTGGGAACAGTGGTGTAGGCTTGCCCAGATAATGAGAAAAGGCCTGGTGCTAGCTGCAGGTGCAGAGGAAGTGTCAGAGTTTCGGAGGGCGAGACCTGAATGCAGATGCGGGATGGCTCCTAAAGTTTGCCTTCTAGGTGCCTCACTTGCCTCGCGCTAGTCCCTGGCCAGGCCGAGTAAAGGGGTGTGGCCTGATGCAGGAGATCCAGGGCAGACAAAGGTGCTCACGGTTTCCACTCTCGCTCTTATGCCTAGGGGAGAAGCCATACGCCTGCACGTGGGACGGCTGCGGCTGGAGGTTTGCACGCTCGGATGAGCTGACCCGCCACTATCGGAAGCACACAGGACAGCGCCCTTTCCGCTGCCAGCTCTGCTCCCGCGCCTTTTCTCGCTCAGACCACTTGGCCTTGCACATGAAGCGTCACCTTTGAGCCCTGCCTCAGCTCATGGACCCTCCTGGGAATTGGGGATAGAAGAACAAGAGTGGATCCACACAGGGTGTTTTTCCCAAAGACGGACCCTTATCGGACCCGTGGCCCCACAGGTCCACTGAAAGATCATCTGAGTGAGTCTCCAACGGAAGTTCCCCAGGTCCAGAGTCACACAGAAACGTCAAACGGTCACGCATACCCAGCGAGACAGACCAAATAAATGGGCTCAGATGGACACTCAAACCAGCTAACAGGCGTCCCTGGACAGCAGGAGGTGTGAAGCTTCCCAGAGACCCTGGGTCTGCGAGGGGGCTTCACACTGTGACTCTTCCTGAAGCCCCACATGGTGGCTGGCCTGAGCTGTGAATGGTTACAGGTCTATAAAAACGCCCTCCCTATAAAGCTTTGTACTGAGTCTGTGGGTTTTGGGGGCTGGAAGATGGGAAGACGCTGTACCCCCAGAGGTAACATTAAGGAGCCATACACACCCTGATCTCTCAAACCTCAGTGACACCCCTCACCTCTGACAACCCCACTTAGGCATTGCAGGTCTTGCCGTCCCCTTATTCTAAGATCAGGCTACACCGTCCTTGTTTCTTGATTTGAGTTCCGGGAAAATTCGCAGCAACCATGTCCCTCCATTTTAGAGCCTCAGCGGGCCCCAGAGCCTGACCACCCTGCCACTATCCAAAGTGACCCCTTGCCTAGCTCAGGGCTCCTCCCTCCCCCAGAAACATGCAGAATGAAGAGGGGAAGGACCGGAGCACAGCTCCCCTTAAGACAGGAAAGGCCACAAGAGTTGAGCCGAGGTTGTGGGGCTGAAAAGGAAAAAAATCCAAACTTGTGCCTGATTAAGAGGCCAAGGCTGGAGTGGGGTCGCACGGAAGAGCCCGCGCTGAGATTAGCCACATGGGCGGGAGCGGAGGCGGGGCTCGAGGAGCTGCCACACAAGGCGGGAGGCGGGACCAGATGTGGGGTGGAGCCTACAGAGGGTGGAGTCCACAGGACACAGGAGGCCCTGGCCTGCCCCCTTTGGCTGGGCCCACAAGAAGGGACCGCTCAGAAGAAAGCACTGCTCCAGTGGGCGGAGTCTCCGTGCTCTGGACACCCGGGCCTGAGTTCCCCCGCGAGCTTCAGGAAGTTAGAGCCGCCAGGGACTCGTGACCCAGTGCCCCGCAGTCCGGACACAGATTTCTCGATCCCAGCTTCATGGCGGCAATGAGGCCGCTGCTCCTGGCCGCGCTGCTGTGGGTCCCGGTCAGGACCCTGACCTGCTACGGGGACGCTGGGCAGCCTGTAGACTGGTGAGTACGCGGGCGCCGATCATCCCCCAGAAGTTAAGCGTGGGCACTGCGCTAAGGGACACCCCTCGAGAGTGCAACACTCTCGGCAAAGCCCGGGGTTCTTTCCCTCTCTCCTCCATTTCTGTGAATTCCCTGACCTCCAGGTTCGTGGTCTACAAGTTGCCCGCCAAGAGCGGGTCCCAGGATGCGTCGCGGAGCGGGCTGCTGTACAAGTACATGGACCCTGGCTCCGGAGGCTGGCGCAACGGTGCCAGGCTCATCAA
Organism: Nycticebus coucang; assembly: GCF_027406575.1. Classification (NCBI taxonomy): domain Eukaryota; kingdom Metazoa; phylum Chordata; class Mammalia; order Primates; family Lorisidae; genus Nycticebus; species Nycticebus coucang. The sequence continues at coordinate 66,246,806 of NC_069782.1, read as the reverse complement.
CAGCTCGGAGGGGGCCGTGGGACGCAGCCTGCAGCCACTGTACCAAAAAAACACCAGCCAGGTGAAGGGTGTCCGCAGAGCCTGGGCTGAGACTTCAGGGCGGGCCCGTGCCTTTCCTGAACTTCATGTTGTCTTTGTTCATCCCTATCCAGCTCGCTTTCCTGCTCTACAATGACCAACCACCTAAACCCAGCAGGACTCAGGACACTTCCAGCCGTGGACACACGAAGGGTGCGGCCTGGATTGGGAGGGGGTGGAGTGCCCATCAGCCCGTGGGCATCTGTTTCCTCATCTTTGCCTTACTCTAGACTACAAGAATTTACAACTGGGGAAACTGAGCTCAGCAGTGATCCTGACACAGCCTGCACCAAGCTCCCTGCCAACTGAGCCTGTTCCTAGTTGCAGATGAATTTGCTGGGATGCTTTGAGCAGTCCCCACTGACTGACCTCTTCTGGTCCAGGTGTCTTGCTTCTGGACCACGACGGGGGCTTCTGGCTTGTCCACAGTGTGCCACGCTTCCCTCCACCCACCTCCTCTGATGCATACCACTGGCCTGACAGTGCCTGTACCAATGGGCAGACCCTGCTGTGTGTGTCTTTCCCCCTCACCCAGTTCCTGCAGATTGGTGAGTGGAATAAGAGCAGAGCGGGGGGTAGGAGGATGAGGCAGGGCAATTCCCAAATTCCAGACCAGAACCTGGAATGGTGTCACATCTCCTCCTTCCTTTTCCTCCAGGCAAGCAGCTGACCTACACCTTCCCTCTGGTCTATGACCACAAGCTGGATGGGATCTTTGCCCAGAAATTCTCTGACCTGGAGGATGTGATCAAGGGCCACCACATTCGCCACCAACCCTGGAATAGTAGTGTAACACTCACATCACAGGCAGGGGCCACTTTCCAGAGCTTTGCCAAATCTGGAAACTTTGGAGATGGTAAGCCCTGAGGTGGAAGGTAGGAGAGCTCTTTCTCTGCAGAGAGGGTGTTTGGTGTGTCTATAGCTGAGGGTAAGGCAGGGATAGAGACTAGGTCTCTCTGGGAGACATAATTACATGAGAGGTAAACAGTCCTGGGTTTGGATATTGGTTTTTGGCTGTCTGATATATGATTTAATCTAAGCCTCAATTTATTCTTCTGAAAAATGAGGATACTGATGCCTACCTTAAGGAAATTGTAAATGTATATAAAGTATTTGGGAAGGGCTATTAATATTAATCTTCTCATCCCTGGAATTGCTAAGAATTGCAGCTGAGCTCAGAAATGAAGAAACTGAGGTCAGAATGGGGAAGTTTGCCTAAGAATCCTTACCCATGGCCCTAACCCTGACTCTAACCCTGTGCCTCTTTCCCTCTGCAGACCTGTACTCCGGCTGGCTGGCAGCAGCCCTTGGCAGCAATCTGCAGGTCCAGTTCTGGCCAAACTCTCCAGGCATCCTGCCTTCCAACTGCTCAGGGACCTGGAAAGTTCTGGATGTGACCCAGATAGCCTTCCCTGAGCCAGCTGGGCCAACCTTCAATGCCACAGAGGACCATTCTAAATGGTGCGTGGCCCCAGAAAGACCTTGGGCTTGTGTAGGTGACATGAATCGGAACCAAAGAGAGAAGCACCGGGGTGGGAGTACATTGTGTGCCCAGCTGCCAGCTCTCTGGAAGGCCTTCAAGCCCCTGGTGAAAGCCTGGAAGCCTTGTAGGCAGGAAAGCTGGACTAAGAAGCCCAGCAGAGCACAGGCTAAGAGCTAAGCGCTAAGGCTCAAGAATCCATTTGGGCGGTGCCTGTGGCTCAAAGGAGTAGGGCACTGGCCCTATATATTGGAGGTGGCAGGTTCAAATCCAGCCCCAGCCAAAAACTGCAAAAAAAAGAAAAAAAAAAGAATCCATTTGGACTTGACTTTGAATCTCCTATTCAGCCCTCTAATTGTATGACCTTAATTGTGTGCCTTAATCTCTGTGACTCAAGTCTGCTCATCTGCAAAACAGGAAACATAACACCTGCCACTCAGGATTATTGAGGAGTAAAAGGAAATTGGCAGATGAGGCTCTTACCCTTTTCTTCAGGTGGGTACTGAGACAAAGAACAGTGTTGCAGCACTTCTTCTAAGGGTTTGAGGGCAGCTGGTGCATAGGTGAGACTGGAAGTGGGATCACCAGAAGGGTCCAACCAAATCCTTGACCCCTTTTTTTTTTTTTTTGAGACAGAACCTCAAGCTGTTGCCCTGGGTAGACTGCTGTGGCATCACAGCTCACAGCAACCTCCAACTCCTAGGGTCAAGCGATTCTCCTGCCTCCACCTCCCAAGTAGCTGGGACCACAGGCCCCCGTCACAACGCTATTTTTTTGGGTGCAGCCGTCACTGTTTTTTGGCGGGCCCAGGCTGGATTCGAACCCACCAGCTCAGGTGTATGTGGCTGGCACCTTAGCAGCTTGAGCCACAGGCACGGAGCCTCTGCCCCTTTTCTTCATGGTAACCAAGGCCATAGTACCGCCAACAGGCACCAGGTCATGGGAGCAGGAACATATGATGTCTCCTCTTGCCAGGGGAGAAGACATGAGCTCCAGAATGCTCACACAGCAAGGACATACTTTATTTATATGTGTACATATGTATATAGGCAGCTGTACAGTGAAAGGTCAATGGTGCCCTCAACTATGGGCCTGGGGGTGCGGGGCTGGATACCCCTTTTTTGGTGAGGCCAGTTGGGGCCACAGCTTCAACAGGGCAGCGGGAGTTCAGCCCCACTTCAGGCTTGATGCCAGGGACCAGGAGGGAAGCTGGTGGGACTAGGGTAGCTGTGCTGCTGGGTGCACTTTTCATCAAGGGTAGGGAGGGGGTCTGGGTGTCTGGGGAGAGTTTGGGGTAGGCGGGCTTGGAGCGAGGCCCACTCAGAGTGGTCCGCTCCTCCACCACCTCCAGCACCCAGCGCTCTCGGCCCCGAGGGAGCTCAGCCATGAGAGGTGCCAAGGGCGCGGATTCCTGCAACCCCTTGGAGTCTGCATCCGGAGGCTGGGGTGCCTCAGCCTTCGCACTGGGCCGCGCGGGCTCTACAACAATGGGTACCGGGGGCGTGCCCACTTCACCGGAGCTGCTGCGCCGGCCGGTCTCGTGTTCCTGCACGGGGCTCAGTGCAGCCTTGCCCACGGCCCTGGCCACACCACCCGCGCCATCCTCCGTCTGCACGCTCTGGTGACGAGTGCAGCCGGCGTCCCACTCCAGGGTCCGGGGCCCGGGGGTCGCCGCGCGGGGCAGGGTGCTAACCTCGGCGCCCCCGGGGGACTCCTTTTCCTTGCTTGTTGCTGGCGGCCTGGGAGATCCTTCGGGCAGCAGTGGGTCCCCACCCAGGCTCAGGGGCGACTCCTGGCGGCCCAGGCGGCGGACAGCGACCTGCCTGGTCGCACCAGGGCCCTCGACAGGGGGCGTCTCGCCATCGGACTCGGCAAGGCTATGCAGCGCCAGTTCGCCATGAAAGTCCTTGCGGAAATCTGGGTGGCCCACCTCGAGGCTGTGTTTGCGCAGTGCGCCCTTCTTGTCCGCACCCAACGAGGCTCCCAGTTTCTCTGCCGACTGCACACGCTTGAGGAGTGGCGAGCGCGGGGGCTCGGCACTCTTAGGACGCGGGCGAACGACGGGCGGCGATGAGTGCAGTTTGGCCGGGAAGCTCTGCGTTGTGTGGGAGCTGCCCACCGTGTGTCCCGGCAGTGGCGGCGGCGACGCCTGCGTTGGGGATGGCGTGTGTGCCAGCGGCGATAGCGGAATGTTGCCGGCGGACTTGCAGCGTGCGGAGCGGTACTGGCGGTGGAGCTTTGGCGACAGGCCGTGCAGCGTGCTGGGCCGGATGTGGTGCGACGCCGACGACGCCGGCGAGTTGGGCGTGCTCGAGGCTGGGGAGCTGCTCTGAGATGAGGCGCCTGTGGGCGAGAAATGTAGCAGGCAGGGCAGTGAGTACTGTCCAGGCACCAGCGGGGCCACCTAGGGGGCTCAGGCACAGGGCGTACCTAGGTAGGCGGAGTCAGGCGTGGAGCGGTAGCTGTGCGTGGGCGAGCGCGCTGGCAGCCCGTGCGTGGGCGAGCCTGGGAGACTGTCGCTGGACGACAGCGAGCGGTTCAGCGACGACAGCGAGCGACTAGTGTGCAGCAGGTTCGATTGCTTGGTGATTTTCCGGAATAGGGAGCTGCGCTTCTTGCTAGGGAACAGGAAGGACCCACCCAGCCTTGACCCCTGAGCTCCTGGCTCCTCCCACTGAAGGCCTTCACCCAGTCGCCTGTAACCCTACCACTTCTCTGGCCCCACCCTTCCAGCTATAATTCACCTATCAAAACACAGAACTTCCCGTAACACAGTTGCTGTTTGGCTCCCCCCACTTCGGGTCCCTCCCACCTCTTTCAGACCATTCCCAGTCCAAGCTGGAAACAAAACGAAGTTCTTCGGACTAAGCCCACCTCTCTAGCTCCTCTTTCTCCCACTACAGCCAACCTATCAGTATGGCAAGAAGTTGACTTGACTCAGACCTGTCTGGCTCTTCTCATTCACTGAAATTCCATCCGTAGCTCCTTGTCTGGGCCAAACCCACTGATCAAAACAGAACACTCTTCTGGCTCCACCCACCTCTCTCCTAGCTCCTATCTGTAAGGGAAAAACCTAGCCCCTCCAAGTCCAGTCTAAACACATCTAACAGGACAGAACCATCTCCTGGGCCATCACTTAGACTCCTCCTTTTCTGAATAGTGCCCTTTCCAGTTCACATCCTCTGGCCCTATCCAACTTCCCAAGACCCTCCTACAATGCTTTTCTTCCAACTTCCTTTCCTGGCTCCTCCCATTTTCCCTGTACCTCTTAACTTGTATGTTCTCTTGTTTTTGCTCTTCCCTCGGCGGTTCCAGCTACCCTTCCTATGCACTTCATTTCTCCCAGTCCTCACCTGTGCCCCTCTAGCCTCAGCCCCGCCCACTGCTGAAAGACTGGCTAATTATAGCTTCACTCACCTCTCCTGGCCCTCCTTGGCAGAGGGCCGCTTGTTTCTCCGAGCCATTTTGGCCTTGTAGCTGCTGCGTCTTGCGGGGCCAATGCGAATAGAGGTATTTTCAAAGGGCGTTGTGGTCACTGCCACCTTGTTGCCACTCTGGACCAATAATGGAGGAGAAGTGCCCTGCTGCAGGCTGCTCAGACCTTCCCTCCCTCCACCCAGTGCACCCCCTACCCACCCCCTGCACTCACTTTAAGGATCAGCTCCACGACCTCAGGATGCACCATGCCATGCACAGCCTCCCCATTCACATGGGTGATGAGATCCCCAGCACAGAGACCTGCCTCTTGGGCTGGGCCCCCTTCCTCTACATGCTAGGGACAGAACACCACACAGGGTAGGGTTAATGCAATTGGCAACAAGGAAGACTTCTAAACTTATCTACTAGACACTTAGCTCTGCACCCCTGTAATCTGCATAACACCATGTGAAATAGTAATTATTCTCCTGATTTTGCAGATGAAGAAACTGAGAGGGAAGTAACAGATGGGGTCACAGAAGAATCTCACCCAGGCTACTTGGCTCCAGAGATTGAAAAGCCCACCATCTCTAGGAGTCTGGCTTCTCTCCTCTTAGCCCCCACCCTTGGATACAGATCCCAACCATGAGTGCTTACCCAGACAATGTGATGAACACTGTAGACATCTGAGTCACCCATGTAGACACGGATGGCTCGTAGTGTGAAACCATACTTCTTGCCTGAGCGTTGGATAGTGATGGGAGAGCGGAGCCCACTGACAGCTGGTGAATAGTCCCGGCTGGGGGATGAGTCCCGTGAAGATGGGTTGGAGGAGAGAGATCGTGGGGACATGGGGCTGGCAAGGGGTGAACTTCCATGTGGGTCCACTGCAGACACAGAGCAATGATCAGAGATCAGAGCCAAGACATAGATCTCCCTGTATTTGCTCCTCCCTCCTCCCACCTCAAAGTCCCAGAGCAGCATTTCATTGGTCCATTCTGGAGCTAATCACTGTGGATAGGGAAAATGTAGCATTTTCATTGGCCTGTCTGGGCTGGAATGTGTACAGCCCCTCCCATAGCAGGTGGTGCCCAGCATTACCTGCAGGAATCATGACAGACAAAGCAGTGGCCGAGGCTGACTTGATGACTTTGCCTCCAGTACGGGAAGGCCTTTTCTCTACCACGGGGTCACCTGACAACTGCTGGTGTCGTGCACGGCGCAGAACTAGGTCATTGGTGGCCCTAGGTCCTGATGGGTCCCCATCCTTCATGGGTGGACAGAGATCACCTGGGTGTGGGTGGTCAGCTGCAACAGAAAGCAGGTTGTTTAGGGATCAATCCAAGGCTAGGGACTTCTCATATGCTGTTCCCTCTTCCTGGAATGCTCTTCCCATTTTTTTCCCCTTCCTGGATCGTGAGTGTTATTAGAACAGGTAACATGCATCCAGCACTACTCCTGATCCAGAGAAGTAATCTTATCAGTTTGTATCACTGACTAAGCAGGGCAGCGGGGTGTTTCTATGTTAAGAATCTCACGTTGCAGAAGAGAATGTACTATTGAAAGATTTCATGTACATGAAATCTTGTCTAAACAGTATTAGCCTGTAGAATGCTCAATGTACGGTCACTGGGGAAGCGGGAAGAGGGCACTCACTGGCCTCCGGGTCCCCGGAGCTGGGGGTACCTTCCCCTTGAACCGCCTCTTTGTGGGCCCGAGCATCCAGCGAGTACTGGGGGTCGGAGCTGGGCCGAGGAGGCCTGCGCAGGCGGGCCTCATCCTCGTCCTCCTGGGGGGCGCTGAAGCGGCTGGGCTCCAGCAGCGCAGAGAAACGCCGGCGCGCACCCAATGGGGGACTGGCCTCCCCCTCCAGGAAACTGGCCTCAGACGCGGAGAAGCGCTTGCTGCATGGAAGGGGCGTGGTCAGAAGAGACAATCCTCTTTGGCCCCGCCCCCAAGCCCAGATGTTGCCCTGCTCACATCTCCGGGGAGCCCCCTCTCCAGGTCTTCTCACGCAGGGTCAGGCCGCCCAGTCCCTCCCGCTTGCCGGCCACCTTCTCCTCGGGACCCTTGGCGCTCGTCTCCCGCTTGCCGACTCCTGCTGTCGTTATGGGGGTCTTGGGCTCGTGCTGCGACAGCTGCTCCATACTGCTATACACCTGCAAAAGGGGGTAGGTGATGGTAGGAGGCAAATCCCTCCACACACACACCCCGTCCAACCCTTGCTCCCCAGCTAATCAACTTCCTGCCACTGAACCCTCTCAAATTGACCTCCACCGTTTGAGGCTGGGCTCCCCTTCTCCCAGTCCTGGTATACCCCCAACAATCTACAGTTCTTCAGCTCAGGTCCCATCCCATAAAATTAGAACCTGAATTTTATTCTAGGCTGCATCCCTACAATGCCCTGACAAATCAGCTCTCCACTTAACCCCATCTTCCCAGGACACCCCTCTGAACCTGTCTACCCTCACCTAGGCTAGGCCCCGCTCCCCTCTACAAGGTGCTCCTTTAAACAAGACCTTGCTTGGCTTAGCCCTGCCCCCATCCATTGCTCATCGCATCTCCACTCCCTGATCTCGTCCCTCCAAGGTTTAGCTCTGGCCCACTGTGGGCCTATCTGCACGACCGTAACAGTTCCAGTTAATTGCACTCAATGTCAAAGATCCGTCCCCTAGATCCCTACTGCTTCCCTACTGGCCTTGCCACTCCCAGATCCCCGTCCCCTCAATAACTTCCAACTCTTGAGACCTCCAGCAACCCGCTCCCACAGCCTCTCCAGACCCCGCCCCCCAGTCTCGCTCCGCCCCAAGCCTAGCCTTGGCCCACCTTGCTGAAGCGGGGTGAGCAGGAGGAGAACTGGCGGATCTCCACTGGCTCCTCCTCCGTGGTGTCGTCCTCGTCGTAGGAGTTCACATGGTGATACCTGTCTGAGCGGGCTAGAGAGGGGGCGTGAGCCCTGATTGTGGGCACAGGTCCATTTCAGATCACATCCCCACGGGAGCCTACTCTTGGTTCAAACCAGGACCGTAGGTGAAGCCATTCCCTTGCCTCATTGTCCTACCTAATTCAGGTTCATTCCCCAGATGGAGCCCTTTCCTTCTCAGATGCCCTGTCTAGCTCCGCCTCCAGGATGGTCACCCCCACCACCACCACCTACAGCGCTCTGCTTCCCTGGCTCTGCTTCAGATTAGCCCACGCCCCTCTTCTTCTCAATCCTGGCACCGTCCTCCCTACCAGACTCAGGCCCAACCTCAGAACTTCACCCATGTGCAGGCCCCACATTTATCCCAACACGTTTCTTACCTAACTTAACCTGATCCCCGCCCTATTGCAAACAGGCTCCCCATTGCCACGTCCTGCGCAGACCGCGCACCCGCCATGACTCAGCCCTCTCCTCAAGGCGTCGGACGTGTACCTAGCCCAGATCTTAGCCTAAAGACCCTCTCCCTGGATGCCACACTCGACCCAGGCCCTGCCTCGTGTCCCTGCTCACTGTCAAAGTAGCTAGTGTCATCTTCTGACTCTAGGTGGGGGATGAACTCGGCCTTCTGCCTCAGCAACCCTGTCCAGTCCAGATGTCGAAAGAAACTGTGCTGCTTCACTTCAAAGGCACCGCCTGGGAAAGAAGGATTCAAACAACAGCTGATGGCCAGCGCAGCATCCCCTCTCCCCCACTTTCTGTCTTCTGCTCCAGACCACAGCACAGGCCAGGCCTGAGGTTATGGAGTTCTCCCTCCCACCAACAGATGGGCCTCCAGCCTTCAGCTCCACTGCACTGGAGACCCCTTACCTGCCCCAAGCCGGAGAAGGGGGTTAGTCTGCAGGAGACTGGATATCAGGAGCTGGGCATCTGTGGGCAGGGCCTCATCCCCCTCTGGCCACAGGATGTCATCTGCAAAGCAGAGCAGGACTGGGGGTCACTTTTGGAATCTATGGGTCCCTGGTCTGCCTCCACTCCCCCATGCATCCCACCTTCTGCCTGTCCACTGCAAAGGTGCCTACCACTGATGACCTGTCCAAAGAGCTCTTCTGGTGTGTCTCCAAAGAAAGGCACGCAGCCCACGAGGAACTCGTAGAGAATGATCCCCATGGCCCACCAGTCCACTGGCTTGCCGTAGCCCTGGCGTAGGATGACCTCGGGTGCGATGTATTCTGGGGTCCCACACACCTGGGGGCAGGCAATCAGCCTGCGCCCTGGCTGCAGGAGGGGCCTCCAAGAAGAGCTGTGCCCCCCACCAGGCTCTGGGCCTCTGAAGTCCTGCCAGGTCATTCCACCCGCAGCGACCCCCCGCGCCCGCACACACACCTGTTTGTCTAGGAATTCCCGGGCGTCCTTCTCAATGTGACCTTCATACAAGTTGGTGGTTAGGCTCATAAGTCCCATCTTGGAAAGGCCAAAATCCGTGAGTTTGATATGACCCATGGAGGTGATGAGGAGGCTGCAGACATGGCCAAGGGTCTCAGAGGCCAAGCCCTTCTACTTTATCCCTGGGCTTTCCAAGGGGGCAGGGAAAGAGTGAAGGGAAAAGTAAAAGCTCACTTGTCAGGCTTGAGGTCACGGTGCACGATGCCATAGTTGTGCAGGTACTCCAAAGCCAGCACTGTCTCAGCGAAGTACATGCGGGCCATCTCCACTGGCAGTGCCCCAATATTCTTCAGCAGGGTTGCACAGTCACCACCTACAGGCCAGAGAACCCACCCATGGAAGAGGATGGTAAATCCAAGCCAGAATCAGGCACTGAACATGGTAGCACCAAGCTCTCACGTTACATTGAACCCATTTTACAGAAGGAAAATTGAGGCCCAGGAGCTTCACTCTCCTCAGGTCACATAGTAGTTGCCCTCTACTAGATTTCTCTTCTCCTTTTAGCCATCCTCCAAAGTTAGTATGATTAGCTTTTTCTTTCCTTTTTTTTTTCTTTCTTTCTTTTATTTTGGAGACAGAGTCTCTATCTGTTACCCAGGCCAGAGTGCTAGAGTGCAGTGGCACAATCATAGTTCACTGCAGCCTTGAACTCCTGGACTCAAGCTATTATCATTTTGCTTCAGCATCCAGAGTATCTGGGATAACAAGTGCATGCCACCAAATCCAGCTAATATTTGTAATTGCTGTGTTGTCGAGGCTGGTCTCAAACTCCTGGAATGAGCCACCACTCCAATACTGATTAGGCTTTTTTTGGAGACAGAATCTCACTCTGTTGCCCCAGGCTAGAGTGCAGTGGCATCAGCCTAGCTTACAACAAACTCCAACTCCTGGGCTCAAGCAATCCTCCTGCCTCAGCCTCCTGAGTAGCTAGGACTACAGGCCCCCACCACCACAATGCTCAGCTAATTTTTTTTTCTGAGACAGAGTCTCAAGCTGTCACCTTGGGTAGAGTGCTGTGGCGTCATAGCTCATAGCAACCTCCAACTCTTGGGCTCAAACTATCCTCTTGCCTCAGTTTTTCTTTTTCTTTTTTTTTTTCTTTGAGATGGAGTTTCACTTTGTCACCCTTGGTAGAGTGACATGGCGTCATAGCTCACAGCAATCTCAAACTCCTGGGCTTAAGTGATTCTCTTGCCTTAGCCTTCCAAGTGCTGGGATTACAGGTGTGAGCCACCTTGCCTGGAAGTTTTTCTATTTTTAGTAGAGAAAGGGTCTTGCTTTTGCTCAGGCTGGTCTCAAACTCATGAGCTCAAGCAATCCACCCACCTCTGCCTTCCAGAGTGGTAGGATTACAGGCATGAGTCACTGCACCTGGCTTAATTTTTCTATTTTTATTAGAAACAGGTTTCACTCTTGCTCAGGCTGGTCCCAAACTCCTGAGCTTAAGAAATCCTCCCAACTCAGCCTTCTAGAGTGCCAGGATTGCATGCACTACCTGGCCAAGTGATTAGCGCATGTTAAACACAAAAGGATGGAGACTCAGAGAGAGGTTATCAGGTCACACAGGGACTTGTTAGTGAAAGTGAGATTTAGTTGGGACTAAAGTCTGTCTGCTTATCCCTTATATCTAAGAGCAGAGCCTTTGGTTTCCTGGCATCTAAACCTTGAGGATCAGGGGCCTGAAAATGCATATTTTTGGTCTCCACCAGATTTACTGGAAGTAACACTAGTATTTTGGTTTTCCCAATATCCATTCCCCTTTCTTTTTCCTTCAAAGGCTATATTTCCTTTTGGGTTGCTCCAGTGAGGCCACTCTCAGAATTTTCCTTTTTTCTGTAAGGATTGCTATACTTCTAGGATGTAAGTTGAGCCCTGCCAGATGGCAAACTTTCTATATCAGGGCTTGTCTAGAGGGAAGCCTACACATAGAAGAGCAGAGTCAAGAAATGGAGAGATCTTTAATGGTATGGTTCGAGCATCTGGTATGGTGCTCGAACCATGGTATGGTACAGCTATTCCTGAAGGTGATGTTGATTTTTTCCAATCACATGAGCCAATACATCTCTTTCTCTCTTTTTTCTGTTCTCTTTTCTACCAGGTTTAGCTGGTTTTCAGAAACTGACAAATCAGACTCTCTGAAGGTGGGCTCTTGGAATCTGCATTTGAGTACACCTATAGTGTACTCAACTCACCCCAGAGGTCCTGATTCTGCTCCATTCTCTCTTCCTTCACTATGACCCTGAACTAGAGCAGTCACATCCCCTCTGGTCTCCCTTCTTCTGCCTTGCCCACAGCAGCAAAACGGATTTTTTTGGTGGGGGGGGGACAGAGCCTCAAGCTGTCCCCCTGGGTAGAGTGCTGTAGCATCACAGCTCACAGCAACCTCCAACTTCTGGGCTCAAGCGATTCTCCTGCTTCCGCCTCCCAAGTAGCTGGGACTACAGGTGCCCACCACAATGCCCGGCTATATTTTAGTTGCAGCTGTCATCGTTGCTTGGCGGGTCCAGACTGGACTCAAACCCACCAGCTTAGGTGTATGTGGCTGGCGCCTTAGCCACTTGAGCCACAAGCACCGAGCCAAAAAAATGAATTTTCTTAAAACATAAATCAGACCATGTTAACCCTGCCTAAAATTGTTCAGTGGCTTCCTGTTTTACTGAGTATGAAATCTGAAGCCATTCCAGGCTCTGGAAGGCCCTGCATGCTCAGCCCCACCAGCTTCCTCCCTCCTCATCTCCTCTCCCTCAGTCACTGGGCTCAAGCTCTACTGTCTTCCTGGCAGCTCCTCCAAATTCAAACACATCGTCACCTAAGAGACTTTGCACTAAGGAGTCACTTTTTTCTGGTGGACAGAGAGGACCCCTGCCCACCTACATCTCCACTGCTTCCTCTAGCCTGCTGGTCCTCATGTCCTCATTATGTGAAATGTTCTTGTCTCCCTTGGCGTTCACTTATTGTCTGTCTACACAGACTGGAATGTAGCCTCCATGAGGGAGAGTTGTGTCTGTCTGTCTGAACCCCACTGTGCCACCAGTGCCTATCACAGCATGTGACATAAGGGAAATAATGAGGGACTACTTGTTGAATGAATGGAGGGTTGATGAAGGCTTGGGAGTAGCATAATAGTGGCCCCATGAGAGTGTGTGTGTGCCCCAATAACTAAGGGATGTGTGTGTTTGGCCAATGGATGGAGTAATGGCTGGGTGAATACATGCATGAATGGATAGATGAAAAATAACACATATATGGATCGATAGTTGGATAGGTGGATAAATAGATGAATAGATAAACTGATACAGTTGGCTAGCTAATTAGATAGATAGATAGGTAGATAGATATGGATAAATTAGAGATAGATAAATAAGAAGAATGCTAGAATAAAGGTTTAGATGAATGAACAAAATAGTAATAGAAGGATAGATGATGGTTTAATAAATAGATAAACAGGCTGTAAGCAGTGGCTCATGCCTATAATCCCAGCACTTCAAGAGGCTGAGGTGGGAGGACTGCTGGAGCCCAGGAGTTCAAAACCAGTCTGAGCAACAAAGCAAGACTCTGTAACTACAAAAACAAAACAAAACTGAGAATGGTGGTGTGCGCCCATAGTCCCTGACACTTGGGAGGCTGAGGAAAGAGGATCAACTGAGCCAAGGAGTTTAAGGATGCAGTGAGTGAGGGCAGGGCCACTGCATTCCAGCCTGAGGAACAGAATGATAACCTGTCTCAAAAAAAAAAAAAAAAAAAAAAAGGCTCAGCACCCATAGCTCAGTGGTAAGGGTGCCTGCCACATACAACAGAGCTGGCAGGTTCAAACCCGGCCCAGGCCTGCTAAACAACAATGACAACTACAACAACAACAACAAAAAATAGCTGGGCATTGTGGCGGGCATCTGCAGCCCCAGCTACTTGGGAGGCTGAGGCAAGAGAATCACTTGAGCCCACGAGTTTGAGGTTGCTATGACGCTACAGCACTCTACCGAGGGCAACACAGTGAGACTCTATTTCAAAGAAACAAACAAACAGGCTCGGCACTTATAGCTCAGCAGCTAGGACTCCAGCAACATACACTGGAGCTGGTGGGTTCGAATCCAGCCCAGGCTTGCCAAACAATGACAACTACAATCAAAAAATAGCCAGGGCTTAGCATCTGTGGCTCAAGTGGCTAAGGCACCAGCCACATACACCTGAGCTGTCAGGTTCGAATCCAGCCTGGGCCCACCAAACAACAATGATGGCTGCAACCAAAAAATAGCCGGGTGTTGTGGCGGGCGCCTGTAGTTCCAGCTACTTGGGAGGTGGAGGCAGGAGACTCGCTTGAGCCCAGGAGTTGGAGGATGCTGTGAGCTGTGATGCCACCGAACTCTACCCAGGGTGACAGCTTGAGGCTCTGTCTCAAAAAAAAAAAATAGCTGGGCGTTGTGGTAGGTGCCTGTAGTCCCAGCTACTTGAGAGGCTGAGGTAAGAGAATCGCTTAAGCCCAAGAGTTTGAGGTTGCGGTGAGCTGTGAAACCATAGCACTCTACCGAGGGTGACATAATGAGACTCTGTCTCAAAAAATAAAAAAGCCTGGGCGGCACCTGTGGCTCAGCAGGTAGGGCGCCGGCCCCATATGCCGAGGGTGGCAGGTTCAAACCCAGCGCCGGCCAAACTGCAACAAAAAAATAGCGGGCGTTGTGGCGTGCGCCTGTAGTCCCAGATACTTGGGAGGCTGAGTCAGGAGAATCGCCTGAGCCCAAGGATTTGGAGGTTGCTGTGAGCTGTGTGATGCCACGGCACTCTACCGAGGGTGATAAGGTAAGACTCTGACTCTACAAAAAAAATAAATAAACAAAAAATAAAAAAGATTAATAGATACAGACAAATTGATGGAGGGGGAATGAGTAGATGGATAAACAGATGAATGAATGAAGGGATAAATATATTAAAAGATGGATGGTTGAAAAATAGATGTATAATACAGAGTGAACCCTAACATAAACTATGGACTTTAGTTAGTAATAATGTATCATTATCAGTTTATCAATTGTAACAAATTCACCATACTAATAGAAGATGTAAATAGGATAAGAGGAGAGGGGTCTGTGAGAATGCTTGGTACTTTCAGATCAATTTTCTTTCTTTCTTCTTTTTTTTTTTTTGAGACACAGTCTCACTTGGTTGCCCTTGGTAGAATGCTGTGGTGTCACAGCTCACAGCAACCTCAAACTCTTGAGCTCAGGTAATTCTCTTGCCTCAGCCTCCCAAGTAGCTGGGACTATGGATGCCTGCCACAACTCCCAGCTATTTTTAGAGACAGGGTCTCACTCTTACTAGGGCTGGTCTTGAGCTCCTGAGCTAAAGCAATCGGCCCACCTCGGCCTCCCAAGTGCTGAAATTACAGGTGTGAGCCACTGAGCCTGGCCTGATCAATTTTTCTGTAAACTTAAAATTTCTTTTTAAAAAGGGAATTTTAGGAGCCAGGGGTGGTGGCTCACACCTGTAATCCCAACACTCTGGGAGGCGAAGGTGAGTGGACTACCTGAGCTCAAGAGTTTGAGATGAACCTGAGCCAGAGCAAGACCCCGTCTCTAAACATATCCAGGCATTGTGATGGGTGCCTGTAGTCCTAGCTACTTGGGAGGCTGAGGCTAGAGGATCACTTGAACCCAAGAGTTTGAGGTCGTTGTGAGCTGTGACACCATGGCACTCTACCAAGGGCAACAAACTGAGATTCTGTCTCAAAAAAAAAAAAAGAGATTTCCATTAATTTTTAAAAATAGATGTATAATGAGTAAACAGATATATGGATGGACAAACAAAGGACAGTAACAAAGACAAATGGGGGCAGCTCCTGTGGCTCAAGGAGTAGGGCACTGGCCCCATATACCAGAGGTGGTGGGTTCAAACCCAGCCCCAGCCAAAAAAAAAAAAACTGCAAAAAAAAAAAAAACAAAGACAGGGCAGAGCCTGTGGCTCAAGGAGTAGGGCGCCGGTCCCATATGCCGGAGGTGGCAGGTTCAAACCTAGCCCCGGCCAAAAACCACAAAAAAAAATAAAAATAAAAAACAAAGACAAATGGATGGAGAGATAAACTAATAAATAAGGTGCATGGATATATGGATTAGCGAATGAATAGATGGAAGGATGTATGAATGAAAAATGGATGGAAATGGATAATTGAATGGATCTATCTACATTGAATGAAATGAAAAACAGGTAGATAAATCAATAACTGGAGAAATAGGCTGGGCGCTGTAGCATAATGCTTAGGCCACCGGCCACATGCTCCGGGGCTGGTGAGTTTGAACCTGGCTCTGGCCTGCCAAACAAACAAACAAACAAACAAAAACAGCGGGCTATTAGGAAAGCTGAGGCAAGAGAATCACTTGAGCCCAAGAGTTGGAGGTTGCTGTGAGCTATGATGCCACTGTACTCTACTGAGGGTGACAAAGTGAGACTTTCTCAATTAAAAAATAAATAAATTACTGGATAAATACATAGATCAATGATTGATAAATAAATAGGTGGATAAGCATACAGGCAGATAATCAATATGGTGACTATGGCTCTGGTGGGTCACTCAGCAGCCCTGAGTAGCATGGATCTACCCATCTTCCCTGCAGCCCCTTGGGCAGCCACACCTTCCACATATTCCATGACCATGCACAAGTGGCGCCGAGTCTCGAAGGAGCAGAACATGCCAACCACAAAGGGGTTCTCAGCAAAGGTGAGGATGTCACGCTCTACGAAGGCCTGCTGGATCTGGTTGCGCAGGATCAAGTTCTGCTTGTTGATCTTTTTCATGGCAAAGCGCTGCCGTGTTTCACGATGCCGAACCAGGTAGACAGCACTGCAGGGGGAGAGAGTGAGGACCGGCCATCACCTCCGAGACACCCAGCCTCCACCACTTCCCCCCCGCCAGAGCCCCGGGTGGCTCACCCGTAGGCACCGTTGCTTATGAGCTTGATGGTATCAAAGTCATTCTCCCCAGGTGGCTTCTTGCCCTTGGTGCTGCTGCGGCCCTTCAGGGAAAAGATGGAGACCATTATCATCATCATTATGAGAAAGGGACTCTTGTTATTCTATTTTACACATGGTGAAACTGAGGCACAGAGAGGGTGAGTGAGTCTTTCCTCCAAGCGCCAGAGTGAGAGAGAAACAAAGCCAGGACTTGAATCTAAGACTAACTCTGAAGACATACCCCTAACTTCTTCCATTAGAAAGACAGCAGAAAACCTACAAAATGGATCTTTACACAGAGAGAGAGAGAGAGATCCCGAAATCAGTAACAAAGACAAATGATTGAGAGCAAAAAGTAGGCACTGTATGTAAACGAGAGTTAGATTACTCAGCCTCACACGTAATGGCACAAGGCAAGTTACAACTACTACAAGATACCATTTCAGTACAGCAAGAACTGAAAGCATACTTGTAAGTATGTTTAAATAAATACTTGTACAATATCTTGTTAAATACTATAGATACCTATAGTTCACCTTTTCCAAGGTGAACTTTGGAGTGGAAAAAAACAATGGACAATGTGTACTATGTATTTCTGTGTTTAAAATGTGGCAAAATAAAACTATACAATCATATTTTGGGGATATAGAGCAATGGGGACAAAGGTGAGAGTAAGATTTTTCATGGTACATATTTCTTGAAAATTATTTTTATTTTTTTAGGGACAAAGAGATCTATTACATAGATATTATTCAAAAAATATCTATGACGGGGCTCAGCACTCATAGCACAGTGGTTACGGCACCAGCCATATACACTGAGCTGAACTACAATGACAACTGCAACAAAAATAGCTGGGTGTTGTGGTGGGCACTTGTAGTCCCAGCTACTCAGGAGGCTGGGGCAAGAGAATCGCTTAAACCCAAGGGTTTGAGGTTGCTGTGAGCTGTGACACCACAGAACTCTACTGAGGGCAACATAGTGAGATTCTGTTTCAAAAAAAAAAACCCAAAAAATGCTAAAATGAAAAAAAAATTAGCCGGGCATTGTGGCTGGTGCTGGTTGTCCCAGCTACTTGGGGGACTTGGAGGAGGAAGAGGGAGGAGAAGGAGAGGCAGGTTAACAGTCTTGGGTGGCACCTGTGGCTCAGTGAGTAAGGCACTGGCCCCATACACTGAGGGTGGGGTGTTCAAACCTGGCCCCAGCCAAACTGCAACAAAAAATAGCTGGGCATTGTGTCGGGCGCCTGTAGTCCCAGCTACTTGGGAGGATGAGGCAAGAGAATCACTTGAGCCCAAGAGCTGGAGATTGCTGTGAGCTGTGATGCCATAGCACTCTACTGAGGGTGACATAGTGAGACTCTGTCTCAAAAAAATAAATAAATAAAAGGCTCAGTGCCTGTAGCTCAGTGGCTAGGGCACCAGCCACGTACACTGGAGCTGCAGGTTCGAATTCAATCGGGACCTGCCAAACAACAGTGACAACTATGACTAAAAAGCCAGGCGTTGTGGTGGTGCCTATAGTCCCAGCTACTTGAGAGGCTGAGGCAAGAGAATCACTTAAGCCGAAGAGTTTGAGATTGATGTGTGCTGTGATGCCACGGCATCTACTGAGGGTGACAGCCTGAGACTCTGCCTCAAAAAAAAAAAAAAAAAATGATGATCTGGGCAGAGTGGCTCACATCTGTAATCCTAGCACTCTGGGAGGCCTAGATGGGAGCTCTTAAGCTCAGGAGTTCAAGACCAGCCTGATGCTGGGTGTGATGGCAGGTGCCTGTAGTCTCAGCTACTGGGGAAGCTGAAGCAAGTGGATTACTTGAGCCCAGGAGTTTGAGGTTGCTATGAGCCACAATCACAGCACTCTACCAAGGGTTATTAAGTGAAACTCTGTCTCGAAAAAAAAAAAAAAGACCAGCCTGAGCAAGAGTGAGACCCCATCTCTATTAAAAATAGAAAAATTAGCCAAACATCATGGCAAGCACCTGTAGTCCCAGTTATTTGGTAGAAGAATTGCTTGAACCCAGGAGTGTGAGATTGCTATGAGCTAGGCTGACACCATGGTATAATAGCCTGGAAAACAGGGTGAGACTCTGTATAAAAAAATATATAAATATGGGTGGCGCCTGTGGCTCAAGGAGTAGGGCGCCAGTCCCATATGCCGGAGGTGGCGGGTTCAAACCCAGCCCCGGCCAAAAAAACCACAAAAAAAAAAAAAAAAATATATATATATATATATATATATAAATAAATAAAGGCCAGGTATGGTAGTTCACACCTGTGATCGGAGCACTCTGGAAGGCCAAGGTGGGCAGATCTAGCTGGGCTTTGTGGTGGGTGCCTGTAGTCCCAGCTACTTGGGAGGCTGAGTCAAAAGAATCACTTGAGCCCACGAGTTTGAGGTTTTCTGTGAGCTATGACACCACCACACTCTACCTGTGGTGAAAAAGTGAGACTCTGTCTCAAAATAAATAAATAAATGAATGAATAAAAATAAAACCTATGGTGTATAAAAATATTGAAGTTATATGCTCCTAGGAATGCAGTTCCCCAAAAAACCTAACATGAAAAAATTGCATAGGGCTGGCATAGTAGCTCATGCCAATAACCCCCGCACTTGGGAGGCTGAGGGAAGTGGATTGCCTGAGCTCACAGGTTTGAGACTAGCCTGAGCCAGAGTGAGACTTTGTCTCTAAAAATAGCCAGGCATTGTGATGGGTACCTGTAGTCCCAGCTACCTGGGAGGCTAAGGCAAGAGAATAACTTAAGCCCAGGAGTTTGAGGTTGCTGTGAGCTCTGACATGATGCGCTCTGCCAAGGGTGACAAAGTGAGCCTCTGTCTCAAAAAAAAAAAAAAAAAAGGCATAACATTAGGAGAAATTGCTTAAAATTAGGATTTAACACATACAACACATCTCTCAAAGTATTAATCAGACAAAAAAATATGAATAGGGAGATGGAAGATTTGAATCACTCAATTAACAAATTTGGTTGAAGAAGTAATGTAAAATCCTATAAACAATAATTAGAGATAAATACCTTTTTAGAGTTTTAGACTTTTGAGTGATGTCATTCCATTACCTATTCAAAAAAATTAAACAAATGGCATGCATAGTGAGATTCTTTTTAAAAATATAAAGAAAAGACCTGTGTGTGTGTGTGTGTGAATGCACAGATACAATTTAAAACTTAAAACAAAGGTTACAAACACAAGTCCCTTCAGGGCCAGGTAGTCCAGGTGGAGACCATGGGTAATGGGAAGCAGGTGTTTGATACAACATAGTAGCCTCCACTTAGTGCCAGCTGGAGCTACCACAGTGTTGTCATAACTTCTGATTTTTTGAGGGAAGTCCCAAACCCAGATTTTGAGGCTAAAAGCTTCTGATTTTTATATTTTGCTTCAAAATTTTGAAAAACACTAGGCAGTTCAGAGAAAATAGATGTGTGGCCATGAGGGGAGGCCATCTCCACAAGACATCTGAATGAGCCAGTAAAGTGTGATTGCTCTGGGGGTAGGGTTAGAGCAATTTTCCCTGTGCTGAGCCACCATTGAAGCCAGTCAATTTTCTCAAAAGCCCATGCAGTGTTCTTCAATAAGTTACACACAGAACTATCATATGACCCAGCAATTCTACTCCTGGGTGCATACCAAAAAGAATTGAAAGGCTGGGCATGGTGGCTCACACCTGTAATCCTACCACTCTGGGAGGCTGAGGCAGGATTGCTTGAGCTCAGGAGTTTAAGACCAGCTTGAGCAAGAGTGAGACCTTGTTTCTACTAAAAATAGAAAAAAATAGCTGGGCATTGTGGTGGGCACCTATAAGTCCCAGCTACTTGGGAGGCTAAGGTAGAAAGACCCAGGAGTTTGAGGTTGGTGTGAGTTAGGCTGGTGCCAAGACACTCTAGCATGGGCAATAGACTAAGACTCCTCAAAAAACAAACAAATAACTGAAATCATACTTATAAATATGTTTAAAAATACTTGTACACAAATGCTCATAGTAGCACTATTCACAATAGACAAAAGATAGGCAAGCCAGTGGATGAACAGATAAACAAAATGTGGCCCATCTATACAATGGAATATTAATATTCAGCCATAAAAAGGAATTTAGCTCTGGTCCATGCTACAATGTGTGTGAATCTCAAAAACATTATGCTGAGTGAAATAAGCTAGACAGAAATCCACAGAGTAAATCAGTGGTTCTCAACCTGTGGGTCGCGACCCCCAAATGACCCTTTCACAGGGGTCGCCTAAATACATCCTGCATATCAGATATTTACATTACAATTCATAACAGTAGCAAAATTACAGTTATGATGGAGCAACGAAAATAATTTTATGGTTGGAGGTCACCACAACATGAGGAACTGTATTAAAGGATCGCAGCATTAGGAAGGTTGAGAACCTCTGGAGTAAATGACTCCATTTATATGAAATATATCCAAAATAGGAAAATCTATATATAGAGAAAGTTTATCAGTGGTTGCCAGGGGCTGAGGAGAGGGAGGAATGGAGAGTAGCTGCTTAATGAGTGTGAGGTTTCCTTTTGGGGTGATTTTTTTTTTTTTTTTTAATTAGAATCTCACTATGTCACCCTCGGTAGAGTGCCATGGTGTCACAGCTCACAGAAACCTCAAACTCTTGGACTTAAGCGATTCTCTTGCCTCAGCCTCCTGAGTAGCTGGGACTACAGGCACCCGCCACAACGCCCAGCTATTTTTTGATTGCAGTTGTCATTGTTGTTTATTTGCCCCAGGCTGGGCTTAAAGCTGCCAGCCTTGGTGTATGTGGCTGGCGCCCTCCTCACTGAGCTAATGGGCACCAAACCCTTTTGGGGTGATTTTTAAAAGTCTTAGAACTAAACAGATGCAATGGCTGTACAACATTGTGAATGCACTGCCACCAAATTATTCATTTTTAAATGGTTAAGCTGGTAAATTAAATTTTACATTATATATATTTTACCACAAAAAGGAAAAAGGCCATGGAACAAGAATTATTATTAATCCCATTTTGCAGATGGGGAAACTGAGGCTCAAAGGGTGAAACCACATAGCCTGAGGGCAAAGAGGAAAGATGTAAGCCCTGGACTGCCCACCC
This sequence comes from Nycticebus coucang, assembly GCF_027406575.1. Lineage (NCBI taxonomy): Eukaryota > Metazoa > Chordata > Mammalia > Primates > Lorisidae > Nycticebus > Nycticebus coucang. The sequence goes on along the minus strand of NC_069782.1, from coordinate 66,225,426 downwards.
ATGAACTTGAGAGCTTACTTCTGGGCCACATGGCCTTACCTCTGAGAGGTCGTCCTGCTCAGGGGTGTTGGATCCACCGCTATCTTGTTCCTCCTTGTGTACCACATCTAGGGAGGGATTGAGACTGAGTCTGGGCTGGGGTCCAGGTCTCCTCACACCTGGTCCCCCTGGGCCCACGAGCTGGCACCTGGAAAGGGGTCACGAGTGAGGCCAAGCTGGCGGATGATGTAGCGTGGGATGTCCGTCTTGACAAGGTGGCCCTCCTTGGCATGTCCCTCAGCTGCCTCCAGCAGGTGGTAAAACTCTTCTGGGTTGAATTCCTGCAGCAGGGTAGGAATGGGCTCGCAGAAAGCTCTAAGGAAATCCCACCCAACACTAGCCCCCCAGCCACACCAGCCTCCTCACCAGGCACTCCAGCAGCCTTGCTGGGCGAGAGATGATAATGAGCAACTTCTTCACCAGCTGAGTGACAAAGGCCACCTCCAAGCTCTCTGAGCGTTCATAGGCCTGGGGGGAGGGGGGAGAGCACAAGAGTGTGGAGCTCCAGGCACTCAGACTCAGCCAGGCCCCTCTTCCAGCCCCACAGGGTAGGCACTGCTGCAGTTGTCCTATTTTACAGATTAGAAAACTGATAAGCAGGACATACAGTAACAATAATGATGATAAAAATTATGATAAGGATAATAATGATAAATTATAATCATTACAGCAGAGTCCTAAAACTTACACTCATTCAATTCATCTTTTTTTTTTTCTTTGAGCAGAGTCTCAGCTACCTGGGAGGCTAAGGCAGAAGGATCTCTTGAGCCCAAGAGATTGAGGTTTGCTGTGAGCTATGATGATGCCACCGCACTCTATCCTGGGGCAACAGAGAGACTCCTCACTAGGCCCTGGGCTGTGAGCAGAGGGAGGGGGAGAGGGAAGAGAGTCTCAATTGAGCTTAAGCCCAAACCCAGTGCATAGCAGGGCATTGAGCTTTGAGGTGAGGGAGCCCCAGGGAGTGTGAACGGTCACCAGATCCTTTCTCAGGATGTTACTTCTGCTGTCTGCTCAGACCTGGAGCAGTTTAGTAGATGGGAATGCTAGCTACACAGTGTCCTGAGAGGATTCATTCATTCTGAGAAAAACACCTATCACAGCTTTAATAACTTACTTTTGAAAGAAATGAATAAGAAAGCAAATTGGAAGCTTTCAAGTAAAGTCCAGTACTTCATTTACATAAAGTCTATGAGAAGAGGTCAGTTGAGATCATCTAATCTTAAATCATGACATTGCCCATTCAAATCCTTGTCACAGTCCCTCCCAGTAAGAGCTCAGCAGGACTGGATGTGCTGCTGGTGATCTTTGATAAAAGTCAGCTTCAGAACCTGGGAGATTTCCTCTACAGTCAAGTGTTCTTTAACCTGTTGTTTATGAGCAAATATCAGCAATCCAGTTTTCCTGACATCCTTATGTGCTAACATTTTATAGAGTTCTTCTCTGGTTACAGAGGTCTTCTCTTGTCCACAAGAACTACACAACTCCAGGTCAATACAGTAAGTGTTCCAGGAAGAACAAAGAGATTCTTGGCCACCAATATTCCACATAAGGGAAAGTGTGTTATTAATAACTACCTCTTCTACATTACTTCCTATTGTAGGGGATGTATTCACATCTTCATCCATCAAAACTTGGTGTAGTATAATGTTTTCCCTGCATTATCCAGTCCAACAATAACTTTGTGTTCCTAGTGATCAAACAGTCTGTATATCCTGGTGAAGAGAATCCCCACATTTGGGCAGCAGAGACCCCCCTCCAGCCACTTGGGCTACCTGACTTCCCCTGGCTTAGGCTGTAGGTGAGGAAAGAGAGGGAGGCCAAGGCCCAGGACACTGCCTCCACATTGTCTACGATGAGCCTTGGTGGACACTGACCTCCCCAGCTCCTCTCGGGTGACAGCCTTTAATGACTCATTGACCATCTGACTTTCCTTGCTTCAGTCAAAACCCTGAACCCCCTTTAATGGAAACAAAGAATGTTCAAAGATGGTGGAAAGAACACCAATCAAAATGGAAGTGAAGTCAGTACCCTATTAGAAAACTTACTCCAGCTCAAAGAATTAAGTTGTTATCAGAATCAAAGCTCACTTTAGGAACCAGACCTCTGAAGCTAAAGGAAACCTTTCGAGCAACAAATACACTAAAATTGATGCTCCCAAGAAGAGTATTCTCTACCACACATACTTCCCCTGCTTGGCCTTCGTTAAAGGAAGACATTCTACTTAAGGAACCTAAGATGCAGTTGGTCTCTCCTTGGTCCCTCACCCAAAGTTTAGTCCAGTCTCTCTATTTTTTTTTTTTTTTTGAGACAGAGCCTCAATTTGTAGCCCTGGGTAGAGTGCCATCATTGTTATTTGGCGGTCCCGGGCTGGATTTGAACCCCCCAGCTAAGGTGTATATGGTTGGTGCCTTAGCTGCTTGAGCCACAGGAGCCGAGCCTTAGTCCAGTCTCTTTTTTTTTTTTGGTAGAGACAGAGTCTCACTGTACCGCCCTCGGGTAGAGTGCCGTGACATCACATGGCTCACAGCAACCTCCAACTCTTGGGCTTACGCGATTCTCTTGCCTCAGCCTCCCGAGCAGCTGGGACTACAGGCGCCCGCCACAACGCCCGGCTATTTTTTTTTTTGTTACAGTTTGGCCAGGGCTGGGTTTGAACCCGCCGCCCTCAGCATATGGGGCCGGCGCCCTACTCACTGAGCCACAGGCGCCGCCCAGTCCAGTCTCTTAAGATTACACATCATGGCAAATACATCTGAAAGGCCTCACCACAAGTATCAATAAAGCAAGTGTGAGAGTTAGATCTTTTTTTTTTTTTTTTGGTTTTTGGCCGGGGCTAGGTTTGAATCTGCCACCTCCGGCATATGGGACTGGCGCCCTACTCCTTGAGCCACAGGCACCGCCTGAGAGTTAGATCTTTTATATAAACCATTAAGTTTTATATTTTGGTGTATTTGCCTGACCCATGGTCAAAATTTATAACTGAAAATAAATAAATAAATAAATGGACTTAAACCCAGATCTGGAGCCAGGAACCTCTAGTCCTTGCTTACTTGGGAGGCTGAGGTGGGAGGACTGTTTGAGCACAGTAGTTCAAGTTCAACTTGGGGAACATAGCAAGATGCTATCTCTTAAAAAAAAAAAGCCAGGCTGGGCATGGTAGCTCACACCTGTAATCCCAGCACTCTGGGAGGCCAAGGCAGGTGGACTGATTGACCTCAGAAGTTCAAGACCAGCCTCAGCAAGAGTGAGACCCCCATCCCTAAAAATAGCTGGGTGTTGTGGTGGGCACCTACAGTCCCAGCTACTTGGGAGGCTGAGGCAAGAGAATCACTTAAGCCCAAGAGTTGGAGGTTGCTGTGAGTTGTGATGCCACAACATTCTACTGAAGGTGACAAAGTGAGACTGTCTCAAAAAAAAAAAAAAAAAGCCATATGCCAACCTGACACTAAAGTCCATAGTGACTAACATGCTGCCCTTCTTGCCTAGGTTGGGAGTCTGGAGCCCAGAGCCCCATATTCTCATCCCTGTGCCCTTATAACCTCATCTCACAATAGTGCTGTCACCTGGCTTCTGTGCTCCTGAAATTTTCCAGATGGGCTTCCTACCTCAGGGACTTTGCATATGCTGTTCCCTCTGCTTAATATACATTGCCCCCAGCTCTCTTCATACCTGCCTCCTACTCATTAGTCTTGTCCCAATTATCAATGTCATATCCTCCAGGGAGTCCTCCCTGGACCTTATAAGGGAGCTTCCGATACTCCATCCTTGCCATATCTCATTGCTCCGATACTCCATCCTTGCCATATCTCATTGCTTCATAACCCTGAGTGTTAGATGAAACCATCACGTTCCTTAATTTGTTTGTGTTTCTCATGTCTCTCACACTAGAACAACAGCCCAACAGGGCAGGAATATTTGTCTGGTTTGTTCACTGCCATGTCCCCGGTGCCCAGCACATAGTAGGTGTTCAATAAATGATATATCCATGACCATTAACTTTAATGGGGGCTCGCTCTTTCTTTCTCTCTCTCTCTTTCTTTCTGACAGTCTCACTAATATCCCCCTTGGTAGAATGCTGTGGAGTCACAGCTCACAGCAACCTCAAACTCCTGGGCTTAGGCGATTCTCCTGCCTCAGCCTCCCGAGTAGCTGGGACTACAGGCGCCTGCCACAACGCCCGGCTATTTTTTTGTTGCACTTTGGCCAGGGCCAGGTTCGAACCCGCCATCCTCGGTATATGGGGCCGGCGCCCCATTGGCGGCACCCAAGGTTTAAATTTTTAAATAGGGAGTGTCTAGGAAGCCCCGGAAAAGGTGACATTTGAGTAAGGACTTGAAGGAGGTGAGGGACGTTAAATTCCTACCTCCCCCATTAGACATAGGGCCAAAACCAGGTCCTTGTCTTCCTTTCACTCCTGAGCCCTGAACTCTGCACCAGCGCCTGGCAGGTGGCTCTCTCTGCACTGGTGCGGGGTAAAGATAGGAGTGGGGGCATTGGGCATGATTTCGGGTTACAGAGCCGGTCCCCGCGTGCACTCACGTCCTGCAGCAGCTTCTCCAAGTTCTCCTGCAATTCGTAGAAGTAGACGGTGGTGATAAGGCCGTCGCGGGACTTGGTCAGACAATCCCGGGCCAGCTCGATGATCTGGTGGTGGATGAAGCTGAGCACGCCGTCGGCCAGCGGCAACACGCTGTCAGGCTCGTAGGAGCGGGTGAAGTCGCGCAGTTTTTCTTCCATCTGCGCAGTGGCCTACGGGAGGGGCGGAGGCAGGGAGGGAGTGCCAGCGCCGTGTTGGGCCCAGAGGCTGAAGCCACCCGGAGCCTGCGCTGCGCGCACCGGCCGCCAGAAGACGCGCGGGGCTGAGGCGAGCGAGAGTCCCCGCCGCGGGGTCTCCCCGCCACCGCCGGGAGCCCAAACTCACCTTGGGGAACCTCTCTTTGTAGACATGGTTCATCATCACGATCTCGTTGTCGTAGGAGGAGGGGGATCGCCCCGGGCTGTGGGGGACAGAATCCCATCCTATTAGGCCCCCTGCCTCAGAGCCCACTTTATTCGCAGGGACAAGTCCTCAGACCGCCCACTGGGAGCGCGGGAGTGGGTTGCCTGCCCACCTGAGGCTCCGGGAGCGGGGCCGTACCGCCGGGGAGCGGCGACCGCCATCCTCATCCGTGATGCTCTCGGTACTGCCGAAGTGTTTGGAGAGGAAGTGGAGTTCGTCCACCGTGGGCTGGTAAGGCAGTTGGTGCAGGCGCTCCTGGGAGGAGCAGGATGACTGCGAAGAGGGGCGGGCCTGAGTCAGAGCCACCGCGGACCCCCACGAGCTGGACGCTGGCCTGGGACTCCAGGGGCTAATGGGCTGCTTGGCAAGATTAGTATCCGGACCAGATTTTAAATCCTTAGATTCCAGGGCCCTGGCTGGGACTCCTGGCCACAGACAGGTGGCCAGGGATAGACACAGATGGGGACAGTGACACAGACATGGATGTGGTCAGAGAGAATGTGTTAAAACCTGAGTCAAGGCGGCGCCTGTGGCTCAGTCGGTAAGGCGCCGGCCCCATATACCGAGGGTGGCGGGTTCAAACCCGGCCCCGGCTGAACTGCAACCAAAAAATAGCTGGGCGTTGTGGCGGGCGCCTGTAGTCCCAGCTACTCGGGAGGCTGAGGCAAGAGAATCGCTTAAGCCCAGGAGTTGGAGGTTGCTGTGAGCTGTGTGACGCCACGGCACTCTACCAAGGGCCATAAAGTGAGACTCTGTCTCTAAAAAAAAAAAAACAAAAACAAAACCTGAGTCAAGTCGTGGCCCTCCGCTGATCATAACCGTCCATGGCTCCCACCTTACACAGGATGAACACCTGAATCCTGCCAGACGCAAGGTCCTGCTCTGTGTGTCCCTGCCTTCCTGCCATCACCTGTTTACCCCCAGCTTGCTTGCTCTGCTCTGGCTGCACTGGCGTCCTTGAGGGTCCTTGAACAAGCCAGGCCTTTGCACTGGCTATTCCCTCTGCTTGGAACGCATCTACTATGGATTACTCCACTTACTACAAAGTTTTGCTTAAATAACACCCCTCAAAGAACCCTCTGAAGACACACTCATCATTTTTTTTTTTTTTGAGACATAGTCACCATGTCGCACTCGGTAGAGTGCTGTGGCATCACAGCCCACAAGCAACCTCTAGCTCTTGGGCTCAGGCGATTCTCTTGCCTCAGCCTCCTAAGCAGCTGGGACCACAGGTGCCTTGCCACAACACCCGGCTATTTTTGCCGGGCTTGAAAATGCCACCTTAGGTGTGTGTGGCTGGCGCCATAACCACTGTGCCATGGGCTCTGAGCCACACTCATCACTCTTTACCCCTACCCTGTCTAGTCTTCTCCTGCTTTATTTATCTCCTGACTGAGTTACTATATCTTTATTGGGGTTTTTTTCTTTTGTTTTGTTTTTTTTGAGACAGAGTCTCACTTTGTCACCCTTGGTAGAGTGCTGTGGCTTCATACCTTACAGCAACCTCCAACTCCTGGGCTTAAGCGATTCTCTTGCCTCAGCCTCCAGAGTAGCTGGGACTACAGGCACCCGCCACAACACCCGGCTATTTTTAGAGATGAGGTCTGGATCTGGCTCAGGCTGGTCTCCAACCTGTGCTCAGGCAATCCACCCACCTTGGCCTCTCAAGTGCTGGGATTACACAAACCACTGTGCCCAGCATCTTTTTTTTTTTTTAAGAGACATGGTCTCCCTCTGTTGCCCAGGCTGAGGAGCAGTGGTGAAATCATAGTTCACTGCAGCCTCAAACTCCTAGGCTCAAGCAATCCCCAGGATTATAGGCCTATGCCACCACAGCTGGCTAAACTTTTAATTTTTTTGTAGAGACAGGATCTTGCTCAGGCTGGTCTTGAATTCCTGGCTTCAAACTATCCTCCCGAATCTCCCTCCCAAAAGACTGGGACTACAGGTGTGAGCGACCACACTTGGCCTATGCCTTTATCATGTATTTATTATTGATACCTCCCACTTAAGGGCAAAGACTGAGTTTTGGCTGGTTGGCCCTCCCTGCTTAGACAAATCTACAAAATCAGTGGAGAAACAGTACATCCATTTGATTCTGCCTGCAGTCAGAATGATCTTTTTATTTATTTTATTTGTTCATTTATGCATTTATTTATTTTGAGACAGAGTCTCACTCTGTTGCCCTGGGTAGAGTGCCATGGCATCATCATAGCTCACAGCAATCTCAAACTCTTGGACTCTTGCCTCAGCCTCCTGAGTAGCTGAGACTACAGGCACCCACTGCTCTACCCAGCTAGTTTTTCCATTTTTAGTAGAGAAAGGTCTCGATCTTACTCAGACTTGTCTCTAACTCCTGAGCTTAAGCAATACACCTGCCTTGGCCTCCCAGAATGCTAGGATTATAGATGTGAACCTCCACGCCCAGCCAGAATGATCATTTTGAATATATTACTCCTCTGCTTAAAATTCCATTCCATACATATTTATTTTCTTTCTTTCTTTCATTTTCTTTTCTTTTCTTTCAAGACATGGTCTCCCTACTCACTGGGGCTCAGTGAGCAGGGCGCTGGCCCCATATATCGAGGGTGGCAGGTTTGAACCCAGCCCTGGCCAAACTGCAACAAAAAAACAGCCGGGGGGCGGTGCCTGTGGCTCAGTGAGCAGGGCGCCGGCCCCATATACCAAGGGTGGTGGGTTCAAACCCAGCCCCGGCCAAACTGCAACAAAAAATAGCCAGGCGTTGTGGCGGGCGCCTGTAGTCCCAGCTGCTCGGGAGGCTGAGGCAGGAGAATCGCCTAAGCCCAGGAGTTGGAGGTTGCTGTGAGCTGTGTGACGCCACGGCACTCTACCGAGGGTAACAAAGGGAAACTCTGTCTCTAAAAAAAAAAAAAAAAAAAACAGCCGGGAGTTGTGGTGGGCACCTGTAGTCCCAGCTACTCAGGAGGGTGAGGCAAGAGAATGCCTAAGCCCAAGAGCTGGAGGTTGCTGTAAGCTGTGACACCATGGTGATAAAGTGAGACTCTGTCTCTAAAAAAAAAAGACATGGTCTCCCTTTGTTTGGAGTGCAGTGGCATGATCATAGCTCACTGCAGCCCTAAACTCCTGGATTCAAGAGATCTTCCTGCCTCAGTCTTTAACTGGTACCACAGGTATGCACCACCATGTCCAGTCCATTTTTTAAAAATTTTAATGATGGGCAGTCACAGTGGCTCACACCTGTAATCCTAACACTCTGGGAGGCCAAAGCATGTGGATTGCTTGAGCTCAGGAGTTCAAGTCCAGCCTAAGCAAAAGCGAGACCCCGTCTCTACTAAAAACAGAAAAACTGAGGCAAGAGAATCACTTGAACTCAAGAGTTGGAGGTTGCTGTGAGCTATGACTCCATAGCACTCTACCCAGGGTGACAGTTTAAGACTTGATTATATATATATTATGCACACTATCTAGGACCTATATAGAACCACAATTTCAAACAGTTCGAAAAAGTTTGACACAATTTAATGTAAAGCCATTCTATGGCTCCCCTACTCGATTTAGAATAAAATCTCCCTCTATGCCCTGTCCGACGAGCCCCAAAATAATCAGGATTATCACCTCTATTTCTTCCCCAACCAAAGGTTCCAGCCACACAAGGCTAATTTCAACTTTCCAAATGTAGTAAGTTCTCTGTGGCCTCTGAGAGCAGACTTATGCTGTTCCACCTCCCTGGAACACCCTCTCTGCCTCTTCCACCTGCCAGACTCCTGCTAATCTTTTGTCTTGGCTAAAATGCCACCTCCTCCAGGAAGCCTTCTGTGATTCCCTCCAGCTAAGTCATTTGCCTCTCCACTGCTGTTGCCTTGTCTTGTCCTACTCCCACCAAAACTCTGACCACCCTGTATTGTAAATGCTTTCTTACTGGTCTGTCATCCCCCACAAGGGCTGCATGAATCTTAGACATTGACTCAGGTTACAGAGTTCAGCCACCATATTTATCTCATGACAAATGTCTGCTGAACATCGTGCCAAGGGATAAATGAGTGAATGGGGGACATAGGTAGAAAAGAGGGCAGATGGAGAAAGACTTTGGGTATTGCACAGGACAAGCAAATGGGCTGTGGGTGAAAGCTATGGCCTGTCCCTGGCCAGCTGGTGACACTTGGACAAATGGCTTAAATTGCTCAGCCTTAATGTCATCATCTGTGAGTCAGACATGAGTAGGAGCCCTACAGAGATGTGTTGAAAGCAGAGAACAGGGCTTTGTGGAGGGTGGGAGGTACTGTAATTCACTAATAGATGGACCAATGGACATCCTTGAAGGACTCAAAAACCCAACGTGTCATTAAGTCCAGCCTGGACTGATGGCTTGGGTGTGGGCCTTCAGGTGGAGGATACCCTACAACTCCTACCTCCCACCCACCCCCCCACCTGCCACACTCACCGAGACGGTGGAGCTGGGTGTGTTGGTGCCATAGCCAGATGAAGGGAGTGAGGCCAGAGACCAACGCCGTCCGTCTGCCCTGCAAGCCAGCCAAGATGCTCAGAGTTCACCATGTTCCCTGGTCCCCCCACTCTTTGGAGATTGAGAGAAGCCACTGGCCATTGCGAGGGAATATATCTGTATTCAAAGACTCCTTAAGGCCCTCAAAGTCAAGGGTTAAAAGGAAGTCTTTCAGCCAGGCACCAGGGACTTGGAATGAGGATCCCACTCTCTTGTCTCCCCATGCCTAACAAACCCTCCAGAGTGGAAATCAAGAAGGACTGGAAAAGCCCACCCCAGGAAGTTATTCCAGAGAAATGCCAGAAATCTCCCCCGGTGAACTTCCCATGGGAAAGCTGTCTGAGTGAGACCCATTGAGACTTTTCAGAGAATAAAGGTCTCTCCCTCCAACACAACTCTGACACACGGTCCAGTGGCCTCCCCCCTCAATGCACACAGACACAATCTTTCTCAAAGTCACATTCAAGAGTGTTAGTGTGACCACTGCATCAGGCTCACATACTGACATAAACACATTCACACTTCACACCCACACACACCTGTATTCACTGTCCCATCTGTGGACCCAAATATTACACTCTTACACACTAACGAACAATCACACACACAAACCCTGTCATACATTCATGTATAGACACATACACTTACTTAGACCTAACACACACACTGTAACCCACACACAGACACACAGTCACCCACACATGCTTTCACATTCACACAGATACACATTCCAGACACTGTTACTACAGTCACACACTCATTCATAATCCCACACAGGTGCACAGGTGTGTCTCCACACTTGTTTTATATATTCACACACATTTACAATCCTACATACACATGTTCATACTTGAACACTGACACACATTCTCATAGATGACCGCGCAGGCATCATACATTCACAATCTGCACCAGCACACAGATTGCATGGTCACATGGTCACACACTCCACATAGTGGACTTGTTCCCTACTCTGTCCTCCAGCAGTGGGCTAGCTCAGGCCTCCCTAGATACAGATAAATACTTAGGGCCAGTCCTAAAGCCCTTTCCTAGCTTCCTCTTGCCCTCAGCTAAATTTCACAATCAAGGGGAGCTTCCCCATGATCCCCAGGGTGTCGGTTTCTGTCCCCACAGCACCCGGTGACTCTCACCCTACACCCTTTGTCTTTTTTTTTTTTGAGACAGAGTCTCACTACGTCACCCTGGGTAGAGTGCCATGGCATCACAGCTCACAGCAACCTCAAACTGTTGGGTGTAAGTGATTCTCTTGCTTCAGCCTCCCAAGTAACTGAGACTATAGGCACCCGCACAAAGCCTGTCTATTTTTTTGTTGCAGTTGTCATTGTTGTTTAGCAGGTCCAGGCCGGGTTCGAACCCACCTGCCTTGGGTGTATATGGCCAGCTCCCTGGCCGCTTAGCCACCTTCATCAGTATTTGATCTCCATTTTCTGGCCTGCCTACCTCTCTGGACTCTGAGGGTAGAGACGAAATATCATCAACCCCATATGCCTGGCTCCTAGAACACACCAGGTTTCCTTTTTCCTTTCTTTCTTTCTTTTTTTTTTAATGCAGCTTTTGAACCGGCATATGGGACCGGCGCCCTACTCCTTGAGCCACAGGCGCCGCCCAATATACCAGGTTTTCAAACACTGCTTTCAGAATGAATGAATTCGAAGAAAAATCCATCTGCTAACCACCGCCCCTGGTGACTCCCACAAAGTTTCTCCAAAAATCACCAGAGGAACCTCTTTCCCTCTCCCAGTTTCTTTTTTTTTTTTTTTTTTTTGTAGAGACAGAGTCTCACTTTATGGCCCTCGGTAGAGTGCCGTGGCGTCACACACAGCTCACAGCAACCTCCAACTCCTGGGCTTAAGCGATTCTCTTGCCTCAGCCTCCCGAGCAGCTGGGACTACAGGCGCCCGCCACAACGCCCGGCTATTTTTTGGTTGCAGTTTGGCCGGGGCTGGGTTTGAACCCGCCACCCTCGGCATATGGGGCCGGCGCCTTACTGACTGAGCCACAGGCGCCGCCTTCTCTCCCAGTTTCAATAGTGAAATTTAGCTGAGTGCAAAAGGAAGCCAGGATAGAGCTCTAGGATTGTGCTCCCTCCAGAAAATTAGTTTAAGAACACTCCAGAAACCCTCTGAGACCTAGGAAGAAAACCTGAGATTCCGCCTCTTGGACCATTGAGAAATCTCCTTAGTCGCCGTCCCTCACCTCAGTGACCAAGACTCCCTAGATGGACATCGATCAGTCTGCGCTTGCGCACCTCATCTTGGCTACTCTGTCGTGTTGCTATGGAAACACCCGGCCAAGAGCCTAAGGCTTGGAGCCCTAGACCCCGGGCCCAAAGCGCATGCGTTTTAGCACCACCTCAAAGGAAGCCCCTCCCCTTTCTATTCCAGATCAGCGATTTGCCCCGCCTTTTTATGGGCCCCTCCCGGAAGGCTGGACGATTTTTTTCTGCTGGGACCTTGGGGCACTCGCGGGTCCCTCCAGAACCTGGCTCGGTGCAATTAGGAGAGCAGATAGCGGCCTAGACGGTGGCTGGGAAGGATCTGGCCAGGGTTCTGGGGCCCTGGGGAGGAGGGACTCACCTTCGGGAGGAGGCAAATGAGAAGTGGGCGGGGGCGTTGGGGGAGAAGTTGCGAGGACTGTCCAGGGGACTGCTACCTGTGGCGGAAAGGAGGAGCTTTAGACCAAGGTTGGGGAGCAGTCTCACCAGACCTCGCGATCCCTAAAGTGGGTTGCGAATAGCAGCGGGTCCTGTCTTTAGCTCACCTCTGCCCAAGTATGGGTAAGCCACGCCCCTTCAACAGTGAACCCACCTCTCTAAACTTTCTAGGCCCGCGTGAATCTGCCAACTAATGTGTGTCCCTAGGCGGTCTAGGCATGCCCACACAATGATGGCCCCGCCCTTTATCCAGTCCGGGTCTGTCTTTATCAAGACTGCCTCTCCCGCGGTTAACCACGCCCCTCTCCTGTGGCGCCCGCCTCCTGTAGTCTGATCCACGTCCATCACTGGTCTCACCTAGGTGGCCTGGCAGAGGGGAATGGGGTCTCGGCAGTGTGGGCGAAGTGCTGGTCAGGATGAGGCTTTTCCGATTACTGGTGCGGCAGCTGCGGGGAAGGCGAAGCAGGGGGGCTGGACCGGGCTGCAGCTCAGTGAATCCTTGAGCCCACCCAAAGGCCTCCCATCTCAGATCCCAGTTTGTCTCCCATCCATGTGTACTTGGAGGTGCCCCCGGAGGACTTTTCCGGGGAGGATGTGGCGGAGGCCGTGGGAAGACTGTATATGGTAGGGGATGAGCATGTGACATGTGTGAGAAATTCTCATGTAAATCTTGTGAGGTCACAGTGTCAGTCACTGTGTGATAGCCTCAGTGTCTAGGTGACACTATCGGTAATGACAAGTGTCTGTGTATCCTTCAGTATGTGCTTGATATTCACTGTATATATTCACGTGTGGCATTTACTGTGTGAATTCAACACTATGTGACACTAAGTGCATTCTAATGTGATATCATGTGTGACATTCCCTGAGTTTACTTTACGTGACACAGCTTGTGCATTTGTCTGTCTGTGTGACAGTGTGAAACACCACTTGTCTAGGATTATGCGTGCTGTAACACGTGCATGAAGGGTGATTTCTGCAACATGTATTTGTGCAGCATTCTGAGTCTGAGATGCTGTCCCTCTGTTTGCGTATGACGTTCACCATGTGTGTCCATGTGTGGCATCTTCTATGTGAGTTTAACATCCTGTGATATTGACATATGCGGTGGCATGTCCAAGCGTGCCAAAGCGTATGACATTTTCTGGGTGAGTCTTATGTGTGTGATAATGTGTGGTTTTGTGTGTTTCTCTGTCTCTGCAAGATTTCCTGCATCTGTTTATACTGACGTCAGTGTGACACAGTATGTGACATGCCTAGATAAGACATACCTTGTTACATTGGTTAGTGCCTGGAAGTGTCATTCTCACACATGCATCTGTGTGTATTTCAGATGGCATCATTGTGTGTGTGGATCGCTATGTATGTGACATCTTACTATGTGTACACGACGACGCAGTGCCTGTGGGTTTTCTTTCTTTTTTTTTTTTTTTTGTAGAGACAGAGTCTCACTTTATGGCCCTCAGTAGAGTGCCGTGGCCTCACACAGCTCACAGCAACCTCCAACTCCTGGGCTTAAGCGATTCTCTTGCCTCAGCGTGCCTGTGGGTTTTCAAGTTCCTGTGTGTGGCACTAGGGGCTGCCCCTGTGTGTCTGTGCATGGCTCTGACCTGTGGTAGCTGCATGGCTGGGTATGCATGGCGCCTACCAGTGTATCTGGGCCACTAGGGCTGTTGTGTGTGTATGTGTGTGAGATTTATGTCCTGCGTGATGCTGTGTGTCCCTATTTTCAAGGTGGGGCTGTGTTCTTGAGGGAGGCTCTGTGCTATGATTAACCCCCCCCCCCATTTTTCTAACCCTCAGGATATCAGTCTCCCTCCCAAAGAGGGAGCCCCCAGCCACTCTGTCCCTTCACCCTCAGCCACAGTGACTGAGCATATTAGTGTGCAGGACTACGAGGCATGCGGGTGGGGGAAGCAAGGCTGCAGCTATTGTTCTGAGGGTGCCAAGTCCCCAACCCTTCCTTTTTCCCCCTACCCCCACCAGGACTCTAGAACCCGTAGCGCCAGCAGACAAAGGCGCCGCAACACCCCACTCTGGCGCAACCCCCTCCCCCGCCGCTGTCCTTTACAGCGGCCAATCCCCCAGACTTGGCCCACACAGCCCCCATTCAACTCTATCTCCGGCGGGAAGTCGCAGCACCGGCACCTCTGGCGCAGCTGGACCGGGCTCAGCATCCCGGGCCCCGCCCTGCGGCAGCAACCGGAGGGATGGCATTGCGGGCTGGGACAGGGACTGGGGGGTCAGGAGTCTACCTCTTGGTGCGGCGGAACATACTGCCGCCGGGGAAGGAGGGCATCGAGAAATTGGAAAGCGCGGTCCAGAGAGAGTCAGACATGACCCGGCGGCGGCGACATGGTGGCAGGTGCGGCAGCGGCGGCGGCAGCGGCTCGGGGAGCAAGCGCGTGGGGCGGAGGCTGGAGCCGCAGCGGGCAAGGGAGGAGGGCAGGGGAGGAGAGGGCCCTGCGGCTGCCGCCCGCCAGGAGGGGGCGCTGCTGTTTGCCGGTGCGCCGGGCCCCGCCCGCACGCTCGCCTGGCGCCCCCACCCGGGACCAAGAAGAGGCGTTAAGCCCCGCGCGTCTCTCCCTGAGGCTCACCTGCTGCTTTTCCGGGGCAGGGGCAAATCCTTCTGGAAGGCAAATGGGCAAAAGGAGAGAGGTCAGCGTGGACCTGCAGTAGCTGCCCTCAAACCCTCTCAGCTTCCTGCAGGAGCAGAAACAGGGTGTGACAGACCTCTCTGGCATCCCTACCTTCACCCTTGGCCATGCGCTGAGGTCCCAGCTCCTAGGAGGAGACTGTCCCAGGGTGATTCTTCCCCCAACCCCCAGAGACCAGCACAGGGCCAAGTAAGCAAGAGGAACCCTATATAGGGCACGTAAGTTGACATGTCGGTGTGTGTGCAAATGAAACAGGAATCTTTATCTGAAAAATATCTCTTAAGCACTTACTAGGCACTGGGGGCACAGCAATGAATAAGACAAAAGTTCCTTACCTTCGGGGGACTAGCATTTAGAGGGGGAAACCAGACACTAAACAAGATTAATGTAGAAGTGAGGTGAGATAAACTTTGATAATATGTGCTGTGGATAAATTTAAACAGGGTGATGTGCTGGACAGTGGCTGGGATGGAAATATGATCAGAGAGAGATTCTCTGTGGAGGTGACTTTTAAGTTGGTTGCTGAAAGATAAGAGCTATCCATAAGAGGATCTGTGAGAACAGCATTCTAGGTAGTGAGAACCACAAAGGCCAAGGCCTGGAGTCAGGAATGAGCTTAGCATGCTCAAGCATGAAAGGCTTAATGAATGAATGACTCCTCTACACCCCAACAAATATGCTCCACTCCCAGTCATTTTCACAGAGTCAGGGATTATAGCTAGTTAGGGTAGCTAAAAGCTTATAGGTGGTCAGGTGGTCTTTTTCATTAATAGCAATGATAATGATTAGTAGCTATTAACTTCTTTTTATTGAGACACAGTCTCATTTCATTTTGTCACCCTCTGTAGAGTGAGTGGCGTCATAGCTCACAGCAACCTCAAACTCTTGGGCACAAACGATTTTCTTGCCTCAGCCTCCCTAGTAGCTGGGACTACCGGCACCCGCCACAATGCCCAGCTATTTTTCTAAAATGTTGTTTAGCAGGCCCAGGTCCAGTTCAAACCCACCAGCCCCGGTGCATGTGACTGGTACCCTAACCACTGAGCTACGGGTGCCCAGCCTATTAACTTTTTTTTTTTTTTGAGACAAAGCCTCACTCAGTCGTACTAGGTATAGTGTCATGGCGTCATAGCTCACAGCAACCTCAAACTCTCCACGCAAGCAATCCTCTTGCCTCAGCCTCTGGAGTAGCTGGGACTACAGGTGTCTACTACAACACCACCCTATTTTTCTTTCTTTTTTTTTTTTTTTGTAGAGACAGAGTCTCACTTTATGGCCCTCGGTAGAGTGCCATGGCATCACACAGCTCACAGCAACCTCCAACTCCTGGGCTTAAGCGATTCTCTTGCCTCAGCCTCCCAAGTAGCTGGGACTGCAGGCGCCCGCCACAACGCCCAGCTGTTTTTTTTTTTTTTTTTGGTTGCAGTTCAGCCGGGGCCGGGTATGAACCTGCCACCCTCGTATGTGGGGCCGGCGCCTTACCGACTGAGCCACAGGCGCCGCCCCTATTTTTCTATTTTTAGTAGAGATGGGGGTCTTTCTTTGCTCAGGTGGGTCTTGAACTCTTGAGATCAACCAATCCTCAGCATCCCAGAGTGTTAGGATTACAGGCATAAGCCACCACGACTGGCCAGTGGCTGTAAACTTTGATGTGTCCACATTTGAAGGTCATATTTCATTTGTTAAGCACTTGGGAAGTCATTAAAGGTATCAGGAGTTAAAGGGTCTTGGTTCTTCTTTGAGGAAAGCAATGAGGATAGAAGGCACCACCTTGCAGCCAGTTTTGTATCCACAGGCTGAGGTTGAAAGATTGGGGGAAGAATTTCAAAAGGCCTTTGGAGGGGACTCCAAACAGAAATAATCCTAGATTATTTCTAGGATCTCAGAAAGAGGAGCTTTGGGTTCAAATCTCAAATTCGACTTTTGTGACCTTGGCAAATGCCCTTCCAATAATCTCAAGTCTCCTAGAAGATTCTGTGATATGATGCAGGTGCCCAGCACCTTAGCAAGATGATTAGCATACAGTAAGTGCTCAATAAATACTAAGTCATGGGAACATGCTGCAGAGAAGGGAATGGGCCAGAGGGTCCTCCCACTACCATACACAACAGACAGGCGTATGGGTGGGCCAAAGGGCAGCCTTGCCCTCCCAAGCCAGGGGTGACTGATAATCCATGCCAGGTTTTCCCTCTGTCTTTGTAGAATTGCCAGTGAATGAGCTGCAGCTTGGGGTGACTGACCACGTTGCGCGTCCGCAGTGGCTCCAGAGAAATCAAGACCTGGATTTTCTAGCCACAGACCCCTGGGCT
Organism: Nycticebus coucang; assembly: GCF_027406575.1. Classification (NCBI taxonomy): domain Eukaryota; kingdom Metazoa; phylum Chordata; class Mammalia; order Primates; family Lorisidae; genus Nycticebus; species Nycticebus coucang. The sequence continues at coordinate 66,208,265 of NC_069782.1, read as the reverse complement.
TCAGCCTTCGAGAGTAAGTCTTTGAGGGAGCACCACTCGAAGACGTCCTCGAACTCAGCCCCATCCGCTAGCGCCTCCAAACATTCTAGGGTTAAAGAAAGGGGCAAACTGAAGCAACAGAAGTTAGGATCCTTGGCGTCAGTGTAGACAGACGCTACTTCCAACCCCAGCTGCAGAGCTGTTCTGCCAAGTGGATTCAGCTTCTCCCCGGGATTAATGGATGGCACTGCAGACAGGGCATTCGTACTCTGGATGTTGTCCGTATATACAATTCCTACTGCACACAGGGGACTGTCTGGCGTTCAGCAGTGATGAGACAGCTCCTAAGAGATCGCACCAGTGTGTATGTGTGGAGGGTGTCTCTAGGCAGCAAAGTGGTTAAGTCTGCCAGAAGTGAAGAGGTGGAGACTGGACTCCGGCTAGGGTCTCCCTGTCTGGAAGCACTATTGGGTTGGTTAAGTAGATGAACAGAAGGTTCCTTGATTGGGGATGGGGCCTTCAACCAGACTCTGAAGTCCCGGGTGGCGCTAAGCCAATAGGAGTCGACGCTCGCTCGGAGGGAGGGGACGCACCTCATGCAGGCCACACCCCTTTCCGCCCTTTTTTCGGGGACCCGACGGCGCGGACTCCGTCTGGCAGCTCCAGAACTTGTTCTTGTTTTGCCACGACTGCCTCCCTTTTTTCAGAACCTATTCTCCTAACCTAGTCCTGGAAGGGGGAGAGAAACTGGGGAGAACTTCAGAGACCGGTCCACTTGGGCTCTGTTTTAAAGCAAATTAGCTTTCCAACCTATGTCTGGCTCCAGCATTGTCCAGAAACCTGGAAGTCCTTCTTGACGTCTGATCACCTTTAATTTTTCCTGCTGCATTAACCAATCACCACTCCCCTTGGTCTCCAAACTCAAGAATAGTGGCTTAAGGGAGTCTAGACATGCTGGAGGCCCTAAGTAAGGATTTGGATTCTCTTCTTTTCCCAAGTTATTTTCCCAAGTTCCCAAGAGTGAGTCAGGGCACATTCTTGGATTTACCTAAACCCCAGATTACCAAGCCTCGTAGGGGCTGAGTCCAAGGGATCTCTCAGAAGGGTCGACCTGAGGCAGGCCGTGCGGCTATGCCTTCAACACTTTCCCCTCTGCCGTCAGTTTGGAGGCAACACCAAACCTCCGTTTTAACCTCAACCAAAGGCACGAGCAGGGGACTCTTCTCAGCCTCACAATCCTTCCCTCACACCTGAGAGATGGGAGCTCCTGATGCCTGGGTTTGCCCCCGCCTTCTCCACACTCCACAACAATCCTCAGTGTCCCACTCCGTTCGGTGGACCCACGTCTCCTGCGCTTGCGCAGCCTCTCGACCAGCATCTTCTTAGGCTGCAAGGAGCTAAAAATCGCTCCCGCCCACCTACAAGCTGGGATGGACTTGAGGATCATGGGGGGTAGGAGGGCGTTATAGTGGAGGGGGTAGAATGAAGAGTTGAGGACGCTGTCTAGGTGTCTGTCCAATTAGGGCAGTAGGAAGAACTCTGGTGGCCAGGCAGGTGCATGGAGGGAGCAGGGCATCCCAAGCCTCTCAAAGGGGCCTAGGGTGGTGAGGGGCGAGGCTGCGGCACAAACATGTTTACCGCTGCAGTGGCGCTGGTGGCCCCGAGGGGCGCGAGCCCTGGGGCAATAACTTTGCTCTGCACCCCCTCATCCCCAGCCTGGCCAGGCGCCAAGACGATGACTTTGGCCCCAGCCTCCTTCCCTTCGGGCAGGCCAGGAGCCCCTTGGGCTACCCTCGAGGGGGAGCGGTAGGCTGCACCACCTGCCATCCTCTTCCAGGATCGCCGGGCGGCGCCTGAGGGGCGGGGTTCCCAGTGCGGCCGGACTTGCGGCTGCCACGTTCCCCGCGGGTAGCGTCCGGAGGCCGTAGGAGGGACGCCCCGGCCGACCCCAGCCTAAGTTCTCCCGCCTCCTGTCCAGCCTCGCCCCAGGGCGTCAACTCAGTCCCCTCTACCCGTGGCCCGAGCTGCCGCGTACCTGCAGCCTCCGGCGGCGAATCAGGCCCGAATCGTCCATGGCGGCAGCGGCAGCGGCTTCAGCCCTGGGGAGGGAGGAGGGAGGCGGCGGCGGCCGCAGCGGCGGCGGGAGGAGGGGAGGAGGGAGAGAGTGAGAAGCCGCGGGGACCGCTGCGGCCGCTGGCTGGGGGGCGTGGTGGGGGCGGAGCGAAGTGGGGTGGGCCCCGCGCCGTCACTGCGTCTGGGCGCGCGAACCTGGCCTCGGCCACAGCTGCACGCGCTGGGGAGGGGGGGTTGGAGCGGGTGGAGCCTCCAGACGCCCTCGTGGGAGCCAAGCTACAGAGACACCCCTGTGAAGAGAGACATTCTCATGGTAGACCCCCCACTCAAGAAACACAAGGGAGAGACATTCTCTCTGAGATATATTTCCTATCCAGATATTCCCCACCCCCGGACCCTGTTGGGAAAACACATTCCCAGGGGGAGATAGTTTCAACAGGGACGCCCTCTCCAATCAAGAACCCCCACCCCACCCTGAAAATCATTCCTGAGATGATCTCTGGGAGGTAATATTTATTCTCAACAGCCTCCCTCCCCGTGAGGAGAGGCATTCTCGCAGAGAAAGGTCCCATAGGTGACATTTCACGTGGAGAACCCAGGGAAGATGCCAACTAGTGACCTCTAGGAACCATATTCTCTATGGGAAATTTTCCCCACGCACAAGACCACATCACAATAGATACCTTCTTACAGAGTGACATTTTCACGGAAAAGACCCATCTTTAGGGGAAATGCTCCCTCAGAAAAACATTTACATACATGTATGTGCATATTGCTCCCCACAAGCCCGGCGATCAGAGCCTCCTTAGGGAACCCAGCAGCCCCTCTAGGGATCCCCCCTTTAAGGACAAGATTAAGGAACCGGGTCGGCTGTATTTATAGGAACGATTAGGTAGTTGGAGGGAAGGGGGCGATTTTCAGCACCCAGCACCTCCCTCCCCAGTGTTTACACAGCTAAAGCCAAACAGATCATGCTTCCCAGAGTTGGAGAGGAAAGTGTCCGAGACCTGTCCACTCCAGTCTTGGAACTGGGCACGGAGTACAGAAGTGCTTCCCAAGGGTCACCGCCCCAAGGCCCTGGAGGGATCAGTTACTGTGCGAGAGCGACCCCTGCTGGAGATGGGGACGATAGCGAGAACTGGGTCTGGGCTTTCCTGGAGAACTTGTTGCCTCATCTCCGCACCTTTGCGAGTTATCTCTGTTTGTATCTCTTTAAAGTGTTTATCAGCATGTTTTTGTTGCCATATCGCTCAGTGCGTTGCTGGAACTTCTCGGTCCACGATCCGGGTTCCTCTCTCATCAACCCTTGTCAAACCGACTCCCCGGGAGCTCTCCGTGGTGCTGGCCTGCTGCGCTCCTGTCCGCGGTCCTGAAATCCAAACTCAGGGTGGGGGGCTGAGGTCAGGAGAGAGGAAGTGGTGCGGGAGGTCTGAGGAAAGGCATAGCCCAGAACACGTCTGACTCGCAAACACCCACTTGCGCCTCAAGATGGGCCAGGGGAAAGCTAAGTCCAGAAGTTCTTGCTTGCTATTGCCTCCAGGATATCACTGGGTGCCCACAAAGGGACCTAGAGACAGTATCTACTGATTCATTCACTTATACACCACTTACAGAGGAACTATGTGTGGAAGGTGGTGTTTTGGGATCTTGGGGACAGCTGATAAGGAGACAGACAAAAACTCTGCCCTACCCTGAGATAGGAGCAGATTTGTGGTAGTGGTCAGTGCTCACAAATTCACATTCATGCTCTACAACCACAGCCACACGCACACTTGGCAAATACATGGACATGGACATACTCTGCAATAGACACACAATCACATATTCAAACACACTCTGCACACACATATTCCATAAACATGGACCCACATGCATACACGTACACACAAACCTATTGTACATATTTGCAAATACTCAGCAAACACAAACACATATGCACATAAACTCACACTCTAAAAACATACAAACTCATACTTAGGAAATACATACATACACTCGGCAAATGCAAACACACACAAACACGTACAAACACTCAACATAAGCCAGGCATGGTGGCTCAGGAGGCTGAGGAGGGTGGATTGCCTGAGCTCACAAGTTTGAGACCAGGCTGAGCTAAAGTGAGGCCCGCCTCTAAAAATAGCCCAGCGTATGGCAGGTGCCTGTAAACCCAGCTACTCAGGAGGCTGAAGCAAGAGAATCACTTGATCCCAGGAGTCTGAGGTTGCTGAGAGCTATGATGCCACATCACTCTACCAGGGGCAACAAAGTGAGACTCTGTCTCAAAAACAAAATAAAACAAAACAAAAACCAAACACTCAACATGAGCACACCCCAATAGTCCCAAATCCAAGATATGCTTAGTTGTACCCAACACACAGACACATTTTTCTCTCAACACATAGATGCACACACACATATAGGAATGTTTTTCTCATCTGATTTTCTCCCTAGAATGTCAGCTCTATGAAGACTAACATTTTCTTTTTTTTTTTTTTTTTGGTTTTTGGCCGGGGCTGGGTTTGAACCCGCCACCTCTGGCATATGGGACCGGCGCCCTACTCCTTGAGCCACAGGCACCGCCCGAAGACTAACATTTTCAAGTCTTCTTCACTACTGTAGCACCAGTACCTAGGACATAGTAGGTACTCAATAAACGTTTGAATGAATGGAAGAATTGAAGGAATGTTCACAAAGAATATATATTCACAGACAATGCAAAAAGACACAGAAGCATGCACATGCACACACAGGTTCTGTTCTGCACATGACAACATCCCCATGTTCACTCATGGCCAACAATCTTTAATCACTGACTTACATTTTTGCAAGGACACCTACTCTGATCCTACATCCCCCCTCCACAGTAACTGTGACTCTCAGCCTTATTTAGTTGCACGCTGGTAACTTGGGACACATACAGTTCTCCTTATCCAGATTGTGAACACACCCCCACACAAACACATCCTCAGCTGAGAGCACATAAACACACCCTCAACAACACACACAGCTGCAAAAACAAGACACACAGATGCACATAAACACACAAGCCACACAAACACACCCTCATCTTACACACACACACACACACGTGCCCCACATAGACACAGAGCTTAAGCCACAAGCTCAACATAAGAACAAGCACATGGATACATACACAACGGCCCCAAGTCCACCAGCCTTTGGTCAGCAGGAGTGCGGGTGGAGGGAGGGAAGTCCCGCCCTCACATGAAAACACACCCCTTTCAGCTGCAACTGTATCCTGGACTTGATCCTGAGGTGTCTCAGCAGCCCCTAGATCTCAGTTCAGTTAACAGGTGAGTGGTGGTGGTGGGGGCGGGGGGGGCAGGGGCAGGTGGGAAGGGGCATACAGGCCAAACTTCCCCTGCCCTGGGACTTTTGGACCCCAGTGACAGAACTTGAGTCACGTCATACCAAGTTTGGTCCCACAGGCCCAGCTCTGGGTGATAGCCCCTAAGCCGATTGTGGGCCAAGAGAAGGTGACCGTGAGAGAGGCCAACAGGGATTGAGAGGGAGGGAGGAGGTTGAGCAGAAGAGAGGGAGGAATTACTGCACAGGAGAGATAGATTGGAAGAGCCAGGACAGTCCCCTTGGTTCCAGGGAAAGAAGTGGTCATTTAAAGGCCAACAAGGTAGGATATCCTGTCAGGTGGAAGGGGGGAGAGCCAGCATGGTCTAAGTTAGGGGGGTGGCACCTGAGCCCAAGGGATGGACACGCTATAGGTCTGATGGGAGGAGGGCTCCTGGCTCAGAGGCAGGCCTGGTGGCCCCCGGGAATTTGAAAGTCTTTGACCATTGTCCAGCCTCCTATTAGCAGCCCCTCCCCTATTCTGCCTGGCACTGCTTCCTGGGAATTCAGCAGGAAGATGCCACCCTGAGCTCCCAGAAAGGGACAGCTGAACCTCACCACTGCATTCTAACTGGCTTTTATCTCAGGTGGACATGGCCTGCTGGGGACACATTCAACCCAATGGCCTGGCCTGGGCCCTGCAACTGATGCTGGCATGGATCCTATTGGAGGCCTGTGGAGGGAGCCACGCACTCCAACCTAGGTCCTGGGGACACCATGTGCCGGCAACTGATCTGGGCACAGACCAGGTGCACCTGGCAGGTGAGCACCCCAGGCCTTGTGTAACCCCCAAAACCCAGGAACCCCCCTGCTGCCATGGCAGACCAGAAATTCGTTATGAGAGGGGCTTAGGGTGGCCACCAAGGTAGGCAGTTAGAACTAGTGCTGAAGAATAATGGATAAGAGTCAGACTGCCTGGGTTCAAATCCCAACTGTGCTGCTTTTGTAGCTGTGTGACTCTAGGAAAATCATTTAATCTCTCTGGGACTCACATGGGCCACTAAAACAGGGGCTATCAGACCCATATCCTGTTATATATGGCATACAACAGACATACCTCACAGAGGCAGGAAGATTAACCATATGAACACTTAACATCACTACAAGGCACATGAAAAATCATAAGCTGATTATTATAAATGATATATGTTTATTATTACTTAAAACTTTTTAAGTAAAGCTTTACTACTTAAAATATTTGCATTTCAAGTGAATGTCTTTACTTAAATTTTATATTTGGGAGGAATGATCTAACTGGGATCTCCTTTGTTCAGGAAACCCCCAGGCCTCAGTTCCCAAACCTTACCTGAGGATCCAAGACCCCTCCTCAAACGAGTCCCCTTTGCCAGGATCTTGTTGTCCCACAGAGATGGACACGCCAGAGGCATCAGGCCCTGGGGTTTCTCCAGAGTGGTGTGGGGCACGGAGCACCGGGTGAGTACAGCACCCCCTAACATTTAATGTGTACTTTGCCCGAGTTGCAGATCCTGACCCATCTGGCCCTATCTCCCACAATATCCAGGTGCGAATCCTTCCTGGGACACCTTCAAGTTGCGCTCCGCAGTCGCTTCCGCATACTGCTATTGGGGGTACGCCAGGCGCAACCGCTCTGCCCGGAGCTCTGTGAGGCCTGGTAGGAGAGGCCAGCATGAGGGGAGGGGCCTATGCTTTGGGCGGGGCCTGAGATTCCCTCGGCCTGGTGCTTGAAGGAGCGTGACCTCTCATAGGGGCTCATCTAAGGAATGAGGTTTAGCGTTTTAAGGTGACACAGAAAGGGACAGGACCTTTGAAGATCTCAGCTTTTAAAATTTCAGTGCAGGGTATGGCCTATTGTGGCCTGGGGATTTTTAAGGAGTGGGGTCTTTTTTTTTTGCAGTTTCTGGCCAGGGCCAGGTTTGAACCTGCCACCTCCAATATATGGGGCTGGCACCCTACTCCTTGAGCCACAGGCGCTGCCCAGGAGTGGGGTCTTTTGATTGAGAAAGAAATTCAGCCAGTGGCTCAGACCTGTAATCTTACCATCCTGGGAGGCTGTGGAGGGAAGAGTGCTTAAGTTCAGGAGTTTGAAACCAGCCTGAGCAAGAGCAAGACCCCAGCTGTACTTAAAAAATAGAAAAATTAGCCAGACATGGTAGTAGGTGCCTGCAGTCCCAGCTACTCAGGAGACTGAGGCAGGAGGATCTCTTTCTCTCTCTTTTTTTTTTTTTTGTATGAGACAGAGTCTCATTAAGTCGCCCTTGGTAGAATGCCATGGTGTCACAGCTCACAGCAATCTCAAACTCCTGGGCCTAAGCGATCCCCTTGCCTCAGCCTCACAGGCAGCTGGGACTACAGGCACCCACCACAACACCCAGCTATTTTTGTTGTTGTTGTCATTGATTAGCAGGCCTGGGCCAGGTCAAACCCACCAGCCTGGGTGCATGTGGCTGGCACCCTACCCACTGAGTTATGGGTGCCAAGCCAGGAGGCTCTCTTGAACCCAGGAGTTTAGGGTTGCTGTGAGCTAAGTTGGTGCCACAGCACTCCAGCCTGGGGGAACCGAGTGAGACTAAGAAAAGAAAAGAATAAGAAAGAAAAAGAGAAGCTAAAAGGGTGGGAAAATGTAAGGTGCTGGCCTGGAACAGATGGCTTGAAGTCTGCAGGGATGAGGTCAGTTGAAATAACATGGCCCAGGCTAGGCACAGTGGCTCATGCCTGTAATCCTAACACCCTGGGAGGCCAAGGTGGGTGGATAGCTTGAACTCATGAGTTCAAGACCAGCCTGAGCAAAGTGAGACCCCATCTCTACTAAAATAGAAAAACTGAGACAAGAGGATCGCTTGAGCCCAAGAGTTGGAGGTTGCTGTAAGCTATGACACCACAGCACTCTAACCAGAGCAACAGCTTGAGACTGTCTAAAAAAAAAAAAGAAAGAAAGAAAAGAAATAACATGGTCCTGGGCGGCACCTGTGGCTCAGTGAGTAGGGCGCTGGCCCCATATGCCGAGGGTGGCGGGTTCAAACCCAGCCCCGGCCAAACTGCAACAAAAAAATAGCCGGGCATTGTGGCAGGCGCCTGTAGTCCCAGCTGCTCGGGAGGCTGAGGCAAGAGAATCGCGTAAGCCCTAGAGTTAGAGGTTGCTGTGAGCCGTGTGACGCCACAGCACTCTACCCGAGGGCGGTACAGTGAGACTCTGTCTCTACAAAGAAAAAAAAAAAGAAATAACATGGTCCAAAGTATTGCTGTAAAGATTTGATGGAATATGAGATATAAATCTAGAGAGACAAGATTTGCAGGGAAGTGGTCCTAAGAGACAGATTGAACCTAGGGGAGAGGCACATACGGAACTGAGCCCGGTTGAGCCAGAGTCCCACTAGAATATGGCTGCAGAGCCTTCACTCACCTCTCCACATGCCCTCCCCAGGTTTGCCATCTGTGAAAATGATATGACCTGTGGCTGGACTTGGCTCCCACTCCCAGTTAAAAGGAGCTGTGAACCCAACTGCCGTACCTTTGGGCAGGTGAGTGTGGGGCAGAGGGAGAAAGGAGTACAGACTGGCACTCCCAAGGTCCCTGCTCCCACCCTTCCCCTTTTCGCAGGCCAATCCCCCCACCAAGAAGTGCCCATAGCCTCTCAAGTGCCCAATGAGTCCAGATTTGCCCTTTCCAAGGGACCATCTCTGCTCTGGCCTGTCCACAGTTTACCCTGTGAACCCAGAGGTCTAAGTTACCACCTTCAAGGCCCCAGCCTTGGTATCTCCTCCCCTGCACCTACCCCACGCTGTTTGGCCCCAGGAACCCAGTAAAAGCAGGTGCTCTCCCCCAGATCCTGTTCCCACTCTGGCCCAGCCACAGACTCCCCAGCAGGCCTCTCCTGCGCTGAGCCTACCCTCAAAGGCACTCACGGATCTTCGCTTCCTGAGGCGACGCCCCCTACCAAGAAAGTCCGCCTCCAGCGGGTCTGGATTCCGCCCATTCGAGCCCTAACTCTACCCTTTTACCAGACCTTCGTTGATGGGATGGATCTTTGTCGTTCGGTTTTGGGCCACACCCTGCCAGTGGCCTCTCCTGGCGCCCGTCACTGCCTCAACGTTTCCCTCCCGGTTCTGTCGCATCCAAGACCCCGACAGCGGTCCCAGGAAGCTACCTCCCGGCGTTCCCGCCGCCCTCGCACTTTGATCCTGGAAGCAGCCGGCAGCGGGAGTGGCAGTGGAAGCGGCAGCGGCGCCTAGCGGACGCCTGGCCTTGGATGGGAGATGTAGCCCTTCTCTGGCCCCACCCCTCTCCCTCTCTGCTTTCTAGTTTTCCAATAACCTGTCCCTCCTCTCTGGGGCTCCACAGATTTGCCCCTCTCCAGGTTATCTGAAAACAGCCAACTCTCGCTCATTTTTCCCACTCCTCCATGAATAAAGTCACCAGCTAAGAGCACGTGATGTGGCTGCTTCTTGGGGAAATGGGTGAGCAGGAAATTTTCAAGCAAGTGACAGGTGTCTCATTTCTAATCCTCAGAGCCTAGAATTAGCGATTAATTCATACTAGAGTGTAAATAATGGATGGCCTACATTACCCTGGGGCATTCAGCATGACTCAGAATACCCAGTTACCAGAAATGGGGGTGGGGATGTCAGAATAGGGGCTGATTAGAATACGGGTTGTTCCCTCCTACTGTGTGCCACCAGGCCTGCCAAGAAGCTGGCTGATTATATAGTCTTCAACGCACTTACAGCTTTTCCTTCTAGTAAGCAGACCCAGTATGTCCGACATAAGATACCCGTAACTTTCTTCCTCCCTTCTCTTCTCCCATATCCCAGTCTAAGACCTAACACATAGAACTGGACTCATTCAGGATTTCAGCTGTGCACACTGCTCTTAATCCTTCTATCCAACAGGCCCTAGGAACACCTTGGTTTCCCCACCTGTAAAACAGGGGCAATGTCCCATTCAGTTCTGTTCAATAGAGCAAGGTTAATGGATACTTTCTGTGTCTCAGGCACTGCACTGAGATGAACAAATCAGGCCCATTCCCTGTCCTCCGGGAAGATGGAATGACAAAAAGAGAGAGGTCTCCCACTGGGGATGATACAGGCAGGCTTCTTTCAGCTGCTAGGAAAAAAAAAAAACAACAGCTAAAAGTGCCTCTAGCCAGAACAGTGATGAAGTTTCAGAAATGGCTGTATCTAGTACTTAAGTTAGAAATCATTTAGGACAGAATCTCCACACCAATAGCAAAGATGGACCAGCAAATTCACTATTCCAGTAGTTAAAATGTGCCTATTTATCCAAAAAAGCAGCAAAGGTTCCAGGTTGGCTTGGTAGAACCCTGCCCTCACCCCCAACCCAGGGAAGTTAGGCATTGGAACTAGCACAAAGGGAAAGGAGTAACAGGTGGGGAAGATACGCAGAGATTGGTAGGAATGACACCTTGACAGTATAGTATGTCTACCTCTATTCACAACCCAATTCCACCACTTATTCATGCTGTCACTTCACATATGTTGCCTAGTGTCAGATAGTTTCTTCGTCTGTAAAATAGGAATAATTTGCAAGGTGCAGCGCCTCAACGCTTGGAATCCTAGCACTATGGGAGGCTGAAGCAGGATTGCTTGAGCTCAGGAGTTTGAGACCAGCCAGAGCAAGAGCAAGATCTCGTCTCTACTAAAAATAGAAAAATTAGGGTTGAGCACAGTGGCTCACACCAGTAATCCTAGCACTCTGAGAGGCTGAGGTGGGTGGGTCACCTGAGCTCAGGAGTTCAATCCCAGACTGAGCAAGAGTGAGACCCTGTCTCTGAAAAATAGCCAGGCACCAGGCATAGTGGCTTGTGCCTTTAATCCTAGCACTCTGGGAGGCTGAGGCGGGTGGATTGCACACAGATTAGAGACCACTCTTAGCCAGAGCAAGACCCCATCTCTAAAAAAAATAGCGGAGTGTCGCCTGTAATCCCAGCTACTTCGGAGGCTGAGGCAAGAGATCGCCTAAGCCCAGGAGCTGGAGGTTGCTGTGAGCTGTGTGACGCCATGGCACTCTATCAAAGGCAATAAAGACAGACTGTCTCTACAAAAAAAAAAGCGGGGTATTGTGGCGGGTACTTGTAGTCCCAGCTACTCAGTAGGCTGAGGCAAGAGAATTGCTTGAGCCCAGGTTTGAGGTTGCTGTGAGCTCTGATGCCATGGCACTCTACCCAGGGTGACAGAGTGAGACACTGTCTTAAAAAAATATAATAAAATAAAAATAGGTTCAGTGGCAGTAGCTCAGTGAGTGGGGTGCTAGCCATATACACCGAGGCTGTCAGGTTTGAAAGCCCAGGCTTGCTAAACAACAACTCCAACAAAAACTAGCTGGGCATTGTGGCACGTGCCTGTGTCCCAGCTCCTTGGGAGGCTGAGGCAAGAGAATCGCTTAAACCTAAGAGTTTGAGGTTGCTGTGAGCTGTTATGCCACAGCACTCTACTGAGGGCGACATAGTGAGACTTTTTTGTTCCCCCCAAAATAAAAATAAAATAAAATAAAATAAAAAACAAAATGAAATAAAATAGAAAAATTAGCTAGCTGTTATAGCAGGCAACTGTAGTCTCAGCTACTTGTGAGACTGAGGCAGGAGGATTACTTGAGCCCAGGAGTTTGAGGTTACAGTGAGATATAATGATGCCATTGCACTCTAGCCCAGGCAACAGAGCAAAAGTGTCTCAAAAAAACGTGGTGAGTGGGGCGGCGCCTGTGGCTCAGTCAGTAGGGCGCCAGCCCCATATACGGAGGGTGGCGGGTTCAAACCCGGCCCCGGCTGAACTGCAACCAAAAAATAGCCGGGCGTTGTGGTGAGCGCCTGTAGTCCCAGCTACTCGGGAGGCTGAGGCAAGAGAATCACTTAAGCCCAGGAGTTGGAGGTTGCTGTGAGCTGTGTGATGCCATGGCACTCTACTGAGGGCCATAAAGTGAGACTCTGTCTCTACAAAAAAAAAAAAAAAAAAAAAACGTGGTGAGATAATTTGATCCTCACCCAGTGTTACTGTGAGAATTCAGTAAGTTAATGTAATTTATTCTAGTTACCCATTACTGTGTTACAAGCAGCTCCAAACTTTGGAGTAAACAAGTCATTATCCTTCATGGTTCCAGGGTTTGACTGGGCTCAGCTTGGTGGCTCTCACCCAAGATCTCTTCCTCACTCACATACCTGCTTGTTGGCACTAGTTGTTTGAGAGTTTTTTGGTGCTTTTTTTTTTTTTCAAGACAGAGTCTTGCTCAATCATCCTGGGTAGAGTGCTATGGCGTCATCATACCTTACTGCAACCTCAAACTCCTGGGCTCAGCCTTCCCAGTACATCGGGCTGAAGGTGAAATCACCTCATCCAGCTAATTGCTCTATTTTTTTTTTTTTGTAGAGACAGAGTCTCACTTTATAGCCCTCGGTAGAGTGCCGTGGCCTCACACAGCTCACAGCAACCTCCAACTCCTGGGCTTCAGCGATTCTCTTGCCTCAGCCTCCCAAGTAGCTGGGACTACAGGCGCCCGCCACAACGCCCGGCTATTTTTTGGTTGCAGTTTGGCTGGGGCCGGGTTCGAACCCGTCACCCTCGGTATATGGGGCCGGCGCCCTACCGACTGAGCCACAGGCGCCGCCCTATTTTTTTTTTTTTAAAGCAACATGACTTTAATTACTTTGGAAACATCCCTCCCCCAATAATGCCTGAACCCAAAGGTACATAAAAATGACCAAAAATATTTTAAAATAATAGATTTGAGGATCATTGGTAGTTTCTTCTTCATGAGTACTTTCATAATTGCTCTATTTTTATAGAGACAGGGTCTCACTCTTGCTCAGGCTGGTCCTGAACTCCTGAGATCAAGTAATCTTCCTGCCTTGGCCTCTCACAGTACTAGGATTACAACCACAAGCCACAGTGCCTGGCCAGTGCTAGCTGTTATTTATTACCTTGACCTTCACCTAAGGCTGTCGATCAAAATAGCCAATCAAATATAGTAAAATTGGAAGGATACAGAGAAGATTAGCATGGCTTCTGCGCAAGGATGACATGCAAATTCACGAAGCATTCCATATTAAATAAATAAATAAGGCCTTTGCTTGTGGCTTGGACTTCCTAACAGTATGCCAGCCGGGTACTAAAGAAAGTGTCCTAAGAAAGCAAGCCTAGTGGAAGTTCTCTCACTTTTGATGACTCAACCTCAGAAACCACAGTGTTGCATCTTTCTATTCACTACAGTTGAATTGCTTAAAGCCAGCTCATATTCAAAGGGAGGCATCATAGATCCTGCCTCCTCATGGGAGGGATGTCAAATAAAATGCTTTGAAAGTTTGGCACATATTTAACACTCAAAACATATTGCTTTTTGTGGCTGACACTATAGATCTTATTCCTGATGTTATAAACTGTGTCATTGTGACAAGGAGAAGCAGTCAAGGAAGAATAGAGGCAAATAGTTGAAGATCTCTAGGCAGATGAGAAAGTCATGTTGAAGGAGAGATTTTGTGTTTTGGAGAACTCCAAGCTGCCCAGCAAGCCTAGAGCAGAGCTTGAGAAATGGAGTCTGATCATGGAAGTCTTTGTACACCAGGCAAAGGCCCCTTAAATCTGGAGATGAAGAGCATGAGAGCTATGGAGGGGTTTAAGCAGAGGAAGGTCCATCAAACTTGCCTACCTCTTGGAGACAGAACTCAGAAAGCAAGATAACCAGTGAAGTGCTCCAGGAACCAGAAAGTGGGCAGCAGGGGGTGGGGAGGATCAGAGAGGCTCCTGGCCTCAAGTGATCCTCCTGCCTCAGTTTCCTGAGTAGCTGGGACTACAGGCAAGAGCCACCACACTTGGCTAACAAGTTTTGTTGTTTTTTTTGAGACAGAACCTCAAGCTGTCCCTCTGGGTAGAGTGTCGTGGCATCACAGCTCACAACAACCTCCAACTCCTGGGCTCAAGCAATTCTCCTGCCTCCGCCTCCCAAGTAGCTGGGACTTCAGGCGCCCACCACAAGGCTTGGCTATTTTTTGGTTGCCACTGTCATTGTTTGATGGGCCCAGGCTGGATTCGAACCTGCCAGCTCAGGTGTTTATGGCGGGCGCCTTAGCCGCTTGAGCCACAGGCGCGGAGCCTAACAAGCAAGTTTTAAACATGACCTTGCAGATATTTAGGAGGCTTTGGGCAGAACCCCAGATTCCACATTTCTAACTCCTGGTAAGCTCAATACTCCTAGTCTGGGGACTCCACTTTGAGCACCCAGGGATTGAAAAGCTTTTAAACGTTTGTTGAGTTAGAGCTTTAGACTGTTAGTTTCTGTTTGTTGCCAGCTACTAGGAAAGATAGGCAATCTGTTCTTTTCTTGCTAAGCTGAAATCCATTGGTAGTCAGAAGGACCTAAAATTTCCAGATTAATTGTAATTCTAATAATTCTGAGGCTGATAAAAGCAAAACTGAGAGGTTGAGCATGGAAGCTCACATGCCTGTAATCCCAGCACTTTGGGAGGCTGAGGCAGGAGGATCACTTGAGGCCAGGAATTTGAAGCCAGCCTGGACCTTGTCTTTTTTCTTTTTTTTTTTTTTGAGACAGAGCCTCAAGCTATCACCCTGGGTAGAGTGCCCTGGCGTCACAGGTCACAGCAACCTTCAACTCCTGGGTTTAAGCAATTCTCTTGCCTCAGCCTCTCAAGTAGCTGGGACTACAGGCGCCCAACACAATACCCAGCTATTTTTTGGTTGTAGTTGTCATTGTTTGGCAGGCCTGGGCCGGATTGGAACCCGCCAGCTCTGGTGTATGTGGCTGGGGCCTTAGCAGCTTGAGCTATAATCGCCAAGCTGAGACCCTGTCTCTTTAAGAAAAAAAAGAAGAGGGGCGGTGCCTGTGGTTCAGCTGGTGGGGCGCTGGCCCCACATTCCAAGGGTGGTGGGTTCAAACCCAGCACGGGCCAAACTGCAACAAAAAAATAGTTGGGCTTTGTGGTGGGCGCCTGTAGTCCCAGCTACTCGGGAGGCTGAGGCAAGAGAATCGCCTAAGCCCAGGAATTGGAGGTTGCTGTGAGCTGTGACCCCATACTGAGGGCAATAAAGTGAGACTCTGTCTCTAAAAAAAAAGGGTGGCACCTGTGGCTCAGTGGGTAGGGCAGCCCCATATACGGAGGGTGACAGGTTTAAACGCGGCCCCAGCTAGCATAAACAGCAGTGGCAACTGCAACAAAAACATCCGGGCGTTGTGGCGGGTGCCTGTAGTCCCAGGTACTCGGGAGGCTGAGGCAAGAGAACTGACCTAACCCAAGAGCTGGAGCTTGCTGTGAGCTGTGATGCCAGAGCACTCTACCCAGGGCGACAAAGTTAGACTCTGTCTCAAAAAAAAAAAAAAAAAGGCAGCGCCTGTGGCTCAGTGGGTAGGGTGCTGGCCCCATATACCGAGGGTGGTGGGTTCAAACCCGGCCTAGCCAAACTGCAACAAAAAAAAGCAGGGCATTGTGGCGGGCACCTGTGGTCCCAGCTACTGGGGAGGCTGAGGTAAGAGAATCGCCTAAGCCCAGGAGTTGGAGGTTGCTGTAAGTTGTGACGCCACAGCACTCTGCCGAGGGCGATAAAGTGAGACTCTGTCTCTACAAAAAAAAAAAGAAGTGTTGAATTAAAAGCCATCCCCTTTCTTCTTTTCCATTAAAACTCCCCTAGTCCACTCAAAGTAGGGTCAAGGGTTGGAGGAAGCTTGCCCCTTCCTACCTCCAGGAACCAATTCTTGGGTCTTCCCTCCAAAATTCCATCCCTCTTACTTTGGGCTTGGGCATGGGCATGTGTCCTGCTTCTAGCTAAAAAGTAGCAGAGGTTGTTACTGGAGAGGTCTTTGGCAGTTGGGATGTGATGCCTGGAACTGTGGGAAACACATTGGGATGACAGACAAAACCACTAAAATTGGCAAAATAGAAGATGGATATAATATGGCTTGTTTTTTTGTTTTGAGACAGAGCCTCAAGCCTTCGCCCTGGGTAGAGTGCTGTGGCATCACAGCTCACAGCAACCTCCAACTCCTGGGCTCAAGCGATTCTCCTGCCTCCGCCTTCCAAGTAGCTGGGACTACAGGTGCCTGCCACAACGCCTGGCTATTTTTTTTTTTTTGGTTGTAGTTGTCATTTTTTTGGCAGGCTGGGGCTGGACCCGCCCACTCTGGTGTATGTGGCTGGCGCCTTAGCTGCTTGAGCTACAGGCACTGAGCCAATATGGCTTCTTTGTCCAGCCATGAGGCATCCAAACTTCTCATGGAGGGAGATAAACCTTTCCTGCGGGGTGGCTCCTGTGGCTCAGTGGGTAGGGTGCTGGCCCCATATACTGAGAGTGTCAGGGTGGAACCCAGTCCCAGCCAGCTAACACAGCAGTGGCAACTGCAACAAAAAATAGCTGGTGTTGGGCAGCGCCTGTGGCTCAAGGAGTAGGGCACCGGTCCCATATGCCAGAGGTGGCGGGTTCAAACCTAGCCCCGGCCAAAAACCAAAAAAAAAAAAAAAAAAAATAGCTGGCGTTGTGGTGGGCACCTGTAGTTCCAGCTACTCGGGAGGCTGAGGGAAGAGAATCGCCCTAGCCCAAGAGCTAGAAGTTGCTGTGAGCTGTGACGTTACAGCATTCTACTGAGGGCGACAAAGTGAGACGCTGTCTCAAAAAAAAACAACACTTTTCCTGCTGCTGGCAAGGCCAAAGGGGAAACAAGTGCTCACCTATGTTGCTGATGGGAAGCCATATGGTATAAGTCACCATGTAGAATTTGGCAATATGTCTCCAAATTATAAACATACAGATCCTGTAACCCAACAAGTCTACTTCTATGAATTTAGTCTCCAAATCTGTCCACAAGAAACAATGAAATACCCCAGTCATGCCTTGCCTTATCTTTTTTAATAAGAAACTTGGTGACAATCTGTAGTTTATTTAACAATCTATCAGGAGGAATAAAATAAACTACAGGACAGTCAAACAATGAAGGACTCTGCAAGAGTAAAAGTAATAAGGCAAATCTTTAGCCTATTATACCTTGGAATTATCCCCAAGGTATATTTGGTAAAAAGAGTTAGATGCACTGTCTAGGGTACACTTTGCTTCCACTACAAAAACAAAAAACTTTGGGTGGCGCCTGTGGCTCAGTCGGTAAGGCGCCGGCCCCATATACCAAGGGTGGCGGGTTCAAACCCGGCCCCGGCTGAACTGCAACCAAAAAAATTGCTGGGTGTTGTAGCGGGCGCCTGTAGTCCCAGCTACTCGGGAAGCTGAGGCAAAAGAATCCCTTAAGCCCAGGAGTTGGAGGTTGCTGTGAGCTGTGTGATGCCATGGCACTCTACTGAGGGCCACAATGTGAGACTCTGTCTCTACAAAAAAAAAAAACAAAAAACTTTAAGAATGAGTGTATGTATATATGCATCTATGTTTATAACAAACCAAGTTATCTCCAGAATGACTCAGAAGGCACAGGTTAAGCCCACCAGTGAGCTGGGGGGTAGTGGCAGAATGAAAGGGAAGCTTCTCAATGTGCTTTTTTGGCATTTATTTATTTATTTATTTATTTATTTTGCAGTTTTTGGCCAGGGCCGGGTTTGAATCCACCACCTCTGGTATATGAGGCCGGCGCCCTACTCCTTTGAGCCACAGGTGCCACCTGGTTTTTATTTTTATTTATTTATTTATTTTTGTGATTTTTTTTTTGGCCGGGGCTGGGTTTGAACCCGCCACCTCCAGCATATGGGACCGGCGCCCTACTCCTTGAGCCACAGGCATCGCCCTATTTATTTATTTTTGAGACAGAGCCTCAAGATGTTGCCCTGGATAGATCATAGCTCACAGCAACCTCAAACTCCTGGGCTCAAGCGAGTCTCCTGTCTCCGCCTCCCAAGTAGCTGGGACTACAGGTGCCCACCACAACTCCCGGCTATTTTTTGGTTGCAACCGTCATTGTTGTTTGGCAGGCCCGGGCTGGATTTGAACCTGCCAGCTCAGGTGTATGTATGTGGCTGGCGCCTTAGCCGCTTGAGCCACAGGTGCCGAGCCTGGTTTTTATTTTTTAACAAACAGGTTCTCTCTGTCACCCATGTTGGAATGCAGTGGCACTATCATAGCTCAATGCAGCCATGAACTCCTGGGCTCAAGCTATTTCCCCACCTCAGCCTCCTGAGTAGCTGGGACTATACACATGCACCACCATGCTCGGCTAAAATTTAAATTTTTTTTTTTAGAAGATGGGGTTCTCACTATATTGACCAACTTGTCTTAAACTCCTGGCCTCAAGTGATCATTTTTTTTTTTTTGAGACAATGTTACTATGTCACCCTTGTGGCACACAGCTGATAGCATCCTCAAACTCTTGGGCTTAAGTGATTCTCTTGCCTCAGCCTCCCAAGCAGCTGGGACTACAGGCACCAGCCACAACGCCTGGCTATTTTTTTGTTGTTGCCACTGTTGTTTTATAGCTGACCTGGGCTGCATTTGAACCCACCAGCCCTGGGGCATGTGGCCAGCACCCTGATCACTAAGCTACTAGCGCCAAGCCTCAAGTGATCCTCTTGCTTCTGCCTCTCTAATGTTGTGTCATATAATTATGTCATGTATTTCAAAAATAAAACCAAATCAAAATCATTCAACTAATGCCCTGTTTAAATTCCAAAAGGCAATAGCTGAGTCCAGCTGCACAGCATGTCCCACCCTGTCCCTGCCCCCAAGTACAACCTCCACTCTTCTTTAAACACTTTTAATCACCTGCTGGAAGGCAGCTAGAAGTATAGGCTGGCTCCTAGAGGGTGGTGGCTGACTCTAGGCCACGCTCATAGAAGTACCGGTGAGGGACACGGAGGCAGGTTCGAGGGCCTTCATTAAGGAAGTAGGAGGTGATCCTCCCAGCACTCTCCTGGTCTCCTACTGTTGAGTCCTCCCTGTGGGAGAGAAATGGTGGACAATGACCACTTCCAAGGGGAGTGGCCCTGCCAGACAAAGCTGAGCTGTGGCCACTGTCCCTGCCCACTGCACCCTTGGGATACCTACCACACAACATCTTCTGCCTCCTTCTCCAGGACAGCCATAGCTGTGCGCCAACTGAACCGGACAAACTGGGGAAAGCCGAAGACAGGTTCCACATGTTTCTTCAACCACGCTTTCGTCTTGGGATCTGGGGTGGGATGGACAACCATGACAGCCCCTGAGCCACACCATAATGTCCAAGCTCCTGGCCACACTTGTCTAAGGGTTTCTCCTGACTACTGGAGGTGCTTGCTGCCGTCTGAGGCACCTTCCAGGACCTTTACACAGGTAGATCCCTCCCACTCTCACCTGGTCAGGAGTTGCTCAAGGTGCAGTTTAAGGTAAATGCCTCTGAGACATCTCCCTGACTCCTGTTTAGTGCAGTCATTAAACCAACATTTGCTGGCATCAAGTTAATGCCCATCCTCTCCACATAGTCAGGAGTTCTCTGGGGACAAAGAAGTCTTTATCTTGCTCTCTGCTGTATCCCCAGGGATCAGCCCTGCCTGGCATGTACTAGCCACTTAAACACTGCATGATGCCAAAACTGCCTTTGGCCTGGGCCTGTTTTCCCTACTTTGGTCTCACCTGAGTTCACAGACTTGCTATGTGGCCCCACCCAATCGCCAGCCTCTCCCTGGGCCTCAGAAGGACCAGGAAGTTCCATTAAATCTTGAAATCT
Organism: Nycticebus coucang; assembly: GCF_027406575.1. NCBI lineage: Eukaryota > Metazoa > Chordata > Mammalia > Primates > Lorisidae > Nycticebus > Nycticebus coucang. Next base: position 66,188,219 of record NC_069782.1, on the reverse strand, counting down.
GCCCGTGTGTGTGTGTGTGTGCACACGTGTGCACACACAGTAGTTTGGGGGCTACACAATTATTCCTACTTTACAACCAAGGAGACTGAGCCTCATGTTGAGGCAAATACAATGAATTCAAGGTAAGATCACTAGACATGTGTAAGTGCCCTCCATTCCTGTTCCCTTCCCCTTAACAAAAGCCCACTTTGTATTTCAGTCTCTCACTTTGACCACAAGTTAGGAAATCTCAGAAAAAGCTCATTCCTGGTGATGTCAATGTTATTACCACGGTTTCTGCCTCAGAGCAGCTCCAGAGGCAGGCCGACTACCAGCTGCTCACCATTGGGATAGCCTGAGCCATAATCCGCATCAAAGTCCTGCAGTCTTTCCACAAACTGCCAGTTCCTCACGGCCTGGTCACGAGCCACCTGTGGACAGCATAAACACTTGCAATCTCTCTCCCCCATAGCAGTGATGTGTGTCCCCTGCCCAGGGGGATGCTGAGATGCCCATGGTGAAGATGGAGAGAAGGGGGCTGACCTTTGCACAGATGCTGGCAGCACTAACCACAGAGTACAAAGCATCTGCTTTGGCCTTTACTGTCACCTTGATCCCAGGAAAGCACTGCTGCAGCCGCTTCTGGTATGTTTCTGGCATCCCCACTGTGTCTACAAACACCTGCCATGGCAACAAATATATTCCTTCAACAAACATCTAGAAAAACAAGTGTGCCAATGATCCAGTCTCACAGCCTTGGCACTTGCTAGCTGGAATATTCTTCTCACAGATCATGCCAGGCTGGATCTTTCTATCAAGGGTCTCAGCTCAAATGTCACCTCCCACACAGGCTTTCTCTGGTCGTGCTGCATTCATTCTAAGACAGGTTCATCTACGAGCACCTATGGCATACCAGATGACATTCTAGGTGCTAAAGACAAGGCAGCAAACACACTAGACAAAAATGCCTGCCTTTGTGGAGTAGAAACCTTGGTGAGGTCACAGGCAAGAGAAAGGATGAGAAAGAATAGGGGAGAGTTGGGAAGGATTCTGATTTTATTTCATTTAATTAATTAATTTTTTTTTAAAGCACAACTTATTTTATTTTTATTTTTTGCAGTTTTGGCCAGGGCTGGGTTTGAACCTGCCACCTCCGGCATATGGGGCCAGCACCCTACTCCTTTGAGCCAGAAGTGCCATCCCATTTAAGTAATATTTTAAAGGAGATATAGTCTTGGCTCGGCACCAGTAGCAGAGTGGGTACAGCACCAGTCACCTACACCGAGGCTGGCAGGTTTGAACCCAGCCCAGGCCAGCTAAACAAGAACCACAACAAAATACAGCCTTGCATTGTGGCGGGTGCCTGTAGTCCCAGCTACTGGGAGGCTGAGGCAAGAGAATTACTTAAGGAGTTTGGGGTTGTTGTGAGCTGTGATGCTATAGCACTCTACCTAGGGCAACATAGTGAGACTCTGTCTCAAAAAAAAAAAAAAAAAAAGAAATTAGGGTCTCACTTTGTTGCCCTAGAGTATAGTGGCATGATCACAGCTAGCTGCAGCCTCGAACTCCTAGGCTTAAGCCATGCCCCTGTCTCAGCCTCTAGAATAGCTGGAACACCAGGCTGCCCTGCCATACCTGTTTTTCTTTTTTTCTTATTTTTTAGCAAAGGGATCTCACTATGTTGCCCAGGCTGGTCTTGAACTTCTGACCTCAAGCAATCCTCCTGCCTCAGCCTCCCAAAGTCCTGGGATTACAGGGATGATTACTGGTGCTAGCTGTGTATTGTGGTGGGTGCCTGTAGTCCCCGCTACTTGGGAGGCTGAGGCAAGAGAATCACTTGAGCCAAGAGTTTGAGGTTACTGTGAGCTATGACAGCATAGCACTCTACTGAGCATGACAAAGTGAGACTCTGTCTCAAAAAAAAAAAAAAAATTTGTTTTTTTTTTAATGGTGCTGAGGAAGGTTCAGGGAGGATCTCTCTCAAGGTGGTGATATTTGAATAAAGGCTTGAAGGAGAGATAATGAAATGAACAGTATGGGGATCTAGGAGAGTCCTCAAGGCAGTGGGAACAGCCAGTACAAAGGCCCTCAGGTGGACCACCTTGACAATGCTGGATAGTAGTATGAAGGCCTAGGGCTGGAGGAAAGAAATGAGGTCAAGGAACTGCTGGAGGCAAGTACTGTCTCTGCAGCAGTTATTATTTTCAGCTTTGTTTGCCAGCTCACCATCTTTCTCCCCACCCTAGGCCTTGAACCCCTAAGGTTGGGGCTCATGTCTGTCTACCCCAGTCACTATATTACCAGCTGTGTATTTCAGGACTGGGCTTTAGCCACCTCCTCAGCAAGGCCTCCCCTGCTACAATCCCTATTTCGAATTTACTTCCCCTCTTCTCTCAATACATTTTGTTCTTTGACTCTGAGCACTGGATGCAATGCTGGTTTATGTTTTCCTCGGGTAATTTAATCGCACTCTCATCCATTTGGCTGTGAATTTTCCCAATGTAATTTCTACTGTGAAAATCTACTGTGATCAGAAAATTAAATGTCAAGATTTACATTTCATTGCACAGCACCCATGACTCAGTGGGTAGGGCGCCAGCCCCATATACTGAGGGTGGCGGGTTCAAAAGCAACCCTAGCCGAATTGCAACAAAAAAATAGCCAGGCATTGTGGTGGGTACCTGTAGTCCCAACTACTCAGGAGGCTGAGGCAAGAGAATCTCCTAGGCCCATGAGTTGGAGGTTGCTGTGAGCTGTGTGATGCCACAGCAGTCTACCAAGGGCAATAAAGTAAGACTCTGTCTCTATAAAAAAAAAAAAAAAAAAATTTACATTTCAAAAATATAACCATCTGGGGCGGCACCTGTGGCTCAGTGGGTAGGGCAGTGACCCCATATACTGAGGGTACCGGGTTCGAACCTGCCCCGGCCAAACTGCAACAAAAAAATAGCCAGGCATTTTGGCAGGCGCCTGTAGTCCCAGCTATTCCGGAGGCTGAGACAAGAGAATCACCTAAGCCCAAGAGCTGGAGGTTGCTGTGAGCTGTGATGCCACAGCACTCTATCAAGGGCAACACAGTGAGACTCTGTCTCAAAATAAATAAATAAATGAATAATAATAATAATAATGATAGCCATCTGCTGCTGTGCGTGGAGCAGATTGAATGGGATGGGGCTTGGTGGGGGCAGAGAGGAAGCTGAGTGGGTATCCAGGGAGAAGGGGATGCCCTGCTAGGACAGAGGCTGTGGGGAGGTAGACAGATGAGAGATTTGTTCAGAATGCTGAGCCTTTAGGATACGGGTAGAGATTAGACAGAGATAGGGCTGGGGGCTTACACCATGGTCCTTGGTGGGGCTCACAGGAATAAGAAATCAACGGCAGCAATGAATATACCTGAGGCACTCCAGAGGTATCTGGCTCTGAATCTGCTCATTGTGCTTTTTTGCCATTTTATCCTGTGATGATCAAATGGGGGGAAATCCAAGAGTTAACTCACCTGGGAGACTTTCACGCCCTTGTCCAATGCATACTGTATCAGCGCAGTAGCTGTATCATGGGACAGGGAGTTCAGGTTGTATTTGACCCTGGAGTAGGAACAGAGCCCAGTTAACCCCATTCTAAGCACAGAGCCAGCGCCAGCCCATGCCAGCTGCCCCTACTCACAGCTCCTCCCAGGAACCCCTCACCGGCCAAGCATGCTGGTAGAGATGAGGTTTGGAGACAGCACGTCCAGTGCCCAGCCCACAAAGTCCCCGTCTTCCTCTATTTTCGCAAAGAGCCTGTTCCGCTCACTCTCCGACAGGGTTTTTGAGTCTGGGAGGAAAGTTGAGAGAAGGGGTGCAGCTCCTAGTTCCTGCCCCCTCCAGTTCTCATTTGCCTCTGCACATGCCCAGAAACCCCTTCCCCAGACGTACACCCCAGGCTTACCTGCCACTTTCAGGGCTTCCAGATCTGCGAGGTGGAACAGAGGGCAATAACAGATGGCATAGACCATTGGGCCTGGAGAGGAGAGGCATCGAATTTCCGGGGGTGAGACTTCAACCAAGAAGCCCATGAAAGCTGCCGCCCCTGAAGCCATGGGCATCACATGCCCATCCCCTCCCTTGCCTCCCATTTCAGTGCTACTTGCTTCCCCCGTAACACGACCCTGCCCCTGGCCCTGGGGACGCACCCAACACAGGACCCCGGCCCGCTTCATCGACGCCCAGGACGCAAGGCTCCTTGAGGCACACTGAGGGCACCGGCGAATTCAGGCGACAGCGGCCGGTATTGTCATTCTCCAGCTCGCTGAGATCCATGCCGCCCCCAAGGTCTACAGAAGCAGGTCCTGGCACGCTTTTTCCGCGGGCCCCGCAGCTGTGCTCGTTCTAGACCAATCAGCGAGCAGATACGCCCTAGCCTCTCCCGCCGTCTTCGTCATTTGAGCCGACAACACCGCGCTGCCTCCTGGGACTTGTAGTCTGCAAGGGCGGCTGTCCGAAGCTGCCTCCGAGGACTCGGGTGGGCGGGGTCTCTCCGCAAGGTCCTGAGGCCCTGAGGCCCCACCAGCCCAGGCTGTTGGGAAGAGAGGGAATGGAACCGGACACAAACTCAGCTGTTGGAGGGCCTAGAAGGTCAAATACACCTACACTCCCAGTACACTGGTCTCCTTATCCTTGGGTCCCTGTTCACCACCTGGGTTCTGGCCCTTTACTCACGGTCCCTGCACCTCCAGGCATTTAAGCCCCCTGGAATAGGTATCCCCGCTTCCCTTGGACTCAGGCCCAAACTCCTTCCTCTGGTCGCTCCCTAGGACTCCCAAACCCACCAGGATTATGCTTCCAACTCCCTCTCTCATTGAGGCCAAGCGTCTCTTACCCGCAGTGGAGATTCCAGACCTTTGCAGACTTCTGCTGGGGTCTCCGTCCACCTCCACCATGCAGCTCATTCCTCTCAACTCAGGTTTCATCCCATCCTCACCCCTACATCTTACTCCCACTCTCCCCATCTTTCCGAGGCTCACGCTCCCCAGACCCTTCCACTCCTCTCACCGTACCTCTCCTATTCCCTGGGTTCAGCGGAGCTCAAGTTTTCTGCCTGTGGTTTCAGCCCATCATCAGGCTCACTCCCCTTCCCTCCTTTTCTTCCTTTATCCTCAGATATCGGATAAAGGAAGGGGCTCACTTCTTTTGACTCAGTTTGCTTCTCCCTCACCAGCCTCAAGTCCTACCTAGACTTAAGGTCCCATTTCTCCCTTTCCCATCCTCCCCTCACACCCACTGCTTTTCCTCTTTCCCGGCCCAGCTGGGACTCTGGGCCAGGGACCTGCCAGTCGACCTGACCAGCCTCCTCTGCGCCATTGTCTTACCCGGGCTCAGGGCCTCCAGTCGCAGTCCATCGGCTTGCACGATGTACAATCTTGTTGCCGACAGGGCCGTACCTGGATCAGGTTCTCACGGTCCATGAACACAGGTCCAGGAGCTGTGCCTACCACCTGGCGGCTGCGCTCCTGCTTGCCCAAGTCACAGAGACAGCGCCACTTTCCCCATGGGCCAAGGATGGAGTTCTCCACCTCTAGAAATAGAGGGCCTAGATGAAGACCCACATGAAGGGGATGGAAGGGACCTTTCTAGGGAAAAGGACAAACATACTAACAAATAACAACAGGTCATATTTGCTGAACTTTGCCTCCGCGCCTGGCACCTGCCACAGCTTATCCCATTTTAATCTTTCTATTAGTGTTAGGTAGAAAACAGATCTAGAGAGAGTAAGCTACCCTTCTAAGCTCACACATCTGGTGTGTGGCCTAGAGGGACTGCAAATTGACACTTCCAATCTATGCCAGCCTGCCCATTTGGGAGTGGAGCAGAACACCTGTGGTGCCCACCACCCAAAGCAGACTCCTGTCTTCAGGGACATGATCTTTGTGTATACAGCCACCATTTGGCCAACAGGGCTGTCAGGTGGTAGATTAAATAACACAATTAACATAATACAGGTCCTTAAATCCCCTGGCACTGTGCTAGCATGTAAAACAAAAACAACTACGATCACTTATTTAAATCAGCTACAACTTCTTGAGGACTCACTGGAAGGTCTTTACAGTACTGTTCACTGAATCTCTCTACTCCCCTTCCAGACAAGTGTTATCCTAACTTTACAGCTCATAAAGCCTTGACATCCTTTGTTCCATCTCTAGTCAGGTCTCTGTCACATTTTACTGGTTTCTTTCCCTTCCTCTGTCAGGCCTTTAGGCCTTGGCACTTACTGGTCCCTCTCCCTGGTGTGCTGTTTCATCAGATCTTTTTGTTTTGGGCTTTTGCTTGTCGTTCCTGTTGCAAGAGTTGCTTATCTTCTTTGGCCTGGCCTCTCTGACTTTGCAAGCTGATCCATCCCCTTCATTCTGTCTCAGCCTTTCCTAGCACCTATCCATGAGTTTATGGAGATGTCCCCTTTGGTGGGTTTTTATTGCCTGTCACCACCCCCCCCTCTTCCCCTGTGAGCAGCTTAAAGGCAGTATTTTTTTTTTTTTTAATTTACAGATGAGTAATAAACTGAGCCTCAGACAAAAGTAACCAGCCCAAAGAGATGCTGCCCAGTGCAGGGATAGGCAGAGATTTGAAGTCCCTTGGAGGAGAGTGTGTTTGCAGCCAGCTGGCGAAGTAGGGCAACGAGGCACCTTCCAGCACCATCCTCGCCACTTGTAGCTTACCCTTTTGTCGCTGCTGCCTCAGCTGCTCCCAGGTGTCACCTTCGCCCTGCTGGCCGAAGTACTGGTAGTCCAGGGAGAATTGGGCAGGGGTAGCCAGCAGCCGGAGCATCAGAGGCAGCAGCAGCAGCGCCGCCTGGCTCCGGGCCATGCCTGACTCCAACCGCCCCTCAAGCGCTCCAAGACAGAGTCGCGCGCGGAGTCCGTGGAGCCCACACTACCCCCGCGGGCCTATGCAGTGATCTGGGCCTGCGGCTGCTCGTCTACCCCAGCCGTCCGCAGACGCATAGACCGGGCCGCTCGGCTTCCCCTGTCGCAGGCGCAGTGGACCCGGCCGCTCCATCCGCTCCCCCCGCGCCCTGCGCGTCTTGGTTCCGGCCGCGCCTAAAAGGCTGGGCAGCCTAGGGCGCACTTGGCGCTGAGAACGCGGGTCTACGTGTCTGGTCGTCCGGGTGTCCGGTCTCTGCCCACGCAGGTATGGACACACCAGTGCACTTGGCTGGGGAGTCCTCTCTTCCAGCAGTTCCAGCCCTATGCTGACCTCATCGCCGGCCGCCTTTGTTTTCCATATGCCGTAGTGGCCTCATTTGTCCTTGAGGGGGAAACTGAGGCCACCGCCATGGCTTACAGGCCGGATCGCCGGGCTCCCCGCCCCCTGCTCGCGGGGGCCTTGCTTTCTCCTTCTGGACTCGGGGCTTGCGCCACCACGCTCTGGCTGACTCGCTAATAGGATGCTGGTGGCAGCGCCTGGGTCACTCACGCTCTGGTGAGGAGAGTGGGTTTCTGGCAGCCAGTGGGTTTCTGGCAGCCTCCGGGCCGCGTAAACCTCACACCGGGAGGGGGAGGGTTAGTGCTGTCGTCTCCGCCATTCAGACTCAGTAACCAGGCCCAGCACGCCGCGTGACCTTGGAAAGGGAGAACAAAAGGTCTTTCTTGGCACTCTGACCGGGCTGGGGTCTCAGCTTTCAGTTATGTCCTCCGGCAACGCTCACGTCGGCAAGCCTGCCCCTGACTTTAAAGCCACAGCTGTGGTGGATGGCGCTTTTAAGGAGGTGAAACTGACAGACTACAAAGGTAAGGGCCACCTGGAGTTGGCCGTGCTGAGGGTGGGGCCCACGCGTTAGAGGGGCTGAGTCCTAACTACTCTTCCATTTCCTTCCTCCCCAGGGAAATACCTTGTCCTCTTTTTCTACCCGCTGGACTTCACTTTCGTGTGCCCCACGGAGATCATAGCTTTCAGCGATCATGCTGAAGACTTCCGGAAGCTGGGCTGCGAGGTGCTGGGGGTCTCTGTGGACTCTCAGTTCACCCATCTGGCTTGGTATGAGTGGGAGCCGCGAAGAAAGGGAGGGAATATGTAGCTAAACCCTTACCATAGAATCTGAGCTGTGTGGCTTTGTGGACAGCCATTGCTCCAACTCCGGGCCTCCCTTTCTTCATCCGAAAAGAATGTATATTGACACCCAAGCCCTGAACTGATGACAGTAATTAGTATTTGGCAACTATGTTGCATGGCACATAGAATTGCAGATGCTTTATCTCAGTTCTCAGGAGGAAGGCTCTGCTGCCCTATTTCACAAAAGTAGAAACTCCAGTTCATGGTTGTGAAGGGCTGGGCCCCATGACATAGTCAGAGGAGGATGGAGACTCTTAATACAGCCTAAGTGATGACAGTGGTCACCAGCACATGTGAAGCCACTTAGTGTGAGCTGCAGCCCTCTAACTAGTCTTCCCAGCTGTGGAGAAACAGCCCTTGCACCCACCCCAGGGTGGGGTGGGTGGGGTTTCCAGGGTCCTGCTCTAAAGCCTCTATCTCTTGCCTCCAGTCCTTATCACACTAGGGCCCACAGGGTGAAAACTGTACTGTGCTAGGCATTACGAGGTCCCAACCCAGTTTTTCCACCTCCAGGATCAACACCCCCCGGAAGGAGGGAGGCCTAGGCCCCTTAAATATCCCTCTGCTTGCTGATGTGACTAGAAGCTTGTCTCACGATTATGGCGTGCTCAAAGAAGATGAAGGCATTGCCTACAGGTACTATGAGACCCTCAGTCCAGCTCAGGGAGGCCCCATCTGCAGGATAAGACCACTCTGGGACCCCCAGCCCTATAGTGGTCTCTTCTCTGGCCCTGATAATGGGACCCACCCAGCTCCTCACTGTGAATGCTGATGTCTTCAGGGGTCTCTTTATCATCGATGGCAAGGGTGTCCTTCGTCAGATCACTGTTAATGATTTGCCTGTGGGGCGCTCCGTGGATGAGGCTCTGCGATTGGTCCAGGCCTTCCAGTACACTGATGAGCATGGGGAAGGTGAGCAGATACATGTGTTCACATGTATACATACTCAGCCCCTCTGTCACTTATACGAACATTCACTGCCTGCCCTATTACCCAGGATGGATGTTAGCACCTCAGGGAAGTTTCTGGTCTGGTGGAGGATACCCCAGTACACAGGTTGGGGAGCTGGGAGATACCATTGATACATAGAAGGCATTTGAAATGCATGTCCCAAGTCAGGCTTGAATAATGTTAGTTGGATCAGAGTACCTTCTCTTATGGAGGAGAGGGTCTGACTATAGGCTTTTTTTTTTTTTTTGGTTTTTGGCCGGGGCTGGGTTTGAACCCACCACCTCTGGCATATGGGACCGGCGCCCTACTCCTTGAGCCACAGGCGCCACCCAGGCTTTTTTTTTGGAGACAGATTCTCACTTTGTCACCTCCTGGTGGAGTGCTTTAGTGTCACAGCTCACAGCAACTTCAGACTCTTGGGCTAAAGCAATTCTCTTGCCTCAGCCTCCCAAGTAGCTGGGACTACAGGCACCCACCACAATACCCGACTATTTTTAGAGACAAGGTCTCTACTGTAACTCAGGCTGGTCTCGAACTTGTGAACTCAGGTGATCTGCCCACCTTGGCCTCCCCGAATGCCTGAGCCACCAGGTGCAAGTGCACTCACAGCCTTTTTTTTTTTTTTTTGTAGAGACAGAGTCACACTTTTATGGCCCTCGGTAGAGTGCCGTGGCCTCACACAGCTCACAGCAACCTCCAACTCCTGGGCCTAAGTGATTCTCTTGCCTCAGCCTCCCGAGTAGCTGGGACTACAGGCACCCGCCACAACGCCCAGCTATTTTTTGGTTGCAGTTTGGCCGGGGCTGGGTTTGAACCCACCACCCTCGGTATATGGGGCTGGCGCCTTACCAACTGAGCCACAGGCGCCGCCCAGCCTTTTTTTTTTTGAGACAGAGTCTCACTTGGTCACCCTCTGTAGAGTTCTATGGCTTCACAGCTCACACCAACCTCAAACTCTTGGGCTTAAGCGATTCTCTTGCCTCAGCCTCCCCAGTAGCTGGGACTACAGGAGCCTGCCACAAGGCCTGGCTATTTTTAGGGATATGGTCTTGCTCTGGCTCAGGCTGGTCTCAAACCTGTGAGTTCAGGCATAGTCCCAGCTAATCAGGAGGCTGAGGCAAGAGAATCGCTTAAGCCCAAGAGTTTTGAGGTTGCTGTGAGCTGTGATGCCATGTACTCTACCGGGGGTGACAAAGTTAAGACTCTGTATTTTGTTTTTGTTTTTGTTTTTTTTTTTTGAGACAGAATCCTACTATGTCACCCTCAGTAGAGTGCTGTGGTATCACAGCTCACAGCAACCTAAAACTCTCGGGCTTAAGCGATTCTCTTGCCTCAGCTTCCCCAGTAGCTGGGACTAAAGGCACCTGCCACAACGCCCGACTATTTTTTTTGTGTGTGTGTGTGGCTTTTGGCCGGGGCTGGGTTTGAACCCGCCACCTCTGGCATATGGGACCAGCGCCCTACTCCTTGAGCCACAGGCGCTGCCCACCGACTATTTTTTTTTTTTTTTTGCAGTTGTCATTGTTGTTTTAGCTGGCCCGGGCTGGGTTTGAACCCACCAACTTTGGTGTATGTGGCTGGTGCCGTAACCACTCTACCGAGGGCCATAAAAGTGTGACTCTGTCTCTACAAAAAAAAAAAAAAAAAAAAAGGCTGTGAGTGCACTTGGCCATGGGTGCCAAGCCTTTGTGTGTGTGTGTGTGTGTGTGTGTGTGTGTGACAAACTCCAGTAGGGCTGAGGTTGAAGGGGAAAGGTGGGATTAAAGGATCTAAAAAGAAATTAAAGAATGGTGGGCACAGTGGCTCACACCTCTAACACCAGCACTTTGTGAGGTGGGAGGATCAGTGGAGGCCAGAAGTTTGAGTTCAGCCTGGATAACATAGGAAGACCTCATTTCTACAAAAAATAAGAAAATTATGCTGGGTGTGGAGGTGTGAACCTGTAGGCCCAGCTGCTAAGGAGGCTGAGGCAGGAGGATTGCTTGAGCCCAGGAGTTTGAGGTTGCAGTGAGCTAGGATTATGCCACTACATGCTTGCCCAGGCAAAAGAGAGAGACCCTGTCTCCAAAAAAAACAAAAAAGGTAAAAGCTGGAAAAATGTCAACTAGAAAATACTCCTTAGCTGGGCATTGTGGTGGGTGCCAGTAGTCCCAGCTACTCGGGAGGCTGTGGCAAGAGAATCACCTAAGCCCACGAGTTGGAGGCTGCTGTGAGCTGTGATGCCATGGTACTCTGTGGAGGGCAACAAAGTGACTCTGTCTCTTTAAAAAAAAAAAAAAAACAACACACACACACACACACACACACACACACACACACTCCTGGGCAGCGCCTGTGGCTCAAAGGAGTAGGGGTCCAGCCCCATATGCTGGAGGTGGGGGGTTCAAACCCACAAACCCAGCCCCGGCCAAAAACCGCAAAAAAAAAAAAACACTCCTGCTACCCTTAGAGGGATTCTCCCAATATGCAAGTTTTTTGTTTTTTTTTTTTTTGTGGTTTTTGGCCTGGCTGGGTTTGAACCCGCCACCTCCAGCATATGGGATCGGTACCCTACTCCTTGAGCCACAGGCGCCGCCCCTGCAAATTCTTTTTTTCTGTTTTTAGAGACAGTCTTACTTTGTCACCACTTGGCGTCACAACTCACAGCAACCTCCAGCTCCTGGGCTTAGGTGATTCTCTTGCCTCAACCTCCCCAGTAGCTGGGACTACAGGCGCCCGCCACAACGCCTGGCTATTTGTTTTGGTTTGGGTAGGGCCTATTGGAACCCACCACCCTCGGTATATGGGGCTGGCGCCCTACTCACTGAGCCACAGGCGCCGCCCAATATGCAAGTTCTTAAGCCTGGACCTCATGCAACTCAGACTCTTGTTTTCCCTTGCTTACCCCTCACCTTGACTATGGGGCTGTGTCTTCCCACAGTCTGTCCCGCTGGCTGGAAGCCAGGCAGTGACACAATCAAGCCCAACGTGGATGACAGCAAGGAATATTTCTCTAAGCACAACTAGGCTGGCGGACGGAGAGTGACCTTGTGCTCTTGGCCCCTATGCGTAATCCTAGCTGGGTTCCCTGGGCTGAGCCAGAAAAGGCTGGACCTGCCCCTCCAAACTCCACAATCCCTGGAGGCTAGGCCAAGGTCTTCTCATGGCTCCACCTGGAAGCTGGAGAATAGTGACTCCATCCAGCCTGGCACAGGCCGAAGTAATCAATAAAATAGTAGGGACAGATGTGAGTCTGTTTTGGTGTGCTTTGTCCTGGCGTCCTGCCCCTGCTCTCCGCTCTGTTCTGAGAAAATGACGCTGTACTTACTTTTGTTCACCACAAGGTGGTAGCCTTGCCCCATGCACACTGCTTACTTAACTCTGGCCTGAAGACAGCTTCCAAGGGGAAGGGTGTTTGCCCCTTGCAGGGAGCATGTCCCTGGATACCCTACAATCTTGAAGCCTGGCGGCGCAAGGCAGCACCTACACTCTGCCATCAGCCAGCCTGGGTTCAAATGCCATTTAAAAACTGATCATCGGGTGGTGCCTGTGACTCAGTGAGTAGGGCCCCGGCCCCATATACCGAGGGTGGCAGGTTCAAACCCGGCCCGCGCAAACTGCAACAACAACAAAAAAAAACTGATCATCAGTGGTTAGGGCGCCGGCCACATACACCAGGGCTGGTGGGTTTGAACAGGTCCGGGCCTGCTAAACAACAATGAAAACAACAACAAAAATAGCCGGGCGTTGTGGCGGGCTCCTATAGTCCCAGCTACTTGGGAGGTTGAGACAAAAAGAATCGCTTAAGCCCAAGAGTTTGAGGTTGCTGTGATGCTACGGCACTCTACCCAGGGCAACGTAATAACAGTCTGTCTCAAAAACAAACAAGAACTACACACCCAAATCCCCATGGAAGTTAAAGAAGATAAAATATGTGAAGCTCAGAGTCCAGCCCCTGTGGAGTCCCCAGTTACTAGGATGGCTTCCTGGGGCTGCAAGGAATCCAGCTAAATCCAGTATACAGGGAAGAGGGTGGAAACTTAGTCCTAAGAGCAGAACCAAGCCTAAGGGTCTAAGCCATGTGCAGTTCCTGTTGTGAGCACTGTCCTATCCCAGGCTGAAACGAGGGGTGAGGGTTAGCCTAGAAGTGGCTAGTGGCAAGTGGCTTTACCACTCTGAATCCCTATTTCCTTTCAAAAGACAGCTGATAATTTTCATTTAATCCAGAGACCAACAATTAATATCTCTACCCAGCCTATTTTCCTCTAACCACACACTTCTCCTTGGGAATTTAATCTATACTCCTCCCAGGCCACTGCCTAATCACTGTCGACTTTATCCATTCTGTCGTGGTTCACTTCATTTCCAGATACACTGGCTTCTTGCTGTTCTTTCCTAAGTTGATATTGTTCTGGCCACAGGAACTTTGCACTTCCTGTTACCCACTTCTCAGGACTTTCAATCATTCAAATCTTTTGGAAAGTTGCCTCATTACAGGTCTATGCTCCTATTCCTTCCTGCAAGGCAGCCTCCCCTTGCCCCCTCACTACCACCTGGACTTTTTTCTTCTCTTCCTAGCACTTACCCACCACCTCCTTGTTTATTGTCTGTTTGCAGTGGTCTAGGCTGTGTCTCCAGGGCCTGGTGGTTCAGGATTTTATAAATTAATTCATGAAGTGTCTTTGGCTTGGCTTCTCCGCCTGTTTTTCTCAGCTGTTTTGAGGGCTTCCAGCTCCGAGGCCGGCCAGAACCCATGGGACGTACCAACCACGTCCTGCCCCCACGACCCATAATTCCTAGGTTTGGGGGAGGGAGCCCTGCGCCAAGACTGGGGCGGCGCCCAGAGGCCGGAGAAGCCGACCCGGCAGGACCAGACCTGGCAGTCGCCCCGCTTTGGGCCTGGCACCGGGGTGGGGAAACTTGGCAGGCGGGCACCGCCCTTCCTGGCGGGGGAGGGGTTCGCGTCAACAACGACGCAAAGGTAGCAGCAACCCTGAGTCCGGCTTGGGTCAGACGCAGGGGGCGTGGGCGCGCCGGGGCCCAGGCGCCGGCCTGGGTAGGGAGGCATGGGGGTGGCTCCCGGAGCCTGGGAGTGCGTCCCGCCCACCGCGGGCGCTCTGGACCCAAGCCTGGGGCTTTCCGGGCCCGAGAAGCCGCCCGCTCGGGAAAATCCCAACCCCCTTCCCGGCGCCCCGGCCCTGCCCGGCAGAGCGGGGGAGGGGATTCCCGGAATCTGCCCAGAGACCGCAGTCGCGTCACTGGGCAGAATCGGCCCATATATGGGCAACTCTTCCGCTGCGTCAGCGGGGAAAGCCCCGGTGCGAGAGGGCGGGCGGGGCCGCGTCTGCGCACTTGCGTCTCGCTTTGGGTCGCGGTCCCTGGGTTACTGGGCGACTGGACAGCGTCCCACGCGGGTACCTTCGAACCCAGGAGATCAGTGGACTTGGACTCCCTGGCTGAAACCACAAGATGCCTAAACAGAGCTGGCGAGGGTGAGGGTGGGAACACGTACAGGAGCAAGGCACAAACAGCAATGAAGGGGGGGCGGAAGTACAGGGCTTTCCTCCCTCCGCCCGCTCGGCTTGGAAAAAAAGACAACAGAAATTAATAACCATTTTTTTTTTTTTTTACTTAAATAGATTCAATAAAAAGTCAGAACAACAAACGCACACACACACACACGAACACATCTTAAACTCTTTAGAGACCAAGTGCGTGTTTCTTCTCCACACTAAGGTGCAGAGGGGGGAGGGCGGGGGCGGGGGTGCCCTCCCCAATGTCCCCGGGGGTTCGAGTACCAGGGCGGCGGGGCCAGCTCCGCCGCGATCGCCCCCTCTTCCCCTCCCTGTTAAATACACAAATATATTATATTCAATATGAATCTAGTCTGTTTCCAGCAGAAAAAACATACAAAAAAACGTGGAACCGGGTGGGGACTTGTAAACGTCGAGATGGAAGGACTGGGCGCAGAGCGAGCGGGCCAGAGTCCAGTGTGTTTTGCGGCGCCCCAAAGCCCCACGGCAGATGCCCACCGTCTGCCTCTTTGCCCCCAGTGGGAGGCATGCGCCCAGCCGTCCAGGCTTGGGGTGTCCGTAAGGAGAGGAGGGTAGGCGCTCAGAAAGCATGTCCCTTGACCCCGAGCAGCAGCTGGCAGCCGTTGCTGACATGGGTCATGACCTTCTGTTTGAGCTGGGCCACCTGCTCCCGGAGGAGGCCGGCAGTACTCGACAGCCCGGCGTTCTCGGCCTTGAGTGTCTTCACCTTGTCCTCCAGGCGCGCGATGCGCTCCAGCTTCCGCTTCCGGCACTTAGTGGCCGCCAACCGGTTCCGCAGCCGTTTGCGCTCCACTTTGATGCGCTCCTGGTCTTCCATGTTGATGGGGGATACAGGCGGCGTGGCATCGCGACTGCGCGCCTCTGGCACCGTCTGCGGTTCCTCCTTGAAGGTGGAGGCGCTACGGCCTAAGCCTAACTGTGCCGGATGGCCGCCCGCGAAGGGCGGCGCGTGAGGGAGGTAGCTGATGGTGGCCGTCGGGTATGAGCTCCCGGTCCCGACGGCAGCTCCGGCGCTTCCCGAGGACGCAGAAGCTGGGGAGTAGCTGCTGAGGTTGGTGTAGACGGGAGGAGGCTCCGGGCCGCCGTAGACGCCCCCGGGCCCGGCTGGGGGCCCCCCGCTGGCGCCCAGGGACACGTTGGGGGGTGTCACGTGGTTCATCTTGTGCAGGTCGTCCAGAGCTTTGACAAAGCCGTCAGCAAAGCCCTCCTGCTCCTCTGTGACACCGCCCCCTGTACCCCCTGCACCTCCGCCGCTGCCACCGCCGCGGGGGTAAAAGTACTGTCCTGGGGGTGTGGGCGTCGTCGTGATCACGCCGTTGCTGTTGGGGACGATTAGGCGCTCCAGTTCCGATGAGGCAAGCTTGAGCGACGCGCCCGTGTCCGATCCCTGACCGGAAAAGTAGCTGCCGCCACCACTGCCCTCCGGGCCTGGGCCCCGCGCTCCGGGCGCCTTGAGACTCCGATAGGGGTCGGCCAGGTTGAGCGCCAGGCTCGGTTTCAGGAGTTTGTAGTCGTGTAGAGAGAGGCTGCCAGGGGCCCGGCCATATCCCGTCGCTGGGTATGAGTCGTCGTGGTAGAAGGGCTGTTCCATTTTAGTGCACATCCGGGCGGCCCGGGCGGTCTGGGGAGGGTCCCTCCGAGGCCACCCCGGGCCTGGCTGCGGCGAGCGGCGCGGTGTCTGGCGGGACTGGGTGTCTGCTCGTGCGTTCTCAGGGGCTGGCACCCGCTGGGAGCAGCTAGCGGGCAGCTGTGAGCGAAAGATGTGTCCGGCTCCCCAAGCCCCTCTCGCCCTCTCTGGCGCCCTCGCTTTCTTGGCGTCGCTTCCTCCAGCTCCCCACTCCCAGATGGCTCCAATACTGGCCTGGCCGCCCTCAAGGTCCCAGCCGCTCAGCCAGAGCCACACGCCTTTATACTTGCGTTGTCAGCTGCGGAAGTGCGCTCGGATTGGCCGCCGCCAGAGCCGGGCCCCTGCGCCCCCCTTCTCAAGCGTGGGGAAGGGGAGGAGGCGGCTCACGTCACTGTCAGGAAGCGCGTGTCCTTGTAAACAGCGGCCACGGGCCCAGTGGCTCGACAGGACTGCAGGGGGAGGGGTTCAAGGGACCTCGGGATACGGTGGAAGGAGGTTCTGAGGGTTCCAAGGCATGAGTGAGGGGTTTCAGGGAGGGCGATGAGCTCCGCAGAGTACAATAGGATGGATACCAAGACTTGGTACAGAGCAAGTGGGATGTTCCCAGGGTGTACACGGAAGGGCCTGCAAGAGGGGTTGAAAGGCTGACAATACACTGTGAACACACACACACCCCCCAAAGTAGGAAATAGATTCTTAAGCAGGGTAAGTTGGGAGGGGTAAGGAGACACATGACCCAGGAATTGACTGGTGGTCCCAGGCCCAGTGAGGTTGAGGGATCGGAATTTTCAAGGAGGGAGGAAGGGAGAGATCAAAAGGCTTCAGGGGGCGGGGCTACAGGGCAAATTAAGCAGGAAATAAGAAGGGGTCCCGATGTCCAGAGGAGAGTCTGAGCATCCCCCTCATTAGGGGGAAGAAGGAATTAAGGAAATCTAGATAAGTACACAGTAAGTGCCCTGAGGTACAGTGATCAGAATAAATATGTAGGGTAGAAGATGGGGATGTCTGTTAGAGTTTGGGGATCACTAGGGTCTTCTGCAAAGCCCAGAGGAAATAGGTAGAAGGGTAGAACACTCCTTCGGAGCTGAGGACATTGGCAGGAGAATACCCAGTTGAGACGTGAGGAGGGGGCTTTGAAGATCTTGGGGACCCGAACTGTTGTATCTTCCATGACTAGCGCTCACCCTCGTAGGTGACTTCCTAAGTACCTGTATACTCTATCCCCCAACTCAAAACCCTCTCCAAGTGACCCTGGGCTTGCTCGACACTGTGTCGGCTACTGGAATCTGGACCCAGCCCGATGGCCCGGGTGCGGTCGCCTAACTCCACTCCCTTCCTTTGAAACAGGCTGAAGAAAGAGCACACCAGGACAGGAAGTGTAGCAATAGCCCCGGGAGCAGGAGCCCGGCCTGACTCCGTCACAAGGATCCTATGGGACAGTGAGCCCCGCCCTGGGTCCAGCTGCATCCTGCACCTCTGAAGAGGAACCTCAGCTTGCGATCCGGGCGGAGGCCCGGGTGCTTCCAGCCAGCCCAGCCGCAGAGGCCTCCACCCACTGTCCTCTCCCCCCAAGCAATGGTTCCGCCTGTGGCGATCGCAGTGAACTGCCAGGCGGGGAGCCTGGGGACTGTTCCATTGGCCTGATGCAGGGGGACTAGCGCAGAGCTGGGCCTGGTCACTATGGCAACAGGCGGGAGCCCGCCGGCTGGACTGGGGGCAGGGCGGCCCCTGGAGTCTCTCCCCGACGCCCATATTAGGGCACAGGAAGGGGTGGGACCAGAGCTGTCCTGGGGCTAGGAGCCGGGAGCCGGAGTATCTGCCAGGTCCCAGGGCGCGCCCGGGCCCCCGGATGGCTAGTCCCGACCAGCCCGGACCGCCGCCCCCGGGGCCCCCACGGCCTCCTGGCCTGACCCCGCCCTGCCACTCTGGGACTGCGTCCTGCCAGGCCCAACCCGGCCCGACCCAGCCCGGCAGGTCCCCGCCTGCCCGCGGGCCTGGGTCGGACTTCGCCCCTGGACGAACCGGGCGTGGAGGGGGCGTGCCGATGCCTCCAGGCACCCCTGGCGCCTAAGCTGGCTGGCAAGTCTACTGCCTACTCCCTCAGGTGGGGGTGCCTTTCCCTTCTGCAAGGAGGTCTGAAGCTCCTTCCTCCACACCACTAGGAGTTGAAGGTACCCCTCCCTCACTCTTGTGGTTCAGGAGCCCCACTCTTGTTTTAGTCTGAGGGTCCCCTGGATCTTACCCAGAAAGGACTCCCTTTCCCTCCCCAGAGTTTCTCCCCTAATCAGAAAGGACCTGAAACCCAAAGCCCCTTCCGCAGGAAAGGCTAGGTGGAGGTTTAAATGGTGAGGCTTCTAAGCTATTTGGGTATGAGCCACCAGAACAAGAGGTGACAAACCCAGTCTCTCTTTCTCAGCTTCCCAGGCCTCTGCCTTCTCAGAGATGGAAATTTCTGTAGGGTAGAGAAAGGCTGGTGGACGAGCTCTGTGAGGCAGCACAGAGCTCACAAAGTGCAGAGGAGAGAAGGAAAATGAAACAGGCAAAAAAGAAACTGAGCTATATGGGGGTAAGGGGAAGTCCAGCAGAGCAGCCGCTTTGTGGAGGAAGATCCCAGAAGTTGGGGGCATCTCGTCTTTGGTGGGTTCTGGTGACCCCTAAATGTCCCCTTCCCTGTTCCCCTTGCTTGAATGGTTCTCCCCAGCCCCAGACTCAAGGGAGATTCCAAAGACTGCTAAGTCTGGCGGGCACACTGCCAGGCCTGTGTCTCCGGCCCAGGCTAATAACTGCAGCTGACATCTGGCTGGCCCGCGGGGGCGCAGTGGACAGCCTTGTGGGGGCTGGGAAGGACAGGCTGGAGGGTAGCACCTTGAGCAGCCAATTTGTAGGTCCCACGGGCCAGGAGGCCACAGTAAGTCTGTCACAATGCCAAAGCTGATCATGCCACAGGGGAGTCCCAGAGAGGGTCCAGAGGGAGGGCAAGGGCTGAAGAAAGAAGAGTGGGTGTATGGTAGGTAGCAAGGGCACACAGCAGGGAGGGATGTCCAGAGAGACAAATGGGTTCAGGGTTAGCGTCATGCAGACAGACAGTGAGATGCAGAGACACTTAAGATAGGCAGACAGGCTGAGAAATAATTATTATTTTAATAGCTAACACTTATATGTGAGCCAGGTACTCTTCTAAGTGGTTTACATAAAATAAATCATTGGCTGGGCGGCGCCTGTGGCTCAGTAGGTAGGGCGCCAGCCCCATATACTGAGGGTGGCAGGTTCAAACCCGGCCCCGGCCAAACTGCAACCAAAAAATAGCCGGGCGTTGTGGTGGGCGCCTGTAGTCCCAGCTGCTTGGGAGGCTGAGGCAAGAGAATCGCTTAAGCCCAGGAGTTGGAGGTTGCTGTGAGCTGTGTGTGGCCACGGCACTCTACCGAGGGCCATAAAGTGAGACTCTGTCTCTACCAAAAAAAAAAAATAAATAAATAAATCATTGGCTGCTTTGAACAAACAGTAAAATGCACACTATTGAGATTCCCCCCCACTTTTTTTTTGGTAAAAACCCAGCCTGGCAGGTCTCTGTATGTTGCCCATGCTTGTCCCAAACTCCTGGATTCAAGCAATCCTCCTGCCTCAGCCTCCCAAATACTGAAATTACAGATGTGACTCCCAGTCTGGATCCCCATTTAACAGATGGAAAACTGAGGCACAGGCAACTAAGGAACTTGCCAGGTGTCCCAAAGGTATAACTCCAGCTGCCTGGTTCAGAGCATTAGCCACTATACTGTGGGTAATCACAATAGACTGACTTTATGCAGTACCAAATGCTTGCCAAGTTCTGCAGGCCCATTTGCGAAGGGTCTCCTTTAACTTGGAGAAAAATGGAAATTGGAAGTGGGCACAGGGAGTGGGCACTGGTCTTTGTGGGCTGGCCAGCATGTTGGAGTGGGATTGCTTCATGTACTTTGCATGGGTGTTTAAGCAGGGGGTGGGGATTGGGCCATCCAGGGAGGGCGGGGGCCCAGCCAAGCTGGTACAGCTGGTTCCAGGCCCCTGCCAGTCTCACCTTTGTGGCCTGGGCACCACCCCCTCATGCCGCCCCACTGGCGCCAGGCCTGTCCATGAGGAGGGTGCGAGGGTAGCCCCCTCCCCTGCCTGGCTGGAGCACCCAGCCTGGCAGCTGGGTATGGTTCAGGCCTGTGCTGTAGACCAGCGTCTGGCTGAGCATTGAGCAGTTGGTGCCCAGTCTGACTCTGACATCCCAGGGGGCTGGGGGCAGGATAAGGAGGAAGTTCATCCACCCCCACCTGCAAGTCTCTATGGGGCTTTTGGCCTTGGCATGAGGGACTTCTCCTTCTTATAAATAGCCTGGTGACCCACCCTCCCTGCTGGCCCCACTTACTGGTGGGGCCCTCACCAGGAAACTGGGCCGGGGGCTGCCCGTGAGTCAGCCAGTGGGCAGGCCTGGGCAAGAACCCACAAGTCACAGCACCCAGCCTCCTGCGTCCCTGCCCCTGGGTGTGGACTGGTGGCTGGGCAGGAAGAGGCTGAGAATCACAGGAGCCCTCCCCCCCCCCCCCAGGAACTCCTAGCCTGCCCGCCACTTCCCTCTCCCACCTCTGTGGTTTGGGGGTCCCTCATCCCCTCACCTGAGAGGAAGCTACTGGGTTTTCTTGGAAGCAGAAAGGGGAGATTCTTCCTGTCCAGGCTGACTTGGCTGGGCATGGGGGAGGTTTCCCAGGAAGCTGCTGCTGTCCTTGACACTTATGTGTCTTGGGGGGCACAGAGACCTGGGTGCCCCTGTGACAGTGACAGGGGACCTGGTGAGAAAGCAGGCTGACACCCTAGCAGGAGCTGAGGCTGCTGAGCTGGGCCTCTTAGGGGAAGTGGCACATAGCAGGGAGGGAGGGAAGTAGGGGTGATGTTTAGGGAAGTGCCCGGATCTTGGCAGGGTGGCAGAGACAGGTTGGGAGTCCAATGTCCCCCCGACCAAACCATAGCAAGGTCCTGGGGACCAAGTGTGTGGCTGGCCTGTGATTGTGCATGAGGCCTGTCTCAGTCCATGTGTGTGTGTTGGCCCAACCTTGCCAGGATGTGGGACCTATCTGTGAAAGGTTCTGTCCTGCTTTGTGCATATGCATGAGGGTAAGTGTGTGTGTGTGTGTGTCCTATGGGATCGGTTGCATGTATCTGGCCTATACACATTCATGTAGGTTGTTTTGGAGTTCATATGGCCAACCTATTTCTGTTTAGTGTATACATATATTTGTGTGTGTGAGATCTGTGGCTTGCCTGTATGTGTGTGTGTACAATCTGTGAGAGGTCTGTGTGTGCGCGCATGAGGGAGAAGAGGTCTGTGGCTGGCATGTGTGTGTGTGTGAAGTCTGTGTGAGGTCTGTGGCTTGCCTGTGTGTGTTCTGTGGCTGATTTGTGTGTATGTGTGTGTTTTAGAGAGAGCTCTGTGGCTGGTCTCTGTGCATGCGCCTGCATGCGAGTGTTACCGGGTTATGTCAAGGTGTCCATGCCAATATGTTTATTAGTGTCCCCCTGGGTGTGACTGTCTGGCCAGATTGTATCTGTGAATGTGTCAGTTTGTCTGTCTGCATCTGCCCAATCTATTGGCAGCTCCAACATTTCTGTGTTCCTGGTGAGGAAGTACATCTTGGTGGTCCTTGGAAAACCTCCAATGTGTGTGCAATCGTAGTGGGGGTGGAGTGACTGGGCTCTCAGTCATAGCATGTACATGTCTTCTCTGTGCACAAGCTTATGTTCGTCTCTCTTGCCTCTGAGTATCTTCTTGAGTTGGGGATCCTGCATGTGCATTTGTGTGTGCATGTGTTGCCTTCCCTTGTGGGGCCCTCAGGGTGCTTGTGCCAAAAGTAACTATCCCTCCTAAGTCCATCAAGATGCATGTGTCTGCTTGTGTTTGATGCACAGTTCTATGTCTGTTCTGCCTGTGTGTTTCTGGCCTGTCATGCTTTCCTGGTGTGTGAGTATGCCATTGTCATGCCAACTTCATGCTTCAACTTCATGCTTCTCACCTGAAAGTCAATTTCTCTCTATTTGCATTTGTCAGCGTAACTGTATTTGCATGTGTACTGAGTTGAATTATCCCTGTCATCCTGCATGTTTTTGACCTATGTCTTCATGTGTTTGACAGTGTGTCTCATTTTTTTTTTTGAGACAGAGTCTCACTGTGTCACCCTTGGTAGAGTGCTGTGGCATCACAGCTCACAGCAACTTCTAAATCTTGGACATAAGCGATTCTCTTGCCTTAGCATCCCAAGCAGCTGGGACTACAAGTCTGCCACAGTGCGGGCTATTTTTTTTTTTTTTTTTGAGACAGTCTCAGTTTGTCACCCTTGTTAGAGTGCCGAAGCGTCACAGCTCACAGCAACCTCCAACTCTTGGGCTTAGGCGATTCTCTTTTGTGTTTTTTTTTTTTTTTTTGTAGAGATAGAGTCTCACTTTATGGCCCTCGGTAGAGTGCGTGGCATCACACAGCTCACAGCAACCTCCAGCTCCTGGGCTTAAGCAATTCTCTTGCCTCAGCCTCCCAAGTAGCTGGGACTACAGGTGCCCCCCACAACGCCCAGCTATTTTTTGGTTGCAGTTCAGCTGGGGCCGGGTTTGAACCCGCCACCCTCGGTATATGGGGCCGGCGCCTTTCCGACTGAGCCACAGGCGCAGCCCCGTTTTGGTTTTTTTTGCAGTTTTTGGCCGGGCCTGGGTTTGATCCCGCCACCTCTGGCACATGGGGCCGGCACCCTACTCCTTTGAGCCACAGGCGCCACCCAAGGCTTAGGCGATTCTCTTGCCTCAGCCTCCAGAGTAGCTGGGACCACAGGTGCCCACCACAACACCCGGCTATTTTGTTGTTGCAGTTTTGCCGGGGCTGGGTTTGAACCCGCCACCCTGGGCATATGGGGCTGGCGCCCTATTCACTGAGCCATAGGTGCACCCCGCGCGGCTATTTTTTTGTGTGTAGTTGTCATTGCTGTTTGGCAGCCCAGTCTGGGTTCGAACCCACCAACTCCTATGTGTGTGGCTGGCACCCTTGCTGCATGGCGCCCAGCCATGTGTCTCATTTTTTAATCTGCTGTCATTGGCTATGTGTGGCAGCCATTTCTGGAGCATCTTGCACAGATGTTATGTCTTACTCCGTGTGTCCCTGGCCGGCAATCTCTCTGTGGCTGGGGTAACAGTAGGTCATCGGTCTGGACTGGCTGTCTTGGGGTGACTCTGTGCATGTGTGTGTGTGTGTATACGTTCCTACAGTACTTCTACCCCCACCCTGGCCCATGTTTACTCTGCCCCCAGCCAATGCCTGCCCTGCCTGGGGAGGGGCTGACCCTCCCTCTGTCCAGCCAGCAGTCCACAGGATGTTCCCGAGACGCTGTCTCTATCCACTCCCTCAGGCCAACCGCAGGTCAGGACCCAGGCTTCCAGGGCAGCAGGGGTGGTGCTGCAGTGTTTTTGGGGGAACCCTGTCAGGGCACCGGAATGGGAGTGGGGGGTAGGGAAGCGACGGGCCTAACAGGTTCCACCTCATTCCTGCCCCACCTCTCACTTCCTGGGTGCCCGCCCTGGGCAGGGGGTGGACAGGATGAACCCTATGGCCTCAGAGCACCGGGGTGGGGCATGGTTTGCCCCACCATACTTACTTCTACTGGGCACCCTGACACCCAGGCCTGAGAGAAAAGAGGAGCTCCCACCCCGTTCCTGTACCCTGCCCCTGGATGCAAAGCATTCCATTATTCACCTCAATTCCCGTAACAACCCAACCAGTAGGACATAACTATCCTCCATTTTCAGATGGAGAAACTGAGGTCCAGACAGCAAGGAGGGCAGAGACAGAATTTAAACTCAGCTCTGTATGCTACCCTGAGACCCCTAGGCGGCTCACCAACCACCTTTCCCCCACTCCTCTAAAAATGGTACATGTTGGGTGAAGTAAGAACCTAGGCCCCCATGAGGCCTGGCTCAAGCGGGCGCAGCGGGCTTGCTCATCTGAGTCAAATGGGCCCCTGGATGAAATGAATAAGAAAACGGCTTTAACCGTTTCATCGCCACGATGGGCTCTGCCAAAACTTCCTGTGGGCTGGGGGGGAGGGGATGGGGGCTTGGTTCCCGGAGACCTGCGGGGTGTGTGTGTGGGAGAGCTTTGCCAATTCAGGGCGCAGAGTGTGTGTGGGGGTGAGAAAGCGCCCCTAGTGACCTTAGCGAGAGTCCTCCAGGGAGATATAGACACCACGCCGCTTCTCGCTGCAAAGGGAGCTCCTCCTCCGGAGAGCGAAGCCCCCAGAACTTGGTTCGCAGCCCCTACTGCCTTGGTGGAGGGTCCCAGAGTACTTAGCCCCCTCCCCAAGGACCTGAGTCATGCAGGGGGAAAGCCGAGAGGGGTGAGTCACGGGGGTGGAGAAAGAGGAGCGAGGCCAGCTACGGCCAGGGGACCCCCGGCTGGCCTGAGTCACTCACGCCCTGGCCTCGCTGACCCCAGCCCCCTTCTGGGCGGGGGCGGAGGATGGGGAGGTCCGTAGGAGCGGGAAGCGCTTTGTCCCGGGACTGAAGAGCGGGAGGAAGAGCAGGATATGAGGAGGAAGCAGGAGCCTGGCCCCACGGGAAGCTCTGGTTCTCATGGCAACGGGGGGTGGGGGGCTTCATCTCTGTGAGGGTTCCTCCCCTAGCAGGGACTGCCCCCCCACGCGCACTGGGGAAGCCCCCGCGAGCTCGGTCGAGAGGCCGCAAAGTTTCAAGCTGGGCAGGAAGGAGTTAACGGTGCACCCCACTCCCCCTTCTCGGGTTACACCAGCATTCCCCTTCTTCCCCGGGCCCCCACGCGCCCAGCCACCCACACAGGCGCGTACGCATGCAGCCAGCCGATTTCCCCCCTCCCCGCCCCGCGCTCACACGCACAACCGCGTCGAGCTCCACGCACGCAGCGACCCCCGTCGTGTCTCACGTCACGCACGACGCACGCGCCCCCGCAGCGCGGGGAGGGGCCCTCCGGGTGGAAAGCAGAGTGTTGCCAGGCGCCTGACGCCCCCTGCGTACATCACCGCCTCTGCTCATTCAGCCTGGCTGTCTGTTATGACTTTAACACCTCCTCCCCTCCACATACAAGGTCACAAACAAACTTTCAGACCCACAATGCCACACGGACACAGACATCTGCCACCCATTGGCACAAACCATCACTAGCCCAGCCAGCCCTGCAGCGAAACAGATAGGGTCACACATGGACGAAGACGCAGAATGTTGTGAACCAGGCACATCAGTCATATAGCATTTGATGGGGACACAAATGGAACCATATTCATACACAGGTAGGTGGCAGTTACAGACATTCGAATGAAGCAATACCTTCAAGACAGACAAAGTGGAACACAAACTGGTACAAAGTCTTGGACGCTGGAGCTTGTTTTGTCACACAGCCACACCTCTCACGTGGTGATTGTGGCAGCACAGAGACACATGGTAGAGATAGACATGACGGTTGTGCTGTCACATGGATATCACAAGTAGGGTGCTCAAAGTAGAATACAGTCACAGAAACAAACCCACGAGGACACAGGGACATGGACATACATAACAGAGTCAGTCATACAAGATGAGGCACTGATTGTCTGTCACACACTCTTTTCGCAAAAGTACAACATGGAAACCCAAAGTGAGGTCCCATATAGAGAAGCATGTAGTAGATGCAACACAGGCAAGCAAACTGAATGGGACATACAGAGATTCCCTCCAGAGGCTCCTGGGTCATCCTAACCTTGGATGTTATACACAGACAGGGATGTGTTATAGTTCCCACATCCCAGACTCCCATCAAATCACACACAGCTTGTTGCACAAACTTCAGGGTCCCAGGACATAACTGGAAGCAGACACACACCCAAGTACATACAACCACAGACCCACCATCTCACACCTACACAAATATGAGCACTTTTCACTTAGGCTTAAGACACACACAGACACCGGGAGAAGTGGGGCATGATAGGAATTCTTGGCAGGATGTTGGCATGTAGGATGCAGGGAGCCTTCCAGGGTCCTCCTCCATGGTAATGGTGCACAGGATCCACCCAGGGCTGTGGCCAGCCAGTGGGATGGCAGAGGGGTGTTGTCCTCCAGTTGTGGGACCCAGGGTCCCCATCTCAGCCCTGATGACTGGGTCCCTGCCCAGATGTTAAGGCCAGAGGGGGTGGGCTGGGGTCCAGCTGTAGCCGCAGGGAGGGGTTGAGTCAGCCACTTCCCAGCAGTACAACCCAGACTGGGCCCAGCTGTTCCTGGAAACAGGCAGGAGAGGGGGTGGGGTCCCCAAGCCAGCTGGGGGGCTGCTGGCCCAGACCTGAACACTGGGGCTCTCTGTCTCTATAAATGGAGGACTTCAGACCATCCCCCAAACTTTGTGGCTCTCTTTATCTAAAACCAGAGTTTGGATCCTTCTCACAAATTTGGGGTCCCTGCCAAAAATGGAGGGTTTATGGCCCCTATTGCTGAATTGAAAGTACCTGGATCCTCCCTCCCCCACTTAGGGATTCTCTGTGTTTCAAAACAAAGATTGCTGTTCTTCCTGGCCAACCAGAAGCCCCCTTTCTTTTTTTTTTTTTTATAGAGACAGAGTCTCACTTTACTGCCTTCAGTAGAGTGCCATGATGTCACAGGACTCACAGCAACCTCTAGCTCTTGGGCTTCAGCGATTCTCCTGCCTCAGCCTCCCGAGCAGCTGGGACAACAGGCGCTCGCCACAACGCCCGGCTATTTTTTGGTTGCAATTCAGCAGAAGCCCCCTTTCTTTCCCACAACCTGGGACTCCCTGCCACCCTAAAATGGAGGGTTGTTGCTCCTCCCCAAAATTGAAAGCACCTTGAATGAGGACTCTTAGGTTTCTAAGCATCTAGGAGGCCCATAGCAACAGGGCAACAATTAGAAAAATTTAAGTCTATTCTTTAAATATTTGGATTTTCCCAGATTTCCCCTAAACATCAAGGTCCCTACAACCCCCATCACAAATACTTGGCAAGACCACCATGTTCAGCCCCCGATTCTTCTTCACCTCTTACTGCTATGTGGGGACAGTGTGGCTCTGTTTCTCTCTGTTGGCAGCACCTCTCCTCCGGTGGGTGCAGGATACGTGAGCCAGCGGCAGTTCTCACGACCGCCGCTACACAGTCCAGTCTGGAAGTCGGCGCTGCCGGCCCTTGTCCCCTTCCTCCCTATCCTCCCCACCCGCTCACAGGGGTTGGAGTCTAGAAAACAACGCGGGGGAAGGGGGTTAGGGATGTCTGGACAAGCCTCTGAAGACCCTGGATGAGTGTGCTATGCGTCTAAGTATGCAGTAACCGAGCGTTTAAGGGGGGTGAGTGTTGTTCCTGGGAAGCAGGTAGTGGTCTGCTATCACCCTGCCCACCCTGCTCCAGGGTAAGGGTCGCCTGAGCCAAACTCTCGAAGTAGTAGGGAACAGCACCCCATCCCTCCGGCCTAGACCCGCTCCTCCCTCAGGATACAGCCAATAACCTCTAATTACTGCTCATTACCTCGCCCGCCTGCGGGGGAGGGGCTGCCAAGGGACCCTGGGGTCAAAGGGCGTGGGCCTGGGCTTTACCTCTCCCCTCAAAGCGGAGTCCTGGAGCCTGTTTCCTCGCCGGTAAAACCTGAATTAAAACAGCACTTTTCACTTATAGTAGTGGGGAGGATTCAATAGTCTGGTCTATTTATTTATTTATTTTATTAAATCATAGCTGTGTACATTGATATGATCATGGGGCACCATACACCAGTTTCATAAACCGTTTGACACATTTTTATCACAATGGTTAACATAGCCTTCCTGGCATTTTCTTTTTTTTTTTTTTTTGTAGAGACAGAGTCTCACTTTATGGCCCTCGGTAGAGTGTCATGGCATCACACAGCTCACAGCAACCTCCAATAGGCTTAAGCGGTTCTCTTGCCTCAGCCTCCCGAGCAGCTGGGACTACAGGCGCCCGCCACACGCCCGGCTATTTTTTGGTTGCAGTTTGGCCGGGGCCGGGTTTGAACCCGCCACCCTCGGTATATGGGGCCCGCGCCTTACTGACTGAGCCACAGGCGCCGCCCGGCATTTTCTTAATTATTGTGCTAAGACATTTACATTCCACATTTACTAAGTTTCGCATATAACCTTGTAAGATGCACCAGTCTAGTCTATTTAATTAAATCGTTTAGCACAGGTACAGCATACAATAACCATTCCATACATGGTGACTGAGATTTTTTTTTTTTTGGTAGAGACAGAGTCTCACTTTATGGCCCTCTGTAGAGTGCCGTGGCCTCACACAGCTCACAGCAACCTCCAACTCCTGGGCTTAAGCGATTCTCTTGCCTCAGCCTCCCGAGCAGCTGGGACTACAGGCGCCCGCCACAACGCCCGGCTATTTTTTGGTTGCAGTTTGGCCGGGGCCGGGTTTGAACCCGCCACCCTCGGTATATGGGGCCGGCGCCCTACCGACTGAGCCACAGGCGCCGCCCATGACTGAGATTTTTATCGTTAAGTGTTATCACTTTCCTTTGAGTCCCCAGCTACAGCGGCCCAGTGGGTTCTGGGTTGGGCCCGCCCACCCTCTTCCCAGCAGGCAGCTTTGCTGAGGTCTATGCTCCTCCTGGTGGACTGAGGGACGACACGCAGCTTCGGCCTGGTCCTGGGATGAGGCAGGGTGATGACGGACGAGGGGAGCAGGTGGCGCTGGGGAAAGTCAATGGAAGAGGACCCAGCAAGTCTGACCCCCACCCTGCCCTCAGCTTAGAACCACACCTGTGTCCTCCTGTTTACTCCTAAACAGGCAGGACGCCCAGGAAAGACCCCTTTAGGATCTCCCCCTCCAAGTCCATAGGAGGCTCGCCCCTTCCCTGCATAGATAAAGGCTCGGATAAGGTGCTGGACAGAAGAAATTCTTTCAATTGTAGGGAAAAGGCAGGAATTCGCCTGTGTAATAGGGCGAGGAAGTTCCTGAGGACTTTCCCACCCACAAAGAGCAAGGGGAGAAGAGGGGGCGGGACTATCCTTCAGAGGCGCAAGGCTGGGTCAGACTGACCCCTAGCGACAGGGCGGGCGCCCCAACGCTGGTGGGATCCAAGTTGCTGGTGCTAGAGCCAAGAGTGGGCGTCGGCAGGCGGTCATGTGACCGGGGCGGGGCCTGAACCTAGGGGGCGGGGCGGAGCGGCACTCTAGGCCGAGCGGGAGGTCTGTGCTGCGGTCTCTCGCTGGTGGCGGACCCGGAGGCTGCTGCGGCGCCGGGGTTCAGTGGTCTGGGTCGAATCCAATCGGGAGTTATGAGCGTGGACAAGGCCAAGCTATGTGGGTCTCTGCTCACCTGGGTAGGTCGGGAGGCGGGTCTGGGGACTGGTGTGAGCCCGCTCCTCTGGCCCAGGATCCCTGGGCCCTGTTCGGTCCACCCTTTCGCCCTGGGGCTGGGAGGTGAAGGGGTCGTTGGCCTGCTGGGCCGTTAGACTCTGGCCTAAGTCCCTGCCCTCGTCACGTGGCAGGTCTGCTGGGAAAGAACAGGTGAAGCCACGCCCCTCTGGCTGGCTCACGTGGGGCGAGGGCACAGGTGAGTTGCCCTGGTCACGTGGTGCCTGTGGGGACCAGGTGACTCAGTACAGTCCTGGTCTGGTCGCGCGGTATTTGTTGGGCAGAGGTGAAGTGAGGCCACGCCCCCTCCGGTTCCAGGTGAGCAAAAGCCACTCCCTGGCAGCGCAGGCTTGCTCATGCTGGGCAGAAGTCTGCAAAAGGGGAGTGGTTCGGTGGTCCTAGGCTCTGACTCTCGTGTTGTCCTTTCCTTTACTCCTCAGTTGCAGACGTTCCACGTTTCACCCCCCTGTGCCAGCCCACAGGACCTGAGCAGCGGCCTTGCCATAGCCTATGTGCTGAACCAGATGTGAGTGGGACTGAGAGGGAGGGTCCCCAAAGTGTCCCACAACCTGCTCATCCCGCCTTCTTGCCCCCAGAGACCCCTCCTGGTTCAATGAAGCATGGCTCCAGGGCATCTCAGACGACCCAGGTCCCAACTGGAAGCTGAAGGTGACAGGTGGATTCATGACTAGGGGATAGACTAGTGAAGTGATAACCAGGGAAGGGTCAGCTCGACACATGTCCTGGTGACAGATCTGGCCTGGAAGAGGCCCAGATGTGTAGTGATCAGCCAACTATTTGTTCTGTCATTTATGTAATGAGCACCCACTGTGTGCCAGGCATGGGCATTCAGCAGGAAATAACCCAGGCAAAAACCTGCCTTCACACATCCATCATTCTAGTGACAAGCAACACTTACAGACCAGAAAAATTAATTTCTGGGCTCAGCGCTTGTGGCTCAAGCAGCTAAGGCGCCAGCCACATATACCTGAGCTGGCGGGTTCAAATCCAGCCTGGGCCCACCAAACAACATGATGGCTGAACCAAAAAAAAATAGCAGGGTGTTGTGGCAGGCACCTGTAGTGCCAGCTACTTGGGAGGCGGAGACAGGAGAATCGCTTGAGCCCAGGAGTTGGAGGTTGCTGCGAGCTGTGATGCCACAGCACTCTATCCAGGGCAACAGCTTGAGAGCTCTGTCTCAAAAAAAAAAAAAAAAGGCTGGGCGCCTGTGGCTCAAGTGGCCAAACAACAATGATGGCTGCAACCAAAAAATAGCCACACATTGTGGTGGGTGCCTGTAGTCCCAGCTACTTGGGAGGCTGAGGCAGGAGAATCACTTGAGCCCATGAGTTGGAGGATGCTGTGAGCTTTGATGTCACAGCACTCTAGCCAGGGTGACAGCTTGAGGCTCTGTCTCAAAAAAAAATTAAGTTCTGGGCGGCGCCTGTGGCTCAGTGAGTAGGGCGCTGGCACCATATGCTGAGGGTGGCGGGTTCAAACCCAGCCCCGGCCAAACTGCAACAAAAAAATAGCCGGACGTTGTGGCGGGCGCCTGTAGTCCCAGCTGCTTGGGAGGCTGAGGCGAGAGAATCGCGAAAGCCCAAGAGTTAGAGGTTGCTGTGAGCCGTGTGACGCCACAGCACTCTACCCAAGGGCGGTACAGTGAGACTCTGTCTATATAAAAAAAAAAAAAAAAATTAAGTTCTGATGCCGGTACTTCTATGAAGAGAATAAAAGTAGGACCAAAAGAGAGAGAGCAATGAGGAAGTATGGAGGGTGGTTACTTGTAATGGTCTGATTTCCATGTGAGATTTGGAGGAATGGTGTGTTTCAGGCATAGGGAACAGCAATGCAAAAGCCCTGAGTTGGGAATAAGCTTGGTGTGATTAAGGAATGGTGGGGAGTTCAGAACAGAGAGCAGGAGGACAAGAATTGTAGTAGATGAGGTCACCAAGGGCCTGACAGGCTGTGGTGGGGTGTGGATTCTATTTTAAGTGCCTTGGAGTCAAGGAAAGGTTTTTAGCTTTAAAAAGCTTCCCCTGGCTGTATGGAGAGGAATGGAGTGTAGTAGGAAGAATGGAAGATGAGAGGTAGCTGGAACAGTAATCCAGGTGAGAGATGAAGATGGATGCACGGATAGAGCCAAAGGGTGGCTGGGCAGGTGGTGAGGAATGCCTGGATTCTGGGGACACATAAACAGAGATGGTCAGGCAGACAAAAAAAGGGCAGATAGATGATCACTAGGAGAGGGCACATTCAGACAACATATACAGAATAGGGCCAAACGGGATGAGATGAGTAGTGAGGTGGAAGAAAGGATGGCATACACAGATTTAGGGTGGGGACCCTGTTCCCCTGTCTATGGTTCTTTACCTCTCCCCAGATAAACAATCTGAAGATGATCTTACACAGCTTGCTGGAATACTCCCAAGATGTGAGTAATTCTAAAGGGACTTAGAGAATTGAGTTGGGAGAAAGGGGAGAACCCATGAGCCCCTGACGCGCTCTCCTCCCCTTGTTTTCAGATCCTGGTGCATCCTGTGTCAGAAGAGCACCTCCCAGATGTAAGCCTCATTGGTGAATTCTCAGACCCTGCTGAGCTTGGCAAGCTGCTTCAGCTGGTGCTGGGCTGTGCCATCAGCTGCGAGAAAAAGCAGGGTATGGTGGGAGGATGTTAAGGATTTCCTGGGGGTGGCCTGAAGAAACTCTCCTTCCTCTCCAACCCACCTCTGGGTCTCAGCGTCTCCAACCTTGATCTCCAGAGCACATCCAGAGGATCATGACACTGGAGGAATCGGTTCAGCACATGGTGATGGAAGCCATCCAAGAGGTGGGTGGGGGTGTCCAGCCTAACAATTGAAGTGCATCAGTCAGGGGAGGGGGCATCTCCTCCCCAAGCCCGAGGCAACTGGTCATAGGCCTTGTTCTGGTTAGGTCTGGGCTTTGTGGCCAGACATCTCTATCTCATGTGTTTGCCAGCTCCCTGACCTGCTCTAAGTCACAATCTAGCAGGCTCAAAAGTCAAAAGACCTGGTCTTCTGTGCTGGAGGGCAGGAGGGAAGCCTCTGGGCTGGGATTATTAAGCAGAGCTAGACTTAAGGACACAGGACGGATGGCAGATGCCTTGAAGGCCACCCTTAGAGAGCCAGTTCATCATGATGCCTCTTCCCACTCTCCAGCTCATGACCAAAGACACTCCTGACTCCCTGTTGCCAGAGACATATGGCAACTTTGATAACCAGGTAAGGAATGGGGAACACTGTTGAAGGTCTTGACCCCATTACTAATTCTTAGGGCTGCCTAAAAGGGAGGGACTTGTCTTTAAGCCTCTAAACCAGGCATCCTCAAACTTTTTAAACAGGGGGCCAGTTCACTGTCCCTCAGACCGTTGGAGGGCCGGGCTATAGTTTAAAAAAAAAAAAAAAACTATGAACAAATTCCTATGCACACTGAACATATCTTATTTTGAAGTAAAAAAACAAAGCGGGAACAAATACAATCACACCACACTATGTGGCCCGCGGGCTGCAGTTTGAGGACCCCTGCCATCTCCAGCCATCAGGGTCTTACCCACTTCCCTTGATAGGTCCCCAGGGTTTATGGAAGGTTGCCTTTTCCCCAGTCCCCTGCAATCCTAGCCCTCTCTGAGATCCTGAGTGTTCCTTGCTCCCTTCCTCTCTGCCCCTAGAAATTCCAGCCTCCTCCCCTTCACCCCCAATTCCCATCTTTCTCCTGAATCACTGAGTTCCTCATCACTGCCCACCCCACCTCTGTAGTCACGCAGGTACTATTTTCTAAGTGAGGAGGCAGAGGAAGGGGATGAACTTCAGCAGCGCTGTCTAGACCTGGAGCGGCAGGTGGGGCCAACAGTGGGGGGCCCACAGGTGCTCCTGGGGCGAGGTCACCTGCATAGCAGCACCCGCTCCAAGCTCCATCTACCTGTCCTGCCCACAGCTTGTGCTCTTGTCAGAGGAGAAGCAGAGCCTGGTGCAGGAGAACACAGCACTGCGGGAACGGGTGGGCCAGCCTGAGGGTGAGGGTGCTGCTGGCCTCACTGCCAAGAAGCTGCTGCTGCTGCAGTCTCAGGTGGAACAGTTGCAGGAGGAGAACTTCAGGTGTGGCCAACTGGGAACAGGGCCTGAAGGCCAAAGGACTGCAGCAGGGGCAGCCTCCTTATGTGCCCCTTCCCCCTCCCCCCCTCAGGCTAGAGAGTGGCCGAGAGGATGAGCATCTGCACTGTGTGGAGCTGGAGCGGGAGGTCACAGAGCTGCAGCAGCAGAACCAGGCACTTACCAGCCTGGCCCAGGAGGCACAGGCCCTGAAGGATGAGATGGATGAGTTGCGGTGAGTGGCAGCTCCCTGGTTGCCCACCACACCTCCAATGCCACCACTTGCAAAGGTGCCCTCTTTGCCACAGCACCTCTGTAAACTCTAAATGCCAAGTGAACCCTCTCAATGTCCCTCAGACTTCACAGAGCCATCCTGAACCCCACCATACCCTCTGGGCCTCAGTGCAGTATCCTGAGCCCCACCACATTGCCTGGACTCCACCAAACTCTGGGTCCATCGTGTACCTGGGAACCCACAGTGTCCTGTGTTATCCTACATTATGTTTCCCAGACCCCATAGCATCTCTGTGGCCCCCCTCACAATGCTCACCAGACTCTACTGTACCATTTTTGGGTCTCATCATGCCCCTGGATCCCATGCTACTCTCTAGAACTCCACAGTGCAATTACCCTGTAGTCCCTTGTGACCTCACTGTATATTCTGTAACCCCAGAGGGCTCTGCAGTGACCCTACAGCACCCTATAATGAATGCTAAAGTACCCAGTGGACTCCACCCACCTCCTGCATTTCAAGGACTCCAGAATGCTCTTGCCACACAGCATCTTGTGCTTGGGGAAAGTTCAGTCCCCTCTGGGCCCCCATCATGCCCCTGTAATCCATAGCCCTCTCCTGTACCCATAGTTCACCCAGAGGATTCTCGGTTATAACCCCGGGCTAACCGTTATCATAACGACCAACCCCAATAGTACCAGGTCCTGGCTGCCTCTCATGATCCTTTTGCCTTGAAACCAAATGCCCCAGGCCGACAATCTCCCCTGCTCCAGATTCCAGAATCCCAGCTGACCCCTGAACACAGACCCCAGACCCACTCCCCTACCCGTCCCCTCCTCTTAGGCAGTCCTCAGAGCGCGCTGGGCAGTTGGAGGCCACGCTGACCAGTTGCCAGCGCCGCTTGGGAGAGCTGAGGGAGCTACGGCGGCAGGTGCGGCAGCTAGAGGAGCGCAACGCCAGCCACGCAGAGCGTACACAGCAGCTGAAGAACGAACTGCGCAGGGCCGGGTCCCTGCGCGCCCAGCTAGAAGCACAGCGACTACAGGTGGGGGGCGGGGCTAGAGCAGGGGCCCGCCCCTCACGGCCTGGAGGCCGACCCCCTTGGCGTTGGCCCGCCCTTCTGGCTAAGCTGAGCCCCTCCCTCACTCAAATGTAGGCCACACTCAGAAGGCCTTACCCCTAGGTCTAGGCTGCTTCCCTTCTGGGTTTGTAAACCCAAACCTTCTCTACCTTTAAGCTCGAATCCTACAAAGTCTTTGCAGCCAGTCCCTCCAGCCCCACCCCTCAACCTTATACTGGGTTACCTCCAGTCTAACCCATCGTAAATAGAAAATATGTCGGAAAAAAAAAAAAAAAAAGAAAATATGTCGAAAATACAGTTAATACACCTACTTAACATCCTGGCTTAGCCTAGCCTCCCTTAAATGTGCTCAGACCACTTACTTTAGCATACAGATGGGCAAAATCATCTAACACAAAGCCTATTTTTTTTTTTTTTTTTTGTAGAGACAGAGTCTCACTGTACCGCCCTCGGGTAGAGTGCTGTGGCGTCACACGGCTCACAGCAACCTCTAACTCTTGGGCTTACACGATTCTCTTGCCTCAGCCTCCCAAGCAGCTGGGACTACAGGCGCCCGCCACAATGCCCGGCTATTTTTTTGTTGCAGTTTGGCCGGGGCTGGGTTTGAACCCGCCACCCTCGGCATATGGGGCCGGCGCCCTACTCACTGAGCCACAGGCGCCGCCCACAAAGCCTATTTTATAATAAAGTATTGAATATTTTCTATAGGTGATTAAATATTGTAATTTATTGAAAGTGATAAACGAGATGGATAGGTGGGTACTTACCATTAACACACAGATGAAAGCACCTTTGTAAAATGGAAAAATTACAGTCTGTAGTGAATCCTTGTCCCTCCTCCCAACTCACCCCTCTGTGCAGGTGCAGGAACTACAGGGCCAGTGGCAAGAAGAGGCCATGAAGGCAGAGAAATGGTTATTTGAGTGTCGCAACCTGGAGGAAAAGTATGAGTTGGTGGCAAAGGAAAAGGAGGTAAGACTGAGGTCCCATGGCCCAAACCTGCTCTGCCTGTCCTGTGGTAGCCCATTTTCCAGGAGGCCGAGCCTTCTTCATGGCATCCTGAACCCTGTTCCTGCAGCGGCTGTTGGCGGAACGGGACTCCCTGCGGGAGGCCAATGAAGAACTGCGCTGTGCCCAGCTGCAGCCACGGGGCTTGATCCAGACTGGTGAGTTGGAGCCCCATTCCAGGGCCTAAGGGAGGGATGGTCTGGGGTGTTACCTGGCTTGAGGTGCTGTTTGAGTGGGCAGAATACGCTATGTCCCAGGGCTTGTGTAGCCTGTGGGCAGAGATATGCCAGGCTAGAGATTGCCAGAAAGAGATGACAAGATCATAGAGAAAACAAGGGGCTCAACATGAGGAAAAAGCAAACTCTGGCCAAGATCGGGGTTCTCCATCAAGCTGGGGGTAAAGCTTGTGTCAAGCCAGGTTTTGGGTGGAACTTGAACCCAAAAAATGGTCCATGGGGTCAGGCGTGGTGGCTCACGCGTGTAGTTCTGTGGGAGGCTGAGGCGGGTGGATTTCTTGAGCTCAGAGGTTCAAGACCAGCATGAGCCAGAGTGAGCCAGAGTGGGACCCCATTTCTATCAAAAAAAAAAGGGCCGGGCATTGTGGCAGGTGCCTGTAATCCCAGCTACTTGGGAGGGAAAGGGCAAGAGAATCGCTAAAGGAAGAAAGGAAAAAAAATAAATAAAGACTTCAAACTAAGATGAATAAAAGCCAACTGAAATTGAAAACAAAAAAAAAAAAAAGAAAAAAAAAGATCCTTGGGCTCAGCACCTGTAGCTCAGCAGCTAGGGTGCCAGCCACATACATCAGGGCTGGCAGCGGGTTCAAACCTGGCCCAGGCCTGCCAAACAACAATGACAACTACAACAAAAAAGTAGCCGGTCGTTGTGGCAGTCGCCTGTAGTCCCATGAGGGTGAGGCAAGAGAATCACTTAAGCCCAAGAGTTCTTGGTTGCTGTGAACTGTGACTAGACTGAGCGTGACATAGTGAGACTCTGTCTCAAAAAGAAAAAACAAAACTGATCCTTGGAAGAAGACTAGGGGCCAGGACAGGGGTGCACGAGTCCCGAAGCCATTCTTCACATTCTCCAGACCCCTCACAGGCTCCCACCTCACCTGCTGTGGAGACCTTAGCAGCGGAGATCCTGCCAGCAGAACTCAGGTATTCTGGGGTCACTCAACACTCTGGCCCTACCCAGGCCTGTTAAGGACTGCCCTCGGCCCCGCCCCAGCACCTCCATGACCAATAGAGCAGGTGCTTGGTCTCAGATCCAAGTCCTAGCCCAGCTGGGCTTCTAGACCTGCCCATTCCTAATTCTGGCTCTTACCTGTCTGGGGCCTTTAGCCCTACTAGGCGTCTTTGCCTCTTCAGAATCCATCCTCAGTACACAAATTAAGTCCAGCCCACCTGGCTTCACTCCCTGTGCAAAAAATCGTGTGACCTAGCCCCACTCACTGTGCTTTCGGTTCCCAGGTTACACCCCTGTCCTCGGTGCAGCCTCAGTTAAATTCAATCCCCTGTGCTCTGCCGGGATTAAATCCCCTATCCCAGCTCTTCCATTCCTACTTCTCTTTCCTGCAGCCCCTTCCCGCGTGTTCTAGCCCTCTCCAGTATTCCCGCCCCTGCTCCGCCCCACTTTGGCCCCAGTCCTGGAGCCTGATCCTCTTCTAGGTCCTCAGAATAACCCCATGGTCTGTCTGGGTTCTTCCCCAGGGCTTTGTCCTTCCCCTTGCTCCCTTCGTTGGTCTCCCTGCTGGGCCACCCCAGACCCCGACCTGGCCTGCTGGGTGACCCGTCCCCAGTCTTGCTCACTCCTCCGGGGTCAGCAGGGATACTCTCTTGAGGCTGGAGTCGGAGAACAAGCGGCTGTGCCGGCAGGAAGCAGCCGACCGCGAGCGGCAGGAAGAGCTGCAGCGCCACCTAGAGGAGGCCAACCGCGCGCGCCATGTGCTGGAGACGCAACACCGGTGAGCTCTGGCAGAGGGATCGGAGAGGGTCCTGCCTGGTCGCAGGGGACCCAGGCTGATACAGTCTCTGAGCGGCCCCCAACCCATGCAGGCTGAACCAGCAGCAGCTGTCGGAGCTGCGGGCCCAGGTGGAGGACCTGCAGAAAGCCCTGCAGGAGCAGGGGGGCAAGACAGAGGACGTGAGTGCCCACCTCCTCCCTGCCTGGCCCTCATTCGCAGCCCCCAATAACCCTCCTCTTTTTCTCCTCTGCTGCCCGATGCCCCACACAGGCCGTTGTAAGTACCTTGGGCACAGGGTGGAGCCTTGTACCCTAACCTGGGAAGGGGTTTGGATCTTGGGACCCTGCTCTCCCCAACTTACCTGTGTCTCTTGTCTCCCCTAGCCCACCCTGCTGAAGAGGAAGCTGGAGGAACACCTGTAAGTCAGAGAGACAGCACTCCTGGTGGGGGAGATGGTTATGACTTCAGATGAGGAGTTGCTTAGGACCTCAAATCAGCTGAAATACAGACCAAGGGCCCAGGTCAAGTAGGGTTTTATAATATAAGCCAAGTGAAGGAATATGGACTATTTGGGGGAAGATGAGGAACCATGGAGGGACATTCAGGTAGGCAGTATGATAAAGTTATGGTCACCCTTTTATATATATATATATTTTTTGGTAGAGACAGAGTCTCACTTTATTGCCCTTGGTAGAGTGCCGTGGCGTCACACGGCTCACAGCAACCTCCAGCTCTTGTGCTTACGTGATTCTCTTGCCTCAGCCTCCTGAGCAGCTGGGACTACAGGCGCCCGCCACAACGCCCGGCTAGTTTTTTGTTGTTGTTGCAGTTTGGCTGGGGCTGGGTTTGAACCCGCCATCCTTGGTATATGGGGCCGGCGCCCTACTCACTGAGCCACAGGAGCTGCCCACCCTTTTACGTTTTTATAAAGGAAACTTTTTTTTTTTTTATTGGATACAGGGTTTCTGCCCAGGCTGATTACAGTGACACTATCATAGCTCACTGCAACCTTGAACTCCTGGGCTCAAATGACCCTCCTGCCTCAGCCTCTCAAGGAGTTAGTACAGCAAGCACATGCCACCATGCCTGGCTAATATTTAATTTTTTGTAGGCTGAGTGTGGTGGCTCACACCTATAGTCAGGTGGGCAGATCGCCTGAGGTCACAACTTATGAGACCAGCCTGATCTAGAGATGCCATCTCTAAAAACAGCCAGGCATTGTGGCAGGTGCCTGGCAAGAGAATTGCTTGAGCCCAAGAGTTAGAAGTTGCTGTGAGCTAAGATGGCCTGGCACTCTCCTGAGGGGACAAAGTAAGCCTCTGTCTCAAAAAAAAAAAAAAAAAAAAGGTTCAGTGCAGTAGCTCACGCCTGTAATCCTAGCACTGTGAGGGGCCGAGGTGGGCAGATCACTTGAGCTCACTAGTTGGAGACCAGCCTGAGTAAGAGGCAGACCACTTATTTAAAAATAGCCAGGCGCATCTCAGAGCCTATAGCTCAGCGGCTAGGGTGCCAGGCACATACACCAGAGCTGGCAGCTTAGAATCCAGCCTGGGCCAACTACAACCAAAAAATAGCTGGGCACCTGTAGTCCCAGCTACTTGGGAGGCTGAGGTAATAGTACTGCTTAAGCCCAAGAGTTTGAGGTTGCTGTGAGCTGTGACACTATGGCACTCTACCAAGGGCAACATAAGTGAGACTCTCTCTCAAAAAAAAATAGCCAGGTGTTGGCTCAGCATAGGTAGCACAGTGGTTAGGACACCAGCCACATGCACTGAGGGTGGTGGGTTCAAACCTGGCCTGGGCCAGCTGAATAACAATGATAACCTCAACAAAAAATAGCTGGGCATTGTGGCGGGCGCCTGTAGCCCCAACTACTTGGAGGCTGAGGCAAAAGACTTGCTTAAGCCCAGGAGCTTGAGATTGCTGTGAGCTGTGATGCCATGACGCTCTACTGAGGGAGACATAAGAAGACTGTATCAAAAAAAGACAAAAAAATAGCCAGGCACTGTGGCCAGCACCTGTAGTCCCAGTTACTGGGGAGGCTGAGGCAAAAGGATCACTTGAGTCCAAGAGTTTAAGGTTGCTGTGAGCTATGATGTCGAGGGCGACTGAGATTCTATCTCAAACAAACAAACAACAACAAAACATAAATATGATAGCTATTTAACAAATAGTTTCTGGCTGGGTACAGTGTTTCATGCCTGTAATCTCAGTACTTCAGGAGGCCAATGCAGGAGATTCACCGAGGCCAGAAGTTCAAGGCCAGCCTGAGCCACATAACAAGACCCTGTCTCTTCAAAAAAACAAATAAATAAATAAAATAAATAAATTTTACTGAGTTTAAGCTGTAAGCTAGGATGACACTATGACACTCTAGCCTGGGCAACAGAGTGAGACTCTGATCCCCTTGCCCCAGCCTCCTGAGTAGCTGGGACTACAGGCACCAACCACAATGCCCAGCTATGGTCTATAACATTTTGTTACTAGATATCATAATATATTTAGCTCATCCTTTCTAGGTATTTACAATTTCCTTTTTTTTTTTTTTTTTTTTTTGAGACAGAGCCTCAGGCTGTCGCCCTGGGTAGAGTGCCATGGCATCACAGCTCACAGCAACCTTCAACTCCTGGGCTCAAGTGAGTCTCCTGCCTCCGCCTCCCAAGTAGCTGGGACTACAGGCGCCTGCCACAACACCCAGCTATTTTTTTGGTTGCAGCAGTCATTGTTGTTTGGCAGGCCCAGGCTGGATTTGAACCTGCCAGCTCAGGTGTATGTGGCTGGCACCTTAGCCACTTGAGCCACAGGTGCCAAGCCAAGATATTTTCATTCTAGAAAGATCCCTGGTGTCTGAGGGGAGAATGGAACTGAGAAGTTGATAGTATAAGAGACTTTTCAGATAGCTGGGCATTGTGGCAGGTGCCTGTAGTTCCAGCTACTTGGGAGGCTGAGGCAATAGAATCGCTTAAGCCCAAGAGTTGGAGGTTGCTGTGAGCTGTGCACCATGGCACTCTACCGAGGGTGACATCATAAAACTCTGTCTCAAAAAAAATTAAAAAAAAAAAGAAGCTATTCAGGGATGATGGTGGATGGATGGATCTACTTGGGGGCTGTGGGATGGGAGAAGAAGACAGAGAGGGGCTGGTCTAGGGGCCACCTGGCTCAGGGTGTGGAAACTATGGCTCTGATGGCTGACTAAAGAGATGATGTGACGAGGGGACATAGTCCCCAGGCATGGGAAACAGGCAGAGGGGGCTCTGTAGCTATGAGGGGGCACTTTTGCTTGGCTGGAAGGGCTGTAGCCACTACTGGGACAAAAGAGATGCCAGCCTGGAGGTCAGCCCAATTTTGCCCATCCCTTCCCCACAGGCAGAAGCTACATGAGGCAGATGTGGAGCTGCAGAGGAAGCGTGAGTACATTGAAGAACTGGAGCCATCAACTGACAGCAGCAGTAAGTGTGACCCAAGGGCTAGAGAGCCAGGGAACCCCAGAGCTTAGTGGCATGGAGCTGAGGGGCCATCTGTTCCCCCCAGCAGCCCAGCGGATTGAGCAGCTACAGCACAGCCTGCAGAAGAAGGAAGCTGACTTGAAGGCCATGGAGGAGAGGTACCGCCACTACGTGGACAGGGCACGCACGGTGAGGACACTGGGTATCCCTGCAGTCCTCCTGCCAAGCTCATGTCCCCCCTGTGCTCATCCTTAATTCACACCTCCTGCCAGTTTGCACTTCTCTGGCCCCCCCAACCACAATTATCTTAACCCATGGAAGTCTGTAAGCTTCTCCACTGCCACAGGCTATCACATTTAATGCATCCCATTGTGTCCAAGGGGACTTGGATCACCTGGCTGTGACTTCCTCAACCCATAGGTCATACAGACCATGGAACCCAAGCAGCAGCTACCCCAAGGAGCACCCCTGGAACTCCAATCCCTGAGGACACAGCTTCGAGAGCGAGACATTCAAATCCGACACCTGGAGGTGAGTGTCCTTGTCCTTTGCACTGCCCCCTGCATATCCAGTCCCCTGACACTTGTCTCCTTGGCAGATGGACTTTGAGAAAAATCGAAGTCAGCGGGAACAGGAAGAAAAGCTGCTCATTAGTGCATGGTATAATATGGTGAGTGTGCCAGGGCCATGGATAGAGTACTGGGATTGCCTGTGTGCTGAGCTGACTCCAATCACACCTCCTCCCTTCAGGGCATGGCCTTGCAGCAGCAAGATGGTGAAGAGCGGGCACCTTCCCATGCCCAGTCATTCTTGGCACAGCAGCGGCTAGCCACCAATGCTCGCCGTGGACCCTTAGGACGCCTGGCATCTCCGAACCTTCGCTTCATTGACAAGCACTGACAGACCTCATGATCATGCTGCCTTCCCCAGCCAGCCAGGGCTTCATTCACCTGGACTCTTCCAAGTCACATGACATCCAGTTTTAGGTCTCAGCCAGCTGCTTAAAAGCCTTGAAGTCATGACCTCTGCCCTTTGCTCTCCCAGATTTGGGAGTGGGAAGGATAGGTGGCAGGTATAGGCCTGTTCTTATAACAATGTGATTCTTATCCTTAATTCTCTCCCTGGAGTTAATGGGCTACCAGGGGAGAGTCTGATTTTATATTTGAGAAGATCAAAAAGACTTAACAATCTTTGCAACTCACAGCAACCTCAAACTCTTGGGCTTAAGCAATTCTCTTGCCTCAGCCTCCCAGGTAGCTGAGACTATAGGTGCCCGCCACAACACCCAGCTTTTTTTTTTTTTTTTTTTTGTAGAGACAGAGTCTCACTTTATGGCCCTCTGTAGAGTGCCGTGGCCTCACACAGCTCACAGCAACCTCCAACTCCTGGGCTTAAGCGATTCTCTTGCCTCAGCCTCCCAAGCAGCTGGGACTACAGGCGCCCGCCACAACACCCGGCTATTTTTTTGTTGCAGTTTGGCCGGGGCTGGGTTTGAACCCGCCACCCTCGGTATATGGGGCCGGCGCCCTACCGACTGAGCCACAGGCGCCGCCCAACACCCAGCTTTTTATTTTGTTGTTGCAACAAAAAAAAAATCTGCCTTATCTGTACTCTGGGCACCAAAAGGGGGAGGAGAAGGTTGACCAGGGACTCAGATCATTGCTTTGAAGAAAAGTCTGACTTGTGTTCTTACTAAAGTGTGAGAGACTGATAGCACCCAGTGAAAGGTGAAGAATCATGTTTGTGTGTATGTGTTGTGGTCTTTGAAGAAGTATCAGACAGAAATTCCTGCCTTCTTGAAGCTGACATTTCCAGAGAGGGAGACAGACAATACAACAGATAAAAGTTTGATGTGTAGGGTCAGCACCTGTACCTCAAGCGGCTAAGGCACCAGCCACATACACTGGAGCTGGTGGGTTTGAATCCAGCCCAGTCCCACCAAACAACAATGACAACTACAACCAAAACATAGCTGGGCCTTGTGGCGGGTGCCTTTAATCCCAGCTAGTTGGGAGACTAAGGCAAGAGAATCGCTTAAGCCCAGGAGTTTGAGGTTGCTGTGAGCTGTGATGCCTCAGCACTCTACCCAGGGTGACAGCTTGAGATTCTGTTTCAAAAAAAAAAAAAAAGGCTTGGTGCCTGTAGGTGCCAGCCACATACACCTGATCTGGCGGGTTCGAATCCAGCCTGGGCCTGCCAAACAGCAATGACGGCTGCAACCAGCCGGGTATTGTGGCAGGCACCTGTAGTCCCAGCTACTAGGAGGCGGAGGCAGGAGAATCGCTTGAGCCCAGGAGTTGGAAGTTGCTATGAGCTGTGATGCCATGGCACTCTACCCAGGGTGCCAGCTTGAGGCTCTGTCTCAAAATAAATAAATAAAAAATAAAAGTTTGATGTGTGAAGAAGTGTTAGAGAGAAAAACAAGGCAGGCAGCAGTGATGAGGGTACAGGTGGCAATTTAAAATAAAAGACAAGACAGGAGCTTGGCACCCATAGCACAGTGGTTATGGTGCCAGCCACATACACCAAGGGTGGTAGGTTTGAACCTGGCCCAGGCTAGCTAAACAACAATGACAA
Organism: Nycticebus coucang; assembly: GCF_027406575.1. Classification (NCBI taxonomy): domain Eukaryota; kingdom Metazoa; phylum Chordata; class Mammalia; order Primates; family Lorisidae; genus Nycticebus; species Nycticebus coucang. The sequence continues at coordinate 66,144,247 of NC_069782.1, read as the reverse complement.
CTGCAACAAAAAATAGCCCAGCATTGTTGTGGGCACCTGTAGTCCCAGCTATTTGGGAGCTGAGGCAAGAGAATCAGTTGAGCCCAAGAGTTTGAGGTTGCTGTGAGCTGTGATGCCACTGCACTCTACAACAACAAAAAAAAGGGCAGCACTTGTGGCTCAAAGGAGTTGGGTGCCAGCCCCATATGCTGGAGGTGGCGGGTTCAAACCCAGCCCTGGCCAAAAACTGCAAAAAAAAAAAGAAGGTGGGGGAGGAACCATCTGAAGCATGTTCGAAGGCCCTGAGATGGATTAGAAGGAGAGGAAGGAGGCCAGTGTGGCTGGTAGAGAGTGAGTGACAGACTGAAAGAAGATGAGGGCTAGGAGATTGTTCAGGGACTGGTAGGCTGTAGGGAGTACCTTAGCTTTTATTCTAAGTGAGGTGGAACCATGAAGGATTCTAAGCAGAGAAAGGACTTGGCATGACTCAGGTGTTAATTGGTGCCCTCTGTGGCCACTGTGGCAGGAACAGACGGGGAGGCCAAGGCCCAGCTGGAAGAGCAGGGCAGAGGTAGCTGGTCCAGGTGGGTGGGTGATAGATAGTAGGGCCTCTGACCAGGCTGCCTTCTGGGTATGATTTTCAAATCCTATTTTATGTATATGCTGGTGAGAGAGGAGTCCACACTACTCTGAGGTTTTAGCCTCATCACCTGGAGGGACAAAGCTAGCACACAAGGTGGGGCAGGTAGGGAGCCGGTTGTGAGTTTATTATATTTGAAGTGCCTTTAAGCTCTCTAAAAGGAAATGTAAGTGGAAGAAGCAGTTGTCTCTCTGGGTCTAGAGTCAGGGTAGGAATTATGTTTGGATTTCTGTAATCAGGAATCATCATATGTTTATTTATTTATTTATTGAGACAGAGTCTCACTATGTTGCCCTCGGTAGACTACTGTGGTGTCACAGCTCCCAGCAACCTCAAACTCTTGGGCATATGCAATTCTCTTGCCTCAGCCTCCCAAGTAGCTGGGACTACAGGTGCCCCTGCAATGCCCAGCTATTTTTTTTTTTTTTTTTTTTGTAGAGACAGAGTCTCACTGTACCGCCCTCGGGTAGAGAGCCGTGGCGTCACACGGCTCACAGCAACCTCTAACTCTTGGGCTTACGCGATTCTCTTGCCTCAGCCTCCCGAGCAGCTGGGACTACAGGCGCCCGCCACAACGCCCGGCTATTTTTTTGTTGCAGTTTGGCCGGGGCTGGGTTTGAACCCGCCACCCTCGGCATATGGGGCCGGCGCCCTACTCACTGAGCCACAGGCGCCGCCCCCAGCTATTTTTTTATTGCAGTCGTCATTGTTGGTTAGCTGGCCCAGGCTGCTAGAACTTTGGTGTATGTGGCTGGCTCTGTAACCACTGTGCTATGAACGTCAAGCCAGTTTAATTTTGTTTTTCTTTTCATATGTTTATTTCATATGTTTAAGACCTAGAGGCTAGGTATGGTGGCTCATGCCTGTAATCCTAGCACTCTGGGAGGCTGAGGGTGGGGGTGTGGACTGCCTAAGGTCAGGAGTTTGAGACCAGCCTGAGAAAGAGTGAGACCCCCAGGCCGGGTGCAGTGGCTCACGCTTGTAATCCTAGCACTCTGGGAAGCCCAGACTGGTAGATTGCTTGAGCTTACAAGTTCAAGACCAGGCTGAGCAAAAATGAGACCCTGTCTCTACTAAAAATAGAAAAACTGAGGCAAGAGGGTCACTTGAGCCTGAGTTCGAGGTTGCTGTGAGCTATGACGCCACAGCACTCTACCCAGGGTGACAGCTTGAGATTCTGTCTCGAAAAAAAAAAAAAAGAGAGAGTGACCCTATCTCTACTAAAAATAGGTAAAACTAGCCAGGCATTATGGCAAGCACTTGTAGTCTCAGTTACTCAGGAGGCTGAGGCAAGAGGATCAACAGAACCCAGGAGTTTGAGGTTGCTGTGAGCCATGATGCCACCCAGGGTGACAGAGTGAGACCCTGTCTAAATAAAAAAATGATACCTGCAGCCCTGAGGGGATATTTGAGAATGCAAAGGCTTAAGCTGTGGTTCGGGAACAGTGGGTGTCTCTCTCTCTTTTTTTTTTTTTGTTTGTTTTGTTTTGTAGAGACAGAGTCTCACTGTACCACCCTCGGTAGAGTGCCGTGGCGTCACACGGCTCACAGCAACCTCTAACTCTTGGGCTTACGCAATTCTCTTGTCTCAGCCTCCCGAGTAGCTGGGACTACAGGCGCCCGCCACAACGCCCGGCTAAGGGTGTCTCTTTAATTAATGAGGAAAGCCAGGGGTACTGATGCAGGTATTTCAGAGAGCAGAGTTTGGGAACCTGGAAGAAGGCATGCATAGTGCTGGGCTCATGCCTGTAATCCCAGCACTTTGGGAGGCTGGAGTATTGCTTGAGGCCAGGAATTTACAATTGTCCTAGCTATGATCACTATGATCTCAATGATTGGGGACAATGCACTCCAGCCTGGGTGACTGGGTGACAGAGCAGGAGAGGATTGCCCTTTCTCTTAAAAAAAAAAAAATGAAAAAAGTTAAAAACCAGGTGTTGTGGCGGGCGCTTATAGTCCGAGCTACTTGGGAGGCTCAGGCAAGAGAATTGCCTAGGCCCAGGAACTGGAGGTTGCTGTGAGCTGTGTGACACCATGGCACTCTACGGAGGGCTATAAAGTGAGACTGTCTCTACAAAAAAAAAAAAAGTAAAACTGGAAGAATTTCCAAATTTTACTTAACATAATGCCTGACAGAAGAAGTCATTCTAACAGCATTTGAGTAAAAACCATTAACAATTTATTGAGCACCTACTGTATAACAGATGCTTTCAAGCCATCCTTTCATGTCATCCTCACCACCACTCCCTGAGGTAGGCAGTCACATCTCCATTTGCAGGAAAGACACACCATCCAACCTCACAGGCTGTGGGGCTTGGAACTAGAGCTGCTGGTAAGGACAGGCTGTTTAAACAGGCTGGAACAATCTGCCTTGGCCAAACCCACACGAGTAGTGGGAGTGGTTTAAAAGTGGGCAGTTGGACTTCATGCAGGCACATGAGGCTTGCATAGATCTGGACCTATGCCTGTGTGCTGCACGTGCGGGGCCTTGGTGTCCTGTCCTTCAGGGTCCTGGGCCCGAAAATTTCAGGCCAGATTCTCCTCCTCCTCTCCAATAGGGCTGGGCAGCCAGGGCGGCGCAGGCCCCCGGGGCCCGGGCATAGGCAAAGAGGTGAAGGGCTCAGCTGGGGGCCCAGGGAGGGGGACAGGCAGCTCGAAACTCGCAGGAGGTGGGGGCTCGGGCTCTGGTTCCCGCAGACCGGGGTCGAGCAAGGGGTCCCCGCAGCTGCACTCTGGGGCTGAGCCGTCGGGGGCGCCCGCACACGAGCAGCTGGCGGCGGTGGACGCCTCGGACACGCAGCTGTTCTTTCGCCTTAGCAACGACAGGCGCCGGCCCAACAGGCCTGTTCCGGTCATACCCTGGCCCGCCGGCAGGAGGCGCTGTATGAAGTCCCCCTGTGCCTCTCCCAGAGGCCCATCCAAGCCCTCCAGCCGCTGGAACTGCATGTCCTCTTTGGCCAGCCTAAAGGACCAACAGTGGGTCAGCACTGCGGGCTCGATCTTCTTGTTAATTGAGAGTGGGGTCCAAGGCGTGCTGATTTCCCTGGCTCCGCCCACCCCTTTGTCTCACTTATCCCCTAAAGACTTCAGCCCCTCCACCCAGAGAGTGATCTCATTCTCTGGCTCTGCGCAAACTTGGACCTCAAAGCCTCAGTTGTGACTCCGCCCGGTCTCTTTATGTACCACCTCTGACCCTTCAATCCTCTCCGCCTTTACCTCTTAGCTCTATCTCCAAATAGAGGCCCAGGCTTAGCCTTTGGCCGTGCCCTCTGAGTCCTAGCTCACCCTCTGCCTTTCTCATAATCCTTAGGGACTTAGCTGTTATTTATTCCCAATCTCCAGTATTTAGCCCCTTTTATTCAGACACGCTCTCTGAGCCCTAACCACCTCCATCACCCCCAACTGGCTCACGTGATGTCGAAAGTGGAGCCCTGGAAAGAGGGTTGTTGTAGTAGGAAGGCGGTGGCTGCCGTGTAGGGAGCGCGGGCTTCAGCCGCATCCCAGTAGAGATCCTTCTCTAGCATCGCCAGGTCGTCGTACATCTCGTCCACCGCCAACATCGACACCTGCCGGGGCAGACGCGCAGCGGCTGGGTGGGGGCTGGGCAGCGCACGGGGACCACGGGGTGCATGGGAACGTGGAGAACAAAGAGAGAAGGATGGTTGGGCGAGGCCTGGTCAAGTCTTGGCAGGGGGTGGGGCCAGGACCCCTTTGGGCGCTCCGGGATGGTCTCCACCGGGAGTCTCACCTGGAAGTTGCGGTCGATCAGAAAGTTGGTCTCAAAGTCGTCATCATCCTCTCCAAAGGGATTGATGAGCTGCTCTGCTACCTAAACGCCGAGGGGAGAGTTAAGGGGAACCTTGAAGACCCCTGCCTTCCTCAGCACCGGAATCCCCGCCTCGGAGGATCCCACCCACCTTGAGCCAGCCAGCGTAGAAGAAGAATTGCAAGAGGGTAAAGATGGGTACACACAGATCCAGGTTGTGGTCTTTGTAGCCCTGGGCTGGGTCCAGAAACTGGCGACCGATCAGGCAAGCCAGGAAGTAGCTGTACACTGCGATGGTCACCACCTGGGACCAGGGTGGGCAGGACTTAGGGGGACATTGAGAGACCCCTTCGAGGATTGGGCATCACTGAGATAGGGTTTCTCTATTTTGTTTTTTTGAGACAAGGTCTCACTCTGTTCTCCAGGCTGGAGTACAGTGGTAGGATCATACCTCAGGGTAGCCTGGAACTCCTCAGCTCAAAGGAGCCTCCCACCTCAGCCTCCTGCCTCCCCAGTAGCTGAGACTACAGGCCCACTTCATCACATCTGGCCAATTTTTCTCATTTTTTTGTAGAGATGGTTTCTTGCTGTGTTGCTAAAGCTGGTCTTGAACACCTGGCCTCACTCAACCCTCCCACCTGGACCAAAGTGCTGAGATTACAGGCCTAAGTCCCTGGCCGGGCTATGATGGGGTGTTAGCTGGCTTGCAGTTTCCCCTTGAGACCAGTGCATCAGGGTCTCTGACATCAAATATAAACAGAGACATGGGGTGGTGGGATGGGCAGTTTACCTGGGTGTAAACAAGGGGTACACTAATCCAGTCGTAATGGAAGAGCATCCCACACTTGCCCCGAAACACATTCAGCTCCTGGGGATGGAAACAGTTCATGAGGTGGATACAGGTCACTGAACTGTGACCTCACAAAAATGTGGGTACCTGGAATGAAGATGAGTGGTCACCAGATGGGAAGTGGGATTGTGCTTCTGGAGGTTCCATGGAAGGTATTTGGTGGTGAGTGTACACCGGGGGTGATGACATGACATACATAGGGGGCTGCCCTTGAAGGTGTGGGAGTTTGCCCCACGGTGTTAAGTGCCCACCTGGGGGATACCAGGTAAGGGTGTTTGGATCTACCTCAAGGGCTGATGTTGACACAACTCCAGGGGTACAATTTCCCTGGTATTCTCTATGAATGACCTCCTGGTGGGCCCACCTCAAGCAGCAGTTTAAGGGCGCTGTTGTCACGGATGCGGCCCTCGCGCCGAGCCTGCGCAGCCAGATTGGAGAACCAGACGCAGGGCACCCAGTACTTGTTGTAGGACGAATTAAGGTTCTCGAACTTCTTGCGTTCCTCGCGTGTCATAAATCCTGAAGAGGCGAGGGCAGTAGTTATTCGCCCCATGGTTCGTCCTTGCTCCTCTCCCGCCCGGTCCCCTAACGGGGACTCACCGGCCTCCACCACGTGGTCTATTGTGGGGAAGCGCTTGAAGACCGCAGTGCTGACTGAGCGCAGGATAAGCACCGCAGAGAGCCCGGCGTAGCGCATAAGTGTGCGTCGGTAGAGACGGCCTCGCTCATCGCGCCCGTGAACTGTGCCCGCCACCACGCACATGAGCGCGTCTGGCAGCGGCATGCATAGGTACTGGTTCCACCAGCGGTGCACCACCAGCGTCACGTAAAACCCTGCAGGCGAACCGAGAATAGGGGCTCAGTGGTTGGGGGCTCAGGTCGTGGGAAGAGGGGTGACATAGGGTCTCAGTCAAGGGGCATCCGAACAGACTGGTCACCCTGAGCATGCTGGGGCCACCTGGGCTGGGACCATGAGGATCCTGCTCCGAGGTCTGAGAGGCCAGAGCAGGCTAGGTCACTCCAGCTACTTGGAAGTCACCTGGGATGAGGGATTAGGATCACAGTATGGGGATGGAGCCACAGGCCTATGTTAGGGGTACATGGACAAATTGTCATCCTAGTGGTAGGGAGCCACTCCCTGGGGCGCATAGAACTTGAAACCCGAGGCAGGGGGATCTGGTTTGTGGATGTTACATCAGGAACCCCTGTGCAGGGTTGTCATAACAGCCACAGCAGACCCCTGAGCCAGGAACTATGGCTTGGGCACAGAGTCTCCATCCGAGATCCTTGGATAGATGAGTCACTCCATTGATGTGGTGGGAGGGAGGCTAGAATCACATGAGGTCACTGGGGTCTGGGCGCCAGAACTTGGCAAAGAAATGACCCAGTATGGAAGTCATATAGGGTCCCTGGCGGTTGTCTCTGGGGCCCAGCATGTGGTGGGAAGCACTAGTAATCACATGCAGATACAAGGTGGGAATCCCGAAGGAATAAATCTATGGGTGGAGCTCTCAGGGAAACATCCCAGGGGTCCCCGTGACCATCCATCCAAGGTCTTGGACTGCAGGGCCATACCTGGCCTCTTCATGGTGTAGATTCATAAATGGGGCGGAGGCGGAGGGGCCTGCGGGGGTTGGATTTGAGGGTGGAGTCTCAGAGAGGCTGGAATGGAAGAGGGGTTTCTCAGGGACACGGAAATGGGGGACTCAGGGACTCGACCGCACCAAGCACGAAGGAGACCGGGATGAGGCTGGCATACTGGTCGCAGTAAATAACAAGCTTCTCGAAGTAGCGCTTCTGCCCTTCGGTCAGCACGAAGCTGCGAAGTAGGGATCACCAGGTCACAAACCAGACTCCTCCTTCCCTGCTCCCTTTCCCAGTTGCTCCCCTGGACATCAGCACCGCACACACCCGCCACAGGCAGCCTCACCGGTAGGTGGCGCTCAGCGCCATGTAGAACGCAAGGAAGCAGAACAGCTCGCGCCACAGTAGTTTGTAGATACTCCCCCGCCACAGCAGCAGCAGCTGTGAGAAGCCACCGAAGCGAGCGTTCGCCACTCGGGCTGTGTAGGTGACGGTCATCGCGGCGCCGGGCAGGTGGGGCCAAGGGAGAAGCGGGCGGCTGGCGGGTAGGCAGCGGGTGGGAGGTAAGACGTGTGGGACTAACAGCACCGCGTCCCCACCCGTGCTCCAGCCAGCCACCCCCTTAGTTTTGGCTCCTTCTTCCGTCCAGTCCCACTTAGCCCCGCTCCAGCCCCTGTCCCCAAGCCCCCTCTTTAGGTTGTCCCCTTCCCTGGATGCTGGCCTCTAGCCTCTTGCACCTACTTGACCCAGGCTTGCGCGCGCGCTCTCTCTTTCTCTCTATCCCCTCCCAAAAGACCCTTGGTCCATGCAGCCAGTTCCTGAGTCACCACTCTGTACCCAACCATTCTTTTCACCTGGATACTACCTACAGCTTCAGGGATCAAACACTCCCCCTTTTAACCTCCCTCAACCCCCACTTCTGGGTCCCCCTTTCCCCCCAGCTCCCAGTTGTGGCCTGTTCTTTCCCACTGCACTCCTTCTAAAGTCCTGTCCCTAAGCCTCTGGGCCCCCAGGCTCAGCCCTGTCTCCAGCGCTGCCCCCTTCCCTGCCCCCGCACCCCCCCAGTCTGTGCGCCTCTGACCTAATTGCCCGGCTGTGCTTTCTCCTTTCTCCTCCCGGATCCACCTTGACTTCTGTCCATTCCCACTCCAGAAGGACTCTGGATGGATTCCTGCCCACAGGTCCCCTATTCCTTCAGGGCCCCCTATGTCCCTGGGGTTCTCTATTCCCCCCAGGCCTCTCTCACCTGTGTTAAAGGTAGCCAGTGCAGGGACATATGAGGACACAGGGACAGAATGGGCCAGTGGCTTCAGTGTTGGGTGGAGCTGAAGCCAGACCCTGGGTGGGAGGGGGCTGGAGAGTGGGCGTGGGCAGCCCCTCCCTAACCCTCCCCCCTTGGCTGGGCTTAGGCCTCAGAACTTTGTTTGAAGAAGTCTGGTCACCAGTTTGTTACCTCGTGTGGGGGAGAAGAAATCCACTCTGTCCTCTCTTACTCTTCCCTGTCCCCTCTCCCAGTCATTCACTAGCAGGTCCAAGGGATCTGTAACCTGGAACTTGGGGAGGGGTAAGAACTATTTTCTTCTCTCTCTTTCTCTCTCTTAAACACACACACACACACTGCTCATGGAGGCTGGGTCACTCTACAGTCAACTTGCAACCAACCACTTACTGTCAACATCATAGAAACTCACATCAAAGATCTACATAGGCTTGGTGCCTGTGGCTCAAGCAGCTAAGGCACCAGCCACATATACTTGAGTTGGCAGGTTTGAATCCACTGGGCCCACCAAACAACAATGACAGCTGCAACCAAAAAAAAAAAAAAAAGAAATAGCTAGCCGTTGTGGCAGGCGCCTGTAGGGAGGCAGAAGCAGGAGAATCTCTTGAGCCCAGGGCGACAGCTTGAGGTTCTGTCTCAAAAAAAAAAAAAAAAAATCTACAATTTCAGCTTGCCCTAACACAGCCTCAGACAATGACTGTGACCCAGGTGGGAGCACTCACAGCCACAAAGACTTCTGGTGTCACAAATCCACACCTAGCTTTACCTCAGGCCCGACATGCAGATATAAGGCAGATGGACCTGGACATACCAGGCTGTCAGCTCCTGGACACACACATGGTGCTCCCAATGGCCACATAGAAGGACACAGTCAGAGACCCAGGGGCTGGCATTCCCTCATGATCACACCATGTAACAAAGACACAATCAGCCAAGTCCAGACCCCACTCAGACCCCAAAATGCATGGAAGTTTGATTTCCGATCTCCCCTGCACCAAATGCAGGACAACTCCCCTAAGTGAAGTGGCGTAGTTCTAGGGTCAGAGTGGGACTTTGGTGATCCCTTATATTAATTAGCTAATGTTGCAGACATACACAACAGCTATAACCTCAGAAGTGCCACTGACTCTAACCCCTTGGGAAACTTGCCTACATTTGCACACCAATACATAAGAGCCCCCTCACTACTGTGTGTGCATGCATGCCCATACACAAAAGTCTCAGACACTCTCAGAATTGCCACCAACACACCAGCTTGGGGACACAAAATCTTCTCTGCACATTTGGCGTGAATTTGGGATACGTTCCCTCTTCACAGATACACCTATAAAGGGGACAGCCCCAGCCTGGTACATATAGAACTCGTACTCCCCAGTTCCCTGCTCCAAGGACATCAAAGTGCAGACTGGTGTGGAGGATCAGGATTCTGGTTAGGAAGGACACCCCGAAGTGTCCAGAAACCCCTGTTGCATTAGTTGTGGATGCCTTCACATAGTCCCCCCCCATCCCTGAGGCCACACCGCCAGGACGCTGTGTTCCCAACCTGGCAGATGTCTGCTCCACCCAGGGTAATTAGGAACCGGCCTGGGCTGGCCACCCTCAGACCCACTCCTCCGCTGTCCAGCTGCCGGACAGCCTGTAAAAAGGGGCAAATGGGTGGCTGGAGCAGTGCTGTCAGCTTCGGGGACAGGCTTCAGGCTGAGGGTCACCCAGACCCCCTGTCCACTGCATAGGACACATCCTTGCACTCATTGCAGATATCTCCTATTGCCCAACCCCCCTCCCCTCTCGGAGCTCTCTCACACCCATACACTTTTGACTGCTTGTCTCCCGCAGGGGCTGGAGGCAGGTTGCACAGGCTAGTTCACATGCTTCGTAATTGTTAACAGTGAAAAATAACAAAACACTTCTTGGAGGATTCTTTCCTTGTGCCGCTGTAAAGGTGTTGCATATTTCATCTCACTGAATCCTTACAAACTGGCATATGAAGTCAGTGTTCTCATTATTCCCACTGCCCAAATAGAGAAAATGAGGCTTGGATGACACATACACCTCCTTTGTGGCACAGCTAGCTGGGAAGCTGGGATTTGAACCTAGGAAGTTTGGTGCAGAGCCTGGGGTCTTTGCTGTGGGTTGTGCCATTGTGCTTATTTATACATGCCACCCCAACTTGCCCATACCCGCTTGCACACACCCAGTGCAGCTGAGTTGGGGGGACACGTCTAGGCTCGTGGTTGGGTTCCCCTTCCACACGCACACACACCCTGGCACACCCAGATCCTGGGTATGTGCACTCTTGAATACCACTTTGACTCGTGTGTCCTCAGGAACCCACTTTTGTTTCCCCCAACCAGCTCCGAATTGGAACTTGCACTCTCAAGGTCATTACTCCATCTGGGATCTCTCCAGTGGCAATGCTAGTGGCTGCATTGGCAGTGGCAGAGGGAAGAGTGAAGGGCTGGGGAGAAGTGCCTAAGTGTCTTCCAGGCCTGCATATCACTTGTCTAATGAATTTGTGCCATGGCTCTGTGAATGGCTACACTGGGTTTCCCATTTTAGGCACCAGGGGACTGAAGCTCAATCAATTGGAAGCATGTGTTGTGGGCCACTGACTGCTCTGGAAGTAGCATGGGCCTTCAAGGGACCCTCTGCTAGCCAGTCCACTCAAAACCCCCTTTATTGCAGCTGTTTGGTGGGAGGGGCTGATGCCATCCCATGGGAGCAGGAATTGGGGGGTGGAGACTGTTAATCCCCAGTCTGGCAGGCCCAGCTTCTGCCCAGGGCGTCCACTAATTCCCAAACCAAACAGCAGGCAGTGGTGGGCCCATTGCCGGCCTAATCCGCTCCCCACCAGCCTGGGGCTAGCCAAGGGGCCTCCTGGTTCCCACACTCTGAGCCTCTGAGGAAATGGGCAGATGCCCCTCTCTTCTATTCCAGGCTCCACAGCCCCAACAGGGACACCTAGGGACAACTCTATACATATAGAATAAGAAAAAGGTACTCCCTTGCTGAAAATACTCTCCCTATAAAATTGCCACAATAAACATGTATCTCCGTTAGGTCTCTGTCATGAATGTATCCCTCTAGATTTGTACTTTTGTGCAGTGCACAACCTAGGCAACTGTACATTAAATGCAAACCTCCCCCACCTTGCTATATCAATAAATACTGCAATTTTTTTTTTTTGTAGAGACAGAGTCTTGCTTTGTCACCCTCAGTAGCGTGCCGTGGCGTCACACAGCTCACAGCAACTTCTAACTCCTGGGCTTAGGTGATTCTCTTGCCTCAGCCTCCCGAGTAGCTGGGACTACAGACGCCCACAACACCTGGCTATTTTTTTGTTGCAGTTTGGCTGGGGCCAGGTTTGAACCTGCCACCCTCGGTATATGGGGCCAGCGCCCTACCAACTGAGCCATAGGCGCTGCCCCAATAAATACTGCAATTTAAGATCATTTTATTGAAGAGGGAGAGACAGGGAGAGGTGGGGGGCAAGTAGAGCCCCCACTAGCCCCACCAGGGGGAATAGACCCCCTCCCTGCCTCCTGCCCCCCCCCAAGTGGCTCCCCCTGCACTATGGGGGGACTTTGTGCAAACTCTGCCCTGGGGGGATGGGAAGGGTGAAGGGTAAGTGTGAAATGGCAGCAGCTGTGGCTGGTGGTGATGCTACTGGGTACTGGGGGGCTTGTAGGGCTCCAGGAGGAGGGCTGAGAAGGTGTTGACCTTCTCTGCCCCCCGCACCTCATGGGGTAACAGTGGCAGCTTCACGATGTGGAAGTCTTCATATAGGTCCTCCATCTGTAGCCAGGGCAGAGGGCAGAAGGCAGTGGTCAGGGCGCAGGAGGACAGAGAAGAGTGTGGGTCCATATAGGGTCAGGCAAGGGGCCTCCCAGGGTCACAGAAAGAATATGGGGCAAAGGCTTCAGGGTGTCTTAAGTGGGAGTTGGGTCAATAAGGTCAGACATCACTGAGGCTAGACCTCTTGCTCTCCAGGGCTGCAGGTACTGAGGCCAGGCACAGTCCTCCAAGGTCTGTGAAGGACATGAAGTGGGGGCAAAGGGTAGAAGGTCGGGACAGAGGGTATGAAAGTAGAGCAAAAGGCCAGAGAATACAATAACGGGGCAGAGGTGCCTCGGCTAGGGTGGTGGGCACACCTGGTCCAGGTACTTGGCTTGGATCTTGTGGCGGGCCTCACACATTTTGCAGGGTTTCTCAGGGTCAGGGAAGACAAGCTGGTTGACGATGATGTTGTGGGTGTCAATCTTGCACTTGGCCAGCTCCTGGATCAACCGTTCCGTTTCATATAGGGACAGAAACTCAGCAATGCATACACAGATGAAGGTTGTCTGCTCCTGAAAGGCACAAGAAAGGGCAGTGGGGCAGGCTCCAGCCCTGTCCTTGTCTCCCAAGCCTCTCACCACCTGCCAGACCATGACTCACAGGGTCCTTGAACTGTTCACTGACAGAGCGGATGACAGGCAGTGTCTCCTCCAGCTTGGAGGCCAGCTGGTCTGCATTCATGTCCCCCAGGCCCAGCATGTTGCACATCTGTGGGGAGGATTCATGAGGGCTCAACAGTTTACCTGGGGCTCATTAAACTTCCTGGGTTGGAGGCTTATTAAACACCTAGAGGATGACTTCAGTGGTTCAAGCTGTGGGACTTGAGCAGACTTCCCAAATCCCAGGTCTGCCATTTCTGGGAAATGGTGGGCCAAGGGACCTCAATTTCCCTAGCTGTAAACCTTAATGCTAAAACTGCTTATGCTAGATGAGCAGACACATGTAATGTATTCAGAACTATGCCTGGAACACAGTTACGTGCTCAACAAATGTTACTACCTGAGGCACAGGTCCCTGAAGGGGGTGCGTATGTGTGCATGCACATACAAAGGGGGTATGGTGCTGGTAGTGTGCAGAAGTATGGTGGCTTTGGGGTTGTCAAGGTCACAATAACCCACGGGGACATTCTTTTTTTTTTTTTTTTTTGTGGTTTTTGGCCAGGGCTGGGTTTGAACCCGCCACCTCTGGTATATGGGACCGGCGCCCTACTCCTTGAGCCACAGGCGCCGCCCCACGGGGACATTCTTGTGGTATCCATTTGCCAGACAAAGGAGGTGAGGTCTAGAGAGGTAAAGTGCCTTGGTTGAGGTTACACGGCTGGGTCAGATCCAGTAAGTGCTGAGGATCTGATCTCAGGCCACCTGGGTCTGTGCTTCCAAGCTGTCTGGGGCACTTAGTGGGTAGGGGCAGAGACAATGAGTCATCTCCTCAGAGTAGGGAAGATAGTCTCCTCCCATCCCCCCAGTGAAGATCTGTCCCACCCACTGAGAAGTACTGATAGGAAAGGGGTTAGGGGAGGGCCATTGTTACTGCACATCTGGGGTATGGGGACACTCCCGCTCCAAGACGTCTGGATGCCTGGGGTCCCGCCTGCCTGTGAGATGAAGGGGCTGATTTGGTTCTTGATCTGCATGAGACGGCCCAGACCCCGCTCCACGATGGTGGGGAAGTTGAGAAGCCTCAGTGTGTGTCCCGTGGGCGCCGTGTCAAACACCACCACCGAGAAGTTCATGCCCTTCACCAGCCTTAGGGGAGATGGGGGTTAGGCCCACTCTACAGCACCTCTTCCCTGGGCAGCACCCGCCCCCACTGGCTGGGCCTGACCTCATGACCTCGGCATAGCTCATGGCCTCGTCGATGCCAGGAAAGGCGCTCATGGCCTCCTGCATCATCTTCTTGCCCATGCTCAGCATGTTGTCCTCCTCGAAGAACTCGTCGGGCAGCTCCGCCACGCCCAGGCTAGGGTCAATCTCCTGGGGGCGGAGGGGATGAGACTCAGGCGGCTGCTATGCCGGGGGGCCTTCCCACCTGGGCACAGGGCCAGAGGGAGCCAATGGTAGGCTCCAACCACAGGCCCCTCATTAGGTAACTGCTGGGGGGACCCCAAGTAGCATTGCCCTCCCTCAGGGACTTATGGTTTTGTGTGGTCACACAAATAGTCAGAATATTTCACTAATAAGGGGAAAATTACAAACTGTGACCAGAGATTCACAAAGGGAAGCTAAACTCACCACAGAGTATTTACACTGCTATTCCTCACCTAGAATTTTCTTCACTAAGACACTCTTAAGACTGGTCTCCTGGCTCAGTGCCTGTGGCTCAAGCAGCTAAGGTGCCAGACAGCTGGCTGGTTCGAATCCAGCCCGGGCCCGCCAAACAACAATGATGGCTGCAACCAAAAAATAGCTGGGCATTGTGGCAGGCGCCTGTAGCCCAGCTACTTGCGAGGAGGCTTATTAAACACCTACAGGATGACTCCCAGGAGTTGGAGGTGACTCCCAGGAGTTGGAGGTTGCTGTGAGCTGTGATGCCACGCACTCTACCCAGGGCAACAGCTTGAGACTCTGTCTCAAAAAAAAAAAAAAAAAAAAAAAGACTGGTCTCCCGACCTCCAGAACATTCCCCTGTGGGGAGCAATAACCCTTGATGGGTTATTCCTAGTTACTGGGCTATCTCCGATCTCTTACTTTCTTCTCTCTACCCTTAGCCTCCACTTCTGCCTCAGCTATTCTAAACCTCTTTGGATCACCTGGTACCCTCATTCCTGCCCCCTGTTCTCTGGCAGTGTCTCTCTTGGCTGGCACCTTTATCCAGCCTAGACTACATAGGTTGCCTCTGTGGTTGGCAAAATCCCTACCTTGGTTATTCCCAGCTCTCTGGTATTGCTGTACCCAAGGGCATGAACACAACCACCAAGTATTCCTACCTTGTTCTTGACGGGCATTACTCAACCTAACAATATAGGTCCCTCCACTCAAATCTTTAATGGGCATTCCACAAACCAAACAATATTGGGTCTCTCCACTCAAATCTTTAATGGGCATGCCACAAACCAAACAATAGTAGGTCCCTCCACTCCCTGGAGAAGGGTTTTTTTTTTTTTGGAGACAGAGTCTCACTTTGTTGCCCTGGGTAGAGTGGCATGGCATCACAGCTCACAGCAACCTCAAACTCTTGGGCTTTAGCAATTCTCATTTTTTTTGGGCTTTAGCAATTCTCATGCCTTAGCTGCTTCTTCTTTTTGTTTTTTTTTGTAGACTCTGTCCACTGTACCACCCTCGGGTAGAGTGCCATAACGTCACACCGCTCACAGCAACCTCTAACTCTTGGGCTTACGCGATTCTCTTGCCTCAGCCTCCCAAGCAGCTGGGACTGCAGGCGCCCGCCACAACACCCGGCTATTTTTTTGTTGCAGTTTGGCCGGGGCTGGGTTTGAACCCACCACCCTCAGCATATGGGGCTGGCGCCCTACTCACTGAGCCACAGGCGCCGCCCTGCCTCAGCTTCTTGAGTAGCTGGGACTACAGTCACCTGCCACAACATCCGGCTATTTTTTTTTTTTTTTTAATGGCGCCCTTGGTAGAGTGCAGTGGCGTCACAGCTCACAGCAACCTCAAACTCCTGGGCTTAAGGTATTCTCTTGCCTCAGCTTTCCAAGTAGCTGGGACTACAGGTGCCCACCACAATGCCTGCCTATTTTTTGGTTGCAGTTGTCATTGCTGTTTAGCAGCAGGCCCAAGCCAGGCTCGAACCTACCAGCCTCAGGGTATGTGGCTGGCAACCTACCCACTGAGCTACGGGAGCCACCATACACACCCAGCTATTTTTTTTTTTTCTTTTTTTTGAGACAGAGTCTCACTTTATCAACCTCAGTAGAGTGCTGTGACATCCCAGCTCACAGCAACTTCCAACTCTTGGGCTTAAGCGCTTCTCTTGCTCAGCCTCCTCTCAAGTAGCTGGGACTACAGGTGCCCACCACAATGCCTGGCTGTTTTTGTTGCAGTTATCACTGCTGTTTCAGCTGGCCAGGGCTGGGTTCGAACCCACCGCCCTCAGTATATGGGGCCAGTGCTCTACCTACTGAGCCACAGGCACTGGCCACATACCTGGCTATTTTTAAAGACGAGGTCTTGCTGTGCCTCAGGCTGGTCTGGAACCCATGAACTCAGACACCTGCCTCAGCCTCCCAAGTGCTGGGTTACAGGCATGAGCCACTGTGCCCAGCATTTTTTTTTTTTTTTTCATTTTCTTGAGACAGGGTCTCTGTCATCCAAGATTGAGTGCAATGGTGTCATCATAGCTCACTGCAATCTCAATCTCCTGGGCTCAAGCAATTCTCCATGCCTCAGCTCTGAAGTAGCTAGGATTTTTTTTTTTTTTGAGACAGAGCCTTACTTTGTTACCCTCAGTAGAGTGCCGTGGCATCATAGCTTTAACAGCAACCTCAAACTCTTGGGCTCAAGTGATCCTCTCGCTTCCCAAGTAGCTGGGATTACAGGTGCCCGGCAAAATGCCCAGCAATTATTATTTATTTTTTTTTGGTTTTTGGCTGGGGCTAGGTTTGAACCCGCCACCTCCAGCATATGGGACCAGCACCCTACTCCTTGAGCCATAGGCGCCGCCCTATTTATTTATTTAGAGACAGAGTCTCATTTTGTCACCCTCAGTAGAGTGCTGTCGCATCATAGCTCACAGTAACTTCCAGTTCTTTGGCTTAGGTGATTCTCTTGCCTCAGCCTCCCAAGTAGCTGGGGACTACAGGCGCCCACCACAATGCCTGGCTATTTTTTGTTGCAGTTTGGCCAGGGCCAGGTTCAAACCTGCCACCCTCGATATATGGTGCCCTACTCACTGAGCCACAGGCGCCATCACCAGCTATTTTTTAGAGACAAGGTCTTGCTCTTGCTCAGGCTGCTCTCGAACTGCTGAGCTCAAGCGATCCACCCTTATCAGCCTCTCAGAAAGCTAGGATTATGGGCATGAGCCACTGCACCCAACCCTTGAGAAGTATTTCTGTAATATCTTCTCCCTTCTGAAATCTCTTCTGTCCCATTCACTTGAGGCCCTCACCTGAGCCTCGGTGATAAACAGAAAACACTGGCTGTCAACATTCTCATCTCCCCCCAGAAGTGCCCCAATTTCTTCCACTTCCTGAGTTCCTGACCGTGGCAGAGCCCAAGCCCTGGGCCAGCACCCTTGTTCCCTTTGCAGCATCTCTTTTCTTCTCTGTTGGCGCATTCACAACAGCAAACAAACAGGTTCCAACATCTCTTTTCCCCAAAATGCCTTCCTTGCCTATCTCCCTCTAGGTGACAGCTGTCTTCATGACAATCACCATCTCCATGACCTCACCTCACCCACTCCCACTCCAAGCAGGCTTTTGTCCCTACTCCTAGGGTGGTCTCTCCAAAACTGATGTACCTGTCAGAGGCCACAACCTCTTCCTGACAGAAATCCTTTGTCTTCTTGGACCTCAAAACCCCACATTTGGCTGGGCGTTTGTGGTGGCTGACGCAAGACTCCATCTCTACTAAAAATAAAAAACTAGCTGGATATCAGTCACAGTGTGTGCCTATAGTCTTAGCTACTCAGGAGGCTGAGGCAAGAGAATTGCTCAGGCCTAAGAATTTGAGGTTGCTGTGAGCTATGATCACATGTAGGCACTCTACCCAGGGCAAAAGACTGAAAGTCTGTCTCAAAAAAAAAAAAAAAAGAAAGCTACATCCTCTGGCTTTCCTCTTCTCTCACCAGTGCCTCCTTCTTGGCCTTTTCTGCTGGACCCTAAATGCTGACATACCCGAGCTTATTTCTGGGCCTCTCTGATCTCTCACACTTTCCTCCACTCATACAGCTTTAAATACTTCCCTTGGGGCAATGACTTCCAAACCAACACCAACCTCCTCAGAGCTCCAGACTCACAAAACTAAGCTACTGCCATGTCACCACTCGAATGTCCAGTGGGCACCTCAGATTCACTGTGGAAAAATGGAATTCCTTTTTTTTTTTCCTTTTGTAGAGACAGTCTCACTTTATTGCCCTGGATAGAGGGCCGTGGCGTCACATAGCTCACAGCAACCTCCAACTCCTGGGCCTAGGCGATTCTCCTGCCTCAGCCTTCCGAGTAGCTGGGACTACAGGCGCCTGCCATGCCTGGCTATATTTTTGTTGCAGTTTGGCGGGGGCTGGGTTTGAACTCGCCACCCTTGGTATATGGGGCCGGTGCCCTACCCATTGAGCACAGGCGCTGCCTGGAATTCCTTTTTTTATTGGAGACAGAGTCTCACTTTGTCGCCCTGGGTAGAATGCCATGGTGTCATAGGTCTCAGCAACCTCCAAGTCTTGGGCTCAAGTGATTCTCTTGCCTCAGCCTCCCAAGTAGCTGGGACTATAGGCACCTGCCACAATGTCTGGCTACTTTTTTTTTTTTTTTTTTTAAAGACAGGGTCTTGAGCTGGCTCAGGATGGTCTTGAAACTGTGAGCCCAGGCAATCTACCTATCTTGGCCTCCTGGAGTGCTAGGATTACAGGAGTGAGCCACTGCGCTGGCTCTCAAAATGGAATTCTGTTTGTTTTTTTTTTGAGACAGGAGTCTTACTGTCACCCTCGGTAGAGTGCTATAGCATTACAGCTCACAGCAACCTCAAACTCTTGGGCTTAAGTGATTCTCTTGCCTCAGCCTCCTAAGTAGCTGGACTACAGGCACCTGCCACAACACCCAGCTATTTTTTTTGTTATTGTTGTTTTACCAGGCCCTGGCCAGGTTCAAACCCACTAGCCCTAGTGCGTGTGGCTGGTGCCCTAACCACTGAACACTGAGCATGGAGCACCAAGCCGGAATTTTTTGTCTCTAAAAAAAAGAAGGTTCACTTTGTCACCCTTGGTAGTGTCATGGCGTCACAGCTCACGGCAACCTCCAGCTCTTGGGCTTAGGCAATTCTCTTGCCTCAGCCTCCCGAGTACCTGGGACTACAGGAACCTGCCATAACGCCCAGCTATTTTTTTGTTTGTTGCAGTTTGGCCAGGGCCAGGTTCGAACCTGCCGCCCTTGGTATATGGGTCCGGTGCCCTACTCACTGAGCCACAGGTGCTGCCCAAAGCCGGAATTCTTGATTTGTCCCTTCTAAACCTACCCCTTTCCTAGTCTTCCCCATCCCAGAGGCTTAGAGAGACAATCAAGAGATGTACTTAATTCATTTATTTCCCTCACCCATTATAACAAAGTAATCTCATTGCTTTATTTCCAAAATACATTTTTTCTTTTTTTTGAGACAGAGTCTCACTATGTCACCCTTGGTAGAGTGCCACACCGTCACAGCTCACAGAAACCTCCAACTCTTGGGCTTATTCTCTTGCCTTAGCCTCCCAAGTAGCTGGGACTACAGGCACCCACCACAAGCCTGGCTATTTTTTGTTGCAGTTGTCATTGTTGTTTAGCTGGCCTAGGCCGGATTTGAACCTGCCACTCTCAGTGTATGTGGCTGGCGCCATAACTACTGTGCTATGGGTGCCAAGCCCCAAAATACATTGACTTATCTCCCAGATTTCTGCCCCGCACCTGAGTCTAGGCTGCTATCATCTCTTGCCTAGTTATAGCTGCAACCTCCTTTTTAGAATTCCTGCTTCCACCCTTCACCTATAATCCAATCTCCATATGGCAGCTAGAGGAACTTTTCTTTCTTTTATTTTTTTTTAGACAAGAGTCTCATTTTGTTGCCCTCGGTAGAGTGCCATGGTGTCACAGCTCACAGCAACCTCAAACTCCTGGGTTCAAACGATTCTCTTGCCTCAGCCTCCCAAGTAGCTGGGACTACAGGTGCCCACCACAATGCCTATTTTTTTTTTGAGACAGAGTCTTACTTGGTCACCCTTATAGTGCCGTCTAAGCTCACAGCAACCTCAAACTCTTGGTTTCAAGCGATCTTCTTGCCTCAGCCTTGCAAGCAGCTGGGACTGCAAGCACCAGCCACAACGCCTGGCTATTTTTAGAGAGGAGGTCTTGCTCTGGCTCAGGATGGTCTCTAATTTGTGAGCTCAGGCAATCCACCCGCTTCAGCTTCCCAGAGTAATAGGATTATAGGTGTGAGCCACTGCACCTGGCCAAGAGGAACTTTTCTTTTCTTTTTTTTTTTTTTTTTTTTTTTGTGGTTTTTGGCCGGGGCTGGGTTTGAACCCACCACCTCCGGCATATGGGACTGGCGCCCTACTCCTTGAGCCATAGGCACCGCCCAAGAGGAACTTTTCAAAACAAGAATTCGGTTTGGGCAGGGTGGTTCATGCCTGTAATCCTAGCACTCTGGGAGGCTGAGGCAGATGGATTGCTTGGGCTCAGGAATTTGAGACCCTGTCTGAGCAAGAGTGAGACTACATCTTTACTAAAAATAGAAAAACTAGCCAGGCATGGTGGCACATGCCTGTGGTCCCAGCTACTTGGGAAGCTGAGGCAAGAGAATTGCTTGAATCCAGGAATTTGAGGTTGCTGTGAGCTATGATGATGGCATGGTATTCTACCTAGGGTGACAGAGTGAGACTTGGTCTCAAAACAAAACAAAACCATAAGGGGCTCGGCGCCTGTGGCTCAAGCAGCTAAGGCACTAGCCACATACACCTGAGCTGGCAGGTTCGAATCAAGCCCAGGCCCACCAAACAACAATGACTGACGGCTGCAACCAAAAATTAACGGGGTATTGTGGCAGGCGCCTGTACTCCCAGCTACTTGGGAGGCAGAGGCAGGAAAATTGTTGAGCCCAGGAGTTGGAGGTTGCTGTGAGCTGTGATGCCAGGATACTGTACCCAAGGCGACAGCTTGAGACTCTGTCTCAAACCCATAAGAATTTGGTAATGCCTTTGCCCTGCTTAAAATGAACAGCTTCCCATTAAACTGGAGAGTCAAAACCACATTGCTGGCCATGGCATGCAAGGTCCTACTTCTTGTTGCTCTAGTTGGCCTCTCGGGCTTCTCCTTCCCCTACTTTGGCTTACTAAGCTCCAAGTACTCTGGTTTCTTTCCTGCTCCTCATTTGTGCTCCTTTGGATATGTTGAGGAAGGAGTGAAAGTGGATGTAAAGCCGGTAGGACACAGTAGCTGTTGGTGGGTATGCCTAAGAAAGACCTGGAAGGGCCTTTGCAGAAGGAGGGAGCTGAGCTTTACTCCACTCACCATAGCAAAGAGGTTGTCATAGCCTTTGACCTTTGTAGGCACCTTTGAGAACTTCTGGTCAAAAGCATCTGAGATGTTGTGGGCTGGGTCTGTAGAAATTATCAGAACACTCTCTCGCCCCTTGGAGAGCTGTACTGCCAGGCTGCAGCTGGACAAAAGAAAAGGTTGAAAGGTGGGGAGTGAGACGCTGGTCTCTGTTCCCTGGGTTTGAAAGGGGAGAGGTAGGGTCCCAGAAGCAAGTGACTCAGATCAACAAGGGCCTGGAGAGGAGAGCATGGGTCACTATGGGATCAAGCCTCAATCCCTGCAGGGGAATCCTTTCAGACCACACCTACTGACTCCCTCCTATATGGGCTAGAGTAGTAAGATTTAGCTGATTGAGTCCATCTGGTCTGGTCCCTGGTTCTTTACTGGGCAGAGTGGCATGACCCAGCTGTCTAGACAGCATAGCTTGATTCATAGCTTGAACTCCCCGTTAAACTCCGAATGTTTCAGTCTACTTGTCCAGGACAATTTGCCCCATGGACCCCTCCTCCCCACAGCTGATTAGGACAGACTGATACTGTCCTGTCTCCTCAGCCATCTACCACCAACCTCGCCCTAGACATAAAATGGCAAAGTTCACAAGACTAGGATAGCTTGCACTGGTGCCCTGCCCCGTATTCTGAATTCACTCGGGTACAGTCCAGATGATTGAGACATCTTAGAGCATTCCCTCCACCCCCGACCTGCCTCCCTCTGCCCTGGGTTCATTGTGGTTCAGCACTTGAGCTCCAACAGGGATGGTCAAACTCAGAGGTTTGCACTGAGGCGGTACTTTCCATTTGCTCCACGTAACTTCCAGACAATAACCCTGGAAGATGTCTCAGCCCCACTGCCCAGCTCGGAGTGGAAAAGCCGGTCTTTGGACTCCCCTTCGCCTAGTGGTACATCCCACCCGCCTTCCAGGCCCACGCCGCCGCCTCCTCACCTGCAGGTGGTCTTGCCCACGCCACCCTTGCCCCCAACGAAGATCCATTTTAGGCTGCGCTGTTCGATGATGTTGCTAAGCGTAGGCTCCAGCGGCTCCACATCAGGCGCATCCTCGAACTCCTCCGCCTCAGCCCCCCACCCGGCCACCCCTGCAGCCATCTTCGAACCAGCTCACGTGATCATGCGGAGCGCACCATGCAACGAATGTGCTGGGGAAATCTTCTGTCACATCCCTATTAAGGTTAGGAGTCTAAATTAATTTCCTATATCTTGCCTTTTAGGAGCAAAAATAAACTACATATTCACTGTTACCTGCTTTCAGTGTTCACTTCGTCGATCTTTGGACTTTTCTAAGGACTCCCCTTGCATAATGAACATATTGGTACTATCCAAGCTACTCGCCTTCAGTGATTGGACTTACAGCACTTCTTTCATTGGCTACATCTTTTACTTCCACTAGTCACTCTCATGTCCGGTAGCTGCCAATCTCTCCTTAGCAACCAGCGATACACTCTGTCCTTGCTCTGTCGGTGAAGTTAAAGCCGAGGTCCGCCCTGGCCCGATTTCACAGGCTAAGAAGCTTCATGTCAATTATTTCTCCCTGGACTCCAAATTAGGTCCCAACCTTCTCTCAGCTTCGCCCCCTCTGTTATTCTATTGGCTGTGAGCCATCTGCTGCAAACCGATCATAGACGAATTGATTAGTTGGCTGCAGAGGGGTCCCAGGGCTGACCGAGGGTTAGCGGGAAAACAATTCCAGTTCTGGACAGGGTCTGCCACATAACACTTGTTTAGTACGTGGAGTCTTTGTGCTGGGCAAGGACCATACCTGTAACTGCGCTCCTTGTCTTAGAAGGGACCCTAATTCCTGAAAAACCTTGGTCCTGGCTTCCTATCTGAGACTCCAGTACAACATATTCTTTATTTGAGCCCCTATCCTGGGTCAGGAATACAGCTGGGTCCCCAGCCCTTTGTGTGGAGCTCACTCCAGAACACTCTTTTTTGAGACAGTGCCTCAAGCTGTCGCCCTGAGTAGAGTGCTGTAGCATCACAGCTCACAGCAACCTCCAACTCCTGGGCTTAAGCGATTCTCCTGTCTCCGCCTCCCAAGTAGCTGGGACTACAGGCGCCCGCCACAACGTCCAGCTATTTTTTTGGTTGCAGCCGTTATTGTTGTTTGGCGGGCCTGGGCTGGATTTGAACCCGCCAGCTCAGGTGTATGTGGCTGGCGCCTTAGCCGCTACTCTTAATCTTAGAGGGGACTTGAGCCTAGAAATACCCCGGACTCATTTGAATACTCTAGCCTTTAAATAACCTTGTTCTCAGATGCGGTACCGAGCTCCACAGATCCAGCTATCTCCTTATTCCCAGATGTGAGCTTCATGTCAGAGATAGGGACCAAACTCAGAGATACCCCCTACTCTAGCTCGATATGTCCTCTAGACCTACTTAGGGACCCAAATTTGGAGATTTCAGCTGAGAATATAGCCCTCAAAAGGGGTCTTCTCTTCGCAAAGATTATTACTGGTGCCAGACGGGGATTCCAGCTCTGGAAAGTTAAGGCGGCACTAGTTCCAAGCAGGAACCCCACTCCGGAGAGTCAGCTACTGTCTCAGACGAAGACCAATTCCTAGGGAGCCCCTGTCACATAACGCCACCTCAAGTGTCCTTGGATTATAAAAGCCCACGGGGATGGGCCTCTCCCCGCTGCTCCGCCCCGAGGAAGTCATACCCCCCACAGCCCTGCCTCAGCCCCGCCCCCACTGCGGTCGCCTGAAGGCCGGTCTGCTCTTCCCGGCATGCATTGTTCGGGACGAGGCCAGTCGGGCGCAAAGCGCGGGGCCGGAGCGGCCTTCCCGGAATCCTTTGCGCTGTACCAGGCGACAAAATGGCTGCCCGAGGGAGACGGGCGGAGCCTCCAGGCCGGGAGGCGCCGGGCCCCGCGGGCGGCGGCGGCGGCGGCGGTGGGAGCCGATGGGTTGAGTCAGGGCCGGGGACATCGCCCGAGAGCGGGGACGAGGAGGTGTCGGGGGCGGGTTCGAGCCCGGTTTCGGGCGGCGTAAACTTGTTCGCCAACGACGGCAGCTTCCTGGAGCTTTTCAAGCGGAAGATGGAGGAGGAGCAGCGGCAGCGGCAGGAAGAGCCGCCCCCGGGCTCGCAGCGACCCGACCAGTCGGCCTCCGCCGCCGCTGGCCCCGGTGATCCGAAGAGGAGGGGCGGCCCGGGCTCCACACTTAGCTTCGTAAGGAGCCGCGGGGGTGGGGGTGGGCGCCGGGGCCTTGGCACGGGGGGAATTGGGCCCTGAGAAGAGTTATCAGGATCCGGGTTCACTTTCTTCCCCGATGAGGGCAACATCTGAGGATGTGGAACCTGGTTTTCCCGACAAGGGGTCAGGTGTGGAGACCCCTGGAGCCTGCCCGCGGGAACTGGGAGCCCAGTAATTGTATTGGAAGTAGCACTCTGGGGATGGTGAAACCTGGGTGCCAGGATTCCTCTTTGATTGGTACCTGGACTTGGATCCTGGGACTACTCCCCATTGTGAGAAAGGGAGGGCAAATTCCTAGAATTTGAGCTGTATCCATTAGATTCAGACCGCTTACTGTGTATGACCATTACTTAGGAGCACTGTTTGCTCTTTCTGAATCTCGTTCGATCGTGGTCTATTTATTGAGCATTTTGGGCATTGTGTTGGGTATGCAGTGGTGAACATGACAAAAGATAACTGCTTTCCTGGCGTCTGTGGACTGGCCTACCTTAATTTTCCCTAGTTGCAAAAGTGGACAACATGGCATCTCCTCTGTGAGGTGATCCCAGAAAAATGGTTAGCATAGGGCCTGACTTCTAGAGTAAAGTCTAAACCAATGTTTCTCGGTTGGGGACTATTCGCTCCACCCCCAAATTTTGCAAAGTCTGGAGACATTTTTGGTTGTCATAACTGCAGGGAGGTGGGTGCTAGTGACATCTGGGTAGAGGCCAGGGATGCTGCTCTACATCCTACATTGGGTAGGACAGAGTCCCCTCCCCACCTCCCCTGAACAAAAAACTAACAATGATCCGGCTCAAAATGTCATTACTGCTAGGTTGAGAAACTCTGGGCTAAATAAATAGGGCATATATTGATTGTCAGCTCTGAGTTTGCTTTATCCCTGGTGTTGAGATTTGCTTCCTGTAGTGTGGAGGAAAAAATGTTGACCTGAGAATTAATGGACTGGGGGTTGAGCCCTGAATCCAGCTGTGTGATTTTTTTTTTTTTTTTGACACAGTCTCACTGTGTCACCCTCTGTTGAGTGCAATGGAGTCATAGCTCACAGCAACCTCAAACTCTTAGGCTTAAGCGATTCTCTTGCCTTAGCCTCCCAAGTAGCTGAGACTACAGGAGCCTGCCAGAACGCCCAGCTATTTTTTTTTTTTTTTCTTTTTCTTTTTTTGCAGTTGTCGTTTAGCAGGCACGGGCTGGGTTCAAACCCGCCACCCTTGGTGCATGTGGCTGGCGCTGTAACCACTGTGCTACAGGTGCCGAGTCAGCTCTGTGATTTTTTGAGTAAATGATCTAATTTTCCAAGACTAGTGTCTTCATCTGTTAAAAATGGGTAGGAGACTGTATCTGTCTTAATACCTGGGTGAAGGGTGGAGATGGGATGATGTCTGTGAAGCCTGTTGCAGCCCCTGGAGCACAGGAAGCCTCACTCAATGGGAGATGATGAGATAACAGGATGTAAGTTCAGAGAAGACCTCTGTTTGAAGAAAAAGAAAATGTTAGGAGAATTTTATGAGACTTGTGGGTGGAAGCTTAGTACTCTTCCATGAATGGGATTAGCAGTAATTATCACGTTTTCATTTGTTTATTGAGGGGTAGTTGCACCCTCAAAGAGGCCAGGCCAAGACAGGTGTAGGGAAACAGCTGCTGCTGCCCACTGGCTTAGAGCCATGTGACCCCGAATCTACCTCCCTTGTTGCCAGCACGACCTCTCCTTCCAAAAGACTGTTTCCTCATCTGTAAAATGAGGTGGTTATGTGTTGGTGCCTGTGGCTCAACGGAGTAGGGCGCCAGCCCCATATGCTGGAGGTGGCAGGTTCAAACCCAGCCCCAGCCAAAAACAGAAAAACAAACAAACAAACAAAAAAAAACGAGGTGGTTATAATCTTCACCTTAGGGTAACTGTGAAAGTGAAAGGAGATGACACACCGACAGCATTCAGTACAGGGCTTAGCATTCAAGTGTTCAATATGGGGAGAACCTATATGCTAGGGGAACACGAGGCCTTGGCATGGAAAGTGAGGGCAGAGCTGTCCCATAGTAGGAGCAATTTTGCTCTCTGGGGGACAACCCAGGGCTCAGGACAGGCGCTGAGAGTTGCGTGTGCTCCTCTTTGATTGCTGCGCAGGTCGGCCGGCTGGCGGAGCTGGGCGCGGCGTCGGGACGGGCCACCAGGCCGGGCTAGGAAGGTGTAGTGGGCCTCAGCACCGCCAAGGGCGGGCCGGCTCCTGTAACCGTTGCAGTCTTCTGTCCCTTCACCCAGGTGGGCAAACGCAGAGGCGGGAACAAACTAGCCCTCAAGACGGGAATAGTAGCCAAGAAGCAGAAGACGGAGGATGAGGTGAGCAGGCCAGATGTGGGGGGACCACCTAAATTGCTTTTCCCTTCCAGCCCTTTTGCCCCGTGGTGGAGCTTTCTCTCTCCCTGTCCAGCATTTGGGCTTTGGTTGGGTTTGCTGGGTGGGCTTTCAACAGTATCCCCAGATAACATGACTTTGCATCTTTAACTCAAACCCAGGGCTTTAGGGGTGACATTGGGGTTGGGTCAGCTGCCTCATGACAATCCTGACTCGGTTTCTGGCCTCCCTGGCATCCCCCTCCCAACTCCTGCCCCCTCCCCCCCCCACAGGTGTTAACAAGTAAAGGTGATGCATGGGCCAAGTACATGGCAGAAGTGAAAAAGTACAAAGCCCACCAGTGCGGTGACGATGATAAAACTCGGCCCCTGGTGAAATGACCCCTCCCCCGCCTGCCCACGGCCTAGGACTCTCTGCGATGTACATAACTATTTAATGCAGCAGCAGCGGCAGCCTTCCCCCAGGACTTAAACGCAGAAGGAAACTGAGATGCTTCCTGCAGCTGCAGCCGATTCTCCAGGACTCTTTTTTTTACCTTGAGCACTTGCCTCATGAGACTTAATAGAACGGTGGTTTACTGTCCCCTCTCTTCCCATCTCCTTCCTCCCTCTGGTTCTTTCTGTCTTCCTCTTCTCACCCTCCTCTTTCTTTCTCCCTTTAGCCATCACTTCTGGGAAGTAAAGAACTTGACTTAGTGCCAGAGCTGTGTGCTTGATTTGTCTGTGTGTTCTGGAACCTACACTCTCCCCCATGGACTGGCACTGAACCCGTCAAAGCCCCCATCTGGCCTGTAGGAAGGACAGGGACACATCCCCTCCTGTGGGCTGTCCTCAAGACCCATGTCTCCTTACCCCTTATAGCACCTACTGAGTGTGGCACCTTAGATTGTGTTTCTCTTTACAATCCCAGTTTGGGTGGACCAAAGCTGTTATTTGTTCATTCAGAAACTTAAGAGCACATATTGGACAGGGCTGTTCTAAGTTCCTGGGACACAGTTGTGAGCAGGATAGACAACAGACAAAAAGGGGAAGCCTCTTGGGTGGTAACTGCTAACAAATATGGAAGGATGTTAGGAAAGACATGTGTCTTTTAGGTGACATTTGATCAGAATCCTGAGGAGGTGAGGTATTGTATCCCAGGTAGAAGGAACAGCCAGGGCAAAGACAGGTGGGAGAATGCCTGGCCCTGACAGGGTGCTTCATGAGCAAGGTCCGTGGGTATATTACAGAAAGAACCTTGTGTCCTAGGTAGGGTGGAAATTCAGGATCTTTTCTTCTCCTTTTCCTCTGCCCCTTCTCTCCTCTCCCACCCCTCCTCTCCATTTTTTTTTTTTTTTTTTTTTCAGACAGTCTCACTATGTCTCCCTGGGTAGAGTCCCGTGACATCACAGCTCACAGCAACCTCAGACTCAGGGCTTAAGCAATTCCCTTGCCTCAGCCTCACGAGTAGCTGGAACTACAGGCACCTGCCACAACGCCCGGCTATTTATTGGTTGTAGTTGTCGTTGTTGTTTGGCAGGCCCGGGCTGGGTTCAAACCCGCCAGCTCTGGTGTATGTGGCTGGCACCCTAGCCACTGAGCTATAAGCACTGAGCCTCCTTTCTTTTTTTTTTTTTCTGATCTCACTATGTTGCCCTCCGTAATGCGCTCACAGCAACCTCAAATTCTTGGGCTCAAGTGATTCTCTTGCCTCAGCCTACCGAGTAGCTGGGATTACAGGTGCTTGCCACAATGT
Organism: Nycticebus coucang; assembly: GCF_027406575.1. Classification (NCBI taxonomy): domain Eukaryota; kingdom Metazoa; phylum Chordata; class Mammalia; order Primates; family Lorisidae; genus Nycticebus; species Nycticebus coucang. The sequence continues at coordinate 66,115,836 of NC_069782.1, read as the reverse complement.
CCAGCTATTTGTTTGTTTAGCTCCCCAGGCCAGGTTCAAACCCACCAGCCCTGGAGCATGTGGCCAGCGCTGTAACCACTGAGCTAGAGCTACTGACACCAAGCCTTTTTTTGTTTTTTTTTTTTTGATTCATCTCATCTGTGTTACTACACTGACTTTATTATATTTCTCAAAGTTTGTTATGACTTCTCCAGCAGGATTTACATGGCACAGAATAATAGAGCAGCAAAGGGGCTCTGGGATATATTTCTTCTTGTATTCCTGAGTCCATACACTGAGTTATCTGCACATTCTGGCTGGAGTTGCTAACAGCTCTTCTTTTAGAACAGCTCAGTCTTTTTTTTTTTTTTTTTTAACCACTGGACACATTTTTATCACAATGGTTAACATAGCCTTTCCGGAGTTATCTCAGTTACTGTGCCAAAACATTTACATTCTACATTTACCAAGTTTTGCAAATACCCCTGTAAGATGCACCACAGGTGTGATCCCACCGATCCCCCTCCCTCTACCCTTTTTTTTTTTTTTTTTGGAGACAGAGTCTCACACTGTTCCCCTTGGTAGGATGCCAGTGGCGTCACAGCTAACAGCAACCTGAAACTCTGGACCTTAAGCGATTCTCTTGCCTCAGCCTCCCAAGTAGCTGGGACTATGCCACAACCCCCGGCTATTTTTTGGCTGTAGTTGTCATTGTTTGGCAGGCCCAGGCTGGATTTGAACCCACCAGCTCCAGTGTATGTGGCTGGCACTCTAGCAGCTAAGCTACAGGTGCCGAGCTTTTTTTTTTTTTTTTTTTGGAGACAATCTTATTCTGTGCCCTGACATTATAGCTCACAGCAACCTCACACTCCTGAGGTCAAGAGATCCTCTTGTCTCAACCTCCTGAGCAGTTTGGACTATAGATGCCTGCTACAACTCTGAACTAGTTTTTCTATTTTTTTAAGTAGAGATGGGGTCTCAGTCTTGCTCAGGCTGGTCTTAAAATCCCGAGCTCATATGATCCAGCCATCTTAGCCTCCAGAGTGGTAGTATTGCAGGTGTGAACCACTGCATCCAGCCTCAGGATTTTAAGTTAGGATATGGCTTTGAGGGCATTTGGGTGGGGAGCAATGTGATACATGTTGTATTTTCACAGGTTCCCTCTGATTCCTATGGAAAACAAAGTGGGGGGATAAGGATCTGAATTCCATCCATTCTGTTTCACACATGCTTTGCCTAGGGAGAGGCCTCTGAAGCCATCCCAGCTGCTATAGCCCTACCAGGGAGGCCGGGGTCTGTTCCCAACCTCAATGTTCTGAGTAGCTGGGACTACAGGCCCACCACCGTGCTCAGTTAGAAAGGGGCATTTTTTTTTTTTTTGCAGTTTTGGGCCGGGGGTGGGTTTGAACCTACCACCTCTGGCATATGGGGCCAGCGCCCTACCCCTTTGAGCCACAGGCGCCGCCTAGAAAGGGGTATCTTTTTTTTTAATTGTTTTTTATTAAATCATAACTTTGTACATTGATGCATTTATGGGGTTCAGGGTACTGCTTCAATATACAATGTGAAATGCTTACATTGGGGTATCTTTTTTTTTTTGAGACAGTCTCATGTTGCCCTCGGTAGAGCCCTGGCATCACAGCAACCTCAAACTCTTGGGCTTAAGCAATTCTTTTGCCTCACCCTCCCAAGTACCTGGGACTACAGGCATCCGCCACAATGCCAGGCAATTTTTTGGTTGTGGTTGTCGTTTAGCAGGCCCTTGGCCAGGCTCCAACCCACCAGCCTTGGTGTATGTGGCTGGCATCCTAACCACTGAGCAACGGGCACCGAGCCTCTTTTTCTTTTCTTTAAGACCGAGTCTTACTCTTACACCAGCAAAAGTGCTGTAGCATCAACCTACCTCACATCAACCTCAAACTCCTGGGTTCAAGTGATGCTCCTGCCTCAGCCTCCTGAGTAGCTAGCTGGTACTATAGGCAGCAGCCATAACACCAGCTAATTTTTCCTTTTTTTTTTTAGTGGAGATGGTGTCTTGCTCAGGCTGGTCTCCCAGCTCCTGAGATCAAGGGATCCTCCCACCTGGGCCTCCCAGAATCTTAGGATTACAGGTGTGAACACTGGTGCCTAGCCAAAAAAGGGTGTCTTAAAGGAATTTTGACTTTCCTGGTATTCCTTGCCCTTCTGTATTCTTCTTTGGGTCTCCTTGTGCATCCCACATACATTTTAAAATACACTTTTCTCGGGCAGTGCCTGTGGCTCAGTGAGTAGGGTGCCGGCTCCATGTACCAAGGGTGGTGGGTTCAAACCCAGCCTCGGCCAAACTGTAACATAAAATAGCCAGGCGTTGTGGCAGGCGCCTGTAGTCCCAGCTACTTGGGAGGCTGAGGGAAGAGAATCACCTAAGCCCAGAAGCTGGAGGTTGCTGTGAGCTGTGTGACGCCATAGCATGCTACTGAGGGCGATAAAGTGAGACTCTGTCTCAAAAAAAAAAAAAAAAATACACTTTTCTCTTAACTCCTTGCAAACCTGCTAGACCTTGAGTAAACATCAGGGCTCCCCAGATAGAGGGTCACCTCCTCAATCTAACCCTGGCTGGAATGCCCAGCAGCCTTTGTGCTCCTCCCCAGCCCAGGGCTGGGCTCCCTTCTACTTTCAATCAAGGGAGGTCCACTAGAAGCAGAGAAACTTACCATGTGCCTAGGACCTGTGGAGGCCAAGGGAGGAAGTGCAGACTGCATGTACCTGGGGGTAGGTTGAGGTGATATCCATTCCCCGACTCCTCAGATTGTGGGAGATGCAGTTTGGAGGTTGGGGAGGGGGTGTTCACTCTTGACAAATCCTGAGTACCTGGTATGTGAAGACAGCAGCCACCAAAACAAACAAATTCCCATTCTTGTGGTCTGACATTCTAGTTGAGGGAGATAGACTATAAACAAAATAATAGAGCACATCTGAAGGTTATACGTTATACAGAAAATAATTATGAAAGGAGGAACCAACATGAGATTAAGTTGGTCAGGGATGATCTCCCAAGAAGGTGACATTTGTTCCAAGTCCTGAAGGAGGAGGGATAGGCAATGAGTATGTTTCGGGAAGTGTGTTCCGGGCAGAAGAACGAAGATACTGAAACCATGCTTGGCTTGTCTAGAAACAGCAATCAGGCTTTAAAAGAGAATACCTTTCCCCCTGTCACTTCTTGCAAATGCACAATAAAGCTTTGTCTGGTTTATTTTCCATTTGGCTCAAAGGTCTCTCCCTGAGTAGATGTGGTGGTGTGTATCTACACAGTCCAGCCACTCTGGAGGCTGAGGTGGGAAGATTGCTTTAACCCAGGAGTTCTAGATTACAGTGAGCTGCTCTATCCTGAGCAACAAGGGGAAGACCCTGTCTCTTTAAAAAAGGAAAGAGGGACAATACCTGTTGCTCAGTGGGTAGGGTGCTGGCCCTGGCTGAAATGCAACAAAAAAATACCCAGGTGTTGTGGAGGGCGTCTATAGTCCCGGCTCCTCTGGAGGCTGAGGCAAGAGTATCGCCTAAGCCCAGGTGTTGGAGGTTGCTTTGAGCTGTGTGATGCCATGGCACCCTACTGAGGGCGATAAAGTCAGACTCTGTCTCAAAAAAAAAAAAAAAAAGTCTCTCCCTCATACTTTTAAGATGCTGGCTGGCCCAGGTGTGACTTTGGACTTGGGAATGGAGTGAAGGGGTAGGGAACACAGGAAGCTTATGGAGCTATCCGTATCTCCTCCTCCTGCAAAGCCACCAGGAGCGGCTGGATCTTTAAAAAAAAAAAAACACAAGTGGGAAAAGTAGGTGGCCCCTGCAGGTGCTCAGCCTCTATTTTAGTGTCAAGAGGAAGGAGGAGTTGAAAGTCCAGACACCTCGCTTAAAAGGCACTTACAGCTAACCTAGGAAAAGTCTGAAGTAGGGAGGAGAATCAAATTCACTTTTTGTTGAGTCACACAGCCCTGGCTTCACACTATTCTGGTGCCCACTGCCTGTGTAATCTTGGATAAGTCACAGCCTTTCCTGGTCCAAGTTCATCTATAAAATAGGGGTAAAATACGGAAGCATCTCTGGAGTCAAATTGTAAAGACCGTGTGATATTTGTATAGTCTGCTTTAACCCTGACAGTTTAAAACAGCTTTCAGTGCTGTTCTGGGTGAGGATGTTAGATAGCATTTGGGGGCTGTATTTGGAAAATCCTGGCTTTTTTTAAGACGGCTATGTTGCCAGGATTCAAGTCCCATAGCCTCTGACTTTTTTTTTTTTTTTTTGTAGAGACAGAGTCTCACTTTATGGCCCTTGGTAGAGTGCCGTGGCCTCACACAGCTCACAGCAACCTCCAACTGCTGGGCTTAAGCGATTCTCTTGCCTCAGCCTCCCGAGCAGCTGGGATTACAGGTGCCCGCCACAACGCCCAGCTATTTTTTGGTTGCAGTTTGGCCGGGGCTGGGTTTGAAGCCGCCACCCTCGGTATATGGGGCCGGCGCCTTACCGACTGAGCCACAGGCGCCGCCCAGCCTCTGACCTTAAACTTTTTTTTTTGCCCGGGGCTGGGTTTGAACCCGCCACCTCCAATATATGGGGCTGACGCCCTACTCCTTTGAGCCACAGGCGCCGCCCATGACCTTAAACTCTTAGCTTCATGCGATCCTCTTGCCTGAGCCTCTCGAGTAGATGGAACTACAGGCGTAGATGGAACTACAGGCGAGAGCCACTGCGCCCTCGGGCCCCCAAATACTGACCTTTTAACTGGAGCGAGGCTGTTGTAAACTGAGACCCCCGTTTGTCTCTCATCTCAGATTCTCGGTTGGGCACAAGTTTCAGGATTTTCTTTTTGCAGTGAGCGCTGTTAACTGAACTAAGTTTGGCAAGCACCAAGTGTGAGAATTGCGTGAGATAACATTTGGAAACCACCTGATATACAGTAGGTACTTAAGAAATAGGAACTGGGGCGGCGCCTGTGGCTCAGTCGGTAAGGCGCCGGCCCCATATACCGAGGGTAGCGGGTTCAAACCCGGTCCCGGCCAAATTGCAACCAAAAAATAGCCGGGCGTTGTGGCGGGCGCCTGTAGTCCCAGCTCCTTGGGAGGCTGAGGCAAGAGAATCGCTTAAGCCCAGGAGTTGGAGGTTGCTGTGAGCTGGGTGAGGCCACGGCACTCTACCGAGGGCCATAAAGTGAGACTCTGTCTCTACAAAAAAAAAAAAAAAGAAAAAAAAAAAGAAATAGGAACTGGGTTATAGCTTTCATGTGAAGGTCCTACATTAGTTTCATAAGGGTGAGTACATTGGGTACTTTTTCTTCCATTCTTGAGACACTTTACTAAGAAGAATATGTTCCAGCTCCATCCATGTAAACATGAAAGAGGTAAAGTCTCCATCTTTCTTTAAGGCTGCATAATATTCCATGGTGTACATATACCACAATTTATTGATCCATTCGTGGATCGATGGGCACTTGGGCTTTTCCATGACTTAGCAATTATGAATAGGGCTGCAATAACCCAGTTATAACCTAAGAATAGGGAGAAAGGGGAAAGGGAGGGGAGGGAGGAGGGAGGGAGAGGGAAGGAGGGGGATTAATGGGATTACACCTGCGGTGCATCTTACAAGGGTATATGTGAATCCTAGTAAATGTGGAATGTAAAGGTCTTAGCAAAATAACTAAGAAAATGCTACAAAAGCTATGTTAACTAATGTGATGAAAATGTGTCAAACGATCTATGAACCAAGTGTATGGTGTCCCACGATCATACTAATGTACACAACTATGGTTTAATAAAAATAAATAAAAATAAAATAAAATTAAAAAAAAAAAGAAATAGGAAAACAGGGCGGCGCCTGTGGCTCAAGGAGTAGGGCGCCGGTCCCATATGCCAGAGGTGGCGGGTTCAAACCTAGCCCCGGCCAAAATCCAAAAAAAATAAAATAAAATAAATAGGAAAACAAAAACGAAAAACTTGTCCTGACTCAGCACTCAAAATTCACCAGCTTTGGAAAGGAAGAACGACTTCCGTGACCACACGAGGGCGAGCAGTGTGAACCATACATGAAGCAGGAACCACTTTTTTCTGCAATAACTCCCCAAGTCGTGTCCGGGGTTGCTAGAACATGCGATATTGTAGGGGGATGAATATTAACAAACCGTATCCTGCATCTCAAACTCGCTCTCCATCTTACCCTTATCTAGGGCAGCCCCCAAGTTGTTTTTTTTTTTTTTTGGCCGGGGCTGGGTTTGAACCCGCCAGCTCCGGCATATGGGACCGGCGCCCTACTCCTTGAGCCACAGGCGCCGCCCATGACAGCCCCCAAGTTTTACCCGAAAACTCCTACCGTCACGCCTCCCCAGGAGGACCAAATCCAGCCCCAGTCCCCAAACTCGTTTTTCCTTCCGCTTAACAGGCACGCCGTGGCTATCCAGACCCTCACCACATTTGAGTCCCAGCCGGAGCCCCAAAAAGCAGCAACCTTAACGCGTGGCAGAATGGGATTTGTAGTTCTAGGGTTTAAGAGCTGAAGGACTCCTTCAGCGTGAGGGTGGCTTTTGCGCATGCGTAGGTGGCGGCTGTCTGCACGTGTCTCGCAATTTAGATTTCTGTCCAGCGCAGCTGGCAGTAGTGGGAATCCCAGCTACTCCTTTAGGTTGTCTTGGACGACTATCGGAGTGGAGTTAGGCGCCAACTGACCCTTCCCTAGCTTGGGAAGCCCGGTAATTGCTTTTCAGGAACGAACGGAGCAGGTACTGCCTTTGTATGTGGGACGTGTGCTAAGAAAGCTGTCCCCCTCCTACAGGCAGGCGCAAAAATTGACCTGCGCCTCTCCAAAGGGTCAAAAGGTCCCTCAGGGCAGTCCTGGGCTGTCCTTTGGGATTAGAGTCCCCGTAGGTTCAGTAAATATTGGTTTAGGGAGGAGTTGAATACAGTGAAAGCACGGCCTTGAGTTTGGCTGGGTAAAAGCCACATTTTAAAAGGACAATGTGTGTCTGGCCAAGAATGCGTAACTGGGATTATCTCTATCGATAAACTATTCTTTTGCCCATTTGACAAGTGGGGAAACTGAGGCTCTGAGTGGCAGCCAGTCGTCCCCCTACTTATTGTTAGGGCCACGAGGGGAGACTGGGCCGGTCCAGCTCTTTCCTATCCACTCTGCTCTTATGGGAACGAAAAACGGTACTCTCCTGTCTTCAGACCACTCCAGGATCATGAAGATTTTTCTTCATGACTCTGCCCTTGCCTAAATTTCTTGGGATGTTCTACCTCATTCAGCTTAAGGTAAAAGGGATTAGACCTGCTCTAAAGTTTATTTAAAATTTTACATGCCTTTGATGCTGAAGAATGAGGAAGGAAAAAAAGTTTTCTATCCTTGAGGGATTTTTGATCTTGTAAAAACTATCAAACAGTATGGGAAAATAAAGCAAAATGTGGCGGAGGCTTCTGTAAGGAACCCAGTCCATCTCAGGCACCCCTTTGTCCTGCTTTCTTTCCTTTGTGTCTGGGGTATAAAGTCCTCCCAGGCTCAGTCTTTCTGGTCTCCTCTGTACTCCTCCCAAGGACCTATGGAGAAGGAAGGGAGGCACAGTTCAGTTTTTAGAGGAGCGGGTGACTAGGGCACTGTTGGCTCCGGCCGAGGGGTTTCCAAATAAATACACATTCACAAAGTCCCAGTGGCGCAGGGCCTACGCGACACTAACTCCTGGCTCCAGCAAAGAGCTGCGGTCCGGACAGCGTGAGATGCTGAGGAAACCGAGATGCTGGGAGGACCGCAAAGCCAGAGAGGCCAAACGAGGCTGCAACTCTTTCATCACGTGACCTGGCCTCGGCGGGGTTCGGAGCTTTCTCCGGATCACGTGTGAAGGCTGAACCTTCCGATTGGCTCGGCGGAACCAGTTTGAACGAAGTACGGAAGCCGCAGTTGTTCATGTACGGCGGCGATTTTTTTTTTTTTTTTTTTTTTTTAATTCCCTCTCTTTGACCCCCTCCTTCCGCGCGAGTCTCTGGAGAAGCTTCACAGCCAGGCGCCGCCACTGCTGCCCGGGGCCCGGTAAGTGGGCCTCACTCAGAGTCCGACCTCTTCGGCCCCGGCTTGCATCGACCCCACTGGGCACCAGGCCTGCGCGGGAGTCGGGCCCGCGCCCGACCGGGAAAGGCCGGGAACCCGGTTAGGCCCGATTGGCGAGGCAGCTGGAACGGGCCGGGCGGGGGAGGGGGAAACCGAGCTGAGCTTAGGGGGTGGGGTCTCGGAGCCAGGCCAGGTCGAGGTGCCTCAAAAAGAGGGCCAGGGGGCGGCTAGGTTAGGACTAGAGGGGATCTGTTTAGGGGAAGTGTCTCGGGACTGCTAGAGGCCTGATTGGGGAATGAAGTGAGGATAGGGTGTGTGAGAGGCCTTTTTCGACCCGGCTTGATTGGGTCTGATTGGGGGAAGCCACATTGCAAAGTTGGGGGGGAGGTTGTTGGGCCCTGATAGGGAGGGATGTCAGCTTAAACGGGTCTGACTGCCAGGAATCCGCTGAGAGGAGTGCTGGGGGCGGGGGTGTTCGACCAGGCTTAATTGGGAGGAGCTGCAGGGATCGGACCAAGGGGGTTTCCGATCGGAGGTGCAGGGGGGCTTGGCCGAACTTGGTTGGGGGACACAGCAGTGATCTGTTAGCAGGAGTTACTTCGGACTGGGGTGGAGGTTTGGCCAGACCTGATTGGGGAAGAAGTCGACAGGGACCCGTCTAGGGAGTTTCTGTCGTGGGCTAGGCGGGCTTATCTGGCTCTCAACCCAAAGAAGCAAGGGAGATCCATCTGGGGACTGCTCTGGGCCTGATTAAGGGGAATCTCTGGACAGGGTTTGGCTAAGCCAGAAAGGAGGGGTGTTTGGCATCTGCTGAGCTCACAGGGCTGGATTAGGAGAGGCGGGACGATCGGAGCGTCTTGGGACGGTGCACCAAGAAAAACTCAGGAACCAAAACCAGGGCAGGAGGCCACTGGTAAAGCGGAGCTTGAGGCCGGATTTCAGGAGAAGAGGAACCTTCAGGGACCGTGCCTGCACCTAAGAGGCCACGGGGGCAGGGGCGCTATCTCGGTCAGGGGTTGAGCCTTTGCCCAGCAGCTGTGAGAGAGGTGGAAGCCTTAGGGTTCACAACCGGGGGCGCCAGCATGGGCCACCTTGGGACGAGGGCTCTGGCGTGGGTCGGATGAGCATCCGCCGGGTGCCGTCCCCACCACCACAGCCGTCCATGGCTTGCTTCCACATTCCCTCTCCTGCACTCCCGTGCCCGCGACTGCGCGGCCAAGGATGGCGCAGCTGGTGGGGACTCCGCACTCAGGCAGGCGTGGATCCGAGGCCACTGCTTGTCCGCCGAGGGCTGTCCTTTCATCACGTGGCTACTGCGCTTCAGGACTCAACCTGGGTCTCACACAGAGTCCCAGCACTGACTCTGGCCCCTAACCCCGCAGCTCACCTTGCACCATGGACTGGCAGCCAGATGAGCAGGGCCTGCAGCAGGTCCTGCAGCTGCTCAAAGACTCTCAGTCGCCCAACACAGCCACTCAGCGCATTGTACAGGATGTATCCTTCCTTCCTTATGGGGCGGAGGGAGGCTGGGAGATGTCTCAAGCCCCTGAAAAGGGGAGAGGGGCTCGACTTTTTCTGTGTAGTGATGACTTGGCTTGGACAGAGAATTAAGAATCAGAATAGGGCGGCGCCTGTGGCTCAGTCAGTAGGGCGCCGGCCCCACATACTGAGGGCGGCGGGTTCAAACCCGGCCCCGGCCAAATTGCAACAAAAAAATAGCCGGGCGTTGTGGCGGGCGCCTGTAGTCCCAGCTACTCGGGAGGGTGAGGCAAGAGAATCGCTTAAGCCCAGGAGTTGGAGGTTGCTGTGAGCTGTGTGATGCCATGGCACTCTACCGAGGGCCATAAAGTGAGACTCTGTCTCTACAAAAAAAAAAAAAAATCAGAATAACTACATCCCATTCCCAGAGCTGCAGGGATGGATTGTTATGGAAAATAATGAAAAATCCTAATGTTCACTGAGAATTTACTCCACTGACTTAATTATAGTAGGTACTGTGCCTTTTTCCATTTTACAGATGGGCAAGTCAAGGCTTAGACAAAATGACTTACATGCCCAAGGTCACAGCTGGGAAGCAGTGGAGTTAGGATGGGAAGGCCAGCTCTGTCTGATTTAGTCCAGTCTGTCCTGTCTGAGTAGGAGGAAGCATGGCCCTAAGTGAGGGGGGTATCTTTAGTTGGAACGTGGGTTTCATTTGGGTTTTGTGGTTAAAATTTCTTTGTTTTAGGCGGGGCAAGATGGCTCATGCCTGTAATCCTAGCACTTTGGGAAGCTGAGGTGGGTGGATTGCCTGAGCTCAGAGGATGGAGACCAGCCTGATCCAGAGGGAGACCTTATCTCTAAAAATAGCTGGGTGTTGTGGGGGTGCCTGTAGTCCAAGTTACTCTGAGGTGAGACAAGAGGATTGCTTGAGCCCAAGAGTTTGAAGTTGCTGTGAACTATGATGCCACAGCCCTCTACCGAAGGTGACAAAGTGAGACTGTTTCAAAAACAATTTCTTTGTTTTAATTGATTGTTTAAAATACTAGATGCAAACATTTTATTCATTTATTTTTTGAGATAGTCTCACTCTGTTGCCCTGGGTAGAGTGCAATGGCATCATCACAGCTCACAGCAACTTCAAACTTTTAGGCTCAAGCAATCCTCTTGCTTCACCCTCCCGAGCATCTGGGACTGCAGGCATCTGCCACAAAACTTGGCTAATTTTTCTGTTTTTAGTAGAAATAGGGTCTCACTCTTGCTCAGGCTGGTCTCCAACTCCTGGCCTCAAGCGATTCTCCCGCGTTGGCCTCCCAGCCTGCTAGGACTACAGATGTGAGCCACTGTGCTCAGCCTAGAAGTTAAATATTTTATTATTATTATTATTTTTTTTTTGAGACAGAGCCTCAAGCTGTTGCCCTGGATAGAGTGCTATGGCATCACAGCTCACAGCAACCTCCAATACTTGGGCTTAAGCGATTCTCTTACTTCATCCTCCCAAGTAGCTGGGACTACAGGCGCCCACCACAACACCCAGCTATTTTTTGGTTGTAGTTGTCATTATTGTTTGGCATGCCCGGGCTGGATTTGAACCCATCAGCTCTGGTTTATGTGGCTAGCGCCTTAGCCGCTTGAGCTATAGGTGCCGAGCCGAAGTTAAATATTTTAAATGTTTTAAAACATTAGCAAGTTTCAATGAAAAATTTGGATTTCTTTACTTTTTTTTTTTCTTTTTTTGGTTAAAAAAAGCAGTCATCATTGGACTGCTAGTAAGCAGAGCTGAGTAACAGCTGCCACCTTCAGAAGAGTGGGATTCTCCAGCCCTCTCCTGCTCTGGCCAGGTCTTCAGGAATGGGTGGGAAGCTCAGGTATTCCGCCTTGCTCCTTGTATAAACTTAATGTGTCTGAAATGTTTTGTGTTGTTGTGGGCATAGGAGATTATGGGGGAAAGGAACCTCAAAAGGTAGCTGCTTGGTCCCAGTATTCAGAGGTGCTAGCAGCAACATGACAGTGAGGGAGCTCTGCCTGGGGAAGGCTACTGTCTTCCAAGTCCCTTAACAGTCTGGCAGAAACTCAAACAACTCAACCAGTTTCCTGATTTCAACAACTACCTGATCTTCGTCCTGACCAGACTCAAGTCAGAAGGTACGCCCATGCACCCCCCCATCCCAGGTGGATTGTACCCTGCTTTCTCCCTCGTGGTTCCTTGAACCTTGCCCCCTCCCCCCCAGATGAGCCAACCCGCTCTCTCAGTGGCCTCATTCTCAAGAACAACGTGAAGGCACATTACCAGAGCTTCCCGCCGCCTGTGGCAGACTTCATCAAACAAGAATGTCTCAACAACATTGGCGATGCATCCTCTCTCATCCGAGCCACGATCGGTGAGAGGGAAAGTGGGGGCGTGAGGGTGTGTGAAGTTGCCCTCTGAGGACACACTGAGCTCTCTTGGCCAGGAAGCTTTTCAGAATATTGGAGGTATTGTCTCCCTGGATGCAACACTCCCTCTTTACAGCAGTAGTATTACTGTTGTTGTGTTGTGTTTTGTTTTTGCAGTTTTTTTTGGCCGGGGCTGAGTTTGAACCTGCCACCTCTGGCATATGGGCTGGCGCCCTACCACTTTGAGCCACAGTTGCCGCCCCATTTTTTTTTTTTTTTTTTATATAAGATACTTTTTTTTGTTTGTTTCATGTTTCAATTTGTTTATTTTCTATTTATTTATTTATTTTGCAGCTTTTGGCTGGGGCAGGGTTTGAACCTGCCACCTCTGGCATATGGGGCCAGCGCCCTACCCCTTTGAGCCACAGGCACCGTCCCATTTTTTTTTTTTTTTTTGAGACAGAGTCTTACTTTGCTACCCTTAGTAGAGTACCATGGCATCATAGCTCACAGCAACCTCAAACTCCTGGGCTTAAGTGATTCTTTTGCCTCAGTCTCCCGGGTAGCTGGGACTACAGGTGCTCACTACAATGTCTGCCTATTTTTTAAAGGTCTGGTCTTGCTCTGGCTCAGGCTGGTCTTGAACCAGTGAGCTCAGGGCAATCCACCTGCCTCAGCCTCCCAGAGTGCTAGGATTACAGATGTGAGCCACTGTGCCTGGCCCTACTGTTGCCATTTGACAGATGAGGAAACTGAGGCACTGAGATGTTAATGCACTTGGTCTGGCAAGTAGCAGAGTTCAGACACAACCCACTCCCTCCTGAGACAGACAGTCTTTTTTGCCTCTGAGGCAATCTGTCAATATCTAGAATTTTGTGTTAGGCTTAGTACTGAGAGTGTAGCAGTTAAAATACGTGGGTTCCCTGCCCTCGTGGAACATAATGTCCATAGCCTAGAGACAGTCATTCGCCAATTCTAACATTAGTGAGATACTGGGTGCTGCCACAGTGCTGGTCTAGTGGCCTGCTGCCTCTGTTAAAAGTGATGTTTAGCAGGAGGATCACCTGAGTCCAGGAGTTTTAGGTGAGCCTGGGCAATGTAGCAAGATCCCAGCTCTACAAAAAAGTGTTTGTTTTTTTTTGAGATAGTGTCACTATGTCGCTCTTGGTAGAGTACTGTGGCATCATAGCTCACAGCAACCTCAAACTCTTGGGCTTAAGCGATTCTCTTGCCTCAGCCTCCCAAGTAGCTGGGACTATAGGTGCCTGCCACAACATCTGTCTATTTTTTTGTTGCAGTTGTCATTGTTTAGCTGGCCTGGGCCGGGCTCAAACCCGCCAGTGTTGGTACTGGTTTACAGCAGTAGTATTATTATGTGGCTGGCACCCTAATCCGCTGAGCTATGGTTGCCGAGCCTACAAAAGATTTTGAGAAAAGGATAAACAAGACTGGGCTCAGTGGCTCACACCTGTAATCCTAGGACTCTGGGAGGCTGAGGAGGGCAGATAGACTGAGCTCATGGGTTCAAGACCAGCCTAAGCAAGAGCGAAACCCTATCTCTAAAAATAGCTGGGGCTCAGAGCCTGTGGCTAAGGTGGCTAAGGTGCTAGCCACATACGCCTGAGCTGGCAGGTTCAAATCCAGCCTGGGCCTGCTAAATAACAAAGACAGCTGCAACCAAAAAGCCGTGCGTTGTGGCGGGCACCTGTGGTCCCAGCTACTTGGGAGGCAGAGGCAGGAGAATGGCTTGAGCCCAGGAGGTGGAGGTGGCTGTGAGCTGTAACGCCACAGCACTCTAGCCAGGGCGACAGCTTGAGGCTATGTCTCAAAAATAAATAAATAAATAAATAATAAATAAAAATAGGTGGGCATTGTGGCAGGTGCCTACAGTAGTCGCAGCTTCTCGGGAGGCTGAGGCAAGAGAATTGCTTGAGCTCAAGAGTTTTAGATTGCTGTGAGCTGTGCCACTATGGCACTCCACTGAGGGCAACAAAGTGAGACTCTGTCAAAAACAAACAAACAAAACAATACAGTCCCAACAACATCTCCTAGGCCAGCCTGAGGATCAAGGGTTACTGAGATCATTCTGGGTACTGGGCTTTGCTTTAAGTCTTGGATTATATCTACCAGTAGCTTTTGGAGGGTGATATTCTTTGTTCCCATTGAGGGCTAAGGACACTGAGGCACAGAGAGTTAGGTGATGTAGTCAAGACTGCACAGACAGATGGAGACTTGTACTTCAGTGTCCTCAAAGTGTACGCAGGCACTGCAGAGAGCACCTCCCTCCCAGAGGCGTCTTCTCCCCCTGGGAAATACTGCCATCTGGTGGCGGTAAATGCCACCTGTGCCCTGACACCTCCTGCTGCATTCTGCTCTGTTAGACATTTCAACAGCCCTCAAGTGCCTGCTGCATATGGTGCCTGCATTTTTCTTTTTTTTGTTTAGCAGGCTCAGGCTGGGTTCGAACTCACCAATCCTCGTTCATGTGGCCGGCTCCCTAACCACTAAGCTATGGGTGCCCCAGGTGCTTGCATTTCTTTCTTGCTTTTTTTTGCGGTTTTTGGCCTGGGCTGGGTTTGAACCCACCACCTCTGGTATATGAGGCTGGTGCCCTACTCCTTTGAGCCATAGGCGCCTCCTGGTGCCTGCATTTCTAATAGGCAGGCTAAATCATTCCCACAGCACCTTCCTGCTTTCACCTCCCATTCTCTGCTCAGCCCCACTGGCTTCTGGCCAATCTGGGCATGCCACTCTTGTCCTGACCATAGGCCTTTGTACGTACCTATCTTTATGTATGGGATAGTCTTTCCCCAGGTACCTGAATGGATCCTTCCATGGCTACTTCATCTCCTTTGGGTCTTTGTTCATATATTTAAGACATCACCCACTCTGGCCACCCAATTTAAAGTTGCTACTCTCACCTGAGCCTGTTCTTCTGTGTTTCTGCTTTATTTCCCTCTTGCTCCTTGGCGTGTGGCCTCCTGGTTCTGTTGCTGATTTAGCTTTATCTCTTGGTCCTCTCTAGCTCCTCCTGGTCAGGGACTTGTGGGTTTTTTTTGAGACAGTCTCATTTTGCTACCCTTGTTAGAGTGTCGTGGCATCATAGCTCACAACAACCTCAAACTCCTGGGCTCAAGTGATTCTTTTGCCTCAGTCTCCTGAGTAGCTGGGACTGTACATGCCCACACAATGCCCGCCCCTATTTTTTAGAGGCCTGGTTTTGCTCTGGCTCAGACTGGTCTCGAACCAGTGAGCTCAGGGCAATCTACCCGCCTCAGCCTCCCAGAGTGCTAGGATTACAGGCACGAGCCACTGCGCTCAGCCTGACTTTGTGTTTTTTACGTGCTATATCTGTGGACCTAGAACAAAGCTGGTCCACAGTAAGGCTCAGAGATGGTGTCCTCGATGAGTGTCCTCTCTCTGTACCACCTCAGAAGGGGTGTTAGGGCACACGTGGGCAAGTGTACAGAAAGGCAGTGCTATGGGTGCCCAGTGTGGAGGGTGAGGTGCCAGGCAGCCCTTGCCCAGCCTGAGGTAGTGTTGTTTTTCCCCTGCCCCAGGCATTCTCATCACCACCATCGCTTCTAAGGGGGAGCTGCAAATGTGGCCTGAGCTGCTGCCTCAGTTGTGCAACCTGCTCAACTCAGAAGATTACAACACTTGTGAGGTAGGCAACAAGTTGTGGATCACCCCAAAAGGTGCTGCAGCCACCCCAGGCCAGCCCCCAAAGCCACACTCATCTCTCTGCCTGTCTATTCAGGGAGCCTTTGGAGCCCTGCAGAAGATCTGTGAAGACTCATCAGAACTTCTGGATAGTGATGCCCTCAACAGACCCCTCAACATCATGATTCCCAAGTTCCTGCAGTTCTTTAAGCATTGCAGCCCCAAGATCCGGTGTGTGCGGCTCTCCAGAGGTTTCCAGCAGTCCTGGGGAGGGGTGACTGGTGCGCAGGTAGGGTAAAGTTACCCATGTGCCTGTTCCCTGCCAGCTCCCATGCCATTGCCTGCGTAAACCAGTTCATCATGGACCGGGCCCAGGCGCTGATGGACAACATTGACACCTTCATCGAGGTGGGCTGCTAGGTCATGGGTGGGCAGAGTGTAAGGACCCAGGGACTGCCACATCTGAGCCTGATTCTTCTTGTAGCACCTGTTTGCCCTGGCCGTAGATGACGACCCTGAAGTGCGGAAGAATGTGTGTCGTGCCCTGGTAATGCTTCTGGAAGTGCGGATTGACAGACTCATTCCTCACATGCACAGCATTATCCAGGTGTGCACAACCAAGGCCAGCCCTGGCTCATAGGCAGACTGCCTGTTGTAGGGGTCACGGAGCCTACCCCAGCTGGGCCAGGTCTAAGTTTTTGCCTCTCCCTTCTGCTGTAGTACATGCTGCAGAGGACCCAGGACCATGATGAAAACGTGGCCCTTGAGGCCTGTGAGTTCTGGCTGACGCTGGCCGAGCAGCCCATTTGCAAGGAAGTCCTGGCCTCCCATCTGGTCCAGTGAGTACCACTCTTGCCTCTGTCCCGCCCCAGCTTCTACCCCCAGGTGTACCTCTTCCTTCCCATCTGGTCACTTTTTGTGCTTGCCTCAGTCTCTGTCCTCCTTGTCAGTTCATTTTCAATCCTATGTACATTAAATTGTATATAAGAGTGTAGCAAGGTGTGTGGTTCACATCTAAAATCCCAGCACTTTGGGAGGCTGAGGTGAGAGAGTCACTTGAGATCAGGAGTTCCAGATGAACCTGGACAACACAACAAGACCTTATCTCTACAAAAAAAAGTTTATTATTATTTTTTTTCTCTACAAAAAATTTTAAAATTTAGCTGGGCGAAGTGGTGCCTGCCCCAGTTACCAGGAAGACTGAAATGGAGGATCTTGAGCCCTATTAGTCCACTGCACTCCAGCCTGGGCAAGAAGAATGATACTCCATCTCTAAGGAAAAAAAAAAAAAAAGAATGTAGCTTTTATGGCTTAAAAATTAGATAATTGACAGGCATAAATGAAAAATCAACAAAAGCTGTGGCATGGCTGGATTCAGGTGCTCAAAGGAAGTTAAAGGTATCTTTGTAGCCTCAGATTGGCTTTGTCTTCATGCACAACCTTCCTTTGTAGTAGTGCCATGGGCTTCCTGCAACCTTCCAGCTTAGGCACCTCAGAGTAAAGAAATTCCCTGTTGACTCAATCTCCAATAAAAGTTCTAGAGTTGACTCTCCTTGACCAACTAGGGTCATCACCTATCACTGAATCTTTTTTTTTTTTTTTTTTTTGAGACAGTCTCACTTTGTTACTCTCAGTAGAGTGCCGTGGCGTCATAGCTCACAGCAACCTCAAACTCTTGGGCTTAAGCGATTCTCTTGCCTCAGCCTCCCAAGTAGCTGGGACTACAGGCACCCACCAAAACGCCTGGCTATGTTTTGGTTGCCATTGTTGTTTAGCAGGTCCAGGCCAGGCTTGAACCTGCCTGCCTTGGTATATGTGGCTGGCACCCTACTCACTGAGCTACGGGTGCCAAGCCCACTGAATCATTTTTGATCATGGTCTTGTGGTTTGGAGCAGAGCCTGGGAGGGATGAGACCATTGCCATAGGTCAGGGTTTTCAGTGTATTCAAAGGTCTGGAAGTCACTAGGGGCCAAGTCTGGGGCAAGAGCCTTTCTTTGGAACCAGACATGGTGTCAGGTCTGTTCTAATTTTGGTAGTTTAGCTGAGGTTGGAATAGTCCCCAAAAGGGAAATGAATGAATGGCAACCAGCAATGTCAGCATGTGGGTTACTGCCTGCCCCATGGCTCTCAGTGGTTCTACCCGCACCTTTGCTTCCCTTTTCTCTGTGCTGTATTCTCCTTTCTCCTCTCCCTGCTCCTGTTGCTGGGGGCCCCTTTCATCCTAACAAATAGCCTCTTTCTGAATAGGTTGATTCCCATTCTGGTAAATGGGATGAAGTACTCGGAAATTGACATCATCCTGCTCAAGGTCAGGCATTGGTGGGCATGGGCAGGGATACTGGGGCTGCTGTCCCAGTGGTACTTAGCAGTCTGTTTGGCCTTACCCGCAGGGGGATGTGGAGGAAGATGAGGCAGTTCCTGACAGCGAGCAGGACATCAAGCCGCGCTTCCACAAGTCACGCACAGTGACACTGCCCCACGAGGCTGAGCGGCCGGATGGCTCTGAGGATGCAGAGGATGACGATGATGATGATGCTCTGTCTGACTGGAATCTGAGTGTGTGGCCAGCCTGTGGGTGGGGTGGGGTGGGGTGGAGGTGTGGGGGTGGCAAGCCCTGGTCTCCCTACTGGGAGGTCATCAGACTGATGCAGAACAGATAATGAAGATTCTGATTATGACCTCTGATCCCAGGGGGTGCAGTAAAGGAGGGTCCACTGCCTGTCTGACTGGGCTTCTCTGAGCCTGCCCCTCAATGTCCCCCCACCCAGGGAAGTGCTCAGCGGCTGCACTGGATGTCCTTGCCAATGTCTTCCGGGAGGAACTGCTGCCCCACCTCCTTCCGTTACTCAAGGGCCTCCTCTTCCACCCTGAGTGGGTGGTCAAGGAGTCAGGCATCCTGGTGCTGGGTGCCATTGCTGAGGGTGAGTGCCCACCTGGGCTGTCTGTGCCTGACCACTGACTGTGTGCTGGCATGCTACCATGGATGCAGCACTGGTGATGCTGTGCTTGAGTTTTCCCTGGAGGCCTTCTCACCCATCCTGCAAACAGCTCTGAGATCTCTTCCTTTCCCTTGGCCCATGGGCCTGGAAGGAACCCTTGAAGCCCCAAAATGCAAACCCTCTTCTTCATTCTCAGGGGCAATTCATCAATGTTGTAAGTATAATTACAACAACAACAACGATAATAACAATAGGTACTTCCCTGTGCTTGCCCTAGGCTTAGGTAGACAAACTGTTCTATCATCATCACCACTTGATGAAAAGGTTGTCAGTTTGTTACAGGTATCATGAGAGACACCCTCTGCATCTAGACCTGCCCTAAAAACTTCAGGCAAAGTCCCAGGTTCCACCCTTTTAAATTTATCTGAGGAAAGGTATCCACATAAAATAGATGATTATCATACCCTATAATTAATAGGGTATATAATATATTTTACTTACAGTTTGTGTATTAACAGGCTATGTTAGGCTTGGCACCTGTGGCTCAAGCGGCTAAGGTGCCAGCCACATACACCTGAGTTGGCAGGATCGAATTCAGCCCCGGGCCCACCAAACAACAATGACGGCTGCAACCAAAAAAATAGCCGGACATTGTGGCAGGCGCCAGTAGTCCTAGCTACTTGGGAGGCAGAGGCAGGAGAATCGCTTGAGCCCAGGAGTTGGAGGTTGCTGTGGGCTGTGATGCCACAGCACTCTACCCAGGGCAACAGCTTAAGACTCAAAAAAAAAAAAAAAAACAGGCTATGTTAGGTATGTTGCATATTGTTGGGAAAATATCATTGAAGGAAGTTGACCTCATGCTGGTAAAAATAGATCTTATATCTTTCATTATTGGGGGCATACTATTATCAGAGTGTTTATGTTTAAGAAGGCATGTTTTTGTTTTTTTTCGTTTTTTTTTTTGGCCGGGGCTGGGTTTGAATCCGCCACCTCCGGCATATGGGACCAGTGCCCTACTCCTTGAGCCACAGGCGCCGCCAAGAAGGCATGTTTTTTAATTAGCCCAATATTGGTGGCTTGTGCCTGTAGTCCCAGCTACTCGGGAGGCTGATGCATGAGACTAACTTGAGTTTAAGAGTTTGAGGTTATTGTGAGTTATGATTGTGCCACTGTACTCCAGCTTGGGCAACAGAACAAGACTCTCTAAAAGAAGAAAAATAAAAAAATATTTTAAATGTTAAAAGTTGATGAAAAGAAAAATATTACGCATTTAAGAAGGGTTTTTTTTTTTTTTTTTTTTTGTGGTTTTTGGCCGGGGCTAGGTTTGAACCCGCCACCTGCGGCATATGGGACTGGCGCCCTACTCCTTGAGCCACAGGTGCTGCCCTTAAGAAGGGTTTTAAATGCAGAGTACTTTCTGTCCATCTGGGTCACTGTTGCCCCACGAAACCCTGCTCACTATATACATTGTGGTATATTTGTCATTAGCCAGTGACTAGATAATGTAGCATATCCTCTGTGATGAACTACCTCTGTTCTGTTTCCTCCTCTGCCTCTGGCTTTCCCTGGCTCTGTGAACTGGCTGTTATTTAACTTCTGAGCCTCGGCTCGGTGCCTGTGGCTCAAGTGGCTAGGGCACCAGCCACATACACCTGAGCTGGCAGGTTCAAATCCAGCCCGGGCCCGCCAAACAACAATGATGGCTGCAACCAAAAAATAGCTGGGCTTGTGGTGGGTGCCTATAGTCCTAGGTACTTGGGAGGCAGAGGCAGGAGAATCACTTGAGCCCAGGAGTTGGAGGCTGCTATGAGCTGTGATGCCACGGCACTCTACCCAGGGTGACAGCTTGAGACTCTGTCTCAAAAAAAACAACTTCTGAGCCTCAATTTTCCCCATCTGTCAGGTAGAGCTGATCCTTTCTCTCCTTAGGGTGGGTGTGTCTGGGCCCAACTGAGCTGTCCCTCTTATTTCTGGTTGGTGCAGGCTGTATGCAGGGCATGGTTCCCTACCTGCCTGAGCTGATCCCACACCTCATCCAGTGCCTGTCGGACAAGAAGGCTCTGGTCCGGTCCATTGCCTGCTGGACCTTGAGCCGCTATGCCCACTGGGTGGTCAGCCAGCCACCTGACATGCACCTCAAGCCTCTGATGACGGAGCTGCTCAAACGCATCCTAGATGGCAATAAGAGGGTGCAGGAGGCAGCCTGCAGGTGATCCTTGACCCCTAACCTCACAATCCCCCCCATTTCCGTGCCCCATTTTGGGAAGTGATGACACCTGTAACCACTGATGTGGCACTGATTTCTCGCGTATTCGTACTGGCTGATCCTGAGTGCACCCTTCTCCACTGCTTGGGGCCCAATGCCACCTGACGGAGTCCACTTAGACGCCCCTGTCCTGCCCTTCTGCCAGTGCCTTTGCCACCCTGGAGGAGGAGGCCTGCACGGAGCTGGTGCCCTACCTCAGCTACATCCTGGACACCCTCGTCTTTGCCTTTGGCAAGTACCAGCACAAGAACCTGCTCATCCTTTATGACGCCATCGGTACCCTGGCCGACTCCGTGGGCCACCACCTTAACCAGCCGGTAAGACCCCAGAGTGGCTCTAGCCTTCCTATCATCACATTCTTTGGCATATGGTGACCTGGTGGCGACCCCGTGTCGCATGCCAGGGATGTGGCCATGACCTCAAGAGGCAGGCAGACAGACTCGGCCCTTGCCCTCGCCCTGCTCCCAGTCTAGTGGGGGAGAAAGTTATGAGACAGTGTGGTAAGTGCTGTGTTTTCGGGAGTTCAGGGGCCTGGGGACACCAAGATGTGGTGAACCAGTCTCCCTGGCAGGTGGGGTGGGGTGGGCAGTGCTCAGTGGAGAAGGGCCTGGTCTGGTCTGACAGCAGGCTTTGCAGACTCCCATGAGCTACCATGAGGAGAAGGTCTCAGTACTGAAGCAACAGGAGCCTCTGAGTCACAGGCCTCCACCCCAATCTAGGGAGCCCCAACTTCCCACTTCCCTCCAGGAGTACATCCAGAAGCTGATGCCACCACTGATCCAGAAGTGGAATGAGCTCAAGGATGAGGACAAGGACCTCTTCCCTCTGCTGGAGGTGAGTAAGCTCTAGGTCCCACCTGTACCCCTGCACACTCTGCCCCGCCTGAGTTCCCCTCTCTTGCCCTCCCTCCTGCCAGTGCCTATCATCAGTGGCCACCGCCCTACAAAGTGGCTTCCTGCCCTACTGTGAGCCTGTTTATCAACGCTGTGTCACCCTGGTGCAGAAGACACTGGCCCAGGCCATGGTGAGTACCCTCCACCCCTGAGGCCTTCCCACCTGCCCTTCCTCTACTTCCCATGCCTAGGTTGCTCCCTTCACCTGCCTCCCTGCCCCCATCTGTGCCCAGATGTACACCCAGCACCCTGAGCAGTACGAAGCCCCTGACAAGGACTTCATGATCGTGGCACTGGATCTGCTCAGTGGCCTGGCTGAGGGCTTAGGTGGCCATGTGGAGCAACTGGTGGCCCGTAGCAACATCATGACACTGCTCTTCCAGTGCATGCAGGTGAGTGGGTACCCTGGGCAGGCTGTGCCCAGGAAAACTGGACTTCACCTGTACAGTGACAATATCTAGCAGACTCTTTGGGCTGCCCCCGGGGGACTCAGGGCCCTGGTTTGTGTCCTGAGTGTATGAGGCAAAAGGAACCGTTTTAAAAAAAAGCTTGTAGGGCGGCGCCTGTGACTCAGTGAGTAGGGCGCCGGCCCCATATACCGAGGGTGGCAGGTTCAAACCCACCCCTGGTCAAACTGCAACCAAAAAATAGCTGGACATTGTGGCAGGCGCCTGTAATCCCAGCTGCTCGGGAGGCTGAGGCAAGAGAATCGCGTAAGCCCAAGAGCTAGAGGTTGCTGTGAGTCCTGTGACGTCATGGCACTCTACCAAGGGTGGTAAAGTAAGATTCTGTCTCTACAAAAAAGAAAAGCTTGTAGGTCAGGTGTGGTGGCTCATGCCTGTAATCCTAGCACTCTAGGAGGCCGAAGTGGGTGGATTGCCTGAGCTCAAAAGTTCAAGAGTAGGGTGGCGTCTGTGGCTCAGTCGGTAAGGCGCCGGCCCCATATACCGAGGGTGGCAGGTTCAAACCCGGCCCCGGCCAAACTGCAAGCAAAAAATAGCCGGGCGTTGTGGTGGGCGCCTGTAGTCCCAGCTATTCGGGAGGCTGAGGCAAGAGAATCGCTTAAGCCCAGGAGTTGGAGGTTGCTGTGAGCTGTGTGAGGCCACGGCACTCTACTGAGGGCCATAAAGTGAGACTCTGTCTCTACAAAAAAAAAAAAAAAAAAGTTCAAGAGTAGACTGAGGAAGAGAGAGACCCCGTTTCTGCTAAAAATGGAAAAACTAGCCGGGCTCCTGTAGTCCCAGCTACTTGGGAGACTGAGGCAAGAGGATGGCTTGAGCCAAGAGACTGAGCTTGCTGTGAGCTATGATGATGCCATGGCACTCTGCCTAGGGTGACAGAGTGAGACTCTGTCTCAAAAAAAAAAAAAAAAGATAAAATGATTCTTTTTTTTTTTTTGAGACAGAGTCTCAAGCTATTGCCCTGGGTAGAGTGCTGTGGTGTCACAGCTCACAGCAACCTCAAACTCTTGGGCTTAAGCGAATCTCTTGCCTCAGCCTCCCAAGTAGCTGGGACTACAGGCACCTGCCACAATGCCCGGCTGTTTTTTTGTTGTTGTTGCAGTTGTCATTTTTGTTTTAGTTTGCCCGAGCTGGGTTCAAACCTGCCAGCCTGGGTGTATGTGGCTGGTGCTCTACCCACTTAGCTACGAGTGCTGTCTGATAAAACGATTCTAATAAAGTAAAGAAACTAGAATATCCAAGACAATTTTGGAAAAAGGAACAAACCTGGAGTACTCATGTTAGCTTATTTCAAGACTTAACTATCTAATAATCGAGACTGAAGAAACTTTAAGTGGGGCGTGGTGGCTTACACCGGTAATCCTAACACTCTGGGAAGCCAAGGTGGATGGATCGCCTGAGCTCAGGAGTTAGAGACCAGCCTGAGCTAGAGCAAGATCCCTTCTCTCAAATGGCTGGGCATTGTGGCAGACACCTGTAGTCCCAGCTACTTGGGAGGCTGAGGCAAGAGGCTCGCTTGAGCCCAGCAGTTTGAGGTTACATTATTATTCCCTAAACAACATGTATAACAGTTTTTTTTTTTTTTTGTAGAGACAGAGTCTCACTTTATGGCCCTCGGTAGAGTGCTGTGGCCTCACACAGCTCACAGCAACCTCCAACTCCTGGGCTTAAGCAATTCTCTTGCCTCAGCCTCCCGAGTAGCTGGGACTACAGGCGCCCGCCACAACGCCCGGCTATTTTTTGGTTGCAGTTTGGCCGGGGCCGGGTTTGAACCTGCCACCCTCGGTATATGGGGCCGGCGCCTTACCGACTGAGCCACAGGCGCCGCCCTGTATAACAGTTTTTTATCTAGCGTTTACATCATATTAGATATTGTAAGTAATCTAATTTGATCTCACACAGGAGGCTATTTGTTGGTTATATGCACATACTATGCCATTTTATCTCAGGGATTTAAGCATCGTGGATTTTGTTATCTGCTGGGTCCTGGAAACCAATTCCTGTAGATCAGTGGTTCTCAACCTGTGGGTTGCGACCCCTTTTTAACAATGAAAATACATTGCGGCATTAGGAAGATTGAGAACCACTGCTATAGATAATGAGGAATCCCTGTATGTCAGGTGGTTTGCAGCGATGCTTGCTCTCCTCTGTAGCAGTGCCCTAAGCAAAGCACTCTTTGGGTCATGTGCTCTCCTGAGTTCACAGATGTGGTCTGGAGGCTAGAGAGGTTAAGGAACAACTGGGAAGTGGCAGGGACTGTGCCCCATCGCCTTCCCTGGGTGGAGGAGAAGGGAAACGGTGTCACACTGACCCTTCCTTGACCCCTAGGACTCAATGCCTGAGGTCCGGCAGAGTTCTTTCGCCCTCCTGGGAGACCTCACCAAAGCCTGCTTCATCCATGTCAAGCCCTGTATTGGTATGACACTCTTCTTGTCCCTAACCTATGACTCCAGCCCCAGCCTCAAGTGATGGACAAATGCCTGGGGAGCACTATGACTGATTGGGATGTGTTCATACTGTCTGATGGGCCCTGGTGACCTGGGTCCTAGGGCTCACCCTAGCTGGCCTCCCCCTCAGCACCCCTCTTTCTTCTCACCAGCTGAATTCATGCCCATCCTGGGCACCAACCTGAACCCTGAGTTCATTTCTGTCTGCAACAATGCCACCTGGGCCATCGGGGAGATCTGTATGCAAATGGGTGAGCAAGAACACTCAGCTGCTATTGGCCTTTCCCAGCCTGGAGATGGGAGCCTATCTCTGACAACTCCTGTCAAGGGAAGCTTCCCACTAGCCAGGGACAGAAGGTTGTGTCTGGGCGTTTTCTGCAGGGGCACAGCCAAATGCCTACAAGGCCATTTGTGGTTGGCTTCTCCAAAGAGGGCCAGGAGGGCCGTTCCGATTGGATCATTTAATTTAGTTGGCTGGAAGACGTATTGGGATCGGTTGGGTGGCTGTGGCTTCTTTCCCTCCAGAGGGAAGTCAGGCAGTGTGGTCTCATCATAGTGTCTGGTGGGGGCTCTGATGTTTGTTTGTTTGGTTTTTTTTTTTGTGGTTTTTGGCCGGGGCTGGGTTTGAACCCGCCACCTACGGCATATGGGACCAGTGCCCTACTCCTTGAGCCACAGGCGCCACCCTGGGGCTCTGATGTTTGGAGGGCATATGTGTATCTCTGGTTGCCCCATGGATCCTGGGCTGGGGAAGATTCTTTATTCCCTCACTGTTCATGGTTGGCCAGTCTCTGGATGGCCCTGGGGTCAGTGAGTTAGGGGGCTTTACCCCTGGCAGGCCCACTGTGGGTGCAGTGGGCTGTTCAGGCTCTGATTGGGTGCTTCCCCAGGTGCAGAAATGCAGCCCTATGTGCAGATGGTCCTGAACAACCTAGTGGAAATCATTAACCGACCCAACACCCCCAAGACGCTGCTGGAAAACACAGGTGGGCACCAGATCTGTGCTGTTTGCCTGTCTTTATCTCGGGGGTGGAGTTCTGGGCTAGGAGGGCAGCTGGAAGTACCTGGAAGGGGATTCTGGAAAGAGCCCCAAGAAAAATGTTTGCCCTCTGGGATCCCAGAGGAGGCACCAGATGGGATAGGGTGGAGACTGACTGGGCCAAACTCTAGGGCCCAGCTGGCCAGAGGAATCATTCCCTTGGGGCCCGTGGGGCGGGGCTTGGTGCCTCTTGCCAGAGGCCCCACCACGTACCGTCCTGGGGCCGCTCAGGGTTGCAGGTCGCCTGACGAGTCCCTCTGCCATTCCAGCCATCACCATCGGCCGCCTGGGCTACGTTTGCCCACAGGAGGTGGCACCCATGCTGCAGCAGTTCATCCGGCCTTGGTGTGTGCCCACCTGTGACGAGAGTGGGTGGGAGAGCCTTGCCTCTTCTCTCAACTCTGCCCTCCCAGTCCCATTCCCACCTCCATAGATGCATGTCCCAGACCTGCTCATTGATTTCCTATGCCCTCCATGCCCCCAGAGACATGCATCCTGCCCAGACCTCATCTCCCACTGATCAATGCTTCCCTTCCCTCATAGGTGCACATCCCTCAGAAACATCAGGGACAACGAGGAGAAGGACTCTGCCTTCCGGGGCATCTGCATGATGATTGGTGTTAACCCAGGGGGTGTCGTGCAGGTTAGGACAGCTGGGCTCTGAGGGAAGGCACAAGGGCTGGGCTTGGGCGACCCCTCACATGGGATCCATCATGTTGCAGGACTTTATTTTCTTCTGCGATGCTGTAGCCTCATGGGTGAGCCCAAAGGATGACCTTCGAGACATGTTTTATAAGGTGGGACTCCTGCTGGGCCCCAGTCTAGTTCCAGGAGTGGGTAGGGAGGACACCCTCTGATGGGGGGCAGTATGGTGGAGCAGCGGACAGGCGAGAGTGGGAATGGGTGCATTCTTCTTGCTCTGGCCTCACCTGCACCTCATCCGTTGCCTCCCCACAGATTCTCCATGGCTTCAAAGACCAAGTTGGGGAGGACAACTGGCAGCAGTTCTCAGAGCAGTTCCCCCCACTGCTCAAGGAGAGGCTGGCGGCCTTCTATGGGGTCTAGGCAAACAGGGAGACTGCCAGGTGAGGGGTGGGTGTCTGACTCAGGGGCAACATGCTTCAGGGACTGAAGGGGCCCAGACCCTGATATTCTTTGTCCCCTCCATCCCTGCAGGTTTCTGTCTGTGTCATTGTAGGAGGGATTGCTGGGAGCGTGCTGCGTCCAGAAGTCGCTGTGACCTGGTCGAGGGGGGTTAGGGAGGAGTGAGTGGGACCTAAATCCAGATGCCTTCCCTGTCAGTCTGTCCATCCACCTGCCCTGCTGGGCTTGTCTGGAAGACAGGCAGGCAGGCAGGTGGGTGGGGCTTCTACGCTCATCCTACAAACAGGGAGGGGGGTGGGACTTCTTGGTGGGCCAGGGCCCCTGGGAGCTCATCGGGGTCCTCTCCGGCAGCCCTCTGGACCAGCTGCATGGGAGAGAGGAATCAACACAACCGGCTGAGTCCGGTTGGAGGCAAGGGGCAAGCAGGCGGGCGGGGGGGTCCTTGTAGGGATGTGCACACTCACACAGACACACAGGTGGCCACACGCATGTGTGGGTGCTGTAGCCAGCAAGGATGGGCCAGCCACCCCACCATTTCCCTGACTGCATGGAGACAGTAGAGTTAGTGAACCCCTGAGTTAACCCTAAGGCCTTCTGTGTAACCTGCACCTAGAGTTTTAAGAAGCTTCTGCTGTTTTGCTGGAATTGGTGGTGACTGGGGAGGGCTGGGTGGGTGGGGGGCCTCAGCCAGGACCCTGGGGCCGAGGGAGGAGGACAGCTACCTCAAGGTTGTCCTGTTAGCACACGCACGCTTGAGACCTGCTCCGTACACTTCCTGCCAACTTTGTGGCAGCCTCAGCCAGTGTGTCCCTGTCTTGTCCTAGTGCAGCCAGCAAGGTGGGGACCAGCAGGGCAGCTAGGGCAGGCCAGAGGTCACCCTTTCTCCCTCAAATATGCTCCAGCAGCTTTCGAAGATGCTGGGTTGGGACCTTTTTCCTGAAGAGAGCTAAGGGCAGCCAGGACTGCTGGCACCTATTCACTGCATCTCTCCGTTAGCAGCCTGTGCTTCTGAGAGCTTCTCTCTTGTATTTCAGGCCTGAGTTTTAACTCTACATGCAGGGTGAGGGCATTTAATTGATAGTGACAGAAGACAAAGGCTTATGCTTTTTCAGCAAGAAGGAAACCCAAGGGCTTAGAAGAGGGGAAGGTGGTATGCTTGGTCCTGACTCCATCACCCTGGGACTTCATGCCATCATGGCATCCAGTGGGCCCAGACACCACACCAGACTGGGGTGGCAATTCTATAGAACCTTCTGGGCCTGGGCGGGGATATGGTGAGAGGGGTTCTCCTAGAGAGGGAGGGGACATAGTCTCTTCTAAGTTGACCAGGAAACCGAGCCTTGTAGTCCCCTTAATACTCATTGTTTTCCATTTATTCCTTCCCTGCTTCCTACTTTGGTGGGGCCCCTTGTGTTTTGGGGTTTGACTGGAGTCTAGCATCCCCGGGGCCTGATCCATCTATCATCCCTCCTGGGCCCTGGATCCTACCCCTGTCCTAGCCCTGTTTTCTCATGGTCAGGGTCAGGTCCTGCCTTTATTTCAAGGGGTACTTAGTACACATTCCATAACTTGGCTGGTTTTCTCCCACCCCACCCTGTGAAACTTGAGCAGGTCTCTGGAAGCCATTTGTAAAAAAAAAAAAAAAAAAAAAAAAAAAAGTTTTTTTAATGCCTTTTAATTTTTCTTTGGAGCATCCTCCACTGGGTCTCGGGTGTGTAGATGGATTGGCTGATGGGATTGGAAACCCCCTCTCCACCTGAGATGGGGGGCTTCAAATACCTTCAGGGAAAGGGAGCCTGGTTCGTGTGTGTGTGTGTGTGTGTTTTTTAAGAAAGCTATTTAATTTTTTCTAATTTATTTTTGGTTGGTTTTTGCCCAACGAAGTTACAGGTTCTCAACCTTTTCCCCTGCCCAGGCTGTGGACCCAGACGCCTTGATCCGCAGTCCTCTCTCCGTGTTTCCTAAGTCCCTCCTTTCCTCCTCACCCTCTTCCCCCTGCGGGCTCCCAGGTCTGTCCATTTGTTACTGTGCTGTGCTGGGGATTGGTGCCGAGGTGGCATGAGATTCCACTTGTGTAGAACTTTGTTGAGTAAAGATCAGTTTCTTGTGAACCCCTTGGTTTCTGGCTTCCTGTTTCCTTGGCTTTGGTAGTGGTAAAGAAGATGTGGAGAGCCACCTGGGGCTCTTTGGTCAAAGTTGGAACCCTAAGCTTCTCGGTTGTCTTCCCTGTAAAACCGGAAGGTGAATATGAAAGATGAAAGTGTATAACATACATAAAATATGCAATGCATTCTCTTTAACATAGTAGAGCTCACTAAAAGGGAGACTTTGGAGCTGGGTGCAGTGCCTCACACCTGTAATCTCAGCACTGTGGGAGGCCAAGGCGGGCCGATCCCTTGAGCTCAGGAGTTCGGGACCAGCCTGAGCTAGAGTGAGACCCCATTTCTAAAAATAGCCAGGCCTTGTGGCAGATGCTTGTAGTCCCAGCTACTTGAGAAGCTGAGGCAAGAGAATTGCTTGAGCCTAAGAGTCTGAGTTTGCTGTGAACTATGATGCCACGGCACTCGACTGGGGTCTACAAAGTGAGACTCTGTCTCAAAAAAACCGAAAGATACTCCTCTGCCATACACTACACTGTGAGGGAAGGAGCAGCATTCTTTTACCTTCAGCTGACTTCACAACTCTGCATTATTGGGCAGGTTACAAAGTTGTGTAGAAGGCCTAGCCCAGCACCAAGCCTGAGGGAGACATGTATGAGGTACGGTAACTGAGGCAAATAAGAAAAAGCTCCAGTTCTGAGGGAACACAAAGTCTTCAAAATAGAATCTGTTTTCTTTTTTTTTTTTTTTTTTTAATTTTTTGGCCGGGGCTGGGTTTGAACCCACCACCTCTGGCATATGGGGCTGGCACCCTACCCCTTTGAGCCACAGGTGCCACCCTGTTTTTCCTTTTTTTTTTCACAGCAGATAGGTAATGTGCAGACATTCTAGCTAGGTTTGAAGAAGGCACCTCTCAGCCAGTAGCTTGAAAACCCAATCATCACACTTACAAATCACAAAAGGATGTGAGAATAAGATCTTGTTGCAATGTCTGTGTGGCCCAAGGATGACCTGCAACAACTTGGACACTAAAAAATGCTGACACCTCCCCAATATTCATTCAACAAATAGCAGAAGTAGGCCATATAGCAGAACAGTAGTAAATCCCATAAAGGCAAGGCAGAGAGGATGTTGGGGAAAATGGTTGAAATTTTATGTAAGGTACCCTGGGAAGGCTTCTCTGAGAGTGATGTTTGAACAAAGCCACATGGAGAAAAGTGTGCAAAAAGCAGCAAAATTGCAAGTGCTACTCATATGTGATTTTTGTGGATGACTTAACTGCCTAGCTCAGAAGTGGTGGCTTTTCTTTCTTTCTTTTTTTTTTTTTGAGACAGTCTCACCCTGTGGCCCTGGATAGAGTGCTATGGTGTCATTGTAGTTCACAGCAATCTCAGACTCTTGGGCTTAAGTGATCCTTTTTTTTTAAAGACAATCTCAAGCTGTCGCCAGCCCGGGTGTCATCATAGCTCACAGCAACCTCCAGCTCTTGGGCTCAAGTGATCCTCTTGCCTTGTTTTCTTTATAGTAGAGATGGGGGTCTCTTGCTCAGGCTGCTTTCAAACTCCTGAGTTCAAGCAATCTGCCCGCCTCAGCCTCCCAGAGCGCTGGGATTACATGCATGAGCCACCTGGCCCAGCATTGTGTGACTACATTTTGTTGTTAAGCAGGCCTAGGCCAGGTTCAAATCTGCCACTCCTTTGGTGCATGGGGCTGGTGCTCTAACCACTGAGCTAAGGGCTCCCAGCCCTTAAGTGATCCTTTTACCTCAGCTTCCCATGTAGCTGGGAGTACAGGTGCTTGCCACAACCCCTGGCTAATTTTTCTATTTTTAGTAAAGGGGTTCTGTTCTTGTTCAGGCTGGTCTCCAACTCTGGAGCTCCAGCAATCCACCTGCCTGGGTGCTAGGATTATAGGCCTGAGCCGCCGCACTCTGCCAGAAGTGGCTTTTCAGTAAATAAGAGGAAGTCTATATTTATCAGTATGGTTTTGGTTAATTCATAGTAACTGTTTCGCTGAGATCTCTTTGCAGTGAAAATTTGCAGTATATGCTTCTGGCTACAGAAGAGAGAAGTTTGAACCACTACTCTGCCCCTGATGGTGAACTCAGAAAAAGAGCCTTTGCTCTGTAACAGGTGCCTTCATCAGAGACTTTCTTTTGTGTTGTATTTTGGGCAGTGTCTTGCTCTGTCACCCAGGCCAGAGTGCAGTGGCATCATCATAGCTCACTGCACCCTCAAGCTCCTGGCTTAAAGCAATCTTCTCGCCTTAGCCTTCCAAGTTGCTAGGACTATAGTTGGGGGATGCCGTGCCCTAAACAGTCTCACTGTCGCTCTCGGTAGAGTGCTGTCACATCACAGCTCACAGCAACCTCAAACTCTTGGGCTTAAGCGATTCTCTTACTTCAGCCTCCCAAGTAGCTGGGACTGCAGGTGCCAGCCACAACGCTCGACTATTTTTTTTGTTGTAGTTGTCATTGTTTGGCAGGCCCAGGCTAGGTTCGAACCTGCCAGCTCTGGTGTATGTGGCTGGCGCCCTAGCCGCTGCGCTACAGGCGCCAAGCCGCCAGATGCATTTTAAAACTGTATCAGCACCACTAGAGATGCTTGTTTCAAAAATCAGGAACTGGCCTGGCCAGGCGGGGTGACTCACACCTGTAATCCTAACAGTCTGGGAAGCCGAGGTGGGTGGATTGCTGGAACTCAGGAGTTGGCAACCAGCCTGAGCTGGTTGGTCCCGTTTCTAAAAATAGCCGGGCGTTGTGGCCGGTGCCTGTAGTCCCAGCTACTTGAGAGGCTGAAATAGAAGGACTGCTTGAGTCCATGACTCTGAGGTTGTAGTGAGTTATGACACCACTGCATTCTAGCCGTGGCAACAAAGACAGATCCTATTAAGAAAAAAAAATAGCGCGAAAGCATTGCTGGGCGCGGAGGCTCGATATATTGCCTGAGGCGGTCCCCAGCATGGGGCTCGCTTCCGGTCGGCGTGTTGCGTCATCTGGCAGCACCGGAAGTTCCCTCGCGCTGCCTAGGAGACCGGACGCCGGCCTAGCAGCTGACAGGGCCGGGCTTGCCGTGCCCACCAGGTCGCCATGGAGCTATCCCCAGGGCTGTACGACGATCTCCACGCCTGGGACGATGACTCGGACGTGGAGCCTGAGCCCGACCTTGACGCGCAGGCTGAGGCCTACGTGGCCCGCGTGCTCAGTCCTCCAAAAGCTGGGCTGGCGCCCCTGCGCGTCTCGCCACTGCCCACGCCCTCTGCGTTCCCCAACTCCCAGGAGCCCCGGGCTGCATCCAAGGTCTCATCAGTGGGTGTGCCGGGTCTGCTGAGCCTTCCTCCGGAGCTGCTGCTCGAGATCTGCTTGTACTTGGACGCGCGCCTCGTGTTCCACGTCCTGCCGCGCGTGTGCCACGCGCTGCGCGACCTCGTACGTGACCGTGTCACCTGGAGGTTACGCGCACAACGCCGCGTACGTGCGCCCTATCCAGTGGTGGAAGGTGGGCGAAGGGAGTATCGGGGGTGCTTCGGGCGCAGCCTCTGGAGCTGGTTTCATGGCTGTCCTGGCTCTGGCGGAAGGCTGAGATTGCTACGGGTGGTGCCAAACCCCTGAGAACCTTTAGGTAGACCAAGAGGTAGACCCGGGAGTACTCAGGTTGTGAAAACCCACCCTGAAGGCTGGAGTCCTTGCACTCAGAATTCAAAGGATCCTCTGGCTTTGGGTCTGGCGGTAACCAAGCCCCCGACTCCTGGCTTGGATTTGAAGTTTCAGGCTATGCAATATATGATTGAGGCTAAGAATAAGCACAAGCATCCTCGGGTTCTGGGTCTAACCTAGAAGCTAAGGCAGCAACTGGTGTCCCCAAAGTCCCTGACCCCCTAGGGCCTTGACCTAGCTGCAGGTGAAGCAGCAGCTCAGGGTCCAGAGCCTGCAATCCTTGAACTGTGTTAGGGTTTCAGTGTTGGGATCCCTGACACC
Source organism: Nycticebus coucang (assembly GCF_027406575.1). Lineage (NCBI taxonomy): Eukaryota > Metazoa > Chordata > Mammalia > Primates > Lorisidae > Nycticebus > Nycticebus coucang. Next base: position 66,083,053 of record NC_069782.1, on the reverse strand, counting down.
AGCAACTACAGATCCTCAAGCCCTGGATCTACTGGCTTCTCAGGCGGGGCTTTGTGGTCACTCCTCTTGTTCTCAAGTTGGTTGGTCCCTGAGGGAGATGATGACTTGGGCCTTGAATTAATACTGTTGATCCTGAGATATTGCTGATCCTGAAATTGTTGGATCTTCTGGTCCTTGAGCCAATATGAGTAACAACTTGGGTGTTTGATTACACTAACCTGGAAGCTTTGATTCTGTAGAGGAGCAGGGGATCCTAGATTGGTGATTCTCAAGGTGTTGCTGTCCAATATCCTGAGTGAGACTCTCCCAAACAGCTTGATAAACATAGATTCTTTGGTTTCTTCTATACCTGAAGTCTGGATTCTGCATCTTGACAAGGCTTCCTGGTTTACAGAGATTAGTTTGAGAAAAACTTACCTTGGTCTAGTTCAGGTGGTTGAAGCAAAAGGGTTAGTCATGAGACCCCAGCTCCCACGAGGGGCTGAGGTTGCTATCCTCCATGCTTGGGTTCCAAGATGTAGCCTGGAGAGGTATTTCTGAAGCCCCTGATTTCTGGACATTGGAGGAACAGTCAGTCCTTGACCTGCCTGAGAGATTGTTGGGCAGGTTGACCCAAGGCCAGATTCTGGGCCTGTTTGGGGTTGAGTGAGAGATCCACATGGGGTTCTGTTCAAGTTTGGTGTATAGTGGGCTTCCTGGAAGAAGCCAGAGTTGGGCTTAGCCAGCTGGTGTGGGTAACAGGGTCCCTGCTCACTGGGGACCCTCCTCATGGTGCCCTACAGAGGAGGACTTTGACTGGCCAGCAGCCTGCATTGAGCTGGAGCAGCACCTGGCCCGCTGGGCAGAGGATGGGCGCCAGGCTGAGTACTTCTGCCTGGCCGATGGGCACTTTGCTTCCATTGATTCAGTGCTGCTGCTTCAGGTGAGGCAAGGTCTTGGGAGGATGGGGGATGGAAAAGGGAAAGCCAAGGTGGCCCTGACAACTTCATCTTCCCTTTCCAGGGTGGGACACTATGTCTGTCAGGCTCCCGAGATCGCAACGTCAACCTATGGGACCTGAGGCAGCTGGGGGCAGAGCCCAGCCAGGTTCTGGTCAAAACCTTGGGTACCCAACCAAACAGCACCCACAAGGTGAGGGGTCAGGCAGGGTTATGAGGTGTGAGGCCTGGGTAGGGTGCTTTGCCTAAAGGCTCCGGTTCTGCTATTGTTAGTGTGATGTAGAGTGACCAAATATGTGACTTACTCTGTGCCTCAGTTTCGATTTCTGCTCAATGGTCAGTTAGGATGAGGATAAATGAGATGAATTATGCATTAATGTGGATATACTTTGACACAGTGTTCAGTTGACATCAGGTATACCTGAGAGGCTGCCTTGTGGATCAGCCAGCTTTGAGCAATGACTGTCATCTCTGGACAGCTCCACCAGCCATTAAGGTGGTCTAGGGGCTCGGCACCTGTGGCTCAAGTGGCTAAGGTGCCAGCCACATACACCTGAGCTGGCAGGTTCGAATCCAGCCTGGGCCCACCAAACAACAATGATGGCTGCATCCCCCAAAATAGCCCAGCATCGTGGCAGGTGCCTGTAATCCCAGCTACTTGGGAGGCAGAGGCAGGAGAATCGCTTGAGCCCAGGAGTTGGAGGTTGCTGTGAGCTGTGATGCCATGGCACACTACCCAGGGTGACAGCTTGAGGCTCTGTCTCAAAAAAAAAAAAAAAGGTGGTCTAGGCTGAGAGTTCATGTTCCTCACACTCAGGGTTGTCCCCTACTCTGGGACTGGGCGCAGTGGCTCACACCTGTAATCCTAGCACCCTTGGAGGCCAAGGCAGGTGGATTGCCTGAGCTTAGGAGTTCAAAGCCAGCTTGCAAGAGTGAGATCCCATCTCTACTAAAAGTAGAAAAACCGAGGCAAGAGGATCTTCTGCGCCCAAGAGTTTGAGGTTGTTGTGAGCTATGATGCCATGGCACTCTACCCAGGGCAAAAGAGTGAGACTTTGTCTCAGAAAAGAAAAGAAAAGAGGGCAGCGCCTGTGGCTCAAAGGAGTAGGGCGCTGGCCCATATACTGGAGGCGGAGGGTTCAAATCTAGCCCCAGTCAAAAACTGCAAAAAAAACAAAGCCCCCACTCTGCTGCTTCATGGCTGTGAGACCCAAGCTTTCTGATAGGATACATGTGGTACCCTTCTTGAGAGGGTTTGGCAAGAAATCAGGCAGTCGGCATCCAGCACTTTTCCTATTTAGTTGGAAGGCAAGGACTGTTTTTCTTCCCATTTTGCTGAAGAATAAACTGAGGGAGGTGGTGAGGTTTGCCTAGTTCATGGAGTGGAGGCCACACTTTACATTGTCATGTGATTAAGACAACCACCACTGGTGCTGAGTGTCTGAACTGAAGAACTTGAGTTAGAAATGTTATTGGCCTGGGCATGCCTGTGCTGGGCTGTTGATACAAGACTGAACCACAGACCCAAACTCTCATCTCACCTTGGTTTGGACTTGCTGGTTCTTGTGTCACTTGTCTCCCTCTCTTCTTTGACCCTTGATTTTGTTATCTGTGAAATGGGGAGGATCATGTGGAGCCAGAGTTGTGTATCACAGTGTCTGTCATAGTGAGCATTAGGGAGGAAAAGCTGTGTGGCTTTGGGTGAATCTGTTGCCCTTTCTGAGCCACATCTGCAAAATCAGGAAGATCCTTGCCTCACTCTCATGCACCCTAGTGGGGAACTATATGTGACTGCTGCCCCTGGTCTTGCAGGGCTGGGTGTGGTCGCTGGCGGCTCAGGACCACCGAGTGTGCTCTGGCTCCTGGGACAGCACGGTGAAGCTCTGGGACATGGCAGCTGATGGGCAGCAGTTTGGCGAGATAAAGTGTGAGGGGCTCTGGGGGCCTGAAGGGGTGGGACACTGCCTGGCCATAGCCCAAGCTCTGTGATCTTTGTATCTTCAGGGCCAAGGCAGCTGTGTTGTGCTTGTCCTACCGTCCTGACATCTTGGTGACTGGCACCTATGACAAGAAGGTGACCGTCTACGACCCCAGAGGTGGGCCAGGGGCCCTGGGGCCTGGGTTGGGAGAGCAGGGATGCCTGGGATCTCCAGAGCTGTGCTGGGGAAGGAGGCACTCAGACCTTGCAACCTGGCTGGGGTGACAGTTCCATCACCAGATGCTAACCACTGAATGGCTAGCATTGTGCTGTGGCAACAGAGATGACTGGGGCAGGGGGTTCAAAGGAAACCTAGGTAGCCCCCAGGGTTGGGTTAGAATCCTGGCTCCCCTACTCTCTAGATGTGCAACCCCGGGTGAGTTTGAACCTCAGTTTCCCCATCTGTGAAATCCAAATAATAACAACATTTCTGGCCCCATGGGGCTAATGGGAAGAAATAAGAATATCAGTGGTTTAAATAGGTTAGTTTTTATAAACCACCTAGAATGAACACTGTCTAGCACACAATCCTTTTCTGTTTATTTCTTTGTTTTTATTGTGTTTAATTGAAGGGCCAGTTCATTTAGTGCAGGCAGAGCCAGAGTGGGAGTGGGGACAGGCTGACCAGCAGGCAGAGGCCTGGGGGTCTCAGGATGGCCCAGATTTAGCTAGAATCAGAAAGGAGAGATGGTCACCTGCAGGGTGGAAGACAGTAGACTGAGGGTTTTGCCAGGGAGGAGGGAGGCTGGGAATATTTGTGTGGACTGGGGAGGGCCTTCGAAGGGCTCTGATGTGCCCTTTCTTCCCGGCCCATTGCCTGCAAAGCTGGGCCGGCCTTGCTGAAAAGTCGGCGGCTGCACTCCAGCGCTGTGCTGGCGCTGCTGGCAGATGATCGGCATATCATCTCAGGCAGTGAGGACCACACCCTGGTGGTGTTTGACCGCCGAACCAACAGCGTCCTGCAGCGGCTGCAGGTGGGCTCCCCCAGGGACCCAGAGGGGCTGATGGGGGCTGCAGCTGACCTGGCCTGGCCTGAGCTGCCCTGTCCCTCGTCCCTCCCACAGCTGGACTCCTACCTGCTCTGCATGTCCTACCAGGAACCCCAACTCTGGGCCGGTGACAACAAAGGCCTGCTGCACGTCTTTGCCAACCGTGATGGTTGCTTCCGGCTAGTCCGGGTCTGTCAGGGCCCATTCCTCCCTCCCAGGCCTCCTTCCTGGCCCCTGAACCCCTGGTGTTGTGGGAGGCTAGCCTTGGGAGAGCCTTACCTGAATGTCACTTCTCCTTTCTTTCCGCAGTCCTTTAATGTGGGCCACAGGTCTCATATCACAGGTATCAAACACTCGCTAGGGGCCTTGTATACCACGTCCACTGATAAGACCATCCGGGTGAGGCTTCTGCCCAGCTTGTGTTCCGGGATAGTCCCCACTCCCACCCTGTACCCCCACTGACCAGGATCATGCCTCTTGATCTTTGCCCATTATCCCCACCAGGTACATGTACCCACAGACCCACCAAGGACCATCAGCACCCGAAACCACCATGATGTGCTGAATGGGGTAAGGCCTTGGCCCAGGTGCCCTGCCCGCCTAGAGTGCTGCCCTCCTGACTCCTTATGTTCCTGTGCCCTCCAGATCTGTGCCGAGGGCAACTTGGTGGTAGCTGCCTCTGGGAGCCTGTCACTGGAGGTCTGGAGACTGCAAGCCTGAGCAGGTGGACATGGACTTGTGGATGTGGATACTGCCGGCCAGTAGGCTGGGTTTTAGCCACTGTTCTGGGGGACCTTCCCCTGTGTTGGTGCTGCCTCTGCCCCCCACTCTGCAGGCCCAGGGCACAGAGTCCAGGCCATGACCAGGTGGTGGTGGGGGATCTCTGGGCTGGGCCCCATGCCTGTGGAGGTGAAGTTAGGATTCTGGCTGCTCACCTAGGGAGCTGTTTCTAATCCTTGGGTATAGTATTGCTACAATTTGGATGCCCCACACTCTGTTGAAAGCGAAGGAGAAATAAATCTGACTGACATGTTGGTACTTGGGCCTGGAGTGTGGTGAATGTGGCATGGCCGCTGGGGCTTGGGGCTTGGACTCCTGCAGGTGGGCGTGAGGGTGAGCAGGTAAGACAGTGTGGCAGGGCTGGGGTGCACATTTCAGCCCTGATGTCCATAATACATTTGTGTCTTTGAGGAAGAGAGAGAGTCCTGAGGATCATGGCACCTGTGTATGTGATATCACTATGTGTGTAAGACATGTGGGTGTGCAGATTATAACTCGAATGCTGGACATATGTCTGTGCAGTGGGAGTGAGGGTGTGGGAGAAGGCGGGGTGGGGGGAGCTCCAGGGTGTGTGCACTGAGTGGCTGTGACCTTGGGGGTAGGCCCTGCCCCCTTTAAGCCCTCAGAGACCCCCCCCTTCCCCACCGAGTCCACATCTCGGTCCGGACAAGCCACACCCTGGGGAGCATTCACTTCATGTTTATTGAGATCCCCTAGTTTGGGGAGGCCACAGGGTAACACTGTTGTGGGGTCATAGGATGGCAAAAGGCTTCTTCTCCTTGAAGGGGTTGGTAGCAGCTGGGATGCCCATGAAGAAGGCGTCGCTCTTGGCCTGCTCCGTGCAGAACTGGAGCAGGTCAGTAGCTGCCTTGGACTCCTGCACACCAAGCCAGTCAGCCGTCCTGGCCCACATGTGCCCACCTCCTCTCCCTGTTACCTACACCACCCTGACCTTCACCTTCATTCTGTCCATCCGCAGCTGCTCCACTGCCCGGTGGGCCTGCCCGATGTCATTGCCAACATGACTGCCTTGCTGGTCATCTGGGGAGGAGTGGATAGTGTTCTGGGCAGTGGACCCAACCCCAGACCTCTAGGGGAGCCTAGGGCTACCTGAGGGTCTCCACACCTCCTCCCATGTCCTCAGGTCTGTAGGATGGGAGTGCTGTCCCCAGGCCTTTGTGAGGCCCATGTACCTTGGTTGAGGGACTCTGGCCAAAGTTGCCTAGCTGCTTGATCCTCTGGGATCCTGCTCTGCCTTCCTTCCCGGTACAGGCCTGGCTTCCCCAACCCCCTTTTTTTCCCCTGTCCCCACAGAGACTTTGAAGCCAGGATGCTCATGGAGTGAAATGTTACCAGTGGCAGCAGCAGCATCTGCCTCAACCGAGGGGGTCCCTGCCCCAGGAGGCCCTGTGGCTGCCCTGATGTCACATGTCACCTGGGTCCCAGTGGGCTGGATGCTTGGCTGGGGGAGTGAGGGGACCTAGCCTCTCTCTGACCTGGTGGATCCCCTGCCGACTGTCCCCAATATGCCTCAATTGCCAGCCTCTGCCACTCCTGACATGTAGTATGCTCACACTTAGAGCACAGCCTAACCTTTCCTCCTCTCTGTCTACACTGCCTGAGATCTCACCTGCAGATGAGACTCAATACACTCATTCATGCTGATGGATTATATTTCTTCCAGACCTTCTGACCCCACATAAAGTTTGTCACTCCATACCCAAGTGCTTAGGCCCAAATCTCCAACTGCTTCATTCTATCTCAAGTGCCATCAGATCAGCCTTCAAATAGATTCTCAATGGGGTCACTTCTGTCACCATTCATACCCCCATCTTGGCCCACCGGGACCAGTACAGTGAACTACTTACTGCCTGGCCACCAGCTTCCCCGCTGCTCTGCCACCCCTCCCCTTGCTGTTCTCAAGGCAGCCAGTGAGATCTGTTAAAAAAAAAAAAATCTTTCAAACCACCCTCCCCCCTTTTTTTTTTTGCAGTTTTTGGCCAGGGCAGGGTTTGAACCCGCCACCTCCAGCATATGGGGCCGGCGCCCTACCTCTTTGAGCCACAGGCACTGCCCTTCAATCCCTTTTTAAAAACCTCTCCAGGGCGGCACTGTGGCTCAAGGAGTAGGACGCTGGTCCCATATGCTGGAGGTGGCGGGTTCAGACCTAGCCCTGGCCAAAAACTGCAAAAAAAAAAAAATAAAAAAAAATAAATAAAATAAAAACCTCTCCAAAGGTTTCTTAGCCTCTTAGAATAATAAAATCCACCCTCTTTGCCACAGCCCTCAGCATGTTGCCTGGTCTGGCCTCTCAATATTTATCACACCTCCTTCCCTCATTCCTCATGGATCACCTTGATGCCTTGGTGTTCATTCATTCATTTAGCATTGTATGAGTCTGCTGGGGCCATCGTAACAAAATACCACCGATGGGTGGCTTAAACAACAGAAATTTTGGAGTTCTGGAGGCTGGAAATCCAAGAGTTCTGGAGGCTGGAAATCCAAGATCAAGGTGCGGGCAGGTTTAGTTTCTTCTGAGGCTTCTATTCTTGGCTTGTAACTGGTGGCCTTCTTTCTGTGTCCTTACATGGCCTTTCCTCTGTTCACAGGCATCCCTGGTGTCTCTTTTTGTGTCCAAATTTCCTCTTAAAAGGATACCAGCCAGATTGGATTAGACCACCCTGATGATGTTGCTTTAAGTTTGTATTTCTTTAAAGACCCTGTCTCATGGGCAGCCCCTGTGGCTCAAGGAGTAGGGCGCCGGTCCCATATGCCGGAGGTGGTGGGTTCAAACCCAGCCCCGGCCAAAAAAAAAAAAAAAAAAAAAGACCCTGTCTCATTCATGAGTCATATGAAAAATAATAATAAGAAAGACCCTGTCTCAAAATACAATCACATTCTGAGGTCCTGGGAGTTAGGGCTTCAACATATTTTTTTTTTTTTTTTGTGGGTTTTGGCTGGGGCTGGGTTTGAACCTGCCACCTTCGGCATATGGGACCGGCGCCCTACCACTTTGAGCCACAGGCGCCACCCAACATATACTTTTTTTTTTGGTAGAGATAGAGTCTCACTTTTTGCCCTTGGTAGAGTGCCATGGCACCATACAGCTCACAGCAACCTCCAACTCCTGGGCTTCAGCAATTCTTTTGCCTCAGCCTCTGGAGTAGCTGGGACTACAAGCGCCTGCCACAACGCCCGGCTATTTTTTTGTTGCAGTTTGGCCGGGGCCGGGTTTGAGCCCGCCACCCTTGGTATATGGGGCTGGTGCCTTACCGACTGAGCCACAGGTGCCGCCCTTTTTTTTTATTTTTTTAGACACAGTTTCACTCGGTAGAGTGCTGTGGCATCACAGCTAGGCAATTCTCTTGCCTCAGCCTCCCAAGTAGCTGGAACTACAGGTGCCTGCCACAATGCCCGGCTATTTTTTTCTTGTAGTTTGGCCGGGGTTGGGCTTGAACCCACCACCCTCGGTATATGGGGCTAGCGCCCTACTCACTGAGCCACAGGTGCCACCCTTCAACATATGAATTTTATGGGAAAACAATTCAGCCCTTAACAAGTATGTTTGCTGAGATTCTATCTCTTTTTTAATTTTTTTTTTGGCCAGGGCTGGGTTTGAACCTGCCACCCTTGGCCTATGGGGCTGGCACCCTACTCCTTGAGCCACAGGCACCACCCATTTGCTGAGATTCTAATATGGGCTCGGCACTATGCAAAACACAAGAACACACACACACACCCCAAAAAAAAAACCAAAAACACACACCCACACACAAGAACAGCAGTGAAACAAAACAAACCCCTGATGTCATGGAGCTGCCATTCTAATCAGGGAAGGACAGACAACAGCTAACAAATATATACAGAGAATATATTTGAAAGAGATTATTATGAAAGAATAAAATTAGGGTAAGGAGAGAAGAGTGGTCAGGACAGGCCTGTCAGAGGAGGTGACATTTGAGCTGAGGCCCAAAGGAGGAGGAGCTGGGGTAGGGGGTGCTCCAGGCAAAAGGAGCAGCAGATACATGGGTCATTGGTCAGCAACAAGCTTGGTGAGTTCCAGGGACAGCAAAATAGTTTCCATAGCTGGAGAGGAACAAGGTAGGGGAGATGGGGCCAGGAAGGTCAAGAGGGACCCTTGAACGCCACAACGATTTTACTCCAAGGGGAAAACCACCATTAGCCGGTTTTAACAACCTGTTGATTTATGTTTAAATGATGCATCAGATTTATGTTTACAGAGCTCATGGCCTCAGCTGAGAAGTGGATTAGAGGGGAGGGAGATCACAAAGATGAAGAAAACACCTGGATTTTTGAACCTATTTTATAGGTAGATGTTAATGGACATACTCATAGACAGATGTGGGGTGTGAGAGAATGGGAGACACAAAAGACCCCAGGTTTTAGCCTAGTAGATGTGAGCAGAGTGGAGCCATTTACTGAGATGCAGAAGGATCAGGTTTGGGTGGAGAAGGAACTGACATGGTGACTTTGAGATCCAAATGGGGACATCAGGGTGTGCCTGCGGCTCAAGGAGTAGGCTGCCGGTGGTGGGTTCAAACCCAGCCCTGGCCAAAAACTGCAACAAACAAAAAAACAAAACAAATGGGGATATCAAGGAGGATACTCCATTCCCCCAGTAGGGTAGACTCATTTCCAGCCTAAAGGCCTTAGCACTAGCTGTTCTCCCTCCCTCTGTGCAAGGAGTGGCCTCCCTCCCCTATCTTCACCTAGGTCCTCAGTCGTAAGGCAACTTTCTCAGTCTTCTGGCTTTGGCTCAAATCTCACCTCCTCAGTCACCTGTCCCTCCAACTAAAGCCACTAATTCCAACACACCTCCACCCTAAAGACTCTTTTATCATCCTGTTTTATTGGTGGAGGACAGAGTCTCACTCTGTTGCTCAGGCTAGAGTATCCTGATGTCAGCCTAGCTCACAGAAACCTCAAACTCATGGGTTCAAGCAATCCTCCTGGCTCAGCCTCCAAAGTAGCTGGGAGTACAGGTGCCTGCCGCCAGGCCTGGCTAATTTTTTCTATTTTTAGTAGAAATGGGGGTCTTGCTCTTGCTCAGGCTGGTCTCAAATTTCTGAGCTCAAGCAATCTTCCCATCACAGCCTCCCGGAGTGCTAGGATTATAGGTGTGAGCCACCATGCCAGGCCAAGGACCTTTTTTTTTGTAGAGACAGAGTCTCACTGTACCGCCCTCTTGTGGCGTCACATGGCTCACAGCAACCTCTAACTCTTGGGCTTACGTGATTCTCCTGCCTCAGCCTCCCGAGCAGCTGGGACTACAGGCACCCGCCACAACGCCCGGCTATTTTTTTGTTGCAGTTTGGCCGGGGCTGGGTTTGAACCCGCCACCCTCGGCATATGGGGCCGGCGCCCTACTCACTGAGCCACAGACACTGCCCCGGGCCAAGGACCTTTAATAATCCTGTTTAAATTCTGACTAGCATTTACCACTGTTGTTATTCTATCTTCCCAATCAGACTGTGGGTTCCATGAGGGCAGAGTCCATGTCTTTATTTTGTTCATTGCTAAATCCTCAATGCCTAGCAGAGCTAAATATAAAGACTCCATAAGTTGCAGAGAGACTGAAAATGTTCCCACTGGACCCTGTGCACTGTTAGGAGGATGTGTCTGAGATACAGACATCACCAAGAGTCTCAGTCTTGCTAGGGGAGTAAACATGTGAGCCCGGGATCTCAGAAGAGTCCCCTGGCCTAGGGAAGGCTTTCCAGAGAAGGCATCTGCAGGGGGAAAGTACAGAGGGTTATGCAACATGTAGAAGCTCTGGAGACTTCTGAGGGCACCAGCAGGGTTCACTATCTGAGTAGACAAGAGCTCAGAAAGGCTGGATTGTCTGACTCTGCTTGGAGATCTAAATCCTGTCCAAGGGTGACGCCCAAGAATCCAGTCCTTAGGGGACAGAAATGAATGGGCAAGTGCAGTGCAAGGCAGTGATTCTCTAACAGGTGACATTAAAATAGGAATCTTTGGCTAGGCGCCTGTAGCTCAGTGTTTAGGGCGCCGGCCACATACGCCGGAATCTGCGGGTTCGAACCCAGCCCGGGCCAGCTAAGCGATGACAAATGCAACGAAAAATCGCCGGGCGTTGTGGCGGGCACCTGTAGTCCTAGCTACTTGGGACTGCTGAGGCAAGAGAATCGCTTAAGCCCAAGAGCTGGAAGTTGCTGTGAGCTGTGACGTCACAGCGCTCTACCGAGGGCGACATAGCGAGACTCTGTCTCAAAACAATGAAAAAAGAAAAAAAAAAAAAGGAATCTTTATTAGTGTGAAGCTGAGAAAACGCGAAAGGGCTATCGGCTCTTCGCGGCTTCCGTATTACGGAACACACGCGAGAGATGGCCGCCACCTGGGCTACGAGCACCAAAGACGGTCATGTGACTAAGCAATTTCCGGAGACTTGCTCCTAGATTTTCCCTGGACTCTAACAGGGGCGTGCGTGCCAGGGCTTAACACGCTTCGAGGTCGCCGTAGGTCCGGCTTAGGGTGGCTGTGACTTGAGAGCCAGCCCCAGGGACATGGAGGGTTCCCCGGAGGGGGAGGCGCCTGCGGCGGCCCTGGCCGCAGTGCTAAAACACAGCTCGGCGCTGCCACCCGAGAGCGCCCAAGTCCGGGGTTACGACTTCAACCGCGGTGTGGATTACCGCGCACTGCTGGAAGCTTTCGGCACCACCGGCTTCCAAGCAACCAATTTTGGGCGCGCGGTGCAGCAAGTCAACGCCATGGTGAGGCCTGTGGCAGAACTTCCTGGGGCGGGGTTTCTAGTAGGACCAGTGCAGTTTTTTGAGGGGGTGTGGACTCCTGTGGGACCGCGGAGGCGTGCTTTGTGAAGGCAGCCCAATAGCCGAAGACAGGCGGGCTGTTGTAGGGGCCTCATTCTAGGCCAAGAGCAGGTTCTAGGAAAATTTGTTTGTTTATTTTTTTATTAAATCATAGCTGTGTACATTAATGCATTAATGGGGTACAAGGTGCTGGTTTTATATACAATTTGAAATACAACAAACTGCTTAACATAGCCTTCACCGCACTTTCTTAATTATTGTGTTAAGACATTTATACTCGGGCGACGCCTGTGGCTCAGTGAGTGGGGCGCCGGCCCCATATGCCGAGGGTGGTGGGTTCGAACCCAGCCCCGGCCAAACGGCAACAACAAAAAAATAGCCGGGCGTTGTGGAGGGCGCCTGTAGTCCCAGCGGCTCAGGAGGCTGAGGCAAGAGAATCACTTAAGCCCAAGAGCTGGAGGTTGCTGTGAGCCGTGTGACGCCACAGCACTCTACCGAGGGCAGTAAAGTGAGACTCTGTCTCTACAAAAAAAAAAAAAAAAAAAAAAGACATTTATACTCTACACTTAATAGATTTGACATGTAAAATGTACCATAGGTGTGGTCCCACCAATTACTCTCCCTCCACTCATCCTACCCCCTCCCCTCCTCTTCTCCCTTTATCTTGGGCCGTAGTTGGGTTATAGCTTTCATATAGAAGTGTGGGTGATTATATATTGGTTTCATAGTAGAGCTGAGTACATTGGATACTTTTCCTTCCATTCTTGAGATACTTAACTAAGAAGAGTATGTTCCGGGCGGCGCCTGTGGCTCAGTCGGTAGGGCGCTAGCCCCATATACTGAGGGTGGCAGGTTCAAGTCCGGCCCCAGCCAAACTGCAACCAAACCGGGCGTTGTGGCGGGCGCCTGTAGTCCCAGCTACTCAGGAGGCTGAGGCAAGAGAATCGCTTAAGCCCAGGAGTTGGAGGTTGCTGTGAGCTGTGTGAGGCCACGGCACTATACCGAGGGCCATAAAGTGAGACTCTGTCTCTACAAAAAAAAAAAAAAATCATCATCAAAAAGAAGAGTATGTTCCAGCTCCATCCTTGTAAACATAAAATAGGAAAATTTAATGTTCTGTAGTGGATGGAACCTGGGGCAAAACATTGCAGTTAAGGGAGGCGCTTGTTAGGGCGGGGCCTCAACTTGGGTTTGCTTTTCCTAGCGGGAAAGGGAACCGGACCCAAAAAGATTACTGATTAGGCATGGCTCGTGATTCACTCCTGTAAACCTAGCACTCTGGGAGGCCGAGGTGGATGGATTGACCGGAGCTCACTGGTTCGAGATCAGCCTGGGCAGGAGGGAGATCTCATCTCTAAAAGTAGCCAGGCATTGTGGTGGGCGCCTCTAGTCCCAGCTACTTGGGGAAGCTGAGGGAAGAGAATCACTTGAGCCCAAGAATGTGAGGTTGCTGTGAGCTATGACGGCACGGAGACTGTGTTTCCAAAAAAAAAAAAAAAAAGATTACTCTCTGATTCCTGAAAGTGAGTACAAGACTAAATGTGTGCCCTGAAATCTGGTCTGGGAAAAGAGACAGGGTATATTCCCTGGTTTGTGGTAGAAGTGGTTCATTATCCCTGAGTGGGCAAGGCCTGTGGAATGGAATCTGACTCTGGTACTCACCTAGGGTCCTTGAGCTGGGGTTTGGGACCAGCTCTTAACTCAACCTGGCCCTTACACACAGATTGAGAAGAAGCTGGAGCCGCTGTCGCAGGATGAAGACCAACATGCAGACCTGACCCACAGCCGCCGCCCACTCACTGGCTGCACCATTTTTCTGGGATATACATCCAACCTCATCAGTTCAGGCATCCGTGAGACCATTCGCTACCTTGTGCAGCACAACATGGTGGGGACCTGTGGGGCTATGGCTTTGGCCTCTTTGGGTCTATAGGCAATACAGTTATTGGTCATTTAAGTGAGATGGGTCTGTTTTAAACAGAGGGACAGAATTGAGTTTTGTTTTGCAGAAGAGCAATCTCCTAGGGTCAAGGAAGGAGGCTGAGGTTAGAAGTGCAGCCCAGAATGAGGGCTAGGCCTCCCTTCTTGGGCCAACTTCGCTGCCTTGTGGCTGTAGGTGGACGTATTGGTGACCACAGCTGGAGGTGTGGAGGAGGATCTCATCAAGTGCCTGGCACCCACATACCTGGGCGAATTCAGCCTCAGGGGAAAGGAGCTCCGGGAGAATGGGATCAACAGGTGGAAACCCTGAATGGTACTGGGCGGGGGAGTGGCCCAGGGTTTTGGGTCTTGATGCCTACATGCCTTCTGTCCCCAGGATTGGGAACCTGCTGGTGCCCAATGACAATTACTGCAAATTTGAAGACTGGCTAATGCCCATTCTGGACCAGATGGTGCTGGAGCAGAACACAGAGGTGGGGCTGGAGCCACCCTGAGGGGCTGGCATGGTAGGAGTCGGGGGTCCCCACCCACTTGGGTTTGGGCTGAAGCTGTTGTCTCCTTCTAGGGTGTGAAGTGGACACCTTCCAAGATGATCGCCAGGCTTGGCAAAGAGATCAACAACCCAGAATCGGTATATTACTGGGCCCAGAAGGTAAGGGGCCAGGTGGGGGCGAAGTTGCCAGGCTTTGGTATGTGTTACTTTGTTTCATCTTTGCCATCTGTGGAGTCATCCCTGTTACTCTTAGTAATCATTCTTTTTTTTTTTTTTTTTTGAGACAGAGTCTCAATCTGTAACTCTGAGGAGAGTACCTTGGCGTCATAGCTCATAGCAACCTCCAAGTTAGGTCAAGGGATCCTCTTGCCTCAGTTTTTCTATTTTTAGTAGAGCCGGGGTCTTGATTTTGCTCAGGCCGGTCTTGAACTCGTGAGCTCAAGCAATCCACCAGCCTTGGCCTCCCAGAGTACTAGGATTACAGGTGTGAGCCACTGCGCCCGGCCTTTTTCTTTTTTTTTTGAGACAGAGTCTATGTCGCCCTCAGTAGAGTGCTGTGGTGTCACAGCTCACAGCAACCTCAAACTCTTGGGCTTGAGTGATTCTCTTGCCTCAGCCTCCCAAGTAGCTGGGACTACAGGTGCCCGCCATGGTGCCCAGCTTTTTTTTTTTTTTTTTGAGACAGAGTCTGAAGCTTTTGCCCTAGGTAGAGTGCTATGCTGTCATAGCTCACAGCAACTTCAAACTTGTCTCAAGCGATCCTCTTACCTCAGTTTTTTTTTTTTTTGCAGTTTTTGGCCCGGGCTATGTTTGAACCCGCCACCTCTAGCATATGGGGCTGGTGCCCCACTCCTCTGAGCCACAGGTGCCGCCCTCACCCCCATTTTTTTGCGACAGAGTCTTAACTCTGTTGCTTAGGCTAGAATGCTGTGGCATTATAGCTCACAGCAACCTCACACTCCTGGGCTCAAGGGATTCTCTTGCCATCAGCCTCCTGAGTACCTGGGACTATAGGCACCTGCCTCAACACCTGGTTACTTTGTCTATTTTTAGTAGAGACAGGGTCTTGCTCTTGCTCAAGCAATTCACCAGCTACAGCCTCCCAGAATGTTAGAATTACAGGTGTGAGCCACCATGCAGCCTGTATCCCTACTTTTTTTTTGAGACAGAGCCTCAAGCTGTCACCCTGGGTAGAGTACTGTGGTGTCACAGCTCACCTCCAACTGCTGGGCTCAAGAGAGTCTCTTGCCTCCGCCTCCCAGGTAGCTGGGACTACAGGCACTGGCCACAACGCCCGGATATTTTTTGGTTGTAGCCATCATAGTTGTTTGGCAGGCCTGGGCTGGATTTGAACCCGCCAGCTCAGGTGTATGTGGCTGGCACTTTAGCCGCTTGAGCCACAGGCGCCGAGCCTATATCCCTACTCTTAAATGAAGAACCTAAGCGCTAGGTAATCTGTCTGATGTCACACAGACGTTGAGGGAGGGACTTGGTATCCTAGTGCTACTCCTAGACAAAAGCACTAGGGTTGACACTTAGCAACTCCCCTGGGTCCTATCTCAGAGCTCCAGAGGCTGTGACATCCAACACTCTGAAAAATAACAAAAGCTACCACTCTTTATGTGGCAGGTCATATCCTAAGTATTGTGTGTGGTTCTTCTCACATAGACACAACCTCCTTGTCTGTCAGTGTTACTGTTATCCTTACTTTACATTTGAGGAATGAAATGAAAAGACCCACAATTAGACAGGAGGAAGGGATGGAATTGGGATGGGGACCTGGCTATCCCCGCCAGGCACTGAGCTCCAGCTGCTATCCCATCCTATCCTCTCTAGAACCACATCCCTGTGTTGAGCCCAGCACTTACAGATGGCTCATTGGGCGACATGATCTTCTTCCATTCCTACAAGAATCCGGGTCTGGTCCTGGACATCGTTGAGGGTGAGGTGCTAGGGCCACAAAGTGGGGGTCTAGGGCAGGCTGAGCCCAAGACCTGACCATAGCCCTCTTCCCCAGACCTGAGACTCATCAATACCCAGGCCATCTTCGCCAAGCACTCTGGGATGATCATTCTGGGTGGGGGCGTGGTCAAGCACCATATCGCCAATGCCAACCTTATGGTGAG
The DNA here is from genome assembly GCF_027406575.1 of Nycticebus coucang. Lineage (NCBI taxonomy): Eukaryota > Metazoa > Chordata > Mammalia > Primates > Lorisidae > Nycticebus > Nycticebus coucang. The sequence continues at coordinate 66,066,999 of NC_069782.1, read as the reverse complement.
TAGGGCTGCACATGCATGCAGCCTGTGCCACACACTGGGGAGACAGCCAGCAGACAAGTGACATCTATGTCAGGTGGCAGTAATTGCTGTGGAGAAAAGCCTGGATGACCAATAAGGAGAAAGGGTGCTGTCCAATAAAGGATGTTCAGGGAGGCTTCTGAGAAATATGACTTGTGAGCAGAGGTTTTTGGAAGGTGCCTCCTATGAGCCATGATAGCTGTCCCTGGGAAGAGAGTTCCCAGCAAAGGGAACAGTCAATGCAAAGATGCTGAGGTGCCTGAAGTAGTCAAGGAATGGGACAGCTAGAATGGTGGGGGTGGAGTGACGACACAGCAAAGCCTTGCCCAGCTTTGTAGGCTGCAGGGTAAGCTTTGGCTTTTGTTCTGAGGGAAGTGGGACAGGACCTGCCCCAGGGGTTTGGAGGAGAGAGTAGTTGAGTTTGGAGGTCATCTGAAAATAAGAGTTGGTGGTGGCTTCTGCTGTGCAGATGGGGGAGGGTTGTTGAGTCCTAGCAGGTAGGTCCAGGGAAGTCTGCTCAGCAGCCCCTATAACCCCAGGCACTGACTTTGGGGCCTTCCCTGGAGTAAGGGGCTGCCAGGGGCTTCCCACATCTGGGACACTCCTTAGCCTCTTTGGCTATGGTTTCCTGCCTCTCTTTGCCTGTGACTTCCTGTCCCTTTGCCTGTGACCAGCTGACCAGGTCCACCCTGCCCCTCCTCACAGCGGAATGGAGCTGACTATGCTGTCTACATTAACACGGCCCAGGAGTTTGATGGCTCTGACTCAGGCGCCCAGCCAGATGAGGCAGTGTCTTGGGGCAAGATCCGGATGGATGCACAGCCTGTCAAGGTAAGGATCAGCTGGGCAGGAGCAGGATCTCCTGTGCTATGGCCATGGTTCCTATGGCTCACCCAGGTCCCCTCTACAGGTCTATGCTGATGCTTCCTTGGTATTCCCCCTACTTGTGGCTGAAACTTTCGCTCAGAAGGTAGATGCCTTTGCGCCTGAGAAGAATGACGACTGAGAAGCTTTGGCCTCAGGGAGGCCTTATCCCCTTCTGTATTTATTAGTTTGCAGACCAAACCCCATGCTCCCCGCCTTGGTCAGTGCTAACTCTAGAATAAATGTCATGGTCCTTCTTGGTCCGTGCCTTGCTGGTGGGTCCTTGGCTTCAGCCTGCTCCACTTTCTGCCTCATAAGCCTCCTCCCGCCAGCAATGGATGCTGCCCCCCACAGCAGTCAGCAGGCAGGGCTCAGTGGGGTGGTAGGCCAGTGACTGCACCACACCATGACCCACAGGCAGAGCCAGCACCATGGCACCCTGCAGAGCAAGGGATGGGGAGTAGTCAGATAGTGGCTGGGCTGTCCCTTAGGCCACCTTTCCCTGGACCTGTAGCCACCTGCCTCTAATTATGGACGCTGCAAACCTCATCTGCCCCAATTTGAGCCCCTCAGGAGCTCCATCCCTCCATGTGCTAAGACCAATCATCTTGGAAGTCTTTCTCACAAGTCATATTGCTTTATCAGTAAATCCTCTTGGTTCTGCCTATAGATGGTCTTCAGAGACTGCCAATTCCCAGCTTTGTCCATCACCACCCCATTCACAACTTCTCTGCTCCCTGACACTGGCTAGGCTCCACTCTGCCCACTTGGCACCCCCCAGCCAGTCATTCACAGCACAATGTATACAGTTCCCCTCAAGCAAACCATGGTTCCTCTTTCTACTCCCTCCAGGGAAACTTCCAGTCTATGGGGCCTGCACTAAGTAGGAAGAACATTCTTTTTTTTTTTTTTTTTTTGTGGTTTTTGGCCGGGGCTAGGTTTCAACCCGCCACCTCTGGCATATGGGACCGATGCCCTACTCCTTGAGCCACAGGTGCCGCCCAGGAAGAACAGTCTTGCTATCTTAGTTCCTACAGTTTGTCCTTGAAGTCTCCAGAACCCCTCAGTTCCATCCATCCTCCTAGGGGGCTGAAGTTCCCTTGTCAATCCCCAGAGCCAAGGTCTCCTTCCCTGAGGCTCCCCAACCCTGACCCCATTAAACCAGAATGGCCTGTTCCCAGCCTGACTCCTCTGCCAGGCAGGCACACATTGAGGACATGAGGGTGTAGAGCTTGAAACCACAGATACTCAGGTGCAGCTCAGGTTTCCTGAACAACCTCATGTCATCCAAAGTCAGATGCCGCTGTCAGCTATGCCTTGACCTAGGGTCAGTGTCAGTGGCTCAGACTGGCATCCACAGCTCTTGCCTGGCCTGGATCCTGCTGCTGCTACCAGCCTGAATGTTTGCACACAACACCTCTATACCTTAGCATGTGCTGTTCCCCTTGCCTGGAATGCCCTTCCTGCCTTGTCTTCTCCAAGATCCCAGCTCAAATATCAGTCTCCTTTTCAGGCCCCCCAGTGACTGAGATAAAGACAAGGCTGAGATGGGGTAGGTGCCCAGGTATGTAGGGGGGGCTGGGGCCAACTCACCTCCACCAGGTCCCAGAAGAACACCTTCCCGTCCTCAGAGCAGCTGACCACGTGTGTGTCACGATCGCTCAGGCAGCAGTCTAGCTTGTATTCCTGGTTTTTATGGCCTGTGTACCTGGAGGTGGGTGGGGTCAGGGGGCTTGGTCCTCAGGGTAGGTTATGGGGGAGGGTGAGGGAAAGGGGAGAGCATGTCTTTGAGGTCTCACTCGCCTAGCAGCTCCCCTGTGTCTTTGTCTAGAAGCCGCAATATGGAGTCCAGGCTAGACACTAGGGTGCACTGCCCATCCCGGCTGAAGCAGGTGCAGGTGATGGGACCTGAGGAGAAGAGACAAGTAGGCAGGTGGGTCAGGCTGGGGTGTCCCTGGCAGCCCCCTCATCTTCACTGCCTGGCCCATAGTCCCAGCCACACTCACTGCCCACGTAGTCTGAGAAGAGCTGCCCCATCCTCAGGTCATAGCGCCTCACTCGGCCATCTACAGATCTGCAGGACAGGAGAGGGTAGATTGAGCCAATTTTCTTTTTCTTTTTTTGAGACAGTCTTACTCTGTCATCCTCAGTAGAGTGCTGTGGCATCACAGCTCATAGGAAACCTCCAATTCTTGGGCTTAAGCGATTCTCTTGCCTCAGCCTCCCAAGTAGCTGGGACTACAGGCGCCTGCCACAATGCCCAGATATTTTTTGTTGCGGTTGTCACTGCTGTTGTAGCTGGCCGGGGGCTGGGTTTGAACCCACTCCCTCGGTACATGAGGCCTTGCCCTACCCACCGAGCCACAGGTGTGGCCCCTGAGCCAACATCTTGACTGAGACCAGTGGCTCCATGGTTCCAGGTGGTATCACAGCAACCTCAAACAAGTAATTCTCTTGCTTCAGCCTCCCAAGTAGCTGGGACTACAAGCGCAGGCCACAACGCCCAGCTATTTTTTTTTTTGTTCTTGCTGTTGTCGTTGTTTTAGCAGGCCCCGGCTAAGTTCGAACCTACCAGCCTCGGTGTATGTGGCCAGTGCCCTACTCACTGAGCTACGATGCTGAGCCTGGCTGGGCCTGTTTTTCCTGTACATGAGTGGAACTCTGAGACATTGGCTTTGAGACTCTGACCTAGGGGCCAATCAAGTCCCACCCTATCATTTCCAAGATCCACAGCTCCTATTCCAAACTTTTGCAGTCCTTCTGAAGTCCCTTTCCTGCACTCTCCAGCTCTTCTCCCACACTACTTTCAGAATCTCCCATGCCTCTACCCCGGCACCTGCCCTGGACCCCAAAGTCACAAGAGGGAGCACTTTTCAAAGTGCAGCTGACTCTTGAACAACATGGATTTGAACTGCACAGGTCCACTTAAATTTTCTTTTTTTTTTTTTGGTAGAGACAGAGTTTCACTTTATGGCCCTTGGTAGAGTGCCATGGCCTCACACAGCTCACAGCAACCTCCAACTCCTGGGCTTAAGCGATTCTCCTGCCTCAGCCTCCCGAGTAGCTGGGACTACAGGTGCTCGCCACAACGCCCAGCTATTTTTTGGTTGAAGTTCAGCTGGGGCCGGGTTTGAACCCACCACCCTCGGTATATGGGGCCGGCGCCCTACCGACTGAGCCACAGGCGCTGCCCCACTTAAATTTTCTTCTGCCTTCGCCACCCTAAGACAGCAAGACTAATTCCTCCACTTCCTCCTGAATGTGAAGATGAGGAAGAAGACCGTTTTGATGACCCACTTCCTCTTAATGAATAGTAAATATATATTTTCTCTTTCTTATGATTTTCCTTTTTTTTTTTTTGTAGAGACAGAGTCTCACTTTATGGCCCTCGGTAGAGTGCCGTGGCCTCACACAGCTCACAGCAACCTCCAACTCCTGGGCTTAAGCGATTCTCTTGCCTCAGCCTCCCGAGTAGCTGGGACTACAGGCGCCCACCACAACGCCCGGCTATTTTTTGGTTGCAGTTTGGCCGGGGCTGGGTTTAAACCCGCCACCCTCGGTATATGGGGCCGGCGCCTTACCGACTGAGCCACAGGCGCCGCCCTTTCTTATGATTTTCTTTTTTTTTTTTGTAGAGACAGAGTCTCACTTTATGGCCCTCGGTAGAGTGCCGTGGCCTCACACAGCTCACAGCAACCTCCAACTCCTGGGCTTAGGCGATTCTCTTGCCTCAGCCTCCCGAGTAGCTGGGACTACAGGCACCCGCCACAATGCCTGGCTATTTTTTTGGTTGCAGTTTGGCCGGGGCCGGGCTTGAACCCGCCACCCTCGGTATATGGGGCCAGCGCCCTACAGACTGAGCCACAGGCGCCGCCCTCTTTCTTTCTTTTTTGAGACAAGAGTCTGTTGCCCAGACTAGAGTGCCATGATGTCAGCCTGCTCAGAGCAAGCTCAAATTCCTGGGTTCAACTGATCCTCCTGCCTCAGCCTCCCTAGTAGCTGGAACTATAGACGCCTACAACGCCCAGCAATTTTTTTCGACTTTTAGTAGAGACAGGTTCTTGCTCTTGCTCAGGCTGGTCTTGAACTTCTGAACTCAACTGATCCTCCCACCTTGGCCTCCCAGAGTGCTAGGATTACAGGAATGAGCCACTGCACCTGGCCTTATTTTTTTTTTGAGACAGAGTCTCACTTTGTCGCCCTTGGTAGAGTGCTGTGGTGTCACTCCAACTCCTGGGCTGAGATAATTCTCCTGCCTCGGCCTCTTGAGTAGCTGGGACTACAGGCCCCTGCCATAACACCTGGCTATTTTTTTGTTGCAGTTTGGCTGGGGCTGGGTTTGAACCCGCCAACCTCGGTATATGGGGCTGGCGCCCTACTCACTGAGCCACAAGTGCCGCCCCTTATTTTATTTTTTTACTTTTTTGAGACAGAGTCTATGTTGTCCTTGGTAGAGTGCTGTGACATCACAGCTCACAGCAACCTCAAACTCTTGGGCTTAAGCAATTCTATCGCCTCAGCTTCCCGAGTAGCTAGGACTACAGGTGCCCGCCACAGTGCCTGGCTATTTTTTGTTGCAGTTGTCATTGTTGTTTAGCAGGCCTGGACTGGGTTCAAACCCTCCAGCCATGGTGTATGTGGCTGGCACCGTAAGTACTGTGCTTCAGGCGCTGAGACATTATTATTATTATTTTTTTTGTAGAGACAGAGTCTCACTTTATGGCCCTCAGTAGAGTGCTGTGGCGTCACACAGCTCACAGCAACCTCCAACTCCTGGGCTTAAGCGATTCTCTTGCCTCAGCCTCTTGAGTAGCTGGGACTACAGGCGCCCGCCACAATGCCCAGCTATTTTTTGGTTGCAGTTCAGCCGGGGCCGGGTTTGAACCCGCCACCCTTGGTATATGGGGCCGGTGCCTTACCGACTGAGCCACAGGTGCCGCCAGAGCCATTATTTTTTTTAATTTCGAGTTAATATGAGGGTACATATGATTATGTTAGTTGTAGTTGAGTCACCCAGGCAATGTGCCTTATACATGTCATCCCTGCAGGGGTATGTGCATGCTAATCTTCTCAGTATTGTTCCAATTTTAGTATATGAGCCGCTGAAGTTGAGCACTGATTTTCTTAACATTTTTTCTCTGACTTACATGCAGTAGGTGCTCAAACACATTTTTTGTAAGTAGCAGAAGAGCAGCCTTGAACTGCTCTAGCAATCCTCCTGTCTCAGTCTCCTGAGTAGCTGAAGCACAGGTGCACACCACTGTCCCTGGCTGAGAATAGATTTGATCTGAGAAGAAGCAGCTATGATCCCCTAGGGAGGGGCAGGTCCTGGCTCTACTCACCCTGCCAGGACCTCATGGTCCAACACCTTCACACTGGAGATACCATCCCTGGCCTCATCCAGTATCTGCACTGGCTCAGGTCTCCGAGAGCGGCAGTCCCAGCAGCGGATGCTGGAATCAATAGAGCCTGTGAAGTCAGCATGAAGGTGAGATCAGGTTTTGGGGGTTGGAGTAGCACTCCAGCCCCCTCTGCCTAGGTCCCAGACTCACCTGACAGGATGACTGTGGCCTCTTCATTAAACTGCACAGTGTTCACCTTCTAAGAAACAATTACTGCCACTCAAGAGGAGGTTGGACTTTGGAGGACTGGGATAAAGGCAGGGTTCCCAGGGCAGGTGAAAGCAAGAACAGAGGCTAGAGGTAGGGGAAGTGAAAGGTTTTGGGGGAACTGCAAGGACAGGGCTTGGCAACTGCACGGTCTGGCCATGAGGGTGTGAGATGGTATTGCCACCAGAGAAATGATCCTTATACTGTAATGGGGGAATCGCCTCTGTCACCACCCAGGTGCTAATATGAGTCCTCCTCTACCCACGGTCTCGAGGGGGGCACTCACCCCTGCATGGCCCCGGAATTTGCGCACGACCTGCCCTGAAGCCACGTCCCACAGAACCACCGCCTTGTCCCCGCCGCCAGAGCAGAGACTGCTATTGTCAAAGGAGCTGGAAAGTCAGAAAGGTAAGGTCATCTAGCACTCTGGGAGGCCGAGGTGAGTGGATTGCCTGAGTTCACCAATTCGAGACCAGCCTGAGCCTGAGCGAGACCTCGTCTCTAAAAAAAGCTGGGCGTAGCCGGGCGTTGTGGCAGGTGCCTGTAGTCACAGCTGCTCTGGAGGCTGAGGCAGGAGAATCGTGGAAGCCCAAGAGCTAAGCTAGAGGTTGCTGTGAGTCCTGTGACATCATGGCACTCTACCAAAGGCGGTAAAGTGAGACTCTGCCTCTACAAAAAAAAGAGAGAAAAAAAAAAAAAAGCCGGGCGTGTGGCAGGCACCCAGCTACTTGGGAGGCTGAGGCAAGAGAATCGCTTGAGCCCAAGAGTTTGAGGTTGCTATGAGCTATGACGCCATAACACTCTACCCAAGACGACAAAGTTAAGACTGTGTCTCAAAAAAAATTAAAGAGGGAGGCTTGGCGCTTGTGGCTCAAGCGGCCAAGGCACCTGAGCTGGCGGGTTCGAATCCAGCCGGGTCCCGCCAAACAACAATGACAATCCAGCCCGGGTCCACCAAAAAACAATGACGGCTGCAACCAAAAAAATAACCGGGCGTTGTGGTGGGCGCCTGTAGTCCCAGCTACTCGGGAGGCTGAGGCAAGAGAATCGCTGAAGCCCAGGAGTTGGAGGTTGCTGTGAGCTGTGATGCCACAGCACTCTACCCCAGGGCGACAGCTTGAGGCTGTCTCAAAAAAAAAAAAAATAAAATAAAGGAGCGAGAGAGAGGACGACGGGAGGAAGGGAAGAAGGGAGAAAGGGAGGGAGGGATGGAAGAAGGGAGGAAGGAAGAAAGAAGGAAGGGAGAAGGGAGGAAGAAGGGAGAAAGAAGGAGGGGAGGGAAGAAGGAAGGAAGGAAAGAAGGGGTCAGCGTTGACCTCCGATACTAGCCTCATCGCTCCTACCCCGGCCCAGCCGCCGGCTCACCCGGCCGCGTCCAGCACCTCGTAGCCATGGCCACTGTATGTCCGCAGCAGCATCCCCCGAAGTGGGTTCCACAGCTTCAGGGTCTTGTCGCTGCCACACGTTAAGCAATAATTGCCATCCACTGTGGAACACCAGGCGCGAATTACCGGGCTGCCGATCCCAGGATGCGCAAGGAGGACGGGGATGAAGAGGGCGCTCACCATTAAATCGCACGGCTCGCACAGCCCCTTGCCCGCAGTTCAGCGCCTTTAACCGTTTCTGCGGCAGCTCCGGGGCCCGCGGCTTTGGCTCGGGAAAAGCCATGACCCCAGAACCCCTTCCTCGCCGTCTAAGGCCTGTCTGTGGGAAGGATTCTGAGCCTTAAGTCCACGCTTGGGTGTAACCTTATTATTGTCCTCCATGTCCTGTTTCTCACTTCCGGATTCGAAACATCAGCACCTTAGTAACAGTGTCAGGAATATTGAAACCCGCTTTCAGTTTTTACCCCCTCAATTCTCCTTCCTTGGAAACATTTTTGGCCTCTTGTAATCCGCTTTCCTCTGTCTGGGGGTTGTCCTGGCCTCCGCAGTAAGGAACGGAAGTGCGAGGGCTTTGGGTGTTACTCTAAAAGCCACCCTCCGCTTGCAAGCCGGAAGCTGCGACTCCTGCAGCGGAAGACCCTGGACTTGGCTTTCGATTCGCCATGTCTGCGAACAGTATGTCGGACCCACGGAGGCCGAACAAAGTGCTCAGGTGAGGACCCCAGCATCATGACAACGGGGTTTGGGTTGAGTGCGAGTGGGGGCAGAGGGAAGCGTTTGTTCACTCCGGTATCGGGACTTAAGAGTCCCTGACCCTTGAGTTTGTCGCAGGTACAAGCCCCCGCCAAGCGAGTGTAACCCGGCTTTGGACGACCCGACGCCAGATTACATGAACCTGTTGGGCATGATCTTCAGCATGTGCGGCCTCATGCTTAAGGTGGGGCAGGTTGGGCGTCCACGGGTGTAGCTTGGCCTGCGTGGGCACGGGTTCCGAACGAAGCGGTGGATCTGGCCTGCGCGGGGGTGATGCTAGGCCGAGGAAGCCCCAATTGTTCTGGAAGCAGAGGTCTGGGTCAGGGAGAGCGCATGGCCGGGCGGTCTGCCGGTGGAGTCAGGCTCTGAAACAACTTGGAGGGGATTCGTGACAAAAGGGCAGGGTCCTCAGCACGTGGGATGTCAAAGGCCAGTCTTGGGCCTGTGGGAATGTGGTGGGGGTCAAAGACACAGATCCTGAGCAACATAGCAAGAGAGACCCCATCTCTACAATCAAATGAAAAAAATTAGCCGTGCACACCTGTAGTCCCAGCTAGTGGGAAAGCTGAGGCGGGGAAGATCCCTTCAACCCAGGAATTTGGGTCTGCAGCAAGATATGATCTCTCCACTGCATTCCTGCCTGGGGGACAAAGTGAGACTGCCTCTTTAAAAAAAAAAAAAAAGAAGGAAAGAATAAAAGGAGGGAAACAAGCTAGAAGTAAGACCAAAAACTAGGTATCTGGAGTATGCTATGAGAAGGTGGGACTGAGGGATTCATGGGAAGCCTCTCACTGACCTAACCCCCTTCCCCACCTCTCCCTAGCTGAAGTGGTGTGCTTGGGTTGCTGTCTACTGCTCCTTCATAAGCTTTGCGAACTCCCGGAGCTCGGAAGACACTAAGCAGATGATGAGTAGCTTCATGTAAGGGTTGCCCTAGAGAGGCAGGGGGTTTCTGAGTGAGGGGAGGGGGCCCCAAAGCCAATTTATCCTAAACTGACACTTCTCTCCTGTCCCAGGTTGTCCATTTCTGCTGTGGTGATGTCCTATTTGCAGAATCCTCAGCCCATGACACCTCCCTGGTGATGTCAGACTGTAGGGATCACATTGTGAACCCCTTCTAATCACCTGCCCCCAGGCCTGGGCTTTGATAGCTCAGCCTTCTGTCCTCAGCTGCTGTCCTGGACTTCTCTGAGTGAGGTGGTCTCAAGGCCCCCAGCTGGATGGAGGGAAAATGGCCCTTTCCCTAGGGTCTCACTTTTGCTAGGGCATAGGGACGAATACCGTAGCCCACACTTCCACTCACCCTTCTCCTGTTCCCTTCCCTTATCTGTTGCTGAGGAAGATGCTATCCATGTTTCTATGTGTATTCATTTGTTTTCTTGTTGAAACCTGTTAGTAATAAAGTTTTCCACCCTGGCTGTCAATCTCTTCTTCTGCTCACTGGGGGTATTCCTTCTAGTGGGGGAAGGGATCCAGCTCTTTAGACCTGGGGTGGGGCCCTGGTCTGGAGCCTTCTGGTGGCTCACCTGCCCTTTTTTTTTTTTTTGAGACAGAGCCTCAAACTGTCACCCTGGGTAGAGTGCTGTGGCATCACAGCTCACAGCAACTTCCAACTCCTGGGCTCAAGCGATTGTCCTGTCTCTGCCTCCCAAGTAGCTGGGACTACAGGCGCCTGCCACAACACCCAGCTATTTTTTGGTTGCAGCCATCATTGTTTGGCTGGCCCGGGCTGGATTCGAACTCACCAGCTCAGGTGTATGTGGCTTGTGCCTTAGCCTCTTGAGCCACAGGTGCTGAGCCTCACCTGCTCATTTTATAAGCCTTGTGCCTAGTCAGGTGCCAGGGACAGGACGCTGACCTTTGCCCTCTGGCAACTCATTAAATAGCCCTTCCGACTTAAGGAATCGAGGCTTTGGCTTTCTTTTTTCTTTTTTGGAGACAGAGTCTCAAGCTGTTGCCCTGGGTAGAGTGCCCTGGTGTCATAGTTCACAGCAACCTCCAACTCAGGCTCAAGGGATTCTCTTGCGTTGGTTATTCTATTTTTAGTAGACACCGGGGGTGGGGGTGGGAGGTGTCTCACTTTTGTTCAGGCTGGTTTTGAACGCATGAACTCAAGCAATCCACCCACTTCTGCTTCCCAGAGTGCTAGGATTTCAGGTGTGAGCCACCTTGGCTGGCCGGCTTTGGTTTTCTTTTCTTTTTTTTTTTTTGTAGAGACAGAGTCTCACTTTATGGCTTCGGTAGAGTGCCGTGGCCTCACACAGCTCACAGCAACCTCCAACTCCTGGGCTTAAGCGATTCTCTTGCCTCAGCCTCCCGAGTAGCTGGGACTACAGGCACCCGCCACAACGCCCGGCTATTTTTGGTTGCAGTTTGGCCGGGGCCGGGTTTGAACCCGCCACCCTCGGTATATGGGGCCGGCGCCTTACTGACTGAGCCACAGGCGCTGCCTTGGCTTTGGTTTTCTTATTAGAGACATGTACTAATGTTTGTCAACTGGATTGTTCTTTTTGTAGAGACAGAGTCTCACTGTATCGCCCTCGGGTAGAGTGCCATGACGTCACACAGCTCACAGCAACCTCTAACTCTTGGGCTTCCACGATTCTCCTGCCTCAGCCTCCGGAGCAGCTGGGACTACAGGCGCCGGCCACAATGTCCCGCTATGTCAACTGGATTGTTTAGGAAACACTCCCAACAGTTTTCTCTCTGCTCTCGCACCACAATAATCAACACAGAAGGAGACATCCATGACCACATTTCAGGGGGATTTCTCCTCACTACCAAGTAGGCACTCAATTCTGCAGCAGAAACCAACTGAGTGTCATCTAATTTGATTCTGGTCTTATTTACCTGGAGACAGTGTCACCCTGGGTAGAGTGCCATGTGTCAGAGCTCACAGCAACCTCAAACTCCTGGGCTCAAATGAGTCTCTTCCCTGAGCCTCCCAAGTAGCTGGGACTACAGGCGCCCACCAGAAAGCCCAGCTGTTTTTTTTACAGTTGTCATTGTTGGTTAGCTGGCCCAGGCCAGGTTTGAACCCACCAACTTCAGTGTATGTAGCATGTATGGTATCCACTGTGCTACAGGTGCAGAGCCAGTTCACTTGATTATTCATTGTCAGTTACAGATTGAACTTGTTCTAAGCCTTCTCACTACTGCACTTGAGTAGTCTTTTTTTTTTTTTGTAGAGCCAGAGTCTCACTGTACTGCCCTCAGGTAGAGTGCCGTGGCGTCACACGGCTCACAGCAACCTCCAACTCTTGGACTTAGAGCGATTCTCTTGCCTCAGCCTCCCAAGCAGCTGGGACTACAGGCGCCCGCCACAACGCCTGGCTATTTTTTTGTTGCAGTTTGGCCGGGGCTGGGTTTGAACCTGCCACCTTGGGCACATGGGGCCGGTGCCCTACTCACTGAGCCACAGGCGCCACTCCACTTGAGTAGTCTTAAAAAGAAAAAGAAGAAAGAATAGGCTTGGCACCCGTAGCTCAGTGGGTAGAGCGCTGGCCACATACACCCAGGCTGGTGGGTTCGAACCCGGCCTGGGCCTGCTAAACAACAATGACAACTGCAACAACAAAAATACCCGGCCTTTTGGTGGGCGCCTGTAGTCTCAGCTACTTGGGAGGCTGAAGCAAAGAGAATCGCTTAAGCCCAAGAGTTTGAGGTTGCTGTGAGCTGTGACGGCACAGCAAGACGGCACTTAGTGAGACTGTCTCAAAAACAAAAAAAGAATATCTGTTTTCTTTTTTTTTTTTTTTGAGACAGAGCCTCACTTGTAGGGTGTGGTGGCGTTACAGTGCACAGCAAGCTCAAACTCAAGTGATTCTCTTGCCTCAGCCTCCGTAGTAGCTGAGACCTCCGCCACAAAGCCTGAGTATTTTTTAGAAGCTGGGACTCGCTTTAGCTCAGGCTGGTCAGCTCAGGAGCTCTGCCCGCCTCAGCCTCCTGGAGTGCTGGGATTACAGGTGTGAGCCACCGCGCCGGGCCTTCGTTATCTGTTTTCTTTCAGTTGACGAAAGTATTTGAAGTGGACACTGTTTAACACTCAATTTTTAAGACATATTTCTTTGTCTACTGGTAGCCAAAAGGTGAATTCATATATCTGGCTCTAAGACACACATAGAATTCAAATTCAACACAGGAATATACGAACTTGTGTATATATGAACTTGTGTATGGGTATATATGTAAAAGCCGACCCCAGCCCTTAGGGTCGATGGGACATCCTATAACCCCACGAACACACTCTAACCCCCAGGAAAACGGTAACCGCAGGAAAAACAGACCTTTGTTTCCACCCACACAAAGAGGCAGGCTAGGAGCAGGGTTTGATGAGTGTCCAGTTCTATCACGTGGGCATTGGAAGCACTCCAAGACCCCACAAAGCTGGCAAGAGGCCAAATGCGCTGCTGGCCAATCCATCACCCGAGGGTGGGAAGTACCGGGTGCTTTCCTACATTTCTTACAGACACCACGTCAGCCCAGGGCTGTAGCCTCTGTCCCGTGACCGGCCAAGCCACCGGCTCGCCCCGCCCCCTCCGGCGCCTATTGGCCAGGTTGCGCCCAGCGGGCGGGGTGTGTGTCTGCCTTGCTTTACCAGGGCCCGGGAACCCTCAGGAAGCTGCCGCGGAACCATGGACACCGACGCGCGGGCTTCGGAAGTCCGCTGTGGCGGCAGCCAACGCGCGGCGGGGCCTTGGACGAGTTCCCGCGCCTTGCGGTCACCGTTCCCGCCTCTCCCCTGTTTTCTTTTGTCGTTGCTGGCGGCGCCCTGCGTTTGGGCGGCGGGATACGAGGTGAGCGAGGCCTGCGGACGGAAACCTACTCGAGCCAGTCCCAGGGTGTGGGTAGTGTGTTCAGTGGGTGCTGAGTGAATGGTTGCTAAATAGGACAGGATGGTCAGAGTGCATGCTTTGTGTCATTACGAGGTCTGGCTGAGTATGGGAATGTTTGATGGTACCTTTCTCAATATGTTGGGGGAGGGTGTCCCTTGCCTGGACTTTGCATGCACTTAACTGTGCAAATAGAGGGGCTGGGAGTGAGCAGCGGTGTGTATGTGTACAGGGGTGGGTGCTGGTTGAAATCTGGGACTCTGGAGTCAGCCTGCCCAGAGTTCCATCCTCCTCCTTCACTTTGTGGCTGTGTGACCTTGGGCAAGTCACCACCCATCAGAGCCTCGGTACCCTCATCTGAAAACTGGGGATACTATTGCCCCCTTCCCCCAAGAGGTTATCTGGCTTTTGCAAATACTTACCAAACATCAGCTACTACTGTTATTATACTCCCAGGGTGTTAATTAGAGCTGCCATGTAGGGTTGTGCAAAGTGGGAGTTGTATCTGTGAGCACAACTATGTGTGGTGTCCTGCCTAGAAGGGCCTGGCCTCCTCTGCACATAGGCCAGATCAGGTCTCCCTACTTCTCTGAGTCACTTTACTTCTAGATCAAGACTGACTTAGTAATCTCCACCAATCCCCACTCTCACCCCAGCCTGCTTCTGAACTCCAGGGTTACTGATAGGGTGTGTGTATGTTTGGGGTCCCTGTGCAGACATGCCCCACAGTCCAGCCGAACATGCTCAATGTGCACCTGGTGGCCCACACACATGACGACGTGGGCTGGCTCAAAACGGTAGACCAGTACTACTATGGCAGTGAGTAGAAATTGGGAACTGGCTCCTAGAACCCCCCTTCCCCATGGCCCTTTTACTCCCTTCTGGGTTCTGGACATCAGGGTGGGGGCAATGCCTAGCTCAGGCTTCTGTGTCTGGGGTATATCCCTCTGCTGGCCCCTGACAGCCTGACTTCTGTGTCCACAGCCAAGGGAAACATCCAGCATGCCAGTGTGCAGTATATCCTGGACTCAGTCATTTCTGCCCTGCTGGCGGATCCCACCCGCCGCTTCATCTATGTGGAGGTGGCCTTCTTCTCTCGTTGGTGGCACCAGCAGACAAATTCAACACAGGAAGTGGTGCGGGACCTGGTGCGCCAGGGTGAGCCTGCCCCAAGGAAGTGAAAAGAGGAAGCCCAGCCCAACTTGTTTCTGCAGTTCTGGTTTCTGAGATTGTATCATTCCATGTCAGTTGTACACACAAGCTGCTCTGCCTGCATGGGATTTCCCTTTATTTATAGAACTCCTATGCATCCAGCAAGGCCCCACCTCCAGTGGATCCTCTGAGAAGCCTGATATGCAGGGGTCTTCTTTCCTATATCCAGCTATACTGGCCTGGAAGAGACCCCTCTTTTGCTTCCACCAGTCATCTTCATACACGCAGACCATCTTCAGTATCACCCACCCTGGCCCCACTCCCCTGGGTCTGACCCTGACTTTGCCTCTGCTGGAACAGGTCGCCTAGAGTTTGCTAACGGTGGATGGGTGATGAACGATGAAGCGGCCACCCACTACGGCGCCATTGTGGACCAGATGACACTCGGGCTGCGCTTCCTGGAGGACACATTTGGCAACGACGGGCGCCCCCGTGTGGCCTGGCACATAGATCCTTTCGGCCACTCTAGGGAGCAGGCCTCATTGTTTTCCCAGGTGTTACCGTGACCTTGTCTCGCTCTGACTCCTCCCCCTGGCTACTCAAGGCCCTTTCCCTGCATTCTCACAATGACCAGGCCCTGCCTACTGGCCTGATCACATGCCTCTCCTGCCTGGGCCTTAGCCTGGGCCGCAGACAATCTGAGCTAAGGCTGGCTTCGCCTCCTCTCCTGACCCACCACTCTTTGTGCCCTGGCCCCATCCACTTGCAGAGATATCAGTTCCTGCACAATGTGGGTTTTATGTGGGGGCCGATTAGGGACAAGCGTCTTGCAGAGTTGGTCAGGCTGGTTTCGAACTCCTGGCCTTAAGCGATCTTCCTGTGTCGGCCTCTCAAAGGGCTGGGATTACTAGTCCTCTTTTTTTGTTTTTGTTTTTTTTGCAGTTTTTGGCTGGGGCTGGGTTTGAACCTGCCACCTCTGGTATATGGGGCTGGTGCCCTACTCCTTGAGCCACAGGCGCCTCCCCCTCCTCTTTTTTTGTTTTTGAGACAAGAGTTTTACCCTGTTGCCCCGTGTAGAGTGCCATGGATTGTCATAGCTCACAGCAACCTCAAATTCTGGGGCTCAAGCAATCCTCTTGCCTCAATTTTTCTATTTTTAGGAGAGACAGGTGTCTTGCTCTTGCTGAGGTTGGTCTTGCACTTCCTAAGCTCAAGTAATCTGCCTGCCTTAGCCTCCCAGAGTACTAGGATTACAGGCATGAGCCACTGTGCCTGGCCCCTACTCTGTTTTAAAACTGGCTTTAGGACAGGCATGCTGTTAGCCTAGCACTTTGGGAAGCTGAGAACAGGATCACCTGGGGCCGGGAGGTCGAGGCTGGCCTGAACAACACAGTGAGACCCTGCCTCTACAAAAAATAGAAAAAGCCTGGAAGTGAACTGGAGGCCTCCCTCATTTCAGCTTTCTACATGTACTCTGACTTGCCCCTCCAGAGCTGAGGGGAGCTTTGGTAACGCTGCTGGGCACTGATTCACACTGTTTTCTGCTGCTGTACCTGTAGATGGGCTTTGATGGCTTCTTCTTTGGGCGCCTTGATTATCAAGATAAACTGGAACGGGAGAAGAAGCTGGAGATGGAGCATGTGTGGCGGGCCAGCACCAGCCTGAAGCCCCCAACTGCCAACCTCTTCACTGGTGAGGGGACCCAGTGCAAACAGGGCTGCCCCATGGGGCCATATGCTCAGATGAGCCCTGGGCTTGGTTTAATGCTCTAATATCACTGTCCTAGAATACATAATAATTTTTGAACAAGAGTCCTGTATTTTCTTTTTTCATTGGGCCTTGCAAGCTCTGAAGCCCTTCCTGGGTGGGTCCTGGCAAACTCTTACCCCAAGGTACATGTGGGGTGCTGGGCTACCTCTTTGAGTCTGGTGTGGTCTCACAGGTGTGCTTCCCAATATTTATGAGCCACCAAAGAATCTATGCTGGGACATACTGTGTGCTGACAATCCCATTGTAGAGGACCCCCAAAGCCCTGAGTACAACGCCAAGGAACTGGTCGATTACTTCTTGATTCTGGCCACTTCTCAGGTAACTATAGTGTCCAGAACTTGCAAATCTCATGTATACAGGGCACTGAGCCTTTTCAGTGGCCCAGGTATCCCCTAAAACCTTCTCATATTCCTTAGAAAACGATAGTATTCTGTTCATCACTGCCATGTCCCTCTTCCATATTTGAAGAGATAGGACAGTCCACTTTCTTTATGCCCTTATCTGTGTAGGGGGGCCACAAGAACTACTTAACAACTAGTGGCTATTTTTATCTGTGTCTATATGTGCTATAATCCCCCAACCCTACCAATGCCTGTATGTGCACCAATTGGGTGCCTCGATTATTCATACATAGAACAGGGCATAGTTATACACAGGAGTGGCCCAGGGCACCCTGGCCTGAGGACTCCATTCTGGCCTGTAGGCCCAGAAATACCGCACCAACCACACCATGATGACCATGGGCTCGGACTTCCAGTATCAGAATGCCAACATGTGGTTCAAGAACCTTGACAAACTCATCCGGCTGGTCAATGCCCAGGTCAGTGTGCCTACCTTGTGATGCCCATGTGCACATATGTGTTTGTATCCTTGGGCTTGCGTCATGTTCATAGCTCTGGGTACTGTCTTAGTTTTCTTTTTCTTTTCTTTTTTTTGGAGACAAAGTCTCACTATGTCACCACTCTATGTCACAGTAGAGTGCTGTAGTGTCACAGCTCACAGCAACCTCAAACTCTTCAGCTCAAGTGATTCTCTTGCCTCAGCCTCCCAAGTAGCTGGGACTACAGGTGGCTGCCATAACGCCTGGCTATTTTTTGTTGCAGTTGTTCAGCTGTTGTTTAGCTGGCCCGGGCTGGGTTCGAACCCGCCTCCTTTGGTGTTTGTGGCTGGCACTGTAACCACTGTGCTACAGGTGCCGAGCTTGTCTTAGTTTTCTATTACTACTAAAACAAATTACTGCAAGCTTAGCAGCTCAAAAACAACAGAAATACTTATAGTTGTATAGGTTAGAAGTCTGGCATTGGCATGGGTCTCACTGGGCTAGAATTAAGGAGTTGGCAGGGTGATTCCTTCTGGAGACAGGAGAGAATATGTTTGCTGCTTTTTGCTGTCTGCATTCTTTGGTGCATGGCTGCTTCCTCTTTTTTTTTTTTTTGAACAGAGTCTTACTCTGTTACCTTAGGTAGAGTGCCATGGAGTCATAGGTCACAGCAACCTCAAACTCTTGGAGTCAAATGATCCTCTTGCCTCCAGTCTCCCCAGTAGCTGGAACTACAGGTGTCTGCCACAATGCCCTGCTAGTTTTTCCTTTTTTTGAGACAGAGTCTCACTATGTTGCCCTTGGTAGAGTGCCGTGGCATCACAGCTCACAGCTCTTGGGCTTAGGCGATTCTTTGGCCTCAGCCTCCTGAGTAACTGGGACTACAGGCACCCACCACAACGCCAGCTATTTTTTGGTTGTAGTTGTCGTTGTTTGGCAGGCCTGGGCTAGGTTTGAACCCGCCAGCTCTGGTGTATGTGGCTGGTGCCCTAGCCGCTGAGTTACAGGCGCTGAGCCTAGTTTTTCCATTCTTAGAGGAGACAGTGTCTTGTTCTTGCTCAGGCTAGTCTGAAATCCTGAGCTCAAGCAATTCACCCATCTCGGCCTCCCAGAGTGCTGAGATTACAGGTGTGAGCTACTGCACCCAGCCTGTTTCCTTCATTTTCAAAGCCAGCCATGTAGTATCTCTCTGACCTGCTCCCATAATTATATCTATTTCTCTCATTCTCACCTCTTCTGCATCCCTCTTCTAAGTTTTAAGATCCTGTGATTACATTGGACCTGCCAGATAATCCATGATAATCTCACTATTTTACAATTAGCTGATAAGCAATCTTCATTCCACCTGCAGCCTTACTCTTTGCCAGGTATCCTAGCATAGTCAAGGTTCTGGGGATCAAGACAAGGACATTTCTGGGTGGTTATTATTCTACCTACCATAGATGTGTAAGTGGCCTGTGGCTGTATTTGTGTGCACAGGCAGTCACTCTTTCTCATCAGCTCAGAAACTTGTCTTTTCTCTGTTCATCCAAGACGCTGTAGTACCTGTACAATCTCTGTCCTAACCTCCCACCCACTCCCTGCACTGCTGTCTCACAAAAACAGCTCTAATTAATAATTACCCAAGGCCTTCCAAAAGACATTTCTCCTAGGTTGAAGGGCTCAACTGCAATGTGGATTTTACCCTACAGCTGCAAACAATGTAACCTAATTGAATGGACCCTTATGTTAATCTGAAATTTAAAAAGGAAAAAAGACATTTTTCAGTCCTCCCATGCCCCTGGTCCATGAGGAGGCTTCAACATCTTGACCCTTTCTTCTGCAAATACCATGTCCCTGAGTCACCATAGTATCATACTCTCTTGCTGCTGTTTCTCCATAAAATATCACAGAGTCCATTTTATAAACTCTGGAAACTGAGTCCCTAGGTTCAAATCCTGGCTTTGTCATTTACTGGCTCTGTGACTTTAAGAAATGATCTTCAGCACTCAGTGCCTTAGTTTTCTCATCTACAAAATGAGAATAATGGTGGTCCCTACCTCACAGGGTTGTTAATGAGAGTTTAATGAGTTTGTTGGCAGAAATTAGTAGAACAGTGCCTGACACATAATGTTTTAGTGGTTCCCTATTATTATGCAGTGTGTCTGGCAGAAAGCTTCCTACTCCTCCTTTTAGACACCAGCTGCAATATCTCCTCCTCCAGGAAGCCCTCACCAAACCCTAGGCAGAGCCCTGATCTTTCCTCTGTGCTCTCTTACTGGCTTCCATCAATACCTATGATGCCACATCCATCTCAATCCTGACCAACTGGTATCTGTTCAATGTTTCTTCCACCTGGCTATGAATTCCATGAGTGTGGAGGATGGCTTCTCTGGTTTTAGATTGTGTCTGCAATCCTGAGCATATTTGAGAACTAAGTGATTGCTGAACGCACACAGTGTATATATGTGTGCCTGTGTATTTAACTGGGTGTACATTGTGTAGATGTGTGTATATGCACATAAAGCTTGTAGTCCCATGTGCAGCCCTTTGTTTACTCAGCTGTTTATTGAACATGTACTATGTACACTGGCACTAGCAGAATATCTTTTCCTCATGGAGGTCATCTTCCTCCACCTGCCTCAGTTGAAAGTGAGTCTCCATTCATTATAAAAATAGTTAAAATGGGGCAGGCAAAGTGGCTTATGTCTGTAATCCTAGCACTCTGGAAGGTAGAGGCAGGAGGATACCTTGAGCTCAGGAGATCAGCCTGAGCAAGAGCAAGACCCAATCTACCAAAAATAGAAAAAATTAGCTGGGTGTGGTAGTGTATGCCTGTAGTCCCAGCTACTGAGGCAGGAAGATGGCTGGAGCCCATGAGTTTGAGGTTACAATACAACAGTGAACTCTACCCAGGGTGATACAGCAAGACCCTGTCTCCAAAAAAAAAAAAAAAAAAAATTGTATCTTTTAGTAATAATCTTATGCTGGCTGCTGAAATTGATTATTGCTGCCCTATAATGTCATGCTGAGTTTGTCCACAAAAGTGTTTTGTTTTTTTTTTTTTGTAGAGACAGAGTCTCACTTCATTGCTTTTGGTAGAGCGCTGTGGCCTCACACAGCTCACAGCAACCTCCAGCTCCTGGGCTTAGGCAGTTCTCTTGCCTCAGCCTCCAGAGTAGCTGGGACTATAGGCACCTGCCACAATGCCCAGCTATTTTTGTCCACAAAAGTTTTTTTTTTTTTTTTTTCCATAGAGACAGTCTCACTATACCGCCCTCAGGTAGAGTGCCATGATGTCACACGGCTCACAGCAACCTCTAACTCTTGGGCTTACGCAATTCTCTTGCCTCAGCCTCCCAAGCAGCTGGGACTACAGGTGCCCGCAACAACACCCGGCTATTTTTTTGTTGCAGTTTGGCGGGGGCTGGGTTTGAACCCGCCACCCTGGGCACATGGGGCCGGCGCCCCACTCACTGAGCCACAGGCGCCACCCCACAAAAGTTTTTAATAATGGGTGGTGCGGGCGGCACCTGTGGCTCAGTCTGTAAGGCGCCAGCCCCATATACCGAGGGTGGTGGGTTCAAACCCGGCCCCGGCCAAAACTGCAACCAAAAAATAGCCGGGCGTTGTGGCGGGCGCCTGTAGTCCCAGCTACTCGGGAGGCTGAGGCAAGAGAATCGCTTAAGCCCAGGAGTTGGAGGTTGCTGTGAGCTGTGTGAGGCCACGGCACTCTACCGAGGGCCATAAAGTGAGACTCTGTCTCTAGAAAAAAAAAAAAATGGGTGGTGCCTGTGGCTCAAAGGGGTAGGGCGCCGGCCCCATATGCCAGAGGTGGAGGGTTCAAACCCAGCCCCGGCCAGAAACTGCAAAAAAAAGAAAAAGTTTTTAAGAATAAAATTGGGGGTGGTGCCTGTGGCTCAAAGGAGTAGGGCGCCAGCCTCATATACCGGAGGTGGTGGGTTCAAACTCAACCCCGGCCAAAAAAAAAAAAAAAAAGAATAAAATTGGAACTAATTTTTAAAAGTTTGGTAAAATTTCAGGTTTATTCTTGCATCTCTGAAATCCTTTCAAGGCTGGTAACATTTGGCTTCAGCCCAAATGTGTGTTCAGATGTGTGCATACAGGGGTGTGGGCCTCCAGGAAGGTGCGGACTTTCAAGGGCTTACACACCTGCCTTCCCCAGCAGCAGGCAAACAGGAGCCGAGTCAATGTTCTCTACTCCACCCCTGCTTGTTACCTCTGGGAGCTGAACAAGGCCAACCTCACCTGGTATTTGGGGGGACTCAGGGGGTTGGGGGTAGGTTGGCATGTCCCCTGGGTCTTGACCCTGCTCTTAATGCCTCTGGTGCTGCAGGTCGGAGAAACACGACGATTTCTTCCCTTATGCGGACGGCCCCCACATGTTCTGGACCGGCTATTTTTCCAGCCGGCCAGCCCTCAAACGCTATGAGCGCCTCAGCTACAACTTCCTACAGGTGCGTGGGCTCCAAGTTTGAGGGGGCAGCCCAGGAGGTCCAGCTGGCCGGATGTCCCAACATACTCCCTCCTCCTTAGGTGTGCAACCAGCTAGAGGCACTGGCGGGTCCGGCGGCCAACGTGGGACCCTATGGCTCAGGAGACAGTGCACCCCTCAGTAGGTGTCGGCTGGGGGACAAGGGCGGGGCTGAAGCTGGAAACCACCCCTAGGCGGCCTCCTCGAATCCCTTCTTAAAGCCCCAAGAACTCAGTCTGCCTGCATAAGACCTTTTGCCTCGGGCAGCGCCTGTGGCTCAGTCGGTAGGGCGCCGGCCCCATATACCGAGGGTGGCGGGTTCAGACCCGGCCCTGGCCAAGCTGCAGCCAAAAAATAGCCGGGCATTGTGGCAGGTGCCTGTGGTCCCAGCTGCTCGGGAGGCTGAGGCAAGAGAATCGCTTAAGCCCAGGAGTTGGAGGTTGCTGTGAGCTGTGTGAGGCCACGGCACTCTACCAAGGGCCATAGAGTGAGACTCTGTCTCTACAAAAAAAAAAAAAAAAAAAGAAAAAAAAAAAAAAAGACCTTTTGCCTCTCCTTCGAGTTGGGGCCAGGAGTCTTCAGGGAACTCCCACCTGACTCACCATCTGCCTGCAGATGAGGCGATGGCAGTGCTCCAGCATCACGATGCTGTCAGCGGCACCTCCCAGCAGCACGTTGCGGACGACTATGCGCGCCAACTAGCCGCGGGCTGGCAGCCATGCGAGGTGCACGGGGCGGGGCCTTGGAAGGACGGAGCCGGCAAAGGGCTGGGCCTTGGAAGCACGGAGATGGAAAAGGGCTGGGCCAGCACTTTGACAATGAAGGGCGGAGACAATGAAGGGTATAGGGCGTGGTCGAGGACTGGGTGGGGCCTGGATGGGATCGTGGGGGCTGAGCTTATGGGAGGCGGGGCAGAGATAGGATGGGGCGGGTGCTGGGAGGGGCGGAATCAGGCTGAAGGGAGTCGTCCAGAGCTGATCCGCCCCTTTGCGCTTCTCCCCAGGTTCTCCTGAGCAATGCTCTGGCATGGCTCAGTGGTTCCAAGGAAAACTTCACCTTCTGTCGCGACCTCAACATCAGCATTTGCCCGCTCAGCCAGACGTCCCCGTGGGTGAGCCAGAGTGGGAAGGGTAGGCTGGCAGGCAGGTCCCGTGGGTGCCACCAGATTAGGGTAAACCTTGCAGATCATGGAGTGGGGCCAAGGGGAGTGGGACTCTGGCCAGTGGACTGTAGAGGGATGATATTTCTTGGGATGCATTGAAGTTGGAGCAAGACAGAGACCAATGCACCAAGGAGTTGATCACACCAGAAGCACTTAGGGATGTACCCATGCAAGGTGGGTAGGTTTGGAGAAGGCATGCTGTGACCATGCCCTCCCTGATCCTCCCACCCCAGTTCCAGGTCACTATTTATAACCCCCTGGGGCGGAAGGTGGACTGGATGGTGCGGCTGCCGGTCAGCAAAGGCGTTTTCCTTGTGAGAGACCCCCAAGGCAGGACTGTGGATAGCAATGTGAGCCCCTTTGATCAACATTCTGCATTTCCCTGCCTCCCTCTTGGACACCTTCTCTTGGGTTCTCCATGAATACCTTCTGCCAGTGAATCTCTCTTCCTCCTTTGTCCCTTGATATCAGACCCCCTTAGGATCATCTACCTTCCATGAGTGGTCTCCCCTTTTTTTTTTTTGAGACAGAGTCTCACTTATTAACCCTCGGTAGAGTGCCATGGTGTCACAGCTCACAGCAACCTCCAAATCCTTGGGCTTAGGCGATTCTCTTGCCTCAGCCTCCCGAGTAGCTTGGACTACAGGCAACCACCACAATACCCAGCTATTTTTTTGTTGCAGTTTGGCCGGGGTTGGGTTTGAACCCACCACCCTCGGTATATGAGGCCAGTGCCTTACCCACTGAGCCACAGGTCCCCTTTTTAATACCTGTTTCCTGTTTATGAATATCTCCTTCATTCCAGAAAGTCTCCCACAAACCTCTTCTTCCCCCTAAAATCTTTCCATCTCTCCCCTGCCTCAAGGATCTCTTCCCCTATTTCTTCCCTCACTCTTCCCAGACAGTCTCTCCATCCTCCCAGGAGGAGGTATATTTTTTCCCGCTTGTGAATCTTTTCTGCTGTCTTTTCCTTAGAATCTGCCACCCCCATTACCCCTGTCCTTAACACCTAGATGTCTTTTCCCCATCTTAGGCTTCCATCCCTCATCTCTCTTGAGTGTGATGCCTCCATGTATACATGGCTTTATGTGTGAACTCACAGTATCTTAACTCATTTTCTCTCCTTTGTTACCCCAGGTGGTGATACTTCCCAGCACAGGCAAGCCAATGGACCGTTCAGAGCTACTATTCTTTGCCTCACTGCCTGCCCTGGGCTTCAGCACCTATTCAGTAGCCAAGATGACCAACCAGAAGCCCCAGACCCATGCCCCAAGGCATAGGTCCAAGAAGTCCTCGTCCCATGCCTTGGCGATTGAAAATGAGGTAAAACCCCATTCTGATTCCCTTCCCTGCACCCTGTAACAAATTTGAAGTATCAGAGTGAGCCATATAGACTTTAGGTCAACAGGTTCTGGGTTCATGGTCTGCTGTCACCACTCCCCTGATTGTGTGTCTTCGAGGGAGTGACCTGTGTCTGAATCTCAGTGTGACCCGCTGTGATGATAGGTGACACTTGATAGGTTGGAGCTGATGGCAGTTGTTGGTTTGCAATTTTAGAGGGGATGTCAGGGAATGCCTTATTGAGAAGGTGACATTTAAGGTGAGACCTGAGGGAGAAAGCTGTGTGGTTACTTGGGGGAAGAGGAATCCAGGTAGGCAGAGAACAGCATACACAGAAGCTCTCAGGCAGGATGGTGTGCAGTATTTGAGGAACCACAAGGAACCCAATGTTCCTTATGGACAGGATAAGGGAGGTGACAGGTCAGACCTTGAGGGGCCTTGAGGACCAATAGGAAAACTTTGGCTTGTACAGCAAAAGAGCCACTGGCAGGATGGGGCTTCATTGAAACCATCCTGGACCCTAGCACTTTTGTCTTTTTGGATCACTTCTACTATTAAAAAAAGAAGTTAAGGGGTGGTGCCTGTGGCTCAGTGAGTAGGGTGCCAGCCCCATATACCAAGGGTGGCAGGTTCAAACCCACCCCCAGCTGAAATGCAACAAAAAAAAAAAAAAAGAAGTTAAGAGTTTCAGCTTTTCAGGCTGGGCATGGTGGCTCATGTCTGTAATCCCAGCACTTGGGAGGCCGAGGCGAGTGGATTGTCTGAGCTCACAGGTTCAAGACCAGCCTGAGCCAGAGTGAGAGAATGGTTTTCCACACTTAATGGAGCTCCACAGAGTTCTCCTTGTTGTTGAAATGCAGCCAGAGGTATTTTACATGTCTCTAAATAATAGCTGGGTGTTGTGGTATGCACCTGTAGTCCCAGCTGTTCGGGAGGCTGAGGCAAGAGAATTGCTTGAGCCGAAGAATTTGAGATTGCTGTGAGCTATGACTCCATGGCACTCTACCAAGGGTGACCAAGTGAGACTGTCTCAAAAAAATAAAAGAGTTTCAGCTTTTCAGAGAAGAAATTGAAACAAGATCACAAGAAGCCTGAAAAATGAAGCCTAAAATGAAATATTCAACTAAAAAATTGCCCTAGCAAAGCTGAACAGCACAGCAAACAAAGCCATGGAAAAATCTTGCAAGGCAATAAAATCCCAGTAGAAGGCTAAAGAAGAGTGTCATTTGTACGTCATGAAGCTACGCTCTGGCCTTATAGAAAAGAAGGCCTGTTACTTTAGGGGAAAAAAAAAACACCAAAAGTCCTTCCTTAGGAAAGAAATCGCCAAAAAACAGTTATAAAAGAACATATCACTCACTGCCTTTCAACAGCTGTCTACTATGGAGCACTTTGCCTTTGGTATACCTGAGATCCAAAATAGGCTAGAACACTTCATGTTCTAAGTCCCACAGAATCTTATGCTTCCCTAAGCACATACAACAATCAATCCGTTACTTCTGTTTTGGAAGATGAAAGTTATGAGATCTATATTGAAGACTTGAAAAAAGATCAGGAGAAAGACAATGTGCTCCTGTGTTGCTACAAGTCTCAGTGTTCTTCAAGTGAATCGGATGACAGTGTCGATGGCAAGATCCTTTTTTTTTTTTTTTTTTTGTAGAGACAGTCTCACTTTATCACCCTTGGTAGAGTGCCGTGGCATCACACAGCTCACAGCAACCTCCAAGTCTTGGGCTTAGGTGATTCTCTTGCCTCAGCGTCCTGAGTAGCTGGGACTATAGGCGCCCACCACAACGCCCGGCTATATTTTTGTTGCAGTTTGGCTGGGGCCGGGTTTGAGCCCACCACCCTTGGTATATGGGACCAGGGCCCTACCCACTGAGCCACAGGCATGGCCCAGATGGCAAGATCTTAATAGTAAACCTGGGTCCTACAAAAGAACTCTGGCTGTATTACAACAACAAGGAGAACTCTGTGGAGCTCCGTAAGTGTGGAAAACCATTGGCAGAGGAGCAGGCATTCTTTCTCCTTCATAAGAAGCCCTTCAAATGTGTTTCATTTGAATGTAAGAACAATCCAGGAATGTTTATAGGTGAAAAGGATAAAGTAGACTGTTCTGGCTGGGCACAGTGGCTCATGCCTGTAATCCTAGCACTCTGGGAGGCTGAGGCAGGTGGATTGCCTGAGCTCAAGAGTTTCAGACCAGCCTGACCCATAGCGAGACCCCATCTCTAAAAATAGCTGGGCATTGTGGTGGGCGCTTGTAGTCCTAGCTACTTGGGAGGCTGAGGCAAGAGAACTGCTGTGAGCTAATGATGCCACAGCACTCTACTGAGGGTGACAAAGTAAGGCTGTCTCAAAAAAATTAAAAAAAGGCGGGCGGCACCTGTAGCTCAAGGAGAAGGGTGCTGGGCTGCATATACCGGAGGTGATTGGTTCAAACCCAGCCCTGGCCAAAAACTGCAAAAAAAGAAAGGCTTGGCACCTGTAGCTCAGAGGCTCGGGTGCCAGCCACATACATCAGAGCTGGCAGGTTAGAATCCAGCCCGGGCCTGCCAAATAACATTGGCAACTACAACCAAGAAGTAGCTGGGCATTGTTCCAGGCACCTCTAGTCCCAGCTGCTTGGGAGGCTAAGGTAAGAGAATCGCTTATGCCCAAGAGTTTGAGGTTGCTGTGAGTTGTGACGCCACACCAAGGCACTCTACTGAGGGTGATAAAGTGAGGCTCTGTTTCAAAACAGTGAAAAAAAAAATAAAGTGGATTGTTCTGTTCTGACAATTTGAGCACAGAGAATATCTTTTTTTTTTTTTTTGAGACAGAGTCTCACTTTGTCACTCTTTGTAGAGTGCTGTGGTGTCACAGTTCACAGCAACCTCCAGCTTTTGGGCTTAGGTGATTGTCTTTCCTCAGCCTCCCAAGTAGCTGCGTCTACAGGCACCTGCCACAACTCCCAGCTATTTTTTTGTTGCAGTTTGACCAGGGCCAGGTTTGAACCCACCACCCCCTTGGTGTATGGGGCTGGCGCCCTACCCACTGAGCTACAGGTGCTGCCCAAAGAGTATTTCTATATATATATGTGTGTGTGTATATATATATATATATATTTTTTTTTTTTTTTGCAGTTTTTGGCCAGGGCTGGGTTTGAACCCACCACCTCCAGTATATGGGGCCGGCGCCCTACTCCTTGAGCCACAGGTGCTGCCCGAGAATATCATGTTTAAGCTCTCTAAAACTTAATATGATGGGGTAGTGCCTGTGGCTCAGTGAGTAAGGTGCTGGCTCCATATACTGAGGGTGGTGAGTTCAAACCCAACCCTGGCCAAACTGCAACAATAAAAAAACAAAAAAACAAACTTAATGTGATGGAAAGCTGTGGGTCTTGGAGTGGATAGCCCAAATGGTACCTTTGGAGAAATAATAAGAGATGAAGAAAGAGATGGGCAACATGTAAGGGAAATGGAGAGTGCTTAGCATGCTGTGGAATGTTTTCCTTCTTACATGTAAAAATATTTTTTTCTTATACTTCAGTTCTGTTTTGTATTTCCCTCAGTAAAATTGCATATTTAGTACAAGCATCAGTGTATTAAGTAGGGGATTGGTAAATAAACTGCCAAAATTCCAAGAAGATATAGCCTAACCTTTACTTTTTTTCTATTGTCAGTACAAAAAGAACTTCACATGTAGTTGGGTGCCGTGGCTCACTGCTATAATTCTAGCACTCTGGGAGGCTGAGGTGGTGGATAGCTTGAGCTCACGGGTTCCAGACCTGCTTAAGCAAAAAAGTAAGACCCCGTCTCTACTAAAAATAGAAAAAACTGAAGCAAGAGGATCACTTGAGCCTAAGAGTTTGAGGTTGCTGTGAGCTATGATGCTACAGCACTCTACCGAGGGCAACACAGTAAGACTCTGTCTCAAAAAAAGAAAAGAAAGGGTGTACCTGTGGCTCAGTGGATGGGGCACTGGCCCTGTATATTGAGGGTGGCGGGTTCGAATTCAGCCCTGGCCAGCTAAAACAGCAATGACAACTGCAACAACAACAACAACAACAAAAGCTGGGCGTTGTGGCGGGCGCCTGTAGTCCTAGCTACTCGGGAGGCTAAGACAAGAGAATTGCTTAAGCCTAAGAGTTGGAGGTTACTGTGAACTGTGAATTCACAGCACTCTATCAAGGGTGACAAAGACTTTGTTTCAAAGAAAAGAAAAAAACCCAAATATCATGGAATCCACTTACCACTTGTGTGAGCCTAGATGAGATATGGAATTAACATTAAAATTTCAATAACTGATTGTCCTTCATGTCTGTACCATACTGTCTCTTCAGATCCTGGCTCAGGGATCCATGTCTTTCAGTGTATGCAGTTTCTTCTAATTCCTGCTTCCCATGTACACAATCTTTTTGTTGTACAGCCCCTGCTTACTATGAAATACTCATTTCACTTTTGTCTCTTCTTCATTTCTTTTCTTTTTTTTTTTGAGACAGAGTCACCTTTTTTTGGTCACCCTCGGTAGAGTGCCGTAGCGTCATAGCTCACAGCAACCTCAAACTCTTGGGCTCAAGTGATCCTCTTGCTTCAGTTTTTCATATTTAGTAGAGATGTGGGTCTCACCCTTGCTCAGGGTGGTCTTGAACTCCTGAGCTCAGGCAATCCGCGTGCCTTGGCCTACCAGAGTGTTAGGATTACAGTTATTTTAAAGTCTTAACAATTTCTACTATAATTTTTCTTAGAATTAACATTAACAATAAATGATAAACATAATAACAGAATATTTGTGAAATATGTCCTTTTCTGAAAGTGTGGGTTTTTTTTTTTTTGTAGAGACAGAGTCTCACTGTACTGC
This sequence comes from Nycticebus coucang, assembly GCF_027406575.1. Lineage (NCBI taxonomy): Eukaryota > Metazoa > Chordata > Mammalia > Primates > Lorisidae > Nycticebus > Nycticebus coucang. The sequence continues at coordinate 66,037,977 of NC_069782.1, read as the reverse complement.
CTGCAGTAGAGGGCCGTTTCGTCACACGGCTCACAGCAACCTCTAACTCTTGGGCTTATGAGATTCTCTTGCCTCAGCCTCCCAAGTAGCTGGGACTACAGGCGCCCGACACAACACCTGGCTATTTTTTAGTTACAGTTTGGCTGGGGCTGGGTTTGAACCCACCACCCTCAGCATATGGGGCCGGCGCCCTACTCACTGAGCCACAGGCGCCGCCCGAAAGTGTGGGGTTTTTAATTTCTAATTTGTTGAGAGATATTGGATATAATTGCTGGTAGTACATAAGATAAAAGAGGCTAACAATTACTGTACAAAGGTATTACAGTTGTAAAACAATGTATCTTTGTTTCATTACTTTGTCAATAGTTTTACCAAAGAGACAAAAATAAAAGTGGTGTCTATATCATCCTCTCTGAAAAAACACTAAATATTGACCATATGCATCTGTATGATATACTTAAAATTTTTTTTTTTTTTTTGTAGAGACCAAAGAGTCTCACTTTATGGCCCTCGGTAGAGTGCCGTGGCCTTACACAGCCCACAGCAACCTCCAACTCCTGGGCTTAAGCGATTCTCTTGCCTCAGCCTCCTGAGTAGCTGGGACTACAGGCGCCCGCCACAACTCCCGGCTATTTTTTGGTTGCAGTTTGGCTGGGGCCGGGTTTGAACCCATCACCCTCGGTATATGGGGCTGGTGCCCTATGGACTGAGCCACAGGCGCCGCCCATACTTAAAATTATTTATTTATTTATTTTTGAGACAGTCTTTTACTATGTTGCCCTTGGTAGAGTGCCATGGCGTCACAGCTCACAGCAACCTCAAACTCTTAGGCTTAAGTGATTATCTTGCCTCAGCCTCCCAAGTAGCTGGGACTACAGGTGTCTGCCACAGTGCTCAGCTATTTTTGGTTGCAGTTGTCATTGTTGTCCAGCTGGCCTGGGCTGGGTTCCAACCCGCCAGTCTTACTGTATGTGGCTGGCGCCATTACCACTATGCTATGGGCGCTGAGCCTAAAATTATTATTATACAATATATCTAAAAAAAGTTCAAAGTTATATTTTATGATGGTGTTGTTATAACAGTGAAAATAGTGAGGCAAGTCAGGGTGTGGTGGCTCACACCTATAATCCTTGTCTCTAAGAGGTCAGGGATAGGGTGGTGGATTGCCTCATGTTAGGAGTTCAAGACCAGCCTGAGAAAGAATGAGACGCAGGATTTACTAAAACTAGAAAAAACTAGCCAGGTGTTTTTGTTTTTGGCTTTTTTTTTTTTTTTTTGAGACATAGTCTCAAGCTGTCACCCTGGGTAGAGTGCCATGGCGTCACACCTCAGAGCAACCTCAAACTCTTGGGTATAAGCAGTTCTCTTGCCTCAGCCTCCCAAGTAGCTGGGGCTACAGGTGACTGCTGCAACACCCGGCTTTTTTTTTTTGTTGCAGTTGTCATTGTTGTTTAGCTGGCCTGGCCAGGTTTGAACCAACCACCTACGGTTCATGTGGCCGGTGCCCTAATCATTGTGCTACAGGTACTGAGCCTAGCCCCGGTGTTTTGATGGGCTCCTAAAGTCCCAGATACTTGGGAGGCCCAGGCAAGGGGATCACCTGAGCCCAAGGGTTTGAGGTTGTTATGAGCTAGGATGCCATGGCATTCTGCCCAGAGTGAAAGAGACACTGTTGTAATTAAAAAAAAAAAAAAAAAAAAGGCAGCACCTGTAGCTCAGCGGGTAGGGCGCACAGGCCACATACACCGAGGCTGGCAGGTTTGAACCCTGCCTGGACCAACTAAAACAATAACAACTGCAACAAAAAAAAATAGCCGGGCGTTGTGGCAGGTGCCTGTAGTTCCAGCTGCTTGGGAGGCTGAGAGGCAAGAGAATCACTTAAGCCCAAGAGTCTGAGGTTGCTGTGACGCCTCAGCACTCTGCCAGGGGGATAGCTTGAGACTCTGAAAAAAAGAAAAAAAAAAAAAAAAGATGAAGAAGGCTCGGCGGGGTGGCTCAGGCCGGTAATCCTAACACTGGCAGGCCAAGGTGGGTTGATTGCCTGAGCTCACTGGTTTGCAACCAGCCTGAGCAAGAGCAAAACTCCATCTCTAAAAATAGCCAGGTGTTGTAGAGGATGCCTGTAGTCCCACCCAGCTCCTTGGGAAGCTGAGGCAAGAAAATTGCTTGAGCCCAAGAGTTTGAAGTTGCTGTGAGTTATAAGTTAGGATGCCACACTCTACCCAGGGTGACAAAGTGAGACTCTGTCTCCAAAAAAAAAAAAAAAAGACTATATTATAATGAGGCCTACCTGTATTTTTTTTTTTTTTTTTTTTGTTGTTGTTTGTTTGTTTTAGGGACAGAGTTTCACTTTGTCACCCTGGGTAGAGTGTGGCATCCTAACTCATAACAACCCCAAACTCTTGGCCTCAGGCAATCCCCTTGCCTCAACCTCCTGAGTAGCTGGGCTATAGGTGCCCACCACAATGCCCATCTAGTTTTTCTGTTTTTAGTAGAGATGTGGTTCCAACTCCTGAGCTCAAGTGATACAGCCACCTTGGCCTTCCAAAGAGGTAGGATTATAGGCATGAATATATTCTAATATATTCATTATTATATTCATGTTTTCTTCTGATTCTAAAAGAAGTCAAAATATTCCTGTGGATCCTAAAAGTCTTATGACTTCGTGGTTCCTAGATCAGATACCCAAGTTTGCTCTGGCTGTTGTGGTGAACAGACTATGGGAGACCTGCATGGAAATGTTGGAAACTAGAAGGGATTGTCTGCACTAGTCCTGGAGGGCCACAAAGTGGGAAGATTGGGAATAAGGCTGAATATAAAATTTTTGGGATTTGCTACTAGGATCAAGTGTGAGGAGTGAGAGTGATGGAGGTAAAGGTGACTCCAAGCTTTAGTCCTGAGCCCTGGGATGGATGGAGGACTAAGGCGATAGTCATCAACAACTGCTCACCCTTTACTCCCCAGTACATCCGGGCAACGTTCAACCCTAATACGGGGCTCTTGATGGAGATTGAGAACCTGGACAAGAAATTGCTACTGCCTGTTCAGCAGGCCTTCTTCTGGTAAGTCAGGACCACCAGGACTGGGGAGGTGTGTGGTGTGTGGGACCTGGGGAGGTATGTGGTGTGTGGGGCCTGGACTCCTTACCAGACTCTCACTTGCCCTGGCTTCAGGTACATTGCCAGTAAGGGCGACAGCCTGAGTGACCAGGTCTCAGGTGCTTACATCTTCAGACCCAACCAGTCGCAACCACTGCCTGTGAGACGCTGGGCTAAGATCCGTGTGGTGAAGGTCTGTGACCAGAAATGACAAGTGGGCAGTTGGTGGGGCAGGGGAAGGGAGGTGGGAGAGTGTGGAGCCCAGGAGGTTGGTAGGTTGAACGCAGAGTGGAGATGGGAGGATTGATATATCTTTCAGATAAGGTAGCTAAGTAAGACCTGCGTCTTAGGAATATTTGAGGGTTCTCCCAAGCATTGATATTCATGGGTAACTGTATACTGCAAAGGCATTAACATCTGCCGTGGGTGTCAAGATTATACTTAGCTCCGGAAATTTGGTGGGGTGGGGGGGCTGGCATGTTCCTACTTAGGTCATGAATGGGGAGAGCCAATTGTAGCTGCTTCACAAGTTCACCAAGGGCCAGGTTTGGTGGCTCCTGCCTGTAATCCCAACACTTTGGGAGACCAAGGTGGGAGGATTGAGACCAGGAGTTGGAGATCAACCTGGACAACATAGCTGGGTATGGTGGTGCACACCTGTAGTCCCAGCTGCTTGGGAGGCTGAAGCAGGAGGATTACTTGAGTCTAGGAGTTTGAAGTTGCAGTAAGTTATGATGATGCCACTGCATTCTAGCCCAGGTGACAAAGTGAGACCCTGTTTCCATTAAAAAAAAAAAAAAAAAAAAGGGGTGGCGCCTGTGGCTCAGTGAGTAGGGCCCCGGCTCCACATGCCGAGGGTGGCGGGTTCAGACCCAGCCCTGGCCAAACTGCAACAGAAAAATAGCCGGGTGTTGTGGCGGGCACCTGTAGTCCCAGCTGCTCGGGAGGCTGAGGCAAGAGAATCGCGTAAGCCCAAGAGTTAGAGGTTGCTGTGAGCCATGTGACGCCACGGCACTCTACCCGAGGGCAGTACGGTGAGACTCTGTCTCTACAGAAAAAAAAAAAAAATGTTCACTTAGTGCTGTAGTAAGAAGGTGGCTCACACCTATAATCTTAGCAGCTGGATTGCTTGAGCTCACAGGTTCGAGACCAGCCTGAGCCAGAGTGAGACCTCGTCTCTAAAAATAGCCGGTGTTATGGTGGGCACCTGTAGTCTCAGCTACTTGGGAGGCTGAGGCAAGAGAATCACTTGAGCCCAAGAGTTTGAAGTTGCTGTGAGCTGTGATGCCACGGCACTCTATGAAGGGTGACAAAGTGAGACTCTGTCTCAAAAAAAAAAAAAAGATGGATGACTCTCACTTAGGGTGGATTTCTTATGGTGGGAATGGGGCAGATAATGGTGAGAGTGACATTGTGCAAATTCAAGAACCTCACCTTTGTATATACTTTTGCTTGAGGTGAACATCTGCATACCTGGGTCATCATATTAAGATGTGGTTTTGGCTCAGTGCCTGTGGCTCAAGTGGCTAAGGCCCCAGCCACATACACCTGAGCTGGCAGGTTTGAATCCAGCCAGGGCCTGCCAAACAATAATGATGGCTGCAACCAAAAAATAGCCAAGCATTGTGGTGGGCGCCTGTAGTCCCAGCTACTTGGGAGGTGGAGGCAGGAGAATCACTTAAGCCCAAGAGTTGGAGGTTGCTGTGAGCTGTGATGCCATAGCACTCTACCCAGGGTGATAGCTTGAGGCTCTGTCTCAAAAAAAAAAAAAAAAAGATGTAGTTTTGCTTATTTTAACAGAGTTACCGAAATTAACTGTGCCAAGAACAAGACAGAGGATTCTTCCCTTTTTTCCTTTTTTGAGATAGTCTTACTCTGTCACCGGGATAGAGTGGCGTGTCATCATAGCTCACAGAAACCTCAAACTTTTGGGCTCAAGCAATTCTCTTGCCTCAGACTCCCAAGTACCTGGCACTACAGGTGCCCGTCACCAAGCCCAGCTAGTTTTTCTATTTTTATTTTTATTATTTTTATTTTTTGAGACAGAGCCTCAAGCTCTGGGTAGATGCCGTGGCATTACAGCTCACAGTAACTCCAATTTCTGGGCTCAACCAATTCTCCTGCCTTAGCCTCCCAAGTAGCTGGGACTACAGGCACCTGCCACAATGCCCGGCTATTTTTTGTTGTTGTTGCAGTCATCATTGTTGTTTGGTGGGCCTGGGCTGGATTTGAACCTGCCAGCTCAGGTGTATGTGGCTGGTGCCTTAGCTGCTTGAGCCACAGGCGCCAAGCCAAGTTTCTCTATTTTTAGTAGAGATGTGGTCTTGCACTTGCTCAGGCTGATCTTGAGCTCCCGAGCACAAGCGATCCACCTGCCTCGGCCTCCCATTGTGCTAAGATTACAGGGGTGAGCCACCATGCCTGGCCTGAAGATTCTTTCCTTCTAATAGAAAGTCTGGCTGGGCCATCCAGGGAAGGTGGGGCAGTTCCACAGCCACACAGGCCCTTTTGCTCTCATTGCTCTGCCTTCTTCAACATTTAGCTTCTACCTCCTGGTCCAAGATGGCTGCTAAAGCTCCAGCTATAACATCTGCATTTGAGCCAGGGGCAGAGGGAAAGGATCAAGGAATAGTATTCACACCCCTTCAGTTACTCTTCATGAGGAAGCAAAGCATGGTCACATAGCTACTGACATCTGCAGAAAAGACTGTACAATATAGTTTTTATTCCAATTATCTGTGTGCCAAGCTAGAATCCTGTTCTAAGGAGGGGACATGGTGGAATGGTGGACAAAAAGCATGCATGCCACAATCAAGAATTATGTGGCAGTGACTGAAATAGAAAATGTGTGCATCACACCTAGGCAGGTGAGAAGGTGGGTGGAGTTTCCATGCTGTTAGTGGGGTTGATCCTGAAAAAGGCATTTATGGGTTTCAAAGCCTGGGTTAGGGGGACATTTGCGGGGCTCACCTCTGCTCAGATGTGAGCTGACACCTGCCCTTCATGTCCGTGTCCACAGACAGACTTGGTGCAGGAGGTGCACCAGAACTTCTCAGCCTGGTGTTCCCAGGTGGTTCGCCTGTACCCAGGACAGCAGCATCTGGAGTTGGAGTGGACGGTGGGGCCAATACCTGTGATGTGAGTGGTACAGGCTGGGACTGGGGTGTGGGGGCAAGGACAGAGTGGGTTTTAGGTGAAGCTGATAACCTTGACATCCAATCTGTTACAGTGATTCCTGGGGGAAGGAGGTCATTAGCCGGTTTGACACACCACTAAAGACAAATGAACGCTTCTACACAGACAGCAATGGCCGGGAAATCCTGGAGAGGAGGTAGGATTGGTGCTGGGCCCAGAGGCAGTAGAAGCATATTCTGATCACATGAGTGTGGGAGGGAGAGGGGGAAGGGATAATGAAAAGTAGGGGAAATAGACCCCAAACATGACCAAATCACACCCAACGCCAGGCGGAATTATCGACCTACCTGGGACCTGAACCAGACGGAGGAGGTGGCAGGAAACTACTACCCAGTGAACAGCCGGATTTATATCACGGTACCTCTCCTATCCTGCCTCTCCCCACCTCTAGAGTGGGAGCCACCCTTTATCTAAATCATCTCCTAAGTGCCTGAGGCTGGGGCTGTCTGGAACCTCTGCCCCTCACTGTCACCCCTCACCTCCCAGGATGGGCAAGTGCAGCTGACAGTGCTGACTGACCGGTCCCAGGGGGGCAGCAGTATGAGTGATGGCTCCCTGGAGCTCATGGTGAGTAGGTCAGAGCCTCATCCAAGCCAATGTCCTCCCACCCCAGTCATCCTGCTGAATATTGAAAACTGTTTCTGGCCCAGAAAACAGCCTTCTGCTTATGGTCCCCAGTAAGCTGAGAACTCTATTCTTATGTGTGAGCTTTCCTACAGTTTTTATCCAATCTCTACCCAGTCCTCTCCCCCCTGACACCCCAAATGTGCCCTATCTGGGTCCTGCATTAGGTACTTAACTCCCTCTGTCCTAGTCCCCTTGCTAGGTTGGATCCCTCCTCTGCTGGGGTCTCCATACCAGATCTCACCTTCATTCTTATCTGTTACCCACCACCCTTTAATTTTTCTTGACATTCTCACAAGCCTTTACTCAATTTCTGGCCCAGGGACACCTGATAGACTCACGACCCTCACTCTCTCCTGGCCATTCTCCTCCCAGGTGCACCGAAGGCTGGTGAACGATGACAGACGTGGAGTAGGGGAGCCACTGATGGAGTTGGGGTCAGGGGCGTGGGTGCGAGGGCACCACCTTGTGCTGCTGGACACCTTTCAGGCTGCGGCCGCTGGGCACCGTCTGCTGGCAGAGAAGGTGGTCCTGGCTCCGCAGGTGGTGCTGGCCCCGGGTGGCGGCGTCCCCTACAACCTCGGGGCTGCTCCACGCCTGCAGGTGAGGGGCAGCAGGGGGGCAGAAAGAGAGGACCAGAATGAAGCCTACAGGGGGCATTGTTGAGTAGGAGTTCTCCTGGGCTCAGCGGAGAACCACCTGGCCCGTCCCCTTCCCTAATTTGCCCTGGGGAGGCTATAACTAGTTCCACTTAGCCCCATGCCCAGGGTAGTCCCTGCCTAGCCCCAACGCTTCTGGACTGTGTCAGGGTATAGTCCCAGCTCATCCCTTTAACTATCTCCTCGCCTCGCCCCGCCCTGTCTTGCTAAAGCCAGGCCAATTACCCTGTAAGCCTCATCATTCACCCACTCCCTCCGCAGGTTCCGTCCTGCCTCACCCCTCTCCTTGGCCAGCCCCGCCTCTCCCGCTCTCGGTAGCCTCCCATGTTACCTTAACACCACAGGGTCTCAGGCCAGAGGAGTTTTGTCCCTTCTGGGCGGAGGTGTTCATCTCGGGAGCCTCCCCCAGCTTGGGATCACCTTATCCTCTTATTGCCTCAGTCCTCCCGCGGGTTTCCGACTCAGTCACGCCCGCCCCCTCCCCCCCACAGTACTCCGGGCTGCGGAGGGAGCTACCGCTCTCCGTGCGCCTGCTCACACTGGCCCGCTGGGGCCCGGAGATGCTCCTGCTGCGCTTGGAACACCAGTTTGCCCTGGGGGAGGATTCAGGACGCAACCTGAGCTCCCCGGTGACCTTGGACTTGCGGGTGAGGAAGGCAGAATTGGAAAAGAGACTAGAGATAGGGAAGAGAGCGGGGGACAGGGGAAACCCAGGCGCTTTACCCACACTCACCTGGACCCATCCACTCCCTACAGGACATGTTCTCAGCATTCACCATCACCCGCCTGCAGGAGACCACGCTGGCAGCCAACCAGCTCCGGGTTTCTGCCTCCAGGCTCAAGTGGACACTGAACTCAGGTGGGGTCCTGGCCAAGAGTAGGGGATGGGGTCTTGCCTGAAGTGGGGGGCTGCATGTGAAACCTACAATTGTTGGCCAGGATCCAGTATGGAGCCTGAAAGTCTGAGGCAGTGTCCACATCTAAGTTAGGGGCTTACGGATCTGGGATGGAGTTTAGTCCCAAGAACAAGAGTCACCATCATTGTCTTGTTCTGGGAAGGTGTCCTTTACCACTGGGCTTGACTAGAGGGTATGAGGACTATGGCTAGGCAGTAGGGGGGATTTGAGGACCTGGGCATGATACTGGGGCCAGGGAAGTAGTTTAAGGGTCTAGGAGGCCCTGGGGACAGATTTAGGGATGGATTGTTGTGTTAGGTCCAGGGGTGGGAGCACAATGGGGTGAGGCAGAGGAGGTCTGCATTCTTCATTCCTACCTCCACCCCTGCACCTCCTCAGACCCCACACCCTACTCCACTCCCCATCTGTTGGATTCGGCCACTGTCACGCTACAGCCCATGGAAATCCGGACCTTCCTGGCCTCAGTTCAATGGAACAAGAATGGTTAGACCTTCTGGTATGACCCTTGGAGCTTGAGCCCCTTGCTCTAGGACGGGACAGACTTTCCCCTTCCTCTTGCTGCTGCCACCACTAACAAAAACTATTAAAATGCCACTTCTAAGACAGGTGACAGTGTAAGTATGGGGAGTTTTGTTTGTTGTTTTGGAATACAATTCCAAAAGGGAATACAATTTATGACCCAGAAAAGTCAACAAGCCTAGGTGAGCTCTGGCCCAAGGCCTTGCAGGTGATGTACTGACCTGAATTCTCACACCAGACCTTATGTGACACCACTGCACCCAGCCAAGCCCAAGATTTAGATTTGAAAGCCTAACCCTGCCCCTCCCTCTATGTCTTTCCCCTCCTCCTCTTTTGTTCCTCTTTCTTTCAGGCCCTGGCACAGCTGTCTTGAGAACTATTGAGGGGCTGGGAGAGGTGGCTTGCACCTTGTAACCCTAGCACTCTGGGAGGCTGAGATGGGAGGATTGTTTGAGCTCAGGAGTTTGAGACCAGCCTGAGCAACAGCGAGACCCCCATCTCTACTAAAATTAGAAAACTAATGGGTTAAAAAAAAAACCATGCTTTAATTTAAAAAAATGGTTCTATTTAATTTTTAAAAATCATGCTATTTAATTTTAAAAAACACAAACAAAAAACCCCCAAAACTGATTGGGTGTGGTAGCGGGCACCTGTAGTCCCAGGTACTTGGGAGGGTGAGGCAAGAGGGTTGCTTGAGCCCAGGAGTTTGAGGTTGCTGTGAGTTACGACACTATGGTACTCTAGCCTAGGACAATAGAGTGAGACTCTGTCTCTCACACACACGCACACACACACAAAAAAAAATGAGAGAGGGAGAAGTACTGTACGTAGGCCAAGAGAACAAGACACACCATGGATCTTTCCTGACCTGGGTTTTGGAGATCTGGGCCCTGAAAGCAAGGAATCTGGGAGGTCCTGGTGGAGGAAGTGGAACCAGAAGCAGGTCCCAAAGGAAGGCCTTGAACAGGTGGGCTGGAGTAGAAAGCCTGGTGCTCCCTGGGCTTTTGTTTGTTTGTTTTTAGACAGAATCTCAAGCTGTTACCTTGGGTAGAGTGCCATGGTGTCACAGCTCACAGCAACCTTCAACTCTTGGGTTTAAGCAATTCACTTGTCTCAGCCTCCCAAATAGCTGGGACTACAGGTGCCCGCCACAATGCCAGGCTATTTTTTGGTTACAGTTGTCATTGTTGCTTTAGCTGGCCCGGGCTGGATTTGAACCCATCAGCCTCAGTGTATGTGGTTGGCGCCCTACCCACTGAGCTACGGGTGCCACCCACCCTGGGCTTTTGGTGTACTCTGGAGTCTGTTGCAGAGGATGGAAACATTGGGATTAAACCTAAGGTTTATTGTTACTATTTTTTATTTTTGTTTATTTTATTGTTATTGTTTTTTAGAGACAGGGTCTCACTTGATTGCCCAGGCTGGAGTACAGTGGTGTAAGTGGTGTAAGCTCAAACTCCTGGGTTCAAAGGATCCTCTGACCTGGGCCTCCTGAATAGGTGAGAACACAGTAGCTGAGACTACAGTAGCTGAACCCACCATACCTGGCTAAATTTTTTTTTCGAGACAGAGTCTCACTTTGTCACTCTCAATAGAGTGCTGTGGCATTATAGCTCACAGCAACCTCAAACCCCTGCCTCAGCCTCCCAAGTAGCTGGAACTATAGGCATTCCCCACAACACCTGGCTATTTTTAGAGATTAGGTCTCACTCTGGCTCAGGCTGGTCTTGAACCTGTGAGCTCAGGTAATCCACCCATCTTGGCTTCCCAGGGTGCTAGGATTACAGATGTAAGTCACCTTGCCCAGCCTGTTCTTGAACTTCTGACCTCAAGCAGTCCTCCCATCTTGGGCTCCCAAAATAATGGGATTACAGGTGTGAACCACGGCACCCAGCCAAGCCCAAGGTTTAGATTTGAAAGGAACTAACTTCCCCCTCCTGTAGACACAACCTGTGCAAGTCCCTGAATGACTCACAGAAGTGAGGAAAGACATCCCAGGCCTGCCTGTGGCCCATGTGAGACCAATGTCAGAATATGTCTTTCAGTGATTTACAGAGTCAACAGAATGAGACTGCCTGGGACAAACAGGGATACAGGAGGAGGGTGTTGCCAGCCCTATTCCTGTGTGCACCCAGTTGCTGGATGCATCTCAAGAAGTTTTCTAAATCTCCCTATAGAGCAGTGTTTTTCATCCTTTTTTATCTCATGGCACACTTGAACCTGTATTTAGAATTCCACAGCACACTTAAATTATGTTGGTCCAAAAAAGAGTAACTAAGGCTGGGTGTGGTGGCTCACATCTGTAATCCTAGCACTCTGGGAGGTTGAGGTGGGTAGATTGCCCTGAGCTCACAGGTCGGAGAACAGCCTGAGCAAGAATGAGACCCTATCTCTAAAAAAATGAAAAAGAATAGCCAGGTGTTGTGGCGGACACCTGTAGTCCCAGCTACTTGGGAGGCTGAGATAAGAGAATCGCTTGACCCCAAGAGTTGGATGTTGCTGTGAGCTATGATGCTACGGCACTCTACCCAGGGTGACAAAGTGAGACTCTGTCTCAAAAAAAAAAAAATAAAAAAGAGTAAACAAAGGATATACTGTGCTTAGAACTTCTTTCGAACATAACTTAATTAATGGTCTTTAAAATTTTTCATAGTACACCTAAGATCCTCTCACGGCACACTGGTTGAAAATCACTGCTCTAGAGGAAGTAATTCACCTCTCCATGGTCCTGCATAGGGGCCAGTCTCTGGAAGCACCAACTACAAATGTTCCTTACTCCACTCTGATGACAAGGACTGGCCCAAGTGTGGACAGGGAAGCCAAGGGAAGGTGGAACCATGCTGGCACTGTAATGTTTCCAAGTACCACTTCAATGGGTCTGTTTTGTCTTAGGCCAGTTAGAGATGCCAAGATAGGGTGGCAGGGAGCACCCTGGATCTTGCTGTGGACACACATGGGGCCTGATCATCAAATGTGCCTCTGTATTCCTAAGTTTTCCTGTTGAGGGAGGGACAGTCCAGTCCAGCTAGTGAGGCCTGAAGAGGGCTCCCTAGTCCTATCTGCCACTTTTGGCCCATTATTTGTCACCCTCGGTAGAGTGCTATGGTGTCACAGCTCATAGCAACTTCAAACTCTTGGGCTTAAGTAATTTTCTTGCCTCAGCCACCCAAGTAAGCTAGGATGACAGGTGTCCGCCACCTGTTGCAGTTGTCATTGTTGTTTAGCCGGGCCAGATTCGAACCTGCCAGCCTTGGTGTATGTGGCTAGCTCCCTACTCACTGAGCTACAGGTGCCAAGCCATCAAATGATCCTCTTGCCTCAACCTCCCAAGTAGCTGGGACTACAGGTGCCCACCACAATGCCTGGCTATTTTCTTGAAGACAAGGTCTTGCTCTGGCTCAGGTCTCAAACTCATGAGCTCAGGCAATCCACCTGCCCATTTTTTTTTTGAGACGTGGTCTTGCTTTATCCTCTAGGCTGGAGTGCAGTGGCATGATCATAGCTCACTATAACCTTAAATTCCTGGGCTCAAGTGATTCTTTGCCACAACCTGCCTGGTAGCTGGAATTATGGGTATGCTCCATTACACTTGGCTAATTTTTAAAAATTTTTTGTAGAGATGAGGTGTTGCTATTTTGCTGAGGCTGGTCTTAAACTCCTGGGCTCAAGTGATCCTCCCGCTTTGGTCTCCTAAAAGTGTTGAGATTACAGGCATGAGTCAACATATCTGGCTCCAAATCACTTTTAAGTCCCTTTCAGGAAGAGAGATTGGTCCTGACCAACCAAGGAGGCCTGGAGAGGGTTGGCTGAGTTTTTCCACAGCCCCACCTGGACCTTATTTCAGGGGGCTCTGAAAAGGTTCCTAAGTTCCCTCCCTGACACTGGTGGTCACTAGCTCTAGCCAAAGAGGGAGACAGCAGAGGGTGCCTCAGTTCCAGTTGCCATTCTGCATGGGCCTCTGATTGTGGGATGTGCTCCCTAGAAATATCTGTAAGTTCTTGTAGGTAGGATGGGAGAAAGGAATGAGACCAAGCCAGCTAGGGATGTCTAGGGAATGTGTTGAGTGCCCAGGAATCCAAAGACCACGCCATCATGCTAACCGAATTAACAAAAGAGTCCTTTATTTAAAAGCTGGCCAGCGACTGCCTCATACTCAACACGGGTTCGGAGAGCAGCCCTGACTGCTTAAGGGGTTGGGTTTTTTTTTTGCAGTTTTTGGCCGGGGCTGGGTTTGAACCCACCACCTCTAGCATTTGTGACTCTGCTGAGCCACAGGTGCCGCCCAAGAGGTTGGGTTTTTAAGGCTTGGTCTGCATCCTGGTTGGCACACAGGCTGCCCAGGTGCATCTGGGTTGGTTAGTAAGTAATGTACGGAAGCAGAACTTTGCGGTTAGTTAGCCATACACGTTTGTTTCAGTACTTTTCCCACCTGGTATTTCTCAAAGGTCAGTCTGGGAACACTTGGTACTTCCCAGTCCGTTTCTCAGGGGAGTTAGTCAAGCAAGAAGTCAGTGAGTACTTTCCCATCTGTCTTGGGAGTGAACCAGACTTACTCCATTTTGTTGAGGGCTTGCGGCCCAGAAATTTGCCAGGAATTAACTGGTATTTTTCCACCTTGGTCTAGGCGTAACAAGGGCAATCTGGGTCTGCTTTCAGTCACACATGGGGCCTGCTTGCCAGATGCGCTCTCCAAAAATTTTCTAAGTCACCCTATAAAGTCCCCAATCCCCGTGCCAAGGACCATACTTGTCCATGGCCTGGGAAGAAGTGGGCTGCACAGCAGGAGGTGAGCAGCTGGTGAGGGGACAAAGCTTCATCTGTATTTATAGCTGTTTCCTATCACTCGCATCACTAAGGACCTGAGCTCTACCTCCTGTCACATCATTGGCTATGTTAGAGTCTCATAGGAGCTCAAACATTCCTGCAGACTGTGTGTGCAAGAGAACTAAGTTGCATATGTCTTACAAGAATTTAATGTCCACTCCCAATGGAAAAATTGTCTTCCATGAGAATGGTCTCTGGTGCCTAAAAGGTTTGGGAATGCTGCTCTAAAGAGAGGGATCATCTGGACTGGCCAGAGAGGCCCAAGGAGGCACCCTGAAAATCTAGAAGGAGTGAGAAGTGGGGCCAGTGAGGGTGGTCTGGGGAATGGGGCTGTTCCATGGGAGATACCAACAATGTTTTAAAGTATTCCTCTGAGAAACCATCGTGCAGGCAGAGAAGAGGTCTTGGGATGTCTCTGGCAGACGATCTCTTAGCTGATTTAGAAGAGGCAGCAGAAGAGGAAGGAGGAACCTATGGAGGGGAAGAGGAGCCAGCGATTGAGGATGTTCAGGAAGAGACACAACTGGATCTTTCTGGGGATTCAGTCAAGAGCATCGCAAACCTATGGGACAGCAAGATGTTTGCCGAGATTGTGATGAAGATTGAGGAATATATCAGCAAGCAAGCCAAAGAAAGCTTCAGAAGTGATGGGGCCAGTGGAGGCAGCCCCTGAGTACCGGGTCATTGTGGATGCCAACAACCTGACTATGGAGATTGAGAATGAGCTGAACATTATCCATAAGTTTATTCGGGATAAGTACTTGAAGAGATTTCCTGAGCTGGAGTCCTTGGTCCCCAATGCACTGGATTACATCCGCATGGTCAAGGAGCTGGGCAATAGCCTGGACAAATGCAAGAACAATGAGAACCTGCAGCAGATCCTGACCAATGCCACCATCATGGTTGTCAGCGTCACTGCCTCCACCACTCAGGGGCAGCAGCTGTCAGAAGAGGAGCTGGAGTGGCTGGAGGAGGCCTGTGACATGGCGCTGGAGCTGAATGCCTCTAAGCACCGCATCTATGAGTACATGGAGTCCCGCATGTCCTTCATTGTGCCCAGCTTGTCCATCATCATTGGGGCATCCACGGCTGCTAAGATCATGGGTGTGGCTGGTGGCCTCACCAATCTCTCCAAGATGCCTGCCTGCAACATCATGCTTCTTGGCACCCAGCGCAAGACACTGGCTTCTCACCTACCTCCGTGCTGTCCCACACTGGCTACATCTACCACAGTGACATCGTGCAATTGCTGCCCCCGGATCTCCGGCAGAAAGTAGCCAGGCTGGTGGCCGCCAAGTGTACGTTGGCGGCCCGTGTGGACAGTTTGTCCATGAAGGGAAGGTGGGCTATGAACTGAAGGATGAGATAGAGCGCAAATTTGACAAGTGGCAGGAGCCGCCACCTGTGAAGCAGGTGAAGCCATTGCCTGCACCCCTGGATGGCCAGCGAAAGAAGCGAGGTGGCCGCAGGTACTGCAAGATGAAGGAGCGGCTGGGGCTGACAGAGATCCGGAAGCAGGCCAATCGCATGAGCTTCGGAGAGATTGAGGAGGATGCCTACCAGGAGGACCTGGGCTTCAGTCTGGGCCACCTAGGCAAGTCGGGGAGTGGGCGTGTGCGGCAGAAACAGGTGAACGAGGCCACCAAGGCCAGGATCTCTAAGACACTGCAGCGTACCCTGCAGAAGCAGAGCATGGCGTACGGTGGGAAGTCCACCATCCGAGACCGTTCATCGGGGACAGCCTCCAGTGTGGCTTTCACCTCACTCCAGGGCCTGGAGATTGTGAACCCACAAGCAGCAGAGAAAAAGGTGGCTGAGGCCAACCAGAAGTACTTCTCCAGCATGGCTGAGTTCCTTAAGGTCAAGAGTGAGAAAAGTAGCATCATGTCCACCTGAGTGGCTGTGCACATCCAGGGTGGCTGCCCACAAAAGGGAAACAGAGGCCCAGCCTTTCTGAAGGGATTGGGCCAGGGGGTTTGGCAGGGACAACCTGCCTTGCCCCACTGTGTGCCCCACCCAGTGCTGGCACCATCGAGGAAGGCCTGGGAAGAAGCCCAGATAGCCTCCCCCAGCACCAAGATCACTGTCCCCCCATTGAGGAAGCAGAGGTGGTTTTCGTCATGCCTTGTCTTTTTTAACTGGAAAAGGAGATGCTTTGGGAGGGTGTGGGGAGAGAAGAGTTCAATTAAAACCACATCATCAAAAAAAATAAAGTATTCATCATCAAAAAAAATAAAGTATTCATAAAAATAAAGAGATTGGACTTGGTCAGACAGTGAGCCTTAGGGATGGCTCCTTTGACCAGCATATTCAAGGTACCCTTCAAAGGTAGGGCACTGTCCTGGAGTAGACAAAGGGACCCTTGGAGGTTGCCCTGGGTCCTCCCTAAGTCCCACATGGGAGCTGATCACTGTACACACACCTATACATTTCTCTAAGTCATCATTTGGTAGAAGGGACAGGCACGGTCTAGCCAGAGATACTCAGGGCAGGCACCTAGGCCAGGCTATGGTTTTACCTGGGTCCTGGTACTCAACACACCTGGTGGTGCCTCCTGAAAAGGTACCTGTGGAGACAAAAGTGACTTCATCTTGGGATGCTGATCTGCCATGTTAACTTCTTTTTTTTAAATTTTTTTATTTTATTTTTTTATTTTTTTATTTTTTTATTTTGGCCGGGGCTAGGTTTGAACCCGCCACCTCCGGCATATGGGACCGGCGCCCTACTCCTTGAGCCACAGGCGCCGCCCCATGTTAACTTCTGATTAACGTCAGTCCTGAGAAAGCCTCCTGAGTTTTACTTTGTTTACTATCTCATGTAAGAAGATGTACTGACCATAACTTTTGTACTAGATCAAAGTGGCCATGATGTTATCTTATAAATTACAGGTATAACACATAGCGTTCTTGCCTGTTCTGGATAATTGACTTCAATTTTTATACACCTTTCATGGATATCTGTTCCCTTTGGTAGATAAGCCCAGGCTGGGAGAGAACAGGTGTGCATATCTACCTGTCTTGCTGCTGCCCAAGACTATGCTTCCATCTATGAGTTCCCTGGTTCCTGTGGCATTTGGGGTTGCTTTGTGTATATGCCCCTTTCATGGAGCCCAGGACCCATGTCCCCATCTGGCTTGGACTGGACAGATAGACCTTCAAAGGGTGCCATGGATCCTAGTCATGGGAGTGCATCCTGAGAAGTTTCTACATCCTTCTGTGGAAGCCACAACAGGGCTGGGCCAGACATGGAGGCCCAAGAAATCCACCCTCAGCCTTGTCACTGTCTTGCCTACGGCTCTGTCAAACAAAGTATCCCCTGAAAACATTTCTAATTCCTGATCAGCATGGACATGCCAGGGCCACCCCAAGGAGTAGGGGGGTAGGGGCCTTGGGGGTATGGTAATGGTCTTGGGTGGGAACCTGTTTTAGGAGGCACCAACCAAAATAATTTATTTTTATTCACTTGGTTTTTGTTCTCTGGTAATGCTATGAAAAAAGCATTTCTAATCCCCTCTGATAATGTGGACAAGACCACATGTCTTGGGTGGTGTGACTGTGGCCTGAATGCCGTTCTGATGTGCCCTGGCCATCGTATTCTTCCACCATGGGAGGTGACATAGGCTCAAGCTGGCAGAGAGCCTACATGAGGATACACTGACCTGTCCCAGTCCTGCTTAGGTGCTGGTCTTTAAGATTCCTTCCTGAAGGCCAGGCATGGTGGCTCACATCTGTAATCCTAGTACTCTGGGAGGCTGAGAAAGCAGGATTGCTTGTGCTCAGGAGTTCGAGACCAGCCTGAACAAAGCAAGACTCCATCTCTATTAAAAATAAAAAAATTGGCCTAGGGTAGTACTTGTGGCTCAGTGGGTAGAGTGCCGGCCCTGGCCAAACTGCAACAAGAAAATAGCCGGGTGTTGTGGGCATCTGTAGTCCCAGCTACTCAGGAGGCTGAAGCAAGAGAATTGTCTAAGCCCAGGAGTTGAAGATTGCTGTGAGCTGTGATGCCACGGCACTCTACCAAGGGTGATAAAGTAAGACTCTGTCTCAAAAAAAAGAAGAAAAGAAAAATTAGCCTGGCATGGTGGGCATCTGTTGTCCCAGCATTCTGGGAGACTGAGGCAGGAGGATCACTTGAGCCCAGGAGTTTTAGTTTGCTGTGAGCTGGGCTGACACTATAGCACTCTAGCCTGGGCAACAGAGTCAGACTCTGTCTCCAAAAAAAGAAAAAAATCCTTGAAAAGACTCCTAAACCCCTCTACTAGTCCATGACTAGCCCAGGCTAGACAGAAATACCTGTGGATTGGCCTGATGGGGCCTGGATTGAAAATGTGCCTCCCAGTGTTTTCTTTTCTTTTGAGACAGAGTCTCACTATGTCGCCCTCTGAAGAGTGTTATGATGTCATAGCTCAAAGCAACCTCAAACTCTTGGGCATAAGTGATTCTCTTGCCTCAGCCTCCCAAGTAGCTGGGACTACAGGTGCCTACCACAACACCTGGCTATTTTTTTATTGTAGTTGTCATTGTCTGACTGGCCTGGGGATGGGTTTGAACCTGTCAGCTGCAGTGTATGTGTCTGGTGCCCTAGGTGCTGAGCTATAGGCACTGAGTTGTTTTTTTTTTTTTTTTTTTGACAGAGTCTTACTCTGTCGTCCTGGGTAGAGTAGCAGAAAGCTGTGGCATCATAGTTCACAGAAACTTCAAACTCTTGGGCTCAAGCAATCTTCTTGTCTCAGCCTCCTGAGTAGCTGGGACTACAGGCACCCACCACCACACACGGCTAGTTTTTGTTTTGTGTTCTATTTTCAGAAGAGAACGGGCTGATTCTTGTTCAGGCTGGAACCTCTGAGCTTGAACTTCTGAGCTCAAGCAATACTCTCACCTTGGCCTCCCAGAGTGATGGATTACAGGCATGAGCCACCATGCCCTGTATCTCCCAGTGTTTTCTAAGCTCCTTCCACAGAGGAAGATGGGCCCAGGATGACCAGGGAGGCCTGAGGCTCAGTGTCCAGGATCTGCTGAATCACACGCTTAGGGCCTGGTCAGTGGATGCATCTCCTGCAAACATTTCTAAGTACCCCTTTGAAGGCTGGAATAGCTCAACTGGCCAGGGAGGCTGAGGAGGACATCCAGAAGCTAACTATGGTTCTGTTTAGGGCACTGTCTTCTAAGGTGTCCACTTAAAAGGTGTCCACTTAAGTCCCTGTTTGTTGGTGGGGAGGAATCTGGGCCAGAAAGTCAGTCAAGGGAGGGAGGTACCCAGACACAGGTGTGGTCATGTTTGCATAATGTCACTTGCAACATTTCCAGGTCTTCAGAGGGAGGGAGACAGCAGAGGGGCAGATTGGGGACCATTTGAAGAGTGGTTGGGCCCAGTCACAATTCCATGAGGGGCTAGGTTGCCAGATGTGCTTCTCAGAAATTTTTTTTTTTTTTTTAGACAGGCTCTCTTTATGTCCCCCTTGGTAGAGCGCTGTGGCGTCACAGCTCACAGCAACCTCCAACTCCTGGGCTTAGGTGATTCTCTTACCTCAGTCTCCTGAGTAGCTGGGACCACAGGCGCCCGTTAACAATGCCCGGCTATTTTTTTGTTGTTGCAGTTTGGCTGGGGCCAGCACCCCATCACCCTCGTATGTGGGGCTGGCGCCCCACCCACTGAGCCACAGGCGCCGCCCTCAGAAATGTTTTTAAGTCTCCTCAGAGACTGACCCAGGATAGCTAGGAAGGCCTGGTCACAGTCTAACATGGAGTTGGCCATTAGGGGACGCCTCCTGAAAATTTTCTATGCCCTCCTCTGGAGGCTGGGATCAGCCTGGCCACTCAGAAAGTTCTGTGTGGGATGCCACAGGCCCACCAGATCACTCTCTGACCGCTATTGGCTGAGATACAAGTTTAAGTGACACCTGGGTGAGGTGGCTTCTGGGCGTCCAGGTCTGTCCGGATTGTTCTCATTATCAGAGGGCCAGCTGATGCCATTTTTATATCATCCCTTGGAGTTTGGCTGCTGCAACTGTGGGGTAGGATCCAGTTGGGGAGCCTATGATTCAGTTCCAGGAGGCAGGCAACGAAGTTAGGGTCTTCTTGGACGTGGTATGGCACCACCTCAGTATGTACTCCCCTGAGATTGGTGCTGCAAGAGCAAGGTGGCAGCATCTTGAAACTGTGCGTTGACTAAGTCACCGAGGTCCCCACAGGTTTGTGCCATTGCTGGTGACCAATGTAGGGCGCCCTGGGCTCTGCTTCTTGCCCACTTAATGCCTGGTTATGGCTAGTGCTACCTGAGAATTTTTCTAGACCCCCCTTTGGGGGCAAAGGTCATGGCCAGGGAGGTCACAGGCTGGCATGGGGCACCATTGCTGAAGTTGCTTTCTGAAAAAATGTTTTTCCTGAAAACTTGTTTTATTTTAAAATTAAGTACTTAGCACTCATCTAATTCCATTGGTGTAGACTTTGACACTGTATTTGTATTTTCAGTTAATGTCATAACACAGATAAATTTCTTTTTTGGAGACAGAGCCTCCCTTTGTTGCCTTTGGTAGAGTGCCGTAGTGTTGTAACTCACAGCAACCTCAAACTCTTACACTCAAGGGATCCTCTTGCCTTAGCCTCCCAAGTAGCTGGGACTACAGGTACTTGCCACAATGCCCAGCTATTTTTAGGGACAGGGGACTCGCTCTGGCACAGGCTGGTCTGGAACTCGTTAGCTCAAATGATCCATCTGCTTCGGCCTCCCAGAGTGCTGGGATTATAGGCATGAGCTTCCGCCCCCAGCCACAGATATATTTTGGTTTGCAGTCTGTACTTGAGCAGTTTATTTAGTGGAATTTGGTAAAGTCCTTTATACATAACATTAATCTCGTCACAGTAAATACTTAATGATGGTCCAGTAATCTAAAATAAAATATAAATTAAACAAAATAAACCCGCATAAAACTCCCTCCAGCCCCCAAAGCTAGCTAGCAGTTGTGAGTTGTATTTATATGGAAACTTAATGTTTTTTTTTTTTTTTGTAGAGACAGATTGTCACTTTACTGCCCTCGGTAGAGTGCCGTGGCCTCACACAGCTCACAGCAACCTCCAACTCCTGGGCTTAAGAGATTCTCTTGCCTCAGCCTCCCGAGCAGCTGGGACTACAGGCGCCTGCCACAATGCCCGGCTATTTTTTTGTTGTTGCAGTTTGGCCGGGGCCCACCACCCTGGGCATATGGGGCTGGCGCCCTACTCACTGAGCCACAGGCGCCACCCGGAAACTTAATGTTTTAAAAATAGTTCTGGTTCTCCAGCTACCCCATCCCACCCTGGGTATGCAGCAATAGTAATAAATTATTTTATCCTACCAACTCCAAAAGATTAATTCAGTGTTCTTTAGCTTTTTTTTTTTTTTTTTGTAGAGACAGAGTCTCACTTTATGGCCCTCGGTAGAGTGCCATGGCTTCACACAGCTCACAGCAACCTCCAACTCCTGGGCTTAAGTGATTCTCTTGCCTCAGCTTCCCGAGTAGCTGGGACTACAGGCGCCTGCCACAACACCCGGCTATTTTTTGGTTGCAGTTTGGCCAGGGCCGGGTTTGAACCCGCCACCCTTGGTATATGGGGCTGACACCTTACCGACTGAGCCACAGGCACTGCCCGTTCTTTAGCTTTTTAAAATATAATTGGGGGCGGCACCTGTAGCTCAGTGGATAGAGCGCCGGCCACATACACCGAGGCTGGTGGGTTTGAACCCAGCCCAGGCCAGCTAAACAACAATGACAACTGCAACAAAAAATAGCCTGGTGTTGTGGCGGGTGCCTGTAGTCCCAGCTACTTGGAAGGCTGAGACAGGAGAATCGCTTAAGCCCAAGAATTTGAGGTTGCTATGAGCTGTGATGCCATGGCACTCTACCCAGGGTGACAACTTGAGACTGTCTCAAAAAAAAATATATATATAAAATTGGGAAAGTATTACTAATAAGCTTTTTTTTTTAGAGACTGCCTTACTAATAAGCTTTTAAAAAGGGATATTCTTCTGTAACAAGAATGACATATAAACCAATCAATAAAAGCATTTGACAAGGGCAGCACCTGTGGCTCATTGAGTAGGGCGCTGGCCCCATATGCCGAGGGTGGCGGGTTCAAACCCAGCCCCGGCCAAAATGCAACAAAAAAAATAGCCGGGCGTTGTGGCGGGCTCCTGTAGTCCCAGCTACTCGGGAGGCTGAGGCAAGAGAATCGCGTAAGCCCAAGAGTTAGAGGTTGCTGTGAGCCGTGTGACGTCATGGCACTCTACCCGAGGGCAGTACAGTGAGACTCTGTCTCTACAAAAAAAAAAAAAAAAGATAAAAACAAAAGCATTTGACAAGACATTAAATCACCATGGTTGTTGTTTTCAAGTTGAGATCTCTATCCCAATATCTTACATTCATAGTCTTATTGTGGTAGTTAAAATACTGAAAATTGGACTCCGGATTGCTGGGTTCTGAATGTGAATGTGAAAGATATATTCTCTTTTGAACCTACTTGCCTCCAAATCAGGTTTTTTTTTTTTTTTTGGAGACAGAGTCTCACTATGTCGCTCTTGGTAGAGTGCCGTGGCATCACAGCTATTTTTTTGTTGCAGTTGTCGTTGTTTAGCTGGCCCAGGCTGGGTTCAAACCCACCAGCCTCGGTGTATGTGGCTGGTGTCCTAACAACTGTGTTATGGCTGCTGAGCTGTACGTAACAAATTTTGTTAATACTAGATTTAGATTAATCATACAACCCAGGCTGTTGAGCTGCTCTAGCTTAGGCACACTATCTTCTATTTCTTCAAATTTGCTAGAAGCAGACAGGAAAGCACAACTAAATGCACCTGCTGGATAGAGATGTCATAGTAATCCATAAACAGCTCTAGCAAATAGACAGCAGGATGCCGGGCGGAAGGGCAAAGCATGAAGTGATTGCTCACAATGGCAATCAAGTCAGCAAAATACTGTCTGAGACTGAGTTGAGGACTGGCCTTTGTAAGGAAGCAACTTCATCTCCTTATATGGAAGCACTTGATGAATATCAGCAAGCAGTTGTCCTCACCACCAATGCCCCTCCAGTTCCATGGGACCCTGTGGGATGCCTAGCCAGATGTAGCAACTTCAGTCCAGAACCAAGGTCCTCACAGCCCCAGCCCCACTGGCATGGAAGGGATGCTGGCCCGCTCATGCTGTGGACAGTTGGTCACAAAGCATGGCTCTCATCTTGGGCCCAGCCACTGGGTCCTTGCACCGCCCAGTTAAAAAGACTGTCAGGCGGCTCCATGTACATTTGAATTATTTTTAAGTCCCCTAAGATGGGACATAGGCTCAGAATAACAGAGAGGCTGTTAGATGGCACCTAGTGCCCAGCTGCAGTTCCTATGGGGTCCATTTATTGGATTACCACCCTCCGCCCCACACACACATATACAACTTTAAAAGTACAGCTTGGATCAAACAGGGAGACCCCGGGTGGGCTCCATGGACACGGCCATGATCTTGATCTGGTGCTTGGTCATTTGAAGCAGTTGGGGAAATGTTTCCAATTCTGCACAGAAGGCCTGGATCTAGTGGTAAAGGGACAATGCCTTGGGGACTTCATTCTCCTGTGGGCTTTCCAGAAAGTTTAGTTTCCAAAGTCCCCCTCTGGCTGAATCCTTACTGGGCTGGAAGGGAAACCTGAGGCAGTTGGTCCTCCTCAGTACTTCCTAGAGCCCTGTCATCACCTGCACTTCCTGAAAATGTTCCCAAGTTCCCTCCCATGGAGAGGAAAGCCCCAGTGGGCACATACCCCATGATAGCTATAGTCACGGTGGGTCCTGGATGTACCTCCTGAAACTTTTTCTAAGCCTTCTTCTGTAGTAATAGGCAGGCTATTCAGGGAGGCCCTTGGACTGTTGTGAGAGGACCCCAGTTACTGCCCACTGCTGGATTGGGCCTGGTAGTTGGAGACAACCTTGAAAACATTTCTAAGTCCTTGGAGGCTGGAGAAAGAAAAGAAATATCCCAGTTTGGTACAGTAGTTCATGCCTGTAATCCTAGCACTCTGGGAGGCTGAGTCAGGTGTATTGCCTGAGCTCACAGGTTAGAAACCAGCCTGAGCAAGAGTGAGACCCCATCTCTAAAAATAGCCAGGCATTGTGGCAGGTGCCTGTAGTCCCAGCTACTTGGGAGGCTGAGGCAAGCAGATTGCTTGAGCCTAGTAGTTTGAGGTTGCTGTGAGTTATGACGCCAGTGCACTTACTGAGGAAGGAGAAATAAATTTTACATTTTCTGGTGGTCCTGAGATAGCAGCAGGCAGCTGCAGAAGAACTCAGCCTCCAAAGATAAGAATACATTTAAGAGATACATTAAACAGGAATAACCTTGAAAGAGACTATATAATAATATCACTCTGGTTTCTTGAGAAATATAATCATTAACTTTTTATGACTTTTTTTGCCTGCTAACTAAAAATTTCCCATGACCTAACATTTGTAAATGTAACTCTGTATATGTCTTGTTAGAATAGTATGAAAGAACTTTGTGAGAACGACTTAGGGGGCTCAGTGCTTTAAGGCTTTTGGCCTGCTGAGTTCCCTACCAGCTAATAAAATTCTTTCCCCTATAATCTTTGGTCATAGTCTGTTGGTTTTGATTTGCTGGTCCTGCAACACTACCAGGGTGACAAAGTAAGATTTGATCACAAAAAAAAAAAAAAAAAAAGTGGCTATATCTTCAAAGTATTTGTATTTAGACTAAATTTATTGCTAGTCAACACTTCACTGAGTGCACAGGGTCACTGGGACTATAGGTGCCTGCCACAATGCCCAGCTAGGTTTTCTAGACAGGGTCTTGCTCTTGCTCAGACTGGTCTCCAACTCCTGAGCTCAAGCAATCTACCTGACTAGGCCTCCCAGAGTGCTAGGATTAACAGGTGTGAACTAACAAGGCAGCCACTAACTGACCCTTTGTAAATTCACTTTCCCCTGTAAACTCAGTAGGGGCAGGTGTCTTAACTCCTTGTTGAGGCGCCATATCCTCCACTGTGATCTTTTCTTATTGAGACGGAGTCTCACTTTGTTACCCTTGGGAGAGTGCCCTAGGGCACTAGTGTCATGGCTGACAGCAACCTCAAACTCTTGAGGAGTGATCCTCCTGCCTCAGCCTCCCAGAATGTTAGGGCTATAGGTGTAAGCCACCATGCCTGGCCCCACTGCAATCTTCTTAAGAATCCCAGCTTCTGCTCCATTAGCCTGCTGCAGTGCCATTGTTGACCCTGAAGCCCTCGCATATTGTCACCACAACCCAGAAAGCTATCATTTCTGAAAATGGGAACCGGCATCACAGCTCTTTCGCCACCAGTAAGTCACTTCCGGGAGGTAGAAAAGACGGGAAGTCCGCGGAGTGGGCGTGGCCTCCCTTGCTTTTGCTCCACCCTTTCCTGGACACGCCCCTGAGTGCAGCCTTCTATGCCGGCACGTGGGTGCTGTTGAGCACTCGACCGACGGCAGAAATCCTCTTGATCTCCAACACGCAGGTTTTCAGCTTCACGTCCGTGTGGGTTTGTGGGATGCATGGGAAGTGACGGGCAGTAGCGCCTGAAAAACCCATGTTAGAGATCGCCCTCTCTCCTCACAGCCCGCGGGAGGGCTGCAGTTCCGCGGCAAGTAGTGGTGGGGTAGGTGGTGGGTGTCGCGTTCCAGGAATAAGTTATATGTTGAAGTCAAACTCTGAAACAGTCTGAAGTTAGGAAACACACTTTAGGGCTCCAGTTGCCCTCACCTCACATACAGGACTGGAGAGAAGTTAGAGGTTCCTGGAATCTACCTGTAAGTTTACACCTGTTGCCTTGGGCAGATCTTTGGGAATGCTTGTTGATCTGAAACAGACAAACAAAATCACACTCCGTAGTTCTCCCCAAGTCCATTCTGATTCTATGTTATGTCACGTCTTTCCAGGGCCATCTTGAGATGATTTCCAGGTCTATGTTTCCCAGCTCAAGCCTACTGTGCTTGCTTGCTGGAAAACACTTTTTTCCCCCTGATGATTGTTTTTAATTTAAGAAATCAAGGTAAACACACAAGAAGCCTGTGAACACTGGAATACATGAATATTAAGCTGCTGCATAGCATTCTTAATCCAAAACAATGCACATCTGCATGAGGTCTCTCCCGCGATGGGAGTAAGGAGGAAGAGAGAGATTTTTCTAACTGGGATTGAAGGTGGGAGTGAAACAAACAGTGGGAAGGAGGTTTTCATGTTTAACCAGAGAACAGACACTACTGTGCAGTCAGCAACACACCTGACTGACTGAGGCAGTTAATTTGCACTTGTCCTTGGCTGTGGCTGTTCCTGCTGCTGTTCTTTTGGTTCTTTATCGACGTCTTCTGCTTGGATAGGCAGCTCAAAGCTGATTTACCATTCCTTGGGGCAGATGCAAGCAGGGGCAGCTTGCCAGACTGAGTTGGATACTTGGTTTTCAGGCCTTCTGTAAACAGCGGCTGAAAGAGCAGATGGCGCAGCTCCTTTAGGACCTTCATCTGCTTCTGTCTCCCACGCTCTTCTTGCTGGTCAGCTTTTCCTCCCTTATACATCTCTTCTTCCAGCTCAATCTCAAGGGCAGCTGCTGCTTGCTCAATCCACGAGTTGTGCAGACAAGCCTGAAAGTTTTGATATTCAGCTTTCTCAATCTGTTGAGCTAGACGAATTTGCTCCTTGACTACATCCATGTACTTTGCCTGCACGGGGAACAGTGGGATGTCCTCATCTTTCTTGAGGGTTTTATAAATCTTCTTAAAGTTAATCACATCCTCAGGTCCAATCAGCATCAGGCTGAGGCCTTTGTTGGTGGCTCAAGCAGTCTGACCACTTTAGTGGACATAAATCTCTGAGGTGCGAGGGACCTGGTAAAGAATCACATGCTGTACTTTAGGAATATCCAGACCATGAGCTGCCACATCTGTTGCCAAGAGAACGCAGTCTTCCAGATGAGCAAATTGCTCCAGGTTTCTTCTGGTGCATACAGGCATGCAGGGTCAGTGGCATGATATCCAGAACTTTGAGGAGCCCAGAGAGGCATTTGATGCAAGAGATGCTGTTGGCAAACACTAAGCTGCAGCCTGAATACGGCATCAGGAAGTAGTACAGGTAAAAGTCTTTCTCATCAGTCTCCCAATGAATCTTGGTCTCTGTTAGTGTCTCCACTGTGGCCTCCTTCCTTGTGAGATCAATTACCTTGGGTTTGCTTCTCATGCCAATCTTCGGCATGAGGAGGTCAAGTTTGGCAGTTTTGTCCATTTTCTTGGTATGCTTCTTATGAAGGATTCGAGCAGGAACTTGATGAATTAGGGTTAGTGTGGCAGAAAAAACAAGCGTTTGTCTCTTTGGGTTGTATTGGGAGTCACTGAGCATTTCTAGCAGCTGTGAGAACTCAGCAAAATGGCCTTTCTCAGCCATCCAGTCAGCCTCATCTATTACCAGACACTTGAGCTGCTGAAGATTACTCAAATGAGGGTGTTTTTCTTTAACTGGTTCCCATAGCCGGCCTGGGGTGGTGATCACAATCTCAGGACAGCGCTTCAGCATTCTCTGCTGTTTCTGTGTGGACATTCCACTAACCAAAATAGCAGTTTTTATTCCTGTGAACTTGGCCACAGCATCATTGTGTTGTCTGACCTGCACAGCCAGTTCTTGAGTGGGAGTCAGAACCAGTCCAAGCAGAGAATGCTTTGGATATGCTTTATAGATGGCATTTTTGTCATCCGACTCTTGTTTTAACTTTTCAGTATGCTCTTTGTCAAGCTTTTCTTCTTCATCCTCATTCTGTTTGGGGAAAGGCTTCTCCTTGATCAGGAAAGACAGTCCTTCACCACCACCATCATCGTCATCATCACAGAAGAGTAGTGCCTGGTCTGAGATGGTGCCCACTGTCTTGGTTCTGACCTTGCTGAGCAGCACCCTAGACTCAGCTCCAGCCTGACTCTCAATTCCACTCTCATCAGGCAACACTCCAGACTCATTTCCAACTTTGCTTGGTGATTTAGTCTCAGCTCTGGCCTCGGTCTTTGTCTGTCCAGGTGGTGCTTCAGTGTTACTTTGACCAGGCTCTCTTTCTGCCACTGCAACAATGCATGAATCATTGGGATGGCAAAGGCAAGCGTTTTCCCGCTTCCTGTCTCAGCAGCCCCAAGGATGGCCAGCTTGTCACAGATGGCAGGTGCTATGGTCAGAGCTTGGATTGGTGTAGGTGCAGAGAAGCCTAGAAAACTGAGTGCTCGGAGAACAGGCTTGGGCAAAAACAGGTCTTTCCAAGCTGATATGTCTGCCTTCTGGTCATTGACTTCCGGCATCCATGTCTTTGCTTTTTTGGGCACCTTAGCAGCAGAACTCTGGGAAGGCTCCAACTTTTTCTCCCCTTTCTTTTTCTTCTTTTTTGGAACAGTATGGGCCAGGTTTTCTGATGCCATCTCCTCTACCTCTGGATCAAGAATAATGGTGCCATCTCCCTGGGGCTCTGGCTCAGCATCTTTGACTTCAAACTCTTTCTGGATACTGGTTCCTTCAGATGCCACATCTTTATTCTTCTTCAACTTGATCTTTTTCTTTGGGGAACTAGACTCTCCTTCCTCTTCTTTTTTTTTTTTATTGTTGGGGATTCATTGAGGGTACAATAAGCCAGGTTACACTGATTGCATTTGTTAGGTAAAGTCTCTCTTGCAATCATGTCTTTCCCCCAGAAGGTGTGGCACACAAGGCCCTACCCCCTCCCTCCTTCCCTCTCTCTGCTTTTCCTCCCCCACACATGACCTTAATTGTCATTAATTGTCCTCATATCAAAATTGAGTACATAGGATTCGTGCTTCTCCATCCTTGTGATGCTTTACTAAGAATAATATCTTCCACTTCCATCCAGGTTAATACGAAGGATGTAAAGTCTCCATTTTTTTTAATAGCTGAATAGTATTCCATGGTATACATATACCACAGCTTGTTAATCCATTCCTGGGTTGGTGGGCATTTAGGCTGTTTCCACCTTTTGGCGATTGTAAATTGAGCTGCAATAAACAGTCTAGTACAAGTGTCCTTATGATAAAAGGATTTTTTTCCTTCTGGGTAGATGCCCAGTAATGGGATTGCAGGATAGAATGGGAGGTCTAGCTTGAGTGCTTTGAGGTTTCTCCATACTTCCTTCCAGAAAGGTTGTACTAGCTTGCAGTCCCACCAGCAGTGTAAAAGTGTTCCCTTCTCTCCACATCCACGCCAGCATCTGCAATTTTGAGATTTTGTGATGTGGGCCATTCTCATTGGGGTTAGATGGTATCTCAGGGTGGTTTTGATTTGCATTTCTCTAATATATAGAGATGATGAACATTTTTTCATATGTTTGTTAGCCATTCATCTGTCTTCTTTAGAGAAGGTTCTATTCATGTCTCTTGCCCATTGATATATGGGATTGTTGGCTTTTATCATGTAGATTAATTTGAGTTCTCTATAGATCCTAGTTATCAAGTTTTGTCTGATTCAAAATATGCAAATATCCTTTCCCATTGTGTAGGTTGTCTCTTTGCTTTGGTTGTTGTCTCCTTAGCTGTACAGAAACTTTTCAGTTTAATGAAGTCCCATTTGTTTATTTTTGCTGTTGTTGCAATTGCCATGGCAGTCTTCTTCATGAAGTCTTTCCCCAGGCCAACATCTTCCAGTGTTTTTCCTATGCTTTCTTTGAGGATTTTTATTGTTTCATGCCTTAAATTTAAGTCCTTTATCCATCTTGAATCAATTTTTGTGAGTGGGGAAAGGTGTGGGTCCAGTTTCAGTCTTTTACATGTGGATATCCAGGTCTCCCAACACCATTTATTGAATAGGGAGTCTTTCCCCCAAGGTATGTTCTTGTTTGGTTTATCAAAGATTAGGTGGTTGTAAGATGTTAGTTTCATTTCTATTAGATTTCAAGTGTCTATGTCTCTATTTTTGTGCCAGTACCATGCTGTCTTGACCACTGTGGCTTTGTAGTACAGACTAAAATCTGGTATGCTGACGCCCCCAGCTTTATTTTTATTACAAAGAACTGCCTTAGCTATACGGGTTTTTTTCTGGTTCCATACAAAATGCAGAATCATTTTTTCCAAATGTTGAAAGTACAATGTTGGTATTTTGATAGGAATGGCATTGAATAGGTAGATTGCTTTGGGAAGTACTAGACATTTTAACAATGTTGATTCTGCCCATCCATGAGCATGGTATGTTCTTCCATTTGTTAATATCCTCTGCTATTTCCTTTCTGAGGATTTCATAGTTTTCTTTATAGAGGTCCTTCACCTCCTTCTTTAGGTATATTCCTAGGTATTTCATTTTCTTTGAAACTATGGTGAAGGGAGTTGTGTCCTTAATTAGCTTCTCATCTTGACTGTTATTGGTGTATACAAAGGCTACTGACTTGTGGACATTGATTTTATATCCTGAAACATTACTGTATTTTTTGATGATTTCTAGGAGTCTTGTGGTTGAGTCTTTGGGATTCTCTAAGTATGAGATCATATCATCAGCAAAGAGGGAGAGTTTGACCTCCTCTGCTCCCATTTGGATTCTCTTTATTTCCTTGTCTTGCCTAATTGTATTGGCTAGAACTTCCAGCACTATGTTGAAAAGTAAAGGTGATAGAGGACAACCTTGTCTTGTTCCAGTTCTAAGAGGAAAAGCTTTCAGTTTTACTCCATTTAGTAAAATATTAGCTGTGGGTTTGTCATAGGTAGCTTCAGTCAGTTTTAGAAATGTCCCACCTATGCCTATACTCTTCAGTGTTTTAATTAGAAAAGGATGCTGGATTTTATCAAATGCTTTTTCTGCATCTATTGAGAGGATCATATGATCTTTATTTTTGCCTCTGTTAATATGGTGGATAACGTTTATGGACTTGCGTATGTTAAACCAGGCTTGCATCCCTGGGATGAAACCTACTTGATCATGATGTATGACTTTTTTGATGATAAGCTGTAATCTATTGGCTAGGATTTTGTTGAGAATTTTTGCATCTATATTCATGAGTGAGATTGGTCCAAAATTCTCCTTTTTGGTTGGGTCTTTTCCTGGTTTTGGTATCAGGGTGATGTTTGCTTCATAGAATGTGTTGGGGAAGATTCCTTCTTCCTCGATTTTTTGGAATAATTTCTGCAATACAGGAATAAGCTCTTCCTTGAAGGTTTGATAGAATTCTGGTGTGAAGCCATCTGGACCAGGGCATTTTTTAATTGGAAGATTTTTTATTGTTTCTTTAATCTCAGTGCTTGAAATTGGTCTGTTCAGGAGCTCTGTTTCTTCCTAAGTCTAGGGAGAGGGTGTGATTCCAAATATTGATCCATTTCCTTCACATTGTCAGGAAGGCAACACCAGGTGGCTGTGAGTTGAAGGGGGCCGAAGCAGAGGCAGAACCTATGTCATGGGACACATGCCCCTAGGCCACAGGAATACACAAACATGGTCACAAGTACTCTCAAAACCGCCAATAGTGTCACAGAGATGCCACTTCCCCTCTATAGGCACACAAGCACTTCACACCTGCTGATCCTTAGTACTCCCACCCCAGAGTTCTCTAACACATTCTCCTGGGAGGTTTTCAGGTGCGCTGGCACTGACCAGGCCTGGGCCTTCTTGCCTCAGTGTCTTCCTAAGCTGAGAGAACATAAAGCAGGAAATGAAGAAAATATGTTACACTTCTAGATTCTGTGGGACTGGATAATAAAGCTATTTGGTTGCAAACATGCTTTATCCTTCAAGAGTAGGGATGGCCAGAAGGTGGTTAATACATCATCAGGACTACCACTTCTACTACTACCACTCCCATAGGACCTGGAGGCAGGGCCAGTTCTTCCTCAGGTTCAAAAGGTGGCACTGCCTCTTTCAGAAGGTTAGAGCACCCTTCAAGTGTCTCAATTCTGGGGTGCTCACCTCACAAAGATCCAGGTAGGAAGGGCTGCTTGTTAAGCTGAAGAGGCAGGCAGCATCTTGGAGTGACACTTCTACCATATCCACCCTACTGGACATGGAAGGCAGAGCACTGAACCCAGAGGATCATTCTTGAGACTTAAGATTTAATGGAATTTGTCTTGCTAGGTCACCATTTTATTTTGGAAGTACATAACTTGTCTGTTGTCTCAGGTTCACAGAGGAACTTTGTCTCAGGATGAATTATACCTTAAGTCTCCATGTATATGTATTAAAAAGTAGACCCTCCATAGTTGACCATCTCCTTAAGTTGACCTAATTTTCATAGACCGGACATGTACCACATGTACATAACAGTACCTTAGCTCTAGTTCCATATGTTGACCACCTCTGTATGTTGACAGTTACAGTCCCTTGGGTGGTTAACTTACAGAGGTTCTACTGTACATATATGTACATGTATTTAGATGAATCAGAGGGCTGGGCATGGTGGCTCATGGCTGTACTTCTAGCACTCTGGGAGGCTGAGGCAGCAGGATTGCTTGAGATTAGGAGTTTGGGACTGGCCTGAGACCCATCTTTACTAAAAATAAGAAAATTAGCTGGGATTTGCTTGTAGTCCCAGCTAGTCGGGAGGGTGAGGCTGGAGGATTACTTAAGCCCAGTAGTTTGAGGTTGGTATGAACTAGGCTGAGGCTATGGCATGCTAGCCCAGGCAACAGAGGGAGACTGCAGGGAAAACTATTATTATTATTATTTGAGACAGAGCCTCAAGCTGTCACCCTGAGTAGAGTGCCATCATATCACAGCTCACAGCAACCTCCAATTCCTGGCTCAAGCGATTCTCCTGCTTCCGCCTCCCAAGTAGCTGGGACTACAGGTGCCCGCCACAATACCTGGCTATTTTTTGGTTGCAGCCATCGTTGTTGTTTGGCGGCCCAGGCTGGATTCGAATCCGCCAGCTCAGGTGTATGTGGCTGGCACCTTAGCTGCTTGAACCACAGGCTCCGAACCGGAAAACTATTATTTTTTAAAAAATATGGAATGCTGGGCGGCGCCTGTGGCTCAGTGAGTAGGGCGCCAGCCCCATATGCCGAGGGTGGTGGGTTCAAACCCAGCCCCAGCCAAACTGTAACAAAAAAAAAAAAATAGCCGGGCATTGTGGCGGGCGCCTGTGGTCCCAGCTGCTCACGTAAGCCCAAGAGTTAGAGGTTGCTGTGAGCCGTGTGATGCCACGGCACTCTATCTGAGGGCGGTACAGTGAGACTCTGTCTCTACAAAAAAAAAAAAAAATATGGAATGCTTCATGAATTTGCATGTCATCCTTGTGCAGGGGCCGTGCTAATCTTCTCTGTATCGTTCCAATATTTAGTATATGTGCTGCCAAAGTGAGCACCGGAGGGAGACTGTTTAAAAAAAAAAGAAGAGACACCAGAGATCTCTTTCAGTCTCTGTCTCCCTGTGCAGGCACAAAAAAATAAGTCATGTGACCAAACTGAATATAGCCATCTATAAGGCATATAGAGCCCTCACTGTGAGATGGTGGTCTGGTGGGCCAAGGTGCCCAACTCCTCCATTCCCCCTTTCTCCAAGAAACAAAGATGGGAAGGGAAGCTGAGCCTGGGACACACAGGATAAGGCCTTAATGACTTCATGGAACACACACATAGACAAGACAAGGTCATGCTGACCCCACTGATGTTAAAATATTTTTACTTAACTATTATTTTGCTTAACCAAGTAACCACAAGTGCCATAAATCTGCTTCTGTATGTGCTGGTTGTGGAGTCCAGCAGCTTGCTTGCTGTGTTAAACAACCTGTATAAACTGTGCATTAACCCTGGTTGGGGCTGCTCTCCTCAGGGCAGCTGACCAGCTGGTCTATATAAAGGTTCCTTATTGGCATTTTAAAGATTATTTGTCTGGTGGTAACTTTGCTCGCACTATAACAACTAGAAACTGAATTGGCCAGAACCTACGCAGCCTCTGAACTGTGAGAAAATAAATGACTATTGTTAAAGGCCCTAAGACTATGGTATTTTGTTATGGGAACCCAAATAATTGGTGACTGTTGATACTACTGCACAGAAGGGTTCTCCATTGTATTAACATGACTAGTTGAAAAATGATCCCTTCTTTTGTCTTTATGTTCAGATCTATTCCTGTCCTTGGATCTGCCCTTCTGTTTCCATCTGTGTATCAGCTGGCCACCAGACATAATTTTCTTACTCCAGGAACAGTGATTAATGCATTTGGATGGCTTTGGGTGGGACTGTCTCATATGTTATCAATGAGCAATTTGTCAGAGAATTGAAGGGGCAAATGGTATCTGTGTATACTTTGCAGAAAGGAGTGATTCCATCATTATCATATAGAATTTTTCTTTTTTCTTTTTTAGAGACAGAGTTTCACTTTATCGCCCTTGGTAGAGTGCCCTGGCTCTCACATAGCTCACAGCAACCTTCAACTCCTGGGCTCAGGTGATTCTCTTGCCTCAGCCTCCCGAGTAGCTGGGACTACAGGCGCCCATCACAGCGCCTGGCTATTTTTTTGTTGCAATTTCTCCGGGGCCGAGTTTGAACCCACCACCCTCGGTATATAGGGCCGGCGCCCTACCCAGTGAGCCACAGGTACCGCCCAGATTTTTTTATATGCATAGTAGTTAAGCTTTAGTAAAGATGGAATAGCATGGATCACGACCAGAGTAGAATTTCACCACCAATCTGGAAAAGTCTGCTTGACATTTTGCATCAGATACTTGTTTAGTATCAGAAACATTTTCTAAAGTTAAGCATTCTAACTATTGAGAAGAAACTTTCCTTGTGAAATGATGGCTTCTGTTTGCTCCCAAGGTAGTTCTGGAGGTCTGCCTCCTGAAGACATCTCAGGTATTTACATCTGTATGCAATTTTGAAAAGATCCTATCTGATCTGAGTTACACTGTCCACAGTACTGTGTGTTGTGGCTTCATGTGATGTCCGCATTAATACAATGTCAAGCTGAGTATGGTAGCTCATGCCTGTAATCCTAGCACTCTGGAAGGCTGAGGTGGGTGGATTGCTTGAGTTCAGAATTTGAGACCAGTCTGAGCAAAAGTGAGACCCCATCTCTAAAAGAAATAGTTGGGTGTTTTTGTGGGTGCTCATAGGCTCAGCTTCTTGGGAGGCTAAGGCAAGAGGGTTTCTTGAGCCCAAGAGTTTGAGGTTGCTGTGAGTTATAATGCTAGGGCACTCTACTAAGGGTGATAGAGACAGGAAAAAAAAAAAAAAGGCTGGGCATGGTAGCTCAGGCCTGTAATCCTAGCATTCTGGGAGGCTGAGATGGGTGGAATTCTTTTTTTTTTTTTTTGTAGAGACAGAGTCTCACTTTATGGCCCCCGGTAGAGTGCCGTGGCCTCACACAGCTCACAGCAACCTCCAACTCCTGGGCTTAAGCGATTCTCTTGCCTCAGCCTCCTGAGTAGCTGGGACTACGAGATGGGTGGAATTCTTGAGCTCAGGAGTTAGAGATCAGCCTGAGCAAGAGCAAGACCTGTCTCTAAAAATAGCTGGGTGTTGTTGTGGGCAACTGTAGTTCCAGCTACTTGGGAGGTTGAGATAAGAGGATCACTTGAACCCAGGAGTTTGAAGTTGCTGTAAGCTATGATGCCATGGCACTCTACCAATGGCAACACAGTAAGACTCTGTCTCTAAAAATAAAAAAAAGATAGAAGGTCATAGGCCTGGTATGGCAGTTCACGCCTGTTCTAGCACTTGAGAACTGAGAGGCTGAGACAGGAAGATTGTTTGAGTCCAGGAGTTCAAAGCTGCAGTAAGCTATGATGGTGTCATTGCATCCCAGCCTGGGTGACAGAGTGAAATTCTGTCTCAACAAACAAAAACCAGAATGTCATATATATGGGACATCATGTGTAAGAATAAAAAATAGACTATGTCTGAGGAAAAAAATACATACATAGTAATAAGGGTTAGAATGTACCTCAACAAAATGAAAAGTTGATTTGAATATCCATAAGTGCAATGGGATATTTTAATATATCCTTAAGAAAAGGAATCAGGGCTTGGTGCTAGCTCAGTGGTTAAGGTGCCGGCCACATACACTGGGGCTGGCAGACAACAATGACAACTATAACAAAAAAAAATAGCTGGGTGTTGTGGCAGGTGCCTATAGTCCCAGCTACTTGGAAGGCTGAAGCAAGAGAATTGCTTAAGCTCAAGAGTTTGAGGTTGCTGTGACCTGTGATGCCAGGCACTCTACCGAGAGTGACATAGTGAGACTCCGTCTAAAAAAAAACAAGAAAAAGAAAAAGAGAAAAGGAATCAGGGACACATAGTTATTAATGGCATTAAGAGAACAAGAACTAGGGCAGCACCTGTGGCTCAGTCGGTAAGGTGCCGGCCCCATATACCGAGGGTGGCGGGTTCAAACCCGGCCCCAGCCAAACTGCAACAAAAAAATAGCCGGGTGTTGTGGCGGGCACCTGTAGTCCCAGCTACTTGGGAGGCTGAGGCAAGAGAATCGCTTAAGCCCAGGAGTTGGAGGCTGTGAGCTCTGTGATGCCATGGCACTCTACCTAGGGCCATAAAGTGAAACTCTGTCTCTACAAAAAAAAAAAAAAGAGAACATGAACTATACAAATTAAAGCTTATGGTAAAAGAGGGAAGACAGCTTTAGACAATACTGCCAACCATGATAATCTGAATTATATGCCTAGTACACACATGAATAAAAGGAAACTCCAGACTGCAGATGGCCCTTTGATGTGAAGCTTGTGGAGACATCTGTGAAAACCTATGTATCTCTTCAAACCTGAAGTGGTAGTGTCAGCATACTCTTGCTCAGCAGGGAAAATAAATCAGGAAATGGGCAGGGAGGAGGCTGTCTTCCTGTAAGATGGTTTCAATACCAGACCAATGTCTTTGCTTTTGTTGGCAAATCTCATGTAAGTTAGTCTATTAGTGAATTCAAACAGACCTATAAAGGAATAGATTCTAGGTGGTTTGAAACATTATCTGTGTTGACATGACATAAGCCAGGAGGGCCATGTTCAACTTCGCATTTTATTGCCCTATCATAGATGTCTCTCTCTCTCTCTTTTTTTTTCTTGAGACAGTCTCAGTCTGTTGCCCTGGATAGCGTGCTGTAGTGTCATAGCTCACAGCCACCTCAAACTCTTGAGCTTAAGTGATTCTCTTGCCTCAGCCTCCCAAGTATCTGGGATTATAGTCCGCCCCAATGCCCAGCTACTTTTTCAATTTTTAGTAGAAATGGGGTCTTGGTCAGGATGGTCTCAAAACACTTGCGCTCAGGTGATCCACTGAGTGCTAGGATTATAGTCGTGAGCTACTGCCTCTGGCCCCATATGTCTCTTCTTATTCAAATTCTATTATTATCTAAATCCTACTCAGAAGGAATAATAAAGAACAAAGGTGAATATAATTCACATAAGTTTATACTCTATGATAAACTTTGCAAACTTGCCAATTTAGGTAAGGAAAATGGAATAAGGCAATTCTGGCTAAAAATCTTAAAAAGTTTTCTCAAAGGAAAGTTGTAGTATATATAATGGCTAAGAGATACCCATTACCTTCTGCACAGAGCCTGTAGGAAAAATCCCACAATTACCAATGTGTCATTTTTTTCAATAAGTTCTTAAAGAACTGAAATTAAAAAAGAATTGAAATTAATCCTAATTGTATGTTAAAAATACATTTCAATTCACTCATGGATCCAGATAGTAGAGAAAAATTTTATTGATTTAATGAAAAAGCACAACCTTTTATACTTTTGGACTATTGCTTAAAGAGATTTACAAAACTATCCCAGTTCGAAGCTTCCTTGCAAAAGAAAGAAGTAGCAATATAAAGTCCAGAGATGCACTTTAAGAATAAGCAACTAATAAAAACATTTTTGACTTTGGTAACATTTTTTTTCAGGTTGTGAATTTTCTACAGCATTATACAGTCATGCATTGCTTAACAATGAAAATAAATTCTGAGAAATCCATCATTAGGCAACTTCATCTCTGTATAAACATCAGAGTGCCCTTAACACAAACTGAGATGGTGTAGCCTATCATAAACCTAGTCTGTATGGTGGAGCCTCTTGTTCCTGGACTACAAACCTGAACACTATGTTACAGTACTGAATACTGTAGGCAACTGTAACACAGTAACAATTTATGTATGTAAACATAGAAAATGTACAGGAAAAATACAGCATAAAACATAAAAAAGAGTACACCTGTATAGGGCGTGAATGGAGCTTGAATGGAGCTTAGGACTGGAAGTTGCTCTGGGTGAATTGGTGAGTAAATGTGAAGGCCTAGAACATTATTGTAGGTTACTGTAGATTTTATAAACACTATACACTTAGGCTACACTCACTCAACTTACAAAAAAATAGTTCTTTCTGCAGTAATAAATTGAGCATAGCTTATAGTAACTTTTACTTAATAAGCTTTTAAATTTAACTTTTTGGCTCTTTTGTAGTAACAATTTATAATACACACTGTACAGCTGCACAAAAATAATTGCCTACTTTATAACCTTATTCCTTAAGTTGTATAATTGTTTTACTTTTTGAAATTTCAGAATATTATAGGGTACACAAGTTTTAGTTACAGAATTTTCTTTTGTACGTTTTAAGTCAAAGTTACAAGTGTGCCCAGAAAGTATGCATTGTACCCACTGGGTGGGAATTTACCCAACTCCTTTTCCTCACTCCCACCTATATGAATTGAGTTTTGCTTTCATATGAACATATAGTGTTGCGTTCCAATTTAGTATTGAGTACATGTGGTGTTTGTTTTTCCATTCTTACAGTACTTCACTTAAGAGAATGGTCTCCAATTCTATCCAGGTTATTATGAAAGATACTAGATCACCATCTTTAGGTTGAATGGTATTCCGTGGTATGCATATACCACATTTTATTAATCCATTCATGAATTGATGGGTACTTGTGTGGTTTCACATCTTTGTGATTGTGAATTGTGCTGCTATAAACATTCAAGTGTTTAAGTGTCTCTTTTATAAACTGTCTTTTTTTCCTTTGGGTAAATGCCCTAGTAATGGATTTCAGGAGCAAATAGTAGGTCTACTTTAAGTTCTAAGTCCACACTACATTCCATAGTGTTTTGTAGTCCCACCAACAATTTCTGAGTGTTCCTTTCTTTTCCTATCCATGCCAGGATCTGTTGCTTTGGAACTTGATAATATACCCATTTTTTTTTTTTTTGAGTCTCTGTCACCTTGCGTATAGTGTTGTGGTATTAAAAAAAAAAAACCCAAAAAACAAAAAAAACAAAACTCCTGGATTTAAGCAATCCTCTTGCCTCAGAAATATGATAATTTCAACAAAACTTTTATTTTTTTCCAGTTTTGGCCAGGGCCAGGCTTGAACCTGGCACCCCAGTATATGGGGCTGGTGCCCTACTCCTTCAGCCACAGGCGCCACCCCTCAATAAAACTTTTTTTTTCCTTAGTCTCACTCTTTCATCTTGGGTAGAGTACTATGGCATCATAGTTCACAACTTCAAACTGCTGGGCTCAAGCAATCCTCTTGCCTCAGAAATATTTGATAATTTCAACACTTGTGTTTTTGACCGAGTCTCATGAATCTCACACTGTCACTCAATGTGAGAGTCATTCTTATTGGGGTTAGGTGGTATCTCAATGTGGTTTTAATTTGCCATTTCCCCGATTAGAGACATTGAACATTTTTCATGTGCTTTTTGGCCGTTAGTCTACCTTCGTTAGACAAGTTTCTGTTCATGTCTTTTGGTGAATTTTTAATGGGGTTGTTTTATTTTATTTTATTTTTTTTGAGACAGAATCTCAGTTTGTCATTTTTGGTAGAGTGCCATGGCATCATAACTCACAGCAACCTCAAACTCTTGGGCACAAGTGATCTCTTGCCTCAGCCTGCCAAGTAGCTGGGACTACAGGTGCCTGCCACAACACCTGGCTAGTTTTAGAGACAGGGTCTCACTCTTGCTCAGGCTGGTCCCCAACTCCTGAGCTCAGGCAATCTACCCACCTTGGCCTCCCAGAGGACGAGGATTACAGATGTAATCCACCTTGGCTGGCCCTGGGTTGTTTGATCTTATTGATTTGCTTGAATTCCTTGTAGAATCTCATTATCAGTCTTTTATCAGGTGCATAGCATGTAAATATCTTTTCCCATTCTGTAGGTTGTTTATTTGCTTTGTTGATTGTGCCCTTGGCTGTGCAGAATTTTTTTTATCTTGATCAGGTCCCACTGATTTATTTTTGTTGCTGTGATTGCTCTTGGGGTCTTCTTCATCAAATCCTTGCCTATGCTGGTTCTATAAGAGTAGTTTCAACATTTTCTTCTAGAATTCTTATAGTTACATGTCTTAGGTTTAAGTCTGTTATCCACCATGAATTCATTTTTGAGTGCATCTGAGAAAATCAGCACCTTTTTTTTTTTTGGTAAGAACACTTATGAAAGTTGGCAAAGATGGGACATACCTCCAAATGATAAAACCCACAGCCAACATCATCTTGAGCAGAGAAAATTGAAAGCGTTCCCACTCAGAAGTGACACCAGACAAGGTTTCCCTCTATTGCCACACATAGTGGCAAAACAGTGCTAGAAGTCCTAGCCAGAAGAGAAGGATATCAAAGATAACCACATGGAAAGAGTAGAAGTCAAACTATCACTATCACTCTTTGCGATGGTTTGATTTTATATTAGACTCAAACCAAGAGACACTTGGAATTGATAAATACAGCAATGTCTCAGGTTATAAAATCAATTTACACAAATCAGTAGCTTTCATATACTCCAACAACAGTCAAGCTAAGAATAAAATCAAAGACCCAATACCTTTCACAGTAGCATCAAAGAATATGAACTACCTTGGAATATATTTAACAAAGGAGGCAAAGGATCTCCATAGGGAGAA
This sequence comes from Nycticebus coucang, assembly GCF_027406575.1. Lineage (NCBI taxonomy): Eukaryota > Metazoa > Chordata > Mammalia > Primates > Lorisidae > Nycticebus > Nycticebus coucang. The sequence continues at coordinate 65,997,307 of NC_069782.1, read as the reverse complement.
TTATAAAATACTGAGAAAGGAAATCACAGAGGACATAAACAGATAGAAAAATGTATCATGCTCACGGACTAGTGAAATTAACATAGTTAAAATGTTAATTAAATTACATTTACAGATTCCCATTAAAATATCAACATCCTATTTCACAGATCTTTTTTTTTTTCTTTTGAGACCGAGTCTCACTTTGTCATCCTCAGTAGAGTGTTGTGGTGTCATATCTCATAGCAACCTCAAACTTTTGGGCTCAAGCAATCCTCTTGCTTCAGCCTTCCAAGTAGCTAGGACTACAGGTGCCTGCCATAACACCCTGCTATTTTTAGATATGGGGTCTCACTCCAGCTCAAGCAATCCACTGCCTTGGCCTCCCAGAGTGCTAGGATTACATGCATGAGCCACTGCACTTGCCCTTATTTCACAGATATTGAAAAATAGGTCTATGCTTTGCATGGAATCACAAATATTCCAAATAGCCAATATGATCTTACCTAAGAACAAATCTAGCAGCATCACTTCACCAGCCCTTAGGCTATACTACAAGGCTGTAGTAATCAAAACAGCAAGGTATAGGCATTAAAGTAGTTGTGGGGCTTGGCACCTGTAGCATGGCGGTTACAGCACCAGCCACATACACCGAGACTGGCAGGTTTAAATCTGGCCCAGGTCATCTAAACAACAATGACAAATGCAACAAAAAAATAGCCAGGCACTGTGGCAGGCACCTGTTTTCCCAGCTATTTGGGAGGCTAAGACAAGAGAATTACTTAAGCCCAAGAGTTTGAGGTTGCTGTGAGCTGTGACATCACAGCACTCTACAGGGGCAACAGAGTGAGACTGTCTCAAAAAAAAAAAAAAGTCATGGACCTATGGATCAGAACAGAGAATCCAGGTGGTGCCTATGGCTCAGTGGGTAGAGCACCAGCCCCATATATTGAGGGTGGTGGGTTCAAACCCAGCCCTGGCCAAACTGCAACAACAACAACAACAAATAGCTGGGTGTTGTAGCAGGCGCCTGTAGTCCCAGCTACTAGGGAGGCTGAAGCAAGAGAATTGCCTAAACCCAAGAGTTGGAGGATGCTGTTAGCTGTGTGATGCCACAGCACTCTACTGAGGGCAATAAAGTGAAATTCTGTCTCTAAAAAACCCAAAAAAACAAAAAGAACAGAGTATCCAGATATGAAACCATCTTCTTATTGCCATTTGATCCTTGACAAAGGAATTAAAAGCATACACTGGGGAAGAGACTCTTCTATTCAATAAATGGTGCTGGGAAAATGGTGCTGGGAGAACTGGATAGCCACATGTAAAAGACTGAAACAGGACTCCCTCTCATTACTCATATATGTATTTTTTACCTTGTAAAGTGTGTATGGGATGAGAACCATCAATATCACTGTCTTCTCCAGATCTTTTCCACCAGGGGCACTCACACACAGAGCTGTCATTACCTATGTTAACAGCAAGAAATCCTTCTGCAGTATCTCCTCAAGGACCTGAATGAGGCTGTTTTACTAACTGTTTTTATTTATAATAGGTATATACTCTAAAACAGGCATCCTCAAATTTTTTAAACAGGGGGCCAGTTCACTATCCCTCAGACAGTTGGAGGGCCGAACTATAGTTAAAAAAACAAACAAACTATGAACAAATTCCTATGCACACTGAACATATCTTATTTTGAAGTAAAAAAACAAAATGGGAGCAAATACAATCACACCGCCTCATGTGGCCTGTGGGCCGCAGTTTGAAGACCCCTGCTCTAAAATAACAATAAAAGTATAGTATCATAAATCACATAAACCAGTAATATAGTCATTTATCACATACTATGTATTACACATAATTATGTGTGCTGTGCTTTCATCAATTCTAAGTGCAGCAACATCAAATATTGGAGTTAATATGTTATACTATGATGTTACAACCACTATGACTTTAATGGGTGACAGAATGTTTTCAGCTCTATTACAATCTTATGGGGCAGTCGTTATATATGTGGTCTTCATTATGTGGCATCTAGCTGTACATGAATTACCTTGCATCTAGCCTTCCATTTTAATTACATCTACAGGATTACTCTATAGCAGGAATTTTAATAAATTTGATAGTACTTTTTAAAATTGAAAACTTTCTCCTATTGCATACATTTATAGGGTTTTTATCCAGTGTGCATTCTAACATGTTTTTTTAAGGATCTGGACAAACTGAAGGCTTTTCCACACTGCTTACACTCAAGAGGTTTCTCTCCACTATGAATTCTTTCATGTCTTTGAAAGGAACTGTGAAGACTAAATGCTTTCCCACATTCTTTACATTCATAAGGTTTCTCTCCTGTGTGCATCCTCATGTGTCCTTGAAAGCTTGTAGGATAAATGAAGGCTTTCCCACATTCCTTACATTCATAGGGTTTCTCCCCAGTATGAGTTCTTTCATGTATGTGAACATAACCAGAACAACTAAAGGCTTTTCCACATTGTTTACATTCATAGGGTTTCTCTCCACTATGAGTTCTTTCATGTGTTCGTAATGCACTAGGAAAAATGAATGCTTTCCCACATTCCATACATTTGTAAGGTCCATCTCCAGTATGTGTTATCATGTGTCTTCGAAAGTTTTCAAGAGAAATAAAGGCTTTTGCACATTCCTTACATTCATAGGGTTTTTCTCCAGTGTGATTTCTCTCATGTATTTGCAAATCTAGAGGATAATTAAAGGTTTTCCCACATTTTTTACATTCATAGGGTTTTTCTCCAGTGTGAGTCCTTTCATGTATTCGAAAGTAAGTGGTACGACTAAAGGCTTTCCCACATTCTTTACATTTATAGGGCTTTTCTCCAGTATGCACTCTCATGTGTAGTCGAAAGGTTGGACGAGCACTGAAGGATTTCCCACATTCCTTACATTTATAAGGCTTCTCTCCTGTATGAGTTCTTTCATGTATTTGAACAGAAGTGGAACATCTGAAGGCTTTACCACATTGTTTACATTTGTAGGGTTTCTCTCCAGTATGAATTCTTTCATGTACTCGTAAGAAACTGGGAAAAATGAATGCTTTCCCACATTCTTTACATTTATAACGTCTGTCTCCATTGTGTGTTATCATGTGTGTTTGAACACGTGTGTGGGAAATGAAGGCTTTACCACATTCCTTACATTCATAGGGTTTCTCTCCAGTGTGAGTTCTTTCATGTATTCGAATAGAACTAGGACAACTGAATGCTTTCCCACATTTTTTACATTTATAGGGCTTTTCTCCAGTGTGAATTCTTTCATGAATTCGAAGAGAACTGGGAGAACTGAGAGCTTTGCCACATTGCTTACATTGATAGGGTTTCTCTCCAATGTGAGTCCGTTCATGTGTTTGAAAGCGTTGGTGATATATGAAGGTTTTTCCACATTGTTTACAACTGTAGGGTTTTTCCCCAGTGTGAGTCTTCTCATGTCTTTGAAAAGATTTGAGATAACTAAAGGCTTTTCCACATTCTTTACATTTATATGGCTTCTCATCTAATTTGCATCCAGTGTGAGTCCTCATGTGTCTTGTAAGGGATGAACGCCGCATGAGCACTTTGCCACACACACTACATTCATATGGCTTTACTCCAGTGGTTTGCTTTGTAAGAGTGAGATTTGGACTAAAGATTTCTCCATACCAATTACCTTCTTTACTTGCACAGAGTCTCTCAACCATATAGCGTCTGTAAAAAGATTAGAAACAGGTGAATCATAGTTATTTATTTATGATTTTATATTTATTACCAAGTGGCAGAATTAGATTTTTACCATTCTTAGGGGAACTGTACGTTTTCTGCCTTGTCTGAATTGTTTTAAAGTTAATATACTCAATGTTCTCCAAGAGAGTTCATCCATAGCTATTATCATATTGATATATACAAGGGACTTTTTGTTTGTGTGTTTGTTTTGAGACCAAGTCTTACTTTCTTGCCCCTGGTAGAGTGTCGTGGCATCATACTCACAGCAACCTCAAACTCTTGGGCTCAAGAGATTCTCTTGCCTCAGCCTCCCAAGTAGCTGGGACTACATGTGCCTGCTGCAATGCCCGGCTATTTTTTTTTTTTTTTTTTTTTTTTAGAGACAGAGCCTTGTTCTTGCTCAGGCTGGTCTCAAACTCATGAGCTCAAATTGAGCTCAAATGATCCATCTGCCTCCACCTCCCGGAGTGTTAGGATTATAGGCATGAACCATTGCACCCAGCCATTATATACAAGGTTTTAAAACACTGTTTCCAAGTATGTATTTTTCAAACACTGAATATCTGTGTCACTTAAGAAAACATTTTTTGTAAAATTTTTCTGAGAATAAATACATGTGAAACTGGGATTATTTGGTTTTCTTGTCTTAAAAATTTCACAACATACTAATATTCTTTCAACATATTCTGCCATCTACTGTGAATGCAACTCACCTTAGATTTCTCCCCTGATTTTTATACTGATCTTCAATGTTCTGGTCTTTCCATTTTTTTCCTAAAATGTAGATCCAGAATAATCATTATAAGTTATGAGAAATCTGTAGAGAAATTATTAGATTCTAGGTCCATAGTGAGCTGCATGTCTGGTTTGTTTACCAACGTATTCCTTTTCATATACCAAGCCTTGGAATAGTGATAAGCAAGAAGTACTTGTTTCCTAATGGACTAAGTGAAGATATGACATCATTTTTACCTATAGAGGCCAGGTTCTTGAGTGTTTCCTGCATCACATCTTTGTAGAGTTTCTTCTGTGAAGGATCCAGCAGAGCCCACTCCTCCTGGGTAAAGTTCACAGACACATCCTCAAAGGCCAGTGAGTCCTAAAATATTCCACATGGAAATGGGTGAGACTGATAGCACTATATGTTTTCAAATCATAATAAGTTAATGTATGATTCTGTGGTCTCCAAATACTCAACTTGGTTGTCAGAACTTTAACTCTTTGTCCTTAATCACTTCCTTATAAGTTTAAAAGCACCCTGAATACATGGAGTTAGAGATCTATTTTTATGCTAGTCACTGTAAGTCTTATTGCTTTTTAAGTTCAATTTAACTTGGAAAAATGAGAGAAATCCTATACAAATGAAATTCTGATTTCCTTTTTTTCTATTTTTTAAAATTAAATCATAGCTTGTACATAAATGCAATCGTGGGAAATTTCTTTCTTTTTTTCTCAACAGTGATAAATAGAATTTATTTTGTACAACTGTTACCAACATACACATGGCCACAGGGGATTTTTTTTTTTTTTTTTGAGACAGAGTCTCACTATGTTACCCCTGGTAGACTGCCTTGGCATTACAGCTCACAGCAACCTCAAACCAATCTCTTGGGCTTAAGCAATTCTCTTGCCTCAGTCTTTCAAGTAGCTGGGACTACAGGCACCCACCACAATGCCCAGCTATTTCTTTTGTTGCAGTTGTCATTGTTTAGCAGGCTGGGCTGGGTTTGAACCTGCCAGCCTGGATGTATGTGGTTGGTGCCCTACACACTGAGCTACAGGTACCGCCTGAAATTCTCATTTCTTAATACCCAAATCAATCAGCACTCCATGAGGTACAGAATCAAACTAGGAAGAGGTTTTAATGAATAAATACACACTGAAAACCTGTAAGATTTTTCTTCTATTCCCTTCATTATACATGAGAGGCCAGAAGGCCTATGAAAATCCAACTTGTAACAGGTTTAACTCACCATATTGTCCTGCAGTTACTTAAGTCCATTAGAAGTACTCAGATTCAGCTGGCCAAGTGAAAATATTCTTTTAGAGGAGCATTAATTTCAACGTGTTTTTGTGACATTTATCAAACATTCGGTTTTTCCTTTTACCTTCTGTCCCATTTCAAGGGACTAGAATATTACTGGAAAGATAGATCTAAAAATCTCCAATTTTTTAGCATACATAGATGGTAAGATAGATGTCACAAGAGCACTTTCTAATAGATCTACACAGTGTAATCTGTCTTTTGCTGACTCTGAGAAACAGGTTAAGAGTATAAGGGACCTCAATGATGTCCACAATGACTGATTATATTCCCAGGATTATAAAATTAAAGGGTTCAGCAGTGCTTTCCTCTAAGAGAACATACAAGCCCAGCTCAGTGCCTGTGGCTCAAGTGACTAAGGCGCCAGCCACAAATACCTGAGCTGGCCTGTTTGAATCCAGCCCGGGCCCACCAAACAATGATGGCTGCAACCAAAAAATAGGTGGGCGTTGTGGCAGGCACCTGTAGTCCAGCTACTGGGGAGGTGGAGGCAGGAGAATTGCTTGAGCCCAGGAGTTGGAGGTTGCTGTGAGCTGTGATGTCACAGCACTCTACCCAGGGCGACAGCTTGAGGCTCTGTCTCAAAAAAAAAACAAAAAAACCCAATAAACAAATAAAAACCCCCATAAAAGCCCTTTTCTCTAATTCCAGGAGGAAATGGTTCCCAAATAGCCATTCCAGAGAAGTGTTCTTAGGTTCTCTCATTCCCACACTATACATCATACGTGAAAAAAGGTCCATTTCCTTAGTAATTAGGAAATAAAAATAGATCCCAATTCATACTTTTTAAAAAGATAAAAACTAGTCAATTAGATAATCCTAGATGACTATAGAGAACAGTTATACACAATGGTGGAAGGGTCAAATGACACATTCCCCTGCTTTCTCTTATAAATTAAATCTGACCAAGAGCCAGCAATCTTTATCCAGTTACCAGAGAATTTATTGTGCATTTCCATTTGGAGACTGAAACAAAAATGACAAAGGCAGTATCTTTCATAAAGCAAAAAATAAACTTGAAAAATCCTAAACACATGGCTGGTATAGTGACTCACACCTGTAATCCTGGCACTTTTGGGAGACTGAGGCAGGAGGATTGACTGAGCTCAGGAGTTTGAGGTTGCTGTGAGGCATGCAACCCAAGGTGACAGAGTGAGACTCTGTCTCAACAAAAAAGAAAAGGAAAGAATAGATGGAATAGATGGTTAACATATGAAGAACCACCAAAGAATCAGGACAGTAGTCATCTACTCCACAGGATAAGACAGAGGAGCAGGGAAGTCAACATGAAGAGACCCTAAGGATTCTCCTATTTAAAAATTTTGTTTTTGTGGTGGCACCGGTAGCTCAGTGGGTAGGGTGCCGGCCACATACAACCAGGCTGGCAGGGTTTGAATCCAGCCTGGGCCAGCTAAACAACAATGACAACTGCAACAAAAAAATACCTGGGCGTTGTGACAGGTGCCTGTAGTTCCAGCTACTTTGGAGGCTGATACAAGAGAATCACTTAAGCCCCAGAGTTTGAGGTTGCTGTGAGCTGTGATGCCATAGCACTCTACCAAGGGTGACACAGTGAGACTCTGTCTCAAAAAAAACTTTTTTGAGATAGAGTTTCACTTTGTCACCCTCAATAGAGTGCTCTGGTGTCACAGCTCACCACAACCTCAAATTCTTGGGCTCACAAGATTCTCTTGCCTTAGCCTCCTGAGTAGCTGGGACTACAGATGCCCACCATAACACCTGGCTATTTTTTAGAGATAGAGTCTCCCTCTGGCTCAGGCTGGTCTTGAACCCCTGAGCTCAGGCAATCCACCCACCTTAGCCTCCTGAGTGCTAGGATTACAGGCGTAAGCCACCATGCCCAGCCCTATTTTAAATTTTGAGGATACTTCCAAGGACATTTTATATTGCTATTAAGATACGCCACAAAAAAATGTTATTGCTCTTTTCTAAATATATTTCATGATAAATAATTTGTATGTGTTTATTGGTCCTATTATGTAGCAATCTGTGTTTTAATTCCTAGTTTTAGCAGCAAAAATCGGAAAGACACCAGGTGTCTAATTAGAAAAGAATCAGTTACATAAAACCACCACCTTTAAAGGGTGGCATGTATTGATATGAAATTATTGAGGATTTGTCAATAAAACAATTAAGTAAAGTGCAGTGCAATACAGACACCATCTTACCTTTTCTATAACTGTTATAATCATTTGCAAAGGCAGGTGGATCCTATGAAAGGATTGTCTCAGACATCAAGACTGATGCTGATGACATCACACACATTCCAATGCAGTGTGAAAGGGCTTATTGTTTTCATCACTGAGGTCTCTGGGAAGATCAAGGTAGGATTCTTGGGCAAGTATGAACTGTCTTGAGAGCTCCAAGAAAGGAGCCTGGCCTGGGTTTTTATTGAGGTTATGGGGTGACTTGGGGTGAGAATTCACACACAAAAAATAGGGGCTTATGTGGAGTGAATGACTCTTGCCCTCCCAAAGAAGGGAGAACCCAGGCTTACTTATCTCTTTGTACGTAAGTGTAGGGATAAGAGAAAGAAGAAGGCACAAGGTTCTCAGGTTATCAGCAGCCAAACATCAGGGAGTTTAGGCTGGACGTAGTGGCTCACTCCTGTAATCCTAGTACTTGGGGAGGCCAAGATGGGTAGATCCCTTGAGTTTAGGAATTCAAGATCAGTTGAGCAACATTAAGACCCCATCTCTACTAAAAATAGAAAAACTAGCTGGGGATTGTGGTGGGTGCCTATAGTCCCAGCTACTCAGGAGGCTGAGACAAAAGTTTGTTTGAGCCCAAGAGTTTGAGGTTGCTGTGAGTTGTGATGCCATGGCATTTTACCCAGGAGACAAAATGAGATAATGTCTCAAAAAAAAAAAAAATCAGAGAGTTTGGTCTGTGGTCTGTCATTTAAGGAATTTAGAAGCCATCATACTCATCCTCAAAAAGGCAAATAAACTGAAAATCAACAACTCTTCTTAGATCCATCAGAAACTGAGGTCACAGGACAAATCACTGTCTCCAACACTGTAGAGATAGGAAAAAAAAAATCATTTTGAAATATGCCCAGAATGTTACCTGTTTTAACCTCAAAAGAATCTACTTTATGGGAGGCACCTGTGGCTCAGTGGGTAGGGCTCCAGCCCCATATACCAAGGTTGGCGGGTTCAAACCCAGCCCCGGCCAGCTAAAACAGCAGTGGCAACTACAACAAAAATAGCCAGGCGTTGTGGTGGGCGCCTGTAGTCCCAGGCTACTTGGGAGGCTGAGGCAAGAGAATCGCTTAAGCCCCAGAGTTGGAGGTTGCTCTGAGCTGTGATGCCACAGCACTCTACTGAGGGCAACAAAGTGAAACTCTGTCTTAAAAAAAAATCTACTTCTCCAGAACCTATTGCAATGGGCTGGAGGGGGGGGAGGAACCCTCCAAGACAGAATATCTATGAACTATAAAATATAAAGTAAAAAACTGTAATGTATAAAAAATATGGTACTATTAATCCAGCTATATTAATCATGACTTTAAATTTCAGTAGTCTAAACAATTGAAAGAAAATGTCACCGTGGATAAAAGAATAACATCTAATTATATGTTTTCCATAAAAAATTAAACCTTAAATTTAAGGATGTTTACATTAAATTTTTTTTAAGTGAGGGTGAAATAACTTTTGGAGAAAAAAAATATTGAAAGGATTTCTCACTAGTAGTACACCTGCTTTACAAGAAATGTTAAAAGAAATTCACCAGAAAAAAGATAAATGATACTTTTGGCATGTTAGAGAAGGAATAAATTAAGGTAGAATAAAATAACTTGTTTTTCTTATTCTTAATCTCTCAGATAATAGTTTGTTTAAAATAACAGCAGCAACAATACAGTTGATAATTACAGGTTATGGATAAATGAAATAAATGACAAAAATGTTCCAAGGGATCAGAAAGGAGGAATTCAAAATACTCTGAGAAATTGCAGAGTGTTACTTGACTTTGGTTAGTCATAAATGTATCCTGCTGACTAAAGGGCTATTACAAAAAAGTAAAAACACTTGTAATTTATATACTAAGAGAAGAGAAAAACAGAATCAGGTAAAATGCTCAATAAAGAAAAAAAGGAATAGCACTCTGGGTGGCAGAGAAGGGTGGAATGCTTGAGGTCAGGAGTACACAACCTGCCTGAGCAAGAGTGAGACCCCATCTCTACTAAAAAATGAAAAACTAGCTGGGTTTTGTAGAGGGCGCCTACAGTCCTAGCTACATGGCTGGGGCAAGAGCATCACTTGAGCCCAGGAGTTTGAGGTTGTTGTGAGCTATGACGCCTAAGCACTCTACTGCAGTAACAGAAGTGAGACTCTGTCTAAAAAAAGAAAGAAAAAAAAGAAAAGAAAAATAAAAAGAGAGAAGGGCAAAAAATTAAAAAAATATAGTAGCTTTTCATCCAACTACCTCAATTATGACTTAAAACATTAATAGTGTAACACACAACCATTGAAAGAAAAAGTCTCAGTGGATAAAAAAGTAAGAGCTAATTATATGTTTTACACAAGAAACACACCTTAAATATAAAGACAATAAAGGAGTTGAGAAAGGTACACCATGACCAACACTAATCAAAGGAAAGATGCATATATTAATTTCAGAAAAAGTAGAGTTTAAAGCAACAAAAATTCAAAGAAAAGAAAGCTAGCACATAGTGATGAAGGAGTCAATTCTTCAAGAAGACGGCAATTCACAGTGTGTATATGCTAAGAACATGGACAAAATACACAAGGCAAAAACTGACAGAACTGCAAGGAGAAATACACGAATTCACTGGCATAGCTGAATACTTCAACATTTGCTATGAGAAATTAAGACTTGCACTTCTGGGCTTGGCACCATGGTTATGGTGCCAGCCACATACACTGACGGTGGTGGGTTTGAGTTGGAGGTTGCTGTGAGCTGTGACACTACAGCACTCCGAGGGCAACAAAGTGAGATTCTGTCTCTAAAAAACAAAACAAAACAAACAAAAAAACCCAAAAAAGTTTCAAGAGAAATTAAATTGTATTTTTTTATTAAAAAAATTTTTCTTTAAATTTTTAATTTCCACTTCCTTGTTCATTCTTCTTCGTTTGAAGTACTCTTTTTTGTTGTTCATTTTCTTCTTCCTCTGGCGATGTTCTTGATGTTAGTAGAGACGGGGTCTTACTCTGGCTCACTGCTGTTCATACTGGTCTCGAACCTCTGAGCTCAGGCAATACACCCGCCTCGGCCTCCCACAGCACTGGGACTACAGGCGTGAGCCACCACGCCCGGCCTTAAATTTTATTTATTTATTTATTTATTTATTTATTTATTTATTTATTTATTTATTTATGTATGTATTTATTTAGAGTCTCACTTTGTTGTCCTGGGTAGAGTGCTGTAGCATCACAGCTCACAGCAACCTTAAACTCTTGGGCTTAAGCGATTCTCTTCCCTCCCAAGTAGCTGGGACTACAGGTGCCTGCCACAACGCCCAGCAATTTTTTGTTGCAGTTGTCATTGTTGTTTATCTGGCCTGGGCTGGGTTCAAACCGCCAGCCTCAGTGTATGTAGCTGACACTGTAACTATTTTGCTACAGGCGCCAAGCCTAAATTTTATTTTAAACTAAATGAAAATAGAATTTGTCGGGCGACGCCTGTGGCTCAGTGAGTAGGCCCCATATGCTGAGGGTGGCGGTTCGGACCCAGTCCCGGCCAAACTGCAACAGAAAAATAGCTGGGCGTTGTGGCGCGCGCCTGTAGTCCCAGCTGCTCAGGAGGCTGAGGCAAGAGAATCGCGTAAGCCCAAGAGTTAGAGGTTGCTGTGAGGCGTGTGACGCCACGGCACTCTACCCGAGGGCGGTACAGTGAGACTCTGTCTCTACAAAAAAAAAAAAAAAAAGAAAATAGAATTTGTCAAAAACTAAAATGCATCAAAGGCAGTAAGTAGAGGGAAACTTTTAGTATTAAATGCTTATCTGTGCACAAAAATCTATACATGGACTTAATATCTTTCACAAAAATTAACTCAAAATGGACAAAACTATTAAACTTCTTTCATAAGATAACATAATAAAAAATCTAGGTGACCTTGGATTGGGTGATTAATTTTTACATAATAACAAATGCAAAATTTACGAAACAACAAAAAAAAGTTACTTGATTAAAATGAAAAACTCCTGCTCTATGGAAGTATAAAAAGAATAAGGATAAAAGGCAAACACAGGGGCCAGTTGCAGTGGCTCACACCTGTAATCTTAGCCCTTGGGAAGCTAACGTGGGTGGATTGCTTGAGCTCACGAGTTGGAGACTAGCCTGAGCAAAAATGAGAACCTGTCTCTGTCTACTAAAAATAGAAAAACTTAGCCGGGTATTGTGGCGGGTGCCTGCAGTCCCAGCTATTTGGGAGGCTGAGGCAAGAGAATCGCTTGGCTCTGCGCCTGTGATTCAAGCGGCTAAGGCGCCAGCCACATACACCTGAGCTGGTGGGTCAGCCTGGGCCTGCCAAACAACAATGATGGCTGCAACCAAAAAATAGCCAGGCATTGTGGAGGGTGCCTGTAATGCCCAATACTTGGGAGGCGGAGGCAGGAGAATCGCTTGAGCCCAGGAGTTGGAGGTTGCTGTGAGCTGTGATGCCACAGCACTCTACTCAGGGTGACAGCTTGAGATTCTATCTCAAAAAAATAAAAAAAAAAAATAGAAAAATTGAGGCAAGAGGATCACTTGAGCCTGAGTTGGAGGTTGCTGTGAGCTATGACACCACTGCAGTCTACTCGGTGACAGCTTGAGACTCTATCTCAAAAGAAAAAAAAAAGGCAAATGCAGGTAGAAAATTTTGCAAAAACCTTTATGTGATAAAGGTCTAATAATTTTTCATTCACAAAATATCCAAAGAACTCTTAAATCTTAACATTAAAACAACCCAGTTAAAAATGGGGAAAACAGGTTCATCACCTGTAGCTCAGCAGCTAGGGTGCCAGCCACATACACCGGAGCTGGCAGGTTTGATCCCAGCCCGGGTGTGCCAAACAACTACAACAAAAAAATAGCTTGAGTGTTGTGGCGGTCACCTGTAGTCCCAGCTACTTGGGAGGCTGAGGCAGGAGAATTGCTTGAGCCCAAGAGTTTGAGGTTGCTGTGAGCTGTGACGCCATGGCACTCTACCGAGGGTGACACAGTGAGACTGTCTCAAAAGAAAAAATGGGGAAAACATCAGAACAAATAGCTCACCAAGGAAAGATATACATCTCTGGCATGGATGTGGAGAGAAGGGAACACTTCTACACTGCTGGTGGGAATGCAAGCTAATATGACCTTTTTTGGAAAGAAGTTTGGAGAAGATGCAAGGGTCTAAAAGTAGACCTATTATTCCATCCTTCAATTCCTCTACTAGGTCTGTACCCAGATGATCAAAAATCATTTTTGTTTTTTGAGAGAGTCTCAAGCTGTCCTCCTGGGTAGAGTGCCATGGTGTCACAGCTCACAGCAACCTTAAACTCTTGGGCCTAAGCATTTCTCTTGCCTCAGCCTCCTAAGTAGCTGGGATGACAGGCACCCGCTATAACGCCAAGCTATTTTTTGGTTGTAGTTGTCATTGTTGTTTGGCAGGCCCAGGCTGGATTAGAACCTGTCACCTCCAGTATATGTGGCTGGTGCCCTAGCTGCTTGAGCTACAGGCTCAGAGCCCCAAAATCATTTTATAACAAAGACATTTGCACCAGAATGTTTATTGCAGCCCAATTCATAATTACCAAGACATGGAAACAGCCCAACTGCCCATGGACCCATGAGTGGATTAACAAATTGTGGTATATGTACACTATGGAATACTATGCAGCCATAAAAATGGAGACTTCACATCTTTTATGTTTACCTGGATGGAGCTGGAACATATTCTTCTCAGTATAGTATCTCAAGAATGGAAAAAAAAAAAGTATCCAATGTACTCAATACTACTATGAAATCAATATATAATCACCTACACATTCATATGAATGGTAAAACATAACTATAGTTCAGAAAGTAAAAGGGAAGAGGAGAGAGGGGAGGGAAGGTGGGAGAAAGGAGGGTATTTGGGGAACTTCACCTAATATGCATGATGCAATGGTACATTTCAAAACTATTAAGAAAAGAATATAATTGTGATGGATGTGTTAATCTGTTCAATGTAAGCCTTTCACATTGTATATAAAATGAGTACACTGCACCCCCATAAATGCATCAATGTACCCAGTTATGATTTAATAAAAAAAGAAAGATATACATATGAAGAGATGCTCAACACCATATGTCATTAGGGAATTCCAAATAAAACCGAATGAGATATCATTTGTGAATTTGTGAATCACATTTGTATTCACAAATTCAAAACATTGAGAATAGCCAATGAAGCTGCAATGTGGAGCAATAGGAATCCTCATTTATTGCTGGTGAGAATGGAAAATGCTATTAATTTTGCAGAAGACAGGCGGTTTCTTACGAATAAAATATACTCTTACCACAGGATCCTGCAATTACATGCCTTGCTATTTACCCATATTTGAAAACTACTGGTTACAGAAAAAACCTGTAAATGAATACTTACATGACGTTTATTTACAACTGCCAAACTTAAGAGTTAAGCAAGACATCCTGCCAGTAAGTGAATGAGTAAACAGTTTGTGGGACATCCAGATGATGAAATATTGTTCAATGATTAGAGAAATTAGCATGAAATTTTAAAGCATGAAAAGACATGGAAGAACCTTAAAAGTACACTGCTAAGTGAAGGAAGCCAACCTGAAAAGGCTACATACTGATGATTCCAAGCATATGATATTCTGGAAAAGACAAAACCATGAGACAGTAAAAAGATTTTAGGACGTCGAGATATTGTGGGTGAGACAGACATACGAATGAATAGGTAGGAACATGAGGGATTTTCTTTTTTAGAGACAGGATCTCTCTGTTGTCTGGGTTGGAGTGTAGTGGTACAATCAATCTTCAATGCCTAGGCTCAGGTGATGCTCCTGACTTGGCCTCCCCAAAATGCTAAGATTACAGATATGAGCCACCATATCTGGCCAACACAATGGATTTTTTTAAGGCAGTGAAACTACTCTATATGTTGAGTGTTCACATAAGCAGTCACATCATCATGTATGTGAAAAACCCAATGACTGTGTAAGCGCCTACCCTAGGTAAACTGTGGACTGTAATACACTAATATTTGCACATCACTGGTAACAAATGTACTATGGTAATATAAGATATATTATATTACATATTTAAAAAAACTCACAAACTGTGTGGAGGTAGAGAGATTAATGGGGGAACTCTGTACTTTCTGATGAATTTTTCTGTAAACCTAAAACTGCTCTTAAAAAAGTCAAGTCTCGGAGAGATTAAAGATGGCAGGCGAGTAACAGCTTCCCTGCAACTGGGCACGGTGAGTCTGGGGAGATAAGACTCCAGGCATCTCTGGCTGGTGGGATCTGCCTATAATCATCCCTTTGAGGATGCAGGGAGTCAGCAAGGGACGTCTGGACCCGAAGAGGAGGACAAAAACAGCGGAAAACTGGCAAGTGTTTGCGTGTGTTCGATCGACCTAATCACGTTGGCAACCGTAAGTACAAGCACCAGTGAGACTGCAAACCAGAAAGGCCTTACTTGTGAACTGTTTCGGTGTTTTTGGACTTGGCACTCAGTTGAACTACCTTGGGGAGAACTTTGGGCATTGTTTGGGGCCCCAGACAGAGCCGCTGAGCTGGGCTGCCAGGGAGCCATTGTGAGAGAGAACTGCTCCAGCAAGCTCCGCCCTCCAGGTCCCAGAGCAAGGATCCGGCGGGACCTAGTAACCTAGTGACTGAGAAGCCTAAAGGCGGGGACTGAGCTGCCTTACAGCCTTAACCCTCAGGGGCAGAGTGGGATGGTTTTGGCACACTGGAGGCTCAGGCTGTTGCCCTGGGTAGAGTGCCGTGGTGTCACAGCTCATAGCAACCTCAAAATCCTGGGCTTGGCGCTGCCGGGAACTCCATAAGATCTGTGCTGTGACCCCGCACCAACCAGGCCTCCGCATGCCCTGACCAGGAACTGCAGGAGCCGCGCAACCTGTGTCCTCCCTCCTGTGTCCTCCCAGCCTCCACACTGGCCCGCTCGTCTGGCCAGGGATACTGGTAGCTGTGTGCCCTCTGGAGCCCTCCCTGCCTCTGCGCAGAGCCCTTCCCCTACCAGAGACTGCTGGAGCCTTGGGCTCTCTGTGCCAAAGTCACTGGGCGCTAGGCACTCCCAGAACTGTGCGCACCACCTCCCGCCCTGTTGCTACATCCGGGTGTGTCACACGCCGGAGCTGCTTCCACAACCAGAACTCTCTAGCTGGAGAAGCCCCAGAGGAACTACACAGGGTCACTCCCTACAAAGATCCAGCAACAACAGAATGATCCCGCTGGGGTCTAATCTGGGAGAGACACCTCCCCAACTCTGAGGACAGCCAGAGGCAATGGTGAAAAACAATCATGAGGTGAAATCAACAGAAAAACTCTGGCAATATGAATAATCAGAGTAGAACAACTCCCCCAAGGATCAATGGGGCAGACATAGCACAAGATCCCATGCACAAACAAATAGCTGAGATGTCAGAAATCCAATTCAGAATCTGGATAGCAAATAAGATTTAATTAGAACTCCAAGCAGTAACCCAAAAGATATCTCAAGAATTCAACAAATTCAAAGACCAAATGACCAAAGATTTCAACACATTGAGACAAGAAGTTGCATCCCTCAAAGATCTGAGAAACACAGTAGAATCCCTCAGTAACAGAATGGAGCAAGCAGAAGAAAGGATCTCTGACATTGAAGACAAAGTTTTCAAATGCTCCCAAACTCTCAAAGAGGAGGAGAAATGGAGGGCAAAAACAGATCACTCTCTCAGAGAGCTCTGGGATAATTAGAAGAAAACCCATATTCGTCTTATAGGGATCCCCGAAAGTGACAAAGTGGCTTCACAAGGCACAGAGTCTCTTCTTCATGAGATTATGAAGGAGAAATTTCCAGACATGCCAAGAGATTCTGAAATTCAGATAGCAGACAGTTTCAGAACTCCAGCACGACTCACCCCGAATAAGACATCCCCCAGACACATCATAATCAATTTCACTAAAGTTAATATGAAGGAGAAAATTCTGAAAGCTGCCAGATGAAAGAAAACCATCACCTACAAGGGCAAGAATATTAGAATAACTGCAGATCTCTCTGCTGAAACCTTTCAAGTTGAAGAGGATGGTCATCGACTTTCAATCTCCTAAAACAAAATAACTTTCAACCCAGGATCCTATACCCAGCTAAACTGAGTTTCATTTATGACAGAGAAATTAAATACTTCAATGACATTCACATGTTAGGGCGGCGCCTGTAGCTCAAGGAGTAGGGTGCCGGTCCCATATGCCGGAGGTGGTGGGTTCAAACCCAGCCCCGGCCAAAAACCACGAAAAAAAAAAAAAAAAAAGAAAGACATTCACATGTTAAAGAAATTTGCCATAACTAAACCAGCTCTCCAGGATCTCCTCAGACCTATCCTCCATAATGACCAGCATAATCCTCCACCAAAAAGTAAACTCACCCAGAAAATTTTGATCAAATTCCAACTTCCACAGTCACAAAAGGATTAAAAATGTCCACCAGACTCTCGAAAGGCTTATCAATATTCTCAATTAATGTGAATGGTTTAAACTGTCCTCTAAAGAGGCACAGGTTGGCTGACTGGATACAAAAACTCAAGCCAGATATCTGCTGCATACAAGAATTGCATCTTACATTAAAAGACAAATATAGGGCGGCGCCTGTGGCTCAAGGAGTAGTGCGCTGGTCCCATATGCCAGAGGTGGCGGGTTCAGATCCAGCCCCGGCCAAAAGAAAAAAAAAAAGACAAATATAGACTCAAGGTGAAGGGATGGTCATCTATATTCCAGGCAAATGGAAAGCAGAAAACAGCAGGAGTTGCAATCCTGTTTGCAGATGCAATAGGCTTTAAGCTAACCAAAATAATTATGGATAAGGATGGACACTTCATATTTTTTAAAGGTAATACTACTCAATATGATGAGATTTCAATTATTAATATTGATGCACCCAACCACAACACACCTCAATTTATAAGAGAAACTCTAACAGACATGAGCAACTTGATTGCCTCCAGTTCCATAGTAGTTGGAGATTTTAACACCCCTTTAGCAGTGCTGGATAAATCCTCCAAAAAGAAGCTAAGCAAAGAAATCTTAGATTTAAACTTAACCATTCAACATCTGGACTTAACAGACATCTACAGAACATTTCATCTCAACAAAACTGAATACACATTCTTCTCATCAGCCCATGGAACATACTCCAAAATCGACCACATCCTAGGCCACAAATCTAACCTCAGAAAATTTAAAAAAACAGAAATTATTCCTTGCATCTTCTCAGACCATCATGGAGTAAAAGTTGAACTCAATAACAACAGGAACCTGCATACCTATACAAGATCATGGAAGCTAAACAACCTTATGCTGAAGGATAGATGGGTTATACACGAGATTAAGAAGGAAATCACCAAATTTTTGGAACAAAACACCAATCAAGACACGAATTATCGGAACCTCTGGGATACTGCAAAGGCAGTCCTAAGAGGGAAATTTATAGCACTGCAAGCCTTCCTCAAGAAAACGGAAAGAGAGGAAGTTAATAACTTAATGGGACATCTCAAGCGACTGGAGTAGGAAGAACACTCCAACCCCAAACCCAGCAGAAGAAAAGAAATAACCAAAATCAGAGCAGAACTAAATGAAATTGAAAACAAAAGAATTATACAACAGATCAATAAATCCAAAAGTTGGTTTTGTGAAAGGATCAATAGAATAGATAAACCTTTGGCCAACCTAACCAGGAAAAAAAGAGTAAAATCCGTAATTTCATCAATCAGAAATGGTAAAGTTGAAATAACAACAGACCCCTCAGAAATTCAAAAAATCCTTAACGAATACTACAAGAAACTCTACTCTCAGAAATATGAAAATCTGAAAGAAATCGACCAATACCTGGAAGTACGCCACCTACCAAGACTTAGCCAGAACGAAGTGGAAATGTTGAACAAGTCTATATCAAGTTCTGAAATAGCATCAACCATACAAAATCTCCCTAAAAAGAAAAGCCCAGGACCAGATGGCTTTACGTCAGAATTCTACCAAACCTTTAAAGAACTAGTACCTATACTACTACACCTCTTCCAAAATATAGAAAAAGAAGGAATATTACCCAACACATTCTACGAAGCAAACATCACCTTGATCCCCAAACCAGGGAAAGACCCAACAAGAAAAGAAAATTATAGACCAATATCACTAATGAATATTGATGCTAAAATACTCAATAAAATCCTAACAAACAAAATCCAACAACACATACAAAAAATTATACACCATGACCAAGTGGGATTTATCCCAGGGTCTCAAGGCTGGTTCAATATATGTAAATCTATAAATGTAATTCAACACATAAACTTAAAAATAAGGACCATATGATTCTTTCAATTGATGCAGAAAAAGCTTTTGATAATATCCAGCAACGCTTCATGATCAGAACACTTAAGAAAATTGGTATAGAAGGGACATTTCTTAAACTAATAGAGGCCATATACAGCAAACCCACAGCCAATACTGTATTGAATGGACTTAAATTGAAATCATTGCCACTTAGATCAGGAACCAGGCAAGGTTGCCCATTGCCTCCATTACTCTTTAATATTGTAATGGAAGTTTTAGCCATTGTAATTAGGGAAGAAAAGGCGATCAAGGGTATCCACTTAGGGTCAGAAGAGATCAAACTTTCACTCTTCGCAGATGATATGATTGTATATCTGGAAAACACTAGGGATTCTACTACAAAACTTTTAGAAGTGATCAAGGAATACAGCAATGTCTCAGGCTACAAAATCAACACCCATAAATCCGTAGCCTTTATACATACCAACAATAACCAAGCTGAAAAAACAGTCAAAGATTCTATTCCTTTCACAGTAGTGCCAAAGAAGATGAAATATTTGGGAGTGACAAAGGATGTGAAAAATCTCTACAAAGAACACTATGAAACTTTAAGAAAAGAAATAGCTGAAGATGTTAACAGATGGAAAAACATACCATGCTCATGGCTGGGAAGAATCAACATTGTTAAAATGTCCATACTACCCAAAGCAATATACAATTTTAATGCAATTCCTATTAAAGCTCCATTGTCATATTTTAAAGATCTTGAAAAAATAATACTTTGTTTTATATGGAATCAGAAAAAAACTTGAATAGCCAAAACATTACTCAGCAATAAAAACAAAGCAGGAGGAATCACACTACCAGACCTGAGACTGTACTATGAATCGACAGTGATCAAAACAGCATGGTACTGGCACAAAAGCAGAGAAGTAGATGTCTGGAACAGAATAGAGAACCAAGAGATGAATCCAGCTACTTACCGTTATTTTGACAAGCCAATTAAAAACATTCAGTGGGGAAAAGATTCCCTATTTAACAAATGGTGCTGGGTCAACTGGCTGGCAACCTGTAGAAGATTGAAACTGGACCCACACCTTTCACCATTAACTAAGATAGACTCTCACTGGATTAAACATTTAAACTTAAGACATGAAACTATAAAAATACTTGAAGAAAGTGCAGGGAAAACTCTTGAAGGAATCAGCCTGGGTGAATATTTTATGAGGAGGACTCCCCAGGCAATTGAAGCAGTATCAAAAATACACTACTGGGACCTGATCAAACTAAAAAGCTTCTGCACGGCCAAGAACATAGTAAGTAAAGCAAGCAGATAGCCCTCAGAATGGGAGAAATTATTTGCAGGTTATACCTCCGATAAAGGTCTAATAACCAGAATCCACAGAGAACTCAAACATATTAGCAAGAAAAGAACACGTGACCCCATCTCAGGGTGGGCAAGGGACTTGAAGAGAAACTTCTCTAAAGAAGACAGATGCACGATCTACAAACACATGAAAAAAAGGTCATCATCCTTAATCATCAGAGAAATGAAAATCAAAACTACTCTGAGATATGACCTAACCCCAGCAAGAGTAGCCTACATAACAAAATCCCAAAACCAGAGATGTTGGTGTGGATGTGGAGAAAGGGGCACACTTCTACACTGCTGGTGGGAATGCACACTAATACGTTCTTTCTGGAAGGATGTTTGGAGAATACTTAGAGACCTAAAAATAGACCTGCCATTCGATCCTGTAATTCCTTTACTAGGTCTATACCCAGAAGACCAAAAGTCACAATATAACAAAGACATCTGTACCAGAATGTTTATTGCAGCCCAATTCATAATTGCTAAGTCATGGAAGAAGCCCAAGTGTCCATCGACCCATGAATGGACTAGCAAATTGTGGTACATGTATACCATGGAATATTATGCAGCCTTAAAGAAAGATGGAGACTTTACCTCTTTCATGTTTACATGGATGGAGCTGGAACATATTCTTCTTAGCAAAGAATCTCAGCAATGGAAGAAAAAGTATCCAATGTACTCAGCTCTACTATGAAGCTAAATTATAGCTTTCACATGAAGGCTATAACCCAACTATAGCACAAGACTATGGGGAAAGGGCCAAGGAAGGGGAATGGAGGGGGGATGTTTTGGTGGAGGGAGGGTAATGGGTGGGGCCACATCTATGGTGCATCTTAGAATGGGTACAGGAAAACTTACTAAAGGCAGAATATGAATGCCTACATACAGTAACTAAGAAAATGCCATGAAGGCTACATTGAACAGTTTGATGAGAATATTTTAGATTGTATATGAAACCCGCACATTGTACCCCTTGATTGCACTAATGTACACAGCTATGATTTAACAATAAAAATAAATTAAAAAAAAAAGGAAAAGAAAAGAAAAAAGAAACTGTAAAGCTGTGTTTTCAAACATTTGCATTCCCATTGGAAGGTGTGAGAATTCTAGTTCCACCTACCTTCCCCCAAATTTGGTATGATGAGTCTTTGTAATTTTAGACATGCTAATATGTATGTAGTGATGTAGTATTGTGGTTTTAGTTTGTATTTCCCTAATGACTAATGACGTCAAGCATCTTTTCATGCACTTATTTGCAATTTGAATATCTTTTTCACTGAAATGCCCATTTAAATCTTTGCAAAAGTAAAATTTTGCATGAAAAAAAAAAGTCAAGTCCATTAAAGAGTAAAAAGACAAGACAGAATTCATTCTTAATTCCTGAGTCATTGATGAGGGAAGCATGCCATCTTTCATTTAACTGACTTGAACTTATATGAGTAAGTCATTATGGTATTCTGAGGTTGAGAGCAGTAAGATAAACATTTCAAAGAATGTCTGGTTTCCAGCGTGAGCAAGAGCAAACCCGGTTTCTACTAACAATAGAAAAACTAGATGGTGCCCACCATAGTGCCCATAGTCCGAGCTACCTGGGAGGCTAAGGCAAGAGGATCTCTTGGGCCCCAGAGTTTGAGGTTCTGTGAGCTATGACACCAGGACCCTCAACCCAGGGTGAGAGAGTAAGACCCTGAGGACCTCTCCTGAGGTCTTTCTGATGCACATAGTCCAAAATAGCCCACCACCACACCTGCCCTTCCATGGAATGGAAGAAGCAGAAAAAAAAAAAAAAAAAAGAATGCCTTGTTCAAAATCTCAGGACTTGGGCAGTGCCTGTGGCTCAGTGAGTAGGGCGCCAGCCCCATATACCAAGGGTGGCAGGTTCAAACCGGTCCCAGCCAAACTGCAAAAAAAAAAAAATATATAGCCAGCGTTGTGGGGGACACCTGAAGTCCCAGCTACTCAGGAGGCTGAGGCAAGAGAATTGCCTAAGCCCAAGAGCTGAAGGTTGCTATGAGCTGATGGTACTCTACCGAGGGTGATAAAGTGAGACTCTGTCTCTAAAAAAATAAAAATATATAAAAAAAAATAAAGCATACTGTGCTATTTAAGAGTCATTATTTTTATTAACTTTCTTTCCTTTTTATTTATTTTTTGTTTTTTGAGATAGTCTTATTCTGTTGCCCTGGATAGAGTACAAAGGCGTGATCATAACTCACTGCAACCTCAAAATGGTGGGCTCAAGTGATCCAACTACCTCAGCCTCCTGAGTAGCTGGGACTACAGGTATGTGCCATTACACCTGGCTAATTTTTTCACGTGTTCAGGCTGATCTCAAATTCCTGACCTCCAGCGATCCTCCTGAATGGAGGCCTCCCGGAGTGCTAGAGTTATAGCAGAAAGCCACCATGCCCAGCTCACGCCTTAAAAAAAAAAAGATAAACTTAAAATTTCAAAATCAAAAGTAAGGGCAGGTGTGGTGGTGGGCCATGTAGGACTATGTGCATCTGAAAGACCTCAGGAGAACTGTAAAATGGAATGGAAGAAGCTAACTGTGCTGGTTTGAATGGAGTACTTCCAACATTCTAGTACTCTGGGAGTCCAAGGCAGGAGTGCGGCTTGAGCTCAGGAGTTCCAGACCACTCTGAACAAGAGTAAGACCCCATCTTTACTAAAAATAGAAAAATTAAGCCAGGCCCAGTGGCATGTACCTGTAGTAGTCTCAGTTACACTGGAGGCTGAGGCAGGATTGGTTGAGTCCAGGAGTTTGAGGTAGCCGTGAGCTCCTATGATGCCACTGCACTCTAGCATGGCAACAGAGTGAAACCCTGTCTCAAAAATAAAAAATTAAAAAGCTCAGAAAGGGCTTCACCCCCTTCCCTTCTCCCTGTAGTCGGTAGGTATAAAGTGCTTTGTAGTGCTCTGCAGCTTCTCTCAGTATAAAGGGCTCCTCCCAAGGTCACCGTGGGACACCAGGTGGGAAGGCTCCTCAGGAGAATTAAGTGGGCCTTTAATGACCTCTCTCTGCAGGGTCAAGGGTGGCCTTAGCTTGGAGTCTCTGACCTCAGGCCTCTGCTTCCCAGTTACAAGGCTTTGGACCACTACTGATAATTTTAAGTGAGAACACACACAATCTTTAAGAATCCAGCAAAATTACTCAAACTCAGTTGTAAAAGAAACAAGGAAATTGTAAGGCACTTTTGCTAAGTCAACAAGAAAACCCACCAGTATCTATATTGCTTTCACAAACTGAAGATGTCAATTATTTCCATGGCAAGAAATGGTTTGCTATTTTTTCTTTTTGATTTGCTAAAGTACTGGGTGGCGCCTGTAGCTCAAAGGACTAGGGCGCTGGCCCCATATGCCGGAGGTGGCGGGTTCAAGCCCAGCCCTGGCCAAAAACTGCAAATAAATAAATAAATAATTAACCCTGTCTGAACACTTCTGTCCTGGAATGCCATCTGAAGTCATCAAAACAAAAGACCAGATCAAAGAAACTTACTCCATATACTCAGGGGAAGAACCAAGGGACACAAGAACTTTTAACAAATGAAGTGTACTACTGGAATATTTTATTTTTTTCCGAGATTCACCTCTTTCACACCTCTTTGGAAATATTTTATACTGTCTCTCAAGTTCTACTGATCACATACATTTTACTTTTATTATTTTATTTTATTATTATTTTTTGAGACAGTCTCATTATGTTGCCCTCGGTAGGTACCATGGCATCACAGATCACAGCAACCTCAAACTCTTGGGCTTAAACTATTTTCTTGCCTCAGTCTCCCGAGTAGCTGGGACTACAGGCGCCCGCCACAACACTGGCTATTTTTTTTTTTGGTTGCAGTGGTCATTGTTGTTTAGCAGACCCGGGCTGCGCTGGAACCCGCCAGCCTCAGTGTATGTGGCTGGCACCCTACTCACTGAGCTACAGGCGCCGATCCACATTTTACTTGTATTGAAAAAAATAAATCTTTCCAAGGTGATAAACCCAAGGAGGGGCAGTGTTGACCTGGAACTGTGCTGACAGATCCCCAGGAGAGTTTCCCAAGAGGGAACTTTATCCAAAGGAGTTAAGTCATGTCCAGGAAAGATACTGGAAGGAGAAGCTCAGGGATTTTACACAAAGTAGTTCCAAGTGATTATCCTCTGCTTTCATGTCAAATATCTACAAACAAAAAAATAAATCTTTTAAAAAGAGTCTTTCAGGCCGGGCAGGGTAGCTCACGTTTGTAAATCTAACACTCTGGGAGGCCGACGGGGGAGGATACTTAGCTCAGGAGTTTGAGACCAGCCTGACAAGAGCGAGTCACGAGACTCCGTCTCTATTAAAAATAGAAAAATTAGCCGGGTGGTGGTCGTGGCATGTGCCTGTAGTCTTAGATACGTGGGAGGCTGAGGCAGGAGGAACGCTTCAGGCCAGGGGTTTGAGGTTGCTGTGAGGTATAACTCCACAGTACTCTACCCAAAAGGTGACAGAGTGAGGCTCTGTCACCAAAAACAAACAAACAAACAAAAACTCAAGAAAAAAAATCTTTACACTGCTCTGCGTAAAAATGATAATTACAATTTTGCATGCGTTTGAAATGCATCACAGAGGACAAAGTTGATAATGTTTTGAATTCTAAAGGAGATTAGGCCTATAGAAACCCCAGAGATCCGTAAAACTAGGGAGTAAAGGCAGGCCCCAGGAAGAGCTAGGCTGGGTAGCGGGTGGTGGATTTGAAACCCTGCTTCCTTTGAAGTCTCTGGGTGGAGGAACTGGTCACCCTGAAGTGAAGGACCGTACTGGAGACCCTACAGACCGCAGCCCCGCCCACACACGACCACCCCAAGTTGGTCATCTGAAGGCCCCGATGACGCTCCAGCCGTCACAGTGTGAGGATACACGGGGCTCTCGGGCCTGGGCTGAGGCCGAGGTCGCCGCGCAGGGACCACACAGAACGCCCTGGACGCAGCCTCACCCTGCGGGTCAGATGGACCAAAGGCCGAGGTGCGCCAGAGGAGACTCGGATCCGCAGATTTCGGAGCCGGCCGCCAGGAGGCCCGGGTCCCGCCACAGCCGGCTCCAACCAGTTCCTCCCCGTCTCGGGACATCCAGCTGCGCACACTCACCATTTCTGGGCTCCCGGTGTCTCCCAGCTTCCTCCCCACGGCTCCCTCAGCTAGGGCGGGGAAGTGAGCTGCTGAAGTAGCGGAAAAGCAACCCGAGACACCCGGGGGAGGAGCATACGCGAGGTAGAGCTCTGCAGGAGCGAATAGTGACGTAACAGGCCTCTAGCCCCGGACGGCGGTGCTCCTGATTGGACAATTAGCACAACCCCGCCCACCTTTGTCTGAATGACAGCTAGGGGCAGGTGACTTAGCTGAGCAGATACTCGGTTTCCTCCGGTGGGCAAAACTTGTTGCCTCTGTGGACGTTTGAGTTTGAACAGAACTTGTTCGGGATCTAGGGTCAGACGCCGAAGCCTTTCGAAAGGCAGGGACACGGGCGTGCACAGGCAATTATAGTCTCTTTTCAGATGGAGAGAGTCCAGAGCAAGAGGTACCCAGCCAAGACCACACAGGAACTGGAGCGTCTGATGTTACAGAGAGCGTCACACTTGCTCTGGAGGCTACATCAGAATGAAAACAAGTGGTTCAAAAAGAAGGAAAGAGAAATGTATTACTTTGCTGGCAAAGGAGGAAATATGGGTGACTAGTCCCAAAGTATTGAGTTTCCTGTGCATACACAGACAGAAACAGGCCTGCGCGGTGGCTCAGGCATGTAATCTTCGCACTCAGGGAGGCCAACGCGGGTGGATTGCTTGAGCTTGGGAGTTGGAGAGCAGCCTGAGCAAGAGTGAGACCCTCTCTTCTAAGAATAGAAAAAAAAAAAAAAAAACACAGGCTCGGCTCCTGTAGCTCAGCGACTAGGGCGCCACATACACTGGAGCTGGTGGGTTTGAATCCAGCCCAGGCCTGCCAAACAACAATGACAACTACAACCAAAAAATAGCCGGGCGTCGTGGCAGGCACTTATAGTTCCAGCTACTTGGGAGGCTGAGGCAAGAGAATCGCTTTAGCCCAAGAGTTTGAGGTTGCTGTGAGTTGTGACGCCATGGCACTCTACCCAGGGTGAAAGATTGAGACTCTGTCTCAAAACAAACAAACAAAACAACGAAACCAAACCAAAACAAACCCAAACCAAAAAACAACAAAAACCATAAGCAGAAACAGAGCTTTAAAAAGGGAAGGCCTCTTTTCTTTCAACTACAGTTAATGATTCCCATTTCTATCTGTCAGACTCTAGGCCTCCATCTCCAACTTGACGGTTCAGCTGAACCATTTCCTGTAGCACACAAAATAAAAGACATTTCCTTCCCCCTCCTGCCCACTACTTGAGTCAGGGATTCAGTCTCAGTTTCCAATGAGTGGGGAAATTTTAAAGAGAAAAAACATTTTTGCTGTTTTTTTCCAGGTCATTCCCTCTGTTATGTCCTCCAGAGATCAGGGGCTTGGCATAATATTGAGAGGCCTCTCAAGGAATTGGGACATTTAAAAGTGACCTCATGATTTGTAATACAGAATATAGCTCCATTTTGATCTTTCACCATGATAGCTCTGAGACTTCCACCTATCACTTCATTACCCTCACATATCTGGCACTGAGTTTAGGGCAGAAGTAACTTTAGCCTCATGTTGTATTTATCTAGGAGAATGGTCTGATATTTTCCCATCATCCCTGAGGTCAGTCAGTAGTGTCCCTATTGTTCCAGCAAAGAAAGGACATAGTGAGGGACAAATATGGTGGTGGGATGCCCCAGGTACATTCCTCAGCTTCTTGAAGCATGCCACAAGTGGCTGCCCCATCCCAAAGTCAAAGGGATCTTCCTTTGGTAGAGTGATCTAAGGAGAAATTGACAGCTAATCATGGCATAGACCCCAAGATTTGGGTCAGTACTCTGGGACTTATGTCCTGTCTTTTGTGTACATACAGATTTTTTATTTTTTGAGATGGAGTCTCACTCTTTTGCTCAGACTAGATCTTCTGCTCAGACTAGAGAGCTGTGGCATCAGCCTAGCTCACAGCAACCTCAGACTCCTGAAATCAAATGATCCTCTTGCCTCAGCCTCCTGAGTGGCTGGGACTACAGGCACTGGCCACAATGCTTGGCTAAATTTTCTATTATTTTTTTTTGAGACAGAGTCTCACTTTGTCACCCTTGGTAGAGTACCATAGCGTCATAGCTCACAGCAACCTCAAACTCTTGGGCTCAAGTGATTCTCTTGCCTCAACCTCCCAAGTAGCTGGGACTACAGGCGCCTGCCACAATGCCCAGCTATTTTTTAGAGATGAGGTCTCACTCTGGCTCAGGCTGGTTTTGAAAACCTGTGAGCTCAGGCAATCCACCTACCCAGGCCCCCCA
The DNA here is from genome assembly GCF_027406575.1 of Nycticebus coucang. Taxonomy (NCBI): domain Eukaryota; kingdom Metazoa; phylum Chordata; class Mammalia; order Primates; family Lorisidae; genus Nycticebus; species Nycticebus coucang. Next base: position 65,969,264 of record NC_069782.1, on the reverse strand, counting down.
TGTGCTAGGATTATAGGTGTGAGGCACCTCACCTGCCCATTTTTCTATTTTTAGTAGCAATGGGGTCTCACTCTTGCTCAGGCTGGTCTCAAACTCATGAGCTTAAGTTATCCTCATGCCTTGGCCTCCCAGAGTGCTAGGATTACAGGTGTGAGCCACTATCCCTAGCCTGGCCAATCAATTTTTAAAACAGTGCCAAGAATGGGGGAAGAATATTTTCACAAATTGATCCTGTTGGGGAGCCTAACACAGTGACACACAAACCCTTTCCTTCTTCTTCCTCCTTTCCTCCTAAGACAAAGACACAAAGTATTTGGCTAGCCTGCCCCCTTAGAAGTTCTCACCAAAGGACCCTAACCTGACCAGCAAGTTGTGGAATTCACCCACCCATTACTGTCCCATATAAAGTGTTCTCTAACTGTGCTGGGGTTCAGACGCCATCTTTGCACTGCCCAGGTAGGTCACCTGTTCCTTTCAATAAACCTGGCCTAAACATCTCCTCTACAGCAGCCTCATCTCAGGGAGCCATCATTTACACTTTTCAGATTCTGTGACAACTGGATAGTGACATGAAAAATAATGTTTAATTGCCACCCCACAATTTACCAAAGTAGCTCAAAAACTAAAGGTAGGCTATAAATTATATCACTCTTATAAAAGAACATAAGGGAAAATATTCATGCCTTTGACTTTGGCAAAGAATTCTTGGCAAGGGGCAGTAGTTTATACCTGCAATCTTAGCACTTTGGGAGGCTGAGACAGGAGGATCACTTGAGGCCAGGAATTCAAAACAACAGAGACACCTGATTTGTACGAAAAATAAAAAATTAGCTGGGCATGATGATATGCACTTGTAGTTACTGGGAAGGCTGAGGCAAGAAGATTGCTTGAATCCAGAAGTTTGAGGTTGCAGAAAGCTGTAATGACACCACTGCATTCTAGTGCAGGCGATAGAGTGAGACCCTATCTCAGGAAAAAATAAATTCTTACATATAACACCAATAGGAAATCTAGCAAAACAAAAATAAATTCTTTGGACTTTATCAGCATTAACATTTGTACTTCAAGGGATACTATCAAGTAAGTGAAAACACAAATTGAGATCCTTATGCACTGTTGGTGGGAATGAAAACTGCTGGAGCCGCTAGGGAAAAGAATATGGTGGCTTCTCAAAACATTAAAAACAGGCTCAGTGCCTGTAGCTCAGCGGCTAGGGCACCAGCCATATACACCAGAGCTGGTGGGTTCGAATCCAGCCCGGGCCTGCCAAACAACAATGACAAGTACAACCCAAAATTAGCTCGGCGTTGTGGCGGGTGCCTGTAGTCCCAGCTACTTGGGAAGCTGAGGGAAGAGAATCACTTAAGTCCAGGAGTTTGAGGTTGCTGTGAGCTGTGACAGCACAGCATTCTACCCAGGGTGATATAGTAAAGACTCTGTCTCAAAACAACCCCCCCCCCCAAAAAAAAACAACAAAAACACATTAAAAACGTATGATACAGCAAGTCATGTACTTCTGAGTATGCCCAAAATAAAAGCAGTAATGCAAATAGGTATCATTCATCCTGGTTCATAAGAACATAATTCACAATAGCGAAAAGTTGAAGGCAACTTGTGTCTATAAAAAGATAAATGGATCGGGCGGCGCCTGTGGCTCAGTCGGTAAGGCGCCGGCCCCATATACCGAGGGTGGTGGGTTCAAACCCGGACCCGGCCAAACTGCAACCAAAAAATAGCCGGGCGTTGTGGCAGGCGCCTGTAGTCCCAGCTACTCGGGAGGCTGAGGCAAGAGAATCGCTTAAGCCCAGGAGTTGGAGGTTGCTGTGAGCTGTGTGAGGCCACGGCACTCTACCGAGGGCCATAAAGTGAGACTCTGTCTCTACAAAAAAAAAAAAAAAAAAAGATAAATGGATCAACCAAATGTGGGATATATGTAAATTCTGACATATGCTACTATAAGACGAAGGACGTTATGCTAAGTAAAATCAGTCAGTCAGAAAAGCACAAACACTGTGTGATTCCACGTATTTGAGGGACCTATCATCAAATTCATACAGTCAGAAAGCAGAAGGATGGGTGTCAGAGGCTGATGGGAGTGGCAAATAGGGGATTATAGAGTTTAAAATTTGCAAGATGAAAACAGGTCCAGAGATTGGTTTCACAAGGTAAATGTACTTAACGTTATTGAGTAGGACACTTAATAATAAACCTGGGTCAAAAAACAAATTCTGCTTAAATGCAATTATCTGCCAAAGAAAAGTGGCAGCTTAAGGGTCAACAGACTGAACCACGGGTCCTCGGCTGTCACTCAGGGACAAAGGGGCGGGGACTCGCAAACTGTCCAATCAGTACTTCTCTTGAAAAGGTGCGTGGGGTCACGCTCAGTTCGCGCGTGTGGACGTGGCTAGTCCTGTCATCTAGCGCCTCTGTGTCTTACCTTCTTTAAGGGACTCTCGGTATCTCTGGCGCATCCTTTGTCACGCTGAGATTGAGAGATTCCTAGATTGAGAGATTGAGACTTCAGGACACTGCGGAAGCCAGCGAAATGGTGAGTGTTCAGTCCCGGGCGTCCACAGGAGGGGGTGATTGGAACCGGTTGTAACCGGCTGTGACGGGACCTGGGCCTCCCCGCGGTCCGCTACAGTCTGTGGACCCAAGTCGCCGCGGGCACAACTCGGTCTCTGTCCCTTTGGGCCTCAGGATAGGACTGGGCCGGCCAAGGCACTCTCGGGCGTCCTGTCTGGTCCCTGCACGGGGACTTCGGCCCCGGCTCCGGAGCCCTCCCTGGGGAGCTCCGCACCCGCTACCCCGCGTGTCCCCAGATTGTGCGGTGACGACGGGAGAGTCATCAAGGGAGGATTTCGACTCGGTGTGTGTGGGTCGTGTCTAAGAGAATTTGTTTGTATCAGAACCTTAAGGTGAAATGTCTGGAGTGAAGCCGGGTGGAGGGAGCATTTCTTTGCTGTCAGGGGAGAGGAGGGTGCCCGGAGCTCACACTCTCCTGTACACCCCCCGCCCCCACCAGGCACTAACCCACTCTAAGGTTTACTGCTCTCAAGCTTGCGAATGTACCTGAGCTTCTGAATATGGGTTTTACTGTTTTGTTTTGAGAAGGGTGTCTCGCGCTGTGGCCCAGACTGGGGTACCTTGGTGAGATCATAGCTCACTGCAGCCTTGAGCTCTGGGTCTCAAGTGAACCTCCTGCCTCAGCCTCGCGTGTAGCTGGGATTACTGCGTGTGCTACCGTGCCTGGCTGGGATATCCTTTTGAATTGTGGAGAAGGAAAATTCTTATCTGAACTTTGTTTTTCTTAGCACTTGGTAATTTTTTTTCATTTATTTACTTTTTCTTTTTTTTTGAGACAGAGTCTCATTATATCACCCTCTGTATAGTGCCCATAGTGCCGTGGGGTCAGCGATTTTCTTGCTTCAGCCTCCCAAGTAGCTGGGACTACAGGCTCCTGCTACAAAATCCGGTTAGTTTTTGGTTGTAATTGTCATTGTTTTTTGGCAGGCCGGGGGCTGGGTTCAAACCTGCCAGCTCCTGGTGTATGTGGCTGGCGCCCTAGCCACTGAGCTACAGGTGCTGAGCCTATTTATTTACTTTTTTTGAGATAGTCATGCTCTTTGGCCTAGGCTGGAGTGCAGTGGTGTCATTAGAGCTCATTGCAACATTAAACTTCTGGGCCCAGGTGATCCTTCTGCCTCTACCACACCCCGCTAATTTTTGTATTTTTTGTAGGGATTAGTCTTTGTTATGTTGCTCAGGTTGGTCTTGAACTTCTGACCTCAAGCTATCCTCCTATCTTGGCCTCCCAAAGTGCTGGGATTACAGGCATAAGTGCCTGGCCTGCACTCAGTAATCTTATTTTCTTTGTGAGTGTGCACAATTTTTAGTTTCATGGGGGGAAAATGTGAGTTGATTGTGAGGTAAGACATCAGTAAAACAAGAATATTCTGTAACAAACAGAATTTTTGTTCTTTTTAGAAAGGAGAACCTAAAGATGTGAAATTGAGGTATTTAAGTACAAGTCCCTATTGGTGTCAGACTGGTCACCAATTGCTCAGACTGGTCATCAATTTCTGGGTTCAAACAATCCTCCCGCTTTTTTTTTTTTTTTTTAGATAGAGTTTTAATATGTCACCCTCGGTAGAGTTCTGCACAGCAACATCAAACTCTTGGGCTTAAGTGATTTTTTTTCAGAGACAGAGTCTCACTTTATCGTCCTCAGTAGGGTGATGGTGTCACAGCTCACAGCAACTTCCAACTCCTGGTTTAGGTGATTCTCTTGCCTCAGTCTCTGGAGTAGCTGGGACTACAGGCACCCTCCAGAATGCCCAGCTATTTTTTTGTTGTAGTTTGGCCTCGGCTAGATTTGAACCCACTACCCTCAGTATATGGGGCCAGGGCCCTACCCACTGAGCCACAGGCACCGCCCTAAAAGTGATCTTAGTTAGAAAGAAATTTATGCCTGTAATTCTAGCACTCTGAGAGGATTGCTCTGGATTGATCTAGCACGTCGGATTGCTTGAACTTGGGAGTTGGAGACCAGCCTGAGCAAGAGTGAGATCCTATCTCTACTAAAAATAGAAAAAATTACCCAGGCATTGTGGCAGGTGCTGGTAATCCCAGCTATTTGGGAAGCAGAGGCAAGAGGATAGCTTGAGCCCAAGAGTTTGAGGTTCCTGTGAGCTATGACAACGCTGTGGCACTCAACCCCAGGGTGACAGAGTGAGACTCTGTCGCAAGTAATTTTTTTCTGAAAATGTTCACATTTTATGGTTTGCACTTAAAATCACCTTTAGTGTTGAACAAATTAAAATCTTAGAATGTTTTCCAATGTAGAAAAGTTAAATTTAAAAAAGGCTTAATTAAAAATAGAAGTAAAATGTTGCTTATATAAATTTCTCTGTGTATTTAAAATATGTAATGCACACTAAAGTTAAAATTTTTTTTTTTTACGCTAGGAAAGTCTAACTTGAGAAGACTCATTGCCAGCCTGTCCTGGTCCATTCCAGTGTTCTTGCTTAAGCCATCCCCAAATAACTGTTTTAATTTAATTTGCATCCTTACAGTTTTATTTTATTTTATTTCATTTTTGAGACAGAACCTCAAGCTATTTTCCTGGGTAGAGTGCTATGGCATCACAGCTCACAGCAACCTCTAACTCCTGGGCTTAAGTGATTCTCTTGCCTCAGCCTCCCGAGTAGCTGGGACTACAGGTGCCCACCACAGCGCCTGCCTATGTTTTGATTGTAGTTATTGTTTGGCAGGCCCGGGCCGGATTCGAATCTGTCAGCTCTGGTGTATGTGGCTGACGCCTTAGCCACTTAAGCTACAGGCGCTGAGCCAGTGTTTTTTTTTTTTGAGACAGAGTCTCACTCTGTGCTCTGGTAAAGTACTGTGGTGTCATAACTCCCAGAAACCTCAAACTCCTGGGCTCAAGTGATCCCCTTGCCTCAGGCTCCCAAATTATCCTTATAGTTCTGTATATAAGAAAAGCAATTGTGAATGCATACTATTTGTGGCCATGTTTGGTCTCGTAATGAGTAGTCACACTCCACTTGTTTTGATGTCTGACTCATGACATCTTAAGCCTCATCTTTCCTTCCCCCTGTTCCCCCAACCTGGGCAATCAGTTGACAAAACCTGGGGGTGAGCTCCCTCTGTAAAGTATGCCAGTTCAAACCTCACCACCCCCAACTCTATTGTCCTGGCTCCACCCACTAACACCAATAAACACCCAGGCCTGTCTCCTTCTCTTGCTTCCTTAACCCATTTCACTGCCTGCTTTAGAGGCCAGATCTGTTCTCCCTGAGTGCTCAATTGTGTAAGTTTGAGTCTTGGTGTGCCTTTCCCAACAATTTTTAGCTGATGTTTTCCATTACTTTTGTACTACTACTGCTTTAGTTTTATTTTGTCTTATTTTATTTTATTATTATTTTTACAGAGTCTCACTCGGTTGCCCAGCGATTGAGTGTAGTGGCATCATAGCTCACAGGAACCTCAAACTCTTGGGTTCGAGTGATCCTCTTGTTTCAGCCTCCCAAGTAGCTGTGACTACAGGCATGCATGTCTGTAGTCATGCATGTCCAGCTAATCTGTCTTTCTTTCTCTTCCTTCCTTCCTTCCTTCCTTCCTTCCTTCCTTCCTTCCTTCCTTCCTTCCTTCCTTCCTTCCTTCCTTCTTTGAGTTACAGTCTCACTATGTCACCCTTGGTAGAGTGCTGTGGCATCATGCTCAGAGCAACCTCAAACTCTTGGGTTTAAACAATTCTCTTCCCTCAGCCTCCATAGTAGCTGGGACTATAGGCACCCACCACAACACCCAGCTATTTTTTTGTTGCAGTTGTCATTGTTGTTTAACTGGCCCGGGCTGGGTTCAAATCCACTAGCCTTAGTATATGTGGCCAGTGCCCTGCCCACTAAGATACGGGCGCTGCCCCCCAACTAATTTTTCTATTTTTAGTAAAGACAGGATCTCCGGCAGTGCCTGTGGCTCAGTGAGTAGGGCGCCAGCCCTATATACTGAGGGTGGTGGGTTCAAACCTGGCCCTGGCCAAACTGCAACGAAAAATAGCTGGGTGTTGTGGTGGGCATCTGTAGTCACACCTACTCTGGAGACTGAAGCAAGAGAATCGTCTAAGCCCAAGAGCTGGAGGTTGCTGTGAGCTGTGACACCACAACACTCTACCGAGGGCGATAAACTGAGACTCTGTCTCTGTATTAAAAAAAAAAAAAAAAAAGGACAGGATCTCACTTTGCTCAGGCTTGTCTGGAACTCATGACTTTAGGCGATCCACCTTCCTCGGCCTCTCAGAGTGCTATGATTATAGGTGTGAGCCACCGCACCTGGCCTTTTCCATCACTTTCGAATGGACGTGACTAACCCTTGTCATGCTGAGGGAACATCAGCAGTTATGCTGTCCTACACAATCCTTGCAGGCAAGATCTTAATTTCAATTGTTGTCTTTGTTCAGGGTGACACTTTAGTAAAATTCCTAGAAGTTATTTGGTAACCAGAGGGCTCCTTCCTGCCTGACACCATGAAGAAATAGCTATTGTTCCTTTCAGCACCCACAGTATCATTTAGGCTTTTTTTGATGTTCTGGAGGCAACATAATCAATCCTCCTTTGCAAATTTTACTTAAGTGCATTTATGCTGTGACTTGCAAACTTGCCTTCCTTGAATGAGCAACCGTATCTCAAAGGCTGTAGACCAGTTGTTCTCAACCTTCCTAATGCCACAACTCTTTAATGCAGTTCCTTATGTTGTGGTGACCCCCAACCATGAAGTTATTTTTGTTGCTACTTCATAATTGTAATTTTGCTACTCTTATGAATCATAAAGTAAATATCTGATATGCAGGATGTATTTTCATAATTACAAAGGGGTGGTGACCCACAAGTTGAGAACTGCTGCTGTAGACTGTTCAAATGGCCATATAACAGGTACTCCTGTTAGTGTCCTCAGAGACTGATTCCTGTAGGGGCTTTATCATCCTCCTGTCATGCCTCCTGGATGGTGGCATATAAATTTATACCCATGGTGGCCATAAATTCCCACAGGCTTGTGATTACAATAAATAGACCTCAGCTCCACACTATATGCCATTAGAGCTGCACTTACCACTGTGTACTAGGTTCTCCTAAAAGTAGAGGCTCTCCCAGGCTGACAGCATGTGACTCTGCTCAACTGCCCATTGTTACTTGAGTTTTAGAAACAGCACTCTAGGCTCGGAGCCTGTGGCTCAAGTGGCTAAGGCGCCAGCCGCGTACACCTGAGCAGGTGGGTTCGAATCCAGCCCGGGCCACCAAACAACAATGATGGCTGCAACCAAAAAATAGCCGAGCATGTGGCGGGTGCCTGTAGTCCCAGCTACTTGGGAGGCTGAGGCAAGAGAATCGTGTAAGCCCAAGAGTTGGAGGTTGCTGTGAGCTGTGATGCCACGGCATTCTACCCAGGGTGACAGCTTGAGGCTCTGTCTCAAAAAAAAAAAAAGAAACAGCACTCTATAAGACATTTCCTTTCAACACTATGGAGCCAAATATTGACCTTCAGCATATCATCCCTGCAATAGGGTGTGACGTCCTTTCTCTCAATCCCTTGTTAAACACCATGGTGCTGGAGATCACTCCCTTTCCTAGACCCCTTGCTATTGCGGTAGTGGGAGGTTTGTAGACTTCATGGACAGCACTGTAATATTTGTAGATAAGAGTGCTCTCTTTGGAGAGCTGCTGCTTTTTATCCCTTAGTTGAGATCAACTTGATAGGAGACAGGTCTAAGAGTCAGCTCAACTGACCAAACATCAGGCAATCATTTTAGGACTGGCCAATAATTATCCCCATCTGCACATATTCTTGGGTGATTGTCTAAGAGTTTCCCATTTGTGGTAATAGAACTCTGGGAATCTCTTTTGTTTCACAGGTAGTCAAAATATAAGTCAAGGTAATACCTGTGTCTACATGGAGTTGAGACCACAATTTAAGACTTTACCAGGACACTCCTCATCCTTGTTGGAGTTTCAGACCATACAGATATAAACCAGGGCCCTCATTTCACTAATAAAAATAGACAATAATGGGCTTTTGAACAAGGCATTCTATGGAACTTTCAGCTCCTATCAGTCTCTGACTCAGAAATCATCATAATGGCTTACTAAAATAAGTTCACATCTGTCGGATGAAAGGTTACACATGTCAGTCATCAGCCAATCATTCAGTGAATTGTCACGAGACTGCCTTCATATTTTTCTTTTCTTTTCTTTCGTTCTTTTTTTTATTTGAGACAGAATCTCACTATGTTGCCTTTGGTAGAGTGCTGTGGCGTCACAGCTCACAGCAACCTCAAGCTCTTGGGCTTAAGTGATTTTCTTGCTTCAGTCTCCCAAGTCGCTGGGACTACAGGCGCCTGCCACAATGCCCAGCTATTTTTTTTGTTGTAGTTGTCATTGTCGTTTGGCAGGCCTGGGCCCAGTTTGAACTGACCAACCCTGGTGTATGTGGCTAGCGCCCGAGACACTGAGCTATGGGCACCAAGCCATTTCTCTCTCTCTCTTTTTTAACAATAGTATTTTTGTAGAGCTGCTTTAGATTTAGAGAAAAAAAATGATCAGAAAGTCGGACCTGGTGGTTCAGGCTTATAGTCCTAATACTCTGGGAGGCCAACGTAGGAGGATTGCTTTGAGGTAAGGAGTTTGAGATAAGCCTGAGCAAGAGCAAGACCCTGTCTCTACAAAATATAAATAAATAAAAACAAATAAATAAAAATTAATAGAAAAGTCCAGAATGTTTCCACATAACCCCTCTACCTGTCTCTATATAGTTTGACCATCATATCATCCCTGCAATAGGGTGTGACATCCTCTCTCAATCCCTTGTCCTTTTTATACCTTATATTACTGTGATACATCCTTTTTAATTAATGTACCAATTGGTGCATTAAAGTCCACAGTTTACATTAGGGCTGATTTCATGTTATACAATATATATGGGTTTTGGCAGATGTATAGTGTTTAGTGTCCATCATTTCTGTATCATACAGAATACTTTCACTGCCCCCCAAACTCTTGTGCTCTACTTATTCATTTATCCACGTAGTCCCTGAATCTTTGACAACCAAAGGTCTGTTTTTTTTTTTTTTTTGGTGTTTTTTTTGAGTCTCAATTTGTCAACTTTGGTAGAGTGCCATGGTGTCATAGCTCACAGAACCTCAAACTCTTGGGCTCAAGAGATTCTCTTGCCTTAGCCTCCCGAGTAGCTGGGACTACAGGTGCCTGCCACATCACTCAGCTATTTTTTTGTTGCAGTTTGGCCAGGGCCAGGTTCGAACCCGCCACCCTTGGTATATGGGGCCAGGGCCCTACTCACTGAGCCACAGGCACCGCCCTGCCCAGCATTTTTTAGAGACGGGGTCTCGCTCTTGCATATAGGCTATTCTCCAACTCTTGAGCTCAAGCCATCCACCCACCTTGACCTCCCAGAGTGCTAGGATGTGGTGTGAGCCATTGTGCCTGGCCTGGAAGGGTCTTTCTTGATTTCTTCACATTACTGGGAAAGCATATAGTTTTTCACCATTAAATAATGTTGTTAACCGAAGGTTTCTTATAGATGCTATTTCTCAAGTTCTCCTCTATTTCTAGTTTGTTATCATAAGTGGATGTTGAATTTTTTCAAAATTTTTTCATTTTCATTTTTACCCTTTCATTTGTCATATTAATTATTTTTGTCTCCCCGCCCCTCCCCCAGTTAGCTTGAATAGACATCTGTCAGTTTTATTGCTCTTTTTACAAGACTGGCTTTTGTTGATTTTTCTCTGTTGGTTTCTCCCAAATCCATTCATTTCTTCTTTTATTATTTATTTTCTTGTGTTTACTTTGGGTTTAATTTGCTTATGTGTTTTTAGTTTTTTGGTTTTTATTTGTCTAAAACAGAGTCTCACTCTGTAGTCCAGACTAGAGTGCTGTAGCCTCAGCCTAGCTCACAGCAACCTCAAATGCCTGGGTTCAAGCAATTCTCTTGCTCCACCCTCCCCAGCAGCTGCCCACCATCATGCCTGGCTAATTTTTCTCCTTTTAGTAGAGACATGATCTCATTTTGCTCAGGTTGGTTTCGATCTCCTGAATTCAAGTGATTCTCTTGCCTCGGTCTCCCAGGGTGTTAGGATTACAGCTTGGCCGGCCTCTGTTTTTAGTTTTTTAAGGTACACACAGAGACTTACTGATTACAGATAATTCTTCTTTGGTGTTTAATGGTGTAGATTTCCCTTCAGGTACTACTTTTGCCACATTCCACAAAGTTTGGTAAATTCTATTTTTCTTTTTTGAGATAGAGTCTCACTTTGTCACCCTTGGTAGAATGCCCTGGCATCATAGCTCACAGCAACCTCAAACTCTTGGGCTCAAGTGATCCTCTTGCCATAGCCTCCCGAGTAGCTGGGACTAAAGTGCCCACCATAATGCTCAGGCCCTATTTTTATTTAATTCAAAATAATTTCTAAGGGTGCGGCGGCTCACGCCTGTAATCCTAGCACTCTGGGCGGCTGAGGAGAGAGAATTGCTTGAGCTCAGGACTTAGAGACTAGCCTGGGCAAAAGTGAGACCCCGTCTCTAAAAATAGCCAAGCAATGTAGTGGGCATCTATAGTTCCAGCTACTCGGAAGCTGAGGCTAGAGGATTGCTTGAGCTCAAGAGTTTGAGGTTTATATGAACTATGATGCCAGGGCACTCTACAGAGTGAGACTCTGTCTCAAAAACAAACAAACAAACAAACAAAAAAACCCAACAAAATAACTTTTAATACCTCCTGAGACTTTTTCATCCATAGATAATGTACAAATGTGATGTTTAATATCTTAAGTATTTGTGGGTTTTTGAGCTATCTTTCTGTTAGTGATTTTGGATTAATGCCATTGTGATCTAAGAGCATATTTTGTTTATTAGTATTGAAAATTGTGGAGGGTGCCTGTGCCTCAATGAGTAGGGCGCTGGCCCCATACACTGAGGGTGGCGGGTTTGAACCCAGCCCCAGCCAAACTGCAACAAAAATAGCCAGGTGTTGTGGAGGCCACCTGTAGTCCCAGCTATTCGAGAGGCTGAGACAAGAGAATTGCTTAAGCCCCAAGAGTTGGAGGTTGCTGTGAGCTGTGACACCATGGCTCTCTACCGAGGGCCACAAAGTGAGACTGTCTCTTAAAAAAAAAAAAAAGAAGAAGAAAGAAAGGAAGAAAGAAAATTGGTAAAGATGGATTTATTTCCAAGAATGTGAAATTATCTTGTCAAGTGTTCCATGTGAACTTGAGAAGAATATGTATTCTGTTAACTGAATGAAGTATTTTGCTTTTAAGTTAAGTCTAGCTTTGGGAGGTGCTGTTCAATTCAGCTGTGTTCTTCCTGATTTTCTGCCTGCTGGCTTTCCGATGGGGCAACTTGAAGTCTACAACTATAATAGCAGCCAGCTTTTGGATTTATTAGCCTTGGCATAGTATATCTTTCTCCATCTCTTTATTTTTGATGTACATGCTGTGTATTTAAAGTGAATTTCTTGTAGAGAACATATTATTAGGTGGGTTTTTCAATCCACCGTGACAGTATTTGTCTTTCAGTTGTCTTTAGACTATTGATGTTTAAGCTGATTATTGATTTAATTAATATCCACCTTTTTCTTTTTTACTGTTTTCTAAATCCTTTTTTTTTTTTTTTAGAGACAGAGTCTTACTTTGTCACCCTCGGTACAGTGCCGTGGCGTCACAGCTCACAGCAACCTCCAGCTCTTGGGCTTAGGTGATTCTCTTGCCTCAGCCTCCCGAGTAGCTGGGACTACAGGCGCCCACCACAACGCCTGGCTGTTTTTTTGTTTCAGTTTAGCAAGGGCCGTGTTTGAACCCAACCTCATTATATGGGCGGGCACCCTATTCACTGAGCCACCGATGCCGCCCTATTTGTTCCTGTTTTTATGTTGTTTCTTTTTTTGTCTTCCACCCTTTTCTGCCTTTATGGAGCATTTTACCTGATATTGTTTTTCTTCCCCTCGTGGCATATCAGATAAGTTTTTTTAAAAACTGTATTGGTGGTTGTCTTTGAGTGTGCAGCACATATTTACTATTAACCCAGGTCCTTTTTGAAGTAAGGACTATACTATTTCACTGTTTGTGGAAGTACCTCTTGAAAAGGCTTGATTATACCATTATGTGGTATAATCCTAGCAGTTTGGGAGGCCAAGGCAGGAGTATCGCTTGAGGCCAGGAGTTTGAGATCAGCCTAGGCAATAATGAGACCCTGTCTGTACAAAAAATAGAAAAAATAGCTGGGCATGGTGGTGTATACCTGTAGTCCCAGCTACTTGGGAGGCTCAGGCAAGAGGTTTGAAACCAGCCTGGGTAATGTAGTGAGACCTTTTCTGTTTTAAAAAAAAAAGAAGAAGAAGAAAAAGGATTCTAGTGGGTGTTTTCTTTTTTCCAATTAAATATTTCACTCCAGTCTCCTTTCTTGCTTGCAAGATTCCTGTGATTTAATTCTTACGCGCTTGTAGTGAAGGTGTTGGTATTGGTATTTTTCTCACTTGTAACTTCTTCCAAGATTTTCTTTCTTTGCTGTTTTTCTCCGGCTTGAATATAATATGGCTAGGTATGGGTTTTTGAGTATTTATACTGCTTGCTGTTCTCTGAGATTCCTGGATATATGCTTTGATTTGTATCATGGGAGATATTCTCAGTCATTCTTCTTCTTTAGTCATGCCCATTACTGCTTCTGAAATTTTCCATGGTTCTTGAACGATGAAGTGTTATGTCTTTTTTGTTGTTTTTTTCTCCTTTGCATTTCTGTTTTGGAAGGCTATATTGACATTTCCTCAAAATTAGAGGTTATTTCTTCAGATATTTTCACTGTACTGATAAGTCCTTAAGTGCAGTCTTCATTTCTGTTGTGGTGTACAAGTATTTTATTTCTTGCATTACCTTTAGATTCTTTGTTAGAATTTTTATGTCTCAGGTTAAATTACCTTTTAGTTCTTGCATGTTGTTCACTCTTCCTGTTAGAAACCTTAGCATATTAATCAGGTTTCATTTAAATTTCTAGTCTGATAATTCCAACATCTCTTTTATATTATCTGCATCTGCTTATGGTGCTGTCATTAGTTGTTAAAGATGTTTTTTAAGTCTTTCAGTATATCTTGGAAGTTTTTGTTAAAATCTGGATATGGCATATGGGAAAAGGGAACTGAGGTAAATAATCCTTTGGTGTGAGGTTTTAGGTTTATCTGCTGGTTTTAGGCTGTTCACTATTTTTTTTTTTTTGCAGTTTTTGGCCGGGGCTGGGTTTGAACCTGCCACCTCTGGCATATGGGGCCGGTGTCCTACTCCATTGAGCTGCAGGCGCTGCCCTGTTCACTATTTTTGATAGTTAGATGTCAGATGGTAAAAATTTTGGCTAGGCTCGGTGGCTCACGCCTATAATCCTTGCACTTTGGGAGACTGAGGTGGGTGGATTGCTTGAGCTAAGGAGTTCCCTCAGCCTGAGCAAGAGTGAAATGCCATCTCTACTAAAACTAGCCAAGTGTGGTGGCACAGGCCTGAGGAGGCTGAGGGAAAAGGATCACTCAAGCCCATGGGTTTGAGATTTCTGTGAGCTGTGACACCATGGCATTTTACCAAGGGTGATAGAGTAAGACTCTGTCTACAAAAAAAAAGGTAAAAATTTCATAATTTCATTTTATCTTTTCTGTCATTCTGGGAATATTCTAGAGATTTCAAGTTTGAAATGTGCAGAAAGAAATAGTGGACTATTCTTTCATTTTAACTTTTTTAAAAAGATAGAGTCTCGCTCTGTCGTACAGGCTGGAGTGCAGTAACATCATTTTATCTCACTGCAACCTCAAACTCCTGGGCTCAAGTGATCTTCCTACCTCAGCCTCCCAAGTAGCTGGGACTACTATGCCCAGACATGGTGGCATATGCTTATACAACATACACAAACAGGGTAGACATAAAGTTCATGTACATGACATTTTAAATTGCACACAAACTTTATGGACACTATATATATGCACACACACACAAAGACAATATATATATGGACGCTATATATATATATACACACAAACTTTATGGACACGATATATAGATGTATATATATGGACTATACATATATGGACCATATATAGAAACTTTATGAACACTATATATATATACACACACACACAATGACAATATATATATGGACACTATATATATATACACACACAAACTTTATGGACACTATATATATAGTGTGTGCAATTTAAAATGTCATGTACATTTCTTTTTTTAATTTATTTATTTTTATTGTTAAATCATAGCTGTGTACATTAGTGCAATGAAGGGGTACAATGTGTGGGTTTCATATACAATCTGAAATATTCTCATCAAACTGTTCAACGTAGCCTTCATGGCATTTTCTTAGTTACTGTATGTAGGCATTTGTATTCTGCATTTAGTAAGTTTCACCTGTACCCATTCTAAGATGCATGGTAGATGAGGCCCCACCCATTACCCTCCCTCCACTAAAACCTCCCCACTCCCTTCCCCTTCCTTGGCCCTTTCCCCATATTCTTGTGCTATAGTTGGGTTATAGCCTTCATGTGAAAGCTATAATTTAGCTTCATAGTAGAGCTGAGTACATTGGATACTTTTTCTTCCATTGCTGAGATACTTTGCTAAGAAGAATATGTTCCAGCTCCATCCATGTAAACATGAAAGAGGTAAAGTCTCCATCTTTTTTTTAAATTTTTTTTATTAAATCATAGCTGTGTACATTAGTATGATCATGGGGCACCATACACTTGGTTCATAGACCGTTTGACACATTTTCGTCACACTAGTTAACATAGCTTTCCTGGCATTTTCTTAGTTATTTTGCTAAAACCTTTACATTCCACATTTATTAAGATTCACATATACCCTTGTAAGATGCACCACAGGTGTAATCCCATTAATCCCCTTCCCTCCACCTACCTCCCCCCTCCCTCCCCTCCCTTTCCCCCTTCTCCCTATTCTTAGGTTGTAACTGGGTTATAGCTTTCATGTGAGGGTCCTACATTAGTTTCATAATCTTTCTTTAAGGCTGCATAACATTCCATGGTATACATGTACCACAATTTGCTAGTCCATTTGTGGGTCGATGGACATTGGGCTTCTTCCATGACTTACCAATTAGGAATTGGGCTGCAATAAACATTCTGGTACAAATATCTTTGTTATATTGTGACTTTTGGTCTTCTGGGTATAAACCTAGTAAAGGAATTATAGGATCGAATGGCAGGTCTATTTTTAGGTCTCTAAGTATTCTCCAAACATCCTTCCAGAAGAAACGTATTAGTGTGCATTCCCACCAGCAGTGTAGAAGTGTGCCCTTTTCTCCACATCCACGCCAACATTTCTGGTTTTGGGATTTTGTTACGTGGGCTACTCTTGCTGGGGTTAGGTCATATCTCAAAGTAGTTTTGATTTTCATTTCTCTGATGATTAAGGATGATGAGCTTTTTTTCATGTGTTTGTAGATTGTGCGTCTATCTTCTTTAGAGAAGTTTCTCTTCAAGTCCCTTGCCCACCCTGAGATGGGGTCACGTGTTCTTTTCTTGCTAATACGTTTGAGTTCTCTGTGGATTCTGGTTATTAGACCTTTATCGGAGGTATAACCAGCAAATATTTTCTCCCATTCTAAGATGTACATGAACTTTATGTCTACCCTGTGTGTGTATGTTGTAGGGATTTGCAAAACTTGCCCTTTCCCCTTTGGTCAGTTTGCTGAAAAGAGCAACTCACAGTTATGGTAGATTAATAAGAGAAAGGTTTATTTCCAAATACCATGCGCACAGGGGGAATCACAAGAATAATTTCCCAGTCTCAGTGATGGTCAGTGACTTTTAAAGATGCCTTTTAGAAGGGTGGGGGGAGAGTGGAAAGTATATGTGCAGCAAGTGGTTACTGGGGGGGGATGTGTGTAGATTGGTGGAAACAGAACGAATTGTAGATTAATTCTGAGACAGATCTTGTGCTTCAAATGACCTTAGGGCCAGGTCTATTAGTATGCAATAAGGAAGTCAGTAGCCTTTTCTGATTCTAAATCAGGGTATTCAGAGTTTATAGAGGAGAGGCCAGTGCATTCTGATCAAAAATGGCCTTTTAATTCAAAATATTCTTTATACCAAGAAATCATATTTCGGGGTGAAATTCCCTTAGCTCCTTATATCTATGTTTGTATCTATATCTGTATCTGTATCTATATCTAATCTATATATTTTTTCTTAGCAATGGGGGTCTTGCTATGTTGCCCATGCTAGTCTTGAACTCTTGGCTTCAAGGGATCCTCCCACCCTACCTCAGAAAGTGCTAGGATTACAGGTGTGAGCCATCACACCTGGCTGTATCCAGCTGTTTTTAATCAGAAGCGCCCTGTGACACAGTGTTAAGCTATGGGTGGCGGGGAAATGTGCCATGGTCTTATGATTTGGACACAGCTTTTTGATGAGCTGTATCCTTAAAGGGTGATTGATGTTCCATGGTTTGATAAGAAAGACATTCAGCCTAGGCACCTGTAGCTCAGTGTCTAGGGCGCCAGCCACATACACCGGAGCTGGCAGGTTCAAATCCAGCCTGGGCCTGCCAAACAACAATGACAACTACAACCAAAAAATAGCTGGACGTTGTGGCGGGCACCTGTGGTCCCAACTACTTGGGAGGCTGAGGCAAGAGAATTGCTTAAACCCAAGAGTTCAAGTTTGCTGTGAGTTGTGGTGCCACCGCACTCTACCAAGGGCAACAGCTTGAGACTGTCTCCAAGAAAAAAAAAAAAAGGGAAGACATTCAGTTTTTATGTGTGGCTCCTAGCACAGAGCTCCTAAATCCTTGAATGTTATGTGCAATAAGGGTGATAGAATCTATCATTTGTTGTGAAGATGTGACTCCTGGATCTCCAAAAGTTCAGGATGGGGATTAATAACCAGAAGATACCCTGCCTTGGACTTTTTTTTTTTGAGACAGAGACTCACTTTGTTGCCCTCGGTAGAGTGCTGTAGTGTCATAGCTCACAGCAACCTCTAACTCTGGGTTCAAGTGAGTCTCTTGCCTCAGCCTTCCTAGTAGCTGGGACTACAGGCGCCTGTCACAATGCCCAGCTATTTTTTTTGTTGCAGTTTGGCTGGGGCTGGGTTCGAACTGCCATCCTTGGTATATGGGGCTGGCGCCCTACTCACTGAGCCACAAGAGCTGCCTGATTTTTATTTATTTTTTTTTTTGAGACAGAGTCTTACTATGTCACCCTCAGTAGAGTGCTATGGTGTCATAGCTTACAGCAACCTCAATCTCTTGGGCTTAAGTAATTCTCTTGCCTAAGTAGGTGGGACTATAGGCACCTGCCACAACATCCGATTATATTTTTGTTGCAGTTGTCATTGTTGATTTTATTATTATTATTTTTTTGTCATTGTTGATTTTAGCTGGCCTGGGCCAGGTTTGAACCCACCGGCCTCGGTGTGTGTGGCTGGCGCCCTACCCGCTGAGCTATGGGCGCTGCCCCTCTGAGAGATGTTCTAATGAATTATTAAACTATAAGGTGTATTGTGTGTATCCACCCTATTCTGTTTGGCTGATCTGAAGTATATGTAGCCCCATTTTGTTGCTGGTGTCTGGTGTGGGGGCAGTCATGTGGGACTGAGCCCTTCACCTATGGATTCTAACTCTAATTCCTGATATTTACTATTATAATTGACTTGATTTTTAGGACATGTAGTTAGTGTGAGAGAGTTGGAGATATGGTGTTGGGAAGGACACCACATATTTGATTTGGGAAGAGAAAAACACTTTAACCTTCACATGTGCTTCTCAGTCACACCTCCATGTCCATTAGGCTCTGGTAAAATCCTAGTAAGGCCATGTAGAAATAGATTCTTGTGAGGAAAGACCTTCTTGAGAAGACCAGAGTGTTCTGGGGATATTATAAAATGGTTACATTTTCTGTCTGTTTCTTCAGTTGTGGGAATAAAACTTTGCCCTATGACCTCAGTACTTTGATGAATCTAAGCTATTTAAGTTTGTTTTTTTACTTGTGTAGATGGAAATGACAGCTTCTAAGCACCTTACTTGGTAGATCAGGCATTGGAAGTCTCTCACAGCTTTAAAACCTCATTCTAGCTTTTCCTGCTTGTGCCCCACATCCAGAAGTGGAAGGAAGAAATGCTGGATCAGACCTCAGCCCCTGCCTGTGCGCTTAAACTCATACACCAACCCATTCCCTAACCACAGGTAAATTCCCTAGCCAGGCTCTCTTTCTTGCTCTCTCAAGGCATTTCACAACTGCTTGAGTACCTTCCTTGCTGTCCCTGAGATCTCAAGGATGTGAGCAATAAACCCTTTCATGAGTATATCACATTTTCTGAGGTCTAAGTTGCCATGCTTCCTTTTTTATGCCTGAGTTCTAACTTCCCAATAACTTCTTAGGCCCATTAAATGTGACAAAGAAAAAAAGGGAATACTGAGCTTGTGATAAATATTATACAGACAAAATTAATACTTCTGCAAATAAATATATTCATTCAAGTAGCTGAATTTGTATATATATATATATATATTTTCTTGATTTCGAGGAATTGCCTGGGCTTGCCTGGGCTTGTCTGAAAAGTGAAACTGAGTGAAATGGCAGGGGGTGGGGGGAGGGAGCAAAACTTATCTCCTAAGATGGCACTGGTCTGGTTCTTTCAACAGCAACCTCAAAGTCCTAGGTTCAAGCAATCTTCCTGCCTCAGCCTCCTGATAGGTAGGACTACAGGCACCCACAACAACATCCAGCTAATTTTTCTTAGAGATGGGGTCTGATACTTGCTCATGCTGGTCTGGAATTCCTGATCTCAAGTGATTTCTCCACCTTGGCCTCCCAGAGTGCTAGTATTACACCCAAAATTTTCCTTTTAAGAGAGAGCATTTTTTTTTATTGTTAAATCATAGCTGTGTACATTAGTGCAATCGCCTGTACCCATTCTAAGATGCACCATAGATGTGGCCCCACCCATTACCCTCCCTCCACGAAAACATCCCCCCTCCCTTCCCCTTCCTTGGCCCTTTCCCCATAGTCTTGTGCTATAGTTGGGTTATAGTCTTCATGTGAAAGCTATAATTTAGCTTCATAGTAGGGCTGAGTACATTGGATACTTTTTCTTCCATTCCTGAGATACTTTGCTAAGAAGAATATGTTCCAGCTCCATCCATGTAAACATGAAAGAGGTAAAGTCTCCATCTTTCTTTAAGGCTGCATAGTATTCCATGGTATACATGTACCACAATTTGCTAGTTCACTCATGGGTTGATGGGCACTTGGGCTTCTTCCATGACTTAGCAATTATGAATTGGGCTGCGATAAACATTCTGGTACAGATGTCTTTGTTGTATTGTGACTTTTGGTCTTCTGGGTATAAACCTAGTAAAGGAATTATAGAATTGAATGGCAGGTCTATTTTTAGGTCTCTAAGTATTCTCCAAACATCCTTCCAGAAGGAATGTATTTGTGGGCATTCCCACCAGCAGTGTAAAAGTGTGCCCTTTCCTCCACATCCATGCCAACATTTCTGGTTTTGGGATTTTGTTATGTGGGCTACTCTTACTGGGGTTAGGTGATATCTCAGAGTAGTTTTGATTTTCATTTCTCTGATGATTAAGGATGATGAGATTTTTTTCATGTGTTTGTAGATTTTGCCTCGGTCTTCTTTAGAGAAGTTTCTCTTTAAGTCCCTTGCCCACCTGAATTTGATAATATTTTTATGGCCTGGAGTCCTTCAACTAGCCATGTGACTAGTGGCTTCTTGTTATACTTTCCACAGAGTTCCTGGTCTTTGATGTTTTGTGATGGGACTAGAAGAAAATTTTACAGTTCTTTTTTTTTTGGCCAGGGCTGGGTTTGAACCCACCACCTCTGGCATATGGGGCCAGCACCCTACTCCTTTGAGCCACAGGAGCCGCCCACTTTTTTTTTTTTTTAGACACAGAGTCTTACTCTGTCACCCTTGGTAGAGTGCTGTGGCATCACAGCTCACAGCAACCTCTAGCTCTTGGGCTTAGGTGATTCTCTTGCCTCAGCCTCCCGAGTAGCTGGGACCACAGGCACCTGCCACAACACCTGGCTATTTTTTGTTGCCCTTTGGCCGGGGCCGGGTTTGAACCTGTCACCCTCTGTATTTGGGGCTGGCGCCCTACTCACTGAGCCACAGGTATTACCCAATTTTACAGTTCTTAAGGGTTTATTCATTTATTAAAACCTCATCTAGATTTGATCCTGTGTATCTTGACATGTTGAGTTATGTAGTACGTAATAAGGTGGGAAGTGAAAGATTTTTCTCAAAAGGAATTGATGCATTTGTGTAGTCTCTCTTTAGAGAATCTAAGGTGGTTTTGAGTCTATCTCCAGAGAACAATGAGGCTTCACATGATCACAGTTAAATATAGAAGTCATATTTGTACGTTTATGATAGAGTTACATTTATGTGGAAGTGAGTGTGGACAGAGTTCTGACAACAAAGTTGTACACTAAATATTTGGAGACCACAGAATTGTACATGAATTCTTTATGAATTGAGTATAGATCCTTAGTACTGCCAGACTCACCCATCTTCCTGTGTACATATGTGGGGTGTTTTAGGACTCAGTCTCCTTTGAGGATGTGGCTGTGAACTTCACCCAAGAGGAGTGGACTTTGCTGAATTCTTCACAGAAAACACTCTACAGAGATGTAATGTGTGAAACCTTTGATAACCTGGCCTGTATAGGTAAGGATAACAACATTTATCTGCTTAATTAAGTAGAACATAAGTGTTTATTGCTCATCAACTGTGTTCCAAGATTTGAAATTTGGAAGGGGTATACTTTGTTGAATAATGAAGATAGGATCACAATTAATCTTGGTCCTAGAATGTTACAGTTTTCTATATTTTATAATGAGTTTTCTGGTTCTGTATTTTAGGGAAAAAATGGAAAGACCAGGACATTGAAGATAACCACAAAAACCAGGGGAGAAATCTAAGGTGAGTTGTATTTACCAGAGTATTTTTGTGGTCCATGAGAGAATCTTAGTATTGCATGAAATTACAAAAAGAAAACCAAAAACAAGCAAACAGGCTCAACACTGTGGCTCATGCTTGTAATCTCAATATTTTGGGGGGTTAAGGTGGGAGGATTGTTTGAGGCCAAGAGTTCAATACCAGCATGGGTAACATAGCAAGACTCTGTCTCTACCAAGAAAAACAATTAGCTGGGTATGGTGGTGGGAGGCTGAAGTGGAAGGATTCCTTGGGCCTAGGAGTTGGAAGTTGCAGTAAGCTATGATTGGGTGACTATACTCTGGCCTGGACAACTGAGTGAGACTATGTCTCTTAAAAAAGCAAGCAAAACAATAAGCACAGCTTCAAATTTATTCATGCTTAGAAATTTTCTTTTTTCTTTTTAGAGGCAGAGTCTCACTTTGTTTGTCCTTGGTAGAGTGCTGTGGCATCACAGCTCACAGCAACCTTCTGCTTTTGGGCTTAGGCGATTCTCTTGTCTCAGCCTCCCCAGTAGCTGGGACCACAGGCACCTGCCACAACACCTGGCTATTTGCTTTTGTTGCAGTTTGGCCGGGGCCAGGTTTGAACCCACCACCATTGGTATATCTGACCGGTGCCCTACTCACTGAGCCACAGGCACTGTCCGTGCTTAGAAGTAGTAATGTAATTCTAATACTTACTAACAAATACACAATTATTGATAAAAAAGCCATTAATAATGTGCTACTCATTTTTTTACAGAGGTCATATAGTTGAGAGATTCTGTAAAAGTAAAGAAGGTCATCAATATATAAAAAACACTAGCCAGATTCCAAATCTTATTATGAACAAGGAAACTTCTGCTGGAGTAGAACCATGTGAATGCAGCATGTGTGGGAAAGTCTTCATGCATCATTCATTCCTTAATGAGCACATGAGATCTCACACTGGAAAGAAAGCAAATGAATATCAGGAATATGGAGAAAAGCCATATAAATGTAAAGAATGTGGGAAAACATTCACTCGTTACCACAGCATTCGGATCCATGAAAGAATTCACACTGGAGAGAAACCCTATGAATGTAAAGAATGTGGGAAAGCATTCAGATTTCTCTTTTCCTTTCGAAGCCATGAAAGAATTCATACTGGAGAGACACCCTATGAATGTAAAGATTGTGGGAAAGCATTCAAATTTCTCAGTTCCTTACGAGACCATGAAAGAAATCACACTGGAGACAAACCCTACAAATGTCAACAGTGTGGAAAAGCCTTTAATCACATCCAACCTTTTCAAAGACACGAAAGGACTCACACTGGAGAGAAACCTTACGAATGTAAACAATGTGGTAAAGCTTTCAGTTGTCCGATGTATTTACGAAGTCATGAAAGAACTCATAGTGGAGAGAAACCCTATGAATGTAAAGAATGTGGGAAAGCCTTCTTTTTTCACTCAAATCATCGAAGACACATGATAACACATACCAGAGTTCATCCTTATAAACTTAAGGAATGTGGAAAACTCTTGAAGTCTGATAATTTCTATGCAGTGCAAGAAAGAACTCATTTTGGAGACAAACCCTATGAATGTAAACAATGCGGTAAAACCTTCATTTGTTCAAGTTATTTTCAAATACATGAAAGAACTCATACTGGAGAGAAAACTTATGAATGTAAACAATGTGGTAAAGCCTTCCTTTATTCCAATCACTTTCGAATGCATGAAAGAACTCATGCTGGAGAGAAACCCTATGAATGTAAACAATGTGGTAAATCCTTCATTTTTTTCAGTCATCTTCAAAGGCATGAAAGAACTCACACTGGAGAAAAACCCTATGAATGTAAGGAATGTGGTAAATTCTTCACTTGTGCAAGTTCTGTTCAAGTACATAAAAGAATTCACACTGGAGAGAAACCCTATGAATGTAAGGAATGTGGGAAAGCCTTCAGTTTTTCAAGATCCCTTCAAGTACATAAAAGATCTCACACTAGAGAGAAACCCTTTGAATGTAAGGAATGTGGTAAATCCTTCAGTTATTCAAGATCTTTTCAGTTGCATGAAAGGACTCATACTAGAGAGAAACCCTAAAAATGTAAATAATGGTTGTTAAACTATCAGTTGTTCTAATTCCTTTTGAATGTATGAGAGAACTCCCACCAGAGAGAAATTATGTGAATGTAAACGATGCAAAAAGCCTTCAGTTGTCCTAATTCACTTCAATACATGACTCTTGCTGCAGTGACATCTTTTTAAAATGTGGGAAAACCTTCCATTCTCCTAGGGTTGTGTGAAAGGACTCTGGAGAGAAAACTTACGAAATTTAAAAAGTATGGGAAAGCCTTCATTTCACATAATTTTTTGAGGATACCTGAGAATGTACACTGGAGAGAACCTCTATGAATTTAAACAATGTGGATAATTTTTTATTTACTCCAGTTCATTTTGAAACCATGAGACCACTCACACTGGAGAGCAACTTCTTGAATGTAATCTACATGAGAAGTCCTTCATATATATATAAAAATTCTTTTTTCTACTTGGAGAGTCTGCTTAGGAAGAATGGAAGGACTGGGGAAGAAGGACTTGGACCCAACAGTCCTTTCTTGGAACCTAGTCTATAGTTATGAAACAACTTTTAGCACAGTACTTGCTCTCAGCTCACACACATGACTGGATAGAAGTTAAGGGGTCTTCCAAAATCTTTGTGTTTAAACCAGTTTCCTCTGCTTGGATCTGTGGCAATGATGTGTTTCTGAAAGAAAAGTACATTCCACAGTCTTCCCCAAGTGAGATCGGCCTGGAAACTTCCTAATTTATTGGGTTCAGCAGCATGTCTTTCCAGTGCTGTCTCAAGGCCATTTCCAGCTCTCAGTTTATTCTGTGTATTCTTACTGGGAATCATGTTTAATAATTCACTCCTGCCTCATATTGAAACATTTCTCTGTGGCAGCTTTAGGTGGCTCTGACGTGCGAGGGCTGAAGAAGCAGTAGCAGAAGCAACAGCAGAACCTGTGCCCCTTTACCATACAATATCCACTGTCCCAAGATCATCAGCTCTGCACCAACTACCACAATCAGAATAGTCTCAAAACCACTAATGATGTCACAAAGACACACACCCTTCTGTGTCTTACCTATAGGACACACTGAAACCTCTTAATTTTCCTAAGTTTCTTCCCCAAAGCTTTCTGTCATATTCCACTCTGAGATATTCAGTGGTGTACACATTGACTATGTTCTCAGCCCCCTCATCTCAATGCATGCTGCATGTGTACTTCTTGAGGGCTAGTTTCATAGCCTCCCCACCAAGACCAGCATCTACTGCTTTGAGGAGCAGTACCGACCCTGCATAACTCCAGCCTGTGGTGCATAGGAAATGCCGGTGTCAGTTATACTTCACAGGCCAAGGTGGTGCCTTTCCTCACATTGCTCCTATTAGGAGAGGTTAACTAATCATCTGCCTTTTGGAGCCACTGAAGATTTCTCCCTTTTCTGAATTGCATAGGGGTAGTAGATGTTGTGCCCTTCCTTTGTCAGAGGCAGTGGCCCCTCTTTTTTGCAGAGCAAATGGGTGTCCTAGAAGGGAAGTGGTAGGATTAAGGGAAAAAGGTCACTATCTGCTCTTTTTTTTTTTTTTTTGGAGACAGAGTCTTACCATGTCATCCTTGGTAGAGTGCAATGGTGTCACAGCTTACAGCAACCTCAAACACTTGGGCTTAAATGATTCTCTTGCCTCAGCCTCCCAAGTAGCTGGGACTACAGGCACCCGCCACAATGCCCAGCTATTTTTTGTTGCAGTTGTCATTTAGCTGGCCTGTTCTAACCCACTACCCTTGGGGTATGTGGCTGCACCCTAACCACTGTGCTACAGGTGCAGAGCCACCATCTGCTCTTTTAACAATTTCCATTCCTTTGTGTAGGTCTGGAAAGTGATCTTTTCCTGGTTCCCAAAAGTGATCTTTCTTTTGCATAGAGACCTATAGTCTGAGTTCCCTAGGCATCCACCCTCCCTCAATAGCAGGTATGGGTCAGGCAGCAGCATCCAAAGCCTCTGTGTATATGGTGGGTCCCCACTGTAGCTGAGATTTCTCTCTGCCAAGTCCTTGATCTTGGAGATTCAAGGAGTGAATCCACTGATCACACAAATAAGTGAAAGGACAGATCTTTTTTTGTTTTATTTATTTATTATTATTACTATTTTTTGTAGAGACAGAGTCTCACTTTATCGCCCTTGGTAGAGTGCCGTGGCCTCACACAGCTCACAGCAACCTCCAACTTCTGGGCTTAGGCGATTCTCTTGCCTCAGCCTCCTGAGTAGCTGGGACTACAGGCACCCACCACAACACCTGGCTATTTTTTTGTTGCAATTTTGCCAGGGCCTGGTTTGAACCCACTACCCTCAGTATATGGGGCCAGTGCCCTACCCACTGAGCCACAGGCACTGCCTGAAAGGACAGATTTTTATTGAAGGATACATGAGATATGTAA
The DNA here is from genome assembly GCF_027406575.1 of Nycticebus coucang. Taxonomy (NCBI): domain Eukaryota; kingdom Metazoa; phylum Chordata; class Mammalia; order Primates; family Lorisidae; genus Nycticebus; species Nycticebus coucang. The sequence continues at coordinate 65,943,241 of NC_069782.1, read as the reverse complement.
GTGAAAGAGGGGAACAAAAGCTCTGGCAGCAGAGAGTGGGAACCCTGAGTTGAAAGCCCATTTGGGCCTTGTGTCCAGAGGTTTAAATACTGCCTTTCCTATCCTGTGGGCAGAGGGGGTTTGGAGGAGGTGGAATGTATGTTTGGATCATGTCACAACCAGCCCGGGCGTCTGAGGTTGCTATGAGCTATGACACCATGGCTTTCTACCAGGGGCAACAAAGTGAGACTCTGCCTCAATAAATACATAAATAAATAAAACTGCTATTGGGCAGAAGCAGGCAGTCCTTGCAGTCTCTACCTGGGGTGAGGCAATAGAGTATGTGTGCCCTATTCTAGGAGGCGCAGCTCTGACCAATCAGGCTGCTTTTTTTCATGACCTTGTTTAGGTCCAGAAAATATGGCTTAGAAAGGGCCTGTTCAGGCCTAGAGATGGGGGTTTGTAATGAGACTGATTTTTGAATTCACCCAGGCCTAGAAAATCAGGGAATCCCTGAGAAGGGGAACTGTGTCACTATAAGGCTGCTTTCAGCAAGGTTTGCCAGCACAGGTGGCCTTTGGAGGTGCTGGCTACCAAAAAGTGTGCAATGGAAGGCACACTGCTGAGCCATGAGATGTGTGCCCTGGCTACCCTTACTGAGCTCCCAGTGGAAAAGCAAACTAAGGATCAAGTCATGTGGGGCACAGTTCTGGAAACATTTAGAACAACTTGAGGGGGTGAGTCATTATTACTCAATCCATTGCAGGCCTACTCTTTTGTATTCTTGGGCTCTGTTTTGTGCTCTTATGGAGACATGACATTTGTAGTGTGCTCAGGAAGTGTGAAATCTCGTCACCATTAGAATGGGTTCAAGGAGCCATCTTTGGGGACCAAGAGGCACCCTTCAGCCATACAAGATGGAGAAGAAAACAATTTACTCTTTGAAGATCTGATTTAGGTCTTTGATGAGAATTGCGTAGAATCCACTTATGTGTGCCTGAGTCCTAATATTCAATAAATATCAGCCTGTACTATGTAACAGGTTCTCTAATTGGTTTAGTGAACAGAGCTGTGCTACTATCTCTGTCCCTTTGATACTGATATTCAGGAAGACTAGAGAATACAAAAATATATTATGTATTATAGTGGTCATTCCTGAGAATTGAGGAACTTGCTCAGAATAGGCAGGGTCTGTCTCTGGAAGCATCTTTTAGTCTGGACTTTGTGAGTTTATGTGTCTGTTTGTTCATCTGTAAAGTATAGTGACAAAATGTTTGTGATTTTTTTTTTTTTTTTTTTGTAGAGACAGAGTCTCACTGTACGGCCCGCGGTAGAGTGCCGTGGCGTTACACGGCTCACAGCAACCTCTAACTCTTGGGCTTACGCGATTCTCTTGCCTCAGCCTCCCGAGTAGCTGGGACTACAGGCGCCCGCCACAACGCCCGGCTATTTTTTTGTTGCAATTTGGCCGGGGCTGGGTTTGAACCCGCCACCCTCGGCGTATGGGGCCGGTACCCTACTCACTGAGCCACAGGCGCCGCCCAAAATGTTTGTGATTTTTGTCTGTAGCTTTGTGTATGCTAATATGGATTATACGGATTATCTGGAATGTTTTACTTTTGTTTTATTGCCTAATTTTCCTGGGGGCACCTCTCTTACACATCGAGTAGAACTAGTCATAGCAGAGATCTTTGATTTGTTTTTTTATCTTAGATATTGAAAATCTGTTTTATCACCAAGAACGATGATGTAGGTTGTTCATATATGGTTTTTAGTACCTTTTTTTTTTTTTTTTGACCGAATCTCACTCTGTGGCCCTGGGTACAGTGCCGTGGCGTCACAGCTCACAGCAACCTCAAACTCTTGGGCTCAAGTGATCCTCTTGCCTCAGCCTCTCAAGTACCTGGAAGTACAGGTGTGCACCACAATGCTTGGCTAGTTTTCTTTCTTTCTTTCTTTCTTTTTTCTATTATTAGTAGTGATGGTGTCTCACTCTTGCTCAGGCTGGTCTCAACCCCCTGAGTTCAAGCAGCCCACTGGCCTCGGCCCCCTAGAGTGCTCAGATTACTGGCATGAGTCACCATGCCTGACCTAGGAATAAGCCTTTTCATACCCTTCTCTCTCTCTCTTTTTTTTTAGACAGAGTTTCCTCACTATGTCGCCTTCAGTAGAGTACTATAGCATCACAGCTCAGAGCAACCTCAAACTCTTGGGCTTAAGCTATTCTCTTGTCTCAGCCCCCCAAGTAGCTGGGACTGCAGGCCCCCACCACAACACCCAGCTATTTTTTGGTTGTAGTTGTCATTGTTGTTTGGCAGGCCTGAGCCTGGTTGGAGCACGCCATCCCTGGTGTATGTGGCTGGCACCCTAGCCTTTTCATACTCTTCTCAGTTTGTGTGTGCCGCATACCCATCAGTGTCAACATCAGAACCACAGCTTAGCTTTTCGGGTGAGCATTACAATTGGCACTCTCAGCAGGGTATGAGATAGTAATCACCACCCTCTGCGTCTGTCTTCTCTTGTTCTGGGTCGTTAACCTCCCCTGCTACACCTTGAGCTGCTGCTGTGTTGCATTGTTGAGGCTGAGCAAGCCTCCATTCTTTTAATTTTCTTCCGGAAATCCTCGGCAGTGAGAAGCACGAATGTGAGATTTGGGTCCTCCTTAAAGTGATCCTGGGTGAGGCATTTTCATCTGGACCTGTGTTTTAGAATGCAGCTGCAACTGATGCATTGGCCTTGACCTATAGGGGTAGGGCTAGGGACTGGTGGTGAGATTATATTCTGTGTGTGTTGGGGCCCCTTTGGTGTCATTCCTAAAAGTGCAGTCATTTGAAAAAGAGAAAAAGGAGAGTGGGTCGGTGGTGTTCTTCAGTTGGTATCCTGAAGTTCACACTTACCAGGATCCTTAAGTACCTCTGCTGCTGTTGCCCCTGCCATCCTTGCTTCTGACTCAACAAAGACCCTGATCCTAGGTCATCAGGGGCAACCCCCATGGCTTCCCTATAGTTTAGCAAAGGTGTTAATTCAAACCTGAACCAACCTAGTGTCCTTAAACTGTGAAGCTTCTGTTGTCATGCAGGAGGCACCTGGTAGGGTTTGGATGTTGTCTGTCTCTACCAAAACTCAGGTTGAGATTTGATCTCCAGCATGGTGGTTTTAGGCCTGGTGGGAGGTGTTGGTATTGTGGGGAGAGTTCCCTCATGAAAGACTTTCTTCTGGTCTCATTGTAGTTAGTAAATTCTTGTTCTGGTAACATGATTCTCTTGGGGATTGATTAGTTCCCACTAGTGGGTTGTTATGAAAGCAAAGTTCCTCCTTTTGTTTGGTCCCTCTTTGCAAATGCCTGCTTAGACTTGCCACCATCTTTTGATGCAGCACAAAAGCCCTCACCAGAAGGCAAGAAGAGGCTGGTCCCTGCTTGTACAGCCTGCAGAACTGTGGGTCAAATAAACCTGTATTCTTTTTAAACTACTCAGTCTCAGGTATTCTTTTATAGCCACACTAAAGGGATTAAAGCAGCCCTAACCTTGATAACACTCATTTAAGAACCTCCGGAGGAAAAAAAAATCACAAGTAGAGGATACAATAACATTATAGAGGACCCTATTCTCTCTGAAGTATTGTTAGTGACAAAAAAAAAAAAAAGTGAGAGGGAAGACACAAATCTGAAACAAAGGTCTATAAATTGAATCAATTGGAAATTGAATACTTAAAGTACTTGACAAAATTGGACACCTTTTCTTGATAAATGGCATTTAACTTAGAAGAAAACTTCCTGAGAATAAGGCAAGGATGTCCACTCTTACCACTTATGTTCAAAATACTGCTTTAAGTTGTAGCCAGAGAATTAAACAAGAAAAAAATAAAAGGCATCCGTTTTGGACATGAAAATATAAAATTATGGTTTTGTAGATGATGAAATTCCTATTTAGAAATCCCTACTGATTCAATTAAAAAAAAAAAAAACTCAGCTGGGCGAGGTGGATCTCTCCTTTAATCCTAGCACTTTGGGATCCTGCCAAGGCAGGAGGATCTCTTGAGGCCAGGAGTTTGAGATCAGCCTGAGCAAGGACAAGATCTTGTCTCTATAAAAAAAAAAAAAATAGAAAAGTTGGCTAGGTGTGGTGGCTCAGATTTATAATCCTAGCACTCTGGAAGGATGAGTGCCTAAGCTCGAGTTTGAGACCAGCCTGAGCAACAGGAAGGCCCCATTTCTACTAAAAATAGAAAATTTAGCCAGGTATCGTGTTGGGCACCTGCAGTCCCAGCTACTTGGGAAGTTGAAGCAAGAGGATTTCTTGAGCACAAGAGTTTGAGGTTGCTCTGAGCTATGATGTCACGGCATTCTAACCAGGCTGACAGATGGAGACTCTGTCTCAAAGAAGGAAAAATAAACCCCAAACAATCTAAATGACCATCCACTCTGGAATGGATTAACAAACTATGGTGTATACATACCATGGAACACTATTTAGCCATAAAAAGATGGTGACTTCATATCTTTTGTATTAACCTGGATGGAGTTGAAACACATTCTTCTCAGTAAAGTGTCACAAGAATGGAAAAGCAAATATCCGATGTACTCAATACTAATATGAAGCCAATAAACAATCTAATTCACACCCACATAGGAGAAAGACTCATTTCAATTCACGTTGGGGGGAGGGGGAATAAAGGAGAGGAGGGTTGGGGTGCTCCCATTGAATGGGCACAATGTAGGGGTGTATGGCACACCTTTTGGGTGCAGGAATTAACACAAGAGGGACTCTAACAAATTCAAATGTTGTGACTTGGTTGTTTGCACCCTCACATTAACCTGAAATTAAAAAAAAAAAATCAAACGAGAGGCAGCACCTGTGGCTCAGTGGGTAGGGCGCCAGCCACATATACTGAGGGTGGCGGGGTTCGAACCTGGCCCTGGCCAAACTGCAGCAAGAAAATAGCCGGGCATTGTGGCGGGCGCCTGTAGTCCCAGCTACTTGGGAGGCTGAGGCAAGAGAATCACCTAAGCCCAGGAGTTGGAGGTTGCTGTGAGCTGTGATGCCACAGAACTCTACCAAGGGTGACAAAGTGAGACTCTGTCTCTTAAAAACAACAAAAAACAAGAAAATTTAGCTGGGCACATGTAGTCACAGATAGTTGGGAAGCTGAGGTAGGAACATTGCTGGACTAGGAGTCGGAGGCTACAGTAAGCTATGATGTCACCACTGCATTCTAGACTACTCTAGGTGAAAGTTCGAGATCCCGTCTTCAAACAAACAAAACCCTTATTTACTCCATATGAGATTTAAAACAATAAAAGTGGCTGGACATAGTGGCTTTTACCTGTAATCCCATTGCTTTGGGAAGCCAAGGGAGGAGGATCTCTTGAGCCCAGAAGTTTGAGGCTTCTGAGAGCTAGCTGATGCCACTGCATTCCTCTCTGGGCATCTGAGTGAGACCCCATCTCTTAAAAAAAAAAAAAAAAATATATATATATATATATATGTATATATATATATATAAAAGGACAAGCAACACAGGTTGTGTCACTTATAAAGCTGGAGCAAATGACTTAACCTTTGTGACCCTCAGTGTCTCATCTCTAAAATGGGAATAAGGGTACCTGTCTGTCATCTCAAGAGCTTGTGAGCATTGTATAAGCTAATCTACATAGAAATACTGAAGAGTGCCTGGTACTGAGGATGTGCCTTAAAACCACTTTTTATCACTGCCAAAATCACCATTGAAAAAAGAAAAACAGGGCGGCGCCTGTGGCTCAGTCGGTAAGGCGCCGGCCCCATATACCAAGGGTGGCGGGTTCAAACCCGGCCCCGGCCAAACTGCAACCAAAAAATAGCCGGGCCTTGTGGCGGGTGCCTGTAGTCCCAGCTACTCGGGAGGCTGAGGCAAGAGAATCGCTTAAGCCCAGGAGTTGGAGGTTGCTGTGAGCTGTGTGAGGCCACGGCACTCTACCCCGAGGGCCATAAAGTGAGACTCTGTCTCTACAAAAAAAAAAAAAAAAAGAAAAACAACAACTTTTTATATGATATGGTTGTAACAAAAGAATTACAGCTGATGGAAGAAGATATACAGGATAAGTGTGTTGCTGAGAAATTTTAAAATGGCCAGTGGAGGAACTTAAGTGTGGGAGATTAAGCCCAGGATTGGGAGACTGGGCAGGGGGGGAAAGAGAGTGGGCTGTGAGTGAAATCCTGATCTACCTTCACAGAAAATCTGCACCTGAGGAATCCATTCACCAGTTGGTAAGTTGAGGGAGAGAAACCATTTAGAAGCATGGAGGCGCCCTGAGACAGAGTCCAAGACTTCAATAAAAGGTGCTCTGCACAAGCTCTGTTTTAATTTTTTTTTTTTTGAGACAGAATGTTACTACGTCGCCCTCAGTAGAGTGCCCACCACAATGCCCAAGAATAACAACAACAGCAACAACAACAAACAACAAAAATAGCCAGTCATTGTGGAGGGTGCCTGTAGTCCCAGCTGCCTGGGAGGCTGAGGCAAGAGAATCGCTTAAGCCCAAGAGTTGGAGGTTTCTGTGAGCTGTGACGCCATGGCACTCTACCGAGGGCAACATAGTGAGACTCTGCCCCCCCCCAAAAAAAAGAAAAAGAAAAAGAAAAAGAAAACAAGTTCTCTCAAGGAGGAAAGTCAGAATCCATCAATTGCTTAAGAAGGCAAAGTTACCAGAAGGCCGTTTTTATGCACCAGAAGATTCCCATTTAGAGAAAGAACCACTGAAAAACTTTCCAGATGATGTTAATCCAGTTACCAAAGAAAAACAGAGACCCGGAACCAACAAAAATGCAGAGAATGGGAACAAGAGGGACACTGTTGATTTTTTCTTTTTTTGAGACAGAGTTTTACCGTGTCGCCCTCGATAAAGTACCCTACCATCATAGCTCACAGCAACCTCAAACTCCTGGGCTCACGTGATCCTCTTGCCTCAGCCTCCCAAGTAGCTGGGATTACAGGCACCTGCCACAACACCCAGCTATTTTTTTGTTGCAGTTTGGCTGGGGCTGGGTTTCAACCCACCACCCTTGGTATATGGGGCCTGTGCCCTACTCACTGAGCCACAGGTGCCACCCTAAGTCACATATTTTTTAATCTCAGTATTTTCTGAATATGTACAACTGAATTCTGATATTTTTCATTATGTCCTTTAAGTCATGTAATTTCCATACTGTGTTTAGAAATAATATATATGATATTGTTATGCCCAGATCATGAAGTCCCCAAAGACCACCAGGGAGCTGATTCCGATGCAGCTCGAGCTTGGGCTCCCAGGGACTCCACTACAATGGATCCAAGCCAGGAGCCCTGAGCTCTGTAACAGGGGTATTTTATGGTGTAGCACAGCAAAGTGGGCTTATACAATTTAAACAAAGGGACTGCTTCTGGATTGGCTGCCACTTGTCCTGCTATATGGCCCACTCCAGAAGGTGGTTTTTGATTGGAGGCCAATGACTCAAGGTGAAAAACCTGCAACTCATGGTGACCCATCAGTTTTGAACAAAATGGCTGACAAAATGGCTGAACCCTTAAGATGGCGTTGGTCTGGTTCTCTCAATATATATATATTATTTATATATATTTGTCACTGTTTTCTTTTCTCTCTCTTTTTCTGAAAGAGATGGATCTTGCTGTGTTACGCAGCTGGGAGTAAAGTGGCTATTCACAGGCTCCATCATAGCTCACTCCTGCCTCAAACTCTTCGGCTCAAGCAATCCTCCTGCCTCACCCTCCTGCATACTTGGGACTACAGACTTAAGCCACCTTATTTACCTGGATGGCTGAGTTTAGAACTAGTATCAGAATGTTTATGAGAACACAAGTTTCCCCTTACTTATATGTTTACATTTTAGATTTGTAATAATTGCTAGAGACCTCAGAGAGTCTTCTGGTGGAGACATTTACCAAAGACTAAAGAATAAGATACGTCACATTTATAAATGCCATGTAAAATGTATATGTGATTTCAACTCACTAAATTTGTAGATGAACCCAAATATGTATTAAGTGGCTTCTTAGAAAGTGAAGATGTGGGGCCAGGTGTAGTGGAGGCCAGGGCAAGATGATCACTTGAGGCCAGGAGCTTGAGGCTAGCTTGGACAACACAGCAAGATCCCATCTCTTCTACAAAAAAGTAGAAGAATTAGACATGTTGACACTATAGTCTCTGCCACTCTGAAGGCTGGGGTAAGAGGATGGCTTGAGCCCAGGAGTTTGAAGTTGCAGTGAACTATGATGATGACACCACTGCACTCTAGTTTGGGCAACAGTGAGACCCTGACTCAAAACAATTATAGAGATTCTGTTTATTTATATGTCACTTTACGAGGCATATAAGTAAACAGAATCTCTGTAATTGTATCTCAAGACTTAAATAAAACTGTGTTTTTAAACCTAATTTAAATCGACTACTCATTTACAAAGGACACATAGAATTTTCTAGGCCTCAAAGCTTTGAAAACCCAAATGCTGTCCTCAGTTTGATTTGCGGAACCAAAAATCAGCTTTGAACCTGGAGAAGTAAGCGAAGGCAAGAGAGGGTAGGGATGAAGGCAGGAAGGTGAGGAGGGGGTGGATGGTTCAGAGCAGTAATGCCTTGGAGACTGCCGGGGGTGGGGGAAGGGGACTTTTACCCTCTGTAAGGTGGAAGCTATGGAGGGTTCTGAGCAAAGGAGGGACTGATGTGACTTAGGTTTTGCATAATGTCCACTAACTGTTAGGCTGTGGGGCATAAATACCTAGGTGGGTGGGTTAGGTGGGCACAGCTGAGTTATGGTGCCCTCCCCTTTAAAAAAGGGGATGTCTTGGGAAGGGAGCTTGGAAGCCCTTTGCATTTTTTTTCTTTGGAGTTTTTCGCCGGGTTGGGTTTGAACCCACCACCTCCGGCATATGGGGCCTGCGCCCTACCCCTTTGAGCCACAGGCGCCGCCCTAAGCCCTTTACAGATTCTTTGAATTGTCCATTGCTGCTCCCGCGTGGCCACAGCCTGACCTGCAGCACCTTCCAGCAGATTGCGTTTGCTTTTTAATGGAACGTATTCTCCAGCCTGTGCACTGCCAGGAGAATTCTGTAAAGGATCTGGTCGGAGACTGCGGGACAGGATGAGTGAGAGACGCTGGGATTGAGATATTTGTAGGATAATGTGATGAGTAGCCGGCTTGCTGAGAAAATTGCCAACCGAGTCTGCTCTAGAGGGATTTTCGGAGGAGGGGTCTTTGGGCAGCGTCTCCAAGTACCGGTAGGAATAAGGAGACAAGGAGAATAGACATCCTAAGCATGAGAGCGCCGCCCCGTGCACCGAGGGTGGTGGTGGGTTGGAACCCGGCCCGGGCCTGCTAAACAACAAAAGACACCCTAAGCAAAGACAACAAACAACATATGCAAAGCAAAGTCAAAACTGAAATTGATACCCTGACCCCACCCTCTTTCTTTTCTTTTCTTTCTTTCTTTCTTTCTTTTTTTGAGACAGAGTCTCACTATGTTGCCCTCAGTAGAGTGCCGTGGTGTCAGAGCTCAGAGCAACCTCAAACTCTTGGGCTTAAGCGATTCTCTTGCCTCAGCCTCCCAAGTAACTGGGACTGCCCAGCTATTTTGTTGTTGTCATTGTTGTTTAGCTGGCCGGGCCGGGTTCAAACCCACCAGTCCTGGTGTGTGTGGCCAGCACCCTAACCATTGAACTACGGGCATCGAGCCAGACCCCACCCCTCTTAACTGCCTCCTCCCAACCTGGCTCATGGGGTCACCATTCAAGCCCCAACCCCAGTACTCATTCCGAACTACTTTCTTTTTCTCACTTTTCTCCATCCATGGCCAACACTCAGGTCTCTAGACACACACCTGGGTGCCTGTCCCAGTGTCTTCCCTGGTATCCCAAACTTCAATTCCTAGTCATTCACCCCAGCCCTAAAGGAACCTTTCCTGTTTCTCCCCTGCTCACACATTTCCCATGGCTCTCCTGTGCTCTCAAGAGTGAGTACAAGACCGGGCATGGTGGCTCATGCGTACAATCCAAGCCTTCTGGGAGGCTGAGGCGGGTGGATTGCCTAAGCTCACAGTCCGAAACCAGCCTGAGCCAGAGCGAGACCTCCTCTCTAAAAGTAACCAGGTGTTGTCCTGGGCACCTGTAGTCTCAGCCACTTGGGAGGCTGAGGCAAGAGGATGGCTTGAGCCCAAGAGTTGGAGGTTGCTGTGAGCTATGACGCCACCGCACTCTACTGAAGGCAACTCAAGAAAAAAAAAAAGAGCAAGTAAGGCTCCTCAGTCGGGCATCTGAAACCATGAAAGACCCTGGCTTGCCTGTTCCACTGTACCCTTAGCACCTAAACACCTACTGTGTTTATTGTGGGTCCTGTCTTGCAGTTTAAAGGCAGCTTCAACACAGCCTTTATTTTCATTTTACAGAGGGACTGCTGAGGTTTAGAGAACTCAAGGGACATGTCCAAATTCCCTGGCCTGGGTGTGAACTCAGTTCCTTTCAACTCTAAAGCTCAGGCTTTTTTTTTGAGACAGAGTCTCACTATGCTGCCCTCCATAGAGTGCCGTAACGTCATAGCTCACAGAAACCTCAAACTCGTGCTTAAGCAATTTTTTTGCCTTAGTCTCCCAAGTAGCTGGGACTACAGGCACCCGCCACAATGCCCAGCTAATTTTTTTGTTGCAGTTGCCATTGTAGTTTAGCTGGCCCGGGCTAGGTTTGAACCCACCAGTGTATGTGGCCTATGCTGGCTGAGCCTTTTTTTTTAGTTTGTTTAAGACAGAGTCTTGGGCGGTGCCTGTGGCTCTGTGAGTAGGGCGCTGGCCCCATATACTGAGGGTGGCGGGTTCAAACCCAGCCCCGGCCAAATTGCAACAACAACAACAATAATAGCTGGATGTTGTGGCGGGTGCCTGTAGTCCAGCTGCTCGGGAGTCTGAGACAAGAGAATCACCTAAGCCCAAGAGCTGGAGGTTGCTGTGAGTCCTGTGACATCATGGCACTCTACTGGGGGTGGTAAAGTGAGACTCTGTCTCCACAAAAAAAAAAAAAAAGAAAAGACAGAGTCTTATTTTGTCACCCCCAGTAGAGTGCGGTGAGGTCATAGCTCACAGCAACCTCAAACTCTTGGGCTCAAGCCATCCTTTTGCCTCAGCCTCCTGAGTAGCTGAGACTACAGGCACCCACCACACTGCCCAGCTAATTTTTTGAGACAGGGTTTTGCTCTTGCTTGGGCTGGTCTCTAACTCCTGAGCTCGAGGGATCCACTCGCCTTGGCCTCCTAAAGTGCTAGGATTATAGTTGTGAGCCACCATGCAGGTCAAAGCTCAGACTTAATCCTAACACTCTCGCCTCTCCATGACCAACCTTTGGTGTCTTTTACTCTGCTATAACAAAACAATAGATTGAATGGTTTAAACAGGGGCGGTGCCTCTGGCTCAGTCGGTAAGGCGCCGGCCCCGAGGGTGGCGGGTTCAAACCCAGCCCCGGCCAAAACTGCAACCAAAAAATAGCCAAGCGTTGTGGTGGGCGCCTGTAGTCCCAGCTACTCAGGAGGCTGAGGCAAGAGAATCGCTTAAGCCCAGGAGTTGGAGATTGCTGTGAGCTGTGTGAGGCCACGGCACTCTACCGAGGGCCATAAAGTGAGGCTCTGTCTCTACAAAAAAAAAAAAAAGAATGGTTTAAACAACAGACATTTATTTTTTCATAGTTCTAGATGCCAGGGAATCCCGGGTCAAAGTGCCAACAGATTCTGTTCCTTGTGAATGCTCTTCCTGGCTCACAGGTAGCTACCTTCCTGCCTCTAAAAAAATAGCCGAGCATTGTCGCAGGCGCCTGTAGTCCCAGCTACTTGGGAGGCTGAGGCAAGAAAATCACTTGAGCTTGAGAGTTTCAGGTTGCTGTGAGCTATGGTGCAACAGGACTCTACCAAGGGCAACAAAGTGAGACTCTGCCTCAAAAAATAAAAATAAAAATAAAAATAAACAAAAAAGTAGCATCAACTCCACCCCGCGTAGCTCAGTGGCTAGAGTGCTGGCCACACACACCACAGTTGGCAGGCTGGAACCCAACCGGGGCCTGCCAAACAACAATGATGACTACAACAAAAAAATAACCAGACGTTGTGACAGGTGCCTATAGTCTCAGCTACTTGGAAGGCTGAGTCAAGAGAATCACTAAACCCAAAAGCTTGAGGTTTCTGTGAGCTGTGAATCACAGCCCTCTACTGAGGGTGACATAGTGAGACTGTCTCAAAAAAAAAAAAAAAAAAGAGTAGCATCATTGTGATAGAATTCTTTTGTATTTTCACTGTGGTAGGTGTCACAAGAACCTACCCATGTGATAAAACTACATATAAGTTACACACACATGTGAGTGTATGATATCTGGTGAAATCTGAGATCAGTGGTCCTGCTTGAGATGTTATAGTTGTGCAAGATGTTAGTACTGGAAGAAGAAAATGGGTGTATTATTTTTTACAATTGTATGTTCATCTACAATGATCTCAAAATTTTTAAAAGTTGGGGTTATTTATTTATTTTGAGACAGAATCTCTCTCAGTCTCCCTGGGTAGAGTGCCATGGCATCATACATAGCTCACAGCAACCTCAAACTCTTGGGCTCAAGCAATCCTTTTGTTTCAACCTCCTGAGTAGCTGGGACTACAGGTGCCCACCACAGTGCTCAGCTTAAAATAAAGTTTTGTTGAAAAGTGAATCACTAAAGTCTGGCTCCCACTCAAGGGGAGAAGAATCAAACTCTACTATTTGAAAAGAATGAAAATTTTTGTCCCTCCATCTCCCCCCCTCCCCATCAAATATCAAATCCCTAATCCCCAATGTGATGGTATTTGGAGATAGAGTCTTTGGGAGATAATTAGGGTTAGGTGAAGCCATGAGGGTGGGGCACTCTTGAAAGGATTAGTGCCATTAAAGAAGAGATACTAGAGAGCCCCCTTTTCTCCTATGGCAGAAAGAGAGAGTGCTATTCTAGGTATCCTAGTATAATTGAACACATGCAATACTTTTCCTGTTGTGTCTAGCTTATTTTACTTAGCATAATATCCTCAAGGTTTATCCATGTTGTAGCATGTATCAGTACATCATTCCTTTTTATAACTGAATAATACCCATTGCATGGATAAACCATGCTTTGTTTATTCTTTATATGTTGATGGAACACTTCTGTTATTTCTGCAGCAATTTTTGACTTTTGTAAATAATGCCACTGTGAACATTGGTGTACATGCATCCCTTTGAGTCCCTGATTATAATTATTTTGGTTGAATACCTATGGTAGATTTTCTGGGTAATAGAGTAATTCTATATTCAACTTTTTCAAAACTGCCATATTGTTTTTCACACTGGCTGTATGTCTTTCCTACTTAACCAGCCATGGGCAAGGGATCCAGTTTCTCCACTTCCACACCATTGCTGCTTATTTTCAGTTTTTAAATAATGGAAGAGGCTCAGTGCCTGTAGCTTAGTGGCGAGGGCACCAGCTACGTACACCAGAGCTGGTGGGTTTGAACCAGGCCCGAGCCTGCTAAACAACAACAACAACAACAAAGCCCCAAGCATTGTGGCAGGCACTTGTAGTTCTAGCTACTTGGGAGGCTGAGGCAAGAGAATGGCTTAAGCCCAAGAGTTTGAGGTTGCTGTGAGCTGTGATGCCACAACACTCTACCCAGAGTCACATAGTAAGACTTTGTCTCAAATAAATAAATAAATAAATAATGGAAGAGTCATTCTAGTAGGTGTGAACTATATATGTATATCTCATTGTGCTTTTTATTTGCATCTATCCAATGATCATTGGGGATGAGTATTATTTCATGTGCTTATTGGCCATTTTTTTGTCTTTTTTGCACAAGTATCCAAGATCTTTGCCTATTTTTGAATTGTGGGGTTTTTGTTTCATTTTGTTATTAAGTTATAGGAGGTTATATAGATTCTGAATGTCCATCTTTGTCAGACATATGATTTGCAAATAATTTTTCTCATTCTGTAGACTGTATTTTCATTCTCTTGAGAGTATTATTTGGTACAATAAGGTTTAAAAAATTTTTTTTAATAAAACAAATTTAACTTTTTTAATGAAAACAAAGCAGTGGACACGAGGAGGAGCCGACATGATAATTCATAAGACGATATTAGGCAAGATGCTGGGAAAGTCAGGCTGGGATAAATGTTGCGTGACCGGAGACACGAACGAGCAGCAGCTTTGCTGTAGGTGTAAACTCGCTCCTATAATTATTATGTCAAGAAACAGACTATACACTTTGGAATGGCATATTGCAAAATTCTTTATTCCACGTTTTAGTTTTTTTTTTTTTTTTTTGTAGAGACAGAGTCTCACCTTATGGCCCTCGGTAGAGTGCCATGGCATCACACAGCTCACAGCAACCTCCAGTTCCCAGGCTTAAGCGATTCTCTTGCCTCAGCCTCCCAAGTAGCTGGGACGACAGGCGCCCGCCACAATGCCCAGCTATTTTTTGGTTGCAGTTCGGCCGGGGCCGGGTTTGAACCTGCCACCCTCAGTATATGGGGCCGGCACCTTACCGACTGAGCCACAGGCGCCGCCCTCCACGTTTTAGTTTTATACTCTTCCAGTCACGTACACACCTAATCCATTATCTAGTAGCTGAATTTTAACTTGAAAGGAAATATTTATCATAGCAATGCAATCACTTGTGTAGTAAAACTCTTCTTCTAAACAGTGACTAATTTTTGGGCAGGTAGCTAAAAGGAGATCAGAAAGATGAAAATAGCCACAGGGGAACAGAGTTAATAGAAGAATATCTTCAAGCATTCACTCAGTTTACTCAGTAGGAAGTAATGACTGTGACCTTCCTTCAGGGCAGAGCACCTGTAGACCTCTGACAATATGTTGTTAACATATGTCAACCATCTGGCCCGTATCTCTGAGGAAGGGCAGCATGCCCTTTGATCTCAGGCTTCACGGGGTGTACTGTTTCAGAGACAAGGTCTAAGAAATTCTTAACTCCAAAAGCCTAACTCTGTGAGTAACCCAGGGGGGTCCAAGCCTCTTAAGCCTCTGGAAGAAAAGCATGTCATTTTAAACTCACACTGAATTTACTTTGTGTGCTTAATGTAGGATAAGTTTGTTTCTAAATATTATCCTACAGATAAAGCACCTGCTTAGTGAACAGTCCTCTTTATTATTATTTTTGTTTATTAAATCATGACTTTGTACCTTGATGCATTTATGCATTCAGGGTACTGCTTTGATATACAATGTGAAAGGCTTACATTGAACTAAGTAACACATCCATCACAATTATACTCATTTCTTAATACTTTTGAAATGTACCATTGCATCATGCACATTAGGTGAGGTCCCCCCAAATACCCTCCCTTCTCCCATATCCCCTTTCTCCTTCCCTCTCTTTCCTCTTCCCTTTTACTTTCTGGACTATAGTTATGTTTTGCCATTCATATGAATGTGTAGGTGATAATATATTGATTTCATAGTAGTATTGAATACATTGAATACTTTTTTCCCCATTCTTGAGATACTTTACTAAGAAGAATATGTTCCAGCTCCATCCAGCTAAACATAAAAGATGTGAAGTCCCCATCTTTTTTATGGCTGCATAGTATTCCATGGTGTACATATACCACAATTTGTTAATCCATTCATGGGTCAATGGGCATTTGGGCTGTTTCCATGTCTTGGTAATTATGAATTGGGCTGCAATGAACATTCTGGTGTAAATGTCTTTGTTGTAAAATAATTTTTGATCATCTGGGTATATACCTAATAGAGGAATTGCAGGGTTGAACGGTAGGTCTGCTTTTAATTCCTTGAGTGTTCTCCAAACTTCTTTGCAAAAAGGTTGTATTAGGTTGCATTCCCACCAACAGTGTAAAAGTGTTCCCTTCTCTCTGCATCCAAGCTGACATCTGTAGTTTTGGGATTTTTGTGATGTGGGCTGATCTTATTGGAGTTAAATGATATCTCAAAGTGGTTTGGATTTGCATTTCTCTAATGATTAAGGATGATGAGCATTTTTTCATGTGTTTGTAGGCCATGTGCCTGTCTTCATCAGAGAAGTTTCTGTTCAAGTCTCTTGCCCACATAGAAATGGGGTTATTTGTTCTTTTCTTATTGATTAGCTTGAGTTCTCTGTAAATTCTAGTTATCAGACCCTTGTCAGAAGCATAACCTGCAAAAATCTTCTCCCATTCTGGAGGTTGTCTGCTTGCTTTACTTACAATGCTCTTGGCTATGCAAAAGCTTTTTAATTTGATCAGATCCCAGTAATGTATTTTTTGTGTTGCTTCAATTGCTGGGGAGTCCTCCTCATAAAATATTCTCCCAGGCCAATTTCTTCAAGTGTTTTCCCTGCATTCTCTTCTAGTATTTTTATAGTTTCATGTCTTAAGCTTAAATATTTTATCCATTGAGAGTCAATTTTTGCTAATGGTGAAAGGTAGGGGTCCAGTTTCAGTCTTCTACAGGTTGCCAGCCAGTTCACCCAGCACATTTGTTAAATAGGGAGTCTGTCCCCCACTGAATATTTCTGATAGGCTTATCAAAGATCAAATGACAATAAGTAGCTGGGTTCATCTCTTGGTTCTCTATTCTGTTCCATAAATCTACCTCTCTGTTTTTGTGCCAGTAGCATGCTTTTTGATCACTATAGATTTATAGTATAGCCCAAAGTCTGGTAATGTGATACCTCCTGATTTGTTCTTATGTCTGAGTAATATATTTGCTATTCAAGGTTTTTTTCTGATTCCATATAAAACAAAGTACTATTTTTTTCAAGTTCTTTAAGTATGACCATGGTGCTTTAATAGGGAATGCATTAGATTGATTTGGGTAGTATGGACATTTTAACAATGTTGATTCTTCCCAGCCTTGAGCATTGTATGTTTTTCCATTTGTTAACGTCTTCAGCTATTTCTCAGAGTTTCATAGTTCTCTTTATAGAGATCTTTCACGTCCTTTTTTTAGGTAAATTCCCAGATATTTCATCTTTTTTGGCACTGCTGTAAAAGGAATAGAGTCTTTGCCTATATTTTCAGCTTGACTATTGTTGGCATACATAAAAGCTACTGATTTGTAAGTATTGATTTTGTATCCTGAGATGCTGCTGTATTCCTTGATCACTTCTAAGAGTTTTGAAGTTGATCCCTGGGATTTTCCAGGTGTAGGATCATATCATCAGCAAAGATTAAGAGTTTGATCACCTCTGTCCCCATTTGGATACCCTTGAACACCTTCTCTTGCCTGATGATATTGGCTGTGGGTTTGCTGCAGCCTCCATCAGTTTAAGAAATTTCCTTTCTTGGCAGTGCCTGTGGCTCAGTGGATAGGGCACCACCATATACCGAGAATGGTGGGTTCGATTCTGGCCCCAGCCAAACTGCAACAAAAGATAGCTGGTGTTGTGGTGGGCACCTTTAGTCCCAGCTACTCGAGAGGCTGAGGCAAGAGAATCACCTAAGTCCAGGAGTTGGAGGTTGCTGTGAGCTGAGACGCGACGGCACTCTACTGAGGGCAATAAAGTGAGACTCTGTCTCTTAAAAAAAAAAAGTGTTCTGATCATGAAATGATGCTGGATATTATCAAAGGCTTTTTATGCATCAATTGAGAGAATCATATGATTTTTGTTTTTTATTATTTATGGATTTGCGTATGTTGAACCAACCCTGTAACCTTGGAATAAAGCCAACTTGATCATGGTGTTTAATTTTTTTTGTTTGTTTTTTTGCTTGTTTCACAGTGTCACAGTCATTTTTTTATTACTCTTGGTAGAGTACTGTGGCGTCACAGCTCACAGCAACCTCCAACTCTTGGGCTTAGGCAATTCTCTTGCCTCAGTTTCCTGAGTAGCTGGGACTACAGGCACCCACACAATGCCTGGCTATTGTTGCAGTTTGGCTGGGGCCAGGTTTGAACCCACCACCCTTGGTATATGGGGCCAGTGCCCTACTCACTGAGCCACAGGTGCCACCTGGTGTATAATTTTTTTGATGTGTTGTTGAATTCTGTTTGCTAAGATCTTTTTTCTTTCTTAAAAATTTATTTTTATTTTATTTTTCCTAGAGACAGAGTCTCACTTTGTTGCACTCTGTTGAGTGCTGTGCCGTTACAGCTCACAGCAACCTCCAGCTCTCAGGCTTAGGTGATTCTCTTGCCTCAGCCTTCTGCGTAGCTGGGACCACAGGCACCCGCCACAATGCCCAGCTATTTTCTTGTGGCAGTTTGGCCAGGGCCAGTTTTGAACCCACCAACCTTGGTATATGGGGTTGGTGCCCTACTCACTGAGCCACAGGTGCTGCCCCTTTGCTAAGATCTTATTGAACATTTTTGCATTGATATTCATTAATGATATTGATCTATAATTTTCTTTCTTTGTTGGATTCTTTCCTGGTTTGGGGATCAGGGTGATATTTGCTTCATACAATGTGCTGGGAAGTATTTCAGTGTCACAGTCAATGTGAAGGAGAAGTATTCCTTCTTTTTCTATGCTTTGGAAAATGTTGTATAGTATATGTACTAGTTCCTCTTGAAAGGTTTGATAGAATTCAGATGTGAAGCCATCTTGTCCCTGACTTTTCTTTTTTGGGAGATTTCATATTGTTGATGTCATTTCAGTGATTGATATAGGTCTATTCAAGATTTCTAATTCTTTCTGGTTGAGTCTAGGAAGGTGGCGTGCTTCCAGGTATTGCTCCCTTTCCTTCAGATTTTCATATTTCTGGGAATAGAGATTTTAGTAGTAATCATTGAGGTTCTTTGAATTTCTGAGGTGTCTGTTGTTATTTCTCCTTTATCATTTCTGATAGACAATATTAGAGATTTTACTTTTATGTTTCTGGTTAGGTTGGCCAAAGGTTTATCAATTTTATTAATCTTTTCATAAAACCAGCTTTTTGTTTCATTGATCTTCTGAATGATTCTATTGTTTTCAATTTCATTTAATTCTGTCCTAATTTTGGTTATTTATTTTCTTCTGCTGCTTTGGGGTTGGAATGTTCTTCCTTTTCCAGTTGCTTGAGATGATCCATCAAGTTATTGGCTTCCTCTTTTTCTGTTTTCTTGATTGAAGGCTTCCAATGCTATAAATTTTCCTCTTAGGACTGCCTTCACAGTATTCCACAGATTTTGATAATTTGTGTCTTCATTATCATTTTGTTCCCAAAATTTGGTGATTTCCTTCTTAATGTCATCTTTGACACAGCTATCATTCAGCCTATGATTATTTAGTTTCCATGACTTTGTTTGAGTATGAAGATTCCTGTTGATGTTGAATTCAACTTTTATTCCATGGTGGTCCAAGAAGTACAAGGAATAATTTCCATTCTTTTAAATTTGCTGAGGTTAAACCTGTGTCCTAGGATATGATCTATTTTGGAGGATGATCCATGGGCTGATGAGAAGAATGTATATTCAGTTTTATTAGGATGAAATGTTCTATAGAGGCCTGTAAAGTCCATTTGTTCTACCATCAGGTTTAAGTTTAATATTTCTTTGTTTAGTTTCTTCTTGGAAGATCTATCCAAAACTGTCAAAGGGGTGTTAAAATCTCCAACTATTATAGTGCAGGAAGATATCAAGTTATTCATATCTAGGGTCTGCTTTATAAATTGAGGAACAGGCTCAGCACCTGTGGTTCAAGTGGCTAAGGCACTAGCCACGTATACCTGAGCCGGCGGGTTTTAATCCAGCCTGGGCCTGCCAAACAACAATGACGGCTGCAACCAAAAAGCCAGGTGTTGTGGGGGGCGCCTGTCGTCCCAGCTGCTTGGGAGGTGGAGGCAGGAGACTTGCTTGAGCCCAGGAGTTGGAGGTTGCTGTGAGCTGTGATGCCATAGCACTCTGCCTAGGGTGACAGCTTGAGGCTCTGTCTCAAAAAAAAAAAAAAAATTGAGAAACATTCCTGTAGGGAGCATAAATATTAATTATTGAAATGCCTTCATGTTGGGTGTTTCCTTTGACAAATATGTAGTGACCATTCTTATCTTTCTTTAACTTTGTTGGTTTAAAGCCAATTATATCTGCAACTAAAATTGCAACCCCTGATTTTTTCTAGTTTCCATTTGCCTGTATTATAGAAGTCCATCCCTTCACCCTGAGTCTATTTTTAATCCTTTAAGGTAAGATGAGATTCTTGTATACAGCAGATATCTGGTCTGAGTTTATGTATCCAGTCAGGCAGCCTATGCCTCTTTAGAGGAGAATTTAAACCATTCACATTAATTGAGAGAATTGATAAGCCTGGTTGTGTTTTGGGTGCCATGATTTTCAGATGTCCAGTGGACATTTTTAATCTTTTCACCACTGTGGAAGTTGCGTTTTGTTCAAAAATTTCTACTATCTAAAGTTCTGTATCTCTTGCAATGCTTGGGAAATTCTCCTCCAAAATCACTTGGAGTAGAGCATCTGTACCTTTGGGACCATCTTCTCCTTTGGGAATTCCTGTAAGTTGAATGTTTGATCTTTTGGAGTGATCCCACAACTCTCTGAGGGAATGATCAGTTTTTGCTCTCCATTTGTCTGCCTCTTTGAGTGTTTGGGAATGTTCAAAAGCTTTGTCTTCAGTTTCAGAGATCCTTTCTTCTGCCTGGTCAACTCTATTACTGTGGGATTCTACTGTATTTTTGGAGCTCTTCAACTAACTTTTTTGTTTCCTTGTGCTCTGTTATCGCTTTTCTCATTATGTCCACATCTTTGGTGACTTTGTCTCTGAATTCATTAATTTCTTGAGACAACTTTAGAACTACTCTTTGGAATTCAATTTCTATCTTTTCTTCCATTCTATTTATCTTATTTGCCATCCATATTCTGAATTCTATTTCTGCCATTGCTGCCATTTGTCTATAAATGGCATCTTCAGTTGTATCACCTTTGTCATTTCTTGGGGGTGTTGATCTATTCTGGTTGTTCATGTTGCCAGTGTTTTCTGTTGGGTCTGCACCATGTTTATTTTCCACCATTTGGTTATTAGAACTGGTAGGATGAGATTGAATTGGGGTTCCCAGGTAGTAGAGATAGCTCCTTATCAAAGTGCTAGACTTTGTTTTTTCCTTTTTTTTTAGAGACAGAGTCTTATTTTGTTGCCCTTGGTAGAGTGCCATGGCATCACAGTGCACAGCAACCTCTAGCTCTTGGGCTTAGGTGATTTTCTTGCCTCAGCCTCCTGAGTAGCTGGGACTACAGGCACCTGCCATACACCTGGCTATTTTTTGTTGCAGTTTGGCTAGGGCTAGGTTTGAACCCACCACCCTTGGTACATGGCGCCCTACTCACTGAGCCACAGGTACTGCCCAAAGTGCTAGGCTTTGTAATTTTGGCTTATCTCCTACAAACTTACAAAGTCCCCTTTCAGAGTTTTGGCCAGAGACTCTGAGGACCTACTGGGTGAGATAGCGCAAGCACTCTCTGTTTTGATATCAGCCAACCTCTATCCTATCCTAAGAAGCCACAGTATTAGGTTTAAATCTCGGCTGTGAATAGACACAAACAGCTGCAGTGCCCAGCCCCCGCTCTTCAGTTCTTTTCCATTATAGAACTTTGAAGGTCAACCTCAGAATGTCCCTGAGTAGACAGCCCCAGACAGGAGTTCCAATTAAATTGTCTCAGGCAATGCAAACCCTGCTCAACAGAGAGGGATTCAAGGGTCTCCAACAGAACAATTGGAGCCAAGGATCCACACCCCCACCTGCCAGACTCAGTCCACACTTTTGCCCGCTTCTCTGCTCACAGGCCCAGTTGAAGCCAGGGACCATGCCCCGCTCACGGGTCTCAGTCCACACCCAGCTACCCTCTGCTTGCCAGACCAGTTCAAGTTAGGGGACCACATCCCCACCTGCCAGTCTCAGTCCACTGCCTGACAAGCCTCTGTTTTCAGGCTCTGTTGGAGATAGGGCACCACGCCCCACCCACAGGTCTCAGTTCTCACCCAGCAAGCCTCTGCTCACAGGCCCAGCAGGGCCTGGGGACCAGCTCTGCTTGCCGAACTCAGTCCACATGGGGTGACCACTCTCCTGCTGTGGGTGCCAAGAGAGCCAGGAGTTCTGCACCCTGTCCCACTAGACACAGCTGTAACTGAGGGTCAACACCACCACTGGCTGCTCATAGTCATAACCAGGGGACTGCTCCTCCTCCTGCGGAGTGTACCTTTCTTCTCTATTAGTCACAGATTCCATTCTGATGGTTGGCAGTCCACACTATGCCCATGTCTCTCAGGAAAAGATCAAATACTCTGTGATATGCAGGGGGCAGAACTTCAGACAACCATGCAAGTGAGGAAGGGTGGACTGGGAGTTTGGACTTGTGGAGGAAATTATCTGTTGAATTTTATGCCTGGTGAGGTGGTGTCTAGGTTCATAAGTGAGACCTCTCTGGAGAAAGAGACCTGGTGTTTAGCAGCTCTTGACAGTGAGGTAAACTGAGAGGTCTTTTGTTCCCAGCTCACTCACAGAGAGCCTGCATTGGGTCTCCTGCTTGGGGGAGGGTCTCCTGTCCTCTAGTCATTAGGCTTTATACCTGTAATTTGTTTACTTGAATGCTCTTCCTTGGAGTTACAGCTTGCCGAACTTCTTTCTTTGCTCAGCTCCCCACCTTTGGCTTCATAGAGTCCTATTCTATCCAGTTTTTCTCCCTCTTGTCAGGAGCCTCTGCCAAGGGTTGCTACCAGTTGGCCATCTTCCCAGAATACCCCAAGGTTTTTATTTTTTGTAGAGACAGAGTCTCACTTTATGGCCCTTGGTAGAGTGCCATGGCATCACACAGCTCACAGCAACCTCCAACTCCTGGGCTTGAGCGATTCTCTTGCCTCAGCCTCCCAAGTAGCTGGGACTACAGGCGCCCGCCACAACGCCCAGCTATTTTTTGGTTGCAGTTCAGCTGGGGCTGGGTTTGAACCCACCACCCTTGGTATATGGGGCCGGCGCCTTACCGACTGAGCCACAGGCACCGCCCCAAGGTTTTTATTTTTTATTCAAAAAAATTTTTTTAACAACAGGGATAAGTTCTGAGAATACAATATGGTTTAATTTAGATATAGTCCAGGTTACCTATTTTTCCCTTTTGCTTTTGACTGTGTTTTTGCTGTCATATAACAAAAAAATCAGCTGGGTAAGGTGGCTTGGGCCTGTAATCCAAGCAACTCAGGAGGCTGAGGCAAAAGAATTGCTTGTGGCCAGGAACTTGAGACCAGCCTAGGTCTATAACATAGAAAGACCTTGTCTCTAAACAAAATGTAACAAAACAAAAAAAGGAAACAAATCATTGCCAAACCCAAAGTCATGAAATTTCCCAGTATATTTTTTTCTGAGTGTCTTTTAGTTTCAGTTCCTAAGTTTAGGTTATTGATCCATTTTAAGGTAATCTTTGTATATGATGTAAAGTAAGGGTCCAAATTCATTTCTTTTGCATAGACATCCAGTTTTCCCAAATTGAGACCGTCTTTCCCCATTGAATGATCTTGGCATTATTGTGGAAAATCACTTGACCACATATGCTAGCATTTATTTCTGTGCTATTTTATTTCCTTGGCTTCTGTGTCTTTTTTTATGTTAGTACCATGCTGCTCTTATTACTGTTGTTTTGTAGTAAGCTTTTTTTTTTTTTTGTAGAGACAGAGTCTCACTGTACCGCCCTCGGGTAGAGTGGCATCACACGGCTCACAGCAACCTCTAACTCTTGGGCTTACGTGATTCTCCTGCCTCAGCCTCCCCAGAGCTGGGACTACAGGCGCCCGCCACAACACCCGGCTATTTTTTTGTTGCAGTTTGGCCGGGGCTGGGTTTGAACCCGCCACCCTCGGTATATGGGGCCGGCGCCCTACTCACTGAGCCACAGGCACTGCCCTGTAGTAAGCTTTAAACTAAATAAGTGTGAGCCCTTCAACTTTGTTCCTAATTAGGATTATTTTGGGCCAGGCAAAGTGGTCCATGCCTGTAATCATAACACTCTGAGAGGTCAATGCCAGAGGATCTCTTGAGCTCAGGACTTCAAGACCAGCCCAAGCAAGAGTGAGACAATATCTCTACTAAAAATAGAAAAAAATTAGCCAGACATGGTGGCATATGCCTGTAATACCAGCTACTCAGGAGGCTGAGACAAGAGGATCATCTGAGCACAGGAGTTGGAGGATGAGTGAGATATGATAATGCCACTGCATTCTAGCCTAGAGACTTGCTCTGTCTCAAAAAAAAAAAAAAGATTGTTTTGGTATTCTGGGTCTCTTGAGATTTTATGTGAATTTCAAGATGTGTTTTCTATTTCTACACCAAAAAGCAAAAGGCCACTAGAATGTTGATAGGAATTGCACTGATTCTATAATTGCTTTGGGTTGTATTGTCTTCTTTTTATTTTTTTAATTTAATTTAATTTAATTTTTTGCAGTTTTTGGCTGGGGCTCGGCTTGAATCTGCCACCTCCGGCATATGGGGCCAATGCCCTACTCCTTTGAGCTACAGGCACCACCTGTCTTCTTTTTATTTTTTTTGTTTTTGAGGCAGAGTCTCACTCTGCTACCCTGGGTAGATTGCTGTGGTGTCTATCTCATAGCAACCTCAATCTCTTGGGCTTAAGCGATCCTCTTCCTTCAGCCTCTCAAGTAGCTGGGACGATAGGGGCCAGCCACAATACCCAGCTAATTTTTCTATTTTTTCTCTCTCTCTCTCTTTTTCAGTAGAGATGGGGTACACTCTTGCTCAGGCTGGTCTCCAACTCCTGAGCTCAGGCGATTGACCTACTTTGGCCTCCCAGAATGCTGGGATTACAGGCATGAGTCACTGTGCCCAGCCTGTATTGTCTTGTTAACAATCATAAATCTTCCAAACCATGAATATGGGATATTGTTTTTATTTAGGATCTTTAAGATGGGAAGCAGTATGTCAGTGATTAGGAGAGACACAAGAAGGAAATACAGATTTTATTACTTACAGGTCCTGGAGTCCACACACACAGAGGTCATAGTGGACAGACATGGAGAGAGAGATGGATGTGTGGGCAAAGCCTCTATTGGGCTCCAGGGCATTATCCAAACAGGTTTCCATCACAGAGTTCTAATTGTGGGTCTGAAGCAAGCAGGCACAAGTTCCAAAAGGTTACATTGAGACTGAGAGGTGGTCACTGTAGAATAACTGCATAGTCCATGTAGGGTCTGGGGGACACTGGGGAGAGTCAAGTAGGTTATATGTAGCTGTCCCATGGGGTGTGGTCACCAGGAGGTGTTGTATAAGACAGATAACTGGACTGACCACATTGTGGGAGGAGGGGGAGAATTTGAAACTGTGTGAAGGGTGACTAACCCTTGCTGCTGGTGTGAGAAGCTAAACTTACATTTAAAATGGATGTTGAGGCAACATAAATTTACAAGAATTCACTATAACTACACTTTTCAGAATCAGTGAGGTCTAATCAAGGTTCACAGGGACCTAAGAAAATTTAAATCATGTGAAATGTAAATAAAACCAAAGCGAACACTGTTGCTTCTACTTCTTTCAATGGTGTTCTTATGTCCCTATATAAAAGTTCTCCAGAAAACTTCCGTAAGCCATTTTCCAGAAAGGGAACATCAGTGAATCTTCCACTTGTGGTGAGGGCAGTATTAACATCCACATACCCTATCTTGGGTGTGGATTTCTTAGGGCTATGCTGAGACTTTACATCAGGTGATGGCTAGTATAGAATATTCTGGCTGAGAACCCGTTTTGGAATCCGTCTTCTCTGCGAAAAGTTCGAGGAACCTGTTGCTGGTTTTATTGCTAGTGACAGCCAGGCTACCGCGGAGCTCAGCCCCATGCCAGCAGGCACTGCTGGTCGTCACCCCGACGCGGGCCGAGGACCAGAAGGGCGGCGTTATGCTTCCAGGGGAGGCAGACGAGGCGCGGGAGCGGGAGGACGACTTGGGCGGTCTCCTGAGACCCACGGTGAGCGCAGGCAGCGAAGACCTCGCCTCCCTGGAGCTCGAGCACGTGCGGGCGCGCTACAGGGCCCCCAGGAAGCTGAGGGAGATGGAGAGCCTGCTGGACGAGATCAGGAGCGAGCTGGAGGCCTCGGAGGAGAGCGCCTCCCGCGCTCAGTGAGCGCGCGGAGGTGGAGGAGAAGGTGGTGAAGCTGTGCGCCAAGGTGGAGAGAAAGGCCGTGGAGGCGGCGCGCATGAGCAGGAGGATCTCGGAGCTCCACCAGCAGACAGACCGCAGCGAGTGTCACTGAGCAGCTCCGGAACTTGCGGTCCCGCCCCGCCTCCCTGGTGGGAGGTGGCTGAGAGCAGTTAGTAAAGTTTGGGATGGACGACATCAGCGCTGGGCAGAAGGGAGCGCAGAACCCTGTGTAGCTGTTCGCATAGATAATTTCACTCTTTCTACACTGCTGATTAGAAGAAAATAATTCGATACGTTGTTGTGTCAAGACCACGCATAACAAAGTATTGGCAGGATGTAGACCTACTCAGTCACTAGGGGGAGGGATAAAGTCTAAAACATAAGTCATACTACACATGCGTGATTGTGATGAGAAGGGAGCATTTCAGATGACCTTACTGGAGGTGATACCATTGTGCACGGGTGGGTGAGACTCAGACTCAGAATTTATGTTGTGATGATTGAATTTCCCTCACATGTACTTCAGGTTGCTGACAGACTGTTCAGCTGATGAGGAGGCCTGGCTGCTTGGAAAGGCTGAAACCAAGGGAGTCTTTTGTTTGTTTCTTCTATTTTCTATCTGTATTTTCACAGTAAGCACTAAATTTCCTGTCCGGTCCTGGTGGTTGATTTCAGTCTTAGATTGTCATTTGTGTTGATTAATAGGTGCGTTCAGTTTGGAAAGGACATGTTTTAATTAAATACCATGAAGGAATATGACTGTTAGGTGGTCATATTTGTTACTGTGTGTAGGATAATATTTAGAAATAAACTTATCCTACAGCAAGCACACAAAGTAAAATCAGTGTGAGTTTAAAATGACATGCTTTTCTTCCAGAGGCTTAAGACGCTTGGACCCCCCTGGGTTACTCACAGAGTTAGGCTCTTTGGAAAATTCCTTAGGCCTTTTCTCTGAAGCAGTACACCTCATGAAGCCTGAGATCCAAGGGCATGCCGCCCTTCCTCAGAGATACGGGCCAGAGGGTTGACATATGTTAACAACATACTGTCAGAGGTCTATAGGTGGTCTGCCCTGAAGGAAGGTCACAGTCGTTACTTCATACTGAGTGAATGCTTGAAGATTAACTCTGTTCCCCTATAGCTATTTTTGTCTTTGTGCCCTGCTCGGAAAACTAGTCACGGTTTAGAGGAAGAGATTTACTACACAAGTGGTTACATTGATATGATAAATTTCCTTTCAAGTTCAAATTCAGCTTATAGATAATGGATTAGGTGTGTACGTGACTGGAAGAGTATAAAACTAAAACGTGGAATAAAGAACTTTGCTATATGCCATCAAATGGTGTATAGTCTGTTTCTTGACTTAATAATTACAGGAGCGAGTTTACACCTACAGCAAAGCTGCTGCTCGTTCGCGTCTCGGTTCACGCAACACTGTGATATTATTGTAGTTTTAAAGTTTGGGAGTATATTCTTGTGCTTTGCTATTTTTTTTTATGCTTCCTGGAATTTGGGACTCCTGAAACCCTTGAGGTTAGAGTCCTGCAAAGGAGAAGACATAACTAGGCTGCAGTTGCCAAACCAAGAACCTGAACACCAGTCAAGTTGTGGATATAACTACTTTGAACAAGACTGAGAAAGCCCAGAGGACAGTTGGTCATGGGGAGTGGTGGTGTATAAATTTTGGGACGTCTGCAATCTAGATTAAAGGAGAGCTTTTTTCTTTTTTTGTACAGTATTTTGTTTCCTTCTCAAAATGTAACTCTTTTTTTTGTAGAGACAGAGTCTCACTTTATGGCCCTCGGTAGAGTGCCGTTGCCTCACACAGCTCACAGCAACCTCCAACTCCTGGGCTTAAGCGATTCTCTTGCCTCAGCCTCCCAAGTAGCTGGGACTACAGGCGCCTGCCACAACGCCCGGCTAGTTTTTGGTTGCAGTTTGGTCGGGGCGGGTTTGAACCCGCCACCCTCAGTATATGGGGCCGGCGCCTTACGGACTGAGCCACAGGCGCCGCCCCAAAATGTAACTGTGTCATGTGTCATGTTAACTATAACCTGTCTGGTGAGCCACCTGGACTTGGAATGAGTTCTAGGTGTACTTGCTGACTATGGGGCAAACTTTGTTGTAATACAGTCTCTGCCACAAATGCATGTGACCTCTTCAGGGGCCAGTAGGGGCTTGGGAAGATCATGGGGTCACCAAAGTGATAGGTGCCATCTTCCAGACTTAGACAATAGCCAGCCTAAGTCTTCAGACCCCAGACCTCACAGGAATTATGATCAGAGCTCTAACATGTTATTAAAAAGTTCATTTGCTTGTAAAAAAAAATGCAGAAAACCAGTCTTTATCATAGAATATTTGTGCAAATGACCGAAGCTGTTGATTTGACCAAGAAAAGGTGAGGTAAATAAACTTCTCAGAATGAAAAAAAAAAAAAAAAAAAGAAAAAGAATATTCTGGCTGAGCGCAGTGGTTCATGCCTGTAATCCTAACACTCTGGGAAGCCAAGATGGGTGGATTGCTTGAGCTCAAGAGGTCAAGATCAGTCTGAGCAAGAGCAAGACCCCATCTCTACTAAAAATGGAAAAAAAACGAGTGTCATGATAGGCGCCTGTAGTCCCAGCTAATCAGGAGGTTGAGGCAAGAGGATTGCTTGAGCACAAGAGTTTGAGGTTGCTGTGAGCTATGATGATACTATGGTACTCAAACCCAGGATAACAGAATGAGATTTTGTCTCAAAAAAAAAAAGGAAAAGAAAACCCCCCAACCCAGCTACTCGGGAGGCTGAGGCAAGAGAATCGCTTAAGCCCAGGAGTTGGAGGTTGCTGTGAGCTGTGTGAGGCCACGGCACTCTACTGAGGGCCATAAAGTGAGACTCTGTCTCTACAAAAAAAAAAAAAAAAAAGAAAACCCCCCAATATATTCTGTCTGTGCTCTCAATGAGCAAATGGAGTGACAGGATAGGCAGAATAGAAGCAAATGAAATCGATGTGGTCTTCATCCAGGATATCGCAGTCTATCCTGAGAGACAATTTCAAATGAATTATTTATTTATTTATTTATGATTATTATTATTTTTTAAAGCTAGAGTCTCACATTATTGCCCTTGGTAGAGAGCCATGGTGTCACAGCTCACAGCAACCTCCATCTCCTAGGCTTGGGCGATTCTCTTGCCTCAGCCTCCTGAGTAGCTGGGACTACAGGCGCCTGCCACAATGCCTGGCTATTTTTTGTTGCAGTTTGGCTGGGGCTGGGTTCAAACACACCACCCTCAGTATATGGGGCCAGCGCCCTACCCACTGAGCCACAGGTGCCGGTCACAAATGAATAATTTAAATGGAGACATATGAGAGACTCACAGGTGAATTGAACCTGGAGATAGACTTCATAAAAGGGAACTATATTTATACAACAAATAGGATTTAGTTACAGAAAGGAATGGATGGGTCAGTGGTGGTAGGATGGGGTTGAGAAAGTTTCAATGGGAAAAGTGAACATGTACATACCCAGGCTCAGAGCACCTGGTGACAGCCATGAACTGTGATGGTTAGGGAGCCAGGGAAGCACAGAAAAGAGAGCAGCATTTATATTTGACTAGTTGTTTTATGTAACAATTTGTTTGTTTGTTGTTGTTTGTTTTTGTTGTTGTTTTGGGAGGAGTCTCACTCTTTCACCCTGGGTTTGAGTGCCATGGTGTCATTGTAGCTCACAGCACCCTCAAACTCTTGGGATCAACTGATCCTCCTGCCTCAGCCTCCCCAATGGCTGGGACTACAGGTGCCTGACACCACGCTCATTTAGTTTTTCTATTTTTAGTAGAGATGGGGTCTTGCTCTTGCTCAGGCTGGTCTTGAACTCCTGAGCTCAAGCAATCTATCCACTTCGACCTCCCAAAATGCTGGGATTACAAGTGTGAGCCACCAAATTTTTTCAACAATTTGTTAACATGAAAATAATAATTTGCTGGTGTCTGGAAAAACTAAAAACATATTTTCCTCTCCTCTCATGCCACCACAACGATGCAGAAGACTTCTTTTGTTTTATTGTTAAATCATAGCTGTGTACATTAGTGCAATCAAGGGGTACAATGTGCTGGTTTCATATACAATCTGAAACATTCCCATCAAACTGTTCAACGCAGCCTTCATGGTATTTTCCTAGTTATTGTATGTAGACATTTGTATTCTGCCTTTAGTAAGTTTCACCTGTACCCATTCTAAGATGCACCGTAGGTGTGGCCCCACCACTCACCCTAACTTCCCCACTCCCTTCCCCTTCCTTGGCCCCTTTCCCATAGCCTTGTGCCATAGTTGGGATATAGCCTTCATGTGAAAGCCACAATTTAGCTTCATAGTAGGGCTGAGTAATTGGATACTTTTTCTTCCATTCCTGAGATACTTTGCTAAGAAGAATATGTTCCAGCTCCATCCATGTAAACATGAAAGAGGTAAAGTCTCCATCTTTCTTTAAGGCTGCATAATATTCCATGGTATACATATACCACAATTTGCTAGTCCATTCGTGGGTCGATGGAAACTTGGGCTTCTTCCATGACTTAGCAATTATGAATTGGGCTGCAATAAACATTCTGGTACAGATGTCTTTGTTATATTGTGATTTTTGGTCTTCTGGGTATAGACCTAGTAAAGGAATTATAGGATTGAATGGCAGGTCTATTTTTAGGTCTCTAAGTATTCTCCAAACATCCTTCCAGAAGGAACGTATTAGTGTGCATTCCCACCAGCAGTGTAGAAATGTGCCCTTTTCTCCACATCCACGCCAACATCTCTGGTTTTGGGATTTTGTTATGTGGGCTACTCTTGCTGG
Source organism: Nycticebus coucang (assembly GCF_027406575.1). Classification (NCBI taxonomy): domain Eukaryota; kingdom Metazoa; phylum Chordata; class Mammalia; order Primates; family Lorisidae; genus Nycticebus; species Nycticebus coucang. The sequence continues at coordinate 65,912,356 of NC_069782.1, read as the reverse complement.
GGTTAGGTGATATCTCAGAGTAGTTTTGATTTTCATTTCTCTGATGATTAAGGATGATGAGCTTTTTTTCATGTGTTTGTAGATCGTGAGTCTGTCTTCTTTAGAGAAGTTTCTCTTCAAGTCCCTTGCCCAGATCACGAGTTCTTTTCTTGCTAATACGTTTGAGTTCTCTGTGGACTCTGGTTATTAGACCTTTTTTCAGAGGTATAACCTGCAAATATCTTCTCCCATTCTGAGGGCTGTCTGCTTGCTTTACTTACTATGTTCTTGGCCGTGCAGAAGCTTTTTAGTTTGGTCAGGTCCCAGTAGTGTATTTTTGATACTGCTTCAATTGCCTGGGAAGTCCTCCTCATAAAATATTCACCCAGACCGATTCCTTCTAGAGTTTTTCCTGTACTTTCTTCAAGTATTTTTAGTTTCATGTCTTAAGTTTAAATCTTTAATCCAGTGAGAGTCTATCTTAGTTAATGGTGAAAGGTGTGGGTCTAGTTTCAGTCTTCTACAGGTCGCCAGCCAGTTCACCCAGCACCATTTGTTAAATAGGGAATCTTTTCCCTACTGAATGTTTTTAATTGGCTTGTCAAAGATAAAATAACGGTAAGTAGCTGGATTCATCTCTTGGTTCTCTATTCTGTTCCAGACATCCACTTCTCTGTTTTTGTGCCAATACCATGATGTTTTGATCACTATTGATTTATAGTACAGTCTCAGGTCTGGTAGCGTGATTCCTCCTGCTTTGTTTTTATTGCTGAGTAATGTTTTGGCTATTCAAGATTTTTTCTGATTCCACATAAAACGAAGTATTATTTTTTCAAGATCTTTAAAATATGACAATGGAGCTTTAATAGGAATTGCATTAAAGTTATATATTGCTTTGGGTAGTATAGACATTTTAACAATGTTGATACTTCCCAGCCATGAGCATGGTATTTTTTTTCCATTTGTTAACATCTTCAGCTATTTCATTTCTTAAAGTTTTATAGTGCTCTTTGTAGAGATCTTTCATATCCTTTGTTAGGTATACTCCCAAATATTTCATCTTCTTTGGCACTACTGTGAAAGGAATAGAGTCTTTGACTGTTTTTTCAGCTTGGTTATTGTTGGTATATATAAAGGCTATGGATTTATGGGTGTTGATTTTGTAGCCTGAGACATTGCTGTATTCCTTGATCACTTCTAAAAGTTTTGTAGTAGAATCCCTAGTGTTTTCCAGATATACGATCATATCATCTGTGAAGAGTGAAAGTTTGATCTCTTCTGACCCTATGTGGATACCCTGGATCGCCTTTTCTTCCCTAATTGCAATGGCTAAAACTTCCATTACAATGTTAAAGAACAATGGAGACAATGGGCAACCTTGCCTGGTTCCTGATCTGAGTGGAAATGATTTCAATTTAACTCCATTCAATACAATATTGGCTGTGGGTTTGCTGTATATGGCCTCTATTAGTTTAAGAAATGTCCCTTCTATACCAATTTTCTTTTTTTTTTTTTTTTTTGTAGAGACAGAGTCTCACTTTATGGCCCTCGGTAGAGTGCCGTGGCCTCACACAGCTCACAGCAACCTCCAACTCCTGGGCTTAAGCAATTCTCTTGCCTCAGCCTCCCGAGTAGCTGGGACTACAGGCGCCCACCACAACGCCCGGCTATTTTTTTTTTTTTTTTTTTTTTTTGGTTGCAGTTCGGCCGGGGCCGGGTTTGAACCCGCCACCGTCGGTATATGGGGCCGGCGCCTTACCGACTGAGCCACAGGCGCCTCCCTATACCAATTTTCTTAAGTGTTCTGATCATGAAGTGATGCTGGATATTATCAAAAGCTTTTTCTGCATCAATTGAAAGAATCATATGGTCCTTATTTTTTAGTTTGTTTGTGTGTTGAATTACATTTATAGATTTACATATATTGAACCAGCCTTGAGACCCTGGGATAAATCCCACTTGGTCATGGTGTATAATTTTTTTTATGTGTTGTTGGATTCTATTTGTTAGGATCTTACTGAGTATTTTAGCATCAATATTCATTAGTGATATTGGTCTATAATTTTCTTTTCTTGTTGGGTCTTTCCCTGGTTTGGGGATCAAAGTGATGTTTGCTTCGTAGAATGTGTTGGGTAATATTCCTTCTTTTTCTATATTTTGGAAGAGGTGTAGTAGTATAGGTACTAGTTCTTCTTTAAAGGTTTGGTAGAATTCTGACGTAAAGCCATTTGGTCCTGGGCTTTTCTTTTAGGGAGATTTTGTATAGTTGATGTTATTTCAGAACTTGATATAGGCCTGTTCAACATTTCCACTTCGTTCTGGCTAAGTCTTGGTAGGTGGCGTACTTCCAGGTATTGGTTGATTTCTTTCAGATTTTCATATTTCTGAGAGTAGAGTTTCTTGTAGTATTCGTTAAGGATTTTTTGAATTTCTGAGGGGTCTGTTGTTATTTTATTGTTACCATTTCTTTTTTTTCCTTGTTAGGTTGGCCAAAAGTTTATCTATTTTATTGATCTTTTCAAAAAACCAACTTTTGGATTTATTGCTCTGTTGTATAATTCTTTTGTTTTCAATTTCATTTAATTCTGCTCTGATTTTGGTTATTTCTTTTCTTCTGCTGGGTTTGGGGTTTGAGTATTCTTCCTTCTCCAGTTGCTTGAGATGCCCGATTAAGTTATTAACTTCCTCTCTTTCCATTTTCTTGAGGAAGGCTTGCAGGGCTATAAATTTCCCTCTTAGGACTGCCTTTGCAGTATCCCAGAGGTTCTGATAATTTGTGTCTTGATTGTTGTTTTGTTCCAAAAATTTGGTGATTTCCTTCTTAATCTTGTCTATAACCCATCTATCCTTCAGCATAAGGTTGTTTAGCTTCCATGTTTTTGTATGGGTATGCAGGTTCCTGTTGTTATTGAGTTCAACTTTTATTCCATGATGGTCTGAGAAGATGCAAGGAATAATTTCTATTTTTTAAAATTTTCTGAGGTTATATTTGTGGCCTAGGATGTGGTCGATTTTGGAGTATGTTCTGTGGGCTGATGAGAAGAATGTGTATTCAGTTTTGTTGGGATGAAATGTTCTATAGATGTCTGTTAAGTCCAGATATTAAATGGTTAAGTTTAAATCTAAAATTTCTTTGCCTAGCTTCTTTTTGGAGGATCTATCCAGCACTGCTAAAGGGGTGTTAAAATCTCCAACTACTATGGAACTGGAGGAAATCGAGTTGCTCATAAGAGTTTATAAGAGTTTTTCTTATAAATTGAGGTGCGTTGTGGTTGGGTGCATAAATATTAATTATTGAAATCTCATCATATTGAGTATTACCTTTAACGAATATGAAGTGTTTATCCTTAGCCTTCCTTATTTTGGTTGGTTTAAAGCGTATTGCATCTGCGCATAGGATTGCAATGCCTGCTTTTTTCTGCTTTCCATTTGCCTGGAGTATAGATGACCATTCCTTCACCTTGAGTCTATATTTGTCTTTTAATGTAAGATGCAATTCTTGTATGCAGCAGATATCTGGGCTTGAGTTTTTGTATCCAGTCAGCCAACCTGTGCCTCTTTAGAGGACAATGTAAACCATTCACATTAATTGAGAATATTGATAAGCCTTTTGAGAGTCCAGTGGACATTTTTAATCCTTTTGCAAATGTGGAAGTTGGAATTTGATCAATATTTTCTGTGTGGGTTTACTTTTGTGGTGGAGGATTATGATGGTCTTTATGGAGGATAGGTCTGAGAATATCCTGGAGAGCTGGTTTAGTTATGGCAAATTTCTTCAACATTTGAATGTCATTGAAGTATTTAATATCTCCGTCATAAATGAAACTCAGTTTAGCTGGGTACAGGATCCTGGGTTGAAAGTTATTTTGTTTTGGGCGGCACCTGTGGCTCAAGGAGTAGGGCGCCAGTCCCATATGCCAGAGGTGGCAGGTTCAAACCCAGCCCTGGCCAAAAACCACAAAAAAAAAAAAAAAAAAGAAAGTTATTTTGTTTTAGGAGATTGAAAGTCGATGACCATCCTTTTCTAGCTTGAAAGGTTTCAGCAGAGAGATCTGCAGTTATTCTAGTATTCTTGCCCTTGTAGGTGATGGTTTTCTTTTGTCTGGCTGCTTTCAGAATTTTCTCCTTCATATTAACTTTAGTGAAATTGATTATGATGTGTCTGGGGGATGTCTTATTCGGGTTGAGTCGTGCTGGAGTTCTGAAGCTGTCTGCTATATGAATTTCAGAATCTCTTGGCATGTCTGGAAAGTTCCCCTTCATAATCTCATGAAGAAGAGACTCTGTGCTTTGTGAAGCCACTTTGTTGCTTTCGGGGATCCCTATAAGACGAATATTGGTTTTCTTCGAATTATCCCAGAGCTCTCTGAGAGAGTGATCTGTTTTTGCCCTCCATTTTTCCTCCTCTTCGAGAGTTTGGGAGCATTTGTCTTCCATGTCAGAAATCCTTTCTTCTGCTTGCTCCATTATGTAACTGAGGGATTCTACTGTGTTTCTGAGATCTTTGAGGGCTTCAACTTCTTGTCTCAATGTGTTAAAGTCTTTGGTCATTTGGTCTTTGAATTTGTTGAATTCTTGAGATATCTTTTGGGTTAATGCTTGGAGTTCTAATTAAATCTTATTTGCTATCCAGATTCTGAATTGGATTTCTGACATCTCAGCTATTTGTTTGTGCTTGGGATCTTGTGCTGTGTCTGCCCCATTGATCCTTGGGGGAGTTGATCTACCCTGATTATTCATATTGGTAGAGTTTTTCTGTTGATTTCGTCTCATGATTGCTTTTCACTGTTGCCTCTGGCCGTCCTCAGAGTTGGGGAGGTGTCTCTCCCAGATTAGACCCCAGCGGGATCACTCTATTGTTGCTGGATCTTTGTAGGGAGTGACCCTGTATAGTTCCTCTGGGGCTGCCCCAACCAGGGAGTTCTGGTTGTGGGAGCAGCTCTGGAGTGTGACACACCCCGATCCAGCAACAGGGTGGGTGGTGGTGCGCACAGTTCTGGGAGTGCCTGGTGCCCAGTGACTTTGGCACAGAGAGCCCAAGGCTCCAGAAGTCTCTGGCCAGGATAAGGGCTCTGCACAGAGGCAGGGAGGGCTCTGGAGGGTACGTGGCTACTAGAGTCCCTGGCCAGATGAGCGGGCTGGTGTGGAGGCAGGGAGGGTACAGGAGAGAGTACGCAGGGTTGTGTTGCTCCTTCAATTCCTGGTCAGGGTATGTGGAGGCCCAGTGGGCGCTGGTTACAGGTTGGGGTTCACGGTGCAGCTCTTATGGAAGTCTGGGTGGCACCAAGCCCAGGAGTTTGGGGTTGCTATGAGTTGTGACACCATGGCACTCTACCCAGAGCAACAGCCTGAGGCTCCAGTGTGCCAAAACCAGTCTCACTCTGCCCCTGAGGGTTAAGGCTTTAAGGCAGCTCAGTCCCTGCCTTTAGGGTGCTTAGTCACTAGGTTACTAGCTCCCACCCGATACTTGCTCTGTGACCCTGATTGCGGAGCTTGCTGGGGCAGTTCTCTCACAATGGCTCCCTACAGTCCACAGCCGAGCACTATTAGGTCCCTCCGGCTTAGCAGCTCAGTCTGGGGCCCTAGACAATGCCCAAAGTTCTCCGCACTCCTGCTCAAGCTCTCTCCAAGGCAGTTCAACTGAGTGCCAAGTCCAAAAATACTGAAACAATTCATAGGCAGGCCTTTCCGGTTTGCAGTCTCACTGCTGCTTGTACTTATGGCTGCCGGCAGGATTAGGTAGATTGAACACACACAACCACTTACCAGTTTTCCACTGTTTTTGTCCTCCTCTTGGGGTCCAGACGTGTCTTGCTGACTCCCTGTATCCTCAAAGGGATGATTATAGGCAGATCCCACCAGCCAGAGATGCCTGGAGTCTTATCTCCCCAGACTCACCGTGCCCAGTTGCAGGGAAGCTGTTACTCAGCCACCATCTTGCTCCACCTCCCTAGAAGACTTCTGTGTCTCCAAAATATGTAGAAAATTCTCTCCACCAGTAAGGAAGCAAACAATCTGGCAGGACATACCACCTGGGTGTGTCCTCCAGTTCAATTTCAACATTACCTAGAGATAGCATGAGATCCCACAGATTGAGGGCTCAGTCCCCAAGACTATCTTCTTTCAGATATCAGTCACAAGTCCAGGCCTCTGGAAATTCTGACTGATTAGGCTTGAAGTTGGGGCTCACACTATCTTCACTTTCGGTTTGATTAATTTGCTTGCGCAGCTCACAGAATACAGGTGCTGATTTGTTACAAAGGATATTTTAAAGAGGAAAATAAACAGCCAGATGAACAGAGATACAGGGTGAGGTCTGGAAGGATTTAATACAGGGGCTTCTGTTGCTGTAGAATTGGGTTGTGCTACCCTCCCAGGATGAATTTTTTTTTTTTTTTGAGACAGAGTCTCACTATGTCACCTTCAATAGAGTGCTGTGGTGTCACAGCTCACAGCAACCTCAAACTCTTGGGCTCAAGTGATTCTCTTGCCTAAGCCTCCCAAGTAGCTGGGAATATAGGCACTTGCTACAATGGCTGGCTATTTTTTTTTTTTTTGTGGTTGTTGTCATTGTTGTTTAGCAGGCCCAGGCTGGGTTTGAACCCAACAGCCCCAGTGTGTATGGCCAGTGCCCTAACCACTGAGATACCCGTGCCAATCCCAGGATGAATTCTTGTTTGTCTTCCTGTCAGCCTTCATGTGTTCAGTTCTCTGGAAGTATACCAACCCTGTCCTCTGGGCCTTTTATGGAGGCTTCACTGGATAGGCATGACCTAAAGCTTAGATAATCATGTTGCAAAATGATTGGACAAAATTAATATGATCTAATCCCAACAAGGCCTGTCTGATCAGATTCTTCCTTGCCTCTCTGTGTGGCTTCCTCCAGGTTATGGGGTGGAACTCTAATCTGAATGTGGGTCGTAAGACTCTCATTCCAGAGAGGCAAGTGAAAGGAGGACAAAAGGTCAGAGGGAGGTTCTCTTTATTGCAGCAGGGTCTATGGCCATTTATGAGCAAGGAACTGTGGATGAAAACCTATATTTACTGTAACATATACATATATATACACACGCATTCACACATATACATCTCATAATATCACATCTGGCATCTTTGTTTCTTAGAGAAATAATTACTTGTCAGTTTAAATCCATATGAAGTATCTTAGCATTTTCCTCCTCTACTTTATATACAATATAAAGGGGGTTGGCAATTAAGTTTGTGAACTCATACTAGAAAAAATGCTACAGAAAAAAGTGGAACTCTTTCTTCTGGACTGGCCATGAATCAGAGGTGTCATTGTGCAAGGAGCTCACAAAGGAAAGTCAAAGTTTCCTAGGACCTTTGGAGAGGCAAGCAAGACCATTTAAGCATTAAATTGCACAATGGAAGTCAGCCAATTCTCCGCGGCCAAAGAAAGTTCCTTCAGTCCATAGCCGGGCGTTGTGGCGGGCGCCTGTAGTCCCAGCTACTCGGGAGGCTGAGGCAAGAGAATCGCTTAGGCCCAGGAGTTGGAGGTTGCTGTGAGCTGTATGATGCCACGGCACTCTACCCGAGGGCCATAAAGTGAGACTATGTCTCTACAAAAAAAAAAAAAAAAAAAAGAAAGTTCCTTCAGTCCAAAACAATGTTGATATCAGAGAGATTGTTCATTATGAATTTGTACCAACCAGACAAACAGTTAACCAAGTTTACTGTTTGGAAGTGCTAAAAAGGCTGTATGAAAAAGCTAGACAAAAACGAGCTGGTTTTTTTTTTTTTTTTTGCCAACGACTCATGGTTCTTGCATGGCAATAATGTACCAGCTCACACAGCACTGTCTGTGAGGGGTGAGGAAGTTCTTAGCCAATAAACACCCCCGTACTCATCTGACCTGGTCCCCAATGACTTTTTTTTTACTCAAAGATAAAGGAAATATTGAAAGGAAGACATTTTGGTGACATTCAGGACATCAAGGGTAATATGTGATGATAAGGGAATAAGGGAATAGCTGTGATGACTATTCAAAGAATACAGCAGGAGATACCACCTGGGTGTGTCCTCCAGGAAAAGGGTTTCAAAATTGCTTTGAAGGATGGACTAGGTGCTGGCATCAGTGTATAGCTTCCTAAAGGGAGTACTTTGAGGGACCATGGTGATATTCAGCAATGAGGTACATAGCACATTGTCTAGGATGAGTTCACAAACTTAACTATCAGACTTCATAAACACAAGAGGAAAGCACAGACTCTGCTGGTGTCTTTTTCAAATACTGGGATTGCAACTGGTTGCAGTGGCTGATGCCTGTAATCCTAGCCCTCTGGGAGGCTGAGGCAGGTGGATGGCTTGAGTTCAGGAGTTCAAGACCAGCCTGAGTAAGAGTGAGACCCCATCTCTACTAAAAATAGAAAAACTAGCTGGGCATTGTGGACCTGTAGTTCCAGCTACACCCAGCCACTGGGAGGCTGAGGCAAGAGGATTGCTCAAGCCCAAGAATTCAAGGTTGTTGTGATCTATGACCCCATGGCATTCTACCCAGGGTGACAGAGTGAGACTCTGTCTCAAAAAGAAAACAAACCACACTGGGATTTTGAGTCTTTGTGCTACTTAGTGGGTCAAGTGAACTCCCTGCAGTGGTCAGCAGAATTTGAAGCCAGAGACTCCAAGTGGAGGCCAGTCTGGAGGCTGTAAAGGAAAGAACATGGGGGGTCCTCTTGGGCTTCCTGGGCATTGTCATTCCTGTAGGGCCTCCAGCTGCTTAGGACAGACACAGCAGGGGTCTAAGAAGCCCCAGAGCAGGGGACCCATGTGCAGATGTAGTTGGGGGTTCTGTACTTCCTGACATAGTACTTCTGATTCCTGGAGCTGTTTTCTGGGCAGTGTTGTGGTTGTGGTAGGGTTGCTGGAATCACACTATAATTCTATACATAAAGTCTGGGACAGTTAGGTTCAGAGAAAGAACTGTTAGGGGTGTTTCCTGAAGAAGGGGTTTATGAATCTGACAGTTTATTTAGGTCAGAGGCTTAAACTGACTCCGGGTTAGAGCGTCCTGCTGGTGAAAATGAAGGTTTTAAAGGAGGGAGCTTTTCCCCACTGTGAGCAGGGTATACCCTGCTATAGAAGAGCATGTCGAGCCTTTAGAGTTAATTCTTTAAGTGTTTCTGCCTCAACACCAGGGAATGATTTACTTTGCGGGTCCATTTCAGCAATGAAGAGTCTGGCTCCCAAGCTTAGGAATATGTTTGTCCTTTTGAATTCAGTTTCCTTGTGAGCTGTGGGTGGAGAAGGCCGTTTGTCTAAGCTAGTTCACATGTTTGCTTTTCTTCCCCATTGATTTCTTTATAGATTATCGCTGCCATATAACTCTACAGTTTTTTTCCTACGCATTTTATAGTTTTATTTCCTTGTTGGCATTTTTATTTTCTTGCTTGAAAAAGAACAGATTACAAGGTATGATAAAGCATTGTTAATGCTGCCAAAAGCCTCATTCCAAAATTTGGCTCTTGAAAGTCATCAGCCTTTCCCTCCAGTTCTACTGTGGCCCGGCCTGGCCTGGGCGCTCCTTCTGCCCCGAGGCCAGAGGATGGCTCCACTGGATACTGAGTCTGCAATTCCTTGAGCAGACAACGTTCGACCCCGTTTCTAGGAGGAAGAAGCAGGAAGGGCACAATGAACGCAGAAAGACGCCAGTGTCGGCTCTGCAAAGCCTGAACACTTTCTGCTTAAATGCAAATATCCTCCCCAACAGAGATTGCTACCGGCGCAGAGTGATCACCGTGCCTGCAAAAGGCTGTGGCCAAGAACCTGTCAATCTTAGGGGCAACTCAGCAGCTTATAGCATTGTATCTCCTGTGACTCAGGATGCGGCGGGACCTGAAGAACTATCCAATCAGGGCATCTGGGGCGGGGACGTGCACACTGTCCAATCAGGAGCTCCACAGAGGGGAGGGGGCAACGTTCAACAACTCCGCGGGGTCTTCCTTTCTTGCCTCCACCAAGGTCGGGGTTCAGTCTCTGCTTAGCTGAGAGGCTTAGGTAGCTCCGCCAGCACCTCCTTCGCTCTGTGACCTGCACGGGCAGTAAAGAAGACGCCAGGCCACCCCGGAATCCAGGAAATGGTAAGTGCGCGAGGCCGGGCGTACTCCCGCAGGGAGGAGGGACTGGTTGGAACCGGCCAGAGCCGGCTGTGGCGGGACCTGGGCCTCCCGCGGCCCCCTCTGGGTCTGCGGATATGAGTTGCCGCCAGCTTAGCTCTGCGCAGAGTCCCTCCGTCCCGCAGGGTGGGTCTGGGTAGCCGGGTCACCCGACGTTCTGTCGGATCCCGGCGTCGCGACCTCGGCGGCGGCCCCTTCTTTGGGGAGCTCTGCGGCCGCAGCCCCGCGTGTCCCCAGATTGTGCGGTGACGGCAGGAGTGTCATCGGGGGAGGGTCGCGACTCCGTGCTCTTGGGTGGTACGTGGTGGGGCTGCGTCTGTGGGGTCATCAGTCCCTCCTTTCCTCTTGGGGAGACTGGTTTCCCTCTGAGTCTTCTAAAAGTGTCGGAAACAGGGTCTCAAAAGCCACGACTCTGTCCCGGAGTCTAGTTTTTTTCTGGGGCTGAGAATAAATCCCTAGATTTCCGGTTCCCTCCCGGCATTCCCAGTCGCGGACTTCCCCTCTCCAGTTCACGACATTGTTAGCTATTTGTGTTTTTCTTCTCTATTTCAGACCGACACCGTATTTAAATTTTTTTTTTTTTCACAGAGCAATAGATGACTCTTTTGAAACTATTTGTTTTCTGTTTGTGGATGTTGAACCTGAGAGGAAAGCAGAGAATGACCTCTTGAAAATCTACTATACAAAAAGTCTTTGTGTGTCTCCTCTTTTTATCTTTCCTAAGCACTAGCCTTGTCAGAATGTCTTTGCTTAGTGGTAATTCCTTGGAATTCATTGGTCAGGTGCCGTCAGCCAACCCTGTTTCCTCCTGGTCCTGGGTTTCAGAACTGCTCGAGCCTGACCCAAGATGCCTTTGACTGCTAAGTCTCTTGGATGGTCCAGTAAATGTCAGCCTCCTCATTCCTCCCAGAGGACAGCCTCATTTGTCACTTTGAGGCTTGGGGGCGGGACCTCTAAGGGACAGCAGAATGTCCTGGAGCTGGAAGGAGTCCCCTGGTGTACCCATCATCTAAAAACCCTCCCTTGGGAGACTTAGCTTTTCTTCCCCACCCATTTCAATTCCTTTTAATACTAGTTCATATGCTGAAGGGATTTCTGCCCTCTGGATTCTTTTAGACTAGAAAGGGGGAAAAACTGTCCCAAAGGATAAGAAAAACTCACCTCTTTGAGATGGTGCAAGAACCAGAAAAGTAAAATGCACTTGGGCAGACAGGCGGGCCTAGTGCATTGTTGCTTGGGACAGTGGTCAGTGAGCCAGGGTGATGGTGGGGTGTGTGTGCTGTCCAGTATGATAGGATGATCTCACACTTAGGTCAGACAGGTTTGTGTTCCAAGTGTGCACTGACCCACTGTAGACTCAACTTGAAAAGATTTGTTCACTCTTTTTCATTAAAGGTGTAAAATATACTTTAACATTAGAGGTGAAAGATAAGCTATTTACATGGCAGTGCCTGTGCCTCAGTGAGTAGTGCGCCAGCCCCATATACTGAGTATGGCGGATTTGAACCTGGCCCGGGCCAAACTGCAACAAAAAATAGCGGGGCATTGTGGTGGGCGCCTGTAGTCCTAGCTACTCGGGAGGCTGAGGCAAAAGAGAATCGCCTAAGCCCAAGAGCTGGAGGTTGCTGTGAGCTGTGACCTGACAGCACTCTACTGAGGGCAACAAAGTGAGACTCTGTCTCCAAAAAAGAAAAAAAAAAGGTATTTACAAAGAGGAGAAAAAGAGGTGGATTTAAGGGAAAATAATTAAATATATTGTTTCATATTCCATTTGTTAAACATTCCTTCTTTTTTTTGAGATAGTCTCACTGTGTTGCCCTTGGTAGAGTGCTGTGGCATCATAGCTCACAGCAACCTCAAACTCCTGGGCTCAAGAGATTCTCTTGCCTCAGCCTCCCAATTAGCTGGGACTACAGGCACCAGCCACAGTGCCTAGCTATATTTTGTTGCAGTTGTCATTGCTGTTTAGCTGGCCCAGGCTGGTTTTGAACCTGCCACCCTCCCATGCATGTGGCTGATGCCGTAACCACTGTACTATAGGCTCTGAGCCTTGTTAAAAATTCTTTTTTTTTTTTTTTTTTTTGTAGAGACAGAGTCTCACTTTATCACCCTTGGTAGAGTGCCGTGGCGTCACACAGCTCACAGCAACCTCTAACTCTTGGGCTTACGTGATTCTCCTGCCTCAGCCTCCCGAGCAGCTGGGACTACAGGCGCCCGCCACAACGCCCGGCTATTTTTTTGTTGCAGTTTGGCCGGGGCTGGGCTTGAACCCACCACCCTCAGCATATGGGGCCGGCGCCTAACTCACTGAGCCACAGGCGCCGCCCATTGTTAAAAATTCTTAACTGTTTTTTTAGCCGGGCGTTGTGGCAGGCGCCTGTAGTCCCAGCTACTTGGGAGGCTGAGGCAAGAGAATCACGTAAACCCAAGAGCTGGAGGTTGCTGTGAGCCGTGTGATGCCATGGCACTCTACTAAGGGCAGTAAAGTGAGACTCTGTCTCTACAAAAAAAAAAAAAAAAAAAATTCTTAACTGTTTTCTTCATCAGAACATGTGTAGTAGATTTCACAAGTCTTTGGGGGTTGGGGTTGTGAAGGAGTTACAAGATTTTTTTTTATTTGGCAGTCTCACTCTGTCATCCTGGGTAGAGTGCTGTGGTGTCATAGCTCATAGCAACCTCTTGGGCTCAAGGAATCCTCAGTCTTCTGAGTAGCTGAGACTGTAGGCACCCTTCCACAAAACCTGGCTAGTTTTTCTATTTTAGTAGAGATGGGATCTGGCTCATGTTCTGGCTGGTCTCAGACTCCTGAGCTCAGGCAATTTGCCCACCTCAGCCAGAGTGCTAGGATTACAGGTGTGAGCCACCTTGCCCAGGCTGAGTTCCAGGATTTTTTTTTTTTTTTATTAAATCATAGCTGTGTACATTAATGCAATCATGGGGTGCAATGTGCTGGTTTTATATACAATTTGAAATATTTCATCAAACTGGTTAACATAGCCTTCTCAGCATTTTCTTAGTTATAGTGTTAAGACATTTATATTCTACACTTAGTAAATTTCACATGTACCCTTGTAAGATGCACCATAGGTGTGGTCCCACCAATTACCCTCCTTCACCCATCCTCCCCTTTCCCATCCCCTTCCTCTCCCCTTTCCCCTTCTTCTTGGGCTATAATTGGGTTATAGCTTTCATATGAAAGATATAAATTGGTTTCAATATAATATTTGCTGTAGGTTTGCTGTAGATGGCCTCTATCAGTTTTTTTTTTTTTTTTTTTGCATTCTGATATCCCATTATTCTTTCAACACTGTTCAGGAATTAACAGTATTTCACCATTTCATTTTCATTGATTTAAGATCATAGACAGGGCGGCGCCTGTGGCTCAGTCCGTAACAAAAAAATAGCCGGGCGTTGTGGCGGGCACCTGTAGTCCCAGCTACTCGGGCGGCTGAGGCAAGAGAATCGCTTAAGCCCAGGAGTTGGAGGTTGCTGTGAGCTGTGTGAGGCCACGGCACTCTACCGAGGGCCATAAAAAGTGAGACTCTGTCTCTACAAAATAAAAAAAAAAAAAAGATCATAGACAAATCACTGAGGGGCTGTGCAAGCTGGGCTTTGTGGTGATTATTATTCTAGGGACAATAGCTCTATCAGTTTAAGAAATGTCCCTTCTGTACCCATTTTCTTAAGTGTTCTGATCATGAAAGGATGCTGGATATCATCAAAACCTTTTTCTGCATCAATTGAGAGAATCATATGGTCCTTGTTTTTTAATAGTTTATGTGATGAATTATATTTATAGATTTACGTATATTGAACCAGCCTTGAGACCCAAGGATAAATAAAACCACTTGGTCATGGTGTATAATTTGTTTGATGTGTTGCTGGATTCTGTTTGCTAGGATCTTGTTGAATATTTTTGCATCAATATTCATTAGTGATATTGGTCTATGATTTTCTTTTCTTGTTGGGCCTTTTCCTGGTTTGGGGATCAGGGTAATGTTTGCTTCATAGAATGTGTTGGGTAGTATTCCTTCTTCTATATTTTGGAAAAGGTTGAATAAGATAGGTACTAGTTCCTCTTTAAAGGTTGATAGAATTCTGATGTGAAGCTGTCTGGTCCCGGGCTTTTCTTTTTAGGGAGATTTTGTATAGTTGATGCTATTTCAGAACTTGATATAGGCCTGTTCAACATTTCCACTTCATTCTGGCTAAGTCTAGGAAGGTAGTGTGCTTCCAAGTATTGGTCTATTTCCTTCAGATTTTCGTATTTCTGAGAATAGAGTTTCTTGTAATATTCATTAAGGATTTTTTGAATTTCTGAGGAGTCTGTTGTTATTTCATCTTTACCTTTTCTGATTGATGAAGTTAGACATTTTACTCTTTTTTTCCTGGTTAGGTTAGCCAAAGGTTTATCTATTTTATTGACCTTATAAAAAAACAAACTTTTTGATTTATTGATCTGTTGTGTAATCTTTTTGTTTTCAATTTCATTTAATTCTTCTCTAATTTTGGTTATTTCTTTTCTTCTGCTGGGTTTGGGTTTGGGATGTTCTTCCTTTTCCAGTTACTTGAGATGTTCCATTAAGTTGTTAACTTCCTCTTTCTGTTCTCTTGAGGAAGCCTAGCAGTGCTATAAATTTCCCTCTTAGGACTGCCTTTATGGTATCCCAGAAGTTCTGATAATTCATATCTTCATTATTGTTTTGTTCCAAAAATTTGGTAATTTCCTTCTTAATCTCGTCTATGACCCAGCTTTCATTCAGTATAAGTTATTTAGTTACCATATTTTTGTGTGAGTATGCAGATTCCTGTTGTTACTGAGTTCAACTTTTATTCCACAATGGTCCGAGAAGTTGCAAGGAATAATTTCTATTCTTTTAAATTTGCTGAAGTTAGACTTGTAACCTAAGATGTGATCAGTTTTGGAGTATGTACCATGGGCTGATGAGAAGAATGTGTATTCAGTTTCGTTAGGATGAAATATTCTGTAGATGTCTATTAAATTCAATTGTTGAATGGTTAAGTTTTAAGTCTAAAATTTCTTTGCTCAGCTTCTTATTGGAGGATCTATCCAACACTGCCAAAGGAATGTTAAAATCTCCGACTATTATGTAGCTGGAGGAAATCAAGTTGCTCATGTCTGTTAGAGTCTCTCTTACAAATTGAGGTGCATTCTGATTGGGTACATGAATGTTAATGATTGAAATCTCACATCGTGTTGAGTGTTACCCTTAACAAATATGAAGTGACCATCCTTATCTTTCCTTACTTTTGTTGGTTTAAAGCCTCTTGTATCTGTGAATAAAATTGTAACACCTGCTTTTTTCTGATTTCCATTTGCCTGAAATATAGATGACCATCCCTTTACTCTGAGTCTATATTTATCTTTTAAGGTAAGATGAGATTCTTGTATGCAGCAGATACCTGGCCTGAGTTTTTGTATCCAGTCAGCCAACCTGTGCCTCTTTAGAGGACAATTTAAGCCATTCACATTAATTGTAAATATTGATAAGTCTGGTAGAATTTTGGGTTTTGAGTTTTTTGAAAGTCCAGTGGACATTTTTAATCCTTTGTCATTGTGGAAGTTGGAATTTGATCAAAAGTTTCTGAGTGAGTTTACTTTTGTGGTGGAGGATTGTGCTGGTCATTATGGAGTATAGGTCTGAGAATCTTCTGGAGAGCTGGCTGGCTTAGTATGGCAAATTTCTTCAACATGTGAATGTCATTAAAGTATTTAATTTCTCCATCATAAATGAAACTCAGTTTAACTGGATACAGAATCCTGGGTTGAAATTTATTTTGTTTTAGGAGATTAAAAGTCAATGACCACCCTCTTCTAGCTTGAAAGGTTTCATCAGAGAGATTTGCAGTCATTTTAATATTCTTCCCCTCATAGATTATGGTTTGTCGTGTCTGGCTGCTTGCAGAATTTTCTCCATATTAACTTTGGCAAAGTTAATTATAATGTGTCTAGGAGATGTCTTATTTGGGTTGACTCATGCTGGGGTTCTGAAACTGTCTGCTATCTGAATTTCAGAATCTCTTGGCATGTCTGGGAAGTTCTCCTTCATTATCTCATGAAGTAGAGCATCTATGCCTTTCAAAGCAACCTCGTCGCCTTCAGGAATTCCTATAAGGTGAATATTAGTTTTCTTTAAATTATCCCAGAACTCTCTGAGAGAATGATCCATTTTTGCTCTCCACTTCTCTTCCTCTTTGAGCATTTGGGAGCATTCAAAAGCTTTGTCTTCCATGTCAGAAATACTTCTTCCTTCTCCATTCTGTTCTATTGTATTCCTTAGATCTTTGAGGGCTGCAAATTCTTGTTTCACTGTGTCAAAATCTTTGATGATTTTGTCTTTGAATTCATTGAATTCTTGAGACAACTTTTTTTTTTTTTTTTTTGTGATTTTTGGCCAGGGCTGGGTTTGAACCCGTGACCTCTGGCATATGGGACTGGCGCCCTACTCCTTGAGCCACAGGCGCCGCCCTCTTGAGACAACTTTTGAAATGCTCCTTGAATTTCTAATTCCAACTTTACCTTCATTCTATTAATCTTATTTGCAATCCAAATTCTATGGGATCTTCTGTTGTGTTCACCATGTTGTTCCTTGGGGGAGTTGATCTACTGTGGTTATTCATGTTACCAGAGTTTTTCCACTGATTCCACCCCATGATTATTTTTCACCATTTGGCTAGATGAGCAGATAAGGTGAAGTTGGGTTGGGAGCTCCTGGACTAGTGATTAACCAGCCCTTTGCCCAAGAGCTGGGACTGATATCCGTACCTTTTCCCATAAAGCTTTGCAAAGAACCTGTACAGTGCTAAGCCTGAGACTCTGTGGATCTGCTTTGTGTGGTGGGGCTAAGTGGCTCCGTCTTGTTTTCAGCTGGTCTCTGTCCTACCCTAGTGAATCAGTTACTCTGGGTTGAAGTCTCAACCATGGAGAAATACCAGCAATGAAATCACCCTGCCCTCCACAGACAACAACTAGAAAAGGAAAATCAAACCTTCCCACAACTGCACACCTTGGGTACCACTTTGGATAGTCCTTGGGTGATTGACCTAGTTCAAGAGATCCAAATCCATTGTCCCAGTCAGCACCCAGTCTCAAGTGGGAGAGTTCAAAAGGTCTCCGGTATCTAGATAGTAGGGTTCTGCTGGCAGCTCGAGTATGACTTGTTCCAGTGCTCTGTGGAGTCAGAAGGACTAGAGTATTAAAGTATATGGGAGGAAATATTTTCTTAATTTCCATTTTGGATTGTGCAATTACAATATACAGGACTACAACAGATCTTTGCAGGTTCATTTTGTATTCTGCTAATTGGCTAAATTCAACTAAAGGGCAAAACCTACATCTTCTACCCCTTGGTGTAGAGCAGACTTCTAAATGTTCTTTACTCAGGGAGTGAGTGGAGTTATTTGGGTTTTCTACATATAAAATCATTACCAAGGAGACTCCTGTCCGCTTGGCGATGGATTTTGTACCTATTGTTCATTTCCTTGGGGTTGCAGCTCACCTCAGTAGGGTTGGTGTGTGTTCTTCAATCTTCTCTCTTGGTTCAGCTCCAAACCATCAGCTTATTTGCTAAACTTCTGTCTTTTAACTCTCCTTCTGGATGGGAGCCTCTTTCCGCCAGGCTGAAAGCTAGTTGTTGTCTGTGGAAAGCTGGCTCCAGTTGGCCATCTTGCCTTTGCCCCCTCCGAGTTCCAGGATTTAGCCTTAAGAATACTGCTCTAGGCTTGGCGTCTGTAGCTCAAGTGGCTAAGGTGCTAGCCACACACACCAGAGCTGGCGGGTTTGAATCCAGCCTGGGCCTGCCAAACAACGACAGCTACAATCAAAAAATGGCCAGGCATGGTAGGTACCTGTAGTTCCAGCTGAGGCAAGAGAATCTCTTGAGCCCAGGAGTTTGCTGTGATGCTATGATACTCTACCCAGGGTGACAGCTTGAGGCTCTGTCTAAAAGAAAAAAAAGAATACTGCTCTAGACGAGAATATCAGAGAAATAGGGAAAATTACTCTTCCATGCAGATAAATGAATACATGTACATTTCTGTAAGAAAGTGTAGTAAAATTGGTGAATTACATAGCTGTTGTTGTGACAGGCGTGTGTAGTCCCAGCTACTCAGAAGGCTGAGGCAAGAGGATCGCTTAAGCCCAAGAGTTTGAGGCTGCTGTTAGCTGTGATGCCACAGCACCTGAGGGTGACAAAGTCAGACTCTGTCTCAAAAAAAAAAAAAAAAAGAGGTCCTCTTGCCTCAGCCTCCCTCCTGAGTAGCTGGGCCTACAGGCACCTGCCACAATGCCTAGCTAGTTTTTCTATTTTTAGTATAGACGAGGTCTCACTCTTATTCAGGCCAGTGTCAAACTCCTGAGCTCAGTCTATCTGTCTCAACCTCCCAGAGTGCTAGGATTACAAGCATGAGCCACCATACCTGCACTAGAATATATTCTTTAAGGGTATCTACACAGTTTAATTCATATTAGGGCTAAATTTCTAGCTCAAAATCTGGCTAGATAGGATTCAACTCTCCAATGATGTTTCTTTTAATTACCTCTCTGTAGTTTATGGCAAAAGGGAATTGCTCAGAAAAAGAAATGATTGAATCTATCTGACCTGAGGAACTTGTTTAGTAGTTAGTAATCTAATACTTATTTATGATACATATTGGTCTCCATTACTGCACAGTGACTAATATGCTTAATACAAGTATTATTCTTTGTTCTTGTTTGTATACAGTACACAGATACCTTGAAATGAATAACTAATAATGTCTCTTCTTTACCTCAGTCTTCTACTTTAGTGTTTGCAGAAATAAAGGAATATATCCACACACTAAATAAATAAATAAAATAAAAATTTGCTTTCAAAGGTTTATTGCTAGTAATTCAAAATGCATTGAGATTTGTTTATTGAGTTTGCATTGTGCCATCAACTGAAACATTGTAAGGGGAATGTCCAGTTGATGACAACCAGGCCAAGACTTTGAAGACTTGTTGCCTGTTGCCCCACTTGAAATGATTCCTAGAGGCCAAATTATCCCATCTTTCTCCAGATGGGGCCAATATTATGGATTGTAACATTATTTTCTTGCTTTTCTTAGCATATTTAACCCCATATCAGTATGTTTTATTTTTGCATGAATCTGATACAACACTTCTTTCTACCACCATGGGATCACTCTTTGGAAGAATTGAAGGACTGGGAAAAAGGAATGCTGGCCTCCAACCGCCCTTTCTTGGCAACCTCTTGTGATATTATAAAACAGGGTTTCGTCTAAGGCCAAACTTACCCTTACCTCACAACCACCACTAGATAAAGGGGAGGGCACTGCTACAGTCTGTCTTTGACTTTATAACAGTTTCCTCAGGTCAGGTGGTTGGGATTTCTGTGCTTCTGAAACATAAAAAGCATTCCAAATGGTTTCCCCCAGTGGCATCTCAATAGGGGATCTTAATCCTTGGTGTCAGCATCATGTCTTTATAGGGCCAGCATTGTACCCATTTCCAGCTCTAAGTTTCCCATCTGTGCGTTATTCACCAGAAACTTCTTTGGGAATTGACACCCAATCTATTCTTTTGAAATTTTCTAAACAGCAACCCCAGCTGGCTATGATGTGAGATGGTGGCAGAACCCAGGATATGGGATTCATACAACCTCAGCGTTTCAATACTTTCCTTTTTTTTTTTTTCTTCTTTTGAGGCAGAGTCTCACTATGTTGCCTTCGGTAGAGTGCCACGGCATCACAGTTCACAGCAACCTCAAACTCTTGGACTTAAGTGATTCTCTTGCCTCAGCGTCCCAAGTAGCTGGGACTATAGGCGCCCGCCACAACGCCCAGCTATTTTTTTGTTGCAGTGGTCATTGTTGATTTTTATCTGGCCTGGGCTGGATTCGAACCTGCCAGCCTTGGTGTATGTGGCCGGTGCCCTACCCACTGAGCTATGGTGCCACCCGTTTTGTGTTTTATTTTCATTCATTGTCTATTTTCTAATTTCTCTTGTTATATCTTCTTGGACCATTTCATTGTTTAGGTGAGTGTTACTTCCACAGATTCATGAATTTTTAAGTTTCTTTCTGTTATTTCTCAGTTTATCTTATTATAGTTAGAGAAGATAATTTGTATATCGTTAGTTTTATTTTATTATTATTTTCTCATTTTGTATGTTATGTATTTATAACTGTATAATAATAACATTTTTGTATTTAGGTTTAAATATGTAGTGTAAATTTTTAATGTTTTTTTTTTTTTTTGAGATAGGATCTTGCTGTGTTGCCTGGGGGTAGAATGCAGTGGTGTCATCATAGCTCACTGCAACTTCAAACTCCTGGGCTCAAGCAATCCTTCTGCCTCAGCCTGCTAAGTACCTGGCTAGTTTTTCTATTTTTTGTAGAGATGGGGTTTTGTTCTTGCACAGGCTGGTCTTGAACTCCTGGCCTCAACTGATCCTTCTCCCTCAGAATTTATTTATTTATTTATTTATTATTTATTTATTTTTTTTGAGACAGAGTCTCACTATGTTGCCCTCGGTAGAATGCTGTGGTGTCACAGTACACAGCAACCTCAAACTCTTGGGTATAAGTGATTCTTTTGCCTCAGCCTCCCAAGAAGCTGGGACTATAGGTGCCCACCACAATGCCTGGCTATTTTTTTGTTGTCGTCATTGTTGTTTGGCAGGCCCGGGCTGGGTTTGAACCCACCAGCCCTGGTGTAAGTGGCCGGTGCCCTAGCTGCTGAGTTACAGGCACCGAGCCCCACCTCAGAATTTACGATATTTTTTATTTTTTCAGTATATTAAAAAATTTTTTTGAATTAACTGTCACATCTATGCAACATAGTGCTAGGTGTTCTAGCAGAGTAATTAGGTGAGAAAAAGAAATAAAAGACATCCAAATTGAACAGGAAGATGAAAAATTACTACTGTTCACAGAATCAATGATTTTATATGTAGAAAACCCAAATAACTCCACACACTCCCTGAGTAAAGAACATTTAGAAGTCTGCTCTACACCAAGGGGTAGAAGATGTAGGTTTTGCCCTTTAGTTGAATTTAGCCAATTAGCAGAATACAAAATGAACCTGCAAAAATCTGTTGTAGTCCTGTGTATTGTCATTGCATGATCCAAAATGGAAATTAAGAAAATATTTCCTCCCATATACTTTAATACTCTAGGTTGGGGGTCCTCAAACTTTTTAAACAGGAGGCCAGTTCACTGTCCCTCAGACCATTGGAGGGCCGGACTATAGTTAAAAAAAAAAAACACTGAACAAATTCCTGTGCACACTGCACATATCTTATTTTGAAGTAAAAAAATAAAATGGGAACAAATATAATATTTAAAATAAAGAACAAGTAAAGTTAAATCAACAAACTTACCAGTATTTTAATGGGAAATATGGGCCTACTTTTGGCTAATGCGATGGTCAATGTCCGGTTCCATATTTGTCAGTGCTAGTTGAAACAAGTGATGCAAGTGTGCATCAGTTAGTCTAGAGCCGGTTGGAGATTTCAAATGTTTCATTCTGGAAAAAGTCTGTTCACAGACATAAGTGCTACCAAAGATGGTTGCCATTTTGAGTGCATGGTTCCTGAGATTAGGATATGTCTCAGAGGGGAGAGATGCCTAGAAATTAGGAAGGCTGCTTGACTTGGATGCGTCTTTCAAAGAGTCACAATTCTGCAGTTCAGCCAGTTCCATTTGGTAAATCGTATCCACATTTTCAATGTCAATAGAAAATGGGTCATGGAAAAGCTGTATGTCCTGTTCATGGAGATGAAGCTCTTTAAATCTAAATTGGAACTCCTTTTGCAACTTTTTCAGTGAATCCACACATGTTTTATTTGGGAATGCAACCAATGGATTTTCCGCTAACAGATTTTGAGTTGTGGGGAGATGGCAGAAATTTTCCTCCTTCACCTGTTTGATGAAGAGGCCTAATTTTACTTCAAATGCTTTCACATGTGATTGCATATCACAGATGAGCTTCCCCTTTCCTTGAAGTTGCACATTGAAACTGTTGAGTAGCTCTGTTACATTTGTCAGAAAGACGAGATGCCATTTCCATTCTGCATCATTGAGCTCTGGTACTTCTTTGTTTTTTGAAAGCAGAAAAGCTGTAATCTGTGGAAGTAAGTCATAGAAATGTTTCAGAACTCTCCCTCGACTCAGCCAATGGACTTCTGTGTGGTAACAGAAGTTACCACAGGCAACATTTAGCTCAGACAGAAATTCCTGAAATTGTCTGTGGTTTAGTGCATTACCTCTAATGAAGTTAACACAAGATACCACAGTTTTCATAACAGAGTCCCACTTCAGTGATTTACTACACTGCACTTGTTGGTGAATGAGGCAGTGTATGGCTATTGGATGAGAATGGTTACGTTTGTCCATCTCTTGGTTAATGCGAGCAATTATTCCTTTCTTAGACCCCACCATGCTAGGAGCACCATCAGTTGTCACACTGGCTAGTTTTGCCCAGTCCAGCTCCAAACTATTCACAGTTAGGCAAACCTTTTCATAGATATCCTCTCCTGTAGTTGTTCCTTTGATGCTTTGCAGTGCAGCAAGCTCTTCTGTGACTTCAAAATAGTCATTCATCCCATGAATAAAATTAGAAGTTGTGCAGAATCACGAACATCATTACTTTTGTCGAGTGCCAAGGAAAAATAGGAAAGTTTTTTTTGCAGAGTTTTGCAAATGCTGATGCAAATTGTCTCCCATTTCTTCAATCCTTCATGTAATTGTAGGTCCTGAAAGACTCACTGTACTAAATAAATCGGCCTTCTCTGGACACATCTCTTTGGCAACAGAAGGAAGGCATTCTTTAACAAATTCTCCCTCCACAAATGGTCTGCCAGTGCATGCTGTTAGCTTGTCAACTTGAAAACTTGCTCACAGTGATGAAGTATTTAGCTGTTTCTGCTTCACGAAAGTATTTTGCTGAGTTGTCAATGTATATTTCAGTTTTAATATTTTATCTTTTCTCACTTCTCCAACCAACCAATCATATTTATCTTTATGTTGAGTTTGATAGTGTTGACGCAAATTGTATTCTTTGAACACAGACGCTATATTCTGGCATATCAAACACACAGCTCTTTCCTTGTACTGCATGAAAAAGTAATCATAAGTCCACTGTTCTTTGAATATCCTACACTCCGAGTCAATTTTTCTCTTTCTTGATATCATTGTTTCCTAGGGATTCCAAATTGCTATTAGTAAAATACCAATATATATTTACAGCGCTCCAAAAACAATATACCAGCAATAACTTTGCCCACACAGAGACGTATAGACTGCACTGCCCATCAATGCAGTCTGATCAGTGCCCATCAATGCAGTCTGATCAGTGTCCATCAATGCAGCCTTGCCAGTCCACATCATTTCAGCCACGCCAGTGCCCATAATAGTGGAACTCCGCTTTTACCTCAGGCTCACACTGGTGTGGTGCGGGAACAGGCACGATTACAGAGCTGGTTCCTTCACTACCTTTCCCGTTCACACTACCCTGTGTGAACTGCACTGCGATTTGTGAACTTACACAGGAATCTGATCACATGGGTGAGAAGACCAAAGCTTGAGAGTTAATTCAGGTTAGCAAAACAGTGTCACATAATGCAATTTTCCGATGGGTTTTTAGAAACCACTGCCAGGCTGAAATAAAAGGTTGCAAAAGGGGAGTTGGGGGAAGCAAGAAGTGAGAAGACCCATGTGATTAGATTCCTCTGCAGGAAAAAAGAAGGCACGTATGCCTTTTTTTTCCCAAATCTAATGTGAGTTCAGCCATACAAGCATATGGCATATCAAACACACAGCTGAACTCACACTGCTCAGAGATTGCAACAATATGAACCGGCGCTTACACAGCACACAACATACAACATCATACACAATTGAATAGCAATCAGAATATAAATGCACTTACTGTCAATTAAATTGGGTTTCCTCCTTGGCTGTCTGCCGAGCCAGATTAAGTTCCCATGGGGCCCTAGACAGATTACCAGTTTGGGGCTCCCATGCGATAACACTGAGCACTGACCATTTGCATTAACACTGACTGCTGACCATTTGCGGTAACACTGACTGCTGATAATTTGCATTAATACTGAGTGCTGACAATCTGCATTAACACTGAGCACTTACAATTATCGTTACCATTGAGCACTGACTATTTGCATTACCTCTAAGGTCTGACCATTTGCATTACCTCTGAGCACTGACAATTTGCATTAGCACTGGGCGCTGACTATTTGCATTATCACTGTGATGCAACCCCCCCTAGAAACCACCCCCAACCAACTAACCAACTTAAAAAAAAAGGCTCTCCTAACTTAAAAAAAAGGCTCTTCTAACTTCATAAAAGGGTGCTGCTTATCTGCAAAAAAAAGACCTCCTAACTTTAGAAAAAAAAGGCCTCCCTTAACTGCAAAAAAAAAGGGCCCTACCAACTGCAAAAAAAAAAAAAAATAGACCTCCTAATTTCAAAAAAAAAAAAATCCTAACTTGTTTTTACCTCGGCCCTTAGGCAGCAGCAGGCTCTGCACAGGCAACCTGGGGACTCCTCCGATTACACCAGAGACTAAGAGGAGGAATTGAGAGACAGAGAGAAGGAGGGGAGTTGGAGAGTGTGGGGCACATTCCACACATGCGCACTGTGGGCCAGGACTAGTAGGCTCTAAGCAGGACAGGCAGGGTGGCGAAAACACCTGGCGGGCCAGGATGAGTTGGCTACTAAGCAGGACAGGCAGCTGTGGCAAAAACACCCGGCGGGCTGGATAAATGTCCTCAGCGGGCCACATCACGGCGGTAGTTTGAGAACCCCTAGTCTAGGTCATTTGTACTACTTAATACCATATAAATGCTATGTAAATAGTTATTATACTGCATAATAATGACAAGAAAGTCTGTGTGTGTTCAGTGCAGTCCTAAACATTATAGGCCTCACTAGATATGTAGCACATGATCAGAAGTTGGTTGAATCTGTGGATGAAGAACCCCTGCATGTGGAGGGCTATCAGTGGATGAATGGGTAAATAAAATGTGTAATATCCATACCATGGAATATAATTCGCTATAAAAACAAATAAGATAGCGGAATATCCTACAACATAGATGTCCTTGTGAAACTACATGAGAAAAGTCAGTCACACATACCATGTGACATGATTCCATTTATATGAAAGTCCAGAAAAGGGACATCTACAGAGGCAGAAAGATTAGTGATTATCAAGGGCTGGGAATGAGGGGAGGAGGATGGAAGGATAGGAGTGAAAGGTAAAGGGGTTTCTTTTTCTTTTTTTGTGTGTTTTTTTTTGGCTAGGGCTGGGTTTGAACCCACCACCTCCGGCATATGGGACTGGCGCCCTACTCCTTGAGCCACAGGCGCCGCCCATAAAGGGGTTTCTTTCTTTCTTTTTTTTTTTGAGACAGAGTATTACTGTGTCACCCTGGGTAGAGTGCTGTGATGTCAGAGCTCACAGCAACCTCAAACTCTTGGGCTTCAGTGATTCTCTTGCCTCAGCTTCCCAAGTAGCTGGGATTACAGGCACCTGCCACAATGCCTGGCTATTTTTTGTTGAAGTTGTCATTGTTGTTTAGCTGGCCTGAGCCAGTTACGAACTTGCCAGCCTTGGTGTATACGGCTGGTGCTATAACCACTGTGCTACTGGTGCCAAGCCTAAAGGGGTTTCTTTTTGAGGTGATTAAAATTGACTGTGATGGTGATTGCTTGCATCTGGATATACTAAAATTCATCTGTTAAAAGTATTAAGTTTCCAGAGTCATTTCAAATTTATATAACCTGTTACTATTGTTCTTATACAGTAGAACCTCCATAGTTGACCACCTACCTGCATTGACCACCTCTTTAAGTTTATCTAATTTTCATAGATTGGACATACACCACATGTACTCAGTGGAAGACTGACCTCTATATATTGACCACTTTAAGTTATCTTGACCACTTGGACTGTGACACACAATATTGATTTACCCTCTATAACTTGACTAGTTGATTCCACTCTACATCAAGGAGTAGAAGGAATGAGCTTTGTCCCTTAGTTGTATTATTTTTTCTTTAGTATAAATAAGTCCTTCTTTCATATTTTATTATTACCAGGTGTTGGATTAGGCCTAACGTCCTTTTGTTTGTCACACATTAGGGAAAATTATTTCAATGTAAAGATCTAGTCTGAATTTTAGGTACATCCGTAATTGCTGAAAAATTTTACATTTAATTGAGACTTGATGGCTCAAAGGAAAGATTTTAG
Source organism: Nycticebus coucang (assembly GCF_027406575.1). Classification (NCBI taxonomy): domain Eukaryota; kingdom Metazoa; phylum Chordata; class Mammalia; order Primates; family Lorisidae; genus Nycticebus; species Nycticebus coucang. The sequence continues at coordinate 65,885,968 of NC_069782.1, read as the reverse complement.
AGGGCTTACTTCGAAGGACAAGATTGAGCATCTACATTTTCTAGAAAGCAGCAGCCAAAGAAAGATGGAAGAACATTTTGGTGTTAGAAAGACCACAGTTAGCAACATCCAAAAATGTAAACATGAGTACCTGGAGAGATAAGGTAAGGAAAGGAAATGGTAAATGGAGACCTACAGTGGAAAAGGAAGAAAACTTTCCTTGATGAAATCAGTGAAGTGGGTAGTTAATGCTGATAATCCAAGAAGTTGCTAAAACATTTGCCCAGGAATTCAGGGTGGCAAATTTTGAAGTATCAGGTGATTGGCTTGAGAAATTTAAACTGAGACACAAGATCTCCCAGAAAGTTTTGTGTGGTGAATACAGTGAACATTTCAGTAGAAGTTGTGGAAAAGTCTATCAATAAGTTCCTGGACTTGCTAGAGGCCTCAAAGATGACGACATCTTTAATGCTGACTAGTGTGAACTCTTTTTCAAGATGATGCCTGACAAGAGTCTCATCATGAAGAGTGACAAGTGTAAGAGTGGAAAACTTTCCAAAGTGCATGAAGCAGCTGATGAAGTGGAAGAAGCAAGTAAAGATGACACAGAAAAAGAAACAGACCAAGATTGACTCTTTTTTTCAGAAAGAATGATTAAACCATGTAAAAACAATGAATATATTGATTTTGTATGATACTATGTGATTTTACTATGGTTTGGATATGTATGATTTTGTATGATAGTCTCTGATAACAGTTGTACAAGAAAGTGAAGTATATGTACGAGGTCTGACAGTTAAATTTGTAAACTTATCCTAGAAAAAGTGCTACATACCTCATTGCTGATTATCTCTATGGTCACCTTTCAGATACTCCCTTTGGAAAGCTTTGCACTGACACCAGCACCTAGTCTACCCTTCAAAGCAAATTTGGAACTCTTTCTTGAATGACCATCAGAGCTGTGGGCATATGAGGTCTGACAAGTTCACAGACTTCCCACTGTGTATGTTGGCAGCATTATACAAACAACTTGGTATGTCAGTGTCTCACAGCTATGTTTGTGTCAATGTGTGGTGGTGTCTCGATGAGTGGTGTTCATTATTGTTACGTGTTCTTATGTACCATATAATGACAGTTCTGATGGTCATTCCAGAAACAGAGTTCCAGAATTGCTTTGAAGGGTAGAGTAGGTGCTGGTGTCAGTGCATAGCTTCCTAAGGGGAATATTTCAAGAGTGAGCATAGTGTTATGTAGCAATGAGATATGTAGCACTTTTCTTGGATGAGTTTCCTAACTTAATCAGTACAGTAGGCCTAGTTCCTTGTTGACCACATACATATGTTGACTAGTTTCTTACAGTCCCATGGGTCATCAGCTTACAGAGGTTCTACTGTATTTACCAGTGAGGTTAAGAATTTTTTAATTGCCTTGGCGCCCATAGCTCAGAGGTTAGGGTGCTGGCCACATGCACTGAGCTTGGTGGGTTCGAACCCGGCCTGGGCCTGCTGAACAACAATGACAACAACAGCAACAAAATAGCTGGGCATTGTGGTAGGTGCCTGTAGTCTCAGCTACTTGAGAGCCTGAGGCAAAAGAATCACATGAGGTTGCTGTGAGCTGTGATGCCACAGCACTCTACCGAGGGTGACAAAATGAGAGTCTGTCTCAAATAAAAAAAAAAAGAATTTTTTAATTGACTTAGTGGTGTCATACATTTAAAGTTTATGGCTCAGCACTTGTAGCTCAAGTGGCTAAGGCGCTAGCCACATACACCAGAACTGGTGGGTTCAAATCCATCCCAGGCCTGCCAAACAACAAGGACAACTACAACCAAAAAATAGCCAGGTGTTGTGGAGGGCACCTGTAGTCCCAGCTACTTGGGCGGCTGAGGCAAGATAATCGTTTAAGCCCAGGAGTTGGAGGTTACTGTGAGTGTGATGCCACGGCACTCTACCCAGGGCGACAGCTTGAGGCTGTCTCAAAAAAAAAAAATAAATAAATAAAATAAAAAATAAAGTTTAAAGTTCTTTTGGGCCAGGTGGGATGGCTCATTCCTATAATCAAAGCAATTTGGGAGATTGAGATGGGAGGCTGGGAGTTTGAGGCAGCCTTGAGAAGGTAGGGTCTTTTGAGGCCAGGAGTTTGAGGCAGCCTTCGCAACATAGCAAGACCTTGTCACTGCAAAAAGTCCCCAAAATATGAAAATTAGTTAAGCACTTTGAGGGGCTGAGGTGAAAGAATTGCTTGAGACTGGGAGTTCTAGACCAGTCTGAACAACATAGCAAGGCTCTATCTCTACAAAACATTAAAAACAAAAACTAGCCAGGTATACTGGCACACACTTAACCCTCCACAGCCTGAGGCAGATGGGTCGCCGGAGCCCAGGAATTTGCAGTTGCAGCCGACTTTGAAGATTGACACTTCTGCACTCTAGCCTGGACCACATAGTGAGACCCTGTCTGGAAAAAAAGAGAACGAGTTCTTTTGGATCACACTCAAAAGACTGACCTGACTATACTTCCGTTGTAAGATATACACCTGACAGTTTAACGAGCACATTGGTAGTTGGTCTGAGCAGAGTTCCTGATCCTGTGCTAAGGCTGCCTCATTCAGGCATCAACGTTCACACTGCTCACTACAGTCAGATGTGAAGGGGGGAAAAAGGGCTGGGGGGAATCTTCAGTGATGCTGTCAAAGATCAGGATCGAAACAGACTCTTGTTACACATGGTGAAGTCACATTTAAGTTTATTTCTGAACAAGGACGACAGTTCTATGAGTGGCCTCATGTAGCCTTGTTCCAAGCCCCTTATCCCCAGAGAAGTTCTTTTGAGCCAGGTGGAAAAGAGATGACCTTCCTGTTCCATTCTGTCCTATCCTGGGCGGCCCTCTGGCACTGGATGAGAGGATCGGTCTATGGGGAAACTGAGTTTGGAATAAAAAAGTAGGGAACAAGCTCTTAAATGCAGATGTCTCTGGCTTGGAAAGATTGTAAGGATGGAAGAAGCCATATAAGGATGAATTGAAGCTAGGGTGTGCTCAACCTCGAAGCCTATAGCCACCGTAGCTTCTCATAACTGTCACTCAGGCTGGAGGGGGTGGGGCGTAGGAACTGGCCAATCAGGTGCGTTGCTGGAAGGGGTGGTGCGTTGCCATGGCGGACATGCGTAGAGGTCTCCCCTGTGGCGTCGCTTTGCTTCTGTCTCCTACTTCTAAGGTGGGTCTACCCCAGTTTCGGTGCCACCGTGATCTGCACTGGTTGCAGGAGCTGTAGGGAAGACACTGGGATACTTTGGAAGCTGGGAATTGGTGCCTCTGGGGGAAGGGATTCCCAGCTTGTTTGAACCAGCTAGAATCAGCGATGGCAGGACCCAAGCTTTGGAGGGGTCACCTTCAGGGTTTGCAGTTCTGCCCTTGTTCTTCTCTGGCCCGTAGGGTGAGGCTGGGCCAGCAGCCAGGACCCAGGACCCAGGGATCCTGTCCCTGCATGTGGCAGTGTCAGCCCTAGCCCAGCAGCCCTGCCTCTGCCTCTGATTGTGCGGTGAGGCCAGGAGAGTGATCCAGGGAGATCCCCCTTCTTGTGTGTGGGGTTCGTGCTTAGTAAGGTCTATGGTCTGTGGTGTTCCTAATCCCTACTTTCTCCCCAGGGAAACTGGTCTCCCTCCATGTCTTTGAAAGCTCTTGAAAGCAGGATCTCAAACCCACCACCTGGTCCCCAGCATAGCTCTTCCTAAAGTTGAGCATCCCCTAATGTTTAACTTCCCCTGTCCAGCTGACAATATCATGATTGACTATTTGTCCTTCATTCTGCGTTTCAAACATAGTTGGTGTTTTAATTATAATTTTCAGACAGGACTATGAATGACTTTTTAAAAAAAATTTTTTTTGTTTTTGGATATTTTACATGAAGAGAAAGAGAATAACCATCTGGAAGTAATACATTGTCTAACTTTGTACCTCTCCTCTTAGTATTTTTCAGGAGACCAGACATTTCATGGAAACTCCTTTTGTTAACCTCCTAAACAGAAGGGTTTGTTGGCATGGCAGGTATCAGGCTAGTAGACACAGTCCGGTCAGTTATACCAATGGGACTTTATTACTTGGCACAAGTAAGGAGTACACCAAAGTAGGGTTGGTTGATCTGACAGGATCTTGCAATGGGGGTGATACCAGGGCTTGATCTGATTGGATCCTGGATCTTGCCTGCTATATCCTCTTAGTAATTTAGTCTAGCTCTTCAGTTAGAACACTTAGGTTCTGCCCATGGTTGTACAGTTGGTTCATCTGGACATGCTCAGATTACATGACCTTCAGCCTGGGGGTGCATGGCAAATGAAAAACAATTTACAACTTTGTGACATAAAAGTTAAGCCAAGGCCTGGCACAGTGGCTCACGCCTGTAATCGCAGCATTCTGGGAGGCCAAGGTGGCTGGATTGCTGGAGTTCAGGAGTTTGAGACCAGCCTGGACAAAAGCAAGACCCCTGTCTCTAAAAACTATCGGGGTGTTGTGGCGGGTGCCTGTAATCCCAGCTACCTGGGAGGCTGAGGCAAGACAATTGCTTGAACCCAAGAGTTTGAGGTTTCTGTGAGCTGTCACAAAAAAAAAAAAAAAAAATTAATTAATTAATTAAGCCATATTGGTCTCATTCCATAACATTTTGGATTGAGGTTCCTCTTTGGAAACTTTGCTAGGTGATCTGACCTTTTAACACAGTCTCAGGTCAGCTCTGCACCTCCCTGAGTTTGTCACCTTGAAAAGATTTAGCCATTTATTTGAGCCTTCATTTTTCATTAAATGTAAGTAGTAATCAGTAGAGTTTGAAAGACAGTATAAAATATTTCCAGACTGGATGGGGTGGCTCAGGCCTGTAATCCCAGCACTTTGGGAGGCTGAGGTGGGAGTATCTTACTACAAGCCAGGGCAACCCTTGTCTCTAAAAACAAATTTAAAAACTAGTCAGATGTGATGGGTGGCATGTGCTACTAGCTAGCTAGCTACTTAGGAGCCTGAGGCAGGAGGATTTTTTGAGCCCAGGAGTTTGAGGCTGCAATGAGCTATGATTTTGCCATTGCACTGCAGCTTGGGTGACAGAGTGAGACCTTGTTTCTTAAAAATGAATAAAAATATTTCCATGGCTCGGTGCCTGTGGCTCAAGCAGCTAAGGTGCCAGCCACATATACCTGAACTGGCAGGTTCAAATCTAGCCTGGCCCGCCAAACAACAATGATGGCTGCAACCAAAAAATAGCCAGGCGTTGTGGTGGGCACCAGTAGTCCCAGCTACTTGGGAGGCAGAGGCAGGAGAATTGCTTGAGCCCAGGAGTTGGAGGTTGCTGTGAGTTGTGATGCTACGGCACTCTACCCAGGGCGACAGCTTGAGGCTCTGTCTCAATAAATAAATAAATAAAAATATTTCCAGAGAGGCAAGAAAGACATGATTTTCAGAATAGATTAAGAAGCCCAGACTTACGTTCCACTTGTTAAAAGTTCTTTTCCATATTTTTTCTTTACCTCAGCATGTATAATACAGTTTTCAGGGCTGTTCTCGTGTCTTGCATTATTTTAAATGAATTCTAGTGCCTAGATTTGCAAAACTCAGAAGTGTTCAAATATGGTTAATTATTCACCATATTACATAATTATTCACCATGTACAAATGGCAAGAAAAGTATTTTGTTAATATTAAGTGACAGATTCATTGGGGTTTTACGTATTGAATTATCAGTCATGTCTTACAATTTTTCTTCCTTATAAACCCTGGGTTTGATGATTTCACTGAGTTCATGAAACACTGGCTTTGTGTCATTTAAAATAACAAGGGTGATCGAAACCACTTGATGAGGGACAGAGGTCCAAGTGGCCTGAATCTGAATCTGCTGACTATAAGCTAAGGTCAACCCAAGCCTACGAGGAAAGTAATTGAAGGCCCACTGGTTTCTTCCTGGAGAGTGTCCCCTGCAGGTGTCTCAGCTGCTCACAGTGAATTTGGGAGAGCCTTTTATACTAAAAGAGCATTGGAAAGCTTGGGATGCACATGTGCATATGGCTGGCCAGATAGAGGCAGGGATGATTTGGGGGTGCTCCTTGTAAATGTAGGTTTAGAGGTGCTTTTTTTTTTTTCTTTTTGAGACAGTCTTGTTCTGTTGCCGGGGCTAGAGCACCATGGCCTCATTCTAGCTCACAGCAACCTTAAACTACTGGGTCCATTTGGCCCTCCTACCTCAGCCTCCCAATTAGCTGGATACCATGCTTGGCTAAATTTTCTCCTTTTAGTAGAGATGAGGTCTCATTTTGTTCAGGCTGGTCTAATGCCTAAGGTCAAACCTCCCAGAGTGCTAGGATTACAGGTGTGTGCCACTGCGCCTAGCCAGTTTTGAGTTTTGTATCTACAGAATGGGTGCACCTGGAGTGTTATTTGTGCATAGTCAAAGTCAGTGATGGTCAGAATTTTTTGTGTCCTGGTAAAATGTTTATAATGTGGGAGTTATTTGGTTCAAACTCTTAAAGTGAGTCCAGCTGACAGTTTCTTCAGTTGTGAGAATTGATGCATGTGGAAGGGACCGTTTCCCTGCCACCAGGATAAAGTGGGGTGTGTGACTATCTCAGAGTCCCTTCCAGTAGCTATGTTGGTGCCTCTTCCTGTCATCACCTGGGACTGACTCATTTAGGGGTTATATTTCCCTGGTGAGAGTCTGGACCCTTGGGAATATGTTCAGCCTTCTGAATGTCTTCTTACTGCTGAGGGTTTTTTGTTATTGTTTTTTCAGTAGGGATGAGGTCTTGCTCTGTTGCCCTAGCAGTCATAGCTCACTGCATCTGCGAACTCCTGGCCTCAAGTGATCCTCATGCCTCAGCTTCCCAAGTAGCTGAGACTATAGGTGTGTGTCACCATGTCCATGTCCCTTTATTTTTTGTAGATACAGTGTCTTGCTCTTTCTTAGGCTGGTCTTGAACTCCTGGCATCAAGCAATCCTCCTGCCTTGGCCTCCCAAAGTGCTAGGATTAGAGGCATGAGCCATCTTCCCTGGCCTGCTGTCTGTTAATCTAGTTTCCCTAAATACTTTGTAATTTTATTCCCTTTGCTTGTGTTTGTGTAGTGTAAGATTTTTTAGATGAATATGTAAGTTAATTAAGAGATAATGTGTAAGTCAAGAAAATTCTGGAATGAAACAATTTTTGCTCTTTTAAGGCAAGAGAAACTCAAGATATAGGATGAGTATAAATTTACTCTCAGATATATTTTTATTTTATTAGATCAGCTTTTTCATTTTTCTTTTTCTTTTTTTGAGACAGATTCTCACTCTATTGCCTAGGCTAGAGTGCCATGGCGTCAGCCTAGATCACAACCTCAAACTCTTGGGCTCAAGCAATCTTCCTGCCTCAGCCTCCTAAGTAGCTGGGACTACAGGTGCCTGCCATAACAGCCCAGCTAATTTTTTTCTATTTTTAGTAGAGATGGGGTCTTTCTCTTACTTGGGCTGGTCTCCAGCTCTTGAACTCAAGGGATCCTTTCACCTCAGCCTCCCAGAGTTCATAGATTATAGGCATGAGCCACTGTACCTGGCCTAGATCACCTTTTCTATGTCCATGTCCTCTGAGAAATTCAAAATTAAAAACTATATTGTTCCTAAGTGTTTGATATCCTATTTTAATTAACACGAGTAGAAGTGTTAAAATCATACATGCATCCTTTGAAATCCTAATACATTTAACGAATGAAAGGCTAATAAATTATGCTAGAGATGCCTAAAAATACCCTACAGTGACAGGTAAAGTAGAATAAGATATGATCTCACTTGACGTCTGGTTAGAAAGAGACTTTGGAGTCTTCTTTTTTTAAAAAATTGAGACAGAGTCTCACTTTGTCACTCTTGGTGGAGTGTTGTGGCGTTATAGCTCACAGCAACCTCAAACTCTTGGGCTCAAGTGATTGATTCTCTTGCCTCAGCCTCCCTAGTAACTGGGACTATAGTCGCTCAACACAATGCCCAGCTATTTTTTTTTTTTTTTTATCAGGCCTGGGCTGAGTTTGAACCCACCAGACCCAGAGCATGTGGCTAGCACCCTAATCATTGAGCTATGGGTGCCCAGCCTGGAGTCTTAATTATTTTATTTTATTGTTTTGAGACAGAGTGTCACTATGTTGCCCTCCGTAGAGTGCCTTGGTGTCACAGCAACCTCAAACTCTTGAACTTAAAGCGATTCTCTTGCTTCAGCCTCCCAAGTAGCTGGAACTACTTACAGGCACTTGCCACAATGCCCCGCTATTTTTTTGTTGCAGTTGTCATTGTTCTTTAGCTGATTCAGGCCAGGTTTGAACCCCCTAGCCTTGGTGTATGTGGCCAGTGTCCTATCCACTGAGTTATAGGTGCCAGCTGGAATCTTCATTCTTTAAAATGATTCTTTTTAATGTTTTATATATTCTTTACTATTATGTGTAGGCTCTGAAATCTTATCCTATGTACAAAAATTAAAATAAGTTAATTAAAAATTAAATTTTAATATGCCAATTTAAGTAATTAAAAATACAGAGTATTGGCGGCACCTGTGGCTCAAGGAGTAGGGCGCCGGTCCCATATGCTGCAGGTGGCAGGTTCAAACCCAGCCCCAGCCAAAAACCACAAAAAAAAAAAAAAAAATACAGAGTATTAAAAAGTATGCAGTCTGGACTCAGTGCCTGTAGCTCAGTGAGTAGGTCCTGGGTTGTGTGTCTTGATCTAGACTCCTCTTTCTCTTTGTCTTTTAGAATGAAGCTGTGACTACTGCTATACTTTGACCATGATCTATAGGGTGTTAAGGGGAAAGACTTTAAAATGACTATTCTTTCTGGTACAAAGAGAAAGACGGTGGCACTTGTAGCTCAGTGGGTAGGGCACTGGCCACATACAGCAAGGCTGGTGAGTTCAAACCTGGCCCAGGCCAGCTAAAACAACAATGACAACTGCAACAACAACAAAAAAATAGCTGGGCATTGTGGTGGGCGCCTGTAGTCTCAGCTACTTATGAGGCTGAGGCGAGAGAATCACTGAAGCCCAAGAGTTTAAGGTTGCTGTGAGCTGTGAAGCCACGGCACTCTACCAAGGGCGACGTAGTAAGACCCTGTTGAAAGAAAGAGAGAAAGAAAGACAAGAGTGGGAAAGGCTAGTTGAGGCCACACACTTGTAATAGCAGAGGGCTTATTAGGACCCTGAAGGGCTGTGGCTGCTCCTGCCTGTGTCTCTGTCACCACTAAGATCCTAACTCCTGGTATTATATGCATGGGGGATGATACATGTGGCATAGCAAAGGTGATAGTGCAAACCTTATACAGCAATCACTGCTGTGGAGATGACCTATAACCCTGGATGTCCAGATAAAGGGGGTCTGGACAGCTGTCACTGTCAGCCAATATGCAGAGACGGGGTAGGTCCATCAAATTTTGTCAGAAGGCCAGCAATTCTGGAGAACAGTGAGAGTAGCCTCTCCAAGACTATTCTGTTCTTCCATTCCAAAATCACAGTTTTATACATGAAAAAAGCAAGAACCATACTAACCCTATCTTAAACAACAGTAGTTAAAACTTAAACAGCAGTTGCCATAACCCATGATCCATAATAAATTATAATTGACATAAGCCATGATTCTTACAAAAACATTCCAATTCAAAAGTTAATCTCCTGGCTCGATACCTGTAGCTCAGCAGCTAGGGTGCCAGCCATATACACCAGAGCTGGCAGGTTCAAATACAGCCTGGGCCTTCCAAACAACAATGACAACTACAACCAAAAAATAGCCAGGTGTTGTGGCAGGCGCCTGTAGTCCCAGCTACTTGGGAGGCTGAGGCAAGAGAATCACTTAAGCCCAAGAGTTTGAGGTTGCTATGAGCTGTGATTGCCATGGCATTCTTCCCAGGGTGACAGCTTGAGACTGTGTCTCAAAAAAAAAAACTCAAAAAATCAACTTTGCCCAAAAGACAAAAGTTGATCTCCTAAATCAATTGCCCTAAACTACTAAAGATATACGCTTTTAGGTTTAAGCAGAATTTACAAAACAACAAGGATGGAGGACCTAAACTGTCCAGACCAGTTGTGTCACCTCTGCCCTATGACTGATTCCATCTTATTCTCATTATATGTGCTGATACTGATACAAGGCTCCTGGGAGGGGAAATTTTACAAATACTGGAGTAGACAGCTGCTTCTTCCCTCCCCAAAGTATATCTACAGGCCAAAAAACAAACTGGAAAGGGAGGGAGGGAGGGAACAAAACAAAAATACACTGAAACAGAGGTCCACAATTTGACTCAATTGGAAATTCAAAATACAGTCATAAAAGTGTTTATACAACAAAAAAGATAAAAGGAAACTGCATGGTTCTTGTGCCTCTGCAAGGTAGGTTCTGAATTTGTATTTGGTATAACACAATAATTGTCAATCCTTAGTGCTGTTAATCAATATAAGGCTCAAATTACACTTTTACTCAGCATTCCCATCAAATTTAAGCAAGGTATGCCCTGTAATCTTAGGAGAGTAGTGAATATAACATAAGAGGAAGCATAACATAGAGGATAAATGATATGCTTTCTCTTAACCAGTAGAACTATTATGTTGCTTAAATTCCCTATGGTCATAGCATCTTTTGTCCTAAAATATCCTGAACTGAGCAGGGTCACTTTAACATGATAATAAACTCTTTGGCAAATTCCATTTGGCAAAATGGAATTTCACATATCTTTATCCCAGTTAAAGTAGTCACTATGGCCCAATATAAATTAAACAGCGCCTTGGAAGAGTGATTGGAAAAGATTATTAAATTAACTGAGTGACTAGCAGTAGGAGTCTATAGACCTCATGGGCAGCATTGCCACCTGTGTACATGATGGAGAGCTCGATGGAGAGTTGCTGCTTTTCATCACTTAATTGGGATCTCTGTGATAAGGGATCGAATCCAAGGGTCAGCACAACTGACGAAACATTAGGCATTCTTCTTGGTGTTACCCCAAAATTGCCCCCCCATGTTACAGATACTTGGGTGATTATATGAGTTTTCCATTTGTGGTAAAATATATCTATGGTGACAGGTAACCAAAGTATAAATCAAGATAATACACATCTCTGCATAAAGTCCACAATGCAAGGATACTTATCCATGTCTGAGCTCCTGGCAGTGCTAGGCTCAGTGATTCAATGCTTGTAATCCTAGCACTCTGGGAGCCTGATGTGAGAGGTACGTTTGAGCTCAAGACTGAGCAGAACAAGAGTGAGACTCTGTCTCTACAAAATATACAAAAATTAGCTGGGTGTGATGACACAAATTTATAGTCCCAGTTACTTGGAAAGGTGAAGCAGGAGGATTGCTTGAGTTCAGGAATTTGAGGTTGCAGTGAGCTACGATGATGCCACTGTGCTGTAGCTGGGGCAACAAAGCAAGTCTCTTTAAAAAAAAAGTTGGGAGCTGGGCGTGGCTGCTCACACCTGTAGTCCTAGCACTCTGGGAGGCCGAGGCAGGTGGATTGTTTGAGCTCACAGGTTTGAGACCAGCGTGAGCAAGAGTGAGACTCCTCTAAAAATAGCCCGGTGTTGTGGCGGGCGCTATAGTCTCAGCTACTCAGAGGCTGAGGCAAGAGAATCATTTGAGCCCAAGAGTTTGAGATTGCTGTGAGCTATGACATGACGGCACTCTATAGAGGGCAACAAAGTGAGAATCTGTCTCAAAAAAAAAAAAGATCCCTGGGCCTGACATGGTGGCTCATGCCTGTAATCCTAGCATTCTGGAGGCTGAGGTCAGTGGATTGCCTGAGCACAAGAGTTTGAGACTAACCTGAAGAAGAGGGAGACTCCATCTTTTAAAAAAAAGTGCCAGATGGAATTTTCTCCACGCTTCCCAGTCTCAGTCTGATGACCTCATATAGTACAGGCTTATTAAAAAATAAGTTAAAATACATGATTGCAAGAGGGACTTTACCTAACAATTGCAATCAGTGTAACTGGCTTATTGTACCCTCAATGAATCCCCAACAATAAAAAAAAAAAAAAAAAAATAAGTTAAAATAAATTTCATGAAAGACAACATGGTGTATAGTTATTCTTCAGGAGTGAATTGTATCTTCATTTTCCCCCAATAGGCATTATTTTTTTGTAAGAGCAGTTTCAAATTTATAGAATAATTGATCATTAAATAGAAGATGTTTCCACATTACACCTCTGTCTCTACAGTTTGCCCTATATATTTTTTTTTTTTAGAGAGACAGAGTTTCACTTTGTCGCCCTTGGTAGAGTGCTATGGCGTCAAAGCTCACAGCAACCTCCAGCTCTTGGGCTTAGGCAATTCTCTGGCCTCAGCCTCCCGAGTAGCTGGGACTGTAGGTGCCTGCCATAATGCCCGGCTATTTTTTTGTTGCAGTTTGGCAAGGGTTGGGTTCGAACCCGCCACCCTTGATATATGGGGCTGGCTCCCTATTCACTGAGCCACAGGTGCTGCCCATGTTTGCCCTATTTTTTTCTTCTTGCACTATTATGGTGCATTTGTTTCAATTGATGAACAAATATTGATTCGTTAACATCCACAGTTTACATTAGAGTTAATTAAGTAGTGTACGTTAGTGTATAACACTCTGTATTGTACATTCAGTGGGTTTTGACAAATGTCTAATGTGTTATTTCTCTATCATATGATAGATGTTTCTCTATCATATCACTGCTCTAAATATCTCCTGCAGTTCATTTGTTTATTCATTCTTCCTTCCTATCCTGAAATCCCTGGCAACCAAAGATCTTTCTAATGTCTTTTTTTTTTTTTCTTTTTTTTTTTTTTTTTTTGGTTTTTGGCCAGGGCTGGGTTTGAACCCGCCACCTCTGGCATATGGGACCGGCACCCTACTCCTTGAGCCACAGGTGCCACCCCTTTCTAATGTCTTTTGCAGAACATTTTACAGTTAGTATCGTACTGTACATAGCCTTTTCAGATTGGATTCTATTATGTAGCAGTGTGGTTTTAAAATTTCTCTATGTCTTTTTTTTTTTTTTTTTGAGACAGTGCCTCAAGCTGTTGCCCTGGGTAGAGTACCGTGGCATCACAGTTCACAGCAACCTCCAATTCCTGGGCCCAAACGATTCTCCTGCCTCCACCTCCCAAGTAGCTGGGACTACAGGCACTCACCACAACGCCCAGCTATTTTTTGGTTGTAGCCGTCAATGTTGTTTGGCGGGCCGGGACTGGATTTGAACCTGCCAGCTCAGGTGTATTTGGCTTGCACCTTAGCCGCTTGAGCCACAGGCGCCGAGCCAATTCCTCTATGTCTTATTATGGCTTGATATCTTACTTCTTTTTATTATTGAATAATAATTTTACCATATGGATGTACCAAAGATTATTCATTTGCTTATGAAGAATATTTTGGTTAACTCTTAAGTTTTGGAAATTATGAGTAAATTTTCTTTAAATATCCATGTGCAGATTTTTGTGTGAACATAAATCTCCAGCTTATTTTGGAGTGAAATTAGTATCATATGTTAACAGCATGTTTAGTTTTGTGAGAAACTGACCATCTTCCAAAACAGGTGTACCATTTTTCTTTTCTACCAGTAAAAAATGAAGGTTCCTGTTGCTTCACAACTTTGCCATCATTTGGTATTTTCAATGTTTAAAATTTTAGCCATACTAATAAGAGATATGCTAGTCTTTCATTTTTTTATTTGCAATTTCCACATGATAAAATGTGTGTGTGTTTTATATGCTTTTACACTATCTGTATGTCTTCCTATGTAATCATGTCTTATGCAACAAAGACATTTTCATTTCTTCCCTGTTTGGGGGAGAGGGTTTGATTTTTAATTTTTGTAGAGATAGTGTTTCACTATTATCCTGCCAGGTTTCATACCCCTGGCCTCAAGTGATCCTCTCCCTTGGCCTCCCAAAGTGCTAGGATTACAGAGATGAGCCACCATGCTGATCTTTCTTCCTTCTTTCTCTATACTTATTTCTTGTCTTACTCTTTTATTTAGAATCTCCTTCTGATCTTATCTAGAAAGCACTTAGTTTCTCACTGTTAAGTATGTAATTAGTGGCAGGTTTTGTGTCTGATGTTTTGAGAAGGAAGTTCTCTTCTTTTCCCATTTTGCTATCCTGAATGGATAATGGATTTTGTCAAATGCTCTTTGAATTTTAGTCAGTTTTTTTTTTTTTTTTTTAGGATGAGAATGTGATGGCATACAGCTCTTTACATTTTAGACCAGGAACTAGAAGTCTCTGACATGAAATTTTCTTTTTTTTTTTTCTTTTTGCTTTCAATTTCAGCTGGCTTTCACTCTTCTTAGTTTGCAGTTTTTTTCTTTTCTTTTTTTTTTCTTCTGTTCTTCCTTTAGCGATTCTCTTGCCCTTTGCCTCCCAAGTAGCTGGAATTACTGGCGCCCACCACAATGCCCGGCTTTTGTTCTTTTTTTTTTTTTTTTTGGTAGAGTCGGGGTTTCACTGCTCACTCCTGCTCATATTGGTCTTGAACCTCTGAGCTGAGGCAATCCACCTGCCTCGGCCTCCCACAGCACTACAGATGTGAGCCACCACGCCTGGCCATCTGACATGAATTTTTCATGTTCCATGGCAGGTTATCTCCTCAACCCCTTTTTACTGCCCTTGTCACCTACTTCAAAAACAAGATGATAAAAAAGCTGGGGATCTCTCTGTCTTTTTGTTGGCAAAAGATTCAGGCCATGCAAACCCCTTTCTTTGTGTCTGAACACACACACTACGTGACCCCCAACCTTAGTAAACACACGGGCCAGTCTCCTTTTCGTGTTCCCCCAAGCCATTTCACACCTGCTTGAAAGGCCTGCCCTGCTCTTCCTAGAGACCTCAGTTGTGAACTATCATAAAAAACCCTTTAATACCCTCTTGCTATGTGTGTTGTGTTATCAGTCTCAACATTGGAACCAAACCTTGAGGAAGGGGTCCATTTTCATTTTCAGGTGATCATAACAGTTATACAAACAATAATATATATATATAGTGTATATATTGTATTCTTTTATTTCTTTTATTTATTTATTTATTTTTGCAGTTTTTGGCTGGGGCTGGGTTTGAACCCACCACCTTCGGCATATGGGGCTGGTGCCCTACTCCTTTGAGCCACAGGCATTGCCCATAATTGTATTCTTTTTAATTGTTCTACTCCTTGGGCGGTGCCTGTGGCTCAAAGGGGTAGGATGCTAGCCCCATATGCCAGAGGTGGCGGGTTCAAACCCAGCCCCAGCAAAAAAGAAGAAAAATTCAATTGTTCTACTCTTGCATCCTTCAGATCTTTTCATAATGATATGTGCTACCCCTCTTGTTTAAAAGATAAGATGTTACATTTATATTATCAATTCTTTCTAATTAAACACTAGGCTGGTCACCAATTTTTGCATAAATATACGAATTATGTTCTTTTCCAGGCTTAATTCTTTAAATTTTTAATCATGAAATGTATTCACAGAAGAATGAATGAAATGTTTTGTTGCACATAGTGATAATAGTACTAATAATAACATAAACATCCTTAGATTCATAATCCAGATTCATAACTGGGTGTTAGACAGTGGTTAGAGTCTCCTTATGTTTCCCTCTTAGACCAGTCTATATCATGTCACACAGATAACTGTTTTCCTGATAATTTGGCTATCAGGTAACATTTTTTCTATTTCACTAACCAGTGTTCTAGTTTTTTTTTTTTGTTGTTGTTGTTGTTGTTTTTGAGAAAGAGTCTCACTATGTCGTCCTTGGTAGAGTGCTGTGGCGTCACAGCTCACAGCAATCTTAAAATTCTTGGGCTTAAGTGATTCTCTTGCCTCAGCCTCCCAAGTGGCTGGGTCTACAGGTGCCCACCACAACACCCAGCTATTTTTCTGTTGCAGTTGTCATTGTTGTTTAGCTGGCCTGGGCCAGGCTTAAACCTGCCAGCCTTGGTGTATGTGGCTGGCATTGTAACCACTGTGCTACGGGTGCCAAGCCATAGTGTTCTAGTTTTACTGCTTTTGAACTTTTAATAAACAAGTATTAGCCAAGTTAGTGGAGAAGGTTTGCCTTTAGTAGTTTCTTTACCTCTGTATGTTTCATACATACTAGTGCCTGATGTGTACTCTATACACATGACTTATCTGTTCTAGTAGTTTTGATATATGGGCTTTTTTGAGTTTCTTTTTTGCTTGCTTGCTTGCCCTGGTTAGAGTGCTGTGACATCATCATAGCTCATAGCAACCTCTGTCTCTTGGGTTCAAGAGATCTTCTTGCTTCCTGAGTAGTTGGGACTATAGGTGTCCACCACAATATCCAGCTAGTTTTTCTATTTTTAGTAGAGATGGGATCTCTCTCTTGCTCAGGCTGGTCTTGAACTCCTGAGCTCAGGCTATTCACCCCCCTTGGCCTCCCAGAGTGCTAGGATTACAAGTGTGAACTACCAAACTTGGTCCCCTTTTCTTTCCTTTTTTTTTTTTTTTTTTTTTTTTGCAGTTTTTGGCTGGGGCTGGGTTTGAACCCCCCCCATCTCTAGCAGATGGCACCCTACTCTTAGAGCGACAGGTGCCACCCTTTTTTTTTTTTTGAGACAGAGCCTCAAGCTGTTGCCCTGGGTAGAGTGCCGTGGTATCGTAGTTCACAGCAACCTCAAATTCCTGGGCTCAAGTGAGTCTCCTGTCTCCGCCTCCCAAGTAGCTGGGACTATAGGCGCCCACCACAACGCCCGGCTATTTTTTGGTTGCAGCCGTCATTGTTGTTTGGTGGCCGGGCTGGATGCAAACCCGCCAGCTCAGGTGCATGTGGCTGGTGCCTTAACTGCTTGAGCCACAGGCACCGAGCCCCTTTTTTTTTTTTTGTAAGAGACAGAGTCTCACTTTATTGCCCATGGTAGAGTGTGTAGTATCACAGCTCACAGCAACCTCCAGCTCTTGGGATTAAGAGATTCTCTTGCTTCAGCCTCCTGAGTAGCTGAGACTACAGGCGCCTGCCACAACGCCAGGTTATTTTTTGTTATTGTTGTTGCAGTTTTGGCTGGGGCCAGGTTTGAACCTGCCACCCTGGGTATATGGGACCAGCACCCTACTCACTGAGCCACAGGCACCACCCTTCTTTTTTTTATTTTTTTTTTTGAGACAGAGTCTCACTGTGTTGCCCTTGGTAGAACACCCTGGTGTCAAACTCACAGTAACCTTAAACTCTTGGTCTTAAGCAATTTTCTTGCCTCAGTCTCCCAAGTAGCTGGGACTACAGGCTCTCGTCACAATACCCGGCTATTTTTTGTTTGCAGTTGTCATTGTTGGTTAGCAGGCCTGAGCCGGGCTCTAACCCGCCAGCCTTGGTGTATGTGGCTGGCGCCCTACTCACTGAGCTTATGGGTGCCGAGCCCTCCTTTTCTTTCTTTCTTTCCTTTTAGAGACAGAATCTCACTCTGTTGCCCCAGGCCAGCATTCTGTGGCCATAGCCAAGCCCATAGCAACCTCAAATTCTTGGGCTTATGGCATCCTTCTTCCTTAGCCTCCTGAGTAGCTGGGATGACAGGCATGAGCCACCTTTTCTAGCTAGTTTTTTTTTTTTTTTAATAAAAAAATAACTTTATTTCGTTTGGGGGCGTGGGCACATATCCAGTCTCAGAACTTCTGGAACTGCTTCTTGGTGCTAGTAGCCTTGGTGACTTTGAGCAGGTTGAAGCACACCTTCTTGCTCAGGGGCTGGCATTCGCCCACTGTGACAATATCACCAATCTGGACATCCCTGAAGTAGGGGGACAGGTGCACAGACATGTTCTTCTCAAAGTGATTGTACTTGTGGCTCTTTTCAAAGCAATCGTACTTGTGGATGGAGTGGAGATAGTCTCGGCAGATGACACTGGTCCTCTGCATCTTCATCTTGGTCACCACACCGCACAAGATCCGCCCTCGGATGGAGATGTTACCAGTGAAGGGGCATTTCTTGTCAATGTAGGTGCCCTCAATGGCCTCTTTGTGAGTCTTGAAACCCAGACCTATGTTCTTGTATTACCGAGGGAGCTTCTCCTTGCCAGTTTCTCCCAACAGGACTCTCTTCTTGTTTTGAAAGATGGTCAGCTGCTTTTGGTAGGCTGGCTCAGTGTGAACGTCTGCCATCTTTCCAGCCTCCTGACAAAGAAAAAAAGCTCCAGGCTGGTTTTTAGTGTGTGTGTGTGGGTCCTCACTCTTGTTAAGGCTGGTCTTGAACTCCATAGCTCAAGCAGTATCTGCTTTGGCCTTCCAGAGCGTAAGGGTTGTGCCTGGCCCCTTGAGTTTATTTCTTGCTCTTGTAAAAATGTCATTTCTATCATTTTTGTTTCAGTCTGCAAGTGCAGATTCACAATAAATTCTCAGGACATTAGAGAAAGGCTGCTAGGCTCTAGATTGTATCAGTTGACCCCTCTGCCATTCCTGCATAACTGTTATTTGGAGACAATGGTGATTAACACTTGGGATTATCTAATTATCCTTCTAATTAGTGTGAATTGGGATCTCCTTGACATCTTATTTGGTGGCCGCCACAGTGCCCATCTATTTTTTGTTGCAGTTGCCATTGTTGTTTAGCTGGTCCGGGCCAGGTTTGAACCCACTAGCCTCGGTATATGTGGCTGGCGCCATAACCACCATGCTACAGGTGCTGAGCCAAGAAATACATTTGTTAACAACAGTCTTTTGGGGATACTTAGATTTTTAAAAATATTTTTTAAAGAGGATATCTTGAGGACATTGAGTTCTTCCCAAGAAACTCTTGTTCTCCTTATTTCATTTTTCTTGACATTACACAATGTAATGACTGGTCAGGAATCATTTCCTCCTGAAATTGGAAAAGGAGGATTTTGTAATCTTTTGGAAGAAAGCGCTACTGATCCCTCTATCATTTAATAATCATGGGTAAATTCACCATCAAACCATATGGATTTGAATTAAATCCCTTAGAAATTGCAACTCTTTATTTGTTCCTTAAGGTCAGTAAGGCACAGGTTATATTGTTATGGATTTGCCAGAAAGATCTCTTCTGTCATTTTGTCTTCACAGTATATGTGTGTGCATGTCAAAAATGGGTGGAAAACTGCTGTAAGGCTCATGAGGATAGGAAGTTTTCAGGAGGTCTAATTTGTGGAGCTGTCTTCCTCATGCCTGAGTTCTGTCTTCTCAATAGTGGTCTAGCCTAGTGAAATGGGACAGATAATAAAAGGGAACACTAAGCTTATGATAAATGTTACACATTCAAGTTAAAATTAATACTTTTGCAGAAGAATATTTTCAGGCTGCCTACTGGATCTGGCTACTTCTTATGGCCTGGAATCCCTCAGGAAAGTATGATTAGCTGGACTTTGTCAAAAAGTAGATTTCTAGAGGCCTTCTGTCCTCTCATGGTTTGGTGAAGGGAATAGAAGAAAATGCTTCCACTTCTTTAGTGTGTATTTATTCATGGAAACACATGGAAGTCTTGTGTTTCATGGAATGCTGAGTGGTTAGTGCATGATATGATAGGAAATGGAAAAATATTTCACAAAAGGAATGATAATGTTAAAATTTGTTTTATTTATACAGGCAATCCCCAGGTTATGAACAAGATAGGTTCTTAAGTTAAATTTGTATATAAGTTGGAACAGGTACATTTACTTATATTACCTGTAATAGCCTCTGTTTGTAAGTAAGTGTTGTACATCGGCCAGATGTTTGTAACTCAGGGACCTACTGCAATAGCCCCCATTCATAAGTGTGAATTGTATGTAAGCTGGATGTTTGTGACTTGGGGACTGCCTATGTAAAATTTCCTTCATTTTTCCAAGGTGAACTGGGTCCTTCCATTAGAGATAAATAAAACTTGTAGGGACAACAATAAAAATATAGACATCAGTTCCATGTTTTCATGGTGCTGTTAGATTTATGAGGAATTGAATGTGGACAGAGAGTCAGAATTCTGACAACCATATTTATTCATTATATAAACATGTTTAGAGAGCAAATTGCTTCTGAACTTTTATGAAATTAGTATATATCCCTGTGCTGTTATCTTACCCTTCCTTGATTAAACATGTGTGGGATGTTTCAGGACTCAGTTGCCTCTGAGGATGTGGCAGTGAACTTCACCCTGGAGGAGTGGGCTTTGCTGGATCCTTCCCAGAAGAAACTCTACAGAGATGTGATGCGAGAAACTTTTAGGAACTTGGCCTGCATAGGTAAAAATGACATCATTCCTTTCTTGGTCAATAAGAGAAGTGTTTCTTGCTCATTAACACTGTTCCATGATGTTGAATGTGGAAAGGGAATATTGGGTGAATAAATCAGGTTTGTTTGCAGCTTATCAAGAACCTAAAATCTAATTATTTTTCTATAGCTTCTATCCATTCATAATGATTTTTTCTGACTATATTTTAGGGAAAAAATGGGAAGACCAAAACATTGACGATTGGTACAGAAATCAAAGGAGACTTCTAAGGTAACTTGTACTCATTAGAGAAAGCAGTGTCTTAAGAAAGAACCTTAGTATGTTATGAAATTTAAAAAATAAAGCAAGAAAACCAATAAAACAAGCTTCAAATTTATATATTCATAGAACTTTTTTTTGTTTTTACCAAAAATACATACATAAATGTGACACAGTATGCAGTGTTTTCAAAATAATTCATTTAGAAACAGTATTAAGAAACCATATATATGAGTATTGTGATTTTGATAATAGCTATAGTCAAGCCCTCTTGCAGAGCATTCAATTCATTCACTTTCAGACAATTAAGATAGAGCTGAAAACTTACCCTTTCCCCATTCTGGTAAAAATGGAAGTCCAATGCCTATTAATAAATATGAAGTCAGTAATAAACCATTAATATGCTTTCTGTTTTTTACAGCAATCATATGGTAGAGAGACTCTGTGAACGTGATCAATGTGAAGGAACCTTCAATGAGATTCTAAATCTCAATCTGAACAAGAAAATTCCTAGTATAGTAAAACCATGTGAATGTAGTTTGTGTGGGAAAGTTTTTATGCATCATTCATCCCTTAGTAGGCACATCAGATCTCATGCTGGACACAAACCGTATGAATACCAGGAATATGGAGAGAAACCATATAAGTGTAAGCAGTGTGGGAAAGCCTTCAGTTCTTGCCAGTCTTTTCGAAGACATGAAAGAACTCACACTGGTGAGAAACCCTATCAATGTAAAGAATGTGGAAAAGCCTTCATTTCTCTTCCTAGTGTTCGAAGACACATGATTAGACATACTGGAGATGGACCTTATAAATGTCAGCAGTGTGGGAAAGCCTTTGACCGTCCCAGTTTATTTCAAATACATCAAAGAACTCACACTGGAGAGAAACCCTATGAATGTAAGGAATGTGGAAAAGCCTTCATTTCTCTCCCAAGTTTTCAAAGACACATGATTAGGCACACTGGGGATGGACCTTATAAATGTCAGGAATGTGGGAAAGCCTTTGACCGTCCCAGTTTATTTCGAATACATGAAAGAACTCACACTGGAGAGAAACCCCATGAATGTACACAATGTGGAAAAGCCTTCATTTCTTACACAAATTTTCAAAGTCACATGATTAGGCACACTGGAGATGGACCTTATAAGTGTAAGGTATGTGGAAGAGCCTTCATTTTTCCCAGTTATGTTCGAAAACATGAAAGAACTCATACTGGAGAGAAACCTTATGAATGCAATAAATGTGGTAAGACCTTCAGTTCTTCCAGTAATGTTCGAACACATGAAAGGACTCACACTGGAGAAAAACCCTATGAGTGTAAGGAATGTGGGAAAGCCTTCATTTCTCTCCCAAGTGTTCGAAGACACATGATTAGCCACACTGGAGATGGACCTTATAAATGCAAAGTATGTGGTAGAGCCTTTGACTGTCCCAGTTCATTTCAAATACATGAAAGGACTCACACTGGAGAGAAACCCTATGTATGTAAGGAATGTGGAAAAGCCTTCATTTCTCTCAAAAGGATTAGAAAACATATGATACTGCATACTGGAGATGGACCTTATAAATGCACAGTATGTGGTAAAGCCTTTGACTGTCCTAGTTCTGTTCGAACACATGAAAGAACTCATACTGGAGAAAAACCTTATGTATGTAAAGAATGTGGCAAAGCATTCAATTATGCTAGTTCCATTCGAATACATGAAAGAACTCATACTGGAGAGAAGCCCTATGAATGCAAGAAGTGTGGGAAAACATTCAGTTATTCTAGTTCTTTTCAAAGACATGAAAGAGGTCATAGTGGAGATAACCCTTATGTAAGGAATGTGGGAAATCTTTCATTTATCACACAACCTTCAAGTACACACAAGAATGCATAGTGGAGGAACACTACAAGTGTAAAGAATATGGAAAGTCTTCAGTTTACCCTTTGGATTTTGGACATGCTTGAGAGCTTACCCCTTCTTCGTCTTCTCTTCTCCCTTGTAGAATGGGGATGGCATCCTATGCCTCTTTCTATTGTATTTTGGGAACACACAGCTAGTTCAGTTTCTAGTAGCTGAAGAATTTTCCCTAAGCATGAATCAGGTCTTAACCATATCTGGTTTATATATATTGAGATGACACTTTAGAGTTCCTGCTGCAATTAGTTAAGACTTGAGGCCTTTGGAATGGAATGAATGTATTTTACACATGAGAAGGACATCAATTTTAGGGGGTCAGAGTTCAGGTTTGTACTGAGTGTATGTAACCCCAAATTTGTGTGTTGAAACCCTACCCCTTAATGTGATTATATTCAGAAGAAATGTCTCTGGGGGTGTTAGTATGAGAGGAGATCATAATGATAAAGGCCTCATAGATGGGATCAGTCTCTTGATAGAGGTCCCTTGAAAGCTAGCTTTGCTGTCCACCATAAACAGATTAAGTTAGAAGATACATAGTATTCTTTGAACTAGGAAGCAGGACCTCACCAGACACCCAATCTGCCAGTGCCTTGATACTTGGATTTCTGGCCTCTCAAACTGTGAGAAATAAATTTGTTGTTTAAGCCATCTAGTTTATGATATCTTGATTTAGCAGCCTACACTAAGCACAGCCCAATTACAAAATAAGGAAAGGATGTATAGACATTTCTCGAAATAAGATATACAAATGGCCAGTAAGCACTTAATGATGCTCAACATTATTAGTCATTAGGGAAATGAAAACCAGACCTGCGACATACATATCACCTCACACTCATTGGTGTTGCTACTACCTGTGTCAAGAAATAAATGCCAACAAAGATATGGAATGATTGAGACCCTTGTGCACAGTCAATGGGAATGTAAAATACTGTGGAAAACAGTATGGCAGGTTGTCAGAAAGTTAAATATACAATTAACATATCTAGTATTTCCACTTCTGGGAAGATACTCAAAAAGTTTGAAAGTGAGTTCTCAAATAGGTGTTTGTATACCTATGTACATAATGTGATCATTCACAGCAGGTAAAATGTGGAAGCTTTTTTTTGTTTTTTAGAGACAGAGTTTCACTTTCTTGCCCTCTAAGTAGAGTGTCATGGCATCACAGCTCACAGCAACCTTCAGCTCTTGGGCTTAGGTGATTCTCTTGCCTCAGCCTCTGGAGTAGCTGGGACAACAGGAACCCGCCACAATGCCCAGCTATTTTTTGTTGCAGTTTGGCTGGGGCCAGGTTTGAATCTGCCACCCTCAGTATATGGGGCCAGCGCCCTACTCATGAGCCACAGGTGCCGCCCTGGAAGCTTTTCAAGTGTTCATGAAAGATGAATGAACAAAAGGTAATCTATACACAGAATGGAATAGTAACTGAGCCTTTAAAAAATGGAATTCTCTCCCATGTTGCAACATGGATGAACCTTAAGGACATTATGGTAAGTGAAATGGACCGTTCATATAAAGATAAATACTGTGTAATTCTACTTAGATCAGGTACCTAGAATAGTAACTTTCATGGTCCTAGTCAAATGACATTTGCCAGGGGATAGGGAAATTGGAGAATCGGTATAGAGTTTTAATTTTGCAAGATGAAAAGGGTTCTAGTGATGGATGGTAATAGTTGCATACTAGGATGAATGCTGTTGAATTTTTTTTTTTAAGACAGTCTTTTTGTTGCCCTCAGTAGAGTGTTGTGATGTCACAGCTCACAGCAACCTCAAACTCTTGGGCTCAAGCGATTCTCTTGCCTCCGAAGTAGCTGGGACTTCAGGCATCTGCAACACTGTCTGGCTAGTTTTAGAGGTGGGGTTGCACTCTTGCTCAGAGCTGGTCTTGAACTTGTGAGCTCAGGCGATCCACCTGCCTTGGCATCCCAGAGTGCTGGGATTATAGGTGTGAGCCACCATACCCAGCCTGAGGATGAGTGTTCTTAATGTCACTTTGCTGTACATTTAAAATTAGGTAAGATGGCTCGGTGCCTGTGCCTCAAGCAGCTAAGATGCCAGCCACATACACCTGAGCTGGCGGGTTGGAATCCAGCCTAGGCCCACCATACAACAATGATAGCTGCAACCAAAAAAAAAAAAAAAAATAGCCGGGCATTGTGGCAGGTGCCTATAGTCCCAGCTACTTGGGGGGTGGAGACAGGAGACTCATTTAAGCCCAGGAGTTGGAGGTTGCTGTGAGCTGTGATGCAATAGCACTCTACCCAAGGCCACAGCTTGAGGCTCTGTCTCAAAAAAAAAATAAAATTAGATAAAATGGTGAACTTTATGTATATTTTACCACAAAGAAAATGGAGGGAAAGGGCCACTGCACTGCACATATTTCCATGGGACCCTCAATGTACCAAGGTACTCTAGGTCTATTTCCTACCTGTTCTCAGTATTAGTATTTTTTATTTTCCTATGTCTTACAAAGGACCTGTCCCCATGCAATCCATTTGGTTCTGAGTTTGCATTTAGATTTGACTCCCAGGTGTGGCTCACTTACCTCCTCACTTCTTCACTACAGACCTGTAGTCTTACTCCCAGACCCAGGGCCTTTGCTAACCCCCTCCTATTGTCTGTTGAGATGGAATAATTTTAATTTCTTCTGTATAACATTCACAGACATATATATCTGATAATATGAGCAATAGAACATTTTGCTTATGAATATAGATGTTTTAGAATGTGAGAAGTTAAGCAGAACATGTACCAAAAATGAGGTGAGAAAGACCTTAACTGTGGAAAATTCATGCAATATTACAGGTAATGGGTAATTATGTACTCCTAATTCTGTACCTAGTTTAAAGGGATACTTCAAGAAATGAGCTACTGCATACAGTATCAGAAATGCCTGATGCTAATAGTAGAGTCAGTATTGATGGTTAAATATGATAAAACATCAAAGTTTCCAAAACATGAATGTGGGAAAAGTTGCACTCACATTATTATAGAATGTATGAGTCTTTTTTTTTGTAGAGATAGAGTTTCAATTTATTGCCCTTGGTAGAGTGCTGTGGCGTCTCAGCTCACAGCAACCTCCAACTGCTGGGCTTAGGTGATTCTCTTGCCTCAGCCTCCCAAGTAGCTGGGACTACAGGCACCCGCCACAACCCCTGGCTATTTTTTGTTGCAGTTTGGCCAGGGCCAGGTTTTAACCCGCCACCCTCAGTATATGGGGCTGGCACCCTACCCGCTGAGGCACAGGTGTCATCCGAGAGTCATTTTTTCTTTCTTTCTTTTTTTTAGAGACAGAGTCTCACTTTATCACCCTTGGTAGAGTGCTGTAGCATCACAGCTCACAGCAACCTCTAGCTCTTGGGCTTAGGCGAGTCTCTTGCCTCAGCCTCCTGAGTAGCTGGAACTACAGGCACCCACCACAATACCCGGCTATTTTTTGTTGCAGCAATTTGGCTGGGGCGGGTTCGAACCCACCGCCCTTTGTATATGGGGCCAGCACCATATTCACTGAGCCACAGGTGCTGCCAGGAGTCATTTTTTTTGTTCCTGAGGCAAAATCTCACTCTGTTGCCCCAGGCTAGAGTTGTGGCATCAGCTTAGCTTACAGCAACTTCAAAGTCCTGGGTTTAGAAGATCTTCCTGCCTCAGACTCCCGAGTAGCTGGGACTACAGTAGTGATTCTCAACCTTCCTAATGCTGTGGCCCTTTAATACAGATCTAAAGGCATCGCGACCCACAAGTTGAGAACTGCTGGAATACAGGCTTCCACCATGATGTCCACCTAATTTTCTCTATTTTTAGTAGAGAAGGTCTCACTCTTGCTCAGCTTGTAGTTGACAGTTTTACTTCCTGTTCCTATTTGGTGGCATGTGTTGCTGTGGCATTCTTTGGGCATCCTTAGCAGTGGTGCTTTCCTTATCTTTCCAGTTTTGAAAGGTGATGGTTTGGGCTGTTTTTTTTTTTTTTTTGGCTGGGGCCAGGTTTGAATACACCACTGCCGGTAAATGGGCCGGCGCCCTACTCCTTGAGCCACAGGCATCACCCTTTTTTTTTTTTTTTATGTATTTGGTCCTCAAAACTTTTCTGAGCTATCCAATATCATATGATTATGTTTTGCAATTTGTACTCTTCTGTATGTTTCAGCAGCTGAGTAGCTCCTAGCCTCCAGATATCACCATTTCAAACTGTTCTTTTCCCCATTCACTCAAAAAATTTTCACCTGGCTCATTTTTAGCGGCCTTCATTTTTGAAATAAAGCTAGATTTAATATAAGATCAAGGATATGGCCTGACCTACATATCCATCTCTCAGTGAGGCTTTAGTCAGACAATTGGTGTGTGTTCGGTCTTTTGAGTGTTACAGTGGACACATGAATGTGTCCTTGGCTCAGGAATGGCAGAATGGTAATTGAGGGATCTGACTTTGTGAGTCCCTGACCTTTTGAGTGACATTGGAGGTATGTTTCACTGTTGCTCACTCATTTGGTAGGAAGTCTCTTCATGTAAGTAATACTATAAAAGCAGCAGTAGGATTTTGCTTTCTAGAGATTTTCTTGAATTTAGAATTAACAGCTCTCACTGCATATCCAGCATGGAGTCCGATCATAAAATCAAGAGGAAGATTTTCTCAGCATGTGTATTGTTGAGAAACTTAGCCACATATGTGAGAAGTTGATAATATTAGGTTTGTGTGCCAGGCACGGTGGCTCACACCTGTAATCCTAGCACTCTGGAAGGCCTTTCTTTCTCAATTCCCAGAGGAAATGCTCATCTTTAATAATCATGAGACAAACAGCCCCACCTTAATCCACCCAAAATGTAGCAATAACTCCACTATGTCCAGGGACATAGAGCATCTTTAGAGCCTATCTGACATGGAAATGAAAACTGAGGGGATATCCAATCATGAGTGATCCAAGTGGAAAGAGAAAAGGAGGGCCCATTGTTCAACCAGTGTGAATAATACAAGAAAAAGCCCCAATGGGAAATAGTACCCTCAGTCCTCCAGGTTTTACAGGAAGAAAACTTTTGTTCAGCAATAAGAATTAAAGGGAGAAATTTTTCCTTTTTATTATCAGCATTTTCTCTTCTGTTTAAAAAGTATCAGCGGGCTCAGCGCCTGTAGCTCAGTGGTTAGGGTGCTGGCCACATACACCCAGGTAGGCAGGTTCGAACCCATCCTGGGCCAGCTAAAAAACAGTAACAACTGCAACAAAAAAATAGCCTGGCATTGTGGCAGGTGCTTATAGTCCCAGCTACTTGGGAGGCTAAGGCAAGAGAATTGCTTAAGCCCAAGAGTTTGAGGTTGCTGTGGGTTGTGATACCATGGCACTCTACCAAGGGCAACATAGTAAAACTCTCAAAAAAAAAAAATAGTATCTGCCAACTAGAAGCAGGTTTACTGGAAAACATGATTTTTTAAAAATTAAATCATAGCTGTGTACATTAATACAATCATTGGGCACCATACACTGGTTAACATAGCCTTCCTGGCATTTTCTTAGTTATTGTGTTAAGACATTTATATTCTAAATTTAGTAAGTTTCACATGTACCCTTGTAAAATGCACCATAGGTGTGATCCCACCAATCATCCTCCCTCCGCCCATCCTCCACCCTCCCCTCCCCTCTCTCTCCCCCTTTCTCATATTCTTAGGTTATTACTGGATTATAGCTTTCATATGAAAGCCATAAATTAGTTTCATAGTAGGGCTGAGTACATTGGATACTTTTTCTTCCATTCTTGAGATACTTTACTAAGGAGAATATGTTCCATCTCCATCCATGTAAACATGAAAGAGGTAAAGTCTCCATCTTTTGTTAAGGCTGCATAATATTTCCTGGTGTACATATACCACAATTTATTAATCCATTCGTAGATCGATGGGCACTTGGGCTTTTTCCATGACTTAGCAATTATGAATTGGGCTGCAATAAACATTCTAGTACAAATATCTTCATTATAATGTGATTTTTGGTCTCCTGGGTATATACCTAGTAAAGGAATTATAGGATTGAATGGCAGGTCTATTTTTAGATCTCTAAGTGTTCTCCAAACATCTGTCCAAAAGGAATGTATTAATTTGCATTCCCACCAGCAGTGTAGAAGTGTTCCCTTTTCTCCACATCCACGCCAACATCTCTGGTCTTGGGATTTTGTTATATGAGCTAATCTTACTGGAATTAGATGATATCTCAAAGTAGTTTTGATTTGCATTTCTCTGATGATTAAGGATGATAAGCATTTTTTCATATGTCTGTAGGCCGTGTGCCTATCTTCTTCAGAGAAGTTTTTCTTCAAGTCCCTTGCCCTGCCTGAGATGGAATCACTTGTTCTTTTCTTGCTTATACATTTCAGTTCTCTGTGGATTCTGGTTATTAAACCTTTGTTGAAGACATAACCTGCAAATATCTTGTCCCATTCTGAGGGCTGTCTGCTTGCTTTACTTACTGTGTTCTTGGTTGTGCAAAAGCCTTTTAGTTTGATCAGGTCCCAGTAGTGTATTTTTGAAGCTGCTTCAATTGCCCAGGGGTCCTCCTCATAAAATATTTGC
The DNA here is from genome assembly GCF_027406575.1 of Nycticebus coucang. NCBI lineage: Eukaryota > Metazoa > Chordata > Mammalia > Primates > Lorisidae > Nycticebus > Nycticebus coucang. Next base: position 65,857,121 of record NC_069782.1, on the reverse strand, counting down.
CCAGACTGATTTCTTTAAGAGTTTTCCCTGCACTTCCTTCTACTATTTTTATAGTTTCATGTCTTAAGTTTAAATCTTTAATCCAGTGAGAGTCTATCTTAGTTAATGGTGAAAGGTGTGGGTCCAGTTTCAGTCTTCTACAGGTCGCCAGCCAATTGACCCAGCAACATTTCTTAAATAGGGAATCTTTTCCCCACTGAATGTTTTTAATTGGCTTGTCAAAATCAAATAACGGTAAGTAGCTGGATTCATCTCTTGGTTCTCTATTCTGTTCCATACATCTACCTCTCTGTTTTTGTGCCAGTACCACGCTGTTTTGATCACTATCGATTTATAGTATAGTCTGAGGGTTGGTAGTGTGATTTCTCCTGCTTTGTTTTTATTTCTGAGTAATGTCTTGGCTATTTGAGGTTTTTTCTGATTCCATATAAAACAAAGTATTATTTTTTCAAGATCTTTAAAGTATGACAATGGAGCTTTAATAGGGATTGCATTAAAATTGCATATTGTTTTGAGTAGTATGGACATTTTAACAATGTTGATTCTTCCCAGCCATGAGCATGGTATGTTTTTCCATTTGTTAACATTTTCAGCTATTTCTTTTCTTAGAGTTTCATAGTTCTCTTTATAGAGCTCTTTCAAGTCCTTTGTTAGATAAACTCCCAAGTATTTCATCTTCTTTGGCATTACTGTGAATGGAATAGAGTCCTTGACTATTTTTTCAGCTTTACTATTGTTGATATATATAAAGGCTACTGATTTATGAATGTTGATTTTGCAACCTGAGACGCTGCTGTATTCCTTGATCACTTCTAAGAGTTTTGTGGTAGAGTCCCTGGTGTTTTCCAGATATACAATCATATCATCTGCGAAGAGTGAAAGTTTGATCTCTTCTGACCCTATATGGATACCCTTGATCGCCTTTTCTTCCTTAATTGTGATGGCTAAAACTTTCGTTACAATGCCAAAGAGCAGTGTAGACAATGGGCAACGTTGCCTGGTTCCTGATCTGAGTGGAAATGATTTCAATTTAACTCCATTCAATACAATATTGGCTGTGGGTTTGCTGTAGATGGCCTCTATCAGTTTAAGAAATGTCCCTTCTATACCAATTTTCTTAAGTGTTCTGATCATGAAGGGATGCTGGATATTATTAAAAGCTTTTTCTGCATCAATTGAGAGAATCATATGGTCTTTGGTTTTTAATTTGTTTATGTGCTGAATTATACTTATAGATTTACGTATATTGAACCAGCCTTGAGACCCTGGGATAAAACTGACTTGGTCATGATGTATAATTTGTTTGATGTGTTGCTGGATTCTGTTTGTTAGGATCTTGTTGAATATTTTCGCATCTATATTCATTAGTGATATTGGCCTATAATTTTCTTTTCTTGTTGGGTCTTTGCCTGGTTTGGGGATCAGGGTGATGTTTGCTTCATGGAACGTGTTGGGTAGTTTTCCTTCTTTTTCTATATTTTGGCCCAGGTTGATTAACATAGGTACTAGTTCCTCTTTAAAGGTTTGGTAGAATTCTGATGTGAAGCCATCTGGTCCCGGGCTTTTCTTTTTAGGGAGATTTTGTATGGTTGATGCTATTTGAGAACTTGAGATAGACCTGTTCAACATTTCCACTTGATTCGGGCTAAGTCTTAGAAGGTGACGTGCTTTCAAGTATTGGTCAATTTCCTTTAGATTTTCGTATTTCTGAGAATAAAGTTTCTTGTAATATTCATTAAGGATTTTTTGAATTTCTGAGGTGTCTGTTGTTATTTCATCTTTTTTTTTTTTTTGTTATTTCATCTTTGTCATTTCTGATTGATGAAATTAGAGATTTTACTCTTTTTTTTCCTGGTTAAATTAGCCAAAGGTTTATCTATTTTATTGACCTTTTCAAAAAACCAACTTTTCCTTCCTTCCTTCCTTCCTCCCTCCCTCCCCTCCCTCCCTTCCTTCCTTCCTTCCTTCTTTCCTTCCTTCCCCCAAGGAATCCAGGACACATACAGGTAATTCAGAGGTATACTTCTGATTTAGGGCAAATTCTAGACTAAAGAAATGATCATCTCAGGTAAATGTTACAATAGATGAAACTAAGTCCAGTTTTTTGGCGAGTTTCAAAAAACCAACTTTTCAATTTATTGATCTGTTGTATAATCCTTTTGTTTTCAATTTCATTTGATTCTGCTCTAATTTTGGTTATTCCTTTTCTTCTACTGGGTTTGGGGTTGGAATGTACTTCCTTTTCCAGTTGCTTGAGATGTCCCATTAAGTTAACTTCCTCTCTTTCTGTTCTCTTGAGGAAGGTTTGCAGTGCTATAAATTTCCCTCTTAGGACTGCCTTTGCGGTATCCCAGAGGTTCTGATAATTCTTGTCTTCATTGTCGTTTTGTTCCACAAATTTGGTAACTTCCTTCTTAATCTCTTCTATGACCCAGCTATCATTCAGCATAAGGTTATTTAACTTCCATGTTTTTGTATGAGTTTGCAGATTCTTGTTGTTATGGAGTTCAACTTTTATTCCATGGTGGTCCGAGAAGATGCAAGGAATAATTTCTATTCCTTTAAATTTACTGAGGTTAGACTTGTGACCTAAGATGTGATCGATTTTGGATTATGTTCCATGGGCTGATGAGAAGTATATGTATTCAGTTTTGTTGAGATGAAGTGTTCTATAGATGTCTGTTAAATCCAAATGTTGGATGGTTAGGTTTAAATTTAAAATTTCTTTGCTCAGCTTCTTATTGGAGGATCGATCCAACACTGCCAAAGGAGTGTTAAAATCTCCAACTATTACGGAGCTGGAGGAAATCAAGTTGCTCATGTCTGTTAGAGTTTCTCTTATAAATTGGGGTGCATTCTGGTTGGGTGCATAAATATTAATAATTGAAATCTCATCATATTGAGTATTACCCTTAACAAATATGAAGTGACCCTTCTTATCCTTCCTTACTTTTGTTGGTTTAAAGCCTATTATATCTGCATAAAGAATTGCAACACCTGCTTTTTTTCTGATTTCCATTTGCCTGAAATATGGATGACCATCCTTTCACCCTGAGTCTATGTTTATCTTTAAAATAAGATGAGATTCTTCTATGCAGCAGATATCTGGCCTGAGTTTTTGTATCCAGTCAGCCAACTGCTTCTTTAGAGGACAGTTTAAGCCATTCACATTAATGGAGAATATTGATAAGCCTGATAAAATTTGGGGTATGGAGCTTTTCGAAAGTTCAGTGAACATTTTTAATCCTTTTGCCACTGTGGAAGTTGGAGTTTGATCAAAAGTTTCTGAGTGAGTTTACTTTTTTGGTAGAATGTTGTGCTGGTCATTATGGAAGATAGGTCTGAGAATATACTGAAGAGTTGGTTTAGTTGTGGCAAATTTCTTCAACATGTGAATGTCATTAAAGTATTTAATTTCTGCATCATAAATGAAACTCAGTTTAGCTGGATACAGGATCTTCGGTTGAAAGTTATTTTGTTTTAGGAGATTAAAAGTCGATGACCACCCTCTTCTGGCTTGAAAGTTTTCTGCAGAGAGATCTGCAGTCATTCTAATATTTTTCCCTTTGTAGGTGATAGTTTTCTTACGTCTGGCTGCTTTCAGAATTTTCTCCTTCATTATTAACTTTAGTAAAGTTAATTATGATGTCCCTGGGGAATGTCTTATTCAAGTTGAGTAGTGCTGGGGTTCTGAAACTGTTATCTGAATTTCAGAATCTCTTGGCATTCTGTCTGGAAAATTCTCTTTTATAATTTCATGGAGAAGAGCCTCTGTGCCTTGCGAAGCCACTTCTTCGCTTTCACGGGTAATAATGAGGCAGATATTAGCCTTCTTCGAATTATCCCAGAGCTCTCTGAGAGAATGATTCATTTCTGCTCTCCATTTCTCTTCCTCTTTGAGAGTTTGGGAGCATCCAAAAGCTTTGTCTTCAATGTCAGAAATCCTTTCTTCTCCTTGCTGCACTCTGTTACTGAGGGATTCTACTGTAGTTTTCAGACCTTTGAGGACTGCAAATTCTTGCTTCAATGTGTCAAAAATCTTTGGTGATTTTGTCTTTAAATTCTTTGATTTCTTGAGACAACTTTTGAATTGCTCATTAAATTTCTAATTCCAACTTTTCCTCCATTCTATTAATCTTGTTTGCAATTCAAATTCTGAATTCAATTTCTGACATCTCAGTCATCTGTTAATGAATGGGATCTTCAGTTATGTCTGCCATATCTTTCTTTGCGGGGGGTTGATCTACTCTGGTTATTCATGTTACCAGAGTTTCCCCACTGATTCTGCCCATGATTATTTTACACTGTTTGACTAGATGAGTGGATAAAGAAAAGTTGTGTTGGGGGTTCCAGGAGTAATGATTAACCAGCCTTTTGCCCAAAAGCTGGGACTGGTGTCTAAATCTTTCCCCTTGGAGCTTTGCCAAGGACCTGTACAGTGCTACAGCCTGAGAAACTGGGGACCTGCTTGGTGTGGTGGGGCTAAGTGGCTCTGTCTTGTTTTCAGCTGGTCTCTGTCCAACCCTAGTGAATCAGTTACTCTGGGTTGAAGTCTCAGCTGTGGAGAAATACCAGCAATTAAGTCACCCCGCCCCCCCCACAGCAACAATTGGAAAAGGAAAATCAAACCTTCCTACAAGCACACACCTAGGGTACCACTTGGATAGTCCTTGGGCGATTGGCCCAGTTCAAGAGGTACAAATCACTGGTCTAAGTCAGCACCTATCTCAGGTGGGAGAGTTTAAAAGGTCTCTGGCAACTAGATTGCAGGGGTGTGCTGACAACTCATATATTACTTGTTCCAGTGCTCCGTGAGGTCAGGAGGACCCACCAAGCAAATAGATTAGTCTGGGAAGGTTGATGCCTCCTTCCGCACCTTGCATCTCTGTCACACACAGTCACTGATAATCCCGCAGGGCTGTGACCCAGTTGCCTCCAATGAGCAGGTACTCCAGGGGGTTGCACATGCCTGAATCACAGGGAGATCTATGTCTCCTCAGCCAAGCCGCTGCTCTCTGCCACTCTGGCAGTGGGAGGTGAGGCTTGATAACCTCGAGTGCTTAATGGAGGCTGGGGCTGTTCACTCAGTTCCAGCCCTGCCCCTCAGTGATGTTACTGACAGAACAGAACAACTTTGCAGAATTTGTTTCTGTCTGGGCTATCTTCCTCTGCAGAAGAGAGGCTGTTAGAGTTCACAGAAACCGAGCCTCAGGCCCTGTCTGTGCTGCTGTCCGGTCTCGGGTCTTGGCTGTCATTAGTATTCGCGGTGCAGTTAGCTGTCAGTTCTACCCTCCTGCCCTCCTTTATCTGGGCTAATGATCCCTTGAGGGTCGGTGCATCCCAGGCTCAGTAAAGCAGTCCTCTGGGTCAGCCCTGCCCTGAGAATCTTCCGGCTCTGCATGCATTTTCTAGTCCCCATGCTCCACCCAGGCCGGTACCGGCTCAGGCAAACCCTTTACTCATGGGGCCTGCGTTTCTGTCCCAGATCTGTTCCACCAGTGGCTGCCACCTGAGAAGATGCCCGGCCTCCTTTGGTTGCCCAGAGACCAGGGGTGTGACTCCGGGATATCCAGGAGTGAGCCCTATCGTTGCCAAGAATGGCTGCTAGTCTGCACCTTGGAGCACCGCCGCTCCTGTGTGGTTCCCTCTCAGCTGACCATCCTGTCTTCACTCCCGTGCTGCAGAATCAACACTGACCAGCAGCAGTCCATGCCCTGTCCACACCTCTCCAGAAAATACTCAAGAATCTGGACTCCTGGGGGACAGGTTTCCAGACCTCAGAGTGAGAGTGGAGGGGAGTGCTCAGAGTTCAGAATTGCAGGTAGAGAATATATACAGTTTTATACAGTTTTATGCGTGGCAGGAGAGTGCCATGACACCCTGGTAGGGGAAGTAGGTCCAGTTTTTAGAGGGTCTCTCCCATGGGATATAATGGAAGGACTTTTGAACTCTGCTCATTCATTTATGGGATACTCCGAGCTGTTCTCATGGGGGAGGTCCCGTCCACTTGGCGATGGATTTTGTACCTTTTGTTTGTATCCTTGGGGACGCAGCTCGCCTCAGCAGGGTTGATGTGCGTTCTTCAACCTTCTTTCTTGGTGCAACTCTAATCCGCCAGGTTACTTGCTAAATTTCTGTCCTTTAACTCTCTTTGTGGATGGGAGCCTCTGTGGAAAGCTGGCTTCAAGTCAGCCATCTTGCTCCTGCCCTGAAAACATGATTTCTTAAAGTCAATATTACTTCTCTTTTTATGCTTCATCTCCTAACTGCTCATCTCCACTCTAATAAAGGAAACAACACACACAAAAATGTGTCAATGGGACTACTTGGGAGGCTGAGGCAAGAGAATCACCTAAGCCCAGGAGCTGGAGGTTGCTGTAAGCTGTGACATCACAGCACTCTACCAAGGGCAATAAAGTGAAACTCTGTCTCTTAAAAAAAAAAAGTATTGGGTGTCACCTGTGGCTCAAAGGAGTAGGGTGCCGGCACCATATACTGGAGGTGGCAGGTTCAAACCCAGCCCCGGCCAAAAAACTGCAAAAAAATAAAAAGTATCCGTGGGAAAGATAATATTAAATCTGGTTATCCCTTTTCACATTGTTGAGATGCAAGAGCATGATTATAAGGAAACAGCATTTTATCTCTATTTCTCCTTCCTTGTCCTGCTTTCAAGTGCACCTGAGGTATTTGTTCAGTTTCAGGTTGGTTGCCATAGATCCCCCACAAGGTTTAACAGCCCTATAAACTGAGCATGCCCAGATGAACCAATCATGAAAACAAAGGCAGAGGAACCTAAGTGATTAGACCTGGAGAACAACAGAATGGCAGCATCCAGGATCCAATCAGATCAAGCCCTGGTGTTACCCAACACATCACCTCATTTTAAAATCCAATAAGATCATGCCTCAAGACCCTCTGGCTATAAAACCAGCCCAACCTCCCCTCCCACCAGCCCTGTTCAAGGACACACTGCTTTGGGGACTATCCCCAATGTGCTCCTTACACGTGCCAGGTAATAAAAACCCACCTAAGGTTGTGTTGAGTAAACATGGCAGGGTTTTTGTTGATTTCTAAATATGCCAGCTACATAGTCTTGTTGAATTCACCTGCACTGAGGGAATCACATTAAAACTCTGGATCAGCGTTAAAACTCTGGGCCAGGTGCAGCTCGTGCCTGTAATCTTAGCACTCTGGGAAGCTGAGGTGGGTGGATTGCTTGAGCTCAGGAGTTTGAGAGCCGCCTGAGCAACAGTGGGAGCCTGTCTCTACTAAAATTAGGTGGCGCCTATTACTCAGTGGGTAGGGGCTGGCCCCATATACTGAAGGTGGTGGGTTCTAACCAGGCCCCTGCCAAACTGCAACAAAAAATAGCTGGGCATTGTGGCAGGCGCCGGTTGTGCCAGCTACTCTAGAGGCTGAGGCAAGAGAATTGCCTAAGCCCAGGAGTTGGAGGTTGCTGTGAGCTGTGACATCATGGTACTCTACCGAGGGCAATAAAGTGAGACTCTGTCTCTTAAAAAAAAATAGAAAATGAGCCAGGTATGGTGGCGGGCACCTATAGTCTCAGCTACTAAGGAGACTCAGGCAAGAGGGTTGCTTGAGCCCAAGAGTTTGAGGGGCGATAAAGTGAGACTCTGTCTCACAAAACAAACAAAAACAAAAAACTTTGGACTCACCCTGACTATTGGTCTTCTAAGACAAACAAAGGGCTCTATTTAAGGAACTCAGAGAGTTTGCCTATGACCATGGATTGTGATTCTAATGAGAATGAAATACCTAGGGTTCAAGATCCTCTCTATGGAAAGAAAGGAGCAAGTGATTCTTCTTGGGGTAGATTTCACAAAGTACCTTCGATACCAAAACATCAAGTTACATGTTAACATTTTCAAAAATATTTTCTTCATGTTCTAACTGAATTAGTGATATAGTGTTGGAGATAGGAGTGGAAGGTAGAGTAATCAAATTCCGTCTAATGGGGAAAGCACGAACCACTCAAAATTAATAATCACAGATTTTACTTAATCAATGGACAGTAAGCAACCTGAAAAGTGGTCAATATAGAATGTCACAGAACTAAATTACAAGCATTAGTTCTCAGTAGTTTTTCAGAGTAATTTCTATTTTACTGTCAAGAAACAATAACATCTGCAGCATAAATCATTGTAGATAATATTGGGAGAAGCTTTACTTTCTAATTCTTTGAAAAATCATGACAAACAGTATGAACATTAATAATAAAAACACTTGAGGTTAGAATTACTGGCAGGCATTACACTTATCACTTTTTGACCTGCCTACTGCCCCTCTTTGGCCCAAGCCTGAACCTTAGCAAGGCCTTGTAGACCCTACCTGATTGCTTTTTAGTGAACCAATAAATACTCCTTTCAGCCCTGATTGTACTAGGTCTGTGCAGGGTGTAGAGGATGATAAAATAGATCCAGCCAGAGACTGTCCCAGAGAAAACTCCCAGGGGTGGGATGAGTGAGATATTCTGGGATTGAGATATTCTATGTAAATCCCATTTGTCTATTTTCACTTTTAAATGCTTTGAGTTCTTTTTTCTTTTTTTTTTTGAGACAGAGTTTCACTATGTCACCCTCGGTAAAGTGCCGTTGTGTCACAGCTCACAGCTCTTGGGCTTAAGCGATTCTCTTGCCTCAGCCTCCCAAGTAGCTGGGACCACAGGCACCCACCACAGTGCCCAGCCATTTTCTGTTGCAGTTGTCCTTGTTGGTTAGCTGGCCCGGGCTGGGTTCGAACCCTCCAACTTTAGTGCATGTGGCTGGTGCCACAACCACTGTGCTACGGCACCAAGCCATGCTCTGAGTTCTTATCCAAAAAAATCTTTGCTTAGACTGATGTTATGTAGGATTTTATCATGTTTTCTTCTAGTGGCTTTATAGTTTTGTGTCTTACATTTAAGTCTTTAATCCATTTTGAGTTGGTTTTTTTATAGGTGAGAGATATGGGATCAGTTTCAATTACTTGCATGTGGATATCCAATTTTCCTAAACCATTTATTGAAGAGCCTGTCCTCTCCTCAGTGTGTATGTTTTGAGGACTTTATTGAAAATCAATTGGTTGTAAGTTTTTCCATTTCTGTGAAGAATGTCATTGATATTTTGATAGGGATTGTATTGAATCCGTAGATTGCTTTGGGCAGTATGGAATTTTTTTTCTTTTTATTTATTTATTTTTGAGACAGAGCCTCAAGCTGTCACTCTGGGTAGAGTGCCATGGCATCACAGCTCACAGCAACCTTCAACTCCTGGGCTCAAGCGATTCTCCTGCCTCAGCCTCCCAAGTAGCTGGGACTACAGCTACTACCCTGTTTCCCCAAAAATAAGACAGTGTCTTATTTTAAAGTGTGTTCCCAAAGATGCGCTAGGTCTTATTTTCAGGGGACGTCTTATCTTTCCTGTAAGTAGGTCTTATTTTTGGAGGATGTCTTATTTTCAGGGAAACGGTAGTAGCTGGGCTATTTTTTTGTTTGTTTGTTTTTTTAACCCCAAGAAAAAGGTTTATTTTTCCATTTTTGTCACCACAAATTTCCGGTTAACAAAGCAGAATTCAATTTGTAATTAAAACAAAAACAAGACAACCCATAACTCTCTCCTAGAGTGGATGTGATGACATAAGGATAATACCAAGTGTACAAATGACAAAAGATTCCTATGGCTCAGTGAGTAGGGCGCTGGCCCCATATGCCGAGGGTGGCAGGTTCAAACCCAGCCCCGGCCAAACTGCAACCAAAAAATAGCCGGGTGTTGTGGTGGGCGCCTGTAGTCCCAGCTGCTTGGGAGGCTGAGGCAAGAGAATCACGTAAGCCCAAGAGTTAGAGGTTGCTGTGAGCCGTGTGACGCCATGGCACTCTACCCGAGGGCGGTACAGTGAGACTCTGTCTCTACAAAAAAAAAAGATTCCAAACTAACTAAAATGATCATCCTTCCTGAAATTTCTCTTAAAAAGCAGAGAAGTAGAATCAATGCTGCCACCTAGTGGCTGCGAAACCAGGTAGCATACTGGAGCAAAACAGATCATAGACCCAACTATTTGGTTTTCCAGACTGACACCTATCAGGCCACTTACTCCTTACCTTTTTGCAAAAATATCAAAACATATCCAAAGCAATCCCTCCTCCAGAGTCCTAGTGTAAATACTGGAATAGAGCAACCCAAGTCTGTCCTGTGACACCGACTACTTCACATGAAACTTTCCTCTTCCCATCTTCAGGTCAGTTTGCCCAGTCATATGGCCCAGAAGATATGATACAGGAGAACATGGACACATCTAAGGCGTTCATCTGTTCAGAGTGTATACACAGTAATTTTGATATCTGTTGCCTCAAATACTTCCTCGATCATGGCAGATACATTTTCCCATTGCAGATGATCAAGACCACACCCAATCCTGGGCATGGAGAGGTCCGTGACTCCATTTTTCAGACAATGAGACTTCATGGCCTCTAAACTCTTTTACAAGTTTTCATAAGTTGGCTTGTGCGAAGCCCTTTTCTTTGTAATCAAGTAATATATATATCGCCCATCTCTCTTCAGAACAGCCACTTCTCCAGATTTCTTTTGCACCACTCCAAATTTCTTCTTGAAGAGAACAGCTATCCCAGCACCCATGCGACAATCCTCACTGATACAGTGGGCTAAAGAGTCTTTTTGGGGCACGCAAAAAGATCTCCTTTCACATACGTGATTCTGCCTCCTTCTTGATCTTCATTAAGGCTGCTGGCCATGATACTGAGTTGGCTATTTCCAGAATGTGTTTCTTCAGCCAGGTTACCCTTCACCTGCAAAGGAGTCAGCTGTTAGGAGGTCCCTGCCCCGCAGGGAAAGGGCTCCAGTTCCCTGGGCTATTTTATTATTATTTTTTTTTTGGTTGCAGCCATCATTGTTGTTTGGTGGGTCCAGGCTGGATTAGAACCCACCAGCTCAGGTGTATGTGGCTGGTGCCTTAGTAGCCACTTGAGCCACAGGCACTGAGCCTATTTATTTATTTTTTATTGTTGGGGATTCATTGAGGGTACAAGATGTGTCACATACTGAGACTCCACCCCCTCCCTTTCTCTGCTCTTCCTTTCCCCCACCCCCTCCCTCCTTTCTTTCTCTGCTCTCCCCTTTCCCCACACACTACCGTTTCATAAATTGTCCTCAAATCAAGATTGAATACATAGGATTCATGCTTCTCCATTCTTGTGATGCTTTACTAGGAATAATGTGTTCCACTTCCATGCAGCTTGATAGAAATGCTGTGAAGTCTTCATTTTTTTAATGGCTTAATAATATTCCATAGTATACATGTACCACAGCTTGTTAATCCATTCCTGGGTTGGGGGGCATTTAGGCTTTTTCCACATTTTGGTGATTATACATTGAGCTGTGACAAACAGTCTGGTACAAGTGTCCTTATAAAAGGTTTTCTTTCCTTCTGGATAGATGCCCAATAATGGGATTGCAGGATCAAATGGGAGGTCTAGCTTGAGTTCTTTGAGTTTACTCCATACTTTCTTCCAAAAAGGTTGTATTAGTTTATAGTCCCACCAGCGGTGTAAAAGTGTTCCTTTCTTTCCACATCCTAGCCAGTATCTACAGTTTTTTTTTTTTCCCAAAGTAAATTTATTTCAGGTTAATGTGGGGGTACAAGCAATCAGGTCAAAATATTTGATTTAGTTAGGTAGAGTTCATCTTGTGGTTATGACCCCACTCAAAAGGTGTGCCAGCCTGTGCCCATTCAGCATCTACAGTTTTGAGATTTTGTGATGTGGGTCATTCTCACTGGGGTTAGATAATATCTCAAGGTGGTTTTGATTTGCATTTCTCTGATAATTAGGGATGATGAGCATTTTTTCATATGTTTGCTAGAAATTCATCTGTCTTCCTGAGAGAAGGTTCTGTTCATCTCTCTTCCCCTTTTATATGTGGGATTATTGGCTTTTTTCATGCAGATTAATTTAAGTTCTCCATAAATCCTAGTTATTAAGCTTTTTTTCTGATTCAAAATATGCAAATATCTTTTCCCAGTGTAGGTTGTTTATTTGCTTTGGTTATGGTCTCCTTAGCTATACAGAAGCTTTTCAGTTTCATTAAGTCCCATTTGTTTATTTTGGTTGTTATTGCAATTGCTATGGCAGTCTTCTTCGTAAAGTCTTTCCCCAGGCCCATATCTTCCAGGGTTTTTCTTATGCTTTCTTTGAGGATTTTTATTGTTTCATGACTTAAATTTAAGTTCTTTATCCATCTTGAATCAATTTTTGTGATTGGAGAAAGGTGTGGGTCCAGTTTCAGTTTTTTGCATGTGGATATCCAGTTCTCCCAAAACCATTTATTGAATAGGGAGTCTTTCCCCCAGTGTATGTTCTTGTTCTTTATTGAAGATTAGGTAGTTGTAAGTGTTTAGTTTCATTTCCTGGTTTTTTATTCAATTCCAAATGTCTGTCTGTATTTTTGTGCCAGTACCATGCTGTCTTGACCACTATGGCCTTATAGTACAGCCTAAAATCTGGTATACTGATGCCCCGACTTTATTTTTAGTTATACCCTGCCTTAGCTATACAGGGTTTTTTCTGGTTCCATACAAAATGCAGAATACTTTTTTCCACGTCTTGAAAGTATGATGTTGGTACTTTAATAGGGATAGCGTTGAATTGGTAGATTGCTTTGGGAAGTATAGACATTTTAACAATGTTGATTATTCCCTGCCATAAGAATGGTATGTTCTTCCATTTTTTAATGTCCTCTGCTATTTCCTTTCTTAGGATTTCATAATTTTCTTTCTTTCTTTCTTTTTTCTTCTTCTTCTTCTTTTTTTTTTTTTTTTTTGTAGAGACAGACTTTCACTTTATCACCCTTGGTAGGGTGTCATGGCATCACAGCTCACAGCAACCTCCAACTCCTGGGATTAGGTGATTCTCTTGCTTTAGCCTCTCAAGTAGCTGGGACTACAGGCGCCCACCACAATGCCCGGCTATTTTGTTGTTGTTGTTTGGCCAGGGCTGGGTTTGAACCCACCACCCTTGGTATATGGGGCTGGCGCCCTACCTACTGAGCCACAGGCACCGCAGTCCTTCACCTCTTTTGTTAAGTATATTGCTAGGTATTTTATTTTCTTTGAAACTATGGTGAAGGGAGTTGTGTCCTTAATTAGCTTCTCATCTTGGCTATTATTGGCGTATACAAAGGCTACTGACTTGTGGACATTGATTTTATATCCTGAGACGTTACTGTATTTTTTGATGACTTCCAGGAGTCTTGTAGTTGAGTCTTTGGGTTTCTCTAAGATCATATCATCAGCAAAGAGGGAGAGTTTGACCTCCCCTACTCCCATTTGGATGCAGTATGGAAATTTTTTCTTTTTTTTGAGACAGAGCCTTAAGCTGTCACCCTGGGTAGAATGCCGTGGCATCATAGCTCACAGCAACCTCCAATTTCTGGGCTCAAGCGATTCTCTTGCCTCAGCCTCCCAAGTAGCTAGGATTACAGGCACCTGCCACAAAGCCCAGATGTTTTTTGGTTGCAGCTGTTGTTGTTGTTTGCTGGGCCCGGGCCTGATTCGAACCTGCCAGCTTACGTGTATGTGGCTGGTGCCTTAGCCGCTTAAGCCACAGGCACCAAGCCAACATTATGGAAATTTTAACAATATTAATTCTTCCTAGCCATGAACACAGAACATATTTCCATTTATTTGTGTCCTCTTCAATTTATTTCATCAAGTTTTTTTCATTGTAGAGATCTTTCACCTTTTGGTTAAATTTATTCCTACGTATTTTATGATCCTATAGCTATTATAGATAGCATTACTTTCAGTTTTTTTTTTCTTTTTTGGGGGGACAGAGTCTCGCTCTATTGTCCAGGGTAGAATGCTCTGGCATCAGAGCTCACAGCAATCTCAAACTATTGGGCTTGACCAATCCTCTTGCCTTAGTCCATTGAGTAGCTGGAACTACAGGTGTGTGCCACTATGCCTGGCTTATTTCTCTCTCTCTATATATACATATATACATATATATACATATTTTTTTTTTTTAGTAGAGACAGGGTCTTGCTCTTGCTCAGGCTGATCTGGAACTTGTGAGCTCAAACAATCTACCTGCCTCCACCTCTCAGAGTGTTAGGATTACAGGCTGAGCCACCAGGTCCGACCCAGCATTACTTTCTTGATGCCTTTTTCAGATAGTTCGCTATTGGCATGTAGAAACACTACTGATTTTTATGTTGATTTTGCATCCTGCAACTTCACTGAATTCATTCTAACAGGTTTTTTTTTGGTGGAGTCTTTAGTGTTTTCTATATATATATATGTTCATGTTACCTGCAAAAACAGACAACAAATACTTCTTCCTTTGCAATTTGGATGTTTTCATCTAGCTATCTATCTCCTCCCACCCCCAATAGCTCTGATTGGGACTTCCAGGCCAGGCTATGGCTCACACCTGTAATCCTAGTACTCTGGGAGGCTGAGGTGCTGAACTCACAGGTTTGAGACCAGCCCGAGCCAGAGTGAGACTCCGTCTCTAAAATAGCTGGGCGTGTGGCAAGCACCTGTAGTCCCAGCCACTCCAGAGGCTGAGGCAAGAGAATTGCTTAAGCCCATGTTTGAGGTTGCTGTGAGCTATGATACCACAACACTCTACTGAGGGAGACAAAGTGAGATCCTGTCTCGGAAAAAAAAAAAAAAAAAGAAATGTAATAAAAAGTTATACAAACAACAACAACAACAACAACTAAACTAGCCAGGCTTGGTGACCGTAGCACAGTGGTTATGGTGCCAGCCACATACACCAAGGGTGGCAGGTTTGAACTCAGCACGGGCCAGCTAAACAATAATGACCATTGCAACAAAAAAATAGCCGGGCATTGTGGCAGGCACCTGTAGTCCCAGCTACTTGGGAGGCTGAGGCAAGAGAATTGCTTAAGCCCAAGAGTTTGAGGTTGCTGTGAGCTGTAATGCCACGGCACTCTACCGAGGGTGACATAGTGAGACTTTGTCTCCAAAAACAAAAATCAAAAAACAAAAAAACAAAAAAAACAAACTTGCCGGATATTTGGGCAGGCACCTGAAGTCCCAGCTACTTGGAAGGCTGAGGTAAAAGGATCCCTTGAACAATTACAGCAGATAATACTGCCTTACCATTATAGTTGCCCGGACTGTTTCAGATATTAATACACTATAACTGCTCATTGTCATTTAGCAGGCCCAGGCGGGGTTCGAACCTGCCAGCCTCAGTGTATGTGGCCGGTGCCCTAACCACTGAGCTACAGGCACTGAGCCACAATAACAGCTCAAAGATATCTTGTGCTAATCATGAAAGTTGCCTTCCCCATTGATATATGGGATTATTGGCTTTTTTCATGGATTAATTAGGTTCCTATGACTCTACCAGTTTTTGTTTTTTTATTTTTGAGACAGATTTTCATTCTGTCACATGGGGTAGAGTGCAGCAGTGTCAAAGTAGATTGCTGTAGATAACCTCAAACTCCTGGGTTGAAGCAATCCCCTTGCCTCAGCCTCCCAAGTGGCTGAGGCTACAGATGTGTGCTATGACATCTGACTAATTTTTCTACTTTTGGTAGAGGTGGGGTCTTGCTGTTGCTTGGGCTGTTCTTGAACTCCTGAGCTCAAGCCTTCCTCCTGCCTTGGCTGTTGTCCTCAGAACTAGATGCTCAGAGACTCAGAGATAAGCACTGCACACAGAACAATTATTATGAGAGGGAGATCAAGGCTCGCTCAGGCCTGTGGTGACTTCCCACATTTATTGGGTGTTTTTATACACAGCACTAGTCAAAAGAAAAAAAGGCATAGAAATAGAAAAAGGGACATATAATGGTGAAATCATAAAGACTGCTAAGAAATTCTTTGTTCAGCACACATGCTGCTAGACACACAGTTAGTTCTAAATCGAGACCCTTTGCTCAACACTTTGCTGAAGGCTTAACCACAATGGGTTCTAGCTGTCTTGTTCTTGGTTGATTAGTTCCCTAAAACTTCAGAAAGAATAGTTTGCTAAAAGGAGAATAGAGCAGAGCACTTTTCCCACAACTCCCGCAGGTGCCCAGCCCTAGCTGCAACTGTGCGAAGCCCTCCGGGAACTTTCCTTTCTGTGAACATTTAACTGATTGTTCTTACCAGCCTGGGCATGTCCACAAAGAAAGAAGTTTTTCCATTTTAGGGCAACGTTCCTCGGGGAGCACATGAGGCCATGTCACTTGCTTTGTTTGGGGGGCCAGTACCTCTCCACTTGGCCTCTCAGAGTGGATTACAAGGATGAGCCACCTCCCCCCTGCCTGGAATACCAATTTTTTTAATATACATACTTTTATTACAAAATCTTTTTAAAAAAACAAAATGCAACATCCTAAAAAACCAAAAACTTACTATGTAAACTAGTTTCTACGAGTATGCTGTGCTACCATACACAAGTCAAGAAATTAAACCATTAAATATTTAGGAACATTCAACATCAGAAGCTTTAAAATCTAACTATATGTAGTAGCCCCTCAAAAAGCTACAACCTGCATTTTTTAAAGTATTTTCTCTACAAAGAATCTTATCAGCTACACAAAAATCTGTACAGTTCTTATACTGAGCTAATGTTGAGCTGCACTTGAATTCACACTCTTAGCAAAACAATTGCCTGAGCGTACACACACTCCATATGCATCATTACAGGATAGCCATTTATTCTTCCTCCTCCTCTTCTTCTGCCTCCTCATCTTCAGGTTCATTCTTCTTCTGTGAACCTGTTGGCCTGCCAGGGCCTTCCTTCCCTGCTTCACTTTTGCCCTTGGCACAGTATGCAGCAATATCCTTTCCACATTTCTCCTTTAGCTTTGCTGCTTTCTGTTCCTATGGCTATTTATCTTTGGCTGACTGCTCAGACCACATTTCACTCAATTTTTTTGCAGTATCCCCAATGGACAGGCCCAGGTGTTTACTTTTGATCTTTGGGCAATGTTCTGAACAAAACAGGAAAAAGGGCAGACAGGGGCCTTTTAGGAGCATTGGGATCTTTTTTCTTTCCTTTCTTGTCGCCTTTGGGAGGAACATAGTTCTTGGGAGGAACATAGTTCTTCATCTTTCTGTTATAGTGAGCTCTGTCATTTTTGGCCATATCTTCAAACTTGGACTTTTCCTTTGCAGACATGGTCTTCCACCGCTCCGAGCACTTCTTGGAGAACTGGGCGAAGTTGACGGAGGAGTCCGGGTGCTTCTTCTTGTGCTCTTGGCGGCACGTCTGCACGAAGAAGGCATACGATGACATCTTGCCCCGTGGCTTGTT
Organism: Nycticebus coucang; assembly: GCF_027406575.1. NCBI lineage: Eukaryota > Metazoa > Chordata > Mammalia > Primates > Lorisidae > Nycticebus > Nycticebus coucang. Next base: position 65,839,834 of record NC_069782.1, on the reverse strand, counting down.
GGGGTCTCCCTTGCCCATGGCGGCGGCACCACGTCCACCTGCTGCGAGCTTTTCCCTCAAGAGTCCCCACAATGGAGGCTGGTCCGCCCGCTTCGCTGCCTCCCTGGAGCTCTGGCGTCGGCTATACCGATTTTTAAATTTATGATCTTTAAATTTCTTAAAGAAATCTTAAATAGAGAGTGCACTGTTGTGCCCAGGTCACAGGGTACCCCTCATAAGACCAAGTCCCATGCAAAAGCAAGAGGTAGTTTATTCACAAGCTGGGGCTTGGGCTTCTCCCTTCCTAATGCATCAGGAGAGCAGAGAAGCCCCCACCCCCACCCCCACAGAGGGAAGAGCAGTTTTAAGGATACAGAAAGGAAAAAGAGAGAGGGGATAGGGGCTTAGGAAACTGGACGATGTTTATTGTCAATGTTTGATCTGGGCTAATTAGCCTGGGGGAAGGATTTACTACTACTGGGGTCGAGGGTGGGTGCCCTTATCGCTAGGGGCAGACATACTGGAGCCCGGGGTGGGGGAGGAAGCAGGTTGCCTATCACCTTTGGTATGCAAGCAGGTTGCCTGTCACCTTTGGTATGCAAGCAGGTTGCCTATCACCTTTGGGATGCAGCTGCAAATTGAAGGCTGTGGGGCAAAGTGGGGTCAGTGAATGCTGTGAGACAAAATGGAGTTAGTTTTAACAAAATGGAGTTAGCTTGGTCCTTTCATTCCCCTCTTTTCTAGTGCATAGAAGATCCAATCATGGGTCTTCAGCAGGTTTTATGGGCCCTAGCTCTAGGTCATCACCAGTGAATCCAGAGCTGAGGGGAGTATACTGTGCCCGTAAAACCATTATTTGAACTGCATTGATCCTGGATTGGATGAGGGCTAGTAACTTGTTAATTATGCAGGGACCGAAAGTCAATAGTAGTAATAGGATTACAAGTGGGCCTACTATGGTCGAAATTAAGGTTGTGAGCCAGGGGATTTGCTGAACATAGATTCATACCAGCTCTGGGACTGTTCCTGTTCGAGTTTCCTTTTATGCAGACTTTCCCTTACTAATTCCATTGACTGCTTAACTACTCCTGAGTGATCAGCATAAAAACAGCATTCTTCTTTTAAGGCTGCACACAATCCACCTTGCTGAAGGAACCAGTAAGTCCAGCCCCTGACTGTTTTGGAGCACTACTTCAGAGAGGGAAGTTAGAGATTCTCGAAGGTGGGAGATGGAATTTTCAATTCTTTCTATGTCTAAGTCTATTGCAGCACGCAAGGCACCATAGTGTTTATCTTGGAGAACTAGGGATTAGATTCCTGTACCTGCCCCTGCTATGCTAAGTCCCATGAGCATGGCTAGAGTTATTGCAGTGACCAGTTCTCTTTTAATTCTATTAATTGTACTCACAACTGGCTCATATGCTCAGTACAGATCTTCTTCCGAGTGATAGAGCAGTTTGAGGATGAGCTGTACTAATACACAAAAATCTTGGGTTAGGTTAAGAACTGCCCTGACCTGGCCCACGGGTCAGTCAACAGGGATACCTGGAGGAGGGGGTGAGAATGGGAAGGGGCAAGGGGCGCGAAGAATGGAGACAAGACAGGAGTCTGATCAAGTCTCGTTTATTGCAAAGTTCTTCCAGGGTATATAAGGGTAGGTGAAGGAGGAGGTTTACGTCACCAGGTATCCAAGCAACCTGGCCTTGGTGGAGATAAGTTCCAAACGACAAGCTTCCAAGTTTCGCTCACGTGATTTACGAGAAGAGGCCTAGCTTTTGCAGGGAAATAGAAACTTAGGCCTAGCATTTGCAGGGAAATAGAAACTGAAGTCTGTTAGTACCGGAAATAGCACTCGGCCTACAAAATAGATGCTGTGGTGTCAGCCTTCCACACTGCCCCATGTAAGCACAGGGTGACTCCTGTAGAGCAAGCCCACCAGGAATTGTTGGCGGGAATCACATACCCCGTTCCATCCCAGAAGAAAGTTTGATTGCATAAATGCTGGCATGGGGGAGGTGGGGTGTGTTTGACCTATACAGGTTCCGTGTCCTAGAATGGACTGTAAGGTGACTCGCGGCCCGGACTGCTGCCAGCAGCAGTCATTAGCTTGGGAGCTGACTTTAGGTTTACTTATTAGGGCAATTCCTTCATAATAGGGGGGTTTAGCTTCTACACACAACCAACAAGACTTAGTGAGGTCTGTTCTGGAAGTGTTTAAAACCTGGTACGTAGCAGCAACTAATTTCCAAAGTGGATCAGGATCCGAGGTTGGTGCAAATGTGTGGTTTAGAATCAAACCTTGAATGCTGAGTGCTTGGCCTGGGGAGCTAGGGGAGTCGGGGGACTTAGGTGTGGCTACAGGGGGAGGTTTAAGCACCATGTTGGGGCCTACCACAGCGGGCCTGTCATTAACTGGGGTGTATGACTCTGAGTTGGAAAACGGCACCTGGATCTGTCTGAGTGGAATCATACAATTGTATACCCCACAATTTGCCACGTTCCCATTCCACTGACTGTTTTCCTCTTTCAGTGAAGTTGATGCTAAGCTTATCACATCTGGGGTTTTCTTCTGGGTTACAGGTACCTGACTTCATGAAAGGACATTTATGTTTTCGCTTTACTTCAATCAAGTCTCCTTTTCTAGGGGGGGTCCCACCATATTTTCCCAGTGGAGACACAGTCCCATGACTTACAGAAATAGTAATATGCTCCTCCACACTTATCAGGAAGTTGCCCGGGGCAGATATAAATCCACCTGGTCATTCCAGGATGACACCAAAGTTTGGTGATGCCTAGTAAATCATGGAGGTCTACCACTAGCTCCGGGAACCAAGTACCTTTAGGGTGAATTCCAGAGGTTTGGTTGAGCACGGTTCCTGTGCCAGCATGAGTTAACTAGCCATGTTACTTGAATGGGATGATGGGGGTTGGTAGTGAGGGAAATAGACAATAAGGCAGAGCAAGTCAGTAAGTAATACACATATGGTAACCTCAGGGGTCCTGGCATTTCTGCAGCTTGAGTTTTAGTGGATTATCAGTGTCCCAGCGGAGTTTCCACTGCGGGGTGGAGTCCTCTTTGGTGGTGAACGGGTCGGCTAGGTGAGTGTGCATGTAATGTATCCAGGAGGTGATGCCCTCAACCTTGAGTGCAGTGGGGGTGACAAGGACCACGGTGTATGGACCCTTCCACTGGGGCTCCAGCGCCTCTTGCCGGTGATGTTTCACATACACCCAGTCTCCAGGTTGGAAAGTGTGCGGTTCAGGGACAGGTCCTGAGCAGTAGAGTGCCATGAGTCTCTCCCAATCAGCTTGTTGTGCCTTTTGGTAAAAATGCAAAGTTACTGCATAATCTTTCCAAGTTTTAAGGTCAGGATCCTCTGAGATAAGGGCCTTGCAGTATACCTTAGGGATTATAGGGGGTTGCCTCCCAAAGAGAATTTCATAGGGAGTTTTCCCTATCAAGTAGGGAGAGTTTCACATCCGGTACAGGGCAAAGGGGAGGAGAGACACCAAGTCACCACCAGTCTCTATGATTAATTTGGTCAGGGTCTCTTTTAGAGTGCGGTTCATCTGCTCTACCTGCCCTGAACTTTGGGGCCGATAAGCATAATGCAATTTCCAATTAGTCCCCAAGTCTTCTGCTAAACTCTACACTATCTGAGAAGCAAAGGCTGGGCCATTATCTGACCCTATCTGATTAGGGATTCCAAACCAAGGCATTATAACTTCTAATATTTTCTTTACTACTACCTGTGCAGTCTTGTTTTTGTAGGAAATGCTTCTACCCATTGTAGAAAGTGTCTACGAAAACAAGGAGATATTTATATCCATATTTACCTTGCTTAACTTCAGTAAAGTCCACTTCCCAGTACCTGGCTCTGTTCCATGCTCTCTGGACCCTGGATTGTGGGGGCTAAATACACTGTTGGTCATAATATGTACTTTGCATGAAGCTATAAATTCATCAATTTTGGCATTCTGGTTTTGTATCTTGATTTTGGTGTGGCGCAGCAAGTCTTTCATTTTGCGCGACCCCAGGTGGGTGGAGGAGTGGATTCTATTGAGGATTTCCTGTCCCAGTTTTGCCGGCACAAGCACTTTGTCATCACAGGTGACGTACCATCCGTTGTACTTTTCAGGGGAGTGGGCCTATAGGATCTGCTTTATCCATTGTAAGTCCTCTGGGGTATACTCTGGAGATAGTGGGAGTGTTGGGGACCCAGGGTCTGGCAACATGGTATTAGGAAGCTCTTGGGTAATTGAAGTGGCTATAGTTTTGGTGACCTGGTCGGCCTGCCAGTTGTCTCTGGCCATAGGGGAATCGCCCTGCTGATGGCCAGGGCAGTGGTTGATAGCTAGCTTCTGGGGAAGCCATAAGGTTAAGTATTTCTTCTTTATTTTTAATAGTCTTTCCTTCTGCCATGAGGAGCCCTCTCTCCTGATAGATTGCCCCATGTATGTGGGCAGTGGCAAAAGCATATCAGCTATCAGTAACGATGTTAAGTCTCAGGCCTTTTCCCAAGGTCATAGCTTGTGTTAGGGCTGTAAGTTCAGCCCTTTGAGCTGACGTTCCAGCCGGGAGGGGCTCTGCCCAAACAGTCTCAGTCTCAGACACCACTGCCGCCCCTGCATACCTGCATCCATCCTGTATGAAGCTGCTCCCATCTGTGTACCAAGTGGCTTCTGCATCAGGGAGAGGCTGGTCCATGAGGTCCTGGTGTATGCTTTGGACCTGGGCCAGGATGTCAACACAGTCATGCAGGGGGGCATCTAGGTCCAGGTCTGGCAGTAAGGTCGCTGGATTGAAAGAGGTCTTTGGCAGAAATCGGATTCATGGAGGATTTAGTAAAAGGCCCTGGTAGTGGGCGAGCCGGGCATTGCTAACCCATCAATCAGTGGCTGTTTGAGGACTCCGTCAATGGCATGAGGGGTCATGATCAATAGCTCCTGCCCTAAAGTCAATTTTTCTGCATCCTTAACCAGCAACACAGTGGCTGCAATGATGCGTAGGCATGGGGGCCAGCTTGCTGCTACAGGTCTAGTTTCTTTGACAGGTAGGCGACCTGCCAGATCCAGGGACCAAGCGATTGAGTAAGCACTCCTTTTGCTATGTCTTTGTGCTTGCCTACATACAGATGAAAGGGCTTGGTAATATCTGGGAGTCCTAGGGCCGGAGCCGAGAGCAAGGCTCGTTTCAGGGCCTGGAAGGCTTTTTCTTGTTCTGCGCTCCACTGGAAAGGCAGGCTGTCCTGGGTGGCTTCATAGAGGGGCTTTGCTATCTCTGCGAACCCCAGAATCCACAGATGGCAGAACCCAGCTGACCCAAGGAATTCCTGCACCCCTCGCTGTGTGGTCGGGTGGTGGTGGTGGGGATTTTCAGAACTGTTTCTTTTCTTGCCTGGGACAGCCACCGCTGCACATCTTTAAGGATGTACCCCAGATAACTCACAGTTTGTTGACAAATCTGAGCCTTCTTGGCAGAGGCCTGGTACCCCAGAGCTTCTAATGCAGTCAGCAAGTCCTGGGTGCCTTGGTGGCATTCTGCTTCTGTCTCAGCTGTGATCAGAATGTCATCTACATACTGTAAAAGAGTCAGGTGAGGGTGCTGCTGCCGGTACTCACTCAGGTCTTCATGTAAAGCTTCATCAAAGATGGAGGGGGAGTTCTTGAACCCTTGTGGCAGCCGGGTCCAGTTAAGTTGACCATGGATCCCTTGCTCTTCACTGTTCCACTCAAAGGTGAACATTGTCTGGCTCTGGGGGGCTAGTGGGAGGCTGAAGAAGGCATCTTTTAAGTCAAGAACAGTGTACCATACTCGATCAGGGGTGAAAGCACTTAACAGTGTATAAGGGTTTGGGACGGTGGGGTGGCTGTCTAGTACTCGCTTGTTGACCTCTCTTAGGTCCTGGACTGGTCTACAGTCATGAGTCAGTGGCTTTTTTACAGGCAACAGGGGAGTGTTCCATGCAGATTGACAGGGCACTAGTATCCCACTCTTAAAAAGTCTCCAGATGTGAGGCATGATGCCCTGCCGGGCTTCTTGAGACATGGGATACTGCCGTACTCATACAGGTTCAGCCATTGGCTTGAGCTCTACGATGACCAGTGTTCGGTGGGCAGCTAGCCCCACTCCTCCAGTCTCAGCCCAGGCAAGCAGGTAGGTTTTCAGCCATACAGTGATATCTGTTGGCTGATTGCTCTTAGGCTGCTGCTGGTGCAGTCTGTACTCATCTTCAAGTTGTAAGGTGAGTATTTGTATGGGACTCCCATACTGATCTGTGATAAAGGGTCCTTCATCTTTGAAGATGATATGAGCCCCTACTTTAGTTAGGAGGGAGTAGGGGAAGTCTGGAATAACCATGAACACATGGGATAACTGGCCCATGCCTAAGTCCACAGTTCTTCGGGTAGTCCATGAATATTGTTTGATGCCTGTGGCCCCCTGGACCCATGATTTCTGGGTATCCATAGGGCCATGGTCCTGGGTCAGGACGGAGTGCTAGGCCCCGGTATTTACTAGGAAATTTATTGGGGTCCCCTCCACTCTGAAAGTTACCCAGAGCTTGGGGAGGGGTGACGAGCCCTGACCTCCCTATGCTTCAAGCCCGCTTAGCTCCAAGACTGGCACTGGGGCGGGGGGCATGAAGGTCTGGGGGTCTGTTTCTTGGGGCACTCACAGGCCCAGTGTCCACATTCCTTACAATAGGTGCACTGGTCCTTCTGGAGGTGGAGTCTTTCCCCACCTGGGGAGCCCTCCTTACCTCTTGCCTCCAGTCGGGGCAGTTGCCTTTCTTTTTCATCCGGAGTCATGGCCGTGGAGGCTAGGAGGATCCTGGCCAATTCCTGGGTCTGTCTTCTAGCTGCCTTTGTTTGCTTTTCCTTGGGGGTCTCTTGGTTGTTATAGACTTTTTCAGCAACTTCTAAGAGGTCCTATAAGGACTTCTCACCCAGTCTATCTATTCTCTGCAACTTATGTTTAATGTCTGGAGCTGACTGGTTAACGAAGAACATGACAACTGCTGCTCTATTCTCTACAGCTTCAGGATCTAGGGGTGTGTGCATGCGGAATGCCTCCATGATTCTTTCTAAGAAAGCTGCAGGAGGTTCTGTCATTTCCTGTTGCACATTACCTACCTTGGCCAAATTAGTCAGTTTTCTAGCCACTTTATGGAGACCCCTCATTAGAATCTGGTGGTAGGCTTGGAGTCTCACCTGACTGTTCCCCTCAGGACATGTGAGGGGAAAGGTTGCATCTATGAGAGCCTGATTGGTAGTGGGGTTCCCATCTGGACCCTCAATGGCCTTCCTGACCTCAGCCACGATGCGGTTCCTCTCCTCGGTGGCAAAAAGGACCTGTAAGAGCTGCTGACAATCATCCCAAGTGGGCTGATGAGTAAAAAGAATTGAGTCTAAGAGGTCAATTAAAGCAGTAGTTTTTTCAGAGAATTTAGGATTCTGCATCTTCCAGTTATAAAGATCACTTGTGGCAAAGGGCCAATAGTTATATGCTTGGTTTGGGGGGTTTGCTTTATGGGGGGGCCCACTGCACGAAGGGGTAGCACGGTGGAGACTGCCGCCAGATTGCACAGGGCTCTATGGCGTGTGTGGGGTGGGCTCTGGAGATTACTCCCTGGACCTGGGGCTGGAGTGGCCTCGTTGCCTGGCGGACTCGGAGGGACAGGTGCCCCCCAAAGGTGAGGGTTGATAAGGAGGGGGAAAAGGCACTTCTGGATCAGTTCCTCCTAGGAGGACTGGGGAAGGGGCAGTGGGTTCAGGAGACTTCTCCTTTTTCTCCCTCAAGGCTAGGAGCTTGGCCACTTCTTTGTCTGGTGGGGAAAGAAAAGGTTTTAACCATGATGGTGGGTCCTCCACGAGGTCCTGCCAAGCAGTTATATACAGGATTTAATCTGGGTGCCCGGTCCCAGATCGGTAGACTATATCTTTGACCTGAAAGATAATGGGGAGATGAAAAGTGCCAGCAGGTGGCCATCCGGCATGTAACACAAGCCATTCATTTCTGCAAAGAGTCACAAGTTTATTTCTAGACGTTGAAACCGTACTTTCGGGCTTTGTCTTTGAAATCCTGGAAATGAGCCAAAGTTAGGGAAAGGGGTGTCATCTGCGTCTGTCCCATGTCGCCCTCTAAATATAACAAGACCCACCCAAAACAAATAGCACACAAGATACTTCCAGAAAGCAAGAGCCTGCCCTTGTGGGTTTCCAGGCAAAACTGAAAATGAGACAATGGTGTAACTTCTCCCAGCAGTCGCGACCCGCCTTGTCTCTCAACCAGAGGATCGTCTGGTCTTCTTGAATAGGGACTGGGGGTTCCACGTCCCAGTCTCCTATCCACTGGGCATTTCCTGTCCTACTCTGCTGCGGGTTCCACGTCCTGACTGTAGACTTAACAAACAAAACCAACACAGAATAGGACAAGACAAATAGACGATGCCAGCACACACACACTCACCTCCGGAGTAGATTCTTGGTGATTTGGTGGGGCAAATCCCAAATGAGCCCCCAAATGCTGTGCCCAGGTCATGGGGTACCCCTCATAAATCACCCAAAGACCAAGTCCGATGCAAAAGCAAGAGGTAGTTTATTCACAAGCTGGGGCTTGGGCTTCTCCATTCCTGACGCAGCAGGAGAGCAGAGAAGCCCTGACCGCAGAGGGAAGAGCAGTTTTAAGGATACAGAAAGGAAAAAGGGAGGGGGGGATAGGGGCTTAGGGAACTGGACAATGTTTGTTGTCAATGTTTGATCTGGGCTAATTAGCCTGGGGGAAGGATTTACTACTACTGGGGTCGAGGGTGGGTGCCCTTATTGCTAGGGGCAGACATACTGGAGCCGGGGGTGGGGGAGGAAGCAGGTTGCCTATCACCTTTGGTATGCAGCTGCAAATTGAAGGCTGTGGGGCAAAGTGGGGTCAGTGAAGGCTGTGAGACAAAATGGAGTTAGCTTGGTCCTTTCAGCACCTTCAGTGACCGAGAGAAACACAAGATGGAAATAAAGATTTTATTACTTTTAAGTCCTGAGTGTACACAGCGCACATGGAGGCCACATATATGTCGGTCAGAGACCTTATAGAGAGAGAGGAAGATGAACCTATGTGTCAATGCCATTATAAAGACCAGGGTTTTATCTGAATTAGAATTCTCTCAGAATTTTAATTGGTGGATTTAAAGCAAGTAGATGTGAGTTCCAAGAAGTAATGCTGTAACTGAGAGGTGATGGTCATTGTGTTATTAACTGTTATGGAGTCCAAATTTTATGTATATTTATATATATATTTAATAGTTTTTGCTCTTTCTGGTCATATGTAAAATTCCAAGATCATCAATATCTCCCCCCCTTTTTTTCTAAAAGTATTATAGTTTTCCTTCTTATGTTTCGGTTTATTATCTATTTTGGGAAATTACTATGTTTGTGGTAATGTAACAGCCCAAATTCATTCTTTTGTATGTGACTATCCAACTGTCTGAGCACCAGTTTATGAAAAGAATATGCTTTCCCCATTCTTGGTACGTGATTTTGAAATAAGCCAGTCCAATAATGACAAATACTGCATGTCCCACTTATATGAAGTACTTAGAGTAGTCAGATTCATGGAGACAGAAAGTAGAATGGTGGGTGCCAAGGGTTAGGGGGAGGAGGTAGAGGGAAGTTGTTTATTAGGTAGAGAGTTTTAGTTTTATAAGATAAAACAGTTCTGGAGATTGGTTTCACAATGTCAATGCACTTAATACCATTGAACTATACACTTAAAAGTGGTTAAGATGTAAATTTTATGGTGTGTATACATTACCAAGATTAGAGTGAAAAGTTTTCTTTTCTTTTTTTTTTTTTTTGTAGAGACAGAGTCTCACTTTGTCACCCTCGGTAGAGTGCCATGGCATCACGCAGCTCACAGCAACCTCCAACTCCTGGGCTTAGGTGATTCTCTTGCCTCAGCCTCCCAAGTAGCTGGGACTACAGGTGCCTGCCACAATGCCAGCTAATTTTTTCTTTTGTTGCAGTTTGGCTGGGGCCAGGCTTGAACCCTCCATCCTCAGTATAGGAGGCTGACGCTCCACCCACTGAGCCACAGGGGCTGCCCCAGAGTGAAAAGTTTTAAAGCAAGAGAGTAAAAACACAAATCATAGAATGTAAGAAAATTTTGCAAATTATATATCTGATAAGGAACTTATATTGAGAATATATAAAGAACTTTTATGATTCAACAATAAAAAGATACATGCATTTAAAAGTGGCAAAGGTGGCTCAGCACCTGTAGCTCAAGGGGCTAAGGTGCCAGCCACATACATCAGAGCTGGTGGGTTCAAATCCAGCCCAGGCCTGCCAAACAACAATGACAACTACAACCACAAAATAGCCAGGCATTGTGTTGAGTGCCTGTAATCTCAGCTACTTAGGAAGCTGAGGCAAGGGAATTGCTTAAGCCTAGGAATTGGAGGTTGCTGTGAGCTGTGATGCCACAGCACTCTACCCAGGGTGACAGCTTGAGGCTCTGTCTCAAAAAAATAAAATAATAAAATAAAATAAATGTGGCAAATGTAACATGATTCTTAACGTGGTTAAAAAAAAAAAAGGCAAATGGGGTGAGGCACGGTGGCTCACACCTGTAATCCTAGCACTCTGGGAGGCCAAGGTGGACAGATAGGTTGAGCTTACAGGTTCAAGACCAGCCTAAGACAAAGCAAGACTCTGCCTCTAAAAATAGCTGGGTTATGAGAGGTAGAGGGATCAGATGCCTGCACCCTCCACCAAAATAAATAAATAAATAAATAAATAAATAAAATAAAAATGGCCAGGTGTTGTGGGGGGCAGCAGCTACTCGGGAGGCTGAGGCAAGAGAATCGCTTAAGCCCACAAATTTGAGGGTACTGTGAGCTGTGACACCATGGCAGTCTACCGAGGGTGACAAAGTTAGACTCTATCTTGAAAAAAAAGGCAAATGGTATGAATAGGCATTTTTTTCCAAGAAAGATCCACAAATGGCCAAGGGCACATGGAGAGACTGGAAATCACTAATCATGAAGGAAATGGAAATGAAGTGCATGGTGAGAGTCACTGAGCGGTAGCTCTGTAATCCTACCACTCTGGGAGGCCTAGGAGTGTGGATTGACTGAGTTCAGGAGTTTGAGACCAGCCTAAGCAAGAGTGAGACCCATCTCTAAAATAGCTGGGCATTGTGGAAGGTGCCTATAGTACCACCTACTTGGGAGGGTGAGGCAAGGGGATCACTTGAGCCCAAGAGTCTGAGGTAAGTTAGGATGCTATGGTACTCCACTGAAGGTGAAAAAGTGAAACTCCGTCTCAAAATAAATTAGTAAATAAAATAAATAATAGGTGAAATTATGAGTGTTGTCAAAGGTATGGAGAAATTGGTATTCTTTTTTTTTTTTTTGTAGAGACAGAGTCTCACTGTACCGCCCTCGGGTAGAGTGCCATGGTGTCACACGGCTCACAGCAACCTCTAACCCTTGGGCTTACGCGATTCTCTTGCCTCAGCCTCCGGAGCAGCTGGGACTACAGGCGCCCGCCACAACGCCCAGCTATTTTTTTGTTGCAGTTTGGCCGGGGCTGGGTTTGAACATGCCACCCTCGGCATATGGGGCCAGCGCCCTACTCACTGAGCCACAGGCGCCGCCCGAAATTGGTATTTTTATATGCTGCTGGTAGGAATATAAATAATGAATAAATGGATAAACAAAATGTGCTATGTGCTTACCCTGAAATATTGTTCTGCCATAGAAACAAATGAAGTATTAATGCACACTCCAGGATGAATGCCCTTGAAACAATTATGGTAGGTGAATAAAGTAAATCACAGCACATTCTGTATGATTCCACTTCAGGTCCAGAATGGAAAAATATATGGCAACAGAAAGTAAATTAGTGTTTGCAATGTGTTAAGGCTTGGAGGAAGAAAATGAGGAAATGGGGGGATAATAGCTAAGGGGTATAGGAGTTTATTTTTGAAGTGATGAAATGTTCTAAAAGTAATGTTGATGTTTTCAGGTATCTGTAAACATGCTGAAAACGACTGAGTTCTACATCTTAAAGGGTTGCATTGTGTAATGCGTGCATGTCTCAATAAAGCTGTTTAAATAAATAAATGCATTAGGAGTTTTTTTTTATTAAATCATAACTGTATACATTGATATGATCATGGGTCTCATTATGTCACCCTCGGTAGAGTGCTGTGGTATCACAGCTCACAGCAACCTCAAACTCTTGGACTTAAGCAATTCTCATGCCTCAGCCTCCCAAGGACCTGAGACTACAGGCACCTACCACAATACCCAGCTATTTTTTCTTTTTGTAATGGTTGTTATTGTTGTTTAGCAGGCCTGGGCTGGGTTTGAACCTGCCACCCTTGGTGTATGTGGCTGGTGCGGTAACCACTGTGCTATGGGCACTGAGCCTGCACAGGGAGTTTTGATCCAATTTCTTAAGTATATCGAGTTTCCATCAACATTTCAAATTTACATACCCTTTTTGTTTTTTTTTGTAAAGTCACTGATAATAGGAATTAATTGCTTAAATGCCTATAGCTGCTTACATTTAAAAATTCTCTAGGAACACAGTCAAGAACTGATCCAAAATAAATATCCTTCCAGTATAAAATGTACACCTCGAAGTTTTATTGAACATATGTTATAGCTTGAGGTTGCAATGAGAATTCCTCTGCTTAGGCTAGGGTGGTGGAATTCAAAGTTCCCAATAAGGCTGAGTGGGTAGTTCACACCTATAATCCCAGCACTTTGGGAGGCCCAGGCAGGAGGATCACTTGAGGCTAGCCTGGGCAATGTAGTAAGACCTGTCTCTACAAAAAGAAAGAAAATTAGCCAGATGCCACACAGGTCTGTAGTTCCAGCTACTCTGGAGCCTGAGGCAGGAAGATTGCTTGAGCCCAGGAGTTCCAGGTTGCAGTGAGATGTGATTATGCCTCAGAAGAGTGCTGTGGCATCACAGCTGATAGCAACCTCAAACTCTTGGGCTTAAGTGATTATCTTGCCTCAACCTTCAGAGTAGCTGGGACTATAGGCACCTGCCACAACACTTGGCTATTTTTGGAGATGGGATCTCACTCTTGCTCAGGTTGGTCTTGAACCTGTGAGCTCAGGGTAATCCACCTGCCTTGGCCTCCCAGAATGCTAGGATTATAGGTGTGAACCACCGCGCCAGGCCTCTTTTTATTATTATTATTTTTTTGGTGTGTTTAGCAGACCCTGGCCGCATTTGAACCCTTCCTTCCCCCACCCCATGCATGGGGTCATTGCTCTAACTATTGAGCTACAGGCGCCCAGCCCATAGGCATGATTGTTCATCCATCAGGGACACTCAGGAATCACGGAGGCTTAAGGGAACAAATTCTAATAGACAAAGGAGCTGGGGAAATGTAAAGAGAATTTATATTTCCTTTTGGTCTATTAGGTTCCTCAATGGTTTGTGAAAGCAGAAACACACAGAGCAGGGGTGGGAGGGGCTGGCATGAGAAAGAAAGGAGGCAGAGGCTCGGAACCTGTGGCTCAAGCGGCTACGGTGCCAGCCACATACACCTGAGCTGGTGGGTTTGAATCCAGCCCGGACCGCCAAACAATGATGGTTGCAACCAAAAAATAGCTGGGCATTGTGGCAGATGCCTGTGGTCCCAGCTACTTGGGAAGTGGAGGCAGGAGAATTGCGTCAGCCCAGAATTTGGAGGTTGCTGTGAGCTGTGATGTCACAGCACACAACCCAGGGTGACAGCTTGAGGTTCTGTCTGAACAAACAAACAAACAAACAACAACAACAACGACAAAAAGAAAGAAAGAAAAGAAAAAAGAAAAGAAAGAAAGGAGGCAGAGAGACAGAATTTAGGCCTTATTGAAAAACTATGAGTTAATAATTTTTCTATTATTTTGCTATAATTGAGAGGGGATACCTGGAAAAAGTAAGGTCTAAGAGAACAGAGGTCTTCTCAAGGAGACACTAAGGATAAACTGCAAGATCCCTTCTACAAATTCCTAAGAGCTGAGTTGCCAAATCTTAGGAATTTTTAAATTCTTGGGACTGGGAAACTAATCCTTGGTTCCACTTCCGTAAAAGCCCAAGCTGCTTCTCCAGCTTGATTCAAACTGACCAATGAGAAAGGTACTAGTGGGCTGAAACTTTGCCTGGAGATAAGAAGAAGAAGACTGAGCCAGTCAGGGAGCACAGCCATTTTGAATTCTTCTGTGCCATGGCTCCACTGGCTGGAATAAAGCCCTTCCTTTTTTTATTTTATTTTTTTGTAGAGACAGAGTCTCACCTTATTGCCCTTGGTAGAGTGCCGTGGCATCACACAGCTCACAGCAACCTCCAAATCCTTGGGCTTAGGCGATTCTCTTGATTCAGCCTCCCAAGTAGCTGGGACTACAGGCGCCCGCCATAACGCCCGGCTATTTTTTTGTTGCAGTTTGGCCGGGGCTGGGTTTGAACCTGCCACCTTTGGCATATGGGGCCGGCGCCCTACCCGCTGAGCCACAGGCGCTGCCTGCCCTTCTTCTTTTAAACATGATGTTTGGGTGTTTTTCTCTCCATTGGGCCTCATCTTCCTGCAAAATTTCTGGTTCCCTGACCAGGAAGGAAGACCACCCAAGGAGAGAACAGGCTCAGATGCACCTGGTGGTTGCCACCAACTCTCTGGACATGCGCAGGGGACCCTGATCAGCCTGGGCAACATGAACCACTGAGTGCTCCAGGGACAACAGTTTTGTCTCCCTGTGTGGACATCTCAACTGGGCAGAGAAACACCCCCCTCAGCAGGTCTTCATGAAGTCAAACACTGGGAGGAACTGGCAGGCAGGAACTGGCACCTGCAGGGGAGACATCTGAGGTAAGGTAGGACAAGTCACATTCCACTATATTTGAGTGGGCAGTAGATTATAGTCAGGACTGTGGGAGCTATACGATAGAGTGTGGGTATGGTGAGACAGACACCAAAGGTGGAGTTCTGACTTCCCCTCACAGGACAAGGGGAGTGCTGGTTCTGAACCATGGTACCAGAGGTACCTTGTATGGGCTAAGTGGCAGTCCGAGTGGGAAACTGAGGCTGCCCAGGTTATAAAAAAGGTTGGGATTGTGTGTGTGTGAGTGCTTGGAGACCGAGACAGATAACAATAGGTGGGACTTCAGCCCCCCTTCACAGGGGGAAACAATTGTATGACTGCTGCCTGTCTGTATCCCCATTTTTACCCCATCTGTGGCCCCATTTTTACCCTATCTGTGTCACATTTGTAGTTTGAGGGAATGAAATGGAAAAAACACAGGGGAAGGCCAACCCATTGGGAATAGTCTTAAAGCATTTTAAGAAAGGGTTTACAGGAGACTACATGGTAACTATGTCTCTGGGGAGACTGACAACTTTGTATGAGCAGGAATGACTGAAATGCCTTGTTCAGGTGATTGTGGTATCCTCTGAGATAAAATTAGTTTTAAAACTGTTATTAAAGGGCGGCGCCTGTGGCTCAGTCGGTAAGGCGCCGGCCCTGTATACCAAGGGTGGCGGGTTCAAACCCGGCCCCGGCTGAACTGCAACCAAAAAATAGCCGGGCGTTGTGGTGAGCACCTGTAGTCCCAGCTACTTGGGAGGCTGAGGCAAGAGAATCGCTTAGGCCCAGGAGTTGGAGGTTGCTGTGAGCTGTGTGATGTCATGGCCCTCTACCGAGGGCCATAAAGTGAGACTCTGTCTCTACAAAAAAAACAAAAAACAAAAAACAAAAAAACTGTTATTAAAATTCAAATGTTTGAAGATTATAAAAACTGCCACCTGTGTACTATTTCTAAATTTGCTAGATTTGACAGTGAGGTTATGTTCTTGATTTTGAGCCTCTGAATTCTGAGGTCTAGAGAAGTAGCTATGGTGAGGCCCAAGGGACATGTTCCCCACACTTGTGCCAGCAGCTACAGGGCACAGTCTAGCCTACATGGCCTGCTCCAACTTTGCTGCCTGGCTATTCTGAGAGAAATTGGATGTTCTGGTTTCCTGCTTTCTGTCTTGAACTCTGCACCTGGTAAATGAATTAAGGACATAGGTCCTGTCCTTTGTGGCCATCTTTGATGCAATATGGCATGTGAGTCTAAGGGGGACGATGATAATACATCAGACATGATGCCTATGTTGTGGTTTCAGAACATTTTTCAGTAACTTACAATCTTAAAGTCATGTTATATTCCACAAAATGTCTCTCATTTGTAAAATGTAATTATTTGGTTGTTTAGATTGTTTGGGGAACCTAGTCTTTGTCAAAGAATAAGATTCTTGCCTTTTAAACCTTCCAATTATCAGTTTAGCCAAGTGAATAATTAACTCCCTAGTAAACTGTGATCCTATTTTGAGAAAAGTGGGTTTTTGAGAGTAAGAAAAATTAGACAGAAAGGAAAATGGCATTGTGTAAGAAAGGATCTTGTGTGGTAAATTTTGTCCTGAAACAGAATGATTGGCTATTTAAGAAAATGAAAGGCAGAACAAACCAGAAAGTTTATCATGTTTGTAAATTATCTTTGCAGGTTGATTAAGGTTCATAAAAGGAAATTTGTGAAGGAATTTGCATGTGATCCAGTTGACTATGTATTGCCTTTATAATCTTTTGGCTTGTGACCCTTTTTGAACAAATGTTTTAAGCTTCTGATATTTGACAAACCTTCTAAAATAAAAACTCTAAATTTGGTCTTTTTGAAATATTAAGACCACTGAAAGTCTGAGAAAGACTTATTAGGCTTATTTGGTATGTTAAAATTATATAGGAACATTGTCAAATATGAAATGGTAGTTAATTTTCTGTGGATTATGTTTATATATGTGTGTTATAATATTATAAAATATTGGTCTGTCTTTATGTATGTTGTCAGTAATAATTTTAATTCATCTCAGAAAGTGTTTTTGTAACTAGCTAAGTCCAAAGTTTGTCCTTCAAGGAAAGTAGTAGAAAAGGGTGGTAAGTTCCCTCAAATTCAATTTTTTGATAACTTTGGACATTAAATACCATAAGACTAAAAGCAAACTTCCAGGACTTTAGTTAGAAAGCTAACATGTCCATGAATATTGCTAACCTAACTTCAAACAGAACAGAAAGCAATTACATGGAACCGAGCTGATTTGTTATCACTTTTTGTTTGAAACATTGCTGATTCTTTCTGTGTTCTGTTTTCCAGAAGTTAAGAAAACCATTTTCTGTCTTTTGAGTTATTTGTAGCTTTCAGCAATGTATGTACTTGTGAGCGAAATTTGAAATATTTATTTTTCTCTCTCCTTGATTTCTGTGGAATTTGAAATTGTAAGTATTTTTAATTTCTCACCATTGTTGCTGTCCACTGGCCTAGTCAGAGACACAGAGGCAAGCACTGCAGATGAAATGAATGATTTATTAAGGGATGGCTGGTGCTCGCTCCGGCACAGCAGCAATCAGCCGTCTTTACTCATTTTCTTACATACTCAAACTTAGCAGATAAAAATAATCCAAGAACAAGGAAGACAAAAGGTAAAGATTCCTTATCAGTGTTAACACAGCAGAGTACATACACACCTTTCTAAACCAGGAATATCTTGTTTGGAGATAATCAACAATGGAGATGAATCACAAAGGGCTGGGTTGCCTGTTCTGTTTGCCTACTTCCCTATATGACTAACTGAAAGTTTTTGTGGAAATAGAGGTAGAGGATTAAGTGCAATGGTCCATTGCCCCAGGCAGATGATCTGTCTCCAGCTACGACTTGGTGAGGGTCTTCGGCATTTTCTTTCCTATAAGGCATGATTGCAGCCCAAGTACTGGAAATGTTCCTTCTCAGAACCTCATTGCCTCAAGGAGCACAAATGAGATTGATTCACCTTACAAGGTGCAGTGGACTGTGCCCCTTCAGACAATACAGTTATTTGCATAAGTTCAATAAGAATCTATTTTGTTTTATAGGACACAATTAAAGACACTGGTTATTTTACCAAGGCTTTGACTGGAATAGCATTTTCTTTTTTCTTTTTCTTTTCTTTTTTTTTTGAGACAGAGTCTCACTTTGTTGCCCTCGGTATAGTGCCATGGCATCACAGCTCACAGCAACCTCCAGCTCTGGGGCCTAGGCAATTCTTTTGCCTCAGCCTCCCAAGTATCTTGGACCACAGGTGCCTGCCACAATGCCCAGCTATTTTTTGTTGCAGTTTAGCCAGGGCCAGGTTTGAATCTGTCACCCTTGGTATATGGGGCTGGCACCCTACTCACTGATCCACAGGCACTGCCCTGGAATAGCATTTTCAGAGGTGTCCAGACTGTGTTAAGGATTTAAGGTTGGGCGGCGCCTGTGGCTCAGTGAGTAGGGCGCCGGCCCCATATACCGAGGGTGGTGGGTTCAAACCCAGCCCCGGCCAAACTGCAACAAAAAAAAAATAGCCGGGCGTTGTGGCGGGCGCCTGTAGTCCCAGCTGCTCGGGAGGCTGAGGCAAGAGAATCGCGTAAGCCCAAGAGTTGGAGGTTGCTGTGAGCCGTATGATGCCACGGCACTCTACCCGAGGGCGGTACAGTGAGACTCTGTCTCTACAAAAAAAAAAAAAAAAAAAAAAAAGGATTTAAGGTTGACTTTATAAGACTAGTAAAAAAGCCCACTGGAAAGACTAGCCAGATGCCTCATCAATAACATTTCCTGATCTACAGTGAGTAAAGAATGTCACATTCTGACAGGTCTGGGAATCACAATTTGCTTTGGGACCTCAAGAGAAGAGGAATTTACCCAATGCATACAGGTATCCAATGGCACAGATGAAACCTGGGCTCGTGAGAGGCTTTCAAGTGTAACCTGAGATTCCTTATAAAAGGTTCCAGCAAAAATAATTTTAAAAGGAAGAAAAGGCATGGTGCCTGTAGCTCAGTGGCTAGAGTGCCAGCCACATACACCAAAGCTGGCAAGTTCGAACCTGGCCCAGGCCTGCCAAACAATGACAACTACAACAAAAAAATAGCTGGGCCTTGTGGCGGATGCCTATAGTTCCAGCTACTTGGGAAGCTGAGGCAAGAGAATCACTTTAGCCCAAGAGTTTGAGGTTGCTGTGAGCTGTGACACCATGGCACTCTACCAAGGGTGACATAATGAGATCCTGCCTCAAAAAAAAAAAAAAAAAAAGAAGAAGAAGAAGAAAAGAAAGAAAAAAGAAAAAAAAAATAAAAGGAAGAAAAGCTTAGATGTCAAATAATTATTCTTGCTTCACTTTATGCAAATAATCAGACCCCATATACAGAAAGTACAGTTTATTTTGGCAATTAAATTAGTTCTGCTATAATTTGTTTTTAATAAAGTGAGAAATTAGAGAGAGAAAAATGGTTCAAAAGAAACAAAAACCTCTGGCCCACATGTATTAGATTCTAGCCTTGTCTGCAATGCCAGCTCATAAAATGAGACATAGCTATTTAAGTAAACTGGTCTGTTAAATGAGACTAAGAAACTAGCCAGAGAATATAGAATTACATACAGTAGTTATATTTGCTCTGAAGCCTTAAGGCTCAACAAAGGTCACCTGTTGGCTACACTGGAAAAATATGTACAGTATTAAATACTGTCTACTGTGTCTATATAGATACCTCAGGAGAAACTGGAACTCAAATAAAAATTTCCCAGTAATGGCATGGCTGCAACATGGCCTCATAAGTGGCCTCACACCTAACTGATGTCCAGGAATATTCACCTGAATTGCCCAGAACTTTGGATCAGTTCTGTAAGGACACTTTAAAACTAAGTATTATCTAAAGAACTGTGCTAAGTCTATAAATAAGAATACTAATGTTCTTATTGTATGAACAAAGTTCTCGAGATCCAGAACTTGTAGATATTTATAGGTGACTGCTAAATGATTTCAGTCTCTTACCCTGGACCCAACCTTGACTTTGTCCCTGTCAGTGTAGGGAAGCCAGAAAGCCACAAACATATGGAAGGTGGCTGAGGTCATGCAGAAGCCAGATGAAAGCCCTGGGGATTTCTATGAAAGACTGTGTGAAACATACAGACTGGCCAAACCACTGTATTAAGCCACAGAGGGGAGAGAAAAAGGGTAGAAACTGAGTAGAAATCTGACCAAAAAAAAAGCCTTCGAGAGGCTAAAGGAAAAACTGCAGGTGGCCCTGGAGGTAGGCCTCCCTGACCTGGCCAAGCCTTTTGAACTGTACATATGAGAAAGAAATAGAATAGCTGAGGGTGCTCACCCAGAATGTAGGATCCTGGGCAAGAGTTGCTTATCTCTTTAACCAACTTCACGGGGTCTCGAAAGGATGGACCTGCACCTAAGAACACTTGAAGACACTGCCACACTGGTGCAAGAGGCTGGTAAGTTAATTTTGGGACAAAATTTAAGAGTCTAGGTACCATACACAGTGGTCACTCTTACCAACACCAAAGGGCACCCTTGGTTGACCAATTTATGCCTCATCAAATATGAAAGCTTACTGTATAAAAATCCGAGGTTGGTTATAGAGGTTGTATGCATGAGACCATGAACTTAAGACAGAAGAAAAAGGGCAGCGCCTGTGGCTTAGTGAGGGGGGGGGGCCGGCCCCATAACCGAGGGTGGTGGGTTCAAACCCAGCCCTGGCCAAACTGCAACAAAAAAATAACTGGGCATTGTGGCAGGTGCCTGTAGTCCCAGCTACTTGGGAGGCTGAGGCAAGAGAACCACCTAAACCCAGGAGCTGGAGGTTGCTGTGAGCTGTGTGATGCCATGGCACTGTACCAAGGGTGATAAAGAGAGACTCTGTCTCTAAAAAAAAAAAAAAAAAAAAGACAGAAGAAAAAATAAAATTAAGAAGCTTCTAGGGAGATACTTCTACATTTCCCCCTTGGCCATCCTTGCCAAGAAAGTCAGCCAGTATTACGTGATATGCAGCCAACACAGTGCTAAACAAAAACCATCCCTGCCGTCTGAAATTCAGCCTCACAGGGAAGCCTCTTTTGAAGATGTACAAATGGACTATATTGAGTTGTCCAGATGTGGAGGAAACCAGTAGTTACTAGTTCTATGCACATAATCCATATAGATGGAAACCAGTAGTTACTAGTTCTATGCACATAATCCATATAGATGGAAACCAGTAGTTACTAGTTCTAATGCACATAATCCATATAGATGGAAACCAGTAGTTACTAGTTCTATGCACATAATCCATATAGATGGAAACCAGTAGTTACTAGTTCTATGCACATAATCCATATAGATGGAAACCAGTAGTTACTAGTTCTATGCACATAATCCATATAGATGGAAGCCTTCCCCACCAGGATAAAGAGGGTTTGTGTTGCCCAGAGAAATCATCCCATGGTGTAGGGTGCCACTCCAGATTGGATCTGACAATGGACTGGCCTTCATAACAGAGATAGTACAAGTAACAGTCAAAGCCTTGAATATCACCTGGAAACTACATGTGGCGTATAGGCCTCAAAGCTTGGGCAGGGTAGAGCATATAACAGAGGCATAAAAGCAGGAATCAGTAAACTCTGCCAGGAAGCAGAGCTTAATTGGGTATAGGCCTTGCCTTGCCACTGGTCTTGTTCAATATTAAATGTACCCCTTCTAAAAAGATTTAAGTACTCCCCCTGTAAGCCTCTGTCAATCCTCTGCAATTTACCAGGGATTAGGAGAGACTGAAATGAACAAGCAGTTGGAAGCCCTAGGAAGAGTAGCAAGGAAGATCTCCACTTGGGCAATTAACCTTGTTCTGTTTAGTGTTTTGTGTCTGTATACCCTTTCTCTCCAAGTCTGGGTCAAGGATCAGAACCTGATCCCCCTCAAACCAAGGTGGAAGGGACCTTAAACTGTCATCCTGACCACACCCATGGCAGCCAAGATGGAAGGGATCCTCACCTGGATCCATCAGAGCAGGGTGAAAAGAGCTTCACTGCACACCTGAGAAGCAAAAACATATCCAGCCCAACCCGTACAAGGTAACTCTTGAGGTGGTCGACATGCCCTGCTCCAGCCACATACCAGGTGCTGGCTGGTCAATGCCCAGCTGAAACCTGAGGAAATTCTGTGCAGGACTTGTCTTAATTGGACTTTGGGAAAGAGGGAGGAGGAATATGATCTGTGCACCCACACCACTAAGAAAGGGCAAAAGATGACTCTTTTTTAGCTTTTATGAATGCAAAGGCACTCAGAAGGGAGCTTGCACTCGTAATCAGACACAGTACTCAATATGTGACACAAGCAAAGGTGAAAACCTCATATGTATATTACAACCTCACAGAGCCCCCCACCACGGTACAATTAAGGCCTGGGTAGAGGACCTGGAGGGGTCACAGTCCCTGAATCTGAATGCTGGTCCAGACCAGAGAAATAGGAAAGCCCAGCCAGGTGACTCTGAAGTTTAATTCCTGCAGTGCCATGCAAAGATGCTGCAGCAGAAGGAGCTGGGAAAGAAACTATAGGACAGATCAGAAATATCTCCGTGCCTTAGATTTTGCAGAAAATTTGTGTGAGGTCAAATGTGAAAGGTGAAAATGTATGATAGAAGGCACCTGAGACAGTGAGGACTGGAGCAAAAGAAGTATCGTGCTTAAAAAACAAAAGTAGTGGAGACAGATTCCTCCATGGGTCAGTGTAAGCCCTGGAGCTAGTCTTGCAAATTAATAACCAAGTAAAAGTCATGAGACATAGTAAAGAAAAACCCAGACATTAACCCATGTCCCAGGTAAAGCCCTCAAAACTTGTGGAGAGACTGGTTTTCAGCCCTTAGAGAATTTAAAACCTTACTGGAAGGCATGCTAGCCATCACCAGAGTTAGCTTAATTATTCCATCTCCTCTCACTAATAGTCAGGGCTATACCTAGATAATCAGGCAGATGTCAATGAAAAAAAAAATAAAAGAAAAAAACCCACATCACATTTGTTCTACATGAAACACTACCAGCTCCTGCAGGAGCAAGCTGATAGTGAGACGCCAAATTAAAATATATGGAGTCTCAAAGGGGGGAGAATGAGAGAAGATACCCAGAAAAAGTGAGGTCTGAGAGAACAGAGGTCTTCTCCAGAGACCCCATGGATACACCTGCCAGGTCCTCTTGGTGGTGACTCAGCTCTTAGGAGTTTGTAGAAACTTAACTTCCTGGGACCTGGAAACTAAAGCTTGCTTGCTTCTGTAAAAGTCTGTGGTTCTGTAAAAGCCCAAGCTGCTTCTCCAGCTTGATTCAAACTGAGCAATGAGAAAGGTACCAGTGGACTGGAAATTTTTGCCTGTGATAAAAAGGAGTAGTCTGGGGTGGCGCCTGTGGCTCAGTGGGTAGAGCGGCGGCCTCATATACCAAGGGTGGTGGGTTTGAATCCAGCCCCGGCCAAACTGCAACAACAAAATAGTCGGGCATTGTGGCGGGCACCTGTAGTCCCAGCTACTCCGAAGCTAAGGCAACAGAATGGCTTAAGCCCAAGAGTTGGAGGTTGCTGTGAGCTGTGACGCCAGAGCTCTCTACCAAGGGCGACAGAATGAGACCCTGTCTTAAAAAAAAAAAAAAAAAAGAGTAGACTGAGACAGGGAGCATGGCCATTTTGAATTCTTTTGTGCTATGGCACAAAAAATTGGAATAAAGCTCTTAGCAGGGTGTTTGGGTGTTCTTTCTCTCCTTTGGGTCTCATCTTCCTGCAAAATGATGATCAAAAATCCTTACACTCGGTCCTTCCCCCCAAGAAAACAAAACCAAAAACTCAACCTTCTTCTACAGCTAAAGGAGTTCCAGGGATTCCTTTCCTAAAGCGCCAGTTATGTTGGAAGTGAGGAAGGGATGGGTGTAAGCCTCAACTCTGAATTGCCAAAGATAATAACGTAGCTGGACTCTTTTGTTACAGACGATGAGATCACTTTTAAGTGTCTGCATTTGTAAACAAGATCACAACTCCAAGAGCGGCCTCGCAGCCTCAGGCTAAGGTTAGGGGGGCCCCTGACCCTCAGGCGTGGCCTGGGCGCCCCACCTGCCCCAATTCTGGACAAAGGACCTCACTTTATCTGGAAATTTACCCTCGAGCTCAGATGGAGCTACAGCCACACACCAGTGTCAGAGCTGTTCTGGAAAACGTTCCGCGTAAATGAAAACATCACTACCAGACACAGATACCCCGCCCTGGAGAGAATGGAGGGTGGGCTCAGCTACGCTACTTCCGGCCCGGCTGTCAATCAGGCAAAGGAGCAGGGACCCTGTGCGCTGGTTGTCCAATCAAAGGCGCCGTGGGGAAGGCGGAGGCGGGGGGCTACGCTGTGCTCTGGGCTGGACGTAGCCTGCAGCTCCGGGTCTCCTGGCCGCGGGAGGGCCTCAGGTGGCGCGGGGCCCGTGGAGAGGATGCCGAGTCACCCTGAGAGCCGGGAAATGGTGAGTGTGCTGGGCCGGGGTCCCCAAGCCGTGAGGAGGAGCTGGTTGGAACCGGCAGGAACCGGCTGTGGCAGGACCCGGGCGTCACCGCGGTGCGCTTCAGAGGCTGCGGACCTGAGTCGCCGCTAGTGCGACTCCGCCTTCAGTCCCTGTGGCCCGCACCCAGGCGTCCTGTTAGGTCCCAGCGCCGCGACCTCGGTCCGGCCCCGGAGCCCTCTCTGGGCAGTTCCGCAGCCGCAGGCCTCCGTGTCCCCAGATCGTGCGGTGACGGCGGGAGGGTCATCGGGGGAGGGTCGTGACTCGATGTGTGGGGGGTCTGTGGGTCCCCGGTCCCTTTGTCTCCCTAAAGATCTGTTTTCCAAGTGTATGGGAAGCAAGGTCTCATATCTACGACCGTGTCCCCTCAGACTAGCTTTTCCTGGGGCTAATCACGAATCTCTGAATTCCCAGATCCCTCCCGCGTTCCCAAAGTGCAGCCTTCCTCTCTTCCAGTTCACGACGTCATTATCTAACTGTCCTCCGTGTTGCATTTCGGCCAGGGCGGTATTTTAATTATTTTCCACAGAGGAATGAATGGTACAAAAGATTTATGGTTTTAAATATTTACATGAGAGGAAAGCAGAAGAAGCACCTGGGGCTACGTCGTGTAAAGTTGTATAAAATGCTTTTGTCGCTCCTCTGGTATCTTTCCTGGGACCTGACATGTTTTGGGAACTCCTTAGGGTTGAGGTTCCTCTCTGGAAATTTTCCTGGGTGATCTATCCTTTCACATTTCCATGTCAGCATTGTCATTCACTGGGTTTGTCACTGTAAAAAGATTTATGTACTTACTTGAGTCTTATTTTTTCTATAAATGTAAAATGTATGTAACCAAAAGATCTTGACAGAGGATGTAAAAGAAGTGACTTTCAGAAAAAATAAAATATCCCAGTATTATGTTGCATTTGTTAAAAATTCTCATTTCTCTTTGATCTCCTTCCCTGAGGATGTGTGGTCAGGTCTGTTCTTTACTTTTAGGTGATTTCAGTTTTGTTTTTACATCTTTTTAAAAAATTATTCATTTTTTATTTTAGTCAGGAATCAAAAAGCAACTTTTGGTTGATTTCAAATGGAATTAGGAGGCTTTGATTCATAACAATTATTCCAAAAGGATTGTTTACCAAGCTGTGTCTTGCCATGGAAATGATAATTGACTGACATCTTCATTTTCTGAAATAGATCATCTGCTTGTGGGTTTTCTTGTTGAGCTAAAAAAAGTGTTTTACAACTTTTCTTCCCTTTTTTATAGGTGAATGTTGGGTTTGAGTGATTTTGCTGATTTCATCCAACACTGTGTTTGTTCTGTTTAAGTGACTGTGCTGGAGGATTGGTTGGGTTCAGGAGTCTGAATCTTACCCGGGCAATATAGCAAGACTCCATCTCTACAAAAACATTTACCAGATATGGTGGTGGGTCCCTTTGGTCCCAGCTACTGAGGAAGCTGAGGTGTGAGGATAACCTAAACTCAGGAGGTTTTGGTTTGGTGATTTTGTTTGAAACAGGGGTCTTGATGTGTTGATCAGGCTGGTCTTGAATGCTTTTCCTCAAAAGTTCCTCCCACTTCAGCCTCCCAAAGTGCTGGGATTACAGGCATGAGCCACTGTGCCTAGCAGTGCCCAGGAGTTTGAAGCTGCAGTGAGCTGGGTGTCAGGGGGAGACCCTGTCTCTAAATAAATGAATGCATGAAGAAATGAATGAACAAACAAAATTATGCTTGTCAGTGCTGGTCCAGGCCACTTGACTCTGAGGCCAATCTTAGGATCCTGCAAAGGGAGGCTCTGTTGAATCCTCCTGGGGAGCCTCCCCTGCAGGTGTCCCAGCCACTCACACCTACTGTGGGAGGAGCCCTTTGAACTGAGAGAAGCTGCAGAGCAGAAGCAGCAGAAGCTGGAGAGCCACATGCATCTTGAGGGGTTGGGTGGGAGGATTGATGCCCTTGCTGAGATTGTAATTGGTGGCTTCCTTGGGCCTATTTTTAGATATATAGGTTTGAGTTTTGCATATGTGCACTCAGTGTAATTTTTCTACATGGAGAAATTTGTAAAGGTCAGGAGGTTTGTCTCCTGGACTCAGGGCTAATGAATTGGGAGTTCATTTGGCTCAGAAACTTAATCCAAGTCCAGATGAGAGTTTCCTCACTTGTGAGAATTGAAGGGACAATTTCCCTGTCACCAGGGAAAGGAGGGCATGTGGAGCTCCCAGAGTTCATTCCTGTGGCTGCTTAAGTTCCCCTGTCCTCCATCTCTGGGGACTGACCCACTCTAGGGGTTATACTTCAGTAGGGAGGGTGTAGACCCCAAGCTTGTATATGTGTTTAACATTTTGAATGTGGTTCTTCTTTCTCAACTGTTGGGAAACAGGCTGCTTATTTGAAGTGATGAGAATATTTGTTTTTTATTTTTCCTTTGGAGTCCTTTATCTGTTAAATACTGCAACACTTTCTAATTTCTGTTAACACTTTGTAATTTTATTCTGTGTGCGAATATGTAAGCTTTTTAGTTTCTTGGGCTTGAAAATTTTAGTTGATTGAAAGATATGGTATGGCAAAAAAAAAAAATCCTAGAACCAAATAGAATATTCATTCCTTTTAGTTAAGAGACTTCAAGATAAAGAGGCAGGTGTATTTGTGTTCTCAGGTCCATTTTTTCATCTTTAGCTCAGTTTTTGTATGTGCATATCCTAGAATACTTTGAAATTTAAAGAACTATACTATTCCTATTGCAAATGGATTCCCATTTTTACTCATAAGAGGAAAATGCAAGGCAGATACAGTGGCTCATGCCTGCAATCCTAGCACTCTGGGAGGCTGAGGCGGGTGAATTGTTGGAGCCTCACAAGTTTGAGACCAGCCTGAGTCAGAGAGAGACCCCATCTCTAAAAATAGCCTGGGCCTTGTGGTGGGTGCCTGTAGTCCCAGCTACTCAGGAGGCTGAGGCAAGAGAATCACTTAAGCCCAAGAGTTGGAGGTTGCTGTGAGCTGTGATGCCACAGCACTCTACCCAGGGTGACATAGTGAAAAGAAAAATGTAATTTTTTAAAGGAAATATGTTAACTAGAGATTTTTTTGTAGATGTTGCTTCTCAAAAGAGGAAGTTTCTTGATTTCTAGTTTCTTATCATATATGCATGTTGGATTTTGTCCATAGCTTTTTCATTTTTATTTTTCTCCACTTTCATTTTGGATTATCAGTAGTTTCTGTTCCCTCTTTGTTTTCAGTTAGCTTGAATGTACATTTGTTAACTCTGTTGAGCTTTTCAAAAAAAAAAACCTTCTGTTTTTTGTTGTTGTTGTTTTTTCTAGTTTTATTTAATTTCTCTTTTTATCATTTCTTTCATTGTGCTTTGGGTGTAATCTGATTTTTAATTTTTCACTTCTCTTGAAATTTCTCCTTTGATCCATGTGTCATTTAGAAGTGTGTTGTTCAAACTCTTAAGTATTGGGGGGGGCTTTCCAACTTTCTATTATTGATATCTAGATTAATGCCATTGTGGTCTGAGGCAATTTTTTTTTTTTTTTTGAGACAGAATCTCACTTTGTTGCCCTTGGTAAAGTGCTATGGAATCACAGCTCACAGCAACCTCAAACTTTTGGGGTTAAGCAATTCTCTTGCCTCATCCTCCCAAGTAGCTAGTATTACAGGCACCACCACAACACCTGCCTATTTTTTGTTGCAGTTGTCATTGTTGTTTAGCTGGCCCAGGCTGAGTTTGAACCTGTCAACCTCAATATTATGTGGCCAGTGCTGTAACCACTGTGCTACAGGTGCTCAGCTGCCTGAGGCATATTTTATATGATTTCTAGTCTGTCTGTTTTGTTAAGTTGTGTTTTTGTTCCACAGTATAATTGTCTTGCTAAATGTTCCATGTAAACTTATAAAGAATGTGTATAATGCTATAGTTGGATGAAGTATTCCATGGATTTCAGTAAAATCCATTTGATGGTGCTGTTCAGTTTACCTGTGTCCTTCTTGATTTTTCTGCCTGCTGGATTTCTTAATTTCTGATAGAAGGGTGTTGAAGTTTCCAACTATGCTAGTAGATTTGTGTATTTCTCTTTGCAGTTTGATCCATTTTTGCCTTGTGCATTTTGCCACTGTTATTATGCACACATAAAGATTTCTGTATCTTCTTAGAGAACTGACATTAGCAATGCCCTTTTTTATCTCTGAGTTTTCCCTGAAATCTGCCATGTCTGAATTTAATCTATGCCAGTGTTTTTTGATTAATGTTAGCCTGGTATATATTTCTCTATCCTTTAACCTTTAATCTATGCCCTATATTTAAATTGTGTTTCTTAGAGACTACAGATATTTAGGTGTAATTTATAAATTCACCATGACAGTTCTTTTCTATTGTATTAGACCATGGATGTGTAAAGTGGCTATTGTTAGATTGGATTAATACCTGCCATGTTTTTTCCTGATTGCTATCTGTTGCCCTATTCTTTGTTTTTTTCTTTGACCTTTTTTCTGTCTTCTCTGGCTTTAATTGAGCATTTTACTTCAGTCCATTTTTTTATCCTCTTTGCATGTCAATTTTAGTGGTTTCCTTTAACAGTATATCTTTACAGCTAAGCTAAGTCCTCTTTCAATTAACACTGTATCATTTCACCTACTGTGCAAGTACTTTATAACAAAGTATTCCGGATTCCTGCCTCTCTGTTCCTTGTAACTATTGTCATCCATTTTAGGTTTTTATAAGCTATAATTACTTTATACATTGTTCCTATTATTATTTTCTTTTTTCATTTTTTTTTTTTTAAGAAACATAGTTTCACTCCCTCACTCTTGGTAGAGTGCCATGGCGTCACAGCCCATAGCAACCTCCAGCTCTTGGGCTTAGGTGATTCTCTTGCCTCAGCCTCCTGAGTAGCTGAGACTACAGGCACCTTCCACAACACCTGGCTGTTGTTGCTGCAGTTTGGCCAGAGCTGGGTTTGAACCCGTCACCCTCAGTGTGTAGGGCGGGGCTGGCACCCTACTCACTGAGCCCAGGCACCACCCACTATTATTACTTTAAACAATTCTTATCTGTCAGATTAATTTAAAAATGGCCAGGGGGAGTTACTCACACCACTAATCCCAGCATGTTGGGAAGCCTAGGTGGGAGGATTGCTTGAGGTCAGGAGTTTGAGACCAGTGTGGGAAACATAGCAAGACCCTGTATCTACAAAAATTTTTTTCAAAAAATTAGCTTGGCATGGGGGTCATGCCTGTAGTCCCACATACTTGGGAGGCTATGGTGGGCCCAGCAATTTGAGGCTGCAGTGAGGTATGTTTGTACTACTGCACTTCAGCCTAGGCAACAGAGCAAGAAAGACCCTGTCCCTAAAAAGAGAGAAAGAGAGAGAGAGAGAGGAAGAAAACCAAGTACTGAATGATTTCATTTTACTTTCATCTTTTCTTTCTTTAATACTACATGTTTCCTTGTCATTTACTTTCTTGAAATGAATTAATTTTTATTTTATTTTATTTATTTATTTTTATTTAGTTTTTTCTTTTTGTTGCAATTGTCATTGCTGTTTTAGCTGGCTGGGGCCAGGTTCAAACCTGCCACCTTGGGTATATGGGGCTGGTGCCCTACCCACTGAGCCACAGGCACCACCCTATTTTATTTATTTTTGAGACAGAGTCTCACTTTG
Source organism: Nycticebus coucang (assembly GCF_027406575.1). Taxonomy (NCBI): domain Eukaryota; kingdom Metazoa; phylum Chordata; class Mammalia; order Primates; family Lorisidae; genus Nycticebus; species Nycticebus coucang. The sequence goes on along the minus strand of NC_069782.1, from coordinate 65,809,825 downwards.
TCACCCTTAGTAGAGTGCTGTGCTGTCACAGCTCACAGCAATCTCCAACTCCTGGGCTTAGGCAATTCTCTTGCCTCAGCATCCCCGAGTAGCTGGGACTACAGGTGCCCACCACAACGCCTGGCTATTTTTTTTGTTGCAGTTTGTCTGGGGCCAGGTTTGAACCTACCACCCTCGGTATATGGGGCTGGTGCCCTACTCACTGAGTCACAGGTGCTGCCCAGTGTTTTTTTTTTTTTTTTTCCTAGCATTGTCTTGTTTTTGTCTTAGTAGTTCCATCTCCTGATTACATTACCAATTGTTCTTGTATGTTTTGTCTACTCTTTCCATTAGGATCTTTAGCTTTAATCATGTTTGCTTTAAATTTCTGTTTGGTAATTTTAACATTTCTGCTGTTTCTGAATCTGGTTTTTTTTTTTTTTTTTGAGACAAGAGCCTCAAGCTGTCGCCCTGGGTAGAGTGCTGGCATCACAGCTTACAGCAACCTTAAACTCTTGGGCTTAAGCCATTCTCTTGCCTCAGCCTCCCAAGTAGCTGGGACTACAGGCGCCTGCCACAACGGCTGGCTACTTTTTGGTTGTAGTTGTTGTTGTTTGGCAGGCCCAGGCTGGAACCTGCCTGCTCCGGTGTATGTGGCTGGCACCTTAGCCACTTGAGCTACAGGCGCTGAGCCTGAATCTGGTTCTTTTGCTTTCCCTGTTCCTTCAAAATGTATTTTAAAAGCCTTTTAGTATGCTTTGTCCTGTAAGCTCGATTTGAAAAAAAGAAACTGAGATAAATAAGTCTTTAGTGTGAGGTTTTAGGTTTATCCTTCCAGAGTTTAAATAAATAGTAAACATAATTTAGGCATCAAAAGCTAAAATATCCCCTGGTATTTTTTCTTGTCCTCCCTGTTGTCTTCAGGGTTCTCTACAGCTTTCTTTTGTAAGGTCTGAAATGTGCAGTTCTTTCAGTGTATTCCACTGTTACTAAACAGAGCTGCCTGAGAGGCCTGCCCAGTCCTCCTGAGAAACCTCACTTAAAGAACCCATTCATACCCTCTTGGCCTGTATTTAGTGTTATCAGGCTGGACATCTGATCTAAACCTTGGGTGGCAATCGTCCAACTTCTGTAGGTGATGATTAACAGTTACCAAAATGTTGTATTTAAATGTTGTATTTATTATAATACTCTTACTTTGGGCTTAAGCAGTCCTTGCACCTCAGCCTCCTGGGTAGCTTAGACTATAGGCTTGCACCAGCTTAATACCCAGCTTAATTTTCTGTCTTTGTAGAGACGAAGTCTCGCTGTATTATCCAGGCTGGTCCCAAACTCAAGGCCTCAAGTGATCTCTCGCCTCGGCCTGCAAAAGTGCTGAAATTACAGGGGTGAGCTTATGTACCTGGCCTTTTCTTCAAGCTTATTTAGTTATATTTTTTTTCTGGAGGAAAGCAGAGCAAACTACCAGATGTCCTGCCCTGATGTAATCACATGGAATGGGTTCAATTCCCCAAACAAAAAGTTATAACAACATGTGATAGATATTTCATCCACAGGGAAGCTCATTATGGACTCATTGCTCTTTGGAGACTGATCGAATAGGAAACCTCTGGCATGTAAAAACAATGTGGCCTCTAAGAAGGAAAATAGACTTTCAGTACATCCTCTATTATTTGTGTAAATACTTTAGGCACCATAAGTCACTCTTGTCACTAAGTTTGTGAGGCTCCTCCTAAATTCTCACTTCCCAGATACCAATGAAGGACAAACTTTGTGAGCAGGCATTTCTAAGGATAAGCAGTCTTAGGCTTACTAATGTTAAACTGCTTTCTGTACACTAAGTAGTAGGACTTTCTTTGAGTAAGTGACACAGATTAGCTATGTGAGGAATAGCTCATTATATTCCCTGAAAAGCTCATTATATCCCCTGAAAAGCTCATTATATTCCCTGAACCCACCAACAAGAGATGTATGGGTATTCTGCTTTTACTTTACCAAATAGGTAAATTGTAATTTCAGTATTGCTGTTCAGAAGCTCATTCTCTGTCCCCTGTATATGGACATCAGTAGTTAATGATCTTTTTCAGAGGCCATCAAAAAGAGGATATATGTATCTCAGGGGTTCCTATGCTCAGGTATTGGGATCTCATGCTATTGTGAACCTCATGGAGCTCAAAATGAGAGACATTGGATGGGCAGTCTCTGGGGTGGCTGGATGTTTGGGAATTACTTCTTTCTGAAACTGGAGAAAGGGGATTTCATGTTCTTTTGGAGGACAGCACTGATGAACCCTTTGTATATTTTGTAACCATGGGAAAAATCATGGAGCCACTGTGGACTTCAGTGAACTCCCTTGTAAATTGTAATTCCTAAACTATTCCTCAAAGTCATCAAGGCTTAGAGTGTACTATTAATGTTTTGAGGGAAAGAGCTCATCTGGCATGGTAGTTGAATCCTAGGAATGCTAAAAATTGAGAGAACCTGCCTTGATGTTTGTAAATGTAATGATTTTGTGAAGATCTGTGTTCTGCCTGTGTGTGTACATTTCAGTAACCTCCTAGCCCCCATCAAATGGGACAGGGAGAAAAAGGAAACACTGAGTGTGTAATAAATACTACACAAACAAGTTCGTATTAATACTTCTGTTAAAGAGTATTTCATTTAGTCAGTTGGATCCTGCTGATTCTAAAAGCCCACAATACTTCAGGACAACATTGCCAATTGGATATTGATACAAGGTGGATTTCCACAGGCCTCTTGGCCTTTCGTGTGTAATCGTAGCGAAAGGAAGAAAAAAATTAAAGTTCTTCGTTTAAACCTCATACAGATTTGACTATTTCATGGGATGGTGATTAATATGATAGATTATGAGGCAGGAAATAGAAGCACTTTTCTTACTTAAAATGAAAATATTTGTTTCCGTTGTATAGCATTTCTCCAAGGTATTGTGTATTCTGTCATTGGAGAGCAAAAAGACTTGAAGTGATTATAGTAAAAATGTACGAGTAATTTCTATATATTCATGACATGTTATGAGCAAGTGAGTATGGGCAGAGATTCAGACTACTGATGACAAAGTTAGAAACCAAACGTTTGGCAACAACAGAATCATATGTGAACTTTTAATGAATAGGTTATATATCCCCGGTGCTGTTAGTCTCACCCACTCTCCTGTACACATATGTGGGATGTTTTAGGACTCAGTGGCATTTGAGGATGTGGCTGTGAACTTCACCCAGGAGGAGTGGGCTCTGCTGGATCATCATCAGAAGAAACTCTACAGAGATGTGATGCAGGAAACCTTCATAAACTTGGCCTCTATAGGTAAGAATGAAATTATTTCCTTGTGTAGTCAATTAGAGAATAAGTATTTCTTGCTCATCAGCAAGGTTTCAAGATTTGGGATGTGGAAAGGCAATACTTTAGTTAATAAATCAGGCATAATAGCAGCTCAGTATGGACCTAGCATTTAATTATTCTTCTATAATTTCTAATAATTTACAATAATTTTTCTGGGTCTGCATTTTAGGGAAAAAATGGGATCATCAGAACATTGAAGATCAGTATGAAAACCAGGGGAGAAATCTAAGGTGAGTTATACTTAGAAAAAAAGTACTGTCTCATGAGAGAATCTTAGTGTGTCATTAAAATTTAAAAACAAAGTAAGCAATTAAGCCCAGTTTTATATTTGTTTATTTTTAGAAAATTTTTATCAAAAAAGTTTTCTTAAAATGGCACAGATGTTCAGTATTTGAATAATAGTTCATCTGAAAACAATAATTAGAAATTCCATATTACAAATTTCACTGTTTTAATAATTGCTGTGAGGGTGGCACCTGTGGCTCAAAGGAGTAGGGTGCTGGCCCCATATACTTGAGGTGGCAGGTTCAGACCTGGCCCCAGCCAAAAACTGCAAAAAAAAAAAAAAAAAAAAAAAAAATTGCTGTGGTCATCTTCCAGAACATTGATTATGTATACTTAAACATTCATTACATATACTTTCCCAATTAATGATTGGGAAATCTTTAATAGTCATTAGTCATTACTCATAAAATTGTTAATAAAAATGCAATTATGTGCCTTTTTTTTTTTTTTTTTTTTACAGAAGTCATACAGTAGAGAGACTCTGTGAAGAAAAAGAAGGTAGTCCATTTGGAGAAACCTTCAGTCAAACTACGAATCTTAAACTGAAAAAGAGAACTCTTACTGGAGTAAAACCATATGAATGCAGTGTGTGTGGAAAAGTCTATATGTGTCATTCATCTCTTAATAGGCACGTGAGATCTCATATTGAACATAGACCTTATGGATATCATAAATATGCAGAGAAGGCATATGAATGTAAGGAATGTGGGAAACGATTCAGCTTTCGAAGTTCATTTCGAATACATGAAAGAACTCATACTGGAGAGAAACCCTATAAATGTAAACAATGTGGTAAAGCTTTCAGTTGGCCCAGTTCCTTTCAAATACACGAAAGAACTCACACTGGAGAGAAACCCTATGAATGCAAGGAATGTGGGAAAGCCTTCATTTATCATACAACTTTTAGAGGACACATGAGGATGCACACAGGAGAGAAGCCTTATAAATGCAAAGAATGTGGAAAAACCTTCAGTCATCCCAGTTCATTTCGAAACCATGAAAGAACTCATTCTGGAGAGAAACCCTATGAATGTAAACAATGTGGAAAAGCTTTCACATATTACCAAACTTTTCAAATACATGAAAGGACACACACTGGGGAAAAACCATATCAATGTAAGCAGTGTGGTAAAGCTCTCAGTTGTCCCACATCCTTTCGAAGTCATGAAAGGATTCACACTGGGGAAAAACCATATAAGTGTAGAAAATGTGGAAAAGCCTTCAGTTTTCCCAGTTCCTTTCGAAAACATGAAAGAATTCATACAGGAGAGAAACCCTATGATTGTAAGGAATGTGGAAAGGCATTCATTTCTCTTCCTAGCTTTCGAAGACACATGATAATGCATACAGGAAATGGACCATATAAATGTAAAGAATGTGGGAAAGCCTTCGATTGCCCCAGTTCATTTCAAATTCATGAAAGAACTCACACTGGGGAGAAACCCTATGAATGTAAACAGTGTGGTAAAGCTTTCAGTTGTTCTAGTTCCTTTAGAATGCATGAAAGGACTCATACTGGAGAGAAACCCCATGAATGTAAACAATGTGGTAAAGCTTTCAGTTGTTCCAGTTCTGTTCGGATACATGAAAGGACTCACACTGGGGAGAAACCCTATGAATGTAAACAATGTGGTAAGGCCTTCAGTTGTTCCAGTTCCTTTCGAATGCATGAAAGAATTCACACAGGGGAGAAACCCTATGAATGTAAACAGTGTGGTAAAGCTTTCAGTTTTTCTAGTTCATTTAGAATGCATGAAAGAACTCACACTGGGGAGAAACCCTATGAATGTAAACAATGTGGTAAGGCCTTCAGTTGCTCTAGTTCCTTTCGAATGCATGAAAGGACCCACACTGGAGAGAAGCCTTATGAATGTAAACAGTGTGGTAAGGCCTTCAGTTGTTCTAGCTCCATTCGAATACATGAAAGGACCCACACTGGAGAGAAGCCTTATGAATGTAAACAATGTGGTAAGGCCTTCAGTTGTTCTAGTTCTGTTCGAATGCATGAAAGGACTCACAGTGGAGAGAAACCCTATGAATGCCAGCAATGTGACAAAGCTTTCAGTTGTTCCCGTTCCTTTCGAATCCATGAAAGGACTCACACTGGAGAGAAACCTTACGAATGTCAGCAATGTGGGAAAGCCTTCAAGTGTTCCCGTTCCTTTCGAATACATGAAAAAACTCATACTGGACAGTAACCATTACCATACAAGCAATGTGGGAAAGCTTTATTGTCTTATTACCTTTTGAAGACTCAAAAGGACTCATCCTACACAGAGACCCTGTGAATATAAAACGTGGTTAACTCTCTAGGTATAAATACCAGAAAGAAGTCATAGTGGACAGAAACCTTATGAATGTAAGCAATATGGGGAAGCCTTCTGTGGTCACATAACCTTTCAGGTAGCATGAGAAGGCACACTGGAGAAAAACACTGTACGTGTTTTTGCGTACAGAAAGAATGCAGACAGAAGCTTTGTCTCAGTTGGAAATGATGAACAGATTCATGGTGGAACACAACTTCTTGAGTATAAGCTATGTGAGAAAGCCTTTAGTGGGTCCACATCCTTACAAAGGATGTGAGAGAATGCACACTGAATAGAAATCCCATAAAAGTAAGAAATAACAATGTTTTCAATTTTAACAAATGTTCACAAGATACTCCCTCTCATGTGAAACTTCAAACTCATGTAGAAACTCCCACTATAGAGGGATCCTATAAATGTAGATATTATGGGAAAGCATGATACAAATTAATTCATGTATGTTGTTCCAGAAAATTCTCAATATAAAAAAGAATTATAAAGATTATACACGTATTGTCTTTTATCAGTTACTCATTCTGAAAATATATTTCTGGACTATGGATTTCTATTACTTTCAGTAATGAACAAACATTGAGGTGAGATAATTTTGTATGCCTTGGTTAAACAATAGTACATGAGTTTAATTTTAACAAATGCTCATAAGATACTCCCTCTCTGAAAAAAATTAACATTAAAAAATTTAGTGTTTAGGGCAGCGCCTGTGGCTCAGTCGGTAAGGCGCCGGCCCCATATACCAAGGGTGGCGGGTTCAAACCCAGCCCCGGCCAAACTGCAACCAAAAAATAGCCAGGAGTTGTGGCGGGCGCCTGTAGTCCCAGCTGCTCGGGAGGCTGAGGCAAGAGAATCGCTTAAGCCCAGGAGTTGGAGGTTGCTGTGAGCTGTGTGAGGCCACGGCAATCTACCGAGGGCCATAAAGTGAGACTCTGTCTCTAGAAAAAAAAAAAAAATTTAGTGTTTACATTTAAATTAGTCACAAAACTTTATTGTTCTTTATCTGTTGGTTTCATAAATGAAGTGGAAGTGTATGTTTAGTATGGAAGTAGTTTTAATTTAAAAAATTTTATTGTTCTATGAGTAATGGGCCATTGAAAAATGACAATTTGGTAATTTGGGGGATTTTTCCTACTAGCCTTGTATGGCATGTAATAGGTATCCCTTACCCAATTTACACACACACACACACACACACACACACACACAGACAGACACATACACTGTGTGTGTGTATGTATATTTATCATCTTTCTTTCATCTATCCCTCCTTTTGGGAAGGAGGACAGAGAAGTCTTATTCTGTTTTCCATGCTAAAAATTAGTCATAAATAACTTTGTGAGTATGCAAAGCTTATAGAGTATACTTTCATTTGACTTACTGTTTTCATTTCTTTCTTTCTTTTTTTTTGCTCTTTGCTGTGTGTCATACCTTTTCTTTCTTTTTTTTTTGTTTTTTTCTTTGAGACAGAGTCTCATTATGTGGCCCTTGGTAGAGTCCTGTGGCGTCACAGCTCACAGCACCCTCAAACTCTTGGGTTTAAGGGATTCTTTTGCCTCAGCCTCCCAAGTAGCTGGGACTGCAAGCACCTGCCACAACACCCAGCTAATTTTGTTGTTGTTTCAGTTGTCATTTTTTTTTTGTTTGTTTCGTTTTTTTAGCTGGCCCAGGCTAGGTGTATGTGGTCGGTGCCCTACCCACTACGGGTGCCACCATGCTATGTGTCGTTCTTTTCTGGCTGTGATTTAGATAATAGACTTTGCATTAAGAGGAGAAACCTGTGATAGAACAATGTAATCAGTAGAAGGAAATGGTTTTCTTGGATTGTGTTAAGTTAATATGGATAATGTGACATATATTTTCTACAAAATATCCTTTTAGGGTTCCATGTTATAATTTGTTAGTAGTCTACTTACAGCACATATGGAAGGCAGAAGAGAAGAAGGCATTTGCCAGGTTTTGTAGCCACAGAAGGATACAAGGGTTCAGGGACACCAGCTTCTACCCAGTTTTCCTAATGCTTTGCCCTGCCAGTCAAGAGTATTCTTAGAACCACCACTAATTGCTTTATTGCCAACTTTTCAGAGATATAGTTTTCCACAGAGGTGTCCACAGTTCTCAAAGATCTATTGTGGTTTGAATTTTTCTACAAACTCTAATATGTCCACCAGGCAATTAATTTAGATTTTCAAGATGAAGCGTATTTCCGGGTACTCTGACTCCCCTCATCTCTAGGTTGAAATTATTTATTAATTTATTTAGTAAGCACTTTTTTTTCTTTTAATACAGCCAGTGACTGTGTGTTTCTGGTTCTACCATAACAGCTACAATGGTCCAGTCTCAAAGAACTACATGGGAGTTTGTTTCTCTACTGTGTTGAGCACTGACTGTACTGATTCAGTACTGTAGAGTAAGAATAAGCACCTTTCTCATATTAAGCAGATTTTCAGTGTTTCCTATTACAGTTGAATGTAATTTCTCAGTACATTTTAAAGTCTTTTTTACTGTATGTGATTAAAAATGATGTGCATGTTTTTGTTAAAAGCTTCGGTAGATGTTTCTTAAAAATATTTCATTAACTTTTAAAATAATGTGTATACTATCAATTATTATCTTTTTCCATTCCTGTGAGAATATATTAAAACATTCCATTATTACTATGGATTTTCAAATTAAGTTTGTGATTTTTGTCAAGTTGATCATTATTATTCTGAGTCAGTATTACATGTACATACAAAATCAAGTATTTCCCCCCTCAGGAAAATTTTTATTTATTCTTAATATAGGTATGTTTTTTTTTCCATAAAACCATTTTCTCATGCCCTAATAGCACCAAAAATGTAAATTGTGATGGTTTTGTTGCTTTCTATTTTTTTTTTTTTTTGAGACAGAGCCTCAAACTGTCGCCCTGGGTAGAGTGCTGTGGCATCACAGCTCATAGCAACCTCCAACTCCTGGGCTTAAGCAATTCTCTTGCCTCAGCCTCCCAAGTAGCTGGGACCATAGGCACTCACCACAATGCCCAGCTGTTTTTTGGTTGTAGTTGTCATTGTTGTTTGGCAGGCCCAGGTTGGATTCGAACCCGCCAGCTCTGGTGTATGTGGCTGGCGCCTTAGCTGCTTGAGCTACAGGCGCTGAGCTGTTTAGTTGTCTTTTTAATGAAAACCATCAGAATCACATCTGTGGTAAAAATTATGACTTAGAGTAATAGAACAACCACAAACCATAAATGACTCAGAGAAATATCAGTAAGAGGGTGCTGTACTCAAAAGGACTTCTTTTGGGATTTGGACTTTTGCTAGATGACTTTATCTGGTACTTCATAAAAATCAGGGAAAATCCTAATGTTTGCACTTTCAAAGTGCAATCTCTGTCTTTTGGTTGGAGAGTATAATCCATTTATATTTAAAGTACTGATAAGGAAGGGACTTCAGTCCCCCTTTTTCTGCGTTACTGTCTTGTGTTTAGTTGTGTGGTTTTTTTGGTAGGGAAAAGTTTATATACTTTTTGCATTTCCTTTTGTGTGTGTGTTCTATAACTGTTTACACTGTGACTACCATGGGGATTATACATAGTATTTACCATCTTAAATTTATAACAGTAATTGGAACTTACGCCAATTTAGTTTCTATAACACAAATATTCTGCTCTTTTATTTCTCCACCCCAATTGAATTTAGCTGTTGATGTCATGGCATTACATTTTTATATATTGTGGGTTCAGAAACATAAACTAATCATGTATTAGGCTTTTAAATCATGTGAACAACAAAAGTGGAGTGGCAAACCAGAGTTACAATACTAGTTTTTAGTTAATTTTTAAAAAACATTTTCATCTTTTAAATCATGTAGAAAACAAGTTACAGTTTCAGTTCAGTCTCACGTTGAGTTTGAGTTCATCCTCATTGGACTTTGTTGAGTTTCTTAAATGTCTTTTATTAAATTTGAGGAGTTCTCAGGCATTATTTCTTCAAATATTCTTGAGCTCAGGAGTTCGAGCTTCCTTTTGCACTCTCTCTTCTGCTGGAAGTTCCAAAATGAGTACGTAGGCATGCGTGATGATGTCGTGTGGGTCCTATGAATAATGATGTCGCATGGGTCCTGTGAGTGAGGATGTCGCATGGGTCCTGTGAGTGAGGATGTTGCATGGGTCCTGTGAGTGAGGATGTCGCATGGGTCCTTAGAGCCCTGTCTACTTTCTTCAGTCTTTTTGTTTTCCTTCTGTTGGTTAAAAATAATACTTTGAATTTTCCTATGTTCAGGTCACTGTTTTTTCCCCTGTCATTGGGCTGTACTTTTCTGTTTCATTGTAAGTTTTATGATTTTTTTTTAAATGATATTTTAAAGGTACTCAAATGTACCTTTAATAAGTTTGTTGTATTTATCAATTCCAGAATTGTTTTTGGTTTCAGGTTATCTGTAATTGATTTTTTATTTGGTTCATACATCATTTCCTTCATCTTCTTCCTTTTTTTTGTTGAGACAGAGTCTCACTTTGTTGTCCTTGATAGAGTGCTGTGGTGTCAGCTCACAGCACCCTCAACCTCTTAGACTCAAGTGATCCTCTTGCCTCAGACTCCCAAGTAGCCTGCCAAGTGCTCACCACAGTGACAGGCCATTTTTAGAGATGGGAGTCTCACTCTTGCTCAGGCTGGTCTCAAACTCCTGAGTTCAAGCAATCCATCTGCCCATCTTTCTTTAATTATGTGTAATATAGTTGTTTTGAAGACTTTGTTCAGTAGTAGATCCTCCACCAAATCTTTTCCACAGACTATTTTTTCCCCTTTCAATGGGCTGTACTTTTCTGTTTCATTGTAAGCCTAATGATTTTCTTTTTGTTAATGGACGTTGGAATCTAATATTATGGCAACTATGGAATCAGATTGTCCCTGTTCCATAAGGTTTGCTTTTCCCCCGTTTTTGAAATCATTGTCAGCTGTTTCTGTGCTGAGGATCACCCTAAGTTGTAAATTTAAGGGCTTTTAAAGTCTTTCTTGAACCTACACTTTTCCTTGAGCATACTCAATGGTATTTTAATTTCCTCTATAGGTGTGTTTGCTTTTAAATAATCTACTCTTCAATGTCTGCCTCCCCAAAACAGGGAAAAAGAAAAATGAAGAGGTAGGAAAGGCACCAGCCTGGAGTAATGGTAGCTGGAGTTGAAGGGGCTTTAGATGCAACAAATACCACTCACCTTTTTGTCTAAACTTTAGTATTCAACAGGAGCGATTAGTAAGCTGAGCATAGATGCCTAATATTTTGGAAATGGGATTCTTTTTGCCCATTGTGGCCATAAGGTGCTTGAACAACTTCCTGCCTCCACCTTGGCATAAGGGTTGGGTAATTGATAACTGCTAAGAGTTGGAAATCAAGTCAATTAACCACACTACATCCTTTCATTCTTTACTTGTAAGTTGCAATACTTCAATGTATTCCTGAGTTTCAAAATACCTACATAAGTGAGATTATGCAATTATTATGTACTTGGGGAGACATTCCTTATGCTTCTATCTTGCCATATTCCCTTAATTCTTTGGTCTGACTTTTTATACTAATCATCATTCCAGGTTTAACTTCAACTGTCACCTCAGAAAGTGTGTTTCCTCTCACCACCATTACTTGTATCTTATACGTCTATCAAATGAATTCCACCATAAAAGTTCTCCAAAAAATTGCTTTTAAGCTATATTCCAGAAAAAAGAAAGCCAGTGAAACTTTCTCTTATAGTGAGGGTAGCATTAGTATCCACACATCCTGTATAAGGTGTGGCTTTTTCAAGGTTGATTTTAGACTTCCAAGGTTTACAGCAGGTGATAATCAGTTTAAAATAAGTTGTGTGGGTGGTGCCTGTAGCTCAAGGGTAATGTGGCAAGGGTGCCAGCCACATACACCTAGCATGGTGGGTTTGAACCCTACCTGGGTCTGCTGAGCAACAATGACAATTGCAACCAAAAAATAGCCAGGCGTTGTGGCGGGCGCTTGTAGTCTCAGCTACTTGGGAGACTGAGGCAAGAGAATCACTTAAGCCCAAGAATTGGAGGTTGCTGTGGGCTGTGATGCCATGGCACTCTACCCAGGGCAATGGCTTGAGACTATCTTAAATAAATAAATAAGTTGTGTGTACCCTCAAGGACCAGGTAACAGTTTAATGAGAATAGAAACAAAGTGGATGAGGTACTTAACCGGACATATCACTGCCTGTTGTGGAAGACAATTTCAAATGAATAATTTGAGGGACATGAGAGAGCCAGAGGTGGATTTAACTTAGGGCCAATTAGACATCTTGCAAGGAGAAGCTATTTACACAATCTTAGGAGTTAGCTGCGGAAATGATTGGGTGTGCCATTGTGTGGGTTTCAGCTATGAGATGGTTTCAAATGGATCAATAGGACAGGCATAGAGTACCTAGTGAAAACGCTCAACTGATGAAGGGCAGTGAGCAACTGAAATGGAAAAAAATAAAGTTCAAATTTGATTATTTGTTGTACCTAATAATTTGTTAATGGGAAATTAATAGTGTGGTAGCATTTTTGTTTTCTCATGGGAATAATTATCTTCCAGGTTTTAAAGTCATATAAAGTATCATAGCATTTTCCTCCTCTGCCTTATTTATAGACACAGAAGGAAAGCAAGGACTTTGCCGATTTCTTATTTAAACAATAGGATTGAGGATGTTTGACTAAATTGTCATTGTTGGTGTGAGCAAGTGAATGGAGGTCTGAGGCCAGTGGCTCCAAGCTGAGGCCAGTCTGGGGAGGCATGTGGAGCTACCCTTGGACTTCCCTGGCACAGCCATCCCTATAAAGGTCTCCAGCTACTTAAGACAGACATAGCAGGAGTGTGAACTCTGAGAAACCCCAGAGCCCTGGACAGCCGGGGACCTACGTGCAGATGCCATTGGGCGGTTCTGTGTTTCTGAAACTTGGGCCTTTTTAAGGACAGTGTTTGGGGTTTGACATGGATAGAGTTCCTGCCCTCAGACTAATTTCTGTATACAAAGGAAATCTGCAAAGCTTATACTCTGAGAAAGACTCATTTGTGTTGTCTCCTGGAGAAAGGGCTTATGAATTTGACCGTTTATATAGGCCAGAAGCTTAAACTGACTCAAGGTGAGTTTCTAGTTATGAAAATAAAGGTCTTGAAGGAGAGAGCATTTCCCCATGCTGAAGAGGGAACAGTAAAGCATGTCGAGCTCCCAATGTTTATTTCTCAGGTTGTCTTGCCTAATCAACTCAGACTGATCAATTCTGGGGCTGCATTTCAACAGAGTCTGATTCCTAACCTTGGGAATATGTTTAACTCCCTGGATGGGGGATTTCCTTGCTAACTGTAGATGCAGGAAGCTGCTTAAACAAACTACTTCAGATGTTTCCTTTCCTTCCTTGATTCCTGAAAGGTCTGTGGAGTGTACTTACAGAAAAGACCAGAGAAAGAAGTTGAAGGCCAGGTTTAATGCTGGGCACAGCCTAAGATGGCATCTGCATCTTAGGGCTAAGAAACTGTTGCTTTTATAGCATCTTTGGTGGGCAGGAAAAGAAATGCTGAGAATTTGGGTGGCGCCTGTGGCTCAGTTGGTAAGGCGCTGGCCCCATATACCGAGGGTGGCGGGTTCAAACCCGCCCCGGCTGAACTGCAACCAAAAAATAGCTGGGCGTTGTGGCGGGCGCCTGTAGTCCCAGCTACTCGGGAGGCTGAGGCAAGAGAATCGCTTAAGCCCAGGAGTTGGAGGTTGCTGTGAGCTGTGTGATGCCATGGCACTCTACCGAGGGCCATAAAGTGAGACTGTCTCTACAAAACAAAAACAAACAAAAAAAGAAATGCTGAGAATTTGATTGGTCCACATCAATGCAAATTAGATATTGAAAATTGACCAATCAGCAGCATCCTGCTCTCTCTGAGCCTACATGCACCCTCTCATGCAAATGAGATATTGAAATTTGACCAATCAGGTGACCTTCTGGGAGTGTGTCCTTCCTTTGGGACTCAGGGGTTCAGGGGCTTGAGCGGAAGGTTTCCGTGTGTCCGCTTAAGGCCTACCAACAATTGCTTTGTAGAATATTGCTGACGTATAATTCCAATTTTCCCATGTATTTAATAATTCTTTTCCTTTGTTGGTGTGTTTTTATTTTGGCTGAAAATGAACATACTGAAAGGTAAGCTATGAGGAAACCTTGGCCATGCTACCAACTCACTCGTTCCTTGTGACTCCACTCCAGCATGTTTGAGCCAGGAGCAGGGCATGGGGCACTATCCAGTCAGGAGTGCTGGGGCCTGAGGATGGGAAGTGGCCAATCAGCTTACTGCGGGGGGTTGAGTCTGCAACACTTCTGATGCCTAGATAGTTGTCCTTTCAAGCCTTTTTCCCGGTGGAGCATGGTCCCTGTTTTTCTGTGAGGTTCATTTGTCTCAGCAACAACTTGTGTGTTGTAAGATTCATAGGACAATGCTGGGACACCCAGGAAGCCATACACTAGTAACTGTGTGGGGCCCGAGGTCAACCAGCTTTGGGGAATGAGGGCTGGTTGGAACCGGCCAGAACCCCTGTGGCAGGACCCAGGCCTTCCCACAGTTCACTCTGGAGTTTGTGGACTGAGTTGGTATTAGTGCAGTTTGTCCCTCAGTCCCTCCAGGCCCGATGATGGCCCTGGGCCAGCATCCAGGCCCTGGATGTCCTGTCCTGTCCTGTCCTGTCCCTGTCTGGCGATTTCGGCCTAGGCATCAGAGCCCTCTCTGGACATCTTGGTGGCTGCAGGCCTGCAAGTCCCCAGATTGTGCAGTGATGGCAGGAGGGTTATCGGGGAGGGTTCCAACTAGGTGTGTGGGCTTGTGTGTGAGTGGGGCCGTGATCTGTGGAGTTCCCAACTCCCTTCCCCCGTTTTCACCCTAGTTTTCCGCATGAAGCAAAATCTCAAATCAATAGCCGTGTCTCCCAGCCTACTCCTCTAAAGGCTGACCTTAAATTCCTGTATTTCCAGATCCCTCCTGAATTCTCAAATGCCAGTTCCTCTCCAATACAGGATCATGACTTACTATTTCTACAATTCAAAAACATGCTACGCCTTCACTCCTGTGATAAGTTCTTGGAAAATGTGACTTTATCCAAACGATATGCAGCGTGCAGAAGGTCATTGGATAATGTCCTTTCTGTATATGTTGATGAGGAAAACAAACAAACAAAAAAACTCTTTGGTTTCCTTTTGCATCCTTTTGCTTAAAATCACAAGTATCCTAGAACTTATCAAGAATGTTAAATGGAGATTTACCATATTGTTTTAATTTATTGTATTATTTTATTTTTTTAAATTTGATTTGTTTTTAAAAGATAGAGATGGGGGGTGGGTCTCACTCTTGCTCAGGTTGGTCTTTCACTCCCAGAGTGCTAGAATTACAGCCGTGAGCCACCGAACCCAGCTGTATTTTAATTTTTGTTGTTTGTTTGTTTTGTTTTATAGCCCTCGGTAGAGTGCCGTGGTGTCACAGCTTCCAACAACCTCCAACTCCTGGGCTTAGGCGATTCTCTTGCCTCAGTCTCCCGAATAGCTGGGACTACAGGCGACTGCCACAACTCCCGGCTATTTTTTTGTTGCAGTTCGGCCGGGGCTGTGTTGCAACCCGCCACCCTCGGTATATGGGGCTGGCACCCTATTTTAATTGTTTACTTACCACACAGCTGGAGACAAGTCTTTCAGATTTCTTTTTTTGCTTATTTGTGGGTACTGTATTTGAGAAGAAAGCAGCAGAGCTTAACAACCCAGGAGTGTGTGGTATAAAATGCTTGTGTCACTCCTCCCCAGTATAATTCCTGGGTATTGAGATCTTGTGAGATGAGGTTCCTCTTTGGAAACTTGACTGGCTGATATGTGGGTCACTGCCATTACAGGTCAGCTTGCCCCTCCATGACTGCCAGTAGAAACCATTTATTCATTTACTTGTGTCTCAGTATTTCAATAAATGTAACCTGTATTCAATCAGTAGAGTGCAAAAGACAGTACAAAGTATTTCCAAAAATTGAGAAAGGTGATTTTCGGGGGGGGGAAAAAAGTATCCTAGTATTAACCTCTGTTTTCTTCTTCTAAATTTTTGAGGCCTATTTTCTTTTTCTTTTGGGAGATTTCAAAAGGAATTTCAGGGCCTAGACTTGTACCTCCTAGATGTGTTAACATATGATTAATTGTTTAGAAAACCATTTCTTGCCACGGAAATAATAATTAACAGGCATTATTTTCATTTCCTGAAAGGAATACATATTTGTGGGTTTTGTTGTAGAACATGAAAAAGGTCCTTACAATTTGTTTCCATACTTGACATGTAAATACTTGGTTTGAATGATTTTTTTGTTTTTTTGAGCCAGAATCTCACCATGTTGCCCTCTATAGAGTGCTGTAGTGTCACAGCTCACAGCAACCTCAAACTCTTGGGCTTAAGCGATTCTCTTGCCTCAGCCTCCCAAGTAGCTGGGACTACAGGCACCCACCACAATGCCTGGCTATTTTTTGGTTGTAGTTGTCACTCCTGTTTGGCAGGCTCGGGCTGGGTTTGAACCCACCAGCTGTGGTGTATGTGGCTGGCACCCTAGCTGTTGAGCTACAGGCCCCGAACCTCGTTTGATTTTTGATGGATTCTTCAAACACTGAGTTTGTTTCATTTAAAATATGGTGGTCTATGGGCGGCGCCTGTGGCTCAGCGGGTAGGGCGCGGGTCCCATATGCCGGAGGTGGCGGGTTCAAACCCAGCCTCGCCCAAATTAAAAAAAAAAAAAATATGGTGGTCTAAAGCCACTTGAATGGTCAGCAGAGACCTGGAGCAGTCCCTTGATACTAAGGCCAACCTCGAGCCTGCCTAAGGCAGTAATGGGGGATGAAGTTGGTTCTTCTTAGAAAGTCTCACATGCAGGTGTCCCAGCTGCTCACACTGACCTTGGGAGGAGCCCTTTGTACTTAGAGGATCTTTAAGCACTGGAAAGCTGGGGGCCCATGTGTCACTTAGGGGTTTAGATAAGGGGAATGGTGCCCTTTCTGAAGTTGTGATTGTGATTTCCTGGGCCTATTTTTAGATATTCGGTTTGAGTTTTATATCCACAATATTGCTATATTTGAAGTGTGATTTTTACATATTGAGCAAATGTGTTAAGATCAGGACTGGATAACAGGGTTGATAAATTTGGGAATTCATTTGGGTCAGAACCTTAAACTGAATCTTGGACTGACTGACTGACTCTAGACATTGTATCTCAGTGGTGAGAGTGTGCCCCCAAGTTCAAGTTGTTTAACCTTTTGAATGTGGATTTTTTTCTTCTGAATTGTGAGGCAGCAGGCTGCTTAGTTGCAACGGTGAGAATATTTATGTTTCTTTGGATTCCTGTATGTATTGAGTATAGTGACCTTCAGACTCTAGTTTCTGTTAGCACTTAAAAATTTTAATACCAAAAAAATAAATAAATAAAATAAAGTTTTAATACCCATGAGAGTGTGAAATTTTAGTTTCTTTGGCTTTGAAAATGGAAGTTGTGAGATATGATGTAAGACAAGAAAATTCTGGAACCAAACAAAATTTGTGTTCTTTTGTGCAAGAGAATTTCAAGATGCAAGATGGATGTATTGAAATTCTTATTGATTTTTAATTTTTAGTTCAGTATTTATATGCATGTTGCTAGAGAACTTTGACATTTAAAAGGCTCTATTCTTCCTAAGACAAATGAGTTTGTATTTTAATTGGTAACGTGAAAATGCAGTTGAATTCCTCATGTTAGAGAATTTTTTACAGTTAAGAAGTTAAGTTTTTTAAAAATGTCATTTTATTTTTATAGAGTCTCATTCTGTTGACCTGGGATTAAGTGCTGTGGTCTGATAGTCCTACCAACCTCATTCTTGGGCTCAAAGAATTCTTTTGTCTCAGCCTCCCGAGTAGCTAGGACTACAGGCATCTATCACAATGCCGGATTGTTTTTCTATTTTTAGTAGAGATAGGGTCTTGCTTTTGCTCAGGCTGGTCTCCAACTCCTGAGCTCAGGCAATCCACCTGCCTTGGCCTCCCAGAGTGCTGGGATTATAGGCAGGAGCCATTGCACCCTGTGAAACCTGTTTTGCTTTTTTTTTTTGAGACAGAATTTTACTATGTCACCCTTGGTTGACTGCTGTGGCATCACAGCTCACAGCAACCTCAAACTTTGGGCTTAACTAATTCTCTTGCTTCAATGTCCCAGGCAGCTGGGACTACAGGTGCCCACCATAATGCCTGGCTATTTTTTTTATTGTAGTTGTCATTGTTGTTTAGCAGGCCCAGGCCTGGTTCAAATACACCAACCCTGGTGAATGTGGCTGGCACCCTAACCATTGAGCTATGGGTGCAGATCCAAAACCTGGGGTTCTTAAAACTTTGTAAAGCAACCATTGCCTTGGGAAGCCCTTCACTCTCATGACACTTACTTAAGTTTCTGGCAGAAAAAATTTATGAGTACCAGTTCAGAAAATGCACACCCTCCTCCCACAAGGTATATCCAGTGACCAGAAAACAAAATAGGGAAGGGAGAGAACAAAAGAAAGAAACACTGAAACAGAAGTCCACAGTTTGACTCAATTATAAATCTAAACTATATTAAAGGAATTTACATTACATAACAGTACTCCTTGGCTGTTGGCCCTCTGCAATTTAGGTTCTGAATTTTACAACTTTCCATAATGTATCAACTGGTAAATTTTAACGGGGTTAAGTAATATTAGAGCCGAAATTACAGTTATACCTAGGTATTTCACTCAATGTAATGAAGGTACACTCGATAATCATAGAGGAGTTACTGAATGTAAAATAAAATCTTTGTAGGAAATATCTTGTTCCCAGGAGTTCCACAAAGACAACACTGCCAAATGAGTCGAATTCACAGCAGAGTTTTTTTATTGAAGAGCCGGCCAGTGACTGCCCCAAGTGTTCTAATATGGGGTTTCTGAGAGCAGCTCTGAGTGCTTCAGGGGTTGGGTTTTTAAGGCTTGGTCTGCATCCTGGTTGGCACACAGGCTGTCCAGGTGCATCCAGGTAGGTAGCAAGCAAGCATTGTACAGAAGTAGAATTTTGCGGTTAGTTAGCCATATGTCATGTATCTTTGTTTTAATATTTCCCCCCTATACATCTTAGTTTCTGTATTTTCCTCCCATACATCTTCCCCCCATACATTTTGATCTTAGTATTTTTTCCACCTGATATTGTTTAAAGGTCAGTCCAGGGACAGTTGGTGCCTCCCGGTTCATTTCCCATGGAGTTAGCCAAACAACAAACTGGTAGTGAACTAGAAGCAAGAAATTAATTAGCACTTTCTCATTTATCATGGGGGGTAAACTAGACTTGTTTTATTTCTTTTTTTTTTTGAAAGCTTGCAGTTTGGAAACTTGCCAGAAGTTAGCTAATATTTTTCTATTATAGCCTAGCCCTGACACTTTTTTTTTTTTTTTTTAGCCTAGGCCCAGTAGGCTTTGCCTAATATTCTGAACTACATCCACCTTTCTCCAGGAGCACAGGACACTTGTTTGACATTCATTCAGGGTATAAAAATATTGAACGAAAAGCATTTACAAAGATCAAATGGGCCATTCTCTGTCCCCTAGAATGGGAGATCCCCTAATAAAAATATTATATGGTGTACAGATGGCTGCACCCTCCCTGACATTGTGAAGTTGTCATCTTTTAGGTTCTTTCGATGTTCTTGAGGCAACAAGATATGTAAACTAAATGTTAGTTTACATATTTTACTTAAGCCCATTTATGCTGTGAATTGCAAGTTGACTCACCTCGTATGGGAGCCCCTACCACAGAGACTCTAGACTGTGTTCAAATTGCCATACAATTGAGACAGAGCAGGGACCCCTCTTAGGGGCCTGCCAGGCCCCTCAAGCATGAAAATAAAAAAAATCTCGAGTCCCTTAAGGAAAGTTCCAGGCACCTGGCTAATCTTGAAAAGTGAATGGGCAACACATTGAGAACAAACAATAGCCTCTAAGCTAATTGTTTTGGTTCGATACAAAAAGTAAGAGATCTTAACACATGTTCTCAAGAGTTGTTTTTCAGAAACCCCCACCTGATAGAAAATGCAGATAAGGAGGAACTGAGGAATTATACTGTGACCACCATTCTTTGTTCTAAATTTCCCAATCATTTTAACATTCCTATGGCTAATCCTAGAATCTCTGAATCCGTTTTGCCCACCCTTTCCCTCTTCAGGATATCCTGCCTCTTTGGGTCAGGCCGGTGTATAACCTCCTTCCCGTGTATGGATTTATAATTTTACCTGCCTAAAGTATAGATACCCCTGCCCTTAAATACCCTAGCTTGTAAGCCCATGGAGTCATTCAGGTTTTAAGTGTTAGCTGCTGCTTGTATTCCTTCCTTCCTGCAGGAAGACGAGGCCCAACAGAGAGAAAGAACACCCAAACACCACGTTTCTAAGAGGAAAGGCTTTATTCACCAGCCAGGAGCTTGCGGCATAGAAGAATTCCAAATGGCCATGCTCTCCAACTGGCTTGGTCTTTCCCTTTTTATCGACAGTCAAAAAGTTCCACCCCACAGCTACCCTTCTCATTCTCCAAGCGGGAGATGCTATTCCAGCCCCTACAGAACTACAGGATTTCACAGAACTTGGAAATTTCCAAGTTCCAGGAAGTTAAGTTTACAAATTCCCAAGAGCTGAGTCACCATGGAGAAGGCCCTGAAGGTGTATCCTTATGGTCTCCTTGAGAAGAACTGTTCTCCTGGACCTCACCCTTCTCAGGTATCCTCTCTCATTCCCCCCTTTTGAGACTCCAATATATTTTAATTTGGAGTCTCAATATCAGCTTGTTTCTGCAGGTGCCAATATTAATTTTTAGCACTGAGGTTTTAGGGACTGTGACTCTTCTTGGGTTCTCTACTCAGGCCTTAATAGTACCACGGTGGTGGGCTAATATACATGCAAGTTTTTACTTTTCCCAGTGACATCCCCTTGCTTTTCCCAAAGTCCAAAGTCCAATTAAGACAGACAAGTCCCTTGAGGAGTTTCCTCAGGCTTCAGCTGTGTGTTGACCAGCCAGATCGCAGTATGTGGCTGGAGCAGGGCATGTTGACTGTCTCAAAAGTTACCTTTACTTTCCAAGGGTCAGTGAAGCCCTATACAGCCAGCTGTTATGACTCCAGGTGACCATTCCTTTTACCTTTGCTGCTGTGCATGTGGTCAGGATTATGGTGTAAAGTCCTTTCTACCTTGGTTTCAGGGGACAAGGTTCTGATTCTGGACCTAGACTAGGTCCCCTTGATTCTCCAGAGAGAAAGGATGTACAGACACCAAAGACTAAACAGAACAAAGTTAATTACCCCAGTGGAGATTTTCCTTGCTACTTTTTCTAGGGTTTTTGTCTATTCAGTTCAGTCTTTCCCAGTTCTTTTAGGAGTTCCTGCTAAATTGCTGAGGATTGACAGAGGCCTCTTTGAACAACACCAGGGGCAAGGCCTATATCCAATTAAGCTTTGCTTCCTGGCAGAGTTTACCAATTTCTGTTCTATGGTCCTGTTCATGCACTTTACTCTGTTTAAGATTTGAGGCCTATAAGTTATTCAAAGCTTTAGTTTATTATTTGCACTAGTTCGGTTATGAAGGCTAGCCCATTGTCAAATTTAAATCAGAGTGGCCACTTAAACTATGGGATGATTTCTTTGGGCAATATTTTTACTATTTGAGGAGTCCTTTTTATCCCAGTGGGGAAGGCTTTTTACTTATTTCAAGTCTGATAGAACATCACACAAGTACTTGTTCCCTCTACACCTGGGAATTTAAGTAAAGTCCACCTGCAAGTCCTTGAAGGGTGTTGCTTCATACGACTGGATTCCTGGGGATACTGTCAGTCCTTGGCATGCGTTGAACTGGCTGCAGGTGACACATTGTAGACTGATAGTTTTGGCCAGGGCTGCCAGGTGGAAGAGTAGAGGTACTGGCCCAGCAACTTCATCAAATACTCCTGTCACCATGGTGGCTCCTAGAACCTGGGGGACTGTACTCATTCATCTGGCATCTTTATCCATTCTCCCTCTATTTCCTGGCTCCTCTCTGCTGCCAACTGTTCCTTCTCTTCCTGGGAGTAGATAGGTGAGAGTTCCAGAACCCACGGGACAAGGGGAGCCACTCACGACACCTGGTACGGTTTGGATGCAGCCCTTTTTGCCTCTGTACCAACTCTAGTGTTGTGGAAGTGATGGTGGAAGCATCTTATTGATGTCCACAACAGTGCATCACTGCCACATTCTGGGGTTTCCATACTACCTCTAGCAACTGAAATATCTCCTGCTGATACTTAATGTCCTTTCCCCCAGAATTTAATAGTCCCTTCTCCTTGTATAATGCCCCATGTACTTGGAGAGTCAGTAAAGCATTCACATTTTTCCCTTGACTTAGTTCTAAGGCTTAAATTGAGGCAATTGATTCAGTCTTCTGAGCCAATGTTCCTTGGGGTAGGGACTTAGTCTCTACAGTCTGTTAAGGTGACCACTGCATATCTAGCCTGCCACTCACCTTGCACCATCATGTAACTGCTTCAGTCTACATACAAGTCCCAGTTTGCAAATGTCCAAGGCTGGTCACACAAGTCAGGTCTGCTATGATACACATTATCTATAACTTCTGTACAGTCATGCTCAGTCTCTCTTCCACTGACTGGAAGGAGCATGGCTTGGTTTAGGTGTTCTTACATTAGAGAGTCAAAAATGTCCCTTGGAGTTGATTAAATTGACCACAGAGTGGGGTACTTTCACTCTGAGATCCTACCCTAGAGTCAGCTTGTCAGCTTCTTGCACAAGGAGAGCATCAGCAATTAGAGCTCGTAAGCATGGTGACCATCCTTTTACCATTCCATCCAACTGCTTAGAGAGGTAAGCTACAGGCCTTGGCCAGGACCCAACCAGCTGGGTTGACACACCTACAGACATCTTTCCTCTCTCTGAGATATACAGAGTGAAGGGCTTGGCCAAGTCTGATTGCCCCAATGCAGGTGCATTTATCAGCCTCATCTTTAGTTGGGAGAAGGCATGTCTCAGTTCTCCCCATTCTAAGGGCTCTCCTTCCTCTCCTTTAGTTGCCTCATACAAGAGCTTAGCCAAGATGGCAAAGTTGGGTATCCAAAGATGACAAAAGCTGACCACGTCTAAGAATTCCCGAACCTGCTTTTGGCTTGTGGGGTGGGGAGGCAATTAATGACCTGCCTCCATTTCATGTCTAGATACCTCTACCCCTGCTGGATAGTAAATCCTAGATAACATACTTGCTGCTGGCAAATCTGGGCCTTTTGCTTGGACACGTTATAGTCACATACCTCTAGATGTCATAAAAGACAGTACGTGCCTCCGGCACAGCCCTCCTGGGTAGGGTGCCCTAAAAGGAGGTCATTGACATATTGGAGCAGCACACCTTCTAATTCCTCAGCTGGGAATTTCTGGAGGTCATGAGCCAGCACTTCTCCAAAAATCGTGGGTGTTTTAAACCCCTATGGCAACCTGGTCTATGTGTCCTGGATCGTAGTTTCCATGTCTGGTCTCTCCCACTGGAAAGCAAACAGTCTCTGGCTTCCTGGATGCAGCCTTATACTGAATAAAGGCATCTTTTAAGTCCAGGCAAGTGGGCCACTTGGCTTCTGCTGGCAGCAGACTCAGCAGAGTATATGGATAAGGCACAGTAGAAAACAGTGTTACAGTTACACCATTTACTGGGAAATTCTTTTTTTTTATGGCACTATTTTTCTTTTTTATTGTTAAATCATAGCTGTGTACATTAGTGCAATCAAGGGGTACAATGTGCGGGTTTTATATAAAATCTGAAATATTCTCATCAAACTGTTCAATGTAGCCTTCATGGCATTTTCTTAGTTGCTGTATGCAGGCATTTGTATTCTGCCTTTAGTAAGTTTCGCCTGTACCCATTCTAAGATGCACTGTAGGTGTGGCCCCACCCACTACCCTCCCTCCACCCTAACCTCCCCCTTCCCCTTCCTTGGCTCTTTCCTCATAGTCTTGTGCTATAGTTGGGTTATAGCCTTCATGTGAAAGCTATAATTTAGCTTCATAGTAGGGCTGAGTACATTGGATACTTTTTTCTCCATTCCTGAGATACTTTGCTAAGAAGAATATGGTCCAGCTCCATCTGTGTAAACATGAAAGAGGTAAAGTCTCCATCTTTCTTTAAGGCTGCATAATATTCCATGGAATACATGTACCACGATTTGCTAGTCCACTCGTGGTTCGATGGACACTTGGGCTTCTTCCATGACTTAGCAATTATGAATTGGGGCTGCAATAAATATTCTGGTACAGATGTCTTTGTTATATTGTGATCTGTGGTCTTCTGAGTATAAACCTAGTAAAGGAATCATAGGATTGAATGGCAGGTCTATTTTTAGGTCTCTAAATGTTCTCCAAACATCCTTCCAGAAGGAACGTATTAGTGTGCATTCCCACCAGCAGTGTAGAAGTGTGCCCTTTTCTCCACAGCCACACCAACATCTCTGGTTTTGGGATTTTGTTATGTGGGCTACTCTTGCTGGGGTTAGGTCATATCTCAAAGTAGTTTTGATTTGCATTTCTCTGATGATTAAGGATGATGAGCTTTTTTTCATGTGTTTGTAGATCGTGCATCTGTCTTCTTTAGAGAAGTTTCTCTTCAAGTCCCTTGCCCACCCTGAGATGGGATCACATGTTCTTTTCTTGCTAATACGTTTGAGTTCTCTGTGGACTCTGGTTATTAGACCTTTATCGGAGGTATAACCTGCAAATATTTTCTCCCATTCTGAGGGCTGTCTGCTTGCTTTACTTACTATGTTCTTGGCTGTGCAGAAGCTTTTTAGTTTGATCAGGTTCCAGTAGTGTATTTTTGATACTGCTTAATTGCCTGGGGAGTCCTTCTCATAAAATATTCACCCAGGCCAATTCCTTCAAGAGTTTTCCCTGCACTTGCTTTAAGTATTTTCATAGTTTCATGTCTTAAGTTTAAATCATTTATCCAGTGAGAGTCTATCTTAGTTAATGGTGAAAGGTGTGGGTCCAGTTTCAATCTTCTACAGGTTGCCAGCCAGTTGACCCAGCACCATTTGTTAAATAGGGAATCTTTTCCCTACTGAATGTATTTAATTGGCATGTCAAAGATCAAAATAATGGTAAGTAGCTGGATTCATCTCTTGGTTCTCTATTCTGTTCCAGACATCTACTTCTCTGTTTTTGTGCCAATACCATGCTGTTTGATCACTATCAATTTATAGTACAGTCTCAGGTCTGGTAGCATGATTTCTCCTGCATTGTTTTTATTGCTGAGTAATGTTTTGGCTATTCAAGGTTTTTTTCTGATTCCATATAAAACGAAGTATTATTTTTTCAAGATCTTTAAAATATGACAATGGAGCTTTAATAGGAATTGCATTAAAATTATATATTGCTTTGGGTAGTATAGACATTTTAGCAATGTTGATTCTTCCCAGCCATGAGCATGGTATGTTTTTTCCATTTTTTAACATCTTCAGCTATTTCTTTTCTTAAAGTTTTACAGTGTTCTTTGTAGAGATCTTTCATGTCCTTTGTTAGGTGTACTCCCAAATATTTCATCTTCTTTGGCACTACTGTGAAAGGAATAGAGTCTTTGACTGTTTTTTCAGCTTGGTTATTGTTGGTATATAAAAAGGCTACAGATTTATGGGTGTTGATTTTGTAGCCTGAGACATTGCTGTATTCCTTGATCACTTCTAAAAGTTTTGTAGTAGAATCCCTAGTGTTTTCCAGATATATGATCATATCATCTGTGAAGAGTGAAAGTTTGATCTCTTCTGACCCTATGTGGATACCCTGGATCGCCTTTTCTTCCCTAATTGCAATGGCTAAAACTTCCATTACAATGTTAAAGAGCAATGGAGACAATGGGCAACCTTGTCTGGTTCCTGATCTGAGTGGAAATGATTTCAATTTAACTCCATTCAATACGATATTGGCTGTGGGCTTGCTGTAGATGGCCTCTATTAGTTTAAGAAATGTCCCTTCTATATCAATTTTCTTAAGTGTTCTGATCATGAAGCGTTGCTGGATATTATCAAAAGCTTTTTCTGCATCAATTGAAAGAATCATATGGTCCTTATTTTTTAGTTTGTTTATGTGCTGAATTACATGTATAGATTTACGTATATTGAAGCAGCCTTGAGACCCTGGGATAAATCCCACTTGGTCATGGTTATAATTTTTTTGATGTGTTGTTGGATTCTGTTTGTTAGGATCTTATTGAGTATTTTAGCATCAATATTCATTAGTGATATTGGTCTATAATTTTCTTTTCTTGTTGGGTCTTTCCCTGGTTTGGGGATCAAGGTGATGTTTGCTTCATAGAATGTGTTGGGTAATATTCCTTCTTTTTCTATATTTTGGAAGAAGTTTAGTAATATAGGTACTAGTTCTTCTTTAAAGGTTTGGTAGAATTCTGACATAAAGCCATCTGGTCCTGGGCTTTTCTTTATAGGGAGATTTTGTATAGTTGGTGCTATTTCAGAACTTGATATAGGCCTGTTCAACATTTCCACTTCATTCTGGCTAAGTCTTGGTAGGTGGCGTACTTCCAGGTATTGGTCGATTTCTTTCAGATTTTCATATTTCTGAGAGTAGAGTTTCTTGTAGTATTCGTTAAGGATTTTTTTGGATTTCTGAGGGGTCTGTTGTAATTTCATCATTACCATTTCTGATTGATGAAATTAGAGATTTTACTCTTTTTTTCCTGGTTAGGTTGGCCAAAGGTTTATCTATTTTATTGATCTTTTAAAAAAACCAACTTTTGGATTTATTGATCTGTTGTATAATTCTTTTGTTTTCAATTTCATTTAATTCTGCTCTGATTTTGGTTATTTCTTTTCTTCTGCTGGGTTTGGGGTTTGAGTATTCTTCCTTCTCCAGTTGCTTGAGATGTCCCATTAAGTTATTAACTTCCTCTCTTTCCGTTTTCTTGAGGAAGGCTTGCAGTGCTATAAATTTCCCTCTTAGGACTGCCTTTGCAGTATCCCAGAGGTTCTGGTAATTCGTGTCTTGATTGTTGTTTTGTTCCAAAAATTTGGTGATTTCCTTCTTAATCTCGTGTATAACCCATCTATCCTTCAGCATAAGGTTGTTTAGCTTCCTTGTTTTTGTATGGGTATGCAGGTTCCTGTTGTTATTGAGTTCAACTTTTATTCCATGATGGTCTGAGAAGATGCAAGGAATAATTTCTATTTTTAAAAATTTGCTGAGGTTAGATTTGTGGCCTAGGGTGGTCTATTTTGGAGTATGTTCCATGGGCTGATGAGAAGAATGTGTATTCAGTATTGTTGGTATGAAATGTTCTGTAGATGTCTGTTAAGTCCAGATGTTGAATGGTTAAGTTTAAAGCTAAAATTTCTTTGCTTAGCTTCTTTATGGAGGATCTATCTAGCACTGCTAAAGGGGTGTTAAAATCTCCAACTACTACGGAACTGGAGGAAATCAAGTTGCTCATATCTGTTAGAGTTTTTCTTATAAATTGAGGTGCGTTCTGGTTGGGTGCACAAATATTAAAAATTGAAATCTCATCATATTGAGTATTACCTTTAAGAAATATGAAGTGTCCATTCTTATCCTTCCTTATTTCGGTTGGTTTAAAGACTATTGCATCTGTGAATAGGATTGCAATGCCGGCTTTTTTCTGCTTTCCATTTGCCTGGAGTATAGATGACCATCCCTTCACCTTGAGTCTATATTTGTCTTTTAATGTAAGATGTGATTCTTGTATGCAGCATATATCTGGTTTGAGTTTTTATATCCAGTTAGCCAACCTGTGCCTCTTTAGAGGACAGTTTAAACCATTCACGTTAATTGAGAATATTGATAAACCTTTCAAGAGTCTGGTGGACATTTTTAATCCTTTTGTGACTGTGGAAGTTGGAATTTGATCAAAATTTTCTGTGTGGGTTTACTTTTGTGGTGGAGGATTATGCTGGTCTTTATGGAGGATAGGTCTGAGAATATCCTGGAGAGCTGGTTTAGTTATGGCAAATTTCTTCAACATGTGAATGTTGTTAAAGCATTTAATTTCTATGTCATAAATGAAACTCAGTGTAGCTGGGTACAGGATCCTGGATTGAAAGTTATTTTGTTTTAGGAGATTGAAAGTCGATGACCATCCTCTTCTAGCTTGAAAGGTTTCAGCAGAGAGATCTGCAGTTATTCTAATATTCTTGCCCTTATAGGTGATGGTTTTCTTTCGTCTGACTGCTTTCAGAATTTTCTCCTTCATATTAACTTTAGTGAAATTGATTATGATGTGTCTGGGGGATGTCTTACTCGGGTTGAGTCATGCTGGAGTTCTGAAACCGTCTGCTATCTGAATTTCAGAATCTCTTGGCATGTTTGGAAATTTCTCCTTCATAATCTCATGAAGAAGAGACTCTGTGCCTTGTGAAGCCACTTCATCCCTTTCGGAGATACCTATAAGACGAATATTGGTTTTCTTCAAATTACCCCAGAGCTCTCTGAGAGAGTGATCTGTTTTCGCCCTCCATTTCTCTTTCTCTTTGAGAGTTTGGGAGCATTCGAAAGCTTTGTCTTCAATGTCAGAAATCCTTTCTTCTGCTTGCTCCATTCTGTAACTGAGGGATTCTACTGTGTTTCTGAGATCTTTGAGGGCTGTAACTTGTTGTCTCAATGTGTCAAAATCTTTGGTCATTTGGTCTTTGAATTCGTTGAATTCTTGAGGTATCTTTTCGGTTATCCCTTGGAATTCTAATTTGATCTTATTTGCTATCCAGATTCTGGATTGGATTTCTGATATCTCAGCTATTTGTTTGTGCATGGGATCTTGTGCTGTGTCTGTCCCATTGATCCTTGGGGGAGTTGATCTACTCTGATTATTCATATCAGCAGAGTTTTTCTGTTGATTTTGCCTCATGATTGTTTTTCACCATTTCCTCTGGCTGTCCTCAGAGTTGGGGAGGCGTCTCTCCAAGATTAGTGCCCAGTGGGATCACTCTATTGTTGCTCGATCTTTGTAGGGAGTGACCCTGTGTAGCTCCTCTGGGGCTGCCCCAGCCCGGGAGTTCTGGTTGTAGAAGCAGCTCCGGAGTGTGACACACCCAGATCCAGCAATAGGGTGGGAGGTGTTGCGCACGGTTCTGGGAGTGCCTGGTGCCCAGTGACTTTGACACAGAGAGCCCAAGGCTCCAGCAGTCTCTGGCCAGGAGAAGGGCTCTACGCAGAGGCAGGGAGGGCTCCAGAGGGCACCTGGCTACCAGAGTCCCTGGCCAGACAAGCGAGCCGGTGTGGAGGCAGGGAGGGTACTGGAGAGAGGACACAGGGTTGTGTGGCTCCCGCAGTTCCTGGTCACGGCATGAGGAGGCCTGGCTGGTGTGGGTTGCGGGTTGCGGGTTGGGGGTTGCGGTGCAGCTCTTATGGAGGTCTGGGTGGCACCAAGCCCAGGAGTTTGAGGTTGCTATGAGCTGTGACGCCGTGGCACTCTACCCAGGGCAACAGCCAAGGCTCCAGTGTGCCAAAAGCGGTCTCACTCTGCCCATGAGTGTTGAGGCTGTAAGGCAGCTCAGTCCCCACCTTTAGGCTGCTCAGTCACTAGGTTACTTGCTCCCACCTGATTCTTGCTCTGCAACCCTGAGGGCGGAGCTTGCTGGGGCAGTTCTCTCACAATGGCTCCCTACAGCCCACAGCTGAACACTATTAGCTCCGTCTGGCTCAGTAGCTCAGTCTGGGGCCCTAGACAATGCCCAAAGTTCTCCGAACTCCTGCTCAAGCTCTCTCCAAGGCAGTTCAACTGAGTGCCAAGTCAAAAAACACGAAAACAGTTCACAGGTAAGGCCTTTCCGGTTTGCAGTCTCACTGCTGCTTGTACTTAGGGCTGCCTGTGGGATTAGGTTGATCGAACACATGCAACCACTTGCCAGTTTTCTGCTGTTTTTGTCCTCCTCTTGGGGTCCAGACGTGTCTTGCTGACTCCCTGTATCCTCAAAGGGATGATTATAGGTAGATCCCACCAGCCAGAGATGCCTGGAGTCTTATCTCCCCAGACTCACCATGCCCTGTTGCAGGGAAAAATCTAGGCACTATTATCAGCATCTCTATTTTAGAGATGAAACTGGCCTTGGGTCAGTGAAATGTCATGCAGTTAGAAAATGGCAGACCCAAGATTTGGATCAAGACAGGCTCCAACTTCAATATCCTGTATCATTTGGAAATTCTTATTTTATGTTTTAAATTTTCCTGAGGTATCTATACACAGTAGATAACATTTAATACTGAACAAATTTTTCCAGTGTAGCCAACAGGCGACCTTGTTCAGTCTTAAGGATTCAGAGTAAGTATAACTACTGTATATAATTCTATGTTCCTTGGCCAGTCTTTTAGTTCCATTTAACAGATCAGTTTAATAAAACAGTTATGTCTCATTTTATGAGTTCACAGTACAGACAAGGCTGGGATTTAATACAGGTGGGTCACAGCCTCTTTCTCTTTGAATCATTTTTCTCTCTCCAATTTGTCTCTTTAGTAGAGACCAATTATAGCAGAACTAACTTAGTTGCCAAAATGAACTGTACCATCAGTATACTGGGTCTGATTTTTGCGTAAAGTGCAGTAAGAATAATTAATTATTAGCCATCTAGGCTCTTTTTTCCTTTAAAATTGGCTTTGCTGGATCCTTTTATAAGGAATCTCAGGCTGGACTTTCTTGAAAGCCTTTCAGAGCCCAGGTTTCATCTGTGCCATTGGATACCTATATGCATTGGGTAAATTCCTCTTCCCTTGAGGTCCCCAAGCACATTTCAATTCCCAGATCCATCAGCAAGCAACCTTTGTTACCATAGATCAGGAAATGTTACTGATGAGTATCTGTCCAGTTTTCCAAAGGGCTTTTTTATTGGCCTTATAAAGTCAACCTTAATTCCTTAACACAGTCTGGACACCTCTGGAAATGCTATTCCAGCCAAAGCTTTGCTAAAATAACCAGTGCCTTCATCATGTCCTAACAACAAAACAGATTCTTATTGAAATTATGCAAATAATTGTATTGTCAGAAATTAAGAATACTTAACAAATGGCTTTCAAATTCCGGAGAAATCAAGGAGAGAGGAAAAAAATGCATGTTTCAAACTCTGCTTATAAGTATATACATTGCTTGAAAAGCTACAAATAGCTCAAAAGACAGAAAATGGTTTTCTGACTTCTGGAAAACAGAACATAGACAGAATCAACAATATTGCAAACATAGAGCCATAACAAACTAGCCCAGTTCCACGTAACTGATTTGTGTTCTGTTTGAAGTCAGGTTAGCAATACTCATAGACATGTTAACTTTCCCATGAAAGTTCTAAAAATCTGCTTTTAGTCTGAAGGTATTCAGTTTCCAAAGACGTCAGGAATTTGAATTCGAGAGAATTTGTCAGTTTCTCTTAAAAAAAAAAAGAAATATATATATATATTTTTTTTTAGGGACAAACTTTGGACTCAGTCAGCTACAAAAAACATTTTCCATTTTTTAGATGAATTAAAATTATTACCGACAATATATGTTAGGACAGACCAATGCTTTATACATTAGGACAGACAAATGCTTTATAATATTGGAACATATATACAACCATTACCTATATAAAATTAATCACCATTTCATATTTGACAATGTTTCCAATATATTTTTAATAAATCAAATAAGTTTAATTTGTTTTCCTGTGACTTTCAGTGGTCTTAATATTTGAAGAAGATCAAATTTAGAGTTGTGTTTTTTGTTGTTTAGTTGGTCTGGGCTGAGTTCGAACTCACCAGCTTCTGTGCATGTGGCTGGTGCTAAAACCATTGCCCTATGGGCACCAAGAACACCCAAACATCATGTTTCCAAGAGGAAGGGCTTTATTCACCAGCCAGGAGCTTACAGCATAGAAGAATTCCAAATGGCCACACTCTCTGACTAGCTTGGTCTTTCCCTTTTTATCAACAGTCAACAAGTTCCACCCCACAGCTACCCTTCTCATTGGCCAGTTTGAATCAAGCAGGTGATACTATTCCGGCCCCTACAGAACTACAGGATTTCACAGAACTTGGAAATTTCC
This sequence comes from Nycticebus coucang, assembly GCF_027406575.1. NCBI lineage: Eukaryota > Metazoa > Chordata > Mammalia > Primates > Lorisidae > Nycticebus > Nycticebus coucang. Next base: position 65,777,797 of record NC_069782.1, on the reverse strand, counting down.
AAGTTCCAGGAAGTTAAGTTTACAAATTCCCAAGAGCTGAATCACCATGGAGAGGACCCTGCAGGTGTATCCTTCTGGTCTCCTTGAGAAGACCTGTTCTCCTGGACCTCATCCTTCTCGGGTATCCTCTCTCAGTACCCTGTAGGAAAGCCTCTTTCTTCCACTGCAACTCCTGGTTTCAGGGTCTGGCTTTACTGTACTGGGTGAGCACACCACAGTTTGGTGTTATTGGCACCTCAGAAGGGACAAAAATTCAGAGTGAGTGTCCTGCTTGTGGCACATTGGCTCCTGTACATAGCCACCCTCAGGACCTGTCAGATGCCTGAGTGGTTTTTACTCAGGGGCAGATCCAAATGTTCAGCAACTCAACAAGTGTCACTGGCCCATGGTGTTTTCATCTTTCAATGTCAGAAACAGGTACTTGGCTTAAAAGACATCTTGGGTAGGCCAGCGCCCATTGCTCAGTGGGTAAGGGCACCAGCCCCATAAACTGAGGGTGACGGGTTCAAACCCAGCCCAGGCCAAACTGCAACAAAAAAAATAGTTGGACATTGTGGCAGGACCCTGTAGTCCCACCTACTCGGGAGGCTGAAGCAAGGGAATTGTCTAAGCCCAGGAGTTAGAGGTTACTGAGAGCTGTGATGCCATGGCACTCTACTGAGGACAATAAAGTGAGACTCTGTCTCAAAAAAAAAAAAAAAGACATCTTAGGTAAATAACAGATTTGTGTGTGACAATACCAATAGAACCTTGATTCTGCCTCCACAGGACATTTAGGTCTGCTCTGGCAGGCCACTTGACTCTGCTGCTTCATCAGAACATAAGGGTTGGTAGGGAATAGATAGCCCTTAAAGAACTAAAGGGACCATGACCTTGAACAACTGCTTAAAATTTTGGTTTTGGTTTTAAAATTCTAATTTGAGGCTGGGCAATGTGGCTCACACCTGTAATCCTAGCACCCTGGGAGGCCAAGGTGGGTATGGATTGCTTGAGCTGAGGAGTTCGAGTCTAGCCTGAGCAAGAATGAGACCCCATCTGTACTAAAAATAGAAAAATCAGCCATGTGTTGTGGCGGACACCTGTAGTCCCAGATACTCAGGAGGTTGAGGCAAGAGGGTCACTTGAGCCCAAGAGCTCTACCAAGTGTGACTGAGTAATCTGTCTCAAAATTCAAAAAACCTCATAAATCCATAAAGTCTGCTTCTGCCTATATGTCTGTATATCTATGTGTTTTTATGTGTCCTGTCTTCTGTGATATTTTTGATAATTGTTTCAATTTGTCTGTGAACTTAATGTCTTAAAGTCACTAGATTCTAAGCTATAAAGAAATGGGGGCACGGCGGTGCCTGTGGCTCAAAGGAGTAGGGCACCAGCACCATATGCCAGAGGGGGTGGGTTCAAACCCAGCCCCAGCCAGAAAGTGCAAAAAAAAAGAAGAAAAAGAAATGGGGGCAGCGCCTTTGGCTCAAAGGAGTAGGGCACTGACCCTGTTTGCCAGGGGTGGCAAGTTCAAACCCAGCCCTGGCGAAAAACTGCAAAAATAAATAAATAGATAAAAAAGAAAGGGCCATGGTAAGACCTGGGGACATAATGTAAAATTCTTGGCCCAGCTGTGCTTCTTGGATATTCTGAGAAGGGTCAGATGTTGTCTTCACAGCTTTGTCTTTTGTCCTGGATTGTCATTCATTTTACTTATCTTAAGCTTTCCTTGCCAAATATATTTATATTGTAGCTGTTGTTATTTTGAACAAACTGGTATCTATAAGAGAAGAACAATTATTTTACCTTCACTTAAGACTTCTCTAATGCAGTACCTTTCCTTGTTATTTACCTTGTTTCTCATGAATTTTGTGTAACATTTCTTGCAAAGCAGGTGACAAATTCCCTCAATCATTTGAGGGAATAATTTGGGGTGTCATTTCAGGGATAATTTTGCTTGAAACAGATTTCTAAGTGATGTGGGATTTTTTTCTTTCAAAACTTTAAATATTTCACTCTGCTGTCTCCTTGCTTGCATGGTTTCTGAATGGAAGTCCAATTTAATTCTTATCCTTGTTTTCAAAGTGGCTGGTTGGGAATCACTTCCTTCTGAAATGGAAAAAAGGCATTTTATATTCTTTTAGAAGAAGTTGCTGCTAAGAACCTGTTACACTTTTCTTTTATACTTTTTATAATCATGGGTAATCATTGTTGATCTTAATTCCCATGTAAGTTGGGAGTCTTAACCCGTTCCTTTATTTCATCAGGGGCTGTGGTACACTGTAATAGTTGTGCCAGAAAAAGCTCTCCTGGCATATCCCTGTCTTGGGATGTGTGCTAAAAATTAGTAGGGAGTAGTCCTGAGACTCAGAAGTACAGGCAGTCTCTAAGTTACTAACATCTGACTTATGTACAACTTACTCTTATGGACAGGAGCTATGATAGTAATTCCCTGAGTTACAGAAGTCTGACTGATATTCGACTCACACTTACAAATAGCAGCTATTACAAATAATGGGTAAATATACCTGTTACAACTTACATACTAATTCAGCTTAAAACAAACCTGTGGAATCTTATCTCATTCATAACCCAGAAATTGCCTGTAGAAGGGATTTTTTTTTCCTGAAAACTTTATTGTTGGGGATTCATTCAGGGTACAAGATGTGTCACACACGGAGACCCACCCCCCTCCTTCCTTCCCTCTCTCAGCTCAACCTTTCCCCCACCCCTCCCTTCTTCTCTCTCTGCTCTTCTCTTTCCTCACACCCCACCATGTCATTAATTGTCATTAATTGTCCTCAAATCAAGATTGAATACATAGGATTCATGCTTCTCCATTCTTGGAATGTTTTACTAAGAATAATGTGTTCCACTTCCATCCAGGTTAATACAAATGCTGTGAAGTCTCTAATTTTTAATGGTTGAATAGTATTCCATGATGTACATATACTACAGCTTGTTAATCCATTCCTGGGTTGGGGGGGCATTTAGGCTGTTTCCACATTTTGGTGATTGTAAATTGAGCTGTGATAAACAGTCTAGTGCAAGTGTCCTTATGGTAAAGGTTTTATTTTTCCTTCTGGATAGATGCCCAATAATGGGATTGCAGGATCAAATGGGAGGTCTAGCTTGAGTTCTTTGAGTTTACTCCATACTTCCTTCCAAAAAGGTTGTATTAGTTTACAGTCCCACCAGCAGTGTAAAAGTGTTCCTTTCTCTCCACATCCATGCCAGCATGTGCAGTTTTGAGATTTTGTGATGTGGGCCATTCTCACTGGGGTTAGATGATATCTCAAGGTGGATTTGATTTGCATTTCTCTGATAATTAGGGATGATGAGCATTTTTTTATGTGCTTGCTAGCCATTCATCTGTCTTCTTGAGAAAAGGTTCTGTTCATCTCTCTTCCCTTTTCATATATGGGATTATTGGCTTTTTTCATGTGGATTAATTTAAGTTCTCTATAAATCCTACTTATTAAGCTTTTGTCTGATTCAAAATATGCAAATATCCTTTCCCAATACATAGGTTGTCTATTTGCTTTGGTTGTGGTCTCCTTAGCTATACTGAAGCTTTTCAGTTTAATTAAGTCCCATTTGTTTATATTGGTTGTTATTGCAATTGCCATAGTAGTCTTCTTCATAAAGTCTTTCCCCAGGCCACTATCTTCCAGCGTTTTTCCTATGCATTGTTTGAGGATTTTTATCATTTCATGCCTTAAATTTAAGTCCTTTATCCATCTTGAATCAATTTTTGTGAGTGGAGAGAGGTGCGAGTCCAGTTTCAGTTTTTTGCATGTGGATTTCCAGTTCTTCCAGCACCATTTATTGAATAGGGAGTCTTTCCCCCAGTGTATGTTCTTGTTTGGTTTATTGAAGATTAGGTGATTCTAAGTTGTAAGTTTCATTTCCTGGTTTTCTATTTGATTCCAAATGTCTATGTCTCTATTTTTGTGCCAGTACCATGCTGTCTGGACCACTATGGACTTGTAGTACAGCCTAAAATCTGGTATGCTGATGCCCCCAACTTTATTTTTAGTACTAACAACTGCCTTAGCTATATGGTTTTTTTCTGGTTCCACAGAAAATGCAGAATTCTTTTTTCCAAGTCTTGAAAGTACGATGTTGGTACTTTAATAGGTATGGCATTGAATTGGTAGATTCCTTTGGGAAGTACAGACATTTTAATAATGTTGATTCTTCACAGCCATGAGCATGGTATGTTCTTCCATTTGTTAGTATCCTCTGCTATTTTCTTTCTCAGGGTTTCATAATTTTCTTTATAGAAGTCCTTCACCTCTTTTGTTAGGTATATTCCTAGGTATTTCATTTTCTTGGAAACTATGGTGAAGGGAGTTGTGTCTTTAATTAGCGTCTCATCTTGATGGTTATTGGTGTATACAAAGGCTCCTGACTCATGGACATTGATTTTATATCCTGATACATTACTGTATTTTTTGATGACTTACAGGAGTCTTGTGGTTGAGTCTTTGGGGTTCTCTAAGATCATATTGTCAGCAAAGAAGGAGAGTTTGACGTCCTCTGCTCCCATTAGGATGCCCTTTATTTCCTAGTCTTGCCTAATTGTATTGGCTAGAACTTCTAGCACTATGTTGACTAGTAATGGCGACAGAGGACATTGTCTGGTTTCAGTTCTAAGTGGAAAAGCTTTCAGTTTAGCTCCATTCCATACGATACTAGCTGTGGGTTTGTCATAGATAACTTTGATCAATTTAAGAAATGTGCCACCTATGCCTATACTCTTCAGTGTTCTAATTAGAAAAGGATGCTGTGTTTTATCAAATGCTTTTTCTGCATCTATTGAGAGGATCATATGGTCTTTGTTTTTCTTCTGTTGATATAGTGAATAACATTTACAGACTTACGTATATTAAACCAGCCTTGCATCCCCGGGACAAAACCTACTTGATCATGGTGTATGACTTTTTTGATAATAAGCTGTAATCTATTGGCTAGGATTTTGTTGAGAATTTTTGCATCTATATTCATTAGTAAAACTGGCCAGAAGGTCTCCTTTTTACTTGAGTCTTTTCCTGGTTTTGGTATCAGGGTGATGTCTGCTTCGTAGAACATGTTGGGGAAGATTCCTTCCGCCTCGATTTTTTGGAATAATTTCTGTAGTATAGGAATAAGCTCTTCTTTGAAGTTTTGATAGAATCTGGTATGAAGCCATCTGGACCAGGGCATTTGTTTGTTGGGAGATTTTTTTGTTTCTTTGATCTCAGTGCTTGAAATTGGTCTGTTTAGGAGCTCTATTTCTTCCTGGCTAAGTCTAGGGAGAGGGTGTGATTCCAAATACGGATCCATTTCCTTCACATTGTCAAATTTCTGGGCATAGAGTTTCTGGTAATATTCAGAGATAATCTCTTATATTTCTGTGGCATCAGTTGTTATTTCCCCTTTATCCTTTCTGATTCAGGTTATTAGAGATTTTACTTTTTTATTTCTAGTTAGTCTGGCCAAACGTTTATCAGTTTTATTTATTTTTTCAAAAACCCAACTCCTTCTTTCAATGATTTTCTGAATGATTCTTTTGTTTTCAATTTTATTAATCTCTGGTTTAATTTTGGATATTTCTTTTCTTCTTCTGGGTTTAGGCTTAGATTGTTCATCTTTTTCCAATTCCATAAGATGGCTTGTGAGTTTGTTAATATGCTCTCTTTCTGTTTTTTGAATGTAGGCATCTAAAGCCAAAAATTTTCGTCTCAAAACTGCTTTTGAAGTATCCCACAGGTTTTGTAGCTTCTGTCTTCATTGTTTTTATGCTCAGGAAGTTAATGATTTCCTGTTTTATTTCTTCCTGCACCCATCTGTCATTCACCATAAGGTCATTTAATTTCCATGCCTTTGTGTGGGGTTGAACGTTTTTGTTGGAGTTGAATTCCACCTTTAGTGCCTTGTGGTCTGAACAGATGCAAGGTAAAATTTCAATTCTTTTTATTCTGTTGAGGTTTATTTTGTGTCCTAGGAGATGATAAATTTTGGAGAATGTTCCATGAAGTGATGAGAAGAATGTATATTCTTCATCTTTAGGATGGAATGTTCGATATATGTCTATCAAGCACAGTTGTTTTAGGTTCTCATTTAAATCTCTTATATCTTTGTTTAATTTCTGTTTAGAGGATCTGTCCAGCTCTGTGAGAGGAGTGTTAAAGTCCCCTGTTATTATGGTGTTATAGGATATCATATTGCTCAGACTAAGTAAGGTCTGTTTCAAGAATCTGGGAGCATTTAAGTTAGGTACATAAATATTTAGAATTGAAATGTCTTCTAATTGTATTTTTCCCTTGACCAATAAGAAATGACCATCTTTGTCTTTTCTAACTTTAGTTGGTTTAAGTCCACATGTATCTGAAAATAAGATTGCAACCCCTCTTTTCTTCTGGATTCTGTTTGCCTGAAAAATTGTCTTCCAGCCCTTAACTCTGACCTTTAATTTGTCTTTTGGGACTAAATGTGTTTCCTGCAAACAACAAACAAATGGCTTGTGTTCTTCAATCCAATCAGCCAGTCTGTGCCACTTCAGTGGGGATTTCAAGCCATTAACATTTATTGAAATAATTGATAAGTGTGGTAACATTCTAGTCATCTTATTTTGTGAAAATCTATTGCTTAGTTTTATCTCTTGCATCATTGTGAAAGCTAGGTTCTGTCCTTTAATTTCTGGGTGCTTACTTTGCTGGTGGTCCCTTGTAATTGTCAGTGTGTAGAACAGGTTGAAGTATTTCCTGTAGAGCTGGTCTGTGGCAAATTTCCTCAATATTTGCATATCAGTAAAAGATTTGATATCTTCATTAATTTTAAAGCTTAGTTTAGTGGGATATAGAATTCTGGGCTGAAAGTTGTTCTGTTTAAGTAGATTAAAGGTGTATGACCATTGTCTTCTGGCTTGTAAAGTTTGATTAGAGAAGTCTGAGTTCACCCGGATAGATTTTCCCCTATAGGTCAGTTGGTGCTTACTTGCAAATTTTTTTCTTTTGTCTTGATATTGGACAGGTTCATCATAATGTGTCTTGGAGAAGCTCTATTAGGGTTGAGGTGACCTGGGGTCCAATATCCCTCTGAAAGGAGTGTGTCAGAATCTTTGGTGATATTTGGGAAATTCTCATTTATAATATTCTCTAGTATGGCTTTCATTCCTCTGGGGCCTTCTTCTTCCCCTTCTGGGATACCTATAACTGGTATGTTTGAATGCTCCGTAAAGTCCCATAAGTCTGTCAGTAAATGTTCTGCTTTCTCTCTTTTCTGCCTGATTATCTATCTGAGTTATCTCAAGAGCTTTGTCCTCTACCTCTGAGAGTCTTTCTTCTGCACAATCTAATCTGTTGTTGATACTTTCTATTGCATCTTTAAGTGCCCTTATTGCTTCAGTTCCTTCATCTCTGCTATATCCTTTCTGTATTCTTTATATTGTTCATCTCTTCTTTGATTCTGTTTTTGGATTTCCTTTTGGTTATTTTCTACTTTCTCAGCAATTTCCTTCAAGGTTTTCATCATCTGTATTCTAAATTCCCCTTTTGTAATTTCTAACATTTCTTTATAGGTGGAATCCTCTGTAGTAGCTACTTCATGGTCCCTTGGGCGGGTTGCTCTGGACTGGCATTTCATATTGCCAGGATTTTTCAGCCGATTCTTCCTCATAAGTGTTTTCTTTTATCTGTTCCTTTCCATAATTTTCCTTTCACTTCCTCTAGCTCTTTAAGTTACTGTGTCTCTGGCCTAAGGTTTTGATCAGTCCTTTTGGTACAGGACCAGAAGAATGAGAACATTGAAGAGCAAGAGGGGAAAAAAAGATTTAAAAAAGAAAGAAAAAAAGGCAAGGAGAAGGGGTGAGTAAAAGGGAATATTAACAAAAAGAAGGGAGGCTCATAAAGAGGGAGACAGGAGTAATACAGGTGTATAGTAGGGTACTTTGACCCAACCTTAAAAACCCCCAATCTCTGTGAGTGCTGGTTTGGGTGGTTCCCTTGAGGTCAGCAGCTCTTTGCCGGCCTGTTCAGACACAGTACCCCACCTCTACCAAGTAGAAAGGAAAGACAAAAATACTATAAATCAAACCAAACCAACCAAACAAAAACCCTTATGGGATAAAATTTGGGGAAATACCAAATAATAGGGGCAGAAACACTAGGAAAAATGAAGTTCTAATTGTTAAAGAAATCAACAGTGGAAAATTGTATTTAAAATAGAAATATAAAAAAAGAAAAGGAAGAAAAAAATATAATCTAGAGGGGAAATGTTGAAGGTAAAAAAACAAACAAACCCAAAACCATATTCTTGCTGAATAACAAGAGTAACAGGTGATCTTCTGGGGTATGAGATGTTAATCACAATGCTGATACAGCCGTACGAGATAGAGACTGGAGGCTTCTGCTGATTTCTCAAACCCTGCAGGTTTGAGAGGCTAGATGTCTCCTCAGCCCGCTTAAAAAAACACTTTAAACTGTTATCTTTGAAAGGAGATGCTTTCCCAGGAAAGCACTTGTTGCTTGGATCTCTCCTAAAGTGGCTGCCTGCTTATCTAGTGCACCAAAACCGGTCCCACTCTGTGCCCTTAAGGGCCAAGGCTGTAATCTCCCAAACACTGAGATCCCCACTTTACCCCAGCATCTCAGTCTCCACCTTTGGGCTGCTCGGTCACTAGGTTACTCACCCAAGATCTCTTGGCTGATCCTTGTGCTGTGACCCTGAGGGCAAAGCCTACAGGGGCAGTTCTCCCATAGTGGCTGTACAGGCAGCCCACAGCTGAACAGTATTAGCTCCCTTCTGGCCCAACAGCTCAGTCTGGGACCTAGAAAATGCTCAAAGTCATCCACACTCTCGCCCAGGATCTCCCAAGGAAGTTCAATCGAGTGCCCAAGCCCCCCTCCCACAGGTAAGGCCTTTCCTGGTTATAATCTTGCTGTTGTAGTTACAGCTGTGGGCGGCCTCTGACCAAACAAATGTGCCCACCACATGCCAGTTCTTCACTGTCTTTATCCTCGTGGGGAGCAGAAGACTCTGGCTGTCTCTCTGTGGTCCCAAAGGAATGTCTGTGGGCAGATCCCACCAGCCAGAGATGCCTGGAGTCTTCTCTCCCCAATCTCACTGCTCCTGGTTGTAAAGAAGCTGTTACTGGGATGCCATCTTCTCCCAAGTCCAGAAGAAGGGATTTTTTTGTTGTTGTTAATCTAAGTTTTTGTGCCTTTTTCCTTCATGCCTAAGCTCTAACTTCCTAATAACTTAATAACCCCATGAAATGGAACAGAAAGAAAAAGGAAGAACTGAGTCTGATAAATATTGCACATGTTAAAATGAAAACTTTTCCAAAAGAAATATTTTGATTGAACCATCTGGATCTGAGTACCTAGAATGTTTCAGGACAGTATGGTCAGCTGAATCTTATTACAACTTTGATTTCCCCAGGCCTCCTAGTCTCATGTTTGGTGATGGGAGAAGTAGAAAAGGTTCCAGTTCTTCAGTGTGCTTTTATTCATTTCAACACTATCCACATTTGATACCTCATGAAATGTAGCTCATAGGATGTTGAGTGGTAGTTGCATATGGAAGATAATGAAGAAGTTTTTCTCACAAGAAATTGATGGTATTAAAAATGTGTATTTTTTTTTTTTTTTGAGACAGAGTCTCACTATGTTGCCCTTGGTAGAGTGCTGTTGCATCACAGCTCACAGCAACCTCAAACTCTTGGGCTTAAGCAATTCTCTTGCCTCAGCATCCTGAGTAGCTAGAACTACAGGTGCCCACCACAACGCCCAGCTATTTTTATGTTGTAGTTGTCGTTGTTTGGCAGGCCCAGGCCAGGTTTCAACTTGCCAGCTTTGGTATATGTGGCTGGCACCCTAACCACTGGGCTACGAGTGCTAAGCTTCCACTCTACTTTTTGATGGACTCTTATTTTAATAAAATTGAATTTATCATTCTTTTCACTTGGGCCTTCATTTTCCTACATAAGAAAACATTCTCTACTGTGAAGTCATAAAATTTACCTATAATTTCTGAAAATGGTCTGATTTTGTCTTACACAGGTGATTTGTGTTTTTTTTTGTTTGTTTGTTTGTTTGTTTGGGTTTTTTTGCAGTTTTTGGCCAGGGCTGGGTTTGAACCCGCCATCTCCGGCATATGGGGCCGGTACCCTACTCCTTTGAGCCACAGGCACCGCCCAATTTCTTTTTCTTTCTTTCTTTCTTTTTTTTTTTTTTTTATTGAGACAGAGCCTCAAGCTGTCACCCTGTGCAGTGGCATTACAGCTTACAGCTCCTGGGATTACACAATTCTCTTGCCTCAGCCTCCTAAGTAGCTGGGACTACAGGCGCCCGCCACAACACCTGGCTATTTTTTGGTTGTAGTTGTCATTGCTGTTTGGCAGGCCCAGGTTGGATTTGAACCTGCCAGCTCTGGTGTATGTAGCTGGCACCTTAGCCACTTGAGTTACAGGTGCCAAGTGTAGAATTAATTTTCTATTTTGTTGTGTTCACAGTTCTGAGGAAGTTAGTGTGGCCAAAGAGAGTTCTCACAACCAATTTATAGATTAAATCTTTGGCGATCACAGAATAATAGCTGAACATTTTGTGAATTGAGTATAGGTTCTCAGTGGTGTCTCACTCATTCTCCTTTTTATAAATGTGGGATGTTTCAGGACTCAGTCTCCTTTGAGGATGTGGCTGTGAACTTCACCCTGGAGGAGTGGGCTTTGTTGGATCCTTCACAGAAAAAACTCTACAGAGATGTTATGTGGGAAACTTTCCGAAATCTGGAGTCAATAGGTAAGAATGAAAATTCCATCATGTTCTCTGTTTTTTGATCATTGATGTTGTTCCAAGATTTGGAATGTGGAATTTATTCTTGCAAATAAATCAGGCATGGTCACAGCTCATCATGAACCTAGAATCTAAAAGTTTTTCTATAATTTTTAATAAATTGTGGTGACTTGTTCTGCATTTCAGGAAAAAAAGAGAAAGACCAGAACATTGAAGATCAGTACAAAAACCAGGAAAAAAATCTTAGGTGAGTCATACTGACAAGAGAAAGTAATGTCCCAGGAGAAAATAGTATGTCATGAAATTTTATTAACAAGGAAACAAAATGAGAAAGCTCAGCCTCATGTTTATCTGTTCTTAGGAAATACTAAACACAAGTATTTTTTTAAACATATGACATAGATGTTCAGTGTTTGAAAAATAGTTTGCTTGGAAATAGTATTAAGAAATCCATGTCTGCGGCCAGGTCCAGTGACTCATGCCTGTAGTCCTAGTACTTTGGAGGCTAAGGCAGATGGATTCCCTGAGCTCATTGGTTTGAGACCAGCCTGAGCCAAAACGAGACCTCATCTCTAAAAACAGCCAGGCATTGTGGTGGGTACCTGTAGTCCCAGCTACTTGGGAGGCTGAGGCAAGAGAATCACTTGAGCCCAAGAGTTTGAAGTTACTGTGAGCTATGACTCCATGGCACTCTACCAGGGGCAACAAAGTGAGATGTCTCAAAAAAAAAAAAAAAAAAAAAAGGAAATGCATGTATGAATACCACAATTTTTATAATAGCTATGCTTGATCTGTCTTGCATTCAATGTATTTATCTTATAAGTATTTTAGAAGGACAAAAATAATCTATATTCTGATATCATTTAATAAGTTAAAAATCTTTAATAAACATAATGTACTTCTTATCTTTTACAGAAGTCATATGGTAGAGAAACCTTATGAAAGTAAAGAAGGTATTCAATGTGGAGAAAGTATCAACCAGATTCCAAATCTCAGTCTGAACAAGAAAACTCACGTGGGAGTAAAGCCATATGAATGCAGTGTGTGTGGAAAAGTCTTCACTTGCCATTCATCCTATAGTAGGCATATTAGATCTCACACAAGACAGAATCCACGTAAGTTTCAGGAATATGTAGACAAACCATATAAATGTAAGGAATGTGGAAAAGGCTTTACTTATCTGCAGTCTTTTAAAAAACATAAAAGAACTCACAGTGAAGAGATATCCTATAAGTGTAAGGACTGTGGGAAAACCTTCAGTTGCCGATATTCTTTCCAAGTACATGGAAGGACTCACAATGGAGAGAAACCCTATGAGTGTAAGAAATGTGGAAAAGTGTTCAAACATCCCCAGTCTGCTCAAGTACATGAAAAGTCTCATACTGGAGAGAAACCCTACAAATGTAAGGAGTGTGGGAAAGCTTTCAGTTACCGCCATACTGTTCGAAAACATGAAAGGAATCACACTTCACAAAAATACTATGAATGTAAACAATGTGGGAAAACATACGTGTCTTCTCTGGGTTTCCGAGCACATGAAAGAACTCACACTGGAGAAAAACCCTATGAATGTAAAACATGTGGAAAATCATTCATGTATCACTATTCTGCTCAAAGACATGAAAGGACTCACACTGGAGAGAAACCCTACAAATGTAAGGAATGTGGGAAGGCCTTCAATTATCATTATACTGCTCGAAAACATGAAAGGAATCACACTGTGCAGAGACGCTATGAATGTGAACAGTGTGGAAAAACATACATGTCTCCTCTTGGTTTTCGAGCACATTTGAGTACCCACACTGGAGAGAAACTCTATGAATGCAAAAAATGTGGGAAAGTATTCAGATACAGCCAGTCTATTAAAACACATGAAAGAACTCATACTGGAGATAAACCCTACAAATGTAAGGAATGTGGGGAAGCGTTTAGTTGTCGTTATTCTGTTCAAAGACATGAAAGGACTCACACTGCAGAGAAAGAGTATGAATGTAAAACATGTGGGAAAACCTACATTTCTCCTCTGGGCTTCCAAACACACGAAAGAACTCACACTGGAGAGAAACCCTATAAATGTAAGGAATGTGGGAAGGGCTTCATGTACCTTACAAGTGTTAGAATACACATGATATCGCACACTGGAGACGGGCCTTATAAATGTAAAGAATGTGGGAAAGCATTCAGTTGCTGCAGTTCCTTTCAAAAACATGAAAGAAGTCATACTGGAGAAAAGCCGTATAAATGTAAAGAATGTGGCAAAGCCTTCAGTCATTCTAATTATGTCCAAATACATGCAAGAATTCATACTGGAGAGAAACCCTATGAATGTAGGGAATGCAGCAAATCCTTCAGCTTTCTTACAGCCTTTCAAGTACATATGAGAATACATACTCGAAATGAAACTTATAAATGTAAGGAATGTGGTAAAGCCTTCAGTTGGCGTACATCCTTACGAAAACATGTAAGGAGAGTGCACACAGAGTAGAAACCCTATAAATGTAAACAGTAGAGAAAGTTTTTCAGTTTTAACTATTTTCAAAGTCATATGAAAGTTCACATTGGAGAGAAGTTGTATGAATGTAAGTAATATGGGAAAGCCTAATAGAAATTAATTCACGTATAATGCTCTATAACAGGGGTGTCCAACCTGCAGCCCGTGGGCTGCATGCTGATTTTGTGAGAACTTTTTTTTTTGCTCATTTGTGATGTTAGATATTAGCTTTCCTTAGTGTTTGTGTATTTAATGTGTGGCACAAAGCAGTTCTCATTCTTCTAGTGTGTGGCAGGGGAAAAAAATGATTGGACACCTCTGCCCTAAAATATTTGTGCCATGAAAGAAATGTTGTAAAATTATAAACATATTATTTTTAACAGTGTTACATTATTTTTTCTTTGGCTATTTTTGAGATGAGATCTTACTGGTTGCCCAGGCTAGCCTCTGGGGCTCATGAGATCCTCCTGAGCAGCTGAGACTGTAGATGCATGCTTCCATGCCTGCCTCATCATTGCTAGAGTCTTAAAGTGGACATCTACACTATGGATTTCTACTTACTACTTTCATAAATATACACTGAGATTATTCTGTAAGTACTCCTTTAGCAATAGCACAGAGAAGTATTATAGGTAGGGTTTGGTGTTTTTTGTTTTTTTTTTTTTGCTTTCAATTACAGCTGGCTTTCACTCATCTTAGTTTGAAGGGTTTTATTTATTTATTTATTTTTTCCTTTCTTCCTTTATTGATTCTCTTGCCCTTTGCTTTCCAAGTAGCTGGGATTACAGGCACCTGTCACAATGCCTGCCCTTTTTTTTTTTTTTTTTTTTTTTTTTTTAGTAGAGACGTGGTCACTACTCTGGCTCACTCTGGCTCAAACCTCTGAGCTCAGGCAATCCACCTACCTTGGCCTCCCACAGCACTAGGACTACAGGTGTGAGCCACCACACCCAGTCTATAGGTGGTGTTTTTCTTCAAATCAGTTAATAAAATTGTTCTCTTACTAGTTTTGTAAACAGGGGCCATTGAAAAATGGCAGTTTGATATTGGGAGTTTTCTACTGGCATTCTATGTCAGGTATTAGATAGCCCTTATTCATTTTATATATTTCACTTTTCTTGCAAGAAAAATTTCTTCTTTTTGGTCAGAAGAGCCTTACTTTATTTTCCTTGGCAGTAAATAAAATAAACTTGTAAGCATTCCAAGATTATCATACAATGCAGTCTTTTGTGAGTTATTATTTTTATATCTTGCCCTTGGCCCTCTTTCTTTCTGGCTGGGTCGTAGGTGATAGACTGAATTACTAGGTTAAATCTTGGATGGGACAATAAAATCTAGACTGGAGATGGCCCTCTTGGATCATCTTATGTCAGTTGTATAGAGTTGTGAACTAAATTCCCTAGAATCTATTCTCTTTTTGTTTCTATGTTAAAATTCACCAGTAACCTAAGCTATATGAAAGTTGGAAGGCAGAACTGAAGAAGGCACAAGTCAGTTTTGGACTCATCATACAGGGAGACAGACTGATGCACAAACACTGCATGGACACCTGCTTCCCATCTGCTTTCCTGATTCATTGGCTTGCCTATCAAGAGTTTCTTCAGGCTCAGCGCCCATAGTTCAGTGGTTAGGGCACCGGCCACATACACTGAGGCTGGCAGGTTTGAACACAGCCCAGGCCTGCTAAACAACAGTAACAACTGCAACAAATAAATAGCCGGGCATTGTGGGTGTCTGTGGTCCCAGCTACTTGGGAGGCTGAGGCAAGAGGATCACTTAAGCCCAAGAGTTTGAGGTTGCTGTGAGCTGTGACACCATGGCTCTCTACTGAAGGCACCATAGTGAGACTGTCTCAAAAAAAAAAAAAAAGTTTCTTCAAAACACCACTATCTGCTTGACTTTTGTTTTCTCAGAGGAGTAGGATTCCACACATGTCTCCACAAGCTC
Source organism: Nycticebus coucang (assembly GCF_027406575.1). Lineage (NCBI taxonomy): Eukaryota > Metazoa > Chordata > Mammalia > Primates > Lorisidae > Nycticebus > Nycticebus coucang. The sequence continues at coordinate 65,762,602 of NC_069782.1, read as the reverse complement.
CACATCAAAGATCCATTTGCAATTTGGGTTTCCTATAAGCCCTCATTTGTCGACCAGGCAGTTTTCAAACTGTCATGGTTGGGGATATTGTCTTTTGCTCTAACTCTCCTCTTCTTTAGATTTTATTTCAATGAGGTCTAATTTGTATAGCAAACACTTTGTTTTGTTATTCTGGTAAAGATTGTTTTCCCAATTCCATGAAGACAGCTACAGTGGTGCAGTCACAAGGAAACATATAGATAGTTGTTCCTGTGCTGCACTGTGCAGTTACTGTGCTAGAGTCTTTCCCTGTGAGAATGGGGATCACGTGTCAGGTAGTGAGAGTTTGCAGTTAGTTATAGTGGAATGTAATCTCACAGTACATTCTCAATTATGTTTGTATACAGTAAGAACAATGTACATTTTTTTTTTGTCAAAGGCTTGTCCAGTTGTTTTTAAGAAATATTTTATTAACCCTTTTGTAATAGCTTGTATGCTAACAAATATTATTTCCCATTGTTGCTGTTATTGTATTTCCTGTTACCTGAGAAGACACATTAAAATATCTAATTGCAATTATTATTTTGTTTTGAAATTATCACAATTGTTTCATGAAATTAATTTCTCATATTTTCATAATACAAAAAGATGACTCATGCTTTTGTCAATGCCATCTTGCCAAAGACATTCCAGGATTACACCTCTAGTCAGAGTGAGGAGTAATGGGCTATAATATGAATAACTGCAAAGCATAAATGGTTGTGGGTTATCAATAAAAGAGTGCTCAAAAAGAGCACTAACAAGAGTCCTTGTTATAGGATTTTTGTTTGTTTTAGGTGATTTCATGGCTATTGAACAACATGAGATATATCTCTGTATTGGATGTTACAAGGTGAACTTAATTTTATTCTTGGAAATTCTAATGGTTCTTATCTATAAGTTAGAAGGAATGGAGTGGTGCTTAACATAATTCACAAGAAGCATCAGTTATATTGGAGGAAGATGATTTTGGTCATTTTGGAGTTTACTTTCTTTTAGATTTTTTTAAGAGACATGATTACTTGTCAATCAAATGACTTTGTTTTGATTCTTGGTCACCTAGTAATTTTGTCTGAGGATGGAAGTGTGTTTCATTTTTCTCTTCAACAGGATAAGACTTATCCTGTTGGGAGGCCACCTGTCAATCATCTGGAACAACTTTTGTTTTTCTTATCATCTAATCACTGAAATAAAATAATTTTTGTAATACAGTAGGAACTTTTTCATAAAGTATCTCAGGTAAAATGTCAACTGAAATTAGGCTATTGAGGCAGAAATAATGTTTTTTTTGAGACAGAGTTCATTCTGTCATACTGGCTAGTGAGTTGTGGCATCATCATACTTCACTGCAAACTGAAACTCCTGAGCTAATGTAATCCCACCTCAGTCTTGCTATGTCTCCTTGGCTAGAGTGCAGTGGCATCATAATAGCTCCCTGCAACCTCAAACTCCTGAGCTCAACACCACACCTGACTAATATTCGTATTTTTCGTAGAGATGGGGTCTTCCCCTTCATCTTGCTGGTCTCAAACTCCTGGCCTTGAGCAATTTACCCACCTTTGCCTCCAAAAGTGTCAGGATTATAGGCATGAGCCACTGCATCTGGCCTGTAGAAATTCTTTCCATATTCTGGATATAGGTCCATTGTAAGATATATAATTTGCAAAAATATCTTCTCATTCTGTATGTTGTCTTTTCATTCACTTGAGAGTGTTTTTTGGTGCACAAAAGATTTTAATATTTTTTGTAGTCCAGCTTATCTATTTTTCTTTGATCACCTGTACTTTAGATGTCATATCCAAGAAATCATTGCCAAATCCAATGTTAGGAATTTTCACGTTTTCTACTAAGTCTTTTATAGTTTTAATGTTTAGGTCTTTGATCTAATATAAGTTAAATTTTGTATATGATGTAAATGTCCAGCCTCATTCTTTTGAATCTAGATAATCCAGTTTTTATAACAACATGTGTTGAAAGACTGTCCTTTCTCCATTGTATGATCATGACACTGTTGTCAAAAATCATTTGGCAAAAAAGAAAAAAAATGAACAAAGAAATATCATTTGGCCATGCCTGTGAGCATTGCTTTCTAGGCTCTCTGTTCTATACCACTGGGCTATATGTCTCTTCTTATGATAGTACCATGTGGGTTTTATTACCATAGTTTTGTGGTATTAAGATCAGATAGTAAGAATCTTCCAACTTTATTCTTTTTCAAAATTGTTTTAATATTAGAGGAGATTCCACATGAATTTGAGGACCATTTTTCTATAAAACAATCTGTTAGGACATTAGGGTGTTGATAGGTATTGCATTGTATGTGTAGACTGATTGGGGTGGTATTGTTTTTTAACAATAGTAAGCCTTGCAATCTGTGATCATAGGATGTCTTGCCATTTATTTACATGGTCATTAATTGGTTTTGGCAATATTTTGTAGTTTTCGGTGTATAAGCTGTAGGTCTCTTGGTTAAATTTATTACTAAGTGCTTTATACTTTTGGATGCTTTCGTAAATGAAATTGTTTCATTAATTTGCTTTTCTCATTGTTGTCAGTATATAAAAATGCAACTGATTTTTGTGTGTTGGTTTTGTATCCACCTTTCTTTTCCCATGTGGAGTCTTTAGGGTTTTCCACATTTAATATTTTTATAATCTGTAAAAGAAATAATTTTACTTCTTTCTTTCCAGTTTGGATGCCTTTTATTTCTTTTTCTTGTCTAATTTATATGCACCTCTATAATCAGAAGCAGCAATTTGTAAGCAGAAAACAGATCCCCAATGTTTAGAGTACAGGGTCATTTTTGCCAACCCTGCCTTCTGTGTTGCCCATAAGGTACATGCCAGCTCTTGCTGTACTCATACCATGGAGCTGGGAGGGAAGGATGGGTAGCTGCTGCTGTGCTAAGAGTTAAATTTGAAATTAACCACAATTTACTGTGACATTTTATACTAATGCATTACTTCAGGTCTCATCCCACATGTTATTGCCTCAGTAAGTCCCCTTCTAACTTCAGTTACTTCTATTTCTTTCCAAATGTAGATTTTTTTTTTTTTTTTTGAGACAGAGTCTCACTTTGTCATCTTGGTAGAGTGCCATGGCATCACAGCTCACAGCAACCTCAAACTCTTGAGCAATCTGCTTGCCTCAGCCTCATGAGTAGCTGGGACTATAGGCATCTGCCACAATGCCTGGCTGTTTTTAGAGACAGGGTCTGGCTCTTGCTCTGGCTGGTCTGAGCTCAAGCAGTCTACCCACCTGGGCCTCCCAAAGTGCTAGGATTACAGGTGTGAGTTACCATGTCTGGCTTAAATGTAGATTTTTTTCAAGCAACCTTTTCAGAATCAGGGAAGTCCAATAAAACTTTATTGCTTTCTTAACAAACTGTGAAAAGTTAAATCATATAATCGAAATCAAATTGAATATCCTTGCCTTTACTTTTTTCAAGTGTTATCCCCTATATTTAAAAGATTCCTTTAGAAAATCTCTAAGCCATTTCCAGAACATCACAAACTGGGTCTAGGTTGTGAATTTCCCAGGGTTGTGCAAATACTTCCAGTATTTTACAGCAGGTGATGGTCAGTTTAGAATTTTATGTGTGTGGCCTCAACAAGTAGGTAGTGACATAAAGGGAATAGAAGCAAATTCAAGGGATGTGATCCTCAAGATAACACAGACTATCCAGGAGGATGGCTTCAAATGAATAAGTTGAGGAACATGCAAGCCATTGGTGGATTCAACGTGGGACCATTTAGGTTGCCTTAAGTGGAATCTTTTTACACAAGGCTTAGGATTTATCTACAGAAATGATTGGCTGGGTTAGTGGTGGTGGGGTGGGGTTGAGAGAGATTCAACACAAAGTGCCCAGTGAGAACTGTCAAAGGACAAAATTACAACAAATTTAGCTTAAAGATCTCAATTTGCTTTATTTGCCAATTTTATTTTCTCAAATGAGTAATGATTTTCCAGTCTTTTAATATGTATAAATTATTTTAGAAATTTATCTGTATTATGCAACACAAAAAAAGCAAGCTGGGCCTCTGCTGGTGTCATTCAAGTTCTGGGAGTGCAGGTCTTTTTCCCACTTAACTGCTTGGTGTTGGTGAGAAGTAGACGAACACCCTGAAGAGGGTAGCACAGCCGGAGGCCAGGGGCTCTAAGGGGTGATCCCTCTGGAGGCTGCAGAGGGAGGGACATGGGGCTCCCTCCAGCTACCTGGGCAGCCTGCCTCTCCACCACCACAGAGGCCTCCAGCTGTTCAGGACAGACAGGAGTGTGGATTCTGAGAAACTCCTGGAGCACTGAACAACAGGAGACCCACAGATGTGGGTTGTGCAGATGTGTTTGAAGAGTTCTTTGTTTCTGAAGTGGTACCTCAGTCACTACAGTCAGACTAATTTGTATAAATTGAAGAAATCTGTGAAAGTCAGACTCAGAGAAAGACTGGATTGTCTACTGGAGAAAGTGTTTATGATTTTGGCAGTTCATTTAGTTTAAGACTTTCGAGTGGGCTCGGCACCGGTAGCTCAGTGGTTAAGGGTGCTGGCCACATACACTGAGGCTGGCGGGTTTGAACCTGGCCCGGGCCTGCTAAAAACAACAATGGCAACTGCAGCAAAAAAGTAGCCGGTGTTGTCACAGGCACCTGTGTTCCAGCTACTTGGGAGGCTGAGGCAAGAAAATCGCTTGAGACCAGGAGTTCGAGGTTGCTGAGCTGTGATGCCACAGCACTTTACCCAGAGTGACAAAGTGAGACTCTGTCTAAAAAAAAAAAAAAAAAAAGACTTTCTAGTGATTCTAGGTGAGAGTTTCCTGTTGGTGAAACTGTTAAGGTACTGAAGGAGGGAGTGTTTCCACACTGTGCAGAGGGGATAAGAGGGCATGGAAAGCTCCAAATATTGAATCTTTAGGTTTCCCTGCCTCATCATGAGGTACTGATCTACTCTGGAAGTTCATTTCAGTAGTCAGAGTCTGGCTGCCAAGCTTGGAATGTGTTTAAGCTTGTGAATAGGGGTTTCCTTGTGAACTGCAGGAGAAGCAGGTTGCTTATCTGAGTTAGTTCAAATGTTTACTGTTCTTCCCTTTTGATTTCTTTATAAAATATTGCTTCTATGTTACTCTTCTCCATTTAATAATTTTTGTTCCTTTCTTGGTGTGTTTTTTATTTCTTGACTGAAAATGAATAGACTGAAAGATAATGTGTGAGAAAGCCTTAGCATGGCCCCCATCATCCTATCCCAAATTCCCGAGTCCTTGGTAACATGAAACCCTCCCTCATGTTTCATTGTTGCCTGCCGTAACTCACCTGGAAGGCCTTCTGGAGCTAAGGCCAGGGGATGGCGCCATCGAACATTTAATGTGGAATTACCTTGTGATCCAGTGATGCCTGTCGCCCTGTGGTCCAGGAGGAAGACTGCCACTGCCAGCTCTGGACAACCATGAGCAAAGTACTGCTTAAATTCAAATGTCCCCAAGTGGGGTTGTAGCAGGAAGCTGACACAGACAGAAGACTCCAGGCACCAGTTGGAAGAGGAAGTGGCTTTATTCCCCGGCCGGTAGACTCAGCAGCCTAGTGTCCTAAAAACCCAGCCCACTGACTTAATCTCTTGCCTTTCTTTTATACATTTGTTAGGGCTAGGGTGCATGACAGACGTGAAAGTCTTGGGACTCAAGGGAAGGTCAGGTTGGCCCGCGCCCTTGGTACCGGGCAGGCTACCTGTCCTCAAAGGCGACAGAAGGTTAAGGAAGTAACAAGGTTACTATCTAGGCACATACCAAGGGCATAACAGAGACATCTGCTGTAGCAGAGGTAGGACTGTTACAGACTGTTTGGCTAAAGCCTATACAGAGTGACTAGGACAGATCTTTAGCTCTGCTTTTACTCTTTTGCCTCATTCCCCCCTTTGAGACTCAAAACAGCTTGTTATGAAGTCTCATCACCATCTTCACCAACCTGTGTCACAGTTCTTTGGTGATGCATGTAATACTCCACCTGAGGCTCTTTGAGACACAGCTGAACTCACTAGGTTCCTCACCATCTGGAGTAATAACGGCAAGAAGCATGGGAAGAGAAGGCAAGTACCCAATAACAGTAAGACTCCTATTATAAGGTTCTTAAAACCTCCAAAAGCAGAGAACCATCCTCCAAAGATGAATTTCGGATCAAATCCATGCACACTTGTACTGGCACATGAGCCAATTTGGAAATTTTATTAGCTATATTTTCCACCACTTGACCTTGATCATCTATTTTCAGACAACAGTTGATTAGATTGAAACTTTCCACCTACTCCTCCTTCTGCTGCAAGTAAATAATCCAAAGCCAATCTGTTTTGATTACACAGCATTTCTTATTTGGGTTTGCTGGTGGGCAGGAAGGGTCAAAGCTTTGCTGGTCTCATTAGTGATTATTTCTAAGACCGCCTGCAATCGTATGATATGACTTAGCATGTGGATGGGGGTCTGGTAACCCCATGATCCATCCTCTGACCATGTGGCTGGCCCATAGTATTATATTATTCTTTCTGGGGGCCACTCATCCTCTTTCCACTCCCCTATTTGTAAGTCTCGACGATGCCACCAGACTTTTTCCTCTGGAGTGGCTACTGGGGCGGCGCCTGTGGCTCAAGGAGTAGGACCCCGGCCCCACATACTGAAGGTGGTAGGTTCAAACCCAGCCCCACCCAAAAAAAGCAAAAAAAAAAAGTGGAGTGGCTACTGGAAGTCCAAATAGTTCTTCTGCCTTGATGGGCAGTAGAAAGAAAGAGGGCTTTATAAAGCCTATGATACAACTGCCAGTCCATTGATCAGGTAACCCAGGCATATGCCCTATCCCCACAAATCCAATACATTCCCTGAGGAACACTCCAGTTTTGTGAGAATCCTGGATGCCACCAGGCATCTCTGAGTTCAGGGAACCGGACTAGGGGATTTAGATCTGTCCGATTCAGTCCCCACCAGACAGTTATTCCAGTAGTAGCACTGTACAGTCTTTGACCTAGGCAGTGTAGCTGTCCTACCGGCACAGTAAGATTTTCCCCTTCACTTTTTGCTAGGCAATATTGTCCAATAATTGGGGCCTTCAGGATCCACACATTGTCCTTCAGGTTTCTCTGGTATGGAGCAATGTCTGGGTTAGGCTCAGTGGGAGTAAGTTCTCTAGCTTCCCATGGCCACCAATCTCCTGTCATAGTTCCTCCACATATAAAGCAAGAAGTTACATTCAAGGACTGTGCCACATTTTCAGCCAACTAGAAGAATAAATTCTTTGTGCTCTTTGGGAGTGGTGGCACCGGTTGCTCCAATTCATCATAGAAAGTATGGTAAACAGCCACCTGAGGCCTGACGGGAGGCAACCTTCCCGCTGACCCTTAATTGACATATTGGGTCCAGGCCAGTGCCATCTATTCCCAAAGACATGACTTGTCCTTCAACCCTCTTAGGGTTGGAGGGATTTATTATAGTTAGAATCAAGGGGTTGCAAGCTTCAGTAGTGCAATCATCTGGTGCTTCCCCTTTTTCTAGTACGAACTCTTTTTTGGCTATCATCTTCTGTACCCCAGGTGCCTTCTATTACACATAACCAGTATGCACACTCTGCACATGGGTAGTCTACAGAGCACAGATAATTCTGTTTTTTTTCTATAAGATCTTTCCCAGTCAAGCGGTCTGCACGACTTGCTATATACAAGTTTTAGCATTTGGCATGCATCAAATTTTAGAGATACCTGTGTTGGATTTCCATAGCCTCGAGTTCTCGCTACTAGAAGTTCCCTCTCAGCTCTCCAACCTACTGATTCTGTTCTGATAGTACACTCATAGTAATTGGGCGGCTCTGAGAGATTGTAACAAACATGGGGTTGCCCATCCCCAGGGTCACACACCTTATATTGAGTAGTATTATACAAGCAAGTCCCTTTGAGTCCCTGTACATTCATAGTAACTTTAAAATAATAGAACAATTGTCACTTTCTGGCCTTTGGTTACCTTATGCATACGTTGATTACAGTTTTCTATATTAGTATCCTGAATATTTGCACAAACTAAAGTCCACTTAGCTCTCATGAGTCCAATAAAGAACAGTCCCACAGTGACGTAGATCCTCATGCTTCGGCAGTGGACCAGTCACCTCCCGAGGTGTGACTGGAGCAGGGCTTGCCGCTCTCTGCAACACCAGCTTGAAAGGGTTGTAAGGGCCGAGGTGGCCTCCAAGGTCCAGGAGTTGTTGAGGTGTGGAGTCCACGCCGTGGGAACTCAGGGTCGGCTGCCGCTGTCACGTCTTGCTGGGTATGGCTCCTCTTAGGTGGGGGCGGGTCCTCCTCCAGTTCTGCGGCAGGTTTCACTCTGCTGTAATGGATCCAGGCAGGAATTTCTGCTACTCTCACAGCAGCAGGTGTTGTAAGGGCCTTTCCACCTTGCCCTCAGAGGAGACATGTTCCAATCTTTGACCCATACCGTAGCTCCTGGGGAGAAAGGGTAAACAGGGGAAAACAAACTAACAGGACATCTCTCGTTCACCCATCCTGACACTGCTTCTGCCACCTTTCCCAGGGCCTGCAATTGCTTCCTTAATTCCACCTCTCCCAATTCCCGGGGGGATCCTGGCAAGCTCCGTAGTAAGGGGGGTGGCCTATGATATAAGATCTCATACTGCGAGAATCCTGTCCTCTTAATCCTTTCCACCTACTCTTAAATAACACCAAGGGCAGGGCACTTACCTACTGTAAGTTTGTCTCCTGGCACACTTTCCCTAAACTTGTTTTGATATTTCTTTTCTTTTTTTTTTTTTGGCCGGGGCTGGGTTTGAACCCACCACCTCCAGCATATGGAGCTGGCACCTTACTCCTTTGAGCCACAGGGCCGCCCTGTTTTGATATTTCTATTCATGCGTTCCACCTTTCCCGAGCTTTGTGGCTGTGTGGAGTTTCCAGGTGATGCCAAGGATTTTAGCTGTCTTTTGGACCAATTCAGAGATGAATGCTGGCCTGTTGTCTGACCCAATCGGTATCAGGAGCCCAAAACGTGGTATAATGTCTCTCAAGAGTGCCTGGGTGACTTCTTGCGCCTTCTCAGTGTGGGTAGGATAGGTGCAAACCATCACCAGCAAGGACTTCTTCCCTCTACACCTGGGCATTTCAGTAAAGTCTACCCAGAAGTCCTCGAAGGACGTTGCTCCATGTGACTGGATTCCTGGGGGTACCGTCGGTCCTTGGCAGGCATTGAACTGGCTGCAGGTGACACATCGTTGACTGAGGGCTTTGGCCAGGGCTGCCAGGTGAGAGATGTAGAAGTACCGGCTCAGTAACTTCACCAAAGACTCCTGTCCCAGATGGGTGCTCTTGTGCCTCGCCATTACCACAGTAGCTCCTAGAAGCTGGGGGCCTGCTACTCGTCCATCTGGCATCTTTATCCATCCTTCCTCTGTTTCCTGTCTCCCCTCCTGCCAACCATTCTTTCTTAAAGTTCTTCAACATGGTAGCCAGTGGGGTGGGCTTCCCTTGCTAGTTCCCCATCTCCACTCAAAGTCTCCCTCCCTAGACGCACACTCACACCACACTTTCACACACCTCCCACCTGCCAGCGACCTAATACCCAAGGAGTTGATCGGACTCCCTCTTCCACTAAAGCTATGTGGGCCCCGGTGGATCCTACCTTACTCTGGACGTCCTGGAGCCACCTGTTCCCAGTTCCTCCCCGGTGCTCAGCCTCCTCAGTGACCCGCTGCAGGGACCTCACCAGCTCAGTCTCAACGAGACGTTCCTCTGGAGAATCAGTCCCAGGAGTGCTCTGAGGATCTCGTCCCCAAGCCAACTGGATTTCCCCACGGGGGTGATCCGCGGGGTGGGCAGAACCCTACCCATAGAGTCTGGCTGCTGCTGTTTGCCACCAAACCTCACTTCCCAGTCAGGGAACCAAGAAATGTAGCAGGAAACCGATGCAGACAGAAGACTCTAGGCACCAGTTGGAAGAGGAAGCAGCTTTATTCCCTGGCCGGTAGACTCGGCAGCCCAGTGTCCTAAAAACCCAGCCCACCGACTTAATCTCTTGCCTTTCTTTTATACATTTGTTAGGGCTAGGGTGCACGACAGACGTGAAAGTCTTGGGACTCAAGGGAAGGTCAGGTTGGCCCGCGCCCTTGGTACCGGGCAGGCTACCTGTCCTCAAAGGCGACAGAGGTTAAGGAAGTCACAAAGTTACTGTCTAGGCCCAGCACATACCAAGAGAAGGGCATACAGATAACAGAGACATCTGCTGCTGTAGAGGTAGGACTGTTACAGACTGGCTAATGCCTATACAGAGTGACTAGGACAGATCTTTAGCCCTGCTTTTACTCTCTTGCCTCAGGGTCAGGCCCAAGCGCCAGGAGGAAGCCTGGCCTCAGAAGGGCCTCAGTCTGGTCCACACAAGCACCTCCACCATAGCTTCTCGCGTCTCTTCGGACTGGGGGCGGGGCCTAAAGCACTATCCAATCGGGACAACGGGGCGGGCCCGCAGACTGTCCAGTCAGGCGCGGCCCCGGGAATTGAGGACAAAGCTCCACAATTCTCTGCTGCCTTTGACTCTGGGATTCGCGGCAATCGGTGTTGGCTCCCGCTCTTCGAGCAGCGATGGGGCTCAGCCTCGGCTTCTGGCTAGAGGAGCCCCAGGAGGACGCCGGGTCACCCCCGAAGCCGGGAAATGGTGAGGGTAGGGGACCAGTCCGAGACGTGGGAGGAGAGGCTGGTTGGAACCGGCTGTGGCAGGACCCGGGCCACCCCGCGGTCTGCTCTGGAATCTGTCGGAGTATCTGCTGGTGCAGCTCGGCCCTGGGTCCGTCCTGTCCCGTCCGTGCACTGCGACTTTGGCCCCGGCCTCCGCCTTGGAGTCCTTTCTGGGCACCTCCGCGGCAGCAGCCCTGCGTGTCCCCATATTGTGCCAGGACGGCGGGAATATCATCGGGAAACGTCCCGGCTCGGGGTTAGGGTCAAGCATGGGAGGGGCTGCAACCTGTGAGTTTCCCAATCTCTCTCTGGACCCGTTTTCCCCTGACTTTTTTTCTGTATGGGAATCAAAGGTCTCAAGTCCACAACTCTGTCTACTAGCCTCGCTCTTCCTAGGGCACACGGTAAATCTCTAAATTCCCAGATCCCTTCCATATTCCCAAATACCAGCTTCCTCTCCAGCTCACAACGTCACTGTCAGCTGTCATCTGTGATGCATTTCAGCCAGGGTAGTATTTTAGTTTTAGCTGGGTGTGTGGTGTTCGTGCAGTGGAAGGGGCTTTGGTATGTGGAGGTCCATAGTCGTTTCTTTCTCACGTAAAAATTAAACTGAGGCACCGTTAATATTTTAAAGAGTCATTGTGTACTTTGGCAAACAGCGATTCTTGAATCGAAATAATTCATCCATGGTTTGTGGTTTGGGGGGACATGAGAGGGGCTTGAAGGTTTTTTTTTTTTTTTGAGACTCTTGCTCTGTTCCCCAGGCTGGAGTGCAGTGGCGTCATCATAGCTCACTGCAGCCTCGAACTTGGGGGCTCCTGATCCTCATGCCTCAGCCTCCCCAGTAGCTGGAACTATAGGTGTCCGCCACAACACCCAGATAGTTTTTCCTATTTTTTGTAGAGATAGGGTCTCACTCTTGCTCAGGCTACTCTCAACTTAAGCATTCCTCCTATCTTGACCTCCCAGAGTGCTAGGATTACAGGTGTGTGCCATGCACCTGGCTTGAATATGGTCTTGCACCATAGTTTGTATGTTTACTAGTCTTTTACTTTTTTTTTCTTTGAGACAGAGTCTCTCACTATGTCACCCTTGGTAGAGTGCTATGGTGTCACGGCTCACAGCAACCTCAAACTCTTGGGCTTAAGCTATTCTCTTGCCTCAGCCTCCCGAGTAGCTGGGACTATAGGCGCCCACCACAACGCCTGGCTATTTTTTTGTTTTGCAGTTTGCCCAGGGCTGGGTTCGAACTTGCCACTCTTGCTGGTGCCCTACCCACTAAGCCACAGGCGCCACCCATCTATTTTTTATTTTTGAGACAGTCTCACTATGTCACCCTTGGTAAAGTGTGGTGGTGCCACAGCTCACAGCAACCTCAAACTCTTGGGCTGAAACGATTCTCTTGCCTCAGCCTCCCAGGTAGGTGGGACTACAGGCACCTAACACAGCGCCCAGCTATTTTTTTGTTGCAGTTTGGCTGGGGCCGGGTTCGAACCTGCCACTTTCAGTATATGGAGCCAGCAGCCTACTCACTGAGCCACAGGTGCCGCTTGAGCCCAGGAGTTTAAAGTTGCAGTGAGCAACAATGACAGCACTGCACTCTAGCAGCAGTGACAGAGCGAGACTCTTGTCTCCAATAAATAAATACAAACATACAAACATAATAAAACAAAAGCATATAATATACACTTCTTGGCTAAAAGGAGTCAAAACATCAGATTAGTCATTAATTTAAACATCTTGAAACAGAAAAAGTCAAATGACAATTTTAATAGACTTTAAAACAATGTAAAACACTGGTTTTATATTTCAGAAGGTGGAGGAAGATATCCAGTTATTAAAAGGTCTGCAAAATACATGCCAGTAGATTACATAAAAGACCGTGTAAATACAAAAAGCTGAAAACAGTCTTCACTGTAAAGATATTTTAAAAGGAACTTTTTCAATTTAAAATATCATCTACTGGCTTGGCGCCAGCCACATACACCGAGGGTGGTGGGTTTGAACTCATCCCTGGCCAGCTAAACAATGACAACTGCAACAAAAAAATAGCTGGGCATTGTGGCAGTTGCCTATAATCCCAGCTACTTGGGAGGCTGAGGCAAGAGAATTGCGTAAGCCTAAGAGTTTGAGGTTGCTGTGAGCTGTGACGCCACGGCACTCTACTGAGGGTGACGTAGTGTGACTCTGTCTTAATAAAAAATAAAAAATAAAATATCATCTACAGCACAAATACACCATGCAAATGGAAAACTAAATATACTGCATTCTTTGGTGTAGCCAAATAAATTCAGATTAAGACATCTTTTAGGTAGGGAAATAGCCATTCAGTGATTCTTTTTTCTGGCAGTCATGGTCCTACCTGAGTATTTTATGCCTAAAGAACAGCTATATTTCAAATGCTTTTTATTGTAATAAATACTAACACAAAATAGGAATACTTTATAATTTGGGAATAATATTCAAAAAAGGCCTGGAAATTTAGCCAGGTATTGTGACGGGTGCCTATAGTTCCAACTACTGAGTGGCTAAGGCAAGAGGATCACTTAAGCCCAAGAATTTGAGTTTGCTATGAGCTGTGATGCGTGATGCCACAGCACTCTACCGAGGGTGACATAGTAAGACTCTGTCTCCAAAAAAAAAATTGCCAGGCGTTGTGGAGGGTGCCTGTAGTCCCAGCTTCTTGGGAGGCTGAGGCAAGAGAATAACTTAAGCCCAAGAGTTTGAGGTTGCTGTAACCTGTGATGCCACGGCACTCTACCCAGGGTGACAGCTTGAGACTCTGTCTCAAAAAAAAAAAAAGGCCTGGCAATTTAAACAACATCTTTTAAAAGTCATAGTATTTTTTGCCAGGGGAAGGAGGCATGTTTGGAAAAAAAGACAAGATGACTATTGAATTACTCTATTGAATTAATTGCATTACTCATGTATGAAAATAATCCTGGTTCCTTAGAAAATTAAACACACATGCATGTATATACACACAGACACATACATACTCTGTGCCCTCCCTGAAAGATAAAATAGCTCTCTATAAGATAATTTGCCCCTCACTCTTCACATTAACTGCCCCAGAAATAAGGTTCTGCTCATTTGTGCCCAGACAGGTGTTTAGATGGGCAGTAAATCAAACTATGTGGGCAAAGGTGGCTTGATTTACAGCTTTGGTATATTTGGACAGATTATAGCAACTGAGTAGTTGATTACTGTATTGATTTAAATACTTGTGAAAACTTTCAGAAAAAACTAACTTAGACATATAAATATGTCAGAACTATGATTTCAGGCAGGTGCTGTTACTCACAGCCATAATCCCACCACTCTGGGAGGCCAAGGTGGGAGGATCCCTTGACCTCAGGATTTTAAGACCAGCCTGAGCAAGAGTGAGACCCCGTCTCTACTAAAAATAGAAAAACTAGCCAGGTATGGTGGCAAGTACCTGTAGTCCCAGCTACTTAGGAGGCTGAGGCAGAAGGATCATTTGAACCCAGGAGTTTGAGGTTTCTGTTAGCTAGGCTGAGGCCATGGCACTCTAGCCTGGGAAACAGAAGGAGACTTTGTCTCAAAAATAAATAATAAATAAATCAAATAAAAGTAGGCTATACTGGCTCGGCACCCATAGCACAATGATTATGGCGCCAGCCACATACACCAAGGATAGAGGGTTTGAACCCAGCCTGGGCCAGCTAGACAACTGCAACAAAAAAACAGCTGGGTGTTGTGGCAGGTGCCTATAGTCCCAGCTACTTCTCCCAAGAGAATTGCCTAAGCCCAAGAGTTGGAGGTTGCTATGAGCTGTGACAGCATAGCACTCTACTGAGGATGACATAGTGAGACTCGGTCTCAAAAAAAAAGTAGGCTATATCATCTAGGTTTGTGTATGTACATTTTATAATGTTCCCACAATGGTGGAATCACCTAGTACATTTCTCAGAACGTATCCCTGTTGTTAACTTTTTATTTTTATTTTCACAATATTATTGTGAATTAATTTTAATAGTAATTTGATATGAGGCAACGGTCTTACTTCGCTCATCTTTCTGTAGGAAATATCCAATTTTCCCAGCACCATGTGGAAAGACTTCCTCCATTGAAATATGGAGCATTTGTTGAAATTTAATTGACCATAAAGGAATATTTCTAGACTCCCAATTCGGTTCTACTAGTCTATGTGTCTAACATAATATCATAATACTTTTCTACCCCTCCCTGATGATGGGGAGCCCCACTCCACTCCACAGAGTGCCTTGTCCATATAGAAATGGTTTCTAAGCCTGAAGATCTCTATTTTTTTTTTAAGCAGGACAACTTTTTTTTTTTTTGGTTGCAGTTTTTGGCGGGGGCCAGGTTTGAACCCACCACCTCTGGTCTATGGGGCCGGCGCCCTACTCCTTGAGCCACAGGCGCCACCCAGGACAACTTTTATTTGCTGTGCACTCAAAGGTCATCTCATGCTTCCATACCAGTCCATGGCCTCCTCAGGCCATAGTCTGCCCTACATACTGCTGTCTCAACTCTGGCCCTGCTGCTGTCACTGCAAAATGTCTTCCTCCTGGCCCCCAGGCTGGCGCCCCACAGCTCCTCCAGTCCTGGGGAAGTAGTCAGGAGCTCCCCGGTTGACACAGCCAGGCGGAAGACCACGGGGATCTGGGCCACCTGGGTTGTTCTTCTGCAGGTCTTGGGTCCGCTGGGCCAGCGTTGCCTGGCCGTGGGTGCCTCCACGCGCATAGTGGATACAGGGGCTTCCTCCAGTTTGTCAGTGTCAAATTCCTAGTTACTCCAGCGCTTCTTCCATACTCCAGGTCCACCTGCATCAGATAGTAGAGCTTCCACTCCTCCAGAATCTCCTCCACTGCCCTCTCCTGGGAGGCAGCAAGTCCGCTCTGAGGGTGTGGTAATAGATAACACCTCTTGCGGAGCCACAGGGAAAAATGGGCACCGGATGGAGACAGGCCGGGCTGGGTTGTGCCGGGCCAGGACAGCCTGCCGACCGGAATTCTGGATTCCTGCGATGAGGGGTTGGGTGGGATCTGACGCACTTGTTCAGACACCTGGTAGACGGTGACCCCATCGCTGAGTTTGGGCTCCATATGCCGTAGGCCCAACTGGGCCAGGTCCACAGGGTCCTGGGGCAGGTCCCAGGAAATGGGGAAAGGGTTGATGTTCTTGAAGCGGAGGAGCCACAGCTTCATGCGCAAGTACTTGAGCATGGAGTAGCTTTTGAATCGGCAGGAACTCCATCTCCTTGTCAGGTATCACCTCCTTTTCCATCTGCTCCAGGACAGCAATCCCGCACTCCTGCTGCCGTGGGTAGTGGACGAAGATGCGCTGGATGATGTTTCGAGGCCGGAAGACCTCCTTGGGGAAGACATCCAGCAGCAGGTTGTACACGGCCACGTCACGCTCCACGCGGTACTCCCGCATCTTGCGCAGGGCGAGGTAGGTGAAGTCCACGTGGCCCCGCTTGCGCACGTTGCGCTGCCCAAAGCTCTGCACGGCCTGCATGAAGCTCACCTTGTCCCACTCGCCACCCGGCGCCTGCCTGAACAGGTCCTCGTGGGGCGCCAGGGCCCTAATGGGCCTCCGCTGGAGCTCAGGTGGGCCTGGAACCAGTGACAATTCGGAGTGGTGGGCAGCTACGCTACGGTGGAGGCCCCGAGGGGGCTGGGGAGGCACCTGAGAGATGGGGCCTCCGTGCCTGAAGATCTCTTACCTCCTTAGACAAACCAGATGTGCTTTTTGGGGGATGGCTCTTGTAAACAAATTTCCTGGGAAATATAGCAACTGGTTATATTAAATTCACCCCCACATGAGACATGTGAAGTACACTCTGCCCACCACAAAATCAGCCAGAGCCACGGAACTCGTGATCTTACTGGAGCCTTGCACTTCTGCAAAGGAGAAAACCAGACTTGTGGAGTCAGTCACACGATTGGTACAACCTGGAAATGCTGTGGATTTGTAACCTCTGCTGGAATTCCTGTGGCCAATAGACGCAGAATTGCTGCCCTGTTGCAGGCTAAATTTCTTATTGTTCATTGTTGAGCTAGGACTAAAGAGACAGAAATGCTATTTCCAGGGAATAAAAGGGCTGACAAGGCTAAAATGAGACCAAAATATGAAGCCCAAAATGGACCCTGATGATCCTTTCTCCATCCAAGCCTGTTTTATCCCTGGCTGATACTATTGGCTGTCAGAAAAATGTCCCATCATCTGAAAAACACCAAAGGGTACAAAAACATGCCAAAAATCATCAAAAATATTATACATTGGACTTGGGAAACTGCAAGTCTCACTCTGAATTTGTCCATCAACAACACTGGTCTTTTTATCTTAGGAGGTGACAAGGTTTAGAAAGGATTCCCATCTGAATCCTAAGGACTCAGATTTTTGGCTCCATCCATCAAAATATTTACCTGGATCAGGTGTGGTGGCTCATGCCCATAATCCTAGCATTTTGGGAGGCCACCGCAGGAGGATAACTTGAGGACAGGAGTTCGAGACCAGCCTGGACAACATAATCAGCTGGGTGTGGTGGTGAAGGCCTGTATGTAGTTCCAGCTATTTGGGAGGCAGAAGTAGGAAGATCACTTGGGCCCAGTAGTTTGAGGTTGTTGTGAGCTACAATGACGTCACTGCACCAGGTGACAGAGGAAGACTGTGTATCAAAAAACACACAAAAGAAAACTAACAATGACAAAAAAAAAGTACTCCACTTTACATGACAGCCAAATTACCACTGTGCCATATGAACATATCAAACAAGATCATACCTTACTTTTGCATCACTATTCCAAGTT
This sequence comes from Nycticebus coucang, assembly GCF_027406575.1. Taxonomy (NCBI): domain Eukaryota; kingdom Metazoa; phylum Chordata; class Mammalia; order Primates; family Lorisidae; genus Nycticebus; species Nycticebus coucang. Next base: position 65,745,084 of record NC_069782.1, on the reverse strand, counting down.
CATTCTAGCATTAAGGACTTTGTTTCAAAGCTTTGGAATTTATAACTTCAAAAAGGTGATCCTCACTCTCTCCATGGTAATAGAACAAGAATTCAGTACCACTATGACAATGTGGAAAACACTCCAATCACCAGTTAATGGTTTATCCTCCCTTATACTCCAAAATTGTTGTGTCCTGGATATGCTGACTGCCCAGCAACGGTTGTGTGATTGTTGCTGAAAAATCTGCTTCTGTGTGTTTTAAACAAGACAGTATCTAATTACATATTTTTAAAGGGGAAGATAAACACTGTGCATCAGATAAACGAGGTTAAACTATTTTGTTGGACTGGACCTTTATTCCCAGGTTTGGGAAATGATTTAGTGAGATATGGGGAAATGTACTTAGATTTATTTTTCTGTTTTTTCTCTTTCCAATTTCTGTGCCCACCACCTTACGTCACCCTGGAGCCAGACCGAGCAGATGGCAGGACACTACAATCTGGTTAACAGCCACATTTATATCAAGGTATCTTCCAGACCTCCAGCCCGACTCTCCAAAATACATCTCATCTTCTCTTCCTCCAGAATGGAGGTCAGCCCATCATTCTAAGCATCCCTCCCCCACTGCCCTGCCTTACCTTTACCTGTTCTGTGTCCCACCTGTAAATTGGGGCAGGAATGAGAGGCCGCCCTCATCCCGACACACACAGAGAAGTTGCAGATATGCTGGTGACTGTGTTGGCTAACCACTCCCAGCAGGGCAGCCAGCTGGAGGCTAGCTGCATAGAATGCAGGGTGAGGGAGGCAGAGCCTCATCCAAGCCAGAGTCTTCCTACTGGACCTTTTTTGGTCCCTCTCAGTCACCCCACACAGCCTTAACCCAGTTTCCACTCAGATCCTCCAACCCCAGGCACTCATCTTTGTCTTCACTCAGGTGGCCCCAGCTGGTCTGTGAGGACAGCATTCCCACCCCAATGCCCTTACTGCACCCTCCCTTCTGTCTCTGCTGTCTTATCAGGTGCAGCCCACAGGCAATGGACTAAAAGCCTCAGACCAAATCCTCTAAGGTGAGCCCCCTGCCCCCATCCAGGCAGTCCCATTTTCTAGGTCTTTGCATGGGGTCCAGCCTAGGACACTTGCATGGGGTCCAGTCCAGACCCCCATGGGTCCTTGCTGGGTCCTTGTCTCCTCCCTGTCCTAATTCCTGTCTTCGATCTGGTTCCTATTTCCTTGTTATTCCCTGGCCAGACCTTGACCCTCAGGCACCTGAGGACTTGTAATTCATTTCCTGGCCTCTCCCAAGCCACTAGCTAGTCCTCCACTGAACCTTCATCTTCTCTAGTCACGACCTCTCCGTGACTCTCATCCCTTCTCCTGTCGCTCTTCCGCCAGGTGTGCCCGGAGATTATCTAGGTAAGTTTCAGCGATTTGCTGGATGGTAGAGCCTAGGGTGAGAGGACTGGTCCCCCACCCACCCCGCTCAGTCCCGCCCTTTCCGCCAACATCTGCCCTTCTCAGTTTGGCCCGCCTGGAACCCTATCATTTGGCGGCCCCAGCCGGTGCAACACCTCTGTCTTTCTTCCCTGGCTAGCCCCCACCCCGCCTCGCCCCCTCTGAGATCTGCCCTTGGGCTTGGCCCCGCCCCTCTAGCGCTCTGTCCTGCAGGGTCCAGCTCAGCTCCTCCTTTTTCTGGTACAACCCACACTGCGACCTCTGCCTTACTTGCACCTGGACCCCACAGTTCTTAGATCAGGCCACTCACTCCACATAAGACCTTGCCCCTCCTGCCTTTCTAGGGGCTGAGCCGGGAGCTGCGGTCCCCCGGGGCTTGTGCTCACCAGATGTGCCCGGGTCCAAGGATGCTGCTATTGTGCGGAGCACCAGTTTCAGCAGGGGAGAACTCGGACCAGACCCTAAGATCTCCGTGACTTTGGGACTTTGGGTTGAGAAGGGCAGAGGTGAGAAGACAGGAAAGAGGCAATAAAGGGGAGAAGATGGAGAGGGTGACCGGGCTTTACCGGCCCCCACCCCCGCTACCCTCCCCCCGCCCGTGCACCTTGCATGACGTGTTCTCCGTCTACCCCACGGCCGCCTGCAGGAGACCATCCTGTGGCTAACCAGCCTTGGGCCCCACCTACAGCGGATGAACAGAGCGTGTAGGAGTCGGAGAGTGGAAGGGGGCGAAGGAATGCTAGTCAGTTTTCATGAAACCATGGGGAAGCTTGGAGTATGGGTCCTGTGGTCTTGGGGTGGCTCCCAGACATGGAAAAAGACCTTGAAGGTCTGCAGTGGTGTCAAGTGCCCTGCAGTGGGGATTACAGGATTTGAGAGTGGTGTCCCAGACTAGAGGATTGGATCTGATGGACCAACACCAAGATACAGGAACCATGAATGGATCTGTAATAAGGATGTCACCCTAGGCCCAGAGGAGTTATCTGGGGGTCAAAGATTCTGTCCAGGCCTGAATACGACACAACAGTAAATTCAGATATAGGAAGTGATAAAAGCCAAATTCAAAAGGCTTCATTCATATGGTATGATTCTGTTTATATGACTTTCTGAAAAATACAAAGCTGTAGGAATCCCAAACAGATCAGTTTTGGCCAGGGGTTAGAAGTGGGCAATGGAACACAGAGGGGCATGAGAACTTCCTTGAAATGATGGGTACATTCACTCTCTTGACTGTGGTGATGGTTTTATGGGTGTAAACCTATGTCAAAATATGAAATGTCATAGTTTAAATAAGAGTAGTGGGCTGGGCCTGGATCAGGGTGGTAATCCTAGCACTCTGGGAGGCTGAGGCAGGTGGACTGCTTGAGCTCAGAAGTTCGAGATCAGCCAGAGCAAGAGCAAGGCCCCATCTCTATTAAAAATAGAAAAATTATCTGGGAATGGTGGCCTCCAGCTACTCAGGAGGCTGAAGCAAGAGGATCGCTTGAGACCAAGAGTTTGCAGTTGCTGTGAGTTACAAGGACACCATGGCACTCTACCCAGGGTGACAAAGGGAGACTATTTCTCAAAAATAAATAATATAAAATAATAAATAAATAAAATAAGAGTGAGCCATTGTCAATTATATCTCAACAAAGCTGGAAGGCAAGGAAGGAAGGAAATAAAGAAAGTAAGGAAGGAGAGAGGTAGACATGGGCATTAATTTGACAATCACAAGAAAATGAAAAACAATACTCACTGAGTAAGCAATGTCATATTTTGAAACTGTTCACAAGGGGTGGTCCCTGTGGCTCACAGGAGTAGTGCACCTGCCCCATATACTGGAGGTGGCAGGTTCAAACCCGGCCCCAGCCAAAAACTGCAAAAAAAAAAAAAAAAAAAAAAAAAAAAGAAAAAAGAAACAGTTCACAATAAAGATAGGCTTAAGAATATAGGTGCAATGACTTTTACTGATTGAAAGTTCTTGAGATTCTCCATCAGAGATAATGGTTGCATATACTATGGAAGATCACACTATGAATTGTGTAGCCACTAAAACCAAGAGTCAGGTATATGTGTTTGAGCCAATAAATAGAAATAACAAGTTGTAAGACAATGTGTATAGTATGATCCCATCTTCTGTGTATTCCCGTTTGTACCAGCACTGAGAAATGGCCCTCCAAAAGAGCAGTTCCTAAGGTTACATGTAGCAGTCCCAAGGTTCTTACTGCCCTGTAGGAGAAATTTTGGACATCCATCTATTTGAAATGTACGTCACTTTATTTTCCTGAACATTCTAATGAAATAGCTCTTATCAAGATCCCAGTGAACAAACATTTGCCAAACTCAATCATCAATTCTCTTCTATCATTTTCTTCAAACTCTGGGACATGTGACACAGCTGATCACTTCCAGGGCATGACACACACCCCTTTCTCCTCCTACCTCACTGGCTCTTACAGGCACTTCCTGTTGTCCTGAGAGGTTGACAAGTGCTGGTCTTCTGAGCCCCTTTCTGCTACACTTCCCCCTTCATCCTGAAACCAGGTGACCTCCTCTGGTCCCAAGGCTTCAAATAACCCCAGTATGCTAATCAAGCTGAAAATCCATCCATGTTTTTTGCCCTAAGCTCTGGACACCCATTTCCAATGACCTGCTCCACACCTCCCTCATATATCTCAAACTCATTATGGTGAACCCCAGAACACAACGCTTCACTTCTCCTGAGCTTTCCTCCTCCCTTAAAAGGCAGCACCCAAGGACTCCAAACCATGAATCACCCTTGAATTTGCCCTTTCCTGCACTCCATGGTAAGTTCTGTAATAGGTGTCCCTCTGCCTAACACGTGGCCAGACTACCACTCAGGCAGTGTTGTACATTACTCAAGGGCCTACGAGGAGGGCTGTGTTTCTCATTCAACACAGTGCTCCACAGCGGGAGCATTACTTAATCTTCATTGCCATTCAATTACTCTTAAGTTGCCATAGTTCTCCTTCCTTTGTACACCTGGATTGGCTGTTTCTTTGCTATTTTCTTTCTTTTTTTTTTTTTTTTTTGAGACAGAGCCTCAAGCTGTCACCCTGGGTAGAGTGTCCTGGCGTCACAGCTCACAGCAACCTCAAACTCCTGGGCTTAAGCGATTCTCTTGCCTCTGCCTTCCGAGTAGCTGGGACTGCAGGTGCCCACCACAACGCCCGCCTATTTTTTGGTTGCAGCCATCATTGTTGTTTGGTGGACCTGGGCTGGATTTGAACCCACCAGCTCAAGTGTATGCGGCTGGCGCCTTAGCCACTTGAGCCACAGGTTCCAAGCCAAGGATTGGCTGTTTCTTACAGTGGTTCTTGAGAATTAAATTTAACTTTTACTGTGGTGATCAAATGCTTTTTTTGTACACAGCCTTTGTGTATTATTATTATTTGGGGGGACAGGGTCTCTGTTGCCTGGGCTAGCCTGGAGTATAGTAGCATCATTATAGCTCACTTCAATTTCAAACTCCTGAGCTCAAGTGGTTCTCCTGCCTCAGCCTCCTAAAGTGCTAGGATTATAGATGTAAGCCACCATGACCAGCCAGATCTTGCATATTACTTTTAATCATGGTCTTATATGCATAGTATGTAAAATACTCAAAAAGCCTACAGAAACTCAGGGAGACAGTAAATGAGGGGAAATAACACTTGAAATTAATACATTCCTTGGCTTGGTGCCTGTAGCTCAGCGGCTAGGAGCCAGCCACATACACCAGAGGTAGCGGGTTCAAACCCAGCCCAGGCCTGCCAAACAACAGCAATTACAACAAAAAAATAGCCTGGCGTTGTGGTGGGAGCATTTAGTCCCAGCTGCTTGGGAGGCTGAGGCATGAGAATCGCTTAAGCCCAAGAGTTGGAGGTTGCTGTGAGCTGTGATCCCACAGCACTCTTCTCAGGGTGATACATTGACACTGTGTCTCAAAAAAATAAAAAGGGGGGCAGTGCCTGTGGCTCAGTGGGTAAGGCGCCAGCCCCATATACTGAGGGTGGCAGGTTCAAACCCAGCCATGGCCAAACTGCAACAAAAAAATAGCCGGACATTCTGACGGATACCTGTAGTCCCAGCTACTCGGGAGGCTGAGGCAAGAGGGTCACTTAAACCCAGGAGTTGGAGGTTGCTGTGAGCTGTGATGCTACAGTACTCTACCAAGGGTGATAAAGTGAGACTATGTTTCTAAAAAGAAAAAGAAAAAAAAGAAATTACTACATACTACATTCTTTATAGTCCTGGTATTTCAATGAACTGGGTGTTAATATGGTGATGCAGGAGGGAATTACAAATTTTTCCTTAAAAAGAAATAATGGCTATGGCGTCAGCCATATACACCGAAGGTTGGGGGTTCGAACTTGGCCCAGGCCAGCTAAACAACTGCAACAAAAAAATAGCCAGGCATTGTGGCAGGCGCCTGTAGTCCCAGCTACCTGGGAGGCTGAGGCAAGAGAATCGCTTAAGCCCAAGCGTTTGAGGTTGCTGTGAGCTGTGACAACACAGCACTCTACTGAGGGCAACATAGTGAGAGTCTGTCTCAAAAAAAAAAAAGAGAGAGAGAGAGAAGAAAAATAGTAATTTCGGCTGGGCACATGGCTTGCACCCATAATCCTAGTACTTTGGGAAGTCGAAGTGGGAGGATCACGTGAGGTCAGGAGTTCAAGAGGAGCCTAAGCAAGAGTGGGACTTTGTCTCTACTAAGAATAGAAAAATTAGTTGGGTATAGTGGCAAGAGCATATAGTCTCAACTATGTGGGAAGCTGAGGCAGGAGGATTGCTTGAATCCAAGAGTTTGAAGTTGCAGTGAGCTAGGATCATGCCACTGCACGCTAGCCCAGACAACAAAGCAAGCACCTGGCTCCATAAATAAATAAATGAAAATCATAATTTCAACTTAAGTTCACTTCTCCTAAGTAGGATTTCTCCTTCCTTTTTTGACCCTGCTTTGTGAAAAACTGCAAATACAATGCATGCATATAAAAAATAAAGGCAGTTTTCATACCTCAAAAATAAATTTTTTTTGACAGAGTCTGATTCTGTTGCCCTGGTTAGAGAGCCATGGTGTCATCTCAGCTCACAGCAACCTCAAACTCCTGGGTTCAAGTAATCCTCCTGCCTCAGCCTCCTGGGAAACTGGGACTACAGGCACTCACCTCCCTGCCTGGCTAATTTTTTCTATTTTTAAGTAGAGGCAGGGACTCTTACTCGGGCTGGTCTTGAACTTCTGAGCTCTAAGTAATCTTCCTGCTTCAGCTTCCCAGAGTGTTAGGATTACAGATGTGAGCCACTGCGCCTTCATATATAACCAGAATGTCATATTCACACCTAATAATTCCCTAATATCACTTCATAGATTGGTGGCCTTAGGGGGAGTTCTTTGTGAAACATCAAGGAATCCCCATAGTCAAGAATGATAGCCAGGTTCTCGGCTGTGTCCTGTTCACCTGGCTTACTCTGTATTTTTCCCTTACCCTTTGCTGGCCAGCCCAACACAACACAGGCATCCTTTGGAAAATCACATATAGTGCCATGGTGATGGGGGTGTTTGTGCTCTTTGGGCAATACTATAACCATAGAATTGGCCTTTAAGGGAGGATGAGGGACTGGTTGTATCAGGAACATCTATCGCTGGCATCTCTTCCCTGACCCAATCTGACAGAAGTGACTCCACCCTTCACTCACGTGGATATGTAATCTCCATGAACAATCCTTCATCTATTGCTACTCTGCCCTGCCATACTCTGGGGAGTTTCAACAGGCCTTTCTGGCCAGGTGCTTACGTGACACCATCTATGAAGTAATTGGATTGTTCTGTGTCAGTGTACAGATATAAAAATAACTTCTGCACATGGCCTTTCTCTCCTCACTTTACTGAATTTGTTACTTGCTTCCCCAACATGTTCTAAAGTCTAAGCATTAAAAAAATGATGCCTGTGAATAGCAAGACAAACTCTGGGGCTTGATGGGTTGTTATTAATAAAACACAATGTTTCCAGCTACTCCTCTAGTAAGAAGACAATAAAAATGTCACACTTTGGGTGTATCAAATATGGAGGGTACCCAAAAAATGTATATACATTTTAAGAAAGGAAAAAACTGTATCAAAATTGTAATACTCAAGTTGCGTTTGACTTCCACAATTATAAGAGGTGTGCAAATGTGACTTGTATTCATCTTTTCTGTCAGTATATCTTGTGTATTACAATTTTAGTGCAATTTTTCCTTTCTTAAAATGTGTATAATTTTTGACACCCTCTGTCTGTACATTCCTATTTCCTCTAATAGTGAGGATATTCATAATGATAACCTTGGCAGCTCACCTCAGGTATTCTTCAGACAAGAAGACATAGATGATGCATATAATTTTGTTCTAAACATGTTGTTTCAAGCAGGAAATCACAGTGGACTTGCACAGACAGCACTCACGAAAACCCATGATGGTCTATGCTGTGGGGATAACTATATCCCCTTCCAGAAATGCCACAAGCAACAAAGGACTAAAGTAATGAGTAATGTCAAGTCCCAGAATCCCATGTCCAAACTCAGAATAACATCTTATGAACTGTAAGTATTAACCAGTGCATAGATAAAAATGACCCACTCCTCTGTCTTTATGAGGAATCAGAATGGACAACTGTCTATACTGTTCCCATTGTCCACATCCACACTTAAACAGTCCTGAGAGTGTCAAAGATGTGTTGGATGTGGAAACAGAAAAGATCACAATGCCATCCTCCCTCCCTGACCCCTACCCCTCGCCCCCCGAGAGCAGACAGACACACACACACCATCTCACGTCATTTACGCCGCTTCAAAGCCCTTACATCCATGTTATAGAACAAAGTTGTTCACAACCTCTCTTTTCTCAAAAATATAAACACTAGGATTATAACAATTTATTTCATGTCTATTTCTAGAGTCCTCCACGTGTGGGTTATTTGTGCTGAATTCTGTATGTTCAGAGTCTACAACTCTGGCATTTGAAGGATGTTGACATCCAAGTCAAAAAAAAAAAAAAAGGCTTAAGTGAAACAGTGATACTCTTTGTCCCTTCTTAAATTTGTCTAATGACAATTTATGTAAACGTATTTGCCTAATTTACATATTATATAGTAAAGGCAAAAACGGGTCCAGAAGCCTGGGAGCTGGCCTCCCATTCACGTCAAGGTCAAGTCTTATGCTGTTGAAGAGACATGTGACACTTGTCTCCAACATCAGTGACTCAGTAACCACGGTGGACGGAGACAAAAACAAGGGCATTCTGTAACCCTGTCTGTAAACACCATCAAAGATAAACACACTCTAAATCATAAATATGGCCCAAACCTTTCCTTTCTCCACAGATCCCTTCACTACATCCAATATAGTGAAACATCTTGCCTCCTTAAATAGAAATCAATTAGCCTAAAACAAGGACAAACTTTGTGAGAAATTCTTTTGAATATGGTCTTACTGATATATCTCACAGTAAATAATTTGTGGTTATATTTATTACTATAATTTATTACAATCTGTTTGAAAATAGGTATGTTCCTAGTGGTCTTTGTTAAGAAGTCACTCATGACAACATGATTTAATGATTGTATTATGAATAAATGAGAAATTATTTCCATAAAAATTCTACCAAAATAAGCATGAAAAGTAAAATTTATATGAGAAAAAAGGCCTGAAGTTGTATGAACATGGTAACTTTGACTCACAATATCAAACTAATAACTTAGCAAAATTATAAGTTTATCTTAATGATCTTGAGATATATATAAAAAATTACGTTTATCTGATACATGATTGCAAGGGGATATTTTAATACATTATCTCACTAAATAAAAAAACTCATTTGATAGTATGCAAGTTGTCTTAACACTGCTACTATTTCTTTCTTTTTTTTTTTTTTAGAGACAGAGTCTCACTTTGTTGCCCTGGGTAGAGCGCCACGGCATCACAGCTCACAGCAACCTCCAGCTCTTGGGCTTAGGTGATTCTCTTGCCTCAGCCTCCCAAGTAGCTGGGACTACAGGCGCCCACCACAACACCCAGCTAACACTATTACTGTTCCTAACATGTAGAGAACTTTTGCTTGAGGAAGATACCCATATTGTTATTAATCACATATAATCAAATATAATTCACAATAAACTAAGAGATTATATTAGCTTTGAGTAACAGGAAAACATCGCAATTTTCCTGAGATGAATAAGATGCTTGTTCTTACATGAAAGGACTGGATGAAACCAATCACTGCATAGTGCCTCAGAGGCACAAGCTCCACTTAGCTGTTTTTTTTTTTTTTTTTTTTTTATGGCACCATTATAGCTCTCATCCTGAATCATTATCAGTCATTATTCATATGAACAAATGTGTTTATATACAAACTGGACTTTGTAAGAATATAACTATGAGAAGAGCCATGTCAGATCATCAGAATATTACCAACCATAACAATGTGAATTGATTACTTGGACCCATTCTGGCTTTCAAAAAACTCCGGATTGCAGTTGGATCTTTCATATGGAGCTTGTAAAGACATCTATGGAAACCTATACCTCTTAGAACATGGAAGTGAAGTAGTTGACAGTGGTTTGCCTATTCTTGGGTGGCAGGACAAAGAAACAGGACAATGAGCTAAAAGAAGGCATCTGCACAGCCCATATGAATCTGTCTGCCCACATGATGCCTCCAAAATATGACTAATACTTTCCTCACTTCTGCCTTCCAATGTTCCTGGAGGGTAGGTTATTGATGCAGTTTAATATAGAACCATAAAAAAAAAAAATTCTGAAAAGTCCCGTTCCCAACATCACCCATCACCCATAACACAATCCATGAGTTGCCTCTCCCATTCTAGAATTTATTGTTCTATCACAATTCTCTCTTTATCCCCAACTTAATATTTAATACAAATAACAGCCAGAATAAAATACAAATAGTAAAAGGTAATAGATGAAAATAATTACTTTTCATGAGATATAGTCTATGATAAACGTTACATACTTACAAACAGAAACCAGCTCTTATATATAAGAAGGAAAATGGAATTAACTTCTTCATGCCAAAAAAAAAGTAGTTGTTCTCATAAAAATGATGGAATATATGTATATAATAGGAAAGAAAATCACAAACTTGGTAAAGGAGCCCAGTGGGTATATACAGACATTTATTAACAAAGACTTATTTTTCCATGGCCCTAAATCACAAAACAATTAAATATAGAAAAATTCAGCATACCTGGACATTTAAATTTATACATGATTAAACATACTTTAAAATGGAAAGACAAACATTGTATTAGCTGACTTAAAATAACACTTCCAATTAATTCATGCACAATGCTTTAAGATTACTTACAGAATTACATCAACTCAATAGTTCCTTGTGAGAGTAAGAAATACCTCCATAGTCCATAACTATTTTAAGTATGAGCCACTAATGAACACCATCTATTACTTCTACATTTCTTTGAGGCTGCATATTTTCTGGAGCACTATAAATGAATTGGTATGCACGAGCCTTTTCAAATTATTTATAAGATTTTGCGACCTTAGGCATTTTCAAATAACATTGCAAGTATTTGTTAAAATTGAAACCCTTCGTTTTTCACATTTACAGGATTCTGATCCAGTGTGCATTCTTAAATATTGTTGTAAGCATGTGGGCTCACTATAGACTTTGGGACATTGCTTATATTCAAGAGCTTATTCTCATCTGTGTGTTTTTTCATGGCTTCAAATTGAGCTAAAATGACTAAAGACTTTCCCACACTACATTTACTCTCTCCACTATGCAGTCTTACATGTGATAGAAAGACTGTGTGGTAATGAAATCTTTCCCACATTCTTTGCATAGGACTGTTCTCAAATAGGAGTTCCTTTCGAAAGTATTTGTTTTTTCTCCATATGAGTTCTTTCATGTACCTGAAAAAAACTAGAAGAACTGAAGGTTTTACCACGTTCCTTATATTTGTAGGGTTTCTCTCTAGTGTGAGTTCTTTCACATATTAGATAGTAAGTGAGGCTAGTGAAGACTTTACCTTATGTTTTACCCTCAGGGTTTCTTTCTCAGTGTGAGCTCTTTATGTCTTTGAAGAGACATTATTAATTATTATTAACTGCAATAATACTTTCCCATAGTCCTAATGTTCATAGGTTTTTTTTGTCCAGTTGATTTCTTTCTTGTATTTGAAAAGAAACAAGTAAAAAGATTTCCCACTTATCTCCAGTAAGTCCTCTCACGTAATCAAAAGGAATGATAACTGAAAGCTTTCCCACATTAATTACATTTAAATGGCTTCTTCTGTGTATTAAAAAGGCACTGACAGATTTAATGCTTTCCCACACTGCTTACATTCAAAAGGCTTCTCTTTAGTGTGAATAGTTTCACGTACAGTATTGCAATGAATTTGGAGCTTCACAGGCTTTCCCTCATACATTTATAAAGTCCACCTCCAGTGTGCTATCATGTGTCTTTGAAAGCTTGCATGGCAAAAGTAGCCTTTTCCACATTCCTTACACTCATAGGGTTTCTGTCTAGTGTGAGTCCTTTCATGCATTCGAAAGGAACTAGAAGATCTAAAGGCTTTACCACATTGTTTACATTCAAAGGGTTTCTCACCAGTGTGAATCATTTCATGTGTTCGAAAGGAGTTAAGATAACTGAAGGCTTTTCCACACTGCTTACATTGATAGGGTTTCTCTCCAGTGTGAATTCTTTCATGTATTCGAATAGAGGTGGATGAAACAAAAGCTTTACCACAATGTTTACATTCATAGGGTTTCTCTCCAGTGTGACTTCTTTCATGTATTCGGAATGGACTCAGAGAATGAAACGGTTTCCCACATACCTTACATTTATAAGGTCCATCTCCAGTGTGTTTTATCATGTGTCTTCGAAAACTTGGGATGCAACTGAAGGCTTCCCCACATTCCTTACATTCATAGGGTTTTTCTCCAGTGTGAGTCCTTTCATGGATTCGAAAGGTACTGATAGATCTAAAGGCTTTACCACATTGTTTGCATGCAAAGGGTTTCTCTCCAGTGTGAATCCTTTCATGTAATCGAAGGGAGGGGAGGTAACTGAAGGCTTTCCCACACTGCTTACATTCATAAGGTTTCTCTCCAGTGTGAGTTCTTTCATGTATGCGTAAAGATGGGGAAGAAACAAAAGCTTTACTACACTGCTTACATTTATAGGGTTTCTCTCCAGTGTGGGTTCTTTCATGTACTTGAAATGAACTCAAGGAATGAAAAGGTTTCCCACATACCTTACATTTATAAGGTCCATCTCCAGTGTGCTTTACCATGTGTCTTCGAACACTTGTGATACAAGTGAAGGCTTTCCCACACTCCTTACATTCGTAGGGCTTCTCTCCAGTATGACTTCTTTCATGTGTCCGAAATCTACTAGGATAATCAAAGGCTTTCCCACACACTTTACATTTATATGGTACATATCCACTATGTGTTATCATGTGTCTTCTAATTCTTTTGAGAGAAAAGAAGGTTTTTCCACATTCTTTACAATCATAGAGTTTCTCTCCAGTATGAACAATTTCATGTGTTCGAAAGGAGTGGTGAGGACTGAAGGTTTTCCAACACTGGTTATGTGTACGTGGCTTCTCTCCATATTCCTGATATTCGTTTGGTTCATGTTCATTGTTATCTCTGATGTGCCTATTTAGAGATGAAGGACCCATGCCGACTTCTCCACACATTTTGTTTTCACGTGGTTTTACTCCAGGAGTTTTCTTGCTCAGATTATGATTTGGAATCTGGCTAAAAATTCCTCTACACCGACTACTTTCTTTACTTTGACAGAGTCTCTCAACCATATGACTTCTGTAAAAAATGAGAAGCACATTACTAAAGATTTGTTTATTAATGGTTTTATATTAACAGCTTTGAGACCTATATTTTTAACACTATCATGGAAAGTATAGACTGGGGCTGGGCAAGGTGGCTCATGCCTATAATCCTAGCACTCTGGGAGGCTGAGGCAAGTGGATCACCTGAGCTCAGGAGTTCAAGACCAGCCTGAGCAAGAGGCAGAACCCATCTCTACTAAAAACAGAAAAACTAGCCAGGCATTGTGGCGGGCACCTGTAGTCCCAGCTACCAGGAAGGCTGAGACAAGGGGATCGCTTGAGCCAAAGAGTTTGAGGTTGCTGTGAGCTATGAACCCACGGCACTCAACCCAGGGCTCAGAGTGAGACTCTGTCTCCAAAAAAGAAAAAAAAGAAGAGTAGACTTGAAAGCATGTCTGACTTGTTTGAACATGAATGGATTCAGTGCTTTGTAAGAGGACTCCACAGCTGTTAGACAGTGTTCATATACAGAGTTACTTAGTTTTGTTTCCAAGTAAACGTTTTTTTACAAACACTGAACATCTATTTACATTTAAGCATGTTTGGGGAAAAAATTTTCCTAGCAAAAAAAAATTTGAAGCTACACTTACCTGTTTTGTTTGCCTATTATTAAAATTCATCACATGCTAATTTTATACTCTTAAGTGAATTTTCTAGAAGGGCTCAACCACAACTATTACATAAAGAGTGGTGTTTATATATAGTTTCTTAATTCTAAGTGAACTTTTTTTGCAAATGCTAAATATCTGTTTACATTTAAGCACAAGTTTCAGGTAGAATTCTCTCCCCAAACTCACAGCACCTAGTCTAATCATGAGAGAAATGTCAGACAGTGGCTGTAGGCAGTGGCTCAAACCTGTAATCCTAGCACTCTGGGAGGCTGACGTGGGTGGACTGCTTGAATCCAGGAGTTTGAGATCAGCCTAAACAAGACCCCATCTCTACTAAAAATACTAAACCTAGCCAGGTGTGTGGTGGGTGTCTGTAGTCTCAGCTACTCAAGAGGCCGAGGCAAGCGGATTGCTTAGGCCTAAGAGTTTGAGGTTGCTGTGAGTTATGATGCCATGGCACTCTACTCAGCACGACAGAGTTAGACTCTGTCTCAAAAAATAATAATAATTAATTAAAAAATAAGCATATGTTTTAGAGAAAATTTTCCTAGAAAAAGTATAGTTGAGGCTAGATTTATTTCTTTTGTTTATCTATTTTTAAACTTTCCCAACATGCTTACACCATGTGAATAACACCCAAGTGAATTTTCTTTCTGTGTGAGAGAAAATTACCTTAGATTTCTCCCTTGGTGTTTGTAGTGATCTTCAATATTCTGGTATTTCCGTTTCTTTCCTAAAAACACAGACCCACAAAAATCATTATGACTTAGTACAAAATTACAGAAAAAAACAGTAGATTCTAGGTTATGGCACACTGTGACTATGAATGGTTTATTTCCCAAAGTATTCTCTCACCATGTTTCCAATCATGGACCAGTGTCAATACACAAAAAACATTGGTTCCCTAATTCACTAAGTGAAGAAAGAATATAATCCTTACCTATAGAGGCCAGGTTCCTGATGGTTTCCCGCATGACATCTCTGTAGAGATTTTTCTGGGAAGGATCTAGCAAAGCCCACTCTTCCTGCGTGAAGCTCACAGCTACATCCTCAAAGGCCACTGAGTCCTGAAAATATCCCACATATGTGTCGAGAAGAATGGGTGAGAATGACAGCAATGTGGCTCTATACTCAACTCATAAAAAGTTCACATGATGCTGTGGTCTCCAACATTCCTTCCATGACTTGGTCATCAGAATCTTACTCTGTTCACATGCACCTCCTCCCACACATCAACTATGATACTAGAATTGAACTCTGGAGTGAAGCAATATCATCATCTAAACGTCCCTTTCATTGGTGGTTCCAGGGACTGATATGTGCTACCTGGATCACACCAAATGTCTGTTTGTATGGTGGACTTCTAGCAACTGTCACAACAAAGTTGTACCATTTAATGGGCAAAGGAGAGTTTACATGAGCAGTTCTAAGACTGTATTCTTAAAAAACTCTCCTGGCATTGTTCATCCATTGCCAGTGTCTAGGAATTGGGAAGGAACTCCACTGATCTATACGATAAGAGTGGTATGGTGATCCTAAACAGTTTATGAAAAAAATATAATTTCTGACCTCCTGTTTTCCTTCTCAGAGTTTGGGATTTTGTTACTTGCACAACACAGGATACCTATATGATGACCTCCCCCCAAAAAAGAAAAAGCACCTTAGGTACGGAATTGCTAATGAGCTTCTCTGGTAGAAGATATTTCATGTGTTGTCAGAACTAGTTACTTGAGAAATTAAGCCCATCTTTTGTGATCACACTAACAGAACATTTTCTTTTTTTTTTTTTTTGTAGAGACAGAGTCTCACTGTACTGCCCTCGGATAGAGTGCCGTGGCGTCACACGGCTCACAGCAACCTCCAACTCCTGGGCTTAAGCGATTCTCTTGCCTCAGCCTCCGGAGTAGCTGGGACTACAGGCGCCCGCCACAACGCCTGGCTATTTTTTTGTTGCAGTTTGGCCGGGGCTGAGGTTTGAACCCGCCACCCTCGGCATATGGGGCCCGTGCCCTACTCACTGAGCCACAGGCGCCGCCCTCTAACAGAACATTTTCAAGCTGCACTTTCTGTCTCCCTGAAAAGTGTCAAACTAAACTGTAATTTCACCACATGGGGACCCCTTACTCATGATTTCTTGGGTTTGTGGCTCGGCACCTGTGGCTCAAGCAGCTAAGGTGCCAACCACATACACCAGAGCTGGAAGGTTCAAATCCAGCCTGGGCCTGCCAAACAATGACAACTATAACCAAAAAATAGCCAGGCATTGTGGAGGTGCCTATAGTCCCAGGTACTTAGGAGGCTGAGGCAAGAGAATTGCTAAAGCCCAGGAGTTGGAGGTTGCTGTGAGCTTTGATGCCACGGCACTCTACCCAAGGGACAGCTTGAGGCTCTGTCTCAAAAAACAAAAAAAAAAGGGCGGCGCCTGTGGCTCAGTGGGTAGGGTACCAACCCCATATACCAAGGCTGGCGGGTTCAAACCCGGCCCCAGCCAAACTGCAACAAAAAATAGCCAGGCGTGTGGTGGGCGCCTATAGTACCAGCTACTCGTGAGGCTGAGGCAAGAGAATAGCCTAAGCCCAGGAGCTGGAGGTTGCTGTGAGCTGTGTGATGTCACGGCATTCTACTGAGGGTGATAAAGTAAGACTCCGTCTCTACAAAAAAAAAAAACTCTTGGGTTTCTATCACTCATATTCTGCTTAGAATTAGGTTATTTGCTCTAGACAGTTGTTTTTTTTTTTTTTTCCATTAACAAATCAGCCAGGAGCAGTGGCTCACACCTGTAATCCTAGCACTCTGGGAAGCCAAGAATAGCTAGCTTTAGGATAAAAGTTCCAGACTAGTCTGAGTAACAGCCAGACCCCATCTCTACTAAAAATAGAAAAACTTAGGCAAGTGTGGTAGCACATGTCTGTAATTCCAGCTGCTTGGGAGGCTGAGGCAGGAAGATTACTTGAACGCAGGACTTTGAGGCTGCAGTAAGCTCTAACTTTTAACAGACCTGGAGCCAAGCAGACTCACCCCTCTCCCATGCATGACCCATACACACTGATTGAGGACTCTGCCCCATGAGGTTGAGCATCACAGGACCTGGCCCCTAGGTGTGCCTGATTGCTTGACCTGCCCCAGCTCCCTGTTGAGATGCAGCTCCAGGCTCTGCCTACTGAGGTATGAAGAGAGTTAGGACATGTGGCTGGGGGAACAAGGCTCTTTCTAAAACACAGCACTAGGAAGGGGCAGGCCTTTTTCCACAATTCAATCCTTAAGGTCCCCTCCAAACATCTCCCCTAAGCTTTCCTTCTTCAAGCAAGGAAGGGACAGTGTGCAGGGGATCTGGACAACAGGAATCATCCTTGTTTTCCTTCCTCCTTTACTCCATCGTAAGTTCTGCAAGTGCTACTGCTTCTGGGTGTCAATTTTTGTCTTATTTCAGGATGCTACAACAAAAATATCATAAACTTGGTGGCTTAAACATTTCTTTCTCACAGGTCTAGATGCTAAGAAGTCTGCGATTGAAAGTCTGATGAGTGCCTGTTTCCTGGTTCACAGACATCTGTCTTGAAGTGTTCTCACAAGGCAGGTAGCAAAAGCAAGCCTGGTGACAACTGTAGGAAACCAATTCCATTATTGAGGCTCCATTCTCATAATCTAATCCTAATGAGGTTCCCAGGATGCTATTTCCGATTACATAAAACTGTCACATTAGTGAATTAGGTTAAAACAAATAAATTTGGGGCTGACATAAATATTCAGTGTCTAATGGGTGGTTTGTTTTTTCTTGAGTTTTAAAAATTCTCTAAATGTTGTGCATATTAATCTGTTATCAGATATATGATTTGGAGACAATTTCTCTTAATCTACGCATTGCCCTCTTACTCTGTTGATTCTTTGTTTTGATGTCAAAAGTTTTGAATTTCTCTGTAGTCCAATTTATTTATTTTTGAGAGAGAGTCTCACTTTGTCATCCTCAGTAGAGTTCTGTGATGTCACAGCTCACAGCAGCTCAAGGGATTCTCTTGCCTCAGCCTCCCAAGTAGCTGGGACTATAGGTACCCGTCATAACGCCCAACTATTTTTAAAGACTGGGTCTCCCTCTTGCTCAGGGTAGTCTTGAACCATGAGCTCAAGCAATCCACCTGCCTCGGCCTCCCTGAGCACTAGGATTACAGGGGTGGGCCACTGCGCCTGGCCTCACTTTATTTGTTTTTTATTGCTCATGCCTTTGGTGTAATATCTAGGAAATCGTTGCCAAATCTAGTATCATGAAGCTTTCCCCCTATGCTTTCACCTAAAAGTTTTGTAGATTTAGGACTTATACTTAAGTTTTTGATCCATTTTGAGTTAGTTTTTGCATATGGTGTCAGGTAAAGTACAACTTCATTCTGTTGCATGTGGATGTCTAGTCTTCCCAGCACTATTTTTTTAAAACACTGTCCTTCTTCTTATCCAGTGGTACTGGTACCTTAACAAAAATTATTTAACTCTTACCTTCAAAAGTATATTTCTGTGCCCACTGCCTTGTTCCATTTGTCTGTGTCTGTCTTTATGCCAGTACCAAACTTTATTACTATAGCTTTGCAGTAAGTTTTGAAATTAGGAAGTATGCGTCCACCAAATTTGTTCTTGTTTTTCAAGACTGTTTTGTCTATTCAGAGTCTCTATAGATGCCTTGTGAATTTTAAGATGGATATTTCTATTTTTATTTCTGTAAAAACATTATTGGGTTTTGATTAGCACTGCAGTGAATCTCTACATTCCTTTGGATATTATCTATAATTTAACTACACTAACTCTTCCATTCCAGATACATGGATGCCTTCTTAAATTATTTTTAGCAATATTGTGTAATTTTAAATGTATAAATCTTTCTCCTCCTTGATTAAATGAAATTCTGTTTTTTTGTTTTTTTTTTGAGACAGAGCCTCAAGCTGTCACCCTAGGTAGAGTGCTGTGAAATCACAGCTCACAGCAACCTCCAACTCCTGGGCTCAAGCGATTCTCCTGCTTCCACCTCCCAAGTAGCTGGGACTATAGGCACCTGCCACAATGCCCAGCTATTTTTTTGGTTGCAGCCATCATTGTTGTTTGGAGGGCCCAGGCTGGATTTGAACCCGCCAGCTCAGGTGTATGTGGCTGGCACCTTAGCCGCTTGAGCCACAGGTGTCGATTTGAACCTGCCACCCTCGGAATATGGGGCCAGTGTCCCACCCACTGAGCCATAGGTGCCGCCCTTCATGTTACTTTTGTATCCTGCTACTTTGCTGAAATCATTTATTGTTACTTCCATTTTTTTTTTTTTTTATTAAGAGACAGTGTCTCACTCTCACCCAGGCTGGAGTACAGTGGCATCATCATAGCTCACTGCAAGCTCTGTACTTTATGAGGTTTGTATTCTGAGTATTTTCCTAAAGGTATTCGCCTCACTTGACTCCTAAAGCATAAGATTAAAAAATTATCAAGAAGAAAGGAATTTACACACGTCAACTGAGATATTTATGGGCAACAGTGCCCAATACATCCTAGGAAATATTTCACTATGTAGATAATAAGAAAAGTAAAATCTGGTCTAGAGAACTAGAGCTGCCTTCATGCTTCCCTCAAGGCAGATCTTATGCTATTGAACAGAACTAGGTCATACACTTCCAACACCAGAGAATGTGCCTCAGTGACCATGAAAGATCAAAACAAGAACAAGGGCGTGTCTCTAAAATTAGTAAAATAATACATTCCAGAACGGCATGTTGAGGCAGAAGCAGGAGGATTGTTTTGGTGCCAAGAATTTAAGACCAGCCTGGGGAATAGTGAGACTCTATCTCTACAAGAAAAAGAAAATTAGCTGGGCATAGCAGCCCACACCTGTAGTCCCAGTTAATTGGGAGGCTGAAGCAGGAGGACCACTTGAGCCCAGGAGTTTGAGGCTATAGTGAGCTATAAAATTTTTTCACTTCTCTAGACCAGTAGCTGGGACTACAGGCTCCCGCCGCCCGCCACAATGCCTGGCTATTTTTTGGTTGCCGCCGTCATTGTTGTTTGGTGGGCCTGGGCTGGATTCGAACCCGCCAGCTCAGGTGTATGTGGCTGGTGCCTTAGCTGCTTGAGCCACAAGCGCCAAGCCCATTTTATTTATGTTATTAGTTATTTTTGAGACAGAGTCTCACTCTCACTCTCACTCTGTTGCCCTGGGTAGAGTGCCTTGGCATCAGAGCTCACAGCAACCTCAAACTCTTGGGCTCAAGTGATACTCTTGCCTCAGCCTCCTGAGTAGCTAGGACTACAGGCCTGTGTCACTATGCTCAGCTAGTTATTCTATTTTTAGTACATATGGGGTCTCACTCTTGCTCAGGCTGAACTTGAACTCCTGAGTTCAGGCAATCCACCTGTGACAGCCTCCCAGAGTGCTAGGATTACAGGTGTGAGCCACCTCGCCCAGCCAAGACCCAGTCGCTTAAAAAAAAAAAAAAAATTCCAAATCGTAAAAATGACCAAAATTCTCCTCTTTTCACTAATGTGACTGGTGTGTCTTATGAATTAGGTTTAACACCATTCATTCCATTCTTTTTACCTCCTAGGAAAGAAGTTACAATTACCAAGGATGGAAATAATTTCACCTCCTTGTGGTATCCAACACAGAGAAGCATCTCACTTCCTCAAACAGCAATCAATACACCTAGAACAAGCACAACTCCTACAGGAAACTCTTTTGAGCACCCTCTTACTGATACATCACACAGTCACTTATGTGGTTTGATGTCATATTTATCACTATAATTTTTTTTTTTGAGGCAGAATCTCACTCTGTTGCCGAGCCTAAAGTGCTGTGGTGCCAGTTTAGCTCAGAACAACCTCAAATTCCTGGGTTTACAGGATCCTCCTGTCTAAGTAGCCTGGACTACAGGTGCATGCTACAATGCTCACCTAAGTTTTCTATTTTCAGTAGAGATGGGGTCTTGTTCTCACTCAGGCTGGTCTCAAACTCCTGAGCTGAAGGGATCTTCCTGTCTCGGCTTCCCAGAGTGCTAGGATTGAGACAGAGCCTCAAGCCACTGTGCCTAGCCTATTAATATAATATTTTAAACCCTGCAACAACAGATGTAATCCTGGTGGTCTTTGGCAAAAGGGCCAAAAGCATGACTTAACATCTGATATTATAAGTGAATGAGAAATTATTGTTGTAATAAAAATTCTGACTTCTTGAACATGAAAACTGAAATTTTTAAAATTATTTATATAGTGATTTATTTGAAAAACAATAAACACATCACATCTTCGCATAAAATCTTCCTATAAAAACATTTTCAAAATTAGAAAATAATGAAAAAAGTGGCCTTTGTTTCACATTTTTGCCAATCTCGGATAGACACCTGGATTTTCCCAGCTTCTTGTTTTGCTATCACAAACATGTAGCTTCTGGAAAACTCCACCAATCTCTGTCTGGTAAGAGAATGACAGCAAAAAGGCAAACACGTTCTTAGTATTATCATGAACATGGTTTTGACCTTGTGGACCATGCACTAGGGTTATGAGAGCCCCCCGGAGTTCCCCCAGACCACTACATGAGAACCCTTGGTGCAGCAGTTGAAGCCAAACTGTTGGGAACTCTGGGCACGTCATGAAGCCTCTCTGCACCTCTTGCTTGTCTATACAATGTGGATAGTAAGAATTGTTAAACTGAAATTTTTATGAGGGAAAAAAACACCTGAAGTTGTATGCACATACTAATACCGAGTAAGCAACTCAGCAAAATGCAATTTTGGTTATAAAGTTTACCTGCTCCGTGATTGCACTGGAATATTTTAAGTATATCTTCTCAGTAAATGAAAAGGACATTAAAATATACTAATACACATGTTGTTTAAAATCAATTAGTAAACTATTTCTAAGAAATGTGTCCAGAAATTTTGCCTGAAGAAATAATACATACTATTTTCTTTTTTGTGGTTTTTGGCAGGGGCTAGGTTTGAACCCGTCACCTCGGGCATATGGGACCGGCGCCCTACTCCTTGAGCCACAGGCACTGCCCAATACATACTATTTTCAAACCCATACAATCAAATATAACAAGATAAACTGAGGGATTACATTTAGTTGCGAATAAGAAACACCCACAATCTTTCTGATATGATGTAGGTGCTTATTCTCACACAAAAATACTGGGTGAGACCAGACACTAGAGAAAACAGTTGACAAATGGACTCCTACATAGTTGTTTCTGAGAGCATCATTGTAACTGTCAAGCTAAATAGCTGCATTATCAAAGGAAACAATTAACAGAGTGAAGAGAAAAAAGAGAGTGGGAGAAAACATTTGCAAACCCTATACCTAATAAGGAACCAAACAACTCAACAGCAAGAAAGCAAATAACCCAATTTTAAAAAATAGGCAGGGACCTAAACAAACATTTCTGAAAGAACACATACAAATAGTCAAGAGGTTCGTGAAAAATGTTTATATCACTAATCATTAGAAAAAATGCAAACTAGAATCATAAAGAGCTATCACTTCACACCTGTTACAATAGCTATTATCAAAAAGATGAAAGATGATAAAAGTGTTGGCCAGGATGTGGAGAGGCGGGAATGCTGTACACTATTGGTGAGAATATAAATTAGCCATTAAGAAAAATGGTATGAAAGTTCCTCAAAAAACTAAAAGCAGAACTACAATATGATCTAGGAATCCAATTTCTGGGTATATATCTGAAGGAATAAAATCAGTATGTCAAAGAGGTATCTGCACTCCTATGTTCACTGCAGCATTATTCGTAATAGCCAAAACATGCCATCAACCTAAGGGTACCTTCAGAGATAAATGGATAACAAAAATATGGTATATATACACAATGGATTATTATTTGGCTTTAAAAAAGAAGAAAATTCTATCATTTGTGACAACATGGATGAACCTTGAGGACATTGTTAAGTGTCAGACCCAGAAAGACAAATACTGCATGATCTTAACTTGCATGTTGAGCCTAAAGCATTTAAATTCATAGCAGTAGAGAGAATAGTAATTACCAGAGGTGGCAGGGGTTGGGGGAGGAGCAGGTAAAGGGAAGATGTTCTGTTCCTTATTGTAAGTAATTTAGAGATTATATAAATTATAAAAGAGGTTGTGTACAGGTTACGTACAAACATTATGTCATTTTACATAAGGGACTTGAGCATTCAGATTTCGGTATCCACACCACATTCTGAAACCAATCTCCCATGGGTGCTAAGGGATGACTGTGTAGTGTAGTAACATTTATATATGCTAATTATAGAATATATAGCTTATATATAATGTATACTATTTTACTATTTATACATAAGAATTACACCATGTAATACATACTATATATTAGTACATGCTTATACATATATACAAACACAATGTATGTGGGTCACTAGGAAAGTTTTGAGACAGACTGTATTATGGTCTATTATTTTGCTTCCAAGAAACATAGTCAACAGCATCCTTTATGATTCACCTGTGCAAGTTTCAACTTCTTGGCTTATTGGTATTGTTGGGAGGACTTTGTTCATTTCCATCTGGGCTGATTTTGTTTCTTGATTTTTTGTACATCTCTAAACTTTCGTAATTACCCATGTACTATAAAAGATAATGCTAGACTATACTATAATACACTACATGAATACCAATGCAAAGAGATTCAGCAACATACTAGCAAACTGAATCCAGAGGCATGTAAAAATACCTATACCCCATGATTAAGAGTGATTGCATACAGGAAGCAACACTGTTTCGCACATGAAAATCAAAGTAATATACCACATTAATAGAATTAATGTTCAAAACCACAGTATCATCCCAGGAAATGCAGAAAAAGCATTAGACAAAGTTCATATCCTTTCAATACCCTTTTCACCAGGAAAACACTCAACAAGCTAGGAATGGAAGAGAATTTCCTTAACCTGATGTAAGGCATCTGTGAAAAACCAGTATAACTTCATACTTGATGTTGAGACTGAATCCCCTAAGATTAGCCTCCAAGATAAGAATATCTGGTCAACATGCTAATGGATGTACTATCCCAGCAATCAGGCAAAAAATAATATAGAAACATTCCAGATTTTTAATACCTACTAAAAGGCCTATTGCACATAAGGCGATTAATACTTATTAAATCATAGGATCACACACACGGGTTTTACACAAACTTCATTTGAGGCTAACATCCACTTGATTTTCAGAGTGAATTCTTCTCAACCCATCCCATGTGGCAGAGGGGCGTCTCCTGGCCCCCAAACCAAAGTGGGTTTATCCAAATGAGTAAGTCCAAGCAAAAAACACTTATGTTTAGAGCAGTATTATTCATACTTTTCAAAACATGGAAGCAACTAAGATGCTCTACATTAAATAAGTGGATAAATAAATGGCTATCTCCAGACAAAAGAATATTAATGCGGCACTAATAAGAAATGGGTTATAGGCGGTGCCTGTGGCTCAAGGAGTAGGGCACCGGTCCCATATGCCGGAGGTGGCGGGTTCAAACCTAGCCCCGGCCAAAATAAAAAAAAAAAAAAAAGAAATGGGTTATAAAGACAGTGACAAACCTTAAATGTGTGTTACTGAATAAAAGAAGAGAATGAAAACTCTAATACTGTATGATTCCAACTATATGACACTTTTCTCATGGAAAAGACAAAACCATGAGACAGGAGAAAGATCAGTGATTGTCGGGGTGGGAAGAGTGAGGATGAAGAGGCAAAGGACAGAGGATTTACAGGGCAGTCAAACTAACCTGTATGACATCATGCTAGTGGAAAACTTATACATTTGTCAAGGCCAACAGAATGTACACCTGCAAGAACAAATTCTATGTAAGCTACACTTTTGAAGATAAACTGCTGTCTCAAAGTAGATGCATTGATTGTAACAACTGTACAACTTCAGTGCAAAATGACAGCTGGGAAGGTTATGCATGTGGGGGAACAGGAGGTATATGGGAACTCTGTACTCTGTGTTCCATTTTGTTGTGAACCTAAAACTACTCTAAAATATAAAGTCTAATAAAAACAAAAGCAGAGGGCAGACAGCTTCACTACAGAATTCCATTAAACATTAACGAATTAATACAAATTCTTTCACAAACGTCCAAAAGACAGAGAGGAATCAGTACTTCCCAGCTCATTCTACAAGGCCAGTACTACACTGACTATCAAACAAAAACCACACAAAAACAAAACAAAAACCCACAAATATATTGTAAATAGGGACTGAAAAATCCTCTATGAAGTGCTATAAAATGAAAATCAGAGACATATGAAAGAATTATACATCATGATCACGTAGATTTTATTCCAGGGTTGTAATCACCACATCAATAGAGTAAAAACAAAAATCAGAGGATTGTCTCCATAGACACAGAAAAGGCACATGATTTGATCCAACACTATTTCCTGATGAAAACGTGCAACTAGGCTCGGCACCTGTAGCTCAGCGGCTAAGGCGCTGGCCACATACACTGGGGCTGGCCAGTTCGAGCCCGGGTCTGCCAAACAACAATGACAACTACCACCAAAAAATAGTTGGGTATTGTGGCCAGCACCTGTAGTCCCAGCTACTTAGGAGGCTAAGGCAAGAGAATCGCTTAAGCCCAAGAGTTGGAGGTTACTATGAGCTGTGACGCACTCTCCTGAAGGTGACATAATGAAACTCTGTCTCAAAAAAAAAAAGAAAGAAAGAAAAGAAAACATGCAACTAACTACTAAAAGAAGGGACCTTTCTCAGGCTGACAAAGGTTATCTATGAAAAACTCACAGCTAGGGTGGCCCTGTGGCTCAAAGGAGTAGGGCGCCAGCCCCATATACTGGAAGGGGCTTTAAACTCAGCCCCGGCCAAAAACTGCAAAAAAAAAAAAGAAAAAGAAAAATTCACAGCTAATGTTATACTTAAGGGTGATAGGATGCTTTCCCCATAAGATTAGAACCAAGACAAGGATGTCCACTCCTGCTACTGTTATTCAACATGGTACTGAATGTTCCAGAAAGGTCAATTGGGCTGGGGAAAAAGGCATTCAGATTGTATAGGAAGAAGGAAAATTTTCTCTAGTTACAAATCGTATGACACTGTATGGAGAAAATTCATCAAGATTGGAGGCACAAAGCTAGGCGAGATCCCTCACACCTATAATCCTCGCGTGCTGGGAGGCAGAGGTGGGTGGATTGACTGAGCTCAGGAGTTCCACACCAGCTGAGCAAGAGAAAGACCCCATCTCTACTAAAATAGAAAAAATTAGCTGGGCATTGTGGCAGGTGCCTGTAGTTCCAGCTACTTCTTAGCTCTCAGGAGGCTAAAACAAGAGGATTGCTTGAGCCCAAGAGTTTGAGGTTGCTGTGAGCTATGATGACACCATGGCACTCTACCCCAGGTGACAGAGTGAGACTGTCTCAAAAAAAAAAAGACTGCAGACACAAAATTAAATGATATGAATTAATTGTATATATATATATATATACACTTAAAATATTTCAAAATATAATTAAGAAAACAAAGAGATTTATAATAGCACCCAAAAGAATAAAATACATAGGAACACATTTTTAAAAGGGAGTTCAAAATTTATACTCTTAAATATAAACCTTACTGAGGAGCTGAAAGCTGAAAATCTAAATAGATGGAAAATCAACTCATCTTCATGGATCATAGGCTTAATAAAGATGGCAACACTTCCCCAAATAATCTGCATATTCAATGCAATCCTTACCAGAATTCCAGGTGACCAAATTGTTAAAATTGAAATGTTGATTCTAAAATTCATTTTGGCTGTGGTGGGTGCACCAGTGGCTCACATCTATAATCCCAACACTTTAGGAGGCCAAGATGGGAGGATTGCCTGAGGCCAGGAGTTCATGATTATAATGGACAACACAGTAAGACCTCATTTCTATTAAAAAAAAAAAAAAAAAGAAGATAGGCAGGGAAGGAGGGACAGAAAAAGGGACGAAGAGGAAGGATGGAGGGAGGGAGGGAGGGAGAAATAGATCAGTCAGGCATTGGTAGCATGTGCCTGTATCCTAGCTTACTCAGGAGGTTGAGGTGAAAGGATCACTTGAGGCTCGGTGTCCAAAGCACAGTGGTTACGGCGCCAGCCACATAAATTGAGGCTGGTAAATGACTACTGCAACAAAAAATAGCCAGGCGTTGTGGTGGGCGCCTGTAGTCCCAGCTACTTGGGAGGCTGAGGCAAGAGAATTGCTTAAGCCCAGGAGTTTGAGTTTGCTGTGAGCTGTGATACCATAGCACTCTACGGAGGGTGACATAGTGAGACTCTGTCTCAAAAAAAAAAAAAAAAAGAAAGAAAGAAAAGAAAGGATCACTTGAGCCCAATAGTTCAAGGCTAGCTATCATGATGCCACTGCCTTCCAGCTTGAGCAACAGAGAGAGACCCTGTCTCAAAAGAAACAAAAAATAAAAAAAATAAAATTAATATAGAATTGCAATGGACTCAGAATATCATAGGCACTCAAAATATGAGAGCAATCTTAAAAAGAGCAAAGTAGCAGAACTCAGGCATGACAATTTCAAAACTCGCTACAAAACAATAATAATCAAGACAGTCCAATAGTAGTGGCACAAGTATTTAGATCAATAAAATACAACTGCCTTGGCGCCTGTGGCAGCTCGGCGCCTATGGCTAAAGCAGCTAAGGCACCAGCCACATACACCTGAGCTGGCGGGTTCAAATCCAGCCCGGGCCCACCAAACAACAATGACGGCTGCGCCTGGGCATTGTGGCAGGCGCCTGTAGTCCCAGCTACTTGGAAGATGGAGGCAGGAGAATTGCTTGAGTCCAGGAGTTGGAGGTTGCTGTGAGCTGTGATGCCCCGGTACTCTAACCAAGGTGACAGCTTGAGGCTGTCTCAAATAAAATAAAATACAACTAACAGTCCAGGGGAGTGATCTCAGCAAATGGCACAGCAGGCTATTCCAAGAACCTATCTCTCCACAGAAACATAGTTAAACAATGGTTAGAAATAACTGTCAAACTTTCAACAACCTCTGAGAGGCTGAAGTGGGGAGGATCCCATGAGCTCTGGAGTTCAAGACCAGCCTGAGCAAAAGTGAAACCCCCATCTAAATAGGAAAATTAGCCATGTGTTGTGGAGGGTTCCTATAGTCCCAACTATTTGGGAGGCTGAGGCAGAAGGACTGGCTGAGCCCAGGTGTTTGAGGTTGCTGTGAACTATGATGCCACAGCTCTCTAGCCTAGGCAACCAAGAGAAACATTTTTTCTCTTTATAAAGAAAAAAAAAAAACCCTCAACAACCATCAAATGTGTACAACAACCATGGGAGCACAGGGTCAAGTAAAAACTCATGGGAAAGCCTTATAGACATTTTACCTGTCCTAGCCTGTCACCTCCCCACTTCAGTGCCAGTCTTGAGGACAGCAGCCCAGGTTCTCAGTGTGACTCTGGTCACAGGTTCCAGGGAAAGTAGGGCAGATCTTATTTGCAAAGTATTCCCATTGTATGTCCCAATCTATTTAGGACCTATTTTAAAGCCTGAAAAAATGGTTTGTGAAGAGAAAGGAAGAAAGAATGGGGGAACGAGGAGCTTTGATCCCTGGATGCCTGCCTCATTTCTCATGGTATCAAACTTTAGCTATGCTGCACTTAGTTACTAAAGGAAAAATTTACAAATGAAATTTAGAGATGGTTGTAGACCTAGCTCCCAAGGAGTTGGCTCACTGGATATACAAGGAAATACAAGATAATAAGAAGCATGCTAAGCATATGATCCTTTGGTATTACCACCTGTCATAGCTAAAATGAAAGCAAGGAGAGTACTGGCTCAGGGCTCATGGCTGGAGCACACTCAGATGCTGAGGTGTCTGAACTCAGGACACTGGCCTCAAAGCCATCTATAAGGCGAAAATTGTGTCAGGGCAACAAAAAGTGAACCTCTAAGACCTCTGACACCCAGAAAGGCAGTCAATGTAGGGGAAGGGCAAACCAGAAGCTATTGAAACTAGAGGATACATACAGTCTGAAAAAGGGCAAAACCAAAAAACTATTGAAACTAGAGGATATGTATAATCTCAAAAATTGCCCCGTTTTGTGGGTTTGTATCATCAGCTCCCTGAAGAATTTTTACCAAAATAGATTACAAAGGTAACTAATTTTGGAGTAGGATCTTTGGTTTTAAGAGTGAAAAAAAAAAATGTTTTGGCTGATATAGGATCCATGGCTCCCTACTAAATAATCACAAATGGGCCAGACACAATGGCTCACACCTGTAATCCCAGCACTTTGGGAGGCAGAGGCTGGAGAACTGCTGGAGGATTGTGTGAGGCCAGGAGTGAGAGACCAGCCTGGACAACACAGCAAGACCTATCTCTATGAAAAAATAAAAAATTAGCCTAGTGTCATGATGGCATGAACCTGAGTCCCTGCTACTCAAGAGGCTAAGGCAGGGGCCCTGAAGTTCAAGGTTACAGTGAGCTATGACTGGACTCCAGCCTGGGCAACACAGTAAAACCCAATCTCTTATACAAACAAACAAATACGTAAATAAATAAAATGGGATAAATACAGCAGTTATTGAAAGTGCTGAAACAGGGCGGCGCCTGTGGCTCAATGAGTAGAGCGCCAGCCCCATATGCGGAGGGTGGCGGGTTCAAACCCAGCCCTGGCCAAACTGCAAACAAAAAAAAAATAGCCGGGCGTTGTGGCGCGCGCTTGTGGTCCCAGCTGCTTGGGAGGCTGAGGCAGGAGAATCGCATGAGCCCAAGAGTTAGAGGTTGCTGTGAGCCATGTGACGCCACGGCACTCTACGCGAGGGTGGTACAGTGAGACTCTGTCTCTACAAAAAAAAAAAAAAAAAAGAAAGTGCTGAAACAAACAATGCAACACTACTGAAGGTTGGGTGGGCCAATAGGACCCCCTACTAGCCTCCCAAACTAAAAAGGTCCCAAATAAATCTGTTTCATTTATCCAACTTTGCAAGAATTTGAAAAGCCAAAAGGTAAAGATTACAATTAAAATTCCCACCTTTAATGCATGGGAGAATGGTTAGACTGGTTAATCAATTTAACAGTAGACAGGCAGGCCATGTCCAGGTGGAAGAAACATAACCAGGAGTTTAAGAACAACCTGAGCAAGACAGAGACCCCAATTGCCCTAGAAAAACTGAAAAATTTGCTGTGCTGGTGGCAAGTGCCTGGTGGACCCAGCTACTCACAAGGCTGAGGCAGGAGGATCACTGGAGCCCCGGAGTTTGAGGTTGCAGTGAGCTATGACAACACCACTGCGCTCTAGCATGGATGACAGACTGAGACTCTGTCTCAAAAATAATAATAATAATAATAAAAATTTTATACCAAACATGTTAATTATCATTCTTTAGTAAAAGAATTAAAATGAGTAATTAAAATACCTGTATTTATAATGCAAAATTGGGGGAAACAGATATAAGGGACTGACTCACATACCTTTCTGAGTGTGTGCTCACACTTAACATGAGGTAGTCCAAGAGAGGTCCCCACTGCATAAACTCCTCTGCTTTTCTGGGGGACCTAGTAAAGAGAGGTGGGGGAGAAAATGCTGGTACAGCTATGTAATTCTTCCCTGTATCACCTCTACTTTTTTTCTGCTTGATGCAATAGGACCAGGACCAGGAATACATTTGTGGGTGCTGAAAGCAGGGATGATTCCTAAGCAAGAAACTCTAACTATACCTTTAAACCTCTATGTCAAAATTTGTAAAGGTCTGATAGGGTAGATTATGCCTTCACCTCATCTGACAAAGTCAGAGCTAACAATAAATGTCACTATATGGCAATGGTTCTCAACCTTCCTAATGCCGCAACCCTTTAATACAGTTCCCACGACCCATAGGTTGAGAACCGCCTCTTTAAGGTCTAATGGTCAGGACAGCCCACTGGTTCTTTGTCACTGCCTGCAAGGTGGACCAAAAAAGTAGCTGAACATTATACCAAAGGCAGAAAGGTCTGAGTAAAAACAAATGACAAATGGAGACAAGGAGAAAAAGTGAATAAGCAGGTTATGCAACAAGGAAAATCCAGTATTG
The DNA here is from genome assembly GCF_027406575.1 of Nycticebus coucang. Lineage (NCBI taxonomy): Eukaryota > Metazoa > Chordata > Mammalia > Primates > Lorisidae > Nycticebus > Nycticebus coucang. The sequence goes on along the minus strand of NC_069782.1, from coordinate 65,714,155 downwards.
TATTAATAGGTGGAGAGAGGCTCAGAGCAAAAGAATACTATTATCACTTTGGCACAATTATGCCAGTTGCCTGAAGAGTGAAGCTATATGCTTGCCAAAACTGCCCTTGTTCTTGTAACCTCCTGACAAGGCTGAATGGCAGCCTGCTAAATTGAGTGACATCTCTCTGGAAGACATTCTGGTCATATATGTTGATAAACTGGACATGTGACTAAATGGAACACCAGTATTGTACCAATTATCTTCTGATTATTAATCTTCAGAATACATATAACTATAAAGGATATTATTCGGGGAAAAAATAACTGAGAACTACAAACCATGTGATGTACAACTCCCAACAGACTGATCATTGTGTAGCTATAAAACCTAATGACCAGGGCTGTGGACTGTAGCTCACGCCTCCCAGCACTTGGGAGGCCAAGATGGGTGAAATGCCTGAGCTCTCAGGTTCAAGATCAGCCTGAGCCAAAGTGAGACCCTGTCTCTAAAAATAGCTGGACGTTGTGGCAGGCACCTGTAGCCCAGCTACTTGGGAGGCTAAAGCAAGAGAATCGCTTAAGCCCAAGAGTTTGAGGTTGCTGTGAGCTAAGACACCAAGGCAATCCCTACCAAGAGTGACAAAGTGAGACTCTGTCTCAAAAAAAAAAAAAAAAAAAAAAAAAAAACCTAATGACCAGTAAGGTCCCTGGTTATAAAGGACAAAATACAGGGTATCCCAAAAGTTGTCCCACACAGGGCAAGTAGGTGGTCAACATGTAGAGAATATTTTGTAAATATTTCCTAAAATTTTATAATGAACATTTTGTAAGTAAAGGTACATTCATCTGTGAATGATACATTATATTCTGTGATAAATACACAGAATATAATGAATTTTTCCCCCTCCATTGTTCTTGGGTCGCAACGCTTGCAAGCCCTTGTTATTTCCTAAGTTACTAAAACAACAAGCCTATCTTATAAAAAGCATGTGGGGGCAGCATCTGTGGCTCGAAGGAGTAGGGTGCCAGCGCCATGTACATATACCAGAGGTGGCGGGTTCAACCCAGCTGGCCAAAAACTGCAAAAAAAAAAAAAAAAAAGCATTTGGTCTTTCATCCTTGGTTCCTGAAGCAGACAGCCTGAGAGAAATAAAAGCAAAAGACAGCCTTTTGTTATAACAGTGGAGTGCCTTAGGCCTTAGAAAACAGTGTCTTCTTTCTCTGACCTTCTTCCCCAGCTCCTTTTTCTCCCCAGGGCAGTGTCTTACAGAAACAGAAAATATACTCTTCTCTTCCCTTGCCTTTCTCTTTGGAACTGGCCATAAGAAATTCTCTAAACCTTTGAGAAATGAATGCTTGTTGTTTCAGGCATCCAGTCTGTGCTTATTTGTTATAGAAAACAAAAATGACTAAGACAGGGAGGCTCTTTCTCTCACACACATCAAGGGTTTGAAATCTATAGTCATCAGGGCAATATAATATTAGCAAAGAGATGCATAAACAGACTAAAACAGCAAAATCTGAAACAAGGACATATATTTAAGGCACAAAACCTATGACAGAGCAGGTATTACCAGGCAGTGATAGAAATGATAGACACTTGAACCCAAGGGGTAAGGACAAATGGTTATCTATAGGAGAATAATCAATATCATGCCCATCATCTAAATGAAAAAAACCACGAACTATTTTTCCCCTGCTCCCACACAATAAGAATTAACACAAAACGCTTCTGTGACCTAATGAGTGGGGGTTTCTTCCCAACAACAAGCAAGTGATCAATTCTGCAGTGACAGCAGCTGGGTGTGCATCAATCAATTCTCTTCTAAAGCTATCAACCTGGAAATAGTGGCAGATCCTATAGGCAGAGGGCTTGGTCCCTTAAGACTGCCTCCCATGTGGGACAACTGGGCAAGTCTGAGCCTTCAGAACTTTGGACCAATCAGCTTCAACAAGTTGAGGTTCCTACAACCCTCCCCCCACCTCTTTAGGCTCTATTAATTGGCTAAAGGGGCTCACAAAAGTCAGGGATACACTTACACTTACTAGTTTATTATAAAGAATATTTTAAAGGATACAAATAAATAGCCAGACAAAGAGCTAACATAGAGCAAAGTCTAGAGGGGTTACAAGTGTAGCAGCTTCCCTTCAGGGGTAGCTGGGGTACACCATTCTCCTGGAACCTGGCTGGATTCTTGATCTCCTTCTAGCAAGCCTCCACAAATCAACATTCCAGAAGCTCTCTGTACTTCATTTTTTTGAGCCTTTTATGGAGTTATCATTGGACAGGCATGATTAAAGCATAGAAAACCATGTGTAAATACGATCGGACAAAAGGGTATATTAATAGACTGAGTGGGAAAACCCTACAAGGCTTATTTGTTCAGGTTATACCTGGCATCCGTGTACAACATTCTTTCCCCCCTGGTATGGGCCAGGACCCCTTCTGAAACAGGGGTTTTGTGACCTGTAATCAGATAAAATACATCATAATTTCTTTTCCTTTTTTTTTTTTTTTTCCTGAGACAGAGTCTCAACTTAGTTGCCCAGGCTAGAGGACAGTGGCATCATCATAGCTCGTTGCAACCTCAAATTCCTAGGCTCAAATGATCCCCCTGCTTCAGCCTCCCCAATAGCTGGGACTACAGGCCTGCGCCACCACACAGGCTAATCTTTCCATTTTTAGTAGAGATGGAGTCTTGCTCGTGCTCAGGCTGGTCTTGTACTCCTGATCTCAAGCAACCTTCCCCACTTAGACCCCAGAGTGCTAGGATTATGTATAGGAATGAGCCACCACACCCAGAGAATTTCTTTGTAGCCAACTCCAAGACAAAAAGGTGGAGGAATTTTTTTTGTTTGTTTGTTTGTTTTCTGAGACAGAATCTCACTCTGACATCCAGGCTAGAGTGGCACCAGCCCAGCTCACAGAAATCTCAAACTTCTGGATTCAAGCAATCCTCTTGCCTCAGCTTCCCAAGTAGCTGGGACTACAGGCACCCGTCACAATGCTCAGCTAATTTTTCTATTTTTAGTAGAGATAGGGTCTCACTCTTGCACAGCTGATCTTGAACTCCTGAGCTCAAGCAGTCCACCGGCCTGGGCCTCCCAGAGTGCTGAGACTATAGGCATGAGCCATCACACCTGACACCTGCCCTAGGGTATATTTTCTATATGCATTATATAATTACCAACTAATTGTAGACTTCCCTACTATCCTGAATTGTTATAATTTTATGTTACTTGAGCACCCATTTTGAATATAGGTTTAACTTTCTCATACTAGAAGCAGGGCTCAGTCGCCCTTGACACAGTTTCCAGGTTCTCTACCTCCTCCCAATTCTTCAGTGTGGTCAAACCAGACACCTCTGTAACATAACAATCTCATCAGCACCTCCCTATGGGACAGCTAAATACAACTTACTTGACTTGTCACACTGACTCCCACAACCCACATGCACTGCACAGATATGTGGTAGTGACTACATCTCAGTCTCCAAGTGACAAACAGACCTCCTGCCTGCTTGCTTTGAACATACCAATTGTAACTGCCTAAGGAAAACCAGCTTAGGTAATGCTCTGGACCTCAAGAAACACTTTGGCCCACAGGTCAATTCACCCTCTCTCCCTCACTCTCCAGACAGTGGTTGAATATGGTTCCCCTTCCTGTTGGTCTACAAGGCATTCTGCTCTTTTCTCTCTGGGATCTCTTACTCAGTTTCTGTAATTCCACATGTTTTGTTGAGTTACGTCCTGTTGAGTGTCACCTGACAGATATAACCAAACTTCTATTGTGGGCAGAACTCTCTTATTTGGAATACTGTGATAATGGCTGTCTCAGCAGGAATAAACTGGACAATAGTCACATAAGAGCCACAGGGCTCCTGCTAGTATAGACAACTGTCCTGTGAGAGTGACACCTAGCCATGGGTCTGACACTAGCTTTAAGTCCTGTGTAAGGATTAAGAAGTATCCCTTAAAAGAAACATTGTAAACATACACAACCAAACCCCTAGAGGCCCACCAGGGCAGCGGCAGAGTTCATAGCCAGTCTCCAGAGAGAAATCTCAGGACCAAATTAGAAAAACAGGGCAGGCGCAGTGGCCCACACCTATAATCCCAGCACTCTGGGAGACTGTGTTGGGAGAATCACTTAAGGTCAGGAGTTTAAGACCAGCCTGAGGAAAAGAGAGACGCCGTATCTACTAAAAACAGAAAAATAAGCAGGGTATGGTGAGCATGCCAGTACTCCCAGCTATTTGGGAGGCTGAGGCTACTGCTTGAGCCCAGCAGTTTGAGATTGCAGTGAGCTACTGTACTGTAGTCTGGGCAACAGAGTGTGACACTATCTTAAAAAAAAAGAAAAGAATAGAAAGGAGAAGTGGAGCAGTGCCTGTGGCTCAAGGAGTACGGCGCTGGCCTCATATACCAGGGGTGGCAGATTTGAGTCCGGCCCTGGCCAAAACTGCAAAAAAAAGAAAAAAAAAAGAAAGAAAGGAGAAACGTCCAACACAGATAAAAACGAGCCCAGTGTGATTACCTGTGCCCAGCTATTTGGGAGGCTAAAGCAGAATAAGCATATAATCCAGGAGTTCAAGGCTGCAATGAGTTATGATGGGACCACTGCACTCCAGCCTATATAACAGACTGAGACTGTTTCTATTAAAAAAGCAAAAATAGGGCGGTGCCTGTGGCTCAGTAGGTAGGGTGCTGGCCCCATATACCGAGGGTGATGGGTTCGAACCCGCGCTGGCCAGCTAAAACAGCAGTGGCAACTGCAACAAAAATAGCCGGGCATTGTGGCGGGTACCTGTAGTCCCAGGTACTCAGGGACCGAGGCAAGAGAATCGCCCTAGTCCAAGAGCTGGAGGTTGCTGTGAGCTATAAAGCCACAGCACTCTACTGAGGGCGACAAAGTGAGACTCTGTCTCAAAAAACAAAAAAAAAAAAAGCAAAAATATTTTGGAAGTTACAGGCAAATGTATTTTTCTGACTTCATAGGAAGGAAGAGTTTTCTTATATATAAGAAAATAAAGGGGGGCGGCGCCTGTGGCTCAGTGAGTAGGGCGCCGGCCCCATATGCCGATGGTGGCGGGTTCAAACCCAGCCCCCGCCAAACTGCAACAAAAAAATAGCCGGGCATTGTGGTGGGCGCCAGTAGTCCCAGCTGCTCAGGAGGCTGAGGCAAGAGAATCGCGTAAGCCCAGGAGTTAGAGGTTGCTGTGAGCCGTGTGACGCCCTGGCACTCTACCAAGGGCAGTACAGTGAGACTCTGTCTCTACAAAAAAAAAAAAAAAGAAAGAAAGAAAATAAAGGGCAGCACCCGTAGTCCAGTGGGTAGGGTGCCGGCCATATTTATCTAGGCTGGCAGGTTTGAACCCAGCCTGGGCCAGCTAAACAACGACAACTGCAATAAAAAAAAACAGCCAGGTGTTGTGGCAAACGCCTATAGTCCCAGCTACTTGGGAGGCTGAGGCAAGAGAATCATTTAAGCCTAAGAGTTTGAGATTGCTGTGAGCTGTGACACCACTGCACTCTACAGAGGGCAACATAATGAGACTCTGTCTCAAAAATATATAAGATGAAAGACCACTATAGGAAAAATAACACCAATGTAAAAAATAATATATGTTTATAAATTAGAGATAAATAAGGATAAATATTTATTTTATTTATTTTTTTTTTTTTTGAGACACAGCCTTAAGCTGTCACAAATGCCTGGCTATTTTTTGGTTGCTGCTGTCATTATTGTTTGGCGGGCCAGGGCTGGATTCAAACCCTCCAGCTCCAGTGTATGTGGCTTGCACCTTAGCCACCCACTGAGCTACAGGTGCTGAGCCAGGGTCCTGTCTTTGTTTCAGGAGAGTAGAAGGAGAAGGAGGAGGGAAAGGGTTAAGTGTGGCTGAGTTAAAGTTCATATGCTACTGAACTTTAGCCCAGGCAACAGAGGGAGACAGACACACACACAGAATTGATATTGTCAGCAAATTAAAAAAAATGAACTTGAAACATCTCAAGTCAAGCAATGGAACGAATGACTACACTAGAAGAGCCATAGTCTTAGCAGCAGGTGTGCGACAGGCAAAGAATCCCCCACCCCCAACCACTTCCATGTAATAATGATAGTATAGCAATGGTAATATTAACTTACTGAAAATTCAAAAGAGGCAAAACTATCTTTTTGGTTGAATACTTTAAGTTTCTCTCCTTCCTCCAGGTTCCTGAACTCTGACCCACCCTCAGCCTGAGCCACCAGGTAACCCCCCTTGATGATCCCTTCAAAGAACAGGCTGGCCTCATGGTAAAACAGTCTTTGATCTAGGGTCTGATTTGGAACTCTCCATCCTGTCCTCTGCTTCCTACCTTCTTTCTAAACTTATTCTTCCCTTTAAAAGAAAAGCACTTTTCTTCCTAAACTTTGAAATGTTTGTAGATCTTATTATAGTTAATGTTTTCCCCCCTTTTGCAGTACTCCTTTAGAATAATCACTTCTTCCAGTCGCTGACCTCAGGCCCCTATTCCCAGTAAAGGGGACTCACTTCCCCATATATACCTTTCATAGGAAAATGCCCCATCTTTGATGAATACAATAAATCACTCAAATTCAGTGTAAGAGGGAGGAAAACTGTAAGGCACTTATATTTTATAGCTCAACAGGAAAAGTACAAGTATCCATCCCTTTCGGATGACAAAGATGTCATTTAATTACTACTTTTACTTTTCCATGATAATAAATCATTTAGTAAACAAATATTCATAGTAGAGTACTTCCAGGTTTTGCCAAGTCCTGACTCATAAAATTTAGTATTAATCTACCAAGTTCCGATAACAGGAAACAGAACTGTTATCAAATTCTCCACCATGCAAGAAAATAGAAATTGATGTTTTGGCAAATCTTTATAATTTACCTCTTATTTACCACAGTTTCTTGTCTAAAATGTATTCTGTTTTCTGTAACCAAAATGGAAAAGCTGTGGGACTTCTTTTTTTTTTTTTTCTTCCTATTTATTTTCCCTGATAATATTCTCAAGACAAAGCCCTGGAGTTCCATGTCAAGTTAACCTAACAGAAAATAGATCTAGCAAACATAGTACACATGTTCTGGGGAAGAAGAAAAGAAGAGGGTATTTTTTTGTTTGATTGTTTTAAAAGAAGAGTTTTTGAAACATGGAATATAAAAGTAGATATTAATTCCCCCCCCAAAGTCCTCTTTGAAAATTCTTTACCAAAAAAAAAAAAGAAAGCAAATTCTTTATCTTCTCTATGAAAGTTCTATTAATAAAATGCATTTGCCAGTAAATGAAAAACTGAAGGCGAAAAAAATTGAACAATTTGAAGGTGACAAACTCAGAGGAGCAGTGCTGACAAGTCTGACTTAAGTGTCAGATGAGTCATCCTATCCCCTGAGACACTGCCCCATGCTATGCTGCTCTCCTAAGACACAGTGTGTTGTGCACCCTAAGTGCATTTTGTTCCACCTCCCTGGGGTCGGTTTTCCTTGTCCTGTGGAATAGTTCTTTTCCCTTCATGAGGATGAGAGAACCAAAGGACAGGAATCATTTGTGTTTTTTTCTCCAGGTGACTTAAAAGACAGAAGCTGAGGCACAAAATATGACCCAACATGCCCTCCAAAGGGGGCACAGGGAGTGGTTAGTCAGGAATTGTCATTAGTTTACAAAAATAATATTGCACTATTAAGCCATAGGGTGTGAATTGTGACAATAGCAAGCAGTTTGAAGAGAGGAATACATAACTCAAGGGGTGTGAGGAAGTAGAACATGACTGCTGTTTCATTATAATGTCTCTCTGGGCCAGAGCATTTAATAGGACTTGCATTTCTCTGATAAAAATTATTTTCTTTTCTCATCCTTCAGTAATGGCAATACAACTGGTCACCAAAGTGTCTCCAAATAATGGAAACTATTTGGAGAGGGGGAGGGAAAGCTATTGGAGTGGGGGAGGAAAAGCTGAGTGCCCCCAGGAATTGGCTTTTTAGAATAAGGGTAAACTAGGAGATTTCCCCAAGCCCCAGCATACCCAGCTGCAAACCCTGGAAGGCTCCTCCGCACCACTTCAGGCTGTTCTCTGGGAGGCGCGACCAAGGTACTGATACTCTCTAGACCTGCCAGGAGACCTGGAAAGCTACCTGCACCCTGGGTAAGCTGCAGGCAGTTCTGAAACCCAGGAAGGAGAAAAAGACAGGAGAGGTCACTGAAGACACACCACCCTGTGAAGTTTCTAAAGGGGAACCTCTCAACTCAAAGGCATTCTGATAAAGTATCTGTGCTTAGGAAGATAAAAGGAGGTGAAAGACACAGGTATTTTTTACAACTGAATGTCTGGCAGCTATTCTCTGCTTTCCTCTCAAGTGAAAAGGCCACAAAGAGAAAACACATCTTTATAAAAGACGTTGCTTTGAGGAAAAATGATAAACAATTAAAATACATGTCTGTTTGGAATGTAGAACGAAGGAGAAATAACCTGATGATGTGAATTGGAGGGGAAAGAATGACGTTTGGAAATGACAGGAGGGAATCAGAAATTTTGGATTTACTGGCAGCCCTAGAGAGAGCCAGGATGGGGGACAGGGTCGTGAATTTCAGATCCTGTTTCCCGTACATCTGGAAAACTCAGGGGGAAATGGGGATCCTCTGGACAAAAAGGAGCAACTAGAGAACCCTACTGACCACGTCATCCACCACAAAGGAATCCCAGAGAGACCCAGTCGGGACTCTCCCCTGATGACCCTCCCGCCGTGACCGCACAATTTGGAAAGCCGCGGGGCTGAAGGCGCGGAGCTGCACTGAGAGGACATTGGAGCCAGGACCGAAAGTCGCCGTGCGTGGGGACGGGAGGACACCCGGGGGCCCGCCTGCCGGCCCAGCCCCACCTTGTAGGCCAGAGGAACCGAGGGCCAAGCCGCGCCGGCGGCGGCCTCAGGTCATAGACTCCGCAGCTGACCCCCGGGAGGCCCGCGTCCCGCGGTTCCGGGCGTTTACAACCAGCCCCTCCTCCCCGTATCGGGACTCCCGGCCCCGCATACTCACCATTTCCCAGCTCCCGGGTGTCTCAGCGTCCCTCCTAACGGATCCCGCGGCCAGTGTAGAGAACAGCGCCACACAGGTAGCAACAGAGACGCTTCAGGCCTCCGCTGGCAGCAAAGCTGAAAGGAGCTCGGCGTACGCGAGAAATTAAAATCCCGCGAGAAGATTGAAAGTCTGCAGCCAAGGGCCGGGTTTCGCGACTGATTGGACCTGAGCAGGGTCCCGCCCCAGCGGCCTGATTAGATACCACTTCAGGTTCCGCCCCCTGCATCCTAGATGACAGCAGACGTGATGACTCTTTGCTCAGTGGAGTAGGAATGAGAGATTCTTGGCCACAGTTCTGGCCCCCAAAGCTTCTGCCCCACCAGCGGATTTGGCCGGCCGGTGGGAGTGAGAGGACGCGGGGATAGAGCTGCATTTCAGCAGAACTTCCTCGTACATTGCCAAAGCCGATACTTCCTATGCTCGGTTGTTCCTTCCTCACTAGTGTGCGCAAGGAATTCCAGGCTCAGGATCCAAAAGCGCGACCTCCCTTCCTTAGAGCAGAAGAGCAGCCCAAGCAAGGCCAGACAAGACTGAAACAGAAGGAAGGGTACGATGTTCTCGGGGATCAGGAATTTGGGACAAAGCGATGGAAGGCATAACCCAGGCTTTCTCCTACCACAGTCTCTCAACCTATTCATTTTCAGTCAGGAAAATTAAAAATCGCCAACACGAAAATAAAAACATAAATGCATGGAAAAACTGGAGCTATGTGCAGCAGTATTCTGTAAAGAAATTGAAAGGGGCCGGGCGCGATGGCTCACGCCTGTAATCCTAGCACTCGGGGAGGCCAAGGCGGGTGGATCGCCTGAGCTCAGAATTTCGAAACCAGCCTGAGCCAGAGTGAGACCCTGTTTGTACTGAAACAATAGAAAAACTAGCTGGGTATTGTAGCGGGCGCCGGTAGGGACTCAGTTACTACAACTGAGACAAGAGGTTTACTTGAGCCAGGAGTTTGAGGTTGCTGTGAACTATGACACTATGGCACTCAACCCCAGGGAGACAAAGTGAAACTCCATCTCAATATAATAATTATTTTTTCTATCATTTCACTATAAAGACTGACCATCCTTAATAATTTTCAACAAGAAACTCTTCCCCTGAAGAGAATTTAAAATTCTGACCTACCTAAATAAGCTCTTAAATTCATAAACACTTTCTCCAGAATGCTACCTAAATGAGTCTCTCTACATCACATATTTTGTTCATATATAGAAATTACAGGCTGATTTCAGCAACTCTGTACATACAAAATCAAAACACTGCCCAGCAAATGGTCCCAGACAAGAAGAGATACAACCATGGAAAGCACAGAAGCACTCTCCCCTACTCCAATGAATTTGCACACAAGTCTCCTGTTTTCCTGTGCTTTGTGTTCTTCTCAGAATCCACATCCCTTCTGTGGCTGTTCTGAGCACCTGGAAGTCACCTGCAGGGGAGAGCAAGCTTCTGGGAAACCCACAGGGGAGCCCCATGTCCCTCCCTTTGCAGCCTCCACACAGGCCTCAAATTTCAGTCAGTACCCTCTGGCTCTGCTGCCCACTGCAGAGCATCTGTGTTCATCTGCTTCTCACCAACATTGATCAGTTAATGAGAGAGAGAGAGACCCTCAATCCCAGTGTTTCAGTAATAAATGAACAGAGCTGGGAATGTGACATGCACCTATAGTACCAGTAGCTTGGAAGACTGAGGTGGGAAGATTGCGCGAACCCAGAAAGGAGTTCCAGACTAGCCTGGGCAACATAGTGAGACTCCATCTCTTAGAAACATGGAGTTTCTGCTTTCCTCCTGTGTTTACCTTAAAGTAGAGGAAGAAAATTGCAAGATTGTCTACATGGATTTAAAAATTAGCAAACAATTCATTTGAGAAAACAAAGCAGCAAGCAAACTATGGTTTTTACATTAACAAATTGTTAATAAAACAAATTCTCCCCCTGTTCTCTTTCAGCAACTCTGTGATCTTCACAATTCATGGTTGTCCCCAGGTGCTCTGTGCCTGGGGGTTTACATGTCCAATTTACTCATTAAAAGCTCTATCAGGGGCTCGGCACCAGTGGCTCAAGCCAACCACATACACCTGAGCTGGCAGGTTCTAATCCAGTCCAGGCCTGCCAAACAACAAGGACAACTACAACCAAACAATAGCCGGGCGTTATGGTGGGCACCTGTAGTCCCAGCTACTTGGGAGGCAGAGGCAGGAGAATCACTTGAGCCCAGGACTTGGAGGTTGTTGTGAGCTGTGATGCGACAGTACTCTACAGGGCAACAGCTTGAGGCTCTGTCTCAAAAAAAAAAACTCTCTCTGGCTTGGCACCTGTAGCTCAGTAGCTAGGGCACCAGCTACATATGCTGGAACTGGCGCATTTGAATCCAGCCTGGACCTGCCAAACAACAGTGACAACTACAATCAAGAAAATAGCCGGGAGTTGTGACAGGCACCTGTAGTCCCAGCTACTTGGGAGGCTGAGGCAAGAGAATCGCTTAAGCCCAAAAAAAAAAGAAAGAAAGAAAAGCTCTCTCCAACTCATTACCACCATCATCGAGTCATCCAAACATTTCTGTAGGTAGGTCCTATGTTTTGGTAACCTTTCCCTTTCAAGTAACCTACCTGGTCCCAGGTTAAATGCACCTACGGCTTTCTCCCCTGCCCCATCCTTTTTTAAGACAGTGTCTTACTTTGTTGCCTGGGCTAAAGTGCAGTGGCATCATCATAGTTCACTGCTACCTCAAACTCCTGGGCTCAAGTCATCCTCCTGCCTCAGCCTCCCAAGTAACTAACTATAGGTGCACATCACCATACTGGCTAATTTTGCATTTTTGGTAGAGACAGGGTCTTGCTCTTGCTCAAGCTGATCTCCAACTCCTGATCTCAGGCGATCCTTCTCCCTCAGCCTCCTACAGTGCTAGAATTACAGGTGTGAGCCACTGCACCTGGCCTCTCACATCCCTTGATTTAAATTATTCACTTGAAACTGCTTTCCAGGATAGACTGTGAAATCTTGCATAGACACCAGGTTCGTGTTATTTCCTTCTTTTCTCCCTGACACTTGTCACTATCTGCTAATTGAGGGCAGACACAGAATATTCTAAACTGACCATCACCTGCTGTAAATACTAGAGGTCTCCGCACGACCTTGAGAAATCCACTCCCTGAGGCCAGGCGCAGTGGCTCACGCCTGTAATCCCAGCACTCTGGGAGGCCAAGGTGAGTGATCACTTGAGCTCACGAGTTTGAGACCAACCTGAGCAAGAGTGAGAACCTCTCTGTAAAAAAATAGCCAGGCGTTGTGGCGGGTACCTGTTGTCCCAGCTACTCGGGAGGCGGAGACAAGAGAATCACTTGAACCCACGAGTTTGAGGTTCTTGTGAGCTATGATACCACGGCACTCTACCGAGGGTGACAAAATGAGACTGTCTCAAAAAAAAAAAAAAGAAAGAAATAAAGAAAGAAAAATCCACTCCTGGGTGACGTATTTGTTAATGCTGCCCTCACCCAAGAGGGAGATTCTCCCATTCTGGAAAATGGCTCAAAGGTTTTCAGGTGGACTTTTTTTTTTTAAGACAGAGCCTCACACTGTTGCCCTGGGTAAAGTGCGTGGCATCACAGCTCACAGCAACCTCCAAGTCCTGGGCTTAAGCGATTCTCTTGCCTCAGCCTCCCAAGTAGCTGGGACTACAGGCGCCCACAACAACGCCCGGCTATTGTTTGGTTGTAATTGTCATTGTTTGGCAGGCCCAGGCTGGAATCGAACCCGCCAGGTCTGGTGTATGTGGCTGGCACCTTAGCCGCTTGAGCTTCAGGCGCAGAGCCAGGTGGATTTTTTTATATATGGGATAACAGTTGGTGGAAGTAAAGGTAGCACTGTTCCATTGGGCTTCATTTATGCGAGTTAACTTTTCATAGTTTGATAAGCAAGCAATAAACCCTGCATACTGTGATTGATTTCCCAGATTCTGATAAATACAGTGAAACCTCAAACTCGTGGGTTCAAGCAATCCTCTTGCCTCAGCCTCCCAAGTAGTTAGGACTGCTAGCTACTCACACAGAGGCAGGAGGATCACTTGAACTGATGAGTTTGAGATTGCTGTGAGCTAGGCTGAAACCACAGCATTCAGCCTGAGCAGCAGAGTCTGAAAAATATATATATAGAGAGAGAAATGGCCAGTAAGCACACAAAACAATGCTGATCTTCACTAGTTATTAGGGAAATGTAAATTAAAACCATAATGAAATATTGAAAACTACAAGTAACCAGTGTTGGTGAGAATGTGAGACATTGTAAGAAATCCTCGAGCATTACTGGTGAGAAACCAAACACTGAGTACTCTGTGTTCCTTGATGGCTATGAATGGAACCAGGGCGATTAAAGGATTTCTCACACTCTTTACAATTATAGTTCTCTTCAGTGTACATTCCCATGTGTGCTAGACAGGCTGTGTGATAACCAGAAAGTTTTTCCACAGGGAAAACTTTTTTAACACACAGGGTCTTGCTCTGTCACCCAGACTAGAGGCTAGAATGCAGTGGCATCATCATAGCTCACTGTAGGTAACCTCAAACTCTTGGGCTCAAGTGGTTCTCTTGCTTCAGCCTTGCAAGCTCCAGCTGGGACTATATACATGCACCACCATGCCTGGGTAATTTTTCTATTTTTTGTAGAAATGGGTGTTTCACTCTTGCTCAGGCTACTTTTGAACATCTTAACTCAAGCAATCCTCCCACTTTGGCTTCCCAGAGTGCTAGAAGTGAGCCACTGTGTATGGTCCCTTCCACATCCCATGTTTGTTTGTTTTTTTTTCTTGAGACAGAGTTTCACTTTGTCACCCTGGGTAGAGCCTCAAGCTGTCACCCTGCATAGAGTGCTGTGGTGTCATAGCTCACAGAAACCTCAAACTTCTTGGCTTAAGTGATTTTCTTGTCTCAGCCTCCCAAGAAGCTGGGACTGACTACAGGCGCCTACCACAATGCCAGGCTTTTGAGAGATGAGGTCTCACTCTGGCTCAGGCTAGTCTCAAACCTGTGAGCTCAGGCAATCCACCTACCTTGGCCTCCCAAGTACTAGAATTACAGGTGTAAGCCACCATACCCATCTTTTGTTGGTTTTATTGACAAAGGGTCTTGTTCTGTCACCCAGGTTAGAGTGCAAGCAGGGTAATCATAGCTCACTGCAACCTCAAATTCCTGGGCTCAAGTGATCCTCCTGCCTTAACTTTCTGAATAGCTGAGAGTATAGGCCCATGCCACCATGCTTGTCTAATTTGTGGTTTTTGTAGAGATGGTTCTTGCTACATTGCTCAGACTGGTCTTGAATTCCTGGCCTGAAGTAATCCTGCCACCTGGGCCTACCAAATTTGTAGGATTATAGGTGTAAGCCACTATGCCTGGATGAGTTTAGAATTTTGTTCCATGCTTAGCAGACCACATACTTGATCAGCCCCCCAAAACCATACTGAGCACCAAGTATCTAATGAGCTTCCCTTGTGTATTACATAGTATTTCACAAGTTTTGTGACAATTTTTTTCTTGGGGAAGTCAGCTCATTCTGTGTGATTAGATTAAGAGAGCATATGGAGGATGGAAGCTGGTTTCCTACAGACCAAGTTTAATTAAATATGACATAAGGCTAATGAAAAATATCTCAACACTTAATGTAAAAATGTTAACTTTTTATTGGGTTGTGTCAAAGCAAAAGGAAATAGGGAGAAAGATGACACATGTTATTATAAGGAACTCTGTGTCACCAAGATGACACCTCTCATAAATATTTATAAAGTTCCTCAAATCCCTCAAACAGACCTTTAACCAGTCAACAAAAACTAATTCACCAAAAATAATAGAAGTATGAAGTGTCTGACAATGGTAAAAATATTCTGAACAAGGAAGTAACAATTTGCATAATATGGATAAAAGACTTTGAAACTATAATATTCAGAACACTATACTAATGGCAGCCACTGTTGTCCTAAATAACTATTACACATGGGGCACTGCTAAAAAGGATCAGATGAGCCATGCACCACCAACTAGAGTTGTTTTTTCATGTACAAGGCCTCTGTCATAAAGTTAAGAGATCGGATGTTCCAAAGACCATGGTGCCAGGGCAGCCTCTTAGGAGGATAGGGGGATGGGAGGCTAGGAAGCTGGGAATAGGGCCTTACAGCAGCAAGTCACAAGCCTCCTGTTTTCTGGGAGTAACACAGTATGCTAAGAGTTAGGTCAGCTGCAGGATGCCCAGCCTATGTGGCCCCTGTGGAGTAATAATACACTCTGCTTCCCTAATAGCTCCAACACTGGTATCTGCAGCCCCTTTTTCCCCCACCCCAACTACAGAACAGGAGTACTAGCTAAAAATTTAGTCTGGAGTAAGAAAGCTGGCTTGGCGCCTGTGGCTTAAGTGGCTAAGGAGCCAGCCACATACACCTGAGCTGGCAGGTTTCAATCCAGCCCCGGCCCACCAAACAACAACAGCTGCAACCAAAAAATAGCCAGGCATTGTGGTGGGTGCCTGTAGTCCCACCTACTTGGGAGGTGGAAGCAGAAGAATCACTTGAGCCCAGGAGTTAGAGGTTGCTGTGAGCTGTGATGCCACAGCACTCTACCCAGGGCGACAGCTTGAAGCTGTCTCAAAAAAAAAAAAAAAATAGAGTAAGAAAGCTTTGATGATATAACCACTTTAAGAGAGGAGGATATTGTGTAACCTATGATGAGGAATCTATTTAATGTATACCATGATCATTAATAACATTGCTGATGTTTGCTTTTACTGTGAAAGTATAAAAATTAACAAAGGGAAATAGGAGAGCAAAAGAGTTCTTTGAGAAGATATCCTTGCTATTCTCCAGAATTATTGGCTTTTCTGTAAATAAAAGTGGAATTGTTGGCTTGGCGCCCATAGCTCAGTGAGTAGGGTTCCTGCCACATACACTGAGACTGGCGGGTTCGAGCCCGGCCCAGGTCTGCTAAACAACAATGACTACTGCAACCAAAAAAAAAGCTGGGCATTGTGGTGGGTGCCTGTAGTCCCAGCTACTTGGGAGGTGGAGGCAGGAGAGTCACTTAAGCCCAAGAGTTTGAGGTTGCTGTGAGCTGTGATGCCACGACACTTTCCCGAGAGTGAAACTCCACCTAAAAAAAAAAGTGGAATTGTTGATCTCTCATCAGCTTCCCGGATGATTGGCTTGGATGACAGGCAGATGGACTCACTGGTCTGGTAACAGTACTATTAACAGACAGATAAACAAATAGACCAACGTAAAGAAAGAGTCTCCAGTAAGCCATGATATGTATGAAAAATTGTTGAAAGCTCAATGTTTGTGGAATACTGGCAGAATTCATAAGCACTTAATACATGAGGCAAGTCCCTTGATTGCATTAATGTACACAGCTATGATTTAACAATAAAAAAAATACATGAGGTAGGAACAAACTGATCTCTAACTGGATGAGTGTGTTGTATTCCCCTCTATTCCATGGACAATAATGAATTTATTGTGTAGGGAAATGTGAGTTAAAAACAATTGACCTCGGGCGGCGCCTGTGGCTCAGTGAGTAGGGCGCCAGCCCCATATGCCAAGGGTGGCGGGTTCAAGCCCAGCCCCGGCCAAACTGCAACCAAAAAATAGCCGGGCGTTGTGACGGGCGCCTGTAGTCCCAGCTGCTCGGGAGGCTGAGGCAAGAGTCGCGTAAGCCCAGGAGTTAAGAGGTTGCTGTGAGCCGTGTGACGCCACGGCACTCTACCCGAGGGTGGTACAGTGAGACTCTGTCTCTACAAAAAAAAAAAAAAAAACAATTGACCTCACAAAGACAGAGAGTAGAATGACAGTTACCAGAGGCTGGGAAGGGTGGGGGGATAAAGTGGGAGTAGTTAATGGGTACACCAAAATATAGTTAGCTAGAATGAGCAATATTTAAAGTTTACCCTAACTTATTGTTGCTTATAGTCACTTTGCGTTAGGTCAAATGTATGCGCCCAAGAGTTCCACAAAGACCACACTGCCAAACACGCCAAATTTACAGCAGAGTTCTTTTATTGAAGAGCTGGCTGATGACTGCCTCAGTGCCCCAACATGAGTTTTCTAAGAGCAGCCCCAAGTGCGTAAGGGGTTAGGTTTTTAAGGCTTGGTCTGCATCCTGGTTGGCACGCAGGTGGTCCAGGTGCATTCAGGTGGGATAGCAAGCTAGCATCGTACAGAAGCAGAATTTTGCGGTTAGTTAGCTATACGTCATACATTTTTGTTTTAATATTTTCCCATACATCTTAGTTCCAGTACTTTTCCTCCATACATCTTTGTCTCAGTATTCTCTCCACTTGGTATTGTTTAAAGGTCAGCGTGGGGATAGTCAGTTCGATTCCCAGGCCCAAGAGTTAGTCAAGCAAGAAGTTAGTGAGTACTTTTCCATCTATCTTGGGAGTGAATTATTCCATTTTGTTGAGGGCTTGCAGCCCAGGAATTTGCAAGGAGTTAACTGGTATTTTTCTAGACCTAACACAAAGTGACTATAAGCAACAATAAGTTAGGGTAAACTTTAAAATAACTAAAAGAGTGGAATTGGAATATTCATAACATAAAATTATAGATGCCCAAGGTGCATACTCTACTTACCCTGCTTTAATTAATTCACAACATATACCTGTATAAAATATTACATGTACCCTATTAAGGTATATAGGCAATCGCTGGGTTATGAATGAAATAGGTTCTATAGATTTGTTCTTAAGTTGAATTTGTATGTAAGTTGAAACACATACATTTACATATTACCTGTAATAGTCTCCATTTGTAAATGCAAATTATGTAAATCAGATGTTTGTACCTCTGTTTATTGTACATCAGTTGAATGTTTGTAACTCAGGGACTTATTGTAATAGCCTCCAGGCCAGGCTTGGTGGCTCACACCTGTAATTCTAGCACTCTGGGAGGCCAAGGTGGGTGGATTACTTGAGTTCAGGCACCAGGCAGGGGTCCTCAAACTTTTTAAACAGGGGGCCAGCAGTTCACTGTCCCTCAGAACGTTGGAGGGCCGGACTATGGTTTTAAAAAAAAACTATGAACAAATTCCTATGCACACTGCACATATCTTATTTTGAAGTAAAAAAACAAAACAGGAACAAATACAATCACACCGCCTCATGTGGCCTGCAGGCTGCAGTTTGAGGACCCCTATAACCATCCTGAGCAAAAGTGAGACTCCATCTCTAAAACTAGCCAGGTGTGGTGGTGAGGGTAGTCCCTCTCAACTTGGGAGGCTGAGGCGAGAGAATCACTTCAGCACAAGAGTTTGAGGTTGCTGTGAGATATGACACCATGGTACTCTACCAAGGGTGACAAAGTGAGACTCTGTCTCAAAAAAAAAAAAAATCCCAGGGTTTAAAATGATACCAGTTGGGCCCCTACTTTCCCCCTATGGTTTATGTATAATGTGGAGAAGGACAAGTCTAAGATACTTTACATGAACTTAAAAACTAGCAAATAATCATTTCTTTCAGAAAACAAAGATGGCAGGAAAATTTAATTTTTCATTTTAATAAATAGTTATGTAAAACAACAAATCAATGGGCGGCACCTGTGGCTCAGTCGGTAGGGCGCCGGCCCCATATACCGAGGGTGGCGGGTTCAAGCCCGGCCCCGGCTGAACTGCAACCAGAAAATGGCTGGGCGTTGTGGCGGGCACCTGTAGTCCCAGCTACTCGGGAGGCTGAGGCAAGAGAATCCCTTGAGCCCAGGAGTTGGAGGTTGCTGTGAGCTGTGTGATGCCACGGCACTCTACCGAGGGCCATAAAGTGAGATCTGTCTCTACAAAAAAAAAAAAAAAAAAGGGAAGGGAAAAAAAACAACAAATCAAATGCGAAGCTTCCCCTTTTTCCTCTGCTTCAGCAGCTTCCAGATTTTCAGCAGGGCATGGTTATTACTAAGTGCTCGGTGCCTGGGATGTCCATGTTCAATTTACCCATTTGAAACATTCTCTCAATCTACCCCTAACCAATCACTGCTGTAGATAAATCCTAAGCATTATATATATAGCATTTCCTGTCAGGGAGTCTAACTGGCCACAGATTGAATTCACCTATGGTTCTTTCCTGCCCCTTAAATTATTCATTTCATTTGAAACTGTCTTCCAGGGTAGACTGTAATACCTGGGTAAGTACCTTGTCCATTTTATTTACCCCTATCACGTACCTGCTCATTGAGAAAAAACACAGAATATTCTAAATTGACCATCATCTGCTGTAAACAATGAAGGTGTCAACATAACCCTGAGAAATCCATACCCCAGACAGGGTTTGTGTATGTTAATGCTGCCCTCCGACATAGGGAAGCTTCACAGAATCTCTTTCTGGAAAATGGCTCAAAGCGGTTTCTTGGGAGACTTTTTTTTTAGAGACAGAGTCTCACTTTGTCGCCCTCACTAGAGTACGGTGGCATCATAGCTCACAGCAACCTCCAACTCTTGGGCTTAGGCGATTCTCTTGCCTCAGCCTCCTGAGTAGCTGGGACCACAGGCACCCACCATAATACCCTTTTTTTTTTGCAGTTTGGCCGGAGCCGGGTTTGAACCCACCACCCAGGGTATAAGGGGCTGGCATCCTACTCGCTGAACCACAGGCACCGCCCTCTTTGGAGACTTTTATATACAAACATCCAGTTGATAGAAGTAAAGTAACACTGTACAATCCAGTTTCGTATATATGATTTAACTTTTCATAGGATGTTAAGAAAGTGATAAATTCAGCTCAGCGCCTATAGCTCAGTGGCTAGGCATAGGCCACATACACCGGGGCTGGCTAGTTCAAACCCAGCCTGGGCATGCCAAATAATGACAACTGCAACAACAAAAAATAGCTGGGCATTGTGGTGGGCGCCTATAGTCCCAGCTACTTGGGAGGCTGAGGCAAGAGAATCACTTAAACCCAGGGGTTTGAGGTTGCTGTGAGCTGTGATGCCATAGTGAGCCTCTGTCTCAAAAAAGAAAAGTGATAAATTCTGTGAAACTTGATTGCATTTCCCTATTTCTGAAAAGTGTGGTAAAAAAGTCTACACATAGGGGATGGGCCCAGTGGCTCATGCCTATCATCCTAGCACTCTGGGAGGTCGAGGTGGGTGGATGACTTGAGCTCATGAGTTCAAGATCAGCCTGAGCAAGAGACTCTGTCTCAACTAAAAATGAAAAACTGAGGCAAGAGGATCACTTGATCCCAAGAGTTTGAGGTTGCTGTGAGCTATGACGTCACAGCATTCTACCAATTGTGACAAAGTGAGACTGTCTCGGAATAAAAAAAAACACATGGAAAGAAGTAGGAATAACAGAGGCGGGAGGAAGACTTGCTTTTGAGGTGACATTTGGGATGAGACCTGAAATATTATTTTTTAGACAGGCTATCTCACTCAGTTGCCCAGGCAAGAGTACAATGGGCTCATCATAACTCACTGCAACCTCAAACTCCTAATCATCCTGCCTCAGCTTCCTAAGTAGTTGGGACTACAGGTGCACACAACCATGCCCTGTGATTTTTTTTTTTGGAGACAGAGCCTCAAGCTATCGCCCTCAGTAGAGTGTCGTGGCATCACAGCTCACAGCAACCTCCAATCGCTTAAGTGATTCTCCTGCATCAGCCTCCCAAGTAGCTGGGACTACAGGCAACTGTCACAATGCCCAGCTATTTTTGTTGTTGTTGTTGTTGTTGTCATTGTTTGACAGGCCCGGGCCAGATTTGAACCCATCAGCTCTGGTGTATGTGGCTGGCACCTTAGCCACTTGAGCTACATGCGCCACGATGCCCTGCTATTTTTTTAATTTTTTGTAGAGATGGGGGTCTCACTATGTTGCTCAGGCTGGTCTTGAACTCCTAGTCTCAAGTGATCCTTCTACCTCAGCCTCCCAAAGTGGTGTAAACCACTGTGCCTGGCTGAATATATCAGTATAAAAATTTAGAGCAGAGGTAGTTGGGATGGTGGCAGAATAAGAAGCATGAGGAATCTGATGTCTGATGTAGCTATTTTGGAA
Organism: Nycticebus coucang; assembly: GCF_027406575.1. Lineage (NCBI taxonomy): Eukaryota > Metazoa > Chordata > Mammalia > Primates > Lorisidae > Nycticebus > Nycticebus coucang. The sequence goes on along the minus strand of NC_069782.1, from coordinate 65,693,087 downwards.
GTCTGGACTCTATTGAAGGTATGCAACGTTCTATGTACTCTGTGAATTATGGTTAATTTCTGTCAATTTTAGCTCTTAGCACAATAGCAGCTACCCATCCCTACCTCCATCTGTAAGGCATGCAGTTGTATGAGTGCTACCATATATATAATTTTAGATTCTTTACCACACTGCAAACGTCAAAAAGTACTTTGAAATATATTACTAGGCTATAGTGAATAAAACAGTATGGTGTTGGGATTAGAATAGAAATACAGGCTTTTCCACCTGCTATCCCCTCTCCAACCCCCACTCCTGCTCCACGGCGCTCACTCAGAGCTCCTGCAAAGCTAGTACTGCCACCAACTCCCTTCAGCCACCATTATGATTATCTACCAGGACCTCATCAGCCAATGAGATGTTCTCTGACATTTACAAGATCTGAGAGATCGCAGATGGCCTATGCCTGGAGGGGGAGGGGAAGATGGTCAGTAGGACAGAGGGTAACATTGATGACTCACTCAATGGTGGAAATGCTTCTGCTGAAGGACCTGAGTGCAAAGGTACTGAAAGCACAGTTACCACTGGTGTTGATATTGTCATGAATCATCACTTGCAGGAAACCAGCTTCACAAAAGAAGCCTAGAAGCAGTAGATCAAAGATTACATGAAGTCAATCAAAGGCAAACTTGAAGAACAGAGACCAGAAAAAGTAAAACCTTTTGTGACAGGGGCTGTAGAACAAATCAAGCACATCCTGGCTAATTTCAAAAACACCAGTTCTTTCTTGGTGAAAACATGAATCCAGATGGCATGGTTGCTCTCCTGGACTGCCATGAGGATGGTGTGACCCCATATATGATTTTCTTTAAGGATGGTTTAGAAATGGAAAAATGTTAACAAATTTGGTGATTACTTTGGATCTATCACCTGTCACCATAACTGGCTGCTGCTTGTCACCCACACAACACCAGGACTTAAGACAAACAGGACTGATGTCATCTTGAGCTCTTCATTTATTTTGACCATGATTTATTTGGAGTGGAGGCATTGTTTTTAAGGAAAAACATGTCATGTAGGTTGTTTTAAAATAAAATGCATTTAAACTCATTGGAGAACATGCCTTTTTATTTAATACACATTTAAACTAAATCCATCCTGTATTGTTGGTGAAGCTAGAGCCTGGTTGTAGGCCACTACTAGAAAGCATAAGACTGTCATCAGACAAATTCTACAGTGGAAACCACTCCTGAGACTGGAATACAAAGGAATCAAAAGTTTTAATTCTGAATTACAGTAAAGGAAGAGACCATGCTCATAGCAGTGCCAACACTTGAAGTGGAGTCTTAACACATTTCATCACCTACAACGGAAGTAGTAACTGTGGCAGAAATTACCAAGAGAATACAAGAGACTAATTCAGTTGGAAGCCAGAAAAAAAGAAAGAAGGAAGGAAATATAGAACAGTGATACAGAATGAAGAACGCAGAAATAAAATCACATATTTACAGCCAATCAATCTTCAATAAAAGTGACAAGAATTTGCAATGGGGAAAGGATACCCTCTTCAATGAATGGTACTGAAAAAATTGGATAGCCACATGCAGAAGAAGGACGCTGAACCTGTCTCTCAACATACATAAAAATCAACTCAACATCTATTAAAGATTTAAGCATAAGAACTAGAACTATAAAAATGTCAGAAGAAAATCTACAGAAAATTCTTCTGGACATTGGCAAACAATTTGTGACTAAGACCAGAGGCAACAGAAATAAAAACCAAAAATAAACAAGTGGGATTTAATCAAATTAAAAAGCTTCTGCACAATAAAAGAATCAACAAAGAGACAATCTGTGGAATGGGATAAAACATTTGCAAATTATTCATCTGACAGGGGGCCAATATCCAGAATCTATAAGGAACTCAAATAATTCAACAGAGAAACACAAATAAGACATTGAAAAGTGGGCAAAGGACATGAATAGATATTTCTCAAAAGAAGACACACCAATGGGCCAAGTAAACAAAAAATGCTCAACATCACTAATAATCAGAAAAATACAAATCAAAACTACAATGAGGTATTTTACCCCAGTCAAAATGGGTATTATTGAAAAGACAAAAAAGTAAGAGCAGTTGGCAAGGAGAAGGAAAATGAACTTTTATTTATTTATTTTTTGAGACGGGGTCTCACTCTCGTGCTTGAGAGTGCAGCAGTGTCATCACAGCTTTAACTCCTGGGCTCAAATGATCTTCCTTTGAGCCTCAGCCTTTAAGGTAGCTGGGACTACTGGCGAATGTCATGGATGCCTGGCTAATTTTTTTCCATTTTTTTGTAGAGACTGAGTCTTACAGTTGCTCAGGATGGTCTAGAACTCCTGAGCTCAAGGGAGCCTCCCATCTCAGCTTGCAGGAGTGTTAGGACTACAGCAGCGTGCCTGGCCAATTGTTTTGATACCACAAAGGTGGTAGGAGGAAGGAGATGACACATGTAATAAGTAATGCCACACTTCTCCAGATATGGTACTTAGGCTCAGTCTTTAAGAAAAACTACAAACTAGCCCAGTGCTAAAGGCATCTATTTGCCAAATAGACACATCCTTGTTCCCCACCCTGCTTCATGCTCAGGATCTGACCTGTAAGTACCACAGCAGTCAGGTTTCCATAACCTCTGGCTTCTGGTCAGTTCAGTTCATGGAAATTCCACCAGCAAAGTAGCAAAAAAGGAGAGAGAAGTCAGGGTCTTCATTCCTCTGGCTGCCACCACACTAAACTCTGGGGAAGGCCCACACAGCTCCTGCTGGGATGCCCTGTGCTAAAGCTCAGGGCTTCATTGGGGTCTTGAAACTGTTTCTACCTATTTGTCTTTTTTTTTTTTTTTTTTCAGTTTTTGGCCGGGGCTGGGTTTGAACCCACCACCTCCAGCATATGGGGCCGGCGCCCTACTCCTTTGAGCCACAGGCGCCACCCTGCTTATTGGTCTTTCATTTTCCACATGCCACGTTCTATTACTATTGGTACTTCTGTAAATACCTGCATCAATGTCACCATAGTTTTGAGCCTGTTACTGGTTTTCTGCCTGGACAGTCAGAAGTCTCCTTTTTTTTTTTTTCTTGGAGACAGAGTCTGATTCTGTTGTCCCTAGTGGAGTGCAGTGGCATCATCATAATTTACTGTAAATTTGAACTCCCCTGTTCAAACCATCCTCCTGCCTCAGCCTCCCAAGTAGCTGGGGACTACAAGAGTGCACCACTAGGGCTAGCTAATTTTTCTATTTTGATAGAGATGCTTACTCAGGCTGGTCTCAAACTCCTGAACTGTCTCCCAGAGCGTAGAATTACATGCGTGAACTACCATGCCAAGCCATAAGTCTTTTTTTTTTTTTTTTTGTAGAGACAGAGTTTCACTTTATTGCCCTCGGTAGAGTGCCGTGGCATCACACAGCTCACAGCAACCTCCAACTCCTGGGCTTAGGCGATTCTCCTGCCTCAGCCTCCCGAGTAGCTGGGACTACAGGCGCCCGCCACAACGCCCGGCTATTTTTTTTTTTTTTTTATTGCAGTTCGGCCGGGGCTGGGTTTGAACCCGCCACCCTCGGTATATGGGGCCGGCGCCCTGCTCACTGAGCCACAGGCGCCGCCCATAATAGTCTTTTAAATAAAATTTCATGATATTGAAAATGAACTGGCTCAGTACCTGTGGCTCAAGTGACTAAGACGCCAGTCACATATACCTGAGCTGGCGAGTTTGAATCCAGCCCTGGCCCGCCAAACAACAGCTGCAACCAAAAAACAGCCAGGCATTGTGGCAGGCGCCTGTAGTCCCAGCTACTCGGGAGGTGGAGGTAGGAGAATTGCTTGAGCCCAGGAGTCGGAGGTTGCTGTGAGCTGCGATGCCATAGCACTCTACCCAGGGCGACAGCTTAAGGCTCTGTCACAAAAAAGAAAAGAAAAAAGAAAAAGAAAATGAACTTGTGTGATAATTTATTAGCTCAGAAATAAATTACAAATTTTTACTGAAAAAAAATTTTCAACCTAAGTTCTTTTATCCTAAAAAAGATCTTTCATTTCTTCCTTAGCTTTGATTCATAAGAAACTGAAAATACAAAACACAAATATCTCAACAATCAAGGTATTTGCTATGTATATCTAGAATATCATATTCTCACCTAATAATTCCCTAATATCAAGATATTAAAATGTCGGGCTAATAGCCGGGCGTTGTGGCGGGCGCCTGTAGTCCCAGCTACTCGGGAGGCTGAGGCAAGAAAATCGCTTAAGCCCAGGAGTTGGAGGTTGCTGTGAGCTGTGTGAGGTCACGGCACTCTACCGAGGGCCATAAAGTGAGACTCTGTCTCTACAAAAAAAAAAAAATGTCGGGCGGCCCCATATATGGAGGGTGGCGGGTTCAAACCCAGTCCCGGCTGAACTGCAACTAAAAAAATATATAGCTGAGCGTAGTGGCGGGCGCCTGTAGTCCCAGCTACTCAGGAGGCTGAGGCAAGAGAATCACTTAAGCTCAGGAGTTGGAGGTTGCTGTGAGCTGTGTGATGCCATGGCACTCTACCAAGGGCTATAAAGTGAGACTCTGTCTCTACAAAAAAAAAAAAAAGATATTAAAATGTCATTAATTATAAAAAACTAGGCATAACAGGTGAGAGACTCCTTTCCAATATGCCAGGTAGAAATACATTTTTTTTTTTTGTTCAATAAATGTAGAAGTGACAGTGTAACCTTGAAAATATTCACGATATACCCTATTTGTAGTTTCATGCCTGAAGGCAGTTCCAGAATGAACATTGAGTCCTACATTGCCAAAATAATGTTTAGTTAGAAATTTCAGAAAATCAGAAATTGGATCGTTCCTTTCAAAATCAGATGTAGAATTGGGGGAGGAGATTGGTGTGCTCCCACCTAATGAGCACAATGTAAGAGCACAGGGTGCATTTCCTGAGTGTGGGACACAACTACAACAGGGGCTTCATACAACAAACACAAACATTGTAACCTGATCATTTGTACCCTCATATTAATCTGAAATAAAATAATAAATATATAAATAAGATTCAGAAAAGCACATGACTTAGTAAAAGCATCAGGACTAAAATATAAAGCCTCATCACTGCCTTCCAAAAGTGGTGGCCTTCCTGGCTTATAAACACCCTGTGGGGCTGGACCACTGTATTTTCTGTGGTAGTCCTTAAGCTCTTTGTGAAGCATCAAAAAAACACTCATGGTCAAGGTCAATACTCATAGTCAGGTCATGGTCAAGGTCAATACTCATAGTCAGGTTCTCAGGTAGGTCTCTTTCATCTCCCTCACCATGTACTTCCACTGTCCCTTACCTTCACTAGGCAACACAACGGTTAGGAAGTCACATTTAGAGTCATGGCAATGGTGGTGTTTCTACTCTCTGGCTAAAACTATCGCTTTGCACTTGGCCTTCAAGGGAGGATGAAGTAGTGGCTAGATTAGTGAGCACCTAACTGTCATCGCCATCCCTTCCTTGAACTGCATGACTCTCTGTACAATCTGACAGGCATTGATTGCACACATCACTCATGGGGATACATCATCTGATGCTGGATATGCCATCTTCATATACAGTGAGAGTTTGGTGACCGATTGCTGCTCTGTCCTGTATGTGGTACCCATGTTTTTGACTCTAGGGAGTTTCAACTAGGCTTTTCTGAACATGAGTGTGGCTGGAACCTTCAGGGAAGTGATTGGCTTACTATATGCCACTGCATGATATATATGTATTTTTTCATTTCTTTTTTTAGCAGAGCTGCTTAGATCTGACACTGCATGATATATAAAACTTTTCCACATTGCCTTTTAAGCTACAATGCTGGCATATGAGGGCTATTGATACATTAACATCAAGAGCATATTATCTGAGCAAGAAAGCCTTTGGTTGGAACAGTGATCTATTTTGTTCCTTCCTAAGGTTCTACTCGGACAATTTACATAAACACATTGGCTTTAATTTGACACAATAAGGAAAACTGTAAAAAAAAAAAATTATATAGCTTCCTAAGGACTAAGAGAATTAACCTATGTTAACTGAGGTCCCATATGGAAAACTGTGCCCAATACAGGGTAGGAAGTATTTTAAGGTTTAGAGAATAAGTAAGGCAAAAACAGGTCCAGAAGTCTGGGAACTGGGGCTTCTTTCAGACCAAGTCTTATGCTCTTGAAGAAAAACAAGTCATATACTTCCAACACGTGATGATGATCCTCAGTGATAAGGGAATGAGGTTGACCTCCATACTATTTTTTTGGCTTCCGGGTAAGCACTATTAGTGATTAGCAAGGGGAGAATTAGGTTCACATCCTGACAACATTCAATATACAGAAATGGGGCTGGGTGCCGTGGCTCATGCCTGTAATCCTAGCACTCTGGGAAACCAAGGCGGGTGGATTGCTTCAGCTCAGGAGTTTGAGACCAGCCTGAGCAAGAGTGAAACTGTTTCTAACTAAAAATAGAAAAAACGAGCCAAGCATGTTGCCAGGCGCCTGTAGTCCCAGCTACTCAGGAGGTTGAGGCAAGAGGATAGCTTGAGCCCAAGAGTTTGAGGTTGCTGTGAGTTATGACACCATCAGACTCTACACAGGGTAATAGAGTGAGACTGTCTCAAAAAAATATATACATATGGGGCAGTACCTGTGGCTCAACGGAGTAGGGCACCGGCCCCACATGCCAGAGGTGGCGGGTTCAAACCCAGCCCCGGCCAAAAAACTGCAAAAAAAAAATATATATATATATATATACACACACACACACAAAACATATAGAGAAATGACTCATATCATTTGAATAGCAAGCAATGGAACACAAACACAAATTCTATTATGGGAGTCAATCAGCAATATTCCCATCCATGACATTCTGAATATTAGCCTGATAAACACATTATAATGCTTGAAGTTAAACCAAACTGTTTAAAAACTTAACATGGAGCTTTCGGGGACATCTTTGGAAACATACACCACTGAGAAAATAAGAGTCAAGTGATTTTGAAGATACTCTTGATTGGTTGAAAAACTGACAAAATGGGCTGGGAGTAGATGTCTCATAGCTTGTATTAATCCGTCTATCTCCCTGCACGGTGTCTCCAAAGCATGACCAATGCTTTCTTCACGTCTGACATGCTTGTGGTGAATTCTATTGTGAATTTATAAATGGATGGATTCTGGAAAATCTTCTTCCAAAACTTACCAACACTGACATAATACAATTCAGAGATCCAACTCCCATTACAGATGTTAATGTCCTGTTGTAGGTTTCCCTTCTTAACTAAAATCAATTAAGTCAGGGTTCTTTCTCTATTGTCTTTTCCTGTGTTTGGAACCAACAGAAAGCTTTCAAATTTCTTACTATAATAACATTTCTCTCAGATGTTTATAGTGTTAGTTCTTTCCGGTCTTTGACAGAAATTGGAACCAATGAAAATTTTCTTACATTCTTTACATTCATATAGTTTCTCTCCACTAGGAGTTCTTTCATCTATTGCAATGTACTTTCAACAATGGAAGGCTTTACTACAATGCTGACACATAATAGGGTTTCTCCACAGTGTAAGATATTTTATGTATTCAAAGAAGAGTTGAGGCAAGGTGCAGTGGCTCACACGTGTAATCATAGCACTCTGGGAAACCAAAGTAGGAGGATCACTTGAGCCCTCAAGTTTGAGACCAGTCTGAGCAAGAGCAAAATACCGTCATTTCTAAAAATAGAAAAATTACCCAGGATTGTGGCAGGCAACTGTAGTCCCAGCTACATGGGAGGCTGAGGCAGGAGGATAGCTTGAGTGGGAGATTGCTGTGAGCTAGGCTGACACCATGGTACTACAGATAGCCTGGGAAAACAAAGTGAGAGACTCTGTCTCCAAAAAAAAAAAGAAAAACAAACAAACAAAAGAGTTGAAACAACTGAAAGCTTTACTACATTACATTCATAGGGTTTCTCTCTTGTTTCCATGTTAGTTCGCTCGTGTATATGAAATACACTGTCAATAAAAGGCTTTCCCACATTTCTTACATATTATCAATTCCATTTCCAGTGTGCATTATTTTTTTTTTTTTGAGACAGAGTCCCACTTTGTCGTCCTCTGTAGAGTACTATAGTGTCACAGCTCACAGCAACCTCAAACTCTTGGGCTTAAGTGATTCTCTTGCCTCAGCCTCCCAAGTAACTGGGACTACAGGCGCCCACCACAACACCCAGCTAGTTTGTGTTGCAGCTGTCATTGTTGTTTGGCAGGCCCAGGCTGGATTCTAACCCGCCAGCTCTGGTGTATGTGGCTGGCACCCTAGGTGCTAAGCCAGTGTGCATTATTCTGAAGTTAGACAATTAAGTTCACAAACTCACCCTAGAAAAAGTGCTTTGAAGGGTAGACTAGACACTGTGTTGGTGAATAGCTTCCCAAGGGGAGTACTTCAAAGGTGACCATACTGATATTCAGCCATTAGGTATATAGCACTTTGTCTAGGTTAGTTCCCAAACTTAATTGTCAGACTCCCTTATGTGTCTTCCAAGGCTTGCAAGACTGGTAAAAGCATGCCAACATTCCTTGAATTTATAGGGTTTCTCTCCATTGTGACTCTTTTCTTGATTTTAAGCACAACTGGAATTTCTAAAGACTTAAGCACATAGTTTACATTCATAGCATTTCTCTGTAGTTTGAAAGTTAGAGCTGAAGCCTTTCCCAGGTTGCTTACATTCATAAGGATTCTCTCCAGTGTGTGCCTTCATGCATTAGAACTGCATAGGAAAATGAAAGTCTTTCCTTTTGTATCATTAAGGTATTTCCCAAGGCTATTTGTAAGCTCCCACTCCAGTGTGCATTATGACGTCTTCAAAGCTTTATGAAGCAAGCGAATGATTTCCCACATTTCTTACGTTCATAAGATTTATGTCCAATGTTGACTCTTTTCATGTTTTTGAAGATAACTGCGATAAACAAAGACTTTACCACACTTTTTGTATTCATAGGGTTTCTCTCCTATGTGAAGTTTTTTATGCACTGGCAAGTTACTGGAGTAAGTGAAGCCTTTACCACATTGTTTGCATTGGTAGGGTTTCTCTCCAGTGTGAGTCCTTTCATGTGCAAATGCACTGGGATAATTAAAGACTTTCCCACAAAACACACATGTGTAAGGTCTCTCTCCCATGTGTGTTTCCCTGAGTCTTTGAAAAGCTAGCAGTGACGTGAAAATTTTTCCACATTCCTTACAATCACAGGGTTGCTCTCCAGCATGAGGCCTTCCATGTGCTGGAAAAGAGTAGTGATCACTGCGGGGTTTCTCACGTTGTTTATGTGCATATAACTTCTCTCCAAATTCATCTGCTTCACGTCCACTGTGAAGACGTCCACACGTCTCTCATGTCCTTATTGTGAAGTGAATGACCCATGGCAACCTCTCCAAACATGCAATTGTCACGTGCTTTTACTCCAGGAACACATTTCCTGTTCACAACATGCTCTGGGATCTGCCTCAAGGTTCCTCTACTTTGAGGCTCTTCTTTACTTTCGCAGAGTCTCTCTGCCATATAACTTCTGCAAAAGGCTCGGCGCCTGTGGCTCAAGCCGCTAAGGCACCAGCCACGTACACCTGAGCTGGTGGGTTCGAATCCAGCCCGGGCTGCCAAACAACAATGACGGCTGCAACCAAAAAATAGCTGGGCGTTGTGGTGGGCGCCTGTAGTCCCAGCTACTTGGGAGGCGGAGGCAGGAGAATTGCTTGAGCCCAGGAGTTGGAGGTTGCTGCAAGCTGTGATGCCATGGCACTCTACCCAGGGAGACAGCTTGAGACTCTGTCTCAAAATAAAATAAAATAAAAATAAAAAAATAACTTCTGCAAAAAATGTGAAGTACATTATTGAGGGTTTATTTGCAAAGGATTCTATATGTACTATATAGTGTTAAAAATTTCAATACTTTATTATAAAATAGGCTTTGTGGGCGGCGCCTGTGGCTCAGTGAGTAGGGCGCCGGCCCCATATGCCGAGGGTGGCGGGTTCAAACCCAGCCCCGGCCAAACTGCAACAAAAAAATAGCCGGGCATTGTGGCGGGCGCCTGTAGTCCCAGCTGCTTGGGAGGCTGAGGCAAGAGAATCGCTTAAGCCCAGGAGTTGGAGGTTGCTGTGAGCTGTGTGATGCCATGGCACTCTACCGAGGGCCATAAAGTGAGACTCTGTCTCTACAAAAAAAAAAAAAAAAAAAAAAAAAAAATTTCAGTTCAAAACCTATCAGGGAAAGAGTAGACTTTGTGTCCTGTCTGAATTGTTTAATGTGAATGGACCAAATGCTCTGCAAATAGCTCAACTGCAGTTATTATCAAAACAGTGGTATTCATATGGGGTTTCTTTCTTTCTTTTTTGGAGACAAGAGTCTCACTATGTTGCCCTGGATAGAGTGCCGTAGCATCACAGCAACCCCCAACTCTTGGGCTTAGGCGATTCTCTTGCCTCAGGCTCCCAAGTAGCTGGGACTACAGGTGCCCACCACAACGCCCGGCTATTTTTTGTTGCAGTTTGGCCAGGGCTGGGTTTGAACCTGCCACCCTAGCTATATGGGGCTCGCGCCCTATTCACTGAGCCACTGGTGCTGCCCTATGTGTATATTTTGAGGAAAATTTTCTAAGAATAAATAAATTTGAAACTAGGCATACCTGTTTTGTTTGCTTGTTTTTAGCACTTTCTAACATTCTAAAATTCTCTCTCAAGGAAATTACCTTTTCTCCTGAGTGCACGTTACCTTAGATATCTCCTGGGATTTTTTGACTGATCTTCAATGTTCTTATCTTCCCATTTTATTCCTAAATATAAATGCAGAAAAATTACCAAACTATAGAGAAATTATTAGACTGTTATTGCACATGTCAGCCATGCTTTATTTATTCCCCACAGTATTCCTCTTTCATATTGCCAATCACTGAACAGTGCTGATGAGCAAGAACCACTTGTTTTCTAAATCACTTGTGAAGGCCTATGAAGGCCAAGTTCTTCAAAGTTTGCCACATCACATCTCTGTAGAGATTCTTCTGGGAAGAATTCAATAAGCCCACTCCTTTCGGGTGAACTTCACAGCCACATCCTCAAAGGTTACTGCGTCCTAAAACATGCCACATGTTCAAAGGAGGACAGATGACAATGAATAGCAGTGGGGACACATACTCAATTCACAAGATGTTAACGTGATGCTGTGGTATCCAAAAATTTATTTTATGACTTGGTCATTAGACTCTTATTCTCTGTCCATTGTCCCTCTTCTCACACAACAATTCAGATGTTAGAATTAAACAATTTAGTTTAGTAAAAACTGATTAGGAACATGCCTCTTGTTGGTAAGTTGACAAAGATAGGGCATCTCTAATTTCTCTCAGTACAATGGGTCTGTAATGCCTGTTATAATAAAGTCCTCCCCCCAGTGTTCAGAAGAAATATAACATTAGTGGTCCTGAGATTGCTTATACTTAGAAATATTTGTTCACAATATTTGACTTTTGATAGTATTGAGAAATAGATTCTGGGCGGTACTCCAGAATCTTCTAACCCAACTGTTAGAAGGGGCTCAGTGTACCAAACTGTTTATGCAAACAATGTAGTATTTGTTTAACTTCTGTTTTCTCTCTGAGGATTTAGAATTTCGTTACATGCTTGGCGGAGGAAGACTACCTCATAAGTCTGTAATGAGTTTCCCTGGTGTATTATATAATTTATCAAGTGTTTTGTTTTGTTTTGTTTTCCTGACAGTCTTGCTCTCTGGCCCTGGCTAAAGTGCACTGGTGTCATTGTAGCTCACTGCAACTTCAACTCCCAGGCTTAAGTGATTCTTCTGCCTCAGCCTCCCAAGTAGGTGGACTACAGGCACTCACCACAATTGCTGGCTAATTTTTTCTATTTTTATAGCATAGATAGAGTCTTGCTCTTACTCAGACTGTTTTTTGTTTTTTTTTTCAGAGACAGAGTCTCACTTTGTTGCCCTCAGTAGAGTGGGCAACAAAGTGAGCATCATAGCAAACTCCAGCTCTTGGGCTTAGGCCAATTCTCTTGCCTCAGCCTCTTGAGTAGCTGGGACTACAGGTGCCTGCTACAACGCCCGGCTATTTTTTGTTGCAGTTTGACCAGGGCCAGGTTTGAAGCTGCCACCCACAGTATATGGGGCCTGCACCCTACTCACTGAGCCACAGGTACCGCCCTCAGGTTGGTCTTGATCTCCTGAACTCAAGTGATCCTCCCAACTTGGTCTCCTAGAATACTATGATTACAGGTATGAACTGCTATGCCCAGACTATTTCATATGTTTTGTCACATATTTTATCCTTGGGGAGGTAACTACATGAAAAGAGAACATTTGGAAGCTGGAGCCTGGCTTCCTATATAGAGCAGTGATTTTTTTGTTGTTGTCGAGACAGAATCTCACTTTGTCGCCCTTGGTAGAGTGCCTTGGCGTCACAACTCACAGAAACCTCCAGCTCTGCTCTTGGGTTTAGGCAATTCTCTTGCCTCAGCCTCCTGAGTAGCTGGGACCACAAGCACCCATCACAATGCCCAGCTATTTTTCTGTTGCAGTTTGGATGGAGCCGGGTTTGAACCCGACACCCTCAGTATATGAGGCCGGTGCCCTACTCACTGAGCCACAGGCGCCACCCTAGACCAGTGATTTTTAATTGGTGTGCCATGAGAAGATCATAGGTGTGCCACAAAAATTTTCAAGGATCATTAATTAAATTATTTTTGAAAACAGTTCAAAGCACAGTAAGTATATTCTTTTCTTTCTTTTTTTTTTTTGAGACAGAGTCTTACTTTGTCACTCTCAGTAGAGTGCCGTTATCATAGCTCACAGCAACCTTAAACTCTTGGGCTCCAGTGATTCTCTTGCCTCAGCCTCCCCAGTAGCTGACTACAGGTGTCTGCCACAAAAACTGGCTATTTTTAGAGACGAAGTCTCACTCTGGCTCAGACTGGTCTCGAACCTGTGAGCTCTGGCAATCCACTTGCCTGGGCTTCCCAGAGTGGTAGGGCTACAGACATGAGCCACCATGCCTGGCCAGTATATATTGTTTTTAACTCTTATTTTTGATCAACATAATTGAAGTGTACGGTGGAAGTTTAATTATAGGTTCAAGTGTGCCGTGAGATTAAAAAAGGCTGAAAAACTGCTATAGACAAAATTTAACTAAGAATGACAAAAAGCTAATGAAAGGTACTCCACCATTGTAATGGAGAGATTTTTAACTTTTTATTGGGTAAAAACATTTCACAGGGGAAAAAAACATAGTCAACAAAAACTACTTCTTCAAAACTAATGTAAGTATCAAATGTCTAACAATGGTAAAAATCTTCTGAACAAGGGAATAACAGCTTGCCTAACCTACATAAAGAATTTTGAGGCAGAGCACAGTGGCTTGTGCCTAGCGCTCTGGGAGGCTGGGTTCAAAACCATCCTGAGCAAGAGTGAGATTCCTTCTCTATTGAAAATAGAAAAACTAAGGGTGGGCTTGGTGGCTCACATCTATAATCCTAGCACTTTGGGAGGTATGTGGACTGCCTGAGCTCAGGAGTTCCAGACCAGCCTGAGCAAAACGGAGACTCCATCTCTAAAAAAAAAAAAAAAAAAAAAATGGTTGGGCATTTTGGTGGATGCCTGTAGTTCCAGCTACTTGGGAGGCTGAGGCAAAAGTACCTCTTGAGCCCAAGACTTTGAAGTTGGTGTGAACTATGATGCCAGGGTACTCTTCTGTGGGCAACAAAGTTAGACTTTGTCTCTAAATAAATAAATAAATACATAAAATAGAAAAATTAGTTGTTGCTAGCTACTCAGGAGGCTAAGGCAGGAGGATTGCTTTAACCCTCGAGTTTGAGGTTGCAGTGAACTATGACAACACCATGATACTCTACCTAAGGGTGACACAACAAGACTGTCTGAAGAAAAAAAAGCTGCCAGCAAACAACAAAAATGGATGCAAACACTTTCCAGGTTTCCATGTGGGCTTGAAAGGACTTAAGGGGACATTCATGTCCAATATGAAAAAAGCAAACAAACTTAAAATCAACAGTCTTCTTAGATCTATTGAGAACTGGGGTCATGGGGCAAGCTGCTGTCTCCAGGTAGTAAGACAGGGAGGCTGAACCAGAGAATCATAGAAACCCATAAGGAGAAACCTCTGTGGAAGGCAGTAGAGGGACAGGAAAACCTAAATTGTACCGGGTGAATTGATGAATGCCGAGTGTAGATTAGATTGAGATATGAAAAACGCAGGAAAATTCATCTGGGGGTCCACACAAATACTTGAGATTTACTTCTAGAAGCCATCACATTGACAGAAAAATCCCTTCATGCTACTGGAAGGAGGAGGGGGAAAGTGGCCATTTTAAAATATGTTCAAAGAATTTTCTTCTTCTTAACAAGTCCTGGGCGGTGCCTGTGGCTCAGTGGGTAGGGCGCCGGCCCCATATACTGAGGGTGGCGGGTTCAAACCTAACCCGGCCAAACTGTAACCAAAAAAATAAAAAATAGCTGGGCATTGTGGAGGGCGCCTGTAGTCCCAGCTAGTCAGGAGGCTGAAGCAAGACAATTGCCTAAGCCCAAGAGCTGGAGGTTACTGTGAACTGTGACCCTACGGCACTCTACCAAGGGCGACAAAGTGAGACTCTGTCTCTAAAAAAAAAAAAAAAAGTCCTGCCTTCAAAAGGAACTATTTCAACATATCTAATCAACTAAGATTTTATTAGAGCCAAACCTCCTGTGGCAAGGGAAATAACCGGTTTTATCACCTCTCACTGTCCTGCCTCTGATATGGAGGGGTGATGATGAAAAATACTTAACAAAGATCCCAATGCAAGTACATAGGCTTCCTAAAACTGAGGCCAAATCACAGATCACTAGAATGTGTCTTTCTTGCCCCACATCTTTCTATACCTATTAACTGTTCACAAAAGAAAGGACCAGGCCCAGATGGAATTGTTTTATTCTGCCAAACATTTAAGGAATAAAGGATACCAATTCTTTATAATCTCTCTGAGAAAATGGAAGCAGAGGGAACTCTTCCTAATCTATGCTAGAAGGCCAACATTTGTCTAATACCAAAACTAGACAAAGACATTACAAGAAAGAAAAATAACAAAACATCATGAACACAGATGCAAAAATACTCAACAAATGGCGGCGCCTGTGGCTCAAAGGAATAAGGCACAGGCCCACTATGACAGAGGTGGTGCTTTCAAACCCAGCCCTGGCCAAAATCTGCAAAAAAAAAAAAAAAAAAAAAAGCAACAAAGGTTAAGAAATTGAATCTAACATATAAAAAATATTATATACCGGGCGGCGCCTGTGGCTCAGTCGGTAAGGCGCCGGCCCCATATACTGAGGGTGGCGGGTTCAAACCCGGCCCCGGCCAAACTGCAACCAAAAAATAGCCGGGCGTTGTGGCGGGTGCCTGTAGTGCCAGCTACTCGGGAGGCTGAGGCAAGAGAATCGCTTAAGCCCAGGAGTTGGAGGTTGCTGTGAGCTGTGTGAGGCCACGGCACTCTACCGAGGGCCATAAAGTGAGACTTGTCTCTACAAAAAAAAAATATATATATATATATTATATACCACAACTAAGTGGGAATTATTATAGGCATGTAAAACTGATTCAACATATCTTAAACCTAACCAATTCCACCAACTAGTTAAAGAACATAAACCTTCAAAGAGAGTAAGAAATCTTAAAAATTCAAAGAGAGTGAGAAAAAAATAAGTGGCATTGATATTAAGAAGGAAGATATAAATTATCTCTGTTGACAAGATTACATGATTCTTTACATAGAAAATCTTGGGGCCAGGTGGGATGGCTGTGCCAGTAATCCTAACACTCTGGGAGACCAAAGAAGGAAGATTGCTTGAGGTCAGTAGGTCAGTAGTTTAAGACCAACCTGAGCAAGAAAGACCCCATCTCTACCAAACACAGAAAAAATAGCCAGGTGTCATGGCACATTCTTATAGCCACAGCTACCTGGTGGGCTGAGGCAGGAGGATCACTTGAGTGCAGGAGTTTGAGAAGTTTGCATTTGAAGTTGCTGTGAGCTATGATGACATCATGGTACTCTAACGAGGGTGAGGGAGTGAGACTCTTAAAATAAAAACAAATTATTGCATGTGTGAACAAAATGCAGTTATATGAGATATATTCTAGAAAGAAAACAAAAAGGTAGCAGCTCAGGTAAACAGCTTGCATCACCCCCAGTCAGAAGGTTCAACAAGTTTCTGAGCTTGGAGGCCACTCAACTCTTCTAAGGTAATTCATTCTGAGGTCATGCAAAATGAAAACCTGAGAAGCTGGATAATTTAATTCTGGGGGCTCCACACACCCTGCCTGTCCCCTCCTTATAATGTAGAAAGGCTCCCTCCTTCAGCAACTCAATTCTCACCAGAGACCACACAGCCAGAATAAGTTTAGGTTTTTCCCTGTGATGTCTTTCTTACACCACATGCATGGTCTTTCCTGATCACCAACTAATCCTCCAATATCAATTGTGTATCCAACAATTCAGTGCTGACACCACCCAGAGATACCAGAGACTTCACAAGTTCAAGGCTCAGACCCACTAATCTGCCCCCCACCTCAGATGCCAGTGTATAGTGTGTTTGCTCTTTTGGGTCAGAAGTTCTCATCCTAAAACTATTTGGAGGACCCCTGTGGAGTAACCAAATGAGTGTAAATTTAGGCATTATCTACAGAGGCTTGTTATGAATAACAAAAGATACTTCTATTACTCAGAAAATTCCAAGAGTTTTAGGACCTCTGTTGCAGAAGCTGGGGACAAAGATCAAATATATATATGTATATATATATATATATATATATCTTTTTTTTTTTGAAACACAGTCTCAAGCTGTCATCCTGGGTAGACTGCTGTAGTGTCACAGCTCACAGCAACCTCAAACTCTTGGGCTTAAACAATCCTCTTGCCTCAGCCTTCCAAGTAGCTGAGACTACAGGGGCCTGCCACAATGCCTGGCTGGGTTTTTTGGGGGGCTATAGTTGTCATTGTTGTTTGGCCGGCCCAGGCTGGATTCAAACCGGCAAGCCATCTTAGGTGTACGTGGCTGGTGCCCTAGCCGCTTGAGCTACAGGCGCCAAGCCAGATCGAATATATTTTTTATTCATTATACCAAAGAAGCAACTATACTCTTAAACTTGTTAAACTTTCTTCCAGGAGGCAGAACAGAAAGGTATCTTTCTCTGAGTCTGACTCTCAAAGATTTTCTCAAGTGACACAAATTACACTCTGACCATACCACCTCTGTGCAATCAAAACTGGGAACACTGTTGAATTTTACTCAAACTCTAAAATCTGGAGAAGTAGACTGGTGCAAAGAAACAGCCTTCTCGGGCGGCACCTGTGGCTCAAAGGAGTAGGGCGCCAACCCCATATGTTGGAGGTGGTGGGTTCAAACCCAGCCCTGGCCAAAAACAGCAAAAAAAAAAAAAAAAAAAAGAAAGAAAAAGAAACAGCCTTCTCATTTCAACTTAGATACACTAAGTTAAACTATAGAAGTTCATTTTTTTAACCTATGACACAGGCAGATACACATTTTCCAAATTCAGATTCCTTGTCTCATAAACCATTAGCTGGGGGTGCGGGGAGTGGATGGGTAAAATCACACCTAACAGGTACAATGCACACTATCTAGGTGATGGGCACACTTATAACTTTAACTGAAACCGTACAAAAGCAACATAACCAAAACATTTGTATTCTCGTAATATTCTGAAGTAAAATTAAAGAAAAAAGAACCATTTAGCTGAACTGATCAGCTGGAACAAATCAAACTTTCTTTTGGTTTCTTTTTCTTTTCCTAGGGGAAACCTGCCCACCACTCCTACTTCATTGCCCTCCTAAGAACAGGCTGAACTCTGACATATGGTCTGATTTTGCAGTCCTCCACCATTCTTCCCTTTATCCTCCTTATAATCTTGTTTGGTCCATCTGAGAGGATAGCCGAGAAGGGTGAGGTCTAGAAGAACAGGTCTTCTCAAGGAGACCACAAGGATACACATGCAGGGTCCTCTCCACAGTGACTCAGCTCTTGGGAATTTGTAAGCTTAATTTCCTGAAACTTGGAAATTTCCAAGTTCTGTGAAATCCTGTAGTTCTGTAGGGGCAGGAATAGCATCTCCCGCTTGATTCAAACTGGCCAATGAGAAGGGTACCTGTGGGGTGGAACTTTTTGACTGTCAATAAAAAGGGAAAGACCAAGGCAATCGGGGAGCATGGCCATTTGGAATTCTTCCATGCTGTAAGCTCCCAGCTGGTGAATAAAGCCCTTCCTCTTATAAACGTGGTGTTTGGGTGCTGTTTCTCTCCATTAGGCCTTGTCTTCCTGCAACACATCCATAAAAGAAAAGCCATTTTTAGCTTGGGACGGTTGCAGATCTTATAATTGAGGTTTCACCCTATTGCAGGAGTCCTTTCAAAGGAATTTACTTCCTTCCTCAATCAGGATGACATTTGTAAAACAATTTCTAAAAACATCCTAAGACATAAACAATTACAATCTCTTAAATAGCACTGCCCCTCCCCTTCCTCCTCACCCCCAACCACACAACAGGTGAATCCCTAGCTTTTCAGGGCTCACCACCAAGGCCGCCTTCCTGGCCAGATGTGAGCACCTGCAGAGGAACCTCCAGGCCCCACAGGAAGAACCAACTAGGCCTTCAATTACTTCCCTTTGCAGGCACAAGACTGGCTTTTGTTTGAGGTCACTGACCTCAGGTTCGAAACTCCACTAAAGTTATTCACTTATTTTACAAGAGAAAAGGGGAGCATATATTCAATGCAACTTGAATCTGTGTTCCCCTGTGGCTAGTGAAGAATAAATAAATAAGTAAAAGATAAAATTCCCACTGTCTGGGATGAAAAGTAGCTCACCAGCTTCCTTTCTTTGGGTACAAGACCCAGAACAACAAGATATGGGGTTCTGCACCATTCTATGTACGACCTAGTGCACCACCACTTCCCAGCTTTCACATACTCAGATCTTTATAACTAAATAAAGATTTAAGCATATGGCCTTAGAAGCAGAAATCTGGTCTGTCTGCCAAGCACAGAAATATTATTATTATTATTATTATTTCTGAGACACAGCCAGTCTTTAAGCTGTCGCCCTGGGTAGAGTGCCGTAGACTCAAGGGAGTCTCCTGCCTCCGCATCCCAAGTAGCTGGGACTACAGGCACCGGCCAGAACGCACGACTATTTTTTTTGGTTGCAGCCATCATTGTTGTTTGGTGCACCCAGGCTGGATTCGAACCTACCAGCTCAGGTGTATGTGGCTGGTGCCTTAGCCGCTTGAGCCACAGGCGCCGAGCCAAGGTTTTTTTTTTTTTTGTAGAGACAGAGTCTTACTTTATTGCCCTAGGTAGAATGCCAGGGCGTCACATAGCTCACAGCAACCTCCAGCTCCTGGGCTTAGGCGATTCTCTTGCCTCAGTCTCCCGAGTAGCTGGGACTACAGGTGCCCGCCACAACGCCTGGCTATTTCTTTGCTGCAGTTCGGCCGGGGCAGGTTTGAACCCGCCACCCTCAGTATGTGGGGTCAGGGCCCTACTCACCGAGCCACAGGCACCGCCCAGAATTAATATCAGTTCTTTTGCTATTTTGTACAGCCCTGGGGTGTCCTTTATTAGTTTTGTCAGAAACCTGAGTGTCTGCTATCTTATCAGAAAACATACTTTCTTCTGGCTTATTTCGAAAAAGAAATTCCCACTATCTGAAGAAGCCGGTAAAATCGCTCATGGCTCAAACTCTTTCTTATGTATACAGGACAGAAGGACAAATTATAAGGCACTTATATTAACATTTTCTAGCTCAACAGGGAAATCAGTAGTATCTACTATAGCTCTTTCAGAAAATAAAGATATCATTTTTTTGAGAGTTTTTTGTTTTGTTTTGTTTTTTGCAGTTTTTGGCTGAGGCTGGGTTTGAACCCACCACCTCTGGCATATAGGGCTGGCACCCTACCCCTTTGAGCCACAGGCACCACCCAAAGATACCATTTAATTATTTCCATGATGTCTTGGGGTTGCCAAGTTCCAACCCATAGAAGTCAACTCTGAAGTTCATATAACAAGAAGCAGAACAGAGTTATCCACTCTCAACAACTTTCCAGGAGAGAAAGTAATGTTTGGGTGCATCTTTACAATCAACAAAGTTGCCTACCATACTTTCTGGTGGAAATGTCGTAGTCATAATTGGAAGAGTGACTTTCCCTATTTCTTTGAGATTCTTATCCCCAGTAACATTCTCAAAGCTAAGAGGAAGATAGGTAGAGAGGCACATAGATTTTTTTTTACAGCGGAATATCAGGTGGTTATTCTGTGCTTTCCCCACATGTGAAATGCTCACAAACAAAATTAAAAAAAAAAAAAAAAACACCCAGTATTAGTTGGAGACCTGTCTTGGCAATACAGTGAGACTATCTGTACAAAAATTAAAAAATTAGCTGGGCATGGTGACTTATACCAGTGGTCCCAGCTACTCGGGCCTGGATGACATAATGAGCTCCTTGCATGGACAAACAAAGCAAAACAATATAAAACAAAAACTCACTATTAGTCTGTGGAATATTATGAACAATTAGTATGACGAAGCTGAATGTAATGTAGTATGAGGGGTAAATAGTTGGTAATGTTCTTGTGAAATGCAGATAAGTTGGTGTTTGGAAATGCCAGGAAGGGATCTGGAAATTTCGGGATCTGTCTCCAGCGCTAGGAAAAGCCAGGCGTGGGGACAAAACCATGGGTTTGAGCCCCAGCTTCGTAGGTTTTGAACACTCAGTGGAAAAGAACCTCTCTCAGGGAGAATGGAAGGTCTGGGGACCCCATAGACTGCAGCCCCACCCACGCACGACCCCATACATCTAGTCGACCCCATACATCGGACCCTCCACCAACATCACACATCTGGGGACATGCGGGTCTGCAGCGCCAGCATCACCCAGAGAGAGTTTGGGAGCCGGGTCTGAGGTAGCTGCGCAGCGATTGGACAAGAGGCCGGGGGGCGGGGAGGAGGGAACCTGTACCCACCCAGTCCCACCCTGAAGGCCAGAGGGGACTCAGCTCCACAGATTCTGAAGCGGAGTTCGTGGAGGCCCGGGTCCCGCCACAACCGATTCCAATCAGCCCCATCTCCAGTCTGCAGGACCCCCATCCCCACGCTCACCATTTCTCTGCTTCTGGGGTGTCCTTAGGTCTTCCTAGGACTTTTGCAGCCAGCCAGGTCACAGCTTGACGGCGTCTGCAGCTAAGGTACTGGTGGCCTCTCAGAGCAGTGCAAACCTGAAAGCCTGAAGATCCAGCGAAGACCCAACCCTTGTAGACCTTCCTGCCCTCCTCTCAGAAGCGAACCTGATTGGACAGTTGGAAATATACCTCTGCTGATTGGGTAGTGCTCCAGGCCCCACCCTCAGGGTGGAGCGCAAGAAAGGATACGGTGTAGTTGAGTGGATCCTTTCTGGCCACACCCCTTGAGGGGACTGTGGCTTCCTTTTCCTACCTGGGACCTGGCCCTCACCCTGGGGATATTGGCATTTCAGCAAAACTTGCTTCAGCCTTTCCACAGCAGACGCTGGTGTATTCTTGTCCTCAATGGGCTTTTCCATTGTACAATGAACATAGAATCTAATAATTTTTTCATAATTTTCTAATAATTTATGACTATTCTCTGGTTCCATATTTTAGGGGGAAAATGGAAAGACCAGGACATTGAAAAACAGTACAAAAATCTCAGGAGCAATCTTGGGGACCCTGACCCCACCCCCCAAGAGAAAAACATCCAAAAGCAAAATAGAACTTAGGAGTTTAACTGAGCAGAGAAACAGCAGCTTAGCTTTAGTATTTCAATTGGTTTTTAAAAGCAGCTTTGCTGACTAATAAGAAGTCTGTGCAATTTTTGTAGAAAACAGGTTTGAGGAAGTTTGAAATAGCAATTGCAACTTGCCTGCTTAAAGGTTAAATGGTCCAGGCGCATTAGAATGCAAGTGGTTAGTGTTTGCGCAGCATGGCAAGGCCTGACAGGTATTTGATCTAGCCTGGGGGCTGCAGTGCTCCCTGTAAAGGGATAAGGGTCCAGCGCTTCAGGGAGAGAGGTGGGTGTTACAAAAGTCACTGGAAACTGTGCGCAACCAAACCCCACATAAACAGAGGGAGGACTTCTTGGGTAGAGATAAGAAGGACTTCTTTCTGTCCCAGCTTCCAATGTGGGTGTTGGCATCAGCAGGTTTGCCCCACAGGTGATAGAGTCAAATGGAGGGACCCACCCAAATAGAAACGACCCATCCACATAGAATGTTCCACCCAGGAAAAAGGGAATGTGCCCTTAAATTTCCATCCACCTTAACCCATGTGCTGACTTCCTTCTTGAACTCAGCTTAGCCACACCTGGGTGGGAATAAAGACCACTGTTGCCCACACAGAACTTGGACTCTGTGTCCTTTCGTTAACATTTCAGAATAATCTTTTATTTTTGGTCTTTGACCCCCCCCAGAGGAACAAGGGGGTCTATCAGCCCCTTTGGGCCCTGTAGAGTGAGGCCAACCAAGCAGATTAGGGTGCATCCTGTTTGTTTTAAGGTTGTGTTCTTTGTTTCTCAAGAATGCAGGGGCTAAGTATAGTTAACTGTCAATTAAGGAAGAGGAGATAATGGGGGGAAAGCATATCTATTCATGTAATTGCTAATGTATGACACAAAGAGCCCACAGGCTGATCTTTGCTCAGTTCCCCATTAGCTCATGGACTTGCCCAACTAAAATTGGCTACACCTACTCACAGCCTATTTTTCTGATTCCTTGGCTTGCTAATAAAGAGAATTCTCCAAATCATTTGTCTTTTATTTTCTCAGATGTGTAGGTTTCCAGAGATACTCCCAGAAACCCCACATTAAAGATTTATCTGTGGTTTAAAAATGAAATTAAGGGGCCACATACAGAGGCCCCGGTGGGTGGATTGTTTGAGGTCAGGAGTTTGAGACTAGCCCAAATTAGAGGGATATCCCATCTCTACTAAAAATAGAAAAATAAATTCTATTCACGTTGGCATTGTGGCGGGTGCCTATAGTCCCAGCTACTTGGGAGACTGAAGAAGGATCATTTGAGCCAACAGTTTGAGGTTGCTGTGAGCTACAATGACGCCATGGCACTCTACCCCAAGTGACAGAGTAAGACTCTGTCTCAAAAAAAAAGGAAAGAAAAAAAATTAAGGTGTACAACAACAACAACAACAAAAATAGCTGGGCATTGTGGCGAGCACCTATAATCCCAGCTACTCAGGAGGCTGAGGCAAGAGAATCGTCTAAGCCCAGGAGTTGGAGGTTGCTGTGAGCTGTGATGCCACAGCACTCTATCGAGGGTGATAAAGTGAGACTCTGTCTCTTAGAGAAAAAAAAAAGAAAAGAAAAAGAAAGAAAGAAATTAAGGTGTACTGAACAAAAATAAAAATAATTTTTGTAAAAGACTAACCAAGAAATAACCATGCACTTGGTTTTTCTTCATGGATTATGTTTGTACCAGAAAGCTAATTCAGACTGTCATGAATGTGAATATTCTCTTATGTCCTACTCTCCTAGTCTACCCACCGGGTACCAAAAAAAATGTGTACACATTTTAAGAAAGGAAAAACTGGATTAAAATTATAATACTCAATGTATACTGATAACAAAAGATGAATACAAGTCACATTGAGCACCTCTTACAATTGCAGAAGTCAGAGGTGACTTGATTATTACAATTTCAATCCAGTTTTTTCCTTTCTTAAAATGTGTATTCATTTTTTTTTTTTTTTGAGACTGAGTCTCACTATGTCACCCTCAGTAGAGTGCCATGGTTTCACAGCTCACAGCAACCTCAAACTTTTGGGTTTAAGTGATTCTCTTGCCTCAACCTCCCAAGTAGTTGGGACTATAGGTGCCTGCCTATTTTGTTTGTTTTGAGACAGAGTCACACTCAGTCACCCTAGGGTTGAGTGCCGTGGCATCATAGCTCACAGAAACTTCAAATGCTTGGGCTCAAGAGATTCTCCTGAGTAGCTGGGACTACAGGTGCCATCCACAATGTCCAGCTATTTTTTGTTGCAATTGTCGTTGTTGTTCAGCTGGCCCAGGCTGGGTTCGAACCCGCCAACCTCAGTATATGTGGTTGGCATCTTAACCAGTGAGCCACGGATGCCAAGCCACGTGTATTCATTTTGGGGGGCCCCTCTGTAGACTGAATTTGGTAAGGTGTAATTTGTACTGCAATCATCTTTGTTCTACTGATAGTCACCATCCGATTCAGCATGATAGCTGCAGTTGCACCCTCCAAACCAACTGAATGGGAACTGGTTCTTCTGCTGCATTGTGCAATGACTGGTCTCACTCAGAACATTCATTTAAAAATAAGCACCTTAAGTCGGCACCCATATCTCAGTGGGTAGGTGCTGGCCACATACACCAATGCTGGCGGGTTGGAACCCAGCCTGGGCCAGCTAAAACAACAATGACAACTCCAACAAAACAAAACAAACAAAAAAAAATAGCTGGGTGTTGTGGCAGGCACCTGTAGTCCTAGCTACTTGGGAGGCTGAGACAGGAGAATTGCTTAAGCTGAAGAGTTTGAGGTTAAAACTCTTGAGGTGGTGGGTTCAAATCTAGCCCTGTTAGCTATGATGCCATGGCACTCTACCCAGGGCAACAGCTTGAGACTCTGTCTCAAAAAAAAAAAAAGAAGAAGAAGAAGGACCGTCCTCTGAACAGGAAATTTTGAGTGTTTCTTGTTATTCAGAGGTGAATGTAATGTGTTAGTTCATTTTCAATTATGTTTGATTTTAGGTGATTAATAACAGTATTTTTTTACCAAGATTTCCATACATGCTTCTTAGAAATAGTTCATTAACTATTTTTGACAACTTGGTACTAACAAATATTATTCTCTTTTTCACTTTCTGACAAGATGTATTAAAATGTTCCATTACCAGCATGGATCAAACTGAGTTTATATTGTTACTTAGGTATTTGTTTGGCATTATGAGTCAATATTGCCATCTGCTTAAAACTTCAGACATTTTTTCCTCCTGGAAATCTTACTTTTCATGCTTATACACTGACAATTTTTATTTTGTTTCTAATTTTTCCTTGACTTATAATCCCAAAGGTTAAATCATGCTGTTATGAGTGCTCTATTGTCAAAGACCACCAGGTCCATACTTGTTGGCAAAGAGAATATAATAGACTATAGTAACAAATATGACTCTAGCCATAAATGATTTGACTGTGGGACATATTGGCAAGAGGTTCCTCAATGGAATTTTATTTTAGGAGACAGAGTCTAGTTCTGTCACCCAGGTTGGCATGCAGTGGCCCAAGCACACCTCACTATAGCTTTAACCAACTGGGATCAGGTGATTTCTTTCCTCAGCCAAGTAGCTTGGCTTACAGGCATACACCACTGTGCCCAGCTAATTTTTTTCTTTTTAGACCTAGGATCTGGCTCTGTTGCCCAGGTTTATCTCAAACTTCTGGCCTCAAGGTGATCTTCTTGCCTTGGCCTCAGAAAGTGCTAGGATTATAGGCATGAGCCACTGGGCCCAGCCTTCAACACAGTTTCTTCCAGGATTTGTGTTTCTTTTAGATGCATTCATTGCTATTCAAAGAACTGAATCATTTTTCTGTATTGTCTACTGTCAGGACATAAACTTAATTTTATTCTTCTTAATCATAATAGTTCCTGCCTTAAGGCAGAAAAATGGAGTGAAGTGAACCTAACTGACAACAATGGCCAGTCAGTCACCTTATGAGAAGGTAATTTTGGTTATGCTAAGATTTGGAATGTTCTCTTCTGTTATATTTAGAGACATACTTACAAAATGCCCTTGTTTTATCTTAATCTATTATGGTCACTGAGGAGCTTTGTCTCATATGGCAGGTGTATGACATGCTTCTTTCCAATGGCTTAACATTTATCCTTGTGGTGAGGGCAGGCTCCAGACATCCAGACATGTTTTTGTTCTACTTAGTCTTTAAACCCAAAAATACTTCCTACAATGTATGGACACTGTTTTCTTTTTTTTTTTTTTTTTTTTTTTGTAGAGACAGAGTCTCACTGTACCGCCCTAGGGTAGAGTGCCGTGGCGTCACATGGCTCACAGGAACCTCTAACTCTTGGGCTTACGCAATTCTCTTGCCTCAGCCTCCCCAGCAGCTGGGACTACAGGCGCCCACCACAACGCCCGGCTATTTTTTTGTTTTTGTTGCAGTTTGGCCGGGGCTGGGTTTGAACCCGCCACCTTCGGCATATGGGGCTGGCACCCTGCTCACTGAGCCACAGGCGCCACCCTGGACACTGTTTTCTATGAAATGCTTCAATTAAAATACATAAATTCGGGTGGTCCCTGTGGCTCCAAGGAGTAGGGCGGCTGGCCCCATATACCAGAGGTGGTGGGTTCAAATCTAGCCCTGGCCAAAAACTGCAAAAAAAAAAAATAGGCAGCGCCTGTGGCTCAGTCGGTAAGGTGCCGGCCCCATATACCAAGAGTGGCGGGTTCAAACCCGGCCCTGGCTGAACTGCAAACCAAAAAATAGCTGGGCGTTGTGGCGGGCGCCTGTAGTCCCAGCTACTCGGGAGGCTGAGGCAGGAGAATCGCTTAAGCCCAGGAGTTGGAGGTTGCTGTGAGCCGTGTGACGCCATGGCACTCTACCAAGGGCGATAAAGTGAGACTCTGTCTCTACAAAAAAAAAAAAAAAATTGGGCGGCCCCTGTGGCTCAAGGAGTAGGGTGCCGGTCCCATATGCTGGAGGTGGTGGGTTCAAACCCAGCCCCGGCCAAATAAAAAAAAAAAAATACATAAATTCACGTATCCTTAGGAAGCTATATAATTCTTTTAACAAGGCCAGGTGTAGTGGCTCATGTTTGTAATGCCAACACTCTGGGAGGCCATGGTGGGAGGCTCAATTAAGGCCAGGAGTTTGCAACTAGTGTTATAGGCAAAAAGCATTTAGACAAACTAATTCTTTGAGTGTAAGTTTGAAGTCTGTCTTGGAGAGCCGTGAAAGAAAAAAGCCTGGATAGAACTCCATAGTGACTAGTAACCTAGTCACATAGGAGGCAGAGCCTGCAGGCAGGTTTCCATATATCTTAGGAATTTCCTGACTACGCCCTAAGTATGGATGACTACCTCCAGAATGGTTTGCAAAAGGTTATGCATTGTATCCGCCTTCTCTCCCGGCTTTCTATTTTGTGGTTTACTATTTTAATTGCAGTAGATAAGGTTTGTAGTATTGTTATCGATTAGACAATTAGATGCTAGATGGTTAGAGGTTTATGTTAGGAGACTATTGATTAATAGTGTGTATGTGCAGTACTGCCTATATGAGTTTTGGTGGAATAAAGAAGTTTTGCTACATGCCTAAGAGAGCTGTGGTCTCCCTTATTCTCTGACATTTCAGATGCTTGCTTATACTCTGTGATGCTGCTACATGCACACTTCACGCAACATCTTGGCGTAGTTGGCAGGATGTGCTTCACGAGGACTGCACGGGCCCACTTCCTCGGAATTGCCTTCTTGTTTGAGCGGTTGTCAGTTTAAGGCAAGCTTGGCACATTGAAACTGAAGGGAAGAATTTTGCACTGTAAGTACACGAGACTTTTTGCAAAAGAAAAGGGAATAATGGGGAATTCTTAATCCTTAGAAGACCAGTATGTGGCTTTATTAAAAACTACTGGTACTACTGTTAAAACTAAGACTTTACGAGGATTGTTTCAAGTAGTGGCTAAGCACTGGTAAACCAATTACTCCAGAAAAGAAAAATCAGTTAAATTTAAAAGTATGGAGGAATGTAGGCAAAGCACTTAGGAGAGCACATCAGAGAGGGGAATGCATAAGCAGGGATATTTGGGCTGCTTATCATTTAGTTACTGTGGCTTTGGGACCTTTACAATCTAGTTCTGACGCTGAGGGTCTTGAAGATTTCCCTCCCCTGCCTCCTGAAAAGGGGCCTAGTGTGAAAAACCTTTGTATGATGAACTTATAAAAAGCCCTGATATAAAGGGAGAATTAGAGCAAGATTGAACTGAAAGTGACTCTGATCATACTATTACCAATTTACCTGATAGCAAGGAAATAACCAATATTAAAAAGATGTTAACCCAGTGCTTTCAGGTCATGGAAAAAACATTATTCAGAGGCTCCTAAAAATTTTTTTCCTGCTCTGAATGATGAGCCTGTAGTTCCCACTGCTCCTCCTGTTTATCCAACATGTTACTCATCCTGGCCAAAGCCTCCGGATACTCATATTGTCACTAAAATCCATTTTCCTGTTGACCTGGCAACCTTTAATATTGTTCAAAATGCTGAGTCTCCGTCATTTCCTTTACAGGCTGCTAATACCCCTTTGACTAATGCATTGGCTTTTCCCATAATGAGAGAGACAACTGGGGCGGCACCTGTGGCTCAGTGAGTAGGGTGCCGGCCCCATATGCTGAGGGTGGTGGATTCAAACCTCAGCCCCAGCCAAACTGCAACAAAAAAATAGCTGGGTGTTGTGGTGGGCGCCTGTAGTCCCAGCTGCTTGGGAGGCTGAGGCAAGAGAATTGCGTAAGCCCAAGAGTTAGAGGTTGCTGTGAGCCGTGTGACATCATGACACTCTACCCGAGGGTGGTACAAGGAGACTCTGTCTCTACAAAAAAAAAAAAAAGAGAGAGAGAGAGACAACTGGAGATGGGAAAGTCCAAACCAGTTATGCCCACATTGAAATAAATTTTTTTTTTTAATTTTAAAAGATGCTGTTCATGCTTATGGCCCTAACTTGCCATATGTTATGGGACTTTTGAGATCATATTGTGGAGATCATTTACTTATTCCTGTAGACTGAGATACTCTTGCTCAGACAACTTTAAGTCCAGGACAATATATTCAATTTAAATGATGGTGGAATGAGGAGGTGAAAAAACAAGTTTATCACAATAGGCTTTTAAATCCTCCTACTTTTAATTATGAACAATTAACAGGTTCTGGACCTTTTGAAGGTATTGATGGACAAGGGCATTTTACTAATGAACTTTTATCACAAATCCGTGAGATTTTTTATACCACATGGCAGCATTTAGATGAAAAAGGACAAATAAAACAGTTTTTTACCAAAAATTTTCAGGACAATAATGAACTATATACTGAATTTATTGCTCGCTTTCAATCAGCTATTGAAAGATCTGTCCCTGTTGAAGATGCTCAAAAAAATGTTACTCATGCAACTGGCTTTTGAAAATGAGAATATTGATTGTAAAAAGGCTATAGCAGGTCTCAAAAATCAGGATAATGTTACCATTGATCAATATATTTGCATTTGCCGCGAAGTTGGATCTGGCACTTTTCAAGCCAACCTGTTGGCGTCAGCTTAACAAACTGGAAATATGAGACCTAAGTGTTTATAATTGTGGAAAACCTGGTCACATTAGAAAAAAATGTAGGGCGGTGCCTGTGGCTCAGTCGGTAGGGCGCCGGCCCCATATACCGAGGGTGGCGGGTTCAAACCTGGCCCCAGCCAAACTGCAACCAAAAAACAGTCGGGCGTTGTGGCGGGCGCCTGTAGTCCCAGCTACTCGGGAGGCTGAGGCAAGAGAATCCCTTAAGCCCAGGAGTTGGAGATTGCTGTGAGCTGTGTGAGGCCACGGCACTCTACCGAGGGCCATAAAGTGAGACTCTGTCTCTACAAAAAAAAAAAAAAAGAAAGAAAAAAATGTAGAAAAGGAAAAATTGAAACTAAAACTCAGACTAAGCCACTGGGTGTTTTTCTCCAGTGTGGCAAAGATAGACACTGGACTAATAAATGCCGTTTGATTAAAGATAAAGACAGCAATGTCTTACCTTCTACCCAGAATCAGGGAAACTCCAATGCAGACCTAGCTCGAGGCCCTCAGACAAACAATTCAAGCTCTCTTCTTCAGCAGTTCCCAGTGAGTGACAGCCAGGCTCATGCTCAAATGAGTCAGAACTACGCTCCATTAACAAAATTCATGTCCAGGACTTATTTCATGCTACTCAAGGAATTGCAGCCTTGGATCTCCCTATATTAACAGATGTTAACCTTAACAGTGGAGAATCTCTTAAAAAATTACCCACTGGAGTTTATGATCCCATACCCTTTGAGCACTGTAGGATTAATACTAGGAAGAAAAAGTTTTTCTATGGAAGGACTTTGTATATCCCCAGGAGTAATTGATGAAGATTATAGGGTGAAATTTTGATAATGGTTTCAGCCACAAAAAATATCCAATTGTTGGCAGAACATCATGTGGCTCAAATATTAATTTTACCATATCATAAAGGCAAAACAGCCCCTATTAACAGGGAAGGTGGTTTTGGAAGCACAGAAAAACATGTCTTTTGGCATACTTTCCTGAATGATGCTCACCCTCAATGTAAGGTAACATTTGAATGTAATATTCAAATTGAGGGCTAGTGGACATAGGAGCAGATGTCTCTATCATTGCTTCTCACATGTGGCCTGAGCATTGGCCAAAAGCATGAGTAAAAATTATTTTTGTTGGGCTTGGAACAATGACTAATATTGAACAAAGTACTTCTGATTTACATTTCCAAGGATCTGAAGGACAAGCAGCTTGTATCTACCCTTATAGTGCACCTATAGCCATCACCTTCTAGGGCCAAGATTTATTACAACAATAGGGAGCTATGCTTACCATCCCTACAGTTCCAAAGGCTGCTAAAAATATAATGTTTAATATGGACTATGATCCAACTCAGTCTAGCCCTTCTAGAAAACCTGAAATAACTCAAATTGGCCATGACAAAACAGGTCTGTGTCTTCCTTCATTATCAGGGGATTTTTCTTAGGAGCCTCTGTCCAGCACTTCACCCTTTCCTTACAGTGGAAAATGGATAAACCCGTTTGGGTAGAGCAGTGGCCCCTTCCTTTGTTAAAATTAGAAGTGCTACATCAGTTAATAGATTAACAATTGCAAGCTGGACACATCGAACCTTCCACCATTCCATAGAATTCTCCAATTTTTGTAATTAAAAAGAAATCAGGTAAATGGAGAATGTTAACAGATTTAAGAAAAATTAATGCAGTCATTCAACCAATGGGTTCTTTACAACCTGGAATTCCTAATCCTACTTTAATACCAAATCCTATGATTATTATTGATCTAAAAGATTGCTTTTTAAATATTCATTTGCAACCAAAGGATGCAAAACGTTTTGCTTTGCTGTTCCTTCTTTAAATAATGAGAAACCTACCTGGAGATTTCATTGGAAAGTGTTGCCTCAGGGCATGCTCAATAGCCCCACCTTGTGTCAATTATTTGTAGATCAACCTTTAGAAGAACTTAGAAAATCCTTTCCAGAAGGCGTGTGTTTACTTTATATGGATGATATATTGTTGGCTCATCCATGCCATAATAAATTACAAGAATTATATCAACTAGGGGGTGGCGCCTGTGGCTCAGTCAGTGCGGCGCCGGCCCCATATGCTGACGGTGGCAGGTTTGAACCTGGCCCCGGCTGAACTGCAACCAAAAACAAGAAATAGCTGGGTGTTGTGGCGGGTGCCTGTGGTCCCAGCTGCTCGGGAGGCTGAGGCAAGAGAATCGCTTAGGTCCAGGAGTTGGAGGTTGCTGTGGGCTGTGTGATGTATGGCACTCTACCAAGGGCCATAAAGTGAGACTCTGTCTCTACAAAAAATAAAAATAAAAAGAATTATATCAACTAACGTGCTCCAAGTTTGAAGAATATGGTCTTCAATTAGCAAAAGATAAAGTTCAAACTCAAGAACCTTGAAAATATCTAGGACATCGCATTACTGCTCAAAATATTGTCCCCAAAAGTTCAAATTAGAAGAGATTCTCTTTGAACTTTAAATGATGTTCAGAAATTATTGGGAGACATTAATTGGATATGGCCAACTTTAGGAATCCCCACTTATTCCCTTACTAATTTGTTTTCCATTTTGGAAGGGGGCCCTAATCTTCATAGCCCTACACAGCTTACTCTTGAAGCTGAAAAGGAATTACAGTGGATTGAGGAACATATTCAGGCTGCTCAATTAAATTGAATCTCTCAGATTAATAATTTTTATATCTATGTTTTTCCATCAATCCACTCTCCTACAGGACTAATTGCGCAAAAAAAACAGCTTTTGTTGAATGGTGTTTTTTACCCAATAAGGCATCCAAAAGGATGGAAACATACATACAGAAAATGGCCTTTATAATAGTGAAAGGAAGGCAATGCTTAAGACAATTAACAGGGAGAGATCCTGAAAAAATTATTGTTCCTCTAATCAATAGTCAAATTTCTGATTTACTTATGTCAAATACTGAATGGCAAATTGCACTATCAAATTATATTGGAATAATAGATAATCATTTTCCTCCAGATAAAAGAATTCTGTTTCTTAAAAATACTTCTTGGATTTTACCTAAAATAGTAATATTAGAACCTATACCACATGCAGAAACATTTTATATGGATGCAAATAAAATAGAAATATCTGAGTATTTAGGTCCACATACTCATAAAGTAAAACAATCCCCTTATTCATCTGTACAAAAAGCAGAATTATTTGCATTATACTGCTTTTAACAGACTTTCCTGACTGAGCCCTCAACCTTGTGTCTGATTCACAGATTTCTACTTACATTGTACAGACTATTGAAACTGTTACTTTGCCATTTAATACACAAGAACTTACTTTATTGTTTTCTTCCCTTCAGCAATTAATTAGAAATAGATCTTACCCCATATATATTCCACATATTAGAGCTCATTCTAACTTACCAGGACCCATTTCCTTGGGCAATCAAACTATTGACCTATTAATAGGTTCAGTTTTATCTGTTCAACATGAGCATACATTACATCAGATTAATGCTCAAGCTTTAAAGAGAAGACATGACATTTCTTGGCATACTGCAAGAACTATAGTACACTCTTGCCCTACCCGTCAGCCTTTAACAGCTCCACATTTACCTATAGGAGTCAATCCTAGAGGACTATTAGCTAATCAATTATAGCAAATGGATGTTACTCAGTTTCAAGAATTTGGAAAATTAAAATACAGTCATCATTCTGTAGATACTTATTCTCATTTTTCATGGGCTTCGGCAATGACATCCGAGAAGGCTGATGCTGTAATTTCTCATTTATTAGAAGCCTTTTCAGTCATGGACAAACCTCTAACTATAAAAACAGATAATTGTTCTGCTTATATTTCTAATAAATGTCAAGCCTTCTTTAAATTACATAGTATAAAGCACATTACAGGAATCCCTAGTAATAGGACAAGACAAGACATCATTGAAAGACAAAATTGAACATTAAAAGAAATGTTATTAAAACAAAAAAAGAGGGGAGAATAATATAATATTACCCCAAGAAAGAAATTATATTCAGCTCTTTTTACTTTAAATTTTTTGAATATGAATGACAAAAATGAGAATCTAGCTCATAAGCATTGGAACAAAATTACCTCTCCTTCATTAAATCAGCCCATTTATTATAAAGATATCTTAACAAATTTATGGATACCAGCACATGTCATACAATGGGGAAGAGGTTACGCTTACATTTCTACAGGAGATACCAAATTTTGGGTTCCAGACAAAAATTTGAAATTTCAACATGGCCCCCTGGACACACGCCCCAGATGCAGAGGAATAAATAACATCCCGCCAGACCAGACTAAGACTGACAGCATCCCAGAGGGCGAGACGATCAACTCTACCTCAGACAAAGGAAGCACCCCCAGTGACTTGGGGGCAGGTAAAGAAGTTGTGCCATCAAGCAGAGGCTCTGGTGAATTATACCCACCAGCAAATGAATGCCCCTAATCTATTCTTAGCAATGATGGCTATTTTGACTGTTCATACTCAAGGATAGAAATATGAATATTGGACTTACATTCCTAACCCCCCTTGGCTTCGAGGAGTTAGTTGGCTAGAACCTACTGTTTCTGTTTATGTTAATGAGTCATCTTGGCTCCCTGATCCATATGATACCAGAAGACCATTTCGACCTAATGAAGAAGGCATGATAATTTCTAACTATAGTACTGGAGTGATTGGTCTGCCTATATGTTTTGGTGATCACTCCCATTGTTTCAATATGTTTATCCAAACTTGGGCTAATTTATACAAACATAGGCCTGAGAACCAAAAACAAAGATCTGAAATTTTTATGTTAAGTGCTTACTCTCTAGACAAGGCTCATGTTAATAACATTTCTTTTAATCCTGAATTACCACCCTGTAAAATGCATGCATTTTCAGAAATTCGTGACTGGGTGCATTGGACTAAATGTAAAGGAAAATTTTCATATATGCTTATGAACAGCACAGGTGGAGAAGTGGTAGATTGGGGACCTGTGGCTTACATAAAGACAACATCTGAATCAACCTTGCCTTTTAAAATCCAACAAAATGAGAGTAAAGTGTCAGTATCTGCTTTTGAATACATTTTAAAAGGGGGGAGTTGCACCCCTGGCACCTGACATTGCAGCATATCTAAAACAAACACATTTATGGAAAATTGCTGCAGCATTACAACCTATTAAGGCTTGGACTGGAGGATTGTATTATAACAATGACCTCCAAGAATATGAAATGAAGTTTGTAGTAAATGATACTAAGTACATTCAAGCATGTTTACAATTGTCTTTTGTATGGTTAAAAGGAAATGTAACTTGAAATAAATTAACAGACTTGTTTTGTCCCACCTGCCAAATGTTTACTTGCATCAACAATTCTGAGTTTTAATCCAGCTAAGGAACAACTAACTATATTTATTAAGAGCTCACACCAGAGTATGGTTGCCGATCAACTAAACCAGATCCTGGCAGGAGTCCCCAGCGCTGTCAATCCTGCAACTTGTAGCAGATAAGATTCTGAAGAGAAGCAGATGCTTCATCAGTCTGCTCTTTGCTGCCATCCTGGGGATTATTGCAGTGACTGCAGCGGCCACTATTGCTGGTGTTGCACTGACTGAGAATATTAAGACTCAAAACTTTGTGGCCGATTGGCATAAGAACTCTGAACAATTATGGATTGCTCAAAAACTGATACTGAAATATACAATGAGTGGTCATATTTAGAACAAACCGTTGTCATGTTGGAAGATGGATGAGGTGATTAGTTTAAAGAAACAGATAAAATTTAAATGTGATTAGAATATGTCATCTTTTTGTATAATACCCGTAATGTATAATGAAACTAAATTCCCTTGGGAAAAACTGAAAAAACATTTGTTAAATCATGAAAATTTAACAGCCAATATTGTTAATTTACAGCATGAGGTTTATTCCACTCTTCAGCATAAATTGGAAAAAATAGATGGAGATTCAATTTTAAAAGGAATTGCCGATGGAATAGAACAATTGAACCCATTACCAAAACTCAATGGTTTAATTGGAAATTCCATAGGGTCATTTGCATTGTTATTAATTTTGTGTTTGATTTTATATATAGTATGCAAAAAAATTAATCAAGCTAACCAGGAAAATGAAAGATATGCTGCAATTTTTACTTTAATGATGAGTAATATTAATGTAAAAAAATAATAAAAAAGAAAGGGGAAAATATAGGCAAAAAGCCTTTAGACAAATTAATTCTGTGAATGTAAGTTTGAAGTCTTGGAGAGCTGTGAAAGAAAAAAGCCCGGATAGAACTCCATAGTGGCTAGTAACCTAGTCACATGGGAGGCAGAGCCTCCAGGCAGGTTTCTGTATATCTTAGGAATTTCATGACTACTCCCTAAGTACGGATGACTACCTCCCTAATGGTTTGCTAAAGATTATGCATTGTATCCACCTTCTCCCCGGCTTTCTGTTTTGTGGTTTACTATTTTAATTGCATGGTAGATAAGGTTTGTAGTATTATTATCAGTTAGACAATTAGATGCTAGATGGTTAGAGGTTTGTGTTAGGAGATTATTGATTAATAGTGTGTATGTGCAGTACTGCCTATATAAGTTTTGGTGGAATAAAGAAGTTTTGGTACATGCCTAAGAGAGCTGTAATCTTCCTTATTCTCTGACATTTCAGATGCTTGCTTATACTCTGCGATGGCGCTTCACGCACACACACTTCATGCAACACAGTGTGAACAACATAGCAAGACCCCCATCTCTACAAAAAATAAAAAGTGTAACTGAACATGTTGGCATGCACCACGTTCTCTATGCACACATAGTCTCAGCTACTTTAGAGGCTGAGGCAGGAGGATCACTTGAATTCAGAACTTCAGGTTAAACTGACCTATGGTCATGCAATTGCACTCTAGCCTGGGTGACAGAATGATACCCTGTTTTAAAGAAAAATAAAATTAAAATGGCCGAGCACAGTGGTTCAAGATGGCCTATAATCCCAGCAGTCTTGGTGACTGAGACAGGAGGATCACTTGAGGTCAGCAGTTTGAGTCCAGCTTGAGCAAGAGTGAGGTCACATCTCTACTAAAAATAGAAAAATAAGCTGGGCATATCGGCAGGCACCTGTAGTTCCAGTTACTTGGAAGTCTGAAGCTGGAGGATCTCTTATGCCCAGGAGTTTGAGGCTTCTGTGAGCACAGAGCAAGACTCTGTTCCCCCCCCCCCAAAAAAAAAATTAGGCTGGGCACGGTGGCTCATGCCTATAATCCTAGCACTCTGGGAGGCGGAGGCGGGTGGATTGCCTGAGCTCACAGGTTCAAGACCAGCCTGAACAAGAGTGAAACCCCTGTCTCTAAAAACTAACCAGGCATTGTGGTAGGCACCTGTAGTCTCAGCTACTTGAGAGGCTGAGGCAAGAGAATCGCTTGAGCCCAAGAGTTTGAGGTTGCTGTGAGCTGTGACACCACTGCACTCTACCAAGGGTGACAAAGTAAGACTCTGTCTCCAAAAAAATAAATAAATAAAAATTAAATTAAATCAACTCTTTCTTCCATCTTTCCATGCCACCATAATGCTGCACGTGAATGTCCTGGCTGATGCTCTTAAAAGCATCAACAACGCCAAAAAGAGAGGCAAACGTCAGGTTCTTATAAGGCGGTGCTCTGAAGTCATTGTCTGGTTTCTAACTATGATGATGAAGCATGCTGGGAAAATTGTTGTGAACCTCACAGGCAGGTTAAACAGGTGTGGAGTGCTCAGCACCAGGTTTGATGTGCAACCCAAAGATCTAGAAAAATGACAGAATAATCTGCTCCTCTCCCACCAGTTTGGTTTCATTGCACTGACAACTTCAGCTGGCATCATGGACCATGAAGAAACAAGAAGAAAATACACAGGCAGGAAAATTCTGGGATCCTTTTTCTAAGGATGTAATACATATTGAAAAATAAAATGCCTCAATGGACCAAAAAATTTTTTTAATTAAATTAAAGGCCTGCTTGCAAGCCACAGGGCCACCTGAGTGGTAGGTCCAGTTGCTTCCAGCACAGGACGGGCGGAAGGCCCCAGGTCTCCAGGGTTCAGGGAGCCTGGAGAGACCCTGCATCACCCTCCTCCCCTGGGTGTTCAGCCTCAGTCTCAGCATCACTGGAGGGGAAGCCTGGCCTCTCCTGGGGTCTGTGTCCTGTCCGAGCCAGTCCAGTAAGACTGAGTCCTCCATTCTCCATTTGATTTGTGCCCAGGTGGCGGGAACCAGGAACTGCCTCAATGTGGGACCACAGATGTGAAATAATTAAGAAAAATTTGGCCAGGAACCAGAAGCAGAAAGATCATAGAAATGCAGAGATCCCTAAGAGAAACGGCCATAAAGGAGGGCAGGTACCCTGGGGGCCTGTTCCCTACAGGCTGTAGCAGCTGCTTGGAGTGTGTGTGTCTGTGTTTATGTGGGTGTGTGTCTGTGCATGTGTGTGCATGTGTGTGTATGTATATGTGCGTGCAGTGCCTGGGCTGTGAACTTGGCACCCCAAGTGGGTGCTGCACAGCTCCATGTACTGAACTCACCTACCAGCAGCTGACCAGCTGGAAGGCCAGCTTCTACTCCTTTGGTTTGTTTCCTCTGGCCCTGACAAGGCTTCTTACCTTATATACAAGCTACCTGGATTCTTTACTTATTGTTACTTTTTTTGGAGGGGTGGAATTATGTTCCTGTGCTTTATTTTATCTATTAATTTAATCTAATTTTCTATTTATTTTCATTTTTGAGATAGAACCTCACTCTGTTGCCCAGGTGGAGTGCTGTGGCATCAGTCTAACTCAGCAACCTCAAACTCCTGGGCTCAAGTGATCCTCCTGACTCAGCCTCCCAAGTAGCTGGGACTACAGGCACCCTCCACAATGTCTGGCTATTTTTAGAGATGGGATCTCACTCTTGCTCATGGTGGTCTTGAACTCCTGAGTTTAAGCAATCTGCCCATCTCGGCCTCCCAAAGTGATGGGATTACAGGTGTAAGCCACTGTGCCTGGCCTCAAACTCAAACTCTAGGGCTTGGGCAATCCTCTTACCTCAGCCTCCTGAATAGCTGGGACTACTGGCGCCCACCACAATGCCCAACTATTTTTAGAGACAGGGTCTTACTCTTGCTCAATCCGGTCTCAAGCTACTGAGCTCAAACAGTCCACTGGTCTTGGCCTCCCAGAGTGCTAGTATTACAGGTGTGAGCCATCACACCCAGCCGAGTTTTTATTTCCTAAAACATGTTCTTTGTTTTCCACTTTCCACTGCCACTACTTGGATTTTTTAAGAACTCTCATTTTTTCTTCCTAGATAGTTACAATAATTCCATGTAGTGTTCCTGAAATCACTTTTCCTCCTTTCATGCCATCATACAGGTACCCAGTATCCTTTCTGGCATCTGACATTGTACCCTACTCCTATATTGAACCCTCCCCACCATCTGCAACTCGATATAGTCCTATATGATTACTTTGGCCAAAAGCCTCTTCAGTGAACTTCCTTATATTTACTGCCTTGCTCCATTCTGAATGTAGTCCCTCCAAAATTTATATGTTCAAGTATTGAACTAAGCCTGACATGATGGTATTTAGTCATAGGCCTTTAGGAGATGATATGAGATAATACGGCCCTCATGGTGTGATTATTACCCCCCCAGGAACAAAGAGAGAGTTCACTCTTAGTGCCTGTGTCACTTGAGGACCTACTGAGAAGGTGTCCACCTGCATGCCAGGAGGGTGACCTTCACCAGGAAGCAAACTGTCAGCTAGATGTTGGACTTTCCAGGCTCCAGAACTGTGAGAAATAAATGTCCACCATTTGAGCACTCATCTCTTGGCATTCTGTTGTGACAGCCT
The DNA here is from genome assembly GCF_027406575.1 of Nycticebus coucang. Classification (NCBI taxonomy): domain Eukaryota; kingdom Metazoa; phylum Chordata; class Mammalia; order Primates; family Lorisidae; genus Nycticebus; species Nycticebus coucang. The sequence goes on along the minus strand of NC_069782.1, from coordinate 65,653,841 downwards.
GGCTAAGACACCCCTGTTGTCTCATTACCCCCATCAATCACACTGTTCTATAATCACTATATATACATTTTGCTCAAATGGCCCTACACTATCCACTTTTGCTCCTGTCTTTAGGCATTATTAATTCTGACTTGAATATTTTTCCAATTTATAAGGTGCAAATGGGTAACACACTCAAAGCTGTAGTAAGTGAAAAATTGATGGAGCCATTATTTACCAAAATACTGATAGTACCTCAAGAAACCCACGTGGCATGAGGGAAATGACCAGGGCAGCAACAGCAGGAAGCAAAGAGCATTCACTAGTCCTGAAGAACAGGAAGGAGCAGTCATCAGACTCCAGGGAGACCCTGAGCTTCCTAAGGCCCAGAGGCCAGTTCTGCAGGAGGTGGGGCCTGGGGCACAGGACAGCAGGACTGCCAATGCCGCAGGACAGCAAGGTGCAGCCAGGGCAAGGAAGACCCTCACTTTTCTCCTTAGTTGCTCATTTCCTGCTGGCACCTCCAATGAGCTGGACCAATCAGAAGCCAAAGGCAGTGGGAGCCTGACTGCTGTGTGGCTTGTGGGTCAGCTTTGTGAGCCAGGTGGGAAAACACAGTGGACCTAACATGTAAATAGATGCCTTGAGCACTTAGGTTACTTTGTGTGCTTTTTCTCAGAGACTCAAATCAAGTACCATATCCCTGGAAAATTATGGCAGAACTTTTGAAAAGTGCCAAGATCATCAGCTCATCTTGTGTTCCCATGTGAGGAAATGTATACAAGATACAAAGCCAAGCTAGAAAAGAGGCCAAAGAAAGTTGAAAAACCTGGTTTCTCAGATGGAATTTTTTTTTTTTTTTTTTAGGGACAGAGTCTCAATTTGTTGCCCTCTGTAGAGAGCTATGACATCACAGCTCACAGCAACCTCCAGAACTCTTGGGCTATGCGATTCTCTTGCCTCAGCCTCCCGAGTAGCTGGGACTACAGGTGCCTGCCACAACACCCGGTTATTTTTTTGTTGCAGTTTGGCTGGGCCGGGTTTGAACCTACCACCCACTGTACATGGGGCTGGCGCCTACTCATTGAGCCACAGGCGCCGCCCTCAGATAGAAATATTAAACAAATGATTACCAACACAAGCAATGTCTTGAGTGGCCATAAGACGTGGTTGATCCCCACACCCATCCTCCTAAATGTATCTTGTGTATAACATAAGTTTAGAATACAGACGTTTAGCTAGTCATGTATTAAGATTTACATGTGGAAATTCATGACCCCTGGGGAGGGTAGGTAAGCATCTTCTATGAGATATTACCTATGCTGCCACCAGTTGTTTTTGTTTGTTTGTTTGTTTGTTTAGACAGTCTCTGGCGCCCTCCATAGCATGCCATCGTGTCATAGCTAACAGCAACCTCAAACTCTTGGGCTCAAGCCATCCTCTTGTCTTAGTTTTTTTTAAGTAGAGACAGGGTCTTGCTCTTACTCAGACATGAGCCACCGCACCGGGCCTGTAGCAAAGTGTTTTAAAAATGCTGGCATCAGGCTGGGTGTGGTGGCTCATGCCTGTAATCCCAGCAGTCTGGGAGACTGAGGTGGGTATGGACGGCTTGAGGACAGGAGTTCGTGACCAGCCCGAGCAGGCGGGAGACTCTGTCTCTACTAAAAACAGGAAAACTAGCCAGGTGTTGTGGGTGCCTATAGTCTCAACTACTTGGGAGGCTGAAGCAAGAGGATCACTTGAGCCCAAGAGTTTGAGGTTACTGTGAGCTATGACGCCATGGCACTCTAGCCAGTGTGACAGAGTGAGATTCTGTCTCAAAAACAAAAACAAACAAACAAAAAAGCTTTGATACAAAACACTTTGCTACACAGGAGTGAGAAGCATCGACCATGATTTCACCTCAAGATGGTGTCACTCTTTTCATAAAAAAGGCTGTTTTCCACCCCAAGAAAGAAGCCTTTCTAATCTCTCATCCCCACCTTTTCTGTAACAGCCTCAGAGCCTACAAGGAGGGTGCTTGACATTATATAGTTTTTTTGTTTGTTTGTTTTTTGTTTTGGGTTTTTTTTTTTTTTGTTGAGACACAGTTCTACCCTATGCCCTGAGCAGAGGGCAGTGGCGTCGTAGATCACTGGAACCTCAGACTCCGGCTGTGGGCATCCTGCTGCCTCAGCCTCCGAAGCCTCTGGGATTACAGACGCTCGCCGCAGTGCCCAGCTGGGTTTTTCCATGTTTTTCATGAGTCGGGGTCTCACTCTCGCTCAGACAAGCCTCAAACTCCTGAGCTCAAGCAATCCTCCCGCCTCAGCCTCCCACAGTGCTGGGATTACAGGCATGAGCCACCGCGCCCAGAGACATTATATAGTTTTAAGTGCAGTGTGTTGGAGCAGATGCCACAGCCACAGTTAAGATGAAAACAGAACAGTAATGCATAAGGGTTACCTCTCAAGTGGAGGGGTTCATTGGCTTTTAGGCTATCAGGCCAATAGACACGGCCAATTCCATTATCACTAGGGGAGTTTATTATTTGACCCAAGTAGGGAGCACACTGGGGATAGTGCCCAAAGCAGTGTGTTCCTAAGCAAGAGAATCAGGCTGGCTTTCTACTCGAGGGTAACGGAGTTTAATATAATTGGATTTTGCAGTGGTGATGTAAGGACCCACAGTCTTATTGGATTCTGCCTTTGGTGATACCAGGCCTGGATCTGATTGGTTCCTGGTTCCTGGGTCCTGCCATGTGGGGTCAGCTTTAAGAAGTCCCTGTTCCTTGGCGCAAGCACTAAGGTTTTCCCCCATGGTTGTAGGCTTGGTTTATCTGGGCATGCTCAGGTTACATTACCTTTAACCTGCGAGTACATACAACTGAAAAACAAAACTCACAACTTTGTTACATAAAAGTGGGGCTAGGTGTGGTGGCTCATGCCTATAATCCTAGCACTCTGGGAGACCCAGGCGGGTGGACTGCTTGAGCTCAGGAGTTTGAGACCAGCCTGAGCAAAAGCAAGACCCCATCTCTAAACAAAAATAGCCAGGCATTGTGGCAGGTACCTATAATCCCGGCTACTCAGGATGCTGAGGCAAAAGAATCACTTGAACCCAAGAGTTTGAGGTTGCTGTGAACTGTGCTGTGATGCCATGGCACTCTACTGAAGATGACAAAGTAAGACTCTGTCTCAAAAAAGGAAAAAAAAAAGTTAAGCCAGACTGGTCTGGTGCAGTTACATTAGTATAAAACCTAAACCAAGAAAGAGCTTCTGCCACCAGGTTACACAAGACCCACAACAGCTAGGTGGCCAATGAATCACGTGGAAGGTTCAGTTTGAAGACTGGTTATGTGGGCTTTGCTCTGGTTTGTATATGGTTTGTTTGGCTCTCCCAAGCCTCAGTCTGGTGATTTTCTTTCCTACACCCTGTAATAACCAAAGCACTGGAAATAATGAATAACTACTATTTCTGCCCATTCGATGGACGTAAATTCAGAGCTCCCAGAAATATTAACATGATGGGGCCACGTAAGACCATTTCCAGGACACACTACAAAGTATGAGACAATGTGATAACATGGAAGAGGCCATGTGTGTTTATTTCTGCTTGCCAGCATAATTTCACAAAGCTCTGACTCTAAGATACTTTGAAGACAAAATAAGATAGAGCACATGTCCCCCCACTTTTCATCTCATGCCTGAGTCACTGCATTCCGTAACAGATAAATAAGCCTCGTCCTTGATGCCTCTGTAAACTGTAACCTTATACTCTTGTACCAAGAGATAGAAATAATTTTGCACATAATGAATCTTCACCACCTATTCATAAACCACAAACTAAAATGCGGTGTTGCAACCTTCTAACAGAATTGCTCCCGAGCTACAAGCCTCAGTCTGACTTCTAAATTGCTGGATGTGGTGGTTCATACTAGTTAACCAGCACTATGGGAAGCTGAGTCTGAAGGATCATTTGAGGACAAACAGTTCAAGATCAGCCTAGGCAACCAACATAGATGATCCCATCTCTGAAAAAAATTTTAAAAATTAATCATATTGGCCTATAGTCCCAGCTACTTGGGAGACTGAGGCAAGAGAATTGCTTAAGCCCAAGAGTTTGAGGTTTCTGTGAGCTGTGACGCCACAGCACTGTACTGAGGGCAACATAGTGAGACTCTGTCTCCAAAAAAATTAGCCAGATTGATGACTAATGCCTGTAGTTCTAGCTATTCAAAAGGGACAGAAGAGAGAATCACTTGAATCCAGGAGTTTGAGGTTGCAGTAAGTTGTGATCGTATCACTACAGCCCAAGCCTAGGTTACAGAGTGAGACCCAATCTCTAAAAATTAATAATAAGAAGAAGAAAAAGAAAAAATTTAGCCCACAAATGTGATCAGTACCTTTAGTGCCAGACACTCAAGAGGCTGACGTGGAAAGATCCCAGAAGTTCAAATGTAGTCTGGGCAACGTCATGTGACCCTCTCGTAAATAAAAAAAGAATTATGCACATATATATGTTTATATGTATTTTCCATATATGTCAGAACAACCTGTTCTCTCCTATCAAAAATGTGGCAGGCCATCATTTTAACTTACTGAATGCCAGGGGTGGAGGCTCATGCCTAGAATTCTAGTGCTCTGGGAGACTGAGGCAGGTAAATCTCCTGAGCTCAGGAGTTCAAGACCATCTTGAGCAAGAGCAAGACCCTGTTTCTACTAAAAATAGAAAAAAAAAATGGCCAGAAAAAAAAAAAAAGAAAAAATTAGTCAGGAATGTGGCAAGCACCTGTAATTTCACCTACCTGGGAGGCTATGGCAAGAAGATAGCTTGAGCCCAAGACTTTGACATTGCTGTAAGCTATGAGACCCTGGGCAGTGACTGTGTCTCAAAAAAAAAAAAAGTAAACAAGAACAAACCTTACTGAAATAAAGGCATAAGGTAGATGCCACAGTCAGAATCACTGCCGCAGAAAGACCATATCCAAAAATATCTATGAGAAGTGGTTGGCTATTATGTACACTGTGTATTGTACATAATTCCCTCCCACAACCAGTTTTATTTCTAATCTTCTTAAATAATATCTCCTTTTTTTCTTTTTGATACAGAGTTTCATTTTGTTGCACTTCAGTAGAGTGTGTGGCATCACAGCTCACCAAACCTCAAACTCTTGGGCTCGAGTGATCCTCTTGCCTCAGCCTCCCAAGTAGCTGGGACTACAGGTGCCCGCCACAACCTCTGATTATTTTTAGAGACAGGGGGATCTTGCTCTTGCTCAGGCTGCTCTCCAACTCTTGAGCTCAAGTAATCTACCTACCTTGGCCTCCCAGAGTGCCAGAATTACAGGCGTGAGCCACTGCACCCAGATGATACTGTGTTGGTTTGTTTTTATTTCCTTGCTCATTTTTTATTTCTTTGCTTTTGTTGTTGTTGTTATTGAGACAGAGAGTCCCACCCTATGCCCCTGAGCAGAGTGCAGTGGTGTTGTAGCTCACTGCAACCTCAAACTTGGGCTGTGGGCATCCTGCTGCCCCAGCCTGCGGATGCTGCTGGGATTACAGATGCTCACAGAGACGCCTGGCTGGGTTTTTCCATTTTTTTCATGAGTCGGGGTCTCACTCTCGCTCAGGCAAGTCACGAACTCCTGAGCTCAAGCAATTCTCCTTCCTCAGCCTCCCACAATGCTGGGATTACAGGCGTGAACCACCGTGCCCAGCCCAGATGATTTTTTAAAATGCTCATCTCTTTGTCAAATTTCACCTGAACAGAAAGGCAGATATGGCTCAGCGCCCACAGCACAGTGGTGAGGCACCAGCCACATATACTGAGGCTGGAGGGTTCAAACCCGGCCTGGGCCTGCTAAACAACAATGACAACTGCAAAAAAATAGCTGGGTGTTGTGGTGGGCACCTGTAGTCCCAGCTACTTGGGAGGCTAAGGCAAGAGAATCCCTTAAGCCCAAGAGTTTGAGGTTACTGTGAGCTATGATGCCATGGCACCATACCAAGAGTGACATAGTGCAACTCTGTCTCAAAAAAAGAAAGAAAGAAAGAAAAGAAAAGAAAGGTAGACATGGATGTTCTGTGTGATGAGTAAGTCATGTCTTTTCATTAAAGTTAAAGCAAATATTACATAAAAGGAAAGTTGGGACGGGCATGGTGTCTTACATCTATAATCCCAACGTTCTGGGAGGCCAAGGCAGGAGGATTGCTTGATGCCAGGAGTTTGAACCAGTCTAGGCAGTAGTGAGACTCGTGTCTCCAAAATAAGAAATTAGCTGGATGAGGTGGCATACACCTATAGTCCTGTAACTGGGGCACTAGAATCAGGAGGATGCGCTAAACACTTGTGTGGGTTAAAGTTGTCCTTTATTACCAAGATCCATAATCCCAGGAAGACAGGGAGATCATTCTCAAAGCCTGTCTTACTTTGAGAGACTTCCACAGCTTTCTCATAGCCTCCCCCAAAATTACCAGCTTTAGTTAAACATTATCCAGCCCTCTGATCTCTAGCTGAGTCCTTACTCAGTGTTTATTACTTTCCCAAGCTGTACATCTGGTGTATTTTCTTTTCTTTTTTTCTTTTTTTGAGACAGAGTCTCAAGCTGCCACCCTGGGTAGAGTGCTTGATATCATAGCTCACAGCAAACTCCAACTCCTGGGCTCAAGTGATCCTCCTGCCTCAGTTTTTCTATTTTTAGTAGAGACAGGGTCTCACTTTTGGTCAGGCTGGTCTCAAACTTGTGAGCTCAAGCAGTCCACCCACCTCGGCCTCCCACAGTGCTAGGATTAAAGGCGTGAGCCACTGCACCTGGCCAGTGTATGTTCGTTTTATTATTTTTCTTCTTTCTTTTGAGATAAAGTCTCACTCTGTTGCCCAGGCTAGAATGCCAGGGCCCCAGCCTAGCTCATAGCAACCTCAAACTCCTGGGTTCAGGTGATCCTCCTGCCTCAGCCTCCTGAATAGCTAGGACTACAGGCATGTGCCACCACACCTGACTAATTTTTCTATTTTTAGTAGAGACAGGGACTCACTTTTGCTCAGCCTGGTCTCAGACTCTTGAGCTCAAGCAATCCACCTGCCTTGCCCTCCCAGAGTGCTAGGATTAAAGGTGTGATCCACTGTGTACAGACCATCTGGTATTTTTTCTTCAGCCAAGGATCATGATGGTCTTTACAGTGTCAGGACCAGGGGAGGGCTGGCTGACATGACAGACTGATAACTATTTAGGTCATTAAATAACTTTTACAGCTAAGGGGGAGGATTTTAGGCTATTTCTCCTTATACATTCCACACTCTTATTGCCAAATCTCATATCTCTTAGATTTGTAAAGGCAATATATAGGGGGTTGCCACGGTATTTGTAAACTGTCATGGTACTGATGGGTGTGATTTTTACTATGTCAATGAGTTTAGTTTATTTAGGAACACTATCCTTGTGCATGCCCCAAACATTCTGTTATGGAGACCTAACAATATCTTTACTTTCTCCACCTCTTTCTGATTAGTCAGTCCTAGGCAACCCTTGTACTGTAGACCAAACATCTGGTCAATCCTTGGGGACTGTCTTGAGACATCATCTGTTCTTTTTTGAGAGCCCTATCCCTAGAGTCCTAATTAGGCTGTTTCTAATACAACCCAAGGCAGTATGGCCACATTTTGCTGTCTACATCAGAAAGTTCTTGGGACACTGATTAACTTCCATCTCAAGGCAACCCACTTAGAAAGAATTTTTTTTTCTTTTTTTTTTTTTGAGACAGAGTTTCACTATGTCACCTTTGGTAGAGTGCCATGGTGTCATGGTTCACAGTATACTCCAACTCTTGGGCTTAAGCAATTCTCTTGCCTCAGCCTCCCAAGTAGCTGAGACTACAGGCTCCTGCCACAATGCCCAGCTATTTTTAGAGACGAGGTATCGATCTGGCTCAGGCTGGTCTCCAACTGGTGAGCTCAAGCAATCCACCCGCCTCGGCCTCCCAAGTACTGGGATTACAAGCGTGAGCCACCACACCTGGCCCTTACTATTTTTTTTTTCTGAGACAGAATCTTACTCTGTCACACTAGGTAGAATGCTGTGGTATCCTAGCTCACAGCAAACTCAAACTCTTGGGTTTAAGTGATCCTCTTGCCTCAGCCTCCCACATAGCTGGGACTACAGGTGCTTGAAACAACACCTGTCAATTTTTAGAGACTGAGTCTTGGTCTTGCTAAAGCTGGTCACCAACTCCTGAGCTCAAGCAATCCACCTACTTTGGCTTCCCAGATTGCTAGGATTACAGACATGAGCCTCTGCACCTGGCCATAAAGCCTTAATTGGTCCCATTCCTAGGACAAGTCAGCATGGCAACTCAGGTCTGCCTGATGCAAGCCAGTCTAAAATAGCCAAAATAACCTAGCTGTATCCACCACCTGCCCTTCTCATCTCTAACTAATTGCCTAACCTAACATTTTCCCCTCTGATTTGCAGAGCTGAACTTTTTGGGAAACTCTTAGGACTTCCTGCTGATAAGTGGGTGGGGTGAGTAGTGGGCTCTGCAATTAGTTCTCCATTAGAGTGGGAGTGGATGTCCATCCAGAAGGCCGCAATAAACGTGGCACAGTTGTTCATACCCATGGTCATTTTCATACAAGTTGGCTTCTGATTATTGTTATTGTAGATTTTTTTTTTTGAGACAGTCTCGCTTCGTCACCCTTGGTAGAGTGCGGTGGTGTCATAGCTCACAGCAACCTCAAATTCTTATTTTTGTTGTTGTTGTTGTTTGTTTTTTGAGACAAAGTCTCACTATGTCACCCTTGGTAGAGTGCTTTGACGTCATAGCTCACAGCAACCTCGAACTCCTGGAATTAAGCTATTCTCTTGCCTCAACTTCCCAAGTAGCTGGGACTACAGGCGCCCACCACAAGGCCCAGCTATTTTTTTTGTTGTTGTTGCAGTTGTCGTTGTTTAGCAGGCCCTGGCTGGGTTTGAACCCGCCAGCCTGGGTGCATGTGGCTGGCGCCGTAACCACTGTGTTATAGGCACCAAGCCAACCTCAAACTCTGGGCTCAAGCAATCCTCTTGTCTCAGCCTCCCAAGTAGCTGGGACTCCAGGCACTCATCTAGATGGCTGGCTAGTTTTTCAATTTTTAGTAGACCGGGTCTTACTGTTGCTCAGGCTGGTCTCCAAATGAGTTCAACCAGTTCACCCACCTCGTCCCCCCAGAGTGCTAGGATTATAGGCATGAGCCACCCAGCCTAGACTGTTGTTATAAATGTTGATACCTGGTGGTAACCAGCATCTGCAAGTGGATAGCCTGTAAGTAAGTGAGAAGAAATAAATCTTCTCATGTGGAAAATTAGGGACTGAAAATTAGAATTGGTCAATATTTGGCACTCCTCCCCTGACCACCTTCTAGTAAAAATGGAAGGGAGGAAATTGAGTCTGGGACTACAATGTAAATTAAAATAAGCTATTTGTTAAGAATGTGCCCAGCTAATTTAAGAGCTAGATACAATCGCTTAGGAAAGAAGAGTGGCTGGTGTTTTAAAAAGTAAAGAGGAACACTTTTTTTTATCCCCCGCAGTTTCAAATGAGTAACTGACCTTGGGGTCTTCTGTTTAGTGTTTGTACCTTATCTCGGGCACACTGTAACTTAGCAACCACAGTTTTTACCAGGCAAAAAGATAGTTTAATAAACTTTGTATTTTAACTCTATAGTGGCAGATTGACCCTTAGAGTTCTGAACTTTTGATATAGTTACCTACTAATTTAAACACATATATAGGAACACAAATTAAGATGCTTCAAACATAAGACTTACAAACTGAGAAAACTTTGTTATTTTAGCTAGAGACTCCCTAGCACTATAGCCAACTTAATCGCATATAAAATTCTTTCTAAATTCTGCTTCACAAACCTACCAAAATTACAGCAGGAATCTTTTTTTCTTTTTCTTTTCTTTGAGACAGAGTATCACTACCCTAGGAAGAGTGCTGTAGCATCAGCCTAGTTCATAGCAACCTCAAACTCTTGTGCTCAAGCTATCCTCTTGCCTCAGCCTCATCTCCAGGTGCCCCAGCTAATTTTTCTGTTTTTAGTAGAGATGGAATTTATCTTTTGCTCAGGCTGATCTTGAACTTCTCAGCTTATGCAATCCACCAACCTCAGTCTCCCAGAGTGCTAGGATTACAGGTGTGAGCCACCACACGTGGCCACATCAATCATTTGTGCCATGCTTAATCCTGTTTTCATCCTACATTTTCTCTCTCTCTCTCTCTCTCTTTTTGTTTTTTGTATAGACAGAGTCTCACTTTATTGCCCTCGGTAGAGTGCGGTGGCTTCACATAGCTCACAGCAGCCTCCAACTCCTGGGCTTAGGCGATTCTCTTGCCTCAGCCTCCCAAGCAGCTGGGACTACAGGCGCCCGGCACAAGGCCCGGCTATTTTTTTTCTTCTTGTTGCAGTTTGGCTGGGGCTGGGTTTGAACCCGCCACTCTTGGTATATGGGGCCAGCACCCTGCCCACTGAGCCACAGGCACCGCCCTTCCTACATTTTTCATCCTACATTTTCTCTGTTAAACCACCAGTCACTTTAGGACAGCAGTTCTCAACCTGTGGGTTGGGACCCCTTTTAACTGTATTAAAGGTTCGAGTCATTAGGAAGGTTGAGAACCACTGCTTTGGGACAAAAAATGTTCACACATGTTTTCTTCTTATATAAAATTGTTCTCTTTCCTTTTATCCTTTCTTACCAAAAGTACATCATTGTTTTGGGGGGTTCTTTTGCTGTTGTTGTTTTTTGTTTTGAGACGGAGTGTCACTTTGTCGCCCCCTGGTAGAGTGCTGTGGGCTCAAACTCTTGTTCTCAAGCATTCCCTTGCCTCAGCCTCCCAAGTAGCTGGGACTACAGTTTCCTGCCACAGCATGTGGTTATTTTTAGACAAGGGGTCTTGTTCTAGCTCAGGCTCATTTCCAACTCAGGCAGTCTGCCCCCATGCCCCCAGCCCAGAGTGCTGGAATTGCAGGCGTGAGCCACCCGCGGCCCTCAGAAGTATATCTCTAAATCTATGCCTTTCTACAATCTCTCTCTACCCTTTCTACTTGTTAGTTCCTTCTGTTTTAACTCCAAGCCTAGCAAAAGGGAAAAAGAAAGTTGTATATAAAGTCTTAGTTAAGTTTCTCCAATATGCTGAGCAAGGAAGCCCTTGATGTTAAAGGAGTTAGGTGTAAAACTTAACCTTAAGATTTCTTTCACAATGTGCTCAGCTCTACTATGAAACCAATTATAGCCCAAGAATATGGGGAAAGGAGATAGGGAGGGGAGGGGAGGAGGGAAGGTGATTGGTGGGATCACAGCTGTGGTGCATCTTACAAGGGTACATGTGAAATTTACTAAATGTAGAATATAAATGTCTTAACACAATAACTAAGAAAATGCCGTAAAGGCTATGTTAACCAGTTTGATAAAAATATTTCAAATTGTAGGGTGGCGCCTGTGGCTCAAGGAGTAGGGCGCCAGTCCCATATGCCATAGGTGGCGGGTTCAAACCCAGCCCCGGCCAAAAAAGAAAAAAAACCACACACACAAAAAAAATATATATATATATATTTCAGTTGTATATAAAACCAGCACATTACACCCCACAATCGCATTAATTATTATGATTTAATAATAATAATAAAAAAAGATTTCTTTCAGGCTTGAGGCCTATGCCTCAAGTGGCTAAGGTACCAGCCACATACACCTGAGTTTGCGGGTTCAAATCTAGCCCAGGTCCCCCAAACAAAATGACAGCTGCAACCAAAAAATAACTGGGCATTGTGGTGGGCACCTGTAGTCCCAGCTACTTGGGAGGTAGAGGCAGGAGAATTGCTTGAGTCCAGGAGTTGGAAGTTTCTGTGAGCTGTGATGCCATAGCACTCTACCTTGAGGCTCTGTCTCAAAAAAAATTTTTCTTTCAAACAATGGGGTAGAGCTTGATTTCCCAGTGGGTGGAAAAGCTGTGGAATATACAGGGGGTGATATTTTACTTTCCACTCTGATGATGGAGATAGGAAAAGAAAATAGAGGTCTCAAAAGTTTAAGAAGAGCAGGGGAAGTATCTCCAATATTATTAAAATCAGTTTCCTTGGCCAGACCTGGTGGCTCATGCCTGTAACCCTGGCACTCTGGGAGACTGAAATGGGTGGCTCCCCTGAGCTCAGGAATTCAAGACCAGCCTGAGCAAGAGCAAGATCCCCTCTCTACCAACAATAAAAAAAACTAGCTGGGTGTTGTGGCAGGTGCCTATGGTCACAGCTTTTAAGAAGGCTGAAGCAAAAGGAGTTTGAGGTTTGCTGTGAGCTATGAGGCCACAGCAACAGAGTAAGACTCTGTCTCAAAAAGAGAAAAAGAAAAAGGCACCTTATCTTAGCAGCACCCGTAGCTCAGTAGGTAGGGCACCAGCCACATACACCGAGGTAGGTTTGAACCTGGCCCAGGCCAGCTACAACAACAAAAAATAGCCGGGCGTTGTGGCAAGCACCTGTAATCCCAGCTACTTAGGAGGCTGAGGTGAGAGAATCACTTAAGCCCAAGAGTTTGAGGTTGCTGTGAGTTGTGATGTGACAGCATTCTATTGAAGGTAACATAGTGAGACTCTGTTTCAAAAAAAGAAAAAGGCACCTTATCTGGGAAATAAAGACAGCAAGAGCAGGCAGAACGTAGATCAGAAAGTCCAGCAAATGTAAACCTCAGCAGAGCATAAAGTAAAAAGAAAGCCTTTAAACGTACCTCCTCCTGGCTGGCTTTCTGGCCTAATTGAGTCCCTCACAGGTTTTAGATGGGGATACCACCTCCAGGTTCCCTTTCCTGGAGTAAGGAAGGGTTGACTCTCTCAGCTCCCCTTCTGGAGCTTACAGGAGCATGGGAGTATTGGCCACACAAGCCTCATCCATCTTGCTTACCAAATCACAGTGATCATCCTTGCCCCAAACTGTAACCCTTTTCTCCCCAGAGTGTTTGACTTTTCTCCCTCTGTTCTCTGAACTGTCAGAAGAGTCCCTTCTTCTTCTTCTTCTTCTTCTTCTTTTTTTTTTTTTTTTTGCAGTTTTTTGCTGGGGCTGGGTTTGAACCTGCCACCTCCAGCATATGGGGCGGCGCCCTACTCCGTTGAGCCACAGGTGCCGCCCAAGAGTCCCTTCTTTTCTTGCATCTGTATTATGTCAGGACATAAAAGGCTGTACATATGGAATTTTATTCCATTTTCCTGATTGTTGACAAAATAATTCAAGCTGTAAAACAGTATAATAATCAAGAGAACTATTCAAGGGCCATCTTTCCCCTGATCCCAAAACATACATACACTAAACAGTGTTGGAATAGAATGTTAATTTCCTTTTAGTTAGTGGGTAATCCGTAAGTGGTCCAATCTGACAGGATTCACCCACACGGGTATTCCTTCAGGTATCTACACACAGAGACAGAGACAAATACCAGGTATATACACAGACAGATGCCAGGTGTATTAACAAACAGAGCCAGAAGAAGAAAATGCAAATCATCATCAAAGAGTGCACCTATAAGCCAGTGTGTACACAGATACCAGATAAGCCAGATACCAGGTATACACACACCAGGTAACAGGTGCATGTGCAGGCAGAGGCAGGGAGTGCTTTGAGAAGCAGAGTGCCCTTGTAACCAGGTACATGAACAAGCAGAAATAGAAGGTGCACTCAAAATCAGAAATAGGCGTGCACTCATCACTCTTAGAGATGAGGGCTATGAATTCGACCTGCCAACAAGTCCTAAGGACAAACATCCTAGTTGTTCTTCTGGAGGAGGAGTGTGTCCTAGAGGTGCTTCTCTGGTGCAGAGTCCCAATCAGGTTTCTCAAGTTCCCTCTGTCCCTGATCACCCAGAGTTATGCCAGGTAAGGAGAACCTTGATACTTACCACAAACCTCCAGGCATCACCCCACATTAGGTGTCACATTTGTAATGGAGCAAGGGAACCAGGAGCTTGTGGGCTAAAGTTGTACTTTATTACTAAGATTCAGAATTCCAGGCAGACAGGGAGATCATTCTCAAAGCCTGCCTTCCTTTGAGAGTCACAGAATTCTTACACCCTCTCCAAAGTTACTATCTTTAGCTATACATCATACAGCCCTCTGATCTCTAGCTGAAGGACTCCATGTTTCTCTCCCAAGCTATTCATCCGGTGTTTTTTCTTCAGCTTCTTGGTGTCAGAACCAGGGCAGAAACGGGTTGATGTGACCGATACTAACTTAGATCACTATGACAGCCTGGGGGTAAGGGTACTGAGGCTGTGCCTCTCTTACAGTCCCTGCTACTTTAGAGTCTGAGGAAGAAGGCTCACTTGTGCCCAGGAGCAGGAGGCTGCAGTGAGCTACAATGATACCACTGCACTAGCCTGGGCAATGGAGAGTGAGGGAGAAAGGAAACAAAGGGCAGAGGAAAGAGGGAGGGAGGGAGATTGTTTCGTTTCTTACTGTTCCTTCTCAGTTGGCAAATTCTGTGGCTTGTTTATTGTCCAGTGATTATTGACCACGAAGCCACCATTGAAAAGGTACTTGGTCCTTGATACCACATGTTAAACCTGCACAGGTTTTTAGTGGTATTGGTAATGTGTCCCCTGCCTCTGCCTGCATTCATTTCATGAATGTCTTATCTCTATGAAACAAATAAAACATGATGGGTCTATGGTCAGGGACAGTGACTCATGCCTGTACTCCTAGATTCTAGAGGCCAGAGGATCTCTTGAGCTGGGGGAGTTAGAGCCAACCTGAGCAAGAACAATACCCCAATCTCTACTATAAATAGAAAAATAGCCAGGCATAGAGGGTTACATCTGTAGTCCCAGCTACTAGGGAAGCTGAGGAAGAGGACTGCTCAAGCCCAAGGTTGCTGTGAGCTATGACGCCATGGCACTTCACCCAGAGTGACAGAGGGAGACTGTCTCAAAAAAAATAAATAAAAAGCGGAAGAGAGGATGAGAGATGAATAGTTTCATTTTTATTTACAGAAAAGCCAGCAATTCCAGAGAACCACAAAGATATCTCCTAAAAGAGCTGTTCTGCCCTCATTTCTTTTTTTTATTTTTTTTATTTTTTTTTTTTGTAGAGACCGAGTCTCACTGTACCGCCCTCAGGTAGAGTGCCATGGCGTCACACGGCTCACAGCAACTTCTTAACTCTTGGGCTTACGCGATTCTCTTGCCTCAGCCTCCCCAGCAGCTGGGACTACAGGCGCCCGCCACAACGCCCGGCTATTTTTTGATTGCAGTTTGGCCGGGGCTGCGTTTGAACCCGCCACCCTCGGCATATGGGGCTGGCGCCCTACTCACTGAGCCATACCTTCACATTACTGTGCTTGCATTGGCAGTGTTTTTAACCATCGTAGCATACATTAAACAGATGCTCCCTTATAGGTTACAAAGTCGAAGTATCTCTTGCTTTCAAGGTGGCTGTCTCTGCAAAGCATTTCTAGTTAGAGTAAATTTACAGCCCATTAATGCTTCACTGGGTACTCAGAGTGCCCTGGGTTCTTGAATGATACCATGGAGTCCAGTTTCCCAACTTATCTATGACAGCAGGCCTTGGTTGTGAATAAACAATCTGCAGATGTCAGCATGTAGGCTCACCCAGCTTTGTAGGGGCTGTCCAGCAGTGGCCTGCAGGAAACAGCTGGCCAGTAGAACAGTGGTTGCTATCAAGTGACTAAAGCTAGCCAGGGAAGAACGCTTCCCTCTTCATTAAAGATTAACTTCTTTCTTCCCTTCATCATACAAAGACTTATTATGATCTCTTAAAATAGAATGCTAAACACATTGATTTAAATGACAATGAAATAAAATAAAATTTCATAAAAATGAAACAATACCAACTTAGCAAGAAGGAAATAGGCAGCCAGAGAAGAGAGCAAACTGTAACTAAATTACTGTAACTCTTAAAGCCAATTTGTATAGAAAATGATGCCCACGCCCAGAACCCGCATGCTTTGAACTTCACCCTAACCCCTGGCCAGGTCTCTGCCACCATGCATCCACCTCCATCCCTCAAAACACACCTTTCTTCCCTCTGACTTGACCATTTCCAAGCCCTATTTTCTCAGTCCTGAGCCCTGAGCCACCGCCTGCAGTCTGCTCTCCAACCCTAGGGCCCACCGCACCGCCACCCCTCCCCTGTCCCGGACCGGACCCACAAAGTCTGGACTCACCGGAGCAAGGCTCCAGCGACCCCTTGCACTCCCCACTCCCAGCCTAGACTCCTAGCTTTAGGCTGAGAAGTAGAGTGGGTTCTGTGGGCCAGGCCTGTGTCCCAGGTCCCTGTGGCCAACTTGACCTGCTGCCCCTCTCTAGTCAGGCTCTGCCTGCCCTGGGGTGAGGCTGTCTCCAGCCCTGAGTCCCTCACTGGCCGCTGCCGTCCCTGCCACCATATGGAAATCTTTTCAATATACTTACATTAGATTCTTCTTCCTCCACTTTATACACAAACACAGGAGGAAAGCAGGGGCCCTACTAGTGTTTTATTCTAACACTGAGATTAAGGGGCTTTGCCCCATTTATCTGCTCAGTGCGGGTGAGGTGAGAAGGAGGTGAACACCGCAGTGGGCAGCAGGACCTCAGGCCAGTGGCTCCAAGCTGAGGCCAGTCTGGAGGCTACAGAGGGAAGGACATGAGGCTCCCTCTGGCTTCCCTGGCAGCCTGCTGTCCCTGCAGGACTCCAGCTGCTCAGGACAAACACACATGAGGGCCAACTCCCAGAAGCACCAGAGCACTGAACAGCGGGGGACACACATGTAGATGTGTTGGGGGCTTCTGTGTTTCTGAGTTTAGACATCAGGAGACAGGGCCATTTTCTGAACAGTGTTTCAGTTGTGGCATGCACAGAGCTGCTGCAATCAGAATGTAATTTCTATGTATAAGGAAACTCTGTGAAGGTTACTTCAGAGAAAGAATAGTACGGAACTGTCTCCTGGAGAAAGGGTTTAAAAATTTGAGAGTTTATTTAGGTCAGAAGGTTAATCTGACTCTAGGTGAGAGTTTCCAGTAGGTGAAAATGAGGTACTATCAATCCTAGAATTTGCAGTAGCCCTTATCCAAGCATATGTATTCACACTACTAGTCAGCCTTTACCTACACGACAATACATAATGACCCATCAAACACACACCTACCACATGGTAAATCCAAGTCCATGGCCACTGACAGGTGCCATCTCAGCACTGCTTATAACATCTGGCCTTATTATGTGGTTCCATTTTAACTCCACAACTCTACTGACCTTGGGGTTACTTACCAACACTTTGACGATGCTACAATGATGACAAGATATTGTACGAGAAGGCACATTTCAGGGCCACCATACCCCAGCAGTACAAAAAGGACTTCGCTACGGGATGGTCCTTTTCATTATCTCCGAAATCTTCTTCTTCGCCGGATTTTTCTGATCATTCTACCACTCAAGCCTAGCCCCAACTCCAGAGCCTGGAGGATGCTGGCCCCCAACAGGAATCAACCCCCTGAACCCCTTAGACGTCCCCTTATTAAATACAGCAGTCCTCTTAGCTTCAGGTGTGTCAATCACTTGAGCACATCACAGCCTAATAGAAGGCAATCGAAAACATATAGTGCAAGCCTTATTTATTACCATTGCCCTAGGCCTATATTTAACACTTTTACAAGCATCAGAATATTTCGAAACCCCATTCACCATCTCAGATGGCATTTACGGCTCTACATTCTTCATTGCAACAGGCTTCCATGGGCTACACGTTATTATCTGATCTAGCTTCCTAACCGTGTGTCTTATCCGCCAACTAAATTATCACTTCACATCTAACCACCACTTTGGATTTGAAGCTGCTGCATGATACTGACACTTCGTAGACGTAGTCTGACTATTCCTTTACGTATCCATTTACTGATGAGGTTCATGCTCTTTTAGTATAACTAGTACGATTGACTTCCAATCAATAAGATTTGGTAAATAACCAAAAAAGAACAATTAATACAACAATTATACTAATTACTAACACATCCTTGGCCTCAGTACTAGTATTGGTAGCATTCTGACTACCTCAATTAAATATCTACACGGAAAAATACAGCCCCTACAAATGCGGATTTGACCCTACAGGCTCTGCCCGCTTACCTTTTTCCATAAAATTTTTTCTAGTGGCCATCACATTCCTTCTATTTGATTTAGAAATCGCCCTTCTACTTCCGCTCCCATGAGCCATCCAAACACATGCTAAATCTAATACTCATCATAACCTTTCTCCTAATCCTAATCCTAGCCCTAGGGTTAGTCTACGAATGAATCCAAAAAGGACTAGAATGACAAGAATATGGTAATTAGTTTAAACAAAACAAATGATTTTGACTCATTACATTATGAATATCAATCATAATTACCATATGCCGCTAATCTCCACAAACATTCTTCTAGCTTTCATTACAGCCCTGCTGGGAGTACTAATTTATTGATCACATCTTAAATCTCACATCTTATATCATCCCTACTATCCCTGGAAGGGATAATATTATCAATGTTTATTCTAGTAAGCCTGACAACCCTAAACCTACACTTCACACTAGATAATATTGCCCCTCTCATCCTCCTAGTATTCGCTGCTTGCGAAGCTGCCATAGGCCTTGCACTTCTAGTGATGGTATCCAACACCTACGGCATAGATTATATCCAGAACCTAAACCTCCTACAATGCTAAAAATCATAATCCCAACTATTATACTATTCCCAGTAACCTGGTTCTCTCACCACCGCACATTATGAATTAATACCACAGTTCATAGTCTTATGATAAGCTCAGTTAGCCTCCACCTACTCCACCAACCCACCAATAATCTCAACTTCACCTCAATATATTTCTCCGACACCCTGTCCACCCCCCTCCTTATTCTCACAACATGATTACTCCCATTAATAATCCTACCTAGCCAACATCACCTACGCAAAGAACCATTGGTACGAAAAAAACTTTACATCTCAATACTAATCTCTTTGCAAACACTCCTAGTTATGACATTTACAGCCTCCAAGTTGATCTTGTTCTATGTCTTATTTGAAGCTACACTAATCCCAACCTTGATTATCATCACCCGATGGGGAAACCAAACAGAACAGCTAAATGCTGGATTATATTTTCTGTTCTACACATTACTAGGATCACTCCCCCTATTAATTACCCTGCTCGACACTCAAAATCTCGCAGGATCGCTAAACCTATCTATCCTACCCCTATTCAACCAAAATATACCGGCCTACTCATGGTCCAGTGACCTTGTATGAATCCCATGCATAATAGCATTTATAGTAAAAATGCCCTTATGTGGCACAAACCTATGACTCCCCAAAGCCCACGTAGAAGCCCCAATCACCGGATCTATAGTTTTAGCAGCCATCCTTCTAAAACTAGGAGGGTACGGGATAATACATATCACCACCATTCTTACCCCATTAACAAACGTAATAGCCTACCCCTTCATCACCCTTTCTTTATGAGGTATAGTTATGACAAGCTCCATTTGCTTACGACAAACAGACTTAAAATCACTAATCGCATACTCCTCAGTAAGCCACATAGCCCTAGTGATTGTAGCAATCCTCATCCAAACCCCATGAAGCTTCATAGGGGCAACAGCCCTCATAATCGCCCACAGCCTAACATCATCTATGATATTCTGCCTAGCCAACTTGAACTACGAACGAATCCACAGCCGGACTATAATCCTGGCCCGAGGCTTACAAATGCTACTTCCCCTGATAGCACTCTGATGACTAGCAGCAAGTCTCACCAACTAATGCCCTCAATTAACCTTGTTGGGGAGCTCTTAATCATTATCACATCATTCGCATGGTCAAAGCTATCCATTTTACTCACAGGCTTAAACATACTAATTACAGCCCTCTACTCCCTCTACATGTTTACCATAACCCAACATGGCAAATCTACATTTCACACCCATAACATTAAACCATCTTTCACGTGAGAAAATACTTTAATATCATTACATGTTCTACCCCTACTATCTTTGTCCCTCAACCCTAAATTTATTCTAGGGTTGATATTATGTAAATATAGTTTAACAAAAACATTAGATTGTGAATCTAACAATAGAAGACTTAACCCTCTTATTTACCAAGAAAGATGCAAGAACTGCTAATTCATGCACCTGTGCATAAAAGCATGGCTTTCTTAATTTTTAAAGGATGGGAGTCATCCGTTGGCCTTAGGAGCCAAAAAATTGGTGCAACTCCAAATAAAAGTAATTAACACACTACTATCAACAATAACCGCTACTTTGTTAATTATCCTCACCCTGCCTATTATTCTATCAATAACCTCACCCTGCCTATTATTCTATCAATATGAACAGTACCCCTTTCCCAAATCTAGTTAAACTGTCAATTTTGTGTGCTTTTTCCATCAGCCTAATCCCAGCACTACTGTTTATCTTCTCAGGCCAAGACTCAGTTGTTACAAATTCGCACTGAGTGACAATTCAAACCCTAAAACTATCAACAAGCCTAAAACTCGACTACTTCTCCATTCTATTTATACCTGTAGCACTATTTGTTACATGGTCCATTATAGAATTTTCGATATGATACATACATACACTCTGACCCCCAAATAAACAAATTCTTCAAGTACCTTCTTTTATTCCTCATTACTATAGCCATCCTAGTTACCTCTAAAAACTTGTTCCAACTATTCATTGGGTGAGAAGGAGTAGGCATCATGTCTTTCCTTCTGATCGAGTGATGATACGGACGCACAGATGCCAACACAGCAGCCCTGAAAGCCATCTTATTCAACCGCATTGGAGATATTGGGTTTATCGTATCAATAACCTGATTCTTACTACACTCTAACTCATGAGAAATCCAACAAGTATTTATTACACACCCTAACACCAACATATTACTCCTTGCAGGCCTTCTACTAGCAGCCACAGGTAAATCCACTCAATTCGGCCTACACCCATGACTTCCATCAGCAATAGAAGGCCCTACCCCCGTCTCAGCCCTTTTACACTCCAGCACAATAGTAGTAGCAGGAGTATTTCTCCTCATCCGATTCTACCCCTTACTAATAAACAGCAAGACAATACAGACTATAACCCTATGCTTAGGTGCTATCACAACCCTATTCGCAGCTATCTGTGCCCTAACACAAAACGATATCAAAAAAATCATAGCATTCTCCACTTCAAGCCAACTAGGACTTATAATAGTAACTATTGGCATCAACCAGCCGCACTTAGCCTTCCTACACATCTGTACGCACGCTTTCTTCAAAGCTATGTTATTTATATGCTCTGGCTCCATTATCCATAACTTAAATGATGAACAAGATATACGAAAGATGGGGGGCCTGTTTAACATCCTACCTTTCACCACTTCCTCACTAATAATTGGCAGTCTAGCCCTAACAGGCATCCCTTTTCTAACAGGATTCTACTCCAAGGACTTAATTATTGAAACAGCAAACACGTCTAATACCAACGCCTGAGCCCTATTAATTACTCTAATCGCCACCTCCCTTACAGCTGTGTACAGCACACGCATCATCTTCTTTGCTCTCCTAGGACAACCACACTTCCCTGCAGTAATCAACACCAGTGAAAATAACCCCTTGCTGATTAATTCAATCAAACGCCTAGCAATTGGCAGCATTTTCGCAGGCTACCTTATCTCTAATAACATCCCACCAATAATTACCCCTCAAATAACAATACCCTTACACCTCAAACTTACTGCCATAGCAATCACAATCCTAGGTTTTACTCTAGCAATAGAAATAAACCTGATAACCACAAACCTAAAATTCAAGCACGCTCGCGCACCATACACTTTCTCCAGCTCCTTAGGGTATTTCCCAAACGCAATGCACCGCCTATTACCTAACCTGGACCTAAAGTCAAGTCAAAACATATCTTCCACCCTTCTAGATTTAATCTGACTGGAGAAATCTATACCCAAAAACCTAATACAAGTGCAACTATATGCCTCAAAAACCGTATCTAACCAAAAAGGCCTAATTAAACTATATTTCTCTTCCTTCTTCATCTCCACCCTCTTTGCTCTAACCCTGATAATTTAATTCCCTCGAGTAATCTCAATAATAATAAAAATACTCACAAATAACGATCACCCAGCCACTACCAAAAATCAATTACCACAACTATACAAAGCACCAGTACCCGCAGACAGCATACGAAAAGGCCCAATTCCAATAACATCATATACCTCCCAATCCCCTACCCCATCAAAATTTATCACAACCCCCACTTCAGCATAATAATCACCTGCTAATAAAACCAAAATCACCTCCACAACCATACCCAACACCAACGCCCCCAAAATTGCAACACTCAAACCCCAAGACTCAGGGTACTCCTCAGTAGCTATGGCTGTTGTATAACCAAATACCACTAATATCCCACCCATATAGATCAAAAATACTATCAATCCTATAAAAGACCCCCCAAAACCTATAACAATCCCACAACCTACCCCGCCACTAATAATCAAACCGAATCCCCCATAGATGGGAGAAGGTTTTGAGGAAAACCCTACGAACCCTAAAACAAATAACACACTCAACAATGACACTAAATATATCATTATTCCTACATGGAATCTAACCACGACCAATGACATGAAAAATCACCGTTGTATTTCAACTATAAGAACTTAATGACTAACATTCGAAAAAACCACCCCCTAATAAAAATCATCAATCACTCATTTATCGACCTCCCTGCACCATCTAACATTTCATCATGATGAAACTTTGGTTCACTACTAGGACTATGCCTAATAATCCAAATCATTACAGGACTATTCCTGGCTATACACTACACATCAGACACTACCACAGCATTCTCCTCTGTAGCACATATTTGTCGGGATGTGAACTACGGCTGAATCATCTGTTATTTACATGCCAACGGAGCATCAATATTTTTCTTCTGCTTGTTTATCCATATCGGCAGCGGACTTTATTACGGATCCTTCACCCTCTTGGATACCTGAAACATTGGAATCATATTACTATTCGCAGTAATAGCTACAGCATTCATAGGCTACGTACTCCCATGAGGACAAATATTCTGAGGTGCCACCGTTATCACCAACCTACCATCGGCAATCCCTTATATTGGTATAAGCCTAGTCGAGTGAATCTGAGGAGGTTTCTCAGTAGATAAAGCCACACTCCCACGATTCTTCGCCTTCCACTTTATCCTTCCCTTTATCGTTGCTGCTCTAGTCATAATTCACCTTATTTTTCTCCACGAAACAGGCTCAAACAACCTATCAGGAATCTCATCAGACTCAGACAAGATTCCATTTCACCCCTACTATACACTTAAAGACCTCCTAGGAGTAATCTTCCTACTTATAGCAATCCTATTCATTTTAGTTTTATTTTCCCCTGACCTCCTAGGAGACCCTGACAACTATACCCCCATTAATCCCTTAGTCACCCCACCACACATCAAACCAGAATGATACTTTCTATTTGCCTACGCCATCCTTCGATCAATTCCCAACAAGCTAGGAGGAGTTCTAGCATTAGTCCTATCTATCCTAATCTTAGCCCTCATCCCCCACCTCCACACAGCCAAACAATGAAGCATAATATTCTGCCCATTAAGCCAATGCCTATTCTGAGTATTAGTAGCCAACCTATTGACCCTAACATGAATTGGAGGACAACCTGTAGAAAACCCTTTCATTATCATTGGACAAACAGCATCAATCCTCTACTTTTCAACCATCCTAATTCTCATACCACTAGCAAGCTTATTTGAAAACAAACTACTCAAATGAAGACACAGTCCTAGTAGTATAACAACATTACCCTGGTCTTGTAAACCGAAAATGGAGCGCTCTGCTCCCTAAGACAATTCAAGGAAGAAGCCCTTGCATCTTCACCTTCAACACCCAAAGCTGAAATTCTAATTAAACTATTCCTTGCAAAAGACTCACACCTAGCACAACTCAAATACCCAACAACCACACTCCCACGTCCTATGTACTTCATGCATATTATGTATATCCCCATTAATTATGGTACAGTAATATATATGTTTAACTATACATAAAGTACATATATGTATAATAGTACATTAAGATCTTGTCCCCATGCATATAAGCAAGTACATACTTATATATATCGTACATAGTACATCAAGCCCTTAGTTGGACATAGCACATCCAAGTCAAATCATTTCTCGAGGACATGCAGATCACCTCCAACAGCCCACTCTCTTAATCACCAAGCCGCGCGAAACCAGCAACCCGCTAGACAAGTGTCCCTCTTCTCCCTCCGGGCCCATTAAACTTGGGGGTAGTTAAAGTGAAACTTTATCAGACATCTGGTTCTTACCTCAGGGCCATAAGATCGAAGATCGCCCACACTTTCCCCTTAAATAAGACATCTCGATGGATTAATTACTAATCAGCCCATGCCCAACATAACTGTACTGTCATGCCTCTCGTATCTTTTAATTTACAGGTATGCTTGGACTCATCATCGGCCTCCCGGCCTGCGTGCATACCACTTATTGTAGACGAACCTAACGTGTACCTCCTCCACCCCCATAATAGATCAATAAGGTCATATTAATCCATGCTAGAAGGACATAAATCAAGTACGATACATTCAACTAAGTCTTACATACATATTACACAGGTGTTAATCAGTTCATGCTTTCAGGACATACACATACGTACACACGTACGTACACACATACATACACGACGAACGCAATTACATGCTATGATTATATGTGCAAACCCCCCTACCCCCCATTGCTAATCCGTTAAGGCTCATTTTTGCCAAACCCCAAAAACAAAAACTCAACGCCACAGAATTAGCTCCAAACAGACCCACCTTAACATCCCCGGCCCCACTCTTCCCCATAACAAATTTTATGTATTCAATACTAGCATAATACTTTTGACTTCTCCCCCCCATTGAATTAAAATTTATTTTATTTTTCTCATGATTCCATAACAAAAGCAACCCATTACAACCAACGTTAATGTAGCTTAGAAATTCAAAGCGAAGCACTGAAAATGCTTAGACCAGCTCTTAAAGCTCCATGAACATACAGGTTTGGTCCCAGCCTTCTTATTAGCTGTTAGTAGACCTATACATGCAAGTCACAGCGCCCCCGTGAAAATGCCCTCCAGGCCACACCGGCCAAAAGGAGCGGGTATCAAGCCCACTCTCCACAAAAAGTAGCTCACAACACCTTGCTAAGCCACACCCCCACGGGTAACAGCAGTAACAAACGTTAGGCAATGAACGAAAGTTTGACCTAGCTATACTAACTAACTCAGGGTTGGTAAATTTCGTGCCAGCCACCGCGGTCATACGATTAACCCAACTCTTTAAGGCGTAAAGAGTGTTTTAGAATCAACGAAACACTAAAGTTTAGTCTTAACTAAGCTGTAAAAAGCCCTAGTCAAAGCAAAAATAAATAACGAAAGTGACTTTACATGTCTGCATACACGACAGTTAAGGCCCAAACTGGGATTAGATACCCCACTATGCTTAACCGTAAACCCAAGTAGCATGTCAACAATTCTACTCACCAGAGTACTACAAGCAAGAGCTCGAAACTCAAAGGATTTGGCAGTGCTTTACACCCCACTAGAGGAGCCTGTTCTATAATAGATAAACCCCGATAAACCTCACCACCTCTTGCTAATTCAATCTATACACCGCCATCCTCAGCAAACCCTGTTAAGGACCCACAGTAAGCAAGAGAATTACACATTAAAACGTTAGGTCAAGGTGTAGTCTGTGAGGTGGGAAGAAATGGGCTACATTTTCTACCCTCACAGAACAACTAACACCACCCCTTATGAAAAAAGTGGTTAAGGTGGATTTAGAAGTAAATTAAGAATAGAGAGCTTAATTGAATAGGGCAATGAAGCACGCACACACCACCCGTCACCCTCCTCAAATTAATTTTAACCAAAGTATCCATAATACAACCCCACTAAATTATCAAAGGAGATAAGTCGTAACAAGGTAAGCATACTGGAAAGTGTGAAAGGAATAAGAAGGAAGTGTTTGCACACCCTAAGAGGGGACAGAGGATATTGTGAGGTAGCCTTGGCCATGCCTCATCCCAGATGCCCGACCCCAGGAGGACATCAGCCCCTCTGTCCTGTTCCAGTCTGGCCTGATTGATCTGGCTCCCTCCTACTCTGAGGTAACAGGATCGCTGCACTGGATGCTGAGTTTGGAATTCACTGAACATGCTTGTGACTGGATCCTGGAAGAAGCAGCGACAATCCATTGAGTGGGGGAGGACGACAGAGCAGCTTCTAGCAATGTGAAGAAGCTGGGTTGAGCCAGGCGCAGGGAAGGCGCTAGGTCTCCCTCTCAGGAATGATTAATTGGTGGTTAGAACCTGTCAGTCTGGCTTCGCAGGTCTACACGGCCGGTGGCTTCTCTTGTCACTCAAGGTGGAGGGGGCGGGGCCTGGGCCTTATCCAATCAGGGGCTCTGGGGCGGGACCTGTACCCGGTCCCTTCAAACCTGCCGCGGGAAGGAGAAGGCGACCTTCAAACTGTGTGCATTCTCGCGCCATTCTGGGTCCAGTCTGCGGTGCTCCGAGAGGCCCTAGGATCCTCCACCACAGCTTTTGTCGTCCGCTCATCTAACCTGTGACGTGCACTGCTCGCGAAAGCTGTAGAGAAGACAGCGGGACATTCGAGGCCAGGAAATGGTGAGTGTGAGCCCCGGAGTCCCTAGGCGGGGAGCAGGGCCTGGTTGGAACTGACCAGAGCCGGCTGTGGCGGGACCCGGGCCTCCCAGGAGTCCCGCTCCGGAGTCTGCTGACTCGAGTCGCCGCCGGCACGGGATTCCTCTCTGGGAAGCTCCGCTGCCGCAGCCGAGTGTGTCTCCAGATTGCGCAGTGATGGCGGCAGGATCGTCCCGGAAGGGTCCCAGCTCGGTGTGTTGAGATCGTCCCCACTGTCTTCTTGCGTTAAAACCTAAATTTAAAGGGCCGGGCGCGGTGCCATACGCCTGTACTCCTACCACTCAGAGGGAGGGTTGCTTGAGGTCAGGTGTTCGCGATCACCCTTCTCTCCAAAAAGAATAGAAAAGTTAGCTGGGGGTGGTGGCGGGCACCCGTAGTCCCAGTTCCCTGGGCGGCTGAGGCTGGATGATCACTCGAGCCCAGCAATTTGAGGTTGCTGTGAACTATGACGATGCCACTGCACTCTAGCCGGGCCAACAGAGCAAGACTTTTTCTCCAAAACATAACAGCAAAAAACCTTACAGTGACTCCTTGTCGCTTGTTAACGAAAAAAATCAGAGAAATGCAAGAACTGTTGAATAAACGATCTCGTGTAGTATGATTGCAGTTTCTTTTTATGCATTTCAGAGAGACAAAAAGTGCGATTTAAATAATACATCAAAGGCCAGGCCTGATGGCTTATGCCTGTAATCTCAGCACTCTGGGAGGCTGAGGCAAGGTGGATTGCCTGAGCTCAGGAGTTTGAGACCAGCCTGAGCAAGAGCGAGACCCCGTCTGTAGAAAATAGCTGAATGCTGTGGTGGGTGCCTGTAGTCCCAACTACCAGGGAGGCTGAGGCAGAGAATCGCTTGAGACCAAGAGTTTGAGGTTGTTGTGAGTTATGATGCCACAGCACTCTACCAAGGGTGACAAAGTGAGACTGTCTAAATATATTATATATACATACACACACACACATATCTCAGTCCATGAATGGTGTACACTGATTCACCTCCAAAATTCAGGACATGTTTAAGCTGGTGGTTAGAAGCTATAGGTGGATTTGGGAACTTTTCAGTGGCAGTTGGTTGAGAGTGTTAATTTTTGTCTAAAACTTTGGCATCAGTAGGAAGGAATAATTAATTCAAAGAAGAGGGACTCTGTTACCTGTCGTGTGATACCATACCAGCAACCAAAAAAAGAAAAAACAAACAGGACCTGTTTAACAAATTTTATGGCCAGTAAGACTAAACCCCTTGCGTTGCACAGTCTTGGGTCTTGTTTATAATTTGGTGTCTTATCGCCACACAGAGTCTGTTTTGTGAATCTTGTGATGTCTATAGGGTGTCTCAAAGGTCACCCATAAAGTTGCCAAGCATGTGAAGAAGGGGCAATTGTACCTAAATATACCTTCCTTACAAAATATTACAAAAATTTTACAAACAATTGATCAACATATAGAGAATGTTTTGTAAAATTTTGTAATGAATATTTTATAAATAAAGGTACATTTAGGTACAGTTTCACATTTTCCCTAGTTATGGTGACTTTAGGGCCAACCCTTGGGACACCCTGTATTTTAACATTAATGTTGATGATTGGTATCTAACCTGCAAAATGGAGGGGTTATAACAAAGCATGACCAGCTTCCCTTCCCATCAATGCCTAGAAGTCAGATTTAAGATTTTTCAGGAGTCCCTTTTAGCAAAGAGGTTGGGAGTTTTAGGATTTTATTTTGACTATAGTTTGAAGGAAAGGCTTTATAAAATGCATAAGGAACCAAACTGGATTATATAGTTCACTGGGGGCAAGTATGTGGTCTCTTTATTCGGACTTGTCAACCTGAAATAAGCAAAGGATCAGATTCTACTCTTCCAGAGATTATTCAGGGGAAAAGCTGGGAATGACCGTTTGAGAATACACAGGTATCAGAGAAATGGACTCAGTGCTCCCAAGTTTAAGTTCTAGGCCAGGCCCATTGGCTCATACCTGTAACCCTAGCACTCTGGGAGGCCAAGGCAGGCAAATTGCTTGAGCTCTGGAGTTCTAACCAACCTGATCAAGAGTAAGACTCCATCTCTACTCAAAAAAACAAAACAAAACATAGTTTTAAAAAAAAGTTTAAGTTCTTACTTATATCGGCAAAAAAGCCCAAAGAAATTTAATAAGATTACAACATCTTTGATACAAGTTGAGGTACAAGAGTTTAACACATTTCAGTTTTTCTTTTTTCTTTTTTTCTCTACAATTTTGTTTCCTGCTTGCTTGGGTTTCTCTCAGGCACTGCCACTGCCTTGAGTGAGCCACCCTGGACTCCATCTGCACAGTCAAGGTGGGACCCAAGGTTGGGAATGTGCTGATTTATGGGAGTGTGGTGTTCCTTGTCAAATGGAGTTGATGTGGGCTGTTCACACCACGTTAATAGTATTTGCTAATTTCAGTGAAAAACAAAACATATCTAGTTGTGAATTTCATAAGAATTTAATACAATACTAGATATAACTAGAGAGGGTACATCACGACGATGTTCAATCTCCTTCCTAAGGATATATAATGTCTTTTTATTTATTTGTCTTATCTCTTATATGTCCTTAAGTATATACTTTTTACATTATAATAATATTACAGTCTACATTATTTTTGGGATTTCCCAAAATATTTTTTTTTTGAGACACAGTCTCTGTTGCCATAGCATCACAGCTCACAGCAACCTGACAGCATCCTCTTGCCTCAGCATCCCAATAGCCTGTGCCACCATGCCCAGCTAGTTTTCCTATTTTTATCAGAGACAGGGTCTTGCTCTTGCTCAGGCTGGTCTCAAATTCCTAAGCTCAAGCAATACACTTGCCTAGGCCTCCCAGAGAGCTAGGATTACAGGCATGAGCCACCACTCCCAACCTATCCATTTTTCCATCAATGGACATTTTTGTTGATCCACATCTTGGTTATTGTGAACAATGGTTTTCAAATATCTTGCTTCATGATTCTTCTTTCTGTTATTTTGAGTTCAATATATATGTATTGGAAATTGGGTTGCTGGAATACATGACATTTTATTATTAAAAACTGTTTTCATGGCTTGGCGCCTGTAGCTCAAGCCGCTAAAGCGCCAGCCACATATACCAGAGCTGGCCAGTTTGAATCCAGTGCAGTCCTGCCAAACAATAAGGACAATTACAACCAAACAATAGCCAGGGATTGTCACAGGCACCTGTGGTTCCCAGCTACTTGGAAGGCTGAGGCTAGAGAATCGCTTAAGCCCAGGAGTTGGAGGTTGCTGTGAGCTGTGATGCCACAGCACTCTACCCAGGGCAACGGCTTGAGACTTTGTCTCAAAAAAAAAAAAAAAATTGTTTTTGTGAGACAAGATCTTGCTCTGTTTCCTGGGCTAGAGATCCCTGGTATCATCATAGCTCAGTGCAATCTCAAACTCCTGGGCTTAAGAGATTCTCCTATCTCAGCCTCCTGAGTAGCTGAGACCATAGCTCATGCCATCACACTCAGCTGCTTTATTTATTTTTTTGCAGAGATGGGGTCCCACTATGTTGCCTAGGCTGGTGTCAGACTCCTGGCCTCAAACAGTTTTGGGGGGTGTTTTGTGGGTTTTTGTTTTTTTTTTGAGACAGAGTCTCACTATGTCACAGTAAAGTACTGTGGTGTCACAGCTCACAGCAGCCTCCAACTCTTGGGCTTAAGTGATTCTCTTGCCTCAGCCTCCCAAGTAGGTGGGACTATAGGCACCTGCCACAATGCCCAGCTATTTTTTTTTGTTGCAGTTGTCATTGTTGTTTAGGTGGCCCGGGCCAGCCTTGAACCTGCCAGCTACAGTGCATGTGGCTGGCACCCTAACCACTGTGCTGGGTGCAGAGCCCAATTTTTTTTTTTGAAACAAGAGTCTCTCTCTGTCGCCCTCGGTAGAGTGTGGTGTGTTGTGGCGTCATAGCTCACAGCAACCTCAAACCCATGAGCTCAAGTGATCTTCTTGCCTCAGACTCCTGAGTAGCTGGGATTTATAGGCACGTGTCACAATGCCCAGCTAATTTTTCTATTTCTAGTACAGGCAGGGTCTTGCTCTTGCTCAGGCTGGTCTCAAACTCCTGAGCTTAAGTGATCCGCCCACCTCAGCCTCCCAGAGTGCTAGGATAACAGTTGTGAACCACTATGCCCACCTCACATAGTTTGTTTGTCAAAATCCTAGGATTTTAGGGATGAGCCATCATGTCTGTGCTATGTTTAGTTTTTGAGAAGCCCACCATAGGAGGGAGCCAGTTTACTTTCCATGGCACTTTTGCATGGGTTGTAACTTATCCACATTCTCACTAAAACATTATTTGAGGCATGTGAGTTTTTTTATTTGTAGTAGACATTTAGGAAGTCTTTGCCAGACATGTGATTTGCCAGTATTTTCTCCAGTTTCATGGATTGCCTTCTCCATCTGTTGTTAATGTCCTTTGAGGCATAACTATTAATTTTGATAAATCACATTTCCTTTTCTGTTAGGTCTGACTTCTGGAATTTTTACTTCAATTCCTCCAAAATGCCATCAAAGGTTATACTTTCTTTACAGCCATATTTGAGGATATGTAGTCTCACTATTGAATGTGAACTCTGTTCTGCATAAGTAGGACTTCGGTATGACAGGTGCTACACACCCAATGGACAAAGATATTAAGGGTAACCCAAGCAGGATATATTTCTCCCTGGATTCACCAATATGACATGCTTTCTTATTCTGCTCTTGCTTTACCCAGTAGTTCCACAATACATTGTGGGAGGAAATGAGTATAAACAGAGAGTAAAAGTCTGATGACCAAGTCATGGAAAACAGCAAGCAAGCACAGGTCCCCAGGGCTATGAGTCTCACCCATCTTCCTCTACACATGTGGGATGTTTCAGGACTCAGTGACCTTTGAGGCTGTGAACTTCACTCTGGATGAGTGGGCTTTGCTGGATCCTTCCCAGAAGAACCTCTACAGAGATGTGATGTGGGAAACCTTGAACAACCTGGCCGGTATAGGTAAGGGTGACAATATTCCATCACTCAGTGAATTAGACAAGTGTCTCTTGCTGTAAGTGCTGTTCAGTGATTGATTTGGAAAATGGACAAATGGTGTCTAAATCAGGCACGTCCACAGTATGACATGAACATGGAATATAATCATTTTGTCATAATTATAATAATTCAGGACTTTATTTCTGGGTCTGTATTTTAGGGGAAAAACAGGAAGACCAGACCATTGAAGATCAGTGTAAAAATCCTGGGCGAAAACTGAGGTAATTTGTACTCATGTGACAAAGCAATGTCTTTTGAGAAAATCTTAGCATGTCAGAAAATGTTAAAAATGAGCCAACAAAACAAATAAGCCCAACATCAAATTTATTTATCCTTAGAAGATTTTTTTCTGACAACATAATTTGCCACTTGACATGGATTTTTATTTTATTATTATTATTTTTTTTACAGTTTTTGGCCGGGACTGGGTTTGAACCCGTCACCTCTGGCATATGGGGCTGGTGCCTTTGAGCCACAGGAGCCACCCTGGATTTTTTTTTTTGTTTGTTTTTTTGAGACAGAGTCTATCTTTGTTGCCCTTTGTAGGGTGCTGTGACATCATAGCTCACAGCAATCTCAAACTCTTGGGCTTAAGCAATTCTCTTGCCTCAGCCTCCCAAGTAGCTGGGTCTACAGGTGCCTGCCACAATACTGGGCTATCTTTTAGAGTCAGGGTCTCACTCTGGCTCAGGCTAGTCTTGAACCTGTTAGCTCAGGCAATCCACCTCCCCTGGCTTCCTGGAATGCTAGGATTACAGGCGTGAGCCACTGCCCCTGGCCTTTTTTTTTTTTTTTGAGACAGTATAACTATGTCACCCTTGGTAGACTGCTGTGGCATTTCTGCTCACAGCAACCTCAAACTCTTGAGCTTAAGTGATTCTTTTGCCTTAGCCTCCTAAGTAGTTGGAACTACAGGCACCCACCACAAAGCCCAGCTATTTTTTTGTTGTTGTTGTAGTTGTCATTGTTGTTTAACAGGCCCAGGCCAGGTTCAAACCCACAGCCCCAGGGTATGTGGCTGGTCCCCTAACCACTGAGCTATGGGCGCCAAGCCAGGATATTTGTTGTTTGTCAAATAATTTAGTATGTGGGTCACTACATATAGTGTGTGGATCACTACAAAAGTTTTGAGGCAGACTGTGTTATGGTCCATTATTTCACTCCCAGGAAACACAGTCAACAGTGACCTTTCTGATTCACCCATGCAAGTTTCCCTTTGCCTATCTTATTGGTGTTATTGAGAGGACTTCATTTGTTTCTGTCCATGTGAATTTTATGTTTCTTGATTTTTGTGTAAGTCAAAACTTCTATAATGACCCTCATTATAAGAAACCGTATAACGGGCAGCACCTAAAGCTCAGTGGGTAGGGTGCCAGCCACAAATACCCAGGCTGGTAGGTTCGAACCCGGCCCAGGCCTACTAACAACAATGACAACTGCAACAGCGGGCATTGTGGTGGACACCTACAGTCCCAGCTACTTGTGAGGCTAAGGCAAGAGAATCACTTAAGCCCAAGAGTTGGAGGTTGCTGTGAGCTGTGATGGTACTGCACTCTACAGAGGGCAACATTGTGAGACTCTTGTCTCAAAACAACAACAGCAACAACAAAAGCTATATAAAAATATTATTTGTTGGCTCAGCACCGAAGGTGGTGGGTTTGAGCCCAGCCTGGGCCTGCTAAACAACAATGACAACTGCAACAAAAAATGGCGGGGTGTTGTGGCAGGTGTCTGTAGTCTCAGCTACTTGGGAGGCTGAGGCAAGAGACTTGTTTGGGGCCCCAAGAGTTGGAGGTTGCTATGAGCGGTGACACGACGGCACTTTACCAAGGGTGACATAGTGAGTCTCTGTCTCAAAAAAATGTATATATTATTTGTTTTATGATTGGTATAGAATAGCCATCTTGGAAAGCATGGTCCATTCATGTTCAACAATTCATACAGTATAGAAACCCTCCATTTTCTTTGAAATTTTTAAAAATGTATCTAGGCATGGTGACTAAACTTGTAATCCTAGCACTCTCGGATGCTGAGGTGGACAAATCACCTGAGCTCAGGAGTTGAAGACCAGTCTGAACAAAGCAAGACTCCATCTCTACTAAAAATAGAAAGACTAGCTACTCAAGAGACTGAGACAAGATGATCTTTTGAGCCCAAGAATTTAGGTTGCTGTGAGCTATGAAGCCACAGCACACTACCCAAGGCAGCAGAGTGAGACTGTCTCAAAAAAAAATTTTTTTTTTCAGGTCGGGCGCTGTGGCTCATGCCTGTGATCCTAGCACTCTGGGAGGCCATGGTGGGTGAATTGCCCTAAGCTAACAGGTTCAAGACCAACCTGAGCAAGAGCTAGACCCTGTCTCTAAAAATAGCCAGGCATTGTGCCAGGTACTTGTAGTCCCAGCTAGTTGGGAGGCTGAGGCAAGAGAATGGCTTGAACCCAAGAGTTGGAGGTTGCTGTGAGCTATGACTCCATGGCACTCTACTGAGGGTGAGAAAGTGAGACTCTGTCTTAAAAAAAAAAATTTTTTTTTTAATGCAAGTAGAATGCTTACTATAAAATAAGAAATCATTTACAAACAAAGCCTTAATAATATATTTCTCATTTTCCACAGAAGTCTTATTGAGGAGAGATTCGTTGAAAATAAAGAAAGTAGTGAGCGTAAAAAAATCTTGAGTCAAGATTCAGATCACATGGTGAACAAGAAAACTCCACCTGGACTAAAACCATGTGAAAGGAGGATGTTTGGAAATGTCTGCATTGATCATTCATCTTTTAATAGTCTCATTAGATGTGGCACTGGGCACAAACCATCAGAGTATGAGGAATGTAGACAAAAGCCATATATGCATAACCATTGTGAGAAAACTTTCAGTTACCCCCATTCCTTTGGAAGGCATGAAAGGTCTTCCACTGGAAAAAAAAACCTATGATTGTAAGGAATGTGGAAAAACTTTGAATTCTCTCACAGGCTTTCGAAATCACATGGTCATGCACAGTGGAGATGGACCTCATAAATGTATGCTTTGTGGGAAAGCATTTGCATTTCTCAGTTTATATTGTAAACATGAAAGAATTCAGAATGGAGAGAAACCATATAAATGTAAAGAATGTGGTAAAGCCGGGCGGCACCTGTGGCTCAGTGAGCAGGGCGCCGGCCCCATATGCTGAGGGTGGCGGGTTCAAACCCAGCCCCGGCCAAACTGCAACAAAAAAATAGCCGGGTCTTGTGGCGGGCGCCTGTAGTCCCAGCTACTCGGGAGGCTGAGGCAAGAGAATCGCTTAAGCCCAGGAGTTGGAGGTTGCTGTGAGCTGTGTGAGGCCACGGCACTCTACCGAGGGCCATAAAGTGAGACTCTGTCTCTACAAAAAAAAAAAAAAAAGAATGTGGTAAAGCTTTCCATAGCTCCAGTTCTATACAAGTACATGAAATAACTCACACAGGAGAGAAACCATATGAATGTAAGGAGTGTGGGAAAGCCTTCATTCATTTCAGTTCCTTTCATATACATGAAAGGACTCATACTGGAGAAAAACCTTATGAATGTGAGCAATGTGGCAAAGCATTTGCTCAGCAGAGGAGCGTTCAGTGGCACATGAGAATACACACTGGAGATAGACCTCATAAATGTAAGATATGTGGGAAAGCCTTTTACTCTCCCAGATCATTTCAAGCACATGAGAAAATTTACACTGGAGAGAAACCCTATGAATGTAAGCAATGTGCTAAAACCTTCACTTCCTCCACTTCCTTTCGATATCATGAAAGAATTCACACTGGAGAGAAACCCTATGAATGTAAGCACTGTGGTAAGGCTTTTAGGTCTGCCAAGAATATTCAACTACATGAAAGGACTCACACTGGAGAGAAACCATATGAGTGTAAGGAATGTGGGAAGGCATTCAGTTTTCCCAGTTGCCTTCACATTCATGAAAGGACTCACACAGGACAAAAACCTTATGAATGCAAGCAGTGTGGGAAAGCACTCCATTGTGTCCGTTACTTTCATAAATATGAAAGAACTCACACTGGAGAAAAACCCTATGAATGTAAACAATGTGGTAAAGCCTTCGGTTGTTCCACCTCCTTTAAATATCATGAAAGGACCCACACTAGAGAGAAGCCCTATGTATATAAGCACTGTGGTAAAGCCTTCAGATGTGCCAAGTGGATTCGAGTACATGAAAGGACTCACACTGGAGAGATACCCTATGAATGTAAGCAATGTGGAAAAGCCTTCAGGTCTTCGACTTCCTTTCGAAATCATGAAAGGACCCACACAGGAGAGAAGTCCTATGAATGTAAGCACTGTGGCAAAGCCTTTGTGTCTGCCAAGTGAATTCAAGTACATGAAAGAATTCACACGGGAGAGAAACCCTATGTCTGTAAGACATGTGGGAAAGCCTTCATTCGTTCCAGTGTCTGTAGAAGACATGAAAAAACTCATACTGGAAGTTGTTTGGGTGGCGCCTGTGGCTCAGTGAGCAGGGTGCCAGCCCCATATACCGAGGGTGGCGGGTTCAAACCCAGCCCTGGCCAAACTGCAACAACAAAAAAGCCGGGCGTTGTGGTGGGCGCCTGTAGTCCCAGCTACTCGGGAGGCTGAGGCAGGAGAATCGCCTAAGCCCAGGAGTTGGAGGTTGCTGTGAGCTGTGTGACACCACAGCACTCTACCAAGGGCAATAAAGTGAAACTCTGTCTCTACAAGAAAAAAGAAAAAACTCATACTGTTAATGTATGAAAGAAATGCTATTATTATAAGGAATTTTCAAAGCATTCGGTTTTCTCAGTTTCTTTCAAATACCAAAAAACAGAATAGAGAAAGACCCTATGACATAACTGACTTTCTTTTTTTTTTTTTTATAGCAACAGTCTCAGTTTATCGCCCTTGGTAGAGTGCTATGGCGTCACAGCTCACAGCAACCTCCAATTCCTGGGCTTAGGCAATTCTCTTGCCTCAGCCTCCCGAGTAGCTGGGACTACAGGCACCTGCCACAAAGCCCAGCTATTTTTTTTGTTGAAGTTTGGCTGTAACCCACCACCCTCAGTATATGGAGCCGGCACCCTACCCACTGAGCCACAGGTGCTACCCTTTTTTTTTTTTTTTTTTTTTAGTTTTTGGCTGGGGCTGGGTTTGAACCTGCCACTTCTGGCATATGGGGCAGGCGCCTTACTCCATTGAGCCACATGTGCCGCCCTCCTTTTATTTTTTTATGTGTTAATATTTTTATTGAACAGGAAACCTGTGAGTTAAATAATTAAGTTAATAACTTGATTCTCATTTTCTTCACTAAATCCTGCTCTCAGGTAAATTTTCTTATTGGTAATTCACTGTTTATTTGTGCTTTTAAATGAAGCTAGTAATGTGGTTTAATCATTGGAAGGTCAATTTCAAGAGCCAGATAGGTCTGGGTTCAAATCTCAACTTAAGGCTCAGGGCCTGTAGGTGCCAGTCACATACACCTGAGCTGGCGGGTTCGAATCCAGCCTGGGCCTGCCAAACAATGAGGGCTGCAACAACAACAAAAAAACAATATCCAGGCGTTGTGGCAGGTGCATGTAGTTCCAGCTACTTTGGAGGTAGAAGCAAGAGAATCACTTGAGCCCAGGAGTTGGAGGTTGCTGTGAGCTGTGATGCCATAGCACTCTACCCAGGGCGACAGCCTGAGGCTCTGTCTCAAGAAACAAAAAATCTCAACTTAAGCTCTTGTAACTCAGTTTTAGGTAAGTGCTATTATTGGGGTGACTGTCCCCTACAAATCTCATTTTGAAATTTGATCCCTAATGTTGGAGGTGGGACCTAACAGAAGGTGTTTAGGTCATGGGGACAGATCCCACATGAATGGCTTAGCACTGTCCTTAAGGTAATGAGTGGGTTTTCCTGTTAGTTCCCTTGAGACCTGATTGTTAGAAAGAACCTTGCACCTGCCCCCCACTTTCTCTCAAAGTATGATCTTTATTCCCACAGGCTCCCTCCCCGCCTTTTTCTTTTAGTTTTTTGAACCAGGTTACATTGATTGCATTTGTTAGTTAAAGTCACTGTTGTGTCCCACCCCCAAAAGGGGTGTCACACACCATAATCCCCCACCTCCCTCTCACCTTCCCTCTCTCTGCTCTCCCCTTCTCCCACTTTGTACTAGGTCATTAATTGTCCTCATACCAAAATTGAGTACATAGGATTCTTGCTTCTCTATTCTTGTGATGCTTTACTAAGAATAATGTGTTCCACTTCCATCCAGGTTAATGCAAAAGATATAAAGTCTCCATCTTTATTTTTATTTTTAATTTAATTATTATTATTATTATTATTATTATTTTGAGACAGAGTGTCACTGTTTCACCCTGGGTACAGTGCCATGGCATCGCAGCTCACAGTAACCTCAAACTCTTGGGCTTAAGGGATTCTCTTGCTTCAGCCTCCCAAGTGGCTGGGACTACAGGCACCCACCACAACACCTGGCTATTTTTTTTCATTGTTGTTATTGTTGCAGTTGTCATTGTTGTTTAGCAGGCCTGGGCCGGGTTTGAACCCACTACCCTTGGTGTATGGGGCCAGCATCCTAACAACTGAGCTACGGGTGCCATGCCACTCCATCTTTTTTAATGGCTGAATAGTATTCCATGGTATACATATACCACAGCTTCTTAATCCAGTCCTGGGTTCTTGGGCATTTAGGCTGTTTCCATATTTTGGTTATTGTATATCGAGCTGAGATAAACAGTCTAGTGCAAGTGTCCTTTGGTAAAATGATTTTTTTCTTCTGGGTAGATTCCCAGTAATGGGATTACAGGATCAAATGGGAGGTTTAGCTTGAGTTCTTTGAGGGTTCTCTGTACTTCCTTCCAAAAAGGTTGTATTAGTTTGCACTCCCACCAGCAGTGTAAAAGTGTTCCCTTCTCTCTGTATCCATACCAGCATCTGCAGTTTTGAGATTTTGTGATGTGGACCATTCTCACTGGGGTTAGATGTTATCTCAGGGTGGTTTTGACTTGCATTTCTCTAATAACTAGGGATGATGAGCATTTTTTCATATATTTGTTAGCTATTTGTCTTTAGAGATGGTTCTATTCATCTCTCTTGGCCATTGATATAAGGGATTGCTGGCTTTTTTTTTCCATTTTGAATTTGTGTTATTTTTCTTCTTTTTTTTTTTTTGAAGTTTATGACCAGGGCTGGCATATGGGGCTGGCGCCCTACTCCTTTGAGCCACGGGCACTGCCCATGTTATTTTTCTTCTTAAGAGAATTCAGGAAGAAGAAAATCTTTTGAAACTAATAAACCATCCCATGCATTTTCAAACAATTCCTTTCTTGGGTGGTGCCTGTAGCTCAGTGGGTAGGGCACCAGCCACATACACTGAGGCTGGTGGGTTCAAATCTAGGCCCAGCCTGCTAAACAACAATGACAACAACAAACAATTCCTTTCTTTTCGAGAACTTCTAAGCAATCACACTGCTGCCATAATGAAGTTTTTGGGAGTAGTAGCTAGGTATCTTTCCTTCACACCTCTTCTTTTTCTGGTAGACTGCATAAAGTTAGCTAGATAGATCTCAGGGGAAGAGGTCTCAAGAAAGAAGAGTCATCTCTTCTGCATGCAGTTGTGCCTGTGCAGTTTCCTTCTCATGGCTAAATTAGCTGCTCTCCGTACGTTGATAAGAACTCATTAAAAAAAAAAAAAAAGACAAAAAAGAATCATTGAAATCTCATTTTTCTGCCACACGAAAGTAGAGCAGCAGCTCAAAGTAAGCCAAACAGTCTGTAAGTAGTCTGTGCAGTATCTCCTCACATCCTAATTACAACCTCTGAGAACTGCCAACTGCATTTTCCAGAAAGGTTAATGATTGTTGCCTTTTTTCACGTTGATTAATTTGAATTCTCTGTAGTTCCTCATTATCAAAAATTTGTCCAATTCAAAATATGCAAATATCCTTATATCCTTTCCCATTGTGTAGGTTGTCTATTTGCTTTGGTTGTCTCCTTAGCTGCACAGAAGCCTTTCAGTCTAATTAAGTCTCTTTTGTTTATTTTTGTTATTGTTGCAATTGCTATGGAAGTCTTCTTCATAAAGTCTTTACCCAGGCCGATATCTTCAAGTGTTTTTCCCATACTTTCCTTGAGGATTTTTATCATTTCATGCCTTAAATTTAGGTCTTTTATCCACCTTGAATCAATTTTTGTGAGTGGAGAAAGGTGGGGTCCAGTTTCAGTCTTTTACATGTGAATATCCAGTTCTCCCAGCACCATTTATTGAATAGGGATTCTTTTCTCCAGTGTATCTTCTTGTTTGGTTTATCAAAGACTAGGTGACTGTAAGATGTTAGTTTCATCTGGTTTTCTGTTTGGTCCAGATGTCTCTGTCTCTATTTTTGTGCCAATACCATGCTGTTTTGATCACTATGGGCTTGTAGTACAGCCTAAAGTCTGGTAGGCTGATGGTCCTGGCTTTGTTTTTATTACTAAGAACTGCCTTAGCTATATGGGTTTTTTTCTGGTTCCATACAAAACAAAGAATTATTTTTTCTAAGTCTTGAAAGTACGATGTTGGTATTTTAATAGGGCTGATGTAGAATCTGTAGATTGCTTTGGGATGTATAGACATTTTAGCAGTGTTGATTCTTCCCAGCCGTGAGCATGGTATGTTCTTCCATTTGTTAATATCCTCTGCTATTTCTTTTCTTAGGGTTTCATAATTTTCTTTATAGAGGTCCTTCAACGTTTTGTTAGGTATATTCCTAGGTGTTTCATTTTCTTTGAAGCTACTGTGAAGGGGATTGTGTCCTTAACTTCTCATCTTGGCTCTTATTGGCATATACAAAGGCTACTGATTTGTGGACATTGATTTTATACCATGAGACATTACTGTATTTTTAAATCATTTCCAGGAGTCTTGTGATTGAGTCTTTGGGGTTCTCTAAGTAAAAGATCCTATCATCAGCAAAGAGGGAGAGTTTGACCTCCTCTGTTCCCATTTGGATGTCCTTTATTTCCTTCTCTTTCCTGATTGTATTGGTTAGAACTTCCAGCACTATGTTGAATAGTAGTGGTGATAGAGGACAACCTTGTCTGGTTCCTATAGGCCAGACGTCCTCAAACTTTTTAAACAGGGGGCCAGTTCACTGTCCTTCAGACTGTTGGAGGGCTGGTCTATAGTTTAAAAAAAAAAAAACAAACTATGAACAAATTCCTATGCACACTGTACATATCTTATTTTGAAGTAAAAAAACAAAACGGGAACAAATACAATCACACCACCTCATGTGGCCCCCAGGCCGCAGTTTGAGGACCCCTACAATAGGCAAAAAGCCTATATGCCTCTATGCCCACCATTCTAAGAGTGAGCAGAGACAAATTCTTACTTTGCACAGTCAGGCTGAAACCGGGGCTGAACCCTAACTAGGCCATTAAGCCTGCGTGCTTTGGAGGTGAAAGTCTAGTACTCAGAAGCTGGCCATGGGGCTAGGGCATGCAAGCACACCATTGGTAAGTCCTAGCAATCTCTGGGCTATGGTTTTGTAAGATAAGGTCTTGGCCTCCAGGTGATTTGTGCTTTCAGAGAGCAGGAGAACAATCAACCTTTTCCCCACAGCAATCTTGTGACTTAGCGGCTAATGGGAAAAATGGCTAATAGCATGTTTTTCTGGGACTAACTAATTTTAAATATAGTAGAAAGAATGAGTATCAATTGATCAGTAGATTGGCAGATTCCAGGAAAGGATTAATTTGTCCTTATAATATACATATGAAGTGCTTATATGTTTATTGATTAACAGTGTGTATATGCAGAACTGGCTATTTAAGTGGGTCAGAAATAAAGAAGTTTGCTACATGCCACCAAAGCTTTAGCCCCCTTTGCCTCATCCTATTTCAATAAGCAGGTCTAATCTCCGCATTATCGTCCACCCAAATGGCCCTCACACAGCACGTTCCAGTTCTAAGTGGAAAGGCTTTCAGTTTTACTCCATTCGGTAAAATATTAGCTGTGGGTTTGTTATAGATGGCTTCGATCAATTTAAGAAAAGTGCCACCTATACCTGTACTCTTTAGTTTTCTAATTACAAAAAGATGCTGGATTTTATTGAATGCTTTTTCTGCATCTGTTGAGAGGATCCTATGATCTTTGTTTTTGCTTCTGTTGATGTGGTAGATTATGTTTATGGACTTGCGTATGTTAAGCCACCCTTACATACCTGGGATGAAACCTACTTGATCATGATGTATGACTTTTTTGATGAGAAACTGTAATCTATTGGCTAGGATTTTGTTGAGAATTTTTGTATCTACATTCATTAGTGAAATTGGTCTGAAGTTCTCCTTTTTATTTGAGTCTTTTCCTGGTTTTGGTATCAGGGTGATGTTTGCTTCGTAGAACTTATTGGGGAAGATTTTCTTCCTCCTCAATTTTTTGGAATAATTTCTGCAGTGTAGGAATAAGCTCTTCTTTGAAGATTTGATAGAATTCTGGTGTGAAGCCATCTGGACCAGGGCATTTTGGGGGATGGGGGGGGAGATTTTTTATTGTTTCTTTGATCTCAGTGCTTGAAATTGGTCTGTTTAGGAGATCTATTTCTTCCTGGCTATGTCTAGGGAGAGGGTATGGTTCCAAATATTGATCTATTTTCTTCACATTGTCAAATTTCTGGGCATAGAGTTTCTTGTAGTATTCAGAGATAATCTCTTGTATCTCTATGGCATCTGTTTTTATTTCCCCTTTACCATTTCTGATTGAGATTACTAGAGATTTTACTTTTCTGTTTCTAGTTAGTCTGGACAAAGGTTTATTTACTTTATTTATTTTTTCAAGAAACCAACTCTTCGTTTCATTGATGTTCTGAATGATTCTTTTGTTTTCAATTTCATTAATATCTGACTTAATTTTGGATATTTCTTTTTTATTTTTTTTCAGACAGAGTCTCACTGTGTCACCCTTGACAGACTGCCGTGGTGTCACAGCTCACAGCAACCTCAAACTCTTGGGCTTAAGCCATTCTCTTGCCTCAGCCTCCCAAGTAGCTGGGACTACAGGTGCCCACCACAATGCCCAGCTATTTTTTTTTTTTTACTGCAGTTGTCATTGTTGTTGTATTGCAGTTGTCACCCTCGGTGCATGTGGCCAGTGCCATAACCACTGTGCTGCAGGCACCAAGCCAAATTTTGGATATTTCTTTTCTTCTGCTGGGTTTAGGCTTAGATTGTTTTTCTTTTTCCATTTTCATAAGATGGTTTGTGAGTTTGTTGATGTGCTGTCTTTCTGTTTTTTGGAGATAGGCATCTAATGCGATAAATTTTCCTTTCAGGTCTGCTTTTGCTGTATCCCACAAGCTTTATTGTTGTTATGCTCAAGGAAGTTAATGATTGCCTTTTTTATCTCTTCTTGCACCCAACTGTCATTCAGCATAAGGTTGTTTAATTTCCCTGCCTTTGTATGGGGTTGAATGTTTTTTTTGTTTGTTTGTTTTGTTTTTTGAGACAGAGTTTCACTTTGCTGCCCTTGGTAGAGTGCCATGGTGTCACACAGCTCACAGCAACCTTCAGCTTTTGGGCTTAGACAATCTCTTGCCTCAGCCTCCGGAGTAGCTGGGACTACAGGTGCCCACCACAATGCCTGGCTATTGTTTGTTGCAGTTTGGCCAGGGCCAGGTTTGAACCCACCACCCTCCATATATTGGGCCGGCACCCTACTCACTGAGCCACAGGTGCCACCCAGGGTGGAATGTTTTTGTTGGAGTTGAGTTCTAACTGAACTTGTGGTCTTAGAAGATACCAGGTAAGATTTTAATTATTTTGATTATGTTGAGGTTTGTTTTGTGTCCTAGCATATGATCAATTTTAGAGAATGTTCCATGGGCTGATGAGAAGAACGTATATTCTTTAGCTTAGGGATGGATTGTTCTATGTACGTCTATCAAGCACAGTTGTTCTAGGGTCACATTTAAGTCTCTTGTATCTTTGTTTAGTTTCAGTTTAGAGGATCTCTCCAGCTCCGTAAGAGGAGTGTTAAAGTCCCCTGATATTATGGTATTATGAGATATCATATTGATCAGACTAATTAAGGTCTGTTTCAGGAATCTAAGGAACATTTAGCTTGGGTGCATAAATGTTTAGAATCAAAATGTCTTCCTGGTGCATTTTCCCTTGACCAATATGAAGTGATCATCATTGTCTTTTTTTTTTTTACTTTAGTTGCTGTAAATCCACTTGTATATGAAAATAAGATTGTAACTCCTCTTTTCTTCTAAACTCTGTTTGCCTGAAAAATTGTCTTCCTTCCCTTAACTCTGAGTTTTAATTTGTCCTTTGAGGTTGGGTGTGTTTCCTGCAGACAATAAATGGATGGCTTGTGTTTTTTTTTATCCAATCAGTCAGTCTATGCCTCATCAGTGGGGAATTCAAGCCGTTAACACTTATTGAGATAATTGATAAGTACGGTGGCATTTTAGTCATTTTGTGATAGTCCATTGTTTAATGTTATCTTTTGCATCATTGTGGAAGCTAGGTTTTGTCCTTTAGTTTCTGGGTGCTTACTTTGCTGGTGCTCCATTGTGATGGTTAGTGTGTAGAACAGGTCAACACATTTCCTATAGAGCTAGTTTTGTTGTGGCAAACTTTTTCAATGTTTGCATATCAGTAAAATATTTGATTTCTCCATCAATTTTGAAGCTTAGCTTAGCAGGATATAGAATTATGGGCTGAAAATTGTTTTATTTAAGTAGATTAAAGGTAGATGTCCATTTTCTTCTGGCTTGAAAAGTTTCATTTGAGAAGTCTGCAGTCACCCTGATGTATTTACCCAAATAGGTCAATTGGCGCTTCCTCCTTGCAGCCTGCAGAATCTTTTCTTTTGCTTGACTTTGGACAGGTTCATCACAATGTGTCTTAGAGAAGCTCAATTTGAGTTGAGATGACCTGGGGTCCAACATCCCCCTGAAAATAGTGTATCAGAATCTTCGCTGATATTTGAGAAATTTTCATTTA
Source organism: Nycticebus coucang (assembly GCF_027406575.1). Classification (NCBI taxonomy): domain Eukaryota; kingdom Metazoa; phylum Chordata; class Mammalia; order Primates; family Lorisidae; genus Nycticebus; species Nycticebus coucang. The sequence continues at coordinate 65,609,080 of NC_069782.1, read as the reverse complement.
TAATATTCTCCATTATGGCTTCCACTCCTCCTCCTCCATTCCTCAAACTCATATGTTTGAATGCTTCATGAAGTCCCATAATTTTGTCAGTGAACCTTCTGCTTTCTCTTTTTCTCTGACTCTTTAACTATCCAAGTTAACTCAAGAGCTTTGTTCTCTACCTCTGAGAGTCTTCTGCATGGTCTAATCTGTTACTTTCTACTGCATCTTTGACTTTCCTAATTACTGCTTCAATTCCTTTAGCTCTGCTATATCCTTTCTATATTCTTCATATTGTTCATCTCTTATTTGATTGTGTTTTTGGATTTCCTTTTGGTTATTTTCCACTTTCTCAGCAATTTCCTTCATTGTTTTTATCATCCATATTTTAAATTCCCCTTCTGTCATTTCTAACATTTCTTTATAGGTGGACTCCTCTGCAGCAGCTACCTCATGGTCTCTTGAGGGGGTTGCTCTGGTCTGGCTTTTCATGTTGCTAGGATTTTTCTGCCATGTCTTCCTCGGGAGTGTTTTCTTTTGTTTGTTTCCTTGCCCTAATTTTCCTTTCCTTCCCTTCTACTCTTTAATTTACTGAGCCTCTGACCTAAGGTGTTGATGTGTCCTTTTGGTACAGGACTGTAATGAAAGGGCATTTTATCTTATGATAAAATCTTGTCACAGATGCTCTTGTCTCCAAAGTAAATCTTCAGGTCTGTTTGTTGGATGTTGTATCCCAGCAGTATCTAAGATGAGATTTGGTGTTTGGCAGCCCCAGTCTCACGGTTCTAGTCCAGATGCCCTCATGAAGCTTCCTTGAGATCCATTCCAAGGGTGCCACTCAAACCTCTGGTCTCTTCCTCCCCCATTCCTTCCTTCAGTTCTTTCCTTCTTGGGATCATTTGACAATGATGATCCTAAGTCATGTAATAAACTTTTCCATAAAGTACACCAGACATTGTTCCAAGCACTTCAGAAACACTACCTCATTTACATTTAATCATAGCAACCTAACAGGTATGTGTTGCTATACTCTCATTTTACAGATGAGGAGGCTCAGAGTGTTTAGAGAACTTACTCAGAACTCCAACATAACTGACTTTCAATTTGAGAAGAAAAATCTGTGATAGGATTATAAAATCTACAGTTGGAGTTGAATAATTCCATGATACAATTCTCCAATAGCACATTTACCTGAGATTTCAAAGGCCAACATGAGTCACATTTTAGAGGCACCATACACAGTAACAGCCAGATTCATAACAGCCACCTGTTTCCAGCACATTTTCCTGAATCCTTGGCTTGCCCATCCAAAAGTATCCCCAAGAACACTTACCTTTCGTTTTCTCAGAGGTGTAGCTTTCCAAAGATGTTCCTAGAAATTCCACATTAAAGAACCATCTGTGGTAGAATGGAAATTGAAGAAAATGGAAAGAAGAGTAACAAAAACATTTTGAAAGGATAAAACAAAAGTTCTGCAGTCTATTTTTTTGTCAGTCTTTATAATGTCATTACCAGAGATCTGATTCAGATTGTCATGGATGGGAATACACTCATGGTCTAATCTTGTCTGCCAATGGAAATTGGTGTAAGGGATAATTTGTATGCAAGTTCCTAGTGGTAGTGACTGTGTTCTTGAATCAGCTTGACAGCTACATGCTGCCATCAAAAAGAACTGGAGGGGAGCTTGTTTCCCTATTGCAATGTGCAGTGACTGCCCTCACCCGGCATTTCCATGTGAGAATAAGCACCTTCTGTCTTAATTCTAGCACTCTGGGAGGCCAAGGCAGGTAGATTGTTTGGTCTCAGTAGTTGGAGATCAGCCTAAGCAAGAGTGAGACCCCCCTCTCTACTAATAAATACACGAAACTAGCCAGGTACCTATCGTCCCAGCTATTATAGAGACTAAAGCAAGAAGATCTCTTGAGCCCAAGAGTTTGAGGTTCCTATGAGCCATGATGATGCCACAGCACACAACCCAGGGTGACAGAACGGGACCGTCTCCAAGAAGAAAAAAAAAAGTAAGCAACCGAACAAAAACTCCCCTACACCTTCCTTTTAAGAGGAAATTTTTTGGCTTGGCACCCGTAACACAGTGGGTACAGTGCCAGCCACATACACCAAGGGTGGCAGGTTCGAACCCAGCCCAGGCCACCTAAACAACAATGACAACTGCAACAAAAAAAAAAAAGGAAATTTTTAGTGTTTCCTGTTATCCAAAGCTGAATGTACTGCCTGTGTTTATTTTCAAATATTATTATTATTATTATTGTTATTTTTTTTAGACAGAGTCTCAAGCTGTTGCCCTGGGTAGAGTGTCATGGCATCATAGCTCACAGTAACCTCCAACTCTTGGGCTCAAATAATCCTCTTGCCTTCGTTTTTCTATTTTTAGTAGAGATGGGGTCTTGCTTTTGCTCAGCTGATCTCGAACCATGAGCTCAGGCAATCTACCTGCCTCGGCCTCCCAAAGTGTTAGGGTTACAGGCATGAGCCACCGCACCCGGCCAATTATGTTTGATTTTATGTGATTAAAAATAATACGTAACTTTTTGCCACCAAGATTTCTGTGTGTATTTCTTACGTATTTTGTCTAAATGTTTTCAACAACTTGTATTCTAATGAATGTTACTATACTCAAGTTACTGAGGGGACATATTAAAATGTCTCATTGCCATCATGGATTACATCAAGTTATAATGATACCAAGTTAATCTTTTTTTTTTTTTTAATTAAATCATAACTGTATACAATGATATGATTATGGGGCATCATACACTCACTTCATAAACCATTTGACACATTTTTATCACAGTGGTTAACATAGCCTTTCCGGCGTTATCTCAGTTACTGTGCCAAAACATTTACATTCTACATTTACCAAGTTTCGCAAATACCCCTGTAATATGCACCACAGGTGTGATCCCACTGATTCCCCTCCCTCTACCCACCCCCCCCTTTCCCACTTCCCCCTATTGTTAAGTTGTAGCTGGGTTATAGCTTTCATGTGAGAGTCCCAAATTAGTTTCACCAAGTTATTCTTTTGATATTGCAAGTCCATATTACTATGTGTGTTAAACTTTTTTTTTTTTTTGTGGTTTTTGGCCAGGGCTGGGTTTGAACCCACCACCTCTGGCATATGGGACCAGCGCCCTAGCCCTTTGAGCCACAGGCGCCGCCCATGTGTGTTAAACTTTAGTCATTTTTTATCTTGTAAGTTTTACTTTTTATCCTATATACTTTTTTAATTTATTTATTTTCATTTATTATTAAATCATAGCTGTGTACATTAATGCAATCATGGGGCACCATACACTGGTTTTATGTACCATTTGATATATTTTCTTTTTTTTTTTTAATTTCAACTTCCTTGTTCATTCTTCTTTGTTTGAAGTACTGTTTTTTATCTTCCTCTGGCGGGTTCTTGATGTTAGTAGAGACGGGGTCTTACTCTGGCTCACACGCTGTTACATAGAGGTCACGAACCTCTGAGCTCAGGCAATCCACCCGCCTCGGCCTCCCACAGCGCTGGGACTACAGGCGTGAGCCACCACGCCCGGCCCATTTGATATATTTTCATCACACTGGTTCACATAGCCTTCCTGGCATTTTCTTAGTTATTATGTTGAGACATTTACATTCTACATTTAGTAAGTTTCACATGTACCCTTGTAAGATGCACCATAGGTGTGGTCCCACCAATTTTTTATCCTATATACTTATTGTTTTTATCTCATGCCAAAATCTTCTTTACTCATAATCCCAGAATCTAAATAATGCTGTTATGTGTGTGGTATTCTGTATTGTGCAAGATCCAACAGTATCTCACCTGTTGTCAAAGACAGTATGGTAAATTGTACTAGTAAATACAACTGTAAGCCAAAAGTGACTGTGGGATATATATGAGGATTCTTAGTAGAATTTCTTATAAGATTTGTACTTTAAGTGCACTGATTACTATTTAAGAAACTGAGTCATTTCTATATATTGAGTGTTGTCAGAATGTGAACTTAAGTCTACCCTGGCATAATAATTTCAGCATAGAAGTCTGAAAAATGGAATGTAGGTATCCCTAAATGATTAAACTTGCAAGTCACATCATCTGAAGAGAGGAATTTTCATCACATGTATGATTTGTAATGCACTCTTAAATTTAGAGACATATTTGCTCAGAATGTCCTTAGTTTTGTCTTGATCTGCTATTTTTTTGTTGCAATTTGTCTGGGGCCAGGTTCAAACCTGCCACCCTCGGTATATGGGGCTGGTGCCCCACCTACTGAGCAATAGGCACCACCCAACGCCTGGCTATTTTTCGGTTATAGTTGTTGTTGTTTGGCAGGCCCAGGCTGGATTCGAACCCTCCAGCTCTGGTGTATGTGGCTGGTGCCTTAGCCACTTGAGTTACAGGTGCCAAGCCAGCTTTATCATCTCTTTATCAAGATGCAAAGTCTGCCTTAGATAGTTTTCAGTAACTTAATATCATCATTTATATGTCATTAATATTTTCCTGATGTAGTTTTTTTTTTTTTTTTTTTGACACAGAGTCTCAAGCTGTCACCCTGGGTAGAGTGCTGTGAGCATCATAGCTCACAGCAACCTCCAACTTGGGCTCAAGTGATCCTCTTACCTCATTTTTTCTATTTTTATTAGAGATGGGTCTCACTCTTCCTCAGGCTGGTCTTGAACTTGTGAGCTCAGGCAATATCCACCAATTCAGCCTCCCAGAGTGCTAGGATTACCGTCGTGGGCCACTGTGCCCAGCCTAACCTGATACAGTTTTGTTTCTGATTTTCTTGCTTTGGTTTGTTGAAAACATGCTGCCACCTGACATCATGGGTCAACTAGTTTACTGACTCTTTGCCCTGTTTATGGGACTTCAGTTATTTCAAGTTTCTTTTGTAACTTTGTTGATAATGTCATTCTTGGTTCTGTTTCCAAGTTGAAATGCAACATGAATTTTTTACCCATTGTGAACAATCTACTATGTTGTAGATAATAGATCAATTCAAATTTACTAGGAAATGCTGATAAAGTGTGATGTATATGAATTAACCATCTCATCTTTTATATGTGTTTTTTCCTTTTGGCTCATTTCCTTTTGGCCATTTATTGTTAAACAGAATCTCTTTGTGAAAAATTATTGATTTATGCTAGTTGCCACTGGTTGAGATTTTGTCCTATTGGATCATAATTTCCAGTTGTTTACTCACATTTAATTCATTTGTATGTTTACTCCTTCTTTTTTTTTTTTTTTTTTTGATAGAGACAGAGTCTTACTATGTCACCCTGGGTAGAGTGCCATGGCGTCACAGCTCACAGCAACCCCAACTCCTGGGCTTAGGCAATTCTCTTGCCTCAGCCTCCTGAGCAGCTGGGACTACAGGTGCCTACCACAACGCCTGGCTATTTTTTGTTGCGGTTTGGCCAGGGCCAGGTTTGAACTCGCCACCCTTGGTACATGGAGCCAGGGCCCTAGTCACTGAGCCACAGGTGCCACCCAGTTTTAAATGGTGTTCTTTTTGAAGTTTATAAATTCTTTGTATGGGCAGTGCCCAGAGCTCAGTGGGTAGGGCACCTAATTCCTTTTTTTTGATACAGAGGCTCACTGTGTTGCCCACCCTAGAGTGGTGTGGCATCATCCTAATTCACAGAAAACTCAAACTCCTGGGCTCAAGTGGTCACCCCTCCTCAGCCTTCTGCATAGCTGGAACTACAGACACCCCTTCACCACACCCAACTAATTTTTCTATTTTTAGTAGAGATGGGGTCCCACTCAGGCTGGTCTTAAACTAAGCTTGAGCAATCTTCCCACCTCCTTCTCTAGAGTGTTAGGATTACAGGCATAAGCCACCAGGCCCAGCCTTTTTTTTTTTTGAATGGTTTATCTTTTCATTCCATTCTATCTTTTGAGGGACTCTCCTTAATTTTAATAGAATTGAATTTATCAAAATTTTCATTGAGGGCTCGATGGCTATAGCTCAGTGGTTATGGAGCCAGCCACATGTACTGAGGCTGGCAGGTTTGAAACCCATCTGGGTCAGCTGGACAACAATGTCAACTACAACAAAAAAAATAGCTGGGCGTGTGGTGGGCACCTGTAGTCCCAGCTACTCGGGAGGTTGAGGCAAGAGAATTGCCTAGAGCTGGAGGTTGCTGTGAGCTGTGACATCACGGCACTCTACCAAGAGCGACAAAATCAACTCTGTCTCTAAAAAAAAAATTGTGTATATATATTTCTGCCTAGTGATTGGTGATGTTGGGTATCTTTTTATGTGTAGGACCATTGTAGGAATCTTCAGGCTCGTCTCAAACTGCTGAACTCAGGATCCACCTGCCTTCACCTCCCAGAGAGCTAGGATTACAGGCAAGAGCCACTGTACCCAGCCCTATCCATTTTTCCATCAATGGACATTTTTGTTAATCCACCATTTTGACCATTGTAGGAATCTCATTTACTGATAAATATACCAACTTGCACATTTTTAAATTTAGCTTAATTGAGTCATGTTAATTATATATATTTTATTGTGTGACCCATCTGCAGTAATTTTTCATCTTGTAATGCTTACATTTTATAGCTATTGAACACCACTCTATGTTTCCTTCCTGTGAGCCATGGGCAACTACCATTCCACTTGCTGTCTGTTGAGTTTTATGACAGTTCGTGTTTATCTGAGATTAACGACGTTGTATTTTTCGTTTTGTCAATGGTTTTTTGTACTTAGCATCCATCCTGAAGTTTCCTGCATGTTGTAGCATGAGACAGAATGAAATAATTTCTTCTTGTTTATATATATGCATACCACATTTTGTTTATCCATTTTTTTTGGAGATAGACTCATTTTGTTGCCCCTGGCTAGAGTGCTGTGGTATCTTAGCTCACACCAACCATAAACTCTTAGGCCCCAGTGAGTCCATAAACTCTTGCCTCAGCCTCCTCAGTTGCTGGGACTACAGGTGCTTACCACTATGCCCAGCTAGTTTTTCTATTTTTATTTTATTTTATTTTATTTTATTTTATTTTATTTTATTTTATTATTTATTTCTTCAGACAGAGTCTCAGTCTGTCACTCTGGGTACAGTGCCATGGTATCATAGCTCATAGCAATGTCAAACTCTTGGGCTTAAGAAATACTCTTGCTTCAGCATCCCATGTAGCTGGGACTGCAGCACCGGCCACAATGCCCAGCTATTTTTAGAAACAGGGTCTTGCTCTTCCTCAGGCTCGTCTCAAACTGCTGAACTCAGGATCCACCTGCCTTCACCTCCCAGAGAGCTAGGATTACAGGCAAGAGCCACTGTACCCAGCCCTATCCATTTTTCCATCAATGGACATTTTTGTTAATCCACGTCTTAGTTATTGTGAACAATGGTTTTCAAATATCTTTCTTCATGATTCTTCTTTCAATTGTTTTGAGTTGAATATATATGTACTGGAAATTTGGTTGCTGGAATACATGACATTTTATTATTAAAAATTGTTTCTGTGAGATAAGATCTTGCTCTGCTGCCTGGGCTACAGTTCACTGGCATCATGATAGCTGATAGCTCAGTGCAACCTGAAACTCTTAGGCTCAAGTGATTCTCCTACCTCAGACTCTTGAGTACCTAGAACTATAGGCTCATGCCACTACTCCCCGCTACTTTATTCATTTTTTACAGAGATGGGGTCTCACTATGTTGCTTAGGCTGGTGTCAGAATCCTGGCCTCAAACAGTTTTCGTTTTTGCTTTTGTTTTTTGGGGACAGAGTCTCCATCTGTCACCCTCGGTAGAGTATGCTGTTTTGTGATGTCATAGCTCACAGCAACCTCAAACTCTTGGGTTCAAGTGATCCTCTTGCCTCAGCCTCCTGAGTAGCTGGGACTATAGGCACATGCCCAGCTTATTTTTCTATTTTTAGTACAGACAAGGTTTTGCTTTTGCTCAGGCTGGTCTCAAACTCTTGAGCTTAAGTGATCTGCACACCTCAGCCTCCCAGAGTGCTATGATAACAGTTGTGAACAACTGCGCCCACCTCAAGCAGTTTGTTTGCCAAACTCCTAGGATTTTAGGGATGAGCCATCATACCTGTGCTATGTTTAGTTTTTGAGGAGCCCACCATAGGAGGGAGCCAGTTTACTTTCCATTGTACAGTGACGTGGGTTGTAACTTATCAATATTCTCACTAAAACATTATTTAAGGCATGTGAGATTTTGTTTTTTGTAGTTGACATTTAGGAAGTCTAATATTAAGTCTTTGCCAGACATGTGATTTGCCAATATTTTCTCCAGTTTCATGGATTGCCTTCCCCATCTGTTGTTAATGTCCTTTGAGGCAAACTGTTAATTTTGATAAATTACATTTCCTTTTCTGTTATGTCTGGCCTTCTGGAATTTTGACCTCAATTCCTCCACAATGCCATCAAAGGTTATACTTTATTTACAGCCATATTTAAGGATATGCAGTCTCATTATTGATAAGGCAAACTCTGTTCTGCATAAGTAGGACTTTGGTATGACAGGTGCTACAGACCCAATGTACAAAGAGATATTAAGGGTGACCAAGGCAGGATATATTTCTCCCTGGATTCACCAATATCACATGCTTTCTTATTCTGCTCTTGCTTTACCCAGTAGTTCCATTCTATCATCAGAATACATTGTGGGAGGAAGTGATTATACACAGAGAGTAAAAGTCTGATGACCAAGTCATGGGACAAATGTTAGGAGTCCACAATCATATAAATTTCTTAGCAAGAAACCCTAGGTCCCCAGGGCTATGAGTCTCACCCATCTTCCTCTACACATGTGGGATGTTTCAAGACTCAGTGACCTTTGAGGATGTGGCTGTGAACTTCACTCTGGATGAGTGGGCTTTGCTGGATCCTTCCCAGAAGAACCTCTATAGAGATGTGATGTGGGAAACCTTGAACAACATGGCCAGTATAGGTAAGGGTGACAACATTCCATCACTCAGTGAATTAGACAAGTGTCTCTTACTGTAAGTGCTGTTCAGTGATTTGGAAAATGGACAAATGGTGTCTAAATCAGGCATGTAAGCTCGGCACCCATAGCACAGTGGTTATGGTCTTATACAGCCACATACACCAAGGCTGATGGATTAGAACCCAGCCCAGGCCAGTTAAAATAACAATCACAACTGTAACAAAAAATAGCTGGGCGTTGTGGAGGGTGCCTATAGTCCTTGGAGGCTGAGGCAAGAGAATCACGTAAGCCCAAAAGTTTGATGTTACTGTTAGCTATCATGCCATGGCACTCTACCAAGGGTGACATATTGAGACTCTGTCTCAAAAAAAAAAAAAAAAAATCAAGCACATCCACATGTTTGAAGATAGAATCTAATCATGTTTCATAATTATAATAATTCAGGACTGTATTTCTGGGTCTGTATTTTAGGGGAAAAAATACAGGAAGACCAGAACATTGAAGATTAGTGTAAAAATCCTGGGTGAAAACTGAGGTAATTTGTACTCATGTGACAAAACAATGTCTTTTGAGAAAATCTTAGCATGTCAGGAAATGTTAAAAATGAGCCAACAAAACAAATAAGCCCAACATCAAATTTATTTATCCTTAGAAAATTTTCTCTGAAAACAGTCTTCAATTTGACATGGGTATTTGTTGTTTGTGAAATAATTTACTTTGATATAGTATATAGATCACTACAAAAGTTTTGAGGCAGACTGTTTTATGGTCCATTATTTCACTCCCAAGAAATACAGTCAACAGTGACCTTTCTGATTCACGCATGAAAGTTTCTTTTTGCCTACCTTATTGGTGGTACCAGGAAGGCTTCATTTGTTTCTGTCCACATGAATTTTATGTTTCTTGATTTTTGTGCAAGTCAAAACTTCTGTAATGACCCCCATTTTAAGAAACCAAATAAAAATATTATTCGTTTTATGATTGGTATATATTAGCCGTCTTGGAGAGCATGGTCTATTCGTGTTCAACAATTTGTACAGAACAGAAAGCCTCCATTTTCCTTGAAAAGTAAAAAAATGTGTCCACACATGGTGACTCATGTCTAGCCATGCTAGCCCTCTGGGAGGCCAAGGTGGGCAGATCACTTGAGCTCAGGAGTTGGAGACCAGCCTGAGCAAAGCAAGACCCTTCCTCTATTAAAAATAGAAAAACTAGCTACTTGGGATTCTGAGGCAAGAGGATCTCTTGAGCCTGAGTTTGAATTTGCTGTGAGCTATGATGCCAAGGCACTCTCTCTACCCAAGGGCAACTGAGTGAGACACTGTCTCACAAAAAAAAAAAAAAAATTTTTAATGTAAGTACAATACTTACTATAAAATAAAAAATCATTTATAAACAAAGCCTTAATATTGTGCTTCTCATTTTCCACAGAAGTTTTATTGAGGAGAGACTCTGTGAAAATAAACTAGTCATTGTGGAGAAATCTTGAGTCAAGGTTTAGATCACAGGGTGAACAAGAAAACTCCACCTGAACTAAAACCATGTGAAAGCAGGGTATTTGGAAAAGTCTCCATTGATTATTCATCTTTTTATAGGCTTATTAGACATGACACTGGATACATACCATCTGAGTACAAGGAATGTAGGCAAAAGTCATATTCACATAAGCAATATGAGAAAACCTTCAGTTACTCCCACTCCTTTGGAACACGTGAAAGGTCTTCCACTGCAAAGAAACTCAATGATTGTAAGGAATGTGGAAAGACCTTCACTTCTGTTGCAGGCTTTCAAAGTCACATGGTAATGCACAGTGGAGATGGACCTCATAAATGTATACTTTGTGGAAAAGCATTTGCATTTCTCAGTTTTTATCAGAAACATGAAATAATTCACACTGGAGAGAAACTATATAAATGTAAAGAATGTGGTAAAGCTTTCCGTACCTCTCATTCCCTACGAGTACATGAAATAACTCACACAGGAGAGAAACCATATGAATGTAAAGAGTGTGGAAAGTCTTCAGTAATTTCAGTTCCTTTCATATATACTCACACTGGAGAAAAACCTTATTAATGTGAGCAATGTGGGAAGGCATATGCTCAGCAGACAAGTATTCAGTGGCACATGAGAATGCACATTGGAGACAGACTTCATAAATGTAAGATATGTGGGAAAGCCTTTCACTTTCCTGGTTCACTTCAATGACATGAAAGTCACTCTGGAGAGAAACCCTATGACTGTAAGCAGTGTGGCATAGCCTTAAGTTTTTCTACTTCTTTGCGATATCATGAAAAGATACACACTGGTGAGAAGCCCTATGAATGTAAGTACTGTGGGAAAACCTTCAGGTCTGCCAGTTTCATTTGAATACATGAAAGGACTCATACTGGAGAGAAGCCTTATGAACGTAAGCTTTGTGGAGATGCATTCCATTGTGTCCGTTCCTTTCATAGACATGAAAGGATTCACACTGGAGAGAAACCCTATGAATGTAAGCAATGTGGTAAAACCTTCATTTCCTCTACTTCCTTTCGATATCATGAAAGAATTCACACTAGAGAGAAACCTTATGAATGTAAGCACTGTGGTAAAGCTTTCAAGTCTGCCAAGAATATTCAACTACATGAAAGGACTCACACTGGAGAGAAACCATATGAGTGTAAGGAATGTGGGAAGGCATTCAGTTTTCCCAGTTGCCTTCACATTAACGAAAGGACTCACACAGGACAAAAACCTTATGAATGCAAGCAGTGTGGGAAAGCATTCCATTGTATCTGTTCCTTTCATAAACATGAAAGAACTCACACTGAAGAAAAACCCTATGAATGTAAACAATGTGGCAAAGCCTTCAGTTGTTCCACCTCCTTTAAATATCATGAAAGGACCCACACTGGAGAGAAGCCCTATGTATGTAAGCACTGCGGTAAAGCCTTCAGATGTGCCAAGTGGATTCGAGTACATGAAAGGACTCACACTGGAGAGAAACCCTATGAATGTAAGCAATGTGGGAAAGCCTTCAGGTCTTTGACTTCCTTTCAAAATCATGAAAGGACCCACACAGGAGAGAAGTCCTATGAATATAAGCACTGTGGTAAAGCCTTCATGTCTGCCAAGTGCATTCGAGTACATGAAAGAATTCACATGGGAGAGAAACCCTATGTCTGTAAGACATGTGGGAAAGCCTTCATTCGTTCCAGTCTGTCAAAGACATGAAAAAACTCATACCGTTAATATATGAGAAATGCTATTATTATAAGGAATTTTCAAAGCATTCAGTTTTCTCAGTTTCTTTCAAACACCAAAAAATAGAATATAGAAAGACCTTATGACGTAACTGAATTTTGATTTGAGAAATCTGTGATAGGATAATAAAATCTAGAGCTGGAGTTGAATAATTCCATAATACAATTCACCAATAGCACATTCATGTGAGATTTCAAAGACAGACACGAGGCAGGCATTGTTCACATCTTAGAGGCACCATACAGGGAGACAACCAGGGACATAAGAGCTGTGCAGGCACCTCTTTCACACACATTTTCCTGAATCCTTGGCTTGCCCATCCAAAAGTATCCTCAAGAACTCTTCATTTTCATTTTCTCAGAGGTGTAGCTTTCCAAAGATGCTCCTAGAAATTCCACATTAAAGATTTGTCTGTGGTAGAATGAAAATTTGAGGAGAATGGAAAGAAGAGTTAAAAAAAAATTTTTTTTTGAAAGAATAAGACAAAAGTTATCCAGTATATTTTTTTCTACAGTCTTTATGATGTCTTTAACAGAGATCTGATTCAGACTGTCATGGGTGGGAATACTCTCATGGTCTACTTTTCTTGTCTGCCAGTGAAATTGGTATAAGGCATAATTTGTATACAAGCACCATTGTTCTTACTGGTAGTGACTGAGTTCTTGAATCAGCAGGAAAGCTACAGTGCTGCCATCAAAAGGAACTGGATGGGGCTCAAGGCCTATAGCTCAGCAGCTAGGGTGCCAGCCACATACACTTGAGCTGGTGGGTTCAAATCAAGCCTGGGCCTGCCAAACAACAATAACAACAACCACAAAATAGCTGGGCATTGTGGCGGGCACCTGTAGTCCCAGCTACTTAGGAGACTGAGGCAACAGAATCACTTAAGTCCAAGAGTTTGAGGTTGCTGTGAGCTGTGATGCCACAGCACTCTACCAAGGGCAACAAAATGAGACTCTGTCTCAAAAAAAAAAAAAAGAACTGGATGGGAGGTTGTTTCCCTTCTCTAATGTGGAGTGACTGCCCTCACTCGGAACTTCCATGTAAGAATAAGCACCTTCTGGCCAGATACAGTGCTTCACACCTGTAATCCTAGCGCTCTGGGAGGCCAAAGCATGTGGATTGCTTGAGCTCGGGTGTTGGAGACTAGCCTGAGCAAAAGAGAGACCCTTGTCTCCACTAATAAATAGGAAAAACTAGCCAGGTGCCTGTAGTCTCAGCTACTCAGAAGGCTGTAGCAAGAGGATCTCTTGAGCCCAAGAGTTTGAGGTTACTGTGACCATTGATGATACCACAGCACACTACCCAGGGCAACAAAGTGAGACTCTGTTTCTGGAAAGAAAGAAAAGAAACAAAAAAAAGAAAAGAAAATCTTACTTTTACCAGGAAGTTTTTAGTTTTTTCTGTTATCCAAAGCTGAATATACCTTCTGTGTTTATTTTCAATTATGTTTGATCTTATGTGATTAAAAATATGTATTTTTTTGCCATGAAGATTGCTGTATGTTTCTTACAAATATCACCTAATGTTTTTAATAATTTGTATACTAACAAATGTTATGTTTAGTTACTGAGAGGACATATTAAAATGTCTCATTGCCATCATGGATTAGGTCAAGTTATAGTGATACCAACTTTTATTTATTCATTTATTTTTTGTGACAGAGTCTCACTTCTTGCCCCAGTAGAGTGCCATGGCCTCATAGCTCATGCAACCTCAAACTCTTGGGCTCAAACAATCCCCTTGCCTCAGCCTCCCATGTAGCTGGGACCAATGCACAGCTATTTTTTTAGGGACAGGGTCTTGCACTTGCTTAGGTTGGTTTCGAGCTTGTGAGCACAAGTGATCCACCCAACTCAGCCTCCCAGAGTGCTGGGATTACAGGTGTGAGCCACCTCGCCCAGCCCTGACACCAAGTTATTCTTATGATATTGTAAGTCCATATTACCATGTGTGTTAACTGTTAGTCATTTTTTTATCTTGTAAGTTTTAATTTTCATCCTATATGCTTACTATTACTATCTTACTCCAAATTCTTCTTCACTCATATTCCCAGAATCTAAAACATGCTGTTATATGTGCTGTATTCTCTATTGTCCAAAATCACCAGTACTTCACCCATTGTCAAAGAGGATATAGTAAATTGTAATAGTAAATACAACCCTAAGCCATAAGTGACTGTGGGATATATATGAGGATTCTCAGTAGAATTTCTTATAAGATTTGTGATTTAAGTGCATTGATTGTTATTTAAGGAATTAAATCATTTCCATATCCTGAATGCTGTCAGGAAGTGAACTTAATTCTACCCTAGCATAATAATTTCAGCCTAGAAGACTAAAAAATGGAATATAGGTATTCTTAGATGATTAAGCTTACAAGTCATATTATTCAAAGAGGGGAATTTTCATCACACGTATAATTTGTAATGTACTCTTCTATTAAATTTAGAGATGTATTTGCAGAATGTCCTTGGTTTTGTCATGATCCATCTTCGTCACTTAGCAGCCTTGTCCAATGTTATAGGTGTCTGGCTTCTTTCTCTCCAGCAACATAAGACCGGTCTGTGTGGTGGGGGAGGCCAGCATATTTTTAGCCTACCTGTTCTCTAAACCCCAAAATACTTGCAACAATGTATGGATGCTGTTTTCCATAAAATATCTCAATTGAAATACAATAGACCCTCTATAAGTTGTCACCCAAGGGACTATAACAAACTGGTGAGCATATGGAGGTGGTCAACATAAGGACTTGCATTGAGTCCAAGTGCTGCATGTCTGGTTTATGAAAATTAGGTCAACTTAGTGGGTGGTCAATGTAGAGAGGTGATCAACTAGGGAGGTTCTACTATATATAAATTCACTTATTACATAATTCTTTCTAGAAATCTTAACGAATCATGTGAGGCCAATATGTTCATGTAATTATCCTAATACAATCCTAAGTAGGAACAAAATCAGCATCACTGTTCCAAGTAAGCCTTTCTTGCTCAGGTAACATGCTCTTGGTGCTAATTTGTACATGGGACTATAGAATAGAAGGCAACATGTAAAAGTTAAATCTACATTATAATACAGTGGCATGGAACAATGCAATCACTTCTTTGACAGTGCCAGCCAAACTTCTCTTCCAAAAACCCTATTTGAAACTTTCTAGAGTGAAAACCCAGGTACCACAGGGCACAGCAGCAATCACCAAACCCTCAGTGTCACTGTATGTGGAGGTGACAATTCCCAGCCTCAGATGATGTATCTACATAGGTGAAGGGTGGAAGAGTAATTTTAGCTCCTGGCTGGGTGCTAGAGCACCAAAGAAAGTCACTGTTGTCATCTCATCCTATATCCACATCATGCTTGGTGGTTCCATGTGGATGTGGATGTAGGAAAAGATGACAACAGTGACTTAGGTGTTCCAGCACCCAGCCAGGTCTTCTTCCTTCTCCCTTGAAGGGCAAACACACAGAGATACTTTTGGCTAAAAAGAAGAAACTGCATTAACATGACTCTAAATGTGATTTTGCAAAGTGTGTAGGCACTGTGTTAGGATGGTGATGTGAACAAGAGACACTAGAAGCACAGGGTAAGAGAGGCCAACAGGACAAAGCAGAGCCTGATATTGTCCTTGGGTGTGAAAGTTTCTTGATCTTCAAAAGGATGCCAGTAAGCACCAAAGAGGAAATACTAGCATGGGTCCAATGGTGTTCACGAGCCAGCAAAGTCACCACTTTTTGGGGGGGTGCACAATGGCCTGCCTGTCTCTGCTACCCAGGCTATAGTGCAGTGGAGTCATCATAGTTCACTGCAGCCTCAAACTCCTGGACTCAAGTGATCCTCCCACCTCAGTCTCCAAAATAGCTGGGAACACAGCTTGTGACATTGTACTGGCCCTGCCTGTCTTTCCTTAAGTGTTTTATGTCTTGTACACACCATATATTGCAGATCATGGTCAAAGTAATATAAAAAAGTATACATAGGGTGGCGCCTGTGACTCAAAGGAATAGGGTGCCAGCCCCATATACCAGAGGTGGTGGGTTCAAACATGGCCCCAGCCAAAAACTGCAAAAACAAAAAACAAGTATACATAAAAGTATTTTTACTTATTTATTTATTTATTTGAGACAGAGCCTCAAGCTGTCCTCCCGGATAGAGTGCCGTGGCATTACAGCTCACAGCAACCTCCAACTCCTGGGCTCAAGCCATTCTCCTGCCTCTGCCTCCCAAGTAGCTGGGACTACAGGCACCCACCACAATGCCTGGCTACTTTTTGGTTGCAGCCGTCGTTGTTGTTTGGTGGGTCTGAGCTGGATTCAAACCCGCCAGCTCAGGTGTATGTGGCTGGTGCCTTAGCTGCTTGAGCCACAGGTGCGGAGCCAACATTTTTAACTTTAAATTACAATTTAATTTAAAGGCTGGGTGTGGTGGCTCACACCAGTAATCCTAGCACTTTAGGAAACCAAGGCATGAGGATTGCTTGAAGGCAGGACTTTGGGACCAGCCTGAGCAATATCTACATCCCATCTCTAGTAAAAATAGAAAAACTAGCCGGTACGGTGGCATATGACTATAGTCCCACCTTCTGGGGAGGCTGAGATAGTAGAAGTGCTTGAGCCCAGGACTTACAGGTTGCATGGAGCAGTGATGACTCTACTGTATCTAGCCTGGGCAACAGAGTTAGACTCTGTCTCAAATTAAAAAAACGAACAAGCCAAGTCATACTTTTGTCATGACAGAATTTCTTTTTCTTTTGAACTTTTTGTCTTAAACTTCTGAGCTCAAGGAATCCTCCCTGCCTTGGCCTGAGAGAGTGCTAGGATTTTAGGTGTCAGCCACTGCACCTAGCCTCATATTCATAACTTCTAAAGAGTCTCCCAAATACATTGTCAGTTTTCCATTTTCGGTGCCAGTACTTGGGTTTCATTTTTTATTCTCATCTTTTCTCTCAATAATTACAATAATTTTCCATGTGGCATTCCTGAAATTGCTTTTCATTCCTTTGTGCAATCATCCAGGTACCCTAGTGTCCTTTCTCTCTGGCATTCTGACATTATACTTCCCTCCTGCATTGAACCTTCCTCACCATCTTCAATGTCTCAAAATCCAAATTGTTTACATCACTCAAAAGTCCCTTTTATATTCCTTTTACTAACCTCTTGCTCTGTCCTAACTTTAATCCCCCCAAAATTTATTTGTAGAAGCCCTAATCCCCAAGATGATGCTATTAGGACATCTCCTTTAGGAGAGGACCTAAAGTAACAGGGAAGTCCTACATAGTGTGATTATTACTCTTCTCAGAAGAGTGAAAGAGAGATTACTCTTTTTTGTTGTTGTTGTTTTTGAGACAGAGTCTCACTCTTGCTCTGGGTAGAGTGCTGTGGCCTCAGCCTAGTTCATAGCAAACTCTTGGGCTCAGATGATCCCCTTATCTCAGCCTCCTGAGTAGCTGGGACTACAGGCACCCGTCACAAGGCCTGGCTAATTTTTCTGTTTTAGTAGGGGCAGGGTCTTAATTTACTCTCCCAGATGGTCTGGAACTCCTGAGCTCAGAAGATCCACCTGCCTCGGCCTCCCAGAATGCTCAGATGATCACGCCTGGCCACTGTTTGTTTCTGTACTGTGTGTGAAAGGCATCAAAAAGGCAGCCAGCTTTCTGCAAGCTGCAAGGATTTTGTTGTGTTTTGTGGGTGTGTCATGTATGTTCGTTATATGATTTGTATGTTCAATGATTTTGTATATTTGTGGGGCTTTCTAAAGGGAACTGAATATTCAATTTCAAGTAGAAGTGAAAATTAAGCTGCTGAAGAGAAAACTTGTCTCAGAGGACCCATCAGTTTGGCAAGGTTCTCTCTCATCCATGAGCAGTCTCCCATACTGGAGATAACATTACTTACCTACTTTTGGAAGAGGAGAAAACGGCAGAAGTGACAGGAGAAAGTTGCCTGGCAGAGAAGTTACTAAAGAGAGCAAGCAGAGGGGGGACTTCTGGAGAACACATACCATTACTGTGCTTAGTCTCCATGGCTGAGCTCAGTCAGTATTGTTCCCAGTCAAATGAGCAAGGGTGGCCCTGCCACCTTACTGAGCAGTCAGTAAACCCCTCAACATATTTCCTCTTCCATTCACTTAGTTGCTACATGCTAATTGGAGCCAAAATTATGCTTCCATATCTTCACACAAAAGTGGTTTCAGCCAAGCACACACCTGTAATCTCAGCACTCTTGAGGCCAAGACAGGAGGATTGCTTGAGCTCAGGAGTTTGACACCAGTCTGAGCAAGAGCAAGATCCCGTCTCTGCTAATAGTGGAAAAACTATCTGGGTGTTTTGGTGGGTGCCTGTAGTCCCAGCTACTTGGGAGGCTGAGGCAAGAGAATCACTTGACCCAAGAGTTTGAGGTTGCTATGACCTATGATGATGTCACAGCAGTCAACCCCAGAGCAACTGAGTGATACTATCTCAGAAAAAAAGAAAAGAAAACTCGTAAGACTTCTTGGGGCAAGCATCCTGCTCTGAAACCACTATGTCAAACAGGGAAAATTTAATCTGCAGGTTCTGCCCCTTTGTCACTTGACAGCATTCACAAATAAATGTTAGCAGTCAAGAGCAAAAAGCTCTGGACTCAGTTTAGCTGAGGCCTCACTCAGAGATCCACAATATAGAATTGGAGATAATCTAAGAACAGATGACTTCTCCAGGAAGGCCTTAAGACAATTCTATCATCCACAAAAATAAAGATAGACTGGGCATGGTGGCTCATTCCTGTAATCCCAGCACTTTGGGAGGCCGAAGTGAGAGGATTATGTGAGGCCAGTAGTTCAAGACCAGCCTGAGCAAGAGTGAGACCCCCATCTGTATTTATATTTATTTATTTATTTATTTAAGATAGAGTCTCACTTTGTCACCCTTGGTAGAGTGCTGTGGCATCATAGGTCACAGCAACCTCAAAATCTTGGGCTTTAGCGATTCTCTTGCCTCAGCCTCCCAAGTAGCTGGAACTACAGGCCCCCGCCATAATGCCTGGCTATTTTTTGGTTGTAGTTGTCATTGTTGTTTGGCAGGCCCAGGCTGGGTTTGAACCCACCAGCCCCCGTGTAAGTGGCTGGCACCCTAGCCGCTGAGCTACAGGCACCAAGCCGAGATCACCATAAAAAATATATATATATTTTTTCATTAGCCTGCTGTTGTGTTCGCACTTTGGGAGGCTAAGGTGAGAGGATCACTTGAGGCCAGGAGTTTAAGATCAACCTGAGCAAGAGCAAGACCCCCATCTTTAAAAAAAAAATTTTTTTTTTAATTAGCCTGATATTGTGCTCGCCTATAGTCCCAGCTACTCAGAAGGCTAAGGCAAGAGGATCACTTGAGCTCAGAAATTGAGGTTGCTGTGAGCTATGATACTGACCCTGGGCTCTGCTGGAGTGACAGGAAACCAGGCCTCTATAACTAACCAACTCAGTGACTCACTCACCCACTAACTAACTAACCTGGAAAGGGCAGGTGTCTCAGCTACTCAGGAGACTAAGGTGGCAGGATCACAGCAGTTCTTTTCCAGCCTGGGCAGCATCATGAGATTCCCTTCTCTGGAAAAAGAAAAAAATATATGTTATTTGTATGTTTACATGTATATAAACGACTTGTTCCCTCCTCTAAAAAATGTGGCAGATGACTTAAGAAACTCACTGAAATAAATGCTGAAAGGAGACCCCACAGTCAGAATCTGCCTCTTCAACACCTCTATCAAAAGCCAATATTTCTGCTGGGCAGCATCTAGGGGAAATGTTTGCTATCACATACACTGTGTAGTAGGCATTCTCCTGTCATGATGAGTTTCACTTCTAATCTCTCTGTCTTTTCTTTTTCCACAAAGAAAGTCTCCTTCTGTCCCAGGCTGGAATGCAGTAGCAACATTATAGCAAACTGTAATATCAAATTTCTGGGTTCTGGTGCATGGGGTGGCTCACACATATAATCCTAGCACCTTGGGAGGCCAAGGCAGGACGATCATTTGCCCTTGGGAGTTCCACACCTGCCTGAGCAGGAGCAAGACACTGTACTAAAAATGGAAAAATCAGCTGTGTAAGGTGGTGCAGGCCTACAGTCTCAGCTACTTAGGAGTTTGAGGCAGGAAGATCGCTTTGGCTCAGGAGTTGGAGGTTGTTGTGAGCTTTGATAACGCTGCTGCACTCTACCCTGGGCAACAGAGCAAGACTCTGTCTAGAAATAAGTAAAAATAACACAATTCCTGGGCTCAAGTGATCCACCTACATCAGCCTCCCTAATACCTGAGGTTACAGGTGCACACCACCATGCCTGCGTAATTATTTTTCGCAGAGACAGGGTCTTTCTAGTGTTCAGGCTGGTCTAGGACTCTGGCCTCAAGTGATCCTCCCACCTGTGTCTCCTAAAGATCTGGGATTAAAGGTGTTACCCACATTGCCTGGCCCATCTAATCTCTTTTCAAAGCAAAGTTTTCTTAATGTCATAAATGGAAAACTCTTTTCTAACCAAAAATTTATATTTTTGAAATTTAAAAGCCAAGGACTTACTATGTTTCCAGGCTGGCATGAAATTTTGGGCCGATGTGATTCTACCAGGTTAGACTCCAGAGCATGTGAGACTACAGGTACATATCACCCATCACAGCTAGTTTTTCTCACAACTAATAGTATGTAAATAAAATTAGGGTTTTCCCATCAGAAATACAAAATAGCATTTGTTGTAGTTCGTTTTGATCCTTGCCTCATTAATAATCCCAAAGAACTAAAAGATTTTTGAAAAGTCAGACAGTGACTGTTTTTTTTTTTTTTTTTGAGATGGATTCTTTTTTTTTTCAATTTTTTTTTTTTTTAATTTCAGTTTGCTTGTTCATTCTTGTTCGTTTGAAGTACTCTTACAGATGCCCTCCACAACGTCCAGCTGTTTTTGATGTTGTTAGAGACGGGGTCTTACTCTGGCTCACTGCTGCTCATACTGGTCTCGAACCTCTGAGCTCAGGCAATCCACCCGCCTTGGCCTCCCACAGCAATGGGACTACAGGCATGAGCCACCACGCCTGGCCTTGAGACAGATTCTGATTTTGTTGCCCCAGGCTAGAGTGCCAAGGCATCAGCCTAGTTCAAAGCAACCTCAAACTCTTGGGTTCAAGCAGTCCTCCTGCCTGTGACTACAAGTGCTCATGCTGGCTAATTTTTCTTTTTTCTTTTCTTTTTCTTTCTTTCTTTCTTTCCTTTTTTTTTTTTTTGAGACAGTCTCACTCTGCTGTCCTAGGTAGAATGCTGTGGTGCCAGACCTCACAGCAACCTCAAACTCTTCAGCTCAAGTTATGATCTTGCCTCAGTCTTCCGAGTAGCTGTGACAACAGGTGCCTGCCACAATACCCAGCTAGTTTTTCTATTTTTAGAGATGGGGGTCTCACTCTTGCTCAGGCTGGTTTCCCACTCCCGAGCTCAAGCAATACACTTGCCTGGGCCTCCCAGAGTGCTGGGATTACAGGTGTGAGCCACCACAGGCCTTGGCCAAGGCTTAATTGCACTACCTCCCTGAGAAGCACAAGATTAGTGACTCCTCCCTACTACAATCTATAGATAACATTGCTGTCCTAAATCTCAGGACTTGCCATTCTATAGATAACCTTGTTGTTGCAAATCTTAAGACTGGTCTTTGAGGTTTTTCAGCTTCTGCATTCTGGAGACTTTCTGATGCCAGCCAGACCTGTGGATAGGTGTGGGACCAGATCCAATAGCCCTGAAACTCCTTACCCAGGAAACCTCCCAACTGAGAAGTAAATTTCTGCATCCCAACCAATGAGCTCATCTCCCAGGAATCAGCACACCCAATTCCCTAGCCCTTGCCCATCAAGCTGTCTTTAAAAACCCTTTCTACCCAAAGAAAGAAGGATTTTAGATGGATTTGAGAAATTCCTCCCTTCTCCTCACATAGCACCTGTGATATTAAACTCTTTCTCTGCTGTAACCCTAGTGTCTCAGTGTATTGGTTTCCTTTTTTTTGAGAGAGAGAAAGTCTTACTATGTCGCCCTTGGTAGAGTGCCCCAGTGTCACAGCTCACAGCAACCTCAAACTCTTGGGCTAAAGTGGTTCTCTTGCCTCAGCTTCCCAAGTAGCTGGGACTACAGGTGCCCACCACAACACCTGACTATATTGGCTTCATTTTAAGCACCTGTCAATGAACCTGGTTGGGCTGTAACAATATTAAACAGTTTTTCTGGGTGGCACCTGTGGCTCAGTGAGTAGGGCACCAGCCCCATATACGGAGGGTGGCGGGTTCAAAACTGGCCTCAGCCAAACTGCAATAAAAAAAATAGCCAGGCATAGTGGCGGGCACCTGTAGTCCCAGCAACTCAGCGGCTGAGGCAAAAGAATGGCCTAAGCCCAAAAGCTGGAGGTTGCTATGAACTGTGACACCAGGGCACTTTACTGAGGGTGACAAAGTGAAACTGTCTCTAAAAATTAAATAAATAAATAAACTTTTTCTGCTGCAACCACTGCTATCTCAGTGCATTGGCTTCCTTATGTACAGAGGGCAATACCTTTCTCTATATCTTTCTCACACAGACTGAAAGGCTATCACATCTGAAAATGGAGTATCAAGCCAGGCATGGTGGCTCATGCCTGCAATTCTAGCCCTCTGGAAGGCTGAGGCAGGTGGATCGTTTGAGCTCAGGAGTTGGAGACCAGCCTGAGCAAAAGTGAGACCCCCGTCTCTACTAAAAATAGAAAAATAAGTCAGGTGTGGTGGGCACCTGTAGTCCCAGCTGCTCTGGAAGCTGAGGCAGGAGGATCACTCGAACTTAGGAGTTTGAGGTGGTAATGAGCTATGATGATGCTAGTGCATTCTAGCCCAGGTGACAGAGTAACAGCCTATCTCAAAAAATTAATTAGGTAATTTAAAAAATTAGCTGAGTATAGTGGCATGTGCCTTTCGTCCCAGTTACTGAGGAGGCTGAGGCAGGAAGATCACCTAAGCCTAGGAGTTTGAGGCTACCGTGAGCTATCATGATGCCATTGTACTCTAGTCCCAGGAACAAGGCAAAAAAAAAAAAAAAAGTAAAAGCATCATTGTAAACAAATTGTAACTAATTAAATTGTTGTAATACATAAACTGGACTTGTATAGAAAATGTACTTCTGCTAAATTTCTTTGCTTTCTACCTGCATAAGTAATAACTTTTATATATTAAACTAAATATTTTATTATTTTCCTGCAAAGCTTTTACTTCACTGTGTAATAACAGCACCAGCAAATGCAGTAGAGTGAAAAATTAAAATAGTATGGTTCTTCATTTGACACTACACAACCCAGAAAAATTTCTCCAATTCCAGTTATTTCCAATACAAAGATCATTCAGTATTTTACCCCAAATCCAGTTATGGATATAAGGAAGTTATAATATTCCATAAGGCTTAAGATAACAATGTTATCCTTGAATTATATAATTTTTATAATTAGTTTTGACATGTATAATTTTATGAATTCTAAATACTACAGCCTTATCTGAAAATCACAGGTTATTGTGGAAAAGATAAATATTGTGGTGGTGCCTGTGGCTCAGTGAATAGGGCGCCGGCCCCATATGCCGAGGGTGGCAGGTTCAAACCCAGCCCCGGCCAAACTGCAACAAAAAAATAGCTGGGCATTGTGGCGGGCGCCTGTAGTTCCAGCTGCTCGGGAGGCTGAGGCAAGAGAATCGTGTAAGCCCAAGAGTTAGAGGTTGCTGTGAGCCGTGTGACGCCACGGCACTCTACCCAAGGGCAGTACAGTGAGACTCTGTCTCTACAAAAAAAAAAAAGAAAAGATAAATATTGTGATTATCTGCAACCATTATAAAGTTAATAATAGCAGTGTTGAGAATACTTGCTGTTTTTAATCTTCTATCCATCACTAATGTGAGACAACCGTGTTGGATTAGGTTATTGCACACTAGTTTATTTAAGGGCTCCATTTTTACTCCTCAATAGATTTTACTCATTTCTCATATGCTTCTCTCCTCATTAGTTCATCCAGTTCTGAAGGGTTACTCAGTGCCATCTTGATCAGCCTACTATCTTCATAACAAGTTTTGTTGTCAAGTCCTGGATTTTCTGCAAGAATTTCATTGATTTCAGTTACTACTCATGATAAAAGAAAATAGAGTTCACTAACAGTGTTCACACTTTCCAAAGCACCAAATTCATTTTAGTTTGCTTTTGTTATTGTTTGTTTTTTGGGAAAGAGTCTCACACTGGGTAGAGAGTGTGGTGTGGTAACTCACAGCAGCCTCAAACTCTTGGGTTCAAGCAATTCTCTTGCTCAGTCTCCCAATTAGCTGGGTCTATAGACACCTGCTACAATGCCCGGTTTTTTTTAGAGAGGAGGTCTAGCTCTTTCCCAGGCTGGTCTCTATCACCTGAGCTCAGGCGATCCACCCGCCTTGGCCTCCCAGAGTGCTAGGATTACAGGCGTGAGCCGTGCCCTGGCTATCTTGTTTGTTTAATTTTGTCCCAACTTCGGGTAGACTGAAGTAAACATTTCCCAAAGATTCCAGTGCAAAGCTGCTCCAGTCCTCTAATACCATTTTCTGGTGTGATTGGTTCATATTTCTTTGTTAATTTAGACACTGAACAGAACCTTCCATGTGCAGGGTCAGGAGAGTGACATTCCCAGCAGGTAGGGCTGGCGGGCAGCGCTGGGCAGGCAGGGACATCCCCATATGGACTGAAGACCCTTGCAGCGTGACATGTTCGCCGGACAATAATTTAACTTTCAACATTGGAGCACTGAGCCCATTTCTCTGGAGTCTTGTGTTTTCCCGGATGGCCATTTCCAGCGGTTTGCTTGTTTAAACTCAATTTTGATCCTACCCATTATTTCAAGTTGACTGGGGACATGTTCACAGCATCGCTACTGCCTGCTCCAGCACAAATATTGTTTTCCATACTCTTCCCACCAAATCCCCCTCCCAACTCCCTGACTAGTCCCAGTCGCCCGGAGTCCCTTCAACACACCCAGAGTCACTTCACAAACTCTTTGGCAAGTCCCCCCAACACCTGGCCAGACCCTTATTCCTTCCAGGGCGCCCCCACCCTCAGTCTAAACAACCCAGCCACCCTCTGAACTTCACCGGTGCCTTGCTACATTTCCTCCCCTACAGGCTACATCTCCTCCTACACACACACCAGGGACGCCCCTTCACCATACACACTTTCCCAGGTTTCGCCCCAACCCCAGACCCCGCTTCCTCCTCCAGGCGCAGCCTCTCCCAGCAAGAGCATCAAATCCCCTTGCCTCCAGCCTCATCAATGCCAACACCACTCTTCTCCAGCCCCAGTTCCACGCAGAGCTCCAGACTCACCGTTCCACCCTTTCAGAATCCCCGAACTTTCCCCTTCCGGGATCTTGGGCCACAGTCTCCGTTACGCTGCGAGGCCTAGGTTCCCATTCGATCCAGCAGACCTTTCTTACCCCCACCCCGTCTGGCTTTGCACCCTCTCCCCGCCGCTGTGTCCTCGGGTCCCACGTGTAGATGCAGCTGGCGTCTTCGGTGATTTCTGAAGTTGTACCCCTGGCGCGTGTTTTCTTGACAGTGTTTTGGTTGTGGCCTTTATAGGGTAGCTGCAGTCAGGCTGTGATTTCAATATATGAAGAATATCAGTGAAGGTCAGATTCAGACTTGTTTGGCACTTTTCCTGGAGAAATAGTTACTGAATTTGACAGTTTATTTAGGTCAGAAGCTCAATTAAACTGACTGCGAGAGTTTCCCGCTGGTGAAAACAAAGGACTTGAAGAAGGGAGAGTTTCCCCACTGCAAAGAGGAGAGAGAGTACGTGAGAAAGCCGTGTCATGCTTCCTTCCACATTCCTGACCCCAGGAGGACATCAGGCCCTCTCTCCTGTTCCTCTTTGGCCGGGTCTTGGCTCCTCCCCTGCTCAGAGGGTCACTCTTTCCGACACTGAGTCTGGAATTCCTGAACACACTTGTGAGCACTTCTAAGAGGAAGAAGGTGGAACGGCCTATTGGCTGAGGAAAAGACCACAAAGCCCCTTCTACTAACGTGCAGAAAGTTCCGCTGAACTGCAAATATCCCAGGAGGATAGTACAGAGAGGGAGTTGTGTCCGAGAGAGGATGTGGCTAGAACCTGTCAGTGGGTCTGCAGTTTCCGCTGTCCCAGTAGTTTCTCAGTCTGTCCAGGTTCAGGAGGCGGGGCTTGGAGCGCTGTCCAATCAGGGGCGCTGGGGCGGGCCCCTGTGACTCCCTTTCAAACGGGAGGGGGAAGTAGGAGATGACCGTTAGCCTCTGTCCGCTCCTCCGTGGGTTGCGCCCGCCCCCTGAGGTCTCAGGTCCCTCCACTGCAGCTTCTGGCCCACTATCACTTAACGCTGTGACCTGCAGTGGTCGCGGGAGCCATAGGGAGGACACTGGACACTTGGGAAATGGTTAAGTATGAGGGGCCAGGCGTCCCCCGGCGGGAAAACGGCTGGTTGGAACCGGCCGGAACTGGCTGTGGCGGGACACTGGCCTCCTTGCGGTGGGCTCAGGAGTCTGCGGACACGCGTAGCTGCTGTCGCAGTTCGGTCCTCGGTCCCTCGGGCCGGTGAGGTGCCGCGGGGCTGGCATCCGGGTCCCCAGGCATCCTGTCCAGTCCCTGTGCGGTGACCTGGGCTCCGGCCCGGGAGCCCTCTCTGGGCAGCTCTGCGGCCGCAGTCCCGCGTGTACCCACGTTGTGCGGGGACTACGGGAGGGTCCCGACTTGGTGTGCGGGAGTCGTGCGTGCGCGGGACTGCGGCCTGCGGGGTCCCAGGTCACTTCTTTCTCTTGTTAAAAACTAAATAAAGGCTTGTGTTTAACCGGGGGGAAAGACCCAAACTCTCTAAAGTAGGTTGATTCTCAGCAGAAAATGAGGTACAGAATACCCTAAGAATCCTTGAATGAGGCCGTCGGATTACAGTTTGGATACATTTAAGGGAGACAGGAAGTGCCGATAAAATCATAAATCAAAACATGGATGGTATGTATTCGTTTGGCTTCAAAAGGCCGGACTTCTGGAAGCTTGGGCTTACAAACTATAGGTAGGTTTAGGGATTCTTTATTTTTATTTATTTATTTATTTATTGAGACAGAGCCTCAAGCTGTCGCCCTGGGTAGAGTGCTGTGGCGTCTCAGCTCACAGCAACCTCCGACTCCTGGGCTCAAGCGATATCTTGCCTCCTCCTCCCAAGTAACTGGGACTATAGGCGCCAGCCACAACACCTGGCTATTTTTTTTTTTTTTTTTTTTTTTTGGTTGCAGCCGTCATTGTTGTTTGGTGGCTGTGCTGGATTCCAACCCACCAGCTCAGGTGTTTGTGGCTGGCGCCTTAGCCGCTTGAGCCACAGGCGCCCAGCCAGGTTTAGGGATTCTTTAGTTGACAACAGGTTAAGAGTGTTAAGCTGTGTCTGAAAATTGGAGTCAATAAGAAGGAATGTCAAAGTTAAAACAAACAGGGGAGTCTATTACCTGTTATGTCATGCCAAGCCAGCTATTTGGCTTATAAGGCTGACTTAACCCTTGACTTGCATGACCTTGGGTCTTGTTTATAACTGGGTGACAAAGACCACAGAGTCTTTGTTAGTCTTGAGATTTGTTAATTAATGTTGGTCAATTGCACCAACTCCATTGCACATAAACTCCAAAAAGAAGAGGGTATAACAGGTGTGTCTGACCTCCCTTTCCATCAGGGTTGGGCACTCAATGGTAAGGTTTTCCTGGGGTCCCTTGACTAAGAGGGAATCTGTTCAATCAATTGGGGCAGGTAGGATTTATTCTTAGTTTACAGACTGAAGGAAATGTTATTATAAGGTGCATGAGGAACCAACCCAAATTAAATACTTGATTAGTGTGATAGATAGTGGCCTTATTTGGACTTCTCAACCCAAAATGAGTGAAAGGATGAGAATTCAGTTTTTTTTAGTTTTGTTCTTAGTTGAGATAGCATCTCACTCTGTCACCTGGGCTAGAGTGCAGTGGCATCATCATAGATCAATGCAGCCTCAAATTCCTGGGCTCAAGTGGCTCAAATGATCCTCCTGCCTCAGCCTCCCAAGTAGCTGGGACTATAGGTGCACACCACAATGCCTAGCTAATCTTTCTATTTTTTTGTAGACATGGGGTATCATTCTTGTTCAGGCAGGTCTCAAACTCATGCCCTTGGCCTCCAAAAGTGCTAAGATTGCAGGTGTAAGCCATTGCACCCAGCCAGAATCCAGTTTTAAAGATTTTATTCAAGTAAAAACTTGGGTATGGCTATTTGGGAGAACACAGATTATACAATACTGGTCTCTGTGCTCCAAAGTTAAAAGTGAAATTCTTGCTTCTATAGGCAAAAGCCAATAAAGGTAGCAGGACATTACAACATTTTCTATACAAGGCTGGTTTATGAAATATGAGTTTAATTAGTTATTATGCAATTTGTGTTTTGTTTTTTTTTTATGCTATTAAAAGTTCTCTCTGGCAGCTCAGGTTTCCCTCCCTGTGGAGTGAGCCACCCTGGGCTCACTGCACAGTCAGGCTGGGTCCCAAGCTTGGGAATGTGCTGACCTACAGGAATGTGGGGTCCCTTGAGAACTGGGGGTGATGTAGGTTGCCTGCCTGACCTACTTCCCTTTGGTTTTCTTTGCTGCCATATAATTGCTCTTTGTTCAACGATTTAAGAAAACAATTTTTTTTGGAGATTTGTGTGCAAGAACCTTATTCACTTGGTTGGAACCTGAGTGGATTGTATGATAAGGTGTGAAGCACCACATAGAGTTCTTGCAAAAAATGTTTCATGCTGGCCAGGTGCAGTGACTCACACCTGTAATCCTAGCACTCTGGGAGGCTGAAGTGGGTGGATATCTTGAGCTCACGAGTTTGAGACCAGCCTAAGCAAAAAACGAGACCCATGTCTCTACTAGAAAAATAGAAAAACTGAGGTAAGAGGATCATTTGAGCCCAAGAGTTGGAGCTTGTTGTGAGCTATGATGCAACGGCATTCAACCCATGGCAACAGCCTGAAACCCTGTCTCAAAAAAAAATTGTTTGATGCTAAGTTGAAATAATAAGAACATAAATAAATATCCAGGGATACATTACCCAGGGAAATCAATAGACCTTGGGGGGTTCCGGTGTACCTCCCTGATCTTACCTGCTTTTGGCATCCAGATGTGACCAAAGTTGTGATTCCTTTGTTTTCTTTATAGTGTTATTGTGGAAGGCTGACACCACAGCATCTATTTTGTAGGCCAAGTGCTATTTCCAGTACTAACAGACTTAAGTTTCTATTTCCCTGCAAATGCTAGGCCTAAGTTTCTATTTCCCTGCTAACGCCAGGCCTCTTCTCATAATTCACGCGAGCGAAACTTTGAAGCTTGCCGTTGGAACTTATCTCCACCAAGGCCAGGAACTTATCTATACCAAGGCCAGGTTGCTTGGATACCTGGTGACGTAAACCTCCTCCTTCACCTACCCTTATATACCCTGGAAGAACTTTGCAATAAACGAGACTTGATCAGACTCCTGTCTTGTCTCCATTCTTCGCGCCCCTTGCCCCTTTTTCATTCTCACCCCCTCCTCCAGGTATCCCTGTCGACTGACCCGCGGGCCGGGTCACGTGGCGCCCGACCAGGGACCTGGATACGAGGGAAAACGGTGAAGAAGCTACTGGAGGCAGCCGGCTGGCTCAGAGAAACATTGGGACCTGGCCACGCAGTAGCCTGCTGCGCTGGAACGAGGATCTCGGTGAGTAGTAGCGATCATGGGGCAAGAATTCAGTCAGCATGAGTTATTTGTGAAACAGTTAAGAGATGCACTCAGGACACGAGGAGTAAAGGTCAAAATTAAACAGCTATTTCAATTTTTTGACTTCTTAAAAGAAGTCTGTCCTTGGTTTCCTCAAGGAGGAACCATAGATGAGAAAAGATAGAAAAGAGTAGGTGATGCTTTAAATGATTTTTATCAGGTATATTTGGACCTGAAAAGATACCAGTCACTGCTTTCTCGTACTGGAATCTCATTAATGATATTATTAGTTATCGTAGTGTTTGTCCCGCGGTTGCGGATGTCATAAAAAAGGGAGAAGAACTGTTACATCATGACAAAGAAAGGGATATTAAATACCAAGATCCGTCCCAGGATTTTAGGGCTGCTGGAGGCACTCCTTCTAGCAGTCAGCTTAATGAGCAAGAGGATCTTATCTCACTTGAGAGTGATGAGGAACCCAACAGGGAGGAGCAAAAGGCCCCTACTGTTCGGCAGAAAGCTCAGCCTGAGAACAAACTGAGAGCAAAGCAGCTCAAGGTCAAGGTCTCAGAGCCAAAGCGTAGGCTCTACCCAGACTTGAAAATTTTCAAAATAAACCCTGATGATAAGCTTTCAGATGAGGAATGGAATGAGTTAGAGGAGGAGGTGGCCAAGTATCATAATCCAGATGGGCCCCTACTTGAAAAGCGGCCTCCCCCGTACAGCGCAGCGTCCTCCGTGCCGTCCGTGGCAATGGCTGCTATAGACCCAAAAAGGGATCTAGAGAACAAAATTGCACATTTACAAGAACAAATAAAACTTGAGAGGGAACATCAGGAGCTAATCAGTGAATTAGAAAGGCTTAAAACAGGCAATTTGGACCATAAGGAGCAGAGGCCTCGAGAACAAGAATCCGCTGGCCCCATATCCCAATCTTCTGTTAAAGGTATAGTTATGAGGAGGCCCTCTGTTAACCAGGAGAGAACAGAGGCATTTCCAGTCACAGAAACCACAGACAATCAGGGTCAGGCATGGAGACATCACAGTGGATTTGATTTTCAAGTGATTAAGGAATTAAAAACGGCAGTGGCCCAATATGGAGCTACTGCTCCCTATACACTAGCTATATTAGAATCTGAAGCGGAGAAATGACTTGCTCCTGGCGACTGGTATACCCTAGCCAGGGCTGCCCTATCCGGAGGAGATTACTTATTATGGAAATCTGAATATGCTGAATTTTGCAAAGATACTGCCAAAAGAAATGCTCACACAGGAAATGGCTGGACTTATGATATGCTTCTTGGCGAGGGGCATTTTGCTAGTACAGATGCTCAAATGCAATATGATCCAGGTCTGTATGCGCAAATCCAAGCGCGGGAGCCAGGGCTTGGAGAAAACTCCCAGTGAAAGGAGATTTTAGCTCCTCCCTCACTGCAGTGAAGCAGGGCCCTGATGAGCGTTTTCAGAGTTTGTCCACAGACTTTTGACAGCTGCAGGCAGGATTTTTGGTAGCGCAGAAGCTGGAATGGACTTTGTTAAACAATTGGCTTATGAAAATGCCAATACAGCATGCCAGGCAGCTATTCGACCATACAAAAAGAAGACAGATTTGTCTGGATATATTCGCCTTTGCTCTGACATTGGCACCGCATATCAGCAAGGTCTAGCAATGGCTGCAGCCTTACAGGGCTATACTATCAAAGATTTTTTAGCTCAGAAAACTATGGGCCGATGTTTTAATTGTGGGGAACCAGGGCACTTTGCTAAAGACTGCAAAAAAGAAAAATCTTCAACTCCTAAAAAACCACCCCCTGGCTTATGCCCTAAATGCTGCAAGGGCCATCACTGGGCTAAGGAATGCAGATCTAAAACAGACAATCAAGGAAATCCCCTCCCCTCTCAGCAGGGAAACGGGGAGAGGGGCCAGCCCCAGGCCCCGAAACCCAAACAAGTTTATGGGGCAGTCAGCTTTGTTCCAGCCAACAGCAATCCATTTCAGACCTCTGCAGAGCCACCCCAGGAAGGGCAGGATTGGACCTCTGTTCCACCTCCCACACAGTATTAACCCCTGAAATGGGAGTGCAAATTTACCCACAGGTGTGTTTGGTCCTCTACCCCCCCCCAACACCTTTGGATTAATTATTGGACGCAGCAGTAGTGCCATCCAAGAACTCCAAATTTTCCCAGGTGTAATTGACAATGATTATAAAGGGAAATTAAATTAATGGCTGCTTCCCCCCGAAATATCTCCACCATACCACATGGCCAAAGAATAGCCCAGTTATTACTATTACCCTTCTTGCCAACTAATAATAAGATTAAAATAAAGCACCGAGGTGCAGGAGGCTTTGGCTCCTCTGATGTTTACTGGGCTCAGCCTATCTCACCCCAGAAACCAATGCTTACTCTAAGCCTAGATGGCAAGGAATTTCATGGCCTTGTGGACACTGGAGCTGACGTCACTATAATTAACAAAGAATAATGGCCCAGCCAGTGCCTCTTTCCCCAACCTTAACTCATTTAACAGGAATTGGTCAAAGCCAAAACCCTGAGAAAAGCACCAAGATACTTACTTGGAAAGATAAAGATGGCAATCAGGGAACCATACAGCCTTTTGTCATACCTAGCATCCCTGTCAACCTTTGGGGACGAGATCTCTTGTCCCAAATGGGACTCATAATGTGTAGCCCTAATGATGTAGTGACAGCGCAAATGCTTGCCCAAGGTTTTCGACCAGGAAAAGGATTAGGAAAAGAGGAATCAGGCATTCCCAGCCCTTTACAAATTACTGGAAAAACAGACAAAAAAGGGCTAGGAAATTTATCTTAAGGGCTATTGACATTCCTGCACGCCATGCAGATAAGATCACTTGGAAAAGTGACGAGCCTGTATGGGTTGACCAATGGCCCCTCTCAAAAGAAAAATTAGAAGCCGCTCAGCAGTTAGTGCAGGAACAACTAAAAACTGGGCATATAGAGGAAAGCAACTCCCCATGGAACACTCCAATCTTTGTCATAAAAAAGAAATCAGGGCGATGGAGACTATTACAAGATTTAAGAGCTGTAAACTCCAGTATGGTCCGCAAGGGGGCGTTGCAACCAGGTTTACCTACTCCTGTGGCCATCCCTCTTGGTTACTATAAAATTATCATTGATCTTAAAGACTGTTTTTTCACTATACCATTCCATCCATTAGATCAAAAAAGATTTGCATTCAGTCTGCCCTCTATTAACTTCAAGGAACCTATGAAAAGATTCCAATGGAAAATTTTACCACAGGGCATGGCCAACAGCCCCACCTTATGCCAAAAATTTGTTGGCGCTGCTATTCAGGAAACTAGGCTTTGCTGGAACTCCATGTACATCATTCATTATATGGATGATATTCTTATTGCTGGACAGAATGCTCAGCAGATTTTACTGTGTTACAGTGATTTATCATCCTCCCTCACAAACCAGGGACTTCAAATAGCCCCGGAAAAAGTTCAGCTAAAAGATCCCTGCCTTTATCTTGGTTTCCACCTAACTGGACCCAGAATTACTAATACTCAAGCTGCCCTCAGATTAGACAAATTAAAAACACTAAATGATTTTCAAAAGCTCTTAGGGGATATAAACTGGCTTAGACCTTACTTAAAACTAACTACAGGGGATTTAAAACCTTTATTTGCTATTTTACAAGGCGATAGCAACCCCAGTTCTCCTAGAACATTAACAGAAGAAGGCCGTCAGGCTTTAGCATTAGTACAACAAGCTATTCATTCACAATTTGTTACAAGCATAGATTATACTCAGCCCCTGAGTTACATCATTTGTAAAACTTCTCTTACACCCACAGCAGTATTTTCGCAAACTGCCCCCATAATGTGGATCCACTTACCTGCTTCTCCCACGAAAGTTATTTATCCCTATTATCAGGCTGTCGCAGATATCATCATTATGGGAAGGGAAAATAGTAAAAAAATACTTTGGTAAAGAACCAGATATCATTATACAGCCTTATTCTCAGGCACAAATTAATTGGTTATTTCAAACTACAGAACATTGGCCTATTGCTTGTGCTTCTTATTCAGGTAAACTTGACAATCATTATCCACCCAATAAATTATTACAATTTATTAGTATACATGACTTTGTATTTCCCACAAGAACCTCCAATTCCCCATTGCCCAATGCCTTATTAGTTTTCACAGATGGCTCCTCTTCTGGTCCTGCAGCTTACACCCTTAATACAGAGATTGTGCAATTTCAGGTAAAATCAAATTCTGCACAAATTGTAGAACTTCAAGCAGTTATCACAGTTTTCTCCGCATTTCCCAATCAAGCTTTGAATATTTATACTGATAGTGCTTATCTAGCTCATTCAGTTCCCTTATTAGAGACAGCAGCGCAAATCAAACATGTATCAGAAACTGCTACCTTTTTCTTGCAACTCCAAAATCTTATACACCAAAGGACCCTCCCCTTTTTCATTGGACACCTTAGGGCTCATTCCAATTTACCTGGCCCCCTAACTGATGGTAATCGCAGAGCAGACAAAGCCACTCACTTAGTCTGTACTGCCCAAACCACCACAGAGCCTGATCGAATCGCATTAGCCTCCGCTGCTCACCAATTACATCATCTAAATGCTCACACCCTTAGACTCATGTTTCAAATTACCCGGGAACAAGCCCGCCACATCGTAAAGCAATGCCCTTCTTGTGTAATTCTACTCCCTACTCCCCATCTAGGAGTAAATCCTCGAGGTCTCATACCCAATGCCATCTGGCAAATGGATGTTACTCATCTACCTGAATTTGGAAAACTCAAGTATGTTCATGTAACCATAGATACCTTCAGTGGATTTATTTATGCCACTGCCCAGTCAGGGGAGGCTGGCAAACATGTCATTGCCCATGTACTATCCACCATGGCTGTACTAGGCACCCCTAAACAAATTAAAACTGATAATGGTCCAGGATACACAGGACATGCATTTAACACCTTCTGTAAACACCTCGGTATCAAACACATTACTGGTATACCGTTTAACCCCCAGGGGCAAGGCATAGTAGAACGTGCCCACTTATCTCTTAAAAACACTTTAGAAAAAATAAAGAAGGGGGAATGGTACCCTGTTAAGGGGTCCCCAAGAAATCTCTTATCCCATTCATTACTCATTTTAAATTTTTTACACTGGACCAAGACGGCCGGTCTGCAGCAGACCGCTTCTGGCACCCAGATACTAAACGGGATTTTGCCACTGCCCTATGGAAAGATCCATTAGATAATAAATGGCATGGCCCTGATCCAGTTTTAATTTGGGGTAGAGGTGCCGTATGCATATATTCACAGAAGATGGAAGCAGCACGATGGTTACCTGAACGATTAGTCAAACAAGTAGATAACATCATTACCTCTAAATCCAGGGAGCAAGAGGCCTCCTGAGAAGGCTTTCTTTTCTTTTCTTTGCAGGTAACTATGAGCACCTGGATATGGCTACTGATGGGAATCTCTCTCCTGATACGAAAAAATGAAGGTGGTTTTGGTAATCCCCATGAGGCTCGGGCACTCTTACAAAAATTAACTGGTACTCCTTGCGAGTGCCGTGGTGGCACCTGGAATGGTGAGACAACCCCTCTCCTAAATGTAGATTGTGGTGATAAAACAGCATACTTAGTAATAAGACAAAATATTCATGGAGCACAGGCATGGGTCTGTAGCAAAAAGGCTAAAATTATCCCCACCTTTAATAACAAGCCTGGACCATGCCCTTGTATAGAATTCCATCCATCTGTACATAATACCTG
Source organism: Nycticebus coucang (assembly GCF_027406575.1). Taxonomy (NCBI): domain Eukaryota; kingdom Metazoa; phylum Chordata; class Mammalia; order Primates; family Lorisidae; genus Nycticebus; species Nycticebus coucang. The sequence continues at coordinate 65,573,403 of NC_069782.1, read as the reverse complement.
TTATGAGCAGGTTCAACTATGTACTGGTACAGATAATAATACCTATTTTACAGCAATTTTGATCAGAAAAATTATGGACAACCCATTTTGGAGCGGACTAAATGGCTTTCTACCTTATCTCTTTCCATTTTTAGGGCCCTTCCTTGGCTTACTAATATTACTGTCGCTAGGACCTTTTCTTTTTAATAAAGTCATGGCCTTTATAAAACAACAAATTGATGCTATTAAAATGCAGCCCCTCCAGGTTCATTATCACAGACTTGCTGTGGAAGATGAACACATAACCATAACTACTTAGGGGACTGGCTAGTCAAGGATGGGTAACGAGGACCCTCATCTCAGACTTTGCTTATCCTACCAACCTAAGACAGGAGCCCGGTCAGATAGCTACCGTGTATCCCATGATGGGTAAGGAGGATCAGCTGAGATGGTAAGGCGGTCCCAACCTAAGACAGACACAGTCACCCTGCCCTCTCAGTGGAGAGCTGGCAAAACTTTAAAGGTAAAATGTACATTTAAAAATATTATAAAAAAGGGGGACCTGTGGAAGACTGACACCACAGCATGTAGGTGCTGTGGGCCAAGTGCTATTTCCAGTAGTCCAAGTGCTATTTCCAGTACTAACAGACTTAAGTTTCTATTTCCCTGCAAATGCTAGGCCTAAGTTTCTATTTCCCTGCTAACGCCAGGCCTCTTCTCATAATTCACGCGAGCGAAACTTTGAAGCTTGCCGTTGGAACTTATCTCCACCAAGGCCAGGAACTTATCTATACCAAGGCCAGGTTGCTTGGATACCTGGCGACGTAAACCTCCTCCTTCACCTACCCTTATATACACTGGAAGAACTTTGCAATAAACAAGACTTGATCAGACTCCTGTCTTGTCTCCATTCTTCACGCCCCTTGCCCCTTTTTCATTCTCACCCCCTCCTCCAGGTATCCCTGTCGACTGACCCACGGGCTGGGTCATGTTATCATCTCTTAATTTATTCTTTTTGTTTTTTTTTTGAGACAGAGTCTCACTTTGTTGCCCTCAGTAGAGTGATGTGCTGTCACAGCTCATGGCAACCTCCAACTCTTGGGCTTAAGCGATTCTCTTGCCTCAGCCTCCCAAGTAGCTGGGACTACAGGCACCCGCTATGTCAAGCTATGTTTTTCTTTTTGGTTGCAGTTGTCATTGTTGTTTTAGTAGGCCCAGGCTGGGCTCAAACCTGCCAGCCTCAGTGTATGTGGCTGGTGCCCTACTCACTGAACTATAAGCACCGAGCCACTTTTCATTTATTCTTTATGGCTTTATCATCCTTTAATCAAGATGTAGATTTTTACCTCTTTTGAGTTTTCAGTAACTTAATATTACCATTTATATGCCATCAATATTGTGCTGATACTGTTTATTTCTGGTTTTCTTGCATCAGTTTGTGCTAAGATGCAGCAGCTGTCTGAATTGTTGGGTCACCCAGCTTTACTGCAAAGCACTGCTTGTGGGACTTGTATTGTTTCAGATTTATGTTTTGATCTTGTTTTTATCCCCAAGTGTAAGTGCAACAAGAATTTCTTACTCATTGGGGAAAAATTGCTGGGTTGTAGATGATAGATAAATTCCCATTTACTAGGAAATGCTCATAAAGTGTGTGTATCAATTAACCATCTCTCCTTTTATGTATGCATGTTTATTCTTCTGATTTGTCAACACTTGAAATTATCTGACTCATTTCTTTTTCATCATCTAGTATTAAGCAAAATCTCTTTGTGAATATTTATTGTTGGTTATCATTGGTCAAGCATTATTCCTGTGTGATTATTCATCTTTTTTTTTTTTTTTTGTAGAGACAGAGTCTCACTTTATGGCCCTCAGTAGAGTGCCGTGGCCTCACACAGCTCACAGCAACCTCCAACTCCTGGGCTTAAGCGATTCTCTTGCCTCAGCCTCCCGAGTAGCTGGGACCACAGGCGCCCGCTACAACGCCCAGCTATTTTTTTTTTTTTTTTTTGGTTGCAGTTTGGCCGGGGCCGGGTTTGAACCCGCCACCCTCCGTATGTGGGGCCGGCACCTTACCAACTGAGCCACAGGCGCCGCCCGATTATTCATCTTTTATAAAAATAATTTCTCACATTTAATTCATTTGTAGTTTTATTGCTTTTAAAAAAACATACTCTGAACACTATTTCTTTTTCATATCTAGAGTCAGCAAGTATTTTCTTTCAGATGATGGATTATGTTTTCATTCTACTCTACTGTTTTGTTTGTTTGTTTTTGAGACAGACTCTCACTATGTCGCCCTTCGTAGAGTGCTGTGACATCACAGCTGACAGCAACCTCAAACTCTTGGGCTTAAGCAATTCTCTTGCCTCAGCATCCTGAGTAGCTAGAACTACAGGCGCCCACCACAACGCCCAGCTATTTTTTTGTTGTAGTTGTCATTGTTGTTTGACAGGCCCAGGCCAGGTTTCAACCTACCAGCTTTGGTATATGTGGCTGGCACCCTAACCACTGGGCTACGAGTGCCAAGCTTCCACTCTACTTTTTGATGGACTCTTATTTTAATAAAATGAATTTATCATTCTTTTCACTTGGGCCTTCATTTTCCTATGTAAGAAAACATTCTCTACTGTGCAATCATAAAATTTACCTATAATTTCTGAAAATGGTCTGATTTTGTCTTACACAGATGATTTGTGTTTTTTTTTGTTTGTTTGGTTTTTTTTTTTTTGGCAGTTTTTGGCCAGGGCTGGGTTTGAACCTGACATCTCCGGCATATGGGGCCAGTGCCCTACTCCTTTGAGCCACAGGCACCGCCCAATTTCTTTTTCTTTTTCTTTTTTTTTTTTTTGAGACAGAGCTTCAAGCTGTCATCCTGTGCAGTGGTGTTACAGCTCACAGCTCACAGCTCCTGGGCTTAAGCAATTCTCTTGCCTCAGCCTCCTAAGTAGCTGGGACTACAGGCGCCCGCCACAATGCCTGGCTATTTTTTGGTTGTAGTTGTCATTGCTGTTTGGCAGGCCCAGGCTGGATTTGAACCTGCCAGCTCTGGTGTATGTGGCTGGCACCTTAGCTGCTTGAGCTACAGGCATGGAGCCAATTTTTGTTTTTCTGATTTGGCCTTGTAGTCTCTCTCAGGACAGTTGCTATACCCGGTAGCTTTACCCTGCCAGTGCTCTAAGGGATTTGGTTGTGGATATTCACAGGAGATTTCTGGGTTTTTAAATTATTTTTAGAGATGGAATCTTACCATATTTTTGAGGCTGGGCTTGAACTCCCAGCCACTTGAGATCCTCTTACCTCAGATTCCCAAGTAGCTAGGACTATAGGTGTATCTTACCTCAAGTAGATTTTCCTAATTACAGTGAAAAACAAAGCAAACCTGATTATGAATTCCAGGGAATTTACTACAATTCTAGATGCATTTCAGAGAGTTATATCATGGGGATATTCAGTATCCTTTCTAAGGACATATGGCATCTTTTCATTTATTTCACTATATCTTGAGTTATCCATTTTGCATTATAATTAATTTATATCAGCTTTTGGGGGACTTTGGGAGAATAAGTTTAATATAAATTAGTTTGTTTTGTTTTGTTTTTACACACAGGGTCTCTCTCTGTCACTGAGGCTAGAGTGGAATGGCCTGATCATCTTAGGACACTGCAACCTCAAATTCCTGGCCTCAAGCAATCCTCCCACCTAAGCTTCTCCAGTAGCCAGGACTCTAGGGGTGCCTCCATGTCTGCTATTTTTTTTTCCAGTATTTTTTTTTTTTTTTGTAGAGACAAGAGTCTCACTTTATGGCCCTTGGTAGAGTGTCGTGGCATCACACAACTCACAGCAACCTCCAGCTCCTGGGCTTAAGCGATTCTCTTGCCTCAGCCTCCCGAGTAGCTGGGACTACAGGTGCCCACCACAGCACCTGGCTATTTTTTTGTTGCAGTTTGGCCGGGGCTGAGTTTGAACCCACCACCCTCGGCATATGGGGCCGGCGCCCTACTCACTGAGCCACAGGCGCTGCCATTTTTTTTTTTTCCAGTATTTATAGAGAATATCACTGTTTTACTCTGGTCTCCAACTCCTGGTCCCAAAGGATCTGCTGCCTTAGCCTCCCAAAGTGCCAACAGGCATGAGCCTCTGTGCTGGCTAAAATTAGTTTTAATACACTATGTTGACCTTCACACATTTTATTCAACAGATTGTTGCTAGTAATTTAAAAGGCAATAAATTGAGATTTATTTGTGTATAAAATTAGTATTGTAGAAACTGACTAAAAATTTATATATGCAGAAAATACATAAAACATAATGAACCAAAACATTGATAAGAGACTATCTTCTGCATTATAATTTCCTTATTTTTCTTCATGGTTTTACAACCATATAATCCTTATGCCTGTATATTTTACTTTTACATGTTTTTATAGAAATGATATCCTATATGTGATATTGTTTATTAGGTTTTTTTTTAACTCAGTGATGGACTTCCATGGAATGATAGTTAATCCACCTTTTCATTATAGATATTATTATATAGAGCAGTGGATGGTTAACCAAAAAATTGAGCAAGTTGTTCACAGAGGTTCCACATTATCCTTCTACGTCATAGTTCACCATATTTTTAGCATCTTGATTGTGCATGGTGTATGTTATAATTGATCGACAAATATAATACATTTCATGATAGTGATAGTTGATGAACCGATATGTTATTATTAATTAAAGTGCATGCTTTCCATCATGGTTTATTCGTTTTATTCAGCAGTTTTGTGGTGTTTGATAAGCACATATGTTGTATCTCCATCCCCATAGTCTTTTTTTTTTTATTCTTCTTTCTATTTTATACACAAGGTCTAGGGTAGAGTTCAGTGGCATGATCATAGCACACTGCTCCCTCGAGCTCCTGGCCTCAAGTGATCCTCTCTCCATGGTTTCCTAAAATGTAGGGATTTACAGGCACAAGCCACAGCACCTGGTCAACCTCAACCATCACAGTTGTTTTCACAGTTGTTTTTTGTTTTGTTTTGTTTTGAGACAGAGTCTCACTTTGTTACCCTCGGTAGAGTGCGGTGGCATCACAGCTCACAGCAACCTCCAGCTCTTGAGCTTAGGCGATTCTCTTGCCTCAGCCTCTTGAGTAGCTGGGATTACAGGTGCCCACCACAACACCCGGCTATTTTTTGTTGTTGTTGCAGTTTGGCCGGGGCCAGGTTTGAACCTGCCACCCTCAGTATATGAGACCGGCGCCCTACTCACTGAGCCACAGGTGCTGTCCCCATCACAGTTTTATACATAACTGCCTTGTATATTCCCTGTGTTCCATCAAATTATCACTCCTCTCTCTATTTCTCCTTACCCGTTATTCCCCAGCAACAACTGATAATTTCACTTCCTCGGAGTTTTCCTTTTTCAGAATATCCTAGACTTAGAATCACACCATAGCTAGTCATTTCAGACTTGATTCCTTCATATAGAAATAGGTGTTTAGGTCTCTCCATAACTTTGTGGCTTTATAGATCACTTCTCTTTATCAGTGAATAATATTCCATCATATAGGTGTATCCCAGTTGTGTATTCATTCACCTAATGAAAGGGTCATCTTGTTCCTGCTACAGTTGGTTTCACCTGTAGTCCCAACAGCCACCCACTTTGGTGGCTAAGATATAAGGATTGCTCAAGGTCAGGAGTTCCACACCAGTCTGAGTGTTATAAGGCAAGTCCACATCTTTTAAAAAATAAAGATTAGCTGGGTGCAGTGGCTCACACCTGCAATTCTAGCACACTGGGAGGCTGCAGTGGGAGGATCCCTTGACCTCAAGAGTTGGAGACCAGCCTGAGCAAGAGTGAGACCCCATCTCTACTAAAAATAGAAAAACTAGATGCGTATTGTGGGAGGCACTTATAGTCCCAGCTACTTGGGAGACTGAGGCAGGAGGGTCACTTGAACCTAGGAGTTTGAGATTGCTGTGAGCTAGGTTGACACCTCGGTACTATAGCCTGGGTAGCAGAGTAAGACTTAGACTGAAAAAAAAAAAAAAGAAAAAAGATAGGCTTATCTTGGTTGCTTTTACTTTTTGGCAGTTATACAAAAGACTGTTGAAAGTGTTCGTGTGAAGTCTTTTGTGGGGATGTCAATTTAAAATTTAATCTGTTAATACCTAGACCTACAACTGCTGAATCATAGAGTAAGATCATGCTTACCTTCTTTTATTTTATTTATTTATTTATTTTTTGTAGAGACAGAGTCTCACTGTATGGCCCTCAGTAGAGTACCATGGCATCACACAGCTCACAGCAACCTCCAACTCCTGGGCTTAGGCGATTCTCTTGCTTCAGCCTCCTGAGTAGCTGGGACCACAGGCGCCTGCCACTATGTGCAGCTATTTTTTTTTGTTGCAGTTTGGCCGGGGCCAGGTTTGAACCCACCACCCTCGGTATATGGGGCTGGCACCCTATTCACTGAGCCACAGGTGCCACCCAGTTTTAAATGGTTTTCTTTTTGAAGTTTAGAAATTCTTTGTATGGGCATTGTCAGTAGCTCAGTGAGTAGGGTACCGGCCACATACACTGAGGCTGGCAGGTTTGAACCCAGCCCAGGCCAGCTAAAAAACAATGACACCTGCAACAAAGAATAGTCGGGTGTTGTCGTGGGCACCTGTAGTCTCAGCTACTGGGAGACTGAGGCAAGAGAATCACTTTAAGCCGGAGAGTTTGAGGTTGCTGTGAGATGTGATGCAACAGCACTCTACTGATGGCACCATAGTGAAACTCTGTCTCAAAATAAAAAAAAAAAAAAGAAAAGTTCTTTTTATGTTTTGGGTAGCAGCCTTTTATCAGATAGTTGTTTTGCAATTTTTTTTTTTTTTTAGACAGAGTCTAAAGCTGTTGTCCTAGGTAGAGTGCTTAAGCAATTCTCTTGCCTCTGCCACCCATTAGCTGGGACTACAGGCACCCACCACAACACCTGGCTATTTTTTGTTGCAGTTGACATTGTTTTTTCGCTGGCCCTCACTGGGTTTGAACCCTCCAGCCTTTGTGTATGTGGCCAGTGCCCTACCCACTGAGCTACAGGTGATTTTCTCATTCACACACAGATCTTGCTTTTGGAGTTGGTTGTGAAACCTTGCCAAATCCAAGACCGTCTTTTGGGGGTTTTGTTGTTTTTGTTGTTGTTGAGACAAAGTTTTTGTTGTTGTTAAACAAAGTCTCACTTTGCTCTGGGTAGAGTACTGTTTCCCTCAAAAATGTCTCCTCATGGGTTTCTATTCCACCAAGATATAACTACCTTATTAGTTGGGCTTGTGAGGCCCAGTCCAAAAACCATCATTTTCAAATAGCATTTTCAGAGATGCAATGTCTCAGGATTACTAATGCTAACTTTTTTCTCCACACTAAGAATAGGATTTTGTTATGACAGATGGTACAGATCCACTTTAGAGGGAGATGTTAGTGACCTAATGGGGTGCCCTAGACAACACATCTTTCTTCCTGGATTCACCAACAAAACACATTTTTTTATTCTGCTATTGCTTTACTGAGTGTTCCATTCTAGCATCAGAAATGCTGTGTGGGAGGAAGTGAATATGAACATAAAAGTAAGACTGATGACCAAGGCATGGAATAAATGTTGGGAGTCCACAGCATCATGTGAACTTCTACAAAATAGAGTATAGGTCCCCAAGGTTGTGAGTCTCACTCATTCTCCTTAGCACATGTGGGATGTTTCAGGATTCAGTGACCTTTGAGGATGTGGCTGTGAACTTCACCCTGGAGGAGTGGGCTTTGCTGGATCCTTCCCAGAAGAGTCTCTACAGAGATGTGCTGCAGGAAACCTTTAGAAACCTGGACACTATAGGTAAGAGGGTGACAGTATTTTTTTCACTCAGTGAATTAGCGAACAAGTAGTTTTTACTCATAAGTGTTGTTCAGTGATTTGGAATATGGGTCATACTTTGGTGAATAAATCAGGCGTGGGTGCAGTATACCATGACTATAGAATCTAATATTATTTAATAATTGTAATAATTTAGGATTATATTTCTGGATCTGTATTTTAGGAGAAAAATGGAAAGACCAGAGCTTTGAAGACTACTGTAAAAATCCCAGGAGAAATCTAAGGTAATCTGTATTCACAAGACAAAGAAATATCTCTACAGAGAATCTTAGAATGTCAAGAAATGTTTAAAAAAACAAAACCAAACAAACTAGGAGCTCACCATCAAATGACTTTATTCTTAGAAAACTTTCTCTGAAAGCATATATTTTGTCAATGTAAAAGAAGCCATACTCTGTAAAATAATTTAGAGAGGTTTATTCTGAGCCAAATTTGAAGACTATGACCTAGAGTCATACCCAGGAAGCCTTGAGCAAGTTGACTTACAGTGGTGGGGTTACAGTTTGGTTTTATACATTTCAGGGAGACAGGAATTACAGGTAAAGTCATAAATCGATATGTGAACTATATACATTGATTTTGCCTGAAAAGGTTGGATATCTCAAAGTGGGGGCATACTGGTTAAATAGATAGGTTTAAAGATTCTTTTTTTTTTTGAGACAGAGCCTCAAGCTGTCACCCTGAGTAGAATGCTGTGGCATCACAGCTCACAGCAACCTCCAACTCCTAGGCTCGAGTTATTCTCCTGCCTCTGCCTCCCAAGTAGCTGAGAGTACAGGCACCCACCCACCACAATGCCCGGCTATATATATATATATATATATATATATTTTTTTTTTTTTTTTTTTTTTTTTTTTGGTTGCAACCATCATTGTTGTTTGGCGGGCCAGGCTGGATTTGAACCCGCCAGCTCAGGTGTATGTGGCTGGTGCCTTAGCTGCTTGAGCCACAGGCGCTGGGTCTGGTTTAAAGATTCTTTAGTTGATGGTTCGCTTAAAAGAGTTAGGCTGTGTTTAATAGATCAGGAGTCAGCAAAAAGGAGTGCTAAGTAAAGGTAAGTTAATCAAAGTCCGATGCCTGGACAAATGCCTAGACTCAAGTGGTTTGTTATATATATTGAGGACCTGCGAGTATGTCTTGAATAGCCTTAGGCCTGTTAGTGAGTCACAAAGGACATATCTAAGAAGGGGAGGGTGCATGATGAAGTATGTCTGATCTCCTTTCTCATGGCTAGCAACTCAGTTCTACAGGATTACCTTGGTCAATGTTGGGGGGGTGGGGTGTGTGGAATGTCCACTCAGTGAGCCTCTGGGCTGAGTGCCTTAAGATTATATTTTAGTTCACAATTTAAATTTCACACAGATGTTTGTGAAATAGTTTTGTGGAGATAGTATTAAGAAATCTTACATAATTATTATGTTTATAAAATTGGTATTTTAAAATATGCATCTTGCAGAGCACGTGGTCCATTCATGTTGGAACAATTCATACAGGCCAGAGAGCACCCACTTCCCTTAGGATGTTAAAATGCAAGTGTAAGTGTAATAATTAACAATAAAAAGTTATTTATGAACAAATATGCTTCTCATTTTCCACAGAAATCTTATGGGAGAGACACTCTTTGAAAGTAAAGAAACTAATCAGTTTGGAAGAACCTTTAGTCAAATTCCAGATCACATGGTGAGCAAGAAAACTTCTCCTGGAATAAACCCATGTGAAAGCAGTGTGTGTGGAAAAGTCTCCATTGATCATTCATCATTTAGTATGCCCATTAAAGCTGACCGTGGACAGAAAGCACCTGAGTATAAGGAATGTAGGCAAAAGCCATATACACATAAGAAATGTGAGAAAACCTTCAGTTACTCCCACTCCTTTGGAACACATGAAAGGTCTTCCACTGGAAAGAAACTCTTTAATTGTAAAGAATGTGGAAAACCAGGCAGTGCCTGTGGCTCAAGGAGTAGGGCGCCAGTCCCATATGCCGGAGGTGGCGGGTTCAAACCCAGCCCTGGCCAAAAAAAAAAACCACAAAAAAAAAAAAAAAGAATGTGGAAAACCTTTCATTTCTCTCACTGGCTTTCGAAATCATATGGTAATACACAGTGGAGATGGACCTCATAAATGTATACTTTGTGGAAAAGCATTTGCTTTTCAAAGTTTATATTGTAAACATGAAAGAATTCACACTGGAGAAAAACCATATAAATGTAAACAATGTGGTAAATCTTTCCATACCTCCAGTTCTGTTCGAGCACATGAAATAACTCGCACTGGAGAGAAGATTTATGAATGTAAGGAGTGTGGAAAAGCCTTTGTTCATTTCAGTTCCTTTCATATACATGAAAGGACTCACGCTGGAGAAAAACCTTATGAATGTGAGCAATGTGGGAAAGCATTTGCTCAGCGGAGGAGCGTTCAGTGGCACATGAGAATACACACTGGAGATAGACCTCATAAATGTAAGATATGTGGGAAAGCCTTTTACTCTCCTGGTTCACTTCAAAGACATGAAAGTAGTCACACTGGAGAGAAACCCTATGACTGTAAGCAGTGTGGCAAAGCCTTAAGTTCTTCAACTTCCTTGCGATATCATGAAAGGATACACACTGGTGAGAAGCCCTTTGAATGTAAGTACTATGGGAAAGCCTTCAGGTCTGCCAAGTTTATTTGAATACATGAAAGGACTCATACTGGAGAGAAGCCTTATGAATGTAAGCTTTGTGGGGATACATTCCATTGTGTCCGTTCCTTTCATAGATATGAAAGGATTCACACTGGAGAGAAACCCTATGAATGCAAGCAATGTGGTAAAACCTTCACTTCCTCTACTTCCTTTCAAATACATGATAGAATTCACACTGGAGAGAAACCCTATGAATGTAAGCACTGTGGTAAAGCCTTCAGGTCTGCCAAAGGCATTCAAATACATGAAAGGACTCACACAGGTGAGAAGCCCTAAAAATGTAAACAATGTGAGAAAGCCTTCCATTATGACAGTTCCTTTCTTTATCATAAAAGGACTCATACTAGTGAGAAACATTGTGAATGCAAGCAATGTGGTAAAGTCATCAGTTCCACTTCCTTTCAAATACATAAAAGAATTCACACAGAAGGGAAATCCTATGAATGTAACCAATGTGGTAAAATACTCCATTCTGTTAGGTCATTTCACAGACATGAAAGGACTTACACAGGAGAGAAACCCTATAAATGTAAACAATGTGGTAATACCTTCAGATCTGCCAAGTCCCTTCAAATAAATGAAAAAATTCACACGGGACAAAAACCTTATGAATGTAAGAAACGTGGGAAGGCCTTCTTTCATCCTAGTTCCTGTCAAAGACATGAAAGAACTCATACAACTAGTATATAATTAATGTGTAGACTTGGGACAGGATTCAGTTGTCTCAGTTCCTACTGAACACAGAAATAGAGTGGAGAAAGTCTATGAAATAATGACTTTTAAGTTCAGAAGAGAGATCTGTACTAGGACACTAAAATCCAGAGTCGTAGTTGGATGAAATTTACTAATGGCCTATTTTACATGAAATTTCAAAGACAGAAATGAAGAAGACTTTAGTTACTTTTGCAGTTTTTGGCAGGGGCTGGGTTTGAACCCGCCACCTCCGGCATATGGGGCCGGCACCCTACTCCTTTGAGCCACAGGTATCACCCGACTTTAGTTACTTTTTAGAGCACCATACAGAGACAGAACCAGATTCATGTGGGCTATGGAGACCCCTACTTTAAGATTGTTTTTATGAATCCTTGGTTTGCCTGAGTGTTCTCAAAATCACTTTCATTAGGTTTCCAAAAATCTCCCTAGAAGTTCCACATTAAAAATCCCATCAGTAGTAAACAGGAAATTGAGGAGAACAATTTTTTTTTTAAGACTAGAGAAAAAATAGCAATTTGCAGTTTGGTTTTCTGCCAACATTATAATGTCTTTACCAGAGAGCTAATGTAGGCTGTCTTGGGTGGGAATATCCTCTCATGCTCTACTCACCTGGTCTATTGATTGAATTGGTAGAAGTGGTCATTTGTACTGCAAGCACATTTGTTCCTACTGGCAGTGACTGTTTTTTTGAACCAGCATGACAACTACAATGCTGCCATCCAAACCAACTGGATGGGGGCTTATTCTCCTGCTGTTTTGTGCAGTGACTGGTCTCACCCAAAGTTTTTACATGCGAATAAGCACCTCAGTTTTATCAGGAACTGTTTAGTGTTTCCTGTTTTCACAGCTGAATGTAATATCTCAGTTCATTTTCAATTATATTTTATGTGATTAAAAACAATATGTATGGGCAGCACCTATAGATCAATCAGCAAGGGCGCCGGCCACATACACTTAAGGTGGTGGGTCTGAAACTGGCCCAGGCCTGCTAAGCAACAATGACAACTGCAACCAAAAAAAAAAAAAAATAGCCGGGCGTTGTGATGAGCGCCTCCCACTTGGGAGGCTGAAGCAAGAGAATCGCTTAAGCCCAAGAGTTTGAGGTTGCTGTGAGCTGTGAAGCCACAGCACTCCACCCAGGGTGACTTGAGACTCTGTCTCAAAAAAAAATTTTTTTTAATTAAAAAATAAACAATATGTATGGCTTGGTACCTGTAGCTCAGTGGCTAGGGTGCCGGCCACATACACCTGGGGCTGCTAAACAACAATGGTAACAACAACAGAAAAAAAATAGCCAGGCATTGTGGCAGCACCTGTAGTCCCAGCTACTTGGGAGGCTGAGGCAAGAGGATCGCTTAAGCCCAAGAGTTGAAGGTTGCTGTGAGCTCTGACATCACAGCACTCTACCGGGGGTGACATAGTGAGACTCTGTCTCAAAAAAAAAAAAAATGTCTTTTTTTGGATGCCAAGATATCTGTACATATTTCCTAAAAATAGTCTCTTAATTGTTTTTACAACTCATATACTTACACTTTATTAATGAAATGATACATTAAAATTTCCTATTGACATCGTGGATTAGATCGAGTTATAATGACACTGGGTTATTCTTTTTTTGTTTGTTTGTTTTGCAGTTTTTGACAGGGGAGTGGGTTTGAACCCACCACCTCCAGCATATGGGGCCGGCGTCATACTCCATTGAGCCACAGGCACCACCCAGACACTGAGTTTATTCTTTAGACGTTGTGAATCCATCTGACCGTGTACATGAATGTCAGTCACTTTTTACTGTATTCATTTTACTCTTCATGCTAATATACTTTTTATCTTGTCCTAATTTTCCTTCAGTCATAATAATCCCAGCATCTAAATCATGCTGTTATGAATTCTCTATTGTTAAAGATCACAAGTTCCATGATTGTTGTCAAAGAGGGTATAATAAATTGTTATAATTAAATGACTATAAGCTATACATGACTGTGGGATGTATCAGTGAGAGGGTTCTCAATAGAATGTCTTGCAAAATTTGTGTTTTAGGTGCACTGATTGCTATTCACAGAATTGAGTCATTTCTCTGCATTGAATGGTGTCGGGATGTGAACATAATTCTTGTTAGAAGGCAGAAAGATGGAGTGTAGGTTACTTTGACAATTGATTAGAATTGCCAGTCAGTTGCCTCAGGAGAACTAGGGAATAAAGCCATTTCTATGATTTGGAATATTCTCTTCTTTAAGAGACGTACAAAATGTCCTTGTTTTTATCTTGATCCATCATGGTCCCCGAGGAGCACTGTCTCATATTGCAGGTGTATGACACGTTTCCCTCCAACAGCATAAGACTTGTCCTTGTGCTAAAGGAAGGCCAGCTCCAGAAATCCCGGTATCTTTCTGCCTCATTTATTCTCTAAACTGGAAAATACTTCCTATAATGTATAGATACTGTTTTGCATAAGGGACCTCAGTTGAAAAATATGTAAATTCACTTTCTCCTTAGGAAGCTATATAATTCCTTTTTTTAAAAAAAAAATCTCCTTATTGTGTCCAGTGAGGCCAATATGTTAATGTCATTGTCCACTGAATAGAAGCCTTGGTAGGAAGAAAATCAGCATCACCATTCCACCCAAGCCTTTTTTGCTGATGTAATAAGCTCTTAACGCTAATGTTACACAGCTCTCTTAATGCCAGCACTGTAGAAGAAAAGGCAACATGGAAAAGTTAGTATTTTATAATATACAGTGGCATCAAACCATGAATGGCTTCCTTGAAGGTGCCAGCCAAGCTCCTCTTATGAAAAGCCTATTTGAAACTTTCTAGAGATAAAACCCAAGTACCATAAGATAGAGCAGCAATCAGTGACCAAACCTCCACTGTGTACACAGATGACAAGTCCAGCCCTCGCTGACGTATCCACTGAGTGAAGGGTGCTGTCATTGTTCGTCAGATTCATTGACTGTCAGATTCTGTAGAATATAACTCAGATCCAGGAAGAGATGGCAGTAGAGATAGATGTAGGTTCTCCAGGACCCAACTACTTCCTTATCCTTCTGCCTTGAAGGCCAGATGCACAGGGATCACTTTGATTAAAGAGGAGAAACAGCTGCATCAACTTGACTCTATAAGTAAGATTTTCTTTTTTTTTTTCTTGAGACAGAGTCTCACTATGTTAACCTCAGTAGAGTGCCACGGCGGTGTCACAGCTCACAGCAACTTCAAACTCTTGGGTTTAAGCGATTCTCTCGCCTCAGCCTCCCAAGTAGCTGGGACTACAGGTGCTCACCACAACGCCCAGCTATTTGGTTTTTTTTTGCAGTTGTCATTGTTGTTTAGCATGCCCAGGCCGGGTTCGAACCATCCAGCCTTGGTGTACGTGGCTGGCGCCCTCACCACTGAGCTACGAGCGCCACGCCTATAAGTAAGATTTTCTGAGGGATGCATATGTTGTGTGTGGGATGGCTGATGCAGATAAGGGACGCTGGAAGCACAGAGTAAAGGAGGTGAATGGGACACAGCCGAGAGCCTGGTTATCGGCCTTCAGTATGAAAGTTTTTTGAAGGTTTACAGAGTCCAGAGAGCACCAAAGAGGATACAGCAGCACACATCCAAAGGCTGTTCATGAGCCAGAAAGGTCACTACTTTTTTTTTTCTTTTTTTCAGTTTTTGGTCAGGGCTGGGTTTGAACCTGCCACCTCTGGCATATGGGGCCTGTGCCCTACTCCTTTGAGCCACAGGCACAGCCCCATACCTTTTTTTTTAAGAGAGAATCTTCCTGAGGGCCACCATTCTGAAAGGCAGTTATGTTGTTCTGTTTATGAGTCCTGGTGCTTTGTCTATGACTGTGGTTTTATGCAACTGATTAGAAAAAGAAAGTTGTCATTTGTGAGTTTCATAAATTTAGAAATACTTGTTATTTTGGCTATTAGGACTCACTGTTCATTCTGGAACTATCTTCAAACCAAGAGGTACGGATACCAACTATCATACTATTTTCAAGGTTACACTTTCTTAAGTTTAATGGAGGAAACAAAATGGACCTCTGTAGTTCCATTCCATATAGAAGGGACTCTTTTACCTTTCACAATTCAACTCTGGATTGACATTAGGGAACGTTTAGGTATGAATATGATATTCTGGGCAAATATGGAAAAACCTTAATTTTCGAAATACAAAACTTTCAGATATGAATGGGCTCTTTTCTTTTTGAGACAGTCTCACTTTCTTGTCTGGGCACCTGGACTAGAGTGCCATGGCCTCAGCCTAGCTCACAGCAACCTCAAAACTCCTGGGCTCCTAATATCCTCCTGCCTCAGTCTCCTGAGTAGCTAGAACTACAAGGCACCTGCCATGTCTGGCTAATTTTTTCTACTTTTAGTAGAGACAGCAGTCTCACTCTTGCTCAGGCTGGTCTTGAACTCCTGAGCTGAAGCAATCCTCCCTCCTTGGCCTCCCAGAGTGCTAGCATTTGAGCCACTGCGCCCAGCCTTCATCAGACTTCTTAATGGGTGGGCACAGTGGCTCATGCCTGTATTGGTAGCATTTTAAGAGGCTGAGGCATGAGGGTTGGTTGAGGCCAAGAGTTCAAGACCAGATTAGGCAACCAACATAGTGAGACCCTATCCCTAACAAATTTTTTAAAATGACTTAAGATGATAGCTCATACCTATAGTCCCAATTACTCTGAAGGGTGAGACAGGAAGATCACTTGAGCCCAGCAGTTAGACGTTTTAGTGACCTATAATCATGGCACTGTACTACAGAATGGCCTTTCAGAATGCAGAATGACCTTTCAAGGTCAGTGCAGTGGCTCACTCCTATAAGTCTGGCACTCTGGGAGGCCAAAGCAGGAGGATCCCTTGAGCCTCCCAAAGTGCTAGGATTACTGACATAAGCCATTAGGCTTGGCTCTAATTTCTTTTTAAAGAAAAGTGTTTTTTTCTTAATGTCGTGAATGGAGACCTTTTCCTAACTACAAATACATACATGTGTATGTATTTTTTTTTTTTTTTTTAATTTAAGAGCTGAGGTCTCACTGTGTTGCCTAGGATGGCTTTGAAATTTTGGGCTAAAGTTTTTTCTTACCTCAGCCTCCTTAATAGTTGGCACTATAGGTTTGGGCTACCCATTGTGGCTAATGTTTTATACAACAACTAGTACCTAAACAATATGTGGGCACTTCCACCAGATACATACAATTACCATTCATTCTAGTAATTCTTTCAATCCTTCTCTCAATAATCCCTAAATTAATGAGCTTTGTGTGTGTGTGTGTGTGTGTGTGTGTGTGTGTGTGTGTTTTTGGGCCAGGGCTGGATTTGAACCCTCCACCTCTGGCATATGGGACGGGCACCCTACTCCTTGAGTCACAGGCGCCGCCCATTTAACGAGCTTTTAATAATGCAGTTTTTTGTTTTTATTTTTTTGGTTGAAGGAAGGTCAGGAACTCACTATGTTGCCCGGGTTGTTCTGCAGTGGCTATGCACGGGTGGGATCATAGGACACTGCAACCTCCAACTCTTATGTTCAAGTGACTCTCCCTGTTTCAGCCTCCTGAGTAACTAAGGTTTGCACCCCTAAGCCTGTCCTAAATTATCTTTTAAAGTATTCATCTCTTTGGAAAATTTCACCCAAATATAGGGGCAGATGTGAATGTTTGACAAAATGAGTTATGTCTCCATTGGAGTGAAACATATTAAAAGGAACATTCTTTTGTTCCCAGAGCCTTTCCCTTGAGGTTAGGCAAGTTCTGTGGCTTTTTAATTTTGCAATGATTGACTGTTAAGGAGGAAGTGACCATTAGAAAGTACTTAGTCCTTGACTCCCTGCCTTAACTTTGCACAGGTTTTCCTAAGCAAACAAAAATAATTGCATAAATGTCCCATCTCTATAAAAAGTATTAAATATGGCTCGTTGCCCGTAGCACAGTGGTATGGCACCAGCCACATACACTGAGGGTGGCAGGTTTGAACCCGACCCAGACCAACTAAACAACTGCAACAACAACAACAACAAAAATAGCCGGGCCTTGTGGCAGGTGCCTGTAGTCCCAGCTACTTGGGAGGTGAAGGCAAGGGAATTGCCTAAGCCCAGGAGTTGGAAATTGCTGTGAACTGTGATGCCACAGCACTCTACTGAGGGTGATAAAGTGAGACTCTGTCTCTAAAAAAAATAATAATAAATAAATAAATACTGGTTTACACTTATGTAGTCACCTTATTTGGACTTGTCAGCTTGAATTTATCGAAAGGATCAGATTCTACTTTTAGAGAGTTTATTCAAGCTGTATTTTGGGAAAAGCTCAGACCCTAGAGAAATGGGTCAGTGTTCTGAAGTTAAAAAGTGATCTTCTTGTGTTATGGTATGCAAGATGAGACCACCAGACAAATTGAAGAAGCCAATTAGGAGCCTTTATTAAGACTGACCAGCCTGACTGCCTTCTAAGGTCAGGAGAGCAGTGATGACCAGCTTGGGGACAGAGTTTATAGGGTGACTTATGCAGGCTAAAAAACAATACAACCAGTATGTACAGAAGCAAATTTATGGCACTTAATGGTTAATAACAGTTACTGGTCAATTAGTTCAGTAAGAAAAATATTTTTTTAGAACAATGGAGTCGACAGGACCCTAAGGAGCCAGTGACGCCACCAAAGAGGCCTCATCCTGTGTTTACTAATCTTTACCCCATTAACTCATCCTTGTTTTTACTTTCCCCAGTGTTTGGGAAAGATGGGGGGTGTCAGTGCTGGTGGCCTGAGTCTCCCTCTTGCCCACCATCTCACTTGCTTGTATAGGCAGAAACCAAAGAATTTAACTCTTTGTAACATTTTCCATACAAGGCTGGTTTAAACAATAATGAGTAAATTTATTTATTTACTTATTTATCTATTTATTTTGAGACAGAATCTCAACCTGTCACCCTGGGTAGAGTGCCGTGGTGTCATAGCTCACAGCAACCTCCAACTTGAGCTTGAGCAATCCTCTTACCTCAGTTTTTCTATTTTTAGTAGAGACGGAGTCTCAGGCTCATCTCAATTCATCTCAAGCAATCCACCCACCTCGGCCTCCCAGAGTGTTAGGATTACAGGCATGAGCCACGGTGCCTGGCCAAAACTATTTAATTAGTTACACAGGTTTTTTTTTACCTATAACATACGTTTACTTTAAGGGTAGTTTTTATTTCCTTTCCATTTTAAAAGACTATTTAACGTTCCATCTTAAGACTGTGCAATATCTATGAAGTCTTTGCATGGGAAAGGTAAGGGAGAACTTAATCTGTAGTGAAGATCAGGAGTGAAGAGGGAATTGTTCTTTTCTAACCCCCTTTAGTGGCTTAAATTTCATCAAACAATATAGTTAAAGAGAAAAATAAAGATTAGAAAATCTAATCTAATCTTTTTTCTGATCAGAAAAATAAAGGTTACAGCTGCCTGTCACTTACTTGACTCAAGCCTCATAATCACATTGCTTTAAAGCTCAAAATAATTTAGAATTTTGACAGCTTAAATTTGGTTTACTTATTTTCAGACTAGGTGAAAAATTAAGCGATCTGTAACCAGAAATTAGTTATTAGCTATATAAGTCTATATTTCATTTCCCTTTAAAATTTATGAGAATTACATTTTACGGCAGCAGCTGTGGCTCAGTGAGTAGGGCACTGGCCCCATATACTGAGGGTGGCGGGCCCAGCCCCGGCCAAACTGCAACAAAAAATAGCCAGGTGTTGCAGTGGGCACCTGTAGTACCAGCTACTTGGGAGGCTGAGGCAAGAGAATGGCCTAAACCCAGGAATTGGAGGTTGCTGTGAGCTGTGACGCCACAGCACTCTACCAAGGGCGACAAGTGAAACTCTGTCTCTACAGAAAAAAAAGAAAAAAGAGAATTACATTTTAGTTAGATTCCCATGTCCTTGGTTAGAACCTTAGTTTGCTATAGCCAGTTCAGTCTGACTACTTCCTATTTAAGTGGTTTTTGGTTTTTGGGGGGTTTTGTTTGTTTGTTTGTTTGTTTGTTTTGCGGTTTTTGGCCAGGGCTGGATTTGAACCTGCCACCTCCGGCATATGGGGCCCGCACCCTACTCCTTTGAGCCACAGGTGCCGCCCCCTATTTAAGTGTTTAACACTGGAGAAGGTCTCCACTGGTTTTTCCCACATTTTCTCAAATCATGGACCCTATTTTCCCAGCCTAACTCTTGTAGGGCTTGCAGTAAATTCCTAAATTTCCAGTTCCTTCCCCACATTCCCAAATACCAACTTTCCCTCTCCAGCTCAAAATATTGTCAACTATTTGTTTTATATTGTATATAATTTATTTTTATCATATAATGTATTATTCTTTGTTTCAGACAAATGTGGTGTTTTAATTATTTATCATTTTCCCACAGAGCAGTGGATGACACTTTAAAATATTTGTTTCAGAACATTTCACATCAGTAAAGTAGGGAATAACCACCTGACAATCCCCTGTTTAAAAAACAAAACAAAAAAGAACTTCCTGGGTGACACCTGTGGCTAAGTGGGTAGGGCACCAGCCCCATATACCGAGGGTGGCAGGTTCAAACCCAGCCCCGGACAAACTGCAACAAAAAAAATAGCTGGGCGTTGTGGCGGGCGCTTGTAGTCCCAACTCCTTGGGAGGCTGAGGCAAGAGAGTCGTCTAAGCCCAAGGAGTTGGAGGTTGCTGTGAGCTGTAACGCCATGGTACTCTACCCGAGGGTTAATAAGTAAGACTCTGTCTCAAAGAAAAAAGAAAAGAAAAAAGAGCTTCCTGACAACTCTCCTTTTATCTTTCTTTTTTTTTTCAGAGTCTCAGTATGTCGCCCTCAGTAGAGTGCTATGGCATCACAGTAACCTCCAACTCTTGGGCTCTAGTGATTCTCTTGCCTCAGCCTCCCAAGTACCTGAGACTACAGGCACCCGCCATGATGCCCGGCTATTTTTTTGTTGCAGGCCTGGCCAGTTCAAACCTGCCAGCCTCAGTATTTGTGGCTGGCGCCATAACCACTGTGCTACAAGCACCAAGCCTCCTTTTATCTTTCTTAGGCACAGTTTATTAGAATGTCTTTGGGTTGAGATTCCCCTTTTGAAACTCTCAGCCCACTCTCTATCTTTTCCTGATCCCAGGTTTCAGAACTGCCTGTGGCAGACCTAAGGTGCCCACAGCTGCCAGGTCTCTTGCTGGGTCTACTCTAGTGAATATGAGCTCCTGAGTCACTCCTCCTAGAGGACAGTGTGAGGGGTGGGTGTGGGACCTCTTAGGCAGCTAATAAATTCCTTGCGGTTGGAGGAGTACTCTAGAATACCTCATCTAAGTAGCCAAACCTAGGGCACACTCAACCTTTCTTTTCCCACCTCAGTTTTTATTTCTTGTGGACACATTGGTGATCAGCTAATCTGATGGTGGTATTGAAGAGAAAAACAGAAATTAATTCATTACTCTGGATTCTCTCATGTGAAGGGAAAAACATTATCCCACAGAACAAGGAAACCCAAACAAGGTGAAGCAATAACCTGCCACTCAAAATGCATTTGGGACACACAGAGAGGCACAATGGTGGGAAATGGTCCTTGAACACTTCTGTGATTAGGATGGGGATGGAGGGATGTCCCATATGATAGCATGACCTGACCTCGCACTTGAGTTAGACATGTCTCAGTTCCAGTTGGCACTGCCCATCTGTGAGTTCATTCCCTTGTAAAGAATTGTTCACAGACTGCAGCTTCATTTTATGAATTGGAAAATGCATTTTTCACTACAACTTGATGAGAAGAAAATTTTGCAGAGAGGCTAAAAAGAGGTAGGTTTTGGAGAAAAAACAAACAAACCAGGATCTAGTCTTATATTCTAGTTGTTAAAATTTATTTACTTTTTTTCTTCTGAAAAGCCAGTACGGTAAATTTCTCAGATCTATCCTTTTTTTTTTTTTTTATAGAGACAGAGTCTCACTTTATGGCCCTCGGTAGAGTGCCGTGGCCTCACACAGCTCACAGCAACCTCCAACTCCTGGGCTTAAGCGATTCTCTTGCCTCAGCCTCCCGAGTAGCTGGGACTACAGGCGCCCACCACAACGCCCAGCTATTTTTTGGTTGCAGTTTGGCCCTGGGCCGGGTTTGAACCCGCCACCCTCGGTATATGGGGCCAGCGCCTTTACCGGACTGAGCCACAGGCGCCGCCCAGATCTATCCTTTTTTTAAGTGGGTGTTTTCTTTTCTTTTTCTCTTTTTTGAGATAGAGCCTCAAGCTGTCACCCTGTGTAGAATGCCGTGGCATAACAGCTCACAGCAACCTTCGACTCTTGGGCTTAAGCGATTCTCTTGCCTCAACCTCCCAAGTAGCTGAGACTACAGGTGCCTGCCACAATGCCTGGCTATTTTTTGGTTGTAGTTGTCATTGTTGTTTGGCAGGCCCAGGCTGGATTCGAACCCACCAGCTCTGGTGTATGTGGCTGGTGCCTTAGCCACTTGAGCTATAGGTGCTGAGCCTAGTAGGTGTTTTCTAATTGAATTACAGGGCTTAGCTTTGGAAATGTTGCTAGGGAAAAGAAATAAGGAAAATCTTTCATTATGGCTGCAGAAAAATGAATACATTTCCACAAGTAAGTGGGATAGACAAATTAATGAATTACAGATTCCTCAAAAGATCAGTTCCTCTATAAGGGTAAGAAACCCACATGACCATGACAGCAACCCCCATCCCTACCCCATGGAATGCTTCAAGGCTATTGTTCCTGGGAAGGTACAGAACAGTAATTCTGGTTCCAGCTGAAGGCCAATTAAAAGAGTAACTCCTAGATTTGCTCTGAGTGCAAAAATTAGTCCCTCTGTGGAAGGGATGAATTCCTCTAGGACCCCTCCCCCAACCCTACTGATGAGGGATAACAAAAGCCTCTTGAAACTGTGACAGCTGAGCTGACTCCTGGTCAGACTCCACTCTGCTCTCTCTCTCCTTTCTCTGCTAGTAAAGGCTTACCCAATCCCTGGACTGGCCTCCTCACCCTCTATGCATCACACCCCATTCCTGTTCCTCTCACTCAGAATTTATGACAAGGGATAAATCCATCCCATGCCATTTATGTGTGAGGCAGGACTTGACGCTGCTCTGATATGGTTGTGTTCATATATGATTATTGTATGATTTGTTATTGTGCAAATAATTAAATGACAATACCAACCTGAAATAATGAGATCCAGGACATATGATTAACGTTTGAGTTTATTTGAGCACATATTTTGAGCATAGCCACTCAGAGAACACTGATTTTAAAGGATGGGGGTCAGTGCTCCCAAGTGGGAAAGTTAAGTTTTCCCTTATATAGGGAAAAAAATTAGGAAAATGTTAGGGGTATAACTTAATAGGGTTATAGCAATTTCCCCACAAGGCCAGGACATATGAGCTGTCCAGAAAGTAGCCATTGTTAATACTATTTTTCCTGTCCAAATACTAACCCAGCCCGACCCTGATTAGCTTCTGAGGTCAAATACTGTTTTTCATATTACATAGCCATATTAACGTTTCCATATTTCTGGGAAGCCCATGTACATTACAGCAGTTAGGTGACAGTGTACTACATTTCTTTTTTTGAGACAGAGTCTCACTATGTCACCCTTGGTAGAGTGCCATGGCATCACAGCTCACATCAACCTAAAACTCTTGGGCTTAAGCTATTCTCTTGCCTCAGCCTCCTGAGTAGCTGGGACTACAGGTGCCCACCACAACGCCTGCCTGGCTATTTTTATTTGGTTGTAGTTGTGAACCCGCCAGCCTCAGTGTATGTGGCCAGCGCCCAATTCACTGGCTATAGACAGCAAGCCAGTATGCTACATTTCAAGTAATATTGCTTTACTATTCTGTAAAGAAGGGATAGTGGTCTTCAGAAGGTTCTCTGGTATCACTCAGTCTTTCTTTGCCACTTACAGAATCAGAATAAGGAAGACAGCTAATCCGCAATTGGAAAAGCAGAAATTGTAAGCTACCTCACTCAGGCTATGTTTGAATTCCTCCTAAGACTCAAAATAAGTTAAAGTACCAACAGCTTAAAATTTGAATACTTTAATTTCACAATGTTTGTCAGAAAGGGTTAGATACATTTCCTTTCCCTATTAAGGTTTAAAATGTAAGGGCCTTGTAAATTCCTTCCCACTTCTAAACACAAACTGAGTTAGAGTGATTTTGGTGCATTCTTCAAACACTAGGTATTTTTCTTTTGAAAAAGACACTTAAGCCCAGGCCAATCTTGAGCCTGCAAAGGTCATTGCAGGCCCAGTTGGCTCTTCTTCAGGAGCTTCCCCTGCAAGTGTCTCAGCTGATTACAGCTATCTTGAGAGGGGCCCTTTATACTGAGAGAATCTCAGAGCCCTGGAAAGCTGGGGACCCACAGGCAGATGTGGCAGGTCATTGATGCCATTTCTGAGGTTATGATTATTGTCCTGGGGCTGTGTCTAGACATTATCTAATGAAACAAATCTGGATTTTGGTGATAAATGGCTTTATTCTAAAGAATTGAAATAGGAGAGCACCAAGGATAGTATCTGCAAACATCTCAAAAGTAAGGCAGAAAAAGGAATTTTTTTCACAGGGAGGAGCAAACGGAATTAGAAAGAGGGTGGAAAGGTGAGGGAAGCCTACACGGTACAAAATCACATCATAGACTGTGAAGTCAGCCTGTTCTCCTTTTTTTTTTTGAGACAGAATCTCACCATGGCAACCTTGCTAGAGTGCTGTGGTGTCACAGCTCACAGCAACCTCAAACTCTTGGGCTTAAGCGGTTCTCTTGCCTCAGCCTCCCAAGTAGCTGGGACTACAGGCGCCCGCCACAATGCCCAGCTATTTTGGGGCCCAGGCTGGATTCGAACCTGCCAGCTCTGGTGTACGTGGCTGGCGCCATAACAACTGTGCTAGGCGCCAAACCAGTCAGCCTGTTCTTAAGAGAAATTGTAAAGGAGTCTTAGGCTCAGACTAGGCTGGTTGCATCCCTTAAGGGGCCTGGAGGAAGGAGAGAAACATAAACACAGATTGGTTAGCAGATGTTTTCTTCTGACTAATCATTGAAAACAAAGCAGTTCACCTAATGGTACGTCAGGTAAAGAACTAGAATTTCCGGCTGTGTCTACCTTTGTCAAAGGTAAAAAAGGGAGTTTGATCTGTCATAATGGGAAGGGTGCTTCTTTGCAGTAAGCTTCCCTTTCAGAACACAAGGACTGGGGTGGGAGTGGGGGGTTACAGGATTCCCCACCGCTCCTATCCCCATCCCCTGCCTCTTACCCTTGACCCATCCATATTTTCTGTTATGTTCTTACTTAGTTGTCTCCTTCGTCATAAACAGTTAAGTGTAAGAGAACTGTAAGTAGTTCTATCAAATTATCAAACTGGAGAAGAGGGTTGTGGCAGCCCCAATTTACACATAATTGGTTGCAAGTATAATGGCCCCTGGGGCCTATGCCTGGACCTTGCAATGGGGGCCATGTTGTGGAGTAAGCCCTGACTATGTGGGGTCTCTGCTAACTCCAACTGGTTTCAAAATTGAATTGTTGGATAAGTGTTATACATGGTGCTGGGTTATTGGTTGGTGTTCAGTGAACACCACACATTTGGTGTCCCATAAAAGAAAGACACCACAGATCAGAACCTTCAACTGACTTCTGGTGTTTGGTCCCTGATGGGAATGGAAATTTTGTGGAGAGAGTATTTCCGCCCTGTGAGGAGGTGACAATAGGGTGTGTGGAGCTCTCAGAATTAAATTTCTGGCTTCTTTTGTTTTCCTCACCCCATACTGAGAAATGAGCCACCCCAGGCTCCATTTGCACAGTCAGCGGGGTCCCAAGCTTGGGAATGTGCTGACCTATAGGAGTGTGGAGTCCATCGTGAACTGGGGATGATGTAGGCTGCCTGCCTGAGCTGCTTCCTTTTGGTTTGTAGAATCTTGTTGCCATATAATTGCTCTTTTGTCAGAGTCCCACCCCAAGGGCAGGGTCCACTAAGACCTGTGGAACTGGTGTGACCCACTGAAGAAATATAAAGTTAGGGATGAGGATAAGGAAAGGGACACGAGACACAGAATAGAATTCTCAAAGCTGGGAGCTCAGGGGACCACTGCCCATTTGTGGGCTCCGGCGAGTGGCCCCAAGTCTCTGTTCTACTCAGCTTTTATTCAAATCTCTTTGCCCAGGTGGTAAACTGAGGGAGGGAACAAAGACACCAGCAGTTTCTTTGAGTGAGCATATCAGCTCCTATTGTTATTAACTTTAAGGATTTGAGCAGTTTTGAGAAATCTGAAACTTGAGCCTTATGTGGGGGAAGCCTCCTGTCTGAAGTCACACACACAGATTCCTTGGGAGGTGTTAAACTCTGCTAGTTCACTGTGAAGTAAAACACCACTGGCATTAATCTCTGAGGAATCGGTGAGAGAGAGGCATTTTCCTCTTATCACCACCACAGAAGATTTTCCTCTGCAATAAGGGATGTAAGCCCTTCTTTCCATATCTCAGGGCTCTAGCTTTTCCCTTGGTCTCTGCCCCAGCTAAATGTAAATCTCCACAATGGGTATCTGCTTTGTCTGTTTAATGGGCAGGAAATGACCTAGAAGATGTATCTTTTTCTACAACTTGCCACAGTCTCCTCTATGGCCATTATTTTCCTCAGCGTGTTCACAGACTCAGCAGGGGTATTTGTGTAAGCTGTTATCTCCAATAGGCCAGAGTTTTAGGAAAGGCCAGAAACTTGTTCAGATAAGAAATTTAGCAATGGCTAGCTTAAAGGTAAATTAGCTGACTTTTCTTTGTTCTGACTCCTTCAGCTTACTTTTAAATTTTCCCTTTTTCTGGGGGTGCCCTCCCCTGCCAAGAATGGCATCTTCATTACTAACAACTAACAGACTTTAAAAAAAAAAAAAAAAGAATGGGATCTTCGGTCTCCACTCTGCCTGCACTCTTTCCCCAACCATCTGAGAATCTTCTTCCATAATTTGATGAATATTGAGAATGAAATGTTTCACTAAAAATGTAATTTCTTTTTTTTTTGAGACAGGATCTTACTCTGTTTCCCAGGCTGGACTGCAGTGTCATCGCAGCTCACAGCAAATTCATAGCTCAACCTTAAATTCTACAGGGACTACAGGCCCCACCATGAGACTCAGCTAATTTTTTTCCTATGTTTTTGTAGCGATGGAGTCTCACTATGTTGCTGAGTCTGGTCTTAAACTCCTGCCCCGAAATGGTTCTCTTGCCTTAGCCTCCCAAAGTGCTATGATTACAGGTATGAGCCACCATGCCAGATTTCAAAATGAAATTATAATAAAAGGTGGATTTTACTGCAGTATTTGAGTGTTAGATTTTTGTTTCTTTGGTTGGAAACTCAGTGGATTCTGTGATAAAGTCTGAAGAAGCAAATAGACTCCTTGAAATAAATTGTTTGATGCTAACTATAATAAGAATGTAAACACCTAGAGACATACCTCTCAGGGAAATAAACAGGCCAGGGGCAGTTCTGGTGTGTCCCCCGACTTTACCTCCCCTCTGTAACGGCGGATAATGACAGATGTTTCTTTCCTGCCTCTTCGAGGTGTCCAACCTGGGGCCTGTGGTGGTCCACCTGCAGATTATTTGAGTATGTTTTTGTCTGTGTGGTGGCAGATATTATGAATTTTTTTTTCTTTGCTCATCAGCTTTTGTTAGTGTATTTAATATGTGGCCAAGACAACTCTTTGTTTTCCTTTTTCCAATGTGGTGCGGTAAAGCCATGGACACTCCTGCAAGAGTTTTTACCTTTTCTAGAATATCATATACTTGTAGTCTTTTCAGACTTGCTTCTTTCCTATAACAATATGTGTTTAAAGCCTCTCCATGGCTTTGTGTCTTATTTCTTCTTATCTCTGAATAATATTCCTTTGTATGAGGGTACCAGTTTATTTTTCCATTTACCTATTCACAGTGTCATCTTGAGTTGTTGGATGCAGTGACTTAAACTTGTCCCAGCTACTGTTGAGGCTGACATGAGAGAATTGCATGAGGCCAGAAGTTGGAGATCAGCTGTGTGATACAGGAAGATATGGGCTCTTAAGGAAAGAAAACATAAAAACTCATCTTCATTCACTCTATTTTTATTTTTTTTTATTTTTATTTTTTTTTAAATACTGAGCTTATTTCACATGTATATTTTTGTCTCCCCACCATTTCCATGTCTGACCACTACTACTACTATGCCCTATCATAACATTCCATACATACTTAAAACCAAGTGAAGGGTGGAGTTCCATCTTTAAAAACTAAACAGGCATTTTGGACAACACATTCTTGGCAATGGAACCTGGACAACATTTATCAAACACGGTAGGGAAAGTTCTCACTCTGCATTATAAAAAGGACAGCCAGATATCAACTGTTACAGAAATGAAGTAAGACGGAAAATTTTAACAAACTGTTGAAACTATTTTCTTAAAGAGACTTCCTCCACTGCCAGAGATCTTGAATAGCCTCCTGGTCAGTCATCCGGAAGCAATTCTTCACATAATTGATGAACTTGGCTTCCACTTTGGGAAGAGACCCACCTTTTTCTATACTTGCTTGCATTTTTGCCTTAATGTCTTCTACAGAACTAGGTCCTTTTGGTGTTTTAGGAGTTTTTTCCTGTTTTTTGAAGGATTCTTGACCTTTTGATCTCGGTGTTGATGGTTTTGAATCCTTTCCATTCTGGTTTGATTTTTGTGCATTTTTGGCTGGAGTGTCTCGCACAGATTTCTTCACTGGAGCTTTTTCTTCAGTTTCCTCATCATCAAAATCATCATCATCATCATCATCATCTTCATCTTCATCAGCAGCAAGTTTTACTTTTTTCTGTGGAACTTTGCTTCCACTTCCAGGGGCAGATCGCTTTCCAGAAATACTTAAGAGTTTCACATCCTCCTCCTCTTCATCTTCTGACTCTGCATCTTCTTCCACAGCTACTAAGTGCTGCCCACTAATATGCACAGGCCCTGAACCACACTTCAACCGTAAGACCACCGGTGGTGTTATTTCAAAGCCCCCAAGAGAAACCGTTGGCTGTACAGACATTTTCAAAGTTGCCAGTGTTACTTTAATTGGACTGCCTTCATAATTCATTGCCTCTGCTTCAACAATGTGCAACTCATCCTTTGCACCAGCCCCTAAACTGACCGTTCTTAAAGATAACTGGTGCTCATTTTCATCATTATCCACCTTAAAGTGATAATCTTTGTCGGCCTTTAGTTCACAACCGAAAAGATAGTTCTGAGGCCTCAAGGGGCTCATGTCCATGTCCATCGAATCTTCCATGAGGTGGTGGCACGCACTTAGGTGGGGAAGAAGGCGGACGGAGATAAACGAGTACTGCTCCAAAGAACAGCCGCGCAGGACGGAATCACTCCAGGGCCATTCACTCTATTTTTAAACAGTCATGAATAAAACTACTAAAAGTGTTCTTATGAAGATTTAATGTAGGGACATTAGTCTTAAACTCATTTTGGGCCAGGTAAAGCCAAAAGGTTGGATGCCCCGCAAGAGTTTTTACCTTTTGGTGAAACTCATTTCATGCCTGAAATCCTAGCACTCCAGGAGGCAGAGACAGGTGGATTGCTTGAGCTCAGGAGTTCAAGACCAGCCTGAGAAAGAGCAAGACCCCATCTCTAAAAATAGCCGGGTATGTTAGTGGGTCCCAGCTACTTAGGCTGGGGCAGGAGTATTGCTTGAGCCCCAAGAGTTTGAGGTTGCTGTGAACTATGACACCACAGCACTCTACCCAGGGCGACTGAGACTCTGTCTCAAAAAAAAAAAAAAAAAAAAAAAGAGTTTATTTTATTCGGTACCTACAAGTCTAATTACTGAATCATGGTAAAGTAAGACCAAGCTTACCTTCTTTTTTTGAGACAAAGTCTCACTCTGTCACCCTAGGTAGAGTGCCATGGCGTCATCATAACTCAGCAACCTCTAACTCTTCAGTTCAAGTGATCTTTTTGCCGCAGTCTTTCTATTTTTCAGTAGATAAAGGGTCTCACTCTGGCTTAGGCTGGTTTTAAACTCCTAAGCTCAAGCAACGAGCCCACCTGGGCCTCCCAGAGTACTAGGATCATAAGTGTGAGCCACCGCGCCCAACCATGCTTATCTTCATTTTTTTTTTTTTTTGTAAGACAGAGCCTCAAGCTGTTGCCCTGGGTAGAGTGCCATGGCATCACAGCTCACAGCAACCTCCAACTCTTGGGCTTAAGCGATTCTCTTGCCTCAGCCTCCCAAGTAGCTGGGACTACAGGTGCCCACCACAACACCCAGCTATTTTTTGGTTGTAGTTGTCATTGTTGTTTGGCAGGCCCGGGCTGGATTTGAACCCACCAGCTCTGGTGTATGTGGCTGGCACCTTAGCCGCTTGAGCTACTGGCGCTGAGCTGATGCTTACCTTCTTAAGAGTATGCCAAACTATGTTCCAAAGTTGTAATGGTTTTTTTTGTTTGTTTTTTTGTAGAGACAGAGTCTCACTTTATGGCCCTCGGTAGAGTGCTGTGGCCTCACACAGCTCACAGAACCTCCAACTCCTGGGCTTAAGCGATTCTCTTGCCTCAGCCTCCCGAGGAGCTGGGACCACAGGCGCCCACCACAACGCCCGGCTATTTTTTGGTTGCAGTTTGGCCGGGGCCGGATTTGAACCCGTCACCCTCCGTATATGGGGCCGGCGCCGTACCGACTGAGCCACAGGCGCCGTCCCAAAGTTGTAATGTTTTGCATTCATGTGAACAGTTAATAAGAGCTCCTGTCACTTTACCTGGTGTTTGGTGATACCTCCTTGTTCTTTAAATTAGCTCTTCTCTATTAGCATGTAATGTTAAGCATGTTGTTATATGTCTGTTTGCCATTATATACACCTTCTTGGGTGAGGTTTATATGTATTTTTAATTACTTTGTTTTCTTTTTGGGTTTTAGTTCTTTGTATATTTTGGATAGGGGTCTTTTATTGGATAGGTGTTTTGCAAATATTTTGTCCATTCATTCTTTTTTTTTTTTGGATTTTGTGTGTGTGAGTGTATTCTTATTTTTTTTTCTTTCTTTCTTTTTTTTTTTATTGTTGGGGATTCATTGAGGGTACAATAAGCCAGGTTACACTGAAATCCATTCATTCTTTTAACAGTCCTTTGAACAACAGAAAGTTAATTTAAATGAAGTCCAATTTTTCAATTTTCTCATTCACAAATTTTGCTGTTAGTCTTATATAGGAAACTTTCTTGCCAAATCCAAGGTGATCTTGATTTTCACCTGTGTTTTCTTCTAAAAGTTCTGAATTTTTCATTTCCCATCTAGGTTAATGATCCATTTTGAGTTAATTTTATGACCCATCTAGGTTAATGATCCATTTTGAGTTAATTTTATGAAAGTTGTAAATTCTGTGTCTAATTCATTTATCTTCACATTTTATTCTATTATTTATACCATTTGTTGAAAAGAATATACTATCCCCATTGAATTGCCTTGGCTCCTTTATACAAGATTAGATAACTATGTGTGTGGGGGATTTTTTCTGGGATCTCTACTGTGGTTTTTTCTTTTTCAAGACAGAGTCTCTGTTGCCCCAGGGCCTCAGCCTAACTCACAGTAACCTCAAACTACTGGCCTTAAGCTATCCTCCTGCCTTAGCCTCCTGAGTAGCTGGCACTACGGGCATGTGTCACCATGCCCAGCTAATATTTCTTTAAAACTTTGGGGGGGGGGCAGTACCAGTGGGAGGGGCTTTGGCCCCAAATACCGAGGATGGCGGGTTCAAACCTGGCCCCGGCCAAATTGCAACAAAAAAATAGCCAGGTGTTGTGGCAGGCACCTGTAGTCCCAGCTACTCGGGAGGCTGAGGCAAGAGAATAGCCTAAGCCCAGGAGTTGGAAGTTGCTGTGAGCTGTGACGCCATAGCACTCTATCAAGGGTGATAAAGTAAGACTCTGTCTCAAAAAAAAAAAAACTTTACCCAACGCCCAGCTAGTTTTTTTTTTTTTTTTTGCTGTTGTTGCAGATGTCATTGTTTAGCAGGCCCCAGCTGGGCTTGAACCCACCGGCTTCAGTGTATGTGGCCGGCACCCTACTCACTAAGCTATGGGTGCCGAGCCCTGAAATTTATTCTTGATAAAACAAATTATCACCCAAGTCATTTGCAATAGCATGAATTATTATTATTGTAGGGACAGGATCCTGCTGTTACCCAGGCTGTGGAGTGCAGTGGCATGATCACAGCTCATTGTAATCTCGAACTCCTTGACTCAAGTGATCCTCTTGCCTCAGCCTGGCCAGAAGCTGAAATCACAGGCAGGCATGACGCATGTCAGGGCTTCCTCACATACCCTCCTTTGCCCGCCCCAGAGTGCAAAAACAATACCTCCTTCCAAATTTTAACTTTCATCAGCATTAAACTCACTCCTGGAGTCAGCTTAAGGTCTGACCTGAACAGACTTTCAAATTCATGAACCCTTTCTCCAAGAGACAGTCAGACTTTCTCTGAGCTTGACCTTCATAGATATTTTGGGGGGAGAGGGTTACTAGAGACAACATTTTATTTTTAATGTTTATAAATTTAGGGAGTACAAGTTGAATCCTATTACATGTATATATTGTATAGTGGTGAAGCTTCTTGTACTAAGGTGCCCAGCCAATTTTTTTATTTCAGATTGATATGAGGGTATAAATATTTAGGCTATATTGTTTTTACTTCCAAGGTAAAGTTCAAGTTGTAGTTCAGCCCTTCACCCAGGGGGGTGTACTCTATACCCTAGTGTTGTGCACATTAGGTGAGAACTTGCCAATCTCCTCCCTTCCTCCCCTGTCCCCGTTCCCTCCTCCCCCTCACTAGAATATACTTGTTTTTCTTTTGTGTGGGCATGTACTTGTCCATATATTGGTTTCATATTAGTATTGAGTACATTGGATACTTGCTTTTCCATTCTTTTTTTTTCTAGAAAAGTATTTCTAATTTACATACATGAATTAACATTCATACATTTTATTTCCATCCAAATGTCTCAGAAACAGTCTAATTAAGAACCACAACTTCAGGCTTGGTGTGTAGCTCAGTGGGTAAGACACTGGCCACATACATTGGGCTGGTGGTTTCGAACCCAGCCTGGGTCTGCTAAACAACAATGATAACTACAACAACAACAACAACAAAAACTAGCAGGTGTTGTGGCGGCACCTGTAGTCCCAGCTACTTGGGAGGCTGAGGCAAGAGAAGATCACTTAAGCCCAAGAGTTGGAGGTTGCTGTGAGCTGTGACACCCAGCACTCTACCAAGGGCAACATAGTGACACTCTGTCTCAAAAAAAAAGAGGAACCACAAAAAAAGAACAACTTCAGTGCTTTACACTGGGCCAAAACATATGTATGCAATGGATGTCTTATCTTCTTTTTTTTGAGACAAAGCCTCAAGCTGTCACCCTGGGTAGAGTGTCCTAGCTGGGACTACAGGTGCCTGCCACAACGCCTGGCTTTTTTTGCTTGTAGTTGTCATTGTTTTGGCAGGCCTGGGCTGGATTGGAACCTGCCAGCTCTGGTGTATGTGGCTGAGCCTTAGCCTCTTGAGCTACAGGTGCCACCCCTGGATGTCTTATTAAATCACAATAAGCTTCAGATAAATTCCATTGACTTGATGTTACCCAAGAATTTGAACTGACAGGAGATTTTCATTTTCCTCTATAGGAATAAATAGGCAGTACAAATGCAGTAAGTAGTTAGATTATATAAAGTACATAATTAAATCTCCAGGCTTGCTAGCCTTCTAATCACATTTTGGTGGATAATTTTTAGCAAAAGACATATAGTAAACAGTAAAATGTTTACCAGTCCCCATGCCCTGTGACCTCCACCTTGCACAACAGAAAAACTCCACACCACAATAAAAAATTAAAATCAACTCATGTAATAAATCTCTGTAGAGGCAAAAGACTTAATGATTAATGGTTGACTTTTAAGACTATACTGCACATTCAAATATGTTGTCATCAATTGAGTTTTATCACTTGAATAATTAAATCTAGTCTTCACCCTTCCTATTGCTAAAAGAATATGACATCAGTCTTGGTTTCAGAAATAGGACCAGCAACTTTGTTACTCAGGGTGGCAGTGATGCACCACATTCTGCAGAGATACTCACATGCTTAAATTTCATCTGAAGCATGAAACTTCCCAATTCCTGCAACAGGGTCTCCTTTCTTGGAGTCCCCTGTCCTTCTAGTCTTCATTTCTATCATCAGCCATGTGCCTTTGCAGCAAATCAGGAAAACGCTGTGTTGAGGGTTACAACTTACAGACATTTAGATCTTAAGGTGTCACAGAAACAATGCTGTTGGGTTTTTTTTTGGTTGCAGCCATTATTTTTGTTTGGTGGGCCCAGGCTGGATTCGAACCTGCCAGGTCAGGTGTATGTGGCTGGCGCCTTAGCTACTTGAGCTACAGGCGCAGAGCCGAAACAATGCCCTTGTTTGCATATATTAAGAAAATAATTATTTATACTTTCTTTTTTTTTTTTTTGTAGAGACAGAGTTTCACTTTATTGCCCTCGGTAGAGTGCCGTGGCCTCACACAGCTCACAGCAACCTCCAACTCCTGGGCCCAAGCGATTCTCTTGCCTCAGCCTCCCAAGCAGCTGGGACTACAGGCACCTGCCACAACGCCCGGCTATTTTTTGGCTGCAGTTTGGCCGGGGCCGGGTTTGAACCCACCACCCTCGGTATATGGGGCCGGCGCCTTACCGACTGAGCCACAGGCGCCGCCCCTAATTATTTATACTTTCAAACTGAGCACCCATTTCCAGAAAAAGATAATTAAAAATCTATTTTATCCATCTTCATTAAAATCAAATAAAGCCATTCCCTAAGTTACCCAAGAGCAAAGATTATTACACTGAATAAGCTGCCTTAATATTCAATGTCTACCCACCCTCCTGACATACACACACACAAATCCCAAAGCTGTGGCCTTAGAAATTTCTGACCAAATGTTTAGACTGAGTAAAATCCAGTGAAGTTTTAATTCCCTTTGAGAAGCATGATCACTCCTTAATTTTACAATATAATCATTGAGACAGATTATGAAACAACTTTGAGAAAGGAGCTATTTTAACTGGAAGCTAGAAAGTCTGAGACATAGGAAAGGGATGATAATCAAAGACCAGGCTCTGTGCCTGTGGCTCAATCGGCCAAGGCACAAGCCAAATACACCTGAGCTGGTGGGTTCGAATCCAGCCTGGGCCCGCCAAACAACAATGATGGCTGCAACCAAAAAATAGCCAGGCGTTGCATTGTGGCAGGCGTGGGCGCCTATAGTCCCAGCTACTTGAGAGGCAGAAGCAGGAGACTTGCTTGAGCCCAGGAGTTGGAGGTTGCTGTGAGCTGTGATGCCATAGCACTCTACCCAGGGTGACAGCTTGAGGCTCTGTCTCAAAAAAAGAAAGAAAAAAAAAAAAGACTTGGTGCCTGTAGCTCAAGCGGCTAAGGTGCAAGCCACATACACCAGAGCTGGCAGGTTCGAATCCAGCCTGGGCCTGCCAAACAATGACAACTACAACCAAAAAATAGCCGGGCGTTGTGGCAGGCACCTGTAGTCCCAGCTACTAGGGAGGATGAGGCAAGAGAATAGCTTAAGCCCAGGAGTTGGAAGTTGCTATGACGCCACAGCACTCTACCAAGGGCAATATCTTGAGTGTCTGTTTCAAAAAAAAAAAAAAAATGGGTTCATTTCCAAAGTATTTTCTTTACCTATTCAAAATTGAAACATTGGTTTTGTCCTGAAAGGCGTCATTTTATAATTTAAAAAGTAAATTGCCAGCTTGGTGCCTGTGGCTCAAGTGGCTAAGGCTCCAGCCACATACAACTGAGCTGGCATGTTCGAATCTAGCCCGGGCCCCGCCAAACAATAACGGCTGCAACCAAAAAATAGCCAGGTGTCGTGGCGGGTGCCTGTAGTCCCAGCTACTCAGGAGGCAGAGGCAGGAAAATCGCTTGACCCCAGGAGTTGGAAGTTGCTGTGAGCTGTGATGTCATGGCACTCTACCTGGGGCAACAGCTTGAGACTCTGTCTCATAAAAAAAAAAAAAAAAAAAAAACATAAAAGTAAATTGCAATAAATACAAATATATAATAAAATATCTGGACAAGTTTGTAATGCTCTGAAACTGAGTATCATTCAAGAACCCCTTTGGCCTGGTATTGTTCACTTGGTTAATCTGTGGATAAATACATTTTTAGAATCATACTTATGCGTAGGTAGTCGTTAAATACAAAATGAATAGGCTCTGTGCCTGTAGTCCAGTGGTTAGGGTGCTGGCCACATACACAGGGCTGGTGGGTTCCAAAGCGGCCCAGGCTTGCTAAACAATGACGACAACAAGAAAAATAGCTGGGCATTGTGGTGGGCGCCTGACCTGTGTCCCAAGACAGAAAGCAGAAAACTTGGAACACTTAGTTTCCTTCACAATAGCCAGGAGACAGAGCTGGAGCAGGGAGAAAGGGGCCACATGGGCTAGACTGTAAGTTCTGCAGCTTTTGGCCCAAGTGTGGGGAAACGCATCCTTAGGCCTTACCATAGTCATCTTTCTAAATGTCAGAATTAAGAGGCTTGATCAAGAATATAAGTTCACTGTAAAATTCAGCAAAATCTAGAAATGGTAGAGAAGTGGTTCTATAATATTTAAACATTTGAACTTTAACAATAGGTTTAAGGTTAATTTTATCTGTTAAAGAATAGTAAAGTCACTTGAATAAGAAGGAATTTGAGTTTTTGTTTTTCTGATAAGTTACTTAATGTAAGTGCTTACACCCATCTTTTTTGCCAGTTAGAGCTCTTTATATATTTTGATTGTGAAATATAGGCACATAACATGTACAGACACAAAAAGAGACAGACATACAGATTTTGCTTGCCAGCTTTTAAACATTTCTAAACATTTTTTTATTCCGATTATTAATTTTTTAATTACCTAATTTATGTATTTTAGCAATTCACCTAGGTTTAATACACAAAAAATATAGAAACACTAAATTTCTCGAGAACAAAATTAGAAATAATGAAAATTGAAGTTTTCAGTGCGCAACCAAAATAAAATAGGTGGACCACAGTGATTGGGGACAACGGGTGTGTGAGAGCAGAACCTTAAGATTCCCAGGAGAAATCTGGCAGCGCTGCTGGGAGTGTTGGAGCACTGCACTCCCAACCCCGCCTGTCCAGGTGACCACTAGGCTTCCCCAGCAGTACATAGCATTTACTGGAGCAGTCTAGGGATCCCCTCATGGTCACCTTTTAAACTATTTAAAGTTAATTGAGTTGGAGAATTGAATCTTTTAAGAATTTGTATCTTGGCTTAGCATCTGTGGCTCAAGAGGCTAAGGCGCCAGCTACACCTGAGCTGGCGGGTTCAAATCCAGCCCGGGCCCGCCAAACAACAATGACAGCTGCAACCAAAAAATAACCGGGCGTTGTGGTGGGTACCTGTAGTCACAGCTACCTGGGAGGCAGAGGCAGGAGATTCTCTTGAGCCCTGGAGTTGGAGGTTGCTGTGAGCTGTGATGCCATGGCACTCTACCCAGGGTGACAGCTTGAGGCTCTGTCTCAAAAATAAAAACAGAATTTGTATCTTAAATAGGAAATGGGTATTTTCATTTGTAATTTTTTAAAAGTGTTTATAGGCTTGAAGAACAGTTTAGGCCTCCTAGCCAGGAGCTGAAGATGCCACAGAGGCAAATTCTTTGGACTTTGGCAAAGGAGAATATGAACAGAGGCAAGACAAAACAGGTTTAGGTAATTCCAGCCATAGTTACTAGCCTGGAAGGGTCTGTGTCTGATCTGAGGTGAAAGAAGACCGTTCCTTTTCATACTCTCATTCCTCATCTTGTAACTCTTGGAATTCAGAAGGAAGGGATTCTTTTGCTGGAGTAGAAGGGGATAAACCCTGCACAGATAGGAGGGGAGTGGGGGGCGTCCCTGTTCATAGGGGTTGGGATCTAAGCAATCTCTAATTAGTCCCCAAAGAGGAAAGGCATCAGTGGGAAATCGAGAGGGACCATGGGTAATATAATGAGCATAGTTTCTCTCCTACTTTATTCCAAGTTGCTAAATTGACTGCCTTCCTCAGGAAACCAAGGACAAATTTCTTGAACAAATTGGAGCAAGCATTCTAATTTATTTTTTTTTCTTTTTTCAAAAGCAAAAGAAGCCGTTTTGGGCGGCACCTGTGGCTCAGTGAGCAGGGCGCTGGCCCCATATGCCGAGGGTGGCGGGTTCAAACCCAGCCCCAGCCAAACTGCAACAAAAAAATAGCCAGGAGTTGTGGCAGGCGCCTGTAGTCCCAGCTACTCAGGAGGCTGAGGCAGGAGAATCGCCTAAGCCCAGGAGTTGGAGGTTGCTGTGAGCTGTGTGACGCCACAGCACTCTACCAAGGGCAATAAAGTGAAACTCTGTCTCTACAAAAAAAAAAAAAAAAGAAGCCGTTTTATTGCAAGTTCGAACTTGGACTCCTGGGGCCTCCGTTACAACGGATCCAAGCCAGGAGTCCAGAGTTGTGGAACAAGGGGTTTTTATGGTCCCGCGCAGCAGGTAGGCATGCACAGCTTGAAACAAAGGGGGCACTTCTGGAGTTGTTAGGTGGGGGGGAGGGTCCCTGATTGGTGGGCAGTTGTCTCATGATGCCTGGTCTTGCCTGGAAGGTGAAACTAAATGGGGGGGGCGGCGCGAAATTTAACTCCTAAGATGGCGCTGGTTTGGATCTTTCATTCCTCCCTCTACTTGTAAATTAAAGGCCCAATCATGGGCCTTGCCCCTACACCTGTGTATCCATCATCTCTTGTTCTGCTAAGGGCCAGTACTGACCTTTAAGAACCATTAATTGTACAGCCCCTACACGTTCTCTCACAAATGTAATGAGCCTGTTGATAATACAAGGACCTATAGTTAGAAGTTAACAGTAATATTATTAGAGGGCCTGCCACTGCTGATATCAGTGTTGTACATACCAGGTGACATTATATGGCTGGTGGGGATTAGGGTAAGGGAAGGCACACAAAGGGGTACATACAATCAATATTAACAGCGAGTAGGTGGGGAGCGCTTTAGTTTGAGTTTTAAAGGATTGCCTTTGGCCTGCTGGATTCTCCATTGCAGAATGAAGTCTTCTTGGATGGCGAATGGGTCTGCAAGTTTCACATGGGTATGGTGTACCCAGGAGGCGATGCCGTCTACTTTGAGAGCCGTGGGTGTTGCCAGGATCATGACATATGGGCCCTTCCACCGGGGTTCCAAAGTCTCTCGGCGATGCCTCTAGACCCAATCTCCAGGCTGGAACTTGTGGGGCTCAGGTATGGGACCAGCCTCGTAAGTAGCCCGCAGGCGGCGCCAACACTCTTTCTGTACCTGCTGGTAACACCAAGGGAGAGGAGGAAATTTTCATCATCTGCCTCAGTTATTAAATCTATACGAGTGTTAGGAATGATGGGGGGTGGTCTTCCATATAGTATCTCATAAGGAGTAAGCCCTAGCTTATAGGGAGAATTTCTCACCCAATATAAAGCAAAGGGAAGGACAGCCACCCAGTCTCCGCCAGACTCAAGAGTTAATTTGGTTAAGGTCTCTTTTAGAGTTCTATTCATTCTTTCTACCTATCCTGACCTCTGGGGCCTGTAAGCACAATGTAATTTCCAGGTAGTTCCCAGAGCCGTACCACCCCCTGCGTTACCTGTGATACGAAGGCAGGGCAATTGTCTGAGCCTAGCAGGGCTGGTAGTCCATACATGGGGAAGATGTCTTCTACCAGTTTCTTCGCCACCACCTGGGCGGTTTCATGCTTTGTTGGAAATGCCTCAGTCCACCCAGAAAAGGTATCGATGAAGACTAAAAGATATTTATATCCATACAGACCTGGTTTGACTTCTGTGAAGTCCACTTCCCAGTACGCACCAGACTTGTCTCCTCGTTCTCGGGTTCCCGGAGCAGCAGGGCCTGCTCTGCCATTCGTGAGCTGGCAGGCTTTACAGGCCCCGATGATTTGGTCTATCTTGTTGTCTAAGTGCTCTATTTTAATTTTTGCATGGCAGACTAGATCTTTTAACTTTCTATTGCCCATGTGAGTGGCCTGGTGCATGCGTTGGAGCACTTCCATTCCTAACTGTGCCGGGAGGATAGTCTTGCCATCTGCAGTGCGCCACCAGCCATTATATTCGTCTGGGTAATGGGCCTGAGGAATGGAGTG
Organism: Nycticebus coucang; assembly: GCF_027406575.1. NCBI lineage: Eukaryota > Metazoa > Chordata > Mammalia > Primates > Lorisidae > Nycticebus > Nycticebus coucang. Next base: position 65,533,932 of record NC_069782.1, on the reverse strand, counting down.
GAGCCAAGCCAGGTCCTCAGGGGAATATTTGGGTTTTTCAGGTAACACTGGCGCCCCTGGATCTGGCAAATGGAGAATTAGCTCCTGGGCCATTGTAAGGGCCACTTCCTTGGCTACTTCATCAGCTCGGCGATTCCCTCTGGCCACTGGGAAATTTCCTTTCTGGTGGCCAGGATGGTGAATGATGGCCAACTTTTTCGGCAACCAGATAGCTGTCAAGAGGTCTAGTATTTCTTGCTTATTCTTAACCGTTTTTCCTTCTGCCGTCAGTAATCCCCTCTCTCGGTATATGGCCCCATGGATATGGCAAATGCATAACGGCTGTCTGTATAGAAGTTGACCTTCTTCCCTTCTCCCAGTACTAAGGCCTTAGTAAGGGCTATAAGTTCTGCTCGTTGGGCAGAAGTTCCACTTGGAAGAGGTTCAGCCCACAACGTTTCAGTCTCTGAAACCACCGCCACCCCTGCATACCTGTGTCCGTCTTTCACAAAGCTGCTGCCGCCCGTGTACCAGGTTTCCTCAGCGTCCGGCAGCGGCTAATCGGTCAAATCTTGGCAAAGGCTGTGGACTTGCACCAGTATGTCTTGGCAGTGATGCAGCGGTACCTCTGCATCCGTGTTGGGCAGAAGAGTGGCAGGATTCAAAGCTGTACTGGGCAAGAACTGAATCCTCGGTGCATTCAGAAGGAGACCTTGGTAATGAGTCAGCCGTGCATTGCTCATCCACCGATCTGGGGGCTGCTTCGAAACTCCCTCAGTGTTGTGAGGGGTTGTTATTAACAGTTCCTGCCCCAAGGTGAGTTTATCAGCATCTTTCACTAGGAGAGCAGTAGCCGCTTTAATACATAGACAAGGGGGCCACCCCGAGGCAACTGGATGGAGTCTTTTGGACAAGTAAGCTACCGGGCAGGTCCAGGGTCCCAGAGTCTGGGTTAGTACTCCCTTTCCCACCCCTTTATGCTCATCCACATATAGATGGAAAGGTTTGGTGATATCAGGGAGACTTAGCGCAGGGGAGGTTAGCAAGGCAGTCTTAAGATTTTTAAATGCCTGATCTCTTTCCTCTGTCCATTGGAAGGGCTGTCCTGCCTTAGTGGCCTCATAGAGGGGTTTAGCCATTTCTGCAAACCCCGGCACCCACAGTCTACAAAATCCAACCATCCCCAGAAATTCCCGTACTTGCCTGGGAGTAGTGGGAACAGGAATTCCAAGCACAGTGCGCTTTCTGGCTTCACTTAGCCATCTCTGGCCATCTTTAAGCACATACCCTAAATAAGTCACATTTTGCTGACAAATTTGGGCTTTCTTCGCTGATGCGCGATATCCCATGTCTCCCAGGGTAGTAAGCAGATCTCTTGTTCCTTGCAGGCAATCGTGCTCTGTGGCGGCTGCTATTAATGTATCATCTACGTACTGAAAAAGGGTCAAGCCAGGGTGAGATTTACGAAACTCACCTAAGTCTGCATGTAGAGCCTCATCAAAAATGGTCGGAGAGTTCTTAAAGCCTTGGGGCAGGGGGGTCCAGGTCAATTGTCCACTGATGCCCTCCTCTGGATCGCTCCACTCAAAAGCAAATATAGCCTGGCTTTGTGGGGCTAGAGACAGACTGAAAAAGGCATCTTTTAGATCTAGTACTGTGTACCACTTTTGAGTCGGTGACAGAGCACTGAGAAGTGTATATGGGTTAGGTACCGTGGGGTGGATGTCCATTACCCGCTTATTCACTTCTCATAAATCTTGTACTGGACGATAGTCATTTGTAAGGGGTTTCTTAACAGGCAACAGGGGGGTATTCCAAGCAGACTGGCAGGGGATCAAAATGCCCGCCTGAAGGAGGCGTCTGATGTGTGGGATTATGCCCCTCTTCACCTCTACTGCCATGGGGTATTGCTTCACTTTTATGGGCTATGGGTTCTCCCGGCTTAAGATCTAAGACAGGAGGCTGATGAAGGGCTAATCCCACCCCTCCTGTTTCCACCCATGTCAATGGATAAGAGTGGAGCCAGTCGCTCATGTCAGCCGGGGCTCCATGCGGTGTTTGGTGGAGTGCATACTCATCTCCTAACTGAACAGTCAGAATTTGTATTTGTCTCCCTTGCCCATCTGTTACCTGGGGGCCATCCTGCCTAAAAGATATCTGAGCCCTGATTTTGGTTAATAGGTCTCTTCCAAGTAAGGGGTATGGGCAGTCTGGAATAACCATAAATGCATGGGATACCCAGCCCGTGCCTAAGTCTACAGTTCTTCGGGTAGTCCATGAATATTGCTTCATCCAGTTGCCCCTTGGACCCAAGATTTCTTTGTATCTACTTTTCCTTGGTCTCTTAAAAGCACTGAATGCTAGGCGCCGGTGTCCACAAGGAAATCAATCGGTGTCCCCTCCACTTTGAGGGTTACCCTGTGTTCAGGGAGGGGCGCTGAACCCTGACCCCTCTAATCACTTAATTCCCCCATCTCCAAGATGTGGGCTTCACTACCAGGGACAGGCTTACCGGCTCTCCATTTAGGACACTCTCTGGCCCAGTGTCCTATCTCCTTACAGTAGGCACACTGGTCTCTCTGTAAGCGTCTGTGTCCCCCCTCCCAGGGTTTCTCCTCACTTTCAGTGGTCAATCTCTTCAGTTGAACCTGTCGATCTTTAGGTTCAGCAGCTGTGGCGGCCAGCAGGATTTTAGCCAAATCATGAGTTTGTTTGGCCCAAGCGCGAGTCTGTTTTTCTTCCGGTGTCTCTCTATTATTGTAAACCTTCTCAGCCACTGCAAGCAAATCCTGTAAAGTTTTCTCAGCCAATCTATCTACTTTCTGAAGTTTCTTTTGTATATCAGGAGCAGATTGATTAACAAAGGCCATGATTACTGCAGCCTTGCTACTATCTTCCTCAGGATTCATGGAAGAATAAGTACAGAATGCTTCCATGATCCTCTCTAAGAAGGCAGTGGGAGATTCATTCTTTTCCTGCTGCACATTCCCTACCTTAGCCAAATTAGTCGGCTTACAGGCCGCTTTCTGGAGACCCCTCATTAGAGTCTGGCGGTAGACTCAGAGACTCGTCTGACCATCCCCTGTATGAAAGTCCCAATCAGGGCGGGTAAGGGGGAAAACAGTGTTAATCTCAGCAGGGTTAGTGGTCACAGCCCCGTTTGCACCCACGACCAACTTCCGAGCCTCCAACAGAATTCTCTCCCTCTCTTCTGTAGTGAAGAGCACCTGTAAAAGCTGCTGACAATCATCCCAGGTAGGCTGGTGAGTAAAGAGAACAGAATCTAAAAGATTAACTAACACACTAGGCTTTTCAGAAAAGGTAGGGTTTTGCATTTTCTAGTTATACAGATTACTTGTGGCAAAAGGCCAATAATAAAAATCTTGTGCCCCATGTGCATCTGGGGGGCTTACAGCCCTCAGAGGAAAGACAGTTGTGTCAGCATTCGCCTCTCTCTGGGCCCACTGCCTTGTGTATGGTGGGCTTCCAGCGCCAGGTCTAGCTGTAGGCTCGGCTTCTGCGGCCGGCTCCCCACTGCTTCCTCTCCAGGAGGTGGAGAAGCAACCACATATCAGCTCTTCGGGTCGGATGTCCTCAAGGGGTCCTGGGGGATTTTCCCGGCCAATGCACCAAATGTTGTGCCCAGATCTTGAAATCCCCCACAAAGACCACCAAGGAGCCAAAACCGATGCAAAAGCAAAAGAAGCCGTTTTATTGCAATTTCGAACTTGGACTCCTAGGCCTCCGTTACAACGGATCCAAGCCAGGAGACGTGTTCTAATTTATTAATATGAACACGACAGCCCCTAGTTTTTAGCATAGATTTGAACATTTGAGTAAAGAGTTCTTGCTCTTTAGAGCCTGACTGCCCCATAATTTGTTACTCCCAATGAAAACTACCCTTGCACACACAAAAATTACTTACCAACTGTGCAATTTCGGGCGGCGCCTGTGGCTCAAGGAGTAGGGCGCTGGTCCCATATGCCAGAGGTGGCGGGTTCAAAAAACCCAGCCCTGGCCAAAAACCAAAAAAAAAAAAAAAAAAAAAAAACAACAAGATATCAACTGTGCAATTTCACTTCTTCATCCTCAAGGGGGCTTCCCTCACCTCCATGCACCTACTATTCCCTACTCTGGTCCCTGTTAGGGACGCCACCTGTTACGAACCAGTGCGGGAAGGGGAGCGAACCGGAGTGGAATTGGTGGGGAATGAGGAAAATATGGCACAAGAGAAAACACGGAAACAAAGGATGGGACCAGGAGGACTGACTGAGCGGATGGCTACAGCCAGCACCAAAGCACAAAATCAGCTTTGTTTTATAGTATCTCTACAGGGTTGTCCAGGGGGAAGTAGCATAGACAAAATGGGGAAATAGCATAAACAAAAAACATAGTTTTGGTCTTACAATACAATAGGAAAATGTAAATGACTTTAACAAAGACAAACCATCTTGTTGATGGTTTCTACTCAACTTCGTTAACATATGACAGAAGCAAGAAGGGAAAGATCACAATGATCCTAGTGTAGTTAACAAAACAAAGGAAAAACGATGTGACATAGTGGTTACTACTTAACTTTGTTAGCATATGACAAGGAGAAAGAAGGGAGAGATTACAAGGATCTCTGCATAGTTAACCAGACAAATAAAGGGCTTCCTGACTTCTGGCAAAGGGAGCATGAAGAAAGGAATACGGCTGTTTTGGGAATGGAGGAGAAGCAGTTGGGGGTTCATTCTCTGAATGTTCCCCAGGCTGTGAGGGCCCTGCCAGTCTCACAGCCTGTTCTCTACAGGCGCCTATAGTCCCTGCTACTTGGGAGGCTGAGGCAAGAGAATTTAAATGCTACAACAAACAAGAAATGTGGACTAAGAAATCCTTATCTTTATAACCAGCTGTACATTTACAATGAATGTTTTCTGCGTGACTCTTACTCTGTCTAGTAGAGTTTGTCAATGTGCAATTTATAGAAGGCAACATCTCATATTAAAGGAGCCCTGTTCAGCCAGAATCAGCCTGCCTCAGATGCTCTGTGCCCTGAAGATCTTCACACTTGTGTACATAAGTATCTGAGAGTACAAGTAGGTGCATGTGTGCAAAATGTACTTGTTTAAAGGTGAGATAATTAGCTTGACTAATAAAGTCTAAAACCAAGAAAATGAATCGCTCTCCCCTAACCCGAAAAATACATCTAATGAAAACCTGCTAAGCCCACTAAGAAAGGGCAGCAGCTGCGACCCAATTCATCCTACATCATGCTCTAACCATCTAACTGTTCTGTTAATCATCCATCAGAACACTAAAACCCTTCATCTTCACAAAGTTAAATGCAGGCTTCTGATTTACCTTTACTTTCTAGTTGAAGGCCAGAATACACAGAATAATAAAGAGCTCGTTATAGCCATGCAATATCCAAACCGCCTCATTCCAACCTTAAGAGGAGGTGCCCACATGATAATATGAATTAGTGACTTTCTAGTCTAAATTTCTGGGGTTTCCTATTTGAATAAGCTACAACATTGGACCACTGAGAACTTCAGTTAAAGGCAAATTACATGTGGACTGCGAACTTCTTAGATTGCATATTCAGAAGCAGAGAGCAAGATTAAAAGTTAAAATGCCAGGCGGCACCTGTGGCTCAGTGAATAGGATGCCAGCCCCATATACTGAGGGTAGTGGGTTCAAACTTGGACCTGGCCAAACTGCAACAACAACAACAACAAAAATAGCCAGTCATTGTGGCAGGTGCCTGTAGTCCCAGCTACTCGGGAGGCTGAGGCAAGAGAACTGCCTAAGCCCAAGAGCTGGAGGTTGCTGTGAGCTGTGACCCCACAGCACTCTACAAGGGCAACAAAGTGAGACTCTGTCTCTAAAAAAAAAAAAAAAAAAACGCCAGCTATGGCAGAAAGGTGATTATACAAAGAGAATAAAAAAGGTTGATTTTTTTTTTTCTTTTCTGGAGACAGAGTCTCACTATGTCGCTGCCCTTGGTAGAGTGCTATGGCGTCACAGGTCACAGCAACCTCAAACCCTTGGGCTTAAGCAATTCTTGTCACAGCCTCCCAAGTAGCTGGGACTATAGGCGCCTGCCACAACGCCTGGCTAAAAAAAGAAAACGTTTATTCTTTAGATGCTCTTTTTTTCCTTCTTGAGACAGGGTGTCACTGTTGCCCAGGCTGGAGTGCAGTGGCTTGCATGATCACAGCCCACTGCAAATTCAAACTCCTGGGCTCAAATGATCCTCCTGCCTCAGCCTCCCTAGTAGCTAGGACTGCAGGAGCACCTAGCTAATTTATTTTTGTGTGTGTGTGGAGATGACGTCTCACTATATTGCCCAGGCTGGTATTGAACTTCTGATCTCAAGCAATCCTCCCACCTCAGCCTCCCAAAGTGATTACAGGTGTAAGCCACACCAGCCTTGCTTTTTTTTTTTTTTTAAGCAACAAATGTAGGATTTCCTTTTATCTAAAACTGAATATTGGCTGTTTTTTCATTCCAAATCTATGAAATCCATCACCTGTTGTAGCTTTTTTAAGCTTAAGAGAGAGAAATAAAATAAAATGGATATAGACCATCCATTCTTTCTTATGAAAAGAGAGGCTTGTTCTAATAGCAATAAGGCAATGTATTTAAGAGTTGCACCTGAACTGGTATTCTCAAAACTGAAATTAGTTACCAACATGTTTACAGGACATATCCATGTGCTTCCCTAGTCATTGGTTATCACTAAATGGACCACAGTGACTCCATCATGCCTTTATGAGGTGTTATAATATGTGTAGTATGCTGATGTACTTTAAAGAAATGACATTAAAAAGAAAAGGACAGCTTTTCAAACAATTGATCGCATAAGTTGCAACAGTCTATATGGCTCCCTTTTCATCTTTTCATGTACCCAGGTACCAAATACCTATAAATTAAACAAAAGAGGGCCAGAGGCAAACCTCCGTGTTCAATTGCATTTTTTTTTTTTTTGAGACAGAGCCTCAAGCTATCACCATGGGTAGAGTGCCGTGGTGTCACAGATCATAGCAACCTCAACTCCTGGGCTTAGCCTCCCAAGTAGCCGGGACTACAGGTACCCACCAAAACACCCAGCTATTTTTTGGTTGTAGTTCTTATTTGGCAGGCCCAGGCTGGATTTGAATCCACCAGCTCTGGTGTATGTGGCTGGCGCCTTAGCTGCTTGAGCTACAGGCGCCATCTACATTTTTTTTTCTTTTTTTTTTGAGACAGGGTTTCACTATGTCACCCTCCGTAGCATGCCATGGCATCACAGCTCACAGCCACATCCAACTTTTGGGCTTAAGCGATTCTCTTGCCTCCGCCTCCCAAGTAGCTGGGACTACGGGTGCCTGCCACAACACCCGGGGTTTTTTGGGTTGTTTTTTTTTTTTTTTTGCAGTTGTCATTGTTTAGCAGGCCCGGGCCAGGCTTGAACCTGCCAGCCTGGGTGTATGTGGCCAGCACCATAACCACTGTGCTACAGGCACCAAGCCAGTTCAATTGCATTTTTCTGATGAGCTTTCAGTTTGCTCGTTTTGAATTCCCATTTCCTGATTTGCTGAGGAGTAAAGGTGAGAATCAGCCAACTGATGACAAAGTAGAACAGGAAATCAGGATAAACAGCTAGGGCTTTATGGTTTGGAGGCTGGCTATCAGCAAGAAAAGCTGTACAGGCAACATCACGATCACCACAAAAAGCCAAACCATGAGGTTCCCTGGTCCTGGTTCAGCCAAAAGTACTAGCCAGCAAATTAGCATGGCCACTGTCAAGGGAAGTAAGTCTACAGTAACCCAGGACACAGAGGCTCTAAAAAAATGTTTCCTTCAAGAAGTTTTGAATTTAGAGTAATGGTAATTGCACCAAACCAGACAATGACAAACACTTCTGCAAACTGGGGCTCTCCATTTTTTTCTGCTATCTGCAGAACCTTTTTGCAGTATTAATGCAAGTGTCATACAAAGGAGCAAAGGGCCCCACAAATCCCAATCTCTTAAAAGTGTATTAGTTTTCCTTGAGTACGAAACACGCATGAATTTTTTTCCCAACAGCTGTTAGATCACGCATGATGGTATTCTGAACAGATTTATTCAATGTGGAGCTGTCAAATTCCTGAATTTGAGATCTCATAGGAATGGTGATTTCTCCTTCTACAGGGACATCTTGTGAGATAGATATATCTGAAAGGCCTGCAAACAGGGGCCTGCGTGATCCTGTCCCTGGGTCTCCTGGAGACTCTACTGCTTCCGCCATCCTGGCCCTCCTCTCACATTCCTCCCACAGGCCTTTGCGGAACCTTCCCTGTGCCTCTCATCCCACTATCAAGCTGCTTCCAACTTCCCTTGACTTTTATAAACCTCTCTACTATCTCTACATAGACCCTCTAGGATTACTTGCTCTCCATTCTTGTGATACTTCACTGTGTTTCAACTCCATCCATTTTTAAATACAAAAAATGGAAAGCCTCCATCTTTTTTAATGGCTAAATAGTACTCCATGGTATACTGATACCACAGTTTGTTAATCCATTCTTGGGCTGATAGTCACTTGGGTTGCTTCCACAACTTGCCGACTGTGAACCTGAGCTGCAATAAATATTCTAGTCTAAATGCCCTTATAGTAAAATGAGGTTTTTGACTTTTTAATAATGGCCATTCTAATTGCTGTAGGATTTGGTTTTAATTTGCATTGTGGTTTTAATTCGCATTACCCTAATGATTAGTGATATCGAATATTTTTTCTGTTTCTTGCCCATTTTTATATCTTCTTTTGTAGAATGCCTGTTTGTGTCATTTGCCCATTTTTTAATGGGGTGGGTTTTTTCTTGCTGAGTATTTGACTTTCTTATAGATTCTGGATATTAGTTCTTTGTTGGGCATGTGGCATGTGAATATTTTCTCCCCTTCTGTAGGTTTTCTATTTATTCTTTTATCTCTTTTGCTGTGCAGGAGCTTTCTTTGTTTTCTTTTGTTTTGTTTTAAGGCAAACATGAAACAAAGTTAATTGAGGAAGACAAAAATAGGCTTCCAGAGTAAAAAAGCTTGCAAAGCAGAACGCATTTGCCGTAGACAGTGAACAGGCCAGGGCAAAGAGGCCTGTGCAGAAGCTTTTTATTTTATTATTATTTGCAGGTTTTGGCCGGGGCTGGGTTTGAACCCGCCACCTCCAGCATATGGGGCCAGCACCCTACTCCTTTGTGCCACAGGCACCGCCACATGCAGAATCTTTGTAGTTCAATTATCTATTTTTCCTTTTCTTTTTTGACTCACTTTGTCACCTTCGGTAGAGTGCCCTGGTGTCATACCTCACAGAAACCTCAAATTCTTGGGTTCAAGTGATTCTCTTGCCTCAGCCTCCTGAGTGGCAGGGACTACAGGCACCTGCCACAACGCCCGGCTATTTTTAGAGAGGAAGTCTCTGGCTTAGGTTGGTCTTGAACTGTTGAGCTTAGGCAATCCACCCACCTTGGCCTCCCAGAGTGCTAGGATTACAGGTGTGAGCCACTGTGCCTGGCCCATATTTTTGCTTTTTTAAATTTTAGCCATTCATTTCAATGAACACACGTCTATTTTGCATTTTTAATGCATTTGCTTTGGAGTCTTATAACAAATTCTTTGCCTAGGTCAATATCCAGAGAGGTTTTTCTATGTTTTCTTCTAGGATTTTTATTGTTTCAGGTCTTACATTTGAAAGCCTTTAATTCATCTTCAGTTAATTTTTATATATGGTGAGAGAGAGGGATCTAGTTTCATTCTTTTGCATATGGCATTCCAGTTTTCCTAGCATCATTTATTGAATAGCCTGTCCTTTCCCCAGAGTATGTCTTTATCTTCCTTGTCAAAGATCAATTGATTGTAGGTATATGATTGTTTTTCTGCATTCTCTACTCTGTTCTATGGATCTACATCTATGTAGACATGTGTCAACATTTATGCCAGAACCATGCTGTTTTGGTTACTATAGTCTTACAGTATAATTTGAAATCAAGTAATGTGATGCCTCCAGTTTTGTTCTTTTTGCTTAGGATTGCTTTGGCTATTTGGGTTTTATTTGTTCATATGAATTTCAAAATTGTTTTCTCTGATTCTATGACCAATGACATTGATATTTTGATAGGAATTGAAGTGAAGGTGGGGCGGATGGGCGGAGGGAGGGTGATTGGTGGGATTACACCTACGGTGCATCTTACAAAGGTACATGTGAAACTTAGTAAATGTAGAATATAAATGTCTTAACACAATAACTAAGAAAATGCCAGGAAGGCTATGTTAACCAGTGTGATGAAAATATGTCAAATGGTCTATAAAACCAGTGTGTGGTGCCCCATGATCGCATTAATGTACACAGCTATGATTTAATAAAAAATAAAATAAAAAGGAATTGAAGTGAAATTTGTGAATTTTGTGTAGTATAGTTATTTTAACATACCAGCTTTTCCTATGAATGAGAAATGTTTTTATATTTGTTTTATCTATGATTTCTTTCATAAATGATTGTTCTCCTTATAGAGATCTTTTACCTTCTTGATTAAATTTATTCCTATTTTACATATTTTTGCAACTACTGTATATGGAGTGACACTATTAAATTTGTTCTCAGCTTGGTCATTGTTAGTGCATAGAAATGCTATTGATTTTTGTACATTGATTTTATAACCTGAAACTTTCATCTAGGAGTCTTCTGGAGGAGTGCTTAGGAATTTTGAAGTATAAGATTATCAACAACAGAAATAATTTTACTTCTTCTTTTCCAATTTAGATGCCCTTAATTTTTCTTTTTTTTTAGAGACAGAGTCTCAAGCTGTTGCTCTGTGTAGAGTGCCATGGTGTCATAGCTCAGAGCAACCTCCAACTCAGACTCAAGCGATCCTCTGCCCTCAGTTTTTCTATTTCTAGTAGAGACAGGATCTTGCTCTTGCTCAGGGTGGTCTCGAACTTGTTACCTCAAGCAATCCACTCGCCTCAGCCTCCCAGAGTGCTAGGATTACAGGCATGAGCCACCGTGCCCAGCCAGGATGCCCTTAATTTCTTTCTTTTCCTTGATTGCCCTGCTAGGATTTCTAGTACCATGTTGAGCAGAAGTGGTGAGTGGGTATCCTTGTCTTATTCCAGTTCTTAGGGGGAATGTTTTCAATGTTTCCCCATAGAGTATGATGTTGGTGGTAAGTCTGTCACATATAGCTCTTATTATTTTGAGGTATGTTCCTTCTATGCTGGGTTTTATGAATCTTTTGATCATGAAGGGGGTTCTGGATGTTATCAAATGTTTTTTTCATCTCTATTGGGATGATCATATACTTTTTGTTTTTCTTTTTTTCTTTTTATTTTATTTATTTTTGAGATAGAGTCTCACTATGTTGCCCTCGGTAGAATGCCGTGGCATCACAGCTCACAGCAACCTCAAACTCTTGGGCTTAAGCAATTCTCTTGCCTCAGCCTCCCAAATAGCTGTGTCTGCAGGTGCCTGTCACGACGCCTGGCTATTTTGTTGTTGTTGTTGTCGTCATTGTTGTTTGGCAGGCCCAGGCCGGGTTTAAACCTGCCAGCCCTAGTGCATGTAGCCAGCACCCTAACCAATAAACTACAGGTGTCAAGCTGGAAAACAATATTTTTTAGTCTCAAGTTGTAAAAATGGCTAATAAGGCTCAGCACCCGGAGCACAGTGGTTACAGTGCCAGCCACACGCACCAAGGCTGATGGGTTTGAGGCAGCCCAGGCCAGGTAAATAATGACAACTGCAACAAAAATGGCCAGGTGTTGTGGTGGGTGCCTATAGTCCCAGCTGAGACTCAGGGAAGCTGAGATAAGAGAATTACTTGGGCCCAGGAGTTTGAGGTTGCTGTGAGCTGTGATGCCACAGCACTCTACCAAGGGCAACATAGTAAGACTCTGGCTCAAAAAAAAAAAAAAAAGGCTAATAAACTATCTGAAAGCATGTACAGAAATCCAGGTGGCCATAAAAATATGTATTATTTTTAATCACATAATTGCCTCCTTTTGGCTAAGATCAAGTGTAGTATTTTTAATCACATAAAATCAAACATAATTAAAAATGAATTAAGACATTACATTCAGCTGTGAATAATAAACACTCCAGAATTCCTGATAAAAGAAAAGTGCTTATTCTCATCTGAAAGTTCTGGGGAAGACTAGTCACTGCACAAAGAAGAAGAGGAACAAGTTCCCATCTAGGTTTTGATGGCTGCATTGTAGCTCTTCTGTTGAGTCAGAGTCAATATCAGTAAAACAAAATGCCTCCAATACAAATTACACCTTATAGAGGGACTTTACCTAACAATTGCAATCAGTGTAACTGGCTTATTGTACCCTCAATGAACCCCCAACAATAAAAAAAAAAAAAAAAAAAAAAAGAAATACAAGCCAAGAAAAAAAAAAAAAACAAATTACACCTTATACAAATTCAGTCTATTGACAATGCGAGTAGGGCATGAGAATATTCTCACCTGTGACAGTCTGAATTGGCTGGTAAAGACACTAAAATGCCTGAAGGAGAACCAAACTGCAAATTCCTTTTTTGTTAATCTTAAAATGTTTTCCCTTTTTTTCATTTCATCTCAATTCCTTTTTTTTAACCACAGATAAATATTTAATGTGGGGTTTCTGGAGACATCTCTGGAAATTTATACCTCTGAGCAAACTCCTAAAGTGAGTTTGAGGACACTTTTTTTTTTTTTTTGTGACAAGAGTCTTAAGCTGTTGCCCTGGGTAGAGCGCTGTGGCATCACAGCTCACAGCAACCTCAAACTCCTGGGCCCAAGTGATTCTCTTGCCTCAGCCTCCCAAGTAGCTGGGACTACAGGTGCCCACCACAATGCTGACCTATTTTTTGGCCTAGGCTGGATTCAAACCTGTCAGATCTGGTGTATGTGGCTGGTGCTCTAGCCACCTAAGCTACAGGCACTAAGCCATGAGATCACTCTTGATTGGCACAGCATGGAATTGAGAAAAATGGGCTGGAAACTGGTGTCTACACAACCCATGTGAATCTGGCTGTAACCCAGTATGGTGACTAAAATGTGACTGATGCCTTCCTTATTTCTGACTTCAAAAATCTCATGTTAGATGACCTATTGTTGAATTGTATCATGGAATCACTCAACTCCAACTCTAGATTTGTCTTTCTTCTCAACTCAAAAGTCAACTATGTCACAGGGTCATTCTCCATCCTTCTCTCTTGTGTTTGAAAGGAATGGGAACAACTGAATGTTTTCCTAATCTCTTACATTAATTGGTTTTTCCTCATATATTAGTAAGATGAGTTCTTTCATGTTTTTGACAGGAACTAGAACAAATGAAGGCTTTCCCACATTCCTCACATTCATAGGGTTTCTCTCCAGTGTGAATTCTTTCATGTATTCGAAAGTTTGTTGAAGATGTAAAGGCTTTACCACAATACCTACATTCGTAGGGTTTCCCTTCAGTGTGAGCTCTTTCATGTCTACGAAAGGAACTGATATAATGGAAGGCTTTCCCACACTGCTGACATTCATAAGGTTTCTCTCCAGTGTGAATTCTTTCATGTATTCGAATGTACTTGGAACAACTGAAGGCTTTCCCACAGTGCTGACATTCATAGGGTTTCTCTCCAGTGTGCATCCTTTCATGTATCTGAAAAGAAGTGGAACAACTGAAGGCTTTCCCACAGTGCTGACATTCATAGGGTTTCTCTCCCGTGTGAGTTTTGTCATGTTTTTGTAATGATCTGAGAGAATAAAAGGCTTTCTCACATATCTTACATTTATAAGGTCTATCTCCAGTGTGTATTCTCATGTGACATTCAAATCTTACATGATGAGTAAATGCTTTCCCACATTCCTTACATTCACAGGGTTTTTCTCCAGTGTGAGTGATTTCATGACTGCGAAGGGAACTAGGACAATTGAATGCCTTCCCACATTCCTTACATTCATACGGCTTCTGTCCTGTGTGAATCCTTTCATGTCTATGAAAGGAACTGTAATGAATGAATGCTTTTCCACATTCCTTGCATTGATAGGGGCTTCTCTCCAGTGTGAGTTCTTTCATATGCTCGAACAGAACTATACCATCCGAAAGCTTTACCACATAATTTACATTTATATGGTTTCTCTCCAGTATGAATTATTTCATGTATAAGATATAAACTGAGAAAAGCAAAGTCTTTTCCACAAAACTTACATTTTTGAGGTCCATCACCACTGTGCAACACCATGTGTCTTCTAAAGTCTATGAGACAAATGAAGGTTTTTCCACATTTCTTACTATCATAGGGTTTCTCTCCAATGGGAGGCCTTTCACATGTTCTAAAGGAGTAGCAATAACTAAAAGCTTTCTCACATTGCTGTACTGGTTTTTTCTATATTCCTGATACTCATGTGGTTTGCGTCGGGTGTCAGCTCTGATGTGTCTATTCAAAGATGATTGACCAATGGAGACTTCACACACACTGCTTTCACGTGGTTTTACTCTGGGAGTTTTCTTACTGTGATCTGGAACCTGGGTGAAGGTTGCTCCACACTGACTACCTTGTTGACTTTCAATGAGTCTCTCTCCCATAAAACTTCTGTAGAAAATGAGAACATTATTACTGGTTTATTTATAAATTATTTTCTATTTGTTTTTACATACTGAACTTGCATTTTTAATATCATCAAGCAACATGTGGATAGGCTTTCTTCCCTGCCTGAATTATTTGAACACGAATGAATTAGAAGTTCTTTAAGATGGCCTGGCTATACCTATTAGAAAAAATAATATTCATATTAGGTTTCATAATTCTATTTTCAAGTTTATTATTTCACAAACATTAAACATCTTTGTCAAATTTAAGTGTGTATGTGGGCGGCACCTGTGGCTCAATGGGTAGGGTGCCGGCCCCATATACCTAGGGTGGCGGGTTCAAACCCAGCCCAGCCAAACTGCAACAAAAAAATAGCCAGGCATTGTGGCAGGTGCCTGAAGTCCCAGCTCTACTTGGGAGGCTGAGGCAAGAGAACTGCCTAAGCCCAGGAGCTAGAGATTGCTGTGAGCTGTGTGATGCCATGGTGCTCTACCAAAGGGCGATAAAGTGGTACTCTGTCTCTACAAAAGAAAAAAAAAAATTTAAGTATGTGTTTTTAGAGAAAACTTTTCTGAGAATAAGTACATTTGATTCTGGGTTTATTTGTTTTGTGTGTATGTTTGCAACATTTTTTGATACTCTAAAATTTTCTTTAAAAACATTGATGGGTGGTGCCTATGGATCAGTGGGTAGGGTGCTGGCCCCATATGCCAAGGGTGGTGGGTTCAAACCCAGCCCCAGCCAAACTGCAACAAAAAAATAGCCGGGCATTGTGGCTGGCACTTGTAGTCCCAGCTCTACTTGGGAGGCTGAGGCAAGAGAATCACTTAAGCCCAGGAGTTGGAGGTTGCTATGAACTGTGACACCATGGCACTCTACCAATGGTGATAAAGTGAGACTCTGTCTCTACAAATAAAGAAAAAAAAAAAAAACATTGGGCGGGGCCTGTGGCTCAAAGGAGTAGGGCACCAGCCCCATATGCCAGAGGTGGCGGGTTCAAACCCAGCCCTGGCCAAAAGCTGCAAAAAAATAATAATAATTAAAAAAAACATTGCTTTGTCTGGCTCAGCACCCATAGCTCAGTGGTTATGGGGCCAGCCACATATACTGAGGGTGACGGGTTTGAACCCAGCCCAGGCCAGCTAAACAACAATGACAACTGCAACAAAAATAGCTGGGCATTGTGGTGGGCACCTGCAGTCCCAACTACTTGAGAGGCTGAGGCAAGAGAATCGCTTAAGCCCAAGAGTTGAGGTTGCTATGAGCTGTGATGCCATGGCACTTTACCGAGGGTGCCATAGTGAAACTCTGTCTCAAAACAAACAAACAAACAAAAAAACACATTGCTTTGTCTTTTGAGTACAAAGTACCTTAGATTTCTCCTGTGATTTCTGTACTGATCTTCAGTTTTCTGGCTTTTCCATCTTTTCCCTAAAATACAGACCCAGAAAAATAGACATAAATTATAATACAATGGAAAAATCATTAGATTCTATATTCATGGTATACTGCAGCCAAGCCTAATTTTTTCAAAGTATTCCCTCTCCATATTCAAAATTACTGAACAGCACATATGACCAGGAACCACTTGTTCTCTAATTTGCTGAGTGCAAGAATACTGTCATCCTTACCTATAGAGGCCAGGTTCCTCAGGGTTTCCTACATCACATCTCTGTAGATATTCTTCTGTGAAGGATCCAGCAAAGCCCACTCCTCCAGGGTGAAGTTCACAGCTACATCCTCAAAGGCCAGTGAATCCTGAAACATCCCACATGTGCAGAGGAGGAAACAGAAAACTGAGCACTGGGGACATAAACTTTACTGGTAAGACGTTTATATGATTCTGGTGACTCCAAGCTTTTATTCCATGATTTACTCAGACTCTTACTCTCTTTCTATAGCCATGTCCTCTCACACAGCAATAAGTACTGGCAATAGTGAATAGGATATCCTGTCTTACTGGTGAATCCAGGGAGAAATGTGCATCCTGGGTCACCTCAATGCCTCTTTGTACAGTGAATCTGCAGCATATGCCATAACCAAATCCCACTCATTAGAGTGTAGCAAAATGTTAGCATTAGCAATCCTGAGATTGTGTATTCTTGAAAATGCTAGTTTCTCAAGATTACTTTTTTTTTTTTGTAGAGACAGAGTTTCACTTTATGGCCCTCAGTAGAGTGCCATGGCGTCCCACAGCTCACAGCAGCCTCCAACTCCTGGGCCTAGGCAATTCTCCTGCCTCAGCCTCCCGAGTAGCTGGGACTACAGGCACCCGCCACAACGCCCGGCTATTTTTTTGTTGCAGGTTGGCCGGGGCCGGGTTTGAACCCGCCACCCTCGGTATATGGGGCCGGCACCCTGCTCACTGAGCCACACGCACCGCCCAAGATTACGACATTTTAAAAGAAAATGCTTGTTTATCAAGTTAAACCTTCATGATATTTTGGATGGGATTCTACTACTCAACTGAGAAGAGAGTCATAGCTAACTGAAACAGAATCACATGAGCAAAAACTTGTGGAAAATAGTACTGAAGTTAGAAAACATAAATTTTAATTGATGAATTGCTGAGAGTTCAATGGAGACGACATTGAAAGGTAAAAACTCCAGCAGGCCCACTCTTAAGAAACATGCAAATATGGTCCAAGTAGGGTAGCTGAAGCCTGTAATCCCAGCATTTTGGGATTAAGGGCAGGACTTCAAGATAACTCTGGGCAACATAGGAAGGCCCTGTCTCTACAAAAAGGAAGAAAACCTATTTGGGCATGGTAATACATACTTGTATTCCTTGCTATTGGAGAACCCAAGGCAGGAGGATCACTTGAGTCCAAAAGTTCATGGCTACAATGAGCTATGATAGTACCATTGCACTCCAACTTGGGCAACACTACGTCTCCTTAAAAAAAAAAAAGCAAATATGCTTTACAATGTTTGTGCATTGGGGCAGCACCCGTAGCTCAGTGGGTAGGGCTCCGGCCACATACACAGAGGTAGGCAGGTTGGAACCCTGCCCAAACCAGCTAAACAACGACAACTGCAACAAAAAAAATGGCTGGGCACTGTGGTGGGTGCCTATGGGCCCAGCTACCTGGGAGACTGAAGCAGGAGAATCAATTAGTCCCAAGAGTTTGAGGTTGCTATGAGCTAGGACGTCACAGCACTCTACTGAGGATAACATAGTGAGACTCTATCTCAAAAAAAAAAAAAAAAGTTTGTGCATTGGAGTACAGTATGAACAGCTCCATGGAGCTGTAGAAAATATTAGCAAATCATGTCTCTGATAATGTCTTAATATGAAGAATACATTAAATACTCACATGACTCAGCTATTAAAAAAAAAATCAAGGATATATTGTAAACTATGTCACTGTCCAATGTGTAACAAGTCCCTCCATTGTTTTAAATTTTGAGATAGTTTCACTCTGTCGCCCTGGGTGGAGTGCCATGGCATCATAGCTCACAGGAACCTCAAACTCTTGGCCTCAACCTTTAATTCTTGCCTCGGCCTCCCAAGTACCTGGAACTACGGGCACCTGCCACGCCTGACTTTCTATTTTTTTTTTTTTGAAGCCCTTCCACTGACTGGAATAACTTTTCTATTTTTTTTTTTTTTTTTTTTTTTTTTTTTTTTGAGACAGCCTCAAGCTGTCACCCTGGGTAGAGTGCTGTGCCATCACAGCTCATAGCAACCTCCAACTCCTGGGCTCAAGCGATTCTCCTGCCTCCACATCACAAGTAGCTGGGACTACAGGGGCCCGCCACAACGCCTGGCTATTTTTTGGTTGCAGCTGTCATTGTTGTTTGGCGGGCCTGGGTTGGATTCAAACCCGCCAGCTCAGGTGTATATGGCTGGTGCCTTAGCTGCTTGAGCCACAGGTGCTGAGCCAACTTTTCTATTTTTAATAGAGATGGGTCAGGCTCCTCCTCAGGGTGGTTTCAAACTCCTGAGCTCAGGGAATCCACCTGCCTCAGTCCCCCAGAGTGTTAGGATGACAGGCGTGAGCCATCGCACCTGGCCCAGTCACTCCATCTTAATTTTTTTTTTTGAGACAGAGTCTCACTTTGTCACTGTCGGTAGACCTGTCTCACCTGCCATGGCATCACAGCTCACAGAGATCTCCAACTCCTGGGCTAGGTGATTCTCTTGCCTCAGCCTCCCGAGTAGCTGGGACTACAGGCGCCCACTACAACGCCGTGCTATTTTTTGTTGCAATTTGGCCAGGTTTGAACCCGCCACCCTCGGTGTATGGGGCCGGCGCTGTACTCACTGAGCCACAGGCGCCGCCCCACTACATCTTAATGGTAACCAATATTTCTTTCTTTTACAAAGTCTGTGTGTTTGCTTAAGAAGTCCAGAAACGGGGCCATGCCTGTGGCTCAGTGGGTAGGGCACCAGCCCCATATACCGAGGATAGCGGGTTCAAACCCGGCCCCGGCCAAACTGCAACAAAAAATAGCTAGGCGTTGTGACAGGCGCCTGTAGTCCCAGCTACTCGGGAGGCTGAGGCAAGAGAATAGCCTAAGCCCAGGAGTTGGAGGTTGCTGTGAGCTGTGTGACACCAAGGTACTCAACCCAGGGCAATAAAGTGAGACTGTCTCTACAAAAAAAAAAAAAAAAAGAAGAAGTCCAGAAACTTTCCTTGAACAACTAGCTATAGAACCAAGATTGTGGAATTCCTCCCCTCCCTGGGAGGAAAATGCTGAACAGTTAACCTTCAATTCTGTTAGGGTCTGGGTGACAGATGGCCTGTTGTTCAAAATAACTGTTGAAACAAGAGAAGCTGACCTGTGTATAGCCAGCCCCTCCCAGCTCCCCTTCCCCTTTATAAACTTCAGTCAGCCTGAGAAACTTGAGATGGGCTTTGTGGCATTAGCCCACCATCTTCTCAGGTTGTCAGCTCTTGAATAAGAGGTGCTTTTCCTTTCATCAGTCCTCCTCTCTTCCAGTGGTTAAGCAGTTGATTCTGAGTTTGGTTACAAATTTCTGGCACTCATAAAGTGAGGTTGTGCATCTCAGATGGTTTTAGCTTGCCACATTTACAAAGGACAGAGGAGTTGGCTGCCAGAGAGTGACAGGCAACTGTAAGCACCAGCTGCTCATGGCCACCTGACCCCACAGATGGGAATGCAAGGATGTGCCAGCAGCTGCCAAGAATCTTTTTATCCTGGGAGTTGTCCCTTTTCTCCCCTTCACAGAACCAGCTGTCTGCAACACTTTATTGATGAAAGGAAATTGTAACTGGTTAGTCAACAGACTCAATTTGGAATTTGTAGGGTAAGTTGCCCCATGTGTATAACTGGGAACTGCCTTGCCCTCTGGTGTTTCTCCTCAGAATAAGCTACTCCGTTCTTATTTCTGTGGTGGTACCCTAATGGTAAGGGGAATAGTTGTTTAACTTTTACCTGATTTGGGAATCAGTTCATTTGCATTTGTTTGATTTAGTGCTTTTGATTGAAACAATTCAAGATTTTTTTCTTCCTGGGTTTTCATTAAGATTTATGTTACTCAGTTAAAATTCTGGTGAATGTCTATCTTGTTTATCCAAAAATAATTATATAGGATATGCTGCTTTTTCTTTAAAAAAAAAAAAAAAAAAAAACAGTCTCACTTTGTTGCCCAGGCTAGAATGCCATGGCATCAGCCTAGCTCACAGCAAACTCTAACTCCTGGGCTCAAAGGATCCTCCTGCCTCAGCCTCCAGAGTAGCTGGGAATATAGGCACTTGCCATGATGCCCTGTTAATTTTTCTATTTTTAGTAGATATGGGATCTCACTCTTTCTCAGGCTGATCTCAAACTCCTGCGTTTGAGCCATCCTCCTGCCTTGGTTTCCAGAGTGCTAGAATACTAGGCATGAGCCACCACACCTGGCCAGGAAATGCTTTTTATAAAGAAAAAGATTTTTTTTTATTTAAAAGAATAATTTTGTCTAATTTTAAAGGTTGATTCAAAATATAGATTTATAGGCTTGGCGCCTGTGGCTCAAGCAGCTAAGGTGCCAGCCACATACACCTGAGCTGACAGATTCGAATCCAGCCGGAGCCCACCAACAACAATGACGGTTGCAACCAAAAAATAGCCGGGCGTTATGGCAGACGCGTGTAGTCCTAGCTACTTGGGAGGCAGAGGCAGGAGACTTGCTTGAGCCCAGGAGTTGGAAGTTGCTGTGAGCTGTGATGCCACAGCACTCTACCCAGGGCAACAGCTTGAGGCTCTGTCTCAAAAAAATATATAGATAGATAGATTTATAAAGAAAATAAAAAAAAATACAAAGAAACCTGAGAAGTGGGAATAAGATATATTTAAAAATGTTATGGGCCTAGCGCCTGTAGCTCAGCAGCTAGGGAGCCAGCCACATACACCTGAGCTGGCAGGTTCGAATGCAGCCCAGGCCTGCCAAACAATGACAACTATAACCAAAAAATAGCCCGGCATTGTGGTGGGCGCCTATAGTCCCAGCTACTTGGGAGGCCAAGACCTTACTCTGTCTCAAAAAAAAAAAAAAAAAAAAAACAATGAAATGTTTAAGGTTGCTGTGAGCTATGATGCCACAGCACCTACCCAGGATGACAAAGTGAGACTCTGTCTCAAAAAAAAAAAAAAAAAAAAAAAAAAAGTTATGGATATAAAAATACATTATTTGGGGGTGGGAGGAAAGGTTAAACAGGAAAGAAAGAATCATTTTGTATAAGAAAGGATTTTTTTTCTTTTTTTTTTTATTGTTGGGGATTCATTGAGGGTACAATAAGCCAGGTTACACTGATTGCATTTGTTAGGTAAAGTCCCACTTGCAATCATGTCTTGCCCCCAGTAGGTGTGGCACACACCAAGGCCCCATCCCTCTCCCTCCTTCCCTCTCTCTGCTTTTCCTTCCCCCCACCCATGACCTTAAGTGTCATTAATTGTCCTCATATCAAAATTGAGCACATAGGATTCATGCTTCTCCATTCTTGTGATGCTTTACTAAGAATAATGTCTTCCACTTCCATCCAGGTTAATACGAAGGATGTAAAGTCTCCATTTTTTTTAATAGCTGAATGGTATTCCATGGTATACATATACCAAAGCTTGGTAATCCATTCCTGGGTTTTTTTGTTTGTTTGTTTGTTTTTAAAGAAAGGATCTTAGGGCTGGGCAAAGTGGCTCATACCTATAATCCCTGGGAGCTCACTTGAGCTTATGGAGTTTGGAGTTCAAGACCAGCCTGAGCAACAGCAAGACCCTGTCTCTAAAAATAACCAGGCGTTGTGGCAGGTTCCTGTAGTCCTAGTTACTCAGGAGGTTGAGGCAAGCAGATCAGTTGAGCCCAAGAGTTTGAGGTTGCTATGAGCTGAAATGCCATAGCACTCTATTGAGGGTGACGAAATGAGACTTTTTTAGACAAAGAACCACGCCTATATTCAGCAACATGAAAACTTGTTTAAAAATTCCATTTAAAAAAAAAATTTGTGTTTCTATCTACATCAACATAATTTGTTATGAGATAATTTGAATGTTTAGCTACCTGTGGCCTTCCTTTTCCTGTCATTATCAGAAGGAGGCATGACTTATAACCTTTTTGTTTAAGATGTGGTTAAGTCTTTAAAGAGACTACAAAAACCATTCCAATAGAAGAGTCCCTTAGGCTCAAATGGCTTTAACAAAATGCTTATGATTTATACAGCAATTTCCTACAAGTCTGAAACTAAAATCAAGATTCTCAATGCCTATAGAAAAGTACACTTTATAGTCTTACTTACTGCATTTGGTGTATTTTGCTCTTATGTTGCTTAAAAGGGTTTAAAGGTTAAAAAAATGCCTTCACCTCCATTCCTATCTGGCCTAGTACATTTCATTGGCTGTAAGCCTTTTTGACTCTTAGGCCCCCTTAGCCATAAGGGTCCCAGCAAGGGCCTAGATGGAGCACCACTTCAGCAATCAGGGATGTCCAGCCCTTTTTCTTTCCTGCTACACATAAGAAGAATAACACTCTTGGGCCACACACTAAATGTACAAACGCTAACAAAAGCTGATGAGCAGGCGGCGCCTGTGGCTCAACAGGTAGGGCGCTGGCCCCATATACAGAGGGTGACAGGTTCGAACCTGGCCCTAGCCAGCTAAAACAGCAGAGGCAACTGCAACAAAAATAGCCGGGTGTTGCGGTGGGCGCCTGTAGTCCCAGCAACTTGGGAAGCTGAGGCAAGAGAATAGCCCTAGCCCAAGAGCTGGAGGTTGCTGTGAGCTGTGATGCCATAGCACTCTACCGAGGGTGACAAAGTAAGACTGTCTCAACTGTCTCAAAAAAAAAAAAAAAAAAAAGCTGATGAGTAAAAATAGTCTATGCATACTTTTCCCTATGTCTTACACCAA
The DNA here is from genome assembly GCF_027406575.1 of Nycticebus coucang. Taxonomy (NCBI): domain Eukaryota; kingdom Metazoa; phylum Chordata; class Mammalia; order Primates; family Lorisidae; genus Nycticebus; species Nycticebus coucang. Next base: position 65,511,044 of record NC_069782.1, on the reverse strand, counting down.
TGACAAGCAAAACAGTCCTCGAATCTACATTTGGCCCATGGGCTACAGGTTGGACACCCTTGCTGGCAATGATGGGACCAAAAAAAAAAAGGTGTGGCCATCAATGCTCCTTATGGCAAATCTTAGCCAAGAGGAAGAAAATATACCCTACCCCCATGGGACCCAGAAAACTTTAAAGCTGAGTTCCTGGCCACAAAGGAAAGGAATATGAGCATTATTTGGCACACTTCATTATACATCCTCCCTTTTTTTGAGGCAGCATCTCACTCTGTCTCCAGTGCAGTGATGTGATTATACCTTACTACAACCTCAAACTCCTGGGTCAAGGCAATCCTCCCTCCATGGCATCCTGAGTACCTAGGACCACACGCATGTACCACCACACCTCCTAATTTTTTAAAACACATTGTTTTAGGTATAAGAGTCTTACTACGTTGTCCAGGCTATGAAGTTGGTAAATTAAATGTTCTTTGTAAAGAACAACAATAAATTATAATATCAAAGAAGCAAAGAAACTGATTAAAAGACAGGCAAAGGACTTGAACAAATGGCCAATAAGGAAATGAAAGATGCTCAACATCATAAATCATGACATACAAGTATTTTTCACAGTATAGTTCCAGGTAGATATTCAACGCTTTCCACTCTGAGTATATGAATAATACTCATATAAACAAATGATACAACTTTAAAATAGAGCCACTTGATGTTCTTTGAACTAATTAAAATACTGCAGCTGTTTCAAATATAGCACGGGGGACACATAGTTAATAATGATGACAACTGGAAAGAAGTTGGCATTTTGGAACATGAGGATGAAACCAGAAATTTATGGATTTATTTTTAGCCTTGGGAAGAACTAGGCTGGGGATCAAGGTCTTCCTCTTTCACTAAACCTGAGTCATCCTCTTCCTGACCACCACTACCTTTTCAAGAAGAGCCCAGTTTTAGCAAGAATCTTTCTAAGGCAATTTAGAGAGCATTCCCCACACAAAGTTCATATCCAGTCGTTTTCCCTTTCTCCCACCTATGATAATGAATGAAGTGCCATTTCTCTCACCCTTGATACCTGCCCAATATCCAGCCTCTCCACCTTGCCCATCAGCCATGTTAGTACCGTCAAACCTCTTTCCTGTTACAGTTCTCATGACCTATTATTGCAGTTGTGTTGAATAAAACCTTCCGTGACCTTTTTAATAAAGTTTAAGTAACATCTCTCTTTACAAGGCATAAAATTGTTTTTTCTTTCTTTTAGACAGAGTTTCATATGTCGCCCTCAGTAGAGTGCTGTGGTGTCACAGCTCACAGCAACCTCAAACTCTTGGGTTTAAGCAATTCTCTTGCCTCAGCCTCCCAAGTAGCTGGGACTACAGGCGCCTGCCACAATGCCCTGCTATATTTTTGTTGTAGTTGTCATTGTTGTTTAGCAGGCCAGGTTCGAACCCACCAGCCTTGGTGTATGTGGCCGGCGCCCTAACTACTGAGCTACGAGTGCTGAGCCTTTCTTTTTCTTTTGCAACTTCTTTCTTTTTTTTTCAACTGGGTCTTACCACTCTGTCACCCAGGCTGGATGGAGTACAGTGGACTACAGTCACACACCACTATGCCTGGTTAATTTTTTTTTTTTTTTGTAGAGACAGAGTCTCACTGTACCACCCTCGGATAGAGTGCCGTGGCGTCACACAGCTCACAGCAACCTCTAACTCTTGGGCTTACGCGATTCTCTTGCCTCAGCCTCCCAAGCAGCTGGGACTACAGGCGCCCACCACAACGCCCGGCTATTTTTTTGTTTGTTTGTTTGTTTTTTTTGTTGCAGTTTGGCCGGGGCTGGGTTTGAACCCACCACCTTCGGCATATGGGGCCGGCGCCCTACTCACTGAGCCACAGGCGCCACCTGCCTGGTTAATTTTTTATTTTTGTAGAGACAGGGTTTCACTGTGTTGCCCAGGCTGGTCTTTACTCCTAGCCTCATCTCAAGCAACATTCCTGCCTAGCCATCCAAAGTGGCTATATGAGGACTGACCAGAAAGTACCGAGCTATGCAGGTTTCTATTTTTCAAAGTACATGGGTGGATACTTTCTGGACAGCCCTTTTATACATTTTAATATATGCACACACATATATACTTACCTGATACTATATTAGATAATGGCACAATTATACTATAATACTATAAATTACTATCTTCTTTAAATACTGACACAAAAAGCCTTAGTAATATACTTGTAAGGAAGATGAGAAATAAATGATAATATCTATACCCCATGATCAAGCAGAATTTATTCCAAGAAAGCAACTCAATTCATGCAATACACAGCAATAACAAAATCCACATCAAACATCACAAGAGGCCACGCACCACAGCTCATGCCCGTAATCCTAGCACTTTGCATGTCAAGTTGAAAGGATCAATTAAGGCCAGGAGCTGGGGACCAGCTTAAGCAACATAGTGAGACCTTGTCCATACAAAAAAAAATAGAAAAATTAGCTGGGCATGGTGGCAAGCACCTGAGTCCCAGTTACTTGGGAGGCTGAGGCAGGAGGGTAGTTTGAGCCCAGGAGTTTGAGGTTGTAGTGAGTTATGTTGATGCCACTGCACTCCAGCCTGGGCACAGAGTGAGATTCTGTCTGCAAAAAAACAAAAACGGAAGAACATCCTGTTAGATGAAGGAAAGTAGGGACAAACCCCAAGAGCTCTTCACAACAAGAATACTCAAGTAGCTGGGCGTGGTGGTTCAAGCCTGTAATCCCAGCATTTAGGAGGCCAAGGTGGGTGAACTGCCAAAGCTCACAGGTTCAAAACCAGCTTGAGCCAGTGCGAGACCCCATCTCTAAAAAAATAGCCAGGCGTTGTGGCGGGCCTGTAGTACCAGCTACTTGGGAGGCTGAGGCAAGAGAATCGCTTAAGCCCAAGAGTTTGAGGTTGCTGTGAACTGTGATGCCACGGCACTCTACCAAGGGCGACGTAATGAGACTCTGTCTCAAAAATATATATATACTGGATTCAACCAAGATAAGGGTTTCTTCCTCTTCATTTTTAATTAAGGGGGTCTCCATATATCACTAAGGGTAGCCTCAAAATCATAGCCTCAAGCAATCCTCCCACCTCACCCTCCCAAGTAGCTGGGACTAAAACTGAGAGTCGGCTCAGCGCCTGTAGCTCAACTGGCTAAGGCGCTAGCCACAAACACCACAGCTGGTAGGTTGGAATCCCGCTGGGGCATGCCAACAATGACAACCAAAACCAAAAAACAACCGGGCATTGTGGCGGGCACCTGTAGTCCCAGCTACTCGGGAGGCTGAGGCAAGAGAATCGCTTAAGCCCAAGAGTTGAAGGTTGCAGTAAGCTGTAATGCCTGGGCACTCTACCCAGGGCAATAGCTTGAGGCTCTGTCTCAAAAATAAATAAATACCCGGGCGCCTGTGGCTCAGTTGGTAGGGCGCCGGCCCCATATGCCAAGGGTGACGGGTTCAAACCCGGCCCCGGCCAAACTGCAACCAAAAAATAGCCGGGCGTTGCAGTGGGCGCCTGTAGTCCCAGCTACTCGGGAGGCTGAGGCAAGAGAATCGCTTAAGCCCAGGAGTTGGAGGTTGCTGTGAGCTGTGTGAGGCCACGGCACTCTACTGAGGGCCATAAAGTGAGACTCTGTCTCTACAAAAAAAAAAAATAAATAAATAAATAAAAATAAAACAGGATCGGTGCCTGTGGCTCAAGCGGCTAAGGCGTCAGACACATACACCTGAGCTGGCAGGGTCAAATCCAGACTGGGCCCACCAAACAATAATGACAGCTGCAATCAAAAAATAGCTGGGCATTGTGGCAGGCGCCTATAGTCCCAGCTACTTGGGAGACGGAGGCTGGAGAATCGCTTGAGCCCAGGAGTTGGAGGTTGCTGTGAGCTGTGATGTCACAGCACTCTACCCAGGGTGACAGCTTGAGGCTCTGTCTCAAAAAAAAAATTAAATAGAGTGTGGCTTTTTGTTTAATTTGGAGAACACATCATAAGGGGTTTGGGATCTTAAATTATGCAGAAAATTATGCTGCCTGGCATTTGAGCACAATGAGACAGAAGAAGAAATATCCCACAAGAGGGGACTTTCTAAACTATGTGTGTGCGGGACTAATTTGGTTTATAAAGCAATGTTCTCTAATTTTCTCTGTGTGATTAAGACAGTCACACAAACCATTCCCTAGGTCCTTTCTTAGGCCTTAGACCCTAAGAAAGGAGTTTGGATTCTAAGTCCCATTTCTCTCTTGCTGAGCAGTCCTCCCTGTAACCAGAGTTGAGATGACCTACTTTTGAAGAAATGCCCAAATTGTCTACATGTATTTCCATGGGTAGCAGGAGGCTCCATGGAGTCTCTTGAGTGTTGCACAAGGGCAGATTCCTGTGCATGCTTCTGAGATCAGTGTCTGTCATCCACATCTGTTTCCCTCTGCACATCTGTGTTGCAGGTTCTCACCAGAAAATACAGAGCTTCTTACAACTCTAGGATTACTCTACTTACAGCTTGGCATTTACCAGAAGGCATTTGAACATCTTGGGAATGCACTGACTTATGACCCTACCAACTATAAGGCCATCTTGGCAGCAGGCAGCATGATGCAGACCCACGGGGACTTTGATGTTGCCCTCACCAAATACAGAGTTGTAGCTTGTGCTGTTCCAGAAAGTCCCCCACTGTGGAATAATATTGGAATGTGTTTCTTTGGCAAGAAGAAATATGTGGCAGCTATCAGCTACCTGAAACGAGCCAACTACTTGGCACCCTTCGACTGGAAGATTCTGTACAATTTGGGCCTCGTCCATCTGACCATGCAGCAGTATGCATCAGCTTTTCATTTTCTCAGTGCAGCCATCAACTTCCAGCCAAAGATGGGGGAGCTTTACATGCTCTTAGCTGTGGCTCTGACAAACCTAGAAGATGTAGAGAATGCCAAGAGGGCCTACACAGAAGTAGTCCGCCTGGATAAGGTGAAAAGGGTGCCCTGGCCCAGTATCAGGAGATGGAGAAGAAAGTCAGCCTGCTTAAGGACAGTAGCTCTCTGGAACTTGACTCTGAGATGGTGGAGATGGCTCAGAAATTGGGAGCTGCACTTCAGGTTGGGGAGGCGCTCATCTGGACTAAACCAGTTAAAGATTGCAAATCAAAGCACCGGACTACTTCAACCAGCAAACCTACCAGCATCCAGCAGCCTCTGGGCTCTAATCAGACTCTAGGACAGGCAATGTCTTCAGCAGCTGCATACAGGAAGCTCTCCTCAGGTGTCGGAGGAACGTCCCAGCTCTCAAAGCCACCATCTCTTCCTCTGGAGCCCAGAGCCTGTTGTGGAAGCAAGTCCAGCTGAAACATCAGAACAAATAAGAGAAAAATAAGAGTAGGCTGACCCCAGAGTAGGGGTTTCTTGGATGAAGATGTTCCAGACTGGGGAAGGTCACATGACATAGAGCGGAGGACACCACTGTCACCACTATTCCCTGGCAGGCACCACAGAATTAAAACACAGACTGCTGAGTGTGTTGCGATGGTCACGAGAAGCCCAAGGTGCTTCCTACCTACCTGGTAGTAGCGTTTGAGGTAGCAGCCCCTCTATTAGACCCATAAGCCAGGAAATAGGGAGAAGTCAGCATGGACCATTCCTTTCAGAAGTGGGAGCGAGGCTTTTGAGGCTCTGTGTAGGTAACTGCAAGTCAGCAAGGCATATGATGCTGTTTCCTTTGAAAGGAAACTTTTATCTCCTGGCTGACTGACACCTTCCTTTGAGCAAGAAAAGACAGAAAGACCTCTGCTCAGTAGCCCTGTGATGGCGAAGGCTTGGCTTGACTGGGATAGTCCCCAAGGCAAACACAAATCTTGAAAAAAGGCTAAGTTGAGGCCCAGCCTGGTGTGTATTCAGCTACATTTGCCCAAAGGGAATCCAGAACAAGCCCTGAATTTTGTTCTTGAGAGAGGTCAGAGTCTAGAAGCCAGATCATGTGAGTATGAGAAGAAGTAGGAGCCGAGGGCTGGTCTAGTATCAGCACCAAGATCTAAAATAAAGGGAAGAGCTCTTTAGCCGAATAAGACAATGAGTGATAACCACCGACCAGATGGTATTAACGCATTATCTGAATGTCTTTTTAAGAATAAAGATTATGTATTATCATTCTTATGGGGAAAGTTGTTATTCAGGTATAAAAATAAGAAATTATAATAAAAGCTTTTTTTTTTTTTTTTTTTTTGTGCTTTTTGGCCAGGGCTGGGTTTGAACCCACAACCTCTGACATATGGGACCAGCGCCCTACTCCTTGAGCCACAGGCGCTGCCAATAAAAGCTTTTAAAAATAAAAAAATTAAATAAATAAGTAAAACTAGGAGCCACCACACCCAGATCAATATGAGCCTTTGCATAAATGAATAAACTGGTACACATACCCAGTAGAATATTTTATAGGGATGAAAATAAATGAGATATTGAGCCACAAAGCCATAGAGAGACTTTAAATGTATATTGTTACCTGAAAGAAGTAAGTCTGAGATGGCTACTTACAGAATAATTCCAGGTATATAACATTTGGGAAAAGCAAAACTCCAAAGGCAGTAACAGGTATTAACCAGGGAATAAGGAGTGATGGATTAGGAGAGTGATGATTCAGTGTAGCAAAGGGGGATTTTTAGGCCAGTGAAATTCTTCTGTATAAGATACAAAGGTAGGTATATGACACCTGCACTTATAAACCCACAGAATTAAAGCATGAACCTTAATGTAAAGGGTGGGCTTTAGTTAATAATGCATTCATCAATTCTCATCATCATCAAATGTAATACTGTTTCATCAACTCACACTACACAAAGTCAAGATGTTAAAAAAAAAATAGGGAAAACTATGAGGTAGGAAGGAAAAAGTGGAAATTGCCTCTGTTCAATTTTTTTGTCAAATCCCCCTTGCTCTAAATAATAAGCTCTAGTCAATAAGAAAGTGAATTAACTACCATTCCATGGACAGTTCATCCTAGATATCATTTGCATAAGAAAACATGCAAAAATATGCTGATATAAAGGTGCTTATGCAGGTTATAAAACTAGGAAGAAAAGTTAGGGAAAATCCCAGCAATATTTCATTCACTGTGCAATTATTTTATGTGTTTTTTGCATATGTAATATTTTTTTAAAGTTTCTACAATATAAACTATACATAAGTAAATCTCAGTGCATTTTGAATGTATTATTAAATAATTTTTTAAAGGTAGCCTATTGAACTAATTTCTGTTAAAATTAATTTTCTTTTCTTTTTCTTTTTTTTTTTTGTTTTTTTTGTAGAGACAGAGTTTCACTGTACCGCCCTCGGGTAGAGTGCCGTGGCGTCACACCGCTCACAGCAACCTCTAACTCTTGGGCTTACGCAATTCTCTTGCCTCAGCCTCCCAAGCAGCTGGGACTACAGGCGCCCGCCACAATGCCCGGCTATCTTTTCTTTTTCTTTTTTTTTGAGACAGAACCTCAAGCTGTCGCCCTGGGTAGAGTGCCATGGCATCACAGCTCACAATCTCCAACTCCTGCGCTCAAAGGATTCTCTTGCCTCAGCCTCCCAAGTAGATGGGACTACAGGCCTGCCACGCTATTTTTTTTGGTTGCAGCCGTCATTGTTGTTTGGCAGGCCCAGGCTGAATTCGAACCCGCCAGGTCAGGTGTATGTGGCTGGCACCTTAGCTGCTTAAGCCACAGGCGCGGAGCCTAAAATTAATTTTCTTAAAGTCCCAAGAAGGGTAGTGAAGGATATAAAACGATTATAATGCAAGAAGTATACATGGAGGCCACGTGTGGTAGCTCACACCTATAATCCTAGCGCTCTGGGAGGACAAGGCAGGAAGATCTCTTGAGTTCAGGAGTTAGAGACCAGACTGAGCAAGAGTGAGACCTTGTCTCTGCTGAAAACAGAAAAATTAGCTGGGCATTGTGGTGAATGCCTGTAGTCTCAGCTACTCAGGAGACTGAGGCAAGAGGATTGATTGCTTTAAGCACAGGAATATAAGTTGCTGTGAGCAAGGTTGATGCCATGGCTCTACTCTGGGCAACAGAGTGAGAGACTCTGTCTCAAAACGGAAAAAAATATATATATATGGAAAGACATCATATGTCCTTAGAAAGGAGACAGAATATCCCCATATGATGTAAATATGTCAAATGGTCTATAAAACCAGTGTATGGTGCCCCATGATCACATTAATGTATACAGCTATGATTTAATAATAATATAAAATTTTTTAAAAATTAAAAAATATCCCCATAACCTCTCTTAAATACATCTAGTGTTATATTAAATCCCATAAAATTCACAAATAGGTTTGTTTTGTTATTCACTGAAATGAAGAAAAACTACTCTAAGTGTTTTGGGCCTGTAGTCCCAGTTACTTGGCAAGCTGAAGTGAGAGCTCATAAGGCGGAAGTTCAAGGACAGCCTGAGCATTATCTCAGCTCTAAAAAAAAAAATATATATATATATATATACACACATATATAGTTATATATATATAAATAACATATATAATTATATATGCCACATTGTAAATACCCACAACCAAATCCCCTGGAGCTCTGTCAAGGTAATGATACAGACTATAGCTACTCTCCTGAGAGACACAAGAAGACCAATTATTATAGAAAAAAGAACCCACTTGTATAAGAAAAAAAGCAGAACACTTTCAGAAGTTACAGGCAAATTGTATGTGTTTACAATGGGGAAAGTTTTCTTCTCCAAAAGTAAAATAGGCCCAATAGAAAAGATTGACAATTTTTTTTTTAATTAAGAAGAGGCCTTCGGGCGGAGCCCGTGGCTCAGTGGGTAGGGCGCCGGGCCCCATATACCGAGGGTGGCGGGTTCAGGCCCGGCCCCGGCCAAACTGCAACCAAGAAATGGCCGGGCGTTGTGGCGGGCGCCTGTAGTCCCAGCTACTCGGGAGGCTGAGGCAGGAGAATCGCTTAAGCCCAGGAGTTGGAGGTTGCTGTGAGCTGTGTGAGGCCACGGCACTCTACCGAGGGCCATAAAGTGAGACTCTGTCTCTACAAAAAAAAAAAAAAAAAGAAGAGGCCTTCAAGCAACTCAGGCACCCCTAGTTCACAGGGACCCCACACCCACCTATGTGTCAGTACATTTTCCAGCTTGGGACACATCCTAACTGTGCTGGTGAAGCCCAGTGTGGCTCACTCTAAGGCAGTGCCTAAGCTACCAGAAAACTGAATTTTATGGGGAAAAAATGCAATCTGTAACTAATTAAACTCTTCTTGTACTTCATAAACCAGCCTTGTATACAAAATGTTGTAAACCTGTTAACAATTCTTTGGGCATGGGCGGCATCTGTGGCTCAGTCGGTAGGGCGCCGGCCCCATATACCGAGGGTGGCGGGTTCAAACCCGGCCCCGGCCAAACTGCAACCAAAAAATAGCCGGGCGTTGTGGCGGGCGCCTGTAGTCCCAGCTACTCGGGAGGCTGAGGCAAGAGAATCGCTTAAGCCCAGGAGTTGGAGGTTGCTGTGATCTGGGTGAGGCCACGGCACTCTACCGAGGGCCATAAAGTGAGACTCTGTCTCTACAAAAAAAAAAAAACAATTCTTTGGGCATTTTTGTTGACACAGCAAGAACTTAACTGTTAAATTCAGACCACTGAGCTCATTTCTTTGGAGTCTGTTTTCTGGAATAGCTAGTCCCAGCTTTTCACATGAATAAACGCTTTTCTGATCCTTTTGCTTATTTCAGGCTCACGAGTTCAAATAAAGCGACTGTTGCCAATTGAGTATTTAACCTGGGTTGGCTTCTCCTGAATGTTATCAAAGCCTTTCCTTCAACCTGTAAGCTAAAAGTAAAATCCTAAGCCCTTCAAGGAGGGGAGCGAAAGGGACCCCAGAAATACCTTAAAATTGAATTTGGATCCTTGACGAGAAAGGAGGTTAGACATGCTTTTTTTTTTTTTTTGGCAGTTTTCTGGCCGGGGCTGGGTTTGAACCCACCACCTCCAGCATATGGAGCCAGCACCCTACTCCTTTGAGACACAGGCGCCACCCTAGACACGCCTTTTTTTTTTTTTTTTTGCAGTTTTTGGCTGGTGCTGGGTTTGAACCCGCCACCTCCAGCATATGGGGCCGGCGCCCTACTTCTTTGAGCCACAGGTGCTGCCCTAGACACGCCTTTTTATACCCCTTTCTTCCTGGATGTTAGGCACACTTGATCAACATTAATATTTAAAATAGAGAACACAGGCTCAGCGCCTGTGGCTCAAGTGGCTAAGGCACCAGCCACAAACACCTGAGCACCTGAGCTAGCGGGTTGAATCCAGCCCGGGCAGCCAAACAACAATGACGGCTGCAACCAAAACATAGGCGGGCATTGTGGCGGGCGCTGGTGTCCCAGCTACTTGGGAGGCGGAAGCAGGAAAATCGCTTGAGCCCTGGAGTTGGAGGTTGCTGTGAGCTGTGATGGCACAGCACTCTACGTAGGGTGACAGCTTGAGGCTCTGTCTCAAAAAAAATAGAGAACACTAACAAAGACTTTGTGTGGCAGTAAGACACCAGTTAAAAACAAGACCCAAGGCCACGCAAGGCAATGGTTAAATCAGGCTCACAAGCCATAAAACCTAGTTAAACAGGTCTTTTTACTGTCAGGGTATCACATGGCAGATAGCAGTCCCCTTTATCTTAATTTAAGCATTCCTTCCCGGTGACAACAAATTTTTAGATCCATGATTTCTAAGCCCCCTCCCCGCCGCCCACCCTTAGAAATGAGAAATGTCCCGCCTTTTCTGGCCAAACCAACGTATACTTCCTAGTTTTGATTAAAGACTTTTCCTACAATTCCTGTCTTTCTGAAATGTATAAAACAACTATAGCCTTGATCACTTGCTCAAGGCTACTAAGTTTGTTTCATTCGTACTGGGATGAGATGAATTTTTAAAAATTATTTCATAAGTTGTTTTTCCATTAACCAACCACAAACTATAACTGGGTGTTTCTCATTCGCGAATCGCTCTTTAATTTATAGCGGTGCCTCAGTTTACTATTTAACAGAAGGAAGTGACTGGGGACTCCACAGACGCAGCCCCACCCACGCACGGCCCACACACCGCGTGGGGACCCTCCGCGCTGACTCCCCCCACCGTCACCGCACAATGTGGGCACATGCGGGGCTGGGGCCGCGGAGCTGCCCAGAAAGGGCTGTGGGGCCGGAGCCGAAGTCGCAGCAAACGGACGAGACAGGACGCCTGGAGCCCGGCTGCCGCCCCAGCCCCTCCCTGGGGAGCTAGGGCCGCGGGGAGACCCGGATGCCGCCACAGCGGTTCCAGCCAGTCCCGGCTCTCGGTCTGGGAACCTCCCCAGACCCACACACTCACCATTTCCCGGCTCCTGGGTTGTCTCGGGAGTCCTTTCTAGGCTCTTATGACTAGTGCAAATCCCAGCGGGACAGAAGCTGTGGCAGACCCACCTGAAGCCTCTTGGAGAAGCAAATACCGGGCCCCGGAGCGCGGCGGAGGCGAGAGTGGAGCGAGGTTAAAGGTCACCTCCTCCTTCCCGCGGCGCGTTTGAACAAGCTGAGCGTAAACCCGCCCCAGAGCCCCTGATTGAATGGGACTTCAGACTTCGCCCCCTGGAACCTGAGTGATAGGGAACTGTGGCCTGCGGGGCCAGGCTGATAAGTTCTACCCACAGCTTCTCAGGCGGAGCTGCCTCTCAGCCTGGTCAATGTCTATTTGGGTTTCAGCCCTAGCTGAGCTGAAGGAGCTTCTAGAGTGCTAGAAGGAGCCCTAGCATCGTCCTCACTCAAGGGGCTGTCCCTGTTTCTTCTTCCTCGAGACCTGATAGGGTCCTGGGACTGGGAATGTAGGTTGAGGCCTAGCCAAGGCTACCTCACATGGTCTCCTATCCGTTCCTCACAGTATGGAAACTCTCCCGCCTTCAAGTCCTTCATTTTCACCACCAGGAAACTCTCATATTGCGTGAGTTTATGTCCAATTCATATTGTGTGGAATATGTCCAATTCATAAAAGCTTTCTCCAAGATTCAGTTCCAGACTATTCTCTCTTGAACCTGACCTGACATTTTCTTCATAGGCAGAAATTACAGTCTGACTGCAGCGACCCTGTGCATGCCACAGCTAAAGCACTGTCCAGAAAATGGCCCCAGGCGCCAGAGTTACAACCTAAGAAACACAGAATCCGGACTGCATCTGCATGTGTGTCCCTTGCTGTCCAGTGCTCTGGGGCTTCTCAGAGTCCACCCTCCTGCGTGTCTGTCCTGAGCAGCTGGAGCCTTGCAGGGAGGGCAGGCTGCCGGGGAAGCGGGAGGGAGCCCCATGTCCCTCCCTCGGCAGCCTCCAGACTGGCCTCAGCTTGGAGCCACTGGCCTGTGGCTCTGCTGCGCACTGCCGGGTGTTCAACTGCTTCTCACCTCACCAACACTGCCCCTCAATCTCAGTGTTAGAAGAAGACACTAGCAGGCCTCTGCTTTCCTCCTGTGTTTATGGAAAAAGTGGATAAGGAAAATTTTAGGATAATTTAACTTCATTAAAAGATTTCCAGATTGTGGCGGTGAGTGAGGAACCCCAGGCGGGACACAGCGGCCCCGTGGGGAGTGGGGAGGGCCGCAGAGCCTGATGAGGGGTAAGGTCCCCAGGAAAGGGATGGCGACCTGGGAGCGGGCCCGGCTCTACTTCCCAGCGGGGACGGGGCTTCCGGGATCAGAGCTCTTTGCGGAGCCCAGGCATGGGAGGGGCGGGGGGGCGCCCGTGGGAGCTCGCGCAGGCCGAGGCGGCGGCTGAGGACAGAAAAAGAGACGCAATCGGGGCAGAGCGAAGAAAGGTTTGGAGGCGGGGAGGCGAGGCGAAGTTCAGACCGTGGCGGGTCTGGTTGTGGGCAACATTTTCCATACAAGGCCGCTGTATAAGTTACAACAACTTTTTTTTTGAAACAGAGTCTCACTCTGCCTTTGGTAGAGTGCAGTGGCATCATAGCTGACAACGACCTCAAACTCTTGGGCTCAAGTGATCCTCTTGCCTCAGCCTCCCAAGTAGTCACAGCGCCCGGCTAGTTTTTCTATTTTTAGTAAGGAGGGCGGTAGGGAGGGGGTGAAGCTGGACTCAAAGTCCTGAGTTCAGGCGAGCCACCCGGGTAGTTTGTGTTCTTTACCCTGCTGCTTCTTTTCTTTTCTTTTTTTTTTTTTTAAGAAAAATCACCTAGATTTTTATTAAATCAAAATTCATAAAACAACATAAGACAAAAATTAGACAGCAAACTAAACTTCAAGATAATTTAAAAACACGAGGGTTACTTCATTAGCTTTTGAATTCAAGCAAATACATTTTAAAATTAAATTGTTTAAATAAACTCCTCAGATCTTCACTTGAATTTGTTAAAGAACTTGAGATATGGGAGAAACCAGTTCTAAGATTTTCCTATGACTTTTCCCCCCAATTCTATTTTTAATCTAAATCCCATTTCTGTTTTTTTATTCCATCTCTTCTTATGCCATGAACATTAAAAATTAACAGCAATGAAGCTTATAATATTTCCCAGAGCCTCATCCCACTCAGTGTACGTGGAGATGTAGTTAGAAAACAAGAAGAGTCAAACACGCACACGGGCACACACACAAATGCAGACGCATACAATTCAAAAAGTTGTGAAGGAGCTCTTTGTAGCAAAGACTCTGTACCTAACGTTAATTATCTGAAAATCTGAGGCAAGTGATCTTCATTATGTTTTTCTTTCATTGCTTCTAGAATTGTAACAAACAGCCGAGATTTGCTCAGTAAAAATGTGATGAAATTATCAGACACTATACATAAAACCATCATAAATCAAACCAAAATCAGAATGCCTCAAGGTTAACATACATTGGATGACTTGTGGGTAGAAGCAAACATTCTCATCCTTGGTGTAAATCATTGGTTTTGTTTGTCCTTCTGACTGAAGTCCAACAAACAACCCTGGGCTCTCCACAGATTCCAGGCTTACCGGAATTCCAGGCTTCCAAGTTCTTCTTAATTTTAAAATGACAGGCAGTATCTCCTGTACCCTTTTCCTACCGTTCCCTTCCTAGAAGATCTTATATACATTTGTATGAACATCTTGTCACCATCTGCATTCTTCTTTTTATTTTATTTATTTATTTTTTTTTTTTGAGACAAAGTCTCACTATGTTGCCCTCGGTAAAGTGCTGTGGCATCACAGCTCACAGCAACCTCAAACTCTTGGGCTTAAGCAATTCTCTTGCCTCAGCCTCCCAAGTAGCTGGGACTACAGTATTTTCTTTTCTTAAAAGCTGGCTTTATTTCCTTTTCTATTTAAAAGAGTGTATTTAACAATGCAAGTCTTTGTCTGAGCCCAGGAAAGTTAATCTATAATGAAGATCAACCCTGAAGAAGGAAGGGTTTTTCCCTGGCTGGCTTTAGTCATTCACAACATTTTACAACACAGCAAAGGTTGGAAGAAGTCTAATATCTAACCAGGGAACCGAGTTAGGGCCCTCCAAGTTACAGCTGCTGGTCACTGACTGCAATCCCCATAATCTCATTGCTTTAAGGCTCAAAATAATTTAAGGTTCCAACAGCTTAGATTTTGGATTATTCATTTGCACAGCCATTAACAGTCTTCAGGTCGCATTTCCTCCTGTTCCTTTCTTCAACATGGAAGGATTCCTGGGTTGGGACCTTAACTGCTAACCATCACCTCATGAGAGTTTGTAACCCTGTCTTGTTTGGAAAATCCATCCTGCTCTCTTTCCCCTGTACATATAATGAAGGTTATATCAGCGTTGTGCTTTTCTCGAATTCTTCCTCCTCTGGGTCAAGTAGGAAACACATATGACCCATTCATGTGTATTTGTGAAACAAGCAAAATCAAATACCTATTGAGGCTTTGGCTTTTGGCTTACAAAAGGGAGATCAGTAGCTTCAGGGGGGAATGTTTTCAAACAAATCGCAGATGATTGAATTATCTGAAACACTTTTCCTACTTAAAGAAATTTGAAGTGTTTCTGTTTAAATTATTCCCTTCTCTAGTAATCTAATGTTTCTTGTAATATCCATGATCTTAGCAGTTATCTTGTTCTTCAGTTAATGCATAATGAACAATATAGCACTTTAGCTTCTGCATCAAGGGAAGTTAAATTTTGAGACTTTTGTTTTGCAAAGAATACTGTCATTACACATTAACCATGACAAAAATAATTTGAAAGGTTAATTTTATTCTATGTATCTGCCCTTTTAATAAAACAATTTTAAGAAAAAGAAAGTTTCCTATCTGACAGTGGGAAAGAAAGGGAGAGAGCCTGTCTGTTTCCAGCCCTGTGTGCATAGCCCCAAGGGTTGAGCAGAGTCTCTGAGCCCCCAGTGGCCTCTCCCTTCTATTCTGGCCTTTGCTCTGTAGCCCTTGAGTGAATTTCAGTTAATTTCACCCATATTGCTTTGTCTTGAGGGAATGGGTACTGGTTTAGACCACTGTGATCTAACTATTTTTCTGCCACTTGTGGGGAGTGCCATCCCAGGCTGAAGACTGCAGTCACAGAGATAAACCTGTGTACCTGTTGTGTACACAGAGAAGGTTGTAGGTTCAAGTCTTGTTTGAGAGCTGTAGATTCCCTTGCTTGCAGGCTCCTCCTGTGTCCATCTCTTGCTTTTCCACACCAGGGCTACCATTGGAGGTGGCCCGACAGAAAAGCTTTCCCTTTTTGAGTGAGGAACACTGCAGAGCTCATAGCACGCGTTTTCAGGAGGATTGGGTGCCAGCTGTGTTGTGCCTTCCTCTTTGTCTAGTCTGTTCTATGCTGTGGGGAAATCATATCTGGGAGACTCGCCCATAATGTTAGTGTCATATTAAAGAAGACTTCAAGGGGATTGATACAATTTGGATATTTGGACCCTCCAAATGTAGTAAAATTTTTTGATTTTTTTTTTTTTTTGAGACAGAGTCTCCTTTTATTGCCCTTGGTAGAGTGCCGTGGTGTCACACAGCTCACAGCAACCTCTACCTTCTGGGCTTAAGCGATTCTCTTGCCTCAGCCTCCCGAGTAGCTGGGACTACAGGCGCCCACCACAACGCCCCGGCTATTTTATTGTTGCAGTTCGGCCAGGGCAGGGTTTGAACCCACCACCCTCGGTATATGGGGCTAGCACCCTACTCACTATGCCATAGGCACAACCCAAATGTAGTAAAATTTGATCCCCAGTGTCGGAGGGGGGTCTGCCTGGGAGGTGTTTGGGTCACAGGAGCAGATCTCTCATGAACGGCTTGGTGCTCTCCCTGTGATAATGAGTGAGTCCTTCCATTACTAATGGTTGTTTAAAAGAGGATGGATTTGTGACTGAAAGACTTGGGGCAGGACCCCCCACTCTGCCCTGAGCTCTGACGACCCCCCAATCAACCGCAAGAGACGGCGCTTGATGCAAAACGCAAGAGGATTTTATTCCAGCATGCTGGGACTTGACTCACAACTCTTTTAGGAGCCGAGAAGTCAAGCCCTGAACAGCAGTTTTTACAAGCTTATAAAGGCAAAAACCATAAAGTAGGGAGGGGCAGCAGACATAGCAGGGGCTTTAGGGAGGGGTAGCAGATATAGGGGCTTTTCCAGATAAGAAGAACTCTGGTTCATTACTCATCTATCTTAAGACAAGATCAGCAGTCAAACATTTGCTTAGTTTTTTTCTTTCAGAACCAGTTACCGGTTATCTGCTTCAGCTCAGGGCTATTTCCTAGGACAGTTACAAAAGGTCACATTCTTATGGTGGGGGCGAGGGGTGCTGCTACATATCTGGTCCCCCTCCCCCTTTGGATTTGGTAGTACTTTCCTTCATGACCAGGCTGAACAAGATCGAAACCCTGTCTCTACAAAAAATAGAAATATTAGCCAGGAATGGTGGCACATGCCTATAGTCCCAGGTACTTGGATGGTTGAGGCAAGAGGATCACTTGAGTCCAAGAGTTTGAGGTTGCTGTGAGCTATTGATAATGCCACTGCATTCTACCCAGGGCAACAAAGTGAGAGTCTGTCTCGAAAAAAAATCATTTAGGTCATGGGGATTACTAATTAGAGAAGGATCAAAACAAACAATTATAGAAAAAATTGTATTAGATGTAACTCAGGGAAATACACTAGCAATATATTTTTTTTTCATTTAAAGAAATATTTATTGTTCTAGATACTGGTCTGGGTGCTAGATTACATCAGCAAATAAAGCAGATGAAAATCCCTGCCTTCATGGAACGAAGTGATGTTCAAGCCTGATCAAATTGTTCCTGAAGCCTTACAATTTCTAGACATTTGAGTTACATGTGCCAATAAATTCCTCAAACATTTAAACCAGTGTGAGAGCTTGTGTGGTGTTGTTTTAAGTCTTTGTTTTTTTGTGGTGGTTATTATGTGCCAAGTATCCTAAAGGCTATCAACATCCACTAGTTGTGGTGGCACCTGAGCCAAACCCTGGATCTTTTGGTCACATTTCACACCATGTTCAAGTCAAGGAGGGGCACAAAAGATAAAATGCTCCCATCTCTGTCTGAAAAACCAGTCACCTCTAGGTGGCACACAGCTCTTATAAATAGTCAGGAAGCAGCTTCATACTGAAAAGGAATTTTAAAAATTTTTTAAAAGATAAAAGGAAAGGAAAAAAAGAAGAATTCCACAGGAAATTAAAGAGGAATTAGGGAGATAGAATGTAGCAAGCTTCACTGGACCATGGCCAGAACAACTGGCTAGAACAAGCCTCCCCTTATTAAAAGCATCGGGAAAGGCTGAGTGTCCAAGAGCATCAGGACCTTCCTTCCCATAGCCTCTCATCTGAGAGATTTTTAATGAATGGTATTTGTGGGTATAATAGCTATAAGTGGATAAGCGTCTTTTGTTCATTTTGTCCCCAGAAAATCACTTGGGAAACATAATTCTCTGAATTCTAAAATTCTCCGAATTCTAAAATTCTCCAAATGCCTTTTTGTTTTAAGCAAAATCAGTGTTTAGTTCTCCACTTTGTAGAGTTCACAAAAAAATAATCCCGTTTTCTGGAAGTCTAATGAAATACGTCCTCCTATAACTGAAGAGCAGGGCTAAGGATTCTTAAAAAAAAGGTTCGCAGGAAGATTTATAAAAGCAACACACAGGCACACACCCTTCCCTTCAACTAGAAAGTAACCTCACAGCTAAAGGCTGCCTTTTAATAAGTGCTTTTGACCTTGTAAGTTGCCATGGACATTCTGCGATTTCTGCCTCACCAGCACCCACACTTCCATCTTCTGTCAACAGCATCCTGTTCTCCTGGGAAGCCAACCTTCCTCCTCTTTCAGGCCTTCTTGGGTATTCAGACCCGACCTCCGCCCTTGGCCGCAGAGATAGACAGGAACCCAGACCCAGCCAATCAGAGCACCACACCCTGCTGTCCACATGGTAATTGGTTCAGGGATGGTCACATGGCCCAAACCAAGCCAATGAGAACCAGTCCAACAACTTCAGGAATAACCCTGCAGTCCCTTTGTACCCAGCCTGCTGAGCTGATAGGATGAAAGCCAGGCTTAACACAGTGCTAATGGAGCGATAGCAGAATGGGGACGTGGAGTCTCAACGATACAAAGCTTACCTGGACCTGCAGATCCAGCTCTGCTTAAAGGAAGCAAGCCGTATCCCTAAACTCTATAAGTCTTTAAAGTATTTGAGAAAAAAAGAAAAAACTATGTGCGTGTGTGTGTGTGTGTTTTGGCTTGCTATGTTTTAAATGTATCTTCCAAAATTTATATTGAAACTTAATCCCCATTATGGTGGTATTAAGAAACAAGGCCTTTTAGGAGGTAATTCAGAGATGAGGGCACAACCCTTCTGAATGGATTAGTGCCTTGTGAAGGGCTGGAAGGAACTAGTTTAGGCACCTTCTGGCCTTCCTCCACGTGAGGCCACAGCAATAAGGCACTGTCTTGAAAGCAGAAAGCGGCCCTCACCAGACACCGATACCTTGATGTCTTCATCTTGGACTCCCCAACCTCAGGACTTTAAGCAATACATTTCTGTTTTTTGTAAATTGCCTTGTCTGTGGTAATTTGCGACAACAGCACTGATGGATTAGGACACGGTTTAAGTCTGTTACGCTTCTATCACTTTCAACCAAACTACCCGGCTAATTCCTAAGCACAGGAATGTGCCAAATTGTTCCCCACCCAGCTCTTCCCTGCACACAATACAGTCAATCACAGCGGTTTGGAAATAGCTTGGGGCCCTACTGTCTAGTCTTCAGGCATCTTACAAATGCTCCGTCTTTTTACAAAGATGCTGGTTCACAGTGGGGCCCTCCCTTCATTCTCTCACCCACCTCCCCACATTCCCACAGGCCTTTACATCTGGTGGATTGCTGAGGCTGAGCTCTTTCTTGAGAATGACCCAGACTCCAGTTGCTGCATGAATTGTTTGATCAGCAGGGCTCTGAGTCCCAGGGCAGGAGGTATCTCAGGGTTCATGGGACAGGGTGGCTATTAAGTACTTAAATGTAGCATCTTTGTTGTTGTTGTTGCTGTTGTTGTTGTTGTTAAAGAATGATTTTATTGCTTGAGTTCATAGACAAATTTATGCAACCAGGGCACAGTCTGTGGTTGACTCATATTTCCAATTGGGAGGAAGTCTTGTAATATCGAGCCAATCGATGGATTCAGCTCTCTATCACAATCAGATGGAATTTAGCATACTTATCCTTTCTTTTCCTCTCAAGATGCTTTTGAACAGTGATACCACTTTCTTAATTAAATGGTAGAGATCTTCAGGAAGATCAAGATAAAGTCCTTTAGACTTAAGGATTCTCAAGATTTTATTGCCTATCACAAAATGTACTTGAGCAAGGCCTTGTGAGTCTCTTAGGATCACATCTACCTGTGAGGGAGTCGGGCCCTTCTTGGCCAGTTTGTATATTTGCTCCTTCACGTGATTAGACGTTAACTTCAGTTGAGTGGGAACACTGTGACCACAGGGCAAAGCTGACGGTGACATGCCCTTTCTGGGATAATGCATGTGACCCATGATGGCGGCAGTAAAGCAGCAAAAAGAGAGCCTGATGTAGCATCTTCTACTTCTTGTGGAGGTGGATGACTCACGGCTAACTGGAGTCCTAGCCAATGTGGACTTACCTGGGTCTTCAGATCCTAATGTTCACCTTGGCTTTAGGAACCTCCCAGGAAAAAAACAGGACAGAACACCATAGAAAGTCAGCAGGCCTTTTGTCACAGGTGTCTTTGATTTCTCCTCTTCTCTGACAGGTTGCTGAACTCCAGCTCCCTGGGTCCTGTGAACTGTTTCCGTGTTCGTGGACTTGGCACTCAGTTGAACTTCCTTGGGGAGAGCTTGAGCAGGAGTGTGGAGAACTTTGGGCATTGTCTGGGGCCCCAGACTGAGCCACTGAGCTGGGCGCAGGAAGCCATTGTGAAAGAACTCAATACACAAGCAATATTTAGGTACTGTCAGTTGTATAAAAACTTAGCCAGGTGTGGTTGTGCCAGCTGTAGTACCACCTGCTCAGGACGATGAGGTAGGAAGACTATTTTAGGCCTAAACATAGGAGCCGGTGGGGGCAAAACAGAACTTTTGTCTACAAAAAAAATATTTTTTGATGGTTGGGGAGCTTTGAGGCTAGAAAAGAGATTTCTATTTAGGGCATTAAAGAAAACTTTTCTATTAAAAGAGATTTGAAGTGATACTCATTCCGAGAGGGAACTGTATATAAAAGACTGTGTATAGCCGGGCATTGTGATGGAGGCCTTATAGCCCCAGCCACTCAGGAGGCTGAGGCAACAGAATTGCCCAAACCCAAGAGTTTGAGTTTGCTCTGAGCTGCGAGCTCTGAGCTATGATAATGCCATGGCACTCTACCCAGGGCAATGGAGTGAGACTCTGTCTCAAAAGAAACAAAATTTACAGGTCGGGTGTGATGTCTAACATCTGTAGTCTCAGCTACTTGGGAGGTAGACAGGAGGATCTTGAGCCCAGGAGTTTGAGCTATGATGATACTGCTGCACTCTAGCCCAACGATACAGAGTAAAACTCTGTCTCAAAAAAAAAAAAAATTACAGTGAGTTAGGATCATGCCACTGCACACTAACCTGGGTGACAAAGGAAGACCTTGATTATCTCTTAAAAAAAAAAAAAAAAAAAAGGCTGGGTATGGTGGCTCACACCTGTAATCCTAGCCCTCTGAGAGAGACCAAGGCGATGAACCAAAGCAAGCTCAGAAGTTTGAGACCAGCCTGAGCAAGAATAAGATCCTGTCTCTACTGAAAATAGAAAAACTAGCCATGGAGCTGGGCATGGTGGTTCATGCCTATAATCCTAGTATTCTGGGGGGGCCAAGGCAGGTGGATTGCCTTGAGTTCACAGGTTCAGACCAGCCTGAGCAAAAGCAAGACCACATCTCTGAAAATAGCTTGTGGGTACCTGTAGTCCCAGCACTTGGGAACCTAAGGCAAGAGAATTGCTTGAGCCCAAAAATTGGAGGTTGCTGTGAGCTATGACTCCTCAGCACTCTACTGAGGGTCACAAAGTGAGTCTCTGTCTCAAAAAAAGAAAAGGAAGGGAAGAGAGGGGAGGGGAGGGGAGGGGGCCCAAACTTGTGGGCTCAAGGGAAGGGAAGGGAAGCAAGGAGAAGGCAGTGATCTCTAGCGTGAATGGCTGCTTCCAGGCCATGATGCCAACCAGCCCAAGATAGGCAGAACCTCTTGATGCTCTTGGTGGTGGTGATGGAAGAGGCCACAGTGCTAAGGGTGACCACCAGGATGCCCAGGAGCACCTGGGCCAGCCCCAGCATGAGCAGGACCTGCAGCCAGGCTCAGTGGAGACAGAGGTGGTTAAGGCCCCAGATGCTGGACTGGCGGGTCAGAGAGCAGCTGGAGTCACTAGGCAAGGGCATCATGCCTACCACGAAGGTTGCCTACGAGTCACTCAGCACCCTCTGGTGTTTGGGAGCATCTCAGAGGCACCCAAAGCCCAGTCCTGTATCCTCTCCATCCCCCCTTGTTCTACAGCCCAGCCCCTAGCTCGGTCTCCTGACGAATGGCCTTCAGACACCAGCTGAGGTAGGCCCCAAGCGAGGGAGGGAGGGGTGTCAAGGAGGGACCATGTAGTGCTTCTTCCCCACCATAAGGACTGGATGGGTACTGTGCTCAGCACAGTGATAGGGCCCCAATCACTGCCTCAATTGCATCTCCCCAGGGAAAAGGGATGTAGAGAATCACTCATCATGGAGTGAGGAGAGGGTGATGGTCAGAGCCCACGGAAGGGCAAGGAGAGTAAAGGTAAGAAAGAGAGAAAGAAGTCTAGAGAAGACAGGAGTGGTTGGCACAGGTACCCCTAGAGGTGTGATCAGTTTGCCCTCAAGGTTTCCAGAGGGTGGCTCCCCTCCCACCTGCCTAGGTCCCCTCCCCACCATGCTCTGAGTTCCAGCTGGAGCAGGTTGGGGACTTGATATAACGTTTTATCTAAAAGACTCTAAAGGATGGTGCCTGTGGCTCAGTGAGTAGGGCGCCAGCCCAATATACCAACAGTGGCAGGTTCAAACCCAGCCCCGGCCAAACTGCAACAAAAAATAGCCGGGCGTTGTGGCGGGCGCCTATAGTCCCAGCTACTCTGGAGGCTGAAGCAAGAGAATCACCTAAGCCCAAGAGCTGGAGGTTGCTGTGAGCTGTGATGCCATGGAGCTCTACCGAGGGTGACAAAGTGAGATTTTGTCTCTAAAAAAAAAAAAATCAGAAGAAAACATGAAAAAACTCTTCTGGACATTGATCTAGGCAAAGAATTCACCACCAAGAAGTCAAAAACATCTAACAACAACAAAATAGACAAATGGGAATGAATTAAACTGCAGTGCTTCTGGACAGCAAAAGAAACAATCGACAAGACAAACAATTTGCAGAATGAGGGAAGACATTTTCAAACTACAAGGGGAGGGGGGAGGATGCCAAAACAATGTATACACATTTGGAAAGATGTTATCAGTGTATGTATTACTTTTATTCCCTGTAATCAGAAGTGTCTGGATGCTGATGGTAACCACTTTGAGCACCTCTTGTAATTGCAGAAGTCAAACAGTGACTTCATCTTTTGTCATTGGTATATATTAAAGATTGCAATTTTAATACAGTTTTTCTTTTGAGACAGAGTTACTTTGTCATCCTCAGTAGAGTGCTGTGGCATCATAGCTCACAGCAACCTCTAACTCTGGCTTAAGCAATTCTTTTGCCTCAGCTTCCCCAGAAGCTGTGACTTACAGATGGCTGCCACAATGCCCAGCTATTTTTAGATGCAGGGTCTCACTTTTGCTCAGGCAATTCACCCACCTTGCCCTCCCAGAGTGCCAGGATTACAGGAGTGAGCCATTGTGCCCAGCTTTGTGGAGTTTTTTTGAGACCATGTCTTACTCTGTCATCCTGGGTAAGGTGCCATGGTGTCATCCTAGCTCACAGCAACCTTAAACTCATGGGCTCAAGAGACCCTGTTGCCTCAGCTACCTGAGTAGCTGGGACTACAGGTGCCCACCATGATGCCCAGCTAATTTTTCTATTTTTCGTAAAGACAGGGTCTGGATCTTGCTCAGGCTGGTCTTGAATCCTGAGCTCAAACGATACACCCGCCTAACAGAGTGCTAAGATTATAGGTGTGAGCCACTGAGCCTGGCCTTTTAATAGTTTTTTGCCTGCTTGAAATGCGTATGCATTTTTTTAGCACCCTCAGAGTACATGTATCCGACAGGAGACTTATATCCAGAATTTCCAGGAAACTTAAGAGCAGGAAAAAAAAATGAAAAAGTGGGCTACTGACTTCGAAAAAGTCATTTGGAAGAAGTTTAATATTAAAATTAAAGAAATAGGCTCAGCATTTATAGCTCATTGGCTAGGGAGCCAGCCACATATACCAGAGCTGGCGGGTAACATATACTGGAGCTGGCAGGTTCGAATCCAGCCAGAGCCTTCCAAACAGCAATGACGACAACCACAAAATAGCTGGGCGTTGTGGCGGGCACCTGTAGTCCCAGCTATTTGGGAGGCTGAGGCAAGAGGATTGCTTAAGCCCAAGATTTAGAGGTTGCTGTGAGCTGTGATGCCCTGGCACTCTACCGAGGGCCACTGAGTGAAACTCTGTCTCAAAAAAATAAATAAGGCAGCAGCTATAGCTCACTGGGTAGGGCGCCAGCCACATACACTGATGCTGGCGGGTTCGAGCCTGGCCCGGGCCTGCTAAACAACAATGACAACTGCAACCAAAAAATAGCCAGGCATTGTGGCAGGCGCCTGTAGTCCTAGCTACTTGGGAGGCTGAGGCAGAGAATTGCCAAAGCCCAAGAGCTGAAGGTTGCTGTGAGCTGTGACACCATGGACCTCTACCAAGAATGACATAGTGAGACTCTGTCTAATAAATAAATAAATAAATAAATAATGCAAATTTCCCTATTTAAAAATAATTTTCTTTCTTTTTAGAACCAGGTGAAATGACTCATGCCTATAATCAATCCTAACACTCTGGGAGGGCAAGTCAGGTGGATCCAGGCAGGAGTTGGAGACAAGCCTGAACAACAGCGGGACCCCTCTCTACTAAAAACAGAAAAACTAGCTGGGCATTGTGGCAGGCGCCTATAGTCCCACCTAATCAGGAGGCTGAGACAAGAGGATCGCTTGAGCCCAAGACTTTGAGGTTGCTGTGAGCTATGATGCCAGAGCACTCTACCCATGGCCAAAGAGTGAGACTCTGTCAAAAAAAAAAAAAGGACTTCTCCCTCCCTCTATTGTTCTCCACCAGCTGGTTCACTGCTCATGTCCTGGACAGCTCCCCAGTATCTCTTGGCTTTGGAGGCATGCTACCCATTTCTCCTTGGGATCTTTAAGTGATACATAGTTTCTTTCTTTTTTTTTTTTTTTTGAGACAGAGCCTCAAGCTGTCGCCCTAGGTAGAGTGCTGTGGCATCACAGCTCACAGCAACCTCCAACTCCTGGGCTCAAGCGATTCTCCTGCCTCCGCCTCCCAAGTAGCTGGGACTACAGGCACCCACCACAATGCCCGGCTATGTTTTTGTTGCAGCTGTCGTTGTTTGGCGGCTGGGATGGATTCGAATCCACCAGCTCAGGTGTATGTGGCTGGCGCTTTGGCCGCTTGAGCCACAGGAGCCGAGCCTACATGGTTTCTTTTATGTTGTTTGTTTTCTTTCTTTCCTTTTTCTTTTCTTCTTCTTCTTCTTATTCTTCTTTTTCTGGGGGGGAGACAAAGAGTCTTGCTTTGTTGGCCTTGGTAGAGTGCCAGAGTGCCATAGCATCAGAGCTCACAGCAATCTCAAACTCTTGGGCTCAGGAGATCCTCTTGCCTCAGCCTTTTGAGTAGCTGGGACTACAGGCACCTACCATGACTCCCACCTATTTTTAGAGATAAGGTCTCACTCTTGCTAAGGCTGGTTTTGGACTCCTGAGCTCAAGGGATCCACCCACTGTTGTGCCCAAGTCACGGGATCCCCCACATAAATCACCCGGAGACCAAGTCCAGTAAAAAAGCAAGAGGTTGTTTATTTACAAACTCCAGCCTGGGCTTCCTGGTCCTGGCGCAGCAGGAGAGCAGAGAAGTCCCCGATATGGAAAAGGAGGGAGGTTTTTAAGGGTACAGAAAGTAAAAAAAGGGAGGAGGTGAGGTGAGCTGCTGAGGCAAGCTGATAGGGGATCTAGGGGACTGAGCACTTGTCCTTGGCTGTCTGGGAGAGTGTTGTTATCGCTGGGAGCAGACATTGTGCAAGGGCCCGGATCATGGGGCAAGGACAGGGGCAGGGGAGGGAGCAGGTTGCCTAACGCCTTTGGTATGCAGCTGCAAAATGAAGGCTGAGGGACAAGATGAAGTTAGTTTTAACAAAATGGAGTTAACTTGGTCCTTACACCGCCTCAGCCTCCCAGAGTGCTAGGATTATAGACGTGAGCCACCTCCACCAGTCTTTCTTTCTTTCTTTCTTTTTTTTTTTAACGAGACAGGGTCTCCTTATATTGCTTAGGTTGGTCTCGAACTTCTGGCTTCAAGTGATCCTCCCACCTCAGCCTCCCAAGAGGTAAGACTACAGGTATGAACGACAGTAGTTAGAAAAGGGGTCTTTCTGTGTTGTCCTGGCTGGTTTTGATCTTGTGTTTGCTTGAGTTTCCTCTGGTTGGTTTCACCTAACCAAGACACCTGAACCAAACTTCTATCCAAATAAGGGCTCTCTTGGAAAAATTATCTTGGCATTGGCTATCTTGGAAGAAATAAGATGGAATAAATACAGAAGCATAAATGATAAGTTAAACCATACATTTCATTAGGATTTCCTGGAAAATTTGAACTTATCTATAATCTATGAATTGGTCATTTTTTCCCATTGACTAAAAAAATGTATGAAGTCTTGGGTGGTGCCTGTGGCTCAGTGAGTATGGCGCCGGCCCCATATACCGAGGGTGGAAGGTTCAAACCCGGCCCCAGCCGTACTGCAACAACAACAACAAAAATAGCCGGGCATTGTGGCGGGTGCCTGTAGTCTCAGCTACTTGGGAAGCTGAGGCAAGAGAATCACCTAAGACCAAGAGCTGGAGGTTGCTGTGAGCTGTGACGCCACAGCACTCTACTGAGGGTGATAAAGTGAGACTCTTTCTCTAAAAAAAAAAAAAAAAGTATGATGTCTTTGCACTTGGAAACAAAAACAAGAGTGACATTGTCAGCAAGATGAAATACTTGAAAGAATTCAAGTCCTATAAGCAGTGGAACATGTTGAGTAAATTGGGTGACCCAGGCCGGGCAAACCAAGATGATAGAAAGCCAGTTGATAGCAAAATTAAAAAAAAAATTGGGTGACCCATAGCCTCAGATGGCAGCATGACTGCTGTAACCTGAGGCAAAGAAAGACATAGACAAACCTTTTCAACATAATATTAAAAGTATATGAGTGATATTATCTCACTGCAAACTCAGAAGAGGCAAAGTATGCTTCTTGATAAATACATGGAAAATGTACAAAGAACAACAACAACAACAACAACAACAAAAAACATGATTGTGGTACTGAGAGACCTATGTATTTACCTTTATCCACATTCAGAAGGTTACTCCACTCTCACTGTGGCTCTGCAACCTGGGGTGGGTCACTGCTGCACAGTGTGTGGAGAAAACCCCAGGAGTCAAGAAATTTAATTCTGGGAGCTCCACACACTCTGCTCTCTTCCCACCTCACAGCATGGAATGTTCCCTTATCCAGAGTCTCAGTTCTCACCGGTGGCCATTTATGTATTAGGAGTAGTTTAAGGCTCTGGCCTGTGCTTGCTTTCTTTTCTTTTCTTCTTCTTCTTTTTTTGTAGAGACAGAGTCTCATTCTATCGCCCTCAGTAGAGTGCTGTGGCATCACACAACTCACAGCAACCTCCAACTCCTGGGCTTAGGCGATTCTCTTGCCTCAGCCTCCCTAGTAGCCTCCCTAGTAACCCGCCACAATGCCTGGCTAACCTGTGGTTTCTTTTTTTGTAACATAACACTGTTGACAACAAATGTGTGAGGACTGCTGAACACCAACCAATTCTCCAACATCAACTAGAAATTCAATTTTAACTCACCCTGCATTACCACAGACCCCCACAGTTGAGACCTCATCCCCACAGCACAGTCCCCAATGCTAATGCCACTTGCCAGGCCCACGGGCCAACCTTTTAGCCAGCTGGGTATAACCAACAGCCCAGTCCTCAGTTTCAATAATTTGCTAGAACTACTCATAGAACTCAGTAAAACATATTGCTTAAGGTTATTCTGGTATAAAGAGGATCTCAAGAACACATAGACAGGGCGGCACCTGTGGCTCAGTCAGTAAGGCGCCAGCCCCATATACCGAGGGTGGTGGGTTCAAACCCAGCCCCAGCCAAACTGTAACAAAAAATAGCTGGGTGTTGTGGTGGGCACCTGTAGTCCCAGCTACTCGGGAGGCTAAGGCAAGAGAATTGCCTAAGCCTAGGAGTTGGAGGTTGCTGTGAGCGGTGTGATGCCAAGGTACTCTACCGAGGGCCCTAAAGTGAGACTCTGTCTCTCTAAAAAAAAAAAAAAAAAAAGAGAACAAATAGATACAAGAGAGATACACAGCAAAGGTAAGGGGGATGGACAAAGCTTGGGTCCCTCCACCCTCCCAGCACATCCATGTGTTCACAACCTAGCAGCGGTCTCAGTGTCTTTGTCCCAAAATGCTGATGAACCCAGCAAAATCACTGAAATTCAGTGTTTACTTTTGGAGAAGGGAAGGAAATTGTAAGGCACTTACATTTTGTAGCTCATTGGGAGAAACACAAGTACCCATCCCTTTCAGAGAACCAATTCCATTTAATTACTACTTTCATAATAATAAATCATTTAGTAAACAAATAATATTTGAGATCTTCTACCTGTTGCCAAGTCCTGGGCACAGGATTTGCCATGAATCTGTCAAGTCCACATAACAGTAATAAAACAGAGTTATCCACTGTCACAAACTCTCCGCTCTAAAAAGGAGGGGAACTGATGTTTTGGTTAAGTCTCTGTGATTCATCAGCACACCTACTGCACTTTTTTGTGCAAATGTATTCATTTTGCTGTAGCCATAATGGAAACACTTTTTCCCAGTTTTTATCCCCTGATAGAATAGACCCCTGAAATTCCATTTGAAATTACCCAATTAAAAAAAACAGACACACACACCAAAAGGAAGAATAAATAAGTTTTTTCTTAATGGAATATAAGACTAGATGTATTATTTGTATTTTGAGACCTAATACTTTATAGCTTCTTGGAAATACTTTATCTTCCCTATCTTCTATGATAGAATGCATTTTACAGTTAGTAATAATTGAACCTGAAATGAATGAACCAATCGTTTCAAGGTGACTAATGCAGGGAGGGGCAGTGCTGACTGAAACAAAGACAAGTGTCAGGTGACGTCATCCTGTCAGCTGGGCCCCACCCACCCACCCATGCTGCTCACTCCAGTGCTCAGCGACCACCCTTCAGAGACACTCTGCACTGGGTGCTTTTCAGCCTCTTGCCCCACCTCGCAGAGCTAGGTTCCACTCTTCCAGGGGATGGTTTTCTCCCTTCACTAGCCTGAGAATCCAGAAGGCAGGAATCACTTTCTCTAACATCTACTAGGTATCCAGAAATTCAATGTATGAAATACCTGACCAGCTATGTGTCTCCAAAGATTGGAAACTGGGGTTCAGGAAGAAAACCTGAGGGTCCTAAGGGATGAGTTTTTTAGATGAAAGGTAAACCAGGTGACTCCTTCCACTCTAGAGCATCCAGCTACACAGAGACCCAAAACCCTACAAGAGACCTGGCAGCTGTGGGCACCTACGTCAGTCCCAGGCAGTTCTGAAAGACAGATAGTGGGCTAAGGCCATGTCACTCTGAAAAGTTTCCTCAACCCAGGACATTCTGATAGTGTCTATGCCTAGGAAAGGTAAGTGGAGGTGAGGGACAGAGATTTTTTTACAGTGGAGAGTCAGACTAATACAGGGTTCCTCCCACTTGGGGCTGAACAGGGACATTCCCTCCGCCCCCCATTTTCTAGGCCTAGGTGAGCTCATAAATCAGTCTCATCACAGACCCCCATCTCTAGGCATAAACAGGCCACCCTTTCCAGGGCTTAGTCAAGCAAGGTCTCGAAAAAAGGAGCCGGAAGGGATCTGTGCCATTCCTCCTAAAGTAGGGAGCACACACTCTAATTCCTTGCCTGGGACAAGCACTGCAATTATTTTCTATCTTTCTAGACCTCTGGCCAATTGTGACATAATTCCCTAAACCCCCTGCCACATGATAGGAAAAGCATCATTTTAAACCCACTAGACTGAAGGGAGGGCTTCCCACTTGGACCCCTCCTCTGCTGGGGAAGGTTCTGTATCCCCCCTTTTGCTTATCAATCTTTCTTCCATCAATAAACCCTGTCCTGTAGCTGATTCGTGTGGCCTGTGATTTCACTCTTCCAATCCAGAGACCAAAAGAACCCGACACCCCACACACAGAGATATGGGCGACAGGGTGGTTGTTCTCTGCCTTCTTCAAATGGGAAAGGTTCAAAACACAAAATAAATTTGAAAAAGAGCCATACTTTGCTATCTGAAAACAATGTAATGACAATGGCACATCTGTTTGAAATAGCCTGGGGTGCAAAGAGTTGCTGGTGGTAATTGAGAAGAGGCATTTAGCGGGTGATGACTGTGGCTCAGTGGGTAGGGCGTCAGCCCCATATACCAAGGGTGACAGGTACAACCCGGCCCCAGCCAAACTGCAACAAAAAATAGCTGGGCATTGAGGTAGGCGCCTGTAGTCCCAGCTACTTGGGAAGCTGAGGCAAGAGAATCACCTAAGCCCAAGAACTGGAGGTTGCTGTGAGCTGTGACTCCACAGCACTCTACCGAGGGTGACAAAAGTGAGACTCTATCTCTAAAAAAAAAAAAAACATTTAGCTTTGTGAAATTCACAGGGAATCTGGAACCCACGGGGAAGTGCTAGCCCCAGTTACAGGGCTAGCCCCAGGAGTTAGTATGAGCCTCCAGGACAGTGGATTTGGACCCCTGCTTCTCACACCTTCAGAAAAAATGGAGGGGAACTGGTCACCTTTTGGAGTGACTGGGGACCCCAGATACCACACTCCCAACCAAGCACTATTCACACACCAACCCAGGGACCCTCCCTCAATATCCCTCCCACTGTCGCTCCACACTCTGAGATACGCAAGGCTGTGGCCACGAAGCTGTCCAGAGGTGGCTATGAGGCCAGGGCCCAGGTCTCCATGCAAGGACCAGACAGGATGCCCAGGGGCCCAGCTACCGGCCCAGCCTCTAGATGGGAGGGACCAGGCCGAGGGCCCAGCTGCACTGCAAGTGGTCAGAAGACTTGCAGACTTTCACGTGCTTGATTTGTTTCAATGTGAATATGCAATGACACTATGTGAAGTGTTCTGTGTTACTCACTGGGAAGAGATTTAAGGTGACACCATGGGTAGGTGGTGTGGTTTTATTCTCTAAAGAACTCCTGTGCCACCCAGGAGTAAAGGTCTGGAGAACTGAATATCTGTCTGGTGAACTCCTGTGGAAGAAGTGAACGGGCAGAAAACACCTGTGCGGTGAGTGCCCTGTGCAGGTGACCTCTAATAAACTTGTCTAAATTGCCCAGCTCAACTTTTCTGAGTCATTCCTACGTTTCTTATACCCATCTCATTTTTGGTGGCAGGATTGTCCTGAAAGAGGCAGGCATAATGGACATATATGCTTAACCCACGGAGGGACTGCAAGGAACAGAGTGAAGGACCCAGATGCTGAAGTCTTTATTTGGATGCAGCAGGATACCTAGGTGGCATTTCTGCAAAGAGTTCCAAACAATGTGTTTAGAGCAAAGATATGGATCCCATGAGGAGGGGTTTGGTGGAAACTGTAGTGAACCAAGTACCTTGTATCTTTGTATTGCATACAAAGGTGGTCACCAGGAGGCAGCTGTAGAAGGCTATTAAGAAAATAGGAGGGGGCGACTGAACTCTGCTTCTGGTATGAGCTAGTTAAACCCATATTCAATATGGATGGTGAGTCAATGTGAAATTTTAAGACTGAAGTGTAACACAACTAGAAACAGCTGACACAGAGCTTATGCAGGGCTATGTGGACAAAAGGGTCCATGTATTTCAATGACTGAGAATCTATACTGTGTTTCCTTAATTAAATGTTGCCTCCAATCACAGAGGTGCTGACAAAGAGGTGGGGGGCCACCAACGCACAGCCCCACAAGTTACAAGTCCCTCAGCCTTCGCCTGAAGTCATTTCCAGCACACTTAAAAATCTGGTGTCTTTTCTAACCCGTCATATTTTTTTCCCCTTTCAGAAGGCAGAAACTGTGGGAAATGCAGTCTGCTTACATCACAGCTTCAACAGCAGCCTACAGGGATCTTCCCAGTGGCATGTGGGAGCACCTGGGCCCTTCTATCCCTCCTTGAACCTGCTTAGTGGCTGCAGGCATGCCTGCAGCTCCCCACTATCTAGGTTCTCAGAATGGCACCTGTTTTTTGTTTGTTATTGTTGAGACAGAGTCATGCTCTCTTGCTCTGGGTAGAGGGCCATGGCATCACAGCTCAAGTGATCCTCTTGGCTCAGCCTTCTGAGTATCTGGGACTACAAGTGCCCTATATGTGCCTTTGCTTGAGCCATGCTGGAAAGGCAAGTAAAAAGTCTTTTTTAGAACTCTCTGTGAGGGACTGGGATAGAACTCCATAAAAAAGCCTAGAGCTTCGTCACGGAGGTAGTAAATTGCCTGGGAGACGGGTTAGCTGAAGGAGGACAGAGGCTTGCATGAATGCAGCTGTATATCTTAGTGACTTCCAGTTTGTTCTTTGAAGATGTTTTTTCAGCCGCCAGATGGTCCAGTAAAAGGTTAAGGTATTCAAACAACCTTCCCCTCCTGAGTTCTTATCTTTGTTTTAGTGAAGTAGTTTAGAGTGGAATTTTAATTAAAAGTTAAAATAGGGGCAGCACCTGTGGCTCAGTCGGTAGGGCGCCGGCCCCATGTACTGAGGGTGGCGGGTTCAAACCCGGCCCCTGCCAAACTGCAACCAAAAAATAGCCGGGCGTTGTAGCGGGCGCCTGTAGTCCCAGCTACTCGGGAGGCTGAGGCAAGAGAATCGCTTAAGCCCAGGAGTTGGAGGTTGCTGTGAGCTGGGTGAGGCCACGGCACTCTACAGAGGGCCATAAAGTGAGACTCTGTCTCTACAAAAAAAAAAAAAAGTTAACATAGTAACTTTAAAATAAGGTAGTGGAATGTATATCAGTTAATTGGTAGACTGTTAGACACTGGGCACAGTTGAGCCTTGTCATGAGACCAATGTGGAGAAGTGTTGTCATTTATTGATTAATGATGCATACGGGCAGTAATGGGTATATAAGTTGGTGGAAAATAAAGGTTGCTACTTGCCATCCCAGAGCTTGTAGACCCCTTTATTTCATACAATTTCAAAAGCAAGCCCTATACTTTGTGACACTGACCACGCACAAGAAACTTCATGCAACATTCTGGCGCAGCGAGCAGGGTGAACTTCACAGAGACAGCACGGCCGGCTTCTTTCAGAACACTCCCCAGCTTGTCCGGTGGACACTTAAGGTAGGCTTTGGACTTGGAAACCAAGAGGTTCTGGTCATTCTGTGGGTACATGAGACTCTTGGCAATAATAAAGGGAAACAGAAAAATGGGTAACTCTCAATCTCTAGAAGAATAGTATGTTGCTTTACTAAAAACTATGTTGAATTCCACAGGCATTACTGTTAAGTCTAGGATCTTAAGAGAGTTGTTTCAAGTGGTGGCCAAACACTGCTGTTGGTTTACACTAGAGAAAAAGAATCAGCTTAATATAAAGGTGTAGAGGAATGTTGGAAAGGCACTTAGGCGTGCACACCAGAGAGGAGAATTTATAAGTAGAGATGTTTGGAGTGCTTATCATTTGGTAATGGTCACTTTAGAGCCTTTTCAATCTGAATCAGAAATGAAGGAGTTAACTCCCCTTTCTCCGCCATCCTCTCCTCTTAAAGAGGAAGAAGGCTGTCCTGAACAGCCAATTTGTGATGAGCCCATGAAAGTCCTGATCCTGAATATAAAACTGAGCCAGCTGAGCCAAAAGAAAAAGTTAATGATGGCTCTTAGAAAGATTTTATAGATGTTGAAAGTGATTCTGATCATACTATTACTAATCATTCTGACAATGAAGAAATGAGAGAATTAAAAAGAATGTTAACTGAAGAATTACAAAATATAGAAAAAAGGATGTTGCAGGCTATAGAAAAGAGAGGCTCGCAGAGTGACATTCGTTATAATACAGCCTGTTGGCCTCTTATACCCCATGCCACAGCTTCCAAACAATCTTTAAAGCGGCAGGATGGGCCTTTAACACCTACGGCACCTGCCACAAGTCCTAAACAACCTTCGACGTGGCAAGATGGTTCTTTAACCCCTACGGCCACTCCTGGCTTATATCCAGTTTGGCCTAATCCTCCAGATCCCAGATGTGACTAGAGTTCATTTCCCATTAGATAGTACAAGATTTAATATAGTCCATGACGTGCCAGTTTCTACTTCTGCATTACCTTCTAAATCAAGAGAAAATGGATCTGTTGATGACTTTTCCTGTTTTAAGAGAAATAGAAGAAGACGGGTGTGTTCATGTTTCTCATATTCAAATAGAAATAAAATTTCTTTTTTTTTGTAGAGACAGAGTCTCACTTTATGGCCCTCGGTAGAGTGCCATGGCATCACACAGCTCACAGCAACCTCCAGCTCCTGGGCTTAAGCGATTCTCTTGCCTCAACTTCCCGAGTAGCTGGGACTACAGGCGCCCGCCACAACGCCTGGCTATTTTTTGGTTGCAGTTCAGCCGGGGCCGGGTTTGAACCCGCCACCCTCAGTATATGGGGCTGGCGCCTTACTGACTGAGCCACAGGCACCCCCAGAAATAAAATTTCTAAAGGTCTTAAAAGATGCAGTTCATGGGTGGTGCCTGTGGCTCAAAGGAGTAGGGCACTGGCCCCATATGCTGGAGGTGGCAGGTTCAAGCCCAGCCCTGGCCAAAAACTGCAAAAAAAAAAGATGCAGTTCATGCTTATGGCCCTAATTCTCCATATGTTATAGGAGTGTTAAGTTCCTATTGTGGAGGGCAGCACCTGTGGCTCAGCGAGTAGGATGCCGGCCCCATATACTGAGGGTGGTGGGTTCAAACCCAGGTCCAGCCAAACTGCAACAAAATAATAGCCAGGTGTGGTGGTGGGCACCTGTAGTCCAAGCTACTTGGGAG
Source organism: Nycticebus coucang (assembly GCF_027406575.1). Taxonomy (NCBI): domain Eukaryota; kingdom Metazoa; phylum Chordata; class Mammalia; order Primates; family Lorisidae; genus Nycticebus; species Nycticebus coucang. The sequence continues at coordinate 65,476,237 of NC_069782.1, read as the reverse complement.
GCTGAGGCAAGCGAATCGCTTAAGCCCAAGAGTTTGAGGTTGCTGTGAGTTGCGATGCCATGGCACTCTACCAAAGGTGACAAAGTGAGACTCTGTCTCTAAAAAAAAAAAAAAAGTTCCTATTGTGGAGGCCATTTACTCATATCCATAGACTGAGAAACACTGGCTTGTAAAACATTAAGTCCTGGACGGTTTATTCGATTCAAATCATGATGGATGGAGAAAGCCAAAATACAGGCTTGCCCGAATAGGGCTGAGCACCCTCCTTCCTTTTCCTTTGAATAATTAACTGCTGCAGGTGAATATGAAGGAGTGCAACAACAGGTGTTGTTTACTCAAGACCTTTTAATTCAGATAAAAGATGTGTGCATTAAAGCATGGCAACATCTTAATGAAAAAGGGGAGATTAAACAATTTTTTACCAAAATACTGCAAGGAAATAATAAGCCTTTCTCCAAGTTCATTGTTCTATTACAAACAGCAATTGAGCGCTCCGTCCCTGGAAAGGAGGCTTGTAAAATGCTCCTCTTACAAGTGGCTTTTGAAAATGCTAATGTGGATTGCAAGCACAAGTAGAAATCAGGAGAATGTCACTATTGACCAATACATTCATGCCTGTCACGAAGTGGGATCAAGCATATTTCAAGCTAATTTGCAGGCTACTGCTTTGGCTTCCACTTTACAAGCTGGTTCTGGGAAAGCCAAATGTTTCAATTGTGGAAAAACCAGTCATACCAGGAAGGAATGTAGAAAAGGGAAAGAGAAAATCGAAAGTAAACCATCCAGTTTTTGCCACCACTGTGGAAAAGGCCGGCATTGGACAAATGAGTGCCGATCTGTTAAGGATAAAGATGGCAATGATCTCCCACCTCTTAGAGGACAAGAGAATAATGACTCTAACAATAATCAGGGAAACTCCAAAGCTGGCTCAGCTCAAGGCCCTCAGACAAAAAAACACGAGCTCTCTTCACAAACCGTTCCCTGTCTGCAACGGACAAGCCCATGCCCAAATGAATCAGAATTAAAATTATAAAATTCAGGTGCAAGATTTCTTCCATGCTACACAAGGAAGTGCAGCTTTAGACCTCCCTATTCAGTCTAATGTTAATCTTAATGTTGGAGACACTCCGAAAAAACTGCCTATAGGCATTTATGGCCCCATTCTGCCAGGAACAGTAGGTCTAATAATAGGAAGAAGTAGTTTCACTATGGGAGGACTTAATGTCCACCTTGGAATCATTGATGAAGATTCTAAAGGTGAAATCTTAATTATGGCTTCAGCCACCAAAGATATCCAGTTATCCGCTGGACATCAAGTGGCTCAAATACTAATTCTACCTTATCATAAAGGCAAGGCCACCCCTGTTACTTGAGAAGGCGGTTTTGGAAGCACGGGTAAACAGGTTTTTCGGCATACTTTCTTGAATGACTCCCATCCTCAATGTAATGTTTCTTTCAGAGATAACATTCAAATTAAAGGCTTGGTTGACACAGGAGCTGACATGTCCATAATTGCCTCTTACATGTGGCCAGAAGGCTGGCCTAAAGTTAAAGTTAAAAGCAACATTTTTCAGATTAGGGACAATGCCTGATATTGAACAAAGCACTGTTACTTTAAATTGTAAAGGATCTGATGGACAAGCAGCTAGTATACTCCCCTTTATTGCTCCCATTGCAGTTACCCTCTGGGGGAGAGATTTGCTAAAACAATGGGAAGCTATGCTTACTATCCCTACAATTTCAAAAGCTGCTAAAAATATTATGTTTAACATGGGCTATGATCCACTCAGCCCAGCCCTACATGGGAACCTGAAGCAACTCAAATTGGCTGTGATAAAATAGGCTTAGGACTGCCTTCTTTATAGAAGGATTTTTCCTAGGGGGTCCTGCCCGCTGCTTCGCCCTTTTCTTACAATGGAAAACAGACAAACAGGTTTGGGTGGAGCAGTGGTGAAGCACTTCTAACTTTTCTAGAGGAAGAAGACGGGCGTGTTTATGTTCTAGAGGGAAAATTAGAAGCGCTTCATCAATTAGTTAATGAACAATTACAGGCTGGTCATATAGAACAATCTAATAGCTCCTGGAATGTTTTAGTCTTTGTGATTAAAAAGAAGTCAGATAAATGGAAAATGTTAACAGATTTAAGAAAGATTAATGCCATCACTGTAACCTGGCTTATTGTACCCTCAATGAATCCCCAACAATAAAAAATAAATAAATAAATAAATTACCTAATTGTACAATTCAACAAATACTGAATACAAGCCCAAGGAAAAAGTGAAATTCATTAAAATTCTCTTAATCACTAGAAAGAAAAAAAAAAAAAGAAAGAAAGAAAGATTAATGCCATTATCCAGCCCATGGGTTCCTTGCAACCAGGAATCCCAAATCCAACTTTAATACCAAAGCATTATCCAATAATCATTATTGACATACTACCAATTGGCATGTTCTAAGTTTAAGGAATATGGTCTTCAATTAGTGGAAGATAGAGTCCAAACTCAAGAACCTTGGGAATATTTGGGATATCGTATAACTGCTCAAAATGTTATTCCTCAGAAAATTCAGATTAGAAGAGATTCTCTTCGCACTTTAAATGATTTCCAAAAACTATTAGGAGATATTAATTGGATAAGACCAAATTTAGGAATTCCTACTTATGCACTCAAAAACTTATTTGCTATTTTAGAAGGAGATTCTAATTTAAATAGTCCTAGAAAGCTTACTCCTGAAGCTGAAAAAGAATTACAATGGATTGAGGAGCCTATTCAAGATGCTCAATTAAATTGAATTTCTCAAATTAATAATTTTTACATTTATGTATTTCCATCAATGCACCCTCCCACAGGATTAATAGTATAGGAAACAGCTTTTGTAGAATGGTGCTTTTTACCAAATAAAGCATCTACAAAGATGGAGACATACATTCATAAAATGGCATTTATCATTCTAAAAGGAAGACAACATTTAAGACAATTAGTTGGAAGAGACCCAGATAAAACTGTAGTCCCTTTGACTAATAATCAAATTTCTGATTTGCTTATGTTAAATACCGAATGGCAAATTGCTTTGTCAGATTATATGGGAACCATAGATAATCACTTTCCACAGGATAAAAGAATTCAATTTCTTAAAAATACTTCTTGGATATTACTTAAAATTATAAAATTAGAACCTATTCCAAATGCAGAAACATTTTATACAGATGTTAATAAAATGGGAATGTTAGGATATGTAGGCTCTCATTCTCAGAAAGTACAATAGTCTCCTTACTCATCTGTACAAAAAGCAGAATTATTTGCCATTATTTTATTATTAAGATTATCCTAATTAATCTTTAAATATTATCAGCGACTCCTTATTTTCTACTCATGTGGTTCAAAAAATTGAAACTGTTACTTTACCTACTAATACTGAGGAACTTACTGTATTATTTACATCTTTACAACAATTAATTAGAAACAGAACTTTTCCCATTTATATTACTCATGTTAGAGCACATTCTAATTTACCAGGACCTACTTCCCAGGGAAATCAAGCAGTTGATCAATTAGTGGGAACCAGCCTGTCAGCTCAACATGAACATACTATACATCATACTAATGCTAAAGCATTAAAAAGAAGACATAATATATCATGGCATACAGCACGGGCAATTATTAGATCCTGCCCTATGTGCCAGCCTTTGACAGCTCCACATCTACCGATGGGAGTCGATCCTAGAGGATTAATCAGCTATGGCAAATGGATGTTACTTAATTTCCAGAATTTGGAAAATTAAAATATATTTATCACTCTGTTGATACTTATTCTCATTTTTCATGAGCTTCAGCATTATCATCTGAAAAAGAAGATGCTGTCATTACTCATTTACTGGAAGCTTTTTCAGTTCTGGGAAAGCCTTCAACTATAAAAACAGACAGTGGATCCACTTACATTTCTAATAAATGTCAAGCCTTCTTTAAATTACATAATATCAAACATTACTGGAATGCCTGGAAATAGCACAGGACAAGCCATAATTGAAAGACAAACTAGAACACTAAAAGAAATGCTTCTAAAACAGAAAAGGGGGGAGGGAGAACAGTATAATATCACCCCTAGAAAAAGAATATCTTCAGCACTTTTTACTTTAAATTTTTTTAATATGAATGAGAAAAATGAAATTCCTACATAAAAACATTGGGTAACTGTTACTCCCCACCACCCCATTAAATCAGCCAGTATACTATAAGGACACTTTAACCAATGCTTGGGTTCCAGCACATGTTATACATTGGAGAAGAGGCTATGCTTATATTTCTACAGGACATACTAAACTTTGGATTCCAGATAAACATCTGAAGTTTTGACATGGCCCCACAGAACCATGCCCCAAAGAAGAAAAAGGTGACAGAGGAGAAGATAGCTGCCAACTTAGAGAAAGTCAACCTGGGACTGACTTGGAGATAGAGACGGACAATTCTGCCCCGGAAAAAGGATGAGAATGACGTGACTTGGGGGCAGATAGAGAAATTGTGCTTAAAGGCACAGGAGTTGGTATATCACACCCACCAGGAGATGAATGCTGTTAATCTCTTTCTGGCGGTGCTCACTATATTATCTGTGCCCACTGAAGGACAAAAATATGAATACTGGACTTATATTCTTAACCCTCCTTTATTGAGAGGTGTTAGCTGGCTAGAGCCCATGGTGCCTGTTTATGTCAATGATTCATCCTGGCTCCCCAGTCCCAATGACACTAGAGGGCCATTTAAGCCTGAGGAGGAAGGTACCATTATTTTTAATTATACAACTGGAGTGACTGGCTCTCCTATTCGTTTTGGAGATCAACCACATTGTCTTAATATGGTTATACAACCTTGGGTCAGTTTGTATGAACATAAGCCTGATTATATGTATATGCAGTTTGAAGTATTTATGTTAAGTACCTATTCTTTAGATAAATATCATGTTAACCATGTCCTTCCTAATCCTGAGTTACCACCATGTGTGATGCATTCTTTTAAAGAAATCTGAGACTGGATACATTGGACTAAATGTAAAGGACCATTCTCTTTTTTTTTTTTTTTTTTTTTTTGTGGAGACAGAGTCTCACTTTATGGCCCTCGGTAGAGTGCCGTGGTATCACACAGCTCACAGCAACCTCCAACTCCTGGGCTTAAGCGATTCTTTTGCCTCAGTCTCCCGAGTAGCTGGGACTACAGGCGCCCGCCACAACACCTGGCTATTTTTTGGTTGCAGTTTGGCCGGGGCCGGGTTTGAACCCGCCACCCTCGGCATATGGGGCCGGCGCCTTACCGACTGAGCCACAGGCGCCACCCAGGACAATTCTCTTATATGCTTATAAATACACCAGGTGGTGAAGTAATTGATTGGGGACCAGTTGCCATTTTGGAAAGCCCCTCTGAGGCACCAGTTCCTTTTGAAATCCCATCTGAAAAAGATTTGAATAAAAATAGAGCTGGTGTAGCTGCCTCCTACTATATGCATTGGAGTAATGGCAGATTTTCACCACCTTTACCAGGTATTGCAGCCTATCCTAAACAAATACATCTGTGGAAGGTTGCAGCTGCTTTACAGCCCATTAAAGCTTGGACTTGGGGACTGTATCATAATCAAAAAAACCAACAATATGCAATGAATTTTGAAGTAAAAGAAATCAAATACATTCAAGCCTGTTTAAAATCACCTTTTGTTTGGCTCAAAGAAAATGTGTGTGGAACAAAGCAACAGGTGAACTATTTTGTTCAACTTGTCAAATGTTTACTTGTATTAACAATTCTTTCCCTGTAGCTGTACCTGCTGATGCCATCTGTCTGTTGGAAAATAAATTTTGAATGTTTTTTCTTTTCCTATAAAAAACAAACAGAAAAAAAAAATTCTTTGAGCTTTAATCCTTCCAAGGAACAACTGTATCTGCTAAGAGTCCACACAGGAATTTGGCTTCCGAACAACCTGACCAGGCTGTGGAAGGAATCTCCAGCGCTCTCCATATTACAGCTGCTGGCAGACAAGTTTTTGAAAAGAAGCAAACGTTTTATTGGACTGTTGATTGCTACCATTTTGGGGATCATTGCTGTAACTGCTATAGCTGCAACTGCCAGTGTGGCTCTGACCCAGAATATAAAGACACAAAACTTTATTGCCGATTGGCATAGGAACTCTGAGCAATTATGGACTGCCCCCAAACAAATTGATACTGAAATTTACAAGGAAATATCAGATTTAGAACAAGCTGTTGTTATGTTAGTGGATGAATTAATTAGTTTAAAGAAACAGATAAAACTAAAGCGTGATTGGAATATGACATCTTTTTGTATTACCCCTGTAATGTATAACAAAACTAAGTTTCCTTGGGAAAAAGTGAGAAAGCTTTTGTTGAATCATGCTAATTTAACCATCGATATTGTGAATTTACAAAATGAGGTTTATTCTACTTTCCAACACAAGTTGGAAAAAATGGATGGAGATTCTATTTTAAAAGGAATTGCTGATGGAACAGAACAATTAAATCCATCACCCAAAATTAATGTACTCATTGCAAGTTCCATTGGTTCATTTGCATTATTGTTAATTTTGTGTTTGATTTAATATATCATATGTAAGAAAGTTAATTAGGCAAAGAAAGAAAATGATAGACATGCTGCAATCTTTGCATTAATGATGAGCGATTTAAATTACAGCTGAAATTACAGCTTAAATTACTTAAGATAAGAAAAAGAGGGGGGGTGGGTGGCGCCTGTGGCTCAAGGAGTAGGGCGCCGGTCCCATATGCCGGAGGTGGCGGGTTCAAACCTAGCCCCGGCCAAAAAAAAAAAAAAAAAGAAAAAGAAAAAGAGGGGGGAGATATAGGCGCAAAGCCTGTATGTGCCTTTGCTTGAGCCATGCTGGAAAGGCAAGTCAAAAGTCTTTTTTAGAACTCTGTGTGAGGGACTGGGATAGAACTCCATAAAAAAAGCCTAGAGCTTCGTCACAGAAGCAGTAAATTGCCTGGGAGACGGGCTGGCTGAAGGGGAGCAGAGGTTTGCACACAACCAGCTGTCTATCTTAGTGACCTCCAGTTTGTTCTTTGAAGATGTTTTTTCAGCCTCCAGATGGTCCGGTAAAAGTTTAAGGTATTCAAACAACCTTCTCCTCCTGAGTTCTTATCTTTGTTTTAGTGAAGTAGTTTAGAGTAGAATTTTAATTAAAAGTTAAAATAGTAACTTTGAAATAAGGTAGTGGAATGTATAGTTAATTGGAAGACTATTAGACACGGGACACAGCTGGGCCTGGTCATGAGACCAATGTGGAGAAGTGTTGTCATTTACTGATTAATGATGCATACCTGCAGTGATGGGTATATAAGTTGGTGGGAAATAAAGAAAGGTTGCTACTCACCATCACAGAGGTTGTAGACCACTTTATTTCATACAATTTCAAAAGCAAGCCCTATACTTTGTAACACTGACCATGTACAAGAAACTTCACACGACACTGCCCACCACAACACCTGCTAATTTTTCAATTTTTAGTAGAGACACGTCTGGTCTTACTCGTACTTAGGCTGGTCTCCAACCCCTGAGTCAAATGATCCTCCTGCCATGACCTCCCAGAGTGCTAATTACAGGAGAGAGCCACCACACCTGGCTGGAAAGTATTTTCTTCATAATGTTTTTAGTGGGTTCCCCAACGGAATAGGTTCATTTTTGTATTTGTTGTTCTGGCATATAAATTGTCTTTTGATTATAATCTCTTGTTGTTTTACTTCTGAGAAAACCAAAATCATGGTATTCTGAAGATGAGAGATGATTCAACAAAACCTACAAATCTCCTGCATTTGGAATCTCACTGGGCCCACTCTGTCTCTCAATGCCAATGCACTCCTGCTAAAGTTATACACTGTCAAACATCATCTCCCTCAAGTCTCAGAGACCATCTTGGAAGAAGAGGATGAATGACATCATAGGAGCTGGATTACAGAGGGGGAGGACAGTAAAAGTGTGGAGGCTAAAGAAACTATTTTGAAGAGGGACTTTACCCAACAAATGCAATCATTGTAACCTGGTTCTTTGTACCCTCAATGTACCCCCAACAATTAAAAAAAAAAAAAAAGTTTGAGGTTGCTGTGAGCTGTGATAAAAAAGGAAAACTATTTTGATGTTAATCTATGTTGACTTATGATTAACCCCTATTTTGGGAAGGCAACTAAGATTTCACTTTATCTACTGTTAACATAAAGCCTGCTCTTAGATCAGAAGTATCTTAACCATAAATCCTGCCCATAGGCAGAAGCACGCTTTGTGAATTCCTGCCTTTCCCAGAGGGATAGATTACAATGGTTCTACACATTCCTTCCCCAAGGCAATATAAGCCCCGGATCTGGGGAGTAATGACATGGGGATCCACCATCTCACCTCAGCACCAAGACAAGGCTTGTAAGTCCTGTTAGATGTTTCTTTCTGAGAAACTGGATCTGGTGGCCTCTTTCTTCAGCCCCTGAGCATTCTAAGACTTTGGGGGAAGGACTGCATAAACCCACTTACCACAGAATATCACATGTTCATATTCATAGGGTTTCCCTCAGTGTGAGTTCTTTCAGTGAAATAACACTAACAAATGCCTTCCCATATTTCGAACATTTATAAGGTATCTCCCCAGTGAGTCCTATGATAATGAAAGGAACTGGGAGAAATGAATGCTTTCCCACATTCCTTTGATATGGTTTCTTTTCAATGTGAATTATTTCTTGAACTCAAAGGCAACTGGAGTGACTAAGGCTTTACTGGCTTTACTATATGATTCTCTCCACAAAGAGTTTCTCTCCAGTGTGACTCCTTTCATGTCTTAGAAGGGAAGTGGACCAACAGAATGCTTTTCCACATTCTTTACATTTATACAGTTCTCCCATGTGAGTTCTTTCATGATTTTGAAAGGAATAGATATAACGATAGGCTTTCCCACATTTACATTTATAGGGTTTCTCTCCAGTGTGAGTTCTTTCATGTCTTTGAAATGAACTGGGAGAACCAAAGACCTTTCCACATATCTTACATTTATGAGGTCCATCTCCAGTGTGTGTTATCATGTGTCTTTGAAAGCTTGTGCGATCTGATAATGCTTTCCCACATTGCTTACATTCATAGGGTTTCTCTCCAGTGTGAGTTCTTTCATGTCTTCTAAATGAACTGGGAGAATCAAAGACTTTTGCACATATCTTACATTTATGAGGTCCATCTCCAGTATGAGTTATCATGTGTCTTTGAAAGTTTCTGAGACAATAAAATGCTTTCCCACATTGCTCACATTCATACTGTTTTTCTCCAGTGTGAGTCCGTTCATGTATTCCAATATAAGAGGAACAAGCAAAGGCTTTCCCACATTGTTTACATCTATAGGGTCTCTCTTCAGTGTGAGTTCTTTCATGTCTTAGATAGGAACTGTAATCAGGGAAGGCTTTAGACCACTGGCTACATTCATAGGGCTTCTCTCCAGTATGAGTTTTTCCATGTATACAAAATAAATTGGCTGAATTAAAAGCTTTCCCACACACCTTACATTTAGAAGATATATCTCCATTGTGTGCTACCATGTGTTTTCGAAGGTTTCCAAGAGAAATGAAGGATTTGCTACATTCCTTGCAGTGATAGGGTTTCTCTCCAGTGGGAGGCTTTTCATGTGTTTGAAAAGAGTGGTGATAACTGAAGGCTTTCCCATACTGCTTATGTGTATGGGGTTTCTCTCCATATCCCTGATAGGTACATGGTTTGTGTCTGCCATCAGCTCTAATGTGCTTATGAAAGGAGGAATGACCAATGAAGACTTCCCCACACACACTGCTTTCATATAGTTTCATTCCAAGAATTTTCTCGTTCACAATACCATCTGAACTCTGGCTGAAGGTTTCTCCACCTTGACCACTTACTTTGCTTTCACAAAATCTCTCTACCACATGACTTCTATAAAAAATAAGAAGCATATTATTAAAACTTTATTAATGACCTTATACTTATTAATAGGTATTGGATTGACATTTACGACATTACCATGCATGGTTTAGACCCTGTTTGAACACAAATGGATTTGGATTAAATGCTGTGTAGGATACCTCCATCACACCTCTTATCAAAACAGGAAACATGGGGTTTCTCATTACTGTTTCCAAGAAAACTGTCAAACATTGATAACTAAGCCACATTTAAGTATGTTTCTGGAGAAAGATTTCTAAAGCTAAATTAAACTTGAAGCTGGGCTTATTCCTTTTCTTTGCTTACAGTTAAAATTTCCTGTCATTGGGTGGTGCCTGTGGTTCAAGAAATAGAGCACCAGCCCCATATACTGGAGGTGGAGGGCTCAAACAGGGCCCCGGCCAAAAAACTGCAAAAAAAAATAAATTTCCTGTCATCCTAAGATTCCCTCCAGGGACATAACTTTTTCCTGTATGAATAAATTACCTTAGATTTCTCATGGGATTTTTGTACCAATCTTCAATATTCTGGCCTTCCCATTTTATTCCTAAAATGTCAATGCAGAAGAATCATAAATTATTACACAATCACGAGAAAACTGTACAATGCTTATGTGTGATTTATTCACCAAAATACATTTGACTCTTGAACACAGGTTTGAATTATTTTTTTTTCTTTTTTTCAGCCTCTGTCACCCCTGAGACACCAAGCCTAACCCCTACTCGTCCTCAGCCTACTTAACGTGAGGATAAGGAGGATGAAAACATCTATAATAACCCAGTTTCACTTAAAAAATAATTAAGTTTCTCTTCCTTATAATTTTCTCCCACTACCTTACTTTATTGTGAGAACACAGTACATAATATAGATGAGGTACAAAATCTGTGTTTTTAATCACCTTATAGTACCAGTAAGGCTGATAGTTAACAGTAGGCTACCACTACTTAAGTTTTGCAGAATAAAAAAGTTATATGAGGATTTATGACTGCTTGGGGTTCATAACCCCTAATCCTTGCATTTGTTCATATTCCTAATCATTGACCTTAATGACCAAGAAACAAATGTTCTCTAATTGACCAAGTGAAGAAATGATGTCATCGTTACCTATACAGTCCAGGTGCCTGATGGTTTCATGCATCACACATCTGTAGAGATTCTTCTGTGACTGACCCAGCAAAGCCCACTCCTCCAGAGTGAAGTTCACAGCCACATCCTCAAAGGTCACTGTGTCCTGAAACAGTGAGAAAACAGTAAGTTGAAACTCAGTAATGGGAATCTATACTCACTACATAAACATCACATAATGCTGTGGTTTCCCAGCATTTACTCTTACTGTCTATACTCACTTTCTCCCACACAGCAATTCTGATGGTAGAATAGAGCATGTAACAATTGAATAGAATCCTCCCTGGGTAGAGTGCCATGGCATCGTCACAGCTCACAGCAACCTCAAATTCTTAGGCTCAGGTGATTCTCTTTGCCTCAGCCTCCCGAGTAGCTGGCACTACAGACAACACCAACGCCCAGCTAGTTTTTCTATTTCTAGTAGAGACAGGGGTCTCACACTTGCTCAGGCTGGTTTTGAACTCCTGAGCTTAAGCAATCCACCTGCGTCAGTCTCCCAGGCTGGGATTACAGGCGTGAGCTACTGCGCCCTGCCTTTATCAGTTTTTTATGTTTTTAGTCTACTGTTTGTAAAGTTATGAGAAATCTGCGTTCAAGAGTACTTGAATCTTACAAAAGTAGACTGCGAAACCTAATCACGCTCTCACATTAACGTGAAATTAAAAAAAAAAAAATTGCCTTAGTTGTTTTCAGATCAACGCGGGAGGAAAGGCTGGCGCTAACCAGTCTAGAGGACCTCCCCTCCTCAACGCACGCACTCAGACAACCAGGGAACCCAGCTCCTTCCTCTCAGCGTCCTCAGGCGGCACTTCTCATCCTCTCAGCGATCCCCACACCGTCCAGACTCCTGAAAACCCCTGTCCTTAAACCTCTGGAGGAGGGGAATTAAGGTCCTCTCCCCTGTCCTCATTCGGCTGGCATAGGATTAAACTGTCTCTGCAGCGACCCTCCGTGTCTCGGCGTATCGACTCACGCTGATCGGGCAGGGGGTTCCAGCCGCACAATCCGGGGGCACGCACATGGGGATCCGGGGCCGAGGTCGCCATGCACACAGCACACAGGACGGCCGGAGGCCCGGCTACGGGCCCAGCCTCACCCCGCGGGCCGGAGGGACCGAGAGCCGAGCTACGCCCGCGGCTACTCGGGTCCGCAGACTCCCGAGCGGACCGCGGGGAGGCCCGGGTCCCGCCACAGCCGGTTGCGACCGGTTCCAACCAGCCCCCGCTTCTCGCCTGCGGACGTCCACACACTCACCATTTCCCGGTTTTCGCGGGGTCCCACCGTCCTCTCTAAGGCTCCAGAGCGACAGAGGCTGTCACAGACTTACCTCCAGGGGTCTCTCAGTACTGAGTCGCAGCCAGAGCCGGAGCCGGAGCCCAGGGACAGGGATAGTTGAGGCTTGGGAGCAGAAAGTCACCCAGTCCACCAAGAGCGTCTGATTGACAGATCTCACGACCGCGCCCCGGTGTCCCTGATTGGATAGTCCTCCAGTTCCCACCCACTGGGGAATGGGTGACAAAAGAAGCGCGGTTACACTGAGCTAAGAGGAGCCAAAAGAGCAAGTTCCAGTCACATCCCTTTGGAAGGGTGAGCTTCCTCCCGGCTCTGTGACAAGACTGTTCCTAGGGGGCACATTTGCAACTAAGCAGATTTTCCTGCTTGTACTCCATGGGTTCTTCCCTACTTCTTTCTCCTGGAGAGGGGGTCACCAGTGTGTGCAGGGAATTCCAAACTAATCTTCAGGAGGAGAGATTCCCTGCCTTAGCAGGAGGAGGCCCAGATCACACAGACCACACTGGACAGGAGGGAGGGCCTGATGTCCTCCAGGGGCAGGAACTGGGGATGAGGCTACTGACAGCATGGCCACACCTTTCTCCCACCTCATCTCTCAATCTACTGATATTCAGCCAAGGAAGTAAAAACATGCCAACAATGAAATAAAATTATAAATAGGCGGCGCCTGTGGCTCCAAGGAGTAGGGCACCAGCCCCATATGCCAGATGTGGCGGGTTCAAACCCAGCCCCGGCCAAAAAACTGCAAAAAAAAATTATAAATATATGGAAAATGTGAAATTATACTGCAACAATATTCTACAAAGGAATCAATAGAAGAAAAGCAAAAACTTAAACTAGCTTAGATTAACACCCTCTGAAGTGCAGTGGTGAGATCATAATTCACTGCAGCTGAGAACTCCTGCCTCAAGCAATCCTGCCTCAGCCTCCTGAGTAGCTGGGACTATAAGCAGGCACCACTATGCTGATTCCAAATGAATAATATAAATTGAGGGGAATGATATTGATCCACACATGAATTAATAAATTGTGGTATATGTACACCATGGAATATTATGCAGCCTTAAAGAAAGATGAAGACTTTACCTCTTTCATGTTTACATAGATGGAGCTGGAACATATTCTTCTTAGTAAAGTATCTCAAGAATGGAAGAAAACGTATCCAATGTACTCAGTCCTACTATGAAACTAATTTATGGCTTTCATATGAAAGCTATAACCCAGTTATAACCTAAGAATATGGGGAAGGGGGAAAGGGAGAGGAGGGGTGAAGGAAGGATGGGGGAGGGACGGTAATTGGTGGGATTACACCTATGGTGCATCTTACAAGGGTACATGTGAAACTTAGTAAATGTAGAATATAAATGTCTTAACACAATAACTAAGAAAATGCCAGGAAAGCTATGTTAACCAGTGTGATGAAAATATGTCAAATGGTATATAAAACCAGTGTATGGTGCCCCATGATCTCATTAATGTATACAACTATGATTTAATAAAAAAAAAATAAGAAAAAATAAATTGAGGGGAATGAAAGAGCTGGTGTGGATTTAATCTGGAGCCATTTTAAGTGCTTGAAAAGGGAAGCTATTTTGTTTTTTTTTTTTTGAGACAGAGCCTCAAACTGTCACCCTGGGTAGAGTGCTGTGGCATCACAGCTCACAGCTCCAACTCCTGGGCTTAAGCGATTCTCCTGCCTCCATCTCCCAAGCAGCTGGGACTACAGGCTCCCACCACAATGCCCGCCTATTTTTTGGTTGCAGCCGTCACTGTTGTTTGGCAGGCCTGTGGTGGATTCGAACCCACCAGCTCAGGTGTATGTGGCTGGCGCCTTACCTGCTTGAGCCACAAGCACTGAGCCAAAGGGAAGCCATTTATACTAATGCTTAAACTTTAAAGAAATGATTGAGTGGGTCATTGGTGGATGGGTTCCCAAGGAAACTCCATTCAGGTTGTTAAACGCATTCCCAAGTTGGGAGCCAGATTCTGATGCTGAAATGGACCCCAGAATGGTTCAGAACCTGATGATGAGTCAGAGACACTTATTTAACTCTGGGAGCTCAACATGCCCTCATATACCCTCTGCAGAGTGTGAAAATCCTCACTCCTTCACCACTTTGATTTTCACCAGCAGAAAGTTCACCTGGAGTAAGTTAAATGTAATAACCTACATAAACCATCAAATTCATAAACCCTGACTGTAAGACAGCAGTTCTCAACCTGTGGGTTACGACCCACAGGAACTGTATTAAAGGGCCACAGCATTAGGAAGGTTGAGAACCACTGCTGTAGGAGGTAATCTAATGAGTGGTGCTGTGACATTCACAGGTTTTCCTCATGTATGTAAATTACATTCTGATACCAGCAACTCTATGCACACCCACACCAAAACACTTGTTGTGTGAGACTTCCTCCAGTGTTTAAAGCATATGCTCAGGTTAGAGTATTCTGTATGTGCCCTCAATGGGCAGAGAGTATAACAGATGGGAAAACACAAGCAAATGAAATAGTCATTGAACTTATTCAAGATATAACAGTCTATCCTGGAAGGTGGTTTCTAATGAACAATTTAAATCAAGGAATTGAGAGAGCCACAGGTGACTCACCTGGGACCAGATAAACGGCTTGAAAGGGAAAGCTATTTATGCAAGGCACAATTGTCCAGGAAATGGCCCCAGGCACCAGATGTACAATTTCAGAAAGTATAGAACCCTGGCCCTACTGACATCTACCCGTGGGTCCCCTGCTGTCCCATGCTCTGAGGCTTCTCACGAGTCTACACTCCTGAGTGTCTGTTCTGAGCAGTTGGAGGCCCTGCAAGGAGGGCAAGCTGCCCGGGAAGCCAGAGGGAGCCCCATGTCCCTCCCTTGGCAGCCTCCAGACTGGGCTCAGCTTGGAACCACTGGCCTGAGGCTCCGCTGCCCACTGCAGGGTGTTCACCTGCTTCTCACCTCACCAACACTGAGCAGTTAAATGGGGCAAAGCCCCTCAATCCTAGTATCTGAATAAGACACCAGTAGAGTCCTGGGTTTCCTCCTGTTTTTATTCGTAGAAGAAGAAAATTTGAAGATATTGTCTATGAATTTTAAAAAGTTGCAAATATTTATTCCTTTGAGAACAGAAAGATTATAGCCAACTATTGTTTTCACAGTAACAAACTTATGTAGAACAATTAAGCAGATGTGAACTCTCCCTTGTACCTCTGCTTCACACTTCAAGGTTCTCACCAGACACTTTGTGCCCAAGAAGTACATGCCCAGTTTACCCATTTGAAACTTTTTTTTTCAGACAAAGTCTCAAGCTGTCACCCTGGGTAGAATGCCATGGTGTCACAGCTCACAGCAACCTCAAACTCTTGGGCTTAAGTGATTCTCTTGCCTCAGTCTCCTAACAGCTGGGACAACAGGCACCCACCACAACACCCAGCTATTTTTGTTGTTGTTGTTGTCACAATTGTCATGTTGTTTAGCTGTCCCAGGCTGGATTCGAACCCACCAGCTTCCATGTATGTGGCCGACACCCTACCCACTGAGCTACAGCCAAACCCCACCCTGACCCACCAATCATGTCTTTAACTGCATCCTAAGTATTGTATAAATAACTTTCCTTCTCAGGCACTCAAACTGGCCCCAGATTAAATCCACCTCTGGCTCTCTCATGCCCCTCAATTTAAGTTATTTATCTGGGACCAGAAGAGTGGCAGTAATCCCAGCTACTCAAGAGGCTGAGGCAGGGAAGATCGCTTGAGCCCAGGAGTTTAAGGCTGCAGTAAGCTATACTCACACCACTGCACTCTGGCCTGGCAACAGAGGAAGACCCCTGTTTCAAAAATAAATTAAACAAGGCTCGGTGCCCATAGCACAGTGGTTATAGCACCAACCACATACACTGAGGCTGGCGGGTTCGAAAACAGTCTGGGCCAGCTAAAACAACAATCACAACTACAACAACAACAACAACAACAAAAATAGCCAGGGGCTGTGGCGGGTGCCTGTAGTCCCAGCTACTTGGGAAGCTGAGGCAAGAGAATCACTTAAGCCCAGGAGTTTGAGGTTGCTGTGAGCTGTGACAACACAGCACTCTACTGTGGGTGACGTAGTGAGACTGTCTTGAGGGGGAAAAGTGGGATCACCTGAACCCAAGAATTCAAGACCACCAGGACAAAATAGTTAGACCATCTCTCAAAAAGCAACCAAAAAATGGTGGACATGGTGGCTCACATCTGTAATCCTAGCACTCTGGGAGGCTGAGGAATGTGGATTGCTTGAGCTCAAGAGTTTGAGACCAGCCTGACTGAAAGCAAGACTCCATCTCTACTAAAAATACAAAAACTAGCCAGGCATAGTTATGAAAACTTGTAGTTGCAGCTACCCGGAAGGAGGCAGGAGGATTGCTTGAACCCAAGAGTTTGAGGCTGCAGGCTATGATGATGCCACTGCACTCTAGCTTAGGCAACTGAGTGAGACCCTGTCTGAAAACAAAAACAAACAAACAAACAAAAACCTCAAAATCACTGTAGTATTTTCCACTAGCAAAAATGGATTTGTGTGGAAAATAAGGAAAAAACTTGATGGCTGAGCATGACTTAGTAAGAGATCGTTTCCTTAGGAAATCAAATGTACACACTCATAGTCTATTATCACAGAACACTGTCCTCTCCCTAAAAAATAAGCTACTACTCTGAAAGACAGCTCACTCCTCACATTAATTGTCTCTGGAATAATGTTATATTTATTTGATCCCAGACAGGTGTTAAAAGAGAAGGCAGTGTGTCACAAACTAAGTGGATGTTGGCAGTTTATTTAAAGCCTTTGTATATTTCTATAAATTGTAGCAATTAAGTAGTAGATCATTGTATTAATTTAAATATGTATAAAAGCAAACAAATTTTAAAATAAATAGATAGCTATTTCTAAAAACCTTCGAACAGAAATAAACATTCACTCACCATGGTGGAAAAACCAGTCAGTAATGTTGATTCCTCTGAGAAACAATAAAGAAACTGCAGGAAAAACGAAGAACCCTATATTTGACAGGAGAACACATTTTGGTGGGGAGCTCACAGATAAGACATACAATTTGTGAGTTGCAGTTTGAACACAATATAGAAAACTTTAGTGGTAGATCCTACAAAGCTCTGATTTTGAGTTACAATGTTTCCTTTTAGTTTTCTTTAACAAAATAAAACACAATTTCTTCCCTACCACTCAGTCACAAAGATACTTATCAGCTGCTAAAAAAAAATTTATACTTCACTGGCTCATGCCTGTAATCCCAGCACTTCAGGAGGACAAAGCAGGTGGATCGCCTGAGCTCACAAGTTTGAGACCAGCCTGAGCAAGAGCGAGACCCTGTCCCTAAAAATAGCCAGGTGTTGTGGAGGGCGCCTGTAGTCCCAGCTACTCGAGAGGCTGAGGCAAGAGAATCACTTGAGTCCAAGAGTCTGAGGTTACTGTGAGCTATAATGCCATGGCATTCTGGGGGGAGGGGCTTGTGGGGAGGATGGGCGACAAAGTGAGACTCTGCCTAAAATAATTTTTTTTTTTGAGACAGAGTCTCACTATGTCGCCCTTCGTAGAGTGTCGTGGCGTCACAGCTCACAGCAACCTCAAACTCTTGGGCTTAAGCGATTCTCTTGCCTCAGCCTCTCAAGCATCTGGGCCTCGCTAGGCCTGGCTATAGGCGCCCACAGCAATGCCTGCCTATTTTTTTTGTTGCAGTTTGGCTGGGACCGGGTTTGAACCCACCACCCTCAGTATATGGGGCCAGCGCCCTACTCACTGAGCCACAATGCCACCCAGCAAAGGAGATTATTTGTAAATGTTCTGTTCTGTCCAACTGATCTATACATCTGACTTTTCCCAGGAATTTTCTAATTTACTAATGATGGAGAGCCCCATTGTGTTCCACATCACTGTCATACAGGTATAGAAATGCTTTTGAAGCCACAAGAGGACCCATTTAGACCTGTGGGCCCCAATCTTTTTGGCACCAGGAACTGGTAAAAGAAGTTTTCTATGGATGGAAGGGTTGGGCAGACAGGTGGAGCTCAGGCAGTGATGCCAAGAATGGGGAGCAGCTATAAATAAGATGAAGCTGCTTCCCTCTATTGCCCACTGCTCACACCTCCTGCTGTGTGGCCAGCTGTTGAAAGTGGGGGAGGTGTTTAAGTTTCATGGAAGACAATTTTTCATAAGACAATTGACAATTTTTCCACAGGGGGAGGAAAGAAGGGAGTGGGGAGTGGGTAAGTGGCACTCTGTGACCCTACTCCTAACACTAATTCATGTCCTGGGGATTGGGGACAGTGGTCTTAGACGATCTAGATTTACCTCTGTTTTGAGATGGTCCCTCCTATAAGTGAAATTTGGGGGCAAGCATAACTGGTTATGGCATAGTTTCCCCACATAGAACATGTGAAGCATATTCTTCATTCACAAATTGAGATAGTTAAGTCAGTAAAAAATAATTTGCTCTACCCTCGCAACCACAAATTTTCTTTCCCAGTGCACTGTTATGAATCTCACAATATCTGAATGAAAGCAATATGGCCCAGGGAATCTTGCAAAGGCCAACACAGACCCTCAAAGCACTCCAAACAGTGAGTGGCAGGGATGATGCCACTGCCCTCTAACTCAGAGACTGTCTCAAAACAAAAAGAGAGGAAAAGAAAAGAAATTAAGGAAGAAAGAAAAATGAAACCTATTGCCTATTGGTAATATACTTTAATAAAATCAAGGATCACAGAGAATGAAAAATGAAAAGAAAATTAACACTACCTATTCAACTGATGAAACTTTGTGTAAAGAAAATTTAAGAAATCTTCTCACCACAATGTGTTTTCTTTTTCCTAAAAGTAAGTAGAACCCCACAGTCCAGATACATTTACGAATAAAGCACTGGGCAGCGGCGGTGGCTCAGTGAGTAGGGCTCTGGCCCCATGTACCAAGGGTGGCGGATTCAAACCCAGCCCCAGCCAAACTGCAACAACAAAATAGCCAGGCGTTGTGGCGGGCACCCGTAGTCCCAACTACTCAGGAGGCTGAGGCATGAGAATCGCCTAAGCCCAAGAGCTGGAGGTTGCTGTGAGCTGTGACACCACAGCACTCTACCAAGTGAGACTCTGTCTCTAAAAAATATATATATATATAAATTATATATATAATATATATATAATATATATATAATATATATATAATATATATATATATATATATATATATGTGGCACCTGTGGCTTAAAGGATAGGGTGCTGGCCCCATATGCTGGAGGTGGTGGGTTCAAACCCAGCCCCAGCCAAAAACTGCAAAAAAAAATAAAAATAATAATAATATAAATAAAAAATAAAGCACTGGGCGGCGCCTGTGGCTCAGTTGGTAAGGCGCCGGCCCCATATACCGAGGGTGGCAGGTTCAAACCCGGCCCCGGCCAAACTGCAACCAAAAAATAGTCGGGCGTTGTGGCGGGCGCCTGTAGTCCCAGCTACTTGGGAGGCTGAGGCAAGAGAATCGCTTAAGCCCAGGAGTTGGAGGTTGCTGTGAGCTGTGTGAGGCCATGGCACTCTACCGAGGGCCATAAAGTGAGACTCTGTCTCTACAAAAAAAAAAAAAATAAATAAAGCACTGTCTGGGTATTGTGGTGGGTGCCTGTAGTCCCAGCTATTCAGGAGGTTGACCCAGAAGGATCACTTAAATCCAGGAGTTTGAGGTTGCTGTAAGTTAGGCTGATGCCACGGCACTCTAGCCTGGGCAACAGAGTGAGACTCTATCTCAAAAAATAATTAAAAAAAAAAAAAAGGAAGATCTTTACTACTTTATTCTTATGGGTTTTTTGTTTGTTTGTTTGTTTGTTTTGAGGCAGAATCTCACTATGTCACCGTTGGTATAGTGCCATGGCGTCAGAGCTCACAGCACCCTCGAACTCTTGAGCTTAAGTGATTCTCTTGCCTCAACCTCCCAAGTAGCTGAGACTACAGGAGCCTACCAAAAGGCCCAGCTATTTTTTTGTTGTAATTGTCATTATTATTTAGCAGGCCCAGGCTGGGTTCCAACTCATCAGCCCCGGTATATGTGGCCGGCACCTTAACCACTGAACAATGAGTGCCGAGCCTACTACTTCATTTTATTTTTAGTTTGTGCTACTTATTTCATTCTCATACTCTGGTGTATTTGCTCATGAACAAATCTCTTTCATGACTCAACTTGTGTTCACGAATGTGTGCAAAGGAAATTAAAACCATACCTTCTAAACAGACAACTAGAGGGTGTTAGAATACTCCTTGGATCTGAAGTGACTACAACCCAGACCAAGAACAAAACTGTATGGCAGCATGTAACCTAAGCCTGGGGTCCAAATTTAAAGGCTACCTCAAAATATCAGATCTTCTGTGGACATAGAAAATGGACAAACTCAGTGTTGACAAAAAAGAATGAAACCAAGAGCTACTTTTTATGTTGGTGGTCCAATGGGGACTTTACTGTAATATGGCTCCCCCTCATTTCTTATGGCACTAAATAAAAATAGAATAAACTTTACTCAATTCTGGCTGCCAAAAGAAATACCAGAACCTAGGTGTATTAACCAAGTAACATTTATTTATTATTTATTTATTTTGAGACAGAGTCTCACTATGTCACCCTTGGTAGAGTGCTGTGACATCACAGCTCATAGCAACCTCAAACTCTTGGGCTTAAGTGATTCTCTTGCCTCAGTCTCCCAAGTAGCTGGGACGATAGGCACCTGCCACAACGCCTACTATTTTTTTGTTGCAGTTGTCATTGTTGTTTAGCAGGCCCAGGCTGGGTTCGAACCCACCATCCTCAGTGCATGTGGCTGGCGCTGTAACCACTGTGCTACAGGCGCCAAGCCTAACCAAGTTAACATTTAATTTTCACCATACCAAGAGCAAACCAATGCAGATTCAGTGGCTGGCAACAGTTGACTTGCTGGTTCAAGGAAAGCTGTCATCACATTGTCCTTGTACAGTGGAAAGCAAAAGCAAGCTCTCTGGAGACCCATGAATCCCATTCATGAGGACTCTATCCTCAAGGTCACATGTAATCCTAATCACCTTCCAGAGATCCCATCTTGTTTTCCATATATTAGGTGGTAGGGTTTAAACATATGAATTTTGGGGGATGAATAAACTCAATAATATTCTTCCCCTCAAAATTTATGCCATCACATGCCAAATACATTCATTCCATTCTAACATCACCAAAAGTCTGGACGCATTTCACCATTAACTCTAAATCCCCAAATCAAAGTGTTATCTAAATATCACCTGGTGATATTCAACTTGGGGCAAATTCTGTTCTGGCTTTGAACCTTAGGGGGAAAAATGAATTAAGTGCTCTAAAATACAATGAACAGCACAGGCATTCCATAAACATTCCTATTCCAGAGGGGAGAAACATGAGGGGAGAGAGAGGTGAGCATTCCCAAACAAGTCCAAACCCCACAACATAAACATCATGAGATCTTCAGGCTGGAAAGTAATCTTCTTTGGCTCAATACTCTGCCCTCAAGGCACACTTGACAAGCGTTGTGACTCAGCATCTCTGTTAGACATGGGTTAGATGCCCAAGGCTTTCCTGGCACTGCCTCCACAGCTGTAATCATCTTGCCTATGGAAACTCCAAAATGCCCCATACTATTAATACTCAGGAGACATCCCTCATGATCTCTGAACAGACACGATGGTCCTTCATTCTTGTCCTGAAGAACATCACATATTCACAACTGAATGGTCAATGGACCCTCTCTGTAAAATCTGAGAAATCCCACATTTCTTCCCGCTTGAGTGACTAAATTCGTGGTTCACACCCATACTACTATTTCTTTTCTTTTCTTTTTTTTTTTTTTTTTTATTTTTTTTTGGCTGGGGCTGGGTGTGAACCCGCCACCTCTGGCATATGGGACCGGCGCCCTACTCCTTGAGCCACAGGCACCGCCCCCATACTACTATTTCAATCAAACAGTCCTTGAACACACCCATTGGCTTCTCCTCTTAACATGCTTTCTAATTTTGCATAATAGATAGAAAATTTTACACATTTTTTAGTTCTGGCTCCTTCTTGCTCAATACACGTAATTCCATCCCTAGTCACTTCTCTTTTCTCTTATTTTATTATTTGCAATCTTAATGCAATACTAAATTTCATCACTTACTAGATCTACTTCCCACAAAACACTAGCACATGAGCACAAATCGACAAATTCTTTGCTTCTTTCTAAGGATCTTCTTTTCTCCATCTTCCAGTAAGATCCTCAATTCCATCTGAGACCTCAACAATATGCCTGCCATTGTCCAAATATCTACCACCATTCGGTACATTAAAAGTTGTTAAATTCCATGAAATTTACTTATTTTTTCTCTTTCAGCCTTTGGTGGTATATCCAGGAAATCATTGCCAAAACCAGCACAATAAAGTTTTCTCTTTTGTTTTCATCTAAGAGTTTATATATTTAGGACTTACATATGGGTCTTAACTCCATTAGGGGTTAATTTTCGCCTATAGTATTTGGGAAGAGTACAATTTCATTCTGTTGCATGTGGATGTCCAGTTTTCCCAGCACCAACCATTCTTTGGAAACACTAGCCTCCCTTTACCCCCCACGAATGGTTTTAGCATCCCAGTAATTAGGCTGCATATGCAGAGGTATACAAACATCACTGCAAAAGTTTTGACAAAGACTGTGTTATGGTCCATTATTTCACTTCCAAGAACTACAGACAAAGGCAGCATCCTTTCTGATTCACCTGTGCGAGTTTCAACCTGCTCAGCTTATTGGCGTTGCAGGGGGGGCTTCATTTGTTTCCATCCCTCTGCACTCAGTCAGCTTCAGCTGTGGAGCTGGAAGAGCGGACTTTCCCGTAATGATTTCTGATGATTTTAAAAGTGGGTTAAACCAGCCTCAAAGCCTTGAGTGCTTGCAACAACGTTTTGGGGACCTTACTCCTTCCCATACAACAAGGTTTTGGCAGTTTCAAGAATTTAGAAGAGGCTGAACTTCAGTGAAAGTTGAGAGGAGTGGGCATCTGGTGACCACAGTGACTAAGGAAAACATCACCTCTGTGGAAAACATGGTTTGTAAAAACAATTAAGTGGCATTTAAGGACACTGAAGAAGCACAACAGATTTGACTGCCAGCAGTATCCAAAATCCTGCACAACTATCAAGTCAGGGAATTTTCATTCTGATGGGGGCCTCACACTATGGCAGATGAGCAAAAGCACATCTGTGTTGAATGGTGTGAAGAAATGCTGATCAGATTCCACAGAGGCAAGTCTAGATATGTTTCTGACATTGTTACTGACGAAACCTGGACATACCGGGTTGATCCACAGAATAAGTGTCAGTTGATAATGTGGATTTTTCTGGATGAAAATCCACCAACAAATGTGAAGTGGCCCTGAAGTGCCAGAAAGAAAATGGTAGTAACTTTTCTTCTTCGAGAGTGGTCATGTCACAACTGTTCCTCTGGAGGAAAAAGGACTGTTACTGCTCAGTAGTACACAACAGTATGCCTACTAAAAGATTTTAGGAAGTTCAAGAACAGAGGCCAAGGACAGGACTGCGGGTGCATCTTGCACCATGACAATGTGTCCACCCATACAGCCAACATCACCATTTAGTTTCTGGAGTCCATAGAGTTCACACTTATGTGATACACCCACTCCACAGTCCTGACCTGGACCTATGTGATTATTTCCTGTTCCCCCTTCCTGCATGCTCAGCAGACAGTTCTCTAGGCCTGAAGAAGCTGTTTACAACTAAGACAGTGGGCTTACAGCACTTGAAGAAAATGAGTGGAGAGTGTTTTCAAAAATGATTCACAAGAATGCAAAAGTTCATAGAATATTGGGGAAATAATTTTGAGAGAATACAGTGATCAAAATAATCCTACGTTTGTTAACTTTTACATATCTCAAAACTTTCATAGTGTCCCTTATATTTCTGTGCTATAAACATTTTGCTCTATTGATGTCATGTCTGTCTGTATGCTGGTACCGAACTGTTTTCATTACTATACATTTGCAGTAAATTTTGTTTTGTTTTGAGACAGAGTCTCTCTGTCACCCTTGGTGGAGTGCCATAGCATCACAGCTAACAGCAACCTCAAACTCTTGGGCTCAAGCGATTCTCTTGCCTCAGCATCCCAACTAGCTGGGACTACAGGCACCCACCACCACACCCATCTAGTTTTTCTATTTTTAGTAGAGATGAGGTCTCACTCCTGCTCAGCCTGGTCTTAAACTCTTGAGCTCAAGCAATCCACCCACCTCAGCCTCTCAGAGTGCTAGGATTATAAACATGAGCCATGGCACCAGGCCTAATTTTGAAATCAAGAAGTGAGATTCTGCCAAGTTTATTTAAACTTTTTTTTAACTTTATTTTTGTTTTTCAAGACTATTTCATCTTGGCCTGGTACAGTAGCTCATGTCTGTAATACCAGCAACTGAAGAGCCTGAGGGAAGATGATGGTTTGAGACCACAAGTTTGAGGCTGTGGTGAACTATGATTCTACTGCTGTACTCCCAGCTGGGCAACAGAGACTACTTTGCACTTTCTGACTTCACTGTGATTTCAAATGTAGAAAATGAAAAACGTGTAAAAGTTACTCCCAAAGGATACAGCCTAAAAAAAATTCCTGAAATGTTAGCAGGTAGTATAGAATGCTATCTCTCAGTAAAAAATAAAAAAGTTTGGATGGGTGCAGTGGTTCATGACTATAATTCTAGCACCCTGGGAGGCCAAAGCAGGAGAATCACTTGAGGTCAGGAGTTCAAGACCAACCTGAGCAAAGCAAGACCTTCTTTCTGCTAAAATAGAAAAATTAGCTGGGTGTCACAGTGGGTGAATGTAATACTCAGGAGGCTGAGGTAGGAGGATAGCTTAAGCCCAGGAGTTGGACGTTGCTGTGAGCTAGGCTAAGGCCATAGCACTCTAGCCCAACCAAGAGCAAATAAAATAACATAAAAACAAAAATGTTCGGTCTTTCAAAAAGATCAACTTTCGAATACATGAAAGGACTCATCCCAGACCATTCAACAGTTGTATGGTCTATCGCTTGTACCTTCAAAAGTTTGCAAGAGAAATGGTACTTCCATCTTCTTCATATTCACTATGTTTTTCTCAAATGTAAGTTTTTTCATGTTTTTAAAAGTACTGGAAAATTGGAAGGCATTACCAAAGTTTTTCATTTATAGGACTTCTGCAGGTGAGTCCTTTCATGATTTACAAAGGAAGAGGGCCAATAAAATGCTTTCCCACACTCCTTACATTTATATGTTTTCTCTCCAGTGTGAGTTTTTTCATGTATTTTTAAGTATTTCAAACTAGTGTAGGCTCTGCCACATGTTTTACATGAATAGGGTTTTTCTCCAGTGTGAGACCTTTTATGTCTTTTAAGGGAACTGAGAGAATAGTATGCTTTTCTACACTCCTTACATTCATAAGGTTTCTCTCCAGTATGAGTCCTTTCATGTATTCGAAAGGACTTGGGACAAATGAAGGCTTTCCCACATTCATTACACTCATATGCCTTCACTCCACTGTGTGTTCTTTCATGTAATCGGAGAGAACTGGAAACACTGAAGACTTTCCCACATTGTTTACATTCATAGGGTTTCTCTCCAGTGTGAGTCACTTCATGTCTTCGAAAGAAACTGGGAGAATCAAAGGCCTTCCCACATACCTCACATTTAAGAGGTCCATCTCCAGTGTGCGTTATCATGTGTCTTCGAAAGCATGTGCGAAAAGAAAATGCTCTCCCGCATTGCTTACATTCATAGGGTTTTTCTCCAGTATGACACCTTTCATGTACTTTAACAAAATAGGGACAACTAAAGGCTTTCCCACACTGTTTACATTTATACTGTTTCTCTCCAGTATGAGTTCTTTCGTGTCTTAGACAGGATCTGTAACTGGGGAAGGCTTTAGAACACTGCTTACATTCATATAGTCTCTCTCCAGTATGAGATCTTTTATGTAAACGAAATAAACTATACAAATCAAAGGCTTCTGCACACAATTTACACTTATAAGGTCCACCTCCACTGTGCCTTACCATGTGTCTTTGAAGGTTTCTATGGACACTGAAGGTTTTTCCACATTCCTCACAATCAAAGGGTTTCTCTCCAGTGTGAGGCCTTTCATGTGTTTGAAAGGAAGGGCCATAACTGAAGGCTTTCCCACATTGTTTATCAATACATGGTTTCTCTCCATGTTCTTGAAATTCATATGGTTTGTGTCCAGTATCAGCTCTGACGTAGCAATTAACAGATGAATGATCACTGCTGCCTCCTCCACACACATGGCTTTCACCTGCTTTTACTCCAGGGATAGTTTTCTTGTTCACAACACCATCTGGAATCTGGCTGAAGATGTCTCTATCTTTACTCCCTTCTTTACCTTCAGACAGTCTCTCTACCATATGATTTCTGTAAAAAAATGAGAAGCACATAACTAAGGTTTATAAATGAATTTATCTTTATTATGAGGTGTAGACATTTTAAACATTATAATGATATGTAGGCTTTACACATTGTTTGCTTTTTTTTTTTTTTTTGAGATAAGAGTCTCAAAAAGAGTCTTGGTCACCCTCGGTAGAGTGCTGTGGTGTCTTAGCTCACAGCAACCTCAAACTCTTGGGCTCAAGTGATCCTCTTGCCTCAGCTTCCCAAGTAACTGGGAATACAGGGGCCCACCACAACACCGGCTATTTTTTTTTTGTTGTCATTGTGGTTCTTTTTGTTTTTGTGAGGAAGAGTCTCACTGCGTCACAGCTCTCAGTAACCTCAAACTCTTGAGCTTAAGCAATCCTTTTCCTCAGCCTCCCAAGTAGCTGGAACTACAGGCACTCGCCACAATGCCCAGTTATTTTGTTTGTTTGTTTAGCAGGCCCAGGCCAGATTCAAACCCACCAGCCCCAGAGCATGTGGCCAGCACCTAACCACTGAGCTACAGGCGCCCAACCTGAATTCTTTAAATATGAATAAACTGAATATGACACAAGATAACTCAAGTACACCTCTTACCAAGACCATAGTATTCATATGGAGTTTCTTTCTTTTGAGACAAATCTCACTCTGTTGTCTGGGCTAGACAGCAGTGGTGTCATCATATTCACTGCAACTTCAAACTCCTAGGCTCTAGCAGGCTTCCTGCCTCAGCCTCCTGAGTAGCTGGGATTACAGGTATGCACCACCACGTCTGGCTAATTTTTTTACATTTTGTAGAGAAAGGAGCTTGCTATATTGCTCAGCATCATCTTGAATTCAAGTGATCTTCCCACTTTAGGTTCCTAAATTGCTAAGATTACAGTTTCCAAGGAAACTATACTATAACATTGGATATCTATGTCACATATAAGTATGAGGGAAAATTATTCTAATTCTAATAATAAATAAATTTGAAGCAGGGCTTTGTTCTTATTCTCTGCTTATTTTTAAAATTTCATGTCATTCTAAGATTCTGTCTGGACATGTGATTTTCTCCTGTGAGAGAAAATTACCTTTGACTTCTCCTGGGATTTTTGTACTGATCTTCAATATTCTGGTCTTTCCATTTTATTCCTAAAATGCAGATCCATAAATAATATATTATTACAAAATTATAAGAAATATGTCAGATTTATCTTCATGGTACATTTTAGCAATGCAAGACTTATTCACCAAAGTACAGTTGGTCCTTGAACAACAAGGGTGTGAACTGCACAAGTCCACCTCTACCAGGATGTTTTCAGCTTCTCTCATTCCTCAGAAAGTAAGACCAAACTCTCCTTTTCTATAGTCTATTCAAGGTGAAGAAAATAAGAATGAAGACCTTAATGATGATCCGCTTACACTTGAAGGACAGTAAATAGTTTCTCTTCCTTAATATTTTATTAACATTTTCTTTTCTCTAGCTTCCCTTTTTATAGGAATACAGAATAAAATACACATAACATACAAAATATGTTTAACCAATTGTTTACGGTAGTAAGGCTACCTGTCAACAGAAGGCTGTTAAGTAGAAAGTCCTAGGGGAGTCCAAAGTTATATGAGAATTTCAACTGCTTAGGTCAAGTTCAGCATCCCAAACCCCTGAGTTGTTCAAGGGTCAACTGTGCTCACTTTCCATATTACAAATCATTAAACAGCACTAATGACCAAGAAACACTTGTTCCCTAATTGAATAAATGAGAAAACGATGTCACTCTTACCTATAGAGTCCAGGTTCCTGATGGTTTCCTGCATCACATCTATGTAGAGATTCTTCTGTGAGGGACCTAGCAAAGCCCACTCTTCCCAAGTGAAGTTCACAGCCACATCTTCAAAGGCCACTGAGTCCTGAAACACCCAACATATACAGAGGAAGTAAGTTAAGACTCACAGCACAAACTGAGATCTATACTCACTTCAGAAGAACTTTCCCAACATGTACTGCCTTGGGGAGAATCAAACCACTACTCTCTGTATATACTCATTTGCTCCCACATAGCAATTCTGATGCTGGAATTGAACATATTCCATACAGTCACAGCTACATAGGAACATGACTCTTGGTGAGTTACCTAGGAGATGATCTGACTGAATTATCCCTAATATCTAATTGTACAGTGGATCTGTAGTTCCTGTCTTGAAGGAGCCCTATTGCCTATTGTGCAATGGATAGTTAACATTAGCAGTCCTGAGACTATATATCCTTAAAAATGCTGTTCATGGAGTTCAACCATTGATATTATCAAGGCACTAGATTTAGGGATGGACCTTACCAATGTAACTAATAAGAGGGGCTGAGTGTACCTAAGTTGCTTATGCAAACAATATGGTATTTTCTTTTTTCTTTCTTTTTTTTTTTTTAGAGACAGAGTCTTATCGCCCTCAGTAGAGTGCTTTTGTGTCACGGCTCACAGTGACCTCTAACTCCTGGGGTTAGGCGATTCTCATACCTCAGCCTCCCATGTAGCTGGGATTACAGGCACCTGCCACAATACCCAGCTAAGTATTTTTTTTCTTTTCTTTTTTTTTTTTTTGTAGAGACAGAGTCTCACTTTATGGCCCTCGGTAGAGGGCCATGGCCTCACACAGCTCACAGCAACCTCCAACTCCTGGGCTTAAGCGATTCTCCTGCCTCAGCCTCCCGAGTAGCTGAGACTACAGGCACCCACCACAACGCCCAGCTATTTTTTGGTTGCAGTTTGGCCGGGGCCAGGTTTGAACCCGCCACCCTCGGCATATGGGGCCGGCGCCCTACCGACTGAGCTACAGGCGCCGCCCTTTCTTTTTTTTTTTTTTAGAGAGAGTCTCACTCTGTCATCCTTGGTAGAGTGCCGTGGCATCACAGCTCACAGCAACTTCCAGCTCTTGGGCTTAGGTGATTCTCTTGCTTCAGCCTCCCCAGTAGTTGGGATCACAGTGCCCACCACAACACCTGGCTATTTTTTTGTTGCAGTTTGGCCAGGGCCGGGTTTGAACCCACCACTCTTGGTATATGGGAACAGTGCCCTACCCACTGAGCCACAGGTGCTGCCCAGTATTTCCTTATTTTGTGTCTTTCCTCTAAGAAGTTGTAATTTTGTTACAAACTTGGCAGAAGGAACCTACCTGAAATCGAATCAACTCATAAATGTCCCAAGAAAAAGCAAAAGTAAAAGCAATAGGCCCAGATAGTTTCACTGGTGAATTCTGCCAAACATTGAATAAATAAAACCAATTCTATTCAGTATCTCCGAGAAAACAGAAGCAGAGGTAACACTTTCTAATTCGTTATAAGGCCAACATTACCCTAACACCAAAACTAGACAGATCTTACTTACATTCTCTCCTATGTGAGGCTGTGAGAAGAAGACTGCTATCTGCAAATCGGGAAGCAGGACCGTATCAGAGAACTGACCTACTTAAATTTGAATTCCCAGACTCTACA
This sequence comes from Nycticebus coucang, assembly GCF_027406575.1. Taxonomy (NCBI): domain Eukaryota; kingdom Metazoa; phylum Chordata; class Mammalia; order Primates; family Lorisidae; genus Nycticebus; species Nycticebus coucang. The sequence continues at coordinate 65,445,957 of NC_069782.1, read as the reverse complement.
CATTTGAGAAATGTTTACTTGTTGTTTAAGGCATGCACTAATGGTAATCCATGACAGGCCTTAAGTGACTGAGATAGAGAAGCTCTTTCCCAAACACATCAAGACTCTGAAGTCAGTCGGGCACAGTGGCTCACACCTGTAATCCTGGCATTTTGGAAGGCCAAGACAAGCAGATTGCTGGAGCTCAGGAGTTCAAGACCAGCCTGAGCAAGAGTGAGACCCAGTCTCTACTAAAAATAGAAAAACTAGCTGGGCATTGTGGCGGACATCTGTAGACTAAGCTACTCAAAAAGCTAAGGCAAGAGGATCACTTGAGCCCAGGAGTTTGAGGTTGCTATGAACTATGAAGCCACGGCACTCAACCAGGGTCACTGAGTGAGACTCTGTCTCAAAAGAAAAAAAAAAAAAAAGACTTTGATATCTATAGTAATCAGGAGAGCATAGTATTAGCAGAATGATGGGTACATACAAGGTCTGATAATTAAGTTCTCTAACATGCTACTGTGTGCTTATGGTGGCATACCGTACAAACAGTGTGGTAAGGTTTCATAATCTTGAGTATATCAGTGTCTCACAGCTGTGTTTGTGTCAACACGTAGCCGTGTCCTGCTTAGTGGTATTCTTTATTGTTGTTGCATGTTTTGGGGAGCCATCACAAGAATGTCAGAGCTTGAATTAGAGCAGCAAACAAACACTAAATTTCTTGTGAAACCTGGCAAGAGTGGAAATAAAATCAAGGACATGTTAGTCCAGGTTTATGAGGACAATGCAAGAAAATGGTAGTGTACAAATGGATTAAATGTTTTGCTAAGAGAGAAAAATCCTGATGAGGAGAGGTCAGGTGGCCAATAACAAACAGAACTGAAGAAACATTACAAAAATTTGTCAAATTGTGTGTCAAAATCATTGCTGATTGTGAGAACCTAAACACTAACAAACAGTTATAGGAAAAACTTAACTGAAAATCTTGGCATGAGAAAGATGTATACAAAAATGATCCTGAAGGAACTCACCAATGAGCAAAAGCAAAAGAGAATAGAAGTTTGCCAAGACCTTTAGGAGAGAAAAGATGATATTTGGGGCCATGTTAGCACTGGTGATGAAACATGGGTGTACAAACAAGACCCTAAAACAAAGCGTCAAAGTATACAATGGAAGTTAACCAATTCTCCACAACCAAAAAAGTTCTGTCAGTCCAAATCAAGAGTCAAGATGATGTGGATAACCTTCTTTGATAACAGAAAGATTATTTATTATGAATTTGTACCAACTGGACAAACAGCTAACTAATTTTTCTATTTGGAAGGACTGAAAAACTGCGTGAAAAAGACGAAAACAACCAGTTTTCATGGCTCTTGCACCACAACAATGCACTAACTCACATGGTGCTGTCTGTGAGGGAGTTTTTAGCCAGTAAACAAGTAACTGTATTGGAACATACTTTCTATTCACCTGATCTGGTCCCCAGTGACTTTTTTCTTAACCTGAAAAGAAAAGAAATATTGAAAGGAAGACATCTTGATAACATTTAGGATCTCAGCTGAACAACTCCAATGGCCATCCCAGAAAAAGAGTTCCAAAATTGTTTTGAAGAATGGACCAAGCACTGGCATTGGTGCGTAGCCTCCCAAGGAGTACTTTGAAGGTGACCATAGTGATACTCAGCAATGAGGTATATAGCACTTTTTCAAGAATGAGTTCACGAACTTAACTGTCAGATCTTGTAGACCAATGGAAAATGCCAAATTAGAAAAAGAGATCTACTTAAGAGACAAGAACCTATGAAGGAGGAGGTCCTGCCAGGTAATGATAGAAATGACAGACATTTCAACACAAGAGACAGGAACAATACCACCATCTCATTGCCTGACCATTAGTGTGTCTCCAAAGATTGAAAACAGAGGTTCAGGAAAGAAAACCTGGGTGTCCTATGGTGCCAAATATTTACATTTTTATATCCTTTTTTCTTTTTCTCATTCCTCATGTTGAATCTTTTATTTAATATTTCAGATTAATATGAAGGTACAAAACCATTAGGTTACAATGTTTCTATTTGTTAGCTAAGGTCCCTGTTGTAATAGTGTCCTGTACCCAGAAGATGTGCCAAATACCCTTACATTGGGCTCATTAGCTGGAAGCTTATTAACCCTTCCTCCTTTCTCCCCCCAACTTGAATTAAATTGAGTTTTTCTCTTGTGTGAGCCTGTATTAGTTCATCTACTGGCTTCATATTGAGTACATTGAATACCAGCTTTTCTCTTCTATGATACTTTACTAAACACAATGCTCTCCAACTCTATTCAGGTTAATACAAAATATATAAAGCCTATATTCTTTTTTTTTCCCCTATTTATTTATTTTTATTTCAGGTTAATGCGAGGGTACAAACAACTAGGTTACAATGTTTGCATTTGTTAGGTAGAGTCCCTCTTGTAGTTGTGTCCCACAGAAATATCAATTAAAAAAATATATAGAGAGAAAATAACAAATAAGCCAGACTCACTTAGTAGAGAAACCAGAAGGCAAACGTTCTTAACATGCAGAGTAGGCGAGCCTGAAGGTGCTGGAGCTGGACCCTGGGAACCTCAGTCTCACCACCACCTGGTATATGACCCTGGGTGAGCTACTTAATCACTCTGTGTCTCACCGCAAGATGGGGATGAGAATCAATCTACCTAACATCCCTGGCATGGAGTAAACACTCAGTGAATAGCCATTTATTATTACAATGCCAGAGAATATTAAAACAAGATGTCCAATCTCACCATTTGTTTTAGGTAAAGAAATTGAGCTGGATAGAAAGGTGATGACTTCAGTAAGGCAGGATGAAGCCTGAAATCCAGACAGACCAGTTGCGGGGAGACAGGGAGCATGCTTTCGGGTGACACACAGTTGTATTCAAATCCAAACCCTGCCCAGATCTACAGTCCAGGGGCTACAGGGACAAGTTCTTAAGCCTATCTTGTCCAAGACTTTGATTGTGGTTTGGTTAGCTCTACTTAAGGGAGAACTTTTTAAGGATGGAATGGGCTGCCTTGGAGAAAGAGCAAGCTCTCCATCAGGGGGATTAAGGCTGTGTTAGCTCTTGGAGGGATGGAAGGCCTGTATTCTTTTTATAGCTGAACAGTATTCCATGGTATACATACACCAGTTTATTAATCCATTCATGGGTTGATGGGCACTTGGGTTGTTTCCACATCTTGACGATTACTAGTTGAGCTGTGATAAATAATCTAGTGCAAATGTCCTTATAATAAAATGTTTTCATTCTTCTAGGTAGATGCCTAGTAATAGGATTGTGGGATCTAATGGAAGGTCTATTTTGAGTTCTTTGAGGATTCTCCATACTTCTTTCCAAAGAGGTTGTATTACTTTGCAATCTCACCAACAGTGTAAAGGGGTTGATTATTTAGATTATTGGTTCTCAACCTGTGGGTCGTGACCCACAGGAAATGTATTAAAGGGTCACAGCATTAGGAAAGTTGAGAACCACTGATTTAGATGAAGGGTATACCAGAGGACTCCTCCCATTCCATGATATCCAGCTGTGCCTCTGGGAGGTCCCACCCTCATGCCACAGGCTGTCTTCTGGAAGGAGTGACCCAGGACCTGATATACCTGCTAAGAAAACTGGTAGCCTTGTGCATCTTGGGGCAGCCCCCAGCAGTTCTGAAACCCAAGACCAGGAAAAGATAATAGGCTGAGGACACCTCACCAAGAAAAGTTTCCAAAGAAGAATTTCAACCCAAGGACATTCTGATAACATGGCTGTGCCCTGACAAGATAAAAGGAGAGTTACAAAGATTTTTTTTTTTTTAACAGAGGAATGTCAGGTGGTTATTCTCTGCATTCCTCATATGTCAAAAAGAAAAACAATCTTTTTAAAAGAGCCATATACATCGCGCCTGTAGTTCAGTAAGTAGGGTATCAGCCACATACACCAAGCCTGGTGGGTTCGAACCCAGCTGGGGCCAGCTAAAACAACAATGACAACTGCAACCAAAAAATAGCCGGGCATTGTGGTGGATGCCTGTAGTCCCAGCTACTCGGGAGGGTGAGGCAAGAGAATCGCCTAAGCCCAGGAGTTGGAGGTTGCTGTGAGCTGTGACGCCATAGCACTCTACTGTCTACTCTACATAGGACGACATAGTGAGACTCTGTCTCAAAAAAAAAAAAAAAAAAAGAGCCAATATATGTCTACTGAAAACAGAAAAAGTAACCAGGCATGATGTGGACAGCTGTAGTACCAGCTACTCTAGAGGCTGACGAAGGAGGATCCCTTGAGCCCAAGAATTTGAAGCCGCAGTGAGCTATGGGGAAAAGTAAAAGGGAAGGTAAAAAGGAAAAGGGAAAAGGAAGAAAGCAAGCCGGGGGACAGAGGTGACAATGTTGCTGTGAAATGAGGAACGAAAGGTAGTGATACAAAATGCTGGGAAGGACCTGAAACCCAAGGCATTTAGAGCCAGCCCTAGGGGAAGCTGGGTTGAGGGGACAAGGCGTTGGATTTAAGACCCAGCTACTCACACCTTCGAAAGCCCCGAGAATTGGTCGCTCTTGAAACAAATAAGAGAAAGGAACACCACAGACAGCAGCTCCTACTTACTAGGATCCACACACGCCAAATCGCAACCCTCCCCCATGACCTCGGTGACGTTGTCACCGCACATTCTCGGGACACCGGGAGGTATCCACAGTGGGCTCCGGGGGTGAGAACGAGATCACTGCGCATGGGCAGGAAGGGACGGCGGGGGCGGGGCGGCCAGCCCCACCCTGCTGACCCGAGAAACCGAGGGCCAAGCTGTCCCAGTGGCTACTTGGATCCGCAGACTCCGGAGCGGATAGCGGGGAGGCCCGGGTCCCGCCGCAGCCGGTTCCGCCGGTTTCAACCAGCCAGTGCTCCCCGCCTGGGCACGTCCGCCCCCGCACACTCACCATTTCCCGGCTTCCGGGTGTCCCAGTGGCCTCTCTATGGCTACGGCTACCAGTGTTGGTTACACCACGATCGAGGCTGCCATGGACTTACTTCACGAATCCCTCAGTACGGAGCCCAACCCAGAGCGCTGGGATGGGGAAGAGACTCCCCGGGGCTTTTTGAACCCCGCGGCGTCTTTCCGGTGGCGTGTGTGATTGACAGGTCTCAAGACGGCGCTCCGGCGGCCCTGAATGGATAGTCCTCCAAGTCCCGCCCTCTGGGAAAATGACTGACAGAAAAGAAGCGATCTTAACCCTTAGCTGAGGGGAGCCAGATGACAGATCCTATACACAGCCCCTTGGCAGGTGAGCTTCCTCTATGAGCTGGGACCTAACACATCGCAGGGGGCATTTTTATTTAAACACAGTACTCAATGCCCCTTTCCTGCTTCTTGCTGCAGAAGGAGTCATTAGAGTGTGCAGGAAATTCCACATGTCAGAAAGGAGCTATGGTTCTCCTTAGAGAGGGAAAGGTGCCCAGTCCACATCTGGCCTCCATGGATCAGGAATTTGGGATGAATGTTGAGGGAAGCATGGCCAAGGTTTCCTCACACCTTCTCTCTCAATCTAGTCATTCTCAGGCAAGGAAATAAAAATATGCCAACATAATAAAATCATTAAATGTACCGAAAAATTGGATTTGCATTACCACATTTATAAAGGTCTCAAAAGAGATGCAAAAACTTGAACCAACTCAGATAAGCAGCCTGCTGCACCCACAGTTCACATACCACCATTCAGGAGGTTAAATATATTACCAAGCTTGGGAGCCAGACTGCTGAAATGAACCCCAGAATGGATCAGAACCTGGTAATGGGGCCAGGATACTTAACGATTTAACTCTGGGAAGTCAACATACCCTCTTGTCCCTTCTGCAGGGTATTATTGTATAATCTCCCAAACAGAAAGAGATTCTTTCACTTGCAGGGTATCAAGTCAATAGATACAGCCAAGGCTGGTGCAATGGCCCACAACTGTAATCCTAGCACTCTGAGAGACTGAGGCAGGAGAATCAATCTGATGTCAGAAGTTGGAGACCAGCCTGAGGAAAGCAAGACTGCCTCTATACTGAAAATAGAAAAATTAGCCATATGTGGCAGGTGCTTCCCAGCTACTCCAGATGCTGAGGCGGGATGATTGCTTGACTTCAGAAGTTGGAGGTTGCTGTGAACTAGGCTGATGCCCTGGCACTCTAGCCTGGGCAACAGAGTGAGACACTATGTAAAAAAAAAAAAAAAATAGGACTCGGTACCTGTAGCACAGTGGTTACCGCACCGGCCACATGCACCAAGGCTGGTGGGTTTGAACCTAGCCCAGGACAGCTAACCAACAATGACAACTGCAACAACAACAACAAAAAAAAAAAAAGCCTGGCGTTGTGGCAGGTGCCTGTAGTCCCAGCTATTTGAGAGACTGAGGCAAGAGAATCGCTTAAGCCCAAGAGTTTGAGGTTGCTGTGAGCTGTGATGTCACAGCACTCTACCGAATGCAACATAGTGAGATTCTGTCTCAAAAAAAAAAAAAATGGACACAGCCAATAGACAGCCAAAATGGTTATAGCAAGGTTAATTTTTTTTTTTTTTACTTTTTTTTTTTTTTTGAGACAGAGTCTCAAGCTGTCGCCCTGGGTAGAGTGCCGTGGCATCACACGGCTCACAGCAACCTCCATCTCTTGGGCTTAAGCGATTCTCTTGCCTCAGCCTCCCAAGTAGCTGAGAGTATAGGTGTCTGCCACGATGCCTGGCTATTTTTTTGGTTGTAGTTGTCATTGTTGTTTATTGGCGGGCCCGGGTTGGATTCGAACCCACCAGCTCCGGTGCATGTGGCTGGCGCCTTAGCTGCTTGAACTACAGGCGTCGAGCCAGCAAAGTTAGTTTCTTAACACAAGTAATAAGCACACCAGGGATAATTCTGAAAGCAGAGTGCCCCAAAACAAGAGGATTGGTTGGGCTGGTTTTATAGTCGAGGGTGATGAGGCATGATCTGATAGGACCCTGCAATGAGGCAATGCTAAGAGGAGTTCAAGGTTACAGTGAGCTATGATCACACCACTGAACTCTAGCAGGGTGACAGAGCCGGACTCTGTCAACAATAAGAAGAGAGAGAGAGGCTTGGCACCTGTAGCACAGTGGTTATGGTGCCGGCTACATACACTGAGGCTGGCGGGTTCGAACCCAGTCCGGATCAGCTAAACAACAATGACAACTGCGACAACAACAACAACAAAAAAAATAGCCAGGCATTATGGCTGATAGAATTGGGATACACTGGTGAGGCCTGCTGCTCATTGGGTAGGGTGCCAGCCCCACATAGCGAGGGTGGCTGGTTCGAAACTGGCCCTGGTCAAACTGCAACAAAAAAATAGCCAAGCGTTGTGGCAGGTGCCTGTAGTTGCAGCTACTTGGGAGGCTGAGGCAAGAGAATTGCCTAAGACCAAGAGTTGGAGGTTGCTGTGAGCTGTGACGCCATGCACTCTACCGAGGACGACATAATGAGACTCCGTCTAAAAAAAAAAAAAAAAGGGCAGCAGCTCTCAAATTTTCATTTATTGGCTTCTGCCATCAGACAAAACCGGCAGTTTCTCAGAATTCCCCAGGGTACTCTGAAAAAATGAGATTTCTCTCAGGAATGTGGTTTTTATGCTTTTTTGTGTTTGTTTGTTTGTTTTGAGACAGAGTTTCACTTTGTTGCCCTGGGTAAAGTGCCATGGCGTCACAGCTCACAGCAACGTCCAGCTCTTGGGCTTAGGTGATTCTCTTGCCTCAGCCTCCCGAGTTGCTGGGACTACAGGCGCCCGCCACAACACCCAGCTAGTTTTTTGTTGTTGTTGCAGTTTGACCGGGGCTGGGTTTGAACCCGCTACCCTTGGTACATGGGGCCAGCGCCCTAACTCAGTGAGCCACAGGTGCTACCCCAGGACTGTGTTTTAAATGCAGCAGGACAGGTCACTAGGCAAAACTATGCCCAAAGCCAAACCTTCCCCACAAACCATGTCCAGCTTGCAGAGGCCCTCATCGGAGGTTTAACTGCCCAAGTTCTTCTGAGAATTTGGTTTGCAGACACTCCCAGAAGGGGGCTAAATTCTCTCCTGAGAACCTGGTTCGTGGATGCACCCAAAATGTGCCTGAATTTCCCGACCTTCTGGGCCTAGGTGTTGAAGATTCATGGTTCCGAGAGGATCACAGTGCCCTCTGGATAATAGCAAAGTCTAAACTCTGGGATATTTTGCTAGTGAAAGGTAAGCCAATTTCTTTTTCATTGTATTTATTTATTTATTTATTTTGAGACAGAGCCTCAAGCTGTCACCTTGGGTAGAGTGCTGTGGCATCACAGCTCACAGCAACCTCCAACTCCTGGGCTCAGGCAATTCTCCTGCCTCAGCCTCCCAAGTAGCTGGGACTACAGGTGCCTGCCACAACACCCGGCTGTTTTTTTGGTTGCAGCCATCATTGTTGTTTAGCAGGCCCAGGCTGGATTCAAACCTGTCAGCTCAGGTGTATGTGGCTGGTGCCTTAGCTGCTTGAGACACAGGCACCAAGCCTGCCAATTTCTTTTTTAATAGACATGGGAGCAACCTTTTCCATGCTGCCATCTTATAAAGGTCCTTTAGAACAGACAGAGATCTCGGTGATGGGTATTGATGGTAATGTTCTCTACCTTTATGGTTCATACTATCTGGACACTCTTTCTCAAATTCATTCCTTATTATTCCCTCATATAATGTTCCCCTACTAGGTAGAGATATTCTCTGAAAATTGCAAGAAACCTTGACGATTCCCGCTGGTTCCCACCTCTCACTACCCATCCTGCTTCTCTCCAACCTTCCCCAACAACTCCTCCATTCTCTCAATTTGACCTCCCTCTAGATCCTATTGTAACACTACACCCTTTTCCAAATATTTCTCTTTTTCCCTTACCTAATCCTGAAGGTCCCTGGTTTATTGATAACAGTTCTTTTTTTTTTTTTTTTTTAGAGACAGAGTCTCATTTTATCACCCTCAGTAGAGTGCCATTGCGTGACACAGCTCACAGCAACCTCCAACTTCTAGGCTTAAGTGATTCTCTTGCCTCAGCCTCCTGAGTAGCTTGGACTATAGGTGCACACCAGAATGCCTGGCTATTTTTTTGTTGCAGTTTGGCTGGTGCCAGGTTTGAACTAGCCACCCTAGGTATATGGGGCTGGCACCCTACTCACTGAGCCACAGGCGCTGCCCTGATGGCAGTTCTTTTAAGCCCACTGCTCACTCTATTGCCAAGGCAGGTTTTGCTATTGTGTCTTCTTCCCACATTATCACCTCTGTTACTCTGACCGCGGGCACTTCCTCGAAACAAGCAGAACTCTTAGTCCTCACTGAAGCCTTACAACTCACCATGCAGCCATATGGCAAGAAAGGGGATTCTTTACGACCCAAGGCTCCTATATCATCTATACCACACTCATTAAAGACCTCCTAAATGGAGCTACACTTCCAAAGGAAATTGCCATTGTTCACTGTAAAGGTGGTGACCTCATTCCTAGACTCAGTCTCTCTAGCTCTATTCAGAGTGACAACAGCCCAGCTTTCATTAGTCACATCACCTCCCAAATCTCACAAGCCCTAGGAATTCAGTGGCATCTACATGTGCCTTACAGAATCCAATCATCAGGAAAAGTAGAACAGACCAATAGCATCCTTAAATAACATCTCACAAAATCAGTACTCCAACACAAATAAGATTGGATTAAGCTCCTCCCCATCGCATTACTCCACCTTCACTCCACCCTTCACAAACCCCTCTTTTATAGCCCCTTTGAAATAATGTATGGCAGAACTATTGTTCTGGGCCCTGGAACCCCTCCAGACTTTATCATAGGAAACTGTTTTCTCACCCTCCAGGAATCCAGGAATGAACTTAGGAAACAATAGACCAGCTCCTACCCCAACCCCCAGCAGAGAAAATCAGAGACCAGTTGGCAGGGCAACAAGTTCTCCTCAAATCTCTCTTGCCCCACAAGACTTTATCTCCTCATTGGACAGGCCCTCACACAGTTCTTTACATGGCTGTTCACCTTGTGGACACCCCAGTTTGAATACACTGATCCCGAACAAAACTGTGTCCTACAGAAAAACTTCCAACACTGAAGAACTATCACTGGAAGTTGCAAGCACCATCTCCCGCCACCTTAAACTCACCAGGATCCCTGAAGAATCCACTTCCTAATAAATGTGTAACATTCCTCCCTGATATTTTCCTTTGCTCTATAACTTTTCTCAGGATGCCTGGCTACTCTCACATGTTCAAAGTAGGAACAACCTCCTTGAAGCCTCTAAAAATCTGTGACTACAGGGCACCTTCCGAGACTTTCTCCCTGAAGAAACCCAATTTTCTTCTTCCTTCTTTTTTTCCTTCTGGCTACCCCTCCTGGGGATTCTGGCCTTTCTCCCCTACCTATCAACCTTGATCGATGATAAAGTCGCTAATTATAATCCTTCTCATTCTCAGTTACAGATCAGCAATTCTTTGCTTCATCTCTTGATTTATTGAGCAGTCATCTGAAAACTGCTCATATCCTCTCCTTACTGAATATCAACCAACTCAGACTGAAAATCCAGAAGTATTCCTGTAAACATCACTACCCTTTCCCTTCCCATTTTTCTTTTAACAGGCAGTGCACTTAGCCCCCTCCTCTTGCAGGAAGCAGCCTGAGAGAAGCCACGCCCATCACCAGCCTCCTTATAATAGATTAGGAAGTTGAGAATGATAGAATAGGGTTACCAACCCTCTCAGGAAATAGCGAATGGACCAATCCAGGCCCCCCCTAACCTTGTCCCACCTACCTGCCCAGGTAAAACTATGGACAGACCAATCCTAGTGGTCCTAACCCTTTAAATTCCTGTCCACCATAGCCCATGTGTGGATTTCTCCTTAGTCAGGAATTTCACCCTACCAGCCCTCCAGGTGGAATAAAAGCCACTTTAATTGCACAAATTGGATCTCCCTTTTCCTTTCATCTTGAATCTTTGAATGATTTTATCCTTGGATCTGGAACCTTCCAGTGGCAGGCACCTGTAGTCCCAGCTAATTGGGAGGCTGAGTCAAGACAATCCCTCAAGCCCAAGAGTTTGAGGTTGCTGTGAGCTGTCACACCATGACACTCTACAAAGGGTGACATAGTGAGACTGTCTCCCCCAACCCCCCCAAAAAAACTGAACACGTTCCCAGGTGACTGCCAAAGAGAGCAGAGGGGCAGATTACAGATGCCATCTCCTGAGCTGCCTAGTGGGCAGGTACTGCTGGGCTGTAAGATGATGGTTGTGCTGAGAGAGGATACCTGGAAAAATTAAAGTCTAAGAAAATAGAAGTTTTCTTTCTTTTTATTTATTTTATTTTATTTTTGCAGTTTTTGGCCAGTGCTGGGTTTGAACCCACCACCTCTGGCATATGGGGCGGCACCCTACTCCTTTGAGCCACAGGCACTGCCCCAAGAACAGAGGTTTTCTCAAGGAGATCCCAAGGATACACCTGTGAGGTCCTCCTTGTGATGACTCAGCTCTTAGGAATTTGTAAAAACTTAACTGAGAGGTCAAAGACCAAAAACAAAAGATTATTCCGAGATTCGAAATGAAAGGAAAACAGGATCCAGGCTCTGTGTGGGCAACATCGGCCTTTTATTCCAACCCAGTGAGGGCAAACTAAGTTCAAGAAAGAAGTCAGCACATGGATAAAGATGAAGGAGGTGGGGTTTAAAGGTCAGAAAAGTGGTAATCAAGACATTCTCTTTCCTGTGTTGGACATCTTTTGGAAGGGTGGGGATTGGCCTGTTTACCTTTCCTAGGTGGGACATCTGGTGGGAAAGGGAAGGGGGTTGATTCTTTTAGGCAGGTCTACCCTATTTGGGCAGGGTTCCTACATTTGACTCTATCATTAATTTCCTGGGTCCTGGAGGCTGACCCTTGCTTCCACTTCTGTGAAAGCCTGTGGCTCTGTAAAAGCCAGAGCCTGCTTCTCCAGTTTGATTCAAACTGACCAATGAGAAAGGTCAGTTGGGCCAGAAATTTTTTACTGGGGATATAAAAGAGAAGACTAAGCCCGCTGGGGTGAATTCTGTGCTGTCTCTCCACTGGTAAACTAAAACCTTTTCTTTTCTAATCACGGTGTTTGGATGCTCTTTCTCTCCATTGGGCCTCTTCTTCCTGCAACATTTCTAGTTCCCTGACCAGGAAGCGAGACTATCTGAGGAGAAAACAGGCTCAGACGCACCTAGATGTTGTGCCAACCCTCTGGACACCCACAGGGGCCTCTCATCAGCCTGGGCTACATGAACCACTGAGCACCAGAGATGAGTTTCACATCCCTATGTGGAGGCTTCAACTGGACGGAGAAAGGACTCTCTTGGTGGGTCTTCGAGGAGTCAAACACCATGAAGATGGGTGGTGCTTGTGGCTCAAGAAGTAGGGCGCCGGCCCCATATGCCGAAGGTGATGGGTTCAAACCCAGCCCTGGCCAAAAACTGCAAATAAATAAATAGATAAAATTAAAAAAACACCGCAAAGAACTGGCTCCTGCATTGGGACACATCTGAGGCAAGGTAGGACTGGTCGGGGCCCACTAATTTGGGTGGAAAAGGGGTCTCCTCAACCCTTTGATCACTGACTGGATATGTGGGAGACATGAAAGAGTGTGGGTATGTTGTGACTGAGATGGACACTGAGGGTGGGGTTCCAACTTCCCCTCACAGGGCCTAGGGGAGTATTGGTTCCAAACTGTGGTACCGCCTCCTATGGCTAACGTGGCAGTTGAAGGGGGAAATTGAAGCTGCCCTGGTTAGGAAATGGGTTGAAATTGTGTACTTGTGAGTGCTTGGAGACTGACTGAGACAAGTAACAACAGGTGGGGGCTCCACCACCTCCGCTTCACAGGGCAAAACAATTGTGTGACTGCCCCCTGGCCATATCCCAGTTTTTACCCTATCTGTGGCCCTGTTTTTGCCCCATCTGTGACGCATTTGTGGTTTGTCTGAGGGAAGGAAATGGGAAACACACAGGTAAGCTCACTTCATTGGGAACTATGCTAAAGCATTTTAAGAAAGGGTTTACAGGAGACTTATGTTGTAACTATGACCCCGGGGAGATTGAGAACTTCATGTGAGCAAGAATGACTCAGATGCCTTGTTGGTCAAGCAATTGTGGTATCCTTTGAGATGAAATTAGTTATAAATCTGTTATTAAAGTTCAAATGTTCGAAGATTATAAAACTGCTGCCTCTGTAATATTTCTAAATGTGCTAGATTTGAGTGTGAGCTTATGCTCTTGATTTCACACCTCTGAATTCTGAGGTCTAGAGAGGTAACTATGGTGAGAGACATATTCCCCATACTCAGGCCAGCAGCTACAGGGCACAGTCTAGCCTACATGGCCACTTCTCCTCTGCTGCAACTTTGCCCCCTGGCTATCCTGAGAGAAACTGGATTCTAGTTTCCTGCTTTCTGGCCTCAACTCTGCACCTAGTAAAAGAATTAAGGACATAGGACCTATCCTTTTCAGCCTCTTTGATGCCACATGGCCAGGTGAGACTTAGGGGGGCAATGAAAAAACATCAGAAATGATGCCTATGTTGTGGTATCAGAACATTTTTTGGTAACTTAAAACCTTAAAGTCATGTTATTACTTTACTGAAATTTCTTCTTCAGTAGGTCCTTGATCTCAGTGATTTAAAGAATGAACCCAGACCACAGATCAGTGGTAAGATAAGATTTTATTAGACAGAAAAGAATGCAGAAGGAGTAAAAAGTGCCAGAGCTTCTGGCAAAGGGCAAGTAAGACCCAAGTCAAAATCTTCCTTTGTCTGGAGGTTTATATTACACTTTGGCCAGGACTTAGTAGGTGGGAAAACACCTTTACAAACTTAATGAGTGTATTGATGAATGAATGCAGTCCCTCCCCTGGGGCAAGGTTATTAGGTCTTTGCAGTTTTTGTCTGAGGGAAGGGATTAGGATATGTGCTCCCTACTCAAGGTGAAACCACCCACAAACGTTTCAGGCTGCTTTGTTCATGACCTTGCTAGAGCCCAGGGGATGAGGCCAGTTTGTGCCTAGATATGGGGGTCTGATTTCTGAGCTCATCTGGGCCTAAAGAATAGGGGGTCCCTGTCCAGCCCTGAGTAGGGGAAATCCTGTATCAATGTTACATTCCATAAAATGTTTCTAATTTGTAAAATGTAATAATTTGGTTGTTTAGATTGTTTGGGAAACTGAGTCTTTGTCAAAGAATAAGATTCCTTTTGTGTGTGTGTGTGTCATAGCTCACAGCAACCTCCAACTCTTGGGCTCAAGTGATCCTCTTGCCTTAGTTTTTCTGTTTTTAGTAGAGATGGGGTCTCACTTTTTGCTCAGACTGGTCTTGAACTTGTGAGCTCAAGCAATCTATCCACCTCGGCCTCTGAGAGTGCTAGGATTACAGGAGTGAGCCACTGCGCCTGGCAAAATAAGATTCTTTTAAACTTTCTAATTACCAGTTTAGCCAAGGGAATAATTAACTTGATAGTAAACTGTGATCCTGTTTTGTGAAAAGTGATTTTTTTGAGAGTAAGAAAAATTAGACAGAAAGGAAAATGGCATTGTGTAAGAAAGGATCTTGTGTGGTATCTTTTGTCCTGAAACAGAATTTTTTTTTTTAAGAAAATGAAAGGCAGGGCAAACCAGAAGGTTTAGAGTGTTTGTAAATTATCTGTGTGGTTGAATAGGTTCATAAAAGGAAATTTGTGAAGGAATTTGCATGTGATCCAGTGGACTATGTATTGCCTTTAGAATCTTTTGGCTTGTAATCTTGTTTGAACAAATGTTTTAAGCCTTTGATAATTGTCAAAACTTCCAAAATCAAAACTCTAAATTTGGTCTTTTGCAAATATTAAGACCACTGAAAGTCTAACAAAGACATATTAGGCTTATTTGGTATGTTAAAACTGTATAGAAAATATTGTCAAATATGAAATAGTGGTTAATTTTCTGTAGATTATGTTTATATGTATGTTCTAATATTATAAAATATTGGTCTGTCTTAGTGTATGTTGTCAGTAATAATTTTCATTCATCTCACAAAGTGTTTCTGTAACTGCAAAGTCCAAAGTTTGTCCTTCAAGGAAGTAGTAGAAAAGACTCACAAGTTTTCTTAAATTCAAATTCCAGAAGACTCTGGAGATTAAATACCATTGAACTAGAAGCAAACATCCAGTACTTTACTTAGAAAGATAACATGGGGTTGGCACCTGTAGTTCAGCGGTTAGGCCACAGACATTGGGGCTGGCAGTTTCAAACCCAGCCCAGGCCTACTAAACAACAATGACAACTACAACAACAACAAAAAGTACCCAGGTGTTGTGGTGGGCGCCTGTAGGCCCAGCTACTTGGGAGGCTGAAGCAAGAGAATTATTTAAGCCCAAGAGTTTCAGGTTACTGTGAGCTGTGACGCCATGGCCCTCTACCAAGGTGACATAGTGAGACTCTGTCTCAAAAAAAAAAAAGAAAGAAAAGAAAAGAAAGCTAACATGTCCATGAGTATTGCTAACCTAACTTGAAACAGAAGAGAAACCAGTTACATGGAATTAAGCTGATTTGTTATGGCTTTTTGTTTGAAACATTGCTGATTCTTTCTGTGTTCTGTTTTCCAGAAGTCAATAAAACAATTTTCTATCTTTTAAGCTTTTTGTAGCCTTTGACAATGTAGGTGTTTATGAGCAAAAAAAAAATTTTTTTTTCTCACTATGTCGCCCTCAATAGAATGCTGTGGCATCACAGCTCACAGCACCCTCAAACTCTTGGCCTTAAGTGATTCTCATCTCTCAGCCTCCCAAGTAGCTGGGACTACAGGCACTTGCCACCACAATGCCTGGCTATTTTTGTTGTTGTTGTTGTTGTAGTCATTGTTTAGCAGTGACCTGCCAGTCCAGGTGTATGTGTCCAGCGCCCACAGGCGCTGAGCCCTATGAGCAAAATTTGAAACATTTATTTCTTTTTTTTTTTTTTTTTTTGTAGAGCCAGAGTCTCACTTTATGGCCCTCGGTAAAGTGCCGTGGCATCACAGCTCACAGCAACCTCCAGCTCCTGGGCTTAAGCGATTCTCTTGCCTCAGCCTCCCGAGTAGCTGGGATGACAGGCACCTGCCACAATGCCCAGCTATGAAACATTTATTTCTTCTCTCTCCTTGATTTCTCCAAAATTTGAAAACCATTTTTAAGTATTCTTAATTTCTGACAATGCAGTTATTTACATAAGTTCAATAAGAATCTGTTTTGTGGGTGGTGCCCGTGGCTCAATGGGCACAGTCCCATGTGCCTGAGGTGGTGGGTTCAAACCCAGTCCTGGCAAAAAAAAAAGAATCTGTTTAATTCTGGCTGGGCATCTGTGGCTTAAGCGGCTAACGCACCAGCCACATACACCAGAGCTGGCAGGTTCAAATCCAGCCTGGACCTGCCAAACAACAATGACAACTGCAACCAAAAAATAGTTGGGCATTGTGGTGGACGCCTGTAGTCCCAACTACTTGGGAGGCTGAAGCAAGAGAATCATTTAAGCCTAGGAGTTGGAGGTTGCTGTGAGCTGCGATGCCACGGCACTCTACCCAGGGTGACAGCTTGAGGCTCTGTCTCAAAAAAACAAAAATAAAAGAATCTGTTTCAATCTATAGGACATGATGAAAGGCACTGGTTATTTTACCAAGGCTTTTACTAGAATAGCATTTTCAGAGCTGTGCAGACTATGTTAAGGAATTAAGGTTGACTTTATGAGGCCAATAAAAAAGCCCACTGGAGGGCAGTGCCTGTGGCTCAGTCAGTAGGGCGCCAGCCCCATATACCAAGGGTAGTGGGTTCAAACCCAGCCCCAGCCAAACTGCAACAGAATACTAGCTGGGCATTGTGGCGGGTGCCTGTAGTCTCAGGTACTTGGGAGGCTGAGGCAAGAGAATCACCTAAACCCAGGAGTTGGAGGTTGCTGTGAGTTGTGACACCACAGCACTCTACTGAGGGTGATAAAGTGAGACTCTGTCTCTAAAAAGAAAAAAAAAAAGAAAGCCCACTGGAAAGTCTGGCCAGATACTTCATCAATAATTTTTCCTGGGAAGCACCTGTGGCTCAAAGGAGTAGGGTGCCGGCCCCATATGCCAGAGGTGGCCGGTTCAAACCAGCCCCAAGCCAAAAAGTGCGGGGTGGGGGGTGAATAATAATAATAGGGCGGTGCCTGTGGCTCAAAGGAGTGGGGCACTGGCCCCATACACCAGAGGTGGCGGGTTCAAACCCCGCCCCTGCCAAAAACTGCAAAAAAATAAAAAATAATTTTTCCTGATCTGTTGTGAGTAAAGAACATCACTTTCTGACAGGTCTGGGAATCACAGTTTGCTTTGGGACCTCAAGAGAAGATGAATTTACCCAACGTATATGGGTATCTAATGGCACAGATGAAACCTGAGCTTGTGAAAAGCTTTCACGTCTAACCTAACATTCCTTATAAAAGGTTCCAGCAAAGCCAATTTTAAAAGGAAGAAAAAGGCTCTGTGCCTGTGGCTCAAGTGGCTAAGGTGCCAGCCACATACACCTGAGCTGGTGGGTTCGTAATCCAGCCTGGCCCACCAAACAACTATGACAACTAAAACAACAATGGGGCAGAGCAAGATGGTGGCCGAGTAACAGCTTCCTTGCATCTGGGCACCATGAGTCTGGGGAGATAGGACTCCAGGCATCTCTGGCTGGTGGGATCTGCCTATCATCACCCCTGCGAGGATAAAGGGAGTCAGCGAGAGACTTCTGGACCCCAAGAGGAGGACTAAAACAGTGGAAAACCGGCAAGTGGTCGCGTGTGTTCAATCCGTCTAAACCCACCCACAACTTCCACAGGCACGAGAACTTAAAGAGCAAGAGGAAGTGATAGGAAAATTAGAGCAAGGAAACAGATAAAAGAAATCACTCATGAGGAAGAATCAGCAGAAAACTCCAGGCAACATGAAGAACCAGTCCAGAACAACCCCGCCAAGGGACCATGAGGTAGCTACTGCAGATGATTCCACCTATGAAGAAATGTTAGGAATGACAGAAAGGGAATTTAGAATACACATGTTGAAAACAATGAAAGAAATGATGGAAACAATGAAGGAAACTGCTAATAAAGTGGAAAATAACCAAAAGGAAATCCAAAAACAGAATCAAATAAGAGATGAACGATATGAAGAATATAAAAAGGATATAGCAGAGCTGAAGGAACTGAAACAGTCAATTAGGGAACTTAAAGATGCAATAGAAAGTATCAGCAACAGGTTAGACCATGCAGAAGAAAGAATTTCAGAGGTAGAAGACAAAGTTCTTGAGATAATCAGATAGTAAAAGAGGCAGAAAAGAAGAGAGAGAAAGCAGATCGTTCACTGTCAGAATTATGGGACTTTATGAAGCATTCCAACACATGAGTTATAAGAATTCCAGAAGGGGAAGAAGAATGCCCCAGAGGAATGGAAGCCATCCTAGAGAATATTATAAAAGAAAATTTCCCAAATGTCACCAAAGATTCTGACACACTGCTTTCAGAGGGATATTGGACCCTAGGTCACCTCAACTCTAACAGAGCTTTTCCAAGACACATTGTGATGAACCTGTCCAAAGTCAAGACAGAAGAAAAGATTCTGCAAGCTGCCAGGAGTAAGCGCCAGTTGACCTACAGGGGCAAATCCATCAGAGTGACCGCAGACTTCTCTAATGAAACTTTCCAAGCAAGAAGACAACGGTCATCTACCTTTAATCTACTTAAACAGAACAATTTCCAGCCCAGAATTCTGTACCCTGCTAAGCTAAGCTTAAAAATTGACAGAGAAATCAAATCATTTACGGATATACAAACACTGAGGAAATTCGCCACAACAAGACAAGCTCTACAGGAAATACTTCAACCTGTTCTGCACACTGACCACCACAATGGATCAGCAGCAAAGTAAGAACTCAGAAATTAAAGGACAGAACCGAACCTCCACACTGATGCAAAAGATAAAACTAAGCAATGGACTCTCACCAAATAACACGAATAGAATACTACCACACTTATCAATTATCTCAATAAATGTTAATGGCTTGAATTCCCCACTGAAGAGACATAGATTGGTTGACTGGATTAAAAAACACAAGCCATCCATTTGCTGTCTGCAAGAAACACACCTGGCTTCAAAAGACAAATTAAAGCTCCTAGTCAAGGGTTGGAAGACAATTTTTTAGGCAAATGGAATTCAGAAGAAAAGAGCAGTTGCAATCTTATTTTCAGATACATGTGGATTTAAAGCAACTAAAGTCAAAAAAGACAAAGATGGTCACTTTATATTGGTCAAGGGAAAAATACAACAAGAAGACATTTCAATTCTAAATATTTATGCACCCAATTTAAATGCTCCCAGATTCTTGAAACAGACCTTAGTCTGAGCAATATGATATCTGATAATACCATAATAACAGGGGACTTGAACACTCCTCTTACAGAGCTTGACAGATCCTCTAAACAGAAATTAAACAAAGATATAAGAGATTTAAATGAGACCCTAGAACAACTGTGCTTGATAGACGCATATAGAACACTCCATCCCAAAGATAAAGAATATACATTCTTCTCATCACCCCATGGAACATTCTCCAAAATTGATCATATCCTGGTACACAAAACAAATATCAACAGAATCAAAAGAATTGAAATTTTACCTTGTATCTTCTCAGACCATAAGGCACTAAAGGTGGAACTCAACTCTAACAAAAATGCTCGACCCCACCCAAAGGCATGGAAAAAAAACAATCTTCTGTTGAATAACAGATGGGTGCAGGAAGAAATAAAACAGGAAATCATTAACTTCCTTGAGCATAACAACAATGAAGACACAAGCTACCAAAACCTGTGGGATACTGCAAAAGCAGTTTTGAGAGGAAAATTCATCGCTTTAGATGCCTACATTCGAAAAACAGAAAGAGAGTGCATCAACAATCTCACAAGAGATCTTATGGAATTGGAAAAAGAAGAACAATCTAAGCCTAAACTCAGTAGAAGAAAAGAAATATCCAAAATCAAATCAGAGATCAATGAAATTGAAAACAAAAGAATCATTCAGAAAATTAATGAAACAAGGAGTTGGTTTTTTGAAAAAATAAATAAAATAGATAAACCATTGGCCAGACTAACGAGGAACAGAAAAGTAAAATCTCTAGTAACCTCAATCAGAAATGATAAAGGGGAAATAACAACTGATCCCACAGAGATACAAGAGATCATCTCTGAATACTACCAGAAACTCTATGCCCAGAAATTGGACAATGTGAAGGAAATGGATTAATATTTGGAATCACACCCTCTCTCTAGACTCAGCCAGGAAGAAATAGAGCTCCTGAACAGACCAATTTCAAGCACTGAGATCAAAGAAACAATAAAAAATCTTCCAACTAAAAAATGCCCTGGTCCAGATGGCTTCACTCCAAATTCTATCAAACCTTCAAGGAAGAGCTTATTCCTGTACTGCAGAAATTATTCCAAAAAATTGAGGAAGAAGGAATCTTCCCCAACACATTCTATGAAGCAAACATCACCCTGATACCAAAACCAGGAAAAGACCCAAACAAAAAGGAGAATTTCAGACCAATCTCACTCGTGAATATAGATGGAAAAATTCTCAACAAAATCCTAGCCAATAGATTACAGCTTATCATCAAAAAAGTCATTCATCATGATCAAGTAGGCTTCATCCCAGGGATGCAAGGCTGGTTTAACATACGCAAGTCCATAAACGTTATCCACCATATTAACAGAGGCAAAAATAAAGATCACATGATCCTCTCAATAGATGCAGAAAAAGCATTTGATAAAATCCAGCATCCTTTTCTAATTAGAACACTGAAGAGTATAGGCATAGGTGGCACATTTCTAAAACTAATTGAAGCTATCTATGACAAACCCACAGCCAATATTTTACTGAATGGAGTAAAACTGAAAGCTTTTCCTCTTAGAACTGGAACCAGACAAGGTTGTCCTCTGTTACCTTTACTATTGAACGTGGTGCTGGAAGTTCTAGCCAATACAATTAGGCAGGACAAGGAAATAAAGGGAATCCAAATGGGAGCAGAGGAGGTCAAACACTCCCTCTTTGCTGATGACATGATCTTATACTTAGAGAACCCCAAAGACTCAACCACAAGACTCCTAGAAGTCATCAAAAAATACAGTAATGTTTCAGGATATAAAATCAATGTCCACAAGTCAGTAGCCTTTGTATACACCAATAACAGTCAAGATGAGAAGCTAATTAAGGACACAACTCACTTCACCATAGTTTCAAAGAAAATGAAATACCTAGGAATATTCCTAACAAAGGAGGTGAAGGACCTCTATAAAGAAAACTATGAAATCCTCAGAAAGGAAATAGCAGAGGATATTAACAAATGGAAGAACATACCATGCTCATGGATGGGAAGAATCAACATTGTTAAAATGTCTATACTCCCCAAAGCAATCTACCTATTCAATGCCATTCCTATCAAAATACCAACATCGTACTTTCAACATTTGGAAAAAATGATTCTGCATTTTGTATGGAACCGGAAAAAAACCCGTATAGCTAAGGCAGTTCCTAGTAACAAAATTAAAGCTGGAGGCATCAGCATACCAGATTTTAGTCTGTACTACAAAGCCATAGTGCTCAAGACAGCATGGTACTGGCACAAAAACAGAGACATAGACACTTGGAATCGAATTGAAAACCAAGAAATGAAACTAACATCTTACAACCACCTAATCTTTGATAAACCAAACAAGAACATACCTTGGGGGAAAGACTCCCTATTCAATAAATGGTGTTGGGAGAACTGGATGTCTACATGTAAAAGACTGAAACTGGACCCACACCTTTCCCCACTCACAAAAATTGATTCAAGATGGATAAAGGACTTAAATTTAAGGCATGAAACAATAAAAATCCTCAAAGAAAGCATAGGAAAAACACTGGAAGATATTGGCCTGGGGAAAGACTTCATGAAGAAGACTGCCATGGCAATTGCAATAACAACAAAAATAAACAAATGGGACTTCATTAAACTGAAAAGCTTCTGTACAGCTAAGGAGACAACAACCAAAGCAAAGAGACAACCTACACAATGGGAAAGGATATTTGCATATTTTCAATTAGACAAAAGCTTGATAACTAGGATCTATAGAGCACTCAAATTAATCCACATGAAAAAAGCCAACAATCCCATATATCAATGGGCAAGAGACATGAATAGAACCTTCTCTAAAGATGACAGACGAATGGCTAACAAACACATGAAAAAATGTTCATCATCTCTATATATTAGAGAAATGCAAATCAAAACAACCCTGAGATACCATTTAACCCCAGTGAGAATGGCCCACATCACAAAATCTCAAAACTGCAGATGCTGGCGTGGATGTGGAGAGAAGGGAACACTTTTACACTGCTGGTGGGACTGCAAACTACTACAACCTTTCTGGAAGGAAATATGGAGAAACCTCAAAGCACTCAAGCTAGACCTCGCATTTGATCCTGCAATCCCATTACTGGGCATCCACCCAGAAGGAAAAAAATCCTTTTATCATAAGGACACTTGTACTAGACTGTTTATTGCAGCTCAATTTACAATCGCCAAAATGTGGAAACAGCCTAAATGCCCACCAACCCAGGAATGGATTAACAAGCTGTGGTATATGTATACCATGGAATACTATTCAGCCATTAAAAAAAAAATGGAGACTACATCCTTCGTATTAACCTGGATGGAAGTGGAAGACATTATTCTTAGTAAAGCATCACAAGAACGGAGAATCATGAATCCCATGTACTCAATTTTGATATGAGGACAATTAATGACAATTACGGTTATGGGGGGGAAGCAGAAAGAGGGACGGAGGGATGGGGTGGGGCCTTGGTGTGTGTCACATTTTATGGGGGCAAGACATGATTGCAAGAGGGACTTTACCTAACAATTGCAATCAGTGTAACCTGGCTTATTGTACCCTCAATGAATCCCCAACAATAAAAAAAAAAAAAAAAGAACTCACAAAAAAAAACAACAACAACAACAACAAAAATAGCCGGGCATTATGGTGGGTGCCTGTAGTTCCAGCTACTTGGGAGGTGAAGGCAGGAGAATCGCTTGAGCCCAGGAGTTGGAAGTTGCTGTGAGCTTTGATACCACGGCACTCTACCCAAGGTGACAGCTTGAGGTTCTATCTCAAAAATAAATAAATAAATAAATAAATAAATAAATGAAAAGCCTAAATGGCTAATAATTATTTTTCCTGCACTTTATGCAAATAATCAGACCCAGTATGCTGAAAGTACAGTTTATTTTAGCAATTAAATTAGTTCTGGTATAATTTGTTTTCAATAAAGTGAGAAATTAGACAGAGAAAAATGGTTCAAAAGAAAAAACCCGTGGCCCACCTGTATTAGATTCCAGCCTTGTCTGAAATGCCAGCTCATAAAATGAGACATAGCTATTTAACTAAACTGATCTGTTAAACTGGACTAAGGGACTGGGCAAACAACATAAAATTATATACAGTAGTTATTTTTGCTCTGAAGCCTTAAGACTCAACAAAGATCACCTATTGGCTACACTGGAAAAATTTGTGCTGTATTAAATGCTATCTGCGGTGTCTATATAGACACCTCAGGAAAAACTGGAACCTGAATATTCACTTGAATTGCCCAGAACATTGGATAAGTTCTGTAGGGACTCTTAAAACTAGGTATTATCCTAAGAACTGTGCTAAGACTGCAAAATGTTCTCACTGTGCGAACCTTCACCTTGAAATGCAAAACTTGTAGATATTTGTAGGTGACTGCTGAATGGTTTCATTCTCTGACCCTTAGCAGAACCTTGACTTCATCCCTGTCAGTGTAGGGAAGCCAGAAAGGCACAAAAATATGCAAGGTGGCTGAGGTCATGCAGAAGCCAGATGAAAGCCTTGGGGATGTCTATGAAAGACTGTATGAAACATACAGACTGGCCAAACCATTATGTGAAGCCACAAAAGGGGGGAGGAAAAGGACCAACTGAGTAAAACCCACCTCAGTTTGAGGGGGGACCAGGTTCTGATCCTTGACCCAGACTTGGTCCCCTGGAGAGAAAAGATGTACAGACACAAGAGACTAAATGAACAAGGTTAATAGCCCAAGTGGAGATCTTCCTTGCTACTCTTCCTGGGGCTTCTAACTGCTTGTTCAATTCAGTCTCTCCCAGTTCTTTTGGGAGTCTCTGATAAGTTGCAGAGGATTGGTGGAGGCCTGTTACACATTATTTCCTAATGGGAGTACCCCGACCTCTTAGAAGGGGTACATTTAATATTGAACAAGACCAGTGGCAAGGCCTGTACCCAATTAAGCTTTGCTTCTTGGCAGAGTTTACCAATTCCTGCTTTAATGGCTCTGTTCTTGTATCACACTGTTCTATATGAAACACTACTGGTTCCTGCAGGAGGAAGCTGATATTGAGACCCATATTAAAATATATATGGAGTCTCAAAAGGGAGGAATGAGAAAGGATAACCTGAAAAAGTAAGGTCTAAAAGAACAGAGGTCTTCTCAAGGATATACCTGTGAGGTCCTCCCTCTGATAACTCGGCTCTTAGGAATTTTTAAAAACTTAACTTCCTGGGACTTGGAGGCTGATGCTTGCTTCCACTTCTGTGAAAACCTATGGTTCTGCAAAACCCAGAGCCCACTTCTCCAGCTTGATTCAAACTGACCAATGAGAAAGGTACCCATGGGCCAAAAATTTTTGACTGGGGATAACAGAGAAGACTGAGCCAGTCGGGGAGCGTGGCCATTTTGAATTCTTCTGTGCCATTGCTGTGCCAGCTGAACTAAAGCCTTTCCTCTTCTTCTTTTTTTTTTTAATGAATTTTTTATTTTTTATTTGCGCTTTCAATTTCAGCTGGCTTTCACTCTTCTTAGTTTGAAGTTTTGTTTTGTTTTTTTCTTATTTTCTTTTTTGTCTGTTTTTCCTTTAGTGATTCTCTTGCCCTTTGCCTCCCAAGTAGCTGGGATTACAGGCACCCGCCACAACACCTGGCTTTTTTTTTTTTTTTTGTGGTAGAGATGGAGTTTCACTCTAGCTCACTCCTGCTCATACTGGTCTCAAAACTCTGAGCTCAGGAAATCCTCCTGCCTCAGCCTCCCACAGCGTTGGGACTACAGGCGTGAGCCACCATGCCCAGCCAAACCTTTCCTCTTCTAATCACCCCATTTGGGTGCTCTTTCTCTCCACTGGGCCTTGTCTTCTTGCAACATTTCATTGCAAGGACATCAACATTTCTGGCAGTTTCTTCAGAAACAAGTGAGAGTACCTGGCCTTCGTTGACACACATGAACACCACCCTGTCCGTGACCTCAGCCACATTTTCTGGTGGATTGTACTCAAGGCATGCTATTCCACAAGACCAAGTGAGGCCAAACTCCCTGAACAACTGTTTGATGTTGATCCCATCAACTGTCTGATGAGATCCCATCACCTTACGACAATAAAAAGCAGATGGTGGTTCCTACTGCCCTCAAGGTTGTGCATCTGAGGCCTATGAGAAAGTTTGCCTACCTGAGGATGCCTGGAACACAAGGTTGGCTAAAAGTGCCAGACAGTGACAGCAACCCAGGAGGAGAAGAGGAAGGAGAAATCTGATCAACTACCAGAAGAAAAAGCAGCTCATGAGTCTACAGAAACAGGCTGAAAAGAACATGGAGAAAAAAACTGACAAATACAGGGAGCTCCGCAAAACCCATGGACTCTTGATCTGAACCCAAAAAAGACTTTATTCCTCATGATTGTCCTGGACTGCCCTTTCTCTCTCTCTCTCTCTCTCTCTCTCTCTCTCTCTCTCTCTCTCTCATTCTCTCTCTCTCTCTTTTTTAATTGAGACAGTCTCACTCTGTTCAGCCCAAGCTAGAATGCTGTGGTGTCAGCCTACCTCACAGCAACCTCAAACTCCTGGGATCAAGCAATCCTCTTGTCTCAGCCTCCCAACGAGTGAGACTGCAGGTACACACCACAATGCCTGGCTAATTTTTCTAGTTTTAGTAGAGATGGGGTCTTGCTTCTGCTCAGGCTGGTCTCAAACTTTTGAGCTCAAGCGATTCTCCTGCCTCAGCCTCCCAGAATGCTAGGATTACAGGTGTGAGCCACCGAATCCAGCTTGGCCTGCCCCTTCTCTATTGCCACCTTGGGATAAAGGGCCCCAGGGGCAGAAGCCCAGGTGCCACAGGCAACCTGGGACTTAACTGGGGACAAGAAAAGGACTTTAGGGCATGTGATAGGTGCCTGTAGTCCCAGATACTTGAGAGGCTGAGGTAGGATGATCCCTTGAGCCCAAGAGTTTGAGGTTACTGTGAGCTGTGACAGCACAGTACTCTACTGAGGGCAACAAAGTGAGGCTGTCTCCAAAAAAATAGAAAAGAAAATAAAAGGACCTTAGACACTACAAGTCTGTAAGTTAAATGACTCTAGGACTTGTGCAGACATAATTTATCTATGACCCATTTGTTCCTGAGAGTTTTAGAAAATCTATAAAACCACCAGTTAAGTTTCAGTAACTGGAGGGGAGCCCTGCCTTGTGAATGGGGCATATGTATAACTTCCCTCCTCGTCAATACTATACTCTGCAGGTGGTAGGATGTGAGAAGATGCTTGAGGAGACAGCATAAACTTGGTGCTGTACAAAGTATTTAAAGATGTGCAGACTGGGAAGATAAGATGTGCAACCAAGGGGTTATAGGCATTGCCTTACTCCTTCCTTACATTTTTGTGATCTGGAAACATAGTTTTCAAACAAAACAAACAACCCCCCCTCCCAACTTAGCTTATGAATAATGATACCCATATACAGTAGGACCTCCATACTTGACCACTTCCCTACATTGACCATTTCCTAAAGTTGACTTAATTTTCTTTTTTTTTTTTTTTTTTTTTTTTTTTTTGTAGAGACAGAGTCTCACTTTATCACCCTTGGTAGAGTGCCGTGGCGTCACACAGCTCACAGCAACCTCCAACTCCTAGGCTTAGGTGATTCTCTTGCCTCAGCCTCCCAAGTAGCTGGGATTACAGGCGCCCGCCACAACGCCCGGCTAAGGTTGACTTAATTTTCATAGGCCAGACATGTACCATATGTACCTATCAGTATAGAAGGCCTAGTTTCTAGTGTCTTATGTTGACCACCTCCTTATGTTGACCAGTTTGTTATAGTACCTTTGGTGATCAACATACAGTGGTTCTACTATATATTTACTGCTCAAACATGGACACCCATGACAAGAGGAACAGCTGCTCTGAAAAATTATGCAGGGATAACACAAATACTCAAGAACTTATCTTGGCTAACTAGGACATATAATCAGATGATCTCAGGCAGTTCTATACATTATAAAAGGCCCTACATTTTTTTTTGTTTTTTTTTAGACAGGGTATCACTATGTCACCCTCAGTGGAATACCATGGCATCACAGCTCACAGCAACCTCAAACTCTTGGGCTTAAGCGATTCTCTTGCCTCAGCCTCCCAAGTAGCTGGAACTAAAGTCACCCACCACAATGCCCAGCTATTTTGTTGTTTTTGTTGTTCTCTAGCAGGCCCTGCCTGGGTTCAAACCCACCAGCCCCGGTGCATGTGGCCGGCTCCCTAACCACTGAGTATAGACGCCAAGCCTAAAAGGCCCTACTAGGAGAGCTAGTACTTCTCAACCTGTAGAGTGTCTGAACAGGAGCTTCTTTTTCTTTTTTTTTGAGACAGAGCCTCAAGCTGTGGCCCCCTCTTGCCTCAGCCTTCCCAAGTGGCTGGGACAACAGGTGCTCACCACAACGCCCAGCTATTTTTTGGTGGCAGTTGTCATTATTGTTTGGCAGGTCCAGGCTGGATTCAAACCCACCAGCTCTGGTGTATGTAGCTGGCACCTTAGCCGCTTGAGCTATAGGTGCCAAGCCAGAATAGGAGGTATTATTCCATCTTCCTTGCCATTCAATTATTGATGAGTTGCCATAGTTCTCTTTTCTATGTATAACCAAATTGCTTCTTTCTTACAGCACTTCTTGAGAATTAAATTTAATATTGTGTGTTCAAAATACTTTTGTATTACTTTTTTTTTTGAGACAGAGGTTCACTCTGTTGTCAAAGCTATGGCATCATCATAGCTCACAACAACCTCAAATTCCTGGGATCAAGTGATCTTCCTGCCTCAGTCTCCCAATTAGTTGTGTGCCACAGTGCCTGGGGCTAATTTGTCATTTTTAGTAGGGAGGGATCTCAATCTTGTTTAGGCTACCTTGGCCTCCCAAAGTGCTAGGATTACAGGCGTGAGCCACCATGCTAAGCCTTTTTGTATTACTTTTAACCATGGTCTTACATATACAGTGTATGAAAGATTCAAAAAGTTTATATGTGTAGAAACTTAAGGAGCAAACAGCAAATGAAAGAATATGATAACTTATGTTGATATTTGAAACTGCTATATCCTTTCAATAAAATTTCAGGCTATAATAAACGAATTGGGTACTAATTTGTTGGCACAGGAATTCACAAGATTTTTCCTTAAAACATCATATTTTCAACATAAGTTCATTTATTCTAAGGATTTTTCTTTTCTTTTTTGACCTTGCTTTACAAAAATCTGCAAATGGGGCGGTGCCTGTGGCTCAGTCGGTAAGGCGCCGGCCCCATATACCGAGGGAGGCACAGAGGCCCTTCTCCATGAAATTATGAAAGAGAATTTTCCAGACATGCCAAGAGATTCTGAAATTCAGATAGCAGACAGTTTCAGAACTCCAGCATGATTCAATCTGAATAAGACATCCCCCAGGCATATCATAATTAAATTCACTAAAGTTAATATGAAGGAGAAAATGCTGAAAGCAGCCAGACATAAGAAATCCATTACCTACAAAGGGAAGAATATTAGAATGACTGCAGATCTCTCTGCTGAAACTTTTCAAGACAGAAGAGAGTGGTCATCGACTTTTAATCTCCTAAAGCAAAATAACTTTCAACTCCGGATCCTGTATCCAGCTAAACTGAGTTTCATTTATGATGGAGAAATTAAATACTTTAATGGCATTCATATGTTGAAGAAATTTGCCATAACCAAACCAGCTCTTCAGGATATTCTCAGACCTATCCTCCATAATGACCAGCCCAATCCTCTACCACAAAAGTAAACTCACTCAGAAACTTTTGATCAAACTCCAACTTCCACAGTGGCAAAAGGATTAAAAATGGGCACTGGACTTTCAAAAAACTCAATACGCAAAATTTTACCAGACTTATCAATATTCTCCATTAATGTGAACAGCTTGAACTGTCCTCTAAAGAGGCACAGGTTAGCTGACTGGATACAAAAACTCAGGCCAGATATTTGTTGCATACAAAGTCACATCTTACCTTAAAAGATAAATATAGACTCAGGGTGAAAGGATGGTCGTCCATATTTCAGGCAAATGGTAATCAGAAAAAAACAGGTGTTGCAATTCTATTTGCAGACACAATAGGCTTTAAACCAACAAAAGTAAGGAAGGATAAGAATGGTCACTTAGGGTGGTGCCTGTGGCTCAGTCGGTAAGGCACCAGCCCCATATACCGAGGGTGGCGGGTTCAAACCTGGCCCCAGCCAAATTGCAACCAAAAAATAGCCGGGCATTGTGGCAGGCGCCTGTAGTCCCAGCTACTCGGGAGGCTGAGGCAAGAGAATCGCTTAAGCCCAGGAGTTGGAGGTTGCTGTGAGCTGTGTGATGCCACGGCACTCTACCAAGGGCCAAAAAAAAAAGAATGGTCACTTAATATTTGTTAAGGATTATACTCAATATGATGAGATTTCAATTATTTTTTTTTGTAGAGACAGAGTCTCACTTTATGGTCCTCGATAGAGTGCCGTGGCCTCACACAGCTCACAGCAACCTCCAATTCCTGGGCTTAGGCGATTCTCTTGCCTCAGCCTCCCGAGTAGCTGGGACTACAGGCGCTCGCCACAACGCCCGGCTAGGCTGGGTTTGAACCCGCCACCCTGGGTATATGGGGCCGGCGCCTTACTGACTGAGCCACAGGCGCCACCTGAGATTTCAATTATTAATATTTATGCACCCAACCAGAATGCACCTCAATTTATAAGAGAAACTCTAACAGACATGAGCAACTTGATTTCCTCCAGCTCCATAATAGTCAGAGATTTCAACACTCCTTTGGCAGCGTTGGATAGATCCTCCAATAAGAAGCTGAGCAAAGAAATTTTAGATTTGAAACTACCCATCCAACATTTGGATTTAGCAGACATCTACAGAACATTTCATCCCAACAAAACTGAATACACATACTTCTCATCAGCCCATGGAACATACTTCAAAATCAATCTCATCTTAGGTCACAAGTCTAACCTCAGTAAATTTAAAGGAATAGAAATTATTCCTTGCATCTTCTCAGACCACCATGGAATAAAAGTTGAACTCAGTAACAATAGGAATCTGCATACTCATACAAAAACATGGAAGTTAAATAACCTTATGCTGAATGATAGCTGGGTCAGAGAAGAGATTAAGAAGGAAATTGCCAAATTTTTGGAACAAAACGACAATGAAGACACGAATTATCAGAACCTCTGGGATACCGCAAAGGCAGTCCTAAGAGGGAAATTTATAGCTCTGAAAGCCTTCCTCAAGAGAACGGAAAGAGAGGAAGTTAACAACTTAGTGGGACATCTCAAGCAACTGGAAAAGGAAGAACATTCCAACCCCAAACTCAGTAGAAGAAAAGAAATAACCAAAATTAGAGCAGAATTAAATGAAATTAAAAACAAAAGAATTATACAACAGATAAATAAATCAAAAAGTTGGTTTTTTGAAAAGGTCAATAAAATAGGTAAACCTTTGGCTAACCTAACCAGGAAAAAAAGAGTAAAATCTCTAATCTCATCAATCAGAAACAAGACAAAGACAAAATAACAACAGACTCCTCAGAAATTCAAAAAATCCTTAATGAATACTACAAGAAACTTTATTCTCAGAAATATGAAAATCTGAAGGAAACTGACCAATGCTTGGAAGCACATCACCTTCCAAGACTTAGCCATAATCAAGTGGAAATATTGAACAGGCCTATATGAAGTTCTAAAATAGCATCAACCATACAAAATCTCCCTAAAAAGAAAAGGCTGGGACCAGATGGCTTCACATCAGAATTCTACCAAACATTTAAAGAGGAACTAGTACCTATATTACTCAACCTATTCCAAAATGTAGAAAAAGAAGGAAGACTACCCAACACGTTCTATGAAGCAAACATCACCCTGATCCCCAAACCAGGAAAAGACCCAACAAGAAAAGAAAATTATAGACCAATATCACTAATGAATATAGATGCAAAAATATTCAACAAGATCCTAACAAACAGAATCCAGCAACACATCAAACAAATTATACATCATGACCAAGTCGGTTTTATCCCAGGGTATCAAGGCTGGTTCAATATCCGTAAATCTATAAGTATAATTCAGCACATAAACAAATTAAAAAACAAAGACCATAGGATTCTCTCAATTGATGCAGAAAAAGCTTTTGATAATATCCAGCATCCCTTCATGATCAGAACACTTAAGAAAATTGGTATAGAAGGGACATTTCTTTTTTTTTTTTTTGTAGAGACAGAGTCTCACTTTATGGCCCTCGGTAGAGTGCCATGGCCTCACACAGCTCACAGCAACCTCCAACTCCTGGGCTTAAGCAATTCTCTTGCCTCAGCCTCCCGAGCAGCTGGGACTACAGGCACCCGCCACAATGCCCGGCTATTTTTTGGTTGCAGTTTGGCCAGGGCCAGGTTTGAGATATCATCTAACTCCAGTAAGATTAGCCCATATCACAAAATCCCAAGACCAGAGATGTTGGTGTGGATGTGGACAAAAGGGAACACTTCTACACTGCTGGTAGAATTAATGCAAATTAATACATTCCTCATGGAAAGATGTTTGGAGAACACTTAGAGATCTAAAAATAGATCTGCCATTCAATCCTATAATTCCTGTACTAGGTATATACCCAGAAGACCAGAAATCACATTATAATAAAGATATTTGTACCAAAATGTTTATTGCAGCCCAATTCATAATTGTTAAGTCATGGAAAAAGCCCAAGTGCCCATCAATCCATGAATGGATTAAAAAATTGTGGTATATTTACACCATGGAATATTATGCAGCCTTAAATAAATATGGAGACTTTACCTCTTTCATGTTTACATGGATGGAGCTGGAACATATTCTTCTTAGTAAAGTATCTCAAGAATGGAAGAAAAAGTATCCAATGTACTCAGCCCTACTATGAAACTAATTTATGGCTTTCACATGAAAGCTATTAACTCAGTTATAACCTAAGAATAGTGGGAAGGGGGAGAGAGAGTGGAGGGAGGGGGGAGGATGGGTGGAGGGAGGGTGATTGGTGGGATTACACCTGTGGTGCATCTTACAAGGGTCCATGTGAAACTTAGTAAATGTAGAATATAAATGTCTTAACACAATAACTAAGAAAATGCCAGGAAGGCTATTGTAACAAGTGTGATGAAAATGTGTCAAACGGTCTATAAAACCAGTGTATGGGGCCCCATGATCACATTAATGTATACAGCTATGATTTAATAATAAAAAATAAAATAAAATAAAATAAAAATAAAAATGTGAGGCAACAATAACTAAGAAAGTGCCAGGAAGGCTATGTTAACCAGTGTGATAAAAATATGTCAAATGATCGGTGTAACCTGGCTTATTGTACCCTCAATGAATCCCCAACAATAAAAAAAGGAAAAGAAAATATGTCAAATGTGTATAAAACCAGTGAATGGTGCCCCATGATTGCATTAATGTACACAACTATGATTTAGTAATAAATAAAATAAATAAATAAAAATGTGAGGCAGGGTGGGCAAGGTGGCTCATGCCTGTAATTCTAGCACTCTGGGAGGCCAAAGCGGGTGGATTGCTTGAGCTTATGAGTTCAAGGGCAGCTTGAGCAAGAGCAAGACCCATCTCTTAAAAACAGCTGGGCATTGTGGCAGCCGCCTACTTGGGAGGCCGAGGCAAGAGGATTGCTTGAACCCAAGAGTTTGAGGTTGCTGTGAGCTTTGATGCCACAGCACTACCCTGGGGCAACAGAGTGAGACTCTGTCTCAAAAAAAATAAATAAATAAAGTAAGATTTAGGGACACAATTATAAGAGGGACTTTACCTAACAAATACAAACATTGTGACCTAATTCTTTGTATCCTTAATTAACCTGAAACAATAAAAAATTCTTTTTGCTTTAAACATTTCTTTGAGGAAGGGGACACCACCCTTCTATTCAACGAAGAGTAATATTTTTACAGTAGCCATTTATTTTTTTACACCTATTATTCTTCCATGAATTCATAGGCTGTAAGTTCCAGCACCTCATGCTCCTTTCAACTGGTTCTCCGGTGTGCTACGCTGAATGTCTATTATGCTGTAAATCCATACAGAATAGGTTCTGGCAGCTCCATCTCCTTTCTGCTGGTTTTCACAGTGAACTTTTCTGCGTGGCACTTCAGTTGAACCTAGGCACCTTTCTCTTTGGCTTCCTTCTTTTTCTGATCATTTTCCTTCCCATGTTTCAGTAAGCCATCTCAGCTCTTAGAGTGCTTGATATGCTCAACACCAACATTAATCCCCTTGGCAAGAATCTTGCTTTTGTTTACAACAATGCCAACAGCATGCTGGGGAACACTACAGGCTCTTCCAGTTTTGCCCTGTGACATCTGTGTAGCATGCCTTTTTGGCATGCCTGTAGTACCCATACTCTTGACATCTACTAGATTTGCGTGTATGTGGCCAAAGGAACAACTCCATGTTTTCTGAAAGGCCTAGAGAACGCACATCAGTGCCTCTCCTCTTTTCCTTGAGTTCATCATTCTGGTGAATTACCAGAAGATGGCATCTTCGACCAAAAGGAAGCACCAAAATAACTTTTGATTCTAAATTGCTAAGACTCACAAATCACAATGTTGCTTTTCTAACCAGATACAGAACAGCATATGCCCTATCAGGGGTGTCCAAACTTCTGGCTTCTCTGTGCCATACTGGAAGAGTTGTCTTGGGCCACACATTAAATACACAAACGCTGATGAACAAAAGAATAGATCCATGTATAATTTTCATGTTATCTGCCACCACAGATAAGCAAAAAAGTCCTCCTATAATCTGCACAAGACTCGTGAGCTGCAGGTTGGACACACCTGTAAGCATCAGAACTAAAATAGAAAAAACATCACTGCCTTCCAAAAGCGGTGAGCTTCCAGGCTTATTAACACTCATTGGGCCAGTACTTCAATCAAGGTCCTCTCTGGGGTGATTGCTGGGATTTTGTAAAGCTTCAAGATACTTCCATAGTCAAAGCCAATAACCAGGCTGTTGGCTGTGTCCTATTATGCCCTCACTCTGTACTTCCATAATTCCTTATGCTCCAACAGTCATCCTAACACAGCCACATGCATGCTTTGGAGAATCATGTTTGTAGTGGTGTTCCTATTCTGTGGCAAGTGCTATAACTGGATTTGGCCTTCAAGGGAGAAAGATAAGATGCTGGTTGGTATCAGGAGCATCATACTCTGACATTGCCATCTCTTCCATCCACTTGACTCCCTCTACTATCTGACAGCCAATGGAGCCACCCTTCACTCATGTGGGACATTACCTGGGCCCAAATATGTCATCTCCACATATAGGCAGGGCTTGGTCACTGCTGCTCTCCTGGACTCTGAGGAGTTTCAACAGGAATTTTCTGTACAGGAGCTTGCTGGATATCTTCAACGAAGTGTCTGGATTACTCCATGCTAGTGTACAAATATATAACTAACTTTTGCATGTTGCTTTTTACTTTACAATCCTGGCTTAAGAGGACAGTGGTCAAATTAGGATAAAAAGCATGTTATCTGAGCAAGAAAGATTTGATTGCAATGGCGATGCTAACTTCATTCCTTCCTAGGCTTGTATTCCAACAATTTACCCAAACGCATTGGCCTCATTCAGCTTTCATAAAGAAGAGCCATTATAAAGTATTACATAACTTACTAAGGAATAAGTAAATTTATATATTGCAATTGAGGTACACAATGGTTCTTTTTTTTTCTTGGTTGCAGTTTTTAGCTGGGGCTGGGCTCAAACCCACTAACCTCAGCATATGGGGCCGGCACCCTACTCGAGCCACAGGCGCTGCCCGAGGTACACAATAAAAAAGAGTGTCTGACACATTGTAAAAGATATTTAAGCATTCAGAAATAATAACAGCAAAAATGGGCCTAAAAGCTCCAGAGTTGGTTTATCCTCACCAGGCTGTCTTTTCTTTTTTTCTTTTTTGAGACGGAGTCTCAGACTCACTCTTTTGCCCAGGCTAAAATGCTGTTGTGTGAGCCTAGGTCACAGCATCCTGAGCTCAACCACCGATCCTCCCACCTCAGCCTCCCAGAGTGCTAGGATTACAGGCATAAGCCTCGCCCAGACACAAGGCCAAGTCTTACATGGTTGAAGATAAACATGTCACATATCTGCAACATGAGATAATCCTCCCCAGTGATTATGAAAGATCAAGATGAATACAAGGGAATTCTGTAAAACTTCTTAGTACTAGAACATCATTAATGAAAAAAGTAATCTTTAATAAAAAAAGAAACTGGTGGAAAGAACATATTCCAAATCATAAAAAAGACACAAATTTCCCCTCTTCTCAATAACGTGACTCACTGGTTATTTCTCATGAATTAGGTTTACCTCTACTCTATGCCTTCTCCCTTCCAGGTAAGATTATGATTACCAAGGATAGAACTAAGTTTACCTTTCACTGCATCCAATACATAAAAATGACTTCCTTCCTTGAATAGAAATGAATCAACCTAAAATAAGAACAAATCTTGGGGTGGTGCCTGTGGCTCAAAGGGGTAGGGCGCTGGGCCCATATGCCGGAGGTGGTGGGTTCAAACCCAGCCCTGGCCAAAAACTACAAAAAAAAAAGAAAAAAAAAGAACAAATCTTATAAGTAATTCTTCTGAGTACTCTCTTACTGATAAACCACACAATCATTTATGATTTGTGGTCTTAATTATTACTACAATTTATTATACCCTTTTGGAAATAGTTATGGTCTCTAGCAAGAAGGCACACACAACAGTATGATTTAATTTTGATATTGCGAGTACATGACAAATTCCTATCAAGATAAAAGTTGTAACTATATAAGCATGAAAAGTAACATTTACATGAGAAAAAAATTCCTGATATTGTATGCACATGGTAATACTGACTTCACAATGTTTTACAAATAACTTGCTAAAATTATAAACTTGACCACTTCCAAGAGTGAAAACAGTTCATAAAATATTTCTAAGAAACATGCACAAAAACCTTGTTTGAATAAAAAATTCATATTGTTTTTCATCACATACAATCAAACATAACTGAAGATAAATTGAGATATTACATTCAGCTGTGACAGGAAACACCCACAGTCTTAAAGATAAGAAGACGCTTACTCTTACAAGAAAGTACAGGATGAGACCAGTCACTGTACAGGAACAAGCTCCCATCTAGTTGGTTTTGATGGTAGCATTGTAGCTGTCATGCTCAATCAGGAACAGTCACTACCAGTATGAACAAAGGTGCTTACTACACAAATTAGACCTTATATCAATTCAGTTTATAGACTAGGTGAGTTAAGTATTGGAGAATATACTCCCAATCGTGTCAGTCTAAATTGGTTGCCTAGTACACAACCACGGATAATGTCTGAAGGCAAACCACAGTGCAGATGGATGTTCAGTGTGGGGCTAGGCATGGTGGTGCACACCTGTAATCCTAGCAAGTCAAGAGGCTGAACCAGAGGATCACTTGAGGCCAGGAGTTTGAGGATACTCAGTCTAGGACTTCTGGAGACATGTACCTCCAAGAAAATGGAAGTCAAGTAGTTTAAGGATACTCTTGATTGGCAAGCCAAAGAATCAGGAAAAATGGGCTGTAAACAGGTGTTTGCACAGCTTGCATGAATCTGGCTGTCTCCCTGGATGGTGTCTTGAAACTGTGACTAATGCCTTCTTCACTTCTGCCTTTCAAATCTCATGGAAGATAGTTACTAGTGAACTGTACCAAGGAATCATAAGTGCAATGGATTCTGGTAAATCTAGTTCCTAACACTACCAACACTGACGAAAGACAATTCAGAGATCCAAGCTTCTCATAATTCAAAGCCAATTATCTCATAGGGTCTTTCTCTGCTGTGAATATTTTCATGCATTCAAAAGAAACTGAGAGGAATTGTCTAAAATTCTTACTTTCATAGAGTTTCTCTCAGTGTGACTCCATTCATGCTTATAAAAGGAACTGGGACAACTGAAGGGCTAGGGTTAGGGTTCTCATAGAGTTTCTCTGCAGTATGAGTTCTTTCATGTATTCGAAAGTAAGTGGATCGACTGAAGGCTTTCCCACATTGCTTACACTCATAGGGTTTCTCTCCAGTATGAGTTCTTTCATGTATTCGAAAGTAACTGGACCGACTGAAGGCTTTCCCACATTTTGTACATTTATAGGGTTTCTCTCCTGTGTGAATTCTTTCATGTTTTCGAAAGGAACTGGAACAACTGAAGGCTTTCCCACATTCCTTACATTCATAAGGTTTCTCTCCAGTGTGTGTTCTTTCATGTATTCTAAATGAACTGGGAAAATCAAAGGCTTTGCCACATACCTTACACTTATAAGGTCCATTACCAGTGTGCTTTATCATGTGTCTTCGAACACTTGCAAGACAAGTCAAGGCCTTCCCACATTCCTTACATTCAAAAAGTTTCTCTCCTGTGTGAGTCCTTTCATGACTTCGAACAGAACTGGCACATCTAAAGGCTTTACCACAATGTTTACATTCGTAAGGTTTCTCTCCAGTGTGAGTCCTTTCATGTATTCGAATGTACTTGGAACAACTGAAGGCTTTCCCACATTGCTTGCATTCATAGGGTTTATCTCCAGTATGAGTCCTTTCATGTATTCGGATGTAACTGGAACAACTGAAGGCCTTCCCACATTGCTTGCATTCATAGGGTTTCTCTCCAGTGTGACTTCTTTCATGTATCCGAAATAAACTAGGATAGTCAAAGGCTTTCCCACACACCTTACATTTATAAGGTACACCTCCATTGTGTGTTACCATGTGTCTTCGAATGCTTACAAGGGAAATGAAGGTTTCTCCACATTCCTTACAATCATAGGGTTTCCCTCCAGACTGAGTCCTTTCACGTGCTGGAAAGGAGTGGTGATAATTGACAGCTTTTTCACATTGCTTACGTTTATATGGCTTCTTTCCATATTCCTGATACTCATTTGGTTTGGTCCCACTGTCAGATCTGATGTGCCTATTAAGGGATGAATGACTCATGCCAACTTCTCCACACACACTGCTTCCTAATGGCTTTACTATAGGAGGAGTTTTCTTGTTCAGCATGTGATCTGGAATTTGGCTGAAGGTTTCTCCACACTGACCACCTTCTTTACTTTCATAGAGTCTTTCTAAAATATGACTCCTACAAAAAATAAGAAACACATTATTAGTGATATGTTAATAAATGATTTTGTATTTATTAATAGGTATTGCACCTATTTTCCTCTGGGAAAGTATAGATTTTATACCCTGCCTCAATTATTTGATTATGAATAGACTAAGTACTGCAGGATGTCATGACCACACCTATTATCGAAAAATGATATTCAGGGGGCGGCGCCTGTGGCTCAGTCGGTAAGGTGCCAGCCCCATATACGGAGGGTGGTGGGTTCAAACCCAGCCCCGGCTGAACTGCAACCAAAAAATAGCCAGGTGTTGTGGCGGGCGCCTGTAGTCCCAGCTACTTGGGAGGCTGAGGCAAGAGAATCACTTAAGCCCAGGAGTTGGATGTTGCTGTGAGCTGTGTGATGCCATAGCACTCTACTAAGGGCCATAAAGTGAGACTCTGTCTCTACACAAAAAAAAAAAGGAAAAATGATATTCAGACCAGGCACAATGGCTCATGCCTATAATCCTAGCACTTGGAGGCAGAGGTGGGAGGATCACTTGAGGCCAAGAATTTAAGATCAGCCTCAGCTAAAAAAAAAAATAATTAATTAATTTAAAAAAAAAAAAAAAGACCAGCTGGCTTGGTGCCTGTAGCTCAGCAGCTAGGGTGCCAGCCATATATACCAGGGCAGGTAGGTTCAAACCCAGCCCGGGCCTGCCAAACAACAATGGCAACTACAACAAAAAAAAATAGCTGGGCGTTGTGTGGTCACCTGTAGTCCCAGCTACTTGGGAGGCTGAGGCAAGAGAATGACTTTAGCCCAGGAGTTGGAGGCTGCTGTGAGCTGTGATGCCACAGCACTCTACCAAGAATGACATAGTGAAACTCTGTCTCAAAAAAAAAAAGGGGGGGGGCAGGGGCAGCACATGTGGCTCAGTGAGTAAGCCACCAGCCCCATATACTGAGGGTGGCAGGTTCAAACCCGGCCCTGGCCAAACTGCAACAAAAAAAGTAGCCAGGCATTGTGGCAGTTGCCTGTAGTCCCAGCTACTCGGGAGGCTGAGGGAAGAGAATCACCTAAGTCCAGGAGTTGGAGGTTGCTATGAACTGTGACACCACGGCACTCTACTGAGGGTGATAAAGTGAGACTCTGTCTCTATAAAAAAAAAAAAAAAAAAAAAAAGACCAGCCTAAGCAACACAGTGAGACATCTATGCCGACTCTACAAAAAATAGAAAAATTAGCCAAGCATGTGGTGCATTGCATGTATTCCCAGCTATTCAGGAGTCTGAGACAGAAGGATCTCTTGAGCCCAGGAATTTAAGGTTGCAGTGAGCTATGATGACGCCATAGCACTCTAGTCTGGAAGACAAAGTGAAACCCCATCTCAAAAAATAAAAAATATGTATGTGTACTTATATATTCACATGAGGTTTCATAGCATTGTCTACCACTGAACTGTTTCACAAACACTGAACATCTGGGTCTCCCTTAACTTTATGTTTCTGAGAAAATTTTCCAATAAAAAATAAATGTGAAGCTAGGCTTATCTGTTTTGTTTTCTTGTTTTTAAAAGTATCTGTTCTTCTAGGCCTGGTGCAGTGGCTCACACCTATAATCCTAGCACTCTGGGAGGCCAAGGCAGGTGGATCACTGGAGCTCAAGACCAGCATGAGCAACAGTGAGACCCTGTCTCTACTAAAACTAGAAAAAATTAGCTGGGCATTGTGACGGATGCCTGTAGTCCCAGCTAAACTTGGAGGGTGAGGCAAGAGGATCACTTGAGCCAAGAGTTTGAGGTTGCTGTGAGCTATGATGACACCATGGCACTCTACCCCAGTGTGACGGAGTGAAACTCCATCTCAAAAAATAAATAAATAAATATCTGACCCTCTAAAATTCACTTATGGAAATTTGCTTTCTTTTGTGAGTGCAAATTACCTTTGATTTCTTCTGGGATTTCCATACTGATCTTCAACGTTCTCATCTTCCCATTTTTCTCCTAAAATGTAAACCCAGAAAAATCATTATTAATAAGCACAAAATCATAAAAAACTACTACATTCTGTGTTCCTGATACACTGTGGCCAACCATGCCTGACTTATGAACCAAAGTATTCTCTTTCCATGTGCCAAGTCACAGAACAGCCCTGATGAGCAAGATGCACTTGTTCTCTAATTCACTAAGTGAAAGAGTGCTGCCATCCTTACCTATAGAAGCCAGATTCCTGAAGGTTTCTTCCATCACATCTCGGTACAGATTCTTTTGGGAAGGATCCAGTAAAGCCCACTCCTCCAGAGTGAAGTTCACAGCCACATCTTCAAAGACCAGTGGATCCTGAAACAACCCACATGTATAGAGGAGGGTGGATGAGACTGACAGCAGTGGAGATCTACACTCTATTCTTAAGAAGTTCACATGCTATAGCTAAGGCAGTTCTTAGTAATAAAAACAAAGCCGGGGGTATCACCATACCAGATTTTAGGCTGTATTACAAGGCCATTGTGGTCAAGACAGCATGGTACTGGCACAAAAATAGAGACATGGACATTTGGAATCAAATAGAAAACCTGGAAATGAAACCAACAACTTACAGCCACCTAATCTTTGATAAACCGAACAATAGTGTCCACTGGGGGAAGCTCCCTATTCAATAAATGTTGCTGGGAGAATTGGATATCCACATGTAGAAGACTGCAACTGGACCTGCACCTTTCTCCACTCACAAAAATTGATTCAAAATGGATAAAGGACTTAAATTTAAGGCATGAAATGATAAAAATCCTCAAAGAAAGCATAGGAAAAACACTGGAAGATATCAGCCTGGGAAAGACTTTATGAGGAAGACTGCCATGGCAATAGCAACAACAGCAATAATAAACAAATGGGATTTAATTACACTGAAAAGCTTCTGTATAGCCAAGGAGACAACAACCAAAGGAAATAGACAACCTACCCAATGGGAGAGGATATTTGCATATTTTGAATCAGACAAAAGCTTAATAACTAGGATCTACACAGAACTTCAATTTAAAAAAACCAACAATTCCATACATCAATGGGGAAGAGAGATGAATAGAATCTTCTCTAAAGAAGACAGACGAATGGCTAGCAAACACATGAAAAAATGCTCATCATCCCTAATTATTAGAGAAATGCAAATTAAAACCACCCCAAGATATCATCTAACCCCAGCAAGAATGGCCTATATCACAAAATCTCAAAACTGCAGATGCTGGCGCGAATGTGGAGAGAAAGGAACACTTTTACACTGCTGGTGGGACTGCAAACTAGTACAACCTTTTTGAAAGGAATTCTGGAGAAACCTCAAAGAACTCAACCTAGACCTCCTGTTTGATCCTGCAGTCCCATTATTGGGTATCTATCCAGAAGAAAAAAACTCTCATTATAAAGACAATTGTACTAGGCTGTTTATCGAAGCCCAATTTACAATTGCCAAAATGTGGAAACAGCCTAAGTGTCCTTCAACCCAGGAATGGATTGGTAAGCTGTGGTATATGTATACCATGGAATATTATTCAGCCATTAAAAAAATGGAGATTTTACAGCATTTGTACTAACCTGGATGGAGGCGGAACACATTATTCTTAGTGAACCATCACAGGAATGGAGAAGCATGAATCCTGCGTATTCAACCTTGATATGAGGACAATTAATGACACAGTGAGGCATGGGGGAAGGGGAAACAAGGAGAGAGGAGGTGAGGGGGGGAAAAGAAAAGAAAAGAAAATAGTAACTAATTCTCACATAAATTGGATTTAATTTTTACCAAAGTACATTACTTAAACATTTTTTTTTTTTTTTGCGACACAGCCTCAAGGTGTCACCCTGGGTAGAGTGCCGTGGCATCACAGCTCATAGCAACCTCCAACTCCTGGGCTCAAGTGATTCTCCTGCCTCCGCCTCCCAAGTAGCTGGAACTACAGGCGCCCGCCACAACGACCGGCTATTTTTTGGTTGCAGCCGTCACTGTTATTTGGTGGGCCCGGGCTGGATTTGAACCTGCCAGCTCAGGTGTATGTGGCTGGCGCCTGAGCTGCTTGAGCCACAGGCACCGAACCTAAACATTAATTTTTAATTCAACTTGTTAATATGTTGTTTAGGATATTACATCCTCATTTAAAAGTGAAATGTGTTTGTAATTTCCCCTATATAATAATATATTTTCTCCAATTTTAATATCAGGTGTATCCAGATTAAGTAGAATGATTTTGAAGTATTTCTTCTTTTTCTTTTGTCTATAAGATTTGGCATGGGGCGGCACCTGTGGCTCAGTAGGTAAGGCACCGGCCCCATATACCAAGGGTGGTGGGTTCAAACCCGGCCCCGGCTGAATTGCAACCAAAAAAATAGCCAGGCGTTGTAGCGGGCGCCTGTAGCCCCAGCTACTCGGGAGACTGAGGCAAGAGAAAGCTCAGGAGTTGGAGGTTGCTGTGAGCTGTGGATGCCACGGCACTCTACCCAGGGCCATAAAGTGAGACTCTGTCTCTACAAAAAAAAAAAAAAAAAAAGATTTGGCATGATCTGTCTTTTGAAGTTATCTTTTATTTATAAATATTAGTTGTCTATTTTTTGAGACTTTAGGAAAAAAATAAGAAGAGCTTAACTGATGACTCCCTATTGAACCTCAAAATCAAAGCATTCTATAATAGACATACTCTCATTTGACAATGTGAATGTTACTTTCTTTGCATTATTATTATTGCTTAATATCTCAATGCAGCAATCGTCTGATTTCTGAATGTATGTATCTTCATTTGTTCTTTATGAGGTTTTTGTTTCTAGTCGTTATCTTAATCATTGTTTTGTTAAGGCTTTTTAATTCTGTGAAGGCAAAAGTGGAAACCTAATAAACACATGTATATGTTAAAAATGAAAATGAAGTTCCCATGCTGCTCTGTACTCCAAATATTTGTTGCATGATTTGGTGGTCATCACCTACCTTCACTTCCCCTCACATAGCAATTCTGATGCTAGAATTGAACTACTTGGTAGAATAACAGAAGAATGGGAGGAAGCATGCCTCTTATTGGTGGATGAGAGGGTACATGGGGCACCCCTAATGTCTCTTTGTACAATGGGTCTGTACCACCTGTCGTAACAAAGATGTAGTGACTAGTGGGCAGAGAAATATTAGCATTAAGAGTCCTGAAAATGTATCCTAAGAAATGCTTATTCACAAAGCAGTGAACAGCACAGGGAAAGGAAAAGCTAAATTGTAAATAATGAATTACTGAAGGCTGAGTGTGGACAAGTTTAAGAGGTAAAAATCCAGAAGGCCCCAGTCCCAACTCATTCATAAGGTTTACCGCCAGAAAGTCTATCAGTTCTCATCGGGAAAAATCAGAGAAAAATCAACATCCTATCTCCAGCAGGAGGAGAGAAAGAGTAGCCATTGTGAAATAGACCCAGAGAATTCTGTTCTTATTAAGTATTGCCTTCAGAACCAAGTATTTCCCAGAAGCCTATCAACTGGGATGTTACCAGAACCAAACGTCCTGGGGAAATATCTAATTCCATTCCCCTCTATCCTTCCTGCCTGAACAGGATGAGAAGTACTTATAAAAATCACAATGTAGGAGAGAGAGCAAGATGGTAGCTGAGTAATAGCTTCCATGCATCTGGGCACTGTGAGTCTGGGGAGATAGGACTCCAGGCATCTCTGGCTGGTGGGATATGCCTATAATCATCTCTGTGAGGATACAGGGAGTCAGTGAGAGATTTCTGCACCCCAAGAGGAGGACTAAAACAGTGGAAAACCGGCAAGTGGTGGCATGTGCTCAATTGGTCTAAACCCGCCGGCAACTGTAAGTACAGTAGCAGCGAGACTGCAAACCGGAAAGGCCTTACCTGTGAACTGTTTTGGTGTCTTTGGACTTGGCACTCAGTTGAACTGCCTTGGGGAGAGCCTTAGTGGGAGTGCAGAGAACTTTGGCCATAGTCTAGGGCCCCAGTCTGAGCCACTGAGCCAGACAGAGCTAATAGTGTTTGGCTGTGGGCCACAGGGAGCCATTGTGAGTGATCTGCCCTGGCAAGCTCCGCCCTCAGGGTCGCAGAGCAAGAATCGGGAGGGAGCTGTTAACCTAGTG
This sequence comes from Nycticebus coucang, assembly GCF_027406575.1. NCBI lineage: Eukaryota > Metazoa > Chordata > Mammalia > Primates > Lorisidae > Nycticebus > Nycticebus coucang. Next base: position 65,401,319 of record NC_069782.1, on the reverse strand, counting down.
ACTGAGTAGCCTAAGGGCGGGGACTAAGCCGCCTTACAGCCCTAACCCTCAGGGGCAGAGTGAGACCAGTTTTGGCACACTGAGTAAGTAGATAGCCATTTCAGCAGTGATTCCAGCGACAAGCACTTTCCTGAGAAAGCTTCTGCTCAGCAAGTTTACAAGTTCAAAGTGCCTTTTAAGAGGGCTGAAGAGAGATTTAGGGTGTCTACCCATTGGGGTTTGAGAAATCAGCAGCCTCCAGTCATATCAGCACTGTGATTAACATCTCATACTCCAGAAGACCACGTGTTGCCCAGACAATATTCAACAACAGACATACTGCTTTGTTTTTGGTTGTGTTGTTTTTTGTTTATTTGTTTAGTTTGATGTTGTTGATGTTTTGTTTTTTAATTTCAACCTTTTCCGTACAGATTTTTTCTTCCTCAATTTTTCTAGTTTAATTATAATTTCCCATTGTTGCCTTTTTCAATAACTAGAACTTCATTTTTGCTAGTGTTTCTACCCCTATTGTTTGGTTTTTCACCCAATTTTATCCCGTAAAGTTTTCTGTTTGCTTTTGTTTGATTTAACATTTTTGTCTTTCCTCTCTACTTGGTGGAGGTGGGGTACTGTGTCTGATCAGGTTAGCAAAGAGCTGCTAACCTCAAGGGAACCACCCAACTGGGCACCTCCAGAAGGTGGGGATTTTTTAAGGTTGTGTCAAAGTACCCTACTGTACACCTATATTGCTCTGTCTCCCTCTTTCTGTGCCTCTCTTCTTTTTGTCAATATACCTTTTACCCACCCACTCTCCTTTCTCTATTTTTTTTTTCTTTTCGCTCATTCCTCCTTTCTTTTATCCCTTTCTTGCTCTTCAACCCTCTCCTCCTTCTGGTCCTGTACCAAAAGGACTCATCGAAACCTTACTCCACAGGCACGATAACTTAAAGAGCAAGAGGAAGTGAAAGGAAAATTAGGGCAAGGAAACAGATAAAAGAAATCACTCATGAGGAAGAATTAGCAGAAAACTCCAGGCAACATGAAGAACCAGTCCAGAACAACCCTACCAAGGGACCATGAGGTAGCTACTGCAGAGGATTCCACCTATAAAGAAATGTTAGGAATGACAGAAAGGGAATTTAGAATATACATGATGAAAACAATGAAAGAAATGATAGAAACAATGAAGGAAACTGCTAATAAAGTGGAAAATAACCAAAGGAAATCCAAAAACAGAATCAAATAAGAGATGAACAATATGAAGAATATAAAAGGATATAGCAGACCTGAAGGAACTAAAACAGTCTATTAGGGAACTTAAAGATGCAATGGAAAGTATCAGCAACAGGATAGACCATGCAGAAGAAAGAATTTCAGAGGTAGAAGACAAAGTTCTTGACATAACTCAGATAGTAAAAGAGGCAGAAAAGAAGAGAGAGAAAGCAGATCGTTCACTGTCAGAATTATGGGACTTTATGAAGCGTTCCAACATACAAGTTATAGGAATCCCAGAAGGGGAAGAAGAATGCCCCAAAGGAATGGAAGCCATGCTAGAGAATACTACAAAAGAACATTTCCAAAATATCATCAAAGATTCTGACACACTGCTTTCAGAGGGATATCGGACCCCAGGTCACCTCAACTCTAACAGAGCTTCTCCAAGACACATTGTGATGAACCTGTCCAAAGTCAAGACAAAACAAAAGATTCTGCAAGCTGCCAGGAGTAAGCGCCAGTTGACCTACAGGGGCAAATCCATCAGAGTGACCGCAGACTTCTCTAATGAAACTTTCCAAGCAAGAAGACAATGGTCATCTACCTTTAATCTACTTAAACAGAACAATTTCCAGCCCAGAATTCTGTACCCTGCTAAGCTAAGCTTAAAAATTGACAGAGAAATCAAATCATTTACGGATATACAAACATTGAGGAAATTCGCCACAACAAGACCAGCTCTACAGGAAATACTTCAACCTGTTCTGCACACTGACCATCACAATGGATCAGCAGCAAAGTGAGGACTCAGAAATTAAAGGACAGAACCTAACCTCCACACTGATGCAAAAGATAAAACTAAGCAATGGACTCTCACAAAATAAGATGAATAGAATACTACCACACTTATCAATTATCTCAATAAATGTTAATGGCTTGAATTCCCCACTGAAGAGACATAGATTGGCTGACTGGATTAAAAAACACAAGCCATCCATTTGCTGTCTGCAAGAAACACACCTGGCTTCAAAAGACAAATTAAAACTCCAAGTCAAGGGTTGGAAGACAATTTTTCAGGCAAATGGAATTCAGAAGAAAAGAGGAGTTGCAATCTTATTTTCAGATACATGTGGACTTAAAGCAACTAAAGTCAAAAAAGACAAAGATGGTCACTTTATATTGGTCAAGGGAAAAATACAACAAGAAGACATTTCAATTCTAAATATTTATGCACCCAATTTAAATGCTCCCAGATTCTTGAAACAGACCTGACTCAGTCTGAGCAATATGATATCTGATAATACCATAATAACAGGGGACTTTAACACTCCTCTTACAGAGCTTGACAGATCCTCTAAACAGAAATTAAACAAAGATATAAGAGATTTAAATGAGACGCTAGAACAACTGTGCTTGATAGACACATATAGAACACTCCATCCCAAAGATAAAGAATATACATTCTTCTCATCACTCCATGGAACATTCTCCAAAATTGATCATATCCTGGTACACAAAACAAATATCAACAGAATCAAAAGAATTGAAATTTTACCTTGTATCTTCTCAGACCATAAGGCACTAAGGGTGGAACTCAACTCTAACAAAAACGCTCGACCCCACACAAAGGCATGGAAATTAAACAATCTTCTGTTGAATAACATATGGGTGCAGGAAGAAATAAAACAGGAAATCATTAATTTCCTTGAGCATAACAACAATGAAGACACAAGCTACCAAAACCTGTGGGATACTGCAAAAGCAGTTTTGAGAGGAAAATTTATCGCTTTAGATGCCTACATTCGAAAAACAGAAAGAGAGCGCATCAACAATCTCACAAGCCATCTTATGGAATTGGAAAAAGAAGAACAATCTAAGCCTAAACTCAGTAGAAGAAAAGAAATATCCAAAATCAAATCAGAGATCAATGAAATTGAAAACAAAAGAATCATTCAGAAAATTAATGAAACAAGGAGTTGGTTTTTTGAAAAAATAAATAAAATAGATAAACCATTGGCCAGACTAGCGAGAAATAGAAAAGTAAAATCTCTAGTAACCTCAGTGATAAGAAATGATAAAGGGGAAATAACAACTGATCCCACAGAGATACAAGAGATCATCTCTGAATACTACCAGAAACTCCATGCCCAGAAATTTGACAATGTGAAGGAAATGGATCAATATTTGGAATCATAGTGAATGATGCCCCATGATATCAATGTACACAGCTATGATTTAATAAAAAAAAAAAACTCTGAAAAAAAAAATTTGGAATCACACCCTCTCCCTAGACTTAGCCAGGATGAAAATAGAGCTTAGCTCTTAGGATAAAATAGAGCTCCTGAAAAGACCAATTTCAAGCATTCAGATTAAAGAAACAATAAAAAAATCTTCCAACCAAAAAATGCCCTGGTCCAGATGGCTTCACACCAGAGTTCTATCAAACCTTCAAGGAAGAGCTTATTCCTGTACTGCAGAAATTATTCCAAAAAATTGAGGAAGAAGGAATTTTCCCCAACACATTCTATGAAGCAAACATCACCCTGATGCCAAAACCAAGACCCAAACAATCAGACCAATCTCACTCATGAATATAGATGCAAAAATTCTCAACAAAATCCTAGCCAATAGATTACAGCTTATCATCAAAAAAGTCATTCATCGTGATCAAGTAGGTTTCATCCCAGGGATGCAAGGCTGGTTTAACATACGCAAGTCCATAAACGTTATCCGCAAAAATAAAGATCATATGATCCTCTCAATAGATGCAGAAAAAGCATTTGATAAAATCCAGCATCCTTTTCTAATTAGAACACTGAAGAGTATAGGCATAGCTGGGACATTTCTAAAACTGATTGAAGCTATCTATGACAAACCCACAGCTAATATTTTACTGAATGGAGTAAAACTGAAAACTTTTCCTCTCAGAACTAGAACCAGACAAGATTGTCTTCTGTCACCTTTACTATTCAACATAGTGCTGGAAGTTCTAGCCAATACAATTAGGCAAGACAAGGAAATAAAGGGAATCCAAATGGGAGCAGAGAAGGTCAAACTCTCCCTCTTTGCTGACGACATGATCTTATACTTAGAGAATCCCAAAGACTCAACCACAAGACTCCTAGAAGTCATCAAAAAATACAGTAATGTTTCAGGATATAAAATCAATGTCCACAAGTCAGTAGCCTTTGTATACGCCAATAATAGTCAAGATGAGAAGCTAATTAAGGACACAACTCCCTTCACCATAGCTTCAAAGAAAATGAAATACCTAGGAATATACCTAACGAAGGAGGTGAAGGATCTCTATAAAGAAAATTATGAAATCCTCAGAAAGGAAATAGCAGAGGATATTAACAAATGGAAGAACATAACATGCTCATGGATGGGAAGAATCAACATTGTTAAAATGTCTATACTTCCCAAAGCAATCTACCTATTCAATGCCATTCCTATCAAAATACCAACATCGTACTTTCAACATTTGGAAAAAATGATTCTGCATTTTGTATGGAACCAGAAAAAAACCCGTATAGCTAAGGCAGTTCTTAGTAATAAAAATAAAGCTGGGGGCGTCAGCATACCAGATTTTAGTCTGTACTACAAAGCCATAGTGCTCAAGACAGCATGGTACTGGCACAAAAATAGAGACATAGACACTTGGAATCGAATTGAAAACCAAGAAATGAAACTAACATCTTACAACCACCTAATCTTCAATAAACCAAACAAGAACATACCTTGGGGGAAAGACTCCCTATTCAATAAATGGTGTTGGGAGAACTGGATGTCTACATGTAAAAGACTGAAACTGGACCCACACCTTTCCCCACTCACAAAAATTGATTCAAGATGGATAAAGGACTTAAATTTAAGGCATGAAACAATAAAAATCCTCAAAGAAAGCATAGGAAAAACACTGGAAGATATTGGCCTGGGGAAAGACTTCATGAAGAAGACTGCCATGGCAATTGCAATAACAACAAAAATAAACAAATGGGACTTCATTAAACTGAAAAGCTTCTGTACAGCTAAGGAGACAACAACCAAAGCAAAGAGACAACCTACACAATGGGAAAGGATATTTGCATATTTTCAATCAGACAAAAGCTTGATAACTAGGATCTATAGAGAACTCAAATTAATCTACATGAAAAAAGCCAACAATCCCATATATCAATGGGCAAGAGACATGAATAGAACCTTCTCTAAAGATGACAGACGAATGGCTAACAAACATATGAAAAAATGTTCATCATCTCTATATATTAGAGAAATGCAAATCAAAACAACCCTGAGATACCATTTAACCCCAGTGAGAATGGCCCACATCACAAAATCTCAAAACTGCAGATGCTGGTGTGGATGTGGAGAGAAGGGAACACTTTTACACTGCTGGTGGGACTGCAAACTACTACAACCTTTCTGGAAGGGAAGTATGGAGAAACCTCAAAGCACTCAAGCTAGACCTCCCATTTGATCCTGCAATCCCATTACTGAGCATCTACCCAGAAGGAAAAAAATCCTTTTATCATAAGGACACTTGTACTAGACTGTTTATTGCAGCTCAATTTACGATCGCCAAAATGTGGAAACAGCCTAAATGCCCACCAACCCAGGAATGGATTAACAAGCTGTGGTATATGTATACCATGGAATACTATTCAGCTATTAAAAAAAAATGGAGACTTTACATCCTTCATATTAACCTGGATGGAAGTGGAAGACATTATTCTCAGAAAAGCATCACAAGAATGGAGAAGCATGAATCCTATGTACTCAATTTTGATACGACGACAATTAATGACAATTAAGGTTATGGGTGGGGAGGAAAAACAGAAAGAGGGACGGAGGGAGGGTGGTGGGGCCTTGGTGTGTGTCACACTTTCTGGGGGCAAGACATGATTTCAAGAGGGACTTTACCTAACAATTGCAATCAGTGTAACCTGGCTTACTGTACCCTCAATGAATCTCCAACAATAAAGAAAAAAAAATCACAATGTAAGGATACAAGCTTCCTAAAGTGAGGCCAAATCATAAGTCAATGAAATGCTTCCCATCTCCCCATACCTTACCTCCACATCAGCAAGGCTCCTGCGTACTAACGGGGACATTCAATAGAAGTCTGCCTCACACCATATTAAAGAACCAACAAATGTGGTGACATGAAGTGGACAATTTTTAGAAACACACAATCTACTGAGACTGATTCATGAAGAAATAGAATATCCCAGCAGACCTACAACTATTAAAAGAGATTGATGCAATGATCAAAATACACCCAACAAATGAAAAAGCCCAAAACGCAATACCTTCACTGCTAAAATCTACCAAACATTTAAGGAAGAATTAATACCAATTCATTCTATGAGGCCAAAATTAAGCTAACAGCAAAGAAAAAGACACAAGAGGCCAGGCGCGGTGGCTCATGCCTCTAATCCTGGCATCCTCGGAGGCCGAGGTGGGTGGATTCCTTGAGACCAGCCTGAGCAAGAGCAAGACCCTGTCTCTACTAAAAATAGAAAAACTAGGCTCGGTGCCTGTGGCTCAAGCAGCTAAGGTGCCAGCCACATACACCTGAGCTGGCGGGTTCGAATCCAGCCCAGGCCCACCGAACAATGACAGCTGCAACCAAAAAATAGCTTGAGGCTCCATCTCTAAAATAAAATAAAATAAAAATAGAAAAACTAACTGGGCATAGTGGCATATATCTGTGGTCCCCACTACTTGGGAGGCTGAGGCAAGAGGATTGCTTGAGCTCAAGAGTTTGAGGCTGTTAGGAGCTATGATGCCACAGCACTCTACTCAGGGCGACAGAGTTAGACTCTGTCTCAAAACACACACACACTCACAAAACAAGAAAAAAAATGCAGACAAATGGCCCTTATCAATACTGATGTAAATATTCTCAAATAATTACTCAATTGTATAGTAATCAAAACTGTTTGGTACTGTCATAAAGGCAGAGATATAGACCATTCAAATAGAGAGCCCGGAAAGATAGCCACACATATATGGTAAAATTATTATTATTATTTTTTTTTTTTTTTGGTTTTTGGCCAGGGCTAGGTTTGAACCTGCCACCTCCGGCATATGGGACCGGCGCCCTACTCCTTGAGCCACAGGTGCCACCCAGTAAAATTATTTTTTAATATACTGCCAAGATTAGTCAATGGAAAAAAAAAGGACGTTTTTCCAAAAGTACTGCTGGAATAACTCAATGTCCACATATTAAAAAATGAAGTTGGAAGGCCAAGCATGGTGGCTTACACCTGTGATCTAGAACTTTGGGAGGCTCAGGCAAGAGGATCGCTTGGTCTGGAACTCCAGGCCTCAAGCAATCCTCCCAACCCAGCCTTTCAAAGTGATGTGATTACAGGTGTAAGCCACCACACTCAGCCCAGTTACAGATTATTTTCTTCCTTTTCCCATTGCTTCACTTGGTAGCTATTTTTTTTTAAATGGTCAAAAGTTCTGCGAAGACACCTTACGCAAGAAAATATTTAGAAAAAATATGACAAGACGTTCAATATCATATGTCATTAGGGAATTGCAAATAAAAATAATGACATACCACCATTTACCTACTAGAATGGGCAAAACCCAAAACACTGACACTACCAAATGCTGATGAAAATATGTACCAACAGGAACTCTCATCCACAGTTTGGTGTGAATGAAGAACACTGTAGCCATATAGGAAGACAATCTAGCATGCTCTTAAGAAGACAAGCATGGGGCGGCGCCTGTAGCTCAAAGGAATAAGGCGCAGGCCCCATATGCCAGAGGTGGTAGGTTCAAGCCCAGCCCTGGCCAAAAACTGCAAAAAAAAAAAAAAAAAAAGAAGATAAGCATGGTCTTATAAGATTCAGCAATTACACTTCTAGGTATTAACCCAAATGAGTTGAAAACTGACGTCTAGAGTTGGTGTCCATAGCACAGTGGTTGCAGCGCCAGCCACATACACCAAAGGTGGCAGGTTCTAACCCAGCCCAGGCCAGCGAAACAATAATGACAACTGCAAAAAACACCCAGGTGTTGTGGTGGGCGCCTGTGGTCCCAGCTGCTTGGGAGGCTGAAGCAAGAGACTCACTTGAGCCCAAGAGTTTGAGGTTGCTGTGAGCTGTGACGCTACAGCACTCTAGTGAGGGTGACATAGTAAGACTCTATCTCAAAAAAAACTGACGTCTACACAACTCTTCACATGAACATTTTTAGCAGCCTTATCCATCATTGCCAAAAACTAGAAGCAACCAAGATGTACCTTTCAACAAACTGTGATACATCCATACAGTGGAATATTATTAGTGATTAAAAGAAATTAGCTATCAAATCACAAAGACAGGGAAAGGCCTTAAATGTATAGTGCTATGTGAAAGAAGCCTGTTAAGATGGCTCCTTACAGTATGACCCCAAGTATAGAACATGCTGAAAAAGGCAAAACTGTATAGGTTGATTGCCAGGGAGTGGGGTAGGGGGGATAAAGGAAGGGGAGGAATGATGATTAAGTGGAACACAAGAGGGTTGTAGGGATTTGAAACTCTTCTGTATAAGACTGCAATGTTGGATACACATTAATTTGTCAAAACTCATAGAACCATATCACACAGTGAACCTTAATACATCTGTTCATCAATTCTCATCATCATCAAATGTAATATACTGGTTTATCAATTATAACACATACTACATGCAGTCAAGATGTTTAAAATAGGCTGGGTGCGGTGGCTCACACCTGTAATCCCAGCACTCTGGGAGGCCGAGGTGGGTGGATTGCCCTGAGTTCAGGAGTTCAAGACCAGCCTGAGCCGGAGCGAGACTTTCTCGCTAAAGAAAAAAAAAAGCTGGGTGTTGTAGCAGGCACCTGTAGTCTGTCTCAAAAAAAAAAAGTTCCAACCCACAGGTACCATTCTTTCTTTTTCTTTTTTGGTTTTTTTTTTTGGCCAGGGCTAGGTTTGAACCTGCCACCTCCGGCATATGGGACCGGCGCCCTACTCCTTGAGCCACAGGCACTGCCCTCTTTTCTTTTTTTTTTTTTTTTGAGACAGAGCCTCAAGCTGTCACCCTGGGTAGAGTGCGGTGGCATCACAGCTCACAGCAACCTCCAACTACTGGGCTCAAGTGATTCTCCTGCCTCCGCCTCTCAAGTTGCTGGGATTACAGGTGATTTTTTTTGGTTGCAGCTGTCATTGTTGTTTGGTGGGCCAGGCTGGATTCAAACCCACCAGCTCAGGTGTATGTGGCTGGCGCCTTAGCTGCTTGAGCCACAGGCGCCGAGCCTGGGTTGGAACTTTTTAACTGGAGATAAAAAGGGAAAGACCAAGCCCAGGCAGGGAAGCTCAGACATTCTGAATTTGACTGCCATTCGCTCTACCGGCTGAAATAAAGCCCTTCCTCTTATAAACATGGTGTTTGGGTGCTCCTTCTCTCCAATGGGCCTCGTCTTCCTGCAAAAGCTTGAGCTCAAGAGTTTGAGGTTGATGTGAGCTATGACGCTCACAGCATCAGAGTGACAAAGTGTGAAGCTGTCTCAAAAAAAGAAAAAAAAAAACAAAAAGCCAAGCTGATAGATCATAATTCCCATAAGCAGTGGAATGAGAGTAAATTGGGTGAACCACAGCATCAGACAGGACAGTATGTGTGTAATGGAGGTTAAGAACCACACACACACACACACACACACACACAAAAAAAAAACCTTTTGAACATCATAATAATGGTATATTTGTGGTAATACAGACTTGCTAAAAATTTAAAAAAGAAAACACCAACTAAAACTCAATTTCATGGCTGGGTGAGATGGCTCACACCTGTAATTCTAGAACTCTGGGAGCCCGGCAGATTGCTTGAGCTCAGAAGTTCCAGACCAGGCTGAGCAAGAGCAGGACCTTGTCTCTACTAAAAATAGAAACATTAGGCTGGGCGCCTGTAGCACAGTGGTTACAGCTCCAGCCACAAACACCAAAGTTGGCAGGTTGAAACCCAGCCCAGACCAGCTAACCAACAATGACAACTGCAACAAAAAAAGAACCAGGAGTTGTGGCTGGTGCCTGTAGTCCCAGCTACTTGAGAGGCTGTGGTGAGAGAATCGCTTAAGCCCAAGAGTTTGAGGTTGCTGTGAGGTAATGAAACCATGACACTCTGTCAAGGGCAACAGAGTGAGACTCCGTCTCAGAAAAAAAAAAAGAAAAGGCAAGAAATTTTTTTTTCTCCTTCCTACAGTCCCCTGAACTTTAACCCATCCTTGAGCCAGCAGTCAACCCCTCCATCATGATCCCTCTGGGCCATCCTGCCCACTTCCTCCCCCTTTCTTTCTAACCTTCATTTCTCCCTATGCATGAAAACCATTTTTGCCTAACCTGTGAGATGCCTGCACATCTTATACTTGGTGCTTTCCATCTTTTGCTGTGCTCCTTTATCCTTCACCTAAATCCAGATGCGTTTCATTTGACAATGTCCAAGAAACAGCACCAGGATAATAACAATTACAAACTCAAACAGGGTATTACCACCAACCCATTCTGCCTGTAGGTCCCCAGCTTTCCAGTGCTCTGAGCTTCTCTCAGTATAAAGGGCTCTTCCAAAGGCGGCGCCTGTGGCTCAGTCGGTAAGGTGCCGGCCCCATATACCGAGGGTGGCAGGTTCAAACCCGGCCCCGGCTGAACTGCAACCAAAAAATAGCTGGGCGTTGTGGCGGGCGCCTGTAGTCCCAGCTACTCGGGAGGCTGAGGCAAGAGAATCACTTAAGCCCAGGAGTTGGAGGTTGCTGTGAGCTGTGTGAGGCCATGGCACTCTACCGAGGGCCATAAAGTGAGACTCTGTCTCTACAAAAAAAAAAAAAAAAGGGCTCTTCCAAAGGTCATTTGAGCAGCTCAGACACTTGCAAGGGAGACTCACCAGGAAGAGCCAACTGGACCTGCAATGACCTCCTTTTGGAGGCTCAAGATTGGCCTGAACTTGCAGTCACTGGTCTTGGGCCTCTGCTCCCCAGTCAAGGCTGTTCACTTACTCTTAAACAAGAGAATGCCCAGTGTTTAAAGACTCCAAGGAAATCACTCAATCTTAGTTTTTATTTGTATAGCAGGGAAGGAAATTGTTAAGACATTTACATTTCATCCCTCAACCATTTCAGATAATAAACGCACCCCTTCATTACTTCTGTTATGACAAATCATATGTTAAAAAATTATGTGTGGCTCGGTGCCTATGGCTCAAGTGGCTAAGGCACCAGGCACATACACCGAAGCTGGCAGGTTCGAATCCAGCCTGGGCCCGTCAAACGACAATGACGGCTGCAACCAAAAAATAGCTGGGCGTTGTAGCGGACACCTGTAATCCCAGCTACTTGGGAGGCAGAGGCAGGATAATTGCTTGAGGCCAGGAGTTGGAGGTTGCTATGAGCTGTGATGCCACAGCACTCTACCCAGAATGACAGCTTGAGGCTCTGTCTCAAAAAAAAAAAAAAAAAGAAAGAAAGAAAGAAAGAAAATTATATGTGAACACTTCTACGAATTGCCATGCCCGATCTCAGATGGACTTAGCATTAAACTCAGCAGAGGAACTGACGTTTTGGTGAATATTTGTAATTCACCAACCTATCTACCACGTTTATTTGTGGAAATGTGTTTTTCTGCAGCCATAATACAAGAGAGTTTTACCCTATTTCTCTTCTCTGGTAGCATGCCCAAAGTTAAGTCCTGGAATTCACTTGAAATCATGCTACCAAAAAAGAACAGACATTGGCTCAGTGCCTGTAGCTCAGTGGCTAGGACACCAGCCACATACACCAGAGCTGGCAGGTTCAAAACCCAGCCCAGGCCCGCCAAACCACAGTGACAACTACAACCAGAAAAGAAAAGAAAAAAAAATAGCCAGGCGTTGTGGTGGGTGCCTGTAGTCCCAGTTACTTGGGAGGTGGATCCCAGCTACTTGGGAGGCGGAGGCAAGAGACTCTCTTAAGCCCAAGAGTTGGAGTTTGCTGTGAGCTGTGATGCCGGAAAACTCTACAGAGGGTGAGACATAGTAAAACTCTGTCTCAAAAAAAAAAAAACAGACATGAGAAACTTAGTATACATTCTTCCCTCTGGGGAAGAAAAAAGGTAAACAAGAATTTTTGACAAATGTAGTATAAAACTAGATATTTAATTTTTTTTTTTTTTCTGAAATCCACCTGTCTCACACCTGTAATTGTAGCACTCTAGGAGGCCAAGGCTGGCAGACTGCTTCAGCTCAGAAGTTGGAGACCAGCCTGAGCAAGAGCAAGACCTATCTCTATAAAAAATAGCCAGATGTTGTGGTCTGGTGCCTCTAGTTCAGCTACTCTGTTACTCGGGAGGCTGAAGCAAGAGGATTGCTTGAGCCCAGGAGTTAGCGGTTGGGGTGAACCATGACACCACGGCACTCTACCAAGGGCGACAAAGTGAGACTCTGTCTCAAAAAAATAAAATAAAATTTGGGCGGCGCCTGTGGCTCAGTCGGTAAGGCGCCAGCCCCATATACCGAGGGTGGTGGGTTCAAACCCGGCCCCGGCCAAACTGCAACCAAAAAATAGCCGGGCGTTGTGGCGGGTGCCTGTAGTCCCAGCTACTCGGGAGGCTGAGGCAAGAGAATCACTTAAGCCCAGGAGTTGGAGGTTGCTGTGAGCTGTGTGAGGCCACGGCACTCTACCGAGGGCCATAAAGTGAGACTCTTTCTCTGCAAAAATAAATAAATAAATAAATAAAATAAAATTTAATTTTAAAAAACTGAAACTGCAATAAGCGAACAAGTCTTTTTCAAGGGACAAACTCGGGAACAGGCAATGCCCACTAGGAACAGAGACAGGTCTGTGTCAGGTGTCAGGTCCTATCATAGGAGACATCTTCTCACCCCCATTCTGCTCACTGAAGTACTCACTGACCACCCTCCTAAGAGACACTGCATGGTGCTTCCTGTGCCCAAAGTACATTCTGCTGTTCAAGTTCTTGCATCACTTCAATTGGCTGAGTTTTCCTGTTCTTTAGGATTGTTTTTCTACCTTCACTAGTCTGAGAAAATGCAGAGGATAAGAATCATGTCTTTCCCCACAATACCATCATTCATTTATTTGACTGGCCACCAATGTGTCCCCAAGAATGGAAGCTGAGTGCCCTACAGAGTGGTCTATTGAGATGAAGGGTATACCAGCAGACCCCTGCCACCCTAGGACATAAAGCTGCTTCCTACAGAGGACCCAGCCATACCCTGCAGGCTGTCCTCTGGGAAGAAAGACCCAGGGGCTGATACTCACTAGACCCTCCAAGAGACAGGGTGAGCACCGCGGGTCAACCCACACAGTTCTGAAATCCAGGACTAGGTAAAGACAGAGTGTGGGCTGAGAACACATCACCCTGTAAAGTTTCCCAAGGGGAACCTCAACCTGAAGACATTCCGATAAAGTGTCTCTCCCTAGGAATGATGAAAAGAGGAGAGACGCAAAGATTCCTAAAAGCAGAGTGTCAGGTGGTTATTCTCTGTTTTCCTGTCATGCGAAATGTTCAAAAACAGAAAACAAATATTTTCAAAAGCCATCCATTACTCCTTGAAAAAAAGATAAACAATTACCCTACTTCATCAGTTACAAATGTACAATAAAGGACAAATAGCTAATAACGTTGTGAATTGGTGAGGGGAAGTTGGCATCTAGGAATGCAGGAAAGGAACCAGTAATTCTAGTAAGAGTTAGGGTGACAAAATAAGGTAGAGGATTTGACACAGGAGAAAATCAGTCCTCTTGGGAGAGTGTTAAAAATAATTAATTAGGAGATAATCTGATTGACGTGGTCACAGTGCCATTTGGTTTCCTACCCAAGAAAACCAAAATTTAACTCAAATGAAATTCTTATAAATCACCAATTTATAGGGAAAAGAAATTTAGGCTTAACCAACCACAACCTCCCATTAACTCGACTACATACGTAACCAGAAAATTTCCACTAGGATGGACCAAATGAGGCGACTACCTAACTGTAACCAATGAAGTACCGAATTAGGTTTGCTCCTCATGCACCTAATAAAATTCTTTCCTTCAAGCCCCTCCAGTGGGCTCCCAAACCACAAACCATAACTGAGTGTTCCTCCTTCGTGAATCGCTGTTTGCTCAAATAAACTCTTTACTTTTTAACACTGCCTCCGTTTAATCTTTAACAGGACAAAGGAGGAACCGTGAACCCCACAGACCGCAGCCCACGCACGACCCCCACACCCGAGTCAGACCCTCCCCCGACGACCCTCCGGCCGTCACCACACAATCTGGGGACATGCGGGGCTGCAGCCGCAAAGCTGCCCAAAGAGGGCTCCGGGGCCGAGGTCGCGGCGTTCGACCGGGTGGAACGCCCGGGCCCTGCTGCCGGCCCCGCCCCACCCTAAGGCCCCGGGGGACCGAGGGCCGAGCTGCGCCAGCGCAGACACGGGTCCGCAGATTCCGGAGCGAACCGGGAAGGCCCGGGTCCCGCCACAGCCGGTTCCAGACTGTTCCAAGCAGCCCCTGCGGCCCGTCTGGGGATGCCCGGCCCCGCACACTCACCATCTTCCGGTTCCCAGGGTGGGCCGGTGTCCTCCCTGAGATTCCCGCGACCGGGGCAGAGCTCGGCGCTACGGAGTCTGAGAAGGAGACACCGGGGCCTCCGGGAGAAACCTAGACGCCAGCCCGAAGTGGGCGGGCGCGAGAAACAAAGGCTCGGTAGGGTAGTGTAGGGCCCCGCCCTCCTCTCCAGGGGCGCGTCTGATTTGACAGTCCGCAGGGCCCCGCCCCAACTCCCCTGGTTGGATAGAGCTTCGGGCTCCGCTTTCCCAGGCGTGTTTGTCTAGAGGAGCCTTGGGAGGCGTAACGTGTAGAGCCGCTTTGACAGGTTCTAGCCACTGCCCCTCAGTCCTGGCTTCCTCCCCCACAGCCCGCCTCAGGGCTATTTGCCTTTAAAAGAATTCGCTCCTCCTAGCTTGACAGAATGGGCTTTGTCGTCTTCCTGCACTCAGTGGGCTCTCTTCCCTAGTCTTCCTCTTGGACGCGGGGTCACAAGTGTGTGCAGGGAATTCCATATTCACTGTTCAATGCTTGGAGCCATCCCCTCGCTTCAAAGCAGGAGGGGAGTCCAGAATGGGCCAGAGAAGAATGGAACAGGAGGGAAAGCCAGATATCCTCCTGGGGTCAGGAATTTGAGATGAGGCTTGCCAACGTTTCCTCACATATCTTCCTGTCATGGGAAAAAGCAGGAGTAACTACTGGGGTGAGAGACACTCTCTGTGGACGTAACGTGTGGGAAGAGACCCTAAATAATCTGTAGTATAAAAATTCGGGTCAGAGGATTCAGTGAAGATGGCAGACTGGGAATGATTTTTTTTAACTTTATTCAAATTAATATGAGGGTACAATGTTTAGGTTACATTGTTCTAACTTCCAGGGTAAAGTTCCATTTATAGAAGAGTCCCTTACCCAGGGGGCGTGTTATACACCCTCACAATGTGCTCAAAAACATGCAAGGCTTCGTGAATTCGGGTGTCATCCTTGCACAGGGGCCATACTAATCTCTGTATCATTCCAATTTTAGTATATGTGCTGCTGAAGCAAGCACGGCAGACTGGGAATTATTGAACAATCTGTCTTCACATCTAGAAAACAATTCCACTGGCAGGAACTGACTGATGTAGCTATTTTGGAACTGTGGGGTATATTGAAAATTTTCAACTTCCAGTAAAAGGATTGGGATTGGTTGATAAATTGTCGTAAATTTTGGTCAATTTCAAGTCTTAATTCAGTAGCAGCTACCTACTCTGCCCTCCCAGCTCCATAGCGGGCAGCTATGTATGAGTTCCACCAGCAGTTTTCATGCAGCTTTTGGAGCCAGGATGGCAAAAAGGAACCCTGTCATCCAAATATTGGGGACATGTCCCCTGCTTGTTAGTAGTTGCAGAGAGGTGCAGAAAGGTGAGTGGCCATTTGTTGTTGGATCTTCCTGCTTTGGTAGAAGGTCTTTTTCCTCCTAACGAAAAATAAAAGGCCAGTTCTGTCTTCTAAGTGATAGTGAAAGACTTGGGACAGGACCCCCCACTCTGTCCTGAATGACAACGACCCCAATCAACCGCAAGAGACGGCACTTGATGCAATCAGCAAGAGGATTTTATTCCAGCATGCTGGGGCTTAACTCGTAACTCTCTCAGGAGCAGAGGAGTCAAGCCCCGAACAGCAGGTTTTACAAGCTTATAAAGGCAAAACAAGGTAGGGAGGGGTAGCAGACATAGCAGGGGCTTTCCAGATAAGAAGAACTCTGATTCATTACACATCTGTCTTAAGACAAGATCAGCAGTTAAACATTTGCTTAGCTCTTTTCTCAGAACTGGTTACCGGTTATCTGCTTCAGCTTGGGGCTATTTCCTGGAACAGTTACAAAGGCCACATTCTTATGGTAGGGGGCGAGAGGTGCTGCTACATGGCTGGTTCCCCCCCCCCCACCTTTTTGGATTTGGTAGTACTTTCCTTCAATAGAAAGGGCTGATGACCAGCCTGACCCGCCACAACCATCCTGTCCTCCCATTCTCCAAGTTGGAAATCAGTCACTCATTCCATGTATCCCGTCCCACTGTCAGGGCATAATTCACCTCCTCTGTGACCCACCTGTCCCAGCAGGACAGGCATGGGGAAAGCTGATCACTCCAATGACACCCACAAGATGGGAACATGCATGCAGCTCACGGGTGCTGACTGATGGGACCCCAGGGGGCAGCAAGCCATACAGCTCATAGTGAGTGAGGCAGACCCCCATCCCAGCCAGGGTTGGCTTAACAAGACTTTATCCTGGTTCATGCTCAGGGCTACCTGAAGACCCTCTGAGAATCACTCCAGAGCAGACTTGGTTTGCAATTTCCCAAGGAAACTGGCAGCTCATCACATTATCCTACAAACCTCTCAATCCTGTATATCCCACTCATCCTGCCCTCAGGAATTCTGATGAGGCAATCTCTGGCTGGATAGTAGAGGATCCTCCACACCTTGCACTGGCCCAGTACACAGGGAGATGGAGGGAACATTTATTTGTTCATTAGACAAGAAATGGGGGCTCAGGGCCTGTACCTCAAGTGGCTAAGGCGCCAGCCACATACACCTGAGCTGGCAGGTTTGAATCCAGCCCTGGCCTGCCAAACAACAATGGCGGCTGCAACCATAAAATAGCGGGGCTTTGTGGTGGGCGCCTGTTGTCCCAGCTACTTGGGAGGCTGAGGCAAGAGAATCGCTTGAGCCCAGGAGTTGGAGGTTGCTGTGAGCTATGATGTTACAGCACTCTACCTAGGGCGACAGCTTGAGGGTCTGTCTCAAAAAAAAAAAAAAAAGAAAGAAAGAAATGGGATCCGCGGGAAGGTACTGCTTGTCTGGCTGTGACCACGCGGGGGCAGCAGTGGACAGTCAAAATGTCTGAAAAGGCTGCTGGGTCACACAAAGTTCCCAGAGCTTCCTCGCCCACTACATCACATCCCCCGACCCTGTTTTAAAAGGGGAGCATCAGACCAGGTGCGGTGGCTCACGCCTGTAATCCTAGCACTCTAGGAGGCCGAGGAGAGAGGATCGCTTGAGCTCAGGAATTGGAGACCAGCCTGAGCAAGAGTGAGACCCTGTCTCTAATAAAATAGGAAAAACAATTAGCTGAGTATTGTGGCTGGCGCCTTTAGGCCCAGCTACTGGGGAAACTGAGGCACGAGGATCGCTTGAGCTCAAGAGTTTGAGGTTGCTGTGAGCTTTGAGGATGCCATGACACTACCCCAGGGCGACAGAGTCTTACTCTGTCTCAAAAAAAAAAAAAAAAAAAAAAAGAAGCGGGGTTGGGGTAGGATTGGTGGCTCATGCCAGTAATCCTAGCCCTCTGGGAGGCTGAGGTCAGCAAATTGCTTGAGCAACGGAGTTCAAGACCAGCCTGAGCAAGAACGAGACCTGTCTTTACTAAAAATAGAAAGAAAACAAACCAGCAGCATTGTGGAGGGCAAATGTAGTTTCAGCTGCTTAGGAGGCTGAGGCAAGAGTTTAAGGTTGCTTGAGCTGTGACACTGCAGCACTCTACCCAACACTCTATATTGGATGACAGAGTGACACTCTGTCTCAAAAAAAAAAAAAAAAAAAAGAGGAAAAAGAAAACATGTCTGATATGACTTTTTTTTTTTTTTGTGGTTTTTGGCCGGGGCTGGGTTTGAACCTGCCACCTCCGGCATATGGGACCGGCGCCCTACTCCTTGAGCCACAGGCGCCACCCATGACTTTTTTTGTTTTAGAGACCAGGCCTTGATTGACTGCTGCCACTAGAGTACAGTGTCATAATCACAGTTCACTGAGGTTTCCCCAACTCCTGAGTTTAAGCCATCCTCCGCCTCAGCGTCCTGAGTAGCTGGGACCACAGGCATTCATCACCATGCCCGGCTACCATTTTCTTTTTTTCTTTTTTTTCCTGAGACAGAGTCTCAACCTGTCGCCCTACATAGAGTGCCGTGGCATCACAGCTCTGGCCGGGCCCGGTTTGAACCCGCCAACCTCGGTATATGGGGCCTGCGCCCTAACCAATGAGCCACAGGTGCCACCCCGGGCTACCATTTTCTAATTTGGTTCTGTTTGCACCATACTTTCTCCTCCTCCTTCTTCTTCTTTGACAGAGTCTCACTTTGTCACCCTTGGTAGAGTGCTGTGGCATCTTGAGCCTCAAACTCTGGCATTTAAGTAATTCTGATGTCTCAGCCTTCCAAGTAGCTGGCACTACAGGCACCTGCCCCAACAGCTGGCTACTTTTAGAGACCAGGTCTCTCTCTGCCTCAGGCTGGTCTGAAACTCACAAGCTCAGGCAATCCACCCACCTCAGCCTCCCGAGTGCTGGGATTATAGGCGTGAGCATCTGGTCTCATACTTTCATCTTGGTGTGTACTGACCAGAGTGCTTGTGATTTAGAATCAAGACATAGTGATAAAGACAAATTGATGGGCAGTGCCTGTGGCTCAAAGGAGTAGGGCACCAGCCCCATATACCGGAGATGGCGGGTTCAAACCTGGCCCTGGCCAAAAACTGCAAAAAAAAAAGACAGATTGATGTAGAGATAGATGTAAATACAGACACAGATTATCAACCTAAAATAATCAAAATGTTCAGAAGCTAGCTCAGCACTCAGCATCTGTAGCACAGTGGTTACAGCACCAGCCACATGCACCAGGTCTGATGGGTTCAAGCCCGGCCTGGGCCAGCTAAACCACAATGACAACTGCAACAACAACAACAACAAAAAAAATAGCCAGGTGCTGTGACAGGCACCTGTAGTCCCAGCTAATTGGGAGGCTGAGGCAGGAGAATGACATAAGCCCAAGAGTTTGAGGTTGCTGTGAGCTATGATGCTACAGCACTCTACTTAGGGCAACGTAGTGAGACTCTGTCTCAAAACAAACAAACAAACAAACGAAAACCCAAATCTCACTGGTTTACAAAAATAACATTATCTATGGATTGGCTATACATTGTTGAACCATCTAAACATTTAAACAGAACATGTGGCGTTTTATGACTATCTGCTCTGAGGACTGCATAGGAAGTGGCTTCAAGAAGTAATTTGTTCTTTTGTTTGTTTGCTTTTTTCTTTTTTTGAGACAGAGCCTCAAGCTGTCACCCTGGGTAGAGTGCCATGGCATCATAACTCACAGCAACCTCCAACTCCTGGAGTAGCTGGGACTACAGGTGCCCACCACAACACCCAGCTATTTTCTTTTGGTTGCAGCCATCATTGTTGTTTGGCGGGCCCCGGGCTGGATTCGAACCCGCCAGCTCAGGTGTATGTGGCTGGCACCTTAGCCACTTGAGCCACAGGCGCCGAGCTTGGCCTTGATCATTTGAAGAAACTTAATATTCCCCGGAGAAAAGATTTTTCTTTCTCAATATTTAAATAGATATTTGTTTCCAGTTTACCGTTTTCCACACTAATCTTGTAAAAATATGACTCAGACCAACCACATCCTCAAATTTGTCACCTTCTTTAACTGTAGGCTCTTACTTCTGTGGCTGCTGTAGGAGATGGAAGTGAGCAATAGTCCAGGGGTAACAGCAAGTGCAGAGACCCTGAAGTAGAAAAAAACCGTCCTTAGTTTTTGTTGTGACTTGAGCATTGTGACAAGATGTGAGAGAGCTGCAGATCTCACCTTGGGTAACTGGAATGTTGCTAAGGGTTGTCTCCCTAGCAGACTATCCACAACAGTAACAGACTTCCTTTGAACTCTAGAGGAGCCAATCCGATCAAGGGATGTAGCCAAGAAGGTGGGAGGAGGCCCCTGCACTGCCTCTGTGACTCCCTCTTTTACCTCTTCTCCCATCCTGAGAGGGATCCACTTCCAACTCTCTCTGGAAATGCTCTAAACTTTCTCTTTGTTCTTCCTAAGTAAAATTTCTCTTTGTTACATTGAAACTTGTGCAGGTTACTTTTACTTTCTATTCATGCTGTCTCTGCTACTCCAGTTGTTTGTTTGTTTTGTCGCTTTCCGTAGAGTACACTGGCATCACAGCTCACAGCAACTCAAACTCTTGGGCTCCAGTGATCCCCTTGCCTCAGCCTCCCAAGTAGCTGGGACTACAGATGCCTGCCACAACACCCGGCTATTTCTTTTTTAGAGACAGAGTCTCACTCTTGCTCAGGCTGGTCTAGAACTCCTGAGCTCAGATGATCTACCCACCTCAGCCACCCAGAGTGCTAGACTTATGGGCATGAGGCCACCATGCCCAGCTACAGTTTTATTTTCAAGTTTCCACTCATTTTTGTTGGGGGCCTAAAGCAGCCACACAAACCCTTTGCCCTCCTCTTCCCCTTCTTCTCCTCCTAAGACAAAGACAAATAAGATCTGGCAGATCCTCTTTCCGTGCCTAGCGCAGCCATGGCTCATGGTCCCAAGAAGCATCTGAAGCGGGTAGCAGCTCCAAAGCATTGAATGCTGGATAAATTGACCGGCGTGTTTGCTCCTCATCCGTCCACTGGTCCCCACAAGCTGAGAGAGTGTCTTCCACTCATCATTTTCCTAAGGAACAGGTTTAAGTATGCCCTGACAGGAGATGAAGTAAAGAAGATTTGTGGGCGGCGCCTGTGGCTCAGTCGGTAAGGCGCCGGCCCCATATACCGAGGGTGACGGGTTCAAACCCAGCCCCAGCCAAACTGCAACCAAAAAATAGCCGGGCGTTGTGGCGGGTGCCTGTAGTCCCAGCTACTCGGGAGGCTGAGGCAAGAGAATCGCCTAAGCCCAGGAGTTGGAGGTTGCTGTGAGCTGTGTGAGGCCATGGCACTCTACCGAGGGCCATAAAGTGAGACTCTGTCTCTACAAAAAAAAAAAAAAAAAAAAAAAAGAAGATTTGTATGCAGTGCTTCATTAAGATTGATGGCAAGGTCAGAACTGATATAACCCATCCTGCTGCTTTTATGGATGTTATCAGCATTGACAAGACTGGAGAGAATTTCCGTCTGGTTTACGACACAAAGGGTCGTTTTGCTGTTCATCGTATTACACCTGAAGAGGCCAAGTACAAGTTGCGCAAAGTGAGAAAAATCTTTGTGGGCACAAAAGGAATCCCTCATCTGGTGACCCACGATGCTCGTACCATCCACTATCCTAATCCCCTCATCAAGGTGAATGACACCATTCAGATTGATTTGGAGACTGGCAAGATTATTGATTTCATCAAGTTTGACACAGGTAACCTGTGTGTGGTGACTGGCGGTGCTAACCCGGGAAGAATTAGTGTGATCACCAACAGAGAAAGACATCCTGGGTCTTTTGATGTAGTTCACGTGAAAGATGCCAGTGTGGCCTTTGCCACTCGCCTCTCCAACGTTTTTGTTATTGGCAAAGGTAACGAACCATGGATTTCTCTTCCCTGAGGAAAAGGTATCCGCTTCACCATTGCTGAGGAGAGGGACAAGAGACTGGCAGCCAAACAGAGCAGTGGGTGAATGGTCTCTACACCTGGTGACATGTTTTAAAAGGTCTTTGTGCTTAATTGAAGATAATACAGCATGGAAAAAAAAAAAAAAAGATCTGGTTAGCCCTACCACCCAGAAGTTCACCCAATGGGCCCTAACTTTCCAGGCAAGCTGTGGAATTTGACCACCTATATAAAAAGGGTTTTTGTTCTTTTGGCACAGACACCATCGTTGCACTGCCCAGGCAGGTCACCCTCCACTTTCTTTTTATTCTTTTTTTGCAGTTTTTGGCCAGGGCTGGGTTTGAACCCGCCACCTCCAGCATATGGGGCTGACGCCCTCCTCCTTGAGCCACAGGCGCCACCCTGTCACCCTTCACTTTCAGTAAAGCTGGCCCAAACCTCTCCATTGTGGCCTTGTCCCTGGATGCCATCATTTACACCTTTCAAATTTTGCTTTCAATCCTGCTGTACCTCAGATGAACTTTTTAGCTCAATGGAGTAATCAAACTAGGTCAACTGGATTCTGGGAACTGGGACCTCTGACCCTTAACTAGCAAGATATAGGCTTACAGAGCAAGATACATTCGCCATAGATGGTGAATGTGCCTCCATTGTTGAGACAAGGGAAAAGGCAAAGGGCTTTGAATATGGCTGGGGGTTCTCTTTTACATTGCCTGGTTTGGGGCTACCTAATGGATCAGAGGTCACCATGAAACCTGAGTCCTATGACACATGAGGACCTCCCCTGAGCCTCTCTGAGACTCCATTGCCAGGGTGTGGACTGCAATGTAGATTTAAGCTAATGACATGATAATTAGCCTTAAACCTATTGTCAGTCACCTGCAAGACTATTGTGCCTATGAGACTGACCCATAGGTTAAAGAGTCTTCTACAAACTTGCAGTTGGCACATTAAGTTCTGATTGGTAGATTGGTAGAGAGTTCCCTCTTCCCCAGGTGTCAGTAATTGCCTGGGACAAAATTAAGGTGAGTGGCACTAAGTTGGGGACCTACTTCTCCCACCCCGCCCTTGTACTTTTTTCCTAGGAGAGCTGGATTTCTTTTTCTTTCTTCCTTTTTTTTTTTTGACACAGAGTCTCACCATGCCTCCCTCAGTAGAGTGCTATGGTGTCACAGCTCACAGCAACCTCAAACTCCTGGGCCCAAGTGATTCTCTTGCTTCAGCCTCTCAAGCAGCTGGGACTACAGGTGCCAGCCACAACACCCAGCTATTTTTTTTGTTGCAGTTGTCATTGCTGTTTAGCTGGCCCAGGCTGGGTTCGAATCCGCCAGCCTCAGTGCATGTGGCTGGCACCGTAACCACTGTGCTCCGGGAACCGCCAGAGAGCTGGATTTCTAACTATCTACCTAACAGGTGCAAATGTCTGTAGCCTGAAACTCTGTCCCTATTGTTTACTGAGGAACTCCATGAAAAACAGATTTCAAAAACAATTTTGAGAGAGAAAATTTTATTTCTCTTTTCTGTCTGTTCAGCCTATTTCAGAAATTGTGCAAAACAGAACTCCCATGAGGTAGGGTGCCTGTTTGAAAAAAAACCTACAGGATTGATCTTTAAATACAACTAGCAAATTGCAGAATTAGGTATTCTGCAAATTTTTTGCAAGGCCACCCACTTCAGCCAGGAGTTTGAGACCAGCCTGGACAGCATAATGAGACACACCACCACCACCATCTCCACCAAAAAATAGAAAAATTAGCCAGGCATGGTGATATAGGCCTGTATTTCCAGCTACTTGAGAGGCTGAGGCAGGATCTTTTGAGCCCAAGAGTTCAAGGCTGCGGTGAGCTATGATGACAGAGAGAGAGAGGAAAAGAAAAGAACCGCACTTGGAAGATTCAGGGGGACTTCCTCCCTTCTTTGAGACACCCCCTGCATCAAAGTAAAAGCCTATCTCTAAAAAAAAAAAATCCAGTTTTAGCAAAGACCCTTGCTGAACCTTGCTAAGTCAGTTTGGTAATAACCTCCCCACCTTCTATATCTGATCAGGTTCCTCACCCTCCACCAATCCACTAGAGGTGTCTTTAGTCTTTAGCAAGAACGCTGTTAGGTCAGTTTAGCCAGAAACCTCCTCATCCCTGATATTTCCTCTTAGTAATTTTCCATTCACTGACCCCCAGCCTGCTCCTTGGCTATAAGTTCCCACCTGCTCTGCTGTATTCAGAATTGAGTCTAATCTCCCTCCCGCACTGCAAGACCCCAGTAGCAATACCAACTATCTCTGTGACCCTGAGTAAAGTCTTCCTTTCCCAGCTTCAATAAGTGTCATTGAATAACACCTAATGACACATTCTTTAACACAAGACAGACCCCAAACAGGATAAACTAGTGTGTGGTTTGTCAGGCACTGGTAAGAGTTGTAGAGAAGATCAGAGGGTGTGGTGGCGCAAGCAACTACAGAGGCTGAGGCCCGAGGATTGCTTGAACCCCCATTCAAGGTTGCAGTGAACTATGATCTCACTCCAGCCTGGGTGACATAGAGAGACCTGGTTTCCTTCTTTTTCTTTACTTTTCTTTGCCTTTTTTTTTTCTTTTGAGACAGAGTCTTACTCTGTCACCCTGGGTACAGTACCCTATTGTCATCATAGCTCACAGCAACCTCAAACTCTTGGGCTGAAGCAATCCTCATGCCTCAGCTTCCCAAGCACCTGTGCCCACCATAACTCCCAGGTAATTTTTCCACCTTTTTTTGCAGTTTTTGACTGGGGCTGGGCTTAAACCCACCACCCCCAGTATATGGGGCCAGTGCCCTACTCCTTGAGCCACAGGTGCCGCCCTAATTTTTCTATTTTTAATAGAGATGGGAACTCATTCTTGCTGGGGCTAGTCTCCAACTCCTGACCTCAAGTGAACTTCTTGCTGCTCTCCTAGGCCTCTCAGAACGCTAGGGTTACAGGCATGAGCCACTGTACCCAGGCAACAGCCCTTGTTTCTTTAAAATAAATAAATAGGGCGGTGCCTGTGGCTCAGTGAGTAGGGCGCCAGCCCCATATGCCGAGGGTGGTGGGTTCAAACCCAGCCCCGGCCAAACTGCAACAAAAAAATAGCCGGGCGTTGTGGCGGGCGCCTGTAGTCCCAGCTGCTCGGGAGGCTGAGGCAAGAGAATCGCGTAAGCCCAAGAGTTAGAGGTTGCTGTGAGCCGTGTGACGCCATGGCACTCTACCGAGGGCGGTACAGTGAGACTCTGTCTCTACAAAAAAATAAATAAATAAAATAAAAAAATAAATAAATAAATAAATCTCATGGTGGCTTGAGTTTTTTAAACATGATTAAGAATTATAAATTATGGGCAGCGCCTGTGGCTCAAGCAGTAGGGCGCTGGTCCCATATGCCGGAGGTGGCGGGTTCATACCCTGCCCCAGCCAAAAAAAAAAAAAAGAATTATAAATTATTGTAATAAGCAAACAAACACATTGATTTTAAAATGGGCAAAATTGGGTCAGGTGTCTGTAATCCTGGCACTCTAGGAGGCTGAGGCAGGTGGATCACTGGAGCCCCGGAATTCTAGAACAGCCACAGCAAGAGTGAGACCCTGTCTCTACTAAAAATAGAAAACTAATCACCCTCCATCCGCCCAGGAGTGGGAGAGGGTGATTGGTGAGACCACACCTGCAGTGCATCTTACAAGGGTACATGTGAAACTTAGTAAATGTAGACTATAAATGTTTTAACACAATAATTAAGAAAATGCCAGGAAGGCTATGTTAACCAGAGTGATGAAAATGTGTCAAACGGTCTATAAAACCAGTGTATGGTGCCCCATGATCACATTAATGTACACAGCTATGATTTAATAAAAAAAAAAGAAAGAAATATTAAACAGTAAAAAAAAAATACTAGCTGAATGTGGTGGCAGGCTCCTGTAGACCCAGCTATTTGGCTCATGTCTTTTTTTTGAGACAGTCTCAAGCTGTCACCCAGGATAGTGTGCCATGGCGTCATCATAGCTCACAGCAATCTCCAACTCTTGGGCTCAAGAGATCCTGCTGCCTCTGTTTTTCTATTTTTAGTAGACAAGGTCTCACTCTTGCTCAGGCTGGTCTCAAACTCGTGAGCTCAAGCAATCCACCTGCCTCAGCCTCCCAGAGTGCTGGGATTACAGGCATGAGCCACCACACCCAGCCTAGTTCTAGCTACTCAGAATGAAAGAGGATACCCAGAAAAAGTGAGGTCTAAGAGAACAGTGGTCTTCTCAAGGAGACCCCAAGGATACACCTGTGAGGTCCTCCCTGTGGTGACTCAGCTCTTAGGAATCTGTAAAAATTTCCGGGGATGTGGAAACTAATATTTGCTACCACTTCTGTAAAAGTCCATGGTTCTGGGCGGCGCCTGTGGCTCAGTGAGTAGGGTGCCGGCCCCATATGCCAAGGGTGGTGGGTTCAAACCCAGCCCTGGCCAAACTGCAACAAAAAAATAGCTGGGCGTTGTGGCGGGCGCCTGTAGTCCCAGCTGCTTGGGAGGCTGAGGCTAGAGAATCGCGTAAGCCCAAGAGTTAGAGGTTGCTGTGAGCCGTGTGATGTCATGGCACTCTACCCGAGGATGGTACAGTGAGACTCTGTCTCTACAAAAAAAAAAAAAAAGTCCATGGTTCCATAAAAGCCCATATCTACTTCTCCAGCTTAATTCAAACTGACCAATTAGAAAGGTACCTGTGGCTCGTCGCATATGGCTCAAACTCCTGAGCTGGCGCGTTTGAATCCAGCATGGGCCAGTCAAACAACAATCACGGCTGCAACCAAAAAATAGATGGGTGTTGTGGCAGGCACCTGTGGTCCCAGCTACTTGGGAGGCTGAGGCAAGAGAACCGCTTAAGCCCAGGAGTTGGAGGTTGCTGTGAGTGGTGATATAACAGCACTCAGGACGATAGCTTGAGGCTGTGCCTCAAAAACAAAAGAAAAAAATAGGAAGGTACCTGTAGGCCAGAACTTTTTGACCAGAGATGAGAACACTGAACCATTCGGGAAGCAAGGCATTCTTTTTTTTTTTTTTTGTAGAGACAGAGTCTCACTTTATCACCCTCAGTAGAATGCTGTCACGTCACAGCTCACAGCAACCCAATTCTCTTGCCTCAGCCTCCCAAGTAGCTGGGACTACAGGCGCCCAGCTATTTTTTTGTTGCGGTTTGGCCAGGGCCAGGTTCAAACCTGCCACCCTCGGTATATGGGGCTGGTGCCCTACCTACTGAGCCAAAGGCACCCCCTAAATTTCTATTTTTTAATTATTGTATTTATGTATTTATTTATTTATTTATTTTATTTGAGACAGCGTCTCACTATGTCACCCTAGGTAGAGTGCGTCATAGCTCACGGCGACCTCCAGCTCTTGGGCTTAGGCAATTCTCTAGCCTCAGCCTCCCAAATAGCTGGGCATACAGGTGCTTGCCACAACGTCTGGCTATTTTTCGGTTGCAATTTGGCTGGGGCCTGCTTTGAACCTGCACCCTCGGTATATGAGGCCAGCTCCCTACCCACTGAGCCACAGGCACTGCCTGAGCAAGGCAATTTTAAGAATTTTGTTTGTTTGTTTTGAGACAGAGTCTCACTTTGTCACCCTTGGTAGAGTGCAGTGATGTCACAGCTCACAGCAACCTCAAACTCTTGGGCTCAAGCGATTCTTTTGCCTCAGCCTCTTTGAGTAGCTGGGAATACAGGCACCCACCACAATGCCAGGCTAATTTTAGAGATGAGGTCTCGCTCTGGCTCAGGCTGGTCTTGAACTCGAGAGCTCAAGCAATCCACCCACCTCGGCCTCCCAGAGTGCTAGGATTATAGCCGCGAGCCACTGCATCCAGCCTCAATTTTAAGATTCTTGTACGCTGTTGCTCCACCTGTTGGAATAAAGCCCTTCCTCTTTTAAACAAAGTGTTTGGGTGCTCTTTTTCTCAATTGGGTCTATCTTCCTGCAATATTTCTGGTTCCCTGACCAGGAAGCGAGACCATCCAAGGAGAGAACAGGCTCAGATGTACCTGGTGGTTGCCGCCAATCCTTTGGACACCCATGGTGGGGGGCCCTGATCAGCATGGACTACGTGAACCACTGAGCAATCTAGGGACAACAGTTTTGCCTTCCAGTGTGGACACCTCAACTGGGAGGAGAAAGGACCCCTTGGCAGGTCTCTGAGGAGTCAAGTACTGGGAGCAATTGGCAGGCAGGAACTGGCACCTGTACTGGGAGACACCTGAGGCAAGGAAGGATCAGTCTGGCCCACTATGTTTGAGTGGATGAGGGGGTCTGACCAACCCTAGATGTTAGATCACCAGCAGGGCTGTGAGAGGTATATGACTGTGGTGTGGTGTGACTGACACGGACACCAAGGCTGGAGTTCTGACTTCCCCTCACAGCTCAGAGGGGAGTGTTGGTTCCAAACCGGGGAAATGTAGGACCCCTCAGATGGCTATGTGGCTGAGGCTGCCCAGGTTAGGAACTGTTGGAATTGTTTGTGTGTGAGTGCTGGGAGACGGATAACGACAGCCAGGGCTTTGGCCTCCCCCCGCACAGGGTGAACTGATTTTGTGACCTCCCCATGTCCATATCCCCATTTTTATCCCATCTGTGACCCCATTTTTACTCCATTTGTGATGTGTTTGTGGTTTGTGTGAGGGAAGGAAATGGGAAACACATAGAAGCCCACCTTGTTGGAAACTGTGCTGAAGCATTTTAAGAAAGGGTTTACAGAAGACTATGTGGTAACTGTGTCTCCGGGGAGATTGAGAATTTTGTATGAGCAGGAATGACTCAAATGCCTTGTTGATGAGGTGATTGTGGTATCCTTCGAGATAAAATTAGTTTTAAACCTCTTATTAAAGTTTAAATGTTTGAAAATTATAAAACTGCCACCTCTGTAATGTTTCTAAATTTGCTAGATTTGACTGTGAGCTTATGTTCCTTTTTTTTTTTTTTTGAGACAGAGTCTTACTTTGTTGCCCTTGGTAGAATGCTGTGCTGTCACAGCTCATAGCAACCTCAAACTCTGGGGCTTAAGCAATTCTCTTGCCTTAGCCTCCCAAGTAGCTGGGACTCCAGGTACCTGGCACAACGCCCGGCTAGAAGTTTATGTTCTTGATTTTGAGTCTCTGAATTCGGAGGTCAAGAGAAGTAGCTATGGTGAGGCTTAAGGGCCATGTTCCCCATACTTAGGCCAGTAGCTACAGGGCACAGTCCAGCCAACATGACCCCTTCTTCCCTGCTCCAACTTTGCACCCTGGCTATTCTGAGAGAAACTAGATGTTCCAATTTCCTGCTTTCTGTCTTGAACTCTGCACCTGGTTAATGAATTAAAGACACAGGTCCTAGCCTTTTCAATCATCTTTGATGCCACATGGCTATGTGAGACTTGGGGGGCAATGAAAAGACATCATAAATGATGCCTATGTTGTGGTCTCAGAACATTTTTCGGTAACTTAAAACCTTAAAGTCATGTTATGTTCCATGAAATATCTCTCATTTGTAAAATGTAATAATTTGGTTGTTTAAATTGTTTGGGATCTTTTTCAAAGAATAAGATTTCTGTCTTTTAAATCTTCTAATTATCAGTTTAGCCAAGTGAATAATTAACTTGATAGTAAAGTGTGATCCTGTTTTGTGAAAAGTGTTTTTGTTTGTTTGTTTCTTTGTTTGTTTTAGACAGAGTCTCACTATGTCACCCTCAGTAGAGTGCTGTGGCATCATAGCTCACAGCAACCTCCAACTCCTGGGCTTAGGAACATTAAATGCCTCAGCCTCTGGAGTAGCTGGGACTACAGGTGCCTGCCACAATGCCTGGCTATTTTTTTGTTGCAGTTTGGCCAAGGCCAAGTTCAAACCCACCACCCTCGGTATATAGGGCTGGCACCCTACCCACTGAGCCACAGGTGCCACCCTGAAAAGTGGTTTTTTGAGAGTAAGAAAAATTAGACAGAAAGGAAAATGGCATTTCTTTTTTTTTTTTTTTTTGTAGAGACAGAGTCTCACTGTACCGCCCTTGGTAGAGTGCCGTGGCATCACACGGCTCACAGCAACCTCTAACTCTTGGGCTTACGCGATTCTCTTGCGTCAGCCTCCCAAGCAGCTGGGACTACAGGCGCCCGCCACAATGCCCGGCTATTTTTTTTTTTTGTTCTTGCGGTTTGGCCGGGGCTGGGTTTGAACCCGCCACCCTCGGCATATGGGGCCGGCGCCCTACTCACTGAGCCACAGGCGCCGCCCGGAAAATGGCATTTCATAAGAAATGATTCGTGTGGTAAATTTTGTCCTGAAACAGGATGGCTATTTAAGAATGTGAAAGGCAGACCAAACCAGAAGTCTTACAATGTTTGTAAATTGTATGTGCACGCTAAATAAGGTTCATGGAAGGAAATTTGTGAAGGAATTTGCATGTGATTCAGTTGGCTATGTATTGCCTTTAGAATCTTTTTTTTTTTTTTTTGTAGAGACAGAGTCTCACTTTATGGCCCTCGGTAGAGTGCCAGGGACTCACACAGCTCACAGCAACCTCCAATTCCTGGGCTTAAGTGATTCTCTTGCCTCAGCCTCCCAAGTAGCTGGGACTACAAGCGCCCGCCACAATGCCGGGCTATTTTTTGGTTGTAGTTTGGCCGGGGCCGGGTTTGAACCCGTCACCCTCGGTATATGGGGCCGGCGCCTTACTGACTGAGCCACAGGCGCCGCCCTGCCTTTAGAATATTTTGGCTTATGATCCTGTTTGAACACAAACCTTTTAAGCCTTTTATATTTCACAAATCTTCCAAAATCAAAACTCTAAATTTGGCTTTTGTTTGTTTGTTTTTGAGACAGAGTCTCACTATGTTGCCCTGTTGAAGCCTTAAGGCTCAAATCAACAAAGGTTGCCTGTTGGCTACACTGGAAAAAATTGTGCAGTATTTTAATAATTTAACACTATCTGCTGTGCCTATAAAGATAACTCAGGAGAAATTAGAACCTGAATAAAAACTTCCCAGTAAGTAGCATGGCTGCAACACAGCCCCATGAGTGGCCCCACATCCAACTGATGTTCAGGAATATTCACTTGAATTGCCCAGAACTTTGGATTAGTTCTGTAGGGATTTTTAAAACTAAGTATTATCTTAAGAACTGTGCTAAGTCTGTAAATAAGAATACTAATGTTCTCATTGTGCAAACCTCAGCCTTGAAATCCAGAACTTGTAGATATTTATAGGTGACTGATAAATGGTTTCATTCTCTGACCCTCAACCCAACCTTGACTTCATCCCTGTCAGTGTAGGGAAGCCAGAAAGCCACAAACATATGAAAGGTGGCTGAGGTCATGCAGAAGCCAGATGAAAGCCCTGGGGATTTCTATGAAAGACTGTGTGAAACATACAGACTGGCCAAACCATTATGTGAAGCCACAAAAGGGGGGAGGAAAAGGACCAACTGAGTGGAAATCTGGCCAAACAAAAGCCTTCAAGAGGCTAAAGGAAAAACTGCAGGTGGCCCTGGCACTAGGCCTCCCTGACCTGGCCATGCCTTTTTTTTTTTTAGAGACAGTCTCACTTTGTCAGGCATCACAGTAGAGTGCTATGGCATCACAGCTCACAGCAACCTCCAGCTCTTGGGCTTAGGCTATTCTCTTGCCTCAGCCTCCCAAGTAGCTCGGACTACAAGCGCCCACCACAATGCCCGGCTATTCTGGCCACGCCTTTTGAATTGTATGTATCATAAAGAAATAGAAAGCTGGGGGATGCTCACCCAGAATGTAGGATCCTGGGCAAAACCAGTTGCTTTTCCCTCTAAGCAACTTTATGGGGTCTCCAAAGGATGGCCCTGTGCCTAAGAACACTTGAAGACACTGCCATGCTGGTGCAAGAGGCTGGTAAGTTGACTTTGGGACATAACTTAAGAGTGTAGGTACCATACCATGCACAGTGGTCACTCTTATGAACACCAAAGGACACCATTGGTTGACCAACTCATGCCTCACCAAATACCAAAGCTTACTGTATAAAATTCCCAGGTTAGTTATAGAGGTTGTATGCATGAGGCCATGCACTTAGGACAGAAGAAAAAAAATTAAGAAGCTTCTGGGGAGATACTTCTACATTCCCCTCTTGGCCACCCTTGCCAAGAAAGTCAGCCAGCATTGTGTGACATGCAACCAACACAGTGCTAAACAAAAACCATCCCTGCCGCCTGAAATTCAGTCCTACAGGGAAGCCCCCTCTGAAGATGTGCAAATGGACTATATTGAGTTGTCCAGATGTGGAGGAAACCAGTAGTTACTAGTTCTGGTTTGCACATACTCTGTATAGATGGAAGCCTTCCCCACCAGGATAAAGAGGGCTTGTGTTGCCCAGAGAAATCATCCCATGGTGTAGGGTACCACTCCAGATTGGATCTGACTGGCCTTCATAACAGACATAGTACAAATAACAAAGCCTTGAATATCACCTAGAAACTATGTGGCGTATAGGCCTCAAAGCTTGGGCAGGGTAGAGCATATGAACAGAACCATAAAAGCAGGAATCAGTAAACTCTGCCAGGAAGCAGAGCTTAATCGAGTACAGGCCTTGCCACTGGTCTTGTTCAATACTAAATGTACCCCTTCTAAGAGGTCATAGTACTCCCCTTAGGAAATAATGTGTAACAGGCCTCCATCAATCCTCCACAATTTACCAGGGACTTCTAAAAGAACTGGGAGAGTCTAAATTGAACAAGCAGTTGGAAGCCCTAGGAAGAGTAGCAAGGAAGATCTCCACTTGGATAATTAATCTTGTTCTGTTTAGTCTTTCGTGTCTGTATACCCCTTCTCTCCAGGGGACCAAGTCTGGGTCAAGGATCAGAACCTGGTCCCCCTCAAACCAAGGTGGAAGGGACCCTGTACTGTCATCCTGACCACACTCACGCCAGCAAAGGTGGAAGGGATCCTCACCTGGATCCATCAGAGCAGGGTGAAGAGAGCTTCACTGCACACCTGAGAAGCAAAAACATATCCAGCCCAACCTGTACAAGGTAACTCTTGAGGTGGTCGACATGCCCTGCTCCAGCCACATACCAGGAGCTGGCTGGTCAATGCCCAGCTGAAGCCTGAGGAAATTCTGTGCAGGACTTGTCTTAATTGGACTTTGAACTTTGGGAAAGGGGAAGAAGGAATTTGATCTGTGCACCCACACCACTAAGATAGGATAAAAGGTATCTCTCTTTTAGCTTTTATGAATGTAAAGGCACTCAGAAGGGAGCTTGCACTCGTAATCAGACACAGTACTCAATATGTGACACAAGGAAAGGTGAAAACCTCATATGTATATTACAACCTCACAGAGCCCCCCACCATGGTACAATTAAGGCCTGGGTAGAGGACCCCAGAGGAGTCACAGTTCCTAAAATCTGAATGCTGGTCCAGACCAGGGAAATAGGAAAGTCCAGCCAGGTGACTCTGAAGTTTAATGCCTGCAGTGCCCTGCAAAGATGCTGCCAGTGGAAGGAGCTGGGAAAGAAACTATAGGACAGATCAGAAATACCTCTGTGTTGGGCGGGGCCTGTGGCTCAGTCAGTAAGGCGCCGGCGGCTCAGTCAGTAAGGTGCCGGCCCTATATACCAAGGGTGGCGGGTTCAAACCCCGCCCCGGCTGAACTGCAACCAAAAAATAGCTGGGCCTTGTGGCCGGCGCCTGTAGTCCCAGCTACTCAAGAGGCTGAGGCAAGAGAATCGCTTAAGCCCTGGAGTTGGAGGTTGCTGTGAGCTGTGTGATGCCATGGCACTCTACCGAGGGCCATAAAGTGAGACTCTGTCTCTACAAAAAAAAAAAAAGAAAGAAAGAAATACCTCTGTGCATGGGTGGTGCCTGTGGCTCAAGGAGTAGGGCTCTGGTCTCATATATCGGAGGTGGTGGGTTCAAACCCAGCCCTGGCCAAAAGCCACAAAAAAAAAAGAAAAAGAAAAGAAATACCTCTGTGCTTTAGGTTTTGTAGAAAAGTGGTGTGAAGTCGAATCTGAAAGGTGAAAATGTATGCTAGAAGGCACCTGAGACAGTGAGGACTAGAGCAAAAGAAATATCGTGCTTAAAAAAAAAGAGTAATGGGCTCAGGGCCTGTAGCTCAAGCAGCTAGGACGCCAGTCACATACACCGGTGAGTTCAAATCCAGCCCCGGCTGCCAAACAACAAAGGCAACTGCAACAAAAAATACCTGGGCGTTGTGGTGGGCACCTGTAGTCCCAGCTACTTGGGAGGCTGAGGCAAGAGAATTGCTTAAGCCCGAGAGTTTGAGGTTGCTGTGAGCTGTGACACCACAGCACTCTACCCAGGGTAAAACTTCGAGACTCTGTCTCGAAAAAATAAATAGATAAAATAAAAAAAGAGTAATGGAGACAGATTGCTCTATGGGTCAGGGTAACCCCTGAAGCTAGTCTTGCAAATTAATAACCAAGTAAAAGTCATATGAGGCATAGTAAAGAAAAACCCAGACATTGACCTATGTCCCAGTGCAAACTTGGAATGGGTAAAGCCTTCCAAACCTGTGGAGAGATTCGTTTTCAACCCTTAGAGAATTAAAAACCTTACTGGGAAGAGTACAAGCCATCACCAGAGTTTGCTTACTTATTCCCTCCTACTAGTAGTCAGGGCTATACACTAGATAATTGGTACAGGTGTCAATCAAAAAAAAAAAAAACACCGCATCATATGTGTTCTATACGAAACACTACAGGCTCAGCGCCCGTTGCACAGTGGTTACAGTGCTGGCCACATACACGGACGGTGGCAGGTACAAACCCAGCCCAGGCCAGCTAAACAAAAATGACAACTGCAACAAAAAAATAGCTGGGCGTTGTAGCGGGCACCTGTAATCCCAACTACTTAGGAGGCTGAGGCAAGAGAATCACTTAAGCCCAAAGAGAGGTTGCTGTGAGCTGTGATGCCACAGAGTGACATAGTGAGACTCTATCAAAAAAAAAAACAACACTGTAGGCTACTACAGGAGCAAGATAATAAGACCCCAAATTAAAATATATATAGAAAAAAAAATATATATATATAGGCTCGGCACCTGTAGCTCAAGCGGGGAGGGTGCCAGCCACATACACAGGAGCTGGCAGGTTCGAATCCAGCCTGGGCCTGCCAAACAAAAAATGACAACTACAACCAAAAGATAGCTGGGTTGGGCAGCACCTGTGGCTCAAAGGAGTAGGGCACCGGCCCCACATGCCGGAGGTGGTGGGTTCAAACCCAGCCCCAGCCAAAAACTGCAAAAAAAAAAAAAGAAAATAGCCAGGCATTGTGGCCGGCACCTGTAGTCCCAGCTACTTGGGAGGCTAAGGCAAGAGAATCACTTAAGCCCAAGAGTTTGAGGTTGCTGTGAGCTGTGACACTATGGCACTCTACCCAGAGCAACAGCTTGAAACTCTGTCTCAAAAAAAAAAAAAATACATATATATGGGGGGGGGGGGGAGTCTCAAATGAGGAAATGAGAGAGGATACCTGGAAAAAAAGGGAACAGAGATTGTCTCAAGGAGACCCCAAGGATACACTTGTGACATCCTCCCCTTAATGACTCAGCTCTTAGGAATCTGTAGAAACTTAATTTCCTGGGAGCTGGAAACACTTCTGCTTCTATAATGCCTCAGTGCTGTAAAAGCCCAATCCCACTTCTCTAGCTTGATTCAAATTGACCAATGAGAAAGGTAGTGTGGGCCAGAACTTTTTGACTGGAGATAGAAGACTGAGCCAGTCAGGGAGCATGGCCATTTTGAGATTCTTGTCTACTGTAGCTCTGCCAGCTGGAATAAAACTCTTCCTCTTCTAAACACAGTGTTTGAGTGCTCTGTGCTCTTTCTCTCCACTGAGCCTTGTCTTCCTACAACAGGGAGGCTGAGCCCAAGAGTTTGAGGTTGCTATGACCTCTACTCTACCCACAGAACAGAGTGAGACTCTGTCTCAAAAAAAATAATAAGCTAAGAAAATAAAATGGGCAAAATTTTCTGGGCACAGTGAAGGGTGCCTGTAGTCCCAGCTACTAGGGAGGTTGAGTTGGGAGGATCTCTTGACCCCAGAATTTCACACCAGCCTGGACAACACAGGGAGACCATATCACAAGAAAAGAAAAAGAAAACTAAAGAGGAAAAGGAAAGGAGGCTGGGGGTAGGGTGGTGCATTTTAAATATCTTAAGGGAAATTGAATACAATAGGAACTTAAATAGAAGGAAGAACAAACAAAAGATGCCCAGACCTTGAGGTCAGAGTGCATCTGAGACTTTCAAAGAAAAGGGAGGAGGTCTGAGGAGCCAGCAATAGGGTGAGAAAGGGAGAGAGGAGGAGGGGAGGGAAGGGGGAAGAGAAAGGGTTGGGTAAGAAGAAGAGGGTAGAGAGAGACCCAGAGGAGTAGCCAAAGGAGGAACTCAAGCATGGGATTAACATGTGGGATTGATGTTGGTGCTGGGAAATGGGCAGGGTTGGAGGTAGAGGGAGGCTTTGAGTCAAATGCTGACCCACCCCCACAGAAAATCAGCCAAAGAGAGCTCTCCTGGATGAATGATGAGAAAAGAGTTTATTCAGAACCTGGGGGACCATGTACCTGTAGCCCAGCTACTCAGGAGACTGAGCAAGAATTGCTTGAGCCCAGGAGTTCAAGGTTCCAGTGAGCTGTAATCTCACCACTGCACTCCAGCTGTGACAGAGCAAGAGAGCCCACCTGGTCTCCTAAAAAAAAAAAAGAGAGAGAGACAGAGAGAAAAGAAAGGAGAAGCAACAGAGAAGAACCCTGGAGGAGACCAGAGATACAACTAAAAATCCACAAATATTTATTACATGCTTTGCACAAGATCTCGTTTATTCATTTTGATCCTGTGCACGTGCTTTTGTGCTTCTTTAATGAGAGGGATAAAACTGGAGTGAGAGTCTGCAAGAAAGGAGAGGAGGTCAGTCCAGGGACAAGGAAAGACTTAAGTAGAGAGGGAAATGAGAATGGAATCTGACCAGGTGTCAGCTCAGCTCCCACACAGTCGCTAAAGCCTTTTATAAGCCTTATCAGTATAGCTGGAATGTGGAAGTGCGGGTGCTTCTTGCCAGTGCAGGTCAGGATTACAGCTGTACCCCTTGTACTAGCTAGGGTGGGTAGGTCGTTTCCAGGAACTCTGGCCTTGAAGCCCTCCAGGAGTCTGGGGAGTGGGGTTTCTGTCTTCAGACCCGTTTTTCTAAAATGGCTGCACTCTTGTCCGGGTTATGAGAATTCCATTTCCCACATGGTTATCTTCACCCAGGAGGTGCACCATACATGCTTCCATGTGCCCATTTGGCGAGAGCACACCCATCCCCCCTTCCGCCCTCCTCCCCTGACTCAAATTTAATTGTTTCTCTCTCCAGTGGGCATTTAGTTGTTCATGTACTGATTTCACATTAATATTGGTACACAGAATTCTTGCTTTTCCATTCTTTTTCTTTTATCTTTTTTTTGAGACAGAGCCTCAAGCTGTCACCCTGGGTAGAGTGTGGTGGCATCACAGCTCACAGCAACCTCCAACTCCTGGAATTAAGCGATTCTCTTGCCTCAGCCCCCTGAGTAGTTGGGACTACAGGTGCCCGCCACAATGCCCAGCTATTTTTTGGTTGTAGTTGTTATTGTTGTTTGGCAGATCCAGGCTGGATTCAAACCTGCTAGCTCTGGTGTATGTAGCTGGTGCCTTAGCCGCTTGAGCTACAGGCGCTGAGCCTTGCTTTTCCGTTCTTGTGATACTTTACTAAGGAGAATATTCTTCAACTCCAGTCACCATCTTTTCACGGCTGAATACTATCCTGTGGTATACATATGCGACAGTTTAGTAATCCCTACATGGGTTGATGGGCACTTGGGTTGATTTCGCATCTTAGGGACTATGAACTGAGCAGCAATAAACATTCTAGTGCAAATGTCCACATGGTAAAATGATTTTCTGGACCCACACCTCTCATCACTTACAAAAATGACTCACAATGGGT
This sequence comes from Nycticebus coucang, assembly GCF_027406575.1. Taxonomy (NCBI): domain Eukaryota; kingdom Metazoa; phylum Chordata; class Mammalia; order Primates; family Lorisidae; genus Nycticebus; species Nycticebus coucang. Next base: position 65,363,271 of record NC_069782.1, on the reverse strand, counting down.
AAAAAATTTAAATCTAAGACACAAAATGATAAAAATCTTAGAAGAAAGCATGGGAAAAGCCCCCGATGATACTAGACTGGGGAAAGATTTTATGAAGAAGACTTTGGTGGCAATTGCAACAACAACAAAAATAAATAAATGGGCTCGGCACCCGTAGCACAGTGGTTACAGCACCAGTCACATACACTAAGGGTGGCGGTTCAACCCCAGCCCAGGCCAGCTAATCAACTACAACAAAAAAATAGCCGGGCGTCATGGCAGGTGCCTGTAGTCCCAGCTACTTGGGAGGCTAAGGCAAGAGAATCGCTTAAGTCCAAGAGTTTGGGGTTGCTGTGAGCTGTGACACCACTGCACTCTACCAAGGGCAACATAGTGAGACTCTGTCTCAAAAAAATAAATAAATAAATAGAACTTAATTAAGCTAAAAAGCTTCTGCACCGCTAAGGACACAACAATTAAAGCAAACAGACAACTTTCAGAATGGGAAAAGGTATTTGCATGTTACAAATCTGACGAAGCCTTGATAACCAGAATCTACAGAGAACTGTAATTAATCAACAGAAAAAGAGCAAACAATCCCATTTATCATTTAGGCAAGAGACATGAACAGAACCTCCTCTGAAGAAGAAAGATAAATGACCAACAAACTTATGAAAAAAATGCTTCTTTAATTAAAAAAGTGCCATCATGGCGGCGTCTGTAGCTCAAAGGGATAGGGCGCCGGTCCTATATGCCGGAGGTGGTGGATTCAAACCCAGCCCGGGTCAAAACCGACAAAAAAAAAAAAAAGTGCCATCACAAATTAAAAAGTTATACAACCAATTGTATTCCATTTTTCTGAAGACAAACACAGGCATAGAAAAATTAATGGATGCTTTCTCTTTCTGCCTGTAATAATCTTTTCCTTTGTACATTTCAGCATTTTCCAACTTTTCTATAAAGATCATGTAGCACAATAAGATAATAAATATAACAAATATTATAATTTTGTGTGACCTCAAAATACAGGAAGCATAGTAGCTAATCCCTAAAACACACTGTGCCCACCATATGAAGAAGCAAATGTTAATATTAGATCATACTGCTTCAGATATTTATTTTTTTATTTCTTGTGAAAGAAAATAGGAGGGATATGGGCGGCGCCTGTGGCTCAGTTGGTAAGGCGCCGGCCCCATATACCGAGGGTGGCGGGTTCAAACCCGGCCCCGGCTGAACTGCAACCAAAAAATTGCTGGGCGTTGTGGCAGGCGCCTGTAGTCCCAGCTACTTGGGAGGCTGAGGCAGGAGAATCGCTTGAGCCCAGGAGTTGGAGGTTGCTGTGAGCTGTGTGATGCCATGGCACTCTACTGAGGGCCATAAAGTGAAACTCTGTCTCTACCAAAAAAAAAAACAAAGAAAGAAAGAAAATAGGAGGGATATAGTAAATGCCCCTTTCCCAACCCACCCCTTATCTCCTAGCCCCAACTCCATTTCTCTCCCTATCTCCTTAGTGAAATAACCACTCCTCTGAATTTGCTGTAACTCTCTGTTCCCTGTATTGTTTTTTTTGTTTGTTTGTTTGTTTTACCGGCAGGATCAACCAGATTTTGTTTGCTTTTAGAGATGGGGTCTCACTATATTCTCTAGTCTCAAACTCCTGGCCTCAAGCCATCCTCCTGCCTCAGCCTCCCCATTAGCTGGGACTACAGGAGCCCCTCCGCTTTGGGTTATGTTTACATTTCAACTATAGATATTTTAGGAAGAAGTCTGCATTTATTCCACTGACAAAATGACTAGGCTTTTCAGGAGAAAATCCAAACAGGATATAAAGTATAAATGGAAAAGGAACATGTCTCTTACCTACAACAACCTACACACACATAAAAAAGAAAGGAATTAATAGCCAAAATATAAATTCCTCTGGTATGTCAACCCCACGAAGATAGGTTTTGTGTCTGTCTTATTCACTCCTATGTCACTCAATACTTGGCATATAGGTGCACAATAAATGTCAGGTAGTTTTTTTTTTTTTTTTAGACGGGGTCTCAGTTTATTGCCCCGGCTAGAGTACAGTGGCATCATCATAGCTCACTGCAGCCTCAAACTCCTGGACTTAAGTGATCCTCCTACCTTAGCTTCCCAAATGCTAGGATTACAGGCATGAGCCACCTCACCAGCCAAGAAGATACACATCTCAGTCCTGTCACTGTTCACAAAACTCCAGACTTTATTTGGATCCCACCAATTTTCCACAAATGCTCTTTTGCTAATCCAGAATACCCTCCAGTGTCCTAAACAGCATTTAATCCTCATGTCTCCCTGGTCTCTTGCAGTCAGTAACAGCTCCTCAAACTTTTTTTTTTTTTTTTTTTTGGTCCTCTTGTGGCATCAGCCAAGCTTCACAGTAACCTCAAATTCCTGGGTTCAAACCATCCTCCTGCCTCAGCCTGCAGAGTGGCTGGGACTACAGGCACCCACCACCACACTCAGCTAATTTTTCTTTTCTAGTAGAGATGGACCTTGCTCTATCTCAGGCTGGTCTCAAGGGATCTTCCCACCTCAGGCTCCCAGAATGCTAGGATTACAGGTGTGCACTGTCTACTACCCTGGCCTTCTTTCCTTCTTATTCATGACTAGAATGCTTTTGTAGAATGCTGGTCAGATATTTTGCAGACTGTCTCTCCATGTGGGTTTCTCTCGTATTTTTCTCATGATTTGACTAGTTATAGGTTTCAGGAAGAAACCACAGAGGGGTGAGGTGTCTTAGAGCAGGGCCACTTGATATCAGTAGGACATTTACCTGGAGCATTTGGTTAAGGTGGGTCTACCAGGTTTGTCCATTGTAATTTCTTTTCTTTTCTTTTTTTATTGAGACAGAGTCTCACTTTGTGGCCTTCGGTAGAGTACTAAGGCATCATAGCTCACAGCAAGCTCCAACTGTTGGGCTTAAGCAATTCTCTTGCCTCAGCCTCCTGAGTAGCTGGGACTACAGGCACCCACCACAACGCCCGGCTTTTTTTTGTAGAGACAGGGGTCTAACTCTGGCTCAGGCTGGTCTTGAACCTCTGAGCTCAGGGCAATCCACCTGCCTGGGCTTTCCAGAGTGCTAGGACTACAGGCGTGAGCCACCACGCCAGGCTTGTAATTTCTTTTCTTTTGGGGAGAGGGGTGTCTTGTTAAGCTGCCCAGCTCAAGCAATCCTCCCACCTAGCTAAAACCACAGGCCCACGCCACAAGGCCTGGCTCCTGTAGTTGCTATATTTTGTTTTTGCATCTTCTATTCTTTCCATGGGCGTCACTAAGTCCAGCACACACACAAAAGGGGGAGAACTAGGCAGGGCGTGGTGGCTCACGCCTGTAATCCTAGCACTCTGGGAGACAGAGGCAGGTAGATTGTCTGAGCTCATGGGTTAGAAACCAGCCTGAGCCAGAGAGAGACCTCCTCTCTAAAAATAGCCAGGAGTTGTGGCAGTTGTCTGTACTCCCAGCTACTTGGGAGGCCGAGGCAAGAGAACTGCTTGAGCCCAAAAGTTTGAGGTTGCTGTGAGCTGTGACGCCTCGGTCTCTACCAAGGGCGACCAAGTGAGACTCTGCCTCAAAAAAAAAAAAGGGAAGAGGGGGGATTACTCGGGAGACAAGGAGACAAGTTAAGCTCCAGCTCTGAGGGTGGAGGTGGTATATATATATATATATATATATATATCTGGTTTTTTTGTTTGTTTGTTTGTTTGTTTGGTTTTTGGCCGGGGCTAGGTTTGAACCTGCCACCTCTGGCATATGGGACCCACGCCCTACTCCATGAGCCACAGGCGCCGCCCCTGTTTTTTGTTTTTATTTTGTAGAGACAGAGTCTCACTTTATCGCCCTCTGTAGAGTGCTGTAGCGTCACAGCTCACAGCAACCTCCAACTCCTGGGCTTAGGCAATTCTTTTGCTTCATCCTCCTGAGTAGCTGGGACTACAGGTGCTTGCCACAACGCCCGCCTATTTTTTTGTTGCAGTTTGGCTGGTGCTAGGTTCAAACCCTCTGCCCTCGGTATATGGGACCAGCGCCCTAACTACTGAGGCACAGGCACCGACCTCCCATCACAACCATTTTAAAGACCAGTAAACTGAAGTTGAAAATGACAGACCTTACAAAAGCCAGGCACAGTTTAACCCAATGCAGCGATACGACCTGGGGCGGTGGGCTCCTAAGTATCGCAGGCAGGTAGGTGGCGGCTCCCAGCTAGCGTCGGCTCCCAGCTAGCGTCGGGGGAACAGGGGATTGAAATAAGTGGGGGCCCAAGTAGCCCTAGTGCAAGTGTCTGAGCTGCCCGCTGGGGTTCATCAGCCCATTTTACTGATGCAGAGCCTGAGCCCAGGAGGCGTGACGGGGATTGGAGGCAGCGCCAGGGCGGAGAGGCCCAGGCGCCCGCCCTCCTCGGGCTCACCTGGGCCGGTCCCGGCCCGCGGGCAGGACCGGCGGGGCGCCGCCTTAAAGTCGGGGCCGCCCAAATCTGTAGCTGGGCTCCTGCCACAGCGCCTGCCCCACCGACGGCAGGTAAGATTCGTGCGGTCCTCCGCGGCGCTGCGTACCCGGGGGAGGGGTCTCAGCCTTGCCTGGTCACCCACTTCCTTCCTGGGTGTCGCAGCTGCGGGGCTTGGTTGGGGGAGACAAACAGGAAGCCTGCGTGCTGGGTGACCCGGGCGAGTCACCGCCCTTCTCTGGGCCGGTGTCCTCGGTGTTGAAAGACGACTCTCCCATCTGCGCTGGCAGGGGCTGAAGTGACTTGTCAGTGGTGTCGCAGCGGCGCCCAGTTCAGAGGAGGAGCAGATCAGACTGGCAGGTGCAGGGGCCCCACTGCCTCCGCTCAGCCTGCCCCTTCTCTGGGAGGCTTTGGTCCCATGGCAGGGCCTGGGAGGGTGGGGGTGGCTGGGGATGGCTGCTAGCAGCTGCTGAGGGTCAAAAGCTGCAGTCACATGGCTTGTCACCAGCTGCCTCCTGCTGAGGTTCCTCCTGCGTGGGAATTAGGGGTAGAGGAAGCAGACTTCCTGGAAAAGGGAGGCTGCTACCTTTTCTGAGTTTGTGGGTTGTGTGGGGGGTGGGGGCAGGAGAAGACCAGACATACACACAGTCTGTACTCAGATGTGATCAAACACACATCACACGCCAGTCATACAACTCACCTTTAAGACACAATACAGACAAAACACATGGGAACTCAGTCAGTTACAATCATAAAGCCCCATCCACAAAGATTCCCATCTGGAGCCATATGAGAAGTGAGGCAGGAGTCACAGAGAGGCCACATAGGCTCAGAGTACACAACTGCAGGGACTCAGGATTCCAAGACACAGTGCAGAGACCTATGCACCCACATTCAGTTGCGCACAGAGAACAGACACACCCAGGTGCATGCAGACAAGCACACAATCAGAGAGGGAGGGCACATAACACAGGAGCTGCAGCCTGTGTGCTGCACACGCACACACAAATACACAGAACTATGTAGAAACACATGGCATCTCTGGCCCAAGACACAAGCCCCTTCAGTTAGATGCAGAGGCTGGGTGGGCTGGCACTACTGTATGTGTATTCCCAGCTTCTGCCCTGATCCCGTGTCCAGAAGTGGGGAAGTCCAGGCCTCACATGACCCAAAGGGGAGGGCCCCTGGAACAGTCCTTGGAGAAACTGTATCATCCTCACTAATGATCTGCTTCCTCCCCAAGAAATAAAGGCTCAGTGACTGCCAGTTCTGTCCTGGAGCCCACTTGCCTCTTGGAGTCCCCACTGACTGGCTTGTGCCTTCCCCAGGGTGAGTGCCGGGCAGGTCTGCCTGAGGGACTGTGGAACAGGCCTGCAGGGCTACCTTTCCTGCCTCCCCCCAAGTGGAGCCTGCCCGCCCGCAGATCCCCCTAAGCCAGTTCATGGAGCTGTGTCCCTGGAACTAGGACACCAAGGTCTTCCCCTCTGTTGGAGCAGGGCAGGTAGGGGAATTCAAGGGCTTGTTGCCCTTGTTACAGCCTGGAACACCCAGTGCTCATCTCTCCCCTCCCAGATGGACGCCTTGCCAGCACTGCTCATCCTGCAAGCCTCACTGCTATTCCCCGTGGCTGACAGTGCCACCCCTGCCCTGCGCTTTGTGGCTATGGGTGACTGGGGAGGTGTTCCTAATGCCCCGTTCCACACTGCCCGGGAAATGGCCAATGCCAAGGAGATTGCCAGGACTGTGCAGAACCTGGGTGCAGAATTCATCCTGTCCCTGGGGGACAACTTTTACTTCACTGGTGTGCAGGATGCCAATGACAAGAGGTTCCAGGTCTGTGCCCAACAGTGGGGATGGAGAGGGGCAGTAAGGAGAAGCCACTCTGGAGAGGAAAGAGGGAAAACGATGGGGCATCTTTGGGCACCTGGAATACTCAGTGTCTCCCTTCTTCTCAGCCCTTGACTTGGTATTGACACCAGCTGGGGCTGGGGGTGCCCATTCTGTTTGCTGCAGGAGACCTTTGAGGATGTGTTCTCTGACCGCCCTCTTCGCAATGTGCCCTGGTATGTGCTGGCTGGAAACCATGACCACCTTGGCAACGTGTCAGCACAGATTGCCTACTCCAAGATCTCCAAGCGTTGGTGAGCCTCCCCCAGGTCCTCCTCTCCCAAACCCATGCTCGGTGGGACAAAAGGACACCGTGGCTTAAGCTGACTGACTGTGGAGCTTTTGTGCCCAAGATGTGCATCCACACCCTCTTTATCCTCCCCCTCCACAGGAATTTTCCTAGCCCTTATTACCGCCTGCGCTTCAAGATCCCACGTACCAATGTGTCTGTGGCCATTTTCATGCTGGACACTGTGGCAATATGTGGCAACTCAGATGACTTCCTCAGCCAGCAACCTGAGAGGCCCCGAAACCTGGCAGTGGCCCGCACACAGCTGTCCTGGCTCAAGAAACAGCTAGCAGCAGCCAAGGAGGACTATGTGCTTGTGGCTGGCCACTACCCTGTGTGGTCCATAGCCGAACACGGGCCCACCCGCTGCCTAGTCAAGCAGTTGCGACCCCTGCTAGCCACACACGGGGTCACTGCCTACCTGTGTGGCCATGATCATAATCTGCAGGTGAGGGCCCTGTGGCTGGCATGGGAAGCCAGGGGAGGGGTCCACACCCTGGCCAATGTCCACAGGGCTGGGGTCCTCCTGTGGTCTTTTGAATGTCTGTATGCTCTCTCAAATTCTATCTTTCTAACCAGAATCTTTTGCAAAGTCCCCCAAAAGCCAAAATATTATCTACCAGTTGCTAACTAAGCGTTCTACGCGCGAAATAGGATTAACACACTCCTGTAGGTTGGGAACTAAGGCCAGGAGAGACTATGTATCTCAAGGCGACCCTGTGATTAGAGACAGACCTGGCTCTGGACCTGAGGCAGATGTGGGTGGAGCCCCTGGTCAACCCTAATTCAAGGCTGGGGGATCCACCAACCATGCGCCCTCTGTCTGCAGTACCTGCAGGATGACAATGGTGTGGGCTATGTGCTAAGCGGGGCAGGAAACTTCATGGACTCCTCTACACGGCACCAGCACAAGGTCCCCAATGGCTACCTGCGCTTCCACTATGGGTCCGAGGATTCGCTGGGTGGCTTTACCTACGTGGAGGTCAGCCCTAAAGAGATGAGCATCACTTACATTGAGGCCTCGGGCAAGTCCCTTTTCAAGACCAGCCTGCCGAGGCGACCCAGGCCCTGAACACCCACGAGAGCCTGGCTCCCAGGCCTGGGGCAGAGAGGTCCCCACTGCTGGGTGGGTGGGTTCTATGGGAACCTTGGGGCAAGCTTTGTCTTGGGTCGGTGGTGCTGGCCGCAAAAAGGAGCTGTGTCACTATGTGGTACCCGTGGCACAGATGCTCACCTATATGAAATAGGCATGGACATGTGTCCCAGTTGCAGTGCCACTCTCTGTGGCTACAGCTTGCCTCAGCTGAAGTTTGGAGACTGGGGGACAGAGAGGGAAAGCATCCTCCTGAATCAAGCATCTTTCTGTCTCTGACATTCAATAAAAGAATAGTTGCCAAGGCTACACAAGTGTCACACGCATGTTGTATCCTCTGTGTGTCCATCTCTCATAACAAACTAGCCTCATCCACAGACGTTTAAGTAAAAACCAAGCAGAAAGAAGGCAGAGGCAAGTCTTCCCTGGATACCAAGTCTGCAATGCTCCCAGTACCCTCTTCCCCAGAGTCACCCATCACTAGTCAGCTTCTTTCCTTCTACAGTTGATGCTTACATAATAAAAACATTCCCTTTAAAAAAAATTTGTTTTGGGGCGGCGCCTGTGGCTCAGTGAGCAGGGCGCCAGCCCCATATATCGAGGGTGGCGGGTTCAAACCCAGCCCCGGCCAAACTGCAACAACAACAACAACAAATTTGTTTTGGGTGACACCTGTGGCTCAAAGGAGTAGGGTGCTGGCCCCATATGCCGGAGTAGGCAGGTTCAAACCCAGCCCTGGCCAAAGACTGCAAAAAAACAAAATTTATTTTAGAGGTGGGGCAGAGGCAGCATCCTTCTAGGCAGGCTGGAGTGCAGTGGCTATTCACAGACCAATCATTACACACTACAACCTTGAACTCCTGGGTTCAAGCAATACTCATGCCTCAGCCTCCCTATTAGCTGGGACTATAGGCACCCACCACAACACCTGGCTAGTTTTTCTATTTTTGGTAGAGATTGGGTCTTGCTCTTGCTCACGTTGGTCTCAAACTCCTGCCCTCAACAGTTCTTCCTGCCTCCAGAGTGCTAGAATTACAGGCATGAGCCATGGTGCCAGCTTCAGTATTTTTTTTTTTTGAGACAGAGCCTCAAGTTATCCCCCTGGGTAGAGTACTGTGGCATCACAGCTCACAGCAACTTCCAACTCCTGGGCTCAAGCGATTCTCCTGCTTCCACCTCCCAAGTAGCTGGGACTACAAGCGCCTGCCACAATGCCTGGCTATTTTTTGGTTGCAGCCGTCATTGTTTGGCGAGCCCAGGCTGGATTCGAACCCGCCAGCTCAGGTGTATGTGGCTGGCGCCTTAGCTGCTTGAGCCACAGGCGCTGAGCCAGCCTCAGTATTTTTTAATTCAAATGAAAACAAATGGGACTCTTTTTCCTCTCCAGTTCTCTATTGAACTGAAACATGCTTTTTTGTTTGTTTCCAGAGTCAGGGGGTCTTGGTCTGTTGCCCATGCAGGAGTGCAGTGGCATAATCGATCACAGCTAATTTCAGCCTTGAACTCCTGGGCTCAAGTCATCTTCCCAAAGTATTGGGATTACAGGCATCAACCACTGTGCCCAGCCCAATTTGAAAAGTTTGATAAAGGTACACATCTACAAACCTACCATCACAATCAAGATATATAGCATTGGTTGGGTGCAGTGGCTCACACTTGTAATCCTAGCACTCTGGCAGGCTAAGGTGGGTGGATCACCCAAACTCAGGAGTTCGAGACCAGCCTGAGCAAAAACAAGACCTCATCTCTACTAAAAGTAGAAAACCAGCTGGGTGTTGTGGTAGGCACCTATAGTCCCAGCTGCTTGAGAGGCTGAGCAAGAGGATCTCTTGGCCCGAGTTTGAGGTTGCTGTGAGCTATTATGCCACAACACTCTACCCCGGGTGACAGAGTGAAACTGTCTCAAAAACAAAAAAATGATATACACCATTTCCATCAGCACCAAAGTTTCCTTTTCTATCTTATTGGTTTGCTTGTTACACCCATAGCTCTGTCTCGTCATTCCTCGGGAGAGCTTCCTCATTCTTCCTGTGACTTTGGAGACCCCAATGTGTGGCTGAACCACTAACTAGCCATGTACTGAGGGTCACCTGCATTACGCCCAACAATTTTGCAATCCTCAAACAACGCTGCAATCAATGACCTTGTAAAATGTCTTTCGTACGTGTGCAGACATGTTTATGGTATATATTAAAATTCATTCTTTGGAGCAAATCACCTGACAGCCCATCAGGCTTCTGCCTAATATCATGGCTCCTTGCTGGTGTCCCTTGAGGGCAAATCTTTCAAATCTTTCCTTTTTTTTTTTTGCAGTTTTTGGCCGGGGCCGGGTTTGAACCCGCCACATCCGGTATATGGGGATGGTGCCCTATTTCTTTGAGCCACAGGAGCCACCCAAATCTTTTCCTCTTACTAACAAGCTTCAGTGGACATCCCTGCAACAATCCTTTTGTACATATGTAAAAGTATGTATGCAGGATAACTTGTGGAAGTGGGATTTCTCAGGGTCTGTTTCTTATGATTAACACAGAATGCCAAGTGCTTGTCCTGAGTTGATAGCTGCAGGGAATCCTAGTTCCCTTCTGGGGGAGAGTTGAGTAATATCCACCCCACCCAGCCCAAGCCAGTAGCACTGGGCAAGTCACAGCAACTGCTCCTATGGTGACTTTCAACCACCACTTCAGCTGCTACAGGGCAGGGACTGAGTTGTGAGGCTCCAGCTGCCTGCCTGGCTAAGTGAAATGAAGCTGAACAAAATGAACATAACTGTGGGTTGAATGCAGTTGCCTGCATTCTCAGCACTTTGGGAGGCTGAGGCAGGAGGATCACTTGCGTCTAGGAGTTTGAGGCTGCAATAAGCTATAATTGTACCACTGCACTCTAGCCTACACTCTCAAAAAAAAAAAAAAAAACAGGGCAGCACCTGTGGCTCAAAGGAGTAGGGTGCTGGTCCCATATACCAGAGGTGGCAGGTTCAAACCCAGCCCTGGGCCAAAACAAAAAACAAAAAAAAAACCATAACTGAGGTTACTTCTGGAGACAGGAACTGTTGCGTTTGTTATAAGCTGCTCACCATAATGCCAGCCCTGAGTTTGTTCCAGCTGTCATTTACCATCACTTCTGATCTTGACCTTTGAGGCAGGGGCTAAAATCATCCTTGTTGCGGAGCACCAGCCCCATATACTGAGGGTAGTGGGTTCAAACCTGGCCCCAGCCAAACTGCAACAAAAAATAGCTGGGTGTTGTGACAGGCTCCTGTAATCCCAGCTACTCGGGAAGCTGAGGCAAGAGAATCGCCTAAGCCCAGGATTTGGAGGTTGCTGTGAGCTGTGATGCCACGGCACTCTACTAAGGGTGACAAAGTGAGACTCTGTTTCTTAAAAAAAAAAGTCATCCTTGTTTCTCAGAGGACATTACAAAAGCTTAGACAGTGTGGGTTTGGTTTTTGTTTTGCTTTATTTTTGGTACAATATTTCTCTTAGATGGGACAGTTTAAGTGACGTTACTGGGCTTATGCCAAAAAGTGGTAGGCCCTCAATCTTAACCACAACTGTCTGGGGAGCTCATGGCCAACCTTCCTCTTCCCACTGACTCAGAGGCTCCAGACAGGCAGGAGACTGAATCAGAGATCACCTTAGCCCAACATCCCTGTTCCCAGGGCCTAGAGTATAGAAAGAAGAAGTGATACATTCATTGTCACACCGGGGATCAGAGTTAGGGCTGGGGACTGTAAACCAGGCCAAGCTCCTCCATCCAACCAAACACTTTTACTGAGCACAAAGGACCAGCCAGGAGGCTGAAGCTGGAGGATGACTTGAGCCCAGGAGTTCGAGGCTACAGTGAGCTATGATCACACCACTGCACTCCAGCCTGGGCGACAGAGTGAGACACCGCCCACATCTCTTAAAAAAAAAAAAAAAAAAGAACATGATGTAGGTTCAAGGTGACATTGCATTTCGACTTCACAGGGAAAAAAAGGTACATATTTGCCTTGTCAATTTGCCTGGAAAAAGACAAATCCTGAATGCCACTTTAGACCATCTACAAAAATAAATTTCAGAGGAATCAAATATTTCAGTGTAAAAATAAATCACAGGATCACAGGAAAAGATGGGAATGAACCCACACAAAGACTCATGGAAGGGAGGCAGGATTCATTGTCTGCCTTCTTAGGTCTCTGGCTATGTCTAAGAATTAAACCGACACAAGACATATTAATAGGAAAAATGCATACAAATATATTTAATGGGATACAGGAGCCCTCCAAAGGAACTGAAGACAAACATTTATGTGAACTGGACAAAGAGTAGTAAATTATGAAAATGTGATACTAAATGTGGCAGTTAGTTAATGGTAGAAAAAACTAGGAAGATAAAAATCAGGCTTGGTGCCTGTAGCACAGTGGTTACGGCGCCAGCCACAAACACTGAGTCTGGCAGGTTCAAACCCACCCAGAGCCAGCTAAGAAACTGACAATTGCAACAGAATAACTGGGTGTTGTGGTGAGAGCCTATAGGCCCAGCTACTTGGGAGGCTGAGGCAAGAGAATCACTGAAGCCCAAGAGTTTGAGGTCGCTATCAGCTGTGACGCCATGGCACTCTACTGAGGGTGACATAGTGAGGCTCTATCTCAAAAAAAAAAAAAAAAAATTAGTTTAACAAGGTTTGTTTGTACAGATTTTTCTGTTTTGACTCCTGGTCTTCCTATGAAAAAAATATTATTTTCCTTCTAATATAAGGAGAACATCTCCCATGTTCCGTTTCAAGAATAAAAGAGGGAGGTCCGTGTACCTTTCTTGTACCTGCTGCATTTCAAGTGCCTTTAGCTCAGAATAAACTGTATACTAAAGTGGCATATCTTGGGGTGGCATCCTCTGCCACTCTTCACCTGAAAGGCTCTGAGGGCTCATAGCACCTCTATTCATGATTGTCCCAAACTGGAAGCAAGCAATGCAACAAGTCATCAACAAGCAAAAGAATAAAGTGTAATACATCCTATTACTCAGTAACAGGCAGGGCACACCTTCAATTCTAGCACTCTGGGAGGCTGAGGCAGGAGGATCACTTGAGCTCAAGAGTTAGAACTTGCAGTGAGCTATGAGGACGCCACTGCACTCTAGCTTAGGTGATAGAGTGACATAGTCTCTAACAATAATTATTATTATTGGCTTGGCACCTGTAGCTCAGCAGTTAGGGTGCCAGCCACATACCCTGGGGCTGGTGGGTTCAAACCCAGCTAGGGCCAGCTAAACAACAATGACAACTGCAACCAAAAAATAGCCAGGCGTTGTGGCATGTGCCTGTAGTCCCAGCTACATGGGAGGCTGAAGCAAGAGAATCGCTTAAGCCCAAGAGTTTGAGGTTGCTATGAGCTGTTACATCACAGCACTCTATCGAGGGCAACATGGTGAGACTCTGTCTCAAAAAATAATAATTATTATAATTATTATTATTAAGACCAGGCACAGTGGCTCATGCCTGTAATCTTAGCACTCTGGGAGGCTGAGGCAAGTAAATTGCCTGAGCTCTGGAGTCTGAGACCAGCCTAAGGTAAAGTGAGAACCTGTCTCTAAAAATAGCCAGGTGTTGGCTGGATGCCCATACCTCAGTGATTAAGTGCCGACCACATACACCAAGGCTGGTGGGTTACAGCCCAGCCCAGGCCTGCTAAACAACAGTAACAACTGCAACCAAAAAATAGTCAGATATTGTGGTGGGTGCCTATAGTTCCAGCTACTTGGGAGGCCGAGGCTAGAGAATCGCTTAAGCCCAAGACTTTGAGATTGCTGTGAGCTGTGACACCACGACACTCTACCAAGGGTGACATAGTTAGACTGTCTCCAAAAAAAAAAAAAACAGGTGGGTGTTGTGGCGGGTGCCTATAGTCTCAGCTACTTGGGAGGCTGAAGAAGAGAATCACTTAAGCCCAAGAGTTTGAGGTTGCTGTTAGCTATGATGCCGTGGCACTCTACCAAGGGTGAAAAGTGAGATTGTCTCAAAAATAAATAAACAAATAAACAAGAAAAATTAAAAAGGAACAAACTGGGCGGTGCCTGTGGCTCAAAGGAGTAGGGCGCCAGCCCCATATGCCAGAGGTGGTGGGTTCAAACTCAGCCCCGGCCAAAAAAAAAAAAAAAGGGAACAAACTACTGAAATATAAAAATGGATGGGTCTCACACTGAGAAGCCAAACTAAAAATGCTACACATTGTATGATGTTCTGACCAAACACAGATCAGCTGGGGCCAGGGTATAGCAAGGTAAAGAAGCAGCGCCAAGGAGCATGAGGAACTTTCTTAGGGTGATGGATATATTCACTGTCTTGATTGTGGGGATAGCTCACGGGCACACATGTATGCCAAAACATGCAATTCCATAGTTTAAATGTGAGCAGTTAATATTTGTTTGGTCAATTAGGTCTCAGTAAAGCTGGGAAGGAAGGAAGGGAGGGGAGGAAAGGAGAGAAACAAGGAAAACTAATGTGGCGATCATAAGCAAATTCAAAATTACATACTCCTTGTGACCCAGAAATGTCATTTTTGAAAAACCATCCTTCACAATAAAGATCCAGTCTCAAGGATGTTGGTCCAAGGACTTGCCCTGCAATTATCGTAGTGGCAAATATCTGAAAGGTCCTGGGCTTGTCCAGTAGGATAATAGCTGGATGCACAATAGCAGAGTGGTACTATAAACAAGTTACCTGTATGTGTACAGACCAGTAAGTGGAAATAGCAAGTTGCAGGGTAACTGTACAATATGATACCATCCTGTGTGCATTCCAGATTGTACAGCCCTGAAATGATCTCCAGAAGGGTAGTTTCGAGGGTAACACTGCCCCCTAGGGGACATCTTGGAGATTCCTCTACAGACAGTCAACTTATGATGGTTCTGCTTGAAGATTTTTGAACTTTTTAAAAATTTATTTATTTTTTACCTTTATGATGGACTTATGATGATGTAGCCAGATCATAAGTCAAGAAGCATCTATATTTGAAATAAATGTGAAATTATTTTTCTGAAAACTCTAATGTAACATCTCTATCAGGATCCCCAGTGACCAAACACTTGCCAAACTCAATTGTTAATTATCTTTCCTCATCCTCAAACTCTCAGAGACACATACTAATGACTCTCAAAATTCCACCCAGATCTTTCTCCTAAGCTCTAAACTCCCAAGTCCAATGGTCTGCTTCACACTTCCTTTTGTTTATTTCACGAATATCAGGGCCAAGGCCCAAACACAACCCTTAACATCCTTTCCCTCCTATTACCTCCCGAGTCTTCTTCCTCTGAGTAAGAGGCAGCACCTAGGGTTCTTTCTACATAGCAAGACTCACCCTTTACTGTGCTTTGTGCTTCACTCCATCCTAAGTTTTTTTTTTTTGTTTTTGTTTTTTTAATTTCAGTTTGCTTGTTCATTCTTCTTTGTTTGAAGTACTCCTTTTTTGTTGATTTTCTTCTTCCTCTGGTGGTGCTGGCTGTTTTTGATTTTTTTTTTTTTTTTTTTTTTGTTGAGACAGGGTCCCACCCTATGCCCCTGAGCAGAGTGCAGTGGGCCTGGTAGCTCACCACAACCTCAGACTCCGGCTGCAGGCACCCCGCTGCCTCAGCCTCCGGAAGCCGCTGGGATTACAGGCGCTCGCCGCGGCGCCCGGCTGGGTTTTTCCATTTTTTTCACGAGTCGGGGTCTCACTGTCGCTCAGGCGAGTCACGAACTCCTGAGCTCAAGCGATTCTCCCTCCTCAGCCTCCCACAGTGCTGGGATTACTGTTTTTGATGTTGTTAGTAGAGACGGGGTCTTACTCTGGCTCACTGCTGCTGATACTGGTCTTGAACCTCTGAGCTCAGACAATCCACCCGCCTCAGCCTACCACAGCGTTGGGACTACAGGCGTGAGCCACCATGCCCGGCCTCCATCCTGTTTTATAGAAGCTACCTTTGCCTGTTTAATACTGGGTCAGGCTTCAGGTTTTAACCCGAGCATTGGTCCCCCACCCCAGGGAAATATCACCTCTCAGACTAGGTTTTTATTTTATTTATTTTTCAAGACAGGGTCTCACTATGTTGTCCAGACTGGTCTCAGACTCCTGGCCTCAAGTGATCTTCCCTACACACCTTGGTCTTCCAAAGTGCTAGGATGATAGGCGTGAACCACCGCAGCAGGCCTCTGGTTAATTTATTTTATTTACTGATTGAGAGAGACAGAGCAACATGGTGTCATAGCTCACATCAATGTCAAACTCCTGGGCTCAAGCAATCCTCTTGCCTCAGCCTCCCAAGTAGCTGAGACTACAGGTACCTGCTATAACGCCTTCCTCTTGGTCAGGCTTGAGCTCTGAGCTCAAGCAATCCACCCACCTCAGCCTCCCAGAGTGCTAGGATTACAGCCCTGATGTGCTGCCCCTGGCCACCTCAGGCTAATTTAGAACCTCCCTCCAGCATTCTGTGCCCTGAAACCTACACATCCTTCACCACTGCACTGAAGTGTCCTAATTGAGTCTTTATATTTAAATCTGGACTCTCTAACAGATTGCGGGAATTGTGGGTCTTGCCGCACTCTTCCAGCTCCAAAAACAGAGCTTGGTTTCATCCATTAATAATAAGTCTCCCCATTGACCCACGAATGGACTAGCAAATTGTGGTACATGTATGCCATGGAATATTATGCAGCTTTCAAGAAAGATGGAGACTTTACCTCTTTCACGTTTACATGGATGGAGCTGGAACATATTCTTCTTAGCAAAGTATCTCAGGAATAGAAGAAAAAGTATCCAATGTACTCAGCCCTACTATGAAGCTAATTTATAGCTTTCACATGAAGGCTATAACCCAACTATAGCACAAGAATATGGGGAAAGCGCCAAGGAAGGGGAAGGGAGGGGGGAGGTTAGGGCAGAAGGAGGGTAATGGGTAAGGCCACACCAACGGTGCATCTTAGAATGGGTACAGGCGAAACTTACTAAATGCAGAATACAAATGTCTACATACAATAACTAAGAAAATGCCATGAAGGCTATGTTGAACAGTTTGATGAGTGTATTTCAGATTGTATATGAAACCAGCACATTGTACCCCTTGATTGCACTAATGTACACAGCTATGATTTAACAATATAAAATAATAATAAAAAAATAAAAAATAATAAGTCTAGCCCCGGCCAACATCACCTCTCATCCAACTATTGCTATGGCTTTCAAAATGGTCTGCTAGTCCCCTCATCCAAGTATTCTCCACTCAGCACAGGAATGGGTTCCTTAAAACACAAACCAAACATCACTTCTCTGCTCAAAAATCTAATAAAAGTCCTTAAAATGGCCTACAAGGCCCCATTGTGATCTGGACCCTGCCTGCCTAACCAACTTCA
The DNA here is from genome assembly GCF_027406575.1 of Nycticebus coucang. Classification (NCBI taxonomy): domain Eukaryota; kingdom Metazoa; phylum Chordata; class Mammalia; order Primates; family Lorisidae; genus Nycticebus; species Nycticebus coucang. The sequence goes on along the minus strand of NC_069782.1, from coordinate 65,346,192 downwards.
TCTATTATTACCTGGGCAAAGTGTGGTCCGCCGACCAGATTTTGCATGTATGTCACTTGGGAGCGAGGTAGAAAAGCAGGCTCTTGGATCCCCCTTCTAATCTGCTAAAATCGGAACTCAATTTTAAAGAGTGTCCAGGGTGGGAGAAACCTAGGTGTGCTGGGGTTGGAAATGAGGAGGAGAGAACACAGCTGAGACATGCCCAGGAACATGGTGCAGCTTATGACAAGGCTGCCTTCCCAGCTCACAGCTCCTGAAGCGCGGGAACCGCCCTTCCTGGGTTCTAACCAGAAGTACTAGCCGGGAACAAAACAAGTGTAAATAGGCTCCAGCTCTTGCGCAGGCGCACCGAGACCCTGCCACCGAACTCGGAATTTGAGTACGCAAACGCACGGAGAAGCAGCTGCAGAGAGCAGTGCTCCTCGACAGGAAGTCTTGGTCGCAGGTGGGCGGGACCTGAAAAGAAAGGGATTTCCGCTTCCGCCTGGAGCCGGATGTCACTGTCTCCCGGGTGAACAGGCCTTTGCAACCAGAGGAGGCGAGTGCAGGTGACGTTTCGCGCGGGCAGGCGTTGGGTCCGGGTCGGGCTGGAGTGGGCGCTTTCCTACTGAAGCTCATGGGGTCTTAAAGGAGGCGCCGCAGGCTGCGGATTTGAGGACGTTCGGTCGGGTTGACTGACTTTTCCGGACCCCAGCTCTCTAAGCGCGGCTACTCAGGCACCTGGGTCCTGCGGGCTGCTGGCTGGAAGTAACGCTGAAACCCCGGTGAGCCTGGAGGAAACGCCAACCCGCCGCCTTGTGTCCCATCAGAGGACACTCTTCCAGCCCCCTTTGGAGTACTTTGACTTTGGAGTACTTTTAACGTTGCCCCCGGGAAAGGCCGAGGCCTCTGCAGTCTTTGCGCAAACCAGACCCCATTTCTGTCGTGTGAGGCTATGGCCACAGGGTAAAATGAGAGATTCTGGGGCCCATTCATAGAGACATCTATGTTAGGAGACTTATCTATTCATTCAACGAATAGTTTTTAAGCGCTTAATGTATACCAGACAATAACATATTGGAGATTCAGCAGTGGCTAAAACATGTCTGCACACAGCTGACATTCTAGTGGGGAGATCTGGGGATAGGTTCAAAGATGTGCATTTTCGAGCATTTCCACCCCATCGGCAGGTGGTTCTCTTGCAGCTAGTCATGGGGGCCAGGCTTTGAAGGGCAGGGCAGACTTGCCCTGGCAGGTGAGAGGATGGGCTACATACAAAGCTGCATTTCGTTTGCTCTGCCTTCTGTGTCTCCTGAACTCTAACTGATGCTGTCTCCTTATTTTGCATCTTGTACCTTTCTCCCCATTGCTCACTGAGCTGCAGCCACACTACTCTTCTTTTTCTAGAAAAAAGCTTATTCTGCCTTGGGGGCCTTTTCACTTGTCATTCCATCTGCCTAGACCATTTTGTATAGCTGCCTTCTCTCATCAGTTAGGCCTGAGCTTAAGCGACACTCAGAAAGGGTCCCTCTGATTACCTCTTATGTGAGGTATCCCTGCTCTGAGATGTTCACTTAGCCCATTTTATTAACCTCATTGCACTAAGAAATACTTGGGATCATTTTGCTTCTTAGTTTGCTTGTTAAGGGTCTGTCATCCTCCACCAGAATAGATTCCTGGCCTGCTTTGTTTGCTGCAGCATTAGTATCAGGACCAGTAATTTGTCCACTCATTCATTCATTCAGCAAATTTGTTGAGCACCACCTCTGTGCTGTGAACGAACAATTCTAGGCTCTGAATATACAAAGAAAAGACAAAAATATCTGTTCTCCTGGAATTTACATTTGGACAGTGGTGGGTGAAATTGAGACACAGGGAGACCAATGAGGAGCCTGAGACAACCCTGACTCAGACCATGGTACTGGTCCTGGAGTTGGTGAGAAGGAGTCAGATACTGGGCATATTTCTCAGGTCAAAGAGCAAGGGCAGGGCAGGATATGACAAGGGAAGTGAGAGAGAAAGGTGTTGAGTTTGAGTTAGAGGTTTCTTTTTTTTTTTTTTTTTTTGAGACAGAGTAAAATAGCTGAGCATTGTGGTGGGCACCTGTAGTCCCAGCTACTTGGGAGGCTGAGGCAAGAGAATCGCTTAAGCCCAGGAGTTGGAGGTTGCTGTGAGCTGTGATGCCATGGCACTCTACCCAGGGCGACAGCTTGAGGCTTTGTCTCAAAAAAAAAAAAAAAAAAAAAAGATGGAGTTGCTATTAGTTGAGCTCAGGAAGACAGCAGGAGAGAAGGTTGAGGCATCAGGAGTTCAATTTTGGGCATGCTGCTTATAAACATTTGTTAAGAGATAGGTGAATGGGCTCAGCGCCTGTAGCTTAGTGGTTAGGGTGCCGGCCACATGCACCGGGGCTGGTGGGTTCAAACCCAGCCTGGGCCTGCTATACACCAATGACAACAACCAAAAAATAGGCATTGTGGTGGGCGCCTATAGTCCCAGCTACTTGGGAGGCTGAGGCAAGAGCATCACTTAAGCCCAAGAGTTGGAAGTTGCTGTGTTGTGACACCAGGGTACTCTACCGAGGGCGACATAATGAGACTGAGACTACCTCAAAAAAAAAGAAGAGAAGGCTCCTTGTGGCTCAAGCACTAGCCACATACACCTGAGCTGACGGATTCAAATCCAGTCCGGGCCCACCAAACGACAATGACAGCTGCAACAAAAAATAGCCAGGCGTTGTGGCGGGCACCTGTAGTCCCAGCTACTTGGGAGGCAGAGGCAGGAGAATCGCTTGAGCCCAGGAGTTGGAGGTTGCTGTGAGCTGTGACGCCCCGGCATTCTACCCAGGGCGACAGCTTAAGGCTGTGTCTCAAAAAAAAAAAAAGAGAGAGAGAGATCAAGTGAAGGTGTGGCGGAGGCAGGTAGACCAGCAAGACTGCAGTCCAGGGGAGACATTGAGGCTGGAAAAGTGGGAGTCATCAGTGTAGAGGAGGCATGAAGCCCTGAGGCTGGGTTAGATCTCCAGGATCTGGAAGTAAATAGAGCCAGAGGGGGCTCAGTTCAAAAACTGAGCTCCTGGGCTCTCTTATTATTAAAGAAGTTAATGGAGAAGCAGGAGCTAAGGAAGCTCAAAGCTACCAGTGTGACAGCATGGGAAAGTGTGGGGTCCTGAGAACCATGTGGCCAGGGTGGGAGGAGGGTGGAGGGGGCATTATGGAGCCATTGTTGACCTTATTGGGGGGGGGGAGGTGGAATGAGGGATACAGAAGAGAATGGGAGAAAAGGTAGACAGTTTTACACTAGAAATGCCTGCAGAGAAACAGGTAGTAGCTAGAAAAGGATGAAAAGGTGTTTTATTTTTCCTTGTCAAATGATGAGAGAAGTACCTTGTTTCCCCGAAAATAAGAAATCCTCCGAAAATAAGACCTACTTACAGGAAAGATAAGACGTCCCCTGAAAATAAGACCTAGCTCATCTTTGGGAGCACACCTTAAAATAAGTTCGGGGAAACAGGGTAGTAACAAGCATTGTCAGTAGTAGAGCTGAAAATTTGATGTTGCTGAAGGAAAAGGGGACAGGATCCAGGGCAGAGTAAAGAAGTTGTTTTGTGGGAAACAAACATTGACATAATTCTGTAGTAAAAGAGAGAAGGCCACGTGGATGGTCCTAGGTGCTGTCTTCTGATTTCTTCTTTTTACTCGGTAAATCGGAACCACATACAGTTAAGAGTGAGGCTGTTACATAGGGAATTATCACTAATTATGAATAAAACTCTGCTCTTGATTCTGGGCAAACTGGTGGGCTGCTGACCTGCCCTGTTGTGGAGGAACAGTGCTAGAACTGGTGGTGGGGTATGTGTCTGTGGAGCCACCTTGGGAGGACCAGGTGTGGCAAACGCGGAGCCATGAACACAGTCTCAGGCTCGGTGGTAGCTCAGTGGTAGCTGCTGCTATTTCCTTACCCAGCTGTCTCTACAAAATCTGTCCCTAGATGTCCCTCTGCCACATGATCGCCCTATCATTTTCCTCAACCCCTTGTCCTTCCTGTGTGTTAGTTACTTTTTCTCTATACCCACCAACTGTGACCCTGTCCCACTCTGTTGACTTGTCTCTTCCTTTTTTTTTTTTTTCTTTGAGATGGTCTCTCTCTCTGTTGCCCTAGGATTAAGTGCCATGGTGTCATTATAGCTCACAGCAATCCTAAGCTCTTGGGTCTGAGCAATTCTCTTGCCTTAGTCTCCCAAGTAACTGGTATTACAGGCATGTGCCACTATGCCCAATTGGTTTTTCTATTTTTGGTAGAGACAGAGGTCTTGCCCAGGCTGGTCTTCTATCTCCACCCCATGTCCTGCCCTGGCTCTGCCTTCATCTTCATCCAGACTTGTGATTCACATACTTCCATCCCTACAAAGCATATAGTGATTTTTATCCTTTTACTCCTCGTGGCTTCCAAGACCCATCCCAAACATCCAGAACCCTCCCACTTACCTCTCTGTCTAGCAGCCTGTCATCTGTGGAAAGGCTGCCCAGTGGTCCCATCTGGAGGCTGTGAGATCCCCCCAATGTCACTCCTTGTGCATGTTTACCTGTAAGAGGACCAGCCAGAATAAAATCACCAGCTCCTATGCACTTAGACTTGGCTCAGCTCTGCCCTGTTGGCCTGGCGTGGCCTGATCTAGCCTGTAGTCTTTGTAGTCTTTGTTGTCCCCTCAAGGAACAATAACTTCCTAGTACAGGTGCCAGCAATGGGTGGGATGGGCCCTTTTGCTAAGCCCTTAACTTACATTTGCATTCCTTATGCCAGCCCCACAAGATTCCTCTGAGATAGTGATCTCTTCTCTATTGTGTAGATGAGGTAACTGGGGCACAGAGAGCTTAGGTAACCTGCCCTGGACATGCTGTGAGTAGAGGGAGCCAGGGCTAGAGCTTCTCCTCATCCTTCCTGTCCAGAGCACATTGGGATTGTCCTGCCCAGGGACTGCAAGCCTCATCCCTCAGAGTTGGAGGCTTGGATGCCACTGTGCATGTCCTCCCCCTACAATGGGCTGCTGCCAGGCCCTCGTTCTGGCCAGCTTCCTGGAGCACCAAGGAGGAGAGTGGCACAAGACTGTGAGCCACTGACTTTTGCCCCAACCCTGCAGGTCCACGTACCTGCAGACATGGGACGCAGAAAGTCAAAACGGAAGCCACCACCCAAGAAGAAGATGACAGGGACCCTTGAGACCCAGTTTACCTGCCCCTTCTGCAACCACGAGAAATCTTGTGACGTGAAAATGTAAGTGGGGAAGTGGGTGTGGGATCTTGCCTCATGGGGTACCCAGAGCTCCCCATTCCCTCCTCCCCACCATCCCTCATTCTTCCCCTCACGTCCCTGCTTGGGGCATTGTCATCCACAGGTTCAGGGTTCATTGCTCACCAGTCCCTCTGCCTCTGCCTGTTTCAGGGACCGTGCCCGCAATACTGGAGTCATCTCTTGTACCGTGTGCCTAGAGGAATTTCAGACGCCCATCACATGTATCCTTGGAAAACCAGGATTTTTCTAGGGAGTGAGGACAGGGTGGCCAGAGCTGTCATGCCTAGGATAGACTGCTTAGGACACCTGGCCAAGGGTGAGGGACTGGAACGCAGCTTCTACTCCTCTGGCCTTACTGTGTATGTTGGTATAGGGCTGTGGCTACCCAGAGGATCAGGTAGTCACTGACTGATTCATGGAGGGTGGGGTTGGAAGAGAAGTTGCAGGGCAGGGCTCTAATGCCTTCAGTCACCCTTGACCTAAGTGGCTCAGATCTGTCAGAACCCGTGGATGTGTACAGCGATTGGATAGATGCCTGCGAGGCGGCCAATCAGTAGCAATGCAGAAGGCCCACCCCCTGGGCAGCTCTGCCTGCCGTGGACCCACCCCTGTGGTTCCACACCAGAGACATTCCAGGGGTTCAGGGTGTGGGTCCAGGATTGTCACAGCCCTCCATGTGTGTGGATGGAGTGGGTATTAGTGTGAGTTTGGGGGGCTGCATGTTAGCTGTGGGGGTGTGCTTGTGCTTGGGTGTTGAGGGGCTTCTGGGCCTGAGGGGCCTGAACTGGCCTCACTTGGCCCCAGAAGCCTCTGTTTTGTTCCCTTCTCCAGCCCCAGATCCCCCAGCTCCTGGGAGGACCAGTTTCCTGACACTCTAGGCAAGGGAAGCCTGGGAGAGGCTAGAGCGGGACCACGTGGGGCTTCTCACCCACCTCACCAGCACCTCACCTGGACTTCCTGACCTTCCCCACCTTCAGATGCCCATGACCTGGGATTCAAAGCCACTGTCACCAAGGTCCCTTGATTGGGTCGTATCAGGCAGCCAGCTCCCCTGTGCTAACTGGGAAGCCTCATTTCATGTCAGTTGCCTTTGGAGGGGGTCGGGTATAGCTGCCAGTAACAGGCCCTTAAATAAAGCAGCTGCTGCAGATCCTGGCCATCATGATTCTTCAAGTTCTGTATATGCCCTAGAGCCAGGAGGGAGGAGGAGGAGTACAGGCTAATGCATTCAGGGGGCCACCCTCAAGGCCCACTTGGTCAGTCCTGCCAACTGTCCTATGTTTTAGTCACTCAATAAGCATTCAGGATGGATTGGCCACTGATGTACCAGACAGACATCTGGCCAGGTGTCACAGCAGTCACAGTGAAAAACGTTATGGGGGAGTTGAGACAGTAGGAGCAGTGGAGGCACTTTCTGGAGGGATGGCCCAAGGAGGTGATGCTCCAGGGCCGCCCTGTGCCCAACTCTGCTCTAAGGCCTTAACTAGTGTCACTCCTGCCCGCATCCTGATAGCTGCCCTGTGGGCAGGTGCCAGAGTAACTCCAGGTTCAAAGATGAGGGAATTGAGGCCAGAGATGGGGCAGGTTGCTGGGCTAGGTTCTATAGCCAGGAAGTGGCAGGGGTGGGACTTGAATGCAGAAGCCTGACTTCTGAGTTAGATCCCACAGTCTGACTTCTCTGTGAGTTCAGGGTCTAGGCTGAGTGACCCACTCATGGGCTGCCCTGGAGCCTGTGGGCAGTGATGGAATATGGGAGAAGAACAGTCCGTGAAAGGGACCTCTTTCCAAGGAAGATGAGGACTCTTGGAAAGGGCACACAGGAGTAGGACGCTCGCAGCTGACAGTGGGCACCTCCTGAGGGCTGCACGTGCCCTCAAGATGGTCGCACGGGTAATGGGGATGCCAATGCCCAGCAGCCCAGGCAGATCCAGCTCTTCCACTCAGCCTCCTGAGCTGGGGCAGCAGGTGATATGTGCCTAAGCATCCTTGTCATACTGTAGGAGGGATGAAAGAACCTTTCAACCACAGGGGCTGTGCTGAGGATGGAAGTGCCAGGCACAGTTAGAATAGCTCTGGGGCCCAGCCAGGGCAGGGACAAGTGTGAACGACTAGGGGAGGTGTGGAACTGACCCAGAATTTCTGGCTACCAGACTGGTGGCTGGACACACCTTGCTACGACATTCTCCTTGGCAATCTTGCCTCCTGCAAGGCTCCAAGTAAGGTCCCCAGCCTGGCAAGAGCCAGCAGATGTAGGAAGAGGGGAAGAAAGGCATGTGGGTTGTGGGGTGCCATCTGGGATCCAGCAGGAAGGGGGCTCACTGCCTGCAGCCTGCCCACCCCAGTCTCAGGCCAAGTGCTAATATGGTACTGTTTTCCTAAGAATGCAGGGCCCTGGGCCAGGCGTGGGTCCTCAGCAGAGCTTCCCTGCACTGGCCCCTGGGGAGCAGGACTTGTAGTAGCCACACCAAGAGTGCCTGGAATCTGGTTTCCGAGGCCCTAGGAGCTGTATGCATCTGCAGATCTGGTGTCTGTCTTTGCAGATCTCCATGTTCTAGCCATGACATGGAACAGGGGATCCCTCCCTGGGGAGGGAGATGGAAAAGATGGTTCTGTGCTGCCCCCATCTCCACTGCTTTATACCTTCTCCCTGGAACCATGATGTTTGGTGGCCTCCAGGCAGGGTGGCTGGTCCTCACAGGTATAGCAGGGATCCCTCTAAAACATGAGGTTGGGGCCCTGTCCACAGCCTACTAGGGCCCTGGGCTGGCAGCCTAAACGCCAGGTTCAGTCTTGAGGGTGCTGGGAGTGAGATGGGTGCACAGAGGTAGCCCTGCCCCGTGGTAAGCTATTTGGCTGCCCTCTGCCAGTCAGTAAGGCTGGCACCCTGGCTGGAAGTGCCTGTCATCTCCCTCAATCCAGGCCTAAAAAGTTTACCCAGTCACTAGGACCCCCTGCTCTTTGTCTTTCTTCATTGTCAGTGCCTGAACCCCATCAGCAGCTCAGGGTTTGGAAAATCACTCCCTGTCTGGGATGTCATTTCATTTAAGCTCTCCCCTGACCCTGCAGGGCTTACTGTTCCCATTTTCCTGATGGGGAAACAGGCCTATGGAGGAGTATTTCCCCAGGGTCACCTAGCCAGTGAGCAGCAGCTACAGGATTTACATCGTATCTAGCTTGTACCAGTGCTTGGGCTCTTTGTCACCACAACCCACAGTCCGTCCCCCCCTCCCGGCCCCGGCCCCGGACATCTGCTGGGCATTGTGTGTGTGTGAGGCTGTATACATATTAGCTCTCCCAAGTATGCCTTTTTTTTTTTTTAAGAGAAAGACAGGACGTCACTCTGGCCCAGCCCGGAGTGCAGTGGCCCAATCGTAGCTCACTGTAACCTTGAACTCCTTAGTTCAATGGATCTTCCTACATCAGCTCGAGGCCTCAAGTGATTTTACAGCCATTTATTGTGCTCCAGTGAAATAGAAAAAAGAAAGTGCTTGCGTTCCAAACGCTGCTGTCACATCCATGTACGTCAGTCGCTGCAAACCAAACTGCGTGTGTCCGCTGGGTCTCTGGGCATGCAGTTTGCTCCCACTGCAGGGACAGGGTGGGGCAGGTCGAGCCTGGGCTCTGGGGGCTTTGCTTGGGGGGCGGGTTCTAGTCCTGGGGTACCCACTTGTGAGGGAGTGAGGAGATAGCTGGAATAGCTTTGCTCAGTGCATCCTTTGGGTGCTGTTGGGAACACCCAGCTCTATGTTGGACCCTGTAGCACTACAAGGGAGGGCCCCCACATAGGCCCCCAGGCTGCTTTCACCAAACTCTAACCCTGTAGGCAGGTGCCAAGTGGGCTGGAGGGTGCCATGCAGGGAGAGGGGGTTGACTGGGCCTAGCGGTCACTAGACCCAGCCAAGAGCAGCAGCTAGCCTCCCTGCGGGGGTGTGGGAAGGGCAGGGAGGGCAAGGAAGGCCCGTAGCCCCTAGGCAGAGTTGTAGTAGTTGTGCAGGTGGTGATTGTGGGCAGGCTCGCCTAGCTCTGGATATTCGGGATTCAGGCAGTACTTGGGGTCGTAGACCTGACGTGGCAGCCCATATACAGTCATGCCCCTCTGCGAGGCCCCCTTGTTGCTGCCCATCTGCAGACTGACATTGAGTGTGTCACAGTGCTCCATGCCCAGCCCAGGCTCAAAGATCTGGCGCTTGGTCCCTGGCGCAGTCATGCCGGCCTGTGGAGGGCAGTATGGTCAGGCTGTGGGGACTGCCAAGGGTGTAAGCCTTTCTGGCATACCCTGTGGCCCCCTGCTTACCTGGCTGGCGCCCTTGTTGGTGCCCATCTGCAGGCTGATGGTGGCCCGGTCCAGGGGCTGGTCTGTGCCCAGCTTGGGGTCATAGAGGTGGCGCCGAGTGCCATAGGCTGTCATGCCCTGCTGGCTGGCAAACTTGTTGGTGCCCATCTAGGAAGCCCCAGGGAGAATCGCACCGAGGATTACAGAGCCTCATCAAGGGCCATGAGAAGTAATTGACATCAGAGGACAGGGACTGTTCCATTTTCAGATTAGAAACTGAGGCCCAGAGTGGGCGTGTATAGGATCAACTTTTAGGGTTCAAGACCTGCCCCGCTATGCATGAACTGAAAGATCAGGCAAAAAGAAGCTAGCTTCTCTGAGCCTCAGTGTTCTCATCTGTAGAAAAGGGGTGATGGTAGCAGTACCTCCCATGACAGCTGTTAATGGAAGTTTATAAGTAGAAAATGCTGAGGCTTGGCGCTCGTAGCTCAGTGGTTAGGGTGCCGGCCATGTACACTGGGGCTGGTGGGTTTAAACCTGGCCTGCGCCTGCTAAACAACTAATAATAACTACAACAATAAAATAGCCAGATGTTGTGGCCACCTTTAGTCCCAGCTGCTTGGGAGGCTGAGGCAAGAGAATTGCTTAAGCCCAAGAGTTTTCTGTAAGCTGTAAGAGGTTGCTGTAAGCTGTGACACCGCGGCACTCTACCAAGGGCAACATAGACTGTCTCAATAAAAAAAAAAAAAAAAAAGAGAGAGAGAGAGATGCTGAGCTCTGTGCTACACTTACAGGTTAGTTAATGCCAAATATCCTTTTCCCCAAAGCTCAGGGCCCAGGGGTGCCCTCTGACCTCCTCCATGGGGAAAGGGCAGTACCTGCAGTCCAATGATATTCCGCCCTTCTCTTAGCTTCTCAGGCTCAAATTTCCGTTCCTGCTTCTCTGCATATTTCACCCCCACATTCACCTTGTTTCCTTTTGTCTTGGCCTGGGTGGAGTAAGGAGAGTGGGATCCCAAGGGAGGGACTCCAGGTTGTACTGTCCTCTTGGAGACCCTTGGCAGCACTTGCCCCTCACACTGAGCTCAGGGGCATGAGTGGCCACCTACTGCCCACTGCTCCAGGCCATAACCCACACTTACCATGCTGGCCAGGGCCAGGAGGGTGGACTGCACCTGGGTGTGGTTGGTGTTCTCAAACAGGTCATTGGCCTCAAAGATGTCATGAGGCTTCACCCCGTACTTGGTGATGGCCTTGATAAAGTTGCCAATGTTCTCCAGCTGGAGAGAGGCAGTCAGTGGTGGGTGGGGGGCTTGTGTGCAAGGAAGGGGGTAAAAGGGGTTGACCCTGGGCTTACCTGGTGCCAGTTTTGGGTGGACTCATTCACCTTCTTCACAGAACCTGGCTGGAGTTTATTAATGAACCTACAAGGAATGGGGGATGGGAGTAAGAAGGATGCCCCTTATTGTTCCAGCCCAGCTGGCAGGGCATCACAGTGACAATGGGTAGCCCACACCATACAATTGTGTCACCTCCCCATAGCCAGATCTCAGCTGCAGCCCTTCCAAACTACCCATGCACACACAGGTGGGATGCCAACTTCAGGGGAGCTGGACTCAGATCCCCATGAGAGAGGCTCCTTATGTCTGAGTCTCCTGATTTTCCCCAGGGCTCTCTGGTGCCACTTCTCAGCATCCTTTTCTCTTGCAGACAGTGGGGAGCCCAAACAGGCCTTTTTGGTGCTCTTTCAGCAGCACATGTACAAACAGGCCTTTTCTCTGACCACATACCCTCTGCATGATCCTGTCCAGTCTCTTGGCTCAAGGTACCATCCATGTGCACCCCCATGTTTCCCTGCAGCTCCTGCCTCTTGCTGTCCACCCAGCTTCCTCCATGGCCATCTCTCAAACCTACCCCACTCCTACCAATCTCTGGGTGCTCAGCCAAGCCTTTGAACTTGCCCCTGACTCACATTCTCAGAGCCCCACATCTGATCCATATGTCTCCTTTTCTTTTCTTTCTTTCTCTTTTTTTTTTTTTTTTTTTTTTTGAGACAAGGTCTCTCACCCTGTTGCCCTGGCTGGAGTACACTGGCATCATCCTAGCTCACTGCACCTCAAACTCCTGGGCTCAAGCAATCTACTCTCCTTGGCCTCCCAAATGCTAGCATAACAGGCATAAGCCACCGTGCCTGGTCAAATTTTTCGATTTTTTGTAGAGACAGACTTTCACTCTTGCTCAGGCTGGTCTCAAACTCCTGGCCTCAAGCAATCCTGCTTTGTCCTCCCAAAGTGCTGGGATTACAAGCGTAAGCCACAGCTCCAGTCCTCTCTGCCTTCGAAATACATCCAGAAGCCCACCCACTACCACCCACCAACTCTGCTGTGGTCTAAGCCACTGCCACCTGTCTCCTGGGCTCTTGGTAGTGGCCTCTTCACCAGCTCCCAACTTCCACCTTGTCCTCTACGGACCCTTCCTCATGCAGCAGCCAGAATAGGCATTTAAAATAATTCAAGTTGGCTTGGCACCTGTGGCTCAAGTGGCTAAGGCGCCAGCCACATACACCTGAGTTGGTGGGTTTGAATCCAGCCCAGGCCCACCAAACAACAATGACGGCTGCAACCAAAAAATAGCTGGTTGTTGTGGCGGGCGCCTGTAGTTCCAGCTACTTGGGAGGCGGAGGCAAGAGAATCTCTTGAGCCCAGGAATTGGAGGTTGCTGTGATGCCACAGCACTCTACCCAGGGTGACAGCTTGAGGCTCTGTCTCAAAGTAAATAAATAAATAAATAATTCAAGTTAATTCTGCAGTTCAGAATCTTTCATTGGTTCCCCATTGCCTTCAGGATCAAATCCTAATTCCTTGGTGTCTGTTCCCTGGTTCACTCTGTGACCTCTTCTCCCTCACTCACTTAGTGCTGCCCACCAGCCTCCTCGTGTTCCTTGAACACCCCAAGCCCGCTCCTACCACTGGGCCTTTGTCCCCTCTGCATCTCCCAGAACTCCTGGCCCCCTCTTTCCCTTTATCCAAGGTTCTGTTCAAATGTCACCTCAGAAAGCCTCCCAGATCACTCTCTAAGAAACAGCACCCCCCAAAACCTGCCCCTCCCATTCCCCTTTTCCCCAGATCACGAGGTGATTTGATCCCACCACAAAAGCTTGGGCTCCTACTTGCTCCTAGCTGTTCATTCACTGCCCACAATGCCTTCTCCTGAGCCTGAATTGCATGAATGAATGGGTGGCTGGCTCTCTAATCTTTGAAGGCTGAGCAGCCCTCTTGTCTGAGCGAGGCCACCAGTATGCTACCCCCTCCAAAAGCCCCAATTCTTTGTTCCTAGTAGATGGGGAGGGAACAGGATAAAGACCCCCGATACCCTTCCCCAGCACCTGGGGCTTAGGGAGCCTGCCCCTTCAGAAAGCTTCCCAAGGGTGCTTGGGTCACCAGCCCTGGGTCAGACACAGAGATGCAGATAGGACCCCACTCAGCATTAGGGCTGCAGTGGACTCAGAGCTATGCCTTCTGAAGGGAGTATAGAAAACTAGGCACTACTTAGATCCCTGCGGCACATCCCTCACCTGTCCAAGTCAGCTATGAACATCTGTTGTTGCCAGCTGCCTTTTAGCTATGACTGCTCTTTCTGGGGACTATGGAGGCCACAGATGGGTCTGCCCTATGTAGCATGGTGGTTAGGATTCTGGAGTCACTGCCACTGAAACAGCGTGGGACTTCAAGCAACATGTTTTACCCAACTGAGCCTCAGTTTTCCTTGCCTGCCAAGTGGGCACGGTTCCCTCAGTCCTCTCACCTCAGAGGAGTGTTCTCAGGCGTCCAATATAAACTGTTTGACCCAGCTCTCAGCTCATGGTCATTTGAGGGGTTGAGAGGCCATATGGAGATGGGTATCTGGGTTGGGGGCAGCCCAAGCAAGATCTAGGCCATCAGCACCCCACTTACTCGCAAAGAATGATGCCATCCTTGAGGCCATCCATGAAGTTGTTGCCAATGCAGCGCCCTGTCACTCCCTCAATCCACTCTCTCAGCTCCTGCTCCCGCTGGAGGTCGTACTTCTGGGCCAGCTGAGGGTGGGGGGTCACAGAGGAGGCCGTGAGAACACTGTGGGGAGTGGCTTGGGTTCCTTTGGTCCCATCTAAGCCTCCTTCAGCCTCATCTTCCACATCCCTTTCCAACTAAGGCAATTCTACCCCAGCGTCCATGAGCAGGAGTTGGGGGGGTCTCTGGGGGGGGCTGAGGGCCAGAGCTGAGGTGGCACCTGCCCAGAGGGCCATTCCGGGCATTCTGAGGTTTGGCACCAAGGAGTGTAGGCAAGGGGGGCTGGATGTGAACAGCCAGATTCTTAGACCCTGAGGTGCAAGGGGCAGCGCTGGTCTCTGGTTCCCTCTCCAGGCCAAACTTGGGGCTATCTTCCCCTGGCCTTAGTCCCCTGTTGGAGGAGAAGGTACCCAGGTAGGGGAGGACATCTAGGAGGTACCTCTGGTGCTGACTTGCAGCAGACTGCTCTGTGCTACATCTGTGTCTCTCAATGTCTCTCCAAGTCTCCATCTCCTTGGCTCTTTCTCTGGCTAGGGATGGGATCAGGCCTTTGTCCTACCCCCCACCCCCACCCCTTGCATTTCTGTATGTTTCTGTCTTTCACCCAGCCCTGTCTTTCCTTGGCCTAGTCTTGGGGTCCCCTTCTCTCTGGGTGCTGTCTGGCCATGGGTGGGGCTGATGAATCTGGCATCTCTGCCTCCCTAGGTTTTTCTCTCCAGAATCCAGGTTTGTGGCCTCTCATGGGGGGAAGGGCCATGTCTGTTGCTCCTCTCTACCTCTCTATCCTTGTCTCTCAGTCTTATCTGGCTCTTGGCTCACCCTCCCCCAACTATCTCTCTGGTGTCTCAGGCTCTCGTCTCTTTATCCTCACCCCTTCTCCCCCTCCCCCTCCGGTTTCTCCAGAACCCTCCTCCCCAGCTCAGCCAGGCTCCCTGTCCCGGGGGGATAGTGCTGCCCCATCTCCTGGGTGGGAGGGGCAGCCCCCTCACCTGGCCCCAGCCTGCCGCCCCCCTCCCCACCAGCCCAGCTTTATAAAGCAAACCAGCCCTTATATAGCGTGGCTGGGGCTCCCTGAGGCCTCCTTATATGGCGTGGCTGCTCTGTGCCCCAGGACGGCGGCAGTGGGGGGAGGGGGCAGCGCAGGGATCACTCTCCAGTCAGAGCCCCCGCCCCCCACTCGCACCCAACTCCAGCCTGAGGATCCCCCAATCCAGGTTGCAACACCTCCCCACTCCCTCCCTGTAGGATCCTGGGAAAAGCCTCCCTGAGCCTCAGTATTCCTCTCTGTCGAATGGGGCTGGGATTCTTCCCAGCAGCACTCTTGCGGGGATTCCAGTGGGGTGGGAACACCAAGTTCCCTACCCTGGATACCTGACCCCATTCTGGTGTAGGGGGATGAGTCCAGGGCCTTAGTTCTGTGCCTGCCTTACCTGGGTAATTTGCCTCTCCTCTCTGAACCTCAGTTTACCCATCCATGGAATGAAGGCAGTGTCTGGGTGTCTTCCTAGCTGAACAATTAGGAGCCCCCTTTCCTCCTCTGCTGTCTCTCTCTACCCTCACCATCTCCCCCAGTTTATGGGCTTCACCTCCCTGGAACCCCAGCTCTCAAGCACTCCCCAATATCTTTTTAAGACTGGGGGTATGGAAAAAAATCAATGAATCTTACCCCCAACAACCCTCTCCCAGCCAGGAACACAAAAGGTTAATAGAGGACTCACAGGTAGGGAGCTTTGCAGTAGACTGACCCTCTCTGTTTATGTATGGCTGTGTCCCCCCCTCCCAGTACCCCATCCACCCCCTAACAGTAGCTGAGAGCTCTGAGAGGTTCCCAAGGGGGAGCAAGGCAGTGACTGCCCCATTCCTTTCCCTCTCCCCCTCTCAGGTTCTAGGTCACATGGGGTAGGCAGGAGGGGGTTCAGAGAACACCAACAGCCTGGCAAGATGTGTGGCCAGGCTAGTGAGGCCCTGCAGCCCTACCTTGTTCTTGACCTCAGCTGACAGTCCATAGGCAGGGCCTCGGTTGAAGTGAGCAGAGGACATGCTGGCCGGTGGGCTGTGGCTGGGACAGTGGTGGCACTGACGGTGGCACTGACGCTGAGGACTGATGCAGCAGCTGAAGCTCCAACTGCACCCTCTTCCCTCCTCACACGTTTTTGAAGCTCCGGAGGCGCGCCTGGGTCTCTTCTAAGGCCATTCCATTGGCCATAAGGGCCTGCCAAGGGGCGGAGCACCCTCCACCTCGGCAGCCCCTCCTTGTGATGTCAGGGCCTTGGTATTGGGAGCTGATTGTATCATTGTTTCCACCTAGGGGGGCAGCCTGTATTATTCTTAGGGGGGCTTGATCATACACAGACCAACCTTCTTCTGTCATCCCTGCTGCCCACTGTCTACTGGGTCTCTGGCTGGGTCTCTAAGTTCTTTGTCTCTCTCCAGTTTTGAGGCAGGACTGTCACCTGTTGTAGTTTACAGAGTACTATCCTGGGTTTAACTCTAGATACCTATAGTCTATACCCTTAGGCAAGTGCCTTTCTTCTCTGAGCCTCTATAGCCACATCTGTAAAATGGGCTAATCACAGCGCCTGACTTATTGGAGGTGTTGTGATGATCAGAAGAAATAATGCCTTGGATGTGACCAGCACAGTTCTTGGCACAAGGAAAGGACTCAGATGATAGCATTCTTTCTGCTGAGGGTCTAGCACCCCAGTTCTGTCCCCTCCAGCCTCTCATAAGCACCCAGGGGAGCAGAAATCCTGGATCTGAGCTGTGGAGTGACTGTGTAGTCACATCCCAGGGAACTATGTCCCTGTCAAGTAATCCCACCTAGCCAGATTTCACCCCAGACAACATGGGTGGATGACATATCCACATATATCAAGGCCATGATGGTGACACTAGGACAACACATCAACTTCCTGGCACCCACTAATGATATAAGGACATGCCATGTGCTAAGGTCATGGCTGTGATATGCCCAAGTGACAACAGCCTTAGGTCTGGCCTTGTATCCACTCAATCCTCACAACACCCTCAAAGGTGAATGCTGTGATTACACTTGCTTTACAGGTATGGAAACTGAGGCACGGCTGCATAGAATCACTTCCCCAGTGTCACACAGCTGCCTAGTGAGTAGAATTTGAGCCTGAGTCCCATAATCCTTAGCTATGAGCTAATGCAGGGTTTATCAATTTCAGCACTGTTGACAGTCGAGGCTGGGTAATTCCTCCTGGTGGGGGCTGCCTTAGGCATCCCTGGACTTCTCTACCTGCTGGATGCCAGCAGCACCCCATTAGTTTTGACAAGCATTTTACAAGATATTGACAAATGTCCCCAGATGGGGGTGGAAGATCACTATCCTTTTAGTGCCACTGAGCTAAGGCAATATGCTAAGGACTAGTTGATGGTGCATCATGATATGTTAAAGATACCCTAAAATGCGTAAAGTCAGCAACCATGTAGCACCCGCTGTGTACTAATTATTTCAGATCTGTTAACTCATTTCTCAGTGCAGCCCTAGGAGATGGGGTCTGAGTGAGGCACGGAGAGGTGAAGCCGAATGTTAAGGTCAAACAACACAAGGGGGGCGAAGCTAGGATTCAAATTCTCAGATTCCGCTGCGCACTCTGACCCGCCCTCCGTGGGCCACAGGTCGCTAATGCGCATAAGAGAACCAGCGCCTCGCTCGCGCCCCCTGGCGGTCAGAGAGGGAGCGGGCGGGCGGGGCCGGGTGGCAGAGACGTCACACGCTGAGTCACTCCGCCCCGCCCCACGGTCCGCAGCCGCTTGGCCATTTATAGAATCCGCTGGGGCTCTCTAGTCATGGCCCGGGCATGACGGGGGCGGGGTAGGGTAGCCTCTTGGCTCTCCCCTCGACAGGGCAGACCTGGATACCCCCGAGGGGGCAGCCCTTTATGGGTCAGCCTCATTCCTCCGATTTTTGTGGGTCTGCCTCAGTATCTCGGTCGCTGGGTCATAAAGGCTTTTTCTGTCTCTGCTGTTGTCTCTGCCTCAACTCTGCCTCTGTTTTTCTCTAATCATTAGGTCTCTACGCTCTCTCCATTAAACCTCCATCTCTGTATCTCTGCTTCTGTTCCAAGTCTCTTTGAGTCATTCTGTTTCTCTATCTTGATGTTAACGTCGCTGTCTGTCTCTCTCCGTGTCTGTCTAGGAGATGGGTATAGAGGCAGACAAAAGGAGAGTGAGCCCATCGCAAGACCCCAATCCCAGGGGACTCCCCCATAGCTGATTGCCCTTGTCAAATCCCCTACTCAGCTCCTTTCTGGAGTTTTTCAGACTCAAGCCCCTTTCTGCTTCAGTTTCCTGTCTAAATGAGAAGGGCCAGATCTTGTAAGGAACAGTTTCCCGAGGAATCCAGGACAATCTTGAAAGAGAAGCTGTGCTTCCTCTTAACTTTAGGGGACCCCCCCCAAGACCTTCCTGATGCTCAGAACCACTTAAAAAACGCACACACCCCTTTGTACCTGTGTGTCTTGGAAAGAGCTGAGAGCCCACCCTGCGGCATCCTACCTTGGCACTGTTCTCCTCGCCTAGCTCTCTCCTCCAGAAAAACAGGCTGAGGCTGTTGATCCTAACAGCCTCTTTTTCAGGCACACTCACTCTATGCCAGACACTATAACATGCACAATTTCATTTCGTCTTCACCACTGTTCTCTGGGTGGAAACTCTTAGGCCTATCTTATAAATAAGAAAATTCGAGGTTCAGAGAGGCACAGCCCTTCTCCCAGTGTCATATTGCCCTTGCTATTCCTTCCCGATCCTTCCAGATGCGTTTTTGGAGTCCTCAAGCACATTCCCACCTCAGGACCTTTGTACTAGCAGTTCCTGACACGTGGAACACATTCTGCAAGACGCCTGCATGACTTCTTCCTGAATTCATTCTCTGCTCCAATGTCATCTCTTCAGAGAGGCCCTTCCTGACCACCTACCCTAAAATAATAGCATCCCCCAAACCCTGTTTGTGAGAGGGTGAGCAGGAAGGAGCTGTTCACTTAACTGTTTGCACTTGACAGTGGGTATTTTTACCTCCATAAAAAAAAAAAATTAATTTTAGGGCCTGATGCAGTGGTTCATGGTCTTCTTTGGGAGGCTGAGGCGGGGGTGGGGGGTCATTTAAGGCCAAGAGTTCATGACCAGCCTGGGTAACATAGCAAGATCTTGTCTTAAAAGAAAAAAAATATGGCACCCATAGTCCAGTGGTTAGGGCGCAGGCCACATCCACCAGGGCCGGTGGGTTCAAACCCGGCCTGGTCTTGCTAAACAACAATGACAACTGCAACAAAAAAGCCAGGCGTTGTGGCGGGCGCCTGTAGTCCCAGCTACTTGGGAGGCAGAGACAGAAGAATCACTTAAGCCCAAGAGTTTGTGGTTACTCTTGCCACAGCACTCTACTAAGGGCAACATAGTGAGACTCTGTCTCAAAAAAATTAAAAATAAATTAAATAAAACAAAAAAAGAAAGAAATGCCTGTAATCCTAGCACTCTGGGAGGCTGAAGCAGGTAGATTGCTTGAGCTCAGGAATTTGAGACTAGCCTGAGTAAGAGCAAGATCCCATCTCTAAAAATAGCTGGGCATTGTGACAGGCATGGAAAGCTGAGGCAAGAGAATTACTTGAGCCCAAGAATTTGAGGTTGCTGTGAGCTGTGACGCTACTGCACTCTACAGAGGGTGACAAAGTGAGACTCAAAAGAAAGAAAGAAAAAATTAGGTAGACATGGTGGCAAATGCCTGTAGTCCCAGCTACTACTTGGGAAGCACAGGTAGGAGGACCAGGCTTGAGTCCAGAAAACTTCCCAGTTTCCAGCCTGGGTGGCAGGGCAAAACCCTATCTCTTAAAAAAATAAATAAAAATGGGCGGTGCCTGTGGCTCAGTGAGTTAGGGCACCGGCCCCATATACTGAGGGTGGGGGGTTCAAACCCAGCCCCGGCCAAAGTGCAACAAACAAATAGGGTGTTGTGGTGGACGCCTGAAGTCCCAGCTACGCAGGAGGCTGAGGCAAGAGAATCGCCTAAGCCCAGGAGGATGGAGGTTGCTGTGAGCTGTGACACCATGGCACTCTACCAAGGGAGACAAAGGGAAACTCTGTCTCTAAATAAAAATAAATAAATAAATAGAAGTGAAAAGTGATTTTAGAAAATTTCTCTGATTAGACAGAGGAGGAGGATAGGCAAAATAAAAAAATTGCTCCCACCACTCTCTCTTCTTTCTCAGCTTTTTTCTTATCATCTCCTGACATCTTACATATGTATTTGCTTATTATTTATCTCATTCTCTGAGAATGAAAACGCCGTGGGAGGCAGGGATTTGCCTATTTTGTTCACTTTTCTATCCCCAGTGCCAAAAACAGTGCCTGCATGCAGCAAGTACTCAAAAACAGTTTATTGAGGGGCAGTACCTGTGGCTCAAAGGAGTAGGGCACAGGCCCCATATATCAGAGGTGGTGGGTTCAAACCCGGCCCCGGCCCAAAACTGCTCAATCTCTTGTATAGTCTTAAACTTTGCAAGGAGATGCTCTGTAGGAAAAACATTCAGATGAACAAGAGATGTTTTTTGTTTTTTTTTTTTTTGAGACAGAGTTGCCCTGGGTAGAGTGCTGGGCATTATCACAGCTCACAGCAACCTCAAACTCTTCGGCTTGAGCAATCCTCTTGCCTCAGCCTCCTGAGAACTACAGGTGTGCACCACTATTTCTGGCCAGTTTTTCTATTTTTAGTAGAGACGAGGTCTCACTCTTGCTCAGGATGGTGTCAAACTCCTGATGAGCTCAAACAATCCACAGGCTTCTGTGTCCCAGAGTGCCAGAATTACAGGCATGAGCCACCACACCTAGCCAAAAGAGTTATTTTAAGAAAACAGATGGGTGACTATCACATTGGCAAAAATCAGAATGCTAGATAACACACAATGTAGGGGAGGCTGTGGGAACATTGCTGATGGTTGTGGGCATTTGTTGATAGTTTTCCAAATGAGAAATGTTCTTACTTTCTGAACTAGCCTATCTTCCTTCTTAGAATATTCCCAAGTACAAGAGTAGGTGTGAACAGGTGGCGCCTGTCGCTCAGTGGGTAGGGTGCCAGCCCCATATACCGAGGGTGGCGGGTTCGAACCCAGCCCCAGCCAGCTAAAACAGCAGTGGCAACAGCAACATAAAATAGCCAGGCATTGTTTCAGGCACCTGTAGTCCTAGCTACTTGGGAGGCTGAGGTAAGAGAATCACTTAAGCCCAAGAGGTGGAGGTTGCTGTGAGCTATGATGCCATTGCACTCTACCAAGGGCAACAAAATGAAACTCTATCTCAAAAAAAAAAAAAAAAAGAGTAGGTGCGAAGAATGACATATGTGCAAGAACATTTATTGCTGTAGCCTTGTCATAACAAGTCATTCAACAATGGGGGACAAGGGACACAGACAAAGATGTGAAAAATGCAGCACTCTGAGCTAAATGAAAACACCATGGGGCTGTGGTTAATAGTGGGGGCTCTAGAACAACATCCTGTGGGTTTGAGGAATGTCCTGGTGCTTTCTGGCTGTGTAGCTTTGGACAGGTATCTTACCTTCTCTGTGCCTTAATTTCCTCCTCAAAATGGGCATATTAATAGTGCCTGCTTCCTGGGTTTGTTTGTTTGTTTGTTTTTTGAGGCTAAATCTCACGTTATCACCCTTGATAGAATGCTGTGGCATCATAGCTCACAGCAACCTCAAACTCTTGGGCTCATGTGATCCTCTTGCCTTAGTTTTTCATTTTTAGTAGAGACAGGGGTCTCATTCTTAGGCTGCTCTTGAACTTATGAGCTCAAGCAGTTCAGCTGCCTCCCCAAAGTGCTAGCATTAGCCACCTCACCCAGCTGGTTTGTTTTTGACTTTTTTTTTTTTTTAATATAAAGGTCTCCCTCTGTTGCCCAGGTTAGAGTGCAATGTTGGAATCAATCTTAGCTCACTTAGCAGCCTTGGACTCCTGGACTCAAGTGATCCTTCAGCCTCAGCCTCCCAAATAGGACTATAGGCATGTACCACCATGCCTGGCTAATTTTTTAAATTTATTTATTTATTTATTAGAGTCAGAGTCTTACTCTGTGCCCTGGGTAGAGTGCTGTGGCATCATTGTAACTCACAGCAACCTCAAACTCTTGGGTTAAAGCAATCTTCTTGCCTCAGTTTTTCTATTTTAGTATATGGGGTCTCGCTCTTGCTCAGGCTGATCTTGAACTCCTGAGCCCAAGGGATCCTCCTGCTTCAGCTGCCCAGATTGCTAAGATTATAGGCATGAGCCACTGGGGCTGGCCTTTAAAAAATTTTTTTAGAGAGTGTTGTTATGCTGCCCAGGCTGGTCTTGAACTTCTGGCCTCAAGTGATCCTTCTATCTTAGCCTCCCAAAGTGCTAGGATTTCAGGATTTCATGCCCAGGTATTTTTTTTTGGCCAGGGCTGGGTTTGAACCTGCCACCTCTGGCATATGGGGCCCCATATGACCACAGGTGCTGCCCCATGCCCAGGTATTTTTAACTTTTTGACATAATTTTAGACTTACAGAAAAGTTGCAAAAGTAGTATAGAGAATTCCCATATACACTTCACCGGGCTTGCTCCTAATTTTCAGAGCTTACATCACAATAGTACATTTATCAAAAGTAAGAAATTGGCTTGGCACTGTTGCTCAGTGGTTAGGGCGCTGGCCACATACACCAGGGCTAGCAGGTTTGAACCTGGCCTGGGCTTGCTAAACAACAATGACAACTACAACAAAAAAATAGCCGGACGTTATTTATGGCTGGCACCTGTAGTCCCAGCTACTTGGGAGGCTCAGGGAAGAGAATTGCTTAAGTCCAAGAGTTTGAGGTTGCTGTGAGCTGTGACACCAGAGCTCTACCGAAGGTGACATAGTGAGACTGTCTCAAAAAAAAAAGAAAAAGCTGGGCGGCGCCTGTGGCTCAGTCGGAAAGGCGCCGGCCCCATATACGAGGGTGGAGGGTTCAAGCCTGGCCTCGGCTGAACTGCAATTAAAAAATAGCCGGGCGTTGTGGCGGGCACCTGTAGTCCCAGCTACTCGGGAGGCTGAGGCAAGAGAATCGCTTAAGCCCAGGAGTTGGAGGTTGCTGTGAGCTGTGTGATGCTACGGCACTCTACCGAGGGCCATAAAGTGAGACTCTGTCTCTACAAAAAAAAAAAAAAAAGAAGAAGAAGAAAAACCTAAGAAATCAACTTTGATACAATACAGTACTGCAAATAAGCTACAGACTGGATTCAATTTCTTCAGGTTTTTTTTCTTTTTATTTTTTTCCCCTATTTCTTCCTCCCTCCCCTGTTCTCCCTCTCTTCAGTTTTTCTACTTCTTTTTCTGTTTAGAATCCAATTAAAGATCCCTCCATGCATTTATTTTTATTTATTTATTTTTAATTTTTTTTTTTTTTTTTTTAGAGACAGACTTTCACTATGTTGCCTAGGCTGGACTTAAACTTCTGTTTAAGCTGGGACTACAGATGTGTGGAAACTCGCCCAGCTTCATTGGGCTTAATTGTCATCTCTCCTTAGACTCCTACAGGCTGTGGACAGTCCCTCAGTCTTTCATGACCTAGACGCTATTGAAGAGTACTAGTCACTTATTTTAAAGACTATCTGTATATTTGGTTTGTCTTAATTAGATTGAGGTTTTTGCATTACTGGCAAGGATACCAGAGAGGTGATGATGCATCTGAGTGCATCATACCAGGGGCTTCATGATGTCAGTATGACTCATTGTTGTTGATGTTAACCTCGTCGCTCAGTTATGATGGTGCCTGCCAGGATCCTCCACTGTGAAGCTGCTCCCAGTTTTCATGGGTTGTTTCCAGAAAGGCATGTTTTAACGTCTGCACTGGGGCCTCACACATCATATTACAGCACATAAAATATGTAAATACCTGTATTTAAAGAGACTACTTCTGGGAGAATAAATAAGAAAGCAAAGCCATTACACTACATCAAGAGAAGGACAAGAGAGGGAGCTCTGAAGGCTGTGGTCCGAGGTCCATGTGGCTGTCAACTTGCCAGGGATGGGTGCGTGACTTTTTCTGGACCGGCAGCTGATTGGCTACAGGTCCACTCAGCTTGGCCAATCACAGGAGTCCTGATGAGACGGATGTTTTGCAGCTGGGCAGAATTGTTAAGGCATCCTAAGGGTAGTGGACCCTGTCTTAGCCCCCAAGCTCATTCACTGTGCCATTCAGGCTCAGGGACTGCAGAAATGGCAGATAACCCTCTTCCCCTAGGGCCACTGAGACTCCAGGGGTCTATTTTATGTGCTAATCCACGTAGGTTATTAACAGCCTAAAACTGCTGCTCCCTAGGGGAGCCCAGAAGGCTGCCCACCCCAAATTTCACCTCATCTTATCACATTCCCCCTCAGTTACTCTGCTGCAGCCTCTCACAGTCTTTGCAGGTCTTCCCTATGTCCAAAGTGTTTGCCAAATATCCAGACAGTTCACTCACTTCCTCCTGGTCTTTCTTTACTCAAAGGCCACCTCAGTTAGGACTTCAGACTTCACCTGATTTCAGACTGAAAAGCCCTCTTGCACTTCCTCTCTTCTTCTGTTTCACTTTAAACTTCTTTGTTTTTTCTTAGAAATATGGTTTCGCTATGTTGCCCAGGCTGGAATGCCATGACTACCCACCAGCATAGTTATAGGTACACTGAACCCTTGAACTCCTGGCCTCAAAGGATCCTGCCACCTCAACCATTCGAGTATCTGGGACTACAGGCACACGTCACTATGCCCAGTTGATTAAAAAAAAAATTTATAAAGACAGGGTCTCATTGTGTTGCCAAGGCTGGCCTCAAGCTCCTGGACTCAAGCAATCCTCCTGATTCAGCCTCCCAAAATGCTGGGATTTCAGGTGTGAGCCATTGTCCAGCCTTTTCTTTTGATCAAATTATCACAAAGTAAAATGCACAAATTTTAATGGAGAATTTAAAGGATTTGTACTTACATACACAGCTGCATAATCACCACAAATCTCAAGCTATAAAATATTTCTTTAAAAATAAATAACGAAACAAAAATTTGGAAAATAAAATATTTCTACAGAATAAGGGTCTTTTGTCTGTCTCCCCAATAGAATGTCATCTCACTGGCTCGGTGCCTGTAGCACAGTGGTTACGGTGCCAGCCACATACACTGAAGGTGGTGAGTTCGAACCTAGCCCTGGCCAGCTAAACAAAAATGACAACTGCAACAAAAAATAGGTGGGCATTGTGGTGGGCGCCTGTAGTCTCAGCTACTTGGAAGGCTGAGGGAAGAGAATCACTTAAGCCCAAGAGTTTGAGGTTGCTGTGAGTTGTGACGTCACGGCACTCTACTAAGGGCGACATAGTGAAACTCTTGTCTCAAAAAAAAAAGAATGTCGTCTCACCAAGATCAGGAATCTTTACTTGTGCACTGTTGTTCCTCAATGTTATAATAATGCCTGACACAAAAGAGGCACTCAATAAGAGCTTGAGGGAATTTGAACCATTTCAGACACCTACCCTTTGGCAGTGGGTCCAGGTGTGCAGCAGGGTTGAGGACAGTTTGTCTATGTCACTTCAGTCCTGTCCCGCACTCTGCTCTGGGGATGGAAGCCTCCCTTTCACTGTGCTGTCATGAGAACCCATGGTAGGCAGCAAGCCTCAAATCTTGGACAGCCTAATGTGTTATATCCACAGGATGTTGGGAATATCCAGGAAAATGTAGTCAAATTTAATCTTCTCTGAATGTTAGAAAGGTACCACAGCAATGCTAACTGCATAGACTACAGCCATGACCACATCACTCACCACTAACCACTAGCGAGTTTCAGGGGCAATCTCCTATACTCCAGAATCACTTATGGACCAGAGAACAGGAGTCAGGGGTGAGGGAGTCGGAGGGGAATGCAGGAGAGGAGGAGGAAGACCTCTATATATTCCCCAACTGAAGTACCCAAACATTGACAGAGGGCTGTGAGCAGACAGAAGTTGGCACAGCCAGCTCTGAGTCTGGGTGAAGATGGGGGAAGGCAGTGGCTGGTTGATCAGTCAGCTGTGTAGAAGGCAATTATATGGGGCTTATTTTAAAACCCCAGATGAACAGACAAAGGCAGAAGCACACAGAATCCAACAAAAAGGAACAGTTGCTAGGATTAAAAAAAATTTTTTTTTAGAAATGGGGTCTCGCTCTTTCGATGGCTGGTCTGGAACTCCTGAGCTCACGGGATCCTCCCACCTTAGCCTCCCAGAGTACTAGGATTACAGCATGAGCCATGGTGCTGGACTTAAATCCTTCCCAGGATTTAAAGGTTGGGTCAAGCATCAGGGATATCCACTCAAGTATCTGGGACTACAGGCAAACATCACTTTCGTGTGGCTCATGGTAGGGTCAAGGCTCTTATCTACTTCTGCCTTAGGGTGGTGTAGAGGCATACAGTAGGCCTGAGCTGGGCCAACCTCGTTTTTTTGGTTTATTTTGTTTTGTTTTACTGTGAACACACTCCCCCACTACCACATATTATACAGTTTCCACATTTGGGGAATTTGTGCGTTTTTAAATAAACATTATTTATTGAGCACTTAGCATGTTCCAGGCTCTGTCCGTAATGCAAGGGACACTGCACACAGCAAGACAGACCAAAAACTCCCCGTGCCTCGTAGAACTTATGGTAAGTGATAAGTTCTGTGAAGAGAATACAATAGAATAATAAAAAATAATAATAGGCTAGGTGGGATGGTGGCTCACACATGTAGTCCCAGATACTCAGAAGATCCCTTTGAGGCCAGGAGTTTGAGACCAACCTGGGCAACATAGCAAGACTTCTATCTTACAAAAAATTAAAAAATTAGCTGGCTATGGTGGTATGCCCCTGTGGTCCTAACTACAAAGGAGTCTGCAGCTGGAGGATCACTTGAGTCCAGAAGTTCAAGGTGAGGGAGAACTATGATTGCACCACTGGAGTCCAGTCTGGGCAACAGAGTAAGACTATATCTCAAAAATAAAATAATAAGGCTGGGTGTGGTGGCTCATATCTGTAAGCCCCGTTCCTCAAGAGGTCAAGGTAGAAAGATCACTTAATGCCACTGCAGTCCAAGTCTGGAAAACATTGGGAGATCCCATCTCTGCAAAAAAGTAAAAAATACATAATAACCACTCCTATTCATTGAGCACTGACCATGTAGTAAGCACTACCCTAAGACATTCATTTTTTATTTTATTTTTTGAGATAGAGTCTTGCTTTGTCACTCCAGCCAGGATGCAACAGGAGCATTATATACAGCTCATTGCAACATCAAACTCCTGATTTCAAGTGATCCTTCCACCTTGGCCTCCCAGAGTGCTAGGATTACAGGCATGAGCACTGGGCAGGTCAACTAAGCCCTTTACTTACATTTTCTTGTTTCCTCTTCACAACTGCTTTTTTTTTTTGTAGAGACAGAGTCTCACTTTATGGCCCTCGGTAGAGTGCCGTGGCCTCACACAGCTCACAGCAACCTCCAACTCCTGGGCTTAAGTGATTCTCTTGCCTCAGCCTCCCAAGTAGCTGGGACTACAGGTGCCCGCCACAATGCCCGGCTACGTTTTGGTTGCAGTTTGGCCGGGGCTGGGTTTGAACCCGCCACCCTCAGTATATGGGGCCGGCGCCTTCCCGAATGAGCCACAGGCGCCGCACTCTTCACAACTGCTTTATGAAATGTGTTTTTGTTTTGTTTTGTTTTTTGAGACAGCCTCAGTAGAATGCCGTGTCACAGCTCACAGCAACCTCAAACTCTTGGGCTTAAGCAATTCTCTTGCCTCAGCCCCCCACGTAGCTGGGACTATAGGCATCCACCACAATGCCTGGCTATTTTTAAATTGTAGTTGTAATTGTTTGGTGGGCGAGGGCTGGATTCGAACCCACCAGCTCTGGTGAACGTGGCTGGCGCTCTAGCCACTTGAGCTATGGGCGCCAAGCCAATGAAATGTTTTTATAATCTCCATTTTACAGGGGCAAAGACTGAGGCTCACCCAGAGAAAGTCATATGCCCAAGGGGCAGAACTGGGGTTTCAATTGAAATCTGTTGGATTCCAAAACTGGCACTGCAGAACCAAGCACACAGTAGGTATTCAGTACATGTGGGTGAGGGGTGTGGAGATGTGGTGTCTCCAGGGGTCTTTACGGGATGTGGTAGAAGCCAAAGAGAAATTACATGGTAACATGGAGGCATCTGTTCCCTCTGCTGAGGAGAATCTACACCAGGTCTGGACGGGAGCAAGGGTCAGAAGTGAGCAGAGGGTTGTTGAGTATGTCCCCTGATCCCCGTCTCCAGCTGGGTCCCACCTACCAGAAGCATGAGCCTCATGGGTGGGGTGAGTACATGGGGTGAGATGCACAGGTCCATGGAAGGGGCAAGTTAGACCATGCCCCTCTTTCATGTGGCCACCCCCTCCTTGGAGGGCTCTGAGCAGGAAAGTGGGGAGCTGGCATGGTGGGGTCAAGGCTCTAATCTACTTCTGCCTTAGGGTGGGGTAGAGCAGGACAGTGGGCCTGAACTACGCCAACCTCATGTTTTGTTTGTTTTGTTTTATTTTGTTTTGTTTTAGTGCGAACACAATCCCCCACTACCACAAATTATGCAGTTTCCACATTTGGGGAAATCGCAGGGGTCAGCACATCCAGAGTGCAGTGGATAAGCCTTGCCCTGGGAAAACCACCTTCATGATTATGGCATCTCTCCTGGGCCAACCTTACTTTGAGAAAGTTTCCAGAGGGGACCCTTCTCACCTGAATACCCTCAACAATGTTCCCCCTCTCCTTGCTACCAGCTCCCTGCCACTGTAGGAGTGCAGAGCAGAGACGGAAATGAAGGAGAGGGTGCTCATCCCGACCCAGCTAACTTTTAGAATGGGGCTAATGTTGGTTGTCCCCACAGAGAGCAGGCTGTACCAAAAAAGAACTGAGGGCCAGGGGCAAGTTAGACCACGACTCTCTTTCATGTGTCCACGCCCTCCAGCCCTGCCCACTGCGGTACCTGGAATCTCACTCCTGAAATTTTCATGGACCCCAGGATCTCCTAGGGGGACTGGATGCTACAGAACACACAACAGCAAACCATGGAAGAGGGGCATCATGGGTTTGGGCAAGGTATTTGTTGTGCTATGACCACTTCCAAGCCCTTGGGCACCTCCTCTGCACAACTGCCTAGCTCCTACAGCCAGCTGCACCATCTCAATGTCACCATGCCTCAAAGCAAGATTATTAGGAGATCACAACCCTGGGTGCACAAAGGAAAAAAGAGGTATGCATTCCGGGACTCAGATGCTACAACTGCAATCACACATAGACAGACATGGTATGTCACACACAACCCATGTACCTCAACAGTAGGACACACACTTAGGGATACAGAACCTCTGGGTACACCTTGGAGATGAGACACACAATCACACACAGATATACACATGGGGCACTACAAAGACAAATCATAGCGCCCACTATGGTCATGTGTATAATCAAACAAATGTAGACACAGACTCACACATGGATGGCTGGACACAGTCCCAGAATCAGCAATAATGAGACACTATCACATACACACACTGTCATATTCTGTCACTGACACACCAACAGCAGGGGACAATCATACCAATATATGCCAAAGACACACAAGACTTTTTAAACACACTTTAATGTTTGGGTACCCCCACACAGAGTCCCATAACATTAAAGATTGTCCCAGAATTAGCATGGTCAGACCCAGTATATCATTTCTGGGACATAGGGTCACGCAGAGAAATACAGGTGTTGTAATAAACATAATTATGCACGTGTGGAGTTATACTCATATAGTCATAGACATTGGTAGTGAGACCTACAATCACACAGACAGACATGTTGTATCACACACAACCACATGTGTCTCAACAGTGGGACACAATCATCCACAAGTCAGTGACATGTAAGTTGTCACAAACATGGTTGACCTGCTGGTGTTTTGGGACATTAAGGCATGGAAACAGGGTGGTGCCTGTGCCTCAGTGAGTAGGGCACCGGCCCCATATACCAAGGGTTCAAACCCGGCCCCGGCCAAACTACAACAAAAAAATAGCTGAGCATTGTGGCAAGTGCCTGTAGTCCCACTACGCAGGAGGCTGAGGCAAGAGAATAGCCTAAGCCCAAGAGCTGGAGGTTGCTGTAAGCTGTGATGCCAAGCACTCTACCAAGGGCGACAAAATGAGACTCTGTCTCTAAAAAACAAAAAACAAACAAACAAAAGGCATGGAAACAATCTTGGAAATGTTGACACAAATATTGCCAATCCTCCAGTTGTGAGACAAATTCTACTCCCCCTTAGTTACAGCCATCTCAAGCTATCACAGATACAGATGTACATGCAGCTGACACATGGACACACAAGAACTCACACACACTTATCTTGACACACTATACTATCACACACACCAACATACTGGCTTGACTCACATTGACACACATGAGGACCATCCTTGACCCACACTCACACAGCCACATACAGACCCACACACCTTTGTTAAGAGTTTTTGAGACACTGACAAAACACATTTTAAAAAACCACACTATTGGCGGCGCCTGTGGCTCAAGGAGTAGGGCACCAGTCCCATATGCTGGAGGTGGCAGGTTCAAACCCAGCCCTGGCCAAAAAAAACCCCCCAAAAAAACAAAAAAAAACCCCACACTATTAGCAGACCACCATACTGACATGGACATCGTGGCCCTAGGACACAATCATGAACACATACTCCCTACAGAAGCCTCATTCCTCAGTGATGGCCAAAGTGTCTAACTAGATTCTAGCCCTCCTAGTTGGGGAGGGAATGAGGGATGCTCAGAGTGAAGTCTTGTAATAACAATAGCACATACCTGTATGGATGCTCTGAACAGTTTAACTCAATTAGATCTCAAAAAGAAAAAAATTATTGTGGAAACCAACCAAGTGGCCTGTACTTGTAGTCCCAGGTATTCAGGAGGTTGAAGTGGGAGGAATGCTTGACCCCAGGAGGTTGATGGCAGCCTGGGCAACACAGCAAGACCCTATCTTAAAAAAAAAAGTTTTCTCTTTCCCTAAGAGGCCTGAGGTGATCTGTGAAAATGGTTCGCTATTCACTTGACCCAGAAAACCCCACAAAGTCATGCAAGTCAAGAAGCTCAAATCTTCATGTTCACTTTAAGAACACACATGGAAACTGCCCAGGCCATCAAGGGTATGCAAATACGAAAAGCCACTAAGTATCTGAAGGATGTCACCTTAAAGAAACAATGTGTACCATTCCCACATTACAATGGTGGAGTTGGTAGGTGTGCCCAGGCCAAACAGTGGGGCTGGACACAGGGTCAGTGGCCCAAAGAGTGCTGAATTTTTGCTGCATATGCTTAAAAATGCAGAGAGTAATGCTGAACTTAAGGGTTTAGATGTAGATTCTCTGGTCATTCAGCATATCCAAGTGAACAAAGCACCCAAGATGCGTCGCCGAACTTACAGAGCTCATGGTCACATTAACCCATACATGTGTTCTCCTGCCACATGGAGATGATCCTTACTGAAAAGGAACAAATTGTTCCCAAACCAGAAGAGGGAGCACAGAAGAAAAAGATATCCCAGAAGGAACTGAAGAAATAAAAACTTACGGCACGGGAATAGATGCAACATAAAATAAATACAAATAACAGTTAAAAAAAGTTTAAAAAATCCTAGGAGGTTAATTATTATACATGGCCCATTTCAGTGGAGAGCACTAACCCAGAGCTACCAGACCCTGTCTCCTTCACTAATGTCAGCCGCTTATCCTCAGAGACTAGAACTGTGCCTTTCACACAGTAAATGTTCAATAAATTGCATTTGTTGACCTTTTAATAATTCATCTCTGCATTTCAGGAGGGATAACCGGGGCCTGTGGTTGGATTCACAAGAGTCCTAGGACCAGCCTCACAGAATACGAACCGTACAGCGCCTTCTTCCTGGGCCAAACTGCCCGGTTCCCCGGTGGTGTATGAGGCCCGCCTCTTTAGGGGCGGGGCCTTGCTCCTAATGAGGCGGGAGCAAGGTCATTCCGCTTTTCTATTGGCGTTAGTCTTTTTATGGGCGGGAAATATTTACACCGGCTTTCGCGATTTGCTGTCTCCCGGGCGGCCGTGACCCGGACGCTCTGTGGGGCATCATGGCGGCGCCCAGCAGCAAGACCAGCCGGCCTTAAGTCCACGACTGACCGCGTGAGTAGGTAGGTCGTGTGTAGAAAGGGGAACGCGAACTCCTAGTTTCCAGGGCGTCCCGTTCCGGGCCAGCAGGCGTGGGAAGGCGACCACAAAGGGATCTAGCTGCTGGGCCAGGCGCCATGACCTTTTGTGGTAGAGACGAGGGCGTGCGAATAAAGGCAGCTCGCCTTGTGCCCGCCTCCTCATGCCCCTGATTTCGCTTTTGCAGGTGAGACAAATGATTCAGAGATTAAGGCCCTTGCCAGAGCTCAAGCCATAACTTAGCAGCGAAGCGGGAATTGGAACCCGTGTCTATCTGTTTTCACCAAGGGGCCCAGAATCCCGGCAGCCAGCCTCAAGCGCTCCTGCACGTATACTCTACCTCGGGGGCCCGATTTATAGGTATTTTGTAGAAACTTAGCGCTTATTCCCATTCAGTCGATATTTGTTTGGCACCTACTGTATACCAGGTATTGTCCCGGATGCTGGAGATAACAGCAATGAGAAAGATAGACAAAATCCTCTGTTTCCTGGCGGGGGGTCGAGGTGGGGAACAGACATTGAACAAGTCAGAAATGAACGAAAAAGATGATTTCAGATACCTATCGATAGTTGCTAAAAATTCATTACGGTGAATGACGAAGGCTTTTTATTTTTTGAGACAGTCTCACTATGTCGCCCTTGGTAGAATGCTGTGACGTCACAGCTCACAGCAACCTCCAACTCCTGGGCTTAATACTGCCTCAGCTCCCAAGTAGCTGGGACTACAGGCGCCCCCCACAACGCCCGGCCATTTTTTTGTTGCACATGTCACTGTCGTTCAGCTGGCCTGGCCGGGTTCGAACCCGCCACCCCCGTCTATGTGGCTTGGGCCATGGCCATAACCACTGTGCCATCATGGGTGCTGAGCCCATGAGGGCTTTTTTTTTTTGTAGAGACAGAGTCTCACGGTACCGCCCTCGGTAGAGTGCCGTGGCGTCACAAGGCTCACAGCAACCTCTAACTCTTGGGCTTACGCGATTCTCTTGCCTCCCGAGCAGCTGGGACTACAGGCGCCCGCCACAGCGCCCGGCTATTTTTTTTTTGTTGCAGTTTGGCCGGGGCTGGGTTTGAACCCGCCACCCTCAGCATATGGGGCCGGCGCCCTACTCACTGAGCCACAGGCGCCGCCCCCATGAGGGCTTTTTAAATGCCGGGAAAGGGACCTCTCATTTGAATAGAGACTTGAATGACCATGGGCAGATCTGGAGGAAGACAGAAAAAAAGCAAGTGCAAAGGCTCTGACCCTGGAATAAAGTTCGCTTGTTTGAGAGATTGTCGCTTGAGCAGCCAGTGTTAGGAGTTGAGTTTAGAAAGAGAGGCCCTGGCTGGGCAACTGTGGCTCAAGCTGCTAAGGCACCAGCCCACATACACCTGAGCTGGTGGGTTCCAATCCAGCCTGAACCCGCCAAACAATGACAGCTGCAACCAAAAAAAGAAAAATAGCCAGGCATTGTTGCGGGCACCTGTAGTCCCAGCTACTTGGGAGGCAGAGGCAGGAGAATCACTGGAGCCCAGGAGTTTGAGGTTGTTGTGAGCTGTGATGCCACGGCACTCTACCCAGGGTGACAGGTTGAGGCTCTATCTCAAAAAGAAAAAGAGGTGGTTCCTACTCTTTTTGACTTCTGAATCCTTCATTCCCTTTCCACGTCTTGATAGTTTTAACTTCGCGTGTCTTCTTCCTTAGAGAGAAGGTAAAGTTTCAGCCTAAGGGTAGGGGGCTATTTTATTTTATTCTATTTTATTTTATTTATTTATTTTTTTTGAGATTGAGTCTCCCTCTGTTACTCTGGGCAGCGTGCCCTTGTGTCATAGCTCACAGCAACTTCAAACTTTAGGGCTCAAGCGATCTTCTGGCCTCAGCCTTCCAAGTAGCTGGGACACCTGCTCAAGGACGCCCAGGTAATTTTTCTATTTTTAGTAGAGACCGGGTTTTGCTCTTGCTCAGGCTGGACTTGAACTTCTACGCTCAAGCAATCCGCCTTCCTTGGCCTCCCAGAGGATTATAGTTGTTAGCCACTGCGGCTGCTGGCTAGTTTATTGTAGAATGAGGCTGGAAGTTGCACCAGGGAGTAGAGGCCAACACCTTCCCAGTACATAAAACTGGGAGAAATTAAAAAAAAAGAAAAGAAAGGCCCTATCTGATTTTAAAAATGTGATTCATGATTAAAGGCAGAAAGCATTGGTTTCAATTTACATCTTTAAAAGCTCCTTCTGGCCATGGCAAGAAAAACGAATTGAAGGCAGGAAGGGCAGAAGTGGGAGGCTGGGTAGATCACTAGTAAAGAGGTTATAGACTGGGGTGGTGGCCTGCAGACAGAGAGAAAGGGGTGAATTTGGCAAGTTTTAGAAATAGTCACCAGGATTAGTTGATGGATTGGGTGAGAGAGGGACAAATACAGTACACTTAGAAGTTACTTCTAGGTTTGTGGCCCAAATGAGTAGTAATGATGGTGCCATTGGCTACAATAGAGGGAATGAGTTGAAGCAGGAATATCAATTTAGAACAAATTTAAGTTTGTAATTCCTGGGTATATGCCAAAATGGCAGTTAGATATGGAGACTGGGACTCAGGACTAGAGATGAACATTGGAGAATCTTCAGCGCATAGATCATCACTTTTCAGATTTTAATGTACATAGGAGATATCAGGGACTCTTGTTAAAATGCAAATTCTGGGCTGGGGGTGGTGGCTCATGCCTATAATCCCAGCACTTTGGGAGGCCAAGGCAGGAGGATTGCTTGAACTCAGGAGTTTGAGACCAGCCTGGGCAACATTGTAAGACCCCATCTCTAAAATTTTTTTTTCTTTTTTTTTTTTTTTTGAGATAGAGTCTCACTCTTTTGCTTCAGGATAAAGTGGTGTGGTGTCAGCCTAGCTCACAGCAACCTCAAACTCTTGGGTTCAAGCCTCCTGAGTAGCTACAACTATAGGCACCCTCCACAACACCCAGCTAATTTTACTTTCTTTCTTTTCTTTTTTTTTTGAGACAGAGTTTCACTTTGTCATCCTAGGTAGAGTGCTGTGACATCACAGCTCACAGCAACCTCAAACTCTTGGGCTCAAGCAGTTCTCTTGCCTCAGCCTCCCAAGTAGCTGCACCCACCACAATGCCCGACTATTTTTTAGAGATGAGGTCTTGGCCTGGCTCAGGCTGGTCTCAAACTTATGAGTTCAGGTGATCCACCCACCTCAGCCTCCCAGAGTGCTAGGATTACAGGCGTGAGCCACTGTGCCCAGCCTTAATTTTTGTATTTTTAGTAGAAATGAAGTCTACTACTCAGGCTGGTCTCAAACTTCTGAGCTGAAAGGAGCCTCCTGCCTTGGCCTCCCAGAGTGCTAGGATTACAGGCAATGGGCCACTGTGCCTGGCCTCTACAAAAAAAAAAAAAAATTAGTTGGGTCTGGTGGCATGGGCCTATAGTCCCAGATACTTGGGAGGCTCAGGTGAGATGATCACTTGAGCCCAGGAGTTTGAGGTTACAGGGAGTTGAGATTGGGCCACTGCCCTCCAGCCTAGGTGACAGAGCAATACCCTCTCCCTAAAAAAAAAAAAAAGACTCGTATGCTGAAAACTATAAAACATTATTTTGAGAAATTAAAGAACACCTAAATAAACAGAGATATCCCAAGTTCATGGATCATAAGATAATATTTTTAAGATATGAATAATTCAGCTCGGCACCCGTAGCTCAGTGGTTAGGGTGCTGGCCACATGCATCGAGATTGGTGGGTTTGAACCTGGCCCAGGCCAGCTAAACAACAATGACAACTGCAACAACAACAAAAAAATAGCTGGGCGTTGTGACAGGTGCCTGTAGTCCCAGCTGAGGCAAGGGAATTGCTTAAGCCCAGGAGTTTGAGGTTGCTATGAGCTGTGATGCCACAGCTCTCTACCCAGGACAACATAGTGAGACTCTGTTTAAAAAAAGAAAAGAAAAGAAATGAGTAATTCCTAAATTGATCTACAGATTCAATAACATAATCCCTGTCAGAATCCTACCTGGCTTTTTTTCTTTTCTGAGACAGAGCCTCAAGCTGCCACCCTGAGTAGAGAGTCCTGGCATCACACAGCTCACAGCAACCTCCAATTCCTGGGCTTAAGTGATTCCCCTGCCTCAGCCTCCCAAGTAGCTGGGACTACAGGCGCCCACCACAACACCCAGCTATTTTTTGGTTGTAGTTGTCATTGCTGTTTGGCAGGCCTGGGCTGGATTCGACCCCGCCAGCTCTGATGTATGTGGCTGGCGCCTTAGCCGCTTGAGCTACAGGTGCCGAGCCCTTTCTTTCTTTCTTTTTTTTTTTTTTTTTGTAGAGACAGAGTCTCACTTTATGGCCCTCGGTAGAGTGCTGTGGCGTCACACAGCTCACAGCAACCTCCAACTCCTGGGCTTCAGCGATTCTCTTGCCTCAGCCTCCCGAGTAGCTGGGACTACAGGCGCCCGCCACAACGCCCGGCTATTTTTTTTGTTGCAGTTTGGCCGGGGCTGGGTTTGAACCCGCCATCCTCAGCATATGGGGCCGGTGCCCTACTCACTGAGCCACAGGCGCCGCTGTTGCCCCAGGCTAAAGTCCTCTGGCCTTAGCCTACCTCAGACTCCTGGCCTCCCAAGTACTTGGGACTACAGGTGCCTACCACCATGCCAGGAAAATAATTTTTTTTTTGCAGTTTTTGGCT
This sequence comes from Nycticebus coucang, assembly GCF_027406575.1. NCBI lineage: Eukaryota > Metazoa > Chordata > Mammalia > Primates > Lorisidae > Nycticebus > Nycticebus coucang. The sequence goes on along the minus strand of NC_069782.1, from coordinate 65,309,678 downwards.
GGGGCCAGGTTTGAACCCACCACCTCCGGTATATGGGGCTGGCATCATACTCCTTTGAGCCACAGGTGCCGCCCAGGAAAATTTTCTCTATTTTTAGTAGAGATGGGTCTTGCTTTTGCTCAGGCTAGTCTCCAACCTCCAGAGTGATCTTCTACCTCAAGTGATCTTCTACCTCCACCTCCCAGAGTGATTATAGGTGGCCCACCACACTTGGCCCCCAGCTGGCTTTTTTACAGAAATTGACAACTGAGTCATGTCAGCAAGATGGTACACAGGAAGAAGCATGTCGAGAGGGACCCTGCAGAGGGGATCTTGAGCGTCTGCTGTCCTCCTGTGGCTCCAGTCTGGGCAGTTAATAGGAGAAGTCAGACCTTGCTGAGAGCCTAAAGAATCCAAAGTCTAAGTATTTTCTTTTTTTTTCTCAAGCTGTCACCCTGGGTACCGTGCGGTGGCTTCACAGCTCATAGCAACCTCAAACTCATGGGCCAAAGCGATGCTCTTGCCTCAGCCTCCCACGTAGCTGGGACTACAGGCACCTGCCACAATGCCCAGCTATTTTTTGGCCCAGGCTGGATTTGAACCTGCCAGCTCTGGTATATGTGGCTGACTCCTTACCTGCCTGAGCTATAGGTGCTGAGCCCAAAGTCTAAGTATTTTCACCCCAAGCCTATTCCGGGGTTCCAGATAGCCTATGTGGTATTTCAGAAGCCAGGTGGAGTGTCAGCTGCCTTGACCCTGATGGGCCCTTTGCTGGTGTCGACAGTCATCTTTTGAAGAGTGGCATTTGCAAGTGGATCAGTGACTATTCCGACTTTGTGCCTAACCCTGAGGCCCTAAGGGTCAAAGTGGACATGTTTATGGAGGCATACAACCAGAGGATAGCTGAAGAGGAGGTTAAGGCCAAGGAGGAGGAAGGTGTCCCTGATGAGAAGGGCTGGGTGAAGGTGACCTGCTGGGCTGGCGGCCTGTGCTTCCCTGGATGAAGGCAGCCAGCCTGCAGGTGCTGGAGAGGGAGAGATGGAAGCCATCCACAAGGAACTGCTCATTTTCTATGCCTGGCAGCACCTTGAGTCCAAGATGAAGCATCTAGCACAGCTGCAGAAGAAGTTCAAGGAGGACAAGCAGAGGATTAAACTGATGTGGGCTCAACGCAAGTTCTGACTCTACTGGTAGTCTCCAAAAAGTGCTGGGCAGGGCCTTCAGCATGCCCCTGGGAGGCTACACTTGAAACAGGCGCTAGCCCAATCTCCGAATCCACATGGATGGGGAGTGAAAAACAGTCACCTCTCAGTCCTTGTGCTTCAACAGGCCAGGCCCAGTGCTGGCCAGACCTACCCAGGAGTACTTGGTCCTCAGGACGTGGCTGCTTCTGTCTCTGGGCTCCAGACTCTACTCTCAATGATACAGATTAATGATCTGTCCTGTGCTCCCTGTCCCTCACTGAAAAAGCCTCTGCTGGCAGTGAAACAGCCTCAAAAATGTGAGAAAAAAAGAAAGAAAGAAATTGACAACTGGGGTCAGCACCTATAGCTCAGTGGCTAGGGTGCCGGCCACATACACCGGAGCTGGCAGGTTTGAACCCAGCCCGGGCCTGCCAAACAACAATGACAATTACAACAACAACAAAATAGTCGGGCGTTGTGGTGGGCACCTGTAGTCCCAGATGCCTCAGTCTTGGGTGGCTGAGGCAAGAGAATCGCTTAAGCCCAAGAGCTTGAAATTGCTGTGAGCTGTGATGCCGGTACTCTATCCAGGGTGACAATGTAAGACTCTGTCTCAAAAAAAGAAAAAAAAAACAAAAGAAAGAAATTGACAACTGATTCTAAAATTTATGTGGAATTGTGAAGAACTTAGATTAACCAAAACAGTTTTGAAAAAGAAGAACAAAATTGGATGACTCATACTTTTTGCTTTCAAAACTACAAAGCTATAGTAATCAAAACAATGTGGTACTGGCATAGGGACAGACATATAGATCAATAGAACGGAACTGCAAGCCCAGAAATAAACCTTTACATTTGTAGTTAATTGACTTTTTTTTTTTGTAGAGACAGAGTCTCACTTTACTGCCCTCGGTAGAGTGCCGTGGCGTCACACGGCTCACAGCAACCTCACCTCTTATGTGATTCTCTTGCCTCAGCCTCCCGAGCAGCTGGGACTACAGGCGCCCGCCACAACGCCCGGCTATTTTTTTGTTGTTGCAGTTTGGCCGGGGCTGGGTTTGAACCCACCACCATCGGCATATGGGGCCGGCGCCTTACTCACTGAGCCACAGGCGCCGCCCTAGTTAATTGACTTTTAACAAGAGCGCCAAGACAATAAAATGGGAAGGGACTAGTGTCTTCAACAAACAGTACTAAGATAACTGGATATCCATATGAGATGAAACCCTTCCTCATACTATACCCAATAATTAATTCTAAATAGATCATAGACCTGAAGGTAAGAGCTAAAAGTATAAAACTCTTAAAAGAAAGGCTGAGCACAGTGGCTCATGCCTGTAATCGTAGCATTCTGGGAGGCTGAGGCAGGTGGATTGCTTGAGCTCATCAGTTCCAGACCAGCCTGAGCAAGAGCAGGATCTTGTCTCTAAAAATAGCCAGGCAATGTGGCAGACACCTGTAGTCCCAGCTATATGGGAGGCTGAGGCAAGATCACTTGAGCCCACACCCACTATGCAGGGTGACAAAGTAAGACTCTGTCTCAAAAAAAAAAAAAAAAAAAAAACCATGAAAGGGAGGAAATATCTGCAAATCATAGGATGTAGTATCCATCCAGAACATATAAAAAGAGCTCTTACAACTCAATAATAAAAAGATACGTTACACGATTTTTAAAAGGGATAAAGGATCTAAAGAGACATTTCGTGGACATGATATATGTACAATGGCCAATAATCACACGAACAAATGCTGAACACCTAACAGGATGGGGTGTTTTTTTTTCCTTCTTTTTAGAGACAGAGTTTCACTTTATCGCCCTTGGTTGAGTACGATGGCGTCACAGCTCACAGCAACCTCCAACTCCTGGGCTTAGGTGATTCTCTTGCCTCAGCCTCCCAAGTAGCTGGGACTACAGGCACCCACCACAACTCCTGGCTATTTTTTGTTGCAGTTTGGCCGGGGCTGGGTTCGAACCTGCCATCCTCAGTATGTGGGGGTGGTGCTCTACCCACAGAGTCACAGGCGCCACCCCAACAGGATTTTTATGATCAAAAAGACAGACAAAAAAGTGTCAGTGAGGATGTAGAGAAATTGGAATCCTTGCCAGGTGTGGTAGCTTATGCCTATAATCCTAGCACACTGAGAGGCCAAGGTGGGTAGATTGCCTGAGCTCATGAGTTTGAGACGAGCCAGAGCGAGACCCCATCTCTAAAAAAATAGCTGGGCATTGTGGTGGGCACCTGTAGTCCCCACTATTGGGAGGCTAAGGCAAGAGGATTGCTCAAGCCCAGGAGTTTTGATCTTGCTGTGAGCTACAATGACACCATAGCACTCTATACAGGGCAAAGTGAGACTCTGTCTCAGAAAAAAAAAACAACCAAACAAAAGAAACTAGTCAAGTGTTTTGGTGGGTACCTATAGACCTAGCTACTGGGGAGGCTGAGGTGAGAGGAAAGCTGAGTACTGGAGTATGAGGTTGCTGTGAGCTATGATAATGCCACAGCATTGAACCTCAGGGCAAAGGAGTGGGACTCTTTCTCAAAAAAAAAGAAAAAGAAAAGAAAGAAAATAGAAAAGAAAATTCTAGGATGAGAAAATGTATTTACTTTTGTTTTTTTTTGAGACAGAGTCTCACTATGTTGCCCTCAGTAGAGTGCTATGGCATCACAGCTCACAGCAACCTCAGACTCTAGGACTCAAGCAATTCTCTTCCCTCAGCCTTCCTAATAGGTGGGACTACAGGTGCCTGCCACAACACCCAGCTATTTTTGTTGTTGTAGTTGTCATCATTGTTAGGCAGACCTGGGCTGGATTCGAACCCACAAGCCTTGAAGCATGTAGCTGGCGCCCTAACCACTGAGCTATGGATGCCCCCAGAGGGGTTGGTCTTGCCGTCTTGGGTAGCAGAGGCAGAAAAGGTAGACTACAGGTGGAAGGAGGGGAAGGTATACTCAGTGTAATGTTTATTGAAAAAAAGTCCAAGTATAAGTGGATCTGTGCTGTTCAAACCCATGTTGTTCAAGGGCCAACTATACATTGCTGCTGGGAATGTAAAATGGGGCAACCACTTTGGCAAACAAGTCTGGCAGTTCCTCAAAATGTTAAACATACAGTTACCATATGTCTCAGCAATGTAACTCCTAAGTATATATATACCCAAGAGAAGTATATATATATGTTCACACAAGAACTTCTACAGGAATGTTCATAGCAGCAGTAGTTATAACAGTCAAAAACATTTGGGGAAGAGCCCCAAACGTCCATCAGTTGATGAATGGATAAATAAAACATGGTTATAGCCATAGAAAACATGGTTATATTCCGTTACAAAAAAAAAATGGAGTTTTTTTTTTTTTTTTTTAAATGGAGTTTTTTTGGCAACTAAAATGAATGAAATTCAACCATGCGACAACATGGATAAACCTTGAAAACATGTCAAGAGAAAGATGCCAGTCAAAAAAGAGCATCTATTTTATGATTCCATTTTTTTTTTTTAGAGACAGTTTCATTTTGTCGCCCTCGGTAGAGTGCCATGATGTCACAGCTCACAGCAACCTCCAGCTCTTGGGCTTAGGCGATTCTCTTGCCTCAGCCTCCTGAGTAGCTGGGACCACAGGCACCGCCACAACGCCCAGCTATTTTTTGTTGCAGTTTGGCCGGGGCCGGGTTTGAACTCACCACCCTCAGCATATGAGGCTAGCGCCCTACTCACTGAACCACAGGCGCCTCCCTCTTATGATTCCATTTATATGAAATGCCTGGGTAGCTAGATCTATAGAGAAAATAGATTACTGGTTGCCTGGGATTGGGAGCAAGAGGGAAATGGGAAGAGACTGCTAATGGGTGCAGGATTTCTTTTTGGAGTGATAGAAATGTTGTAAAATTGGGTTGTAATGATGGTTGCACAACTCTGTAGACATACTAAGAAACCATTGCATTTTATGGTATGTGAGTAAAACTGTTTTAAAAAATGATTCAGCCAGGTGGGATGGTTCACGCCTGTAATCCCAGCATTTGGGAGGCTGAGGCAAGAGAATCACTTGAACTTAGGAGTTCCAAACCAGCCTGTCAACATAGTGAGACCCCATGTCTACAAAATGCCTGTAGTCCCAGTTACTGGTGAGACTGAGGCGGGAGGATTGCTTGAACCCAGGAGTTGAAGGCTGCAGTGAGCTACCATTGTGCTACTACACTCTAGCCTGGACAATAGAGTAAGACAGTATCTCTTAAAAAATAAAAAGAGCATGATAAAGTATCCAGTACAGAGTGGGGACATTCTAGGAACAAATTCTCTCTTTTTTTTTGAGACAGAGTCTCACTATGTCGCCCTCGGTAGAGTGCTGTGCCATCACAGCTCACAGCAACCTCAAACTCTTGGGCTTAAGTGATTCTTTTGCCTCAGCCTCCTGAGTAGCTGGGACTACAGGCACCTGCCACAACACCTGCTATTTTTTGGTTGCAGTGGCCACTGTTGTTTTAGCAGGCCCTGGCCAGGCTTGAGTGTATATGGCCAGGCCCCCCACCAGCTTCAGTGTATGTGGCCAGCGCCCTACTCACTGAGCTACGGTCGCCGAGCCTAGGAACAAATTCTTTGAAATAGTTAAGGGTTGGGCGGCGCCTGTGGCTCAAGGAGTAGGGCGCCGGTCCCATATGCCGGAGGTGGCAGGTTCAAACCTAGCCCCGGCCGAGAAAAAAAAAAAAAAAAAAAGAAATAGTTAAGGGTTTGAGCTAGCAGAACAGAAATCTTTTTTTTTTGTAGTTTTTGGCCGGGGCTCGGTTTGAACCCGCCACCTCTGGCATATGGGGCTGGCGCCTACTCCTCTGAGTCACAGGTGCCGCCCCAGAACAGAGATCTTTAATTGTAACAGTCACCGAAATCTGTCTTGTGAATAAGAAAACCATAGGAGCTGGTAAGTTAGCTGTGCAGTCTGGAGTTCATCCTCTGCCATGTTGTGATCTTATTGTTTCTATTAGCTGGTAGGCTGCCAGGTTGATGCTGAATCTTCTCTCTTGGCCAGGTGACTGTCTGGCAAACAGAGGCATGAGCTGGGTCCGAGCCATCTTGCTAGCCCGAGGCCTCTCTAAGAGCTGGGGAGGCATCTGCGGGGCTACCCTCACTAGAGCTCCCATCTCTCAGGTAACCGCCAGCTGAATAGTTGTCAGGGTGGAGGGAGGAAGGCTTGAGATTTGTTCCCAACACTTTTAGAATTCACCTAGTGAGCCAACTCTTGTGGGTCTGTGTTGGCCTGTCTGTGCTGAGGGCCCACTGAAGGTTCCTAATTTATTTTAAGAGGTGCGGGGGGGGGGGGGGGGGGACGGGGGGAGGTGACTTTGCAAATAGAGATGCATGAGCTCAGTGGATTTGGAGATGACTGTGGGTAGTTCCTGCATTCATTTATAAAGATGGGGGAGGGGCAGAAAACTGAACCTCCTCCCCAAATCCAAAGTGACCCAATTGCACAAGCAGACCAACAGCCATAGATAACAATGGCGATGATGATGGTGATATTAATAGTTCCCTACTTGCTCGGGAGGCTGAGGCAAGAGAATCGCGTAAGCCCAAGAGTTAGAGGTTGCTGTGAGCCCTGTGACGCCATGGCACTCTACCCGAGGGCAGTACAGTGAGACTCTGTCTCTACAAAAAAAAAAAAATAGTTCCCTACTGAATACTTCTGCCTGGTCCTGTGTATGCATTTCATTTACATTATTTCTTATGTGGTATTTCCCCTTCTTTGGGCATTCTTTGGCTTCCTTTCTGATTTTTACCGTATAAATATACCACCTGTAGTTTTTTGTTTTTTGTTTTTTTTTTTTGAGACAGAGTCTCAATGTGTTACCCTAGGTGAGTGCTGTGGCAACATAGCTCACAGCAAGCTCACACTCTTGGGCTTCAGTGATCCTCTTGCCTCAGCCTCCCAAGTAGCCGGGACTACAGGTACCCGCCACAATGCACTGCTATTTTTAAAGATGGGGTCTTGCTCTAGCTCAAGCTGGTCTCGAAGTCTTGAGCTTAAGCTATCCACCTGCCTTGGCCTCCCAGAGTGCTAGGAGTATAGGTATGAGCCACTGCACCTGGCCCTTTTTTTTTTCACTTTTTAGAGTTGGAATCTTGCTGTGCTACCCAGGCTGGTTTTAAAGTCTTGGGCTAAAGCAGACCTCCTGCCTCAGCCTCCAAAAGTGCTGACGAATACAGGCCACTGTGTCCAGTCAACTTTTTTTTTTTCTTTGCTTACCATTACCTTGTCAAAATAAGACATGTGGTAGCTGTTAGAGGCAGCAGAGCAGAGGGATTGAGAACACTCTTATCAATCTCAGCTCTGCTGTTTTGCAACTGTTTGACATCATGTATCCCGCTTTATCTTCCTGAGCCTCAGTTTCTCATCTGTAAAATGGGTACAGGAAGCACGCTCCTCACCATAGGACGGCTGTAAAGTTTCACACTTATAAAGTGCTCAACAGTGGCTAGAAAGGAAGAGTGTTTGGTAAACATTGGATCTTGTTAGCTATATATTTTTATAGATGGTTTTATGTCCATTCTAATTTAAACACTCCATTTAAATCAAAATAAGAGCCAGGAGTGGTGGCTTACACCTGTGATCCCAGCACTTGGTATGGCTGAGGTAGGAGGATTGCTTGAGGTCATGAGTTTGAGACCAGCCTGGGCAACATAGTTAGACCGCCATATCTATAAAACATAACAAAATTATCTGGGCCTTGTAGTGTACACCTGTACTCCCAAGCTACTCAGGAGGCTGAGAGAGGATTGTTTAAGCTCAGGAGTTTGAGGTTACAGTGAGCCACGATGGTGCTACTACAGTCCAGCCTGGGTGACAGAGTGAGACCCTGTCTCAAAAAAGAAAAATAAATAAAATAAAATGAGAAATGTTGCACTGGGAGCTGTCACTCATGCCTAAAACTTCAGTGACTGGAGAGGCTGAGGTGGGAGGATGGCTTGTGCCTAGGAATTCAAAGCTGTAGCGAGCTGGAATGATGCCACTATACTCCAGCCTAGGTGACAGAGTGAGACTGTCTCTAACAAAAAAAAAAAGAGAAAGAAAGAAAGAAAAATTTGTTACGGTACCATTTAGAGCAGGGTTGCAAACTTTTTATATTGGGTCCGATAGTAAATATTTTCAGCTTTATGGGCGGCCACATGATCTTTGTTACAGCTACTCACAGTTACTTTGTGCTATGCTACAGCACAGAAGCAGCCCCAGACCATTCATACATGAAAAAGCATGCTGTGTGTATGGCTCAGCATCCGTAGCACAGTGGTTACGGCATCAGCCACATACACCAAGGGTGGTAAGTTCAAACCCGGCCTGGGCCAGCTAAACAACTGTAACAAAAAAGTAGCTGGGTGTTGTGGCGGGTGCCTATAGTCCCAACCACTTGGGAGGCTGAGGCAAGAGAATCACTTAAGTCCAGGAGTTTGAGGTTGTTGTAAGCTATGACGCCATGGCACTCTACCGAGGGGACACAGTGAGACTCTGTCTCAAAAAAAAAGAAAAAAAAAAAGCATGCTGTGTTTCAATAAAACTATTTACAAAAGCAGATGGGTGGCTGGAAATGCTATGTAGGCCATGATTTACCAACTTGTATTCTAGAGGGATCTGGCCAACTTCTAGCAATATGCTGTCCCTACTCTAGATAATAAGACATTCTTGATCCCAGGGAGGCACCATCAGAACAATGGGGAAACTGATACCCAAACCATCAAGTGAGATGTGAACATCACCTGGCTGAAGATACTCAAACTGAGAGACAGAGTGTCACTTTGTCGCTCCCAGTAGGGTGCTGTGACATCATAGTTCACAGCAACCTCAGATTCTAGGGCTCAAGCAATTCTCTTGCCTCAGCCTCCCAAGTAGCTGGAATTATAGGTGCCTGCCACAACGCCCTGCTATTTTTAGAGGTAGAGTCTCACTCTAGTTCAAGCTAGTCTCGAACTTGTGAGCTCAGGTGATCCGCCCACCTAGGCCTCCCAGAGTGCTGGGATTACAGGCATGAGCCATTGTGCTCAGCCTTTTTCTTTTCTTTTTTTTTTTTTTCTTTTTGAGAGTCACCCTGAGTAGAGTGCTCTGGTGTCATAGCTCACAGCAACCTCAAACTCTCAGGCTCAGGTGATCCTCCTGCCTCAGCCTCCTGAATAGCTGGGACTACAGGCATTTGCCATAACGCCCGGCTAGTTTTTCTATTTTTAGCAGAGATGGGGGTCTTGCTCTTGTCAGGGTGGTCTGGAACTCTTGAGCTCAAGAAATCCACCCACTTTGGTGTGCCAGAGTGCTAGGATTATAGGTGTAAGCCACCATACCCAGCTACTGCCTGGCTAGTTTTTCTATATTTTAGTAGAGATGGGGTCTCACTCTTGCTGAGGCTGGTCTAGAACTCTTGAGCTCAAGGAATCCACCCACCTTTGCCTGTCAGAGTGCTAGGATTATAGGTGTAAGCCACTGTGTCTGGCTTTCTTTTTTATATTATTTTCATTTATTTATTTATTTTTGGAGCTGGAGTCTCACTCTGTTGCCCAGGCTACATTGCAGTGGCACCATCATAGCTCACTGCAAACTCCTAGGCTTAGGTGCTCCTCCTGCCTCAGCCTCCCAAGTAGCTGGGACTACAGGCTCTCAACCACTACGCCTGGCTACCTAGCACCGTGTTTTATCACACTTAGAAATACTATATAATCTTGGGTGTGTAACCACAGGTACATGCTTCTTGGAGGCCTTTAGGTTGTAGCTAACTCTTGTCTCTGGAAAGAGCCAGTCCAGCAGCCTCCCACTGACACTGGGAGGTGCCAGACTCCAGCAGTGTTCCTCTGTCTTCAGGTGCCTCCCCAGCCCCCTCGGGGCCTCCATCGTAGCATAGCTGCCCACAACTCCGAATTGTCACTGGTTCCAGGCCCACCTGAGCTCCAGCGGAGGCCCATTAGGGCCCTGGCGCCCCACGAGGACCTGTTCAGACAGGCGCCGGGTGGCGAGCGGGACAAGGCGAGCTTCGTGCAGGCCGTGCAGAGCTTTGGGCAGCGCAATGTGCGCAAGCGGGGCCACGTGGACTTCATCTACCTGGCCCTGCGCAAGATGCAGGAGTACGGCGTGGAGCGCGACGTGGCCGTGTACAACCTGCTGCTGGATGTCTTCCCCAAGGAGGTCTTCCGGCCTCGAAACATCATCCAGCGCATCTTCGTCCACTACCCACGGCAGCAGGAGTGCGGGATTGCCGTCCTGGAGCAGATGGAAAATAACGGTGTGGTCGGCAGGCTAGCCCTGGGACTAGGGTGTAGGCTGCCCTACAGCTGGCAGACCCCCTCCCTGGTGTGGGGTCCCTTCTTCCTCCATGGCTCTGGTGTCCCTCTGTCTTGCTCCCCACCCTCTCTTAATCTCTCTTTTTGAAAATTAAGTTATTAGTATATTTACTATTTTTTTTAAGAGACATTGCCCAGGGTGATCTTGAACTCCTGGCCGCAAGCAGTCCTCCTGCTTCAGCCTTCCAAATTGCTGGGATTATAGGCGTGACCTACCATGCCCGGCCTTTCAATCTGCCTTCTGTCTTTCATCTCTTTCTCACCTCCCTCTGACATTTCCTTTATAACACTCCCTGATTCTTTTCTCCTCCTCCGTGATCAATTCCCTGAGTTCAGTGTTCTCCATTTCCCCTCTTTGTTCCCTCCTTTCCTTCCCTCCCTGAGGCTCTTCTTGCATCTGCTTGGCACAGGGGTGATGCCTGACAAGGAGACTGAGTTCCTGCTGATTCAGATATTTGGACGAAAAAGCTACCCCATGCTTAAGTATTTGCGCATGAAGCTGTGGTTCCCCCGATTCAAGAACATCAACCCCTTCCCCATTCCCCGAGACTTGCCCCAGGATCCTGTGGATCTGGCCCAGTTGGGCCTGCGGCACATGGAGCCCGACCTTAGTGCCAAGGTCACCATCTACCAGGTATTTACTCTTGCCCATGCCTTCAGGCACCACCCCAGGCCAGGCCCCACAGTTTCTCCCCTGAGAAATTTCTCCCCCTCAGTTACCCAGAGTGATTGTGATAGAACCAGGCCTGATTCCCTGCTTGAGTCCTGCAAAGGATTCTATATGGCCCTGAATGAGTGCCATAGCTTAACTTTTGTGTTACTCTGTTTAGGTTACTATAGCAAAACACTATAGAATGAATACTTTTTTTTTTTTTAAAGAGCCTAGTTGCCCAGGCTAGAGTGCTGTAGCATCAGCCTGGCTTGCAGCAACCTCAAACTCCTGGGGTGCTTCTGCCTCAGCCTCCTCAGTAGCTGGGATTACAAGCACCCACCACGACACCCAGCTAGTTTGACTATTTTCAGTAGAGACAGGGACTCTTGCTCAGGTTGGTCTCTAACTTCTGAGTTCAAGGGATCCTCCCACCTCGGTCTCCCAGAGTGCTAGGATTATAGGTGTGAGCCATCATTCCCAACCTAGAATGTGTAATTTATAAACATAAATTTATTGCTTATAGTTTTGGAGGCTGGAAAAGCCAAGATCCCGGTCCTAGTAGATTTGGTGTCTGGTAAGGGCTTGCTTTTCTACTTCATAGATGGCACATGGCAGGAAGGGACAGATAGGCCCCTTCAGGTCTCTTTTAAAGGGCAGTAATTTCACTTATGAGGGCAGCTAACAACCTACCTCTTAATACTGTGGCATTGGAGAGAGGTTTCAACATACGAATTTGGGTGGGACATGAACATTTAGACCATGACAGCCCCTGGCTTCTGCTACCACCCCTCTCCCAGTATTTCCCTCACGTCTCCCAAGGCCTAGTACAGTGTCTTGCAAAAGCAAGTGGTGGTGCAAGACCACTCAGCAGTGGTTTGTTGAATGACTGAATATAACAGCAATCCCTGCCCCAGTGTCCTAGGGACCCTTACTCATGTCAGGTCACATGAGTGAGTCCAAATTGAGTTCCTGTAGCCCTTGTCATCTATCTGGTCCTGGAAACTGGCCCCAAATAACAGTTTCCTTTGGAGCCACTGATTCTGATCTGGAGAATCCCAGGGTGCTATGATAGCCCAGAGAATGCAGTAAACAGGGAGGGCTTCCTGGAGGAGATGAGGTAAGCACTGTGAGCAGAGGGAACAGTGTATGCCAGGGCTCAGGGTACAGGACTTGGGGAACATAGTGTTAAAGAGCTTGGTCTTCAACCTGTCGGTTGATGGAGATAGCCATGCAGAGGTCTTAAGAAGAGGGATGGACACTCTAGCCAGAGGATCAGTTGAGGCCAGAAGTTTGACGCTAGCCTAGGCAACATAGTGAGACCCTGTCTCTTTTTTTTTTTTCTTCCAACAGAGTCTCACTTTGTTGCCTTTGGTAGAGTACCATGGGCTCACAGCTCACAGCAACCTCAAACTCTTTTGGGCTTAAGCAGTTGTCTTGCGTCATCCTCCCAAGTAGCTGGAACTACAGGCACTTGCCACAGTGCCCAGCTGTTTTTAGAGATGAGGTCTCCCTCTGGCTCAGGCTGGTCTCAAAGTCATGAGCTCAGGCTGTCCACCCACCTTGGCCTCCCAGAGTGCTAGATTACAGGCATGAGCCACTGCTCCCACCCTGAGACCCTGACTCTTAAAAAAAAAAAAAAAATCAGCTGGGTGTGGTGGTACAAACCTGTAGTCCCAGATGCTTGGGAGGCAGAGGCAGGAGGATCACTTGAGCCCAGGAGTTTGAGCTTCCAGTGAACTATGATGACATTGTATTTCAGCCTAGGCAACAGACCAATTCCCTGTCTCAAAAAAAAAAAAAAAAAGAAGAAGAATAAAAATAATAAATCTTATACCCTGAACACAATTTAAAAAAATGAAATAAAATTGAATTTTATGGCAGGGCACAGTGGCTCATGCTTGTAATCCTAGCATTCTGGGAGGCTGAGGCCAGTGGATTTCTTGAGCTCAGGAGATCGAGACCAGCCTGAGCAAGAGTGAGACCCTGTCTCCACTAAAAACAGAAAAACTAGCCAGGTATCGTGATGGGTGCCTGTAGTCCCAGCTACTCAGGAGGCTGAGGAAAGAGGATAATTTGGGCCCAAGAGTCTGAAGCTGCTGTGAGCTATGATGATGTCATGAGCAACACAGTGAGACTCTGTATCAAAAAAAAAAAAAAAAAAAAAAATGAAGCAGGCCGGTGCCTGTGGCGCAGTGGGTAGGGCACCAGCCCCAAATACTGAGGGTGGGGGGTGCCTGTAGTCCTAGCTACTTGGGAGGCTGAGGCAAGAGAATCGCCTAAGCCCAAGAGCTGGAGGTTGCTGTGAGCTGTGACGCTACAGCACTCTACCAAGGGCAATAAAGTGAGACTCTGTCTCTAAAAAAAAAAAAAATTTGAGGCTTGGCGCTTGTAGCTCACCAGTTAGGGCGCCAGCCACATACACTGGGGCTGACGGGTTTGAGCCCAGCCTGGACCAGCTATACAACAATGATAATTGCAAAAAAAATAGCCAGGCATTGTGGTGGGTGCCTGTAGTCCCAGCTACTTGGAAGGCTGACGCAGAGAGAACTGCTTAAGCCCAAGAGTCTGAGATTGCTGTGAGCTATGACGCCACGGCACTCTACTGAGGGTGACATACTGAGACTCTGTCTCTTAAAAAAAAAATTAACTATTTTACAAAATACACATATGTTTTGACTAAAAAATTGAGCAGTGAACAAGTGTTGGAGCACATATTTTGCATATTTTCCAGAGATGGACCACATTTCTTTTTGAGACAGTCTCACTTTGTCGCCCTCAGTAGAGTGCCCATAGCTATGCTGTGTCACAGCTCATAGCAACCTCAAACTCTTGGGCTCAAGTGATTCTCTTGTCTTAGCCTCCCAAATAGATAAGAGTACAGGCACCTGCCACAACGCCCAGCTATTTTTAGAGACAAGGTCTCTCTCTGGCTCAGGCTGGTCTTGAACTAGTAAGCTCAGGCAATCTACCCACCTTGGCCTCCCAAGTGCTAGGATTATAGGCATGAGCCACTGGGCCCAGCCCCAGCTATTCTTTTTAATTTTAATTATATATATTTTCTCACTTTTTCGCCCTTGGTAGAGTGCTGTGGCCTTAACACAGCTCAAAGCAACTTCCAACTCCTGGGCTTAGGTGGTTCTCTTGCCTCAGCCTCCCGAGTAGCTGGGACTATAGGCATCCGCCATAACGCCCGACTATTTTTTTGTTACAATTCCGCCGGGGCCCAGTTTGAACCCGCCACCCTCGGTATATGGGGCCAGCGCCTTACCCACTGAGCCATAGGCGCCGCCCACGCTCGGCTGTTTTTTTGTTGTAGTTTGGCAGGGGCTGGGTTCAAACCCACCACCCTTGGTATATGGGGACAGCGACCTACCCACTTAGTCACAGGCGCCACCCAAATTTTTATTTTTTTGAGACAGAGTCTCACTCTATTGCCCCAGACTGGAGTGTGGTGACATCATAGCTCACAGCAACTTTCAACTCCTGGGCTAAAACAACTTTCTCCCTCAGCCTCCCAAGCAGCTGGGACTATAGGCCTGTGCCACCGCATTTAGCTAGTCTTTCTATTTTTAGTAGAAATGGCCTCTGAATCTTGCTTAGGCCGGTCTCAAACTCCTGAGCTCAAGAGATTCTTCCTCCTCCGCCTCCTAGAGTTCTAGGATTATAGTTATGAGCCACTGGGCCTGGCCTCCCAGCCAAATTATTAAGTGAAAACTGCAAAAGGCAGGGTATAGAACATGTATATACTGTCCTGATATTGGAGATAGTTTCAAAATCTATGTCTTACTTCTGGGCCTTTTCATTGAACGGTAAGTATATTTATACTGATTTTCCATTTTAATTATATCATCATGCAGTTCTTCATTTTTTGAGACAATCTTGCTTTGTCATTCCTGCTAGAGTGCAGTGGTGTCATCATAGCTCACTTTAACCCTTGAACTCCTGGCCACTATGCTTGGCCTGTTGTTGTTTTTTTTTTTTTAATTTTTAAAGATGGCAAAAAAAGAAATAATTGGGCAGCGCCTGTGGCTCAGTGGGTGGGGCGCCAGCCCCATATACCGAGGGTGGCGGGTTCAAACACAGTCCCGGCCAAACTGCAACAAATAGCCGGGCGTTGTGGCGGGCGCCTGTAGTCCTAGCTACTCGGGAGGCTGAGGCAAGAGAATTGCCTAAGCCCAGGAGTTGGAGGTTGCTGTGAGCTGTGTGATGCCATGGCACTCTACTGAGAGCAACTAAGTAAGACTCTACAAAAAAAGAAATAATTAAGATAGGGTGTGCCTCTGTTGCCCAGGCTTCAGTACAGTGGTATGATCATAGTTCACTGCAGCCTTGAACTCCTGTCCTTATGTAATTCTCCTGTTTCAGCCTCTGGAGTAATTGGGACTACAGGTTTGCACTTTTTTTTTTTTTTGAGACATCACTCTGTTGCCCTAGGTAGAGTTGCCATGGTGTCATAGCTCACAGTAACCTCATACTTTTTTTTTTGAGACAGAGTTTCACTTTGTCATCCTATGTAGAGTGCCATAGTGTCATAGCTCAGAGCAACCTCAAACTCTTGGACTTAAACAATCTTCCTACCTCAGCCTCCCAGGTAGCTGGGACTAAGGCAGTCTCCACAATGCATGGCTATTTTTTTTTTTTTTTTTAAGAGATGGGGTCTTGCTCTTGCTCAGGCTAGTCTCAAGCAATCCACCCACCTCGGCCTCCCAGAATGCTAGGATTCAAGGCATGAGCCACTGCACCCAGCCCAACCTCAAACTCTTGGGCTCAAGACATCCTCTTGCATCAGCCTCCTGAGTAGCTGGGACTATAGGCACCCACCATGATGCCCATCTAGTTTTTCTAATTTTAGTAGAAACCGGGTGTTGCTCTTGCCCAGGCTGATCCTAAACTTCTGAGATCAAGCAATTCACCTGCCTCAGCCTCTCAAAGGACTAGAATTATAGGCGTAAGCCACCATTCCCAGCTGCTATTGTTTCTTTTTCTTACTCTGTTGTTCTAGTTACAGTGCTGTGGAGTCACGATAGCTTGCTATACCCTCAAACTCCTGTGCTGAAACAATCCTCCTGCCTCAGCTTCCCAAGTAGCTGGGACTACAAGTGTATATGCCACTATGCCTGGCTAGTTTTTTCTTTTGGTAGATAAAGACTTCACAGGGGTCCTCAAACTGCGGCCCGTGAGCCACATGAGGCGGTGTGATTGTATTTGTTCCTGTTTTGTTTTTTCACTTCAAAATAAGATATGTGCAGTGTGCATAGGAATTTGTTCCTAGTTTTTTTTTTTTTAACTATAGTCCAGCCCTCCAACGGTCTGAGGGACAGTGAACTGACCCCTTATTCAAAAAGTTTGAGGACCTCTGAGTGTCTTGCTCTTGTTCAGGCTGGTCTTAAACTCCTGAGCTCAAGTAATCCCCCCACCTTGGCTTCCTAGAGTGCTAGGATTACAGGCATGAGCCACTTCTCCCAACCTGGCTAATTTATGAAAAAGAAAATTTTTTTTGTAGAGATAGTGGTCTTACTATGTTGCCCAGCCTGATCTCAAACTCCTTGCCAGAAGTGATCCTCCCACAAAAGTGCTGTTATTACAAGTGTCAGCCTTTGTGAATTAAAAAGATACAAAAGGGTATTCCTCCCCATCCTGTCCTATACAGAGGTTCAATCTGTCATTGCTTCTTGTGTCACTGTCCTGGGATTTTTTTTTTTTTGAGACAGTAGAATGTTGTGGCATCACAGCTCACAGCAACCTCAAACTCTTGGGCTTAAAGTGATTCTCTTGCTTCAGCCTCTCAAGTAGATGGGAGTATAGGTGCCCACCACAATGCCCGGCTATTTTTGTTGTTGTTAACAGCTGTCATTGTTTAGCTGGCCTGGGCCAGGTTTGAACCTGCCACCCTCAGCACATGTGGCTGGCATGTAACCACTGTGCTATGGGCACCGAGCCTTTCCTGGGATATTCTATGCATGGGAAATTTTTTTTTTTTAAGACAGAGTCTCACTATTTCACCCTCAGTGGAGTACCATGGCGTCCGTCACAGTTCACAGCAACCTCAAACTCTTGGGCTCAAGCAATCCTCTTGCCTCAGCCTCCCGAGTAGCTGGGACTACAGGCACCCGCCACAATGCCGGGCTATTTTTTGGTTGTAATTGTCCTTGTTGTTTAGCAGTCCCAGGCCAGGCTCAAACTCGCCAGCCTTGGTGCATGTGGCTGGCGCCCTACTCATTGAGCTACAGGCTCCAAGCCAATATGTTTTTCTTTTTTTTTGCAGTTTTTGGCCAGGGCTGGGTTTGAACCTGCCACCTCTGGCATATGAGGCCAGCACCCTACGCCTTTGAGCCACAGGCGCCACCCCCAATATTTTTCTTTTTTTAATTCACAAGCAGTGACTAGTTATGACATGGCAAGCACTGTTCTAAGCATTTTAGAATCATCTGAAGTATGCGTTATTATCCTCACTTTGTAGTCGGAGAAACTGAGGTATAGTGACTTGTGTAGGGTCACACAGATGAGACAAAGCCAGGATTGTATAATTTTAAGGCAAGTGCACTGGCTCCAGGGTTCCTTCACCATTGAGTGTCTTAAATGTTGGTGGCTCTTAACAAATGGGATAGATCAGAGGTAAAGACATGTCTGAGTGCTATGTCCAGTGGAGGTATCCTTTATTTACTAGAATCCACCTTTCCATTTCTCTGTCCTGGCTCCTCTGCAGGTGCTGGGGTCACAAGCTTCCACCCCTCTTGTTCTTTGCAGATGCCTGTGTCCAACAACTCCACAGGTGCATCGGATCCCACCAAGCCCCACATTGTAGGTAAGGCCCCAGGCATGGGGCACTTAGGTCTCTGATGTGTCCTAGGCCCTTTGGGGTTCTCACTGGATCTTCTGGGTGGGCTCCTTTGGCCTTTGAGGAGAGCCCCTCAGCCAGGGCACAAAGGCATGCCTTTTTTCACATCAGGAATCCAAAGTCCTGATCAGCAGGCTGCCCTGGCCCGCCACAACCCAGCCCGACCTGTCTTTGTTGAGGGCCCCTTCTCCCTGTGGCTTCGCAACAAATGTGTCTATTACCACATCCTCAGAGCTGACTTGCTACCTCCTGAGGAGAGGGTAAGGGCCTAAAGCATGTGTGAGGGGCTGGGGAATGGGTTGGCACCACCCTGAGGCCTCATGCTAGAGGCTGGGTGGTGTGATACGAGGCCCTGGATCTGACCCTGCCTGTACTTCCCACCTTGGAGTAGGAAGGGGAAGAGATCCCAGAGGAGTGGAACCTCTACTATCCAATGCAGCTGGACCTGGAGTATGCGAGAAGCAGCTGGGATGACTATGAATTTGACATTGATGAAGGTAAAAACAAGGACAGGCAGGACTCCAGACACCACCAGAATGAGGGTGGCCTCTGGGCTAAAGGGATGGGCCTCGACAGCCCATTTGCTTCCCCCTCCCATGCATATATCATGTGTTCCAGGGGCTCCAGGCCTGAGACCACCCATGCCTGTCAGTCCTTGGGCACACATTTATGGAGTGTGCTGGGGACTGAGTGTAACCAGAACAGACTTACTCCCTTGGGTCAGTGGGGAAACAGGAAGGTACATTTTGGGAAAGTGTATGCCACCTAGCCACCAGAAGGGGTTAGGAGGGCTTCCTGGCAGAATCTGGAAGAGCCATGCAACACCCAGATGAAGTGTGGATTGGAAAAGGGGTTAAGCTTGTGCAAAAATCTGGAGGCACAAGAAAGTGAAAGGGAGATTAAGGTACTTCAAAGGGGTGTCTTTCTATCCATGGCACAAACTGTTGAGGATCCATCTCTCTCAACAGTGGAGGAAGGCCCCATCTTCGCCATGTGCATGGCAGGTGCCCATGACCAGGCAACACTGGCCAAGTGGATCCTGGGCCTGCAGGAGACCAACCCAGCCCTGGCCCAGATCCCTGTGGTTTTCCGCCTGGCGGGGTCCACCGGGGAGCTCCTGACAACCTCCCCAGGGCTGGAGGAGCAACCCCCACCATCACCTGAGGGCCAAGAGAAAGAACACACTGTGCAGCGACAGCAGCAGGGCCAGAGTTGAGACTGAGCAGGTCGCAGGGCACAGACTATGGCCCGAGGAGGGCATGGACTGGTGTGGAAGCCATGAGATGACCTTTAAGTGGACAGCAAATAAAAGTTGTCCTGCTTGGAGCTGCCTTACCTCCTCTCTGGCAGTGTGGCATCACTTCCCCAGTATCTCAGGCTGCCAGCGATTGGCAGGTGAGAACGCCAAGGATATATGGCTTCTTCTGGTTCTATTTTCTCAAAGCTGCTCACAAACCATCAGTCCTCCCCTCTAAGTGAAATTATAAAGTTTAACCAAAGGAAGGGCCAACGGAGAGGCAAGTGAATAGCGCGCATGCGCAATGTTTGCTCCCGGTGTCCTTCTTGGCGCCGCGGAGCAGTGAGACCATGAGAAATTTCCCGACGGCGCGGAAGATGCACGCCATTTCCGGTCGGGCTCCTAACAACAGGGGAGGCTGGTAACCAAGGTGGGGGGGATGGCGGAGAGGGCGCCGGAGGCTGAGGCGAACGCAGGCGGGGAGGCCGCGGGCGAGGATTGCGCAGCGAACCGAAAGGCGCGGGGCCGGCCGCGGCTCACGGAGTCGGACCGGGCTCGACGTCGGCTCGAGTCCCGGAAAAAGTACGACGTGCGGCGCGTGTACCTGGGCGAGGCACACGGGCCCTGGGTGGACCTGCGGCGCCGCAGCGGCTGGAGCGACGCCAAGCTCGCCGCCTACCTCATCTCGCTGGAGCGCGGCCAGCGTAGCGGTCGCCACGGGTGAGGGGGCCCGGCCCGAGGGAGGAGGAAGGGAGGGCGGAGATGTCCCCATCCCCCGCCGAGCCTGGTCCCGCCCTTTCTGTCTAGTGACTGGGTCCCAGGCACCTGCGAGCCCCGCCCAGGGGCCGGGCGCGGGCTAGAGTCTCGCGCTGCAGGTCCTAGGACGCGCCTGGCGCGTGACTCCGCCTCCTCTCCGACTACCCAATCCTAGGGGGCGCCCAGCTTTCGGCCTGCCTCTGGGTCCTTGGCCCCGCCTGCTAGACCTCTGGCTGCTCAATGCTAGGACTGGTCACACCTCCAGGCGTTGTAACTATCCGGTTCCTGGAGGGGCAACCCTGCCCCTTCACTTTTCTTTTTACATTAAAAAACTTAAACCGCAATAAAACCCACTACCTGGACTGGGACTCTTAACTAGGCAACCATTTCTGCCGTTCATGAAGTTCTGGTGTCCCATCTGGGCCTGCATATGGCCACTTTCCCATCACTTTAGGCCCCACACACCTGAGGGACCCCTCACAATGTGGAGTGGGGTCCCCTAAAACTCCTGGTTCTTGGGAGGTAATTCAGCCTAAAGAGACTCAAGTGAATAGGAAGCCCAGAGTTAGTTAGCTGGTCAATTGAACGGCAGAGACTTTTCTTTGCAAAACCTCAGTCTTGAGAAGGACAGTTGTGGATAGAGTTTTTCCCTTACTGTGTTACAGGTTGATGTGAGGATGAAGGGAGTTAAAATATCCAAAGCGCTTACACCAGTACCTGACACTTAGTGAGCAGTCTGAGTATTAGCTGTTACAATGGCGATGAGGAGGAGGAGAAGGTTTATTGCCTGTCACTGCTGAAATGAAATCCTTCTCCGCCCAGGTTTTCAGAAGCACCTGTTCTCGTATTTCCTTATGGGAAAATTCTGAAGGTCAAGAATCATCTAGATCCTGCGGAAGTGTACCTCTCTGCAGCAGAATAGTTTATATGCCCAAGAGCAGGACTGGAAATGCTGAAAGCACCAGCAAGGATACTTACCTCATGGAGCTGACATGCTGTTGGGCAAAGGGATGTGGCTTGTCCACAGGCTTGTCTACTGGGAACGAAAAACATAATAAGCAATTTGTATCAATTTATATAACACATGAGACAGAAAGATGCTATGGAAAAAGCAAAAGTGAAATAGAGAAAGAGGACTGGCAAGGTAGCTCTCACCTATAACACTAGCACTCTGGCTGAGATGGAAGGATCTTTTGAGCTCAGGAGTTCAAGACCAGCCTAAGCAAGAGTGAGACCCCATCTCTACTTAAAATAGAAAAATTATCCAGGTGTTGTGGTAGGTGCCTGTAGTCTTAGCTACTTGGGAGGCTGAAATAGGAGGATCACTTGAACCCTGGAGTTAGAGGTTGCTTTGAACTAGGCTGATGCCACAGCTCTGTAGCCTGGGCAGCAGAGTGAGACTCTGTCTCAAAAAAAATCCCTCAAAAACCAAACAAAAAAATAGACAAAGAGAATTCGGGAGTGTGTGTTGGAAATTTAATATAGTGTGTCGAGGAAGGTCACATTGAGAACATAGCATTTGAGAAAAGACCCAAGAAGGCCATGTAGGTATCCGGGGGAAAATTTTTGAAACAAGGAATAACAAGTGCAGAGGCTCTGAGGCGGGCCCCTCCCTGGTATGTGCCACAGACAGCAAGGGGGCCTGTTTGGCTAGAGTACAGTGAGCAAGCAGGACAAAGAGGTGATGGGCCAGGTTGAGCAGTGACTTGTGTGCTTCAAGAGTACTCTGGTTTTCCCTCCTAGTGCAGTGAGAGCCCTGTGAAGTATATTTGATTTGCTTAAGTGCAAGATTTTAAACAGAGAAGTCAATGGGCAGTGCCTGTGGCTTAAGGAGTAGGGCGCCTCATATGCCAGAGGTGGCAGGTTCAAACCCAGCCCCAGCCAAAAACTGCAACAACAAAAAATAAATAAATAAACAGAGAAGTAACATAATTCTGGCTTGTATGTTAAAAGAAACACACTCCAGAGTGTGTATGGCACAATGAAAGAGCAGGATTTGGGTTCAGACAAGGTTGGCCAAGAGTTCACAGTTGTTAAAGCTGGTGATGGGTCCAGAGAGGTTCAGTGTACTACTATCCAGTTTTCTGTATGTTTGAACTTTTCTTTTTACATTAAAAAATTTAAACCACAATAAAAGTAAAAGAATTATATTAACTTAGAGACTTGAGGGGGGTGAGGATGGGAAGGAATCAGGATTCCAGGAAGGAGGCAAGTACATGGGTCTAGATGAGCGATGACCTGGCCTGGACCCAGGTGGGACCATGGGGAGGAGTGGGGTTGAATTTAAGGTCATAATGTTAGCTGTGTGTGGTGGCTATGTGGAAGACTGAGGTGAGGGCATCACGTGACCCCAAGAGTTCAAGACTAGCCTCAGCGACATAATGAGACCTTGTCTGGAAGGAAACAAAAAGCTGGCCAACAAAGGTTTGCTGCTGGATGTGGATCTGAAAGAAGTATCCTGAAATTTGGGTCTGAGCACCTGAAAGGTTGCAGTTGCTACTAACTTAGAAGGGGCATTTTGGGGGCAAGGTGACAGCTTACATGTGAGATGCCTCTGAGAGTCCTTTTATGGGGTGTCCAGGAGGAGCCTGAAGCTGCACTGTTGTAGTAGGGAGAGAGTCAGACTGGAGATCTGAATTTGGGTGTCATCAAGATCAAGGTCATGTCGTGATCAAAATTTTTAAGGGGATGCTTTTAGACAGAGAACACAGGCCAAGCTTGGCACACTCTCCTTGCTCAGGGGATTCAGGGAGATGAGGGGGAAGAGACAGCCTCCTGCCAGTGGAGAACCAGGTAAGGACTGTACCCAGGAGCCCAAGTGGAAGGGAACATCCACTACATCAGATGTTCCTGGGATGAGCAAACTGTCTGTCCTTGATGACTGTGATGGAGGAGTGGAGGAGATCAAGGGAGATGGACAGAAGGACATAGGGACAGTGAGTTTAGAGAACTCAGGCTAAGGGGGGAGTCAAAGACATGGGGCAAGAGCTGGCAGAGAAAGAGGCCAAGGTTCCTTTAATCCAAGATGGAAGAAATAATAGTGTGTTTGGATGCTAGTGGGAATGAAGAGTAAAAGCAAATGGCCGAGGATTACAAAGACAGGGCCCACGAAACCCCAGCGTCTGTGGTCCTACGTGCCAGTGGCTTCTGCTAGGAGTCATGGAGGTGTAGGAGTCATAGGTTGGAGAAGTGGGCAGGGAAATGTGGCCTTCACCCTGTTACACATGACCTTGCTTAATCCCCATGGCAGCCCTGTGTGCTGTGATCCCCAGTTTATAGATGAGGAAACCTAAGGTCAAGGTCACTAAGGCAGTTGATAGCACAGCTGACACTTGAACTCAGACCTAGCTGATGTCTGAGCCTACCCCCACTGCTATGTGGCAGCCCTAGTCCCCAGCTGTGAGTGGGTGCAAGTGAATGTGAACACTGGGATTGGGATTTGGATGAGGGTCTAGGCAGCCAGCTGGGCTGTTGGAGGAGATGGTGGATCTGTGGGAAGGGTAGAGGCAGCTGGGACAGGGCAAGGGAGTGCAGGGCAGATGGGAGAGAAGGGCCCAAGGTTGTGTCCTGGGGACCAAACTTGGTATGGGTGTTAGAGGAGTTGTTAAAGGAGTGGTCAGGAGTCAGAAGGGGTGGACAGTTTTACTGACAAATACACTAGATTGTCAAGATTGTGTGTCAAGGGTAGAAGCTGGGCTTCACAAAAATATTAATAATCATAATGATCATTGCCACCATTTGATGAGCAGTGGTTAAAGTGCCAGGGGCCATGCCAAGCTTTTTGTTGTTGAGACAGAGTCTCACTTTGTTACTCTCAGTAGAGTACTGTGGCGTCATAGCTCACAGCAAGCTCAAACTCACGCTTAAGCGATTCTCTTGCCTCAGCCTCCCTAATAGCTGGGACTACAGGCTCCTGCCACAATGCCCAGCTATTTTTGTTGTTTAGCAGGCCCAGGCCAGGTTTGAACTCACCAGCCCCAGAGCATATGACCCGCACCCTAACCATAGCGCTACAAGCCCATGCCAAGCTTTTAATGTTGTCATACCAACCCCGTGAGGAAGGTGCTATTATGACCCTACACTGCAGGTGGGGAAACTGAGGCACAGGAGAGGTGAGGTCACTTAGGCCTGAGTTCACAGAGGAGCCTGTAGCTAGGGCAGAGAAGAAGGGCAAAAAGGCAGCCCAGGTTGTGGCGGGGGGTGTGGGGGGGTCAGAGTACCTGCCCTCAGTTTAGGAGGCAGTGCCTGCTACAGCCCGACAGCCCTGTTAGGTCAGAAGCCTGGGGGTGGGAGAAGCAGGGCCCACGAAACAGGGCAGTCACTTGGGCCAAGGCCCTTGTAGAGCTGACAGTTAGCATCTAGGGCAGGGTCCTTAGCAATGCCAGGATGAGTCCAACAGTCTTCCCCCAGGGCTTTCAGCCAACCTGGGTGGGCAGCTCAGGTACTGAGGCCAACTCTAGAAAGAAGTCTTTTTTTTTTTTTTTGAGACATTCTTACTCTGTCACCCTGTGTAGAGTGTTGTGGCATTATACCTCACAGCAACCTCAAATTCTTGGGCTTTAACCAATCCTTTTGCCTCAACCTCCTGAGTAACTGTGGCGACAGGCATCTGCCACAACCCCTGGCTAGTTTTTCCTAGTTTTTTGAGACAGAGCCTCAAGCTGTCGCCCTGCGTAGAATGCTGTGGTGTCATGCTCACAGCAACCTCCAACACTTGGGCTTAAGTGATTCTCTTGCCTCAGCCTCCCAAGTAGCTGGAACTACAGGTGCTCACCACAACGCCGGGCTATTTTTTGGTTGTAGTTGTCATTATTTGGCAGGCCCAGGCTTGTTCAAACCCGCCAGCTCTGGTGTACGTGGCTGGCACCTTAGCCTCTTGAGTTACAGGCACAGAGCCAGTTTTTCCTATTTTTAATAAAGATGGGGCTCGGCGCCTGTGGCTCAAGCGGCTAAGGCGCCAGCCACATACACCTGAGCTGGCGGGTTCGAATCCAGCCCAGGCCCGCCAAACAACAATGACGGCTGCAACCAAAAAATAGCCGGGCATTGTGGCAGGCGCCTGTGGTCCCATCTACTTGGGAGGCTGAGGCAAGAGAATCGCTTGAGCCCAGGAGTTGGAGGTTGCTGTGAGCTGTAATGCCATGGCACTCTACCTAGGGTGATAGCTTGAGGCTCTGTCTCAAAAAAATAAATAAATAAAAATTTTAAAAAGTAAAGATGGTGTCTCACTCTTGCTCAGGCTTGTCTCAAATTCGTGAGCTCAAGCAATCCACCTTCCTCAGCTTCACAGAGTGCTAGGCTTACAGGTGTGAGCCACCATGCCTAGCCTCTAGAAGTCTTTTATTGCCTCATTGACAAATGATCTGAAACTTGATGGCTTAAAACTTCACAAATCTATTATCGCTTGTTTCTGTGGGTCAGGAGTTCAGCATGTTTTCTCTGGATCCTCTGCTCAGGGTCTCATGAGGCTAAAATTGAGGTATCAGCCAGCTATGTCTTCATCTAAAAGTGCATCTGGAAAAGATCTACCTCCAGACTCCCTCAGGTTGTTGACAGAATTCATTTATTTGTAGTTGCAGGACTGAGTTCCTGCTGTCTTGCTGGCTGGTTGTCCAGGGTCACTTTCAGTCAACACTTTTTTTTTTTTTTTTTGAGACAGACTCTCACTATGTCGCTCACTATGTAGAGTGCCATGATGTCACAGCTCACAGCAACATCAAACTTTTAAGCTTAAGAGATTCTCTTGCCTCAGCCTTCCAAGTAGTTGGGAATGCTGGTGCCCACACCACAATGCCCGGTTATTTTGTTGTTGTTGTTGTAGTTGTCATTGTTGTTTGGCAGGCCTGGGCTAGGTTCACACTTCCCAGCCATGGTGTATGTGGCCAGCGCCCTAGCTGCTGAGCTACAGGCACCAAACCCAGTTCAGTACTTAATTGAGTTTTGCCCCGTGGCCTCTCCACAGGTGCCTTCACCCTCCCAGCTTCCAATCTCTGCCTTCAGCAGGTGACAGGCTTTTTAAAGACTCTCCTGGGCGGCGCCTGTGGCTCAGTCGGTAAGGCGCTGGCCCCATATGCCGAGGGTGGCGGGTTCAAGCCCAGCCCCGGCTGAACTGCAACCAAAAAATAGTTGGGCGTTGTGGCGGGCGCCTGTAGTCCCAGCTACTTGGGAGGCTGAGGCAAGAGAATCGCTTAGGCCCAGGAGTTGGAGGTTGCTGTGAGCTGTATGATGCCATGGCACTCTACCGAGGGCCATAAAGTGAGACTCTGTCTCTACAAAAAAAAAAAAAGACTCTCCTGATCAAATCAGGCCCACCTTAATACTCTACCTTTTGTTTAACTCGGGGTCACCTAAGCAAGAAGTGGTACCCAGGCATACTTACAGGCCTGCCCAACTCATGGGGAAAAAATTATGTAGGGCATGATTGCCCAGGAGATTCGTGGAGGCTGTCTCAGAATTCTGCTGCACACTGACTTCCTTTATCCCCTTTCTGACTTCTCTGCTCCTTGAATATGGAACCCAGGGCGGGTAGTATCATGCCCTGTGAGATGATGATGGTATCCTTCTCTGTGAGATGGTGACCGTTCTAGACCCCACTCCGAGGGCTGATGTCAGTGAAGGAGAGAGCCTCCCAGTGAGAGCCTGCTAGAGCAAGGGATACAGGAAAACGGAAGTTTCCATTCTGCTCCAGAACAGGAGTAGTAGTGGGCATGGCCACTGTCATCACTTATCAGTCAGGACGCAGGCCCAGCACTGGTCCCACATTCATCCTCACTGCCTCTCTCTGTTGCAGGAAGCCTTGGGAGCAAGTCCCCAAAAAGCCAAAGCGGAAGAAAAGTAAGTGGAGTCCTAACCCTGCCGTGGGTGGGGAGAGCCAGAAGTGAGTAAGGATGCTGGTGACCAGGTGGGTCACCACTCTTGGCGGCACAATTGGAATGTGGCAGAACTAGACCCCCAAACCCAGGTCTGTGAATCTCTGGGTCATATCCTGCTTCCTGCATAAGAATCAGCTAGGGGAGAGCTGGGCAGAGGGAGCAGCTTGTGCAAAGGCCTATGGGGGGTGTCCTGTGCCAGCCTGGATAGGAGAGATACGTGGGTGGTCGGTCCCTCCTGTCCCCCAGCTACTTGTCAGTGGATGTCCAAACAACCTCAGTCTGCACAGCTGTGAGCCCTGGGAATGGGAGTCTTGGGCCATGTCTAGTGGGGTGAAAGCAGCTGTCCAGGGAAGGTGTCTGGTGGCAGTGAGCCCCTCCCCTCCCAGGATTTGACCCAGGCAGTTTGGTTCCACCACACCCACTCCTTGGCAGCATTCGCATTTACTCTCTACTGTGTGCCAGGCCCTGTGGGGGCACCACAAGGACAAGAGAAATAAAACTGATAAATGTCCCTGCCCTTGAGGAACTGACATTTCTAGGGGAGGGGACAGATCAGGCACACATAAACCAGTAGCCACAGGGGCATCTAGGGGCTACCAGGAGAAAAGGGACAGCAAGTAAAGTCAGGTCAGCTGGAGTGACTGTGGGAGGGGGTAGCCTCTCAGAGGAGGGCACATTTGGGGGGAAACCTGAGTGAAGTGGGAGGGAGCAAGGTGGACCTTTGGGGTAGCAGGCACAGCATGTGCAAAGGCTATGTGGCTGGAATGGAGTGATGGAAGGGAGGAGTGGGAGGAGGTGACAAGTTAGAGTGGGGCTTATAGGCCGAGGAGAGTTCTTTGGCTTTTACCCTTGGAGGTGGGACCTGTGGTGGATTCTGAGCTGAGGAGGGACCAGCCATGACTCAGCTGTTCACAAGTGCCCTTTGGTAGCCATCCGGGGAACACACTGCAGGAGTTGAAGGATGGTAAGGACCTAACAGGTCCTTATTATCTCCAGAGTGTGTCTCACCTTTCTGGGCCTTAGTTTTCTGCTCTGTAAACTGGGTGCAGGCCTGGGCAGGGCTCAAGAGGGCATCTCAACCCATGGGGAGCCATAAGGCCTAGCTGGCTCAACCAGATGTGTCACCATGGAGGACTGAGCCTTGCCCTGGCTCTGTCTGCAGGACGGCGACGCAACGTGAACTGCCTGAAGAACATGGTGATCTGGTATGAGGACCACAAGCACCGCTGTCCCTATGAGCCACACCTTGCCGAGCTGGACCCCACCTTCGGCCTGTACACTACAGCCGTGTGGCAGTGTGAAGCAGGCCACCGATACTTCCAGGACCTGCACTCACCTCTAAAGCCACTCAGTGACTCGGATCCTGACAGTGACAAAGGTGGGTCCACAGAGCAAGGGCACACAGGACCACAAGTGTCTGGGGGGCTCCTGACCACCATTGTAAACAGAACAGCAGCTACAGCGGTGCTGGCACTGCCTTCAGGGACCAAGTGCAGACAGGGCAGGACAGGCTGAGCCCTTCATGGACTTGCTGTCTTTTGAGTCCAAGCAGGAGAGGCAGTCCCCATTTTACAAAACGGTTTGTCCATCTGTGCCCAAGGCCAATCCTGGGCAGGAGTCCGGTGGGCAGCTGGGGCAGGGGCAGGCATGCTGGGAGTGGCCTCAGCAAGGTGGCTGCTTTTGCCTTTCTTATTTTCTGTGCTCTTTCTCGGGTGCTGTCACTCCCAGTCACATTCTCTTGCCCTCCGTCCTTTCAGGCTTCCTTCTTTTCTTCCCCTCTCTCCCCTCCCTTGATTTGTGGTTTTCTCTCTGTCCCATGCTCCTCCTCTCTTTCTCCTGTCTCCTTCCCTGCCATCCCAGAGGGCTGGAGGGACTCAGTGATCCAAAATGAGGCACAGGATACCCTGTGGGTAGTGAGGGGGCTGCCAGCTGCCTCAGGGCTTGGCATGGGCTATGAGAAGGAGGGTGGGGCTTGCTGCCAGCATCCCTGCCAGGGCTGAGAATAGGGCAGCCATTGGGGCTGAGCCGGCACTGGCAGGCATCTTAGAGCAGGTGGCATCCCAGTTGGCCAAGGGGAAGCTAGGGGCGAGAGGTGTTCTGAGTGGGCACCCTCGCCAATAGCCATCCCTAAGCATGTCAGCAAGGCTCCCAGCATGCAGCAGCCCCTCAGCTGCCCTGTCCTGTACTCAGGGACCAGCACCCCATTCTTCCTGCCTGTTACTGTGTGCCACTCCAGGCCCTTCATGAGTCATTCTGAATCTTCTTCCCCCATGGCCCTGTCATCAACCCCACTTTGGTTGTCAAAGGCCCCAGGAGTAACTTGACTGGTCCATCTGGTGATGGGTCAGACTGGGTGGAAGTGACATCCAGAGGATCCCCCTTGCTTCCCAACCCAACTTTGGGCTCTTGGGAATGAGTGCTGTGTTTGATTAGCTAGGTTTGCTGGATGGGTGGTAGGGAGGGATGTGGCTGTGTACCTGTCCCTTATCCCAGCCCTTTTCTCTCAGCAATACCCCTTACCTGCTCGGTGCTGGAACAGCCCCACCCCTCTCAAAGGCTAACCCCTCACTGGGGCTATTCTGTCATTATGTCGTTATTACCTGAAGAGAAGTCCAGCATCAACCTTAACAGCCACATGCTGCAGCTGGGTAGACCCAAATGCATACCCTGTCCCTTAAGTATTTAGGTGACTGCCGGCTCCCTAGGGTGGCACCAGTGGCCTCAGCCCACCCTGCACATGGCAAGATGGGGAGAAATTAGTTAGGAGGGCTTATCCTTCTTATCTCCAACTCTGCTGCTACCTTGGGGTCATCAAGAGTGGAGCCAGGTCCAGGGCACATGGTAATAATGCTAATAGGAAACTTCCAGAGTGTCTACTTTGAGCTCCCTCCTGTCCTAAGTCTTTACATGTATTTACTCATTAAAGACTCAGCTGGGCACAGTGGTATGCACCTGTAGTCCCAGCTACTCAGAGAGCGAGAGAAAGAGAAATTCAACATGTTATCTAGGATCTTAAAAAATAAATAGTTATAGCAGTGCCCGTAGCTCAGTGGGTAGGGTGCCGACGACATACACAAAGGCTGGCGGATTTGAAACCCGGCCTGGGCCAGCTAAGACAACAATGACAACTACAACCAAAAAATATCTGGGTGTTGTGACAGGTGCCTATAGTCCCAGCTACTTGGGAGGCTGAGGCAAAAGAATCACTTAGGCCCAAGAAGTTGATGTTGCTGTGAGCTGTGACACCACAGCACTCTAACCAGGGTGACAGCTTGAGACTGTCTCAAAAAATATAGAAAGAGAGCATTAAAAAATAAAAAGAATCTGGGGCCACATCTATGGTGCATCTTAGAATGGGTACAGGCGATTGCACTAATGTACACAGCTATGATTTAACAATAAAAGAAAAAACCTGAAAAAATAAAATAAAATAAAATAAAAAGAGTCTGGCTCAGTGGCTCCCTCCTGTAATCCTAGCACTCTGAGAGGCCACCACAGGTGGACTGCTTGAGCTCACAAGTTTGAGACCAGCCTGAGCAAAAGTGAGACCCCATCTCTACTAAAAATAGAAAAACTGGGCGGCGCCTGTGGCTCAGTCGGTAGGGCGCCAGCCCCATATACCGAGGGTGGCGGGTTCAAACCCGGCCCCCGGCCAAACTTTAACCAAAAAATAGCTGGGCGTTATGGCGGGCGCCTGTAGTCCCAGCTACTCGGGAGGCTGAGGCAAGAGAATCGCTTAAGCCCAGGAGTTGGAGGTTGCTGTGAGCTGTGTGACGCCACGGCACTCTACCGAGGGCCATAAAGTGAGACTCTGTCTCTACAAAAAAAAAAAAAAAATAGAAAAACTGAGGCAAGAGAATCACTTGAGCCAGAGTTGCAGATTGCTGTGTGCTACGACACTACAGCACTCTACCCAGGGTGACAGCTTGAGACTCTGTCTATAAATAAATAAATAAATAAGTAATAGGTCAGGTGTGGTGGCTCACGCATGTAATCTTAGCACTCTGGGAGGCTGAGGTGGGTGGATTGCTTAAGCTCAGGAGTTCAAGACCAGCCTGAGCAAGAGCAAGACCCCATCTCTAGTAAAAATAGAAAACCTAGCAGGTGTGGTGGCTGGCACCTATAGTCCTAGCTACTTGTGAGGCTGAGGCTGAGGCAAGAGGATCACTTAAACCCAGGGGTTTGAGTTTGCTGTGAGCTACGACACTCTATCAAGGCAACAAAGTGAGACTCTGTCAATGAATAAACAAGCAAATAAATAAATAGAAATAAACATTTGTAAAAGGACCCCAAACATGCCCAAAGTAGATGCCATAGGTGTCTGATTCACATAGGTGGAGGGATCTGACATGAGCAGTCTGTGCTCTCCACATGAACCTCTGGGGCTGTAGGACACATAGTCCCCAGACTGTGTTACAAGTGTGTCATTGAAGCAATAGCTGTTCATTTTTCCTGTCCCTAGTTTCTCCCTGTGTGTGGGCTTTAGCACCAAACACTTGGCTGAAGTGTCAGTGCCCTCTGCCTTCACCCTAGCATTGGCCTGAGATGCTTCATTTATGGGACACACTCACTGGGGACCAGACAGCCTTCTCAGCACTGGGAGTTCTGCATAGGGGCCCCTGTGCTTGTGGAGTTTACATTCTAGAGGGGACACAGATATAAACAAGATAAATAAGTCAAATACAGAGAACACTGGAAGGTGATAAGTACTTTGGGGAAAACGGAAAAAAGAAGGGAACTATTTGAGGCAGGTAGTCAGGAAAGCCTTCCTGCAAAAATACCATTTGATGAAGCATTTGATGGAGGTAATGGAGGAGCCCTCTTGGTGTCTGAGAGAAGAGGCTTCCACAGAGGAAGTGGGAATTGCAAAGGCTCTATAGGACAGAATGGGAGTGGAGAACAGGTAAGGGCAAGAAGTGATGGGGTGTATAGCCACAGCAAGTGCTTTGGCTGCTATACCAAGTGAGTTGGGAACTTATCATTAAAGGAATGCCAGCTGCTGACATAGATACACTCTAGCCAAGTGCTTCTAACCCAAATGTTGCCTTTCATCTGGAGACCCAGGGTCTTGCCTTCAGGACTCCAGCCTCCTTCTGGATCTTGGCTGGCTGGGAGGGACAGAGAGGTAGAGGCTTAGTCCTGGGGCTTGTGTCCACTCACATCCATTGGCTGGGACTCAGACACGTGACCATACTTTTGTGCAAGGGATGCTGGAAAATGTAGTTTGCCTAGGTGCCAGGAGGAAGAGGTGGATTTGGTGAGCATCTGTTCCCTGTGTCTTTCACAGGCAGTAATAAGCAGGTTCTCAGGAGCCAGAGGACCCAGGAGAATATAATATTACACTGGTCCTGGCAGTGGGAGGATGCAGTGGTGACCCATGTCTGCTGGAAAGAGGGGAGAAACAATAGTGCTGCTGGTTGCCACAGGTTTTGCTGACAGATTGAAAGTGGGTGTGAGAGAGAGAGGGAAGTCAAAGGATAGCCCCAGGACTTTGGACACACTGGAGGGATGGACTACCCGTGAGCAGTGCAGGGGGGGTTTAGAGGGAAGATTCAGAGCCTGGAGTTACAGATCTGAGTCAGAGATATCCCTGAGACCCTCTTGGGTAGTAGAGGAGGAAGCTGTGAGATGAAAGAATCTATAGCTCAATGAGGAGATCCAGGCAGGAGCTATACACACAGAGTCACCAGGCCATGGTTGCAATATAATAAAAATATACGTTTGGTTTTTGCCCTCAGTTCCTGGTACAGAGCTCCTCAAATCCTTGGAATTTCCTGAGTGATAGGAGTTCTTTTTGTTATTCATAACAAGCCCCTTCTATAAGGAGCTCCTTTGGAACAGCCTGAGTTGTCTAAGGTAATGAATGAGGTGACTTGCAATAGGACCCCAGATAGCTCTTGGATGGGGCTGGTCACCAGAGAGACCAAACACATGATCAGAGCAAAGAACTGTTAGTCTCATCCCTCAACCTCCAAGGACTGGACAGGAAAGTGGGATCAAGTTATAAGAATTCCTGTTTTTCTCTCTTTGAGATAGAGTCTCACTCTGTCACCCTGAGTAGAGTACCGTGGCATGATCATAGCTCACAGGAACCTCAAACTTTTGGGCTCAAGCCACACTTGGCTAGTTTTTTTCAAACTCCTAAACTCAATCCACCTGCTTCAGCCTCCTAGAGTGCTAGGATTACAGGCATGAGCCACCACACCCAGCCAAGTTATAAGAACTCTAGAACAAAGCCAGACATGGTAGCTTACTCCTGTAGTCCTAGCTACTTGGAAGGCTCAGGCAGGAGGATCACTTCAGCCCAGGGGTTCCAGCCTGCAGTAAGCTATGATTGCACCACTGCACTCCAGCCTCAGTGACAGAGTGAGACCCTCAAAAAGATTTTTTTTTGAAAAAAACCTATTGATCAATGAAATTCTGAGAGCTTCCAGGTTGGTAGAAACATTAAGGTGCTGGGAGAGTGGTATTCCCAGAGAGAGCACAGAAACACTATTTTCCATACCGTGCCCTCTGTGCCTCTTCCATTTGGCTGTGCCTGAATGATATTCTTTGTAATAAAGCTATTATCTTTGAATTGTTCTAGCAAATTCTTAAACCTAAAGAAGGGATTGTGGGAACCCTCAGTTCATAGCCAGTTGGTCAGACATACAGGGCTCACAGCTGGTATTTGAAGTGGATGCAATCTGGTGGGACTGACTCCTCTAACTTGTGGATGTGACACTCACTCCAGGTAGATAGTGTTACAACTGAATGGTGTTGAGAATCAAAGAGTGGCCTTTAGCACAGTCAGTGTGGGGTAAGACCCTGTGGGTGAGTTGAGTGCTGAGAAGAAGCCCCAGCCCGAGCCTTCTGGGCTGGCAGGAGCCAAAAGGGCTGGGAAGAAGCTGCCAGGGAGGGCCCAGGAAGCTAGAGTGTGGGACTAGGAGCCAAAGAGGAGAGTATCTCCAGGAATAGGAGCAGTCAGCTGAGCCAGGTACCTTGTGTGGTTGGGGAGGGATACTGAAAAGTAGCTGCTGTTTCTGTCAGTAGGAGGGTCTTAATGTCCAGTTCCTGGGAGACCCTCCATAAAAACCAGCTACTGCTGCTACTATCATAACCATCCCTTTCCTTCTGTCTCCACAGTGGGCAATGGCCTGGTGGCTGGCAGCTCTGACTCGACCAGCTCGGGCTCTGGCTCAGACTCTGATGACCCCCCTGAAAGCCAGCTGGTCAAGGTCACAGCAGCAGTGACAGCAGCGGCGGCAATTACCCCCACCAGCCCAGTGGGCAGCAGCGGGCTTATCACTCAGGAAGGGGTGCATATCCCCTTTGACATCCACCACGTGGAGAGTCTGGCCGAGCAGGGTACCCCCCTGTGCCCCAACCCAGCAGGCAGTGGGCCTGAAGCCCTGGAGACAGTAGTGTGTGTGCCGGTGCCCGTGCAAGTGGGTGCAGGCTCCAGCACCCTCTTTGAAAATGTGCCCCAGGAAGCACTGGGCGAGGTGGTGGCCAGCTGCCCCATGCCAGGCATGGTACCCGGCTCGCAGGTGATCATCATCGCGGGCCCCGGCTATGATGCCCTCACGGCTGAGGGCATCCATCTCAACATGGCAGCAGGCACTGGTACCCCCAGTAGTGGCCTGGGCGAGCAGGTGCCCTGTGCCATGATGGAGGGTGTGGCGGCCTACACCCAGACCGAGCCTGAGGGCAGCCAGCCCAGCACCATGGATGCCACCACCATAGCAGGCATCGAGACCAAGAAAGGTCTGGGGGGCCTGCCGTGGCCTTTGGCAAGGGTTGGGTGGGACGTGGGAGGGGGAGGGCAAGGAGTGGCCCTTGAAGTGAGCTCCTCAGCAGCCTTACTCCCCCATGGACACCTGCCCTGTGTACCCCCCCCTGCCCCCCCCCAGAGAAGGAGGACCCATATGTGCTCAAGAAAGAGAAGAAGGAGGAGCCGGTGGCCCCCGAGCTTACAGAAATGGCAGCAACAGTGCCTGAAAGTGCAGAGCCTGAGGCAGAGGCCGATGGAGAGGAGCTGGACAGCAGCGACATGTCAGCTATCATCTATGAGATCCCCAAGGAGCCCGAGAAGTGGGTGCTGGGGTGGGCAAGGGCACAGGTGAGGAGTGGCCTGCAGGCCCCAAGCCTGCCTAGTGTGGCAGACCTGATGTCATGGTCCCTTCCCCTCCAGGAGGCGGCGAAGCAAGCGGTCACGGGTGATGGATGCTGATGGTCTGCTCGAGATGTTCCACTGCCCATACGAGGGCTGCAGCCAGGTGTACGTAGCCCTCAGCAGCTTCCAGGTGAGGCCTCCACCTGGAGCAGCCTGGGTAGGGCCTGCTTCTGTGTCCAGCAGCCTATAGGCCAGGGTATGGGCAGGGCAGGGTGGCTCATGCAGGAAACATCCACTGAGTGCCAGGCCTGGTGGTGTAGGCTGGGCCCCCGGTGGTTCTAGTGAGTTAAAGAATGAAAGGACAAGGGAATGAATGAATCAGGGCTGCCTGTTTCCAGGCCCTGGGGGCAGCATAGCATGGAGCAAAGGGACAGCTGGGGGGCTCACAGCCCTGTAATCCAGGCCCACCCCTGCACTGCCCACTTGTAAGATATGGGCTATAAACTAGGCTAAAAGCTGGCCCCTTCATAGGGTTGACTGATGCTCCAGCCTAGCGCCTGACATAGTAGTCGTACAGTAAAGCTGCCATTGACCCCAGTTATGTCCCTAGGAGTCTCCAAGCAGGCAAAGGCATTCTCCAGACTAGGCTCATCCACAAAACCTGCCTCTCCCCACCTTTGAGTGCCCCCAACTGGGTCATAGTGCCTAGTCCTGCCCCTTTCACCCCCAGAACCACGTCAACCTTGTGCATCGCAAAGGGAAGACCAAAGTGTGCCCTCACCCTGGCTGTGGCAAGAAGTTCTACTTATCCAACCACCTGCGGCGGCACATGATCATCCATTCAGGTTAGGTCCTGGCCAGGTTGCTGGCCTAAGCTGAACCACAAAAGCATGGGCCTGGGAGTCTGGGCTGGGGCAGGCAGGTCCCTGGCCTAGGACTGCCCCTCTTGGAGCTTCCTCCATGTGGTCGGTAAGGTGGAGCTATGGGAGTCACAGTGACACCCACTATTCTGAATTGTAGGAGCTTAGGCAGGAGCCAGCTGTCTCTCACCTCCCCATGATCCCATGAGCAGGTCTCATGGGGGACTTAGGAAGCAGCTCCATGGCAAAGCTGGGACAGTGACCCACCTTCCAATAAGTCTCCAGAATGCCTGTCATGTTAGTTTTTGCTTTTGAGACAGTGTTACATTTTGTCAGCCTCAGTAGAGTGCTGTGGCATCATAGTTTACAGCAACCTCAAACTCTTGAGCTCAAGTGATTCTCTTGCCTCAGCCTCCTAAGTAGTGGGACTACAGGTGCCCTCCACCACACTCGGCCATTTTAGAGGTGGGGTGTCACTCTAGCTCAGGCTGGTCTGGAACCTATGAGCTCAGGCAATCCACCTGCCTCAGCCTTCCAGAATGCTAGGATTACAAGTGTGAGCCACCACGCTCAGCCTATCATGTTAGTTTTTAAAGCAATTGTATTATTATTTTTTTTTTGCTGGAAAATATATTGATTTAAAACAAACAAAAAATCACATCAAACATGACAGAAATACTGAATGCCAAAAAAACGACACCACCAAAAATAAAAAATAATAATAAAAAAAATGACACCACCAGAGTTTTTCCTATAGTACTACCTGGAGCCACAGGCCAGGTAGCAGCAAAGAGGACAGCTGGGCAGGGTAGGACAATGGGCATTGGACTACACCTCTGTTTCCACTGGTAGTAGTGATGTGGGTCTTCCATATGGGCTGGGGACAGGTTGGAGAGGGTGTGGTGCCTGTGCCTAGCTACGTAATGGTTTTTGGATGGGCCAGAACTTTGGATTTTTATGTGATCAAATATTGGGAACAAATTCAGACCCACTGGCAGTCTCTCTGAGCCTCAGGCTAGGCAGTGAGCTGTCATTATTATAGTTGGCATTTGCACGGGGAGAACGTGGGGTTTAGTCCACCTGTGCCCAGAGGCCTGAGAAACATGGAGAGATGGGCCACTACTCCATCTCTGCAGAGCATCTGAGACACCCTGCCGCCCCCTCCCTGGACAGCAGCGTCCTCAGGCCCGCGTCTCCGCCGCCCCCCAGGTATCCGTGAATTTACCTGCGAGACTTGTGGCAAGTCCTTCAAGAGGAAGAACCACCTGGAGGTACACCGGCGCACGCACACTGGCGAGACACCCCTACAGTAAGTAACAGGCCACCCTGCCCTGCGAGGAGACCCAGAGGGAGGGGATCCCGGGAAGTCCCAGGGGCAGTTCCGTGCACACCCTTGCTTTCCTTCCAGAGGTCACCACCCCTTTCTGTGGCCTGCCCCGCCCCATGGCAGTCCGACCCCTGACCCCTCCCAACTGCCATCACTGGCTTCTGGCAGGTGTGAGATCTGTGGCTACCAGTGCCGGCAGCGCGCGTCCCTCAATTGGCACATGAAGAAGCACACTGCTGAGGTGCAGTACAATTTCACGTGCGAGCGCTGCGGAAAGCGCTTTGAGAAGCTGGACAGCGTCAAGTTCCACACGCTCAAAAGCCACCCAGACCATAAGGCCACCTGACCCACTTGATTACTGCCTGTATTTATTCGTCTGCTGGGACACCATGCCCAGGCCAGGGCAGCCGCGGGGCCGCCTGGACCGCAGGCCGGAAGAAGGCACCCCTTCCATACCCGCCGCCACAGGGCTGGGCTCCCTGGGCAGGTCCCCCATCGGGCCCTGTCCAGGAGCTGGTGCCTGGGGCTGCATTGCTGGAACTGTTTCTAGAGAGCAGACTGAGATTAAAGAGCGAGAAAGGAGATGCCCTTCCCTAGGCCTGGATGATTTGGGTCTGGGCCCCTCTGTCTCCAACACAGGTCCCTTCCTGAGTGAGGCCAGGCAGGGGAGTAGTCCCTACCTGTCGTCTCTTTCTTCTCGCCTTCTCAACTGGGCAGCCCCACACAGCTTGTACTCCCACTGGACAAGGGTGCAGGTCCTGGGGCCTCTGGGCATCTCCCATGACTCAGGATCCTAATGTCAGTTCCTTATCTCTTGAGGAACACTCATCCTCCATCCTCAGCCCCACGACTAGTTAGGGAGATGTTCGGTAAACCCCTAAGTGACACTTCTGCGGCTGGTGACAAGCGCTGTGCTGAAAATAGCCGTGTGTTGACTAACAGGGATGCTGTTTAGGTCTGGTCAAGGAGGGCCTCTGGGGAGGCAGCATTTGCACATAGACCAGAATGACAGACCCATTCCTGAAGAAAGCTGGAGGAGGGAAATCTCAGGCCAAAGGAAGTGCCAAAACCCCGAGGTAGAAACAGCTCGGCGAGTTCCCAGAACAGGAAACCGCGGGGAGAGGGAAGTTGGCTTCGGCTGCTCTGGCCCCATTTCCCGGAGGGGGATGCTGAGGCGACTCTTCCTGCAGGCCACTAGGGAGAGGGGGGAGGGAGTAATGCGTGGCCACCAGATGGCGCGCAAGCCGTGTAGGCCCTGGTGGCCGCAGCCACGTGATCCCGGGACAGCAGCCGCGAGCTCGGGCACGTGCCCGGGGGATCCCGGTGGCGCCACGCGCAGATTGGCCCCGCTGGATCTTCATCAGCTGAGGGTGGGGCGGGAGGCAGGGGCAGAGTGGACACAGCTAAGCCTCAATTTTCACTTCGGGCCCGGGACTGTCCCATCAGGGGACCGGAGACTCAGCGAGGAAAAGCGAGTCCGGCTGCTGGCGCCGCCCCGGCAGGCTCCCTTTCTCCGGAGGCTGGTCCCCTTTGCTCTCCTAGCACAACCGGAGCCGGCAGTTTCCATGGAAACCGCAGCGAAATCTGCGTGCCCAAGAGTAGCTTCCCTCCTGGCATGGCGTCCAATTCGACTGGAACCGGGAGGAACACGAGGTGGGAGACAGACTGTCGCTCAGGGTCTTTATCGTTGGCAGCCAGGGCGCCCTGGCAAGCCCAAGAGAAGCCACCTGGGGACCTGCATTGCCACCGCCCGGATTGCGCGGGCCACTGCGATTGGCCTGCCCTCGCCATTAGCGTGGTAGCGCCCTCTGGTGCGCGCGTTCTCATTGGCTCAATCTCTAGGGCATCTTCCGCAATTGGTTTTTCTCGAGGGCCGTCCCTGATTGGGCAAATTGGGTTCTTTTCGCTGTTGGCACTCTGATGGTCTGGAGACTAAAGGGGTGTGTGAGAACTAGGATAGGGCGGGGGCTGCGACTTTCCATCTATGGGGTCTGGCCTACCCAGCCCCCAGCACCGTGGACCTGGCCGTTGGACAGCTTTCTGTGTGCTGAAGCATCACTTGGAGGCACCTTTGCCCAAGTGAATGCTTGTTCCCACGTCTCCCTGCGGCCCCGACGTGAATATATATCTGCCCGAGCACCAAAAGAGGCTGCGCGACCCCCAACGCCTTAGCAAGAGGCCAAGTGCCCCCTAGTTTGAGAGGTCGCGAGATTCCACTGTTAGGAGGACCAATCACGAGCCCAGAAGGCCAGGTTATTTACATGACAGATCTGCCCACCCCAGTTTTATGGGATCCCAGAAGAATCCGTGGTTTCTCAAGCTACAGGTCACCAGTGAGGATTGTCTGGATCTCTGGTCCCCAGACCTCTTCACCCCTTCGGAGCAGTGTGAAGTTCCCCTGCACTGGGTGCAGTACCCACCTTTTGAACCCAAAAGGTACCTAGTCCACTCAAAAATCCACAGGGTTCCAGCTTCCAGCAGGTAGACTAGGGCCATCCTAGCCATCCCCCACCCTCCCACCATGGCCTTGAAGGGGGCTGCAACTGGTGCCTCCAAATCTGGGGTGCCAGATCTCTGCCTATTAAATTCTTGGTTCTGCGTCCCCTTCCAGTCTCTTTGGTGGACAGTGCCTCCAGGCGATCACTCGGATCCCCTCTCTGGCTCCTCCAGCTTTATATGCTAGACCGAAGAGGGGAATCCGTTGTCACCGGAGCAGAAAACCTGCCCAAGAAGGACTGCTAAGCCAGCAAGCAGAGAATGCGAGGGAAGAAAGGCCCAAATCTGACAACCCGAGCACCCAGGATGAGCTTTTAGGGGATGCCGAGTCCTGGCCAGCGCTAGCTCTCTTACACCTGCCGCGCCGTCGGGCGTCGCGAGGAGGCGGGGCTCAGTCACTGCAGCCAATAAGCTACGCGGACGCCGGCAGCTGCTGCTATAAAGGGCTGGGGGCGGCGGCGGCGCGGCCCAGAGCGCGGAACGCGCAGCGCGGGCCGGAGGGAGGGTGGGAGGGTGGGCGAGGGGAGAAGACTTGAGCACCGGAGACCGGACGGGCCCAACCGAGGGGCGGCGGCGAAGGACAGAGAGCCGCGATCTCTGTCGGGAAGCGCAACCTCCCCGGGCCCCGCGGGGCCGCGCAGGGGGCGTTCTCAACCCCGCGCCCGCTCTCTCTTTCCATCCCGTGCCACCCGAAGGCCACCCCGGGGCCCGGTCATCCGCGCGCGCATCCCCGGGCTCGGACCCGTCCCTGGCCCTCGAGGGAGCCGCCGCCTTCATCTCCACTTCTGCAGTGGCCGCAACAGAGGCCGCCCGGGCAGGACCCCGGCGTGAGTATCGGGCGCCCCCTTAGGAGAGTACGACCCCCGGATCCGCCCTCAACACGGACTGCGCCCGCCGGGCACACAAGAATGGTCACTGTAGGTATCCTCCTGTCGCCGATAGGGAACCGGGGCGACAAGGGGTTGGGCCCTGTCTCCGCGGAGATTGGGGGGGTAGGACCAGGCCTAGCTAGGCCCAGGTTGAGGGGGGGGTAGGACCGAGCCTCGGGGTCTGAGAGTGGGCAGGGCCGCGCCCAGAGTGCTGAGGGAGCTTAAAGCCTGCACTGAGAGGATGTGAGGAGATGGGCTGCGATTCGGGGAGCGTCCTACGCTGCCCTGGAGGCGGGATTGCTCTCTTTCCAACGGGCCTAATGGGGGAGGGGCCGCGGCGGCGGAGGATGCTTCCTCCATCCAGGCCCAGACCCCGCAGGCTGCCCAGGCAAACGCAGGGCCCTGATCACTGGTGCTGGGCCAGGCCAAAGCGGCAAGGCATCCCGAGTGCCCTGAGGAAGCGGGTGGCGTCGGACCGCGCGCCCCGGGCCTTGGCCGCGCCCGGGAGGCGGGCGTCTCGTCCTCGAGCCCGTCGACCTTGCGGCAAGCGGGGAGGGGAGAGGAGGGGGCGCGCCCGGAGGCCCCGCGGGCCCGCCGCCGCCTCTACCGCGTCCCTTTGTTTCTCGGCGTTTCTTCGCGGGCCGTAGCCTCACGCGGGTGCCTCGAGCTGCGGGGAGGGGGAGGGGAGACCAGGGCCCGCGGTGGGGCGGGGGGGGCGGGAAGACTTCTCGGGTCCTGGGCCCTCGTCACCCCGGGAGATGGGGTGAGGGGTAAGGGGCTGAGACTGTACCCCTATGCCGGGTCCAAGAGCCCCACCCCGCCAGGGCTCTGGGCCGCGAGGTGACCTTGAGCGCGCCCGCCCGCGCCACTCGCCCGGTGCTTGGTGCTTTCAGCAGCCACGGAGCTGGTCAGCTCCCGAGCTCACGGCCCCTCCCTCCCAGCCACGCCCTGTCTAGCCACGCCCTGTCACGCCCATCTAGGCCCCGCCCCTTGGCCCTGGGGGCCTGGCCTCGCCCGAGCCCTCAGATTTCCACTCTGCAGCCGGGGCGTATCCCGCGGGCGGGGCTGGCCGGTTATAGCCCCACCCCTGCTCCACCCCCACTCCTGCCGCGCGACTCTGCTTCTCTAGCCGCCGCGCGTCCTTTGTCTGGTCCCGGCGCCCGGGCCCCAATCTTCCACTCTTCCTATCTCTCAGTCTCTGCGTGTGTGGGTCTCTGTACACTGTGTCTCTTCCCGGGCCTCTATTACGAGTCGTGGTCAACTCAGTCGGTGGGGGCATTTCCCACCCGGCTCTGAGAAATGAAGCCCCAGAGGTCAGGCTAGGCTCAACTGCTGTTTGACCTCAGGTCGACTCCTTCCCCTCTCTGAGCCTCCTGCGGTTCATCCAGGTCTGGAAGGGAGTATGGCCTCCTGAGGACCCTCAGAATTCCTACAGTCCAGCACTCCAGAACTCCCCCCTTCCATTTGAAAAAGGGAAACTAATGCACAAAGGGGAAGAGGGTGTGGTCAGAGGTCACACAAGGGCCTTGAGGCCCTTGGGGGCCTGGGTTCTCCAATGGAGTGGGGGAGTTACTCAAGCAGGCGACAGGCAGGGTGTAAGCCAGGGAATCCATTGGTGTGGAGGAAGGACCTAGAAGTAGGATGCGCAGTGAGCACCACGTGGTGGCCCAGCCTTAGCATGTGTAGCCATTCAATGCCTTATTGTCACAGGTATCCAGTCGTCTTCACTGTGACTGGGGCCAAGGGGCGCCCCGCCAAGGGGGTCCAATGTGGGAGGGTTGAGGGAGCAAATGGGCTCAGGTGTGCTCACTGCAAAATCCCTATGTCAGATGTATGTGCAGTGGTGAAAAAGAGTTGGAGAGAGACTGATGGGATGGGAAATGGATAAGGAGGGTTCAATGAGAGGGAGAGACAGGGGAGGAGAGAAAAACAGAAGAGGAGAGAGGCAGAGGGAAACTGAAAGATGAGAAAGCTCATAGAAACAGAGACTTGGAAAAGCCAGAGGATGTGAAAGAAGACTCTTGCCCTCCTCCTTCTTTGACATTAACCCCTCATCTGTCTGGGACCAGTCCTCAAGGTTTCTAATATGCTCATGCTGCCACTCTCACAGGTCACACACTCACTGTAAGCTTAGGCAGGGCAGGTGTGGCTTGCTCCAATCTGATCTCCATTATCGGCTCAGCTGGCTCATAGGAAAGGCGACACTGGTTCCGCTAAGCTCCTGCACAGATGGGAGGGAGGAAGGGGGGTGGAGGCAAGATTAATCAGCCAGGCCCCATGAACCTGAGTCTGACTTATCCAATCACCTCACTCCATCCAACTTGGGGACAGCATTGGGGGAGGGGCAGTTGGTAACTCTGGGGGTTCAGGGGTCATCAGATCAGGGGACAAATGCTGACTCCACCCATTCTACCTCCTCCTGTCACCCTAGGCAAGTTCCCCTGACTGACCCTCAGTTTCTCCTTCTGAGAAACAGAGCAAACTGTTTCCATCTCTCAGTGTGACCGCGGGAAGTCAAGGAAAACAGCACATGCTCAGTGGAGGTTCAAAAACTGTGTTCTAGCATTTCTAGAAGCAGGCACTTATATACTTCTGATTGCTTATTTGAGCTCCTATAAAAAATACTATCAACCCATCATAGAAGAATGTCACTGAGCCTGGATGAGAATTCAGAATCCATCTTTATACATGGGAGACTCTGTGCTATACCTTCATTGGAGGGACAG
Source organism: Nycticebus coucang (assembly GCF_027406575.1). NCBI lineage: Eukaryota > Metazoa > Chordata > Mammalia > Primates > Lorisidae > Nycticebus > Nycticebus coucang. The sequence continues at coordinate 65,266,483 of NC_069782.1, read as the reverse complement.
AGGCCCCAAAAGGCGACATGACAGACAACAACAGTGAGAAGAGTGGCATCAGCAGCTGGTGCATGATAGCCTTCAGTAAATATTTGTTGAATTGAATGAATAGACTCCACCACAGTCAGTTTAAATGTTACCATGTTCCAGAGCATGGCATAAAGTAGGTACTCAGCCTCACTTTGCTGTTATAGTTTTTTTTTTTATATTATTGGCTTTTTGGTTATGAGAGCAGGCACTACAGTCCAAATCCTGGATTTGTTTCTCAGTCCACCATTTATATTAACCTTGTGCATGTCCCTTTTGAACTTTGTGCAAATATTTCATTGAAACTCAATTTCCTGGCAGTGCCCATTGCTCATTGGTAGGACGCCAGCCACGTACACCAAGGCTAGTAGGTTTGAACCCAGCCTGGGCCTGCTAAACAACAATGACAACTGCTTGGGCAGCACCTGTGGCTCAAAGGAGTAGGGTGCTGGCCCCATATACCAGAGGTGGTGGGTTCAAACCCAGCCCTGGCCAAAAAAATAAATAAATAAACAATGACAACTGCAACAACAGTCGGGTGTTATGGTGAGCACCTCTAGTTGCAGCTACTTGGGAGGGTGAGGCAAGAGAATCACTTAAGCCCAAGAGTTGGAGGTTGCTATGAGCTGTGATGACACGGAACTCTACCCAAGGCCACAGCTTGAGACTCTGTCTCAAAAAAAAAAAAAGAAAGAAAGAAACTCAATTTCCTCATGTGTTCAATGAAAAGATTCTTATAATGTTCAACATTGGGAGACTGACATGGAAGTTTCAGGTAGGAATTTTGTTTGGCACATTGTGAATTCATAGCCTATGGCTAGCCTATTAGTAAAATAAAAATGTTGAGACTGGAATGCAGATCTGTGGAATGGGTGTTGCTGCTTCATTGCAGGCACCTATGGCAGATTGGTAATCAACCCAGTGCACGTTCCTCATGAGCCTGGCTGTATCTTCAGAGTACTACTCCAGATCCCTCCCACCCAGCCACTCTCAGCTGACTGGAGATGTAGGAGAATTAATCGTCTATTCCATTCTTTGTATAAGAGTAAGTGGGAAGGAAATATAGGTCCAAAGAAGACCAAAGATTATCCCTGACAATACATGGCTATAAGGAGACAGAGCCACCTCAAGACACTGGCTGAAAATGTCTCTGTAGTCAAACAGATTCAGGTTTGAAAACAAGTTTCTCATTCATATCACCCAATGTCTCTGACCTCAGTTCCTCACTTGCAAAATGGAGAATGTGTTCTCCGTCTCTCAAGATGGTTGGGAGAACAATTGAAATAATGCCTTGAAATGCTTCCCACCGGGTATCATGCCTGGTGCATGATAGATGTTCAGTGTCATGAAATGATTATTAGTAGCAGTATTGGCTCAGCCCCCATAGCACAGTAGTTACAGTACCAGCCACATGCACTGAGGGTTGCAGGTTCGAACCCGGCCTGGGCCTGCTAAAACAAGAGTTTGAGGTTGCTGTGAGCTGTGATGCCACGGCAGTCTACCAAGGGTGACATAGCGAGACTTTGTCTCAAAAAAAAAAAAAAAAAAAGAGGCAGGGATGGTGGACATGACAAATTTCTATGGCTGTGCCTGTGGCAGACATTGCTAACTGATCCCAGAGTGCTGTCTAGCAATACCCACGTGTGACTTATAGATCCTTCTCTAGGCTCACTGTGTCTGTAATTTGTAATTTATAGCAAAATGGAGCAGAGGCCCAGAAACAGTAAGTGGTCTATCTGAGGAGACACAGCTGGGAAATGTCAAAGCTACCAACCAGTCTTGGTTGGCAGTGCAAGTAGGAAATACAGACTCTGGCTGAGGGGAACTCACATGCAAACTCCTATTCCACCACTGATATGCTGCCTGGTCTTTGACAATTTTTTTGCACTTTTTTTTGTTTTGTTTTGTTTTTTGGCCGGACCGGGTTTGAACCCGCCACCTCTGACATATGGGGCCGGCATCCTACTCCTTTGAGCCACAGGTGCCACCCAGTCTTTGGCAATTTTTTTTTTTTTTTTGTAGAGACAGAGTCTCACTTTATGGCCCTCAGTAGAGTGCCGTGGCATCACACAGCTCACAGCAACCTCCAACTCCTGCGCTTAAGTGATTCTCTTGCCTCAGCCTCCTGAGTAGCTGGGACTACAGGCGCCTGCCACAATGCCCGGCTATTTTTTTTTTTTTTTTTTTGGTTGCAGTTTGGCCAGGGCTGGGTTTGAACCCGCCACCCTCGGTATATGGGGCCAGCGCCCTACCGACTGAGCCACAGGCGCTGCCCCGGCAATTTTTAAAATATCTCTTACCCTCAGTTTCCTCATATTAAGTGGAAGTTGGGTAGGGGAGGGAAACTCTCTTCTTTCCTTCTTCCTTCCTTCCTTCCTTCCTTCCTTTCTTCTTTTCTTTCTTTTTTTTTTTTTTTCTTTTTTGACAGTCTCAGTCTGTTGCCCAGGCTAGAGTGCCCTGGTGTTAGCTTAGCTCATAGGAACCTCAAACTCCTGAGTTTAAATGATCGTCCTGGGCTCGGTGCCCATAGCCCAGTGGTTAGGGTGCTTGCCACATACACCAGGGCTGGCGGGTTTCAACCCAGCCTGGGCCTGCTAAACAACAATGACAACTACAACAAAAAAATAGCAGGCATTGTGGCAGGCACCTGTAGTCCCAGCTACTTGGGAGGCTGAGGCAAGAGAATCGCTTGCCCAAGAGTTTGAGGTTGCTGTGAGCTGTGACACCATAGCACTCTACCAAAGTCAATTTAATGAGACTCTGTCTCAAAAATAAATAAATATAAATAAATGATCCTCCTGCCTCAGCCTCCCAAGTAGTTGGGACTACAAGTATCTGCCACAACACCCACCTAATTTTTTTTTTCTCTATTTTTAGTAGAGACAAGGTCTCGTTCTTGCTCAAGCTGGTTTTGAACTCCTACGCTCAAGGGATCCTCATGCCTCAGCCTCACAGAGTGCTAGGATTACAGGCATGAGCCACTGCACCTGGCTGGGAAATTCCGCATTTTAGGGTTTGAATAAAAAGAGAAAAATTGCACATAGAGTCCTCTGGACAGGGGCTGACATACAGTACTGTCCAATATTTGGGAACAATTATGCTGTTGGATCTTGAGCCAACGATCGCTGAGATGAAAGTTACCTGCTGGCTATTTATAATTCTGTGGCCCCAGCAGACATTACTAATCAATCACGGTGGTCTTTCCTGCTGAAACTAGATGTGGTTTCTGCATCCTTCTTAGTTCACCCCTCTAGCAAGCCTCTACCAATTAATTTGTGTTTTCAAGTGAGGGCAATCTAATTGCCAACCATGACATATGGAAATGCTGGCTACTTGGCCTTCCTGATCCTATGACAGGCAATGCAAATCAATCTCAGCAAGGTCTCCAGCTAAGCCCAGATATGGCTTTAAAATTCTCCTCTATAGCCATTACCAATTATTCTGTGTTTAGTAGGAAAGTTAAACAGAGGCACCAGGCACGGTGGCTCATACCTGTAATCCCAGCACTTTAGGAGGCCGAGGAGGGTGGATTGCCTGAGCTCACAGGTTCAAGATCAGCCTGAGCCGGGAGAAGACCTCGTCTCTAAAAAAATATCCAGGTTTTGTGGCAGGCACCTATAGTCCCAGCTACTTGGGAGGCTCAGGCAAGAGAATTGCTTAAGCTCAGGAGTTTGAGTTTGCTGTGAGCTATGACCTCATAGCACTCTACCAAGAGTGACAAAGTAAGACTCTATCTCTGAAAAAAAAAGAAAGAAAGTTAAACAGAGGGCCCAAGGAGTACGTCCAAGGACACACATATGGTGAATGGTCAGAGCCAGTAGCATCCTGATTGACTGTCATAGTCTGAAAAGTAGGTCTGGAAATGGCTGCATTTGGGTTCCTGTGCCACACTGATATACTATGTGACTTTAGCAAGTTCCTTAACATCTCTGAGCCTCAGGTTCCTCATCCATCATAGCAAAGTTAACTTCTACCTTTTACAGCCGTGTTGTCCAAACTTTTTTTATTGCATGGCACACTTGAACCTATAGTTAAACTTCCATGGCACTTTTAAATTATATTGATAAAAAAAAAAGTAAAGGCTGAGAGGCTGAGGCAGATGGATTGCCTGAGCTCAGGAGTTTGAAACCAGTCTCAGCAAGAGTGAGGCCCCATCTCTACCAAAAATAAAAAAACTAGCCAGGTGTTGTGGTGGGCACCTGTAGTCCTAGGTGCTTGGGAAGGCTGAGGCAAGAGGATTGCTTTAAGGTCAGGAGTTTGAGGTTGCTGTGAGCCAGGCTGTGAAACTTTGTCTCAAAAGGTTAAAAAAAACTGCTATAAACTACTTTATAATTTAATTTAATTAATGATCAAAATAATTTAAATAATGATCTTTAAAATTTTTCATGGCAAACTAGTTGAAAATCACTGTTTTATAATCTTTGTGTGAATTAAATAAAAACAGCATACCTGCCGGGAAAGGTCACTTATGCCTATAATCCTAGCACTCTGGGAGGCCAGGGCAGAAGGATCCCTTAAGCTCAGGAGTTGGAGACCAGCCTGAGCAAAAGCGAGACCCCGTCTCTACTAAAAATAGAAAAATTAGGGCGGCGCCTGTGGTTCAGTCGGTAGGGCGCCGGCCCCATATACCGAGGGTGGCGTGTTCAAACCAGGCCCTGGCCAAACTGCAACCAAAAAATAGCCGGGCGTTGTGGCGGGCGCCTGTAGTCCCAGCTACTCGGGAGGCTGAGGCAGGAGAATCGCTTAAGCCCAGGAGTTGGAGGTTGCTGTGAGCTGTGTGAGGCCACAGCACTCTACCAAGGGCCATAAAGTGAGACTCTGTCTCTACAAAAAAAAAAAATAGAAAAATTAGCTGGGCATTGTGGTGGGCACTTGTACTTCCAGCTACTAGAGAAGCTGAGGCAAGTGGATCACTTCAACCCAGGAGTTTGAGATTTCTATGAAGTAGGCTGACACCACAACATGATAGGATGAGACAGTCTCAAAAAAAAAATCATATTTCCTGAACATAGGTGTAAAAAATACTAAACAAAGAACCTCCCAAAAAATACTCATTAAATTAAGTCAAGCAATGTATATAAACAAAAACTACAGGCCAGGCAGGGTGGCTCATGCCTGTAATCCTAGCACTCTGGGAGGCTGAGGCAAGTGGATTGCTTGAGCTCAGGAGTTCAAGACCAGGCTGAGCAAGGGCAAGACCCTGTTTCTACTAAAAATAGGAAAAACAAAACTAGTGAGGTGTGGTGGGGGACACATGTAGTCCCAGCTACTCAGGAGGCTGAGGCTAGAGGATCACTTTAGCCCAAGAATTTGAGGTTGTTGTGGGCTATGAGAAAGAAGAAAGAAAGAAAGGAAGGAAGGAAGAGAAAAAACTACAATGTGCATGACCAAGTTTGATTTATTCCAGGAAAGTTAGCTTAATATTAGAAAATCAATTAATATAATTCATGGCATTGATGTACTGAAGCTAAAGAATCATTTCCATAAATGTAGAAATTTTTCAATAAAATTCAACATCTATAGCCGGGCGTTGTGGTGGGCGCCTGTAATCCCAGCTGCTCGGGAGGCTGAGGCAGGAGAATCCCAGAAGCCCAAGAGCTAGAGGTTGCTGTGAGTCTTGTGACATCATGGCACTCTACTGAAGGCGGTAAAGTGAAACTCTGTCTCTACAAAAACAAACAAACAAAACAAACAAATTCAACATCTATCCTTTTTTTGTTTTGCAGTTTTTGGCCAGGGCTGGGTTTGAACCCACCACCTCCAGCATATGGGGCCGGCACCCTACCCCTTTGAGCCACAGGCGCCGCCCCAGATCTATTCTTTTCTTAAAAAATCTTGTAAAGGAAATAGCCGGGCGTTGTGGCGGGCGCCTATAGTCCCAGCTGCTCGGGAGGCTGAGGCAGGAGAATCGCTTAAGCCCAGGAGTTGGAGGTTGCTGTGAGCTGTGTGAGGCCACGGCACTCTACCGAGGGCCATAAAGTGAGACTCTGTCTCTACAAAAAAAAAAAAAAAAAAATCTTGTAAAGGGCCGGTGCCTGTGGCTCAGTGAGTAGGGCGCCAGCCTCATATACCGAGAGTGATGGGTTTGAACCGGGCCCTGGCCAAACTGCAACAAAAAAAAATAGCCGGGCGTTGTGGCGGGCACCTGTAGTCCCAGCTACTCAGGAGACTGAGGCAAGAGAATTGCCTATGCCCAAGAGCTGGAGGTTGCCGTGAGCTGTGACGCCATGACACTCTACTGAGGGCAACAAAGAGACTCTGTCCCCCCCTCAAAACAAAATCTTGTTAAGATACTAGGAATAAAAGAAAATGTTCTTAACCTGATAAAGGCCATCTAGAAAAAACCTGTAGTAAAGATGTTTAGCTGTGCAATGTTTAAATCATGTCCTTTAACATCAAGAATGAGGAAGCCACTATCACATTGTAGCCCCTGCAATAAGACAAGAAAAATAAATAACAGGAGAAAATAAAATTATCATTATTTGCAGATTTTTTTGTTATACCAAAACACAAACAAACAAATAAAACAAAATAGCTCTGGGTGGCACCTGTGGCTCAGTCGGTAGGGCGCCGGCCCCATATACCGAGGGTGGAGGGTTCAGGCCCAGCCCCGGCCAAACTGCAACCAAAAAGATAGCCGGGCGTCGTGGCAGGCGCCTGTAGTCCCAGCTACTCGGGAGGCTGAGGCAAGAGAATCGCTTGAGCCCAGGAGTTGGAGGTTGCTGTGAGCTGTGTGAGGCCATGGCACTCTACCGAGGGCTATAAAGTGAGACTCTTGTCTCTACAAAAAAAAAAAAAAAATAGCTCAATGGGAAATCTATGAGGGTAAATACCTCCTAGGAAAAATCTGCATGAAGCAAAAGAAATGTTAACACATTTGAGATAGGAATTATGTTTGGTGGAAGGAGGGAAATAAGATTAGGAAAGGGCATGTGGGAGTTTCAAAGCTACTGAAAGTGTTAGATTTCTTCTTCTGAAGACAATGTTCATTTTTATTCTAAAAATGCATAGATTGATTTTGACCTCTGTTTGCATAGATGATATTTATGGACAGAATTTCTCGCAGTAAAATCACATCAGGTGATTTTTTTTTTTTTTTTTTTTTTTGCCCAGTGCTTTTTCTGATAAATTGAAGAGATTATTACAATAATTAGGTGTCCTCTCCTATACTCCCCACTGCCCGTGATAAAGCTCTTATTAGACATGGCTATTTTGTCACCACTGAGCCACTCCTCATTCCCCACAAGTCCCTGGTGTGGGGACTGGGCAGTGAGTGGGTGCAACCTGTTGTCTCCAGCAGATACTGGGGGCCATGGAGTCTCAGGTCGGGGGGGGCCCGGCCGGCCCAGCCCTGCCCAATGGGCCACTCCTTGGTACAAATGGAGCCACTGATGACAGCAAGACCAACCTCATCGTCAACTACCTGCCCCAGAACATGACCCAGGATGAGTTCAAGAGTCTCTTCGGCAGCATTGGTGACATTGAGTCCTGCAAGTTGGTTCGGGACAAGATCACAGGTGTGATGGGGCAGGTGTGACCCTCATGGGTGTCTCAAGGCTAACAGGGGCAAGAGGCGGCTTAGGGACCTGAGATTTGATGGGGAGATGGGTTTGGCCCTGAGTAAAGGTCTCAGGAGTGATGGAAACAGGTGGGACTCTAGGTCTAAGATGTCTAGGAAACTCATGAGGGTGGGATCTTGGTGGGGAGGGGTCAGTCTATCAGGCCTGGGTTCAGGAGAACACAAGTTAGCAGGTCCTTATCCTGGTCCTGCCCACAGGGCAGAGCCTTGGCTACGGGTTTGTGAACTATTCTGACCCCAGCGATGCAGACAAAGCCATCAACACCCTCAACGGCCTCAAATTGCAGACGAAGACCATTAAGGTTGGTACCTCATTCCCTAGTCCCCCCAATGACTGCCCACCTGGACTATCCCAGGCCTCCACTGCCCCCACCCCTCCACATATCCATTTCTCCGCTCCAACTCCTCCAAGGAATCCCAGCCAGGCTACCCCTTGGGGAGGGGATAGCAATAGCTTTGCCTCCCTGAACCTCAATTTCCTCACCTGGCAATGGGGACAATACCAGCCCCACTTTCTCTGGAGGCTCAGTGAGTTAGCTACCGCCTGGAGGTAGGACAGCAACCAGGGTCCTATGAGCTGGCCCTCCCACATTTGTCATGGAAATGGAGTGGGGACCCATCTGCCATCTGAAACTTAATTAGGTTCTGGGAGGGCGGGATTAGGGGTGGGCCCCTCCTCCATGACCTCCCCTCAGCAGCTGCAGCTGGGACCTTACTAGCACAGGTTCCCTGGGGGGGATCGCCATGGAAACCCCCCTCTCTAGGTTGCCTGGGGGTGTTTGGGCTCTGCCCTGCAAATCTGCTTCTGGACCCTGGGGGAGGCTGGGATGTGGGGTGCCCATCTGGCCCCCAATTGGAGGTGGGAATGGAGCTGCAGGAATCTCTTCCTTTTCCCTGATGAGGGGACAGAGGGTGGAAATCGTATTGTAACCCAGTGGGCCCTCCATGGCCAACTAGACCTAGAAACCCCAGGGCATGAGGGTGGACCCTAGTGACCATAGTGTGATGGAGAGACGCTTCATGTGTGTGCGTGTGCATGTGTGCACCCATGTGTGTGTTGCCCTGAACTGTGAAATGTGGTGTTTATGGTCCAGGTGTCTCGTAACTCACTGTGGCTCTGGCTGGGACGAAGTTTTTGTGGGACACAGTGTCCACAGAGTGGCTGTCCTTGAGTGGTTCTGGCTATGTAAGACTTTAGGTGTTTCCCTATGTGTCTGTGGGAATTGGTGTTTATTTGGCAGGTGCTTTGTGGCACTATGACTTCAGTTGTGACCTGGTGGGGAATGAAAAGGGGTTGTCTGCCTCTGGCTGAATGTGTGTCAGGTGATGTGGTATGGGTGTGTCTACCTGTGCCTCATTAGGGGGAGAACGTGTGTGGCATTGTGCACTTGTGTGGCAGGTGGCCTGACGAGTGTGTGGTTCTGAGACCTGTTCTGGAAATTCTTTAAGACTCACTTCTGCTCTGGTAGATGCTGACCAAAAAGATTGCCAGCTGCTTGCCGTGTACCGGGCCTCACCCAGTATGGGGACACAGGAGGAATTTGGCCTGTCCCTGCCCTTGGGGACCCCATGTCTTAGATGGATGGGAAAGGCCCATGAAAACTTACTCTGTGGCCAGGCATGGAGGCTCACACCTGTAATCCCAGCACTTTGGGAGGATCCTTTGAGGCCAGAAGTTTGAGACCAGCCTGGGCAACATAGCAAGACCCCATCTCAAAAAAAATAAAAAAATTATCCAGACACGGTGGCACAACCTCCAGCTACTTAGAAGGCTGAGGTGAGAGGATCATTTGAGCTCAGGAGTTGGAGACTGTTGTGAGCTATGATTGCACCACTAACACTCCAGCCTGGGTGACAGAGCAGGACTTAGACAAAACAAAACAAAAATCTACTCTGTGCTGGGCAGCACCTGTGGCTCAGTCGGTAAGGCGCCGGCCCCATATACCGAGGGTGGCGGGTTCAAACCCGGCCCCGGCCAAACTGTAACCAAAAAAAGAATAGCCGGGCGTTGTGGCGGGCGCCTATAGTCCCAGCTACTCGGGAGACTGAGGCAAGAGAATCGCTTAAGCCCAGGAGTTGGAGGTTGCTGTGAGCTGTGTGAGGCCACGGCACTCTACCGAGGGCCATAAAGTAAGACTCTGTCTCTAGAAAAAAAAAAAAAATCTACTCTGTGCTACTGATGATGCCAAACACCAAAACCCACGCAGGTCTCCTTTCCTCCACTTCCAAACCTGATCCATCAGCAAGTACTCACCCCTCATGGCTTCCAGCTCCATAGGGAAGAGAGAAAACCATCAAATACAAATACACTGCCATGGTTTTTAAAACTACTATTAGAGAAACAACAGGCCAATGTGTTTGTCTTTTATTTTCTGGTGTACACAATTATGTTAATCAGAATCCCCCCCACCTGCGGCCACAAGCCGAATTCACCCTGACCTGGTTTCTCTATTTTGTTGACTTTTTAAAAATTTTTATTTATTTACTTATTTATTTGGAGACAGTGTCTCACTATGTTGCCCCAGGCTAAATTGCTCTGCCGTCATAGCTCACAGCAACCTCAAACTCCTGGGCGTAAGCCATCCTCTTGCTTCAGCCTCCTGAGTAGCTGGGACTACAGATGCCTGTCACAATGATCAGCTAGTTTTTCTCTTTTTAGTGGAGACAAAGCCTCAGTCTGGTTCAGGCTGGTCCCAAACTCCTGAGCTCAAGAATCCTCCTGCCTCTGCCTCCCAGAGTGCTAGGATTATAGGTGTGAATTCTGGCCAGATGAGATGCGGTGGCTCATACCTGTAATCCTAGCACCTCAAAAGGCAGGAGCATGCTTGATCTCAGAAGTTTGAGATCAGCCTGAGCAAGGTCATGACCCTGTCTCTACCAAAAAAAGAAAAATTAGCCATGCATTGTGATGGGCACCTGTAGTCCCAACTACTCAGGAGGCTGAGACAGGAGGATTGCTTGAACCCAAGAATTTGAGGCTCCTGTGAGCTAGGCTGGCACCACAGCACTGTAGCCTGGGGCAAGAAGTGAGACTGTCTCAAAAAAAAATTTGTTCTTTCTTTTTTTTTTTTCAAACCACTAGACAATATGGGATAATTGGTTATTTCTATGAACAAAGTACACCCTCACAACTCACTGTCCCTCACAACAGGCAGGCCCTCAACAATGACCCTTGTCTACCCAGAGGTTAATTTAGAAGAAATAGAAAATTAAAATGAGGAGGAGGGTCGTTCATGCTCCGCTTCTCCACCCAGTGGCAGATCACTCACCCAGCATTTTGGGAGGGCCTCCATGCCACATTTCTAGGATATTGATAAACACACAATGAGATGGGGGTCACATAATCCTCACTGCTTTATAAATAGACTTTTCTTTATCTTACTTTACAATACCCACCACTGTTTTGGGGAAGTAAATATACATGGCCACCATTTTTTAAACAGTGGCAGAGAGAGTTTCATTGTTGGGTTGGACCACAATTAATAACATGGATTGAATGATTAAACTAAAGCATGTCTAATTCCCAACTGAGAGGAGTGCTTTGAGAGAAAATAGTAGAGGTGGAGGTGGAGACACCAAACTCAAATGGCAGAAGACAGGGAGGACATTTCAACTGAGACTTTGGAGAAGAAAGAGGAGGAAGAGAGCTCCAGACGGAGAGAACAGGAAATGCAAAGGCCGTGGGGCTCAGACATACCTGGTGGGTTTAGAAAAAAACAGAGAAAACATGTGGCTTAAAGGAAGATGAGGGCAGGGAAGAGATAGGGGAGAGCATGCAGTGCATTGTGAGCCCAGAGGAGGACTTTGGCCTTAATGCTGAGGAAGTGAGAGCCATGGACTGTTCTGGGCAGACCCCAGACAGGACCTGGTTCTTGTGCTCACAATCGCCCTCTGGTTACTGTGGGGGGAACGAACGGTGGGAGGAGGGACAGGGCCAAGGCTGCTGCACCTGTCCTGATGATTAATGTTGTAGGCTGGTTGGAAGGAGAGAGAAGTATATAGATTCTGAATAAGAAGGAATGCAGAGCTTGCAGGATTTATGGTGGATTGGAGGTGAGTGGGAAGAAAGAGAGGTTTTCAGGACAACCCAAACTGGGAACAAGAATACTCAGGAGGATGGAGCAGTTGTTACTAAGTCAGGGCAGGTTGGAGGCAGTTGTGAACTGCTGTGGCTACGCTGAGTGTAAAGTGCCCTGGACACCCTCACATGGGACACCGGAGGCAGGTGCAGGAGTGCAGATTGGGGACAATGTTTGGGAGTCACCAGCATGGAGATGGCTAAAGACCTGAGTGTCCCTGGTGGGGATCCAGCATAGTATACTGGAAGAAAGGGGGCCCATGTCCCCAACTTACTCACTGTCCAAAGGAGTGATGAAGTGTTGATGAACTCATCAAACTTAAGTTCAAGGCTATGTACAGTGGCTCATGCCTGTGATTTGAGAAGCTGAGGCAGGAGGATCACTTGAGGCTAGGAGATCAAGACAGCCTGGGCAGCACAGCAAGACCTCATTTCTAGGAAAAAAATTTTTTTTTTTTTAATTAGCCATGAGTGGTGGCTCTTACCTGTAGTCCCAGCACTTTGGGAGGCCAAGGTGGAAAGATCACTTAAGGTCAGAAGTTCAAGACCAGCCTGGGCAGTATAGTGAGACCCCATTTCTATAAAAATAGAAGAATTAGGCTGGGCATGGTAACTCACTTTGGGAGGTCAAGGTGGAAGGATCCCTTGAGCTCAGGAGTTTAAGACTGAGCAAAGCAAGACCCTGACTCCACTAAAAAAGTAGAAAAATAAGCTGGGTGTAGTGGCACATGCCTGAGTGTGGTGGTCACAGCTACTTGGGCAGCTGAGGTAGGAGGATTGCTTGAGCCCAGAAGTTTGAGGTTGCTGTAAGCTAGGCAGAGGGCATGGCACTCTAGCCCAGGCGATGGAATGAAACTCTGTCTCTAAATAAGTAAATAAATAGCCAGTCATGGTGACCCACGCCTGTAGTCCCAGCAACTCAGGAGGCTGAGGCAGAAGGATCCCTAGAGCCCATGAGTTTGAGGCTGCAGTGAGCTATGATTGTGCCACTGCACTCCAGTCTGGGCAACAAAGCAAGACCCTGTGTCTAATAAAAATAATATGGGAGTGTGAGCTGGTTATTTGGGAGACATGTGACTTCCTCTGGCAGCAAGTCCCCCTCACCACTCTATTCAGGCAGGAACACATTGTCATCACAACTACTGTGTCCCCTCCCACATGCCTGGCTCAGCCACAATCATGGTGATGCAAGAGATATTTATTAAGTGAATGGATGATGAGGTATTTCTGGGACTTTGTGGCAAGCTGGATGTGGCCTCAGTCTCTCCATTTGCGACATGAGTCTTCTCATTCCCATCCATCTGGCCCCCTCACCCAGGTGTCCTATGCCAGACCCAGTTCAGCATCCATCCGGGATGCTAACCTGTATGTCAGTGGGCTCCCCAAGACTATGAGCCAGAAAGAGATGGAGCAGCTCTTCTCCCAATACGGTCGCATCATCACCTCTCGCATCCTGGTGGACCAGGTCACAGGTCAGGCTGCCAGGGCAGGGGCAGGTGCTGGGCAGAAGCAGCGAGGTGGGACAGAAAGGGAGAAACTGGGAGGAAGTAGGGGAGGAGGTAGCAGTGAAGGAGAGGACAGAGTCCTCATGGTAGGACAACCTTTCACCATGGCAGGTGTCTCTCGGGGTGTGGGATTCATCCGCTTTGACAAGAGGATTGAGGCTGAAGAGGCCATCAAAGGACTGAATGGGCAGAAGCCACTGGGTGCAGCTGAGCCCATCACGGTCAAGTTCGCCAACAACCCGAGTCAGAAGACAGGGCAGGCTCTGCTCACTCACCTCTACCAGTCATCTGCCCGCCGCTACGCAGGTCCCCTTCACCATCAGACGCAGCGCTTCCGGTGAGCTCCCTGGAGACCCACCCAGAAACACTCCAGGCTCCCAGGCCAGAGCCCCAGGCTTGTGGCTTCCCTCCCTAAAGCCCATTCCTGCAGAGTGGGGAGTCATTGGATGGTGCCCACACCAGCAAAGTGGTGGATCTTTCTGGTGCCAAGGCCAGGCCCTCATATACAGCAGGCACTCCATGTGTGCTGACCACTATGATTGGCATTATTGGCATTAAGGATTTTGGAGTCAATTTCATTGGGGTCCAGCTTTGGTCACTCATTTTTCTTTTCATCTTTTTCTTATATTCCCTCTTACCATAGGCTGCTGCTTTTTCTTTTTCTTTTTTTTTTTTTTTTTGAAGTTTTTGGCCAGGGTTGTGTTTGAACCCACCACCTCCGGCATATGGGGCTAGCGCCCTACTCCTTTGAGCCACAGGCGCCGCCCTCTTTTTCTTTTTTTTTTAAAGCCAGTTAAATTTAGCAGCAGGAGGTTGAATACCAATTTTAGTGACACTAATGTTTTCTCTTTGTTTTGTTTTTTTTTGTTTTTTGAGAGTCACACTTTGCTACCCTCGGTAGAGTGCCATGGTAGTAGAGTGCTGTAGTGTCATAGCTCACAGCAACCTCAAACTCTTTTTGAGTTCAAGCAGTTCTCCTGCCTCAGCCTCCTGAGTAGCTGGGACTACAGGCACCTGCCACAATGCCCAGCTATTTTTATTTATTTATTTATTTATTCATCGAGACAGAGTCTCACTCAGTTGCTCTGGGGTTGAGTGCCTTGGCATCATAGTTCACAGCAACCTCCAACTCCTGGACTCAAGCAATTCCCTTGTCTCAGCCCCGCAAGTAGCTCGGACTACAGGTGCCTGCCACAACTCCCAGTTAGTTTTTCTATTTGTGGAGATGGGGTCCCACTTTGCTCTGGATGATCTCGAACTCCTGAGCTCGGGCAGTCCACCTGCCTCAGCCTCCCCAAGTGCTAGGATTACAGATGTGAGCCACCATGTCCGGCCCATGACACTAATGTTAATAAGCTCTGATAACCCACTACCATCAGACCAGCCTCATTTTTTATTTTTTAATTATGTTAAAACTTTTTATGAGGGCGGCACCTGTCAGTAAGTAGGGCACAGGCCCAATATACTGAGTGTGGTGGGTTCGAACCCAGCTCTGGCTAAACTGCAACAAAAAATAGCCCGGCATTGTGGTGGGCACTTGTGGTCCCAGCTACTTGGGAGGCTGAGGCAAGAGAATCACCTAAGCCCAAGAGCTGGAGGTTGCTGTGAGCTGTGATGTGAACAGCACTCTACTGAGGGTGACAAAGTGACACTCTGTCTCTAAAAAAAAACCTTTTTAAGAGATGGGGGTCTCTGTCATCCAGGTTTAAGTGCTGTGCTGCAATCATAGCTCACAGAAACCTCAAACTTATGGGCTCAAGTGATCCTCTTGCCTCAGCCTCCCAAATACCTGGGACTACAGGTGCCTTCCACCACATTTTGCTCGTTTTTTTAGTTTTTGTAAAGATTAGGGTCTTGCTTTGTTGCCCAGGCTGAACTTGATCTCCTGGCCTCAAGTGATCCTCCCACCTTGGTTGGGATTACAGGTGTACCCCCTATGCCCAGCCCCTCATCTGTGATGCTAATAATAACACCAAACATTTCAGGAGTGCCTGTCGCATGCTAGACACACTTATTTAGCACAACCTGAGGCATGTATTGTCCACATTTTCTAAACGGGGACCTTGAAGCGATGTAATTTGCTTTGCCCAAGCAGAGCATCGAAGAGACCAAACCCAGGATCCAGAATGAGTTGGTGCTCATAGCCACTCAAATGGGAGATAATGGAAGCCTCTGTGGGTCCTGGATGTCTGTGGCAAGTTATCTCTGTCCCACCCCTGGCCACCCAAGTGGTCCAAAAGAGCTGGCTGGGATTGTTACTGTAGCCTTTGTTAGGAATTATCCTTCCCCAGAGATCACAGCCCCTAGGCCCTGATGGATATGCCGTCTGGGAGGGGGAGGACGAGGACAGCAGTGCAGGCAAGAGGCAGTGCCCCAGTGACTGCGGTTCCGTGCCAGGCGGTGTCCAGCCGGGCGGGGAGCAGGCAGGCGGGTGGGGGCAGGGCTCTGCTGCATGCCTGCTGGGTGGGGGCAGGGAAGGCAGGCTGTTGGCCCATGTCATCACAGCATGGGGGCACATTCAGAGGCCACTTCTGACCACTGCTTCTGCCTCTGCAGGCTGGACAATTTGCTCAACATGGCCTATGGAGTGAAGAGGTAACAGTGCCCCCAGCCCATTATCCCTACCCTTTGTCAGCCCTATTTCTCATGCTCCCAAGTCCACCAGCTTAGCCATGTCTAACCGGGTCTGGGAGTAGCCATGTCCGGTGTTCCCAGAAGTGCTGCTCTTGGGACCTTTCTGCCCTATAAGATTGCTTCTCTGGAGGCTCTGTGGCATAGAGCTGCTATAAAAATGTGTGGTTCTTGTAGAGGCTCTCTTTAGTTCCTTTTTTCTATACCAATGACAGGCAGCATTGCCCAGGATACAACGTGCTCTGTGTTCTCACATTAAGTGCCTGAATTCCTCCCTTGCCACTATTAATCATCATTGCTGAGGGTCACAGAATCACCCCATGTGCCCTGAAGTCGAGGACAAACCTTGAGGCCCCCATAGCATAGCACTGCACGCAACTCTGACCTTGTGAAGGTCTCCATGTTTATTTTGTGACAAGCTGTTGAGCACGTGCTGAGTCCCAGCCAGGCCCTCTTCCGAGGGCTGGCGACCCTATGTGTTCCGGCCAGGCTTGGACTTGGGGGGACGTGAAAAGTTACCAAGCATTTAGTGAGCGCTCAATAAAACATAGCTGCTATTGTGATTATTGTTACTGTTCTCTGTGATCTCAGTCTAGATGGGTAGGGGACAGGTAAATGAACACTGACGAGGTATGATGGAGACACAGTAGGGACTCCCTTCACCCATAGGAGGTGACATCAGTGCAGAGACCTCAAGATGAGGGGCTGAGTGGAAAGGGAGTTCCAGCAGCAGGCAGGAGCAGCCTGTGCAAAGACCCAGAGGAGGGAGAGAGTGGTTCAGGTCCTCGGGGTCCTCCCTCTACTTGAGGAGTTGAGTCTGGTTAGGTGAACGTGAAAGGACAATTCTGTCTGTCCTTTCGGTAATTCATTTGACAAACGCCTTTGGAGGGTTTCGTTAATTCACTCAAGAAACACCTCCTAAGTGCCAGCCAGGCGCTGTGCTTGAGCTCTGGGCATAGGCAGGCACAAGCCCTTACAGGGAGAGGGAGCCAGCAGCGGAGATATGATTTGGACAGGAAAAGGCTGGAGGGGGCAGGGAGTCCAGGTGAGTCACGTGGTGAAGTCAAAGGCTGCCTTGAGAAGGTGACTTCTGGGAGTGGGCCTCCTGACACATGAGGGCAGCAGCCAGAGTCGTATAGAGAGTTGGGACCAACTGCACCAAAGGTCACAGGGTTAGGTAGCGGTTGGGGTCATGCAGCATAATGTTCAGGGAGAGTCAGAGGTCAAGACAGGGTCCTCAGTGAGTTAGAGTTGGGGTTACAGACAGGGTCAGAGATGGGGCCCTCCTGACCAGCATAGGCATCACAGTACAGTCAGGAGTCCTGAAGGTATCAGGGGTCCAAAGGAGTTAGAGGCATGTGGGGGGTCAGGGCAGAGCCCGCGTGACCCCCAAAGTAGTCCCCTGTCGCTCATCGCCAGGTTCTCGCCGATCGCCATCGATGGCATGAGCGGCCTGGCTGGCGTGGGCCTGTCAGGGGGTGCAGCAGGTGCCGGCTGGTGCATCTTCGTGTACAACCTGTCGCCCGAGGCAGACGAGAGCGTGCTGTGGCAGCTGTTCGGGCCCTTCGGGGCAGTTACCAATGTCAAGGTCATCCGTGATTTCACCACCAACAAGTGCAAGGGCTTTGGCTTTGTCACCATGACCAACTACGACGAGGCGGCCATGGCCATCGCCAGCCTCAATGGCTACCGCCTGGGCGAGCGTGTGCTGCAGGTGTCCTTCAAGACCAGCAAACAGCACAAGGCCTGAGCCACTGCCCTCCCCGCCCGTCCTCCCACCCCTCCCCGGGCAGCAGAGAAAGAGAGAAGGGGCCCGAGAGAGACAGCGCAGGCAGACCCACGGACGACGTGAGGGACCCACATCCTTGTGAAGCCACAGGGTGAGCACAGCACTTGGGGGAATGGGAGGGTGTGCCGGGAATGCCGGTGCCCGGGGGTCCCTGCTCCATCCTCTTGCCCCAACCCCAGGCTGAGCTGGTCACTCTCTTGTCTTGGATTGGTTCATGGTGAAGGTTTTTGTTTCTTTTTTTGGCTAAAAAGAAAGCAGAGGTGTGCCACTACCTGACCCTTGGCCACCCTTCATGGGATGGCTTGGGGACTAATGGGGGTGACCTCCCAGGCCCCCTTGCCCAGGCCTTCCCAACTCCTAGGTGGGCTTGGGGAGGGGAACAGGTTTAAAAATCCCCAAAAAAATGAAAGGAGAGGAGGCAGTGTGGGCACCCCTGGCCCAGGGCCCCCTTGGTGGGACGTGGGGAGCCAGGGATAGGGCAGGAAGCAGAAACAAAATGAAAAAAAAGGGGGTGGGGTGGGTGGGAGGGGTCTTAAGAAAAACTCTATTTTTGTAAAAAGGGAAAAAGACCTCGTGGAGAATTTTTACTGGGGATTCTTGAACTTGAAAAAAAAAAAGACAAAAAAAAAAGAAAATATTTTGGCAGGTTATGTTTACCAACTGGGGCAGGGGTGTGTCAGGGAATGGGGGCTGATTAGAGTCCACGTGGGGGGGCCATACAGAGAAACAACCATGCAAAGACACACGGGGGACACACTCATACCTCGGGGACACACAGCAGCACAGAGACATGCCCCCAGACACATTGAGGGGACTCACTGGCCAAACTCAGACATGTGGACAGGATTAGACAGAAGGAGACAGGAGTTGGGGGTACAGCAAGGTGGATATGGGCAAACTCGGACACAGATGTATGTGGGCATGTACATGTGGGTATGAGAATACGTCCATCAGCCCACGTACACACATGAAAGTTGAGACAGATATATTTGGACATCAAATCTGGACATCCAGTCACAGACAAACACACACACCACCCAGGGACACACAGACATGCCCTTAGCATCCCCACAGACCCAGGTAGGAGGTCCCACCCCAGACCCTGCCTGGTCACTACCACATCCTCCTGGTCCCCCCCATACCCCTCCCGCAGGTTCTCTGCAGAGCTCTCTCCTGGACCCTTGGTGGTCTCCCTGCCGCCCATGAACACAGGCGTGCACACACAATGTCCATGCACCCAGACACACAATACCTCGTTCCACTTTGGCATCACAGTGGGCTGGAGGCAGCACCCACCCACAACACTTGAGGCCAAAGGACCCCTGTCCCTGTGGCTAAGCCTCCCTGGGCCAAGGCCTTGCATGGCCCGCAAAGCCAACAGGAAGGCCCAGCTCTGAGCCTCCTCCACTGGGCCAGGCCTCCCCTGGCAGCAGCACCGAACACTCCTCGCCAGCCCCAGGGTGGATGGGCCCAGGGCCTAGCCCTATGAACCTTCCTGTCCACTTGTCACCCACCTACCCCCTTTTGGTTTGTTGGGGTTTTTCTTTTCAAATCGGTGAAGGCAATGGACACAGCCCCCCTCCCAAGCTCCAGCTCTGGCTTCTGTCTGGACTTTGCATCTCTGTAGTTTTCTTTCTTTTTAAAAAAGTAATAATAAAATTCCAACAGAAGCCACACAGGCTGGAGTCCTTGGAACCACTCCCTGAACCCCACTCCCGCACAGGCCAGTCAGAACTGAGAATCGCAAAACCCCAACTCTAGCTACAGTTGAGTTGCTTTCCTGCCCCCACCCCCATGTCCCCACGTTTGGTGTCTGGCCATGGCCCTATCTGACTGTCCAGCTCTCTCTCCCCTACCCCTCCCGGTGTTGTTATTAAACGTCTGTGGAGCTTCTGCTGCAAGGAACAAAAAGAAAAAAAAAATCAGAAAAGTGACAAAAAAACACAAAGAAGAAAAATAAGCGACAAGGAAAAAAACACAGAAATTTTTCTAAAAAGGAAAAAAAAAAAAGACATAAACTGGCACCAGTTAACTTTCTTGTACTTTTTTGCTGAATTTAGCTTCTTGTAGTTTTAACTTATTGCTATGTTAACTATTTATTATTCCTGTTGCCCTGTAAGGACATCTGTGTATATTTCTGTTACTTCATCCAGTTTGCAAGTTAAAGGAACGATGATGTTCTCTTTGTTTCTTTAAGTTTTGCTGAGACGTGGTTATGCCTAATTTATTTATAAAAGGGGAAGTGGAATCATTAAAGTAATAATAATTATTAATAACAGTAATGGTAGCCAAGTGGCACCCGGGGGCGTGTGCTCCATGGGGCAGTCCCCAGGGCCAGCAACGTCCGGGGTCTTAATGGGATTATTTTTGCTCTTGTCTTGAGAATTTTTTCAGTCCTATTTAGCTGGTGAAAACCCTAGCTTGTTCTTGATACATGAACCTATTTATTCTTGTGGTTTTAAGTCCTCCCTGCCCTCTCCCCTGAAGCAGGGCAGAGACTCCCCCCAGTGGGTCCACCCTTCTCCCCTGCTTTCTTGAGGCCTCTCTCCTCTCCGCCCTCCACACGTGGGAACACACGTCCCCGTGGGAGGCGTCTGAGCAATAAAGGCTGGCTTTGTCCCCTGCCCTGGGGGAGCCAGGCTCCAGATAGGGGGCACCTCCCCACACCCCCAACCAAGGCCTGCAGCCCCCAAGACTTGGGAAGGGACTTCATTTTCTAAAACACTAAACTCAGCCCAGCCAAGCCCCCACCCTGGAGGCCAGCCTGTCACCCCAAGGGGCCAGGCCAGGGCTCCCAGGAAAAGAGGAGGCCTTGGGTCTTCCACGTCCCTGGGGGCAGAGACAGGCAGGGCCTGTGGGGAGAGGGCTCAGCCCCTCCAGCCCTCCCTTCATCCCATTATTTATTTGGAAGGTTTCAAATCATGACAGAGTCCATGTTGGAGGTGATAAAGAACTGTTTAAAAAAAAAAAAAAAAAGACAAAAAAAAAAAAAAAAAAACACAACCCAACACTTTTGCGTTGCGTTTAGACTATTTATTACCAGGATTATAGGCCTGGCCGCGGTAACAGACTTTTACATGGAATTGTTTAATTATTTGTACTTTTCATGCCAGAAAATAAAAGTTCTGAATCTTACGGCTTTGGGTGGTTGTACATGAAGTGTCCTGTGGGACAGTGCCCAGGCTGCTGTCCCTCTGGGCCTGGGTCTCATCTGGAGCAGGAGCTGTGCCCCAGGAGGGAACCTGTGGTTTCCCCACAGCACTGATGAGGGTGGGATACTGACCCAGAGGGAAGTACAGATGCAAGCAGTTCAGGGTCCATCTGATGGGCATCTTCCTGGGATTGGCCCTCAGCCTACCCCTGCCCAAGTTCATGCCCATTCCCAACAGTGAGGCAGACACAGCTGAGTTTGGGTGGGGGGATCACATTTATTGGTTTGAGGTCACAGTCATTCACGTGTCCCCACCAGGAGGGGAGACCAGGCAGTGGGCAGGGGCATGGCCACTAGGGTGGGGGGCCCAGGGAGGGTGAGCTCCTTTATCCCATCTTTGCAGGCCACTGAGGCCTGGGAACATGGCTCAGCCCCACCTGGGCTCCGAGAGCAAGACACGAAGTCCACGAGGGTCCTGCCCCCATGAGGGAGAGCAGGAGACCCAGAGGCAGGTCTGATCAGTGATCCACAGACACAGGGGCAGGTGGGCACAAGAGCTGAGGGCTGCTTTTATGCCTTCTCGAGGTTCTGAGGTGGAAGGGAGACCACATTAGAATGCTAGGAACACGGACAGAGGTATGGGTCGTGGTGATATGAGTCAATCTTCCTCAAACCCTGCTGCCCACCCAAAATGAGGCAGCTGGGACCCCACCTCTGCGCCTGTGTGGCTAGAGCTCATCATGGTCACCATCGGCTGGTGGCTCAGGTGGTGGCTCCAGGCAGGCAGCTGGTGTCATCAACTCCATGAGGTACTCACAGCGACTAGGCTCTGTGGTACTGATCACCACGGTTTCCTTCCCGCACAGGAGGCGCACCTGTGATGGGGTAGGCAGGTGCTCTGGTGGGTTCAGCCGGTCCAGGGTCTTCCCCTACTTCCCCAGCCAGGCAAGCACTTACCGTGGTAGATCGGTTGGGGCCCTGCCAGCAGCCTGTGCCCTGCTCATACTTCATGGCACTGAACTTGTCATGGTCAGGGCCAGCCCATGAGCCCCAAGTGCTGTGGAAGAGTGGGGGTGCTGAGGGCCAGCTGGCTGCAGGGAGCAGAGGTCAGGGGGCAGAGCCCAGCCCAAGCCTACTCACCCAAGATTGGTGGGGGAGCCACCAAGTTTGGGTTTTTGTGAGACCAGCTTAAAGGGGCAGAGCCGGTAGACGTATCTGTGGATGCACAGGACTAGTAAGTGGGGGTGGGGTGGGGGCATGGGGACCCTGGCCTCCTCCCCACAACTTCTCCCTGTATCTTCAAAGTCCCTTAGGAGGGGTTGCCTCAAACTCCACCAACTGGCCCTGAGGCTTCTGTTTCTCCCTGAAGCACATGGGTGTTCCCCTCAAACCACTCCTTCAGGATCCCCCACCACCCTACCCTGAGGATGGAGGGTGTGGGGAGAGGATGGGCATGGGGGACGCACTCGTTGGTGGTGAGCTCGTAGCACTGGCTGTACAGGTAGGCGAACTCCCCGTTGGGGCCAAAATCAAAGGAAATCTCCTGCTCTAGGTTCCTAGAAGGGGAGGGTGAAGGGTTCAGAGGCAACCAAGGACACCGAAGTGTGACACAGGAGGGCTGGGTAGAGCAGTGAAGGGCCACTCAAGGCTGTCTCCCCTGTGGCCTCCAGGGGTCCCTCCCTGCAGAACCCAGACCCGCCCAATGCTTGGTTGCCTGGGTGACTCCCTGTCCCCAGCTCCTTCGGGAGTCCAGCAGCGAATGCTGGGGACAGGTGGCACCACCGTGATTCAGGCCCTGGTACCTGATGGATTCTTCCATGTCCTTCAAGGAACGCTCAGCCTCCTCAAACTTGTTTCGGGCCTCCTGGGCAGCTGGGGTAGTACAAGGGGAGGACATAGATGTCAGGTGTCCCCATGCCCATTCAGGAAGATGGCAAGGAGGTGCCATGGGTGTACATGCATCCCCCTGCCACTGGGGCTTGCCCTGTGCAAGGATTGAGCCCAGAAAGGGCTCAGGGATCTTGCCAGCCACAGGGAAGCCCCACCCCACTGCCCAGGCTCCTGGGGCCTGGCTGGCTTCTAGCCTACCAGAGGTGACACAAACAAGCCACAATCCATGGAGAGGCTAGCGGGTCCCTGGGGCCCGAGAGGGTGGTACTGGCTTGCCTCAGGCCCCAGTCCGCCCCCAAGGCCTCCCAAGACACCCAGGCTTGCTCAGAAGCCAGCCAAGCTCACGGTGGAGGAAGGCAGACCAGGTGGCACTAATTCTCCCCAGCTGTGCGGAGATCCCACCAAGGCAAGACATGCAGAGCTGTCTCCACCTGAGGCCTCACTCACCATCGATCAAGGCCTGTGTCTGCTCACTGTAGGGCGGCATCTTGTCCTCCTGGGCAGCAGTGGGGCTGGCAGGCTGGGGGGGGCCAAGCGGGGATGGGGCCTCCTGGGGAAGGGTAGAGTCAGAAGGCTGCCCCCACCCCTTTTCCCCCAGACACATACCTTGGGCTGCTCCCCCAGCACCTCGGAATCATCTTCTTCCTCTTCCTCCTCCTCAGCCTCTTCCTCAGCTGCCTCCCCCTCCTCCTCCTCCTCCGTGGGTGATGAGGGCACTGGGGGATGCTCCTCCTTAGGCTCTGTCACGTCAGGGGCAGACGGCGCTGGCAGGTCAGTAGGCAGTGCCTGGCAGGCAGGCAGGCAGGGTAGTCAGTAGTCGGTGCTGTGGACTCAGGGTCTGTCCCCACCTGCCCTTCCACCCCAGGTCCACACGCACTGAGCGGCCTATGGGAAGGCATAGCCATCTGGGGAGGGAGAAGCCTCTGTGAAGGGTGCCCAGCTGGCCAGGGTGGCCCACTGCCAGAACTGGAGGCAGCTCCTTTGTGAGGCGCTGGGGGTAGGGCAGGGGCAGGACCACAGTGTGTGCCCTCCTCACCCCCAACTGACCTCAGACCGGTACTTGTCCTTGATGACAGCCCAGACACGGTCATAGAAGGAGGCGGGATCCACCTGCGTTTCACCCCCGAGGAGGGTCTGTGTGCAGCAGGGGTGGTGTCAGAATTATGGCCTCTCTGTGCCACTCCAACCTGGTATACTGCTGGCGTTTGGGCTGCAGTGCCAGGCTCTGTGCCCTGCCCTGGGTGGGGAGGGATGAGGTGCTGCCACTGAAAGGGGGCAGCACAAGTCTGCGGTTGAGAGGGGAGGGGCCCAGGGTGAAGAGACCCAGGCGCAGGGGAGAAGCTGAGACAGAGAGGGATGGAAAGATGGAGGGAGGAGAAACTACACAGGAGCAGAGAGCACCTCCCCCAGAGAGAGGAGTAGGGTACATAATTGAGGGGACTGGGAGCATGTGGGAGGGGCAGGCATAGGAAACAGGAGCTCTAGCCTGACTGGCTCCAGCCCAGGTCCCACCCGCAGGGGTAAGTGGCCCTGGACAGCTACCAGTCACACCAACTAAGGCACCCCCAAGAGCTCCCCAAGGGGACAGCCCAGGACTGCTGTTCCCTCCTTTGCCCTGAGGTTACCCTAGGGCAACGCTTCCTAGAAACTCCAAGACTAAGGAAAGCCAAGGTACCTGGGCTTCTGCTTCGGAGAGTGCCCCATCCCCATCTGTGTCCAGTTCCACATGGGTCTGGAGCTCAGCCACGGATACTCTGCAGGGTAGGGCAGGTAGGTAGGTGAGGCCAGGGTCACTGCACAGCCTGTCCTCCCCATCCAGGTCCCATCCCAAAACTTGTTTCAGGACCTCGAGGGTAGGGAGTGCAGGAAGCTGCAATGAGGTAGGGTCCAGAGCCAGGACATCAATCCAGCCCGACAGCTCCAGGAGGGGCAGCTCCTGCTGGGCCAGGCACCCCATCCTGCCCCCACCCCAACCACTAACCAGGGCATAGCCCCTGCATCCCCCATGATCCTCAAGAACCCACCCTCCACCAGGGGACCAAACAACTTCAGGACAGCTGGGATTTCAGCCCTGAGCTGGCTTCGGCCAAAGCAAACCGGCCACAGAGTTGGTATGAAATGTAATTAATTGATCCCTAGACCCAAGCACTCAGACTAGGCTCCATACCCAGGTAAGGAGGTGTCCTTACCCCGTCATCCAGAGATTCTAACCCCATCTCATGCATGAATACACAGAGGCCTGATCTGACAGATGCTGGGTCAGCCCAGACCACGTGGTAGAAGACCCAGAGGGACTGTGGCTGATCTCTTAAACAGTGATGGGAGAGGGGACCCTAGGGCCAGGACATGCAGGTCCAGCTCAGGGACACTCACAACCCGTCCATGTTGTCATCCAGTTCCTGGAAGGCATCAGCTGCCAGCTCCTGCTCCCTCTGAGCCCTGGTGGCAGCCAGCTGCTCTGTGGAGGGGCCAGCTCTGTCACCCTGGGCCCTACCTACTGGGTCCCACCACCTCAAAACCTACTTTCCACCCTCCACCAGTACCCCACAGGGCACCTGCTGTTTACAGATGGTCTCTCTTCTGCCTGCCTCATTTCCACCTACCCTGGGTAAAGGGGTAAAGAGCCTACTGTATATCAGGCTTCAACTTGATCCTCTGCAAACAGAATAACAGCTGATGCCTCCTCTGCAGAACCTTGGGTTACCTCAGGAGATCTCAAAGTGTCCCCAAAGACCTGGCTGACACTGGCCCTCTCACAGATGAGGGCCTGAGGGGGTCCTTGAGGCTCAGGTGGGTGAGCTGAGCTAATTTTCTAAGTTTTTTTTGCAGAGATGCTATGTTGCTCAGGCTGGTTTTAAACTCCTGGGCTCAAGTGATCCTCCTGCCTCAGCTTCCCAAAGTGCTGAGATAGCAGGCACTGCCCACCCCCAGTCGGGCCTGCAGATCCCATCTCCTGCCTCCAGAGATGGACATGTGACCCAGGCCTACCCAATCAAAACCTGCATTGTAATCCCTGGCTCCAAGGGATTAGTTCATGGATAGTCATGGGATCCAGATTGAAACAATGGGAACCTGTCCTGGGATCTGTGCTGGGGCTTTTGGGAAAATGGTGTTCTCTATCTGCTGGGGCTGCCAACCTGGGAGGAGAAAGGCCTGGCTCCTGTGGTCATGCTGGCACAGGTAGGAGAGATAGAGTCCCAAGGTAAGGGGCAGACTCCCAATGGACCTGAAGCTTCTATTGATGAAGTGGATTCAAGCTGGATTTTTGTCACACATGTCAAAAGAACCCTAATCACTTGAGGGCAGCTACCTCAGGGTCTTTGTACCTGTTCCCGCTGCCTGGCTCACTCCTCCTTCTGGAGGCAGGGGCTTTGTCCCATGCCATATTGCTAGCATCAGAAGTATGCCTGGCAGACAACAGGGGCTCAGCAAATATTCACTGGATGTACTGAACTACTTGTTATGTGAAATCAGGGTGAGCCAGTCAGCAGGAAAGCAAGAATGCAGTGGATACCCAGAGAGACACCAATTAATAGCATGGCCTTAGAGAGGGGGCTGTCCTGGTTCTCAATGGACACTTAGTTCCTCGTTTCCAGCCTTGCAGGTAGCTAGGACCACGCCTTCAAATCCTTCTAGCAATGCTCTGTCCTTTAACTGCTTTGCAGTGGTTTTCCATCCACCCTACCTCCCCCTTCTGTCCTGTTTCCACAGTGTGTCTCTAATCCATGGAACACACTGAGCATCCTGGGACTAACAATGAGGAACAAGGCTTCCCATTTCCCCTAATGGCAACACAACCTATCAATAGCAAAAGATGTTAAAGCATAAGGAATCATCTTTTTAAAGCCAACTAAGGTAAAAGATATAGCCAGGGCAAACCAGGAACTCTGGAAGGTAAGGAAATATAAAAGTCACTTTGCTCTAAAGGACTGTGCCAAACCTGGCAAATCTGGATGCCTGTTTGAATAAGACCTTGTGGGGTTAAGGGGGACTGGATTCAAAATCCAAAGTATAGGAGATCCCCCAATAACCCAGGAGGCTGCCCCCTCAGTGACAGACTGGATCAGAAATAACCAACCCAGCACACATCAGTTCTCACACTGCCTGAATGTTTGCAGGAAATTCAAACATTAAATTTGGATTCTAGGAGAATGCCTGAATGGCAATGATTCTAGCCACTTGACAGAAAAAAAAGATTCTCTTTAGAGAACCTCTCTTCTTGGGTTGAATATTATTCCTATAAATAAGTTTTAAACATGATGACCGACAAAGATAACTAGATACACAAGAAAATGAGGCACCATGATCAAAAATCAGCTGATGATGATAACAAATAATGAACAAGAGACTCCTAGGCCCAGGTTGACCTCCTGTTCAGAAGTGAAGGGCGAGTACTCTGGCCAGCCAGGACATACCTTCCCACATCTTCTGGTGCTGTTCTTTGGCCTCCTTCTCTGGCTTCTCAGCCTCCTCCTTCACTGTCCTCAGCATCTCCACCTGGTCTTCCAGAGACTTCTTTCCAGCCTGGAGCTCAATGAGCTTTTGCTGGGTGGGCAGAAGGCAAAAGACCACCTCTCCTTTGCTCTGCTTCTTCCCCCACTGTCTGCCCCCACTGTCTTTACTTCCCAGGGAAGCTGGGCAATTGTTCCAAAACACACACCTCCTTGGGTCTCCATTGCCCACAAGGCCCCAGGTAATCAGGGCCTGTCTGCTTCTCCAGCCCCATATGCTCTACCCATAACTTAAACTCTAGGATCCAATTGCTCTGACACCAAAACTTTCCTGCCTCCAGTTTTTTAAACATGCTGTTTCTTTAGCCTAGAACACTCTACATGCAAATTACCCCGATTCTAGTTTAGATACTTCCAGAAAGCCCTTCCTGCCTCCTTCCCCAAGACAGAAAGAGAAAGGAATGAGGCAAGTGCCTCTTCTCCGCCTCACAGCCCTGAACTTCCCTTTGCCCAACAGCCCTGGGGGGTGGGCTTTCTGTCTGTCTGTCCCTTCCATTAGATGATAATCTGCTTGAGGTAGATCCAGGTCTGGTTCCAGCCTCCTGTCCAAGACACAGTACATCCTGTGCCAGTCCAGCACATCAAGTGCTAGACTGGCTCTGATTCAGGGATGGGGCCCACAAGCTGTAAAGCCTTACCCTAATCCCCTGGGGCACTGCTTTTATCCCAAGACCTATGCAGACACTTTAGTCTGGCCTCCTGTCAAGATCCTCCCACCTCCCTGGAAAGCAAAAGTCACTTGGAGCTGTATCACCACCTAGCTCCTCTTGTATCTCCAAAATTCAGGGGGATTGTGTTATCCCCTGAATTTGGGGAAGAACCTCACTGGCCACATGGGTGGAAAAGATCTGAAACCGTCCTTAGACAAGAAAACAAAGCTGGAGCCTAAGATTGGTAGGTAGAGCAGAAGCTTAGGTGCAGTGTTGAGGACACCCACCCGCCAGGAGAGACACACACCTAGGGACCCCACATACCCACCCTATTGAACTCATCCAGCTGCTGATGTTGTCTCATTCACCTGCTTCCCCTATTGTATGGTCATCAGATTATCTTACAGACAAAAGAACTACAGAATCAGGATGTGAAGCATCCCTCCTGCTCCAAGGAAGTATCAGTGGCCCTTAGCCCTCCTCAGTCTAATGTCCAAAGCCCTGATCAATACTTGAGATGACTGCCTCCTACCTGTGAACTAATTAGCTAAGAACTAAATGCCCAGTGCATACGTAGGAAAGCAAGGAACAGGCAAGTTGTAACTTGCCCCAGGACACTGCTAGTCAGGGCAGGTGTAAACCCCACCGGATCCTGCCAGCTCATGTCTCGAAGTCTCAATGCCCAGATGGTTCTAGGTCAGTTTCCAGCCCCCGCCCCTCCCCCACCTGCTTCTCCTCTCGGGCCTTCTTCCAGTCCTCAATAAGGATCTTCTTTAGGCGGAACCCCTCGCGGGTGACCTCTGCCATCTGCTGTAGAGACTCTCTCTCCTTACGGCCCTTCTCTCTGGGTTGGGGACGGACACATAGGTACCAACAGTGGGCATTCAGGGTCCACCAGGTCTACCTCTTCCAAAAAGGGTTCAACCCACCTACTGACCCTTCCACCACCAACCATGTTGGGAAAAATAAGAAACTCTCCTCCCAACCCTCCAGGCTCTCTCAACCTCAGCACCTTTCATCCCAATCCTTAGGAGCAGAAACAGAGGCCAGGATTTGCCCACCCCTGGGTCAGGGAAGGGACTAGGGAGTGTTAGGAGGTGGAGCTAGAAGGCAGCTCCCAGAAAGAAATGGAGAAAAAAAACATATCAGACTCCTACATAACAAGACAAGCTGGCCAATAAGTGAATTGTGCTCAATCCATTCTCTACTTAAAAGATCTGAAATCAAGACCAAGTTTAGGTTAAGTACTGGGACTTTCGACTCCTTTGAAAACTAATCAAGCCCTCTCAATTGAAGTTGAAAACAGCTATTCCCCTGAATAGAGTACAGTACTGTTATCACAGCTCACTGCAACCTCAAACTCCTGGGCTTAAGCGATCCTTCTGCTTCAGCCTCCTGAATAGCTACAGATACATGCCACCACACCTGGCTCAACTTTAATTTTTTTTTTGTAGAAACAGGGTCTTGATATTGCCCAGGCTGATCTTGAACTCCTGACCTCACAGCTGTTCCTTAGATGCCACATTCCCCTTAGAAACTGCCTACCACCTGATACTCAACCTGCTGCTTCTTTTTTTTTTTTTTTTGTAGAGACAGAGTCTCACTTTATGGCCCTCGGTAGAGCGCCGTGGCATCACACAGCTCACAGCAACCTCCAACTCCTGGGCTTAAGCAATTCTCCTGCCTCAGCCTCCGGAGTAGCTGGGACTACAGGCATCCACCACAACGCCCGGCTATTTTTTGTTGCAGTTCAGCCGGGGCAGGGTTTGAACCCGCCACCCTCGGTATATGGGGCCGGCGCCCTACCCGCTGAGCTGTAGCCGCCCTCAACCTGCTTCTTTTGTTTACATTACCTTCCTGTGGGTGTTTAAGTTTTCAGGTCTTGCTACAGAACATGACATTTAAAAGTTTAGAGTCAGGGCTAGTGTGGTGGCTCATGTCTATGATGCCAGCACTCTGAGAGGCCACAGTGGGAAGATCCCTGGAACTCCGGAGTTCAAGACCATCCTGAGCAACAGTGAGACCCCATCTCTACTAAAGCTAGAAAAATTAGCTGGGCATTGTGGTAGGTACCTGTAATCCCAACTACTTAGGAAACTGAGGCAGGAGGATCACTTGAACCCAGGAGTTTGAGGTTGCTGTGAGCTAGGCTGATGCCACAACACTCTAGCCTGAGCAACAGGGTAAAACTCTGTTTCAAAAAACAAAAACAAATGAAAAAGTTTCTTTTACTGGGCAGTGCCTATGGCTCAGTGAGTAGGGTGCTGGCCCCATATACTGAGGGTGGCGGGTCGAACCCGGCTCTGACCAAACTGCAATAAAAAATAGCCGGGTATTGTGGCGGGCACCTATAGTCCCAGCTACTCAGGAAGCTGAGGCAAGAGAATAGCCTAAGCCCATGAGTTGGAGGTTGCTGTGAGCTGTGACGCCACAACACTCTACCAAGGGTGATAAAGTGAGACTCTATTTCTAAAAAAATAAATAAATATAAATAAATAAATAAATTTTTCTTTTTTATTGAGACAGAGTCTCACTATGTTGCCCTGGGTAGAGGGCCGTGGCGTCACAGCTCACAGCAACCTCCAACTCCTGGGCTTAGGCAATTCTCTTGCCTCAAACTCCCCAGTAGCTGGGACTGTGGGCGCCCGCCATAACACCCGGCTATTTTTTATTGCAGTTTGGCCGAGGCTGGGCTTGAACTCGCCACCCTCGGTATATGGGGCTGAGCCACAGGCATCACCTGAAAAAAAGTTTAGAGTCAAAAGTTAGACTGACTTGGGTTTGAGTCCTGGCTCTGCCATCTCCTAGCTATGTGACAACCCTGGGGAAGTCATTTCTCTTTCTAAATTACAGTTTCCTCATTTATTGATGAGGGAAATAATTACATTTGCTTTTACACTAAACGCAAAGTCAGTGATTAGGATTCAAAAAGCAACTGGCAGAGAATGAGCACTCAAAAGCCAAAAACAGAAGAGAGTAGGCCTGATTCTCTGGGTAGGACCCAGCTAAATCTGGGGATGGAGCAATGGGAGGGGTACTGTCACCCACGTACTTGCAGGTGTTCTCACAGACGATGCCGCTGTTGTATTCATCTGTCCCATCACAACAGTCTGAGACAGAAGCAAGGGCCAAAATCAGACCTGGCAGTACCTTTCCCCGCCCACTTTCTCGTTCCCCTACCATGATGCGTCCTCGCTCACCGCAAATTCCATCATTGACCCGGCTGGAAGAGATATACAGGGGCTTGTAGCCAGTATTGGTGCAATGGAAGCTGCCATTAGGACAGGCAGCTGTACCTGTCAGGAACAAAGAAGGGGAGGATTACAGTGTCCATGCAGGGCCAGAAATGTCCCCATTCACCCAGTTATAACCCAAATAACCATATGCTTGCACAGAGCAAAAGAAAGATAAGAACAACCAAGGGAAGCAAAGAGCTGCATGCTGTGGGCCTGAAATAACCTTCCAATGCTCTCTCCTGCTTCCCCTCACAAAAGACAGAGTCTCCAAACTTCTGGCCTTAAGTCATTGTATTATCTCAAGCTTCCCACAGTGCTGGGAATACAGGTGTGAGCTACTGGCGCCTGGTCCCCACCTTCATCTCCGTCTCCAGACTGACTGATCTTTTGCCCTGCTGTCTCCCACTTCTGGGGATTGGCCCCTCCGTCTGTAGTACCTTCAGGATTCAGCTGAAACCTAACCTCCTCTGAAAATTCTTTCCTGACCCCCATGCTGGTGGGGAAAGGGCATCTCTGTGCTCCCACAAGTACCCTAGCCATTAACACTGAATTTTGCGCCTGCTTCCACCCACTCAGCTGGGAGCCATGTAAAGGCAGGGCCTGGCATTCAGCAGGCAATCAATAAATATTTGATGAATGAATAGAGAAAAAGCTCACCTGGCTCATCTGAGCCATCCTTGCAGTCACAGTAGTCATCGTTGACCTGATCAAAGGGGATAGTGGCCGAACCATCCAGGCAAGTGAAAGGCTTGGACTCGTCGTAGAAGTGATGGTCTTGTGGGGGTAAGAAGCTCAGCCCGAGGCAGAAAGGGGCCTTCTCCACCAAATACCACCTCTGTTCCCCCCAAGCCCACCAATTGAACACTGCTGCGAAACTGAGGCAAAAGGCTGCAAATGCCTATCCCAAGGACAAAGGTTGGCCCCTCCCACACCCTACCCCCAACTTCAGCCTGGCGGGAAGATGAACAAGACTCACTGGTGAGGGAGACGCCCCGGGGCCTCTTGACCTCCACTGCGCAGCTAAGGGGTAGCAGCAGCAGCGGCAGCATCAACATCTTTTACTGGAGGCTCTGAGCCCAGAAACGGGTTCTATCGGAGGAAACAGGCTGCGGAGAGATGCACTGTGACTCCACGCTGCAGCAAGAAAAGGGCGCCCGGTCAGTGGGAGAGGGCTACTTCCAGCCAATTGGATTCCTCCACGGCTTCTGGACAATGAGGGCTCACTTTGCTTCTGATACAGGACGAGAGACTAGTCTCTCCAATCCTGGCCAGCGGAGGAAAGTCTTACTTTGCTCAAAACAATGGTGGGGACCTCAAAACCTCCACTCCCAGTGCTCAATGCGGCCCAGTTCCCGCCAATAGGCCAAAGGGCCTAACACACACGAACCCTCTGGCTGTCCACTGTAGGATAAGTGAGATGCCCTCCTACTGGCTAGTTCACCTACACGAGGCCGAGGCAAAGGTCAGTATACACCGCGCCCCTCTTGCCCAGCAGCCACGGTTCCTGCTGTAGAAAGAAAGCGGAAAAGCCTTGCATACGTTACTTCCGGTCTTACGTCGCGTACCGGGAACCGCGGCTCAGAGCCGCCATGCGCGGAGAGGCAAGCGCAGGGCGGAGGGGCGGTGCCAGAATCCAGACGGCCATCTTGGGCAGGACTGTAAAGCCTTAGAGAAAAGAAGATAATCCTGAAAGCTTGCTCTTAATGGCGGCGCAGCGTATCTCCATTTTGGGAGTGGCAGCTACTAAAGCCGGAAAATAAAAGTCCCTGAAAAGTGCCTGCGAACCCCGGGCAGAGGAAGGAAAGGAAGGAAAATGGATGAGCACGTGATCTACAAAGTACCCGCTGCTAGCCTGGGGCTCGAGTATGCCCCGCCCTCTATTGGGACCGCCCCTCAGCGTAGCGTCAGCCAATGAGAGTAGTGGCATCGAACGCCGGTGGTCTCCATGGAAACACTGGAGGGAGGAGGGGAAGTGGTTACCTAGCAACTGGGAGATGCTGCGAGGCCCCGCCAAGCGGTCGAAAAGTGCATTTCCAGAGCCTGAGGAACCCGAGCTGACAGATCGTGGACAGGGGCGACAGACTCCTAGTTGTCCCCTAGCTCCCAGGAGCCCTCGGCTCCAACCCAGTCATGACGTCTCCCCTCTGCAGGGCGGCCTCCGCCAACGCCCTTCCTGCTCAGGACCAGGTTACGACTCCATCTTCCAAGGCCAAACACAAGAAGGCTTCAGCCAAGCCCAGCCACCCCCGAAGCAAGGGCGCGGTCCAGGCCTGGTCTCCTCGCCATTTCAAGGTCGGATCCTTCCGCCGTGGTATAGGGAAGCCCTCTGTGCACTTGCAGGTGGCTGAGTTGCAAAGAAAGATACAACTGTTAGGTAAGATGGCTCCAGGGAGCACAGAAGGGTCAGGGGTCAACTGGGTCCACGCAGTCTTCTGACCAGGCATAATGTGATAAAGGCATTTCACCAGCATTGGTCTAGGTGGCCATGGTTTTCTCATCTGCCTTTTAAAACTTCTCCTCAACTCAGCACTGAGTGGACTGTATTTCATTCTTTAATGTAATTTCAGCTCTTGTATTATGTATGTGATGGTAAAGAACATAGTTTAAAGCCAGATTTTCTTGAGGGACTGAGAGTAACCTAATGTCTCTCAGTTTCTCCATATGTTAAATGGGGATAGTAACCGTACAAAATAGGTACTTGAAATGTGTAATGCTCCTAGAACAATGGTTGGCACATGGTAGAGCGTAACACTATAAAATGCAAATCATTGGTTCTTAATGGATGAGGGTAATTTTGCTCTTCAGGGACCATTTGGCAATGTCTAGAGACATCTTTGGTTGTCATACTGTTGGAGGGTCTGCTACCAGCATTTAGTGGGTAGAGGGCAAGCTGCTGGTCAGCATCCTACAAGGCACAGAACAGCTCTGCACAGCAAATAATTATCCAGCCCAAATGTCAGTGGTGACAAGGTTGAGGAATCCATAGGTGTAAGCCATTATCATTATTATTATTTTGGTTATTCTTAAGAGGCAATCTTGGATAGTTGTTGAAAGTGTGGGTTGCATTCAAGGTTGAATGCAACCTTGAACCATTTAACCAGTCTGAACCTCAGGCTTATCATCTGTGAAATGGGTATGCTATGCATACAGATATGTGCATATCGGCATAGGGTATATGGTACATGGAAAATTCTTAGTGCAGCATCCAACACATAATACATGCTCAAAGTGATGTACAGTTGATCATTGAACAATATGTGTTTGACCTCTGCAGGTCCAATTACATGCAGGTTTTTTTCCCCCCAATAAATATAGTTACCCTTCTGTATCCATGGGTTCTGCATCTGCAACCAAACTAGGATCAATACAGTATTCTCAGGATGCAAAACCCAAGTGTGTAGAGGGCTGACTTTTTATATCCACATTCTGCAGGACTGACTGCAGGATTTGAGTATGTGTGGATTTTGGTGTACTTAGGGATCCTGGAACCAATCCTCTGCATATACTGAGGGATGACTGTACTGTTATAATGTTAAGTTGACGATGGCAAAAAGATCTTCCCTCTGGGATGTTGCACCCACCTAATGACACTGAGCTGTGTCTGCCCACCTCACCTGCTCCCTAGAGGGGGACCGGAAGGCCTTTTATGAGAGCTCCCAGTGGAACATCAAGAAGAACCAGGAAACCATTAATCAACTCCATGAGGAGAATAAGGCACTTGAATTACAGCTGACAGACCTGCTCAAGGTGAGGGTACAGAGGCAGGTGAAGGGATTCCAGGGTACATGGGGCCAGCGCTTGGCCTCAGGTAGAGGTGGCCTGGGTGAGAAGTGATTGGAATCTTCTCCTTCACAGAGAGATGAGAAAGTGGTCCAGGCAGTGATTCAGGAATGGAAGTCAGAGAAGCCATATCTGAAGAATAGGACAGGCCAGGTTTGCTCCATTCTCATCCTACAAACCCCTTCATTTCCAGCCTGGGTCCCCTCCCCACTGGACTCCCTACCTCTAGTCCCACTTTTTCCAATCCTTTTTCCATGCAAGCCACCATCCATGTGCTCAATTACATCTTTACTACACACTTTCCTTGTACCTGGCATGATATTAGGTGTGGTGAAAAAACAGACCAAGTCTCCACTTCTAAAAAGCTCATATCCACTGTGCAAAGTGGCTCACACCTGTAATCCCACACCTTGGGAGGCAGAGACAGGACAATCACTTGAGGTCAGGAGTCCCAGATCAGTCAGGGAAATATAGTGAGAACCTGTCCACACAAAAAAAAATTTTAATTAGCTAAATGTGGCAGTGTGAGCTTTCTCAGGAGGCTGAGGTGGGAAGATTGCTTGAGCCCAGGAATGCAAGGGTGCAGGGAGCTATGACTGCATCACTGCACTCCACACAAGGTGACAGAGTGGACTTGGCCCTTTAAAAAAATGGAAAAGATAGTGTTTGGCTACACTAGGATAAAAGCAATAGCAGTGGAATGAAAGCGATCTCAAGGATAACCTGTGAAATAGAGCAGTGAGTTTCTTAACAAATTGGATATAGTTAGTAGAGGAAAAAAAAGGGTTGAAGATGAGATCAAGGTTGTGGGCTCAAATCCTGAGAAGGAGGAAGCTGCCATGATCTGCAATGGGGAAGATGTGAGAAGGGAAGGTTTGGAGAACAATCAGGTGCTTAATTTTGGAAGTGATGATTTTGAGGTACCTGTGGAGAGATCTGGAAAGCAGTGTATGTTTGGATATATGAGCCTATAGTTCAAAGGGGAGGTTAGAGTTGGGTGTCTTCAGTGTAAACCCTGAAACTGAGGCCAGGTGTGGTGGCTCACACGTTTAATACTACTACTCAGGGAGGCCAAGGCAGGTAGATTGAGCTTAGGAGTTAGAAACCGGCCTGAGGAAGAGTGAGACTTCATCCCTAAAAATGGCCAGGCATTGTGGCAGGCACTTGTAGTTCTAGCTACTAGAGAGGCTGAGGCCAAAGGATCACTTGAGCCCACGAGTCTGAGGTTGCTGTGCGCTATGACACCACGGCACTCTACCAAGGGCTACAAAGTAAGACTCTGTCTCCAAGGAAAAAAAAAAAATCACCAGGACAGAGAGAAGAGCCCCAGGCTCTTTCCCCAAAGACAAATGGAGAATGGGGTGGCTAGGGAGATACGGGTGAAAAACTGGAGACTGGGTATCCTGGAAGTCACAAAATGAGGGAAGGACTAGGTAGGGGTTCAGGCCCTGCCCCTGCTCTCGCTTCCCTCCCTGCAGCAAGCCCTAGAGCACCTGGACTACCGGCTGAGTGAGAAGGTGAAGCAGCTCAATGCCCTGCGGCACCAGGTTGTGTTGCGGCAGAGCCGGCTGGAGGAGCTGCAGCTCCAGTACCGCCTTCGCCACCTGGAGATGGCCGAGGCGCAAGACAGCAACACAGAGGTAGCCAAGGTATGGCTGGTGAGGCCTGTGAGGCAGAGTCCTGGGACAGGATTTGAGGGCAGTAGGAATTCAGCCCAGCTCTGCTGCCCTCTAGACCATGCGGAACTTGGAGAACCGACTGGAGAAGGCCCGGATGAAGGCAGAGGAGGCAGAACACATTACTGGTGTGTACCTGCATCTCAAAGCCTATCTACAGGTAGGGACTAGGACTGCTCGGGAAGGCAAGGCAAAGAGGGAAGGCAAGCCTGGACGGGGACAGCGGTCAGTCACAGGCCTGCCCCACCCTACACCCCAGGAGGAGAGCCTTAACTTGGAGAACCGGCTGGATTCCATGGAGGCTGAGGTGGTGCGAACCAAACACGAGCTGGAGGAACTGCACGTGGTGAACCAAGAGGCCCTCAATGCCCGGGACATTGCCAAGGTGCGGCCCCACCTGCCCTGGGTGTCCTGCCCCACTGCCATGGTTCTGGAGCCCCTTCCCTCTATCTCCCAGCACCCTGCTGCGAGCCACGGTAGATGCCAGCTGGTCCCGTTCCCCCTGCTTTTCTGGATCCTCTGCAGAACCAGCTTCAGTATCTGGAGGAGACTGTGTTACAAGAGCGCAGGAAGCGCGAGCGCTACGTGACTGAGTGCAAGAAGCGTGCAGAGGAAAAGAAACTGGAGAATGAGCGCATGGAACGTAAGGTGCGGCACCCAGGGGGCAAGGCTGGGAACCCAGCCCAGTCCACCCTGACCTGGCTTTCCCAGATCCAAGACCTTTTCCCAACTCTTGAGAGTTCTCCCTAACTCTGTTCTCTTCCCCCCACTTGATGTAAGGACTCCTCCCATATCCTGGACCCGCCTTCCCCTCCCTCCTTGTTGTTTGCCCCATTTTGGCACCATGGAGGCCTCCAGCCCTCCCCTTACTCACCAGCTAGCCCCATCCTTCCTCATCTGACTAGGACTACCATCTTTTTTGTTTTTTTAGAGACAGAGTCTCACTTTGTTGCCTTAGGTAGAGTGCTGTGGCGTCACAGCTCACAGCAACCTCCTGCTCTTGGGCTTAGGCGATTCTCTTGCCTCAGCCTCCTGAGTAGCTGGGACTACAGGTGTCTGCCACAACGCCTGGCTATTTTTTTGTTGTTGTTGCAGTTTGGCCGAGGCCAGGTTTGAACCCACTACCCTTGGTATATGGGACAGCGCCCTCGGACTCCAGTCTTTTTTTTTTTTTTTTTTGTAGAGACAGAGTCTCACTTTATGGCCCTCGGTAGAGTGCCATGGCATCACACAGCTCACAGCAACCTCCAACTCCTGGGCTTAAGCGATTCCCTTGCCTCAGCCTCCTGAGTAGCTGGGACTACAGGCTCCTGCCACAACACCCAGCTATTTTTTGGTTGCAGTTCAGCCGGGGCCGGGTTTGAATCCGCCACCCTTGGTATATGGGGCCGGCGCCTTACTGACTGAGCCACAGGCGCCACCCGGACTCCGGTCTTAAATGTGATCCTGCCTCTACCCAGCTGTTACCTAAGGCCCTGCCCCCTCTTTACTCGGCACCTCACCCAGCTGGTACCAAGGCCCTGTCCCATCTCCCAGACTGGGTGCCCTTCCCTGGCCCCAAGCCTTTGCCCTTCCTTCCAGCCACCTTTATCCCTCCCCGGCCTCTGCCCTAAACCCTGTCTTTGAGCTGACCCTGGCCCTGACCTCAACCTGTGAGCAGACTCAGCGCGAGCATCTGCTGCTGCAATCCGATGATACTACCCAGGATACCCAGCATGCCAGGGAGGAGGAGCTACGAAAACGATGGAGCATGTACCAGATGGAGGTGATCTTTGGCAAGGTCAAGGATGCCACTGGCACAGCCGAAACGCATGTGAGTGCTGCCTGCAGCCCTAGATGCCCCAGCCCTGCCCAAGCTGGAGAAAAAGACTTACCCCACCTCCCCTCTCTGCAGGGTCAGTTCTTCAGTACACAAACCTACTCCCATCTGCAGAGACATCCTTTCTCTCTCTTTCTAGTTCATCTGCTACCCTTCATAGTAAAACCCTCACTTGTCTATGTGTGCCATCATTCCCCCACCTTCTGTTCTTACACCTCACTGACTTGTTTGGCTTGTCAGTTCTAGGAGAACTGGTAGTTCTCTTGTTCTTTGTCTCTAGCACCTGTAGGATGGCCTGGGACATGGTAGATAACCCAATACCAAATTCAGATCTGGAGAAATGGGGTTCTTAACTTTATACTCTTCCTTGAAATATTCTAAGATGGCCATGTCCTGCTCTGGTGCCTGGATCCTGCCAACAAATGCTGCCTCATAGCCCAGTTTCTCCCCTTTGGGTGTTCTCCAACTCCCTGTTCTTCTATGGGCTCCACTCATAGAAGTGTGGAACTCTGAACTCTGAGGACCACCTAGGCTCAGCCTTTTTCTAGCAGTAGGGCCTGGCAGGCTGGGTGAGATTTGCCACCAGAAGTTGCTGGCATGTTGATTTTGAAAAGAAGTTGTGCTCAGCTCCATTGCTGCCCCCACATGCTGATTTTGGCTGACTCAAATTCCTTATACAGACCAGGAAGGGCCCTGCAAAAAATGACATAAAGGGACTGCACACCGTGAAGCATCTCTGACTCCAGCCCACAGTCTACATACATCTCTATGCCAAAGCCACTATCTTTGACCACCTGTCCTGTGTGCTGGGGGGTGGAGGGAGAGGAGGAGTGCGTGCCTGCCTCCCTAAGCCCTAGCTCTTACTGGGGGCTGGGTGGCCTGCAGTCGGTGGTGCGGCGGTTCCTGGCCCAGGGAGACACCTTCGCACAGTTGGAGACGCTCAAGAGGGAGAATGAGCAGACACTGGTGAAGCTGAAGCAAGAGAAGCTGAGGCTACAACGGGAACTTGAAGATCTCAAGTACTCTGGAGAGGCTGCGCTGGTGAGGTTAGGCCTTAGAGTCCCCTGAGGGGGGTGCGTGGAAGGTGCAGGGGTCCATTGTGCACCAGCCATCCCCAGGCAGATGACCTCCCTGCTCCCCACAGCCAACAGAAGCTGCAAACTGAGATGGAGGAGCGCCTTAAGATGGAGAAGAAGCGGCATGCTGAGGCGCAGGAGCAGCTGGATCGTGCCTTGAGGGCCATGCAAACTGCCAAGGAGAGTCTGGAGCACCTGGCTAGCAAGCTGAGCCATGTGACCGTGGTAGGCCTGAGCCCTGAGGAAGCCCCACCAGACCCTTGCAAGACCTAACAGACACAGTCACTCAGATGGGATTCCTGCCACATTGGCCTACCCAGGGAGTCCAAGCCCTCCTCAGTCCTGGACATCAGAGGCCCTGCCCACAGTGGGAGCCCCTCCACAGTGGCTCATGCCTTGTAATCCTAGCACTCTAGGAGGCCGAAGGATTGCCGGAGCTCACACGTTTGAGACCAGCCTGAGCCAGAACAGGACTACCTCTAAAAATAGCCGGGCGTTGTGATGGGTGCCTGTAGTCCCAGCTACTTGGGAGGCTGAAGTAAGAGAATCACTTGAGCCCAAGAGTTTGAGGTTGCTGTGAGCTGTGATGCGGTGGCACTCTACCCAGAGCAAAAAAATGAGACTCTATCTCAAAAAAGAAAATAAAAGGCTCGGCGCCTGTGGCTTAAGCAGCTAAGGCGCCAGCCACATACACCTGAGCTGGCGGGTTCAAATCCAGCCGGGGCCTGCCAAACAACAATGACGGCTGCAACTAAAAAATAGCCGGGCATTGTGGCGGGCGCCTGTAGTCCCAGCTACTTGGGAGGCGGAGGCAGCATAATCACTTGAGCTTAGGAGTTGGAGGTTGCTGTGAGCTGTGATGCCACAGCACTCTACCCAGGGTGACAGCTTGAGGCTCTGTCTCAAAAAAAAAAAATAGAAAAACTAACCAGGTGTGGTGGCACATACCTGTAGTTCCTGCTACTCCAGAGGCTAAGGCAGGAGGATCTCTTGAACTCAGGAGTTTGAGGTTGTTGTGAGTTAGCACTCTAGCTTAGGCAACAGAGTGAGACTCTCAGGAAAAGAAATAAAAGACTTCAGAAACTCTGCCCAGGGTGGCGACTGTGGCTCAGTGGGTAGGGTGCCGGCCCCCATATACCGAGGGTGGTGGGTTCAAACCCAGCCCCAGCCAAACTGCAACAACAACAAAAAAATAGCCGGGCGTTGTGGCGGGCACCTGTAGTCCCAGCTACTTGGGAGGTTGAGGCAAGAGAATTGCCTAAACCCAAGGATTTGGAGGTTGCTGTGAGCTGTGATTCTACGGCACTCTACCAAGGGTTAATAAGTGAGACTCTGTCTCAAAAAAAAAAATAAATAAATGAAACTACCCAGATTGAAGCCCCATCCCCATGGTAGAGGGCCACCCAGCCCCCACACAAAATCTCGGAGACCCCAACTCCAGTCATGGATTGGTGAGTTAGGACAAGCCCATCTTACTCTCTGCAGAGACACATTTTTTTTTGCAGTTTTTGGCCGGGGCTGGGTTTGAACCTGCTACCTCCAGTATATTGGGCTGGTACCCTACTCCTTTGAGCCACAGGCACCACCCAGAGACACGTTTTTTTTTTGAGACAGAGTCTCATTTTGTCGCCCTTGGTAGAGTGCAGTGGCATCACAGCTCACAGCAACCTCAAACTCTTAGGCTTAAGCGATTCTCTTGCCTCACTTCCCCCCCAAGTAGCTGGTACTACAGGCGCCCGCCACGGAGCCTGGCTATTTTTTAGATGTAATAGCCATTGTTGTTTTAGCAGGCCCAGGCCAGGTTTGAACCCACCAGCCCCGTTGTATGTGGCTGGCGCCCTAACCACTGAGCTATGGCGCCAAGCCAGAGACACTTTTTTTTTTTTTTTTTTTTGAGACAGAGTCACCCTCGGTAGAGTGCTGTGGCATCACAGCTCACAGCAACCTCAAACTCTTGGGCTTAAGCAATTCTCTTGCCTCAGCCTTCCAAGTAGCTGGGACTATAGGCACCCACCACAACACCTGGCTATTTTATTTTTATTTTTTTGGTTGTAGTTGTCATTGTTTGGCAGGCCCTGGCTGGGTTCCAACCCACCAGCTCCAGTGTATGTGGCTGGCGCTTTAGCCATTGAGCTACAGGCGCCAAGCCCAGAGACGCGTGTTTTAGAAGACCATCCCCACAATGGCCTCTCAGGAGTAACTATCCGACCCCCACCTAGAGAGTCCCCCACTCTTTTCACATCTCTGTTGAATTCAGAGGTTCTGCCCTCACAGGCATGCCTTGACTCCAGAGTCCCCGCCCTCAGTATCTAGCACCTACACCTATGGGTGGCTCTTACCTCAAATGCCCCACCCCTAAGAGAAAAGACCTTTCCCTGAGTGGAGCCCTACAGAGGCCCTGATCCCCCCCTGGATCTCTGGCCGCAGGAGCAGAGCAGCTTCGCAGAAAAGGAGTTGGATCCCAAGGCAGGTGACTATCTGCCGAACCTGCTATGCCTGGTGGAGGAAAAGCTGCTGAAACTGCAGGGGCAGCTCCAGAGCCAGGACTTGCCGGAGATGCTGCGCCACATCGCAGACCGAGAGGTGTTCCTGAAGCCAGAGGCCAGGAAGTGGGGCTGAGGGTGTAGATAAGTGGAAAAACCAGCGAGCTGGATGCAGTAACCCTTGGGAGGCCAAGATGGAGGCTGATGAGCCAGAAAGGAGCCTTAGGGACAAACAAGGAAAGTTTGAGGGTGAGCCTGAGTCACAAGGGAGAGAAAGAAGCCAGAAGAGCTGCAGGCAGGACCTGGAAAACCAGAGGTTGCAGCTGGGGGATCAAGGGTCAGTCTCAAGAGGCCTAGGGACAGGGCATCAGACACCACAGATGGGCCTGAGTCATGAGGGGTAGAGCTGAGAAGGAAGGATAGGAGTGGGCAGTAGTCTCTCTCTGGAGTCGGGATGTCTCTGAATAGGCTGCGGAGGAGGGAGAACGGAACTTCTTTGTGGCCTCTGCCCCCTCACACTCCTCTCTCCTGCCCCCCTCCCCATCTAGTTCTATGCCACCTTAGAGGGAAAGTTGCCCCAGTACAACACCCGCATCACCTTGCCCCTTGTCAGCGCTAAGGACAAATTCTTTGGTTAGTATGGAGGAGCGGGGAAGAGGTGGGGTTGAGGCCCCAGGCTGAGGAGCAGGGGGTGGTCTGATGCCTGGCTCAGGGCAAGGGGGCTGGGGGACAAAGGCTAAGAAGAGAAATCCGAGCCAGGGATGGGGACTTGTATCCCGACATCCCGCCCATCACCCCCACCCCCTAATGTCTCCAGTAGACGAAGAAGAGAGTGAGGATGAGGACAGCGAGGTGGTGAACCGTGCAGCGCTCAAGATCCGTTCCCAGAAACTAATTGAAAGCCGAATCAAGAAACGCAGTCGCTCGCGGAGGTCCTAGACTCACCCGGCCGCTCATCTGGCGCCGGGGGGCCCCCTTGGGAGTCCCCTTTGGGCCCAGCGTGGCCCCACGGGGCCCCTTATGGGCTGAATGCAGCCTGAACCCGGAGCAGAGCAGACCGGCAGCGCCGGAGGAGAGGGAGGGGGCCAGGCCGGACGTTCCCACAGTAAATCTCCCAGCCGGGTCGCGCTGGCCTCGGAATCGCTCAATAAAGGTCGCCGACTGATACTCGCCTCTTCTTGACCCTGTACCGCCCAAGAGCTACCCCTCAAAACCCAGGCTCCAATCTGGGACGCGAGGACTTGCATGAAGCGGTGACACAGTTCCCCCTTCCTTTCTCTCCAGAGGAATGGGAGATACCCCTACACTTGGGGCAGGCTAGTCCTTCCCTCCTGAGGACAGAGGACTTTCCGCCAGGAACCAAGACCTGCTTCCACTTAGCTACACACACTAGCATCCTATTGGAAGGTGGGGGAGGGTAGAGAAAAGACCCCTCACCGGGGGACAGATTGATAGGCACCTATCCGGAGAGCCCAGAGCTCTCTCGGATTGGCCTGGGCGCTGGGGTCGGACGGGAGGCATCAGAAGGCCGTGGGCCCGGTCAGTCCCGCCCCGCCCCGCCCCGCCGGGCCACTGCCCGCCACCCGCCGGTTCTTCCGCCTCCCTCAGCGGCGCCACGGGAAGGAACGGGCGAGTGCCATGGAGCAGACAGCGGGCAAGGAACTCGCCCTGGTAAGGGAACAGGGGTTCCTAGCGCCCTGGACATCCCTGGTGACCCCAGGTCCAGGAACTCAGGCGGATCTTACCCTTGGAATCACCTCCTGAGGACTCACGGCTATTGACCCAATGAAGAGGCTGGTTCCTCTTAGGGATGGGGGTGGGGGGTCTCTGAGCGCGTCTGGGAGAGGGACCACTGACATATTCCATGAGACTAGACCTTAGGGCATCCCCAAATGCCACCCCATCTCCTTAGGATCTGGGACGAGGGTACCTTTAGTGAGGAGGGGCCTAGCCTGGGACCCAGGCCTGAGACCTGAGTTTCAGTCTGGGACGGGAAGGGGGCGTGGGAAGGAGCTGGAAGAAATGGCCAGAGCCCACGCAGCTTAAGGGATTTGAGGGCCCAGGACTACTCCCGGCGTGGCCCCTGAGCCTGCCTCCACCTCCAGGCGCCGCTGCAGGACTGGGGCGAGGA
The DNA here is from genome assembly GCF_027406575.1 of Nycticebus coucang. Classification (NCBI taxonomy): domain Eukaryota; kingdom Metazoa; phylum Chordata; class Mammalia; order Primates; family Lorisidae; genus Nycticebus; species Nycticebus coucang. Next base: position 65,222,480 of record NC_069782.1, on the reverse strand, counting down.
GACCGAGGACGGTGCGGTGTACAGTGTCTCCCTGAGGCGGCAGCGCAGTCAGCGCTCAAGCCCAGGAGAGGGGCCTGGGGGCAGCCAGGTGAGGAAGGGGTTGGAAGGTGGCCAGGGATGGGAGGCGACCCAGCGAGAGTGAGGCTAAAGGCAGGCGAGGGCGGAGCTGGACAACGAACTAGGGCTGCCAGGTGCAGGGGGCCCCAGGAAGGGGGGGACCTAGAGGCGACCAGGTGAGGGTAGAATGGGACCTGGGGTGGCCAGGTAAGTGGAGTAGATCCAGAGACTGGGGTGTGGCCAGGCGATGGCTACTCAGTTCCCAGGACAACCAGGCAAGGGCAGAGCTGGACGGCAAGACAGAGAAAGCCAGGTTTAGTGGACCGGAGTGGAAAGTTAGAAGTGGGGTTTAGAGTCAGCCAGCTGAATGTAGGTGACGCAGAGGGCAGGGCCGAGTTGGCCAGTGAAGCACGACTGGAGGGCTGAGAGCAGTCTCAGTGTGGGGGTTGGCCAAGTGAAGGGAGGGCACAGAGCAGAACCTGAGGAGGACAAAGTTTTCCAGGGCAGGTTGCTGGAGTTATTTGTGGGCGGAGGAAATAAGAACTTCAGGGGCCAGGATTTCTTTTTTTTTTTTTTATTAAATCATAGCTGTGTACATCAATGCGATCATGGGGCACCATACACTGGTTTTATAGACCATTTGACATATTTTCATCACACTAGTTAACATAGAGAGGCCAGGATATAGAGGACTCCCATGCAAGAATGGTGCCAGCCCTGGACATGGCTGGAGTAGAGGTGCTGGGGGCAGCTCATGGTCTCTCATGGCCACCCTTCCACCCCCATACACACAGACCACTGCGGACACCTTCCTCCACTATCGCACCAGCAAGGTGAGGACACTGAGGGCAGCGCGGCTGGAGAAGCTGATAGGAGAGTTGGTGTCTGGAGACCCTGAGCAGGACCCAAGCTTCATGCCAGCCTTCCTGGCCACCCACCGGGCCTTTGTGCCCACTGCCCAGGTGCTGGGCTTTCTGCTGCCACCAACACCACCACCACCACCTCCTGGGTCAGTACTGACCCCAAACTTCCATGTTCCCACCCTAGACTCCACCTGGGCTCCCCCCCATTATTTCAAACTTGGAGCCAAAAAATATCCCCTTGCCCCTAAGCCTTCCTCCTAATCCCTCTCTAGCCCCTTAGCCCTCACTTCTTCACCTGATGAGGGGGCACCTCTTTGTAGGGTACAGATCCAGAAGACAGAAGGACTAGATCTAAGCTTCAACAAGAACCTAAGGTTGGTCTCCCCCATTGGGGTGGGAGAGTGGAGGGATCCTAGAGGTCAAATGTCAGTGGTCAGTCTTGAGGGCTAGAAGGTTGAGTAACTTGAGAGTTGTGGGTCAAGTAATGAAAGAGTCAGTTTCCAGGTCCCCCATTCCAGGCAGAGCTCTGAGGCCCTGCCACTCTGCCCAGGGCTGTGGTATCTGTTCTGGGTTCCTGGCTGCGTGATCACCCTCAGGATTTCCGAGACCCACCTGCCCACTCAGACCTGAGCAGTGTCCGAACCTTTCTGGGCTGGGCAGCCCCAGGGGGTGCTGAGGCCCAAGAGGCAGAGAAGCTTCTAGAAGACTTTTTGGAGGAGGCTGAACGAGAGCAGGAAGAGGAGCAGCTCCCATTGTGGGCAGGTGAGGAGTTTGGAACACTGGTAGCTCTCTGAGAAGGCTTTTCCTACGTGCTTCCTCCCCCATGGGCTTTCTCTCTACTCTAAGACAAGATTTTTATTAAATAACTCTAAGCCTCAGTTTTCCCACCTGTAAAATGGATAATTCTTTGTCTGAAGACTATCGAAGAATAAGAATTTGTCAAGTATTTCCCTACCTCCTCCTAACTACAAAGATACTACTCCATTGGGCCAGAATGCCCTGTGTTTTTTGCCACAAATTATGCCATTACCACTTCTCCAAGGAGCTACAGGGACCTGGGTTCAAATCGCAGTACTGCCATTTGATTGTATGATTTTTTTTTTTTTTTTTTTTTATTTTGGCCAGGGCTAGGTTTGAACCTGCCACCTCTGGCATATGGGACCGGCGCCCTACTCCTTGAGCCACAGGCGCCGCCCGATTGTATGATTTTTGACAAATCATTTCACCTCTCCGAAGTTTCTTTAGCTTCAAAATGGAGATGGTGACAGTAGTTACCTTGCAGGGTTCTTCATTGATTCAACAAATATTCAGCTACAGGCTCTGGGCACGTAACAGTGGACAGAGGTTTCCCGTTCCCTAGGAAACATGATCAGTAAACAAACAATGAGGGTTTGGCAAACAGTATTTTCATCATTTTTTTTTTTAATTTTTTTTTTGTAGAGACAGAGTTTCACTTTATCGCCCTCAGTAGAGTGCCGTGGCGTCACACAGCTCACAGCAACCTCCAACTCCTGGGCTTAGACGATTCTCCTGCCTCAACCTCCTGAGTAGCTGGGACTACAGGCGCCCGCCACAACGCCCGGCTATTTTTTTGTTGCAGTTTGGCTGGAGCTGGGTTTGAACCCACCACCCTCAGTATATGGGGCCGGCGCCCTACTCACTGAGCTACAGGCGCCGCCCTATTTATCACTGAATTTTACGTATTAGGTATCTACTACTTAAAATGTATATAAGAAGTGGCTAGCTCTGGTGCTTCTCACCTGGAGTCCTTAGCTAATTGTGAGGCTGAGGAAGGAGAATCAGAGGTGGTAGGAGTTTGAGGCTATAGCGAGCTATGATGGTGCCACTGCACTCCAGCCTACGTGACAGAGCAAGACCTCATCCCTAAAATATAATTTTAAAAAATGTGTACAAGAAGTCGTACAGACATTTTCTTGTAAAGGGTGTCTGGAAAACTATCTGGCCCTTGGGGAAAAAGTTTGCCAACCCTGTGTTTTTGGGGTAAGGAAAAATATTCACTATCTCATTCATGTCTTTTGTTCAAATGTCACCTCCTTGGGGAGGCTTTCTCTGACCTCCTGCAATACTGTTGTCCTAGCCTCTTATTTTTCTTCATAGCACCGATGACTTCTCTTTCCTTGATTCCTGGCTTTTGCTCATCTCCATAGACTGTAAATGCAAGAGAGGGGGAGCCTGTCAGTCTTGTCCCCAGCTGTCTCCAGAGGCAGGAGCAACATGGATTAGCCAACTGAACGGTTGTATACTGCTTATAAAGTATCATGTTTCACCCATCTGTGTTTGATCTGATCCATATCACAAAAGCATCTCATCCCTAATCCTTATCCTTTAATCCCCAGATTAAAGTGACTACATTCCTCTCTGCTTTACAGAGTAGTAGCCACTTCTCTATCTCTGGTGACAGAGTCTCAGTTATTTACATGTTTTTATCCCTCTTTCTTCCCTCCTGGGTACTCCAGTGGCTTCTCCTGCCTTCAGGGTTTCACCAGTTAATTCCAAATCATAGAACTTCATAGTCCAATGTGGTAACCACTAGCTGCTGTGGCTATTAAAATTAATTTAAATTCTGTAGTCCCAGCTGCTCGGGAGGCTGAGGCAGGAGAATCGCTTAAGCCCAGGAGTTGGAGGTTGCTGTGAGCTGTGTGAGGCCACGGCACTCTACAGAGGGCCATAAAGTGAGACTCTGTCTCTACGAAAAAAAAAAAAAATTAATTTAAATTAAATAAAAATATTATAGAAATTCAGGTCTTCAGTCTCCCTAGCCACATTTCAAGTGCTCCGCAGCCACACTGGGCAGTAGAGATAGATACATTTCCACCATTGCAGAATATTTTTTTTTTTTTTTTTTTTGTAGAGACAGAGTCTCACTGTACCGCCCTCGGTAGAGTGCCGTGGCGTCACACGGCTCACAGCAACCTCTAACTCTTGGGCTTACGCGATTCTCCTGCCTCAGCCTCCCGAGCAGCTGGGACTACAGGCGCCCGCCACAACGCCCGGCTATTTTTCTGTTGCAGTTTGGCCGGGGCCGGGTTTGAACCCGCCACCCTCGGTATATGGGGCTGGCGCCCTACTCACTGAGCCACAGGCGTCGCCCCCATTGCAGAATATTTTATGGAAAGTGCTGCTCTAGCCTCCCTGTGGGCAGGGGGGAAAAATGAACATTTATTCAACATCTACTCTGTACCAGGCTCTGGGACACCCTCTGTACTTATTTATTTATTCGTTTGTTTGTTTGAAACATAGTCTCACTCTGTCTCCCTGGGTAGAGTGCCATGGCATCATACAACCTCAAACTCTTGGGCTCAAGCAATCTTCTTGCCTCAGCCTCCTGAGTAGATTGGGACTACAAGTGCCAGCAATGACGTCCAGCTATCTTTTTTCTATTTTTAGTAAAGATGGGGTTTTGCTCTTGCTCAGGATGATCTCAAACTCCTGAGATCAAGCAATCCACCCACCTCAGCCTCCCAGAGTGCTAGGATTACAGGCATGAGCCACCATGCTTGGCCATATATATTTTATTTTAGAGAGGGGGTCTTGGCTCTGTCACTCAGGCTGGAGAACAGTGGCGAGATCACAGCTCACTATAGCCTCAAACTTCTGGGTTCAAATGATTCTCTCATCTCAGCCTCCCAAGTAGCTGGGACTGCAGGTATACACCTCCTCACCAGCTACTTCATTTTAACATCTTTGGTTTGGGTGTATTTTTTCCTATAGAAAAATTCAGGCTCTTGGCGGCGCATGTAGCTCAGTGAGTAGGGCGCCGGCCCCATATGCCGAGGGTGGCGGGTTCAAACCCAGCCCCGGCCAAACTGCAACAAAAAAATAGCCGGGCGTTATGGCGGGCGTCTGTAGTCCCAGCTGCTCGGGAGGCTGAGGCAAGAGAATCGGTAAGCCCAAGAGTTAGAGGTTGCTGTGAGCCGTGTGACGCCACAGCACTCTACTCGAGGGCAGTACAGTGAGACTCTGTCTCTACAAAAAAACAAAAAAAAAATTCAGGCTCCGTGCTTGTGGCTCACGCGGCTAAGGCGCCAGTCACATACACCCGAGCTGGTGGGTTTGAATCCAGCCCGGGCCCGCCAAACAACAATGATGGCTGCAACCAAAAAATAGCCAGGCATTGTGGCGGGTGCCTGTAGTCAGCTACTTGGGAGGCAGAGCAGGAGACTCGCTTGAGCCCAGGAGTTGGAGGTTGCTATGAGCTGTGATGCCACAGCACTCTACCCAGGGCGACAGCTTGAGGCTCTGAAAAAAAAAAAAGAAAGAAAGAAAGAAAAATTCAGACGTATACAAAAGTAGAGAGAATGGAATAAACAACAGACAGACACCCGTCACCCATCTTTGACAATGATTGATTTGACTAGGAAAAATGTTCAGGATGATTTGATTTTTTTATTTGTTTGTTTATTTATTTATTTATTTAAAAACAGAATCTCATTCTGTTGCCCAGCCTAGAGTGCCCTGGCATCAGGCTACCACACAGCAGTCTCAAACTCCTGGGTTCAGGTAATCCTCCTGCCTCAGCCTCCAGAGCAGCTGGAACTCCAGGTGCCCACCCCAGTGCCCAACTAATTGTTTCTAATTTTAGTCGAGACAGGGTTTTGCCTTTGCTCAGGCAGTCTGCAACTCCTGAGTCTAGGAAATCCTTCCACCTCAGCCTCTCAGTGTGCCAGGATTACAGGTGTGAGCCACCAAGTCTAGCTGGTTTAGGATAATTTTTTTTTTTTTTGGAAACAGAGTCTCACTTTGTCACCCTCAGTAGAGTGCCGTGGCATCATAGCTCACAACAACCTCCAACTCTTGGGCTCAAGCGATTCTCTTGCCTCAGCCTCCCAAGTTGCTGGGACTACAGGCACCCACCACAACACCTGGCTATTTTTAGAGAAGGGGTCTTGCTCTGGCTCAGGCTGGTTGCAAACCTGTGAGCTCAGAGCAATCCACCCATCTTGGCCTCCCAGGCCTGAGCCACCATGTCTGGCCCGGGATGAATTTAAAACAAATCTCAGGCCAGGCTCAGTGGCACAATGCTTGTAATCCTAGCACTCAGGGAGGTTGATTTCTGTGGATTGCCTGAGTTCAGGAGTTCAAAAGCAAAATCGAGACCCAGTCCCTATAAAAAGCCAGGCACTGCGGCGCCTGTGGCTCAGTGAGCAGGGCGCCGGCCCCATATACCGAGGGTGGCGGGTTCAAACCCGGCCCCGGCCAAACTGCAACAAAAAAAATAGCTGGGCACTGTGGCAGGTGCCTGTAGTCCCAGCTACTCGGGAGGCTGAGGCAGGAGAATCGCCTAAGCCCAGGAGTTGGAGGTTGCTGTGAGCTGTGTGACGCCACAGCACTCTACCGTGGGCGATAAAGTGGAACTCTGTCTCCACAAAAAAAAAAAAAAAAAAAAAAAGCCAGGCACCTGTAGTCCCAGCTACTAGAGAGGCTGAGGCAAAAGGATTGATTGAGCCTAAGAGTTTGAGGTTGCTGTGAGCTATGACACCACAGCACACTACCAAGGGTTACAAAGTGAGACTGTCTCAAAAAATTAATAAAATAAAACAATCTCAGGTTTATGTCATTTCATACATAAATATTTTGGTTGTTTTTTTTTTTTTTTTTTTTTTGCAGTTTTTGGCCAGGGCTGGGCTTGAACCCACCACCTCCAGCATATGGGGCTGGCACCCTACATAAATATTTTGGGTATGCACCTTGGACAAAGATTTGACAAGGATTTTTTTTTATATAATTTTTTTTTTTTTTTTTTTTTTTTGGGTAGAGACAGAGTCTCACTGTACCACCCTCGGGTAGAGTGCTGTGGCGTCACACGGCTCACAGCAACCTCTAACTCTTGGGCTTACGCGATCTCTTACCTCAGCCTCCCAAGCAGCTGGGACTACAGGCGCCCACCACAACGCCCGGCTATTTTTTTTGCTGTTGCAGTTTGGCCGGGGCTGGGTTTGAACCCGCCACCCTCGGCATATGGGGCCGGCGCCCTACTCACTGAGCCACAGGCGCCTCCCTGACAAGGATATTTTTTAACATAACCTTCATGGCCATAATCATTTCCAGTAAAATCATCAATACTTAATATTAAAATATATCTAGGTATGGTGATACAAGCTTGTAATCCTAGCACTTTAGGAGACTAAGGTGGGGAAATTTCTGAGGTCAGGAGTTTGAGACAAGACTGAGCAAGAGTGAGATCCCAACTCTACTAAAAATTGAAAAAATTAGCCAGGCCAAGGCCAAGCGCAGTGGCTCATGCCTGTACTCCTAGCACTCTGGGAGGTCGAGGCAGGTGGATTGCTTGAGCTGAGGAGTTCATGACCAGCCTGAGCTAGAGCTAGACCCCATCTCTAAAAATAGCTGGGCATTGTGACTGGCGACTGCACTCCCAGTTATTTGGGATGCTGAAGCAAGAGCCCAAAAGTTTGAGGTTGCTATGAACTATGACACCATGGCCCTCTACTGAGGGTGACGAAGTGAGGCTCTGTCTCAAAGAAAAAAAAAGAGAGAGTGGGCAGCGCCTGTGGCTCAGTGAGTATGTGCCGGCCCTATAACACCGAGGGTGGCAGGTTCAAACCCAGCCCCGGCCAAACTGCAACAAAAAATAGCCGGGCGTTGTGGCGGGTGTCTGTAGTCCCAGCTACTCAGGAGGCTGAAGCAAGAGAATCACCTAAGCCCAAGAGCAGGAGGTTACTGTGAGCTGTGACGTCACAGCACTCTACCGAGGTGACAAAATAAGACTCTGTTTCTAAAACAAAAAGAGAGAGAAAAAAGAAAAGAAAAACAAAAAATCCAGTCCATATTCAAATCCTCCACATTCTCTAATTTTTTTTTTTTTTTTGAGACGAGTTTCACTATGTCGCCCTCAGTAGAGTGCGGTGGTGTCACAGTTCACAGCAACCTCAAACTCTTGGGCTTAAGCAATTCTCCTGCCTCAGCCTCCTGAGTAGCTGGGACTACAAGCACCCACCACAACGCCCAGCATTTTTTTTGTTGTTGCAGTTGTCATTGTTTAGCTGTCCTGGGATGGGTTTGAACCCACCACTCTTGGTGTACGTGGCTGGTGATGGAACCTCTGTGCTATGGGTGTGGAGCCTCTCTCTCTTTTTTTTTTAAAACAGTTGTTTCTTCAAATGAAACCCCAAAAAACGATCTGTCAAGGAATTTGGTTTCTTCTTTTTTTTTTTTAGAGACAGAGTCTCACTTTTGTGCCTTTGGTAGAGTGCTATAGCATCACAGCTCACAGCAACTTCAAACTCTTGGGCTTAGGTGATTCTCCTGCCTCAGCCTCCAGAGTGGCTGGGACTACAGGTGCCCACCACAATGCCCGGCTTTTTGTTGCAGTTTGGCCAAGGCCAGGCTCGAACTTGCCACCCTCGATATATGGGGCTGGCATCCTACCCACTGAGCCACAGGTGCTGCCCCACCCGGCTATTTTTTTGTTGCAGTTTGACTGAGGCCAAGTTCCAACCTGCCACCCTTGGTATATGGGGTCGGGGCCCTACTCACTGAGCCATAGGCGCTGCCGCCCTGCCCTGTTTTTTATTGAAAGTCTAACTTAAGGCAAATTGTTCCATGCCTCAATTTCCTTACCTGTAAAAAGTGGATAAATAATATTACCTTCCTCACTGGGGTAGTGTGCTGAGTTACCAAGTCAATCTATGCTAGGTGCTCAATGCATGTTATCCTTAAAAACACCCAGAAGCGGGCAGCGCCTGTGGCTCAGAGGGGTAGGGCACCGGCCCCATATGCCAGAGGTGGCAGGTTCAAACCCAGCCCCGGCCAAAAACTACAAAAAAAAAAAAAAAAACCCAGAAGCTGGGTGCGATGGCTCACTCTTGTAATCCTAGCACTCTGGGAGGCCGAGGCAAGTGGATTGCTTGAGCTCAGGAGTTCAAGACCAGCCTGACCAAGAGCAAGGCTCTAAAAATAGCTGTGTGTTGTGGTGGATGCCTATAGTTTCAGCTACTCAGGAGGCTGAGGCAAGAGAATCGCTTGAGCTCAAGAGTTTGAGATTGCTGTGAGCTATGACACCACTGCACTCTACCAAGTGCAACAAAGTGAAACTCTGTCCAAAAACAAAACAAAACTAAAAAACATCCAGGGAAATCTTTATTTTACAAGGAAGTGAGGCTCAGAGGCTGGAAAATTCTAGCCCAAGGTCAGACAGCCAGTCTTGGATTCAAAACTTGAGTTTTTTCACCCCTAGAACCTCCTAGAGCTGCCCAAAGCCCTGGCCCAGCCTCCCAGGAGGGCTTCCTGGAGGAAGAGGAAGGCCTTGTGCAGGACGGTCCTGAGCTCCTGGACTTCAGCATAGATGAGGTGGCTGAGCAGCTGACTCTTTTGGACGTGGTGAGGACCAGGGCCTGGGGCAGGATATGGTGCAATGGGTTGAGGGCAGATCCCACTGGGCACCAATTCTATTAACCCTACCCCTGTTCCAGGAGCTCTTCTCGCGGGTGAGGCCCTGTGAGTGCCTGGGCTCCGTGTGGTCCCAGCGGGATCGGCCTGGGGCCGCCGGCGTCTGCCCCACTGTGCGCGCCACCGTAACCCAGTTCAACAAGGTCATTGGCTGTGTGCTGGGTTCGGTGCTTGGGGAGCCAGGCCTGGCCGCCCCACAGAGGGCGCAGCGGCTGGAGAAGTGGATCCGCATTGCCCAGGTGCGTTGAGGGGCGGGGCCTGGACTCGGGGCGGAGCCTTTAGCCGCCTTATGGAGTCACTGGGTGGACAGAAAGTGGAAGGACTGGGCCCAGGAACGAGAGATGGGTAGGGCTAGAGGGAGGTGTCTAAGGGAAAGGACGTGGGGCTGGAGCAGAAAGAGACTGGGGAGAGAAGGGCAGGAGCCTCAGACTTGGAAGAAGAGGGAGAAGTGGGGGCTCCAGAGGAAGAATGGGTGCGCGCCCAGGAGTAGGAGGGGAACAGGGTAGAAAATTGACACCTGGGGGTGTGACTTGGGTTCAGGGAAGAGCTCTCTGGGTCTGGGACAGATGCTGTGGGCAAGCCTGGGAGAAGTAAGAAGCTAGTCGGTACGGGAGAAGCCAAGGTCGAGTAAGGGGCTGGAGGGGCAGCTGGGGCCCGAGGGAGAGAGGACAGGACACCCAGGGAGGAGGGAGAATCCTCCGTAGCTTGTCAGACGGCGGGTGACATCGGTGTCTGTTCTGGCATCCCAAGTCATGGGATCAAAGGCCAGACACGAGGTCTGACCAGCGCCCCTCTGTTCGCCCAGCGCTGCCGAGAGCTGCGGAACTTCTCCTCCTTGCGAGCCATCCTGTCCGCCCTGCAGTCTAACCCTATCTACCGGCTCAAGCGCAGTTGGGGGGCCGTGAGCCGGTGAGCAGGCCTGGATCTCCTCCCACACGCCACCCCAGCATCTCTGACCCTCCCAGCTGCTGACCCCTGACACTCTCCTTTCCTGTCTCTCCCCCTCCACCCACAGGGAACCGTTGTCCACTTTCAGGAAACTTTCCCAGATTTTTTCAGATGAGAACAACCACCTCAGCAGCAGAGAGATTCTTTCCCAGGTATAGACAAATGCGGACCCAGCAGATTCCAGATCTAGGAAGAAGGACTTGGGGTCAGTCAGGGGGAACCACCTTCTTGATGTCAAAACATTCAGTCTTCTTTCTCTGCACCTCAGCAATAACCTTTCCCTTGTCCGTGGATAGCCTCACGTTTTAATTTCCTCTTCTTCCTGCGTTATAGTTCACAGTGGCTGCCTTATTTATTCATTCAACAAAACAGAATAAATCACAAGGAAAAGGTTACTTAAGGCCAGAATCATAGCACACAATGGAAAACAAAAAAGAAATTTGCACTGGGGGCTTTACCTTGATAAGCAAAACTAAAAACTGTGTGCCAGCAAGTCTAGTTTATTTATAGGCAATCAGATTCTGGTTCTTAAACTGAATGTAGAATAGATGGAGGGGAGGAGGAAAGGAGGCTGTTCCCTCCCCCTAGAACATTCTCAACCCCTCAAACTGTGTATGCAACTTGATCAATGAACTCCCACAGGTGGCTGGGTTCAGTGGCTCATGCATGTAACTGTAGCACTTTGGGAAACTGAAGCAGGAGGGTCATTTGAGACCAGGAGTCCAAGATGACCTTGGACAACACAGTCAGATCCCCACTCTAAAAAAAAAAAGAAAGAAAGAAAAATAAGAAAAAATTAAAAAAAGGAAAATTCGTTGTTCATGGTAGAATGCTTCGATAGTCCCAACTACTTAGGAGGCTGTGACAGGAGGATACCCTGATCTCAGGAGTTTGATGCAGTTGAGATATGATGCTGCCGCTGCACTTCAGCCTGGGTAACAGCGAGAGAGGTCATCTCTGAAAACAAAAACAAAACTTTAAGTCTCTGCCCCAATGCCCCTACCTCCTAGAGTCCCTCCGTGCATCCTTATCATCCCCACACTCCCCACTCTGGCTCCAGGTTTATGGCTCTGTCTGTCATATTATGTGTTTACCTTAGTTGTTGCTATTGCTCCCTCACTGCTGGTCATACCATGAGGCTAGAATTTTGTCTCTTTTGTTCACTGTTACTTACCCAGCACCTAGAATAGCTCATGGCATACAACAGGTTATCTAAAGATATATATGTATTTTTATTTATTTATTTATTTTTTTGTAGAGACAGAGTCTCACTTTTATGGCCCTCGGTAGAGTGCCGTGGCCTCACACAGCTCACAGCAACCTCCAACTCCCGGGCTTAAGCGATTCTCTTGCCTCAGCCTCTCGAGTAGCTGGGACTACAGGCGCCCGCCACAATGCCAGCTATTTTTTGGTTGCAGCGTGGCCAGGGCTGGGTTTGAACCCACCACCCTCGGAATATGGGGCCGGCGCCTTACCAACTGAGCCACAGGCGCCACCCTGTATTTTTATTTTTAACATTTCTTTTAAAGACGGAGTCTTGCTCTGTCACCCAGGCTAGAGGGCAGTGATCATAGGTGACTGCAGCCTCAAACTCTGGGCATAGCTCACTGCAGTCTCAAACACAAAGGATCTTCCTACCTCAGCCTCCTGAGCAGCTAATAGGATTAGCTTGGTATGCCACCAAGCCAGGCTAATATATATGCACATACAAATATTATATTAATATTATATATATATATTTTTTGAGACAGAATCTCGCTTTGTCACCCTCAGTAGAGTGCTGTGGTATCACAGCTCACAGCAACCTCCAACTTTTGGGCTTAAGTGATTCTCTTGCCTCAGCCTCCTGAGTAGCTGGGACTATAGGTGCCTGCCACAACGCCAGCTATTTTTGTTGCAGTTGTCACTGCTGTTTTAGTTGGACAGGGCTGGGTTTGAACCCGCCACCCTTGGTATATGGGGCTAGTGCCCTACCCACTGAACCACAGGCGCCACCCTCTATTTTTTAGAGAGAATCTCACTCTGTTACTCTTTTTTTTTTTTTTTTGTAGAGACAGAGTCTCACTTTATGGCCCTCGGTAGAGTGCCGTGGCCTCACCCAGCTCACAGCAACCTCCAACTCCTGGGCTTAAGCGATTCTCTTGCCTCAGCCTCCCGAGTAGCTGGGACTACAGGCACCCGCCACAACGCCCGGCATTTTTTGGTTGCAGTTTGGCCGGGGCTGGGTTTGAACCCGCCACCCTCGGTATATGGGGTCGGCGCCCCACCGACTGAGCCACAGGCGCCGCCCCACTCTGTTACTCTTGGTAGAGTGCCTTGGTGTCATAGCTCACAGCAACTTCAAACTCTTGGGCTCAAGAGATGCTCTTGCCTCAGCCTCCCAAGTAGCTGGGATTATAGGGACCCACCATGATGACTGGCTATTTTTTCTAGTTTTAGTAGAGATGGGATCTCATGCTTGCTCAGACTGGTCTTGAACTCCTGAGCTCATATATCTCATTTTTTAAGAGATGGGGTCTTGCTATGTTGCCTAGGCTGGTCTTGAACTCCTGTCCTCAAGATTCTCCTGCCTCAGCCTCCTAAAGGCCTAAGATTACAGGCATGAGTCACTGTTCCTGGCTAATAAATATCTTGTTAGTGAAGGAATGTCTGAAATAATGAGGGCTCAGAAACAAGGTGTACTGCCTGAAGCCCCTACTATGCGCTGGGCATTGTTCATGCTCTGCTATGAGTCAGACAGACACAGTTCCTGCTCCAGGGGTATTCAACATCCAAAGGGGAGACACGAAGGACTGCCCAATGAATGTATATTTATGCAGCAGAGTGACACTATGAAGACAAATTCAGGATGTTCCCAGGGGATGCCCAGTGCATATAACAATTCTCTTCTGTGTTAAGTCTGGCCCAGCAGAAATAGCACCCACAAACTCCAGCTCCCATGGGGCCTGCCCATGCTGTTTATCTCCTCCTTCCCTGTCTCCCTCCCACCCAGAGTGGTCCAACTCTTTGGGTTGGACCATCACCACTGGCTTGTGATTGCTGAAAGCCTGATGGGTACATATGACAGGTCTCTAGGCATCTTCCTTGAGAAAGGGCCAAAGGTGACCCAGGGCTGCTCAGCCCTTCTCTTTCCTCCAGGAAGAAACCAGCGAGGGACCCCGAGAGGAGGACACCCCCAAAGGAACCTCAGTGAGTGACATGGTTTGGGGAAGGGGACAAACGGGACCCTCAGGGTAGGGTGTGGAGGATGATGGCACACAGTGACCGGACCTTTGGGGGCCCTGTCCAAAGGGGACACCCCCAGGCCCTGTTCCCTACCTTGGCACCTTCCTCACGGACCTGGTCATGCTGGACACAGCTCTGCCGGACATGTTAGAGGTCTGATCCCTGACCCTTGACTCCTGACCTCAGCTCCACTTGCCCCCAGCACCCTGGGCTCCCCACATCCCAACCCCTGACCTTGACCCTTAACCCTTGATGCTGGAGGCTGCAGTTCAGACAAATTTTGCCTCCAGGGGGATCTAATTAACTTTGAGAAGAGGAGAAAGGTGAGTGGAGGGGTGGAGGGGTTTGAGGGGGGAAAGGGCAGGGGCAGGATCTCAGAGGCCACCTCCCCAGGAGTGGGAGATCTTGGCCCGCATACAGCAGCTGCAGAGGCGCTGTCGCAGCTACAGCTTGAGTCCCTGCCCGACTATCGTGGCCACCCTGCATGCCCAGCGCCAGCTCAGTGAGGAGCAGAGGTAACACCCCTGTGACCTGCCCCAGCCTCATCCCAGCTGAACCTCAGTCACATACAGGGTCTACTCATCCCATGCACGTCTCCAGTTTTTCTCAGGACCCTCTACTGAGTCTTGCTTTCCTCTCAGACAATTTGTGACTTTGCATTAGTTGTAGCCCAGTCAAGGGCCCGGATTTGACTGTGACCTTCAACTTTGACTGCATGTGAGTTTCTGGCTTTGATCAGCTGGGCATTCCAGTTAACTGTCCCATGTATTCTCTTCCTCAGCTTTGATCCTGTCTGATCCAGACCCCATTTGTGACCCCTCATCTGGCTTTCTGACCCTAATCATTGACCTTAAGTTCTGAGTCACTGAGTCCAACTTGATGTTTATTTCTCTATGTACTTCAACCTTTCATTCTAACCAAAGATGACCTGATCCCAATTTGACCCTGAACTTTCACCTTGACCTGATTGGATGCCTATCTCTCTCCCCACCTCAAATCCCTGTATGACCTGCTGTCTAGCCATCCTGTCTCATCCCCCCAAAACCCATTGGCTCAACAACCTTCATTTACTACTTTGACCCTGACATTGGGGCTCTACCTTTGGCTGTTCCTTTCTTTTTGTGTGTGTGTGTGGTTTTTGGCCGGGGCTGGGTTTGAACCCACCACTCCAGCATATGGGACAAGTGCCCTACTCCTTGAGCCACAGGCGCCACCCAGCTGTTCCCTTCTTACACCCAAAACATATCTCCTGGGCGGCGCCTGTGGCTCAGTGAGTAGGGCACCGGCCCCATATACCGAGGGTGGCGGGTTCAAACCCAGCCCCGGCCAAACTGCAACAAAAAAATAGCCGGGCGTTGTGGCGGGCGCCTGTAGTCCCAGCTGCTCGGGAAGCTGAGGCAAGAGAATCGCGTAAGCCCAAGACTTAGAGGTTGCTGTGAGCCGCGTGACGCCACGGCACTCTACCAAGGGCGGTACAGTGAGACTCTGTCTCTACAAAAAAATAAAATAAATAAAATAAAATAAAAATAAAAAAATAAAAAATAAAAATAAATAAAAAAAAAACGTATCTCCTGACTGATTCTCACCCTTATCTCTTCATCTCCTGTGCTTCCCGGCCTTACCCACCCTCATTCCCACTTCCACCCCTCAGCTACCGAGTCTCCCGTGTCATTGAGCCTCCGGCCGCTTCCTGCCCCAGCTCCCCACGTGTCCGGCAGCGGATCAGCCTCACTAAGCGCCTCAGTGCGTGAGTCTTGGGGCATGCGTAGGGTGATGTGGGCAGTTATTAGGGGCGGCTGCTTCTGCCACCACCTCATCCCCTGCATCCACCCTCAGGAAGCTGTCCCGAGAGAAAGGCTCATCCCCTGGTGGGAGTCCTGGGGATCCATCATCACCCACCTCTAGGTGAGCCTCCTGGTTGGTGAAGAGACTATATACAGGGAGATCAGGGGTCAGGGTGGCCACTCCACTTTGGGCTCTGCGTTTCCCCTCAGTCTGTCCCCAGCATCCCTCCCATCGAGTCCTAGAACCAAGGATCCTCCTCCTGGCAGTCCTCCAGCCTCCCCAGGGCCCCAGAGCCCCAGCACCAAGGTACCAAGACTGCCTGTCTGTGCATGTGGGTTGATGGGCTGTGTGTGTATGTGTGTGTGCATGTGCACACAGGAGTGCAAGGCCAAGCGTGTCTCCATGAGACTGGCTAATTACTCCAGGTGTCCATGCAACTGGGTGCATATCCCCACTGCCTGGGTACAATCACACACTTTTTTGAGGCTATGTGTTCTTAGAAATCTGCACACCTGTAGGAGGAATGTGGACCTGAGTGTGTCCATGGGACTGGGGGTAGTTGTTTGTTGACACACACTGTAGGTATACAACAATTGTGGTTATATGATTGTATACAGGAATCCTTGCATGTGAATGTGGGTTTGTGTGTATATGGGCCATATACATGTTTGTTTTCACAACAGGGACTGGACGGCACTTGTAGCTCAGTGGGTAGGGCGCTGGCCATGTACACCAAGGCTGGCGGATTTGAATCTGGCTTGCGTCAGCTAAAGCAACAATGACAACTGCAACAGAAAAATAGCCAGGCATTGTGGCTGGCACCTGTAGTCCCAGCTACTTGGGAGGCTGAGGCAAGAGAATCACTTCAGCCCAAGAGTTTGAGGTTTCTGTGAGCTGTGATGCCACAGCACTCTACCAAGGATGACATAGTGAGACTCTGTCTCAAATAAATAAATACACCATTGGAAGCCAGGCATGGTGACTCATGCCTATAATCCCAGCAAATTTCTGGGAGGATCAATTGAGCCCAGGAGCTCAAGGCTGCAGTGAGCTATGATGGTACCACTGTACTCTACCCTGGGCAACAGAGCAAGATCCTGTCTCTAAAAAAATTAAAATAAATACATCAGTTGGGTGGATGCTTTTGCCCTCCCACATCTCAGCATCTGCAGATGAGCAAGGCTGCACCCCTCCACCCCCACTGCCTGCAGCTTCCCCTGAGCCTGGACCTTCCAGATTCTCGACCCTTGGCCTTGCCCCTGAGTAGCCCTCGAATCCCTCTCCTGGGTCAGCAGAGCTTGGAAGCCCGTGTCATCCGTGTCAGCATTGACAACGACCATGGAAACCTGTATCGGAGCATCTTGGTGAGGGGCTCATCCCAGGGGCTGCTGGGGACTGCCTTGCCCTGGGAGCTAGGACCCTGACACCTCAACTCCCACCCTCTCTTCCAGCTTACTAGTCAGGACAAAGCCCCCTGTGTGGTACTGCGGGCCTTGCAGAAGCACAATGTGTCTCAGCCCTGGGCCCATGACTACCAGCTCTTCCAAGTCCTTCCTGGGGACAAGGGTGAGCAGGGACAGCTTGGAGTTCAGGTTGGGGGCTGCTGGGAGGGTGGCAGATGGACCAGTATCAAGGATGGAGCCCACGGTTACCTGGGCTTACAGGGCCATGAGGTGGTTTAGGAAGAGAGTAGAGGTAAGATGCAAAGTGGAGAAAAGAGGACTTAAAATATCTGTGGCTCAATTATGTAGGGCCAGCAGGTTATCCTGGCTCAGTGTGACAGAGTCATTGAAAGTTGTCTTCCTAGGATTTATGGTGCAATGAGATTAAGCAGGATCAAATGAGAGAAGGGAGCATAGAAGATTATCTGACCTTAAGTTTGTAAGCTCATGAGGTTGTTCATGGTCAGCCTGAGTGGGGTCTGGGCTGGGATTTATGAGGAGTTTGTCCAGGCTCTCCATGATGACCCTGAGGTTACCAGAACTTGAGCTAGGAACGGATCAAATCACATTAAACTCAGCATAAGGCAGCATGAAGTTTTCCAGTCTTTTTTTTTTTGTTTGTTTGTTTTTGTTTTTTTTTGTAGAGACAGAGTTTCACTTTATTGCCCTTGGTAGAGTGCCGTGGCATCACATAGCTCACAGCAACCTCCAACTCCTGGGCTTAGGCGATTCTCCTGCCTCAGCCTCCCGAGTAGCTGGGACTACAGGCGCCCGCCACAACGCCCGGCTATTTTTTTGTTGCAGTTTGGCCGGGGCTGGGTTTGAACCCGCCACCCTCGGTATATGGGGCCGGCACCCTGCTCACTGAGCCACAGGCGCCGCCCAGTTTTCCAGTCTTTGATAGAGAGAAGCAAGAGGTTGATTCTTGGGCTGGGCATGGTGCCTCATGCCTGCAATCCTAGCACTCTGGGAGGCTGAGGCGGGTGGATTGCCTGAGCTCACGGGTTCGAGACCAGCCTGAGCAAGAGCGAGATCCTGTCTCTAAAAATAGCCGGGCGTTGTGGCAGATGCCTGTAGTCTTATCTACTAGGGAGGCTGAGGAAGTGAATCGTTTGAGCCCAGGAGTTTGAGGTTGCTGTGAGCTGTAATGCCACAGCACTCTACCCAGGGTGACAAAGTGAAACTCTATCACACACACACACATACACACACACACACACACACACAGAGGTTGATTGTTGTTCATACTGAAGGGCATGGACATTAAGTAAGAATACTTGAGGCTGTTCCAGTGTCAAGCGTGAGGGCCACAAGTTTGTGCAGGCTGGAAGTGGGAAGTGGTCCAAGTTCATGGTGAGAGAAGCATAAGTGTGGCTGGGAAGTGGTTGTGGAGGAGGAGTGGGGTGGACAGGAAGTTGTTTGGGGTGGGGGCCTGAGTTTATCCAAACTTGTAGTCTTGCAGGTTGTCTAGACTCCATGGAGTTGGGGAATGGTAGGAGTTTGCCTAGGTTTATGGTGGGGAAAAACATGACGTTGTACAGCCTTCGAGTGGGGAGGTGTTCAGGTTCCCTAGGATAAGAGAATAAGGTTTGCTCAGCACTGGCTGAAAGGGGAACTAAGGCTTTTCAGGCCTTAGGATGAATAATAGAAGACGACACAAAATTGGGCTGTCTTATCACCATCGCCTCCATCTCTGACCAGAACTCCTGATCCCTGACAATGCCAATGTCTTCTATGCAATGAGTCCAGCTGCCCCCGGAGACTTCATACTGCGGCAGAAAGATGGGAGAAGGCATACCCCATCTCTCTCCCCAACCTGAGGCAGGCTTCTCCTCACTCCAGAACACAGACCCCATGGGCAGCTTGGGACCTGGCTTCTATCACTATGGGGGTGAGGAGCTGTTCAACTGGAAACCTTCTATCCACAGTAGAAGCCATGGTGGAGAACTCCATCTCATAGAAGGGACTGGGGCATCTTTCCCCAGAGAAATCCTATAACTGTTGGAGACATCAAAACTGACAGTTGTGGAAGAAAATAGTAACCAAAGTTATCAAACATGAATCAGTCTTGTTTGTTCTATATCTGTGTGCCATGTTCATCTTTTATCAAAATAGAAAACAATGACCAAAAACAGAAAAATTAAAAGCCCTAAGAGAGGGCATGGTGAGGCATGGCTCTGCCCCACTCAGGAACACACAGTCCAAAGGCCAATTTCCTGAAGAGATTTTCATTGACTTCAGTTTTTTGTAAATGCAGGGTTATTCAGGCACAGTTGGACCTAGTGGCTAACTCAAGATCAACTGTTTCTCTACAGTCTCCCAGCTTGCTTTTCCTTTCATCTTTTACTCCACAAAATAGTTCTGGAGCTTCTATTATGTGCCAGGCCCATTCCAGGTGCTGGGATACAACCATAGATGAAAGGATCAAAAATTCTTGTCCTGGGCCAGATGTAGTGGCTTGTGACTATAATCCTAGCACTCTGGGAGGCCAAGGCAGGTGGATCACCTGAGCTCAGGAGTTCAAGACCAGCCTGAAGCCTGAGCAAAGTGAGACCCCGTCTCTACGAAAAATAGAAAAACTAGCCAGGCATAATGGCAGGTGTCTGTGGTCCCAGCTACTTGGGAGGCTGAGGCAAGAGAATCGCTTAAGCCCAAGAGGTTGATGTTGCTGTGAGCTGTGATGTCACAGCGCTCTACTGAGGGCGACAAGTAACACTCTGTCTCAAAAAAAAAAATTAAGTATCCAGTATACTCAATACTAATATGAAACCAATATATAAACAATTACATGCCCACATGAAAGAAAAAAACACAAATATAGTCTAGCAAGGGAGAGGAGAGAAGGGGGTAGGAGGAAAGCCAGTTTGCACAGTGTGAGGGTGTTCAGCTCGCCCCCTGGGTGAAGGGGCTCAACTACAATTTCAACTTTACCTTAGAATCGAAAACAATGTAACCTAAAATTCATACCCACATATTAATTTGAAATTAAAAATCTGTTTAAGGGCGGCACCTGTGGCTCAGTGGGTAGGGCGCCAGCCCCATATACTGAGGGTGGCAGGTTCAAACCCTGCCCTGGCCAAACTGCAGCAAAAAAAGCTGGGGGTTGTGGCAGGCACCTGTAGTCCCAGCTACTCAGGAGGCTGAGGCAAGAGAATCACCTAAGCCCAAGAGATGGAGGTTGCTGTGAGCTGTGATACCACAGCACTCTCTGAGGGCAATAAAATGAAACTCTTTCGCTACAAAAAAAAAAAAAAATCTGTTTAATAGCCCCAGAAAGTGTGGAGTGGAAGGTTGCCATTTTTAACAGAGTGATGAGGGCGGGCTTCATTGTGGAGGTGACATTTGGGTGCATGCCCAACTGAAGTGAGGTAATGAGCACAGTACTTGTAGAGGAAGTGCTTACAGGGAAAGAACAGTGTAAGAGCCCATGTTAGCTTCACCATCAGGCAATTTCTTCCCTCCTGGTGGCAGACACTCCCAGCTCTTCCACCTGCCCACCTCAGTAGGGAATAGAATGAAGCATCCTTTTTCGGGTAACTGCAACTAAAGTCCCAGGATTGAGGTTCATTGGAGCCATTTGGATCACATGTCCAGCCTGAACCAATCACAGTCCACCAGAGAATGGAATGCTATGATTTGCTAGTCTGACACAGGCAAGCCCAAAGAGGGACCTGCCTCCTCCCCTAGGACACATACAGAGGTGTAGGTGATTACCATAGTTTGATAAGCTTAGCCCAAGTGAATAATTTCACTTTTATTTATTTATTTTTTTTTGAGACAGAGTCTCAAACTGTCGCCCTGGGTAGAGTGCCATGGCTTCACAGCTCACAGCAACCTCCAACTCTTGGGCTCAAGCGATTCTCCTGCCTCCGCCTCCCAAGTAGCTGGGACTACAGGCGCCCACCGCAACTCCCGGCTATGTTTTTTTTTTTGGTTGCAGCCGAAATTGTTGTTTGGCGGGCCGGGCTGGATTCGAACCCGCCAGCTCAGGTGTATGTGGCTGGCGCCCTAGCCGCTTGAGCCACAGGCGCTGAGCCAATTTCACTTTTTTTTTCTTTGAGATAGAGTCTCTCCCATGCTCAAGCTAGAGTGCATGGCGTCAATGCAGCTCATAGTAACCTCAGACTCCTGGGTTCTAGAGATCCTCCTGCCTCAGCCTCACTAGTAGCTGGGACTACAGGCGCCAGCCACAACACCTGGCTAATTTTTCTATTTTTAGTAGAGACGGGGGTTTAGTTCTTGCTGAGGATCCGAACTCCAGAGCTCAAGCAATCCTTCCGCCTCCGCCTTTCAGAGTGCTAGAGTTACAGATGTGAGCCATTGTGCCCGGCCATTTTTTTTTTTTTTTTTTGAGACAGAGCCTCAACCTGCCACCCTGGGTAGAGTGCTGTGGGATTACAGCTCAAGGTCCAACTCCTGGGCTTAAGCGATTCTCTTGCTTCAGTCTCCCAAGTAGCTGGGACTACAGGCGCCCGCCACAACGCCTGGCCATATTTTGGTTGTAGTTGTCATTGTTGTTTGGCAGGCCCGGGCTGGATTCGAACCCACCAGCTCAGGTGTATGTGGCTGGCGCCTTAGCTGCTTGAGCTACAGGCGCCAAGCCTGCCTGGCTGTTTTTATGTTTGTTTTTTTTCATTACTACTTTCTGGATTAGAAAAGAATTTCAGGTTCCTTGTATTAATAAAATAAAATAAAATACCAAGAGTATAAAAATATAAGCAATATAAAAATTTTGTTTCAAAAGTTAATAAATGAAATCTCATACTCCAGGATGAGTAATTTATACAAACACAGGACTCTATTGTACATTCTGTACGGCAGCCCAGCCCTTGCACTGTGCAAACACTCACATGCTAGTCGTTACAAGAATTATTTACTTATTTCCAAAGTGGGAAGTGATGCTGATCAGCATGATAATATCAGTAGTTTACATGTTTTTGGAATATTTGTTATGTGCCAGGCTAGATTTTTACAGATGAGAAGGTTGAAGCTCAGATAAGGTAAGTCACCTGTCCAAGGTCACATAACAAAAGAGTGTGTCTGACGGCAGAACTGGGGATGTTCTCGCTCCCCTGCTCCCGCGCCAAGTGTCCTCTAGGCCCATAAGATCCCCTGCCCCCTCCCGCCAAGCGCTTATCTCTGCCCAAGCGGGGTACCGGCCCCGCCCACTGGAGGGAGCTGCCACTAGGAGGCTCCAGGTCGGGAAGGGTCAGGTCAGCTGTGTCCGGCCGAGGCAGCTGCTGACCCAGCTGTGGACCGTGCCAAGGGCGGGGACGGAGGGGCTGGAGCCCTGGACCCCTAGCAGCAGGGGCTGCGTCATGGACCACCGTTGGAAGCTCCTCTGGCCCCGGATGGGCTCCCTCTGGCTCCTGCTGGCGGGGGCCGCCTGGGCACCTCCACCCACCCTCCCAGACCCTAAGTTTGGGAGCAAAGGTAAGGATGCAGCTCTGTGTGGACACCCACACTAAAGCCTGAAGGACAATTCTTGGGGCCTGAACTCCCAGCCTGGATCCTGGGGACCGTACCCGGAGGGGGCAGAGCCGGCATCTGAACCTCAAGAAATGGGTCCTCGTCGGGTATGCTGGGGTCATAGCCGGCATCTAACTGGATCGTGGGGGGCAGAGCCGGCATCTGAACCCCAAGAAATGGGTCCTCGTCGGGTATGCTGGGGTCTAAATCTCCTCCTGGAGAAGCTAGAGAGGGGCTTAAAGTTCCTCTTTTAATCCTTTCAGAGGGTCTGGGACCTACTAAATCCTAACAGAGCACGCATGGGGCTCATGTCCCTGAGGAGATGGGATCTAGCAGACCCTCCAATGAGAGGATAAAGCCAGGGTCCCAGTTAGAGGGGTCGGGCATAAAGTGACTTATAAACACGGTTTGTATGCGTCCCCAGATGCCTTGCTTCGCTCTGTGGAGGAAGGGAGCAGAACACGGTTGGCGCTATCGGGTGGCTGGGAGCCTGCTGGGGCGGATAGGGGGCACGCCTCCTCTGCGCACACCCCTGGGAGTGCCTGTCCAGGGCTGGGGCGGGGCTAGCACCCCGACTCCAAGGTCCTGAGGGCTGCGCCCAGCTCAGCCCGCCGCGGGGTGGGAGTGTGTGTGTGCGTGAGGGTGGTGGTGGTGACAATAAGGCGAGCGATCTGCCCTTGGGAGTTGGGGGACATCACCTCTGTGACCCCTTGAGGGGCCCATCTAGGGGGTGGGGCGAGGGCGGAGCTGGGCTTTTTCTTATCGAGTCCGCACAGACGGCCGGAGGCGGGGGAAGGGGCTGTGGCCAGAGGAAGGGCCCGGTCCCCGACCCTGTCCCTTTGTCCTCCTCCCCAGCGGCCTTGCTGGCTACCCGCAGGCCCGAAGAGCTTCTGTGCTTCACCGAGCGGTTGGAGGACTTGGTGTGCTTCTGGGAGGAAGTTGCAAGCGCTGGGGTGGGCCCCAACAACTACAGTTTCTCCTACCAGGTCGAGTAAGTCTGACGGGACAGGCACCCCCACGTGTGGAGGGGGCGGGCGGGGTACAATTTCCCGAGGGTCGTAGCCCTGGATGTCGCCTGGTGCTTAAGGCCAGACAGCGCGTCCAGTCGTGGTCACTGGTGGGAAGCCCACCGGGCCAGGACTGACACGCCCACTATTGGCCGGGGCTGCTACACTCCCTTGATCACCACTGGAACGTGAACCCAAACTTCAGGGCTGGGACAACAACCCTTCCAAATCGAAGCTGAGGCATCACTACGTCGGGACTGGGGTGCCCCCTCGTGGTAGTATCTAAGCCCCCAGGATCCAGGCAAAGCGAACTCTCCCGGGTTTCCTCTCCCAACTTGCTCCCTTCCTTCCCGGGTCCCTGGGCACACAGAGGTGAGCCATGGAAGCCGTGTCGCCTGCACCAGGCGCCCACGGGTGGTGGCATGGTGCGCTTCTGGTGCTCGCTGCCTACGGCAGACACGTCGAGCTTCGTGCCCCTGGAGTTGCTCGTCACAGCAGCCTCCTCGGTCACTCCGCGCTATCGCCGTACCATCCATGTCAATGAAGTGGGTAAGCGCGTGGGGAATTGGAGAGTGGTCATGGTAGGGAGTCTAAGTCTTCGCCCACCAGACCAACCTCCCTTCACCTCGGCAGTGCTCCTGGACGCCCCCGTGGGACTGCTAGCGCGGCTGGCCGCCGAGGGCGGCCACGTGGTGCTGCGCTGGCTCCCGCCGCCTGGGGCACCTATGACAACCCACATCCGCTACGAGGTGGACGTCTCCGCTGGCAAAGGCGCTGGGGGTGCTCAGAGGGTGAGGCCCAAGTTAGTCCCCATGGCCTCGCCCCTCGAGATCCCGCCCCTGACGGCCCATATCGCATTGTCTCATTGTTCTGACGCCCAAAGCAGCTCCACGCCCATCCACATAGCCTCTTTCCCAACGCCTCCTCAATCCGCCGGAGCCCCAACCCCTCTCACTCTCCAAGATCCGGCTCCTGTGTGCCCTGGCCCGGCGTTTAAATAGTCCAGGTCCGGCCACCTGCTACCTGGGATTCTTGCCCTGGTGGGCCCTGAGCCTTCACGAACCAAGCCCCTTTTCTCGTTGGTCTCAATGCAACGCTTGGCCTTCCCCTTGTCCTTCCTCTCCCTGATTGGCTTGGTCCTGACAGAGCCCGCCCTCAAGTGCTAGTCTCTACTTCCCCCGCCCCGCCTCCGTCCCCGCCCTCAACTGGGTCCTGCTCCTAGGTCGAGATTCTGGAAGGCCGCACTGAGTGCGTGTTGAGCAACCTGCGGGGCCAGACACGCTATACCTTCGCTGTCCGTGCGCGCATGGCCGAACCGACATTCGGGGGCTTCTGGAGCGCCTGGTCAGAGCCTGCGTCGCTGCTGACAGCTAGTGGTGAGGTCCCAGGCAGGGTGCCGGAGGGGCTGGGGAGAAAGACTGGGCAAACCTACCGCCCTGATCTCCTCCCCGTCTCCCAGACCTGGACCCCCTCATCCTGACTCTCTCGCTCATCCTCGTACTCATCCTGCTGCTGCTGGCCGTGCTCGCCCTGCGCTCACACCACCGGTGAGCCCCCTATTCGGGCACCTGTCTCAGACTCCTCCCCACGGACGACCTTCTTTTACCATGGAAACCTAGGCTCAGAGAGGGGCCAGCACTTGCTCAAGTTCACACAGTGAAGAGTCAGTGGCTGGGCAGGGATGCATGCCAGAACAGACCCAGACTCCTCTTAAAATTTTCAGCCCTTGGGGTCATTCACTTGGTTTTCCTTCTACATTAGCAGCTGCCACTTTTTGGGTTTCTTGGGTAGTTCCTTTACCCAATGTCATCAACTTTGTAAAATCAACCAGATGGATTTAATGGAAAGATTGAAGCCCCTGAATACCGCCCTACCCCTTTGTTAAGTTCCTCAGACACTTTATGATCTGATCAGCCATTTGACAGTAGCTGTATTTCCAAGTACATACTATTTGTTTCCCACCCCAAAGCCTCTGCACCTATTGTTCCTTCTTCCTGGAATGCCCTTCCTCCCTTGTCCACTAAGCAATCTTCTAGTTGTTTCTAGTGACCCTATTCATTTACTTGCCTGGAAAATACATTGAGTGCCAGGTACGTGCTAGGCACTGGAAAGGAAGTGGAGAACAAGCCAGACCTTGACCATAAGTCCCTGACCTTGTGGATCTCATAGTCAAGTCAACAAGCAAGGAACCAATAAATATTTGATTACATATTGTGATGAGTGACATCACAAAAGCAAACAGGGGGTGGGAACAGAACTGGATGGTCAGGGAAGTTCCCTGGAAGGAAGTGACATCAGAACAGAAACCTGAGGTTGGAAGGAAGCAGTCATATGAAAAGTGAGAAGAAATAGCAAGTGCAAAGGCCCTGAGGTGGGAATGAGTTTGGAACATTCAAGCAAGAATAGTCATATGGCTAGAGCAGTGTGTCGTAGAGAGTGGCAGATTATAAAGTGATGGAGATGACAGGGCATTCTGCAAGGTTGTGCAGCAGAGTTTGGATTTTATTCTGAATGCCTTGGGGAATCATAGAAAGGGGTGATGAGGGAACTCATCACAGACCTACAGACAAAGCATAGGCCAGGCTTAGAGGGAGTATGGGTCAGAATATATTGAATTTCTATGCACCCTTCAAAACCCTGTTCCAATTACCCTTCTATGGGGCCTTGCTGATGTTTCAGCCCAAGCACCTACTTCCCAGCCTGATGCACCCTTCTTCCTCTGTTGTGATCTCAGGGACCAGGAGTTCCTGGGCTGCTGTGATTGGGTGCTAAGGGGGTACACGTATGGGTACGTGTTCAGTGACTCATGTCTATGTGCCTGTATCTATTGGCTTCAACAGGGCTCTGAAGCAGAAGTTCTGGCCTGGTATCCCAAGCCCCGAAAGTGAGTTTGAGGGCCTCTTCACCACCCACAAGGGTAACTTCCAGGTATGTGGCCTGGTTGTCTCCTCAGGGCCTGGGGCTGCCCTGCTTCTTGTGGCCAAACCCCAGGCCTCTGAGAAGGCTGGTGCTGTTTCTTCAGCTGTGGCTGTATCAGAATGATGGCTGCGTGTGGTGGAGTCCCTGCACCCCCTTTACAGAGGATCCACCTGCCCCCTTGGAAATCCTCTCTGAGCGGTCCTGGGGGGTGACACAGGCAGTGGAGCCAGGGGCAGACGATGAGGGGCTCCTGCTGAAGCATGTGGGCAGTAAGCATGCCCACGACACCTACCTGGTACTGGACAAGTGGCTGCTGCCGCAGACCCCACCCAGTGAAGACCTCCCAGGTCCTGGTGCCAGTGTGGACACGGTAGCCATGGATGAAGGCTCAGAAGCATCCTCCTGCTCATCTGCCTTGGCCTTAAAGCCCAACCCTGAAGGGGCCTCAGCTGCCAGCTTTGAGTATACCATCCTGGACCCTAGCTCTCAGCTTTTGCGCCCTCGGGTACTGCCCTCTGAGCTGCCCCCCAGCCCACCCCACCTAAAGTACCTGTATCTTGTGGTGTCTGACTCTGGCATCTCAACTGACTACAGCTCAGGGAGCTCCCAGGGAGTACAAGGGGACTCATTGGATGGCTCCTGCTCTAATCCTTATGAGAACAGCCTTGTTTCAGCCCCTGAGGCTCTACACCCTGGCTATGTGACCTGCTCTTAGGACACCAGCATGCAGACCATTGGGTATTAAATATGACCCTAAGTGCCAGTGCAAGCTCAAGACTTACTGAACATGACAGCAAGGCCTCCCTCAGGGCTAGAGCCCTGTTCAAGTAGTCACAAACTTGCAGTATTTATAAATATGTATAGTTTCTAAAGAAAAAAAATACACACACACGCGTATATGTAAGTTTTTTTTTTAACCAGTACTTCTATCTACCCCCCACCCCATCCCCGCCCAGTTTTTGGACAGGGACAGGTTTAAACCCACCACCTCCAATATATGGGGCTGGTGCTCTACTCCTTGAGCCACAGACACCACCCTCTACCATTACTTCTATAAATACCCTTTTAGCTCCACCTTTCCCTGGGCCTAGGCCATAGGACAGCAGTTAAAGTCATTGAGCTCAGTCTAAATACTAAACTGCAATCTAAATACTAAACAGTAATAAAGTAAACTAATCTATGTAAATTACAATAGCTGCCATAACAAATAGCCCTAAATGTTAGTGGCTTAAGACATTAAGTAGTCTCCCTCTCTCTCATCTCAAGTCAAACAGATGGGCAGCCATCTCTGAGATGAGTCAGAGATCCAGATTCTTCCAGTCTGTAGCTACATCTTCCTTTAAGGTCACCTTGGCATCCTTAGATGAAACTTCTACATTCTGCCAGTCAACAAGCAAAGAGAAAACAAATATTCCACAGGCCATTTTAGGGATTTGGCCTAGAAATGGTTTTTATCACTTTTTCTCAAATTTCATTGGCCAGAAAGTCACATGACCCCACCTAGCATCATGAAAGCCTGGGAAATGTCATTTACTTGTACACCCAGGGAAAAGAAAGCTAGTCTCTAGCTAGTCTTTGCCACTAATAACAATTCATAGGGCATTACTCTGATTCAGATCGTTTAAAGTAAACACTCTGATGACACTGAGTGTCATCAAGTGACTGAGTGGGAATTCTAGCTTAAACTACTTTGAAAAAGTATGGCATATGGACAGACGTGTGGCTTATACCTGTAATCTCAGTACTTTGGGAGGCCAAGCCCAGAGGATTACTTAAGGTCACAGTAAGTTCAAGATCAGGCTAAGCAATATAGCAAGACCCTATCTCTACAAAAAACTAAAAATAAAATTAGCCAGGCATAGTGGTGCACACCCATAATCCCAGCTACTTGAGATGCTAAGGCAGAAGGATTATCCAAGCTCATGAGTTCAAGGCTACAGTGAACTGTAGGTCCCTGCAGTTATAATTAGGTCCCTGCACTACAGCCTGGGGGACAGAGGAAGACCCTGTCTCCACTACTCCCGGCAAAAGTTTGGCATAACCTAAGAAAGCTGAACATACGCATGCCTTATTCTTTTTTTTTTTTTTTTGTAGAGACAAAGTCTCACTTTATGCCCCTTGGTAGAGTGCCGTGGCATCACAGCTCACAGCAACCTCCAGCTCCTGGGCTTAAGCAATTCTCTTGCCTCAGCCTCCCGAGTAGCTGGGACTACAGGTGCCCGCCACAGCACCCGGCTATTTTTTTGTTGCAGTTTGGCCGGGGCTGGGTTTGAACCCGCCACCCTCGGCATATGGGGCCGGCGCCCTACTCACTGAGCCACAGGCGCCGCCCAGCATGCCTTATTCTTTACCAGTTCCACTTCTAGGTATGTGCCTTGAAAACACACATGTACCAGGACATGTGTGCAAGAATGTTCACAGCAGTAAACAGTTTAATCTGATGAATAAATTGGGGTATAATCATTCGTGGAATACTATGCAATAAGGGAAAAGGAATGAATGGAAAAAATGTGGCTGAATCTTTGTAACAACGTTGAGCAGAAAGAGAAATCTCAGAAGATTACATTTATCATTAAACTCTTTTTTATAAAGTTTAAAATAACAAAACTTTTTATAAAGTTCACTGGGCATTATATATACATGGTAACACTGTGGGTTTTGGTTTTTTTTTTTTTTTGTGTGTGGTTTTTGGCCAGGGCTGGGTTTGAACCCGCCACCTCTGGCATATGGGACTGGCGCCCTACTCCTTGAGCCACAGGCGTCACCCGGTAACACTGTTTTAAAGAGAAAAAGTACTTTACATTCTTTAGGTGTTTGAATTTGTACACGTCTCTGAGGTAAATATTCCAGCCATGGGAAACTAGGGCATGTAAAAGTTGTCACACACCAAAGCTCAGAGGTACCCTCCAGAGTGAACCTTCGTCTGAGCTGGGATCACCAGCCCGCATGTGCCAGGGGGTGACTGTCATCTCTCCACGTGGTGGAAAAGTCACCCACCACTCTGTTCTGGGGCCCAGCCTGCTTGGCTCCAGGCAGGCCCGGATGCGGTGCTCTCCTGGACCTGATGCATCTGGCTGTAACCAGCACCTGGCAGGAAAATACCGCTGCAGAAGCGCCAGATGCAGGGAATCCCCACTATCGGGCTCCTCCTCCTGAGTTTGGAAAGCCACCGCGAGGCCACAGACCCGGTCAGACCCAATCCGGTCACTGAAGTGGGCAGCTGTGTCCAGAAGCAGGGCAGCCAGGTAGGCGGATTCGTCAGGCCCGGGGTCTTCTGCGAGGTACTCCTCCAGGCCGTCTAGAAGCAGAAGGGAGGGGGCTGGCCCTGAGGACTCATGGGCGGAGCACAGGAACCGAAAAAGTTCTCGAGTTGAGGGTGGGTACTGGAAGCGTATCTTCTAGAAGGAAGAAAAGAAAAGAGCCCAGGTGGTGCCTGTGGCTCAGTGAGTAGGGCGCCGGCCCCATATGCCGAGGGTGGCGGGTTCAAACCCGGCCCCGGCCAAATTGCAACAACAAAAAAAAAATAGCCGGGCGTTGTGGCGGGCGCCTGTAGTCCCAGCTGCTCGGGAGGCTGAGACAAGAGAATCGCGTAAGCCCAAGAGTTAGAGGTTGCTGTGAGCTGTGTGATGCCACGGCACTCTACCGAGGGCGGTACAGTGAGACTCTGTCTCTACAAAAAAAAAAAAAAAGAAAGAAAGAAAAGAAAAGAGCCCAGATACAGTCAACAGAAGAAGCCAAACTCCCCGCAATGGCAAGCCTGGTTCTTTGCATACTTTCCTGGACGAAATTCTCACTCCCCAGGCAGCTGGTTCCAGGATGAGGCAGCACAGAGCGGTCAAATATTCTTATATTCACCCCTCTTTCCAGTACTACTCGCTACCAGGTATTGAGGGGAAGTCACGGTTCTTTTGTCAAATCTCAAGGGCAATGTTTCCTCGCAAAACCCGCTCCCACTCTGATCCCATCCTCGGTATAGACTATACTCAAGCTTAGTTAGCTGTAACCCTTGTTCGCCCCAACCCCACCCGCACTGCCTTTACCTAACTTCGCCAACTCAATCTTATCTAAGCTCTGCATAGGCCCATCACTCACGCATTCCTGATTCCACCGCTCCCTGCCCCCGTCCCCACCATTGGTCTACGTGCCTGTCACTCAATCCGCGATCCGCCCCACCACGGGCTAGTACGCCTCTGCTCCCGTTCCGTGGTTACCTGGAGCCGCATTGGATCCAGCGCAGCTCCGGTACCACAGGGAAGTCTTTGAAGAGGCCTACGGGTCAGAAAGACGACTGGGCCTCGGCCCTCCCCCGCCGCCTCCAGGGCCGCTGCGAACAGCAGCGCTGTTTTTCCAGAACCTGGAGCGCCAAGCAGTAGCAAAGGCGGTCCGGCATCAGCCGCGTTCTCCTCTCCGGGACAGGCCGCGCTACCCCGGCTTAGCACCCGCCTCAGTGTCTCCGCCATTCGCAACGAATCTCTGTCTGTCCAATCGGCGGCGCATTTTTAGCCTTAATCCCGCCGAAGGGGAGGCCTCATTGGTTACAATGCACCTAGTTTCTTCATTGGTCCTTGGATCTGTCCATCAAAATTAGATTGGCTAATTTCTCCCTTGGCGAATGGGCAAAGGCCTCTGGTCTGAGCGTGGAGGAAACGGGGGCGTTTGACATGGATGAGACGTTTTCCTGAGGGAAGCTACTGCTGGCAAAAGTAGCACAAACACTGTTTTTGTGAACTAATCAGAAGAATATGAAGGTTGAGATTTGGGAGGGAGCAGGTCCAAACCATTGACATATTACTGTAAAGTCTCCTGTCCTCACTTTGCACACCTGCAAAACAGGGCGCTTGTGAAATAGAGTGATGGGCATGTGTCCTTGTGTGGTTCTGCTGGTGTCAGCTGAGAGAGAGAGGGAGGGATGAGCTGAGTGCTTGTCTTTCTTTTTTTTTTTGTAGAGACAGAGTCTCACTTTATGGCCCTCGGTAGAGTGTCGTGGCCTCACACAGCTCACAGCAACCTCCAACTCCTGGGCTTAAGCGATTCTCTTGCCTCAGCCTCCCGAGTAGCTGGGACTACAGGCGCCCGCCACAACGCCCGGTTATTTTTTGGTTGCAGTTTGGCCGGGGCCGGGTCTGAACCCGCCACCCTCGGTATATGGGGCCGGCGCCTTACCGACTGAGCCACAGGAGCCACCCGAGTACTTGTCTTTCTGTGCACTTAAGTAGATACACATGAGTGTGTACCTGGGACCGCAGAACACCAATGGCGGTCTCCAAGAGCAACTTTACTTCCTCGTTGGCCCTGGGGGCTTCTTGGATCTTACTGGTATAGAGGTAGGCAGAACCACAGGCCACAGAAAGGAACAAGAGAAACAAAGAGATGAGGTCTGGAAGACTGAAAGAGACACAGCAGGAACTTTGCTTGTCTTGCTCGTATTTGTCTCTCTGGCACCCAGAACAGTGCCTAGTACGTTGCAGTTTCTCAAATATATGCTCCTTAAATCAATGAATGAAGGAAGTGGGATTGATGGGGAACTGGGAGCTAGGGAGGAACAGTGAGTGATCAGAATCCCTGGATGGCTGTCCTCACCCAGACTTCTCCCGCTGCCACTCATGCCTGTGTTGCCCTGGCAACCTTGTCTCCTGGTAACTTCAAAGTGGTGCTGTTGCCTGGAGACCCAGAAGCAGGGCAGAACTGAGATTTCCTGAGCTTTCTCTCTCTCTCTGGCATCAGAAAACAGCTTCACAACATCCCCAGCACACCCACTCACACAGCTGGGCATCCCCACACCCTTCTACACACACACCCATGCTATGGCATCTCTTCATATATTCCAGTTCCAGAATCTCCATCACCCTACCCTGCTGTGACAAAAGCATCCCATACACACTCTGTCCTGCATTCACACTCATAGATCCCTACACTTGCACAGCACACACCAGAACACACTGGGATACAGCTGTCATTGCCACCACATGCACACATGTGCGTGCAAACGTGGACACACACAGTGAGGCACACCATTACACTGCATGGTCAAACACCACCTCAGCATCCCTCCAGCAAATACATAACCTATGGTTTACTTCACATTACAACACTGCAAATGTACAAACACCCAGTAGTGACTCCCACATCACACAGCCCAACACAGTTACATACAGGGGAGCGTGCTGAAAACATCTCCACCTCAAGCCCTCTGCACTTGCTGTTTCCGTGCCTATAGCAGTCAAAAACCCTTCCTTCCTCCCTCCCTCCCTCCCTTCCTTCTTTCTTTCTCTTCTTTTCTTTTCTTTCTAGTGGCATGGTCTTGCTATGTTGCCCCAGGCTGGTCTCAAACTCCTGACTTCAAGAAATCCTCCCACCTTAGCCCCACAAAATGCTGGGATTACAGACATGAGCTACCATATCCAGCTCCTCTGGCTCATTTTTGTCACTCTCTTTAGGTCTCTGTTCAAATATCACCTACTCAGACAGGCTTTCCCTGACCATCTTCCCAATATTGCACACCTTTAAATTTTGACTTTTATCTGTTCGTATTTCTCTTAAAATAACATCATTCCCAGTGTTATATGTTATCTTTTTTTTTTTTTTTTGAGACAGAGTCTCACTATGTCGCCCTCAGTAGAGTACCATGGTGTCCCAGCTCACAGCAACCTCAAACTCTTGGGCTTAAACTATTCTCTTGCCTCAACCTCCCAAGTAGCTTGGACTATAGGCGCCTGCCACAATGCCTGGCTACTTTTTGTTGTTGTTGCTGCAGTTGCCATCGTTGTTTAGCTGGTCCAGGCCGGGTTCAAACCCACCAGCCTTGGTGTATGTGCCTGACGCCCTAACCACTGTGCTATGGGATCCGAGCCTGTTACATATTATTATTATTATTATTATTATTTTATGTTATCTTATAGCATTTATTTATTTATTTATTTTGTAGAGACAGAGTTTCACTTTATTGCCCTCGGTAGAGTGCCGTGGCATCACACAGCTCACAGCAACCTCCAACTCCTGGGCTTAGATGATTCTCCTGCCTCAGCCTCCCAAGTAGCTGGGACTACAGGCGCCCGCCACAACGCCCGGCTATTTTTTTGTTGCAGTTTGGCCGGGGCTGGGTTTGAACCCGCCACCCTCGGCATGTGGGGCCGGTGCCCTGCTCACTGAGCCACAGGCGCCACCCTATCTTATAGCATTTCTTCACACTAGAATGTCAGCTTCCTGTGGATTAGGTCTTTACCTGTTTTTTTCATTGCTTCTAGGAGAGAACCTAACACAAAGTTGGTGCTCACCAATGTGGGATTAATTAGAACATTCTGTAGTGATAAGAGATGCAGACATTTGGCAAATCCCTCATGCGCACAGTTCTTCTTTCTTTCACTTCTTAGAATTATGTCTTCGTGTCTTGATAGGACACTTGCCATACATAGACTGGATTCATAGGGGAATATAGTTACCTGCATGCAGAACTTGACCTGGGAGTAAGGAGCAGGGAAGTAAGTGGCTCGGGGGTCAGTCTGTGTTGCTCCTTACTTTATTGGCATCCTTAAGTGATTAGTTCATGCATATAGCAAACATTTTTTGTATACCAGGGGCTGTTCTAGGCATGGGGACTCCAGACCCCACAGTGAACAGACAATAGACAAAGTCTCTGTCATGGTGAAGCTGACATACTGGCATAATGAGGAATTTAAGCAGTGTATGAGAAGATGATAAGTATATGTGAAAAAAAATTTACCAAGGGATGTTGGGCAGGCCAGTTTTGTTTTGTTTTGTTTTTTTCCAGTTTTAAATGTGATGGTCAAACAGTCTTAACTGGGAAGGTACAATTGAGAAAAGGCTTGTAGGAGGTCAGAGAATGATTTATGCACATATTCAAAGGAAGAACGTTCCAGGTGGAGACGCCAGCAAATGCAAAGGTCCTGAGGCATTGGGAAAAGAAGCATGGGGGGGGGCAGCGCCTGTGGCTCAGTGAGTAGGGTGCCAGCCCCATATGCTGAGGGTGGCGGGTTCAAACCCAGCCCCGGCCAAACTGCAAAAAAAAGAAAAAATAGCTGGGCGTTGTGGCGGGCACCTGTAGTCCCAGCTGCTCGGGAGGCTGAGGCAAGAGAATCGCGTAAGCCCAAGAGTTAGAGGTTGCTGTGAGCCGTGTGACACCATGGCACTCTACCCCAGGGTGGTACAGTGAGACTCTGTCTCTACAAAAAGAAAAAAAGAAGAAGAAGCATCAGGGGGAACCATGAGGGGGCTTTGAGTAGAGGATGATCATGTTTTGGCTTACATTCTAAACCAGAGCTGTTTTGGTCGAGTTAATGAGATGCTGTGAGACCCATAGGGCATATTGAGGCGGCTTTTGAATAAGCAAATATAGGCTTCTCCACCTAAGTTCATCCATCCTGGGGTGGGAGTGAGGTCAAGCCCAGGGCTGCCATCAGAAACCTCTGCAGCGGGACCAGAAACTTCTCCCACCAGTTAACCCATTCTCGGCCCATCCTCATCATCAGACCACAGACAGCGCCTGCAAGGGTGGGTAGAAGTTCTGTCCCTGGTGCTGAGATTTTACTTCCTTCCTGGTCAGGGTCAATGCAACTGTGTGTCGGGAGGAATGGTGGGTCTCAGGTGTGTAAGCTCTGGAAATAGGAGCCATGGCCTGTCAGGCAGGTAGCCCTATGATTCTGTCTCACCTCTGTCTTCAGTCCTCTCATGCTCCCATCACATCCCCGCTGTAGACGTGTCCCACAACCAGCCCCACTATCACCCC
Source organism: Nycticebus coucang (assembly GCF_027406575.1). Taxonomy (NCBI): domain Eukaryota; kingdom Metazoa; phylum Chordata; class Mammalia; order Primates; family Lorisidae; genus Nycticebus; species Nycticebus coucang. The sequence continues at coordinate 65,187,595 of NC_069782.1, read as the reverse complement.
CACCTCTCTGTCTACACAGACAGACCTCCCCACTGTTTCTTGAACATAGAAGGCACGTTCCCACCTCGGGGCCTTTGTACTTGCCATTCCCTTTCCCTGGAGTTCTCCCCACTCCACCTCCACCAGATATTTGCATAGCTCCCTCCTTCCACTCCTTCACCTCCAACTTGCCTACTCACAGAAAACTTCCCTGATTACTCTCTTTATTTTTATTTTTTGTTTTTAGACTCTGTCCCTCTTAACCCTTTCCTGTCAAGAAGTGATGGGGATGGGTCAGGCGCAGTGGCTCACGCCTGTAATCCTAGCACTCTGGGAGGCTGAGGCGGGTGGATTGCCTGAGCTCACAGGTTCGAGACCAGCCTGAGCCAGAGCGAGACCTCGTCTCTAAAAATAGCCAGGCATTGTGGCGGGCGCCTGTAGTCCCAGCCACTCGGGAGGCTGAGGCAAGAGAATCGCTTAAGCCCAAGAGTTTGAGGTTGCTGTGAGCTGTGACACCACGGCACTCTACCAAGGGCAACAAAGTTAGACTCTGTCTCAAAGAAAAGGAAAAAAAAAAAAAAGTGATGAGGGAAAGGGTTGATCACCCTCTTTAAATTGCAACATGTTCCTCTCCCTCAGGTCACAGTTGTCACATTCGTCTTTCCTAGCTTGAGCTTCCTCTTTATTGCATATCAATATCTCTCATACCAGAAATCTTAATTTTTCCCTACGTACTTGATCCTAAACTTTGGAATTCAGAATTTTTTCAGATTTTTGAAAGTAATGTGGTGCAAATACTATGTGTTTCATAACACCACTACTGGGGTCTGGTATTGTATCTCCAAATCAAAAAATACAAGGAGATTCACATCGAGTGAAATAACATGACATAACTTCATGTCAGTTCATGTTAAGTTTGCTCCACATGAAGTATGAAAATATTTTAGTTATCAGACTTCTATGAAATTTGAATCTTCATACAGCTTGTTTATTTATTGTATCGAATATTAGAATGTGAGATTGTGCCTGTTCTGTTCACTGCTATAGCCACTGTGCCTGGAAGCACTTATGGTATGGTCTGAATGTTTATATTCCATGTCCTAAATGCATATGTTGAAATCCTAATCTCCAAGGTGATGATAATTGGGAGGGGAGAATTTGCAAGGTGAATTGGACATGCAGGTAGAGTCGTTATCAATGGAACTCGTGTCAGTATAAAAGAGGGTCCAGAGAGGTCCTTTTCCTTCTTGCCATCTATGAAGAAGTGTGCCCTCACCAGATACCAAATGAGCTAGTGCCTTGATCTTGAACTTCGTGGCCTCCAGAACTGTGAGAAAAAAATTTCTATTGTTTATGGTATTTGTTATGGCTTCCTGAACAGACAAAGACAATTTGGCACATGGTAGGTGCTCTGTTAGTGTTTGTCAAATGAATGAGGGAAGAAGGAACACAGATAGGGCAAGAGCAGGGGCAGTAGCCAGACCAACTGGTATGGGGCATTTGAATTTCATCTGCCGGACATAGCACCTCACCTCCACCCTCCACCCCTTTCCTGGTCCCTGGAGGACTCTAGGTACCACATGGCCTGTCTGAAGCCCTCAGAGACATACCTGGCGGGGGTACTGATACTATTGTTCCATGCCCCTTCCTACCTCCCTACTCTCTTCTCACGCAGTTACGACTCAGCATAACCTTATAACCAGCCTCTCTGTGCTCATCCATGCATCCAGGTGTTTGGCTTAGTGGTTCGTAGTGCCTGTCAGCATGCCCCTTCATTCTCAGGACCCACAGGCTTTCCTCCCCCTATTCTCTGTGCCCTCTGAGCCCTGGCTGTGATCAGAAGCAGGCCAGCTGCCTGGGACACTCAGGCATGTAAGGCCCTTCATTATGTGTTTGTGTGCCTTATAGCTTCAGGGGCTGTCTGCATTTGACAGAAGAAGAAATGAGAGCATATACAGGTTAATTAACTTTGCTCAGGCCACATAACCAAGACATGCTGAGCCAGGATTTTAGCCCAAGTGGCTGGTCCCATGGCTCCACACTGCCTCTCCCCGATTGCCCTCAGATGCATTGCGACAATACACCCACACCCAGCTTCACAGATATTTAAGCCCCAAGTAAAGTCCTCCACATCTACCACCCAGGGGAGGAAGGCAGGTGGCCAAACTTCTGTTACAAACAAGTCTTTATTAAAGATGAGAAGCCAGGTCATTATTAAATTAAAGATGAAGAGGGAGCCGGAAAGGGGTACAGTGTCTCCTCTGTCCACTGCCTTTGGCTGCTCAGGTTGAGGGAGCCCCTCTGCTCAACCCATGCCTCCAATAATGGCACATTGGAATGAGGCTGAGGTATGGGGGGCAATGTGAAAAAGGGGAATGTATTCCAAGAAAAAAATCTTTTCCCAAGGCCTAATAAATAACAGAAGGGTTTGGGGTGACCTGGGCACCAGAAAGGGGAGACACAGCACCCTGAACCCCAAAACTGCTGAACTGGGGCAAGCCCTGCTTAAGTAGAGAATTTGGAGGGACTACGTGAAAGGTTGCACACAGGGAAGGGGTTAAGAAGGGAAGGAGTGCCTCAAGGACCCTGCTATGGGGGAGCCTGCCCCCACCCTCCAGAGGGACTCCCTGATTCCAAGAGAGGACTGGATAGTAAAGAATGTCCCTCCTCTCCTTTTCACATGCCTAGACATGGGCGGTCCCCCATTGACTGGACTCATACCCACCCACTCTAGAAACTGTGGAAACCAAGGGCTCCTATTGGCTGTTCAGACGCTGAACACTAGCTAGAGTTGCCATCTTGCCCAGGGATTCTAAGAAGTTAGGGACAGGCTCCCATTGGCTGGAACAAACTCCTTTTGGTTAGATTCTGAGAGGTGGGGACCCTCACTGGCCGGGCAATAGCCAATGTGGTCAGGCTTTGGCCCTTAAAAGGGCAATCTTAGGGGCAAGGGCCCACCCAGCATCTTTGCCCATTGGGATGTCCTAGATGGCAAGAGGGGCATGGGGTTCCCCCAGATGTCCTTCCAGCCATCTTCTGATATCTAGGCCTGGCTGGTTTGGGGGCAGGGACTTTGGCACGCACATGGCACACACGCACACACACGCGCGGCAGGGAAGATGTGGGGACCAGGTAGATTCTGGGTGGGTAGTTGGTCCTCACAGCAGGTGGTCACGGCTGGCAAATAGGTAAGGGCTAAAGTTGTCCCGGTGGAAGGGGGAGGGATAGAGTCCACTCAGGGTGTACAGGTCCCGCAGCAGGGGTGTAGGCAGCAGCAGCTTCCGGCCACGTCCACCACCCCCACATGGTCCCCCAGGTCCAGGGGAAGAAGGCGAGGGGCCCTGACTGGGGGTCGGTGCTGGCAGGGGCAGGGGCAGTGGCAGGGGCATTGGCTCAGACCTCAGTCGAGGGCGGGGCACACGGGGTGACGAACACATGGCTGGGGCCCTGGAGGACACGCAGCTGGGGATCAGGTGGCCACGGCGGGTGCCGTTCTGCGGCTCTAGGAGTCAGAGATCAGGGGATCAGAAATTTGGGGAAGGGGCTATGAAAGCACAGGAAAGACCACTGTGGCAGTGGCTGCCCATCTGGAAGTTCCCCCACTTATTCCCCCACTCCTCCAAGACTCACTGGATGGGGTGAGCCGTGCCGGTGTCGAATGCGGCCTGCAGGCCTCGGGTTCCTGAGACAAAAAGGTAGAAGGAAGAGGCTAGCGGCCCCCTGGGCCCCACTGGCCACAGCCACAAGAGGTTAATCGGGCAGAGAGCCCCATGGAAAAGACAACCATCAGGATTAGCAGTGTCTCCTCAGGAGGGAGAGAGGGATGTACACTTCCATTCTTTGGTGCTATTCTCCTAAGATGTATATCCACAGGGATGGGTGATTCTCTCCACCTCACTGAGACCTCCCACCGTCTTCTCTGACTTCCTGCCTCCTTGAGCCCTCTCCACCCACCACCCTCTCCAGCTGGGAGCAGCCCCCGGGCCCCCTTACCTGGGCCACACTTAACTTTTCGAGGGGGCTGTCCATAGTGAGGGTTTGACCCAGGTCCTCCCAGGGGGAGAGCCTCCGACCAGAGGGAGGTCGGCTCTGGAATTTGTGCACAACACAGATGACCTGAGACAGACAGAGGGACAAGGGAGTGTGAAGGTCCAGGGTCAGTAACATAGGAGTTATGTAAATACGTGTATTATCTCTTTTTTCAGATAAGGAAACTGAGGCTCAGGTTTGGTGCAAACATTGTTCTTTCTACTTTACTAAGAGGTAGTAAGAGGTAGGTACTATTATTTTTTATCCCACAGGGCCCAGACTATGGTGAGGTGAGTAAAGTTGTGTAGCAGCAGAATTCTATCCTGCAGTTTCATATTTTTTTTTTTTTTGTAGAGACAGAGTCTCACTTTATGGCCCTCAGTAGAGTGCCATGGCATCACACAGCTCACAGCATCACAGCTCACAGCAACCTCCAACTCCTGGGCTGAAGCGATTCTCTTGCCTCAGCCTCTCGAGTAGCTGGGACTACAGGCGCCCGCCACAACGCCCAGCTATTTTTTGGTTTGCAGTTCAGCCGGGGCCGAGTTTGAACCCGCCACGCTCGGTATATGGGGCCGGCGCCTTACTGACTGAGCCACAGGTGCCACCACCAGTTTCATATTCTTTTATGTTTTATTTTATTTTATTTCTTTTACTATTTTATTTATTTATTTATTTTTTTTGTAGAGACAGAGTGTCACTGTACTGCCCTCGGGTAGAGTGCCGTGGCGTCACACAGCTCACAGCAACCTCTAACTCTTGGGCTTACGCAATTCTCTTGCCTCAGCCTCCTGAGCAGCTGGGACTACAGGCGCCCGCCACAACGCCCGGCTATTTTTTTGTTGCAGTTTGGCCAGGGCTGGGTTTGAACCCACCACCCTCGGCATATGGGGCCGGCGCCCTGCTCACTGAGCCACAGGCACCGCCCTACTATTTATTTTTAAAGATAGGGTCTTAGCCGGATGCAGTGGCTCATGCCTATAATCCTAGCACTCTGGGAGGTAATGGCGGGTGGATTGTCTGAGCTCACCGGTTCCAGACCAGCCTGAGCAAGAGCAAGACCCCATCTCTAAAAATAGCTGGGCATTGTGGCAGGTGCCTGTAGTCCCAGCTACATGGGAGGCTTAGGCAAGAGAATCACTGGAGCTCAAGAGTTTGAGGTTGCTGTGAGCGATGATACTACAGCACTCTACCGAGGGTGACAAAGTGAGACTCTGTCTCAAAAATAAATAAATAAATAAATAAAGATAAGTCTCACTCTGTTGCCCAGGCTGGAGTACAATCGGCGGGAGGGGGGATCATAGCTCACTGTAGCCTTGAATTCCTGGGTTCAAGCCAAGTGATCCTTCTGCCTTAGCCTCCTGAAGTACAGGCATATGCCAAACTGCCCAGCTAATTTTTTAAATTTTTTGTACAGATGAGGCCTTGCTATGTTACCCAGGCTGGCCTTAAACTCCTGACTTCAAATGATCCTCACCATGGCTAACCCTAACCCTCCAAAGTCCTGGGAATACAGGCATAAGCCACTCCACTTGGCCGGCCCTGAGTACACTATTATTGTTTTATATTAATTTTTATTTGTAAAATGTTTCATTAAAATATTATTTATCTTGGATCCATGCCCATAACACAGCCACATACACCAAGGGTTGCAGGTTTGAGCCCAGCCCAGACCAGCTAAACAACAATGACAACTGCAACAAAAACAAAACAAAATAAAACAAAAACAAAAACGGGCATTTTGGCGGGCACCTGTAGTCCCAGCTACTTGGGAGGCTGAGGCAAGAGAATCACTTAAGATCAAGAGTTTGAGATTGTTGTGAGCTGTGACACCACAGCACTCCAACAAGGTGACATAGTGGGACTCTGTTTCAAAAAACAATAAAAGGAAAAAAATATTATTTATCCTGATTGCTGAGTTTTGGCACCCTTTTATATTTTGCACTCCTCACAGTGCCTCGCCCTGGTCCTGATATTCCAAGGTATATAGGTAAGGTAAGGTGAAGGGACTGGCAAGGGCACATAGAGTTCACATCCTTCACTGTGATATGGTCCTGCCTCTTGGGATGGGGGACTGATAAGGGTCTCCAATGTCAGGATGGCTGGGGAGGGGACTCACCAAAAAGGTGGCAATGGCCGCCCCAGTCAGGAAGCCAGCCAGCACATCGGACCAGTGGTTGCGGTACTCAGCCACGCGGACCACACCTACCAGGAAGGCTGGACATAGTAGGGCCAGGCAGAGCGAAGGTTTGACCAGACGGGAGCCCTTCACGCGGAACACGAGGGTCACGTACATCTGTGAGAACAGGATGGTTAAGGGACAAGGGGAGGCAATTCTGGGAACCCAAGTGGACTCTGTGTTCACTCTAAGAGGCGTGGCCAGTGCCTCAGGGCTGGAGAGTGTAGCCTGGGGTTCCAAGGATGGAGTCATGGACTCCCAGTGGGCTCTGGCAAGAGGTGTGACCATAATGGTAAGGAGAGGGGTCAGGGATTGGACTGGAAAGGGACAGTCCCCAGGGATTGGGTCATGGCAACCCGTGGGCCCCAACTATAGGGCTAAGGGGCATGGCCAGAGCACCCAAGAGCAGTGGACAAGGTCAGTGTCCTCAGTACGGAGTCATAGATAGCAGCATCTAGGCATGGCCACAGAACCAGAGAGTGGAGTCAGAGCTAACCAGCAGGTCCAAGAGCTTCAGGAGGTAGAGTCCTTGGGCCCCAGTGGATCACTGACAAAAATTAGAAACATAATCCCAGATGCCAGGAAGAGGAGTGTAAGCAATAGGGGGTATGGCCAGGGAAAAGCAGGGGACAAAGCCAAAGCCAGAAGTGCCAACTCAGTCAAGAGCAAGGGGTGTTACCAGGGCAACAGGAGAGGGAACAAGACCCCCCATGGGAGGGTCAAGGACTCCAGGGGGCCAAATCAAACCCACCTGCATAGTCTCTTAGCCAACATCCAGGGCCTGTAGGATGGTGGGGACCCGGCTAAGCTCTAGGGTTTCAGAGTCCAGCACTCTAAGGACAATATCCTCATTCCGTAGGAAGGAGTCAACAGCCTCCCTGGGGTGTGTCATTACTGAGTCAGGAGGCGTGGTCAGATGCCAAAGGGGCAGAGTTATTGGGCCACACTAGATTCAGGCTCGGGGGTGTGGCCAGGATAAGAGGGAAGGAGCCAGAGCCCCAGTGGAGTAGGCTCCAGCCCTAGGGACAGTATCAGAGCACCTAGGGGTCTGCATCTAGAGAGGCTCCAGTTGTGGTGGGCCCCTTGCCTGCTGGCTGCCACCCAATCCATATCCCCATCTCTGACCCTGTACCTCCCGAGGCTCACCGCCGTGTAGGTGACTGCGTAGGCGCAAAGAGCCGCATCCTTGCAGGGGAAGGCCCGGCGGGCAGCAGCTACAAGGCTGGGGCTGCCAGCACAGGCGCCCTGGTCAGTGACAAAACGATCGGGGCCTGGCCGGTCTGGTGAGGGCGGCTGGCAGCCCAGGGCCGTGTAGTTGGGGCGGCATACTGACAGGAAGTGCGGCGTGGGGTTGCCAGTCACCACCTGCCCTGCATTGGCAAAGATGGTGGTGGTGAAGAGGCCGAAGGAGTAGACCCCTAGGGAATTGGAGAAGAGAGGGAGTTCATGCTTCAGGACCTAATGTCCCCAGCCCTCCTCCTGAGAGCCCCCTCATGGCTCTACTGGGCCCTTATCTCCATCTTCCTAGGACTGCCATTAAAGCACACCTAGGACCCCCAGTATAGCATAGCCAAGGTCCTCCTTCCTTTGGGGTCACCATAACAGCACTCTAGGCTTCCTCTCCCTGGACCCTCATTAGAGTACATCTGGCCTCTGTCCCTCTGAGATGACCACTATGTCAAGAGTGGGTCCTGGGCCAGGCTTGGTGGCTTACACCTGTAATCCCAGCAGTTGCAAGGCCGAGAAGGGTAGATTGCCTGAGCTCACAGGTTCCAGACCAGCCTGAGCCAGAGCAAGCCCTGTCTCTAAAAATAGCCAAGTGTTGTGGCGGGTGCCTGTAGTCCCAGCTACTTAGGAGGCTGAGGCAAGAGAATCACTAGAGCCCAAGAGTTGGAGGTTGCTTTGAGCTATGACACCACCACTCTACCAGGGGTAACAAAGTGAGACTGTCTCAACAACAACAAAAAAAGAGTGGGTCCTCCCTTGGAACCCTATTATGGACCTTTCAATGCCATCATACCAAGATTGGGCCCATGGCTGGCTCAGTGCCTATAACTCAGCAGCTAGAGTGCCAGCCACATACACCAGAGTTGGCGGGTTGGAATCCAACCCAGGCCTGCCAAACAACAATGACAACTACAACAAAAAATAGGCAAGCATTGTGGCGGGCACCTGTAGTCCCAGCTACTTGGGAGGCTGAGGCAAGAAAAACACTTAAGCCAAAGAGTTTGAGGTTGCTGTGAGCTGTGATGCTACAGCACTCTACCCAGGGCAACAGCTTGAGACTCTGTCTCCAAAAAACAAAAAAAAAGAGAAAAAGATTGGGCCCATAGCCTAGGACCACCTAAGAAAATCTTTTTTTTTTTTTTTCGGCCGGGGCTAGGTTTGAACCTGCCACCTCTGGCATATGGGACCGGCGCCCTACTCCTTGAGCCACAGGCGCCGCCCCTCCTAAGAAAATCTTAAGGGAATCTGGGCCTCTTTATAGCTATCCCCAGACTAGTTATTACTGAATTGATTATTCTTCCCCTAGAGCCACTAATAAACCCAACTAGGTCTCAGCCTACTGGAGACCATTACAGATAAGCTCTTCGCTACCAGTTTCAGCTGGGACCCCATTTAAAGCGTAACTTGAGGGCAGTGCCTGTGGCTCAAGGAGTAGGGCGCTGGTCCCATGTGCCGGAGGTGGTGGGTTCAAACCCAGCCCCGGCCAAAAACCACAAAAAAAAATAAATAAATAAATAAAATAAAGCGTAACTGGAGTCTCATCTCCCTGCCCTGGGGTCCCATTGTTTTTCTTCTTTTCCTGGGTCCACCTTTTCTGCCTGAGACTCCCTTGTGGAATGTTTGAGCCTTCCATATGGCTGGGTTAGGGCCCATCCATGTCCCTGCAATCTCTGTTAGTGAGTCCGTAGACGTGGCAGCAGACTGTGGAAAGCCATAGGGCACTTTCACAGGTGTTTCTGGCCTGAACCCAAGTCTCTCTTTGCCCCCCAGAGCCACCATTGTAGCACTTATAGGCCCTCTTCCTTCCTGTCCATGACCCTTTTCTCTGCACCCACCACCCCACTATTACCATGGAGCTGACTGTGGGTTGCATTGCTCACCCAAGAAGCGGACCAGCCTTCGCAGGGGCGGGCTGAAGCGGCAACAGGCCCCAGACACAATGGTACTCTCCCCAGTGACAGGGATGGATGAAGGTGGTGCAGGGAAGAAGGCACGAGCCAGCTCCCCCAGCAGGATCTGCGAGCAAAACAAAAGCAGGGTCCTCCTGGCCTTCAAGCCCAGTTCTCTACCCACCTCCATTTGGCCCACTTGCCTCCTGGGATGTCCTCCCCAGGGTCCAACCAAGGGGACTACCACAGTCTCACCGTGAGTGTGGGCCCAGCGGTGACCAGGGCATAGATGAGTGCAGGAGGTGCTCGGCTGACAGCCTCAGGCCCTGGGTAGGGCTTGGCATAGGTACTGTCATAGCAGAAGAATCCCTGGGTATGCACGGGGAAGGTATCTGTGAACTCCAAGCGGTAAGCCAGCAGGACCACGATACCCAGCAGCACCGACTGCCACCCAGAACCATGGTGGGGAAAGAAGAGAGAGGGTCAGGGCCCAAGCTGAGGCCACAAGACAGAGACACAGAGATGGAGCTAGAGAGAGAACCTGGAAGACAGAGAGATGGAGATGTAGAAGGGGGTGAGAGAAGGGTCAGGGCTTGGAATAAACAAAGAGACAGATGCAGAGGAGACAGAGACAAAAAAAGAGGAGAAAAGAGGGGAGAAGAGAAATGGGATTGGGAAAAGAGGGTGAGAATAGGGCCAAGACTCAGAGAGAGACAGATAGCGGGTAGTGGAGAAACAGACCAACAAGTAAATAAAGAATAGGAATAGAAGTACTGTCAGCTACCAGGGGTATAACCCTTACTGTGGGCAGGCTTGTACCAAGCCTCTTCCATGAATTATATGTTTTATCTTTATAACAGCCCTGAGAAAGAGGAACTCCAGAGATGCTCATTTGATGAAGGAGGAAACTGAATCTCTGGTGGGTACCTAAAGTGCCCAAAGTCCTGCAGTGGATGGGGCTGAGTGGGATTGGAACCCAGAGAGCACCACTTCTGAGTCCAAGCTCCACAACCACTTCTCAAGAGAAAGGGGACATTGACAGAGATCCCGGAGAGGTAGAGATTGAGGGATCAGGGAGAGACACAGCAGGACCAGAGCCAGGGAAATGGAAAAATGGATATAGGGAGAGACAGAGAAAGAGACAGGAGGAAGGGCATGCTCCCTTTGGGAAGGTACTAGGGTTCTTACCTCCACAAAGACAAAGCAGGGAATGATGGAGAAGCTCCTCTTCAGGTGTGGTCTTCCTCCCGCCATGGTGAAAGCCAGGCCTGTGGAGGTGGGGAGGGAGTGGGGACTCCAGGATGGGGCCTAGTGGGAGGCTCAGGTCACATCTGAGAGTCCTCTGCCCACTGGCCTTGAAGACAATAGGAAGCCCTGGCTCCGCCTCCTGAGCCTGTCTTGCCCTAACACCTGCCTCCCCGACACCACCCCCAGAGTGGTCCTCTTCCTCTGCAGTCTACATAGGAGATTCTAACCCCAAGCCTTTTAGGAGGACTCCGCTTCCTGGGCGGAGAAGATTTTAGAAAAGATTCTTCCAGGGCGGCACCTGTGGCTCAGTGAGCAGGGCGCCGGCCCCATATACCGAGGGTGGCGGGTTCAAACCCAGCCCCGGCCAAACTGCAACAAAAAAATAGCCGGGCATTGTGGCGGGCACCTGTAGTCCCAGCTACTCGGGAGGCTGAGGCAGGAGAATTGCCTAAGCCCAGGAGTTGGAGGTTGCTGTGAGCTGTGTGATGCCACGGCACTCTACTGAGGGCAATAAAGTGAAACTCTGTCTCTACAAAAAAAAAAAAAAAAAAAGAAAAGATTCCTCCAGCTTTATGAGAACCCCTCCCCCACTAGTTTTTAGGGGATCTAATCCTCTTTCTCCAGGGGGACCAAGCACCAGACCACTCCTCTGAGTCCCTTCCCCCATGGCCTCCATAGGGGCCCCTCTCTCTGTCTCCAGATTTGGGCTGATAGCCAGGCTCTCCTCCTCTCCCAGCTGCCATCCCTTCCTTTCCCCTCCTCCCATGCCGTCTGCTTCCACGTTCTTCTCTTCTCTCTCCCCAGTCTATCCCCAGCCCCTAGCGCTTCACCCATTCTCACAGCTTAATCTCACCTGTGAAAGTGCCCTATGGCTTCCCACGGTCTGCTGCCACACCCACAGACTCACAGCCGCTCCTAATGCCCAGCAGGGCAGGGATGGTCACCCCCATTGTGCAGACGTGGAAACTGAGGTCTGGGCAGGTTAGGGTAGACACAAGGCTTGCTCTGCAGTGTGATGCGTGGTGAGAATCGCCAGAGGTCCCAAATGGCCACAGGGTCACCCACACCAGCACCCACGGGGTGCATAACCCAGCATTAGCCTCCATTCCAGACCACAGAAACAACCCCACCCCCCCCCACACACACACATACACACGATGGCATACTGTCCATCTCAGCATGGAGATTGAGCACCTGATGACTTTTAGCCACTGTGCTGGCTGCTGGCTCCTGGTGTACAAGATAGGCTCACCCATTCAGACAGGCGTCCAACACACACAAGGTACAGTTGGCACACAGCCTATCACTGGCAACACAAATCAAACAAGTCCTCCCTCCCAAACATACAGAGGACCACTTCAGAAGAACCTACACACTGTCAAGCCCCACACAACCCCTCACCCTACCATGGTCAGGGATGAATATTCTGCCAACACAGTAAAGAGACACAGTGGGGGTAACAGAACCAGTCACAGTGTCACGCCCCCAATTATAAGACACTCAAAGAGAGCCACACACACCAACAGTCTCTCATCCACACTGACAGTCATAGGAGAGTCATGGTGCATCCACAAACAGAGCCACATGGCCATAGAAGAGCACATAGAAGGACCATAACATACACTCACACACAGGGGCACACTGGAAAAGCAGACGATCACAGCCACACACACACACACACACACACACACACACACACCATCAGAGTGAACACACAACAGGGGCCACACAATGACAGTCATATGCACACCACCACAAGGACCCTAAGACAGCCACATTCAGTGGTAGTCACACAGCCACCAAAAGACAGCCACATCATAGCCACACACACACCAACCATCAGAGTGGTGCCCACGACAGCCATACAATGACAGTCTCATGCGCGCGCACACACACACGCAGACTCCTGAAGCTGCACAATCATAGTCACACAATGAGAGTTACACACCACACACTAACATACAATGACAACCACACAATCACAGTAACCCACAGCCACCCTCACCCCCCCCCACCACGTTGCTTGGCTCCTCAGGCCTGGGGTCCCTTCCCCACGCTCCCCTTCCTCAGCCGCGTCGCGAAGCCCCAGCTTGCCGCCTCCCCTCCTCCTCCCCATGCTGGACCTGAAGGGACCAGACCCGAAGGAGCAGAGGACCCACCGACAGAGGGTCGGAAGCCCAGGGGAGGGGGTAATGGGGCGCCCCCAAACCCCCCTCACCGGGTCTAGGCCACCGCCTAGACTGCCCCAGCACGGAAGGACAGATAGACAGACTGCCAGCGGGACTGGAGGACGCGGAGATGGAAACGCGGTCGGCCCAGCCCGTCAGCGCCGCGCAGACTCCCCGGAGGAGGGAGGGGCGGAGCCTCCGGGTCGCTTATTTGCATAACACGTGGGGCGGGGCCTCGTGGTGGCTCTCTGGCGGTGAGGGGAGGTGCCTCAGGCGCCCTTGGGGGCGGGGCGAGTTAGCACAGATTCCGGAGGGACCCTAGAAGGGTGTCGAGAGGGAGGGCCCCTTGGTGGGGGATGCCGAGGGTAAAAGGAAGGCGGGGCTTCAGAGCATGACCGTGGACCGCGCCCCTCCCTCCTCCTCTGGGCCTCAGTTTCCCCATTTGGGCAGTGGGGGCCGCGGGCTAGATCGCCAGGGCACCCCAGAGAGGACAGCTCTGTGGCCAGTGTGGACGAGCCTCTCTGGCCACTGACATCTGAACAGAATGACTCTTGAGCTTGTCGTACGTATACTAAATCTGGCCTCAAGCTGCCCCTGATTCTAAGCCCACACATCCGGATTGGCCCCTGGGGTCTCTACACCTCCTTAACACTGAGGAGTAAATTGGAAGGTGGGGGCGGGGATTCCCAAACACCGGAGGCAGTTAAGACCAACAGTCCAGGATAGAGGAGGGTCTCGGCTATTTTATTTTCTCTCTGGAAGGGTCTTCAGGGAGAGCAGTCCCGGCTGCTCAGGCTGTAGATGGAGAGGATGGGTCAGGAGCCGGCCTGCTCCAGCGAACCCCAGGGCTGCAGATTGGAGCCCCAAGGGACCATACAGTGGGAGTCAAGGGCAGGCCAGGGGGGGAATGGGTGGAGAGGGGGCTGGGGACTATGCACCTGGTGGGAAGGAGCGGCTCTTGCTGTAAGGTGGCTGGAAAAGGCCTTGGTCTGAGTCAGAGTCTGAGTCCCAGGAATGCAGCGGAGAGCTCACATACCACTGCCCCTTATGCCCTGCAAGAGGGACAGGAATCCAGAATGTGACCCTCCAATATGGGGTCAGGTCCCTTTATACTTCAATGATCCTTGACCCTGATCTTCATGTCCCTTGAATGTGACCCAAGTGACACCAAATTATGACTTAATGACCCTTGAATTTTACCTCATTGACTCTTATAAAAGATCCCAGTGACCCCGAATGTGACTCCTGGATGAAACCTCAAGTGACTCCCTAATGTGACCTCCAGCGATTCCTTAATCTGACCACAGAATAAGAGTTAACAGATGTGATTCCCAAACAGACTCTGAACATGACCTCCATGAGTGAAGCTGAAGAATGACCTCCTACCCCTGAGCAGTGCTCAGCCCCCCTCACCCTTGAGGCTCAAGTCCCTGGGACGGGCCCTGGAGCACATGGTGAGGCTGTCGATGGAGTCCTGCAGCACGTGCACAGCAGCCCTGTAAGATGGGGAGATAGGGAGACAGAGGCCCTGGGACACTCTAGACTGCTTAGGGTGGGGATAGCACCCCCAGAGGTAAAGGGGGGAGGGGTAGCAGGCATGAGTCCTGGGAGGAGAGGGTTGTCTAGACTCAGGTGTGCTCCAGGTTCTGGAGATCCATTTGGGAGGAGTGGGTCAAATGAGGGTCATGGGTCAGAAGTCAGACTGGGGGTTGAGCATCACCATATATCACTCAGTTCCTTCTGGAGTTCATCCTTCCAGCACCCACTGCCTCCTGGCAGCATCTCCTCAGTCTCCAGGCAGGTAGGTGTATCATAACTCTGCTGCTTCATCTTGGTCAGGATCTAGGGCCGGGGGGTGGGGGGGGGCGCAGGGGGTGGTGAGAGAATGAGAGAACAGTGATAACAATAATGACAATATTGCAAGGTGCCCAGCCCTGTTCAAAACTACTTAACACTCAGTTAACACAGATAAGGTAAGGATGTGTCATTATTATACCCATTATACAAACGAGGCAGCTGTGGCCCAGAGAAGCCCAGTGACTTGCCCACAGTCACACAGCAGTGACTGGCAATCTAGGATTGGAACTCAGGCTCCAATCTGATGGTGGAGGCTGGCAGAGATCCCCATATCTTAGGGATCTGCTCAGGGTCCCAGTCTTCTCCACTCACCTTTCGGCACTTCACCTGTGTCTTCTGCATCTTCTGGATGTTCACCAGGTTCTCTGAAATCTCACCCTCCTGTAGCTCTGTGGAGGAAGGGGGCTCAGGGAGACCAGGGCTGCACAGAAGGACCTCCCCACTCCTGGCTGGGGATCCAGGCACTCACGTAGTTTCTTGTACATGAAATTCACATCCTCCCGCACCAGCTCCAACTCCTCCCACAGGAACTTCTTGCTGAAGGGACAATACAGCCTAGACCAATGCTCTCTGCCCAGTGGCTCTCACCTGCTTGCCATGTCCCCATCTTTCTAACCAGCCATGCTCTAGGCTCTGTCCCCCTCCTCCCACTCCCTGCCCTCTTTCCCCTTGCAACTACAATCTCTGCATCTGCCACCTCCCTCAGCCCCTTCTGTCTTCCACATCCCAGCCTCCCACCCTCTCTGCCTCTCCCACCCCCATTCAACCTTCCATCATCTGGCCTCCATTTTCCCAACTCCTGTGACACCCCCCCTCCTGCCCTACAGTGTCCTGTCCCTTGGCCCTCCCAGCCACCCCCAGCTTCCTGATCCCATGGCCTCAGTCACCATCCCACCTCCAACTTCCTGTCTTCCCTGTCTCTGCCTCCCACTCTTTATCCCACCATTTCACCCCCACACCAGCCATCTATCTCCCCCCAGTCTCCCATTCTAAGCTTTCCACTGCTCTCCTCCCGCCTGCTTGCCCAGGCCTCTCCTATTTTCACTGTCCTGCCTCTGGTCCCCCTCCCTGGCCCCCAGGCAGCCCTCCTGCCAACACCCACCAGTCCTGGATCTCCTGGGCCAGTAGCTGCAGGCAGCGTGTGGTGCGGACCCGCTGCAGCTCCTCACTGTCACGCAGGGTCTTCTGCAGTCCCTCCAGCCCCTGGGCTAGGGCCTCATATAGCTCCTGCCGACCCTGCTCCATACCCCACCTGGGTCCGTCTTTCTCTCCCTTCCGGCCTGTGGGGCTCAGCACCTCTGCAGAAAGAGTGAGACCTTGACTGAGCCCACCTTGAGCCCAGGTCTGAACCTACCTTGCCCTAAGTTTGGCCTGACCTTGCTTCAGAACCCAGATCCTTCCAACTTCCATTTCCCTGGCCTGACTCAACCCCACCCTCCCCCAGAGCCAATCTTCAGCCTGACCTTGACCTTCTACCAGTCCTTACCTTCAAGATGCTGAATCTTGATTTGCTGCAGACAGCTCTCCTTCTCCAACATGGTCACTGAGTGGTTCAGGAACTCAAAAGCCTGATGGGGAAGAGGTCAGACCTAGTGTTGGAAGGAGATGGCAAGAGGGGACAGATTTCTGGGTGTGGGGCCAAAATAATTCACCTTGGTCTGGGCCTGTAGCTGGCTCCTAAGTGACTCCAGTTCACACCGCAGAAGTTTCTGGGAGTCGGAAACCACCATAATGGATTTAGCTGTAGGCAGAGGTGAGGGTGAGCCAGGGCTGGGGCAAGGGAAGGGCAGAGGTCAGCAGAATCTTAGAGTAAAGGTAAGGATGGGGTTAAGGTACAGAACAGGGGCCAGCTGACACTAGGGCAGAGAGTAGAGGGAGAAACTGGCAAATCTTTCTTACACAGTCCTGTTGGGAAGGAAGAGTCTCACCTTTGACTTTGGAAGAGCTGGCCTCCACAGGCTTCTAGGGAAGGGCAACAAGAGAGGAGTGGAAATTTGTCCCTAGGCTGCCTCCCTGCTCACCCCAACTCAGTTTGGAGAGCTGGACAAGACTTGAGTCTACTGAGTTCTGGATGTCCCAAACCATGAGTGCAGGCAAAACTTCCAGGCACATTCACCAACCTCCCCCACACCTTGCCCCCATACATGCTTAGAAATGCACTTGTGTGGCTTTTCCTATGTGCAGTGCTCCTTAACAGTGCAGAGCCTCGGCTAGCTCCTACGCAATGCCAGCCCTGTCTCTGGCTTAGGCTCAGGTAATGGCCCTCTTTCTTAGGGACAAATGACATCAACAATGTCTTCAAGGTACATCAACAGTACTCAACACACAACCATACACAGTTACCAAAACACACAACCACAGCCACACAGACACGTGACCTCAGACACAGCCATGAAGGCTAACAAGTCACAAGACCTAGGGCACCCACTTGCATAAATCTCAGACACACAAGCAAGGTCAAACCAGAGACAATCACAGGCAAAATTTTACTGATTACACATAACCATGCACATTCCTTCCATTCATTCCTTTAACCATTCATTAAGACAAGTTTATCAAGGGCTTGCTGCTTGCTGGGTACTGTCCTGGGTGCTGAAAACACACAGAGTGTGTGTGTTCTTAAGGTTCCCCCTGCCCCACAGGGCCTTCGCTAAGCCCCACATTGGTAGATGGCAGTGTTTTCCTTGATTGATGGGATTTCCTGTGTGTAGAGGTGACCTTAGCTATGCTGTGAAGCCTCTTCAAAAGGTCCTGGTCGTTACAGCGTTCCTTTAGCAGATCCGGGTTGGAAAACGATGGAGTCCCTTGTGGCTGAGGCCCTAAGCCCCACCCTGTCCTCCAGTCTACACTTCTCACTGTGTCCTCGGAAACAGCAGGTTCCACTGTCTCTGTCTCTGAGGTTCTGGACCAGTGAGTTGTATAGTGCAAAGTCTTGTCTGAGGCAGAGCCTGGGGGTGAGGGTTTCATTGAGGGCCAGTCCAGAGCATTTCTTGCATTCCCAGCCCCTCCCAGTCCCCCAGTCCCAGGGCAGCCCCCCAACGAACCCCAGTACTTATCACACTTCCCGTTAGCAGGCAAACACACGGAGGGTGAGGAAGGTGAGGGCAGGTAGGACACAGAGTATTCAGAGTCCCGGGGTACACCAGCCAAAAGAGGGTCACTGCAAATAGAATGGATAGGGGCTGCCTTGAGACCAGCCTCCATGTGCCAATGCCTTTCTGACACCCCAGAGTGACCTGAGCACTGGCTCTCCTTTATGGTACTTGTATGAAAGATGATCCCAGCTCCAGGGATTGGGCTGGGCAACACAAAAGACTCAGAAGACCCCAAGGAAAGAAATGAGTCCTCAGAAGAGCTTAAAGAAAAAAAGGAGGGACCAGGATGGTGGTTCATGCCTGTAATCCTAGCACTCATGAAGAACAAGGTGGGAACATCTCATAAGGTCAGGCATTCAAGACCAGCCTGAGTTAATCAAGACCCCTCCTGTGTTCCCAGCTACTTGGAAGTCTGAGGCAGCAGAATTGCTTGAGCCCAGGAGTTTGAGGTTGCTGTGAGCCAGGCTAAGACCATGGCCAGGCAACAGAGCAAGATTCTATCTCAAAAAAAGAAAGAAAGAAACAGAGAGAGAAAGAGAGAAAGAAAGAAACAAAAGAAAAGAAAGAAAGAGGACCTTAACATCAGCCCATAAAGGAAACATTCCTGTCATGTCCAAAAGCTTGGAGGTGTGGAACCATGTGCTCTGTGCTGGCAAATTCAAGATGGTTAAAGGAAGGGCCCAAGAGGAAGCATCAGGAGGTTAGCAGGACAAAACATCTAATTGAGTGCTCAGACACTGAAGGCCAAGCATAGGACTTTTGATCTAGTTCCATAGGTAAATAGGAGCCATAGAGTGTGCAGGAGAGGCAGGGTATATATTCGATAAGCTTAGATGAACTGGTGCCCAGGGCTGTGCTATGTCAGGCTGGGAATGGGAAAGAACTCAGTTCTGTGTCTCACATCCATGCCCCTCCAACTTTAGTTAGGGTTGACACAGACAGAGAAATCTAGAGTAAGACTGCCTAGAAAAACTTCTAGGTGAAAGGCACCTTTCCCTGGGTCACACTCAGCCTGTTCCCCAAGCCATCTAGAACTTTCTCTTCTGTTGTCCTTGTTGGGCCTTTCACCTCGTGTCCTTCCCCTGGCTCGTTCTGTCTGGACGACTCCTAACACACCCTTCAAAACTCTACTCAGCATATCCTCTGTAAAAATCTTCCTTAATCCTGTTGTAGATTCATAGTTTTCGAGCACCTAATTGAGTGCATCCTTTCAGCATTCACTGAATCTTTGCATCCTTTATTCTTCTGCCTGAAATGTTGTAGGTTACCAGTCCAAGAGGCACTGCCTCAGGGAGGTCCTCACTTCCAGAAGCAGTAAAGCATGATGATTAAGCAAGAAGACCTGCCAGTTGAACAGCCTAAATTCATCCCAGACCTTTCCCAGCTGCGTGATATTGAAAGAGTTACTGACCCTCTCTATACATCAAGAATCTCCTACTATATATGAGATTTTATATTATTCACGTTACTCGATTGTTTTGATAAAGAAAAATAATCCAGGCCAGGCATGGTGGCTCACGCCTGTAATCCTAGCACTCTGGGAGGCCGAGGTGGGTGGACAGCTTGAGCTCACAAGTTTGAGACCAGCCTGAGCAAAAGCGAGACCTCATCTCTATTAAAAATAGAAAAACTGAGGCAAGAGGATCGCTTGAGATTGAGTTGGAGGTTGCGGTGAGCTATGACGCCTCAGCACTCTACCGAGGGCGACAGCTTGAGACTCTGTCTCAAAAAAAAAAAGAAAGAAAGAAAAGAAAAATGGCCGGGTTTGGTGGCTCACGCCTGTAATCCCAGCACTTGGGAGGCCGAGGTGGGTGGATTGCTTGAGCTTTCGCATTAGAGGCTAGCCTGAGCCAAAGCGAGACCATGTCTCTTAAAAATAGCCGGGTGTTTTGATGGGGACCTGTAGTACCAGCTACTCGGGAGGCTGAGGCAAGAGAACTGCTTAAGCCCAAGAGTTTGAGGTTGCTGTGAGCATAAGGCCATGGCACTCTACCAAGGATGACAAAGTGAGACTCTGTCTCAAAAAAATGAAGTAAAGAAAAATAATCCATGCTAGCGCCTACCATACAGTATTAGGAAGCTCAGTGTTCTTGAACGTCCCGAGATTGGGCACCGTGGGAGCCCTGGAAGGCTTAGAGGGGAAAGGAAGAAGCCTTTCTGAGCGCCAATTGCTGGCAGGTCCCAGTTCTTGCCTCCCTTCCTCCTCCCACCTCGGTTCTTTCTTCCGCAGTCTCTCCTGGGAGAGTTCTTTGGGAAAGGGGGCGGGGTCATCAGCCTCGGCCCCGCCCCGGGCTGTGACTCGTGCTCACCCCAGGCTCCCTTCCACTCCCACCTACCACATACCACCTATTCATGCTCTCCCAATCAGGGACCGCGAAGCCAGTCCCCAGCTTTAACGCTGAAATTTGATCCCGCGGAGACACCATCGTATTAAAACGCGGAGAGGCTAAAGGTAGAGTCACAGAGAGGGGTGTGGCCGACATTTTAGCTCCGCCCCCTCCGTTGTAGCCAAAGGCCTCAATGGTGCCTTCCCGCTACCGCCCCTCTTAGGAGCTGCAACGTAATGGGATAAAAGCCAGATGGGGCGGGATTCCAGGAGGATTTCTGCTAATCGATTAGTCAAACCTAAGAGGGAGGTACAGAAGGCGGCAAATCTACGCTCCAATTGATTTAGAACTCAGCTGGGAGGTGGAACAATTTCTTGGTTTGGAGAGGGCGGGACCTACCAGGGGAAGAGGGGAAAGTGAACCGTGGGAGTGAGGTACCGACCCTATCCAGTCTGGCCCGGCGCCTTTGATCTCATATTCTGGGTGCTGCGCGTGGAGTTCCAGGTTCCCAACGGAGAGGTCTGTGTCCTTGGGATGAGACCTGGGGTCTCTGTGGTGCTTTGGGGAACTTCATATGATATTTGGGATCCTCTTATGAGAGGAGAGGACTTAGCTGTTAGAACCCTGGGGCGATATTTGGGAGTCAGCAGGGTGATCTCCGAAGGCTGTAGGCTTGAGCTTCTGAGGCTGACCTTTGAGGGTTTCTGAGATGGATGTTGGGGTCCAGAGATCCTGAGATTTTGAGGGCTGACATTTGGAGACATAGGGTTAGGGGTTGTCACAGGATTGCCTTGAGTCTTTCTCACTGTCATTTCTGGGCTACTTTCCCTGGATCTCTACTGAATTGAGTCACACCGGGTGCCTCCTTCCCAGGGCTGCAAGATGGAGGAAGGCGGGAACTCGGGAGGCCTGATTAAGATGGTCCACCTACTGGTTTTGTCAGGTGCCTGGGGCATGCAAATGTGGGTGACCTTCGTCTCAGGTAGGGACTCTCGCCCTTGATGTCATGAGTACCAGTGGGGGGGACAGAAGTGGGAGGGGGAAATGGAAGTATCCTAATAGGCTTGTGGCCCCCTTACCCTACAGGCTTCCTGCTTTTCCGAGGCCTTCCCCGACATACCTTTGGCCTAGTGCAAAGCAAACTCTTCCCTTTCTACTTTCACACGTCCATGGGCTGTGCCTTCATCAACCTCTGCATCTTGGTTTCACAGCATGCCTGGGCTCAGCTCACATTCTTGGAGGCCAGCCAGGTATGCAGGCTTGGGACCATTACTCTCTGAAGACTTGTTTTCAGGATCCCAACTATAGGACCTCCAATGGTTGTACCTTTTTGAGAGAAAATAAAGTCCCCATTCTTCCTGTTGGATACAAAGCTGGGCTCTGGATACCTTTGAGCAGTGCACAGCCTACACAACTATCTCCATCAGCCCCGTCTCTTCCCCAGAGTCCTTCTGTTGACTTCTGCTCCCTCTCCTTCCCCTGGCTGGGCCTGCCACCAAGCTATGGTGGTGACTCAGCTGGTCTGGGGCACTGACCCCAGCTCATTGTTTCAAAACCAGCCTGACATGGAATTTTCAATTTCCTATCCCCATCTACACATTTCCCCAGCCACAAGGTAAGATACCATCTCTGTATCTCAGATTTCTCTACCCTGCCTGCCTCCTGCCCCCATTGTGTTTTCAGATATGGGGAGGTGAGGCTGGCAGGTGTTTCAAGAATAATTTTACACAGACAGGAGAGGGTTATGAAGTTAACCCTCTCCTGTCTGTGTAACTGGAAGTTAACTGGAAGTTAACAGACTTTATTTCCTTTCTCTGTGGGCCCAGTGTCAGTTTCTGTGGTCTGGGCTGGGCCACAGAGGAAAGAGACCCTGCTCTGTGGGTTTCCAGCCTGCATATCAGAGGAGAGGATGCTCAGGAGGTTTGGGGGGGATAGAGGAGATGAAGATGGAACCTTTTCTTGGGAACTGCCAGTTTCAGCGTACAAGAGCTGGAGCTCTGCTTTGGAGATCTCAGTCTGGGCTCTGGGAAAGAGGGCTAGGCCGGCTTTGTCCAGTACTGTCCTACATCCAACTCTAGTCTAGGAGGATGTACAAGGGCCCTCCCTAGGGCCCCTGCTGCCTCCCAGACATGGCTCACTTTGTCCTTCTGCCATCCCTGCCAGCTCTGTCTGCTGTTCCTGAGTCTTACGCTGGCTGCTATCAACGCCCGCTGGCTGGAGCCCCGCACCACAGCTGCTATGTGGGCCCTGCAGACTGTGGAGAAGGAGCGGGGCCTGGGCAGGGAGGTGGCAGGTGGCCACCAGGGCCCTGACCCCTACCGCCAGCTACAGGAGAAGGACCCCAAATACAATGCCCTCCGCCAGAATTTCTTCCGCTATCATGGCATTTCCTCCCTTTGCAATCTGGGCTGTCTCCTTAGCAATGGGTTCTGTCTTGCCAGTCTTGCCCTGAGCCTTAGGAGCCTCTAGCATGGACCCTGAATGTCAATAAATGTTTCTTTGGAAATGGCTGCTGTAGTTTTCTCCCACCACTATGAGAAGCAGGGGGAGGGGAGGGAGGGGTAGAGAGGTCCTCAGTTTACCCCTTCACAAAGCATAATGCTTTGGAGTGTTAGCCATTATAGCCCTTAAACCTCTCCTATAATGGTGCCTATTTATTTATTTATTTATTGTTTTGAGACAGAGTCTCACTATGTCGCCCTCAGAGTGCTATGGAGTCACAGCTCACAGAAACCTGAAACTCTTGGGCTTAAGTGATTCTCTTGCCTCAGCCTCTCAAGTAGCTAGAACTACAGGCACCTGCCACAACACCTGTCTATTTTTTTGCAGTTATCGTTGTTGTTTAGCTGGCCCAGGCCAGGTTTAAACCCTCCAGCCTTGGTGTATGTGCCTGGAGCCGTAACCACTGTGCTATGGGCCCTGAGTCAATGGTGCCCATTTATAGAGTACCTGCTGTATATCAGACGTAGTGCTAACTATTGTACATACTATGTGTTATTGTAACCATGTTGGTCTTTTTTTTTTTTTTTTTTTCGTGAGACAGGGTCTCACTTTGTTGTCCCTGGTAGAGTGCTTTGGCATCATAGCTCACAGCAACCTCTAACTCTTGAGCTTAAGTGATTCTCTTGCCTCAGCCTCCCAAGTAGCTGGACTACAGGTGCCTGCCACAACATCCAGCTATTTTTAGAGATGGGGTTCCCCTCTAGCTTAGGCTGGTTTGGAACCTGTGAACTCAGGCTATCTGCCCACCTCAGCCTCCCAAAGTGCTGGGATTACAGGCATGACCCACTGTGTCTGGCCTGTAACCATGGTTCTGATTCTAGTAGACAGTCATCTTTCCCACCCCACTGACATTAGAGGTGGCCATGTGACTTTAACATTAGTCAATGAAATGTGAGCAGAGTCAGCATGTTGTCACTTGTCCTTGGAAGTGAATAATTTGTTATGTTTTCCCTTCACCACCACAATAATCATGAGAAGCAAGTCTGGGCTGATGGATCTAGGGGGTCATTGGGTCTGCTTGTTACTGAACTTAACTTAGTCCTTCCTAATTAATACACTTCATCTTATTTCATCCACATGGCAGTCCATGGAAGGATACTGTTATTCCCATGAGGCAATGAGGGCACAGAGAATTTCAGCTTAACTCATAACTACAGATCCTTTCTGAGGCCAGGCACAGTGGCTCACACTTATAATCCTAGCACTCTGGGAGGCTGAGGCAGGTGGATTACTTGGGCTCACGAATTCAAGACCAGCCTGAGGAAGAGGCAAGACCCCGTCTCTAAAAATAGCTGAGTGTTGTGGTGGGCACCTGTAGTCCCAGCTACTGGGGAGGCTGAGGCAAATGAATGGCTTGAGTCCAAGAGTTTGAGGTTGCTGTGAGCTAGGATGCCACGACACTCCACCCAGGGCAACAAAGTGAAATTCTGTCTCAAAAAATAATAAATAAATAAAAGTTTATTTAAAAAACAAAACTACAAACCTTTCCCTATTGGCTTAAAGAAAACTCTGGGACCTCAGATGGGCTTGGTTGCCAAATGTCCTTACTGTGTGGCTTATAGTGTGTGACTGTCCACTCCCTCCTTTTGTCACCTAGGAGTGCAGTGGCAGAATCATGGCTCAGTGCAGCCTTTAACTCCAGGGCTCAAGCAATCCTCCTGGTTCAGCCTGCCAAGTAAGTTGGGACTACAGGCATGTGCCACCATGCCTGGCTATTTATTCTTTTTTTTTTTTGGCAGAGAGGAAAGGGTCTTGCTATGTTGCCCAGGCTGGCCTCAAACTTCTGGACTCAAGTGATCCTCCTACCTTGGCCTCCCTTGGATTACAAGCATGAGTCATCATGCTCCACCAGACCTGCGACTTTCTGAGCTTTGGTTTCCTTATCTGTAAAAGGAGATTTAATTCCAAGAGCCCGTAAGGGTATTTAGCAAAGGTGTCTAGCCCACTATAGGGCCAGTCACTGCACTTTACAAACGCTAACTCAAGGTCGGGTGCAGTGGCTCACGCCTATAATCCTAGCACACTGAAAGGCTAAGACAGGTGGATTGCCCAGGGTTTACTGGTTGAAGACCAGCCTCAGCCAGATCTAGACCTTATCTCTCAAAAAAAAAAAAATAACTGGGCGTTGTGGCGGCTGCCTGTAGCCCCCGCAGCTACCTGGGAGGCTGAGGCAAGAGAATCTCTTAAGCCCAAGAGTTTGAGGTTCCTGTGAGCTATGACACCACCGCACTCTACCGAGAGGGACAAAGTGAGACTCTGTCTCAAAAAAAAAAAAAAAAAAAAAAAAAGAAAGAAAATGGAGCTGGGACTTGAACCCACATCCAGAGTCCGCGCTCTTAACTACCCTGTGTTTGCTAGAAGCTCTGTTTGCATAGCTGGGGAAAATGAGATGTTTACTGCTGGGGGCGGGTTCTAGATGCGCATAGCAGCTTCCAGCCGGTCCAGCGGTCTACAAGTCCCTCCCCAGGCTCGGCCCCGCCCCGTCCCGCCCAAAGCTGCCCCTCCCCCGCCGCCTGGGCGGAGCTCCAGCGAAATCCGGTTGGCTCCGGGCGGCGGCAGCAGCGGCTGTGGGGCCGGGGTCGCGGCCAAGGCCAGACCGCAGCAAATTCTGAGGCCGAACCCTGGTGGGTGGCACCCCTCTCCCCCAACCCAAGGTGACCCCCTGGGAGGGAGCGCACCCCTCACTGCCTGTCGGTGTTGGAGCCGGTCGGAGGGGAAAGAGATTTAGGGGAGGGACGGGGGGCTGGAGAACAAAGGCGGAGTTCCGGAAGACGCCTGTGCTCTCTCCCCTACCCAGCTGGGCTCATTGGGGAGCTCTATTGGGGTGCGGGCCGTGCAGGGAGCCCAGCTGGGGACGTGCGATTGGACCATATGGTGATGGGGGAGCGCCCCTGCACTGGCTGGAGTCCCCCAAATCCAATGAGGGGAACCGAGCCTAGAACTCCGGGGCCAGGTTTGAGGGAGGGTCGGCAGATGGTCTGGAAGAGATGGGAGACACTGACAGGTGGGCTGAGGCCGGGGGTCAGGTGGGGGCCCCAGCTTGGCGGCCCTGCTCAGCATGGTGAAAGGTTTCCTGTCACTTCTCTTCCCCTCCTTAAACTCGTTCTCCCGGAAAACGGGGTGGGGCCATTTGAGTCCTCGTTTAAAATGGAAAAAAATCCCAAAGGCAGTTGAGAAGTAACTTTGCCAGGCCTTCTTCCCTGCGTGCCCTCCATTGATTCAAGGGTAAGGAACCTGCTGCTTTCTGATTCCAAGATCTTTCTTTCTTAAGCATCAAAGGAGACCAAAAAAAGCATCTTTCTCTGCTGCACTCCTTTTAATATAAGAGAATTTGTTTTGTAAAATTGGAATTCAATCAAAAGACCATATTTAAGGACTTAGAAGGCCACACAGGTTCCCCACCCCTGCAGCCTTAAGACAGCTGGGGAAACTGAGGGCTGGGGAGGGGATGAGAGTTGAAGGAGCACCCTGGACCCAGATGAAACTGAATTTGGAGTGTGGGTGGATGCCAGCAGCCCATTCCAGTGGGATAGCTTATCTGGAAGGGAAGGACCAGGGGTGAGGGTGGGGATGCTGGCAGTGGGGTTATGGGAATTAGGTGGCTGGCATAGTTTCCTTGGACGTGAGGGCTCTCATTCCTGCCTCTGTGACCTGGGTCTTGGGCTGGGTGAGTCAGCCTTGGTCAGACAGAGACAGGCCCAGCCCTTTTGACAAACAGAAAATGGCTGTACCCATTGTGCGGGGGCAGGTATTGCTGGGCTTTAAACATGGGCCACACCAGAAACTGCCCCTGGGGTTAAGGGAAGGGGTTAAACTCAGCTTGGGTTGGGGCAGTACAGGCAGTCCAGTGGTTCACACCTGCCAAAGTCAACCCCCAGGCCCTGTGTGTGTGGGGGCTCTTTCTACCTGGCAATTCCCCCCAGCTCACTCCTGGGCTACACCAGCTGCTCACAACAATGGGGCAAAGTCCACACCTGCAACTTCTGCCTGGTTCCTCTGGAGCTAGAGGAGGTACCCTAGCTCTTGAACCCTCCATGAGACTGCAAGGGGCTTCCCTGCTCCCCATCCTAATAAAGACTCAAATTTGCCAGAGGGTGTGAAGATTAAACAGTAGTCACATAGATTGAGCATCAACTGTATGCCAGGCACTGTCTTGTGACTGTTACGTGTGTTAATAACCTCCCACTGGAAGGAATTGGACTGTGTGCCCAAAGGGTAGGCTTTCTTATGTCTTATTCAGAGCTGTGTCTCTTTGGAGAACAAGGCTTAGCAGAGTAGACACTCAATAAGGGTCGAATGAATAAAGAAACTCATTTTAGCCTCATATCCAAACACCCATTCAGGAAGAGATTATGACAAACATCTGATTTTTCAGAAGAGGACATCAAGGTCCAGCAAGAGCAAGTGATGACATCCAGGATCTCCTGGTTTCCAAGTGGCAGAGGAGTGATTTGAAACCAAGCCTGGTGTATAGGCACCGCGGGTGTTACTAGTGTTTTATTCCCCTGCAGGGCTCTAAGGATTTCAGGCCTCCCTCCTAAGGAGATTCCTTCCAAAATGGCATCAACTGGAGACCCCACTGCAGGCCCACGGGATGCAGCAGACCAGAACTTTGACTACATGTTCAAACTACTCCTCATTGGCAACAGTAGTGTGGGCAAGACGTCCTTTCTGTTCCGCTATGCTGATGACTCCTTCACACCCGCCTTCGTCAGCACTGTGGGCATTGACTTCAAGGTCAAGACTGTCTACCGACATGACAAAAGGATCAAGCTGCAGATCTGGGTGGGCCAGGTGGCAGTCTATGGCGAGGGATTGGCGGGGGTTCCTCCAGGGAAGTTCATTGGAGGGTTCCTGGGTGAGGGACACAGCCCAGAGTTGAGTTGGGTTGGGGGAGGATTAAAGAGTGTGTGTGTGGGAGTTATCTATGAGTTGAATTCATCAGGATGAAGAGACATGGCCTGCCCTTAGGGGTGTTGGAAAGACAGCTCTATTCCTTTGAGTCAGAGCAGGAAGAGAGACCCTAAGAACTAAGTACTAGCTCAAGGCATGGGGAAGAGGTTTGGGTGCCAGACCTCAGTGGCAAGCCCAGGGACCCTCCCTTACCTTCAAACACTCCTCCCCCTCCTTCAAACCAGCTACAGGCAGCAATTATCATGGTAATAAAAGCACCAAGGTCAAAATGGCACCCTCTGATGCAGGTGGCTCTTGTGGTCATTAAGTTGGCTCTTGGAAATGAGAGGGACCCATCAGTTTATGAGAGGCCACTGACCCCTCAGAGTTTGAAACCCTCAAGGGCCTGGCCATATCTGCTCCCCATAAGAGGTCTCTTAAAAATGCATCCATGCCGGCTTGGCACCTGTAGCACAGTGGTTATGGCGCCACACACATATACCGAGGGTGGCAGGTTCGAACCCAGCCTGGGCCAGCTAAACAGCTGCAACAAAAAAATAGCCTGGCATTGTGTTGGGGGCCTATAGTCCCCTCTACTTGGGAGGCTGAGACAAAAGAATTGCTTAAGCCCAAGAGTTGGAGGTTGCTGTGAGCTGTGATGCCACAGTAAGACAGTCTCAAAAAAAAAAAAAAAATGAGTCCATGCCTCTGTGATCAAACTGGGACTGTGAGCACAGGGTGGTGCCACTCTTGAATGGGTAGAGCCCTCCAGGGGTGGGGTAGAGAACTGGGTGGTTTCTAGCCACCTGACACTGCTGTTTGCCCAGGACACAGCGGGCCAGGAGCGCTACCGTACAATCACCACAGCCTACTACCGAGGAGCCATGGGCTTCCTGCTTATGTATGATGTTGCCAGTCAGGAGTCCTTCACGGCTGTGCAAGACTGGTGAGTACCTGTTGATGCTGACCCCCTGCCTTCTAGCCCCCGGCATATGGCTCACAGCTGGCAATTCTACAGGGCCACGCAGATCAAGACCTACTCCTGGGACAATGCCCAGGTCATCCTCGTGGGGAACAAGTGTGACCTAGAAGACGAGCGTGTTGTGCCCGCTGAGGATGGCCGGAGGCTCGCCAACGACCTTGGTTAGTGCACAGCCTAGGCCACAGGCCCTGGGTATCCCCACCTTCAGGTCCAATATTCAACTACAATCTACCTTTTGAGTCTTTTTTTGTGTGTGTGTGGTTTTTGGGGGCTGGGTTTGAACCCACCACCTCTGGTATATGGGGCTGGCAACCTGCCTTTGAGCCACAGGTGCCACCACTTTTTTTTTTTTTTTTTTTGAGACAGAGCCTCAAGCTGTCACCCTGGGTAGTGCCACGGCATCGCAGCTCATAGCAACCTCCAATTCCCGGGCTCAAGCAATTCTCTTGCCTCAGCCTTCCAAGTAGCTGGGACTACAGGTGCCCACCACAACACCCAGCTATTTTTTGGTTGTAGTTGTCATTGCTGTTTGGCAGGCCTGGGCTGGATTCAAACTCGCCAGCTCTGGTGTATGTGGCTGGTGCCTTAGCCGTTTGAGCTATAGGTGTTGAGCCTACCTTTAGAGTCTTTACCCAGAAAAATACGCATACATATGCCACCTGCCCCATTTAATTTCAAGGGATCCATCCATGGGAATTTCCTCTGCCTCACTGCTTATGTTTTGTGAACCCAGCAAAACTGTTTCTTGAATTTCTCCTACAGACGTCCTACAATGTGCGAAGTGTATAGTGTAGACCAAGTTGAGGCACTGTTAGTAGGAATCATAACTTAGAATCCCACCAAATGTCTTACATTGAGGAACCAACAGGGCATAAAATATCTTCACGTATTTGTCTACTATACAGCTGTGAAGAAGGATGAGGGATGTTCTTTATGTTCTGATATGGCAAGATCTTTGGGATATGTGTAAAAATCAAGTTGCAGAATAGTGGTATGGCTGCTTCCTTTAGCTAGGGTTTGGCAAACCTATGCTTTTTTTTTTTTTTTTTTTGAGACAGTCTTATTTTGTCGCCCTTGGTAGAGTGACATGGCGTCAGCTCATAGCAACCTCAAACTCTTGGACTTAAAACTCTTGCCTCAGCCTCCCAATTAGCTGGGACTCAGAGGCGCCTGCCACATCACACAGCTATTGTTATTTATTTATTTATTTTTTAGAGACAGAGTCTCACTTTATCACCCATGGTAGAGTACTATGACATCACAGCTCACAGCAACCTCGAACTCCTAGGTTTAGGCGATTCTCTTGCCTCAGCCTCCCAAGTAGCTGGGACTACAGGTGCCTGCCACAACGCCCGGCTATTTTTTTGGTTATAGTTGTTGTTTGGCGGGCCGGGGCTGTATTCGAACCTGCCAGCTCCAGTGCATGTGGCTGGTGCCCTAGCCACTTGAGCTACAGGCACTGAGCCAGCCACCTTTTCTTTTTTTCTTTCTTTTTATTTTTTATTTTTTATTTTTTTGTAGAGACAGAGTCTCACTGTACTGCCCTTGGTAGAGTGCCATGGCGTCACACGGCTCACAGCAACCTCTAAGTCTTGGGCTTACACGATTCTCTTGCCTCAGCTTCCCGAGCAGTTGGGACTACAGGCGCCCACCACAACGCCCAGCTGTTTTTTCTTTGTTGCAGTTTGGCCGGGGCTGGTTTTGAACCCGCCACCCTCGGTATATGGGGCCGGCGCCCTACTCACTGAGCCACAGGCGCCGCCCTTCTTTTTTTTTTTTTTTTTAATAGAGACAGAGTCTCACTTTATCACCCTTGGTAGAGTGCCATGGTGTCACACAGCTCACAGCAACCTCCAATCCTAGGCTTAGGTGATTCTCTCGCCTCAGCCTCCCGAGTAGCTGGGACTACAGGCACCTGCCACAATGCCCGGCTATTTTTTTTGTTGCAGTTTGGCCGGGGCCGGGTTTGAACCTGCCATCCTTGGTATATGGGGCCGGTGTCCTACTCACTGAGCCACAGGTGCTGCACCAACCACCTTTTCTTTCTTTCTTTTTTTTTTTTTAGAGACAGAGTCTCATTTTATCACCCTCAGTAGAGTGCCATGGCAGGTTCACAGCAACCTCCAACTCCTAGGCTTAGGTGATTCTCTCCCCTCAGCCTCCTAAGTAGCTGGGACTACAGGTGCCCGCCACAACGCTCAGCTATTTTTTGTTGCAGTTTGGCTGGGGCTGGGTTCAAAACCGTCGTCCTTGGTATATGGGGCCGGCATCCTACTCACTGAGCCACAGGCACCGCACCAGCCACCTTTTCTTAATAGTAAATATTTTTAGCCATACAGACCTTGTGGCAACTACTCAACTCTGTGTGAGAGCAACCACAGATGATGCATCAAAGAATTGGCAAGACCATCTGTCAATAAAACTTTATTTACAGAAATAGGCAATGGAAAGGCCAGCTGCAGTGGCTCGCACCTATAATCCTAGCACTCTGGGAGATCACGGCAGGTAGATTGCCTGAGCTCACGAGTTTGAGACCAGCCTGAGCAAGAGCAAGACTCTGTCTCTAAAAAATAGCCAGGCATTGTGGTAGACACTATTGTAGTCCCAGCTAGCCAAGAGGCTGAGGCTGGTGGATCACTTGAGCCCAGGAGTTTGAGGTTGCTGTGAGCTGTGACGCTACAGCACTCTACCGAGGACAACATAATGAGACTCTGTCTCAAAAAAAAAAAAAAAAAGGCAATGGACCAGGATTGGCCTTGCAACCCTGCATTAGTGTATAAAAAGGGTGAGAATAAGAATGCATACTTATGTTTGCCTAAAGGAACTCTAGAAGAACACAAGAATGTAATAACAGTGGTGACCTGTATGTATCTGAGAACTCTGGAGGCCTGTGCATCAGGGTGATGGGAGGGGAGCTTTTCAGCGTCCCTTTTAGAATCAGGTAAATAGACTGTCTAGTCAAAATTTAAACTATAAGAAAATCTTGGCTGGCCGAAGTGGCTCACACTGATAATCCTAGCACTCTGGGAGCCTGAGGCAGGAGGATTGCTTGAGGTCAAGAGTTTGAGACCAGCCTGAGCAAAGTGAGACACCTGTCTCTACTAAAAATAGAAAATTAGTCCAGTGTTTTGGCAGGTACCTGTAGTCCCAGCTACTTGGGAGACTGATGTAGGATGATCACTTGAGCCCAGCAGTTTGAGGTTGCTGTGATCTATGATGATGCCACTGCATTTTAGCCAGGGCAACAGGGGAAGACAGTTACACATACACACAAAATAAATAAGAAGAAAAGAAAATCTTGTTCTAGAGTACACTATACCCTGTGCCTCCCCAAAAATATAACCAACAAAGTTCTAGATCCTGGAGCTGGAATCCAAATCTTCAACCCCGTGTGTGACCTTGGTAACGGCGCCTCCCCCTCTGTGCCTCTGTTTCTCCAGCCAGGAAAAAGATGAGAACTTTAACTGCTTCATAGGTCTGTTAAGGAGATTCCAGGCGGTGCCTGTGGCTCAAGGAGTAGGGCGCCAGTCCCATATGCCCGAGGTGGTGGGTTCAAACCCAGCCCCGGCCAAAAAAAAAAAAAAAAAGAAGGAGATTCCATAAGCTAATGCCTATTTCTGTGTTAACTTGTATGGTTTCGTGATCTTGCATTGGTGCCTTTACCTCCCTCGGTCTGTACTTCCTTATTTGCAAAATAGAAATACTATTAATAACAGCCCACATCATCCAGGTATCAAGAGGGTTAAATGAGTTACTGTGTACGAAGCAGTTATAACAGAATCTGGCACACTTTTTGGTGACTTAGCTTGTATGCCCACCCTGGTGTTTTCTGTCATGTTTCTCACTAGTTCTGTGCCCTTACTGGTCCAAACTTCAAGATTTTTCTCAAAAGTGTTGTCTTCCATCTTTGCCTTAACCTGAGCCTTCCCCTGAGTCCCAAACCAGCATTCTTGTTCTAAAATCCAGAAGGCATAGGCAAGGAACAAGGTGACAAGTCATTCCCCACCTGCAGTTCTTATCTCCCCATGTTCCCTAGTTGTTTCTCCTACCAGAAAAATGTTGGCTACTTTTTGTTTTATACAGACAGTCCCTGCTATATACATTTTTCCACTAAATAATGTATCCTAAAAATCCTTCCCTATCAGCCCCAGAGCATCCTCACTCTTATGCAGTTGTATGCTATTCCACTGCAAATTTGTTTTATTTATTTATTTAGACAGAGCCTCAAGCTGTTGCCCTGGGTAGAGTGCCGTGGCATTACAGCTCACAGCAACCTGCAACTCCTGGGTTCAAGCGATTCTCTTGCCTCCCAAGTAGCTGGGATTACAGGTGCCTACCACAATGCCTGGCCATTTTTTGGTTGTAGCTGTCGTTGTTTGGCAGGCCCAGGCAGGATTCAAACCCACCAACTCTGGTGTATGTGGCTGTCGCCTTAGCTGCTTGCGCTACAGGCTCTGAGCCTATTTGTTTGTTTTAGAGAGAGGATGTCACTCTGCTGTCACCCAGGCTAGCATGCAGTGGCATCATCATAGCTTGCTACAGCCTCAAACTCCTGGGCTCAAGCAATCCTCCTGTCTCAGCCTCCCAAGTAGCTGGGACTATAGGTATACAATCATGACTGGCTAATTTTTTTTTTTTGGTTTTTGGCCGGGGCTGGGTT
The DNA here is from genome assembly GCF_027406575.1 of Nycticebus coucang. Taxonomy (NCBI): domain Eukaryota; kingdom Metazoa; phylum Chordata; class Mammalia; order Primates; family Lorisidae; genus Nycticebus; species Nycticebus coucang. The sequence continues at coordinate 65,154,560 of NC_069782.1, read as the reverse complement.
TGAACCCACCACCTCTGGCATATGAGACCAGCGCCCTACTCCTTGAGCCACAGGCACCGCCCCCTAATTTTTTTTTTTTTTTTTTTTTGAGACAGTCTCATTTTGTCACCCTTGGTAGAGTGCTCTGGCATCATAGCTCACAGCAACCTCAAACTCTTGGGCTCAGCCCAGCACCCATAGCACAGTGGTTACGGCGCTAGCCACATACACCGAGGGTGTCCGGTTTGAACCTGGCCCGGGCCAGGTAAGCAACAATGACAACTCCAACAACAAAAAATAGCTGGGCATTGTAGTGGGGGCCTGTGGTCCCAGCTACTTGGGAGGCTGAGGCAAGAGAATCACTTGGGCCCAAGAGTTTGAGGTTGCTGTGAGCTGTGGCACCATGGCACTCTACTTAGGATGACATAGTGGAATTCTGTTTCAAAAAAAAATAACTCTTAGGCTCAAGCGATCCTCTTGCCTCAGCCTCTCAAGCAGCTGGGAATATAGGCGCCAGCCATGCCTGGCTGTTTTTATAGGGATAGGGTCTTGCTCTTGCTCAGGCTGGTCTTGAACTGATGAGCTACCGTGCCCAGCCTACAACTGGCTAATTTTTCTAATTTTTTATATATACAAACAGGGTCTTGTCTATATGCAGGCTCGTCTCCAACTACTAGCCTAAAGCAGTCTTCCTACCTTGCCTCTCAGAGTCTTGGGATTACTCCAGCCTTACTGCTTATTTCTTTAACTTGTTTTGCTTTTGTCAGCCATGGAGATTATTTCTAGCCTTTTCATCTGACAAACACAGTGGCAACAGTAATTTTACACAGATTTCTTTGGCCACACGTGCCAAAGAAATCTGTCAGTTGTGGGCGGCGCCTGTGGCTCAGTGAGTAGCGCGCCGGCCCCATATGTCGAGGGTGGCGGGTTCAAACCCAGCCCTGGCCAAACTGCAACAAAAAATAACCGGGCGTTGTGGCGGGCGCCTGTAGTCCCAGCTGCTTGGGAGGCTGAGGCAAGAGAATCGCTTAAGCTCAAGATTTAGAGGTTGCTGTGAGCCGTGTGACGCCACGGCACTCTACCTGAGGGTGGTACAGTGAGACTCTGTCTCTACAAAAAAAAAAAAGAAAAAGAAATCTGTCAGTTGAATTTACAGAGGCTCTCAACACTTTTTAAAAAATAACTTTTCTCTTGAAACACGGACCAAGGAGTCTAACACGTGCGCGAGTCAGGGGCTCTGAAAAAATAACTTTTCATGTTGGAAAAGTTCAAATACATATGGGAGTATAAAGGAATGCATAATAGATGCCCATGAAACATTATCCAGCTTCAATGGTTGTCAACATCTATTCAATCTTAAATCATCTATTCCCCCCAAAATATTTTTCTTTCCCTAGAGTAGAGTATACTATAGTTCTGTCAATGAGCACTTTGCAGGCCAGGTTGTAATCCCAGCACTTTGAAAGGCCAAGGTGGGAGGATCACTGGAAGACAGGAGTTAGAGAGCAGCATGGGTAACATTTCTAGATCCCGTCTCTACAAAAAATTTAAAAAATTAGCTGGGTGTGTTGCACACCTGTAGTCCCAGCTACTTAGAAGGCTGAGGCAGGAGGATTGCTTGAACCCAAAAGTTTTTCCAGGGAATTTCCCTAGTGAATATAATCAAAATAAATTGAGAACACAGACTGTATGAGGCACAGCCACACATGAATAAAGAAATATCACATCTGCTAGATAGTGGAGCAGCTTTGCTGTCACAAGGCTCAGAGTAGGAGATATGAGTTCATGCCCTACCTCTCTGCCTTTCATTCATTCACCCATTCATTCCTTCGGTCATTCAGCAGTTTCCAAGCACCTGCTTGGTGCCAGGCACTGGGGCTGCAGCCACAGAAGGAAATCCTGTCCACTTGGAGCTGGTGTGCTAGTAGCAGAGATGAATAGTAAAGAGATAATTACACACCTAATTATAATTCCATTTTTATAGTGCAATGACACAGGGATAGAGGCCCATTTATCTTGCACTGTGTATATGGGAAATGTAATGGGTGTTTCTTTCTTTTTTTTTTTTTTTTTTTGTGGAGTTTTTGGCCGGGGCTGGGTTTGAACCCACCACCTCCAGAATATGGGGCAAGTGCTGTACTCCTTTGAGCCACAGGCACTGCCCAATGGGTGTTTCTTTTGTTTTGTTTTTTAGACAGGGTCTTACTTTGTCACCCAGGCTAGAGTGCAGTGGTATCATCATAGCTTACTGGCACCTTTAAGTCCTGGGTTCAAGTAATCCTCCTGCATCAGCCTCCCAACTAGCTGGGACTACAGGTGCCCAACACAATGCCTGGCTAATTTTTCTACTTTTTGTAGAAATGGGGGCTTGCTCTTGCTTAGGCTGGTCTTGAACTCTTGAGCTCAAGTGATCCTCCTACCTTGGCCTCCCAGAGTGCTGTAATTACAGGCTCTCCTTGGTGGATGTGGCAGGTGGTGGATGCTTGAGAATTCAGGGACAACTCACAGACAGACCCTGAAGTGACCTTGAAAGACTATAGGAGGGGGCGGCGCCTGTGGCTCAGTCGGTGGGGCGCCGGCCCCATATACCGAGGGTGGCGGGTTCGAACCCGGCCCCGGCTGAACTGCAGCCAAAAAATGGCTGGGCGTTGTGGCGGGCGCCTGCAGTCCCAGCTACTCGGGAGGCTGAGGCAGGAGAATCGCTTCAGCCCAGGAGTTGGAGGTTGCTGTGAGCTGTGTGATGCCATGGCACTCTACCGAGGGCGATAAAGTGAGACTCTGTCTCTACAAAAAAAAAAAAAAAGAAAGACTATAGGAGGAATTAGACACCCTTGTTTTCAGGTTAATGGGCCACTTTTTGCAGCCAAGGGTCCTTGGACAGAGCCCCCTCCCCCCAAGGGTCCTTGGCATTTATACCAATCCCTGCCTTTGGGAGGATGCTTTTAAAAATGAGAAACAGGCCCCGCACCTATAGTTCAGCGACTAGGGTGCCAGCCACATACACCAGGGCTGGCAGGTTTGAACCGGGCCCAGCCAGCTAAACAAAAATGATAACTACAGGAAAAAAAAAAAAAATCCCCAGCCAGGTGTTGTGGCAGGTACCTGTAGTCCCAGCTACTTGGGAGGCTAAGCCAAGAAAATGGCTTAAGCCCAAGAGTTTGAGGTTGCTATGAGCTGTGACGCTACAGCACTCTACTGGGGGCGACATAGTGAGAATCTGTCTATAAATAAATAAATAATGAGAAACAGGGCTGGGTGTAGTGGTTCATGCCTATAATCCCAGCACTCTGGGAAGTCGAGGCAGGTGGATCTCTTGAGCTCACAGAGTTCAAGACCAGCCTGAGCAAGAGTGGGACCCTGACTCTAAAAAAATAACAGGGTGTTGTGGCAGGCTCCTGTAGTCCCAGGTACTTGGGAGGCTGAGGCAAAAGAATCACTTGAGCCCAAGAGTTTGAGGTTCCTATGAGTTACGATGCCACAGCACTCTACTGAGGATGACAAAGTGAGGCTTTGTCTCAAAAACAAACAAACAAAAATAGACTCAGTGCCTGTAGCCCAGTGGTTGCGGCGCCAGCCACGTACACCGAGGGTGGCGGTTTCGAACCCAGCCAGAGCCAGCTAGACAACAGCTAAACAACTGCAACAAAAAATAGCCAGGCGTTGTGATGGGCGCCTGTAGTCCCAGCTGCTTGGGAGGCTGAGGCAGGAGAATCACTTAAGCCTAGGAGTTTGAGGTTTGAGGTTGCTATGAGCTATGAAGCCACAACACTCTACTGAGGGTATGTCTCATAAATAAATAAAATAAAATAAATAAAATAAAAATAAAATTTTAAAAAACGAAATAAAATAAAATAAAATAGTATGAACCCTATAGCATCATTAAATTAGTTAGTTCACTTAAAGCCTCATAAGTGCCTGCCACATGGATGGTAAACACTGCCTACTATCATTAGTGTTACCATTTTTTTTTTTTTTTGAGAGACAGAGTCCCTCTTTATTGCCCTTGGTAGAGTGCCATGGCGTCACACAGCTCACAGCAACCTCCAACTCCTGGGCTTAGGTGATTCTCTTGCCTCAGCTTCCCGAGTAGCTGGGACTACAGGTGCCTGCCACAACACCTGGCTATTTTTTTGTTGCAGTTTGGCCGGGGGCTGGGTTTGAACCTAGCCACCCTCGGTATATGGGGCTGGTGTCCTACTCACTGAGCCACAGGCACCGCCCTAGTGTTACCATTTTTAGTATGTTTTCTAGGCCAGGAATAGTGCATATGGGGTACTATCCCCAATCTGGGGAACCTGCTGCATTTTCTGCCTGATGGACATTACAAACTGGTGTCTCAGCTTTGTTGTATTTGTCCTAGAGTGCATTTTCCAGAATGTATGAAATATTTGAAGTCCACATAAAATCTGGCTTGGTGGGTCTTCTGGTTGTGCCTTTCCCTGCAGCAGATATTAGGTAGAAGCTGGACAAATTATGGTGCCCCCCCCAAAAAAAAAAATCCCTGCTGGGTACCAGATCTACCTGGGCCTCTTTTTTTTCTTTTTCTTTTTTTTTTTTTTTCTGAGACAGAGGCTCACTCTGTCATTCTGAATAGAGGCTGTGGCATCATAGCTCACAGCAACCTCAGTTTCTTGGGGTCAAGAGCTCATCTTGCCTCAGCCTCCCAAGTAGCTGGGACTACAGGTGCCAAAACAATGCCCAGCTAGTTTTTCTATTTTTAGTTGAGACGGGGTCTCACTCTTGCTCCCGCCGGTCTCGAATTCCTGAGCTCAGGTGATCCACCCACCTTGGCCTTCCAAAGTGCTGGGATTATAAGTGTAATCCTGAGTTTAGCAACTGCGCCCAGCCAACTGCCTGGACTCTTACAGCCTCTACCTTGTGACATAGAGAGTCTTAGAATGGTCCAGATTGGGCTCCTGCCAAAGATTTTTATCTTCAGCCATAGGACTTTTGTTCCTATTCTACAGATAAGCAAACTTTGGCTTAGGGAGGCAAAGGCACACAGCCCATGTCCCACAGTAGTGTAGAAGGTACAACCAGGCCTGGAACCAAAGTTTGGGTGATGCCACAGTGTAGGCCCTGCCCCTCAGGCATCTCTAAATGTCCTTGCCTTATGTCCATACAGGTTTTGAGTTCTTTGAGGCCAGTGCCAAGGAGAACATCAATGTGAAGCAGGTGTTTGAGCGCCTGGTGGATGTCATCTGTGAGAAGATGAATGAGTCCCTGGAACCCAGCTCCAGTCCAGGCAGCAATGGGAAAGGCCCAGCCCTAGGGGACACTCCTCCCCCACAGCCCAGCAGCTGTAGCTGCTAGAAATGGCCCCCACAGCCCCGCCAACCTACTCCTGCCTCACAGGGACTATGATACAGGCTTGAGCCACAAAGACTATCTTCAAGCTCAGGGTCACCCCCACTTCCCTCCTGTCAGCTGTCCCCAAGTCCTGCATGGCTAACTCATGGCTTGCCTGCTTGGGTAGTATCCCAGACCAGTGTCCACAGACCCTGGAGACCCAACTGTGCATTGCAGGCAAAGGCCTAAGAACAGTGACATGTACCAGTTTGCTGCTTTTCAAGGTGTATTTAGTAGTATAGCCATGGGTGGCATGTCCTATCCTGCCTTGGTGGAAGAGCATCCTCAGCACCTTCTAAGTTAGAACTGTTTTCCAGGTCTAGCACCCGTAGCACAATGGTTACGGCACCAGCAACATACACTGAAGTAGCAGGTTCGAACCCGGCCCAGGCCAGCTAAACAACTGCAACAACAACAAAAAAAATGTAGCCGGGCGGGCGTTGTGGAGGGTGCCTGTAGTCCCAGCTGCTTGGGAGGGTGAGGCAAGAGAATTGCTTAAGCCCAAGAGTTGGAGGTTGCTGTGACCTGTAACACCACAGCACTCTACTGAGGGCAACATAGTAAGACTCTGTCTCAAAAAAAAAAAAGGAACCATTTTCCAGATTTCAGTCTGGTTCCTGAGCCTGCCCCCATGAACATTCTAGAATTCAAGGCAGCATGGCATAACCCTCCCTCCCCCCACCCCACCGCTGACCCTCTCCTTCTGAAAGTAGTATTAAAACCCCTTTTCCCATTGTAGAAGGGCACAGGGAGTCAGAACCTCATATCCTGGCTTCAGGGACTCCAGAAGTGCCTTCTAAGTGTCCCAGACTCCACATTACGCACGCCCCTGCCTCTGTTTTGCTATATCTACTACATTTCTGATCCTGAATCGAATTCTGGAACTGTGAGCCATTCAAGCCTGGGCAGAGAGTTGCCCGACTCCTAGCATTCATGCTAAGGCCTTTCTGCCAGGAGTTAACCTCAGAGCTGGGAGACTGGGCCCTCCCTCCCAGCGTCCTCTCTCCCAGGCCCTGTTTGGCTGGTTGTGTTTTAAGCAAGTTCTTTCTAAATCATACATCCTGCTAGAAAGGGAAATTGAGTAACGTTCCCACCCACAGCCTGCACTGAGGAAAGCATGGGGCTTTTCTGACTTGAGGACCCTTGAAGACCCGCTATCCATTTCCCAAACCATGTTATGTCATTGTCAGGGCCCTGTGATGTGTGACCTTTTTTAGTAGTTGAAGAGTCACTTTTAAGGAGTGCTTGGCGTTGGGCAAGGAGGTAGAGTTGCCTAACTGGCGTCTGCCTTATATTTCATGCACATGGCTGGGGAGTGGCAGGTCCTCATGTTGATGGAAGGGTGGGCTGTGATCGGTGTCTGGGACATGATGAAGCTAGGTCCCCTGTTGCCCAGGGCTTCTCATCAGAGGTTATTTGCCTTGATCCCCCAGCTCAGCAGCCCTCCTGCCCATCACAGGCCAAACTCTGGTGTAGCATTTCTCTCTTCCCTGAATGCCCCCTGAGATACCCTACTATGACTAACACTGTGATGGTGGCTGAGCTGATGGTTTGTGCCCCTATTTCCCTTTCTGTGGATCAGGGGTTGCTTCCACTCGCCCAGCCTCTGCAGCTGAAATGACTTCCTTCAGCCTTAATGACCTCAGCTGCCTCCTGGAGATGTGTGTGAAGGGGAAGGCCAAATTCAAGTTCAAACTTATTTCTAGGGAGGCTCATTTACTCCATATCAGAGGCTGCTCTTAGTATTTCAAAGTGAGCATATCTTTGTATACAAACAAATTCAGTGACCAAGGTGGAGTGGAGAAATAAACACAGCAAGGGTATCTGAGTCCAATTGTTTTAGTTGGTTTAACACTAAAGTAAAATTATATATAAAAAAAAAGACATCTTAAGGTACCATATGGCCTGTCAAGGTTTTGTTGGCCACTCCATTGTCCCTAACTTGCTGCCAAAAATATAGTGGTGGATCAGATTGCTGTGAATAGGGCTGAGCAGATTTATAATGCCTTTGTGGTTTAAAAAAAAAAAACAAACAGCTTTGGCTGCATCCTGTGCCTGACTTGGCCTGTGTTTTGTGATTACATAAGGTCTTTGAACAGTTCATCTGCAAGTAGCAACCAGGAGAGCTGCCTTGTGGTTCTCTCAAGACTGGGAATAAGGTGGGAGAAAACATTTTTTGTTGTTGTTCTTTCTAGACAAGTTTCAAATCTTATGATTTTGGAGGAGAGATTTAAATTTGGGATGGCCTCTAGGCAGCAGAAACTAATGTGCTGCATATCAATTTGAGGGGTTGTAAGGGAAAACCACTTCCCACCTCCAGGGGCCTGAGGCAGGAAGCAGTGACCTACCAGTGCCTTCCTTCTTAACATTCGCTTTTAGCATCTTGTCTTTTCCTGAGCAGTTTTGGTGAGAAATTGACAGGACCTCAATGGCTTGGGAGTTCTGCTAGTTTCTTCTCTCTCTCTTTTTTTTTTTTTTTTTTTTTTTGGCGTGGGCAGGGCTTCTCTCAGGAACATGGGATCATGTTTTTGCATCTTTCTCTCCTACTCCACTTACAGAAACAGTAAAGGGTGAAATTTGGTCTCAGGGTTGAAGCGATAATTCTGCTACTGGCTCCCCCAGCAATTGCAAAATACACTACTGAAGGAGCTCTCAGCAGGCCATTTATATCCTGAATGTGGTTCTTCTGTGTAAGTGATTCCTTGCTGTCCAGTGTGGAAGGACATGCACTTTTCTCCATAAGAAAGTGAAATTAAATCTGTTATGCCCAAATGAGTTCGTTCTTTTGTTTCCCTTGGTGACGTGGTTGCCAGGAAAGGATGGGGTTGGTTCACAGCTAAGTAGATGGTGAGTCCAAGCCATTCATGAGGCAGCACAGTCCTCCCCAGGCCTGGGGCGGCTTCTGGCTAGGTGCATTGGTCACCAGCTTGATGCTGGAAAGCTTCACTGTGTGGGAGGCAGGGAGGACAAAATTTCCACAGCTAATCCTAGAAAGAAAATCATTCCTCCACAGCAGCCAGAAAGCATCTGTGAACACATCACTCCTCTGCTCAGACGGATCCCTGGTTCCTGCCTTGGAGTAAATGCCAAAGTCCTCCTTGTGGCCCACAAGACCCTGAATAATCTGACCCAGTGTCTCCCCACATGCCTTCCAGAACTTACTCCCCTCCAACCACACTGGCATATGTATTGGTTGCCATTTGAGCATACCAAGCCAGGCCCCTGCCTCAGGGCCTTTGCACTACCTGTTCCTTCTGTCTGGACTTATGCCAGGCAGTCATATTGCACCTTCTCATTACCCTCCTTCCACTTAGCACTGCAGTCCTCTCCCTCAGTATCTTTTTTTTTTGCAGTTTTTGTTTGGCTGGGGCTGGGTTTGAACCAGCCACCTCGGGGCATATAGGGCCGGCGCCCCACCCCTTTGAGCCACAGGTGTCACCAAGCATCATTTCTTTTTGTTCATTTTTTTGAGACAGGTTCTCACTCTGTTGTCCAGTCTAGGGTACAGTGACATCATCGTAGTTCACTGCAGCCTCAAACTCCTGAGTTCAAGTGATCCTTCTGCCTTGGCATTTCCAGTATCAGGGACTACAGGTACCCACTACCATGTCTGGCTGATTTTTCATTTTTTTGTATAGATGAGGATCTCCTTATAATTCCTGGTCTCAAGTGATCCTCCAGCCCCTCCCATCATGCCCCAGTGCCCCAGTATTTCTGATGTCCTTTCCCATGCACATTTTCCCCTATAGCCCTAAAAATCTAAAATACTAAATAATTCATGTAACCTAAGTGCCACCCTTACTATAATATCAGTTCAAGTGCAGGGATTTCTGCCTTTTCACTGCCACACCCAGCTCTGTTCCTGTGATATAATAAAAAATAAATATTTTGTCTTTGTCCCCTGTTGTAATTCCGGGCACTCAGCTCCCAAACCCTTGACATTTCTGGAGAGATAAGAATGACCTTTGTATGCTAATGATGTGGCTAGTGACTGGGGGCCCCGAGGCAGCTTCAAGATGGAAGTTGGCTGCTAGAAAGGAAGCCCTAGGTGGCAGGATTAGGGTGTTGGAACATTTTGTTCCCTTCACCTCCCCAAACCATACCCCTACAGGGAGAGAAGAGGGGCTGAAGATTGAGTTAGTCACAAATGGCTAATGATTAGTTAATGAAACTCCCATAAAAACCCTGAAATGATGTGTTTGGAGGGCTTTTGGGTTGGTGAACACATTGAAGTGCTGGGAGTGGGCTCGGTGCCCGTAGCACAGTGGTATGGCACCAGCCACATACACCGAGGCTGGCGGGTTTGAAACGAGCCTGGGCCAGCTAAACAACAATGCCAACAGCAACAAAAAATAGCCAGGTGCTATGGCGGGTGCCTGTTGTCCCAGCTACTTGGGAGGCTGAGGCAAGAGAATCACTTAAGCCGAGGAGTTTGAGGTTGCTGTGAGCTGTGATGCGACAGCACTCTAGTGAGGGGTACATAGTGAGACTCTGTCTCAAAAAAAAAAAAAAAAATCCAGGCAGCGCCTGTGGCTCAGTGGGTAGGGCTCTGGCCCCAAATATCCAGGGTGGCGGGTTCAAACTTAGCCCTGGCCAAACTGCAACGAAAAAATAGCCGGGCATTGTGGCGGGCGCCTGTAGTCCCAGCTACTTGGGAGGCTGAGGCAAGAGAATCACCTATACCCAGGAACTGGAGGTTGCTGTGAGCCATGATGCCACAGCACTCTAACGAGGGCAATAAAATGAGACTGTCTCTACAAAAAAAAAAAAAATCCTCTAGGCTGGGTACCTATAGCTCAATGGTTAGAGCACTGTCCCCAGGCTGGGTGGGGGAGGTGAGGGTTCAAACCAGGCCGGAGCCTGAAGTGCTGGGAGTGGGGGCACTGGAGAGGTCATGGCTGCCCCATCCCCCCACCCCATACCTTGCCTTCTGCTTCCCTATTTGTCTCTTCCTGAGTTAGCAAGTAAAGTGCTTTCTTGAGATCTGGGTCCTTCTAGCAAACCAGAAAGGGAGGGCGGTTGAGGTGTTGCCCGACCAAAAAGTCCATCTGTCTGTCACCCAAGACAATCAAAGGAGAGCAAAGAAGGGGATGACAAATTAATAGTTTCACTTTTATTTACAGAAAAGCCAGCAATTTCAGAAAGGAGCAGGGATATCTCCCCCAAAGAACTGCTCTGCCCACTCTTTCCCTTTGTTACTTTTAGGCTCACAGCAATGTTGTAACATCAGCAGTGTTTAACCTGTACTATGATAGGTTAAACCTATCCAAAACCTATCCAAAATCCCCTATCATAGTATAGGTTAAACAGATTCCTCCTCATAGGTTACAAAGTTACACAATATCTTCCTATCTTAAAGGGTTATATCTGCAAAACATTTTTACTGTGGACTAAATTTATAGTTAGTCAACACTTCACTGGGAGTGCCCTGGGTCCTTGGCCAATACCATGGAGTCAGTATTACAACTTACCATGACAGGAGGCCGTGGAAGTGAATAAACAATCTCCAGATGTCAGTATGTAGGCTCATACAGCCTTGTTAGGGCCTGACCAGCAGCACCCTGCATGAAACAGCCATTAAGGTTAACAGTGGCTGATAACGGAGGGAACCCCTGACTTTCTAACCATGTCAGACAGAAGGGGCTTGCAACTGACATCTGAAGTGAGAATGAGGATGGTTTTGCAAGCCCGAGTCCTTAAACCTGTGGAGTCACAAGCTAACTCCAAGTAATTGGTGACAGAACTGAATTCAAATATAGGACATCTGGTGGGGTGTCCTCAGAGAATTGGAGGATTGCTTGTTGTGGAAAATCCCTACGTGTTACCACTAAGAATAAAGCAATAAACCCAGAAGTGTGGCATTACTTGGACATTTAATACTTTTTCTGTAACAAGTCAGAGTTAGGTAGGGTTGAACAGAAAGAGGAAGAATAAGAACCTAGACCACTGGTTCTCAAAGTGTGTTCCCCAGACTAGCAGCATCACTTGGAACTTGTTAGGAATGCAGATTCCTGGGCCCCACTCCAGATCTCTTAAGTTAGAAGCTCTTGGGGTGGGGCCCAGACACTTGGGTTTTAATAAGCCATCCAGAGGATTCTAATGCTTGCTCTAATTTGAGAACTACTAGAATAGAACAAAAGAGATCTGAGAGACATGAGCATCAAATGTGATGTGTGGGCTTGGCGCCCGCAGCACACTGGTTACGGAGCCGGCCACATGCACTGAGTCTGGCGGGTTCGAACCTGGCCTGGGCCCGCTAGATAGCAATGACAACTGCAATAACAACAAAAAATAGCCCGGCCTTGTGGCGGGCGCCTGTGGTCCCAGCTACTTGGGAGGGTGAGGCAGGAGAATCACCTGAGCCCAGGAGTTTGGAGGTTTCTGTGAGCTGTGACACCACAGCACTCTACCAAGGGTGACATAGTGAGACTGTCTCAAGAAAAAAAGGGGGGGGGCGGTGCCTGTGGCTCAAGGAGTAGGGCGCTGGTCCCATATGGTGGGTTCAAACCCAGCCCCAGCCAAAAACTGCAAAAAAAAAAAAAAAAAGAAGAAGAAGAAGAAGAAAAGAAGGGAAAAGAAATGTGATGTGTGTACCTCATTTGGATTCTAATTTAAAGAAACAAGTGTAAAAAGACATTTTGAACCAATTAAGTAAATTCTGTGATATTCTAGTATTAAGTGATGCCAGGGAACAGTTGTTAATTGTCTCAGATGTGATAATGGCATTGACAACCCAAAATGGGTGACTAAGGGAAAGAACTTCATCAGGCCAGATGTGGAGGAACATGCCTATAATCCTAGCACACTGGAAGGCTGAGGAGGGAGGATTGCCTGAGGCCAGGAGTTTAAGACTAGACAGAACAATAGAAACTGCATCTCTACAAAAAAAGATTTTTTTTTTTTTAGGCAGTCTCACTATGTCACCCCCAGTAGAGTGCTGTGGTGTCACAGCGCACAGCAACCTCAAACTCTTGGACTTCAGTGATTCTCTTGCCTCAGCCTCCCAAGTAGCTGAGACTACAGGCTCCCGCCACAACGCCCGGCTATTTTGTTGTTGTAGTTGTCATTGTTCTTTGGCAGGCCCGGGCCAGGTTCGAACCTGTCAGCTCCAGTGTATGTGGCTGGTGCCCTACCTGCTGAGCTATAGGCGCTGAGCCTCTACAAAATATTTTTAAACTAGCTAGGCATGGTGGTACACACCCTTAGTAACAGCTACCTGGGAGGCTGAGGCAGGAGGATTGCTTAATCCCAGGAGTTTGAAGTTGAATCAATGGATGCTTATTGAACCAATGTTTGACAAAAAGACTAGGGAAAAACATGAGCCACAGACACATCTGTGACTGCTTTTTTTTCTGAAGTGAGATTCGGTGGCTGGGCGTGGTGGCTCTCTTCCGTAATCCCAGCACTCTGGGAGGCTGAGGTGGGTAGATTGCCTGAGCTTGCAGGTTCGAGACCAGCTCTGAGCCAGAGCGAGATCTCACCTCTAAAACTAGCTGGGCCTTGTTGTAGTAGCCTGTAGTCCCAGCGACTTGGGAGGCTGAGACAGAGAATGGCTTGAGCCCAAGAGTTTGAGGTTGCTATGAGCTATGACATCACAGCACTCTACCCAGGGTGAAAGTGAGACTCTGTCTCAAAAAAAAAAAGAAAGAAAAAGGAGGAGGGGGTTGGGCATTAAGGAAAATGGATACACTCTGTGAGGCCCAGGAAATCTACATTTTTTTTTTTTTTTTTTTGAGACAGTCTCACTTTCTTGCCCTCAGTAGAGTCCTGTGGTGTCTAACCTCACAGCAACCTCAAATTCTTGGGCTCAAGCCATTCTCTTGCCTCAACCTCCCAAGTGGCTGGGACTACAGGCAACCCCCACAATGCCTGGCTATTTTTTAGAGACAGGGTCTCCCTTTTGCTCAGGCTGGTCTCAAACCCGTGAACTCAGGCAATCCACCTGCCTTGGCCTCCCAGAGTGCTAGGATTATAGGCATAAGCCACTGTGCCCGGCCTAGGAAATCTACATTTTATATAGATAAGGTGAAATGTTTGAAGAGAAAAAGGGAGTGATCTCCTGCATAGGTGGAAGATTGCTCAATCTTGTCATGTCTCTGTCCTGCACCTGGGAAGATGAAGTTGTAATCAACATTATTAGTGTGGGACACATGCCAGTAGGTAGTACAGTTGTTACAGTGCCAGCCACATACATCAAGGCTGGTGGGTTAGAAACCAGCCAGGCCAGCTAAACAACAATAACAACTGCAACAAAAAATAGCTGGGCTTCTGTAGTTCCAGCTACTTGGGAGGCTGAGGGATGAGAATCGCTTAAGCCCAAGATTCTGAGGTTGCTGTGAGCTGTGACACCATAGCTCTCTACCGAGGGCAACATAGTGAGACTTTGTCAAAACACAAAACAAAACAAAACATTATTAGTCATCTAACAGACTTTAGTTTTAGGAGCCAGACCTAATTTTACAATTTGCATGTCCTTTTTTAGGGAAGGCCAGCAAGGAATTTCCTAATGAATGATCTATGTGGGCAGTCCTTGTAGAAGCCTGAAGCCTTTTACCTTTCTGTGCAAATCTAGCTGATGCTTAATGTTAGTAACAGCCAGAGATTTGGAAGATGATATCACATTACTCAACCTCCAGGCTTGACCTTCCATTTTGCATAAGGAGTCAGGGAGGGGTCCTGAGATTTTTTTTTTTTTTTGCAGTTTTTTTTTTTTTTTTTTTGGCCGGAGCTGGGTTTGAACCCACAGCCTCCGGCATATGGGGCCAGTGTTCTACTCCTTTGAGCCACAGGATCCTGAGATTTTTATATTCCTTTAAAGCATTGAACACAAATGAATACATCTTTAGAGATATGCACTGAAGTATGAAGGGGAAAATTGTCTGGAATTTGTTTAAAATACTTCTGCAAAATGTCTTACCACAAAAATGATAGAAAGGAGGCTCGGGAAAAAAAAAGGCAGCTCAGCGCCCATAGCACAGGGGTTATGGTGCCAGACACATACACTGAGGGTGGTGGGTTCAAACCCGGCCGAGACCAGCTAAACAACTGCAACAACAACAACAACAACAAATTGGTGGGTGTTGTGGTGGGCGCCTAAGTCCCAGCTACTTGGGAGGCTGAGGCAAGAGAATCACTTGAGCCCAAGAGTTTGAGGTTGGTTGCTGTGAGCTGTGATGTCAAGGCTCTCTCCTGGGGGTGACATAGTGAGACTCTGTCTCAAAAAAAAAAAAGGTGATGGATGTTAATTTACTTGATTTAATCATTCCATGTTGTATGCATGTACCAAAACATCAAATTGTGCCACATAAATATATACAATTATGTTTGCCAACTAAAAATCACTTGAGACTAGAAGCTTGAGTCCAGCCTGAACAGTATAGTAAGACCCCATTTCTATAATAGACAGAAAAAAATTAGCTGAGGCACATGGCTCATGCCTATAATCTTAGCACTTGAGAACCTGAGATAGGGCACCTGTAGTCCCAGCTACTCGGGAGGCTGAGGCAAGAGAATCGCTTGAGCCCAGGAGTTGGAGGTTGCTGTGAGTTGTGTGAGGCCATGGCACTCTACCGAGGGCCATAAAGTGAGACTCTGTCTCTACAAAAAAAAAAAAAGAGAACCTGAGATAGGAGGATTGCTTGAAGCCAGGAATTCTAGACCAGCCTGAGCAAGTGCAAAACCCCCATCTTTACAAGCAATTGAAATATTAGCTAGGTGTTGTGGTAGGCACTGTAGTCCCAGCTATTCAGGAGTTTGAGGCAGGAGAATTGCTTAAGTCCAGGACTTTGAGGTTGCTGTGACCCATGATCCTGCTATGGCACTCCAGCCTGAGAGAGAATGGGAGACCTTATGTATAAAACAATAATAATAATAATAATAGGCCAGGTGAGGTGGCTGATGCCTGTAACCTAGCACTCTGGGAGGTCGAGGCATGTGGATTGCTTGAGCTCATGAGTTCAAGACTAGTCTGAGCAAAAAGCGAGACCCCCATCTCTACTAAAAACAGAAAAACTGAAGCAAGAGGATGGTGTGAGCCCAAGAGTTGGAGGTTGCTGTGAGATATGACACCACAGCACTCTACCCAGGGCGACAGCTTAAGACTATGTCTCAAAAAAAGAAGAAAGAAAGAAAAATAAACTATTAAGAAAAAAGGGGGTAAATAAAACATGTCAAAATGCTTAGTGTTGTTGAATCTGAGTGATAGAGAGATGGGAGTTTCTTTGGATGGATTCTCTCAGGTTTTGTGAATGTTCCAGATTTTTTCACAAAATAATTTACAAAACTGGAGAATCGTGTGAGGAGGAAGGACATGCCATCTCATTCAGATATTTTGAGGTAGAAGCATTCCCTAGTGGGGTGAAAATAAAACTAAAGAGATAAGAGTCAGGCTGGACAGGGGTTTCCGGAATCTTTTATTAATAATCTCCTCTCCAAAAGCAGTGAGTGCTGCAGAGAACTAAAAAGGAGACCAAATCTCCAGCAGCCAAGTTCTTGTCCTCTCCAGGCCTGAATGTCAGCCCAGCTTGACAAATAGCAGCAAGGTGGCAAGAATTCCTGGTAACTGAAATGGAAGAAGAAAGCAACATGGTACTAATGCTGGAGACTTCCAAGCTCGAGTCAAAGCAGAGTTACAGAGTCAGGAGGAGCATCTTGTTCTAGAAGGGGGAGGGGCAGAGTTTTGCAGATGGTTGAAGAACGGTCTGGGTCACTTTGGGGCTATTTTGGTTTTTTTAACACAGTGAACATAATGATTTCCCAGCACACCTCTGCCTCCTGACTTCTGGTAGACTTTGACTAATAGGAAGCACGGCAAAGAGATGGGAGGTGGAAGGAAAGAAAAGTCAGGTTATTTCTTCCTCATTCCCCCTCTTACTTCTCATCCTGACTTCTCTATGGCCACAGCTGAGTGGATGTTGGTGGGTGGATAGTCTCTCCTCCGTGGCTTTTTCCCTCCTTACTCCCCTTTCTAGATTCTTCAGGAGTAGGAGACATAAAAACTCCACATATTGCTAGTTCCTTCAATAATATCTCTTGTTTCGCTAAGCCCTCCCACCCCTCTGCAAGGAAGCCCCTGAAAACATCTTAAATGGACCATCTGAGGACGGAATGCTGCTTCCCCTGCTGGAATCCTTGGAGAGGAAGGTGTTATACAGTTCACAAATAAATATTCAAATTATAAAATTGTACAAGAAAAAAGAATACCCATTAAAAAAAATACATATCACAGACTGGTGAGACACATCCATACCTTGGCTGGTGGGTGATTTGCAGAAAGGACGCTACTGTGTGTCGATGATTAATATGGGGAAGCTCATGAGAGAAAGTGCTTGGGAACACAGAGGCATGGAAAAACCTATTTTTTGAGACAGAGTCGCATTCTGTCACCCTTAGTAGAATACTGTGGTGTCATCATAGCTCACAGCAACCTCAAACTCCTGAGCTCAAGTGAACCTCTTGTCTCAGCCTCCCAAGTAGCTGGGACTACAGGCACCCACCATAACACTTAGCTAGTTTTTTCTATTTTTAGTAGAGAAAGAGTCTTGATCTTGCTCTTGCTCTTGCTCAGGCTGGTCTTGAACTCCTGAGCTCAGGCAATGTACTGCCTTGGCCTCCCAGAGTGCTAGAATTACAGGCATGAGCCACTATACCCAGCCAAAAAAAATTTTTAATTACAACTTTGAGATGAACATCAATTTGCCTTTCTGAAGTGTACAGTTCCGTGGTATTTAGTATATTCACAGAGTTGGGAAACCATCACTACTATAAACTTCAGGACTTTTTCATTATCCCCCAAAGATATCTCAAACCTATTAATGGTCAGTCTCCATTCCTTCCTCCCTCTGGCTCCAGGAAACCACTAACTTGTATTTCTATGTATTGCCTATTCTGGACATTTCATATAATGGAATCAGACAACACATATCCTTTTGTGACTGTCTTCTTTCATTTAGCCTAATGTTAATATGGTGCATGCATGTTACAGCATATATTAGTACTTCATTCTTTTTATTGTTGAATAACATTCCATTGTATGAGAATACCACATTTTGTTTATCCATTCATCCATTGATGGACATTTGGATTTTACCTAATTTTGTGTATTATGAATAATCCTACTGGGAGTAGTTAGGCATAAGTTCTTGTACGGATATAGGTCTTCAATTCCTTTTTGAAGGAATTTATTCTTAGGTATAAATCTAGGAGAGAAATTGCTGGGACAAATAGTAACTCTGTTTTGTTTTGCAGTTTATGGCCGGGGCTGGGTTTGAACCCACCACCTCCGGCATATGAGGCCGGGGCCCTACTCTTTTGAGCCACAGGCGCCACCCAGTAACTGTTTTTGATGTTTTAGGCAGTGGCTTTACCGTTTTACAATCTCACCAACAATATATGAGGGTTCCAATATCTTCATATCCTTATCAACACTTTGTACTTTTCTTTCTTACATCAGCCATCTTAGTGGAAGTAAAGTGCTTTTTGGTTCTTTTATTTGTTTGTTTGTTTTGAGACAGAGTTTCACTCTGGCATCCTGACTAGAGAACCGTGGTATTATAACTCACAGCAACCTTAAGTTCTTGGGCTCAAGTGATTCTCTTGCCTCAGTTTTTCTATTTTTAGTAGAGATGGGGTCCCACTATTGTTTAGACTGGTCTCAAACTCCTGAGTTCAGGGGTGGTGACTGTGGCTCAAAGGGGTGGGGCGCCAGCCCCATATGCTGGAGGTGGTGGGTTGAAACCCACCCCCGCCAAAAAACTGCAAAAGAAAAAAAAAAAAAAAAGAACTCTTGAGTTCATGTGATCCACCTACCTCAGCCTCCCAGAATGCTAGGATTACAGGCATGAGCCAGTGTGTCCTGCCAATGGGAGTGAAGTGTTTTTATTTGCATTTCCCTAATTACTAATGATGTTGAGCATTCTTTTCATGTGTTTATTGGCCATTTGTGATCAATCTCAAATTGATTGATCTATTTGTGCATCAATATTCAAATCCATTGTCCATTTTATTGTATTTATTTATTTTTATTTTTTATTTTTTTGAGACAGATTCTCACTATGCTGCCCTCTGTAGAATGCTGTGGAATCATAGCTCACAGCAACCTCAGATTCTTGGGCTTAAGCAATTCTCTCACTTCAGCCTCCCAGGTAGCTGGGACTATAGGCGCCAACCACAACACCCGGCTATCTTTTTTTTGGTTGCAGTTGTCATTGTTGTTTGGCAGGCCCAGGCCAGGTTCAAACCCGCCAGCCTCAGTGCATGTGGCCAGCACCCTAACTACTGAGCTATGGGCACTGAGCCCATTGTTTATTTAAATTGGGTTATTTGTCTTTTTGTTATTGAGGCATTAACATATTCTGAATCCAAGTCTCTTATCTGATGTACAAATATTTTCTACCACTCTGTGAGTTGTCTTTTCACTTTATTCATGATATCCTTTGGAACACAAAGGTTATTGATTTTAACAGAATCCATTTATTTATTTTATGTTTGTTACTTGTGCTTTTGATGTTTATATGATCATTGGCTAATCCAAGTTCATGAAGATTTATTGCAGCATTTTCTTCTAAGAGTTTTATAGTTTTAGCTGATACATTTGATCTGCAGTCCATTTTGAGAATTTTTGTATATAGTATGAGGTAGGAGTCCAACCTCAATTTTTCTGCCTATGGATATCCAGTTATCTCATCACCACCTGTTGAAAGAACTACTCTCCTCCTCTTGAATTATCTTAGCATCCTTGTAAAAAATCAATTGATCATAAATGTAAGGGCTTATTCCTGGACACAAATTCTATACTATAATATATATATATATATATACACCCGTACACTCTTATACTAGCATTATACTATCTTTATGACTGTAGCTTTGTAGTAAGTTTTCAAAATGGAAGTGTGGTCTACCAATTTTGTTCTTTTTTAACACTGTTTTTCCTATCCTGGGCCTGTTGCTCTTCCCTATGAATTTTAGAATCAGAGCATCAACTTCTGCATGAAAAAACATCTGAGATTTTTTTTTTTTTTTGAGACAGAGTCTTACTCTGTCACTCTGGGTAGAGTACCCTGGCATCATAGCTTACAGAAACCTCAAACTGCTGGGTTTGAGCGATTCTCTTGCCTCAGCCTCCCAAGTACCTAGGAATACAGGTGCCTGCCACAACACTGACTAGTTTTTCTATATATTTTTTTAGTAGAGACAGGGTGCAGCTAGTTTTTCTATTTTTAGTAAAGATGGGGTCTTGCTCTTGCTCAGGCTGGTCTGGAACTCCTGATCTCAAGCTATCCACCCCCCTCAGACTCCCAAAGGGCTAGGATTACAGGCATGAGCCACTGCCCTTGGCCAAAAGCTGAGACTTTTATAGAGACTGAATTTAATCTTTAACTTAGTTTGGGTACTATTACCATCTTAATAATATTAAGTCTTCAAATCCATAAGCATGTGATGTGCTAAGGGGTTAGCCTTGCCCACAGCAACTTCAAACTCTTGGGTTCAGGCAATCTTCCTGCCTCTCAAGAAGCTGGGATTACAGGAATGTACCACACACCTGGCTAATTTTTCTATTTTTAGTACAGACAGGGTCTTGCTTGGGCTGGTCTTAAACTGAACTCAAGCTATCCATCCAGCCCAGCCTCCCAGAGTGGTAGGATTACAGGCGTGAGCCACTTCGCTTGATCTATTTAGGTCTTTAATGTCTTGGCCGGGCAAGGTGGCTCACACCTGTAATCCTAGCACTCTGGGAGGCCCAGGCAGGTGGATTGCCCTGAGCTCAGGAATTTGAGACCAGCCTGAGCCAGAGGGAGACCTCGTCTCTACCAAAAAAAGCCGGCTATTTTTTTTGTTTTTTTCTCAAAATAAATAATTTCTTTAAACATGTTTCATGGTTTTCAGTGTACAAGTCTTGAACTTCTTTGGTTAAATTTATTTTTAAGTATTTTATTCTTTTTTTTTTTTTTTTAGACAGAGTCTCACTATGTCGCCGTGGGTATGGTGCTATGGCCTCACAGCTCACAGCAACCTCTAACTCTTGGGCTTAAGCAATTCTCTTGCCTCAGCCTCCCAAGTAGGTGGGACTACAGGGGCCCTCCACAACGCAGGCTATTTTTTTTAATTTAGCAGGCCCAGGTGTGTTTGAACTCACCAGCCCTGGCAGACCTGGTGCAGCTGGTGCCCTACCCACTGAGCTGCGGGCACTGAGCCTCACTTCCATGTCTTTTTTTTTGAGACAGAGCCTCAAGCTGTCACCCTGGGTAGAGTGCTGTAGCATCACAGCTCACAGCAACCTCCAACTCCTGGGCTCAAGCGAGTCTCCTGTCTCCACCTCCCAAGTAGCTGGGACTACAGGCGCCCGCCACAACGCCTGGCTATTTTTTTAGGTCGCAGCCGTCATTGTTGTTTGGGGGCCCAGGCTGGATTCAAACCTGCCAGCTCAGGTGTATGTGGCTGGCGCCTTAGCCACCTGAGCCACAGGCACCGAGCCTCACTTCCATGTCTTTACTGAGCTTCTTTTCTTGATGAACCATCATTACTATACTGTCTTTTCTTTTTTTTTTTTTTGGCCGGGGCTGGGTTAGAACCCGCCACCTCCAGCATATGGGACCGGCGCCCTACTCCTTGAGCCACAGGCGCCGCCCTACTATACTGTCTTTTCATGCTTTTTTTTTTAATTTTTTTAATTTTTTTTTTTGAGATAGAGCCTCAAGCTGTCACCCTGGATAGAGTGCCGTGGCAGCACAGCTCACAGCAACGTCCAACTCCAGGGCTCAAGCGATTTTCCTGCCTCCGCCTCCCAAGTAGCTGGGATTACAGGCGCCTGCCACAATGCCTGGCTAATTTTTTTTGGTTGCAGCCGTCATTATTGTTTGGCGGCCTGGGCTGGATTCAAACCTGCCAGCTCAGGTGTATGTGGCTAGCACCTTAGCTGCTTGAGCTACAGGCGCCAAACCATCTTTTTATGCTTTTTAAAGATCTTTTCATTCTTTAGCACAGTTTCCTTCAGGTCTTTACACACATTTATAATAGCTTATTTGAAATATTTGTCTACTAAATCTAACACCTGGGTGTCCTCTGTCTCCCTTGATAGAGTGCCATGGCGTCACAGCTCACAGCAACCTCAAACTCCTGGGCTTAAGTGATTCTCTTGCCTCAGCCTCCCAAGTAGCTGGAACTACAGAAGCCCAGCTATTTTTTGTTGCAGTTGTCATTGTTGTTTAGCAGGCCCTGGGCTGGGTTTAAACCCGCCAGCCCCGGTGTATGTGGCCAGCGCTCTGACTGCTGAGCTACAGGCTCCGAGCCAGGACTATTTCTTCTTGAATATGGGCCACACTTTCCTGTTCATTTGCCTGTCTTCAGTTTTTTTGGTGAACACCAGACATTTTCAATAATGTGGTGTGGTGACTTGGAATCAGATTTCTCCTTCCCTTCAGGATTTTTGTGTTGCTGTTTTGTCATTTAGTGAGTTTCTAGGACTAACTGTGTGAGGTCTCTATTCTTTGTCACTGAATTCTTTGCTTGATTAGGTTAGTGGTTTGGATGAAACTTTTTTTTTTTTTCTTTTTTTGAGACAGAGCTTGCTGTTGCCCTGGGTAGAGTGCAGTGCCATCACAGCTCACCGCAACCTCCAACTCCTGGGCTCAAGTGATTCTCTTGCCTCAGCCTCCCAAGTAGCTGGGACTACAGGCACCCGCCACAACGCCCGGCTATTTTTTGGTTGTAGTTGTCATTGTTGTTTGGTAGGCCCAGGCTGGATTCAAACCCGTCAGCTCTGGTGGTATGTGACTGGTGCCTTAGCCACTTGAGCTACAGGTGCTGAGCTAGCTTTTTCTTTCTTTTTTTTTTTTTAGAGACAGAGTCTCACTTTATTGCCCTCGGTAGAGTGATATGGCGTCACAGCTCACAGCAACCTCCATTTCTTGGGCTTAGGCGATTCTCTTGCCTCAGCCTCCCGAGTAGCTAGGACTACAGGTGCCCACCACAACGCCTGGCTATTTTTTGTTGCAGTTTAGCCGGGGCCAGGTTCGAACCCACCACCCTCGGTATATGGGGCTGGCATCCTACCCAGTGAGCCACAGGCGCCTCCCTGAAGCTTTTTCTTTTTCAAAAGAAAGCCCACCATTTCCTGGCCCATGCACCAAAGATAAAAGATATAGAAAGAAATAAACAACAACAACATTTCCTGGGCTGAGTGGGGTGGCTCATGCCTATAATCCTAGCACTCTGGGAGGTTGAGGTGGGTGGATTTCCTGAGCTTAGGAGTTCAAGACCAGCCTGAGCAAGAGTGAGACCCTGTCTCTACTAAAAATAGAAAAACTAGCTGGGCATTGTGGCAGGCTACTCTGGAGGCCGGGGTAAGAGAATCCCTTGAGACCAGGAGTTTGAGGTTGCTGTGAGCTATGACGCCAAGGCACTCTACTCAGAGCAACAGAGTGAGACTCTGTCTCAAAAAACAAAATAAAACAAAAAGGGAGCTTGGATTTTCCTTTTTTTAAGTTGGAAATTCTCTCAGTATTTATTTTTTCTTTTATTTGCCCATGACACACTATATTTTATTCTATATTTAGAAGTTGGCAGGAGGTGCCTGTGGCTCAGTAGGTAGGGCACCGGCCCCATATACTGAGGGTGGTGGGTTCAAACCCAGCCCCAGCCAAAAATACTGCAACAACAATAAAAACTAACACAGTTTAATATTAAAAAAAAAAGTTGGTATCAATTTAATTGAAAAGGACTTCCATTCACTGCCCTGGTTTATTGGTTAGTTCTTTTCTTGCTGGGGCCTGTCTGCGCTGGACTTTTCTTGGCAAAGATCTTTTCCTTGAGCAGGCACATGTGGTATTCTTTGGACAAGTTGAGGAACAAGAATAGCTGTGATGCATGGTGTCTTCATAGCCAGTGGTCTTCGAACATCTCTCGTGTGCACGGAGAACTCATCACCTTCAGCCACTGCTTCCCTGGGTCTCCCTCTCTAAAGCTGATGACAGTAACATCCCAGAATAAGTCCATACTTGCAGTCATGCCAAGCCTCTGACATACTCCACCTCATCAGTGCCTTACAACAAGCCATTGGGCAGCTCGTTTTGCAAATGAGGGAGGCCCAGGCCCCGGCCCACAGTGAGAGCTGCTGAAGAATGTGAACAGGACGAGTCCACAGTCTCAGCTCTCGCCCAGTCAGGCTTCCCCCAGCTAAGAGTAGGTGGAGCGCATTAGCTGGGTGAGAGAGCATAGTGTCGAGTCCTGCTCCCCACTTGAATCAGGACTAGGCCCCCAGAACCCTCATACTTTTCCTCTTTCTAGGTGAATGATTAAGGAGAACTTTCTGCTTACAATGACTGACCTCCACTCTCCTCTTCCAAGCTCTACTTCTTAATTCCTTCACACTTCTCACTCTCAGACAATATATTCTCCAATCTTGAAAATCATGTTTCTTTTCCATCCCCCTAATTAGACTGCCAGCATCACAAAGCAGAAGTTTTTGTCTGTTTAGTTCATTGCTCTTTTCCGGTGCCTATGAAAGTGCCTAGCAGAACAGTAGTTGCTTGATAAAATTTGTGAAGTGAAAAGTTGACTGTTTTTTTTTGCAGTTTTTGGATCGGGCTAGGTTTGGACCCGCCACCTCCGGCATATGGGGCTGGCGCCCCAGTCCCTTGAGCCACAGGCGCTGCCCAGTTGACATGTTTTTTGTCTTCTCATATTCAGAATAAAAGCAGATCCCTCCCTGAATGACCCTGAATGATCTCCCCCCATTAACTCCCCTATAACCCCTTCTCCTTCTTCCTCACTCTGCTCCTGCCACATGGATCTCCCTGCTGGTCCTTGAATGACGAACCTATTTCTGTCACAGGACCTTTGCACTAGCTATTCCTGCTGCCTTCTGGCATATACTCACATGGCTTTCCCTCACCTCTTAGGGTGGCTGGTCAAATGTTACCTCCTTAGGGAAGTCCTTTCAGATTTCCTTCCCACTCCCATCACCCTGTTTTACTTCTCAGCAAACACCTTTATTTATTTATTTATTTTTTGAGACAGAATCTCACTTAGTTGTCCTGGAGTAGAGTGCTATGACATCATAGCTCACAGCAACCTCAAACTCCTGGGCTCAAGTGATCCTCTTGTCTCAGCCTCCCAAGTAGCTGGGACTACAGGTGCCTGCCACAACGCCCGGCTAGTGTTTCTATTTTTGGTTGAGACGGGGTCTCACTCTTGCTCAGGTTGGTCTCGAACTCCTGAGCTCAGGCAATCTACCCACCTTGGCCTCTCAGAGTGCTCTCAGTGAGCCACCACGCCCACCCCAGAAAATACCTTTAAGTGAAATAATCATCTCTCTTCCCTGCTAGAATATCAGCCCTGCTATGTGGTCAATGCCCAGAACAGAGTTCAGGACACAGAAAATGCTTAATAAGAGAGCTCAGTGTGTCCCTGAGAGGTTGCAGCTCACCTGTATCGCTGCTGCCCCCAGAGAGACCCCACTCAGTGTGAAACTCTGAGTCTTGGTTATTTTCAGGAGCTTCCGGAAACAGCCCTAAGGATGCACATACCAGAGCAAACAAGAGCTGGTTAATCTTCATCAGCACCCACCCCTTGGGCCACCCAGAGGTCTCTCAAATTCAGAGAGGAGAAAGTGACAAATATATAAGGGGATTGATTCCTTCTCATTGGACTACTTCCCCCCACACACTCCCTGTCTGTGACCTCCTCATTCTTCTCGAAGAACACACCATTCCCGCCCTTCTGCCCATCTGTGCTGACATTCAAATGTGGCAATTAAATGTGCCTGGGCATTCTGGATTATTAATAGCTGTGTGACCTTGAAGAAGTCACTACACATCTCTGTGGATCAGTTTTCCTATCTATAAATAGGACCAACTGAATCTGCCTCACAGGATTTTTATGATGATTAAAAGAATCTACATTAAGTGCATGGCAGTGGCCTGACACATAGCCAGCATTCAGTAACTGTTAGTTATTTCTGAGCACTCTTTACATATGAACAGAAGGGCTGACATGCATTCAACAACTTTTCAGCCTTTTACATGTATTTATTTGCTTACTCATGTCTCACCAGAACCCTATGAGGTGAGGTACTATTCTTTTCTCCACTTTATAAATGAGGAAACTGAGGCTCAAGAAGGTTAGGAGACCAGATAAAGTGGGTGGATGGGGCAGCCTCCTGCAGTCTTAGTGGGGCCTCTGCTCTGCTTCCTGTAGTCACTGAGTTGATCCCTCTTCTAGACCCCTGACATATCTTGGTCCTGGAAGCTTAGACCATCTTGAGCTTACTATTGTCTCTATTTAGTGCCCTGTACCACGTAATAGGTATTTATTTATTTATTTATTTATTTATTTATTTATTTATTTATTTTTGAGACAGAGTCTCACTATGTCACCCTCAGTAGACTGTGCTGTCATCACAGCTCACAGCAACCTCAAACTCTTAGGCTTAAGTGATTCTTTTGCCTCAGCCTCCCAAGTAGCTAGGACTACAGGGGCCCGCCACAATGCCCAGCTATTTTGTTGTTGTTGTTGTAGTTGTCATTGTTTGGCAGGACTGGGCCAGGTTTGAACCTGCTAGCCCAGTATATGTGGCTGGCACCCTAGACACTGAGCTACACTGCAGGCACCACCCATAATAGGTATTTTATTAAGTGCCTACTGTATCCTAGGTACAAAAATCCTGTGAGGGGTGGCGCCTGTGGCTCAGTGAGTAGGGCGCCAGCCCCATATGCCGAGGGTGGCGGGTTCAAACCCAGCCCCGGCCAAACTGCAACCAAAAAATAGCCGGGCGTTGTGGCGGGCGCCTGTAGTCCCAGCTGCTCGGGAGGCTGAGGCAAGAGAATCGCGTAAGCCCAAGAGTTAAGAGGTTGCTGTGAGCCGTGTGATGCCACGGCACTCTACCCGAGGGCGGTACAGTGAGACTCTGTCTGTACAAAAAAAAAAAAAAAAATCCTGTGAGGCAGATCCAGTTGGTCATATATATATATATATATATATATATATATATATATATTTTTTTTTTAGAGACAGAGTCTCACTTTATGGCCCTCGATAGAGTGCCATGGCATCACACAGCTCACAGCAACCTCCAACTCCAACTCCTGGGCTTAAGTGATTCTCTTGCCTCAGCTTCCCGAGTAGCTGGGACTACAGGCGCCCGCCACAATGCCCAGCTATTTTTTGGTTGCAGTTCAGCCGGGGCCGGGTTTGAACCCACCACCCTCGGTATATGGGGCTGGCGCCTTACCGACTGAGCCACAGGCGCTGCCCTTTTTTTTTTTTTTTTTTTGAGACAGAGTCACCCTTGGTGGACTCTGCAGCCCTTGGTAGAGTGCTGTGACGTCACAGCTCACAGCAACCTCAAACTCCTAGGCTTAAGCGATTCTCTTGCTTCAGCCTCCCAAATAGCTGGGACTACAGGCACCTGCCACAACACTTGGCTATTTTTTGTTGCAGTTGTCATAGTTATTTAGCAGGCCCAGGCTAGGCTTGAACCCACTAGCCTTGGTGCATGTGGCCGGTGCCCTAACCACTGAATTATATATCTATTTTGAGACACAGTCTAACTCTGTCACCCTGGGTTGGGTGCCATGGCATCTTAGCTCACAGCAACCTCAATCTATTGGGCTCAAGCCATCCTCTTGCCTCAGCCTGCTGAGTTGCTGGGACTATATGTGCCTGCTGCCACACCTGGCTAGTTTTTCTATTTTTAGAGACGGGATCTCACTTTTGCTCAGGCTTGTCCTGAACTCCTGAGCTCAGGCAATCCATCTCAGCCTCAGTGCTAGGATTACAGGCGTAAGCCACTGAACCCAGCCCTGTTCCCATTTATAGAGGGGAAAACTGAGACACAGAGAGATATAGCAGCTTCTCCAAGGTCACAACAGCTAGTGGCCCAGTAGTGTATAAAACAGACAAAATTCCTACCCTCATAGGACCAACATTTGAGTGAAGAAACAGGTAACAGCGAGTGCAGTGATAACACTGTCAGGTGGCAATAAATGCTGAAAAGACACAGAAGCAGGGTTATGAGGCTGGAAGGTGATGCCCGGGATGGAAGAGCCTTTTAAGACGGGGAGTCCAGAACAGCCTTACTGAGGAAGTGACATTTGAGCACAGACTTGAGAGGTGAGGTAGGAAGACATTTAGGGAAAGAGCGTTTCAGGCAGAGGGAATAGCCTTTCCAAAGGCCCCGAGGCAGGCAGGTGCCAGGTGATTTTGAGCACTTGGAAGAGGTCAAGGTGGCTGGAGAAGAGTGACCAGGGAGGAGAGAAGGTGACATTCAAGTTGTGCAGGGTCCAGTGGAGCAGTGTACGGCCCACAACTGTTTCTGAGGCCTGGCCTAGAACTAGGTCTACCTCCCAGAAGGAGCCGTTCAGTGAGAATGAATGAATGAACAAATGATTCATATTTCTTCCCTCAGAGAAGATCCCTGTTTGTTCACTTCTGGCAGAAGTTAAAGGGAATAGTGGGTGGGATTAGAATCCAAGTTCTACTACTCTCTGGCCATGAGAACCTCTCTGTGCCTCAGTTTTCTCATCTGCAAAACAATAGTAATCTCACCTCAAGGGGTACAACGTGACAAAGCTCAACAGAGTGAGCGCTTAGTTATGTGGCTAACCATCACTATCATTAGCATCACCACTTCCCATCATCATTGCTGCAGTGGACTCAAGCCAACATAGATGCAAATCCCAATTCTGCCAAGCCCACATGACCTTGATTGAACCAGTCACATCACTTCTCTGAGCCTCGTGTTCTCCCTCCGTGAAATGGGGAGAGTAACCTTAACTCCTCAAGGCTCTGTTATCAAAATGAGCTGAGCACTCAAGGACAGTTGGTTTCTTCCTCTCCTGACCCCCTTTGCTGGAGTTCAGATAAATAAACTATTTTTACAAAAGTCATCAGCCTTCAGTCTAATTAGGAAACACACATCAAAATTTTGAGCTACCTGCTGGTGGATGACTTGTGGGGACACATTGTGCCCATCACAGGCTGTGGTTCCAGTGGATTTACAGCAGCCCCTGGGGTAGGTGTGGCCAGTCGTCATTTCAAAGGAAGAACCAGAGAAATCTGTGTAGTTATTCACCCCACAGCACTTTAGCTGCAGAGAGGAGAAGAAACACTTGAAAACTACCTTTCAAATAAAAAATATGAGGAAAACAATAGAAATCATGGTCACCATGGTTACTGAGTAGAGCAGTCACAATATTCCAGTGCTAAATGCCCCCTCATACCATCCCATTGCAGCTTGGAACCTTCCACAGCTCCCATCTCACTTGGGCCGAAGGCTGCGTTCCTCACCATAATCTGCCTCTGTCACTTCCCTGCCCTCCCCTCCCCTAACTCTCTCCTTTATTTATTCAACTCCAGCCACACTGGTTTCTTTGCTGTTCCTTAAACACACTTAGCAAACTCCACCCTCAGGACCTTTGCACATGCTGTTCCCGTTTTTTTTGTTTTGTTTTTGCAGACAAAGTCTCACTTTGTCACACCCAGTAGAGTGCTGTGGCATCATAGCCAATAGCAACCTCAGACACCTGGGCTTAAGTGATTCTCTTGCCTCAGCCTCCCAAGTAGCTGGGACTATAGATGCCCACCACAACGGCCCGCTATTTTTAGAGGCAGGGTCTCGCTCTAGCTCAGGCTGGTCTTGAACTTGTGAGCTCAGGTGATCCGCCTGCTTCGGCCTCCCAGAGTGCTGGGATTACAGGCATGAGCCACCTTGCCCGGCGCCATTCCTTTTTTTTGAAATGTTGTTCTTCAGTTTTTTTGGGGGGGTGGGGTGGGCTGGGCAACAGGGTCTTGCTCTGTTGCCCTGGCTGGAGTGCAGTGATGTCATCATAGCTCACACCAACCTCAAACTCCTGGGTTCAAGCGATCCTACTACCTCAGCCTCCCGAGTAGCTGGGATTATAGGCCTGTGCAACAATGCCCGGCTAATTTTTCTATTTTAGTAGAGACAGGGTCTCCCTCTTGCTCAGTCTGGTCTTGAACTACTGAGCTCAAGTGATCTTTCTACGTCGGCTTCCCCTATGTACAGGCGTGAGCCACCTCACTTGGCCACTCTGACATGTGTTTGTTCCCAGCACTTATCCGTCTTGACATCAATGTTTATTTATTGGCTTCCTATGTGTCTCTCCACTCAGGTGTCAGTACTAGAAGAGCAAGGATGTTTTGTGTGCCCTAGTCTGTCCCAAGAACCCTGATGCAGGGCTCAGCACACAGGAAGTGTTCAGTAAATGTTTGTTAAAGGGCTGTATGAATGGATGAGAGGCAGTCTCTAGGATCTCAAGCTTAAGAAGCCAAAACCAGGATGCAGACAAGCATCACATGTCCCTTCCAATGCCTAACCATGACCCTGCAGCAGCTCCTAACCTCAACTCAGATGTCAAACGCTCCTAGAAACAGGCAATGTTTCCCTTACAAACTCTCCCTAGCTACCCACAACCACCTGCCTAAAAAGCTGGGATGACACCTAGAGGCCAGTCTTGTCTTTTCAACACCAAGGGTCAAAATGGGAGTCTACCTCCTCTCATGCGTTAGGATGGTGATAACTAAAGGGGAAAAAAACAGAGAATGACAAGTGTTGGTGAGGAGAAGAAGAATTAAAATCCTCATGCGTTGCTGATGGGAATAGAAAATGATGCGGCCCCTGTGGATAAAAGTCTAGCAGTTCTTAAAATTTTTCACATAGAGGGTGGTGGTGCCTGTGGCTCAGTGAGTAGGGCCTCATATACTGAGGGTGGCAGGTTTGAACCTGGCCCTGGCTAAACTGCAATAACCATAAAAAAAAAAATAGGGCAGCACCTGTGGCTCAGTCAGTAAGGCGCTGGCCCCATATACCGAGGGTGGCGGGTTCAAACCCGGCCCCGGCTGAACCTCAACAAAAAAATATCCGGGCGTTGTGGCGGGCGCCTGTAGTCCTAGCTACTCAGGAGGCTGAGGCAAGAGAATCGCTTAAGCCCAGGTGTTGGAGGTTGCTGTGAGCTGTGTGATGCCATGGCACTCTACCGAGGGCCATAAAGTGAGACTCTGTCTCTACAAAAAAAAAAAAAATACCCGGGCATTGTGGCAGGCACCTGTAGTCCCAGCTACTCAGGAGGCTGAGGCAAGAGAATCGCCTAAGCCCAGGAGCTGGAGGTTGTCAGATGAATGACACATGAATGCATGAACACAGGTGGTGTGTCCACACAGTGGAATATTATTCAGCCTTTAAAAAGGAAGGAAGTCAGGTGGCTCCTGTGGCTCAGTGAGTAGGGCTCCAGCTCCATATACCGAGGGTGGTGGGTTCAAATCCAGCCCCAGCCAAACTGCAACAAAAAATAGCCAGGAGTTGTGGCGGGCACCTGTGGTCCAAGGTACTCGGGAGGCTGAGGCAAGAGAATCGCCTAAGCCTAAGAGGTGGAGGTTGCTGTGAGCTGTGATGCCACAGCAGTCTCCTTAGGGCGACAAAGTTAGACTCTGTCTCTAAAAAAATAAAAATAAATAGCCGGGTGCTGTGGCGGGCACCTGTAGTCCCAGCTGCTCGGGAGGCTGAGGCAAGAGAATCGCTTAAGCCCAGGAGCTGGAGGTTGATGTGAGCTGTGTGATGCCACGGCACTCTACCAAGGGCCTTAAAGTGAGACTATGTCTCTACAAAAAAAAAAAAATAATAAATAAATAAATAAAAATAAAAAAGGAAGGAAGTCTGGGCAGTGCCTGTGGCCCAGTGGGTAGGGCATGGGCCCCATATACCAAAGGTGACGGCTTCGAACCCAGCCCCAGCCAGCTAAAACAGCAGTGGCTACTGCAACAAAAAATAGCCAGGCATTTTGGCAGGCACCTGTAGTCCCAGCTACTTGGGAGGCTGAGGCAAGAGAATCTCTTAAGCCCAAGAGCTGGAAGTTGCCGTGAACTGTGACGCTGCAGCACTCTACCGAGGGCGACAAAGTGAGACTCTGTCTCAAAAAAAAAAAGAAAAAGAAAAAGGAAGTCCTAGTCCAGCATAGTGATTCATGCCTGAAGTCCTAACACTTTGGGAAGCTGAGGTGGGAGGATTGCTTGATGCCACGAGTTCAAGACGAGCCTGAGCAAGAGAGAGGAGATTTTTTTTTTATATTAAATCATAGCTGTGTACATTAATGTGATCATGGGGCACCATACACTGGTTTTATAGACCGTTTGACACATTTTCATCACACTGGTTAACATAGCCTTCCTGGCATTTTCTTAGTTATTGTGTTAAGACATTTACATTCTACATTTACTAAGTTTCACATGTACCCTTGTAAAATGCACTGCATGTGTAATCCCACCAATCCCCCTTCCTCCACCCAGAGATTTTTCTTTTCTTTCTTTTTTTTTTTTTTTTTTTTTTTTTTGTAGAGACGGAGTCTCACTTTATGGCCCTCGGTAGAGCCATGGCATCACACAGCTCACAACAACCTCCAATACCTGGGCTTAAGCAATTCTCTTGCCTCAGCCTCCCGAATAGCTGGGACTACAGGTGCCCACCACAACGCCCGGCTATTTTTTTTTTTTGGTTGCAGTTCAGCCGGGGCCGGGTTTGAACCTGCCACCCTCGGTATATGGGGCCAGCGCCTTACCGACTGAGCCACAGGCGCCGCCCGCCCAGAGATTTTTCTATCTCCACAAAAAATAGAAAAATTAGCCAGGCATTGTGGTGGGTACCTGTAGTCCCAGCTACTTGGGAGGCTGAGGCAAAAGGATCACTTGAGCCCAGGAGTCTGAGGCTATGATCACACCACTGCACTCCAATCGGGACAACAGAATGTCTGTAAAATATTTTTTAAAAGGCTCGGCAGTGCCTATACCTCAGTGGGTAGGGTGCCAGCCACATACACCAAAGCTGGCGAGTTCGAACCCAGACTGGGCCAGCTAAAACAACAATGACAATTGCAACCAATAAAATAGCCAGGCATTGTGGTGGGCACCTATAGTCCCAGAAGTTACTTAGGAGGCTGAGGCAAGAGAATCGCTTGAGTCCAAGAGTTTGAGGTTGCTGCGAGCTGTGACACTATGGCACCCTACCCAGGGTGAGAGCTTGAGACTCTGTTTCAAAAAAAAAAAAGGGGGGGGTGGCACCTGTGGCTCAGTCGGTAAGGCGCCGTCCCCATATACCGAGGGTGGCGGGTTCAAACCCGGCCCCAGCCAAACTGCAACCAAAAAATAGCCGGGCGTTGTGGCGGGCGCCTATAGTCCCAGCTGCTCGGGAGGCTGAGGCAAGAGAATCACTTAAGCCCAGGAGTTGGAGGTTGCTGTGAGCTGTATGATGCCATGGCACTCTACAGAGGGCCATAAAGTGAGACTCTGTCTCTACAAAAAAAAAACCAAAAAACGGGGGGGTCAATGGTTAGGGCACTGGCCACATGCATCTGGGCTGGTGGGTTTGAACCTGGCCAGGGCCTGCTAAACAACAATGACAACTACAACAACTACAACAACAAATAGCCAGGTGTTGTGGCGGGCGCCTGTAATCCCAGCTCCTTGGGAGGCTGAGACAAGAGAATCACTTAAGCCCAAGAATTCAAGGTTGCTGTGAGCTGTCATGCCACAGCACTCTACCAAGGGCAACATAGTGAGATTCTGTCTCAAAAAAAAAAGGGTGGCTCAGTGAGTGGGGCGCCGGCCCCATATACCAAGGGTGGTGGGTTCAAACCCAGCCCCGGCTGAACTGCAATCAAAAAATAGCTGGGCGTTGTGGCAGGCACCTGTAGTCCCAGTTGCTTGGGAGGCTGAGGCAGGAGAATCGTGGAAGCCCAAGAGCTAGAGGTTGCTGTGAGTCCTGTGACATCATGGCACTCTACCAAAGGCAGTAAAGTGAGACTCTGTCTCTACAAAAAAAAAAAAAAAAAAAAAATTTTAATTGCAAAGATAAATTTCATGTTGTGTATATTTTCCCACAATTTTTTTTTTTTTTGAGACAGAGTCTACTATGTTGTCCTCGGTAAAGTGCCATAGTGTCACAGTTCACAGCAACCTTAAACTCTTGGGCTCAAGTATCTGGGACTACAGGTGCCCAGCACAACACCTGGCTATGTTTTGTAGCAGTTGTCATTGTTGTTTAGTTGACCCAGGCCGGGTTCAAACCTGCCAGCCTGGGTGTATGTGGCCAGTGCCATAACCACTGTGCTACAAGCATCAAGCCTTTCCTACAATGTTTAAGTGAGCCTCACCTTCTCCATGACCAAGTTCCACTCTGTTGAATACTCATCTGGCTCATTGTACCCTCTGTAATTATTCCTCAGGGTCACGAAGCTGTGTTCCAAGGCCAGGTCTCGAACCTTGAGGATGATACAGGAGGTAATTAGCACCCAAATAGCTAGAGTGACCCCTTGGCTGAGGTTTCCTGGGACAGAGCAGGAGGGGTGGGGGACTGCCTTCTCCTTCCTTCGTTTTTCTTATCCTCAGCTCATGGGGGTCTGCTCTATGGAGTAGCTTGTGTTACAGCCCCCAAGAGAGAAAAAGGAAAGAGCATGGAGCCAAGTGCATCTGGCTGTACCCATCACAAATGAACTTGAATCATCTGCTCTTTCAAATTGCCCAGAGCCTGCTACACCCACAATCTGGCTCTAACTCAATTAAAGAGCTGAATATCACCTTCATAACTCAGTCACTCTCTACACATAAGGGGCAAATTTAATTTTCTATTTTTTAAATAAAGGTTTTGAAAAGCTTCCCCCAGCCAGAGGTGATATAGTCACATGGTTCAAAATTAACAAAGCACAGAAGGTTAAGACCATGAAAAGTTTCCCTCCCACCTTTCTCTCCCAGCCAGAAAGTTCCTCCCACTCCAGTACTGATGACTGTTACTGTTTCCTGTGTCCCCTAAGAGATGTTTCATGTGTGTCAAAGCAAAGTATATTTACACCCTTTGTTCCCTCTTCCTTTCACACTGCACTCATTGTCCTGCATCTGGCTGTGTCAACAAGAGTAGCAGGTGCTCTTGGTTCCCTGCTTGTGACCCCGTGGCCCTTATGAGACCTGTGTCCACTGGCCACATTGCCCACAAGCCAGAGGTCCCTGCCTTCTTCTTTTTTTTTTTTTTTTTACTTTTTTTTGAGACAGAGTCTCATTATGTTGCCCTTGGTAGAGTGCTATGGCATCATACAGCTCACGGCAACCTCAAATTCTTGGGCTCAAGCAATTCTCTTGCCTCAGCTTCCCAAGTAGCTGGGACTACAGGCGCCCGCCACAATGCCTGGTTATTTTTTATTGCAGTTGTCATTGTTGTTTAGCTGACCCAGGCCGGTTTTGAACCTGCCAGCCTCGGTGTTTGTGGCTGACGCCCTAACCACTGAGCTACGGGTGCCGAGCCAGATCTCTGCCTTCTGAGCTCTGGTGTACCCTGACAGCAACCCTCAGTCAGTGGCTGATGGGAACTGGAGGATCAACACCCCTTGAGTGAACAACTTAGGTGCTTGTTCTATGCTGTGTCCCAGATGTCACCAGCAGGACTGAGCTTGGTGGCTCACAGGGTCACCTTTAGGGGGCTGCCCTCCCTTTTCTGCCTCACTTCTGTTCCCTTCGAATGCTTCCTGGAATCACTTCCCACATCAACCACATGCCTTTGAATTCTAATGTCAGGGTCAGTTCCTGGGGGAACAATGATGTGGTTAGTACTCTAATTTGGAGAACATCCCATCTGGGACCCAGAGAACCACCTCTTTCCTCAGTTCCAGATGTACAGAAGTCTGTTGTGTGGGCATATTATCACATACTTAAATGCACCCTCTAGGCTGTTTGCAATACTTTGGACATGGATGTCATTCTGAGCAAGTCAATCTTCAGATAATTCCCAGACATGGGATTGTTGGGCCAAAGCACTCAAGCTTTTGTTGTTTTGATGATTTTCCTAAATAGCCCCTCTATTTTTTTTTTTTTCTGTAGAGACAGTCTCACTTTACCGCCCTCAGTTGAGTGCCGTGGCGTCACACGGCTCACAGCAACCTCCAGCTCTTGGGCTTACATGGTTCTCTTGCCTCAGCCTCCCGAGTAGCTGGGACTACAGGCGCCCACCACAATGCCCAGCTATTTTTTTGTTGCAGTTTGGCCGGGGCTGGGTGTGAACACACCACCCTCGGTATATGGGGCCGGCACCATGCTCACTGAGCCATAGGCGCTGCCCGAGCCCCTCTATTTTTTTTTTTTTAAAAACCCCAGCAACATGTACACTTTTCCCATCACCTCTCCTCCCAACCAGAAAAGAAGGAGAGATGGTCCCAGCAAGTTTCCTGAGGCCTCAGAAGGTTTCAGCTTTTTACCTGGCCTCTGGGTGCATGTTGCATCCACGGGACCTGTGTGTCCCCACAAGTGAGCATAGACTATGGGTGCCCCCAGAGGAGGGGGGTGGGTTTATATTGACTCTCTTTCTAATGCTGAGTGGGAGAAACAGCCCCATACTTACAACTGGGAAGAAAAGAAGAACTACCGTGGCGGCCGTGATTTCCACAACAAGGATGACAACCGTGACAATGAAGCCCTGGAAGACACAGAGGGGTATGGAGGATTGAACATCATGCCTGCTCTAACAGTCACCAATTTCAGAACTCATCTGAGGAATCGCTGAGAACAAGACAATTTCCTGGCAAGCCTTGAAATCTCCTGTAACTTGGAAGGCAAGCCACCAAGTAACTCAGTAATCCCAGAGGAGCAAAGATGAGTCCTGTGGTAGTAAGGCTGACGTTAAACATCAAGCATTTTAGGGCAGTTCCTTGAAGGATTAGTGGAGACAATTGCATGTAGTCTTTTTGGAAATCATTTCCTTGAGAACATAACTTTTTACCACCTTTTGTTCACCCATATGAGATCATTTTCTTGAGCACGTAGCCCCTAAAGCACATGGTCCCTGAGCATGCAGCCCCTGCATGTCTTTGCTTAGTAATCTTTCTGCCCATTTTGTATCTTCTCAATAAAAGGACTCTGTGAGTAGGGCGGCTCAGTGGGTAGGGTGCAGGCCCCATATACTGAGGGTGGCGGGTTTAAACCCAGCCCCGGCCAAACCGCAACAAAAAATAGCCCAGCTACTCAGGAGGCTGAGGCAAAAGAATCACTTAAGCCCAAGAGCTGAAGGTTGCTGTGAGCTGTGACACCATGGCACTCCATCAAGGGCGACAAAGTGAGACTCTGTCTCTAAAAAAAAAAAAAGAAAGAAAAAGAACTCTGTGAGCAGTGCTTGGGGCTATCCTGTACCTATGGCCAGTCTCACCTCTTGCACCTCTTACTGCTAATCCATGTCTCGAATGATCATTTATGTGGTCACGACAGAGGGGGATACAGGGAGATTGGGAGCCTGCTCAGTCATATCCCTGCCTTGCACTATGTGGGGACAGGGGATATCCCTGTCCCCCAACCCCCAGGCTACCCTGGCCTCTCCAATTTGAAAGAACTGATGCCTGAGGTTGGAGAGTAAGGGGCTGTTGGTTTTTATTTCCTGCACATTGGGGACTCAAGAATGTTTGGAGCAGCCATAAGCTGGACCCTCATTCTGACAGCCTAGAAAGGGACCCCAGGGAGCTCAAAGGGTAAGGGCTAGTAGAGGCACAGGAAGAATCACGGGGAGGACAGCAAGGATGACTAACCTCAGCTAGGGATTGGAAGGGAAAGGGGGCGACTCGTGGGCAGGGATCAGGGGCTGCCCACGAAATAGCATGTGCTGGCTTATTTTTTTTCCAGTGAAATTTGCATGCATTTGGAAAGAGTAATGGGAAATATGGCAAGAAGAGGGGCAGTCTTGTAGCTACACATCACAGAGAAGCAACTTTCCTCTCTGGGCCTCAGTTTTCTATCTGTACAATGTGCAGGTAGGACCAGCTCAGGGGTCTCAGAGAATTTTGTGGAGCCTCTCGAGACAACATGGGGACAAAGTAATGCCATCTCCTGGCATCCCTTTCATGTGTTCCCATTATTATTGATATTACATAGTACATTAATTAAAATCTGTTTGATAGGCTCGGTGCCTGTAGCTCAGCAGCTAGGGCACCAGCCACATACACCAGAGCTGGCGGGTTTGAACCTAGCCTGGGTCCACCAAAACAACAATGACAACTACAACAAAAAAATAGCCGGGCGTTGTGGCAGGCATCTGTAGTCCCATCTACTTGGGAGGCTGAGGCAAGAGAATCACTTAAGCCTAGGAGTTTGAAGTTGCTATGAGATGTGACATCATGGTACTGTACCGAGGGTGACATAGTGAGACTCTGTCTCAAAAACAAAAAAATATCTGTTTGATAATTCATGCTTTGAGTTGCTATACTGGCCATTGGCTGGGCTTATCTAGCATTGACCAGGAGTAGCTGGAAAGTACAGTGGATACATGCCCAGGCTCCCTACATCCCACAGGGCACACACAGGTGCAGGGATAGCACTGCTGGGTTCATGTAACAATGGTAAGGATAAATATCTCCCCTGAGACATCTGGGCTCCATTTTTCAGGATCTATCTTGAATCTGTCCACTTCTTATCCTAGGAAATCACTGTTCCACCTGGGTTCAGCTCCCTTGCCCCGACACTCTGCTCCCCTCACAGATGCCAGAAGATACCTGTGAACAGCAGAGTGAGGGCACATCCCTCCTCTGCTCACAACCCTCCCTGGCTCCCAATACCAACAAAAAGACTTTGCTTTCCTGAATGAAGTCTCTTTGGTGAGGTGGGGGCTTTAGAAGGACAGATACTGAGGGCAAAGATGACAGAATTTGTGGATGGATTGGATGTGGTGCGTCAGAGAGAGGGTTCTTAGATTCCTCCAAATTAAACAATGAAAAGATAAAATAGAGCCTGCAGCAGACTGCAGCTAAAATTAAATACTACAGACACAAGGCCCGTTTAATGACAATTTGTTGAACAAGATAATTAAGAGAAATAAAAAAATGATGGAACTTTTGGGAGAAGAAAGATGGGGGAGGGATACTTTTAACAATCGGGAACCACATACTCTGAAGGATGACCAGAGCAACGATCTCCCTGAGCCCCCCAGGTTGAAATAACCAGAGTTTTGCAACAACAAAGCGAAGGAAGGAAAACAATGTACTTCACTCTACCAAGGGTGACAAAGTGAGACTCTGTCTCAAAAAAAAAAAAGAAGACAATATGCTTACTGGAGGAAAATTAAACCTGGGGTGGCATACAATCAACAAGAATCTAAGGGACCAGACCCAGAGATGGAGATGGGAATGAGGAAGTTGACAGCAGATGCAGGGGGAGAATGAGTAGGACAGGTAAACTCTGTGACCTGCTGTCGAATGATCACACTTGAAACTTCATATGCCATGTACTTGAACATAGACTTGTACATGTATGGTGATTACAACAGTGTTGCATCAGAGTCACGACACACGGAGCAGTAGAACAGAGCAGTGCACTGGCAACAGACCTGAGCACAGTGGGAACTAGTGTGACAAAGAAGAACTGAATGGGTCACTTAAAAAGTACTACAGTATGTTGCTCAATTGAGGGAAAAAAATCAAATCAGGGCAGTGTCTGTGGCTCAGTGAGTAGGGCCCCGGCCCCATATACCGAGGGTGGCGGATTCCAACCTGGCCCCAGCCAAACTGCAACAAAAAAATAGTCGGGCATTGTGGCCGGTGCCTGTAGTCCCAGCTACTTGGGAGGCTGAGGCAAGAGAATTGCCTAAGCCCAAGAGCTGGAGGTTGCTGTGAGCTGTGATGACACGGCCTCTACCATGGGTGATAAAGTGAGACTCCGTCTCTAAAAAAAAAAAAAATCAAATCAGATCCCTACCTCACACCACACACACAATTTAGAAGCAAGAAAATAAGACTGAGCTCAGGAATCTGAGACCAGCCTGAGTAGGAGCAAGACCCCATCTATCAAAAAAAAGAAGGGCGGTGCCCGTGGCTCAAAAGAGTAGGGCACTGGCCCCATATACCAAGGGTGGCAGGTTCGAACCCGACCTAGCCAAACTGCAAAAAAAAAAATAGCTGGGCGTTGTAGTGGGTGCCTGTAGTCTCAGCTACTCAGGAGGCTGACACAAGACAATCACCTAAGCCTAAGAGCTGGAGATTACTGTGAGCTGTGACGCCATAGCACTCTAACAAGGGCGATAAAGTGAGACTCTGTCTCTAAAAAAAATAATGAAAAGACTGGGTGGCGCCTGTGGCTCAGAGGAGTAGGACGCCAGCCCCATATACTGGAGATGGTGGGTTCAAACCCAGTCCCAGGCAAAATAAAAAAATGAAAAATTAGGCAGGCATTGTAGCAGGTGCCTGTTGTCTCAGCCACTCCAGAGGGAGAAACAGGAAGTTTGCTTGAACCCAGGAGTCTAGGCTGATGCCTGGACAACAGAATGAGAGTCTGTCTCAGAATAAATAAATAAATAAAATCCTGGGGCGAAAACCTAGGAAATATAATTTATGACCTTGGGGAGGAGAGGAGGGTTCTAAAAAAGATACACCATCGACTGAGCACTTGTAGCTCAAGTGGCTAAGAAGCCAGCCACACACACCTGAGCTGGCGGGTTCAAATCCAGCCTGGGCCCGCCAAACAACAATGACAGCTACAACCAAAAAATGGCCTGTATTGTAGTGGGCGCCTGTAGTCCCAGCTACTTGGGAGGCTGAGGCAAGAGAATCACTTAAGCCCAGGAGTTGGAGGTTGCTGTGAGCTCTGACACCGCAGCACTCTACCCAGCTTGAGGCTCTGTCTCAAAAAAAGAAAAAGATACACCATAAAGGAAAAGATGGAGACATCTGTTGCCATTAACAAGACACCTTAACCACAGTTAAAATCGGGGACACCAAGCAAAGTTGTTTGTAACCCCTGCAATGAAGGATTTGTACATGGGTGGGACCATTTTGGGGTTTGTGTGCAGATCCAACTTACAAACAAGAGAGTGCCTCTGCTATCCTTGGCAGTTCCATAGCACCCAGTGCAGCTAAGCAGTATCGTGATGCACCCCATTACCAGGCTTAGGCTGCCTATGTGAAGAAAGTATGCAGAGGACAGCCCAAAGACCCTCGTCAGGGCACCATCTCCACACTTGATACTGATGCCCAGGCCAATGAGGATAATGCCAGACACCTTTAGAACAGAAATCAGAAAGACAAAAAGAAAAAATCTATTAGTTGTACACAAATAGAAATTTTCCAAGGTGGGGAGTGGAGAAAAGCAAAAGTGTTTTATTTTATTTATTTATTATTATTATTATTATTATTTTATTATTATTTTTTTGTAGAGACAGAGTCTCACTGTACCGCCCTCCGGTAGAGTGCCGTGGCGTCACACGGCTCACAGCAACCTCTAACTCTTGGGCTTACGCGATTCTCTTGCCTCAGCCTCCCGAGCAGCTGGGACTACAGGCGCCCTCCACAACGCCCGGCTATTTTTTTTGTTGCAGTTTGGCCGGGGCTGGGTTTGAACCCGCCACCTTCGGCATATGGGGCCGGCGCCCTACTCACTGAGCCACAGGCGCCGCCCGTATTTATTTATTATTTTTGAGACAGAGTCACACTATGTCACCCTTAGCAGAGTAGTAAAGTGCCATGGTGTCACAGCTCATAGCAGCCTCTAACTCTTGGGCTTAAGTGATTCTCTTGCTTCAGCCTCCCAAGTAGCTGGGACTATAGGTGCCCGCCACAATGCCCAGCTATTTTTAGAGATGAGGTCTCGCTCTGGCTCAGGCTGATCTCAAACCCATGAGCTCAGGCAATCCACCCACCTCAGCCTCCCAAGTGCTGGGATTACAGATGTGAACCACCACAACTGGCCACCAGCAAAAGTGTTTTAAACCGATAATATGCAAACTTGGCAAGGATTCCTTATTTATTTATTTGTTTGTTTGTGGGACAGGAGAACACTTTGCAATTCATACTTAAAACCTCAAAGGTTTTACCAATGGATGAGTGCATTGGGATCCTAAACAGTTATTTAAAATAATTTTGCAGGATGGGTTGGCAATTTTTTTTTCTAAAAAACCCCTAGATACTGTGGCCTTTGAAGATATCTGTTGAAACTGCTCCATTCTGCTGGTGTTGCTTAAAACCAGCCTTACACCACCTGCAAACAAATGTGTGTGGCTATGTTCCAATAACACTTTATTTATAACTCAGGCAAGGACATAGTTTGCTGACCCCTGTTGCAGGAGAATGTTTAGTCAGTAACAGAAAGATGTTTTTGTTTTTATTTTTATTTATTTATTTATTTTTATTTTATTTTTTTTTTTGGCCGGGGCTGAGTCTGAACCCGCCACCTCCAGCACATGGGGCCAGCATCCCACCCCTTTGAGCCACAGGTGCCGCCCTATTTATTTATTTTTGTTGAAACAAATCTCATTTTGTCTCCCTTGGTAGAGTGCTGTGGCGTCTTATCTCACAGCAACCTCAAACTCTTGGGGTCAAGCAATCCGCCTGTCTAAATTTTTCATTTTTAGTAGAGATGGGGTCTCACTCTTGCTCAGGCTGGTCTTAAACTCATAAGCTCAAGTTATCCATGGGCCTCAACCTCCCTGAGTGCTAAGATTACAGTCGTGAGCCACTGTGCTTGGCCCAGAAAGATGTCTTTAATATCTGAATACATTTTTTATTTAATTAATTTTTTTTTTTGTAGACACAGAGTCTCACTTTATGGCCCTCGGTAGAGTGCCGTGGCCTCACACAGCTCACAGCAACCTCCAACTCTTGGGCTTAAGCGATTCTCTTGCCTCAGCCTCCCGAGTGGCTGGGACTACAGGCGCCCGCCACAACGCCCGGCTATTTTTTGGTTGCAGTTTGAACCCACCACCCTCGGTATATGGGGCCGGCGCCCTACCGACTGAGCCACAGGTGCCTCCCCTGAATACATTTTTTAAAAAGTAGATTGCATCTGGGCATGGTGGCTTACACCTGTAATCCTAGCACTCTGGGAGTGGCCAAGGTGGGTGGATCGCTTGAGCTCAGGAGTTCAAGACCAGCCTGTGGGGCAGGGCCTGTGGCTCAACGGAGTAGGGCACCAGCCCCATATGCCGGAGGTGGCGGGTTCAAACCCAGCCCCAGCCAAAAACTGCAAAAAAAAAAGACCAGCCTGAGCAAGAATGAGAACCTGTCTCTACTAAAAATAGAAAAACTAGCCAGGCATTGTAACAGTCACCTGTAGTCCCAGCTACTTGAGAGGCTGAGGCAAGAGGATTGCCTCAACTCAAGAGTTTGAGGTTGTTATGAGCTATGATGGTACCATGTCATCATACACAGGGTGACAGAGTGAGACTCGTTAGAAAAAAAAAGTGGATTGTGAAGCAAAAGCATTTGTTTGTTCTTTT
The DNA here is from genome assembly GCF_027406575.1 of Nycticebus coucang. NCBI lineage: Eukaryota > Metazoa > Chordata > Mammalia > Primates > Lorisidae > Nycticebus > Nycticebus coucang. Next base: position 65,111,998 of record NC_069782.1, on the reverse strand, counting down.
TTTTTTTTTTTTTTTGTAGAGACAGAGTCTCACTTTATGCCCTCAGTAGAGTGCCATGGCATCACAGCAACCTCCAACTCCTGGGCCTAAGCAATTCTCTTGCCTCAGCCTCCCAAGTAGCTGGGACTACAGGCACCCACCACAACGCCCAGCTATTTTTTTTGGTTGCAATTCAGCCGGGGCCGGGTTTGAACCCGCCACACTCGGTATATGGGGCCAGCGCCCTACCGACTGAGCCACAGGCGCCGCCCTGTTTGTTCTTTTTTTTTCTTTGTAGTCAAAGACTTGAAGTCTATGATGTTCTGCTGTTTTTAAAAGGTATAGGTAAGTGTCAAGGATATAGGATGATGATGATGAAGATGATGATATTATTTATTTATTTATTTAGTTTTGGGCCGGGGCTGAGTTTGAACCTGCCACCTCCAGCATATGGGGCCGGCATCCTACTCCTTTGAGCCACAGGCACTGCCCAATGATACTATTTATTGAGCAAAGACCTCATGATGGATTTAAGCCCTTTAATACATTGTCTCATTTCATTCCTATCAAAATATTACAATACATGGTCATTCCCAGAGCTTATTGGGTAGGGCACCGGTCACATTCACTGAGGGTGGTGGGTTCCAACCCAGCCCAGGCCAGCTAAAACAATGACAACTGAAACAACAACAACAAAAAATAGCCAGGCGTTGTGGCAGGCACCTGTAGTCCCAGCTACTTGGGAGGCTGAGGCAAGTGTATTGCTTAAGCCCAGGAGTTTGAGGTCGCTGTGAGCTGTGACAGCACAGCACTCTACCCAGGGCAACAACTCAAGACTGTCTCAAAAAAAAAAAAAAGATTACGATACAGATGATGGATAAGGGTGATATTTAATTTCTTTCTGTTTCCTGCCAGTTTTTCCTCACACAGTGGTACAATGAAGACACTTACTTTTTTTTTTTTGGTTTTTGGCCAGGGCTGGGTTTGAACCCGCCACCTCCGGCATATGGGACGGGCACCCTACTCCTTGAGCCACAGGCGCCACCCGAAGACACTTACTTTTTTAACAATGTACATTACAGGTTACTTTTATAGTAAAAAAGAAATGTTCTGGGCGGCTCCTGTGGCTCAGTGAGTAGGGCGCCGGCCCCATATGCCGAGGGTGGCGGGTTCAAACCCAGCCCCGGCCAAACTGCAACAACAACAACAACAAAAAAATAGCCGGGCGTTGTGGCGGGCGCCTGTAGTCCCAGCTGCTTGGGAGGCTGAGGCAAGAGAATCACGTAAGCCCAAGAGTTAGAGGTTGCTGTGAGCCGTGTGACGCCACGGCACTATACCCGAGGGCCGTACAATGAGACTCTGTCTCTACAAAAAAAAAAAAAAAAGTTCTAAAAAATTTAAAAAACCGGGTGGCACCTGTGGCTCAGTGAATAGGGTGCCAGCCCCAAGTACCGAGGGTGGTGAGTTCGAACCCGGCCCGGCCAAACTGCAACAACAACAACAAAACATAGCCAGGCGTTGTGGCGGGCACTGGTCGTCCCAGCTACTCGGGAGGCTGAGGCAAGAGAATCGCCTAAGCCCAAGAGCTGGAGGTTGCTGTGAGCTGTGATGCCATAGCACTCTATTGAGGACAACAAAGTTGAGACTGTCTCTAGTAAAAAAAAAAAATTTAAAAGATCAAGGGAAAAACCCCTCCCTTCTGTCATCCTCAAACAACTTGGTTTTCTGCAGGATTTAACTTCAAGTTAAGCTGTTCCATCACCCAGATCACACTCATCTGTGTTTGATTTCACTGGCTCTGAGTTGACTGGAGCCTACACCTGTCCCCAGGGCACCTGGTTCCTTGTCTGTCTGCCCTACATCGCTCTGACTTCCCTGGGGACCACAGATCTGGATGCCAATTTGGATCAACTTATTTCTGTCTTTCAGGGAGCCACCCGTGGAGGAAGGGCTGCAACTTCCCAGGGCCTGGGTTATGACATACTTACAGCCAGGAAGACATTGAATAAAGATAACAGTTTCTTCAAGGAAGAATATGGAGTGTGCATTTCAGCCATTTTGGCCAGATTGGGGCACCCTGGAAACTTAAGTCAGCATCTTCCCAAACCTCTGGGCTACTGTTTCCCAAGATGATAGGGATCTGGGGGAGACACCAAAGCTGACTTGCTCAGTTTCTCTCTGTCCTGGCGATCTGGTCATTGCCCAGAGCTGCCCACCAGCTGTCTGCCTCAGTCATAAACCTTTATCACATCACAATCAGATGCTGGAATAAGCCCCACTGTGCCAGGGAGGCAAGTATCCCAAACCATCCCCTCTTAGGCCTCATTTGCCAAACAGGTCACCCCAGGGATGGAGAAAAGGCATCATGTCCTGCCCTGGGAGCCCCCAGTTGCTATCAGAGCCTGTGGTCATAATAGTCCTCACTGACTATTTATGTAGTTGACATTCCTGGGTAGACTGGGGGCTGCAAAAGGGCAGAGACCTGGGTTGTCCTATTATTAATAACAGCTGTGTCCTCAAAGCTTGGCACAGTAGGTACTTAAGAAGCCGGTATGTGCTCTTACCATAGCACAGTGGTTACAGCGCCAGCCACATACACCGAGGGTGGCAGATTTGAACCTGGCCCAAGACAGCTAAACAACAATGACAACTGCAACAAAAAATAGCCAGGCATTGTGCTACTTGGGAGGCTGAGGTAAGGGAATCACTTAAGCCCAAGAGTTAAAGGTTGCACTGAGCTGTGACACCATGGCACTCTACTGAGTGCGACATAGTGAGACTCTGTCTCAATAAAAAGAAAGAAAGAAACCAGTATTGAATGAATGAACAAAAAGGCAATGTGATGCAGGAATCTGGCTACAGCCACTGGGGCCCCTCAAGCTCCAGTCCATACTTGGCCTATCCAGAGAGGCCAAGAGACTGCCTGAGGCCACCGAGGAAGCATGGCCCAAGACTAGAATTTGAAGCCCTTATGCTATCGTGAGGCAGAGAGCCCATCCTTTCTCCATCTGAGGTCTGCTCAGCTGGATTGTCCTGGAGCTGTGTGCCATCAGTCACTGGGCTTTTCTGTTCTTTCTTTCTTTCTTTTTTTTTTTTTTTGACAGAGTCCCACTTTGTCACCCTTGGTGGAGTGCCATGGCATCATAGCTCACCACAACCTCAAATTGTTGGGCTCAAGCAATCCTCTTGCCTCAGCCTCCCAAGTAGCTGGGACTATAGATGCCTGTCACAATTCCCAGCTGTTTTTAGAGATGGGACTTCACTCTTATTCAGGCTGGTCTTGAACTCCTGAGCTCTGGCGATCCACCTGCCTTGGCCTTCTTGAGTGCTAGGACACTAGGTTTTTCTTGATGATGGTGGAATTTGTGGGCATTTCAGGGCAAATAATCTGTACATGAGCACTAAAGTCCTCCAGACTCCAACCCTGTAGCCACTAAAGCCACCTTGCTCCCTGCCTCACTACTTTCACCTGGTCCAGGTCCACACTACCCCAGCCATGTCACCTTCTGCCCAACCCTGGATGGCTTGTAGTGGGTGGGGTGCAAATGAGAGACTAGCTTACATGTTAATTAATTTAATGAATGTTTGTCAAATCACCAGCTGCTTGCTTGGCTCAGTGCCTGTAGCTCAGGGGCTAGGGTGCCAGCCACATACACCAAAACAAGTCCAGGTTCAAACCCAGCCCAGGCCTGCCAAACAACAATGACAATTACAACAAAAAAATAGCCAGGCATTGTGGCAGCTACTTGGGAGGCTGAGGTAAGCAAATCTCTTAAGCCCAAGAGTCTGAGGTTGCTGTGAGCTGTGACACCACAGCAGTCTATCGAGGGCAACTTAGTGAGACTCTGTCTCAAAAAAAGAAAAAAAAAAAGAATCACCAGCTTCTTGGAACATGTTGAAAGAACTAAACAAGAGGCCGTCTCCTGCCTAGACTACAAGTTCCATTCACAGCCAGGAGTGTGTCCTTCCACACTTCTCTCTAAAAGGTCTTTTGAAAGAAGGAACCAGGCAGGGCACCATGGCTCAGCCCTGTAATCCCTGCACTATGGGAGGAAGAGGCAGATGGATTGGTTGAGTTCAGCCTAAGGAAGAGCAAGACCCTGCCTCTAAAAATAGCCAGGTGGTGTGGCAGGCACCTATAGTCCTAGCTACTTGGGAGGCTGAGGCAAGAGGATCACCTGAGCCCAAGAGTTTGTGGTTGCTGTGAGCTATGACGCCATCGCACTCTACGCAGGGTGAGAAAGAGCGATCCTGTCTCAAAGAAGAAAGGAGGAAGGAAGGAAGGAAGGAAGGAAGGAAGGAAGGAAGGAGGGAAGGAGGGAAGGAGGGAAGGAGGGAAGGAGGGAAGGAGGGAGGGAGGGAGGGAGGGAGGGAGGGAAGGAAGGAAGGAAGGAAGGAAGGAAGGAAGGAAGGAAGGAAGGAAGGAAGGAAGGAAGGAAGGAAGGAAGGAAGGAAGCTCAGTGGCCAAACAGGGTGGCTCAAGGCTGTAGTCCCAGCACTTTGGGAAACTGAGGCTGGAGGATTACTTCAAGATGGCAGTAAGCTAGGACTGCACAATTGCACTCCAGCTTGGGCAACGGTGTGAGACCCTGTCTTTAAAAAAATAAGAAATGGGGCGGCGCCTGTGGCTCAGTGAGTAGGGCGCCGGCCCCATATGCCGAGGGTGGCGGGTTCAAACCCAGCCCCGGCCAAACTGCAACCAAAAAATAGCCGGGCGTTGTGGCGGGCGCCTGTAGTCCCAGCTGCTCGGGAGGCTGAGGCAAGAGAATCACGTAAGCCCAAGAGTAAGAGGTTGCTGTGAGCTGTGTGACGCCACGGCACTCTACCGAGGGTGGTACAATGAGACTCTGTCTCTACAAAAAAAAAAAATAATAATAAGAAATGAAATACAGAGCCTCAGAGCCAGGGATTGAGATCCTGAAAACGGGGGCTCAAAGAGAGCAAGAAATGGGAGTGCAGGGAGCATGGAGATACAGGGTGCAAAAGAGGGCTGGAGAAAGGCAGGCTCAAGGGAGGGCACAGAAACGGGGTGCGAAGGAGGGCGGAGATGGAAACCCGGATACAAATGAACAGATGAATACGGGTGTGAAAGAGGGCAGGGAAATGGGCACATACACAAGAGGGCAGAATAGGAAGAAAATGCGTCCCACATTTGGCCACGCCCCACGACCAAGCCCGGGCTTCACTACACAGCCCCAGCTGCAGCCTCGTGCGCCTTCTGGCGGCGGCCAGTAGAAGCACGTCCCTACGAAGGAGCTGGGCCAGTTACCTGAGCAGGTGTCCCGGAGCTGTCAAACAGATCCGAGAGTGTTCTGGTTCCGCATAGGTCAGCCTTTCAGCTTGAGGAAACGAAGCACAGACAACTTCTACCCTCAAACCCCCAACACACACCCATTGAATTGACGCGGAGAGACAGAATGTTCAGGCATCCAACGAATAACAAATATAACTCTAAATCCAGGCCAGAAAAACACTGCAATCCACATCAGCCACAGTTCAAAGGTTCTAGAGAAAAATGAAGAGTTCTCCTTAAAGTGGAACTACAGAGCTATTAGGTAGGATATTTAAATACCATTGTTGAAATAACAGAAGAGCCACTCCAATATATCTGTCATAACAGAATTGCAATTGTTGACATATTTATTTCACCACATGCTCGGTCTCCTTCCTTATATTTTAGGAGACTTTTTTAAAAGCATAATTTCCTGGAGGCACCTGTGGCTCAGTGGGTAGGGCGCCAGCCCCATATACTGAGGGTGGCAGGTTCAAACCCGGTCCTGGCCAAATTGCAACAAAAAAATAGCCGGGCATTGTGGCGGGCACCTGTAGTCCCAGCTACTCGGGAGGCTGAGGCAAGAGTTAGAGGTTGCTGTGAGCTGTGACACCACAGCACTCTACCAAGAGCGACAAAATGAAACTCTGCCAAAAGCACAATTTCCAAGAAAGTGGAATGTCTTGAATACATACACATACACAAATAGAGTATTATTTATGTCAATGACCCATGTGGGTCTATGAACTCTCCTTAAATTCATGTATTTGTTGTCAATGCCAGCAACAAGAGTCAGATGGATTTACCAGGAAATGAATGAGACCTAAGATTGCACCCACCCTTCAAGGCCTGAGAGGGACCCACTTATAGATTCACCTGGTTAATTGTTCATATAAAATGTATAGCACAGTTGGGAGGCTGAGGCGGGTAGATGGCCTGAGCTCACAAGTTCGAAACCAACCTGAGCAAGGGGGAGACCCTTTCTCTAAAAAATAGCCGGGTTCTGTGACAGGCACGTGTAGTCTCAGCTACCTTGGAGGCTGAGACTAGAGAATCAGTTGAACCCAAGAGTTTGAGGTTGCTGTAAGCTAAGATGCCACAGCACTCTCTCAAGGGTGACCAAGTGAGACTCTGTCTCAAAAAAATAAAAATAAAATGTATAGCAAAGGGCCAGGCCAGGTGGCTTATTTCTGTAATCACAGCCCTTTGAGAAGCTGAGATGGGGGATCATTTGAGCCTGGAAGCTCAAGACCAGCCTAAGTAACTCTGCGAGACTTAGTCTCTTTAAAAAGTGAAAAATTGCAGCAAAGATATGTTTGTGCATTTAGGGCTCACAAAACCTAAATTCACCTCTAACGAGGGGGAATTTTATAGTTTAAGGTTAGTAGCAAACAATGGAATGGGGTAACAAATCAGAATCTACCATCCAACAAAAAAAGTCTGGGGCACACAAAAGAAAGTCACCTGCTCTTCTAAAACTGGTCCATACCCTTGACATTGGGCAACTGCTCTGAGATTTCCCAGGCCCTGGACCTGAGGCCTCAATGAGGATGGACACAGTGTCACCAGGTTGTAGCATTGTGGGCTAAAATCATTGTGGGATAGCAGGAGATCATTATGGTAATCATTGCTATCAAATGAAAAGGGAGCAAACAGTATTTCCACCATTACATATGAATTCCCCCATACTTATATTCTGACTTGTGGTTGAGCATTCCTGCTCTATGTGCTGAGGGCCTGTGAGTTGGGAGACATTGAAGGTTGGCAAGGAGGCACTGTCTTATAGGGACACTCACTGTTTTCTCAGGTTCTCTTTGTTACTACTTAAAGATCTGGAATTTCCACCCCTTCAGCCCAACAGAGTCTTAGATTTTGGAAAGGAGGGAGTGAAATTAAGGAACAGTAAGACTCCTTATCTTCTGCCAAACAAAAAAAAAAAGGTGCATCAAAGGATCTTTGACAATATTCAGAATACTTAACTATGGGTATGCACAGGCAACCAGACAGAATATAGGATTTCAGAGTTGTCAAGCTGCAGGGCTCAGAGGACTGGAGCTTCTTGAGGAGTGCTGAGGCAGCAGCCAGTGGCCACCAGACCGGTATGTACAGGAGACACTTGTGGGGCACCTGTTATTGTTAGCATGCAGGTCTCTCTTCACTAGACAGCCAGTCCCAGGACAGACAAGGTTGTTTTCACCTCACATTCTTGAAGGCTCTCAGTTAAACACATTGAAAAGCACATAAATACTAAATAGCTTTCAGAGATTTTTGCACCTCTGATGTCCGAGGGGAGACCTGCAATATGTGTAAATTGGACTTTTTAAAGCTGAAGGGGGGTTTCAGTGAGCCTTCTAGTGATCCTCCCACCTTAGCCTCCCAGACTTCTAGGATTACAGGTGTGAGCCACTGTGCCCAGCCTGGGAATGTCATCTTTTTAGAATTGTGAGTATCGGGCAGTGCCTGTGGCTCAAAGGAGTAGGTCGCTGGCCCCATATGCTGGAGGTGGCGGGTTCAAACCGAGTCCCGGCCAAAACTGCAAAAAAAAAAAAAATAGAATTGTGAGTATCTTTTGAAAGCCCTTTCCAACCACAGGATGAATCAGGTGAAGGGTTAGCCCTTGTCTTAGGAAGGAATAGGTCCTAAAAGAGTTAAACATAGCATTACCCTATGGTTCAACAATACCACTTCTAAATGTAAGAATTGAAAGCAGGGACTCAGATACTTGTGCACTTGTACACCATGTTCATAGCAGCAACCCAGATGTCCAGGACAGAATGGTTGGTGGCTGTAGCTGGGGAAGCAGGGAGAGTTAATGTTTCATGGGGACAGATTTGCAAGATGCAAAACTTCAGGAGATGGTGGTGGTGATGATTGCACAACACCGTGAATGTACTTAATGCCCCTGAACTGTACACTTGAAATGGCTAAGATGGTAAAATTCTACATTATGTGTATTTTAGTGCCATAAAAAAATACTGTAAAAGGAATGGGGATGGAAGACCTCCTGGTGGGGGGCAGGGAAATGACTCAAGTCAACACCTGCTTCTCTTCCTGCAAGCCCTGCAGAAACGTCATCTCCAGCTCCGATTACCTTGAGCATTGGAACTGGAGCTGGCAGAATTGTGTTCCCCCCAAAAGAACCCATGTGCAGGAGAGGCCACAGAATGTGATCTTATTTAGAAACAGGATCTTTGCAGATGCCATTAGTTAAAGATCTCCAGATGGGCTCGGCGCCCATAGCTCAGCAGCTAGGGTGCTGGCCACATACACCAGAGCTGGCGGGTTCGAACCCAGCTTGGGCCTGCCAAACAATGACAACTACTACCAAAAAATAGCCAGGCACTGTGGCAGATGCCTATAGTCCCAGCTACTTGAGAGGCTGAGGCAAGAGAATCATTTAAGCCCAAGAGTCTGAGGTTGCTGTGAGCTGTGACACTATGGTACTCTACCGAGGGTGACATAGTGAGACTCTGTCTCAAAAACAAAAAACTCCAGATGAAACCATCTTTATATAGGGTATATCCTGAATTCAAAATCTGTTGTCTATAAGGAACAGGAGAGGGACTTTTGAACACAGAGGGGGAAAAGCCATAAGATGCCAGAAGAGGTAGCAACTGGAGTGATGTGGTCATAACCCAAGGAACACCAGGAGCCACCAGGAGCTGGAAGAGGCAAGGAAATAGCCTCGGCTGCAGCGTTCAGGGGCTGACACTTTGTTTCAGGCTTCTGGCCTCCAGAAGACTAAATTCCTGTTGTTTGAAGCCCCTGGGCTAGTGGGATTTGTCATGGCAGCCCCAAAATACTAACATGGACAAGAAACAGTGGCCTGGTATAGGCATGTACTGCACCTGCCTGAGGGGGCTGAGAAACACAGCAGAAGGTTTGGGAAAAGGCTCCAGGTTCCAAGAAGGAGACAATTTCTTCCTTAAGAATAAGAATGGAGGGCGGCGCCTGTGGCTCATTGAGTAGTGCGCCAGCCCCATGTACCGAGGGTGGGGGGTTCGAACCCAGCCTCAGCCAAACTGCAACCAAAAAATAGCTGGGCGTTGTGGCAGGCGCCTGTAGTCCCAGCTGCTCAGGAGGCTGAGGCAAGAGAATCGCCTAAGCCCAAAAGCTTGGAGGTTGCTCTGAGCCGTGTGAGGCCACGGCACTCTACCGAGGGCGGTAAAGTGAAACTCTGTCTCTACAAAAAAAAAAAAAAGAAGAAGAAGAATGGGCCAGAACAGGTGGCTCACACCTGTAATCCTAGTTTGAGAGGCTGAGGCAGGAGCATCACTTGAGGCCAGGGATTCAAGACCACTCTAGGGCAACATGGCTTTATATATAATTCAAGATGGATTGGTCTCATGTCTGAAGTTCAACCAACCACATATCGAAAGTATTTGATGGGCTGTGCGCTGTGGCTCACACCTGTAATCCCAGCACTGTGGGAGGCCGAGGAGGGAGAATTGCTTGAGCTCAGGAGTTCAAGACTCACCTGAGTGACAGTGAGACCCCGACTCATGAAAAAAATGGAAAAACCCAGCTGGGTGCCACAGCGAGCGCCTGTAATCCCAGTGGCTTCCGGAGGCTGAGGCAGCGGGGTGCCCGCAGCCCCAGTACCATGCCCACTGCCCTCTGCTCAGGGGCATAGGGTGGGACCCTGTCTCAACAACAAAAATAAATAAATAAAGTATTTGATGGACGGTGCCTGTGACTCAGTCAGTAGGGTACCACCCCCACATACTGAGGATGGCGCGTTTGAACCCAGCCCTGGCCAAACTGCAACAAAAAATAGCAGAGCACTGTAGTGGGTGCCTGTAGTCCCAGCTACTCGGGAGGCTGAGGCAAGAGAATTGCCTAAACCCAAGAGCTGGAGGTTGCTGTGAGTTGTGATGCCACCGCACTCTACCAAGGGCAACAAAGTGAGACTCTGTCTCTAAAAAAAAAAAGGAAAGAAAGTATTTGAAAAGAATTTGGGTGTACTGAACATTACAGACTTTATTTTCTTGTCATTATTCCCTACATACAACAACTACTTACATAGTAGTGCATATTTACATTGTATTAGGTACTATAAGTAATCTAAGGGTGAATTAAAGTATATGGAAGAATGTGTATAGGCTATATGCAAATATAACACTATATATGGGACTTGGTATTGCAAGAAAAACCACTTCTGCACAGTTACTGAAGGACAACAGTCTATATGTGCATATATATGTATCTTCCCCAACTATGATGGGGTTACATTCCCAATAACTCATTGTAAATGGAAAATATCATAAATTGGAAATGCATTTAGTTGAGCACAGTGCCTCACACCCATAATCCCAGTTCTTTGGGAGAAAAATGTGAGAGGATTACTTGTGGCCAAGAGTCAGAGACCAGCCTAGGCCATCTCTACAAGAAATTAAAAATACAGTTCAGAAGGTAGTGCACTCCTGTAGTCCCAGCTACTCAGGAGGCTGAGGTAGGAGGATCTCGGGAGCCCAGAAGTTCAAGGCTGCATGCAGTGAGCTATTATCAAGCCACTGTGCTCTAATCTGGGAGACAGAGTGAGATTTTGCCTCCAATTAAAAAAAAAAAAAAGAATAGAGATGATGTTCAAATATTTCTGGTGATTTTGGCTTTAAAAACCCCAAATTTTTTCAACTGAAAAATCTGGATTTGGGGCTTCTCTTTTTTTTTTTTTTGTAGAGACAGAGTCTCACTTTACTGCCCTCGGTAGAGTGCTGTAGCGTCACAGCTCACAGCAACCTCCAGCTCTTGGGCTTATGTGATTCTCTTGCCTTAGCCTCCCGAGCAGCTGGGACTACAGGCGCCCGCCACAACACCCGGCTATTTTTTGGTTGCAGTTTGGCCGGGGCTGGGTTTGAACCCACCACCCTCGGTAAATGGGGCCGGCGCCCTACTCACTGAGCCACAGGCGCCGCCCCCAAGTGGCTTCTCTTGAAAAACCCAAAGATGTGGCCACACTGGATCATGCCCTGGAACTTGGCCACACGGAGCTGCTCTGAGTGGCTGATGCCCCCTTCCTGTAGGGGGCGTGAGGTCACTTTCCTGTTGGCCAGCGCCCCACCCCCAAATCCTCCATCGAGTTTCCCGCCGGCGGTGTTGACATCTGAGCTTGTGGCCCCACTGTCAAGGCAGCCTGCTGACAGGGACGGGACGGGCAAACTGTGTCCCAGTGGGGGAGGACTGGCTACAGTACTTGGAAGATCATTTGGAACCCAACCCTTTTCCACCCCCTTCCGCATCCAGCCCTCGCCGTCGCTCCCCGGACTAGGGCACCCGCCTGGTCCCTGACCTCCCCGCTCCGGTCCGCGCCCCCTAAAGTCGGTACTCCCCGCAGCGACCTGAGGGCGCCAACGTACACCTCAATCATTTCCAATCCGAGCCATGATCCAAATGAACGGCCACCAGGCGGTGCCAGTGTACACCCGAGTCTTTTCCGATCCATCAGAATCCAATACAATCTGAGCCAGAATCCTCCCAGCAGTCCAGAAGGCCCTTTGAGATCTGCCCCTTCACTTCCCAGCCTTCACCTCCTCCCTCTCGGACTCTAGTTGTTAAACACTCTCCTGCCTTTGCTCTGCTTCCTCAGCCGGGAACTTTTTCCTGATCTCCAAACTCCGTGCTCCCTGTACCTATTCAAATGCCACCTTCTCCGAGAAGCCTTCTCTGACTGTCCTTTAAAAAGAGACAGCTGGTTGGGGCGGCGCCTGTGGCTCAGTGAGTAAGGCTCCGGCCCCATATGCCGAGGGTGGCGGGTTCAAACCCAGCCCCGGCCAAACTGTAACAAAAAAATAGCCGGGCGTTGTGGCGGGCGCCTGTAGTCCCAGCTGCTCGGGAGGCTGAGGCAAGAGAATTGCGTAAGCCCAAGAGTTAGAGGTTGCTGTGAGCCGTGTGACGCCATGGCACTCTACCGAGGGCGGTACAGTGAGACTCTGTCTCTACAAAAAAAAAAAAAAAAAGAGAGAGAGACAGCTGGCAAGGTGGGGTGGCTCACGTCTGTAATACCAGCACTTTAGGAGACAGGCGGGAGGATCAGTCAAGGTCCCGAGTTCCAGAAAAACATTAGCAAGAGCTAGATCCCTTTACAAAAAATAGAAAAATGACTCAGGTGTGGTGGTGCATATCTGTAGTCCCAGATACTTGGGAGGCTGAGGCAGGAGGATGGTTTGAGCCCAGGAGATCCAGCTTGCCATGAGCTACAATGACACCACTGTGCTCCAGCCTGGGTGATAGAACAAGAACTTGTTTCAAAAATAAATAAACAAATAAAAATAAATAAATAAGGGGCGGCGCCTGTGGCTCAGTGAGTAGGGAGCCGGCCCTATATGCCGAGGGTGGCGGGTTCAAACCCAGCCCCGGCCAAAACTGCAACAAAAAAATAGCCTGGCGTTGTGGCGGGCGCCTGTAGTCCCAGCTGCTCGGGAGGCTGAGGCAAGAGAATCGCGTAAGCCCAAGAGTTAGAGGTTGCTGTGAGCCGTGTGACACCACGGCACTCTACCCGAGGGCGGTACAGTGAGACTCTGTCTCTACAAAATAAATAAATAAATAAATAAAATGTACCCCAGCCCAGTGCAGTGGCTCACACCTCTAATCCTAACACTCTGGGAGGCCGAGGCAGGTGGATTGCTTGAGCTCAGGAGTTCGAGACCAGCCTGAGCAAAAGTGAGACCCTTGTCTCTACTAAAATAGAAAAACTGAGGCAAGAGGATTGCTTGAGCTCAAGAGTTGGAGGTTGCTGTAAGTTATGACGCCATGGCACTCTACCCAGGGCAACAGCTTGAGATGCTGTGGCAAAATAAATAAATAAATAAATAATAGGCTCGGTGCCTGTAGCTTAAGCGGCTAAGGAGCCAGCCACATACACCAGAGCTGGCGGGTTCGAATCCAGCCTGGGCCTGCCAAACAACAATGACAACTACAACCAAAGAATGGCTGGGCATTGTGGCAGGCACCTGTAGTCCCAGCTACTTGGGAGGCTGAGGCAGGAGAATCGCTTGAGCCCAGGAGTTGGAGGTTGCTGTGAGCTGTGATGCCACAGCACTCTACCCAGGGCGACAGCTTGAGGTTCTGTCTCAAAATAAATAAATAAATAACAAAAAATATAAATATACCAAAGAAAAAAGACCAGAAGTTCACAAAGGCCATTGATTTTTGGTTCAACACTGACAGCAAGGATAATTGTAATAACAGCATGGTAACTAGCCTTTCCTGAGCTCTCATTATGACCGGGGTGCTGTCTTAAGTACCTCCTAAGTTTCGATCTATTTACACTCATGATAATTCAATAAAATGAGTGCCATTGACTGGGTACCCGCAACTCAGTGGTTAGGGCACCAGCCACATACCCTGAGGCAGGTGGGTTTAAAACTGGCCCAAGCCTGCTAAACAACAATGACAACAACAACAACAAAAAATAGCCGGGCATTGTGGTGGGCACCTGTAGTCCCAGCTACTTGGGAGGCTGAGGCAATAGAATCACATGGGCCCAAGAGTTTGAGGTTGCTGTGAGTTGTGATGCCACAAAACTCTATCAAGGGTGACATAGTGAGACTCTGTCTCAAAAAAAACAAAAATGGGGGGCAGCCCCTCTGGCTCAGTGAGTAGGGCACTGGCCCCATATACCGAGGGTGGTGGGTTCAAACCCGGCCCCGGCCAAACTGCAACAAAAAATAGCAGGGCGTTGTGGTGGGCACCTGTAGTCCCAGCTACTTGGGAGACTGAAGCAAGAGAATCGCCTAAGCCCAGGAGTTGGAAGTTGCTGTGAGCTGTGACCCCACAGCTCTCTACCAAGGGCGACACAGTGAAACTCTGTCTCTTAAAAAAAAAAAAAAAAAAAAGGGTGCCGTCATTATTTTCATTTTACAGCTAAAGAAACTGAGGGACAAACGTTAAAACACCCAAGGTTACAGAGACATTAAGTAGTACAGCTGGAATTCAGACCCAGACCTCAACCTCAGTCTTAACTACCACATAGATGTTGGTGTACACTGCTTCCTTTTTTTTTTGAGACAGAGTCTTAAGCTGTCACCCTGGGTAGAGTGCTGTGGCATCACAGCTTACAGCAACCTCCAACCCTTGGGCTTAAGCGATTCTCTTGCCTCAGCCTCCCAAGTAGCTGGGACTACAGGCACCCGTCACAATGCCTGGCTATTTTTTTTTTTTTTTTTTTTTTTTGGCCGGAGCTAGGTTTGAACCCGCCACCTCTGGCATATGGGACTGGCGCCCTACTCCTTGAGCCACAGGCGCTGCCCTTATTTTTTGTTTGTTTATTTCAGTTGTCATTGTTTAGCTGGCCTGGGCTGGGTTTGAACCCACCAGCTTGCATGTTTGTGGCTGGTGCCCTACCCACTGAACTACGGGCTCTGCCTGCACAGATGGCACACTTAACATACAATCTTTTTTATTTTAAAGTATGGTATCTGTCCCAGTCTTAGTGGTGCAGTGGTGTGGAAAAACAGTCCCAATATGTCAATATGTTGCTAACTGGACACACCAGTTTCCAAAGTTGTACATTCAGAAGAACTCCTCCCCCCTTTTTTTAAAAAACTAGCACAGGGCGGCGCCTGTGGCTCAGTGAGCAGGGCGCCAGCCCCATATGCCGAGGGTGGCGGGTTCAAACCCAGCCCCGGCCAAACTGCAACAAAAAAATAGCTGGGAGTTGTGGCGGGCGCCTGTAGTCCCAGCTGCTCGGGAGGCTGAGGCAAGAGAATCGCGTAAGCCCAGGAGTTAGAGGTTGCTGTGAGCCGTGTGACGCCACGGCACTCTACCAAGGGTGGTACACTGAGACTCTGTCTCTACAAAGAAAAAAAAAAAAAAACTAGCACAGATATCTGTTCTGAAGAGAAAAATAACTGGAGGAAATTCAACAAAAACACCAGTGTTGGTGGGCTTTGGTTGATTTTTTTTTCTCATGTGGGCTTTCCTCAAATTTTTCACAAAATGTCTCTAACAAGCATATTTCTTTGGTACTCAGAAAAAAAATACTTTGCAAAGAAAATGGAGTGATATTACAATTGTTTTTGTCTTTGTTTTTGTTTGAGACAGAGTCTCACTTTGTCACCCTCAGTAGAGTGCCCTGGCCTCACAGCTACCAGCAACCTCAATCTCGGGCTCAAGCGATTCTCTTGCTTCAGCCTCTCAGGTAGCTGAGACTACAGACGCCTCCCACAATGCTCTGCTATTTTTAGAGACAGGGTCTCGCTCTGGCTCAGGTTGGTCTCTGACTCATGAGCTCAGGCAATCCACCCGCCTCGGCCTCCCAGAGTGCTAGGATTACAGGCGTGAGTCACCGCGCCCAGACGTAGAATTGTTTTTAAAAGGTGACCCAGGGCAGAAACCCAAGCTGAATTATTCTTGGGAGTGTTTTCTCACTGTCTCAGCAGATGCTCGTTACTGGGCCCGGCGGGGATACTGGGAACCAGGACCTCAACTTGGACCAGGACAAGTGAGAGACAATTTGGGGAAATAAAATACAGCTCTGACCTGAAACTTACCCAGGTCCTCAGGGGTCATGAAAAACAATTCCACCCAGCATAGGAATTTTCCTTGCAGGCTGTTTTCAGACTGTTTTCTGTACCTCTCTTTTAGATCTGGGAGAGTCAGCGTATGAATTTCTTGGTTGCCTTACTGTGTACCAGGGGCTGAAATAGCCTGGAATCTTCCCTCTCTTCCTCAGAGGTGGGCACTATTGTGATACCCATTTTGCAGGTGGTAGACCTGAGGCTCAAAGGGAGAAGCCATATGCCCCAGGCCACAGAGCTTGCAGCAGAGGAACTGAGATCTGAAGGCCATCTCTGGACTCCAGTTAATGCTTCTTTCTGATGAGTGGCATCTGCCCATTCACTAATTCATTCAAGTTTTCACTAAATAAACATCCACTGAGCACCCAGTGTATGCTAACCACCATGTGAAATAAGCAGGTGTGGTCCTTGCCATCCTGAACTCAGATAGGGATAAAATAGGGATTCAGATGTGTAAACAATTACTTTTTATTTTATTGATTTGTTTACTTGTTGTTTTTTTTTTTGTTTGTTTTTTTGTAGAGACAGAGTCTCACTTTATGGCCCTCGGTAGAGTGCCGTGGCCTCACACAGCTCACAGCAACCTCCAACTCCTGGGCTTAAGCAATTCTCTTGCCTCAGCCTCCCAAGTAGCTGGGACTACAGGCACCTGCCACAACGCCCGGCTATTTTTTGGTTGCAGTTTTGGCCGGGGCCAGGTTTGAACCCGCCACCCTCGGTATATGGGGCCGGCCCCCTACCGACTGAGCCACAGGCGCCGCCCTGTTTACTTGTTTTTTGAGACAGGGCTCTGCTCTTTTGCCCAGGCCAGAGTGAAATTGCCTCTTTTTTTTTTTTTTTTTTTTTTTTTAATTTGGCCGGGGCTGGGTTTGAACCCGCCACCTCCGGCATATGGGACCGGCGCCCTACCCGCTGAGCCACAGGCGCCGCCCGAAATTGCCTCTTAATAGCTCACAGCAACCTCAGATTCCCAGGCCCAGTGATCCTCCTGCCTCAGCCTTCCAAGTAGCTGGGACCACAAACATGTGTCACCACACACAGCTAGCTTCTCTATCTTTTGTATAGATGAGGTCTTGTCCCAGCTGGTCTCAAGTGATCCTCTCACTTCAGCCTTCCAAAGTGCTAGGATTACAGGTGTGAATTACCATGCCTGGCCAGAGAATTACAATATCTGACTCAGCTTCTTTCTGAGAACATTAGATGATGGCAATCTCACCACCAGTTGAAGCAGACTGGCCCATTATCTGGTCTTATCTACCTGTGTTAGAGCAGTCTGGGCAGGTATAGCAAAAATACTATAGACTGGGTGACTTAGACAATAAGCATTTCTTTCTCACAAGTCTGGAAACTGTGGAGTCCAAGATCAAGGCACTGGTAGATTCCGTGTCTGGTGAGGACTCCCTTCCCAGTTCATAGATGCTCAACTTCTTGCTGTGCCCTCATATGTCAGAAGTGAGGCAGCTTGCAGGGCCTCTTTTATGTGGGCACTAGTCCCCCTTATAAGGGCTCCACCTTCGTGACTTATTCACCTCCCAAAGGCCCCACTTCCTAATACCATCAACTTGGGGGTTAGGATTTCAACATATGGATTTTGGAGGGACACAAATACTCAGTCCATAATGCCCCACGTTCCTTGGCCCAGGAAGCACTCAGACCTTCACAAAACAAAGAGACCTCTGAAAACACAGCAGCCACACTCAGAAGTCAGACCTTCCATCCGGATTGCCACCCCCACCACGTGGGCCCAGCTTCCAGAAACGCCTCCTGGAGACTCTCAGGGCATCACCTGGCACCTGTGATGTGTTTAATGACAGTAAACAGAGATGTACCAGTGGGCACCTATGTCTACCTGCCAATATCTAAAAGCAAAATGAACCCATGGCCATTTTTGATTACAAAAGCAGCTTGTGCTATAATTCTACTTGTATGAAATGTCTAGAATAATCCACGTCCAGCCTGAGCAAGAGCAATACCCTGTCTCTCCTAAAAACAGAAAAATTGGCTCAGCACCCATAGCTCAGGGGTTAGGGTGCCGGCCATATACACTGAGGCTGGCAGGTTCCAACCCAGCCTGGGCCTGCTAAACAACAATAACAACTGCAACAAAAAAATAGCTGGGTGTCATGGCAGGCACCTGTAGTCCCAGTTACTTGGGAGGTTGAGGCAAGAGAATTGCTTAAGCCCAAGAGTTTGAACTTGCTGTGAGGTGTGATGCCACGATTCTTTAGCAAGGGTGATAGAGTGAGATTCTGTCTCAAAAGAAACAAACAAACAAAAAAATAAATAAAATAAAAATAGAAAAATAAGCTGGGCATTGTGCTGGGAGCCTGTAGTCCCAGATACCCGGGAGGCTGAGCCAAGAGGAACACTTGAGCACAGGAGTTTGAGGTTGCTGTGAGCTAGGACCCTATAGCACTCTACTAGGGTGACAGAGTGAGACTCTGTCTCAAAAAAAAAAAAAAAAGTGATCTCTCTTTACAAGTAAGTATTATCCAGCTGTAAAAGAAATGAGGCACGGACACAGGCTACAATGGATGAACCTTGCAAACATCCCACTAAGTGAAAAGCAACCAACCATGAATTTGATTCCACTCCTATGAAAGTCCAGAATAGCAGATTTGTGGTTGCTTAGGACTAAGAGAATTGACAATAGTGGGGAGGAAAGTGAAAGGTAAAAGGTGTGAGGTTTCTTCTCCAGGTGATAACAGTGTCCTCAAATAGATTGGCTGATGGTCACATAACTCTGAAAAGCCATTGAATTGTATACTTTCAATGGGAGAATTGGATAGTATGCAGAACATATTTTAGTAAAGCTACTTAAAAAATAAAGGTCTGGGTATGGTGGATCATGTCTGTAATCTAGTGAAACCCCATCTCTACAAAAAATTTTGAAAATTAGCCAGGTATGGTAGTGGCGGGTGATTGTAGTCCCAGCTACTGTGGAGTCTGAGGCAGGAGTATTGCTAGAGCTCAAGGGTTAGAGGCTGTAAGCCGTGATTGTGCCATGACACTCCAGTCAATATGACAAGTCCTTATCTCTAAAATGACAAAAAAAAGTTAAAATTTATGGGCTGGGCATGGTGGCTCATGCCTGTAATCCTAGCACTCTGGGAAGCTAAGATGGGTAGATTGCTTGAGCTCACAGGTTTGAGACCAGCCTAGGCCGGAGCAAGACTCTGGCTATTTTTAGAGACTGGGTCGGTGCCTGTAGCTCAGCGGCTTAGGGACTAGCCACATTCACCAGACGTGTGGTTTCAAACTCAGCCCAGGCACGAACAACAATGACAACTACAACAACAAAATAACTGGGCGTTTTGTTGGGCTCCTGTAGTCCCAGCTACTTGGGAGAGTGAGGCAAGAGAATCACTTAAGTCCAAGAGTTTGAAGTTGCTGTGAGCTATGACACCATAGCACTCTACTGAGGGCAACATAGTGAGATTCTGTCTCAAAAAAAAGAAAAATAATAATAACAGAAAATAAAAATAGCCAGGCATTGTGGTGAGCACCTGTAGTCCCAGTTACCTGAGGCAAGAGGATCACTTGAGTCCAAAGAGTTTGAGGTTGCTGTGAGCTATGATGCTACAGCACTCTACCAATAGCAACAAAGTGAGACTGTTTCAAAAAGATAAATAAAATAAAATTTAAAAATTAAAAAAATAATAAAAAGTTTGCAAAGCGTGAAGTAAGGAGAAGCTGCAAGCCAAGCTGTGCTCCCAGGGTTAGGCAGTGCGTGCAGCACAGAGGTTGCCTTAGCAGGAAAGTTGAGGTTAGGGCAGCTTAGTGACAAAAGCAAACCATTGGCTTGGCGCTTATAGCTCAGCAGCTAGGGTGCCAGCCACATACACCGGAGCTGGTGGGTTCAAATCCAACCCAGGCCACCAAACAACAATGACAACTACAACCAAAAAATAGCCGGGTGTTGTGGCGGGCACCTGTAGTCCCAGCTACTTGGGAGGCTGAGGCAAGAGAATCACTTAAGCCCGAGTTTGAGGTTGCTGTGAGCTATGGCACGACAGCACTCTACCCAGAGCAACATAGTGAGACTCTGTCTCAAAAAAAAAAGCAAACGGGCAGCGCCTGTGGCTCAAGGAGTAGGGTGCCGGTCCCATATGCCGGAGGTGGTGGGTTCAAACCCATCCCCGGCCAAAAAAAAAAAAAAATGCAAACCATCGCCCAACTAGCAATCATTTCCTTTGTTGTCTCAAAAAAATGGGCTATGACCTTCTTTTGTGGCCTGAAACCACAGAGGAACTTCCTATTGTGGGATTTCCCCGCCGCCACCACCACCACCACCACCACCACCACGATGTCAGAAGCTTTCTGCTCCTAGGTTTTGGGAGCAAACAAGGTTTTGGCTCCACCTCCCTTGAGGCCTCTCCTTTCTCTTCTGTGTCTGGCCTTGTTCCCTAAGACTCATTGCTTTTTCCTCTGCCACCTTCTGCACCCCAGGTGGCTTTGTCCCAGATGGGGTTCCTAGGAAGCCACTGCTGAGATAAGGATTTAAGTATTATGTAAATAGTGTGTCTGGGAGGTGACCCCAGAAAGCACCAGTTGGGAAGAGTGGACAGGCATGAGTTTGCTAGGGCTGCTATGACAAAGTGGCACAGACTGGGTGGCTTATACAGAAGAATACAGTGTCTTAAAATTCTGGAGGCTGGAAGTCCAGGAACATGATGTCAGCAGGGCCGATTCCTCCTGACACCTGTCTCTGTGGCTTGCAGTCTATGTATGTGTCCAAATCGCCTCACCTTATAAAGACGTTGGTCACATTGGATTAGAGTTTATCCTAATAACCTCATTTTTATTTCCTGACTTCTTGATTGATTGTGATAGCGTCTCACTTTGTTGCCTGGGCTAGAGTGCAATGGCATCATCATAACTCACTGCAACCTCAAACTTTCCCACTCAAAAGACCCTCCCGAGTAGCTGGGACTACAGGCATGGGCCATCATACCTGGCTAATTTTGCTATTTTTTGTCAAGATGGGGGTCTTTCTATATTGTCCAAGCTGGTCTCAAATGCCTAACCTTAGCTTCCCAAAGTGCTGCAGGTGTGAGCAACCATGCCTGGCCAAGAACACCTTTTTTTTTTTTTTTAAGAGACAGAGTCTCACTTTGTTGCCCTTGGCAGAGGGCCAAGGCGTCACAGCGCACAGCAACCTCTAGCTTTTGGGCTTAGGCGATTCTTTTGCCTCAGCCTCCGAGTAGCTGGGACTATACGTGCCTACCACAATGCCCAGCTATTTTTTTTTATTTATTTAAAAAAATTTTTTTTAATTTTTAATTTCAGCTTCCTTGTTCATTCTTCTTCGTCTGAAGTACTCTTTTTTGTTGTTCATTTCCTTCTTTCTCTGGCTATGTTTTTTTTTGTTTGTTTGTTTGTTTTGTTTTGTTTTGTTTTTGAAGTTTTTGGCCAGGGCTGGGTTTGAACCTGCCACCTCCAGCATATGGGGCCGGTGCCCTACCCCTTTGAGCCACAGGCACCACCTCTGGCGATGTTTTTGATGTTAGTAGAGACGGGGTCTTACTCTGGCTCACTGCTGTTCATACTGGTCTCGAACCTCTGAGCTCAGACAATCCACCCGCCTCAGCCTTCCACAGCGCTGGGACTACAGGCGTGAGCCACCACACCCGGCCTATTTTTATTCTTTTTTTGAGACAGAGTCTCACTTATTAACCCTCGGTAGAGTGCTGTGATGTCACAGCTCACAGCAACCTCCAAATCCTTGGGCTTAGGCAATTCTCTTGCCTCAGGCTCCCGAGCAGCTGGGACTAAAGGTGCCCGCCATGATGCCCAGCTATTTTTTCGTTGCAGTTTGGCCGAGGCCGGGTTCAAACCTGCCACCATCAGTATGTGGGGCCAGTGCCCTACTCACTGAGCCAAAGGCACTGCCCGAAGAACACCTTCTCAACACATGGGCTCACCCTAACCCAGTGTTCCTCAGGACAATCATGCTCCCACCCCACCCCAAAGACATTTGACAATGTCTGGAGACATTTTTGGTTTTCACACTGGGATGAGGGGTGCTACTGACATTGAGTGAGCAGAAGACAGGAATGCTCCATATCCCTGAGTATTCAGGACAGTCCCCTTCCCAAAGAACTATCCAGCCCAAATGTAACAGTGCTGAGGCTGCAAAACCTTGTGCTAACCTTTGACGTGGGTCCTCCAGTTACATCTGTCTCACAAGTGAGGAAACTGAGGCCCTGACAGTTTGAAAGGTCACACAACTCTAGAGTAAAGATAAAGGCATCTTTCCTCTCAAATTTTTCTTAAGACAATGTTTAGTTATGTGGAAATAACAGCAGGGTCATGAGCTATATATCTGTTCAGATTCAATAATTCGTGTGTGTATTCGCGTGCACACGCATGTGTATATGGATATATGTGTGTGTGTATTGTAGTAAAACTTTGAGCCAGCTAAAAATTAGGGTGGTGCCTGTGGCTCAAGGGAGTAGGGCATCGGTCCCATATGCTGGAGGTGGTGGGTTCAAACCCAGCCCTCGCCAAAAACTGCAAAAAAAAAAAAAATATATATATATATGTATATATATATTAAAAATTAGCCAGGTGTGGTGGTGCACACCTGTTGTCCCAGCTATTTGGAGGGCTGAGATAGGAGGATTGTGTGAGCCCAGAAGTTAGGGGCTGTAGTGAGCTATGGTCACACCATTGTACTCCAGCCTGGGTGACAGAGTCACCTCTAAGAATAAAATTTAATTTCTATCTCTAAGAATAAAAATTAAGTAAAAAAACTTTGCAAAGTGAGTTGTTCTACACGTCACCCCTATATGTCTCAAAAAAATCTCCTGAAAACAAGGACAGATAACCACATTCCTATGATCCCATGGGTCCAACTGTCCCTGCAAATGTCTCTCTACATAAATACAGTAAGATTTCCTTTTGGGGGAAGTGGAGAGTTCTAAGAATTTTAACACATACACAGATTTATGGAACAACCAGCATCACAGCTGTTCGCAAGACAAGCTGGTATTGTGAGCCAAGTAGCAAGATTCAAACCCAAACCCCTAGGCATCTAACCATCATGTGGATGTTGCCACCTCCTCTTTGCAGAGCTTCTGGGCTAAGAAAACATGGTCTAAAAGATGGAGTTTTGTTAGAGTTATTGCCACATGCTTTGAGAGATTGTGGGAAGAAGGAAATGGGGTTTTGGTGCAAATGCTGGCTCTGGGTTCAAACCCTAACTCCATCACTGTTAGCTGGGTCACTCAAGTCTTGCCCAGCTTCAGTTTTTGTTTTTGTATCTGGTGATTGATCTTGGAATCTTCTTCTCATAGGACCAGGGTGTCTATACAATCAGATAAATCACTACTGATAAAGGAGTCATCAGAGGGTGGAGGTAGGATGCACACAATGGCTCATGCCTGTATTCCCAGTGCTTTGGGAGGCTGAGGTGGGAGGATCACTTGAGACCAGGAGTTTGAGGCCCCCTGAGCAACATAGCCAGAAACCACCTCTAAAACAAAAGAATATAAGCCCATTTTTAGCTGAAGCAATGATTTATAGGGCATATCTATACATGTATATGCACCCTGTTTGGGATCTTGGTTTTCTCATTCCAACCATTTCATGGGGTGCATGGAGGTAGTTTTCATTGTTTATTTTGTTGAAATATAATTCTCATTATTTTTCCAGGCTGTATAGTATTCTGCTGTGTCACCAGTGATGCCAGCTGCATGTATACACAGTAATTCAGATCTTGGTTATTTAAGCAATACTGCCATGAATACCTTCCTACGCACATTAGTTTTTTTTTTACATATACATGTGTTTATTAGGTTTCTACTTTTTGCCTTCACAAAATTAAAAAGGCTTAAAATTTAACAACAATAACAATGTTTAAGATAAGGACTAGAAACAAAAACCTCATCACACATTATTTTTTATACAAAGAATAGATGTCTAAAAGTGGACTTTTTGAGTCTGAGCATTCATAGCTTTATAATTTTGAAACTAGATAATTTTTCTCCATTTTATGCTAAATTTAATGACACCCCTGCCAGAAACCAGATGGGGGCCCTGCCCTGGCTTGCCACTACCCACAGGGCCAAGCCCAGCCTCCTGCTGTGAGATCCTGCAGGACCTGACTCTACTTGGTCCTCAACACTCACCCTCTCTTCCCTGCCCTATATGCCACAGTCACACACATAGCTTCTATGTCTCTTCTGAGTCTTTGCCTGTGCTGGACCCCTTGCCTGGAACTTCCTCTTTCCCCAACTCTCCTTGGTCAATTGACAGATATTAGAACTTTAGGTCCTAGCACTGACATGACCTCCTTCTAGAAGCCCCTCATGCCTGGATGATAGCAGGTGCTGAATGAATGAATGAAACAAATGAAGAGGGGAAGGGAGGGGCAGACTGTATGGGGACAGATGAGGGGTTGTGTGTGCAACAGGGATGAGCCCCCTCCTGGGCTAATGTGTTCCATAGTAAGCTTTTATTTTATTTATTTGTTTATTTGTTCTGGGCTGGGTTTGAACCCACCACCTCTGGCATATGGGGCCGGTGCCCTACTCCTTTGAGCCACAGGAGCCATCCACCACTCTTCCTTTTAAGTAGGAGAAAACCATGCTGGGAAATTCTGCTTCTCTGCAGGGGGACCTTGATTTTTTTGTTCCATGGGCCCCTCATCACTGGAAGTGCGTTAAACAAAACACCAAGGCTGGCAAAGGAAACCTATCACATTGTTTTTTTTGTTTGTTTTTTTTTTTTTGGCCGGGGCTGGGTTTGAACCCGCCACCTCCGGCATATGGGACTGGCGCCCTGCTCCTTGAGCCACAGGCGCTGCCCACATTGTTGTTTCTTTTTTCTTTTTTTTCACATTAGGTTTAAAATCAAAATATATTTTAATTGTGGCAGGATTTGTGCTCTTTTTTTTTTTTTTTTTTTTTTGTACAGAGTCTCACTTTATGGCCCTTGGTAGAGTGCCGTGGCATCACACAGCTCACAGCAACCTCCAGCTCCTGGGCTTAAGCGATTCTCTTGCCTTAGCCTCCCGAGTAGCTGGGACTACAGGTGCCCACCACAACACCCGGCTATGTGCTTTTTTTTTTAAGAGATGGAGTCTTGCTCTGTTGTTCAGGGTGGAGTGTAGTGGTGTGATCATAGCTCACTGCCCCCTCAAACTCCTGGGCTCAAATGATCCTCCTGCCTCAGCTTTCTGAATAGTTGGGACTACAGGAATCCACCACAACCACCCCTGGATAATTAAAAAAAAATTTTAGAGATGGAATCTAGCTGTGTTGCCCAGGCTGGTCTTGAATTCCTGGCCTCAAGTGATCCTCCTGCCTCAAACTCTCAAAGGGCTGGGGCTACGGTCATGAGCCACCAAAGCACGGCCTGGCCTGTGCTTCTTGTTAAATAGCTAAGTCCAGCGGCAAATCTAAAGACTACTGTCATTTAGAAGCAGAGGTGAAGGTGAGTGATGTTTCAGGGCATCTGCAAGTTGCCGGATGCAACCTGGAGATGTCTTGGCTCTTGCTGGGTAGTCACCAGATTTGCTGATGCTGCTGTTTATTGCCCACATTCCTAAAGGAAGGAAAAACTCAGTTTCAGAGGTTGGTGAAAACAAAGAGGCAAGATTTTCCCGTTCCAATTTCATGAACCCTACCCCCGAGCTCTATTTGCAGACTTTGTTTGGGTGTTGGGGGACCCTAGACAGTAGGATGTGATGAGAACATCTGGAATATCAGCAAACTTGAGCCAGGCACAGTGGCTCAAACCTATAGTCCCAGCTGCTCAGGAGGCTGAGGTGGGAGGATTGCTTGAGCTCAGGAGTTTGAGGTTGCTGTGAGTTATGATGATGCTATCACACTCCAGCATGGGTGACAGAGCAAGACCCATGTCTCTACGAAGGAAAGAAGGAAGGAAGGGAGGGAGGGAGGGAGGGAGGAAGGAAGGAAGGAAGGAAGGAAGGAAGGAAGAAAGGAAATAAAGAAAAGAAAATCAGCAAACTCGACAGAGATGTTACTGTGAGGAATAAGAAGTGAATTCCAGGGAAATACACAAGCTTCTAGACAGGAAAGCATCTGGCTACTGGGCCATCTGTTCAAAGAAAAACAGGAAGCCTGTGGTCTGCCCCTCTGGCCTCCCTAGGTTCAGCCTTTGTCTTTATGATTTAAACTCCCAAAGGCAGGCCTGGCCACCCTCAGCCAGCTTCCATCTTCCTTCTCTGGCTCCAGAAGCAGCAGGAGAAATAGTCCAACAAGGCAGCCTCTCCCTGGGGTTTGTGTTCTCTTGACAGTGTCTCACTGGCCCCCATCATGGGCTTGTAGGTTTAGCACTGAGGTCACTATGCCCATTGTACAGATGAGGTAACCAAGGTCCAGAGAGGTCCCAGGTCACACAGCCTGGCTGTGGCCAATCTGAGCCACAAATCCAGGTCTCTCTGGACTCTAAGTCCTGCTGTGACTGTTGCTACTCAGAGCTTGCTGCCAATTGCAAGACACCCATTCATTCATTCATTCATCAAGTGATTCACCTAATTGCAAAAATGCATCTGAAGAAGCAGAGGAGAAATTTCCCTGAAGATGACAGACATGGGTTGGAGTCTTATGACTCAAATGCTGTGTGATTAGAGGCAAGTGGCTGTCCCTCTCTCAGCTGCAGCTTCCCACACCTTTAGAATGGTGACCTAGCAGGATGATACTATCTCCTGGGGTCAGTGGCCGCCTATAGATGGCAAATGCTCAGTGCATACTTGTTGAATTGGCGTCCCCTGTGTGTTGCTCCGCATAAGGGAGAGAGGGACAGCCACCTGCCTCAAATCACACAGTATTTGAGTCATAAGACTCCAACCCATGTCTGTCATCTTCAGGGACACAAAAACATAGCATAATGCTCCGGTGATTCAAATAGCCATGTCCTGGGTAGAGGGAGGGGGATTGAAAGGATCACACATGTGGTGCATCTTACAAAGGTACATGTGAGCCTTGGCAAATGTGGAATGTAAATGTCTTGACAAAGTAACTAGGAAAATGCCAGGAGGGCTATGTGAACTAATGAGATGAAAATGTGTCAAATATTCTATGAAACAAGTGTATGGTGCCCCATGATCATATTGATGTACACAGCTATGATTTAATAAAAAAAATAAAAAAATAAAAAAACAAATAGCCGTGTCCTGGAACGAGCGCTTAGCAGCAAATCAGGAAAACAGAAGAGGTCTCAGAAATAGATATTTATGGAGCATTGACTCTAAGCCAGGTGCTGAGGGACTCCACGGAGACGAGCCAGCAATTGGAACATGCATGACTGGGGCTTTAATGGGGGATGCACAGGCAGCTGGAACAGGCATAAACTGAGATTTAAGGGATAGAGGAGGGGTCTAGCAGAGAGGGTCAGGAGGGGCATAGAGGAAAGGAGCTGGTTTTCAGGCCCACTCCTCCATCTCTTACTCAGACAGATGCCCACTTGCCAGTGAGTCACCCAGAGCCCATGACTTTTCACTTTCCCCTAAGTGCCACCACTGTCCTCGTCCACCTGATCAGAGCAGTCTCTCCTCCCTGGTTTGCCAGCTCCTGCCTCACACCCCACAATGTGTTCACTCCACAACAGTCAGAGGAGGCCAAAGTGTCCACCGCTGCCACGCTCAGCTTCTGTTTGAACAGCTGCCAGGGTTACTCCCAGCCCTGCCCAGCTGAGTCAGAGCTGGCTGTGCCCTGGAGAGGGACAGCCTCACCAATCAGGTCTGGCAGGCACTGAAGAAGTTGGGGTAGGCCTTTTGCTTGGAGGGATCTTTGAAGCCATGTTTCCACCAAAACAGGGCTCAATGCCCCATACTGGCTTCTATGAAGAATCGGCCTTCACAAAGACAGAGTGCTTGCTGCCCCAGGGCCAGACCTACCTCCTGCAACTGGCCACAAGCTCACATGGAGCAGACAAGGATACTAAAGCTCAGAGAAGTTGAAATATTTACCGGGGGTCACATAGCCGAACTGGATGGGGATCCTGCTGGTCTTTAGAGAATACCACTTTGGGGTCAGGGTCCCTGGATCTGAATCTTGATCTGACACTGATCTTGGATCTTACCCTAGGCAATAGGGTAAGACCTCAGTTTGGGATTTCCTCAATTTCTTCTTCTATAAAGGGGATAATGTCAGCATCCACACATGGAACAGTACGTGCAAAGGACCTGAGGTGGAGCTGTTTCCTGGTGTGTAGAAGAACGTCCAGGAGGTGGGGAGGTGGCTGGAATAGGTGATGGGGAGGAAGGGACGAGGAAGGAAGGTGAGAGGGACAGATCATGTGGTACCTTGTAGGCTGTGGGAGGTCTTTGGCTTTTTACCCCCAAGTGAGATGGGAAACATAGAAGGTCCTGAACAGAGGAGGGCACTGACATGACTCAGGTGTTGTCAGGTTCCCTGTGGCCACCAAGAGGGAGAACAAACTGGGGAAGGGGCTATATGGGAAGCCAGGAGACCAGATATAATGAGGGCTGAACTGGAACTAGGCAGGGGGAGATGAGAAATCCATGAATCGTTGCTTGTCTCTATGTTTCCTGTCCAGCCTGACTCCCAGAAGCTTGAGAGGCTAGGCAGGAACTCACTCTAGGTGGGGCACAGCAGGGCATGATGGGGGGGACTTATACCTCACTTCTCCCAAAGTGGCTGGGCCACCGGGGACAAGCTCCATGGGCTGCTGATGCATGTGTGTGGGTGTCACATGTAAGGCTATGAGCAGCCCTGTGTGGCCTCACCAGCTCAGACTATCCTGGACCTAAGTGGCCAGGTTTGGGGGTTGTCCCACAATCCATGCCTCTTTCCTGGGGGCTCAGGATCTGACAGTTACTCACTAGGCAATTGGGAGAAGTCACCCTGTCTTTGGGCCTCTCATCTGTAAACAGAGAATAAAACACCAGCACCCATACACAGAAATGAGAAGAGCAAGTGCAAAGGCCCCAAGGCACAGCCACATTCTAGCATTATGAGTCTCGAATTCTTCCTAGTAGATTTGATGACCAGGGCAAGTAGGGCTATCCAGGGGGAGGAACCTGCCTATGCAAAAGCCTGGAGGTGGGGAAGGGTGTGGGACACCCACAGGTGAGTGGAGGCTACAGAATTCTCTAAAACTGCTGCAGCAGGGCTGGGAGTGGGGCTGTTGGGGTGAGATTTGAGACCACAAATTAACCAAGACACCCCCACATCTTCCTTCCCGTGGAGGCGGCCAGACCAGTCCAGGCTTCCGAACTGGCTCATTTGAGTCCCACAGTCAGGTCCTGGGGTCACCTGTCCTGGCACCCCAGAGTCCAGCCAGACCCCTTGGCTTCCCCCACGCCGGACTGGGGTTATGGTTATTAGATGTGTGAACGTGGTTATTGTTGCCCAGCCATTGGTCAAAGGGCAGGAGAGCTAACGCCGCCGTCGCTTCCCTCCCTCCCTCGAGCGACCCCGCGCCCGGCCCACGCCCGCGGAGCCTCAGTTTCCTCAGCCGGGTCCCGAGCGCGCCTAGAGCTGCCCCTCCGGCCGGCAGGGGCAGCACGGAGCGGTCTGGGACACCCGGAAGGGCCCCGCCCCCGGTGCCGGCCCCGCCCAGCCCCGGCTGCCCAGAGGCTGGAGGTGGCGGTCGTCGCGGCGGGGCCCGGGCGCCGGGCTGCAATGGCTGTCGCTGAGCGCCGCGCCTTCGCGCACAAGATCAACAGGTAGCGGAGCTCAAGTCCCCTCACCGCCGCTCCCCACGTGGCCCCACCCCACCCCCATTCCCGCCGGGGCGCCTGAAGACCCAGTCAGCCCCCTTCCGCCCGGGCCTGGGTCCCGCCTGCTTCCTCGGGCCGGGGCTGGACGGAGGAGCAGCCGGGAGGATCGCGGGGGTCCGGGCTTGGGGGGTGAGTCCGGGCATGGAGCCCAATGCCGGCGGAGGTTCCCCTTCCGAGCCGGTGGGACGCGTGAGGGCGTGTCCCGAGGGCTTCCCGTAGGAGGCAGCGCAGGGATTGCTAGTTCCAGGAGCTCTACGAGCCCAGTTCCCGTCTGCTGACCCCACGCAGTCCCGGCGCCCTGGAGGGTTGGAGTGGGAGGACTTGACGTGTCCTCCTCTGTGGATTTGGGAACAGGAATGATGCTCCCGGTGGCTTTTGAAACTCCTCGTGGGGTTTCCCATCCCCTCCCCCACACACACACTCGGGGTCCAGTTCCCAGCTGTCGGTGGGGGGATTGGGGACAGCTGTGGACGCCCTCTCCCTCCTACCTCTTGCTTCTGGCTCTCCCAGCACAGTGGCCGCGCCTGGGATGGATGGGCGATTGTATGGACGGAGTGGGGGCTGGGGATATAACCAGCTGGTGGGCTGACAGAGGAGGGGACAGGCGCCAGGCGCTGGGGGATCCATTTCCATAGCCACCGAGGACTGTCAAAGACTCAGCTGCGGAGAATGTCAGACTCAATGGGGCTGAAAAACCCTGCCCTCAATTGCGGGGGTGGGGGAGAGGGCGTCTTTCTGACTAGGGTGGGTTCAGAATCTCAAGTATTCTTTAGACAGGGTGGGAGGACCTACCCTGATTGGCCCCCACCCCTAGGTGAAAGAGCCACCTGTGGGTTAATCCCTAGTCTGTTGGAAACAAAAGATCCCACTCCTGGAGGTGGATAGAGTGGGAAAGAGAAGCTTGATAAAGTAGGTCACCTGTTAGTGATCACTGAGGATGGGGAAGAAGGGGACTATTTTAGATATGGGACCTGGGTCCAAAAAGCAGCTCCTTTTGAACAAATATCTGAAGGAGGTGAGGGAGAGGGATCCTTGCTTTTTTGTGGAGCAAAAGAGGTCCAAATTCCAGGAAGGGCCAGTGCAAAGACTCAGAGGCAGGAAAAGAGAGAGGGAAGGAGACAGTAGATAGATTGTGCTAGCCCTTGTGGGCTAAGGGGAGAACTTTGACTTTGACCCCAAGTGAGGTGGGAGCCCTGGAGAGTTCTCAGCAGAGCATGATGGCTGGGCAGTTTTTACCTTCTTCTCTTGTCTCTGTCTTTCAATCATCTGTGTCAGCACTTTGGTGTCTCTGAGGCTGTGGGGGTTATTGCCATCTGTTTCTTTGTCTCTCAATCCATATGTCCTT
This sequence comes from Nycticebus coucang, assembly GCF_027406575.1. Lineage (NCBI taxonomy): Eukaryota > Metazoa > Chordata > Mammalia > Primates > Lorisidae > Nycticebus > Nycticebus coucang. The sequence goes on along the minus strand of NC_069782.1, from coordinate 65,081,171 downwards.
GGGTCCTGGCTTCCACTCAAGTGAGAAAGAGGGCTTTTTTCTTTGAGACAGAGCCGGAAAAAGAGGTCTCTAGCCCTGTCCTAGGGAACACATGCTGCAAAGCTCAGGTTAAAGAGCAGAGACAGATCCTGGGGTCCCTGGGAGGGGCTCAGTGGCTCAGTGAGTGGGGCACTGGCCCCATATACCAAGGGTGGCAGGTTCAAACCCGGCCCCGGCCAAACTGCAACAAAAAAAATAGCCTTGCGTTGGGGCAGGTGCCTGTAGTCCCAGCTACTTGGGAGGCTGAGGCAAGAGAATCCCCTAAGCCCAAGAGCTGGAGGTTGCTGTGAGCTGCGATGCCATGTCACTCTACTGAGGGTGACACAGTGAGACTCTGTCTCTAAAACAAAACAAAACAAAGATCCTGGGGCCCCAGTGAACTGTGAGCAAGTGACCCAAGGCTTCCAGAGCAACACAATGGCACCCGCCTATGTCTACATGCTCACCTATGGTCCTGTATTCATCTGTTCATTCATTTAATTGTTCATTTCACATATACTGGTTTAACCCATATGTTATATAGGTCCCAGATTCCTAACGAACAGATTCTTTTTTAAAAATAGATTTGGGGAGGGGCAAATTAAAAATACAAAATTTTATGTTAATAGATAACATGCACAAGTATTGTATACAATCCAATCTCTTTGTTTTCTTTTTTCTTTCTTTTTTTTTTTTTTGAGACAGAGCCTCAAGCTGTTGCCCTAGGTAGAGTGCTGTGGCATCAGAGCTCACAGCAATCTCCCAACTCCTGGGCTCAAGCGATTTTCCTGCCCCTGCCTCCCAAGTAGCTGGGACTACAGGCACCAGCCACAACGCCCGGCTATTTTTTGGTTGCAGCCATCGTTGTTTGGCACGCCCGGGCTGGATTCGAACCCACCAGCTCAGGTGTATGTGGCTGGCGCCTTAGCCACTTGAGCCAGAGGTGCTGAACCTCTTTTCTTTTTTTTTTTGAGACTGAGTTTCACTATGTTGCCCTCGGTAGAGTGATGTGGCATCATAGCTCACAGCAACCTCAAACTCCTGGGCTCAAGTGATTCTCTTGCCTCAGCCTCCCAAGTAGCTGGGACTACAGGCACCCGCCACAAGGCCTGGCTATTTTTTGTTGCAGTTGTCATTGTTGTGTAGCTGGCCGGGCTGGTTTAAACCTGCCAGCCTCATTGTATATGGCTGGCACCGTAACCACTGTGGTATGGATGCTGAGCTGTTTTTCTTTTTTTTTTTCGAAATGAAGTCTCACTATATTGCCCAGGCTGGTCTCTAACTCCTGGGTTCAAGTAATCCTCCCATCTCAGCCTCCTGAGTACCTGCCTAGGAATACAGGTACATGCCACCATGCCTAGCTAAATTTCCTGGCTTATGTAGTTGCCCAGGTGGGTCATGAACTCCTGGCCTCAAATGATTCTCCTGACTCAACCTCCCAAAGTGCTGGGATTACAAGTGTGAACCCAGCCAGCTTGTACTATTTTCAGTCTAACACTGTATAGAATGATAATAATGATTTGCCCTTATTATGCTGATCACCTCCTGGAATGTCACTTATTTGCCACCACAGTCCGTTGACTTAAGTTACAACTATTAAAACAGAGACTCAAAGTGGTTAAGTCACTCTTGGTCTCCAGTGGGGAAGTGAGTCCAGAGCAATCTCAAACTTTCCCTCTTCCTGCCCTTCTATATCCCAGAGCATGTTTATTTTACTTCTTTCCAGGTTTCTCTGACAGTAGCACTATCATTCCCAGCCTCAGTTGTCTGATATGAGGCAGTGTACGTTTCTCATTTAAAGAAATAATGATTTAGCTTGGTGCCTGTAGCTCAGTGGTTAGGGAGCCGGCCACATATACTGGGGCTGGCAGGTTCGAACCCGACCCAGGCCTGCTAAACAACAATGACAATTACAACAAAAAAAATAGCCAGGCATTGTGGTGGGGGCCTGTAGTTCCAGCTACTTGGGAGGCTGAGGCAAGAGAAGAGTTTGAGGTTGCTGTGAGCTGTGACACCACAGCACTCTACCGAAGGCAATATAGTGAGACTCTGTGTCAAAAAGAAAAAGAAAGAATGATTTCTTGGAGAGGTGGGAGGAAAATGAGTTGTACATGAGCAAGTTTCAAAATCCCAAGGTTAGGACTGGACCTGGTGGCTCACGCCTGTAATCCTAGCACTCTGGGAGGCTGAGGTGGTGGATCCCTTAAGCTCAGTAGTTAGAGACTAGCCTGAACAAGAGCTAGAGCACGTCTCTGAAAAATTAGCCAGGCATCATGGAGTTACCTGTACTCCCAGTTACTAGGGAGACTGAGGCAAGGGCATCACTTCAGCCCAAGAGTTTGAGGTTGCTGTGACCTATGACTCCATGGCACTCTAGCTTGGCACAATAGAGTGAGATTCTGTCTCAAAAAAAATAGGGCAGCACCTGTGGTTCAATGGGTAGGGCGCCGGCCCCACATACCGAGGGTGTTGGGTTCAAACTCGGCCCTGGCCAAACAGCAACAAAAAAATAGCCGGCATTGTGGCGGGCGCCTGTAGTCCCAGCTACTCGGAGGCTGAGGCAAGAGAATCGCCTAAGCCCAAGAGCTAGAGGTTGCTGTGAGCTATGATGCCACAGCACTCTACCAAGGGTGACAAAGTGAGACTCTGTCTCTAAAAAAAAAAAGAATACTACCAGGATTTTGAGATGTGTGTGTCGCCTTTTTCCTGAATATATTTGCAAACATAAGTGCACACATCTGTTATTATTTTTTTACCTTTTTAAAAACTGTGACATAGGGCGGCAGCTGTGGCTCAGTGAGCAGGGCGCTGGCCCCATATACCGAGGGTGGTGGGTTCAAACTCAGCCCCGGCCAAACTGCAACAAAAAAATAGCTGGGCGTTGTGGCAGGCACCTATAGTCCCAGCTACTCTGGAGGCTGAGGCAGGAGAATCTCCTAAGCCCAGGAGTTGGAGGTTGCTGTGAGCTGTGTGATGCCATGGCACTCTACCGAGGGCGATAAAGTGAAACTCTGTCTCTACAAAAAAAATAAATAAATAAAAAATAAAAATAAAAACTGTGACATAACATTCATTTTTTTGTTTGTTTGCTTTTGTTGTTGTTGAAACAGAGTCTCACTTTGTCAGCTACGGTAGAGTCCTCGGTATTTTGGGGAGGCCGAGGAGGAAGGATTCCTTGAGCCTAGGAGTTTGAGACCACCTGAGTAAGATAAGGACCCCATCTCTACCAAAAAAAAATAAATAAATAAAAAAAAAATAATAATAATAATGATAGAAAACTTAGCCAGGCATGGTGGTGTGCCCTTGTAGTCCTGGCTCTGTTTACTTGGCGAACATCAGGAGGCTTGTCTGTGCTGCCTGCAGTTGTCTGGCTCTGCCCTGTAATAGTCCCCTGATGCTTTGGTCAATGAACACATGAATTATTTCACTTTGGGGCTGTCATTATCAGGGCTACTGTGAACATTCATGGCCTTGTGTTTCCTTTTTTTTTTTTTTTGAGAGGAAGTCTCACTTTGTCACCCTCAACAGAGTGTTACAGCATTACAGCTCACAGCAACCTCAAACTGTTGGGCTCAAGCGATTTTCTTGCCTCAGCCTCCCAAGTAGCTGGGACTACAGGTGCCCAACACAACACCTGGGTATGTTTTTAGAGACAAGCTGGGCTGGCTTATGCTGGTCTCGAACTTAGGAGCTCAGGTAATCCACCTGCCTCAGCCTCCCAGAGTGCTAGGATTACAGGCGTGAGCCACCTCGCCTGCTTCTTGTGTTTCCAGCTAAGAATTTATACCTTGGAGTGGAATTGCTGGAATGGTGTATCTTCAACCTTGCTTGATAATTACAGTTGGTTTTTTAAATAATTACAAATGATCATTAGAGAAACATCTTTATAATCAGCTATACATTATGGCAGATTAGAGTTCTGATTGCTTCAAATCCTTTCTGGTGCTTATAGATGTGTCTTTACAAATTTCTGCTATAGATGTGTCCTTACAAATTTCTGCCAATGAGGAGTTTATATGATTTTTTAAATCTTTTTTTTTTAAGATAGAGTCTCACTTTGTTACACTCACTTTGTCGTAGAGTGCTGCGGTGTCACAGCTCACAGCAACCTCAAACTCTTGGACTTACGCAATTTTCTTGCCTCAGCCTTCCAAGTAACTGGGACTACAGGTGCCTACCACAACACCCAGCTATATTTTTGTTGTTGTTGTAGTTGTCATTGTTGTTTAGCAGGCTGGGGCCAGGTTCCAACCTGCCAGCCCCAGTGTATGTGGCTGGTGCCCTAACCACTGAACAATGGGCGCCAAGCCAAGTTTATATGATTTTTATATGGATTCGTTTTCTTTCCTCTTTGCTTTTATTTATTTATTTATTTATATATTTATTTTATTTATTTATTTTTTGAGACAGAGCCTCAAGCTGTCACCCTGGGCAGAGTGCTGTGCGTCACAGCTCACAGCAATCTCCAACTCCTGGGCTCAAGCAATTCTCCTGTCTCTACCTCCCAAGTAGCTGGGACTAGAGGCAGCCACCACAAAGCCTGGCTATTTTTTGGTTGCAGCTGTCATTGTTGTTTGGAGGGCCCGGGCTGGATTCGCACCAGCCAGCTCAGGTATATATGGCTGGCGCCTTAGCCGCTTGAGCCACAGGCGCCGAGTCTCCTCTTTGCTTTTTGCACGAGTGGGAACACACAGTGCCCAAGGCACTGTCTTTCTTATATCTGGCTTAGTGTCCTCCTTCCCCGTGAGGATAGACCTCAGTTAATCTGGGCAGCCCTGGGGTGTGAGCCATAGATAGTCTCATCTGAATTCCTGGTAATGCTACCACTTCATCTTTCTCCTTTGGTGTCAAGAGTCTCTTCTCAGGAGGATTTACCCCAACAGTATGCTGCAGCCAACCACCTTGTCGGTATAGTTTGTCCCACTGCAATTGTGAGATCACCTCCTGGGAAAAACCATGAAGTTCAGCTCAATATTTTGCCTCCTATTTGGAAGCATGCTCCATTGGGGGCCTCAGAAGCAGACATAATGTGGGGGTGAGAAAAAGAGAAGGTGGAGAGAAATCTCAGGTGAACACTCTGGGGGGACGAGGCGGAAGGGTCACTTGAACTCAGTAATTTGAGACCACCCTGAACAGGAACATGACACTCCCCTCATTTTTCACTAAAAATAGAAAAATTTGGCTCGGCACCCATAGCTCAGTGGTTATAGCGCCAGCCACATGCACTGGGGCTGACCGGGTTTGAACCCAGCCTGGGCCTGCTAAACAATGACAACTACAACAAAAAAAAATAGCCGGGCGTTGTGGCGGGCGCCTGTAATCCCAGCTACTCGGGAGACTGAGGCAAGAGAATCGCCCTAAGCCCAGAGTTGGAGGTTGCTGTGAGCCATGACGTCACAGTACTCTACCCAGGGCGATACAGTGAGACTCTGTCTCTTAAAAAAACAAAAAACCATTTCTGAGAAGGCGGCCTCTGTAACTCAGTAGGTAGGATGCCGGCCACAAACTCCTAGCCTGGATGGTTTGAACCTGGCCCAGACCTGCCAAACAACGACAACTACAAAAAAAAATAGCTGGGCGTTGTGGTGGGCGCCTGTAGTCCCAGCTACTTGGGAGGCTGAGGCAAGAGAATCGCTTAAGCCCAAGAGTTTGAGGTGGCTGTGAGCTGTGACTTCACAGCACTCTACTGAGGGTGACACTGTGAGACTCTGTCTCAAAAAAAATAAAATAGAAAAATTAGCTGGAGGCCAGGCATGGTGGCTCACGCTTATAATCCTAGCACTTTGGGAGGTCAAGGCGGGTAGGTTGCTTAAGCTTAAGAGTTCAAGACCAAGGGTGAGACCAGTCTCTAAAAATAGCCAGGTGTTGTGGCGGGTGCCTGTAGTCTCAGCTACTTGGGAGGCTGAGGCAAGAAAATCACTTGAGCTCAAGAGTTTGAGGTTGCTGATGGGGCGCCGCCTGTGGCTCAAGGAGTAGGGCGCCGGTCCCATATGCCGAAGGTGGCGGGTTCCAACTCAGCCCCATATGCCGAAGGTGGTGGGTTCAAACCCAGCCCCGGCCAAAAAACACACACACACACACAAAGAGTTTGAGGTTGCTGTCAGCTGTGACACCACAGCACTCTACCGAGGGCTACAAAGGGAGATGGTCTCAAAAAAAAGAATGAGACCCCATCTCTACTGAAAATAGAAAAACTAGGGCGGTGCCTGTGGCTCAGTCGGTAAGGCGCCAGCCCCATATATCGAGGGTGGCGGGTTCAAACCCAGCCCCGGTCAAAACTGCAAGCAAAAAAATAGCCGGGCGTTGTGGCGGGCGCCTGTAGTCCCAGCTACTCGGGAGGCTGAGGCAAGAGAATCGCTTAAGCCCAGGAGTTGGAGGTTGCTGTGAGCTGTGTGAGGCCACGGCACTCTACCAAGGGCCATAAAGTGAGACTCTGTCTCTACCAAAAAAAAAAAAAAAGAAAATAGAAAAACTAGCCAGGTGTTATGGCAGGTGCCTGTAGTCCCAGCTACTTGGAAGGCTGAGGCAAGAAAATCGCTTGAGCCCAAGAGTTTGAGGTTGCTGTCAGCTGTGACACCACGGCACTCTACCGAGGGCTACAAAGTGAGACTGTCTCAAAAACAAACAAAAAAACGACTATCCTACAAGGATGAGATTGCCCTTAGTGAGAAAACAGGAAAGATAGTGGGAGGCTGGTTTGTGCTCATACTCTGTACAAAATAAATGCCTGCAAGACCCCCATGTGGGCATGCAAAGGAGGCAGGTGTCACACAAGATGGGTCCAAGGATTCATCAGAGTTTAGACAATGTTGAAATCCTCAGACTGGGTGGGATCTCTGTGGTGAGAGGTTAGGGAGGTAAACAGATGGGGTAGGTTCTGATGCCCCCTGTTGTGGGCAATATGGAATGTACAGCCCTGAAAATCACAGACTGACCTTTGGCTGACCAGGGTTTGATGCTGGGCCCTGCTGACTTTGGCTGTGTGGATCAGACTTCCTTCTGAGCTTCACTAACCTTTGGTGTAAAAAGAGGGCCAGATGGACACGTGTCTTACAGGCATTATGGCTCATGCCTATAATCCCACACTTCTGGAGATTGAAATGGGAGGATCACTTGAGGCTAGGAGTTCAAGGCCAGCCTGAGCAATGTAGTGAGACTCCATCTCTACAAAAACTAGAAAAAACTAGCCAGGTGTGGTGGTGTATGCCTGTAGTTTCATCTATTTTGGAGGCTGAGGTAGGAGAATCATTTAAGCCCAGGAGTTCCAAGCTGCACTGAGCTGTGGTGATGCCATTGCACTCCAGCCAATGCAACAGAGCAAGACCCTGTCTTTAGGGAAGATAAAGAAACAGACCCGGAAATCCCAGCTGCCAAGGATTGTCTTTGAGAACAATGTGGTGACAGTGAGCCTTAACTGAGCATTTACTGTGTGCCAGGCTCTACATTCAAAACAGCTCAATAAGGTGGACACTAGCCTGAGACCCAAGGCCAAGAGAGGATCAGGCACTCACTTGTGCTCATAGTGGACTTCCATCTCCTTGGTGGTGTAGACCCAGCAGCAACATTTCCCCAATGCAGGGGCCTCTGTCCAAGGCCATAGGGTAAACATGACCTAGCCCTCCCTTCTTCCTCTTCCCTCCTCCGGGACAGCAGTTTCGGAATAGCTGGTACCAGGACAGCAGCTTTATCCTGTCCTCTGTCCTAGCATCTTTTGTAAATCACTCCCCAGCCCCTGGGTGTCAGGGTTCCTTCTAGAGGAGGCAGTCCCAACTTCAGCAATTTGAGGGCAAAATCCTAATTTTTAACATACTTTGAATTTCCTACAAGCTCTTCCCTCACCCACTCAGCCAGAAGAAGCAAGACTGCAGCTCGACAGACAAAAACCCCAGCAAATACAGGGACAGAGAAGGAAGGAGGCTGGGGTCTTAAACTGGGGCCCCCATGTTGAAGCAAGGTGGAAATCAAGTTTTGTTGGACCCACATGGATTTGAATTTGGAGGCCTCCAGCCAGGGCTAAGGCTCCCAGTGGCCCCAGTTTCCCCCATCCCCAGGGGCTGCTAGGTTTGCAATGGCATAACACTTTTTGGTGCATACCTTTCTATTATGAAAGTTTTCAAGCACATAGAAAAGTGGGAAGCAGGAAGGAAAGAGGCCAGCTAATCAGCTTTTCAATTTTAGGAAGAACCAAGGCCCCCTCTGGCTTTGGCCTACCTGCCCAAAGCCACACAGCTGAAAGATCTAGGGCTTCCCCTAATTCATTGGATTTGGGCAAGTTGAACCAAGAAGGAGAAAGGGAAGGAGTCACTCATTCTATTTAAAAATTAAAATAAAAAAGCCATTTATTGAGTACCTAATGTGTGTGGCCCTCTGTGGGAGGTAGGGTAGATTGCCTGGCGCTCTCCTTCCTAACAAGTTAACCTGAAGAAGCTGAGGGCCTGGGCCGTCCTTGCTTCCACTGGTTCTGCCTCAAATTCCTGCACTGACCCCCTCCCCTGGGAGTCTTGCCCTTTCATGCACCTCCTTCTTACCACTGAAGGCCAGTTCACATGCAGGTAGCCCAGGAATGCTGCAGCATCAACTTCTTTTCCTGGGGGTGCTTAAAAGGCCTCCAAGGCACTGCAGGCCTCTGACACAACAGCTTTGTCTCTGATTCCCTGATCAGCAGGATAGCTACAGATGGGTAAACTGAGGCTCATATGTGGGAATGATTTGTCCAAGGCCCCAGAGCAAGAACTGTTAATTATATCAGTAAAGAGATTAATTTAAATGTAAAATTTAAAAAAAAAGAAAGAAAGAAAGGGGCATTCTGGATGGGGCCCAGGAGGCAGGAGTGGGTGTGTTTAGGGAACCCCAAGGCGGGCAGAGGTCCTGGAGCCCAGCCACAGGGGAAGGGGAGATTGTAACCCCCTTAACCCCCATCTGGTGGCAGCACCTCCATCTATGCTCAGTGGGGAAGGGGTTGGAAGGTCCCCAGGCCCAGGTTTGGGGGAACTGGTGAGCTGTGTGGCCTAGGGCCCTGCGGCCTGATTTCTGTGGTTCCTGAAGTCTCAGTTCTCCTGTCCTAAATCCTGTTTCTGCCTTTATACAGCATGGATTCTCGTCCCATGCAGTGAACCTGTTGGCTCTTTAGCCTGAATTCCCATGGACCTGCCGCCTGAGTTTTCATACTCTCAACAACCCCTTTCCTGTCTTTCCCAGGACGGTGGCTGCAGAGGTGCGGAAGCAAGTGTCCCGGGAACACAGTGGTTCCCCACATTCCAGCAGGCGTGGCAGCAGCTCCCTGGGGGTAAGTATTTCAGGGATGACCCTCTAGGTCCCTGCCCTCTGGCAGCCAGAGATGGGCCTTCCCTTCTGCCTAGGCTATGTCCCACCCCCCTTGTACCCCTACCCTGTCCTGTGGGGAAACAGATGGAGGCAGCAGTGGCAGGGAGGGTAGCCCTGTCTTGGCCCTAGCATTGTCCTGTCCCTGTTTCTGTGGCCACCCTCCTTGCAGCTGCTTAAGGGTAGCCCTGTGTGTCAAGAGGGTGTGGCTTCTGTCTGATGTCTCCTCTCCTGCTGCCTGGACCACCCAGAAGGGGATGGGGAGGAGGACAAGGATCTTGGGGAGTGAGTAGAGGGGTGGAGCCCTCTTGCCCACAGGGCCTTAGGAATTGTCTCTTGCCTGGGCCTTAGTCAACATTTCTTTCCTTCCACCCTTAGTTCTTGCCTGACCAGGCCCTAGGGTGTGATTTCCTTCCTGGAGGGCCAGGCAAAGCTGAGGTGGGGGTGGGGAGTCTGAAGTCACTGACCTTCCTGGTCCCTCCACAGCTCCAGCACCCTCTATAGCTTCCACCTCCCTCCTCCGAAGCCAAAATGTACCTACCCCCACTTCACTCCCCACCCCCAACTCTCAGCCTCTGGGGCAGCAACGTCATAGCCACTTTGCTCCAACCCAGGTCCCACTCACTGAGGTCATTGAGCCCTTGGACTTTGAGGATGTGCTGCTGAGCCAACCACCAGATGCTGAGCCTGGGCCCCTCAGGGACCTGGTAGAATTTCCAGCTGATGACTTAGAGCTGCTGCTGCAGCCCCGGGAATGTCGGACCACAGAGCCTGGGTTCCCCAAGGATGGGTGGGTCCAGCCCCACAGCCTCTCCACCCATGACTCCGCCTGCCTCTGTGACCCTCCATTGATACCCCCTTCAAGGCAGACTTTAGAAATCAGTAGGCCCAAGTTCATCTCCTAGCATGGCTATGTGACTTTGAAAAAGTTGTCCTTCTGTTCTTCCATCTCCCCATCTCTGAAGTAGACAGAACATTCACATCCTCACTGGCTGTTGGAATGATTAACAGAGGCCCTGCCTCTGTTTACCCTGATTTTATTTTGCTACAGAAGACTGGATGCCCAGGTGAGGGCTGCAGTGGAAATGTACACAGAGGACTGGGTCATTGTCCATAGAAGGTGGGTTTATCTCACGGGCAGCTCAAGAAGGTCTGAGCCCAGAAGAGCTGAGATGTTGTCTATGGCCAGTCCTACCAATTGTTTGTTTGTTTGTTTGTTTGTTTGTTTTAAGACAGAGTCTCACTTTCTTGCCCCCGTAGAGTGGTGTGGCATTATAGCTTACAGCAAACTAAAACACTTGGGCTCAAGAGATCTTCTTGCCTCAGCCTCCCAACTAGGTGGGACTACAGGTGCCTGCCACAATGCCCAGCTATTTTTAGAGACAGGGTCTCCCTCTTGCTCGGACTGGTCTCAAACTCCTGAGCTCAAGTAATCCACCTGTCTCGGCCTCCCAGAGTGCTAGGATTACAGGCATGAGCCACTGCACCTCGCCCTCAGTCCTACTCTTTCTCTGTCTACTCTCCCTTCAAGGACAGATGGCCTTACAGGCATCACATAGGCCTTGGTAGGTGTGTGGGGGTGCACCGGGAGCTCCTGGGAGTCCTCACCACAACTACCTGCCCAGCCATGCTTCCTGCTAGGTACCAGCATCTGAGTGCAACATACAGCCCTATCACCTTGGAGATGCAGCGAGAACGGCAGAAGGCCCTCACCCACCAGGTCTTTGAGCAGGACGCTTCTGGAGATGAGAAGTTGGGCCCTGAGGACTTGATGAGGGAAACCTCAGCTGGGGTCATGGCAGGGGTATGTGTGTAGGCTCCAGCCCCAGCTTTTGGGCAAATATGACAGGAAATGACCTAAACAGCCTTGAGCCCTAAAAGAATTTTATTGTTTCCATGAATGGAAAGCTAGAGTGATAATTATAAACACTTACTGAGTGCTTAGTATGTACTAAATGCTTTATACTACTTCTCTTCTTTCATTTTATGAGTCAGGGCAATCATTACAACCATTTTACAGGTCAAGAAACTGAGGCATGGCAAAGTTATTAGAGGCTTTGCGTCTATGTTCAAGCTATATTTTGTCTGTCAACATTTGTTTATGCCAACAATAATACTTGTAAGAACTATTCTTGTTGTTTTCATGGTTATTACTTTTAGGTGTAAATGGGGAGACCGCGGCCCTTAGAATTGCAGGCAGAGATCCAGGGTCTCAAAGCTGAGCTGGGATTTGAACTAGGGCAATCTGGTCGTCACCGCATCTGAGTCTAGCCGGTCAGGAAGCACCCTCCTCTCCTGTGACAGTAGCAAAGTCCCATGGAAGTCTCTCTTTGGTCCATACTTTGGAGCCAATCTTGGGAGCTGGCAGATGTGTTCTGATTGGCCAGACAAGGGCCATGTGAAGCTCAGGATGAGAGATAGGAGTAGCCTCCTCAACAGGGGCTCCCCACTTCCATTAAGAAAGCGGCTGTGGGGTGGCACCTGTGGCTCAAAGGAGTAGGGTGCCAGCCCCATATGCCGGAGGTGGCAGGTTCAAACCCAGCCCTGGCCAAAAACTGCAAAAAAAAAAAAAAAGAAAGCAGCTGTGGAAAAGCCTTCATGTGACTTATAGTGGTGATCCTACCCCCAGCCCTTAGCTTCCCTGTCTCTGGAGTGAGGCGAAGGTGCATCTAGCTGGTGCTCAGTGCTTGCATGTTCTCCACTGTCAGGATGACTCCCAGCGCTGCTCGGGTTCCTCAGATGACACCCCTCGAAGCAGTGGTGCCTCTGGTATCTTTGACCTGAGGAACTTGGCAGCTGACTCACTGTTGCCCTCACTGTTGGAGCGGGCAGCCCCCGAGGACGTGGACCAGCATAATGAAGCCCTGCGCCGGCAGCACCGTCCCCAGGCCCTGCTCACCCTCTACCCAGCACCTGATGAGGTGGGTTCCCGCGGACCCAACAGTCCGACCAACATGTATCCCTATATATCGGCTTGGATGCTTACTGTATGCCCTATGTTTATTCAATAGCTTTTATATATGGACACCTAGTTTATCTGCCTATATTGATCTAACCAGCATTTATTTGGCACCTATTTTGACACCCCCCCCCTTTTTTTTTACTTTCTTTCTTTTTTTTTTTTTTTTGAGACAGAGTCATACTTTGTTGCCCCTGGTAGAGTGCTGTGACATTACAGCTCACAGCAACCTCAAACTCTTGGGCTTAAGTGATTCTCTTGTCTCAACCTCCTAAGTAGCTGGGACTACAGGTGCCCGCTACAATGCCCAGCTATTTTTAGAAACAAGGTCTCACTTTGGCTGGTCTCAAACTTAAGCTCAGGCAATCTGCCTGCCTCAGCCTCCTAGAGTGCTAGGATTACAGGCATGAGGCACCGTGCATGGCCCTTATGCACTATTTTTATTCAGTAGCTTTTTTATATAAACACATACTACATGCTACTATATTCATCCAACCAGCATTTCTTGGGCATCAACTGTATATTTCCATATTTATTCAATCAGTGCTTCCTATATCCCTGCTGTGTAGTTCTCTCTTTAATCAATATTTGGTCCATATATGCTTATATTTAGCCAGCCAACCTTTATTTGGCACCTTTTCTATGCTCCTATGTTTTTATTTAACCACTTATGAAGTGTTTGTTGTATACTCCTATTTAATCAGTATTTGTTGGCTGCCTAGTATATAATACTGTACATGTCCAATCAGCATTTATTAAATGCTTTCTATATATGCCTATGTTTATCCAACCAATTTGTAGTAAGTATCTGTTGTATAACTGTATTTCTTTGACTAATATGTCTGGGTACCTGCTATGTTATTGGCGTTAAGGATACAGTCATGAATAAAAAAGACCTAGTCTCTGCCCTTACAGTTCACTAGTGGAGGAGAGACCCCTCTACTGGGTAATTGTAATCTAAACAGTGTAATGCCATGATGAGGTGCTGGCAATTGTCCCTCACATGTCCCAGTCACATGGCCCATTGCAACAGGGCATTGTGAACACCTGAAAGAGGTACGTGTCCAAGCATCAGGGGTCAGAGAAAGAAGTGTCAGCTAAGCTGTGACCTGAGCAATGAGCAGATGTTGGCCAGACAAGGCAGAGGAGAGAAGAAGGGTATCCCCGGCAGAAGAAACAGCATGTGCAAAGGCTTAGTGGCAGGGGACTGAAAGATGTTTAATCAGGCCTGGGGGAGAGCTGGTCTTAGGCTGGGCATTCCAGGCCTTTCCAGGAGGATATGACCTAGCTTTTTCCCCTCACCCCTGGCTTTTGGCAGGATGAGACTGTGGAACGCTGCAGCCACCTGGAGCCACCCCACGAGCACTTTGGACAGAGGATCCTGGTCAAATGTCTGTCACTTAAGTGAGTGTAGTGACCTGTCCCTTTCCTTGGCCACTTGAGGGGACCACATTATCATATGCAGCCTTGTGACTTATGAGGCTTTTAGGGGGGAAAATAAGACTTCCTTTTTCATTATGCTTACGTGTCAATTGTGTGCTCTGTTCTCTACCCTTTATGTACATTAACCCATCACAACCTTGTGAAGTGGGCACAAATTGGGAAACTGAGGCACAGAGTAATGATGTCATTCTGTTTAGATTACATGACTAGAGAGGCCACAGTTTAACATTCACTCACCTGATGCTGACATTCGATTGGGGGTGGCAGTGTTAGTAACCCTGGGTTTGGCTGCCCAAGCCCCCGCCTCCACATCATCCCCCAGGGATCAGCCAGAAATGCGTGGGAACAGAGCTAAACAGGATGTGGAGTTGGACTCCGACCTGGCCCTGCCTCTCTCCATCCCATGTTTCTGCCTGGATGGGGACAGGAAAGGGAAGTTCCATTCTGGCCTGAGGCCAGAGTGGGCCTCTTGTTCCAAGCACAAGGATTGGGAACTGTCTCTGGGTGCTCATTCGCAGTCATTCAGCAAACACTGGTAGAGTGGCTGCAGGGTATAGGACGTGACCTGTGTGATTATTACAGAGCCAGCATGGGAGATACTCTGAAGTGCTTAGGGGCCCTCAGGAGGCTTAAGGGATGGCAGTGGGGATACAGCTTTCCAGGAGGGGAAACATGGAAGCTAAGACCCAAAAGTGAGGTGGAGCTGGCTGGATAGAGAGGACTTAGGGGTGGGGCTGGAGGGTATTTGGGAGGAACAGCACATGCAAAGGTAGCAAAACAAGTGTTCGGGTACCCATGCCTTCTGGAGAGGGGCAAAATGAGGCCAAGAGGCAGGCAGGCTAGGCTATGTGGCCTTTTGTCCTCAGTGCTATGGGAGCAAGGGCTCAATTATTCAGTCTGAAAATGTCTCCTTAGCAAGTGTATGGTAAGTGGAGCCCAGCAAAACAAAGTAAGACAAGAGAGGCAGTTATGGTGGCAATTCAGGTGAGTAAGAATGGGACTCAGCCAAGGTGGCAACAGCAGCAGAGAATGCCCTGGAGAGGCCAGAAATGATAATTTCAATAATTTCAAGATTATTGCACCAACAGGTGCTTCCATGCCAGCTGAATGAGGGCCAAGATTGCAAGGAGGAGGAGCTCTGTGTGTTACTCTGTGCCTCAGTTTCCCCTTTTGCAAAATGGGACACACCTTTTCCTAAATTTCTTAAATGTCAGTTCCATATAGCTTGGTAAGAGTCAGATGCCTCCCTTCTTGCATCTTGGACCTCAAGAGGGTGTAGGGTATGTGGACGGAATGGGTGTCAGGGAGATACACCACACCCCCATTTACTGGCAGGTTCGAGATTGAAATTGAACCCATCTTTGGGATCTTAGCCTTGTATGACATTCGGGAAAAAAAGAAGGTAGGAGCCCCTTTCTTCTTGCCACTCCTCTTCCTCCTTGTGGGGGGCTATGGGCTTCCCAAAGGTGATGATCCAGCTGCTTCTGTTATCCCCAGATCTCAGAGAACTTCTACTTTGACTTAAACTCGGACTCCATGAAAGGGCTGCTTCGGGCTCATGGTACCCACCCCGCCATCTCTACCCTGGCCCGCTCTGCCATCTTCTCTGTGACCTACCCCTCACCTGACATCTTCCTGGTCATCAAGGTACCCACTGGGGCTGGGCAAGAGAGGGGGAATGGCAAATGCCACAGGTTCGATTCCTGCCTTCATGGAATGAGATAAACAATGACACCAGGAAGGGTGATCAGGGTGTTATAGGGGAGGTCTAGGCAGGGAGAGTCCTCTGAGGTGGGAAGAAATCATGAAGGGTTTCCCAGAGAGGTGACAGCTGAGCTGTGACTCATAGGCCATCCTGGTGACATGCAACAGCCTGGGCAGGGGGGCCAGGAGGCAAGCGAGATACTTTGAGGCAGTTCTCAGACCTAGTTGGCACACTCATTTGGGATTTTCTATTTCCAGAAGTGAAGTCAAGTTTCCTTTCCCCAAACACTCAATTAGGTTACAATGATGAAATGCATGGAGAATGCACAGGCAGGCCTTGCTCATGGTCATGCTTCATAGGGTTCTTGCCTTTAAAAGTCCTCACAGCAGGCCGGGCATGGTGGCTCATGCCTGTAGTCCCAGCGCTGTGGGAGGCCGAGGCGGGTGGATTGCCTGAGCTCAGAGGTTCGAGACCTGTATGTAACAGCAGTGAGCCAGAGTAAGACCCTGTCTCTACTAACCAAGAACATCTCCAGAAGAAGACAAAAAAAGTACTTCAAATGAAGAAGAATGACCAAGGAAGTTGAAATTAAAAAAAAAAAGTCCTCACAGCAGGCTCTGTGTTGGAGGTTGCTATTGTGACCATTTTTCAGACGGGCAAATTGAGGCACAGAGCTGGTAAGGGACTACCTGCCCCCAGGATCTCATAGGCCCTGAGTAGTCAGGATTGGAATCCAGGCCTTGTGGCACAGAGCCATGTGAAGAGTGGCCTCCATGTACACCAATAAGGAAAAATGCAAATATAGCCAAAATATCACCAGCTAAAAGGGGGCTTGGGGCTTGGGGGTGGGTCTGAGGATGGAGAGGGGGTAGCTACCGGGCAGGCCAAGTGTTAGCACTAGATCCCAAGGACAGTGGGAGCCATAGGAGGTGTTGGACCCAAAGCCTTCACAGGATGGGAATATATGGGGATCCAGGAGCCTGGGTGGAGGTGAGGAGGGGAAGGGGGTTGAGGGCAGTGCTTCACTTGGCTCGCTCACCTTCAGCTAGAGAAGGTGCTACAGCAAGGTGACATCAGCGAATGCTGTGAGCCCTACATGGTGATGAAGGAGGTGGACACCGCCAAAGTAAGCGTTTGAGGGTGGACCAAAGGCAGGGCAGGTGCTGGCCTCTACAGGCTGGGGACGCTGAACCGGTGGTGGGACGGGGGTCTCCCCGCAGAACAAAGAGAAGTTAGAGAAGCTGCGCCTGGCTGCCGAGCAGTTCTGCACCCGCCTGGGCCGCTATCGTATGCCCTTCGCCTGGACTGCGGTGCACTTGGCTAACATCGTGAGCAGCGCCTGCCATCTGGACAGGGACTCAGACTCAGAAGGCGGTGAGACTGGGCCGACGGGTCAAGGAGGCGGGGCTTACAGGCCAGAGGTGGGGCCAAGGGGGCAAGGAGTCGCGCCCTCTGTTGGACGAACTCGGTACGGCAGCTGAGTCTCCTGTTAAGTGTCTCCCGTTTCTGTCTCTCTGTCCCCCTCTGTATCTGTCACTGTCTCCCCTAGAGCGTCGGCCTACCTGGACAGACCGCCGCCGTCGGGGTCCCCAGGACCGGGCAAGCACTAGGGATGACACCTGCAGCTTCTCTGGCTTCCGCCCAGCCACGCTAACTGTCACAAACTTCTTTAAGCAGGTATTGTACCCTAGGATAGGGGATTGAAAGGAGAGGTGGCCACGGACTCCTCCCCCTTCTGTGACTGCATCAGCCCTGGGGTCCCTGGCCCTTTGGCACAGGCTCACAGAGTAGGTCCCATGCAGGAAGCCGAACGGCTCAGTGATGAAGACCTTTTCAAGTTCTTGGCTGATATGAGGCGCCCATCGTCCCTGCTGCGGCGCCTGAGGCCTGTGACTGGTGCGTGGCATACCCCATAAATGAGGTGTTACTCTCACACAGTCACTTGAAAAACTTGCACTCAGCACCAACTGTGCCAGGCACCCAATGATGACAGTGACAGACAAATCCCTGACCTCCAGGGCTGGGTCTTCTAATGGCCATAGACAAGAAGCAGAATGAATAAGGCAGACAGTGGGTTAACTGGGGGGTGTTGGGAGATGGGGTTCTGAGAGCAGGACTGATTAAATGTGGGAGTGAGAGACAGGGGTGTCAAGGGCAACCTCTAGCTCCTGAAGGACAGATCCCCCAGTGGGCAATGTAGGGGAATCAGTAGCCAACTCTGCAGCCTGGACGGGGGTGCCCTGGTAGGTGTAAACTGGCTCCCCTCTGTGCAGCCCAGCTCAAGATCGACATTTCCCCGGCTCCTGAAAATCCCCACTTCTGCCTCTCCCCCGAGCTGCTGCATATCAAGCCCTACCCAGACCCCAGGGCCCGGCCCACCAAGGAGATTCTGGAGTTCCCTGCCCGTGAAGTCTATGCCCCTCACACCAGCTACAGGTATGGATACTGGGGCCCAGCTGGGTGCTGGAATGAGGGGCTTGTGGGCATCATGCCAGGTATGGTCCCCCATATTCTCAGATACATAGATACCAGCATGAGATGCCGCTGCTGTGATTTAATGTAGGACATGTAGGCATGAAGGGGTACGTGTCTCATGTCCTTCCTCCAGTCCTCCCCAACAGGATTACGTCCTCTGCCTTTGCTCTGCCTGCTTCCGTCTCTGCTCTGTGCCTGGAAGCTCGACCCAGTGCCCTGGCCACCCCAGTGGACAGGCATTTCCTCCCTCCGTGGAGGGCCTCATAGGGCATGGAAGTGTCCCTTCAGTGACTGGTCCTCAGTTCCGTCCAGACAGGTTCAGGCTGGGAGCGCTGCTGTGTGGAGTCTGGAAAGGAGACGTGGCTTAGTCAAAGCGAGGGGTCCCTTCCAGCTGCCCTGTGCACCCCCCACACCACACACCAGATTTCAGCCAGACTCACCTCTCCTGGATCTTTTGCAGCCGGTGCTGCTGCTCTGCCATCTCCCGCTTCTGCCGCTGCACATGGCCCATGAGGGCCCATACAACATGGCTCTGCCTGTCAGCGTGAGCCTGTGGGGTCAGATTAAAAACCTCATCTGGGATCCATCTCACCTCCCATCCTATGATCCTGCCCAGGGCCCCCTATTGCATCTGTGTGACCCAGCAAGTCACTGATGCTTTCTGACCTTGGCTTTCTCATCTGTAAAATGGGTATAGAACAGGATTCGCTTAATGGGATTGTTATGCTCTTCACATGAATTATTAAAGTGCATAGAACAGTGCTGGGTACTTATTGGATGCTCAAGAAATGTTACCAGTTACTCTAGTAGTGAGCATTTATTGAGCACCTACTGGGTACCCTGCCCCATGCTGAGTATTTGATCTTCATCAAGTACTTGGCTCCGCTCTGAGATATCACTTTTTACCCTTATTTGTAAATGAGGAAACAGACAGGGACAAACAGGGATATAGGTCTTGCCCAGAATAGGCGAGAAGGGACTCTCCAGGGGAGAGGCCGTAAAGATGGCAAGTTGGGCTGGGAGGTCTCTGGGACTCAAGGTTCAGAAGCAAGTTATGGCCAGAAGTCAGGGTCTCAAGCTCCCAGGACTAGGAGTCATTTACCTTTAAGGCCTCAAATTCTTGGCGGGAATGGCCCAGCCATGCACCACTCAGCTGGCCTTCCAGCCGCCGCACATTGTCCCACAGCACCTGTTGTTCCTGGGCCACCTCCCCCAACACCTGGGCAGTGGCCTCTGCGTGCAGCTGCAGGGCGTACTCTTCTATCTGCTCAGTGAACAGCAGTCGTTAGGAGGATGACCTTGTCATCTTGGTGTGTCCAGGTCTTGCCTGGTTTTATCACTGAAAGTGTTAGGTCCTAGGACCCTCACTCCGTCCTGGGCATACCCTAGACATTAACTCCTCTTCAGACTCTTACCCACCCCACAACATCCCAGCCACAGTGCCCACCTGTGTGTCCAACAGGCTTGCTCGGAGTTCCTGTGCTGCATCCCTGCCCCGGCTGATTTCCTGACCTAAGAGTCTCAGTGTGTGGCCATAGAGGCCCAGGCTGTGTCCAGCCTCTATCAGCTGTGCCTCTGTGGCCCTGTACACGCCATTGAGAGCCTGGCCCAGCTGCAGGGTCCCATGAAAGAGAAGGGTCAGCTCCTCTTGCTGTGCTGGCTCCAGGCTGCCCACAGGGGGTGTGGGAGCAAGCCAGGCTGCTGTTGCCAGGGTCCACAGCAGGCAAAGAGCAAGTGCTGACATGGTGAGCAGCCACAGCACCACCAGTGTTTCCTTTTATCCCCCCACATTCCCATTAACCCCTGGATAATGGTTAACTAGCCAACTGGATGCCCATGTTGTGCAAGAGCCTTGGCAGTGGCGCGACAGTTGCATCAGGCCAAACGTCTGGCCGAGCCACGCTGGGATCACGCTGCCTGGGGCTCAGGGCCGGTTGTGGGTGGGAGAGCATTGGGAAAGTATGGGCCTAGGACCCTGCTACAGGACCCTGAGGCTCACTGTGCTGAGCCTCAGTTTCCCCACCTGTGAATAGGCACAACAATGATAGTAATAATAGTGAGGCTTTTACGAGCACCTGGTTTGTCCAGAGTGGTCCCAGTTACCTGCTGTGCTAGTCTCTGCTCTCATGCCTGTCCCACACACCTGCAGTGCGGGGCCCTTTGACAGCCTTTACAGCAGCTGGGGGAGTGGGTGCAGGTGGCAGACTCTCCCAAAGCCATACAGTCTGACTTAAGGACCCACAGATGCCCCAGGTGAATGCTAACTAAGACTTTACTCCCCAGATAACTGTGGACAAGTGCCTCAATTTCCCTGCCTGATGCACTGCCTGTGAGAGATAAATGAGTTATTTCTTGTTGAAGGCTTAGTATAGGCCCAGCACACGATAGGTCCGTGTAAATGTTTGGTGCAATGATTGTCATTATTATTATTGTTTATCATCATTAGCATAGTTACAAATGATCAGCTGGAAGGCCCCATGACCCCATTTTACAGATAAGGACACAGAGGCCCAGAGGGAGGTTTGGGGTTTTTATAAAGTTGCAGGAATTTGACCCCAACCCCTACCACAGTTTGCCTACCTGAGTGACAGGCCACATAACTAGTAACTTTTTTTTTGAGACAGAATCTCACTCTGTCTGGGTAGAGTGTCATGGCATCTTAGCTCATAGCAATCTCAAACTCTTGGGTTCAGGTGATTCCCTTGCCTCAGCCTCCCGAGTAGCTGGGAGTACAGGCACCTATCACAACAACTGGTTAGTTTTTCTATTTTTAGTAGAGATGGGGCTCACTCTTGCCCAGGCTGGTCTCGAACTCCTGAGCTCAGACAACCCATCCACCTCAACTTTCCAGAGTGCTAGGATTACAAGAGCCACTGCGCCCAGCCTCTAGTATCTTCTTGGGGAAAGGGCAGTCAGGCCACCTGGTCCACTTGGGAACTCTGCCCTTGAGTGTCCATCTGTTCCCTGCCCTCTGCCTTAGAGTGTCCCATTAGAGTCCCCAAAGTCCCTGTGTTCCCAACCTGTGCCAGTCAGTCCTCTCCCCAGCTAGTGCCTGTATTGCCTCTCACCCGGCACTCAATGCCCCAGCCTTGTGACCCTCTCTTCTCCCTACCGGTCTGTGTTCCCAGCCAGCCTTGTTCCTGCAGCACAGTTGCTTATGTGTGCTGGCAGGGCCAGCCCTGAGCCTCTGACCCCCTGCCCTGTCACCCACAGGAACCTGCTCTATGTATACCCACACAGCCTCAACTTCAGCAGCCGCCAGGGCTCGGTGCGCAATCTCACCATACGGATACAGTACATGGCAGGCGAGGACCCCAGCCAGGCCCTGCCGGTCAGTGGCTGTGTCCCTGAGGAGAGGGTTGAGACATCCCTGGTGGGCTTCTTACCCGCCCACTCTCCCAGGTGATCTTCGGCAAGTCCAGCTGCAGTGAATTCACCCATGAGGCCTTCACACCCGTGGTCTACCACAGCAAGTATGTGGGGGTGGGGATGCTTAAGGACCCTGGGGTACTCAGGGGTGTCAGAATGGAAGAGTGTGGGCTACGCGCAGTAGCTCTTGCTTGTAAACCTAACACTTTGGGAGGCAGAGGTGAGCATCCCTTGAGCTCAGGAATTCAAGATCAGCCTGAGCAAGAGCAAGACATTGTCTTTACTAAAAATAGAAAAACTAGTCAGCTGTTGTAGTGGGCGCCTGTAGTCCGAGCTACTTGGGAGGCTGAGGTAAGAGGGTCAGTTGAGCCCAAGAGTTTGAGGTTGCTGTGAGCTGTGATGAAGCCCCAGCACTCTTCCCAGGGTGACAGATGGGAATACAGTGGGCAGCAAGAAGGGAGGTGAAGGCCTTTGGGACACTGATGGGGGAACTTGAAGCAGAGAATAGAAAGAGTGGGGTCCAGTAGTATAGGGGGACTGATGTGGCAGAGGCCACGAGGAAAATAAGGGGAATCCTGGATGCCAGCAGACCCCCAGCCCGATCCTGCCAGGTCCCCCGAGTTCTATGAGGAATTCAAGTTGCATCTTCCTGCCTGTGTGACTGAGAACCATCACCTGCTGTTCACCTTCTACCACATCAGCTGCCAGCCCCGACCGGGCACAGCTCTGGAGACGCCTGTGGGCTTCACTGTGAGCTGCTCCCTCCCATTCACCCCCCAAGCCCTCCTTGTCCCCAGGCATGGCCACAGACCTGACCCCTGGCCTTTCCCCAGTGGATCCCACTGCTGCAGCACGGCCGCTTGAGGACTGGCCCCTTCTGCCTCCCCGTGTCTGTGGATCAGCCACCACCTAGCTACTCTGTGCTCACACCAGACGTATGTCCCCACAAATGCTCCCATGTCACCTGCCTTTCTTCCTGTTGACACCCTGGGCAACCTTGTCCTCTACTGGTGCCTCCAGGACCTCATGGCTTCAAGTCCTCCCATGAGGCTATTTCCTGGCTCACTCAATGAATGTCCACCTGTATCCCCATTTTCTGTCCCCCTCTTAACATGTGGACCCTTTAGTCCCTTCAGACTGGGCTAGGGGCAGAGTTCCTGGCTGCTCCCCTAGGCTGGGCCACACTGAGGCCACAGTGTCGCAATGGCTGGGGCTGCTGGGTGGCCTGATCAGTGGGGGAGGTTCGGCCTGTGCCCACCTGGTGCCTCCCTCCCACAGGTGGCGCTGCCGGGCATGCGCTGGGTGGATGGCCACAAGGGCGTGTTCAGCGTGGAGCTCTCAGCAGTGTCCTCTGTGCACCCACAGGTACGGGATGGAGCAGGAACCCAGGAGTCCAGCTCTGCTCCCCTCCTGCCCGCCCTGGGATTGGGCAACAGTTGCCACTGGCTGGGGATGTCTGGCCTCAGGCTGTGGACGTGACTTTAGTCAACTGGACTGGACTCTCAGGGAAGCTGCTGACTCAGGCAGGGGTGGCCTTAGTATCCCGGGGCCTCCCCTGACTAACAGCCTGGGACCTCTTCCTGCTTACCTATGTCCCCACCCAGGACCCCCATCTGGATAAGTTCTTCACCCTGGTCCATGTGCTAGAGGAGGGGGCCTTCCCATTCCGCCTCAAGGACGCCGTGCTGAGCGAGGGTACCGTGGAACAGGAGCTGAGGGCCAGCTTGGCATCACTGCGCCTGGCCAGCCCTGAGCCTCTTGTGGCCTTCTCCCACCATGTGCTGGACAAGCTTGTGCACCTGGTTGTGCGGCCACCAATCATCAGCGGCCAGATCGGTGAGCAATGTGGCCTCAGTTTTCCCATCTGGAATGTGGTGCCCCAGTCCCCTGGTCCTGGGTGGCCTTATATAGCTCAATTATCTTTCTCTGGCCTCAATTTTCCCATTTGAAAAACAAATGGTTCTCTGTGCCCAGAGTTCCCTGGTTCTCTGTGCCCAGAGCAAGTCCTCTGTGTTCCCTTAGTGGTCACATGACCCCTTGCATCCTAATGTGTCTATTTTTGGAAAGTGGGTGGGAAGATAAGAGGCCTTGGGCCATGGAACTTGGCCTCTGCCCTACCCCACAGTGAACCTGGGCCGTGGGGCCTTTGAAGCAATGGCCCATGTAGTCAGCCTTGTCCACCGGAGCCTGGAAACTGCCCAAGATACCCGTAGTCAGTGCCCGCAGCTGGCGGCCTATGTCTACTACGCATTTCGTCTGCCTGGCACTGAGCCCAGCTTCCCAGGTGGTGAGTTTTGGTGGAAAACCCCAGAAGATAGGAAGTATCTGAGGGAAGAGCATCCCAGTCAATGAGATCAGCATATGCAAAGGCTCTGAAGCCTTACAGGCTTCGCCTGGTTTGAGCAACTTGCAAGAGAGATAATGTCTTACCCACTTTTTCCCTAATCCCAAGGCGTATGGTCTTCAGCAGATAATTCCGCCAATTAGCAAACATCCTCAGTTCCTGGAGCAGGGCTGAGCTGCCTGGGCTGAATCCGGGATCTGCCTCCTGTAAGCTTTATGAGCCTGGGCCAGTGACTGCACCTCTCTGCCTGTTTTCTCTTTTATAAAACAGAGACAATAATAGCACCCACTTCATGGGCGCACTGGTAATAGTAAATGATATATTAGTCTATGTACGATGCTTAGCACACTGTGACCACACAATAAGGTATTATTTTTTATTTGCCAAATAATTAATAACACCAACCTCTGTGTGCCAGACATTATTTTCAGGTTTTAGGGGAGGGGGTTTGAGTTTTGAGACAGAGTCTCACTCTTTGACTGCAGCTAGAGTGCCATGGCCTCAGCCTACCTCACAACTCAAGCTCAAGCCTACCTCAAACTCCCGGCTCAAGCAATGCTTCTGCCTCAGCATCCCAAGTAGCTAGGACTACAGGTGTCTGCTGCTCTGCCCAGCTAGTTTTTCTATTTTTTTTTTTTTTTGTAGAGACAGAGTCTCATTGTACCGCCCTCGGTAGAGCGCCGTGGCATCACACAGCTCACAGCAACCTCTAACTCTTGGGCTTACGCGATTCTCTTGCCTCAGCCTCCCGAGCAGCTGGGACTACAGGCGCCCGCCACAACGCCTGGCTATTTTTTTTGTTGCAGTTTGGCAGGGGCCGGGTTTGAACCCGCCACCCTCGGCATAGGGGGCCGGCGCCCTACTCACTGAGCCACAGGCGCCGCCCTAGTTTTTCTATTTTTAATAGAGACGTGGTCTCACTCTTGCTCAGGCAGTCCACCTGCCTTGGCCTCCCAGAGTACTAGGATTACAGGTGTGAGCCACTGCACCCAACCTATTCTGTTTTTTAGTCTCCCCACAATCTCTATGAGACAGCAGCCATTATATCAATTTTATAGGTGAGGAATCTGGAGGTTCAGAGAAGGGAAGTGACTTTGAGAAGGGCAGCCACCTAGGATAGGACTAGGGGTCATTATGGCAAGTGGGTGGGGGACTGATCCTATTCCCACCATTCCCAGGGGCCCCTCCAGTGACAGTGCAGGGTGCCACACTGGCCCATGGTTCTGGTCGCCCCGTAAGCCTCTACTTGGCCTGTTCCAAGAGTATCAGCAGCAGCAATCCTGACCTGGCCATGGCCCCTGGCTCTGTGGATGATGAGGTTTCCCGTATCCTGGCCAGCAAGGTAGGGTGAAGGGGGCCCTGGAATCTCCAGCCTCAGTGGCCATGGCTGCCAAGTGGGTGGGTAAAGAATCACTGCTGATGGAAGACGGGGAACAATAGCACTGACAACTCAGATGAAAGCTTAACTCTGGGCGGGGGGCTGGGCTGCGGTTGTTACAGGTTGGGGGCTTTGAGTCTGACTGCTCTGGGCTCTGCACTCCATGAGCAAGGATGGGTGGCAGAGCTTGATCTGGTTGAATGCATGCACATACACATGCTTCCATGCACATATGCACATGGCATGTAGACCCATACACACACGTACAGAAGCACGCACACGCATCCTCCCATGCACATATGTACACAGGCACATATATGCATCTACCTATGCATGTACACAGGTGCACACACTCATCCTTCCATGCACGTACATACACAGGCATTTATAAGTATGCACCCATGAACACACATACACAGGTATGTATATACCATGCACATATGTACACAGGTGTGTGTACACAATGTACAAGCATGAGTGTGTATACACAATGCATCCGATACACCTATGTACATGTGCACATTTTCCTGTGATGTGTGTGGGTGCTCATGTAGTCACATATATGGTCTAGGGCAGCGTCCATGATTCATGCTGCTTTCCCCACCCTACTCTGGGGACACTACCACTTATCTGTGTATCTCCAGGGCATCGATCGCTCACACTCCTGGGTGAATTCTACTTATGCTCCAGGAGGCAGCAAGGCTGTGCTGCGGCGGGCACCCCCTTATTGCGGGGCCGAGCCCAGACAGGTGCCCTCCCTACCTGCCCCTGCACATTTGTGACACCTACCTCAGCATGAGCTCCTCCTACCTTCCTGGCTGCGTCTGACTAACCTTGGGTTGCTGCTTACAGGAGGTGGCAGACCTCTCCTGCCTTTGGGGCTGTGGAGTTTGTGTTGTAGGCATCATTGGGTCATCTTAACTAGCCTTTTGCTGCCATGTAGCCCACAGGCCCAGAAAGAGGCAGAAGGCTCAGGTGGTATGCAAAATGCATGCAAATGATATGTAAATCACCCACCTATAACGTCACTGCCTTGCATGGCCTATTCCCTTCCCTTTAATCCACCTCTGTTCAGGGGACTCCTAACCGTCCACTCAAATGGTGTCAAGGGGATGGAACTGAATCTGTGGGCTCTCCTATCCTGTCTCAGACAAGAAGTATCCCTTACCCTCCTCCCAAATACCTGGTGTGGGGAAGGGCTTTGCCTCCACCCAGATTGGGGTTCAAGTCTTAGCTCTGCCATGGGCACACCCAGGCAACTGGCTGTATCTCCTTTCAGTTTCTTCATGTGCAAAATGAAGATACTGCTCCCAATTTTCAGATATAGTAAGGACTTGAAGTAAATCCCTCAGCACAGTGGTTCTAATCCTTGGCTTATGTTAGGGCTTAGGGCAGGCGTCCTCAAACTGCAGCCCACGGGCCACATGAAGCGGTGTGAATTGTATTTGTTCCCATTTTGTTTTTAAAAATAAGATATGTGCAGTGTGCATAGGAATTTGTTCATAGTTTTTTTGTTTTTTTTTTTTTAACTATAGTCCGGCCCTCCCAACGGTCTGAGGGACAGTAAATTGGCCCCCTGTTTAAAAAGTTTGAGGACGCCTGGCTTAGGGTATCGTGGGCAGGATTTTGTCAGGAAGAATAGATCCTCGGCCCAGCCTTCTCTGAGCTCCAGCTATTCATGGAAATAGACATGGATCCAACAAACGTACATGTGTGTAATCGCATGGTTTGAAAATGTCTGAAGGGAAGTGGGCAGCAATGGAGTGCCAGCTTCTCTCTGAGTGAACTGGGGGTTCTCTGCTGGGAGGTAGCATTTTTACTGGAACCTGAAGGGTCAGATGACGCCAGCCAGGGAAGGGAAAGGCATGTGCAAATGTTGGAACTAAGCTTAGAGGACCACAGGCACCAAGGGGAGGCCACAAAGGCTCTCTTGTCTGCACATATGGCCCCAGGGCCTGTTCCAGCCCATCACCAAGGCCACCTGTACCCCATATTGAGCCCAGGGGACTGTTAGCAGCATAGACAGAGGACCTTTGAGTATTTATCTCCCCAGGTTGCTGGGGATCTGGAAGTGTGGGTTCATGGAACCTACCCACCCTGCACCAAGCACTTTTTTTTTTTTTGAGACAGAGTCTCACTATGTTGCCCTCAGTAGAGTGCTGTGGTGTCACAGCTCACAGCAACCTCAAACCCTTGGGCTTAAGCGATTCTCTTCCCTCAGCCTCCCAAGTAGCTGGGACTACAGGCACCCACCACAATGCCTGGTTATTTTTTTGTTGCAGTTGTTTAGTTGGCCTAGGCCGGGTTCAAACCCGCCACCCTTGGCTGGCACTGTAACCACTGTGCTATGGGTGCCGAGCCTGCACCAAGTACTTTTTAACAGGGCTCTCCTCAGCTTCTCATTCCCTGGGAGTTCAGCTGTGCCATGAAGAGCGAGTTAGAGGTTAAGAGGTGACAACTTGGTTAGAGAGTGGCATTCCAGGCAGGAAGTAGCACAGAGACTGGGCCTTTACCATGGATGGCTCATCTGGTGCATGCCAAGGATCCAGGGTATGGCTGAGACCAGGGGATCTACGGGGGCCAGGAGTGTCAAGGCAGTTCCTGGGGGTTGGGCCAGCTCCATCATTGGACCTCTTCTCCCTGCCAGTCATCTTCCCTCCCAACCAGCAAAGGAGCAGGCGAGAATAGAACATGAGCCACCTCCTATACCCTTGTCACAGATGGGGACACTGAGGCAGGGGGAGGCCTGGAACCTGGGGCTCTCCCGGCTGCTTCATCTCTCATGACTGTGTCACCACCTCTGTCTTTGTCTTCCTGCCTCTCTCCTCTGCTCTGTTCTGACCCACTCTGTCTGCACTTCTGACCATGCACACTCTTGCCCTCTTGCCATGTACACTGCTTTTATGTCCTGTACCTTCACCCCACCTCCCTCTCACCATCCATGCTCCCATCTGCGGTGGTCATACTACTTTGTCACTTCCTCTCAGTTTCTTTATTGTTATCCTCGTCTCCTGTTATCACATTCTTCTCCACCTGTACCCCCACACTTGGATCAGGACTTAGTGGCTCTCTCTGGCTGCTCTCCTATTGGTCCCTGCCTCCCCTGCCCTATCCACTTCCACAGAACCCTGGTCTGCCACCCTGTCCTCATTCATGTGGAAGCATCTCTTCTCTGTATTTGCACTGACCCATTTCTCTTCCTCCATCTATGTCCCCATGGACACATCTTTCCTCTGTCCATGTCACCACTACCTCACCCACACTAACCCTCTCCTCGTCATCACATCCCACCATAGGCTACCGACCGCAACTCTGGCCGAGCCTCCTCCTACCTCGAGGGCTCCTCCTCAGCCCTGCGTGCCACCCAGCCAAGACCCACTATGCAGAAGGTAGTGGGGAGGAGGGAGTGGGTGCCTCAGTTTCTGTCCCAGGCCCTAGCAAAGGGGCTGCGACATCTTCCTCCCCCAGTCCAGAGCTCAGCACAATCCAAGAGCCGGGGGAAGGGGCACATTGACTCTTCCTGCCCCTTCTTTTCTTGCATGGCGCCCTGCTGTGCTAACCTCTGCCCTCCAGATGAGGGGCATGGGAGGGTGTGGCACCTGGCTCCCTGTGATCTCTGCCTCTGCCCTCAGCTGCTGCATGAGGAGCTGGCACTGCAGTGGGTGGTCAGCAGCAGTGCTGTGCGCGAGGCTGTACTCCAGCACGCCTGGTTCTTCTTCCAGCTCATGGTGAGACACCCCCCCCTTCTCCTTCCTGCCCAGTGGCCAGAGACTCCCCAAGGGGAGACCTTTCCTCTTCAGGGAGAGAAGTCCCCTGAGATTGTCCCTGATACCCCTGAGAAGTTAGGTCAAGAAACCCCCACATAGACAAGTACCTAAAGGGGTATCTCTCTAGAGAGACTGTTCTTGAAATGCCCCCTTCACAGAGAGAGGATGTCCCCTCCCCATGAAACTGTTAAGGACCAGAGACCCCTGCCCAGAGAGATACCTACCTTGAGAGAGAAACCCATCTGATTAGACATGAGACACCCCCCCCAAAAAAAAAACCTTTAAGAAATGGCTTTGAGGGTGGCACCCGTGGCTCAGTGAGTAGGGTGCCGGCCCTATATACTGAGGGTGGCCGGTTCGAACCTGGACCCGGCCAAACTGCAACAACAACAAAAAAATAGCCCAGTGTTCTGGCGGGTGCCTGTGGTCCCAGCTACTCGGGAGGCTAAGGCAAGAGAATCTCCTAAGCCCAAGAGCTGGACGTTGCTATGAGCTGTGATGGCACGGTACTCTACCGAGAGGGCAAAATGAGACCGTGTCTCTAAAAAAAAAAAAAGAAAGAAAGAAAGAAATGGCTCTGAATTACCCATTCCTGGCACTGGCTGGCCATATCCGCTATGGCTCTTGGATGGGCTTTCAAGCCCCATACTCTGTCCCACCCATAGACCTCCTTAAGCCCTTCCCACAACACGCCCCCTCAACCTTCCAACTCCCCACACTCTGCCTAAGATACTGCAGGCTCCGCCCATACCTTCAAGCCCCGCCCATATCACCTTAGGTCCCACGCTCTAGTCTACCCCTACAAGGCTCAAGGTAATCTTGCTGCTAAAGCCCTTCCTTCCATCAAACTGTCTCCACCCACAGCCCTTGAAGCCCCAACCTTAGCCCTCTCGCCCCACCCACAGGTAAAGAGTATGGCGCTGCACCTGCTTCTAGGCCAGAGGCTGGACACACCCCGCAAGCTGCGCTTCCCTGGGCGCTTCCTGGATGACATTGCATCCTTGGTGGGCTCTGTGGGCCTAGAGGTTACCACCCGTGTCCACAAGGTGAGAGATGCAGACTTATTGTGGGGAGTCGCCTGAGGGAGGACATAGAGCCAGCCAGCCAGCCAGGCAGGGGTGACACTCCTGCCCCACTGACTCCTGCATGAAAGACCAGAAATCCAGTTTGCTGGATGGGTCTGTTCATTCATCGTCTGTTTCTTTTTTTTTTTTTTCTTTTCATCATCTGTTTCTTGAGCACCTACAGTGTGTACAGCCCCGAGCTGGGTGTAGCCTACAGTATGTATAGCCCTGACCTGAGCCTAACATGGCAGTAAACAAAACAGACCCACACCCTTGCTCTCCTGGAGCTGACTTCTGGGATATTGATGTCCTGAGAACCTGACAATTGTCCAGGCCCTAGAACACCAGTTCCAATACCCCCAAGGGTAGGCAGGCAACAAACAATAATGATCATAGTAATAATACGGAGCTGTATTGACTGCGCAGTGTGTGTGTAAGCATTTTAGATAGATTATATCATTAAATTCTCCCATTAACCCAAGATGTTGGTATTAATGTATTCTCCATTTTACTTATTGGGAAATGGAGGCAAAAGTGACCGAGTAGCTTAACCTGGTACCAGTAAACTGGGAAGGGACAGAATGAAGATTCAAAGGATTCTAAGCCCACCAGCTCCAGAGGTCGTGTTCTCAATACCTGCTTCCGTCAGGAAAGTGGGGCTTATGGTGGACCATAGAGCAAAAACGAGCCCATCTAACAGGGGCTCCATCACTCAATTCAGCCAACAGAAACCCTGCAGGAATGTAGTTCTGTTGTGGCCAGATTGTCTGCTTTTTAAAGATAAATGGGACTTCTGGATTTGATGAGAACCTTTCAGCCTTTGAAATGCTGTTCTGGCCCAAGCCAGCTCTTATACAATCCCATGCGACCTCTGAGCTGGTCTCAAAGGTCTCAACCTTGTCTCACTGGGTTGAGATTCCCAGGGGCTGACCCAGATTGTGAGGAAACCACTTCCAGAAAGGGGAGCAGGGAAGAATAAATGCCCCTGAGAAGCAGCATCAGGGGCCATCAGTGATAGGCCACATATCAAGCACCAGTTGTATCAGACTCTATGCACAAGGCTGACCCAGATGCTGCCCTGCTGTGGACTCTGAAGACAACTAGTAAGATCACAGACTGCAAGGGAGCATGAGGGCAGACCCAGAACCAGCTGGGTTTCAGGACCTTTGCACTGACTGTTCCCTTTACACTAAATTCCTTTCTCTCCTTGGTTCCTTATCCTTCTGGCTTCTCTGAAAACATCATCCCATTCTATGTCTTCAAAGTGGGTAGAATTATCTGGAATTCTTTTTCTTTTTTTTTTTTTCTTTTTTTTTTGAGACAGTCTCATTTAGTTGCCCTTGGTAGAATGCCATGGCATCATAGCCCACAGGAACCTCAAAGTCTTGGGCTCAAGTGATCCCCTTGCCTCAGCCTCCCAAGTAGCTGGCACTACAGGCACCTGCCACAACACCCAGCTATTTTTTTTTTTTAGAGACGAGGTCTTGCTCAGGCTGGTCTCAAACTCCTGAGCTCAAGCAATCCACCTGCTTTGGCCTTCCAGAGTGCTGGGATTACAGGTGTGAGCCACCATACCCATCCTGGAATTCTTGTTTATTGTGTATCTCTCCCACAAGTGAGAGTGTGAGTTGGACAAACAGCAGGGACCACATCTGTCTCAGTCAGAGGGCTTGGCACATAATAGATGCTCAGCATGTCTTTGTTAAATGATTACTGAAGGTTTATCATTTAGGGCAGAGGCTAATTCGCTTGAACGCAATCATAAGTGATTTAAATTACTTATTTCTGAGCATAAGTAGGCTCCAGGGGGCTTCACAGTGTGGGCTGAGCCCTTGTCCTTCAGTGGCACTCAGGGCATCAAACATCAAACCACTTTGCCATCTAACTTGGTCGCCTTACTTCCCCTGAAATCCCATTGGCCAGGGTGTGGTCATGTGGTATCACTCAGCTGCGAGGGATGCTGGGAAATATAGTCTCTTCCCAATTAAATTCTGGAGACAGAAGGAAAGAGGATTTTTACAGAGAGGGGAGCAGTCAATCTCTGCCACAGTGTGTTAGGCAGCATGGAAAGGACAACTAGGAAGAGCCAGCATCACCAGAACACAGAGAAAAAGGCTCTAGGGCGATGATGCAGCTCCTGGAAGTGGCAGGTAGCCTTGATGGGTGTGGGGACAAACACACCAAGGCTGGTTGGGTGCAGCTGACAAACCCACATGCCCCCAGGACATGGAGCTGGCCGAGCACCTCAATACCAGCCTGGCCTTCTTCCTCAGTGACCTGTTATCCTTGGCAGACCGTGGCTTCATCTTCAGCCTGGTCCGGGCCTACTACAAGCAGGTAGGAGTGGAGATGGCAGACTGGGGCTGGGGACGGGGGGAGAAGGGATGATGCTGAGGTCACCACTGACCACCCCTCCCCTGCAGGTGGCCACAAGGCTCCAGTCAGCTCCCAACTCGGCTGCTCTTCTGACTCTGCGTATGGAATTCACCCGCATCCTTTGCAGCCACGAACACTACGTGACCCTCAACCTCCCCTGCTGCCCACTGTCACCTCCAGCCTCCCCTTCCCCCTCTGTATCCTCCACTACCTCCCAGGTGGGCTGACCTCAACTTCTGCCTCATCTTAACCTGTGACCTCTCACCTTTAGCCTATCTCTTGTGCTTCTATCATCTCTGTCCCTTTCGTGATGGGCCACTGTTTGGGTGGACTCACCCCTTTCACTTGACTTTTTAACATCTGGTCCATCATTCTTAGCAATTTCTGGGGAGGATTAACTTCTGATATCTTGCCCCTCAATCCTAATTCCTAGACCAGCATTGCTTCTGCTTTTTCTTATTCCTCTGACTTTTGACCCCAAGGCCTATTAGGATGGGTTAACCCCACCCTCTCACCTCTGGCCTTTAATTTCTTTCTTTCTTTTTTTTTTTTTGAGGCAGTCTCACTATGTCACCCTGAGTAGAATGCGGTGGCATCACTGCTCACAGCAGCCTCAAACTCTTGGGCTTAAGTGATTCTCTTGCTTTAGCCTCCCAAGTAGCTGGGACTACAGGCACCCACCACAACGCCCGGCTACCTTTTGGTTGTAGTTGTCGTTGTTTGGCAGGCCCGGGCTGGTGTATGTGGCTGGCGTTCTAACCGCTGAGCTACAGGCACTGAGCCTGGCCTTTAATTTCATGCCCACTGTCACTTCCATGGGACTTGACCCATGATTTCTGTCTCTTCTCAGATGGCTTTAGTGGTGACCAGTCACCTCTAACCCTTGACCCCTGGCGTCCCTGATTTTTCCCTCTGCATCCTCTGCAGAGCTCCACCTTCTCCAGCCAGGCCCCAGACCCCAAGGTGACCAGCATGTTTGAGCTGAGTGGGCCATTTCGGCAGCAGCACTTCTTTGCTGGGCTTCTGCTGACAGAGCTAGCACTGTCCCTCGAACCTGAAGCTGAAGGGTAAGCACAGATCCCAGGCAGGTGGGCCCAGGCAGGTGGGACGGTCCAGAAGCCATGTCCACTCTATCCTGAGCACCCACCCCACTACCCCACAGGGCCTCTGTGTTGCACAAGAAGGCCATCACTGCTGTGCACAACCTGCTGTACAGTCACGATACTGATCCCCGCTACGCTCAGACTACTGTGAAGGCTCGTGTGGCTGAGCTGTACTTGCCACTGCTGTCGCTCGCACGGGACACACTGCCACGGCTGCATGACTTCGCTGGTCAGCAGGCCAGGGAAGGATGGGGTCATGTAATCCAGGGGCTTAGTCACACAAGGCACAGGGTAGGAAGGGTGGAATAACATAGTCAAGGGTATGAGGATGGGCATCAAGGTGTGCATTAGAGTCAGCAGAGCAGATTCAAGTTGTGCCACAGAGCACTTGTCACCAGAAGTTCTCTGAGCCTCAGGCAACCAAAAAAAAAAAAATAAAGAAAAATAGCCAGGCGTTGTGGCAGACACCTGTAGTCCCAGCTACTTGGGAGGCAAAGGCAGGAGAATCGCTTGAGCCAAGGAGTTAGAGGTTGCTGTGAGCTGTGATGCCACCATACTCTACCCAGGGTGAGAGCTTGAGGCTCTGTCTCAAAAAAAAAAAAAAGGAAGAGAAAATGTGAGGCACAGAAACTGAGAAACATCCAGATGAGAAGACGATCGAAGCCCTGTGTTCATTCATGCACATATTTATTCAACATTTATTGACATTGTCGAGGGATGTGGTTGGAAGTACACAGAGTCCTAGCTTTCATCAGTTTAGAGATATTCTCTGTCTCTTGAATTATTTTTCTGCCTCATTTTCATGCATCTCTCCTGGGATTCCAATTACAAGTTTGTTAGTCTTTTTTTTTTTTTTTTGAGACATAATCTTACTATGTCACCCTCAGTAGAGTGCTGTGGCATCACAGCTCACAGCAACCTCAAACTCTTGGGCTTAAGCGATTCTCTTTTTTTTTTTTGTTGCAGTTGTCATTGTTGATTTTAGCTGGCCCGGGCTGGGTTCGAACCTGTCAGCCTTGGTGTATGGCCAGTGCCCTACCCACTGAGCTATGGGCACCACCCTCTGACTTTTATTTTAAAGTCCTTGTTTGCAAGTAATCCCACCTACTTAGGAGGCTGAAGCAAGAAAATCACTTAAGCCCAAGAGTTTGAGGTTGCTGTGAGCTGTGATGCCATGATACTCTACAGAGGATGACAAAGTGAGACTCTGTCTCAAAAAAAATAAAAAAGAAATAAAAAGTCCTTTTTTTTGCTAATTTCATTTGAACTTTTTTTTTTTTTTTGCAGTTTTTGGCGGGGGGTTAGAACCCACCACCTCCGGCATACAGGGCTGGTGCCTTACTCCTTTGAGCCACAGGTGCTGCCCTTTTCGTGTAAACCTTTTTTTATTTTATTTTATTTTTTTGCTAATTTCAATATTTGGTCATCTATGTGTCTGTTTCTGTTATCTCTTTCTCTCACATCATCCTGTCTCATCACATGTCTTGTAGTTTTTTATTATATTTTGGACATTGTAAAGAAAAGAACTCTAGGGCGGCGCCTGTGGCTCAAAGGAATGGGGCGCTGGCCCCATATGCCGGAGGTGGTCGGTTCAAACCCAGCCCCAGCCAAAAACAGCAAAAAAATAAAAAAAAATTTTAAAAATAGGGCAGCGCCTGTGGCTCAAGGAGTAGGGCGCCGGTCCCATATGCCAGAGGTGGCGGGTTCAAACCCAGCCCTGGCCAAAAAAAAAAAAAAAAAAAAAAAAAAATTAAAAAAAAAAATAAATAAATAAATAAAACCCGGCCCCAGCCAAAAATGGTAAAAAAATAAAATAAAAATAAATAAATTAATTAATTAAATTAAATTAAAAGAAAAGAACTCTAGGGCTAAAACAATGTCATCTTTCCCCAGAAGGGGTCTCTTTTCAATCTGTAGGCAGATAGGATAACAGGCTGATCACCTCAGTCCAGTTAGGAATTAAGCTAGGCTGTACTATGGTAGAACTTAAGTTAGATTCAGTCTACCTTTTGTTTTAAGAGCCTCTAAGGCAACATCTGTTTTATATTTTTGGCAGCTCCTTTGGTTAAGATCATAGACTTGGGGCTCTGTGCCTGTAGCACAGTGGTTATGGCGCCAGCCACATGCACTAAGGCTGGTGGATTTCAGCTCAGTCTGGGCCTGATAAACAATAAAGACAACTGCAACAAGAAAATAGCCGGGCCTTGTGGCAGGTACCTGTAGTGCCAGCTAATTGGGAGGCTGAGGCAGGAGAATCACTGAAGCCCAGGAGTTTGAGTTTGCTATGAGTTGTGATGCCATGGCACTGTACTGAGGGTAACATAGTGAGACTTTGTCTCAAAAAATAATAATAATAGTAATAAATAAAAAAGAACATAGACTTGGGAACTAGACTTGAGGTTAAAATCCGTTTCCCTGCTATCCGACCCTGGGCAAGTAACTTAACCTCTCTATACCTCTGTTTCCTCATTCATAAAGTGGGAATTATTAAAGTACTTGTCTGTAGGGTTATTTTGATTAAGAGTGAATTTTTTTTTAAACAGTCTTGCACTATCACCTAGGCTAGAGTGCAGTGGTATCATCATAGCTCACTGTAGCCTCAAACTTGGGTTCAAGTGATCCTCCTGCCTCATCCTCCCTAGTATCTGGGATCACAGGCATACACCACAATGCCCAGCTAATTTTTCTCTCTTTTAGTAGAGACAGGGTGTCACTCTTGCTCAGGGTGGTCTCAAATTCTTTCTTTTTTGAGACAAGAGTCTCACTATGCCCTCAGTAGAGTGCTGTGGTGTCACAGCTCACAGCAACCTCAAACTCCTGGGCTTAAGCAATTCTCTTGTCTCAGACTCCCAAGTAGCTGGGACTACAGACACCCACCACAACATCTGGCTATTTTGTTGTTGTAGTTGTCATTGGCAGGCCCAGGCCATGTTTGAACTCGCCTGCCCCAGTGTGGCCAGCGCCCTAACCACTGAGCAACAGGCGCTGAGCCTGGTCTCAAATTCTTGACCTCAAGCTATCTTCCTACCTTGCCCTCCTAGAGTGCTAGGATTATAGCCATGAGCTATCATGTCTGGCCAAGAGTGAATATTTTTAAAGTGCGTAGAACAGCACCTGGCACATAGGAGATGCTATATAAGCACTAATTGATGCTATAATAATCTCATTGTCATTTCATCATTGTCATCATAGTCTTCACTATTACTACCATTTTGGGCCAGGCCACATTGAACATGTAGCAGTGGTCAGATCAGATATAGTTCAGGCTTTGGTGAAGCTTATAAACTGTTGCACTATTAATATATCTAATTAAAAGTACAAGTTCTGAGAGTAGATAACCAGAGATGCCAACCTGGTCAGGAAGATGGAATGAGGAAAGACTTATGAAATTTGAGATGAGAGGGCATTTACCCAGGCATTACTCTTCTCTGCCCCATCCCTCCACCAGAGGGACCAGGTCAGCGGTCAAGACTGGCCTCAATGCTCGACTCAGACATAGACAGTGAAGGGGACTTTGGAGGTACCATCAACCCCTCTGTGGCCATGGCCATTGCTGGTGGCCCCCTGGCCCCCAGCTCCCGAGCCAGCATCTCCCAGGGGCCCCCAACAGTGAGTAGAAGGCTTATTGTTATAGTTATCATCCAAATGGGTGAGAGAAGTTGTATAACAAGGTACAAATTGGCCAGTACTCATGTAGAGAAAGTGAAAATTAACTTTGTTCTCTCTCTGGCTCCAGGCTTCTCGCTCAGGCTGTCCCCTCTCTGCTGAGTCAAGTCGGACCTTGCTGGCATGTGTACTGTGGGTACTGAAGAATGCAGAGCCAGCTCTTTTGCAGCGCTGGGCTGCTGACCTGGCCTTACCTCAGCTTGGACGTCTCTTGGACTTACTGTATCTCTGCCTGGTGGCCTTTGAGTACAAGGTTCGAGGGGGTTGGCAGGGTGTGGCAGTGGAAGAGACAGGCTGAATGCGCGCTGCAAGGGCCTGGGCTCTGCAGGACGTCTTTGTGCAGTAGACTCTGCAGGGCCGAGGGTAAAGGGGTGGACTGTTTCTGCACCAAGCCAAGGAATAAAGTGAGAAATGTGTTCATGAATGGAATTTAGAAGATGCTGAGAGTTTAGAGGAAAGGGTTAAACCAGGTCTTCAAAGGCAAGGTCCTGGAAGTGAGGAAGGGTTTGGAGAAGAGGGGAGCAGGCTAGCCCATGTCCCACCAACAAGAGCAGAATCCACCTTGAAGCCCAGTTTTCTGCCCTCCCAGGGGAAAAAGGCCTTCGAGCGCATCAACAGCCTCACGTTCAAAAAATCACAGGACATGAAGGCGCGGCTAGAGGAAGCCATCTTAGGCACCATCGGAGCCCGGCAAGAAATGGTTCGACGGAGTCGTGGTAAGGAGGCCGTGTATCCCCATCGCCACCAGCTTCTCCCAGCCTGTGGCCACAGGACACCAGAGGAGGGAGCTGTCCCTCCCTTTCATCCATCTCCCTTTTCCTGGAGAAGAGTCCACATGTCATTGCCATCCACTTAGGCCTCTCTGTCCCCACTATTTTTCTAGTCTACCTGTGTGTATCTGCCTGGCAGACTTCTGCTTCTCTTGGCACCCCATGGGTCCCACCACCTGAGTGTCTTCATGGCCTCTGCATTTCTCCTTCCACTCACGTATGTCCTTCTGTTTTCACACATCTGTGAACATGTGCCCACATGTTCCAGAACGGAGCCCATTTGGGAATCAGGAGAACGTGCGCTGGCGGAAGAGCATCACACACTGGAGACAGACCTCAGATCGTGTGGACAAGTAAGTGTTGGCAAAAGAGGGTTTGCTCCTTGGAGACCAGTTTCTAGGGAACTGGTGTATCCTGGGCTGCTGAGGAAGTTAAGAGAACTCAGCTGTGCCATGGGACATGACCCTGAGTGACCCCCACCAAGACCTCCCCTCCACTCCAGGACCAAGGATGAAGTGGAACATGAGGCCTTAGTGGAAGGGAACCTGGCAACTGAGGCGAGCCTGGTGGTTCTAGACA
Organism: Nycticebus coucang; assembly: GCF_027406575.1. Lineage (NCBI taxonomy): Eukaryota > Metazoa > Chordata > Mammalia > Primates > Lorisidae > Nycticebus > Nycticebus coucang. The sequence continues at coordinate 65,042,834 of NC_069782.1, read as the reverse complement.
CACTGGAGATCATTGTGCAGGTAGGGCTTAATCCAGCGTCTTCCCTGACCTCTGATTGCACTGCCATGCCCTGTGGTCTCTGACTTGATAATCCTTCTCCTTCCCTGTCCCTATAACCACCCCAGCTTCTAACACCTGGATGTTTGGCTGGGTACAGTGGCTCATGCCTGTAATTCTAGCACTCTGGGAGACCAAGGCAGGTATACTGCCTGAGCTCATGAGTTCAAGACCAGCTTAAGCCAGAGTGAGACCTCGTCTCTAAAAATAGGCCAGCTGTTGTGGCAGGCACCTGTAGTCCCAACTACTCTGGAGGCTGAGGGGAGAGAATTGCTTAACCCCAAGAGTTTGAAGTTGCTGTGAGCTGTGAGGCTATGGCACTCTACTGAAAGCAACAAAGTAAGACTATGTTGCAATAAATAAATAACATCTGGATTTTTAACCCCTTAACACACCCCTAGACAGTAATGCTGTCAGAAGCTCGGGAGATGGTCTTGAGTACAGTGCTGAAGGTTGTGTTGTACAGTCTGGGCAGTGCCCAGAGTGCCCTCTTCCTGCAGCATGGCCTGGCCACCCAGCGTGCCCTGGTGTCCAAGGTGAGCACCCTTCAACAGCTATGATTCTTAGATTACTTATTGGCCAGCACTTTGGGAAACTGAGGTGAGAAGACTGCTTAAGCTCAGTCAGGGTAACATAGTAAGACCCTATCTATAAAAATTTTTTTTAAATTAGCTGGGCATGGTGGCGAGTGCCTGTAGTCCCAGCTACTTAGAAGGCTGAGGCAGGAGGATCGTCTGAGCCCACGAGTTTGAGGTTGCTTTGAGCGAGGCTGACACCACAGCACTCTAGCCTGGGCCAACAGAGTGAGACTCTGTCTCGAAAAAAACAAAAATGATGGTAATACTGAAAATAGCTCATTTACTGAGCACATAATGTATGCTCAGCAACTCCATGGAGTGGAGACCATCCTGCCAAGGTTACAGAAAAAGGATCTCAGGATCGGATCAGAGTGGCCAAGCACTCATCCAAGGTCCCATAGCAAGGGCTTCCACCAAGTCTGACTCCAAAGCCAGCTGTGCTTGTCCAAAGAGAGCAGAACATAGGCACCCCTGCCTGAGTCCCCACTTGGGACCATCTGAGCCAGGATCAGGAAGGGCTGAACAGTGTTTGCTGGGGTCCTGGGGGGAAGTTCCCGGAGCTGCTATTTGAGGAGGACACGGAGCTATGTGCCGACCTATGCCTGAGGCTCCTGCGACACTGTGGCAGCCGTGTCAGCACCATCCGCATGCACGCCAGCGCCTCACTCTACCTGCTCATGCGCCAGAACTTTGAGATTGGCCATGTGAGTTGAGCCATAGAGGGAGGGAGGGGAAAGGCTATCACCTGCAGAACACAGTGGCCACGATGGCATGGTGAGCATGCTCCTGTGTGAGGGTCTGTGATCAGAGGCTCATCTGTTCGCTGTGCCTCCTCTGTCCCTACAGAACTTTGCCCGAGTGAAGATGCAGGTGACAATGTCACTTTCATCCCTGGTGGGGACGGCGCAGAGCTTCAGCGAAGAGCACCTACGTCGTTCACTCAAAACCATCCTCACCTATGCTGAGGAGGATGTGGGACTGCGGGACAGCACCTTTGCTGAGCAGGTGGCACCTATCCCTGGCCCCATCTCCCCTTGATTACCCCTGACCCACCACTTCAGCCCCATTCACCTCCCAACCCTCACTGCCCCGGATGTTTCCTGGTTTCAGGTCCAGGACCTCATGTTCAACCTGCACATGATCCTGACCGACACAGTAAAGATGAAGGAACACCAAGAGGACCCTGAGATGCTCATTGACCTCATGTACAGGTGAGGCAGTCCGGTGGCACTTAGCCACACCCACTCAGCAACAGGTGAGAGAACAGCAGGAGGTGAGAGGGACAGAGAAGTGGATGTCTAAGGAGGTGAGGAAGGAGTGGATGAACAAACAGTTGATATTAACAGGTGAAGGGAGGCCAGGCGTGCTGGCTCACACCTGTAATCCTAGCACTCTGGGAAGCCAAGGCCGGTGGATCACTTGAGTTCGAGACCAGCCAGAGCAAGAGGGAGACCCCACCTCTAAAAATAGCTGGGGCTTGGCTCCTGTAGCTCAGCAGCTAGAGTGCCAGCCACATACACTGGAGCTGGTGGATTCGAATCCAGCCCTGGGCCTGCCAAACAATGACAACTACCAAAAAATAACTGGGTATTGTGGCAGGCACCTATAGTCCCAGCCACTTGGGAGGCTGAGGCAAGAGAATCGCTTAAACCCAAGTGTTTGAGGTTATTGTGAGCTGTGAAGCCACAGCACTCTACCAAAGGCGACATAGTGAGACTCTGTCTCAAAAAAATAAATTAATTAAATAAATAAAAATAGTTGGGCATTGTGGCGGGCGCATGTAGTCCCAGCTATTCGGGAGGCTGAGACAAGAGGACCTCTTGAGCCTCAGACTTTGAGGCTGCTGTGAGCTATGATGCCACAACACTCTACTGAGGGTGACAAAGTGAGACTCTGTCGCCCCCCAAAATAGAATAGGTGAAGGAGACTGGTGGGCAGACATGTGAGCAGGTAATTGAGGGATCAGGTGGGCAGGGGAACAAGTCAGAAATCACAAGAAAGGAAGGGGAGTGAGTGAAGAGAGAGGCAGGTGAGGGGTTAGATGAGTGAGGAGACAGGTGAACGGAGGAAGAGGGATTTCGAAATGGACAGGTGAGGAGACAGGTGAGAGGGAAGACAGGTAAAGGGTTGGACATGTGAAGGGATAGACAGGTGAAAAAAAAAGCGAGGAAGTAGACAGGTGGGGGAACAGGTGAAGGAGGGGACACAGTGAGGTTTTAGGCTGCCCCATGCAACAGACACGGGGCAACTGGTGAAGGGATGGAAAAGTGAGGCAGCGGGAAGACAAGGTGAATTCTCTTCTCTCATCCATCCTCCTTCTTTGGGACACCAGAATCGCCCGAGGCTACCAGGGCTCTCCGGACCTAAGACTGACTTGGCTGCAGAACATGGCAGGGAAGCACGTGGAGCTGGGCAACCATGCGGAGGCCGCCCAGTGCATGGTGCATGCAGCCGCCCTTGTGGCCGAGTACCTTGCCCTGCTGGAGGACCGGCGCCACCTACCTGTGGGTTGTGTTTCTTTCCAGGTGAGTGGTCAAGGTGTGGCAGGCAGAGGGCAGTAGCAATTGTGGGGCAGAGACCAGGGTCTGACGCCACCTCTCCTGTCCCAGAACATCTCATCCAACGTGCTAGAGGAGTCTGCCATTTCTGATGACATCCTGTCACCTGATGAGGAGGGCTTCTGCTCTGGGAAGCATTTCACTGAGCTCGGGCTGGTGGGCTTGCTGGAGCAAGCAGCTACCTACTTCACCATGGTGAGGCTTTGGGGACCAGCTGTAGGGGATGGGGCTCAGCTGGGAAGGTATCATCATATCTGCTGCCCCAACAACCCTTCCAAGCCTGGGATTTCTTTTTTTTTTTTTTGAGACAAGACCTTGGTCTGTCTCCTGGGCTAGAGTCATCCTAGGTCACTGCAACTTCAAACTCCTAGGCCCAGATGATCCTGTTGTCTCAGCTTCCTGAGTAGCTGGGGCTACAAGCACCTTCCACTCTACCTGGCTAATCCTTTAAATTGTTTTGTAGAGATTAGGTGTTGCTATGTTACCCAGGCTAGTTTTTTATTTATTTATTTATTTATTTTTTTGAGACAGAGCCTCAAGCTTTTGCCCTGGGTAGAGTGCCGTGTCATCACAGTTCACAGCAACCTCTAACTCCTGGGCTAAAGCAATTCCCTGCCTCCCCCTCCCAAATGGCTGGGACTACAGGCACCCACCGTAACACCTGGCTTTTTTTCTTTTTTTTTTTGGTTGCAGCCATCATTGTTGTTTGGGGGGCCTAGGCTAGATTTGAGCCTACCAGCTTAGGTATCTAGCACCTTAGCCGCTTGAGCCACAGGCGCCAAGCCTTTTTTTTTGAAACAGAGCCTCAAGCTGTTGCCCTGGGTAGGTGCCGTGTTATCACAGCTCACAGCAACCTCCAACTCTTAGGCTCAAGCAACTCTCCTGCCTCCGCCTCCCAAGTAGCTGGGACTACAGGCGCCTGCCACAACGCCCGGCTATGTTTTGGTTGCAGCCATCAATGTTGTTTGGCGGGCTCGGGCTGGATTTGAACCCGCCAGCTCAGGTGTACCAGCCACTGGAGCCACAGGCACTGAGCCCCCCTGGCTAGTCTTAAACTCCTAGCCTCAAGCAGTCCTGCCCTGGCCTCTTAGAGTGCTGGAATTTTTGGTATGGACCCCCCCCCGCCCCACTATTGTATTTTTTTTGAAGAGACAGGAACTTTCTATGTTGCTCAGACTAGTTTCAATGGATGTCATAGCTCACTGCCACCTCTAACTCTTGGCCTAAAGTGACCCTCCTACTGGGTATACAGGTGTACCTCACCATGCCTGGAGGCAATAAACTTTTGTTGTTGTTGTAGTTGCAGTTTTGGTAAGGGCCAGGCTTAAACCTGCCACCCCCCGTATATGGGGCTGGCGCCCTACTTCTTGAGCCACAGGCGCCACCCAATAAACTTTATTTTATTTATTTATTTATTTATTTTGGGGGAACAGGGTCTCGCTCTGTCATTCAGTCTGGAGTGCAGTAGTGTTCATCATAGCTCACTGCAAACCTACACTTGTGGGCCCCAGCAGTCCTACTGCCTTAGCCCTCTATACAGCTGGAACTACAAAGACATGCCACCCCACCCAGTCAATTTTTTTTTTAATTATTTTTTATAGCAACAGGGTCTCACTATTAACCAGGCTGGTCTCAAACTTTTGGCCTCAAGCAGTCCTTCCACCTTGACCTCCCAAAGTGCTGGGCTTATAGGTAGGTGTGAGCCACTGTGCCCAGCCTAAACTTTCTATTTTAGAGCAGCTTATAGTACATAGCAAAATTGAATGGAAACTACAGAGTTCTCATATACCTTCATCCTCCACATGTTCACAACCTCCCCCAGGGACAACGTCCAGAACCACAGTAGTACATTTGTTACAGTCAAGGAAACTTTGACCCATCTGTCATCACCCAGATTAGGTGTTCACATTAGGAATTGCTCTTGGGGGTGTTCATTCTGTGGATTTGGACAAATGTATAATGACATGTAGGCACCCTTATATAGTATCATACAGAATAGTTTCACTGGTCAAAATTTTGTCTTTTATTCTTTAAAAAAAAATACAGGCCAGGTATGGTGATCATGCCTTGCACTCCTAGCACTTTGGGAGGCCAAGGCAGGTGGATTGCTTGAGCTCAGAAGTTCAAGACCAGCCTGAGCAAGAGTGAAACCCTATCTCTAAAACATATTTGGGGATGGTGGCAGGCTACTGTAGTCCCAGTTACCAGGAAGGCTGATGTAGGAGCATTGCTCGACCTTAGGAGTTGGAAGTTGCTGTGAGCTATGACACCATGGCACTCTACCAAGGGTGACAAAGTAAGACTCTGTTTTGAAAAACAAAAACCCTGGGGCGGCGCCTGTGGCTCAAGGAGTAGGGCACCAGTCCCATATGCTGGAGGTGGTGGGTTCAAACTCAGCCCAGGCCAAAAACCACACAAAAAAAAAAAAAACCCACAGGGAATCAGATCCCAGTTCTCCTCCCCTCTAATTGATCGATCGGTTTTGAGATAGATGGTTTTGAGATAGAGTCTCAGTCCGTTGCCCTGGGTAGAGCCCCACGGCATCATAGCTCACAGCAACCTCCAACTCCTAGGCTTAAGCGATCCTCTTACCTCAGCCTCCCAAGTAGCTGGAATTACAGGCGCCCACCATCATGCCTGGCTAGTTTTTCCTATTTTTTAGTAAAGACAGGGTCTTGGTCTTGGTCAGGCTGATCTTGAACTCTTGAGCTCAAGCAATCCACATGCCTCTGCCTCCCAGATTGCTAGAATTATAGGTATGACCCATTGCACCAGCCCAACCTCCTTTTTGAAATAAGGGTTTTATTCATTTCTTGACAGGTTGATACCTAAGCATTTGGTATTTCTATTGTCATAAAGTAGTTTTCTCCTTCAGTGTGCTTGTTTGCATGAAGACAATTGATTGCTTTTGCATTTGACTTGTTAGAGGCCTGGGACCTTTGCCCCAAGGAGTGTTCTGGTTTATGTAGGGCTGGTTGTATCTCTGTGATGTCACTTCACCTGTTTCTCAGTTCTTTGCATTTTGGGGAACTGGTACTTTCATCTGGGGGCCCCATAACCTTCAAGGTCAGGAGTTGCTCAAGATTTCTTCTTTTGCGGTGATGTTGTTTTCATTATCACTTTGCTGGAGTCTCAAAGACAAAGGCCTCAGGGAAGGAAGCCAGAGAGTGGACACAGACCTTCTGATAGTCAGCAAGCATCACAGGGTACCCACTATGTGCCAGGCTTGATGGCCCTCCTGGCCGAGGACGTGGGGCACCCACATGTGCCTATTGCTGCATGCCAGGACACAGTTGGATATGAACAACATAGACACTAGGCCCGATGGGCCAGCATTTGTGTCCTGGGTGCTGGGAGCCCTTTCATGTCTCTAAGATGTAATTTCTCTGAGGAGGAAGAAGTAGTTCCTGCCATCAATGAGGAAACACAGGTAAAGTGCAAATGTATACTGCACCTGGTCCATAGAAGTGGCCTGGGTGCAGTGGCTCCAACCTGTAATCCTAACACTTCGGGCGGCCAAGTTGGGAGGATTGCTTGAGGCCAGGATTTTTAGACCAGCCTGGGCAACATAGCAAGACCCCCTGTCTCTACAAAAAGAAAAGGAAACAGTGGTAAAGACCACAGAGGGATTTGTGTGGGCCCAGTGGAAAGGCTGATTCCCCATCTGGGGTGAGGGTAGTCTGCATGGGCTTCCTGGAGGAGGTGATGGAGGCTGGGTAGTGGGAACATGGGGTGGGGGGGTGGGGGGATTGGTAGGAGCAATTGGGATGGTATTCCAGGCAGGAGTAAGGGTTTGGAGAATCCTCACTGCCACCTCTCTCAGGGCGGGCTCTATGAGGCTGTAAATGAGGTCTATAAGAACCTCATTCCCATCCTGGAAGCTCACCGGGACTACAAGAAGCTGGCTGCAGTGCATGGCAAACTGCAAGAAGCCTTCACCAAGATCATGCACCAGGTGGGCTCAAGAGCCCTGGGCCCATTCCTCACCCCCACAGCCTGGCGCCCTACCCAGACTCTGCTGACCTTGAACCTTCTCTCCCCCCACAGAGCTCTGGCTGGGAGGTGAGTCTGCCATAGTGGCCACCTGCTTCTGGGGACCCCCCCAGGATGGCTGGCCAACCATGGCCAGCTACCACCAGGGGGTGCCAGAGGAGCAGGGGCCAGGGTCTCAGTGGGTGATGATGACACACCCTGGTGGCATCCTCCCCAGAGGCCCCTACCCCAGATCTGGAGAGAAGCTTGTGACTCACCCAGCTGGAAGCTCTCCGAAGACACCCCACCCCTCCCTCAGGCAGGGCTAGCTGGGTCAGCTGGGTCACTGTGGGGGAAGGTGGTATGTTCTCACTGCCTCTCTGCCAGCCTTTCTCTGTCTTGTGGACAGTTTCCCTGCTCCCCCATCTCTCCCTGTCTCGGTCTCCCTTCCCTTGGATCTCTGCTTAGCTTGCTGTCACTCTGTCTCTCTTGGTCTCTGTCTCTCCCCACCTTCCTCCAGAATCTCTGCTCCTCATCTCTAGTTAACGTGCCCCTCCTCCCCAATCCTGCCTCTTCCCTACTTGGGTCTATTTTTAGCCATCTCCTAGTTTGGGGAGAGTTTTCTGGCCTAAGATGGCAGGAACCCAGAGTCCCAACTGGTGGGCAGGCTGGGTGGAGGCCGGGTGGGCCGGGCAGTTTCCCACCCTCACTGAGTCCCTGCTTTCTCCGTACATGGAATGACTCTCATGGGGTAGTGTAACCCGGGCCCTGGGGGTTGGGGATTTGGGGTTCTGACCTCTAAACTCTCCCATGACTTTTTATCTCTGTTCCCCCCTACCCACCCCACCATGCGCCATGCACACCTCACTGTGCACCCCACCGGCTGCACCATGTCCTCCCTACACCACTGGGACCTGCCTTGGTGAGTGAACATGGAGCCACCCTGCTTTCTTTCTGGTTGGAGGGTGGTGTCCTTGGGGGGTTTCTTTTTCCAATCTTAGGGCTGGAGGTAGGATTAGGGGAAAGCCCAGGAACAAACCTCTGTCCCAGAGTGAGACAGAGCATACCTTCCCTCAGTCACTCAAGCTTTTATTAGGCACTTGCCGTATACCCAATTGCACATGCATTAGGGACATACCTGTGAACAGTACAGCCCCAATCCTGATTTTACACTGGGATTCATGCCTCGATGTTCTAAGGATCCCTTGCCTGTTCCCATGACCCAATGTTCTTAAGGTCCTCATATCTGATGTTCCCAGGGGTCCCCTTTGCCTATTTCTTCCCGATCCTTATCTCATCAGGATGCCACTCTGCATCCTGCCCTGTGTGGCTTGAGGCCACCTATCTTTTGGGCAGGGATACCTGGGAGGGGGTCTCCCAGGCAACCACATCCTTCCTTACAGCCCCAGCGCGTGTTTGGGACCTATTTCCGCGTGGGCTTCTATGGTGTCCGCTTTGGTGACCTGGATGAGCAGGAGTTCGTGTACAAAGAGCCATCAATCACCAAGCTGGCAGAGATATCACACCGGCTAGAGGCATGTAACTGCTGGGGGACGGGGGGGCGGGAGGTGGGGCAGGGCATGGGGCTGCCCTGGGGCTGGAGTAGGGGGCTATGTACACCTGGGTAGTCCCAAACCAGCTCCATGTTTCCAGGAGTTCTACATGGAGAGGTTTGGGGATGGCGTGGTGGAGATTATCAAAGACTCTAACCCTGTGGACAGGTCCAAGCTGGACCCACAGAAGGTGGGTCTTCCTGGCCATTTCCCTGAAATCCTGTATTCAAAGAAGAGACTTTAAGTACTATTTCCTGGGAACCCTCAAATCCTAGTTCTCTGGGAAACTCCAACTCTTATTTCTCTGGGGACCCCAAGTCCTGTTTCTCAGAGAATTCCCAACATAGGAAGATCTGGGGAGTCCCAGATTCAAAGCCCCCAGACCTGGAGAGGCGAAGATCCGTTTTTCACCAGGGACAGGGCCTGGTGGGTGTGTGTTGCAGCCATGGGATCCCCACCCCCGACCCTGTGCTGCAGGCCTACATCCAAATCACATACGTAGAACCATACTTTGATACCTACGAGCTTAAGGACCGAGTGACCTACTTCGACCGCAACTACGGGCTGCGCACTTTCTTGTTCTGCACACCCTTCACGCCAGATGGGCGCGCACATGGGGAGCTGCATGAACAGCACAAGCGCAAGACGCTGCTCAGCACCGACCACGCCTTCCCTTACATCAAGACTCGCATCCGTGTGTGCCACCGGGAGGAGGTGGGCAGGGATCCCAGACCCCAGACCCAGAGTGGCTCAGAGATTTCAGACTTAGAAAGGAGAGGCAGAGGGACTCCAAAACCCAGGGTGGCCCGGAGATTTCAGACCCAGGGAGGAGAGAGACATAGGGACCCCAAACCCAAGAATTGGCCTACACAGAACAGTACCAGGTTAGGGATCTAAAATTCTTATCTCTAGACTCAAATCTATACCTCCAGACCCAGCAAGCCCTGCAGATCCCAGACATAGAGCCCCCAGATTCCTCAAAGCACCAGACCCCGCAGGACCAAGGCTGAGACTAGACCAACTAGAACTAGACCAAACCTCCCAGAGTCCAGACCAAGGCAGGCAGACTCCCCCACATTCCAATCATTGTTTAGCCTCTTGGACCCTTCTGCCCCCAGCTGTCGTAGTCTGGCTGGGGTCAGGACACCCTCAAGCCCTAATGAATGTGTGCCCCCCCAACCCACCAGACAGTGCTGACCCCTGTTGAAGTGGCCATTGAGGACATGCAAAAGAAAACACGGGAGCTGGCCTTTGCCACCGAGCAGGACCCACCTGATGCTAAGATGTTGCAAATGGTGCTGCAGGGCTCTGTGGGGCCCACCGTGAACCAGGCACGGCTGGCAGAGGGGTGGGTATGGGCCACCTGCAGGAGTCCAGATGCCATGCAGACATGCTCAGAAGCCCCTCTCAACCCCACAGGGTCCCCTGGAGGTGGCCCAGGTGTTTTTGGCAGAGATCCCAGAGGACCCCAAACTCTTCCGGCATCACAACAAACTGCGCCTCTGCTTTAAGGACTTCTGCAAGAAGTAGACCCAAAAGTCCCGGTTCTGGCTATCTGTCTACCTGATTCCTATGATGTCCCCTCTCCCTAACTGAGCCCCTGCCCCCCACAACTCCTCAGTTCAAGTGACCCCACTGCAGGGATCTCTCTGCATGCCTGGCCCCACCTTCTGGATTACCACCCATGTTTGAGCTTGCATTCTCTCCTGGGTGCCAGTCCCTGAGCATCTCTGGCCCTTCTGGTCCTCAGGTGTGAGGACGCTCTACGGAAGAACAAGGCCCTGATTGGGCCAGACCAGAAGGAGTACCACCGCGAGTTGGAACGCCACTATGGCCGCCTGCGCGAGGCCCTGCAGCCCCTGCTCACTCAGCGCCTGCCTCAGCTTCTGGCCCCAGCCCCAGCCAGCCTCAGGTGCCTAACCTGGCACCCCCACCCTAGAGACTAGAGTAGGCAAGTCAGAATAAGATACAGGATGGGGGGGCGGCGCCTGTGGCTCAGTCGGTAAGGCGTCGGCCCCATATACCGAGGGTGGTGGGTTCAAACCCAGCCCCGGCTGAACTGCAACCAAAAAATAGCTGGGCGTTGTGGCGGGCGCCTGTAGTCCCAGCTACTCGGGAGGCTGAGGCAAGAGAATCGCTTAAGCCCAGGAGTTGGAGGTTGCTATGAGCTGTGTGAGGCCACAGCACTCTACCGAGGGCCATAAAGTGAGACTCTCTCTACAAAAAAAAAAAAAGATACAGGATGGGGGCTGTCCTACGTGTACATGGCAACACATGCACTTGTGGCTTTGGCTTTGCACAAGCATGTTAATATGTTATGCAGGTGAACAGAGGCAGGTCACTTCCCAGACACATGAAGTCATCTTCCTGAGCCTTAGTCTTCACATCTGTAAAATGAGGATGATTCAAAGCTCTCATGGTAGATTCCAAGAGAGAATCAGTGAATCCCACAGCAGATCAGGATGGATGTGAAAGGGACAGGAGAGATCCTAGAAAGATTCTTGGAAGAGGAGGAGGGCTAAGGAGCACTATGGTCCTGGTGCCTATGCTGACTCAACCCATTTCTCTCCCAGGAACTCTATGAACAGAGCAAGTTTCCAGAAGGCAGACCTCTGAGCCAGCTGGGGCTGAAGCCACACCCGGAGGAACCAGCACCCAAGCCTCAGCTGTCTGTGCCTTACTGGGAGTATTCCCCACTGCCCACTTGGCCATGGGGTGACCACACTGTACTTGGGGCTGTGCCCTTGTCCCTGTCTGTTTCCATCTGTGTGCACTGATGCTCCCTACCTTTGTTAATTTAAAATGGTTTTTATAAGCAACCCTAGCAGTGTGATGTGGTCACTAGGACTTCACTGTGCTCAGTCTCTATATATCCACACATGGTACACTGACTGAGACACAGAGCACTGGTGTCAGGGGCTCAGTGGTGACAACAAACACAAATTCCTGCCCTTGGGGAGCTGACATTCTAGCAGAGAAGGCAATACACAAGTAACTTTACCATTATGTCTTTGCTGAGTCCTAAATGGCTCTCAGATCTCTGCAAAAGTAGGCCAACCACTAATGGACCTTTTTATCCAAGGAGCCTCCTTTAGGCCACTACCTAATCTCTTCTGTGCACCCCTCTCATGTAGGCAGAATGATAATCCCCTTTTTACAGATGGAGAAACTGAGGTACACAGAACATCAAAAGCTTGGTGGGTCTGGGATTGGAGTCCAGGGCTGGCTGGCCTGCAACCTCCCGTGCAGCCCTAAAACGAAACAACCCCTTCCCCGTGGCGGTCACGCCACAGTGTACCCGGCCCGCCCGATCTGGGCTGCTTCCAGCTCGGGGCTGCCTGGGGGATGGGTGACCTCCCGCCGCCGCCACCACTGTCCGCCCTCCGCGCCCTCCCAGAGCTGGGTCCCGGCCAGTCCCGCCCCTCCTGCCGCCACTGAGCTGTACCGCCCCGTCACAGCGGCCCAGCTGCAGCCGGGGAGGCCGACAGTAGGGAGGACCTTGCCTCAGAGACTTGGGGGGAGGAGGGGTGGCGAGGCAGGACACCCCGGCGCGCGCTTAACGCCTGCTGGCCAGGTGAGATCGAGTCCCCCCAGTCCCCACTCTGCATCCCCGGCTCCCGGGCGGCGGGTGAGGGAGGGGCTGCCCAGAGGGGCGGGCCCTGCTGAGGGGCGGGGCTGCCGCTCAGAGCCCGGCGGCCGAGCGACGGCTACTGAGCTGGGAGGACACGGGCTGCAAGACGCAGGGACAGCGGCGTCCGGAGCGCGCCAGGCGAGTAGGACCGGGGCTGTGCCGGGATTTGCGTCTGGTTTGGCGTTCCAGTGTGGCTTCCTGACCTTGCCCCATCCCCAACCCCGGGGCACGAACAACCTTGCCGGTCTCTACAAGCCCCGCTGCCTCTAGCTCCACCATCTGCTCGCAAACTTTCCGAACTTGGAGTGCCTCGGTCCCCGCGTCACTGTCCCCTCTCCGTCTTTGACCCGGTTCCTCTGTCCGTTCCTTGTCCCCTGCCCTTCTGCCCCCCTCCTGCCTTCCTCTGCCCCTCTTCTCATGTTTGTCCCCATCTGTGCTTCTGTCCTCCTCTTCGGCATCGTCCCCCATCGCCCTCCTCCACGGCCGGGCCAGAGCCAGGCCCCAGGCGGCGGGAAGACGGCCGTGCGTCGGGCCGGGCTGGGTCTGGGTTTGGCGGCTGGGCGGGCGTGGGGAGCGGCAGCTGTTTGCCATTAGCCGGGGACCCCGCGGGCCCCCGCCCCCTCCCTGTACGGGGCGGGGTCCTTCTTGGCCCCAAGTTTGGGGGTGGGGAGAGGGCAGAAAAGACCCCGGAGATGTCCAAGCCGTTCAGGGTGGTCTTTAGGGAGACCCACACTCCTTCGTTGATTCCCAGCCTGTCTGCTCTTGGAGTCCCCAGTGTCTCCATCTTTCTGTCCTATCCTGTCTCTCCCCTTCCACTCCCCCAAGAGGTCCCATAGAGAGAGAAGGGCCTCAAACACAGAAACCCCACCCCTACCACACAGCCTCACTCATTTCTCTCCTGGAGTCACTGGTCCATATGGATGGCGATCAGATGACTTAGTACCCTCAGAGCTCAATATCTCCATCTGGGAAATGGGTAAAGGGGTGTGTTTGTGTTGTCTAGGGGGCGTGCCTCGGTGGGCAGACTTTGGTTCAAGTCCAAGTCCAGCCACATCTCCACAGCCTTAGTGACCCTGGGCAAGTCACTGCACTTTTCTGTACCCCATTTATCTTTAAAATGGGGTAATAACTATCCACCTGGAGGTAGAGTTGTCATGAGAATGAAGAGTTGATGATATTGTTATGACTGTATTAATTGTATTTACCCTTTCCCTCCACCTGTAGCAGCACTCCCCCCCACACACACACACTTCCTGGCTATTTCAGTCCTACTTCCTGCCTCTAGATCTCTTCGGGTCCCCAGAAAATATTTTTGATCAACTTCCTATTGCTCAGGGGGTGAGCTACCAAGCAGATGGAAACCCAAATTTCCTATAATTGGTGACCATGTGTGTTCCAGGTGTTGAAAGTCAGAGAAGTGAGGACAGAGACGTGGAGAGAAACGCAGAGAGACAGAGACGTGGAGAGACACAAAGAGACTTGGAGAGAAACAAAGCAAGGCACTAAACAGGACAGGATATAACAAGGACAAGCTCCACAAAGACAAGCTCAGCTACCCCTGAAGCCCTAGCCCTGCCTTCATGCCCAGCAGGTGCCCCACCTGGTCCATCCCTCCCAGGTACCCACCACTCTGGCACCAACAAGTTGGAAAAGGTCTCCTTGGGCAGTAGAATGGTCTGGAGTCTGTAGCATGATGACCGCAGGTCAGATAGCAGAAAGGACTGGCCAAATTCAGGAGGGTTATATAGGGAACAAGAGTCCTGGCCAGCCTCCAGGACTAAGTGGGGCTTAGTGAGAGGCCCTGATTGTCCCTGCCTTTTGCAGCCTCCAGGCACCCTCCCTACTTCCTCCCCCCACCTCATGACTTCCCAGGCCTCCGCCGCACACTCTGGCCCTCTATCCCTGCTGCTGCTTTATCCGAGCCGGACACATCCTGGGGGGGCAGGAAGTTCTATGTAGCCCCGCAGTGAAATTGTTTGTTTTTAGAGAAAATTGTTTCCATAAAGGGGAAAGGCTTTGCTCCTTGCTGTCTCCCCGACTTTCTCTATCTTGCACCTCAGGCCTACCCTGATCAAGTACTCTGCTTTGGGATCATTTGGGGTCCCCCACCCCCTGCTCTGTCTCTGTTCGTTCCTATGTCTCTGTCTCCTCAGATCCTTGTAGAAAGGCTGTCTCCCCCCTACACCCATTAGCGCCCCAGCCCCCATCTTTCCCTGTGGCTAGTTCTGGGCTTGGGCTAAGTGGAGGGGATGCAGGAAGGGTGGGGCCTATTGAGCTTGGGGCCCCCTGGCCCAGGGGCCATGTGGAGGCAGGGCTACAAGAACAGCTGGAACCTGTCCAGGGACTAGACAGATGTGTGAACAGGCAATGCGGTTTGGTTTCTTTGTTCCAGGTCTCAGGGTAACCCCCCACTTCCACCTCTTTCTCAGCCAGGCTGGGTGTGGGCCTGTGAGAGAGTCCCAGGCCTAGGGGGAGGCCTCATCAGCTCTCCATCACCCTGTAAACTCCTCCTCACTCCAGGTTCCTTGGTCCCCTCTTCCCAGGTAAGCCTCAGCCAGTGCTGCAGGCAGTCTGATTCTCAGTCTCCTGAGTGACTTCTGAGGAGCATCTGCAGGCAAGAAGATGGCCCAAGTTCTGCACGTGCCAGCCCCCTTCCCAGGTCAGGGGTCTCAGGGGGAAGAGGGCCCTTGCCTGGGGGAGTTGAGGGTAGGACACAGCCTAGCACTGGGGGTCTGATGGGGAGGCACAGCCCTGCCTTAGGGGTCTGACACTAGAAACACAGTTGAGGGCCTGGTAGGCTCCTGTCTGTTGAGCAGGTAAATCCTGACTGCCTGGGCATTGGTCTTCATCCCAAGATTGAGAACAATAGTATTCAGAGGCACTGCTGTTTCTCCCCACCCTAGGGACCCCTGGCCCAGCTTCCCCACCCTCCTTCCCTGCCAAGGAGCCGGACCTGCCCTACTCAGTGGAGACACCCTATGGCTACCGCCTCGACCTGGACTTCCTTAAGTACGTGGATGACATTGAGAAGGGCCACACTCTGCGGCGGGTGGCCGTGCAGCGCCGCCCCCGTCTGGGCTCGCTGCCCCGTGGCCCTGGCTCCTGGTGGACGTCCACTGAGTCACTGTGCTCCAACGCCAGTGGAGATAGCCGCCACTCAGCCTACTCTTACTGTGGCCGTGGCTTTTATCCCCAGTATGGCGCCCTGGAAGCCCGTGTGGGCTTCAATCCCCGAGTGGAGCGCACGCTGCTGGATGCTCGTCGCCGCCTCGAGGACCAGGCAGCCACACCCACTGGCTTGGGCTCCCTGACACCCAGTGCAGCCAGCTCAACGAGCTCCCTGGTGGGTGTAGGGCTGCCACTCCCAACACCCCGGAGCTCAGGACTGTCTACACCAGTGACGCCCAGTGCTGGGCACCTGGCACATGTGCGGGAGCAGATGGCAGGTGCCCTGCGGAAGCTTCGGCAGCTGGAGGAGCAGGTAAAGCTGATTCCTGTGCTTCAGGTGAAGCTGTCGGTGCTACAGGAGGAAAAGCGACAACTCACAGTGCAGCTGAAGAGCCAGAAGTTTCTGGGCTACTCCACAGGGATTCGGAGCCGCCAAGAGCTCTGCCTGGACCTCCCTGAGCCCCCTGAAGACCCAGTGGCACTGGAGACCCGGAGTGTGGGTACCTGGGTCCGAGAGCGGGACTTGGGCATACCCGATGGGGAGGCAGCCCTTGCTGCCAAGGTCGCCATATTGGAGATCCAACTCAAAAAAGCGCTACAGGAGCTGCAGGCAGCTCAGGCCCGCCAGGCTGACCCCCAACCCCAGGCCTGGCCACTGCCAGACTGCCCGGTCCGTGTGGACACTGTCCGTGTGGTGGAAGGGCCACGGGAGGTGGAAGTAGTGGCCAGCACAGCTGCCGGGTCCCCTGCACAGCGGGCCCAGAGTCTGGAGCCTTATGGGGCTGGTCTGCGGGCTCTGGCGACATCCAGCGGGGCAGAGAGCCCTCCTGTATTCTGCAGCCACGAGGTAGTGGAGACGATGGGCCCAGTGCCCACTGCATCCACCAGCAGCTTCCACGCAGTGAAGAAAATCAGCATCTCAGAGCAAAGCTGTAGTGGCCCAGCAGGTGAGTGATCACAGGCAGGGTCTAGCCCCAGCCCTGGGCTTCTACTGGACAGATTACTCTGGCTTCCTGGAATTATCTCTTCATCTATAAGAGAGGGAGAATTATGCTGCTGACTTCGGAGCTATAGGGATCATGCAGAGAATCAGGAGTCTGGAGGTATCTGGGGGAAATTCCCCTAAGGCTGCTTTTTTGCTGCGTAGAAACGTTCCATATTTATTGAGTGGCAGGAGTTGATCTAAGACCAGTTGGCTCGGCGCCTGTGGCTCAAGCGGCTAAGGCGCCAGCCACATACACCTGAGCTGGTGGGTTTGAATCCAGCCCTGACCCGCCAAACAACAATGATGGCTGCAACCAAAAAATAGCCAGGCATTGTGGTGGGTGCCTGTAGTCCCAGCTATTTGGGAGGCAGAGGCATGAGAATCACTTGAGCCCTGGAGTTGGAGGTTGCTGTGAGCTGTGATGCCACGGCACTCTAGCCAGGGTGACAGCTTGAGGCTCTGTCTCAAAAAAAAAAATCTAAGACCAGTTGAAGCAATGAAAAGAAAATGCAGTGTTCATGTAACTTTGGGACAGCTTCAGGTATAAGTAGATCCAGGTACTCAAATAGCATGAGTCTGACTCACACTATCTTTCTCTTCTGTTTATCTTAGGGTCTTCTCTTTATTTATTTATTTTTTTGAGACATAATCTCACTTTGTCTTCCTGAGTAGAGTGCTGTGCTGTCATAGCTCACAGCAACCTCAAACTCTTGGGCTCATGTGATCTTCTTGCCTTAGCCTCCCAAGTAGCTGGGACTATAGGAGCCTGCTACAATGCCTGGCTCTTTTTGGAGATGGGGTCTCACTCTTGCTCAGGCTAGTCTCAAACTCATTAGCTGAAGCAATCCACCTGCCTCAACCTCCCAGAGTGCTAGGATTACAGGCATGAGCCACCACACCTGGCTTTGGGGTCTTCTATTTCAGGCAGGCAAAGGAATATGACTTCATTGCTCTAGGCCTTTCTATCTCAGTGGAAAGGGAGTACCTTGGCACAAATAGCACCAGAAAAAAATCCCAGGGGTGGCCCTCATTGGCTGGTTTGAGTGATGTGCCCATTGCTGAGCCAGTCATGGTATCCCACACTGCTTAGCCATGGATCCCGGCATGTGGCCTTTGAGGGAGGAAAGAGGTGCTTCCCAGAGGAAGTGCTGAGCTCTCAAACTAGGAAAGGGGATGCTGGGTATGCAGAATGTCAGCTTCTCCAAGGCCCCTGGGAGAAGCTGCCCAAATGATTCATAATAATACTGACAGCTGTTCTTTAACAAACAAGGAGAGCTTGGGGGAGGGGAAGCCAGGTGCATTTTTCTTCTTGCCATGTTATCCTGGGTGAGTGGGGTGACTGATGTCACTTCTCTGCAAGGTCAGGTAGGCAGAGCTGACAGATCGGAGGGTGGGGACCCAGCTGTGTTTTCTCACTGCCCCATGTCGGCCAGCTGTAGACACCACCCCTCTGTTCTGTATCCATCTCAAACACCCAGCCCTGTGGTTCTGGCCCCTAGCCAGAGGCACTGCCTGGCCCAGCCTTAGAATTTCTGAGAGGCGACCTCCATTCCAGACTGCCTCGCAGAGCTGCCATGAAGGCCTCTTGTCTGCAGGACAAACAGACACAGTAATACCACCCCCTACACATGCTGCCGCCCCAAAAGTTCTTTCTTATGTCTCATTTCACTCCTTCTTGCTGCAGCAAGCCCCAGTCCCTGCCTTTCTTGGGCAGAACTAGAGTGTGTTAATTCATTTCATTATCTTCTCACTCCACAAACATTTCCCGAATGCTTACTACATGCCAGACTCTTCTAGTCACTGAGGACAAAGCATCGAAAAAAATAGACAGGGCGGCGCCTGTGGCTCAGTTGGTAAGGGGCCGGTCCCATATGCCGAGGGTGGCGGGTTCAAACCCAGCCTGGGCCAAACTGCAACAAAAAATAGCCAGGCATTGTGGCGGGCACCTGTAGTCCCAGCTACTCGGGAGGCTGAGGCAAGAGAATCACCTAAGCCCAGGAGTTGGAGGTTGCTGTGAGCTGTGACGCCACAGCACTCTACCGAGGGCGATTTGAGACTCTGTCTCAAAAGAAAAAGAAAAAAATAGACACAAAAGTCTCTGCAATAAATAAATAAGAGAGCCTAATATAGAGTGGAGAATTATCATTTCAGAGAATATGTATTGGAAGAAAACAGAACTTAGAGCAGGAGTTGGTGGCAATTTGATGAAGTAAGGGCTTCAGTTCAAATTATGATCTTCCTGCTCCTGGAACCTCTCTGTGCCTCAGTTTCCTCAACTGCAAATCGAGGGTCTGCCAGTGTGACATTAGTGGACAAATATGAGGCTTAGGTCAGCAAGGTGGCTCAGGTATATAGACATAGCACTTTGGGAGCCTGAGGCGAGAGGATCACTTGAGAGCAGGAGTTCAAGGCCACAGTGAGCTATCATTGGGCCATTGCACTCTTGCCTTAGACAGGCACAAGGGGAGTGCCTGTCTAAAATAATAATAATAATAATAATGAGGCTTAAATGCATCGAGTCAAGTCATGTCATGTGTTCAGCATGGCCCCCGGCACATAGTAGGTATTCAAGGTCAGTTCTTGGGTTATTTGTTTTTAAGACAGTCTCACTCTGTCGCCCTGGGTAGAGTGCTGTGCCATCATTGCTCACAACAACCTCAAACTCTTGGGCTCAAGTGATCCTCTTGCCTCAGCCTGCTCAGTAGCTGGGACTATAGGTGCTCAGGCTGGTCTCAAACTTCGGAGCTTGGGTGATCCACCCGCCTCAGCCTCCCAGAGTGCTGGGATTACAGGTGTGAGCCACCGTGCCCAGCCAATTCTTGATTTTGAAGACTCTTCAAGCCCATCTCTACTAAAAATAAAAAACGAGCCGGGTGGTGGGTGCCTGTAGTCCTAGCCACTTAGTTAGGCTGAGGCAAGAAGGTCACGGGAGCCCAAGAGTTTGAAGTTGATGTGAGCACTTGGCACTGTACCCAGGGTGACAGAGTAAGATTCTGACTCAAAAAAAAAAAGAGGGCGGCACCTGTGGCTCAGTGAGCAGGGCGCCGACCCCATATGCCGAGGGTGGCGGGTTCAAACCCAGCCCCGGCTAAACTGCAACAAAAAAATAGCCGGGTGTTGTGGCGGGCGCCTGTAGTCCTAGCTACTCGGGAGGCTGAGGCAGGTGAATCACCTAAGCCCAGGAGTTGGAGGTTGCTGTGAGCTGTGTGACGCCACGGCACTCTACCGAGGGCAATAAGGTGAAACTCTGTCTCTACAAAAAAAAAAAAAAAATAGCCAGGTGTTGTGGCGGGTGCCTGTAGTCCCAGCTGCTCGGGAGGCTGAGGCAAGAGAATGGCGTAAGCCCAGGAGTTAGAGGTCACTGTGAGCCATGTGACGTCATGACACTCTACCCGAGGGCGGTACAGTGAGACTCTGTCTCTACAAAAAAAAAAAAGAAAGAAAGAAAGAAAGAAAAGAAAAAAAGCCAGATAAGCAAAGAAGTGGGTGGGGGGCAAAGAAAATATTCTAGGCAGGAGCAGGGCAGAGACAAAGTCTCCAAGCTGAGAAGGGGCTTGGGTTTATGTAGTGTTGAGCCACTGGAATGTGATGAGTGTGGAAAGGGGTGGTGGTGGGGTCCCCCGGGGCTTGTGTGCTGTGCTGCTCCGGGCAATATGGGAATTGAAATGAGATAGTATAAGGACTGGACAAGTGCTCTAGGGATGTTCATGTATTATGTTCACTTATGTAGTGGTTAAATCAGGGAGGGCTCCCAGAGGAGAAGGCAGAGAGGGGGCCCAACGTCTCTACCATCCAGTGAGGCCACTGAGGGTTTTTTTTGTCTGTTTGTTTGTTTTTTAGACAGTTTCACTTCGTCGCCCTTGGTAGAGTGCCGTAGCGTCATAGCTCACAGCAACCTCCAACTCCTGGGCCTAGGCAATTCTCTTGCCTCAGCCTCCCGAGTAGCTGGGACTACAGGTGCCCGCCACAGTGCCCGGCTATTTGTTTGTTATAGTTTGGCCGGGGCTGGGTTTGAACCCGCCACCCTCAGTATATGGGGCCGGCGCCCTACCCACTGAGCCACAAGCGCTGCCCACCACTTTTTCTTTTTCTTTGTTAGTAGATTGGGTGGGCAGAGGCCTAAAGACCCCGCAAAGTCCCATTCCCCTCCTTATCTGACAAAGGCACCACAGGTGGGTCAGAAACACTACAGCTAAGGATTGTGCTGCTGGGGTTATCTTCAAAGCTTTCAAGTTTTCTGTGTTCAAAATGTATTTCTGTGAAAGTAATTCCTATTTGTGGAAGGTTTAGAAAGTATAGAAAAATCTAGAACAGGGCGGCGCCTGTGGCTCAGTCGGTGGGGCGCCGGCCCCATATGCGGAGGGTGACGGGTTCAAGCCCGGCCCCAGCCAAACTGCAACCAAAAAAAAAAAAAAAAATGGCTGGGCGTTGTGGTGGGTGCCTGTAGTCCCAGCTGCTCGGGAGGCTGAGGCAGGAGAATCGCTTAGGCCCAGGAGTTGGAGGTTGCTGTGAGCTGTGTGAGGCCACGGCACTCTACCGAGGGCCATAAAGTGAGACTCTGTCTCTCCAAAAAAAAAAAAAATCTAGAACAGATTGCAAGAGGGACTTTACCTAACAATTGCAATCAGTGTAACCTGGCTTATTGTACCCTCAATGAATCCCCAACAATAAAAAAAAAAAAGAAAAATCTAGAACAAAGAAATAAAATCTCCCCCCCCCACCCCCATATCTACTGCCGCTCAGGTGTAGCTGTTATTTCTGTTTCTTTGCTTCCAAAATTTTTTAATATTGCCAGGAGCGGTGGCTCACGCCTGTAATCCTAGCACTCTGGGAGGCTGAGGCAGGTGGATTGCTTGAGCTCATGAGTTCAAGACCAGTCTGAGCAAAAGCAAGACCCTGTCTCTACTAAAAATAGGAAAACTGAGGCAAGAGGATCATTTTAGCCCAAGTTGGAGGTTGCTGTGAGCTATGATGCCGCAGCACTCTACCAGGGCAACAGCTTGAGACTCTGTCTCAAAAAAAGAAAAGAAGGGCGGCTCCTGTGGCTCAAAGGAGTAGGGCGCCGGCTCCATATGCCGGAGGTGGCGGGTTCAAACCCAAACCCAGTCAAACACTGCAAAAAATAAAGAAAAGGAAAGAAAAAAAAATTGTAATCCATAATATCCATAAAATCATACATGTTTTTCAAGTCTGGTAACACACAGCTGATAGACATTGCTGTTTTGTTGTATTTTGTTTGGAAAATCACTTATACCAGGGCTTAATTTGATGCCTTTTTCATACTTCAATTCATTTAAATCAATTGTATGAAGTGTATTTTATTTTTATTTTTATTTAATTAATTTTTGAGACCGAGTCTCACTATGTCACCTTTAGTAGAGTTCGATAGTGTCATAGCTCACAGCAACCTCAAACTCTTGGACTCAAGTGATTCTCTTGCCTCAGCCTCCCAAGTAGCTGGGACTACAGGCTCTGGCTGCAATGCCTGGCTAGTTTTTCTGTTTTTAGTAGAGATGGGGGTCTCACTCTTGCTCAGGCTGGTCTTGAACTCATGAGCTCAGGTGATCCACCTACCTTTGTCTCCCTGAATGCTGGGATTACATACAGGCATGAGCCACCATGCCCGGCTGTAGGTTGTATTTTTAGCCCTATTTTACAGAAGAGGTAGCTAAGGAAAAGGGAAGTTAGGGGATTCGCCCAGGGTCCAGGAAGCCAGGATTTAAACTTCCTCTCTGATTTAACATCCCAAGAGCGTTTCCTCCAGTTAGTTAAAAATTCTTTGGACCTGCTGTTTATTTTAACAGCCACACCACTTTCTGACAGGTAGGGAGGCTAAGATTTACCTGTCTGGTCGCCATGCCTAGCCATCCAGTTGCATCCACTTTTTCTTTACTGTCAACAATGCCATAAAACTGATCTGTTTTCTCAGAGCAGGTTTCTGGAAAAGCATTCTTGAGGACCTTGATATCTTTAAACAATTTGCTATTCACATACCCCCTACCTAGCAATAGAATGATTTAAACTTTTTTTTTTTTTTTTTTAGAGACAGAGTCTCACTCTATCGCCCTTAGTAAACTGCTGTGGCATCACACCTCACAGCAACCTCCAACTCTTGGGCTTAAGCAATTCTCTTGCCTCAGCCTCTTGAGAAGATGGGACTTCAGGCGCCCGCCAGAGCACCCGGCAACTTTTTGGTTGCAGTTTGGCAGGGCTGGATTCGAATCCATCACCCTCAGTATATGGGTCCAGCGTCCTATCCACTGAGCCACAGGTGCTGCCTGAATGATTTAAATTTTTTAAAAATCTCTTCTAGACTTCAGGAGCCCAAAATTAAGTTCATCTCATTCTGTAGCTCACAACAACCATCCCTGCTGATCTGTGCACATCACTTCTTTGTTATCACACAGTATTTTTTCACTTTGATCTTCAGTCTATACCTAAGGGTCAGTAAATATTTTCAGTTTTGCAGGCCTTATAATCTGTTGCATTGATTCAACTCTGTCTCACATATTTAATGTGTACATTTTGATGACTTTGGTGCCTCCCTTCTGCCATTTTGTAGCACAAAAGTAGCCATAGATAATATGTAAATGAGCATGGCTGTGTTCCAATCAAACCTTATTTGCAGACACTGAAATTCTAATTTTATATACTTTTCACAAGTCCCAAATAGTATCCTTCCCCTCACCCAGCCATGTAAAAATGTAAAAACTGCACCCACAAGTTGTAGCTCTCCACTGTCAGTGCCACCCATTTCCTATCAGTCCTTGCAATCACCTCCCAGAAGCTTTTTTAGATACTTGGATGTCCTAGAAAAATATGCCCCGTGTTTGTTTAATTACCTTAAATGGTATTATGCTTCAGAAAAACAAAAATCTCTTTCTGTTTCTTATTTTTTCTTCTCCATACACTTTTTTTTTTTTTTGGAGACAGAGGTACCTTCTGGAGAGGGCCGTGGCGTCACAGCTCATAGCAACCTCAAACTCTTGGGTTTAAGCGATTCTCTTGCCTCAACCTCCCAAGTAGCTGGGACCACAGGCACCTGCCACAGTGCCTGGCTATTTTTTTTTTAGAGACAGAGTCTCACTTTATCACCCTTGGTAGAGAGTGATATGACATCACAGCTCACAGCAACCTCCAACTCCTGGGTTTAGGCGATTCTCTTGCCTCAGCCTCCCCAGTAGCTGGGACTACAGGCGCCTGCCACAACGCCCGGCTATTTTTTTGTTGCTGCAGTTTGGCTGGGGCTGGGTTTGAACCCACCACCATCGGCATATGGGGCCAGCGCCCTGCTCACTGAGCCACAGGCACCGCCCATGCCTGGCTATTTTTTAGAGACAGGGTCTCGCTCTTGCTCAGGCTGTTCTCAAACTTGTGAGCTCAAGCAATCCACCTGCCTCAGCCTCCCAAGTGCTGTGATTACAGGTGTAAGCCACCATACCCAGCCCCATACACTATTTTTGACCTCTCCATGCTGATGTTTATAAATCTGGTTTGTTTCTTTTATTTATTTATTTGTTTGTTTATTTATTTTGAGACAGAGTCTCAAGCTGTCTCCCTGGGTAGAGTGCCACGCATCATAGCTCACAGCAATCTCCACTCAATCGCTCAAGCGATCCTCTTGCCTCAGTTTTTCTATTTTTAGTAGAGACAGGGGTCTCACTTTTTGCTCAATCCGGTCTTGAACTCCTGAGCTCAGGCAGTCCACTTGCCATGGCCTCCCAGAGTGCTAGGATTACAGATGTGAGCCACCACTCCTGGCTTGGTTTGTCTCTTTTAATAGCTGCATTGATCTCTGCCCTCAATGTACCCTACCTTCTTTTCTAATCCCCTCATGGTAGGCACCTGGGTTACTTCCAGCTTCTGGCCATTGTGAACAGTGCTGGGCCATCCTCATATATCCCCATGTCCTGGGCTAGCTGGGTCATAGAGAATGTACAACTTCACTCCAAGTCCTGTCTGATCCTCTCTGACAAAGCTATCCCTATTCACATACCTACTACCATGCTCAGGTCCAAGGCCCATGCCTTCACATCCCTTCCAATTTACACTTTTACCCATCTTGTACCTTCTTTTGCTCATCTGATGCTTTTGCAAAGTGATATCTCCTTATTATTTGTTGCTGCTGTTGTTGTTCTAGAAATGGAATCTTGCTTTGCTGCCTGGGCTAGAGTGCAGTAGCTTTTCACACATGGGATCATAGCTCACTGCAGCCTCAAATTCTTTGGCTCAAGTGGTACTCCTGCCTCAGCCTCCCCAGTGGGTGGGACAACAGACTCCATGGTGAGGATTGTCAATCCTTATTGTTTTAATTTGCATACACTGATTTCTCGTAAGGTTGGACATCTCTGTCTATTTTCATAAGATTCTTTTTTTTGAGGCATAGTCTCACTTTGTTGCCCTCGGTAGAGTGCTGTTCCATCATAGCTCACAGCAACCTTAAACTCTTAGGCTCAAGCAGAATTCTCTTGCTTTAGTTTGCCAAGTAGCTGGAACTATACGTATCCGCCACAACGCCTGGCTATTTTTTTAGAGACAGTCTCACTCTTGCTCAGGCTGGTCTTGAACCTGTAAGTTCAAGCAATCCACCTTCCTCAGCCTCCCAGAGCACTAGGACTACAGGCATGAGCCCCTGCACCCAGCCATAAGATTCTTTTTTGTGACTCATTTATTTGTAGTGTTTGTCTATTTTTCTATGAGTGATTTTTAGAAGTTGTCTCTTTTTTTTTTTTTAAGAGAGACAGGGTATTGCTATGTCACCCAGGCTGGAGTACAATGGCATAATTTTAGCTCACCACACCCTCGAACTTCTGAGCTCAAGCCACCCTCCTGCCTCAGCCTCCCAAGCCACTGGGATTTAAAGGCGCACGCCACCATGCAGAGCTAATTTTTAATTTTTTGTAGAGACAGGGTCTTGAACTCTTGACCTCAAGCAGTCCTCCCACCTCACCCTCCCAAAGTGTTGGGATTTCAGGCATGCAGCCCATGCCTGCCACCTGTTTTCGTATGGCCTATAGCCAGGAATGATTTTTACATTTTGAATGCTTGAACCTTTACAAAAGAATAATATTTTGTGATGTGAACAAACTTATATGAAGCTCAAATTTATTGAAACACAGCCATGCCTGTTCATTTACATACTGTCTATAACTGCTTTTGCATTACTGAGGTGAATACTTGTGACCAAGACCTTATGGCTGGGCCAGGGACACAGTCCTAGCACTCTTGGAGACCATCTCTACTAAAACTAGAACAATTCACCAAGCATTGTGGCCAGCACCTATAGTCTCAGCTACTGGGGGTACTGAAGCAAAGGATCACTTGAGGGCAGCGCCTGTGGCTCAGTGGGTAGGGCGCCAGCCCCATATATCGAGGGTGGCGGGATCAAACCCCACCCCAGCCAAACTGCAACCACAAAAAACTAAAATAGCCGGCGTTCTGGTGGGTGCATGTAGTCCCAGATACTCGGGAGGCTGAGGCAAGAGAAACGCTTAAGCCCAAGAATTGGAAGTTGCTGTGAGCTGTGATGCCATGACACTCTACCGAGGGTGATAAAATAAGACTCTGCATCTTAAAAAAAGAAAGAAAGAAAAAGGAAGAAAACAAAGGATCCCTTGAACTCGCAGTTTGAGGTTGCTGTGAGCTACGACAACACCATGGCACTCAACCCAGGGCAACAGACTAAGACTCGATTTCAACAAAAAGAGGAAAGGCTGGATGCAGTGGCTTATGCCTATAATGCTAGCACTCTGTAAGGCCGAGGCGGGTGGATTGCCTGAGTTCATGAGTTCAAGACCAATCTGAGCCAGAGCAAGAGCTCATCTCGAAAAATAGCCAGGCGTTCAAGCAGGTGGTTGTAGTCACAGCTACAGGGAGGCTGAAGCAAGAGGATCACTTGAGCCCAAGAGTTTGAGGTTGCTGTGAGCTATGACGCTACGGCACTCTATCAAGAGTGACAAAGTGAGACTCTGTCTCAAAAAAAAAAGACCTTATGGCTGACATAGCTGAAAATGTTTGCTTTTTAGCCCTTTCCAGAAAAAGTTTATTGAGTCCTGTTCTAGAAGATAATCTCTTGCCAATTTCTGGCAGTACAGCTTTGCCCCCACCAATCCCTTATGTCTTTTTATATTGATAAACATTGTCTATGAGGATTTTGAATTAAAAATAAATCTTCATTTTTCTTTTTTCTTTGAGACAGAGTCTCACTACGTTCCCCTCGGTAAAGTGCTGTGGCATCACAGCTCATAGCAACCTCAAACGCTTGGGCTTAAGCGATTCTTTTGCCTCAGCCTCCCAAGTAGCTGGGACTATAGGTGCCCACCACAACACCTGGCTATTTTTTTGTTGTAGTTGTCATTGTTGTCTGGCTGGCCCAGGCCAGGTTTGAACTTGCCAGCCTTGATGCATGTGGCTGGCCCTGTAACCACTGTGCTACGGGCTCTGAGCCAGAAATCTTTGTTTTGAATACAGTTAAACCTATGGTTATTTTCATATATGATTTATGCCTTGAGGAATTTTTTTATTTATTTATTTATTTTTTTGTAGAGACAGAGTCTCACTTTATGGCCCTCGGTGGAGTGCCATGGCATCACACAGCTCACAGCAACCTCCAACTCCTGGGCTTAAGCGATTCTCTTGCCTCAGGCTCCAGAGTAGCTGGGACTACAGGCACCCGCCACAAAGCCCGGCTATTTTTTTTTGGTTGCAGTTCAGCCGGGGCCGGGTTTGAACCCGCCACCCTCGGTATATGGGGCTGGCGCCTTACCAACTGAGCCACAGGCGCTCCCCGCCTTGAGGAATTTTTAAAGGAATCTTTCCCCATCCAAAGGCTCCTGATGTTGTGCTGTATGGTTTCCCCTTAGTTTTTTACTTGTATCTTTATCTTGACCTTTCAGAAGTTCTTGTGTATGATGTGAGGTAGGGATCCAGCTTGATTCCCCCCCCCCACACCCCTCTTTAGAGAAAGATGTTTTTCTCAATACCAGAGCACAGAATCCACTTTTCCCACTGATTTGTGGAAACTGGTTCCCAGAGATTGCAACCTGTGCTGGGATCTCTTTCCTATTCCTTTGATCTATTGGTCATGCAACAGTGCTCTGCTGTTCTGATGGTTGTGACTTTGGAATATGTTTTACTCTCTTCCAGACCAAGTTCCACATTTCTGCTCCTGTCGTGCTCTTCATGGACTTTAGTTCTTCTGTATGAATTTTGGTATCATTTGGCCTCATTACCTGGTGGGATAATGATAATATTGTCACCCAAGTGTAGTGGCTCACACCTGTAATCCAGCATTTTGAAAGGCTGAGGCTGGAGATCAAGACTATTCTAGCCAGTGCGGTGGCTCACGCCTATAATCCCATACTTGGGAGGCCAATGTGGTGGGGATTGCCTGAGTTCACAGGTTCAAGACCAGTCAGAGCCAGAGTGAGACCTCATCTCTAAAAATAGCTGGGCATCATGGTGGGTGCCTGTAGTCCCAGCTACTTGGGAGGCTGAGGCAAGAGAATCACTTGAGCCCAACACTTTGAAGTTGCAGTGAGCTATGATGCTATAGCAATCTTCCAAGGGTAACAAAGTAAGACTCTGTCTCAAAAAAAAAAAGACTATCCTGAGGCAGCACCTGTGGCTCAAAGGAGTAGGGCACCAGCCTCATATATCAGAGGTGGCAGGTTCAAACCCAGCCCTGGCCAAAAAAAAAAAGACTATCCTGAGCAACATAGTGAGACCCCAACTCTACAAAAAGTCAGAAAAATTAGGCCAGGTGCAGTGGCTTTTGAACACAGTGCCAACTTTTCTTTTAGGGTAGAAAGGCTGCTCCAGTTTTGATTTCATTTTTTAGAGATGGGCTCATTCTGTTGCCTAAACTGGAGTGCAGTGGTGTGACCATAGCTCACTATAACCTTGAACTCCTGCACTCAAGCAATCCTCCTACCTCAGCCTCCTGAGTAGCTGGAACTCTACATGTGCCATCAAAGCCTGCTAATTTTTCTTTTGCGGAGATGGTGTCTTACTCTGTTGTCCAGGCTGATTGTTTTTACTTCTAAAGCAATTTCTTTTCTTTTGAGACAAGAGTCTCAAAACCCCCACACCCTGGGGTTGAGTGCTGAGGCATCATAGCTCACAGCAACCTCAAACTCTTGGGCTCAAGCGATTCTCTTGCCTCAGCCTCCCGAGTAGCTGGGGCTACAGGCACCTACCACAAGCCTGGCTGTTTTTTGGTTGCAGTTTGGCCGGGGCCGGGTTTGAACCCGCCACCCTCGGTATATGGGGCCGGCGCCTTACCGACTGAGCTACAGGCGCCGCCCCAGAACACTCATCTTCACAAACTGAAACTCTGTCCCCATGAAACACTACCTTCCCCATCAGTTCCCAGCCCCTGGTTCTACCTTCTGTCTCTGTGAATGTGACAGCTCGTGTAAGTGGAGTCAGGTGGTATTTGCTATTTCACTGAGCACAACATCCACCTTATTTTTTGGCCCTCCTTGTACTATAAATCAGGATTCCTGCGTTCGGGGCAGAGATGGAGCTTGGGAAAGACCCATCTACCTCCTGACATGTTCCACTTGGCCACGCACAGTATTTGTTTGTTTGATGTGAATTTATTACCAAGTTTCAAAAGAAGAAAGAGATGGGCTAGACCACTGTAGCTCAGTGAGTAAGGGTGCCGGCCACATACACTGAGGGTGGTATTTCAATCCTGGCCCAGGCCTGCTAAACAACAATGACAACTGCAACCAGAAATAGCCGGGCGCTGTGGCAGGCACCTGTAGTCTTAGCTACTTGGGAGGCTGAGGCAAGAAAATCGCTTAAGCCCAAGAGTTTGAGGTTGCTGTGAGCTGTGACACCATGGCACTATACCGAGGGCGACACAGTGAGACTCCGTCTAGAAAAAAAAAGAAAAGAAAAGAGATGGATGTCATGACCCAGTGTTGGTCCTCAGTTCCCCACGTGAGTTCAAGCTCCAGTGCTGGAATCAGCCTGGGCTGGCCACACTCTGGACTGGGGATACCAGTGGCTGCACTGGCAATGGAGGGCCTCTGGCCACGCTGTTTTGTCTATACATGTTGAGCCTTTCTTCCATGTTCTTTACTAAAATCACCTGTGGACTTGAGGAAGTAGTTCCTGTGTATGTCAAAAAAAAATTTAGCCATTAAAGGGAATTAAAATTAATTAGAGTTAGTGGCCTGGTGGCAGTAAGGGAAAGCCCAGAGGAAGTGCCAACACAAGAGCCACGTGAGGCCCAGGGGGATCTGAGTGGATGCCAAGGCATCATCCGCCACTCACAGTGGAAACTGGGCTTTTATTCCACACCCTAGGCTGGTAACCCAGGCTCAGACTCCCTGCTGTCCCTGTCTTCAGTTTAGGCGGTGGACACCCAGGAAGTCACCTTTGCCCTCAGACCAACTGGGGTGGGTATTTTTTGTTGTTGTTGTTGTTTTTTGTTTATTTATTTATGTTTTGTAGACACAGAGTCTCACTTTATCACAATCAGTAAAGTGCCATGGCGTCCCACAGCTCACAGCAACCTCCAACTCCTGGCAATTCTCTTGTCTCAGCCTCCCGAGTAGCTGGGACTACAGGCGACCCCTACAAGGCCTAGCTATTTTTTTGTTGCAGTTCGGCCGGGGCCGGGTTTGAAACTGCCACCCTTGGTATATGGAGCCAGCGCCCTACCCACTGAGCCACAGGCACGTCCTTATTTTTTTATTTTTTATTTTTTGAGACAGAGTCTACTATGTCACCCTGGGTAAAGGGCTGTGGTGTCACAGCTCACAGCAACCTCAAACTCTTGGGTTTAAGCAATTCTCTTGCCTCAGCCTCCCAAGTAGCTGGGACTACAGGTGCCTGCCACAATGCCCAGATACTTTTTGGTTGTAGTTGTCATTGTTGTTTGGCGGGCCCGGGCTGTATTCGAACCCACCAGCTCCTGTGTATGTGGCTGGCACCCTAGCTGCTGAGCTACAGGTACCGAGCCTCTGGGTGGGTTATTTAAATTGTGATTAATTATACATAACATCAGCCAGGTACCATGGCTTGCACCTGTAATTCTAGCACTTTGGGAACCCGAGGCTGGAGGAACACTTGCAGCCAACCTGGACAACATAGTAGGATCCCATCTCTACAAAAGAATAGAAAAAAAAAAATAAGCTGGGTATGCATGCCTTGCTCCCAGATACTTGGAAGGCTGAGGCAGGAGGATCACTGAAACCAAGGAATTTGAGGTTACAGTGAACTATGATCATTCCACTGCACTCCAGCCTGAGTGGAGCAAATCTTGTTTCAAAAAATAAATAGTGGGCTTGGTGCCTGTTGCTCAAGTGGCTAAGATGCCAGCCATATACACCAGAGCTGGCAGGTTCGAATCCAGCCCAGGCCTGCCAAACAATGACAACTACAACCAAAAAATAGCCGGGCATTGTGGCAGGCACCTGTAGTCACAGCTACTTGGGAGGCTGAGTCAAGAGAATTACTTAAGCACAGGAGTGGGTGGTTACTGTGAGCTGTGACGCCACAGCACTCTACCCAGGGTGACAGCTTAAGGTTCTGTCTCAAAAAATAAATAAATAAATAATGGCTCAGTGCCCGTAGCAACTGCAACAAAAAATAGCCGGGCGTTGTAGTGGGCGCCTGTAGTCCCAGCTACTTGGGAGGCTGAGTCAAGAGAATTACTTGGCGGCGCCTCTGGCTCAAGGAGTAGGGTGCCGGTCCCATATGCCGGAGGTGGTGGGTTCAAACCTAGCCCTGGCCAAAAACCACAAAAAAAAAAAAAAAGAGAATTACTTAAGCACAGGAGTGGGAGGTTGCTGTGAGCTATGATTCCAGGGCACTCTACCCAAGGGTGACAGCTTGAGGCTCTGTCTCAAAAAATAAATAAATAAATAACTACAATTGGTTCCTCAAACTACGGCCCACGGGCCACATGTGGCGGTGTGATTGTATTTGTTCCCGTTTTGTTTTTTTACTTCAAAATAAGATATGTGCAGTGTGCATAGGAATTTTTTCATAGTTTTTTTTTTTTAAAAACTATAGTCCGGCCCTTCAACAGTCTGAGGGACAGTGAACTGGCCCCCTGTTTAAAAAGTTTGAGGACCTCTGTACATCATGTTGTACAACAATCATCACCATCTACCTCCAGAACTTTATCTTCTCCAGCTGAAATTGCTTGGGTCGGATTTTAATTTTAATTTTCTATAATAATAGTCCTTATTGTTTCCTTCCTTCCTTTTTTTTTTTTTTTTTTCTTTTTGTAGAAAGGGTCTGTCTCTTTTGCCTGGGCAGAGTGCAGTGGTGTTGTCACAGCTCACTGCAACCTCAAACTTGGGCTCAAGTGGTCCTCCCCATTAGCCTCCCAAAGTGCTAGGATTGCAGGCATGTGCTACTTTGGTTGGCCTCATTATACCGTTAAGTCCTATTGAAAATATGTTTTACAATTCTCTCGAATTAGCAAATGCTTCTTAAATATTCCTGATGTGCGGGTATTGTTCTAAGCCCTCTCTCCTGTCTCAACTGTCTTAACTTTGCACATAACACCTGGAAATGTCATTGCTTTAGGTACGAAGATGTTAAGTTGCTTGTCAGAGGTCTCAGAGGGGTAAGCCTAGGATGTCTGCTTGATGAAACCTTGTTTCTAGAGAGTGCTCAGTATGATACTGGGTATCAGAGGGGTGGGGCTTAAGCTGAGAATGTGGAGCCACGTGGTCCTCCCTGTCAGTGGCCACCTGCTGACTGACAGGTCCCAGACTGGGGTTGGGATTGGATTCTATCACTCACTCACTGGGTAACTTGACTACTCTGTGTGCCTCAGTTTCCTCATCTGTAATAATTCAAGCACCCTCTGTGGCCAGGAAGATTTGACAAGATATGGAATAATTAACTCTCAAGTAGCAGAGAGGGCCCTGGGCGTATGACTCTTCCCAGGCAGCAGCTATCAGGAGTGTTGTTTGGCTGTTATGACCCACAGGGGATGCCTCATTTTTTGTCACTGCAGGTGTCTCACAGGCTCCTGTAGAGTCACCCTCACCACCCCTGGGGACTACAGCTGCCTCTCTGGCACAGCCGGAAAAGGATGCAGGCTATACCCATGATACCGCCTTCAGGAAGTCCAGCCAGCAAGCAGCCTCCCAGGAGCCAGAGGAGGCAGGGGGTGTAGGTAAGTGGGCATGACCATTGAGAGGGGTGGGGCACAGTATGCCCAGGAATGGTATCTAGCTGGCAGGATCTTTCCCAATACCACCTCTCCCCTTTAGGAGGGCCTCAGGCATTTGTACAGTCCATCATGAAGAGGAAAGAGGAGCCCACAGATCCAGCAGCCAACCGGAGGAGCCTCCAGTTTGTGGGGGTTAATGGCAGGTAGGAACAGCCCCATCCCATGCTTTGTGTTCCTTACTAAATCCATTCGTGCCCAGGAACATTATAAGTGCCTTACTCTAAGTCCTTACTTCGGTTAATTAATTAATTAATTAGAGATAGGATCATGCTTGGTCTGTCAGCCAGGCTGGAGTGCTGTGGCATGATCACAACTTACTATAACCTTGAACCCCTGGGCTCAAGCATTCTTCCTGCCTCAGCCTCCCAAGTATAGGCATGCCACCACAGCTAGCTAACTTTTCTGTTTTTCTTTTTTTTGTGTGTGTGTGGTTTTTGGCCAGGGCTGGGTTTGAACCCGCCACCTCTGACATATGGGACCGGTGCCCTACTGCTTGAGCCATAGGCGCCGCCCTAACTTTTCTATTTTTCATAGAGATGGGGTCTCGCTGTGTTTTCCAGGCTGATCTGGAACGCCTGGCCTCAAGTGATCCTCCTGTCTCAGCCACCTAAAGTGCTGCGATAACAAGCGTATGCCACCTACCATGCCCTGCCTGGGTGATTAATCAAACTACAATAGATAGTTGAGAAATGAGGGAACTGAGTGCCTTGCTGGAGGCTCACATGGTTAACCAGATATCTGGTCTTGTCACTCTGGCTTCACAGCCTGAGGAATAACCTCTGCAACAAATCCCTCTATTCAAGACCTTTGAAGCACCTTCCCACCAGTCAAGCACACTTTCGTCTAAATTAGTGAGCAAGCACTTTCTTCTGGGCACCTAAAGTTCTGGCGGCTTTGATAAAGAGCCCAATGGGGTATTTTTTAGCTGCTAGAGTTAGTATTTAGAAGTCCAAGCAAATCCTGCCCTTATCCACTTTCTCTGGGACATTTGTTTCCACCTGCCTACACATTCTTTTTTTTTTTTGGTAGAGACAGGGTCTCACTTTAACACCTTCAGTAGAGTGCCATGATGTCACAGGACTCACAGCAACCTCTAGCTCTTGGGCTTCCGCGATTCTTCTGCCTCAGCCTCCCGAGCAGCTGGGATTATAGGCGCCTGCCACAACGCCCGGCTATTTTTTTTTTTTTTTTTTGAGACAGAGTCCCAAGCTGTCACCCTTGGTAGAGTACCATGGTGTCACAGCTCACAGCAACCTCCAACTCTTGGGCTTAAGCGCTTCTCTTGCCTCAGTCTCCCAAGTAACTGGGACCACAGGCGCTTGCCACAACACCCGGCTATTTTTTTTTGGTTGTACTTGTCATTGTTTGGCAGGCCCAGGCTGGATTCCAACCCTCCAGCTCCGGTATATGTGGCTGGCGCCCTAGCCACTTGAGCTACAGGTGCTGAGCCTGCCTGCCCATTCTAATTATGTCTCTTGGCCACGCATGGTGACTCATGCCTGTAATCCTGCCACTCTGGGAGGCCGAGGCAGGAGAATTGCTTGCAATCAAGAGTTCGAGGTGAGCCTGAGCCAAGTGAGATCCCAACTCTACTAAAAATAGAAAAATTAGCCAGGCATTGTGGTGGGTACTTGTAGTCCTAGCTACTCAGGAGGCTGAGGCAGGAGGATTGTTTAACTCTCAGATTTTGAGGTTGCTGTGAGCTAGGCTGAGGCCATGGCACTCTAGGCCAGGCAAGAAAACGAGACTCTGTCTGAAAAAACAAAAAAAATTATGTTTCCTTCTCCCCCATGAAAAACCTACCCCTTAGGAAATATTTTGCAACTGCCACTGGCCATTTAGATGACTTAACTTTGGTTTTTGTGTCTTCTGGGAGTCTGCATGTTCCCCAGGTCTAGCCATTTGGATATGTTCCCAGTGAGGGGATCTGGTCTCCCCAGAAGAGAGTCAGGAGAGTTGTTTGTCTGTTATGATCCTCAGTGGACGCTTTCTGGGCTGTTATGACCCCAGAAGACGTCAGACTCAGCTCCCTGCCCCAACAGAACTCCTGGGGTGCTGGGCACCAATGGGTGGTTCCCACACATATGGTTGGAGCTGTAATGACAGTACTCAGGCAGTGTGGGGCCTGGAGAAAGGCACTGTTGCCCCAGGGCAGTCCCAGCGGGAGGGGACATGTTCTGTGGGATTAGCTGGGGCTAGCAAGGTGAACACAGGGTATATGGAGGGCTTTCCTGGGCAGAGGGCACAGCCTGGGTAAAAGCTTGGAGGTGGGAAAATAATAACAGGAGGAGCCAGAGGCACAGATAGTGAAGGCTGGTTTGGGGTTTCACATGTAGGGCCCAGAATCTTAGATCTTTGTCTAGACCAGTGATTTTCTTTTTTTTTTTTTCTTTTCTTTCTTTCTTTCTTTTTTTTTGGAGACAGAGTCCCAGTTTGTCGTCCTTAGTAGAGTGCTATGGAGTCATAGCTCACAGCAACCTCAAACTCTTGGGCTCAAGCATTCTCTTGCCTCAACCTCTCAAGTAGCTGGGACTGTAGGCACCCGCCACAACACCCAGCTATTTTTTTTTTTTTTTGTGGTTTTTGGCCGGGGCTGGGTTTGAACCCGCCACCTCCGGCATATGGGACCAGCGCCCTACGCCGTGAGCCACAGGCGCCGCCCACACCCAGCTATTTTTATTAGAGACAAGGTCTCGCTCTGGCTCAGGCTGGTTGCAAACCTGTGAGCTCAAGCAATCCACCTGCCTCAGCCTCAGTGCTGGGAATACAGGCGTGAGCCACCTCGCCCGGCCTAGACCGTGATTTCCTTTCTGTTTTTTTTTTTTTTTGAGACAGAGCCTCAAGCTGTTGCTCTGGGTAGAGTGCCATGGCATCACAGCTCACAGCAACCTCCAACTCCTGGGTTCAAGCGAGTCTCCTGCCTCCACCTCCCAAGTAGCTGGGACTACAAGCGCCCGCCACAGTGCCCGGCTATTTATTTATTTTTTTGGTTATAGCCATCATTGTTGTTTGGCAGGCCAGGGCTGGATTTGAACCTGCCAGCTCAGGTGTATGTGGCTGGTGCCTTAGCCACTTGAGCCACAGGTGCCGAGCCCTAGACCATGATTTTCAATCAGTGTGCCATGAATACTGCAAAAATTTTTGAAGATCATTAATTAAATTATTTTCAGGAAAAGTCCAAAGTACAGTAAATATATTCTTTTGTTTACTCTTTTTATTGATCAACATAATTTAAGTGTGCCACAGAAGTTTAACTATAGGTTCTAGTGTGTGTGAGATAAAAAAAGGTTGAAAAACACTGCTCTAGAGGAGCAAGAAAAGAGGGTCCTATTTGCAGTGGGACAGATCTGTACCACACACATAAAGTCCAAGGGTAGAAGGTGAACAGCACTGCCCATGTTCCCCCATGGTCACAGTCACAGCTCATGTTTTTTTGAGCCCTTACCATGTATTGGCAGGTGTCAGCCACATGCCTGCAGCCCTGTAAAGTTCATTATCCCTATGCCATATAACAGATGAGGAAACTGAGGCCCAGGGAAGACAAGTGGCCAGGTCACTGCCTTCTTCCCTTACCAGTTTTCATCCTATCTGTAGGATCTCCCCCATCCCAACCATCTTTCCTCCCCAGGTATGAGTCCTCCTCAGAGGACTCCAGCACAGCTGAGAACATCTCAGATAATGACAGCACAGAGAATGAGGCCCCAGAGCCAGAGGAGGGGATTCCAAGTGTGGCCCAAGCCACACTCCAGCTGATGCCTGGGGGGCCAGCAGCAGCAAAGACTAGCCAGCAGGAATGCCAGCTGTCTCGGGAGTCACAGCATGTGCCCACAGCTGAGGGAGCATCAGGATCCAACACGGAGGAGGAGATCCGGTCAGTTTTCTGGGTGGGAGATTTAGGCTGGGCTGTGAGTGGAGGACCTCTGCCTCAAATCCCACCATTCAAGTTTTTTTAAGAATTCTCCCATCAGTCATGTATACGTTAGTCTGAATTAGCAAACAAGCACTTTCTCCTTCTGGGCATCTGATGTTCTAGAGCAGCGGTTCTCAGCCTGTGGTCATGACCTCTTTTTAACAATGAAAATACATTGTGGCATTAGGAAGGTTGAGAACCACTGTTCTAGAGGCTTTGATAAAGAGCCTTGATGGGGTATTTTGGGCGAATAGAGTTAGGATTTAGTGGTCCAAAGTTTGTCCTTAAGCCACCACCTTTGGTAAGATGTTTGTTCCACCTGACCGTTCTAATTATTTCTTCCCTGATAAAAAATCTGCCCCTTGGGGCGGCGCCCATGGCTCAATGAGTAGGGTGCTGGCCCCATATACCAAGGATGGCAGGTTCAAGCCTGGCCCCGCCCAAACTGCAACAAAAAAATAGCTGGGCATTGTGGCAGGCACCTGTAGTCCCAGCTACTCAGGAGGCTGAGGCAAGAGAATCGCCTAAGCCCAGGAGTTGGAGGTTGCTATGAGCTGTGTGACACCACAGCACTCTACCGAGGGTGATAAAGTGAAACTCTGTCTCTATTTAAAAAAAAAAATCTGCCCCTTGGAAAATATTTTCCATCTGCTGCTGGCCATTTAAACTAAGTTTTAGCTTTTGTGTCCACTTTCTCTTGGAGGTCTGCATGTTCCTCATGTCTGTCCATTGGGGTGTGTGTAAAAGAGTGTCCCAAGTGAAGGGGGTTTGAGATGCCACCATTGAGGTAACCATTGTGTGAGTGACATGGTGTAGAGCATTGAGCTCCTCTGTGAGCACCACAGCTAGATATGAACAGTAATAGGGAGGGACCCAGGGGACTCATGGGGAGTGTTCTTGAGATAAAGTCCTCACTCATCTCCTGGCAGGATGGAGCTAAGTCCTGACCTCATCTCAGCTTGCCTTGCCCTGGAAAAATACCTGGACAACCCTAATGCCCTCACCGAGCGGGAGCTGGTATGGTCTGGCCTGGGCCTAGCTGGGACCCTGGCCCCTCCTCCTCTACCCTTGGCTTCTCCTTGTCCTTGGTGTCTCCCTCTATCTGCCTAATGGGAGCCCTGGGACCCAAGCCTGGAGCAAATGGGTGGTGGTACTTGAGTCACTGGCCTAGGAGAGGGGCCATGGAGGCAGGGAGAGGCCCAAGAATGACCACCACTGGCCGAGCCTGCCCTTGACTTCCTCTTCCTTCTCGGGGCTTCAAGGTGAGGCTTCCATATTTACCTTTTTGAGCATATACACTTGCCTTTGGCCATTATGTCCAGGATGGAGGTGCTCACACCTTCCTTTGGGGAGCATATTGGGAATTTCAGCATCCGTACCACCCTTCAAGGATCATAGTGGGACAGGAATGTCTACACTTCCCTCTCAAGCTGTCTACATCTCCCTCGAGGGCCTTGTCCAGGATGAAGCCACCATGCTTTGCTCCCGGGGGTTCATCTGGGGGCAGGGTGTCCATGCTCTTTTCCTGTGTTTTGGTCTGGGAGGTGATGGGGCCTCCCCCATCATCACACTCTTTTCCATCTGACTTGTGCAGAAAGTAGCCTATACCACAGTGTTACAGGAGTGGCTGCGCCTGGCCTGCCGCAGCGATGCACACCCTGAGCTTGTGCGGCGCCACCTGGTCACATTCCGGGCCATGTCTGCGCAGCTACTGGACTACGTGGTCAACATCGCTGACAGCAATGGGAACACGGCACTGCACTACTCTGTATCTCATGCCAACTTTCCTGTGGTGCGACAGCTACTCAATAGCGGTGAGCCCTGTGGGAGGATGAGGAGGCCATCTGCCAGTCCAGGCTTGCTGTCTGATGGAGGAGACACCATTCTTCCAGTCTGACGAGGGAGGCATGGCCCTCCCAGTCTGGTGGGGGGGATACCACCCTCCCAGTCTGATGGAAGAGACACTGCCTTCTCACTGTAGTGGGGGAGGTACCACCCTCCCAGTCTGATGGGGGAGACACCACCCTCCCAGTCTGATGGGAGAGACACTGCCTTCTCACTGTAGTAGAGGAGGTACCACCCTCCCAATCTGGTTAGGGAGACACCACCCTCCTCGTCTCATGCTGGTCTGATGATACTCTCCCAGTCTGATGGCAGAGAGACACCATCCTCCTGGTTTGGTGGGGAGAACGTGGCCGTCTTGGTCTAATGGAAGAGACACTACCTTCCCAATCTAGTGGGAGAGACATAGGTCTCACCATTAGCCAGTGTAATAGAAAAGATAGATGTGAACTTGTGAAAAAGATATGACTCGGGCGGCGCCTGTGGCTCAGTCGGTAAGACGCCGGTCCCATATACCGAGGGTGGCGGGTTCAAACCCGGCCCCGGCCAAACTGCAACCAAAAAATAGCCGGGCGTTGTGGCGGGCGCCTGTAGTCCCAGCTACTCGGGAGGCTGAGGCAAGAGAATCACTTAAGCCCAGGAGTTGGAGGTTGCTGTGAGCTGTGTGAGGCCACGGCACTCTACCGAGGGCCATAAAGTGAGACTCTGTCTCTACAAAAAAAAAAATAAAAAAAAATAAAAAAAGAAAAAGATATGACTCTTAGGCAGTGCCTATGGCTCAAAGGAGTGGGGCGCCAGCCCTATATGCAGGAGGTGCCCCGACCAAAAAAAAAAAAATGTGACTCTCCACTGTCCCCGAGTGTGCCAGTATAGTACAAGTGACATCTCTAGAGCCCCCATCAAAGACAACGGAGCCTCCAGTTTGGGGCTTCGACAGAAGATGTTGTCCTCATTTAGGCAGAAAGAAACTTGTGCTAGTCTGGTGGGGAAGACACAGCCTCCCAGGCTGGTGAAAGAGGCAGAGCCCACAATCTGACAGGACAGGCATGGGCCAGTCTGGGTGTGAATGGCTCTTCCCATTTGACAGGGGAGCCCCAGTTCCTGTTCTTAGCCCTAAATAAGGATGTCAGTACCATGACCCCAAGTCTGATGGAGGAGACACAGTCTCCACCTTTCAGAGTGGCTTGACAGTAGAGATGGGGACCCTTAGGGCAGAGTTGAGTTCTCAGTCTGAGACAGGCAATAATTAGGCCACACCTAGACTGACAGAGGAAAAGTGATACCCAGTGCTCCTGGCGCCTGGTCTGAGGATTCACACCCTCTCTCAGGTGTCTGCCAGGTGAACAAGCAGAACTGTGCTGGCTATAGCCCCATCATGCTCACTGCCCTGGCCACCCTGAAGACCCAAGATGACATCGAGACTATCCTTCAGCTCTTTCGACTTGGAAATGTCAATGCCAAAGCCAGCCAGGTATGGGCCCCTCAGCCGCTGCAGACCCAGCAGCCCTTCTTGCTTTACTACATCCTGGCTGTTCACCAGGTCCAAGCCACAGAATGAATCCAGGGGCCCTAACTCCAGACTCTGCTCCTGGTGGTCAGGCTGCCTCTGACATGGGGCCTCCTTATGGAAACTGGGAAGCATGGAGGACTTGGGCGTCCTTACCTTTCTCAACCTGACAAAAACTGGGTTTCCCTGGTAAGGAACTGGGAACTCAGAGGGTGGACAGGCAGACCTGATCTCCATGCTCCTAAGGTTCTCTGGCAGGTGCTCTGGGAGCCGCATCATTACAGGGAGGTTAGGCCTCAGGGGCTGCAGGACACCAGCAAGGTGGTGGTGTGGCCTTGTCCCTGGTTTGAGAACTCCTTGGGCTGTTTGTCAGAGAGCAAAAGTCAGGTGACCATGGAGGTAACAGGGGTGTGGACAGGTGTCCAGGCAAAAAAGCAGAGAGCAGGAAAGCCAGGACCCAGCGAGACAGTGAGGAAAGGGGAGGATTTGCAACAGCCAAAGGAATACGGGTACAAAAGGGCACTGTGGGGTGGCACCTGTGGCTCAGTGAGAAGGGCGCCAGCCCCATATACCAAGGGTGGCGGGTTCAAACCTGGCCCCAGCCAAACTGCAACAAAAAATAGCCAGGTGTTGTGGCAAGCACTTGTAGTCCCAGCTATTCAGGAGACTGAGACAAGAGAATCGCCTAAGCCCAGGAGCTGGAGGTTACTGTGAGCTGTGTTACACCATGGCACTCTACTGAGGGTGATGGGTGACAAGAGTGAGACTCTGTCTCTAAAAAAAAAAAAAAACAAACAGGGCAGCGCCTGTGGCTCAGTGAGTAGGGCGCCGGCCCCATATACCAAGAGTGGCGGGTTCAAACCTGGCCCCAGCCAAACTGCAACAAAAAATAGCCAGGTGTTGTGGCAAGCACTTGTGAGTAGGGCGCCGG
Organism: Nycticebus coucang; assembly: GCF_027406575.1. Classification (NCBI taxonomy): domain Eukaryota; kingdom Metazoa; phylum Chordata; class Mammalia; order Primates; family Lorisidae; genus Nycticebus; species Nycticebus coucang. The sequence continues at coordinate 65,001,935 of NC_069782.1, read as the reverse complement.
CCCCATATGCCGAGGGTGGCGGGTTCAAACCCAGTCCCGGCCAAACTGCAACAAAAAAATAGCCGGGCGTTGTGGCGGGCGCCTGTAGTCCCAGCTGCTCGGGAGGCTGAGGCAAGAGAATCGCATACGCCGAAGAGTTAGAGGTTGCTGTGAGCCGTGTGACGCCACTGGCACTCTACCAAGGGCAGTACAGTGAGACTCTGTCTCTACAAAAAACAAACAAACAAAAGGGCACAGCGTGAGGCCAACAGCAGCAACCTTCCTTATTTTTCGTTTGTTTTGAGACGGAGTCTCACTCTGTTACCCTGGGCTAGAGTGCATAGTGTCACAGCTCACAGCAGCCTCAAACTCCAGGGCTCAAATGATCCTCCTGCCTCAGCCTCCTGAGTCGCTGGGACTACAGATGCCCACCACACCCTGCTAATTTTTTTCTATTTTCAAAAGATATGGAGTCTCACTCTTGCTCAGACTGCGCTTGTATTCTAGAGCTCAAGTAATCTACCTGCCTCCATCACCCAAAGTGCTAGGATTACAAGCATGATCCTGGCCTCATTGATTTAATTTTTTATTGAAGTGTGACAAATGTAGAGAAAAGTGTAAAATCTTAACTCAATAGATTTTTTTTTTAATTTTTTTAATTTTTTTTAAGAGAGAGAGTCTCACTGTGTCACCCTCAGTAGAGTGCCATGGCATCACAGCAATCTCCAGCTCTTGGGCTTAGGTGATTCTCTTGCCTCAGCCTCCCAAGTAGCTGGGACTACAGGCACCCACCACAATGCCCGGCTATTTTTTGTTGTAGTTTGGCCAGGGCCGGGTTTGAACTAGCCACCCTCAGTACATGAGGCCAGCACCCTACTCACTGAGCCACAGGTTCCGCCCACCTCAATAGATTTTTACACATATACACAGTTAAGAGTCAGGAACCAAGCTCAGCACCCATAACTCAGTGAGTAGGGCACCAGCCACATACACCGAAGCTGGCAGGTTCGAGCCTGGCCCAGACCTGCTAAACAAGAATGACAACTGCAACCAAAAAATAGCCAGGCCTTGTGGCGGGTGCCTATAGTCCCAGCTACTTGGGAGGCTAAGGTTGCGGTGAGCTGTGATACCATGGCACTCTACTAAAGGCAACATAGTGAGACGCTGTCTCAAAAAAAAAAAGTCAGGAACCAGCTAGAGGTGGGGGGTGGGGGTGGGTAGGAAGGAAATGTGATACCCAGTGCTCCTGGTAGCAGTCGGTTGGGAGAGGTTGGGAGAGGCACAGCCTGGTCTGAGGGCTTCCTCTCTCAGGTGTCTGCCTGGTGAGCCCCCTCCCAGGAGGAGACATTTAAGCCAAGACCTTTGGGATGAGTAGGAACCCAGGGGAGGAGTCCGGCAAGTGAGGGTACATATTAACATCAAAGTATTTGAGAACTACAGGTGGTTCTGGAGCAGGGGTGTCTTGCCCTGGCTGTAATCCTGTTCCTTGCCCTACCCAGGCCGGACAGACAGCCCTGATGCTGGCAGTCAGCCACGGGCAGGTGGATGTTGTCAAAGCCCTTCTGGCCTGCGAGGCAGATGTCAACGTGCAGGATGATGACGGGTCAACAGCCCTCATGTGTGCCTGTGAACATGGCCACAAGGAGATAGCGGGGCTGCTGCTGGCTGTGCCCAACTGTGACGTCTCACTCACTGACCGTGTGAGTCCCCATCCAGGTGCATCCCCAGGGAGGGTAGGAGCACAGGTCAGGGTGTCTTCACAGCAATAGATACTTTGCAGGACGGGAGCACGGCCTTGATGGTGGCCTTGGATGCTGGACAGAAAGAGATCGCGTCCATGCTGTATTCCCACATGAACATCAAGTGCTCGGTGAGTCTTGCCCTGACAGGGCAGGATGGGGTCTCTGGGAGGAGGTGGGTGTTTATGAAGAGCTGAAGGCATGTGCCCCTTGCCAAGGGTTTTGTGGGCAGCTGCTCATTGTACCTTCATGGTACCCCAGTGAGGAAGTGATGCACAGGGCCTGAGGCTGTGCGCTCATGGCTGCCCTGACAGGATCCGTACCCAGGTCAGTCTGGTTCCAGATCCACATTCTGAATCACCATTCCCTCATTTGAGAACTATTCACTGAGTACCTGCTGTGTATAAGGCCCAGTTCTAGGCTCTTGAGAGTCACAGCACTGAACAAAAACAAAAAAAGCATCTTCTTTCATGGAGCAGGTGTTCTAGGCAAGAGACAGTGATCAGATCAGTGTGTCATAGTCAGGTGATGGGAAGTGCTGCAAAGAAATACAGTAGAACCTCTGTAAGTTGACCACCCAAGGGACTATAGCAAACTGGTTAGCATAAGGAACTAGGCCTGCTGTATTGATATGTACACGTTGTGCATATCAGTCTATGAAAATGAGGTCAGCTTAAGGAGATGGTCAGTGTGAGGAGGTGGTCAACTGTGGGACGTTCTACTGTATAAAACAGGGCAAAAGGACACAGCAAGTCAGCCCTCGTAGGCCTCAGTGAAAAGATGACATTTGAACCCACAGCCAAGGATATAAGGGAGTGAGTCATGTGGGAATTCAAGGGGAAGGGACAGCCAGTGCAAAGACCCTCAGGAGCATGAAGGAGCCCAGTGGGAAAAGGGGAGGGCAGGCAGGTGACATGGCAGATCCTACAGGGCCTTGTGGGCCACAATGCAGACTTGGGCTTATACTCAAAGCATGTCAGTGTATTAAAGGCTCCAAGGGCCCTGTGTGGTGATTCATGCCTGAAGCCCATCACTTTGGGAGGTAGGATTGCTGAGGCTAGGACTTCAAGACCAGCCTGGGCAACATAGCAAGACCTCATTTCTTTCTTTTTTTTTTTACAGTTTTTGGCCGGGGCGGGTTTGAACCCGCCACCTCCAGTATATGGGGCTGGCACCCTACTCCTTGAGCCACAGGTGCTGCCCAGCCAAGACCTCATTTCTATACAAAATTTTAAAAGTTAGCCAGGCATGGTGGTGTGCACCTATAGTCCCAACTACTGAGGAGGCTGAGGTGAGAGGATCACTTAAGCCCAGGAGTGTGAGGCTGAAGTGATCTATGATCATGTTACTTTCCCCAGCCTGGGTGACAGAGTGAGGCCCTAAACATTTTTTAGGGACCAGGTACAATGGCTCACGCCTGTAATCCTAGCACTCTGGGAGGCCAAGGTGTGTACATTGCCTGAGCTCAGGAGCTCTAGACCAGCCTGAACAAAAGCAAGACCCTGTCTCTTCTAAAAATAGAAAAACTAGCTTTGTGTTATGGCAGACACCTGCAGACGTTTGGGTCTTTAAAAATCATGTGCCTATTAGCAAAACACTCTTCTGAAAGCATAACAGAAGAGTAATAGTGATACTTAGTGTACTAAACAGCTAATAGAGGGAATAGGGGCAGTACCCATTGGTCCCCAAAGCAATTCCCTTGTCAGATGGAAGAGACACACCCCTTCAGCCTCATGGGCTGTATACAAGTAATTTTGGGGAGTGTTTGGGGGTTTTTTGTTTGTTTTGTTTTTTGAGACAGAGTCTCAAGCTGTTGCCCTGGGTAGGTTGCTCACAGCAACCTCCAGCTCTTTGGCTCAAGCGATCCTCTTGCCTCAGATTTTCTATTTTTAGTAGAGATGGGGTCTTGTTTTGCTCAAGCTAGTCTTGAACTTGTAAGCTCAAGCAATCCACCTTCCTTAGCTTCCCAGAGTGCTAGGATTACAGGCATGAGCCACTGCTCCCAGCCTTGGTTTTTTTTTTAAGCAATAGGGTCTCACTATATGGCACTGGCTAGAGTCCAGTGGCAGAACCATAGCTCACGCAGTCTTGAACTCCCTCAGCCTCCCGAGCAGCTGGGGTTATAGGTGCATGTGGGATTTCACCTGGCTTATTTTATTTTATTTTTTGTAAAGATGGGGTCTTACTCTGTTGCCCAGGCTGGTTTCAAACTCCTGGCCTCCCAGTGCTGGGGTTGCAGGTATAAGCCACTGCTATGCTCCCAGGCATTTGCACGAAGTATTGTTATTCCCATTTTTCCCGTGGGGAAACTGATGCCTGGAGAGGTTGTACCTCTGACCCAGAGTCTCAACAGCCAGGAAGAACTAGAGGCCTTGTTGTCTGCCAACTCCAGGCCCCCTAACCTGTACTCTCTGTACCTCACATGAGGCACATTTGGGGCTGGATGCATAGTGAGCATCATCATGGTGACTTCCCAAACACTCCTGGACAGAGAAGGCTGCTGACACATAGACCGTCCATCTCCCACCTCATTCCAAGGCTCTTGTGCAGGCTCAGTTTTTCCACTTTGCCCCCGAACCCCCACCCCAGGGTATCAGGGCACCTGGGTCTCAGTCCTGGTGCTTGCTGCTAGGCATCAGCTCTGGGCCCCCATCTCCACAACTGGAAGATGGGAATGATGGGGCTGGATGATGTCCCAAGCCCTCCTGCCATGTAATCCATGGTTCTGTCCCTGAGGACTCCTGAGAGACAAACCCTAATCCTTCCTCTGCATCCACCAGGACTGCCCTCCACCCTTGTCTCCCATCTCACCCATCCCCGAGTCTGTCCTCACAGCAGCCAGAGTTCATTGTGAACAGCTGAGTCAGGTCCCGTCTCTGCACACAGCCCTCCATGACTCTCATCTCACCTGGGGAAAATGCCAAAGTCCTCCCAGTGCTCACCCTTGACTCTGCTTCCTGTCCCCCTTCAGCCACACTGGCCTAAGTGCCTTTTATCCTTTGTTACTGCCTCAGGACCTTGACACACAAAGTTTCCTCCACCTGGAACACCTTTGCCCCTGGCTGGCCTTCCCCATCACTCAGTGGTCAAGTCTGTTGTCACTCTCCCAGATGACCCTGTGTCTGCTGTTCCCATCCGTCCCTTATCCCTGAGAAATATACTGCATCCGTATGTTTGTCTGCCAACTCCAGGCCCCCTAACCTGTACTCTCTGTACCTCACATGAGGCACATTTGGGGCTGGATGCATAGTGAGCATCATCATGGTGACTTCCCAAACACTCCTGGACAGAGAAGGCTGCTGAAGGCCACCTCCTTGCAGAGATCATGTTGGCTTTTGCTCACCAACTGCCTCCACAGGGCCAGTCACCAAGTTGGTGCCTCTGCAGTGGGGTGTGAAGGGATGCCAAACAAAAAACTCTGCTTCTCGTTTCAGTTTGCCCCGATGTCAGATGACGAGAGTCCTGCGTCGTCCTCAGCAGAAGAGTAGCCTCCCCTCGGGGACCAGCCAGCCCCAGAACAAACTGTCCCTGTCCCCCCCTCCCTGGCCACCCCCTGCTCACACTCCCCAGGGCCCATGTCTCCAAGGCAACTGGGTTTTTCCTTCTGCTTCCTTGGGGGGAGCCCCAAAGACAACAAGACTCCAGCTCCAAGCGGGTGTTCTTGGCACCCCTGTTCAAAGCAGCCACAGCACAGACCAAAGCTAAATTCTTGTATAAATTGGCGCCAGTCAGAGGCTGGGGTGTGGGTTTTAGGAAGATCATGGAGAACAGTCGGCGGGCAATTATGGATGGAGGAGGGTGAGGGGGTACCAATCTTTGAATCATTGTTGTGGGAGAGGGCAGCAATCAGTTACAAATCAATTATTTGTTGCCAGCTTTGAAAGTCACTGGAATTTGCATATTGACATCTTAATCCTGAGCGTTATTATACATAGGTCAGGGTTCAAGTGGCTCCCCTCCGTCCACCTCCCAACATTTAATTGTCTGGCATATAACAGTGTTTTGTCTGCTCCCCACTAGATGTCTTTCTTGGGGGAATTTTCTCTGGTCACTTCATAAAACAGATTCTGTCCTTGTCTCCCGGAGGAGAAAGCTCACTTCTCTGCCTTCTTGAACATCACCCCTGTTCAAATGGGGATGGTGGGGTTGGGTAAGAGGAGGGTGCAGGACCCTGCAGCTGAGATGCCTTGGTAGGGCTTTGTGACTTGTAGGGAACCAATTCACAGTAAGAAATTAATTCCCCAGAAATCTGTTCCCTCCTAGCACAGAGGCCCTGGCAAATGTTAATTTTCCTAGAAAATTCTTCAAACTTGCAGACACAGGAAAAAGATCTGGTTCTCAGAGTGGCTACTGCATCCCTGGGCCCAAAACTATGGTAATAGGGTTGGGTGCTTTTTCTCTCTGGAATTTCGGAATCTCTCTCCTCAATAGAAAGAAAACAGGGCATGTGCTTGTTGGCAGAGGACAAAGCAAGCTCCAAAACCCCCATGTGTACACAATTAGAAGTTGGCTGCCCCAACCCAGGACTCTCCTGGAGCAAACTTAAAGAGACAGGACTTTGCTGAAGTCCAAACAAGGGCCAGTTAGTTTTTTTAACACAATCAGTAGACTTTCCAGAGCTGCCTGGAACAGAACCTACTGGAAATGAAGCTTGCCAGAGATGCTCAGAATTTCCTTCATGGCCTATTGTGTCCCCTAGAGTCTCAGTATAGTTTTCTTTCCTGTTCTTTTCCTTGGTGAGCCATGAAAGGGAAGGGCTCCAAGCCTCTAAAAATGTGCCTTGTGATCGGGGGGAGTGTGCTCCTGCCAAATATGTGCACTGCCCTTTGGCATCCAGTTAGCTCAGACTCCGGGGCTGTCAGACCAAACCTCAGCAGAACAGTGTAAGCCTCAGAGCTCATGTGCTCACTAAAGAAAGCAAAGAATTGGCTTCTGGCCTGGAAAAGTAGGTTTCTTGGCTTGTCGTAGATACACTTGCTTTGATTTTTTTTTTTAATTGAGATGTACCTAGGACAAAAGGGTTTGGATGGCCAAACAAGACAACCAGGATGGGTGGATGGATGTATTTGCACATGTGGTCCCAAGAAAACACAACCAAAGCTGAGTGGGGACAACTGCTGATGCCTGGCTGAAGGCTGCAGCTTTAAGAAGTGGTACTAGAGTCTAGCCCCAGAGCCAATGAGTGCATTTATTTTAAGCTCCTACCATAGAAGCTACTCCTTTGGCCCAGGAATATGTGACCCGAGATAGGTCCATCTCTTCTCTTCTTTCTGCTGTTCTTTCTCTCTCACCAGTGAGCTCCTGAGATCCTGCCTCTCCCTGATTTCACATATATTCCTGAGCTTTAATTCCACTTTCCAACCACGGTACATCCATAAAGACAGTATTATACACTTAAATGAAGTATTCTTTTTTATAATCTTTTTTTTAGAAGGTAAACGAATTTAATAAAGCTACCAATAACGCCAACCATTCTGTGTCTTTGTTTCACTGGGCTCCTCTATTAAGCTTCAAAATAGATCTTTTTTTCCAAAATGGACTTCTTTTTTTTTTTTTTCCATTGCAGTTTTTGGCTGGGGCTGGGTTTGAACCCACCACCTCTGGTATATGGGGCCAGCGTCCCACTCCTTTGAACCACAGGCACTGTCCCAAAAATGGACTTATTTCAAGCAGAGCACGGTGGCTAATGTCTGAAATTGCAGCACTTTTGGAGGCCCAGGTGAGAGGATTGATCAAGCCCAGGAGTATGACACCAGCCTGGGCAGTACAGTGAAACCCTGTCTCTATAATGAAAAAAAAAGTGAACAGGCTTAGTGCCTGTGGTTCAAAGGAGTAGGACGCCAGCCCCATATACTGGAGATGGTGGGTTCAAACCCAGCCCGGGCCTGCCAAACAACAATGACGGCTCCAACTAAAAAATAGCCAGGCTTTGTGGTGGGCACCTGTAGTCCCAGCTACTGGGGAGGTGGAGGCAAGAGAATTGCTTGAGAATTGCTTGAGAATTGCTTGGGGAGGTTTCTGTGAGCTGTGATGCCATGGCACTCTTCACCCAGGGTGACAGCTTGAGGCTCTGTCTCAAAAAAAAAAAAAAGTGAACTTACTTTGGAAAGAGTTCAAAGCTACAAAAAAATTGCAAGAATATCACAGTAGGCCAGGCATGGTGGCTGATACCTGTAATCCTAGCACCCTGGGAGAGTGAGAGAGACTCTGTCTTAAAAAAATAGGCATTGTGGTGGGCGCCTGTAGTCCAAGCTACTCAAGGGGCTGAGGCAAGAGGATCACTAAGCCCAAGAGTTTGAGGTTGCTATGAGCTGTGATGCCACAGCACTCTACTGAGGGCAACAAAGTGAGACTCTGACTCAATCTGTCTCAAAAAAAATTTTTTTTTCTCTCATTTCACTATAAAGACTGACTATCCTGGGTGGCGCCTGTGGCTCAGTGAGTAGGGCGCCGGCCCCATATGCCGAGGGTGGCGGGTTCAAACCCAGCCCCGGCCAAACTGCAACAACAAAAAAATAGCTGGGCGTTGTGGCGGGCACCTGTAGTCCCAGCTGCTCGGGAGTCTGAGGCAAGAGAATCGCGTAAGCCCAAGAGTTGGAGGTTGCTGTGAGCCGTGTGACGCCACGGCACTCTACCCGAGGGCGGTACAGTGAGACTCTGTCTCTACAGTAAAAATAAAAAAATAAATAAATAAAAAAGACTGACTATCCTTACATTTCCATTTATAGGTAAATAAAGCTACACCTGACTGGCATCTACTTAGGGGGCAGAGATACTAAACATTGCCATTGTCACAGAGAGTTCTTTTGGATACCCTTTGTAAACCCCGCCAATAAAATAGATCTATAGTGATTTTATTTTTTTTTTTATAGAGACAGAGTCTCACTGTACTGCCCTCGGGTAGAGTGCCATGGCGTCACACGGCTCACAGCAACCTCTACTCTTTGGGCTTACGTGATTCTCTTGCCTCAGCCTCCACAGCAGCTGGGACTACAGGCGCCCGCCACAACGCCCGGCTATTTTTTTTTGTTGCAGTTTGGCCGGGGCTGGGTTTGAACCCACCACCCTCGACATATGGGGTCTGCGCCCTACTCACTGAGCCACAGGCGCCGCCCTATAGTGATTTTTTTTATCAAGATGAAGTGATTATAGCAATTGTAAAAAAAAAATTCAAACAATATGGAAGTGTTGCCATAGTCCCGCTTGATAGAAATGCCATTGTCAAAGTTTGTTTTTTTTTTGTAGAAACAGAGTCTCACTTTATGGCCCTTGGTAGAGTGCCATGGCATCACACAGCTCACAGCAACCTCCAACTCCTGGGCTTAAGCGATTCTCTTGCCTCAGCCTCCAGAGTAGCTGGGACTACAGGTGCCCACCACAACACCCAGCTATTTTTTTTTTTTTTGGTTGCAGTTCAGCTGGGGCCGGGTTTGAACCTGCCACCCTCGGTATATGGGGCCGGCGCCTTACCAACTGAGCCACAGGCGCCGCCCCATTGTCGAAGTTTGGAGTGTCTTCTGCTAAATCTTTTTCTAGTACATCTAGTCTTAGGGTATTGTTTTGTTTTTTGTTTTTGATTTTTACTGTTTCATGTTTTTTTTTTTGTCTCAAAGTATAAAATGCATGTTTTGTGTACAGAACTATGTAGCTTCACCAGGCAGGTGTGTTGGCTCACACCTGTAATCCTAGCTATTACAGAGGCAAAGGCAGGAGGATCATTTGAAACCAGGAGTTCAAGACCAGCCTGGACAACGTGGCAAGACCCTGACTACAAAAATTAAATTTTTAGGGCGGCGCCTGTGGCTCAAAGGAGTAGGGCACCATATACAAGAGGTGGCGGGTTCAAGCCCAGCCTTGGCAAAAAAAATAAAAATAATTTTAAAAATTTAAAAAAAACTGCGAAAATTAAATTTTTTAAAAAACATACAGCTCCGTGGCTTTTGCAAACAGCATCCTCAAGTCACCAGCCCCAGGACCGAAAGTAGAGCAGCAGCTTTGGGCCCAGCAGGCTTCCGGTGGCAATCACTCCTGACTTTTCATTTCCTCTGTTTTTTCCCCTGGAATGTTCAGCAAGAGATAATGAGTGGTTTTCAGAGGTTTATGGAAGTTCCAGAAAGTTTATGACCAGGAATATATTTCTTTTTTTTTTTTTTTAATTTTTTTTGTAGAGACAGAGTCTCACTTTATGGCCCTCGGTAGAGTGCCGTGGCCTCACACAGCTCACAGCAACCTCCAACTCCTGGGCTTAAGCGATTCTCTTGCCTCAGCCTCCCGAGTAGCTGGGACTACAGGCGCCTGCCACAACGCCCGGCTATTTTTTGGTTGCAGTTTGGCCGGGGCCAGGTTTGAACCCGCCACCCTCGGTATATGGGGCCGGTGCCCGACCAGGAATATATTTCTAAGAGGAAGATCCTCTTTTCAATTTTCCAGCTTGTATAGCTCATGCTTAAGAGCCCATCCACCACCTGGTTTCCTACTTTGTTTTTATTTTATTTGTTTTTTTAAATTTATTTTTATTTATTCCTTTTTTTTTTTGAGACAGAGTCTCACTATGTTGCCCTTGGTATAGTGCTGTGGCGTCACAGATCACAGCAACCTCAAACTCTTGGGCTTAAGCAATTCTCTTGCCTTGGCCTCCCAAGTAGCTGGGACTACAGGCGCCTGCCACAACACCTAGCTATTTTTATGTTGCAGTTGTCATGGTTGGTTAGCTGGCCTGGGCCAGGTCAAACCCACCAACTTAGGTGTATGTGGCTGATGCCATAACCACTGTGCTATGGGTGCAGAGCCTTATTTATTTATTTATTTTTGAGACAGAGTCTCACTATGTCGCCCTTGATAGGGTGCTGTGGTGTCAAAGCTCACAGCAACCTCAAACTCTTGGCTTAAGTGATTCTCTTGCCTCAGCCTCCCAAATAGCTGGGACTACAGGTGCCCGCCACAACACCCAGCTAATTTTTGGTTGTAGTTGTCATTGTTTGGCAGGCCTGAGCTGGATTCGAACCTGCCAGCTCCAGTGCATGTGGCTGGTGCCCTACCCGCTGAGCTACAGGCGCTAAACCTGGTTTCCTGCTTTGATTTTATGTGTGTGTATTTCTTTTTTTTTTTTTTTTTTTTTTTTGTGGAGACAAGAGTCTCACTTTATGGCCCTCGGGTAGAGTGCCGTGGCCTCACACACTCACAGCAACCTCCAACTCCTGGGCTTAAGCGATTCTCTTGCCTCAGCCTCCCGAGTAGCTGGGACTACAGGCGCCCACCACAACGCCCGGCTATTTTTTGGTTGCAGTTTGGCCGGGGCCAGGTTTGAACCCGCCACCCTCGGCATATGGGGCCGGCGCCCTGCTCACTGAGCCACAGGCGCTGCCCAATGTGTGTGTATTTCTATTTTTAATTATGGTCAAATATATACAACATAAAATTTACCATCTTGGCCAGGCACAGTGACTCATGCCTCTAATCCTAGCATTCTGAGAGGCCAAGGCAGGAAAATTGGTTAAGGTCAGGAGTTCAAGACCAGCTTGAGCAAGAGTGAGACCATGTCTCTACTAAAAATAGAAAAATTATCTGGTTGTGGTGGTATGCACCTGCAGTCCCAGTTACTCTAAGGGTAAGGCAGGAGTTTGGTTGAGCCCAGGAGTTTGAAGTGGTGGTGGCTATGACCTATGGTGACACCACTGCACTCTAGCCCCAGGACAGAGTAAGACCTTTCCTTAAAAAAAAAAAAAAAAGATCACCCTAATCAATTTTTTTTTTTCACCCTAACCAATTTTAAGGGCACAGTTAAGTGGCATGAAGTACATTCACACTGTTATGCAACCACCTCCAGAACTCCTTTCTTTTTTTTTTTTTTATTTTATTATTAAATCATAGCTGTGTACATTAATGTAATCATGGGGCACCATACACTGGTTTTATAGACCGTTTGACACATTTTTATCACACTGGTTAACATAGCCTTCATGGCATTTTCTTAGTTACTGTGTTAAGACATTTACATTCTGGGCAGCGCCTGTGGCTCAAAGGGGTAGGGTGCTGGTCCCATATGCCGGAGGTGGCGGGTTCAAACCCAGCCCCGGCCAAAAACCACAAAAAAAAAAAAAAAAAAAAAGATATTTACATTCTACATTTACTAAGTTTCACATATACCCTTGCTTTCTTTCTTTTTTTTTTTTTTTTTTAGAGACAGAGTCTCACTTTGTTGCCCTCAGTAGAGTGCAATGGCATCACAACTCACAAACTCCAGCTCTTGGGCTTAGGTGATTCTCTTGCCTCAGGCTCCTGAGTAGCTGGGACTACAGGTGCCCACCACAATGCCTGGCTATTTTTTTTTTTTTTTTTTAAGAGACAGAGTTTCACTTTACCGCCCTCGGTAGAGTGCCATAACCTCACAGGACTCACAGCAACCTCTAGCTCTTGGGCTGCCGCGATTCTCTTGCCTCAGCCTCCTGAGCAGCTGGGACTACAGGCGCCCGCCACAACGCCCGGCTATTTTTTGGTTGCAGTTTGGCTGGGGCTGGGTTTGAACCCACCACCCTCGGTATATGGGGTCTGCGCCCTACTCACTGAGCCACAGGCGCCGCCCGTCTGGCTATTTTTTTGTTGCTGCATTTTTTAGCCGGGGCCAAGTTCGAACCCACCACCCTCGGTATATGGGGCCAGTGCCCTACTCACTGAGCCACAGCCGCTGCCCCCCCCCTTTTTTTTTGATAGAGTCTCACTATGTCCCCCTCAGTAGAGTGATGTGCCATCACAGCTCACAGCAACCTCAAACTCCTGGGCTTAAGCGATTCTCTTGACTCAGCCTCCTGAGCAGCTCACACTACAGGCACCCGCCACAACGTCCAGCTATTTTTTTGGTTGTATTTATCATTGTTGTTTGGCAGACCTGGACTGCATTCCAACCCACCAGCTCCAGTGTATGTGACTGGGACCCTAGCTGCTGAGCCACAGGCGCCAAGCCAAGAGATGGATCTTTTTTTTTTTTTTTGTAGAGGCAGAGTCTCACTGTACCACCCTCGGGTAGAGTGCCGTGGCATAACACGGCTCACAGCAACCTCTAACTCTTGGGCTTACACGATTCTCTTGCCTCAGCCTCCCGAGCAGCTGGGACTACAGGCGCCCGCCACAGCGCCCGGCTATTTTTTTGTTGCAGTTTGGCCGGGGCTGGGTTTGAACCCGCCACCCTCGGCATATGGGGCCAGCGCCCTACTCACTGAGCCACAGGCGCCACCCCCAAGAGATGGATCTTACGCTTGCTCCGGCTGGTCTCAAACTTGTGAGCTCAGGCAATCCACCTCGCAACTGCTTAGATTATAGGTATGAGCCACCGCGCCCAGCCCCCATCTTGAAAATTGAAACTGTCCTCATTAAATACTAACACCTCCCCCTCCAGCCCCTACCCACCATTCTACTTTCTGTCTTTATGAATCTGACCACTTTAGGGACCTTCTATGAGTGGGATTATAGAGCACTTGTTTTTCTGTGACTGGGATATTTAACACAGTATAATGCTAATGCTCACCATGTTGTAGCAAGTGTCAGAATCTCCTTTTTCTTTCTTTCTTTCTTTTTTTTTTATTGAGACAGAGTTTTACTTTGTCACCCTAGGTAGAGTGCCATGGTGTCATAGTTCAGAGCAACTTCAAACTCTTGGGCTGAAGCGATTCTCTGGCCTCAGCTACAATTTCCTCTTTTCTAAAGGCTGTATAATCTCCCCTTGGATGGATGGGGGTGGATGGACTACACTGCATTCATGCATTCCCTCATCCAGGGACACTTGCGCTGCTTCTACCTTTTGGCTTCTGTGAAACATTGTTGCTATGAACATGGATGTGCAAATACATTTCTAGTCTCTGCTTTCAATTCTTTTGGGTATATACCCAGAAGTGGAATTGCTGATATGGTAATTCTATTTTTAATGTTTTGAGGAACTGCTATACCTTCTGCAATACCTGTACTACTTTACTTCCCCATCAGTAGGACACAAGGGCTCCAATTTCGCTACATCCTGATCAACACTTGTGATTTCTGGGTTTGTTTGTTCCTTCTGGAGATCAGCCATCCGCATGGCTATGGAGGTGGTTCTCCCTTTGATTTTTTACAAAAGAGGTGGGTGACCCTTTCTTATGAGAGACTTTATATCTGCCCGGCTCTGGTTGCACAATCTGGCCAGGCTTCTCTCTCTTGACACTTTCTGAAACTGATAAGAGAGGCTATCTTTAGCCCCTACAGCTTAGAAAGGTTAAGAACCTGGCATGGTGGCTCAGAGTCCGTAGCTCAGTGAATAGGGTGCCAGCCATCCAGCCTGGGCCTGCTAAACAACAATGACAATTCCAACCAAAAGATAGCCAGGCATTGTGGCAGGCACCTGTAGTCTCAGCTACTTGGGAGGCTGAGGCAAGAGAATCACTTAAGCCCAAGAATTTGAGGTTGCTGTGAGTGACATAGTGAAACTCTGCCTTAAAAAAAAAAAAAAAAAGAACCTGGCATGGTCATAAATAAGCTGAGCAGCCAGAAACTGAATCTGAGAGGTCTTATCTCCTCTTTAGTTCATAATTCACTGCCTTTAGTCACAGAGAAGTTGAGTCACCTGCCAAAGTCACACAGCTGATTCCAGAGGCCACGCTCTCAGGCAGCAAAAGTTGACAATTTCAGCACTAAAAGGTGACAATTTCAGCATTGCAAGCTTAGCACTGATTCAGAGGAGCCAGTTCCAGGCCCAGACACCAATATTTGTGCAGGAAATAGCTATGATAGCATCATGTCTATATCATGCTCCATGACACTATGCTATCCTAAGGCTGGAGTGATTATATTCTTTTTTGAGATGGAGACTTCTGTGTAGAACAGACTGGTTTTGAATTTCTGGGCTTAAATGATCCTCCCACTTCAGCCTCCTGTGTAGCTGGGACTACAGGCTCAACCAGCTGGGATGATTCTCAACCTGAAAATGTAGAGATAGCATTCTACAGAATGTAGAATGTAGCCTGTAGTCCCAGCTACTCAGGAGACTGAAGCAAGAGAATCACCTAAGCCCAAAAGCTGGAGGTTGCTGTGAGCTGTGATGCCATAGCACTCTACCAAGGGGGATATAATGAGACTCTGTCTCAAAAAAAGAGAGAGAAAAAAAAAATAAAAGGCATATGTAAAAATACCTAAACTTCATTGAGGTATTGGGTACTCATGTGATTCTCCCCATGAACATGGTATTGATAAATAAACATTTCCCTTATTAATCTGTATTAATTGTGAGTGCATCTATCAGTGAACTTTGAGGGGAGAGGGCAAGTTTCCACTCACCTCTACACCTCCTTTGTAGTCACACACTGTCCTTTCTGTCCCATCCTATTTGTTGCACAAACTCCTGAACAGGTGCAAGATGAAGGCAATTAGAGTCTGCCCCTTCATAAGTAATGGGAAGGTTGGAAATACTTCTGGAGCCAGTTTTTCAAAAACACAATCTACCTCATCCAGTATATAAAGGCAAACAGAGTTTCTTTTTTCTTTCTTTCTTTCTTTTTTTTTTTTTGAGACAGAGCCTCAAGCTGTCACCCTGGGTAGAGTGCTGTAGTGGCATCACAGCTCACAGCAACCTCCAACTCCTGGCAATTCTCCAGCCTCCGCCTCCCAGTAGCTGGGACTACAGGCACCCGCCACCCAGCTATTTTTTTGGTTGCAGCCGTCATTGTTGTTTGGCGGGCCTGGGTTGGATTTGAATCCGCCAGTTTAGGTGTATGTGGCTGGCGCCCTAGCCTCTTGAGCCACAGGCACCCTGCCCACATGGCTTTTTTTTGTTGCTGTTTGGCCAGGCTGGATTCTAACCCGCCACCCTCAGTATACTGGGCCAGTGCCCTACTCACTCAGTCACAGGCGCCACCCCCGGGTTATTTTTTTGTTGCAGTTGTCATTGTTGGTTAGCTGGCCGAGGCGGGTTCCAACCCGCCAAATCTGGTGTATGTGGCTGGCGCTGAGCCTTTTTTTCTTTTTTTTGAGACAGAATCTTTGTCACCCTGGGTAGAGAGAGTGCCATGGCATCATCACAGCTCACCGTAACCTTAAACTTTTGGGTCCAATTATCCTCTTTTTTTTGAGACACAGTTTCACTTCGTCACCCTTGATAGAGTGTGTGGCGTCATAGCTCCAACTCCTGGGCTTAGGTGATTCCCTTGTCTCAGCCTCCCGAGTACCTGGGACTTCAGGTTTGAACCCGGCACTCTACCCACTGAGCCACAGGCGCCGCCCCCAATGATCCTCTTGCTTTAGCCTCCAGAGTAGCTGGGACTACAAGTGCACGCAACTACACCAGGCTAATTTTTTTGTTTTGGGTAGAGACGGGGGTCTCAGTGATGCTCAGGCTGGTCTCTTAACTTCTTTTTTTTGGCCGGGGCTGGGTTTGAACCCGCCACCTCCGGCATATGGGACCGGCGCCCTACTCACTGAGCCACAGGCGCCACCCTGGTCTCTTAACTTCTTAACTCAGCTCAAGCACTCCACCGGCCTCTGCCTCCCAGAGTGCTAGGATTATAGGCGTGAGCCATCATGAGTGGACCAAAGACAGTTTCTTAAAATTAAGTATTTATTTATTTAACTTTCTGTAGACATGCACTGATTTTTTTTCCTGTTCCACACTGTAGAAAATACTCACCATGACTCACCAAACTGATTCTTCCACACGCACTTGGAGGACCATGTCACCAACTTGGTCTTTATTAACAGTCTACCTATGTTTCATTTAATATCTATCCGAAGATTGCTGAATACCAGGGACCATCGTCATTTAATCTTCAAGCCAACCCTGAAGCAGTAACTATTATGACCCTCATTTTACTGAAGACATATAGGGCACAGAGGAGCAAAGCTTTCGCATAGATAGTTAAGTGGCAAAACTGGGATTCAAACCCAATGATTGCGGCTGCGGAGTCCATTTTGCCATGAGACTGTTATAGAATTTACTTATGTTTATTGTGTGTAATCCCAGGCACACACTGCAGAATGTCGTTTCCAGTTGTATACACTTGGCCGCTACAACTCCTTCCTGACGCAGCAGGCCCCCGGCCTAAGGAAAAAGACTCTCCAGGCTAGCTGAGCAGCTTTCCTGCCCGCGCAGGCGCATTAGGCTTCTCAGAGACGCCCTATCCCCGCGCCAATTGGTTATCGCTATGACTGACGAAGGAACAGACGCAGGCGTACTCTGCCAGGCCAGAGGTCTGTGGTCTCCTTTCTGAAACGCCCCTCCCTTCCATAAGCTTATTGGCTATACCTTGTGCCTGACAGAGAGAAAAGCCAATGGAAGGGGTATTCTCTGGAAAGGGGGCGGGACCAACAAGTCAAATTTGCGCGGGTTTGGACCTGGAGTAGTCATGGCGGCCTTCCGCGACATAGAGGAGGTGAGCCAGGGGCTCCTTAGCCTGTTGGCTGCCAACCGCGCCGAGACACAGCAGCGACGACTGCTGGGGCGCTACGAGCAGGTGGTGCAGCGGTTGCTGGAGACGCAAGACTGCGCTGAGCAGCAGCTGCGAGGTGAGGGCCGCGGCCTGCGGGCTGGGAGGGGGGCAGGCAGTGTTCTCGAAACTCCCTTCCTCCTGGGTTTCCCATCCGATGGGCTGCCCCTCCGTGTGCCCCCTCTGAGTCTCAGTTTCCCCACTAGTGAAATGCGCTTCATGACAGTATCTATGCCCCCTTAGAGATTTAGTGGTAAATGTAGGAGCTCTCAGGGCCCGGTCCCTTCTGAGCGCTCCTTGACCAGGAGCTGGGGAATCAAGGTTTAAACTGGGGCTCAGGAGTTTGAATCCCAGCACCCCCACTTCCCAGCTGTGAAATTTTAAGTCTGTTTCTTAACATCTCTGTCTCTGTTTCCATCTCAGTTCAGTGGTTGTAAAACAGTCCATCCTTTTCCCTGAGGTATTTCAGTTGTTTCATGGAGCTTCGCCTCCCAAGTAGCTTGGACTATAGGCGCCCGCCACAACACCAGGCTATTTTGTGGTTGCAGTTGTCAAAGTTGTTTTAGCTGGCCTGGGCCGGGTTCGAACCCGCCAACCCAGGTGTATGTGGCCAGCGCCCTACCCACTGAGCTAGGGGTGCCGCCTGAAGATGATGTTTAAACAGAAACCTAAAAGAGTAGAGGAAGAGAAGACTGTGATAAAGATTAAATAATCTGATGTGGGTAGAGTGCCTTCTGCTCTACTTGAAGAAAAAACTCAATAAATAGTAAAATTTTTATTAGACCCAAGATGCCATTGAATGTAAGACTTACTTAACAGTAAAGGAAAATGGACTCTGCGCCTGTGGCTCAAGCGGCTAAGGCTCTAGCCACATACACCTGAGCTGTGGGTTCAAATCCAGCCCGGACCCGCCAAACAACAATGGCTGCAACCAAAAAATAGCCGGGCATTGTGGCGGGTGCCTGTAGTCCCGGCTACTTGGGAGGCGGAGGCAGGAGAATCGCTTGAGCCCAGGAGTGGTAGGTTACTGTGAGCTGTGATGCCACCATACTCTACCCAGGGCAACAGCTTGAGGCTCAGTCTCAAAAAAAAAAAAACAGTATGGGCGGCGCCTGTGGCTCAGTCGGTAAGGCGCCGACCCTATATACCGAGGGTGGCAGGTTCAAACCCTGCCCCGGCCAAACTGCAACCAAAAAAATAGCCAGGCGTTGTGGCGGGCACCTGTAGTCACAGCTACTCTGGAGGCTGAGGCAAAAGAATCGCTTAAGCTCAGGAGTTGGAGGTTGCTGTGAGCTGTGTGAGGCCACAGCACTCTACCGAGGGCCATAAAGTGAGACTCTGTCTTTACAAAAGAAAAAAAAAAAAACAGTAAAGGAAAATGATCCCGAGTGGTGGCTCACAGTTGTAATCCTGACTCTAGGAAGTCCAGGCAGGTGGATCACCTGAGCTCAGGACTTTGAGACCAGCCTGAGTAAGAGCCAGACCCTGTCTCCAATAAAGCTATTTGGGCATTATGTCAGGTGCCTATAGTCCTAGGTACTCAGGAGGCTAAGCCAGGAGGATCTCTTGACCCAAGAGTTTGAGGTTGCTGTGAGCTATGACTCCGGGACACTTTAACCAGGGCGAGGTGAGATTCTGTCCCCGAAAAAAGAAAGAAAAAACAGTAAGAAGAAAAGCTCTGCTAATGCATACGTGGTTTTGGGGAGGAGGGTTGTGTTTGTTTTTTGATACAGAATCTCACTCTGTTGCCCCAGGCTAGAGTTCCTTGGCATCACAGCCTACACCAACGTCAAACTCCTGGGCTAAAGTGATTCTTCTATCTCAGCCTTCCAAGTACCTAGGACTACAGGCACTGCCACAATGCCCAGCTAATCTTTTTTCTATTTTTAGTAGAGATGAGTCTTGCTCTTGCTCAGGCTGATCTCTATGCCTGAGGTGAAAGGATCCTCCTGCCTTGGCTCCCAGGGTGCTAGAATTACAGGCATGAGCTACAGGATAGCCTTGTTAATAAATATGTGTTTTGTTTTTTTTTTGGGGGGGGGGGTGAGACAGAGTCTCACTTTGTTGCTCTGGGTAGAGTGCTGTGTCCTCACAGCAACCTCAGACTCTTAGGCTTAAGTGATTCTCTTGCGTCAGCCTCCAAAGTAGCTGGGACTATAGGCGCCCGCCACAACGCCTGGCTATTTTTTGGAGATGGGTTCTTGTTCTTGCTCAGGCTGGTCTTGAACTCCTGAGCTCAGCCTGCCAAGTGCTGAGATTACAGGTGTGAGCCTGGGTGCCCAGCCCTAATAAATAGTTTAACTTGGACAAAGAGGGCTAGATCCAGCCTCTCTTGAAGGTGGGCAGGGCTGGCTTAATAGTCTTTGAGCTCAATTGTAGCGTATTCCTTTTTTTTTTTTTTTTTTTTATTTAATATAATTTAATTTTTTTCTTTTTGGAGACAGAGTCTCACTTCATTGTCCTCGGTAGAGTGCCCTAGCGTCACAGCTCACAGCAATCTTCAACTCCTGGGCCTAGGCGATTCTCTTGCTTCAGCCTCCCGAGTAGCTGGGACTACAGGCACCTGCCACAATGCCCGGTTAGCAGCTAACTCCTTTTTGAAAAAGATTATTTTATACCGAGGGTGGTAGGTTCAAACCCAGCCCCAGCCAAAATGCAAAAACAAAAATAAATAAATAAGGTTATTTGGGCTCCGTGTCTATAGCATAGTGGTTATGGCACATGGGTTCCAACCCTGCCCAGGCCTGCCAAACAACAATGACAACTATAATCAAAAGAAAAAATAGCCAAGTGTCGTGGCAGGCACCTGTAGTCCCAGCTACTTGGGAGACTGAGGCAAGAGAATCACGTAAGCCCAAGAGTTTAAGATTGCTGTGAGCTATGATACCACCACAGTGTTCCAAGAGTGACAAAGTGAGACTCTGTCTCAAAAAAAAAAAAAAGATGATTTATTTATTTATTTTTAAAGAGGGTGTCTAGCTCTGTCCCCCAGATTAGAATACAGTGGTATCATCATAGCTCACTGCAACCTCACACTCCTGGGCTCAAGGGACCCTTCTGCCTCAGCCTCCTGAATAGGTGGGACAATAGGCACATGCCACCATGCTAACTAATTTTTCTATTTTTTGTAGAAACAGACTCTCCCTCAGGCTGGTGTTGAACTCCTGGTCTCAAGCAATTCTCCTGTCTTAACCTCCCAAAGTGCTGGGACTGCAGGTGTGAGCCACTACCAGCAGCCTCTTTTTTTATTTTTGTTTTTTGTTGCCCTGGGTAGAGTGCTGTGGTGTCATAGCTCACAGCAACCTCTACTTGGGCTCCAATCCTCTTGCCTGAGTT
Source organism: Nycticebus coucang (assembly GCF_027406575.1). NCBI lineage: Eukaryota > Metazoa > Chordata > Mammalia > Primates > Lorisidae > Nycticebus > Nycticebus coucang. The sequence goes on along the minus strand of NC_069782.1, from coordinate 64,981,441 downwards.
TTTCTGTTTTTAGTAGAGATGGAATCTCACTTTTGCTCACATTGGTCTCGAACTCATGAGCTCAAGCAATTCACCTTCAGCCTCCCAGAGTGCTAGGATTACAGGCATGAGCCATTGCACCTGGCCTATTTTTTATTTTTGTAGAGATGGAGTCTCACTATGTTGCCCCACCTGATCTTAAACTCTTGGCCTCAACAGATCCTCCCATCTCTGTGTCCCAAAGTCCTGGGATTAGAAGCATTGAGCCACTGTGCCTAATCTGTTTTCCCTCACCAAGCCTCAGTTTCCTCATCTGTGAAATGGGTGCAAATGGCTAGCATACCTTGCTGGACTTGTGAGGATTCATGGAGATGATGCTTGCCCTCAATGTGTAGAGCCTGTGGGACCTGCCCTTAGCACTGCTGCTGGTCTCCATACCAGGATTTCTCTTTTTTTTTGAGTCATAGTCTCACTATGTCGCCCTTGGTAGAGTGCTGTGCTGTCACAGCTCACAGCACCCTCAAACTCTTGGGCTTAAGTGATTCTCTTGACTCAGGCTCCCAAGTAGGTGAGACTACAAGCACCCACCACAACGCCTACCTATTTTTTTGTTGCAGTTGCTTAGCTGGCCCGGGCCGCATTCAAACCTGCCACCCTTGGTGTTATGTAGCTGGAGCTGTAACCACTATACTACAGGCACTGAGCCACCAAGATTCTTTTTTTTTTTTTTTTTTTTGTAGAGACAGAATCTTACTTTACCACCCTCGGTAGAGTGCCATGACGGGACACAGCAACCTCCAGCTCTTGGGCTTAGGTGATTCTCTTGCCTCAGCCTCACAAGCAGCTGGGACTACAGGTGCCCGCCACAACGCCCAGCTATATTTTTGTTGCAGTTTGGCCAGGGCTGGGTTTGAACCCGCCACCCTCGGTATATGGGGCTGGCGCCCTACTCACTGAGCCACAGGCGCCGCCCAGGATTTCTTTTTTTTTTTTTTTTTTTTTTGGCCGGGGCTGGGTTTGAACCCGCCGCCTCCGGCATATGGGACCGGCGCCCTACCCCTTGAGCCACAGGCGCCACCCAGGATTTCTTTTTAAGTGTCATAAAATAGGCTTGAGAATTACCATCTTAACTATTTTTATTTTTTATTTTATTTTATTTTTCTTTTGCAGTTTCTGGCTGGGAGTGTGTCTGAACCCGCCACCTCTGGCATATGGGGCCAGCGCCCCACACCCCTGAGCCACAGGCGCCGCCCCTTAACTATTTTTAGTGCACAGTTCAGTAACATTAAGTACATACGCACTATTGTACAACCTTCACCACCATCTCCAGAAATTTATTTATTTATTTATTTTGACAAATTGTCTCACTTTGTCACCCTCGGTAGAGTACTGTGGCATCATAGCTCACAGCAACCTCAAACTCTTGGGCTCAGGCTCGGCGCCTGTGGCTCAAGCGGCTAAGGCACCAGCCACATACACCTGAGCTGGCGGGTTCAAATCCAGCCTGAGCCCACCACAAATAATGATGGCTGCAACCTAAAAATAGCTGGGTGTTGTGGCAGGCACCTATAGCCCCAGCTGCTTGGGAGGTGGAGGCAGGAGAATCACTTGAGCCCAGGACAGTGGGAGGTTGCTATGAGCTGTGATGCCACAGCACTCTACCCAGGGCGACAGCTTGAGGCTCTGTCTCAAAAAAAAAAAAAAAAAAACTCTTGGGCTCAAGAGATTCTCTTTCTCTCTCTCTCTCTCTTTTTTTTTTTTTGGACAGAGTCTCACTTTCTTGCCCTTGGTAGAGTACCATAGCATCACAGCTCACAGCAACCTCAAACTCTTAGGCTTACGCAATTCTTTTGTCTCAGCCTCCCAAGTAGCTAGGACTACTGGCAACAGCCACAACACCCGGCTATTTTTTTGTTGTAGTTGTCATTGTTTAGCAGACGTGGGCCAGGTTCGAACCCACCATCCTTGGAACATGTGGCCAGCGTCCTAACCACTGAGCTATGGATGCCCAGCAATCCAGAACTTAATTTTTTTTTCTAGATGTAAATACTGAACCCTTTATTTATCTCTTTTTTTTTGTAGAGACAGAGTCTCACTGTACCGCCCTTGGTAGAGTGCTATGGCCTCACACAGTTCACAGCAACCTCTAACTCCTGGGCTTACGCAATTCTCCTGCCTCAGCCTCCCGAGCAGCTGGGACTACAGGCGCCTGCCACAACGCCCAGCTATTTTTTTGTTGCAGTTTGGCCGGGGCTGAGTTTGAACCCACCACCCTCGGCATATGGGGCCGGTGCCCTACTCACTGAGCCACAGGTGCCGCCCAATACTGAACCCTTTAAACACTAACTCCTGATTTTCCTGCCTTAGCCTGTGGCAACCACTGTTCTACTTTCTGTTTCTATGGACTTGACTACTCTAGGGACCTCATGTGAGTGAAATGGATCATTCAGAATTTATCCTTTTGTGGCTGGCTTATTTCTTGCAGCATAATGTCCTCTAGGTTCATCCACGGTGTAGCATGGATTAGAATTTCTGGACTTTATCTTAGAGATACTAGCTTTTGGGGAGGCTGAAGAGCAAAAATCGCTTGAGCCCAGGAGTTTGAGGCTGCAGTGAGCTGTGATATTGCCACTGTCCTTCATCCTGGTGACAGTGGGAGACCTAACAGGCAGCTGAGCCACCTTCTCTTTGCCCTCCTGGGGTAAGGACAGACCATAAGGAGCCTGCTTCTCTCCTGCCTTGCAGAGATCCTCACCACAGAGCAAGAAGTGGCCCAAAGCCTTCTGGACACGAAGGAGCAGGCACAGCAGGGAAGCACAGAGCTACATCAGCTGGAAGCTGAGGTTCAGAAGGCAGGAGAGGAGGATGCTGCGCTGAAGGCCAGCCTCCTATATCCTTTCCTGTGAGCCGGGGGGCCACTACAGAAAACATGCTTAGGCCCTGGGCCTCCTTGAACATCTGGAGTTAGTACGTGGGCAGTCCTCTGTCAAAGGCCAAGGTCCTTAACTACCTGTCCACCCAGCTCACCAGGGAGCTAGAGGAGCTCAAGGAGATTGAAGCAGATCTCGAAAGACAGGAGAAAGAAGTTGATGAAGATACAACAGTCACAATCCCTTCTGCTGTGTAGGTTCCACGGGGGTGTGTGCGTATCTCTGTGTGGGGGCTGAATCTTGCAGCTTTTAATTGAAGTCGATATTGGAGTAACTTTCTTTTCTCTCTCTTTCTTTTTTTTTTTTTTTGTGTGTGTCTTTTTATATAGGTATGTGGCTCAACTTTATCACCAAGTTAGTAAAATTGAGTGGGATTATGAGTCTGAGTCAGGGATGATCAAAGGCAGTATCCTTTTTTTTGGAGTAATCTGAACTCCTGTGCACTATTGGAGATGTAAAGTGGTGTAGCCTCTGTGGAAAATAGTCTTGGATCAGGTCTGTAATCCTAGCACTCTGCAAGGCCAAGGCAGGAGGATCCCTTCACCTCAGACATTAGAATCTGAATAAGAGGGCGGCGCCTGTGGCTCAGTCGGTAATGCGTCGGCCCCATATACTGAGGGTGACGGGTTCAAACCCGGCCCTGGCCAAACTGCAACCAAAAAATAGCCGGGCATTGTGGCGGGCGCCTGTAGTCCCAGCTACTCGGGAGGCTGAGGCAAGAGAATCGCTTAAGCCCAGGAGTTGGAGGTTGCTGTGAGCTGTGTGAGGCCATGGCACTCTACCGAGGGCCATAAAGTGAGACTCTGTCTCTACAAAAAAAAAAAAAAAAAGAATCTGAATAAGAGTGACACCCTGTGTCTGGAAAAGAGAAAAACCAGCCAGGCCTGGTGCCAGGTGCCTGTAGTTCCAGCTACTCAGGAGGCTGAGGCAGGTGGATCACTTGAACCCAGGAATTTGAGCAAGGCTGAGGCCATGTTACTCTATCCTGGGCAACAGAGTGAGACTGTCTCCAAAAAAAGTAAAATAAATTAAAAAATATATATATATATAAAATTATCATATGATCCAGCAAGCCCACTACTTCTGGGTATGTGCACAAAAGAATTGAAACCAGGGAGTCAAGCAGATATTTGCGTAGCCATGTTCATAACAGCACTATTCACAATAGGCAGGAGGTGGGGACAGTCCACAGGAAGATGGACAGATGAGTGGAAGTACACTATGTGGTGAGGCCATACATTGGAAAAGTATTCTGCTTTAAAAAGGAAGCCTCTCCTGGCCGGGCATGGTGGCTCACGCCTATAATACTAGCACTCTGGGAGGCCAAGGTGTGTAGACTGCTTGAGCTCACGAGTTCAAGACCAGCCTGAGCAAAAGAGAGACCCCCTCTCCACTAAAAAGAACTGAGGCAAAAGGATTGTTTGAGCCCAAGAGTTGGAGGTTGCTGTGAGCTGTGATGCCATAGCACTCTACCCAGGGTGACAAAATGAGACTCTGTCTCAAAAAAACAAGAAAGACCCTCACACAGGCTGTACCATGGCTGAACCTACAGGGTATCATGCACAGCGGGATAGGCCACTCACAAAGGAATAGATCATGTGTGTAATTCTACCTAGAGGAGGTCCCTACAGTCCTCATATTCACAGAACAGCAGGTAGAATGGTTGGGTGCCAGGGGCTGGGGACGGGTGCAGAGAGTGTTTCATGGGGACACAGTTTCAGTTTGGGAAGATGAGAAAGTTCTGGAGATGGAGGGTGGTGATGATTGCACAGTACTAAGTGTACTGAATGCCACTGAACAGCACACTTAGAAATGGCTAAGAGGGGGCGGCACCTGTGGCTCAGTGAGTAGGGCGCCGGCCCCATGTGCCGAGGATGGTGGGTTTGGACCCAGCCCCGGCCAAGCTGCAACAAAGGAATAGCCGGGCGTTGTGGCGGGCGCCTGTAGTCCCAGCTGCTCGGGAGGCTGAGGTGGGAGAATCACGTAAGCCCAGGAGTTGGAGGTTGCTGTGAGCTGTGTGACGCCATGGCACTCTACCCAAGGGCCGTGCAGTGAGACTCTGTCTCTACAAAAAAAGAAAAAAAATGGCTAAGAGGGTCTGTTTTAGGTTTGGGTTTTTTTTTTTGTTTGTTTGTTTGTTTTGAGACAGAGTCTCACTATGTTGCCCTCAGTAGAGGACCTTGGTGTCACAGCTCACAGCAACCTCAAACTCTTGGACTCAACTGATTCTTTTGCCTCAGCCTCCCAAGTAGCTGGGACTACCTCCAGCATATGGGGCCAGCCCCCTACTCCTTTAAGTCACAGGCGCTGCCCACACCTGGCTATTTTTGGTTGCGGTTGTCATTGTTATTTAGCAGGCCTGTGCTGGGCTAAAACCCGCCAGCCTCGGTGTACATGGCTGGCACTCTACTCACTGAGCTACAGGCGCTGACACCCAGCTATTTTTACAGGTGCGCTCTCACTCTGGCTTAGACTGGTCTCAAAACTCTGAGCTCAGGCAATCCACCCACCTTGACCTCCCAAGTGCCAGGATTATAGGCATGAGCCATGGCACTTGGCCTAGAATTCAACTTTTTTTCATGAAAATTTATTTCATTTCTTCAATATCTTAAACAAAATGGTTTTTTGGGTTTTTTTTTTTTAAGAGACAGAGTCTTACTTTATCGCCCTCAGTAGAGTACCATGGCGTCACAGCTCATAGCAACCTGTAATTCCTGAGCTTAGGCAATTCTCTAGCCTCATCCTCCTGAGTAGCTGGGACTATAGGCGCCCAGCTATTTTTTTGTTGCAGTTTGGCCATGGCCAGGTTCAAACCCGCCATCCTCAGTATATGGAGCCGGCGCCCTACCCACTGAGCCACAGGCACTGCCCCCAAACAAAATGTTTTTAAAAGTATCATCCTTGTCCTCTGGGTTGGCGGGAAGGGCCACATCTGGGGTTTCCTTACATGTGTGCCCTCAGTCCATTATGGTCCTAGCATTGTGCAGCCCATCCACCTGGATAGCAACCAGCTCTCTAAGAAGTTCATCAGTGACTTTCTCTGGAACATGGTGGACACACAGTGGTAACCAGGAGTGTCCCGCCCCTGTCTTACATATAGCGGGAATCTGCCATCATGGCATCAGTTTGAAATGAAAAGTTTATACATAAATGGATTTTGTTTTTGTTGTTGTTTTTTAAACTGGATTTATTTTTCTTTTGATTTTGGCCTCAGGTCCTGGACTGGCTTCTACCTGGTAACTACAGGGAATAGACTTAGCCTTGCTAAGCCTGTCACATCACATCTGTGATAACCATAGTATTCGATCACAGATCTGAGGTACTTTATCATTTTTGATTCAAGATCAACCCTTTTTTATTCATTCAGGTAGTCTCTTGGAGGGCCACAGTGTGCCCAGAACTGTGCTGGGCACCAGAGACTCAGATACAAGTGATGAGGATCCCTCTGGGTCCATGGAGGATTCAACACCGGCAGATGCCACCCTCAAGTTGGAGAGAGGTCCAGATGTTGACAGGCCTCCAGCCAGAGAGTGTGGGCTGCATGGAGGACAAGAATACCTTTTTTGTTTTTAGAGACAGAGTCTCACTGTTGCCCTCAGTAGAGTGCCTTGGCATCACAGCAATCTCCAGCTCTTAGGCTTAGGCAATTCTCTTGCCTCAGGCTCCTGAGTAGCTGTTTGCAGTTTGGCCAGGGCCAGGTTCGAACCGCCACTCTTGGTATATGGGGCCGGTGCCCTACTCACCGAGCCACAGGTGCTGCCCAAGAGTGACTTTTGTGATGGGCTTTTTAAAAGGATGAGGAGCTGGGCACGGTGGCTTACACCTGTAATCTCAGGTGGAAAGTGGAGTCAGGAGGATTGCTTGAGCTCAGGAGTGCAAGACTTGTCTGAGCAAGAGTGAGACCCTGACCCAAAAGTAAAAAAACCTAGCGGGGCACTGCAATGAGCACCTGTAATCCCAGCAACTCGGGAGGCTGAGGCAACTGGATGCCCACAACCCAAGTCTGAGGTTGCAGTGAGCTATGATGACACCACTGCACTCTGCTCAGGGTATAGGGTGAGACTGTCTCAAAAAAATTTTTTTGTTGGCTCGGCGCCTGTGGCTCAAGCAGCTAAGGCGCCAGCCACATACACCTGAGCTGGCGGGTTCAAATACAGCCCGGGCCTGCCAAACAACAATGACGGCTGCAGCCAAAAAATAGCCGTGTGTTGTGGCAGATACCTGGTAATCCCAGCTACTTGGGAGGCAGAGGCAGGAGAATCGCTTGAGCCCAGGAGACGGAGGTTGCTGTGAGCTGTAATGCCATGGCACTCTACCCAGGGTGACAGCTTGAGGCTCTGTCTCAAAAAAAGAAAAAAAAAATTTTTGTTGTTGTTGAGACAGAATCTCACTTTGTCACCCTTGGTAAAAGGTGAAAGATTTATATGATCTGAAGAGAAACCAGAGTATGATTTTGTCACCCTAGGTAGAGGGCCGTAGCGTCAAGGCTCACAGCAACCTCAAACTCTTGGGCTCAAGTGATAGATACTCTTGCCTCAACCTCCCGAATAGCTGGGACTACAGGCACTTGCCACAACGCCTGGCTATTTTTCTTTTTAGAGATGAGGTCTTGCTCTGGTTCAGGCTGGTTTTGAGTCTGTGAGCTGAGGCAATCCATACACCTCGGCCTCCCAGGTTCTGGGATTACAGGCGTGAGTCACTGTGCCCGCTCCCCCACCCCCCAAAAAAAAATAAATAAAAGGAGGGACATGTAGATTATGGGGTGTCCATTCCAAGGAGTTTCCTGCAGCCCTTAAAGACTGAGGTCTGTGAATGGAGGAGGCCAGAAGCCTGTGAGGGGCAGTGATGTAAGCAAGGAACAAAGCTGTGTTGCATGTGACCTAATTGAAAGGTAGACCAGGCTCGGCGCCTGTGGCTCAAGCGGCTAAGGTGCCAGCCACATACACCTGAGCTGGCAAGTTCCAATCCAGCCCAGGCCTGCCAAACAACAATGACAGCTGCAACCAAAAAATAGCCAGGCGTTGTAGCGGGCGCCTGTAGTCCCAGCTACTTGGGAGGTGGAGGCAAGAGAATTGCTTGAGCCCAGGAGTTGGAGGTTGCTGTGAGCTGTGATGCCACGGCACTCTACCCAGGGCAACAGCTAGAGGCTCTGTCTCAAAAAAAAAAAAAAGGGGGGGGGTAGACCAACCATGGACATTTTTGTAGGGGACGTGGAACATACATCCAATCCAGCTTTGGGGTTTTCTTTGGGGACCCACTGCCTCTCCCCTCTACTCCCTATGCATGTGAGCCCAGGTTGGAATGTGTCAGAGACCACAGTTGACTTTTTTTTTTTTTTGTAGATACAGAGTCTCACTTTATGGCCCTCGGTAGAGTGCCGTGGCCTCACACAGCTCACAGCAACCTCCAACTCCTGGGCTTAAGTGATTCTCTTGCCTCAGCCTCCCGAGTGGCTGGGACTACAGGCGCCCGCCACAACGCCCAGCTATTTTTTGGTTGCAGTTCGGCCGGGGCCCGGTTTGAACCCGCCACCCTCGGTATATGGGGCCAACGCCTTACCGACTGAGCCACAGGCGCCGCCCCACAGTTGACTTCTTTTTCTTTTTTTCTTTGTAGAGACAGAGTCTTACTTTTATTGCCCTTGATAGAGTGCTGTGGAATCACACAACTCACAGCAACCTCCAACTCCTGGGCTTAGGCGATTCTCTTGCCTCAGCCTCCCGAGTAGCTGGGACTACAGGTGTCTGCCACAGTGCCTGGCTATTTTTTGTTGCAATTTGGCTGGGACTGGGTTCCAACCTGCCACCCTCGGTATGTGGGGCTGGCGCCCTACCCACTGAGCCATAGGTGCCACCTGGCAAGTACACTTTTTCTTACCCCTTCTGGTTTCTTGGAATTTGGGAGTAATGGCTAGAGCCTTAGTAGCCATCCTGCCACATGTGAGGAGGGGTGTTGTCCTGTAGGGGTGACAGCCTTATTCTCTGGTGATAGTAGGGCATTTATCAGCAAGCACTTATATTTTTGTTTGTTTGAGACAGAGTCTCTTTCTGTTGCTCAGTAGAGTGTCATGGTGTCAGAGTTCACAGCATCCTCAAACTCTTTTTTTTTTGTGTGGTTTTTGGCCGGGGCTGGGTTTGAACCCGCCACCTCCGGCATATGGGACTGGCACCCTACTCCTTGAGCCACAGGCACCACCCATCCTCAAACTCTTGAGCTCAAGCAATCCTTTGCCTCAGCCTCCTGAGTAGCTGGGACTATAGGTGCCCACCACAACACCCGGCTATTTTTAGAGATGGTGTCTCACTCTTGCTCAGGCTGGTCTCAAACTCCTAGTTCAGGTAAACCATCCGCCTTGACCTCTCAGAGTGTTATGATTATAGGCATGAGCCACCACACCCACCAGCAAAAACTTATTTAAACGGGGATGAAGGGGGAGAAAAACCTAAACGTCTACCTTATGTAAGCTATTGTTATTTTGGGTTTTCCAGTACAAGTCACCAAAATAAACCCTAATGGATTCAGCAGATAGCCCATGGCCAGTGTTTTGTTCCCCACTCCCTGGTCACCGGTGCTTAGGGTTCTGCTGAGCAAGGGAAGCTTGCAGCCTGCCTGGGGGTGCAACGAGGGAGACAGAGCCCCACTGACACCAAATGCCCCCTAAATACACCTTTGCCTGAAGCCAGCAGACATATTAGTTACATGAACTTGGACTTGGGTTTTATCATGTTCCTTTCTACTGTGGAAATATTTACAATTAGTACAATTAGGATTTTTTTGCAGGGTGGGTGGAGGGGAGGAGCAGAGTCTGGTAGAGTCCCATATTGTCAGCCTAACTCACAGCAACCTCAAACATTCAGGTTGAAGCAATTCTCTTGCCTCAGCCTCCCAAGTAGTAGGGACTACAGGTGTCCCCCACAATGCCTGGCTAATTTTTCTATTTTTAATAAGAGATGGGTTCTGGCTCTTGTTCAGGCTGGTCTCGAAGCAGTCCACCTACCTTGGCCTACCAGTGTGCTAGGATTATAGGCATGAGCCACTGCACCCAGTTGGTGTTTTTTTTTTTTTTTTTTTTTTTTTGGTTTTTGGCCAGGGCTAGGTTTGAACCGGCCACCTCCGGCATATGGGACCGGCGCCCTACTACTTGAGCCACAGGCACCACCAACCACAGGCACCACCACAGGCACCACAGGTGTTTTAATCTGCCGGGCATTCTAGGCAGACAGAACAGTATGGCTTAGAAGCATCTGAGCACATCGAGTGGGCACTGACAGTGTCCATTCAAGTGACCATCAGAGCTTTTGGGGGCAAGGAAGCCAACCTGTTGGCCTCTGGGGAGGGAAGCCCTAAAAAGAGGGGTTGTTCATGTATCCCTGAAATGTCCAAAGAACTTCAGAAGCCTAGCCTCTGTGCTGAGGGCCTAGTTTTAGACATGCAGTTAAGTGTTCATAGAAACTCTCTGGGGCTGTCTTCATTTTTAAGATTGGTGGTTTCTTTTATGTGACATGAAATGGAAGCAGAGCAGCCCTAGGGATGCTGAGCCACCTAATTCTGTATGGTGGGGTTGGAGAACATTGCGCAGTGCGCCTTTCCTCCATCTGCCAAATGCCAGTAGGGCCTACTCAGCTGTCAAAGCCAGAATGTCCCCAGCTGTTTCCTGGTGTTTTTAGGGAGTGAGGGGCAAGGCTGATCACCTGCCCTAGCCAGGAACCAGTGTGCAAGTCAGGCCGGCTGAGTAGTTGCTGTCACCTTTATGGCCAGTGCTGCCAACAGGGGACAGGCGTCCTCTGGATGCCTGAAGGCACTGGAGTGGAGCAGACCCAGCCCCTGGCTGAGAGTCTACTTCCCTGGTTATACAAATGCTGAGAGGCCTGGAGAGAAAGCAGGTATCAGAGGCAGAGGATACCCCTGGGCCAGGCCCCTCATACCCCTCCCTGAATGAATGGCCTTGCTTTGTTCCTGGAGAGGTAACTTTCTGGTCCCTCCCCATCCCTCTCTCTCAGCAGCCTGGGCCTTGTTTTCCCCAAGGAGGAGCCAGCACCATTCAGGTAGCTGTGCCCAGGCTCAGAGGAGGGTGTCCCTGCCCCCGTCCCCCCCCCAGGCCTGACATATAATGGAGGGAGAGAGTGGGTAAGCAAGGAACTCAGCCAATAGGTGGACTCGGAGCTGTCTGACCTCACAGGGGTGGGAGAGGCCCTGGCTCTCTGCATGCCTGGGCCCTGATTCACTGGTGCTGGCCTGAGGCCCATGGCCTCTAGCTAAATCCCTGCCCCCAATCATCCTCCCTGCAAGAGCTGCCCCTCAGCAACTGGCCCTTCCATCAGTCCCAGAGGCCTGCTGAGCAGCCAGCCTAGGACTGGTGAGGTGAGAACAAGGTTCTAGGAACCAGGCCACCGGCCTGGCACCTACAGAGTCAAGGCTCAGTCCCAGTACCAACGCAGGCCTGTAGGAGTATCCCTTTTATAGATGGGGATACTGAGGCATGGCAGGATAGAGATGCCCCTGGAGTTTAAACTCCACACACAGCTGTCCCCACGTTCTCCCTGGGTGCAGGGTGGTCAGACTCTGAATCATCCTCCCTGCCCCTGGGATGTCCTGCTCACCACCCCTACAGCAGTCAATTTAGCTGGATGACATTACTCCTGCATCAAGCCTTATCCTGGAGAGAACCAATGAACCTGAGCCTGACCTTTGGACTGCAGAACTGTGCAGCAGAGATGAATAAAGGTTAAGAGTTTCAGTCATTTTGATGGGAAATATATTGTTTTCAGGCATCTTTGTTGACATATTCTGTGTGCCCCTTGGTGTTTTTTGCTAATTGTGTTGTATGTTGTTCCCAGTGTAACTTTATTTTATTCTTTTTTTTGAAACAGCCTCAAGCTGTCACCCTGGGTAGAGTGCTATGGCGTCACAGCTCACAGCAACCTCAAACTCCTGGGCTTAAGTGATTCTCTTGCCTCAGCCTCCCAATTAGCTGGGACTACAGGCATACATCACAATGCCCAGCTATTTTTTGTTTGTAGTTGTCGTTTGGCAGGCCCAGGCTGGATTTGAACCCGCCAGCTCTGTGGCTGGCACCTTAGCCTCTTGAGCTACAGGTGCCGAGCCTTTTTTTTTTTTTGAGACTGAGTCTCACTATGTCACCCTCTGTGGAGTGCGGTAGTGTCACAGCTCACAGCAACCTCTTAACTCTTGGGTTTAAGTGATTCTCTTGCCTCAGCCTCCCAAGTACCTGCCACAACACCTTGCTATTTTTATTGTTGCTATTGTTGTTGCAGTTGTCATTATTTAGCAGGTCCGGGCCAGGCTTGAACCCACCAGCCGTGGTGTATGTGGCTGGTGCCCTACTCACTGAGCTACGGGCGCCAAGTTTTTTTTTTTTTTTGGAGAAAGAGTCTCACTCTGTCACCCTGAGTAGAGTGCTGTGGCATTGTCATAGCTCACAGCAACCTCAAACTCTTGAGCTCAAGTGCTCCTCCTGCCTCAGCCTCCTGAGTAGCTGGGACTACAGGCACCTGCCACAATGCCTGGCTACTTTTAGAGACAGGTTCTTGCTCTTGCTCAGGCTGATCTCAAACTCCTGAGCTCAGACGGTCTACTTGCCTCAGTCTCCCAGAGTGCTAGGATTACAGGCATGAGCCATGGTGCCCAGCCTAGCCTGATAATAAAGCTTGTTGGACTTAATCCCTGTCTCTGCATTTGACTGACAGTGACGGACTACCTGACCCTCTTCCTCTGGTAATACCATGGTCTCCCTTATTTACTCAGAAGTGTGGACTAGGTATCTGTGACCTGCCAGAACCCACTCCTTTAGGGAGCCACACCCCAGAGGCCGTGACAAGGCCTGGCAACTGCTGTGTGGCCAAGCCCAAGGAGGAAACTGATGCTAAGCTTTTCGTCTCAAGTTTCACACCTGGTATCTGTCAGAGCTAGAGTTTTAACCCAAGCTGTGTGGATCAGAGCTTGTGCTCCTAATCCCATCCTAAGAACGAGATCATTTCAGTTAGTAATAAATGAGCTGAGGAAAATAAAAACACTGGAAGAGGAGAGCTCTGTGGGAGGCCACAGGGAGGAATGTCATGTGGGCCCAGACCTGAGCCCTCAAGGGACACAGGTGTGGAGGCAGTGATCCAGGCAGGGTACACAGCCAGTGCAAAGGACAGGAAAAAGGGGATGGAGGGCTAAAGAACAGGGTGCCTTGGTTATGCCAGACCTGCATTCCACATGGGATTTTCAAATTCAGGGTAGGGGGCAGCTCCAGGAAAAGGAAACCTGACCTTGGCCTCTTGACACAGGTTGCTGTGCAGTGGCTCAGCCTAAGTGGCTGATTTTTACAACCCCCAAGTTCCCCTTACCCCATCCCAGGTGTATCCCGGGAGCCAGGGCAAGGGCAAGCTCCAAACCTGAAGAAGGGAACTTGTCCCCAGTGGGCAGGAAGCAGCGTGGAAATGTGAGCTGCCTGGAGAGGTACAATAGGACCTACTCACCAAGGAGTTGCTAAGAACTCACACTCAGAAACCTCAGTACTTTCTTCATCTTTACTGCCAGCAGTGCTGACCCTGAGCTGGGGTCCAAGGCCAGGTGAGCTGCAGGGTGTGGTAGCCCACCCCTCTCCCTGCTTCCCTCCCACCCACGCCTTGGGGCTCAGCCTGAGGGCTCCAGGCTGATTCACTGCAGGACAGTTGTGGTGTGAGATGCCATGGCTGGAAGGGAAACCAGGCCTGGGGGTGGTGGTGGGGGCATACAACAGAGGACACCAGTTGGGGGCAGCTTCTTTCCACCACCCACCCTGTCCTGGCAAGAGCTATTGAACCCTGGAAATGGGGAGGACAGGGTCCGTTTACCCTTGCTCTGTCCAGAAGAGTGGCAATCCCCAAACTGCAGGTTATACCCATCCCTGCACAGCACTCCCCTCTGGTGAGTGGGCAGCTGCTGAGTCCCCAGACTGGGAAGCTGGCAGTAGGTCTTACCTGGGTGACAGCCACACCTTTCACTTGGGTCCCTGTTCTGAGCCCAGAGAACTGCAGCCAGAGAGAGGGTCACAACACAGCCACAGTGACCCTTATTTCCATCCCACCGTGGTGAGGAGCAAAGCACTCAATGGCTTGTTTATCAGGAAGCTCTAAATGCTGGCATGTCTGTGGGGAAACAGCCAGATCAGCTACCAGAAATTTCCATCACATATGGGGTCTCCCATGGGCTGTGTCCTACCTCTACTGTGCACCTGCAGTCCCCCACCCCTCCACCCCCACCTGGGGACACCTCATTCTGCCCTCCCTCCCATTCTCCCATTTGGTGATTCCACAGCACCTCCAGGCAGACCCATGTCCCAGGCCATCCGAGACCGTTTATCCTGTTTGCCACATGGTTGAGCACTGATTTAGTCCATCAAGCAATTATTGAAGGCCTGTGTGTAGCCTGGATGCTTCCTGTGTGAGCTTTTCGGGTTTTCCTTCCCTGAAGCATTTTGGAAGCTTCCCAAGACAAAAGGCGGAAGGCAGGAAGGAAGTGCCACCCTGTGGACTCAGGAAAGATAGCAGCCCCTGCCTTTGTCTCTGGGCCTTCGTGGAGCACCCAGCCCACCCCTCTCACACAGCCCAGGAGGCAGGGAGAGGAGTATCACTGTCAGCTGGGGAAACTGAGGCTCCACCTAGCAAATCAGTGGCAGCTCCAGGGAAGAAACCCATATGGCATGGCCAGATTATTTATTTATTTATTTATTCATTCATTCATTCATTTTATTTATTTTTTTTTTTTTGTAGTTTTTGGCCAGGACTGGGTTTGAACTTGCCACCTCCAGCATATGAGGCTGGCGCCTTACTCCTTTGAGCTACAGGCGCCGCCCATTCATTTATTTATTTTGAGGCAGAGTCTCACTTTGTTGCCCTTGGTAGAGTGCTGTGGGATCATAGCTGACAGCAACCTCAAATTCTTGGGCTCAAGCGATCTATCCACCTCAGCCTCCCAGAGTGCTGTGATCACAGACATGAGTCACCTTGCCCGGCCTTATTTATTTATTTATTTATTGTTTTTTGAGACAGGGTTTCCCTCTGTCACCTAGGCTGGAGTGATACAGTGGCATGTCTACAGCTGACTGCAGCCTGGAACTCCTGGACTCTACTGCTCCTCCTGTCTCAGCCTCTCAAGGAGCTGAGACTATAGGTGTGCACCCCCTGTGCCCACCTAATGTTTTCCATATATATATATATATATTTTTTTTTTTTTTTTTTTTTTTTTTTTTGTAGAGACAGAGTCTCACTTTATGGCCCTCGGTAGAGTGCCGTGGCCTCACACAGCTCACAGCAATCTCCAACTCCTGGGCTTAAGCGATTCTCTTGCCTCAGCCTCCCGAGTAGCTGGGACTACAGGCGCCCGCCACAACGCCCGGCTAATGAGGATGACTCTTAATATTTGTCCTGCGACTGGCTTATTTCACTGAGCATGATGCCTTTGAGCCTCACCCATTTTGTAGCACATTTCAGAATTTCCTCCCTCTTTAATGTTGTATAATATTCCATTGCATGGGTGGACCACATTTTGTTTATCCATTTGTGGGTTGGTCCCACCTTTTGGCTATTGTGAATACTTCTCTTAGGAACATGGGTGTATGAGTATCTATTCAAGTTCTTTCTTACTTTGAGACAGTCTCACTTTGTCACCCTCTGTAGAGTGCCTTGATGTCATAGCTCACAGCAACCTCGAACTCTGGGCACAAGCGATCCTCTTGCCTCAAACTCTGAAGCCACTGGGACCCCAAGTGCCTGCCACAATGCCCGGCTAGTTTTTTTTTATTGTTGTTGTTTGTTTTGAGATGGGGTCTTGCTCTAGCTCAGGCTGGTCTCAAACTCCTGAGCTCAAGGGATCTTCCCACCCTGGCCTCTAAGAGTGCTAAGATTTCAGGTGTGAGCCACTGCACCAGGCCCTAATTCTTGCTTTCAATTATTTTTGGGAATAGTCCCAAAAGTGGAATTGCTGGCGCATATAGTAATTCTATGGTTTTGTTGTTTTGGGAGAATGGCCACACTGTTCCACAGTGGCTGTGCCACTTCATGTTCCAACTGACACAGTACAAGGGTTCTAGTTTCCTCCCATCCTCCCCAACATTTGTTCTATTTCCTTGTTCTGCTATGTTGTGAATGGCAGCGCCCTAGCGAGTGGGTGTGGGGTGGCAGCTCATTGGGGATTTGCCACATTTGGATTTTTTACAGTCAGTGTTGTCCTTTGGGGCTCATTTCAAACTCCTGGATTCAGGTGAGTAGGTGGGATCGCAAGTGAATGTCATCCTGCCTAGTCTGTTTGGTCTTCTGTTTATTTATTTCTGTATTTATTTTTAGAGATGGATGCAGTCTCGCTCTGTCATCCAGGCTTACATAAATGATCCTCCTGCCTCCACCTCCTAAGTATCTGGAACTGTGGGTGCACAACATCACACCTGGCATATATGGCCATTTATACTGAGTTCTCTGTATTAAATTATTTTTATTTATTTAATTTTAAAAGAAATGGGGTCTTGCTATGTTGCCATGGCTGACCTCAAACTCCTGGCCTCAAGTGATTCTCCGGCCTCAGCCTGCCAAAGCTTTGGGATTACAAATTACAGGCCTGAGCCAAGGCACCTGGCCCAGATGCCACTATTTAAAAACTAGTGTAGGGCGGCGCCTGTGGCTCAGCGGGTAGGGCGCCGGTCCCATATGCCGGAGGTGGTGGGTTCAAACCCAGCCCCGGCCAAATTAAAAAAATAAATAAATAAAAAAAATAAAAATAAAAACTAGTGTAGTGGCTTGGCGCCTGTAGCTGTAGTTAGGGTATTGGCCACATTCACTGAGGCTGATGGGTTCAAACCCAGCCCGGGCCTGCTAAACAACAATGACAACTGCAATAACAACAACAAAAAATAGCCAGGCATTGTGGTGGGCGCCTCTAGTCCCAGCTACGTGGGAGGCTGAGGCAAGAGAATTGCTTGAGCCCAGGAGTTTGAGATTGCTGTGAGCTGTGACGCCATAGCACTCTACTGAGGGCAAAATAGTGAGACTGTCTCAAAAAAAAAAAAAAAGAAAGAAAGGTAGAGTGCCGTGGCGTCACACGGCTCACAGCAACCTCTAACTCTTGGGCTTACGCGATTCTCTTGCATCAGCCTCCCGAGCAGCTGGGACTACAGGCGCCCGCCACAACGCCCGGCTATTTTTTTGTTGCAGTTTGGCCGGGGCTGGGCTTGAACCCACCACCCTTGGCACATGGGGCCGGCGCCCCACTCACTGAGCCACAGGCGCCGCCCAGGAGTTTTTTTTTTTTTTTTGAGACAGAGTCTCACTTTGTTGCCCCTGGTAGAGTGCTATGAAATCACAGCTCACAGCAACCTCAGACTCTTGGGCTCAAGTAATTCATTTGCCTCAGCCTCCCAAGTAGTTTTGACTACAGGTACCTGCCACAATACCTGGCTATTTTTAGAGATGATGTGTGTGTGGCGGGGAGGTGTCTCGCTCTAGCTCAGGCTGGTCTCAAACCTATGAGCTTAGGCAATCTGCCCACCTCGGCCTCCTGGAGTGCTGGGATTATAGGTGTGAGCCACTGCACCCAGCCTAGGATTTTAATTTCTTTCATTTGCTAGAGTTCCACATGCCTAAAATGAGGCCTGACACACAGTAAGTGTTCAATAAATGTTTGTTGAATGAATAGACAAGCAGGGCATTTGGCAAAACCCCAGCTCAGAGAAGGGCCCCAGCGGAGCACAGAATCATCACGCAGCCCCCACCAAGAATTATGTCACCTGCTTAGTGGCCACAGCCTGGAAAAATGTTCCCTGCCTTCCCCCAGGGAGGCTGACCCATGAACAATTAAGAAAATTAAAAAGTATGTTAGATTCAGCCAACTGGTTCTTTTAAGAAATTTAATTGATCACAGTAAGGCATTCGGGCTATAAAAACCTTCTGTACAGTGGTTTATAAAGTGATTCCCATCCCCTAAAAGCCACCCATACATACAACACGGATATCATTACATCAATCCCCTGAAATGAGCAACATAGTCCAGTCCGTGCAAATGATCTTTGTACACAAAGACAGGGCATCTCAGAGACACTTACCCCTAGTGCAGTCACTGAGCAAATACAGCAACCAGGGTTTGCACAAATAAATAGTTTATGTATATACATACACACATAAGTGATAACAGTTCCAACAAATCTACAAAGTGCCAACATGACAGAAAGCCCCACTGTCATCTATATAGGGACTTGATTTACATGCTTCAGAAAGAGAAAGCCCCTCATAGCTTCCCACATGGTGGGGCATAGTGTTTCATCTTTATGTAGTGAACCATCGCCAGTCCCATCCAACATCTTTGTGCAGGAATCTCAGAGGGGCTGACCACTGCCTCTTGGTCATTTATGCGATCATCACACTTGTGGTGATTTCAGAAAGAAGTCTTGTTTTGGAAGAATCCCATTGAATGACCAAATGGGAGCTGCGCACCATCACCAGAAAGATGGGGAGATGAATGGCTAAGAGGTATTTGCATAGAAGTGGAAACACCAGCTGGGCAGACATAAAAAAACCAAAGTACAGGTCTAGGTAATCCATAGCCATGGCTTTGACCTAACTCCCTTCCTCCATGAGCATTGACTGATCTCGCTGTGTTCATCAACACAGGTTTTCCCTAGCTTAGGATCCTATCCCAGCCCGTACGACAGGAAACAGTACAAAGTAATAACACAAACACCAAATTCACACAATTACACAAGGTTCAACCCTGAACTTGATAAAGTGCAAGGAGCCAAAAGGAACAGAAGGGTCTGGGGTGGGAGTGGTGTGAGGCTGGGGCCCAGATGGCTACATGCTGGCTAGAAGAGGCTTTTAGAGGGTTCAGGCTGCTTATCCTCTCACACAAGGTAACCGGGTGTCTCAGGCACTTAATAAATATTAGGGGTGACTGGTGGTGGCTCAGGCTCTTTCTCCAGGCACTAGAACACTTTTAGCAAATGAATTGGTCTTGGTTGGTATCACCCCACCACCCTGGATTCAAGCAGATCAGAACCAGTGACACTATGAGTTCCTTTCTAGACTTAAGAAGGGCATAGACCTGGCTAGAAAGACACTGAGTGGCTCCTGATTGGGGGTGACAGGGCAGAGGCTAATGCAGGCTGAGAAGCAAGGCTCACAGGAAGAGGTAAACACGTGGCTCCTGAGTTTGAGGGTTTGGCCTGAAGACTGGCAGACACAGCAGTGCCCAGGGCCTGGCCTCTCTCTTGGTGTGACCGCCCTGTCCTTTTGTCTTCTATTCAAGGACTGGTGGCACAGAGAAGCTAAAATCTTCCCTGGAGAGAAACCAAGATGACACCCAGCTCCCTGGGCCTCTCCCTTCTCCTTCATACAGAAAGAAACCAAAATTCCAACCAAAACCCATTTCATGGGTGCTTTCAGAAGCCTATGTGGCCTCCCAGATGAATAAATATATAAAACAAAGTTCTGGTCAACAGACCTCAGGGCTTCGGCTGCTAGCAGTGCCTTGGTCTTGTCTTTTCTTGAATGAAATAGAAGGCCACTGTCATGGGGGCCTCAGGAAGGGTGTTAGGCAGTCCACGCAGGGTCTGGGGAGAAAGTGTTTTTCCTGCTCCTGAGTGGCAGCAGGTTCCAGGGACGGAAAGGACTTGAGGCCAATGTTCATGCCACATCATCCTCCAAGCTGACCATCTGTCTCTGTCAACAAAATGGTAAATACTGGAAACAGTCAGTCCCATATTCAGGAAACATCTTTTACCCTCCTGAACCAGACAGCTGCCTCCAATCTGGCACCTAGGCTGCCACCCTCACTACCACAGTCTGTTCCCTCATAGCCATCAGAGGGTGCCTCTGAGCTCCTAAGTCAGTCACTGCCCTCCCCTGCTCAAGAACCTTCCACAGCTCCCAACTCACTCAAGGTAAAAGTCAAAGTCCTCACCACTGGCTCCCAAGGCCCTGCCTGGTCACCTCCTCCCTCTTGCCCTCATTTCTCTCTCTGCTCCAGCCACACTGGCCTCCTCAAACACACCAACCATAGCTGAACCTCAGGGCCTTTACCTGGGCTATTTTCTTGGGAAAAAAACGCAGGACCACAGGGGGCAGAGGCTCATGCCTGTAATCCTAGCACTCAGGGAGGCCGAAGTGGGTGGATTGCCGGAACTCAGGAGTTTAAGACCAGCCTGAGTAAGAGTGAGACCACATCTCTAAAAAATGAAAACATTGTGGAGAACGCCTATAGTCCTAAGCTACTTGGGAGCCTGAGGCAAGAGAATCACTTGAGCCTGAGAGTTTGAGGTTGCTATGAGCTATGATGCCAGCACTCTACCCAGGGAACAAACTGAAACTCTGTCTCAAAAAAAACAAAGAAAAAAAAAAGGTAGAAGAGGCTCAATGCCTGTAGGTCAGTGAGTAGAGTGCCGGCCACATACACCAAGGCTGGAGGGTTCGATCACGGCCCAGACCTGCTAAAACAATGACAACTGCAACTAAAAATAGCCAGGCATTGTGGTGGGCACCTGGAGTCCCAGCTACTCAGGAGTCTGAAGCAAGAGAATTGCTTAAGCCCAAGAGTTTGAGGTCACAGTGAGCTGTGACGCCACGGCACTCTACAAGGGCAACATAGTGAGACTCTGTCTCAAAAAAAAAAAAAAGTAGAAGAGAAACCACACGGGGTGGTGCCTGTGGCTCAGTGAGTAGGGCGCCGGCCCCATATACCGAGGGTGGCGGGTTCAAACCCAGTCCTGGCCGAAATGCAACAAAAAAAATAGCCGGGCATTGTGGTGGGCACCTGTAGTCCCAGCTGCTCGGAAGGCTGAGGCAGGAGACTCGCAGAAGCCCAAGAGCTGGAGGTTGCTATGAGTCCTGTGACTTCATGGCACTCTACCAAGGGCGGTAAAGTGCGACCCTGTCTCTACAAAAAAAAAAAAAAGAGAGAAACCACACGACCCCAGCTGAGAAGCCTACCCCTACCACCTTATCTAAAATTAAATCCCCTTCCATCACCCACAGATCCTTCTCTGAAATCCTTCTGACTTCCCTTTGTCCCATCTCCATCTGATCTGACCTATGCTTATCTGATGTCCTTCATCCCCCACTAGGAGAATGTCCGCTGACATTCTGTGAGAGCACCCAGAAGCATCCACCCCGTGGACCCGCAGCTGTTGAGGATTTGACTCAGGCCTTGAGGTGGGCAGGACCCCCAGGGGAGCTCTCACCGAGGGGTAGGCGTAACCGTCCTGGCTGCGGCAGATGTGCACCTCATCCTCCGTGGTCTTCTGATACACAGGGTTGTCAAAGTTGATGCTATTAATGCTCTTCAGCCTCCAATTCTTCCAGACCAGGAAGGCCCCAAAGCAGAGCAGGACAAGGATTGCTGCAAGGAAAGACAGACCCAGTCACATGGCTGTCCCCACAACACGAGACCCTGCTCCATGGCCAGAGTGAGGCCAGCGGCACTGACATCATCTGATGGCTTGGACTTTTTTTGTTTTTTTTTTGAGACAGAGCCTCAAGCTGACGCCCTGGGTAGAGTGCTGTAGCGTCACAGCTCACAGCAACCTCCAACTCCTGGACTGAAGTAATTTTCCTGCCTCAGCCTCCCAAGTAGCTGGGACTACAGGCACCCGCCACAATGCCCAGCTATTTTTTGGTTGTAGTTGTCATTGTTGTTTGGCAGGCCCAGTCTGGACTCGAACCTGCCAGCTCTGGTATATGTGGCTGGCACCTTAGCCGTTTGAGCTATAGGCGCCAAGCCATGCTTGGACTTTTTTTTTTTTTTCTTTTTTTGCAGTTTTTGGCCAGGGCTGGGTTTGCAGTTTTTGGCCGGGGCTGGGTTTGAACCCGCCACCTCCGGCATATGGGGCCGGAGCCCTACTCCCTTGAGCCACAGGCGCCACCCCTATGCTTGGACTTTTTAAAAACTTTTTTTTTTTTTTTAATTTTTATAGAAGTCTTACTACGTTGCCCAGGCTGATCTCAAACTCCTGTCCTCAAGTGATCATCTTGCCTCAGCCTCCCAAAGCACTGGGATTACAGGCATGAGCCCCTACACCTCTTTTCAATGGATAATGTTTATGTTCTTGATTTAGAGCAGTGCTCACTCGTGGTAAAAACAAAATCTGTCTATACTCACATTAATAATAATAAATCTCTAACATGAAGCCCCAGGATCAGCCTCACTCCAGGTGGAGCTGACGATTGATTCTTCTAGGTTTCCATCTGGGATTAACTATGCATGGGAGGTCAGGTGTGGTGGCTCATGCCTGTAATCCTAACACTCTGGGAGGCCATGGTGGGTGGATTGCCTGAGCTCACAGGTTGGAGACCAGCCTGAGCCAGAGTGGTATTATGGCACCGCTAAAAATAGCCAGGTGTTATGGCAGCACCTGTAGTGCCAGCTACTTAGAGTGCTGAATAAAGAGAATCTCTTGAGCCCAAGAGTTTAAGTTTTCTGTGAGCTATGATGCCATGGCACTCTACCGAGGGTGACAAAGTGAGACTCTGTCTCAAAAAAAGAAAAATGCATGGGGCTGCAAAAGAATGTTTTTCTGTATACGGGTCACAATTCCCTCTTCTGTTTCAATGCTAATGGAGCCAGTTTGTTCTCTACATCAATAGTGAGCTTTAGCTGAGTACGATGGCCAACGCCCATATCCTGGCACTTTGGGAGGCCGAGGCAGGAAGATTGCTTGATGCTTGGAATTTGAGAACAGCCTGGACAGAATAGCAAGACCCCATCTAAAAAAAAAAAAAAAAGGCAACCCTCAATAGGGGTGATGATCACTGACCATCTCTTTGTACCCTCAATAAGGCAGCCCCAGCCATCTCTCAGGGTTCTTATTGGTGCTGACTTGGATCAACCCAGGGGCAGAGGGGTTTTTAACCATTTTTAGCCAGTGGTGGGTAGAGATTTGGGCTTCACCATCATAGGTGTCAACCTGTAGCCAGCTAACTGCAAGCCATCAGGGGATGCCTCCACAGGATGACCTCAGTAAAGGAAAAAGCAACATGGAGCTAACCAACCCAGGAGAAGCAGGGTGAGGGAAAAAAAGTGGAGCTCTCATACCTGTCCCCCTGCAAGAGAACTGATTTGTCAGGAGGTGCCCATGAATCCCTGGGTTCTGGCTGAGGCCTTCCCTAGACCAGGCACACAACCTGGCTCTAGGTCCCTCACCTGACACCTTCACTGCCTGACTTGACTTCTTGTCAGCCCCAGGGGTGTGAACCTTTGTTCACAGGTGTTTCCCCAGTTATTATGAGGAATAGGGCCACGGCCTCCAGGGCCAAACTGGCTGGGCATGAGGTTGCGCTGCTGGAGACCATGACCCAGGCAAAGCTGGAGGACAGGCTGGTGCTTACCGATGGGGAGGACAGTGGACAGAGCACCCACACTCCCAGGCTTCTCCTTATTCCCTCTGCCAGCAACGTCACCCAGGACTGTGGGGGAGAAGAGAAAAAGTTTTCTGAGTTCCACAGAAAACAGACCAGGTGTGCCACAACAGTCATGTGCAGGAAAATGCCTGACACATCTCCCTATCCTGGGAAGTTCAAGGACACTTAGAGAATCTCCCTAAGTGTGAGAGAGGCATCTCTCACTTATCTGGTAGTCACTGGGGTTTGGGGATTTACAAGCCAGGCACAGTGGCTCACTCCTATAATCTCAGCACTACTGGGATGCCAAGATGGGAAAATCACTTGAGCCCGGGAATTCAAGCCCAGCTGGACAGAAAAGCAAGATCCTTACTCTACAAAAACATTAAAAATTAGCCAGGCGTGGTGGTGAGTGCTGATAGTCCCAGATACTGGGGAGGCTAAGGCATGAGGATGCCTTGAGTCCAAGAGTTTGAGGTTGCTGTGAGCTATGATGATGTCATTATACTCTACCCAGGGTGAGAGAGTGAGACTTTGTCTCAAAAAATAAATGAATAGGGTGGTGCCTATGGCTCAGTGAGTAGGGTGTTAGCCCCATACACCAAGGGTGGCAGGATCAAACCCGGCCCTGGCCGAACTGCAACAACAACAACAAAAATAGCCGGGCGTTGTGGCGGGCACCTATAGTTCCAGCTACTCGGGAGGCTGAGGCAAGAGAATCGCTTAAGCCCAGGAGTTGGAGGTTGCTGTGAGCTGTGATGCCATATCACTCTACCCAGGGTGACAGCTTAAGGCTCTGTCTCAAAAAAAAAAAGTCTGGGTGGCCCACCTGTGACAGGACTTTTCTAGCAAGAAACTTCTTTTTTTTTTTTTTTTTTGTAGAGACAGAGTCTCACTTTACCGCCTTCAGTAGAGTGCCATGATGTCACAGGACTCACAGCAACCTCTAGCTCTTGGGCTTCCGCGATTCTCCTGCCTCAGCCTCCCGAGCAGCTGGGGTTACAGGCGCCCGCCACAACGCCCGGCTATTTTTTTGTTGCAGTTCAGCCGGGGCTGGGTTTGAACCCGCTACCCTCAGTATATGGGGCCGGCAGGCACCACCCTCTAGCAAGAAACTTCTAAGCAAGAAACTTTCTTGCCTCCCTCAAGTGTAACAATTTTGTGGCTCACTTGTGGCTGAACAAAAGCTTCAGCTGTTCTAGGGAAAAAAAAAAATCATGAAACTTGCTGGTGTGCTCTTTTTTTAATATATATATATATTTTTTATTGGTTTGGATTTATTGAGGGTACAAAGAATTAGGTTGCATCGATTGCATTTGTTAGAAAACTCATGTGTTCCTTTTGTCCTTGCTTGAAAAGTCCACAAGCCTGGCTCGGAGCCTTTGGCTCAAGTGGCTAAGGTGCCAGCCACATATACCTAAGTTGGCGGGTTCGAATCCAGCCCAGCCCACCAAACAACAACGACAGCTGCAACCAAAAAATAGCCAGGAGTTGTGGTGGGCGCCTGTAGTCCCAGCTACTTGGAAGGTGGAGGCAGGAGAATCACCTAAGCCCAGGCGTTGGAGGTTGCTGTGAGCTGTGATGTCACAGCACTCTACCCAGGGTGACAGCTTGAGGCTCTGTCTCAAAAAAGAAAAAATTCACAAGCCACATCTCTGGGCAGCTAATGTTGGGCTTGGCGCCCTCCAGTGGACAGATAAGGAACTGACCAGCCAGGCTCGGACAGCCCCCAAGCAGGACTGTGAGGACTGAAGTCGGGAGAGTGGAGCCCCAAAGTGAATGGGGTACCATAAAACTCAAGAATCCAATAATATTTTAATGTAAATATTAAAATAGCCAGGCATTGTGGTGGGCACCACTCGGGAGGCTGAGGCAAGAGAATCACCTAAGCCCAGGAGTTGAAGGTTGCTGTGAGCTGTTACACCACAGCACTCTACCATGGATGACATAGTGACTGTGTCTCAAAAAAAAAAAAAAAAAAAAAATCACATTGGCCAGGAGTGGGAGCTCATGCAGAACTCTGGGAGGCTAAGGCAGGTGGATTGCTTGAGCTCACAAGTTGGAGACCAGCCTGAGCAAGAATGAGACCCCATCTCTACTAAAAATGAAAAACTGAAGCAAGAGAATCACTTGAGCCAAGAGTTTGAGGTTACTGTGAGCTATGATGCCATGACAAAGGGTGACGAAGTGAGACTCTGTCTCAAAACAAACAAACAAAAAACTAGCATTTGGGAGGCCGAGGTGGGTGGTTTGCTTAAGCTCAGGAGTTGGAGACCAGCCTTAGCAAGAGTGAGACCTGTCTTTACTAAAATAAAAAAACTATCTGGGCGTTATGGTGGGCACCTGTAGTCCTAGCTACATGAGAGGCTGAGGCAAGAGGATCTCTTGAGCCCAAGAGTTTGAGGTTGCTGTGAGGTCTGATGATGCCACAGCACTCTACCCAGGGTGACTGCATGAGACTCTGTCTAAAAAAACCCCCCAAAACAAAAAGAATATATTCCTTGCCTCACCCTACTCTTAAAAATGAGGCAGAGAACAGGTTTCACTAAAATTTCAAGCTCTGGGTTCCTGTGCTTGGCCAACACTGAGGACCAGCACCCTGACGGGTTCAGGCCCTTTATACCAATGACCCCAACCTCTAGTCTGCAGACCGGTACTGGCCTGTGGACACCTTAGGAACCAGCCCACACAACAGGAGGTCAGCTTTATCTGTATTCACGGTTCTGCCTCTTTTCAGATCACCCCCTCCCATCTATGGAAGAATTGTGCACTGTGAAACCTGTCCCTGGTGCCAAAAAGGTTGGGGACCACAGCTTCACACATTTAGCTCACCTGATGTCTTGGAGGTGGAACACACCATTATTAGGCCCACATTGTAGGCATAGAAATGCTTCAGAAATACATGGGCCAAGTCAGAGATAGTCAGCAAGGGAGCCAGGACTCCTTTCACACCCCCTCTCATCACTGAAATGCTTGTGGCCTCTGAAGGGGCCCAGCCAGAGAGGGCCCAACTTTTACCTTGAAATGACATCGTCAGTGTCTCTGCTGTGGTGAGCCGAGAGGCATCAGGAGTAGGCCAGGTGGCTGTATGCTTTGGAGCCATAGTTTTAGAGGTGACCATAGGCCTGCCCATGGAGGTCCCCTGGGTGGTCACTAAAGACACAGCCTCTGAAAGAACAAATACACATTTCCTGAGTGCTGCATGCTACAAACTCTGTGCTTCTAATAATGGATCAAAAACAAGGGCCCGTGAAAATAACATCCATGGATATCTACATTATGATCATACTATTTTCTTTTTTTTTTTTTATTGTAGAGACAGAGTCTCACTGTACCGCCCTCGGGTAGAGTGCCGTGGCGTCACACGGCTCACAGCAACCTCCAACTCTTGGGCTTACGCGATTGTCTTGCCTCAGCCTCCCGAGCAGCTGGGACTACAGGCGCCCGCCACAGCGCCCGGCTATTTTCTTGTTGTTGCAGTTTGGCCGGGGCTGGGTTTGAACCCGCCACCCTCGGCATATGGGGCCGGCGCCCTACTCACTGAGCCACAGGCACCACCCGATCATACTATTTTTGTTCAAGAGAGACTTGCAAGTGCTAAGAAGGTGGTCTTGGCCAGGTGTGTTGCCTTATACCTATAATCCCAGCATTGTGGAGGCTGAGGCAGGATGGTTTTGCTTGAGGCCAGGAGTTCAAGATCAGACTGAGCAATATAGTGAGTCACCATCTCGCTCTCTTTTTTTTTTTTTTGAGACAGAGTCTCACTTTGTTGCCCTTGGTAGAGTGCAGTGGCATCACAGCTCATAGCAACCTCAAATTTTTGGGCTTAAGCGATTCTCTTGCCTTAGCCTCCCAAGTAGCTGGGACTACAGGTGCCCACCACAATGCCCAGGTATTTTTTGGCTGTAGTTGTCATTGTTGTTTGGCAGGCCTGCCTGTGTTCAAACCCACTAGCTTCTGTGTATGTGGCTGGTGCCCTAGCCACTGAGCAACAGGCGCCAAGCCAGAGACCCCATCTCTTAAATAAAAAAATAAAAATTATCCAGATGTGGTTGTGTGTGCCTATAGTCCTAGTTATTCAGGAAGCCATGGCAGGAGGATGGCTCAAGCCTAGGAGTTAGAGGCTGAACTGAGCTATGACCACACCATGGCACATAGCAAGACCCTGCCTGTCTCAAAAAACAAAAAAACAGGGTGGTGCCTATGGCTCAAGGAGTAGGGCGCAGGCCCCATATATCAGAGGTGGTGGGTTCAAACCCGGCCCTGGCCAAAAACTGCAAAAAAACAAAAAAGAGGCTTGGCGCCTGTGGCTTAAGCGGCTAAGGCACCAGCCACATACACCTTAGCTGGCGGGTTCGAATCCAGCCTGGGCCTGCCAAACAACAATGATAGCTCCAACTAAAATATACCCGGGTGTTGTGGCGGGCGCCTGTAGTCCCAGCT
This sequence comes from Nycticebus coucang, assembly GCF_027406575.1. Taxonomy (NCBI): domain Eukaryota; kingdom Metazoa; phylum Chordata; class Mammalia; order Primates; family Lorisidae; genus Nycticebus; species Nycticebus coucang. The sequence continues at coordinate 64,953,726 of NC_069782.1, read as the reverse complement.
ACTTGGGAGGCAGGGAGGCAAGAGAATCTCTTGAGCCCAGGAGTTGGAGTTGCTGTGAGTTGTGATGCTACACACTCTACCCAGGGAGTCAGCTTGAGGGTCTGTCTCAAAAAAAAACAAACAGGGCGGCGCCTGTGGCTCAAGGAGTAGGGCGCCGGTCCCATATGCCGGAGGTGGCGGGTTCAAACCCAGCCCCGGCCAAAAAAACAACAAAAAACCAAAAAAGAGGCTTGGCGCCTGTGGTTCAAGCAGCTAAGGTGCCAGCCACAATACTTCTGAGCTGGCAGGTTCCAATCCAGTCAGAGCCTGCCAAACAACAATGACAGCTCCAACCAAAAACTAGCCGGGCACTGTGGCGGGCACCTGTAGTCCCAGCTACTTGGGAGGCAGGGGCAGGAGAATCGCTTGAGCCCAGGAGTTGGAGGTTGCTGTGAGCTGTGATGCCATGGCACTCTACCCAGGGCAACAGCTTGAAGCTCTGTCTCAAAAAAAAAAAATGAAAAAACCAAAAAAGATGTTCTGGACCTGGACCTGTTGGCCTCAATTTGAGACTGTCTCAGATAAGAAGAATTCAAGAATGGGGTGTATTTCTTCTCTGTGTGCACCCATTAGAAGTCAGACCACTTCCTCAGGGGGCCAAGAAAGACAGAACTAGGCATCAAAGTGACCCTGGGTCTAAATGCCCAGCATGGTGTTAATTGCCCAGCATTAGAGAAAAGCAAAGTCCTTGTGACTTTTAAAGAACCCGTTTCACAGATGTGCATGGAGAGTCTTGGCAAGGGCCTCACAGGAGATAGAAACAAGGCCTGTACCCCTACCTGTGAGACAGCTCCTCATGTCCGTGGCTAACAACATGCCATCCGGGCAGGCACAGGTAAACTTGGGCGAGTGTGGGTTAATTTGTGGGGCCGGAAGACACAGGTACTGGCAGCCACCATTTCGGAGAGTGGGCCTCTCACACCAGTTTACCCCTAGGGCAGAAAGAGTGAGGAGTCAGAGTGAGAATGAGATGGCCAGACAATTCTAGAAAATTCCAAGAGAAGCCATGGGAAAGTCTCAAGGTAGGGGTACAGACAGCCACCCCAACCATACCTTTCGGCTGTGTGAAGTTGTGGAAGAGGACAATATCCTCAGGGGACAATAGGTTTTCAGCCACCAAATTAATGTCCGAGCCCGTGAGGCGATTGGCACTGAAAATGGCTTCATTGATGATGTCTGTCCAAAACACTTTGTCCTATGCGGGTAGTACGGAAGATGGCAGATCCCATTAGCCACTGAGAAAGGACACAGACCACTATCTCCACCACTATCAGGGTTTCATTTTGGTAAAATACACAAAACATAGTATGTACCACCCTAACGCTCCTTTTCTTTTTTGTAGAGATGGGGGGCTTCCTTTGTTGCACAGGCTAATCTAGGACTCCGGGCCTCAAGTGATCCTTCTGTCTTAGCCTCCCAAAGTGTTAGAATTGTAGGTGTGAGCCACTGCACTCGGGTACCATAACGCTTTATAAGTGCATAATTCTTTTTTTTTAAGAGACAGTCTCACTTTATCACTCTTGGTAGAGTGCCATGGCGTCACAGCTCAGAGCAACCTCCAAATCCTTGGGCTTGGGCGATTCTCTTGCTTCAGCCTCCAGAGTAGCTGGGACTACAGGCGCATGCCACAATGTGCAGCTATTTTTTTGTTGCAGTTTGGCTATGGCCAGGTTCAAACCCACCACCCTCGGTATATGGGGCCGGCGCCCTACTCACTGAGACCCAGGCACGGCCCTATAAAGTGCATAATTCTGTAGCATTAAGCACACTCACAATGCTGTACAACCATCACAACCATCCACCTCCAGAACTTTCTCTTCTTCCCAAACTGAAACTGTCCCCAGGAACCACTAACTCCTCCCCATCTGCCTCCCCAGCGCCTGACACCCACCATTCTCCTTTCTCTATGAATGTGATGACAAGAGGGACCTCCTATAAATAGGATCACATAGCATTTGTCCCTTTGTGACTGGTTATTTCACTGAGCATATTGTGTGTCAGACTTTCCTTCCTTTTTAAGGCTGAACCATATTCTACTGGATGAAATATTACTTAAATAATAAGTTAAAATAATATTTTATCATATGGACGGACCACTTCGTGTTTATCTGTAGGTTATGCCCCCTTTTGGCTGATATAAACAATGCAGCTGTGAACATGGAGGAATGAATATCAGGGCCTGCTAATGCTGTGGCTTGTGTGCTTAACAGCAGCCCTGGCCTCTACCCACTAGATGCTCATAGTAACCTCCACTCAGTTTTGGCAACCAAAAAATCTCCAGAAAATCGGGCGGCGCCTGTGGCTCAGTTGGTAAGGCGCCGGCCCCATATACCGAGGGTGGCGGGTTCAAACCCAGCCCCGGCCAAACTGCAAACAAAAAAATATCTGGGCATTGTGGTGGGCGCCTGTAGTCCCAGCTACTCGGGAGGCTGAGGCAAGAGAATGGCTTAAGCACAGGAGTTGGAGGTTGCTGTGAGCTGTGTGAGGCCACGACACTCTACCGAGGGCCATAAAGTGACACTCTGTCTCTACAAAAAGAAAAAAAAAAAATCTCCAGAAATTGCCATGTTACCCAAGGGGCAAAACTGCTTCCACATGACAACCATTGGTTTAGGCATGTTAAGATTCTTTTGGTAAAAAGAAAGAAAACAGAAATAATTACAGGTTTAAGACTCTTGCTGATACCAGTGGTTTTCTCTGCTTATACTGGCTTGAATGAATGAGACAGGTGTGTCACCCTGCCACTCGAGCACCCATATCTCATACATGAGTTGCTTCAGTAATTAACAGTCAGCCGTGGATTCACTCATGCTCCCAAGTCTCACCTCAAAGATGGCCAAGGAGAAGGGATGGGCCAGTCTCTTCTTGTCCTCCAACACTGTCTTCCGGTTGCCACCATTGACATCAATACTGGAGATGGAGTGGAGTTTGGAGTCAACCCAGTACAGGCGACCACTGGAAAGATCTAGAGTCCATAGGTAGAAGAGGAGAGGTCACATGCTGATGCAAAATTGCCAGAGGGGGTCTTTGGAGCAGAGAAACATACAGAAAAGCAGCTCTGAGCACATGTGAGCCTGAACCCCATGCTACGCCTGGTGGCATTCACCCTACTATCTCCTCCGTGGGGTAGGTAGGGACAATGTGGGTTAGAATCAGCTCAAGGAGCTCAGTGGGGCTGTTCAGGAGCATCCTGGCCTTTCACCCACCTCATCATACAGAGTGTGCCCAATGCCAGTGGGGACGGCCGTTCTGTGAACATACCCAGGGTGATGCCATTGGGCCATTGGATGCCTTCAGTCACCAGAGAGTACACATCCACACCATTCAGGCCCCCTTTTTTGATCTTAGCAGGGGTTCCCCAGTCAGTCCAGTACATGAAGCTGCGGGAAAACCGAGAGAGCAGATATAAGGCTGGATGTCGGGGCGGCGCCTGTGGCTCAGTCGGTAAGGCGCCAGCCCCATATACCGAGGGTGGCGGGTTCAAACCCAGCCCCGGCCAAACTGCAACCAAAAAATAGCTGGGCGTTGTGGCGGGCGCCTGTAGTCCCAGCTACTCGAGAGGCTGAGGCAAGAGAATCGCTTAAGCCCAGGAGTTGGAGGTTGCTGTGAGCTGTGTGAGGCCACAGCACTCTACCGAGGGCCATAAAGTGAGACTCTGTCTCTACAAAAAATAAAAATAAAAAATAAGGCTGGATGTCGTCGGTGGGGTGGTCCTGGCTAACACTGAAGAACAGATTCAGCCTTAAACGACCAGGCCTAGACTTAGGAACCAGCTTGGGGACTGTGAATTTGTTTTTTGCTTTAGTTCTTAAAAGACAGATACACTCGGGCGGCGCCTGTGGCTCAGTCGGTAAGACACCAGCCCCATATACCGAGGGTGGCGGGTTCAAACCCGGCCCTGGCTGAACTGCAACCAAAAAATAGCTGGGCGTTGTGGCGGGTACCTATAGTCCCAGCTACTCAGGAGGCTGAGGCAGGAGAATCGCCTAAGCCCAGGAGTTGGAGGTTGCTGTGAGCTGTGTGATGCCATGGCACTCTACCGAGGGCCATAAAGTGAGACTCTGTCTCTACAAAAAAAAAAAAAGAGACAGATACACTGCTAGGTCTTGAACTCCTGGCCGCAGCCACCCAAGTAGCTGGGACTACAGATACCCACTACTATGACATCTGGTTAACTGTTTCTATTTTTAGTAGAGATGGGGTCTCGCTCTTGCTCAGGCTGGTCTCAAACTCCTGAGCTCATGTCATCCTCCCGCCTCAGCCTCTCAGAATGCTAGGCAGACATGGTTCAAACCCAGCCCTGGCCAAAAAAAAAAAAACATTGCATGATTTCTACTGAGTACATGTCGCTTTCCCCACTATTGTAAAGTAAAAAAATTTAAAGCGGACCATTTGTGAGTATTGAATTCACAGTTGTTACTTTGTATGAAGTAAAGGGAGAAAAGGGAAAGTAACCTACATTTCTATGTACTGGGCACCAATTTAAAAAATCGTGCCCTTGGGGTTCAAACCCAGCCATGGCCAGAAACTGCAAAAAAAAATAAAAAATAGGGCGGCGCCTGTTGCTCAAGGAGTAGGGCGCCAGTCCCATATGCCAGGTGGCGGGTTCAAACCTAGCCCCAGCCAAAAACCAAAAATAAATAAATTAATTAATTAAATTAAATTAAAAATAAAAAATTATGCCCCTCCCAGTGGATAAACTCATTGTATAGTGTACAGGGAACTGAAAATGCAGCGAGCCAGGCAGCCAGCCATGCACAGCATGCTCCTTTGTGAATAATCAGAAACAGGCTTGGTGCAGCGGCTCACACCTGTAATCTGAGCACTCTGGGAGATTGAGGTGGGAGGATCCCTTGAGGCCAGGAGTTGAAGACCAGACTGAGCCAGAGGGAGACCCTGTGTCTAAAAAATAGCCAGGCGTGTGGCGGGCGCCTGTAGTCCCAGCTACTCGGGAGGCTGAGGCAGGAGGATCATTACAACTTAGGAGCTGGAGGTTGCTGTGACCTGTGACATCACAGCCTCTAGCCTGGGCAATAAAATGAGACTCTGCCCCCACACGCACACACACACACAAAAAGAACAGAATATAAACACACGCATATGATTTGTGTCTGAGTGGAGTGGATCTGAATGTCTCTGTCTCTGTCTGTGTCCTGGTAGTTGTGTAGCCACATGTCACCCTAACTAGTGCTCCTTGATACCAACAAGCATTTGTCTAACTCAATCAGGGCCTGCCAGCCCCAGCTTCAACTGAAAATCCTGTTCCATCTAAATGTACTCTCTTCCTTGCCCAATCTTCGGTTCCCTTCTGGATACCGTAGGAAGATGGCCACATTTGTCTTCTCCAATGTCCCCTCCCCCAGACAGACCTTCCACGGATTTTTGCCACCAGCAGGATGTACCTCATCCCAGGTTGTCAGTGCTCCTGGGAAATTGTGAAATCCTGCCTCTCATGTACCCAGATGGCAGATAGAGGCTGCTAGGTACAAAGCACACAGGGCAGGATGAGGCTTCCTGCCAGGGGCTGCACATGGTGGTGTCCTGCCCCCAGAGTTGCTGAGTCAGCACGATGCCTGCGTGGTGGTCAACCTGGGTGACACCTTCCTCTGTGTCCTATCCCCAAGCTTCACACATGCAGAAGACTACCCAAAACTAACTTAATGGAGGACCTTGGTATTTTTTTTATTTATTTTTTCAAGACAGAGTCTCACTATGTCACCCTGGGTAGAGTGCCGTGGCATCACAGTTCATAGCAACCTGTAACTCTTGTGCTTAAGAGATTCTCTTGCCTCAGTCTCCCAAGTAGCTGGGACTACAGGATCCCACCACAATGTCCAGCTAAGAACTTAGTATTTTTTTCTTCTATACTATGGCCTAAGGGACTCTCCCACAAAACACTAAATTTGTGCTTTTTTTTTTTGTAGAGACAGAGTCTCACTTTATCGCCCTCGGTAGAGTGCCCTGGCATCGCACAGCTCACAACAACCACCAACTCCTGGGCTTAGACAATCCCCTTGCCTCAGCATCCCCAATAGCTGGGACTACTGGTGCCCGCCACAAGGCCCAGCTATTTTTTTGCAGTTTGGTGGGGTCCGGGTTTGAACTCGCCACCCTCGGTATGTAGGGCTGGCGCCCTGCCCACTGAGCCACAGGCACGGCCCAAATTTGTGTTTTCATTTCTCATTCAACTTGTAGCACATGGCCAGGTATAGCAGGATGTGCTTATAGTTCCAGCTACTTGGGAGGTAGAAGGATCAATCACTTGAGCCCAGGAGTATAAGGTTGCAAGAAGCTATGATGATGTACTTTACCCAGGGTGACAGAAAGAAAAAAAAAACAACTAAAACACACACACAAAATGCCAAAACAATTTTTTTTTTTTTTTTTCACAAAATCCATTTTAATCACCCTCTCCAATCCACAACACTCTGTAATTACAAGTCTCTTACACTCAAGGACAAAAAATCTCACTGAGAAAGCAACATTAAGCTTGCAAGCGGAAACATGAAAATTCATGAAACGCACAATTAAGGATCCAATGACAATGTTAACTCTCCCCTTTGCCAGCCCAGGCACTGAGAATTACCAACAAATGGGCACTTCTAAAGCCTGAGGTTTCTGTCTCAGACGCTGGGAGCCCTGAGCACATCATGCCCATTCTCACCATGGATTCCTGTTTGCTGCTGCCAAAGGGTGTCCTGGAGTCCAGCAACTAGTATCCGAGCCCTAGCGCCAAAACAATTTTTTTGTTTTTTTTTTAGAGACAGAGTTTCACTTCATCACCCTTGGTAGAGTGCTATGGTGTCACACAGCTCATAGCAACCTCCAGCTCCTGGGCTTAGGCGATTCTCTTGCCTCAGCCTCCCGAGTAGCTGGGACTACAGGCGCCCGCCACAACGCCCAGCTATTTTTTTGTTGCAGTTTGGCCGGGGCTGGTTTGAACCTGCCACCCTCAGTTTATGGGGCCGGCGCCCTACCCACTGAGCCACAGGTGCCGCCCATGAACAAAACAATTTATAATGTTGGATTCACATTAAATTCTGATATGTATTAAAATTAGCATTTTAGGCCAGGTGCAGTGGTTCACGCCTATAATCCTAGCACTCTGGGAGGCCTGAAGTGGGTGGATCACCTGAGCTCAGGAGTTTAGACTAGCCTGAGCAAGAGTGAGACCCCGTCTCTACAAAAAAAATGAAAAACTGGGTGGCGCCTGTGGCTCAGTGGGTAGGGCACCAGCCCCATATACCAAGGGTGGCAGGTTCGAACCCAGCCCCAGCCAAACTGCAACGAAAAATAGCCAGGTATTGTGGCAGGCACCTGCAGTCCCAACTACTTGGGAGGCTGAGACAAGAGGATCGCCTAAGCCCAGGAGTTGGAGGTCGCTGTGAGCTAAGGATACCACCGTACTCTACTGAGGGTGAGAAAGTGAGACTCTGTCTCTAGAAGAAGAAAAAAAAAAAAAAAAAAAATATATATATATATATATATATGAAAAACTAAGGCAAGAGGATCAATTGAACCCAAGAGTTTAAGGTTGCTGTGAGCTATGATGCCATGGATTGTCTCAAAAATAAAATAAGGGCAGTGCCTGTGGCTCAGTGAGGAGGGCACTGGCCCCACATACCAAGGTTGGCGAGTTCAAACCTGGCCCTGGCCAAACTGCAACAGAAAAATAGCCGGGTGTTGTGGTGGGCGCCTGTAGTCCCAGCTTCTCGGGAGGCTGAGGCAAGATAATTGCCTAAGCCCAAGAGCTGGAGGTTGCTGTGAGCTGTGATGCCACAGCACCCTATGGAGGGTGATAAAGTGAGACTCTGTCTGTAAAAAATAATAATAAAAAACAAATAAAAATAAATAAAATAAAATAAGTAGTTTAGATTCCTATCTTTCCTTTCCTTCCTTCCTTCCTCACTACAGCCTTAAACTCCTACTCTCAAGCTATTCTCCTGCCTCAGTTTCCTGAGTAGCTGGGACCCAGCTACTCAGCTTGCTACCCAGCTTGGCTTTTTAAAGTTTTTTTGTAGAGATGGGGACCAGGCTAGTCTTGGACTCCTGGGTTCAAGTGATCCCCCTGCCTGGACTTCCCAAAGCACTGGGATTATAGATGTGAGCCACCTCACTCAGCCTAGTATTTTAGTCTTTGGTTTGAATTTTTCCCTGAGGTCTGTTTCTAGCTCAGGTAATATAACAGGCATCCAATAGGACCCCCCCCTCCCCCCACTAAGGCTTGTACTCCAGGCTGCTATTCCTTTCCTGATAGTGTGAGACTTTGATGCCAGGTCTTCCCTGAAGCTCAGGACACTCCATCACCTAACTTAATCTACCCGGGACACATAATATTCTTCCAAGTCCTAATCATCTCTTTCCTTTTTTTTTTTTTTTTTTTTTGAGACAGAGCCTCAAGCTGTCACCCTGGATAGAGTGCCATGGCATCACAGCTCACACCAACCTCCAACTCCTGGGCTCAAGCGATTCTCCTGCCTCCGCCTCCCAAGTAGCTGGGACTACAGGCACCCTCCACATCGCCGGGCTATATTTTGGTTGCAGTCGTCATTGCTGTTTGGTGGCCCAGGCTGGATTCAAACCTGCCATCTCAGGTGTATGTGGCTGGTGCCTTAGCCGCTTGAGCCACAGGTGCCAAGCTAGCTCTTTTCTTTTTAATAACTAATTGCAACCTTCAGCATTATAAATACATACCCATGAACAGGATCCACCACGATGGCCCTTGGCTTAGATCCTTTCTCCTTAAATAGTGTTTTCCTCTTCACACCCTTTGTATCAGCCACAGAGACAGTACCCAAAACAGAGTCGGTCCAATAGAGGTTCCCATGGACCCAATCCACAGCCAGCCCGTCAGGGGCCTGAAGGTCTCCACTGACGACGGTATCATAGGAAGAGAAGCCGTGGGCTCCATCAATCTGGGTGCTGAGGCACAAGGAGGGAAGAGTGAGAGTCAGGGCTGGGAGCCCTGTCACACCAGGGTGCCAGGGCCACATGCAGGGCTGACTGACTCTCACCTGTAAATCTTTCTCTGGGACAGGTCGGACCAGTAGATTCTGTTGCTGGCCACCTCCATGTCCAGAGCAACCACGTTCTTGAGGTTGGGGATGAGGCTGGTATACTCGCTCCTGTCTAGCGTCATCTTCCTTACCTCATGACGATTGGTGAAGAAGAGGTAGGCAATGGAACCTAGGGACACAAGAAGGGCAGTGAGAGGAGCTAAGGATGCAGCCTGCTGCAGGGGTGGTGGCTGAACCCACACATCTGTGCAGGATTACCCGTGTGTTTAGATGCTTTGTCATCTGGGGACATGCTGATGCTAAAGGGATTGGCCAAGAGTGGCCAATTCCTAGCCACTTTAAAGATTCATCTCATCTGCAAAGGGACCAGCCCATATACCTGTCACCTCTATTGGGCTGTCCCACTCCAGGCCATTATCCTTTTGCCCTAATTATCCCAGGGCCAGAAACCAGATAACCAGGGATAGCCCCAGGTCCTTAGAGCCTCCTAAATGATTCTCACAAGCCTGTATTTAACCCACCTCCACGGATGAAGGGAGTGAGGCTTAGGGGGGAAGTGACTGGCCGAAGATCACACATCAAGTGAGAGGCAGAGGTGGGAACTTTTTTTTTTTTTTTTGGCCGGGGCTAGGTTTGAACCTGCCACCTCAGGCATATGGGACCCGTGCCCTACTACTTGAGCCACAGGCGCCACCCCAGAGGTGGGATCTTAACTCAGGTCTCTCCAACTGCAGGGCTGTGCTCTCACCATAAAACCGACATTTAGCCAACCACTTCTGTGACTGGACCTCACTTCCTATAGGAATGGCACTTTTATAAACACCAATATGTATGAAATGGGTTCAAAAGTAAAATCTCAAAACCTAGAGTGTATTTCATGAATTTACTGAAGGCACCACATACATACTCCACCCCAGGAGAGACCAAAATACACATGAGGCTAAACAGAGGGAGGCCAGAGAGCTATCAAAGGGGATCATCTCAGAGGACAAGACTTAAAATGCCAAAAGAAAGCTAGGCGCAGTGACTGATACCTGCAATCTTAGCATTTTGAGAGGCCAAGGCAGGAGGATCACTTGAGCTCAGGAGTTTGAGACCAGCCTGACCAAAAACAAGACCCCATCTCCACTTAAAAAAAATAGAAAAACTAAGGCTGAGAGTGGTGACTCATGCCTGTAGTCCCTGCACTTGGAAGGCTGAGGCAGGTGGATTGCCTAAGCTCAAGAGCTCGAGGGTGGCGCCTGTGGCTCTGTAGGTAAGGACGCCAGCCCCCTATACTGAGGGTGGCGGGTTCAAACCCAGCCCCAGCCAAACTGCAACAAAAAAATAGCTGGGCTTTGTGGTGGGCGCCTGTAGTCCCAGCTACTCAGGAGGCTGAGGCAAGAGAATCTCCTAAGCCCAGGAGCTGGAGGTTGCTGTGAGCTGTGTGACACCACAGAAGTCTACCGAAGGCGATAAAGTGAGACTCTGTCTCGACAAAAAAAAAAAAAAGAGTTCGAAATCAGCCTGAGCAAGAGCAAGACCAGCTAAAAAATAGCCAAGGGTTGTGGTGGGCACCTGTAGTCCCAGCTACTTGGGAGGCTGAGGCAAGAGAATCACTTGAGCCCAAGAGTTTGAGGTTACTGTATGACACCACACACTCTACAGGGGGCAAGAAGGTGAGGCTCTGTCTTAAATAAATAAATAAACAAACAAACAAAATGCCATCAGAGACCCCTGAGGAAGAGGGTGACGCTCTAAAATATTTTTGCAGGAGGCGCCTGTGGCTCAAGGAGTAGGGCACACGCCCCATATACCTGAGGTGGTGGTTCAAACTCGGCCCTGGCCAAAAACTGCAAAAAAAAAATAAAATAAAATAAAATATTTTTGCAAAATGGATTCTCGTTGGGATAACATATTAAGGACATCTGTATGTTCAGACAATTCCCCTGGGTCAGTTACACATCTGGAAATACAGAATACTTTGACCTGGGAAATTCTAAGAATTGGTGCATGGCTCCAAGTACAATCTAAACTTTATTCATGATAGAAAAGAAATTCAACTGCTGGGCAGCACCTGTGGCTCAGTGAGTAGGGTGCTGGCCCCATATACCGAGGGTGGCAGGTTCGAACTCGGGTCTGGTCAAACTGCAACAAAAAATAGCCAGGCGTTGTGGCGCCTGTAGTCCCAGCTACTTGAGAGGCTGAGACAAGAGAATCACCTAAGCCCGAGAGCTGGAGGTTGCTATGAGCTGTGATGCCACCGCACTCTACCAAGGGCGACAAAGTGAAACTCTGTCTACAAAAAAAAAAAAAAGGATGGTGCCTATGGCTCAGTGGGTAGGGGCACTAGCCCCATATACCGAGGGTGGCGGGTTCGAGCATGGCCCCGGCCAAACTGCAACAAAAAATAGCCAGGCGGGGTGGCGCCTGTGACTCAGCGAGCAGGGCGCCGGCCCCATATAATGAGTGTGGCGGGTTCAAACCCAGCCCCGGCCAAACTGCAACAAAAAAATAGCTGAGCGTTGTGGTGGGCGCCTGTAATCTCAGCTCCTCGGGAGGCTGAGGCAGGAGAATCACCTAAGCCCAGGAGTTGGAGGTTGCTGTGAGCTGTGTGACGCCATGCCACTCTACCGAGGGCAATAAAGTGAAACTCTGTCTCTAAAAAAAAAAAAAAAAAAATAGTCAGGTGTGTGGCAGACGCCTGTGGTCCTAGCTACTTGGGAGGCTGAGGCAAGAGGATCGCCTAAACCCAGGAGTAGGAAGTGGCTGTGAGCTGTGATGCCAAAGCACTTTACCGAGGGTGATAAAGTGAGACTCTACAAAAAAAAAAAGAAAGACATTCAACTACTAATGTAATTTTGTTTCATACTATGTTTTTGTTATATTTTGGTCTGTTTTAAATGAATTTGCTTTTCTGGGTGTATGTCTCAGCATGAGGGGCTGTGGGCAGCTTGGGCTTTTCCATCTTTTGCCTTATGAAGTCACTCCCTAGGTTGTCCCAGACAGGAAGGCTGCTTCCTGCCCCCACTTGCAGGGCCAGGAACTCCTAAGGAATAGGACACATGTGGGCCAGCCCCTGACAAACCCAAGTCCTGCCCAGGCTGCATGTTCACCTGCCAGAGGTCTTAGGAGTAAACAGCCTCTTGGTCAGGGGACCTGAGTTTGTACAAAGTTCAGATGATGAAATTTCCTACTTCGCAGGCTTGTGAGGGTTGAGGCCACCTATTCTGGTCACCTCCCACACTCACCCACTGCTTTGCAGGCCTTGGTGTGGGGGTCCAGCTGGAAGCCGTCTTCACACTCGCACTTATAGCTGCCCTCCAGGTTCACACAGATCTGGCTGCAGGTGTCAGGGTCCTGACACTCGTCAATATCTGGGAGACAGAGAAAGGTTTTGGGTGATCATTGACAAAAGCTTCAGATAGAGCTGTGGGACCCAGACTAAGACCCGCAACTCACAAAGATGTGGGAGATAGCCCATCCCCTCTGAGGAACATTAAGGAAATGGCCAAGTGTCATTCTCAACAAAGAGGATCCCCAACTCATCATAGAGCTAGCTAAGAGAGTGAAGCCCCATCAGCCGAGATTTCTTTTTGTGTTGTCATTGTTGTTTTCTTCTTTGAGAAAGAACCTTACTCTGTTGCCCCAAACTAGAGTACTGTGGCATCAGCCTAGCTCATACCAGCTTCATACTCCTGGGTTCAAGTGATCCTCCTGCCTCAGCCTCCTGAGTAGCTAGGACTAAAGGTGCCTGCCACGACCCTTGACTAATTTTTCTCTTTTTGTAGTATAGACAGGGTCTGGCTCTTGCTTAGGCTGGTCTCGAACTCCTGAGCTCAAGTGATCCTCCCGCCCCATCCTCCCAGCGTGCAAAGATTTCAGGGGTGAGTCACTGCGCCCAGCCTGAAATTTCTTAATTATTAATCCCAAAAGGCAAAAATCTCTAAGAAACCAAGTGCTCTTGGGCCTGGGCTAAATATTTATGCCTATGGTGTCTCATATGTCCCTCCTGTAGAGTGGGGATTGCTTTCGTGCCCACTTAGCAGATGAGGAAACTGCGGCATCTGGAGTTCAGTCATCATGTCAGGGAGGGTACAGGAGATCCAGGGTTTGGCCCTGCTCAGGAATCACCTTCACATCTTCGCTGGTCCACCAGCCGGAAGCCGTCAGGACACAGACACTCGTAACCGATCTTGAGGTCATTGCAGATGTGGGAGCAGCCTCCATTGTTGTCCAAGCACTCGTTGGTGCCTATGCCAGGCAGGGGACACAGAGCAGTCACTCTCTGACCTGAAGATGCCCCTCCTTGCCACCCTGTGGCAAGACCTGAAGATGCCCCTCCTGAAATAGCCACCCTGTGCTATTTCACCATCTTTATCCCAAACACAATTATAAAATACACACACACAAAGAGAATGTATTTGTATATAAATATAGCTGAAATACAGCTGGGGAACTGAGGTAGGGCCGGGTTAAAAAAAAAGAAAGAAGGGCGGCGCCTGTGGCTCAAGGAGTAGGGCACTGGTCCCATATGCTGGAGTTGGCGGGTTCAAACCCAGCCCCGGCCAAAAAACACAAAAAAAAAAAAAAGAAAGAAAGAAAGTTCACTAGAAAGTGTATGGCTCAGAGTCCAAAACTTTTTCTCTCTGGCTTTTTATTTTATTATTTGTGGGAGGGTGGTTTATTTGTTTGTTTTGAGACAGAGTCTCACTTTGTCACCCTCAGTATAATGCTGTGATGTCACAGCTCACAGCAACCTCCCACTCCTGGGCTTAAGTGATTCTCTGACTCAGCCTCCCAAGTAGCTGGAACTATAGGAATCCACCACAACGCCCGGCTATTTTTTGGTTGTAGTTGTCATTGTTGTTTAGCTGGCCTGGGCTGGGTTTGAACCCGCCAGCCTGGGTATATGTGGCCAGCGCCCTACCCACTTGAGCTATAGGTGCTGCCTATTTTATTATTTTAAGAGACAAGGTCTTGCTTTGTTGCCCAGGCTGGGCTGCAGTGGTGTCATCACGGTTCACTGCAGGATCAAACTCCTGGGCTCAAGTGACCCTCCTGCCTCAGCTTCCTGAGTAGCTGGGTGCTGGCCACCATACCTGGCTGATTTTTTATTTTTGGTGGAGACAGGGCCTGCACTCTTGCTCAGGCTGGTCTCAAACTCCTGGCCTCCAGCACTCCTCCTGCTTCAACCTCCCAAAATGCTAGGATTACACGTGTCAGCCACCATGCTTGGCTTTCTCTTGTCCTTGACAGAGAAAATTCACAGCCCAGCTCTGTACTATACAATTATTCCTAATAAGGTCTTAACTACCCATCCCATGGCAGTCTGAGTAAAATGAAAAAAACCTCTCAGGAGAGAAACAGGAAACCAAAAAAAAGAATTCACATATCTTGTTTTCCTTAAGAGAAACCCTCCAAACAAAATACCTCTTAAATTGTCACTGCTATGGGTCAGAGTGCAGCAAACAATTTATCAGCTTCCCAGCCTCCCAATAGCTCTACAATGTGTGCACGACTGACTACCTTCACATCTGATGGATGTGAACGCTGAAGCAAAGAAGTAAAGCCACTTATCCCCAAACCTTCTCCACATCAGTCTTGTACCAGAGCCCAAACACCCTCTGCTCAATGAGGCGGGGCAGGGGTGTGGGGGGGATAGTCCTCAAAGCCTCAGTTTGATCACGTGTCAGTCCCATACTGCACCCTGAGGCTTACCACACTCTTTAATGGGCTCATCCGACCAATCCTGGCAGTCCCGTACCGAGTTGCACACTTTGTCAAGGGTTATACATTCACCACTGTGGCATTTGAACTTGTTGGGTCCTTCACAAAATGTCACTATGAGAGGGAAAGAGAGGAGGGTCAGGTATATATGAGGTGGAGGAATCTGCTTAGCACACTAATATGAGGGTTCATTCCCACAGGGATATATACAAACGTACTCATTACTAAAACATAATGATCTAATTTAACACCTAAGAAACCACTAATCAGCTTAAGAATTAGAGCAGGGGCTGGGAAACCATGTCCCATCCCTGACCCAAAACGGTTCAGATCGTTTATTTTTTATTTATTTATTTATTTATCTATTTATTTTAAAGACAGAGTTTCACTTTATTGCCCTCGGAAGAGTGCTGTGGTGTCACAGCTCACAGTAACCTCCAACTCCTGGGTTTAGGCAATTCTCTTGCCTTAGACTTCTGAGTAGCTGGGACCACAGGCGCCCACCACAACGCCCGGCTATTTTTTGTTGCCGTTTGGCCAGGGCCAGGTTTGAACCTGCCACCCTTGGTATATGGGGCTGGCACCCTACCCACTGAGCAACAGGTGCCGCCCTGGATTATTTATTTCAATAAAGTTTTATAGGCACAGAGCCACAGCCATTCATTTACATGGGTCTGTGGCTGCTGTCTCACTGAAAGACAAAAGTTAAAGTGTTGCAACAGGCTGGGTGAGGTGGCTCATGCCTATAATCCAAGCACTCTGGGAGGCCCAGGCAGGTGGATTGCTTAAACCCAGGAGTTCGAAACCAGCCCAAGCAAGAGCAATACCCCATCTCTACTAAAAATAGAAAAAAATCACCAGGTGTTGTGGCAAGCACCTATAGTCCCAGCTACTTGGGAGGCTGAGGCAAGAAGATTGCTCAAGCCCAGGAGTTTGAGGTTGCTCTGAGCTATGACACCATAGTACTCTATCCAGGGGAACAGAGTGGGACTTAGTCTCAAAAAAAAAAAAAAAGTTGTGGCTTGGTGCTTGTGGCTCAAGTGGCTAAGGTGTCACATACACCTGAGCTGGCAGGTTCAAATCCAGCCCAGGCCCGCCAAACAACAATGATGGCTGCAACCAAAAAAAAAGTAGCTGGGCATTGTGGCGGGTGCCTGTAGTCCCAGCTACTTGGGAGGCAGAGGCAGGAGAATCGCTTGAGCCCAGGAGTTTGAGGTGGTTGCTGTGAGCTGTGACGCCAAAAAACAAACAAACAAACAAACAAACAAAAACACATGTTAATAAAGAATGTATTATTTAATTTTGCTTGTTTTTCTGGCAGTCTCCTGCAACTTGGCTTCTTGGTCTCAATACTAAAATTATGAGTTTTTGCTATGTTGCGGCTAGTGGCTGTAGCTTCTTCTCCTGGCTGTCTGTGTCCCACTATGTTGCTCCCCACTGCTGACCTGCTGACCTCCATGCTCACAGCAGCAGGACTGAAGAGGCAGAAGCAACCCAAGTGTCCACATTAACAAAATGTGGTCCAACCATACAATGAAATATTATTTAAGTTTATATTAATTTCTTTTTTTTTTTTTTTTTTTTTTGTAGAGACAGAGTCTCACTTTATGGCCCTCGGTAGAGTGCCGTGGCCTCACACAGCTCACAGCAACCTCCAACTCCTGGGCTTAAGCGATTCTCTTGCCTCAGCCTCCCGAGTAGCTGGGACTACAGGCGCCCGCCACAACGCCCGGCAATTTTTTTTTTTGGTTGCAGTTTTGGCCGGGGCCTGGTTTGAACCCGCCACCCTCGGTATATGGGGCCGGCGCCTTACCCACTGAGCCACAGGCGCCGCCCTTAATTTCTTTTTTTTTTTTTTTTTTTGTGGTTTTTGGCCAGGGCTGGGTTTGAACCCGTCACCTCTGGCATATGGGGCTGGTGCCCTACCCCTTTGAGCCACAGGCACCACCCAATTAATTTCTACTAAAGTATTATTTAATGTTATTAAGTATAAAGTAATATTCCATACAATGGAATTGCTCAGCCTTAAAAAAGGAAGGAAATTATGATACATGGTACAAATGGAATAAACCTTGAGGACATTATGCTCAATTAAATAAGCCAGAAAGCATGATTCCACTCATAGGAGGTCCCTAGAGTTGTCCAATTTACAGAGACAGCAAGTACAAGGTGGGTGTCAGGGTCTGGGGAGGTGGTGTGGAGTTAGCATTTCAAAGGGCCAGAGTTTCAGTTTGGGAAGATGAGAAAGTTCTGGAGAGGAATGGTGGTAATGGTTACACATTAATGTGAATATACTTAATATTGATGAGTTGTGGGCGGCACCTGTGGCTCAGTCGGTAAGGCGCCGGCCCCATATACCGAGGGTGGCGGGTTCAAACCCGGCCCCGGCTGAACTGCAACCAAAAAATAGCTGGGCGTTGTGGCCTGTAGTCCCAGCTACTTGGGAGGCTGAGGCAAGAGAATCGCTTAAGCCCAGGAGCTGGAGGTTGCTGTGAGCTGTGTGACACCATGGCACTCTACCGAGGGCCATAAAGTGAGACTCTCTCTACCAAAAAAAAAAAAAAAATGGGCAGTGCCTGTGGCTCAATGAGTAGGGCGCCGGCCCCATATGCAGGAGGTGGTGGGTTCAAACCCAGCCCCAGCCAAAAAAAAACTGCAACAAAACAAACACAAAAAAAATTGACGAGTTGTTCACTTAAAAATGGTTAAGATGGTAGTTTTATGTTATGTGTATGTTGCTGTAAATACAAATTAAAAGGAAATCAATTTGACATTGATGTACCTTTGCTTAATTCTAGAGTTTTGCTGTTAGGTTTTGCTACTAGGTGTTGCTGTGCATGTTGCAAAGCCACCAGTCTCTGCTGCATGGGTACATCTGTCTCCTGAGTACATTCCCAGGAGTGCACTTTGGGAATTCAGTGATTTACATGGAATTGAATGGAGGATTCTACTACAAGCTCAAAGACATGTGCTCTGCCCACAGTGACCTTAAGAAATCTCACACCTGTGGCTCCGTCAGTAAGGCGCCGGCCCCATATAACGAGAGTGGCGGGTTCAAACCCAGCCCTGGCTGAACTGCAACCAAAAAATAGCCGGGCACTGTGGCAGGCGCCTGTAGTCCCAGCTACTTGGGAGGCTGAGGCAAGAGAATCGCTTAAGCCCAGGAGTTGGAGGTTGCTGTGAGCTGTATAATGCCATGGCACTCTACCAAGGGCCATAAAGTGAAATTTTGTCTCTACAAAAAAAAAAAAAAAAGAAATCTCAAAGTCCAGGCTGGGCAAGGTGGCTCACGCCTGTAATCCCAGCATTTGGGAGACCAAGATGAGTGGATTGCCTGAGCAAGAGCAAGACCCCGTCACAAAAAAGAAGAAAGAAAGAAATCTCAGTCCTGAATGTGAAGCTATCATTATGTGCATTTTTCACATAAGCAGAAACGAGGCTCAGAGAGTTATGTAACTTGCCCAAGGTCCCCAACCCGAGCACGCTGGAGCAAAGCTGTCCTGGAAACCACCCTCTGACTTTCCAGAACATTTGCAAACAGCAAGGCACTGGAGATGGGTAATGGGAAACCGGCAGCCTGAGCTCACCATTGATACAGCCATGTTCATCACTCATGTCCTTGCAGTCATATTCCTGGTCACACTGCCGGCTGCCATGGACACAGGTCCCGTCCAAGCACTGGAATTCGTCAGGGCGGCAGGTGGACACAGCTGGAAAAGACAGAGAGTGTTCATTAGGTTAAAAGGAAAATGATGAGCTTCCTGCCTACTCTGGGAAAAACCTCCCCAGATACACCTGTCCTAATATTTTCCATTTTAACACAGATGCATTTCAATGCAGGTTTTAGAAGATTTTCTTTTACCACAGGACTTTCTGAGGATCAATAAAGAATTGTGAAATTTAAAAGAAGAATCGTGGGACATTATAATTAAAATAACAGCATAGTGTGAAAAATAGGAAGAAGGCCAGGCGAGGTGGCTCACACCTGTAATCCTAGCATTCTGACAGGCCGAGGCGGGTGGATCGCCTGAGCTCACAAGTTCAAGAGCAGCCCAAGCAAACTCGAGACTGCGTCTCTACTAAAAATCGAAAATCTGAGAAAAGAGAATCACTTGAGGCCAAGAGTTAGAGGTTGCTGTGAGCTGATGATGCCACCGTACTCTACCCAGGGCAACAGCTTGAGACTCCGTCTCAATAAAAAAAAAAAATACTGTAGCTTACAGCTCATTTCCTTTATCAAAAAGAGACCAATGGGAGACTCCTGTGGCTCAGCAGGTAGGGCGCTGGCCCCATATACCGAGGGTGGTGGGTTCAAACCTGACCCCGGCCAAACTGCAACAACAACAACAAAATAGCCGGGCGTTGTGGCGGGCACCTGTAGTCCCAGCCACTCGGAAGGCTGAGGGAAGAGCATCACCTAAGCCCAGGAATTGGAGGTTGCTGTGATGTCACGGCACTCTACTGAGGATGATAAAGTGAGACTGTCTCTAAAAAAAAGAGAGAGAGAGCAACTAGGGGTTAAAGACAGAGGGTACTTTGGGGATTTACGTTCTCCTTAATGTGATCAGAAAGAGTGAAAGGAAAACAACATGGAACCAACTTTCTTGGCAAATGATTTAAAAGTGCTTAACTATTTATTTTCTATTACACACCTGTAGGAGGCTGAGAACGGAAGGGACCCCACTCCCCATACATACCACAGTTCTCCTCATCGGACTTGTCCTTGCAGTCAGGACCGCCGTCACAACGCCAGCTGGAGTGGATACACTCGCCGCTATGGCAGTGGAATTCGTGGGAGGAGCAGGGACCATTGTTCCCTTGGGTGGCTAATGTGTCTTGGCCCCCACAGCGGTCTGGCCACTCATCTGAGCCATCCTTGCAGTCAGGGTCACCATCACAAGCCCACAGATCAGGGATGCAGGTGGAATCGTTACACTGGAAGTTGGCAGGGCTACAGGTGGTCACGGGGCATGAGGCCTCATCTGTGCCATCTAAGCAGTCCCTGTCCGAGTCACATACAAACTGCTGGGAGATGCACTTGCCATCATGGCAGCGGAATTCATCTTGGGAGCATGTCTTGGCTGCTGTGGGGACAGATGGAGAGAGACCACCTTGTCACCTTGGATCCCCTCCCTCCCACAGACACCAGCCCCTTCTACAAGCAGAGGTGCTGTGCCCATAGAGGACAGACCCTGGTTAGCAGAGGCCTAGAGAGGTGGGCCAGGGAGTTTTCATGGCCTGAACTCTGAGCCACTGCCCTCTCTGTGCCTCAATTTCCTCATCTGTACATGCCCTCCTTGTATGGATGTGAGGACTAGCATATTCCTAGGTGTAAAGCTCTGAAGCTGGGTCCCACAATGTGGTCACACTACCTATAGGATCACTATCATTATTATGGGTTGAGTATCCTCATCTGAAATGCTTGGCACCAGAAGTGTTTCGGATTTTGGAATATTTCCATTATCCTCACTGGATATTTTGAATATCTCAAATCCGAACATCTGAAATCCTAAATGCTGCAATGAGCATTTCCTTTGAGTGTCATTTTGGTGCTTGTACCAAGCCCCCAAGACACAGAGCCATTGCCATGCTGCCAACATGCAGCTCCTCTGACAACCACCCAAAGGCCCCAACACACTCATCAGCACAGGCGGGGCCAGCCACAGGGATACAGCCCGGGATGTGGGAGCTGTCAGGCAATACTCACGACAGCCTTGCTCATCCGAGCCATTTTCACAGTCCACTTGGCCATCACATCTCCAGAACTGAGGGATGCAGCGATTGACATGGCCCCCACAGCTGAAGTCCACTAATTTGCAGGTAACAGACACTATAGGAGAAATAGGACAGAGCCTTCATTCAAATGGCAAGACCAGTCAGCCTCACTAGTCCCATTGTTGCAAAGTGAAAATCCCAAGATGTTTAAGAGAGCCTCAGTCCCACCCTTAAAAAAATTAACTAGGCCGGGCTTGGTGGCTCACACCTATAATCCCAGCACTTAAAGAGACTGAGGCGGGTGGATTGCCTGAGCTCACAGGTTCAAGAGCAACCTCAGCAAAAGCAAGACTGCATCTCTAAAAAATAGCCGGGCATTGTGGTGGGTGCCTATAGTCCCAGCTACTTGGGAGGCTGAGACAAGAGAATCACTCGAGCACAGGTTTGAGGTTGCTGTGAGCTAAGACCAAATCACTTCTGGGCTCAGGATATCTTCCTTCTATGGCTTTCTGAGTGGCTATGCAACCATGCTCAGCTGGGATTACAGGTGCATTCCACCATCCCTAGCCAATGCCATCCTTTATGGGTCAAAACAAAGGGCGTATAATGGAGAATAATAAAAATTATGGGTGGTGCCTGTGGCTCAGTGGGTAGGGCACCGGCCCCATATACTGAGGGTGGTGGGTTTAAACCCAGCCCCGACAACACTGCAACAAAAAAATAGCCATGCGTTGTGGCAGGTGCCTGTAATCCCAGCTACTTGGGAGGCTGAGGCAAGAGAATCACCTAAGCCCAGGAGTTGGAGGTTGCTGTGAGCTGTGACACCACAGCACTCTACTGAAGGCGACAAAGTGAGACTCTGTCTCTACAAAAAAAAAAAAAAAAAAATTGGATGATTAGTGCTCCCTTCTGCAGCACATATACTAAAATTGGAACAATACAGAGAAGATTAGCATGGCCCTGCACAGGATTACACACAAATTTGTGAAGCGTTCCATATTAAAAAAAAAAAAAAAATTGGATAATTAGGTGACGAAAAGGTTTTGTGATGAGATAGAAGTAGTGGCCATATAGTATTCTGAATTAGTTAATGCCAGTGAGCTGGTTAATTTCATACTAAGTGGGCGGCGCCTGTGGCTCAGTGAGTAGGGCGCCGGCCCCATATGCCGAGGGTGGCGGGTTCAAACCCAGCCCCGGCCAAACTGCAACAAAAAATAAAAATAGCCGGGCGTTGTGGCGGGCGCCTGTAGTCCCAGCTACTCAGGAGGCTGAGACAAGAGAATCACGTAAGCCCAAGAGTTAGAGGTTGCTGTGAGCCGTGTGACGCCACGGCACTCTACCCGAGGGTGGTACAGTGAGACTCTGTCTCTACAAAAAAAAAAAAAAAAAATTTCATACTAAGTAAGCTTTACCTCAATTGAAAAAAAAAAGTTATTTAATAGCTTTAAGGAAAGCTCCAATAAGTTCTCTCCTCACCTCCCAATTCACTCCAGCCACCATCATCAAAAATGGTTAGGATTAAAATGAATATAATAAATGATTAAAATAGATACAATAAAAAGGTTAGGAGGTGATTTCCTCCCAAAGGGGACTCACTGCAGGTCTGCGGGAATTCATCAGAGCCATCAGGGCACTCGGGGCTGCCATCACAAACCCACTTGTAGGAGATGCATTTCCCATCTTGACATTGGAACTCATTCCTCTCACATCTGTCTTCCTCTAAGAGAGAAGAAAAGGGGAAGGGAGTTCTTTTTTTTTTTTTTTGGCCAGGGCTGGGTTTGAACCCACTGCCTCCAGCATATGGGGCCAGCGCCCTACCCCGTTGAGCCACAGGAGCCACCTCGGAAGGGAGTTCTTAAATTCCAGAATCAGAAACTGGACATACCTCTGTGTCTACTTCGCCAACTCAAGAATGAACCAGAAATGTAATTCTATCAGGAACAGACGGAATCCCACGAAATTAAACATGCACCACAAATAAAATTTCATGAACTCTAAAGTATAGTGAAGGATGCAGAGAATAAACCCCAAGGAGGGAATTAGCAACAAAGATGTTGACATGATGTTGCTGGTTACAAAATATGAACCCCATTTGGAATAAAATATTAGAACTTTCCTGGACGCTAATAAAGAAATGAAAAGTACTTGGCAGATTAAAAGGCTGTATTGAAAACAGTCATGAGGAAAATTGACACAGCAAAATCATTAAGGTGGAAGAGAACTTCAGGAGCTGTCTCCAGTGGGTAGAAAGGAAACATAAAGAGATAAAGAATTATAAGAAATTATAAATATAGGCTGGGGGCAGTGGCTCATGCCTGCAATCCAGCACTCTGGGAGGCTGAGATGGGATGATCGCTTGAGCTCAGGAGTTTGAGTTTCTATGAGCAAGGCTGGAGCAACAGAGTGCCATTTGGTCTCAAACAAACAAAAAAACCTCTTGGGCTCAAGTAATCCTCTTACCTCGGCCCCCAACATAGCTGGGACTACAGGTGCCAACCACAATGCTGGGCTAATTTTCCTATTTTTTAGTAGAGATGGTGGGGGAGGGTCTCACTCTGGCTCAGGCTAGTCTCGAACTCTTGAGCTTAAGTGATCCACCCGCCTCAATCTCCCCCCAAAGTGCTAGGATTACAGACGTGAGCCACCAGCTAAATCAATTAATGTTTTGTTTCGTTTTTTGAGACAGAGTCTCGCTTTGTCACCCTTGGTAGAGTGCCGTAGTGTCATAGCTCACAGCAATCTCAAACTCCTGGGCTTAAGTGATCCTCTTGCCTCAGCCTCCCAAGTAGCTGGGACTACAAACACCCACCACAACACCCGTCTATTTTTAGAGATGAGGTCTTGCTCTGGCTTAGGCTGATGAGCTCAGGCAATCCACCTGCCTCAGCCTCCTGAGTGTAGGATTACAGGCATGAGCCACTTTGCCCGGCCTAAATCAATTAATTTTTAATGTTAGCCATAACAGAAAAAAAAAAAATCGTTTACTGGCTTATGCAAATTTAGCCATTAGCTCATTTTGCACAAAGGTAATTAATAAAGGCATTGTACTTGAAGCAGAAACTACCTCTCCAGAAAGTTACTCCATTCTTGGGAGAATCTTCAAGACAAAAAAGGACAAAGTAGAAGGGAAGAGGAGAGAGGGGGAGGGAGGGGGGATATGGGAGGAGGGAGAGTATTTGGGGGGACCTCACCTAATGTGCATGATGCAATGGTACATTTCAAAACTATTAAGAAATGAGTATAATTGTGATGGATGTGTTACTTAGTTCAATGTAAGCCTTTCACATTGTATATCGAAGCAGTACCCTGAACCCCATAAATGCATCAATGTACAAAGTTATGGTTTAATAAAAAATAATTGATTAAAAAAAAAAAAAGACGGGCGGCTCCTGTGGCTCAGTCGGTATGCCGGCCCCATATACCAAGGGTGGCGGGTTCAAACCCGGCCCGGCTGAACTGCAACCAAAAAAAAAAAATAGCCGGGCGGGCGCCTGTAGTCCCAGCTACTCGGCTGAGGCCAAGAGAATCTCTTAAGCCCAGGAGTTGGAGGTTGCTGTGAGCTGTGTGAGGCCACGGCACTCTACCGAGGGCTATAAAGTGAGACTCTGTCTCTACAAAAAAAGAAAACAGAAAAAAAAAAAAGACAGGCTCGGTGCCTGTGGCTCAAGTGGCTAAGGCGCCAGCCACACACACCTGAGCTGGTGGGTTCAAAGTCTGCCTGGGCCCGCCAAACAACAATGACGGCTACAACCAAAAAATAGCCAGGCATTGTGGCAGGTGCCTATAGCCCCAACTACTTGGGAAGCGGAGGCAGGAGACTCGCTTGAGCCCAGGAGTTGGAGGTTGCTGTGAGCCTGTGAGCTGTGATGTCACGGCACTCCACCCAGGGCAACAGCTTGAGGCTCTGTCTCAAAAAAAAGACAACAAAAGGAGAGAGTAAACTTTTTTTTTTTTTTTTTGTAAAGATAGAGTCTCACTTTATGGCCCTTGGTAGAGTGCCGTGGCATCACACAGCTCACAGCAGCCTCCAACTCCTGGGCTTAAGCGATTCTCTTGCCTCAGCCTCCCGAGTAGCTGGGACTACAGGCACCCGCCACAACGCCCAGCTATTTTTTGGTTGCAGTTCAGCCGGGGCCGGGTTTGAACCTGCCACCCTCGGTATATGGGGCCAGCACCTTACCGACTGAGCCACAGGCGCCGCCCTAAACTTTTTTTTTTTTTTGAGACAGAGTCTCACTTTGTCACCCTCAGTAGAGTGCAGTAGCATCATAGCTCACAACCTCAAACTCTTGTGATCCTCTTGCCTCGGCCTCCCAGGTTGCTGGGACTACAGGTGCCCACCATAATACCTGGCTATTTTTAGAGACAGGTTTTGCTATTGCTCTGGCTGGTCTCTGGCAATGTTACTGAGAGTGAACATTTTAATGATTCTTCTACTTTGCCCATGAGAAAAACCTCTCCTGCTTCTATCTGGATTGTGAAGGAAGAACCAAGATCTTTCACTCATTGTGTCATTTAGAGTTTTTTATATGTATGTATTTAGGTGATTCATTTTCCCTTTCATATTTTCTTTAAACATCCACGATTTGTTTTGATCCAAGGTGGAATTGCCTAGGACACACAAACAATCTGAACTTGCTGGTTTTTAAAAGGCTTCAAGGTAGAACATTAAATATAGAACACATCACTTTCTTAAAGTGAACAAGAAAGCTTCAAAGATTTATGGAGCATCTTCGGGAGTAAAAAGGAGATGTAAGATGGCACAGAGAGCTGATCACATGTGAAGGTGGTTCACAGACAGTAGAGAGAAGAGAAAACACAAGATCCTTCCCACCCATGGCTTCTTCCTTCTGTCCTATTTCCTCTTGATACACATATCTGCAGACACCTGTTTCTCTTATGAAAGGCCTGAAACCCCTTCGAAGAGTGAAGAAGAGAGTGTCCTTGAGGTCACAAAAAAATTTTTTTTGAGCCAGAGTCCACTATGTCACCCTCAGTAGAATGCTGTAGCATCACAGCTCACAGCAACTTCAAACTCTTGGGCTTACGTGATTCTCTTGCCTCTGCCTCCCGAGTAGCTGGGACTACAGGCACCGGCCAAAACGCCCGGCTATTTTTTTGTTGCAGTTGTCATTGCTGTTTTGCTGGCCTAGGCTGGGTTCGAACCCGCCAACTTCAGTATGTGGGAGGCACCCTACTCACTGTGCTATGGGTGCTGAGCCAAGGTCACAAAACATTATCAACTGTCCCCAAACTCTCAGCAATGAGAATTACATTGCTGTTCCAAGAAAGGAAAGATTTCCTTTCTTGGAACTACATGTGATACAACACACCTTCATCTTGGTACATAATGTGTCCCTGCACGGGATCCTGTAAACACGACCTCAGACAACACATCCCTGCAGTCCCCTTCTGATGCCCATCCCTTGGCTCAAACTATCACTATTAGTTCTCAGTTCAGTTTTGATGCTGATCTTCAAAAAATCTGGATTAGGCACCTTTATAAGCTCCTAAAATGCTCCTTTCTTGCCCCTACCAATGTATATCAAAATGGCCTGTTGGCTCAGCACCCATAGCACAGTGGTTACAGCACCAGCCACATGCACCCAAGCTGGCGGGCTCAGACCTGGCCCGGGCCTACTAAACAACAGTGACAACTGCAACAACAACAACAAAAAATAGCCGGGCATTGTGGCAGGCACCTGTAGTCCCAGTTACTTGGGAGGCTGAGGCAAGAGAATCACTTAAGCCCAAGAGTTTGAGGTTGCCGTGAGCTGTGACACTACAGCACTCTAGTAAGGGCGACAAAGTGAGACTCTGTCTCAAAAAAGACCTGTTTACTTATGTATCTTCTAGCCTAGATATAAACTCCTTGAGGAAAGGGGATGTCTTTTTCATCCTTGCAACATGACGTAGTCTCACCCTAATGCCTGACATAGTCATAAGCATTTTGATTATTAGGTGTACCAAAAATCAGGGCGTAGCCCATCACCTGGTCAGGGAAAGGGATGCTGTTCTGCTGTACATCTTTAAGGAGGCAAACAGGACCAAACTTATTTATTTATTTTTTTTAAGACAGAGTCTCACTTTGTTGCACTTGGTAGAGCACTGTGGCATCATAGCTCACAGCAACATCAAATTCTTGAGCTCAAGTAATCCTGAGGAGGCCTCTTGCCTCAGCCTCCCAAGTAGCTGGGACTATAGACACCAGCCACAATGCTGGGCTAGTTTTTCTATTTTTAGTAGAGATGGGGTCTTGCTTTTGTTCAGGCTGGTTTCAAACTCCTTGAGATCAGGCAATCCACCCATCTTGGTTTCCTATAGTGCTAGGATTACAGGCATGAGCCACCACTCCTGGCCTACAATATCTGACAAAATTTAAAGTTCAAAGTCCACCCTGTACACCAGTGTTAAGTTCAAGAAGTCCAACAAATAAGACACCTAAAATCCTAGCATTCCGGGAGGTCAAGGCCAGAGGAACCCTTGAGCTGAAGATTTTGAGAACAGTATGAGTAAGAGTGAGACCCCTATCTCCACAAAAAATAGAAAAATTAGCCAGGCATCAATAGTCTCAGCTACTTAGGAGGCTGAGGCAGGAGAATCGCTTGAGCCTGGAAGTATGAGGTTGCCGTGAGCTAGGCTCAGCCCACAGCACTCTAGCCTGAGCAACAGAGACCCTGTCTCAAAAAAGAAAAAAAAATCCAAGCTGGGCAAAATGTTAGCTGGATGTGGTGGCAGAGCCCTATAGTCCCAGCCATTTGAGAGACTGAACTGGGAGCATTGCTTGAGCCCAGGAGTCAGAGGTTGCAGTAAGCTATGATTGTGTCACTGAACCCCAGCCTGGGCAACAGAACAAAACCCTGTCCTTTATTTATTTATTTATTTATTTATTTATTTTGAGATAGAATCTCACTTTGTCACCCTCAGTAGAGTGCTGTGGTGTCAAAGCTCACAGCAATCTCCAACCTTTGGGCTCAAGCGATTGTCTTGCCCTAGCCTCCCGAGTAGCTGGGACTACAGGCACCCGCCACAACGCCTGCCTATTTTTAGAGACAGGGTCTCACTCTGGCTCAGGCTGGTCTCAAACCCATGAGCTCAGGCAATCCACCCGCCTCGGCCTTACAGAGTGCTGGGATTATAGGCGTGAGTCACTGTGACTAGCCTAAGACCCTGTCCTTTAAAAAAAAAAGAAAGAAAGAAAGAAAAAATAATAATAAAATAAAAAAATAAAAAGAAGAAGAAGAAGGGCAGCACCTGTAGCTCAGTGGGTAGGGTGCCGGCCCCATATACCGAGGGTGGCGGGTTCAAACCCAGCCCTGGCCGAACTGCAACAACAACAACAAAAAAAATAGCCGGTCATTGTGGCAGGCGCCTGTAGTCCCAGCTACTCAGGAAGCTGACGCAAGAGAATCGCCTAAGCCCAGGAGTTGGAGGTTGCATGAGCAGGGTGATGCTACGGCACTCTACCAAGGGTGACAAAGTAAGACTCTTTCTCTACAAAAAAAAAAAAGAAGAAGAAGAAGCAGGGCCCGGTGGCTCATGCCTGTAATCCTAGCATTTGGGGAGGCCAAGGTGGGTGGATTGCTTGAGCTCAGGAGTTTGAGGCTGCTGTGAGCTATAACGCCATGGCACTCTACCCAGGGTGACAGAGTGAGATGTCTATAAATAAATAAATAAATAAATAGGTCCAGCACCCAAAGCACTGTGGTTATGGCACCAGCCTCATACACCGAGGTTGGTGGGTTCGAACACGGCCGGGCCAGCTAAAGCAACAATGACAACTGCAACAACAACAACCAAAAAAGAAAAAAATAGCTGGACGTTGTGGTAGGGGGCTGTAGTTCCAGTTACTGGGGAGGCTAAGGCAAGAGAATCGCCTAAAGCCAGGAGTTTGAGGTTGCTGTGAGCTGTGACACCACTGCACCCTACCGAGGGCAACATAGCAAGACCCTACTTCAAATAAATAAATAAATAAATAAATGAAACTTTGGGTCTTCCAAGTTTAAGTCCAGTACCCCTATCAGAGAATAGGAACCAGCTAGTCAAGGCATAGGGCAGGGGGTGGAGGGCAAATGAGGATAGAGATGATAAAGATGGAGAAATACAGAGAGAATTTAGAAAATCAACAACTTGGTAACTGTGAATTATAGGGAGGCCATGTCTAAGGTGACCACAGAGTTGGGTCCCAGATGACAACGAGAATGTGTTAAAAATAGGGAAGAAAGGGGCGGCGCCTGTGGCTCAGTGAGTAGGGCGCCGGCCCCATATGCCGAGGGTGGTGGGTTCAAGCCCAGCCCCGGCCAAACTGCAACAAAAAAAAAAATAGCCGGGCGTTGTGGCGGGCGCCTGTAGTCCCAGCTGCTCGGGAGGCTGAGGCAAGAGAATCGCCTAAGCCCAAGAGTTAGAGGTTGCTGTGAGCTGTGTGATGCCACGGCACTCTACCGAGGGTGATAAAGTGAGACTCTGTCTCTACAAAAAAAAAAAAAAAAAAAAAAATAGGGAAGAAAGAAGTGAATGACTTGAACTTTGGAATCTGCTGCCCTCACAAGCACTGACAATTCTACTGCCCAACTACTGATCCGCACAGGATGTCCTCCTGGGTGGTACTGTGACAATACCTGCCACACCCCTCTAACTCAGAGCAGAATTGGGATTATGCTCAAAGGAGGAAATGACTCACTTCTCACTGCTTACACAGGGATTGGATAAAAAGCAATTCAGATTCCAAGCTACTCAGAAAAAATAAAAGGGAAGTCCAGGCAAGGGGGCCTTGGTAATAAAGATCTCAAGAGATGAGCTTCTATTACTCCACCAGTGACCATAGTTTTGGTGATCACTAGTGATCACTACTCCATTGATCTTATCTCCAACCTTTGTTTGCATAAAGACACATTTTACCAACAAAATGTGCTGCTGGAAAGGCCAGAAATGTTAATAACAGCTGAAGGCCCATAAAGTGGGGATAAGGAAAAAACCCTTCTATGGACATTAAGCTTTCCCCTGCCTATAATTCTCCAAACATTTGTCAGCTACAAGTAGCAACATGTATTATCAACTGCTTGCCTCTTCTCATTGCTGAGCAGTATTCCAATGGACGGTTATATCACCTGTGTGTCTGGCATTTATTCATTATGTCAGTATCTGGGCAAGGCCCCTGTTTTTGTTCTGTTCTTTAATTCTTACAATACTCTCTAGGAAATGGAGAAAGCTATTTCCCTCTATTTTTTTTTTTTTTTTTCCCGTAAAGATAGAGTCTCACTTTACTGCCCTCGGTAGAGTGCCGTGGCGTCACACGGCTCACAGCAACCTCCAGCTCTTGGGCTTATGTGATTCTCTTGCCTCAGCCTCCCGAGCAGCTGGGACTACAGGCGCCCGCCACAACACCCAGCTATTTTTTTGTTGCAGTTTGGCCGGGGATGAGTTTGAACCCGCCACCCTCGGTATATGGGGCCGGCGCCCTACTCACTGAGCCATAGGCACCGCCCTATTTCCCTCCATTTTATAAATTAGGAAACAGAGCTAAAAAAGTCAGTTTCCCCCATGTCATTCTAGTTAAATGGCCTGCAGAGCCATTTAAAGCCAAGCCATCTAACTACATTTCTATGCTACCTGTCAGGAAATCTACAGAAGTGTGTTCAAGACCACACTGATGGGAAGATACCACTACTACCTATTCCTGTTGAAACAGGTAATCTGGCTCAGCGCCTGTAGCTCAGCAGCTAGGGCACCAGCCACATACACCACCAGAGCTGGTGGGTTTGAATCCAGCCAGGGCCTGCCAAACACCAATGACAACTACAACCAAAAAATAGCTGGGCATTGTGGTGGGTGCCTGTAGTCCCAGCTACTTGGGAGGCTGAGGCAAGAGAATCCCTTAAGCCCAAGAGTTTGAGGTTCTGTGAGCTATGATGCCACAGCACTTTCTCCAGGGCAACATAGTGAGATTCTGTCTCAAAAAAATAAATAAATAACAGGTAATCTAATAGCCAACCAACCCTCCAGACAGTATTTTATTTATTTATTTTTTTATTTATTTATTTTTTTTTTTTTTGGAGACAGAGTCTCACTTGGTCACCCTTGGTAGAGTGCCAGGGCATCTTAGCTCACAACAACCTCAAACTCTTGGGTTCAAGTAATCCTCTTGCTTCAGCCTCCCAAGTAGCTGGGATTATAGGTGCTGGCCACAATACCTGGCTATTTTTTTTTTTTTGTTTGTTTGTTTTTTTGTAGAGACAGAGTCTCACTTTATGGCCCTCGGTAGAGTGCCGTGGCCTCACACAGCTCACAGCAACCTCCAACTCCTGGGCTTAAGCGATTCTCTTGCCTCAGCCTCCTGAGTAGCTGGGACTACAGGCGCCCACCACAACGCCCAGCTATTTTTTGGTTGCATTTCAGCCGGGGCCGTGTTTGAACCGGCCACCCTCGGTATATGGGGCCGGCGCCTTACCGACTGAGCCACAGGCGCCGCCCTATTTTTTTTTTTTTTTTGAGACAGGGTCTCACTTCTTGCTCAGGCTGGTTTCAAATTTGTGAGCTCAAGCAATCCACCTGCCTCGGCCTCCCCAGTGCTGGGACTACAGAGGTGAGCCACTGCGTCCAGCCTCTCCTCCAGACAGTATTTTTTTTTTGCAATTTTTGGCCAGGGCTGGGTTTGAACACGCCACCTCGGCATATGGGGCCCAGTGCCCTACTCCTTTGAGCCACAGGCGCTGCCCCTCCAGACGGTATTTTAACAGTAGATTTGGGGGCACCCATAGCTCAGTGGTTAGGGCACTAGCCACATGCTCCACAGCTGCAGGGTTTGAACCCGGCCTGGGCCTGCAAAATAAAAACAAAAACAAACAAAAAATATCAGCGGAGTGTTGTGGTGGGCACCTGTAGTCTCAGCTACTAGGGAGGCTGAGACAAGAGAATCACTTGAGCCCAAGAGTTTGAGGTTGGTGTGAGCTATGATGCTACAGCACTCTACCGAGGGTGACAAAGTGAGACACTGTCGCAATAAAAAAAAAAAAAGTAAATTTTACACTGGGCACAGTGACTCATGCCTGCAATCACAACACTCTGGGAGGCTGATACAGGCAGATAGCTTGAGCTCAGGAGTTCTAGACCATTCTGAGCAAAAGCAAGACCCTGTATCTACTAAAAAAAAAAGAACAAAAGAAAGAAAAAAAAATTAGCCAGGCATTATGGCAGATGCCTGTACTCTCAACTACTTGGAAGGCTGAGGCATGAGAATCACTTCTTTTTTTTTTTTTAAGAGACAGTCTCACTTTATCGCCCTTGGTAGAGTGCTATAGTGTCACAGCTCACAGCAACCCAGCAACCTCCAATTCCTGGACTTAGGAGATTCTCTTGCCTCAGCCTCCCGAGTAGCTGGGACTACAGGTGCCCGCCACAATGCCCAGCTAAGGATCACTTAAGCCCAGGAGTTTCAGGTTGCTGTGAGCTATGATGATGCCACAGCACTCTACCCAAGGTGACAGACTCTGTCTCACAAATAAATAAATAAATAAAAAGTAGATTTTGCTGCTACAAGCACACAGCCAGATAACAGCCTTCAAACTAAGCCCTCACAGCCCAGCAAGTGGGGAGACAAAGAGTGCCAAATGACAGCACACTGGGGTGTGTCCCCACAGAACAGCCTGAGCAAGAGGACAGATGTAGTTCTCCCTCAAACACCACGGCCCAAAGAAACCACACATCTTTCTAGTTCTTTCAAATAAGGTTTAGGTTTTTTTCACATTAGATCATCTGAATTTCAGCAAAAGCAAATCAGAGCACCAATCCTCAGATACCCCTGTGCTATGGTTGCCTGAAATGATAATAGGCACTGCACCCTCTCAGAAAAAAAACCCTATAAACTCTCAACCTTCTGATCTCTCGTGTCCTAAGTGACAAGTCAGGAACAAGGTTATCGAAACAGAAAAGGAGAATAATCATTTCTATTTTTTTCCCCAGCACACAAATGAGGTGGTAAATGCTTTCGATGTTTTCTTACCATACTAGTGTTGCTACACAGGGAAATCGAAATTGTAGCTAGAATCATTTCCTTATACATATATAAAAAAAAAATCCCCTGGCTGGAGAAAATAGACTCAGATAAAAATGAATGAGAAAGGAATTATGACTGCTCCTTCCCAAACGGGATGTGTATTTTCCCTAGGGTGACTCAGAGGTAGGTTGCGTTGCAGCTTCTTTGGAAGGGGCAGCCAACTCCTTTGCTCTTGGTTAGTTATTAATACTTCAGCAGTCCCTTAGCAACAAAAGGCCATTTGCTTGACAGCAGGATAGAGTGTAGATGCTATTAATGTACTTTACGTGGAATGCAAAGGAGACTTCAAAAGGTCCCTCTCAAAGCAAGGAGAAAGAAGCACCTAGATTTGGATTTTATGTGGAGGAATTCTATATAGAGAAAAGCAGAAATGAGGAACATAATACTACAGGTTTTCAATCTCAATGAAGCTCTTGTTATCTTTTTTCCCTTGAAAGAAAGATAATGAAAAAAGAATTCCCTGGGACTTGTAGCAAAAGCAGACACAACTCTCAACCCAATTGCTCTACTTTTTCTTTCATTTATTTATTTATTTTTTGAGACAGAGTCTCACTATGTCACCCTTGGTAGAGTGCCATGACATCACAGCTCACAGCAATCTCAATCTCCTGGGCTTAAAGGATTCTCCTGCCTCAGCCTCCCAAGTAGCTGGGACTACAGGCACCTGCCACACACCTGGCTATTTGTTGTTGTTATTGTTGCAGTTGTCATTGCTGTTTAGCTAGCCTGAACCGGGTTCAAACCCGCCAGCCTTGGCATATGTGGCCAGCACCCTACTCACTGAGCTACGGGCACTGACCTGCTCTACTTTTTTTTAAGTGTGGGTGAGCCCTGGACTCTTTGACACTCCACCTACCACTGTTTACTGATTTTTAACTGGCTAGGTGGTGAGGGTGTGCAGTTCAGATTTCAACTTCTATTCCTAGAGGAAACAGACAAGAAACTCCTCCAGGGGAAATTCCTTGAACCCAGAACTGCTAGGGCTTCTATAAACACTGATCCAGGAGCTCTCAGAAGTCTGGGGATATCAGAGCTCCTCTCTCCTGGAGAATAGAATAAACATCATATAGTCAGTCAATCGGTGGGAAGAAACTACATTAACGGGGTCTTTCGTAACACTTTACTTGCAACACCTTCTCTTAGGTAAGGAGTTGACCAGTGAGTGAAATACAAGTTAATCTAGTGCCCCTTGACCAAGCCACATCCCTTTGGCTTTATACTGGATGGCTGAATAATGGCAATAACAATCCTATTTCTCTGCATCCTCCCTCCCTTCCCTCCCAGAGGAAACTGGCATGTTACAGATTACAAGAGAGTTCAAAGCTCTCTCGGCTCAAAACGAACCACTTTCCGGGCGGCACCTGTAGCTCAGTCGGTAAGGCGCCGGCCCCATATACCGAGGGTGGCGGGTTCAAACCCGGCCCCTGCCAAACTGCAACCAAAAAAAAAAAAAAATAGCCGGTCGTTGTGGTGGGCGCCTGTAGTCCCAGCTACTCGGGAGGCTGAGGCAAGAGAATCGCTTAAGCCCAGGAGTTGGAGGTTGCTGTGAGCTGTGTGAGGCCACGGCACTCTACCGAGGGCCATAAAGTGAGACTCTGTCTCTACAAAAAAAAAAAAAAAAACGAACCACTTTCCAATGGAAAAAAATATATATTAAAAAAGCTTCCTACAATCCCAATCCTTTCACAGGTTGAGTGGTTCTGAGGAGGAGAGGAGCCTTTTAGTTATTGTCCAAGACAGGGCTCACTGCCTCTCCGCAGCTACTTTTTTTTTTTTTTAAAAAGCAGTGACTCAGGATCATGCACCTATTAGCCTCTTGTCGAAATCTAAATCCGATCCCACCGCCCCAAAACGAAAAATTGCCACTTTAGCAGCTCAAGCGAACCCATTTAGAACCTCAGAACAAATGCACCTTGGCCCGCGTCGGGCTCGTTGCCTCTGCCCCCAGCCCACCCTGGCTGAAGGTCTGGACCCAGGAGAGGCAGGAGAGATGCTAAAGCCACATTTTAGCCTCCGGAGGCACCGCGGCCTTGAGAACCTGTCTGTGAACTTGACCCGGGAGGGCGGCCCCCCAAGAGCAGGCAAGGACCAAGGTCCGCCCTCAGACTGCAGCGGAAACTGGGGCCTTGGCCGAGGGGACCCGAGTCTACGTTCGCTCACATAGGGGCCAGAAGTACCGTCGCCTTTGCGACAGGGAACTGTGACCTGACAGACTCCCGACCTCCCCAGCAGCCGCCTAGCCCAGAACCCGGTGGGTCGCGACTTCCGCGCAAGCCCCGCCCTTCAACGATTGCACCTCCGCCTGGGATGCCTGCCATTGGACGAGGGGAGTGGCTCGAGGCTCGCCTGTTCGGATGGCACCCAATGGAAGCTGTGGGGCAGGCCCAGAGGGCGGAGACAGGGCGGAGGGAGGCGGTCCGGAGATTGACGCTCCAGAGATACCCGAGAAGCAGCGCCAGGCTGCGGGAGGTGGCAGCGACCCCCGAGGTGCGCCAAGTTGATCTGGCCGCTGCGGTTACCCCGGCCGTGGGGACCCCCGCTCCAAGCTGGGAAACCGGTCCTCGACTCACCCTTGCCTCTAGAATAACTGACTGAGTTGAGGGGTGTCCCTCCTTTTAGGAATGGAGCCTCCCCCCACCTCTGAGGAAGAATGAAGAGGTCCCTCACCCTGCAGAGACTTGAGCGGAAGAGCCACGCCGCTTGTTCTCTGAGCCCGCCAGACTCCTTCCAACCCTCGCGCCCCCTCTAGCCGCCTGGAAAAGACCTCCTTCCTGCCATGTTCCTACATGTCTCCCAAGAATGGAGTGATTAATTTTTCCTCTCCCCTCGCCCCACAGTAAGAATTCCCAAAGGGCACGCACCAGCGCCTGGAGCAAACCCTACCTGCAATCCCCGCCGCGGCGAGGAGCAGGGCGACGGCCCAGCGCAGCCTCCAGCCACCGAGCCCCATTCTCGCAGCCTCTTCCCGTAACGTCCCGATCTGGATTACGACGCCGCGGTGTCTAAGCTGGGAACTCAAGCTTCGCACGGCTGCATGTGTACCCGAGTCATTCGCCGCAACATATCTAGGCGAGGTTTCCCGTGAGGGGAGGAGTTTTCAGTGGGGTGATTTTCAAAAGTCTTCACCTCACCGCGGGAGGAGGAGTTTCGAACCGCCGATGTGACTTCTGCTTCTTAACCCTTGAAGTCCTGGCTCGAATTCCAGTCCTCCCAAAGCGGCTCCAGGGCAGGCGGCTGAATTCCTTGCACAAGTACTAGGGTCTTGGGTCAAGAGCCGACCTACAAATCCAAAATGCGTCTCCTGAAACATTCGTATGAAATTACTCAACTTTTAACTGCCACCTTTCTGTTTGCTTCCAGAGGAAAGATAACAACTGTCCTTTCATATAGCCTAAGGATAATCTTCTCTCTGCCTTAAAAGGAAAAATTAAAAATATTAACACACACACACACTTCTACATTGCCTCATTTTCTAGGAATTGTATGAAGGTTTTTAGCTTAGTTTTTATTTTTATGTTGTTTTAGATGGTTATTCCAATTTGCCTTATGAACAGTGATCAATGAGAAATTTAAATTATTTATTTATTTATTATTTTTTTTTTTTTTTGTAGAGACAGAGTCTCACTTTATCGTCCTCGGTAGAGTGCCATGGCATCACACAGCTCACAGCAACCTCCAACTCCTGGGCTGAAGCGATTCTCTTGCCTCAGCCTCCCAAGCAGCTGGGACTACAGGCGCCTGGCACAACGCCCAGCCATTTTTTGGTTTGCAGTTCAGCCGAGGCCGGGCTCGAACCCGCCACCCTCGGTATATGGAGCCGGCGCCTCACTGACTGAGCCACAGGCGTCGCCCGAGAAATTTAAATTATTTAAACAAAAATTGTTTTGTGGGCAGAGCCTGTGGCTCAAAGGAGTAGGGCACTGGCCCCATATGCTGGAGGTGGTGGGTTCAAACCCAGCCCCAGACAAAACTGCAAAAAAATAAAAAATTGTTTTGTGGGATCCAGCACTTGGACAAATTATGAACAAACACATCTCAAAAATCAATTGACCCGATATTTGGGGTAAGGATATAAATATTGATTTATCCTTTTAGGAACAGTTGAACACACAAGGAGGGTGGCTTTCTCTTCCCAAAGCAAAAATCCAAACAAAACATAGTTTCACAGTTGAACTTGACTGCCTACATTACAGACAGCTGATGTGAAGAAAAACTTTTAGAACCAAGGAGTCTTTTTGGCGATTCATTGGGTTGCCAAAGGCCCCTTGCCAAAAAGGCAAATGTCAGAAACTTGCCTGAACCCCACAAAAGATTTAACAGTCTTACAGAGTTCCCCCAGGAATGAGCTGGAGTTCTCTGGGATTTTGAAAACTGAATTAATTAGCAGGCATCCTCAAACTTTTTTTTTTTTTTGTAGAGACAGAGTTTCACTTTATTGCCCTCAGTAGAGTGCCGTGGCATCACACAGCTCACAGCAACCTCCAACTCCTGGGCTTAGGAGATTCTCCTGCCCCAGCCTCCCGAGTAGCTGGAACTACAGGCGCCTGCCACAACACCCGGCTATTTTTTTGTTGCAGTTTGGCTGGGGCTGGGCCTGAACCCGCCACCCTCGGTATATGGGGCCAGTGCCCTGCTCACTGAGCCACAGGCGCCGCCCCATCCTCAAACTTTTTAAACAGGGGGCCAATTCACTGTCCCTTGCTGGACTATAGTTAAAAAAAAAACAAAACTATGAACAAATTGCTATGCACACTGCACATATCTTATTTTGAAGTAAAAAAAACAAAACAGGAACAAATACAATCACACAGCTTCATGTGGCCCGCGGGCCACAGTTTGAGGACCCCTGAATTAGAGAGTTCTAATGTCTCAGCAGGATTGTAAGAAAACCCAGGAGAAGGGCGGCACCTTGGCTCAGTTAGTAGGGCACCGGCCCCATATACCGAGGGTGGTCAGTTCAAACCCGACCCAGGCCAAACTACAACAAAAAATAGTCAGGCATTGTGGGGGGCAGCTGTAGTCTCAGCTACTCAGGAGGCTGAGGCAAGAGAATTGCCTAAGCCCAAGAGCTGGAGTTTGCTGAGAGCTGTGATGCTACGACACTCTACCAAGGGCGACAAAGTGAGACTCTGTCTCTAAAAAAAGAAAGAAAGAAAACCTAGGGGAAGAGGCAGAAAAGAGAAAAAGTTGACAATTCAAACTTCAGAAAGAAAAACAGTGATTAATCCAGAAGAAGAAATTTATAAGAACTGGGCAGTTGGGCGGCGCCTGTGGCTCAAAGGAGTAGGGCGCTGGCCTCATATGCCGCAGGTGGCGAGTTCAAACCCAGCCCTGGCCAAAAACTGCAAAATAAATAAATAAATAAATAAATAAATAAAAAGAACTGGGCAGTTAAGGACCCAAATGCAGAATCAGACAAAACATAAACAAATAAATTATCTTTCTCAGCCTGTAAAGGAGGCCATAATAGGGCGGCGCCTGTGGCTCAGTTGGTAAGGCGCCGGCCCCATATACCGAGGGTGGCGGGTTCAAGCCCAGCTCCGGCTGAACTGCAACCAAAAAATAGCTGGGCGTTGTGGCGGGTGCCTGTAGTCCCAGCTATTCGGGAGGCTGAGGCAAGAGAATCGCTTAAGCCCAGGAGTTGGAGGTTGCTGTGAGCTGTGTGATGCCATGGCACTCTACCGAGGGTGATAAAGTGAGACTCTGTCTCTTAAAAACAAACAAACAAACAAAAAAAAAAACAGGAGGCCATAATAATGCTTGTTTCAGCCAGGCAAGGTGGCTCATGCCTGTAATCCTAGCACTCTGGGAGGCAGAGGCAAGTGGATTGCCTGAGCTCACAGGACGGAGACCAGCCTGAGCCAGAGCCAGACCTAATCTCTAAAAATAGCCGAGCATTGTGGTGGGTGCCTGTAGACCCAGCACTTGGGAG
This sequence comes from Nycticebus coucang, assembly GCF_027406575.1. Classification (NCBI taxonomy): domain Eukaryota; kingdom Metazoa; phylum Chordata; class Mammalia; order Primates; family Lorisidae; genus Nycticebus; species Nycticebus coucang. The sequence continues at coordinate 64,915,262 of NC_069782.1, read as the reverse complement.
GCTGAGGTAGCTGTGAGCTGTGACGCCATAGCACCTACCTAGGGCAACAAAGTGAAACTCTGTCTCAAAAAAAACAAAATGCTTGTTTCTCCTATTTGACAGGTTCAGTGTCAAGGCTGAATATAATTAGCAATTGTGAGGGAGAGTTTACAAAGATATGAAAGTGCTATGAATTGTTGCAGCATTGCTAAATGTGTCCCCATTAAATCCCATCACTTATGCTTTGGTTAAAAAAAAAAAATCAGGGGCGGCACCTGTGACTCAGTGAGTAGGGTGCCGGCCCCATATGCTGAGGGTGGTGGGTTCAAACCCAGCCCCGGCCAAACTGCAACAAAAAAATAGCCGGGCATTGTGGCGGGCACCTGTAGTCCCAGCTACTCGGGAGGCTGAGGCAGGAGAATCGCCTAAGCCCAGTTGGAGGTTGCTGTAAAGCCGTGTGACGCCACGGCACTCTACCGAGGGCAATAAAGTGAAACTCTGTCTCTACAAAAAAAAAAAATCAGGGGGCAGCGCCTGTGGCTCAGCTGGTAGGGTGCTGCCCCCATATACTGGTTCAAACCCAGCCCTGGCCGAACTGCAACAGGAAAATAGCTGGGCGTTGTGGTCAGTGACTGTCGTCCCAGCTACTTTGGTGGCTGAGGCAAGGGAATCACCTGAGCCCAGGAGTTGGAGGTTGCTGTGAGCTGTGACACCATACTGAGGGCAATAAAATGAGACTCAGTCTCTAAAAAAAAAAAAAACACTTAAAAAAAATCAGAATAACTTTTTTTTTGAGACAGAGTCTCACTTTGTCTCCTTCGGTAGAGTGCCATGGCATCATAGCTCATAGCAACCTCAACTCTTGGGCTCAAGTGATTCTCTTGCCTCAGCATCCGAAGTAGCTGGGAGTACAGGTACCTGCCTGGCTATATATGTGTGTGTATGTGTGTATGTATATATATATATATATATTTTTTTTTTTTTTTTTTTTTTAAAGAGACTGGGGTGGTGGGGAGGATTTCACTCTTGCTCAGGCTGGTCTTAAACCCCTGAGCTCAGGCAACCCACCTGCCTCAGCTTCCCAGAGTCCTAGGATTACAGGTGTGAGCCACTGTGCCCAGCCCAGAATACTTTCCATTGTTTTTTTGTTTGTTTGAGACAGAATCTTGCTATGTTGCCCAGGCTAGAATGCTATGGCCTCACATCTCACAGCAACCTCAAACTCCTGGGCTTAAGAGATCATCCTCTTGGGTGGCACTTGTGGCTCAGTGAGTAGGGTGCCAGCCCCATATACCGAGGGTGGCAAGTTCAAACCCAGCTGAATTGCAACAAAAAAATAGCCGGGTGTTGTGGTGGGCACCTGCAGTCCCAGCTGCTCAGGAGGCTGAGGCAGGAGAATCGTGGAAGCCCAAGAGCTGGAGGTTGCTGTGAGTCCTGTGACGTCATGGCACTCTACCGAGGGCGGTAAGTGAGACTCTGTCTCTACAAAAAAATAAGAGAGATCATCCTCTTGCCTCAGCCTCTCCAGTAGTGGGGATTATAGGTGCCCACCACAATGTACTGCTAGTTTTTCTATTTTAGTAGAGACAGGGTCTCACTCTTGCTCAGGCTAGTCTTTGACTCCTAAACTCAAGCAATCCACCCACTTCTGCCTCCCAAAGTGCTAGGACTGTAAGGTAAGCCATCACTTTCAGCCTTCTTTTTTCCCCTTTCTTTCTTTTTTTTTGAGACCGAGTCTCATTATGTCGCCCTCAGTAGAGTGCTGCGCTGTCACAGCTCACAGCAACCTCTAACTCTCTTGGGCCTTTTTTTTTTATAGCTGTGTACATTAATGTGATCATGGGGCATCATACACTGGTTTTATAGACCGTTTGACCCATTTTCATCACACTGGTTAACATAGCCTTCCTGGCATTTTCTTAGTTACTGTGTTAAGACATTTATATTCTACATTTACTAAATTTCACATGTACCCTTGTAAGATGCACCACGGGTGTAATCCCACCAATCACCCTCCCTCTGCCCATCCTCCCCCCTTCCTCCTCTCTTTCTCCCCCTTCCCCACATTCTTAGGTTATAACTGGGTTACAGCTTTCTTTTTTTTTTTTTTGTAGAGACAGAGTCTCACTTTATGGCCCTCGGTAGAGTGCCATGGCATCACACAGCTCACAGCAACCTCCAACTCCTGGGCTTAAGCGATTCTCTTGCCTCAGCCTCCCGAGTAGATGGGACTACAGGCGCCCGCCACAACGCCCAGCTATTTGGGTTACAGCTTTCATATGAAAGCCATAAATTAGTTTCATAGGAGGGCTGAGTACATTGGATACTTTTTCTTCCATTCTTGAGATACTTTACTAAGAAGAATATATTCCAGCTCCATCCATGTAAACATGAAAGAGGTAAAGTCTTCATCTTTCTTTAAGGCTGCCTAATATTCCATGGTGTATGTATACCACAATTTATTAATCCATTCGTGGATCGATAGGCACTTGGGCTTTTTCCATGACTTAGCAATTATGAATTGGGCTGCCTTCTGATACAAATATCTGTTATAATGTGATTTTTGGTCTTCTGGGTATATACCTAGTAGAGGAACTATAGGATTGAATGGCAGATCTATTTTTAGATCTCTAAGTGTTCTCCAAACATCTTTCCAAAAGGAATGTATTAATTTGCATTCCCACCAGCAATGTAGAAGTGTTCCCTTTTCTCCACATCCACGCCAACATCTCTGGTCTTGGGATCTTGTGATATGGGCTAATCTTACTGGAGTTAGATGATATCTCAAAGTAGTTTTGATTTGCATTTCTCTGATGATTAAAGATGATGAGCATTTTTTCATATGTCTGTAGGCCGTGCACCTGTCTTCTTCAGAGAAGTTTCTCTTCAAGTCCCTTGCCCAGCCTGCAATGGGATCACTTTTTCTTTTCTTGCTTATACGTTTGAGTTCTCTGTGGATTCTGGTTATTAAACCTTTGTCAGAGACATAACCTGCAAATATCTTCTCCCATTCTGAGGGCTGTTTGCTTTCTTTACTTACTGTGCTCTTGGCTGTGCAGAAGCTTTTTAGTTTGATCAGGTCCCAGTAGTGTATTTTTGAAGCTGCTTCGATTGCCCAGGGGGTCCTCCTCATAAAATACTCGCCCAGACCCATTTCTTCAAGGGTTTTCCCTGCACGCTCTTCTAGTATCTTTATAGTTTCATGTCTTAAGTTTAAATCTTTAATTCAGTGAGAGTCTATCTTAGTTAATGGTGAAAGGTATGGGTCCAGTTTCAGTCTTCTACGGTTGCCATCCAGTTCACCCAGCACCATTTGTTAAATAGGGAATCTTTTCCGCACTGAATGTTTTTAATTGGCTTGTCAAAGATCAAATAATGGTAAGTAGTTGGATTCATCTCTTGGTTCTCTATTTTGTTCCAGACATCTACTTCTCTGTTTTTGTGCCAGTACCATGCTATTTTGATCACTATCGATTTATAGTATAGTATGAGGTCGGGTAGCGTGAACTCTCTTGGGCTTAAGCAATTCTCTTGCCTCAGCCTCCCAAGTAGCTGGGACTATAAGAACCTGCCACAATGCCCTGGTACTTTTTGGTTGTAGTTGTCATTGTTGTTTGCCAGGCCCTAGGCCAGGTTCAAACCCACCAGGTCTGGTATATGTGGCTGACACCCTAGCCGCTGAGCTACAGAAATGGAGCCTTTTTTTGTTTGTTTGTTTTTTTTTTTTGAGACAGAGTCTTACTCCTTTCCCCAAGCTAGAGTCTAGAATGCCCTGGCATCAGCCTAGTTCATAGCAACCTCAAACTCCTGGGTTTAGGAGTTTGACTCATCCTCCTTGCCCAACAGAATATCCTGCTCATTTTTCTATTTTTATTAGAGACAGGGTCTCTTTCTTGCTCAGACCAGTCTCTAACTCCTGAGATCAAGGGATTCTGCTGCTTCAGCATCCCAGAGTGCTAGGATTACAAGTGTGAGCCACCACCTCCAGAAGTGATTTCCCTTTATTAAAATTAAAAGACATAAAAAGCTCAGTTTGGATTGTGTGTCTAGCTCTCTCTTTATCTACCCGGTGATAACACTTGCTCCCCAATAGGACTAGACAGAGTTACCAGAAAGGAACTCTCTTCCCAGAGGAGACTTGGTTTAAATTGTCCCTAGAGCTGCCCTGAAACAGCCACAAAAGATCTGAAAAGGGCATTCTTGGCTGGGTACAGAGATATAGCATTCTGGGAGCCTGAGGCGGATGGATTGCTTGAGGTCAGGAGTTCAAGACCAGCCTAAGCAAGAGTGAGACCCCATCCATGCTAAAAAAAAAAAAAAGGGTGGCACCTGTGGCTCAGTCGGTGAGGCGCCGGCCCCATATACCAAGGGTGGCGGGTTCAAACCCGGCCCCGGCTGAACTGCAACAAAAAAATAGCCGGGTGTTGTGGCGGGTGCCTATAGTCCCAGCTACTCAGGAGGCTGAGGCAAGAGAATCGCTTAAGCCCAGGAGTTGGAGGTTGCTGTGAGCTGTGTGATGCCACGGTGCTCTACCGAGGGCCATAAAGTGAAACTCTGTCTCTACAAAAAAAGAAAAAATAGAAAAAACTAATGGCTTGCTGGTGGGCATCCGTGGTCCCAGCTACTCAGGAGGCTGAGGCAAGAGGATCACTGGAGCCCAGGAGTTTGAGGTTGCTGTGAGCTATAATGACACCATGGCACTCTACCCAGGGTGACAGAGTGAGACTCAGTCTCAAAAACAAAAATAAAAAAGTGCATTTCCAGGGTGTCAAAACCTGGCCAAGGTTTGAAAGACGTATTTCTCTGCCTGTGACTTCCCCCTTGAAATGTCAAGATCTCTTCTCTCTCTGCCACGTATGGCCATGGTCATATATAGACCTGAGGACAATGTCTCTGTTTAATTTTTCTTTTCTTTTCTTTTTTTTTCTTTTAGAGACAGAGTCTCACTTTATTGCCCTCAGTAGAGTGGTGTGGTGTCACCTGCCTCAGCCTCCGGAACAGATGGGACTACAGGTGCTCATCAGAACGCCTGGCTATTTTTTTGTTGCCGTTTGGCTGGGGCCAGGTTCGAACCCACCACCCTCGGTATATGGGGCTGGCACCCTACCCACTGAGTCACAGGTGCTGCCCTTGGTTTAATTTTTCTATTTCTATTTCTTGAAACTTCCGTTCTCTCTCTTGTAACTAGCTCACAAAGGTTCTTGTGAAGATTAAGTAAGTTATTACACATAAAATGACTAGAAGCTAGGCAAGGTAGCTTGTGCCTGTAATTCCAGGAGTTCTAGACCAGCCTGAGCAAGACTAAGATCCCATCTCTACAAAAAAAATAGAAAAATTTATCTGGGTCTCTGGTGTGCCCCTGAAGTGCTAGCTATTTAGAAGGCTGAAGCAGGAGGATCACTGAAGCCCAGGAATGTGAGGTTGCTGTGACCTACACTCATGCCACTGCACTGTACACAGTACTACAGACAGTCTGACTCAAAAAAAAAAAAAAAATTGACTAGAGCCAAAATTGGTGCATAATAAACACCATGTATGGGTTTGCCTTTGCTTTTGCCTTTGGCTGCTTTTGTGTTACAATTGCATCATTTTTTTTTTTTTTTTAGACAGAGTCTTAAGCTGTCGCACTGGGTAGAGTGCTGTAGCATCATAGCTCACAGCAAACTCAAACTCTTGGGCTCAAGCAATCCTCTTGCCTCAGCCTCCCATGTAGCTGGGACTACAAGCACCTGCCACAACACCTGGCTATTTTTAGAGACGGGGTCTCGCTCTTGCTCAGGCTGGTCTCGAACCTGTAAGCTCAGGCAATCCACCTACCTCGGCCTCCCGGAGTGCGGGGACTATAGGCATAAGCCACCTAGCCAAGTTTCTGAATCTTACTTTTGTCATGGCTTTGGTAATTGGAAATTCAAATTTGTCCTAGGCTTCCAGTCCCTTCCTTACAAACAAAACACCTAGGCCAGGTGGTAAGCCTGTAATCCCAGCACTCTGGGAGGCCAAGGCAGGTGGATTGCTTGAGTTTAGGAGTTTGAGACCAGCCTGAGCAAGAGCAAGACCCCTTGGGCATTGTGGTGGTGCCTGTAGTTCCAGTTTCTGGAAGGTGAAAGCAAAGAGAATCACTTTGAGCCCAAGACTTTGAGGTTGCTGTGAGCTATCACACTCTACCCAGGGAAACAGAGTGAGACTGTCTCAAATCAATCAATCAATCAATCAAACAAACAAAACAGAACACCTAACTCAAAAGCAAACCTGTATCAAGAACCCAGAGAGTGTTGGTTTAGGGAGACTCAAAACACATACAGACACCACCTCATCTCAAGGACTTTAGGAGTGAGAACAGGGCAAGATATTTCTATAAACAGGATCACATGAAGTACAAAAAAATACATACTTCTTGTATCAGAAGTTGGGAGCCTACTAGACTTAAGTTTATTTTATTTATTTATTTTTATTTTATTTTATTATTATTATTATTATTTTTGTAGAGACAGAGGCTCACTATATTGCCCTTGGTAGAGTGCCGTGATGTCACAGCTCATAGCAACCTCAAACTCTTGGGTTTAGGCAATTCTTTTGCCTCAGCCTCCTGAGTAGCTGGGACTACAAGGCGCCCACCACAATGCCCAGCTAGCTGTCGTTGTTTAGCAGACTCGGGCTGGGTTCGAACTGGCCAGCTCTGGTGTATGTGGCTGATGCCCTAGCCACTGAGCTACAGGTGCTGAGCCTATTTAAGTTTATTTTATTTATTTATTTATTTTTGAGTACATTGTATACTTCTTTATTTTAAAATAAAAAGATTAAAACACTCTGTAGGGCTCTGATACAAAAAGAACACAGGACAGAAGATAAATACAAGGCCTCCACTTTAGGAATTATGTTGTTCAAAACAATGGTGAAATCGACAGACTACCATGGATACTACATTCACAAGCAGGTATTTTACATATATGCTATGTTAAGATTAATTTATTTAAGTTTATTTTGAGTAAGTGAAACATTCCATGGTTCAAAGATAAAAAGACTGCCTAATATCAGGAGTAAGACAAGGAATGCCCCCTTATTACCACTTCTGTTCAACATAGCATTCAAAGATCTAATGAGAGCAATTAGGCAAGAAAAGGAAATAAAAAGCATCTAGATTAGAAAAGAAGAAAGAAAATTATCACTGTTCACAGATGACATGCTCTGTGGGGTGACAGAGCTCCCCACATGAAGCACATGAAGTGAGCCTGGTAAGGGTTTATTGGCTTTTGCTAACACAGAAGCCATCTTTTCTGTGTGTAGTCAATTATTCCTGGGCCCATCAACATTGCAAGAGCGAGCTCACACCTGTAGCAAAGCTGCTGACTCTCTCGCGCCTCTGATCACGCAACATGCTCTTATATGTAGAAAACCTTAAAGATTCCACACACCCACCCCAAAGCCTGTTAGAACAAATAAATGAATTCAGCGAAGTTGCAAGATACAAAATCAATACACAGGGTGGTGCCTGTGGCTCAGTGAGTAGGGTGCCGGCCCCATATACCGAGGGTGGCGGGTTCAAACCCAGCCCCGGCTGAACTGCAACCAAAAAGAAAAAAAAACAAAATCAATACACAAATAATAGCTGCATTTCTAAATCTTGGCAAGAAACAATCCAAAAAATAATTTTATTATTTTTTTGAGACAGAGTCTCACTTTGTCACCCTTGCTAGAGTGCCATGATATCACAGCTCACAGCAGCCTCAAATTCTCGGGCTTAAGCAATTCTCTTGCCTCAGCCTCCCAAGTACCTGGGACTACTGGTGCCCACCACAGTGCCCGGCTATTTTTAGAGACAGGGTCTCAATCTTGCTCAGGCTGGTCTGCAACCTGTGAGCTCAGGGCAATCCACCAGCCTCAGCCTCCCAGAGTGCTAGGATTACAAGGCATGAGCCACCATATCAGTGCCCCCCAAAATAAATTAGCTGGGGTGCAGTGGCTATCCTAGCACTCTGGGAGCCCAAGGCAGGTGGATTACCTGAGCTCAGGAGTTCAAGACCAGCCTTGCAAAAGCAAGACCCCATCTCTACTGAAAATAGAAAAACTATCCGGGGATTGTGTCAGGCACCTATAGACCCAGCTACTCAGGAGGCCGAGGCAGGAGAATCACTCGAACCTAGAAATGTGAGGTTGCTGTGAGCTGTGATGCCATAGCACTCTACCCAAGGCGACAGAGTGAGACTCTGCCTCAAAACCCCCCCAAACAAATAAACAAGAAAGTCTGCTACTTGGACGTAGGCCAATGGAATAGAAGAGAGCTCAGAAATAAGAGGCATGAAATGGCTCCTGCCTATACTCCCAGCACTTTGGAAGGTCAAGGCAGGAGAGGAGGAACAGTCAGATGCTATGTCTATTTTGGCTGAGATTCCATGGGTGTTCCTAAGACCAAGATCAGGCTTCCATTGACCAAGAGTGTCTCCAGCCATGGGGCCTCCTAGGCATGGCAGACTCAGGCTTCAGTCTCCAAGCAGTGGGCACATCAGCTGTGCATCAGCTGGGAACAGACACATGTTATCTGGCATTTCCGTGGCTGGAAGATCCAAGGTTGAGAGAAAGACATTGGCAAGAACAAAGATGGGCTGGACTCCAGGACTGCAACTATCCAAGTAGCAAGCGGTTACATCTGGATCCATGCACCACTAGGTCCTGGTCTGTTCTGGAGGCAGGTAGGAAAAGTTGCTTTTCACTCTTTGCCTTTTGTAATGCTAGACTTCTTTACAAGGATGTCATAGTCACATACTCCTAGTGTGATTAATGAGTGCAAAGTGACATAAGCTAGTCATGAAAGGACAAATGCTGTGTGATTCCACTTACGAAAGGTCCCTAGAGTCATCACATTCATAGAGACAGAAAGTAGAATGGTGAATTTCAGGGGCTGGGGAGAGGGACAGGCAGTTATGTTCAAAGGAGACAGATTGGTGGGGCATGGTGGCTCACATCTGTAATCCTAGCACTCTGGGAGGCCGAGGCGTGTGAATTGCTTGAGCTCACGAGTTCAAGACCAGCCTGAGCAGAAAGCAAGACCTCAAGGTCTTTCTCTTAACCTTGGAGCTATGACACCACAGCATTCTATCCAGGGTGAGAGCTTGAGTCTTTCTCTCAAAATAAATAAATAAACTGGGCGGCGCCTGTGGCTCAGTGAGTAGGGCACCAGCCCCATATACCAAGGGTGGCGGGTTCAAACCCAGCCCCTGCCAAACTGCAACAAAAAAATAGCCGGGCGTTGTGGTGGGCGCCTGTGGTCCCGGCTGCTCGGGAGACTGAGGCAAGAGAATCACATAAGCCCAAGAGCTGGAGGTTGCTGTGAGCCGTGTGACGCCACAGCACTCTACCGAGGACAGTAAAGTGAGACTCTGCCTCTACAAAAAAAATAAATTAAATAAATAAATAAATAAATAGGGCGGTGCCTGTGGCTCAGCGGGTAGGGCGTCGGTCCCATATGCCGGAGGTGGCGGGTTCAAACCCAGCCCCGGCCAAATTAAAAAAAAAAAAAAGAAGGAAATCACCATAAAAAATAAATAAATAAATAAATAAATAAGAAAAGGAGATAGACTTTCAGTCTGGGAAGAGAAGAAAGTTCTGGAAGTGGAGGGTGGTGATGGCGACACAATAATGTGAATGTGTTTAAAGCCACTAAGCTGTGTACTGAAAAAGGGTTACAAAGGCGAATTTTATATTATGGGTATTTCACCACAATTAGAAAGGAAAAAATTAAAAAATAAGGAAGGAAAGGAAGGAGGGAAGAAAGGAAAAGAAATGGAAGGGAAGGGAAGTGAGGAAGGAAGGAAGGCGAAAGCTAAGAAAAGAAAAAGACAGGAGGGGGAGAGTGGGAGGGAGGGAAAGAAAAAGAAAGAAAAGAAAGCAACGTCCCTGAAGCCACATGGCCAACCTTGGCTTCTAGGGCTTCTCTGCGTCAGCAATGAGGAACCTCAACCCTTGAGTTCAATGTCATGTGTGGCAGAGCCTCACACATCTCCCTTTCAGTTTGACCTTACCCTGCTGCCAGGAGCCCACAGGAATCCAAGGAGAAAAAGCCAGTCAGAAATCCCAGCAGGGCCTTCCAGACCTTCTGCATCTTAGGTTTGATGCAGACCTGCCTGGAATTTGGCTCTGTCCTCTCGGTTGAAGTGACTGGAGCTCAGTCTTAGGGTGGGGAAGAGACATCATCTCTGTCTCAGGGTGCACAGAACACGGCTAGGTGCTTGCAATTAGAGCACTCTCCCTTCCTTTCTTTCTTTTTTTAATTTTAATTAATAATTTTTTTGAAACAGAGTCTCACTCTGTCCCCTGAGTAGAGTGTCTGGTGTCAGAGCTCACAGCAATTCATACTCTTGGGCTAGAGAGATCCTCTTACTCTAATAGCTGGAACTACAGGTGCCTGCCACAATGCCCCACTAGTTTTTCTATTTTTAGCAGAGATGGGGTCTCCCTCTTGCTCAGGCTGGTCTCTAACTCATGAGCTAAAGCAATCTACCCACCTCTGCCTCCCTGAGTGCTAGAATTATAGGTGTTACCCTACAGACTGTCTGGGAACATCATTTTCTAAAACTATGAACGATACTTAGGGCAGGTGTGATGGCTCAGGCCTGTAATCCTAGCACTCTGGGAGGCCGAGGTAGGTGGATTGCTTGAGCTCATGAGTTCAAGACCAGCCTGAGCAAGGATGAGACCCCTATCTCTAAAAAATAAAAATAGCGGGGTGGCGACTGTGGCTCAAGGAGTAGAGGCGCCAGTCCCATATGCCAGAGGTGGTGGGTTCAAACCCAGCCCTGGCCAAAAAAATAAATAAATAAATAAAAATAGCGGGGTGTTGTGGTGGGCACTTGTAATCCCAGATACTTGGGAGGCTGAGGCAAAAAAGTCACTTGAGCCCAAGAGTTTGAGTTTGCTGTGAGCTATGACACTAAGGCACTCTACCAAGGGTGACAAAGTGAGACTCTGTCTCAATTAAAAAAAAATTTACCTTAGCCGGGCGTTGTGGCGGGCGCCTGTGGTCCCAGCTGCTTGGGAGGCTGAGGCAGGAGAATCGCGTAAGCCCAAGAGTTAGAGGTTGCTGTGAGCCGTGTGACGCCATGGCACTCTACCGAGGGCCGTACAGTGAGACTCTGTCTCTACAAAAAAAAAAAAAAAAAAAAAAATTTACTTTTGTTTACTTAGTTTTAACTGTGGGAAAATACCCCCAATATAAAAATTTACTATCATAACCATGGTTTTTTTGAGACAGAGTCTCACTTTGTTGCCCTCAGTAGAGTTGTGGTGTCACAGCTCACAGCAACCTTAAACTCTTGGGCTCAAGAGATTCTCTTGCCTCAGCCTCCCTTGCTGGAACTATAGGCACCCATACCACCTGGCTACTTTTTTTTTAGAGTGTGCCGTGGCATCATAGCTCATAACAACCTCCAGCTCTTGGCTTAGGCGATTCTCTTGCCTCAGCCTCCCAAGTAGCTGGGACTACAGGCACCCACCACAACACCCGGCTATTTTTTTGTTGCAGTTTGGCCGGGGCTGGGTTTGAACCCACCACCCTTGGTATATAGGGCTGGCATCCTACTCACTGAGCCACAGGTTTTTTTTGTTTTGAATTGCAGCCATTCTAAGGAATGTGAGGTGGTATCTCATAGTGGTTTAGCCCAATTTGTTCTTTTATACTGAATTCCCTATATTTAATTTTTTTTTTTTTTTGCAGTTTTTTTTTTTTTTGGCCAGGGCTGGGTTTGAACCCACCACCTCTGGCATATGGGGCTGGTGCCCCACTCCGTTGAGCCACAGGTGCCGCCCATATATTGAATTTTTTTTATCTGCTTGTGGGCTCTATGGTCCTGAACATGTCCCAGTTGATGTGACAGGACTACTTGTGATTTGACTTGCCGTGCTCTAGGACAGAGGTCTTACATGCCATTAAAGCCCAGGCAGGTAAATCTGGCTGCAGAAGAGAGAATAGGGAACTCAAGGTACTGAGCCAGACAACAGTGTATGTGCCCAGATGGCTGTGGCTCTCGTTCAATGTTGCCGAAATGGAATTTGCCTAGTTCTGGTCTTGCCAGAAGTTAGGATTATTTGGAGTTGTGTTGTGCTATCTCTTGATCTTTATATCTTTTCTTTGTATACCATTATGTTCCTTTTCTTTTTTACATGTAGAATCCCAATCTTGTCTCTAGCTGTCACATGCCCAGTTAAAAATAGCTTCCCAGGAGGCTGAGGCAAGAGAATCACTTAAACCCAAGTGTTGGAGGTTGCTGTGAGCTAGATGCCATGGCATTCTACCAATGGCGACAAAGTTAGACTCTGTCTCAAAAAAAAAAAAATAGGTTCCAGACTCTCTGTTCCCAGTAGCCTTGTATATCAGTTCTAACTCATGAAAGAAGTGGAGATTTCTTCCCCAGAACAAATACAATCCCTGCAAAGAGAAATGCTCTGAGATTCGCCATTGGCCCTTGGGCCTTCTTCTCTTTCCTCCTCTCTAGATGTTATAGAGGTGCCTTGAATTGAGCTTTCTGCCCTCTCGCCTGCACAAACGTGAAAGCTAATACACTCAGGACTGTGGGGGGGGAAAGCACAAGAAGCCAGGGAGTGGCTAGGGTTAATGTCCCAGACTTCCTGCCACATTGCGTGCAAATAACAAACCCTACTTATTTAAATCAATTGTTCTGGGCGGCGCCTGTGGCTCAAGGAGTAGGGCGCCGGTCCCATATGCCGGATGTGGCGGGTTCAAACCCAGCCCCTGCCAAAAACCAAAAAAAAAAAAAAAGTTAAATCAATTGTTCTGGTGCCTGAACCGGAGCGGGCAGCCGCGGGTCCGGCCCAGTCCGCCCCTCGGAGCTGCCGGGCTGCCCGATGCTTCCGCCCGGCTACCGCGGGCCGGGCTGTGCGCTTAGTGCCGGGCTCAGGCCCCCCGGAAGCGCCGGCGGGGGCGACAGCGGTCTCGGCCCCGCGGAGATGGAGCGTCTGGAGGACGAGGCGGCGGCCTCGGGAAGGAGGATGGGGACTAACCAGCAGCTCAACGTGTACGACATGGTTGGACTGCTGTGGATCATTCCTTTTCTTCCATAAGTCTGCTACATATATGAAAATAAATATAGAACTTCCACAGTTGACCACCTCCCCACACTGATCATCTCCTTAAGGTGATGTAATGTTCGTAGACTGGATATGTACCACATGTACTCAATGGAAGACCACCTCTGTAAGTTGTATCTTGACTACTTGGACTGTGTAACAGACAATATTAATTTACCCTCTATAACTTGACCAGTTCAGTTCACTTTACACCAAGACGTAGAAACTGTGGACTTTGCCCCTTAGTTGCATTATTTTTTTCTTTAGTATAAGTTTGTTTTTTTTTTCATGTCGTATTACTACTGTATGTTAAATCAGGCCTAATGTCCTGCTGTTCATCATGTGTTGGGAAAGATTTTTCAATGTGAAGGCCTGATACATCCTGCAATTACTGAAAAATTTTATAGTTAATTGAGACATAATGGCCCAAAAGAAAGAACTCAAAGAGCTGACATTGAAGGAAAAGGTTGATCTTTTACATTTTCTGGAAAGCAGCAACCAGAGAAAGACAGCAGAACATTTTGGTGTTAGCAAGACCACAGTAAAAAAAAAAAAAAAAAGACCACAGGTAGCAACATCCAAAAATGTAAACATGAGTACTTAGAGAAATACAGTAAAGACAATGGAGACCCATAGCGGAAAAAGGGAAAACTTTGCTGGATGAAATCAATCAAGCCACATTAAGCTGGTTCAAGCAAATGAGGGCAGTTAATGCCCAGATCTCTGGGCCAATGATCCAAGAAGTGGTGAAGAAATTCGCACAGGAATTCAGGGTGGCTGATTTCCAAGCATCAAGTGGTTGGCTTGAAAAATTTAAACTACAAAACAAGATCTCCCAAAAAGTCTTGTGTGGTGAATCCAATGACATTTCAGTAGAAGTTGTGGAAGAGACTCCAAAGGAAGAGGATGTCAGGCATCTGATAATGCAGTTCAAGTAATTTGCTGCAGAAAAATGCCCAGGTATATTGAGTGCTGTGGCCAGCGTTGAGAGTGCTTTCTGCACTTACGTTTGTAATAAGAGATAGGTCAAGATTGACAAATTATTTTCTTCAGAAATAATTAAACCATGAGAAAACAGTAATTGTATTGATTTTATATAATACTGTCTGTATGATTTTACTGTTTTGATTATATATGATTTCATATGATATTCTCTAATAAATGTACAAGAAAATAAAGTACATGCATGTATCAGTATAGTAGCCTAGTTCCTTGTGTTGACCACCTCTATATGTTGACCAGTTTATTACAGTCCCTTGGGTGGTCAACTTATAGAGGTTCTACTATAATTGTATGGGGGTCACCTATATAAACTTCTTTCTTATGGAGGAATAGTATAATCCTCAAAAGGTTATTTAATTGTGCATGGTGCTCCTGAATTACTGCTTGCTGTCTTCTTAGTGATTATGTTTCTCTTTGTACATTGGGGTACTCTTTCCCCAATAAAACATATGGTGAAAGTTTAAATAAATAAATAAATAAATAGTTCTGTTACATGCAGCCAATTGCCGTCCTAACTGATATACGGGGAGGGTCTGAGGTCAAAGTGCTGCCTGCCCTTCTGGGACTTTGGATCTTGATTTTGTGGATAGTGGTTGACAACCACAAACCCTAGAGAACCAACCCTAGCAATGGCATTTAACAGGTGATGTTAGGCAAGTTCTTTTACCGTTCTGAGCCTCAATTTCCTACTTTAGTGGATGAACCCTATTCTTTTTTTTTTCTTAGACAGAGTTAATTGGTTATCAAAAAGCCTTCATGGTACCAGGCACAGTGGTCCATACCTATAATCCTGGCATTTTTTTTTTTTTTTTTTTTTTTTTTTTTTTCTTTTGGCCGGGGCTGGGCTTGAACCCGCCACCTCTGGCATATGGGACCGGCGCCCTACACGTTGAGCCACAGGCGCCGCCCTAATCCTGGCATTTTGGGAGGTGGATTGCTTGAGGTCAAGACCAGCCTGGGAAAGAAAGCAAGTCCCCATCTCTTTTTTTTTTTTTTTGTAGAGACAGAGTTTCACTTTATTGCCCTCGGTAGAGTGCCGTGGCGTCACACAGCTCACAGCAACCTCCAACTCCTGGGCTTAGGCGATTCTCCTGCCTCAGCCTCCCGAGTAGCTGGGACTACAGGCGCTCGCCACAACGCCCGGCTATTTTTTTTTTTAATTGCAGTTCGGCTGGGGCTGGGTTTGAACCCGCCACCCTTGGTATATGGGGCCGGCACCCTGCTCACTGAGCCACAGGCGCCACCCAAGTCCCCATCTCTTAAAAAGAAAGAAAAGGCCTAGCTGGGTGTTGTGGTGGGCACCTATAGTCCCAGTTACTCAGGAGACTGAGGCAAGAGAATTACTTAAGCCCAAGAGCTGGAGGTTGCTGTGAGCTACAGCACTCTACAAATGGCAACAAAGTGAGACTCTGTCTCTACAAAAAAAAAAAAAAGGAAAGAAAACTCCTTCATAGGTGTCATGGAAATACGCTTTGACAACAAACCTTTGTAGGATTCTCATAGGGAATGCCTAGTCATGTGGGGGGGGGGGTTCCAAGAAACCAAGGAGGTGGCTACAGTGGTCTGGAGCAGCACTGGCAGTGGGGCTGAAACAGGCAGGGCTGAGGATGGAGGGAGATGGGCAGATTGGATTGAGGAAATAAGAAGGAGAATGAGTGCAGTTGAGAGAAGGACTGGCTGGGAGGGCCTGAGGGAAGTGGATGGCAGCTGACTTGCCGTGCTTGGCAGCTAGTGGCCACCTGTGAGAAGAGGACATAGGAGCAGGATCAGATGTGGACGGACCCTGAGTTGGGCTGTGGATACTTCACTCATTAATATTCTGAAAGAAGGGCCAGCAGCAGTAGCTGATACCATCAATCCTAGCACTCTGGGAGGCCAAAGTGGGTGGATTGCCTGATTTCACAGGTTTGAGACCAGCCTGCGCAAGAGCAAGACCCCATCCTAAAAAATGCCAGGCATTGGCTTGGCGCCTGTAACTCAGTGGCTAGGGTGCCAGCCACATACACCAAAGCTGGCAGGTTCAAACCCAGCCCAGGGCTGCTAAATCACAATGAAAACTATAGCCAAAACAGCTGGGCGTTGTGGCAGGCGCTTATAATCCCAGCTACTTGGAAGGCTGAAGCATGAGAATCGTTTAAGCCTGAGAGTTTGAGGTTGCTGTGAGCAATGACCCCACAGCACTCTACTGAAGGCAACAAAGTGATACTCTGTGTCAAAAAAAAAAAAAAATCACTTGAACCCAAGAGTTCGAGGTTGCTGTGAGCTATGACCTTACAGCACTTTACTGAGGGCAACAAAGTGAAACTGTCTCAAAAAAAAAAAAAAAAAATCTGCAAGATAAGAACTTTCTTACTACAGTTGAAATTCATGACATAAACTAGAAACTAATTATTCTATTGATTTAAACACTGGTAAGGAATCAAGAAGTGATTTTTTTTTTTTTGAGACAAGATATTTTGAGTCTCAAGCTATTGCCCCGGGTAGACTGCCATGGTGTCATCCTAGCTCACAGCAACCTCCAACTCTTGGGCTCAAGCAATCCTCTTGCCTCAGTTTTCTTATTTTTAGTAAGATGGGGTCTTGTTCTAGCTCACGCTGGTCTTGAACTTGTGAGCTCAAGTAATCCACCAGCCTCAGACTCCCAGAGTGCTAGGATTATAAGCATGCACCACCGTGCCCAGCGTCAAGAAGTGGTTCTTAAAAGGGATAGGTAATGAGGAGTTAACCAGCTTGAGGAAGTGCCCAACATCATCTTCCCCTCCTCTACTGCCAGGGAAAATAGCAGTTTAAATGTCTTGTGTTGGCTTGGCGCCTGTTGCTCAAGCAGCTAAGGCGCCAGCCACATACACCTGAGCTGGCCGGTTAACAACGACAGGTGCAACCAAAAAATAGCCGGGTGCTGTGGCGGGCGCCTGTAATCCCAGCTACTTGGGAGGCGGAGACAGGAGACTCGCTTGAGCCCAGGAGTTTGAGATTGCTGTGAACTACGATTACACAGCACTCTACCCAGGGCAACAGCTTGAGGCTCTGTCTCAAAAAAAAAAAAAAGACATGTCTTGTGTTTAGGGTATGTTCTGACACATTTTTTTCTAAATATTGATGTAGAAGTGGTATCATCACAGTACATGTCTGAGATTCTGTATGTGCATCCCAAATGGCAACCTGCTGGACATTTCATTGTGCAGCTTGCTATTTTATCCTTTACAATGTTCTAAAGCTTTTTCCACGTTTGTTTAATTAGATCCCAATCGCTTAAAATTGTTTGATGTTCCAGTTGCTGTCACTGCATAATAAATCACCCTAATAGTTTAGTAGTGTAAAACAACAGTGGGTTGTGTCTCGTGGTTTCTGTGGGT
This sequence comes from Nycticebus coucang, assembly GCF_027406575.1. NCBI lineage: Eukaryota > Metazoa > Chordata > Mammalia > Primates > Lorisidae > Nycticebus > Nycticebus coucang. The sequence continues at coordinate 64,897,848 of NC_069782.1, read as the reverse complement.
CAGGAATGGGAGGAAGGGCTCAGTTGGGTGGTTTTGGCTAAGGGTCTCTGAGACAACGGTGACAGTGGAAGGCTAGGAGTAGAGCAGCTGGGGACTGATCAGCCATCTTTTTCACCTCATGTAGTCTTATAGCATAGATTTGGTTGGGCTTCCTTACAAAACGGTGGCCTCCAGGCAGTTGGGCTGTTAAATGGTCATTGATGATTCAAGACTAAGTATTCCAAGAGGTAATGTGGAAGCTGTGGTGACCCAGTAATCACCCAGTGCCAGTTCCATTGTACTCTGTTATTAGTGAGTCCAAGCCCACCCAAATACAAAGAAAGGAAAAGTAGATTCCATGATGTGGTGGGTAAGAGACCAGACTCTAAGAGAGCATGTGAGATGGGAGATGATATGGCCCTCTACCACATATGATATCCTCTCCCAGTCCAGGCTATGTTAGGGCACTCCAGGGAATCCCATCGTACCCTAACTATCTGGCATTTCTCTCAACATCTTTTTCAGAGTCTTACTTTGTTGCCCTTGGTAGAGTGCAGTAACGTCACAGTTCACAGCAACCTTCAGCTCTTGGGCTTAGGTGATTCTCTTGCCTCAGCCTCTCAAGTAGCTGGGACCATAGGCGCCTGCCACAACGCCCAGATATTTTTTATTGCAGTTGTCATTGTTGTTTAGCTGGCCTGGGCTGGGTTCGAACCTGCCAACCTTGGTATATGTGGCTGGCACCGTAACCACTGTGCTACGAGTCTGCATTTCTCTCAATATCTTTTTTTTTTGTAGAGACAGAGTCTCACTGTACCGCCCTCGGGTAGAGTGCCGTGGCGTCACACAGCTCACAGCAACCTCTAACTCTTGGGCTTACGTGATTCTCTTGCCTCAGCCTCCGGAGCAGCTGGGACTACAGGCGCCCACCACAACGCCCGGCTATTTTTTTTTTGGTACAGTTTGGCTGGAGCTGGTTTTGAACCCGCCACCCCCGGCATATGGGGCCGGCGCCCTACTCACTGAGCCACAGGTGCCGCCCTTCTCTCAACATCTTGATCACCCAAGTCTTGCAGAGACCTGTTGCCTACTGCTCAGTCCACCACCCTTTCCAGGGGGCCATTTCAACCTTCCAGACCCAGAGGTGACAGTCCTGAGGACTCTTGTGCCTCCCCAATCTGCAGATCTGTGTAGCCCTACACAAGTGGCTTGACCTCTCTGAGACCCACTGTGTCATGGGATTAAAGTCCCCAGCCCACGGACTTATTGGGAGAAAGTGGTGGAAAAGGTGCTGAGCAGCAGTGCTGAGATAGAGGGAAGGGCCATCCAGATAGGTGCTGAGAGCAAAGGTCAGGAGGGTTGGCAGCCAGCAAGCAGCTGTCACTAGGAGTTCCAGCTGGTGAAGGCCACTGTCCATACCAAGTCCAAGCTGGTTATAGGCTGAGGCCAAGCCCAGTGTGGTATAACCAGGGAAGATGTGATTACAAACCTGCCTACTCACTGCAGTCATAGCCCATGTTCTCTGTGACAGCCAGCTTGGCATATGTGGATGCTGAGCCAAACAAGCTGTTTGGTCCCTTCATTGTTTTCTCTTAAAACTTATTTTAGGGCAGCACCTGTGGCTCAGTGAGTAGGGCACTGGCCCCATATACTGAGGGTGGTGGGTTCAAACCCGGCCCTGGCCAAATTGCAACAAGAAAATAGCTGGGCTTTGTGGTGGGCACCTGTAGTCCCAGCTACTCGGGAGGCTGAGGCAAGAGAATTGCCTAAATCCAGGAGTTGGAGGTTGCTGTGAGCTGTGACGTCACAGCACTCTACTGAGGGCAATAAAGTGAGACTCTGTCTCTACAAAAAAAAAAAAACAACCCCAAAACTTATTTTAATTGTTATGGTAGCAAATAAAGATGTGTTTGAAGGAAGCAGACGTTTCCTGAGCATTATCAGGTTTCTTCCCCTCCCAGTGGGCTCAGGGAGGTGTAGAGAGTGGCCTAAGGTCACACAGCCTGTGGCAAGGCCAGGATTCGAGCCCCTAACCACTAATACGGGAAGGTGAGCAAGGACTAACTGCCAGGGCTGGCTCAGTGGCAAGACGTTTCTTTCTCTATGACTTAGTTGGCTCATCTGGGAACTGGAGATAACCCTTTAAGCAGGTAGCTAGCTTACATGCCATTTATGCCACCTATTGACTTCATAAGCTCCCTTTCCCAGAGGCTCCAGCACAGAGCTCCCCTCTTTCACAGCAAAACCCACAAGTTCAGCTGGGCCCATAAGCACCAGAAAAGAGGCTACCTCTCCCAGCTCTCTTTGCATCTAGGTGTGGTCATTTGACTAAGTTCTGCTCAATTGGCACATGAGAGTGATGTGTCAGTCACCTCCCTTTTTCCTCTACCTTATCTCCTGACAGCTGGAGTGTGGATTGGATAGATGGAACCAGCACAGCCACTTTTAAGCTATGAAGAGACACTGAATGTAGTGGTGGCACATAGTGAAGCTACACGACACAGGAGCTGGTTTCTTTTCTTTTCGTCTTTTTTTTGGTAGAAACAGTCTCACTTTGTCACCCTCAGTAGAGTGCTGAGGATCAGTGTGAGGCATCATAGCTCACAGCAACCTCCAGCTCTTGGGCTTAGGCGATTCTCTTGCCTCAGACTCCCCAGTAGCTGGGAACACAGGCGCCCGCTACGACGCCCGCTACGACGCCTGACTACTTTTTGTTGCAGTTTGGCCGGGGCCGGGTTTGAACCTGCCACCCTCAGTATATGGGGTCGGTGCCCTACTCACTGAACCACAGGTGCAGCCTGCCCTTCTTTTCTTTTTTTTGGCCGGGGCTAGGTTTGAACCCGCCACCTCTGGCATATGGGACTGGCGCCCTACTCCTTGAGCCACAGGCGCCTCCCTTCTTTTCTTTTTTTTTTTTTATTGCAGTTTTTGCCCGGGGCCGGGTTTGAACCCACCACATCTGGTATATGGGGCTGGCACCCTACTCCTTTGAGCCACAGGCACCACCCCATTCTTTTCTTTTTTTTTTTTTAATGCAAAAGGAGAGAGTTTATTAAAAGATAAAGAGAGGAAAGAGAAAGAGGGGGAATCTTCACAATGGAACAGGAGCCCAAGTGAGCAGCCCCAGAGAAACTGGTTTCTGATACTGTGAGGCACCAACCTCAGACTCTGACATTAGATAGGCAGTCATATCTCACATCTAATTTAACTCAACATTATCTTGGGTTTTGCTGTCATTTGTGAACAAATTATACCATCATGTATATACTTTTGCCATACTCTGGTTCCAAATGTACATTCTTCCTCTTTAAGGAACTTGTTTTTAAATAGGCTGCATCCTAAATATCATGAAATTATGTGTTTGGTGAGCTGTCTTTTGTAAACATTAAAATAAATTCAAACCTATTAAAACAAAGTCAAAGCTATAAAATAATTAATGTGGACTTCCAAAATGGTGAGTGGGGCGGCGCCTGTGCTCAGTGAGTAGGGCGCGGGCCCCATAGACCAAGGGTGGTGGGTTCGAACCCGGCCCTGGCCAAACTGCAACATAAAAATAGCCACATGGGGCGGCGCCTGTGGCTCAGTCGGTAAGGCGCTGGCCCCATATGCCGAGGGTGGCGGGTTCAAGCCCAGCCCCGGCCAAACTGCAACCAAAAAATAGCTGGGCGTTGTGGCGGGCGCCTGTAGTCCCAGCTGCTCGGGAGGCTGAGGCAGGAGAATCGCTTAAGCCCAGGAGTTGGAGGTTGCTGTGAGCCGTGTGAGGCCACGGCACTCTACCGAGGGCCATAAAGTGAGACTCTGTCTCTACAAAAAATAAAAATTAAAAAAAAAAAAAAAAAAGCCACATGTAGTGGCGAGTGCCTGTAGTCCCACCTACTTGGGAGGATGAGGCAAGAGAATTGCCTAAGCCCAAGAACTGGAGGTTGCTGTGAGCTGTGACACCATAGTGCTCTATTGAGGGCAACAAAGTGAGACTCTGTCTCTAAAAAAAAAAAAACCAAAATGATGAGTGGAGATCTCCCTAAAAGCAACAATAAAGCTAACAGAGTTGAACAAGGCTACTGTTTCAGACTCTGCAGGTTGATAAAGGCATTCAACAAATTCAGAAGTGTTTATTCAAGCCTGGACACAGAGGATCTCACCTGTATTTCCAACACTTTGAGATGCCAAGGTGTTTGAGACCAATCAGGACAACAGAGTGAAATCATCTCTATAAAAAGTAAAAATTGGCTTGGTGCCTGTGGCTCAAGCGGCTAAGGTGCCAGCCACATACACCTGAGCTGGCAGGTTTGAATCCAGCACAGGTCCCCCACACAACAATGACAGCTGCAACCAAAAAAGACAAACAAAAAAATAGCCGGGTGTTGTGGCGGGCTCCTATAGTCCCAGCTACTTGGGAGGTGGAGGCAGGAGAATCATTTGAGCCCAGGAGCTGGAGGTTGCTGTGAGCTGTGATGCTACAACACTCTATCCAGAGCAACAGCTTGAGGCTCTGTCTCAAAAAAAATAAAAATTAGGGTGGTGCCTGTGGCTCAGTGGGCAGGGCCCTGGCCCCATATACTGAGGGTGGTGGGTTCGAACCCCACCCCGGTCAAACTACAACAAAAAATAGCCGGGCATTGTGGCGGGCGCCTGTAGTCCCAGCTACTTGGGAGGCTGAGGCAGGAGAATCGCCTAAGCCCAGGAGTTGGAGGTTGCTATGAGCTGTGATGCCATGGCACTCTACCCAGGGTGACGTACTAAGTAAAAAGGAAAAATTAGTACTCTCCTTGCTGGAAGGAATGACTGATACAACTGATATGGAGCAAGAGCAACAGAACCTCAGGCCCTTGGACATTGTTGGAGACAGCAGGAATCTCAATGTGGAGTGAATGGGGAAGATCACAGCTTACCAGCTGACTTAAGGTTGGGATCCTGACTAAGATAAACTAGCCAGAAATGGAAAAGGAGGCCCAGAGAAGAGAGAGCCATAGCAGGCCCTACATAGCACTAAGGGTTTAGGTAGTAGTATGCAGACTCGTAGAGGGGGCCCGATTCACAGATCCCTGCTCAACGGAGGCCAAATATACACCCAGAGAAAAGCACAAGACGAACTACAGGCAGGAAGCAAAGGTTGGTCCAAACTGTTTGAACACAGAGTCTTTGGCACAGGGCCTCAGGGACTCAAAGGGTCTGAGCACAACCTCTGACCAATCACTGGCTTACTGCTCAGCTAGACTGACCCAGGGGCTTCCTTAAAAACAAAAACAAAAGGCTGGGTGTGGTAGCTTACCCTTGTAATCCTAGCACTCTGGAAGGTTGAAGTGGGAGGATCACTTAAACTCAGGAGTCTGAGATCAGCCAGAAGAGATCCTATTTCTACCAAAATAAAAAAAGAGGAAAAAAAAAAGAAAAACAAAAACTAAAAGGTAATAAAAATGTCAAGTGCCATGGCACAGGCCCATAGTCTCAGCTGATGGAGAGGCTGAGACAAGAAGATTGCAGGAGCCCAGGAGTTGGAGGCTTGCAGTTGGCTGGGTGAGAGAGTGAGACTTTCTTTCAAAAAAATAAGACAAGCATGATGACAATGACTCATTGTCAACAGATCATTTTTATTTTTATTTTTTTTTGAGACAGAGTTTTACTTTGTCACCCTCGGTAGAATGCCATGGTGTCATAGCTCACAGCAACCTCTAACTCTTGGGCTCAAGAGATTCTCTTGCCTCAGCCTCCCAAGTAGCTGGGACTACATGTACCCACCACAACACCTGGTTATTTCTAGAGATGAAGTCTTGCTCTGGCTCAGGCTGGTCTTGAACCTGTGAGCTCTACCCACCTCAGCCTCCCAGAGTGCTGGGATTACAAGGCCTGAGCCACTGCATCTAGACTTATCAACAGATCGTTTTTTTTTTTTTTTTGGCCAGGGCCAGGTGCTCTACTCCTTGAGCCATAGGCACACCCTTATCAACAGATCTTAATGAAGGCTCCTCGGCACCCATAACCACAGGCACATATACCAAGGCTGGAGGGTTCTATGGCAACTGCAATAAAAAATAGCCAGGTGTTGTGGTGGGCACCTATAGTCCCAGTTACTTGGGAGGCTGAGGCAAGAGAATTGCTTAAGCATAAGACTTGGAGGTTGCTGTGAGCTGTGATGCCACAGCACTCTACCCAGGGCGACATAGTGAGACTCTGTTTAAAAAAAAACAAACGAACAGATTTTAATGAAGAAACAAAAATGGCAAAAAACCCAAGGTGATTTCTGGACTTGGAAGCCCTCTATAACCACCTGGGAGCCCACCACACCTGGTACTTTCTGCATCATGACCAAGTGGTCTGTGTGGCGCCAGCCCATTTATGTGACAGTCTCCTCTGATCTAGTAGTGGTAGAAGGCAGTGAAGGGACTGACCACCTACCTCCTCTGCAGGACAAAGCCCAGCTGAGCAACTGCCAGAAACCTGCAGCAGCACATGGTAGGGACAAGTGCCTGCGCTGATGGCCAGCTGGCCTGTGGCCTGGACATGTCTTGCTCTTTTGCTGGGGCCTCAGTGTCCTATTTGTGGCCTGGACATGTCCTGCTCTTTTGCTGGGGCCTCAGTGTCCTATTCCGTGGAATGGGCCTCGTGAGACCTACTGCTGGTGGTGGGAGCCCCAGAAGCTGGGAATGAGTCTGTTAGTAAGAAACACTGTGAGTTTTGTCGTTGGCTTAATTTATTACTGTTTGACATCCAGTGACACTGACATACCCCACCCGCCAGGCCCCCGGCGAGTCTGACCTGTCTGTTAAAATACAGTACGAGGAGTGGACGGCTACACACATGCATCCACGGCTTAACTACAGTGATTCCAAACTGCGCTGCAACAGTACTGCCAGGAAAGGAAAAGAAAAACAAGTATCGTGTGTTCCCCAATTCATAATTCTCTCTTAAAACAGTTAATGCTGTTACAAACGCTACTGATGCCAGGACAAAGCCAGACACAAACAGTCCTATATCTTCTCTGCCGTATAAATATGGAAGATTTTTTTGTTTATGCAGTTTTATCCCAAGTCTGAAACTACGCCTGCTGCTATCCGTTACTGCTAAGGGGCTACCCCATCTCGGCTCTGGATCGAGGGGCTTGGGGTTGAGACTGGAATGTCGCAGCTCAGTCTTCCTCGCTGCCACTTCCTGAGCGGTCCTGAGGGGACAAGAGGAGAGAATGTGAGTCAGAGTCCCTTGCCAGGGGCCTAACTGGGCTTTAAACATGTATGTTTAATGAAACATCCACACAGGCAACAGGAGCCTGGCTGTCATGGCTGCTCCCCAACAACTTCATTTTTCTCCTGAGGATGTACCTGGAGGACACCTTGGGCCTTCTGCTATCCCAGGCTGTGCACGCCAAGCCCTGAGCCCTTGACCTATAGTTTCAGGACTAACTCGGCTCTTCCTGACCATGAAAGATCTTTGTTCTTCCATAAACTTTTCTTTTTTTGAGACAGAATCTCACCATATTGCCCTTGGTAGGGACAAGTGCCTGCGCTGTGTGGCCCTCACTGTGTGGCCCTTGGTAGAGTGTCGTAGTGTCACAGCAAATAGCAACCTCCAACTCTTGGGCTTAAGTAATTCTCTTGCCTCAGCTTCCTGAGGCAATGCCTGGCTTACCACAACCATTCCTTACCACTATGCCTGGCTATTTTTTAGTTGCAGTTGCCATTGTTTAGCAGGCCTGGGCTGGGCTCGAACCCGCCAGCCTCAGTGTATGTGGTCGGCGCCCTACTCAACTGAGCTACAAGTGCCGAGATGTAACTTTTTTTTTTTTTTTGCAATTTTTGGCCAGGGCTGGGTTTGAACCCTCCATCTACGGCATATGGGGCTGGCGTCCCACTCCTTTGAGCCAAAGGGGCCACCCTAAACTTTTTTTTTTTTTGGAGACAAAATGTTAATTCTGTCACCCAAGCTGGAGTAGGAGTACAGTGGGGCAATCACAGCTCACTGCAGCTTGAACTCCTGGGCTCAAGTGATCCTCCTGTCTCAGCCTCCTGAGTGGCTGGGACTGTAGGTGCCCGCCACCACGCCCAGCTTGTTTTTATTTTTGTTCTGAACCCACTAGTGCTGTCTGGAATTCCTTTCGCACAGGCCAAATTGGAAGAAGCAAAGAGGGCGGCACCCCAAGGGTAGCGGGTTTGAACCCAGCTCCAACCAAACTGCAACAAAAAATAGCCAGGCGTTGTGGCAGACGCCTGTAGTCCCAACTACTCAGGAAGCTGAGGCAAGAGAATCGCCTAAGCCCAAGAGCTGGAGGTTGCTGTGAGCTATGACATCACAGCACTCTACCAAGGGCGACAAAGTTTTTTAGAGACTCTGTCTCTAAAAAAACAAAAAAAAAAGGAAGAAGCAAAGAGCAGTGACCCAGAGCACAGTGTCTGTTATGTGGGGTAAGGAAACCCCTGAGGGGACTTATCTTCCATTCCAGCACAGGAGCACTGGTCTCCTGGGTGGTGATGGGGACAGTGGGCCACCCTGATGGCTATTGCCAGAAGGGTAAGGCCTCATCTGTTCTCCTCTAGCACCCAGATACCTACTCAAAGGTGCTGGCTCCAAGGTCACAAAGACGTAGGCTTGAGTGGCAGCTCTGTGAGGCACTGGCTATGCGACTGAGGACTAGCCACATGAGGCCGTGTCTCGGTTTCCCATGCTGCCACTCACAGAGCTGTCGTCCAGGGCCAGCCCTCACCTCCTCCTGCTCCTCCTCACTGTCATCGTCGCTCACTACTGGCTTGGCCCGGGACCCCCGGCTTGGCCGCCTCCGGCCCCCCTTCAGCCGGTCCTGTGCCTTCTCCTTCCGACCAAGCTTGATCTTCACTTTCACAGAGCGGGCTGTAGGGGCCAAGAAGAAAGGGGGGGGGGATGGAGATATGAGCTCTAGAAACACAGTGCCCTCAAGTCGGATGCCTGGGGGCACCTCTAGTAGCCATGAACCCCAGGCTCCACCCCCTCACCCAAGACTCACACTCAGACTCGGAACCTTCCTCCTCGCCTTCCTCCTCCTCCTCACTCTCTTCACCTTCACTGTCATCCTCTTTCTCAATCTTCTGCCTCACGCTGGTGAAGACTGACTGTAGGACGATGGAGTCTTCGTAGATCTAGGCAGAGAAACAAGGGGTTTGAGGGGGCCCAGCTGGAAGGCTACTCACTCGCTATCTGGTACAGCCTTCTGAGGACAAGGGCTACAGCCTAGCCAGGGCAGAGGGCCCTCTTGGCCACCTTCTCTCAGGATGCACAGAGAGCACCAAGTTCTGAAATGCTTCGGGACAAAAGGCCAGGGCCACTGGACTGGGAATGGCCACAGGTACCTCCCTCCCTTTGCAGAATCCCAGTGAGCACCCACTTTTAAAGGCTTTGAGAAGGTCCGTGGTAATGTTAGAAATGCAAGTTCCGTGCTAATGCCAGCATTTCTGCCTCAAGCTTATCAGAGCAAAACCCCTCAACTACTCAAGAGGATCTCTTGGGCCCATGAGTTTGAGGTTGCTGTAAGCTATGACGCCATAGCACTCTACCCATATTACAGAGTAAGATTGTGTCTCAAAAAACAAAACAAAAAAAAAGACAATTAAAATAAAATAAAATTCCAAACGTATACCCAAATGCTCTCAGAGCCATCCTGGCCGAGGGGCCTGTGCTTATCTTTACCTTCAGCAACACAAGGCACTTTTGTCTTCAGTAACACTCTACAAGTGGTGGGAACTTCTTGTTAGCCCATCAGTTCACAGAGACCCATGAGTGTGTGGGTTCAGGGCCAGCAGTGATGGTGAACCAGGCTGGGCACCCCCAGCTCCCATAGCCCCTGGCAATGACCCTCACCAGGGAGCCCTCCAGGTTGAAGGTCTGCGCATTCTGGCACAGGAGCATCACGTCCTTCTCCAGGTCATTGAGGCTGCGGTACTTGTGGTTGCGGATGCGCTCCTGAGGGAGATGGACAAAGCAGGCCTTACTCTAGGGCCCAACCCACCTGCCCTACTGTGTGCCTGGGACCCTACTGCCCATGAGGATGTGGCCAAAGCCTTGGGCCTCTTCTGTACAAACTCGGGAGCCCAGCTCACTGGAATTGAGAACTACACACTGAGGCTCAGGATTGTGGGTACGCTCCCAGGCACCCCTGGTACCAGCTGCCTGCTGACATCCCATCTGGGCCACTGGGATGTTTATAGCCACAAAGACCCCCAAAGCCCATGAATAAGGCCCCAGCCAGGTGGCCTGAGGTCCTACACAGGCCGTCCTGATCCTCCCTCCCACACATCATGGCTCTCAGATAGGGGTGGGTGCAGGGCACACACACGACGCCAAGGTTACCTTTATCTTCTTAAAGTCCACGGGCTTGCGGATAAGCTCGTAGTACTCAGGCAGCTCCTTGCGTGAGGGAAGCTGGATAAACACCTCGCTAAGCTGCCGTCCACTGCTGCTGCAAGGCAGGACATAGTGAACATTACTCCCAGGCCTGCCTGCCTGCCGGAAGCAGCCCCCACTCCTTGCCCAGCAGCTGCACAGGACCTGCATTGTTTGAGGACAGTTCTTTCTCACTCATGTGCTGTCTTGTGGCTTCTGACACATTTCCAACAGACAACCACATATAGAGATGCACTTACTAGTGTTCTGTCTAAACTACTCAGCTCAGAGGAAATTGCTGCCGTGCCCTGGGCCAGGTGTCACATGTGTGCAAGGGCCCCACAAACTGTGCTTATGAAAAATGTGCCCGCTTATGGTGGAAGCATTCACACAAATGTTTTCAGAATCTTTTTCCCAAGAGTTGTGTTGTGTGTCCCGTGACCTTCAGAAAATCTGACATGACCCTGAGGAAGACAGAAACCCCTTCTAGGAGGCTAAAGGAAGGTGAAAGCTGTCTTCCAGGCCTTTCCACTGACAAAGTGCTTGTTTCCTACACAGGAGCAGAGAAGAGAGCTAGTGGCCACAACATGCAACCAGGCCCTGTGCACCTGTCTTCTGGCTGTTACCAGGGTGTGCTGATGCCTGAGCCTTGATCAGAGGAAGGGGTGGGTGAGGACAGGAGCTGACCTGACAGCCTGGAGGAAGGGCACAGCCAGGGACACAGCCCTGAGAAGAGAGGGAGGGTGGGAGCTGATACTTGAACTAAATGGTCAATGGGAACCACGAGAGAAAAGGATTCTCACTTGCAGTTTCTCTTTCTGTCTTGGTTACCCTCATTCTGTCCTGAAGCACCAGTGTCCCCAGCTGGCCTGTCCCAGGTGCCCTGCTAGGTTGGGAGAGTTGAGTCTAACATGGCTTGGCCACACTCTGGCTATGGTTTCGTCCAAGCTGCTCTGCCTAAAAGCTGCACATGGTCCTGGCTCCCTTGGGCTGCTCCACAACTCAGGTTTTCGATACCAGAATCAGGAGACAGCTGGCAGTGCCATTCTGTCATTGACCACTCTGTCTTTTGTACCCACTGGCAAGAACAGACGCTTCTCAGAGATAGTTGATTGTGTCCTTGGTGCAGCCACTGAGCCCAGCCGGTGGGCCCTGACAGCCTTCTTTCCTCATGTTCATTTCAACAAAATTTCAGAGATCAGAGCAGCCCACCCAGTGCACCCCACTGTCTGCTGTCTGTTTGGGTGTCCTGTGAGCACCCTATTCTGATGTTTAATGTCCTAAAAGATAGGAGTGCAGATAAGGCAGCTTTCCCGGCACTCTCACGAGGAGGCTCTGGGCTTCTTGATGTCCTTCATGGGTGGGGCGGCTGGGACTGCCTCCCCAAGGCCACAGGCAACTGTGTTTCTATGTATCATGAAGGCCCTGATCCAGTCTCCAACACTGGAGCCTCCTGATATGCAGACGCCAGACGGGGACTGGAATCCTGCCCTTGCTCTTGACAACCATCATTCTGTTCATTCCATCCTTGTGCAGGGTCAAGCATACTTCACGCTCACCAAACTCTCAAGTACCAATGTCATGCCAGTTGTTCTGTGGAGGGAACTGAGGCACACCCAGCCTAGCCAGGATGTAGCCTGCCGCAAGCCTCTTTGCCTTCCAGACTTTTCTCTCCCTGCCTGGGTACATGGATTATGGGAGGTCTGGCACGTGCACAGAAAGTCCTTTTCCCCAAATTTGGCCACAGGTACAGAATTTTTAAAGCTAGTTTATAATCCAGGAACATGAGAACACACAGCCAAACGCTTACTGCCCTGCTTCCAGCAATACCTGGGCTGGGGAGAAAGACGCAGACTGTCCTGTGACCTGGGTAACATCAGTCCTGTTGCTCCAACAGAACTGGGGCCTGTACCGCACCTCCTCTCCCTCTCCCAAGCCTGGTCTACCTTCTACGTAAATTTTTAATTTTTTTTTCCCTTTCATTTATTTATTATTATTTTGAGATAGTCTCACTTTGTGGCCCTCAGTCCAGTGCCATGGTGTCACTGCTCACAGCAACCTCCAACTGTTGGGCTTAAGTGATTCTCTTGCCTCAGCCTCCCAAGTAGATAGGACTACAGGTGTCTGCCACAATACCCAGCTTTTTTTTTTGTACAGACGGGGTCTCACTCTGGTTCAGGCTGGTCTTGAACCTCTGAGCTCAGGGCAATCCACCTGCCTCAGCCTCCCACAGTGCTAGGATTATAGGAGTGAGCTGCCACGCCCAGCCAATTTTTTTTTTTTTTGAGACAAGAGTCTCACCTTGTTGCCTGTGGAAGAGTACAGTGGCATCATAGCTTACAACAACCTCAAACTCTTGGGCTCAAGCGATTCTCTTCCAAGCAGCTGGGACTACAGGTGCTCCCACCACAACGCCCGGCTTTTTTTTTTTTTTTTTGTAGAGACAGAGTCTCACTGTACCACCCTTGGGTAGAGTGCCGTGGCGTCACACGGCTCACAGCAACCTCTAACTCTTGGGCTTATGCGATTCTCTTGCCTCAGCCTCCCGAGCAGCCGGGACTACAGGCGCCCGCCACAACGCCTGGCTATTTTTTTGTTGCAGTTTGACCGGGGCTGGGTTTGAACCCGCCACCCTTGGCATATGGGGCTGGCGCCCTACTCACTGAGCCACAGGCGCCGCCCGGTTTTTTTTTTTTTTAAGAGATGAGGTCTCGTTCTTGCTCAGGCTGGTCTCAAACCTGTGAATTCAGGCGATCCACTCGCTTCGGCCTCCCAGAGTGCTAGGATTACAAGTGTATACCACCACGCCTGGCCCTTCTATGTAATTTTCTAAACAAAGAGCCCTTCTCCTTCCTCCCAATGGCAAGGTCTGCCCATGATACAGACACAGGCATGACCAATGCAAGTTCCCCAGCACAGGAGTCTCTCTTAGCAAGTGTATATGCTTTACATTTTCTCTTCTCCTTTTTTTTTCCTATGGCAGTTTTTGGCCGGGGCTGGGTTTGAACCCACTACCTCCGGCATATGGGGCTGGCGCCCTACTCCTTTGAGCCACAGGTGCCACCATCTTCTCCTTTTTAGACATGCTAGCTGTGAGCCGCTCAATTCACTTCACTGCCCACTAATGGTGCAGACTCCTGGGAAAAGTATGTCCTTGAGGAATAAAGCCCCCCAAGTTACTAGTCTCAGAGATGGGAGTGTGGATACCCTAGAACTGGGTATGTGTTGGGGAGGGGCAGGGTACCAAGACCATGTGGGACCTCCTGGAGGGCTGCTGCCATAAGCCTTTAGATATCAAAATGCTGAGATGCCTTTTTTAATCCTTTAAGTCTTCAGGAAGGTTCCCATCTCCACCCTCAAGGGTTGCTACATTGGGTTAGGTGCGACAGCCTCCCTGGTCATTCACTGACCTTCTCAGCTCTATACTAGAAGGGACGTATCACAGCCTCCCCTCACAAGGAATAAAACCCAGGTCCTCCCCGCCGTGGGCACCCCTAGCTCTGCCTCCCATGCCTACTCCAGAACCTTAGAGGGCTACTCCCTTTGGCCCCTGGAAACACGGCACCACCCTCCCTCAGTGCAAAGGTCACCTCCTACTCTAGTTCTCTAACCCTTAAGGCTACATCTCTAACACCAAGGCACCAAACCTGGGGACAGGCTCAGTCCTGCCCCCCAGGGGTGATTCTGGGCTCTAGCTAATCTATCTAACATCTGCTGCCACTTCCAGGCAGCAGGTCTGTGTCTGGGGTTGGATATTAGGAAGCCGTTGGCTGTGGACACTCCTGTACAAGTATGTGGTTTGCAGTTCTTTGGGGAATTGGTCTGGGAGGGAAAGCCTGGGTACTGGGAGGGGAAATGCTTAAGGGAAAGCCTGGGTACCGGGAGGGGAAATACTTAGCTGTGATAGAGACTAAGGGGCCAGCATTCCTCTTCCTCGTAGTCATCTGCGTCCTCTGTGGCTTTAACATTCACATGCTTGGTGCAATGAGGCCAATCACCATTTTCAGGGCTGTTGGGGGTTCACTAGCCTCCTTTAAGTAGTGCTCATTCCCACCTTTTGTTCATTTCCCCCTACAGAGTCCTTTGTTGGACATATTTATTGCAAATACCTCCTCTGTCTACAGTCTGCATTCTTGTTTTGTTTTTTTATTTATTTGGGACAGAGTTTTACTGTCTTGCCAAGGCTAGAATGCTGTGGAATTTGCCTAACTCATAGCAACCTCAAACTCCTGGGTAAGTGATCCTCCTGCCTAAACCTCCTGAGAAACTGGGACTACAGGTGCCCGAAACAACACCTGGCTAATTTTTTAATTTTTATTTATTTTGAGAAAGAGTCTATGTCACTCTTGGTACAGTGCTGTGGTGTCACAGCTCAAGCAACCTTGGGCTTCAGCGGTTCTCCTGCCTTAGCCTTCCAAGTAGCTGGGACTACAGGTGCCTGCCACAATGTTAGGCTATTTTTTTTTTTTTGTCATTGTAGTTGTCACTGTTGTTTGGCAGGCTGGTGGGGATTCAAACTCGCCAGCCCCAGTGTATGTGGCCGGCACCCTAGCCGCTGAGCTATAGGTGGCGAGCCAATTTTTTACTTTTTTTTTTTTTTTTTTGTAGAGACAGAGTCTCACTTTATGGCCCTCAGTAGAGTGCCGTGGCCTCACACAGCTCACAGCAACCTCCAACTCCTGGGCTTAAGTGATTCTCTTGCCTCAGCCTCCCGAGCAGCTGGGACTACAGGGGCCCGCCACAACGCCCGGCTATTTTTTTGTTGCAATTTGGCCAGGGCTGGGTTTGAACCCGCCACCCTCGGCATATGGGGCCGGCGCCCTACCGACTGAGCCACAGGCGCCGCCCCCAATTTTTTATTTTTAATTTTTTGAGACAGAGCCTCAAGCTATCACCCTGGGTAAAGTACTGTGACATCATATCATAGCTCACAGCGACCTCAAACTCCTGGGCTCAAGCGATTCTCAATTTTTTATTTTTATTTTTGCTTTTTTTTTTGGTAGAGACAGAGTTTCACTTTATTGCCCTCAGTAGAGTGCCGTGGCATCACACAGCTCACAGCAACCTCCAACTCCTGGGCTTAAGCGATTCTCCTGCTTCAGCCTCCTGAGTAGCTGGGACTACAGGCGCCCGCCACAACGCCCAGCTATTTTTTTGTTGCAGTTTGGCTGGGGCTGGGTTTGAATCCGCCACCCTCGGCATATGGGGCCGGCGCCCTACCGACTGAGCCACAGGCGCCGCCCCCAATTTTTTATTTTTAATTTTTTGAGACAGAGCCTCAAGCTATCACCCTGGGTAAAGTACTGTGACATCATATCATAGCTCACAGCGACCTCAAACTCCTGGGCTCAAGCGATTCTCAATTTTTTATTTTTATTTTTTTTTGGTAGAGACAGAGTTTCACTTTATTGCCCTCAGTAGAGTGCCGTGGCATCACACAGCTCACAGCAACCTCCAACTCCTGGGCTTAAGCGATTCTCCTGCTTCAGCCTCCTGAGTAGCTGGGACTACAGGCGCCCGCCACAACGCCCGGCTATTTTTTTGTTGCAGTTTGGCTGGGGCTGGGTTTGAACCCGCCACCCTCGGCATATGGGGCTGGCGCCCTGCTCACTGAGCCACAGGCGCCACCCTCAATTTTTTATTTTTAATAAAGACAGAGTCTCACTCTTGCTCAGGATGGTCTCAAACTCCTGAGCTCAAGGGATGCACTAAGCTTGGCCTCTCAGAGTGCTAGGATTATAGGCGTGAGCCACCAAACCTGGCTGTCTTTTTTGTTTATTTTGTTTGAGACAGTACCCCTTGGTAGAGTGCTGTGGCATCACAGCTCACAACAAACTTCAAACTCTTGGGCTAAAGTGATTCTCTTGCCTCAGCCTCCCAAGTAGCTGGGACTAGGTGTCTGTGACTATAACCAGCTATTTTTAGAGATGGGGTCTCATTCTTGCTCAGGCTGAGCAAGACTCCTTGCTCAAACTCCTGAGCTCAGACAATCCACCTACCTTGGCCTGCCAGAGTGCTAGGATTACAGGCATGAAACACCGCTCTGGCCGTCTTTTTGTTCTTTTTTGTAGAGACAGAGTCTCACTTTATGGCCCTCGGTAGAGTGCCATGGCATCACATAGCTCACAGCAACCTCCAACTCCTGGGCTTAAGCGAGTCTCTTGCCTCAGCCTCCCGAGTAGCTGGACTACAGGCGCCCACCACAACGCCTGGCTATTTGTTTTTTTGGTTGCAGTTCAGCTGGGGCCGGGTTTGAACCTGCCACGCTCGGTATATGGGGCCGGCGCCTTACCGACTGAGCCACAGGCGCCGCCCCGTCTTTTTGTTCTTAACGGTGTGCTTTGACAAATGGATCTTCTGTTGTAATTTAGTCCAATTTACCAATATTTCTTTTTAAACTTGGCAATTCTTCTGTTATGTTAAAGAAATCTTTGCCTATCCTGAGGTCCCTCAAGAGGGATTCTGTTTCCTTCTAGAAACTTTGCTATTTTCCCCTTTTCCATTATTAGAAGTGAGAAGTCACTGTGGTTGGCTTCCTTCATACCATTTGTCATTGTCCCCATCATGTCCTGTGTGTCTGCCTTCCCCATCTAGAACACAAGCTTCCGGGGTACAACACAACCTGGGTCTGATCATTTGCCACTCTGCCAATGGCATCCAGAGCAAAGCCTGGCACACAACAGGTGCAAGATAAACATAGTGATTAAAGGCAGAAATGAA
Source organism: Nycticebus coucang (assembly GCF_027406575.1). Lineage (NCBI taxonomy): Eukaryota > Metazoa > Chordata > Mammalia > Primates > Lorisidae > Nycticebus > Nycticebus coucang. The sequence goes on along the minus strand of NC_069782.1, from coordinate 64,880,805 downwards.
TGAAGGTGGCTCAGGATCGAAATTTCAGGGTCACACAGCAGGAGCTGAAACCTAGGTTTCCTCCTGACAGCCCCCTCTGAGGGATGTTACTGCCCCCACTCTGAGTCATCATTTATATACCACCCAGTCCCAAAAATGATCCCAGGAGCAACTACCAGGAGCCCCTGCATAGAAAGCAGGCTGGTGCTTCCATCAATGTCCTGTCTTCTTGAGACTTGCTCTGAAGAAAAGCTTCTGAAGACACAGAACTGCCCAGAAACCCATCTCATGGTTGCCAATGGTGGAAATTGGAATGAAAGATCCTGGAAGAATCTCAAGGTCATCAGGATCAGCCCCGTGAAGCCAAGTCAGACATGAAGGAAGGAAGCAACTGCTGCAGCACTACTGCCTTCCAGCTGGGCCTTCCTTTGGTTTGGTAGCACCAATGACAATCACACTGCTGCTATTATGCCACCTCTAGACATCAACTCCTGTAGCAGGGAGTCTGCCTACTTCACTTGCTACCCTGTCCCCATCACTGGAAAGGAACATGAACTATAGCAGGATCAACATAACCACCGCCTTGCCTGAAAAAACCCCCTCTTTCTCCTGAGTATAGCCCAGTGGTAGTTTCTTACTAAATACTGGTAGTGGTAAGTCTGACTATGCAGGTGGAGGACCTTCTCCTAGGAACCTGAGAAGGCTTTGGTTGGGGATCTTTAATATTTAACCTGCCCAGTGACGTCCTCTGTGTGGAATGCACCCTATTCCACACCAACAGAGGGGTTCCGGTGGAGACTTCCTGTCACCAAATCCAAATCCCTGCACCCAAGGCAAGGGCAATGACTCAGGTAGGACCAAACCAGACAGTAAGAGCTCTTCCCTGGGACTTTCTAACGGATAGGCAAAGCCAGATTTCTCAATCTTCTTGGATTGGGAGGTTCTGAGGATGGAGGCCCTAGGTGGCTCCATCATGGTCATGGTCGAGCCAAAATGACAACTCTGTATGGGAAAGGGAAAAGTGGCAGGAAGGCTCTAGCTCCAAAGGTTTTCATTTCTTTAAGACAGAGTCTCACTCTGTTGCACAGGCTGGAGTGCCATGGCATCATTGAGGCATCAGTACCTCACACTAACCTCAAACTCTTCAGCTTGAGTAATCCTCTTGCCTCAGCCTCCTTAGTAACTGGGACTACAGGAGTACAACACCACACCTCATTAGTGTTTCTATTTTTAGTAGACTGGGTCTCACTCTTGTTCAGGCTGGTCTCGAACTCCTGAGCTCAAGTGGTCCACCTGCCTTGGCCAGGATGTTAGGATTATAGGTGTGAGCCACTGCGCCCTGCCTAGTTGCAAAGATCTCAATCTTTACAGTCTGCCAGGGGAAGCTGACAGCTCCTCCACAGTCTTCAAACCAAAATAACTCCCCCTGGCTGGGTGCCCATAGCTCAGTGGTTAGGGCACCAGCCACATACACTGGGCCTGGTGGGTTCGAACACAGCCCACGCCTGCTAAACAAACAAAAAATAGCCGGGCATTGTGGCAAGTGTCTATAGTCCCAGCTACTAGGGAGGCTGAGGCAAGAAAATTGCTCGAGTCCAAAAGTTGGAGGTTACTGTGAGCTGTGACGTCAATGCACTCTACTGAGGGCAACAAAGTGAGACTCTGTCTCAATTAAAACAAACAAACAAAAACAGGCTCAGCACCGCCTGTGGCTCAAGCGGCTAAGGTGCCAGCCACATACATCTGAGCTGGTGGGTTTGAATCCAGCCCAGGCCCACCAACAACAATGACGGCTGCAACCAAAAATTAGTCGGGCATTGTGGCGGGTGCCTGTAGTCCCAGCTACTCGGGAGGCGGAGGCAGGACAATCACTTGAGCCCAGGAGTTGGAGGTTGCTCTGAGCTGTGATGTCACAGCACTCTACCCAGGGCAACAGCTTGAGGCTCTGTCTCAAAAAAACAAAACAAAACACCCCCCAAAAACTCAACTGCTCCCTTTCTGCTTGAGGGGTTTTAAGTTCAGAGCTGAGAAGTCCTGATGGATCTGTGCCTTCCAGCAAATAAGTGGATATGTCCTTAAAGCAAAATAACATAAGAAGGAACAAAGAGAACTAGAAGAGATCAAGAGCCCCAAATAGAAGCCAGAGCCATCAGCCCATATCCTCTTAACATGTGGGAGAACCAGATAGGCTGTGACAGCTCAGTAAGGACACACAGAGAATTGTGACAGGCACAGGAAAAAGTATGTTGCCTGGTCTACATGGTGCAGCTTCCCGTCACATCTCTCATCCATTATTGTAATCAAGTGTTAGCAAGTACTTTCTATGAACAGCCAGAGTAAATATGTTATCCCTGGTGGGCCATAGTCTATGTTGCAATTTCTGAATTTTGCCACTACTGCATGAAAGGAGCCACACAAGATGAATGAATAAGATTCTGCTGTGCCCCCCAAAAACGTCATTTATGAATACTGAAATATAAATTTCTTTCTCTCTCTTTTTTTTTTTGAGACAGAATCTCACTATGTCATCCTTGGTAGAGTGCCCTGGCATCATAGCTCACAGCAACCTCCAGCTCTTGGGCTTAGGCGATTCTCTTGCCTCAGTCTCCTGAGTAGCTGGGACTACAGGCACCTGCCACAATGCCTGGCTATTTTGTTGTTGCAGTTTGGCCGGGGTCGGGTTTGAACCCACCACTCTCAGTATATGGGGCCAGTGCCCTATCCCCTGAAACAGAGACGTCATCCCTGGCTATTTTTTTGATTGCAGTTGTCACTGTTTTTTTTTTTGTTGTTGTTGTTTTTCAGTTTTTGGCTAGGGCTGGGTTTGAACCCACTACCTTCCGCATACGGGGCTGGTGCCCTACTCCTTTGAGCCACAGGCGCTGCCTGCAGTTGTCATTGTTGTTTAGTAGGCCTGGGCCGGGTTCAAACCCACCAGCCCCGGTGTATGTGGCTGGCGCCCTAACCAGAGAGCTATAAGCGCCAAGCCTAGAATATGAATTTCATTGAATTCATATCATAAAATGCATACCACAAAATGTTCTTTTGATTGTCTCAAAATTATCTAAACAACCATTCTTTTCTTTTTTTTTTTTTAGTTTTTGGCCAGAGATGGGTTTGAACCTGCCACCTCCAGCATATGGGGCCGGCGCCCTATCCCTTTGAGCCACAGGGGCCACCCCCTTTTATTTTCTTATATATTTTTTGAGACAGTCTCACATTGTAGCCCTCAGTAGAGTGCCTGGCAGCAAAGTTCACAGCAACCTCCAACTCTTGGCTTAAGCAATTCTCTTGCCTCAGCCTCCTGAGTAGCTGGGACCACAGGTGTCCTGCCACAATGCCTGGTGGGTTTTTTTTGTTTGTTTGTTGTTGCAGTTGTCGTTGCTGTTTTAGCTGGCCAGAGGCCGGGCTTGAACCCGCCACCCTCAGTATATGGGGCCGGCGCCCTACCCACTGAACCACAGGCGCCACCCACCATTCTTTTTTTTTTTTTTTTTTATTGAGACAGAGCCTCAAGCTTTCACACTGGGTAGAGTGCCGTGGCATCACAGCTCACAGCAACCTCCAACTCCTGGGCTCAAGCGATTCTCCTGCCTCAGCCTCCCAAATAGTTGGGACTACAGGCACCTGCCATAATGCCCTGCTATTTTTTGGTTGTAGTTGTCATTGTTTGGCAGGCCCAGGCTGGATTCGAACCCGCCAGCTCTGGTGTATGTGACTGGCGCCTTAGCCGCTTGAGCCACAGGCGCCTAGCCCCACCATTCTTTTTTTTTTTTTTTTTTTGTAGAGACAGAGTCTCACTTTATGGCCGTTGGTAGAGTGCCGTGGCCTCACACAGCTCACAGCAACCTCCAACTCCTGGGCTTAAGCGATTCTCTTGCCTCAGCCTCCCGAGTAGCTGGGACTACAGGCGCCCGCCACAACGCCCAGCTATTTTTTGGTTGCAGTTTGGCCGGGGCCGGGTTTGAACCCGCCACCCTTGGTATATGGGGCCGGCGCCTTACCGACTGAGCCACAGGCGCCGCCCACCATTCTTTTTTTTTATTTGAGACAGAGTCTCATTTTGTTGCCCCAGGTGGAATACAGTGGAATCATCACTCACAGCAACCTTAAACTCTTGGGCTCAAGTAATCCACTTGGCCTCAGCCTCTCAAGTACTGGGATTACAGGCCCCTGCTGAAATGCCCAGCTGGTTTTTCTATTTTTAGTAGAGATGGGGTCTTTTTCTTGCTCAGGCTAGTCTGGAACTCCTGAGCTCAAGTAATCCACCTGCCCAGGCCTCCCAGAATACTAATATTATAGGCGTGAGCTGCCACACCTGGCCAACTAAATAACCATTCTTAATTCACAGGCTGTACATAAACAGGTGGTGTTTTTCTTGCTGATTTGCAGATTTGGTTTGCTGACCCTATGCTGTGAATCTTCTGACCGTGGCAAACATGTCAAATGGATCACAGCACTGCCTCTTGAGCTCTGACTGGTGAAGGCAGGCACAAACCATCAAATGAGGGTGGTGCTCAAGATAGAGACCATCTGCCAAGTCTAGAGGTACTCCTGATTGGCCTTCCATTAAATAAAAAAAAATGCTTTTTGTTTTTGTTTTAAAAAGAAAAGAAAAACCCCACCTAAAGTACAGTGGTGTTGTCATAGAGCTCACAGCAATCTCAAACTCTTGGGCTCAGTTGATCCTCCTGCCTCAGCTCCCCAAGTAACTGAGACAATAGGTGCACACCACAATATCTAGCTAGTTTCTTCTATTTAGTAGAGACAGGGTCTCACTCTTGGCCTCAAGCAATCCTCTGGCCTCAGCTTCCCAGAGTGCTAGGATTACAGGTGTGAGTCACCATTCCTGGTCCAACTTTATTTTGTACGTCAATTCTTTGATATATTATAAAATATTATCTAGGCTTGGCACCCACAGCTCAGCTGTTAGGGCACAGGCCACATATACTGTGGCTGGTGGGTTAGAACCTGGCCCAGGCCTGCTAAACAACAAAAAAATAGCTAGGCGTTGTGGCAGGTGCCTGTAGTCCCAGCTACTTGGGAGGCTAAGGCAAGAGAATTGCTTAAGCCCAAGAGTTTGAGGTTGCTGTGAGCTGTGACACCATAGCACTCTACCCAGGGTGACACAGTGAGACTCTGTCTCAAAAAAAAAATAATAATAATCATTAAGTATTATCTTGAGGATTAGAAAAATGAGCCTCCACCTGCTGGGTGTCCACCTCTAGGAAGGAGTGGGTTTGGGTTTTATCTGTATGACACAGGAAACATTCCAACTCATGGAAAAGTAGGAAGAAATGAAACTCACCAATGAAATCAGCCAGTTAAGATGGTTTGAAGGGCTCTGCTGCAGGGTCTGAGCACTAAAGAGCTCTCACCTGGCTGCAGGTTAGGATGCTGAAAGTTTCCAAAGTGCCAATATTTTTTTTCCTTTTTTTGGGAGACAGTCTCACTTTGTTGCCCTTGGTAGAGTGCTATGGCATCATAGCTCACAGCAAGCTTCAGCTTTAACTCTTGGGATCAAGCAATTCTCTTGCCTGAGCCTCCGGAGTAGCTGGGACTACATGTGCTTGCCACAACGTCTGACTAGTTTTAGAGACTGGGTGTTGCTCTCGCTCAGGCTGGTCTTGAAGCTCTGAACTCAGGCAATCCACCTGCCTTGGTTTCCAGGAGTGCTAGGATTACAGTTGTGAGTCACCACGCCTGGCCAAAAGTGCCAATGTTTCTAATAAACTGATAGATTCTAACGAGGCGACACCATATCTGGGGTCACTTTTTCTTACTATGGGTTTAATACACTTAAAATTCAAGTTTTTTTTTTTTTTTTTTTTTTGAGACAGAGCCTCAAGCTGTTGCCCTGGGTAGAGTGCTGTGACATCACAGCTCACAGCAACCTCCAACTCCTGGGCTCAAGCGATTCTCCTGCCTCCGCCTCTCAAGTAACTGGGACTACAGGTGCTGGCCACAATGCCTGGCTTTTGGTTGTAGCCATCATTATTGTTTGGCGGCCTGCCTGAATTCGAACCCACCAGCTCAGGTGTATGTGGCTGGCTCCTTACTTGCTTGAGCCACAGGCGCCAAGCCTAAAATTCAAGTTTTTTTTTTTGGTAGAGACAGAGTCTCACTTTATTGTCCTTGGTAGAGTGCCATGGCATCACACACCTCACAGCAACCTCCAACTCCTGGGCTTAGGCAATTCTCTTACCTCAGCCTCCCGAGTAGCTGGGACTACAGGTACCTGCCACAACGCCAGGCTTTTTGTTGCAGTTTGGCCGGAGCCAGGTTCGAACCTGCCACCCTTGGTATGTGGGGCCGGTACCCTACCCACTGAGCCACATGCACTGCCCTAAAATTCAAGTTTTAAGAAACCCTGATGCTCATCCAGGTAGCCCAGGTGTGGAAAACACTTAGTTTGACACTCTTACTCCAGAGGCAGGATGACAAGGCCCGTCCAAAGCTGAGTTGGACTGTAACACAGTCAGGGCACAGACTACACTTTCACATGGTGAAAACGAAGCACCAAGACCCGTGGCAATGCCAAGAATATTTCTCACCACAAGGGAGAAGATGCCATTGAAAGACAAAGCAAATTTGGCTTGGCCTAGTCGCTGAGAACAGAGGCAAGTGGACTCAGTCATAAGGCCAAGGACACTTTCGGCGAGCGTCAAGGGCAGCCTCAAGAAGCATGCTGTGTGCTCTTCCCAATCAGCTAGTGTCCCTGTTGTGACAATGGCAGCTCCAGGGGTATTAGGTGGTTGTGAGCCAGAGGATGGCTCAAGCCCCCTTAGAAGTGGCAAGATCCTGATACCAGCATAAGGGGCCACAGAGACCCTCTGGCCTACCAAAAAGAATGGGGTGAGTATACACAGGGGCATCAGGAAGAAGGGGATGGGACCCACCCCGAGCCCTACCCCCTCAGACCTCTTCTCCTCAGCTTCTTCTCTGTACTGCCCTTTTTTTTGAGACATAGTCTCAAGCTATCGCCCTGGGTAGAGTGCCGTGGTGTCACAGCTTACAGCAACCACAAACTCTTGGGCTTAAGTGATTCTCTTGCTCCAGCCTCCCAAGGAATAGGGACCAAAGGCGCCCACCACAACACCCAGCTATATATTTTTGTTGTTGTTGTTGCAGTTGTCATTGTTGTTTTAGGTGGCCGGGACCGGGTTTGAACCCGCCAGCTGGCGCCCTATCCACGGGCACTGCACCCCCCCCGCCCTTTTTTTTTTTTGACAAAGTTTTACTCTGTTGCTCTGGGTAAAGTGCTATGGGCTCATAGCTCACAGCAAACTCCTGTGTTCAAGAGATCTTCCTGCCTCAGCCTCCTGAGTAGCTAGGACTATAGGTGCCTACCACCACGCCTAATTAATTTTTCTATTTTTAGTAGAGATGAAGTCTCCCTCTTGCTCAGGCAGGTCTGAACTCCTAAGCTCAAGGGATCTTCCCAGTTCAGGCTCCCAGGCTGCTGGGATTACTGGGTGAACTACCCCATCTAGGCTGTGTTGCTTAATCTGAACCTTTGTTTTTTAAGAGACAGAGTCTCACTTTATTGCCCTCGGTAGAGTGCTGTAGCATCACAGCTGAAAGTAACCTCCAATTCCTGGGCTTAGGCAATTCCCTTGCCTCAGCCTCCCGAGTAGCTGAGACTACAGGTGCTTGCCACAATGCTGGGCTATTTTTTTATTGCAGTTTGGCCGAGGCCCCACTCACTGAGCCACAGGCACTGCCCAAATTGAACCTTTGTTAACTTAGCTGTAACATGTTTCACTTCTGAGGTTCAAAATTTTTCATTTTATCTTTCTAATCTTTGATCTGGTTATCTCTTAGCTTTATTTAAAAATTTGCCTATTTTGGGTGGTTTCATATTTATTCAAAAAAAAAAATTTTTTTTTTTTTTGAGATAGAGTCTTACTATGTTGCCCTTGGTAGAGTGCTGTGGCATCACAGCTTAAAGCAATCTAAAAACTCTTGGGCTCAAGAGATTCTCTTGCCTCAGCCTCCCAAGTAGCTGGGACTACAGGTGCCCGCCACAACGCTTGGCTACTTTTGTTGTAGCTGTCGTTGTTTGGCAGGCCCTGGGCCGGGTTCAAACCCACCAGCTCTGGTGTATGTGGCCAGCGCCCTAGCCTCTGAACTACAGGTGCTGAGCCTATTCAAACTTCCTATTCTTCTCCGTTGACTCCTGACCTTATGCCAGCTTTTTTCTCTTAACCTTCCCTTTGTACCTCCTGTTTTACTGTCTACCACAGCTGGTTTTGCTAACAAACATTTCTTCACTGCCCTACTGACAACAGTAGCACTTGCCCGTGGAAATGAGTGGCCTTCAGGGGCACAGGAGTGAATGTGCCAGCTGCTCACCCAGGCCTCCTATCCTGACTCTGGATACCTGTGTTTCAGGCACCTGTACCTATCTCGACCTAAACTTTTTTTTTTTTTTTGAGACAGAGCCTCAAGTTGTTGCCCTGGGTAGAGTGCTGTGGTATCATAGCTCACAGCAACCTTCAACTCCTGGGCTTAAATGATTCTCTTGCCTCAGCCTCCCAAGTAGCTGGGACTACAGGTGCCTGCCACAACGCCCGGCTATATTTTTGTTGCAGTTTGGCGGGGACCAGGTTTGAACCCGCCACCCTTGGTATATGGGGCCGGCGCCCTACCCACTGAGCCACAGGCTCCACCCATCGGCCTAAACTTTTATATGTTAAATATATATTTCTAATTTCAACTGTTTTGAGTTTTGTGTTGTTTTTTTTTTGAGACAGAGCCTCAAGCTGTTGCCCTAGGTAGAGTGCTGTGGCATCACAGCTCACAGCAACCTCCAACTCCTGGGCTCAAGCAAATTTCCTGCCTCCGCCTCCCAAGTAGCTGGGACTACAGGCGCCCACCACAACACCCAGCTATTTTTTGGTTGCAGCCATCATTGTTGTTTGGCGGGCCCGGGCTGGATTTGAACCCACCAACTCAGGTATATGTGGCTGGTGCCTTAGCCGCTTGAGCCACAGGTGCCAAGCCTGGTTTGAGTGTTCTAAACTAGCTGTACATTTTCTTTATGGTGTATAAATGTCTCTGCCATAGGGGCAGAAGCCTAGAGCCAGTATCACAAATGGGGCAGGTGCAGATTCTTCCAGCAAATTATGAGGCGGACTTAGAACCTCAGCACAGACAAGAAACCCAGCCAGAGGCTGTTTAGAGGTAGGTTCCAGGCTGGGCACCAAGCAGACAGGGCTGACCATGGGACCTTGCACTCCTGGCCTAAGGCAGAGTGTTCCCACACCCTGGTTGGGGCCTTAGTTTTCTTTTTTTTTTTTTTTTTGTAGAGACAGAGTCTCACTGTACCGCCCTCGGTAGAGTGCCGTGGCGTCACACGGCTCACAGCAACCTCTAACTCTTGGGCTCAAGCGATTCTCCTGCCTCAGCCTCCCGAGTAGCTGGGACTACAGGCGCCCGCCACAACGCCCGGCTATGGGCCTTAGTTTTCTTTTTTTTTTTTTTGGCCGGGGCTGGGTTTGAACCCACCACCTCCGGCATATGGGACCAGCGCCCTACTCCTTGAGCCACAGGTGCCACCCGGGCCTTAGTTTTCTAAAGCCTGAGGGCTCCAGGCCCGCCCACACTCACGCATCACCTTTTTTATTTTTTGTAGAGACAAAGTCTTACTTTACCGCCCTCGGTAGAGTGCCAAGACGTCACAGGACTCACAGCAACCTCCAGCTCTTTGTGTTTATGCGATTCTCTTGCCTCACCTTCCTGAGTAGCTGGGACTACAGGCACCTGCTACAATGCCGGGCTATTTTTTTGTTGCAGTTTGGCCAGGGCTGGGTTTGAATCTGCCACCCTCGGTATATGGGGCCGGCGCCCTATTCACTGAACCACAGGCGCCACCCCATGACCTTGTTTTTTTGAGATGGAGTCTTGCTTTCTTGTCCTCAGTAGAGTGCTGTGGCATTGTAGCTCACAGTAATCTCAAACTCTTGGGCTCAAGAGATCCTCTTGCCTCAGCCTCCCAAGTAGCTGGGACTACAGGCACCCGCTACAATGCCCAGCTATTTTTTTTAGAGATGGGGTTTCGCTCTTGCTCAAGCTGGTCTCAAACTCCTGAGCTCAAGCAATCCACCTACCTCAGCCTCCCAGAGTGCTGGAATTACAGTGGCTATGGGCAAGAGCCACTGTGCCCAGCCCCACCCATAACCCTTTATACTTGCCCTTCCTTTAGGGCAAGGGGAAGGGGAGGGCTGCCATTAACACTTTTATTCCCAGGATGCCTTCTCCTGCTGAATGTTTCACTGTTTTTCTCTAAAAAGGTACAACCTTTCAACACTAAAGAGGCACCTGCTTTTGGATTCTTTTTTTTTCTGAGACAGAGCCTCACTCTGTTGGTCTGGATAGAGTGCCACAGAATCATCACAGCTCACATCAACCTTAATCTTTCAAGCTGAAGCCACCCTCTTGCCTCAGCCTCCCCAAAAGATGGGACTATAGGCACCTTCCCAGTTTTTCTATTTTTAGTAGAGATGGGGTCTCACTCTTGCTCACACTGGTCCCAAACTTCTTAGCTCAAGCAATCCGCCCACCTCGGCCTCCCAGAGTGTTCGAGGAATATAGGCATGAGCCATGGCTCATGACCCTTGCTCTTAAATTCTAAACAAGGAGGTGCAGGGCTTCCAGGAGGGCAGAGAGAAGGGACAAACAGATCCTGGGCAGTGGCGGCCAGCCCCTGAGCTAAGCCCAGGCTGGAGCTGTCACTCAGAAGCTGGCCAGCTGCCCCTCTGCCTGTAGCTCAGCTCCTGGGCTCAGGGCCCTGTACCCACTCCAGCCCAGCTCCACTTTTGCACAGTGCAGGCAGCGCTGGTTTCTGATTGTATGCTGGCCCACGTTGTGTCAATCGGGCTCCTCCTAGACCCAGTGCAGGGGCTTCTACTCTCATGCTGCAGGCTTGGAATCTGAAGCACAGTTTGCAAATGTGATATTCTAATCTTTGACACCTGAGCCTCTATAGCAGTGGTTCTCAACCTTCCTAATGCTGCGACCCTTTAATACAGTTCCTCATGTTGTGGTGACCCCCAACCATAAAATTATTTTCACTGCTACTTCATAACTGTAATTTTGCTACTGTTATGAATCATAATGTAGATATCTGATATGCAGGATGTATTTTCATTGCTACAAAGGGGTCGTGACCCACAGGTTGAGAACCATGGCTTTACAGCAACCACAGGCAGGAAAAAGGGAACAGGACCCTTAGGGCCCATCCATTGGATCTCAGAGCCCTGGTGAGGTTTAGCCTGGGCAGCTCAGTGAGATCACCATCTTTCTGACCTAAGTATAAACTGCAGCCCTGAAACTGTCAAGTGTGTGCCTCTTGAGACAAGACTTAGTACAGTCATAAGTTCAGTTTTAACACCACCCAAGGTCTTACTGAAGCAGTGGCTCTGGCCTATCACTGTGATAGGTAAGCAAGGGGCCAGCAGTGGTCTTACACAGAGTGTTTTCTGGGGCCCATCTGTGAGACAGTGCTGAGCAACAAAAAGTGATTCTCTGAACCCTTCCCAAGGCTAAACAAGGGGATGTGCCCTGTGATACATACACTCACTGACATGGCACTTACAGATGGTGTCCTAAGTGCCTCGGCCTCCAATAGCTGATGGCTTCTTTTTTTTTTTTTGTAGAGACAGAGTCTCACTTTATGGCCCTCGGTAGAGTGCCGTGGCCTCACACAGCTCACAACAACCTCCAACTCCTGGGCCCAAGCGATTCTCCTGCCTCAGCCTCCCGAGTAGCTGGGACTACAGGCGCCTGCCACAACGCCCGGCTATTTTTTGGTTGCAGTTTTTGGTGGGGGCTGGGTTTGAACCCACCACCCTCGGTATATGGGGCCGGCGCCCCACCGACTGAGCCACAGGCGCCGCCCCAGCTGATGGCTTCTTAAGGACCCGGGGACAAAGGCACCTACTGGCAGCACACATGGCCCTGAGACAAGTTCCAAACCTGACTCAGGAACTCACAGCTTTTCTGCATATTTCTATTTAGAAATAAAAGTTCCTACATACAACTTAATTTCTTCACTCTGGTTTTAATTTTTGATAGGATCCTAAATATAGAGTTTGAAGCTGCTATGATCACGCCATTGCAAAACAGCCTGGGTAACAGAGCAAGACTTGTCTTAAAGAAAACCCCCCAAAATAAAAATCCTTAGGAGGAAGACAAAAAAAAAATCTCAAAATAATCCATCAAAAGTAACACTTGGCAAGATTCTACTTGATGGAAAGGTTGACTCTGCTTCTCCACAGTGACCAGCCCCAATACGGGAGGACGTAATGGGCAGAGCCATTTCTTTCTTTCTTTTTTTTTTTTTTTTTGAGACAGAGTCTCACTTTGTCACCCTTGGTAGAGTACTGAGGGATCATAGCTCACAACCACCTCAGACTCTTGGGCTCAAGCGATTCTCTTGCTTCAGCCTCCCTAGTAGCTGGGACTACAGGTGCCCGCCACAACACCTGGCTATTTTTAGAGACGAGGTCTCACTCTGGCTTAGGTTGGTCTCAAACCTGCGAGCACAGGCAATCCACCCGTCTTGGCCTTCCAGAGTGCTAGGATTACAGGCTTGAGCCACGGTGCTGGCCTCTTTTTTTTTTTGAGTCAAGAGTCTAGACTAACTAGACAAACTAAAAATGCCGCAGCATCATAACTCACAGCAACCTCAAACTCTTGGCTCAAGCGATTCTCCTGATCCACAATGTCCAGTTAGTTTTTCTATTTTTAGTAGAGATGGGTTCTCTCCCTCTTACTTAGGCTGATCTTGAACTCCCAAGCTCAAGCAATCCACCCATCTCGGCTTCCCAGACCACTACAGGAATGAGAATGAGCCACTGCACTTAGCCCAAGTTTACTTTCTTTTCTGGAAAGGAACTATTTAAAGTTGAGATAAAAAAAAAGCCAACTGTTATGCTGTATGTAATTTTATTCTACTCAAGTTATTCCCAGCATGGGATAGGTGTGCTGGGTGGAAGGGTTGGGCATGACAGTCGGGTGGTGCTGGACAGGTGTGTCATAAGGAATGTAACTTTGTCCCAAATGCGGTCTGGACTTTGCCCTGGGCTTCTGGGAGGTGATTTCTAAATCCTTGACATGTTGCACCTGACAGGGTATCTTTGTTTCCCTGGGGCCTTTGGGACCAGACATTTTCAGGAGCTGGGTAACTTCAAGTATGTGAGTGTAGGAAGATCTGGGTCATGCAGTTTCATCTAGGCCTGCAGAGGGGTAGAGACAGAAGTAAGTCATATCTGCATGACCAATCCCAATAAAAACTCTCGACACCAAAGGCTTCTCTGGTTGGCAATATTCTGTGTATTGCCACAATGTTGTCAGGAAAAGTCAGCTATCTGTGACTCCACTGGGAGGGAACAAACAGAAACTCTGCCCCTATAGCTATGCTGGGTGCCACCTGGGGCACACCTTCCCTCAGCTGACTTGAACCCTGAGCCCTGAACTGGAAAGCAGAGAATAATGGTTTCCAGTGAATTCTGGAATTCTAGAGAATTACTGAACCCCCGAGTGGTTGTAATACCTTGCATTTTCCCTGGTTTTAGATTTATATAAATGAATGTATGTCAGATATATCCACTGGATCTGTTTATTTTGTATCTAATCAACTATGAAATTATCTGCTGAATGAGGTCACTTTCTGACCACAGAAACGTGACTATCTTTCCTGAGTTGATGTGCCCCATGTGATCTTTTCCCAAGTGACCACCAGCAAACGACACTACAGTGAGTGGATGCACCCACTCCAATTGTCAATAAAACATTTCTCCATGCTAGCACTTGGGAGGCTTTCTTAGATAAGCACATTTGTTGGCCCAATACAGTAACTCCTAGTCTAACGGGCTGCTCCCAAGTCTGGTAAGTCCATCCAGTCTTTTTTTTTTTTTTTTTTTTAGATTTTATTTTATTTATTTATTTTTGTGTGTGTGTGTGGTTTTTGACCAGGGCTGGGTTTGAACCCACCACCTCCGGCATATGGGACCGGTACCCTTCCCCTTTGAGCCACAGGCGCCGCCCATCCAGTCTTGGAGAACATGATGTGGGGTGTGTTTATTTTTATTTTTGAGTGAGTCTCAAGCTGTCGCCCTGGGTGCCATGGCAACACAGTTCACAACAACCTCCAACTCTTGGGCTCAAGCAATTCTCTTGCCTCAGTTTTTCTATTTTTAGTAGAGACAGGGTTTCGCTTTGCTCAGGCTGATCTCGAACTGGTGAGCTCAAGCTATCTACCAGCCTCAACTTCCCAGAGTGCTAGGATTATAGGCGCGAGCCACCACGCCTGGCCAAGATATGTTTATTCATTCATTCATTCATTCATTTATTTTTTAGAGACACAGTCTCATTTTATCGCCCACGGTAGAGTGCCATGGCGTCACAGCTCACAACAACCTCTAGCTTTTGGGCTTAGGCGATTCTCTTGCCTCAGCCTCCCGAATAGCTGGGACTACAGGCGCCTGCCACAACGCCCGGCTATTTTTTTTGTTGCAGTTTGGCCAGGGCCAGATTTGAACCCGCCACCCTTGGTATATGGGGCCTCTGCCCTACTCACCGAGCCACAGGCGACAACCTGGTGTGTTTATTTTTTTATAGATGGCGTCTTGCTCTGTCTCCCAGGCTGGAATGCAGTGTGTTCATTGCTCACTATAGCCTCAGACTCCTGGACTCGAGCGATGCTCCTGCCTTAGGCTCAGGCATGAGCACCTTGCCTTTTTCTTTTTGTGAGACAGGGTCTCACTCTCTCTCCCAGTGGTGTCATTACACCTCATTATAACTTCAAACTCTTAGGCCCAAGTGATTCTCCTGCCTCAGCCTCCCAAGTAGCTGGAGCTACAGACGTGTACCACCAAGCCCAGCTAATTTTTTTTACTTTTTGTAGAGACAGGGTCTTGCTGTATTGCCCAGGGTGGTCTTGAACTTTTGGTCACAGGCAATTCTCCTGCATCAGCCTCCCAAAGTGCTGGAATTACAGGTGAGCCACCATGCCTGGCCTTTTTGCTTTTATTTAAAAAGTTTAACTTGGTTCAGTGTCTGTGGCTCAAGCGGCTAAGGCACCAGCCACATACACCTGAGCTGGTGGGTTCGAATCCAGCCTGGGCCCGCCAAACAACGACCGCTGCAACCAAAAAAATAGCTGGGCATTGTGGCAGGCGGCTGTGGTCCCAGCCACTTGGGAGGCTGAGGCAAGAGAATCGCTTAAGCCCAGAAATTGGAGGTTGCTGTGAGCTGTGATGCCACAGCACTCTACCCAGGGCGACAGCTTGAGGCTTTGTCTCAAAAAATAAAATAAAATAAAAAAGTTTAACTGCATTATAATGCAATGTAGGACAGCACATGTATTTCAAGCATGTACACCTTGGTGGATGTTTTCATGCACACATCCAGCTCTGCACATAGAAAAGGCGGCCCCAGGAAACTTGCTTGTTAGTTCCTACCCGAGGTAACCACCAATCATCACTGTGGATCAGCTTTTGTGTGTTTTTTTTTTCTTTTTTGAGACAGAGTCTCAACTTTGTTGCCCTGGTGTCAAAGCTCACAGCAAACTCAAACTTCTGGGCTCAAGAGATCCTCTTCCCTCAGACTCCTAAGTAGCTAGGAGTACAGGCGCCTGCCACAATGCCCAGCTATTTTTAGAGACAGGGTCTTAGCTCTAGCTCAGGTCTCGAAATCTTGAGTTTAAGTGATCCACCACCTGGGACTCCCAGAGTGCTAGGATTACAGGCATAAACCCCGCACCCAGCCTGTGGATCAGCTTTTGAACTGCATATAGTAGGTACCCTTAAATGCCTGGCTTCTTTCATTCAAAATATAAGACCTTCCCAGGTAGCAGTGATATATCTGTTTGCATGGCTATGAGTATTTCCCTTGTATGATCAGGCCACTGTTAGTCCATTCCCCTATAGACAGACATTGGGACTGATTCCTGTTTTTGGATATTAGGACCAAAACTGCTGTAGGTGTGTTCGTACATATGGACACATACACTCAGCTCTCCTGGGTACACAAGGACCATAGTTGCCTGCTCAGAGGATATATTATATAGGTTGTGATTCAGAAAGTACTGCCAAAGAGCTACACACTCATATAAGCAGGGGGTGAGGTCTGAGGGCTCCATGTCCATGTCCTCCAAACACTTAATGGCATTTTGGCCACCCTGTTGAATGGGTAGACCCATTTCACTCTGATTTTAATGTCCATTTCCTTGATGTTAGAAGCTGACGCTGAGCACCTTTTCCCATGTTGATTAGTCATTGGGTTTGTTCTTTTTTTTTGAGAGACAGAGTCTTACTTTGTTGCCCTCGGTAGAGTGCTGTGGCGTTACAGCTCACAGCAACCACCAGCTCTTGGGCTTAGGTGATTCTCTTGCCTCAGCCTCCCGAGTAGCGGGAACTACAGGTGCCCACCACAACGCCCGGCTATTTTTTGGTTGCAGTTTGGCTGAGGCCGGGTTCGAACCCGCCACCCTCGGTATATGGGGCTGACGCCCTACCCACTGAGCCAAGGGCACTGCCCTCATTGGGTGTGTTCTTTAGGGAGGTACTGTCCTTGCCTTTTGCTCATCTTTTTTTTTTTGAGACAGCAACCTCAAACTCTTAGGCTCAGGTGATCCCTTTGCCTCAGCTTCCTGAGCAGCTGGAACTAGAGGTACCAACCAAAATGTTCAGCTAAGTTTTCTATTTTTATTTATTTACTTATTTATTTTATTATTATTATTTTTAAAATTAGAGACAGAGTCTTACTTTGTCACCCCAGGTAGAGTACGGTGGCATCATAGCTCACAGCAATCTCTAGCTCTTTGGCTTTAGGTGATTCTCTTGCCTCAGCTGCCCAAGTAGCTGGGACTATAGGTGCCTGCCATAATACCCAGCTATTTCTTTGTTGCAGTTTGGCTGGGCCAGGTATGAACCGGCCACCCTCAGTATATGGGGCCAGTGCCCTACTCACTGGGCCACAGGTGCTGCCGCCTAAGTTTTCTATTTTTTTTTTTTTTGGCCGGGGCTGGGTTTGAACCCACCACCTCCGGCATATGGGACCGGCGCCCTACTCCTTGAGCCACAGGCGCCGCCCAGTTTTCTATTTTTAGTAGAAACAAGGTCTCGGTTTTTTGCTCAGGCTGATATCAACATCTTGAGCTCTGGCAAACCACACGCCTCAACCTCCCAGAGTGCTAGGATTACAGATGTGAGCCAGCCACTGTGCCTGGCCCTTTTTATCCATCTTTAAATTGGGTTGTTTTTTCCCAGTCTATGATAGTTAACTTCCACTGTCTCCCTGAAGGGGTCCTTTGAAAACCAGATGTGCTTAATTTCTTTTTTTTTGTGTGTGTTGTTTTATTTTCCTTAAATAAGTAGTTCTTTTTTGGGGGGCCGGGGCTGGGTTTGAACCCACCACCTCCGGCATATGGGACCGGCGCCCTACTCCTTGAGCCACAGGCGCCGCCCAATGTGCTTAATTTCAATGAAGTCTGATTTGTCAATCATTAATGGTCAGTGGTTAGAAAGAAATCCATAATCTGCTCCAAGACTGTTTACATTTTCTACCATGCTTTCTTTCAAAGCACTGTTTCACCTTTCCTATTTTGTATCTATAATCCATTTCAAATGAACAGGTACTTACAGTGTGAGGCAGGGTCAAGGTCCAATGTGTCCTAGAGCTATCCTTTTTTTTTTTTTTTTTTTTGTAGAGACAGAGTCTCACTGTACCACCCTCGGGTAGAGTGCCATGTCATCACATGGCTCACAGCAACCTCTAACTCTTGGTACGCAATTCTCTTGCCTCAGCCTCCCGAGCAGCTGGGACTACAGGCGCCCGCCACAACGCCCGGCTATTTTTTTTTGTTGCAGTTTGGCCGGGGCTGGGTTTGAACCCGCCACCCTCGGCATATGGGGCCAGCGCCCTACTCACTGAGCCACAGGTGCCACCCCCTAGAGCTATCCTAAAGGTACCAACAGTATTTATTATGAAGTCTACCCTTGGGCGGCACCTGTGGCTCAAGGAGTAGGGTGCCGGTCCCATATGCCGGAGGTGGTGGGTTCAAACCTAGCCCCGGCCAAAAACCACAAAAAAAAAAAAAAAAAAAGAAAATGAAGTCTACCCTTTCCTGACTGACCTTGAAGGGTCTTACTCATTTTGGTAATTTTAAGGTTCCCTTGCAAGCATATTATTAACAATAATAATATTGCTAATTTATAGGGGGTCTATCATTAACATTAGATTTTTGCAGATTCCCTACTTCATTTTATGTATTTATAAATACATCTTTAGAGACAAGGCCTTGCTCTGCTACCCAGGCTGGAGTACACTGGTGTCATCACACCCCACTGCAGTCTCCAATAATCCTCCTCCCTCAGCCTCCCAGCATGCTGGGATTATAGGTGTGTGCCACTGTGTCTGGCCAGATTACCTATTTTAAATAAGAAAGAATTCCATATTTTAAGTCCTCCACTTACCTTCCTCTTTGTGGATTTTGCCTCAGAGGCAAAGATTGTAAATCAATGTGAATAGGTTTTTCTCAATACTGACACACATCACATTTTCAGATCTAGAGTATGTCTCCTTTTACTTCAACATGTTTCTTTTTTAATAATGTAAGGGCAATTTGTACCCATTAATCTGGATACTACAACTATCACCACCCACTAAAGTTTAACACTTAGTAAGATTCTTCCAAACTGATGCATGAGTGCTCACATCACAACACCTTCCCTTCCAACAGATAAAATCTCCCATGTTTTTCCTCACGACCAACTGCACAAACCACCAACCCCTTACAGGGAGGGTAAGTCACATTGGCTGGTGGGTCCCAGAACATGGAATCATACACTGAAGGGCAGAAGAGCCAGCGAGTCCCAGAGGTGCAGTCTTGCACCCCTGGCCACTTCCACCTCTACACAACCTGCCCCGGGCTGGCAGAAAATACACATCCCATCGGAGAGCAGCCAAGAACCATTACTTTCTTCTTCCTTTTACTGAAGTGGGATGCACAAATGGATGTTATGATCTATTTCTCTGGGCTGCGGCCACAGCTGAAGTCTCATGCTGTCTTGTATTTGGTATGTGTGTAAGAAGACAGGACCCCAGAGCCTGGCACAGAGCCCAGCAGAGAGCAAGTGCAGCCTGTCTTCTCAACACACGCCTGACACGAGATAGCAGAGGAAGAGAGGGGGCACTAGGTCAGGAGTGGACTGCCTCTCATTCTGCTCCAGACATGCAGCTTCCCCATTCTGTACTTCTTGGCCATGTGATCGATGCCCCCACTGTCCCAGAACCTGCAGGGCACAGTGCTGGAGCACTGTCTCCTAGACTATCGCTTCCTCAGGGCCCCTTGCTAGCATCACCTTCCCTGAGACCCACGCCCCTGCCCCTCTTGGTAGGGAGACACAGAAACTCAATCACGTGAAGGACTGAAGATGGACGGTCAGAGCCCAGAAACCCAAGAGGCCCCTCCAGGACTTAGCCGCCCACCTCCTCTGCTTACCTGTCCTTGTACTTGATCACTGCGTCCACGATCTTCTTCATTTTCTTAGTGAGGTTAGGTGGGTTTGGGGAGAGCTTCTCGGCAGGTGGCCGCCCACGCTTCTTTTGCTTCTTACTCTCATCATCCTTGTCACGGCTTCGGGTGCTGGTGGTTGGCGTGGAGGAGCCGGCGTCACTGTCCCGTTTGCGCTTCCGTGAGGATTTCTTCTGCCGGACCTCCTCTTCAATCTCCTCCAGCGTCCCCTCCTCAATGGCCTTCAGGGTCAATAGTAGTAAAATAGGACAGCCAGCACCCAGGTTGACAAGCTGAGGCCGCGACGCACACCCAGGGGCCCGGCTGGGGCAAGGAGGAGGGCCCTGGCCCTGGGTGTCCTTCCATTGTGGCTGGCTCAGGGCACAATACACATACGAGGGCTCTCAAGGGTTCTCTGGGCTGTAGTGAAAGGCCAATGCTGCCCCAAGAGGGCACCCCACCCACCCAAGCCTGCACTTAAAAAATGAATGGTTATACTGTGTCGCCCTCAGTAGAGTGCTGTGGCGTCACAGCTCACAGCAACCTCAAACTCTTGGGCTTAAGCGATTCTCTTGCCTCAGCTTCCCCAGTAGCTGGGACTGTAGGCACCCACTACAATGCCCAGCTATCTTTTGGTTGTAGTTGCCGTTATTGTTTGGCAGAGCTGAGCTGGATTTGAACCCACCAGCTCCAGTGTATGTAGCTAGCGCCCTAACCACTGAGGTACAGGCACCGAGCTAAATGGTTGTTACTTTCTGGCAGATTAAATAAAGGTGGATCCTACATAGACATCCGTCTGAAGGTGACACCATTTATGCTTTTGCTCCAGACTCTCTACAATTATATTTTTTCAGATTAAAAAAAAATTATGTTTTTAAGAGACAAAGTCTTACTATGTTGCCCAGGCTGGACTTGAACTCCTGGACCAAAGTGATTCTCCTGCCTCAGCCTCCCAAACAGCTAAGTTTGCTCTTTTTTAAACTACCTGGCAGCAATAACCCATAGATATGGTGACAAGCATGTCATGTGCCAGGAAAGAGGGAGAGGAGGATTCTAAGGATGGCAGAACATACCTGTCATGTTCAGGGTGATGGAAAGGACCTTCCAGGGGATGCAGTAGCTCAGAGCTGGTGTGATGCATGGGGAGAGGCATTCAGGCCAAATGAAAAGCAAAGAAGGTGCACAGCAAACAAGAGGGGCTGAGAAGGCCCCACTACAGAGCCAGGAGGAGGAGTACGTTTATCAGGAACACCAAGTTCATGTCCAACTATCACCTCAGAATGTGACCCTGCTTGCAAACAGAGTCTTTGCAGATGTAGTTAGATAAGGATTGAGATGTTATCATCCTATGTCAGGGTGGGCCCCAAATCCAACGAGTATGTATTGATAGGAGACAGAAAGGGAAGCCCAGAAAGACACACAGGAGAAGACCATGTGAAGACAGAAGCAGAGACAAGAGTGATGGTACAACAAACCAACAGATGTCAATGTCACCAGAAGTGGAAAAGCCAAGAGAGGATATTTCCCCTGGACCTTCCAAAGGAACATGGCCCTCCTGGCGCCTCAATCTCAGACTCCTGACAAAATATATTTCTCTGTCTTAAGCTGCCACGGTCATGGTGTATTATGGCAGACCTAGAAAAAGAATACAGACAGCCCCGCAGGCCAAGGGCCGGGAGCATCTGAAGGCACTGGAGTGACTGCTTAACAAGTGGTACCAATTATATGCCAACCAATATTACAAGAGAATGCCTGTTTTCTATTTTTCGAAACCATGGATTTGAATATAACATAGAAGATGGGCACAATGGAATAATAGCAGTCTCTAACAAAGAATGAAGTTGGAGCCCTACCTCACACTACCTATAAAACTTAACTCAAAATGGATCTTACGTGAATCTATGTGCAAGAGATAAAACTACACAATTCTGAGAAGAAAACATAGGGATAAATCTTTGTGACATTTGGTTTGGCAATAGTTTCTTAGATAAGACACCAAAACACAAATAAAAAAGGAAAACAGATAAAGAGTAAGTACAATTAGGGCGGCGCCTGTGGCTCAGTGAGTAGGGTGCCAGCCCCATATACTGAGGATTCGAACCCAGCCCCGGCCAAACTGCAACAAAAAAATAGCCAGGTGTTGTGGCAGGCGCCTGTAGTCCCAGCTACTCGGGAGGCTGAGGCAAGAGAATCGCCTAAGCCCAAGAGCTGGAGGTTGCTGTGAGTTGTGACGCTACAGCACTCTATCAAGGTCGACAAAGTGAGACTCTGTCTCTAAAAAAAAAAAAAAGTAAGTACAATTAGAAACTTTTTGTGTGTCAAAGGACATCACCAAGAAAGTAAAAGGAGAACCCAAAGAATGGGACAAAATATTTACTATTCAGGAACTTATAAGGAACTCTTTTAATTCAGTAAGTACATTTTTTTTTTTTTGCAGTTTTTGGCCGGGGCTGGGTTTGAACCCACCACCTCCGGCATATCAGGCCAGAGCCCCACTCCTTTGAGCCACAGGCGCTGCCCAGTAAGTACATTTTAAAAATGGGCCAAGGGGGCTCGGCGCTTGTAGCACAGTGGTTATGGTACCAGCCACATGCACCAAGGCTGGTGGGTTTGAACCCAGCCCGTGCCCGCCAAACAACAATGACAACTACAACTAAAAATTAGCTGGGCGTTGTGGCGGGTGCCTGTAGTCCCAGCTATTTGGGAGGCTGAGGCAAGAGAATCGCTTAAACCCACGAGTTTGAGGTTGCTGTGAGCTGTGATGCCACAGCACTCTACCCAAGGCAACAGCTTGAAGCTCTGTCTCAAAAATAAATAAATAAATAAATAAATAAATAAATAAATAAATAAATAAATAAATAAAATAAAATGGGCAGAGGACATGAGTGGACATTTCTCTATAGCAATATACAAATGGCCAAGAACAGATGAAAAGATACTCAATGCCATCAGCCATCAGGGAAATGCAAATCAAAACCACTATGAGATGCATTTCGTGTCCATGAGGATGGATGAGAAACCAGCACATGGTGCTGAGGATGTGAAGAAATGAGCTCTTACACATTGTTGGTGGGAATGTCAAATGGTGCAGCCACTGGAGGAAACAGTCTTTCCTCACGTGGTTAAATACAGAACTATCATTTGAGGCCAGGCACAGTGATGCACTCCTATGGATTACTTGAGTTCAAGAGTTGAAGACCAGCCTGAGCAAGTGTGAGACCCCCATGTCTACTAAAAATAGAAAAAATTAGCCAGGCCTGGTGGTAGGCACCTGTAGTCCCAGCTATTTTGGATGCTGAACCAGGAGGACTGCTTGAGCCCAAGAGTTTGAGGTTGCTGTGAGCTAGGCTGATGCCACAGCACTCTATCCAGGGTGACTGAGTGAGACTCTTGTCTCCAAAAAAAAGAAAAGAACTACTATTTTTTTTTCTTTTTTTAGAGACAGAGTCTCACCTTGTAGCCCTACGTAAAGTGCCTAGGTAGTGTCACAGCTCACAGCAACCTCCAGCTCTTGGGCTTAGGTGATTCTCTTGCCTCAGCCTCCCGAATAGCTGGGACTACAGGCACTCGCCACAACGCCCGGCTATTTTTTTGTTGCAATTTGGCCGGGGCTGGGTTTGAACCCGCCACCCTTGGTATATGGGGCCGGCGCCCTACTCACTGAGCCACAGGAGCCGCCCAGAACTACTATTTATTCTAGCAATTTCATTCAAAAGAAATCAGAACACACATTTATACACGCAAGAAAAATACATGAACGTTTATAGTAGTAGTCATAATATCCCAGAAATGGAAAGAACCCAAATGTCCACCAACTAATAGATGGAAAACAAAATCTGTCACATACACACAAGGGAATAAAAGAATAAAGCACTAACATACCTTAGATATGGATAATCCTCAAAAATACTATGCTAGGTAAAAAAGCCTGACACCCAAGAATCACAAATATGACTCCACTGATAGAAAATGTCCACAACAGGCAAAAGTACAGAGACACAAAGTGGATTAGACATTGCCTGGGGCTAGGAGAATGAATGAATTGAGGGGAAACGGTAAACTGGGGCACAGTTTCTTTTATGTTCTAAGAGTGACTCTGGTGATTGTTGGGCATCTCTGTGGATACACTAAAAACTATACTAAACTTGGGTAGCACCTGTGGCTCAGTAAATAGGGTGCTGGTCCCATATACAAAGGGTAGTGGGTTCAAATCCAGCCCTGGCCAAACTGCAACAAAAAAACAGCTGGGCGTTGTGGCAGGCGCTTGTAATCCCAGCTACTAGAGGTTGCTGTGGCCACAGCACTCTACCAAGGGTGACAAAGTGAGACTCTTGTCTCTAAAAGAAAAAAAAAAAAAAAAACAAAAAAACTATACTAAACTGTACACTAATAGGGTGAGTTGTATGGTATGTCAATTGTACCTCAAAAAAAGTAAAAAAAAAAAAAAAAAAAAATCAGTATATGGGTTAATTTTTTTTTTTTTTAAGAGACAGAATCTCATTTTGTCACCCTCGGTAGAGTGCTGTAGTGTCACAGCTCACAGCAACCCCCAGCTCTTGGGCTTAGGCAATTCTCTTGCCTTAGCCTCCCGAGTAGCTGCAACTATAGGCGCCCACCACAACGCCCAGCTATTTTTTTTTGTAGAGACAGACTCTCACTTTACTGCCCTCGGTAGAGTGCCATGGCGTCACATGGCTCACAGCAACCTCCAGCTCTTGGGCTTATGTGATTCTCTTGCCTCAGCCTCCCGAGCAGCTGGGACTATAGGCACCTGCCACAACACCCGGCTATTTTTTTGTTGTTGCAGTTTGGCCGGGGCTGGGTTTGAACCCACCACCCTCGGCATATGGGGCCGGTGTCCTACTCACTGAGCCACAGGCACCGCCCAACGCCCAGCTATTTTTTTTTTTTTTTTTTGTAGAGACAGAGTCTCACTTTATGGCCCTCGGTAGAGTGCCGTGGCCTCACACAGCTCACAGCAACCTCCAACTCCTGGGCTTAAGCGATTCTCTTGCCTCAGCCTCCCGAGTAGCTGGGACTACAGGCGCCCGCCACAACGCCCGGCTATTTTTTGGTTGCAGTTTGGCCGGGGCCGGGTTTGAACTCGCCACCCTCGGTATATGGGGCTGGCGCCTTACCGACTGAGCCACAGGCGCCGCCCAACGCCCAGCTATTTTTTATTGCAGTTTGGCCGGAAATGGGTTCAAACCCGCTAACCTTGGTATATGGGGCCAGTGCCCTACTCACTGAGCCACAGGTGCCGCCCCATATGGGCTAATTTTAAAAGGTTCCCACTGCATCAGAAATGCAGGGCGGGCTTTAGCACCTGTAGTTCAGTGGCTAGGGCACCAGCCACATACACTGGAGCTGGCAGGTTCGAATCCAGCCTGAGCCTGCCAAACAACAATGACAACTACAACCGAAAAACAGCTGGGTGTTGTGGCAGGTGCCTGTAGTCCCAGCTATTTGGGAGACTGAGTGAAGAGAATCTCTTAAGCCCAAGAGTTGGAGGTTGCTGTGAGCTGTGACGCCACAGTACTCTACCCAGAGCGACAAAGTGAAACTCTGTGTCAAAAAAAAAAAAAAAAAAAAAAAGCAGGGCTGGTCACACTTCCACAGGCACCCATATTTCGTCTCTTTACAGGTCTGCTGGACCCTGGAGCCCTCTGTATACTAAGGTGGTAAGGGACAGACGCCTCCTGTAAGTTTCAACCAGTTCCCCAGTTTGTTTCAACAGTTCCCTAGCCCCTTTTTATGTACAGCCCAGCCAGCAGATTCACAGTCTAAGGTGTTCTGACCTCCCTAAAGGGGACAGGGGTTGCTTGCCACTCGGGTAGGGCTGCACTGCTTATTCCTGGGTGTGGCCCTCAGCATAGTACAGTCAAAAGCTACCACCTGCCTTCTCAAAATTGTTGCTCAATGGCATTTTTATGACACAACTTCAAGGATGAATTCTGAATCGTCATCTGTACTCAGTGCCCCTGAGGTAGGATGGGGTCCTATTTTGTCACCACAGCCACAGCATTGGGCACCTGGCACACTGTGCTCCGGCTATGGTGAAGAGAGAAGGCTGAGTCAGGAGGCCCACGGGGCACTACATAGCTCTGACTCAGAGTCTGTGGCTGCTGCTGCAGGGCCAGGTGCCGTCTGCTGAGAATGAACCCTCATGGCAGTTCCACAGACAGCTGCGAGCCTTGTGTACTGCCAGCTGGATTCAGAGGCCCGTGCAGGCCGGGAACTCATACTTTCTTCCCTCCCCACATGTAAGCAAGGAGAATGCAGCTCACAGCGGTAAGGCTGCCTGCCTACTCTCCAGCCAACGTCACCCTCACTTCACATTGTGGCTTCCCTCTTTGTAGGTACAGGGAAACCCGCCATCTTGCTGAGCTCAGCAACACATTTTTCAACCTCATGAAGTGGCAAAGCCTTGCACTGGAAAGAGCAATTATATTCAACAGCAGGTTCTGAGCTGCTCAGGAGTATGTGGGTTCAGCAGCAGAGTTATTAGCAGGACCTGATCATTCCTGGTCCACGTTAGTTAGAAGCCTCTCAGATGCTAATGAAGCCCGACCCACAACAGCGGAGGGGACACTCTCAGGATGTGGCCCAAGGCTTGCACCCTGGTGGCCAGGGCCCTGCACTCATAGCGTTGCCTGTGGCCAGCATGCAAAAACTGCCAGCCCTCTCTGGCATGTACCTTAAGCCACTGTTTCTCCGTCAGGGAGTCGCTGTAGTCCACCTCCTTGCGGTGGCGGGAGCCGCGGCCAAACATCTTTTCCTCTTCTTCCTCACAGGTCAGCCGCTCCACCTCAGCGTCATCCTTGATGATCCATGAGGGGAGTTCATCCTCCTCCATCAGGCGCGGCTTGCGCTTGGGATTGCGGGCCTCCTCACGCCTGCGGTCCAGATCCATGCGCTGGTGAGCCCAGACCAGAGGACATAGCGAGAGAGGCATCAGCACGAGGCAGGGCCAAGGGGCCAGGAGGGGACATCTGGGGTTCAGAAGGGGCTATGAATCTGCCTGAGGGACAAGCACTGCCTCAGAGTTAAACAGCAGTTCTGGGTTTTTGGATGGCTAACTCAGCCTGGTTGCTATGTCATACGCTGACTAGGGACTCTACTTAGAGGTGACAGAGAAAACCCTAAATGATAGAAAGGTCGTAGAAGAGAGGCTGCAGACCCCAGTAGAGTGTGGAAAGGGTGGCAGTTCCAAAGCACAGCATGGTAGAGGCACAAGGCCTATAGGATGAGTGTCCCCCCTACCCATGTCAATGTCAACCTTGTGTTGTCACAGTTTTCATACTGGGGGTCTGTGCCAAAGACCCTTGTTAGCCCCCTGAGTTGACTCCTTCTGAAAGGGAACTGAGCCCTCAAGAGCCAACAGCATACAAACTCAACAGGACATGTCATTTGATGGCCACACACAGAATGAGGCACATGTATGTGCCACGATCCCCATCTCTACAACGTGCTTTTGAGACCAGATATGAAAGATGGGTCAGTTGGATATGAAAGCTGACCTCACCCTCATGACCCGCTGGGGACCTGACCACTGCTACCTGTTCTGCATGTGGAACCATCAGAAAGGGGCCCGTGGGTCCCCATTGCGCTCACCATGAACAGATCAAACTCCTCCTCATGCCGAGCAATCATCTGGTTGACGGTCTCGTCATCGGGCACCTCATCTTCCTCCTACAAAATTGCAAACCATAAGTCTCACTGTGGAGAGGCCAAGGTGGGTGGTGGCCATGCTCGGAGGCGAGCAGAGACATCCGTGGGAATGAACTGGCGGTCCTGGCACCGCTGCGGTGGATGGGGAGCCACACGGCAGCGAAAGGCACTCACACGCACACGCACGCTCCGTGGGACCAGGGCCCTTGCTGGCCATCTCAGCCGAGAAGCCGAGGATTGAATGGGCATGGAGACTGAACTACCCCTCTCACCTTTAGAGGTGGTTCCTCCAAGTCGGGGTTGACGCCCGCTGGCGGAGGGGCAGTGTGGGCGAAGCTGGCACTGCCGCTGCCCGTGCTGCAGTGTCTGCTCTGTGGATAAATAGAGGACTTCAGTCTCCAGGGCTGTCAATCCGGTGTCTTTCACCAGCAGTTTAGGAAAAAAAACCACTTCAAAGAAAAAGCAAGTACTCATCCTCTTTCCTTTCAGCCCACACTCCCTTTACTCCAAAGGGATGCAAAAAAAAAAAAAAAAAAAAGTGCAAAAAAGGTTAAAAAAAAAAAAAATTAAAGCCGCTCAGGCATCCACCACTCACACTGGGGAGGGGTCGGGGCCAGTGCTGGGCTCACCTCATCCTGCTCCTCGTGTTCCAGGATGGCCTGTAGGAAGGCGCGGCGCTCATGGCTAGAGGACTTCTGGTCAAACATGCCAGCCTGGATCACCTTCTGGTCCACGTTGAGCTTGTACTTCGCTGCGGCCAGGATCTTCTCCTCTACGCTGTTGACCGTGCAGAGACGGAGCACACGCACCTCATTCTGCTGCCCGATGCGGTGGGCTCGGTCCTGAGCTTGCAGGTCCTATGAGGAGAGGTGACCTGTCATTCCAAAGCAAGCCTGGGAGACCCTGAAGGGGGAAGGCAGACTTCTGACTCTGGCAGGTGAGGTGGGGCCTTCTGAAGTGTATGTCAACCAAAGCCTGGAGATTCTGTCCACCGTAACCTGCTGCTGCATAGGCCAAAAGCTCAGGAACACAACTCACAAGGAGCCTGGCCTCCCACATGTCCCTGGGGAGGGCCCCTTACTGCCTTCCTTCAGAAGCAGTGCTTTCTACCTCCTGGGATCTGACAGATGTTTGGGAACAAAGTGCCAAATCCCCAGGAAGTTATAGTCTAAGGCAGCTACACCAATCCTGGCACAGTCATACCTGGCCGAGCACCACCTACAACACAAGGCCAAAGCCTGGCAGCACCATGATTGTGGTTGTTAGCTGCAGGCTGTGCTGTTTCCTCACTGTGCACCCAGGCTCCAGCCTCACCTCTCTGAGACTCAGAAGTCACTCTGCTGATATCCACAAGTATCCTCTCTCTCTTTTTTTTTTTTTTTGTAGAGACAGAGTCTCACTTTATGGCCCTCGGTAGAGTGCTGTGGCCTCACACAGCTCACAACAACCTCCAACTCCTGGGCTTAAGCAATTCTCTTGCCTCAGCCTCCCGAGTAGCTGGGACTACAGGCGCCCGCCACAACGCCCGGCTAAAGTATCCTCTTTTGTGGATACTGTGCTTATTACATGGGTAAATCAATGGCTTGTGCAGTCATCTCCTAACAGAGTAGGAGCTTTGGCTATGCTGGGAGTGCTTTCAATCATTATCCCTAATGCAGAACTAGGAAGACTCCCAGGAAGTCCAGTCTGTGGGTCTAGGAGCTGCAGGGCATGCTGGGCACCAGTGAAGAGCTTAAACTCAAGATTGGCACCCAGTGGGGAAAACGGGCCACACCTGGTAAGGTGTAGGGGTACCTTGTGTCCACCACTCAGACCCCACTGCGAGTATACTTCCGGCAAGGACAGCATTCAATGAAGTCCCTTTGGCCCTGCAGTGGCCTCTGAGGCCTCATCGTGTGGTAGAAAACAGTCCACAGGGCATCGGGAGGCACACCTGGGCCACCTGTCAAGAAACTGGCCCATTGCCAGCATTAGGATTGGGGTCTGGGTCCTGGCAGGAACTACATTCCAAACTGATCACAGGGACACTAGTGACCACAAGGCCATTCACCCATAAGATGGGATACGATTGAGATGAATGCCAGTGTCCCCTAGATGCAGGCAAGGGTATGTTCAGAACCCATCAGTGGGAATGAAACCACTTTGGCAAAAGCAACCAAATGTGAGGGACACTCCCTTGGATCTGTGGTCCTGGCACAAGTGCTCTGAGAAAGGGACAACAGGAGCCCAAGGAGCTGGGGATAATCTGAAAAAAAAAAACAGAAAAGCCAGACGTCTGCCAATTGGGGCTTGAGTAGGGACATCCCAGGGCGGCCATCTGCCAGGACAGCTGGCAGATGATTAGACGACTGGATAGCATCACACAACATGACTAAGGGAGAAAATGGTCAACACGACTGCAAAAGGGAGGAGGCATATGCTAGGCCACACAGCATCTGTGTGAAACTTGGCAGGCACGTGCCCTGCAGACAAACAACAGCAGGCTCAGAAGACACTGGGATTGGAACAAAAGGGAGAAGGAGACTCTTGACTTTGTGTCATTCTTATTTACATTTAAGAAACAAAATGTATTATTTTCATGATGAAACACAGGGGCAAATTTTACTCATTTTAAAACTGTTCTATCTATGAAATAGTATGTCCAACATTTGTGGGCACAGAGGTCCACACAGAGTATGTGGTTAAGTGCCAGGAAGAGGCAGGAAACAAAGCACACAGTCTGCACCAAATTTTGTTGTAAAAAGTGCAAGTGTGTACGGACTCACAAAACAAGACTGCAGGGGCAGTGCCTGTGGCTCAGTGAGCAGGGCACCGGCCCCATATACCGAGGGTGGTGGGTTCAAACCCGGCCCCAGACAAACTGCAACAAACAAATAGCCAGGCGGTGTGGCAGGCGCCTGTAGTCCCAGCTACTCGGGAGGCTGAGGTATGAGAATCGCCTAAGCCCAGGAGTTGGAGGTTGCTGTGAGCTGTGTGACGCCACGGCGCTCTACCAAGGGCGATAAAGTGAAACTCTGTCTCTACAGAAAAAAAAAAAAAAAAAAACAAGACTACAAGGGCTAAACCACAGTGGCTGCCATAGGATTAGGTCATTTCCATTTTCTTCTCATTTATGTAATTCCAGAATTTTCTTTCCAAAAATACCAATGGAACACATTGCTTTCCCCACCAGAGGGAAAGGCTCACTTTCCTCACATTTGGGGCGCCAGCCTGCTTTTACCTGGTGAGGATTCCAGTCACTGTCAAAAATGATCACAGTGTCAGCTGACTGCAGGTTCAGCCCAAGCCCCCCGGCCCGGGTACTGAGCAGGAAGATGAAATACTCGGAGCCAGGCTCGTTGAAGGTTTTCAGCAGCATGCCCCGGTCCTCTGCTTTTGTGGTTCCTAATGGGCACAGGGGAGGATAGGGTCAGCAGGATGACCTCAGGGGAGGCGGGGAGGAGACACCAAGAACTTCTAACAACAGGACCAGTGCTAACCAGTGTCCCCAGGGGCCACATGAGCCAAGGCTCTGCACACTAAAAGTGGCTGTGACTATGATTAGAGAGTGACTGAGATTTACAGTGTGTTATGACTAAATGCCACACTTCTCATCCCAGGATAAAAAGGGCCCCACCTGCATATAAGGGGAGGGCTGGCAAATTGAAGGAGGCTGGGAGGGAACACAGGGTCAGCACTGCCACCACACCTGGTACCGTCTTTCTCTGCCCCACGATGCTCCCATGGGGCAGGGTGGGAGATACAGCAACAGTGCTGGTAAACCGTAACTTCGAAATGCAGAAGGGGACCTTAGACTGGATAGAGTGACAGGGGAAGAGCCTCTGGCTAGAGAGCTGACACCTGTCCTACAGGAGATGGGCTTTACTGGTTCACAGAGAAATCTACTATGGACAAGAGCATGGAGAATCCTAATGGGGGCACAATTCCCACCAAGCAAGACCAGTGTCCTCTGTGCCCTAGAAAATCTGAGGAGAGATGCTAGTGAGGGGCTCCATGTGACAACCTATGACATAGACCAGCAGTTCTCAGGAAGGTTGAGAACCACTGACACAGACCCTTAGCACTAACAACATCAAGGGGGCAGTTCAAATTAAAGTTGCCAGGGGCTATGGGGAGTCATTTCAATGATGTAATGCAAATGGACCACTTTACATGACAATGTACATGGCAGCACCTCCAAGTACTATGCACAGTATCCAAGACCCACACCCACTGGATCCTAGCACCCACTGCCTGCCTTCCCTCCCTTGGGCTGCAGATGTGCTTCTGGCTTCCCCAGCTCCCCAGATGACACTGCCAGTAGGAGATCAGTCAAGCTCCTTCCCTTCCTCTGCTCTCCTACAAGATTTTCTGCTCCTGTGTTTGTGACCATGCCAAGTGCTGGAGTGCAGCTTTGGCTAAGAAGGCTAGTGTCTTTGTCCCTACAGAGCACCACAGACAGAAGGAGAAAATAGGGCAGCCAGGAGAGTCCTGGGGACAGTAGGAAATGGGCTCTCTCCTGGGGGTTAGGGATGGCGATAGGAAGAGGGGATAACACTCAGGAAGCCTTGGCCCTCTCAAAGACAAAAAAAGGCTGGAGCCTGGTGAGAGGTGTGTGTGTGTGGGGATGTTCCAGGCCGTGTGTACCCTGGCAGGGTTTGGTTTTCAGGATCAAAGCAGTAAAAAGTTTCTGATGAAGGCAGGGATGGGGGGCATTGGGTGGGACCTATGACCAGACTTGTGTTTTGTAAACTTACCCCAGAACTCTGAGAAGGAACCGAAGGTCAGAGGGGCATGTGGGACTTGTTAGGATGCAGGTTCACAGAGACAGACAGAGGACCCATCAGCCCAGCAGAAGAAGCTGGTGAGAGGAGACAGACCTTGCACAGCTTAGACAAAGGCTGCAGAAAATTGTGTAGAGAAGACATCTGCAGAGCCTTGTCTGTTCCAGTGGCTCCCCAGCTCATGTTTTGTTAAGTCCTCAGGCTGACAGGAAGGAGAGCCTGGTCTAGGGCCAAGGCCATCTTGACCCACTGCAACTAGGGGACAACACCTGATAGCCTGCACCTCTAACAGCCTCTTCCTGCCAGAGCCCCCTTGAGCAGAGGGGCTGAGGGAAGGTAGAAATACACATGATGACTTTCCACAGCGACCAGAGGACACAGGGTTTGCGTGAGCACACTCAAAGCAGCTGCTGCTCTTGCCCCTACGGTGCCTGCTTCCTGTTCTCAGCGCTTGCTATTGGGTCTGATTTCAGCCCCAGACCTTACCCATGACATGTGGTGCACATCAGCTAAACGTGAGCAAGCCCTGGACCTCTGTGTGGGGCAGGACAGGTGGCCTCTTTGCTGGAAACACCAAGCCAAGAGAAGGGAAGCCTGAGGATGAAGCTAAGACGGAGGACAGTCCCCCCTCCACACTATCTGTGCACCTGGATCCTGCTGTGCCTGAAGCAAGTCAACTCCTGCATTTCAGTTGTGAGTCTATCAATGCTTTTTTCCTTATGCCCTTGTGATACTGGTCTCTTCCAACTAAAACAGGTCTGTTGGGCAGGTCTCCTCACTGGACTCAACATTGTAGGGGAAAGACCACCAGCCTGGTGGTAAGGAGGCTCGGCCTACGATCCAGTCATGACACCTCCATGGCCAAAGCACTCAGGGTGCAGTGTGGCCCACGCTGGCCGCCAGACCTAGAGTGCTTAGGACAGAGCACTGGCAAGAAGCTCTGGCAGCCTCAGATGTCCCTTAACAAACACCTCCCTGGTCCCTACTCACCATCGAGCCTGAGGTATTTAAAGCCGCGATATGCAAAATAATCCTCCATGATTGTCATGAGAGAGGTCATCTGGCAGAACAGCAGCACTTTGTGGTTGGTAGCACGGAGTTTAGGAAGAATTCTATCAAGAAGCTCAAATTTACCGGAGGCTCTGTACAAGTCCAGTCTGGCAAGTGGAGGGAGGTGGGAGAAGGCACAGAAAGTTTAGGATGGCACCTTTCAGGCAGGCACAGGAGGAAGTACATCGTTCATCTCTGGGGATCAGGTAACAGGCTCAAACACCAAGGTGGCTCCCTAAGTGGAACCCCACGAAGGTTTCAGCAAAGCCATTTCAGCCCAACTAAAATAAGGGCACCAGGAGCGGTGGCTGAGGCCTATAATCCTAGCACTCTGGGAAGCTGAGGAGGGTGGACTGCCTGAGCTCATGAGTTCGAAACCAGCCTGAGCAAGTGCGAGAACTCCTCTCTAAAAAACAGCTGGGCATTGTGGTGGGCACCTATAGTCCCAGCTACTGGGAAGGCTGAGGCAAGGAATCGCTTGATCCCAAGAGTTTTTTTTTTTTGTTTGTTTGTCTTAATTCCTATCTTGTGGGAAATCTTTTTTTTTTTTTTATAGAGACAGAGTCTCACTTTATGGCCCTCGGTAGAGTGCCGTGGCCTCACACAGCTCACAGCAACCTCCAACTCTTGGGCTCAAGTGATTCTCTTGCCTCAGCCTCCCGAGTAGCTGGGACCACAGGCACCCGCCACAACGCCCGGCTATTTTTTGGCTACAGTTTGGCTGAGGCCGGGCTTGAACCTGCCACCCTTGGTATATGGGGCCAGCGCCTTACCGACTGAGCCACAGGCGCTCCCGGATCCCAAGAGTTTAAGGTTGCTGTGAGCTATGACACCATGGCACTCCAACCCAGGGTAACAAAGTGAGACTGTCTCAAAAATAAAAAATAAAGACACATCGCGCGGCACCTGTGGCTCAGTGAGTAGGGCGCCGGCCCCATATGCCAAGGGTGGCAGGTTCAAACCCAGCCCTGGCCAAACTGCAACAAAAAAATAGCCGGGCGTTGTGGCGGGTGCCTGTAGTCCCAGCTGCTCAGGAGGCTGAGGCAAGATAATCGCGTAAGCCCACGAGTTAGAGGTTGCTGTGAGCCGTGTGACGCCACGGCACTCTACCTGAGGGCGGTACAGTGAGACTCCGTCTCTACAAAAAAAAAAAAATAAATAAATAAAGGCACATCACCACATTGAACACATACTTTATAGTCTAGCCCATACTTAAAAGAATTAAAGGAGGTGGCGGCGCCTGTGGCTCAAGGAGTAGGGCACCGGCCCCATATGCTGAGGGTGGTGGGTTCAAACCCAGTGCTGGCCAAAAAAAGGAATTAAAGGAGGTGCTTTTGGCAGTTACCCTGGGACAACAGGCTTGAATAAGGGCAGCTCCCAGGAAGTTGGAGACCGTGCTCAAGAAGCTCTAGGAACAAATGCCGTGTGGACAGTGTCTATCCCTGCTAAATTTGGAACTAAGGGCCATCTCAGCTTCTCTCATTCACTTCAGCTAACATCCCCTGGTTTATAGATATGGAAACTGAGGTTGGCAGGGGCAGTATGATATGCCTGGTAACATGCCACAGCCAGACCTTGAACCCAGTGGTGTAGAATCCCATTGTGGAATTTGGTATGAAAAATGTGATCACCAGAACTTTTTGCCCTTTTTTAAAAAATTAAGATTATTTTATTCATTATTTTTTAATTTAATTTAATTTTTTTTTTTTTTGAGACCAGTCTCAAGCTGTTGCCCTGGGTAGAAGTACCATGGCATCACAGCTCACGGCAATCTCCAACTTTTGGGCTTAAGTGATTCTCTTGCCTCAGCCTCCCAAGTAGCTGAGACTACAGGCGCCTGCCACAACGCCCAGTTATTTTTTTTTTTTGTTGCAGTTGTTGTCGTTTTAACTGGCCCAGGCTGGGTTGGAACCTGCCAGCCCAGGTGTAGATGGCCAGTGCCCTACTCACTGAGCTTTGGGCACTGCCCACATTATTATTTTTTTAGAGATAGGGATCACTGGTTTAAGTGATCCTTCTGTGTGTACCACCATGCCCAGCTGATTCTTTTTACTTTTTGCAGATCACTGTGTTGTCCAAGCTGGTCTTTAACTACTGGTCTCAATGATCCTCCCATCTCAGCCTCCCAAAGTGCTGGGACAACAGGCATGGGCCACTGCACCTCAACAACTAAGAAGGACCAACCAAGATCTTCTTACCCTTTCATTAGCTGCCTCTGCTCTTGTGAACGAATGGCTTAATACCCCAGGGCAACAACGGTGGCTTCAGCTTTAAGAATTTTTTTTTTTTTTTTTTTGCAGTTTTTGGCCAGGGCTGGGCTTGAACCCATCACCTCCGGTATATGGGGCCAGCGCCCTACTCTTTTGAGCTACAGGTGCCGCCCAAAGAATGTTTTTAAGCAAGGCTCTTTGCGTGGTGAAAATCTAGAGATAGCATCCATGTCCAGTATCAGGGGCTTAAAGAAGTATGGGCTGTATATTACAAAGGATGCTTTAGAAAACACATCCATGTGGTATAAAGAATATTTCCATATCAGTATATAGCTCAGAGAGTTTGTAAAGTTCTCAAAGGCGACAAGTAATGGAGATAGCAGAGAGGGATTTGAACGCCAAGCCTGCCTCAGGAATCCTGCCTCTCAGGGTTGATGTTAGCATGGAGGACTCTTACTCTCTTCTCTGAGTTCTTCTATACTTTCTAAATTGTATGCTTTGAAGCTGAACAAACATGACAACAGGAATAAAGTCACCCACAGAAGAGAGAAAAACACCTCCAAACGGACTGCCTGCCTTCCCCATCCAGCCAGGAAGTGTCTCACCCTTGGACGATGCCGCCAGTGAAGCCCAAGTGCTCGGAAAAGGACTCCTGCAAAGGAAGGAAAGACAGGTCAGTGCCAAGCAGAATGGCCTTGGCTACTTGGAAAACTCGCACAGTGTGTGTACAGTGATCACCCGTAGCAGTTCTGAGGCAGACACAGATGCTAGACACAAATCTAATCCACTGACATCCTTTCCCTCATGTGCCTCAACCGAAGGCAGGGAGTCACCATATGACATTCTTCATCACTCTCCTGAGCACCTGAGGGCAGTGTGGGGTCACAGTCATCCTTGTGCTGAAATGGAGCCTCAGGGGCTTTCTTGGGCATGTAGGGGTCTGGAGTGACCCAGACACTTCATGCCAGGAACTATAGAACCGATAATATAGATTCTCTCTCTATATACTTTTTTTTAAGAGACAGAGTCTCACTTTGTTGCCCTCGGTGGAGTGCCGTGGCATCATAGCTCATAGCAACCTCAAACTCTTGGGCTTAAGCGATTCTCTTGCCTCAGCGTCCCAAGTAGCTGGGACTACAGGCGCCCACCACAACGCCCAGTATTTTGTGTTGCAGTTTGGCCAGGGCCAGGTTCGAACCCACCACCGTACCCACTGACCCACAGGTGCCACCCCCTCTATTTTTTTTTAAGAATCCAGATTCTCAAAGGGTATTGTGGCCCAAAAGGGCCCTGACCTCCACACCTCTCTATGAAAACATCCAGCAGACACAGCATGGCCCCACTTGTGGGGAGGACATATCCCCAGAGAAGACCATTCAAATACTCCCCTGGCAGTCACTGAGGGGGAGCTTTCAGGGACTTTTTGTTTCTATTAAATAAAGCCTGATACTGTTGGGATGGTTACAATGAGTACTGGAAAACAAAAAAAAGAAACATGTGTGCAGGCATTGCCTATTCACAATGTTCAAAATTGTTATTTTTCTTATTATTTGAAACAAAGGCTCACTCTGTCATCCTGGGTAGAGTGCTATGGCATTATATCTCATAGCAACCTCAAACTCTTGGGCTCAAGCAACCCTCTTGTCTCAGCCTCCCCAGTAACTAGGACTACAGATGCCTGCCACAACGCCTGGGTAGTTTTTTCTATTTTTAGTAGAGACGGGGTCTCACTCTTGCTCAGGCTGTTCTCCAACTCCTGAGCTGAAGAAATCTACCCATCTCCAACTCCCAAAGTGTTAGGATTATAGGTATGAGCCACCATGCCTGGCCCTCAAAATTATTTTTAGAAAACATTGTTAAGGAGATGCAATCTAGCTCTGCCTTGGAGCTTAGCACAGATAGGTGGCTCCGAGCTATCCAGAATATGGAGGGAAGCCCTGAGGTGGGAGTGATGCCATCACACTCCAGGGTGCTGCTTGGGGCCTCACCTCAATGTGCTGGAACATGTACGGGTGGTTGCAGATCTTCCTCAGTTGCATGATGGTGTTCATCAGCGTCTTGGTGCCGCCCTTGCCCTGCAAAGGCAGATTAGAAAGTCCCAAAGGGCTTTTGTCCCCAGGACAGGGTGGAGTTGGGGCTGGTGAATGAGGAAGGTGGCAGAAGGAAGGCTCTGGGGAAGCTTGGGTTGGGGAGTGTGTGGCTTGTGGCATAGCAGTTAGGAGTGAGGGGACAGCTACCTTTGGAGGTCCAGAGGCCTGGGGGATACAGAAATCACCTGGAACACTGACAGCAGCACTGGGGGTATAGTGTGGAGGGGCCAGTGGGACAGAGTAGAAATCAGACTGGTGAAGAGCCAGGCCAAACCCCGAGTGCTCTGTGACACGAGCTGAGTGCTGTACATTCCAGGGAGTCACCAGTGGATTTTAGCCAGGAAGCCATTAGCCATTAGTCATTCTAATGACTTAGAATGCTCCTTGGGCTACAGGCAGAAGAAAGAGCTGGGGGTAGGCACTTGGGTGGAAACCCACTGCTGTAACAGGTCAGATGAAGAAGGGCCCAAACAAAATGCCCAGGGGAGAAACTAGAGGCCAGGCCAAGGTTGAGATACTGCAGCAGAATCAAGGGGCCCAGTGCATTCCTTGGGAGGGCAACATCAGAGTTGGTGATGTCTGGGACCCTTGGCTTTCTCCAAGGAGAGGTCCACCTGCCCCCACGCATCTGCAATGAGACCCCACGGCAATATAACAACACGGGAAAGGGGTGCAGTGGCCTCAGCTATCACACAGCCCTTCCCTGGAGGGAAGTGTGGAGCTTCCTAGAAAGTGTCAACCTGCTGGGCTGAGCACCATGACCGAAGACAGCAAAGGGGACACAAAATGGCAGGCAAGAGCCTGACACAGATTGTCAGCCAATATCAACAGGGATAGTCAGATGCCTTCAGGATTGTGAGCATGTTGGGCCTCAACCAGAACAAAGCCACCAACGAGGCCTGGCAGTGAAGGCCCTGATAGTGAGTGTGCACTATGACCCACCTACCTTGAATACCTAGGTAGGGCATAGGGGACTCCAGGGCCTATCTTCTTTTTTTTGGGGGGGGGGAGGGGACTTTTTTTTTTTTTTTTTATTAAGAGGGCCTACCTTTTTGTCCTTCTCTGAGCCATCAGTCAGCAGCACACCCTTGGCCTGCATGTGCCGGTACAGCACCCGCTGCAGTGCAGACATGTCACACTTGATGACGTACTCCACCTGCAGGATGGGCAACTTTCACCAGGGCCTCAGGTCCTGACAACCTCTCAGCCCCACTGCATTGCTTATCTCTGAGCCCCATAGGAGGCGTGCTGGTTCCAGAACGTGAGCTGTGACTGGGGGTGATGATAAAGAGCTCCCACAGCTGGTAGGGGAAGGAAGACACGGGCTAAGGGAGAAGTGCCAGGACAGACATGCAGGCAGATGCTGAGCCAGGAGGGCAACTTGGCACCTTCCAGAGGCCTCTCCACAGTTGCCCAGGAAACAAAAAACAAATATGGTTAGAGAGAGGGGCACCTGTGGCCAGGAACCCCAAGTCTCATAAGCCTTGCTGCAGGGCCTGCGCCCTAAGGCATGGCTGCAGCCGCCACAAAAACCCAGAGCCATCCTGTGTGGGAAGCTGGCCCAGCCCTAGCCATGGCCTCCACATCCCATCCTAATGTGGCTAGGAGGACCTGCCCAAGAGTCTGGCCACTGATAGGACCTGGAGTTTTATGCTCTAACCTGATAAACTTACCCTTGCTTTTAGAGACCCACTGGGTCTCAGGATCCAGCCCCAAACTGGATCGAGTAGGACCAGGCTGGGATCC
Source organism: Nycticebus coucang (assembly GCF_027406575.1). Classification (NCBI taxonomy): domain Eukaryota; kingdom Metazoa; phylum Chordata; class Mammalia; order Primates; family Lorisidae; genus Nycticebus; species Nycticebus coucang. The sequence goes on along the minus strand of NC_069782.1, from coordinate 64,841,774 downwards.
CCAGTGAGAGTCAGGTACCTGAGTATAGCCACCCCTGGGAAAGCCTTAGGCAGAATGCCCAACAGCAGCTGCCTCTGCTCCAAATTTCATTACCTTTTCAGGCAACTGGGCTTCAACTTCCTTCTTGAGCCGCCGGAGCAGGAAGGGCCGCAGCACTTTGTGGAGACGCCGGATGATGAGGATGGTCTCCTCCTCATTCAGATCCACCTGGAACACCCCCAAGACATAATAAGCAAGTGTCACCTCCAAAGGAGGAAGATGAGGGTCTTGCCAGCAAGTGGGGTAGACAGAGTTCCTTAGAGCCACCTGGGTTTACAGGCTGCTTTATGATTTCTGGGGGCTAACAGGGAACCCTCTTCCTTAGGAAAACTGCTCGGATCTGATTCCCTCCATGTAATTCCTGGGCCATTAAACTGCAGGTCCCATGACACCATTCTCTGTGCGTCTTACCAAGAAGAAATGCAGCAGCACACTGTGCAGCTTCCCTAAGAGTCACAAACTTCTGTCTCCACAGAACCACCACCACGGCCACGACAAAGGCAGAGGACACTGGACAAGCCAGGATGACCAATGTGTGGCTCACCCTGGGGCTTTTATACCCATGGAGGCTCTGCACTGGAGAGCCCTGAGTGCTTTCTTGTGCAGCCTGGGTGGGGTGGAGTCAAAAGAACTCTGCTCTCCCACAGCATCTGCTGCTCCTCTAAGAAAGCAAATTTTTAAAAATTAAAACAAAGGCTGGGCATGGTGGTTGTCATCCTAGCACTCTGGGAGGCCAAGGCAGGTGGATCTCCTGAGCTCAAGAGTTCAAGACCAGCCTGAGCCAGAGAGAGACCCTCGTCTCCTAAAAAAAAAAGAAAAGAAAAAAAAACGGGCACTGTGGGGGGTACCTGTAGTCCCAGATAAGTGGAAAGCTGAGGCAAGAGACTCCAAGAATTTAAGGTTGCTATGAGCTTTACATCACAGCACTCAACTCCAGGGTGACTGAGTGAGACTCTGTCACAAAAAAAGAAATAAAATTAAATTAAAAAGAGGCTGAGCGTGGTGGCTCAAGATCTGTAATTCTAGTGCTCTGGGAGGATGAAACAGGAGGACACTTGAGCTCAGGAGTTTAAGACCAACTTGAGCAAGAGGGAAACTCTGTCTCTACTACAAATAGAAGAACTAGCTGGGCATTGTGATAGGTGCCCTGTATTCCCAGCTCCTAGAGAGGCTGAGGCAGGAGGATCACTTGAGATCAGGAGTCTGAGATTGCTGTGAGCTAAGCTGATGACACAGCACTCTAGTCTGGGGCAACAGACTGAGACTATCTCAGAAACAAAACAAAACAATTAACCAAAGGCAGAACAAAGTAACAGTATGTCTGAATTTTTCTTCTATCATTTCCTGGTAATATCCTAATAGAAATTTTTCTCAACTCAAAAAGTGATGAAACTGCAGTAATCTGTTTGTGGCCTGAAAACTGGGGGCTCCTTTATTATGACATTCCAAGAAAAGCCTCAGTTTCTCCTTCAGAAAATCCTTTCCTTCACCAGTGCCAGGGAGGCTGGGGACCATACACACAGTGCAGAGGCCCCTGTTGTCCTAAGAAAAACCTCGTAGGTGGGGATGAAGGGCAGCCTGGCTGCCTGGGATGAGGCATTTACAGGTGACCAGCTGCAGAAAACTTGGCCCATCCCATAGACATGACAGACCCTGACAACATCATAGACTTTAGGGTTAGGGCTTAGCACAAGCATAGGGACAACGTTCACCAACATAAAGATCTAGCCCCCAACGAATGCTGTGCCACAGTGGGCTCTCTCAGGCTGATGGTGCCATCCATGGCTGTCAAGCCATATCAGCCACAGGATGCTGAAAACAGTGTAAAACCTAACTTCACCGTGTGATTTCCTTAACTGAAAACATTAAAGTTTCCTGCTGCCCTGAGAAGGAAATGTAAACTTCTTTTTTTTTTTTTTTTTTGTAGAGACACAGTCTCACCTTATCACCCTTGGTAGAGTGCCATGGCGTCACACAGCTCACAGCTCCAAATCCTTGGGCTTAGGCGATTCTCTTGACTCAGCCTCCCAAGTAGCTGGGACTACAGGCGCCCACCACAACACCTGGCTATTTTTTAATTGCAGTTTGGCCGGGGCTGGGTTTGAACTCGCCACCCTCGGCATATGGGGCTGGCGCCCTACCCGCTGAGCCACAGGTGCTGCCCGGAAATGTGAACTTCTTAAAGGGACCAACAGGACACTGGAGACTTCTGACTGCATTCTCCATACCCTTCTAGTCCCATGACCACCTCAGGGCCATATTCCTTGCTGTCCCGTCTCTGTGCCTGGAGTACAGAGTCAGGGAAGCCTGAGTGTCCTGTCACCACTGCTATCTCTGCCCCGCTCTGTGCACACGTGGACTGTGGCCTGGCACATGGCACAGGCCCTGCCCACTGTGGAGGACACTCAGTGCACACTGGCCAGGGAAAGCAAGCTAAGCCCAGAACTGTCAGCACAGGCATAGCTCTGCTGTCCACAGCAGAGTTTCACTCAGAGGTCCATGGCCTCTTGCCCTGCCACAACCAAGAGGCCAAGCAGGCACACTCACCTTTTCACCAGTCATGGCAAAGGGTGCATTGAACCACTGCTCGAAGGTGCTGCAGCTCTTGAAGATGGTGGGCAGCAGGAAGTTGAGCAGTGCCCAGAGCTCGGGGAGCTTATTCTGTAAGGGTGTGCCCGTCAGCAGCAGGCGGCGGGGGGCCACATAGTGAGTGTTGAGCACCTGTGTCAGCTTGCAGTGGTGGTTCTTCATGCGGTGGCCCTCATCCACAATCATGTACTTCCAACGAATCTGTGGGTTCCACAGTGGGTGGTCAGGGGAAGGGAGTGGAGACAGTAGGGCGGCCCCCGTGTGAATGGAGAATGTCTTATTAGGCACCCAGATGCCAGGAAGGCCTCAAGTGGGGAGTACAGGCTTGGTATCATCCCTGAACCAGGTTGACTCAGAGTTAGAGACATACAAGGCAGCCTGTACAGAGCACGTGGTCGAGATAGATGGGAAAACGTGTCCATGATGTCAGGTAAACAGAGCAAGTTGCAGTAAAGTATGTTGAATTTCTAAAAAATTCCCGTATTTGGTATGTAACCAGCTAAGTGATAAACAAAAACAAAATAATAACTAATAAATAAATAAATAATTCCCATATGCTAATCTACAGCACAAAAAGACGCCCAACACATTTTGGCAGAACACACATCTCAACGACCGGAGAGTTCATCCCCCTGGAAGGGGGGTGGTCTTAAAGGGATTGGGTTGGTGATAGGTACATTTCCAGTGAGAAGCTATGTTTCTAAAGGCAGATGAGTGGCTCGGGTACATTCTGAGTGTGGAGCAGGGGCCAGAGCCCAGAGTCTGCTGGCCCCTAGTCACATGTCACACAAACACAGCTGGTCACTGAGTGCATCTACAGGTGGGAACCCCAGATTTAAACTTCAGTTTGGGTCTCCATATGATCACCACATACCCTAGGCCACATGGGGACACAGTGAGGTCTGAGCCAGGTGTGCTGGTGGGGAAGGGACACGCTGGTATCTCCCACATGGAACATTCCACATCACACAGTACAACCAGGTAAGCACAGGGTTTTCAGTCTCACTTTCAGGCCTGAGTGGGGCTGGCTTTGTACCACAACACAAGGGGTAAGCCAAACAAGTGCGCTCACAGTGCCAGCCCAAGGCAGGAGCCTATGGGCAGGACACCTGGATCCCCAGGCTTCATCCTCTCACGTGTTAGCTCAAGGAAGTACAAAAGGCACCCATATAAAGCCCAGTATTATCACCGCCACCATGCATTGGGAGGTGTGGTGACTAGTAAATATCTCTTCCATCCTGGGGTCAAAATCTCCACAATTCAACATTCACTCCACCAGACAGAGAGTACCTTCTACCCCCTCTCAGATTAAGAAGAGGCGTTTGGGTGGGCAAGGGACTTGCCCGTTCATATCCAGGTCATGGCATATAGTAATTCTCAGCAATCACTGATGGCCAAGCTGGAGCTGCCTTCACAGTTACGTCCCTAAAGAGGCTTTCAGGTCTGTTCAGCCCTCACTGACCACTCCAACTCAAGGGCCCAAGGCCAATAGGCCACAAAGCACCTCAGTCAGAGTGCTAGAACCCCTGTCACTTGCCCAAATGCTGAACTTTGGCCCCTGGGCAATATATAGAAGACATGGCCCCCAGGGAGGAAAAGGAGAGGAGTCCAGAGATAGGTGACACCATCTGGTCAGGACACACTGTGAGTAGCAAGTTCTTTGGTAGAAGCCCTGGGCGGAGCCAGTGCACATGCTCTGTGGACAGTCCCACCCTCTGGACATGACCCAAGGCCAGCCTGGACACGGTGAGGCAAGTCCAAGATTATCCTGACTTGATTCTTTCCCAGGTACACAAGGCAGCTGTCTCTTTATACACATGTGGCTGACCCCCTGGGAAATTATTTGCAGGAGGCACTAAGAAAGACAACATGACACTCGTGACAAATGTGGTCAAGCAGTGACAGTACTCAACAGTGTACGAGTGTTTTGCGTGAGGACATGCTACCTTGGCAAGGATGTGCTTGTCTTTAATGATGTACTCATATGTAGTCAGCAAAACATTGAACTTCCCACTCCGGAGCTGTGGGACGAAAGCCCGTCTTGCTGCTGGGGAGCCCTGCAAGAGAAATAGGATACACGCTGCTCAGCCTCTGGCAGCCAGGTGGTGTGGGCACCCCCTGCAGCTTCCCAGGGATGAGGGAAGAGGACTCTTCCTTGCCAGAGATGACACGAAAAGATGCTGGCTAAAGCCAATGGCCTGTATACTAACATTGACACACACAGCACAAACCGGAGGGAATGAAGAAGGTCCATGGGCCAGTGGCAGCCCAGGCCCTTAGGAACTGTGCTGCCTGCACCACCACCTGCCACATTCCTGGTGGCCAACCAGCTTACCTTGTCCTGGGCCGCCATCTCAAACTCCCAAACTGGCAACCGAGGCTCCCCCGACTACGGTCCTATCTACACACTGACCACATGATCACTCTGACCTCCTCCCCAATGAGCAAGTCTACCCTGCCCCTTCTAAGCTCTAAATCCCTATCTCAGCCTATACACTGGCCTCTCTCCAGCCCCATGTTCCACACATACTGCACTTCACTGGGCCCAAAAGCTCCTGCCAGCAGAGCCACATGGTACCTCTAACCCATCGGCCACTCAGCCCCTGGATACACCAACCTCTCTGCCCATACCCCACTTCCTACCAAAGAGCTGAAGTGTAAAGCACCTGAACCTGGAAGGTCAGCAGCTAGGGGTACAGTCAGGGGAAACTGCCTCGGTTTCCCCACCAGGACAATAGACCCAGTGACAGTGCCCATATCACACAGCGCTTGTGAAAAGAATGAAAACTCATCTCCAGGAGGTACTCAGAGCAGGCCTGGTTTGGGGCCCAAGTCACCCCAGCATCCTGTCACACAGCAGCTGGGCATACACTCATTAAGTCCTCATATAGGAATAGAGGTGGAAACAACGAAATCTTCCTGGGAACATGTTAGTGTCACCATTATTACACAAATAAAATAATTTCTTTCTTAATTTTCAAAAACAAGAATTCATCTCCCTCAAATAAATAAGTGATCCCAAGCCTGCAGTGATGCCATGATCCAGTACGTATGAAATGAGAAACGCACACCTGAGCGTCACCATACGAATGCGGTGGACCTCCCTTTCTCTACTACCTGTATCTCCCACATCCCTTCCCTGTCCAAGCCATGAGCTACAACAAGAGGAAATCTCTTCAGGCTGGGACTTACCTTGTAGGACACCTTCACCACAGAAGGGGCCCACTTGTCAAATTCATATGCCCAGTTAGACAGTGTTCTGTAGGGAGAAGAACATGAGAGTCAAGTTCCAGTTTCCCAGTGAAAGCACACAGCTGCCCTCAGAGCTGCCAGAGGAACTGATCATGTGTCCAAGGGTGGCTGAGTGAGGAAAGGAGGGCCGTAAGGACTTAGGAAGGCCCCGCCACAGAGGGCACGGGCAGGCCAGAGGGCAAGGAAGAGGGAAAGGCGCTCTCAGTGGAGTAGCAGGGACACAGAAGGGTGGCACTGAGTATAGAGAAAAGCTTTTACAGGGATAGGAAAAGCCTGGAACTAACCTGGCCAGGGCCAGACAGCTGGACCACAGAGATCAATTTGCTGCCACTGCTGTGGAGTAACAGGCTCCTGCGAGAACACACTACGTGCTGTGGGCCTGCTGTTGGGAAACACTAATAAACTCAGGGCGCCAGGTCATAGGCCCAGGGCAGTGTGAACAAACAGACAGAAGTGTGCACACAGGGCTAGCACGGGGACACTGATTTCCTAGTGCTGTCTGCCAAGAGGACCTAGAAGCAATGACAACCCAGAAACAAAGAGCATGTCCACAATATGATATAGGTTTCCAAAACCACCATCACAGGGAAGCCATGACTCCTCAGAGAAATGGCAGATTCCAGGGCAGGGCCAGGAAATGGAGAAGATTTGTCTGGAACATTTCAATGCCAAAAAGGAAAGACATCCTCAGAACCCCCCATGATGACCAGGACATGTAAAAGGGACAAAGAAACCAACTGAAAGAGTGTTCAGTGTCTGAAGCTGGAATGATCTGAGCAACAACAAAAAGATAAATGGTTCAGCGCCTGTAGTCAGGGCTATGCTCCTGGGCCAAGCCAGTCAGAGCAGACTACCCTCCAGGCCAGTGACTGGCTGTGTGCTGGTTATGTGTCCTGAGTTACACCAATGAGAACCAGTCCCTGGGCTTCTGGGAAAACCATGGAGCAGCCAAACCTTTATGCAGTAGGTACAGCGCCAGGAAGAGGGTGCCCAGAGCAGCTCTGAGAGGCCAGAGGAGCTGAGAGGTAGTGACTAAGTTTCCTCAGGATGCTGCCAGCATGCCCAGACCCTGCCATACCTGAGAGCACCCGTGCCTGTGCCCAAGAGCTCCAGGGCCCCTCAGAGGGCATCATGAGGGAGTAGAAACAATGTTTGCTCTAAGGAGCCTCAAACAACCTCTCCCTACTCTTCTAGGAGGTTTCTATTCCCCATATATGCTCTCTGCTGGTTGTGGGGCTTGATGAAGACACCATAGACATCCTGGGAAAACAGCCCCAATTGGGATGACATATTGAAACCATCAAAAACTGCTTAGCCAGATGTTGTTGCAGGCACCTGTAGTGCCAGCCACCGGGAGGCTGTGACAAGAGGATCACTTGAACCCAAGAGTTTGAGGTTGCTATGAGCTGTGATGATGCCACAGCACTCTACCCAGGGAAATAGTGAGACTCTGTCACACACACACACACAAAAACACAAAACAAAAACAACATCAAGGAAAAAAAATAAAATAAAAACTCCAAACAACAATCTGTAACACCTTAGGCTGAAGCCACATGCAGACCAACAGGCCAAGTTGTGTGCTCCTTTCCAGTCTGCCCAAGCTCGGGTTGCCTTTCTAACACCCAGTATCTCAGAAAATGACTACGTTTGGAGACAAGGCCTTTACAGAGGTAATGAAGTTAAAATGAGGCCAAACAGGCTCTGATCCAATCTGGCACAGAAACACACAGAGGGATATCCCATGTGAGGACACAGGCAGAAGGTAGCCATTTGCAAGCCAATGAGAGAAGCCTCAGAACCTTGATCTCAGACTTCTGGCCTCCAGGAAAATAAACTTGTGTTGTTTAAGTCTGAGGTCCCCGACCCTGATATCAGCCCATGGCCTGATGAGAAGCAGGTGAGCAAGCAAAGCCTCATCTGTATTTATAGCCACTCCTCATGGATCGAATCACTGCCTGAGCTCCTTCTGCTGTCAGATGGACAGGGCATTAGATGCCCATAGGAATGCAAACCCTACTGTACAGTGCACACATGAGAGGTCGAGGTTGTGCGCTCCTAACGAGAATCTCATGATCTGCGGTGGAGATCTATGTGTTTGAATCATCCTGAAACCATCCTCAGTCTCCCCTCCTGGTTTCTGAAAAAAATTCTTCCATGAAAACAGTCCCTGGTGCCAAAAAGGTTGGGGACCATTTGTTTAAGCTACCAAAACATAGTACTGAACTGCAAATTAAGATAAAGATCTGGGTGAGGTCTGTGGCATTGCTGGAGCCAGGCAGCAGGGCCTTCCTACAAGAAACCCCAACCCCTGGAGGTGTGTGCACTCACGAGAGAGGTACGATGATAAGAAAAGGCCCGTTGATGCGCTTGTGCTCCATGAGGTACGTGATGAGTGCGATGGTCTGGATAGTCTTACCCAGGCCCATCTCATCTGCCAGGATGCCATTTAGGTTGTTGTTGTACAGGGACACCAGCCACTCCAAGCCTTTGATCTGCAAGGACACAAGCGGCCATGCCAGGACTGAAGTCCAGGCTGGACTCAACAGCCTTCTTTGTGCTTCAGAGATTCAGTCACAGTTAGGCACAAGTTGTGTCTAAGCCATATCCCATAGGAGGCCACCATTACTAAGTATATGGCTCTGAACCAACCTGATCCTTTTTGATGTAGCCTCATCCTTAGCAATAATGTCTGAGATATCACAGAGTGGCTGTGATTATGTCTGTATATAAAATATCATTGGTGTGCATTTGAACAGTTAATTTTTTTTAAGAGACAGAGTCTTACTTTGTCACCCTCGGTAGAGTGCCGTGGCATCACAGCTCACCACAATCTCCAGCTCTTGGGCTTTGGCAATTCTCTTGCCTCAGCCTCTCGAGTAGCTGGGACTATAGGAGCCTGCCACAACACCCGTCTATTTTTTTGTTGCAGTTTGGCCGGGATCAAACCTGCCACCCTCGGTTTATGGGGCCGACGCCCTACTCACTGAGCCACAGGCGCCACCTTGAACAGTTAATTTTTATTATTTTGTTTTAATAATATTTGTTATTGTGCTTACTTTCTGTTTGTTTTTTTAAAGAGGGTCTCCCTCTGTGGCCCAGGCTAGAGTACAGTGGTGTCATCACAGCTCACAGCAATGTTGAACTTGTGGCATCCTGTCACTGGCAGACTCAAACCTACACACTCGGAGAAACCTGCACACACCATGAGACACTTGGGTTTAGGAGACCATTAGGGCTACTCAGTGATCAATCCACTGCCAAAAAATCATATCATGATTAAGGGAGGGCTTTCCAAAGGTTGGGAGCTTTTTGAAATAAAGGCAGTAAAGAAAAGATGGCTTTCAAATTGAATGCAATGTTATAAAGGAAAATTTGGAAATTTTCATAAAAGACTAAGGAAGTCGATGTACATTATCTATTTAATGCAGCAGCAGCAGCGGTGGCAGCCTTCCCCCAGGACTTAAACGCAGAAGGAAACTGAGATGCTTCCTGCAGCTGCAGCCGATTCTCCAGGACTCTTTTTTTTACCTTGAGCACTTGCCTCATGAGACTTAATAGAACGGTGGTTTACTGTCCCCTCTCTTCCCATCTCCTTCCTCCCTCTGGTTTTCTGTCTTCCTCTTCTCACCCTCCTCTTTCTTTCTCCCTTTAGCCATCACTTCTGGGAAGTAAAGAACTTGACTTAGTGCCAAAAAAATAAAAAGACTAAGGAAATAATGGCCAAGTTCTAATTCTTTTCATTACACTGACCTTTGGGAGGTTCCACTGGCCACAGAATTTGCCTACTTAGAAACTGATACTGACATAGAAGTTTTGAGAGTTTAATTAAGAAAGGAAGGGAAGGCTTGGTGCCCATAGCACAGTGGCACCAGCCACATGCACCGAGGTTGGCAGGTTCAAACCCACCCTAGGCCTGCTAAACAACAATGACAATTGCAACAGGAAATAGCCGGGCACTGTGGTGGGCGCCTATAGTCCCAGCTACTTGGGAGGCTGAAGCAAGAGAATTGCTTAAGCCCAAGAGTTTGAAGTTGCTGTGAGCTGTGATGCCACAGCACTCTACCGAGGGTGACATAATGAGACTCTGTCTCAAAAAAAAAAAGGGAAGGCGGCACTCATAGCTCAGTGGGTAGGGCGCAGGCCACATACATGGAGGTAGGTGGGTTCGAGCCCAGCCTTCTAAAACAACAATGACAACTGCAACAAAAAGAAAAAATAAACAGGCATTGTGGTGGGTGCCAGTACTACTCCCAGCTACTTGGGAGGCTGAGGAAAGAGAATCGCTTAAGCCCAAGAGTTTGAGGCAGCTATGAGCTGTGACACCACGGCACTCTACCAAGGGCGACACAGTGAGACTATGTCTCAAAAAAAAAAAAAAAAAAAAAGATAGGAAGGGAAACGGGTCACAACCCAGTAGAAATCAAGGCATCATGTTCTTTGGTTAGAGTTATACCACTTGCCTTCTGGGAACTTATAGATGAGGTCGGGATGTGGGGCCACAGAACAAAGGAACTTCTCTTGTAAGTAGCTGTATTTCATGACTCTTCCAAGCCAGGCTCTGTGAAGAACTTCAAAGCCATCATCACCTCACCCTCATGAAGAACCTGTCACCAGTTTCCAACCTCCCTGTCTCACAGTGCACAACTGCAACTTCACTCCTCTGGCAGTGAACCTGCCAGATCATGTCTCCACTTTAAAGATGAGGAAATTGAGGCTGAGAGGTGAAGAGCAAGTTGTCCAAAGACAAAGAGTAGAATGTGAATTCAGGTTTGCCAAAGTTCACTGCTTCCCACTACCCCACAAACCTGGCAACAACTTCATCAAGGCTTCCATGCAGCACTGGCCTCCCCACCGCCCCCTGCCTCACCTGGTACTGTTTAAGGACACCGTTGACCATAAGCGCCGACTGCTTGTCTACTCTCTCAGTGACAGCATGGGCCACAGCGTAGTATGACTGAAGGCCACGCGCAAGGGCCTGGGACACACCATACTCGTCATCAACATCTTGCTTGGCATTCCTGAGAGTAAGATGGAAGCACCAGGTGAGGACACACATTCCTGTTTGTGACAACATGCTCCTGACACAAGCTCTATGGAGAAACCCTTTCTGTCTAGTGACCTGTGGCCAGAACTGTAACATCCCCAGAAGCGCAGCCAGACAGTCTGAGGCCACACAACAGGAATGCCGTCATTTGTCACAGCATATAAAGAGACACTGCTTCTAGCCAGAGGATGAAATGACCCACCCTTTCTACTAAGAGTTCATGAGCCTAAAGGGAGAATAAACGCACCTGAGCACCTTCACACAAAACCACACTTATACTTTAGTGACTTGTGACCTAGTGCCAACTTTCCTTTAAAAAGAGACCTTAGTACGTATGATCTAATTTCTTTCATTTATCTTACACTTGCTTTCCGTTTGTTTGTTTAAAGAGATATTCTCCCTCCCGGCTAGAGTACAGTGGTGTCATTAGAGCTCACTGCAATGCTGAACTGGTAGCCTCAAGTGTACCTCATGTCTCTGACTCCTGAGTAAATGAGACTCCAGGTGCACATACTGCCTAAGTAATTTCTAAAGTTTTTTGTAGCAATGGGGTCTTGCTATGCTGTGTTGGCTGGTGTCTAATTCCTGGCCTCAAGCAATCCTCCTTGCCTCAACCTTCCACAAAGGTGAGCCACTGTGTCCAGCTGCTTTTTGTATGTTATCATAAATTGTTCACAGTAGGCTCTGTGTTTCCTCAGCTTAGTGGGGCTTTTTCCCCTTGTGTGTTTCTTCTATTGATTTCAACACATCCTATTTTTGGCTGTTTACATATCTAAAGGACATGTAAAACCCTCAGTCATCTCTATCTTTCGAACAATACCCTTTAATTCCTTACCCACTAGCAATGCTGCAATTTGTGTGTTAATTGTAACAGATTTATAAGATCAAGATAAGAAATAACCTAAATGCCCATTAAGAGATAGGCTAGATGTAAAGGAGAACATAAAATATAAAGTCAAGACAATGCTGACACCTGGGGGGCACAGTGAGGATGTTCTCTGTGTATAGACACAGGATCAGATTGCCTCTAAGAGACAGTTCAATGAAAATAGCAAGATGGGCCAGGCACAGTGGCTCACACCTATAATCCTAGCACTCTGGGATGCTGAGGCAGGTGGACTGCTTGAACTCAGGAGTCTGAGACCAGCATAAGCAAGAGCAAGACCACATCTCTAGTAAAAATAGAAAAAATAGCCAGGCATGGTGGCAGGCATCTATGGTCCCAGCTACTTGGGAGACTGAGGCAAGAGGATCTCGTAAGCCCAAGAGTTTGAGGTTGCTGTGTGCTATAACACCGTATCACTCTACCCAGGGTGACAGAGTGGGACTCTGTCTCAAAAATAAGAAAATGCAAGATACACAACAGTATGCCCCAGATGTATGCGTGCAAACAGGAAAAATATATATATTTTGTTTGTTAGAGAATATCTCTGGAAGACAACACATGATGCTGGAGAGTTTCCTCCAGGGAGAAACAAGGTACAGAGCAGGGAGCTGGGGTACAAGGAGAAAGGCAAGGAAAGTTTTTTATACCGTACGCTGAAGTGTACCCTATAAGTCTTTGATGAGCCATGGGAGTGCACTGCCTATATTAAATGCCTATAAAAGTAAATGAAATGTTGGGTGGCGCCTGTGGCTCACTGGGTAGGGCACTGGCCCCATATACGGAGGGTGACGGGTTCGAACCCGGCCCCGGCCAGCTAAAACAGCAGTGGCAACTGCAACAAAAATAGCCAGGCATTGTGGCAATCCCAGCTACTCAGGAGGCTGAGGAAAGAGAATCACCTAGCCCAAGAGCTGGAGGTTGCTGTGAGCTGTAATGCCACAGCACTCTACTGAGGGTGACTCTGTCTCAAAAAAAAAAAGGTAAATGAAATGTGACACAAATAAAATTGGTTTGTGTGTGATCCCATAGTGGCTATTGGGGAGACAGTGGTGAATGCCATCTAGGCACAGTCCAGCCTTCTGGTCACTCTCCCAGGGCCTCCTCATAGGAGGATGGCAGAGGAGGGCATGTTGGGAACTCTTACTCAATGATATGCCTTGCGTCCACCTCAGAGACGTCGTCACTATCTGGATCTGGAATCTTCTTCTTCTCCTCCACAGGCAGGGTGGGAGGCTGAGCTGGCTGAGGCTGCTCTTCCTCCTCCTCCTACCAAGAGACAAATCCAAATTACCTCAATTCTAACCACAGAGAAGGGGCACTGGGCTCCTCAGGAGAGAACATAATTTTAGAAGCAGGTGATGTTCTTATAACTCTCACTCCCCTTTTTGTCTGGAAACATGTGATGTCTCATATTTACTTATTTTTTTAAATAAAAATGTGTTTTTAAGAGACAGGAAGACAGGGTCTTGTGACATTGCCCAGACTAGACTCAAACACCTGGACGCAAGGGATCCTTCTACCTCGGCTTCTCAACTTGGGACTACAGGCACTTACCACTGTTCCCAGCTACATTTTCGTTTTAATTCCTGAGTACGTTATTTTTAGTTTGTCTAGCACAGATTCCAGACACTTTTAAGGATATCTCAGAATATTTTGCGCTTCTTTTGCTATTAGAAATAGACACATAATCACCCCATCCTCATTATACAACAGACATCACACATTTATTCTTTGCTTAACATAGCAAAGTCACTGTTCAGTTGATTTTCTTGGATTTCCTACGTATAAAGCATTTTATTGCCAGCTTTCAAGACTAAACAGTTTTACTGACATGGCTCAAAAATCTAAAATACATCTAATAACAGGCATCTTACTGTTCATTGAAAGTTTTCCACAAATTTGTGAATTAAGTATGAGGGCTGTTTTATTAAAGGGCTTTTAAGCATTTACTGAGAAGATGATAATGAGATTTTGCAAGACATTAATAAAATACACGTGAATACATTTCCCAATATTATCTCATTTTTTTTATTCCTTTTTTTTTTTTTTGTAGAGACAGAGTCTCACTGTATAGCCCTCGGGTAGAGTGCTGTGGCGTCACACGGCTCACAGCAACCTCTAACTCTTGAGCTTACGCGATTCTCTTGCCTCAGCCTCCCGAGCAGCTGGGACTACAGGCGCCCGCCACAACGCCTGGCTATTTTTTTGTTTGGCCAGGGCTGAGTTTGAACCCGCCACCCTCGGCATATGGGGCCGGCGCCCTACTCACTGAGCCACAGGCGCCGCCCCATTTTTTTTTATTCCTATGTATGCGGATTATTTTCTTCATCTGTAATGCAACTGCTACTAAGTTTTTAAAAAGTATCTATGGGCTCAGCGCCTGTAGCTCAGTGGCTAGGGTGCCAGCCACACACACTGGAGCTGGCAGGTTCGAATCCAGTCCGGGCCTGCCAAACAACAACTATGACCAAAAAAAAAAAAAAAAAGCCAGGTGTTGTGACAGGTGCCTACAGTCCCACCTACTTGGGAAGCTGAGGCAAGAGAATCAGTTAAGCCCAAGAGTTTTGAGGTTGCTGTGAGCTGTGATGCCATAGCACTCTAGCCAGGGCAACAGCTTGAGACTCTTGTCTCAGAAAAAAAAAAAAAAAAGTATCTATGGCTCAGCACCCATAGCTCAGTGGTTAGGGCAGCGGCCACATGCACTGGGGCTGGCGGGTTTGAACCTGGCCTGGGCCTGCTAAACAATGACAACTAGAACAACAACAAAAATAAAAAACAGCTGAGCATTGTGGTGGGTGCCTGTAGTTCCAGCTACTTGGGAGAATGAGGCAGGAGAATCACTTAAGCCCAAGAGTTTGAGGTTACTTTTAGCTGTGACACCACGGCACTCTACCAAGGGTGACATAGTGAAACTCTCTCTCAAGAAAAAAAAAAAAGTATCTATAATGAATCTGTTAAATAACTCCAATCCAAATCCATTAGTATTTCCCTTGGGTCATGAAAAATGATTTACATAGATCACTAGGAATAAACAGGTGATAATATCACCAACGGTGTAGGCAAAAAATCAGCAGATACAGACTTACTGTGGGATTAAAATAGGGTGGGAGTTCTGGCTAAATCTAAGTGGTCAGCAAATTCTCTCCCCAAAAGGCTATAATAAAGGTGAATATAACTAGCAAAAGTAATCATTTCAGAACTCTTCAAGTTGACCAAAGGTATACTACAGTCTGAAAAGCATTAAATGCTGAAAAATGCTGAACTTTGGGTAAGAAAAGCGGGAGTTTATATAATGCTTTCACTTGAGGACACTTTTATCTCTCTTGCCTCCTGGCTCAGTCAACATGAATATCCTGGCAGAGTCAGCAGGCCACGAGGCCTTGGAGTGAGGTGGAAAGAATGGGGGGACTTAGTCACTGTAGCAGTGAGTAATGCCTATGCTCAGCAGTGCTATTTGTGGAGGTGAGGATCTCAGCCATGGTAGAGGAACTCATCCTAGAAAAAGTTCTACATGTCTCATTGCTGAATATCACTTTGGTCACCTTTGAAGTACTCCCCTTGGCTATTTGGCGACCATAGCAATATTCAGCAATGAGGCATGTAGCACTTTTCTGGGATGAGTTTGCAAACTTAATTGTCAAACCTCGTATTACTGGCTGAGGTTGCAGAGGAGATGCCAGAGGGCCCAAATATGGGGCCCTTATTAAAAGGATTTGTTGGGTGGCGCCTGTGGCTCAGTGGGTAGGGCACCGGTCCCATATACCAATGGTGGTGGGTTCGAACACGGCCCCGGCCAAACTGCAACAAAAAAATGGCTGGGTGCTGTGGCAGGTGCCTTTAGGCCCAGCTACTCAGGAGGCTGAGGCAAGAGAATTGCCTAAGCTCAAGAGCTGGAGCTTGCTGTGAGCTGTGTGATGCCATGGCACTCTACCTAGGGTAACAAAGTGAGACTCTGTCTCTACAAAAATAAATAAATAAATAAAAATAAAAGGATTTGTTCTGTGAAATTTGGATTCAGTAAAAAGGCCATACTTAATGATCCATAAGGCCACATGTGGTCCCACGGCTGCAAGTTCCCCACCCCTGGTCTACAAGAAAACAGAAATCAGAGAGAACTTGACAATGATCTGTGCTTAGAATGTGCTCCCCTATGCACACTGATCTACTAGTAGGAAACAGAAGGCTGACTGGCTCAAGGTGTCTAAAGCACAACCTGCCCAATTGCTGGATGACCATTAAGTTATGAAAAAATGCCCCCCATCCCACTCCTGAGAACTAGGACCAAAACTTAAAACGATAAAATAAAATCAAAAACTAAACATACTCAGCAGACAACAGAGGTAACACAGACTGCAAGGGAAGCAGATTTCAAAGATTTAACCTAGGGAAGATACTAAATGGGCTAAAAACAAGATACTACCACAACCCCAGGGATGGAAGTCAGAATCCAGAGTGGCTAAGGCAGGCTTCAGCTAAACATTAAAAGACGAACAAAAAACGGGAGTATAAAACACTGATACATATCCAGGAAAAAATAAATGAATTTACTATCCCTGTTCTCAGATGTTGGAATTAGCATACATACAAATATGTTCAGAGACATTATAATATGTTCATAGAACTAAAGGAAATTAGATTTAAGTACAATGAATCAACAAATACAGAATTTCAGTTATCAGAAAGAAATTTATAAACTTCCGAAATGTGATGAAAAACACAAAACCAAGGTGGCACCTGTGGCACATACCAAGGGTGGAAGGTTCAAACCCGGCCCCAGTGAAACTGCAACACAAAAATAGCTGGGCGCTGTGGCAAGCGCATGTAGTCCCCGCTACTTGGGAGGCTGAGGCAAGAGAATCGCCTAAGCCCAGGAGTTGGAGGTTGCTGTGAGCTGTGATGCCATAGCACTCTACCGAGGGTGATAAAGTGAGACTCTGTCTCTAAAAAAAAAAGAAAGAAAAAGAAAAATACAAAAATGGTCATAAAAGAAGCTGAATGGGTGGCATCTGTGGCTCAGTGAGTAGGGCGCTGGCCCCATATACCAAGGGTAGCAGGTTCAAACCTGGCCCCTGCCAAACTGCAACAACAACAAAAAAATAGCCAGGCATTGTGGCAGGTGCCTGTAGTCCCAGCTACTTGTGAGGCTGAGGCAAGAGAATCGCCTAAGCCCAAGAGCTGGAGGTTGCTGTGAGCTGTGATGCCATAGCACCCTACCGAGGGCGACAAAGTAACACTCTTGTCTCTAAAAAAAAAAAAAAAAAAGAAGAAGAAGCTGAACAAACAAGGAGAATAAATCCAAAGAGACCATTCATAAAAGCCTAAGACAAATAAAAAATGTAAAGAGGAGAAAGAGGAAAATGACAATAATACTAGTGACTAAATTTTCACCTGAAATAAGAAATCAGTAAGTAGTTCAAAGAGCTAAAAGAAAAAAAAAAAAAAAACACCTGCCAACTAAGAATTCTTTGTCCAGCTATACTTTCCTTCCTCAACAAAGGCTAAAGAAAATATATTCCCAGATGTAGACAATTTACTGCCAGCAGGTACACCTTATAAAAAGACACTGAAAAAAGTCTTACAAGGTAAAAGGACAGGATAGCAAATAATATCTTATATCCAAAGGAAGAAATAAACACTGGAAATGGGAAATACATAGATCAGTAGAAGAGACTCTAACAATAGGCTTGGTACCCGTAGCTCCATGGGTTAGAGCACTGGCCACATACACGGGGGCTGGCGGGTTCGAATCCAGCCCAGGCCTGCTAAACAACAATGACAACTACAACAACAAAAAATAGTCAGGTGTTGTGGCAGGAGCCTGTAGTCCCAAATACTTGGGAGGCTGAGGCAAGAGAATTGCTTGATCCCCCAAGAGTCTGAGGTTGCTTTGAGCTGTGATGCTCCAGCTCTACCAAGGGTGACATAGTGAGACTTTGTCTCAAAAAAACAAACAAACAAAAATCACATGTAATAACACAAAAGACAAAGACAGATGTTTACTAATAACAAAACGTTAAACATATATCACGATGATATGACCATCATAACTGTACACACACCTAGAACAGCACATCAAAATATATGAAACAAAACCTGAAAAGTTAGAGAAATAGGTTTTTCAACAAAAATTGCTGGAGATTTTATAACCTCAGTCTCACCATTTGATAGGATTACACAGAAATCAGCAAGGATATAGATTACAAGAATATCACTATCCACCCATTCAACAAGTATATGAAGAACACTTCACCTAAAGAATGCAAAATACATGGGCAGCACCTGTGGCTCAGTGGGTAGGGTGCCGGCCCTATCTATCAAGAGTGGTGGGTTCAAACCTGGCCCTGGCCAAACTGCAACAAAAAAATAGCTGGGCGTTGTGGCAGGTGTCTGTAGTCCCAGCTACTCAGGAGGCTGAGGCAAGAGAATCGCCTAAGCCCAGGAGTTTGACATTGCTGTGAGCTGTGTGACACCACAGCACTCTATCGAGGGCGATAAAGTGAGACTGTCTCTATTAAAAAAAAAAAAAAAAGAATGGAAAATACATACTTTTCAAATGTACATAAAACAAATCTCAATGAATTTAAAAGAATGAAAACCATACAAAGAGTACTTCCTCAAGAGAATTTTACATCAGGAGAAGGAAAAATTCTGGGCAATCCCAAAATGCTTCAAATTAAACAACATACTTGTGAATTATCTGTGATTTTAAAAGAGAATCGCGGCTCGGTGCTTGTGGCTCAAGCTGCTAAGGTGCCAGCCATATACACCTAAGCTGGTGGGATCGAATCCAGCCTGGGCTGCCAAACAAAATGACAGCTGCAACCAAAAAATAGCTGGGCGTTGTGGTGGGCGCCTATAGTCCCAGCTACTTGGGAGGTGGAGGCAGGAGAATCGCTTGAGCCCAGGAGTTAGAGGTTGCTGTGAGCTGTGATGCCGTGGCACTCTACCCAGGGTGACAGCTTGAGGTTCTGTCTCAAAAAAAAAAAAAGAAAGAAAAAGAAAAGAAAGAAAAAAATCACATAGCCAGGCGCTGTGGGACCTGTGGTCCCAGCTACTTGGACTGAGGCAAGAGAATCACTTGAGCCCAAGAGTTTGAGGTTGCTGTGAGCTTGACACCAAGAGCGACATACTGAGACTCTGTCTAAAAAAAAAAAAAAGAATCACAAGAGAAAAAAGGGATTTCTGAATAAATAAAATAAAACAATGTAACTGAAATGAAATGTACATATTCCTAGAAAGACAAAAATTGCAAAAATTGTAAAAACTTGACTCAAAAAGAAATAGAAAATCTAAATAGACTCTCTAACAAATAGAATTTGGCATTAAAAATTTTACTGCAATGAAAAGACGGAGTCCAAATGACTTCACTGGTAAATTCTACTTTCTTTCTTTCTTTTTTTTTTTTTTGAGGCAGAGTCTGTCGCCCTCTGAAGAGTACTGTAACATCATAGCTCACAGCAATCTTAAACTCTTGAGCTCAAGTGATCCTCTTGCCTCAGTCTCCCAAGTAGCTGAGACTACAAGCACCCACCACAACACCCAGCTATTTTTAGAGATTGGGGGGTGGTGTGGGGGGGGTGTCTCAGTCGCGGCTCAGGCTGGTCTTGAAACTGTGAGCTCAAGCAATCCACCTGCCTCAGTTGTGAGCCACCATACGCTGGCCTTTATTTATTTATTTATTATGTGGGGGAGACAGAGTCTTACTATGTAACCCTCAGTAGAGCACTCTGGCATCATAGCTCATAGCAACCTCAAACTCCTGGGCTCAAGCAATCCTCTTGTCTCAGGTTCCCAAGTAGCTGGGACTACAGGAGCCTACCACAACGCCCAGGTGGTTTTTCTATTTTTAGTAGAGATGGGGTCTCGCTTTTGCTCATGCTGGTCTCAAACTCCTGAGCTCAAGCAATCCACCCACCTCCGCCTCCCAGAGTGCTAGGATTATAGGTATGAGCCACTACACCTGGCCTCTATCAATTATTTAAAGAATAATACAATTCCTTACAAACTCTTCCAGACAAGAGGAGGTAGAGCCATTTCCTATCCCATTTAATGAGGCCAAATACTAACATAATACCAAAGCCAGAAAAAGACATCATGAGAAAAGAAAACTGTAGACCAATGCTCCTCAAAATTATTTACACCCAAAGTCCTCAATAAAAAATTACCAACACTGTAATATGTAAGATTATATACCATTACATACTAAAAATGCAAGACTGATTTAACATCCAAAAGTTCTAACCTGGACAATATAGAGAGATCTCATCTTTACTTAATTTTTTTTTAAAAAATTAGGAAGGATGGTGCGGTGCCTGTGGCTCAGTGAATAGGGTACCAGCCCCACATACCAGGGTGGCAGGTTCGAATCTGGCCCCAGCCAATCTGCAACAACAACAACAAAATAGCCGGGCACTGTGGTGGACACCTATAGTCCCAGCTACTTGGGAGGCTGAGGCAAGAGAATCGCCTAAGCCCAAGAGTTGGAGGTTGCTATGAGCTGTGATGCCATGGCACTCTACCAAGGGCAACAAAGTGAGACCCTGTCTCTTAAAAAAAAAAAAATTTGCAAGGAATGGTGATATATTTCTATAGTCCCAGCTAATGTACCTGGGATCACTTGATCTCCAGGAGTTTGAGGTTATAGTAAGGAATGATCGTGCTACCACACACTCCAGCCTGGCCAAAGAGTAAAACCTTATCTCTAAAAAATTATAATAAATTAAAAAAAATTTTTTTTAAATCCAAATATGGGGGCTCAGTGCCCATAGCGCAGTGGTTACAGTGCCAGCCACATACACCGGGGCTGGCAGGTTTGAACCCAGCCCTGGCCTGCTAAACAACCATGACAACTGCAACAAAAAAATAGGTAGGGGGCAGCACCTGCGACTCAGTGAGTAGGGCGCCGGCCCAATATACAGAGGGTGGTGTATTTGAACCACCCCGGCCAAACTGCAACAACAACAACATCAAAAATAACTGGGCACTGTGGCAGGCGCCTATACTCCCAGCTACTCTGGAGGCTGAGGGAAGAGAATTGTCTAAGCCCAAGAGTTGGAGGTTGCTGTGAGCTGTGATGTCACAGCACTCTACCAAGGGCGACAAAGTGAGACTCTGTCTCTTAAAAAAAAAAAAATAGCCAGGCATTGTGGCAGGTGCCTGTAGTCCCAGCTATTTCGGAGGCTGAGGCAAGAGAATCGCTTAAGCCCAAGAGTTTTAGGTTGCTGTGATCTGTGATGCCATGGCACTCTACTGAGGACAATATAGTGAGATTCTGTCTCAAAAAAAAAGCGGACACAGTGGCTCATGCCTGTTATCCTAGCACTCTGGGAGGCCAAGGCAGGTAGACAGCTTGAGCTCACCGGTTCAAGACCAGCCTGAGCAAAAAGCAAGATGCCATCTCTATCAAAAATAGAAAAACTGAGGCAAGAAGATCACTTGAGTCCAAGAGTTGGAGGTTGCTGTGAGCTATGATGACACAGCACTCCATCCAGGGTGACAGCTTGAGACTGTGTCTCAAAAAAATAAAATAAAGAAAGAAATCCAAATATGGGCTAGTTGCAATGGCTCAGGCCTATAATCCTAGCATCATTAGACTGTTAGAACTGACTTCAGCCAGGCCTGGGGACTTCGCTGCCCCGTTCCCTACAGGAGATGCAGCGAGAGCACAAGGTGAAAGATACATGGGGGTAGGAATCGCTGCTCCTGAGCTTTGAGGCCTTGAAAGCCAGGAATCAGACTTACCTCTTCCTCTTCTTCTGAATCACTTTCTTCACTATCAGATCTTGGTGCAACTTCATACCTAGAAAAAATATTAGGAGTTTAAAATAAATGTGCTCAGAATCAGCAAGACTCCCTTTCCCTAGCAAACCAGCCTGAAATCCAATGCAAGCAAAATCACGCCCAGTTGCCAACCCAGGAAAAGGCCCACTGCCGACTCAAGATCCCAGCTGCATCTGCACGAGGCCCAACTCACCCCGGGTTCATCTCGAGCCAAGCCTCCAGCTGCCCTGCCTTTGGGGCATCTGTGCCTGTGAGGATCTTGCCACTCTCCACGTGGATCACCTTCACAGGGAGGTCGCTCATCTGGCTGGTCTCATCCAGAGGCTGCAAAAAGTCACCCATGTGACTTGAGGTTCTGGGGCCGCCATACCTCAGGAACCCAGAGTGGAGCAGAACTAATTGTTGCCAACTTGGGAAGTGTCCACCCAACTCCACACCCAGAAACGGAACGTAAACATGGCCAGTGGTGGTAAAAATGGGTGAACTGTATATTCAATAAACTCAGTAAAGACATATAACTCAACAGTCCTGGCCACATGACAGTTCTTTCTTCAAGGTAAATGACCTATAAATTTTATTTTAATTATTTTGTTTGAGACAGAATCTCATTTTGTCACCCTTAGTAGAGCGTTCTGGCATCATAGCTGACAGCAACTTCAAACTCTGGGGCTTAATCAATCCTCCAGCCTCAGCCTACAAAGTACCTGGGATTACAGGCACCTGCCAGAACATCTGGTTATTTTTAGAGATGGGGTATTGCTATGGCTCAGGCTGGTCTTGAACTCCTAAATTCAGTTAATCCACTTGCCTCAGCCTCCCAAATGGTGGGATTAAAGGCGTGAGCCACCATATCCAGCCTGACTTATACATTTTAATTTTCTTTTTTTTTTTGGTCAAACTTTTTTACATTTTAATTTTCAAATAGGCCAAACACAGCATAGTGTAGGCACTCTCTCTACCCTTGTACCTAATTCTGACAATTTCTCTCTTCACAGGCATCCTTTGGTATTCATTTCTTGTATCCTTCCTATTCAATTCCACACAGGAGAAAAAGGGCTTTCATCATTTTTGTTTCTTCCTACTTTTTACACAAACGGCTCTACTATTTTTATTTCTTTCCATTTTTTACAAACAGCTCTACTATTCACATTCTTCTGGCTGTTGATTTTTTCCTCCACTTCTACTGTATTTGTAGACTTCATCAAGGGTCTTTTTTTATTATGAAAAATTAACTTGAATATTTGAAAAATAAAATAACTTCCTCTTAGCAACAAATATAAAATTTCTCCTGTTGAGATATCAACTTTGGATGAACACCTTCCTGCCCCCATTTCCTCTTTCTTATTTCCTAGAGAAAACTTCCAGGATGAAGACAAAGTTCTTGGCTTTCATCTTCCAGGAACTTATGATACCTTATGATACCTTCCAGGAACTTATGATACCTCCAAAAATGCTTACTGTCACCATTATTCACACAGTAAAGCGGTACTAGTCCCCAAAGGTTAAAAGCTCCCTTTTAGAGTCGCACACTGTGGAGGGTGACAGCAACTCTTTATCCCAACAATGGGCTCTACAGGCTGCTCAACCAGGAACTTTCAACTCTGCATCCTCCCTGCGATCACCAGGGGAGGGGTTAAAGATGCTGATGACCATGTCTTTTCCCTACACCCAAAATTCTGAATGACCTATTCTAGGGTAAGGCTTGAGTATCCCTACTTTTTTTGTTTTTGGAGACAGGGGCTATGTTTCACAGGCTGGAGTACAGTGGCTTTTCACAGGCATGTTCATAGCTCCTGCACACTTGAGCTTCTGGGCTCAAGCAATCCTCCCACTACATGAATTTATACTTGAGTCTTCAAAATGGCCTTAGGCAGAAGTCTTTGCACTGTAGTAAAATGCCAGCACAAATTCTAAAAAAAATTCAATATCGCATTTTAAATAAAATCACTTGAAGTATGTATTTGAGTTAGCCACCAGTCATTCACTTCTGGGAATCAAGCCTATAGTACTGGACTATAGACTAAATTTTCTATCTACAAAATTCTTTTGAAGCCCTAACCCACAATGTGACGGTATTTGGAGATGGGGCCTTTGGGCAGTAATTAAAGTAAGACAAAGTTATGTGGGTAGGGCTCTCAGGATGGGATTAGCATCCCTGTAAGAAGAGGCATCAAGCTAGGTGTGGTGCCTCATTGGCTCATGCCTGTAGTTGGGATCTCAGTTAGGAGGATAAGGCAGGAGGATTCCTGAGCACAGGAGTTCAGGGCCAATCAGGGCAATATAGCAAGAACCTGCACAATGAAAAAAAAAAAAAAGATAAGACACTAATCTCTCTCTGTCTACCATGTGAGCATGGCAGCCATCAATAAACCAGGAAGAGAGTCCTCACCAGAAACCAGCCCAGCTGGCACCTTGATCTTTGACTTGCAACTCTCAGAACTGTAAGAAATCAATTTCTGCTGTTAAAGCCCCCTGGCTTATGGTATTTTGTAATGGCAGCCCAACACATGATGTACAAGGATGCTCACTACAGCAACATGCACAGCATGACAAAAGGGAAAAACTGACAGGCGAACAGCTGAGCAAACAGGACACAAGGACTGCTTTGTGCCACATCTCTGGAAGCAGCCTAAATAGCTATCAATTTGACCGATTAACTGAAATTGAATACATGGCACAAAAATATGAATTGGCTTGATATAGGAAGTTGCCCAAACCACCCACTAAATGGAAAAGGTCTAGCTATGTCTAGACTCACCCCAACAGTTTCAAAACTAAAAGAATATAAGCATAAAGATTTCCAAAAAGGTATATAGAAGATGTCAACTAGAAAGGCATATGGAAGGCATCAGCTGTGCCCCTGAGAGAGCACAGTTCATGTACTCATCTGAATTTTTTCTATAAGAATTACTTAATTCAGGGCGGCGCCTGTGGCTCAGTTGGTAGGGCGCCGGCCCCATATACCGAGGGTGGCGGGTTCAAATCCGGCCCCGGCCAAACTGCAACCAAAAAATAGCCGGGTGTTATGGCAGGCGCCTGTAGTCCCAGCTACTCAGGAGGCTGAGGCAAGAGAATCGCTTAAGACCAGGAGTTGGAGGTTGCTGTGAGCTGGGTGAGGCCACGGCACTCTACCGAGGGCCATAAAGTGAGACTCTGTCTCTACAAAAAAAAAAAAAAAGAATTACTTAATTCAGGCGGCACCTGTGGCTCAGTGTGTAGGGCGCCAGACCCATATACCGAGGATGGTGGGTTCAAACCCAGCCCCAGCCAAACTGCAAAAAAAATAGCTGGATGTACTTAGCCCTACTATGAAACTAATTTATGGCTTTCACATGAAAGCTATGACCCAGTTATAACCCAAGAATAGGAGGATGGGGGAAAGGGAGGGGTGGGATGGGGGAGGTGGTCGGAGGGAGGCCAATTGGTGGGATTACACCTGCGGTGCATCTTACAAGGGTATATGTGAAACTTAGTAAACGTAGAATGTAAATGACACAGTAACACAATAACTAAGAAACTAAACACAATAACTAAGAAACTTAACACAATAGAATGTAAATGACACAGTAACACAATAACTAAATAACTTAACACAATAACTAAGAAAATGCCAGGAAGGCCATGTTAACCAGTGTGATGAAAATGTGTCAAACAGTCTATAAAACCAGTGTATGGTACCCCATGATCGCATTAATGTACACAGCTATGATTTAATTAAAAAAAAAAAATAGCTGGGTTTTGTGGCAGGTGCCTATAGTCTCAGCTACTCAGGAGGCTGAGGCAAGAGAATCGCTTAAGCCCAAGAGTTGGAGGTTGCTATGACTCTACCGAGGGCAACAAAGTGAGACTCTGTCTCAAAAAAAAAAGAAAAAGGTGAAGCATACACAGGAAGCCTCCCAAGGGTAATCCAACATTTTTTTTCCCTCTGTTGCACACTGGAAGAATAAGAATTGTCTTGGGCCACATATTAAAAATACAAACACTAGTGAAAGCTTACGAGCAAAAAAACAGGTCCATGCATACTTTTCATGATACATGATGCCACAGATAAGCAAATAGTCCTTAAGTAATCTGCACGTGGCCCATGGGCCACAGGTTGAACACCCCTGCAGACTTTCTTGTACCTGTCCTATAAGTCTGAAATTATGATAAAAAACTTAAATTTGTGTAACACCTGATTGTTCACAGTCAGTTACAGATTAAACTCCTTGTTCTCCTCACTACTGAACTTGACTAGTCTAAAAAGAAAAAAAGAAAAGAGGGCGGCGCCTGTGGCTCAAGGAGTAGGGCACCGGTCCCACATGCCAGAGGTGGCGGGTTCAAACCCAGCCCTGGCCAGAAAAGAAAAAAAAAAAAAAAGAAAAAAAGAAAAGAAAAAAAATAGTGCCATGCATGCATAGAAAAAGGTCTGAAAGAAGACGGAAGGAGCAGGATGGGATGTGCTGGGATTCTCACCCTCATCATGAACAGTATTTGGAATTTGGAAAAAAGCTTAAAACATGGTGCAGACCCAAGCCAAGGGGCTGGGTTTGCACTTCCACAAGACACCTGCTTCTAAGTGGCACCTGTGGCTCAAGTACCCAGGCCCATATACAGGAGGTAGTGGGTTCAAACCTGGCCCCGGCCAAAAACTGCAAAAAACAAACAAACAAAAAAAAAAACCAAGAAACTGCTTCCATACCTCACCATCAGGCCCAATGGCAGGCGTCTGTCCTTCTGCATTTTCTGCCTTCTGGAAGTAAAGGGAGACAGAATCAGGCCCTGACCCAGCAGGCCAAGGCTGCCCATGCAAAGACAGCCACCTCCAGCCCTCCTGACTCACCTTCTTTTTCTTTTTCTTCTTCTTTTCCTTGGCAACCTGGGCGGCCTTGTGCTGCCGAACCAACTCAGTGAGGTTAGCCACATACTCGTCCGTCTGCTGCAAGAGGTAGGCCAGGCGCTTGTCCTTCTTCTGATCAATGAGCTTGCGGTAGCCCTCCTCGTCTTCAGCCTGCGGGAGCATGAACGTTACACCATTTGTTCATGAGACATGTACATGAGTCAGCACCCGAGACAGGCAAGCCCAGGACAGGGCCCCACTGTGGCTGCTGTTATCCCTCAACAAGAGGCGCATTTAGGGAGTGCTTACCTCATGCTGGCACTGCACTACAAGCCCTTAGTAACTATCATCAAATACTAGACTCCAAAGACACCTGGTAGGCAGACCCTAGCCTGCCAAGAGCCATTTCCAGAGGCCACAAGCGAGTCCTGTCCTCTCTGTCCACCAAACATACACCAAATCAAAACACTTCTCCCCACTTGGCCTGAGCCATTCACTCCCACAAACTCAAACTCCTACAGGAACCCGTATCAGATCACAACACCCCCTAAAGGAATGCCCCCAAAAGCTCAGAGTTAAATCCAGCTTTCCTGATAGCCCCACAAGGCCCCATGTGACCTGCCGTTGCCAGCTCTCGAGCCTCACCTACTACCCCCATAATGATGTCCAGGGGATCCGAGGCCACTTGCTATGTCTTGCACTTTGCTGACTTCTTGGGACTCCCCCCAATATCTGCATTCATGAATCATACTCTCCCTTTGTTCCTCTGTCCCAAGGCCTTCTTGTACCACCCCATCCTTTTCCGCAACCAGTCTCATTCTCTTCACTGTACTTTTTACCATCCAAATCTGGCTTGTTTATTTCAATTGAGTATCCATCCCTTCAGTACAAGCACTAGCCCCATGAGGGCAAGGATTGTGTCCTGCTCCCAGCTATGTCCCCTGTACACCCGGCAGTGCCTGGGACAGAGTAGGCTGTCACTATCTTCCTGATCTGTGACTCAGTCATGAACAAAGGATCAGAACATTTATTCTGGGGGTAGAAAGTAGGGAGTCTGGATTCTACCATCTGTGGCTCTCACAGTAGCCTGGGGAGGTGACACCATTTTTCCTTCCCAGAAGAGAAGACAGAGCAGCCATCTAGCTACTTGGGGCCACTCTAATGGTCACAGAGACCAAAAATATGAGTCCAGAACTCTTGACTCCCAATTACAGCCTATTCTTTCCCCTGCCTCACTTCTAACTCTGAGGAATAAAAGGCCCCAACGTAATCCTGGGCAACCAACACTTGGTAGCTGCCACACTCAGTGTACACACGAAGTCACCAAAATCAAGAAGCTAAAACCTTACCATAAGCCTCCGCATTCTCTCCTTCTCGATTCTTTCATTTTCTTTCTTCTGTTCCCGCTCTGTGTTAGCATGATACGTGGCCACAGCCTTGGTGAGCTTCTGGATTTTTCCTGTGACTGATCTGTGATATTCTTTGAAATCCTTGGCATGCTGCAGAATGCTATTGAGGTATTCCTGCAGGGACACATGCAAAAGAAAAAACCTTGACTACTCAACAATGGTCACCATAACATCCCCTCCAAGCCTCCAAGGCAAAATTTAAACAAAACTTGTTCAAAAACAAGAGAACATAATCAAAATTAATAAAGGGACACTGCTTCACCTTTCCCTCTGTGAAGATAAAATTCAGTTCTGACCACATGGGGGTGAGAAAGGCCCTTGTGCACACAGCTGAGTATGCAGGGCAGGTGACCTTGCCACGAGAAGGCTGTCACTACACATGAAACATCTCAAAAAACACTCCATCTGTCTGACCATGTTATTTAATTGGTAGGAATTTATTTTAAAGAAATATCCTAGCTTAGCGCCTGTAGCTCAGCAGCTAGGGCGCCAGCCACATACACCAGAGCTGGCGAGTTTGAATCCAGCCCAGGCCTGCCAAACAACAACAACTACAACCAAAAAATACCCGGGCATTGTGGCGGGTGCCTGTACTCCTAGCTACTTGGGAGGCTGAGGTAAGAGAATTGTTTAAGCCCAAGAGTTTGAGAGTTTGAGGTTGCTATGAGCTGTGATGCCAAGGCACTCTACTTAGGGTGACACTCTGTCTAAAAAAAAAAAAAAAGGAAATAACCATGATTAGACTAAAAAAATCCAAGGCAAGAATGCCCATACCAGTGTAATTTTTATTTTGAAAAGTTGAAAATATGCTACATGTCTCCAAAGAGAGAAATAGTGACATAAATTACCGAATACTAGACATAATGACATAGAATACAAAATCAATGTATTTCATAAAAAGAAGGCTATTAAACTTTATTATACACAAGAAAAGAGCCTGCAATGCTACACACCAAAATGTTAACACTGAGTGTTGATTTTTTTCTACATTATTTTAAAAAGACATTAATTGGGGCGGCGCCTGTGGCTCAGTGAGTAGGACGCCGGCCCCATATGCCAAGGGTGGCAGGTTCAAACCCAGCCCCGGCCAAACTGCAACAAAAAAAAAAAAAAAAAAAAAAGACATTAATTGTAGAAAATCTTTTAGAAAATAGTAACAGAATTATTTCCCAAATCCCATCTGACTTAAGATTTAGAGTCAGGGGCGGCGCCTGTGGCTCAGTGAGTAGGGCGCCGGCCCCATATGCTGAGGGTGGCAGGTTCGGACCCAGCCCCGGCCAAACTGCAACAGAAAAATAGCCGGGCGTTGTGGCGGGCACCTGTAGTCCCAGCTGCTCGGGAGGCTGAGGCAAGAGAATCGCGGAAGCCCAAGAGTTAGAGGTTGCTGTGAGCCGTGTGACGCCACGGCACTCTACCCGAGGGTGGTACAGTGAGACTCTGTCTCCACAAAAAAAAAAAAAAAAAGAAAAAAGAAAAAAAAAAAAAAGATTTAGAGTCAGACTCAGCGCCCATAGCTCAGTGGTTAGGGTGCTTGCTGGCCACACACACCCGGGCTGGCAGGTTCAAACCTGGCCCACACCTTCTAAACAACAATGACAACTACAACAAAAACAAAATAGCCAGGTATTGTGGGTACAGCCAGGTATTGACTGTAGTCCTAGCTACTTGGGAGGCTGAGGCAAGAGAACTGCTTAAGCCCAAGAGTTTAAGATTGCTGTGAGCTGTGATACCGTAACACCATACCAAGAACGACACAGTGAGACTGCCTCAAAAAAAAAAAAAGATTTTCAGAGTCTAGTCTCCTTGACTTATATTGTAAAAATCTGAGTCAGCTCAGTCCCTCCCCTGCATGGAACGCTCCATGGCACCCACCTCACTCAGAATAAAGGCCCCAATCCTCCCTGAAGGCCACAGAGGACTGCCTGACCTGTCCTGCCATTGCCCTGCCCTCACCTCCTCTGAGATCTTTGCTTTCTATGAAAGTCACGGGCATAATCCACTACCCTCTGCCTGGAAAGCTGTTTGCCCACATAGCAGTCCTGCCCCTCCCTCAGGTCCCTGCTTAGCTCTCACCTGCCCAGACAGGGCTCCCCCAATCGCATCTACAATAGTTCCTCCTTCACTCTCTATTCCAGCTGGATTTTTCTTTGCACCCTATCACCTTTTATTACCTGTCCTGCTCCACTGTTTGGACTCATCTTGCAGCATATTCTCAATGTCTACAATACTGTTACAATAAACAAAAAAGAGACACCATCCAGCATGTTGACAAACAAAGCAAACAGTCCTGTGGTAGCAAGTGTGCCAGGATAAGCCAGGGACCCAGGCATGCAGGCCTAAGGGACACACCTGGTGCTTCTGCCGGCGCTTCCGCTCCTGCTCGATCTTCTGTTGCTTCTCCAGCTTCTCAGTGATGCGGGCCTCGCGCAGGGACTGCCTCTTGCTGCGCTTGTAGGCCTTGGCATTTAGGGCAGTCTCGAGGGCTGTGTCCCTCCTCATGCAAACCACCACCTCCTGGCGCAGCTAGAAGGGAGAGGAGAGGCTAGTATCACGTGTAGCTTTGTGGCAACCACAATGACATATCACACACTACACAAGAGCCCTCCTCCCTAAGGGAGCCTTGGGGTAAGAGCTTTAAGCACGGAGTCCTTGGGCAAAGGGCAGGTGACTGTTCCTAGACACTCAGAAGCCAGTTCTTCTCGTACTCCACATAGAGCAACATAACTGCACATGGAATTTCTTTTTTTTTTTTTTTTTTGTAGAGACAGAATCTCACTGTAGCGCCCTCGGTAGAGTGCCGTGGCCTCACACGGCTCACAGCAACCTCTAACTCCTGGGCTTACGCGATTCTCTTGCCTCAGCCTCCGGAGCAGCTGGGACTACAGGCGCCCGCCACAATGCCCGGCTATTTTTTGGTTGCAGTTTGGCCGGGGCTGGGTTTGAACCCGCCACCCTCGGCATATGGGGCCGGCGCCCTACTCACTGAGCCACAGGCGCCGCCCCTGCCATGGAATTTCTTAGGCAGCATTCAAAGGTATAGCACCTTCAGGAAGAGACCCACACAAGTCTCCTGCTTCATGATGGCAAATGTCACATTAGGGAAGAAAAACCACACTATTCAACATGTAAACAGCCCTCATCCCACCTCTGTGCAGGATGTGACAGGAAGGAAGGGATAGTGAACAAAAAGTTTGTGGATGAACACAGCTGCTTTTCACAACCCAGGTACGTTAGGTTAGTAATGGCCCAGCAAGCAGGTCTTGGAATCTAAGCCCTAGCACCGGCAGAAAGGGCCCTTTTCCTAAACACACAGCCGTGTGCCTGAGCCTACCTGCCTCTGGAAGTTCAGCAGTCTGAGGGCCTTGAGCTCAATGGTTGCTTTGGTTCGCAAATCCCCGGCCAAGGACCCGGGAAGGTTTTCAAGTTCCTGAATTCGGTGTGCGATGCGAGCCTGCAGCCTAGGTACAAAGACAGGGATAGGGATGGGTGGAGAGAGAGCTGATCTGAGTGCACAGATGCCCACCAGGTCCTGGACTTTAAGCTAGAGCCGCAGAAGAATGAATCCCTCCTTTAAGGGGGGGTATCACTGTTCACGAGACAGGAGATGCCCCAAATGGATGCCAGACACAATGCAGAGCAGAGAGGGAAGCAGCTGGAGAACCACATTCCTTAGGACTAGGCACTGGCAACGCAACAAAAAAAATTTCCTGATGGGCCATGGCTGGCTCATGACATTTCAGCGAAGCGAGTGGCCCCAGTATCAGGCAGTTGAAGGGTTCCTATCCCAGCCCTGGCAGGGATGAGACATGTGGTGGAATCTGCTTAGCCCGTGCTCCTCAGAGCAAGCCTCCAGTCTAAAAGTCACATGGGAAAACCTCCCTGCTCAGTCTTTCCACATATACTTACTGAGCTCCTACTATATGCCAGAAACCATTTCAGGTGTGGGGACTCAGCACTGAACAAGACTAGCAAGGATGTCACTCTCATGGAGCTCTCAGACTCATTAGAAAGACAGGCCAGGAAAGTAGTAAAAAATTAAATATCAGTCTGGGTACGGTGGCTCATGCTTATAATCTTAGTATACCGGGAAGCCAAGGCAAAAGGATTGCTTGAGTCAGGAGACTGAGACCATCCTGAGCAAGAACAAGATCTTGGGGCGGCGCCTGTGGCTCAGTGAGTAGGGCGCCGGCCCCATATGCCGAGGGTGGCGGGTTCAAACCCAGCCCCGGCCAAACTGCAACAAAAAAATAGCTGGGCGTTGTGGTGGGTGCCTGTAGTCCCAGCTGCTCGGGAGGCTGAGGCAAGACAATCGCGTAAGCCCAAGAGTTAGAGGTTGCTGTGAGCCATGTGACGCCACGGCACTCTACCCGAGGGCGGTACAGTGAGACTCTGTCTCTACAAAAAAAAAAAAAAAAGAAAAAAAAGAACAAGATCCTGTCTCCACATAAAGTAGAAAAAATCAACTGGGTGTTGTGGCACACACCTATAGTCCCAGGTACTCAGGAGGGGAGCAAAATTATGTTTCCAAAAAAAAGAAAGAAAGAAATAGCTACTGTAATTCCAGAGAGTGATGGCAAGTGCTCTGAGGAAGGGACTGGAGGTAACAGAAAGCAAAGAGGCCTGAATGACAAGAAGGAGCCACACACAGCTTGTGCAAAGGTCCTGAGGCGGGAATAAGCCTAACTTATTTATTTTTTTTTTTATAGAGACAGAGTCTCACTTTATGGCCCTCAGTAGAGTGCTGTGGCCTCACACAGCTCACAGCAACCTCCAACTCCTGGGCTTAAGCGATTCTCTTGCCTCAGCCTCCCGAATAGCTGGGACTACAGGCGCCCGCCACAATGCCCGCTATTTTTGGTTGCAGTTTGGCCGGGACCAGGTTTGAACCCGCCACCCTCGGTATATGGGGCCGGCGCCCTACCAACTGAGCCACAGGCGCCGCCCGAGCCTAACTTATTAAATAAACAGAAACAAGTGAGATATGTGAGGACAAAGTGTTGAGCAAGGTCGAACATAAAGGAACATTTACTCTGCAGACAATGGGAAACTAAAGGCAGGTTTTAACCCAGGAATAGATCTGATGTAAGTTAACTGCAAGAAGAGACTTCAGACTGCCCTGTGGGAAACAGACCACACAAGCAAAGATGGGAGCAGAGATGAGGAGGGAGGTAGAGAGCAGGTGGCAGTGGCAGTGGCAGTGGCAGTGGCAGTGGCAGTGGCAGCTGTGATGGGTCTGGAGCCTCAGTTTCCAGGGACGGGAGAAGAGCTGAGAGGCTTCTCAAAGGGGCTGTAGGTTTTGGGCCCAACCAGCTGGTAGATGGTGGGTACATGGAACAGAAACAGAAGGAGAAAGTAAGAAATTCAAGGACATGTGGACAGGCTAGGCAGAGGAAGGTGTGGAAATCAGGGGAAAGAGGTGAGAGCTCCAGGGCATGTCACAGCTAGAGACACACTTTGGAAACAGTCATTCAGCAGAGATTTACAGATGCATCCAGGGATACAACAGTGGACAAGGCATAGCCCCTACCCCTGTGGAGCTTATGTCTGCTTACCAAGAGAAGGAGGACCTGAATGCAAAATTCTAAACACAATGAGAAATTAGAAGGGGACCAGGTGAGGTGCTCACCCCTCTAATACTAGCACTTTGGGAGGCCAAGGAGGGTGGGAGTTCGAAAGCAGCATGAGCAAGAGTGAGAAAAATTAGCTGGGCCTTGTGGCAGGAGCCTGTAGTCTCAGCTACTGGGGAGGCTGAGGCAATAAGATGGCTTTAGACTAAGAGTTTAAGATTGTTGTGAACTATGATGCCATAGCACTCTACCCAGGGCAACAGAGTGAGATTGTCTCCAAAAAAAGACAAGTGAGAGAAAAATTAAAAGGGGAAATGCGGGCGGCACCTGTGGCTCAGAGGAGTGGGGCGCCGGCCCCATATGCCAGAGGTGGCAGGTTCATACCCAGCCTTGGCCAAAAACTGCAAAAAAAAAAAAAAAAAAAAAGGGGAAATGCATGTTGCTCAGGAAGCAAATTCTGGGGGATCCCGCAGTTGAGTGGGGGGTAGAGTAGTAAGGACCTACTATGCACCATGCATCTCACAGCACCTTGGCATCCAGAAGGCCTTGGCAATGGCAGTTGGCAGCCACCAACATTGGATAGGAGTTACCACAAAGCTTGCCAGATTGTTTGAGTGCTGATAAACCCAAGGCTGAAGAACACCCTCCATTTCTGCGAATATGGGCACTTTCATTCAGACCGTGTCCCTTCAATCTCTGCAGAGGACAGTTTTACAGCATCTATGGAATTTTCCAGCGTACACTCCCTGGAACCCAACAGTGCCACTTTAAGGGGTTGACAAGCACACAGATGTGGAATCAGAGCTCTACAAGTGTATTTACCATGGCATCATCTCAATTCACAGAATTTCTCCCACCAGGTACACAGCAAACGCAGGCAGAGGATGGAGACCTCCAAGTGGAGCTGTGGACAGGGGGGCCCTCACCTGTACTCCCGCTCCTGCAGGATCTCCACGGGGTCGAGGCCCCGCGGCTTCTGGATGGGGGTGATTCGACTCTGTTTCTGGTGCAGCGGCACCATGGGGGCAGGCTGGGCCGGCTGCCCTGGAGACTGCGTCTGGGGTGGCATCACAGGTGAGGCAGCAGGCGGGACAGCAGGGGGAGCAGGTGAAGGGCGACCCGTAGGCTGTGGGGGGATCAGTTTCTGAGGGGTACTGGTAGGGGCAGCAGCATTTGCCATGGGTCCTGGTGGAAGGCAAGAGGGAGGGCCTGTGTTACACTGAGGCCCATTCCAGGGGGTAAATGAAACCCTTCTGAAACCCAGGTGCAGTGGTTCATGCCTATAACCCTAGCACTCTAGAAGGCCGAGGTGCAAGATTGCTTGAGCTCAGGAGTTGGAGACCAGAAATGAGCAAGAGCAAGACCCCATCTCTACTAAAAATAAAAACTAGCTGGGCCTTGTGGCAGGCACCTGTAGTCCCAGCTATTTGGGAGGCTAAGACAAGATCATGACTTCACGGCATAAAAAAAAAGAAAGAAAGAAAGAAAAAAAGAAGAAAAAACAGAGAAAGAAAACCCTACAAGGCTCCTCTATGCCCTGTAGACAAACTCCTTCCCTCCCACATCTCAGGCACCTGCCACAGGTCTCACTCAGGGGTCTCCTGTCTCAGGGCTTAAACCTGCTGGAGATCTCAGTCTCAGCCCCATCACCCACACTCTTCACTAAGCCAAGTCACCCACCTCAAGGAGATGCTCATTCCTGTGCTGACCCTGGGCTTTGTCCGCCTGTGCTGGAGTTCACAGGGCACATTTCCCTGTCCTCCTCTCCTACAGTTCCAAATGAAGCAAAACTCACTCTCCAATACACATTGCTAAATCACAGGCTCCAAGAAGACAGCAAATGAGTCCCTTTCATCCATGGCCTGGACCCAGACAGGAGCCTGAAACACTTACTGAACAAGTACATTTACAGAAGGCCAGGGTTATGAGTGAAGGGTACATACCATCAGAGGAACCCTGTGAACTACCAGGGACAGGAGAGACCAAAAGAGAACCACAGGAAAAAGTACAGGCTTTGATTCAGATTGACTATTCCTTTCTCTAAGTGGGGTCTTCTCAAAGACTACACAACCCAAGTTCACAATGAGGAGTCAGGGCACAGACCAAGACGGAAAGGGAAAGAGACTTACCTTCAGGCCAGGGCTTGGGAGGCCCTCCCGGGGGCTGACCTGGCATCCCGGGGGGTACGCCTGAGGGCCCTGGGGGGGGCATGTTGGGCCCTCCGATACCTACCAACAGGGAGAGAGAATAAAATACATGCTGTGTTTATACCTGCACCAGCCCCATGGGCAGCCCCAGATCTAGGGGACACACACTCATCAACAGACTCCTGGGTGTGGCTCTGGGGGGTAGAGAAGAGCTGGAGAAACAGCATTTATCAGGACCATGACCTGCCCCCTGGGCACCCAGAAGTGCTCGTGGGCCCCATGCAATCCCACAGAGGGGACATGAGCAAGCAGACCTTACCATGAGGCCTGCTATAATTTGGAGGTGCTGGTCCCGGGCCGGGGCCGGGGCCGGGGCCAGGGCCAGGGCCAGGGCCAGGGCCAGGTCCCGTGGCAGACACTGAGGGTGGAGGTAGCGTTGGCATCTGCTGCTGCATCCCAGGCATCGGCCGCTTTCCTTGCACGGCCATCTGCAGGTGGTCAGGCAGTGGCTGCCCCCTAGCCAGCATCTTGTAGGCCATGATCTGAGCCCTGAGCTGGTGCAGCTGGTTCTGGTTAAATGGCGTCGGGCCCCGGTTTTGTTGCCCCAAGGCCTGGGGGTCGGTGCCATCCAATGGGGCTCCTCCTGGCCCTGATGACATCTGGGGGCCCGAGGATGGGCCACTGGCTGGAACTGGACTGGAGGCATGCTCAGAACCACCCAAGGGCGAGGGGTAACCTGCAGAGAAATGCCAGCCCATTGGTCAAATCAACAGCGCAATACCTGTGATTCTAAAGACAGAGATGGTGACCTTTCCTGATATACTTACACCAGCTCTACCCTGACTTCACTCTTGAAAGTTAAATAAGGGGCATCCAGAGGGCACACACTCGGGTCACCTTGGTGGCCTGTATGGATCATCTGGCGCTGCCCACATCTCAGTAAGGTGCTACTGGTTAATGCTGAGCACCAATGCATGAAATCCCAGTTCCCTCCAGGCCGGTCCTCCTCCCTACACACAGGCAACATACACGTCCTCAAGTAGGGCAAGCCTACCACTCATTTCCACTCCCTGTGGAGCTCCTGCACTTCCTGGCCCCGGTGACAGGAAGGGCCTGCCAACTCATCTACTCAATCACTTCTCAACTACCCCTGTACAGAAGAGCCACATGTAGGGCTATGCTCGTTAAGGCAGTCTTGGGCCCCAGGAATGTATACTTCTAGTCACTAGAAATATACCAGTCAACTCCTGGTGACACCAGGGCTCCTGCCCTGCAGATCCCACCCTACCAAACCTGGTCTGTGTTCACTCTCCTTGGGCTGCCTAAGCTGAAAGGGCCAGAAAAGCACCCGACAAACTCAGAAGAGAGAACTCTCTGTGGTGGGGCTGCCCACTTGGCCCAAATGTCCTATATCCTCCCTGAATCCATCTGTGGGAGGTCCAAGGAGGAAAACAGTCCTAGGGTATGGCAAACACAAGTCAAGAAGGGAGACAGAACTGTACCTTGGGAGTGCTGGTCCATGGGGCTGGGTGGGGGCCCCATGCCTGCGTGGCCCCCGGACCGCATGCCCATGCCTTTCATCTGGTTGTAGCGTGGGTCATCTGGCATGCCCTTTTCATGCATTGACTCCAGTGGCTAGGACAGAGACAAGGGCAAGGCAAAGTCCACAAGCAGGAAGAGGAGGCAGCAGAGCAAAACACCACTGAAGAAGTTCAATGTCACTAAGAACAGCCACTCAACCCAACCAAAGCAACTACTAAATCACCAACGCAACCATGTAGCTTGGTTCCAAGGCATGGCCCTCACACCTACTTAAGTGTCAAGGCATACATACAAAATAAATGCCACCCTTGGGCAGCGTCTGTGGCTCAGTGAGTAGGGCACCGGCCCCATATAACAACAGTGGCGGGTTCAAACCCAGCCCCAGCCAAACTGTAACAGAAAATAGCCAGGCGTTGTGGTGGGCGCCTGTACTCCCAGCTACTAGGGAGGCTGAGGCAAGGGAGAATCGCCTAAGCCCAAGAGCTGGAGGTTGCTGTGAGCTGTGATACCACAGCACTCTGCTGAGGGCAACAAAGTGAGACTCTGTCTCTACGTCACACAGTAGACTGGTCTAAAGGCAGAGGTACAGCTGGACCAGGGACCTTGGTGGAAGGAGCACATGTCAAAAGACAGCCAAAATTCCACAAGTAAAGGACACACGTGATAGCTCCTTCTTAGGGAACAGGTGTAGCAGGGACCCTAGACTTCCTGCTCAGCCTCACCAGGAGACTGACCATAAATCTGAGGGTCAAGGACCCTCTTCCTGGGAGACTATAAATCAATGTGGCCTGTTTTAGCTCTTAGTCCAAGCAGCCGCTGGCCTCCAGACCACAGTCCCCCAGGGCCCTGGAGCACCCCATGAGCTACAGAGGTGAGCTGGACATACCAGAGGCCACATGCATTCAGCCTTCTTTTTCTTTTTGTAGAGACAGTCTCACCTTATTGCGCTCGGTAGAGTGCTGTGACATTACAGCTCACAGCAACTCCAACTCTAGGGCTTAAGCGATTCTCTTGCCTCAGCCTCCAGAGTAGCCTGCCAGAACGCCCAGCTATATTTTTGTTGCAGTTTGGCCAGGGCCAGGTTCGAACCCGCCAACCTTGGTATATGGGGCCAACGCCCTACCCACTGAGTCACAGGCGCCACCCACATTCAGCCTTCTTTTAGGGGCCTAACCATTTTTCTTTGTTGATGAAAGAAAAGTTCAGATCCATGTCCTCAAATTTCCCATGCAGATCAAGTGAGGGACAGATTAGGGTCGCTCATGGCTGGCTGTGGGGGCCAGGATGTGCTGCTTACTACTCCTGGCTCAGGACTGGATCATGTGACTACAGGGGGCTCAGGGTCCTCCATGCCTGACCTCTGGGTTCATAGCAGTGAGCTCTGGAATTGGGGTCTGTATCAAGCCAGGTCACCTCTGTCTAAAGGGCTTTCCTCTCTGGCTCTTGGTCCAGAGGCTATCTAGGGTGGGGCAGGGATGAGGGCAGCAAGAAACCTGGCCCACAGCAAGGGACATAGATGCAGGGGCCTAGGGCACTCTACCTTGTGCATCTGGTGCATGTTGTCCTGAGGGTACCCTCCAGGCCCCTGGGTTGGGATAGGGTGTCCTGCTGAGGGCGGCCCAGGGCTGGGCCCCATCATGCTGTGGGCAGAGCCCGGTGAAGGACCTGGACTAGGGCCCAGCATGGCTCCAGGTGAGGGACCTGGGCCCGGGGAAGGTCCCGGCCGAGGAGTTCCACCCAGGGGTGGGTCTGGAGTAGACATCTTCACAGGAGCTGTGGATAGTGGTCTCCTGCTGAAAGAAGTCCTGGTCAGTCTGGGCTTCGTGGCCAATAGCTAGGCGCCTCAGAGACAGCAAAGGAAGACCACACAGTTACATCAGATTCATGACTCCACCAACCAGGAGTCAGGGCCTTTGACCCCTGCCACCCAAATCTTTTCTCTGTGATTGTTCTCAGAGGAAATAATCCATCACAGGCATGCGAAAGCAGATCAGAGTCCCTACAGAAGGGGGCGACAAATATAAAACACAGGTGACACTGCCTCCCCAGGGCCTTTAGCTTCTCTTGTCATCTTTCTGATCACAACAAAGAGGGCATCTCAGGTAGGTGCCAGTTTACCCTTTGCACCCCTCCAATATATGCTGATCTTCTTATCTATCAAAAAGTGAGAGCAGGCCGGACACAGTGGCTCAAGCCTATAATCCCAGCACTCTGGGAGACTAAGGCAGGAGGATCACTTGAGCCCAGAAGTTTGAGGTTGCTGTGAGGTAGACAGATACCAAAGCACTCTAGCCCAGGTGACACAGAGACTTTGTCTCAGAAAAACAAAAACAGAGGCCAGGCATGGTAGCTCACACCTGTAATCCTACCACTCTGGGAGGCCAAGGTGGTAAGACTGAGGTCAGGAGTTCGATACCAGCCTGAGCAAGAGCAAGACCTCATCTCTACCAAAAATAGGAAAGAAAGAAAAAATTAGCCAGGCGGTGTCATGGGCACCTGTCAAAAAAAAAAAAAATCCATAGCTTAAACAGTCTGAGACTGGGGCGGCGCCTGTGGCTCAGTCGGTAAGGCGCCGGCCCCATATACCGAGGGTGGCAGGTTCAAACCCGGCCCCGGCCAAACTGCAACCAAAAAATAGCCGGGCGTTGTGGCGGGCACCTGTAGTCCCGGCTGCTCGGGAGGCTGAGGCAAGAGAATCGCTTAAGCCCAGGAGTTGGAGGTTGCTGTGAGCTGTGTGAGGCCACGGCACTCTGCCGAGGGCCATAAAGTGAGACTCTGTCTCTAAAAAAAAAAAAAAAAAAGTCTGAGACTGTAACTCCATAAATTCAATAACTAATAAACATTTATGTCAAGTGACACTGTTTTTCCATTGAAAGCAGTGAAACCCAAGTTTCCTTTAAAATAAATAAACCAGGCCAGGCACAGTAGTTCACACCTGCAATCCCAACTATTTTTTATTATGTTTTTTTTTTAATTTTTTTTTTTTGTAGAGACAGAGTCTCACTGTACGTACCACCCTGGGTAGAGTGCTGTGGCGTCACACATCTCACAGCAACCTCTAACTCTTGGGCTTACGCGATTCTCTTGCCTCAGCCTCCCGAGCAGCTGGGACTACAGGCGCCCGCCACAACGCCCGGCTATTTTTTGGTTGCAGTTTGGCCGGGGCTGGGTTTGAACCCGCCACCCTCGGCATATGGGGCCGGCGCCCTACTCACTGAGCCACAGGCGCCGCCCTGCAATCCCAACTAATTGAGAGACTGAGGTGGGAGGATCACTTAAACCCAGGAGTTTGAGACCAGAATGAATAATATAGTGAAACTCCATCTCTATTAAAAAAAAAAAAAAAAAAGGTAAAACAAAATAAAATAAAGGGATTTAAGTTTTTTTTTATTTTATTTTTTTGAGACAAAGTCTCACTATGTCACCCTTGGTAGAGTGCTGTAGCATCACAGCTCACAGCAACCTCCAACTCTTGGGCTTAGGTGATTCTCTTGCCTCAGCCTCCCATGTAGCTGAGACTACAGGCACCCGTCACAACTCTGGGCTATTTTTTTTGTTGTTTTTATTGTTGTAATTGCCATTGTGGTTTAGTAGGACCAGGCCAGGTTCGAACCCACCAGCCCTGGTGTAGGTGGCCAGCGCCCTAACCACTGAGCTATGGGCGCCAAGCTGGATTTAAGTTTAAAAAGTAACATGATATAAAGAAAAATATGACACAAACAATGGTACTCTGACATCTCAAATACTTCAACAAGAATATTGAAATGTCTAACGTTTGATGAATATTGCTACAAAGTAAAAAACTGATACCCAGAACTACGACCCAGAATTTCTAATATCCAAAAATTAGCTTAATTTCTCGGTATGCACTATGGTAGAGGTAAAAAAAAATAAATAAAATTAGCTTAAAAAATATATAATTATGTTAGTAAATTACATTTGCCATAAGTCCATGGATTGATAGATTTTATAAATGCTTTCTATGGTTAAGTGTTCAAATTTCACTTGTTCTGTAGTACATGTATAGTTATACGGTCTGCTGTAGCATAAATGTTTGTGTCTCCCCCTAAAATTCTTAGTAAGGCCAGGCATGATGGTTCACACCTGTTATCTTAGCTGAGGCAAAAAAAAATCACTTGAGCTCAGAAGTTTAAGACCAGCCTGAGCCAGAGTAAGACCTGTTTCTACAAAAAATAGAAAAATTTGGTCAGGCATGG
The DNA here is from genome assembly GCF_027406575.1 of Nycticebus coucang. Lineage (NCBI taxonomy): Eukaryota > Metazoa > Chordata > Mammalia > Primates > Lorisidae > Nycticebus > Nycticebus coucang. The sequence goes on along the minus strand of NC_069782.1, from coordinate 64,800,480 downwards.
TGGCTCACGCCTATAATCCTAGCACTCAGCACTCTGGGAGGTATAGGCAGGTAGATTGCTTGAGATCCGAAGTTCAAGACCAACCTGAGCCAGAGCCCATCTCTAAACATAGCCAAGCGTTGTTGTAGGCACCTGTAGTCCCAGCTACTCAGAAGGCTGAGTGAGGCAAGAGGATCACTTGAGCCCAAAAGTCTGAAGTTTCTGAGAGCTATAAGGCCATGGCACTGTACCAAGGGTGACAAAGACCCCCCCCCCAAAAAATTAACTATGTGTGGTGGTATGCTCCTGTAAGTCCCAGCTACTGAGGAGGCTGAGGCAGGAGGATTACTTGAGGCCAGGAGTTGGAGGCTGATGTGAGCTATGATGCCACAGCACTCTAACTTAGGCAACCAGAATGAGACCCTGTCTCAAAAAAAAAAAAAAAAAAGAAAAGATAAAAGAAAAAAATTAACGTGTTAAAAACCTAATTCCCAATGTCATGAAATTAGGAGGCAGGGCTTTGGGGAGATGACTGGGGGGCGTTAATGAATGGGATTAGTGCCCAAGACCCTTAACCTTCTTCCACAGAAAGACACAATAAGGGCGGCGCCTGTGGCTCAGTGAGTAGGGCGCCGGCCCCATATGCCGAGGGTGGCAGGTTCAAACCCAGCCCCGGTCAAACGGCAACAAAAAAATAGCTGGGCGTTGTGGCGGGCGCCTGTAGTCCCAGCTGCTCGGGAGGCTGAGGCAAGAGAATCGCGTAAGCCCAAGAGTTAGAGGTTGCTGTGAGCCGTGTGACGCCACGGCACTCTACCCGAGGGCGGTACAGTGAGACTCTGTCTCTACGAAAAAAAAAAAAAGAAAGACACAATAAGGCTCTGTGCCTGTGGCTCAAGCAGCTAAGGTGCCAGCCACATACACCTGAGCTGGCAGGTTCGAATCCTGCCCGGGCCCGCCAAACAACAATGATGGCTGCAACCAAAAAATAGCCGGGCGTTGTGGGGGGCGCCTGTAGTCCCAGCTACTTGGGAAGTAGAGGCAGGAGAATCGCTTGAGCCCAGGAGTTAGAGATTGCTGTGAGCTGTGATGCCACAGCACTCTACCTAGGACGAAAGCTTGAGGCTCTGTCTCAAAAAAAAAAAAAGACTGACACAATGAAAAGATGCTGTCTACAAAGAAGCAGACCCATAAGGACACTAAATCTACTGGCACCTCGATCTTGGGACTCCCAGACTCCAGAACTGTGAGGAAAAAATGAACATTGTTTATAAGCCACCAGTCTAAGGTAATTTGTTACAGCAGCCCAAATGGACTAGAACTGGCCTTAGATAAAATTCTCTTTAATTTAATAACCTATCCTGATCATGGAGTGATATGCCCTCACTGCTGATATCTAGAAAACACAAAAAGTATACAGCAACTTAAAATCATTCAAACCCCAGGGCAGCGCCTGGGGCTCATTAAGTAGGGCACCGGCCCCATATACCGAGGGTGGTGGGTTGGAAACTGACCCCAGCCAACCTGCAACAAAAAAATAGCCAGACAGGGCGGCACCTGTGGCTCAGTCGGTAAGGCGCCGGCCCCATATACCGAGGGTGGCGGGTTCAAACCCGGCCCGGGCCAAACTGCAACAAAAAAAAATAGCCGGATGTTGTGGCGGGCACCTGTAGTCCCAGCTGCTTGGGAGGCTGAGGCAAGAGAATCGCTTAAGCCCAGGAGTTGGAGGTTGCTGTGAGCTGTGTGATGCCATGGCACTCTACCAAGGGCGATAAAGTGAGACTCTGTCTCTACAAAAAAAAAAAAAAAAAAAAAAATAGCCAGACGTTGTGGCAGGCACCTGTAGTTCCAGCTACTCGGGAGGCTGAGGCAAGAGAATCGCCTAAGCCCAGGAGCTAGAGGTTGCTATGAACTGTGATACCACGGCACTCTACCAAGGGTGATAAAGTGAGATTCTGCCTAAAAGAAAAAAATCATCCAAACCCCATCAGTCACAGAGGCTAAGCACCGTACCACCTATGCAGAGGGCAAGAAGAAACTTTGGTCTCTTGTCCCCTCGTCCCCAGCAGGGTGAGAGGTCTATGGAAGAGAAAGCTAGGAGGCTCCCAAGGCCCTGAGAATACAGCAGGGTGGCCTGGCCAGGTACCCAGCCAGGCAGGGCAGAGAGCCCTGGTGAAGCAGCTGGGACCCCACCTCCATTCTAGACTATTCTACATGTAGACAGACACACACTCCATGGAATTTCTCAGCACACCCTAGGCAAGCATTCCTTCATATAATCTTACTATGCCTGTTTTTATCATTTAGTAGTCTTTGACACATAAATTCTAATGGCTCCACTGCGCTTCCTCACCCTGATGTGCCCTGTGTTTTTTAATAGCCCCTCTCTTGTGGGGCATGTCACAAATCCGAGATTTGTTTCTGTTGCCTTTTGAAATGAATCCTTTTGCCCCTAAACTTCCTTGTGTACTTCTGGTTGTAAGGATAAATTCTATTGGAAGGCATATCTGATGCTCTCAGAAAAAATATTTTTTGGGTGGAGCCTGTGGCTTAGTGAGTAGGGTGCTGGCTCCATATACCAAGGGTAGTGGGTACAAACCCGGCCCCGGCCAAACAAAAAATAGCTGGACGTTGTGGCAGGCGCCTCTAGTCCCAATTACTCAGGAAGCTAAGGCAAGAGAATTACCTAAGCCCAAGAGCTGGAGGTTGCTGTGAGCTGTGAGCCACGGCACTCTACCAAGGGCGACAAAGTGAAACTCTATCTCTAAAAAAAAAGAAAAAAGAAAAAATACTTTTTTAAATTTGAAAAGTAGGGGCATTTTCAGCTTGGCGCCTGTGGCTCAAGCGGCTAAGGCACTAGCCACATACACCTCAGCTGGCAGATTCAAATCCAGCCCAGGACCCGCCAAACAACGACAGCTGCAACCAAAAAATAGCTAGATGTTGTGGCAGGCGCCTATAGTCCCAGCTACTTGGGAGGAGGAGGCAGGAGAATCGCTTGAGCCCAGGAGTTGGGGGCTGCGCTAAAGCCATGATGCTACAGCACTCTACCCAGGGTGACAGCTTGAGGCTCTGTCTCAAAAAAAGAAAAAAGAAAAATTGGGGCATTTTCGTAGATACTAAAGCAAAACCCGAAAACTACTATTAATACTTTATTACAGGCTAATGGCTGATCAAAGGAAGAACCAGATAACTCAGCAGGGCAGGAGCCAGTGGCTGGCACTCCAGCCAATCTGGAAACAACAGACATAGTGAACAAACCTGAACAAACCTCAACGAGCTACAATGAAAAAATGTCTCCCCCACCCCGGCCCTGATTGGTGCCAGGGCTTTATTAAACCTAACAAAGGTACCAAGAATTCATGTCTCATATCTTCAGCTAACCAATCCCTTCCCCACAAATCAAAAACCCAATAAGCTCAGGAAAAACTAAATGCTTTAAATAGTTTATTTGAACAGCCAGGCACAGTTATTCACACTTGTAATCCCAGCAATTTGAGAGGCCAAGGCAGGAGGATCCCTTGAAGCCAGGAGTTTGAGACCAGCCTGAATATCATGGCGAGACCTCATCTACAAAAATATAGAAACACACTCCACACACTACAGGCAGGAAGCTGAGCACTGAAGAGATGGCCAGGACAAGGTGGAGGACACCAGCTACTCAGCACTCCCCTCTGGGTTCTATGTTCCCCTCAAGGTCACTCTCCAGTCCCCCAGAGCTACAATAAGTTAGGGAAAAGGACAAGCAAGCCATATACTTTACAGACACTGCATCATTTGTTGCTGATAGCTTCTTCCTCACATGTAAGTCTTCATACTAAGTCCAGCAAACTGAAACTGACAGCAAAATATAATCCAGGCCATCTGGGGCAAATCATGTTTTCCCTCTATGAAGGTGAACAAGCCAGTGAGCACACACAGGCAGTGAATCTGAAGTTATAGCTCTGCTCACTGTACTTTACACTTAATGGTGGAAGTTCTTCCCGTCAGATCATAGGATGCTGTCACCTCCTTCAGGAAACAGCTTCAACTCACAGCAGTGCTAACTTTGTCAATGACACACACAAGCTCGCTAAAGATGCTACCTCAAAAAAGATTTTGTGCCTGAATGTGGTAACTCTGCTTTTGAGAAGCATGGGCTTTTCTGAGAGGCGTTTTTTATTTTTTTTTTGTTGAGACAGAGTCTTCCTCTGTCACCTGGTCTGCAGTGCAGTGGCATCAGCCTAGTCCACTGAAACGTCAAACTCCTGGGCTCTTGCCTCACTCTCCTGAGTAGCTGCGGACTTTAGGCTTGTGTCACCACACCCAGCTAATTTTTTTATTTTTCTTTTTCTTTTGAAACAGAGTCTCACTATGTTGCCCTGGGTAGAGCGCCATGGCATCAAAACGCACAGCAACCTCAAACTCTTGGGCTTAAGCAATTCTCTTGCCTCAGCCTCCCAAGTAGCTGGGGCTACAGGCACTGCCACAACGCCCAGCTATTAATTTTTCTGTTTTTTGTAAAAACAGGGTCTCGATCTTACTCAGACTGGTATTGAACTCCTAGGCTAAAGTGATCCTCACACCTCAGGCTCTCAGAGTGCTAGGATTACAGGCGTGAGCTACTGCACCCCAGCCATAAGAGACTTTTAAAAATGATATCTACCAGGACTGGGCACGGTGGCTTACGCCTGTAATCCTAGCACTCTGGGAGCCCGAGGCTGGTGGATTGCTTGAGCTCACAGGATCAGCCTAAGCCAGGGTGAGACCTCATCTCTAAAAATAGCCAGGTGTTGGCCGGGCATGGTGGCTCACGCCTGTAGTCCCAGAGCTGTGGGAGGCCGAGATGGGTGGATTGCCTGAGCTCAGAGGTTCAAGACCAGTATGAGCAGCAGTGAGCCAGAGTAAGACACCGTCTCTACTAATATCAAAACCAGCTGGACACTGTGATGGGCGTCTGTAATCCCAGCTACTGGTGAGGCAATGGGAAAGAGAATAGCCAAAGGAAGAACATTAAAAAAAAGAAGAAAATTGGGTGGCACCTGTGGCTCAGTGAGCAGGGCACCGGCCCCATATACCGAGGGTGGCGGGTTCAAACCCAGCCCCGGCCAAACTGCAACAAAAAAATAGCCAGGCGTTGTGGCAGGCGCCTGTAGTCCCAGCTACTTGGGAGGCTGAGGCAGGAGAATCGCCTAAGCCCAGGAGTTGGAGGTTGCTGTGAGTTGTGTGATGCCACGGCACTCTACCGAGGGCAATAAAGTGAAACTCTGTCTCTACAAAAAAAAAAAAAAACTAGGGCAGCGCCTGTGGCTCAGTGAGTAGGGTGCTGGCCCCATATGCCGAGGGTGGCAGGTTCAGGCCCAGCCCCGGCCAAACTACAACAAAAAAATAGCCGGGCTTTGTGGCGGGCGCCTGTAGTCCCAGCTGCTTGGGAGGCTGAGGCAAGAGAATCACGTAAGCCCAGGAGTTAGAGGTTGCTGTGAGCCGTGTGACGCCGCGGTGCTCTACCAGAGGGCGGTACAGTGAGACTCTGACTCTACAAAAAAAAAAAAAAAAAAAAAGAAAATTCTTCTTTTTTGTTGTTGAAAACAACAACAACAAAAAGTACTTCAAACAAAGAAGAATGAACAAGCAAGCTGAAATTTAAAAAAATTAAAAAAAAAATAGCCAGGTGTTGTGGCTAGCATCTGTAGTCCCACATGCGCAGGAGGCTGAGGCAAGAGAATCGCTTAAGCCCAAGAGTTTGAGGTTGCTGTGAGCTGTGACACCACAGCACTCTACCCAGGTTGACAAAGTAAGATTCTGTCTCAAAAAAAAAAAAATGTTATCTGTTCCTGCAGCTAAGACTATGGTGAAGTGGAAAAGTATGCTGGGCTACTGTCAGCAAGCTCATTTCGGGCCTGAAAGCTCCCTTACCAGAATTACAGTAAAAAGTTGTGGTGCAGATACCATGCAAAACCACCCTGAGCACTTAATAGCACATACCCAGGCTGCTGCCAACTGTGCTTACAAGAACTAGCTGACCTAAAGCATCACAGCAGAGAACAGGGAGCAGCTCTGCGGTCTTTGGTCTAATATCGAGGAAAGCAGCATTGGATTTTATTTACTTTCACTGAGTTGTAGGTGTCCTGGTCACAGAATGGTAGGTGAACAGCCTGCAGAATCCTAGAGCAGACAGGACACAGCACTTCTAACCCCTAGGCCCTGCCCAGTATCATCACTCCAGGGAAACCACTATTTTGACTATCACTATAGATTAGTTTCACTTGTAACTAAACTTCAGCTAAAAAAAGATCATACAGGATCATTTTACTTGTATCTAGTAAGAGTCATCCATGTTGCATATGACAATCATACATTCTTTTCACCTATCCATTTTCATTTTCACAGCCATTGTGACATCAGGTTTTAGCCAGCACAAATGAAGTTGCTATCAACAATAGTACCTGATAGGGCGGCGCCTGTGGCTCAGTGGGTAGGGCGCCGGCCCCATTTACCGAGGGTGGCGGGTTCAAACTCAGCCCTGGCCAAACTGCAACAAAAAAACAGCTGGGCGTTTTGGCAGGTGCCTATAATCCCAGCTACTCAAGAGGCTGAAGCAGGAGAATCACCTAAGCCCAGGAGTTGGAGGTTGCTGTGAGCTGTGACGAGACCGTACTCTACAGTGGGGAATAAAGAAAGACTCTGTCTCTGGCGGGGCCTGTGGCTCAGTGAGTGGAGCGCTGGCCCCATGTGCCGAGGGTGGCGGGTTCAAACCCAGCCCTGGCCAAACTGCAACAAAAAATAGCCGGGCGTTATGGCGGGCGCCTGTAGTCCCAGCTGCTTGGGAGGCTGAGGCAGGAGAATCGTGTAAGCCCAAGAGTTAGAGGTTACTGTGAGCCGTGTGACGCCACGGCACTCTACCCGAGGGCGGTACAGTGAGACTCTGTCTCTACAAAAAAAAAAACAAAAAAAACAGTACCTTATGGACACACACACTTATTTTCCTTGGGTGTTCAAGAGTGGAACCCGTGGTCACAGGGAGGCATAAATTTAGCTTTGGGTGATATTGCTAGTTATCCAAAATGATTGTACAATCTACACACACTGCCCCACCCCCAAACAGTGGGAGAGCACTCCTGTTGCTCCACTTCCACACAAATACTTGGTGCTGTCAGTCTTTATAATTTTTAACCACTCTGGTGAAAGCATAATCATATCTTATTATGGTTTTCATTTGCATTTTCCTCATGACTACCAGCGTTAAGCATCTTTCTGTATGCTTACTTCCTTCTAGATATCCACTTTTATAAAGTGTGTAATTTTCTGCTGATATTTTATGGAGGATATGTAATTGCAATTCCCTTCTAAACCAGTCTCTGACCTGCCTTGGCAGTATTTTTTTTTTTTTCATAGACAGGGTCTCACTCTATTGCTCAGGATGGAGTGTAATGGCACAATCTTTAGTTCACTGTAACCTGGAACAACTGGACTTGAGCAATTCTCCTGCCTCAGCCTCCCCTATATGTGGAACTATAGGCACATACCACTACAGTCAGCTAATTTTATATTTTTTTAAAGATGGGGTCTCACTATGTTGCCCAGGCTGCTCTTGGACTCCAGGGCTCAAGCAAACCTCCCACCTCAGCCTCCCAAAGTGTTGGGATTACAGGTGTGAGCCACTGTACCAGGATACCTTTGTACTCTTAATGGAGTCTCATGATGAAGAGAAGTTCTTTATTTTAATGATGGCCAATCCATCAAGTTTGTTCTTTGATAGGCCAGGTGTAGTGGCTCACGCCTATAATCCCCACCGTCTGGAAGGTTGAGGCAGGTGTATCGACTAAGCTCAGGAGTTAGAGACCAGGAGGCTAAGGCAAGAGAATGGCTTGGCCAAGAGTTTGAGGTTGCTTTGAGCTATGATGTCATAGCACTTTACCCAGGGTCACAGAGTGAGACTCTCTCAAAAAAAAGTCTTTGATGGTTAATGTTTTAGGGGCCTTACCTAAGAAATCTTTGCCTACTTCAAGGCCATTAAGATACAGGAAAGGAGGGGATAATTCCGAATCCAGAGGGATTATTGAGTTGCGAGTTGCCTTCACCTCCTAATGACTTACAACTGGTGAAGATGTCTCACTAACAAAGAAATTATGAGTAAATCAGAGAAGGGAAGCAGGAGCCTGGGCCCACTTGGAGATAACTCTCTGAATTCACCCACTGGGCCCTCAACTGCCGCACTAGGATAGGGACTATCACTGGCCTTGCTGACAGAGGTTTTTCTGAGCCTCAGAGGCCACACAGTGGGTTAGTGGAATAGCTAAGGCCACAAGACCAAGCCCAAACTGAAACACACTACCATGGAACCTGGACTCCGAACATGAACTCTGTGGCTTTGCTGGATAAATTCCCCAGTACTCTATTTCCTCCCTGTAGGTTAGATCAGACACCCACGTCCTCCTCAAAGGTGGCAGCATCAAGTGAGCTAACACATACAAAATGCTTCCACTTAGGAAGTACCTACTATTCTGCTTCCCTCTCCTGTCAGGTTTACCAAACAGTTGTTCAGTGCTTGTCAGGTCTGTACTAAGAGTGTCACACAAGTCCTCCCATCAAACCCAGGAAGTAAGGGCTCCTTTACCTGCAGAGGTGAGTAAACTGAGTCATAGAGCATTCTGGAGAGCTTCCTTTATAAACTTAGCCTCCCCCCAGCACAAACCTCCAGGGATGCCCCTGCCCAGCAGTGGCCAGGAACAACACACTGGTGTCCCCTTCCGGGATGCAGAGGCTACACAAGGCAGAAGCAGCTAGCTAATGTGCACCACAGCTGCAAGGAACAAACAAGGACACACTGTTAATGGTGACATGCACATCCAGGCAATCAATAAGTATGAAATTGAGCTACTACAAACACTTCTTTACCCTCCTGGCTCCCACTGTCACAAACATGGTGTTCTTAGCCCTCATCAAACTGCTTCTGGAAAAAAAAAAAAAACACAGAAAAACAAAGTGCTCCTTGCCAGCTGGCCCCTACCTGAGGGCTGGGGTGGGCCCAGCCTTGCTGAGAGTTGGGGAAGGTGTGGGGCCAGGTGCCACCTTGCTCTGAGATGCCAACACAGGAGGGCCCAACAGGCTCAACCAGGGAACAACCACCTCCCACCCTTCCTCCCCCATCACCAAACACCCCTGGCCTGTCTATACAGGAAACTAGTAAGTTAACATTTTCAGCAAATGCCATCGGTTCCATGGTCATCTCTAAGGCCTCTTTCAGGTGGCTTCATGGTGCTATCTAGATTTGGTTGTGAGGCCCTGTATGACAAGTCACTAAAGGCCAAGTTCATCACACCCAAGCAGATAAGAAAAGCAAAGGACAAGGAGACCTAGGGCTGAGAACAGCCAGCACGTGTTGGGGAACCAAATCCAGGCATGTGCAGCCCTTGGATCAGGTCCTCTTCGTACACAAGGTCAGCCACAAAGAGGGAACATAGCCTGGGAGGAGGCCAGAAGTGAAACTACTTACTCTAGGACAAGAACCTAAAGGCTAAAAGCTAAGACAGTCAAATCTCCCGGAAGCCACAAGATTAAAAACAGGCTCCCAGGGCGGCGCCTGTGGCTCAATGAGTAGGGCGCCGGCCCTATATGCCGAGGGTGGCAGGTTCGGACCCAGCCCCAGCCAAACTGCAACAGAAAAATAGCCGGACGTTGTGGCGCGCGCCTGTAGTCCCAGCTGCTCAGGAGGCTGAGGCAAGAGAATCGCGTAAGCCCAAGAGTTAGAGGTTGCTGTGAGCTGTGTGACGCCACAGCACTCTACTCCAGGGCGGTACAGAGTATGGAAGTGACATGACTGTAACACCTCAATTTCTTTGAGAAGCCCCCAACTGCCCAGTGATCAGAACCCCCACACAATCCATGCTGCAGAAATCTTGGCACCTTTGGGAAAAAACAAGATAGCTCTGAACACATAGACATGGAGGATGGTCCAAAGTAAGGTGGGCTTGACCCAAGCCCCATTTTGCCACAAAAAAAAAAAATCAATATACACATATCACTCCATGCACAAAAGCCAGTCCAAAGAAACAGGCACCAAACTGCTATAAACACAGCCCCATGTTGGGGAAACTTTCCATACCACAGATGCTGGGTGTTTTTTGTTTCTGCCTAATTTTTTCACAATAAGTATCTATTACTTTTATATTCAGAATTTTTTTTTTTTTTTGAGTTAGCTGCTGCCCACGCTGGAGTGCCACAGTATCAGCCTAGTTCATTGCAACCTCAAACTCCTAGGGGGGTTCAAACAATTATCCTGCCTCAGCCTCCTGAAAGCTGAAACTACAGGTGCCTACCATGACACCTGACTAATTTTTCTATTTTAAGTAGAGATGTGGTCTCACTCTTGCTCAGGCTGGTCTCAAACTCCTGAGCTCAAGTGATCCTCTTACATTGGCCTCTCAGAGTGCTAGGATTACAGGCTCTATATTCAAATTCTTAAAAAAAAGTTTTTTTTAAGTAAGCCAGGCGTTGTAGTGGACACCTGTAGTCCCAGCTAGTTGGGAGGCTGAGGCAAGAGAATCACATAAGCCCAGGAATTGGAGGTTGCTGTGAGCTGTGTGACGCCACGGCACTCTACCAAAGGCGATAAAGTGAGACCATTTCTACGAAAAAAAAAAAAAGAAAAAAACTTTTTTTTGGGGGGGCGGTGCCTGTGGCTCAGTCGGTAGGGCGCCGGCCCCATATACCGCGGGTGGCGGGTTCAAACCCAGCCCCGCTGAACTGCAACCAAAAAATAGCTGGGCGTTGTGGCGGGTGCCTATAGTCCCAGCTACTCGGGAGGCTGAGGTAAGAGAATCGCTTAAGCCCAGGAGTTGGAATGGAGGTTGCTATGAGCTGTGTGAGGCCACGGCACTCTACCAAGGGCCATAAAGTGAGACTCTGTCTCTACAAAAAAAAAAAAAAGAAAGAAAAAGAAAAAAACTTTTTAAGTAAAAATAACTTAGGTCAGAAAAATACCCATGGGGGCGGCGCCTGTGGCTCAGTGAGTAGGGCACCTGCCCCATATGCCCAGGGTGGCGGGTTCAAGCCCAGCCCCGGCCAAACTGCAACAAACAAACAAAATAGCCGGGCGTTATGGCACGCGCCTGTAGTCCCAGCTGCTTGGGAGGCTGAGGTAAGAGAATCGCGTAAGCCCAAGAGTTAGAGGTTGCTGTGAGCCGTGTGACGCCACAGCACTCTACCTGAGGGCGGTACAGTGAGACTTTGTCTCTACAAAAAGAAAAAAAGAAAAATACCCATGAAATAAAAACCCAGGAAAGATGCCTAGGAAGTAAGTGCCTGGGTAGAAATAAAAGAGAAAAATTAATAAACCTAAGAGGCACATTATTTTCATTACTTCTCAAAACTTGATCAAATTTATCATGTAATATAAAAACATCTGTTACATTCAAATGTGGAACCAGACTACTTGAGAACCAGAGATCTGGTCTCTTATTTCACGTCACTCTTAGTTTTTGTCTTATGAATAAAAATGACTGTGGCGACCAGCCCCAGTAGGGCAAGCTGCTGACAGACAAAAGGACCCCTGAGAAACCTGCTTGCTGAGATTATGGGGGTTTTTTTCCCACCTCAGAACCAGCATTACATTTAAGTTGGGCACTAGGATATTTCCTATTTTGTTCTATGATCTTGGGAAAAATTGTCCACAGACACATTTGCAGCAGATACAATGCCAGAGTCAAGTAATGACAGAGTGCCTGGGCAGAATGGCTTCAGCAAAACCAGCCCATTTATTACATGTGAACATAACCCGCTAACAGCCTATAAGCAAACCTTCCCCATCTGATTTGATGGCTCATGGCACTCTTGTTTTGTTTTTGTTTTTTTGTAGAGACACAGTCTTACTCGGTAGAGTGCCATGAAGTCACACGGCTCACAGCAACCTCCAGCTCTTGGGCTTATGCAATTCTCTTGCCTCAGCCTCCTGAGAAGCGGGGACTACAGGCACCCACCACAACACCTGGCTATTTTTTTGTTGCAGTTTGGCTGGGGCCAGGTTTGAACCCGCTACCCTCGGTATATGGGGCCGGCACCTTTCCGCAGCCCAGCACTCTTGTTTTTGTATCCTGAAAATTACACATGAGGCAAGGCATCTGTGGTCTTAGGGAACAAGCAGAAATGGCTTATCCCTGAGAGTGACTGGGCTCCCCCAGTGCTGTTCTGTGGCATTTTCCTTGCGATATAATTAAGTAGCAAAACCCTGCCCTACATTTAAAAGAGAATAATAACATTTCAGAAATGAAAATGCCATGTCCTGATGATAAATTACAATGTTTTCTCAGTTCTACACAAGGCAGGCATGCCAAATCATTATCAAGTATTATTTTCAGTACCAGGAATTATGGACCATTTTATTCATTGGGATTTCCGGTTTTATTCACTTGAAACCCACTTAAGAGAACCTACCCAACTAAATGCACCAAAGAACCTAAAGACAACCAGGATGGTTCTCTGTCCTCAGGGAACTCTCTGCAATCCAGCAGGAAGATGTACTGTCTGCAATGCAAGATGGAAAACGCTACCCTATCAATTAAGTGGGCGTTTTTCAAACACGTGACCGTGATCCAGTGTGACGATGTAACCCAGCACATCAAGTAAGACAATAGGAATACCTCCTTGTGAAACACAGCTTCTATTTTTTTTGTTTGTACAGAACAAGGGCTGAACATGGTGGCTCACAGTTATAATCCAGCACCTTGGTGGCCAACACAGGACTGCTTTGAGGCCAGGAGTTTGAGACCAGCCTGGATTCCCTGCACTCACAGGTTTGTCTCAAAAAAAAAAAAAAAAAAAAATAGCTGGGCATTGTGGTGGGCACTTGTAATCCCGGCTACTTGGGAGGCTAAGGTAAGAGAATCGCTTAAGCCCAAGAGCTGTGATGCCACAGTCCTCTACCAAGAGTGACAAAGTGAGACTCTGCCAAAAAAAAAAAAAAAAAGCTGCTCAAGGCCCACTGAAGACCCACTGCACATGTCATGGCCCAGGACACAGTCTGTTGTTGCCTGCTATATCTTCAAAAGGCAATTTTGAGCACAGACCCATACCTGTCACTCATGACAAGCCACCCCAGCAGAGGACTCACTGATGATCACTCATCAAATACCTATGGAGTAATGATTGTGCTAAGCAGGGATCCCGACCCTGGGTGTGTCTGGCAGAGAAAAACAAAGTTCTTGCCTAGAGGAGGAGATATTGAGTAATAGAGACAAACATGCAAATAAGTATGACACAGTGTCACAGGAGGTGGAAGTGCCATGAAAAAACAACCAAGAGTTCACAGGATTAACCGATAGGAGGCACTCTGAATCCCAGAGGTGGTCTGGAGTGGCCTCCATGTGGTCATCAACAGGCAGAGGGAACAGTAAGTGCAAAGGCCCATGGGTGCAACTATGCTTGGCATGTTCCAGGGCACAGTCAGTGGGCTAATGTGGCTGAGGCAGACACAGGGAAATCACTCTTTGTTTCTCTGCATTCTCATCATCGCCACTGACAGCAACTCAGAGAAAAGCAGTTTTCTCCTACCACTGTCACAGCACAGAACACTTCCATGACCAGATGTGTGAGTTTTTACCATCCAAGCAATTCTCCATTTCTCTAAATTCCAGCTGGAGTTGGCATGAGATCTCACAAGAGCTCAGTCCCACAAGACTGTCACCACTTCAGATACCAACAGCATGTCTCGGCCTCTAGTACTTCTGACCAACCAGCTTATAAAACAAGGATCCCCATGATTCCTTCATCAGAGGGAATCATTAACATGCTAAATGAGTTCACAGAATTAAGGAAGGCAGGGCTGGGCGGCGCCTGTGGCTCAGTGAGTAGGGCGCCGGCCCCATATGCCGAGGGTGGTGGGTTCAAACCCAGCCCCGGCCAAACTGCAACAAAAAAATAGCCGGGCGTTGTGGCAGGCGCCTGTAGTCCCAGCTGCTTGGGAGGCTGAGGCAAGAGAACCGCGTAAGCCCAAGAGTTAGAGGTTGCTGTGAGCCGTGTGACGCCACGGCACTCTACCAAGGGCGGTACAGTGAGACTCTGTCTCTACAAAAAAAAAAAAAAAAAAGGAAGGCAGGGCTTTTTGTTATTTGTCTGTTTTGAGATAAGTCTCAATCTGTGCCCTGTGTAGAGTGCTATGGCATCCTAGCAACCTCAAACTCTTGGGCTTAAGCAATCCTCTTGCCTCAGCCTCCCAAGGAGCTGGGACTACAGGCTCCCACATTACACCTGGCTAGTTTCTTACTTTCTTTCTTTATTTTTTTGAGACAGAACCTCAAGCTGTCACCTTGGGTAGAGTGCTGTGGCATCACAGCTCACAGCAACCTCTAACTCCTGGGCTCAAGCGATTCTCCTGCCTCTTCCACCCAAGTAGCTGGGACCACAGGCAGGCCTGCCACAACGCCTGGCTGTTTTTTTGTGGTTGCAGCTGTTGTTGTTTGGTGGGCCCTGGCTGGATTCGAATCCACCAGATCAGGTTAGCTACTTGAGCCACAGGCACCGAGCCAATATTCTGAAATTAAAAAAAAAAGAGACGGGTGGCGCCTGTGGCTCAAGGAGTGGGGCGCCTGTCCCATATGCCGGAGGTGGTGGGTTCATACCCAGCCACGGCCAAAAACCACAAAAAAAAAAAAAGAGACGACACAACTGAGGGACAACCAGAAGGAAAAGATGCACAGCACAAGGTATGGGGCAGGAGTGGCAGGCAGAGCTTCCCTGCCTTCTCTGCATAGGCCTCCCTCTAATCACTTGGTCTTTCTGGTGACCAGCTCCACTCCTCCGCATGTGGAGGGGAACACACAAAGATCAAATATATTTCATATCTCAGAGGATAGGGGAATTTGGGTGGCAGCAGATAGGGTAGATGAGGGTCACAGGCCTTGATGGTCATAGTGAAGAGGCAAAACTCTAGATGCATCTAGTGCAATGAAGAGCTGCTTGAATATTCTGGGCAGAGGAGTGACTCAGTCTGATACTGGCTTTAGATTTCTCCAAACACACTGATGGATACATGGATGTGTGGGTAAGAAAAAGAGTAGTGTCAGTGGCGCCTGTGGCTCAGTGAGTAGGGCGCTGGCCCCATATACCAAGGGTGGTGGGTTCAAACCCAGCCCCGACTGAACTGCAACCAAAAAATAGCCGGGTGTTGTGACGGGCGCCTGTAGTCCCAGCTGCTCGGGAGGCTGAGGCAGGAGAATCGCAGAAGCCCAAGAGCTGGAGGTTGCTGTGAGTCCTGTGACATCATGGCACTCTACCAAGGGCGGTAAAGTAAGACTCTGTCTCTACAAAAAAAAAAAAAAAGAGAGAGAAAGAGTAGTGTCAAGGATGACCAGGTTGACCAGGAGGGCCTTGGCTGGCATGTGCTGTTAGGAATTTTAAAAGGCCTCCATTCCGGGCAGTGCCTGTGGCTCAAGGAGTAGGGCGCCGGTCCCATATGCCGGAAGGTGGCAGGTTCAAACCTAGCCCCGGCCAAAAACCAAAAAAAAAAAAAAAAAAAAAAGCCTCCATTCCTTGAAACTGACCAAATCCTAGAGCAAGCCTCGGCAGAGCCCAGAGAGCTGGATTTCACCCCAACTGGAATCCCCTTGATATAGGACTGGTGGCTGGAGGTGGTTATTTACCAAGACCCAGGAGACCCTGTAAGAAAAGAGGAATTTTTGCTGAAAGAAGTTAAGTCCTTCGCCCAAAGTCACACAGACTAACGTTCTATCTTAAGTCTTTCTGACTCCAGGGCCTGACAGACTGATTTGGGCTTAAGATCAAAAGGTGTAGGACAATCCTAGCATTCTGGGAGGCCAAGGCAGGTGGACAGCTTGAGCTTAACCTGAGCAAAAAGCAAGACTCCATCTCTATGGCATGGTGCCAGTAGCTCAGTAAGGGCACCAGCCACATACACCAAAGCTGGCTGGCAGGTTCAAGCCCAGCTTGGGCCTGCTAAACAACAATGACAACTCCAACCAAACACTAGCCAGGGCTCGGCGCCCATAGCACAGTGGTTAGGGTGCCAGCCACATACACCAAGGGTGGAGGGTTTGAACCCAGCCCAGGCCAACTAAACAACTCCAACAAAAAAACACGGATGCTGTGGCGGGTGCCTGTAGTCCTAGCTACTTGGGAGGCTGAGGCAAGAAAATTGCTTAAGCCCAAGAGTTTGAGGTTACTGTGAGCTGTGATGTAATGGCACTCTACCGGGGGCAACACAGTGAAAAAAAAAAAAAAAGACCCCATTTCTAGTAAAAATACAAAAACTGAGGTAAGAGGATGGCTTGAGCCCAAGAATTGGAGGTTGTTGTGAGCTATGATGACACAACACTCTACCTAGGGCAACAGCTTGAGA
The DNA here is from genome assembly GCF_027406575.1 of Nycticebus coucang. Classification (NCBI taxonomy): domain Eukaryota; kingdom Metazoa; phylum Chordata; class Mammalia; order Primates; family Lorisidae; genus Nycticebus; species Nycticebus coucang. The sequence goes on along the minus strand of NC_069782.1, from coordinate 64,784,174 downwards.
CTCTTGTTTCAAAAAAAAAAAAAAGGAGAAGGTGGTGGTGTAGGACAAGGCCAGGTGCCATGGCTAATGTCTGTAATCCTAGCATTCTGAAAGGCCAAGGTGGGAAGATCACTTCAGCATAGGCGTTTGAGACTAGCCTAAGCAACCGAGTAAAAGCCTGTCTACAAAAAAAATTTACTACAAAAAAAAAAAAAGTAGCTAGGGCACCAGCCACATACACCTAAGCTGGCAGATTGGAATCCAGCCCATCCCGCCAAACAATGACGGATGCAACCAAAAAATAGCCGGGTGTTGTAGCAGGGCGCCTATAATCCCAGCTACTTGGGAGGCAGAGGCAAGAGAATTGCTTAAGCCCAGGAGTTGGAGGTTGCTGTGAGCTGTGATGCACAGCACTCTACCCAGGGTGACAGCTTGAGGCTCTGTCTCAAAAAAAAGAAAAAAAAAAAAATTTAAATCAGCCAGGTGTGGTAGTGCATGCCTGTAGTCCCAACTCCTCAGGAGGATGAGATGGGATGATTACTTTAGCCCAGGAGTTCGAGGATGCAGTAAGCTATGATGCACTCCAGGCTGGGTAACAGAATGAGACCTACCTCTATTAGAAAAAAAAACAAACAAAAAAAAAACTACTAGGATTAGAGTCGAGAAAAGGTACTAAGGCTCAGCACCTGGAGCTCAGCGGTTACAGTGCTGGCCACATACACCGGGGCTGGCGGGTTCGAACTCAGCCTGCGCCTGCCAAACAACAATGACAACTACAACAAAAAAATGGCTGGGCATTGTGGTTGGCACCTGTAGTCCCAGCTACTTTGGAGGCTGAGGCAAGAGAATCGCTTAAGCCCAAGAGTGTGAGGTTGCTGTGAGCTGTGTTGCCATGGCACTCTACATAGGGCAACATAGTGAGACTCAGTCTCCAAAAAAAAAAGGCACCAAGAGCAAGCAAAGATAACCACTCCAACAGGCAGGACACCCAGATGTTCTAGGGATGTGGGTAAGGCCCATGAGTGCACCTGCACTCCGTGCAGTGCAAGCATCTCATTTGGACCATCGTTAGGGCCAGTCTCAACACTGTGGGCACAATGCATCTCTTTACTGGGACTTTTAGAGCAAGCCATGGTGGCACACGTCAGACCCTCCCTCTCAAGTTTACCACCAAAATAGATGAAGGGGCAACTGCATGTCAGACACCTGATTCCTGAGCCAGTGGAGCATGACCTGCTAGTGAAAGGAGAATTTAAACACTCCAAAAAGCAGGGCACAATGGTGCATGCCTGTGGTCACAGGTACTCAGGAGGCTGTGGGGAGGATCACGTGAGCCCAGGAGTTCAAGACCAGCCTGGATAACACAGTCAGACCCTATAGCCACAAAAACAAAATATACAATCAAGGGCGGCACCTGTGGCTCAGTGAGTAGGGCGCCGGCCCCATATGCCGAGGGTGGCGGGTTCAAACCCAGCCCCGGCCAAATTGCAACAAAGAAATAGCCGGGCGTTGTGGTGGGCACCTGTAGTCCCAGCTGCTCAGGAGGCTGAGGCAAGAGAATCGCGTAAGCCCAAGAGTTAGAGGTTGCTATGAGCTGTGTGACGCCACGGCACTCTACCCAAGGGCGGTACAGTGAGACTCTGTCTCTACAAAAAAAAAAAAAAAAATATATATATATATATATATATATATAATCAAAAAACCACCCCAAAGAGGCCAAGGCAGGTGGACTGCCTGAGCTCAGGAGTTCAAGTCCAGCCTGAATAACAGCAAGACACTGTCTCTACTAAAAATAGAAAACCAACCAGGTATTGTGGTGGGCACCTGCAGACCCAGCTACTCAGGAGGCTGAGGCAAGAGAATCTCTTGAGCCCAAGAGTTTGATGTTGCTATGAGCTGTGGCACCATGGCATTCTACCCAGAGTGACAAAATGAGACTTAGTCTCAAAAATTTTTAAAAAAGGGCAGCGCCTGTGGCTCAGTGAGTAGGGAGCCGGCCCCATATGCCGAGGGTGGCAGGTTCAAGCCCAGCCCCGGCCAAACTGCAACAACAAAAAAATAGCCGGGCGTTGTGGCGGGCGCCTGTAGTCCCAGCTGCTCGGGAGGCTGAGGCAAGAGAATCATGTAAGCCCAAGAACTGGAGGTTGCTGTGAGCCGTGTGACGCCACGGCACTCTACCAAGGGCAGTAAAGTGAGACTCTGTCTCTACAAAAAAAAAAAAAATTTTTAAAAAAGGCTTGGTGCCTGTGGCTCAAGAGGCTAAGACACCAGCCACATACACCTAAGCTGGCAGGTTTGAATCCAGCCCGAACCCGCCAAACAACAATGATGGCTGCAACCAAAAACTACCCTGTTTCCCCAAAAATAAGACAGTGTCTTATTTCAAGGTGTGCTCCCAAAGATGCGCTAGGTCTTATTTTCAGGGGATGTCTTATCTTTCCTATAAGTAGGTCTTATTTTCAGAGGATGTCTTATTTTTGGGGAAACAGGGTAGCTGGGCGTGTAGCGGGCACCTGTAGTCCCAGCTACTTGGGAGGCTGAGACAAGAGAATCGCTTAAGCCCAGGAATTGGGAGATTGCTATGAGCTGTAATGCCTCAGCACTCTACCCAGGACAACAGTTTGAGGCTCTGTCTCAAAAAAAAAAAAAAAAAAGCACACACTGGAACTGGAGGGAAATCCATGGATCTCTTCTCTCTGCTTTGCTCAAAACTTGATCTCCCAACAAACCCAGCCACTAGGCGGCCCCTAAAGGCCCCTTCCCACATATGAAAAAAAGTCAAGGCCATGATTAACATGCCATAACATCCATACCCCGAAAACTTAATAATATAGCAGCATAAAGGTAACAACACTTCAGCCAAGACACACTGGTCACACTAACCAGCCTAGCACTTCTTAGTTGTAACCCTGGTAAGGTTAAGTAGCAACTGCAGTTCAACTTGGTGATTCTGATGTCTCCCCAATATCCCAACAGTGGTAACAGTTCCCTTCATAGGTGTAACACATCCCTCTCATTGATTTTTTTTTTTTTGGGGGGGGTTTTGGCCAGGGCTGGGTTTGAACCCGCCACCTCCGGCATATGTGACCGGCGCCCTACTCCTTGAGCCACAGGCACCACCCTGATTTTTTTTTTTTTTTTTTTTGAGACAGTCTCACTTTGTGTCCCTGGGTAGAGTACCATGGTATCATAGCTCACAGAAACCTCAAACTCCTACGTTCAAGCAATCCTCTTGCCTCAGCCTTCTGAGTAGCTGGGACTACAGGCGCCCACCACAATGCCCAGCTATTTTTTACTCAGGCTGGTCTCAAACTCATGAGCTGGCTCGGCGCCCGTAGCACAGTGATTACAGCGCTGGCCCACACACCAAGGCTGGCAGGTTAGAACCCAGCCCAGGTCAGCTAAACTGCAACAAAAAAATATTCAGGTGGGCCCAGGCTATATTCAAACCCACCAGCTCTGGTGTATGTGCCTGGCACCTTACCCACTTGAGCTACAGGCACCGAGCCAAGCCCAAGAGTTTGAAGTTACTGTGAGCTGTGACGCTACAGCACTTTACCGAGGTAACCATAGTGACACTCTGTCTCAAAAATAATAATAATAGGGTGGCGCCTGTGGCTCAGTCGGTAAGGCGCCGGCCCCATATACCGAGGGTGGCGGGTTCAAACCCATCCCCGGCCAAACTGCAACCAAGAAATAGCCAGGCATTGTGGTGGGCGCCTGTAGTCCCAGCTACTCGGGAGGCTAAGGCAAGAGAATCGCTTAAGCCCAGGAGTTGGAGGTTGCTGTGAGCTGTGTGAGGCCACAGCACTCTACCGAGGGCCATAAAGTGAGACTCTGTCTCTACAAAAAATAATAATAATAATAATAAAATAAAAAATAAAATTCATGGGCAGCACCTATGGCTCAAAGGAGTAGGGCGCTGGCCCCATTTGCTGGAGGTGACGGATTCAAACCTAGCCCGGGCCAAAAAAAAAAAACTGCAAAAAAAAAAAAAAAATTCATTTGGCTTGGTGCCTATAGTTCAGCAGCTAGGGCAACAGCCACATACACTGGAGCTGGTGGGAACAAACCCAGCCCAGGCCTGCCAAACAACAATGACAACTACAACCAAAAAATAGCCAGGTGTTGTGGCAGCCACCTGTAGTCCCAACTACTTGGGAGGCTGAGGCAGGAGAATTGCTTGGGCCCAGGAGTTTGAGGTTGCTGTGAGCTGTGACGCCACAGCACTCTACTTAGGGCGACATACTGAGACTCTGCCTATAAATAAATAAATAGATAAAATTTGTGAGCTCAAGCAATCCACCTCAGCCTCCCAGAGTGGTAAGATTATTGGCAAGAGCCACCACACCCAACCCTCTCACTGTTATTCAAGGTGGGGGGTGGGGGGGCAGCGCCTGTGGTTCACTGAGTAGGGCGCCAGCCCCATCTACTGAGGGTTGAGGGTGGCGGGTTCAAACCCAGCCCCAGCCAGCTAAAACAACAGGTTCAAGACCAGTCTGAGCCACAGCAAGACCTCATCTCTAAAAATAGCTGGGCGTTGTGGCGGTCACTGTAGTCCCAGCTACTCAAGAGGCTGAGACAAGAGAATCACAGGTGCCAGGTGGGTCATTGTTAAGCACTTTGTTCAATTCTCACAAGAACCATCTGAGGTGGCACCCTTGTCCTACCTGTTTCACAAGTAGGGGGCCCTCCCTAGGAAGTGCTTTACTTGCTATAAAGCTAGGATTTAGAAAGCTGAGTGTGAATGTAGGAGTTCTGATTCCAGGAGGGCTCCATCCTCACCACCACCCTATACTCCACACCAAGCCCTACCAGGTTGGGGCTGGGGGGAGCAACTAAAATTTGGGAAACAACAACCCAGAAAATTCAAAACCTACCACAGGCTGGGTATGCACACTTGTAATCCTAGCACTTTAGAAGGCCAAGACAGGAGGACTGCTTGAGGCCAGGAGTTCAAAATCAGCCTGAACAAGAGAGGGACCCCATTTCTACAAAAAAAAAAAAAAAAAAAATAGAAAAGTTAAAAAAAATTGAAAAATTAGCCAAGTTTGGTAATATGTGCCCAGCTACTTGGGAGGCTGAGGCAAAAGGATCCCTGAGCCCAGAAGTTTGAAATTACTGTGAGTTATGATGACACCATTGCACTCCAGCCCAGGAGACAGAGCAAGACACTATCTCAAAAATAAATAAGATAGGGCAGCGCCTGTGGCTCAAAGGAGTAGGGCACCGGCCCCATATGCCGGAGGTGGCAGGTTCAAACCCAGCTCCAGCCAAAAACTGCAAAAAAAAAAATAATAATAATAATAAAATAAATAAATAAGATAAAATGAAACCAGCAACAGCAACTAACATGTATCACTTACAAGCCACTCTCAAGTCATGTGTCAAGTGCTTTACACAGATGATCCTTCCAAGGACCCTCCTCATTCATTCCACAAAGGCTCACTCAGGACCATGTGCTAGGCCCCAGATATTCAGGAGCAAACCGGGCAAACAAGCTACACAGGAAAGGACCGAGGTGATGTGCAGGTGTAGCAGATGGGAATAATGATTGGTCCAAGGTACTAAGCAGAGTCAAAATACAAGCCTGCACATCCTCCATGATTGTGAGTGAAGGACCCATCTTCTGTGCAGCTTCCCTGATCCCTGCCTCCTTCGGATCCCCTGCCTGTATCCTTCTCACATTGCAGGTTGTAAGGATTCAATGATAGGTCAAAGGGCTTTGTTCCCACCTTTACACCAGTTCCTCTACAAGACTGGAGGCATGCACCTCTAATCTCCCAACACCCAGTGGGGACCCAACAAGTATTTCCTCAACCATGACAGAGGAGCTTGAACCAGACAATAACTATAGTCCTTACCATCTGCCAGGAACCATCATTTTACAGCCCTTTCACAAATGAGGTAACTAAGAAATTCAGAGAGATTAAGCCACTTGGCCTAAAGTCACACAGCTAAGTGACTACCAGGGCCAAGAATTAAACTTGAATCCAGCCTGTCAATCCAAACTGAAAACTTGTTTCAAATTCCTGAGAAGTGGAGCTTCCCCTTATTCCAATTCTGTTTTCCCCAAAGAGTCACTGACCAAAAAAATAAATAACTAAAAATCAAGATTGTAGTCTTGAGGATAGGCACAAAACACTCACCTAAAATGTCCATGTTTTAAATAAAAGCCTTAATCTTAACCAACTGACTGGGGGGAAGGGAGAACGCGAAAGAAAAACAATGCTTTCCACAACAGTTTCCTCCGTCTTCCCCAACCAGCCGCGGAACCCTCTTACCCCACATCCCGTCACTTGGGGCCAGAAACATTTCATGTCACTAATTGCAAAAAACTGGGGGAGTCATTTGCCTTTCCTTGACAATCTGGAATGAGGGGATTTTTAATAAAATTTTAGGTCTGCTGGCGGCGCCTGTGGCTCAGTGAGTAGGGCGCCGGCCCCATATGCCGAGGGTGGCGGGTTCAAACCCAGCCCCGGCCAAACTGCAACAAAAAAATAGCCGGGCGTTGTGGCGGGCGCCTGTAGTCCCAGCTGCTCGGGAGGCTGAGGCAAGAGAATCGCGTAAGCCCAAGAGTTAGAGGTTGTTGTGAGCCGTGTGACGCCACGGCACTCTACCAAGGGCGGTACAGTGAGACTCTGTCTCTACGGAAAAAAAAAAAAAAAAAATTTTAGGTCTGCTAACATAAGGAGGCTGCTAATGAATGCTCGCGTCCAAGCAACGCTGGACATAGCTGGGGGTTTTGCTAGAGTCCCGATAACAGCCTAGTCAAAAAGGCAGCCTTTGGGTCGGACCCGTTACAATACAGCCAGAAAAGCCCCGACGCCTGCCTATTGTTGCAGCCGCCACAACACAGTCCGCGAATGGGGGCCGGAACCCAGGCCAGCCAGGGGAAGGTAGAGGACCAATCTTTGTCCGGCGACTCAGGAGAGAGCGCGCACGGGGGAGGTGTGGGGGGTGGGACGCGGCCTCCACGCGGGCGGGACCCCACTGGCCCGCAGATACTTTAGCCACCACGGCCTCGCTACACTGTACCTTACCCTATGCGCGCGGCTGCCAGCCGGGTTTCTTGATCCTCCAGCGCCACCGTATCCTAGCCCTGTTTCAGGCGCCTGCGGCCCCCTCCCCCTCGGCGCCCCAGCTCCATTCAAACAGTCCTCCCAAGCCCTGCGCCACGCTCCCCCGCGGCCCGAGTTTCTTACCGGGAACCGCCAGCGCCGTAGCCTTCCCGGCGCCGCCCCCGCCCCTCCACGCGGGGCCAGGGACTGAGAGGGCGTCTCGCCTCTCCTCACGAAACAAAGAAGCCGCCGCAGCTAAGGGAGAGAAAGCTTCGCGCGCGCGCCCGCCCTACTGGGCGGCCCCTCCAATACACGGCGCCCGCGCCTCCGCTGCGCGCGCACTCGCCGCTCCCCTCACTGTGCCGGTGGACTGTCTCTTCAGTTTCCGCTGTCCGCCCGGCTTTCCGCTCCCCATGCGCGTGCGCGCCAGCCAAGGGGCTTGAGAAGGTGGGTGTGGCCAGAATAATAAACGCGCGGTCGAAGCGCCTCCCTACTCTGTGCGGCGTACTGAAGCCTGCGCGTTGGCAACTTCGTCCTCCGCACGCCGCGCGTCCTTTCGAGGCCGAGCATGCGCAGAGCGGGCGCCACTGCGGAGGTGGCGGCGGCGGTGGCGGCAACCGGGAGACGCGGGTGTGGGGGGGTGGAATGGGGTGGCGGTGGGGTCTGTGGCGAGGGCATGTGGAGGGGCTTTTAGGCTCCGCAGTGGATACCTGGGGCCGTGCATGGGGGCGGGAGTCAGACAGGCTGGGCCTGGACAGGGCAGAGTCGGCTCGCAGGCTAAGGGCGGGCCTGGGAACCGCTTTGATCCCTGGTTTGGGGCGACAGGGCCTGGCGGGGATCGCGAGCGTGGCCGCCTGTTTTGCAAAACCTACCGAGTGCATAGCCGGCGGGCGCCCGCAATCCCAGCTACTAGGGCGGCTGAGGCAAGAGAATCGTTTGTGCCCAAGAGTTGGAAGTTGATGTGAGGTATGAAGTCACGGCACTCTACCGAGGGCGACAAAGTAAGACTCTGTCTCAAAAAAGAAAAACCTACCGAGTGCCGGTCATTAGCTTAGCCAATACTTAACTGACCTCCTACTGGAGGTCGTGGAGCCCACGATCTAGTGAGGGAGGAAGATAAGAACCAAGATTAACAAGTAAAATGCTCAGTGTACGGAGGAGACGTGGGTAGGGAGAGAGAATCTTGGAAATTTTTTTTTTTTTTTTTTTGTGGTTTTTGGCCGGGGCTAGGTTTGAATCCGCCACCTCTGGCATATGGGACCGGCGCCCTACTCCTTGAGCCACAGGCGCCGCCCGAATCTTGGAAATTTTAAATAGAGCACCTAAGAAACCACCTCGCTGCGAAGACGATTTTTGAATACAAACAGAAAAGGAGCAGAGAGAACCTTGTTCCATGTGTGAAAGCCCTGAGCCTCTTTGCTGCTTCTCTGTGTTTTTAAAAGAATTATGCCAACTTGACAAGCACTCCCCAAAGTCAGGTCCTACAATCTGGTTTCTCAGCCTGGAATGTCCTCACTCTCTCCTCTCAGGCTTGCTCTTCCTCGTTTTCTAAGTCTCAGCTTACCCCCTTAGCCTTGCCTCTTTTGCCCTTCCTGCACATTTCTTAAGTAGCCTGTCTCACTCGTCTCAGTATAAATGTCAAAGATACTGCCAATTTTAGTCGCTAGTGAATACACATCTAGCATGGACCTCCCTCCACTAAGAGTATGTTAAGGGCAGAGCCTGTGGCTCAGTGAGTAGAGCGCTGGCCCCATATACCGAGGGTGGTGGGTTCGAACCCGGGCCCAGCTAAACTGCAACAACAAAAAAAAATAGCCAGGCCTTGTGGCAGTGCCTGTAGTCCCAGCTACTCAGGAGGCTGAGGCAAGAGAATCGTCTAAGCCCAAGAACTGGAGGTTGCTTTGAGCTGTGACGCCATGGCATTCTACTGAGGGCGACAAAGTGAAACTCTGTCTCTGTAAAAAAAATAACCTATGTTGAAACAGCAGTAGAAGGCAGTTCCCATAGCTCAGTGTATGGGTAGGGCACTTGCCACATACGCCAAAGGTGGCAGGTTGGAACCCGGCCCAGGCCTGCTAAACAACAATGACAACTGCAACAAAAAATAACTGAGCGTTGTGGCGGGCACCTGTAGTCCCAGCTACTTGGGAGACTGAGGCAAAAGAATCGCTTAAGTTCAAGAGTTTGAGGTTGCTGTGAGCTGTAACAGCACAGCACTCTTCTCAGGACAACAGTTTGAGACTCTGTCTCAAAAAGAAACAGAAGTAGAAATAAACTACCTGGGCCAGGTGCTGTGGCTCATGCCTGTAATCCCAGGCCTTTGGGAGGCCAAGCTGTGGTCCCAGCTACTGTCAGGCTGAGTTAGGAGCATTTTTTCAACCCAGGAGCTATAGTGGGCCACAGCAATACAGCCTGTGTGGAGGTTGTTTAGAGTCAGACCTTTTGAAAAAAAAAATAGATTGGGCTCAGCGCCTGTGGCTCAAGCAGCTAAGGCAGGCAGCTTCACCTGGTAGCTTTCTGATCCTTAGGCAGTATTGTTGAGTAGTGCACATAGTAAGTGAGCAAACTATCTGAATCCGATTCCTCATTCGCTCAAGTAGTGCTTCTTTTTTCGTTAGACGCAGAGTTGCTCTGTCACCCAAGCTGGAGTGCAGTGGTGTCATAGCTCAAACTCCTGAACTCAAGTGATGCTCTTGCCTCAGCCTCCATCACCACACCTGACTAAATTATTTTTTTTAGAAATGGGGTCTCACTGTGTTGCCTGGTCTTTTCATGAACGCATGGCATTAAGCAATCCTCCTGCCTCAGCCTCCTCAGTCACTAGGGCATGAGGCACAGTGCCTGGCTCTCAAACAGCATTTCTTATACCCCCCTGGACATGCAAGCCCTGAGCTAGAAAAGAGCAGAGAGCCTTCCTGGGACCAAGTTATCAGGTGGACACCTCTGAGGATGGGATTTATGTCAAGATCCAAAGGATGAGCAGTAGCAGGGAGGAGTTGGCATTAAGTAGAGGAAACAGGATGTGCAAAGACTCTGAAGGAAAAAAAGATAAGGGAATGGAACATGTCTGTGTGACTAGGAGGGGAGCTTAGCAGCAGCCATGCCAGACAAAACCTTGTGAATCTGATGATGATGTCTTGCTTTTCCTGGAGCATGGTGGGAAGATGACCCACTATGAGAGCTTTAATTAGGATAATCTCACAGCTACTCTGGCTGCGGAGCCAAGACTGGGCTGGAGAGTAAGGAGGGGAAATGATGAATCTGTTTAGGCCCTTGTGGTGGCACAGGGTGGAAAACTTGGCACCTTGGACTGGAGTGAAGATGGTAGAAGTAGAAGGGTGGAAGAACGTGGAGGTAGAAGAGATAGAACTTCTAAGAGTGAGCATGAGAGGTGAAGAAGGAGAATCAAGTGTGTAGTCAGTTACCACAAATTTTTTTTTTTTTTTTTTTTGTAGAGACAGAGTCTCACTGTACCATCCTCGTGTAGAGTGCCATGACTTCACACGGTTCACAGCAACCTCTAACTCTTGGGCTTACGCGATTCTCTTGCCTCAGCCTTCCGAGCAGCTGGGACTACAGGTGCCTGTCACAACACCCGGCTATTTTTTTGTTGTTGCAGTTTGGCCGGGGCTGGGTTTGAACCCGCCACCTTCGGTATATGGGGCCGGCGCCCTACTCACTGAGCCACAGGCACTGCCCCAGTTATCACAATTTTTAAAAACTGGAAAACATGGGCGGCATCTGTGACTCAAAGGTGTAGGTGCCGGCCCCATATGCCGGGGGTGGCAGGTTCAAGCCCAGCCCTGGCCAAAAAACTGCAAAAAAAGAAAACATTTAGTTTTTTTGTGTAGCTGGCTGATTAAGACATGGAAACACTGGCAGAGAAAAAGGATCAAGGGTCCTCTTTTGAACCAGGTCCTCCTTTACATGAGCCTATAGTCCAAACTACATGAGGCTGAGGCAGGTGGATCATTCAGCCCAAGAGTTTGAATCTACCCTAGGCAACATAGCAAGACCTCATTTTGGCCAGGTGTAATAGCTGACCCCTGTCATCCCAGCACTCTGGGAGGCTGAGGCAGGCAGATTGCCTGAGCTCATGAGATCAGCCTGAGCTAGAGCAAGACCCCATTTCTAAAAATGGCCAGGCGTTGTGGCGGGCACTTGGGAGGCTGAATCAAAGAGAATCGCTTGAGCCCAAGACCTTGAGGTGACTGTGAGCTATGATGCTATAGCACTCTATACTGGGGGCTACAAAGTGAGACTGTCTCAAAACAAAAATAAAATAAAAACCTCATCTCTTTGAAGATAATCATGATTAGTAGCCAGGTATTGTGATACATGCCTGTACTCTCAACTACTTCATAAGCTGAGGCAGAAGAATTGCTTGTCCCCAGACATTCAAGTCTGCAGTGAGCTATAATCATGCCACTGCACTCTAGCTAGGGCAACACAATCAGACTATATCAAATAAATTAAGTAAATAAACACATTTTTAAGTCCTCTTTAGTTTTTAAACAGAGGATGCCGGTGGAGAACAACCCTGTAGACAAGTAGTGATTCTCTTTTTTTTTTTTTTTGCAGTTTTTGGCCAGGGCTGGGTTTGAACACACCACCTCCAGCATATGGGGCTGGTGCCCTACCCCTTTAAGCCACAGGCACCACCCACAGTAGTGATTCTTGTCAGTGCATTGAAATCCTTGTTTAAACAAACCTGATGCCTTTAGTGCTTATATTTATGCCTGTGATACATTTGAGTTAACTTTTGTATATGCTAGGAAGTAAGGATCAAGTTCATTGTTTTCCATAGAGATGTCTAGTTATTCCAGCACGAGTTGTTCTAGATTGTTCTCTTCCCCATTGAATTCCCTTGATGGGCAGCACCTGTGGCTCAGTGATTAGGGTGCCAGCCTCATATACCGAGAGTGGTAGGTTCAAACCTGGCCCTAGCCAAACTGCAACAAAAAATAGCTGGGTGTTGTGGCGGGCCCCTGTAGTCCCAGCTACTCTGGAGGCTCAGGCAAGAGAATCGCCTAAGCCCAGGAGTTGGAGGTTTCTGTGAGCTATGACTTCATGGCACTCCATGAGGGTGATAAAGTGAAACTCTGTCTCTAAGAAAAAAAAAAAAGAAATCCCTTGTAACTTTCGTCAAAAATCAGTTGACTGGGTCTGTTTTTGGATTCTGTGCTCATTATCTATGTATCTGCGTTTATGCCAAAACTACACTCCCTTAATTACTTCAGTTTTATTTTTATTGTTTTGTAGAGACAGTCTCACTCTATCGCCCTCAATAGAGCGCTGTGGTGTCACAGCTCACAGCAACCTCCAACTCCTGGGCTTAGGCGATTCTCTCAGCCTTCCGAGTAGCTGGGACTATAGGCACCCATGACAACGCCCAGCTATATTTTTGTTGGAGTTTGGCCGGGTCTGGGTTCCAACCCACAACCCTCTGTATATGGGGCCAGCGCCCTACCCACTGAGGCACAGGCAGTTTTATAATAAGCCTTCAAATCAAATAGTCCTCAGGCTTTGTTCTTTTTTCATATTGCTTTGTCTACTTTAGGTCCCTTGCATTTCTGTGTAAATGTTCTTTACTTGAGCCAGCTGTTCATTCTCTTGCCCACGTCAGACTGCCCTATCGTAAGCCTTGCCTAGCTGACAGCAACCTCAAAGTCCTGGGTTCAAGCAATCCTCCTGCCTCAGCCTCCTGAGTAGCTGGGACTACAGGCACCCACCACAATGCCTAATTTTTTTTATTTTTAGTAGAGACAGATCTCAGTCTTGCTCAGTCTGATCCAGAACTCCTAAGCCCAAACAGTCCACCTGCCTTGGCCTCACAGAGTGCTAGGATTATAGGCATGAGCCACTGCACAGCATGTAAGTAATTTTTTTTTTTTTGAGACAGAATCTCAAGCTGTCGTCCTGGGTAGGGTGCCATAGCACCATAAGTCACAGCAACCTCCAATTCTTGGGCTAAAGTGATCCTCTTGCCTCAGTTTTTCTATTTTTTTTTTTTTGCAGTTTTGGCCAGGGCTGGGTTTGAACCTGCCACCTCTGGCATATGGGGCCAGCGCCCTACTCCTTTGAGCCACAGGTGCCGCCCAGTTTTTCTGTTTTTAGTAGAGACAAGGTCTGGCTTTTGCTCAGGCTGGTCTTGAACTCATGAGCTCAGTCTATCCACCCGCCTTAGCCTCCCACAGTGCTAGGATTACAGGCGCAAACAACCACGCCCAGCCTCTATGTGAATTTTAGACTCAGCTTGTCATTTTATAACAAAAACAACATGAGATTTTGTTTGGAATTACATTGAAGCAGATGAACTTGAGCAAGATCACCATCTTTTTGTTTTGTTTTGTTTTCTTGCAAAATTACTGTCTTAACAATATAAAGTATTTGAGTCCATGAACATGGTATACCTCTCTGTTTATTTAGGTCTTTTCTAATTTCCATTAAACTTTCTCCTTTTGGGCCTTTCCTGCTCCACTGAAAATACTGACCACTGTCAAGGTCACAGTATTGCTGCTGAATCCAGGGAAGAGTTCTCATCTTCACTTTCCTTGACCTCCGTCCTAGAAACAATCTCATTTCCAGGCTTCCAGGGTATCACTCTCCTTGATTTGTTCCTAGCCCATTAACTGCTTTTTCTCTGTCTGTCGCCTTTGTGGATTCCTCTTCTTCATGCTGACCTCTTAATGAACTTAATGAACTTCCCCAGGACTATGATCTCTGTCTACATTCATACCTTTGTATCCAGCTTTATGACTTTAAAAGGCCATCTGGGCTTGGCGCGTGTGGCTCAAACGGCTAAGGTGCCAGCCACATACACCTGAGCTGGTGGGTTCGAATCCAGCCCAGGCTGCCAAACAACAATGACGGTTGCAACCTAAAAATAGCTGGGCATTGTGGTGGGCGCCTGTAGTCCCAGCTACTTGGGAGGTGGAGGCAGGAGAATCACTTGAGCCAGGAGTTCGAGGTTGCCATGAGCTATGATGCTGCAGCACTCTACCTAGGGTGACAACTTGAAGCTCTGTCTCAAAAAAACAAACAAACCAACCAAAAAGACCATCTACATACTAGATATTGACCAAAAAGAATTTAAAACCAGTACTCAAACAAATCAAATACTGGTAAATAAATGTTCATCGCTGCTGAACTATTCACAGTGTCCAAAAGGGGAAAACACACTACATGGCCCTTAACAGATAAATAGATACATAAATTCTGCTATGCATGCCTGGTACCATATTATACAGGAGTTTCTTATATTTTTGACTTTGAAGAATGGTGGTCATGACTGGGGACGGTGGCTCACTCCTGTAATCCTAGCACTCTGGGAGGCCAAGGCAGGTGGATAGCTTGAGCTCACGAGTTCAAGACCACCCTGTGCCAAAGTGAGACCCCCTACTCTACTAAAATAGAAAAACTAAGGCAAGAGGATCGCTTGAGCCCAGGGCACTCTACCCAGGGTGACAGTTTGAGACTGTGTCTCAAAAAAAAAAAGCAGCACCCGTAGCCTGTGGGGAGGGCGCCGGCCACATACACCAGAATTGGCAAGTTCAAACCGGACCTGGCCAGCTAAAGGAACAATGACAATTGCAACATGGTGGCTCACACCTGTAATCCTAGAATTCTGGGAGGCCAAGGTGGGTGGATTGCCCTGAGCTCAGAGGTTCGAGACCAACCTGAGCCCGAGTGAGACCCCTCTCTATAAAAAAGAAGCCAGGCATTTTGTTTTGCAGGCGCCTGTAGTCCCAGCTACTTGAGAGGCTGAAGCAAGAGAATCGCTTAAGCCTAAGAGTTAGAGGTTACTTTGAGCTATGATGCCACAGCAGTCTACTGAGGGCCACAAAGTGAGACTCTGTCTCAATAGAAAGAAAGAAAGAAAAAGAAAGAGAGAGAGAGAGAGAAAAGAAAAGGAAAGAAAGAAAAGAAAAAAATAGGGGTGCCTGTGGCTCAGAGAGTAGGGCGCTGGCCCCATATACCGAGGGTGGCAGGTTCAAACCTGGCTCCAGCCAAACGGCAACAAAAAATAACCAGGAGTTGTGGCAGGAGCCCGTGGTCCCAGCTACTCGGGAGGCTGATGCAAGAATCGCCTAAGCCCAAGAGCTGGAGGTTACTGTGACCTGTGACATGGCACTGTACCAAGGGCAACAAAGTAAGACTTTTTTTTTTTTTTAGAGACAAAGCCGGGCATTGTGGCAGGTGTCTGTAGTCCCAGCTATTTGGGAGGCTAAGGTAAGAGAATTGCTTAAGCCCAAGAGTTTGAGGTTGCTGTGAGGTGTGATGCTACAGCAACTAGCTACAGAGGGTGACATAGTGAGACTCTGTCTCAAAATAAAACAAAAAAAGAATGGTGGCCTTCTCTAGTGATCTTATTAACTCATAGGATATGTTAGCCAGGGCCAGAGAAACAGAATCAACAGTACATAGATAAATAGATTTAGAAGTTTATTTATTTATTTATTTGGAGACAGAGTTTCAAGCTATTGCCCTGGGTAGAGTGCTGTGGCGTCACAGCTAACAGCAACCTCAAACGCTTGGGTTGAAGCAATTCTCTTGCTTCAGCCTCCCAAGTGGCTGGGACTACAGTCTTTTGGTTGTAGTTGTCATTGTTATTTGGCAGGCCTGGGCTGGATTCAAACCTGCCAGCTTCGGTGTATGTGGCTGGCACCCTAGCCGCTGTGCTATAAGTGCCAAGCCTATTTATTTATTTATTTATTTATTTTTTGTAGAGACAGAGTCTCGCTTTATGGCCCTTGGTAGAGTGCCGTGGCGTCACACAGCTCACAGCAACCTCCACCTTCTGAGCTTAAGCGATTCTCTTGCCTCAGCCTCCTGAGTAGCTGGGACTACAGGCGCCCACCACAGCACCCGGCTATTTTTTTTGTTGCAGTTTGGCCGGGGCTGGGTTTGAACACGCCACCCTCGGCATATGGGGCCGGCGCCCTACTCACTGAGCCACAGGCGCCGCCCAAGCCTATTTATTCATTTATTTACTTATTTTTAAGACAGAGACTTTCTCTGTTGCCTACACTAGAGTGCAGTGGTAAAATCATAATTCATTGCAGGCTTCAAATTTCTGGGCTTAAAACGATCCTGCTGTCTCAGCCTCCCAAGTAGCTAGGACTATAGTCATACCTCACTATGCCCAGCTAATTGTCTTATTTTTTGATAGAGACACGGTCTCATTACATTGTTCAAGTTAGTATCAAACTCCTGGGCTCAAGCAATCCTCCCACCTCAATCTCCCAGAGTGCTAGGATTACAGGCCTTAGAAAGGTTTAATTTTTCTTGCAAGGGTAGGGACAGAGTCTCACTCTGTTGCCCAGGGTAAAGTGCCCTAGCGTCATAGCTCATAGCAACTTTACACTCCTGGGCTCAAGTGATCCTCTTGCCTTAGCCTCCTAAGTAGCTGGAATTACAGGTGCCCGCCACAATGCCTGGCTAGTTTTTTCTATTTTCAGTAGAGACAGGGTCTCCCTCTTGTTCAGGCTGTTCTTGAACTCCAGAGCTCAGGCAGTCTACTCACCTTGGCCTCCCATATTGCTAGCATTACAGGTGTGAGCCACTGTACTTGGCTTGAGGCTTAAAATTAAAAGATTACCCAAGTTCATTATATAAAGGTGTAAAATACATCCCCTTAAGTTGCTACTGTAAGGTGGATACATGTTTAGTAATATCTTC
Organism: Nycticebus coucang; assembly: GCF_027406575.1. Taxonomy (NCBI): domain Eukaryota; kingdom Metazoa; phylum Chordata; class Mammalia; order Primates; family Lorisidae; genus Nycticebus; species Nycticebus coucang. The sequence continues at coordinate 64,767,453 of NC_069782.1, read as the reverse complement.
AAACCATCCTTGGAAGATGAAATCATTTATTAACAAAACATGGATTTATTAATCAAACATGGCCTATTGCCCTCAAATCCATGCCTCACAAGAAAGTGATTTTTCTAAACCTAGTAGTCAGATGTATACTGCAGAAAATAAGAGGGAGAGGGCAGGGCCTGTGGCTCAGTGGGCAGGGCACCGGCCCCATATACCGAGGGTGGCAGTTTCAAACCCAGCCCTGGCCAAACTGCAAACAAACAAACAAAAATAGCCGGTCTGAATTATGACACATTGGGTCTCCATTAAGAATAATCAACATCTCGGCTTGGCACCTGTAGTATAGTGATTATGGCGCCAGCCACATACACCGAGACTGGTGGGTTCAAACCTGGCCTGGGCCAGCTAAACAACAATGACAACTGCAACAAGAAAATAGCTGGGCATTGTGGCGGGGTCTTGTGGTTCCAGCTACTTGGGGGGCTGAGGCAGGAGAATTGCTTAAGCCTAGGAATTTGAGGTTGCTGTGAGCTGTGACACCACATCACTCTACCAAGGGTGACATAGTGACACTCTGTCTCAAAAAAAAAAAAAAGAATAATCAACATCTAAGGCACAATAATTGCTTTAAAAAAAAAGAGTGATCAATAGCCAGGCATGGTAGGTTCAGGCCTATACTCCTAACACTGTGGGAGAGGGAGGCAGGAGGATCCCTTGAACTCAGGAGTTCAAAACAAGCCTAAGCAAAAACAAGACCCTGTTACTACTGAAAACAGAAAAAACTGAGCGCCTGTGGCTCAGTGAGTAGGGCTTTGGCCCCATATACTAAGGGTGGTGGGTTCAAACCCTGCCCCGGCCAAACTGCAACAAAAAATAGCTCGGTGCTACAGCGGGTGCCTATAGTCCCAGCTACTCGGGAGGCTGAGGCAAAAGAATCACCTAAGCCCAGGAGTTGGAGGTTACTGTGAGCTGTGACGCCACAGCACGCTACTGAGGGCAACAAAGTAAGACTCTGTCTCTAAAAAAAAAAAATGAAAATAGAAAGATTAGCCAAGCATGGTGGCAGGCACCTATAGTCCCAGATACTCGGGAGGCTGAGGCAGCAGGATTACTTGAACCCAGGCGTTTGAGGTTGCTGTGAGCTAGACTGACACCACAGCACTGTAGCCTGGGCAACAGAGTAAAGAGTCTATCTCAAAAATTAAAAAAGATGTTCGGAGCCTGTGGTTCAAGCAGCTAAGGTGCCAGCCACATACACCTGAGCTGGCGGGTTCGAATCCAGCCCAGGCCTGCCAAACAACAATGACAGCTGCAACCAAAAAATAGCCAGGCGTTGTGGCAAGCTCTTGTGGTCCCAGCTACATGGGAGGCTGAGGCAAGAGAATCGCTTAAGCCCAGGAGTTGGATGTTGCTGTGAGCAGTGATGCCATAGCACTCTACCCAGGGCGACAGCTTGAGGCTCTGTCTCAAAAATAAATAAATAAATAAAATTTAAAAAGAAGGCTGGGTGAGATGGTTCATATCTGTAATCCTAGCACACTGGGAGGCCCAGGCAGGTGGATTGCTTGAGCTTAGGGGTCCAAGACCAGCCTGAGCCAGAATGAGACCCCCATCTTTACTAAAAAAATAGAAAAAGAAACTAGCCAGGAGTAATAGTACACATCTATAGTCTCAACTGCTCCAGAGGCTGAGACAAAAGTATTGCTCAAGCCCAATAGTTTGAGGTTGCTGTGAGGTATGATGCCACGGCACTCTACCTAGAGTTATAGAGACTCTCAAAAAAAATAAAGAAAGAAAATAGGATGGCACCTGTGGCTCAGTGAGTAGGGCACCGGCCCCATATACCGAGGATGGCAGGTTCAAACCCAGCCCCGGCTGAACTGCAACCAAAAAATAGCCGGGCGTTGTGGCGGGCGTCTGTAGTCCCAGCTACTGGGGAGGCTGAGGCAGGAGAATCGAGGAAGCCCAAGAGCTGGAGGTTGCTGTGAGTCCTGTGACATCATGGCACTCTACCAAGGGCGGTAAAGTGAGACTCTGTCTCTACAAAAAAAAAGAAAAGAAAAAGTGGGCGGCGCCTGTGGCTCAGTCGGTAAGGCACTGGCCCCATATACCGAGGGTGATGGGTTCAAACCCGGCCCCAGCCAAACTGCAACCAAAAAATAGCCGGGCGTTGTGGCGGGCGCCTGTAGTCCCAGCTACTCGGGAGGTTGAGGCCAGAGAATCGCTTAAGCCCAGGAGTTGGAGGTTGCTGTGAGCTGTGTGAGGCCACGGCACTCTACCAAGGGCCATAAAGTGAGACTCTCTCTCTACAAAAAAAAAAACAGAAAAAGTAGCACTGTGGCGGGCGCCTGTAGTCCCAGCTGCTCAGGAGGCTGAGGCAAGAGAATCAAGTAAGCCCAAGAGCTAGAGGTTGCTGAGTCCTGTGACGTCATGGCACTCTACCAGGGGTGGTAAAGTGAAACTCTGTCTCTACAAAAAAAAAAGAAAGAAAGAAAAAGTAGCCAGGCATCACGATGGTTGGCTGTAGTCCCAGCTACTCTGGAGGCTGAAGCAAGAGGATCACTTGAGCCTAACAATTTGAGGTAGCTGTGAGCTACGGTGATGCCATGGCATACTATCCAGAGCAACAGAGAGAGTCTTTGTCTCAAAAATAATAATAAATAGGGCGGCGCCTGTGGCTCAGTCAGTAGGCTGCCAGCCCTATATACCGAGGGTGGTGGGTTCAAACCTGGCCCTGGCCAAACTGCAACCAAAAAATAGCTGGGCATTGTGGCGGGCACCTGTAGTCCCAGCTACTTGGGAGGCTGAGGCAAGAGAATCATCTAAGCCCAGGAGTTGGAGGTTGCTGTGAGCTGTGTGATGCCATGGCACTCTACCAAGGGTGATAAAGTGAGACTCTGTCTCTATAAAAATAAATAAATAAATAAAGAGAAAAAAAGAGGCGCGGCACCTGTGGCTCAAGCGGCTAAGGTGCCAGCCACATACACCTTAGCTGGCCGGTTCAAATCCAGCCCGGGCCCACCAAACAACAATGACGGCTGCAACCAAAAAATAGCCAGGCATGCATCGTGGCGGGCGCCTGCAGTCCCAGCTACTTGGGAGGCGGAGGCAGGAGAATCGATTGAGCCCTGGAGTTGGAGGTTGCTGTGAGCTGTGATGCCACGGCACTCTACCCAGGGTGACAGCTTGAGGCTCTGTCTCAAAAAAAATAAAAATAAAAAATATAGAGAAAAAAAGAGAAAGAATAATCAACAATGTTTTGGGTTTTGTTGGGAATTTGCTGTGGCATCATAGCTCACAGCAACCTCAAATTCTTGGGCTTACGCGATTCTCTTGCCTCAGCTTCCCTAGTAGCTGGGACTACAGGCATCTGCCACAATGGCCGGCTATTTTCTTGTTGCAGTTGTCATTGTTGTTTAGCTGGCCAGAGCCAGGCTCAAACCCTCCAGCCTCGGTGCATGTGGCTGGCGCTGTAACCACTGTGCCACGGGCTCTGACCCAGGATTTGGGGGTATTGTTTTGTTTTGTTTTTGAGACAGGGTCTCACTCTGTCCCGTGGGCTAGAGTGCAGTGGCATCATCATGGCTCACTGCAACCTCAAACTCCTAGGCTCAAGTGATCCTCCTGCCTCAGATTCCCAAGCAGCTGGGACTATAGGTGTTCACCACCAAATCTGGTTATTTTTCCTATTTTTTGTAAAGAAAAGGTCTCACTCTTGCTCAGGTTAGTCTTTTTTTCTTTTTTTTTGAGACAGAATCTCAAGCTGTCACCCTGGGTGGAGTGGCATGGCATCATAGCTCACAACAAGTTCAAACTTGGGCTCAAGAGATCTTCTTGCTTCACTTTTTCTTTCTTTTTTGCCTTGGGCTGGGTTTGAACCCACCACCTCCGGCATATGGGACCGGCGCCCTACTCCTTGAGCCACAGGCACCACCCCTTGCTTCACTTTTTCTAATTTTTTAGTAGCGATAGCATGCGGGGTGGTCTTGATTTTGCTCAGGCTGGTCTCGACCTTGTGAGCTCAAGCAGTCTACCAGACTAAACCTCCCAGAGTGCTAGGATTACAGGTGTGAGCCACCATACCTGGCCAACTCGGGCTAGTCTTGAACTCCTGGGTTCCACAATCCTCCTGCCTCTTCCTCCCAAAGTGCTGTGACTACGTTGTGAGCCACCATGCCCTGCCAAAAATGTGTTTTATATATACAGTTGCCTGTCTGTACATGTGAATTCAACATCTGGAGATGCAACCAACCACAGATTGAAAATATTTGAAAAAAAAAATTACATCTGTACTAAGCATGTACATACTTTTCTCTTGTCATTATTCCCTACAACAACTACTTACATAGTACTTACACGTTGTATTAGGTATTATAAGTAATGTGGAAATGACAAAGCATATGAAAGAATGTGCATAGGTTATATGCAAATATGACACCATTTTATACCCAGGACTTGAGCATCTGAAAATTTTGGTACTGCAGGAGGCCCTGGAACCAATTCCCCAAAGATACTAAGGGATGAATGTGTATCTGTGCATGTGTATGTATGCATAAATATACATGTATACATTCATATATTGTTCAACTTACCATGGGGTTACATCCAAATAAACTGATTCTAAATTGAAAATATATAAGTTGAAAATGCATTTAGGTGTGGAGCTGTAGGTCACACTTGTAATCTCAGTACTTTGGGAAACTGAAGTGGGAGGATCATTTGAGCCCAGGACTTCAAAGCTACAGTGACCTGCACTCCACTGCACTCTAGCCTGTGTGGCAGAGACACTGTCTTTGAAAAGTAAATATGGCTGGGCTCAGTGGCTCATGCCTGTAATCTCAGCACTTGGGAGGCCGAGGAGAGTGGATTGCCTGAGCTCACAGGTTCGAGACCAGCCTGAACCAGAGAGAGACCTCATCTCTGAAAATAGCCAGGTGTTGGGCGGCGCCTGTGGCTCAAGGAATAGGGCGCCGGTCCCATATGCCGGATGTGGTGGGTTGAGGCCCAGCCCCGGCCAAAAAAGAAAATAGCCAGGTGTTGTGGCAGCACCTGTAGTCCCAGCTACTTGGGAGGCTGAGGCAAGAGAATCACTTAAGCCCAAGAGTTAGGGTTGCTGTGAGCTATGATGTCATGGCACTCTACCAAGGGGGACAAAGTGATACTCTGTTCTCCCCAAAAATAAAAAAAGTAAATACATTAAAGAGAAAAAAAACAAAATGTATTTAAGACACCTAACCTCCTGAACATCATAGCTTTGCCTATCCTACCTTAATTACGCTGCTCAGAACAATTACATTATCCTGCCATTAGGCAAAATCATCTATCACAAAGCCTATTTTATGACAAACTGTTGAATATCTTATGTAATTTCTTTCTTCTTTGTCACCCTCAGTAGAGTGCTGTGGTGTCACAGCTCACAGAAACCTCAAACTCTTGGGCTTAAGCAAGTCTCTTGCCTCAGCCTCCTGAGTAGCTAAGCATACAGGCACCAGCCACAGAACTCAGCTTTCTTTTTTTTTTTTGAGATGGGGGGTCTAGCTCTTGTTCAGGCTGGTCTCAAACTCATGAGTTCAGGCAATCCACCCACCTCAGCCTCCCAAGAGCTGGGATTACAGGCATGAGCCACCTCGCCCGGCTTTCTTCTTCTTCTTCTTCTTCTTCTTCTTCCTTCTTCTTCTCCCTTCTTCTCCTCCTCCCTCCTCCTCCTCCCTCTCTCCCTCTCCCTCTGTCCTTCTCTCTCCCTCTTCCTCTTTCCCTCTCCTCCTCCTCCTCCTTCTTCTCCTCCTTCCTTCTTTTTTTTTTTGAGACAGAGTCTCACTCTGTCACCCTCGGTAGAGTGCTGTGGTGTCCCAGCTCACAGAAACCTCAAACTCTTGGGCTTAGGGGATTCTCTTGCCTCAGCCTCCCAAGTAGCCGGGACTACAGGTGCCCGCCACAGCACCCACCTATTTTCTGTTGTTGTTGCAGTTGTCATTGTTTTAGCTGGCCTGGGCCAGTTTGAACCCACCAGCCTCAGTGTATGTGGCCGGCACCCTACCCACTGAGCTATGGGCGCCACCCATGCCCGGCAATTTTTAGGACAAGGTCTCACCCTTGCTCAGTCTGGTCTCAAATCCGTGAGCTCAGGCAATCCACCTACCTCAGTCTCTCAAGAGTGCTAGGATTACAGGCGTGAGCCACCTCTCCCAGCATGTTTCTTTCTTTTGACAAAATAAAGTTGGCCATATGGAGTATGTGTGTTTTGGGGTTGCTTTTGTTCTTGTTTTTTTTTTAGGACAGAGTCTTTCTTTGTCACCACCTGTGCTAGTGTTCAGTGGCTTCAGCTCATATCACAGCAACCTCAAACTCCTGGGCTCAAGTGATCTTCCTGGCTGAACTTCCCTAGCAGCTGGAAGTACAGGCGCCACCACAACAGCTAGCTAGTTTTTCCATTTTAGTAGAGACAGGGGCTCCCTCTTGCTCAGGCTGGTCTCAAATCTGAGCTCAAGTGATCCTCCTGCCTCAGCCTCTCAGAGTGCTACGATTAAAGATGTGAGCCACCACATCAGGCTAGGGAGTGTGTCTTAATCTGCTTAGGTTGCTATAATGAATGTAGACCAGGGAATTTACAAACAATAGAAATTGCTCAGTTCTAGAAGATAGGAAGTGCAAGATCAAGGTGCCAGTAGATTTGATGTTGGGTGAAAGCCTGTTCCTCCTTGGTGGCACTGTTTATGTGTCCTCACATGGCTGAAGGGCAGAAAAGTTCCTTCAGGCCACTTTTAGCAGAGCACCAGAACCATTTAGGAGGATTTCACCCTCATGACTTCCCACCCCAACTCTTTTTATTTTTTATTTATTTAATTAATTAATTTATTATTGTTGGGGATTCATTGAGGGTACAATAAGCCAGGTTACACTGATCCCACCCCAACTCTTAATACCACAATAGAGGCTGGGCATGGTGGCACCTGTAATCCTGGCACTAGCAATAATCCTAGCTCTAAGAGGCAGAGGCAGGTGGCCTGAGTTGAGGTGAGACTCCCCCTTCCAAAAATAGAAAAAACTAGCTGGGCCTTGTGGTGGATGCCTATAGTCCCAGCTACTCACTACAAGAGGGTAGCTGGAGTTTAAGGTTGCTGGGAGCTATGATACCACGGCACTCTACCCAGGGCACAGAGAGAGACTCTGTCTCAAACCCCACCCAAAAACAAAACAAAAGAAAAAATATACAATGGAGGCTGGGTGAGGTGGCTCATGCCTATAATCCCAGCACTTGGGATTTTTAATAAAATTTTAGGTCTGCTGGCGGCGCCTGTGGCTCAGTGAGTAGGGCGCCAGCCCCATATGCCGAGGGTGGCGGGTTCAAACCCAGCCCCGGCCAAACTGCAACCAAAAAATAGCCGGGCATTGTGGCGGGCGCCTGTAGTCCCAGCTACTCGGGAGGCTGAGGCAAGAGAATCGCTTAAGCCCAGAAGTTGGAGGTTGCTATGAGCTGTGTGATGCCATGGCACTCTACCGAGGGCCATAAAGTAAGACTCTGTCTCTACAAAAAAAAAAAAAAAAAACTGATTTAACTTTTATTCTAGAATTTTATATTCCATGTAAGATATTTAGGAGATAGCAAAAAGAAAACATAAGCCATTCTCCCACCATCCAGAAGCAATCACTGCTGGTTCTCATCTATCTAGCAGTCTTGTCCTCTGCCTGACAGTGTGATCTTGCACTGAGGTCATGTGCATGTCTGACTGCCACCCAAGAGGAGGTTGCATTGTGTAGAGTTCTAAATAGGTGGAGTCCTTTGGTAGGATCCTTTTTTTTTTTGAGACAGAGTCTCACTTTATTGCCCTGGGTAGAGTGCTGTGGGTCACAGCTCATAGCAACCTCCAACTTCTGGGCTTAGGTGATTCTCTTGTCTCAGCCTCCAGAGTAGCTGGGACTACCACCCTTGGTATATGGGGCCGGCACCCTACTCACTGAGCCACAGGTGATGCCTTTTTTTTTTTTTTTTTTTTTGTAGAGACAGAGTTTCACTTTATGGCCCTAGGTAGAGTGCCATGGCATCACACAGCTCACAATAACCTCCAACTCCTGGGCTTAAGCGATTCTCTTGCATCAGCCTCCCGAGTAGCTGGGACTACAGGCGCCCGCCACAACGCCCAGCTATTTTTTTGTTGTTGTTGTTGTTGTTGCAGTTTGGCCGGGGCTGGGTTTGAACCCGCCACCCTCAGTATATGCGGCCGGCACCTTACCGACTGAGCCACAGGTGCCGCCCTTTTTCCTTTTTTTTGAGACAGAGTCTCAAGCTGTCACCCTGGGTAGAATGCTGTGGCATCATAGCTCACAGTTACCTAAAATTCTTGGGCTCAAGAAATCCTCATGCCTCAGTTTCTTAATTTTTAGTAGAGATAGGGGCTTGCTTTTACCTAGGCTGGTCTCAAACTCATAGGCTCAAGCTACCCACGGCCCCGGCCTCCTGAAGTGCTCATCCTGAGGATGAGGCTATAAGAGTGCCTGGGCTCACCCGGCACAGGTAAATGTCGATGGACTCAAGCCATCTTGCTCGCCACTCACGACTCTGTGCCTCCTTCCTTCTAACACATTTTAATTCCCAATAGGAGAAAAATCATTATATTGCCTCTCTTTTGCATCCTGTAAAAACTGACCAGGAGAGTAAGAGATCCCTTTTCTACACAGCTCAGTTAAAATCCTAAAATCAGGGGTGGCGCCTGTGGCTTAGTGAGTAGAACACTGGCCCAATATACCAAGGGTGGTGAGTTCAAACCTGACCTCAGCCAAACTGCAACAAAAAATAGCTGGGCATTGTGGCAGGTGCCTGTAGTCCCAGCTACTCAGGAGGCTGAGGCAAGAGAATCGCCTAAGCCCGAGAGCAGGAGGTTGCTGTGAGCTGTGAGGCCACTGCACTCTACCAAGGGCGACAAAGTGAGACTCTGTCTCTAAAAATAAATAAATCCTAAAATTATCTTAGCTCAGTGGCAGAAAGGGTGAGCCTGGGTCATGAAGAGAGATTAAAGGATGATTATGGACTTTTCTCATGAAGCTCAACAGTTTGGGACCTGAGGTAGCTCTTGCAATCCTGAGGGACAGGCACAGCTTGGTTGGTGGCAAATAGACCATACCTTTTGCTGGTAGTTACGAGGAGTTTACCCTTCACTCCCAAACCTTTCCTCAATGAATTAACAGGACAACTGGTGAGGGTGAAACTTCAGTGGGGAGTACAGGGCTAACTGGTATCTGCAGATGGCTGTATATATTTCTAGACCATAAAGATGTGTTTTTATTTATTTTACTTTATTTTTTTAGAGACAGAGTTTGACTCCATCACCCTCCGTAGAGTTCTGTGGCCTCACAGCTCACAGCAACCTACAGCTCTTGGGCTTAAGTGATTCTCTTGCCTCAGCCTCCCAAGTAGCTGGGACTACAGGCACTCGCCACAACGCCTGGCTATTTTTTGGTTGTGGTTATCATTGTTGTTTGGCAGGCCCGGGGTGAGGTTCGAACCTGCCAGTTCCGGTGTATGTGGCTGGCACCCTAGCCGCTGAGCTACAGGCGCTAAGCCAGCTTTTATTTATTTTTTATTTTGGGGAATTCATTGAGGGTACAAAGAACCAGGTTACACTGCTTGCATTTGTTAGGTGAAGTCCCTCTTATAATTGCATCCCACCCCCAAGAGGTGTGTCACACACCTTGATACCCCACCCACTTCCCTCCTTCCCTCTCTCTGCTTCCCTATTCCCTGCCCCTTGCCATGTACTAGCATCAGTTGTCCTCATATCAGAATTAAGTACAATGGATTCTTTTTTTTTTTTTTGAGACAGAGCCTCAAACTGTTGCCCTGGGTAAAGTGCCGTGGCATCACAGCTCACAGCAACCTCCAACTCCTGGGCTCAAGTGATTCTCCTGCCTCCACTTCCCAAGTAGCTGGGACTACAGGCACCACCACAATGCCCGGCTATTTTTTGGTTGCAGCCATCATTATTGTTTGGCAGGCCCGGGCTGGATTCAAACCCACCAGCTCAGGTGTATGTGGCTGGCATCTTAGCCACTTGAGCCATAGGCGCCAAAGCCAGTATATTGGATTCTTACTTTTCCATTCTTGTGATACTTTACTAAGAAGAATGTGTTCCATCTCCATCCAGGTTAATACAAAAGATGTAAAGTCACCATCTTTTTTAGTGTCTGAATAGTATTCTATGGTATACACACACCACAGCTTGTTAATCTGTGCTTGGATTGGTGGGCATTTAGATTGTTTCCACAGTTTGGCGATTGTAAATTGAGCTGTGATAAACAGTCTAGTGCAAATGTCCTTATGATAAAATGATTTTTTTTTTCTTCTGGGTAGATGCCCAGTAATGGGATTGCAGGATCAAATGGGGCGGGGGGGTCTAGTTTGAGTTAAGATTTGTTTTTCTTCTTCTTTTTTTTTTTTGGCAGTTTGGCCAAGGCTGGGTTTGAACCCACCACCTCTGGCTTATGGGGCTGGCGCCCTACTCCTTTGAGCCACAGGTACCACCCAAGATTTTTTTTTTTTTTTTTTGTAGAGACAGAGTCTCACTGTACCGCCCTCGGGTAGAGTGCCGTGGCGTCACACAGCTCACAGCAACCTCTAACTCTTGGGCTTACGCGATTCTCTTGCCTCAGCCTCCCGAGCAGCTGGGACTACAGGTGCCCGCCACAATGCCCAGCTATTTTTTTTTGTTGTTGCAGTTTGGCTGGGGCTGGGTTTGAACCCGCCACCCTCAGCATATGGGGCCAGCGCCCTACTCACTGAGCCACAGGCGCCGTCCCCCGAGATTTGTTTTTCAAAAAAAAGATCATTGTGTGTTCAAGGTACAAGTGTTACTGTAATTCAGAAGGATTTCCGTGGTGGGGTATGATAGCTTATGACTGTAATCCCAGTACTCTGAGAGGCCAAGGCCAGTGGGAAGACCAACCTAAGCAAGATGTCATCTCTACTAAAAATGGAAAAACTGGCCAGGCACGGCTGCTCACACCTGTATTTCTAGCACTGTGGGAGGCAGGTGGATTGCCTGAGCTCACAGGTTGGAGACCAACTTGAGCAAGAGCAAGACCCCATCTGTAAAAATAGCCGGGCATTGTGGTGGGCGCCTGTAAGTCCCAGCTACTTGGGAGGCTGAGGTAAGAGAATCACTTGAGCCCAAGAGTTTGAGGTTGCTGTGAGCTATGACACCATGGCATTCTCTTGAGGGCAACAAAATGAGACTTGTTTTTTTTTTTGAGACAGAGCCTCAAACTGTCACCCTGAGTAGAGTGCCGTGGCATCACAGCTCGCAGCAACCTGAAACTCCTGTGTTCAAGCGATTCTCTTGCCTCCGCCTCCCAAGTAGCTGGGACTACAGGTACCTGCCACAACGCCCAGCTATTTTTTGGTTGTAGTTGTCATTATTGTTTGGCAGGCCCGGGTTGGATTCGAACTCTCCAGCTCAGTTATATGTGGCTGGCGCCTTAGCCACTTGAGCCACAGGCGCAGAGCCAAAGTGAGACTTCTTTTTTTTTTTTTTTTTTTTTTTTGTAGAGACAGAGTCTCACTTTATGGCCCTCGGTAGAGTGCCGTGGCCTCACACAGCTCACAGCAACCTCCAACTCCTGGGCCTAGGCAATTCTCTTGCTTCAGCCTCCCGAGTAGCTAGGACTACAGGCGCCCGCCACAACGCCCAGCTATTTTTTGGTTTGCAGTTCAGCCGGGGCCGGGTTTGAACCCGCCACCCTCGGTATATGGGGCCGGCGCCTTACCGACTAAGCCACAGGCGCCGCCCAAAGTGAGACTTCTTAAAATAATAAAATAAAAATAGAAAAACTAGCCAGCCATAATACTGCATACCTGTGCTGGCTACTCAGTAGGCTGAGGGAAGAGCCCAAGAGTTTTTTTGGTTGCTGTGAGCTAGGATGATGGCACTCCAACCAGGGTGACAGAGTGAGACCCTGTCTCACAAAAAAAAAAAAAAAAAAGGATTTACCTTAATTATTAGCATGATATTTCAGTGCCTGAGGGTTAGGAAAACCTAACAGTGCCAAGCTACTCATCCCTCACCCATCCTTGACAGCCGCCTCGTCATTCTTTTTTTTTTTTAAGAGATAGAGTCTCACTTTGTTGCCCTCAGTAGAGTGCCATGGCGTCACAGCTCACAGCAACCTCCAGCTCTTGGGCTTAGGTGATTCTTTTGCCACAGGCTCCTGAGTAGCTGGGACTACAGGCACCGGCCACAATGCCCGGCTATTTTTTTTTTTTTTGCAGTTTTTTTTGGCTGGGGCCGGGTTTGAACCTGCCACCTCTGGTACACGGGGCCAGTGCCCTACCTCTGGTACATGGGGCCAGTGCCCTACTCCTTGAGCCACAGGTGCCTCCCCTATATATTTTTTTTTTTTTAAGAGAGAAACAGAGGCATGATTATAGGTCATGAGACTACAGTTGCATGCCATCAGGCCTGGATAATTTTTTTTTTTTTTTTTTTTTAGTTTTTGGCCGGGGTTGGGTTTGAACCCGCCACCTCCGGTATATGGGGCTGGTGCCCTACTCCTTTGAGCCACAGGTACCACCCAATGTTTTTTTTTTTAATTTTTTATTGTTGGGGATTCATTGAGGGTACAATAAGCCAGGTTACACTGATTGCAATTGTTAGGTAAAGTGAATTTTTTTTTTTTTTTGAGACAGAATCTCACTATGTCACCCTCAGTAGAGTGCCGTGGCTTCACAGCTCACAGCAACCTCAAACTCTTGGGCTTAATCGATTCTCTTGCCCCAGCCTCCCAAGTAGCTGGGACTACAGGTGCCCACCACAACACCCAGCTATATTTTTGTTGTAGTTGTCATTGTTGTTTAGTAGGCCCTGGGCCAGGTTTGAACTTGCCAGCCCTGGTGTATGTGGCCAGTGCCCTAACTACTGAGCTACAGGCGCCAAGCCCAGCCTGGCTAATTTTTCTTCTTATTTTGTAACAATGGGGTTTCACCATGTTGTCCAGGCTGGTCTTGAATTCCTAGGCTCAATAGATCCTCCCACCTCAGCCTCTCAAAGTGCTGGGATTACAGGCGTGAGCCACTTTGCCTAGCTATATTCTGAAATGTTTAAATCCTTCTGAGGTTTTGTTTGTTTGTTTTTGAGACAGTCTCACTCTGTTGCCCAGGCTAGAGTGCCATGCCATCAGCCTAGCTCACCTCAATGTCCTGGGTTCTAGTGTTCTTTTGCTTCAACCTCCTGAGTAGCTGGGAGTATAGATGCCCTACACAATTCCCAACTAATTTTTCTATTTTTGGTAGAGACAAGGTCTTGATCTTGCTCAGGCTTGTCTTAAACACCTAAGCTGAAGGCGCCCTCTCAACTCAGCCTCCTAAGAGTGCTAGAATTACAGACATGAGCTATTGTGCTCAGTTTTAAGTTTCCTTTGCTAAACCTTAAGATGATTCTTGCTGTTTCCTTTTCGAGCTTGAAGTTAAAAACAAACATAACCGAAGATAATACTAGATTTCTTTTTTTTTTTTGTAGAGACAGAGTCGCACTGTACCACCCTCGGGTAGTGTGCCGTGGCGTCACACAGCTCACAGCAACCTCTAATTCTTGGGCTTACACGATTCTCCTGCCTCAGCCTCCCGAGCAGCTGGGACTACAGGCGCCCGCCACAACGCCCAGCTATTTTTTTTGTTGCAGATTGGCCGGGGCTGGGTTTTGAACCCGCCACCCTCGGCATACGGGGCTGGCGCCCTACTCACTGAGCCACAGGCCCTGCCAATACTAGATTTCTATACATAGAAAACAATTTCAAAAGTGGCCCTTATGTAAACAGACAATTCTAAGGAGGATACAATTCAAAGACAGATGTACAAGAATATTCATTATATTGGACAGTGCCTGTGGCTCAGTGAGTAGGATGGTGGCCCCACATACCGAGGGTTGCAGGTTCGAACTTGGCCCCGGCCAAACAAAAAAATAGCCGTGCATTGTGGTGGGTGCCTGTAGCCCCAGCTACTGGGGAGGCTGAGGCAAGAGCTGGAGGTTGCTGTGAGCTGTGATGCCACAGCACTCTACCGAGGGTGACAAAGTGAGACTCTCTCTTAAAAAAAAAAAAAGAATTTTCATTATAGTCATCTATAGAAAGATTTAGCCAGTAAGAAAATAAAAAAAATTTTTTTTGAGACAGAGCCCTGGGTACAATGCTATGGCATCATAGTTCATAGCAACCTCAAACTCCTGGGTTCAAACAATCCTCTTGCTTCAACCTCCCAAGTATCTGGGAATACAGGCACCCACCACAAGGCCCAGCTAGTTTTTCTAGTTTTAGTAGAGACAGGATCTCACCCTTGTTCAGGCTGGGCTAGAACTCGTGAGGTCAAGCAATCCACCTGCCTTGGCCTCCATGAGTGCTAGAATTATAGGCATAAACCACCATTCCCGGGCAGTGCCCGTGGCTCAGGGTGTAGGGTGCCAGCCCTATATGCCGAGGGTGGCGGGTTCAAACCCAGCCCCGGCCAAACTGCAACAACAAAAAAAATAGCCGGGCGTTGTGGCGGGCGCCTGTAGTCTTAGGAAGCGATTCTCTTGCCTCAGCCTCCTAAGTAGCTAACTGGGAGGCACCAGTCAAAAGGCCCAGGTATTTTTTGTTGTAGTTGTCATTGTTTGATAGGCCCAAGCCGGGTTCGAACCCGCCATTCCCGATGTTATGTGGCCTGTGCCCTAGCTGCTGAGATACAGGCACTGAGCCATCAATTATTATTTATTATGGGTTATGGGAAGTACTGTTGTTTAAGGTAAGTGTTAATCACTATTATTTAAGATAAGGGTTAGTATGGTTCTTACTTTTAACTTTTATGTATGGAACTGTGATTTTGGAAATGAAAGAACAGAATAGCCTTGGAGAGGCTATTCACACTGTTCTCCAGAATCACTGGCCTTCTGACAAAAAGTTTTTGTGGACCTATCCCTGTCTCTGCATATTGGCGGCCAGAACTTTGTCCAGTAACATAAATGCCTGTGTCCCCATAGCTACCACAGAGTGGTATTATCAAGGTTTGGGATTTTGCCTACCTAATGACACAAAATTGGTGGCTCATGGTAGTTTTAACTGGCATTTCTCTTATAAGTGAAGATAAGCATCTTCCCCCCAACCCCCCACCCCCGGAGGTGAAAGTGAGTAATTCATGAGAGGGTGAACATGTTTTTAAAGGTTTTAAAGTGACTTGTATTTGCTTTTGTTTTGCTGTGATGAGGCTGATGACGTCCTCTGCCCATTCTCTCTTTGGTTGTTAATCTTATTTTCTTATTTATTGACACTCTTTTAAAGAGACACGGCTCTCAGTTTGTTGTCTAGGCTGGAATGCAATAGAGTGATCATAGTTCACTGCAGCCTCAAACTCCCAGGCTCAGGCAAAACTGAGTGATCCTTCTCATCTCAGAACTCCAGGAAGGAGTAAGCAGGGGTGGTCTTCTCAAGGGAGGACATTGCCCATCCACAAAGAACTACTCTCAGCCTCCTCTGCTACTAGGAAAGGCACAGAATCCAGGGATGGAGGTAGCCCCATAACCTATTCAGTTCTAAAGCATAGCAAACTGATGCATGTGAGCAGTGGCACCACTTCTGCATGCAACAAAAGGAACTTGAGGCTAGCTGTTGCCATGGGGCTAAGTAAAGTTAAGAAGGCATGTTCTAGGCAGGGCTTATGGCTCACGCCTGTAATCCTAGCCCTCTAGGAGGCTGAGGCAGGTGGATTGCCTGAGCTCTCAGGTTCTAGACCAGCCTGAGCCAGAGCAAGACCCCTGTCTCTGAAAAACAGTTGGGCGTTGTGGCGGGCGCCTGTAGTCCCAACTACTTGGGAGGCTGAGGCAAGAGAATCGCTTCAGCCCAAGTATTTGAGGTTGCTGTGAGCTATAACATCACAGCACTCTACTGACTGTTTCAAACCCCCCCCCCCAAAAAAAACAAGCAAAAAAGGCTCGACGCTTGTAGCTTAAGCGGCTAAGGTGCCAGCCACATACACCAGAGCTGGCGGGTTCGAATTCAGCCCGGGCCTGCCAAACAACAATAACAACTACAACCAAAAAAATAGCCAGGCGTTGTGGCAGCACCTGTAGTCCCAGCTACTGGGGAGGCTGAGGCAAGAGACTCGCTTGAGCCCAGAAGTTGGAGGTTACTGTGACCTGTGATGCCAGGGCACTCTACCCAGGGTGACAGCTTGAGGCTCTGTCTCAAAAAAACAAACAAACAAAAAAAGGTGTTCTCAGAATTGAATCTGTGATCTGTGGTGCCCTCTGCTGGTCTTTCTTTCTTTCTTTTTTTTTTTTTTTTGTAGAGACAGAGTCTCACTTTACTGCCCTCAGTAGAGTGCTGTGGCGTCACACGGCTCACAGCAACCTCCAGTTCTTGGGCTTACGTGATTCGCTTGCCTCAGCCTCCCGAACAACTGGGACTACAGGCACCCGCTACAACGCCTGGCTATTTTTTTTGGTTGCCATTTGGCCGGGGCTGGGTTTGAACCCGCCACCCTCAGTATATGGGGCCAGCGCCCTACTCACTGAGCCACAGGCGCCGCCCTCTCTGCTGATCTTTCTAATCTTAACAGCGGGAAAGATACTTTTCTTTCTTTTTTTTTTTTGAGATGGGAGTTTCACTATGTCACCCTAGGTAGAGTGCCATGGCATCACAGCAACCTCCAACTCTTGGGCTTAGGCGATTCTCTTACGTCAGCCTCCCAAGTAGCTGGGACTACAGGCACCCGCCACAAGGCCCAACCATTTTTTTTTATTGTTGTCATTGTTGTTTAGCAGGCCCTGGCCAGGTTCCAACCCACCAGCCCAGGTGCATTTGGCCAGTGCCTTAACCACTGAGCAACAGGCACCAAGCCAAGAAAGATACTTTTCATACTGAGGACATGATGGACAACTGCCACACCTGCCTGCAAAGTGGAAAGGAGTAAAGCTAATCAAGGATATACCAGGTGGGCCTGGTGGCTCATGCATGTAATCCTAGTACTCTGGGATGTCAAGCCAGGTGGAATGCTTGTGCTCAGGAGTTGAGACCAACCTGAGCAACAGCGACACTCCACCTCGGGATGGGGGAAAAAAAAATAGCAGGGCATTGTGGCAGGTGCCTGCAATCCCAGCTAATCAGGAGGCTAAGGCAAGAAGATCGCTTAAGCCTAGGAGTTTGAGGTTGCTATTAGCTATGTGCCATGACACTCTACCATGGGTAGACAAAATAAGACTCTGTCTCAAAAAAATAAATAAATAAAAATAAAAACTCGGGCGGTGCCTGTGGCTCAGTCGGTAAGGTGCCGGCCCCATATACCGAGGGTGGCGGGTTCAAACCCAGCCCCGGCTGAACTGCAACCAAAAAATAACTGGGCGTTGTGGCGGGCGCCGGTAGTCCCAGCTACTCAGGAGGCTGAGGCAAGAGAATCGCTTAAACCCAGGAGTTGGAGGTTGCTGTGAGCTGTGTGATGCCACGACACTCTACCGAGGGCCATAAAGTGAGACTCTGTCTCTACAAAAAAAAAAAAAAAAAAAGGGAAAAATTCCCCTGTGACAAAAAAAATAAAATAAAATAAAAATAAAAACTCAAAGTTGGGGGTCATGGGAAGGAGGGAGGGGAAAAGAGGAGGAGGGGAGAGGATTGGTGTGCTCACACCTAATGGGCACAATATAAGGGTATATGGCACCCCTTCTGGGTATGGGACACATCTACAAGAGGGACTCTACCAAATAAATGCAAATATTGTAACGTAGCGCCTGTGGCTCAGTGAGTAGGGCGCCGGCCCCATATGCCGAGGGTGGCGGGTTCAAACCCAGGCCCGGCCAAACTGCAACAAAAAAATAGCCGGGCGTTGTGGCAGGCGCCTGTAGTCCCAGCTGCTCGGGAGGCTGAGGCAAGAGAATCGCGTAAGCCCAGGAGTTAGAGGTTGCTGTGAGCCGTGTGACGCCACAGCACTCTACCCGAGGGTGGTACAGTGAGACTCTGTCTCTACAAAAAAAAAAAAAAGTATATATATATAGATATATACACATATACGTATATTTATTTATATTTATTTTAGAGACACAGTCTCACTTTATCACCCTGGGTAGAGGGCCATGGCGTTACAGTTCACAGCAACCTCCAATTCCTGGGCTTAGGAGATTCTCTTGTCTCAGCCTCCAGAGTAGTTGGGACTACAGGCGCCCGCCACAACACCTGGCTACTTATTGTTTTTGCAGTTTGGCTGGGGCCAGGTTTGAACCCGCCACCCTCTGTGTTGGCAACCTGTCCGCTGAGCCACAGGTGCCGCCCGTATATTTATTTATTTATTTATTTATTTATTTATTTTATTTTATTTTTTTTTGGCCGGGGCTAGGTTTGAACCCGCCACCTCCAGCATATGGGACCGGCGCCCTACTCCTTGAGCCACAGGCGCCGCCCCGGCCCGTATATTTAATTTTATTTTTTTGAGACAGAGCCTCAAGCTGTGGCCCTGGGTAGAACGCGGTGGCATCACAGCTCACAGCAACCTTCAACTCGTGGGCTTAAGCGATTCTCTTGCCTCAGCCTCCTGACTAGCTAGGACTACAGGCGCCTGCCACAATGCCTGGCTATTTTTTGGTTGTAGTTGTCATTGTTGTTTGGTGGGCCCAGGGTGGATTAGAACCCGCCAGCTCAGGTGTATGTGGCTGGTACCTTAGCTGCTTGAGCTACAGGCACTGAGCCCGTTTTTTTTTTTCTTCTTTTTGGCTGGGACTGGGTTTGAACATGTCACCTCCAGTATATAGGGCTAGTGCCCTACTCCTTTGAGCCACAGGCACCACCCAGACCTGTATTTTTTATAAAATAATTTTATTTTTTTTCTGGTTTTTTTTTTGGCCGGGGCTGGGTTTGAACCCACCATCTCCGGCATATGAGACCGGCGCCCTACTCCTTGAGCCACAGGCGCCACCCAATTTTATTTTTTTTAATACAGTAAAGGAATGGTCTGAGGAAAATGTTAACTACTATGGCAGGATTTTTCAACATGGAGTCACATTCCACAACTCAAATTAAGAACCAGTGAAGAAAAGAGCATCTAAATTTGTAAAAACAGAAATCCTAAGAAAATAATTCAGTGTGTTTTTCATTTTAATTATCTACTTAGCCTTAAAGAGTTAAAACATTTGTTAAAACACAATGTTTCTGATAATCTTTTTTTTTTTTTGGCTTTTGGCCGGGGCTAGGTTTGAACCCGCCACCTCCAGCAAATGGGACCGGCGCCCTACTCCTTGAGCCACAGGTGCCGCCCGTTTCTGATAATCTTTAAAAAAATAAAAGTAAGATACGTTCGTTAGCTTACTCCTTTCTGCCTGTGGACGCTGCCGAGGAAGCATCGTTAAAGTCTCTCTTCTCACTGCCGTCATGTCTAAGTCAGAGTCTCCTAAAGAGCCCGAACAGCTGCGGAAGCTCTTCATTGGAGGGTTGAGCTTTGAAACGACTGATGAGAGTCTGAGGAGCCATTTTGAGCAATGGGGAACGCTCACAGACTGCGTGGTAATGAGAGATCCGAACACCAAGCGCTCCAGGGGCTTTGGGTTTGTCACATACGCCACCGTGGAGGAGGTGGATGCAGCAATGAATGCAAGGCCACACAAAGTGGATGGAAGAGTTGTGGAACTGAAGAGAGCTGTTTCCAGAGAGGATTCTCAAAGACCAGGTGCCCACTTAACTGTGAAAAAGATCTTTGTTGGTGGCATTAAAGAAGATACTGAAGAACATCACTTAAGAGACTATTTTGAACAGTATGGGAAAATTGAAGTGATTGAAATCATGACTGACCGAGGCAGTGGCAAGAAGAGGGGCTTTGCTTTTGTTACGTTTGATGACCATGATTCTGTGGATAAGATTGTCATTCAGAAATACCATACTGTGAATGGCCACAACTGTGAAGTAAGGAAAGCCCTGTCAAAGCAAGAGATGGCTAGTGCTTCGTCCAGCCAAAGAGGTCGAAGTGGTTCTGGAAACTTTGGTGGGGGTCGTGGAGGTGGTTTTGGTGGAAACGACAACTTTGGCCGTGGAGGAAACTTCAGTGGTCATGGTGGCTTTGGTGGCAGCCGTGGTGGTGGTGGATATGGTGGCAGTGGGGATGGCTACAATGGATTTGGTAACGATGGAAGCAATTTTGGAGGTGGTGGAAGTTACAATGATTTTGGCAATTACAACAATCAGTCATCAAATTTTGGACCTATGAAGGGAGGAAATTTTGGAGGCAGAAGCTCTGGCCCTTATGGTGGTGGCGGCCAATACTTTACCAAACCACGAAACCAAGGTGGTTATGGTGGTTGCAGTAGCTATGGCAGTGGCAGAAGGTTTTAATTATTCCCAGGAAACAAAGCTTAGCAGGAGAGGAGAGCCAGAGAAGTGACAGGGAAGCTGCAGGTTACAACAGATTTGTGAACTCAGCCAAGCACAGTGGTGGCAGGGCCTAGCTGCTACAAAGAAGACATGTTTTAGACAATACTCATGTGTATGGGCAAAAAACTCGAGGACTGTATTTGTGACTAATTGTATAACAGGTTATTTTAGTTTCTGTTCTGTGGAAAGTGTAAAGCATTCCAACAAAGGGTTTTTTTTTTTTTTTTTTGTAGAGACAGGGTCTCACTTTATGGCCCTCGGTAGAGTGCCGTGGCCTCACACACCAACAAAGGGTTTTAATGTACATTTTTTTTTTTTTTTTGCACCCATGCTGTTGATTGCTAAATATAATAGCCTGATCATGACGCTGAATAAATGTGTCTTTTTTTTTTTTAAATAAATAAAAAAAATAAAAGTAAACCACTGGGGCGGCGCCTGTGGCTCAAGGAGTAGGGCGCCGGTCCCATATGCCGGGCCCCGGCCAAAAAAAAAAAAACTAAACCACTGTTCCTTAAATTCTTCTTTTCTGGTAATATTATAGTTTCTTACTGGCCAGACTTGTATTTTTTTTTAATAAGGGAAAACTTGAAAATGTTCGTATTAACGTGTCTTGTAGCCCTGTGAGACAAATACATGTTGGCTCTACTGTTCCCCACACAGCCACACAATGGACTGTGGACACTTTGTGGCAAGTGCTTTAGTATAGTTCCTAATTTTCCTAACAACCCCAATTATAGGTAAGAAACCTTGGGCGGCACTTGTGGCTCAAAGGAGTAGGGCACCGGCCCCATATACCGAGGGTGGCAGGTTCAAACAGGCACTGGCCAAAATGCAAAAAATAGCTGGGCTTTGTGGCGGGCGCCTATAATCCCAGCTACTGGGAGGCTGAGGCAAGATAATGGCTGAAGCCCAGGAGTCGGAGGTTGCTGTGAGGTATGACGCCATTGCATTCTACCCAGGGCGACAGCTTAAGGCTCTGTCTCAAAAACAAAAAAAAGAGTTTGAATCTTGGGTCTGCCATAGCCTTGAAAAAATAACAAACTTTCTGAATCTTTTTTTTTTTTTTTTTTGAGACAGAGTCTCACTTTGTCACCCTTGGTAGAGTGTGAGACGTCACAGCTGACAGCAACCTCCAGCTCTTAGGCTTAGGTGATTCTCTTGCCTCAGCCTCCAGAGTAGCTGGGACCACAGGCGCCCGCCACAACACCTGGCTATTTTTTGTTGCAGTTTGGCCAGGGCCGGGTTTGAACCCGCCACCCTCGGTAGATGGGGTTGGCGCCCTACTCACTGAGCCACAGGCGCCACCCAAACTTCCCGAATCTTAAGGTTTTTCCTCTGGTAAAATGGAAATGCTGACTTAAAAGACACTCCCCTGCTCTTTTAAGAAATAACAGTATAAAAATTAACATGTGTGCAATGCTTTCATATTATGAATGGAAGGTCCAAGTGCCAGAACTGAAAAATGACAAAACACACAAACAGTAACATCACAATAAAGATGGTTGTTTCAATGCCTACTTTTATTAACTAGCCATAGAACACCAAGGTGGCAGATACTTTCATTCCCTTAATATTTCAGCTTTAAAAGTATAATTATCATAACCTCTTTAAGTACCAGCCATATATAATAACTTATTACTTTTCTTGGACTTCTGTGTTTTAGGGCTACTGAAGTATTAACATACCCAGAATCCATGATTCCACATAGATTATCAGAAAATGCTTTATCTGGGTGGTGCTGGAGGTGGTGGGTTCAAACCCAGCCCCGGCCAAAAACTGCAAAAAAAAAAAAAAAAAGAAAGAAAGAAAATGCTTTATCTTTCCAAGCCACTTCCAATCATTGTCAATAGACATAGTAAAATCAGGTTGTTTTTGCACAAAATTTCCCTGTAACAACGAAATAGTCGTATCAATGTCAATTCCCTCATTTAGTATTAGTTATTTCAGCTGTTCCCACTAGGGAAGATGGATGAAGGGTACCCAAAATATCTCTATTATTTTTCCAGCTTTCTGTGAAATTATAATTATTTCAAAATTAAAAGTTTTTTTTTTTTTTTTTTTTTAGAGAGACAGTCTCACTTTGTCGCCCTTGGTAGAGTGCCCTGGCACCACAGCTCAGAGCAACCTCCAACTTCTGGGCTTAGGTAATTCTCTTGCCTCAGACTCCCAAGTAGCTGGGGCCACAACGTCCGGCTATTTTTGTTGCAGTTTGGCTGGGGCTAGTGCCCTACTGAGCCACAGGCGCCGCCCATTTTTTTTTTTTTGAGATAGAGCCTCAAGCTGTCCACCCTGGGTAAAGTGAGGTGGCATCACAGCTCACAGCAACCTCCAGCTCCTGGGCTTAAGTGATTCTCTTGCCTCCGCCTCCCAAGTAGCTGGGACTAAAGGCGCCGGCCACAACGCCACAACAGGCGCCGGCCACAACGCCCAGTTATTTTTTGGTTTGCAGTTCAGCCTGGGCTGGGTTTGAACCCACCACCCTCAGCATATGGGGCTGGCGCCCTACCGACTGAGCCACAGGCGCCACCCAGGAACCTCAAACTCTTAGCCTTAAGTGATTCTCTTGCCTCAGCCTCCCAAGTAGCTGGGACTAAAGGCACCCACCACAACGCCCAGTTAGTTTTAGACACAGGTCTTACTCTGGCTCAGGCCAGTCTGGAACCTGTGAACTCAGGCGATCTACCCACCTTGGCTTCCCAGAGCGCTAGGATTATAGGTTGAGCCACTGCGCCAGGCCTCAAAATTAAAAGTAAAAAAAAAAAAAAAATCTCATCCTGGGCAGCACCTGTGGCTCAGTGAGTAGGGCGCCGGCCCCATACACCAAGGGTGGCGGGTTCAAACCCAGCCCCGGCCAAACTGCAACAAAACAAATAGCTGGGTGTTGTGGCGGGTGCCTGTAGTCCCAGCTGCTCGGGAGGCTGAGGCAAGAGAAACGCGTAAGCCCAAGAGTTAAAGGTTGCTGTGAGCCGTGTGACGCCACGGCACTCTACCCGAGGGCGTTACAATGAGACTCTGTCTCTACCAAAAAAAAAAAAAACAACTCATCCTTGCATCAATCCAGAGGGAAAAAATAAATAAATAAATAAAAGGTTAAAAAAGGGGCGGCGCCTGTGGCTCAGTTGGTGGGGCGCCGGCCCCATATACCGAGGGTGGTGGGTTCAAACCCGGCCCCGGCCAAACTGCAACCAAAAAATAGCCGGGCGTTGTGGCAGGTGCCTGTAGTCCCAGCTGCTTGGGAGGCTGAGGCAGGAGAATCGCTTAAGCCCAGGAGCTGGAGGTTGCTGTGAGCTGTCTGATGCCATGGCACTCTACCAAGGGCGATAAGGTGAAACTCTGTCCCTACAAAAAAAAAAAAAAAAAGGTTAAAAAAGAAATTAATACAAAGGCGTTATTTATTGTATTTTTTTGAAACAGGGTTTCACTATGTTACCTAGGCTAGTTCCAAACTCCTGGATTCAAGCAATCCTTCAGCCACATACACCCAGGCTGGCAGTGTTGAACCCAGCCTGGGCCAGCCAAACAACAACAATAACTGCAACAAAAAAATAGTGGGGCATGGGCGGCACCTGTGGCTCAGTAAGTAGGGTGGCTGTAGTCTCAGCTACTCAGGAGACTGAGGCAAGAGAATCGCCTAAGCCCAAGAACTGGAAGTTGCTATGAGCTGTGACACCATAGCACTTGGAGTGCCACAGAGTGAGACTCTGTCTCAAAAAAAAAAAAGAAGGGCGGCGCCTGTGGCTCAAAGGAATAGGGAGCCGGCCCTACATGCAGGAGGTGGCGGGTTCGAACCCTGCCCCAGCCAAAAGAAACCCCCAAAATTGCAGGGCATTGTGGAGGGCACCTGTAATCCCTACTTGGGAGGCTGAGGTAAGAGGTTTATCACTTAAACCCAACAGTTTAAGGTTGCTGTGAATTGTGACACCATAGCACTCTACGGAGGGCGACATAGTGAGACTCTGTCTCAAAAAATAGAACATTTCGGGCGGCGCCTGTGGCTCAGTCAGTAAGGCGCCGGCCCCATATACCGAGGGTGGCAGGTTCAAACCCGGCCCCGGCCAAACTGCAACCAAAAAAAAAAATAGCCGGGCGTTGTGGTGGGCGCCTGTAGTCCCAGCTACTCGGGAGGCTGAGGCAGGAGAATCGCTTAAGCCCAGGAGTTGGAGGTTGCTGTGAGCTGTGTGAGGCCACGGCACTCTACCGAGGGCCGTAAAGTGAGACTCTGTTTCTACAAAAAAAAAAAAAAAAAAAGAATAGAACATTTCAGATCAAATTTTAAAATATATGAAAGATTGTAAGAGAGTTTGGGAGTCACCTGACCAATGTCACAGGCACTGTGAGGCCCAATGGGAAAAATAAGAGGCTATGTAAAACGCTTATTACTAGCTCTGGCTGTGATAAACATTACAAGGTCATTCTGTTCTAACTCCCAAACCAAGAAAGCTCTGAATTAACTCCAGCAAACGAGGAAGAAAGAGAAAGATAAAGGCTTCCCAAACTAATAAAAACCTTCTACAAGAACACTATTTCAGATATCTTTTTTTTTGTTTTGCAGTTTTTGGCCAGGGCCGGGTTTGAACCTGCCACCTCCGGTATACGGGGCTGGTGCCCTACTCCTTTGAGCCACAGGCGCCGCCCTCTTTCGGATATCTTAGTGATTCTGCACGTGGGGCTCACTTACAACAACTGCACAATTCCAGGCAGTCTCCCAGAAATGGGAGCCGTGAACTCATCTCGGGACCTCCGATTGCACCTGGAAGTAGGCCTGGCTCAGGGCGAGCCTGTCCTTCTTTTCCTTTTGCAAGAACTGCTCCTCCCATAGAGCCTGATCCACCTGATCATCAGTGAGCACGACAGGCTTGTACTTCTCATCGAATAGCCGCTCATTGGTCTCTGAGCGCAGCTGGTGGGGCCTGACGACGCGTAAATGTGCTGGCAGGTGAAGGAACTCTTCATCGTTGATGTCGCAGTCACGCATCCGGGCCTCCAGCACCCACCAGCGACCCACGAAGCCCACATCCAAGATCCGGCCCGGGAAGTCGGTCCAACGGGGCTGCAGATGGCTGCAGCGGGCCTGATAGAGACTGGCCTGGGGGTCAAAGGGCGCCTGGTACACAAGCGAGTAGAGCCCCAGGTTCACGTGGCGCAGGCAGCCACGGCCCCGCAGCCAGAGCAGCCGCTGCACGTAGGTTTCCGAGCTGCGGTTTCGCGTGGCCGGCACCAGCAGCAAAAGGGTCCCGGACGCGTCGAGCAACGCCTCCTCGAAGGCACTCTCGCTCGGTGCCAGGGCGCAGCAGACCGCACCCCCGCCCAGCAGCCCCACATACACAACGGCGCGTCCCGGCCGGGCTCGAGCCGCCGCCGCCGTGTCCACACAGGCTTCGGCGTAATCCCGGAGCAGCGCGCGGGCCCAGGCGCCTGAAGGGAGAAAAGCGCAGTGAGAGCAGCCCGACCTCTGCGGCCACCCACCCCTACGCATTCCGCCACTACTCACCCAACCGAGCCCAGACGCCCGCTTTCACTACTGCTACGTAGTCCGCCTCTACGCGGCCTCGGAACCAAAATCTCTTTAGAGCAGCCGCCGCCATCCTCTTCCGGCTTGGAGTCCTTTCTCCGAGAAGAAACTTGCTACACGAAGTAAAAGGCCCGGAAACTTTTTTCGCGCGAGGTAACGTTGCCGGAAGTGGCTTCCCATCGGAAGACCATAGGAAAGGGACCAGCGCCGGATGTTGCTGTCCTGCTCTGGAGAGGTCTCCTCTGTCCGATAGGCGGGCCGCGCAGGCGCAGAGAGTCCCAGCCAGCTGGCTGAGGACCACCCAGGCGAGGGGACCCGAGTGCACCTCTATGGTTGGGGCGGCGAGTGTAAGACCCTTTGAGTGCAGTTAGCTACCACGTAGGGCTCAAGGTAAAGGGACAGACGCCGGAAGGGGTGCTGACTAATCGGCCTCGGTCCTCAGAGATGCGGTGACGCCCAAGCCACCATGGCAGCGGCCAACGAACTGACCTTCCACCGTGAGTGCGGCCCCAACGTGGTCAGAACCTCCCATGCAGTTTCCGACTCCTCTAACCTGCACCCCAGTGGGCTATGAACCTAGGAGTGACATCTATCCCTAACTCGAACCCGTTCCCGCTCTGAACTCAGACTTCAGATCTTAGCCTCTGGTTCCCAGACCTTGATTCCATCCCAGGACCAATTCTAAATTGCAGTCCCATGTTAGGGGAAGAGAACAGACATCATGTTCCCAAACTGAGCAAGTTGGGCCCTGGCTGGGGTAGAGCACTGAAATTGTTACAGCATCCCACACAGCAGGAGCAGTGGGCCAAGCCAAATTGTTTCCACCTGCAAAACATGCCTAAGTCCCATATTCCCACTCTATAGAATTTGAGGAAGCCAATGATCTTCTGGGTGAGACCCCGGATGCAGCCACCCTAAGCAGAAGTGATCAGCTGACCCTACAAGGACACGTGGCTGTGGCTGTGGGCTCAGGTGGCAGCTATGGAGCTGAGGAGGAGGTGAAGGAGGAGAGTGACAAGGCAGTGGTGAGTCACTTAAATTCCCTTGCCCTGCCTTTGTCCATCCCCAGCTAACTCAGGCTATCAGGGCAGGTACTGAAAGCCTGTGCCATGCAGCTCCTACAGAAGAAGCAGAAGCATCAGCCTGGATTCTGGACCTTTGGCTACTATCAGAGCTTCTTTGACGTGGACACCTCACAGGTCAGCTCTGGAAGTAGGAAGGCTGGGGCTCAGAGTCATGCAATGGGGTTCAGCCACGATTCAGCTGGGCATGGCTAGGTGTGTTAAAAGAGCTTTCACCAAATGGATAGAAAGGACTGGGGCTATCGTGGATCCAGGGCTGTGGGAAAATTGGAGACAAACAGGATCTGGTTGGTCAGGGAATGCCCTCTTGGAGGTGTTTAACAATTTGCCAAGACCTAGAGGAGAAGGAAGGAAAGCCATAGAGGTGTGAGGGTCTACCTCCCACAAGATGAAACAGAGGTCAAGAGTCATCCTGCCCCAAGGTCATATCTGAGCAGAATAGGGGGACCAGAATTATGCTTCAGGCACAGAGAATAGCATATGCAGAAGACCAAAGGTGAGAGGAGGCATGTGAAGTTTGACATAAGCTGCCTGGCACTGGATTTGTCTGAGACAGGCAAGCAGAAGCCAGATCACAAAGGGCCTTGTGACCTGTGTTAAGCTAGGGTTTGGACTTGGTGCCTATAGCACAGTGGTTACGGCGCCAGCCACATATGCCAAAGGTGGCAGGTTCAAACCTGGCCCAGGCCAGCTAAACAACAATGACAGCTGCAACAAAAAATAGCCGGGCATTGTGGCGGGCATCTGTAGTCCCAGCTACTTGGGAGGCTGAGGTAAGAGAATCACTTAAGCCCAAGAGTTTGAAGTTGCTGTGAACTGTGATGCCATGGCACTCTACCGAGGGCAACATAGTGAGACTCTGTCTCAAAAAAAAAAAAGGCTCGGTGCCTGTGGCTCAAGCGGCTAAGGCCCCAGCCACATACACCTGAGCTGGCGGGTTCGAATCCAGCCCCAACCCGCCAAACGACGACGGCTGCAACCAAAAAAAAAAAATAGCCGGGCTTTGTGGCAGGTGCCTGTAGTCCCAGCTACTTGGGAGGCGGAGATAGGACAATCACTTGAGCCCAGGAGTTAGAGGTTGCTGTGCTGTGAGCTGAGATCCCATGGCACTCTACCCAGGGTGACAGGTTGAGCTCTGTCTCAAAAAAACAAAAAACAAACAAAAAAAAACAACAGGGTTTGGGTTTTATCTTGATGGTGACGGGGAGTCATGGAAGGGTTTGGAGCAGGAGAGGATAGAGTAGGAGCAGATGTGCATGCAGAATGTGGATGGGAGGCCCTACCTGAGGGAGATCATAACCAGGGCTGCAGACTAGGGGACATACTGGAGAGAGATGGAGGAAGGAGAATGCGCCATATTTGTTAACTGCATTGGGCCCAGGAGGGAAGGCTGCAAAGAGGTCAGTCCAGGCAGCCAAGCGGAGGGGGAGGCAAGGAGGCCTGGAGGAGACCTTTTAGCATGGTGGGACCCTAGGGGAAGGGATTCTAGTCATGGGACAGCCCATTGAGAGCTGAGAGGAGGCTGGAGAACAGCCGGGAAGAACCCTCAGGACCAGGGAGGATCCCTGAGTGGGCTTCTATTCTGGAGCTCAGCCTTGCCCCCCCAGGTCCTGGACCGGATCAAAGGTACACTGCTGCCCCGGCCTGGCCACAATTTTGTCCGGCATCATCTGCGGAATCAGCCGGATCTGTACGGTGAGGTTGTGCGTTTGGATTATTCACTTTACAAATGTTGGTTAAGTGCCAGGCTCCAGTTCTCAGCTGAGAACACAGAGACCATGACACCTAACTTCTGTTCAGGGAGAGGGAGACAGATTGCAGAGGTGGTGGGCTAGAGAGCAGCAGGGCAAGTCAAAGGACCCATGGCCTTGCTGTTTTGCATAGAAGCTTCAGAGCAGGCCTCCCTGAGAAGTAGCATGAGGCCCCAGGGTTGGAGGAGGTCACCCAGGAGTGAGCACACACATGGAGAGGGCCCAGTGCTTCCTGTGGGGAAAGAGGTCACAGTAGTGGGGAAATCATAGAAGTGAGGGTCTACCTCCGACGAGGTGAGACTGAGGCTAAGAGCATGCTGCCCCAAAGACATGTTGTGAGTGTTTCTAGGAGACGATGATCAGTGGAGACCTGGCACTAGATTTGGCCTCTGGGATGTCACCAGTGACTTGCAAAGAGGCTGTGGTCCTAGCATAGGTAAGACAGAACACGTCCACCTGTCCTTGGAGTGCTGGACCTGGGAACCTGACTGCACCCATCATTTCCCACCCTGGCAGGCCCCTTTTGGATCTGTGCCACACTGGCCTTCGTCCTGGCCATCACCGGCAACCTGACACTAGTGCTGGCCCAGAGGAGAGACCCTTCTATCCACTATAGCCCCCAGTTCCACAAGGGTAAGCACACGGCAGGGCTGGGGGTGCTGGGGGCTCCTGGAGACAGAAGTGACTGTCTGGTTGCCTCTAGTGACTGTGGCTGGCATCACCATCTACTGCTATGCGTGGCTGGTGCCACTGGCGTTGTGGGGCTTCCTAAGGTGGCGCAAGGGCATCCGGGAGCACATGGGGACCTACACTTTCCTGGAGACCGTGTGTGTCTATGGCTACTCCCTCTTCGTCTTTATTCCCATGGTGGTAAGTATGGCCCAGCAAGGAGTGGGTCCAGGTGCTGTGGGAAACCCCCAGCATGGTCACCAGGTGCCTGTGTCCATCCTTCAGGTCCTATGGCTCATTCCCGTGCCATGGTTGCAGTGGCTGTTAGGGGCCCTGGCGCTAACCCTGTCAGCCACCTGGCTGGTATTCACCCTGTGGCCTATTGTCCGTGAGGACACCAGGCTGGTGGCTGCAGCACTGCTGTCTACTGTAGTACTGCTCCACGCCCTGCTGGCCTTGGGCTGTAAGGTGTGTGTCTAGGGAATCACAGGTGGGCCATGGGCTGGGGTGGGTGGGGTGGCCCTGCTGAGCCTGCAGGGCTTGTCCAGTTGTACTTCTTCCAGTCACTGCCTCCAGAGCACTTGGTACCTTCATCCCAAGCCCCATCTCTGCCCCCAAATGTACCACTACCACCTACCCTACCAAGGTCCATGGCCACCTCCTAGGAAGACCCAGGTCCCACAGGTAAGGAGCCATTTCCACCTATGTGAGGACACTGCCCTTCCCACTCCCAAGGTCCTGTACCCCTTACTGGGAGTTTCTCTTTTCTAGGCAAAACGTAAGAGGACACATCTGCTTGTCAGCCCCACCTCAACCACAAGTGAAGGCTCCTTCAACACCTAAAGATCACTCTGTTACTTTCCAGATTTTTCTTACAAAGCAAACACATTTATTTTCTATGCAAAGGTGATTCAGAGAATTTATATAAAGGCGGGGGAAGGGCAGGGAGCTTCCAGCCAGAACAGGGCTGGGGGGACTCCCACAACCCTACTGCCTGCTGGGTCCCTACTCTCCCTGACATGACTCAACTCACTGGCCACAAGAGGGAGGGCCAGGGGCAGGTCTGGGTACACACATGGCAGGCTAGGGGGCCTGGCCTGAGCTCCAGCATCTGAGTTTGGGGGAGGAGAAGAAAACTGCCTGTGCTGAAACAATGTTTCCTTGTCTCTTTATTTTTTTGAAGAGAAAGGTTTCTGTTAGGTCCCTTCTCAGTCTGGGGGTAGGGCCAAAATACCATCATAGTAGTAGGGACTGGAGCGTCTACAAGTATGGAAGGGAAATACACAGGCCTAATGCTAGCTACAAGGAAAAGGATGCCTTCCCAGACAGATCTTTGAGGTGTGTCTGTGTCTGCCCCAAGTGGCGATGGTGGCCTTTGTTTCAGGCCCAGCACCTGGGGCCACCTCTCCTCTTGATATAGGGTACAAGGGGCTCAGGGACAGAACAGCAGCAAGAGGCAGAGGCCAAGGACGGAAGCCTTCCCAACAGTGGGGCAGGTTGTACATTCAAGTGTGAGGTGAACCCTTTGGTGGGGAGGGAGCCTCAGCAGGGCCACCCCTCACCACTGAGCCTCTGAATCTGGGGAGCAGGGCTGCTGGCTCGGCCCAGCCGGCCTGGCTTCTCAGAGGGTCTGTAGATTGACACTGGTTCTTTTCGTAAAAAAATAAAATTAAAAAAAGCAGCATGTCACACCTGTTGTGACCAAGGCCTGGCCGCTGAAGGGAAGGCCTCACCTGGTCAGGCTGACTTTCTCCTTTGGAGCTAGACCAGGGGCAGGTGCTGAGGGACACACAGGGCAGCTGTTCCCCCATGGTCTGTCACCCTGACAGCTGGGAGGCCCTGACATGCCTGTTACACCAGATGTCAAACCCAGGTCAGGGTGGAGAGGATGGGAAGCGGGGATGAAGGCTCCCACGACATGATCTTGTGTAAAACATGGCAGCTCAGGGCTGGGATGTGGGGTTGGGGCGGCAGCAACATGTGTAAAAAAATGTCCAAGTTCCCATAGTAAAGAGGGCTGTGATCAGGTGTTGGGGCTCCTCCAGTACAAAGGGGGCAGCCGCCCAGTGGGGCGGGGCAGACAGGGGCATCATTTGGTTTCCTGGTGCTGTCAGTCTGTGAGGGGCAAGGCCCCTAGCTCCCATAGTGCATGGTGTTGGTCGGGATGGACATGGGTGAAGCCATGGAGATAGCGGGGCCGCCCATGGTGAACTGGCTGTTGACTGCATAGTGTGCGCTCGAGCCGCCGCCGCCGCTGCCCTGGGCGCCGGAGGACCCTGTGGGGTGGGCATTGGCACTGAGGGGCCAGCGCTGCCCCTGGCCCGCCTGGCCCCCAGCAGAGTCAGAGAGAGAGAGAAATAGGGCAGGCGGGTGCCTGGACAGACAGCGACACACTAGCTCAGGCCCCAAGGGACCCACCCCTGCTACCCACTGTTACCTTGGACAATCCCTGTACTCATTATGGAGCCCATCCGGGAGTGGGTGTGATTGACAATCCCTGTGTTGGCTGTGCAGCGAGGAAGGAAGGAAGGGAGACGACGTCACCGCCCCCAGCCACCCAGACCACTGGTGTAGGCAGCAGAGCAAGGCAGAGGATCTGGGGGCCTCAGCAGAGAGCCCCAGGAAAAGGAAAAGGTGAAAGGACCAAGCACAGGCCAAGATGGCTGTCCGCTGGCCCTTCGAGGCACACAGCAGCCCTGGGCAAGCCCCCACCCCTGCTACCCCCTTGGAGGGCCACTCACCTAAAGGAATTAGGTTGTTGTGGCCCACGCTGGAGCCGCTGGCAATAACACTGCTCAGGTCATAGGCAGTTGGCATCCCTATACCAGACGAAGAGATGTTAGGCCCTGTGTGAGGGTGCCAAAGGCACACTCTAGGGCAGAGGGGTAAGCCTGTCACCAAGGGCTGCTAGCTGTGTCCACCCCTGGTGTAGGCCTGGTGTCATGGTTGGGGCCCACTCACCAGCCACAGCCATTCCACTGCTGAGGTTGTAGGTGCTGCCTGTGTTCCACATGTTCTCAGAGGGAGATGTGTAGTGGGAGCCGGGTGGGGGCGATGGCGTTGTGCCTGTATATCTGTGGCAGAGACAGACCCATGGGCAGGGCTGGTGGGGCTGGAGGTGGGAGCAACACCGACGTGGGCTGAAGGCCCCTCCTACCTGAAGAAGGGGTTTTTCAGATCCAGGAGGTTACTTGATTTAGACCCCGTTTGGTCCACTTGGGCCACAATACTGATGTCATAGCTCTGTCTGCAGAGAGGGTGGGGAGGATGATATGAGCTGGGGTTGGGGGGAAGGGACCCCTGACTCCCCAGCACCAGGCAGCAGCCTGCACCTTTTGTTGGCAATAAGCAGACATGTCCCTGAGAGCGTGTCCCCAGCCTTGGCGAACAGTGGTGACTGAAACAGGCACCGGACCTGGTACCAGTGGGTCAGGGGCTCCGTCGGGGCAGTGGACAACCACACAGTCATTCTGTCAAGCGAGGATAGGAAGCATGTACTTGACTGGGTCAGTGATACCACTTGGGCCACCCACCACCTTGTATATAACTTGAGTTCTCCCCAAGTGCCTGCCCCTGTGACAAGTTCCCCTGGGGCCCTGGAGCTGAGACAAGCTGGTTCCCAGGCAGTCCTGGGTACGTATGTGTGCACACATGTACACAGGAATCTGCAGCCATTAGGTGCCTACTCACCCTGATGCATTGTACTAAGAGACACAGACAAGATCCCACAAGGGACAGCCACTCAGAACACAGTGGACACACACCCATGCTCCACTCACATCAGTCATTTGCTCAAAGACAAGCTCTTGACCCCTTTTGGAAGGAACAGCATTGTTGGGAAAAGTCAATGTCCCACCCTCCTAACCTCCAGCCTAGCCCAGGTCACAGCAGCAGGAAGCTCCTGGGAGCAGCATGGCCTGCTCTGCTACACTTACATGGAGCCGATGAAAGCAACGTCAAACCAGAAGGCCAGGCCGTGGACCAGCCCTGAATGCAGCATGTGGAATTTGAATGGGATTTCTATCCTGTAAGGCAAGAGCAGTGGCTGCTGGGAAAGAAGAAGGGTGCCCAGTGCAGAGGCCTGGGACCCTCCTCTCCTGCCCTAGTATGGCAGGATGCCAGGGGGAGCCAGGTTGGCCTTGACCTTCAGCTCAAGCTGGGCCCAGGAGGATGGGGCTTGGGTGCTGGTACCTGTGCAAATCTCCTTCTTTGGCTTCTAAGAAGTTCACTGTGTACTTCACAGACTTGGCCATCAGGATCCGGATGTCAAATGTGTCCTGGGAGAGACCACAGGTGTGACCTGGATTCTGATGCAGAGGCCAACGTGAAAACGAGAGTCCTACCCCTTCCCCAAGGTCTGGGTCTGGCTGTTGGGCTAAAATCACATTGCCCTTCTCAGACCTGGCACAGGGGGAAGGTGACCTGTGGTAAGGCACTCAGGTGATGGCTCATTCATCCTCATCAGAGACTTGGCAGTTGCAATTTTGGGATATGGCTAGATACTCCTGCACATGTACACCTCACATGTATACTTGCTGACTGTTTGTAGTAGTCATACACTGGAAACCATCCAGCGAAACCAATGACAGCTCAATCATAAAAGACCATATATGAGAAAGAATGAAGAGACCCTTTGTGAACGGATGGGGAGAAATCTCCAAGATAAACCACAAGAAAGCTAATAAAGTTAAAGAAGTGGGTGTGAGCCACACAGTGACACATGATTATCATCTCAGCTACTTGAGAGGCTAAGGGAGGAGGATCCCTTGAGGCCAAGTGTTTGAATCCAGCTTGGGCGACCTCATCTCTTTTTCTTTCTTTAAGAAATGGAGTACTGGGCGGCGCCTGTGGCTCAGTTGGTAAGGCACTGGCCCCATATACCGAGGGTGGCGGGTTCAAACCCGGCCCTGGCCAAACTGCAACCAAAAAATAGCCGGGCGTTGTGGCGGGCGCCTGTAGTCCCAGCTACTTGGGAGGCTGAGGCAAGAGAATCGCTTAAGCCCAGGAGTTGGAGGTTGCTGTGAGCTGTGTGAGGTCACGGCACTCTACCGAGGGCCATAAAGTGAGACTCTATCTCTACAGAAAAAAAAAAAGAAATGGAGTACTTGGCTGGGCACCTGTAGCTCAGTGAGCAGGGCACCGGCCACATACACCAAGGTTGGCGGGTTCGAGCCCAGCCTGGGCCTGCTAAAACAACTGCAACCAAAAAATAGCTGGGCGTTGTGGTGGGTGCCTGTAGTCCTAGCTACTTGGGAGGCTGAGGCAAGAGAATCACTTAAGCCCAAGAGCTGGAGGTTGCTGTGAGCTGAGACGCCACAGCACTCTACTCAGACTCTGTCTCAAAAAAAAAGTTGCTGTGAGCTTTGATGTCACAGCACCCTACTGAGGTGACAACTTAAGACTCTGTCTCAAAAAAAATAAATAAAATTTAAAAAAGGAGTACTTCCTCTGTTGCCCCAGCTGGAGAATCTCTAACTCCTTCTGCCTCAATCTCCCAAATAGCTGGGATTACAAGGGAACTACTCTACCTAGTGAGGTATCATCTCTTTAAAATACCACAAACAAGTGCTGCCTACCATGAATTATGTGAACTAAATAAAATACAAAGAAAAAAATAAACCAGTTGTTGGAAGTATGAGGAGGAACCAGGGCAGCCAGGACTTTGGAGGCCAAGATCTTAAGAGAGAAGGAGAAATGCATTGAAGGGACCCTTTTTTGGCCTCTAGCCTTTCCTTGCAGGGCAGAAAACAGCCCTTGGCCTTTTAGGGACCTCCTTGTGGGAATGAAGCAAAATGGGAGCTTGGGGCTACCAAGGCAGTTAGGACTTGAGGGATCACAAAACTTAAAGGGAAAAGCAGAGAAATGAAGTGGGTGGTGTGCACACAACTGCACTTCCAGCATGAGCCAATCTCTGAGCTGCATGGGGATAGGAGGTTAGAGGTCCCTCCCACCCCCCAAAAAACAGAAGCTTCTAAAAGACTCAAAAGCTGAGGAGAGGATCAGGTAGCATATTGGTGCTGGAGGGCTAGAAGGAGGGCCTCTTTAATCAGCAGGCATATATTAAGATGCTGTGTCTTAAAGCAGTGGTTCACAAATTGTGGTCCCCACCAAAGTACCCTCAAAGTCAAAACTGTTATCATGATAATACCAAGACGTTCATGACTTTTGTACTCCTTTGCTCCCCAGTGGTATCATGACAGATTGAATGAAGCAGAATCCAGCCATCTTCTATCAAGCAGGCATTAAAGACATGTGTACATTAAAAATGTATTAAGGGGGCGGCGCCTATGGCTCAGTCGGTAGGGCGCCGGCCCCATATACCGAGGGTAGCGGGTTCAAACCTGGCCCCGGCCAAACTGCAACCAAAAAATAGCCGGGCGTTGTGGCAGGCGCCTGTAGTTGGCTGAGCCAAGATAATCGCTTAAGCCCAGGAGTTGGAGGTTGCTGTGAGCTGTGTGAGGCCACGGCACTCTACCGAGGGCCATAAAGCGAGACTCTGTCTCTACAAAAAAAAAAAAAAAATGTATTAAGGGCCAAGCGTGGTGGTTCAACCTGTAATCCTAGCACTCTAGGAGGCCAAAGCAGGTGGACTGCTTGAGCTCACCAGTTTGAGACCAGCCTAAGCAAAAGTGAGACCCCATTTCTACTAAAAAAAAATTAAAAATTGAGGCAAGAGGATCGCTTGACCCTGAGTTGGAGGTTGGTATGAGATATGACACCACAGCACTCTTTCCAGGATGACAGCTTGAGACTATTGTCTCAAAAAAAAAAAAAAAGTATTAACGGAGGGCAGGGGTGGTGGTTCAACCTATAATCTTAGCACTCTGGAAGGCTGAGGTAGGAGGATTGCTTGAGGCTAGGCTAAGAGTTTGAGGTTGCTGTGACGCCACAGCACTCTACCAAGGGTAACAAAGTGAGACTTTGTCTCAAAAAAAAAAAAAAAAAAAAAAGAACAAAGAACAAAGCTACTATTTTCACTAAATTTTTTAAAATAAAAATGACAGTGTCCTGGCTTGGTGCCTATAGCTCAAGCAGCTAGGGCGCCAGCCACATACACTAGAGCTGGTGGGTTAGAATCCAGCCCAGGCCCACCAAACAATGACAACTACAACCAAAAAATAGGCATTGTGAAGGGCGCCTGTAGTCCCAGCTAATTGGGAGACTGAGGCAAGAGACTTGCTTAAACCCAAGAGTTTGAGGTTGCTGTGACACCATGGCACTCTACCCAGGGTGACTCTACAGCTTGAGTCTCTGTCTCAAAAAAAAAAAAACAGTGTCCCATATTAGCAGATACATGTAAACAAAAGCTCATTAGCATTTTCAAAAAAAATTTTTTTCAGACAAAGTCTCACTCTGTCACTCTTCAGTAGAATGCAGTGGCATCACCATAGCTCACTGGAACTTCAAACCCTTGGGGTCAAGACATTTTCCTGTTTCAGCCTCCCAAGTAGCTAGGACCCACCACAACACCCTGCTAGTTTTTCTGCTTTTAGCAGAGATGGGGTCTCTGCTCTCGCTCAGGCTGTTCTAAAACTCTTGACCTCAAGCAATCTTGATACCTAGGCCACTCAAGAGTATTAGGATTATGGGTGTGAACCACCACACCTGGCCAAGATCAAGGTTGTTTTGTTTTTGAGACAGAGTCTCACTGTGTTGCCCTTGGTAGAATGCTGTGGCATCATAGCTCACAGCAACCTCAAACTCCTGGGCTTAAGCGATTCTCTTGCCTAAGCCTCCCAAGTAGCTGGGACTACAGGTGCTCACCACAACACCAGCTATTTTTATGTTGCAGTTGTCATTGTTGTTTAGCTGGCCTGGGGCGGGTTCGAACCCACCAGCCTGGGTATCTGGGGCCAGCACCCCCTACCCACTTGAGCTATGGGTCCTGTCTTGCTCAGCTATTTTTGGAGATGGGATCTTGCTCTTGCTCAGGCTGTTCTCGAACCTGTGAGCTCAGGCAATCCACCAGCCTCAGCCTCCCAAACTGCTAGGATTACCTCGCCCAGCCCTAAGATCAATTTTCAAGACGGCAAAGGGGTCCTGAGAGCAAAATGTTAGAGAACTGCCACCCTATAGGGAAGCCAAGAAGTAGGCCAGCCAATCAGTCTGCAAAGCCACCTCTAAATATCTCAAATGCCTGACTGGTCCAAGGTGATCTGTCCATATGACTATGTGCCTGGGAAAAACAAATCCTTACAAGAAAAAACATAATCCAGACCCTCTGGAATTTTTCAATGTGGCATTCAATGACCAAGCATACCAAAAGATAAGACCAAAGGACCAGGACCCAAAACCAACACAATAAACAAACACAGAGTGGGTGGTACCTGTGGCTCAGTGGGCAGGGCACCAGCCCCATATGCCAAGGGTGATGGGTTCAAACCCGGCCCCGGCTGGGACTACAGGCACCTGGGTGTTCTGGCAGGTGCCTGTAGTCCCAGCTACTCAGGAGAATCACCTATGCCCAGGAGTTGGAGGTTGCTGTGAGCTGTGATGCCACCGCACCCTACCAAGAGCAACAAAGTGAGACTCTGTCTCTAAAAAAACAAAAAACAAAAACACAGGGTGGACATAAAGTTCATGTGCGATTTTAAAATAGCTCAACATAGTAAATTGTACACAAACTTTATGTCCACCCTGTACAAACACACCTACCACTTTTTTAGATACTGAAAGCTATCAGATACTTATAATTAATATTTACTAAAAAATGAAAAAAAAGTTAAAAAAAAAAAGAAGAATTTCAGAGAGAACTGGGATAACTAAACCTGGAAAATTATAGTAACCAAAATTAAGAGGTAGAAAAGCAGGCTGGGCCCAGTGGCTCATGCCTATAATCCTAGCACTCTGGGAGACTGAGGTGAGTGGATCCCTTGAGTTTAGGAGTTCGAGGCCAACCTGAGCAAGAGTGAGACCTTGTATCTACCAAAAATAGAAAAATTAGGAGGCATCATGGTAGGTGCTTGTAGTCCCAGCTACTCAGGAAGCTGAAGCAAAGAGAATCACCTGAGCCCAGAGTATAAAGTTGTCATGAGCTATGATGACCCACTGCACTCTATCCAAGATGACAGAGTGAGACTCCATCTCAAAGCAAGTAGCATATTAGATTCAAGATGGAACTGGACTGGAAGATGGAACAGTAAAAATATGATGGAAAATATGTGCAAGATCATATAAGATCTTTATAAGATCATAAAAATACCTTTTTTTTGCAGTTTTTGCTGGGGCTGGGTTTAAACCCACCACCTCCGGCATATGGGGCCGGCACCCTACCCCTTTGAGCCATAGGCACCGCCCACACTGCACTATCTTAAGACAAAAAAAACAATCATCTGAGACATGGTGAAAAGATCTACTATATATGTAATCAGAATTCCAGAAGGAGATATAGGATGGGGCAAAGATAGTATTTAAAGTTGCCCAAAACTAGTGAAAAATACGGTGTGAAGAGGGGGTGATAAAATAATAAAACATAAGTTATTTTTAAATAGGAAGGCAAGAAAAACATAAAGAACAGTCTGAGTAAATAGAAAAATAGTAAGATTATAGACTCATACAGATTAGTAATTAAATATAAATTGTCTAAATATTCTTTTTTTTTTTGGAGACTCAAGCTATCGCCCTGGGTATCACAACCATCTCAAACTCTAGGCTTAAGTGATTCTCTTGCCTCAGCCCTCCAAGTAGCTGGGACTACAGGCACCTGCCATAAGTCCCAGCTATATTTTAGTTGTAGTTGTCGTTGTTTGGCAGGTCTGGGATGGATTCAAACCTGCCAGCTCTGATGTATGTGGCTACCACTTTAGCCGCTGAGCTACAGGCATGGAGCCATTGGTCCGAATATTCTAATTAAAATATTTTAGTCTTAGCCGGGCGCAGTGGCTCACACCTGTAATCCCAGCACTGTGGGAGGCAGAAGAGGGAGGATTGCTTGAGCTCAGGAGTTGGAGGCTTGTCTGAGCGAGAGTGAGACCCTGACTCATGGAAAAAAAAAAAAAATGGAAAAACTCAGCTGGGCGCCGCGGCGAGGGCCTGTAATCCCAGTGGCTTCAGAGGCTGAGGCAGCAGGATGCCCACAGCCCAAGTCTGAGGTTGCAGTGAGCTACGATGCCACTGCCCTCTGATCAGGGCATAGGGTAGAACTCTGTCTCGACAAAAAAAAAAAAAAAAAAAATTTTAATCTTGGGCGGCGCTATGGCTCGGTGAGTAGGGCGCTGGCCCCATATACTGAGGGTGGAGGGTTTGAACCCAGACCCGGCTAAACTACAACAAAAAAATAGCCGGGCGTAGTGGCAGGCACCTGTAGTCCCAGCTACTCGGGAGGCTGACGCAAGAGAATCTCCTAAGCCCAGGAGTTGGAGGTTGCTGTGAGCTGTGACGCCATGGTACTCTACCGAGGGTGATAAAATGAGACTCTGTCTCTTAAAAAAAAAAAATAGGGAGGTGCCTGTGGCTCAGAGAGTAGGGTGCCAGCCCCATATACCAAGGGTGACAGGTACAAATCCAGCCCTAGCCAAACTACAACAAAAAAATAGCCGGGCGTTATAGTGGGCACCTGTAGTCCCAGCTACTCAGGAGGCTGAGGCAAGAGAATCACCTAAGCCCAGGAGTTGGGAGGTTGCTGTGAACTGTGACGCCATGGCACTCTACTGAGGGTGATAAAGTGAGACTCTGTTTCTATAGAAAAAAATAAATAAATAAATAAAAAATATAATAATAAATAAAATATTTCAGTCTGATTGATAAAACAAAACCCAATTTTGTATTGCTTACAAGAAATGTTTCTTGTGGCTCGGCGCCTGTAGCTCAAACGGCTAAGGCACCAGCCACATACACCTGAGCTGGTGCGTTCAAATCCAGTCCAGGCTTGCCAAACAACAATGACAACTACAACCAAAAATAGCTGGGCATGGACGGCGCCTGTGGCTCAGTCGGTAAGGCACCGGCCCCATATACCGAGGGTGGCAGGTTCAAGGCCCCATATACCGAGGGTGGCAGGTTCAAACCCAGCCTCGGCTGAACTGCAACCAAAAAATAGCTGGGCGTTGTGGCGGTCGCCTGTAGTCCCAGCTACTCGGGAGGCTGAGGCAAGAGAATCGCTTACGCCCAGGAGTTGGAGGTTGCTGTGAGCTGTGTGATGCCACGGCACTCTACCGAGGGCCATAAAGTGACACTCTGTCTCTACAAAAAAAAAAAAAAAAAAATAGCTGGGCATTACGGCAGGCACCAGTAATCCCAGCTACTTGGGAGACCGAGGCAAGAGAATTGCTTAAGCCCAAGAGTTGGAGGTTGCTCTGAGCTGTGACACCGCCACACTCTATCAAGGGCAACAAAGTGAGACTCTGTTTCAAAATAAATAAATAAAATGAAAAATTGATCTATCTAAGAGGATTAGTTGATACCAAGAGCTTGAAGCTGCTGTGAGCTATGACACTAGAGCACTCTCCCCAGGGCTATAAAGTGAGACTCTATATCCAAAAACAAACAAACAAACAAAAAAAAAAATTGTCATAATGGTAAGTCTATAATCGGTAATAGGAAAAACAGATTTAAAAAGGTAGAGATAGAGAAGATGTAACCAATGTGATTAACACACATAACCTAATTATTATACTCTCTGTTTAGTATATTTTTTTCAAGTACACACCACAGAACGTTAACCAAAAGAAAACACATACTAAACTTAAAGAAAAACTCATATAATCTTATATGAGTTTTATATATGCTGCATGACCACAAAGAAATTAAGACAGAATATTGTGCTGATTATGCTATATGTTGTGAGCAAACAAAAGGTTAACAGATTACATGTTTGAGCCAGGCACAGTGGCTCACACCTATAATCCTAGCATTCTGGAAGGCCAAGGCAAGTAGATTGTTTAAGCTCAGGAGTTCGAGACCAGCCTGAGCTACAGTGAGACCCTGTCTCTAAAAAACTGCCAAGCATTGTGGCTGGCACCTGTAGTCCCAACTACTCAAAACAAGACTTGAGCCCAACCTTTTGAGGTTGCTATAAGCTGTGGCGCCACTGCACTCTACTGAGGGGAACAAAGACTCTGTCTCAAAAAACAAAACAAAACATGTTTGTATATGTACGTTTCAATGTTAAGCCTCTATAAAGATAAATAATGTCTGCCTACAGGAAGGGAATCAGCAGGTGGGAACAGAAGTGGGAAGGCTTTT
Organism: Nycticebus coucang; assembly: GCF_027406575.1. Taxonomy (NCBI): domain Eukaryota; kingdom Metazoa; phylum Chordata; class Mammalia; order Primates; family Lorisidae; genus Nycticebus; species Nycticebus coucang. Next base: position 64,725,916 of record NC_069782.1, on the reverse strand, counting down.
CTCTTTTATATATATATATTTGTTTTTTTGAGACAGAGCCTCAAGCTTTTGCCCTGGGTAGAGTGGCATCACAGCTCACAGCAACCTCTAACTCCTGAGCTGAAGCAATTCTTCTGCCTCCACCTCTGAAGTAGCTGGGACTACAGGCGCCTGCCACAAACCCGGCTATTTTTGGTTGCAGCCATCATTGTTGTTTGGTGGGCCAGGCTGGATTTGAACCCGCCAGCTCAGGTGTATGTGGCTGCCGCCTTAGCTGCTTGAGCCACAGGTGCCGAGCCACTCTTTTATATTCTTGATTTTTTTTTTTTTTTTTTTTGAGACAGAGTCTCTCTTGGTCACCCTCGGTAGAGTGGCATGGCGTCACAACTCACAGCAACCTCCAGCTCCTGGGCCCAGGCAATTCTCTTGCCTCAGCCTCCCGAGCAGCTGGGACTACAGGCGTGCGCCACAATGCCCGGCCATTCTTTTACTGCAGTTTGGCTGGGGCTAGGTTTGAACCCACCACCCTCGGCATATGGGGCCGGCACCCCACCCACTGAGCCACAGGCACCGCCTTATGTTCTTCATTTTTGAACTATGGATCTACATATCAATTAAAAAAAAAAATCTCAAGTAAAACTGATCAGCAAATTAGCTCACCAAGTTCATCTGTAATAGCTGTCAGACACTGTGTGCTGCGTGCTAAGCACTCTACATGCATTCCCAGTATCTTTGTGAGAGAGCACTGCACAGAGCAGAAGGGAGGTCTGAGAGGGGCAGTGGCTTCCCCAGGGCTGCACAGGTTAGACAACGCCTCAGCACCAATCAAGCCCATGTCTCCCTCCTGTCACGCAGGGCAGCCATGTTCAGTGAGAACTGTGATAGTGCCCTGGGTGCCCAACTCACCACCACAGGCTGCCGGAAATACTCGTCCACTGCAGCACCTCGTAGGGCCGACAAGTCCACTCCATGGAAGGATGGTTGGTACCTGCAGAAGTCCCCACCCCAATGGCAAGGTCACTAGCAGCAGGAGAGGCGGGCAGGGTAGCTCTGCCTTCTTTCCCAACTAGCCCTCATGCAGCCTAAGTTCTTTAGTCCTACTAAGGTTGAGAGAGTGGGAGAAGTAGGTGCTAGGGCAGTCCCCAAGAAGGTAGGCCAAGGGGCCAAGGCAGGACACCCAGGTCACACTCACCAGAAGTTGGCTTTGGTGAACTGCTCCATGTAGAGCTGTTCATCCGTGAAGGGTGCAAGGTGGACGTCACCAATGGTAGGGAACATGTTTCCTGGGAGCGGGGGGCAGGGAGGGGTGCTGGTGTCAGGTGGCACATCCTGCAGGGCCCGGCAGGGCTTAAAAAGGGCCCCAAGACCTCCAGTCCTAGGCTTCCCAGTCATTCACTCATTCGTTCATGCAATCACATGACACAGGGTGCTGAGTGTCACATCTGCCCTGATCCACACTCAAACTGTGCCACCTCAGTGAATCCCGCCAAGGTTTGGAGAGGTTGGTGGGATCATCTTATGTTGTATTACTAGGTCTGGGAGGCAAGAAAGGGACTTGCCAGGGCTTCCTGGATAAGCAAGTGTTGCCTCTCAGGTGCTATCACTCTGGCACATGCAGCTGGAGAGAGCAAAATTGCTCTGTATGGGGGGTAAGGGGCTGACCCCAGGATACACCATCACTGTTGGGGGCCGCAGTTGAGGCCATAGGCTGGGTGGAGGAAGCTGAATCCCCACCACTAGGATTGCCTGGGTTCTTACACAGACACCAGACCAGCAGGGTGGGCCACGTGACCACCCTTACGTGGGAACATGGCCTAAAAGGGGAGGAGGAACAGGGTCCTCCATCTGTGATTCAATAAGCAGAGAGATGAGTCAGGGCTCCAAGGCCCTGCCTGCCCCTGGGGAACATCTGGCCTCCAGATGAGGGCCTCCTCCTATCCTTCTGAGCTGGTGGAGGAAGGCCCTGAGGAGCCAGCGATGCTTTGCCTACACCTCGCTGCCTCCAGGCTGCAGCAGAGGCTAGAAATGCTCAGCTGTACATCTACACGCTGGGCTCTGGAGGCCCATGGGAACAGTGGGAAAGCATCTCTGGCCCAGAGACATGCAGCTGAGGGAAGGGCTGCCTTCAATCCTCAAAAGAGCTTCCCAGGTTGCACAGAAGTCACACCAATAGGGCAGATGGGAAGAGAGTGAGGCCCACAACCCCCAGCATGGCCCACACTCACACCTGGGACACAGGACACAGCTGTGAGATGTGGCAGCAACCACCCACCTCTGAGAGTGGAGCCCATGGCAGGTCCCTGAGGCCTGGATTGAGAAATAGCCAGAGGACCCAGTAAGAACTTCCCTCCAGACCAAGTGAGCTACTGCCTGCTGGAGCCCACCAGCCTGCTGCTATGCCCCACAGCTGTGGCCCTGGCTAGGGAACTCCTATGCCCATACAGAAACACTTGGACACAGACACACACTAGAACCAAGAAGAGAAACACATACTGAAAATGTTCAGGGCTGAGGATAGAGCCCCAGTGACAGATGGGCAGATGTAGGCAGTTATCCAGTGACTCACAGAGGCATGGACAGGAAGTGACAGATGGGCTCACCAGACAGCTGCTCCCAGCACTCACGTACACCTACACATATGGCACCATGCACACCCACCTCCCAGACTCTGAGAGCCAGGCCTGTCAGGAAACCACTTGCCACAGAAACTGTCCCAACCCCCACTCTCAGCCAGAGGCTGTTGGTGGCACCAGGATATGGGATATTGCCTCCCGGAGGCTCCCTGGGAGCCAAGCCACCACCAGCCTGGCTGAGCAGCAGCCTGAGGGCTTGGCCACGGGGCCCTGACCAGGCAGGGACAGAAAGACCCCCCCACTTGGCAGTGCCTCAGCCTGTCTTCTGAGAAGCTCAACCCCTACTGGCCCCTGGCCCAGAGGTCTCCCCGGCCCCACATGCCAGCAGGGACACTCACCGCTAGGCTTCAGGTACTTCTTGGCGTGGAGGTAGCTCTCAAGCATGCGCTCATTGAAAAGCATGTAGCCCATGGGCTCCGAGATGATGATGTCCACTTGCTCAGGGAGGGAGACCTCTTCCACCTTGCCAGGGATAACCACGATGCGGTCTGTCAGGTTGTTACTCTTCACCAAGACCTGTGGATGGGCCGGAGGGTCATATGGGCTCCCTGTGCCTACCTGCCACAGGGCCTTCTCCAGGCCCGCCTCTCAAGGGAGGGTCCTGTTCCCACCAAGTGCTCCTCTGCCTCCTTCACAAGTGTCCCAACCACAGGATCAGCAACAGCCTGTTCAGAGCTCACTGCGGCCCAGGTCTTAGAGCTGCCCCATGGTGGCATCCCAGGTCCCCCAAGACAAGGATACCTGCTGATGGCCACAGAGAGAGGATGAGCAGATCTGCAACAGCTACTGAAGCCACAGCCAGATGCACCCCAAGCAAATAGTCCCAGGGCTGATTTATCCTATAGATAGGACCGCACAAGGGATAGGGACAGAGCAAAGAGCAGAATGGACATGCCTCCACCACAGGGACAGAGGCACACTCACTTCTACAGACACAGGAAAGCTCTAGAATAGTGATTTTCAACCGGTGTGCCATGGCATATGGGTGTGCTGTGAGAAAATCTAGGCATGCTGCAAAAATTTTTAAAAATCATCAACTATTTGGGCGGCGCCTGTGGCTCAAGGAGTAGGGCGCCAGTCCCATATGCCAGAGGTGGCGGGTTCAAACCCAGCCCCGGCCATAAACACACACACACACACAAAAAAAAGTCAACTATTTTTGAAAGAAATTTAAGGTACAGCAAGTATCTCCTTTTTTTTCAGTCTTTGTTTTTTTTTTGAATTGAAGTGTGCCACAGTAGTTTAACTACAGCAGTGGTTCTCAACCTTCCTAATGCTGGGAGCCTTTAATACAACAGTTCCTCATGTTGTGGTGACCTCCAACATAAAACCATAAAACTATTTTTGTTGCTACTACATAACTGTAATTTTTCTACTGTTATGAATCGTAATGTAAATATCTGATATGCAGGATGTATTTTCTTTTCTTTTTGTAGAGACAGTGTCTCACTGTACGGCCCTCGGGTAGAGTGCCGTGGCGTCACAAGGCTCACCGCAACCTCTAATTCTTGGGCTTACGCGATTCTCTTGCCTCAGCCTCCCGAGCAGCTGGGACTACAGGCGCCCGCCACAACCCCCGGCTGGGTTTGAACCCGCCACCCTTGGCATATGGGGCCAGCGCCCTACTCACTGAGCCACAGGCGCCGCCTGCAGGATGTATTTTCATTGCTACAAAGGAGTCACGACCCACATGTTGAGAACCACTGAACTACAAGTTCAAATCGGTAAGGCACCAGCCCCATATACTGAGGGTGGCGGATTCAAACCCGGCCCCGGCCAAACTGCAACCAAAAAATAGCCGGGCGTTGTGGCGGGTGCCTGTAGTCCCAGCTGCTCGGGAGGCTGAGGCAAGAGAATCGCTTAAGCCCAGGAGTTGGAGGTTGCTGCGAGCTGTACGAGGCGACGGCACTCTACAGAGGGCCATAAAGTGAGACTCTGTCTCTACAAAAACAACAAAAAAAAAGTTGAAAAACAGGGAGGTGCCTGTGGCTCAGTGGGTAGGGCACCAACCCCATATACTGAGGATGGTGTGTTTGAACCCGCCCCGGCCAAACTGCAACAAAAAAATAGCCTGGGGCGGCGCCTGTGGCTCAAAGGAGTAGGGCGCTGGCCCCATATGCTGGAGGTGAGGGTTCAAACCCAGCCTTGGCAAAAACTGAAAAAAAAAAAAAAAAAAATAGCTGGGCATTGTGGTGGGCGCCTGTAGTCCCAGCTACTAGGGAGACTGAGGCAAGAGAATCACCTAAGCCCAGGAGTCGGAGGTTGCTGTGAACTGTGACACTAGGGCACTCTACCAAGGGTGATAAAAAAAAAAAAAAAAAAGTTGAAAAACAGGGGCTGGTGGCTCATACCTGTAATCCCAGCACTTGGGAGGCCCAGGTGAGTAGATTGCCTGAGCTCACAGGTTCAAGACCAGCCTGACCAAGAGAGAGACCTCCTCTCTAAAAAAGTCAGGCACTATGGCAAGCACCTGTAGTCCCAGCTACTTGGGAAGCTGACGCAAGGGAATCGCTTGAGCCCAAGAGTTGGAAGTTGCTGTGAGCTATGATGGCACAGCACTCTACAGAGGTTGACAAAGTGAGACGCTGTCACAAAAAAAAAAAAAAAAAGGCTCAGTGCCCATAGCTCAGTGAATAGGGTGCTGGCCACGTACACTAAGGCTGGCAGGTCTGAGCCTGGCCCAGACCTGCTAAACAACAATGACAACTGCAACCAAAAAACAGCCAGGTGTGGCGGGCGCCTGTAGTCCCAGCTACTTGGGAAGCTGAGGCAAGAGAATCGCTTAAGCCCAAGAGTTTGAGGTTGCTGTGAGCTGTGACACCACGACACTCTACTGAGGGTGACATAATGAGACTCTGTGTCTCAAAGAAAAAAAAGGTTGAAAAACAATATCCATAAGGATTTCTTGAATGTAGTTCTCACGGTGGGAGGTAGGGTACAGGGGAGCTCAGGTGGAGGAGGGGACCAGTTTTACTGTTTGCACACCTGTAGCTTTTATATTTAGAACCTTGAGAATGAAGGTTTCAGTGCAAAAAAAGGAAAAATGGAAAATGACAATTGCCCTGACCTCAAGGGTGACCAGCCAGCCACAGAGGGGACTCAAGCCCCATGAGTCCCTCCTTTCTTCGACTGATTGTTGGGACAGAAGAGGGAATAAAGCACAGAAGTGACTTCCTCAGGCCTCCCAGGGCCTAGCTAGGCTGGGGGTGGGCAAAGTGGACACTGACCTCAGCATGCTGGGCCATAGTGCTGGCCTCCACTGCATAGATCTTCCTTGCTCCAGCTTGGGCAGCGAAAAATGACAGGATCCCAGAGCCACAGCCAACATCAAGAACAATCTGAGGGAGGTAGAGCAAGATACTAGAAGGTGACCGTGATCATAAGGGATGTACATGTCATCAGGTGTCATAGCCAAGTTTGTCTTCAAACTTTCCAGGTCAAAATAATGGGAGAACTAAAGACAACTGAGCCATGGGCCAGTCTTCTGAGCTCCCACTCAGCTGGCAGCTGAGAGGTATCCTTGGGGGTATCTGTGGATCACCCAGAACTGCCAGGGGGCATGACCCAGGCACTAGACAAGGCAGATCCATGCAGACCCATGTAGAACGCCCCCAAGACATAATAAACACAAGCTCCCAAGAGATTCAAAAGGGAAAACTATACAATGTGCCAAGAAGGGAATCAATTTCTACTTTTGTACTGTTCTTTCTTTCTCCTTTTCTGTAATCATGAGTATGCATTATCTGGCAATATTAAAATGCCTTTATAAAAGAAACAAGGGAAATGAGGAGCTAGATTACAGTATATCCACATGACTTAATAGCATGTCCCAAGATATTCTGGGGACCTAATGTTCAGCATGGTGACTAGACGTAATATTACTATACTGTACTGTACACAGTCATGCATCTGTAACAACAGCATGAGGTTCTCAGAAAAGCATCTTTGGTGGTGGTGTCACTGAGCAATCGTCAGATTGTGCTATGCAAACCTACCACACACCTAGGCTGCATGATAAGGCCTATTGCTACTGGGCTGCAAAGCTGTAGAGCAGGTCAGCATACTGAATTGTGAGGGCAAACGTGATACAGTAGGAAGCATATTATCTAAACATATCTAAACATAGAAAAAGTACAATAGAAATATGGCGTTATGAGACTACAGGACCAACTGTTATAAATGCGGTCCACTGTTAACCAATGCTGTTAAGCAGTGCTTGGCTATACTTGAAATTCACTAAGAGAGAAGATCTTAAGTGTTCTCACCCCATACAGAAAAAGGAAACTATGTGAGGTAATGGAGGTTAACTTAACTGTGGTAATCATTTCACAAATATATATATGTGTGTGTACATATATATATATATATCTCCAAACATCACCACTGTCCACTTTAAATATGGACATTAGTTATTTGCTAATCATACCTCCTTAGGTCTGGGGAGGAAAAAAGTAGTATGTACTAGGATAATGCCCGTGGGAGATATAATATTATTTTTTCTGGTTGGGCTTGGTGGCTCACACCTATAATCCTAGCACTCTGGGAGGTTGAGGTGGGAGGATGGCTTGAGGTCAGAAGTTTGAGACCAGCCTGAAAAAGAATGAGACTCCGGGCGGTGCCCATAGCTCAGAGGGTAGGGTACCAGCCACATATACCGAGGCTGGTGGGTTGGAATCCACCTCGGGCCAGCTAAAACACAATGACAACTGCAACCAAAAATAGCTGGGTGTTGTGGCAGGCGCCAAAAATAACTAGGCATTGTGGTGGGTGCCTGTAGTCCCAGCTACTTGAGAGACTGAGGCAAGAGAATCGCTTAAGCCCAAGAGTTTGAGGTTGCTGTGAGCTGTGATGCTACAGCACTCTACCCAGGGCAACAGCTTGAGACTCTGTCTAAGAAAAAAAAAAAAAAAGAATGAGACTCCACTCTATTAAAAATAGAAAAACTGGCCAGGAGTGGTGGCTCACGCCTGTAGTCCCAGCGCTGTGGGAGGCCGAGGTGGGGGGATTGCCTGAGCTCAGAGGTTCAAGACCCATATGAGCAGCAGTGAGCCAGAGTAAGACCCCGTCTCTACTAAAAACATCAAAAACAGCCAGCACTGCAGGAGAAAGAAGAAAATCAACAAAAAAGGAGTACTTCAAACAAAGAAGAATGAAAAAGCACACTGAAATTAAAAATAAAAAATTAAAAAAATTAAAAAAAAAAAAAGTAGAAAAATTAGCCAGGTGTGTGGTGTGTTCCTGTAGTCCTACCTCCTCAGGGAGGCTGAGGCAGGAGGATCATTTGAGCTCAGGAGTTTGAGGTTGTAGCGAGCTATGATGCCCAGGAGACCGAGCAAGATTCTTGTCCAAAAAAAAAAAAAAAAGGTGGCTCCCAGAAGAGTATGTAAAATAAAATCGAATTTCATTTTGTAAATAAAAAGACTTAATAATAAAATTCTAAAATTTATGCTCATGTCTACATCAGGAAATCTGCAAGAGATCTCATACTGTGGGCAGTGGTTATCTTAAAAGGAAATGACAGAAGCTAGAGGCCTCTCATGTCTCTGTTGTACACGTGTTGTACACGATGTGTTGAATTTAAATGTTAAGTAGGTTTTACTTTTATAATCCATAAAAATTAAAGCTAAAATCAAATCAAAAATAAAATAAGACAGGCTCAGCGCCGATAGCACAGTGGTTACAGCGCCAGCCACATACACCCAGACTGGCGGGTTCAAACCCAACCTGGGCAGGCTAAACAACAATGACAACTGTAACAAAAAATAGCCGGGTGTTATGGCAGGTGCCTGTAGTCCCAGCTACTTGGGAGGCTAAGACAAGAGAATTGCTTGAGCCCAGGAGTTTGCTGAGTTTGAGGTTGCTACCAAGGGCAACATTGTGAGACTCTGTCTCAAAATAAATAAATTAATAAATTAAATTAAATTAAATTAAAAAATAAAATAGGCTCAGTGCCTGTACCTCAGCGGCTAGGGTGCCAGCCACATACAGCGGGGCTGGTGGGCTTGAACCTGGCCTGGGCCTGCCAAACAACAACAAAATAGCTAGGTATTGTGGCAGGCACTTGTAGTCCCAGCTACTTGGGAGGCTGAGGCAAGAGAATCGCTTAAACCCAAGAGTTTGAGGTTGCTGTGAGCTGTGACGCCACAGCACTCTACCCAGGGTGACACAATGAGACTCTGTCTAAAAATAAAATAAAATAGTTGGGTGTAGTGTCTCATGCCTGTAGAGGGAGGATTACTTGAGGCCAGAAGTTTGAGACCAGGCTTGGCAACAGAGCCACAGTTTGTCTCCACAAAAAAATTTAAAAATTAGCTGGGCTGATGGCCTACACCTGTAGTCCCAGCTACTTGTGAGGCCAAGGCAGGAGGATCGCTTGAGCCCTGATCTGTGATTATGCTCCAGCCTGGATGACATAGCAAGATACTGTCTCTTCAAAAAAAGGAAAAGAGGCCAGGCATAGTGGCTCACACCTGTAATCCTAGCACTCTGGGAGGCTGAGGCAGGTTCATTGCTCGAGCTCATAGGTTTGAGATCAGCCTGAGCAAAAGTCAGACCCCATCTCTACTAAAATTAGAAAAAGTGAGGCAAGAGGATTGCTTGAACCTAAGAGTTTGAGGTTGCTGTGAGCTATGACACCACGGCATTCTACCCAGGGCAACAGTTTGAGACTGTCTCAAAAAAAAAAAAAAAAAGGAAAAGGATAAAGAGGTACAGAAATAGGGAGGTTGAGTGTGGAGCTGGTCCCCCAGGCTCTCCAAGATCTCTGGTGGCCTCAGGCTCCTCCTCCTGCACATGCCACAGTGGGTTATAGGTGCCACTTACCTTGTCCTTGAAGTCAGTGTGGTTCTGCAGGATTGCACGCTGGTAGGTGCCTGTTCGCACGTAGTCCTGCATCATGTTCTGCTGCTGGGACAGGTAGCCGTAAAACTGGAACAGAGACATACCAATGGCACAGAGCACAAGGCAGGACAGGTGGCTGAGGTCCTGGCCAGCCCTGTGAGAGAGCACAAACCTCCCTTGGGAGGCCAAGTACCCTCTGCCTGGGCCCTGCTGGCACCTCTGGAAGATGGAGCAGGAAGCTGAAGGGCAGCTCCCATTGGGGATACCACCACCATCACCGCCACTGAAGGACACAGCTGGATGCTGCCTGGACATGGAAGCTGTCCAGGAGAACTCAACATTCGCCACAGGCGAGGTTCCTGCATCAGGGCCACCTGCCCCATCCTGAGGGCCCCAAAGCAGCGGAGGAGCAGATCAAACACAACCCTAGAACTCAGAGTGCCAGGGAGGTGAGGTGCAGGGTCTCTCTGTAAGACAACGGGCGACCAGGAGGCAGCGTGGCACCCAGGCAGGGGCACAGGCTTTGACATCAGCAGACCTGGCTTCCCATCTTGGCTCTGTTGCATAATAGCTGTGTGACTTGGAGCAAGTCACTTAACCTCTCTGAGCCTCAGTTTTCTCATCTGTAAAATGGGGACAATAATAGCACTTACCTCCTAGAGTTGTTGGGAGGGTCCGAGCACTTCTGTGCAAGTGAGAGCACTCAGACCAAGGCCTGGCATGCAGGGACATTGTTCTACTGTCATTCAAAAGGCCTGTGGCCCTGAGCTCTGCCGGTGCTCAGCTCCTCCCAGCAACCCTCTTAACCAAGCACCTGCATCTCTGCTTCACAGATGAGGAAACTGAGGCCTGGCAAGTAGAGGAAACCTGCCCAAGGCTATGTGGCTAGTAGGGGGCAGAGCCGGGCAGGAACCCTGGTGGGCCTGCCCTGTGCTGCACAGCCTCCTGTGGGTGGGTGGGAAGAGGGCCACCAAGGGCCGCAGCCTGGCTGAGGGCAGCGCAACCCACCTGGAAGTACTGCACCGCAGAGGACTCTTCCGTGCGCTCACTGAACACAGACCGCTCCAGGGTGTGGCCCCGGCAAGTTTTCAGGATGTTGTAGAATGAACAAAAATCTGGAATGGGGAAGCCAGGTCACCAAGGGGTGGTCATCAATCTGCCCAGGAGGCCCATGCATGTGGCCATTTGGGAGTGAGGGTTCTAGATGCTGGGGCTACCCTTCTATCTGGCTACATTATCCTGATTTTCCTACCTTGAACATGTGTTGCTGCTGATTTCTCTCCCCAAAAATCAACGTTCAAATTTCAAAGAAGAGAAGGGCAGCCACAGCTGCTCCTATTGACTATCAGGAGGTATGGCAAGCGACCCTGCATATATCATGCTCTGTCAGTGGGAATGGGCCTGGGGTGTTTCCTCACCAAACTGGCCTGGGTGTCAAACCTCTGCCAAATAAGCCCAAGTCCACCCAGAAGCTCAGGGCAGCATCTACTAAAAAGCGACTGGATGAGGCCTGTGGACACAGAGGAACACAGTAGGACACTGCCTAGCCCCAGGATGTGATGCGACCCCGCCCTTTAAAATGAGGTACATTGCTGGGTGTAGTGGCTCACTCCTAGCACTCCTGGAGGCTGAGGCAAGAGGATCCCTTGAGCTCAGGAGTTTGGGATTACCCTGAGCAAAAACAAGACCCTAATCTCTACTCAAAAAATAAAAATAAAAAAATTAGTTGGGTATAGTGGTGGGCACTTGTAGACCCAGCTACTTGGAAGGCTGAGGCAGTAAGATTGCTTGAACTCAGGAGTGACAGCTCAGAGTGACAGTCTGTTTCAAAAAACAAAAACTAAGTTAAAAAAATAAAATGACCATGATCGCATTAATGTACACAGCTATGATTTAATAATAAAAAAAGAAAAATAAATAAAATAAAATGAGCTACATTTATTAACATAAACTGATGGCTGCTAAAAACTACCTAGTACCACAGCATTTATAAGATAATCTCTTAAAAATTAAACCAGTCAGTGTGTTGGCTTGAGTTTATAGTCTCAGCTACATGGGAAGCTGAGTCAGGTGGATCCTTTGAGCCCAGGAATTCACAACAAGCCTGAGCAACACAGTGCAACAGAACAATAAAAAAATTAAAAATTAGGGCAGCGCCTGTGGCTCAAAGGAGTGGGACGCTGGCCCCATATGCCGGAGGTGGCGGGTTCAAACCCAAGACCCGCCCAAAAAAAACTGCACACACACACACAAAATTAAAAATTGAATAATTTTTTTCTTTTTACCTTTTTTTTTTTGAGAGATATGATTTCATGGTTGCTCAGGGTAGTCTCAATCACTTGAGTTCAAGAGATCCTCCAGCCTCACAAAAATAAAATAATTTAAATACACGGTTTGGGAAGATGAAAACGTTCTGGAGGTAGAGGGTGGTGACAGCCTCACAGCACTGTGAGTAGACTTAACGCCACTGAGCTGCATACTCAAAAAGGATCGAAATGGTCAATTTCTGGTTATACAGATATTAGCATAATTTCAAAAACCTAATAGAACAGAAAGAAAAATATTAAAATATAGGCAAAGAGTAAAAAAACCCTGAGATTTATATAGCACTGTCCAGGTTATCCCTGGTTGGTTCGGCACCCATAGCTCAGTGAATAGGGTGCCAGCCACATACACCAAGGCTGGCGGGTTCAAGCCCGGCCTGGGCTTGCTAAACAATGACAATTGCAACCAAAAAATAATAGCCGGGTGTTGTGGCAGATGCCTGTAGTCCCAGCTACTTGGGAAGCTGAGGCAAGAGAATAGCTTAAGCCCAAGAGCTTGCGGTTGCTATGAGCTGTGACACTCTACTGAGGGCGACATAATCAGACTCTGTCTCAACAACAACAACAACAACAACAACAAAAAGGTTATCCCTGGTGACGGTATTTTTTTTGTAAACTATGAATTGGGATTATGTAAAGTAAAAATGGAATGTGGAGCATAAGAATGCTCTGGCCATGGGAGGCGCGTGTGGCTCAGTGAGTAGGGCGCCGGCCCCACATACTGAGGGTGGCAGGTTCAAACCCAGCCCTGGCCAAACTGCAACCAAAAAATAGACGGGCATTGTGGCGGGCACCTGTAGTCCCAGCTACTCAGAAGGCTGAGGCAAGAGAATCGCCTAAGCCCAGGATTTGGAGGTTGCTGTGAGCTGTGACACCATGGGACTAGATCGAGGGCGACAAAGTGAGACTGTCTCAAAAAAAAAAAGAATGTTCTGGCCAGAAGTGGACAGCCCATCTGGCCACTGTCACCCCACCCCAGCCTTCTCTGCACTGCCTCCACCCCAGGGGCAACTTCACATAAGCAGCCTAGAGGGCTCCAGCTACCTGAAGGTTGTCTGGGCTGTTCCACAGATTCCCTTGAGACAAGATTAGTAGCTCCAAGGGAGGCTGGCAGTGGCTGTGTGCAGGCGACCACTGCACCTCAGCTCTCCCACCCCAGCCCCTGCCCTACCACTAGGCTCAATTCAGCAGTCCAACGACAAAGCCTTCAGTGGGACCTTCTAGCCCTGGACACTGCTCACCACCTCCACTGGCACACTGCCCCAAGACCCCAGCTGTGCTCACCTGGGTTCTCCAAGCCCTCCTTTGGAACTCATGTGTCCAACTGTGCCCCCCAGTTAGGTCTCCTGAGGCCCCTCCAGCAGTTTCTCTGAGCCCACAGCAGGCTCTGCCCACCCTAGGACCTCTTTGTTCCAACCCTTATACTCCAGCCATAACCGTTCAAGTATTGGCAGCTGTTGGGAGGGCCGGGCTCAGATGGTCAGGACAGGCTACTTAGAGAAGAGGAGATAAAAGCCAAGCCCTGAAGGACCTGAAGGAGCAGCGAGGGCAGGTCTGGGGCCCAGCATTTGCTCCAGGCAGTGAGAACGGATTCTGCACATGTGAGTCTGATTTTGGACAGCAGTGGAGCGCTCACTGGGATGGAGCAGCCACCATCTGCCCAGATCCCATGTGGCTGCCTATCAGGGCTCTGAGCATCCAGGCTGCACATCCCCAGGATTGCTTAAGGGCCACGTACCATTGGGAGTGGCAAACTGGATGAGGACACTGTTGCAGCCCAGGGTGATGATGAAGGACTGCTTGCCCACACGGCTACACTCTGTCTCACGAGACACTGAGCACTTGAACACACACACATCTTCATCTGTGAGAGGAGAGAAGCTAATGTGAGTGGCAACACCCATGGCTGCCCTCCTTTGAGTCCATGTCCCTGCCAACCTTCCCTTCCCTCCTCTCAGCATGCCATGAGTCTTCCTCAGTGCCACTAAACTGTCCTGAAAGTGCCACCAAGTGTCCTGCCTTCCCAGCACACACTGAGGATGAGGGGGTAGCCATAGGCAACCAGGATGTAGCCTGTGTCCCCAAGGAGCTCAGCATTCAGTGGGGGCAGGACTATGTTCATAGGGTGACCATGACTGAGATGGGGATATGGCGAAGGCATCTGGCCTCACGCAGGCTGAGGTAGGTGGACAGGGCCACTGTGTAGTGCTAAGTAGGTGGGAAAAGGGGGCCTACAGCAGAAAGAAGAGAATCACTGGTTGCCCTAAGCTTAGCTGGGAAGGCACCTCTGTTCCCTTCAGCTAAGTCTTTTCTGCTTGGATTAGTGTGGTGTAGTGACTTCAAAGTGGCCATTGGAGCCAGATGGCCTGGGCTCAGGCCCCACCTGCACCCCCTCCTCAGGCAGGTGACATGCCTTCTCTAAGCCTCAAGTTTCTCACCATCAGACAGGGCTGGCCACAGGACAGGAATTGAGTGAGTTATGACACCTCTCAGGGCCTAGCACATGGGAACCCTGGCAACCTGAGGCCCTCACTGTGACTGTGACTAATCATTCACTCCACAAGCAGGCAGCCCACCCCACTGCCTCCACCACCAAATGAATGAACTGAGTATCACCAGGAGCAGAACCTCCAAGGCAACACAGTACCCCTTCCATGCTGCAGAGCATGAACAGAGTCTGTGCTGTCTCTAGGCAAAGATGCTTACCCTAGTCTAATCATAAGGGGACAAAAACAGAGAAGGGCAGCTTGTGGGGGAGTCTGCAAGGTGACTAGCCTACTCTCCTCAAAATAGCCAGTCAGGAAAGACAAACACTGCTGCGAAGTATTCCAGAGAGTAAGAGGCGACAGAGAAGCATCCATCAAATGCAAAGTGGGACCCTGGAGCCCGCTGAAAAATGCTTTTGAAAAGCTATAAAGGGGGCAGCGCCTATGGCTCAGTCAGTAGGGCGCCGGCCCCATATACCGAGGGTGGCGGGTTCAAACCCGGCCCCGGCCAAACTGCAACCAAAAAATAGCCGGGCGTTGTGGCGGGTGCCTGTAGTCCCAGCTACTCGGGAGGCTGAGGCGAGAGAATCGCCTTAAGCCCAGGAGTTGGAGGTTGCTGTGAGCTGTGTGAGGCCATGGCACTCTACTGAGGGCCATAAAGTGAGACTCTGTCTCTACAAAAAAAAAAAAAAAAGAAAGAAAAGCTATAAAGGAGGCGGCACCTGTGGCTCAGTGAGCAGGCCGTGGGCCCCATATACCAAGGGTGGCGGGTTTCAACCCAGCCCCAACCAAACTGCAAGAAAAAAATAGCCGGGTGTTGTGGCAGACACCTATAGTCTCAGCTACTTGGGAGGCTGAGGCAAGAGAATCACCTAAGCCCAAGAGCTAGAGGTTGCTGTGAGCTGTGATGCCATGGCACTCTACCAAGGGCGACAAAGTGAAACTCTGTCTCTAAAAAAAAAAAAAAAGCTATAAAGGACAAATGCGGGGCTGGGTGCAGTGGCAGGAGCCTAATCCCAGCTACTCAGGAGGCTGAGGTGGGAGGATGGCTCAAGCTTAGGAGGTGGAGGCTGCAGTGGCCTATGATCATACCACTGCACTCCAACTCGAGGAATGTGAGTTCGGAGTGTTTATGCAATAATTTTAAACTATCTAGCTGTGATAGTGCATTTAGAGTGAATTCTTGTGATGTCTGTAGCTTATTTTCAAATGTCCTCATAAAATAAAAAAGCAGTATCAATGTACCGAGAGAAGTATGATTGCAAATGTGGCAAACAATGTTCCCCTTCTCCCAAAAGAGCTGACACAATCTTGAAAAAGGACAAAGCAGATAAAAAAAAAAAAAAAGGGCAGCACCTGTGGCTTAGTAGGTAGGGCGCCAGCCCTGGCCAAACGGCAGCAACAACAACAAAAATAGCCGGGCACTGTGGTGGGCAAATCGCCTAAGCCTAGGAGTTGGAGGTTGCTGTGAGCTGTGTCACGCCACAGCACTCTACTGAGGGCGAGAAAGTAAGAAAAAAAAAAAAAAAAGGACAAAGCTGGGCGGCGCCTGTGGCTCAAAGAAGTTGGGCACTGGCCCCATTATGCCAGAGGTGGCAGGTTCAAACCCAGCCCCGGCCAAAAACTACAAAAAAAAAGAAAGAAAGAAAAGGACAAAGCTAGGAGGATTCACACATCTGAATTTCAAAATTTACTACAAATCAAAACAGGGCAGCTGTGCTACCAAAAGGACAGACATGTGGACCGATGGAGCAGAAGTGAGTCCAGAACCAACCCTCACAGGTAGGGTCAAGTGCTTTTCCACAAGGGGGACAAGAACATTCAATAGGGAAAGACAGTCCCTTTAACAAATGCTGCCGACACAGGACAGCCAGCCAAATGTGCAAGAATGGAGTTGAACCCTACCTCACAACATACACAGATGAAAATTCACAGTGGGTCCCCAACAACCCAAATGTAAGCAGTAAAACTATAAAACTCTTAGAAAAACTCAAGGGGCAAATCTTTGCAACCTTAGATTTGGCAGTGGATTTTCAGACATGACACCAAGAGCATAACAAACAAAAGAAAAACATAAACTGGGGCTGGGCAGAGCGGCTCACACCTGTGATCCCAGCACTTTGGGATGCCAAGGTGCGAGATCTTGAACCCAGGAACTTCACATCATCTTGGGCAACACAGCAAGACTGTTTCCTTGTACACACACACAAAAACAAGCCAGGCATGGTGGCATGTGCTGGAGTCCCAGTTACTCAGGAAGCTAGAGCAGGAGGATCACTTGAGCTTAGGAGTTGGAGTTTGCAATGAGCTGTGATCACACCACAGCACTCCAATGTAAGTGAAAGAGTGAGACCCTAGCTCTAAAAAACAAATCAGCAAAAAAGCAAGGACTCAAGCAAATACTTCTACTCAAACATTCATAGTAGTACTTATTCACAATAGCCCAAGATTTTGTAAAAATACAACCAAAATAACTGACATTCATCAACTAAGAAATGGATAAAAAGATACGGTGTATCTAGAAAATGAAAATTTTTTTTTTTTTTGTAGAGACAGAGTCTCACTTTATGGCCCTCAGTAGAGTGCCATGGCATCACACAGCTCACAGCAACCTCCAACTCCTGGGCTTAAGCGATTCTCTCGCCTCAGCCTCCCGAGTAGCTGGGACTACAGGCACCCATCACAACGCCCAGCTATTTTTTTTTTTTGGTTGCAGTTAAGCCGGGGCCGGGTTTGAACCCGCTGCCCTCGGTATATGGGGCCGGCACCTTACCGACTGAGCCACAGGCGCCGCCCTAATATGAAAATATTATTCAGCCATAAGGAGCAATGAAGCACTGATATGTGCTGGTAACATGGATGAATCTCTGAAAACACCACGCTCAACAAAAAAGCCAAACAGAAAACATCCTTATGATATGAGTCTGTTTATATGTGAATTTTACCTCAACAGAGAAAGTAAAATGTTCCCAGTTAACGAGTCCAGATACATGAGGGGCCCACAGGTATTCACTGGGCCAAGCCCTGAAAGGCAGGTCCCCAGCCACAACCTGGGGTACCGCCAGACTCCCTCCCATGGCAGGAGCCAGGTGTCACCCTCCTGAGCGGCATTGCCTAGAAGACCCTCCTGACCCCAGGCAGGAGGAAGAGGGTATTCGCTGGCCACTGTGCTAGGCTCAGAGCCACAGTGCACCCTCAGGGGACCCAATACGTGGTGCCCAAAGTCCATAAAGAAAGATAGCCTTGGCATGGTACCCATACCCTCCTAGAGCAGGAGATAAAGCTGACCTGTTGGCTAGATCTGGCATTAGCAAGGAAACCCAGGGAGGGCCTGTTTACCAAGTAGCCTGGCGCCAGGCAGGCAACCACAGAGCATGTGGCCAAGTGAAGCCTGTCGGAGTCCTGCAGGGGCTGGGCTTGGGCCAGGGGAGCTGAGCTGCATGGTCACAGGAGCTGGTGCTTTCTGACAGTCACAGCTACACCCCTAAGCCAGTCCCTGGCACATACCTGGGAAATATGCAACAAACCGAAAAGAAAAAAAAAGGAAGAAAGAAAAAAAACAACAGGATCCTATTCTTCCCTGGTTTTATTTTTTTTTCTTTGGTAGAGACAGAGTTTCACTTTATGGCCCTTGGTAGAGTGCCATGGCATCAGACAGCTCACAGCAACCTCCAACTCCTGGGCTTAAGCGATTCTCTTGCCTCAGCCTCCCGAGGAGCTGGGACTACAGGCGCTTGCCACAACGCCCGGCTATTTTTTGGTTGCAGTTCAGCCGGGGCCGGGTTTGAACCCGCCACCCTCGGTATATGGGGCCGGCACCTTACCGACTGAGCCACAGGCGCCGCCCCGTCTTCCCTGGTTTTAAAAACCTCCGCCCAGGAGATGTCCAAGGTGCCAAGCCCTGGGATTCACAGCCAAGGCCCTGTATAACCTTTCCTCACTGCCATCCTCAATCTCCCAGGCCCTAAACACACCAGAAGTGGGCCTCTGGACATGCTGTTCCTATTTCCCCCATCCTCCTCCCTTCCCTCACTAGGATGGACCCAGGGGACACCTGTACACCCGGCAGAAGGTCACCTGTGGCCAGGTGGAGAAAGCACACCCTGCCTCTTGACTCCAGGATGGTACCCCAGGAGGAGGGCAGGAGGAAGCCTTAGGCCCAAGACCCACAAGGGTCTGGACCGGGCATTGGCCATTCGGTGCGCTCCACAGACGCAGCCCTGCCTGGCAGGAAATCTCCTGGTGCCTTCCAAGGATAGCAACCATTCTCTAAAGGTGTCTCTTTATTCAGCCAGGAATGGGTGAGCCTCATAAGGAGACAGTACCTCAAGGGCCCCAAGATTCAAAAAGGCCCTCTGTGTTGACCTCTAGAAACCCATCTACACTCGCACCATATGCAGGTCTCAGGCTGTGTGCACATGGTCCGGCAGGGTGGGGGCTGCAACTGGGCCAGAGGTGAGATTTCCTCCCTTCCACCCGCCCGCAGTAAAAGAATGAAACTGTAAACAAGCCAGTCTGGGGTGGCTTTTCCAGAGAGACTCTCAAGACAAGGAGTGACCAGTGGCCATCCTGGGCCCAGATTGGCATCACTGGCTTGACTGCCACATTGCAGTCAGTCCTGCTGACATGCTAAGGCCAAAGGAGGACAACTCCACAGGGTAAGTGGCACACAGGCAGATCCCTGGTGGGATATGAAAACTGCCACACCTTTGAAGTAGGTCCCCCACCCCACCACCCAGTCCCTGCCCATACCGTGCAGGGGCTGAGATATCACATGACCTACAAGTGACAACACTGTCTAGGGCCCACACTCTTCTAGCACTTTATGTGGACCCCCATCCCCTCCTCACATCACCCATCACTACCCTCATTTGCTTAGAGAGGTTAAGTATCTTGCTCAAGGTCACACAACGAGGGAGGGTCTCTGCTCCTCACCAAGGTGCCACACAACTCTGTGCTTCCCAAAGCAAGTTCAGCTAACTTCCTCCATAACGTTCTACCAGTGACTATTTTCAGCTTTGTGGGCAATCTGATCTCCACTACAATGACTTGGTCCTGCCTTGCATCATGTAATATGTAAATGACTGACAATGGCTGTGCCCTAATAAAACTTTATTTGCGGGCGGCGCCTGTGGCTCAAGGAGTAGGGCGCCGGTCCCATATGCCAGAGGTGGCGGGTTCAAACCCAGCCCCGGCCAAAAAAAAAAAAACAAAAAAAAAAACTTTATTTGCAAAGCCTCGCAGGGGCACAGGTGCAGAGCTGGGCCCTCCACATGCTCACTGCCCACTTCCTTATTTGCTTAAGGGACACTGGGCAGTGGAACCACATGCTCTCCCTCTCAGAGGTGGTAGGAGAACTGGGTGGCAGAATGACAAGGATCCTCAGATGTGCACTATGGCATCTGACCCAGCCTGGAGAGAAGACTGGGAACAAATCTGCCAGTAAAGGAAAGAGTACAGGGACGGAAGGGGGGCAAGGGCAACCTAGTGATTGCGATAGCCCGGAGGCTGCTGGGAGGAGGTCCCAGAGGGACCACATGCTGGGAAAGATACCAGGTAGGGGATGGAGCTGGAGCAGAGGATGATTCTGGAAGGCAGGGAGTGATGGGGGTAGGAATAGGATAGCTTTTCAGGGACAGGCTGCCTGTTCCCCACCTACCACAGGTTCCCCTGCATGCACAACCCTTGTTGGCTCCTAAGGGCAGCAGAATAGGGGGCCCCTGAAACACAGGGACTCCCTGGTCCTGGGCTTAAAGAAAACATCAAAGAAAGAGGCAGGTGTGGGTGGTTCACCATTGCACCCCTAGGCCCCTAGGGTTGGGCCTGCAGAAGGGCCTCACAAAGCAGGGGGGCCTATTTCAGAAGACTGGAACCTCAGTCTTCTCTCAGTACCCCTGTGAGTTACACATATCTGAAGCAGTCTGTTGTGGCCTCTCACCTGAACATTCCACCATGGTTTCCTAGGACCTTCCAGGACAAGTCCAAATCTCTAATGGGGGCATAAGTCCCCACCAGTGTCCACAGTCCAGCGAGAGCCCCATCACCACCCCAGCCAAGCCCCACTGGTCTCCATCACTCCCTTCCTGCCAAGACCATGGCATGGGTTCTTTCTGCTTTCAGCAGCTTCTTAGAACCCTCCCCTCCTCTACTGTTGCTGTGTCACCTCCTAGAGGTCCCCCACACTTCCCAGACAAGCTCCCACAGTTAGAAGGCTGCTGTTTGACACCTGCCTGACCAGGTGCTGAGTAACTTCCAGTAGCACAGAAGGCAGCAGGTGCCCAAGTTGTTTAAATGCTGGCCTGCTGCTGATCATGAGCATGGCCTTGCTAAGCGCCTCTGCTGGGCAGGGTAGTATTCACAACCCTTGTTGTTACTGCAGTCCTCCTTCCTTGCCCCCTTGCTTCCAGAAAGCAATGGAAGAAGAGTATCCTCAGGCCCCTCAGGCTGGGCAGACTTGAGTCAGGAGGACCTAAAAGTAAACTCTGTCCTCCTGTAGAACCTTCCATCCCAGTTCATGGTAAAGGACATTCTCTGGCAGATGGAGAACAAGGAGGTGGAGGGCAACATGGGAAGTCACCTCAGGGGGGAAATGGCCACATTTCAAGCTTTTGCCTCTCCAGCAAGAAAACTATTACAGTCACTGAAAGAGAAATAATTAAAGCTATTTATCTTAGCAGACAGTAAAGGGAGGGAGACAGGGGCTGTAGAAACCCTTGTCCAAATGTTGGGACTCTCATTAAACCACCTCCTACTGCCAAATAAAACACGGGCTGTTCACCCTCCAGAGGAAAATATCCCATGGTGAAAAAGAGGAAATTAAGGCTGGGAGTAGTGGCTCATGTCTGTAATCCTAATACTTTGGGAGGCCAAGGCAGGTGGATCAGCTAAGCTCAGGGGTTCCAGACCAACCTTAGCAAAAGTGAGACGCTGTATCTAAAAAATAGCTGGGCGTTGTAAAGGGTGCCTATAGTCCCAGCTACTCAGGGGGCTGAGGCAAGATAATCGCTTGAGCCCAAGAGTTTGAGGCTGCTGTGACCTGTGAAACCATGGCACTCTACTTAGGGTGACAGAGACTCTGTCTCAACAAAAAAAAAAAAAAAAAGGAGAGAGAGAAAGAGCACGCAGTAGGTAAAAAGAAGAAATAGGGTGGCGCTTGTGGCTCAGTGGGTAGGGTACCAGCCCCATATACCAAGGGGTGGTGGGTTCAAACCTGGCCCTGGTCAGCTAAAACAGCAGTGACAACTGCAACAGAAAAACAACTGGGTGTTGTGGTGGGCGCCTATAGTCCCAGCTACTTACTTGGGAGGCTGAGGCAAGAGAATTGCTTAAGTCCAAGAGTTTGAGGTTGCTGTGAGATGTGACGCCACAGTACTCTACAGAGGGCGAAAGAGAGAGACTCTGTCTCAAAAAAAATAAATAAGGGTGGTGCCTGTGGCTCAAAGGGGTGGGGCAGCAGCCCCATATGCCGGTGGTGGCGGGTTCAAGCCTAACCCTGGCCAAAAACTGCAAAAAAAAGAAAAAAAAAAAATAATAATAGGGGACCTGGGAGTGCCTGAGAGAGCCAGGCCCTGGCTTCCCACACTCAGAGTCGACGGTGGAAGGCAGATAGCACTCAGCAGAGCAGTGAAGAGACAGGATTACAGGAGCTGGGGGAAATGCAAAGAAACCAGGGAAGCTGACACATAGGGATCAGGGTGCTTATTCAGAGAAACTGACATACAAGCCAGGCCACACTGCCCTGGTGCTGGTGGTGATAAACTTGTTTCCCGACTGTAGGCACTAGAAACTTCCCCTCTACCCCTGTGTGCCTAAGAGAGTGAGGGGATGACTCTGAGATTCCCTAATAGGGAGGTCAAGAGATGGGATTTGACAAGGACTTGGCTTCAGGGCCAAACTCGCCCTTCTCCAGCCTTGGCCTTAGTTTTCTCATCTGTTCAATGGCAATGGTGACATATCCCAAAGGGTGAAATGACCAGAGCCTGGCAGCTGCCTCCAAGGCACCCCTCTGGACTGCCGCTAGGTCAGAAACCTATCTGTAAAATGGTCATGAGGATTGAAGCAATATCAGTGTAGTTAAGAACTTATTAACAGGGCGGCGCCTGTGGCTCAAGGAGTAGGGCGCCGGTCCCATATGCCGGAGGTGGCGGGTTCAAACCTAGCCCCGGCCAAAAAAAAAAAAAAAAAGAACTTATTAACAGGGGCAGCCAGCATCACCATTGTTGTTGACAGAGCAAGGTCAGCAATCCTAGCCCAGTCAGACTCCCTTCTCTTGCTGTAACCTAAGATGGATACTCCAGTGGTGTCCCCATAGAAGCTCCAGAGCTACTGACGCCACATTCTGCCCAGTCCCAGGGTATCTGAGGACCAGAAGGTCACCCTGGGCTCCTCCGGTCCAGCCCTGCCCTCCTGGAGCACCACACCCGGGAGCCTGGGAGCTCACCATGGCTGTGTGGCAACACCATGGCTGTGTCTAGGCAACACTTTAAAGACTGTGTATGCGATAAATTCTACAACAGGGGTTCTCAACCTCCCTAATGCTGCAACCCTTTAATACAGTTCCTGTGGGTCACGACCCACAGGTTGAGACTGCTGATGTACAAATACCTGCAAAGATACACCTAGATACATCCCAAGAAGCAGAAAGCCGAAATCTCCATCGAATGAATGGATCAATGAATGTGCAGCCAATTAAAACAGATTTTGACCTGTACACATTGTAAGTTGCCTTTTTTTTTTTTTTTTGAGACAGAGTCCCACCCTATGCCCTGAGCAGGATGCAGTGGCGTCATAGCTCACTGCACCCAACCCCTGGCTGGGCTTTTCATTTTTTTAATGAGTCAGGGTCTCACTCTCACTCAGACAATTCTCTTGAACTCCTGAGCTCAAGCAATCTTCCCACCTCAGCCTTCCACAGTGCTGGGATTACGGGATGAGCCACCTTGCTGGCTGTACACACTATAAGGATGGGGGAGGGGAGTGTACGTGCCTCCTCAGGACCCAAAACACAATAATATGACTTCAGCACTGCCTCAGGGAAGGGAGTGATACTTTTCAGTCTGCACCCCTCTTCCTCCTCCATTGTGTGAATGTGCATAACTTGGAGACCCATGGGTCAGGGAGAGTTATGTACTCATGCCTGAGTGTGCCTGGAAAACCAAAGGTTGCAAGTAGGCAGCATGGAGGCAAGAGACAGACTTCATGTTTCACACTCTCGAGTGGTTTGAATTTCTACCCTGCCCAGGAAAGAACCAGACAGAAGGTTGGGGAGTGGGTGGGAGGCTGTCTGGGACCCTCCCTGGAGTGGGCAGGCCAATGAACCCCCCCGACACACACACCTTTCAGACCTGGCAGTGGGACCTGCCCTGAGCTCTGCTGGGGAGCTGGGGGCTGAGGTCAGCAGTCCAAGCAGCAGTCACCTGGGAAAGCCCTCTCCCCTTCCCCTACCACCCCAAAAAAGCCACCTGACCAACCAGGTGCAGGTCCCAGAAGCCCAGCTCTGGAGTCAATCACTCCCAGGTTTGAACTCAGGCTCTGCCACCTGCCAGCAAGGCACCTTCACCTCCCTTGTCTAGAAAAATAATGCATGACTCAAAGTGTTGTCATAAGGATGAACACAGCCTGGGCAGAGCTTAAGATCCTGGGCACATAGTAGGGTGGTGTTGGCACAAAACACCAGTATAGACCCTCATGTCCCTAGGATGCTATGGCCTCAGTAGCCCCAGAGAACATTCTGGACCCAAGGCCATGTTTAAACCCAGGCCAGGCATCAGGCCCTGTCCTTCAGGTGGCCACCCCTGTGACCCAGCCCCCTGAGAGGCCCCTCGGGTATTTAGCCCCAGGCTGAGCACACACCTCTTGCCATCTCAGTGAGTGGTTGCCAGAAGCATCAGCTTCATGCTTTGCTTGGAACATTCTTCATTTTAAGCTTCACAGGTCACAGGTTAGGTTTTCAGGCCATTTTGGGCTGACCACCAGTCAGTGTATGGTGACCTGTGGGCAGGGCAATCTGATAGGCAGGACCTGTCATTCACTTAAAAAGGAGGTGAGACAGGGCAGCACCTCTGGCTCAAAGGGGTAGGGTGCTGGCCCCATATGCCGGAGGTGGTAGGTTCAAATTCAGCCCCAGCCAAAAACTGCAAAAAAAAAAAAGGGAGGTAAGACTTTGGTGTATTCACCTTTATTCCTTTGAATATATCTCATAAAGAGGGCGATGCCTGTGGCTCAGTGGATACAGCACCAGCCCCATATACCGAGGGTGGCGGGTTCAAACTCAGCCCTGGCTGAACTGCTACAAAAAAAAGTGGGGCATTGTGGTGGGCGTCTGTAGTCCCAGCTACTGGGGAGGCTGAGGCAAGAGAATCGCCTAAGCCCAAGAGCTGGAGATTGCTGTGAGCTGTGTGACACCATAGCACTTTACCGAGGGCGACAAAATGAGACTCTGTCTCTACAAAAAAAGAAAAAATCTCATAAGAACAGACAGCCACCCTTGCAAGCCCAAAGCCTAGTTTTGCCCTCTGAGGTTGGCAGTTTAGAAGGGCAAATCACAAAGTCAAAAACTTAAATCTACTTTGGGAGTTACAAGAATAGCGTTCCAGGACACAGAAAACAACTGTGAAGTCACACAGTGACAGGATGCTGGGAGGTTGTGGCTGGGCCAGAGAAGGGGCCACCCGGGTAGGGGATAGTAACATCCTTCAGGTTTACTGCTGGTACCTTGGGAAGGCCAAGACCAGCCTCCAACCCCCCATGGCAGGATCTGGCCATTCAATGCTAGCCCAGAAGGGTGGCCTCTGGGTTGACCTTGGGCTGCAGAAAGCCCCCTGAACTGGGGATACCCAAACCTCACAAATCATCCAATAGCATCAGCCAGAGAGGCTTGGGGAGCTCAGCAGGAGACTCCCCTCAAAAAAGCTGGCCCCAATGTTGGAAGGAGGCCAGCTCTGCTTTCAAAGGTGGAAGGCCTCCCCACAAGACTGGGTGTGGGGTGTGTCAAGGGGCAACCCCAAGAAAAGGCGGCCAAGACAAAGGGTCTGGCTTTTCTGGAAAGAACACTTGGGGCCTCAATCAGGAGCTATTACATGCAAATATCTCCTGCATCTATGCTAATCAGCTGCCACTGTCTGCCTGGGGCTTTGTGAGCTACAAAAGGGACAGCAGATGTGAGCTGGGGTCCCACAGCCCCTGACAGCCAGAGCTTAATGGTTAATTATGGAAAGGGGGCTAAGCGGGCACACAGTCCCCCTGCTCCACACGCTGAGCCAGCTCTCCTGGCCTTTTTTCTCTGCTGAGACTTTGAAGCTGTGATTTATTGAACACCAGCAACAGACACCTTTAGTGCTTGTTGTGCAGAGTCTTGGTTAACACTCCCAGCCACCCTCTGAGTTGCTCTTAGTCCCATTTTCAAGAGGCAAACTAAGGTACAGGGCAATGACATGCACTGAGTTGCTGGGCCAGGGGACTCAGCTCCCAGTCCAAAGGCAGCCAAACCCCATTGTCCTCAGACTCCAAGGCAAAGGAGAGTCTACCTGGGAAGGCTGTAAGAGGTCACCAAAGGTCTTCACTGCCTGTGACACACAGCAGGAGCTAGAGTGGCAGCACCCTAAAGGACTAGGCAGGGAGGCCCTTTGCAGAGGGAAGGCCAGGTTAGAATGACGAGTGCCAAGTAGCAGCAGGAGGAACCCAGGCTGCTGGCACCCAAGCCAGCTGGTATCCTCTGGGCTGAGCTGGGGGCTACTCTCAGCCAGGGCTAGGCTCCAGAGAAGCCAAACTGGAAGAAACAGGAGGCTGGGGCCGCAGGGAGGAGACTATGGCTGGCATGGGGAGACACTGCCTAGCAGCTGCAGCCCAAGTGGTGTCCCTACTTAAAACCACTTTGAAAAGAGGTTATGACCCAAAGGACAGAACAGGAAGGGCCTCTCCAAGTCCCCAAGGGCTCAGAGAACAGGATGTTTGGGTTAGGAGGGAAACCCCTGCTCCAGCAAGGGAGCTGCAGCACCAGAGGTGACTCCAGTTGGGTATATGAAGGGGCAGACTCTGCCTGACAGCCAGATGAAACTGACAATAAGGGAAGAATGAGGGGAGAGGGACATAGGTTACAGCGAATTCTAGAAGAGGCCACCATGGCTAATGTGGTAAGAAAAGATCAGAGGGGCAAGAGGGAGGGGCCGGGGTAGGTGACTCCTCCACCCCAGGTGCTTAATCTGCTTCCACCATGCTGACCTTGGGAGGAGCCTGTGGCTGGGAAAAGTGGCAGGACTAGCTGCAGGGCCTGGTGGCTGAGTGGGGCCCCAGGGCCAAACCTGGGTTTGAAATCCTCACTCTGCCACCAATCTTTCAGTGCCTCGGTTTCCCTGTTTATAAAAATGAAGGGGTATGCTGGAGCTGCTCATAGTGCCTCCAGGCCCACCTTCTGATGGTATACCAGTCAATAAACATAAAGCACTTGGAACAGGGCCTACCCAGCATATCACTCATCCCCAGCAAACACTAACCATGGTAGGGCCTGATAGCACCAACAGGAGATGGGGAGAGCATAAGAGACAGGCACCCTGTCACCCCGAACATGGGAGTGCAAGGCTCAGACGCAGGAAGGTCTCTCAAAAGCAAATGACAAAAATCTGAAAATTCTTGCCTGTCTTTGCCTTCTCTTACAGCTCAAGGAAAAATGTAGCAGATTTTCCAGAGTGTGTCCCTCTTGGGTCTATAAGAGAACACTGGATCTGTCTTTGATTATTTATTCCCTTTCCCCCAGGGAGGATGACAAGAACACCCCATTCTCATTAGAGCAGTGAATGGCCAGAGGCCTTTTGGTGGCCCTGAGGTGCTCCCCAGGGGTTGCATTGTCCAGTCACCAGGCAGGTTTCTATACATAAAGCTGCCTGCCTGCTCTTACTGTGTAAGGCATCCAGCAAGAAGGAGCAAACCCCAGCCTAGGAACATAATTAGTGAGAGAAAAGACTTGCCAACAAACTCAAAGAAAAACGGTTCAGACCCACTCCTGCCAAGGCTGTGGGTAATGAATCACTTTAAAGAGACAAAAACAAGAATAAAAGGGGTTTCTCCAGCAGGGATGGGGACAGAGCCCCCCTAAAACAAGTCTGGACCTGTTTTCAAGACTGCCCTGTCAGGCAGCAGGGGACCAGCAGACAGGAAAGAAGGGGCTGCTTGGCTGAACAAAAATGACCTAGAGAAGGCCAGACACAGTGGCTCATGACTGTAATCTCAGCACTCTGGGAGGCCAAGGCAGGTGGATCTCCTGAGCTCACAGGTTTGAGACCAGCCTGAGTAAGAGTGAGACCCTGTCTCTAAAATTAGCCAGGGGGGTTGTGGTGGATGCCTGTCGTCCCAGCCACTTGGGAGGCTGAGGCAAGAGATGCACTTGAGCCCAACAGCTTGAGGTTGCTGTGAGCTGTGACACCATAGCACTCTACCGAGGGCAACAAAGTGAAATCCTGTCTCAAAAAAACAAACAACAACAACAAAAAAAACTGACCTGGAAGGAGGATAAGGTCTGTGGCTGGCTTTGGATGGTGGTGACAAGGGAATCCACAACTGTCCAACACATCAAATAGAACACCCTGGGCCTAGGCACCTGTGTGTGTTAACTAAATAATAATTGCAACAAATAATAAAAAGAATTTCTGCTAGAGCAGACATATGGGGGAAATCTCTGAACACAACTCCTTCAGGCCAGGAGTTAGGCCTGGTCTCAATTTCCTTCATATATCTGGTTTTCAGGGACCAAAGGTGACGGGGCTGGGGGTCGGAGGTGGGGGGTGGGAGTGGCATAGGGAACTCCAGATTCTGAAGTCAAGATACGTGCTGCCAGGCTCAGAGCCCATGGCTCAAGCAGCTAAGGCGCCAGCCACATATACATGAGCTGGTGGGTTTGAATCCAGCCCAGGCCCACCAAACAACAATGATGGCTGCAACCAAAAAATAGATGGGTGTTATGGCAGGTGCCTGTAGTCCTAGCTACTTGGAAGGCTGAGGCAAGAGAATCGCTTAAACCCAGAAGTTCAAGCTTGCTGTGAGCTGTAATGCCACGGCACTCTACCCAGGGTGACAACTTGAGGCTCTGTCTCAAAAAAAAAAAAAGATATGTGCTGCTAACAGCGACAGTGCATGTACCATGGTTTCTCTGGGCAGATCAGTTCCTGTCCTGTACTACTCCTGAGACTGAATCCTGAGGCTCCCCAAGCAGGTCCCCAAACTGAGATACCCAGAGCAGGACAGAGAAACTACACAAAGGGGAAGGAGCTCTCTCTCTGGAGTAACTGGGGACAAGGAGGGCATAGCGGGGATTACCAAGGCCTCTTCTGGCTCTACCTGTCTTCTTGGGGTTTCATGAGCTGCTCCCATGCCTGGCATCCAGGGACAATCATCTTTTCCAAGCTACAGAGGAGATTAAGGAAACTAATGATTCCCCTCCCCTGAGTATGACCCGATTGGCAAAACCCCCTCCACCGACAGAAGGAAACTGAAGAGAGTAATTAGGGTCCCTTGGCCAAAGTCATAAGGTCAAGCCAAGGGAAGGCTCTACAATACCTATAGATCAGAACCACCACAGCTTCCATCTCAGAGGGGGCTGCCGCAGTCCAGTAGGGGAAGATCACGCCTACCAGAGAAGACCAAGCAGGCCTGGCCTGGCCCTGCCAGAGAGACAGAGCGCAGAAGAGCAGCAGGGCTAAAAACAGAGACCCCAAAGATGAACCACCAGCCCTCCCAGCTCTTTAGACGCCATTTCCCTAGCAGGTGGAAGATGGAGTTCCTTGTCTGTGTTTTCTCTGCTCCCGAAGACTGGGAGTGTACTAGGGGTGGGGACATGTGAGGGGCTGTGTCCAAGGTCCAGGCCTGGATGTCACCCTGGCCAAGGCTACCTTCTACCAGCAAAGCCCCTCAATGAATCCTCATCACCAAAAAGGAAGCTGAGATTTGGGGAGACTGATCGTCTCATCTCAGGTGTCACTTCTTGCACTGCTCCTTGTTGGAGTTGCTCCTCCCCCCTGTCCTTGGCCACAAGTTAACTCCTAGAGCAAGACTTCCCTCCCAATGTGCCAGACACTATCTTAAATTTCTTTCTATCAGCTCATCACTCACAACAACCTTGTAAGGTAGAAGCCATCAAAATCCCCATTCGACAGCCAAGATAGCTAAGGAAACTGAGGTACACAGTAGTCATGTGGATGATGGGGAGCAGGGATGTGAAGTTGTTTAGCACTTAGCCTTGAGCCCTACTGTGCATTTTTTTTTTTAAAGAGATAGAGTCTCGAGCGGCACCTGTGGCTCAATGGAGTAGGGTGCCGGCCCCATACGCCAGAGGTGGCAGGTTTAAACCTAGCCCCGGCCAAAAAAAAAAGAGATAGAGTCTCACTTTGTTGCCCTCGGTAGAGTGCCATAGTGTCACAGCTCACAGCAACCTCCAGCTCTTGGGCTTAAGCAATTCTCTTGCCTCAACCTCCTAAGTAGCTGGGACCACAGGGTCCCGCCACAACGCCTGGCTATTTTTTGTTGCAGTTTGTTCAGGGTCAGGTTTGAACCCGCCACCCTCGGTATATGGGCCAGTGCCCTACTCACTAAGCCACAGGCGCCGCCCTTCTCAGTGTCTTTAATACCCTCACCCAGGAGGTAAGCCTTACCTAACCATCACCCCAGTCCCCAGTAGAGCCCCTCCCTCCCATAGTTTTACAGTTCTGTTTTCCCTGGGCATCAATCACTATTGCCAACTAACCAGTTTAAGTCATTGCTGATGTAGCACCTGTTGCACAATGTCTCCAGCCCCACAAATGTGGAACCCTGTGTTTATGTCAGGTGTCACCCTATTCCTGGCTCCTAAAACAGTAACTGACACTGAGCAGACAGGTGCATTTTTGCTGATTGTTTAAAGCTGAATGGTAGCTCCTGAACTAAAGAAACTGTGCCACTTGCCTGTGGCTCTCTGAATGAATGAAAGGAAGGGTCTTGGCGGGCTGAAAAAGGTAGGCTTACCCACTTCTCCCTCTGCAGCTCCACCATCGTCCCACCTCAGACCTGTCATCTGCCTGTGCCTCCTCCCCCACCCAAGACCTCCAAGCTGCTCCCTGAGGTCGCTTGTGCCCTCCCGATAAGAAATCCAGTGACTGCCTCAGTTCTCACCCTGACCTCTGCTGCATCTGCTTCTCTTTCCTACCTGTTCAAGGCTTCTGCCCCACCCCTGGAGGGGCATCCAGCCTCACACAGATACCCCCAAATCCCACTCCTATCACAGCACCCAGATCTCTCACCAGCTAGGGGCAGCTGCTTCACTTCCCAATCTGGTCCTCCAGGGGCTGTCACCCTTTTGGGGTCACAGATCCCTCTGAGAAGCTGAATGAGATCAGGCTGTGCCCAGAAAGATGTTCAGAGAACCCACCAAAACACTGTGGCCAGTTTATAGGGCGCCTGCTTGAAGCCAGACATACAGGGAGGGCAAGGCATTTTGCCTCTCTCACTCCCTGACAGCCTCCAGGCAGGTGCCACTTTACCCTGTTTGAAGGAGGAAAAGTGAAGCTTGGAAACTCATCTGAGGTCACAGCCAATGACTCTTGTCCTTCTACCTTCATGCAACTGTGTTCAATTTTGAAGGGCTCATGGGAGCCCCCGAGGCCATCCACAGACCAGATTAAGAATCGTAGCTCGGGGTGGCGCCTGTGGCTCAAGTAGGGCGCCAGTCCCATATGCCGGAGGTGGCGGGGTCAAACCCAGCCCCGGCCAAAAACCACACACACACACACACACACACACAAAGAATCGTAGTTCGGCCAGGCATGATAGCTGATGCCTATAATCCCCTAGCATTTGGAAGGCTGAGGCAAGAGAACTGCTGGAGAATAGAAGTTTGAAACCAGTCTGAACAACAAACCAAGACCTCATCTCTAAGAAAAATGCAAAAATTAGGCAAGCTCATGGGGCATGCCTGTCGTCCCAGCTACCTGAGTGGCACAGGCAGGAGAATCACTTGAACCCAGGAATTAAAGGTTACAGTGAACTATGAACATACTACTACACTCCAGCCTGTGCAATAGAGTGAGGTCTTACCTCTAAAGAAAAAAAGAAAGAAAGAATCTCTCTTAGCCGACTGAAGCCCCTACTGAACTCAATTCTCCACCTAGAGCAGACAGATGTGGTCAAGGTGACTATTTCTTGGGATGTCCTGGCAAACTCTCTGCAGATCCTAGATGCAGACCTTGTTTCTTCAGAAAGAAAACACACCTGGTCCGGAGGGTCTCCTGAGCCTGCTCTCCTGCTAAATCCAACTTAGTCAGAGGTCTCTGAAGCCTGGCATCTCAGAGTCAATGGCAAGTTTGCACTACACTCCTGCTTCGGTTGAAAGTCCCTATTCACCCACCTTGTCTAGACTCCCATGTGGAACGCCAGCACTTGGTGACCAGGGGCTGCTGGCCACTTTGCATCACAATCTCACACAAGGGCCCCAAACACCCTGGCAGGGGGACCCAGTCCCTTATCTGAAACATGTGGGACACAGTGTGTTTCAAATTACAAACTTTTCAAGTTTTATAAAGGTAACAAAGTACAGATAACATATGTTATCCCAGGAGCCTCATGAACATCTGTAACCAAGCAGGTCTTTCCAGCAAAATGGGTGACTAGTCAAACCAAATTTGGGACACAGAGCCCCACAAGACAGCTTGGGTCACATTTTGCCAACATATGAGTTTAAGTCAGGTCTAATCCTGCTATCAAATGAGTAGCAAGGGTGGCGCCTGTGGCTCAGTCAGTAAGACGCCGGCCCCATATACCAAGGGTGGCGGGTTCAAACCCGGCCCCGGCTGAACTGCAAACCAAAAAATAGCCGGGCGTTGTGGCGGGCACCTGTAGTCCCAGCTACTCGGGAGGCTGAGGCAAGAGAATCGCTTAAGCCCAGGAGTTGGAGGCTGCTGTGAGCTGCGTGATGCCATGGCACTCTACAGAGGGTGATAAAGTGAGACTCTGTCTCTACAAAAAAAAAAAAAAAAAAATGAGTAGCAAAAATAAGTTAGGTTTTCAGAACTTCTGGATTTCCCAATTGCAGATGAAGGACGAAGGGCCTGGATAGGGTCACATAGAAGTGAGAAAGGGGTGGAGCCAGGGACAGGCACTGCAGGAATGTGTGGGGCCTAGGATGGGTCACCAGGCTTCCTACCAGCAAGGGGCTCAAACTCAGCTTCCTGGAGGAAGTAGCTGGGTTTCACATTTTCACACCTGATAGAAACCTGAGTTTGGAAAAATGCTTCTCTTTGGCTAACCACCTGTAGCAGTGGTTATGGTGCAGGCCACATACACTGAGGCTGGCAGGTTCAAACCCAGCCTGGGCCAGCTAAACAACAATGACAACTGTGGGCGCGAGCGCCAATGGCTCAATGAGTAGGGCACCGGCCCCACCTACCGAGGGTGGAGGGTTCAAACCTGGCCCTGGCCAAACTGCAAAAGAACCAAACAAACAAAATAGCCAGGCATTGTGGTGGGCGCCTGTAGTCCCAACTGCTCAGGAGGCTGAAGCAAGAGAATCCCCTAAGCCCAGGAGTTGGTGGTTACTGTGAGCTGTGTGACACCACAGCACTCTACCAAGGGCGACATAGTGAGACTCTGTCTCAAAAGAAAGGCTCAGCGCCCATAGCTCAATGATTAGGGAACCGTCCACATATATCAGGGCTGGTGGGTTTGAACCCAGCCTGGGTCTGCTAAACAACAACTGCAACAAAAATATAGCCAGGCACTGTGGCAGGCGCCTGTAGTCCCAGCTACTTGGGAGGCTGAGGCAAGAGAATCGCTTAAGCCTGGGGGACAGTGCCTGTGGCTCAAAGGAGAAGGGCGCCAGCCCATATGCCGGAGGTGGCGGGTTCAAACCCAGCCCTGGCCAAAAAACACACACAAAAAAAGAATCACTTGGGCAGCGCCTGTGGCTCAGTGAGTAGGGCGCTGGCCCCATATGCCGAGGGTGGCGGGTTCAAACCCAGCCCCAGCCAAACTGCAACAAAAAAATAGTCAGGCGTTGTGGCGGGGGCCTGTAGTCCCAGCTGCTCGGGAGGCTGAGGCAAGAGAATTGCGTAAGCCCAAGAGTTAGAGGTTGCTGTGAGCCGTGTGATGCCACGGCACTCTACCCAAGGGCGGTACAGTGAGACTCTGTCTCTACAAAAAAAAAAAATAATAATAATCGCTTAAGGCCAAGAGTTTGAAGTTGCTGTGTGAGCTGTGACGCTACAGCACTCTACAGAGGGTGATAAAGTGAGACTCTGTCTCTACTAAAAAAAGAAAAAAATAATAAAAAAGGAAAAGAAAAAAATGCTTCTCTCTTTGGAGAAGCAAACCAGGACCAACCATGGGGGCTCACGCCTATAATCCTAGCACTTTCAGAAGTCAAGGAGGGTAAACTGCTTGAGCTCACAAGTTCGAGACCAACTGAGCAAGAGCAAGACCCCGTCTCTGAAAATAGCTGGGTGCTGTGGCAGGCACCTATAGTCCCACCTACATGGGAGGCTGAGGCAACAGAATCACTTGAGCCTGAGAGTTTGAGGTTGCTGTGAGCAATGATGCCACACTCTACTGAGGCAAGAAAGTGAGACTATGTCTCAAAAAAAAAAAAAAAGCAGCAGCAAACCAGTACACATGAGCAGGGAGGTAACTATGGCTGCCAGGGTGGCATAACCATCTGGCTCAGACTCGGGACACAGAGGTCCAGGGTTGCTGACCTTTCCAATTTTTCAGATGGCCAAAGTCAGATTTTGACGTGAAATCACTCAGTTTTGAAAATACTACAATTTTTATACTACAATCGGCTCGGCACCTGTGGCTCAAGCAGCTAAGGCGCCAGCCACATATACTTGAGCTGGTGGGTTCAAATCGAGCCCGGGCCCACCAAACAACAATGATGGCTCCAAGCAAAAAATAGCCAGGCGTTCTGGCGGGCGCCTGTAGTCCCAGCTACTTGGGAGGCAGAAACAGGAGAATCACTTGAGCCCACGAGTTAGAGATTGCTGTGAGCTATGATGCCATGGCACTCTACCCAGGGCGACAGCTTGAGGCTCTGTGTCAAAAAAACAAACAAGGGGAGCGCCTATGGCTCAAAGGAGTAGGGTGCTGGCCCCATATACTGGAGGTGGTGGGTTCAAACCCAGCCTCGGCCAAAAAAACAAACAAACAAACAACAAAAAAAGAAAATACTACAATCTTGGCTCGGCACCTGTAGTTCAGCAGCTAGGGCACCAGCCACATACACCGGAGCTGGCGGGTTCAAATCCAGCCCGGGCCTGCCAAACAACAATGACAATTACAACCAAAAAATAGCCGGGCGTTATGGCAGGCGCCTGCAGTCCCAGCTACTTGGGAGTTTGAGGCAAGAGAATCACTTAAGCCCAGGAGTCAGAGGTTGCTGTGATCTGTGACACCATGGCATTCTACCCAGGGTGACAGCTTGAGAGTTTGTCTCAAAAAAAAGAAAAGAAAAGAAGAGAAAATACTACAATCCAGGGTGGCCCCTGTGGCTCAAGGAGTAGGGCGCCAGTCCCATATGCCAGAGGTGGTGGGTTCAAACCCAGCCCTGGCCAAAAAACAAACAAACAAAAAAATACTGGGCGGCACCTGTGGCTCAAGGAGTAGGGCGCCGGTCCCATATGCAGGAGGTGGTGGGTTCAAACCCAGCCCCGGCCAAAAACCACAAAAAAAAAAAAAAAAAAAAAAAAAAAAATACTACAGTCCACTGCAATTTGAACTGCAATGAACCCTACAGGCAAGTCACCTACCACCCCAGCCCTGGTCTTTGCCCTTTCTCCCTGACACCACAGTCGGAATTCACCTTTTGTTCCAGAACATGACTTCTGAGCTCTGACCTGCTCTGGAGCAAGCTAAGGTGAAACTCTTCTATTGCATTCCTGCTGCACTGGTGGTCTGCAAGCTCCCAGGTCTGCAGACTCTCCAGCTGTCTCTCTCCCACCTCTGGCAGACCCAGGGGTTTTGTTGACTGTGCATCTCCTCACCAAGTATAGGGAAAAGGCCTTGTTGCTTGTAAAATTTGATCAGATCCAACCTCGTTTCCCCATTTAGCACCTGCATTCCTCCAAGGGGACATTTTGCTCCAAGCCAGGTGGCTGTCCCCAGTCCCTATCCACTTGAGAACCACTGCGTTGGGCCGTTCCTATGGCTCAAAGGAGTAGGGCACCGGCCCCACATGCCAGAGGTGGCAGGTTCAAACCCAGCCCTGGCCAGAAACTGCAAAAAAAAGAGAGAGAACCACTGGGTTCTCTATAACCCAGAACTGTCCTTCCCAACACTCTAACCAAGTCCACACCCTATACCCACTGTAGCCAATGTGACTCTCCCAGTATGTTTACCCTTTCTCCCACAGAAATAGAAGCCTTGGGCAGGGCGCGGTGGCTCATGCCTATAATCCTAGCACTCTGGGAGGCCAAGACTGGTGGATCTCCTGAGCTTACAGGTTCAAAACCAGTCTGAGCAAGAGCAAGACCCTGTCTCTAAAAACAGGTGGGCACTGTGGTGGGCACCTACAGTCCCAGCTACTTGGGAGGCTGAGTAAAATGAATCACTTGAACCCAAGTCTTAGAGGTTGCTGTGAGCCACGTCATTCTGCTGAGGTGGATAAAGTAATACTCTGCCTGAGAAAAAAAGAAAAGAAAAGAAATAGAAGCCTTGAAAATAGAAAAAAAAAGAAAAAAGAAATAGAAGCCTTGAATTTAGCTAAGTGTTTGGCTCTCCAGCCTGAGCATTGTATTTCCCAGGCTCCCTTGCAGGTGGGAGTAGACATATGATTAAATTCTAGCCAGCTTCCAGGAACCCTCCTTGTGATCTTTGCATTCTTTCTCCTTAATCCTGCTGTCTGTGAACCAAGGTGCAATGTCTGGATTCTAGGAGCCATGCTGAACCATGAAGATAAGCCCTCACCATAGTGAAAAGAGGGGTCCAAAGACTTCCAAGAGTACCCACACTCAAGAGAGCATGAAAAATAAAATGCCATCATGTTAAAGCCTCCGCTACTTTGCATTTCTGTTATACACAGATAAACTGAATCCTGATAAGCTTTCCGTGGCTGAACCACCCACATAGTCAAGGCAGGCATCCAACTGACATGAATGCCAAAGCCAGCCCTGCTGCCAGGTGGCCAGGTCATTTTGGCTAAGTCCTTTCTCCTCTGTTTTTCTATCAGTAAAATGGGACTGGTATCTGACCTCTGAGGACAGTTTTAGAACCAGTGGTAGCTATAACAAAGGATACAACTGGCATACCAATGGGCTCACACTATCCAGACAGTGTACTCTATTTGGCCTGAGCAAGCAGGACATTTCACTGTTGAAAAAGAAAGGATTCTGGTTTCTCTTAAAGTGGAGCCATTATTTCCCACAGGCCGTGTCCACCTGCCTGCCTCATTCATTTATTGCAGGGGTTCTCAAACCTTTTCTGTCAAGAACCAACAGATATGGAGACTGAGGCAAGAGAATCACTTAAGCCCACGAGTTTGAAGTTGCTGTGAGCTGTGACACCACAGCACTCTACTGAGGGAGACATAGTGAGACTCTGTCTCAAAAAAAAAAAAAGAACCAGTGGGTAAATATTTAAGGGTTTTTTTTTCCTTTCTTTTTTGAGACAGAGTCTCACTTTGTCACCCTCAGTAGAGTGCTATGGCGTCATAGCTCACAGCAACCTCCAGCTCTTGGGCTTAGGCAATTCTCTTGCCTCAGCCTCCTGAGTAGCTGGGACTTACAGGCATCTGCCACAACACCCAGCTATTTTTTTGTTGCAGTTTGGCTGGGGCCGGGTTAGAACCTGCCACCCTCAGTATAAAGGGCTTGGCGCCCTACTCACTGAGCCACAGGCGCCACCAATATTTAAGGTTTTATAGGACACTATAGTCTCAGTTGAATATTCTTACTAGATTTTTTTTTCCCTAAACAAACCCTCAAAAATATGAAAGTGGCTCGGTGCCTACAGCTCAGTGGCTAGGGTGCCAGCCACATACACCAGAGCTGGCAGGTTGAAACCCACCCTGGGCCTGCCAAACAACAACAACAACAACAACAACAACATATAGCCAGGCATTGTGGCAGGTGCCTGTAGTCCCAGCTACCTGGGAACCTGAGATAAGAGAATAGCTTAAACCCAAGCGTCTGAGGTTGTTGTGAACTGCGATGCCACAGCACTCTACCGAGGGCAACACAGTAAAACTCTCTTTCAAAAAAAAAAAAAAAAAAAAAAATATATATATATATATACATATGAAAGCCTCTCTTAGCTCTGACTATATAAAAATAGGCATGTGTGGGCGGTGCCTGTGGCTCAGTGGGTTAAGGCGCCAGCCCCATATACTGAGGGTGGTGGGTTCAAACCCAGCCCCAGCCAAACTGCAACAAAAAAATAGCTGGGCGTTGTGGTGGGCACCTGTAGTCCCAGTTACTTGGGAGGCTGAGGCAAGAGAATCACCTAAGCCCAAGGATTTGGAGGTTGCTGTGAGCTGTGACACCACAGCACTCTACCAAGGGTTAATAAATGAGACTCTGTCTCAAAAAAAAAAAAAGGCCATGTGGCCAGGCACATTAACTCATACCTGTAATCCTGACACTATGGAAGGCCAAGGTGGGAAGATCACTGAGCTTAGTTCAATACCAACCTGGGCAACACAGCAAGATCCCACATGAAACTTTTATTTTTTTTTTGTAATTAGCTGGGTGTAGTAGCATGTGCCGGTAGTCCTAACTACTTAGGAGGCTTTGGTTTTTGGGGGGTTTTTTGCAGTTTTTGGCCAGGGCTGGGTTTGAACCTGCCACCTCCAGCATATGGGGCCGGTGCCCTACCCCTTTGAGCCACAGGTGCCGCCCACTTAGGAGGCTTTGGAAGGAGGACTTCTTGAGCCTGGGAGTTGGAGGCTGAAGTAAGCTGTGATCATGTTGGTCACTGTACTCCAGTCTGGGTGACACAGCAAGACTCTGTCTCTGAAGAAAAAAAAAAAAGACTGCAGGCTCCATTTGGCCCACATGCTCTGATTTAAACCACTACCCTTCCCCTAGCTACCCCCAAGGTGAAGCACTTCAGTCCTCCAACACAAGTTTACCCAAAGCCAATAACCACAGTAACCGCTCAATAAATGACAGCAGCCATTAGCAACTTGGAGGTGCCACTGAAACACAAATGCTCTTCTGGTATTAACTTTCTCAAATGTCACAGCTTGAGACTGAAATGTTCTAAAGGGAGCACATGAATTCTCCCGTACCCTTCCCCATAGCCAGCTATCAGAGGGATCCCAGGAAGTGACTGAAGGAGTCTCAAGGCCCCCAGTTCTGTGGCAGCGGGCTGGATTTTGCCTTCTTTGCACAAGGGGTTTTTCTCCGGGCTTTCCACCCCCTAGGACGCCTTCCTCAGACTGAAATTGAGCCCCTGACAGAGCCCACCCTGCCGTGCGGCTCTTCTTAGCCAATAGGGTGGGAGAGTCTAGAGAAACAGCCAAATTGACAGGTGCTGACCAATAAAGAAAAGTGACAGTCATCTCCAGAAAGGATGCCACCAGGCTGAGGAACTGAGAGTTTGCTCTGCTCTCTTCCATGGCAGCGTCACAGCGGGTTTCCCCAAGAAGCTGCCTCCTTGTAAGGGGAGGGCAGCTCATGTCCAAGAACTCCAGAGGCTGTGCCAGGCTTCCTCAGGGCCAAAAAGCCCACGCCAAAGGGCCCTGCCCCTGCCCAGGAAAATGCTTGATTTAGGTAATTGTCATTTGGCTAATCCCACCAAGATAGGGCAGGATGACTTTATTTTGTTTGTTTGTTTGTTTTTGGATAGAGACGGGGTCCCCGTGTTGCTTGTCCTTGGCCTTGAGCTCCTGGCCTCCTTTGATCCTCCCACCGCTGCCTCCCAAAGTGCTAGGATGATGAGGCCTGAGCCACCATGTCCAGCTCCACTGTCCCCACCGTGTGATGGACCGTGGGGCAGGATGACTTTAAATGGCAAGAAGGGGTAGGGAAGGTTACTATTTACTGAGACAGGGCCTTCTACAGCTGTCATCATTCCCACGGGAGGGTACTGACATCAAGGACCAGAATTGTAAGTCCTGCTTCCTACATTCCTCTCCCAGCCCTGCAATATCTGGAACAGATCATGGCCCCAGAGCCCCTCTCCCATCTCCAGGGGTATAAGACAGCTGGACAGCCCCACAGATAAGGGGTTCCCCGTAGAAACACCAGCTCATCTCTGTGTCATACCAATAATATTGCTCTCCCTAGCATTTGTAAAAATATTTACTATTTTCTGAATGACAGCTATATGCTGGACACACTAGTCCATGTTACCCAATTGACTTCACCCACCTTCCTGGGCCCCAGGTGACATTGGCCATCACAAAGGAGGAAATTGAGGCTGTGTGCAGGTAAGTGTGAGGAAACAGACTCAGGCAAGTGGAATGGCTAGTTTAAGGCCACAGAGCTGGTGACCAAACTACCCATTCATGGCCCTCACCAGCACCCAAGAAAACTTGGGTCTGCCTCACATAGACAAGGCTCAGGAAGACTTGTGCAGGTATCCTGGCCCATCCTTTCTATGTACCACATTCACACAGAGATTCAAATCCTGGAAGTCTAGAAACACAAACGGCTTACAACACCCAATCTCACAATGGACAGGTGGGTTGCTCTTCACATCCTGTTTGGCCAAAACATTCAGTTCCCAGAGGGTCCAGGTGGGAAAGTGAGGAAGCCGGAGAGGAAGTTCATCCCAAGAGAAAGCATGAAGTCCCCAGCATACTCCTGAGTTGTAAAAAGCATCTCCTTTCAACTCCACATCCCCCAATGGCTGGACCATCCTCAGCCACTGGAACATTTTAGACCTCTTCCAGGAGACTGTCTGTGAGCACCATGTGCCCAGCAGCCCAGCCCAGCCCTCAAATCTGGGCCCATGCATCCCCACAGCCCAGTGCTGGGACTTTGTATCCACCTAGCACATTTCTAAGCAATTCCTTCCTCTGTCCCTGCTCTGTCTGGCCTACTCCTGAACAAATGCTGCTGGGCCCTGTGCAGTAACCCAGCCAACTATGAGGCCATCACCATTACAGGAGCAGGTGCTATCTCCAGAGAGGTTTTTCATTTTTTGAGCAAATGTGTCCTGCCACATGATCCTGACATTACCCCCATTCTACCAATGAGGAAACTAAGAGGTAAAAGTTCAAGACTAGCCCC
The DNA here is from genome assembly GCF_027406575.1 of Nycticebus coucang. Classification (NCBI taxonomy): domain Eukaryota; kingdom Metazoa; phylum Chordata; class Mammalia; order Primates; family Lorisidae; genus Nycticebus; species Nycticebus coucang. The sequence continues at coordinate 64,685,474 of NC_069782.1, read as the reverse complement.
TAGAGTGTAACCCAAGAAAGTTATGTCCAAGTTGTGACCCCTAGAATCTGTGTGGGTGACCTTATTTGCAAAGAGGATCTATGTAGATATAGTTAAGGATCTCAGGATGAAGTCACCTAGATACAGAGTAAGTCATGCCTGGTGTCCTTATAAGAAAAGACACAGAGACACAAGGGTGAGACAGTATGAGGACAGGGGCAGAGATCAGCACTTTGCTACCATAAGCCAAGAAAAAGCTGAAACCTGGAAGAGGCATAAAAAGATTCTCCCTTGGACCTCTGGAAGGAATGTGGCCCTGTCAGTAGCTTGATTTCAGACTTCTGCCCACAAACTGAGAAAATGTATAAGACAACATTGCTGTTGTTTTAAGCCATGAAGTTTGTGGCAATGTGTTATGGCAGCCCTAGGAAACTAATACATCCAGCTCTGGTCATTTCCGGAAACCACACTCTTAACCCCAAGCCAATGTTACTTAAGCATAAAGGAAAAAAAAAAATTCGACCCCTGAAAATATATCATCAGAGACTAAGGATTTTTTTTTTTTTTTTGTAGAGACAGAGTCTCACTGTACCGCCCTCGGGTAGAGTGCCTGGCGTCACAGGGCTCACAGCAACCTCTAACTCCTAGGCTTCCGCGATTCTCTTGCCTCAGCCTCCCTAGTAGCTGGGACTACAGGCGCCCGCCACAACGCCCGGCTATTTTTTTTTGTTGTTGCAGTTTGACCGGGGCTGGGTTTGAACCCGCCACCCTCGGCATACGGGGCCAGTGCCCTACTCGCTGAGCCACAGGCGCCGCCCGAGACTAAGGATTTTTTTTTTTTTTTTTTTTTGTAAAGACAGAGTCTCACTTATCGCCCTCAGTAGAGTGCTGTGGCGTCACACAGCTCACAGCAACCTCTAACTCCCGGACTTAGGTGATTCTCTTGCCTCAGCCTCTGGAGTAGCTGGGACTACAGGCGTCCACCACAACGCCCAGCTATTTTTTTTTTTAATAGATTTTATTTTATTTATTTATTTTGTGTGTGTGTGTGTGCGGTTTTTTTTTTTTTTTTGGCCGGGGCTGGGTTTGAACCCGCCACCTCCAGCATATGGGTCTGGTGCCCTTCCCCTTTGAGCCACAGGCGCCACCCTATTTTTTTTTTTTTTTTAAGAGACAAAGTCTCACTTTATCACCCTCAGTAGAGTGCTATGGCATCACAGCTCACAGCAACCTCCAACTCCTGGGCTTAGGTGATTCTCTTACCTCAGCCTCTGTGACTACAGGCACCTGCCACAACACCCAGCTATTTTTTTGTTGCAGTTTGGCCAGGGCTGGGTTTGAACCCACCACCCTGAGTATATGGGGCCGGCGCCCTACTCACTGAGACACAGGCGCCACCCGAGACTAAGGATCTTCATTTGAGAAATGTCGACTTTTTCCTCTTTAATAATATTTCAGGGCTGGATGGCTCAGCTCCTGTGGCTCAAGCAGCTAAGATGCCAGCCACATATACCTGAGCTGGTGGGTTCGAATCCAGCCAGGTCCACCAAACAACAATGAAGACCGAGTGAGTAGGGCGCCGGCCCCATATACCGAGGGTGGTGGGTTCAAACCCAGCCCCGGCTGAACTGCAACCAAAAAATAGCCAGGCATTGTGGCGGGCGCCTGTAGTCCCAGCTGTTTGGGAGGTTGAGGCAGGAGAATCGCGGAAGCCCAAGAGCTAGAGGTTGCTATAAGTCCTGTGACATTATGGCACTCTACTGAAGGTGGTAAAGTGAGACTCTGTCTCTACAAAAAAAAAAAAAAAAAATGAAGGCTACAACCAAAAAAAAAAAATAGCCAGGCGTTGTGGTGGGTGCCTGTAGTCCCAGCTACTTGGGAGGCAGAGGCAGGAGAATCACTTGAGGCCAGGAGTTGGAGGTTGCAGTGAGATGTGAAGCCACAGCACTCTACCCAGGGTGACAGCTTGAGGCTCTGTCTCCAAAAAAACAAAAAAAAATATTTCAGGGCCAAGCATGGTGGCTCATACCTGCCTGGTGGCTCATACCTGTAATCCTAGCACTCTGGGAGGCCAAGGTGGATGGATTGCCTGAGCTCACAGGTTTGAGACCAGCCTGAGCAAGAGCAAGATCCTATCTCTAAAAATAGCTGGGCATTGTGGCGAGCACCTTTAGTCCCAGCTACTTGGGATGCTGAGGCAAGAGAATCACTTGAGCCCAAGAGTTTGAGGTTGCTGTGAGCTATGATGTCAAGGCACTATACTCAGGGCAACAAAGGAAGACTCTGTCTCAAAAAAAAAAAAAAAAAAAAAAGAATGGGGCGGCGCCTGTGGCTCAGTGAGTAGGGTGCCGGCCCCATATGCCGAGGGTGGCGGGTTCAAACCCAGTCCCGGCCAAATTGCAACAAAAAAATAGCCGGGCGTTGTGGCGGGCGCCTGTAGTCCCAGCTACTCGGGAGGCTGAGGCAGGAGAATCGCCTAAGCCCAGGAGTTGGAGGTTGCTGTGAGCTGTGTGACGCCACGGTATGCTACCGAGGGCCATAAAGTGAGACTCTGTCTCTACAAAAAAAAAAAAGAATGTTTCAGTTATAAATTACCTAAGAGAAGTGCTCTCTTTATAACATTTTCAGGATTATTAACAAAACAAAAACATCTCCAAGAAAAAGATAATAAGAACATGTGGAGGCTTGGTGCCTGTAGCTCATACAGAGGGGCTGGCGGATTTGAACCTGGCCTGCTAAACAACAATGGCAACTACAACAAGAAAATAGATGGGCATTGTGGCGGGCACCTGTAGTCCCAGCTACTTGGGAGGCTGAGGCAAGAGAATCACTTAAGTCAGTGGTTCTCAACCTTCCTAATGCTGCAACCCTCTAATACAGTTCCTGTGGGTTGCAACCCACAGGTTGAGAACCGCTGACTTAAACCCAAGAGTTTGAGATTGCTGTGAGCTGTGATGCCAAGACACTCTACCGAGGGCAACATAGTGAGACTTTGTCTCAAAAAAAAAAAAAAAAAAAAGGGCTCAGCGCCTGTGGCTAAAGCAGCTAAGGCACCAGCTACATACACTTGAGCTGGCGGGTTCGAATCCAGCCCAGGCCAAACAATGATGGCTGAAACCAAAAAAAAGCGGGGTGTTGTGGCGGGCGCCTTTAGTCCCAGCTATCTGGGAGGCAGAGGCAGCAGAATCACTTGAGGCCAGGAGTTGGAGGTTGCTGTGAGCTGTGATGCCATAGCACTCTACCCAGGGCAACAGCTTGAGGCTCTGTCTCAAAAAAAAAAAAACAAAAAAACACATGGGGTATATGGGAACTCTCTGTACTGTTCCCTAAAAATCTAGGGATTTAAAACTGTTCTAAAGCCTATTCTTCAAAGTTTTTTTTGTTTGCTTTTTTGAGACAGAGTCTCAAGCTGTTGCCCTGGGTAGAGTGCTGTGGCATCATAGCTCATGGAAACCTACAAATTGGGCTCAAGCAATCCTCTTGCTTCAGGTCTCACTTTTGCTCAGGCTGGTCTCAATCTTGTGAGCTCAATTTACTCACTTTGGTCTCCCAAAGTGCTAGGATTACAGGCGTGAGTCACCCCTCATGGTCTCTTCAAAGTTTTTTTTTTTCCTAAAGATAACCCATCTTACATCCAGCTCAAGTTAAAAAAAAACAAAACGAAACAACTCTCCTGTAATTCCTTTGAAGCCTGGAACCCCAGTTTGAGAAACACTGCCTTACTTTGTCCTATTCTGCTTCTCAAATAAATGGGCTTGCTTAGCATATGGGATCCTGCTGAGCCTAACTGTCCTGAACTGTAAAACCCACCTCAGATCCCCTTCTGTCCCCTCATCTGATCCATTTAGACCCCAGCTCTGCCCCAGGAAAAAGAATTATCACTCTCTGGTGGCAAACCACAACTCCTTTAGTCCATGTTTTCAAAGTCAAGGTGCCAGGAGAACCCCCATGTGAACCTACTGGTTCCCCATGCTTCCCTTTGCATTATCAAAGTGGCAAAAATTCACACAGAGCCAGCAAAAGCCTCCTGAGTGGTTCACTAGAGCATCAGCGCAAGAAACCCTGTGAGACAAAGCCAAATGAAACAGAATAGCAAAATGTGAACAAGGAATCTGAGAGTGGAGATAAGAAAGAGTAACAAGAGAAAGAAAAAGGATGAACTACAAAGACTCAAAAGGGGCCTTGGCAAGCACATTTGTGATTTTTTCCCCTCCACGAAAATGTCAATTTTGAATAGCAGCTTTGAAAAATGTAACCAGCTTCTCACATGCCCATAAAGAAGATTCAGGAGGAGCGTGGCCAGGGAGAAGCCTGTGTTACCTCTTACTTTGGAACCTGGCACCAAGGAAGGGCCTACCCTTCCATGTTTCCACCGGGAGCACTCCCTGTGGCTTGCACCGTCCCCGAACCGCCCGATTCCCCAGATCCAGAAGTTTCCCACTCGGGGATCCTGCACACCAAGCCCTGCAGAGGGGTGGAACCCGGTCCTCCCGGGCGCTCCAAACTAGGAATCTCTTTCTAAGTGTCCTTAGCCGTCCAGAGGGTCCCCAGAGATGGCCACGGGCCGCCCACACCCTCCCTCTTCCCAGCCCAGGCGGCCACACCCGCCCCCAGAGTCACACTTCTCCCGCACCCCGGCTCATCTCCCCTCCCACCGGTCCCCGCGCCCGTCTCCCTCCGATTTCCCCTTCAACTCTAGGCCCCTCATTTCCTTACCTACCCTTCCCCCATCTCAGGCCCCTTACTCCCCATTTCCCGCTTCCCTCCCCAGAACTGTCGTCTTGCACCTCCAGCCACCACGCACGCCCTCATTCCTTTCTGTCCCTTGACACTGTCCCTCCGCACCCCTCACTCCGAGCCCTCGGCTCAGCCTCAAGAACCCCACACCAGGGCCCCACGACTCGAGGCCCCTCCCCCGCCGGACCCCAGCCCCGGGCCGGCCTCGTGCGCAGCCCCAGCACGCGGCGCGGCCCTCAGCCGGGCCCCGGGGCCCCGCACTCACGGCTGTAGAGGGCGATGCCCGCCGCGTCCGGGCCGGCGCGCACCTCTAGGCGCAGCGCCTGCTGCTCCGTGTGCCGCTGGATCTCGCCATTCGCGTCGCCGATAGTGAGGAGGCGGGCGCCAGGAAACACCGACACGGCCGCGCAGGGCCCCGCGACGCCCGGCCCCGCTGCTCCCGCGCCGCCCGCGCCCGGCCCCACCGCCGCCGCCGCCGCCGCTGCCATCTTAGATCCGGCTCTAGGCCCCGCCGCCGCGCCCGGGCCCAGGCCTCTGCCGCCGCCGCGCAAGCCGAGGCCGAGCCGGGCAGCGCCGCCTGCCGGCCTCGCGTCGCCTCGCCGCCACCGCCGCGACCCGGCCCCGTGGCGCAGCGCCCCCTGCCGCCCACCCTGGGCGAGGGGAGGGAGCGAGCGCGACTGGGCCAGGGCCGGCCCCGCCCCACGCGAAGGGTCGCTGCTTTGTGAGGTGGCTCCAACGCTCCGGAACGACAGGGCGGGGCCGTGCGTCCGGGGCGGGGCCTGGCCCCGCGCTGCGGGAGCCGCAGGGTTTTGCGAATCAAGGAAAGATAAACTTGCTGTGGCCTAGGGAGGACGGAGGCGGTGTTCGGCCCGGTGGACACGTCCTGAGCCCCGCCCTGTATAATCGTCAGCGCTTTGAGGCCGCCTCGGGGCCTCCCGGAGTCTCGGACACGCCCCGGGCCCGCCCAGCTTTGTGAGGCTGCCTGAGGAGAGGCGGGGCCCAGCCCGACTAGGCAACATCCCCTACACCTGTCGTGCGCTCTACCTCCAGGACTCACTTTGCTCAGTGCGCGGCTCCAGGGACAGAGAAGAGTGGGACCAGAGAAGCGCGAGGCCTCTTCAGCGCTGTCCCCTGACATGCAACTGTCCCTCTTCATCACCTCCTTCCTGCGCCCCTCTCATCCCCTTTACCCTTTTCTTCAGCATAAAAATTCCTCAGCCTCTCTCCTCTGAACGCCTCCTTTCCCTCCTACGCCCAACTTCTGTTCCTAGACCTAACCCCAAAGATGTCTGGGCAGCGAGTTCATTCAAGCCCACCCAAGTGCACCTTTAGCCAACACGCGCAAAGACATCCGACTTCCCTCCGAGTCCCCCCTCCGCTGTTCAAAGGCCCCATCCCTTTGGGGGGTCCCAAAGGGACCCTCGGCCACTTCCAACTATCCAGCTGTCACTTCCCGAGATGTCATTTACTTCTAACTCCATAATGTCCCTGTGCCCTCATCATTCTACCTCTGCAAGGGCCCTGCCAGGGACTCCACGGGGCACTGCCCCGCCCTCCAGGCCTCCTTAAGCTTCCCCAAACTCCTCCCTAACTGGAGGGAGGGCAGCGAGGGATACCACAAACCCAGTGTATTCGCGAACACGCCCTCCAGCCATCCAATTGGCCTCTCAGAGGTGGTAGTGTTTTTTTTTTTTTTTGAGACAGTCTCACTTTATCGCCTACGAGTGCTGTGGCGTCACAGCTCACAGCAACCTCCAGCTCTTGGGCTTAGGTGATTCTCTTACTAGCCTCCCAAGTAGCTGGGACTACAGGCGCCTGCCACAACGCCCGACTATTTTTTTGTTGCAGTTTGGCCAGGAACGGGTTTGAACCCGCCACCCTAGGTATATGGGGCCAGTGCCCTACTCACTGAGCCAGGCGCCGCCCCAGAGGTGGTAGTCTTGAAAGATTACACTCTACAGAGGCCTTGGGAATACCTCAACACGTGTTAGAATGAATGACTTAGGCACATCAGCAGGGTAACACACAGAACACAACCCAGTACCCTATGCTCAGAACACCCAGGAGGGAAGAGGTGGGTGCCCAATTCTGTGCAGCTGGGGAGATGGGGGAATCCTTATGTTATGAATGGGGGCCAGACGGGATCCTGTCATCTCCTTGTCCAGTGATCCTTAGAAGCTGAAAATCCAAAGTGGGGCTTCCTGCTTTTAGTTCAGTCTCCAGACCAATGCCTGTATCTCCTCTCCCACTCCTCTGTGACAAAAGGCCAGGGGTCTCCTTCACCGCCTCTGTTCATTTCCCTGAAAAAGTGGCACCTGGAGCCCCCCAGAAGTAGCTGGTGGGGATCTTAGGTCCTAAAAGGCCGGGAGACAGAGGGTACCCCCAATCCTCAGCCTCACTGACAGGCCCGGAAAGTGGTGAACTCGGGTGGCTCAGGTGAGGATGATGTGGAGGTGGGCCTCTTCCGGGCTCCAAAGTTGTCAGGGATGACAGTGGTTCCTGAGCCAGCATCCAGGGTAGCTGCGTCTTCCTCTGAAGTCATTTTCTTTGTACACCAAGAAAAGAGAGAGAACCACGTGATGTGGGGTTTTAGGATGTAGAGTTTCCCCATTTTCTAAGCTTGAGACTCTCCTAGCCCAACAGGTCTCATTTTGTATTCTGTCCCCTTTCATACTCACAAACACCTGCCCGGCCTTTCATTCTGCCTGTCTCTGCGCTGAGTGGGGACAGAGAGCCTGGGTTCAAATCCTAGTTCCATCTCTTCCAGGCAGTGTGAGCTCAGCTGAGTGCCTTAACCCCTCTGTGCCTCAGTTTCCCCTTCTGCAAAATAGAGATAATCTTAGTACTCACCTACTAGGGTTGCTATGAGACTTAAAGTTGTAAAAACAGACAAAGCAACTGGTACATCAGAAGTTATATGTTAGGCCAGACGCAGTGGCTCACGCCTGTAATGCTAGCACTCTGGGAGGCTGAGGCGGGTGGATTGTCTGAGCTCTGAAGTTTGAGACCAGCCTGAGGTAGAGTGAAACCCCATCTCTAAAAATAGCCAGGTGTTGTGGCAGGCACCTGTATTCCCAGCTACTCGGGAGGCTGAGGCAACAGGATCTTGACCCCAAGAGTTTGAGGTTGCTCTTAGCTATGACACCAGGGCAACAAAGTGAAATTCTGTCTCAAAAAACAAAAAAATTAAATTAGGCTTGGTGCCCATAGCACAGTGGTTACAGCACCAGCCACATGCACTGAGACTGGCAGGTTTGAGCCCTGCCTGGGCTAGCTAAACAACAATGACAATTGCAACAACAACAATAAAAATAGCCGAGCGTTGTGGCAGGCACCTGTAGTCCCAGCTACTTCGGAGGCTGAAGCAAGAGAATCGTTTAAGTCCAAAAGTTGGACTCTGCTGTGGGCTGTGATGCCATGGCATTCTACCGATGGTAACATAATGAGACTCTGTCTCAAAAAAAATTTTTTTTTAATTAAATTTAATTTAAATTAAAAAAAGAAAAAGCTGGGCGGCACCTGTGGCTCAGAGGGGTAGGGCGCCGGCCCCATATGCTGGAGATGGCGGGTTCAAACCCAGCCCCGGCCAAAAACCACAAAAAAAAAAAACAAAACAAAAACTACCCCTTTGCTGGGTGAGGTGGCTCATGCCCGTAATCTTAACACATTGGGAGGCCAAGGCAGGAAGTTTGCTTTAGTCCAGAAGTTCAAGACCAGCCCAGGCAATATAGTGAGACTCCATCTCTTTTTTTGTTTGTTTATTTTATTTATTTTTTTTGAGACAGAGTCTCATTTTGTCACCCCTGGTAGAGTGCCACAGCATCATAGCTCACAGCAACCTCAGACTCTTGGGCTCAAGCAATTCTCTTACCTTAGCCTCTGGAGTGGCTGGGAGCCTAGCTATATTTTTTTTTAGAGATGGGGTCTCATTCTTGCTCAGGCTGGTCTGGAACCTGTGACCTCAACCAATTCACCTGTCTCGGCCTCCCAGAGTGCTTAGGATTATTGGCGTAAGCCATCACACCTGGCCTGAGACCCCATCTCTTAAAAACAAAAATAAGAAAAACTATCCAGGTGCTGTGGTACACACCTGTAGTCCCAGCTACTCAGGAGTCTGAGGAAGAAGGATCACTTGAGCATAGGAGTTTGAGGGTGTAGTGAGCTATGATCACACCAGTATACTCTGGACTAGGCAACAGAGCAAATCCCTGCCTAAGGAAAAAAAAATACAAAGTCTACCCTGTCCTCTGAGAGGCTTCTGATCTAAACACTAGTCAAAAAGAGATGAACTAGCTGAAGCCAAGTAGTCGAGAGAAGCAGGGGTGCCACTCACAATACTAATTCTCCTTAGCTGGGTGACTGTTCTAAGGCCAATTTACTATCCTCAGTATTCTACTTTTTTTTTTTTTTTCGGTTTTTGGCTGGGGCTGGTTTTGAACCCTCCACTTCCGGCATATGGGACTGGCGCCTTACTCCTTTGAGCCACAGGCACCACCCGTCAGTGTTCTACTTTATAGAAAGAAAATAGTCAATCCCACCTCATAGGATGTTATAAAGTTGAATATCAGACCCTTACCAGGGTAATTGTAAAAATTAGAGACATGTTATCTGCTTTGTTATTAACCAACAGCACAGCTTGTTTAATGCTTCAAAGAGAAACTAGAAGTGAAAGCAGGGGGCGGTGCCTGTGGCTCAGTGAGTAGGGCGCCGGCCCCATATGCTGAGGGTGGCGGGTTCAAACCCAGTCCCGGCCAAACTGCAACAAAAAATAGCCGGGCGTTGTGGCGGGCGCCTGTAGCCCCAGCTGCTTGGGAGGCTGAGGCAAGAGAATCGCGTAAGCCCAAGAGTTAGAGGTTGCTGTAAGCCGTGTGACGCTACGGCACTCTACCCGAGGGCAGTATAGTGAGACTCTGTCTCTACAAAAAAAAAAAAAAAAAAAAAAGAAGTGAAAGCAGGGACTCGAGTGGACATTTGGACACCCATGTTCACTGCAGTACTATTCACACAAGACAAAAAGTGAGAGCAACCCAAGTGTCCATCAACAGATGAATGAATAAACAAAATGTGGCACTATTCATACAGTGGAACATTATTCAGCCTTTAAGAGGAAGGAAATTCTAACACACACATGTCACAACATGGGTGAATGGTGAAGACACTTTTTGCTAAGTGAAGTAGGCCAGTCAGAAAAGGACAAATATTGTGTGACTCCATTCATATGAAATGTGCAGAATAGCTGGGTGCAGTAGCTCATGCCTATAATCCCAGCACTTGGGAGGCAGAGGGATTACCTGAGCTCACAGGTTCAAGACCAGCCTGAGCCAGAGTGAGACCTCGTCTCTAAAAATAGCTGGGTGGGCATCTGTAGTCCCAGCTACTTGGGAGGCTGAGGCAAGATAATTAAGCCCAGGAGTTGGAGATTTGAGGTTGAGGTGAGCTATGATGCTACGGCACTCTACCAAGGGTGACCAAGTTAGACCAAAAAAAAAGTTAAAAATAAAAAATGAAGGGCAGCGCCTGTGGCTCAAAGGAGTAGGGTACTGGCCCCATATGTTGGAAGTGGCAGGTTCAAACTCAGCCCCGGACAAAAACTGCAAAATAATAATAATAATAAATAAATAAATAAAAATAAAATAAAAAGTGAAAACAAATAGGGTGGCGCCTGTGACTCAAAGGGGTAGGGTGGCGGCCCCATATGCCGGAGGTGATGGGTTCAAACCCAGCCCCGGCCAAAAAAAAAAACTGCAAAAAAAAAAAAAAAAAAGAATAGTTATTCATAGGCATTTCAGAAAACTTGAAAAAAAATGAAACAAATAAAATGTCTTAAAATGGGGCGGCAGAATGGGAATCACCAGGTTGGTGTCCTGAGCCCTGCAGATACTCATGGAAAGTCTTGCTGGGTTTTTCTTTCCCACTTGGGATCTGTTCAGTAAGCTGAGATTTCTGAGGGCTGACCGGGTGTTCGCCAAACCCCCTTCCTTCCCAGCATCTGTATTCCAGTGATTCTGAGTTTTTGTCTCTAGAACTGATCTCTTTCTGGAGCTCCAGACCCATGTCACTATCTGCTCACTCGCACCACCATCTGTGGTGGCAGTCTCTGCTCTCTTGTGCCTCCAAGCCTATCCCTCTCCCAGGTCTTGCTCTTCCCCCTTGTCCCGTTTATTGATTCAGAAGCAGGGCTGCATTTGCCATTCTCTGATCTACCCTGACTTGCATCTGTTTGCTTCCTCTACCTTCCCAGCCAATATGCAAACCAAACCACCTCACCATGGGTGCGTTTCTGTCCCCTTTGGCCTCCGTCTGTTCTCCTCGCAAAAGTCACCAGAGGGCGCCTGTGAGCACCTGAATTGGGTCGCCTAAAACCCTCCAGGGCCCCCATCTCCATTGCCCTGATGCTGTGTGATTGCAGGGACAATACCTCTCAAAAAAGGGAGGCAGTTCTTTAAGACTCTTCCCCAGATGGAACACACAGTGGGACAGTTAAATGAAGTCCCTGAGACTGAACACAAAACTAGACTTTGCTTTATAACCAGGAGAGGATCACTGCGTGCATCAGATTGTCACAAGCCTCTAAAAATAAGCTCAGAGGCCACTAGGTCACCTTGAATCCTCTGTAATCATTCAGAGGACTTGGTCCCACCCAGTCGAAAGGCAGTGCTGACTACTAAAGCAAGCACCCCCAGGGACCTGCCTATTGCCAACTTCAATCCTCTGACCCCAGGCAGTTTTCAGAGGAGTCCCTCCTAGCCCCCTTGGAAGCTCAGTGACAGCAGATTGATCGGCATGGTGGTGGCCCCACCTTCCCACAGTTAGCACAAGAAAAGGAACCACTCACCGAGGAGATGGCAAACAGGGAGTTATGGAAGGACATGTCTGACACTGAAAGAGAAAGAAAATCGAGGGTCCAGGACTAGTTGTAACTTCCCTACTCCCCACCCACAGGCCACATGGGAAGGGGATCCATTCTGCAGTGTGGACAGTTTACAGATACAAATAGAACCAAGTCTTTCTCCTAAGCAAAGCCCCCTTTGTGTGTCCCTCCCTGCCCTCAGGCAACTAGGTGCCTGAACTCTTCTCCTCCTAGGGTTCTTACTAATTGCTATTCTTGCTGCCTCTCCTGTCTGTCTCTGCTTAAACATCACTTTCTCTGGGGGACCACCAGCCTTGTCTCAGGCAGGGTCTGGTGGCACCATTGGCTGTTTCTGGGTGGAGACCACGCCTTTCTTGGTGTTTTTTGTTTTTGTTTTTGAGACAGAGCCTCAAGCTGTCGTGGCAGCACGGCTCACAGCAACCTCCAACTCCTGGGCTCAAGCAATTCTCCTGCCTCTGTCTCCCAAATAGCTGAGACTACAGGCACCTGCCAAATGCCTGGCTATTTTTTTGTTGCAGTCATCATTGTTGTTTGGTGGGCCCAGGCTGAATTCGAACCTGCCAGCTCAGTTGTATGTGGCTGGCGCCATAGCCACTTGAGCCACAGGCACCAAGCCTTGGTGTCTTGATCATCCCAGGACCTTCCCAGATTTTTTTTTTTTTTGCACTTTTTGGCTGGGGCTGGGTTTGAACCCACCACCTCCAGCATATGGGGCCGGTGCCCCACTCTGTTGAGCCACAGGCGCCGCCCCCCAGATTTTTTTTTTTGGACAGAATCTCACTTTGTCATCCCTGGTAAAGTGCTGTGGCATCATAGCTCACAGCAACCTCTAACTCTTGGACTCAGTGATTCTCTTGCCTCAGTCTACTGAGTAGCTGGGACTACAGGTGCCTGCCACAATGCTGAGCTAGTTTTTCTATTTTTAATAGAGTTGGGGTCTCGCTCTTCCTCAGGCTGGTCTCAAACTCCTGAGCTCAAGCAATCCACCCACCTCAGCCTTCCAGAGTACTGTGATTACAGGTGTGAGCCATCTTACCCGGCCCATTTCCAGATATTAGCAAAACAGTAGGCGCTCAATAAATGTGTAGTACAGACAATTGACTTTATCTTCTGGAAGCCCCTTCAGGAGAGCATCCCATATCCCGGACTGGCTGCCTGGCACCCCCTAGTGGAATCCGCCAGAATGACACATCCGGAGGGCAGGTCGGGCCCTGGATGCACTAAATACACACCTTGGAGGGGGTTTCTCTGTCCAGAGGCGAGGCGATATTAAACATAGGCACCCATAAAAATTTGCTGCTCAAAACTGTGTTTCCACTGAGGCGTAAGAAGAATGAGAGGGTGCTGGGGGCACGTAATTAAGTAGCAAGCACGAACCCTGCCTAGGGAGTCAGGGAAGACTCCTGGAGGAGCTGACCTTCACACCGGAGCAAGGAGAGAAGGTGGGAACCCCAGGGGAAGCAATGGAGAGGATGTATTTTGACCCTAAGGGGAACAAGCAGCCTCAGAAAAGGTTCAAGTAGTGGGTGATGAGGTTTTGAGGTGGCGATCTTGCCTGGGTGTGGTCAGGAACCAGGAGAGAAAGCACAGACCTGTGGTGGCGAAGTTAATCTGGGCCCAGCAGGATTCTTGATCTCTGCAAAGGGATTCAGGAGAAAGTGTTTTAGGGTGCCCCTGGAGACAGGAGGCTTGTTCTGGAAACTCTTGATCTCAAACCAGACTCAATATACTCGGCCTTCAGTCCCCATATACCTACCTATGAATCCTCCTCAAAATGTGCCTGCACAGGGGAAAGCAACAGGAAGAGAAAGAAACAGATTCCCAGAGGTGTCACACTGCATGACAGCCCCTCGTCCAAGTGGAAGAAAAAACTAAGAAATAGAGGCTCAGTGCCTGTGGCTCAAGCTGCTAAAGCGCCAGCCACATACATCTGACCTGGCAGGTTCGAATCCAGCCCAGCCCGCCAAACAACAATGATGGCTGCAACCAAAAAATAGCCGGGCGTTGTGCTGGGCGCCTATAGTCCCAGCTACTTGGGAGGCGGAGACAGGAGACTCGCTTGAGCCCAGGAGTTTGAGGTTGCTGTGAGCTATGATGCCATAGCACTCTAATCAGGGCAACAGCTTGAGGCTCTGTCTCAAAAAAAAAAAACTAGGAGATAGAAATAAGAGAATTATAGAAATAAGAGAAATATTTCTTATTTCTTATAGAAAAAAGAGAATTGCCTAAGCCCAGGAGTTTGAGGTTGCTGTGAGCTGTGATGCCTCAGCACTCTACAGAGGGTGATAGAATAAGACTCTGTCTCAAAAAAAAAAAAAGAAAAGAAATTCTCTTTTTTGTTTTTTTTCTTTTTTGAAACAGAGTCTCAAGCTTTTGCCAGATAGAGTGCTGTGGTGTCAAAGCTCACAGCAACCACCAACTCTTGGGCTCAAGCAACCCTCTTGCCTCAGTTTTTCTATTATTTATTTATTTATTTTATTTATTTATTTTTATTTAGGGCCTCAAGCTGTCGCCCTGGGTAGAGTGCTGTGACATCACTGCTCACAGCAACCTCAAACTCTTGGGCTTAAGCGATTCTCTTGCCTCCTCCAAGTAGCTGAGATTACAGGAGCCCACCACAATGCCCTGCTGTTTTTGGTTATAGTTGTCATGGTTGTTTGGCAGGCCAGGCCTGGATTTGGACCACCAGCTCTGGTGTATGTGGCTGGCGCCTTAGCTGCTCTAGCCACAGGAGCCGAGCCAGTTTTTCTATTTTTAGTAGAGACGAGGTCTCGCTTTTGCTCAGGCTAATCTTGAACTCCTGAGCTCAAGCAGTCCAGCCGCCTCAGCCTCCCAGAGTGCTAGGGTTACAGGCATGAGCTACCGCCCCTGGCTGAGATAGAAATTCTCTTACAGGAGCCCTAAAGCCAGGTGAAGCTGGGATTTGATCGCCAGAGGGGATTTTCACCACCAGGCAGCAGGGGAGGAGAGAAACTAAGGCCAGGACCAACTGGGACATTCTGGTGCCCCCAGAGTACTGGCTATGGTATAAGTTGAACATTGTACAACCTCAGGAGCATCCACAGAAACTCACCATGGATATCTTATTTTATTTATTTATTTTTTTAGAGACAGAGTCTCACTTTGTCGCCCTCAGTAGAGTGTCATGGCGTCACAGCTCACAGCAACCTCCAGCTCTTGGGCTTAGGTGATTCTCTTGCCTCAGCCTGCCGAGTAGCTGGAACTACAGGCACCCGCCACAACGCCCGGCTATTACCATGGATATCTATTAATGGAATGATTGGGACAAGTTTTGGCAGCCAGTGGCAAAGGGATTCAAGAAAGTCTCAGCCACTCAGTGTGTGACAGCCCTGAGCCTCCCCTTATGTGTAAAATAGGATTATTCACAGTTCCTGCTTCCAGGGCTGTTGTGAGGATAAAATGAGGTTGGACATCAGGGTATCCTAGCACAGTACTCAGCACACAGTAGGCATTTCATAAATGGTAGCACCTGTTTCTATTGTATGACCCTCCCACCATGGGGTACTGTTTCGGGTGGACTGTCCATCAGGCAGGAAAGTGTCCTGCTGTCCCCAAACCACCCTCTAAAATTCTCCAGGCAAGGGTCTCACCTTTTCTTCTGTAAATTTTTGACTTTAACTGGAACAAAAAAAATAAACAAGCACTTGTTAGATTTTGGTCCTGGTTGCATCTGACAACTTTCTAAAGTCAAAAGCTTAAAAGCCCCTAAAAGACCTCAGACTTGTAAGCCCCCTCTCAATATCTACAAACCAGCCTCACCACTCTCTGGGAAAATTTGCTGCTCAACACCAGAGCTACCATGAACATTTCTTTTTCTTTTTTTTTTGTAGAGACAAAGTTTCACTTTATAGCCCTTAGGTAGAGTGCCATGGCATCACACAGCTCACAGCAACCTCCAACTCCTGGGCTTAAGCGATTCTTTTGCCTCAGCCTCCTGAGTAGCTGGGACTACAGGCGCCCACCACAACACCTGGTTATTTTGTTGTTGTTGTAGTTCAGCCGGGGCCGGGTTTGAACCCGCCACCCTCGGTATATGGGGCCGGCGCCTTACTGACTGAGCCACAGGTGCCGCCCGGAACATTTCTTTTTCAGTTACAGGAGTAATGTGTGTTGGTAAAAACTTCAAACAAGGTGCAATCATGTAAAATTGTTTTTTTTTTTTCTTTTTATTTTTTGGGGACAGAGTCTCAGTTTGTTGCCCTTGATAGAGTGCTATAGCATCACAGCTCACAGCAACCTCAAACTCTTGGGCTCAAGTGATCCTCTTGCCTCAGCCTCCCAAGTAGCTGGGACTATAGGTGCCCACCACAACACCCAGCTATTTTTTAGAGATAGCGTCTCATTCTTGCTTAGGCTGGTCTCCAACCCATAAGTTCAGGCAATCCACCTGCCTTGGCCTCCCAAGTGCTAGGATTACAGGTGTGAGCCACTGCACCTAACCCTAATTGTTTTCCTTTAAAAATCTTTTTTTTTTTTTTTTTTTTGAGACAGAGCCTCAAGATGTCGCCCTGGGTAGAGTACAATGACATTGCAGCTCACAGCAACCTCCAACTCCTGGGCTGAAGCGATTCTCCTGCCTCTACCTCCCAAATAGCTGGGACTACAGGCGCCTGCCACAACGCCCGGCTATTTTTTGGTTGCAGCCATCATTGTTGTTTGGCCGGCCCAGGCTGGATTCAAACCCACCAGCTCAGGTGTATGTGGCTGGCGCCTTAGCTGCTTGAGCCATAGGTGCCAAGCCGCCTTTAAAATCTTAAGTTCAGCGGCACCTAAGGCTCAAAGGAGTAGGGCACCGGCCCCATATGCCGGAGGTAGTGGGTTCAAACCCAGCCCTGCCCAAAAATGGCAAAAAAAAAAAAAACTTAAGTTCAAGGGCTGTCTGGGGCTGGTGAAAAGTGTGGAAAGGAAGTCGGTGTTTCATGGGCACAGAGCTTCTCTTCACTATGGGAAGATGGGAAAGTTCTGGAGATGGTTGGTGGTGATGGTTGCATGACAATGTGACTGTACATAATGCAACGAGCTGTGTACTTCAAGATGGTTAAAGTGGTAAGTTTTATGTTATGTACATTTTACCACAATAAAAAAATAGTTCTGGGCAGCGCCTGTGGCTCAGTGGGTAGGGTGCAGGCCCCATATGCTGAGGGTGGTGGGTTTGAACCCAGCCCCAGCCAAACTGCAACAAAAAAAATAGCCGGACAGTGTGGCAGGCACTTGCAGTCTCAGCTACTCTGGAGGCCGAGGCCTCAGCCCAGGAGCTGGAGGTTGCTGTGAGCTGTGATGCCATAGCACTCTACCAAAGGTGATAAAGTGAGACTCTGTCTCTTAAAAAAAAATTAGCTCTAGGGCGGCACCTGTGGCTCAGTGAGCAGGGCGCTGGCCCCATATACCGAGGGTGGTGGGTCAAACCCGGCCCCGGCCAAACTGCAACCAAAAAATAGCCGGGCGTTGTGGCGGGCGCCTGTAGTCCCAGCTACTCGGGAGGCTGAGGCAGGAGAATCGCCTAAGCCCAGGAGTTGGAGGTTGCTGTGAGCTGTGTGAGGCCACGGCACTCTACCGAGGGCAATAAAGTGAAACTCTGTCTCTACAAAAAAAAAAAAAAAAATTAGCTCTATTGACTAGGCACAGTGACCTGTTATCCTAGCACTCTGGGAGACCGAGTTGGGTGGATAGCTTGAGCTTACAAGTTCAAGACCAGCCTGAGCAAAAGCAAGACCCCCGTCTCTACTAAAAATAGAAAAATTAGGCAAGAGGATCACTAGAGCTGGAGTTGGAGGTTGCTGTGAGCTATGATGGCACAGCACTCTACCTAGGGTGATAGCTTGTGACTCTGTCTCAAAAAAAAAACAACATAGCTCAAATTTTCCTCCCTAACACCATCTTTTCTCTTCGGAAGGGTGTTTTTGCTGCTAAGTTTTAGAGTAAGAGCTCCCCAAACTGTCTGCCTCTGTGATTCTAAAAAATGGCTATGTGAGCACATTTGCATGTTCTGGGAGTTACAAACCAGAAGGTCAGGGCCCATGCTTTTTTGTGTGTGCTGTTACCTTTCCTGACTACCACAACCACGGTCACCAGCCCAGCAAGGAGGAGGAAGGTTCCAACCAGGCTCAGGGAGAGCATCAGGATCCAAGTGGGCACTAGGGAAATGGGAAAAGAGAGAGTGGTCAGATCATGAAGCTGAGGAGGACAGAGAAGGGTAGGACACCTGTCTTCTCTCTAGGTTACCTTTAAGGAGCCAGGTCTTCCTCCATAAACCCCAACCTTGTGACTTGGGTGTAGCTGAATCCTGGGGATTTAGCAAGCTTTCTGTCTGGCCAGTTAGCATATTCCCTCCCCCTGGCTATTGTGTTTGGTTTGGGGATGAGCATGTAGTCCAAGTGCAGTCAATGAAAGCTAATTCTGAGACTTTAGCTGGACCACTGGAATAAGAGGTTTAGTCTTTTGCCTAGCATTGCAGAGTTGGTAAGATATATCTGAAGCTGCTGGGCACAATTTTATTAACATGAAGGGGAGGGACTGCCTGAGAATAAGACAGGAGAAAGTAGAGCTGAGAAGTGGGCAAAGGATTCCTGATATCTTTGAGCATGTGGATCCAATGAACTGACTTCATGACTTCAGTTCAGTAAACTAACAAATCCCAATTTGTTGATGAAGCCACTTTGGACTCAAAGTGGCTTTTCTTTTCTTTTTTTTTTTTTTTTGAGACAGAGTCTTACTATTGGGCTTAAGCGATTCTCTTGCCTCAGCCTCCCAAGTAGCTGGAACTACAGGTGCCCGCCACAACACCTAGCTGTATTTTTTTTTTGTAGTTGTCGTTGTTTAGTTGGTCCAGGCCGAGTTCAAACCTACCAACCTCAGTGCATGTGGCCAGTGCTGTAACCACTGTGCTATGGGCGCTGAGCCCAAGTTTTAGTTTCTTTTTTTTTTTTTTGTAGAGACAGAGTCTCACTTTATGGCCCTCGGTAGAGTGCCATGGCATCACACAGCTCACGGCAACCTCCAACTCCTGGGCTTAAGCGATTCTCTTGCCTCAGCCTCCCGAGTAGCTGGGACTACAGGCGCCCACCACAACGCCCGGCTATTTTTTGGTTGCAGTTTGGCCGGGGCCGGGTTTGAACCCACCACCCTCGGTATATGGGGCCGGCGCCTTACCGACTGAGCCACAGGCGCCGCCCACAAGTTTTAGTTTCTTGCAGCCTGGGTGCCAGGTGGTCAGTTGGCTTCCACCCCAAACCAAATGGTGGACCCTGATATCTATGCAGAGGTTAGATACAGAGGTGTGGCCATGACACTGCCAGAGTTTCATTCTCTGCAAAGTACTCAGCTTTCCCTCACTGCAGAGAGAGGAGATGATTTCACCTGAGTAAAGGTCAGGAGCTAAATCAGGAGGGAGAAAGAGAAGACAGACATTTAGCATTCTCACAACGTTAGGCCTTGTCCATTCATTCATTTGAGGCTGGAGTGGTGTTGTCACCTCCCCACTTTAAAACCACAAGGTCAAGGTGAGAGAAGGGGGCCTTCGACAGCGGAACTTGAGGCCTGGAAGGACACAGAACTGTTCTGTCATCACTGCTTGCAAACCTCAGATGGCAACAAGGTTCTCTTTGCATAGGGAAAGTTCCGATTTGGCTCCTGCAGCTCAGCGGCTAAGGCACCAGCCACATACACCAGAACTGGTGGGTTCAAATCCAGCCTGGGTCTGCCAAACAACAATGACAACTACAACCAAAAAATAGCTGGGCGTTGTGGTGGGCACCTGTAGTCCCAGCTACTCAGGAGGCTGAGGCAAGAGAATCGCCTAATCCCAAGAGCTGGAGGTTGCTGTAAGCCAGGGGTCCTCAAACTACGGCCCATGGGCCTCAGGCAGCGGTGTGATTCTATTTGTTCCTGTTTTATTTTTTTACTTCAAAATAAGATATGTGCAGTGTGCATAGGAATTTGTTCATAGTTGTTTTTAAAAACTATAGTCTGGCCCTCCAAAGGTCTGAGGGACAGTGAACTGGCCCCCTGTTTAAAAAGTTTGAGGACTGGGCGGCGCCTGTGGCTCAAGGAGTAGGGTGCCGGTCCCATATGCTGGAGGTGGTGGGTTCAAACCCAGCCCCAGCCAAAAAAAAAAGTTTGAGGACTGAGGACCCCTGCTGTAAGCTGTGATGCCACAGCACTCTACTGAGGACGACAAAGTGAGACTCTGTCTCTAAAATATAAAAAAAGAAAAAGAAAAGTGAAAGTCCTTGCTGCAACCCACAGGGCCCCACACAATCCTCTGTGTTACCACCCTGCCTTTGCCTCCCCCCATTTGCCTCCTTGTTCACTATACTTGAGCCACACTGGGCTCTTCTGTGACACATCAGGGAAGCTTCCACCTCAGGACCTTTGCACAACCTGTTTCCTCTGCTCTCAACACTTTTGCCCCAGTACTCCCAGTGCTGCCTTCTCCCCATCATTCCATTCTTCTTCTTCTTTGTAGAGACAGTGTCTCTGTCACCCAGACTGGGGTGCAGTGGCTGATCATAGCTCACTATAACTTGGAACTACTGGGCTTCAGTGAGTCTCCTCTCAAAGCATCTCAAAGTGCTGGGATTACAAGCCTGAGCCACCATACCTGGCTAAGTTTTAAAACATTTGTGTAGACTGAGTGCAATGGCTTACACCTATAATCCAAGTATTCTGAGAGGCTAAAGTGGATGGATTGCCTGAGTTCAGGAGTTGAAGACTCCGTACTCAGGAGTTGAGCAAGAGTGAGACCCCATCTCTACTAAAAATAGGAAAGCTATCCAGGCATTGTGTCAGGCACCTGTAGTCCCAGCTACACAGGAGGCTGAGGCAAGGGGATTGCCTGAGCCCAAGAGTTTGAGGTTGGCGGCGCCTGTGGCTCAGCAAGTAGGGTGCTGGCCCCATATGCCGAGGGTGGCGGGTTCAAACCCAGCCCCGGCCAAACTGCAACAAAAAAATAGCCGGGCATTGTGGCGGGCGCCTGTAGTCCCAGCTACTCGGGAGGCTGAGGCAAGAGAATCGCGGAAGCCCAGGAGTTAGAGGTTGCTGTGAGCTGTGTGACACCACGGCACTCTACCCGAGGGCGGTACAGTGAGACTCTGTCTCTACAGAAAAAAAAAAAAAAAAAAGAGTTTGAGGTTGCTGTGAGCTATGATGCCATGGCACTCTACCAAAGGCACAGAGTGAGACTCTGTCTCAAAAAAATAAAATAAAATAAAACATTTTTTTAAATATAGGGTCTTGCTATATTGCCCAGGCTGGTCTTATACTCCTGGCCTCAAACAATCCTCTCACCTCAGCCTCCCAAAGTGCTGGGGTTACAGGTGTGAGCCACTACATCTAGCTGTAGGTGCTCAAAAATTTTATGAGGCTTGGGCAGCGCCTCTGGCTCAAGGAGTAGGGCGCTGGTCCCATATGCCAGAGGTGGCGGGTTTAAACCCAGCCCCGGCCAAAAACCACACACACAAAAAAAAAATTTATGAGGCTGATGGGGAAGCGTGCAGTATATTTGTAGTGTGGAGGCTCAATGCCTGGTCTTTGGCAGCCAATAGTGTCTCAGCTCATTTACCTGTTATCTGGATGATTTGGGGAAGTGCCTAACTTTTTGTGCCTCAGTTTCCTCATGTGCAAAATGGGGACAACCACAGCTCCTATTTTATCACCATGAGGGAGAGGGCCTGCCTGAGAATAAGACACAGAAAAGTGGCAAAGTTGGGCGGTGCCTGTGGCTCAAGGAGTAGGGTGCCGGTCCCATATGCCAGAGGTGGTGGGTTCAAACCTAGCCCTGGTCAAAAACCACACACACACAAAAAAAAAGAAAAGTGGCAAAGCTGAAGGTGGCTGATGATTCCTGACATCTTTGAGTACCTGGATTCATCCATACCTGAAGGGAGCCATCTGAACTGATTTAAGTTCGGTGAACCAACAAATCCCCTTTTGGGCTGGCTATGAGGATGGGAAAAGGAAAGGCAAGTAAGTTTCGGCAGGTTGAAACCCTGACTCTTCCATCTAAGAGGAGGGAACAGCACATGCAAAGCCTCAGGATCAGAAAATAGAGCCTCTGGCAGTGATGGCTCACGTGAGGGCCTTACCTGGGAAGGAGACATGTACAGGCTCACTGAGGTCTGAGAGCTGTGGCTGGCTGTGCTCACCCATCACGCCATACTGGCAGTGGAATGGTCCTCCTGGAGCCTCACTGCTGCTGCCACTCAGGTTGAAAATGACCCCATGCTGGTCTGCGGGGGCCTCCAGGAGCTGGACCATATGTCCCCCTTGGTACAGCGTAAAATTTGCCCCCAGGAAGCCCCTGGGAGCCACACATGAGATGTGGATGGGGTCCTCTTGGCTGCTTGGGTGTGGGGGCACCAGTAGGATAGATGGTGCTGGGATTGCCAAGGAACCTGCAATGCAGAATAGGGGAGACTGTCTGGCTGCATGGCCTTGGGTAAGTAGATCACCCTCTCTCTGAGCCTTGCATTTCATGTGCATCAGGATCTTTTCCCCACTGCAATGTAGAAAGACATTGCGTGCCTGGCACATGGTGAGGAGTTCCTGTGATTGCATCATTTTGTAATAGTAACAATGATTATTATATAGCAACCTCACTACAGTCTTATTACTTTTTTTTTTTTTTTGTAGAGACAGAGTCTCACTTTATGGTCCTCGGTAGAGTGCCGTGGCATCACACAGCTCACAGCAACCTCCAACTCCTGGGCTTAAGCGATTCTCTTGCCTCAGCCTCACGAGTAGCTGGGACTACAGGCGCCCGCCACAACGCCCAGCTATTTTCTGGTTGCAGTTCAGCCAGGGCTGGGTTTGAACCCGCCACCCTTGGTATATGGGGCCGGTGCCTTACCGACTGAGCCACAGGCGCCGCCCTACAGTCTTATTACTTTAATCAACAACAAAGACTATATGCCAGGCACGGTTCTAATAGTAACAGGGACAAACAGACAAACACACATGTCCCATGGAGATTATGTCTTCTCAAACAGACAAGAAGTTCTGGGTGATGGGAAGCCTGCGTTAGCGGAGGTGGCCGCAGAGGGCTTACCCGAAAAGATGGCATCTAAACTGAGTATGAGTGGCAAGGAAGGACCCACATGAAGAGCTGGAGAATAGCATTCTAGACAGAGGGATAAGCACAGGCAAAGGCCCAGAGGATGGAAGGGGTGAGGGTGTGCTCGGGAGCAGTGAGGAGGAGGCCAGAGTGGCTGGAGGTAGGGAAGCGATAGGAAACCTAGAGAAGGAAGTGCAGAGGGATTCTACCTTCTTTCCCAGCCTGTGGTGAGAATATGGATTTTGGACCACAGCTTCCCGCAGGAGGAAGCTTTTCCTGGGGTCTAGTCTCTCTCTCCAGCTGCCCACATGCTCCTGAGCAGTGTCCCACCTAACCACCAGGTTAGGTCTATACAAACCTTCCCTTGTCCAGCCACCACCCCCAGGCAAACCCTTCTGCTGCAGAGGCCAGGCAGGGGCTGAGTCACTGGGCGAGGGCATAGCTGTCTCCAGCCCCACCATGATATTTTTGATACTCTTGATTGGAGAGGGGAGTGAAGAGCCCAACAAGAAAAAGCGACACTCCTGGGGAGTTTCCAAGGCTCACAGTCAAATCCGTCTGTCTGCCTGTCCAAGCTCAGCTTCCTCCATGACCTGAGAGGGCAACTCCCACCCCCACCCCTAACACGGGTTTCAGCCCTGAAGGAAGCGAGGTGGATGGGCAGGAGATGGGCGGTGCCCAGTGAGGATCCTGAAGTGGGGTGTCAGACTCACCAGCTGCAAAGAGCAGGACCGGCCAAGGCATCTCTCCTGTGCTTGGCTGGGAAATCCGGGTGAGGCCAGAGGGGCCCACGGCTGCCTGCCAATTCCTCCTGTGAGGCCAGATGGGGAAAGGAGAACCAGTGCTGATCTGAGCTGAGAGTTTCCTCACTGGCAGGAAGTTGCACACACACACACACACACACACACTTGGGCACTGAAAAGGACTCTCTCCTCTCTCCACCCCTTCCCCAAATGCACATTAGACCCAGGCACTTCTCTGTATCCTACTGGCTGTTGTTCTACAGAGTGAAGGGAAGAAAATGGATGGAGGATGAAATGATTGGGTGTTTGTTTTTTCTCTTCACCTAAGAGAACTCCTGGGCATGGGGAGAGCTGACAACAGTGGGCTGTCTGGGAAACCAACACCCAAGTTACAAACCACACAGCCCAACTAGTGCCCAAACTGAAAGAAATGTGGGGCAGAGAGTGGGAGGGTATGGAGGTTAGGTTTGGCCTCTGCGACCTCAGACAAAGCTTTCCTTTTTAAAAGGCTCAGCTCAGCCGGGCACGGTGGCTCATGCCTGTAATCTTAGCAGTCTGGGAGGCCAAGCAAGATGGGTGAATTGCCTGAGATCACAGGTTCAGGACCAGTCTGAGCCAGGGAGAGACCCCATTTCTAAAAATAGCCAGGTGTTGTGGTGGATGCCTGTAGTCCCAGCTACTCGGGAGGATGAGACAAGAGAATTGCTTAAGCCTAAGAGTTTGAGCTTGCTGTGAGCTATGATGCCACAGCACTCCCCTGAGGGCAAAAAAGTGAGACTCTGTCTCAAAAAAAAAAAAAAAAATAGAAGGCTCAACTTGCTACTCCAAAGAATGGGGCTAGTAGATGAACATTAGAGCCAAAGAATTCATGGTATGAAGCCCAGAAGTTCAAGGTTTCAGTGAGCTATTATCACACCACTGCACTCCATCCTGGGCAACAGGAGTCAGTACCTACATCTAAAACAAATTAAAATAAGAACTCAAGGCTTGGTGAAGTAGTTCACATTTGTAATCCTAGCACTCTGGGAGGCTGAGGTGGGAGGATCCCTTCAGCCTGGGCAAGAGCGAGAGACTTGAGAACAGCCTGGGCAAGAGCGAGAGACTTCATCTTTTCTAAAAATAAAAAATTAGTTAGGTGTCGTGGTAGGTGTCTATAGTGTCAGTTACTTGGGAAGCTGAGGCATGAGGATTCCTTGAACCCAGGAGTTTGAGGGTGCTATGAGTGAGGCTAATGCCACGACACTCTAGTCTGGGAAACTGGAACTCTGTCTCAAAAAATAAGAAAGAAGGAAAAGGAAACAAAGAAAAGAAAAAAAGAGAGAGAGAGAGAAAATAAATAAGGAAGGAAGGAAAGAAAGAGGAGGGAAGGAGGGAGGAAGGAAGAGAGAACTCATGGTATGAAATCCAATGCAATGAGGGGGCGGCATCTGTGGCTCAAGGAGTAGGGAACTGGCCCCATATACCGGAGGTGGCAAGTTCAAACCCGGCCCCAGCCAAAAACTGCAACCAAAAAAACAAACAAGAAAAAGAAATCTAATGCAATGCCTAGTGGACTGTGAAAACTCCTAAATGAGGATACAGGAATTTCTACCTTCATAATAAACCATAACATATGAAAATGTGTGCATGCAGTTAAAGAAGTGATTTGAAGGAAATATGTTTCCTACACTAGCTCTGGAATTGAGAAAATGACATAGTTTACACAATAAATTATACCCTGTTTACAGTCCAGAAACTTCCATGGTTCTGTCTTACCAGTAAATTTGCTTTGTTCTTTCTAAACTTTTTTTTTTTTTTTGAGACAGAGTCTCAAGCTGTCGCCCTGGGTAGAGTGCTGTAGTGTCACAGCTCACAACTTCCAACTCTTGGGCTTAAGCAATTCTCTTGCCTCAGCCTCCCGAGTAGCTGGGGCCACAGGCGCCTGCCACAGAGCCCGGCTATTTTGTTGTTGCAGTTTGGCCGGGGCTAGGTTCGAACCTGCCACCCGCAGTATATGGGGCCAGCGCCCTACTCACTGAGCCACAGGCGCCTCCCTACTGACTATTTTTGTTGTTGCAGTTGACATTGTTTTTAGCTGGTCAGGGCTAGATTTGAACTGCCAGCCTCTGTGTATGTGGCTGGAGTCCTACCCACTTACCTACGTATACCGTCTGTTTCTAAACATTTTTTGTTCAAGCCATGGAGGTTGACCTGGATGTTTACAGCCAGAAAGGATATAGCATATATTTACCAAACATGAGAAAGAGTCATTAGAGTGGACTTCATTCTTTGGACACAAAATACTCATTTCAACTTCTAAATCTTCGCACATGCTATTTCTCTTGCCTAGGACAAAATTTTACCAACCTGGACAATTACCACTTCTCTGACAGGTCTCAACTTAAATTTCACTTCTGGGGTCAGGTATGGTGGCTCATGCCTCTAATCCTAGCACTCTGGCAAGCTGAGACAGGATTGCTTGACCTGAGGAGTTCATGACCAGCCTAAGTGGTGGCACAAACCTGTTGTCCCGGCTACTCAGGAGAATGAGGAAAGAAGATCACGTGACCCAGGAATTTGAGGTTGCTGATGCCACAGCACTGTAGCCTGGGTGATGGTGCTAGACTGTTTCAAAGAAAAGAAATTACTTCTGGAAGCCTTTCCTGGTCCCTTTATACTTAGAGAAATCCCCCTTGGAGAATTCTCCTATAGTGCCTCATAATTTTCCTTTCTTGCAATTAGCATGCATGTGTTTTCTTTTTGAGACAGAGTCTCACTCAGTTGCTCTGGGGTTGAGTGCCATGGCATCATAGCTCACAGCAATCTCAAACACTTGGGCTTGGGTGATCCTCTTGTCTCAGCCTCTGAGTAGCTGGGACTACAGGCCCCTGACACAATGCCTTTTTTTTTTTTTTTTGAGACAGAGTCTCACTATGTCACCTTCAGTAGAGTGCCATGGCATCACAGCAACCTCAAACTCTTGGGCTTAAGCGATTCTCTTACCTCACCTCCCAAGTAGCTGAGATTACAGGTGCCTGCCACAATGCCCAGCTACTTTTTGTTGTCATTTCATTGTTGTTTAGCAGGCCCAGGCCTGTTTGAACCCACCAGTCCCAGTGTACGTGGCTGGCACTGGAACCACTGAGCTATGGGTGCCAAGCCTACTTTTTTTTTTGAGACAGAGTCTTACTATGTGCCCTTGGTAGGGTGCTGTGACATCATAGCTCACGGCAACCTCAAACTCTTGGGCTCAAGTGATTCTCTGGTCTCAGCCTCTCAAGTAGCTAGGACTATAGGCACCTGCCACAACGCTTGGCTATTTTTTTTTTTTTTTGTAGAGACAAGAGTCTCATTTTACTGCCCTCGGTAGAGTGCTGTGGCGTCACACGGCTCACAGCAACCTCCAGCTCTTGGGCTTTCGCGATTCTCTTGCCTCAGCCTCCCGAGCAGCTGGGAATACAGGCACCCGCCACAACGCCTGGCTATTTTTTTGTTGCAGTTTGGCCAGGGCTGGGTTTGAACCCGCCACCCTCGGTATATGTGGCCAGCGCCCTACTCACTGAGCCACAGACGCCGCCCAACGCTTGGCTATTTTTAAGATGGGGTCTGGATCTTGCTAAGGCTGATCTCGAACTCCTGAGCTCAAGCTATCTGCTCACCTTGGCATCCCAAAGTGCCAGAATTATCTGCGTGAGCCACTGCACCTGGCCTCTATCAATTATTTAAAGAATACCACCGCAAGGTCTCTGGTTTGCTCAGGCTTGTCTTAAACTCCCTAGCTCAAGTAATCCACCCTCCTC
Organism: Nycticebus coucang; assembly: GCF_027406575.1. Classification (NCBI taxonomy): domain Eukaryota; kingdom Metazoa; phylum Chordata; class Mammalia; order Primates; family Lorisidae; genus Nycticebus; species Nycticebus coucang. The sequence goes on along the minus strand of NC_069782.1, from coordinate 64,658,294 downwards.
AGCCTCCCAGAGTGCTGGGATTACAGATGTGAGGCCAAATTTGTTTATTTCATCTAAGTTGTTGAATTTATTGGTATATACTAATATAAGCAGGACGATTAAAAAAATAAATGAATAGGGCAGTGCCTGTGGCTCAAAGGAGTAGGGTGCTGGCCCCCTATGCCAGAGGTGGCGGGTTCAAACCCAGCCCCAGCCAAAAACTTCAAAAAAAAAAAAAGGAATAAAATAATTTATTGGTATAAGATTGTTCATATTCTGGGCAGTGCCTGTGGCTCATAGGAGTAGGGCACCAGCCCCATATACCGGAGGTGGTGGGTTAAAACCTGGCCCTGGCCAAAAACTGCAAAAAAAAAAAAAAAGATTGTTCATATTCCTTTAATATCCTTTTAATGTCTGTAGATCTGTAATGATGTTCCTTCTTTCCCTTTTTTTTTTTTTGAGACAGAGTCTCACCTTATTGCCCTCAGTAGAGTGCCATGGCGTCATAGCTCACAGCAACCTCCAACTCCTGGGCTTAGGTGATTCTCTTGCCTCATCCTCCTGAGTAGCTGGGACTACAGGCGCCCGCCACAAGCCCCAGCTAATTTTTTTTGTTGCATTTTGGCTGAGGCCACCCTGTGCCCTACCCATTGAGCCAAAGGCGCTGCCTCCTTCTTTCACTTCTGACAATGGCAACTTGTGTATTCTTTTTTCCTTATTAAGTATTGCTAGAGGTTCATCAGTTTTATTAATCTTTTCTTTCTTTTTTTTTTTTGAGACAGAGTCTCACTATGTTGCCCTTGGTAGAGTGCTGTGGTGTTACAGCTCACAGCAACCTCAAAGTCTTAGGCTTAAATTATGCTCTTGCCTCAGCCTCCCAAGTAGCTGGGACTCCCAAGTGCCCACCACAACACCCAGCTACTTTTTTTGTTGTAGTTGTCGTTGTTTGGCAGGCCCCGGAAGTGTTGGAACCCACCAGCCCCTATGTGTGTGGCTGGCACCCTAGAGGCTGAGCTACAGGTACTGAGCGTTATTAATCTTTTCAAAGTGCCAGATTTTGGCTTTGGTGTTTTCCCTGTTTTCTTTTTTTTTTTTTTTGTAGAGACAGAGTCTCACTGTACCGCCCTCGGGTAGAGTGCCGTGGCATCACACGGCTCACAGCAACCTCCAACTCTTGGGCTTACGCGATTCTCCTGCCTCAGCCTCCAGAGCAGCTGGGACTACAGGCGTGCGCCACAACGCCCGGCTATTTTTCTGGCCGGGGTTAGGTCCGAACCCGCCACCCTCAGCATATGGGGCCGGTGCCCTACTCACTGAGCCACAGGTGCCGCCCATCTCTGTTTTCTATTTCATTGCTTTTTTATTCTTAATTTATTATTCTCTATTAGTTACCTGTGTTTAACTGGCCCTTCTTGGCTCAGTGCCTGTGGCTCAAGCGGCTAAGGCACCACACCTGAGCTGGCGGTTCGAGTCCAGCCCAGGCCTACCAAACCACAACAGCTGCAACCAAAAAATAGCTGGGCGTTGTGGAGGGTGCCTGTGGTCCCAGCTACTTGGGAGGCAGAAGCAGGAGAATTGCTTGAGCCTAGGATTTGGAAGTTTCTGTGAGCTGTGATGCCACAGCACTTTACCCAGGATGACAGCTTGAGACTCTGTCTCAAAAAAAAAAATTGGCCCTTCTTGGGGCAGCGCCTGTGGCTCAAGGAGTAGGGCGCCGGTCCCATATGCTGGAGGTGGCGGGTTCAAACCTAGCCCCGGCCAAAAACCACAAAATAAATAAATAAATAAATAAATAAATAAAATAATTGGCCCTTCTTTTCACAGCTTCTCAAGATGGAAACTTAGGGTGGTGCCTGTGGCTCAGTAGGTAGGGCACTGGCCTCATATACCGAGGGTGGCGGGTTCAAACTTGGCCCTGGGCAAATTGCAACAAAAAATAGCTGGGCGTTGTGGCGGGCACCTGTGGTCCCAGCTACTTGGGAGGCTGAGGCAAGAGAATCGCCTAAGCCTAGGATTGGAAGTTGCTGTGAGCTGTGTGATGCCATGGCACTCTACCGAGAGCAATAAAGTGGGACTCTGTCTCTACAAAAAAAAAAAAAAAAAGATGGAAACTTAGAGTATTGATTTTAAGCCTTTATACATTTCCCTCAAAACACTTTTTTTTTTAGACAGAATTTTACTATGTCACCCTTGGTAGAGTTCTGTGGCATCATATCTCACAGCAACCTCAAACTCTTGGGCTCAAGAGATTCTCTAGCCTCAGCCTCCCAAGTAGCTGGGACTACAGGCGCCTGCCACAACACCTGGCTATTTTTTGGTTGCAGTTGTCATTGTTGTTTAGCAGGCTCTGGCTTGGACCCAACATCTTTGGTGTATGTGGCCAGGGCCCTACTAACTGAGCTATGGGTACCAAGCCAAAGCACTTTTTTTTTTTTTTTTTTGTAGAGACAGAGTCTCACTGTACCGCCCTTGGTAGAGTGCCGTGGCGTCACACGGCTCACAGCAACCTCTAAGTCTTGGGCTTACGCGATTCTCTTGCCTCAGCTTCCCGAGCAGCCGGGACTACAGGCGCCCGCCACAACGCCCGGCTATTTTTTGGTTGCAGTTTGGCCGGGGCTGGGTTTGAACCCGCCACCCTCGGTATATGGGGCCGGCGCCCTACTCACTGAGCCACAGGCGCCGCCCCGTTTTTTTTTTTTTTTGAGAGTCTCAGTTTGTCACCCTTGGTAGAGTGCCGTAGCATCATAGCTCACAGCAACTTCAAACTCCTGGGCTGAAGCAATTTTCTTGCCTTAGTCTACAGAGTAACTGGGACTACAGGTGCACACCACAATGCTGAACTATTTTTAGAGACAGGACCTCGATCTTGCTCATAATGGTCTCAAATCCATGAACTCAAGCAATCCACCTGCCTCGACTTCCCAGAATGCTAGGATCACAGGTATGAGCCACCTGCCACTGCTGATCCTCAAGGCACTTTTTTTTTTTTCTTTCTTTCTATTTTTTTTTTTTTTTGTAGAGACAGAGTCTCACTTTATGGCCCTCGGTAGAGTGCCGTGGCCTCACACAGCTCATAGCAACCTCCAACTCCTGGGCTTAAGCCATTCTCTTGCCTCAGCCTCCCGAGTAGCTGGGACTACAGGCGCCCGCCACAACGCCCAGCTATTTTTTGGTTGCAGTTCAGCCGGGGCCGGGTTTGAACCCGCCACCCTCGGCATATGGGGCCGGCGCCCTACCGACTGAGCCACAGGCACCGCCCAGCACTTTTTTTTTTTTTAATAGTTTTTGGTCAGGGGCAGGTTTGATCCCACCACCTCCAGTATATGGGGCCGGCGCCCCATTCCTGAGCTACAGGCACCACCCCTCAAAGCATTCTTTAACTGCATGCTACACATTTAATATATTATAGTTCATTATTAAGCCAGAAATATTTTATTTTTCCCTTGTGAACTTTTACTATGACCCAATAATTATTTAGTAGTATGTTGTTTAGTGTGCAAGTATTGGGCTTGTTTGGTAACTAATTTTTTTTTTTGTAGAGACAGAGTCTCACGGTACCGCCCTCGGGTAGAGTGCCGTGGCGTCACACGGCTCACAGCAACCTCTTAACTCTTGGGCTTACGCGATTCTCTTGCCTCAGCCTCCTGAGCAGCTGGGACTACAGGTGCCCGCCACAACACCCGGCTATTTTTCTGTTGCAGTTTGGCCAGGGCTGGGTCTGAACCCGCCACCCTCGGCATATGGGGCCGGCGCCCTACTCACTGAGCTACAGGCGCCGCCCGGTAACTAATTTTTTTAAATATATTTTATTATTTTTTTAGAGACAGAGTCTCACATTGTTGCCCTCGGTAGAATGCTGTGGCGTCACAGCTCACAGCAACCTCCAGCTCTTGGGCTTAGGTGATTCTCTTGCCTCAGCCTCCCTAATAGCTGGGACTACAGGTGCCTGCCACAATGCCCAGCTATTTTTTGTTGCAGTTTGGCTGAGGCCATATTTGAACCTGCCACCCTCGTTATATGGGGCTGGAGCCCTACTCACTGAGCCACAGGCGCTGCCCTTGGTAACTAATTGTTAATGATTTTGGGACTGTGTGGATGTCTCACACCATTAATCCTAGCACTCTGGGAGGCTGAGGCAGGTGGATTGCCTGAGCTCAAGGATTCAAGACCAGCCTGAAGCAGAGTGAGACCTCACCTCTAAAAATAGCCAGGGCTGGCTTGGCACCCATAGCACAGTGGTTATAGCACCAGACACATGTACTGACACTGGCGGGTTCCGGCCCGGCCAGGGACAGCTAAACAACAATGACAAGTGCAACCAAAAAATAGCCAGGCGTTGTGGCGGGCACTTATAGTCCCAGCTACTTGGAAGGCTGAGGCAAGAGAATCGCTTAAGCCCAAGAGTTTGAGGTTGCTGTGAGCTGTGATGCCACAGCACTCTGAGGGTGACATAGTGAGACTCTGTCTCAAAAAAAAAATTAAAAATAAAAATAATATAGAAATAGCCAGGCATGGTGGGTGCTTGTACTCCTAGCTACTTGGGTGGCTGAAGTAAAAGAATCACTTGAGCTCAAGAGTTTGAGGTTGCTGTGAGCTATGACACCACGCACTCTACCGAGGGTGAAAAAGTGAATCTGTCTCAAAAAAAAGAAATGATTTTTAACCTTTTTCCATACAGAGAAAATACTACATACCATTTCAATCCTTGAAAAAAAAATTTTTTTTGAGACAAAGCCTCAAGCCATCCCCCTGGGTAGAGTGCTGTGGCATCACAGCTCACAGCAACTGCCAACTCCTGGGCTCAAGCGATTCTCCTACCTCTGCTTCCCAAGTAGCTGAGACTACAGGCACCCGCCACAACGCCTGGCTACTTTTTGGTTGCAGCCTGGCTATTTTTTGGTTGCAGCTGTCATTGTTTGGCGGGCCTGGGGTGGATTTGAACCCACCAGTTCAGGTGTACGTGGCTGGCGCTTTAGCCGCTTAATCCACAGGCGCCGAGCCTCAATCCTTGAAATTTATTGCCATTTATGGGCCAGTGTATTTATTTATTTGTTTCTTTGTTTTTTTTTTTTTTTTTTTTTGTAGAGACAGAGTCTCACTTTATTGCCTTCAGTAGAGTGCCATGATGTCACAGGACTCACAGCAACCTCTAGCTCTTGGGCTTCAGCGATTCTCCTGCCTCAGCCTCCCGAGCAGCTGGGACTATAGGCGCCCGCTACAACGCCCGGCTATTTTTTGGTTGCAGTTCAGCCGGGGCTGGGTTTGAACCCGCCACCCTCGGTATATGGGGCTGGTGCCCTAGAGTCTCACTATGTTGCCCTTGGTAGAATGTAGTGGCGTCACATTTCACAACAACCTCAAACTCTTGGCTTAAGTGATTCTCTTGCCTCCCAAGTAGTTGGGTCTACAGGTGCCCACCATAATGACCGGCTATTGTTTGTTTGTTTGTTTAAAGAGACAGGAACTTGCTCTGTTGCTCAAAGGAGGCTGATTTTTTATTATTGTTTGAGATTCATTGAGGGTACAAAGAATTAGGTTACACTGATTGCATTTGTTAGAGAAAGTTCCTCTTATAATTGTGTCCTGTCTCAAGACCCTCACCTCCTCCTCTCTCCCCACTTGCTTATTCCCCTACCACTCCCTGTATTAGCTCACCTGCTGCCTTCATATTAGAATATAGAACAATTGGATTCTTGCTTCCCCATTCTTGTGATGCTTTACTAAGAAGAACGTGTTCCACCTCCAGCCAGGTTAATATAAAAGATATAAAGTTTCCATCTTTTTTTTTTTGTAGAGACAGAGTCTCACTTTACCTACCGCCCTTGGTAGAGTGCCATGACATCACAGGACTCACAACAACCTCTAGCTCTTGGGCTTATGCGATTCTCTTGCCTCAGCCTCCCGAGCAGCTGGGACTACAGGCGCCCGCCACAGTGCCCGGCTATTTTTCTTTTTGGTTGCAGTTTGGCCGGGGCTGGGTTTGAACCCACCACCCTCAGTATATGGGGCCGGCACCCTACTCACTGAGCCACAGGCGCCGCCCAAGTTTCCATCTTTTTTAATGGCTGAATAGTATTCCATGGTCTACATATACCACAGCTTGTTAATCCATTCCTGCCTTGGGGGGCATTTAGGCTGTTTCCACATTTTGGCAATTGTAAATTGAGCTGCGATAAACAGTCTAGTGCATAAAATTTTTTATGATAAAAGAATTTTTTTTCTTCTTGGTAGATGCCTAGTAATGTGATGCAGGATCAAATGGGAGGTCTAATTTGAGTTCTTTGCGGATTCTCCATACTTCCTTCCAAAAAGATTGTATTAGTTTGCAGTCCCACCAGCAGTGAAAAAGTGTTCCCTTCTCTCCATATACCCACCCCAGCATCTGCAGCTTTGAGACTTTGTGATGTGGGCTAGTCTCCCTGGGGGATGTAATATCTCAGGGTAGTTTTGGGTTTTTTTGTTTGTTTGTTTTTTACAGAGACAGGGAGAGGGGAGCCGGGAAGCTGAGCCTTAGGCCATTTTGGAGTAGAGTCCTATCAATGGTAGTTTTTTTTTTTTTCTTGTGGGGGACAGAGTCTCACTACGTTGCCCTCAGTAGAGTGCAGTGGGTTCACGGATCACAGCAACCTCAAACTCTTGGGCTTAAGTGATTCTCTTCCCTCAGCCTCCCAAGTAGCTGGGAGTACAGGCACCCACCACAATGCCCAGCTATTTTTTGTTGCAGTTGTCATTGTTGTTTAGCTGGCGCGGACTGGTTTCGAACCCACCAGCCTCGGTATGTGGCTGGCAGCACCCTAACCACTGTATGGGTGCCAAGCCTCAAGGTGGGTTTTTTTTTTGTAGAGACAGTTTCACTTTATTGCCCTTGGTAGAGTGCCGTGGCATCAGACAGCTCACAGAAACCTCCAACTAACTCCTGGGCTTAAGCGATTCTCTCGCCTCAGCCTCCTGAGCTGGGACTACAGGTGCCCGTCACAACGCCCGGCTATTTTTTGTTGCAGTTTGGCCAGAGTCAGGTTTGAATCCGCCACTCTCGGTATATGGGGCCAGTGCCTTACCGACTGAGCCACAGGTGCCGCCCTCTCAAGGTAGTTTTGATTTGCATTTCTCTGATGATCAGGGATGATGAGAATTTTTTTATGTGTTTGTTAGCCATTTGTCTGTTTTTTTTTTTAAGAGACAGAGTCTCACTTTTATCACTCTCACTCTCAGTGGAGTACTGTGGCATCACAGCTCACAGCAACCTCCAGCTCCTGGGCTTAGGCGATTCTCTTGCCTCAGCCTCACAAGTAGCTGGGACTATAGGCGCCTGCCACAATGCCCGGCTATTTTTTTTTTTTTGTAGTTTGGCTGGGACCGGGTTCGAAACGCCACCCTCAGCATATGGGGCCTGCGCTCTACCCACTAAGGCACAAGTGCCGCCTTTTTTCTTTTTCTTTTTTTTTTTGAGACAGAGTCTCAAGCTTTCTTGCTGGGTAGAGTGCCATAGCATCAGAGCTCACAGCAACTTCCAGATCTTGGGCTGAAGCATCCTATTGCCTCAGTTTTTCTATTTTTTTTTTTTTGTAGAGACAGAGTCTTACTTTATGGCCCTCGGTAGAGTGTCATGGCATCACACAGCTCACAGCAACCTCCAACTTCTGGGCTTAAGCGGTTCTCTTGCCTCAGCCTCCTGAGTAGCTGGGACTACAGGCGCCCGCCACAACGCCCAGCTATTTTTTGGTTGCAGTTCAGCTGGGGCCGGGTTTGAACCCGCCACCCTCGGTCTATGGGGCCGGTGCCTTACCGACTGAGCCACAGGCACCGCCCTAGTTTTTCTATTTTTAGTTGAGACAGGGTCTCGCTCTTGCTCAAGCTGGTCTTGGTTTTTTTTTTTTTTTTGAGATAGAGTCTCAAGCTATCACTTTGGTTAGAGTGCCATGGCATCACAGTTCACAGCAACCTTCAACTCCTGGGCTTGAGCGATTCTCTTGCCTCAGCATCCCAAGTAGCTGGGACTACAGATGCTTGCCACAATGCCCGGCTATTTTTCTGTTGCAGTTCTCATTGTTGTTTTAGCTGGCCTGGGCCGGGTTCGAACCCGCCAGCCTTGGTGTATGTGGTCGGCACCCTACCCACTGAGCCACCCCATTGCTGTATTTTTTTTTTTTTGTAGAGACAGAGTCTCACTTTATGGCCCTCGGTAGAGTGCCATGGCATCACACAGCTCACAGCAACCTCCAACTCCTGGGCTTAAGCGATTCTCTTGCCTCAGCCTCCTGAGTAGCTGGGACTACAGGCGCCCGCCACAACGCCCAGCTATTTTTTGGTTGCAGTTCAGCCGGGGCCAGGTTTGAACCCGCCACCCTCAGTATATGGGGCCAGCGCCCTACTGACTGAGCCACAGGCGCCGCCTGTATTTTTTTTTTTGAGACAAAGCCTCAAGCTGTCACCCTGTGTAGAGTGCAGTGCTGTGGCATCACAGCTCACAGCAACCTCCAACTCCTGGGCTCAAGTGATTCTCCTGCCTCCGCCTCCCAAGTAGCTGGGATTATAGGCACCCGCCACAACGCCCAGCTATTTTTTGGTTGCAGCCGTCATTGTTGTTTGGCAGGCCAGGCTGGATTCAAACCTGCCAGATCACATGTATGTGGCTGGTGCTTTAGCTGCTTGAGGCACAAGCGCCGAGCCCACTGCTGTATTTTTTGATCACTTCCAGGAATCTAGTGGTTAATTCTTTGGGCCTCTGTAAGTTTAAGATCATATCATTGGCAAAGAGGGAGTTTGACCTCCTCTGCACTCATTTGGATGCTCTTATTTCCTTCTCTTGCCTAACTGTATTGGCTAGAACTTCTAGCACTATATCGAACAGTAATGGCGATAGAGAACAGCCTTGTCTGGTTCCAGTTCTAAGTGGAAAAGCTTTCAATTTTACTGCATTCAGTATATTAGCTGTGGGTTTGGCATAGATGGCTTTGATCAGATTAAGAAACGTGCCACCAGGAGGCGCCTGTGGCTCAGTTGGTAGGGCGCTGGCCCCATAGACCGAGGGTGGTGGGTTCAAACCTGGCCCCTGCTGAACTGCAACCAAAAGGTGGCTGGGCGTTGTGGCCGGCGCCTGTAGTCCCAGCTACTTGGGAGGCTGGGGCAAGTGAATCGCTTGGGCCCAGGAGTTGGAAGTTGCTGTGAGCTGTGTGATGCCATGGCACTCTACCGAGGGCCATAAAGTGAGACTCTGTCTCTACAAAAAAAAAAAAAAGAAAAAGAAACGTGCCACCTACGCCTAAATTCTTAAATGTTCTAATTAGAAAAGGATGCTGAATTTTATTGAATGCTTTTTCTGCATCTACTGAGAAGATCACATGGTCTTTGTTTTTGCTTCTGTTGATATGGGGAATGACGTTTATGCAATTGTGTATTGTAAACCAGCCTTGCATCACTGGCTTGAAACCTACTTGATCATGATCAATGATTTTTTTTTTTTTTTGTACAGAGTCTCACTGTACAATCCTTGGGTAGAGTGCCATGACGTCACACGGCTCACAGCAACCTCTAACTCTAGGGCTTACGTGATTCTCTTGCCTCAGCCTCCCAAGCAACACCTGGCTATTTTTTTGTTGCAGTTTGGCCAGGGCTGGGTTTGAACCTGCCACCCTCGGCATATGGGGCTGGCGCCCTACTCACTGAGCCACAGGCACCACCCCAATGATTTTTTTAATGTGTAGCTGTAATGTATTGACTAGGATTTTATTGAAAATTTTTGCATGTATATTCATTAGTGAAATTGGTCTGAAGTTCTTTTTTTTTTTTTTATTTGGGTCTTTTACTTGTTTGGGTATCAGGGTGATACTTGCTTTGTATAACGTGTTGGGGGAAGATTCCTTCCTTCTCAATTTTTTTTTTATAGTTTTTTGAAATAGTTTTTGGTTGGGGCTGGGCTTGAACCTGCCACCTCTAGCATATGGGGCCAGTGCCCTATTCCTTTGAGGCACAGGTGCTGCCCCTTCTCAATTTTTTGGAATAATTTCTGTAATATGGGTATAAGCTCTTTTTTTTTTTTTTTTGTGGTTTTTGGCCGAGGCTGGGTTTGAACCCACCACCTCCAGCATATGGGGCTGGCGCCCTATCCCCTTGAGCCACAGACGCTGCCCAAGTATAAGCTCTTCTTTGACAGAATTCAGGTGTGAAGCCATCGGGACCAGTGCTTTTTTTTTATGTTGGGAGATTTTTTTTTTTTTTTTGTAGAGACAGAGTCTCACTTTACTGCCTTTGGTAGAGTGCCATGATGTCACAGGACTCACAGCAACCTCTAGCTCTTGGGCTTCCGAGATTCTCCTGCCTCAGCCTCCCGAGCAGCTGGGACTACAGGCGCCCGCCACAACACCCGGCTATTTTTTGGTTGCAGTTCAGCCAGGGCTGGGTTTGAACCCGCCACCCTCAGTATATGGGGCCGGCGCCCTACTCACTGAGCCACAGGCGCCACCTGGGAGATTTTTTTATTGTTTCTTCAATCTCAGTTCTTGTGTGTTCAAGAGATCTATGCCCAGACGGGTCTTGAATCCTGGGCTCAAGAAATCCTCTCACTTCAGCTTTACAAAATGCTATGATTATAGGCATTAGCCATCACACCCAGCCCTTTCATGATTTGGGGGGTTTAAGACAGGATCTCCGGGCGGCTCCTGTGGCTCAAAGGAGTAGGGTGCCAAGCCCATATGCCGGAGGTGGCGGGTTCAAACTCAGCCCTGGCCAAAAACTGCACAAAAAAAAAAAAAAAAAAAAAGACAGGATCTCACTGTTGCCCAAGGCTGGAGTGCACTAGCACCAACCTAACTCATAGGAACCTCAAATTCCTGGGCTCAAGTGATCCTCGTGCCTCTGCCTCCAAAATAGCTGGAACCACAGGCGCACACCACCACACCCAGCGAATTATAAACTTTTTTTTAAAAGATGGATTCTCGCTCTGTTGTCCAGGCCTGTCTTGAACTCCTAGCCTCAAACAATCCTCCCCTCTCAGCCTCCCAAAGTTGTGGGATTATAGGCATTAACTCTTGGGCCTGGCCCCTTCATGATTTTTTTTTTTTCTGTCCCTTCATGATTCTTAAAATAGGTTTCATCCTGGCTGGGTGCCTGTAGTTCAGTGGTTAGGGAACCGGCCACATCCATAAGGGCTGGTGGACTCGAACCCCGTCTGGGCCTGCTAGAACAAACAAAAATTAGCCAGGCCTTGTGGCAGGCACCTGTAGTCCCAGACTAGGGAGGCTGAGGCAAGAGCATCATGTAAGCCCAAGAGTTTGAGGTTGCTGTGAGCTGTGACATTACAGCACTCTACTGAGGGCAACAAAGTGAAACTGTCTCAATAAAAAACAAAACCGGTTTCGTCCTTTTGTAGCACAGGGATGGGGTCTGTGTTGTCAACTTTAGTGTCCTCAGTGCTTGGCACATCAATGTTTCTCTAGTGTCTGACAGGAAAGCCAAAAAAACATCCATTCAGACAATTTTTGTGGCTGTTTGGTATGTAGGAAATGGAATTAAAAAAGATTCCTGGCTTTTTTTTTTTTTCTTTGCTTTGGCTGTTTAATCACTTTCTCCTTCTTCTTCTTTTTTTTTTTAGAGAGACTCACTTTGTCACCCTTGGTAGAGTGCCATGGCATCACAGTGCACAGCAATCTGGGCTCTTGGGTTCAGGCGATTCTCTTGCCTCAGCCTCCCAAGTAGCAGGGACTACGGGCTCCCACCACAAGGCCTGGCTATTTTTTTTGTTGTTGCTGTTTGGCCAGGGCCAGGTTTGAACCCACCACCCTCGGTACATGGGACCAGTGCCCAACTCGCTGAGCCACAGGCGCTGTCCATGTTTACTCAGGTTCACAAAGGGCCCAGAATGTGTTAAATGCCAGGTGAATCATGATGAATAATAATATCTCATGCCCTTGAGGAGCTCACAGTTCTGAGACAGACTTGGTGAGTAGACAAGGAGAGGCCAGTTGATGAGGTGTTATGACAGAGGGAGTCACTGAGGAGTGTTCTTCATCCCACGGATTCAGGGAGGGCTTCTGGGAGGAGGTAGTAATTTACTTTTGAAGGCTGAGGAGAGGGAGGAAGGGCATTCTAGGCAGAGGGAACCATATTCAGGAAGGGCCTTAGATGCATGTAAAGATTTAATCCTGGCTCAGCACCCATAGCTCTGTGAGTAGGGTGCAACCCACATACACCGAGGCTGGTGGTTCCAGCCTGGCTCAAGCTTGCTAAACAACGACAACTGCAACCAAAAAATAGTCGGGTGCCTGTAGTCCCAGCTACTTGGGAGGCTGAGGCAAGAGAATAGCTTGAGCCCAAGAGTTTGAGGTTGCTGTGAGCTGTGATGCCATGGCACACTACCGAGGGTGACACAGTAACACTCTTGTCTCAAAAAAAAAAAACAAGATTTAATCCTGGTGACATTTAACATGGTGTGAGGATCTACAAGCTGGGAGTTTGAATTCCCTGGGCCCTTTGCTTGGGAAAATAGAACTACCCACCCGAGTTCGTCTAGTATCACACAGATGATACCCTCAAGAGTCAGAAGCAAGGTGAAGGGAAATCAACAGGAATGGTGAATTGCCCTGGGATCAGAGAGCTGCCACCACCCTAGGCCTGACACTACTGGGGAGAAAGTAGTCATGGAAACTAGTTGAAGAGAGCTGTGGTTGTAGGCTTTGGTAGAGAGGTGCAGGCCAACAGGGCAGAAGCCAGGAAATATGTACCTCCACATCCTTCTCCTCCTCTGGCTGTCAGATTTCCTGTCAGGATCAAATTCAATGAGGAGCAAGAGGGAAAGGCGGCTAAGTGGATGCAGTGTGTAGAGACTGGCCTCCCAGCACAGGGCAGGCAGGGAAGGAAGGATGGAGAGCGGGTCTGGTGGGTTGAACAGAGACTGCCCAGCACACAGTGTCAGAAGCTACTGTTTCTAATTTCAGGGCATCACTGACTTTCAGGGCATCTGTGAGCTCGTCATGGTCGTAAGGACCCCAGTAGACTAAGATTCTAGGCCAACACTACAAAGGAAAGAAAGAGGGTCCCTCTGCAATGTGGCTTTTCTCTGCTAGGTTCCTCTCCCTTCTATTTCAAGTGTCATCTCAAATGTTGCTTCCTTAGGGAAGCCTTCCCTGACTCCACTTTGGCAAAATTAGCCACCCCATTACCATCTATAGCCTAGCATTAACTCCTTCTTCCACCTCCTTCTCTCCCCCCACCTTGGTTTTTTTTTTTTTTTTGCAGTTTTTGGCCGGGGCTGGGTTTGAACCCAACCGGCCACCTCTGGTATATGGGGCCAGCACCCTGCTCCTTGAGCCTTGTTTTTTAGAGACAGGTTCTTGTTCTGTTGCTTAGGCTGGAGTGCAGAAGCATCATCATAGCTCACTGCAACCTCAAACTCCTGGGCTCAAGTGATCCTCCCACCTGTTTTCTGAGTAGCTGAGACTATAGGAGTGCAATACCATACCTGGGCTAATTTTAATGTTTTTGTAGAGATGGGGTCTCACTATATTGCCCAAGGTGGTCTTGAATTCCTGACCTCAAGTGATTCTCCTGCTTTAGCCTCCCAAAGTGTTGGGATTATAGGCATAAGCCCCAAGCCCAGCCTAGCATTTACTTCTTGGTACCTATAAATAGCTGAAATAGTGTTAGTGTTAACTTGCTTGTGTATTGTCTTGTTTCTATACTAGGGTATCAGGTCTGTGAGGACATGGACAGTGTCTATTGTATTCACTTGTCAGATGCTCAGGAAGTATTTGCTGAATAATAATTCAGAAGGAGAGTATTTGTTTTTATTTACTTCAGGGACATAAATCACCCATTCATGAATCAAAAGAGGTTGGGAAGAATGTTGGAATAAGTAGCTTCCAAGGGCCTATTCCTTCAAGAGAACATAAAAAAGAAAAAAAATACTAAATTAAGAACTAAAATTAAAAAGAATAAATGTTATCCAAACTTTGATGGTATTAAGTAAAAATGATAGGAGGCCATTGTTTTTTTTTTTTTTTCCAGACAGAGCCTCAAGCTGTCACCCTGGGTAGAGTGCTGTGGCATCAGAGCTCACAGCAACCTCCAACTCCTGGGCTCAAGTGATTCTCCTGCCTCTGCCTCCCTAGTAGCTGGGACTATAAGCACCTGCCACAGTGCCTGGCTATTTTTTGGTTGCAGCTGTCATTGTTGTTTGGCTGTCCTGGGCTGGATTCGAACCTACCAGCTGGGGTGTATGTGGCTGGTGCCTTAGCCGCTTGAGCCACAGGTGCCAAGCAGAGGCCATTGTTTTACACTAAGTATCTACACTCGGTTTCAACAGACCAAAAATCAAAATGGAGTCACCTATGCTAAAGTTCCACATCACTAAAATCAATCTGACCTTCCTGATTAGTGTTGGCAATTCTAGAATTGCTAGGTAAAGCCAACTGAGATCTTTAACTAAACATGTAATTTTGTCCTTTGATACTGGAATTCAAAGGTTTATGCCAATAAAGCAAACACTGAATCAAGAAAAAGCCAACTTGGCTTGGCACCTGTGGCTCAAGTGGCTAAGGTGCCAGCCACATACATCTGAGCTGGCGGGTTCGAATCCAGCCAGGGCCCGCCAAACAACAATGACAGCTCCGACCAAAAAACAGTCGGGCATTGTGGCAGGCGCCTGTAGTCCCAGCTACTTGGGAGGCGGAGGCAGGAGACTCGCTTGAGCCCAGGAGTTGGAGGTTGCTGTGAGCTGTAATGTCACAGCACTCTACCCAGGGCAACAGCTTGAGGCTCTGCCTCAAAAAAGAAAAAAAAAGAAAGAAAAAGAAAAAGCCAACTTGAACATGGCAGGAGAGCTTTGTGGTATTATCACATGTTCTTGCCCCTATGTCTTTCTCTAGCACTGCAGGGGTCAAGACAACAGCAGCCTGTGTTCTCAGGATGTAGTCTTGGTTCCTGAAGGAACAGAGAGTCCCCATTCTCCCATCCAAGTACTAACCAAGTCTAACCCTGCTTAGCTTCCAAGATGAGCCAAGATCAAGAGCACTCAGGGTGATTATGGCCTCAGTTGCAGACCCATTCTCAAAGTACAATCATGTGCTGCATAACAACATATATGAAGACATTGTTTCCATAAGATTATAACACTGTGTTTTCACTGTACATTTCCTATGCTTAGATACATTTAGATACAGGAATACTTACCACTGTGTTATAAGTGCCTACAAAACTCAGTATAGTAACATGTCATACAGGACTGTAGCCTAGAAGCAACAGCCTATCCCATATAACCTAGATGTGTAGTAGGCTATGCCATCTAGGCTTCTGTAAACACTAGCTATGTTTGCAGGAGGAAATTGCCTGAAGATGCATTTTTCACAAAATATCCTCATTGTTTAGCTAAGTACAACTGTATTGTCTTTGTTCCAACATGCCTAGAGACTATAGAAGGATGGACTTAAGGACTTTAACTCAGAATACATTCCTTAAAAACACTGTAAGGTGGGCGGCGCCTATGGTTCAGTGGGTAGGACGTTGGCCTCATATACAGAGGGTGGTGGGTTCAAAGCAGGCCCCAGCCAAACTGCAACAAAAAAATAGCCAGGCATTGTGGAGGGCGCCTGTAGCCCCAGCTACTCGGGAGGCTGAGGCAAGAGAATCGCCTAAGCCCAGGAGTTGGAGGATGCTGTGAGCTGTGTGATGCCATGGCACTCTACAGAGGTGGTAAAGTGAGACTCTGTCTCTACATAAAACAAACAAACAAACAAAACAACAAAACAACAAAAACACTGTAAGGCAAAGGAAGAACCCACATTTGCCTGGGGCAAAAGGTACAATGGAGGAAAATAGTCATGTCAGAGCTTGAGTGGAAAAGCCAGGTTGAAAGTTTCTTTGCATCATAAGGGTATCCACATATACTAAAGAATTTATAAAGTGACATGCATGCCCAGGGTAGGACACAGGCTCAGAGAAGATCTGAGGAATCCCTAAATTTTCACCTCTGGCTGATACCTAGGTTCAGCAGAAGCAGGAAGTGAAGACTAAGGCAGAGCTGTAAACATTCTTTTATCTTTTCTTTTTTTTTTTTTTTTTTTTGAGACAGTCTCATTATGTCACCCTTGGTAGAGTGCTCTGGCATCAAAGCTCACAGCAACCTCAAACTCTTGGTCTTAAGTGATTCTCTTGCCTCAGCCTCCCAAGTAGCTGGAACTACAGGTGCCTGCCACAATGTCTGGCTGTTTTTTTGTTGCAGTTGTCATTGTTGTTTAGCTGGTCCGGGCCAGGTATGAACCCGCCAGCCTCGCTGCATGTGGCCAGCACTATAACCACTGTGCTATGGCTGCTGAGCCAGAGCTATAAACATTCTAAACAATGGAGTATCCCAGCATGGATATGCAAAGACTGGGAGAGGTTTTTAATTTCTTTCCCCCAGTCCCCTTTCCATATGATATAAAGGAATCTTACAACCCAACAACAAAAAGATAAACCAATTTTTTTTTTTTTTTAGATACAGAGTTTCACTTTATCACCCTCGGCAGAGTGCCATGGCATCACAGCTCACAGCAACCTCCAACTCCTGGGTTTAGGCGATTCTCTTGCCTCAGCCTCCCAAGTAGCTGGGACTACAGGCGCCTGCCACAACACCCGGCTATTCTTTTGTTGCAATTTGGGCGGGGCTGGGTTTGAACCCACCACCCTCAGTATATGGGGCCACCACCCTACTCACTGAGCCACAGGCGCCGCCCAAGATAAACCAATTTTTTGTTTTTTTTTTTGTAGAGACAGAGTCTCACTTTATGGCCCTTGGTAGAGTGCCGTGGCCTCACACAGTTCACAGCAACCTCCAACTCCTGGGCCTAAGCGATTCTCTTGCCTCAGCCTCCTGAGTAGCTGGGACTACAGGCGCCCGCCACAACGCCAGCTATTTTATGGTTGCAGTTTGGCCGGGCCCGGGTTTGAACCCATCACCCTCGGTATGTGGGGCCGGCGCCCTACCGACTGAGCCACAGGTGCCGCCCGATAAACCAATTTTTAAATGGGAAAAAGACTTGAACAGATATTTCTGCAAATATGACATACAAATGACCAATAAGCACATGTAAAGGTAGTCAACATCATCAGTAAGTAGGGTAATGCAAATGAAAACCACAGAAAGATACCATTGGACACCTATTAGGATAATAAAAATGAAACAGAAAGTCACAAGTATTGGTGAGTATGTGAAGAAACTAGAATCCTCATAAATGGCTGAAGGAAATGGAAAATAACAGGGAAAAACACTTTGGAAGTTCCTTAAAAAGTTAAACAGAATTACCGACTCAGCGCCTGTGGCTCAAGTGGCTAAGGCGCCAGCCACATACACCTAAGCTGGCGGGTTGGAATCCAGCCCGGCCCGCCAAACAACGATGGCTGCAACCAAAAAAAAAAAAAAAGCCAGGCGTTATGGCAGGCACCTGTAGTCCCAGCTACTTGGGAGGTGGAGGCAGAAGAATCGCTTGAGCCCAGGAGTTGGAGGTTGCTGTGAGCTGCGATGCCACAGCACTCTACCCAGGGCAACAGCTTGAGGCTCTGGCTCAAAAAAAAAAAAAACATAGCTAGGCATTGTGGTAGGTCCCTGTAGCCCCAGCTCCTAGGGAGGCTGAGGCAAGAGAATCGCTTGAGCCCAGGAGTTTGAGGTTGCTGTGAGCTATAATGCCACAGCACTCTACCGCGGGTGATAAAGTGAGACTGTCTCTACACACACAAAAATCCATTAGCAAACAAAGAAAATTACCCATGCTCCACTACTACTTCAAAATATCCAAGCAATCAGTCTAATGGCAGAAAACCTTGGCATGAAAAGGAATACCAAACCAACATTACAAAGGTGCACCATGTTCTCCCAATGCAGGAAAGAGGTGACAATCACCAGCTCTACATGAAGAATAATTATCACGCCCTCCAACGTACGGGGGGTCTGTTTGAAGACTAGACATTTTTAAAAGATGGGATCACTAAATAGAGTCCATATGTCCAATGACTTCTTTGCTTATGTGTCTGCTTCCCAGAGGAAGGTCACCTCCACATCCTGTAAACCAGACTGAGGGAATAGGTTAAGTGACAGACTGCCCAATGATGGGGAATGAATTAGGAACCAAGCAACAAATTACTATTTAGTGAATGCTGCTGTGTGTCAAGCACTGCGATGTTGAGGTAAGCACTCAAATAAGCATTATCTCACTTAGTTCCCACAACAGGACAGTGAGGTCGGCCCTGTTATGATCTCACTTTGTGGATAAGGAAAAGGAAGCTCAGAAGGGCGACTACTTCAAAGACTGGGGTAGGGTTTGAACTAGGAAACCTGGGGCGGCGCCTATGGCTCAGTGAGTAGGACACCCGCCCCATATACCAAGGGTGGTGAGTTTGATCCCGGCCCCAGCCAAACTGCAACAAAAAAATAGCCAGGCATTGTGGCGGGCGCCTGTAGTTCCAGTTACTCAGGAGGCTGAGGCAAGAGAATCGCCTACGCCCAAGAGCTGGAAGTTGCTGTGAGCTGTGACGCCACAGCACTTTACTGAGGAGGACAAAGTGAGACTCTGTTTCCTAAATAAAGAAAATAAAATAAAAATGAACTAGGCAACCTGGCTCCCAGGTTCACACTCTCATCAAACTTTTCTCACCTGGGCTGTGTTTTTTCTTCAACCGATGCCACTTTAATGACACTATTTACCTGCCGGCCCTCTAGTTTGAGATCTTTGGGATGCGGGGCGGGGGGGGGGTGGGGAGCGATGTCCCTCTACCGACTCTAAACGAGGAAAGCCGAGCTCTCGATATGAATCCGGCTTCATCTCAATTCTCACTGCCGCCCTATAGGGTGGTCGTTCCGTCACCCACAACGTACACCCGAGGAAAGTGAAAAGTGATGGTTCTAAGGCGGAAAGGAAATGAGAGGTCGAACATCGAATCTGAGGCCACACTCACAACTCAGCTACATCACGCTACCCAAAGTATCTCTGCCTCGCACCAGCTGAAGTACTTTTTAGGCAAGCCCTACGGGTGGAGGGCAGGGCCAAGATCAGCCGCTATTTTGGGACCGCCCCTCAGAGCTAGGACTGCCTGTCACACGTCGCGCGCAGAGCACTGTGGGAAAACTTCGGGGCCGTGCCTTGGAAGGACCCAGCCGCCTCCACCTTAGTTGTCTTAGCTTTTGCCTAGAAAGATGCATCACCGGGCGGCGCCTGTGGCTCAGTCGGTAAGGCGCCCGCCCTATATACCGAGGGTGGCGGGTTCAAACCCGGCCCCGGCTAAACTGCAACCAAAAAATAGCCGGGCGTTGTGGCTGGCGCCTGTAGTCCCAGCTACTCAGGAGGCTGAGGCAAGAGAATCGCTTAAGCCCAGGAGTTGGAGGTTGCTGTGAGCTGTGTGAGGCCACGGCACTCTACAGAGGGCCATAAAGTGAGACTCTGTCTCTACAAAAAAAAGAAAAAAGAAAGATGCATCACTATGGCACTTATTTTTGTCACTTTTTCCCACTAGCAGTTGAAACTAGAGCTGAAGGTTTTTAAAAAAAAGTCTCTAAGCGGTTGTTTCGGTTGCATTGGGCATTCATTCGGGCAGCTTGCCCCTCGGTGGGGGAGGTCCTTCATTCATATGTCTGCTATGGACAGAAGAGGCTGCCAATCAGCTCCAACGAGTAGCAAAGGGCGGCAGAGCTAGCCCTTAAAGGAGCCGCAACCCGTTAGCAGACCAAGGGTAATTCGGGTGATGGCGGCCGCCGCGTGCCTAGCCGTCGCACTGTGGCTATTACTATTTCCAGTGGGTGTGGCGGGGGCCGGACCCCCGCCGATCCAGGATGGCGAGTTCACGTTCCTGTTGCCTGCGGGGAGGAAGCAGTGTTTTTACCAGTCTGCGCCGGCCAATGCAAGCCTTGAGACTGAGTACCAGGTAAAGGGTCCCAGGTTGCAGAGCTAGATGAGTCAGGGTGGGGGCGTGGCCAAGCAGCCTAGGCGAGGCTTGTCTCAGAGGTAAAGGGGAGGAGCCTGTACGGTGGGAGTCCGGGGGCGGAGCTAGGAAGATTTCAGGGAGGGGCGGGGACGCGCGGAGGAGTAATAAAGGAGGCGGGGCGAGGGATAGCGGGAGGGGCGGGGCCAATGGGAAGTAAAGGGAGCTCTTCAGAACAACTGAGTCTCACTGGTAGGCGTGGCCAGTATGCTGATGGGTAGGCTATTAAAGCGTGGCTGATGCGACTGTTTCTCAGGGATTAGGCTAAGGAGAGAACCGGGCTCTATCGTTTTACGGAATGGGTTAAGTGAAGGGGCGTGTTCAATTACACGCCAATCAAGGATTTCTGATGATGGCGTGACCAGGTGCAAGTACTGACACAGAATCTGCTGTATCAATGACGGCAGCAAGGCACGGGTTGCAGCCAGAGGAACTGGTGGGGAAGCGTTCAGGTTGGAGATGTGTCTGCGCCTAAGTAGGTTCTTGGTGGCCGGCTTGGGTGTGTGGTTGGTCCAGTCCCGGTTCTCCTGGGCAGGCGCCCTTGGGCTACCACTAACCCTTTCTACCCCTTCTTACCTGCTCCTCAGGTGATTGGAGGTGCTGGGCTGGACGTGGATTTCACACTGGAGAGCCCTCAAGGTGTGCTGTTGGTCAGCGATTCCCGCAAGGCTGATGGGATGCACACGTGAGTTATGCCCTGGTGCCTGCCTGGGTTCAGTTACTGCCCTGCCCCTCCCCTGCAGCCTCAGGTTACTGCCCTGCCTGCCCTACAGAGTCCGGCTGGCCGGCCATGTCTCACTGTGTGTCATGACTGCGCGTGTGTAATGTGTGTCTGTCTGCCTAGGGTGGAGCCCACAGAGGCAGGAGACTACAAGCTTTGTTTTGACAACTCCTTCAGCACCATCTCTGAGAAGCTAGTGTTCTTCGAGCTCATCTTTGACAGTTTGCAAGATGATGAGGAGGTCGAGGGCTGGGCAGAGGCCGTGGAGCCAGAGGAGATGCTGGATGTCAAAATGGAGGACATTAAGGTGCACCTAGGCCACTCCTTGAGGTTCTCTGGCATTGAGCAACAGGGTGCTCTTGCCCTCTCTTCAGCTGGAGTTCCCCCTTTGGCCTGACCCAACCTCCCCTACACCGTAGTGCCCCAGCTGAATTATAACAACGGTAACTCCATTAAAAAAATAGCTTATTTTGGGCAGTGCCTGTGGTTCAGTGAGTATGATGCTGGCCCCATATACCAAGGGTGGCGGGTTCAAACCTAGTCTTGGCCAAACTGCAACAAAAAATAGCTGGGTGTTGTGGCAGGCACCTGTAGTCCCAGCTACTTGGGAGGCTGAGGCAAGAGAATTGCCTAAGCCCAAGAGCTGGAGGTTGCTGTGAACTGTGATGCCACAGCACTCTACCGAGGGCGGCAAAATAAAACTCTGTCTCTAAAAAAAAAAAAAAAAGCTTATTAGGTGTAATCCCTGTTTTAAAGGGTTAAATAACGTATACTCACATAAATCTCCATAGCCACCTCATGAAGTATCTCCTTTGCTCTAATTACCCCCGTTTTATAGTTGGGGAAAACCAAGGCACAGGATAGCTAAGTAACCCAAGGCAGAACAGTATTGAAATCCAGGCTGTAATGGCTTCCTCAACTATGCTCCTAATGACAAGTAAACATGTTCTGTACATTTGTTTAGACATTCACTTTTCTTTTTTTTTTTTAGAGACAGAGTCTCACTTTATGGCCCTCGGTAGAGTGCCATGGCATCACACAGCTCACAGCAACCTCCAACTCCTGGGCTTAAGCGATTCTCTTGCCTCAGCCTCCCAAGTAGCTGGGACTACAGGCGCCCGCCAGAATGCCCAGCTATTTTTTGGTTGCAGTTCAGCCGGGCCGGGTTTGAACCCACCACCCTCGGTATATGGGGCCGGTGCCTTACCAACTGAGCCACAGGTGCCACCCTAGACATTCACTTTTCACATCAACTCTTGAGGTTTATAGAAATCAAAACCTAGGCCTAGAGAGCTTAATTAATTCATGGTCACACAGCCATAGTGGAAGAATAAGGATTAGGATTTAGGCAGTGTGGTGGGTTGCACCCTTTTCTTCCCAGGTGTTATTCATTTCTGTTTTGTGATGGGCAGAAGTCTGACCCTGCTCCTTTGTCCTGCAGGAGTCCATCGAGACCATGAGGAGCAGGCTGGAGCGCAGTATCCAAATGCTGACACTGCTGCGGGCCTTTGAGGCACGTGACCGCAACCTGCAGGAGGGTAACCTAGAACGAGTCAACTTTTGGTCAGCCATCAACATGGCTGTCCTACTGCTGGTGGCTGTGCTGCAGGTCTGCACGGTCAAGCGCTTCTTCCAGGACAAGCGCCCTGTGCCCACGTAGCCCCTGCCCTGGAAGGAAGTATGAGAAACAGGAGGGACAGCAGGGCCTGGGTGTGTACAACTTCGGGGAGGATGCTTCTCCAACTTAGCTTCCTGCAAGGGAAGGCTGTGCAGTCAGGGCCTGAAACGATGCCCCATGCATCTCCTCCCTGGGCAGGCAAGAGACACCAGTAGCTTGCTGGCTTCTGTCTGCTGGGTGGGGTGGCTCAGCAGCTGTATCTACTCCCCTGGAAATCATGCTGGGGGTGGGGGTGGTGCCACTGCAGCATTGCAATGTGACCATTGGATTTTCTGGCATCGCCTATTGTAAATGTGCCTTAACTCAAGTCTTTTAGCCTGTGTCAGCACTGCCCTGTGTGGGATAAGGCTTGGGAAGCAAATCCTGGCCTTCGCTGTCTGGTCCCCTATACTGGATCATGGTGGGAAGGGCCTGCTTGTTCTAGGGGCTGGGAAGGAAACACAACTGCAGAGTTGTTGCCAGGATAGTTGCTTTATTCAATAAGAAGGGGCCTGGTCCCTCAGCCCATGGCAGGGGTTGGGGGTGGGGCAGCTGCATGTGAGTTCTAGTGACAAAACTCTAGGAGGGGGGCTTGTAAGACCTCCCTGCTCGTCCCCTTCTTCCTGTAGGGGTCCCAGACAGGGTTAAGGGATGGCCTAGCCAAAGCCCAACCAGGAGCCTCAAGGAACAAAGGGCTGACTGGCTTGGACATGAGAGTCAATAAATTATGGACAGAAAATCAGAGCCTGGTGAATGGGGTTTGGGGGATACCAGCTAAGACAGACCTGCCCACACCACAGGGGCAGCCAGGTGGGCAGCAGGGGGACTCCCACGAAGTTCAGAAGAAAGGTCGTGCGGGAGCTGATGGAGGTGGTCGCCTGGGCACAAGAGAAAAACCAGAGAGGAAAGTTTAACTGTGTACCCAGCAGGGCCTCAAGGCCTGGGACTCCTAAGAGGGCAGGAGAAGGGGTCCCCCTGCATGTCTGCAGCATTGTGCTTGTGTGGGTTTGGTGGGGGTGTGGGGAACATCTGCCCTCAGTTATGAGGTGTTTAGGAAAAGTGGTCCCCTCTGCCACAAGGTTTCCTGCAGCAGAAGTGACACCTGCCCTTAACAGCAGAGGAGAGCCCAAAAGAAGGCGTGAGAGGCCCATGAGGGTCTTTGTGGGAGGCTTGCTGAGGAAGGCAGGTGTCCACGTGCTCATCCTGAACACCAACACAAAAGGCCCACACAATAGCCACCAGAAGTTTCTTCTCTTTATTTTAGTTTATTAATAGGATACAGAGTACAGGCACTTACAGTGGTCAAATCGAGCGAGGAACGAGCGAGATCTGCTCAGAGAGGTACCTAGAACCCACCCAGTGGGGAGGGCTGGAGGTCCCCAAAGCCCCCCACCCATCCACACACCCCTAACCCAAGCCACCCTAGGAGACTCAGGAAGAGAGCTGAGAGCAGACAGTGAGGCTGGCCCGAGTTGGTTGTTTTGGGCATGGTGAAGGCACCTCTGGCAGCCCAAGGCTGGCTGGACTCAGACTGTGTGGTTAATATGGCCAAGGAAGGATATGTACAACTTGGGCCTGGTGAGTATGTGGGTAGGTGGGGAGTACTAACCCCCTGGGACCAGTGCATTCCTGCGGAGCTCCCACTGGAGCTCCCACTGGTGAGACGTGGGCCCCACCGAGCACTTGGGGATAAAATCACCCTTGGTGCCCTGGCTTCCAGAAGGCCTGATCTGCATGGGCTTTCCTGGCCAGAGGAGGCCCTGGCAGAGTTCACTCCACCCAAGCCTAGACTCAACTCACGGAGGTACCTGGGTGCAGGTACCCCCTCTGCAACCCTGAGACCTCATCCCCCAAAGTGCAACACTTCCATGCCCCCCACCAGGGTCACCAGGGTTCCTTCTCTTAAAGTGGTATCCAGCTGGGGACAGAGCCAGGTTTAGGGGAGAAGTAGGGGTTGCCCACAGGGGGCCTGGTCCTGGTCTAGGGGCAGCAGAGGGGCTCAGGCCACTGAAGCTCCTGCACCATGGGTGCACAAGGCCCCCAGGATGCACCCCCTGTGTGGCCTAGTCGAGCAGGGATGGCTCGGCTGGGCGGATAATGGTAGGCCGGCTGGGTGCAGCAGGGGGTCTTCTGCTGCAAAAAGAATAGAGACAGATGGGAGGGAAGATGGTAGTGAGGCCACAAGCAGATTGCCAGGTAAGGAAAGGGCTCCCTACCCCCGCCCCACGGTGCTCACAGTGCTGGTTGCTTTGTAGGCCACCAGGTGTTGGGAAGGAGTTTGCCCAAAGTCACTTGCCTGCCATATGACACTGGGCAGTCCCCTATCCTCCCTGGACTCAGCTTTCCCCACAGAATTGGGGGGAATAGAGCTGGCTTGGAGGGTAGGTTGAGGAGGGGAGGGGCAGGAAGGAGAAAAGGGCAGATAGTGGGGGAGGTCCGCAGCATGAGGGGTCCCCAGTGGTGTTATGATCCACCCATGTAGGCAGGGGCCACGCCCTGGAACCACACGTACTCTACCACTCTGTGGCTTTGGGCAAGCAACGTGGCCTTTCTGGGCCTTGGTTTCCCCACTAGCAAAATGGGGATGAGGATGGTGCCTCTTATCTCCTGCTGGCACCCATTGGGAAGGTGTCCAGTTGGAAGAGAGACCCCAGGTGGAGGCAGCAAGGATTTGGCCTTACCTGGGCACTCCGGGGGGGATGCCGGGGGGGATCCGTACTGGCCGAGATGGGATCTGAGGTGGGGCTGAGAAGGGATCGTTGTTGGCAAACACACTCTGGGGCCCAGGCCGGGATGGGATGGGGGGCGCTGAAAAGGAGGCTGTTGCCCCGACAGGCACAGGAATCAGAGGGGGCCCTGGTGTGGGGCCCCGGACAGCTGGGGGCCGTCCCGGGGGGTGTATGCTGGACACAGGCCGGCGCTGTGGAGTGGGGCTGTGGAGGGAAAAAGGGCATGAGTTGCTGAGGGCTGGTGCCTGGCTATGCCAGTGGGGAGTACAGTCCAGTGGGATCCTCCCACCCCCAATCTGTGCCTTGGTCTCTCTTCCAAATAAAGCCTCATTGCTTCCAGGGGGCTGCAGGGCTTGCAAGCCTCTGCCTAGGAACATAGGCTGCCTCCTGGCCTGGCATCTGCTATTCCCTCTCCTTAGGGAACTCCATGCCTTCCTGAGGTCTCAGGGGACAGCACCCTGAGCAGAGAGTTAGGGATATGGTTGTGTGGTTTCTTCTCCTAGAGCTCTAGCTCCAACAGGCACCTGCTGCCATCTCTGGCCTTGTCAGGCCTCAGCTGGGCAGCAATTCCAGCTGGGGCCAGCCCAGGTACTGTGCCAGCCGGACGTGGGCTCTTTCACCCTGTCTACCCTTGGGTGGTGCCTTGTTTCCTGCTAGGACTCTGACCGACATGTGGAGGGAGTTGGGAACACATAGGCAGCAGCTTCTGAGGTAGTCTCGAGACTGTGCCTCCCAGACCTGTGGCTGCTGGCACTCTGCAGCCAGGTGTCATCAACGGGCGGGGGCACAGGTGTAGACACGGTGCTGGTGCTGATGTCTCCGATGATGTTGAGGGCCTCCTTGAGCGCATGGTACATGCGCAGCATCTCATCCCGCCGCTGGGCCTGGTCGGCGGATTCCTCCATGAGGCTGCTCTGGTCTGCCGAGGAGTATAGGTAGGCTAGCAGCTCATGGTGAATAAAGGCTTTTGTCTGGGGGGGTAAGGGTTGAAGAGGTGAGGCCTTCTTCCCACTATACCAACCAAGAACTTGACAGATCATTGCCACTGGCTGGAAAAGCATCCAGCACACATGGCAAGGCCTCCTTGTATTTTATGATACCTTAGAGCCCATAATAGGCACACTGTACAGGAGAACTATCCACCCAGGGGTCTCCCAAAGCCCTGGGAGATGGTTTATTTATTTGTTTGAGATAGAGTCTCAAGCTGTCACCCTGGGTAGAGTGCCGTGGCATCAAAGCTAACAGCAACCTCCAATTCTTGGGCTCAAGAGATCCTTTTGCCTCAGTTTCTCTATTTTTAGTAGAGATAGGGTCTCACTTTTCCTCAGGCTGGTCTCGAACTTGTGAGCTCAGGGCAATCCACTTGCCACAGCCTCCTGGAGTGCTAGGATTACAGGTGTGAGCCACCTCGCCTCGCCTGAAGATGAATATACTTGATGCATTTTGAATTGTGAACCATGTGAGTGTACTTGCTATTCAAAAACTTAACTTTTGGCTGGGCATAGTGGCTCATGCCTGCAATCCTAGCATTCTGGATTGCTTAAGGGCAGGAGTTCAAGAGCACACTAAGCAAGAGTGAGATCCTGTTTCTACTAAAAGTAAGAAAAATTAGCCAGGCATTATGGTGGGTACCTGTACTCTCAGCTACTCAGGAGACTGAGGTAAGAGGATTGCTTGAGCCCCAGAATTTGAGGTTGCTGTGAGTTGTGATGATGCCATGGTACTCTATCCAGAGCAACAAAGTGAGACTGTCTCAAGAAACAAAAACAAAACATTTAACTTTTAGAAAATAGCAAAAGGGAAAATAAAATTATAATCTATAGGTATAAAAGGGTACAGTGAGAACCACTTTTTCTGGTCTGACTTCTCAAGCCCCAAGGTCCTGTCCTGGGAAGCACCTGCTCTCACCAGGTTTTTTTTTTTTTTTTTTTGAGACAGAGCCTCTAGCTGTTACCCTGGGTAGAAAGCTATGGCATCACAGCTCACAGCAACCTCGAACTCCTAGGCTCAAGCAGTTCTCCGGCCTCTGCCTCCCAGGTAGCTGGGATTACAGGTGCCTGCCACAATGCCCGGCTATTTTTTGGTTGCAGCCATTATTGTTGTTTGGCGGGCCTGGGCTGGATTTGAACCCACCAGCTCAGGTGTATGTGGCTGGCACCTTAGCTGCTTGAGCCACAGGTGCAGAGCCTCTCACCAGGTTCTTGTACAAACGTCTAGAGCAGCTGTTCTCAACCTTTGGGTAGTGACCCCTTTTTAACAATGAATACATTGCGGCATTAGGAAGATTGAGAAACACTGTTCTAGAGATTTCTGTACATATATATTTCCCTTCCCCTTTTTCGTACATATTCTGTTATGCTCCATATCTTTTCTACTTAATAATGGATGTTCTAGACCTGAAAAGTTTCCTCGCTTCTTTTTCAAATAATGAGCTATTCAATGAATACCTATTAAATGGATAGTTATTTCCAATCTTTGGTCATTATAGAACATTGCTGAAAGAGTAGCCATGTACAAGTTCATTTTGCATGTGGGCAAGTGTATCTGTGGGAGCCTTTGGCCTCCTCCCCACTGGAAGGAGGGAATAAGCAGTTCCCAGGAAAAGACAGGAGTCACCACCTAGGCCACCAATATGATTTCTAAAAGTAAAGTTGCTGTGTATAAGCATATATAGGCATTTAATTAATTAATCCTTTTCTTTTTTGATACCGTGCCTAGCTACATTTTAAATTTAACATTAAATTACCAAGGGCAACAAAGTGAGACTCTATCTCCAAAAAAAAAAAAAACCAAGGTGGTGGCTCTTTTTGATGTTTGGTGTCACACTCACATTGTTGATCATGAGGTGCATGATGGTCTTTGGCATGAGGTCGCGGATGGACTTGTTGATGATGGCCACATATGAGTCCACCAGGTTGCGGATGGTCTCCACCTGCCGCTCTAGCTGTGGGTCCATGGAGAAGGTATTCTCCTGGGCCCCGTCCTCATTTTCTGCCTGTAAGTGGGAGGGAGGGGTGGTGGTAAGAGGTGACTGCAGCCTGAGGCAGTCTGGGAACTGCCTTCCCTGTCCCACCAACATCTGACGCTTTAAGCCTGGCTCCTCGCAGCCCTGTTGGCATGATGTGGCCCTGCCTGGCTCTGGGCAGAGCTACCCAGACCTGAGATGACGCTGGCGTAACCTGGGTTGGATCCTCTCACCCAGAGACAGGAACAACTTGTTAGTTTGGGGGCCAAGGATGCCCATGTTCACCCTATCTCAAGGATGAGAGGAGAAAAAAGAGCAAAGCAGATGCAATCCCAGTACCCATGTGTTTTCCTGTCCTTGGCTTCAGATGAAGAACTTTCTGGGCCCTGAAGAAAAACTGTTTCCCTTTTTCCTTTGCCCACTCAAGTCCGGGCAAATACGGCCTGGAAGTGACCTGACTTATGGGCTATCGTGCCTTCCCCTCCCGGGTGGGGTTTGCTCAGCACTAGGTGTGCTGGCTGGGAAGGGTGGCTCCCCACCTGGTCCTTCTCGGGGTAGACCCCAGCTCGGAGGAATGAGGCCTTCCAGCTGTCCACATCCTCCTGGGAGTCACAGGCCAGCTCAATCTGCCGCAGGTCCTTGTAGACATTCCTGCAGTGGGAGGAAAGGGCGCACACTTTACCTTGCCTGTGCACCTGGCTGACCACTAGGAAGACGGATCAGGGACTTCAACTCAACCCATGTAACTCATGACCCAAGGTGGCAGAGTGTATCAGCACCTTCACCAGGTGCTACAGCGGGGTCTCTCTTAGTTATCCCTACAGCCCACAAAACGGGGCTGAGCACAGGATCCAAGCTCAAAGAACCATGGCATGCAGTGGCATCTGTGGTCTTTGCATATTGGTAGACCACCATTCAGTGGGAAGGAGGCCAAAGGCTACCAACGAGCCCCCAGAGATGGACATGTGTCCCACGACATCCACCCCTTGCTAGGGAGCTCCAATTGAGGTATTTTCAGAGTAGCCTAGAGTGGCACTGTCCACCAGAACTTTCTGTGATGGTGGAAATGATCTCTACTTGTAATGTCCAATGAGGCAGCCCCAAGCCACAGGTGGCTTCTGAGCTCTATGGGTATCCTGGGCTCTAACACCCATAGGGTTGCCTCACCTTTCCTGGATACAGGTAAAGACTGGATTAGATTGCGATTAAAAAAGTAAGCAACCATCTATCTAGTTTCTGCTACTATTATTCTGAGTTTCCTAAAACTACTCCTAAAGGAGGTTATCTGGTACCACTGTACAGGGGGCCCAGGGCCCAGGGAGGTGGGATGACTGTCTGGCATCTGCTTACCTAATGCACACATGTACATACATGTACAGTCTGGCCCAGAGGCAAAATCCTAGAAGGGCTAGAAAGGCTTTAGGGGCCAGTTGGTGGCCAAACTGGGTATCTGAGCTGTAGCCCAGGACAAAGGAGCACAGAACTTTTTCTTACACAAAACAGGAAACTTAGCTAGAATGGTCAGGTACAGGCAGACAGCAGGGAAATAAGTCCTAGGGCTGGCAGGGAGGAAAGCAGTGCCCGCTGGCTGGTCACATAGTGCCACCAGGCCTTTGCTGACAGCTAAGCCCTGACTCAGGTGGTTTCTGGATGAGTGCCATGAGTCTAGGGAGGGGCCCTCCTGCCACCTGGTCTCTTCGTGGGAACAGTGTTTTTGCCTGTGTTAAAATATCCAGCCAATGGGTTGGGCGCGGTGGGTCACACCTATAATCCTAGCACTCTCATGAGTTTGACACCAGCATGAGCAAAAGCAAGACCCCATCTCTACTAAAAAGTAGAAAAACTGAGGCAAGAGGATCACTTGAGCTCAAGAGTTTGAGGTTGCTGTGAGCTATGGATGCCATGCTACCCAGGGTGACAGCTTGAGACTCTGTCTCAAAAACAAAACAAAACAAACAAACCAGCCAATGCTTCTCGAGACAGATTTTTCCAAGAGTCTCGTGAGACTTACATCTGATGTCATGACAGTAAACCCATCCACATGATGACAACTCAATTCACATCCTGCCCAGAGCTTATTCCTTAACACCAGATTCCTATACCTCTCAGGACCCTCCTTGACATCCCCTCTCCCTTGGCATAGCCCCATTTGAATTCCTAACTGTCCCGAGATCTACCCTGTCTATGCCTACCCAGATCAGCCAATAGTAGCAGCAACTCAGTCCCTGCAAGAGCTCAGACCCCAGTCCTCAGGGTCACCACCAACACCTTTCTCTCTCATGACCATAGCTGCCAGAAGATTTGATAAGTTCTGTCTAATGCTACCTAGAACTCACCTTGCCTTCCACTGTATCCTTGGCCCCACTGGGGTCTCCTTCCATTACCTCCTGCCTGGGCCAGGGAGTTACTTCTGCCCTGGTTCCCAGGCTCACACCCTCACTGTCTATTCCCTGCACAGTCACCAGAGGCCCCAGCCTCCCACTCTGCTAAGAACACTCCAGGGCTCCCACCTCCCTCTTCCCCCTCTCGGTCCCCATCTCTGCCCAGGTTACCAGGCTGCTGCCCTCAACCCCGTTTATTCCCTGCACAGCCATGACAGGGCATGTGTAAGCACATGAGTAGGTCCCACCCCTCCTTTGCTCAGAACACTCCATGGCTCCCACCTCCCTCAGACCCCTCTCACTACCTATCTCTGCCCAGAATGGCCGCCTCTGCCCCAGCGTCAGAAGCAACCATGGCACATTCCCATCTCTCACCCAACTCTCTTTAACATGAGACCCCAGAGCAGAGACCACTGAGAGCAAGTGCTCAATGAATGCTGTCCAGTGCCTGCATCCATGGGGGCCCCTATACCTCTGCTCCGTGTTAAAGATGGCGAAGACATGCTTATTGGACATGAAGCCCTTCTCCACGTCACGGATCTTGAGGTTGTCCAGAGGCAGCATGTACTTCTTCTCCTTCTCCTGAGGGTAGAAGAGGAAGGGGTCACTCTGGGCAGTCTATGTGACATCTCAGGATGTTGTAGGCCAGAACAACAGCCAGCACCTCATGTTCCCTGTGCTGGTCATTGTTAAAGATTTATTCACCTGCCCTGGCCATGCTGGCCTCCCGCCCCCTCCCCAAGCATCCCAAGTGGGCTCCTTCCCCAGGGTCTCTATACATGCAGGCTTTGCTTAGACCCCCCTATGCCCACATGGCTCCCTCCTGGCCTCCTCAGGTTTTTGTGCAGAGGGGACGCTTCACCTTGATGCCATCCTGCATCCTCCTTCCCTTGCAGAATACACCACATGTCTTGCACTTATTGACCTAGGTCACTGCCTGCCACTGGACTGATGCAACAGCTCCCTGAGGGCACAGACTCCCCTCTTTGCTTCACTTCTGACACTTATAGGGGGATAAGTGAGTCGGTTAGCTTTGACTGTGCTGAGAAGCCAACCAATCCTAGGCACAGGGAGCAAATGGAACCATCAAGATGGCTTACATCTTCCCAAGAGCCAAGAACTGAGTGAGCACCGAGATCCCATTTTACAGAGAGGGAGACTAAGGCACAGAGAGGGACAGGCAGAGTCAGGGACAGGGCTGGGATTTAAACCCTGGCCACCTCAGATAATTCCAGAGCTAGGAAAGTACTGCCTGGGCCCAATGCTACAGAAATGTCACTTACTTTCTAAGAGTAGTCTCATTTAGCAAACACTGACCAAGGGCCAGGATGGCAGCCCCACAGGCTGAGGAGACACGAAACTGGTGCCAGCACGCAGAGCCCTGTGCTCACCCACTCATAGAGGCTAAGCAGACCCGACCTCCACGCCTATGTGATCCACAGCAGCAGCTCTCAGTGACCAACGCCAAACACTGTTTGGCCATCAGCTCATGGAACTCTGCCCTGCCCTCCAATCTGTGGAGGGAAACTGGCTGCCTGGGTCCACACAGCTGGTGGCTGAAGTGACAGCAGGACTTCAGAAGCCAGGTTCCTCTAGTCCAACACACCGAGGGACCTTCTTTACTGCCTGGTCATCTCTGGGAGAATTCTCACATGTCCCATCACTGTGGGTGGCCCCCAGAAAGGCTGCTACCTCCCAAGTTCAGTAGTAGCTCCAGTGATGTGAAGGGAAGCAAGTAGCAGGCTTGGCACACATGGGTGTCAGAAGCTCAGCATGGCTGAGGTTGATGCCAACTCTACCTGTGCCTAGCCACGTGTCCTTGGCCTTGTCACTTCCCCATCTGGGCCTCAGTTGAGACAGGTGAGCTGTGGACTAAGGCAACATGTGAACTGCTGAGCATGGTGCTGACCGCAGAGTTGTGTTCAGTGAACCAGGGGTTTTCTTTTTCTTTCTTTCCTTTTTTAGAGATACAGTCTCACTTTTATGGCCCTCAGTAGAGTGCCGTGGCATCACACAGCTCACAGAAACCTCCAGCTCTTGGGCATAGGCAATTCTCTTGCCTCAGCCTCCGGAGTAGCTGGGACTACAGGTACCTGCCACAATGCCCAGCTATTTTTTTGTTGCAGTTTGGCCAGAGCCAGGTTCGAACGGGCCACCCCCAGTATATAGGGCTGGCGCTCCACCCACTGAGCCACAGGTGCCACCAGGGGTTTTCTTTTGTTGCTCTTTCTGGTTGCTCTAAGGGCCACCTGCAAGATTCTGGGTCAGGAAGAAGCAGGACAGCTGGAGGGCCACAGAGGGAAGGCACCCTGCCCCCACTCCTGGTGCAAACCGGCAGCCCAAAGGAGGCTATAGCAGCAAAGCCAGGCTGTCCCGTATTCCTGGGTCTGGGTCCCCCAAACTCTCTGGGAAGAGTTTTGAGGGCTTTAGAAGGGGCCTGATAGGGGGCTCTGTAGGAAGAGCCTAGAAGTTTGCACATGGGTCTTTGCTGCCCTGACCCTATCCTGTTGTGAGGCCAGAATCTTCCAGTCAGTCAACCAGGCCAAGTAACTGAGTCACAGTCTATTTCAGCTTCTAGTGAGATGTCCCATCTGGAAGTGTTTAGAGCGATTCTGCCTGGAATGCAGGGGTGGCCTTTCTAGTGCCGCCAGCTCGAACATGCACACACACTCACACATGTGCACAGAACACACACACACAAGCACGTGTGCACCCTCTTCCCTGCCGCAACCACCAAAAAACAGATCTCCAGTGCACAGAGGCCACAGACCCAAACCTTCCCTCCTGCCCCCTACTTCTCTTTAGGATTTCCGGAAGACCCAGAACTTTCTCCAGTGCAAGCAGGCCCCAGTATTGCTCTCAGAAGAGTACAAGAGTTGGTGCGGACTATCTTGCGCGGACCAGTGGCCTTCTCGCCTGCTGGGAAACGCTGAGGTGCAGCTACACACAGTGGCCCAGCGGCCATCTGGGGGACCAGGGACAGTCAGCTGCGCCAGCCCACTGTGCACACCACCTGTGCAGGAGCCTCTGAGAGCACAGTAGTCTGAACATTGGTTGGGCCAAGCCGGGTGAACAGCACACCAGGACAGCCCCTTTGGACCCTCCAACTTTCTGCCATCCCCAGAATGGGGCAGAGCTGGTGGCAAGTATCATCTTCCAGCACCCACTGGGGTGGGGACTGAAGATTCCAAAGGGGGCCTGAATAGGAGGGCGGGCTCTGGAAAAAAGAGGGAGCCCTGTGGCTGGCTGTGGAGGAATTGTTCCTTTATTCCTAGCCCATGGCTGTACTATCTCCTCCTATGCATTTTTTTTTTTTTGTAGAGACAGAGTCTCACTTTCTGGCCCTCGGTAGAGTGCCGTGGCCTCACACAGCTCACAGCAACCTCCAACTCCTGGGCTTAAGCGATTCTCTTGCCTCAGCCTCCCGAGTAGCTGGGACTACAGGCGTCCTCCTTTGCATTTTTAAAATCAAGACTGATGTCCTGCCTCTCACCAAGGCATCTCTCAAGTAGATGGCCTGTCCTTGGGAGTGGCAGCCATAGGGGAGGAGTTGCTGAGGGTCTCAGTGGGGATCCCAACTTGGGCAGTGGGGGGCCAGATGCTATATGTGTCCCTTGGTTCTGAGCCTCCAGGCTTTCATTACTGCTGTGCACAGCATCCCTGACTCTGGCTTGGGGCCCTAGGGAGGGCTGGGGACTCAGGCTTTCAACCCCCATCTGTGGAAAACGCCAAGGGTCATGTTTCAGTTGACAGAGAGGGTCTCTGCAAACTGGACTCAAAGTGCAGGCTGCTAGGCACAGGCTCAGGGGCCCAAAAACCTCTCTATGGCTCTCACCCGGGGGACTCCAGAAGGCTCCCTCACCCAGAGCCAAAGGGCAGGAGACCAACCCTCAGCTTGCTTGACTGCAAAGACACCATGGCACAGACTGGGTTTCAGGAGGCAAGGCAGGAAGAGGGGAAGAAGGGCGAATGTGCCACTCCTGTTGCCATCTGACCCCAGCCATTTTGAGGCATGAGACATAGGATCTGGATGTGTGTGTCCCTTGAGGAACCTATGGTGGGGAGGTGGCTGCAGACCCTCCCTCAACACCAAACCCTTGTAAGGTTCACTGAAACTGGGATTCTAGAGCCCTGGAGAACCTACTACCCCAGAAAGATACTCTCCAGGCCTCTCCAGGGCAGAGCCTCTGGTCCTCTGTGGAGGAGGATGATCACATGTACCCTGCAAGCCCTCCCACGTCAGGCCTGGGCTCAGGGCCGAAATGTCCTCAGAGTGTGTGACCACAGACATGGGAGATCTTAACCTACTCTGTGAGGCTTCCCACCTGTCTGACAACAGTGCTATCCTCAGGGTGGTGTGAGGATTTACTGAGGAGGGGAAGAAGGGTGCCTCAGTGGGTTCCCCACCCAGTGAGCCTATCACATGACAGGGGCTCCAGAGACATGGGGCTATCCTTACCCTGTACCCCCCTGGGGCTAGTAGGGGCCGCTGACCTGTCTGTGCACTAAACCCAGGGAGGTGCATGCTTGGGGCTAAGGCCTTCCTCTCCTGGGGTCAGGTTGGCTGCCTGTAAGCCCCCAGTAAGGGGCACTTCCCCAAGACCCTAAAAAGAGAGCTAGGTGGGATGTCTCTAGGGGTAACCAGAAAAGCCTGGTGTCTCCACTAAGGCCTTTGGCCTGGGTTAAGGGCTATACCATCCCAGAGATCATATGTACTGGCCAGCGGGCCAGCCTTGCACCCAATGCAGCAGCAAAGTGGTCAACTGAGACTCAAGGTCACACAACCCTCAGTGTCGTCTGTGGCAAAAGCATATCTCTCTGAGGCTCTAGTCCCTCCATAGTATACACTAGGGTCGGTGTGGGATGGTTCCCTCCTGCAGAGCATAGGACTAAGTGGAGGTGACCATCAGAATAGTCCACCAGACATATAAGCTGTGAGCCAGACAGTGATGGGCATGGTGCAGCTACAGTTTTGACTTTACAGGTGGAGAGACAACGAAACACTAACGGTTAAAGCCACCTGCCCAAAGGGGCACCTGTAGCTCAGTGGTTAGGGCACCAGCCACGTGCTCTGGGGCTGGAGTTCGAACCAGTCCGGGCCTATTAAACAACAACAAAAAAATAGCCGGGCATTGTAGCAGGCACCTACAGTCCCAGCTACTTGGGAGGCTAAGGCAGGAGAATTGCTTGAGCCCAAGAGTTTGAGGTTGCTGTGAGCTATGATGCTACAGCACTCTACCGAGGGTGACAAAGTAAGACTCTGTCTAAAAACAAAAAACAGCCATCTGCCCACGATCCTGGTGAAATCCCAGACGCCAAGCCCTAATTCTAGTGCTCAAGAAATTATAAATTCCCACTGCCCTCCCAGAAAAGTAAGGATTGTTAGCTGAGCTCACAATTGCCATATTCAGCAGCACTTCTATCCTTTCTCCGGGCCACTAGAGACCACTAGGTGGTCACAGGCACAGGGCAGCCACATTAGACCATATGGGGAGCTCTGTGTTGAAAGGTGGCAACAGGGGAAACAGGACTGGGCCTGGGAAAGCTACCAAGACACAAGCAAGAAACACAGTTCCATTGGCATAAGTACCCACCTCTGCATCTCAGTGACAGACCCAAATAGATAGCCTACTTAACACAGCCTTGGCTGATAATAGCCTGTGGGCTTCTCCCAGGGCAACCTAAGAAAATCAAAGAAACCGGCACCCATTGCTGGGGACACCCATAAGCCAACCTGATCTGGTTCAAAATGGGAAAAGGACTTAATGCTTAAGAAATAGCTAAGCAGTGGTTATGCTGAGACCTAAGTAAGTAAGGGGCCAATCAGGAGGGGATGGTGGGTCAGGGGCGGGGACAAAGGGCCTGGGTGGAAGTGCTTGGCCATGCTGGGGTTGGTGGTGTTCCCAGTCTGCCCCATAGTTTGTAGTGTGCGAGCCCCTCACACGACTAACAAAGCAACACACACAGCCCCCAGAGAGATTACTGCCCCTGCTCCCAGAGGCCTTAGACTTCCTTGTCATCATGATACTCGCTATGGACAAGCACCATGCAGTGGGCAGGGACCCAAATCCATCTCACTTCAAAGATAGGAAAACAGACTCAGAGAGATGAAGCGCCAGGCGGGCCCTGTAGGTGATGAAAACCTTATACTGGGGATGGAATACTCCACCCACGGCAGCACCCTTGAGAAAGCACAGCTCTTAGTGCATGCTAGAGGTTGCAGCCTCTTTCCACCCTTGGGTTGCTCCCTCACTTGTGACCTCCCTTCTCTCCTCTGTGCACCCACCTGCCACCAGGCCCAACCCCATAAGGACTGGGAAACAATGTCAGATGTCTGATACACCAGAGCTCCCATCCAGCCCCAGGTAATAGTCCCAGTGATGAGCTCTGGGGCACGATGGCACAGTAACAGAGTGAATGAATGAGCACCCACCCACTCTCGCCTAATTGCTCTACCCTCGCTGGCCACTCACCTCTTCATCCTTGTACCAGGACAGTGACTCTGCCGTCAGCACAAACCAGTACTCCTTGGAGCCGCCCTTCATTAGGCTGATGTTGTTGATGGTCAACCATCCCCTGCGGATCACCTGGGGGGAGCGTGTGGCTTAGCAGGGGACAATGCCCCATAGCCCCAGCCCAACCCCCAGTGTAGCCGCCAGCACCCTTGCTGCACAGCAAGGCAGAAAGCCAGGAAAGGGGCAAAGACACCTCCAGCCTGAAGCCAGGAAAGCCAATGCTACCTTTCCCCACGCCGAAAACCAATGTGGCACCGCCTGGCTGGGTGGGCAGACAGATACCGCCTCCCTGGGCCTGGGGATCACTGGGGAACCAGGTTGCCCTGACAACCCCTGTGCTGTCTGCATTTGGTTAACACGGGAGGCAAAAGGAGCCTGGTGTACTGGATTCAGAAGGGTCTCGGGCTTGTGTTTGGGAATGTGGCACACTTGAAGCTGGCCGTTGCCACACAGGACAGGAGGACTCGCCCACGCTGTGGTTCTTTCCTGCTCTCTTCTTGGATGCCGTCCTGCAGAACCTCACCATGCGTAGCCTCCACTGCTGCCCCTGCTGTTGGCTCACGAGCGCCCAGTTCACCAGTTGTGGAGGACAGTCCCACCCAGGGGACCTTCTAAGGGACTCCATAAGGACTGTCAGGGCTAGAGATAATGCCCCAAGCTGCTGCCCAGCCTGGTGGTGGCACTGTTGTCTGATTGACAGACACTTCAGGGCTCTGCGCTGGGAAGAATGGGGCTCCTGTGGCCATAGTTGTCATCTAAGTGGGGGGCAGAAGCCAGGTCTGTGCAGGGGGCTCACCTGACAGCACAGGCAGACTGAGGGTCCACAATCCCTACGTCCTGAGCCATGGAGGCATGAGTAGGCCAGCACCCCACCCCACGCCGCAGTCAGCCCATTTTGGACTGAGGACCTTGGGGCACTGGGAAGCACATGGTTACACAAGCAGGGCTTGGGGCCGAGGCAGGGACAGATTGGGCCAGGCTCCAGGCTGCAAAGAGCAGAGTGTGGCCAGGAACAGCTGGGAAGGGCTGTCAGAATAGAAGCACCAACAATGAGGCCCTTGGTGTCTGGGGCCTATCCTAATGCATAGCCCTCTGGAGGGTCCTCACCTTGCCACCCCCCAGCCTGCCTCCAGCCTCCTGCCTCTCCTCAGTGGCTGGGTGTGGGCTCCAGTCCACAAGAAGCCATGAAGACACAGGTGGCTACAAACTCCCAGGGGCCCCTGTGCTAAGTAGAAGTCCCTGCCTAGGCTGAGGGAAATGAAATGATACATGGCACCCCTTGTCAAGGCTAAGGGCACAGATTCTCCCTCCCTAGGATGATGAGACAGCTCTTGGGACTCCTGCAGCTGTCTGGGGCAGGCAGTAACCTCTGATCTGCAGCTGTCTAGGGCAGGCAGTAACCTCTGATCTGCCTACGCATGGGGTGCCTGGCAGGTGAGGGGGAAGATGGGAGAGCCCTGGAAAGGTCACGGCATCCTGTGGGGCTAACAGAGTAATTGGCTCTTCCCAGCTCACCCAGGACATCCTGGTTTTAGCACTGAAGGCTCTGTGTTCTGGGAACACCGTCATTCAACTGGGGTGGAAGGGTTGGGGGGTTGCCTTGCCTGGTGTTAGAACAGGACTGGGCACAAAATGAACGCTCAGCAAACATTGGTTCAGTTACTGAATGACAACCAGGGGAGGGAGAACAGGGGACAGGCTGTTAGGGCTTTCCCAGAGGAGAAATCATTACATAGTGAGGTCCCCACCACCAAGCTTGGGCCCAGCACAGTTCCACAAGGAGACAGATCTACCCAACAACCCTTCTGTGTCCTGGCTTGCTTGCCTCTGCCCAAGGTTTATACTGGTTAGAGCTGGTGTGAGTGCTGGCTATGCTTTGGGATGCATGGTTATGGGGAGAAGGGGGGCACCCTAGGAAGGGCATAGCAGAGCCTTGGGAGCAGGGGCTACTGGTCAGGCCTGATATAAGCCCCCAGGGAATTCTCCAAGGGAATTCAGCGACAAAATCCCACCCTGGGGAGCAATAAGCTGTGGGTAGCAGACACAAATACTACCAAGTCTAAAGAAAAGGGAGGGGCTGGGCCTCCTCATCAGAAAGCCAGGTTAGTGCCCAAAAAACACATCCCAAAGGGACTGGAATTAGAAGAGGGTGTGGGAGAGACAGAAGAGGCAAGCAGGTCCAGTGAGCCAGGGTGCACAGAGACAGGCATGCAGGCGCTCCGGGGTGGCTTGGGCAGCAGGCAGGAGGGGCACAGCAGGGGTGGACCACAGGCAACCTGGGCCAGCTTTCTCCCAGGGTGATGATCTTGGCCTGAGGCACCCAGGCAGGGATGGAATCCAAGGCTGGGAGACCCAGAGGTCATGGCCAGGCCCATGGCAGGGCTGAGCTGTGTGGCTGGGGGTGTGAAATCTGGTAAGAAAAGAAGGTCTGGACCTCTTGGGGTGGTGAGGAAAAGTAGGCATCTGGCCTGGCCTATGCGGGTAAGGATACTATTCAAGTTCCAAGGTGACTGGGGTGGATATATGAGGAAAGTGAGAACCACAGGCCAAGGCCCACTGATTTGTCCCACCATCATGGCTACTCGTCCAGGTTTTTGCTTTGGCCCTATAGCATCTTCCAGGACCTGGGAGCAGTGAGGCTTGGGTGCAAGATCAGCTCAGCTACTGGAAAGATCCTGGGGTCACCGGAAGTCTCTATCAGGGGGCAGTAGTACAGCCTACCCAATGCCTTGGTGGGTGGCAGTGGAAGAATATGCCAGAGCAGGAAGACTCTGTTAAGGCTGGAGACCCCCAGTCTTTGCTCTTCAAAGGAGAGCAGACTCAGAGGTGAGTGGCACCTGCCCCCGCACTAGACTGGGTGGGCCCCAAACCCACCTCACGCCCCACACTGGGCCCTGTCAAGAGCTCTGCACAAAAGGAGTAAATGTTACCTGCAACAGGGATGGCAAATACGATTTACCATGACAGGCCATGCCAATCATTGGTAAGAGAGCTGCCTGCCTGCAGCACTATGGAGAGAACTCTAGGCCTGGCAAGAAAGGGTGCTATGATCACTTAGTAATGCCTGTCACAGATAAAAGATAAGAGAAGGGGGTGAGTGGAACAGTCTCACCAATGATCATATTATATTTGCCATGGAGGCAGGACAGTGGCAGCATCTAGGAAGGAGGCCCCTGCTCAATTAGTCATGCCTGCCTTGGGTTCAGGACAGTTATAATCAGATTGTTGTATCTGCCACAGGAACAGGAGTGATGGCATGCTTATTGGGGAAAAAATACCAGGATTGATTAGCAATGTGTGATGCAGGCATGAGATGGAGAGGCACAAGGGAAAGAGTGCTGGATATATTAGTCATGCCTACCATGGGCACAGGAGGGGAAAATTAATGCATATGGAAAACTATACTCTGATCCATGAGTACAGTCTGCCAGGTGATGGTGATGGTAGGAGCAGCAGCAGCAAAAACCAGTGTCAGTAGGGCTTGAGCAAAATCTTTTATGGCCAGGGAGGTGAGTGGAGGCAGAGGCAGAATATCAGCTGAGTATTTGCCATCCCTGACTTATAGGAAATCAGGCAAACCTGTTAGGAATCAGCTGCAGGGGTGGGGGCCGACACAGGTGTTGATCAGGTTAGTATCTGTGTGAGTCAATTTACACTTAGGGCAACACGAACAAAGTCCAGCGTCAGCCACAGAGTGGGCTTTCCAGGTTAGCTTGATTTTTGGTATTTTTGTTATTTTGGAGGGAAGGGGAAGGAATGTTACAGGGTGGGCAGGGTCTCCATCACTACTAGATTCTCTAGCGTTTGCTACCACACTAAGCAGGTACTTACCAGGATCTCCCCCTTTGAAAATGCAAAGTTAGGATTGTGGGTAAATCAAGGAAGAGCAGGCAGAGGAAAAGAGACAAAAGGACGTGAAGGGGACAAAGAAAAAGCAGGAATACCATAAAAATAGAAGAGAATAGCAGGGGGAAAAAAACAGCAAAAGAAAAAAAAAATTACATGCTATTAATCATATTCATGGTGTTAATATTTAATTCATTATCATTTCCCGAAACAAAAAAGCAACATATATATTACCTACAGAAAGTGCAAAAAAAAAATTCATGCAGTGGTTATGTTCATCCTTCCAAGTGGCTCTAGAATCGTGCAAAGTAAATAGCTGGGTCCCCACCCCCACCCGATGTGGGGAAGGGGAGAGGATGATAGAAATTTTGCAAAGATGATAGGTTTTCTTAACAACAACAACAAAAAAGACTCTGGATACTGGCATTTACAAAGCTGTTCATATTGGCCATGGTACCTCACTGTGGCAAAATGGCAAGACAGAAAACCCTGCATGTGGCTCTGGGTTTCTTCAAGTGTGGGGTTCAAACCACTGCAGCATCAAACCACTGAGCTGCAGTGACAATGCAGGTTCCTACTAGTTCCCAATTGTAGGCTCCCAATCCCTGGGAAAGCCCCATTAAGGCAGAGACCTTGCTCCTGAGGGCCATGGTCTAAGCCTGGCCTTGGATGTCAGATAGGCCCTTCTGAGTGGATGAAATTTGCCCCCTCAACCCTGCCAGAGTGTCGTCTCTTAGATTGTTTTCCAATCCTTAAGTAGACAACTGAGGTCCAGAGAGTGGGCCATATGCCATCGCTGGGACGTCAGCACCCTTTAGCTCCCTCCCACTATCCAGGGTGCAGCAGGCAGAGGAGGGGTGGGCTACCTGATTGGGGATGGCCCTCTTCTTGTTCAGCTGTGTGCTCCTCTGCTGGGCACTGGAACCAAAGCATAGGGAAGGTTCATGTGGAGGAGACGCAGGAAGGAATAAGGAAGAAGAAGCCCTGGTGGCCCAAATGGGGGTTTTGTCCCTTGAGGGGCCAAATGAATAGCTATAGGTGGTTGTGGAGAGAAGCCCCCAGCATACAAAGGGCTGCCTGAGGGAACCAGCTCGGGCACAGGGAACAAGAAAATGTATCCGGTTAAATTGTGGCTTCTAGGCCCTCATCTCAGATCACCTCAGAAAGTCAATAAATTCTGGAGCTTCCAAGAGGGAGTATGAGAAGCTGGAGCCCCAGGTGGCCAGGAGGTAGATGTGATGGCTCCAGGGCCACCTGAGCAGCAGGCTGGTTGGGAGGTCAAACATTTTCCCCAACTTTGATCCCAACATATCCCAACATATAGTTGCAAGTGGCTCTAACTACAGGGCAACCAGCCTGGGAGATGTGAGCAGGCAACATCCATGTACCATGAAATGCCACTCATTTTGCATGACTCCTAAGCCCAATTAATTCAGAGGACTTTCAAGGTCAACAGGGTGTGTTTCTGTAAGGTTATTTGTCTATAGGCCCAGGTCTCTGTTCTTATCACCCTACTTCCTGGCTAGTCTGTGAAGGCCACTGCATTTTCTTTAAGTGGGTATCTGCTCCATCCCTCGTTGGTTCCATTATATGTGCTACTCCAACAATCACATGACCACTTGCAAACAATTTATATCTACTGTTCCTTATCATATATATATATACACACACACATACATAAGTGTATATATATATATAAATTTTTTTTTTTTCTGAGACAGAGTCTCAATGTGTCACCCTTGGTAGAGTGCTGTGCCATCACAGCTCACAGCAACTTCAAACTCTTGGGCTCAAGCTATTTTCTTGCTTCTGCCTCACAAGTAGAAAATGGCCTCCCTAGGTGCTGGGATTACAGATGTGAGTCACTGTACCCGTCCTCTACCTCATTTTCCTACTCATCCGCCACAATGCCCAGCTATTTTTTTGTTACAGTTATCATCGTTTCATCATTGTTTAGCAGGCCTGGGCTGGGTTTGAACCCACCAGCCCCAATGTATGTGACGGGTGCCCTAACCACTGAGCCACGGGTGCTGAGCCCTACATTTTCTTTTCTTATTCCTTTAGCTGAAACTTGAAAAACATGAAAAAGCAAATCAGCTTGGTCACAATCCTTTCCTGACTGCTTGTGGGGTTTGGCTTTAAAGTTCAAGTTGGCTTTTGGATAATGCAGAAAGTAGGATTCTGTTTCAAGTTCAGTGAAGTCTGGAAAACTAAGAATGGGGGTAGAATTTTTTTTTTTTTTGTAGAGACAGTCTCACTTTACCGCCCTGGGTAAAGTGCCATGACGTCACAGGACTCACAGCAACCTCTAGCTCTTGGGCTTGCACGATTCTCTTGCCTCAGCCTCCTGAGCAGCTGGGACTACAGGCGCCCGCCACAGTGCTACTTTTTCTTTTTTTTTTGTAGAGACAGAGTCTTACTTTACTGCCCTCGGTAGAGTGCCATGATGTCACAGGACTCACAGCAACCTCCAGCTCTTGGGCTTCCACGATTCTCCTGCCTCAGCCTCCTGAGCAGCTGAGACTACAGGCGCCAGCCACAACGCCCAGCTATTTTTTGGTTGTAGTTCAGCCGGGGCTGGGTTTGAACCCGCCACCTTCGGTATATGGGACTGGTGCCCTACTCACTGAGTCACAGGCACTGCCCGGGGGGGTAGAATTTTATCCAA
Source organism: Nycticebus coucang (assembly GCF_027406575.1). Classification (NCBI taxonomy): domain Eukaryota; kingdom Metazoa; phylum Chordata; class Mammalia; order Primates; family Lorisidae; genus Nycticebus; species Nycticebus coucang. Next base: position 64,614,892 of record NC_069782.1, on the reverse strand, counting down.
CAATTTCTGTAAGATTCAATGAGTTTATTGTAGGACTTTTCTATGGGCCCTGCTTGTAGTGTTTTGAGAAGGCAGTGAGAAGCCCAACTTCTGGGTTTTTTCCTTTTTAATTTCAGATTAATGTAAGAATAGGATACAAATGATTAGGTTACAATATTTGTGTTTGTTAGTTAAGATCCTTATTGTAGTTGTGTCCCAAGAAGCTCAACTTCCTAGCACAGAAAGGAGTCTGATCAATGCAGGTGGAGCCATGCTAAGTCAGCCTTTGCATCTGGGAGATGGGGAGATCCCTACTGTGTTTTTTGGTTTGTTTGGGTTTTTTTGAGACAGTCTCAAGCTGTTGCCCTCAGTAGAATGCCCGTGGCATCACAGCTCACAGCAACCTCAAACTCTTGGGCTTAGATGATTCTCTTGCATCAGCCTCCCCAGTAGCTGGAACTACAGGCACCTGCCACATGCCCAGATACTTTTTGTTGTTGTTGTAGTTGTCATTGTTGTTTTAGCAGGCCCATTACGGGTGCCGACCCTACTGTGTTGTTTTTTAGGGACTTTCTGGCTCCCTTGCTTGCTACAGTTCCCTCAAACAACAGCCAACATGGTGGGTAGCCCCTCTACCTTGCCTGGCATTTTTCATGTGCCTTGAGGAATTATCCAAAATCCTTCCCTCCTGGATAAGGTCTGGCCTCTCTCTCACCTCCACCTTGCCTTGGTCTACTGACCCTGCTTTTTCTTGCTGCCTGACTTCCCTGCTCCCAATTCTCTAAGGTCCCTGCCTGTCAAGTCGCTGTCACAACTTCCTTAGAAAGATCTCTCAGGGGCTTGGCGCCCGTAGTTCAGTGGTTAGAGCGCCAGCCACATGCACCAGGGCTGGTGGGTTCGACTCCAGCCAGGGTCAGCTAAACAACATAACAAAAAAATAGCTGGGTGTGGCAGGCGCCTGTAGTCTCAGTTACTTGGGAGGCTGAGGCAAGAGGATCGATTAAGCCCAAGAGGTTGAGGTTGCTATGAGCTGTGATGGCATAGCACTCTACAGAGGGTGACATAGTGAGACTCTGTCTCAAAAACAAAACAAACAAACAAACAAAAAAACACTCTCAGGGTCATATCCCTGATTCCCTTCTTCTATTTCTTTTTCCTGTTTTTTTTTCTTTTCAGACAGAGCCTCAAGCTGTCGCCCTGGGTAGAGTGCTGTGGCATCACAGCTCACAGCAACCTCCAACTCCTGGGCTCAAGCAATTCTCCTGCCTCTACCTCCCAAGTAGCTGTGACTATAGGTGCCCGCCACAATGCCCGGTTAGTTTTGTTTTGTTTTTTGGTTGCAGCCGTCATTGTTGTTCGGCAGGCCCAGGCTGGATTTGAACCTGCCAGCTCAGGTGTGTGTGGCTGGCGCCTTAGCCATTTAAGCTACAGGTGCAGAGCCTTTTTTTTTTTGTTTAGTTGAGATAGCATCTTACTCTGTAAGTGGCATGATCACAGCTCACTGCAGCCTCAAACTCTTAGATTGAAGTGATCTTCTTGCCTCCGCCTCCATAGCAGCTGGGACTACAAGAACGAACCATCACATCTGACTAATTTTTTGTAGAAACAGGGTCCCATCATGTTGGCCAGACTGATCATCATCACATCTCACAGCAACCTCCAACTCCTGGGCTCAAGCAATCCTCCTTCACACCTTGGCCTCCCTAGGTGCTGGGACTACAGATGTGAGTCACTGTACCTATCCCCTACCCCATTTTCCTATACTCACTGTGCTTGTAACACTTGGTGTGACAATGCCATCTCCCCATCCTATAGGCTCTGAAAAGGCAGAGCTATAGCTGGCTTATCCCCTGTACTAGCCCAGTGGCCTGGTACTGGCTCCTATAATTCTTCAATGGGCCCCTGGGATGTCCCACCCAGGCTTGGGGTCACCCACCAGAGCATTCCCATTCACACACTAGGTGAAAGGCACACAGCAGGCAATACCCACCCAGTGACCAGCTGCTCAGTATAGTAACAGCTGGGGGAAGTGGGAAGGCCCAGGAATCCAGAGGAAAGAGTGGTCAAAGGAAAAACAGGAGAGATTGTGAGAAGGAACTGTGGATGAAGTGTAAGAAGCAGAAACATCAAGGTGAGGAAAAGACAATAGCAGTGAAACCAGGGAGGGGGAACCAGTGGCTTCTGCCCTCATCTACCAGGAGGCTGGGAGAGCAGGGACAGGATAGGTTACCTTCCCTAGGGCTGAGGTGCAGCCCAGGTATAGAGCGTCCCAGCCTGCCTGCCTCCTGCGGGACAGCTCAGTCAAGGCCCTCAGCTTGCTTGAGCTCAGGGAAGACCGCCTGATGACAATCTTGTTCCTTTCTTCCTTCCTTCTTTCCACTCACCTTCCTTGTGTCCAGTACAGAACAGATCCTCATGCAACTTCCTCAGGTGCATCAGCAAATGTCTCACCCAGGTGACTACCTAGCTCAAGATATGGTTCTAGAGGTCCTCCCCAAGGAAGCTTGCCTGGATCCTCAAGGCCAGGGCAGAAGATTACCCTCTGGGCTCCGATGGGCAGAGCCCCCACTGGCACTAAGTGCACAGTGTCTTAACTGCCAGGGGGCCAGTTTGTCCACTGTCCCAGGGCCTTCCTCAGAGAGTAGGGCCTATGTCTGTGATTATCCCTGCCTTGTTGCAGAGCTGGTAAGGGCAGGCACACTGGTGGCATCTGCAGAGTGACTGCAGGGAAGCTGGCTAGTGAGCAGCGCTGCTATTCTCCCAGCCTCTGGGAGAAGGCTTTCATGAGCCTCCAGAACAAACTGAGTGTTGGCTAAGCCTTGCCAAAGGGGTCCAGAGGCTGATGGGTGACACCCGAGAATACAAACATTTGCATCTACATCCTGTCAAAAGTTGAGATCAGGCCCCTTCATATAGGTGCTATGGAAGATTCTGGTGTTAAATCTATAGTGTACACCTAGAAGACAGAAAGAACCCAAGCAGCACTTCCCAAAGAGCAGCCTCTGGATGTCTGAGACTGTGAGATGATATCTGTGAAAGGGCTGAGTCTGGGAGAAGGACACACTGATCTATGAAGGCTCTGACAAGTCCTACGAGGGCGGTAGCACTGAAGCAGGCAAGCTTGGCCCTTTGCCCTAGGGTCTGGTCACTGGGAGGGCTCATGGAAGGCATTTTGGTCAGAGACTGTTGGGACAGGAGCCACTATTAGCCCAGGAAACTTCCAGGTATTCTGAAATTGCTCTACCTTTACCCCAGGACCCCTGGCAGAGACCCACAGAGGGAATCCCAACTGCATTGCCTCCCAGGCTCTGAATTTGTGCCAGCCTGCCAGCTATTGTCCCCAAAAGTACATACTTGGCAAATCCAATGAAGTCTTCATGGTTCGTGTTTATGTAGGACTGCTCAATGTCGATCAGCAGAAGAATCTGCAAGAAAGTGGGGGTAACCCTGTGAGTACAGAGCCCAGAATAGTGGGAACAGCAGTGGCTTGAGCACATCCCACACTGGCCAGCAGGGGGCGCCCCAGAACCAGGCAGCTTCCTAGCATCTGGGCACTACACACCTCAAGGAAAGACCTGCGTCAGGGAGGAAGGGTGGTGGTTTCCAGAGTCAGGGCCTCCCAGGCAACTCAGTCTGAGTTGACAAAGCAGAGCCAGACTGCTCAGGCAAGGTGGACATGGGTTGACCTCTAAGGGCTAACCACTGAGGGCCAGAGTCTCAGCTTGGCCACTCACTGGCCAATGGGAGTTTGGCCCTCATGGAATGGGGTGATAGGTGGCCTAACCACAAAGCATTCAATAACTTCCATCCTAGTGCCTGGAGTTCTCTAAGTTCCACATTAAAACTGCAAAGCCTATTTTGGCCAAGTGAGAACATTAAAACACAACACACACAACCACACACAAGCACCCATGCACAAGTGTACACATATGCACACATACACAATTTGGAAAGGATTCACTCTCAGATAAGGTGATTGTGATGACACTACACTTGCTGAAAACCTCTCTAATCCTTTGTGTCCTACTCTGCCAGAAAGAGGTCTGTGTATGGAACCACAGACCCAGACAACTGCTTGGCTTGGTTCTTACAGAATGAGCCAAGCTGGCTCAGGTGACCCCAACTGACTCTGGGCTAGTCCTCATCCCTCAATGTGCCTCCAAGTCCACAAATACAAAACAGGACAAAGCAGTAGCGTGGTAGGGTTGTGGAACCACGCCAGAGTGCTCCAGGTGTGGGAGTCACCGTCAGATTAAGGCCTGAGTCTCACCAACCCAAGACTCTTAGATCATCCCTGGAGGTGTCACCTATGGGGCACCAGGGGCTGTGATGGGTTTGGAGGGGGGCAACAGCATTCTTGCCAACAATAACAACTACATGAATCAGATTCTTGCCAGCTGTTGACAGAGCTTGTAGGCTGCAGGTGCTGAGAGGAAACAGGCACAAGTGGACCCGTGGCACAAGGGGCTAACTGGCCAAATAAATAAAAACTAGGGGACCCTCTGAAGGATAAATGAGCTGGTTTCATCTCCCCCATGGAGAGAAGAGTGGGACCATCCTGCACAGAGCTATGTAAACAGCCCACACAGGCTCCACTCCATTCTGATTTGCGCAAACAGTCGCACAGGGGCCAGAAAAGACAATGAGGGAAAGGGACTTAAAGCAGGTGTTGGGCCATATGTAGGTGAAATGATGGCCTAAGGCTCAGCAAGTGGACTTGTGAACGTGTATCCCACGTTTTATGTGTGCTTGCATGGCTGTAAAAGAAAATGTTGAAACACAAAAAGCACCCTAAATGTCCTCTGGTGGGCAAACAAATACACAGGTCTGCTCTGACTACTCTGTGGAGCACTACATGGGAATCACAGCAGCAGAGGACTGATGTACTTGACATACAACACGGATAGATCCCAAAGCATTATGCCAAGTGATGGAAGCCAAGAGTCAAAGGCCACATATTATAGGAGTCCACTCAAAACATCGTAGTGACAGAGAGCAGACTGAAGTGGCCAGTGCCTGGGGGTTTGGGAGGGTCAACTAGAAAGGAGCACAGGGATGGGAATTTGGGGGGTTGACAGAACCACTCTGGATCTAGACTACAGTGTGTTATACACTGCTGTGTGCATTTGTCAACGCGCATGAAACAGTACACCCCAAATTTACTATATATAAATTGTACCTGAAAATTAAGACAAAAGCCAATACCTGGTCCTTGGTTCTCCCCTCCCGTTCACGGATGTAAGTGGTGACGATTCGCTCCGTCTCCTCTCGCAACCGGGGGTAGGAGCTGAGCTGTGGAGACGAGCAGAGAGGGATCACTGGCTGGGTCTACATGGCAAAGGACTCGACATATAGCATACAATTGGAACATGTGGGAGGAGGGAAAGGGATACAGGGGCCCACTGAGCCCCCACTCTACTCCTGTCTCCCTGCTCCAGCTGGGAGATAGGAGAACAGTGGGGGCACCATGGGCTGGAGAGGACATCAGGGCACCCATGCAAGAGCAGTTGCTTTTCAAGCCAGCGAGTGGGAGGTGGCAGAGAAAGTGGGTACCTTGTGTTGGCCAACTGGGGGTTCCAGGCATCTCCCTCCCACCCAACACTGGGTAACAGTAAGATCATCAGTGGCCTATGCCAAGCTTGTGAACACAGAGCTCCTACTCTAGGATAGTGAGGTCACATCTGGGCCATTAGCCTCGGAGGGACCCCCCCAGCAGAAAACCATTCCTGATGGCTGCAGATGTGGCCCCCCCAACCCCCCAAAACTCCACCACCCCTTCCTTTTTGCAGTGACCTAACCAAGCCATACTCATGGTGGAGTTGCATCTCCCACAGTGTGAGTTAAGCCCACAATATGGGGAAAATGGATGGTCTTCTGCACCCCATAACATGAGAACATGCAGGCTTACATGGTGACATGTTTCCACTGCTGTGGTGCTGGTTAGAAAATCACTTTCTCTAAGAGTTCCAGGAATGGTGTCGCTCATGGTGGCTCATGCCTGTGATCATAGCACTTGGGAGGCTAGGACTGGAAGATCCCTTGAGCTCAGGAGTTCAAGACTTGTCTGAGCAACAGTAAAACCCCATCTCCATAAAAAATAAAAAAAATAGAGTTCTAGGAATGGACGCTGCTTAGTAAATGTGAATTATGTGGCTATGTTGCAGACCGGGTACCCCTATGAACAATGACAACCGCAAAAATGGGACATGCATGCAATGCAACTCCCCATGTTCGGGCCATAGGTGGTCTGTAGGGGGTTCCTGCCGAGGCAGAACTTTCCAGATGTTTGGGTTGAGACTAACAAATGGAAAGGGGAAGACGGGGACAGATGCAGAGATGATAATAATGAAACCTGTTACCTTCTCGGCACACTTTTTAATGACCGTGGCCAGTTCTGAGACCACGAGGTCAACACACTTCAAACTTGGCTCTTTGAGTTTTACAATCTGTTTTTTCACAATGGCTTCAAAGGCCATGTCGGGGGTGAAGAGCCCCGTCCTGGGTCATGCGGAGGGTGAGACGAGGCAGAAAGACACCCAGAGACAGTGCAGGCCACACACACAGGACAGGAGACAGAGAGAGAAGAAACAAGAGTCAGCTGTTAGTCCATGCACAGAGGAACCTGTGCCCGCATTTGCCCCAGAAGCTACTTCGGATCAAAGAGATCTGGGGACTGGGGGTGGGTTTAGACCAGGGTTTAATCATAGAAGCACTAGGCATGGTTGCCATTATATGCATAGCCAAGGTGTGGATACACATGGATACATGGATTTGCGTGTCTGTGACAGTGGGGTCTGGGATGACAAACTCTAACCTATCTGGGCATTTTCCCTCCCTCCCTCTTCCAATTGAAGAAGCTTAAGAAGCAAATGTGGGCTTTTTCAGACTGAGAAGAGAGGGATCAAGCGGAGATTCCCCTGGCACCCAGAACGCTGGGGACAATGGCCACGCAAGCACAGATTGCCCACTGGGAGGCACTTCAGCTGCTTAGCCAAAGCATGATGCCCTAGAAAACATGCCCGGGGAGCCCTGGTATGCGGGGAGCATGGGGTGTCCTGCTGAGTGGAAGCGGTTGCTCACTGAGGGGTCACTGAGGCACTGTGCTCAACCCAGGATGGGCTGTCCCAGGGGACAGCACAGGGTGCAGGGAGCTGGTGTGGGCACATAGAGCCAGCCAGCCTTGTCAAGTAGGCACTGGAGCACTCATTATGCTGTTCATGTTTGAGACTTTCCTAGCACCACAGAACACAGAAGTCGCTGGCTCTGGGGAAGCCTGGAGGAGGCTGGGCGTTTGTCAAGAAAGGGAGATGGCCAGGGAAGTTTAGGGAGCTTGGCCTTCAGCAGCTGACATGGAATCCCTTTCTGCTTCCCAGAAGGCAGCAAAGCAACAGCCCAGTGAACCCCAATTCGATCAGACACATGCTAGGCTTGGTATCAGGGTCCCAGGGAGACTTGTCCACCAGCATGGCCAGTCTTGGAGGCATGGAAAACCATGGTTGGGCCCAGACTGCTAAGCTCCTATCACAGCCTCTGGCTAGAGGCCACATTCATGGACACAGAAGCGATCTTGGGGACAGGGGGCGGTGTGTGTGGCAAATGGCACTAGTGGGATGGATGCAACACAGGGAACCTGATACCAAACCCCCATACCCCCATTTCCACAAGGCCAGGAGTCACCCTGCCAAGAGTGCAATACCTTACTGGTACACTGCCTAACTGTACTGATTAGCTCCTGGATTACCAGGTCAACACATTTCAGGCAGGGCTCTTTCAGCTTGACGACCTGCTTTTTCACAATGGCCTCGAATGCCAAGTCCGGGGTGAAGAGCCCGGTCCTGAAACCGTCCATACCCGGGGGCAGGGGAGATAAGTCAGAGAGAAACAAATCACGGTCAGCAATTTCCTGGACACTGGCCAGGTCCCCGATGAAGAACGAAGATCATACCACATCTGGGAGTTGGATGCTGAAGTCTTCTGCTGGGAAGCCCCCACTGTGACCCAAGGACCCCATGGCAGTGAAGGTCTAGGCAACTGGAGTGACTACCTTTATTAGATTATATAGGGGACCAACAGGCTCACAGGGGACCCATGATAACAAATGCTTCCTACCATCTAACTTAGTTCTGCACACCCACTTCCCCCACTGCAAGGCAAATCTATAGTGAGCTTTCATAGTTGACCATGGACCTATGGCTCAGTAGGAACCAAGCCATGTTTAACCAGAAGTCAATGGATAGCCGGGTGACTGGTGACAGACCCACACAAGACTAAAACACATCTGCCCTCAAGTGCCCTCGGAGACTCGTAGGGAGGGGCTTACAGGTACTGAAAACCACCCAAGGTTCCTCTAAAGGCCTCAGCTTAGGGCAAACAGAGGTTTAGAGGACCAACTGGCTGGGGGTGGTACTACAGAGGGGAAGGCAACATGGCACCTCTCCCTGTGGAACTTGCCTGACTCCGTGGATATTCTTAATTGCATAGCTAATCTCCCGCCTCAAGTCCTTCTCATCGAATTCCATCTGTAAAGAGACAAACAAAATCCATACAAGGAGATACCTGGGGAGCCCCCATCAGAGTGTGCACATGGAAAATGTTACCTCCTATAAGCAATTGTATCCATAAGACATAATATTTAACTCACCAAAATTAAAAATATATATATTTAATAAAACCCAGTATCAGCAAGGATTCTGTAAAACCAACAAGCTCACTGTGTTGGTGGGAACATGAATTCACATAAACTTTCTTATGCGCTACTTGGAAGCATGTATCAAGGACTTCAAAAATCACAGCTACACTGTCATGTAGTAGTTCAAATGCTCTAGAAATTTATCGTGGAGACATTGATCTAGCTACAAGACCAGAACTACATATAAATGTTAAAAAAAAAAACCAAAACAATGTGAATACAGGGTCAGGTGTGGTGGCTCATACCTGTAATCCTACAGCCCTGGGAGGCTAAGGTTAGAGATCTCCAGAGGCCAGGAGTTTGAGGCTACAGTAAGTTATGATCGTTGGAAAAACAGCACTCCAGCCTAGTCCAGAATGAGATCCTAGGCCGAGTGTAGTGGCTCACACCTGTAATCCTAGAACTCTGGGAGGTCGAGGCGAGTGGATTGCCTGAGCTCACAAGTTCAAGATCAGTCTAAGCCAGAGCGAGACCTCATTTCTAAAAATAGCTCGGCACGGTGGCTCACACCTGTAATCCCAGCACTTGGGAAATGAAGGCAGGTGGACTGCCTGACCTTACAGGTTTGAGACCAGCCTGAGCCAGAGTGAGACCTTGTCTCTAAAAATAGCTGGGTGTTGTGTAGGTGCCTTTATTCCAAGCTATTTGGGAGGCTGAGGCAAGAGAAATGCTTAAGCCAAAGTGTTTGAGGTTACTGTGAGATACAATGCCACAGCTCTCTACCAAGAGTGACAAAGTAAGACTTTGTCTCAAACAAAGAAAAAAAAGCCTAGATACATATGGACGATTTCACACACAAAGACCAGCTTTATGCTATGTTGCATGCACTGGCCCCATATTCTGCTACATTTTACTCCTTCAACAACATGCTAGGGAGATTTTCCCGTGTGAGTTTACCTATATTTTCTATGTATTCTACAAAGATTGCATATTGGTATTTGTCAAAGGAGAAAACAGGAACTGACATACTGTTCTGCACAGAATGTCTCATCTGCCTGCCCTGAGAAAAAAGCCCAAAGGGAAAGCTTCTGTAGGACTTAACCTGCCCATAGCAGGCTTGGGCCGAGAGGCAGGAACTCAAGACATTGTGGCTGGGAGGAGGCTCAGCTGGAGGCCAGCAGAAGAGTGCCTGACTACAGAGGGAAGGCCCTAGGAATTATACCTTCACCAGCTCAAAGGGAAAGCGCTCATGGAAGATGCGATTGATCCGGGCACCCCCGGAGAGCTCCAGTGTGTCCACTTGGTCTCCTGACCCCTCAATCCTCTTCTCAAAGTCCACCCCAAACTGCTGGACCATCCTATGAGGAAGAAGAAGACCAAAGCTGAAGATTTGACATAGTCTGGAGTAACACTCCAATTTAAACCATGGCTTACTTTTTATTTTTTAAGACACAGGGTCTCCCTCTGTGACCCTAGCTAGAATGCAGTGGCATAATACTCTCTCACTCCTAAGTTCGAAAAAATCCTACTGCCTCAGCCTTCTGAGTACCTGGGACTACAGGTGCCTGGCCCATGCCCAGCCAAAATTTTAATTTTTTTTTTTTTTTAAGAGAGATAGGGTCTTGCTATGTTACGTAGGGTGGTCTTGAACTCCTGGCCTAAAGTGCCGGCCTTAATCATTCCCAAATTCGTGATCTACTTAAGTATTCTGGGGCATTTTTCCTAGTGAGGAGTTGCTACAAAACAACTGCTCCTAGCTGGGCCTATAACTTCTGGTCTGCAGTTCTTAGAAGAGAACACTTTAGCTCTGATGGACAGACATGGGGAATGACAGCATACTGGTAAAGAAAGGGACTGTCCCTCCATACCCTACAGGAGCAGTTGCAAGCTGCCTGGACCCACAGCAGCTTTTTTGCACATAGGAAGCAGAGAGTGTGCAAACATGCTTTATTTCTGGGAGGGAGAGACACAAAGGCCAATGTTAATGTTGCACCCTGATCAGGGACCTCGAATCGTGGGCCAACCATGGCCAAAGTTGTAAAAGGCAAACCACTGAACAAATGACATATGACAGATAGACAAGTGGTTCGAACAAGGATGGAGACTTTGGCCACTTGCCAACATCTACAGGACCAAGGAGATAACACACAAAGCACATAAATGTGCCAGTCTCCTGGGGTCCTGAATGTGACTCTGGAGTCCAGCCTAAGCTGCACTCACAGAGCATTCAGTACAAGTGCAGTGAGCTGACTAGTAAATGTGACCTTATTTGGAAACCAAGGCCAAGGCAGATGTAATTTATCCAGAGGAGGTCACATGGGAATAGGGTGGGTCCTTACTCCACTATGACTAATGTCCTCATTGGGACACGCCTAAGTCAAAGCACCCTATGAAGATGAAGGCAGAGACTGGGAACGCCAATGACTGCAGGCCAATCTCCGGAAGCTCTCAGAAGGAATGAACCTGGCAACACCTCCATGTTGGACTTTTAGCTTCCAGAAATGGAAGACTATAATGTATTTGTTCAAGCTGCCCAGTCTGTGATACTTGATTATGGCAGCCCTAGCAAACTCACATGCTAATAAACAGGGCAGACAAGACAGACATGAATGACATGCAGTCATTAGAGACACATAGTTGTGGAATGTATAGCTGCAGCTGCATGACTGGGGAACTTAAGATTCCTGCTCCAAATTCTAGAAGCATAGAGTCCCAAGGAGTAAAACAAAAAGCCAGGGGAGAAGAGGTAGTCAGAAAAAAGCGCCCAATCACCTCTGCCTGAGGAAAGATTCTGCTAGTCTTTTAAATGACTGGGTCCTATTCATAGGATAGAGTTTGTAGGTAATGAAACATTCTAAAAATTAGCTGGGGGTTGTGGTGGGTGCCTGTAGCCCCAGCTCCTTGGGAGGCTGATGCAAGAGGATCACTTTAGCCCAGGAGTTTAAGGCTACAGTGAACTATGATCAGACTGCTCCACTGTAGCCCAGGTAAAAGAGCAAGACCCTCCCTCTATAAAATGGGGGGGAGGGCTAGTGGGGTAGAAGGCAATTCTAAAGCAGGAAGGCCCAGCCCTCACCAGGGACTGCAGAGAATGGCAATGTTATCTCCACTGTGATGTCAAAACTCCCTAGGCAGTACTGTGCACAGCACTGCTCATGTAATGTCCTACACTGTAGAACTGAGGACCATATTCTCTTGAGAGTGTTTCCCGGCTGGTCCTGCCTGAGAGTTCATGAGCAGCATTTTTATTTCAGTTTTTCCCAATGGCCTTATAAGATAATAGCTATTGCCACCCTCAATTCATGGATGCAGAAAGTAAGGCTCCAAGAGGTGTGGTTACTGGCCCAAAATCCTCGAGTAGGTCTGAGTTCAGCAACACTTCTTCCTGGCCAGCAGACTGACTCCCCTTGCAAAAGGCCAGCATCTGCTTGGTAGGAAGCTTTTCAGAATGCACTGGAGGGGCCAAGCACAGTGGTTCACACCTTTAATCCCAGCACTTTGGGAGGCCAAGGCAGGTGGATTGATTGAGCTCACAAGTTCGAGACCAGCCTGAGCAAGAGAGAATCTCAGTCTCTATTAAAAATGAAAAACTGAGGCAAGAGGATTGCTTGAGCCCAAGAGTTGAGGTTCTGTGAGCTATGATGCCACAGTACTCTACCCAGAGCCACAAAGTAAGACTCCATCCTAAAAAAAAAAAAATGCAGGTTTTTCTGGGCACACAGGCATTCTCATCAGCAAGCCCACTAGCAAGCACTGCTGTGTGGACAGAGCAGGCCAATGGCAGGGCAATGATAGCCACAATGGGGCAGTGCCCATGGGAAGAATCTCACGCAAGGAGCCATTGAACATATAAGCTGCTCTCGATCAAGCCCTTTCCCTGGGATAGTATTTAGCCACTGAATACCTACATATTTCCTTACTTATTTTCTGTCCCTTTTCTCCCTACTCCCTGAGCACTCTGTGAGGACAGCCACTGCAGGACCATCTTCTTTTGAGGGTGTTTCCTGGCTGGTCCTGCCTGGTCCAGCACTTAGCACAAGGCCTGGTCCACAAGAGGCTCCAGACAAATGTTTATTGAATGAATGGGTGAGTGACGACTGTGGCCCAGGCTAGGGAAACCAGTGGCTGGGTGGAAGCAAAGAGGAGGCCTGGACCCCAGGCTTGGGGGGAAGGGAAGAGGCACACGTACTGCAACAGGGCTTTGGTTTTGCGGGTGGGGTCATCAGGCCGGAAGTTCTTGTACTCCTCTACCTCCTTCTCCAGGGACAGCAGCTGGCTCTGCAGCTTGCTGCGCAGGGCTGGCAGCGACTCCCGGATGTGGTTGGTCAGTTGCTGCGGGAGAGAGGCCAGAGATGAGAGTGTGCCATGGGCAGGAGGCCACAAAAGGCCAGGCCCACTCCTGCAGAAACAATGCCACCCAGAGCCCAACACACATCCTGGAGAAAGCAATGGAACAGCCAGCTACAGATACACATGCACCAGGGACAGGGTGAGGTGGCATGGTGCTGGCCTCAAGAGTGAGACACCACAAAGAGCACAGGGGGCCATGTTGGGCACTGGGCAAATCAGACAGTGTGATCACACAATGCAGGATGTGCTGCTCCTAGCAAGGACCAGGCAGCCAGACACATCTGGTAATCTAGAACAGTACTCATTAAGCAGCACTCAGAAAAAAGCCCAGGAAGCCATTGTAGGGTTCATAGATGGAAGAACTGATGGACAGGGGTTGGTTCAGGTCTATCTAGACCATGGGACACTGGACCCACATGAACACACAGGGACAGGCCCTAGACACCCACGATGGAAAGATCTCCCTGAGAAGGTGCAAAATGCACAGAGGATGGGCTCTCTTCTGTACAAGGAAAGGAGAGAGTAAGAATATATTTCCATAGTGGCTGCATTTGCAACAACACAGAGTTGAGAAATTCAAAGGAAACTAATGTGAACAGCTTCATGCAGCAGACAGTCTGAAAGAAGACTGCACCCTACTCGCTTATTGCTCAATTGCTCTACTTTTGCACAATGAGAATCTGGTCATTGTTCACACATTTTATTTATTTGCTTTTCCTTCCTAATCCTGGAACAGATTAGATTTTTTTATTTCAATTTTTTGTTCTTTCTAAAAATTTTGTTCACAACCAGGCACAGTGGCTCACACCTGTAATCCCAGCACTCGAGGTAGGTGGATTACAGGAGCTCAGAAATTGGAGACCAGCCTGAGCAAGCGCAAGACCTCTCCTCTAAAAATTAGCCAGGTGTCATGGCAGGCACCTGTAGTCTCAGCTATGTGGGAGGCTAAGGCAAGAGGATCTCTTGAGCCCGAGAGTTGAGGTTACTGTAAGCTATGATGCCATGGCATTTTACTGAGGGTGACAAAGTGTGACTTTGTCTCACAAAAAAAAAAAAAAAAAAAAAAAAAAATTTATTCATGAGCAGCACCTGTGGCTCAAAGGAGTAGGGCACCGGTCCCACATACGGGAGGTGGTAGGTTCAAAATTGGCCCCAGCCAAAAAATGCAAAAAAAAAAAAACAAAACATTCGTGGATCGATGGGCACTTGGGCTTTTTCCATGACTTAGCAATTATGAATTGGGCTGCAATAAACATTCTGGTACAAATATCTTTGTTATGTTGTGATTTTTGGTCTTCTGGGTATATGCCCAGCAGAGGAATTACAGGATTGAATGGCAGATCTATTTTTAGATCTCTGAGTGTTCTCCATATATCTTTCCAAAAGGAATGTATTAATTTGCATTCCCACCAGCAGTGCAGAAGTGATCCCTTTTCTCCACATCTACGCCAACATCTCTAGTCTTGAGATTTTGTGATATAGGCTAGTCTCACTGGAGTTAGACGATATCTCAAAGTAGTTTTGATTTGCATTTCTCTGATGATTAAAGATGATGAGCATTTTTTCATATGTCTGAAGGCCGTGCGCCTGTCCCATTGATCCACGAATGGATTAATAAATTGTGGTATATGTATACCATGGAATATTATGCAACCTTAAAGAAAGATGGAGACTTTACCTCTTTCATGTTTACATGGATGGAGCTGGAACATATTCTTCTTAGTAAAGTATCTCAAGAATGGAAGAAAAAGAACCCAGTGTACTCAGCCCTACTATGAAACTAATTTGGGGCTCTCACATGAAAGCTATAACCCAGTTACAACCTAACAATAGGGGGAAGTAGGAAAGGGAGGGGAGGGAGGGGGGTGGTGAGTAGAGGGAGGGGGATTGGTGGGATCTAACCTGTGGTGCATCTTACAGGGGTATTTGCGAAACTTGGTAAATGTAGAATGTAAATGTTTTGGCACAGTAAGTGAGATAATGCCAGGAAGGCTATGTTAACCATTGTGATGAAAATGTGTCAAATGGTCTATAAAGTGAGTATATGATGCCCCATGATCATATCAATGTATACAGTTATGATTTAATAAAAAAAAACAAAACAGAAAAAACAAAACAAAACAAAACAAAAAAAAACATTTATTCACTGTTTTTTTAAAAACGCCCAGAGAGCAGGGAGTGAGAGAAGGGAAAATGGTGGGAAAGAGAACAAGAATGAGTGAATGGCATGTCATTCTAAAGAAAGAGTACTCGCCTGTTGACGACTAATTTTAAAAGGAGTCAGGAAAGAACGAAAAGATAGAGAATGATCCCCAAGATATACTGCTAGAGGCCAAGTGCAGTAGTTCACCCTGCAATCCCAGCACTCTGGGAGGCCATGGCAGGAAGATTTCTTGTGGTCAGGAGTTTGAAACCAACGTGAGTAACAGTGAGACCCTGTGTCTTTTAAAAATAGAAAACATTAGTCAGGCATTGTGGCAGGCACCTGTAGTCCCAGATACTTGGGAGGGTGAGGCAAGAAGATGGCTCATGGCTCGGCACCTGTAGTACAGTGGGTATGGCACCAGCCACATACACCAAGGCTGGTGGGTTCAAACCTGGCCCAGGCCAGCTAAACAACAATGACAATTGCAACAAAAAATAGCCGGGTGTGGTGCCTGTGGCTCAAAGGGGTAGGGCATCAGCCCCATATGCTGGAGCTGGCAGGTTCAAACCCAGCCCTGGCCAAAAACTGCAAAAAAAAAGAAAAAATAGCCGGGCATTGTGGTGGGTGCCTGTAGTCCCAGCTACTTGGGAGGCTGAGGCAAAAGAATCACTTACGCCCAAGAGTTTGAGGTTGCTGTGAGCTGTGACACCCCGACACTCTACCTAGGGCTACATAGTAAGACACTATCTCAAAAAAAAAAAAAAAAAGACTCAAATTCAGTAGTTTGAGGTTGTGGAGACATAAGATGATGACACTGCACTCTAGCTGCAGCAACAGAGACACTGTCTCAAAAAAAAAAAAAAAGGGATCACATTGCTAGAGAAGAAATCAGATATGGGACAGGTGGCAAGATGTTATTGCTAAGGAAGGGAGAAGGAAGGGAGGGAGAAAGGGAAAGACAGAGGGAGGAACAGAACAGGGAAGGAAAAAGGAAATGAAGAAAAAGAAAGGAAAAAAAGACCAAAAGGAAGAGAAAAGAATTAAAGAAGAAAAAAAGAGATGGAGGGAGACATGGTAGCAAGAGGGCTATACAGACATGTCTGCCTCTCCAGGCCCTGAGTGTCACTAGGAGAAAACCCAGAGAAGTGGTACAATGCCACCTCTGGGCAAGGGAGTCCCCATCATGGAAAGTGGGCAAAGGGGACATTCACTAGATTTTGGCTTGTGTTTTTTTCATTATTACAGAAAAAAGAGAAAAAAATGAATGAAAACAAAAGGCATAAAATCAGCTGATGCATGAAAAATGAAAAAGTTTGGTAGCTATCTGTCCCACACAGAAAGGTATTTACAAAATGTCCATTGAGCTAGAAAATAGACATGAAGTAAGCATCAGTGGCATGGGGCTGTTGGGGTCACCTTTGGGTGTAGGCACCCCTCTTGGTGGGGGCACAGGTTTTAAAGGGTAGGGGCTTGTGCCAATGTGCCTCTAGTCTGCTACAGCATCCAAGAGCGTTCAACTCATCGGCAATGAAGGGGACAGGCCATGGCTGGCCTAGGATGTGACTGAGTTTGAAGAAGCCAACCCCAGCCAGGCTCCCAAGAGGTCAGCTTGACTTCTTGCCTACAACCCCACAAGAGGCACCCACCACCTGCAGGCAGGTTTTACTTCCTTCCCCACCCCTGTTTCTAGAAGCCTCAGGTTCCTCTTCTGGAGGTCCTTCCCAGAGACACTGACTTCCCTCTTTACACCCCTGGGTGGCCTCTTTTAGGTGTTTCCTGTTCTGTGTCAGCTCTCTTCACAGCCTCCACTTCTACTCATTACCTGACTGTGGCTAGTTTTGAACCTATCCTCTCACTAAAAATATGCCTTCCAAAAGCAGAGGGCCCTGCTTTGATGCCACTAATTTCTCCCCAGCCCGTGAATGAAGCAATGACTCTAGGAATGTCACTAAGGCCCTCCAGCCAATCCAGAAGCCATCAGAAAGCAAAGAAGAGGAATATCTCAACCCTAGTATTGCTACTTGGAAGGGCAACTCAGGCTGGGGAAGCCAGGATGGCGGCTAAGGATGGATATACCTGTGAGGTATACTGCTACCTAAGCCTGTAGCAGGGATTTCACAGGGATCAAACAGAGGAATCTGTACATGTGCAACACAGTGATACCACGAACTTCAGCCTTTTGTTGACAAGGAAAATTAGAAACCTGCCTGCAAGGCCGTGTGTGGGGGCGCATGCCTGTAATCCTAGCACTCTGGGAGGCTGGGGCAGGTGAATTGCTTCACCTTAGGTGTTCGAGACCAGTCTGAGCAAGAGCGAGACCCTGTCTCTAAAAATAGCCGAATGTTGGACCCCGTCTTTAAAAATAGCCAGACATTGTGGCAAGCACCTATAGTCACAGCTAGTTGGGAGGCTAAGGCAAGAGGATCACTTGAACCTAAGAGTTTGAAGTTGCTATGAGCTATGATGATGCCACAGCACTCTACCCACGGTGACAAAGTGAGACTCTATCCTAAAGGAAACAAAAAAAGAGAAAGAAATCTGGGGGCGGTGCCTGTGGCTCAGTGAGTAGGGCGCCAGCCCCATAAACTGAGGGTGGCGAGTTTAAACCCGGCCCCGGCCAAACTGCAACAAAAAATAGCCAGGCATTGTGGTGGGTGCCTGTAGTCCCAGCTACTCGGGAGGCTGAGGCAAGAGAATAGCCTAAACCCAAGAGCTGGAGGTTTCTGTGAGCTGTGATGCCACAGCACTCTACTGACTGCAATAGAGTGAGACTCTGTCTCAAAAAAAAAGAAAGAAAGAAAGGAAAAGAAAGAAAGAAATCTGCCTTCAAAAGAGATGGGTTGAGCAGTCCAGGGTCCATGTGTTCAGGGACTGCTATGCAGCTACAGAAGACAGTGAGAAAGGACCCTGTGCTGCAGAGACTGTGTTTCAGAAGATGTTCTGAGCAAAAAAAAAAAAAAAAGAGGTGGAGGCAGCTCGGTACCTATAACTCAGCAGCTAGACGCTGGCAACATACACTGGGGCTGGTGGGTTCAAACCTGGCCTGGGCCAGTTAACAACAATGACATCTGCAACAAAAAAATAGCTGGGCATTGTGGTGGCTGCCTATAGTCCCAGCTACTTGGGAAGCTAAGGCAAGAGAATCCCTTAAGCCCAAGAGCTTGAGGTTGCTGTCAGCTTTGACACCACGGCACTCTACCAAGGGCGACTTAGTGAGACTCTGTCTCAAAAAAAAGGAAAGAAAAAGAGGTAGAGGTGTCCACGACTATGTCATCATTTATGGTAAAAAGGGGGGAAATACGTGTATAGGTCTCGGGCAAGATAAGGACAGTAATGACAGTAGTGCCTACTGGTGGGGAACTGGGTGGGGAGCGTAAGGGGCGCATCACTGTACATCTGTTTAGAATGAACACAACCCCTATTAACTCACACAGAATATGTGCTGGGCACTGAAAAGGCACCAGCCCTAAGGGAAGGACAGTGATAATTCTCCATTGATGGATAAGAGGTCAGGCTGGGCTCAGGGTCCTCCCACATAGCTACTATCTGGTGATGCCCGCCTTGGTTCAACCCAGATGTTCGTCCCTTGGGTCACCAACTGCTGGAATTCCATACATGCGTCTGAGTAAGTGACTAAGTAATGGGAATAATAAATAAAATCATAATAATAAACCAGGCAGAGTGGCTCACACCTATAATCCCAGCAACTTGGGTGGCTGAGATGGGAAGATACAATGATGCCAGGAGTTAGAGACAAAGCTAGGCAAAATAACAAGACCTCTTCTCTAAAGAAAATAGGGAAAACTTAGCTGGGCATGGTGGTGTACACCTATAGTCCCAGGTACTTGGGAGACTGAGGCAGACAGATCACATAAGCCCAGGAGATCGAGGTTGTAGTGAGCTATGATCGTGCCACTGCACTCTTTGGACTCTATCCTGGGCAATAGGGTGAGAATATGTATTTAAAAAGTAAAACAGGGTGGCACCTGTGGCTCAGTCGGTAGGGTGCCGGCCCCATATACCGAGGGTGGCGGGTTCAAACCCGGCTCCCGGCTGAACTGCAACCAAAAAATAGCTGGGCGTTGTGGCGGGTGCCTGTAGTCCCAGCTACTCAGGAGGCTGAGGCAAGAGAATTGCTTAAGCCCAGGAGTTGGAGGTTGCT
Organism: Nycticebus coucang; assembly: GCF_027406575.1. NCBI lineage: Eukaryota > Metazoa > Chordata > Mammalia > Primates > Lorisidae > Nycticebus > Nycticebus coucang. The sequence goes on along the minus strand of NC_069782.1, from coordinate 64,595,626 downwards.
GTGAGCTGTGTGATGCCACGGCACTCTACCGTGGGCCATAAAGTGAGACGCTGTCTCTACAAAAAAAATAAAAGTAAAACAAAATCACAGTAATAGTAACAGTGATGATTATTAATATTAGCAGGACCAATGTACTGAACCATCCATTTGTCACCAGGCCCTGAATCAAATGCATTTATTACAGCAGAAATAAACATGTACTGAACCCATTTTGCTAAAATGCTATACTAGCCTCAGGCAAATGCCAATTTGAATCATAGCTCTTCAGCACTGCACAGTCTGTGCCACTGCACATGGCAGCCCAAAACCTTTGCCATACCTGATTGAGGGACTTCTGCAAATGTGGGGTACCCATGCGGTCGGCTATGTGCCGGTAGGCCGGATGGGAGAGGAAGAATTTTCTCTCAGCCCCCAGTGCTGCACGGATATCCTTCTTGCCCTCAATGTCCTTCTGGCTGCGGTTCACCACACCAATGTAGCCTGTGGGGGAAGGGGAGTCAGGGAAAGGGCAATGCCATGTGGACCAAGTACACTGGCACGGGACTGGATAAATACAGTTGTAGGAAACAATCCTCATAGGAAAGAGTCACTCATAGATTGGGTCATAATGTGTTATACAGGAAGAATGCAGTGGATACAAATACAGCAAAAGCAGTCCCCAAAAACCAAGGTATGTGCCTAGAGGAAAAAGAGGTCATAACCAGCCTATGCAATGAGAAAATCTTTATAGAAGATGGAAGTCTACAAGCTGAGCTTCAAAGACAAGTAAGAAAAAAAATCTCAAAAACAAAAGCAATGGTGAACAGCTGAATTTGCCAAAAGCTACATCAAAACCCACTATTGCACTTGTCTTTGTGTTTAGCAGGCCTGGGATGGGTTCAAATCTGCCCGCCTTGATGTACGTGGCCAGTGCCCTAACCACTGAACAATAGGTGTCGAGCCTCAAGGGATCCACTTGATTCAGCTTCCTGAGGAGCTGGAACTACAGGTACCTGTCACAGCACTTGGTTAGTTTTTTTCTACTTTTAGTAGAGACAGGGGTCTCACTCTTGCTCAGGCTGGTCTTGAACTCCTGAGCTCAAGCAATGCACCAGCCTCAGCCTACCAGAGTGAGGAGCCACTGTGTGTGAGCCACCACGCGCAGCTAAAATATTTAAGTATTTTAGAAATAAACTAAATAAGAACACTTAGGATGGGTGGCACCTGTGGCTCACTGGGTAGGGCGCTGGCCCCATATACCAGATTCGACCTGGCCTCTGCCAAACTGCAACAACAACAAAAATAGCCAGACATTCTGACAGGTGCCTATAGTCCCAGCTACTTGGGAGGCTGAGGCAAGAGGATTGCCTACCAGGTTCCTCAAACTACGGGCCACGGGCCACACAAGGCAGTGAGATTGTATTTGTTTCCGTTTTGTTCTTTTACTTCAAAATAAGATATGTGCAGTGTGCATAGGAATGTGTTCATAGTTTTTTTTTAAAACTATAGTCCAGCCCTCCAACTGTCTGAGGGACAGTGAACTGGCCCCCTGTTTAAAAAGTTTGAGAAACCCTGGCATAAGCGCAGGAGTTGGAGGTTGCTGTGAGCTGTGATGCCACAGCACTCTACCGAGGGTGATAAAGTAAGACTCTGTCTCTTAAAAAAAAAAAAAAAGAGAGAGAGCAGCGCCTGTGGCTCAAAGGAGTACGGCACCAGCCCCATATGCCAGAGGTGGTGGGTTCAAACCCAGCCCTGGCCAAAAACTACAAAAAAAAAAAAAAAAAAAAAGGTAGCGCCTGTGGCTCAGTGAGTAGGGCACCGGCCCCATATACCGAGGGTGGCGGGTTCAAACTCGACCCTGGCCAAACTGCAACAAAAAAATAGCCAGGTGTTGTGGTGGGCACCTATAGTCCCAGCTACTCGGGAAGCTGAGGCAAGAGAATCACCGAAGCCCAAGAGCTGGAGGTTGCTGTGAGCTGTGACGTCACAGCACTCTACCCAGAGTGACAAAGTGAGACTCTGTCTCTATATTAAAAAAAAAAAAAAGAACACTTAGGGTATGCCAGTTAGGGAACCTGAATCTAATTAGGCCTCTGTCTCGATCCGATTACTGGTTTACAGGGAATGAGAATTGGCCAAATCCTTAATGTGGAACGAGATCCAGTTTTTCCCATAAATAAATGATATAGACAAAACAAAGGGGACAGGAAGGACAAGCATCTGAAAAGAAACAAAGCCAATTATGTGTAAAATGATAACAGTGCCTAGGATATGCTATGCCTCAGGAAGAAATAACAACCACAGGTGAATATATTCAGCACCTTCAATATTAGCTTCATGTTAATAACCACTGAAGCTGCATATTTATTCTCTTTACATTGGGGAAAGTTTGCAAGTGTTCATAATAGGAAGTAATAAAAATATGAATAAATGTTACAAATCCCAGGGAGCTGTTATGAAAGGACAGTCACAAAGGATTAACTGGTAGCTATCTGGAGGAAGTATGGTTGCAGGTCGAATTTAGTTTCCTCTTTTTATATACATGTTTTTATTATTCCAGAAATCAGCAGGTGTTAACTGTACCTGCAGAACAAATATATACAAATCAGAAAAAAGATGCATGTGTTAAAAGGGAAAAACGAGGTAGAAGGGTTTACAATGATATGTAGAAGCAGTCATTTCTCAGCAGCTGGGGAACAGGTGATGGAAACATGCCTGTGTGTGACTCCCAGCATCCGCCAAGGTTTCAGAAACAATAATAACATGCTGCTGGACCCCAGCCTGTCCTTCCTGCCTCCCAAGCACACCCCCATGTGCCCAAAGCCACACCTCTTCTCAAGGGGAGCAACTTGTTCTCCAGGATGTCCCTGGCATCAGTGCCTTCATCCATCAGGTCAAGCTTGGTAATGACACCGATGGTCCGCAAACCTGAAAGAGCCCAGAGGTCAGAGGGTGCCATGAGCCCAAGAGCACAGGCCATTCAGGCTCCAATTGCCCTGCTACTTCTAGGCTGTGCAACCTGGACCACACCACAGTGTCACCTGCTTGGCCCTCAATTTCCTACATGTCAAATGAAGACAGTGACAAGAATGATAACGTGCATCAGAGAGTTGTCTGTGAGGATGAACTTGGTCCGTGGCAAGTGCTCAGTAATGAACATTGGCCACTATTGTCATCATTGTCATTTGTTATTACCAGTAGAAACATCTGATATTGTCAGGAGCAATGTCTTGGAAACACAAATTCTGAGGCAGCTTTGATGGTGTACTCTCCGAGTTTTGTGCAATGTCCCAATGCAATATTTGAACTGGGGGTGACTGTTTCCAGGGCTACCACTCACCCAAATGGCTAAAATTCTACTGGAAATCACACTATCCAACTCTCCTTCATCCTTAGTCATCCAGAGTTAAGGATATCCTCATACGAGAAGCCTCATGCCTGTGGCTCATCCACTCCTCAGGGCTAAGCGCCAGCCTCTATGATAACTACATGCCTGTTCACTGGCTCCCAAGGGAATGAGGCTATTCTTAAAGTGGCCATGCACAAAGAGAACGCCAGTGACTTGGAATCAAGGATTCTAGGCAAGTCCTGTGCTCAGAGGTCCCTGGAAGAGGGCGCTGGGGCTCGGTAGTTACCTTGTGGATCGACCTCCTTGGCTAGTTTGAGGGCATCTGAATTGGCCAAGTCCATGTTGGCAGGCGTGACAGCCAGGATCAGGGTGTTCTCTCGGCTGATGAACTGCAGGATCATGTCCTTGATCTGGTACTCGATGTCTGGGGGCTGGTCCCCCACGGGCACCTTGGTGATGCCCGGGAGGTCAATGAGGGTCAAGTTCAACACTGGGAAGGCAACCAGAGGAAAAGGTTATCAGAGCTGGGGGAAGGGAGGGGCATACAGCCTTGCAGCAATTCATTTCCTCACTCATGTTCCTTGAGCATCAGATCTCAGGATGGGGCCCAGCACTCTGCCTGGAGTATACCTTTAATCTATTATCTCCCTTTCTGGAACTTCACCTTACAGACACCCTGTACCAAATCTAATCCAGTGATAGTTTTTAGTTGTTTGTTTTTAAGAGATGAGGCCTCATTCTGTCACTCAGGCTGGAGTATAGTAGCATCATCATAGTTCGCTGCAACCTCCAACTCCTGGGCTCACGTGATTCTCCTACCTCAACCTCTCGAGTAGCTGGGACTATAGGTGTGCACCACCATGCCTGCCTAATTTTTCAATTTTTTGTTAGAGATGGGGTTTTGCTGTGTTGCCCAGGTTGGTCCTGAGCTCCTGGCCTCAAGGAATCCTCCTGCCTCAGCTTCCCTAGTTGCTGAGATTACAGGTGTGAGCCACTGTGCCTGGCCAGTAATATAGTTTTAAATCAGGACATATGCACACTGGAATCGACCTAAATGACTTAATAAATTGCCATCTTTCAATTTAGCCAAAACCAAGGAACCATTGGAAACAAAGAGATGACAGTATGGTAAGAAACATTCTGAACTATACTCACATAAAAAGGAGACATATGTAATTTTTATGTTATGCCACAATTTGAGTAAAAGTGATGATAAATACATATACAATATACATGTATATATGCATCATCATCAGATGAACATGAAATAATATGCAATAGGCTCAGCACCCGTAGCACAGTGGTTACAGCGCCAGCGACATACACAGAGGATGGCGGGTTCCTGTAGTCCCAGCTACTTGGGAGGCTGAGGCAAGAATTCGAGGTTGCTGTGAGCTGTGATACCACAGCATTCTACTGAGGGCAACATAGTGAGACTCTGTCTCAAAGAAAAAAAAAAAGAAATATTATGCAACAAAAATAGAAGTGGCAGGCTCAGCGGCTAGGGCACCAGCCACCTACACCAAAGCTGGTGGGTGTAAATACAGCCCGGGCCTGCCAAACGACAACTACGACCAAAAAATAGCTGGGCATTGTGACAGGCGCCTGTAGTCCCAGCTACTTGGGAGACTGAAGCAAGAGAATCACTTAAGCCCAAGAGTTTGAGGTTGCTGTGAGCTATGATGCCATGGCACTCTACCCAGGGTGACAGCTTGAGACTCTGTTTCCCCCGATCCCCCCCGAAAAAAAAAATGTGTGTGTGTGTGTGGCAGAATGGGTTGTTGCTGTATACAGGGAGTTCCTGAGTTACAAACATCCAAGTTACATACAACTCACACTTACTAACAGAGGCTATTACAGTTAGTCTATGAGTTACAAACATCCAACTGACGACTCACACATAAAAATAGAGGCTATTTCAGTCAGTAAGTATATGTACCTATTTCAACTTAAATACAAATTCAACTTAAGAACAAACCTATGGAACTGGCTCAGTGCCTGTAGCACGGTGATTAGGGTTCTAGCCACATACACCAAGGCTGGCGGGTTCAGCCCCAGCCGGCTAAAAACGACAACTGCAACAAAAAAATAGCTGGGCACTGTGGCAGGCTCATGCAATCCCAGCTACTTGGGAAGCTGAGGGAAGAGACTCGCTTAAGCCCAAGAGTTTGAGGATGCTGTGAGCTATGACACTCAGCACTCTACAGAGGGTGATAAAGTGAGACTCTGTCTCAATTAAAAAGCAAACAAAAAAAATTCTAGGAACCTATCTCATTTATAACCTGAGGACTGTCTGTACTCTCCTGGACATTTTGAACTTTGAGCTATGTGCTGGCATTACTTATTCCAAAATCAATTTTAAAATTTATCACAAGAGACAGGCTCAGTGGCTCCCACCTGAAATCCCAGCACTTTAGGAGGCCAAGACAGGAGGATTTCTTGAGCTCAGGAGTTCAAGACCAGCCTGAGCAAGGGTGAAACCCTGGGTTCAGCACCTGTTACTCAGTGAGTAGGGCACCAGCCACATACACTGAAGGTGGCGGGTTCGAGCCTGGCCCGGACCTGCTAAACAACAATGGCTACTGCAAACAAACAAACCAAAAAATGGCCGGATGTTGTGGTGGGTGCCTGTGGTCCCAGCTACTCGGGAGGCCAAGGCAAGAGAATCGCGTAAGCCTAAGAATTTTCGGTTGCTGTGAGCTGTGACACTATAGCACTCTATTGAGGGCAACATACTGAGATACTGTCTCAAAAAAAAAAATAAAAATAAGAGTAAGGGGCAGCACCTGTGGCTTAAACGAGTAGGGCGCCAGCCCCATATGCTGGAGGTGGCAAGTTCAAACCCCAGCCCCAGCCAAAAACTGAAAAAAAAAAAAAAAAAATAATAATAAGTCCCCGTCTCTACTACAAACTAGCCGGGCTCTTATATTCCCAGCTACTCAGGAGACTGAGGCAGGAGGATCACGTGAGCCCAAGAGTTAGAGGTTGCTTAAGCTATGATGCCACGGCACTCTACCCAGGGTGACAGAGTAAGACTCTGCCTCAAAAAATAAGTAAATAAATAAAAATGAAAAGGAGTGAATATAGCTGCACTCTGCCCCAGTCCTCACCACTCCCAACGGTCTCTCTGGCATGCTGCAGCTTCACAGAACCACGACAGAGTCTTAGTGTACTACGCACCTATCACACGTGGGCACATATGGATGTCGTGTGTGTATGAAGCAGTGAAGGACAATGGAAGGTGGCCTATTGTTAGTGGGTGGGCAGAGGCTACCCATGGCTGGCAAAGAGTAAGTGATAGCCTCCAGCCTGCACTCCCTACCATGTGGTGAGTAGACCCGTAAGTTGATGGGTACGGGGGAGATGCCTTTGTTGGTCCCCGTGACTCTGTCAGTCTCCGCCTCAATCTCCTGCCGGACTTCATCAAAGTCTGTAAACTTTTTGGACTTGCAGTGCAAAAACTCGGCATATTCTGAAAAGGGAAGAGAGACACTTGTGGTAAGAGAAGTGGTCTTATTGCACGTGGGGAGGCAAGTATGTGGACTTCTGAGAGCAATGCTGTGACAAGCAGAAAAAGCCAACAATCAGTCAGTCACTCTAGGAACTTGCAGAGCAAGAGATTCACTTTCATGACAAATATTTGAGGGTGGTCTCCCAGACTCACCTCATACTGCAAAGACTCAGTTTTCACAGAACAGGTACTCTTATGCACCATTTTGCAAACTACGGCATATTATTTTAAGTCAGGAAAAGAAAAACAATGGGTACGTGTGAGAAATATTTATTCTTCTTTTTTCATCTATTCTTTTCTTTGATGAAAAGAATACCCAAGTAAATATTGGATGTATTACCCAGAGAGAGAATAAGTACATTTGATACAGCTTCTGCCTCGGTGTTTACATGCAGCCATGGTGATATTTATGTACTGCGCGGTGAAATGAACCTCCTTTACAGTGGGTCCTAGTGATAGGAGACAGAAGTTGTAGTCCTAGTGGGACTGTTCCAGCTCAACAAGACACCCAGCAGCACGTCCATGGAGCAAAGGGAAGGGGGCACCCCTGCCGGCCTCACCACAGCCCATCCAGATGCCTGGAGTTCCTCCTTCCCCTTTTGGCTGTTCAAGAGGACCTCCCACCTAGATATAACCTCTCAGGTGAAATGCTTTCTAGATAGAGTTCAAGTGGATCTAAGAGCCTGGGGGTGTCTGAAAGCCAACGAAGTCTGAGATAAAGTAACTGACAAGGCAGTGTGGGTTCCATCAGCAACCCCAAGAAACCTAGTCCCGGAACACTACTGCAGGGTGATGTAGACACCAGACACTGCGGGCAGAGGTGCCGCATGTCACGGTATTCACTGTGCAATGCCTCAACTTGTCCAGATGGCTCATTTTTTCACAGCAAAATACTGGGGGAGTAGGGTAAAGGGTCCTAAAGGCTCAGAGGTCACAGTTCTCACAGTGATGCTAGGAAGAAGAGGGAAGTAAGTCCTGCTGGCAAAGAAGCCAGAGAACTGGCTGCTGCGGAGATGCAAAGATGTGCCTTGCTGTCATTTCCAAGAGTAAAACACTGGAAATAGCCTTAATGTCCACCAGGAGGAGACAAAGTGATATGAACAGCACAGCTATACCCAAAGCCGCCCCATAGGCAAAGTGGGAGATGGACTCCTGATATGCAGGAACCTGCCAGGTCTAGAATCTACCCAAAGGTGTAAGGAGACAAAAAAAATCCCTTGTTACACATAGAGGTTCCCCACCTCATCACTAACTAACTCAATAACCTAACTGTGGCCAATGTTGAGGCCTTTCTCACTCTGGCCAGGCCCTGCAGAGTCCCATGTGTCCCTCCCTAGCAGGTAAGCTTCTCTGTCATCCCCTTTTCAATGATGAGGAAACTGAGTCCCAAAAAGGTAAAGTTACATGGTCTGAGTTCAGTGATGAAGCTGTAACAAGTCAGATGTTCTGGTTCTGAGTAGGGGCTTTCAAGCCAGACAACTCCTGTGAGGCCACAGAAAGGGTCTCCGCCTCACTGAAATTCTGCTGTAGGGTCAGGGAGTCGCAGCTCAGCTCACTGAGGTCCATGTCCAGCATGGGAAGGGCCACGTAGGGCAGAGGCAACAGGGACACCAGGATCTCCACCGTATAGCTAGCCCTGCTATCAGCTGACCCAGTTCCCAAGGACAGTCACTTTCCAGCCCTTCATCCGGACAAGAGGAAACACTCAGCTGCTCTTCCTGTAGCAGCCACTAAAAATGGAACATCTCCCCAACCCCCACAGCAAACCTCAGTTCTCTCCTGGCTCTAGGCCCTAGGTCCAGCCCCCACGAGACCAACCCCTTCAAGGAGAGCAGGGGGACATAGGGACTGTGGCTGGGACATAGACCTTCTCCCCCACAGGATGGTGCCCTACCAGGCCTGGTATGTGGAAGGCCTGGCTCTACCTTCTCCACCTCCTAACCGCCTCCTCTTCCAGGGCAGCTTTCCCTACCTGCATCTTGGCCTCTATCTCCATCAGAGCTGGGTCACTGCAGATCATACTGATGGGGCCAGAACCTGTGTGCTACAGAATCCCAGAGCCCTGCGTGTGCTTGCAGCAATACTGAGGAAGTTATGAATTCAGTTCACAGCCGGAGAGCCCACCTAAGTCTCTGCCTATGATGTATAAAATGGGCATCACAACAGTGCCTGAGTGAGAACTTAATGAGTCGACACCTGCCCAGGAAGAGTAGAAGCCTGCACTGCCACCATCTGAGCAGGCACAAGACTCCAAGGGCACTATCATTACCCAAACTCACACAGGAGGGAACCCAGACAGGGAAAACCACTCTTGCAAGGCACATAGCATGCCTACCACATGCTGTAGGTCTTGACCTAAAAGTCCCCCTTCCCACAGCAACTGCTCCACCTGGCTCTTCTTCCCCCCACAACACATATTACCATCTGATAGAGGGTGAGTGTTACCAACGTATATATTTTTTGTCGGTGCAAACTACCCACACCCCTGAAGGTCAGTGCCACCAGTCAGAGATGCTGGTCCGCCTTGTTCACTGCTGTGTCCCCAGAGGCACAATTAAGTGGCCAAATGGAGATGTGGCCTGCCTAGTGGCTATAGGCTTTGGGGAAGCATTTATAACCCCTGCCCTATGAGCCGGATATTACTGTCTGGTCTGGAAAAGAGCCTCAAAGATGTTCACACCATTCTCTGAGGCAGAGACTGGGAATGGAGAGAACCATTTGCCTAGCCTCAAACCACATGCTGGTCCAGGGAGGACATGCAGTGCCAGAACCAGGCAGTCAAACCCACAGCTGGGCTGTGGACCCTGTACCCTCTCCATGTACCGCATGCAGGCCAGGAATGGGTAGAAAGCAGGAAAGGCAGGTGACCTGTTCATCATCTCCCCTCCTAGATCCTCCTCTTCCTGCTTGCCAACCTTTGTACATGGGTAAATGATAAAGAGGAAAAGGTTAAAAAAATAGGAGAAGGTGGGCGGCGCCTGTGGCTCAGTCGGTAAGGCGCCGTTCCCATGTACCGAGGGTGGCGGGTTCAAACCCGGCCCTGGCCAAACTGCAACCAAAAAATAGCCGGGCGTTGTGGTGGGCGCCTGTAGTCCCAGCTACTCGGGAGGCTGAGGCAAGAGAATCGCTTAAGCCCAGGAGCTGGAGGTTGCTGTGAGCTGTGTGAGGCCACGGCACTCTACCGAGGGCCATAAAGTGAGACTCTGAGAAGGTGCCAGAAAGCCACAGCTTCTTCCCTAGCATGTCAGTGGGCAACAGAACCATACCCTAATGTGCCCAAGAAAGCCCAAGAGCTGACCAAGCCTGTCCCCCAACTGCCTGCCTTTCTTTACTGGGCTCCTTAGCACTGTGAAAGTGTATCCTGGATTCCAGGGTCAAGTCCGAGGTTTAAAAGGCTGCTGACTCCCTTAATGCCAGACCTCGCCCCTTCTCCACTTGGCACCCTCCATGGCTCCCACTTCAACCAGAGTAAAAGACAAAATCTTCAACATGTGCCACAGACTGTAAAATTCCCTCCTCCCCAACTTCTGAGTTCATTTCACTCTACCCTTCTCAGCTCGCAACCCCTCTCAGAAGTGGCAAACTTTTCTCATGTCCCAGGGATACTCTGGGTCCAAGAAATCCATGGCAGGGGCAGGGGTTGCCCACTGGCCAAGTTCCCTTTTTTTGCCCAGGCTAGAGTGCTATGGTATCACAGCTCACAGGAGCTTTAAAATCCTGGGATCAAGTGATCCTCCTTCTTCAGCTTCCTGAGTAGCTGGGACTACAGGCAGCCATCACAATGTTTAGATCTTCTGTTTTTAATAGAGAAAGGGTATTGGTCTTGCTCAAGGTGGTCTCGAACTCCTGAGATCAGGCAATCCACCTGCCTTAGCCTCCCAGTGCTAGGATTACAGGTGTGAGCCACTGTGCCCGGCCTATGCCTTACTTTCTGTGGGAGGAGAATAAAAACATGAGAATGGCTGTAAGTCCTAGCCTAGGGCTCAAATGCTAGAGGTGACTTTTGTTAACAATCCACTGGCTCCAAGAATAAGTCAGAAGCCTTAAGGATGAGCTCCCTTGTCCCCAACAGGCATAGTCAAGCCACTCAGCCAGAGTCACCACAAGTTCTGCTTGTCCTGGTCCCTACTGCCAAGCTGCCCCCTCCCTCCCTGCCAATCTCCCTAGCTGCAGCATTTGCAGATAACAAAGCCAACTCCTCTGGTCCCTGGGACAACACCAAAGCAGTCTGACAGCGACACACCCTGCCCTCACTGCCACTCTGCACTCCAAGCCAGGAAGGCTCCCTGGGGAAAGGATCAGTCCGGGTCCCCTCTGGGAGGCTCTCAGCCAACATGTAATCAGGCCCTGGGGACTCCGTGGGACCCAGCCCAGGGTATGCAGCAGGAATAAAGGAATAAACTGGGCACTTGGCCAGCAGCTGCACGGCCAAGCTGGGGGAGCCAGACACCCTTACTCACCATAGGGGTTCCCAACTCATCCTAACTGTGGATTCAGTGTCTGCACTTGTGCCTTTTGCTAGAGAAAGGTTCTGTCCTCCCTCCAAGCCAGTGTCCCTCTACTAAAGCCAGAGTTGCCACTGCCAGAGGTCAGGGACTTGGTTTAAATTACCGTTCTCCTGGCGGCGGCGCCTGTGGCTCAGTCGGTAAGGCGCCTGCCCCATATACCCGAGGGTGGCGGGTTCAAACCCGGCCCCGGTTAAATTGCAACCAAAAAAATAGCCGGGCGTTGTGGCGGGCACCTATAGTACCAGCTACTCGGGAGACTGAGGCAAGAGACTCACTTAAGCCCAGGAGTTGGAGGTTGCTGTGAGCTGTGTGATGCCACGGCACTCTACCCAGGGCCCATAAAGTAAGACTCTTGTCTCTACAAAAAAAAAAAAAAAGAAAAAATTGCCGTTCTCCCCATACACAGTAGGTACGTGATACAAGTTTATGAAACAACCTAGTACAAAGCATTACGTGCTGGCCAGGTGCAGTGGCTCACGTCTATAATCCCAGCACTCTGGGAGGTCTAGGCAGGTGGATGCTGGAGCTCAGGAGTCAAGACCAGATTGAGCAAGAGTAAGACAACACCTGACTATAAAAAGAACAACAGGCTCGGTGCCTGGCAGCTAGGGCGCCAGCCATATACACAGGAGCTGGGAGGTTCAAACCCAGCCTGGACCTGCCAAACAACAATGTAAACTACAACCAAAAAATAGCCGGGCGTTGTGGCGGGCACCTGTAGTCCCAGATATTTGGGAGGCTGAGGCAAGAGAATTGCTTAAGCCCAAGAGTTTGAGGTTGTGAGCTGTGATGCCAGGGCACTCTACTCAGGGCGACAGCTTAAGACTGTCTCAAGCAAAAAAAAAGAGAGGCTCGGTGCTTATGGCTCAAGCGGCCAAGGCACCAGCCACATACACCTGAGCTGGTGGGTTCAAATCCAGCCTGGGCCTGCCAAACAACAATGACAGCTGCAACAACAACAACAAAAAAAATAGCCCAGTGTTGTGGCAGGCACCTGTAGTCCCAGTTACTTGGGAGGCGGAGGCAGGAGAATCACTTGAGCCCAGGAGTTGGAGGTTGCTGTGAGCTGTGAAACGACAGCATTCTACCCAGGGCAACAGCTTGAGGCTCTGTATCAAAAAAACAAACAAAAAAAAAAAAACCTGTAGTCCCAGCTACTCGGGAGGCTGAGGCAAGAGAATCGCCTAAGCCCAGGAGTTGGAGGTTGCTGTGAGCTGTGTGAGGCCATGGCACTCTACCAAGGGCCATAAAGTGAGACTCTGTCTCTAAAAAAAAAAAAAGAACAGGGTGGCGGGTTCAAACCCGGCCCCGGCTGAACTGCAACCAAAAAATAGCCGGGCGTTGTGGCAGGTGCCTATAGTCCCAGCTACTCGGGAGGCTGAGGCAAGAGAATCGCTTAAGCCCAGGAGTTGGAGGTTGCTGTGAGCTGTATGATGCCATGGCACTCTGCCAAGGGCCATAAAGTGAAACTCTGTCTCTACAAAAAAAAGAACAACAACAAAAAAAGCCAAACATTGTGGCAGGCATCTGTAGTCCCAGCTATTCGGGAGGCTGAGGCAAGAGGATCACCTGAGCCCAAGAGTTTGAGGTTGCTGTGAGCTATGACATCATTGCACTCTACAGAGGCGACAAAGTGAGACTCTATTGCAAAGGAAAAAAAAATAAAGAAAACGCAAAGCATTATGTGCTGGTAGGGTGAAGTGGCTCACACCTATAATCCTAGCAAGCACTCTGGGAGGCTGAGGTGGGTGAACTGATTGAACTTAAGAATCTGAGACCAGCCTGAGCAAAAGTGAGACCCTGTCTCTAGTTAAAAATGGAAAAAGTACCCAGGCATTGTGGTGGTGCCTATAGTCCCAGCTACTTGGGAGCCTGAGGCAGGAGGATCATTTGAGCCCAAGAGTTTGAGGTTGCTGTGAGCTATGATGCCACAGCACTCAACTCAGGGTGACAAAGTGAGAGTCTGTCTCAAAACAAACAAACAACAAGCATTATGTGCTCTAGCCTAGAAAGATATTACCCCTGTGATCCCCAAGTGGGTCCCCACTGTGCTAAACAGCTGATCCTCCATGCAGGGCCCTTAGAGAAGAGAGTCAAAAGTACATGTTGCCACCTTCTTGGGGTCAGGCCATGTGGGGCACTTTCAAGCCTGGGACTCTCCCATTTTGAAGGTACTTACAGAGACCAACTTGGTCAGAAGATGGCCCTCCCTTCCCTAAAGGCAGACCTGTCAGGCGCCTGCTGGCATTTCTTAAGAATTTCAAAATGCTCATGTTCTGCTGGGAATACCTGACTCCTGCCCATCTGGCACACAGCATTAGTCAGGGAGGTTTCTCCCAAGTGTCAGCACCAGGAGGGCAAGGATGTCCACCTTTTTTGCCTGCAGAAGTCCTGGTACCCACATAAGAAGAGAGGGAAGGGGCGGCACCTGTGGCTCAGTAGGTAAGGCGCTGGCCCCGTATACCGAGGGTAGCGGGTTCAAACCCGGCCCCGGCCAAACGGCAACCAAAAAATAGCCGGGCGTTGTGGCGGGTGCCTGTAGTCCCAGCTACTCGGGAGGCTGAGGCAAGAGAATCGCTTAAGCCCAGGAGTTGGAGGTTGCTGTGAGCTGCGTGAGGCCACGGCACTCTACCAAAGGCCATAAAGTGAGACTCTGTCTCTACAAAAAAAAAAAAAAAAAAATCCCAATGTAAAAAAAAAGGAGAGGGAAGGAGTGCGTAGTAGGGTGCCTCGTGGCTCACTGACCTAGCAACACTCACTTTCCCCATGATGAAAGGAGACAATACAGACCCCAGTGCCAGGGCTCCCCTAAGAATACAGTGAAATTCCACAGGTTGCCCACAAGCAGCTTAGCTGTCCATCTTGAGGAAATTCAAGAGGCTACCCTGGGGGTTCTAGCACTTTCCACAGAGGGGCTATGTCTTGGATCATCCTCCCTCACTCCCACCCCAGCAAAAGCAGAATGATAACCACTGATGGTAGGGAGACAGTATCTGTCTTCCCCAAACCTGGCACTGGTAGGTGTACCCAGGAGGAACAGCTCAGACGCAGCAGGGACACCCCAAGGGCCACAATATCCAATTGCTCATGCAGTACTTTTCAGAACCTGCAGCCAATCAAGCATGGGGCGCAACACACAGCACTTTCTATGTTTGTTTGGCCTTCAAGCTCTCTCTGATCTGAGATAAATCATGAACATCTCCTAGTCTAGGCCACATTGCATTTGGGAAGGTGACAGCCCCTTGGCTGGCATCACAGCCATCCCCCAGCCTGACACACAGCAGCTTGGTTTCCTCTTCCAGGAATAGGGCTGTGGATAGAGTCTGTCAGGATTCTAGAAGAGCTCTGCCAGAGCCAGGCTCACAGACTCACTGAGGGAAGGTGCTGAATAAGGTAACTCTGCCCACTTCCTGTCCACTAGGTGAGAGGTGACATAGCAGCCCTTAGCGGCTCCTCAGGTGGCACTTACTGGTGCAAGGCCCTGTGCAGGCAAAAAAAGGTAGGCATCCCTGACACTTGGGAGAGACCATTAATAAACCACAAGAGCAGGATGATGTCACATGACATGTGCTACAGGGGAACAAAAGCAGAGTGACCTGGTTGTGGTGCAGATGGGCGTCACCTAGTAGAGAAGGAGGAAGACTGGGCCAGAGTGTTCCAGGTAGGGAGCACAGTGACCACAAAAACCTGAGATGGAGACAGACAAGCTGGGCCAGAGCATCAGGATGGAGATGGTGGCTGCAGCTAGGGACCCGGAGGAGGCGAGGTCCCAGGGATCAGAAAAGCCCAGTCAGGGCCATAAAACCATGAGAAGCAGCCGGGATCAAATTGTGAATCCAGTGGGAAGTCTAGAAGTCAATCCTGACATTTCTTCGCTGGTTGGGTGAGCAAAGTCAAGGTTAAGGCAGTGGGTGGGGTACTCATGAGGCCCCCTCATCCACATTCCACATAGAATACTGACTAGTACCCAGGGCTTAAGAAGCTCAGAGTTCATCTACAGGCCACCAAACATCCTAGAGGTTGTGGTTAGCTGAGGTTTTTAGGTAATTTTTAAACTAAGCTGGTTATGGGGCGGCGCCTACAGCTCAGTGCGTAGGGCGCCAGCCACATATACCGAAGGTGGCAGGTTCAAACCGGGCCCCAGCCAAACTGCAACAAAAAAATAGCTGAGTGTTGTGGTGGGCGCCTATAGTCCCAGCTAGTCAGGAGGCTGAGGCAAGAGAATTGCCTAAGCCCAGGAGTTGGAGGTTGCTGTGAGCTGTGACACCACAGCACTCTACCAAGGGCGATAAAGTGAGATTCTGTCTACAAAAATAAAAATAAACTAAGCTGATTATGTGTAATGGTTCACTGAGACCACTCTGAACAAGTGGAGTCAGGAATCACCGGATGTCACAGGAGTCAGAAAGGTGCACCCAGGCCTTGCCTCTAGGGCGTGGTCTTTGGACTCCAACCTCACAGGAGGAAGCAGGCACACCACAGCCAAATAGGGTTCCATGCCCATAAAGAAGGCACTGTGTGGGCGGCGCCTGTGGCTCAGTGAGTAGGGCGCCAGCCCCATATGCCGAGGGTGGCGGGTTCAAACCCAGCCCCGGCCAAACTGCAACCAAAAAATAGCCGGGCGTTGTGGCGGGCGCCTGTAGTCCCAGCTGCTCGGGAGGCTGAGGCAAGAGAATCGCGTAAGCCCAAGAGTTAGAGGTTGCTGTGAGCCGTGTGACGCCACGGCACTCTACCCGAGGGCGGTACAGTGAGACTCTGTCTCTACAAAAAAAAAAAAAAAAAAAAGAAGGCACTGTGATCACACCCATTTTACAGGGGTGAAGGAAACCAAGGCACAGTGATAGAAGTTACTTGCCCAGGTCTCTGGCCAGCAAAGGGTGGCAGCCTGGCTCCAAGTTCAGTCACCAAGAGCCAGCTTAATGAATTTTCAATCTCTAGGAATAACACAGCCCCATGTAACCCTAGGGCCCCGTAAGCCCAGCAGTCAGAGTTCCACTATGTACCCATCATTCCCCCCTCCTATTAGTAGGACCACCCACCCACCTGCCCCTGCTCAAGTGCCTCTGCTGTTTAGTGCCTGGTCTAGAGGTAACCCTAGACTGCCCTTCACACACTCACACTCTCACACACACATACAAACATTCCTGATACTGCCTGGGCCAGGCCCAATCACCTCTTGCCTGGTGCCACACCAATCTCTCTACCTCTCCTTACCCCTATCCACCCTGCCTCTGTTCCTTTCCCCAACCGTCTCTCCTGAACACAGCAGCCAGAGGGCTGAGCTGGTCTCTCCCTGAGAGGGACTTGATGTGGGGAGCTGTGAGCTAGGAGCCATATAGGGCGGGGGGGTGTCACACACATGTGGAACTCTCCCTACACCCCCTACACGACCCAACAGGATCCAACTATGTGTTCACCTCCACCGGGGTTCCACCCCATCCCCAATGGCCCCCACAACTTTAGTAACTACTCCTGCCACCTCTAAGGTGCCTGGCCTTGGCATTGGCCCCCAAGGTTATTCTCCACTAGCAGCCATAGGGATCTAGTCAAGATACACCTGAGCCCAAGGCCATGTGTCTCTAGAGTGGGCTCAAGGCAGGGCTTTAAAGACAACACTCCCATGTGCCCTCAGGCAAGTGTCAAGGAAGCCCCAACTCCCTCAAAGGTGGGAATGTGAGGAATAGAGATTTACTCCTCTGGTACCTAGCAGGTGCTCCTACCCTTGGTGCCCAGCCAGCAGAGGCTCTTCACAAGATTCTCTCCCCGTGTCTCCTTGTTTTTTTTTTGGTTGCAATTCAGCCGGGGCAGGGTTTGAACCCGCCACCCTCGGTATATGGGGCCGGCGCCTTACCGCCTGAGCCACAGGCGCTGCCCTTGTCTCCTTGTTTTAAATAACATGGTCTTCAGGGCAAGGCAGGCACCATTATCCTCACTGTCACCAGCAGCAGTCTCTCCCTTGAAGCCAGGATTGGAACCCGAGCAGTCTTAGCTCTCCCACTTCCCTGCCCCCAGCAAGGGCAAGCTTTCTCAGGGTGGCTAAGGACCAGCAGCCTTGGCAGCGTCACAGTGGAACTCATTAAAAATGTAGATTCTCAAGATCATTCCCCAACCAGCTGAATGAGAAACAGAAACCCATGTGGGCCGAGCTCCAAAGCATCTGAAATCCCCTGCTCTGCCCTACCCCTTTCTATCAAAAAGGACTGGACAACTGCCCTCAGGGGAAGCAGCCACCCTGGCTGGGCCCTGGCCTATGACACAGCACAGCTCACAAGGAAGAGGCACCTATCAGTGCTGGCTCTCCCTGAGGCCACGCCCACCCACGAAGGACCAAGGTGGGAAGACTGGGCAGGGCATGACTGAGGCCAGATCTGTCTGGGTAGAGATCCCAGATCTGTGGCCCCTGTGGAAACTTGGGTAACCTAGCTAAGCCTCAGTTTCCCCATGTGCAAAACAGGGGTGTGCCAGGTGCCTCTGGCAATTATTTATCAGCGCTTAAAGGACAGATTGGCACACAATGAGTGCTGATATTCCAGGGCAGTGGGGAAGTGTAGGGAGACCCTCCTGACTCTGGAGAAAAGAAGCCATGCCCCCCACCTGCCACTCCCAGCTTCTGGCCCCAGATGCTTTCTGAGGAGGCCCAAGTGAGTTTTGGGCTGGGACACATGGCCACCTCAAGTCAGCCTTGTGTAAGAATACAAATAAACTGAGGCTGAGGAGAGAGTAGGAAAAAGCCCATATATGGGTCACTTTGTGTTGAGTGGGCTGGGTCTCTCCCAACAGTCAATGCCTATTAATCAGAGATGGTGGGAAGGTTGCTCTTATGAAAAAAGAAAGTGAATGACCAATGAGTGTAGTGCAGAGGAGCTATAAGACTAGCCAGATTTCTGAAGACAACTGAGAGCATATTGAGTAGACACTGGGACTCAGAAAACATACAGGAATGACTCCTGTTCTTTGACATGTGGCTCTGACAATATAGGATAGTGTCCTTATTGCACAAGGAGGTACACTTAAGCACTCAGAATGGACATATCACCATGTCTGCTCCTGAATTTGAAAGGGTTCAGCAAAAATGTGTCATCTATGGGATATGGAAAAATAATTACAGCACCTGGCATCCTGGCCACAGTTGAGGGCCTGTGGGGTGTGTGTGGGGAGGTGTTCACTGAGCTGTTTTTCAACTTCCCCAGGCAGGTGAAACATGAATTCAAACCCAAACTACTGCCCAAAATCCAAGTTCCACCCTCAGGCCTGGATCGTCTGGGGCACAAAGTCCACCACGTTCGTTTCCAACTGTAGCCGTGGGCTGCGCCACCATACCTGTTTTTGAGAAGATGAGCTGTAGAACAAGAGGCCGCCGGGTGACAATTCCTGAACCACGGGGAAGGAAGTCCCTGTGAAGGGGGAAAGGGACAGAAATTACTCACAAGTCCTGAGCAGGGGACAGGAAGTGTGACCACACATGGTGCAGCAACTCAGTCTTGCAATTTGGATGACCTCAACAATAACACCAACCCTAGCTGGGCCCTGGGGAGCTCTCTGGTCTTGGAAGGTCTGGGTTAAAGGTCACAGCCAATGGAACTACTTCCCTCAGTACCCCAGTACTCTCAGGGCCATTTTACTTCAGAAGGATCTGGACAATCTCGCCCACATTCAAGAGATAAATCCCTTTCATACATGCATAAAATCAATATAATGTCGTATGTATGACATAAAAGTGAAATAAAACTAGTTAATGGCAACATATGATGTCTATGTCCAAAAATGATACATTATAAGAGTCAGAAGGCAAATCAGAACAGGAACCAATGGCAGACAGAGGGCAGAGAGCTTTCTGGGGTGATGAAAATGTTCTAAAACTGGACCGTGGTGATGTTTTCTAAAATTTGTGGCAAATATATTAAAAATCACTTTTTTTAAATGGGCGAATTTCATACTATGTAAATAACCCCTTAATAGAGCTGTTTAGGAAAAATATATCCCGTGCAAGGTTTGGTGCAGTGGTGTGTGCTTGTAGTTCCCAATACTCAGGAAGGAGGATCACTTAGGCCCAGGAGTTCAAGTCTACCCTGGGCAACATAGCAAAACCTCAATCCCATTTTTTTTTTTTTTGTAGAGACAGAGTCTTACTTTATGGCCCTCGGTAGAGTCCCGTGGCCTCACACAGCTCACAGCAACCTCCAACTCCTGGGCTTAAGCGATTCTCTTGCCTCAGCCTCCCGAGTAGCTGGGACTACAGGTGCCCGCCACAATGCCCAGCTATTTTTTGGTTGCAGTTTGGCCGGGGCCGGGTTTGAACCCGCCACCCTCGGTATATGGGGCTGGTGCCTTACCGACTGAGCCACAGGCGCCGCCCTCAATCCCATTTTTAAAATCCTATGTACCACATATTTCACAATGGAAATGCTACCAGGCACAGACACCCTAGAAGACAGGAAACAGGCCTGCACCAACTTAGTGGTGAAAACGCCTGTATTCTGGCAAGCAGGAAGAACAATAGCCATTCCATGTCATGAGAAGGAAAATGAAAGTGTCCAGCCAGACACTGAAATAGGATCTGTGTTATCAGAATACCTTGAAACCTCACAAGGGACACTGTTGTTTCATATGAAATGGCAAAAGGTGGGCGGTGCCCGTAGCTCAGTTGGTAGAGTGCCAGCCACATACACCCAGGCTGGCAGGTTTGAACCCGGTCCAGGCCAGCAAAATGACAACTGCAACAAAAAAAATAGCCAGGCATTGTGGCAGGTGTCTGTAGTCCCAGCTACTCCAGAGGCTGAGGCAAGAGGATCAAATAAGCCCAGGAGTTTGAGGTGGCTGTGAGCTAGGCTGACCCCACAACACTCTAGCCTGAGCAACAAGACTCTTGTCTCAAAAAAAAAAAAAGGCAAAAGTTTCTAGGCTCAAGAAATTTCAAACAGTATTTGTACCTAGATGGATGTTTGGAGGACAAATGAGTATTGGGCAGATATGTCACCCCCCCCACATAGCAAGACAGTGTTCCAGGTCCCCCACCAAGTGCCACTGGCAGTACTGTCCCTCCTGAGCAGGAGGGTAGCCCTACCAGTGTTGGGAATCTTTGATGAGGGCCCTGGAGGGTCTTGGGAGATGGTTCCCTGGGAGAGTAGTAAGTATGGGACAGGGGCACAGATGCACTCTTGCCACACACATTGCATCATGGGGTTCCCATCTCATAAGCTGCTTCTATAGCACTTCCTCTGGCTGGGTGCATGGATGACCACCCAAAGTCTCAAGGGGCTTGAGGCCCCACCTGTGCAATAAGGGGATCTTGATGGGTGACAGGGCTCTGAGGGCCCCCACAGGAGCAGCCTAGAGTAAACATGATGGGGAGATGGGGATGGCAGGGCTGGGGATTATAATCAGGTAACCTGGTCATCATTCCTAGAGCAAGGCCATTAAGTGGGATTTAGGGACAGCCAGGGGTGACTGCACTGACTCAGGGGAATAATGACAGGGGCCAGATCAAGGGATGGCAGGTACGGATATGGAAGGCAGAGGACTAACCCTGGATAGATCTGGGGTGGCTCAGGAGGTGCACAGCAATGACCTAAGAACAGGCTGGATGGAGAACAGGCTAGGATGGGAGGACCCGAGATGAGGGAGAAGCCCTGAAGAGAACCTTTACGGGGTAAAGCCCTGGCCTCTCCAGTCCTGATGTCCTCAAAATGTGTTCCCAAGAATGACAAAGAGCGGAAGGCACTGCCTGCCCTACATCGAACATGTCATACCACATGCGCCACTTCAACCTCCTGAGCTGTGCTTTCCTCCTGGCAGCCTCCTGTATGGCCAATGAGGAGATGGAGCCATGGGGAGACCATATGATGTAGCCAAGCCATACACTCCAGGTTCCCCCAAGAGAAGACACACATTTATCCCTACCTCCTCAGCACCTGGGAGGTTTGGAAACACAGAGGATGTGGATGCAAAGAACACATACTATGGAAGGAAGAAGGTGGGGTGCTGAGAGTGGTCGAGCAGGGTTCCCTAAGAAGAGGGGATGGGGCAGCAAGACATGCAATCATGAGGCAGAATGAGGGAAAGACCAAGGAGGCCACATGGGGTCACCAACCTCAAAGTTGGCTTGTCGCCATAGCCCTCAGCAAAGGGGGCATCCCTGTTTCTCCTCTTCACAGAGGACACTATTGACACCATGCTCTCCAGAGGCTCTTAACCTTGCAAGCACCACACCAAGCCCTGGCCCTGGCCCCACCCAGAGCCCCAGGCCATCTGGCTGACAGCAGGTACCTGAGAGGCAGCAACAGAGGCATCTGGCACTGCCAGGGATGCAGTGTTTCAGAACCCATGAGCACCAGCCCTGACACAGATTCTCCAGCAATGTGACAGCACATGCCCTTTGCAAGAATACCACCACTCCACCCTGTAGAGACTTCTTTATTCGGAAGGGACAGGGTCTTACTTGGTTGCCCCAGCTAGAGTGCAGTGGCACAATCACAACTCACTGTAACCTCAAACTTCCAAGCTTAAACGATCCTCCTGTCTCAACCTCCCAAGTAGCTGGAACTACAGGCATGAACCATTGCATCCAGCCTGAATCTCAATGACTATTTTTGAAGTGTGCAAGTGAAACACATCAGTGACCAAATAATACAGGAGCAGCAGGTAAACAGAATCATGAGTATCCTACCTGCATGGGACCTCCATGTTTGTTGAGTGTGTCTGAAGTTCATTACTTTTCAGGCCTATAATCCTAACACTCTGGGAGGCTGAGGTGGGTGGATTGCCAGAGCTCATAGGTTTCAAGACCAGCCTGATCTACAGTGAGACCTCATCTGCTGCTCCAGAGGCTGAGGCAAGGGGTTCAGAGTTTGATGTTGCTGTGACCTGTGACGCCATAGTACTCTACTGAGAGAGACAAAGTGAGATTCTATCTCAAAAAAAAAAAAAAAAAAAGAGGGGGTGGCGGCGGCAGCGAGGAGCATGCCCACAACTCAAGCAAAGAAAGTGAAGATGGCCACCAAATCGTGCACCAAGTGCGACCAACAGGTTCCCGTTGCATGTAAATCATGTCCCTGTGGTTACATATTTATTAGCAGAAAACTTTTAAATGCAAAACACTCAGAGAAGTTACCACCTTCTACAGAACCACTTAATAGGCAGTGATGAGTACTTCTGCAGGAGGCACTTCAAGTCTGCTTGCCTTTCATGGAGCAATGTTGGCAGCTGTTGATGTTTAACGCTTAGCTCCTTTACTTCACTGCAGAAAACAAGCATGAGGCCAAGAGGAGGCGAACAGAGAGAGTTAGAAGAGAGAAGATAAATTCTACAGTAAATAAAGATTTAGAAAACAGAAAGAGATCTCCAAGTAACAGCCATTCAGATCATATCAGTTGAGGAAGAGGAAGACCTAAAAGTGCATCTGCTAAAAAACATGAAGAAGAAAGAGAGAAACAAGAAAAGGAAGTTGATATCTACGCTAACCTCTCTGATGAAAAGGCTTTTGTGTTTTCAGTCGCCTTGGCAGAAATAAATAAAAAAATTATCAATCAAAGACTTATCCTCTGATACTTGTCTGCAACACGTGTTGAAACTTTCTTCAGGATTGCATCAGTGAGTTCTTAAACAGGATAGATTCTGAGGAGCATCTGGCTGCATAAGAAAGGCCATTGATCATCTTTTTCCCTGTCATTTAACCTGTGTCACACTTGGAGAGCAAAGCTGTGGGCTTGGTGGACTCTTCTGGGATTTCCTTGTTTACCAAGGAGTATTGTCAGTGTTTTGTGTTTGGGATATAAAAGCAAGTATATTTACGAAGAAAAAGCTGACTGGATATTAAAGGATAAAAAAGGTTAAGGGTGGGGGCAGAGGTGTGAAAACTAGGAAAAATAAAATGCTTGATGCTTTTCAGCTTTGCCACCAGAGATGCAATATTTTAAATAACTGTCAAAGACTTTTTAAAAATATGTATTTCAGCTTTTCAGCCCAACAGATTGCATATATATAGTTCATTTACTTTTAGTAAATTGGCAATTAATGTTTTATTGAATGGGGAATTAAGAATATAAATTGTAAATTTTATCTAAATTGGTTTTTTTCTTGGCCTTTATTTTTATGACTTAAGGTATGAGTTATATTTTAGGAGGTAACTTTCTAGACAGTTTAGAGTTTTGGGTGCTATTTGAAGAAAAACATTTAAGGATATATCATACTTCAGATATAAACACCTTGTTTTTTCTTGAATATAACTTATTGGTTAAAAGAAAATTTTTCTGCTCTCAAGATGGTGCCTGTTAACCTAAACGTAAAGTATATTTATTACATGCAAAATATTTCTTAGTCACTTTTAAGCAGTAATGTTTTATCGGAATGGATATTCATTTATACCTCCCAATAATTATTTAAATTGTTACTTAATCTCACTCTGGAAGAAAAAAATAAACCTTAATACTGAAACTAAAAAAAAAAAAAAGAAGTTCATTAATTTTCATGGTTGACTCAGTTAAGTGCCATTGCATGGACAGCCCACAGTCTGTTCATCCATTCCCATTTCATGGACATCTGGGGTATTTCCTGCTTGGGGCCATTATAGAAATACAAAAATAAATAAATAAATAAATAATGCTGATCTAAACATTCCCATACATGCCATTCATAGACATATGTCCTTGTTTCTCTTGCTGAGTCACAGTGTAGACTTGAACTTGAACCAACAGAACTAGTTTCTGGTGATAGAAATCAGAGCAGTGGTTCTCTTTTTGGAAACTGAAAAGACCAGGAAGTAACTTTCTGAGATAAACACAACATCTTTTATCTTGATCTGACCAGTGGCTACTAGGGCATAAGCGTTTATGAGAAATCAAGGTATATACTTCAGATTTATGCAATTTACAATATCTAAAAACCTCAGGAAAAGGTCACCAGTATAAATAAGTCCAGGAGGACATGCTCGTAAAGATTTAGACACAAGAGTACAGACTAGCCATTCTAATAAAACTTGCCCAACAAAGCTGGGCGCAGTGGCTCACACCAGTAAGTCCAGATACTTGGAAGGTCGAAGTGGGAGGATCACTTGAGGCCAGGAGTTCCAGACTGACCTGAGCAATAGCAAGATCTCATCTCTACAAAAAAATTTGAAAAATTAGCTAAGCTGGATGGCATTCACCTGTGGTCCCAGCTACTCAGGAGGATGAGGCAGGAGAATCGCTTGAGCCCAGGAGTTCAGGGTTGTAGTGAGCTGTGATTACACCACTGCACTCCAACCTGGGCAACAGAGTGAGTTCCCATCTCTGGTAATACTAAAAATTTGCCCATGGAAAAATTAGAACCTTGTTGGCTTTCTAATGAGAAGCAAAATTCAGATCTTAAAGAATTTTAATGTCCAGCAAAGGGGGAGTAGATAAATATAAATTATGGACCATCCATGCCATCGTCTACCTACCTATACACGCGAAAAAGGGCCTGTCATTTCTGGATTGGGAACTTCCTTCTGGGTATTCTAAGTGAGAAAAAAAGGAAAGGTTTGTACTGTTTAGTTTTACTATTTTAAGAACAAAGAAAAAAAGAAAGAAAAGGTTAACAAGAATGGCTGTGTTTTGCTACTAAGAAAACCAAAAAGAAACAAAATAGAACCCTGAATGGGGCCTGACTGGAAGGGAGTCACTGCATGTTCTAGAAAATCTCTTGAGTTTTCTATCATACACATTGTGTTTCCAATTCCAAAAAATCAGATTGTATAAAAAAAAACCAACACATTGTACCCCATATATGCATAAATATATCCATGATCTATGTGTATTTGACTTAATAAAAAAAAAATAAAGAAAGAAAGAACACTTACCAGGGCGGCGCCTGTGGCTCAGTGAGTAGGGCGCCAGCCCCATATACCAAGGGTGGCAGGCTCAAACCTGGCCCCGGCCAAACTGCAACAACAACAACAACAACAACAACAATACCCAGGCGTTGCAGCGAGCGCCTGTAGTCCCAGCTACTCAGGAGGCTGAGGCAAGAGAATCGCCTAAGCCCAATAGTTGGAGGTTGCTGTGAGCTGTGTGATGCCCTGGCACTCTACCGAAGGTAACAAAGTGAGACTCTGTCGAGAGAGAGAGAGGGGGGGGGGGGGGAGAGAGAGAGGGGGAGAGAGAGAAAGAGTAACTAATTGGGTGCCATAGCTCAGTGGTTAGTGTACCAGCACCACACACCAGGACGGTGGGTTCGAACCTCGTCTGGGCCTGATTAACCACTACAACAAAAAACAACAGAGTAACTCATAGCTGTTAGGCGCTCACTACATGAACTTTCCATGGATTAAGCCATTTAAATACGACAAGATCCAACAAGATAGGTCTATCAGCTCCACTTTACAGATGTGACAGAGGCCCAGAGGTTGGACACTACCCAAGGTCATCAGCATCTGGGAGAGGTAGGAACACAGATTCAAACCCATGGCAGCTGAACTCCCTGACCACCAAGCTACCTAGATGGGCGTGACTAAAGCAGATACCTCCGGCAACACTCTCAGCCAGGGCCAGGCTTTAAACTACTGGTGTTAGTATGTGCTATACTATGACTCTGCTTTGGGCGTGTCTTGTCTGAGGTGCCAGGCACCATGAGGACAATGGTGATAGCCCAGAAGCCAGCAGCATCCAGTATAGACAAGGGACATTCAGAGCCTCAGAAGAACATGAGGCGAGTATGATGCCTAATGGAATACTGAGAGCTCCAGGCTCAGGCAGAAGAGTGCCTTGTTCTGGGGCTGAGGCTACAGCAGCGAGTCAGAATGATGAAGAGAGGGCACAACCAAGGCCAAGGAGGCAGAGACTCTGAGGTCAGAGTTGGGCAGGTGTGTGGGGCCCCAAACAGCAACCTGGGATTCATCCAACTACATTCCCAGGAGCTCCTGGACTCCTGGGGGCACAGGGCAGCAGCACTCACCCTCAGACTGGACAGCCCGCCAGAGCTCAGTGAGGAGGGCCTGGCCCACAGGTCCTGCTAGAACACAGGCCTCAGGCCTTTCCAAAACCACCTCCCAAACAGCTCTGCCCAGAACGCTGTCCACCTTTCTGGAAGTGACTAAGCCTCAGTTCTCGGCTTCCTCCTCCCCAATCCCAGATGCACTCAGTGAGTACAGAAAGCCACCTCCCCTCCTCCACTCTCTTCCCTGCTGTCACCCTGTGCTTAGGATGGCCTGACTTCCAAAGTCAGCTCAGCTACCTTCATGGTGACTGTGGGTTGGTTTCCCTGCCTTTCTGTTATTAGAGGCTGAGACAGGAGGATTGTTTGAGACTAGTCTGGGCAACATAGTGAGATCCCTTCTCTAAAAAATTTTTTATACTTAAAAGATCTCGAAAAAATAATACTCTGTTTTATATGGAATCAGAAAAACCTCGAATAGCCAAGATATTACTCACAAATAAAAACAGAGCAGGAGGAATCATGCTACCAGACCTCAGACTATACTATAAATCAATAGTGATCAAAACAGCATGGTCCTGGGGTGGTGCCTGTGGCTGGAGGAGTAAGGCGCTGGCCCCATATATCGGAGGTGGCGGGTTCAAACCTGACCCCGGCCAAAAAAACCCAGCATGGTCCTGGCACAAAAACAGAGAGGTAGATGTATGGAACAGAATAGAGAACCAAGAGATGAACCCAGCTACTTACCGTTATTTGATCTTTGACAAGTCAATTAAAAACATTCGGTGGGGGGCAGCGCCTGTGGCTCAAGGAGTAGGGCGCCGGTCCCAGATGCCAGAGGTGGTGGGTTCAAACCCAGCCCTGGCCAAAAAACAAAAAAAAAAACATTTGGTGGGGAAAAGAGTCCCTATTTAACAAATGGTGCTGGGTGAACAGGCTGGCAACCTGTAGAAGACTGAAACTGGACCCACACCTTTCACCATTAACGAAGTTGGACTCTCACTGGATTAAAGTGAGAGTCTATCTTAGATTTAAACTTAAGACGTGAAACTATAAAAATACTAGAAGAGAGTGTAGGGAAAACCCTTGAAGAAATCGGCCTGGGCAAATATTTTATGAGGAGGACCCCCCGGGCAATTGAAGCAGCTTCAAAAATACATGACTGCGACCTGATCAAACTAAAAACCTTCTGCACAGCCAAGAACACAGTAAATAAAGCAAGCAGACAGCCCTCAGAATGGGAGAAGATATTTGCATTATGTCTCCAACAAAGATTTAATAACCAGAATCCACAGAACTCAAACGTATTAGCAAGAAAAGAACAAATGATCCCATCTCAGTGTGGGCAAGGAACTTGAAGAGAAATTTCTCTGAAGAAGACAGGCACACGGCCTATAGACATATGAAAAAATGCTCATCATCCTTAATCATCAGAGAAATGCAAATCAAAACTACTTTGAAATATCATCTAACTCCAGTAAGATTAGCCCATTATCACAAAATCCCAAGACCAAACAGAGATCTTGGCGTGGATGTGGAGAAAAGGGAACACTTCTACACTGCTGGTGGGAATGCAAACTAATACATTCCTTTTGCAAAGATGTTTGGAGAACACTTAGAGATCAAAAATAGACTTGCCATTCGACCCTACAATTCCTCTACTAGGTATATATCCAGAAGACCAAAAATCACATTATAACAAAGATATTTGTACCAGAATGTTTATTGCAGCCCAAATCATAATTGCTAAGTCATGGAAGAAGCCCAAGGGCCCATGGACCCACGAATGGATTAATATATTGTGGTATATGTACACCATGGAATATTATGCAGCCTTAAAGAAAGATGTTTCTTTTGCTCTTTCATGTTTACATGGATGGAGCTGGCACATTTTCTTCTTAGCAAAGTATCTCAAGAATGGAAGAAAAAAGGGCGGCGCCTGTGGCTCAGTCGGTAAGGCGCCGGCCCCATATACGGAGGGTGGCAGGTTCAAACCCAGCCCTGGCTGAATTGCAACCAAAAAATAGCTGGGCATTGTGGCGGGCGCCTGTAGTCCCAGCTACTCGGGAGGCTGAGGCAAGAGAACTGCTTAAGCCCAGGAGTTGGAGGTTGCTGTGAGCTGTGTGATGCCATGGCACTCTACCGAGGGCCATAAAGTGAGACTCTGTCTCTACAAAAAAAAAAAAAAAAAAAGAATGGAAGAAAAAGTATCCAATGTACTCAGCCCTACTATGAAACTAATTTATTATAGCTTTCATATTAAAGCTATAACCCAATTATAGCCCAAGACTATCTGGAAAGAGGAAAGGGAGAGGAGAGGAGGATGGGTAGAGGGAGGATAATTGGTGGGACCACACAGTGCATCTTACAAGGGTACATGCAAAACTTACTAAATGTAGAATATAAATGCCTTAACAGAATAACTAAGAAAATGCCATGAAGGCTAAGTTAACAAGTTTGATGAAAATATTTCAAATTGTATATAAAACCAGCACATTGTACCCTATGATTGCATTAATGTACACAGCTATGATTTAATAAAAAATAAAAAATGTTTTTTTAAATTAGCCAGGCATGGTGGCACACACCTGTGTAGTGTAGTAGTCCCAGCTACTCCAGAGGCCAATGCAGGAGAAGTGCTTGAGGCCAGAATTCCAGGTTATAATGAGCTACGATCACAACACTGCATGCCAGCCTGGGAGAACCCTCAGTCTCCTTTGGGATCTCTCTGGAACTTTTCTGACTTTTCACCCCTTGCAAGGTCTGTTTCCTCCACCAGGAAACCCTTCCTCACAGGTCTTGTCCACTTCACCGTGGGTAGATGCTGTGGCTTGTGTCCCTCCTCGCAAATGCAAGCCCCTTCCCACTCCCACTAACATAGCCTCTGGGGTGGAGGCAGTCTAGTTAGTGACACGCCAGGACATCCACACCTGGCTGGTTCACTGCTGAAATCTCGAGCTCCTAGAGCAGTGCCTGGAAAACAGGTGCTCATTAAATGCTTGTTGAATGGACAGCAGGAATATGGACACTGGGGCCAAGCCTAGCTCTGTGCTGGACAGGTGTGTGACCCTGCACAGGTTTCTGCCCCTCTCTGGGCATTGGCTCCGCCATCTGTAGGATGCAAGGATGCTACACATACTTTGTGCAGGGTCCAGGCATCTGTGTGGCCTGGCTCAAGTCATTTCACCCTGCCAGAGCCTCCATTGCTGAACTCTAAAATAGGCCACCTCTCCCTGGAAGAGAAGGAGGGCTCCAAGAGGGTGACAGGCAACAGGGAGGGAGAAGTATAGCTAGGAGGTGGCACCCCATCGTACTGGGAGAGACATAGGATAGTTTCCAGATAGATCGGAAGCCTGGAATATTTATTTTCTATCTTTGGGATAGAGTAAAAGGCCCCAGCGGGAGCTCTGTAAATTTCACTCCCATAAGGGTGGGGACAGTCATGGCTACGTGCAGGGACAAACCAGGCCCCAATCCCCCAGGCCTTCCCAGGGAAGGGAGAACAAACAGATAAGTGAGCAGAAGGTGACTTAGCAGATGACCCCAAGCTGGTGCCCAGGGGCCAGGCCATACTACACTTGAGCAATCTAGAGATGGTGGAGGGCGGCCAAAAGCCCCGAGGAGGGATCTCTTCCTCATCACCATATGTGATGGGTCCATTCAGGCAGTTTCTCAAAGCCTGAATGTGGCTGGGTGGACTCATAAAATACCATGGGCAGACTTGAGCATGGTGCTAGCAGTGGCCATAGGAATAGCCCTCAACAGGATTCATACACTCCAGGACCCTGTGGGCACCCAGCCCCTCCTCCCAGGGCTCTTATAGGCCTTCTCTCAGGCCGGTTCTAACCCCATCTTAGGGGACATCTCAGCAAATCCACCCCAAAGGGATGGTACCAGGGCCTAATAGCCCCATTTCACAGATGGGAAGACTAGGGCTCAGAATTTCAGAATTTGTCCAGGCTCTTCAGTGAGGGAGGAGCAGAGTCCAGACAGGAACACTACAGAGGCATATTCCCCAGTCACCCTCATCCACCCAGGGGCCTCCTTTATGGTCTTGCTAGAGCAGAAATATAGCTCCATACTCAGCCATGGAGCCTCCACGTGAGACACACACCACCCCCAAGACCCTACCCAGGTCCTGCCTCTCCCCAAATGCCTATTGGCTCCTTCCCACAATGTCCATTGGTCACCTGGCATGGACACACAGCCCATACTCAGTGACCTCAAGCAGGTGCTGTGCATCCTTGTGGTAACACCAAGGGGCAAGCAGGGGAGCATGTCCCTAACTCAGGCTGCACACCTGGGGTTTCTCCCATGCTGTCCAGCAATAAGCACTGGTGGCTTCGCCTCCAAATGGAACCTGAATCCACCCACTTCCCCCTACACCCAAGGGTGTCAGCAGGTCCATTATCACCTGCCTAGACCAATGTAGTTGCACGCCTCCCCCAGAGTCTGTCCCTCCTGACAGGGCACAGAGCACCTGTTGTACACCAAGTCAGCACATTTTCCTCTTTTGTTACGAGCCCTCCCAGGGCTCCCACCTTATTCAGGGCCAAAGTTCAAGTCCTCTCTGCACCCCACCAGGCCCTGCATGATCTCCTGCCCCCACGCCCATCACCTCCCCGCACTTATCCCTTGGCTCAGTCTGCTCCAGCCACACCATCCTCAGTGTTTCCCAAACACACTGGGCACAGCCCTGCCTCAGGGCCTTTACACAGGCTGCCCTGTGGGCCTGGAACTTTCACATAGCGGACAGCCTCCTCCCATGAAACACCTCCCTCTCTCACTCAACACCCTGTTCAATTCTCAATGCCACTCATAACTGACACTTCCCAGTTTCCTGATTCATTCAGAGAGCTGTGTCCCTGCTCCCACCTTACAACCCATTAGATCGTCAGCCTCAGGGAAACAGGGGCTTGAGTCTAGCATGTTGGTGGCTCTCTCCCCAGCACCCACTACAGAGCCGGGCATGAGGCAGGTAACCAAATCTGGTAAAATGAAGAACCAAATCTGCCATTTTGCAGACGGGAGACTGAGGCTTTGACAGTGCCTGCAGGGTTATATCTCACCCACTCCAGCTTTTCACAACATTCCCAGCCAGCAGCTCCTCCCTCCCTAGGAATGCTATCCCTCCCAGAGCGAGCTCACACCTGTCCCTCCTAGAGCTCCCTCCCTCCCAGAGCGAGCCCAGACACTTAGCATTAATGTTACCTACTCCCTAGTTTCATCTGAGGGACAGACCAGACTGGCACCAAAAGCAGGAAGTGGCCTGTGGCAATTTGTGGTGGCTCTGGGACTCTCCAAACCCTATTGCAATACAGATACCATCATTTCCTTTCTGGACAGGTCAGGTCAACTTTTGGTGCCTCAATTTCTTCATTTGTTAAGTAGAGATGTGATGGGGCGGCGCCTGTGGCTCAGTGAGTAGGGCGCCGGCCCCATATGCTGAGGGTGGCAGGTTCAAACTCAGCCCCGGCCAAACTGCAACAAAAAAATAGCCGGGTGCTGTGGCGGGCACCTGTAGTCCTAGCTACTTGGGAGGCTGAGGCAAGAGAATTGCTTAAGCCCAGGAGCTGGAGGTTGCTGTGAGCTGTGTGATGCCACGGCACTCTACCAAGGGCCATAAAGTGAGACTCTGTCTCTACAAAAAAAAAAAAAGTAGAGATGTGATGCCACCTGTCCCAGATGGGAGTTGGAAGGGTTTGCAGAAAGAGTACCCTCCCATCCAATAAAAATAAAAATACATGAGACTAGGATCACAACGTTCCTCTACTCATAATCTTGAGGGCTCCAAAGGGCTCCCATAGTCCTGTTACCCTCCTGCCCCCTCCCTCCCTCCAGAGAAGAGACAAAACATGCTCCTCCTGGGGCCTTTGCATGTGCCAGTCACATGCCTGGAGTGACCTTCTGCTCTAAGCATTTCAATAATCCTTGCTCCCTGTGGTTATCCAGGCCTCAGCTCAGAAGCCACCTCCTTAGAGAGAGGCCTGTCTCCTGCTTATCCCCACTCCCAGGGCAACAAAAAGACAGAGGTGATAGCTCTCTCCCCAGTACCCAGACTGCAGGTACACAGAAGATATCCCACATTTGACAGCTCCCTGCAGCAACCCATCATGACCTAAATGCCCATTACCAGGGAATTGGCTAAATCAATCTTAGGAACTAGTCTGGGAAGCAATCTAGGCTGTAGTGCTAAAAAGCCAAGTGCAATGAGCACACTAGAGTATACCTGGAAGATGATATCCTCCAATTTGGTGTCACAGCTCACAGCAACCTCAAACTCTTGGGCGTAAGTGATCCTCTTCCCTCAGCCTCCCAAGTAGCTGGGACTACAGGAGCCTGCCACAACACTTGGCTATTTTTTTGAGATAGGGTCTGGTATTTGTTTTCTATAGACAAGAGTCTGACTCTTTATCACCCAACCTGAGCTGGAGTGCAGTGGCACAGTCATAGCTCAATATAGCCTGGAACTCCCAGTCCCAAACGAGCCTCCCCCTACCCCTCTAAGCGGTTGTGCTACCACAGGCATGTGCCACCACACTGGGCTATTTTCAAATTTGTTTTTTTTTTTTGAAACAGTCTCAAGGTGTCGCCCTGGGTAGAATGCTATGGCACCATAGCTCACAGCAACCTCCAACTTATGGGCTCAGGCAATCCTCTTGCCTCAGTTTTTCCATTTTTAGTAGAGATGGGGTCTTGCTTTTATCTCAGGCTGGTATTGAATTTTTGAGCTCAACCAGTCCACCCACCTCAGCCTCCCAGAGGCATGAGCTACCATGCCCAGCCAATTGTCTAATTTTTTTGTCCAGGCAAGGAATCTCACTATGTTGCCCAGGCAAAATAATGTTCCTCCCACCTCAGCCTCCCACAATGCCAGATTCACAGGCATGAGCCATCACACCCGGCCTAATCTAGGATTATTCTACACATGTTCACATTTCTTGCCTGTGTATGAATATCAGGCTTGGTAGAGGCCATGTGAGGAGGGGCAACAGGAAACTTCACTTTATAGTTTCCAACGTGATTTGAATTTCAGTCTTTTATAGCATTTTTTATAACTTTGACAACTTTGATCACAGGCAAATATTTACCTTGTAACTTCTCAGTTGTACTGGAAACCCCAAAGTAACCATCTGAAGGCAGCCTTGTAGGGTAGAGTTAGGAGTTCTGGGTTTCCAAGTTGGAGCATTTTAGAGGGTGAAGAGAAATACTCCAATTTGGAAACCCAGAACTCCCAACTTTACCCTACAAGGCTGCCTACAAAGTGGTCCCGACTTAGCCATTCCCTGCCTGGTCCTGCTACTGGCCATGCTGTGTGACAGCAAAATTTCTCCTATCTAGGCCCTGCTCTGTAAAACAGGGTGGTGGTGTTAGGGGTTAAGGAGTGAAGATGAGTACCCTGTGCAAAGTGAATTTTCACCACCTCTGCAGACTTTACTTATGCCCCACATGTGAATTCCCAGCTCAGCATTTGTCCCCACCCTGAGGGCCCAAGTAAACCAGTGAGGCACCACTGAGGAATCCTAGTGTTCCAGAGCGAGCCTCTGAGCGGGGCCCTTCCCTTCCAGGAGAGTGGGTAGTACCCTCTCCCAAACATCTCTCCTTCCCTCCGTGTCAGAGCCCCTCCCAGCATGAGGAAGCCATGCCACAGAAAACAGCCCAGGACCACCTAGATCACAGTGTCGCACACTTTCCTCCCTCCCTACCCCACCCCAAAAGCTACCCTCTCAGCAGATGCCTCCAACACACCCAGAAGCTCCCTTCCCTCCTCTTGGCTCTACCCTATGTCCTGAGGTGAGATCCCATGGGGCAGGGGCCTCCCCCAGTCTCTTATTCCCACCTCTGCCCCTGCCCTGTGGGCTTTTCAAACAAAGTCGGGTCACACCTTGCAGTGTGCTTAAATCCCACCCATGCCTTCCACTGCCCTTGGAACAAAGTCCTGAATCCCTGTTTCCTCCCAGTGACCCTCAAGCACCTCCCTGACATTCCCAGTTCCTTCCTGTGGCTCCATTCACCCTCAGCCCCTCAATGTGCAACAACTCAGTAGGCACATTCCTGCCCCATGGCCGACACCTCCACCTGGACAGCTCTGCCACCAGATGCCCAAATGGTGCCCTCCATTCTTCCTTCAGATGCTGGCTCTGAAGAGAGGAAGGCGAGTCTCAAGTTCCTTACAGGGACAATTTGGCAAGCAGATCTTTGGGCGAAGAGTCTGCAGCCCACAGCCTCACTGTGTGACCACTGCAAGGATCAACACTTTTCTGGAACTCAGTTTCTTTGTCTATAAAGTGGGGCTAATAACAGTGATGACCCACAGGCTAGTAGGAAGGATGAGTCACAGGAAGCCCAGGGCCTGGCATATATAGAATCCCATTCCATAAGACTGGTTCCTGAAAGTGACAGAAGGGAGCATGACATCAGCTCCTATTAACACCTAGACCAGAGGTTCTCAACCTGTGGACTGGGACCCACAGGAACTGTATTAAAGGCTCGCAGCATTAGGAAGGTTGAGAACCACTGACCTAGCCAAACACAAATCCTCCTTCAAACAGCCTTTCCTGGGGCACCTGACAATCTTATGCTAAATCTGTTTCCTCTCCAATACAGTAGCCTACTTCAGGGGATCCCCCCTAAACATAGATAGCAGAAGCACAAGGCTGCCAAACCCCAAGGCTCTGACAGGAGGCAGAAACTAGAATCAAACTAAAAATGGACCTTATGAGAGCAACTGGCTTAGTAGGACCAGGCCAGGCCTAGGAATACCATGCAGCTATAAAAAGCAAAGTAAGGGAAAAATGGGCAATCAAACTATAATAGTTGGAAACCTCACTATCTCCCTTTTAATAATGGATGGAACAACCTAACAAAAGATAAAGAAACAGAAAATATGAACAATACTATAAACCAGAGGTTCTCAACCTGTGGGTCGCGACCCATAGGATCTGTATTAAAGGGTTGCATGCAGCATTAGGAAAGTTGAGAACCGCTGCCATAAATGAGTAAGACCAGATATATATGGAATATTCCACCCAACAGTAAAATATACATTCTTATCAAGTGTACCTGGAAATCTCTCCAGGATAGACAATGTTTGAGGACAAGGCATAAAAAAATATTCAATAAATTTGAAAGAGGCCGGGCACGGTGGCTCACACCTGTAATCTCAGCACTCAAGAGAATTACTTGAGCCGAAGAGTTAGAGGTTGCTGTGAGCTATGACACCACATCACTCTACCGGGGGCGATAAAGTGAGACTGTCTCAAAAAAAATAAAAATAAAATGAAATAAAATAAAAATTCTTTTTTTTTTTTTTTTTTGTAGAGACAGAGTCTCACTTTATGGCCTTCGGTAGAGTGCCGTGGCTTCACACAGCTCACAGCAACCTCCAACTCCTGGGGCTTAAGCGATCCTCTTGCCTCAGCCTCCCGAGTAGCTGGGACTACAGGCGCCCGCCACAACGCCCGGTTATTTTTTTGGTTGCAGTTTGGCCGGGGCAGGGCTTGAACCCGCCACCCTTGGCATATGGGGCCGGCGCCTTACCGACTGAGCCACAGGCGCCGCCCAAAATAAAAATTCTTTTGCATAAGAGCAACTCTCTTTTTTTTTTTTGGCCGGGGCTAGGTTTGAACCCGCCACCTCCGGCATATGGGACCAGTGCCCTACTCCTTGAGCCACAGGCGCCGCCCAAGAGCAACTCTCTTAAACCAGCCCAGTGCTCACTAAAATGCACTGGAATTACTTGGGTGGTAAAGACAGGGGAACACTAGGGATCCAGCAGAGATGCTATTCCTTCTGCAAAAGGACACAAATGTCACTTTGGTGGCTTTTATAGTCTTGGTTCAATGCCCATAGCTCAGTGGTTAGGGTGCCGGCCACATATGCGGAGGCTGGTAGGTTCGAAACTGGTCAGGGCCTGCTAAACAACAATGACAAATGCAACAAAAAAATAGCTGGGCCTTGTGGTGGGTGCCTGAAGTTCTCTAAATAAATAAATAAATAGGAACTGCACAAATATGGCTGATTGATTTCTTTTTCTTTTTTTATTTTTTTTTTTTTGAGACAAGAGTCACAGTTGGTCACCCTTGGTAGAATGCCGTGGCATCTTAGCTCACAGCAACCTCAAACTTTTGGGTTAAAGTGATCTTCTTGCCTCAGCCTCCCAAGTAGCTGGGACCATAAGCGCCCACCACAAAACCTGGCTATTTTTTAGAGACAGCGTCTCGCTCTAGCTCAGGCTGGTCCCAAACTTGTGAGCTCAGGCAATCCACCAGCCTTGGCCTCCCAGAGCCACCTCTGCTGATTAATTTCTGACAAAGGCAATTAAACAAAGGTGGTCTTTTAAATAAATGGTACTTTAAAAATTAGACCTTCAGGGGCGGCGCCTGTGGCTCAGTGAGTAGGGTGCTGGCCCTATATGCCGAGGGTGGTGGGTTCAAATCCAGCCCCGGTCAAACAAACTGCAACAAAAAAATAGCCAGGCGTTGTGGCGGGCGCCTGTAGTCCCAGCTGCTTGGGAGGCTGAGACAAGAGAATCGCGTAAGCCCAAGAGTTAGAGGTTGCTGTGAGCCGTGTGACCTCATGGCACTCTACCGGAGGGCGGTACATTGAGACTCTGTCTCTACAAAAAAAAAAAAAAAATTAGACCTTCAGGCTCGGTGCCCGTAGCACTGTGGTTACGGTGCCAGCAACACACACTGAGGGTGGAGAGTTCAATCCCAGCCTGGGCCAGCTAAATAACAATTACAACTGCAACAAAAATAGCCAGGCGTTGTGGCCAGCACCTGTAGTCCCAGCTACTCGGGAGGCTGAGGCAAGAGAATCACTTAAGCCCAAGAGTTTGAGGTTGCTGTGAGCTGTGACACCTTGGCACTCTACCAAGGGCGACCTGGTGAGACTCTGTCTCAAAGAAAGAAGAAAAAAATTTGACCTTTAGGGCCAGGCACTACGGTAGCTCATGCCTATAATACTAGCACTCAGGGATGCCAAGGCAGGTGGATTGCCTGACCTCAGGAGTTCATGACAAGCCTGAGCAAGATTGAGACACCCTCCCATGTCTCTAAAAATAGCCTTGGGCCGAGTGCCTGTAGTGCCAGCTACTTAGGAGCCTGAGGTAAGAGAATCGCTTGAGCCCAAAAGTTGGAAGTTGCTGTGAGCTATGACATCAGAGTTCTCGACCAATGGCAACAAAGTAAGACTCTGTCTCAAAAAAAAAAAAAAAAAAAAAAAGGGTGGTGCCTGTGGCTCAAGGAGTAGGGCACCGGCCCCATATACCAGAGGTGGCGGGTTCAAACCCAGCCCCGGTCAAAAACTGAAAAAAAAAAAAAAAAAAAATACTATTAAATAACAATCTCACCTTGCAGAAGAGGATATAAATCAGTGTACAGGGAGGGCAGAAGGACAGAATAAGACACATTGTATTTGCTTCAGTATGCAGGGAGAGACTGAGGAACCTAGGAAGCCAAGGTTTTCTCCGTTCATTTTTTATGACATTTGAAAATCTTGGTGTTATGTAAATGTATTACTCATTCAAACCATCACATTGAAACAAGACCACATCCCTACAAAAAATAAAAAATTTAGCCCCTCATGGTGACTAACACCAATAATCCCAGTGCTTTGGAAGGCTAAGGTGGGAGGACCACTGATAATCCAGCCTGGGTATCAGAGCGAGACCATGCTTGAAAAAAAGCCAGGCAGAGTAGTTCAAGCCTTTAATCCTAGCAGTCTCGGAGACCAAAGAGGATCACTTGAGCTCAGAAGTTCAACATGAGCCTGAGCTCATCCTCCACGTGAGATCCCCATCCATCTTGG
Organism: Nycticebus coucang; assembly: GCF_027406575.1. Classification (NCBI taxonomy): domain Eukaryota; kingdom Metazoa; phylum Chordata; class Mammalia; order Primates; family Lorisidae; genus Nycticebus; species Nycticebus coucang. Next base: position 64,557,579 of record NC_069782.1, on the reverse strand, counting down.
AAGGGAGGGAGGGAGGGGAGGAGGGGAGGAAGGGAGGAAGGGAGGAAGGAAAAAATTACCAGGGATAGTGGCATACATCTGTCATCTCAATTACTAGGGAGGCTAAGGCAGGAGGATCGCTTAAACCCAGAAGTTTGAGGTGTGCAGTGAACTATGATGACACCACTGTACTTTAGCCTGGGTGACAGAGCAAGACTGTCTCCAAAAATAGAGAAAAAGAAGGGAAAAACCTCAGTGCTTCCAAAGGATATAATAAAACGTAGAAAAATAGTAACTTTCCCCTGGAAAAACCTGGCAACCCCACCTTAGCCAAGAGATCAAGGTCAACATCACTAGCAATAACGGGTAACTCTTGTATATATCACGTACCCCCCAATAGGATTCAAGGAGAAGGATATCTCACCAATACAGTCTCCAAAACTCACAAAAATCTCCCCAGGCTAACCATGAGAAAATACCAGATAAGCCCAATTCGAGGGACATTATGTGAAATATCAAGGTCATGAAAAACAACTTAAGAATGAAGTACTGTCCTAGACTAGGGAAAGATTTAAGGAGACATGACAACTCAATGCAATGTGGATCCTGAGACAGAAACCTGCATAGCCTGACATTCTTACTGGTAATGTACCAAGGGTAATTTTCTGTAGTAAGAAATGTACAATAAGGCAATCTGAATGAAGGATAAAAGGAGGCTTCCTGTACTATCTTGGTAACTTTTCCATCAATTTAAAGCTTATTTAATCTAAAATTACTCCAAAACAAAAAGTTTATTAGGGTGGGTATGGTGGCTCATTCCTGTAATCCTAGCACTCTGGGAGGATTGCTTGAGCTCAGGAGTTATTTATTTATTTATTTTTTTAGACAGAGTCTCACTTTGTCGCCCTCGGTAGAGTGCCATAGCGTCACAGCTCACAGCAACCTCCAGCTCTTGGGCTTAGGTGACTCTCTTACCTCAGCCTCCCGAATAGCTGGGACTACAGGCGCCCGTCACAATACCCAGCTATTTTTTATTGCAGTTTGGCCAGGGCCAGGCTCAAACCCACCACCCTCATTATATGGGGCTGGTGCCCTACTCACTGAGCCAGCTCAGGAGTTTGAGACCAGCCTTAGCAAGACAGAGACTCTGTCTCCACTAAAGATAGAAAAACTAGCCAGGTGTCATGGTGGGTGCCTGTAGTCCCAGTTACTTGGGAGGCTGAGGCAAGAGGGTCGCTTGAGCCCAAGAGTTTGAGATTGCTGTGAGCTACGACACCACAGCATTCCACTCATAGTGAATGAGCAAGATTCTGTCTCAAAAATAAAAACAGCTGGGCATGGTGGCTCACGCCTGTAATCCCAACACTGTGGGAGGCTAAGGTGGGCAGATCACCTGAGCTCTGGAGTTCAGAGATCAACCTGAGTAGAGGGAGAACTTGTCTCTAGCCAGGCGTTATGGTGAGCACCTGTAGTCACAGCTACTCGGGAGGCTGAGGCAAGAGAATCACCTCAGCCTAAGAGTTGGAGGTTGCTGTGAGCTATAATGCCATGGCAATCTACATGGAGTGACAAAGTGAGACTCTGTCTCAAAAGAAAAAAAAAAAAAAAAAAAAAATTCGGCACAGAACCTGTAGCTCAGCAGCTATGGCGCCAGCCACAAACGCTGGACCTGGCAGGTTCGAATCCAGTCTAGGCCTGCCAAACAACAACCAAAAAATAGCTGGGAGTTGTGGCAGGCACCTGTAGTCTCAACTACTTGGGAGGCTGAGGCAAGGGAATCACTTAAGCCCTGCAGTTTGAAGTTGCTGTGAATTATGACACCACAGCACTCTACCCAGGGCAGCATTTGAACGTGGCCCAGGCCAGCTAAACAATGAAATTGCAATAAAAAATAGCAGGGCATTGTGGCAGGTGCCTGTAGTCCTAGCTACTTGGGAGGCTAAGGCAAGAGAATCACTTAAGCCCAAGTGTTTGAGGTTGCTGTGAGCTGTGACGCATGGCACTCTACTGAAGGTGACATAGTGAGACTCTGTCTCAAAAAACAAAAAAACCCTGTCTCTAAAAAAGTAAAAGAGAGCAGCACCTGTGGCTCAAAGGAGTAGGGCAGCAGCCCCATATGCTGGAGGTGGTGGGTTCAAACCCAGCCTGGGCCAAAAACTGCAATAACAACAACAAAAGAACAAAAAGTAAAAGAAAAGGAAAGGCCAGGAGTACTGGCTCAGGCCTGTAATCCTAGCACTCTGAGAGGGTGAGGTGGGTGGAGTACTTGAGCTCAGGAGTTCAAGACTAGCCTGAGGAAGAGTGAGACCCTGGCAGTGCCTGTGGCTCGGTGAATAGGGCACTGGCCCCATATACCGAGGGTGGCGGGTTCAAACCTGGACCCTGGCAAACTGCAACAAAAGATAGCTGGGCCTTGTGGCAGGTGTCTGTAGTCCCAGGTACTTGGGAGGTTGGGACAAGAGAAACGCCTAAGCCCAAGAGCTGGAGGTTGCTGTGAGCTGTGACACCTCGGCATTCTACCAAGGGCAACAAAGTGAGACTCTATCTCTAAGAAAAAAAAAGAGAGGGCGGCACCTGTGGCTCAAAGGAGTAGGGCGCCGGCCCCATGTGCCGGAGGTGTGGGTTCAAACCCAGCCCCGGTCAAAAAACGCCAAAAAAAAAAAAAAAAAAAAGAGAGAGAGAGAGTCATACACATTAGAGGTGGTTCCCATGCAAAGGACAATACAAATCTCATTACTCTGTCCATTTCCACTTCTACCCTTTTTTTTTTTCAATGAGTAAACAGGTGAATAATTCTTGTAATTAGAAAAGAGTTGAAGATCAGGCCAGAGCATCATTTTTCACCCAGTGCTAGAGGAGTATATTCCAGGTAAGGCCTGCCCACCTCAAGAAGCACTATGCCCTGAGCTCTCTGACAAACTGTGCCAGACAGTAACACTGGGGTATACACTGCAGAAGCCAGGTTTCCGTCTGACCAACTTCTGCCCAGACACCGGAAACTCAACACTGCAAGACAATAACACACACCAACCCAAATCACAGGAAGAGTCCCTCAAGCTGAGCCAGTGGCTTGTGGCCTCCAGTCACAGCCCCTGACCTTGATTTGTGGGTCCCCAGCTCTCACTTGACCCACCAGGTAGAAAAAGCCAATTTCCAAAGGCACTGTTGTCATATCTGGCAGGTCTCCCAGGCGAGGAGGTTGCCACTCCCTAGAAGGACCCTGTCTGTCAGCACAGAAGACAGAGGCTGCATGGCCAGGACAGATGAGGCTGTGTCCTGACTCACTCTAGGGGCTTCCTCTGGGCTGGCCTGCTCGTACCAGGGCATATCAGGGCAGTCAGCAGGCAGGGTCACCCCAGCTGGGACTGTTTCTTCCCACTAGGCTGGCCCACTAGGCTAGCAGCCCTGAAAGGCTCTTATCACTGGGAAAATGTGTCATAGGGCAGTCTCCAGGGCTTTTCCTCCTTTGTTTGGGCATGGGAGTGTCACCAAGGCCCCGGGCAGTTCTACGGACCTCTTGTTCACAGCCCCATATTTGTGTGGTCAGAGTGGATTCAGTTTTTACCCAAGAGATCTCCCTTAATGAAGACAGCAGTGACGCCCACTCCTGCCAGGGCCATCTGGCACCCAGACAGGAAGCAAGAGTCAGAAGGGGTATCCCACGAGCAGCTGTGAAGGTATTGTCCCACAGCCTGGGAAGGGGACCCAGCTTGTCCATCTAACAGCCCAGGAAGCCAGCCCAGAGAGACACTCACGCTGCCTGACCTCAGAGTTTTAGCCTATAATTGTCACTCCCCTATCTACCAACAGAGGCCAATCCCAGCCCTCCAGAAAGGAGAATTCCCTTGGCTTCAGGTCCAACACACCCTTAAGCAGGCTGTGAGCCCCCAAAGGTGAGGTCTCATCTCTCCCCCTGCCTCCTGGAATGGGCACGAAGGTACAAGGAGCTCAGGAGATCATCTCTCTGTTTCTGCCCATCCTTCTCACCTCAGTAGGAAGACTAGCCACCACCTCCTTCAAGAAGAATTCTCTGACTACCATTCCCACAAGGCTCCCAGTGTGGATATCCAGTTTGCATACTCTCCCACCCCTCCCATTAGAATGTGCCCCTGGAAGCCAGATGCTTCTGGTCTCCCTCCCTGTGACATCTCCACTCCAACTCCACCTCAGCCCCTGCCAGGGCAGCATCACTCTCCACTGAGGACAAATTCCTGAGTGAACAAGTGGGTGCAGAGGGGGCCTGGAGACACCCAGCTGCCTTGTACATACATGAGGGTTGCCCCAGAGGATACGCTGACAGTACTCAGCACCTGGCACACAGGGACGATACCAAAGACACTGACATCAGGCCAAGGGGAAACAGGAGGTTGGACACTATGACCAAGGCAGGGGTAAGGTATAGGCCAACAGTCTCGAGTCCTCAGCTCTGGGTTCTAGTCTAACCACTCAAAACCCCAGCATCATGGGCAAACACTGTGCCTCAGTCTCCTCATCGATAAGCATTTTTAAGCACTGGCCTCCAAGTGAATGAAGTGCCTTGTGCCAAGACCCCAGCAAGGATCACAGAACACAGAAGGTGCTGACATTTATCATGGGGACAGTCACAATGACTCCTGGATGCCACCCCCCTCCCCAACCTCCATTCCTTACCCCTCATGGGTAGTCAGGGCTCTCCATTTGGCAACTACAAATATACCAACAATGAAAGACCTCGAAGGTGTGCCAAATGCTTGGTAAATCATTTGCTGATTGACATGAATAGGGTGATTCCAGTTTTGGTAGGAAATCCAGCCAAAATGAAGCAACCATAACAGTCAGTGCCATATACTCTCTAAGGTGACAACACATCTGGCATGTACATATGTACAAAAAACACAGGAGGTGGGGTGGTGCCTGTGGCTCAGTGGGTAAGGCGCCAGCCCCATACACCGAGGGTGGCAGGTTCAAACCCGGCCCCAGGCAAACTGTAACAAAAAAATACCCAGGCATTGTGGTGGGCGCCTATAGTCCCAGCTACTCGGGAGGCTGAGGCAAAAGAATCGCCTAAGCCCAGGAGTTGGAGGTTGCTGTGAGTTGTGTGACGCCACAGCACTCTAGTGAGGTCAATAAAGTGAGACTCTACAAAAAAAAAAAAAAGGAGGGGCCGGGGAACACAAGAGGAAAAGGTGGGCGGGGTGTTCTTCCTCATCTGTAATGGTTTCCTTTTTTCCTAGAATGTTGTCTTCAGGCCCTGCTTGCGTACTTAAAATTTAGAAAAAAGTAGGCATCTGATGGACAGTTTCCTGCCTCTCATGTGCCTCCTGGTTCTTTCCCCGTATGCGGCAGAAACCAAGCAGGCAGGGTGTGTGAAGGGGCCTCCAAATCTGCTGTTCCGTCTTTGCAGGACTGGTTCAACTGCAAAGCAACCACCTCCTCGGTAGCCCCATCTGAAGCAGGGCCAGCAACCACCTAGCCACCTCCCCACTGCCCCAGTGCAGTGCAGAGAAAACCACTTATCTTTTCTAGAATGCTCTTGCTTATTTAATTCTTTACCTCTTCTCTGTCCAGCTCAGTCCCCTCTGGATCCCCAGCATCAGGGATGCCAGTCAGACATACCACCAACTCAAAGCATCCAAAATGCCAAAAGTCTTTCTATCCATAATCTAGGCCCCATCCTTGGTACAAATGGTATCACACCCAAAATCCAGCCCCACACCATCCCATATCCTGTGTTCTCAGATATACAGCTCCAGAGGACACAGGCCCAGTCCAAGTTCCAGCTCCTGTATTTCTCCCTGCCTGGCTTCAGGCCAGTCCTCCTATCTCTGGCATCAGTTTCCCCACCTGTAAACGAGAGATGCTAAGAGCAGAAGCCTCCACCCCCAGAGATTCTAGGATCAGGTGGTCAGATTTTATACATAACTCCCTATGCATGGTGCAGGGTCAGTGTCCACCAACATCAATTTTTTTGGGGGTGATTTTTGGCCGGGGCTGGGTTTGAACCTGCCACCTCCAGCATACGGGACCGGCACCCTACTCCTTGAGCCACAGGCACCGCCCAACATCAATTTGTTTGTTGTTTCTTTTTTTTTTGAGACAGCGTCACTATGTCAACCTGGGTAGAGTGACATGGCGTCACAGCTTACAGCAACCTCAACTCTTGGGCTTAAGCAATTCTCTTGCCTAAGCCTCCCAAGTAGCTGGGATTACAGACACCTGCCACAATGCCCACTATTTTTTGGTTGTAGTTTTCATTATCGTATGGCAGGCCCGGGTTGGGTTTGAACCTACCAGCTCCAGTGTATGTGGCTAGTGCCCTAGCTGCTGAGCAACAGGCATCGAGCCTGTTTTTTGTTTGTGAGACAGAGTTTCACTTTGTTGCCCTGGGCAGAGTGCTGTAGCATCAGAGCTCACAGCAACCTCAAACTCCTAGTCTCAAGCAATTCACTTGTCTCAGCTTCCCGAGGGCACAGGCACTGCCCAAACATTACAGGCACTCACCACAACACCCCACTATATTTTTTAAAGACAGGGTCTCGCTCTTGCTCAGGCTGATCTTGAACACCTGAGCTTAAGCAAACCACCTGTCTCAGCCTCCCAGAGTCCTAGGATTATAGGCGTGAGCCACCTAGCCTAGCTTTGTCTTTTGTTTTTTTACATTGAAACAGAATCTTACTTTGTCACCCTCGGTGGAGTGCCAAGGCGTCATGGCTCACAGCAACCTCCAACTCTTGGGCTCAAGTGATTCTCTTGCCTCAGCCTCTCTAGTAGCTAGGACTACAGGTGCCTGCCACAATGCTGGATATTTTGTTGTTGTTGTTTAGCAGGCTTGGGCCAGGGTGAACACACCAGCCCCGAAGCATGTGGCTGGCGCCATAACCACTGAGCTATGGGCGCCCAACCTTTTTGTTTTTGTTTTTGTTTTTTGAGACAGAGTCTCAGTATGTCACCCTGGGTAGAGTGCCATGGCATCACAGCTCACAACAACCTCAAAGTCCTGGGCTTAAGCAATTTTTTTGCCTCAGCCTTCCACACAGTTGGGACCCCAGGCACCCGCCACAACGCATAGCTATTTTCTGGCTGTAGTTGTCATTGTTGTTTGGCACGCCTGGGCTGGATTCGAACACAACAGCTCTGGAGTATGTGGCTGGCACCCTAGCTGCTGAGCTACAGGCACCGAACCAGTCTTTTGTTTTTTTGAGAGAGTCTCTGTCACCCTGGGTAAAAGGCCATGGCATCATAGCTCATAGCAACCTCAAACCTCAGGGCTCAAACAATCTTGCCTCAGCCTCCCAAGTAGCTGGAATTATAGACCCCCACCACACTCGGCTATTTTTTCTTTTCTTTTTTTTTGTAGAGACAGAGTCTCACTTTATCACCCTCAGTAAGAGTGCTGTGGCATCACAGCTTACAGCAACTTCCAACTCCTAGGCTTAGGTGATTCTCTTGCCTCAGCCTCCACAGTAGGTGGGACTACAGGTGCTAGCTACAATGCCCGGCTATTTTTTTGTTGCAGTTTGGCCGGGGCTGGGTTTGAATCTGCCACCCTCGGTATGTGGGGCCAGCACCCTACTGAGTCACAGACACTGCCCAAACATTTTACCTTTTTTTGTTGTTGTTATTGTTGTTGTAGTTTTGGCCAGCGCCAGGTTTGAACCCGCCACCTTCGGTACATGGGACTGGTGCCCTACTCCCTGAGGCACAGGCACCGCCTTAGTTTTTCTATTTTTTTTTTAGTAGAGATGGATCTTGATCTTGCTCAGGATGATTTCAAACCCCTGAGCTCAAGTGATCCACCTACCTCAGTTCCCAGATAGCTAGGATTACAGGCCTGAGCCACCATGCCTGGCTTTTATTTTTTTGAGACAGAGCCTCTAGCTGTTGCCCTGGGTAGAGTGCGGTGGTGTCACAGCTCACAGCAACCTCCAACTCTTGGGCTTAAGCGATTCTCCTGCCTCAACCTCCCAACCAAGTATTTGGGACTACAGGCCCCTGCCACAACACCCAGCTATTTTTGGTTGCAGTTGTCACTGTTGTTTAAAAAGTCTGGGCCAAACTCGAGCCCACCAGCCTCAGCGTACGTGGCTGGCACCCTACTCACTGAGCCTTTTTTTTTTTTTTTTTTTTGAGACAGGTCTCACTCTGTTGCCCTTGATAGAGTGCCATGGCATTATCAGAGCTCACAGCAACCTCCAACTCTTGGGCTCAAGCCATTCTCTTGCCTTAGCCTCCCAAGTAGCTGGAACTACAGGCACCAGCCACCTTGCCTGACTAGTTTTTTTGTTTGTTTTTTTTTTCTATTTTTAGTAGACAGGGTCTTGCTCCTACTCAGGCTGGTCTTGAACTCCTGAGCTCAACCAATCCACCCACTGCTAGGATTACAGGCATAAACCATTGCACCTGGCCCCCAACATCAGCTCTTAATATGTTATAAACCCCCAGAAGCAGATGAAAAATGAAACAGTCACCCCACTTCAGGTTTAAGCTAAGGGTGATTCAATGGGGGAAAATTCCTAATCTCCCTGCTGGGACTAAGTTCCCTATATTAACAGAAACCCCCAAATACAACCAGAAGCAGTGGTCTTTCCTCTCACATGCCATCTTGCATAGAAGGCAGGGCTATTCTTTTTCCTTTATTCAGATGGTAGCTAAAGCCCTATAAATATCTCATTATTGGCATGGTTTTTTCAAAGGTTTGACACAATAAGGGCTTAATTACAGCATGTGGTTGGCAACCATAGTAAATTAAAGTTTAGATCCTGTTCCCATTTTCTTCAGCAGTTGAGGAGCCTGTAATTTCAGCATCTTCATTCAAATCAGCACAAGTTTGGCAGATGTGACTCTGAGCCAAATGTAAACAGTGGGAGGCAGAAAGGGTTCTGCTTGGTGGCCAGCCCCCCCCTTCCTCCCAGGCTATCTTCCTAGTTATAAACATAATCCCTAAATGAGCAAAAAACAAAGCAAGAATTATGAGGGGTGGGGCCTGTGGCTCTGTGGGTAGGGCGCCAGCCACATACACCAAGTGTGGCGTTTTCAAACCCAGCCCAGGCAAGCTAAAACAAAAATGACAACTGCAACAACAAAATAGCTGGGCATTGTGGCAAGCGCCTATAGTCCCAGCTACTTGGGAGGCTGAGGCAAGAGAATTGCTTAAAAGCCCAAGAGTTTGGTGTTGCAGTGGTATGGTGCCAGACACGTACAATGAGGCAGGCGGGTTCAAACCCAGCCTGGGCCTGCTAAAACAACAATGACAACTGCAACAAAAAATAGCCAGGCGCCTATAATCCTGGCTACTGGAAGGCCGAGGCATGAGAATCGCTTAAGCCCAGGAGTTTGAGGTTGTCGTGAGCTGAGACACCATCGCACTCTACCAAGGGTGACATAGTGAGACTGTCTCAAAAAAAATTAAAAAATAAAAATAAAAAAAGAATAGGGAGCAGCCCTGTGGGTGATCCATATTTCCCTGGAGGGATTCATCACCAAAGGCGAAATGGAAATGCAGCTGGAGATGGCACAGTCCAACTGGCAGGGGCTTCTTGCTAAAAGCAAAATGGTCCAGGCACGGTGGTTCACACCTGTAATCCCAGCACTTGAGAGGCCGAGATGGGTGGATTGCCTGAGCTTACATGTTTGAGAACAGCCTGAGCCAGATGAGACCTTGTCTCTAAAAACAGCTGAGTATTGTGGCAGACGCCTGTAGTCCCAGCTACTTGGGAGGCTGAGGCAAGAGAATCACTTGAACCCAGTAGTTCGAGAGTGCTGTGAACTATGACACCATGGCACTCCACTGAGGGCGACAAAGTAAAACTCTGTCTCAAAATAAATAAATAAATAATAGCCGGGCGTTGTGGCAGGCGCCTGTAGTCCCAGCTACTCGGGAGGCTGAGGCAAGAGAATCGCTTAAGCCCAGGAGTTGGAGGTTGCTGTGAGCTGTGTGAGGCCACGGCACTCTACCGAGGGCCATAAAGTGAGACTCTGTCTCTACAAAAAAAATAAAATAAAAAATATAAATAAATAAATAAATATAAATAAAAGCAAAATGGCACAGGACGCCTACATGCTTTTGGAGTCTTCTCACTGAGAATACTAAGGTCAAGCTGGAAATCAAAGGAGAAATCTCAAAACTCACCCAGAAGTTGGCCCAGGGTGAGAAGAACAGTGCCACTGGTGGTCTGTCTGCTCAGAGTCCTCCCTGCTTCCAAGGTTGCCTACACCCTGCACCTGTTCCCCTCCTACCTCTGGATCTCACTTCCTCTACCCACCTGCTCCACTGGTCTTCAGGTGGCTCCCACTCCACAGCCTTTGCATTGGCTGTACCCGAAGCCTAGGATGCTCTTCCTGCTGCCTCCAGGGGCTTCTTTCTTACCTCCTTTAAGTCCCTGCTCAAATGTCACCTGACTCCACTATTTAAAATGTAACCCCCTCACTGAGAGCACTCCCTTATCCCATTCCTTTATCCTCCCCCTCCTTCCCCCACACTGTATTTACCACCTTCTGCCATGTTTCTCCTTTACCTATCCCCTGCTAAAAGGCCAAGTCACCCAGAGCAGGGATTTTGGTAACTTGCACAAGGCTATGTCCCTAAACACACAGTAAAAGGGCCTAAAAGTGATCAGAAAACATTTTTTCAATGAACAAATGAACAATACCTAATGTTTTGAAGACTTTTTTTTTCCTTTTTTGAGACAGTCTCACTTTGTCACCCTGGGTAGAGTGCCATGGTGTCATAGCTCACAGCTACCTCAAACTCTTGGGCTTAAGCAATTCTCTTGCCTCAGCCTCCCATGTAGCTGGGACTACAGGCACCTGCCACAATGCCCAGCTATTTTTTCATTGTTGTTGCAGTTGTCATTGTTGTTTTTAGCTGGCCCAGGCTGGGTTGGAACCCACCGGCCTCAGTGTATATGGCCGGTGCCCTACCCCCTGAGCTATGGGTACCAACCCTGGCTATTTTTTATTGTTGTTGTTGCTGTAGTTGTCATTGTTGTTTGACAGGCCTGGGCTGGGTTTGAACCCACCAGCCCTGGTGCATGTGGCCAGCACCCTAGCCAGTGAGCTATAGGTGCTGAGCTAAGATAATCCCCCCCCACTTTATTTTGAGACAGAGTTTTACTCTGTCACCCAGTCTAGAGTACCGTGGCTTCACCTAGCTCACAGATCACAGCAACCTCCTCGGTTCATATCTTCCTGCCTCAGCTTCCCAAGTAGCTAAGATTACAGGGGCTTGCCATAGTATCCAGCTAATTTTTTTTTTTTTTAGTAGAGATGGGGTTCTTGCTCTTGCTCAAGCTGGTTTTGAACTCTTGAGCTCAAGTGATCCTCCCACCTCAGCCTCCCAAAGTGCTAGGATTACAGATGTCAGCCACCATCCAGCTAATAATTCCCACTTTAAAAAATAATTTTTTCTTTTTTGAGACACAGTCTCAAGATGTACCCTCAGTGGAGTGCCGTAGCGCCACAGCTCACAGCAACTTCAAACTCTTGGGCTTAAACTCTTTTACCTTAGCCTCCCGAGCACCTGGGACTACATGCGCCCGCCACAATATTTGGCTATTTTTTTTTCTTTGCAGTTGCCATTGTGTTTTAGCTGGTCCAGGCCAGGTTTGAACCCACCATCCTCGGTGTATGTGGCTGGCGCCCTACCTACTGAGCTATGGGCGCTGCCAAATTTTTTTTATATTTTAAGACAGAGTCGCACTCAGTTGCCCTGGGTAGAGTGCCATGGTATCATGGCTCACAGCAACCTCAAACTCTTGGGCTCAAGCCATCCTCTTGCCTCAGCCTCCCAAGTAGCTGAGACTACAGGCGCCTGCCACAACGCCTGGCTCTTTTTTGGATGCAGTTGTTTAGCTGGCCTGGGCCGGATTCAAACCCACCACCCTCAGATATGTGGCTGGCGCCAGTAATCCCAGTAGCTGGGACTACGTGCACTCTCCACAGTGTCTGGCTACTTTTCTTTTTTTTTTTGAGATAGAGACTCACTACATCGCCCTTGGTAGAATACTGTGGCGTCACATCTCACAGCAACCTCCAACTCTTGGGCTTAGGCAATTCTCTTGCCTCAGCCTCCCAAGTAGCTGGGACTACAGGTACCAGTAATAATACCTGGCTCTTTTTTGTTGCAGTTGTTTAGCTGGCTGGGGCTGGGTTTGAACCCGCCACCCTCGGTTTATATGGCTGGTGCCGTAACCACTGTGCTATGGGTGCCGAGCCTATTATTATTATTATTTTAAATAAGCAGGGTCTCATTTTTGCTTAGGCTGGTCTCAAACTCTTGAGCTCAAGCAATCCACCCATCTCGGCCTCCCAGAGTGCAGGGATTACAGGCATGAGACACCTCGCCCAGCCTTAATAATTCCCGTTTTAAAGAGGAGGGATTTAGGGCAGTGCCTGTGGCTCAGTGAGTAGGGCGCCGGCCCCATACGCCGAGGGTGGCAGGTTCGGACCCAGCCCCAGCCAAACTGCCCCAGAAAAATAGCCGGGCGTTGTGGCGGGCGCCTGTAGTCCCAGCTGCTCAGGAGGCTGAGGCAAGAGAATCACGTAAGCCCAAGAGTTAGAGGTTGCTGTGAGCTGTGTGACGCCAAGGCACTCTACCCGACGGCTGTACAGTGAGACTCTGTCTCTACAAAAAAAAAAAAAAAAAAAGAGGAGGGATTTAGTCCCTTGTTCAGTATTCTTCCAAGTATTGCAATGAGAAGGCACCAGGCAACTTCATCGGCGCTAGGAGTTGAAACAGATCCTATCTGGTCTGCTAACAGTCCCATTTCCTAACTGAGGAAATGTAACTCCAAGAAGTGACCCTCACAGGACCAAAGACAGCTTAGGCAATCTAAGCTTCCTGCCTCAGCCTCTTCCTGCTCTTCCCCAGGTGTGGTAGGGGACTTACCCAGCCACTTCCCAAGCTCCTCCCTGGTGCCACCTCCTGAGGCTGAATGACAAGTATCAAGAGGAATGCCACATCTTTCTCCTTAGGGCCATAAGTCTGTCTGCTATGACAGGGCAGATAAGCCAAAGATCTCAAACTCAAAGGTTCCAGAGCCAGGAGGCTCTAAGCAAATGTAAATTGGACCCGGATGGGTGCTAGGAAGTAGTGGGGACTATGGCAGCTCCAATGGCAACTTCTAGTCTGGCAGGGCAATGGCTGGTGCTTCTGAAATCCAAGCAGTTGGTGCCACAAGGGACATAGACCCAGCAAGGCCAGATAATTCTTTTTTTTTTTTGTAGAGACAGAGTTTCACTTTATCGCCCTCAGTAGAGTGCCATGGCGTCACACAGCTCACATCAACCTCCAACTCTTGGGCCTAGGCGATTCTCCTGCCTCAGCCTAGAGTAGCTGGGACTACAGGCGCCCACCACAACGCCCGGCTATTTTTTTGTTGCAGTTTGGCCGGGGCTGGGTTTGAACCCGCCACCCTCAGTATATGGGGCCGGCGCCCTGCTCACTGAGCCACAAGCGCCGCCCAAGGCCAGATAATTCTAACAGCAGCCACCATGGGTACAGGGTCCATGCACTCTGGGCACAATCAATCACTCATCATTTCCCGGGAAAGGGTCCAGTTACCACCTCCATCTTATAGGAATGGAATCTGAGGCCCAGAAAGCTAACTCCACCTGGCTGAAATCACACAGTGAAATATGGTGGAGCCAGGCTATGGGCCCAGAGCCTGTGGGCTCCACCACTAAATTCTAAAGACCAATGTGTATTCCAGTACCATGGAAATCCGGATTTTGATGTGAAATCTAACTTTTAAACGTTGGCAGCTCAATAAACACAAAATTTTCTAAATGCCTAGCAGGTGAAATAAAAGACCCAGCAAACAGTCCTCAACCCCCAAGGCCACCAATCTACAAACCCCATTCTGCTCACAAGCAAACAGGGCAGAGAAAACATTCTTTTTTTTTTTTTTTGACACAGTTTCATGCTGCTTGCCATGAGATGGGGTCTTGCTCTGTCTCAGACAGGCCTCCTATTCCTGAGCTCAAGCAATTCACCATAACTGAGCGCAGTGGCTCACGCCTTTAATCCCAGCACTTGGGAGGCCTGAGGCAGGTGGATTGCCTGAGCTCATGAGTTCAAGACTAAGCAAGAACGAGCCCCTGTCTCTAAAAAATAGTCAGGTGTTGTGGTGGGCTCCTATAGTCCCAGCTACCTGGAAGGCTGAGGCAAGAGAATCACTTGAACCCAAGAGTTTGAGGTTGCTGTAAGCTAAGATGCCATGGCATTCTACCACGAGTGACCAAGTAAGACTGCCTCGGGCAGCGCCTATGGCTCAACGGGGTAAGGCGCTGGCCCCATATGCTGGAGGTGGTGGGTTCAAACCCAGCCCCAGCCAAAAAAACTGCAAACAAAAAAATAAAAATAAATAAATAAATTGAATAAATTTATTAAAATAAAAAAAGACCGCCTCAAAAAAAAAGCAATTCACCCACCTCGGCCTCCCAGAGTGTTAAGAGCCACCACACTCGGCCCCTGACCACATTCTTAGAAAAAATCCACAAGGAGGGGATTTTCTTTCTTTTTCTTTTTTTTTTTTTTGAGTTTTTGACCAGGGCTGGGTTTGAACCCACCACCACCAGCATATGGGGCCAGCGCCCTACTCCTTTGAGCCACAGGCACCACCCTAAGGAGGGGATTTTCTAAGAATGTGTTGAAGCACCCCATGTTGAAGCCCTGGGTACCATGGGCCCCTGACATGCTCTCAGGTTCACACCTTAAAGTCAGCGAGGATGCCCACTGTACACATCTCCAGTGCCAGGGAGTAAACCTGTTCTCCATTTGGTTTGGCCAAATTCACAAAAGGAAGTAGGGAGTTGGATTCAAAGTGAGGCACTGAATTGATGCTCTTAACAAGCAACTTCTGCACTATATGGTTGTACAAGGTTGGCACAGTAGTAGCTGATAGCTGTCAGATGCCAGGGTGGGCAGGAGAGAAGAGCAATGGTTAGAGGAAATGATAAGAGGTGGGGAAAGGAGATGCCTATATCCCCAAACCGGACCCCCAATTCCTCACTGACCAGCCTTGACCAAAAGTGCTTTGCTCAGCACTCTGAACCTCAGTTTCCTGGTCTGTAAAATGGGTGTTATAGCAATGCTACCCTTATAGGCTTAAGTGAAAGTACTTTAACTGTGGCTAGCTTGGTCACCAATATGAAAGGAATAAGCTGGGTGAATAAGAGTCCAGTCCACATAGCCTACTGTATGCCAGGTCCCGTGCTAAGTAAGCACTTTCTTTTCTTTTTTTTTTTTTGTAGAGACAGAGTCTCACTTTACTGCCCTCGGTAGAGTGCCGTGGCGTCACATGGCTCACAGCAACCTCCAGGTCTTGGGCTTACATGATTTTCTTGCCTCAGCCTCCCGACTAGCTGGGACTACAGGTGCCCGCCACAACGCCCGGCTATTTTTTTGTTGCAGTTTGGCAGGGGCTGGGTTTGAACCCGCCACCCTCGGCATATGGGGCCGGCGCCCTACTCACTGAGCCACAGGCGCCGCCCAGTAAGCACTTGCAAGGCACCATGTTACTGCATCCTTCCAACAGTCTTGCAATGGGCCATCCATTGCCCCGTTTTTAGGAGGGGAAGCTGAGCTTTGAGAGGTCAAACAACCTGTGCAAAGTCACAAGGCCAATATAACAGATCTTTGCAGATGCCCCCACAAGAAGCCTGTCCAGAAAGGATGACTGCCACTCAGAGGGGCTCACAGCCCAGCCTGAGATCAGGCCAGGTGCTGCTGACCCCAAGTCCACACCTTTCCACCAGAGTAGTTTGAGGGCGAAGAGCCAGAGCCAAACATGCAAAGAAGGAAATTCACACTGCTGAGAGCACAACCCTCATGACTCTGGATGGCAAGAACAGGGCTAGACAACCAGGCAGGCTGGACACCCAGTCAGTCTCTGCCTTGCACCAGCCTGGTGACCTTGAGTGAACACCAAGTCCTTTCAGAGCTCCTTCCTTCTGGCTCATCTCCAAGGTAGGGATGATAACAGAACTCGTTCTCCCTACTCATTCATTGTGGGATTCTAGATGCCCAGCCAATAAAGATGCAGTCTAGGGCGTGCTGTATGAACATGACCCCTTAGCACTGATCAGCACAGTAATAACAATAACAATGAGAACAAGGAAGAGGAGGCCATCATTTGGCAGCCACACCTTCACAAATGGAGTACTTCCTGGAATGGAGAAGTGGCCACCCATCCAAGAGATGGAGAGGCAAGAGGCAGGGCAAAGGGGAGGATAAGACTTCTGGTTCATTTGCTTCCTGAATCCTGGAAACAGCTTAGAGAGTGGAATTTGTGCACTGGACAGATGGGCACACTGAAGATTCTCAGGGCTGCCCAGGGAAGGCTACATCCCAGCTCTTCCCATTGAGGCCCGATCGGGCAAGAAGCCCCTTCCCAGGCTGCAGGAAAGCCTCTGATTCATAGACTGCAACACTGACATGGACCAGGAAGGAATCCTGGAGAAAACGCCCCTCAAGTTTCTACTTCCAACTGGACAAGGAAAGTGGGGATTCAAGCTTTATCTTTTAACTCCATACTCTCCTCCACTTTCTCCCCACCCCCTGCCAGGAAGGCTGGGCTAGGCGGGGCAGTGATGGACAGACTAGGAATGGACGAACACTAAAGCAGAGAGACAGACAGAAGGATTCACTTGGAATAGAGGATCCACCATTAACCAGGGACCAAGCAGAAACGTCAATCCGAGAGAACCCTACAACAGAGTCCCCTAGGGTTCAGTCAGCCAGCCACTCTAATAGTGGAGGCCAATAGGGACCACCGGATGGTGAGACTACTAACTGCTTAAGTCTGTGAAAGGCAAGGATGGACGCCCAGACAGCGGAGGTCACCCCAGGTGACTAGTCACAAAACAGGGGACCGCCAGGTGGGCCTGGACAGATGGACGGCCAAATGGTGATGGTAGGGGGGGTACCAGCCCAGGACACAACCATAACAAACCAGACAGCAGAGGCTGCTTCCAGATTAATGAATATCCAGCCAGACGACAAGGGTCACCCTGATAGATATCTAGGTGGCAGGTTTCACGCCGTCAGACAGCCAAACAGAGGAGAAGAGGGATCAAACTCTGACCCAAAGGCAACCAGATGGCACATTTCACCCACAAAAACAAGACAAATGGCTAGAGTCCGTTGCACCTCGTCTCACGGACCTGGGGCCGTGAGACCGCCTCGGGGGCCTGAGCTGGCTCCCCGGCTCCTGAAGGAAGACTTCCATCTAGGGCGACACACAGGGCCCTCCAGCTGTCTCCGTCCCTGTCGCGGCCACGCAAGCGTCGCAATTACGCCGGCGGCGCAGGGCGCGCCATTCCCACTTCGTCCTCCGCGCCCTAGGCCGCCCGCCCGCCCACAGTCCCTGCTGCGCTCACTTACCGTCCCACGAAGTTCTCCAGCACCGAGCTCTTGCCGGCGCTCTGGCCGCCCACCACCGCGATCTGCGGTAGGTCCAAATGGCAGCTCTGGCCGATGGAGCTGAAGGCGTCCTGAAGCTTGTTCACCAGCGGGATCAACTCTTCCATCCCGCGGTTGCCCATGACGCCAGCGGTTCCCGGCACTCCTCGCTGCCCCGGACCCCGACCCAGAACCCCAACGACCCGGCCCCGCGGCGACTACGGCCGTTGTTGCCCGCCCGCCTGGGCCTCGGCGCGACGCCCGGTCCCGGCTCGGCCTCACAGTCGCCGCCTCATCCGGTTCTCTGGCTACACCCGACTTGAGCAACCTCCCGCCCCGGGCCTGGGGCTGCACCAGAAGACCTCACGTTGCCTTCGATTAGCCGATGGTGCTGTCACTCAGATACAAGAACCAATCAAACAGAGGTACTGTCCCATGGCTAAGTAAGCCTTCCCACTGGGGTCGGTCTCATGGACTCTTTGGACCGGAGAACTGTCTCTATCGTGCAAAAACCAATAGCAGCGGATATCTATTTGTCAACGCCAGTAGGCGGTGTTTCGAGAAAAGAAATGTTGGTTCCGCACATTGGCGGATATCCATGTCTTATTGGCAGAAAGACACGCCAGTCGAAAACGTTGGCCAATAGTGTTAGGAACTAATCCTTACAAATTGATTTGTCGCTTGACACTAGTTTCCTAAGAATTTCCCATTGGTTTATATAAGTATCACTTCGTTTTTCCAGGCAACAAGGCAAAGAGGTCAGATTTTAACTCTGGTTAAAATCAGGTCAGAATCTTGACTCTGAAGGAGAACTGTATCTGTCGATCAGAGAAAGTCCCGTTCTTCCTTGTGATGGTTGGATATATAAAACAGTCTTCTGAAGTGCAGGATGAGGCTCACCATACTGGCCGAAGGGCGACACCTCGTGGTGGATCATGGTGATTGTCACCTCTGAGTTTTCCGGCTCTGGAGGAAACTGCAAGCCCCAGAATGCATCTCTGCTTCCGGCCTGCAAACCAGCTGTAGGAGCGTGGGCGCAACGCACTTTGAGGAGGGGAGATGCTGGTGTTTATTTTTCTCTTTTTTTTTGATACAGAGTTACACTTTGTCGCCCTCGGTAGAGTGCGTCATAGCTCACAGCAACCTCAAACTCTAGGGCTCAAGCAATCCTCCTGCTTCAGCCTCCCGAGTAGCTGGGATTACAGGCACCTGCCACAAGCCCGGCTATTTTTGGAGGCGAGGTCTCGCTCTGGATCAGGATGGTCTCAAACCTGTGAGCTCAAGCAATCCACCCGCCTCGGCCTCCCAGAGTAATAGGATTACAGGCATGAGGGCCCGGCCCATACTGGTATTCCTTACCGTCACACCTACACGTGGTGCAAATGTTTACCCATTTTGCTCAAGTAACTCTCCAACATTGTTCCCCTGCCTCTTCAACTTTAGCGCACCACGAATTTATTTTATTTACTTATTTTTGAGGCAGAGTCTTACTCTGTCACCCTCGGTAGAGTGCTGTAGCGTCACAGCTCACAGCAACCTCCAACTCTTGGGTTTAAGCGATTCTCTTGCCTCAGGCTCCCGAGTACCTGAGACTATAGGCTCCTGCCACAATGCCCGGTAATTTTTTGGTTGCAGTTGTCAGTTGTTTAGCAGGCCAGCGGGGGGGCTCAAACTCGCCAGCTTTGGTGTATGTAGCCGGCCTCCTATTCACTGAGCTACGGGCCCAGAGCCAATTTTTTTTTTTTTTAAAGACAGTATCAGACTCTGTCTCAAAAAAAAAAAAAAAAAAAAGGCATCCCGCTCAGTCCCTAGTGCTTTAGGCGGGAGTGCTGTAGCACCCTCATACCTCACTACCTCTCAAACCCCTGGGCTCAAATGATCCTACTGTTCTCAGACTAGGTGGAACAGGTGGAATTACCGACCCAAGCCAACACACTCTACCAGTTTTTCTTACTTTTTGCAGGTAGAAAGTCTCACTGTATTACCCAGGCTAATCTGAAATTCCTGGGCTCAAATGATTCTTCCTCTTCAATCACCTAAAATGCTGGCATTAATAGAAAAAGTTATCTTAGTTATTTACTGGGCCTATTCATTTACTGGGTGATTGCTATAGTCTTTTTTTTTTTTTTTTTTTTTTTAAGACAGAGCCTCAAGCTGTAGCCCTGGGTAGAGTGCTGTAGCATCACAGCTCACAGCAACCTCCAGGCCCTCGCCTCAAGCGATTCTCCTGCCTCCACCTCCCAAGTAGCTGGGACTACAGGCACCCGCCACAACGCTTTTGGTTGCAGCCATTGTTATTTGGCAGCCCGGGTTGGATTTGAACCTGCCATCTCTGGTGTATGTGGTTGGCGCCTTAGCCGCTTGAGCCACAGGCACTGAGCCAATTGCTATACACTTAATGCTTGTGATTCCCCTCCCCTCCCAAGACTCCTATGCCGAAACCCATTTTTTTTTTTTTAAGAGACTGGGTTTCACTTTTATCGCCCTGGGTAGAGTGCTGTGGCATCACACAGCTCACAGTAACCTCCAACTCCTGGACTTAGGCAATTCTTTTGCCTCAGCCTCCCAAATAGCTGGGACTACAGGCGCCTGCACCCGGCTATTTTCTTGTTGCAGTTTGGCTGAGACTGGGCTTGAACTCACCACCCTCGGTATATGGGGCCGGCGCCCTACCCACTGACCCACAGGTGCCGCCCTGAAACCCAACTCTTAAGGCCATGTTATTTGGAGGTGGGACCTTTGACAGGTAATTAAGGCATAAGACCAGAGACCTAATAAATGTGATTCAGGCTCTTATAAAAGAGACCCTGGCCAGAAAGCTGAGTTGCACCTTTGACACTTTTAGGTTAAGGGAGGTGGGGAGAGGGAGATGTAAACATGAAGCAGGTCCTAACAAGAGACTGAATCTGCTGGTACCTAGATTTGAATTTCCCAGGCTCCAGAACTGAGAGAAATAAATTTCTGTTGTTTATTTTATATTTTACATTTTTTTGTTTGTTTCATTTGGAACAGAGTCACTCTGTTGCCCAGGCTAGAGTGTAATGGTACCAGCCTAGCTCACAGCAACCTCAAACTCCTGGACTCAAGCAATCCTTTTACCTCAGCTTCCCAACTATCTACTTTAGTAGAGATGGGGTCTAGCTCTTTTTTTATTTTTTTAGAGACAGAGTCTTTCTTTCTCGCCCTTAGTAGAATGCTGTGGCATCACAGCTCACAGCAACCTCCAGCTCTTGGGCTTAGGTGATTCACTTGCCTCAGCCTCCCGAGTACCTGGGACTACAGGCACCTGCCACAACGCCCAGCTATTTTTTGTTGCAGTTTGGCAGTAGCCGGGTTCGAACCCGCCACCCTTGGTATATGGGGCCAGCGCCCTACTCACTGAGCCACAGGCACCGCCTGGGTCTTGCTCTACCTCAGGCTAGTCTTGAACTCCTGAGCTCAAGTAATCCACCCACCTCACCCTCTCGGAATGCGAGGATTATAGGCCTGAGCCAGCATTCCCAGCCTATCCTTTTCTTTTACTTTTTTAGAGACGGGTTTTGTTGTTTCTTGTTTTTGTTTCTTTTTTTTTGAGACAGTCACCCTCAATAAAGTGCCATGTGTCACAGCTCACAGCAACCTCGAACACTTGGGCTTAAGTGATTCTCTTGCCTCAGCCTCCCAAGTAGCTGGGACTATAGGCACCTACCACAATGCCTGGCTATTTTTTATTGCAATTATCATTGTTTAGCTGGCCTGGACTGCGTTCAAATGCGCCAGCCTTGGTGTATGTGGCTGGCGCTTAACCACTGTGCTACGGGCGCCAAGCCTAGAGACAGGGTTTTTGTTGCCCAGGCTGGAGTGCAGTGGCAAAAGCACAGCTCACTTCAGCCTTGCACTTCTGGACTCAAGAGATCCTCCTGCCTCAGGCTCCTGAGTAGCTGGGACTATAGAGCTGTTACCACACACAACTAATTTATTTTTAGTATTTCTGTAGAGATGTTTCACTGTATTGCCCAAGGTGGTCCGGAACACCTAGCGTGAAGCAGTCCTCCCACCTCAGTCAGCCACAGTCCTGGGATTATAGGAGTGAGCCACCACACCCAGCCAATTTGTTATTTATAAGCCCCCTAGTTTATGACCTTTTTTGAGAATAGCCAAATGGACTAAAGTTGTGACAACGACCAAATAATTTCATTTATTTGACCCTTAGTGTCCTTCTCTGTAAAGTGGGAACATAACTATACATGCATCATAAAACTGCAAGAATTGGCTCAGCGCCTGTGGCTCAAGCGGCTAAGGCGCCAGCCACATACACCAGAGCTGGTGGATTTGAACCCAGCCCAGGCTGCTAAACAACAATGACGGCTGCAACCAAAAAAAATAGCCAGGTGTTGTGACAGGTGCCTGTAGTCCCAGCTACTTGGGAGGTGGAGGCAGGAGAATCGCTTGAATCCAGGAGTTGGAGGTTGCTGTGCTGTGATCTGTGATGCCATGACACTCTACTCAGGGTGACAGCTTGAGGCTCTGTCTCAAAAAAAAAAGTAGACTATAAATGTCTTAACACAATAACTAAGAAAATGCCATGAAGGCTAATTTAACCAGTTCGATGAAAATATTTCAAATTGTATATATATACCAGTGCATGGTGCCTCATGATCGCATTAATGTACACAGCTATGATTTAATAAAAAACAAAAAACTGCAAGAAACTGCCAGGCATGGTGTCTCATGACTGTAATCCTAGCACTCTGTCAGGCCTAAGCAGGTGGATTGCTTGAGCTTAGGAGTTTGAGACCAGCCTGAGCAAGATCGAGACCCGTGTCTACTAAAAATAGGAAAAAAATATATATATCCAGGCACTGTGGTGGTCGCCAGTAGTCCCATCTACTCAGGAGGCTGAGGCAAGAGGATTGCTTGAGCCCAAGAGTTTGAGGTTGCTGTGAGCTCTATCATGGCACTCTATCCAGGGTGACAGAGTAAGACTCAGTCTCTATAAGAAAAAATAAAAAATTAAATACATGAGAGCCATTTAGAACGGTGCCACACCAACTAGATCACACCTATTGTCATCACTGTTTACTAAGTGATAAAACCAAGCCACTACCTCTTGATGTTAAAGACCTTTGGTGAGGACTTCCCCACCCTAGACCTGATTCCTCATTTGCAAAAATGGGAAAGACAGCTGTGACAACTTCCAGAATCACTGGGGGACCTGGGCCACAGGAAAAGGAAAGTAACTCCCACTCGGGGGGGCACATGCTGGGCTGTCCCTAGTGGTTTCTTGTCACCAACTCCTGCCATGCTTACTTGTTATCAGTGTTCTCAACTGCAGGGATGCTCAGGACAGGTAGGGGACCAAAACAGGCCACCTCCCCAAGAAGACACAGACACACTCTTTAAGTTAGAATTAAAAAACTTTCCAAAAAAAATCCTTTAACAACTTCCAGCCCCTTCCTCCCTTCCCTGATGCCAACTCAGTCCAGTGTGATTCCTACAGAAGCCAGGGCTTCAGTGGCCCAGGTGGGACAAAGGGAAGGGTCCCCATACATTGTACCCATGAAGTCACGCACAAACTCAGGGAAGCGCTTCTCCACAATGCTGGTGCGCATGTCGCTCATCAGGCGCAACTGCAGGGATAGGGGAGTCAGGGTCAGCAACTGGTGCTCAGGAGGCCAGTGCCCGCCCCAACCCTTTCCTGTCCCAGGGACACTGGCCCACCTGGTAGGCAATGTTGTGCACAGTGAGGTGGTGCAGGGCAGCTGTGTTGTCACTGTGCAGCAGCGCGTGTAGGAATGCCCGGCTGTGCCTACGGACAAGGATGGAGGGTGCAGCTTAGCAGGGGGCGTGGTTCAGCACAGCCAGCCCTGCCCCCTCTCCCCAGCCCTCCCAAACCACCACCTGGCCTACTTCTGGCAGGTTGGGCAGGTGCACTGTGGGTCTATGGGACCAAAGTCCTTCTCGAACAGCTTCTTCTTCAACTGTAGGTTCCCAGTGGGCACCAGAGCAGAGCCAAAGCGCTAAGGGAAGAAGATGGGGAAAGGCTGGTCATACAGGTCTCTACCCTCCCTGTCCTACCACCACCTTAGCCCCAACCCCCTACCCTATCCCACTGTCTACCAGTGCCCAGAGCCTCACCGCCGTCCGTGTGGGGAAGACACAGTCAAACATGTCGCATCCGAGAGCAACACAAACCACCAGATCAGTGGCATAGCTGGGGAGAGGAACAGAGAGCCTCTAGCCTTGAGACTGGTCTTCCTAGGCCCCCTCCCAAAACTAACTCCCCTGGACTGCACCTTATTTTCACAGAACCACCCCCATGAGACAGCCACCTGCTCCTCAGTCTCCTCAGTCTCCAACCAGGACATTCCCACAAAACTACATTCCACATTCCACAGGAAGTGCTCTGCCTCCCTCTTGACTTACCCCACCCCCATTAGGTATCGGGGCTTGTCCTTAGGCAGGTGGGAGGTACTCAGAGCCACCATCTTCCAAAACTGGGCTTTGCTCTCGCCCCCACTCAGGCCACCAATGGCAAAGCCAGGCACATCCCTCTTGGTCATCTCTGGGGATACAAGTAAGGTGAGGGATGACCAGACAAGAGGAAATGTACCTTGTCCTCATCCCAGGGCCACAGTCCCTCAGGGAGAGATACAGAAAGAGAGACACAAAGACAGATGGTCTGTCTAGGAGAAGGTCTCCTCGTGATATGAGCTTCCAGTTATTGAGTGACTAATGTATGCAAGACTCTCCCCATGAACCGTCAGCAGAGGTACTCCTTTAGCTGAAACCTTTGAAGCCAGATGAGTTTCAGAATTTTCCTGATTTGAGAATAAAGAACATCTCATATACTGATAATAGCTGGTCATTAAACACTAACATTTCTGCAACAAAATATGTGAGGCTTCTCAGGCACTGTGGCTCATGCCTCTGCTTAGGGAACCAAGACAGGAGGATCACTTGAGGCCAGACTGGGCAATATAGCACTCTGTAAAAAAAATGTTTTTTTTTAATTTACAGGCCAGGCCTGTAATCTTAGTACTCTGGGAGGCTGAGGCAGGTGGATTGCTTGAGTTCAGGAGTTGAGACCAGCCTGAGCAAGAGTGAGACCATCTTCTACTAAAAAATAGAAAATCTGGCTCGGCACCTGTAGCTTAGGTGGCTAGGGCGCCAGCCACATACATCAGAGCTGGCAGTTCGAAACCAGCCGGGGCCAAAAAATACCTGGGTGTTGTGGCGGGTGTCTGTAGTCCGAGCTACTTGGGAGGCTGAGACAATAGAATTGCTTGGGCCCAGGAGTTTGAGGTTGCTGTGAGCTGTGATGCTACAGCACTCTACCCAGGGCGACAGCTTGAGACTCTGTCTCAAAAAAAATAAATAAATAAAATAAAAAATATATATATATATTTATAAATTAAATTTAAAAAAAATAGAAAAACTAGCAGGGTATGGTGGCACACGCCTATAGTCCCAGGTATAGGGGAGGCTGAAGCAAGATCGTTTGAGCCCAAGAGTTTGAGGATGTGAGCTTTGATGACTGCATGGCACTCTACCCAGAGCAATAGAATAAGACTCTGTCTCAAAAAAAAAAAAATTTATAGTCCAGGCGTGATGGCACACAGCTGTAGTCTCAGCTACTTGGAAGGCTAAGGAAGGAGGATCACTGGAGCCCAGGAGTTTGAGGCTACAGTGAGTTATGAAGATGCCATGGCACTCTACCCTTGGCACAAAAGAGTGAGACTATGAGCCAGGCATGGTGGCTCACTCCTGTAATCTTAGCACTTGGGAGGCCAAAGAGGGTGGCAGGTGCCTGTGGTCCTAGTTACTTGGGAGGCTGAAGCAAGAGAATTGCTTGAGCCCAAAAGTTTGAGGTTGCTGTGAGAATCTGTCTCCAAAAAAAAAAAAAAAAAAAGAGTAAAACCATGTCTTTTTTTTTTTTTGAGACAGAGTCTCACTATGACACCCTCAGTAGAATGCTGTGGCATCATAGCTCACAGCAACCTCAAACTCTTACGCTTAAATGATTCTCTTGCCTCAGCCTCCAGAGTAGCTGGGACTACAGGCGCCTGCCACAATGCCCGGCTATTTTTTTGTTGCAGTTGTCATTGTTGTTTAGCAGGCCTGGGCTGGGTTTGAATCTGCCTGCCTCGTGATGTGACCAGCACCCTAGCTACTGAGCAATGGGCTCCGAGCCATTAGCCTTAATTTAAAAAATAAAAAAAAAGATAGCTCTTCATGAAGACTTGGTTTCCACATTTTATTTTTAGACAAAGTCTCACTTTGTCACCTTGGGTAGAGTACCATGGCATCACAGCTCACAGCAACCTCAAACTCTTGGATTCAAGTGATCCTCCTGCCTCAGACTGCTGATTAGCTGTGACTACAGGAGCCTGCCACCACACCCAGCCTGGCTTCCACTTTCATATATATCCATGCACACTGAATTGTGACATGAACTGAAGTGCAGACAGTGGGTCTCTTTTTTTTTTTTTTTGAGACAGAGTCTCACCATATCACCATTGGTAGAGTGCTGTGACATCATAGCTCATAGCAACCTCAAACTCTTGAGCTTAAGCCATTCTCTTGCCTCAGCCTTCCAAGTAGCTGGGACTACAGGCGTCCACCACAACGCCTGGTTATTTTTTGTTGCAGTTGTCATTGTTATTTAGCTGGTCCAGGCTGGGTTCAAACTTGCCAGCCTCGGTGAATGTGGCCAGCGCCATAACCACTGTGCTATGAGCACCAAGCCAGTAGGTTTCTTTTAAAAAGACTTACTGGGATTGACACCTGTAGCTCAGTGAGTAGGGCTCCAGCCACATACACCAAAGCTGGCGGGTTCGAGCCCAGCTGGGGCCTACTAAACAACAATGACAACTCCAACCAAAAAATAGCCAGGCGTTGTGGCAGGCACCTTTAGTCCCAGCTACTTGGGAGGCTGAGGTAAGAGAATCGCTTAAGCCCAGGAGTTTGAGGTTGCTGTGAGATGTGACATCACGGCATTCTACCAAGGACGACAGAGTGAGACTGCCTCAAAAAAAAAAAAAAAAAGACTTACTGGAATGGTAAAGACGGTTAGGAAAGGTTTGAGGACAAAATGGGATTTTAACAAGGACACCTTCTAAGCAGGTGGCACGGAGATCTTCGTCCAGGCCACCCTGGATGATGGCGAAGAGGTTTTGCTTGTCTGGCCGTTGATGGGCTGCAATGCACCGGTCCAACCACCGGATTGACCTGTAACAGGGGCCCGGTCACAAGGCCATAGGAGAAGGATCCCCTACCCTAACACGTACACACACATACACAAACACACACACCTGTACATGGCCTCCTCCACTCGTGGCCCTGTCACGGTGCTGCTCACAACGTCGTCCAGCTGCATGATGATATCTGAGCCTGAGGGTGAATAGGAGCACCATCACTGGGAAGGCCCCACCTCTCCTTGGGAACAGGTTGGACCCCTCTAAGAACCCTTCTAGGGTTTTGCTGACTCCTAGTTGGTTCTCCCAATCTGTTTATACAGTGGAAAGAGGAAGGTTTTCCGAATGTGGATCGGATGTTGCCTCCCCCAACCTAAAATCCCAAAATAGACAAAGTGATTCCTCACTACAAGGTCCAGCATCAGAAGACAGGGAAGCCAACCAAGCACCTATCAGTAGAGCTGTGGTTAAATAAACCATGGTACAGCCCTGAACAAAAGTTCCTGTAATCCAGCCAGCGCGGTGGCTCAAACCTGTAATCCTAGCACTCTGGGAGGCCGAGGAGGGTGGATTAACTGAACTCACAGGTTTGAGACCAGCCTGAGGCAGAACGAGACCTCATTTCTAAAAATAGGCATTGTAGCCAGCACCTGTAGTCCCAGCTACTTGGAAGGCTGAGGCAAGAGAATTGCTTAAGCCCAAGAGTTGGAGGTTGGCGTGAGCTGTGAGCAGTGACTCCACAGTACTCTACCAACAGTGACAAAGTGAGACTAAAAAAAGTTCTTTTCCCATAATTCCAACATCCAGAGACTTGACTTTTTTTTTTTTTTGACATAGAGACAGAGTTTCACTTTTTTTTTGAGACAAAGCCTCAAGCTGTAGCCCTGGGTAGAGTGCCATGGCATCACAGCTCACAGCAACCTCCAACTCCTGGGCTCAAGTGAGTCTCCTGCCTCTGCCTCCCAAGTAGGTGGGACTACAGGCACCTGCCACAACGCCTGGCTATTTTTTGGTTGCAGCCGTCATTGTTGTTTAGTGGGCCTGGGTTGGATGAACCCGCCAGCTCAGGTGTGTGTGGCTGGCGCCTTAGCCACTTGAGCCACAGGCACTGAGCTGAGACAGAGTTTCACTTTATCACCCTCAGTAGAGTGCCATGACATCACACAACTCACAGCAACCTCCAACTCCTGAGTTCAAGCGATTCTCCTACCTCCACCTCCCAAGTAGCTGGGATTACAGGTGCCTGACACAACACCTGGCTATTTTTTGGTTGCAGCCATCGTTGTTTGGCAGGTCTGGGCTGGATTCCAACCTGTTAGCTCAGGTGTATGTGGCTGGTGCCTTAGCTGCTTGAACCACAGGTGCTGAGCCCCGGCTATTTTTTTGTTTCAGTTTGGCATGGGCAGGGTTTAAACCCACCACCCTTGGTATATGGGACCGGTGACTTATCCACTGAACCACAGGTGCCACTCCAGAGACTTTTCTTTTCTTTTTTTTTTTCCCCGCAGTTTTTGGCTGGGGCTGAGCTTGAACCTGGGGCCAGCGCCCTACCCATTTGAGCCACAGGCGCAGCCCAGAGACTTTTATCTTTTTTTTTTTTTTTTGAGATAGTCTCACTCAGTCACCCTGGGGTTGAGTGCTGTGGCAGCATAGCTCACAGGAATCTCAAATTCTTGGGCTCAAGCAATTCTCTTGCCTTAGCCTCTCAAGTAGTTGGGACTACAGGCGCCCACCACAACACCTGGGTAGTTTTTCTATTTGTAGAGACAGAGTCTCACTTTGCGTAGGCTGGTCTTCAACTTCTGAGCTCAGGAAATCCACTTGCCTCGGCCTCCTAGCGTGCTGGGAATACAGGTTTGAGCCACCCTGCCTGACCCAGAGAGTTTTCTAAATAAAAAGCTTTCACAGAACAAAGGGGATTTTTAGTATTCTGCATGATACTATAATAGTGAATACATGTCATTATGTGTTTGTCCAAACCCATGGAATGTAGGACACTAGAATTGAACCCTAATGTGAACTATGGACTGGATCAAATGAATTGCTCCCGGGCGGCACCTGTGGCTCAGTCGGTAAGAAGCCAGCCCCGTATACCGAGGATGGCGGGTTCAAACCCGGCCCTGGCCGAACTGCAACAAAATAAAATAGCCGGGCATTGTGGTGGGCGCCTGTAGTCCCAGCTGCTTGGGAGGCTGAGGCAAGAGAATTGCTTAAGCCCAGGAGTTGGAGGTTGCTGTGAGCTGTGTGATGCCACGGCACTCTACCCAGGGCCATAAAGTGAAACTCTGTCTCTACAAAAAAAAAAAAAAAAAGAATGAATTGCTCCCCAAAATTCAAGGAACTGAGTATAAGGTAAACTGACAACATAACACCATAAGGACACAACTAGCCCCACATAGTCCAAGGCCTTCAACAAGTAAATGCAGAAGCAACCTTCATACATACAAGCAAACTAGAGGAGAAAAGCACTTTATGATAGTGGAATTTCAAATGATTTTTCATTGACCTGTCAAGAAATACATAAAATCCTTACTTCAAAAAGGGGGAAACTTTTCCTACTTCAAAAAGAAGGAATTAAGCCTCCATTTCTTGTTTTTTTAAGATTAAAAGAGACAAAATTTGGGCGGCACCTGTGACTCAAAGGAGTAGGGCACCAGCCCCATATACCAGAGGTGGTGGGTTCAAACCCAGCCCCAGCCAAAAACTGCAAAAGAAAAAAAAAGAGAGACAAAATTTCAGGTAATGAAACTATATGATACTACAATGATGAATCACGTCATTATACAGTTGTCCAAACCTCTAGAATTTACAAAATCAAGAGTGTAACCTGGGGGCGGCGCCTGTGGCTCAGTGAGTAGGGTGCCGGCCCCATATGCCGAGGGTGGTGGGTTCAAACCCTAGCCCTGGCCAAACTGCAACAGAAAAATAGCCGGGTGTTGTGGCGGGCACCTGTAGTCCCAGCTGCTCGGGAGGCTGAGGCAGGAGAATCGCGTAGGCCCAAGAGTTGGAGGTTGCTGTGAGCCGTGTGACGCCACGGCACTGTACCCGAGGGCGGTACCGTGAGACTCTGTCTCTACAAAAAAAAAAAAAAAAAAAAAGAGTGTAACCTGGCTTATCGTACCCTCAATGAATCCCCAACAATAAAAAAAAAAAAATCAAGAGTGACCCTGAATGTAAACCTGGGACATTGGGGACAATGATCTATCAATGTAGGTTCATCAATGATAGTAAATGTACCATTCTGGCAGGGGCCTGCTCTAGAAAATAAAGTCCATTAAATAAAAAGAAAGAGGGGTGCTTTTTTTTTCTTTACATGCAGAAAAACCAATTGAAGGAGGGGTGCATTTTTTGTATAGTATGGCACACTCATTTGGCAGCAAAATTTGAGATAGTTAAAATCTTTCTTAAAATCCAATATAGTGGTGGCACCCATAGCTCAATGGATAGGGCACTGGCCACATACACAAAGGCTGGAGGGTTCAAACCCAACCCGTGCCCGCTAAAACAACAATGACAATTGCAACAACAACAATAAAAAAAAATAGTCGGACATGGTGGCGGGTGCCTGTAGTCCCAGCTACTTTGGAGGCTGAGGCAGTAGGATTGCTTGAGCTCAGGAGTTTAAGGTTGCAGTGAGCTATGATTATGCCATGGCACTCTACCCAGGTCACATAGTGAGAATCTGTCTCCAATTTAGTTTCTTACCATAGAAAAGGCTCGAAGAAAAATACAGTTTAGGGGTGGTGCCTGTGGCTCAAAGGGATAGGGCACCAGTCCCATATGCTGGAGGTGGTGGGTTCAAACCCAGCCTCAGCCAAAAAAAGAAAAATGCAGTTTAGGGGCAGCACCTATGGCTCAAGGAGTAGGGTGCCGACCCCATATACCAGAGGTGGCGGGTCCAAACCTGGCCTGGCCAAAACTGTAAAAAAAAAAAAAAAAAAAAGAACTTGACGCAAGGGAATCACCTAAGCCCAAGACTTGGAGGTTGCTGTGAGCTGTGTGACACCACGGCACTCTACCGTGGGCAATAAACTGAAAACTCTGTCTTTACAAAAAAAAAAAAGAAAGAAAAGTACAGTTTAGTATGGGGATTCATAAGCATTGATGTAATAAAAGTGAAGTATATATACCCTATGATCCAGAGATTCCACTTGTGGGTAGATACCCAAAAGAATTGAAAACAAGGACTGATGGGCGGTCCCTGTGCTTCAGTGAGCAGGGCGCCGGCCCCATATACCGAGGGTGGCGGGTTCAAACCCAGCCCCGGCCAAACTGCAACAAAAAAATAGCCGGGCGTTGTGGCGGGCGCCTGTAGTCCCAGCTACTCGGGAGGCTGAGGCAGGAGAATTGCCTAAGCCCAGGAGTTGGAGGTTGCTGTGAGCTGTATGATGCCACAGCACCCTACGGAGGGCAATAAAGTGAAACTCTGTCTCTACAAAAAAAAAATAAATAAATAAAATAAATAAAAAAGAAAACAAGGACTGAAACATGTATTTGTACATCCATACCCTATGCTACACTGAAACCTCAAACTCCTGTGCTCTCTCTATCTCAGCCTCCCAAGGAGATGAGCCTACAGGCAATGGCACAATACAGGGCTAATATTTCTATTTTGTTGAAGAGGTGTGTCTCACTCATGTTCAGGCTGGTCTCAAACTCCTGGCCTCAAGTGATCCTCCTGCATCAGCTTCCCAAAGTGCTTGGATTATGGGCAAGGGCAACGACCTAAGCCTAAATCATATCCCCTTTGTCAAATAATACTTCTTCACTGGGGCAGTGCCTATGGCTCAGTGAGTAGGGCACCAGTCCCATATACTGAGGGTGGTGGGTTTGAACCCGGCCCCAGACAAACTGCAGTAAAAAAAAAATATATAGCCAGGCATTGTGGCAGGTGCCTGTAGTCCCAGCTACTCTGGAAGCTGAGGCAAGAGAATCGCCTAAGCCCAAGAGCTGGAGGTTGCTGTAAGCTATGATGCCATGGCACTCTACGGAAGGTGACAAAGTGAGACCCTGTCTCTAAAAACAAAACAAACAAACAAACAAACAAAAAAACTTCTTCACAACTATCCACTTATCCACTTTTTCACTAAACTTATAAAAATATACAGGTTTCCTGATTCTTTGGATCTTCACTTCTTTACATTCTTGTGTCATACTGTGTCATATTAACAAAATTTGAATGCTTTTCTCCTGTTAATCTATCTAGTCCAGTTTCCTTAGTACTTCACAGGACTTTTTTTGTTCAGATAGTCTCACTCAGTGGCCCTGGGTAGAGTGCCATGGTGTCATAGCTCACAGCTGCCTCAAACTCCTGGGTCTGAGTGATCCTCTTGGCCAGCCTCCTGAGTATCTGCAGGCTCCTGTCACAACACCTGGCTAATTTTTCTGTTTGTAGTAGAGATGGGGTCTCGCTTTTACTCAGGCTGGTCTGAACTCCAGAGCTCAGGCAATCTACCTGCCTCGACATCCCAAAGTGCTAGCCACAGCACCTGGCCAGTACTTTACAAGATTGAGAAAATGTTAATCATCATTTTCGAAGAACTGAGGATATTATTAGAGACAGGCAAGGCCTACAGCCTCCCCCAATTCCCTTATTGCCACCATTATTTCAACAGTTTATTTGTTCAGTTAATATTAAGAGAATTTTGGGCAGCGCCTGTGCCTCAGTGAGTAGAGTGGTGGCCCCATATAGCGAGGGTGGCAGATTCAAACCCGGCCCTGGCCAAACTGCAACAAAAAACAGCCGGGCGTTGTGGCAGGTGCCTGTGGTCCCAGCTACTTGGGCGGCTGAGGCAAGAGAATCGCCTAAGCCCAGGAGCTATGGCATCATAGCTCACAGCACTCTACAGAGGGGGACAAAGTGAAACTCTGTCTTTGCTCACAGCAACCTCAAACTTCTGGGTTAAAGTGAACTTTCTGCTTCAGCTTCTTGAGTAGCTGGGACCACAGGCGCCTGCCTCTAGTCCAGCTCCTTTTTCTATTTTTAGTAGAGACAGGGTCTCACTTTTGCTGAGTCTGGTCTCCAACTCTTGAGCTCCAGGTGTCCTCCAGCCTTGACCTCCCAGAGTGTTAGGATTATGGTTGTGGGCCACTGCACCCGAGCCTATGAATTCCCTTATATATATATATATATGGGGAAAAAATGGATAAGAATAACGATAATAATAAAAACTTCTAGGGCGGCGCCTGTGGCTCAGTGAGTAGGGTGCCGGCCCCATATACCGAGGGTGGCGGGTTCAAACCCGGCCCCAGCCAAACTGCAGCAAGAAAATAGATGGGCCCTGTGGCGGGCGCCTGTAGTCCCAGCTGCTCGGGAGGCTGAGGCAAGAGAATCGCGTAAGCCCAAGAGTTAGAGGTTGCTGTGAGCCATGTGACGCCACGGCACTCTACTGGAGGGCGGTACAGTGAGACTCTGTCTCTACAAAAAAAAAAAAAAAAACAAACTACTACAGCCAGGCAATGTGATAAGAGATTTAGTGATATTACCTTATTTATTCTTTTTTTTTTTTTTTTGAGACAGAGTCTCACTTGGTCACCCTGCATAGAGTTCTGTTGCATCATAGCTCACAGCAACCTCAAACTCTTGGGCTCAAGTGATTCTCTTGCCATAGCCTTGGGAGTAGCTGGAACTACAGGCGCCAGCCACAACACCAGCTGATTTTTCTTTTTTTTGTAGAGACAGAGTCTCACTTTATGGCCCTCGGTAGAGTGCCATGGCATCACACAGCTCACAGCAACCTCCAACTCCTGGCCTTAAGAGATTCTCTTGCCTCAGCCTCCCAAGTAGCTAGGACTACAGGCGCCCGCCACAACGCCCAGCTATTTTTTGGTTGCAGTTAAGCTGGGGCCGGATTTGAACCCGCCACCCTCGGTATATGGGGCGGGCGCCTTACCGACTGAGCCACAGGCGCCGCCCCAACACCAGCTGATTTTTAGGGACAGGGTATGGCTCTTGTTCAGGGTGGTCTGGAACTCGTGAGTTCTCAGATCCACCTGCCTCACCCTCCCAAGTGCTAGGATTACAGGCGTGAGCCACCATGTCCAGCCTACCTCATTTATTCTTGTCAGCAGTCTTACTAAGGATGTACTTATTAGGTTTTCCCCCATTGACCTGGCTGCATTGGAACTAAGGAGGAAAAGCGTTATTGCTCAAAATCACACAGCACCCAAGCATCAGCGCCCACCTCACATCCACTCCGGATATACAAGGGAAAGGGCGGTTCCCCGGGAGTCCGCTCACCTAGGGCGTTCTGGATCTGCACCGACTTCTCTGGGCTCAAAAGGGTCTCATCACCGTCGTAGGGGGAGCGAAAGCGGACGCCCTCCTCAGTCACCTCGGACAGAGACACCAAGGACACCATCTGGAAGCCGCCGCTGTCCTGGGGGAAACCCCACCGCAGGGCTGTCACGGGTTGGAGATGGGGGACCCCTCACTCTACAGAAGTATCCTCGGATCCCGGCCCTAACCCCACCTCACCGTCAGCAGATTATGGGGCCAATTCATGAAGCCGTGGAGACCGTGGGCTTTCTGGATTAGCTCCGGGCCCTGGGTTGGGAGAAGAATGTCCGTTTAGGAGTGCGCAAGACACTGGCCGCCCGTGTGGGAGGACGGAGATGAACGGCTTTTCTCCCCGCTGCTCTCTCACGCCCAGCACAGGGCCTGTACCACAGAGGCGCACAATACGGTTTGCTGACTGACTTTTGGAGGTATGCGGGAACCTAGGGGATACCCCCTGATTCCCCAAGCTCCGCCACCGCCCTGCCCACCCCAGGGTAGAGGGGTCCCCACCCACCGGCCTCAAACCCAGATGGTAGGTGTTGCCCAGGCAAATGCGGCAGCCCAAAGCGTCCAGCTGCTCGGCCGTGATGCCCTTCATGGTGGCTTGCGTGCCCACTGGCATGAACACCGGAGTGGCCACTGGCCCGTGCGGCAGCCGTAGCACGCCCGCCCGAGCCCTGGAGCGGCTGCATTCGGCCACCAGCCGCATGATCCGCGGAGCCGAATCCAGGGTAGCCGGAGTAGCCGCCGCCGCCATCTTGACTGCCATAACCACGTGGGCTACGAAACACTGTGGGAGGCACCATATTGGTTGTGATCACGTGACTCTTGCCATCTGGGAGAGCATCACGGATCCATGGCAACGGACGCTGACCCAGTTTACCTCAGCTTGGAGCCTACTTGACTCCAGCTTACAGCGCGCTAACCGGAAGAATTAAATTGTTCTGGGTTTGAATCCCTTCCTGCCACTCTTTGCCTTACAATTAAAGCCTCTCTGAGCAACAATTTTTTTTATTTGAGACTGGGTCCTACTTTGTAGCCCTCAGTAGACTGCTGTGGCGTTATACCTCATAGCAACCTCAAGGCGTCATAACTCACAGCAACCTCAAACTCTTGGGCTCAAGCCATCCTCTTGCCTCAGTCTTGCAAGTAGCTGGGACTACAGGTGCCCGCCACAACATCCAACTATTTTTAAAGACTGGGATCTCCCGGGCGGCGCCTGTGGCTCAGTCGGTGGGGCGCCGGCCCCATATACCGAGGGTGGCGGGTTCAAACCCAGCCCCGGCCAAACTGCAACCAAAAAGTAGCTGGGCGTTGTGGCGGGCGCCGGTAGTCCCAGCTACTCGGGAGGCTGAGGCAGGAGAATCGCCTAAGCCCAGGAGTTGGAGGTTGCTGTGAGCTGTGTGAGGCCACGGCACTCTACCGAGGGCCATAGGAAGAGACTCTGTCCCTACAAAAAAAAAAAAAAGACTGGGATCTCCCACTTGCTCAGGCTGGTCTCGAACCCGTGAGCTCAAGTAATCCATCCACCTCGGCCTCCCAGTGCACTGTGAGCCACCGCGCCTGGCTTCTGAGCAACAATTTTTATTTTATTTTATTTTTAAATAAAATAAAGTGATTATCTTGCGTCAGCCTCCCAAGTAGCTGGAACTATAGGCGCCCACCACAGCACCTGACTATTTTTTTTTTCGTAGTTGTCATTATTGTTTAGCAGCCCAGGCAGGGTTCGAACCCTCTAGCCTCGTTGTATGTGGCTGGTACCCTAACCACTGAGCTACGGGTCGCTGCCTCAGAGCAACAATTTTATCCTGCATGAAATATGAAGATTTGTTATATGAGCACCATCTCAGCATAAGGACGCTGTTAAAGATTGATTAAGGCGGATGAGCTCTACAAAGTGCCCGGCACACACTTTAGTCCTATCTCATTGCTTTGTTTTTTTTTTTTTGCAGACAGAGTCTCACTTTATGGCCCTCGGTAGAGTGCCGTGGCCTCACACAGCTCACAGCAACCTCCAACTCCTGGGCTTAAGCAATTCTCTTGCCTCAGCCTCCTGAGTAGCTGGGACTACAGGCACCCGCCACAATGCCCGGCTACTTTTTGGTTGCAGTTTGGCCGGGGCCGGGTTTGAACCCGCCACCCTCGGTATATGGGGCCGGCGCCTTACCGACTGAGCCACAGGAGCCGCCCTCTCATTGCTTTGTTACAAGAGCTTAGACCAGGACTTACCACATAGTTAAGTTTCTTTTTTTTTTTTTTTTTTTTTTTGTAGAGACAGAGTCTCACTTTATGGCCCTCAGTAAGAGTGCTGTGGCATCACAGCTCACAGCAACCTCCAACTCCTGGGCTTAAGCGATTCTCTTGCCTCAGCCTCCCGAGTAGCTGGGACTACAGGTGCCCGCCACAACGCCCGGCTACTTTTTGGTTGCAGTTTGGCCGGGGCCGGGTTTGAACCCGTCACCCTCGGTATATGGGGCCAGCGCCTTACCGACTGAGCCACAGGCGCCACCCACATAGTTAAGTTTCAGTTTTCACCTATATATATGCCCCACTAACCCCAGACTCCATGCCACACAGGGGAGGTGGGAGTCAAGGATTTATCCAGCGCTGTTTGTGTTCTATCTATAATAACAGTATGTAATATATAATAATCGTGGGCCTATTATATATATATATTATATATCCCCCACTTACCTCAGACTCCATGCCTACAGGAGTAGGTGGGAGTCAAGGATTTATTCAGCGCTGTTTGTGTTCTATCTATAATAACAGTATGTAATATATAATAATTGTGGGCGGCATCTGCGGCCTAGTGGGTAGGGCGCTAGCCCCATATACAGAGGGTGGCGGGTTCAAACCTGGCACCGGCCAAACTGCAACAAAACAATAGCCGGGCGTTGTGGCGGGCGCCTGTAGTCCCAGCTACTCGGGAGGCTGAGGCAAAAGAATTGCCTAAGCCCAGGAGTTGGAGGTTGCTGTGAACTGTGACCCCACGGCACTCTACCGAGGGCGATAAAGTGAACTCTGTCTCTACAAAAAGAAAAAAATATATATATATAATATAAATATACACACACACATATATACATACATATATAATAATCGTTATTGTTAGATATAAGAATGATGTCTATCCTGATCAGCAGAGGGCGCCATTGACCCAGAACATTTCCTCTCAGATGACAACTATCTCAAATGCAGCTACTCTGGGCAAAGACCAGATCTGGGAGGCTCAGCCTCTCTCTTCTCCTGTAAGAAATCGGGCGGCGCCTGTGGCTCAGTCGGTAAGGCGCTGGCCCCATATACCGAGAGTAACGGGTTCAAACCCGGCCCCGGCCAAACTGCAACCAAAAAATAGCCGGGCGTTGTGGTGGGCGCCTGTAGTCCCAGCTACTAGGGAGGCTGAGGCAAGAGAATCGCTTAAGCCCAGGAGTTGGAGGTTGCTGTGAGCTGTGTGAGGCCACAGCACTCTACCGAGGGCCATAAAGTGAGACTCTGTCTCTACAACAAAAAAAAAAAGAAATCTAATGATACCAGTTTCTCAGGCTGGTGGTTCATCCTCTGTGAAGCGGCAACCAGAAGATGCCCCCCAAAGGGACCCACATCAGGGCCTTTCCATTTGCTCTTTCCTTTGCAACATTAATTATTTCTGAATTCCCCATGTATGACTCATATTTTTCACTGCTTTTGCCGTACCTCAAAAAATTTTGGCCCCCTTCCCCAATGTCAAGAACACTGCTTCTTAGTGGCATCCGTAGCTCAGTGGGTAGGGCGCCGGCCACATACACCCCGGCTGGCAGCTTCGAACCCAGCCTGGGCCAGCTGAACAGCAATGACAACTGCAACAACAAAAAAATAGCGGCGTTGTGGTGGCGCCTATTGTCCCAGCTACTTGGGAGGCTGAGGTAAGAGAATTGCTTAAGCCCAAGAGTTTGGGGTTGCCATAAGCTGCGACGCCACGGTGACACAGTGAGACTGTCTCTAAAAAAAACAACACTCCTCGGGCGGTGCCTATGGCTCAAGGAGTAGGGCACCGGTCCCATATGCTGGAGGTGGTGGGTTCAAACCCAGCCCCGGCCAAAAACCACAAAAAAAAAAAAAAAACACTCCTTAAGGTGGAACATGATGTTTCCTTTAAAGAAAAATTTTAGGCTAGGGTCGGTCCTGTGACTCAAGGGGTTAAGGCGCCAGCCACACACACCAAAGCTGGTGGGTTGCAATCCAGTCCAGGCCCAACAAACAACATTGATGGCTCAAACAAAAAAAAAAATGGCCGGGCGTTGTGGCGGGTGCCTGTAGTCCCAGCTACTTGGGAGGCGGAGACAGGAGAATCGCTTGAGCCCAGGAAGGAGTTGGAGGTTGCTGTGAGCTGTGATGCTACAGCGCTCTACCCAGGGGGACAGCTTGAGGCTTGGTCTCAAAAAAAAAAAAAAAATCTATATGATTTGAGTTCCCAGGCACTTCATCGTTTTGATTTATTTTTATTTTTTTTTGCTTTCAATTTCAGCTGGCTGTTCACTCTTCTTGGTTTGAAGGTTTTTTTTTCTTATTCTTTTTTTTCTTTCATGTTCTTTCTTTAGCGATTCTCTTGCCCTTTGCCACCCAAGTAGCTGGGACTACAGGCACCCACCACAATGCCAGGCTATTTTTTGGTTGCAGACATCATTGTTGTTTGGCACCTGGGCTGGATTGGAACCCGCCAGCTCAGGTGTATGTGGCTGGCTCCTTAGCCACGTGAGCCACAGGTGCCGAGCCTGTTTTGAATTTTTTAAAAATTTTCATGTGGACCAACTGCACTATATGTTTGTTTTATGCACTTCTCTGTATTTTTAGAATTTCACATTTTAATGAGTACTAGCACATTCAGAAAGTATAAAAGGCAACCTCACTCTCACCCCATCAACCCAGCTGCCCCTTCAGACTTTCTTGTAACATATTTTATTACATTTTTGTGTCCTTCCAGTATTTCTTCATGCAAACAAAAACAAGCACAAAGCTAAAAACATACATATATGTAGTCCTTTTATACAAAAGGAGGCCTCATCTTACACTGGTGGGCTGCACCTAGCTTTTTGTCTACACCTTGGAGATCATCCCATGGGTCTAGGCTAAAGCAAATCCATCTTGTATACTAGTCCATCTTGTTGATTTCTTGTTTTGAAAATTATTTTTTTTTTGGCTGGGGCTGGGTTTGAACTCGCCACCTTCGGCATACTGGACCAGCGCTCTACCCCTTTGAGCCACAGGCGCCGCCCTTGAAAATTATTTTTAATTTTTTCTTTCTTTTTATTTATTTATTATTTATTTATTTTTTGCAGTTTTTGGCCAGGGCTGGGTTTGAACCTACCACCTTCAGCATATGGGGCCGGCACCCTACTCCTTTGAGCCACAGGCACTGCCCTTTTTTCTTTTAGAGACAGAGTCTTATTTTGTCACCTTCGGTACCAAGTGTCGTGGCATCACAGCTCACAGCAACCTCCAACTCCTGGGTGTAGGCGGTTCTCTTGCCTCAGCCTCTTGAGTAGTTGGGACCACAGGCGCACACCACAACACCTGGCTATTTTTTTGTTGCAGTTTGGCTAGGGCCGGGTTTGAACATGCCACCGCCCTAGGTTATGAAGCCGGTGCCTTACTCACTGAGCCACAGGTGCTGCCCTTTTTTTAAGTTTTTGATAGAGAACGGAGTCTCATTATATAACCAAAGCTGGTCTTGAACTCCTGGGCTCAGTGATCTTCTCTACTTGTCCTCCCAAAGTGCTGGGATTACAGATGAGCCACTGTGCCCAGCCATCAAGTCAGGACTTCAGATTAAGTCCCTAGATTTCTACTTTATCTACTAATACTGTAAATCCCACTGTTAGATCAGAACAACCTTGACTGTAAATCCTGCTCTCAGGCAGACTCACATAGCATCCTCATCAATTGCCCAGCACATTGCTTCCCTATCGTGTATGAGCCCTGGAAATGGCTTCTCTTCATAAATCCCCATTAAATTCTTCATGAGAAATTGCATATATCAGCATCATTATTCTGCTTCCCACCTTCCTAGGCCTTTGGGGGTAGATTTGCACAAACCTGCTTACCAGGAATATCATACCAACACATGAGTCTCTTAGTTTTTTTTTTTTGGCAGTTTTTTTTTTTGGTCAGGGCTGGGTTTGAACCCGCTATCTCCGGCATAATGGGGCCAGTGTCCTGGCCCTTTGAGCCACAGGCACCGCCCTCTCTTTGTTCTTTTTAACAGTTGCCTATTATCCCAAAATATGAGTGCACCGTAATCATATATGGAATCCACCATTGATTTGATTTTCACTTGAGTTGTAATTTTTTGTTTCTACAAACAATGCTGCAATGAAAACCTTGGATGCACAAGACTATGAGGAAAGGGCCAAGGAAGGGGAAGGGAGTGGGGAGGTTAGGGTGGAGTGAGGGTAATGGGTGGGGCCACACCTACAGTGCATCTTTGCATCTTAGAATGGGTACAGGCGAAACTCACTAAAGGCAGAATACAAATGTCTGCATACAGTAACTAAGAAAATGCCATGAAGGCTACGTTGAACAGTTTGATGAGAATATTTCAGATTGTATATGAAACCAGCACATTGTACCCCTTGATTGCACGAATGTACACAGCTATGATTTAACAATAAAAAATAAAAATAAAAAAAAACCTTGGATGTAAATCATTTCATGAGGCAGCAAGCGTATTTTTAGGACAAAATTTCAGGAGGATGATTAGGTCATTAGTGGTTTTTTGGCTAACACTTGATGACCCAGGCCAGCCCCTGAGTCTAGAGAATACCGTATCTACTAAGGCCAAGGCTACTTTTTGGTAGAGAGTGCCATTGCCAGATATTTTCCAAGACTCCTCTACAGCAAGAAGTACAAGGCTCCAATCACAAGTTGGCTCAAAAGCCAATGGAGAAGAAGAAACAGGCCCCTAGGCTAGAACCCATAAGAGCTGGAGGCAGCTACATCTAGACTACAGAGATTGATGAATCTAAGAACACTGCATGTCAAAATTTACAAGATGCAGCTAAGCACAGTGGCTCACACCTGTAATTCTAGCACTTTGGGAGGCCAAGGAGGGAGGATCACTTGTGGCCAGTTTGAAAAATTGAAACATTGGCTCAGCACCTGTAGCTCAAGCAGCTAGGCACCAGCCACATACACTGGAGCTGGCGGGTTTGAATCCAGCTTGGGCCCACCAAACGACGACAACTAACTAATAAATGGCCAGGCATTGTGGTGGGTGCCTATAGTCTCAGCTACTTGGGATGCTGA
Organism: Nycticebus coucang; assembly: GCF_027406575.1. Taxonomy (NCBI): domain Eukaryota; kingdom Metazoa; phylum Chordata; class Mammalia; order Primates; family Lorisidae; genus Nycticebus; species Nycticebus coucang. The sequence goes on along the minus strand of NC_069782.1, from coordinate 64,516,481 downwards.
GGCAAGAAGATCATATAAACCCAAGATTTTGAGGTTGCTGTGAGCTGTAACGTCACAGCACTCTACCAGGGTAACAACCTAGGACTGTCTCAAAAAGCAAAAAAAAAAAAAAAGGCCAGGCATGGTAGCTCACGCCTGTAGTCCCAGTACTGTGGGAGGCCGAGGCAGGTGGATTGTCTGAGCTCAGAGGTTCAAGACCAGTATGAGCGGCAGTGAGCCAGAGTAAGCCCCGTCTCTACTAACAACATCAAAAACAGCCAGCACCGGGCAGTGCCTGTGGCTCAGTCGGTAAGGGGCTGGCCCCATATACCGAGGGTGGCGGGTTCAAACCCGGCCCCGGCTGAACTGCAACCAAAAAATAGCCCGGTGTTGTGGCGGGCGCCAGCTACTCGGGAGGCTGAGGCAAGAGAATCACTGAAGCCCAGGAGTTGGAGGTTGCTGTGAGCTGTGTGATGCCACGGCACTCTACCGAGGGCTATAAAGTGAGACTCAGTCTCTACGAAAAAAAAATAACCGGGTGTTGTGGCAGGCGCCTGTAGTCCCAGCTACTTGGGAGGCTGAGGCAAGTGAATCCTAAGCCCAAGAGCTGGAGGTTGCTGTGAGCTGTGAGGCCGTGGAAGTCTACCAAGGAGGACAAAGTGAGACTCTATCTCTAAAAATAAAAAAAAAAAGAAATGGTGGCATATGCCTGTAGTCTCAGCTATTAAGTAGGCAAGGCAGAAGAATCACTTGAGGGTGGTGCCTGTGGCTCAATGAATAGGGTGCCAGCCCCATATACCAAGGGTGGTGGGTTCGAACCCAGACAGATCAAACTGCAACAAAAAATAGCTGGATGTTGTGGCGGGCGCCTTTAGTCCCAGCTAATTGGGAGGCTGAGGCAAGAGAATTGCCTAAGCCCAAGAGCTGGAGGTTGCTGTGAGCTGAGACGCCATGGCACTCTACCAAGGGCAACAAAGTGAGAAAAAAAAATCATTGGTGCAAGGCTGGACGCAGTGGCTCACACCTCTAATCCTAGCACTCTGGGAGGCTGAGGTGGATGGATTGCCTGAGCTCACTGGTTTGAGACCAGCCTGAGCAAGAGCAAGACCCCATCTCTAAAACTAGCTGGCCATTGTGGCAGGTGCCTGTAGTCCCAGCTACTTGGGAGCCTGAGGCAAGAGAATCACTTAAGCCCAAGAGTTTGAGGTTGCTGTGAGCTGTGATGCCACAGCACGCTACCCAGGGTGACCTGGTGAGACTCTGTCTCAAAAAAAGAAAAAATAGAATTGGGCTGAAAGATATTATGAAGATGACCAGAGCCTGGCACTAATGCCCAAAGAGATTCAAGAAAAGTTTATGAATATACCGTACCAGGCATTATTCCTACTATGGCAACACAGCAGCTAATTAGCAGACAAAAAGGCATGCCTTTACTCATATGAATGGCAAAACATAACTATAGTCCAGAAAGTAGAAGGGAAGAGGAGAGTGTGGGGAGGGGAGGGGGGAAATGAGAGGAGGGAGGGTATTCGGAGGGACCTCACCTAATGTGCATGATGCAATAGTACCTTTCAAAACTATTAAGAAATGAGTATAGGGTGGCACCTGTGGCTCAAGGAGTAGGGCGCCGGTCCCGTATGCTGGAGGTGGCGGGTTCACACCCAGCCCCAGCCAAAAACCACAAAAAAAAAAGAAATGAGTATAATTGTGATGGATGTGTTAGTTCAATGTAAGCATTTCACATTGTATATTGAAGCAGTACCGTGAACCCCATAAATGCATCAATGTACAAAGTTATGATTTAATAAACAAAAAAAGCTTGCCTTTGAAGAATGCACATATATAAAACATAATGTGTCAGGCAGAGGGTGGTGGGTGCTGGTAACAAGAGAACAGAGTGGAATAGTTGGGAGGTGGCTTGAAAGGATGAGGAAGAGGCCATACTCAGATCTAAGGAAGCATCCTACAGCAAAATCCTTGAGGTTGGAATGTTTCTAGATTCCTTGCTGGGCAGGGAGATCGGTGTGGCTGGAAGAATTCAGCAGGGAAGCAGATGAAGATGGGGAGGTGACAGCGTGTGATGCCGGATCCTGGAAAGGACTTGTATTTTCCCGAGCCTAGTTGGAAGGTAGGGCTTTCTTAGGTGAGCATGGAGGGAACCTAAGGGTAGTGCACAGCAAAGGTTCAGAGGCACCTACTCAAGAATGATGGCGCCCCTCCCCTGGGAGGCCTAGGGGTTTCTGGGCTGATCACTGGAGATGGTACTAAGGACGTGGATTCAGCACAGCTGACAGTTCAGCGTTCAGTTGCCTGAAGACCACAGAAGTGGCGTCCCAGGGTCTCACATGTGGACAGCCTTTTAACTCTGCGGTCCCTGCATTGGGTGCATCCTACATCAACAGTGTTGCTGGGAGAAAATGACAGAGAACCTACCAAGCGGGTGGAATTCACAGGGCGGAGTCTGTGAAATCTACTTGTCAGTGGCCAGGGGGCCTCCTGGGAAGGGAAGGCGGTTGCAAAAGCTGGGCCTGGGAAGTTTGGGAATCACCCCCACGGCAGGACCAGGACAGGGTGCTATCAGATCAACTTGCCTCCTCTGTGATCGCCTGTGGCTAAGAGTCTCTGTCACAGTGAAACAGTCTCACTATGTGGCCCTGGGTAGAATGCCGTGATGTCACAGCTCACAGCAACCTCAAACTATTGGCTTAAGTGATTCTCTTGCCTCAGGATCCCACCACAACACCCAGCTAGATTTTTTGGGGTTTTTTTTGCAGTTTTCGGCCAGGACTGGGTTTGAACCTACCACCTCTGGTATATGGGGCCAGCGCCCTACTTCTTGGAGCCACAATAGTAGTTTTAGAGACGGGGTTTTGCTCTTACTCAGGCTGGTCTCAAACCAGTGAGCTCAGGGTGTTGAAGTCTCTACACAGGCAGGCTCTAACGTTCTGAGAATTAAAGATCAGGTGGATGTTGTGTGGGTCCCTTTATGTGTGGGACATAGAGGTCCCAAGAACCTGAAGGTTATTTTTCTCCAGTTTGTTCACCCGAGCAGGGTTGGGACTGACCTTCTGATATTCTTTATCTGCCATAGCCTGGGGGCCATGCAGACTGAGCTTAGACGCCTGCTCTTGCAGGAAAGGCTTGTGACCTCCATGGTCACTCCCTGTACAGTCCTGCTGGTCTTCCCACAGCAGAGGGGAAGCCCTCTCTCCTTGGCAAGTCTATGTCCCTCTCAGGGACTCAGTGTAGGATATGCATTTTTTTTTCTTTTTTGAGACATACTTTCACTTTGTCACTCTCAGTAGAGTGCCAATGGCGTTACAGCTCACAGCAATCTCAAATGCTTGGGCTTAAGCCATTCTCTTGCCTCAGCGTCCCAAGCAGCTGGGACTACAGGCCACCACAACACCCGACTATTTTTTGGTTGCAGTTGTCATTGTTTGGCAGGCCCAGGCCAGATTCTAACCCACCAGCTCAGGTGCATGCAGCTGGCGCTCCAGCAGCTGAGCTAGTCACCAAGCCTGGTTTGAGTTTCACTTTGTCACCCTGGCATCATAGCTCACAATAACCTCAAAATTTTGGGCTCTCGTGATCCTCTTACCTCAGCCTCCCAAGTAGCGGGGCTTACAAGTGCCCACAACACCCGGCCTGCTATTTTCAGAGATGAGTTCTTGCTCTGGCTGGTCTCAAACCCATAAGCTCAGTCAATCTGCCTTCCTCAGCCTCCCACAGTGCCTGGCCTGGCTATGCAGCTTTTCTTTACTTTTTTAGAGACAGAGACTCACTTTGTCACCCTTGGTAGAGTGCCATGGTGTCACAGCTCACAGCAACCTCCAGCTCTTGCGCTTTTTAATCCTCTCAGGTCTAGAAGCTGTGGCCTTACCTAATCCAGGATCTTGCCACCTGCTCAATGTAAGCCTCACTGGGGGATCCAGACCTCAAGCCCTTCTGCTGGTCTGTGGCCCCCACTCTCCCTTTTTTCTATACACCTACTGACAGTCCACAGAACAGCTGCTTTAAAGTTGGCCTGGGGTTTTCCCAGCTCAGAATCCTTCCATGGCTCTCCATTGTCCCCAGAATAAAGGCTCCAAAGCCCTGTCTGTGCATTTGATGCCCCTCATTACCCCATAGGCTGCCCGCCACGTACTCACCACTCCCTTTTTGTCCAAGATGGTTTCATGCACCCCCCCACACCCCACTTTCAGCTTCTTGAGACCCATCTCACCTACACCTGAATCTTCTTCACCCGTGCTGTCACCTTTCCCTGGTGTCTCCTCCTTCCCCCCCTCCTCCAGACATGGGAGGTCTTCCTGGACACTCCCTGGACAGTGACCCACCACACAACCTGGCACGTTAACTACCACCCAATAAACACATGCTGAGTAATGAAACGCAAACACAAGGAGTCTCATTTATTCTTATGGGTTAAAGTGAGCCTATGGCTTCTGGTAAGGTTTACTGGGCCACTGCCTAACATCACGTCAGAGGTCTCAGGTTTGTGCAGTGCATGGCCCATGTACGGTACACACTGGAGTCCACAGGCCAGCACCCCTGTTGCAGAGGGAAGGCAAGGGGGTTGGGGGACCAGGTACTCAACAGTCCTTCCAGGAAGAGCCCCTGACGGCATTAGAAGGGTTAGAGGGGAGTTTCCCTGCCAGGGGCAGGGGCCATCATGTAGCTGGATGGTAACCCCCAGGTCAGACTAGATCCTAGCCCAGAGAGACAACCAGGGCTCCCGTGACTGCTAAATGCAAGGCAGCAGAAATCCTGGGTCTGTGCCCCTCATTACGGTTCAGAAGTCTCCTTTAGTTCCAGGGTTACCAATTCTGGATAATCCCCATTTATCCCCCAGAATCAGTCCAGATTCCCAGCAAGGCCCTGCCCTTTCCTCTGCCATCCCAGCCTCTGGGCATGTGTCCCCAGTCCCTGAACCCATGGACTAGCCACAAAGTACCCCATTCTTGCCAGGTAAGCGTGGGCACCCTGCCTTTCCTGATGATGCACCTTGTATCCTCTGCTGGTAGTGAGAAGTGGATGTCTGGACACCATACACCCAAAACACATTGCTACGCTGAGAAAGCTCTCCAGGTTACCTTCCAAGCTTTTGAAGGGACCTGGCCTAGAAGTCCTTTATCATTGCTCAAGGTAACAGCCATATCTGAACACAGCTTCCTGAAGTGGCAGGTTGTGAGGGCTGGGACACTGGCATAGGCCATCCTGGCATCACTGCCACCAGTGAAGTTCCTGCCCCTGAGTATAGTGAGGGCACAAATGGCACAATATGCTCCCGAGCTGTCCCCTTTGGACAGGTGCCTGATGGGCTGCAGATTTTCAACAGGGAGTGAATCCTTTTCCTGTATTGTGTCAGGATTCAAAACTCATGGCAGTGGTGGTCCATGTGATCAGAAAGTGAATGGAAGGAAAAGTGTGTGCCAGAGAATACAGCTGCTTGTTTGGAGGTTGGAGGAACTTTGTAGGTGGGACAAGGGTAAATTCCTCCTCCTCCCTGGCTGTCTGAGTAATGTAAGCTATATACTCTCACCTCAAACACAAGGTTCGCTGATCTGGTACAAGTCTCTTCTTATCCCAGGCACTAGACATTTCTGAGAAAGCAGACAGGACAAGAACACCTCCCCTCAGTCAGGGTAGGACCATCCCTCAGGTCTGTCCTCTTACCTATCCATTGCTGGGCTGATGAAATCCCAGGGCAGTTCCGGACAACTCAAATTTTTGCATCACGGGTCGACTCTGTTTTCCCTCTCCCTGGGCTGGGCCACTGGTATATGAGACCTCCTCTGCACTAGCAGAATGAATTACTCCAGTGTTTCCTTTTCTAGTGCATAAGCCCTTTTTTTCACCTCTGTATGAGGGCAGATCTTTATTCCTTGAAAGCATCTTCTCAACAATTCTGAGAAAGGTTCTCACTTCCGCCGGTAGCCATGGTTCCCCAAGCATGGGAGGCCAAGCAACAGCACCTGGTCTTAAAGCGGAGAGGTAGCTTCCTGTCATTGCAGTCAGCTGGCAAGCAGTGAAGGGTTCCCACAGATAGGTGATATCCTAGGCCTGGCAAGCGGTGCTCTTCCAGACAGGCTGAAGCAGAAGTAGTGCCTGAATATAAGTGCTGCCTCTGTTAACAGTGGCCCCATCCCTCCCTAGGCAGAGGGAAGAGCTGAGAAGGAGCTGCTGTAGGGGAGGGTTTCTCCACCTCTGTGGACCACATTTTAACACAGACAGTTCCATGTTTTGTGCGCTGCCCCGTGCAGTATACCGTCTTTAGCAGCATCCTTGATTTCTATCCACTGGATGCCAAGAGCATCACCTAACATTAACAAATGTCCTCTAAACACTGCAAAACTTCCCTGTGAGACAACACTGACCCAGACTGAGAACCACTGCTCTTTGGAAAACTGCTGAAATAAGTCCAGGCAACAGAAAATACCTTCAGCTCTCCTTTCTGTAAATCTCTTGAGTGGCACAGCTCTGGGGGTCAAGGCTGCAACAAAGACACAAAGCTCCATCCTAGCACAGATAGTCCTCAGCTGGGGCTTACCCAGGGTTACAACTGCCCTTTTGAGATTGGGTTGAGGTATGGATGCTATGGGGACATTTTACTCCACAATGCAAGACTCTGCACTTAAAACTACACCAGAATCAGGGAGCAGAAAACAAATCAGACGTCAAAGACCAGAGCAGGCCACTGTCTACAATTCTGCAGATGGCTGGTGGGTGTATCCACAGGATCCCAGGTAACCAGGCAGCTTGTTTTCGCTAAGCACAGAGTAAAGGTGTCTAGAGGCCTGGAGGTGGACCCTCCCCGGTGACCAGGGACTATCCCACCAGCCCACCCCACTTTCCTCGGAGTGGGAACAGAGCGGGAGAACCAGTCCATCCACTGCTGGTGGGTCAGACACCCAGGCCTAAGACAGGCACAGTTTTCTTTTTCTTTATTTGTCTACATTCATCTTAATTCAGATGTACTGCCTGAACGACCCAGACATACAAAAATTCCCCCACTCTTTCCCACTGGTTTTTAAAATAAATCTTCACTTATAAAACTGAAACACTAAAGCATTAAAATACAGAAAGCTCGTTTAACTCACTTCACAAAAGCATTAACAAATGATGTATCCCTTCTGTAACTATTTAAAGACAAACTGAGTTAACACAAATACCAATTGTAAATAGACAGAGGGATACTGAACTGCCAATAACGCAAAAACTCTATCCAGACAAAGATGTCATGGCAACTAACAAACCATTGAAGACATGGAGTCCCAAACACGGCTAAATAATGGATCACAGGACGGGTCATGGAAGTGACCCGCTGCACCTCACGACACAGCAACGTGGACGGGGTGAGGGTAGGGCCTAGAGGGGCTGGTTGACATGTTAACTGTGATGCATAAAACTGGATCTTCCAATGGGGAGTAAGTGCAGAAGGTACAAATCTCCGCCCCGCGGGGGCTTATCTGTACTGGTAGTTCATGCTGTGGTCTGCGTTTCTGCCATAGCCACCCTGTGACGACTGGTAGGAGCTGGGGGGGCCGCTATAATTCTGGCCAGACCCTGGGGAGTTGTAGTTTGACTGTGATGAGTAGCCTCCTAGGAGAGAGATGAGGTGGTTAGAGCTGAGGGACCTGGACCCACCCAGTCACCAAAGCTCAGGATCTCAGCCCAAACCTAAGGACACAAGTGGGCAGACCTGCAGGCTCTGTGTTAAGTGGCTGTCAAACACTATCAGATCTATAACCCTGTGTTAAGTGGCTGTCAAACACTATCAGATCTATAACCCCATGTACGTGGCACTGTGCACTGGCCACGTACACAGGGGCTGGAGGGTTTGAACCCGGCCTGGGTCTGCTAAATGATGACAACTAGAACAAAAAAAAAATAGCCGGGCGTTGTGGCAGGCACCTGTAGTCCCAGCCACTTAGAAGGCTGAGGAAAGAGAATCGCTTAAGCCTAAGAGTTTGAGATTGCAGTGAGCTGTGTCTCCACGGCATTATACTGAGGGTGACATAATGAGACACTGTCTCAAAAAAAAAAAAACAGAAAGATCACCAACAACCTTAGAGGTGCGACCCTCATAACCCTGGCTTCTAGAATGAACTGTACCTTGGATTGCCTGAGCAGAGCCTAGCTGCTGGCTTGAACCTCAGTGCACAATCCAGTTTGGCCTCAGTGTCACCCATTATTTCTTCCTTTCTTCTTCTTTTTTTTTTAGCAGGCTGGGGCTGGGTTCAAACCCACCAGCCCTGGGCCATGTGACTGGCGCCCTACCCACTGAGCTACCGGCACCACGCCAATGTCACCTATATTTCAAACAAGTGCCAACATTTTAAGAGTGGGGACACTGGGCGGCACCTGTGGCTCAAAAGGGTAGGGTGCCAGCCCCATATGCTGGAGGTGGTGGGTTCAAACCCAGCCCCGGGCAAAAACTGAAAAAAAAAAAAAAAGAGTGGGGACACCATCAGCTCTCCTAAAAAGTCTGTGCAGTTGGTATGCCTGAACCCAGTTATTTTTCTTTTTTTTAGTATCATAATAAGCCTAATAGTGCTCATGGACATAAGCTATATTTATTCTTTTTTTTTTTTTTTGGTTATTGGCCGGGGCTGGGTTTGAACCTGCCACCTCTGGCATATGGCACCGGCACCCTAGTCCTTGAGCCACAGGCGCCGCCCTATTTATTCTTTTTACATTTTATTTCTTTTTTGCATTTTTTTTTTTTTTTTTTTGGGCTAGGGCTGGGTTTGAACCCACCTCTGGCATATGGGGTCAGCGCCCTACCCCTTTGAGCCACAGGCACCACCCTTTACATTTTTTTTTTTTTCTTGAGACAGAATCTCACTATGCTGCCCTCAGTAGAGGGCCACTGCGTCAGCTTCACAGCAACCCCAAACTCTTGGGCTTTAGGGCGGCGCCTGTGGCTCAATGAGTAGGGCACTGGCCCCATATACCGAGGGTGGAGGGTTGGAACCCAACCCCAGCCAAACTGCAACAACAACAAAAAAATACCCAGGTGTTGTGGTGGGTGCCTGTAATCCCAGCTACTCGGGAGGCTGAGGCAAGAGAATTGCCTAAACCCAAGAACTGGAGGTTGCTGTGAGCTGTGATGCCATGGCATTCTACCGAGGGCAAATAAGTGGGAGTATCTTAAAACAAAACAAAAAAAACTCTTGGGCTTCAGTGATTCTCTTGCCTCAGCCTCCCAAGTAGCTGGACTACAGGCGCCTGCCACAATGCCCAGCTATTTTTTGTTTCTTTTTCTTTCTTGAGACAGTTTTACTATGTTGCCCTCAGTAGAGTGCTGTGGCATCACAGCTGACAGCAATCTCAAACTCTTGGGCTCAAGCGATTCTCTTGCCTCAGCCTCCCAAGTAGCTGGGACTACAGATGCCTGCCACAATGCCCAGATATTTTTAGAGACAGGGTCTCACTCTTGCTCAGGTTGGTCTCAAACACATGTCCTTTTTTTTCTTTTTGAGAGCCACACTCTGTTGCCCAGGCTAGAGTACCATGGCGTCATCATAGCTCACAGCAACCTCAAACTCCTGGGTCTAAGTGATCCTCCTGCCTCAGCCTCCCAAGTAACTGGGACTTACAGATACCTGCCACTCCACCAGTCTATCGATCTAATTTATTTATTTTTTAAGACAGAGTCTCATTATTATTATTTTTTTTTGTAGAGACAGAGTTTCACTTTATGGCCCTCGGTAGAGTGCCATGGCATCACACAGCTCACAGCAACCTCCAACTCCTGGGCTTAAGCGATTCTCTTGCTTCAGCCTCCCAAGTAGTTGGGACTACAGGCGCCCGCCACAACGCCCAGCTATTTTTTGGTTGCAGTTCAGCCGGGGCAGGGTTTGAACCCGCCACCCTCGGTATATGGGGCTGGCGCCTTACCGACTGAGCCCCAGGCGCCGCCCGAGACAGAGTCTCATTATGTCGCCCTTGGTAGAGTGCCCTAGTGTCATAGATCACAGCAACCTCAAAATCGTGGGCTTAAGAGATTCTCTTGCCTCAGCCTCTCAATTGGCTGGGACTACAGGTGCCCATCACAATGCCTGGCTTTTTTGTTGTTGTTGTTGCAATTGTCATTGTTATTTAGCTGGCTCAGACTGTGTTCAAACCTGCCAGGCTCGGTGTATGTGGCTGGGCACCTTAAACAATGTGCTACATGTGCCAAGCCTCTATTTATTTTGAAGCAGAATCTATGTCGCCCTCAGTAGAGTTCCATGGCAGTTCCATGGTGTCACAGCTCATAGCATGCTCCAAGTTTTTTTTTTTTTTTGAGATGGGAGTCTCACTGTGTGGTGTCAGCTCACAGAAACCTCAGAATCTTGGGCTTCAGCGATTTTCTTGCCTCAGCCTCCCAAGCAGCTGGGCCTACAGGCACTCACAAAAATGCCCGGCTATTTTTTGTTGCAGTTGTCATTGTTATTGCTAGCCCGGGCTGGGTTCGAACCTGCCAGACTCGGTGCCTGTGGCTGACACCGTAACCAGTGCTACAGGCACGAGCCATCCTAAAACTCTCGGGCTTAAGCAATTCTCTTACCCTTGCTTCAGCCTCCCTAGAGTGAAGCTGGGACTACAGGCGCCACCACAACGCCCTGCTATTTTTTTTTGTTGTTATTGTTGTTTAGCAGGCTGGGGCCAACCCTGGTGAACCCACCAACCCTGGTGTATGTGGCCGGCACCCTAATCACTGAGCTAAGGGCGTTGAGCCCATTTTTCTGTATTTAGTAGAGACAGGGTCTCACTATTGCTCAGTCTGATCTTGAACCCCTTGACCTCAAGGACCCTTCCCCATCATGACCTCCCAAAGTCCTAGGATTTTAAGTGTGAGCCACTGCCCGGGGCCCTGAGTTGTGTTCCTATGGGGTCCCACACAGAAGCCACGGTGCAACTACCACTGTGGCCTTGCCCATGGTGCTCTCTCCTCCCACCAGGACCACATCTCTCCTCCTTGCATCAGCTGGGACCCCCATGTTGTGCCACCTTGACTCTAGGCCCACCTTGTTTGCCTTGGTATGAGGAGCCGCCCCCAGAACCTCCGCCATAGCCCCCGTGTGAGCCTGGGTTGTAGGATGCCCCGCCTGAGCCATAGCTGTTGCCACCACTCCGGCCTCCACCACCACTGTAGTCTGTGGGAGAGAGCACAGGGCAGTTAAGAGGCCTTGGGAAAGATACAGATGGGGAGGCTCAAGGCTGCATGGTGTACCCCTGAATGTGACAGGCCCTTGGGCCAGATGCTGGGCTTGTGTGGATTCCCCTGTTTAGACATGGCACACGTCAGCCCAACAGAGACATGCTAGGCTGGTTGCTGAGCTCTGAAGGCAGCCCTGTCTTGTCCTCCTACCTGCTGCAAGAGGTTCTGCAAGGCCTCCAGCCTGCTGCTATGAGGATGACCGCCCTCCCACTCTGCTCAGTGTACTACTGCAGCCTACCAGGCTTGTGTGTGAGGGAGAGGGAACAGCAGAGAAAGTGAGTCAGACTCACTCCTCGACCAGATGCAGCACTTACAATGCCGTCTCTAGAGCAGGTACCAGGTCTCCGCATGGCCTACACCTCTGCGCCTCAGCAACAAGGGCTATTAGAGAAGGTGCTGTGGGAGTCCTGCCTCTTGGATCTTCCCTAATACCTGCCCACAGCCAACACAACCACCTGTCTGCCTCTTGGTCTCCCAGCAGTGCCCAAATTCTGGTACTCCATGGGCTGCACTGCAGGGCCCCAGACCCTGGCTAGGCTGAGGGGTGCAGGACGCCAACTCACTGAATTTGCTCTCGTAGTTGTAGTCAGATCCGCCCCCTCCCCCAGGAGAGTTGTAGGAGTTTGAGTAGGAGTAGTTGCCTTGGCCGTGGTTGTAGCCCTTCTGCTTGCCCTGCGGGGGACCGTAGCTGCCATACTGGCTCTGGCTGTAGGACTGCTGCTGGCCCTGGTGGGACTGGTAGCCTGAGCCGTAGGAGGGCTTCTGCTGGCCCCCATGCAGCTGTTTCTTCCCGGCGTGTTTTGGGGGCACTGGTGAGTTGTAGTTGTCACCTTGGTAGTAGGAGCCGTAGCCAGAGGAGCCTCCACCGCCCCCGCCTCCACCGCCACCAGCATTCCCAGAATGCCCTCCGTTGCTGTAGAACTGACCTAAACAGGGAGGCAGCGGGTCAGGCGTAGCATCGGGAAAGGGCAGGAAGAGGGGAGGGAAGGGAAGTCATAGCTGTGGGCCCTGAAGGCTGATCAGCAAGCCTGCTGCCCAGAGGCAGAGAAGAGGAAGGAGAGAGGAACAGTGGCCCCAGTCATTAACGCAGCCCTGCTGGAGCAGCCCAGCCTTCAGTTCCACTCACCCATCAGCTGATGACAACAATGGATCTTTGCCAAGCAGTGCACGACAGCAGCCTTTGCAGACGTCAACATTACAATGAGATGGGTTCTGAGCGCAGATGAGCTGCTGGCTACCCAGACGTCCCCAACAGTGGCAAGAAAAGCAAAGCCCCAGAGAAGCAATGGGCCACCACCCCTGCTTCCCACTGTGCTGGGAACAGGCTCAGAAGGCATAGGCCTAGGACCCCACGAGATGCTTTCTAACATGACCCCTAAGACCCTCATCATTCTTAGAAGATCAACTAGTCTGAGATGGTTCTTGGAAAAGAAATTGAGACGTGGCCAAAGATACAGGGCACCTTTCTGGTGTTATCTGTGCTAACATGTGGCTGAAGCAGCAGAGCAAGCCCCAGTTTGGTGGAGAGAGACTCGCCAAGCTGGGATCAAGACACCCAGGAGGGGTCTCAAGCTATGGCTCTGGTGACCCAATGCCCGTTCCGCATTCTCAGCACAGCTGCTGGGCACAGGTGTGACTAAGCAGTAAGACCAACAAGTGTACAGTGTGGCCACCACATTCTCAGGCCTGAAGTTGAGAATGTGGCAGTGCAATTCCTGCTGTGGTCACTGTGTTAATAGGCAGCTCCATCAAGGACTCAGGAGGAGTGAAAGGTGGCACTGACTAGAGGAATTTCGCACAAGGGAGCCCCATGCCAAGAGTTGTAGTAGCAGGTATTGAACAGCTTAAAGAGTGAGCACAGTTTGCGGCCAGGTGGTGTCCCAGCCCTGCGGAGCAATACCGAGTGCTCAGCAGGGTAGGGGGCCCTTGGGCTCCTAAGAGCAGGCAGGGCTAAGCACGTCGCTGCCTTGACCCAGACAGCCAGGGGGTCTGTCCAGCTAGGCCCAGAGTGGGTGGGAGGGAGAGAGGATGCTCCCACTTAGCCTGTCCTTCCCTCCCAGCCTCAGCACCAAGGGTCCCATGCATTCCAGGTGGGGCCATCTTGGAAGTCCTCAAGTGCTTTCACCCACTAGAGATGTGTGTGTGGGCTGCTTGCATAGTAGTCTATACAGACCTGACCCCCAGACTGCAGTCTGTGCCTTGCCCCCAACCCTGCCGCCCCGCAACAAAGCCAACGCACTAAGGACACATCCCACAATGCAAGAAAGCAAATATGTGGTGGCTCAGTGAGGAGGCTGGGGTGACGGAATCTTCAGAATCCCTCTCAAGAAGATCCCCAGTGTCCTATACTGAGCACACCACCTTGCCCCGCCTGAAGCCAGGAATGAATGAAGACGCAAGTACCGAGGCCTTGTTACTTTAACATGTATTGATTAAAAAAAAATAAAGGGGATGGGGAAGTTTGCAATGTCATTAAGGATAACTATTCCCTGGTATAAAAAGACATTATTCTCAAACAATAACTTTCTAAAAAAAAAAAAAATACATCATGCAATCAAAGTTTTAAAAAGTTTCACTGAATGTTTCAAACCTCTGGGAACAAATCATGTAGTAACCATTTTGACCAGTTTTTGCCTGAATAACGCAAAATCTTGCAAGTCAACACAAAGGCAGACTTTGCTGCAAAAAAACCCTGCTAACCAGAGCCAAAAACCAGTTTCCAAGGACGGCCCTGTCAGAAAACAGGGACCTCAGTAAAGAGCCAAAATAACCCCATATCTACTTTGCAATCAAGCAGAAGCTTCTAGACCTCTGGAGTCTGTGGCGGCTACAGCTCTGCTGAAGCCAAAGCTCACTGGCAAAGCAGGGGATGTATGTGGCTCTTTCTCCTTGCTTTTAAAACCTCATTTTGGGGAGGAGGGGGGAAAAGACACCAAAATCCAGAATCTCATGTGTTTGCAATTGTAATAAGGACTTGCAAAATTTCCCGTTACCTACCCTTTAAAGCCTGTCTACTTCTTGCACTTATAATGGAAGCACAATTTTGATACCTTTGAGAGTTCACTCTCTAGCTAAACACACCATGAAATATTGTATCCCCAAACAAGAACCCACCAGAGCATTTACAAAAGATGGGAGAAGTTAACTCAGCGCAATACACAGTTCCCCACAATCCCTACAATTTACATGCTCAGAAGAAAAACAAAGCCAGTTGCTCTGGATTCAGATGTGATGAAATCATTTCATTACTGTCAAAGGCATCAACCAAATTTGGGAATTTGTTAAAAGGTTAAAAATTCATACAAAACCTGCTGTAAATTAAGACAAAGGTAGATTAAAATGCATCATTGTCTCTTTGAATAAAGTAATGCTTTCCATAAAAAGCAAAGGTGGGGCTTTTGCCTTGATGCTGAACAACGCTGGCTCTAGAATTCTGTGCAATTCTGCACAAAAATACATTCTCTGAAAAATTATTTTCCACATATTGTGAACTTCAGTATGACCAAGTTCAAAGGCAAATCACGATAAAAACTGCCATTGTCTTAAATTCTGCAGGCTAAGAGTTTCAGACAAGCTGCGGTGAAAAGCCACGGTTGAGAAACCCAGTGAAGCACACACAGGGACACAGCACGGACACTTTGGGTTTTGGAGTTGGAGGAAATTGGAGTAAAAAGTTGATTTTGTGTGCAATACTTTTAGACGCTCTAGGAAGACCCAAAATCATGATAGCCGTAGCAGTCTGTGAAAAAGTCACCTACAAAAGGGGGAGACAGAGCAGAGAGAAGAAATTAGAATTCTTTTGAAAAAGGGCATAGAGCGCCACATTTGAAATTCATGTTTCAGATTTCTCTGCTCCTGTACCCCCCAATGAAGGCTCCTTCTCAAGACCAGAGCTGTGTACTATCACAAGAACGTACTGATAAAGCTGGTGCTTCACTTGGTTTAAAGCAGAGAAATTTAAAATTCTGACTTTTCAGGAACCGTGCATTCACATGAGTTCATGTGCTAACACTTAAAGAATCAATCCCACTCTGTGGGACAGGGTCTTGCGGGCTTTCTGACCTAATCAACACAAAAAGGTTCACACCACACTTTGAGGCCTCTGTGAAGCTGCGTCTGGCTGCCCTCCACTAACTGGGCCCTGGAGCTACACTACAGCTACTTCCCAAGTCAGAGAGAGAGAAACACACACTTACTGTAGCCTGCTGTTGCTGAGTTGCCTCCGTACCCGTAGCTGCCATACCCAGCACCTGGAAGGTGACAGACAGGATTAGAAGTACAAAGTCCACCTGCCTAGCTCAAGGGAGCAGGGACAACCCCCATGCAATGGGGGTACACAGGACAGCACAAGACAAGGGCCCTCACCAGCATTCATGTAGCCTCCGTGGTTGGCGCCACCAAATCCTCGTCCTCGTCCTCGCCCACGGATATTCCCTCCTCGTCCACGCCCTCGAAGGTTAGGGGGTGGGGGGACTTCATTGTGCATGGGGCCTCCCATGCCAAAGCCAGGGTTATGCGGCTGGATAGGAGAGAACATGTACAAGTTACATTCACCTCACTCAGTGATTGTAGGAGAACTCGTAGGCCAAAGGTTCTCTGGGAACTGCTCACCTTAGCAGCAAATTTCGGTCCACCTCTGACAGGTACTGGGGCTCTCTTCTTTTTGTTAGCATCAAGCGCAAGAGGGGTGTCAGGGAAAAGCTTCTCTAGTGCTGCAAGGGCAGCATATGCCTTTGCCACCTTTTTGTTAGAACCAGCACCTTGAAACTTTTGTCCATCCACCTCAACCTGGGAAGAACAGACTTGGGTCAGGGATGACTGGACGCCTGTCCTCCTGAGCTCCCAGTGTCTACAGGGATTGCCCCTCCTAGGAAGCTAAGCAAAGTGGCCTAGTGCTCACCTCCATGACAAACCGCTTGTCATGACTGCCGCCCGTCTCTGAGATGAGCTCGTACTTGAGGCCACGCCTCTTCTCGTTCAGCTCCATAACTGGGTTCTTGCCATGCTTTGTCAGGATCGGCCCCTGCTGTTTCACGTTCTCAGGGAAAACAGCAAAAAAACCAACCACCTCAGTTAGGGATTCCCAGCCTCACACCCCCCAAGCATTTGCCACTCCCTGGCTGCTGACTTATGTGGGAGGCTCCCAGTAACACAACTTCCTCTCCTGCCCCCACTTTGGATATCAGCAAGGCCCTCTGCCAAGGGCATCCCCCAGTTTCCTGTGCAGGATCCTGGCCTGGAAGGTCTACTTGTTGTGGAAACCAAAGACACAACAACTGCTCTGCTCATGAACACAGGCCTGCCTGCCCTTCTCCTGGTGGCTACTGCCAGGGACCATCATGGACTCACCTCGGTAGTGGCATCTGAGGGAAAAGCAGCACTGGGGGTTGAGACAGCTTCCACCACGGGAGTAGGGGCCACAACCGCGGGCTTCGCTTCTGTCTCCTCAGCAGAGTCTTCCCCCTTGCTCGAGTCCCTGCCCTCAGCACCCGTTGGCAAGCCCATGTCCTGTAACACCTGCATACGCAGCAAGCCCCCAGGCTCTGTGAGGGAGGGCTTGGCATGGGGTTACTGAGCAAGTTCTCCCCATGCAGACAAGCCTCCCCGAGTCCCCTAAACCAAAAGTTTGCAAGGTGGAATCCAGCCATCTGAAAAGGGTTCTTTTAAGACCCTAGGAGTCCCTGATTGGAGAACCTCTACCAGACAGACCCTGTGAGGATGGTTTTTTCTTTTTCTTTCTTTAGAGACAGAATTTCACTGTCACCCTTGGCAGAGTGCCATGGCATCAGTTTACAGCATCCTCAAACTCTTGGACTCTAAGCCATCCTCTTGCCTCAGCTTCCAAAGTAGCTGGGACCGTACATAGGTGTCCGTCACAATGCCCAGCTATTTTTAGAGACAGGGTCTCACTCTTGCTCTGGCTGGTCTTAAACTTCTGAGCTCAGGCATTCCACCTGCCTTAGCCTCCCAGTGGTAGGATTATAGTGGTGAGCCAAAGTGCTCAGCCTAGGATGGCAGTTTTTTTATTTTTGAGACAGAGTTTCACTTTATAGCCCTCGGTAGAGTGGTGTTGCATCATAGCTCACAGCAACCTCCAACTCCTGGGCTTAGGTGATTCTCTTGCCTCAGCCTCCTGAGTAGCTGGGACTACAGGAGCCCGCCACTATGCCCGGCTATTTTTTGTTGCAGTATGGCCGGGGCTGGGTTTGAACCTGCCACCCTTGGTATATGGGGCTGGCACCCTACCCACTGAACCATAGGCACAAGTAGGATGGCATTTTTATCGCCAACTGACTTGGCAGATTTCCACGTGGCTGTTTGTTTTTTCAGGGTTTGCATGCCCTGCCAGAAGACTCAGTCTCCACACTACTACTATAAGGGCATCCCTGAGGGGTGATGGCTCACCAGGAGACCAAGATGAAGATAATGGTTCTGCTGTTCAGAAGACAGTGACACTGGCCACACTTACTTTAACGGCCACATGCAGCTTGGCAGTCTTTTTGGACGGTCCAGAGGCCTCAAATGAATTGCCATCAACCTCCACTGACATAGTGAAGATGGGGGCATGGACAGGCCCAGTTTGGGAAACCAGTTTGTACTGCAGGCCTGGCTTCAGCTGATTCAGCCTCATCAGGGCATTCATTGCTTGGGGAGGTTCTGCCTTCTCCTCTAAACACAGAACAGCAAGATGGTTCTAGATCAGGACTTCAGCATGTCTCCACCAGAGAAAAAATTCTAAAGACAAAGTCTCTGTAGCCTGACATAGTGGGTTATGTGGCCACATGTATCAATGCCTGGCCTGAGCTCCTCCCGACTTCCCAGCTGAGGTACCAACATTCTCTGCTTGTGTTCTACACCCACATATATTTTTTTTTTGAGACAGAGTTTCATTTATTAACTAACCCTCGGTAGAGTGCCGTGCCATCACAGCTCACAGCAACCTCCAACTCCTTGGGCTTAGGCAATTCTCTTGCCTCAGCCCCCCAAGTAACTGGGACTACCGGCACCCGCCACAACGCCTGACTATTCTTTTGTTGCAGTACGGCAGGGGCTGAGTTTGAACCCGCCACCCTCGGTATATGGGGCCAGCGCCTTACCCACTGAGCCACAGGTGCCACCCTTCACCCACGTTTAATAATTGTTGGATAGACTTAAAAATCGTGTCCAAAAAAAATAAAACAAAAGTGTGCATCACACCAGTTAGGATGAAACTTTCTGGGAGGATAAAGGGTCATAATGCTAACAGACATCTGTACCTTTCTTTTGAATCTTCTTTTTCTTTTTGCTGGGAGACTTCTCCTCCCCATCTTCTTCCATTGGGCGTTTCATGGGCGTAATGGCATACGTGGTGCTAGGGGGGATTTGAACTGCAAGAAGAGAGCAGGACAGAAGCCACTGAGGAATGCAAGTGGCTGCTCATTAGAGCTACTGCCACCAGGCACCTGCCACAGGCTTACCAGTGTAGTCCACTGGGTTTTCATTCTTTGGTTTCTTGGGCATCTTGGAAGGCAGAGGGTCCATACCCAGGACTTTGTGAAGCTGGCCAAAAGCAGCAAGCCGCAATGCATGCTGAAGAAGGGGAAGAAGAGTCTGACTCAGCTGCCCTGTGCTGATGGCCAAATGTGTGTGTTTACTAATGCCTTCTGAGGACGGGCAGGAGCTGAGGGGCTGCTAATGGTCTCCCCTACAATAGCAAGGGGTCTCCTAACAGCCAGGGGAGAACCTGGCTGCTTGGACCCAACCTTGCTGTAGGGGAAGGTCAGTCTGTGGCCACCTCCCTTTGAGAGGAATACAGGAGACCCCAACCTGGGGATTGATTGCCACACGGAGCCACGTGGTGGGCTTGTAGGGGAAGAAACCCCAGAACAGTTCCCACAGCAAACACATCTCCCCGCTGAACTCGGTGTCTGAAAACAGCACTCGAGCAAGACAAGGGGGCAGACGACAACCACACATGGCGCCAGGGGAAAGAAGCAGCCCAGATTGGGGCACCCTGTATCAGACATGTAAACCCTTCACCTCAATCCCCAACCTGAGCCTTCAAGTCCAGGGGCTGCTCTGACAATACCCAGTAATGGAACTGGAAGCCAGTGAGTACAGACTGGGTAAGGGCTCACGTTGGCAATGGCGATGACTATACCTGCGCACTCTGTGTGATATCTTCCCGTTGCTGTCTGTCTAGATGCCCAATAGCATCAGTGGCTTCTTTTTCACAAGGGTCATAAATGCCAGAACCATCTGAAGGCAGGAAACAAGGAAGATATGCAGAGGATTATCTTTTAGCATCTTGGAAGAGCTGTGCTGGCTGAGGGAACCAGGTGCATTACTCCCCACGCCCCATCCACACCCAGCTCTGGAAAACATGCCGAGCTCGGTGACCCACTCGGCGTCCAGCCCTTGACAGAAATAATCCACATGTGTCTCAGAGAGAGAAAGTCACGTGGGAGTGGGTCACCACTGCCCCCGATCCGCCCACCGAATCACGGCTGCAGACTCGGCACAGGGCTGGATATGATGGTGCAAGAGGGTAGTCACATGCTTTAGCCCTACAGGGGGTGGACACGGAGCTGCTGCTGCCCTAACCCAGTTACTGGACAAGCATGGAAGTGGCCTCAGGGCCTCAGTTACTGTTCTTGCCCTGCCGCCTACAAAGCACAAGGCCCCAACCTGGCATCACGATGCCCGAAGCCAGGCACTCCAGGACTCTCCGGAGGGCCTCACCAGCCCCCATCGGTCTGTTGGCTGTGCCGATGGATTTCTCACACAGAAGCTCGAGAGGCTGTAAGAGAAAAGGGGACAAGGAACCACAGTCTGAGGGACAGGGTCAGCTGGTGCTAAGGAACTACTGTATATGTGCAGAGGAAAGCCTGGGGCTTGGCACCCGTAGCACAGTGATTACAGTGCCAGCCACATACACCAAAGCTGGCAGGTTTGAACCCAGCCCAGGGCAGCTAAGCAACAGTGACAACTGCAACAAAAAATAGCTAGGCGTTGTGGGGGGTAACTACAGTCCCAGCTACTTGGGAGGCTGTGGCAGGAGGATTGCTAAAGCCCCAGAGTTTGAGGTTGCTGTGAGCTGTGATGCCATAGCACTCTAACCAGGGCGACATAGTGAGACTGTCTCAAAAAGAAAAAAAAAAAAAAAAAAAAAAGGAAAGCCTGGGAGTCACAATCATCCACTCTTGTCAAAGCCAAAGCCCAGGGCTAAGCCAAAGCCACAGCACCAGGGGCAATGTCCATCAATTTTCTTAAAGAGCTAGACATGAGGCTTGGCTCCCGTAGTACAGTGATTACAGCGCTGGCCACATATACTAAACGTGACGGGTTCAAACCCAGCCCAGGCCAGCTAACCAACAATGACAACTACAACAAAAAATAGCCAGGCATTGTGACGGGTGCCTGTAGTCCCAGCTACTCGGGAGGCTGGGACAAGAGAATCACTTGAGCCCAAGAGTTTGAGGTTGCTGTGAGCTGTGACGCCACATGCTCTACTTAGGGTGACATAGTAAGACTCTGTCTCTAACCAAAAAAAAAAAAAAAAAAAAGCAGGCTCAGTACCTATAGCTCAGTGTTTAGAGCACCAGCCACATACACCAGGGCTGGCGGGTTCAAACCCAGCCCTGGCCTGCTAAACAACGACAACAAAATACCTGGGCATTGTGGTGGGCGCCTATAGTCCCAGCTACTTGGGAGGCAAGAGAATAGCTTAGTCCCAAGAGTTTGAGGTTGCTGTGAGCTGTAATTCTTTGCACTACTTAGGGCGACATAGTGAGACTCTGTCTCAAAAAAAAAAAAAGGGAGAGCACAGCGCCTATGGCTCAGTGGGTACGGTGCTAGCCCCATATGCCAAGGGTGTTGGGTTCAAACCCAGCTCCTGCCAAACTGCAACAAAAAGAAAATAGCTGGGCATTGCAGCAGGTGCCTGGAATCCCAGCTACTCCGGAGTTTGAGGCAAGAGAATCGCCTAAGCACAGGAGTTGGAGGTTGCTGTGAGCTGTGTGACGTCATGGCACTCTATCAAGGGCAACAAAGTGGAATTCTGTCTCTACCGAAAAAAGAAAAAAAAGGAGGGGGGATAGAAACATGAAATCTTTTTACATTGTGTGAGCCGAGAGGCCATGTTGAACCTATAATATAGGTATTTATATTTAAAATTTAAATATAGGGGGCGGCGCCTGTGGCTCAGTCGGTAGGGCGCCGGCCCCATATACCGAGGGTGGCAGGTTCAAACCCGGCCCCGGCCAAACTGCAACCAAAAAAAATAGCCGGGCGTTGTGTCGGGCACCTGTAGTCCCAGCTGCTCAGGAGGCTGAGGCAAAAGAATCGCTTAAGCCCAGGAGCTGGAGGTTGCTGTGAGCTGTGTGATGCCACGGCACTCTACCCAGGGCCATAAAGTGAGACTCTGTCTCTACAAAAAAAAAAAAATTTAAATATAGGGTAGCACCTGTGGCTCAAAAGAGTAGTGCACTGGCCCCATATACCGGAGGTAGGGGGTTCAAACCCAGCCCTGGGCAAAAACTGCAAATAATAATAGTAGTAGTAAAATAAAATAAAATAAAATTTAAATATAAAAACCATTAATAAATGTGAGTTGGAAGAAAACAAGCAGCTGATCAGAACTGGTCCACAGGCCCTAGTCTGCTTCCCATTTAAAAGAGCATCTATAAATGCTTTCTCATTGGGGGGATCACATCAGACTGCCTGCATGTTCTCCACACAAGGGCCCATCTCACCCTGATCTCCCCTCAAGGTGTGGAATACAGTACTTGCTGCCTGATAAGCAGCTCTGAAGGGTACACATCAACCATACTGAGAAAGGCCACTCATGTTCCTGGCATAGAGGAGAGTGTCTCTGTACACACCACTACAGAGCATGTAGTCATGGTGACAAGGTAGCTTACCCAGCCTCGGAGGGGACCCCAGGTGGGCACACGGGTGCATAGGTCCCTCAGGACCCGAATGACAATGACACAGGACTTCAGCCCATTAGCTCTGGCCTAGGGGGAAGAAAACAGACTCTTTAGACTAAGGCACCTCCCTGCATGCAGGCCAACATGAAAAACACAAATCTCAAAGTGCTGCTTTGTTAAGGGTAAATAATCAACATTCATGACCACCAAGTGTGTGGCCAGTGGCAATTTCACTGTATATACAAGAATGTTACTCCTAACACAAAGCAGCAGCAGCCCACCAAGTCAGTCACAGCCTCCTCTGGGTGTCAAATTTGTGGGTGTGCGCTCCTTTAGTCGCTGCATGTCTGCAGGCACTAAGTTTGGCGCGGCTATCATCAATGTTTAAGAATCTTTATGGTAAAAGTTAGCCAAGTTAAAACTTAGGAATGCTCTACCAAAAGACAAATAGAAGAACAAAATGCAAACCTGGAACCACTTGGCGTGTCGGAGGGACGCCAAGGCAGCAAGGCATTTCTGCCTGTCCAGAACGTCCGGGGGATCGTTGACTGATAGCGTTTCTATTCATGGATGGAATAAGAAGACAAGGCACAGTTTGACCAAGGGGTTTCTGTCAGGTGGAAAGGGGATGTGGCAGTGACCTAAATAAAGGGCAGCTGAATTTCCCAGAAGCTGAATTCATCTCCACCCTAGACCAGGGAAGGAGAAACTAAAGTGCAATGAACTCTGCCCTGAGAGGAAATCACAAAAATCAGAGGCCCCCTCCAAAAAACAAGCCCCCCCAAAAAAACAAACCCCCCCCAAAAAACAAAAAAACCCACAAATAAACAACAAAAAAACCCAAAAACAAACAGAAAAAAACCAAAAGTGGGAAATTATTTTGAAAAGGATAATCTCATGGGGGAGGGGGAAAGATAGGTGGATCCTATCTTCTTATAGACTGTTCCATGCCTCCTCCCCACGTTCTCCCAATAAATTAGCTATGCTAAAATTTGGGTAAGAAAAAAAAAAAGGCGGGGAGAGTAGAAATGAACTCCCACTCTGCTTGCCACAATAGCCATCCCCAGGCAACTGTGGCAAAGGGGACCACCTCCGCCCACCAGGCGGGACTGCCCTAGCCCCAGCCCGTGACAGAGACAGTCCTGTTGGTCAAAGGTCCAGCGTCCCTAAATTGATAAAACTAGAAGGGCTTCGGTAGTTGGAATCAGATATGAGTGAAAACCAAAGGTAATCAACAGAACAG
The DNA here is from genome assembly GCF_027406575.1 of Nycticebus coucang. Taxonomy (NCBI): domain Eukaryota; kingdom Metazoa; phylum Chordata; class Mammalia; order Primates; family Lorisidae; genus Nycticebus; species Nycticebus coucang. The sequence goes on along the minus strand of NC_069782.1, from coordinate 64,493,140 downwards.
CAGGAAGGACACTAAACCAGCATATGCTGCTGCAGAACTGGAGTGTTTGTCTTTTCACTGTGTATCAGGGATTTGGATAAGGCCTGAAAAGAGGCACGTGAGGTGCCCTGGATAGACTATGAATGGTGAACGCATTATCAGCATCTTAGGTCCAAAAACATGGTTTCCAAGAAAATATTGTACTACAATGTAAAACTTTATCCAAAACTCTGTATCAGCTCTGAGCATCTCAGTCGCTCTGGTTGATAAAAGCATCAAGTGAAAAGGAAAAACAAGGACCTCAGTTCTGCTGTAGCACAAGCTATCTGGACAACTTCAACATGACATCATGCAGAAACCAGCTGGTTGCTGTCAATCATTTAAAAACCACAAAATTGCCAGGGGCACACTCGGGACACACTTTTGAAAGGCCAGAGAATGGCTCAACAGAAAAACAAATTTCATTACGTGTGAGAACATTCAAGAATTTAGATAAAAATGGTGCAATCCCCTATGAAAAGTGCTACTCACTTTTAGTGTGACCATTTTTTGTCAAACTCCCAAGTATTCAAAGCCAACGGGAGATGTATCTCATAGTAAAAAGTGGTCAAATCTACACCAACAGCTTTTTACCAAAGCAGTCTAAAACTGAATAGCACATTTGAATAGTAAGGGAACACCATGCTTTCAAAGTCCTGCCGGCTTGTCTTAGCCTCCCTACCTCCAGCTAATACTTTTTCCATTTCTTCTCTGACAACAGGGGATGTCAGGTGGATGGTTAGAGACAACAGAGGCTCTTTTGTGTTTTTTATCACAATTGCGGCATCATCGACAGATTGCAGTATTTCGTACTTGTCTTCTGTTACAGCCTAAAAATGAAAATGCAACTTTCAATACACTTTCTTAAGGCAATCAGCCCCACCAGATCTTGCAGCAGAAAGGTCAATTATTTGTGTATGATATCCCAGGAGTGCCTTCCTTTGGACAATGTGGACTTTCCTCTAGCTGGCCAGGTTATGGGCCATGTTCTGGGTACTCCAGAGAGGGGGTGACTTACTGCAGTGAAAAAAGTAATTTCCATAGGAGCTTTATAATGTAATGGGGAAGAGGTTAGTATCCAGGAGGAAGGGATCATCCTTTTTGCCATTTAGTAGATAGCTTTGCATAAATCAATCTCATTAAGACTGAGGCTTCTTGGGCGGCAACATCTCTACTAAAAATAGAAAAACTGGGCAGCACCTATGGGCTCAGTGGGTAGGGCGCCAGCCCCATATACCGAGGTGGTGGGTTCAAACCCAGCCACGGCCAAACTGCAACAAAAAATAGCCAGGGCGTTGTGGCGGGTGCCTGTAGTCTCAGCTACTCAGGAAGCTGAGGCAAGAGAATCAATCGCCTAAGCCCAAGAGCTGAAGGTTGCTATGAGCTGTGACGCCACAGTACTCTACCGATGGCAAAAAAGCGAGACAGTCTCTGACAAAAAAAAAAAAAAAAGAGCCGGGCGTTGTGGCGGGCGCCTGTAGTCCCAGCTACTCGGGAGGCTGAGGCAAGAGAATCGCGTAAGCCCAGGAGTTGGAGGTTGCTGTGAGCCGTGTGACGCCACGGCACTCTACCGAGGGCGGTACAGTGAGACTCTGTCTCTACAAAAAAAAAAAAAAAAAAAAAGAAAAAAAGGATTGAGGTTCCTGATGCTAACAGGGACTGTATCTCACAAATGCAAACATCATAACCTAATTCCTTACACTCTCATAATAACCAGTAATAATAAAGATTGAGGCTTCTGGGCGGTGCCTGTGGCTCAGTGAGTAGGGCGCCGGCCCCATATACCGAGGGTGGTGGGTTCAAACCTGGCCCCAGCCAAACTGCAGCAACAACAACAAAAAAAGCCGAGTGTTGTGGTGGGCGCCTGTAGTCCCAGCTACTTGGGAGGCTAACACAAAAGAATCACCTAAGCCCAAGCGCTGGAAGTTGCTTAAGCTGTGATGCCCATAGCACTGTACCGTGGGCAATAAAGTAAGACTCTGTCAAAAAAAAAAAATAAAAAAAGACTGAGGCTTCTAATTTGTAAAATGAATTTAACAGAGTGATTTACACCATCTGGCTTTGTAAAGCTTCAAGTGGACACTGCATTGCAAGCACAGTGTCCACTGCAGAGTGGACATCCAGTCATTACTATTTCCATGCCAGGATATAGAATAAAAACCACAGCAAAATAGTCTGTATCCTATGATGCACGCAGAAATCCATACTTGCTGCAGATGTTTGTCTACAAGGAGGCCCACAACAGTGTGACTTGCCAAACAGAATTCAATTTTCTGGGGGTGGTGCCTGTGGCTCAGTGGGTAGAGCACCAGCCCCATATACCGAGGGTGGCGGGTTCAAACCTGGCCCCGGTAGAACTGCAACAAAAAAAATAGCCGGGTGTCTCAGCGGGTGCCTGTTGTCCCAGCTACTCAAGAGGCTGAGGCAAGATAATTGCCTAAGCCCAGGAGTTGGAGGTTGCTGTGAGCTGTGATGCTATAGCACTCTACCTAGGGCAATAAAGTGAGACTCTGTCTCTACAAAAAAAGAAAAAAAAAAAAATCAACTTTTTGTTATTTTTGCTAAAGGTAACAAAGTTAATATAAGGGGTGGGGATGAAAAATGTATTGGAAAGTTTAAATTAGAATTCTTTAGCCTCAGCAGAATTAATCACCTCAGTTGGATTATTTTGGGTTTGGGAATAGGACTGCTCTGTGCATTATAGGTGTTTTGGTTTTTCTGGAGATAGACAGAGTCTAACTCTGTTGCCCAGGATGGAGTGCAGTTACCAATTCACAGACACCATCATAGTGAACTACAGTCTTACATTCTTTTTATTTATTTTTTTTTGAGACACAGCCTCAAGCTGTTGCCCTAGGTAGACTGCTGTGGCACCACAGCTCACAGCAACCAGTTCATGGGCTTAAGTGATTCCCCTGCCTCAGCCTCCCAAGTAGCTGGGACTATAGGCACCCACCACAACACCTGGCTTTTTGGTTGTAGTTGTCATTGTTGTTTGGCAGACCAGGGCTGGATTTGAAACTGCCAGCTCTGGCATATGTGCCTGGCACCTTAGCCGCTTCAGATATAAGCGCTGAGCCACCCTTAAATTCTTTTAAGAGATCCTCCCAAATAGTTGGGACTCCAAGCCTATACCACTACGCCCGACTAAAGGGTGTTTAGTGACGTCCCTGGCCTCCACCCACCAGGTACCAGTAACATGATTACAGACACTGCTGAATGTCCCATGGAGGGGGAAGAAATCACATTAAAAACCATTAATGGAAAATTATATACCCATTCTTTTTATTTTTAGGGAAGGATTCTTTTTCTTTTTTAAGTATTATTATAGAATTTTATTTATTTTTTTTTTGTAGTTGTTGCAGTTTGGCCGGGGCCAGATTCAAACCCGCCACCCTCAGTATATGGGGCCAACATCCTACCCACTGAGCCACAGGTACCGCCCTAGGGAAGGATTCTTTACAAAAGTTGTTTTTCTGGGCTCGGCACCTATAGCTCAGTGTTTAGGGTGCCAGCCACATACACCAGGGCTGGCATTTTGAACCCAGCCCTGGCCTGCTAAACAATGACAACTAAAACAAACAAATAAAAAAAATAGCCGGGCATTGTGGCACATGCCTGTAGTCCCAGCTACTTGGGAGATTGAGGCAAGAGAATCACTTAAGCCCAAGAATTGAAGGTTGCTGTGACCTGTGATGTCATGATGCTCTATGGAGGGTGACTCTGTCCAGGGAGAGGAAGAGAGGAGGGGAGAGGAGAGGCGGGGAGAGGAGAGGAGGGGAAGGGAGGGGGAGAAGAGTTTCTTTTAGAAATATTTATGCCAATTACCTTTATTCAATATACTTGCCATAGATAGGATAAAGTAAATTAATAATTAAAAAAAATTAATTTGGCTCGGCACCTAGGACACTAGCCACATACACTGGGGCTGGGGGGTTCGAACCAAGCCAGGGCCTGCCAAACAACAGTAATAATAACAGCTACGAAAAAAAAAAGAAAAAGGCAAAAGCCAGGCATTGTGGCGGGCCCCTGTAATCTCAGCTACTTGGGAGGCTGAGGCAAGAGAATTTAAGCCCTTAAGAGTTTGAGGTGGCTGTCAGCTATGACGCCACCGCACTCTACTGAGGGCAACATAGCAAGAGACTGTCTCAAAAAAAAAAAAAGGGGGCGGTGCCTGTGGCTCAGTGGGTAGGGCACCAGCCCCCATATACAGAGAGTGGGTTCAAACCCGGCCCCAGCCAAACTGCAACAAAAAAAATAGCTGGGTGTTGTGGCGGGCACCTGTAGTCCCAGCTACTCGGGAGGCTGAGGCAAGAGAATCACCTAAGCCCAGGAGTTGGAGGTTGCTGTGAGCTATGATGCTATAGCACTCTACCTAGGGCAATAAAGTAAGACTCTGTCTCTAAAAAAAAAAAAAAAAAAAAAAATTAATAATTAACAGCAAAAAAGAAAAAAAATGTTAGAGTCTGATCTTTGCCTTGAGCCCCAAATTGTCACGTCACTAAATCTCTGTTCACATACAAAGATAAATCAGGTTTTTGTTTCTAAGGCATGAGCTTCAAGGGTCATTTTACTTTCTTTTTTAATTATCCTGTAGAGTTAAATCCAGGTGACTGTGTACTGAAGAGGTAATGTCTGGCAGAAGTTCCAATGCCTTCCAATGCTCCATCTGGGAGTTCTGGGGTTCATCCCTCAGATGCTCTGCACCTTAGTCACATCTATGGTATTACTTAGATGAGTATGAAATAATACAGGCCAACTGCATGTCTGGATTAGGGACTAGCTGGCATAGTAAATGCTCAATAAATGTCACAGGCCGCTATTTATGCATTACTTTTGGGTGTATGTGTTTTTTTTTTCTTGAGACAGTCTTACCATGTTACCCTAAATAGAGTGCTGAGCCGTAACAACTCATAGCAACAAACTCTCGGGCTCAAGCGGTTCTCTTGCCTCAGCCTTCCAAGTAGCTGGGACTATCGGCACCTGCTACAACGCCTGGCCATTTTTTTGTTGCCAGTTGTCATTGCTGTTTAGCTGGCCCAGGGCAGGTTTGAACCTGCCATCCTCGGTGTATATAGCTGGCACCGTAACCACTGTGCTATGGGTGCCGAGCCTATGAATTACTTTTGTAATGAAAACAAGTGGGGTTTTTTATTTGTTTTCTGATATAGGGCCTTGCTCTGTCATCCAGGCTGGGGTTCAGTGATTGTTACCATAGATCACTGCAACCTTGAAATCCTAATCTCGAGTAATCTACTTCAGCCTCCCAAAATGCTGGAATTACAGGTGTGAGCCACAGTGCCTAGATATGAGTTATTAAAAACAGGTCTTGGGTGGCGCCTGTGGCTCAGTCGGTAAGGCGCCGGCCCCATACACCGAGGGTGGCGGGTTCAAACCCGGCCCCGGCTGAACTGCAACCAAAAAATAGCTGGGCATTGTGGCGGGCACCTGTAGTCCCAGCTACTCGGGAGGTTGAGGCAAGAGAATTGCTGAGGCCCAGGAGTTGGAGGTTGCTGTGAGCTATGTGATGCCATGGCACTCTACCGAGGGCCATAAAGTGAGACTCTGTCTCTACAAAAAAAAATAAATAAAAACAGGTCTTAATATCCTTGAGCCTCGGCAAGTGCACAAGACTTTTTAAAAAAGAAACATGGTTTACTTGCACAAAACTGATCAGTTGTGGAAGATCATTAATGCCCTTGAAGTGGTTTTGGTGGGTGTGAAACAAATGGTAAGAATTTGAATTGGTCCATCTTATTATACCATTGAAATGAAGTCTACTTATCAAGTCATGTTCATGCCCTAATTTTATATACTTGTATCTATCAATAAACATTGTGATACTTGAAAAAATATATAAATAAATAAAAGATAAAAACAAATCTGGTTCATATCCAAGTTTGGATCAGGGAGGAAAAGTTAGTAACTATAAAATCTGTCTAGCCATCCATCCAACCAAAAGAGTCTGGATATAAAGTTCACACCCAATGATGACTTTGGTATGCAGCCTGGTAGGTGGTAGGTACTAGGTCCCCACTGGTTGGCAGTGTGTTGGGTGCCACTGCAGTTTGTCAGCTACTTTCCATAGAACCTCAGCAGCTCTGTGGTGTCCTGCTGTCACCTACACAAAGGTCTAAGCACACAGGGCAAGGGAGAGTTTGGCAGGTGCTTCCTGGTGCATGGCACAAATTGGGCATCTCTTTTATCTGTCCTATATCCTTGACAAGCACACTCCCAGCCCCACACAGCCCTTTAGTAGTGGTAACACTTACAGCAAGCTGGATGGCCAGGTTGTCAGCCACCTTGTCCAAGAGGGCAGTTGTGGGCTTCTCTTTACATAGCAGTACCAGCTCCAGATCCAAATCCCCCTTGAGCAGAAGACCCTTTGCCACCAGGCCCACACGCATCACGCCTCGCAGGGTTCTTGTCATGTGCTCAGTCTTCTGTTCCCTGAGGGACAGTCCAAAGTGCAACTCAGAGAAAATTCATTCTGGCCAGAACCCAGAGGCTCTGGGATTTTTCTTAGAGAGATGCTGCCCCTGGCACGGGCTAGCCTCCCTAGAAAGAAAGCACCATTACAACACCTCAAACTTACCCAGCCCCTTCTTTACTCTCATCCTCAGGGGGCACATCCATACTGTCAGACTCAGCATGTTCGCCACTGCCTTTTTCCTGCTCATCTATCCAATCAGACACAGCTTTGAGTGCCCGCTCAGTGTGGGACACCATGTTCTGGACTGCCTCCAGTTCCTCTTGCGTTGGATAAACGGAAGAATGCTTTGCCATCACGTGGCGATCATCATTCACAAAAATTCGCATTGGACGCTGTATGAAAATTGAGTTAAAAATGACAAAAAGAGAAATAGGCAACCCAAAGTTAATCTTTTAAGGGGCATACCTCAAAATTACGCTGTATGTTTCATGTGAAAATAAGACTGTACAAACACAAATGAAGGACTGAGGAGGACAAGCTAATTCAACAGCTCTTTTCTGGGCAAAGGGAACAGTGGGGCACTTAGTTTGTATGTTTCTACACTAACTGAACTGTGATGTTATCATATGAAACATCTTACTCTGTAACTCAGAAAGTATCAAGAAAATGCTAACAGAATCCAAATGATTGGGGGAAATGCTAAACCTTTATAAAGAACAGCATCTGAGGGCGGCACCTATGGCTCAATCGGTTAGGCGCCGGCCCCATATACCGAGGGTGGTGGGTTGAAACCCGGCCCTGGCTGAACTGCAACCAAAAAAAAAAAAAAATAGCCGGGCGTTGTGGCAGGCGCCTGTAGTCCCAGCTACTCGGGAGGCTGAGGCAAGAGAATTGCTTAAGCCCAGGAGTTGGAGGTTGCTGTGAGCTGTGATGACACAGCACTTTACCAAGGGCCATAAAGTGAGACTCTGTCTCTACAAAAAAAAAAAAAAAGAACGGTATCTGAGATTTAAAAAATCTCACTTACCATTTTTACTTCTTTTTTTGTAGTGTCTGGAAATCAAACTTTGCTTATCTTTTAAAACTGCGACAGATTTCCTTGGTGTTATCAATACGTCAACTATCTATAAAATCAGAAAATCTTTTTAGTTACAAATAATTCAGAGATAGATCAATTTCGGCAGCAAGAATAGTGTGCATGCTGCCTCCAAACACCTGTTAACACAGCAGGACACATCTTTATTTCCAAGTAACCACCGCTAAGCCAAGACATTAAATAACTTAGTTTGTATGTTTATAATTATAATATTGCTTTAAAAGGGGCCAGGCACAGTGGCTCACACCTGTAATCTTAGTTACAGGGAGGCCAAGCAAGTGGATCATTTGAGTTCTGGAGTTGGAGATTAACTTGATCAAAAGCAAAACCCTATCTGTACTAAAAATAGAAAAATCCAGGTGTGGTGGTCCACACTTGTAGTCCCAGCTAGTGGGAAGAGTGAGGCTAGAGGATCGCTTGAGCCCTGGAGTTTGAGGTTGCTCTGACATATGACATCATGACACTCTATACAGGACCACAGAGAAAGACTGTCTCAAAAAAAAGAAAAATAAATTCTATGCTTAGCGCCTATAGCACAGGGGTTATGGCACTGGCTACATGCACCAAGGCTAGGGGTTCGAACCTGGCCCATTCCAGCTAAACAACAATGACAACTGCAACAACAACAACAAAAAAGCCAGGCATTGTGGCGGGCACCTGTAGTCCCAGCCGCTTGGAAGGCTGAGGCAAGAGAATTGCTTAAGCCCAAGAGTTTGAGCTTGCTGTGAGCTGTGAAAAACATGGCATTCTATCGAGGGCAACATACTGACTCTTGTCTCAACAACAACAAATAAAAACTTACAACGAGGGCGGTGCCTGTGGCTCAGTGAGTAGGGCACCAGCCCCATATGCCGAGGGTGGCGGGTTCAAACCCATCCCCGGCCAAACTGCAACAAAAAAATAGCCGGGCGTTGTGGCGGGTGCCTGTAGTCCCAGCTACTCGGGAGGCTGAGGCAAGAGAATCGCTTAAGCCCAGGAGTTGGAGGTTGCTGTGAGCTGTGATGACACAGCACTTTACCAAGGGCCATAAAGTGAGACTCTGCCTCTACAAAAAAAAAAAAAACTTACAACGAGGGGCAACTCCTGTGGCTCAAAGAGTAGGGCGCTGCCCCCATATACCAGAGGTGGTGACTTCAAACCCAGCCCCGGCAAAAAAAAAAAAAAAAAAAAAACTTACAACGAATACAGCTGATTTCTAAAAGCCAGGTCTGACCATCAGACTCATGATCCTTCCAATGGCGATTTCTTTTTTATCTTCCTTCATCATTTCTTGACATAAAGTATGCCAATTTTTACAATATAAAACATAAAAATAAGGCCAGGCATAGTGGCTTTAGAACTGTAATCCTGGGCGGCGCCTGTGGCTCAGTCGGTAAGGCGCCGCCCCATATACCGAGGGTGGCGGGTTCAAACCCGGCCCCGGCCAAATTGCAACCAAAAAAAAAAAAAAGAACTGTAATCCTAGCACTCTGGGAGGCCAAGGCGGATGGACTGCCTGAGCTCAGGAGTTCAAGATTAGCCTGGGTTTGAAGATACTATGGGCTATGATGCCAAGGCACTCTACACCGGACACAGAGCAAGACTATAAATGCCTAAAAATGTTAACAAGTGGCTTGGCGCCTGTGGCTCAAGCGGCTAAGGCGTCAGCCACATAAACCTGAGCTGGCAGGTTAGAATCCAGCCTGGGCCCGCCAAACAACAATGACAGCTGCAACCAAAAAATAGCCAGGCGTTGTGGCAGGCGCCTATAGTCCCAGCTACTTGGAAGGTGGAAACAAGATAATCGCTTGAGCCCAGGAGTTGGAGGTTGCTGTGAGCTGTGATGCCATGGCACTCTACTCAGGGTGACAGCTTGAGGCTCTGTCTCAAAAAAAAAGTTAACAAGTATCCAAAAAACTCTACGGGAAGTTTTTTTGGTTTTTTTTGAGACAGAGTCTATGTCACCCTAGGTAGAGTGCTATGGTGTCAGAGCTCACAGCCACCTCAAACTCTTAAGCTTAAGCGATTCTCTTGCCTCAGTCTCCCAAGTAGCTGGGACTACAGGTGCCCTCCATAACACCCAGCTATTTTTTTTGTTGCAGTTGTCACTGTTGTTTAGTAGGCCCAGGCTGGGGTCGAACATGCTAGCCTTGGTGCAAACAGCTGGAGCCATAACCACTGTGCAACGGGTGCTGAGCCTCTACAGGAAGTTTTTACAGGAAGTTTCTAAGAAACAGTAGAACATGTTTGTTAAAACCTTAATGCGTGGAGAAGGAAAAGAGAAAAGGAGCTCTGGGCCTCCAGAGCAAGAAATGGAAGGCAGGCATGAGAGAGGACCCACAAATCATTGTGAAACAGGAAAATAATAAACTATCTGAAATGTCAGGTAGACAACAACAACTATAGTGGGTTTAACTTTGGAGAGGCTGAGACAACTTAAGTGTACAACAGAAGGCTTCAGGACAAATGGAGCTATAATTGCCATTGAGATCTCTAAATTAACATGCCTACTACAACCTACTCAATTTCCAATCTGTACTAACAGTTCGGTCCATACTGAAATCTTCCAAATGAGGGAACAACAATAATAAAAAACCTTCAGCATAATAAGCTCAGATGAATCCACTCTTCTACCTAAACTGGTTACCAGCCAGCACAGCAGGCTCAATCCTGAAAAGGCACAAGCCTGGTGGATAAACTGACAGGACTGATCAAAATAAGGATTTCCCACAATGCTTCAGGACTACTTAGCAATCCTAAACACAAATTTAAAGTTTCCAAAGTTAAGCTTTAATACCCAAGGATTAAACCATAGGAGATACACCTGCAGAGCCAGGCAACAGGACGTGGCAGGGTCAAAAGCTCCATGATTTAGGGGCGTAGGGGAGGGAGGATAAAGGAGGAATGTGAAGAGGACTAGAAGAATGGGATGGGAAGATGGGAAGACCAGTCTCGTTCTCAGGTGTTCACTGAGCCTGGGATCACCAACTGGGAGCTTCCTCACAGATCTGGGCCTTAAACCCTCCCTGTTTGCCCAGCCACTAGCCATGTGGTTTTGAAAAGTTTCCATGAGCTTCCTACTTATGGAAGTGGCCCCTATACCTTTTTCAGGGAGACTGTAAAAATTAAACAAACACAAACCTGAAACACTCAAAACCCACAGCAGCTTCTACTACCAAAAGGACATATACCCCCAGGCGGCTGTAAAAGAGAACTGAGTTATCAGGGGGCGCCTGTGGCTCAGTCGGTAAGGCGCCGGCCCCATATACCGAGGGTGGCGGGTTCAAACCCAGCCCCGGCCAAACTGCAACCAAAAATAGCCCGGCGTTGTGGCGGGCGCCTGTAGTCCCAGCTACTCGGGAGGCTGAGGCAAGAGAATCGCTTAAGCCCAGGAGTTGGAGGTTGCTGTGAGCTGTGTGAGGCCACGGCACTCTACCGAGGGCCATAAAGTGGGACTCTGTCTCTACAAAAAAAAAAAAAAAAAGAGAACTGAGTTATCTACATGCCAAAGTGTACCCTTATGAAGGAATTATTGGTCATTCAGGAGAATGATATTGTGGTTGTGTTTGGAAAAAAAAAATATATCGGGTGGCACCTATGGCTTAGTGAATAGGGCGGCGGCCCCATATACCAAAGGTGGTGGGTTCAAACCCGGCCCCGGCCAAACTGCAGCAACAACAAAAACAGCCAGGCGTTGTGGTGGGTGCCTATAGTCCCAGCCAGCTACTCGGGAGGCTGAGGCAAGAGAATCAACTAAGCCCAAGAGCTGGAGGTTGCTGTGAGCTGTGATGCCAAGGTACTCTACTGAGGGTGACAAAATGAGACTCTCTCTAAAAAAAAAAAAATAATCTTGGCTTGGCACATTGTAGCTCAGGGGCTAGGGCGCCGGCCACATACACCGGAGCTGGCAGGTTAGAATCTGATCCAGGACAACAATGACAACTACAACCAAAAAACAGCCGGGCGTTGTGGCGGGTGCCTGTAGTCCCAGCTACTTGGGAGGCCGAGGCAAGAGAATCGCTTAAGCCCAAGAAATGGAGGTTGCTGTGAGCTTTGATGCCATAGTACTCTACGCAGGGTGACACCATGAGACTCTGTCTCCAAAAAAAAAAAAAGAGCTCCTTGAGAAGTGGTTGATTCCTTGCTTGTAAGAGGCAACACAGCAAGTGTGCCAGGGTCCTACTAAGCTAGAGACGAAGCAAGCTTGTCCAGAGAACATGAGAGCTGACTTGTGCGGGCTCCCACTGGATACAAGAATCAAAAGATTAATGCTTCAGCTGGGCGCAGTAGCTCACACCTGTAATCCCAGCACTCTGGGAGGCAGAGGTGGTGTATCACTTGGGCTCAAAAATCAAAAGATTAATTGCTTGGGCTGGGTGCAGTAGCTCATACTGCCAGCAATCTGGGAAGCTGAGGTGGTGGATCACTTGAGCTCACGTGTTTGAGACCAGCCTGAGAAGAGGGAGACCCCATCTCTAAAAAATAGTCAGGTGTGACAGCGCTCATAGCTCAGTGGGTAGAGCCCCGGCCACATACACTGAGATTGGCGGGTTCTAACCTAGGCAAGGCCAGCTAAAACAACAATGACAACTGCAACCAAAAAAATAGCCGGGTGCTGCGGCAGGCTCTTATAGTCCCAGCTACTTGAGAGGCTGAGGCAAGAGAATCATTTCAGCCCCAGAGTTTCAGGTTGCTGTGAGCTATGATGTCATAGCACTCTACTGAGGGCAACAAAATGAGACTGTCTTGAAAAGAGAAGAAAAGAGAGGACTAATGCTTCCACCTATGTAAACTTCAGGAACAGGCAAAACTAATCGACAATGGGGAAAAAGGCCCAACAACATTCTCCTCTAGAGGATGGTGGCAGGGATCATGTGGCAAGTGGTCCATGGGAACTTTCTGGGGTGATGGTCACAGTCTATCCCTTAGTAGAGGTTGAGTATATGCCGTGGTCAAAATTTACTAAACTATTGTTCAGTACTCAAAATCTCTACATTGCCTCAAAAGAAAAAAGAATTACAAATACTGAACTCTAGTTACGTAGAGGGAAAACAAACTTTTTTTTTTGGTAGAGACAGAGTCTCACTTTACTGCCCTTGGTAGAGTGCCGTGGGGTCACACGGCTCACAGCAACCTCCAGCTCCTGGGCTTACGTGATTCTCTTGCCTCAGCCTCCCGAGCAGCTGGGACTACAGGCACCTGCCACAACGCCCGGCTATTTTTTTGTTGCAGTTTTTGGCAGGGGCTGGGTTTGAACCCACCACCCTCGGTATATGGGGCAGGCGCCCTACTCACTGACCCACAGGAGCCGCCCCACACTTTTTTTTTTAAGACAGAGTTTTGCTACGTTGCCCTCACAGAGTGCCATGAAATCACAGCTCATAGCCATCTCAAACTCTTAGGCTTAAGCGAGTCTCTTCCCTCAGCCTCCCAAGTAGCAGGGACCACAGGTACACTCTACAATGTCTGGCTATTTTTTGTTGCAGTTGTCATTATTTTAGCAGGCCTGGACGGGGTTCCAGCCTCTACCCTCCGTGCATGTGGCTGGCGCCATAATCACTGTGCTACTGGCACCGAGCCTCTGCTACTTATTTTTATGATTGATGTCAAACTAAAGGGATGAAGAATGGAACAGAACAGAGGTGGACAGTATGTGAAACACAGTATAGTCGAATGTCAGTGACACACTCTTAGGCTGGGGCTACAGATAGCTGTTCAATGTACATTTGTGTACCTTTTTTTGAATGTTTGAACATTTTCATAAGATGCCAAAAAAACAACTTAAAGTGCTGCAACACACTAAAATAATACAAATTGGGCAGTGCCTGTGGCTCAAAGGAGTAGGGCACTGGCCCCATATGCCGGAGGTGGTGGGTTCAAGCCCAGCCCCAGCCAAAAACTGCAAAAAATAATAATAATAATAATTAATTAATACAAATTAATGAGTCCATAGATACCTAAAAAACAAAAAAGCCATCTTCTACACTGCTGACGGGAATGCACACTAACACGTTCTTTCTGGAAGGATGTTTGGAGAATACTTAGAGACCTAAAAACAGACCTGTCGTTTGATCCTATAATTCCTTTACTAGGTTTATACCCTGGAGACCAAAAATTACAATATAACAAAGACATCTGTACCAGAATGTTCATTGCAGCCCAATTCATAATTGGTAAGTCATGGAAGATGCCCAAGAGCCCATCGACCCACAAACGGACTAGCAAATTGTGGTACATGTACACCATGGAATATAATGCAGCCTTAAAGAAAGATGGAGACTTTACCTCTTTCATGTTTACATGGATGGAGCTGGAATATATTCTGCTTAGCAAAGTATCTCAGGAATGGAAGAAAAAGTATCCAATGTACTCAGTCCTACTATGAAGCTAAATTATAGCTTTCGCATGAAGGCTATAACCCAACTATAGCACAAGACTATGAGGAAAGGGCCAAGGAAGGGGAAGGTAGGGGGGTTCGGGTGGAGGGAGGGTAATGGGTGGGGCCACACCTACCGTGCATCTTAGAATGGGTACAGCAAAACTTACTAAAGGCAGAATACAAATGTCTACATACAATAACTAAGAAAACACCATGAAGGCTACGTTGAACAGTTTAATGAGAATATTTCAGATTGCATACGAAACCAGCACATTGTACCCGTTGATTGCACTAATGTACACAGCTATGATTTAACAAAAAAAAAGAAACAAAACAAACAACACCCAGCTATTTTTTGTTGCAATTTGACTGAGGCCAGGTTCGAACCCGCCACCCTCAGTATACGGGGCCAGTGCCCTACTCACTGAGCCATAGGCGCCACCCAATATCCCAGCTTTATACTCTGAAATTGTTTTGTTTTTTTGAGTGTCTCACTGTGTCCCCCTCAGTACAGTGCCATGGTGTCACAGCTCACAGCAATCTCAAACTCTTGGGCTTAAGTGATTCTCTCACCTCAAGCCTCCCAGTAGCTGGGACTACAGGAGCCCGAGACAACACCCGCTATTTTCATATTTTGTTAAGGGATTTTCTTATTTTCTGAGCCCACTCTGAAAATTGTTAAGGGATTGGGTGGCGCCTGTGGGTCAGTGGGTAGGGCGCCAGTTCCATACACCAAGGGTGGAAGGGTTCAAACTTGGCTCCAGTCAAACTGCAACAAAAAAATAGCTGGGCGTTGTGGTGGGCACCTGTAGTCCCAGGTACTTGGGAGACTGAGGCAAGAGAATCACCTAAGTCTAGGAGTTGGAGGTTGCTGTAAGCTGTGATGCCACAGCACTCTACCAAAGGCGATAAAGTGAGATACTGTCTCTACAAAAAAATAAATAAATAAAATTGTTAAGGGATTTAAAGTTCACTCCCCTCCCCAGCTAGTGCTGGGAAGTTCTAATAAAAACACCACCTGACAGATTAGATGGCTTGAAGAGTAGAAAACCATCCTTCAACCCCAGGGGAACGAGATTTCACTGGGTCAAAACATCACTCCTTGGCATGCACAGTGGCTCACACTGGTAGTCCCAGCTACGCCAGAAGCTGATGCAGGAGGAACACATGGAGCCCAGGAATTGAGGTTACAGTGAGCGATGATCTTGCCACGGTATTCCTGCCTGGGTAAACAGAGCAAGACCTCTAAAAATCACCATATGCAAGGCCAGGTGTACTGGCTCAAACCTGTAATCCTAGCACTCTGGGAGGCTGAGGTGGGCAGATCACTTTAGCTCTGGAGTCTGAGAGCAGCCTGAGCAACCCCCATCTCTACTAAACATAGAAAAATTAACTGGGCATTGTGGCAGGTACCTGTAGTCTCAGCTGCTTGGGAAGCTGACGCTTGAGAGTCTCTTAAGCCCAAGAGTTTTGAGGTTGCTATGACGATGCCACTGCACTCAACTCTAGGGTGACAGAGAAAAAAACCCACCACGTCCAAAATGCCTCAAGGACATGCATATGCCCCCAATACACCTGTCTTCACATAAAGGTGGTCCATCTGCTGTTTTCACAATTATAAATGAGAAACGCAGGCATCCCTTTGCTACAAGGGGCATGCTAACTTTATCTTTCTCTACCCTGAGAAGCAGGCCCATGAAGGGACCCCTGGAGGACATTGATGGGCCCAGCCTGGCTCTGACCACCACACTTATGTGTTGTCCATTCATCTTTGGCCCTGTTCCTTAGACCAGGCCATAATGGCAATGCCTCCTTGTTCATGTGAACAAATGTGAGAGTGCTAATTATTTGGACTAAAACAAATGATTAAAAACTGGAATTATCTAGCTGGGTGTTGTGGCAGGCACCTGTAGTCCCAGCTGCTCGGGAGACTGAGACAAGAGAATCGCCTAATCCCAGGAGTTGGAGGTTGCTGTGAGCTGTGTGTCGCCACAGCACTCTACCAAGGGCGATAAAGTGAAACTATGTCTCTACAAAAAAAAAAATAAATAAAAAAAACAAAAAACTGGTATCACTCCTTTGCAGGGCTAAAAAACTGACCTCATTTGGTCTCTATGTAAGCCCAGATCTGTCATACAAGCAAACCTCAGAGAATCCACCTCATTAACTGATCCAGGACCTTTCAGAGTGAGCAGAAATCTTTTTGAAAGGCTTTTTTGTGAGGAAAACTGCTGAAGAGAAGCCTACAGCACCCACCCACCCTCAACACTCCACTGCCCCTACCAATCTAACTTTAAATGAAAGCTGTGAAATGCCAAAGAATGCTGCTCTAGGAGGCACAGCCACATTATGATTCAAACCTGGACAGCAGCAAAGCTTGATTCGCTGAGAAGAAACATGACCCAGAACAAGTGGTAAGTAAAGTATCAGGATTTTAAACCTGACCTGTCTGTGGTCTGGGATGTTCTAACATGCAGGGATCGGGTATCTTTCTTTTGTTCCTGAAACCAACCCACCCACAGTATGCACAGTTACAGAACCTTAAACCACAAACATTATGCTTGTGCAGTGATGGCCATCTTCCTAACCTCTTACTAATTACAATATGAGGTGCATGGGACTTGCTGTTAGAAAACAAACATACCCAAGTTAGTTTAGCATGCACGATCAACAAATGCTTATAGAAAAAACAGGTGTAGTAGCAACACTGTAATAGGTATGTATGGTCGCACTTGTCTTCCAAGGTTATTTCACAAAATCTTACAGCCTTTCCATCGACCCTGGGGAATGAATGGTCCTAAAATGGATGTTTATCCTAATCAACTTCTGGTTTTTTGAGCTATGGCCTGCCTATCTTGGGCTGTGAATTGAAACAATGCACACAGGCAGGTGCTGGTGGCTCGCGCCTGTAAACCTAACAATCAGAGAGGCCAATGCAGGTGGTTTGCCTAAGGAGTTGGGACACCAGCCTGAGCAAGAGCCAGACACCATCTCTGTAAAAATGCAAACAAAAATTAGCTAGGCCTGAGGCAAGAGAATCGCTTAAGCCCAGGAGTTGGAGGTTGCTGTGAGCTGTGACACAACCCCACTCTACCCAGGGCGACAGAGAGAGACTGTCCCAAGAAACAAAATATGGCTTGGCGCCTGTAGCTCAGCGGCTACGGCACCAGCCAGCTCTGGCGGGTTCCAATCCAGCCCAGGCCTGCCAAACAACAACTACAACCAAAAAATAACCGGACATTGTGGCAGGCGCCTGTAATCCCAGCTACTTGGGAGGCTGAGTCAAGAGAATCACTTAAGCCCACGAGTTTGAGGTTGCTGTGAGCTGTGACGCCGCAGCACTCTACCAAGGCTGACGTAGTGAGACTGTCTCAAAACAAAACAAAGCAAAACAAAAAATTAACAAATCAACCTACCTAGGTGATGCCAATCTAAGATCTGGTTATCAGCTGGGTACAGTGACTCATAACTGTAATCCTAGCATTCTGGGAGGCCAAGCTGGGAAGATCACCTGAAGCCAGGAGTTTGGGAACAATTTGGGCAAGACCAACTTTTGTAGAGATACTATCTCTACAAAAAATAAGAAAAAGCTGGACATGGTCATTTGTACTTGCAGTCCTAGCTACTCAGAAGGCTGAGGCAGAAGGTTCAGGTGAGCCCAGGAGTTCAAGCTTACAGAGAGCTATAATAGCGCCACTACCTTCCAGCTTAGCTTTCCAAAAAAGGATGAATTAATTAAAGTAATATAAAACAAAACGTGGTTATTAGTACCGCTTTAGAAATTTAAAATTCAACTCAGGCTTGGCACCTGTAAGCGGGTCACATACACCCAGGCTGGGGGGTTTGAACCCAGCCTGGGCCTGTAGTCCCAGCTACACAGGAGGCTGAGGAAAGAGAATAGCTTGAGGCCAATAGCTTGAGGCCAAGAGTTTGAGATTGCTGTAAGCTGTAACATCACCCTACTCTACTGAAGGCAACATAGTGGGACTCTGTCTCAAAAAAAAAAAAAAAAAAAAAAAAAAGAGGGGGCGGCGCCTGTGGCTCAGTCGGTGAGGCACCGGCCCCATATACCGAGGGTGGCGGGTTCAAACCCGCCCCGGCTGAACTGCAACCGAAAAATAGCTGGGCGTTGTGGCAGGCGCCTGTAGTCCCAGCTACTCAGGAGGCTGAGGCAAGAGAATCGCTTAAGCCCAGGAGTTGGAGGTTGCTGTGAGCTGTGTGATGCCACGGCACTCTACCGAGGGCCATAAAGTGAGACTCTGTCTCTACAAAAAAAAAAAAAAAAAAAAAGAGAGAGAGAGAAATAAGATAAAATAAAATTCAACCCAAATGTAAAGTCTAGCACAATGGTTCCTAGTCATTGTTGGTCTGCAACAATTTTTTTTAAGAGGTACAGGACGGCGCCTGTGGCTGAGTCGGTATGGCGCCGGCCCCATATACCGAGGGTGGCAGGTTCAAACCCGGCTCCGGCCAAACGGCAACCAAAAAATAGCCGGGCGTTGTGGTGGGTGCCTGTAGTCCCAGCTACTCGGGAGGCTGAGGCAAGAGAATCGCTTAAGCCCAGGAGTTGGAGGTTGCTGTGAGCTGTGTGAGGCCACAGCGCTCTACCGAGGGCCATAATGTGAGACTCTGTCTCTACGAGAAAAAAAAAAAAAAAAAAGAGGTCCAAAGGGTGGCTGGGCGTAGTGTCTCACGCCTGTAGTCCCAACGCTGTGGGAGGCCGAGGCGGGTGGATTACCTGAGCAGTATGGTTTGAGACCAGTATGAGCAGCAGTGAACCAGAGTACGACCCCGTCTCTACTAACATTAAGAACAGCCAGATGGTGCGGTGCCTGTGGCTCAGTGAGAGGGGTGCCGGCCCCATATGCCGAGGGTGGCGGGTTCAAACCCAGCCCCAGTCAAACTGCAATCAAAAAATAGCCGGGCGTTGTGGCGGGCGCCACTCGGGAGGCTGAGGCAAGAGAATTGCTTAAGCCCAAGAGTTAGAGGTTGCTGTGAGCCGTGTGACGCCATGGCACTCTACCCGAGGGCGGTACAGTGAGACTCTGTCTCTACAAAAAAAAAAAAAAAAGGCGGCGCCTGTGGCTCAAGGAGTAGGGCGCCAGTCCCATGTGCCGGAGGTGGCGGGTTCAAACCTATCCCCGGCCAGGGACCACAAAAAAAAAAAAAAAAAAAAAGAACAGCCAGATGTTATGGTGGGCGTCTGTTAATCCCAGCTATTGGGGAGGCAACGGGACAGAGCATCGGCAGAGGAAGAACATTTAAAAAAAGAAAATGAACAACAAAAAAAAGTACTTCAAACGAAGAAGAACGAACAAGCAAGCTGAAATTTAAAAAAATAAAAAGGTTCAAAGGGAGATGTCAAAAATATACTTTTATTTTTAGAATATAAATTATATTAGAGAGAGAGAAGAGTGAGAAAAGCAGGGAGAGAAAGGAAGACTGGGGGAGGGAAGAGAGAGAAGAGGGAGACGTAGCAAACCAAAGTAAAAACGTCTTAAATGTTTTCAATCGTCACTAAGTCTATTTTTAGTTACACTACTTCTTTTTTTTTTTTTTTTTGTAGAGACAGAGTCTTACTTTATGGCCCTCGGTAGAGTGCCATGGCATCACACAGCTCACAGCAACCTCCAACTCCTGGGCTTAAGCAATTCTCTTGCCTCAGCCTCCCAAGCAGCTGGGACTACAGGCGCCCACCACAACGTCCAGCTATTTTTTGGTTGCAGCTCGGCCAGGGCCAGGTTTGAACCCGCCACCCTCGGTATATGGGGCCGGTGCCTTACCGACTGAGCCACAAGTGCCACCCTAGTTACACTACTTCTAATAGTATTTTCAGTATTAAGACCACCTTTCTGGCTTGGTGCTGGTAGCTCAGCAGCTAGGGCGCCAGCCACATACACTGGAACTGGCATGTTCTAATCCAGTCAGGGCCTGCCAAACAATTGACAATAACAACCAAAAAATAGCCAGGCTTTCTGGCGGGTGCCTGTAGTCCCTGCTACTTGGGAGGCTGAGGCAAGAGAATCGCTTAAGCCCAAGAGTTTTAGGTTGCTGTGAGCTGTGACACCACAGCTCTCTACTGAGGGCAACACAGTGAGACTGTCTCAACAACAACAACAACAAAAGACTACCTTTTATCTTATGAAAAATGGAAATGAATGGCTACCAGAGCACAAGAATCCCTAGTTGCCTCTGTAGAGTCAAGTCAACTTTCTGGATGGATGCCACAGTGGTTACGGTACCAGCCACATACACCAAAGTTGGTGGCTTTGAACCTGACCTGGGTTAGTTAACCAACAATGACAACTGGAACAAAAAAATAGCCAGGTGTTGTGGTGGGCGCCTGTAGTCCCAGTTACATGGGAGGCTGAGGCAAGAGAATCACTTGAGCCCAAGAGTTTGAGGTTGCTATGAGCTGTGACACCACGGCACTCTACCAAGAGTGACACAGTGACTCTTTGGTCTCATTAGAAAAAAAAAGAAAAGAAAAAGAAAAATGAAGATGGTGTATAATCACTAATTAAAAAGATTTCTTTTCCTAGACAAAATAAAAAGTTGGCTGATGCAGGTTGTTCCCCAAAATATTTTTGGATACTCACAATGTGCCAGATCTGCTTTTATTGGAGGAGCATCTGGGAGTGCAAGAGACAAAAACCCTGGGTTTGTTCCTGCACTCTTTTGGAAGCTAGGTCAAAAATAAGAATGAAAATATCACCTGCCTCAAAGATGCAGATAGTAAGGAATTACAGGTGACAGTGTGGGATAACAACGTTAAGGACTGTAAAACTACAAAGGAAATGAGATAAACGGATTAAGCTGGGCGAGGTAGCGTATGCCCGTAGTCACCCAAGAGGCTGAGGATGGAGGACCAAGTGAGCTCAGGAGCTGAAGACCAACCTTGGCAACATAGTGAAACTACATCTTTAAAAAAAAAAAAAAAAAATAGGGCGGTGCCTGTGGCTCAGTGGGTTAAGGCTCCGGCCCCATATACTGAGGGTGGTGAGTTCAAACCCAGCTCTAGCCAAACTGCAACAAAAAAATAGCCGGGTGTTGTGGCGGGCGCCTATAGTCCTAGCTACTCGGGAGGCTGAGGCAAGAGAATCGCCTAAGATAACTATATATTCTTATATCATTAAAATGTTATCATATTATTGGGACAATATGAGCAATTTGAGCACAGACCATATATAAGATCATGGTATTGAGATGATGATAAATTTTGTGAGTGTGCAAATCATAAATGTGGTTTATGTAGACGAATGTCTTTGTTCTAGAAGATGTATGCTAAATATTTAGGGAGATGGCTCAGCCTAAAAGTGGGTGTACAATTGAGAGAAAGAAAAGAGGCCCAGAGACAGTGTAACCGCCAATGAATGGACAGAGCTAAGGACATGCAGGTATTCGTTGTACTTTTCTTTCCATGTCTATATATTTTGATTTTTTTTTCCAAAATAAAAAGTTGTAGGAAAAACATCAGGGGAGTTTACACAAAATTCTGATGTCCGGATTTTTCAAAAAAAAGACCCTGAAAATGTAGCACCCTGGGCTTGGACCTGAGCAGAGGCCTCCCCCTGAGAGGAGGCTGAGGCTGCAGTGTCCACCTGCCCCTGTCGTCCTGTGATCAGCCTGCCTCACTCCTTTATGTCAATAGTGTGATCTCCACAGACAGGCGAGTCGCGAGTGTAACCTTTCATGCTCCTTGACTAAGAACTCTGAACACGGCAAAAACAACGCATAGACGTGTTCCCAATATGTCTCAACCGAGCCATTTGAAGAACTTGAAGAGAAGGGACCCAGAGATGCTGCTATTAGCAATGGCGGGACTAAATTCTGAAAGATGTCTCAGGTGGAAGGTCTGCCTGGGCACCCCAAGTGGCACTGACATGTGTTGACATCCAATTCCTCAAGGAGCATCTACTCTTCTGTTCCTTAAATTTCTTCCATCCCCTTCCTGCAGCACTACCCAGTGAGAAGGCCAGCAGCGCAGAGGCTGGGGACCTCAGCGACACAATGACTCTGGGTTGGTTGGCTTGTGTTTGATTTGAACCACATGGCCCTTTCCTTGCTGGATACAGAGATATTCCCCGGGGGCTGGGTTGGGTTCAGGTTCATTCACCTGCTTTATGCAGAACTCTGTCATACTCCAGCCCAGCATGCCGGACTTCTTGATTTAAGGGGATTTTCTTACAGAGAGACCTTGACCCTCTCTGTTACCTGGCTTCTGTGTTGGCCATCCTACCACTCACTCAGTATATCTTCAGTATGTTTAAGCCTGAGTTATGGAAAGGGGTTGAACCTATAGCGTTCATGGGTCATATGCAAATCAGAAAATGTCATCTACCCTAGAAGTTCTTCACCTTAGGTTGGAGCATACAGCTTGGGTATTGTGACATAAAGATTAAGGGTGGTAAATTTATATTTTTATTTATCAATATTAGTTGTCTATTGTTTGAGATTTTGGAAAAAAAATTAAGAAGAGGTTAACTGATGACTCCATACTGAACCTTAGAGTCAAAGCATTCTATGATAGACATACTCCTATCTGATAATGTGAATTATTGTCAAATGCACTTTTTTGCATTATTATTATTGCTCAATATTTCATTGCAGCAATCGTCTGATTTCTTTTCTGAATGTATTTATCTTCATGCATTCTTTACGAGGTTTTTTTGTTTCTAATCCTTACCTTAAACACTTATTATTAAATTTTAAACCTTTTTAATTTTGTGAAGGCAAAAAGTGGAAACCCCCAGCTACTCGGGAGGCTGAGGCAAGAGAATCGCTTAAGCCCAGGAGTTGGAGGTTGCTGTGAGCTGTGTGAGGCCACGGCACTCTACCGAGGGCCATAAAGTGAGACTCTGTCTCTACCAAAAAAAAAAAAGTGGAAACCAAGAAACACATGTATATGTACAGAGAAAAAAAAAAAAGAGAGAATCGACTAAGCCCAAGGATTTGGAGGTTGCTGTGAGCTGTGATGCCACAGCACTCTACCGAGGGTTAATAAGTAAGACTCTGTCTCATAAAAAATACATAAAAAAAAAAAAAAAAAAGGGTGGCGCCTGTGGCTCAGTCGGTAAGGCGCTGGCCCCATATACCGAGGGTGGCGGGTTCAAACCCGTCCTCGGATGAACTGCAACCAAAAAATAGCCGGGCGTTGTGGCGGGCGCCTGTAGTCCCAACTACTCGGGAGGCTGAGGCAAGAGAATCTCTTAAGGCCAGGAGTTGGAGGTTGCTGTGAGCTGTGTGATGCCATAGCACTCTACTGAGGGCCATAAAGTGAGACTCTGTCTCTACAAAAAGAAAAAAAAAGAAAAAAAAAATAGTGTTCTTGGAAAACCAATAGAAACACTTTATCTGCCTGTGAGAGGACACAGTATCACAAAAAAATGTTGAACATGACTCCATGTGGGAATTACCAAACCTTTCCAGCACGCTCTTCAGGTACCAAGGGGGCGATGGAAGCAACCCTAAAGTGTTCCCACACCTGGTTGGAGGCAGAGGCAACCCTTCCCAAAACCTAGTGTGTAATTTAAAGTTTATTACTTTTCTTTTTTTTTTTAATTAAAAAACTCTCAAAGGATGTATACAGTAACATGTGAATTATTACAGTAATTAAGGGTACCCTTCTTAAGGGAAACTTTTTTACTTTGAAACAACTGCAGCATCACAAGCAGTTGTAAGAAATAACAGATCTGGGCGGCGCCTGTGGCTCAGTTGGTAGGGCGCCGGCCCCATATACCGAGGGTGGCGGGTTCAAACCCAGCCCCGGCCAAACTGCAACCAAAAAATAGCCGGGCGTTGTGGCGGGCGCCTGTGGTCCCAGCTACTCGGGAGGCTGAGGCAAGAGAATCGCTTAAGCCCAGGAGTTGGAGGTTGCTGTGAGCTGTGTGAGGCCACGGCACTCTACCGAGGGCCATAAAGTGAGACTCTGTCTCTACAAAAAAAAAAAAAAAGAAATAACAGATCTGGCTCCAAGTCTGTAGGTCAAGCAGCTAGGGCACCAGCCACATATACCAGAGCTGCTGGGTTCGAATCCAGCCCGAGCCCGCCAAACAACAATGACAACTACAACCAAAAAAAAAAAAAAAAAATGGCCGGGCATTGTGTTGGGCATCTATGGTCCCAGCTACTTGAGAGGCTGAGGCAAAAGAATCGCCTAAGCCCTAGAGTATGAGGTTGCTGTGAGCTGCGATGCCACAGCACTCTACCCAGGGCGACAACTTGAGACCCTGTCTCAAAAAAAAAAAAAAAAAGGAAAGAAAGAAATAACAGATCCGTCTGGTACACCCAGTGTCTCACAAATAACATTTTGCAAAACTATAGCACAATATACTAACCACATTGACAGTGATTCAGACAAAGCACAAAACATTCCCAGGGCACAAGGATTCCTAGTTGCCCGTGTGGAGTCAAGTCAACTTTCTACCCTCCCCCCATCCCTAATACCTGGCAGCCACTCATCCATTTACCATTGCTGTAGTTTGGTCATTTCCAGAATCTCCTAGAATGGAACTGCAGACTACGTAACCTTCCATAAATGGCTTGGTTTTTTATCTGTTTGTTTTAAAACAGTCTCACTTTGTCCCCCTTAGCATAGTGCCATGGTGTCATAGCTCACAGAAACCTCAAATTCTTGGGCTCAAGCAATTCTCTTGCCTCAGCCTCCCAAGTAGCTGGGACTATAAGGCACCTGACCAACACCTGGCTATTTTTAGAGATGAGTTCTCACTCTGGCTTAGGCTTGTCTCGAACCTGTGAGCTCAGGCAATCCACCCGCCTCGGCCTCCCAAAGTGCTAGGATTACAGGCGTGAGCCAGCGTGCCCAGACTCAGGACGGCTTGTTTCACTCTGCACAACTGCCTCAAGTTTCACCCAAGACTCAAATGCACCATTAGGTGGCTTTTTTTGTTGTTGTTGCAGTTTTTGGCTGTGGCTGGATTTGAACCCGCCACCTCCAGCATATGGGACTGGCGCCTTATTCCTTGAGCCATAGGCGCCGCCTGGGTGGCTCTTTTTTATGGCTATTTAGTAATCTGTGAGGTGAAAGTATCACAATTTAACTAATCATTCCTCACTGAAGGACATCAGTGACTGTTTCCAGTTCTTGAGTCTAATAAAACTGCTATGGACATTTATTTGTGGGTAAGTTTTTGTGTGAATACACAAATTGTCACACAAAAATTCTAAATTCCCTAATTCTCTGCAATACATAAATGCTCAAATTATAAATGGTAAGTCATATGATGGGTGCCAGTTTAGTTTTTTAAGAAACTGTTAAACTGTTTTCCAGAGTTAAAGCCTTGGATTTTATTTTTTATCTTTTGAGACAGAGCCTCAAGCTGTTGCCCTGGGTAGAGTGCCATTGCATCACAGCTCACAGCAACCTCCAACTCTTGGGCTTATTTGACCCGGGCTGAATTTGAACCCACCAGCTCTGGTGTATGCGCCTTAGCAGCGTGAACTACAGGCGCTGAGCCAAGTTTTGGGTTTTAAAAACAAACTCAGCTTCAGAAGTAATTTTTTTTTTTTTTTTTTTTTTTTGAGACAAGAGTCTCACTATGTCATCCTCGGTCGAGTGCCCTGGCATCACAGCTCACAGAAACCTCAAATTCTTAGGCTTAAGCAATTCTCTTGCCTCAGCCTTCCAAGTAGCCGGTAGTACAGGTACACGCCACAACGCACGGCTATTTTTTTTATTGTACTTGTCACTGTTGTTTGGCAGGCCGGGGCCAGATTCAAACCCAGCAGCCCCAGTGTATGTGGCCAGTGCCCTATCTGCTGAGCTACAGGCACTGTGCCAGGTTCACAAGTAATTCAATTCACCTCCTCTCCTCTTCTAACAGTTTGCACACCCACTCTACAAAGCAGTGATTCTCAGGAAGCTCCTACCAGGCAGCCCACTAGCCAGCCATTATTTCCTCCAATAAGGATTCTGCACAGGTAACCCACATGACAAATATTTATTAAGTGCAGATCTAAACCATTGGGCTGGGCTGCTTATTTGTATGTTGTTGATATTTAGGGTTTTTAAAAAATCTGAATAGGGTGGTGCCTGTGGCTCAGTTGAGTAGGGCGCCGGCCCCATATATCGAGGGTGGCGGGTTCAAACCCAGCCCCGGCTGAACTGCAACCAAAAAATAGCCGGGTGTTGTGGCGGGCGCCTGTGGTCCCAGCTGCTCGGGAGGCTGAGGCAGGAGAATCGTGAAAGCCCAAGAGCTGGAGGTTGCTGTGAGTCCTGTGACATCATGGCACTCTACCAAGGGTGGTAAAGTGAGACTGTCTCTACAAAAAAAAAATAATAATAATAATAATAATAGGGCGGCGCCTGTGGCTCAGCGGGTAGGGCGGCGGCCCCACATGCCGAGGGTGGGGGGTTCAAACCCAGCCCCAGCCAAACTGCAACAAAAAAAATAGCGGGGCGTTGTGGTGGGCGCCTGTAGTCCCAGCAACTTGGGAGGCTGAGGCAAGAGAATCACCTAAGCCCAAGGATTTGGAGGTTGCTGTGAGCTGTGTGACGCCATGGCACTCTACTGAGGGCGATAAGGTGAGACTCTGTCTCTACAAAAAAATAAAAAATAAAAAATAATAATAATGATAAAAAATAAAAAAAATAAAAATAAAAACTCTGAATAGGCTCGGTGCCTGTGGCTCAAGAGGCTAAGGCGCCAGCCACATACACCTGAGCTGGCGGGTTGGAACCCAGCCCAGGCCCAACATACAACAATGACGGCTGCAACCAAGATACAGCCGGTGTTATGGCGGGCGCCTGTAGTCCCAGCTACTCGGGAGGCTGAGGCAAGAGAATCGCTTAAGCCCAGGAGTTGGAGGTTGCTGTGAGCTGTGATGCCATAGCACTCTACCCAGGGCGACAGCTTGAGGCTCTGTGCCAAAATAAATAAATAAACAAATAAAAACTATGAATATACAGCAATTATTAACCTGCCAAAATCTACGTGTATTATTGAGAAACAAACATAACCTGCAACATCTCATTCTTTAAAACTACTTCCAATCAGTGGCTCACATGTTTAGTCCTACCATCTGGGATGTCAAGGCAGGAGGAACCCTTCTGCTCAGGAGTTCAAGATCACCCTGAGTAAAGTAAGACCGCCATTTCCAAAGCAGAAAAATTAGGGTCGGCGACCGTAATACAGTGGTTATGGCACCAGCCACGTGCACTGAGGCTGGCTGGGTTCCAGCCCAGTCCAGGCCTGCTGAACAACAATGACAACTGCAACAAGAAAATAACTGGGCACTGTAGCAGGCGCCTGTAGTCCCAGCTACTTGGGAGGCTGAGACAAGAGAATCGCTTAAGCCCAAGAGTCTAAAGTTGCTGTAAGCAATGACGCCACAGCACACTGTCTCAAATTAAAAAAAAAAAAAAAGAAAGAAAAATTAGTGGGACCTGGTGGCTGGTGCCTGTAGTCCCAGCTACTTGGGCGGCTGAAGCAAGAGAAACACAGGAGCCCAAGAGTTTGAGGTTGCTGTGAACTATGACACCATGGCACTCTACGGAGGGTGATAAAGTGACACTCTATCTCAAAAATAAATAAATAAATAAATGTAAGTGGCCTGAAGATTGTGATTTATCTCCAAATAAGGCCTTAACGTTGAGCTTGAACCCCATCCTTATGAAAATAAGAACAGCTGTTTCGCATGTTGGAGAAAAACTATTTATTTTTATTTATTTATTTTTGAGACAGAGTCTCAGTGTGTCCGCCCTCGGTAGAATGCCGTGGCATCACAGTTTACAACAACCTCAAACTCTTGGGCTCCTGCGTTTCTCTTGCTTCAGCCTCCCAAGTAGCTGGGACTACAGGCACCAGCCACCAGGTCCCACTAATTTTTCTTTTTTTCTATAAATTGCCAGTAAAATCACTTCTCACAGATCACCTATGATCATAAAAATAACATAACAGCAAATTTACACACTTGAATAAAGGAATACACATTCAATATGGTGACTAAATGTTGCTTGGTGACTTGCATGGTCTACGAGAAAATGATCCTTAGATAGTTAAGATCGTTTCCGTACACCAACACTGGCAGGTTTGAACCTGGCCTAAGCCAGCTAAACAACTGATAATGGCAACAAAATATAGCCGTGCATTGTGGCGGGCACCTGTAGTCCCAGCTAGGTGGGAGGCTGAGGCAAGAGAATCGCTTGAGCCCAAGAGTTTGAGGTTGCTGTGAGCTGTGACACCAGGGCACTCTACCAAAGGCAACACAGGGAGACACTGTCTCAAAACAAACACTAGTAGCCACAATTGTTTTTTTTTTTTCCTTTCTCGAGACACAGTCTCAAGCTGTCGCCCTGGGCAGAGTGCCAGGGTGACATCATAGCTCACAGCAACGTCCAATTTGGGCTCAAGGGATCCTCTTGCCTCAGTTTTTTTTTTTTTTTGACTCTCTCAAAATTAAATAAACATAAAAAACCAGGCTGGGTACTGTAGCTCACAACTATAATCCTAGCACTCTGAAAGGCTGAGGCAGGACAGCTTGAGGCCAGGAGTTCAAGAACAGCCTGAGCAAGAGTGAGATTCCTGACACACACCCCACACCTGTCTCTATCTCTACAAAAAATAGAAAAGTTGGGCGGCTCCTGTGGCTCAGTGAGTAGGGCGCCGGCCCCATATGCCGAGGGTGGCGGGTTCAAACCCAGCCCCGGCCAAACTGCAACCAAAAAATAGCCGGGCGTTGTGGCGGGCGCCTGTAGTCCCAGCTGCTCGGGAGGCTGAGGCAAGAGAATCGCGTAAGCCCAAGAGTTAAGAGGTTGCTGTGAGCCGTGTGCTGCCACGGCACTCTACCCGAGGGCGGTACAGTGAGACTCTGTCTCTACAAAAAAAAAAAAAAAAAATAGAAAAGTTAGCTGGGCATGATGGCGCTTGCCTATACTTCCAGCTACACAGAAAGCTGAGGAAAATCACTTGAGCCCCTAAGTTTGAAGGTGTAATGAGCTATAATGAATGACATTACTGCATGCTCACCTAAGGAACAAAGCAACCCTACCTCAAAAACAAATAAAAATAGGGCCAAAAGTGGTGGCTCACACCTGTAATTGCAGCACTCTGGAAGGCCTAGGCGGGTGAAATTACTTGAGCTCACAGGTTCAAGGGCAGCCTGAGCAAGAACCAGACCTTGTCTCTAAAAACAGCAGGGTGTTGTGGTGGGCACCTGTAGTCCCAGCTACTCAGAAGGCTGAAGCAAGAGAATCGCTTGAGCCCAAGAGTTTGAGGTTGCAGTGAGCTATGATGCCACGTACCAAGGGCAACAAAGTCAGAGTATCTCAAAAATATTAAATTAAATTAAAATTTAAAAAATTAGGGGTTCAGTGGGTAGGGCGCCGGCCCCAAATACCTAAGGTAGTGGGTTCAAACCCAGCCCTGCCAAACTGCAACAAAAAATAGCTGGGCGTTGTGGCAGGTGCCTGTACTCCCAGTTACTTGGGAGGCTGAGGCAAGACAATCACCTAAGCCCAGGAGTTGGAGGTTGCTGTGAGCTGTGACAACACAGCTCTCTATTGAGAGCGTTTATGTGAGACTCTGTCTCAAAAAAAAAAAAATGAAAAAATTAGTACACTGTCGGCAGGCGCAGTGGCTCACGCCTGTAATCCCAGCACTGAGGGAGGCTGAGGTGGGAGGATTGCTTGAGCTCAGGAGTTCGAGGCTTGTCTGAGCGAGAGTGAGACCCCAACTCATGAAAAAAATGGAAAAACCCAGCCAGGTGCTGGGGCAAGCCTCTGTAATCCCAGCAGCTTTGGAGGCTGAGGCAGCAGGATGCCCACAGCCGGAGTCTGAGGTTGCAGTGAGCTACGACGCCACTGCCCTCTGCTCAGGGCATAGGGTAGAACTGTGTCTCGACAAAAAAAAAAAAAAAAAAAAAAAAAAATTAGTACACTGGGCTTGGCACCTATAGCTCAAGCGGCTAAGGCACCAGTCACATACGCCAGAGCTGGCAGATTCGAATCCAGCCTGGGCCTGCCAAACGACAACTACAACCAAAAAATAGCCAGGCATTGTGGCAGGCACCTGTAGTCCCAGCTACTTGGGAGGCTGAGGCAAGAGAACTGCTTAAGCCCAGGAGTTGGAGATTGCTGTGAGCTGTGACACCATAGCACTCTACCCAGGGCAACAGTTTGAGGCTGTCTCAAAAACAACAAAAAAAATCAGTACACTGGCTGGGTGCCCATAGCTCAGTAGTTAGGCCGCCAGTCACATGCTCCAGGGCTGATGGGTTCAAACCAGACCCCAACCTATTTTTAAGGAAAAAAAATCAGCTCGGTGCCCATTGCACATTGTTACGGCACAAGCCACATACACCAAGGCTCGTAGTTCAAACCTGGCCCGGGCCTGCTAAACAACAATGACAACTGCAACAACAAAAAAGGGAAAACAGCCAGGTGTTGTGGTGGGCACCTATTGTCCCAGCTACTAGGACACTGACGCAAGATAATCACTTGAATCCCAGAGTTGGAGGTTGCGGAAAGATATGATGCCACTGCACTCTACTGAGGATGACAAAATGATCTCTGTCTCAAAATAAATAAATAAAAATTAGTACATGGAGCAGGCTCCCTTCACACACACCTGGCTACCCTGTTTTTATGGTCTTTTCAGCACCAACTTCCCCTATATAAAACGCTTAGAGGTCACCTACATGTTTCAAAGAAAACTGCCAAATGCTAGAACAGGGAACTGAAAGTCCACTTCATTCCTTCAGGACCTCACCCCTCTTCACTGACTGTGTATAGCAGGGGTCCTCAAACTACAACCCGTGGGCCACATGAGGTGGTGTGATTGTATTTGTTCCCTTTTTGTTTTTTTACTTCAAAATAAGATATGTGCAGTGTGCATAGGAATTTGTTCATAGTTTTTTTTTTTTTTAAACTATAGTCCGGCCCTCCAAGGGTCTGAGGGACAGTGAACTGGCCCCCTGTTTAAAAAGTTTGAGGACCCCTGGTGCATAGTGTCCCATCAAACCACTATCTACCACTAATTCCAAACCATTCCAATAGAAACAGAAATCAAATCTTCCTCTCCCAGGATCTTACTAAGAAAAAAACAAAAAAGAAGGTAGCGTCTGTGGCTCAGAGAGCACCCCGTATACCGAGGGTGGTAGGTTCAAACCCGGCCCCGGCCAAACTGCAACAAGAAAAGTCAGGCATTGTGGCAGGCACCTGTAGTCCCAGCTGCTCTAAGCAAGAGAATCACCTAAGCAAGAGCTGGAGGTTGCTGTGCGCTGTGACACCACAGCACTCTATGGAGGGTGACAAAGTGAGACTGTCTCTAAAAAGAAAAAAAGAAATATTCAATAAACAGAACCCAGAAAAGCCTAATTACTACAAATGTTCAATTAAAGCAAGTTTGAGGGCCAGACGTGGTGGGTCAAGCCTGTAACCCCAGACTCTAGGAAGCCAAGGTGGATGGATTGCCTGAGCTCACAGATTCAACACCAGACTGAGCCAGAGGAAGACCCTGCCTCTAAAAATAGCTAGGCATTGAGGCTGGCGCCTATAGTTCCAGCCACTTGGGAGGCTGAGGCAAAAGGATTCCTTGAGCCCAAGAGTTTAAGGTTGCTGTGAGCTATGATGTCATTGCACCCTACAGATGGGGACAAAATTGTTAAAAAAAAATTGCACAAGGTCAATTAACTTGCTGATAAAATATAGCAGGATGGCGAATCCAAGTAATCACCGTCTGGGGCCATGAAAAGTATTAAGAAACTGGGAAGGTGGGTGAAAGAAAGAGGCGTGGAGCCACCCTAGCCCAAAGAAATTTTCTAAAGCCTTTTACAAAAGTTAAGAGCACTCCACCTGGGGAGGCCAAGGTGGGTGGATCGCCTGAACTCACAAGTTCGAGACTAACCTGAGCAAGATAAAGATCACTGTCTCTGAAAATAGCCAGGCGTTGTGGTGGGCACCCGTAGTCCCAGCTACTCAGGAGGCTGAGGCAAGAGAATCGCTTGAGCCCAAGAATTTGAGGTTGCTGTGAGCTATGATGGTACAGCACTCTGCTGAGGGTGAGAAAGTCAGACTGTTTCAAAGAAATAAAATAAAATAAATAAAAAACAATCATAACTAGCCGGGTGTTGTGGCAGGCACCTGTAGTCCCAGCCACTTGGGAGGCTGAGGCAAGAGAATCGCTTAAGCCCAAGAGTCTGAGATTGCTGTGAGCTGTGACGCCATAGCACTCTACAAAGGGCGATAAAGTGAGACTCTGTCTCTAAAAAAAGAAAAAAAATGATAACTGCAACACCAACACCAACACCAACAAAAATAACCGGTCGTTGTGCAGGTGCCTATAGTCTCAGCTACTTGGGACGTTGAGGGAAGAGAATCGCTTGAGCC
This sequence comes from Nycticebus coucang, assembly GCF_027406575.1. Taxonomy (NCBI): domain Eukaryota; kingdom Metazoa; phylum Chordata; class Mammalia; order Primates; family Lorisidae; genus Nycticebus; species Nycticebus coucang. The sequence continues at coordinate 64,460,889 of NC_069782.1, read as the reverse complement.
CAAGAATTAGCGGTTGCTGTGAGATATGACACAAGAGCACTCTACTGGGGGAGACAAACTGAGACTGTCTCCAAAAAAAAAGAAAAAGAAAAAAGGCGGCGCTCGTAGATCAGTGAGTAGGTCACTGGCCACATATACCGAGGCTGGCGGGTTTGAACCCAGTCTGGGCCAGCCTAAAAGACAATTGACGGGCCAAGCCAAGTGGCTCACGCCTATAATCCCAGCACTTGGGAGGCCAAGATGGATGAACTGCTTGAGCTCACAGGTTCGAGACCAGCCTGAGCCAGAGCAAGACCTCATCTCTAGAAAAAACAGCTGGGCATTCTGGCAGCACCTGTAGTCCCAGCTACTCGGTAGGCTGAGGCAAGAGGATTGCTTGACCCCAAGAATTTAAGGTTTCTGTGAGCTATGTTGCCACAGCACTCTGTTGAGGGTGAAAGTGAGACTCTGTCTCAAAAAATAAACAAACAACTGCAACAACAACAATAACAAATAGCTGAACGTTGTGGGGGTACCTGTAGTCCCAGCTACTTGGGAGGCTGAGGCAAAAGAATCGCTTAAGCCCAAGAGTTTGAGGTTGCTGTGAGCTGTAACGTGACAGCACACAACTTGATCTCCAAAAAAAAAAAGAACACTTCTATCTCCCACATCTTGCTAAAGGCTAAAGACAGATGAGATGCTGTCTGCTGTCTACCAAAAGAGACTGTCATATAAAAGGCTTCTTCCCCATTAACAGCTCCACATGTTCCTTCCTATAGGCCAGTGGTTCTCAATCTGTGGGTCGCCACCCATGACCTTTTCACAGGGGTCACCTAAGACCATCAGGAAACACATTACGATTCATTAACAGTAGCAAAATTACAGTTATAAAGTAGCAATGAAAATAATTTTATGTTTGGGGATCACCACAACTGAAGAATTGTATTAAAAGGGTCATGGCATCAGGAAGGTTGATAACCACTGCTGTAGGTCTTTAATCAGGAGCATCATATTTGTGTGATCAAAATTAGCAGCTGCTCTTTTGTAAGTGTGGTATTTGACAGGAAGAAGGTAAGTAAAAAACAGCTTTAGATTTCTCACTCTCAGGAACATGAACCTCCAAAACTATTAATACTAAAAGAAGCTAATGGAATTTTTGCCTACAGGCAGGAGACATGTTCGGGGGGTGGGGGGTCAGGGGGGGGTGGTAGCAAGAAAAATTGCCAACAATTTAGTACCTGTCAGCTACAGAAAGAAGCTATCCAAGATCCAGTTAGATAGGGAGACTCTGATACATAAGTGCCCAGTGCTGGCAGGAATAAGTATGACCGTCATCCCCAGCCAGCAACCAAAACTAAAAAATACTCCAGACAACACTCAGGCCTGTATAGATTCCATTCACAGATCTCTTGCCTATGTAGGATCAAAAGATACCCACGTAAGGAAGAGACAGCTCTGGGGCAAAGACTCCAACACTACTAGACAGGGACAGCAGCACCTCCCAGCGTCCTAGGGTTTTCCTCCTTCCTTTCCAGCTGTGAATGAAGCCCTGGTTCCCACACTTAATGCATTCAGTCTGAGCGGGTGCAATAGCTACTACATCCCACAAGACCACACACAAAGCATCACACTCAAAGCTTAGTGGCAGTACTGTCAGCAATCCTTGGAGATTCCCAACCACAAACACCTGAGGAAAACAGAACTTAAAAGTCCTAAATTTGAATCCTAACTTCAGAAGGCATTCGTGTTCTACCCAAGACCCCAAATATGCCATTACACCACTCATTTTAAAGAGTGGAACCTTGAACAACCAGAATGGCAAACTCAAAAGGACTGAATACTTAAATCCAGACAATGAAGGCTTGTCACTAAAATTCATGCTTCCTTGCTGATCCATCCTGCTGCAATCTGAAATATTGAGATCACTTACTCTCCCGCAATCTGGTCGCTGAGCTGGAGGCCAGAATGCAGATCAGCGCACACCTCACATAATTCACCCTGAAGTGAAAACCCATTAGTAACACAGGAATGAATCTCAATCAACTACTTGACAAAATAAATGTAAAAAAGGTTTTCAGCACCCACGTTCGGGCTGCAATCTCACAGATTACGATGCACCTAAACATCACAGTAGATCAGTTTGTGGGACGCTACAAATTCTAAGCGATCCGAAAAACACTCAATTTCACTGAAAACACCTGAACTAAAGAACAGGAAACCTATAAACCCTCTCGAGTTTGAATACTGATCTGAGGAAGGTCTGCCTGACCAGACATTTGGGAATCTGGAGAACCCACAAAGGCTTCCTCTGCAACCCTTGTGAGAAAGGGATTTTCAAGGATGAGGTCCGACTCTCCCTACCCTATGGAGACAAAAGGAGGCCACGTTTCCCGCCTCGGAAACCTGGGACCCTCCAGGAACCCATGGCGGGACAGAGACAAAAAAGGAGGAGGGGTACGAAAAATGGGTAACCCCGGGCGGGATACTCCGGGCTCCAGGGGGTGTGTGCTCCAGGCACGTGCGCGCGTAGCCTGGAAGCCACGACAAATCCCTGCCCCGAGGAGGTGGAAGTCTGGGCTCGGTGCGCGCGTCCTTCCCGCGCGTGGCGCCGCCGCGGGGCGAGGGGCCGCGAAGGGGGGGAGCAGATGCGCGCGCACCGGGCTTTCGCCGCCACCGCCGCCATTTTGTTTCCTCGCACAATGGGGGCAGAGTAACGGCTGAGGGCGGGAGCGAGGCCGGCGCGAGAGGAACGAGCCAGGAGCAGGGGCAAGAGAACCAGGCGAAAGCGGAGGATGTAAGGACCTTTCAGCATGATCACCGCGACTCTTCAGTAGGGACAGAGTTGAGAAGGAGGGCGGGGGGAGGGGGAGAGGCAGGAGGGAGCCCAGCCGCCACATTGACACTTACCTTGTCGGCGTCCACTTCCCGTACCACAGCTGCCGACGCCACCCTTCTGCCACAGCCCGCCGGGGTCTACCCCCAAAAGCCACGCGGTGCGCGCCGGGCTGCTGAGTCCAACAGCAATGGCGAGAAGAGGAGGAGGAGCCGGAGCCGGGGGCGAGCGAGCAGGCGCGCGCCAGGGGGGTGCGGGAGCACGTGACCGACCGGAGTCCCGCCCCCTCGCCGTCGCTTTGCGGCAGGACGCAGGCCCAGCCTGAGTGGGAGGGAGAGACGAAAAGAGATAAGGAGGGCCGTTGTCACGTGAACATAAGCGTGGGCGTTGCTGGGGGTCGGTCACGTGGCTTCAATCACTTTCCTCCGCTTTCCAGAGCTTTGCTCTGTCGCGTGATACTGGCGCTGTCCGACCCTCCTCCACGTGACAAGGGCTACTCTCACTTTTCCAGGATTGTATTGGTAGATCTATGTCACGTGATAAGGTCATTGCTCGGGTTCGGCAATGGCGGGTTTTGAGCCGCCCTTACGACGTCATGCGGTGTTGCACGCCTGCGCAGCAGCTACTTTAAGCTAGTCACTGAGTACGTTAACGGAAACGCCTCTAAGGCTAGCATGTGTTTCTTAGAGACCCGAGCATCATCAGGGATGTTCGGCCTCCACCTGGAGTCAGAACAGTTCGTGGGAAATCCAGGGGTGGGACTTAACGGCGCTCAGCCACAGACAGCCCTGGAGGTCGTGAGTAAGGACGCCGACGACCGGGTGACTTCTTAGGAGCTTAGCGTCGTCGAATCCTCCCAGGCCACACGTGAGGTCCCTGCTGTACCATCTGTGATTAAGCTAAATTCCTGGGTCCGGTTGGCGCTCAACAGGCGTAGTATTTGACAGGAAGGTTGATAGATACCCGCGTTACAAGAATATGGAGCAAGAGGAGCAAGGTGTTGAAAATGGAGAGAAGTCGTTAAAAACTTACAGGTTAATAATGGGTCTTCTGGTGGCGCCTGTGGCCCAAAGAGGTAGGACGCCGGCCCCATATGCCGGAGGTGGCAGGTTCAAACCCAGCCCTGGCCAGAAACTGCTAAAATAAAAAATAAATAATGGGTCTTCTGTGCAAAAACGTACAGAGTCGCAAATTAAAGGATGCAGAATCTTTAGGCCTGGCGCGGTGGCTCATTCCTGTAATCCCAGCACTCTGGGAGGCCAAGGGGGGTGGATAGCCTGAGCTCAGGAGTTGAAGAGCAGCCTGAGAAAGAGCGAGACGCCGTCTCTTAGAAAAAAAAAAACATAGCCGGGCGTTGTGGCGGATGCTTGTAGTCCCAGCTACTGGGGAGAATAGCTTGAGCCCAAGAGTTTGAAGTTTTAGTGAGCTATGGTGCTACGGCACTCAACCCTAGGGCGACTGAGACTCTGTCTCAAAAAAAAGAAAGAAAAAACGGGCGGGCGCCTGTAGTCCCAGCTGCGTGGGAGGCTGAGGCAAGAGAATCGCTTAAGCCTAAGAGTTTGAGGTCACTGTGAGCTGTGACGCAACAGCACTCTACAGAGGGTGACATAGTGAGACTTTGTCTCAAAAAAAAAAAGATGCAGGAACCAGTGTCTGCCCTGGGTTTGACTCCTGTGTGAGGCACTTGCCTGAGCCTCCGTTTTCTCATCTAGGAAATAGGGATAATTGATTTTTTTTTTTTTGTAGAGACAGAGTCTCACTTTATAGCCCTCGGTAGAGTGCCATGGCCTCACACAGCTCACAGCAACCTCCAACTCCTGGGCTTAAGCAATTCTCTTGCCTCAGCCTCCCGAGTAGCTGGGACTACAGGCGCCCGCCCTAACGCCCGGCTATTTTTTGGTTGGAGTTTGGCCGGGGCCGGGTTTAAACCCGCCACCCTCCGTATATGGGGCCGGCGCCTTACCGACTGAGCCACAGGCGCCGCCGGGATAATTGATTTTTTATTTTTATTTTTATTTTGAAATAGAGTCTCACTGTTGCCATGGCTGGAGTGCCCTATAATCAACCTAGCTCGCAGCATCCTGAAATTCCTCTGTACAAGTGATCCTGCCTCAGCCTCCAGAGTAACTGGGACTATAGGCACCTGCTGCAAAGCCCGGCTAGTTTTTTCTATTTTTAGTAAAGATGGGGTCTGGCTCTTGCTCAAGCTGGTCTCTTCCTGAGCTCAAGCAATCCACCTGCCTTGATGTTACAAGAGTGCTAGGATTGCATGCGTAAGCCACCTCTCCCAGTCTCTCCCCAAGGCAGAGACCAACAATGTATATTTGCAGGACACATTCCTCCAAATTCATAGCTATTCTAAAGAAAGTATGATTATATAGCACACCTTCTGCTGTTCTATTTTTTTACATAAATTAACCCATTTTTTAGTAGCTTGTGTTGTCTGAAAAGGTTAGAGCTTCTATTGGTCTTTCAGTTCCTTCAGTCTTCTAATCGCAGACTTTACTGTAACAGCAGAAGTGGTGGTGTAGGTCCAGGCACCACCAGCTACTGTTTTCATGCAGGAACCACAGTGCCAGATCCCCACAGTTCGTCTCTTCATCTTGGTTTTGCCACAGAAGGAGCAAGTGTACTTGGCGTGCTGGCTGATACCTATCTTCTTCACCATTTTCAGGAGGGAGGCACCATAGCGGGTCCCGTATTTACCCACGATCCCAACCTTCTTGGTGCGTTTAGCCATGTCTCCACGAACCAGGCCCGAGCCCAGAAAAAAAAGCTATTTTTTTTTATCTTTTATTTAAGTTTTTTTTTTTTCTTTTTGACACAGACTCTCATTCTGTTGCCCTGGGTAGAGTGCTATGGCACATGATATAAAATGTCAAACTCGAAAAAGGATATCCCAGAGTAAAGTCAATCTCCTTTGGACACCTAGTTCCCCTTCTACTTGGCAGACATGGTAAAATTTTTTATTATGTATCAAGATGTATAATTGGGCTGGGCGAGGTGGCTCATACCTGTAATCCTTATTACTCTGGGATACCAAAGCGGGTGGATTGCTTGAGGTGGCAAGTTCGAGACTAGCCTGAGCAAAATTGAGAACCTGTCTCTACTAAAAAATAGAAAAACTGAGGCAAAAGGATCGCTTGAGCCGGGAGTTGAAGATTGCTGTGAACTATGATGCCACAGCGCTCTACCCAGGGCAACAGCTTGAGACTCTGTCTCAAAAAACAAACAAACAAAATATATATATAATTGTATTTTTATTACTATTTTTCACATAAATAAGTGTTTTCTACAACTGGCTTTTTTTCACTTTCTATGCCTCGGAAATCTGTCTCACAGAAGTAAAGCTTGAGATTCAAGAAAAGTGTAAAATGAAGGGAGCATGTAATGGGGACAAAACTGATTAAAGCAAGTTTACGCTATTCAGAGTCACTATGATGGTAGTGAATGGTGATAACAGACTAACTGGCTTCAATATACATAACCTTATTTTAAGCCCCCAGGTAGAGACCAACAATGTCTATTTGACACTAAAGGGAATGGACTGTGGCGGAATGACTTGTCTAAGCTAACAGCGCTGCCAAGTGGCAAAACAAAGGTGGTTTCTAGTTTCTGTTTCTCAAGTCCAAAAGAGGGCCCAAGGTTCTGGCAGTTCTATCAAAGGGACTCCATTCAGGCGCAGTGGCTCACGTTTGTAACCCTAGCACTGTGGGAGGCTGAGGCAGGTGGATTGCCTGAACTCACAGGTTCGAGACCAGCCTGAACCAAAGCCAGACCCCCATCTCTAAAAATAGCGGGCATTGTGGCTGGTGCTGTAGTCACAGCTACTTGGGAGGCTGAGGCAGGAGAATCACTTGGGCCTAAGAGTTTAAAGTTACAATGAACTGTGACTATGTCAGGCATTAGGCTGAGACTGTGTCATGTTGCAAGGGTGAAAAAGACATTCCCTTACATCCCCTTTTCTCAAGGAGTTTAAATCTAGGCTAGAAGATACATAAGTAAACAGGCTTTTTTTTTTTTTTTTTTTGAGGCAGAGTCTCACTATGTCATCCTCAGTAGAGGGCTGTGACTTCATAGCTCACAGCAACCTCAAACTCTTTGAGCTTAAGCGATTCTCTTGCCTCAGCCTCCCAAGTAGCTGGGACTACAGGCACCCGCCACAACACCCGGCTATTTTTGTTGTTGTTGCAGTTGTCATCGTTTAGCTGGTCCGGGCAAGGTTTGAACCCGCCAGCCTTGGTGCATGTGGCTGGCATCTTAACCTTGGGTGCTGCCGAGCCTCTTGCTCCTTATCTTTGCAACAGCTTTTCTGGAGCTCTACCCCTCCTGGGCCTTCTTTTTTTTTGTTTAGACAGAGTCTCACTCTATCACCCTAGGTAGAGTGCCATGGCATGATAGCTCACAGCAACCTCAGACTCCTTGGTCAAGGAGTCTGAATAGCTGAGACTACAGGCCTGGGCCGCCGCATTCAGCTAAGTATTCTATTTGTAGTGGTGAAGACAGAGTCTCACTCTTGCTCCGGCTGGTCTCAAACTCCTGAGATCAGCGGTGCCCAGTGGATACTCAGTGGGTAGGGCGCTGGCCACATACAGTGAGGCTCGCGGGTTTGAACCCAGTCCAGGCCAGCTAAAACAACAATGACAACTGCAATTAAAAAAAAAAAATAGCTGGCGGCACCTGTGGCTCAGTGAGCAGGGGCCTGCCCCATACACCGAGGGTGGCGGGTTCAAACCCAGCCCCGGCCAAACTGCAACAACAACAAAAAAAAAATAGCTGGGCATTGTGGCAGTGCCTATAGTCCCAGCTACTTGGGAGGCTGAGGCAAGAGAATCACTTAAGCCCAAGAGTTTCAGGTTGCTGTGAGCTGTGATTCCATAGCACTCTACCCAGGGTGACAGCTTGAGACTCTGTCTCAATTAGAAAAAAAAAAAAAAAAGCCAGGAGTTTAAGACCAGCCTGGGAAATATAGGGAGACCCTGTCTGTAAAAAAAAATAGAAAAGTTTTCTGGGTATAGGATGCAGCTACAACTCAGATTTTTATTTGTCATGTGTAAATTATGTAACTGAATTGTTTCTACCTTTATATTAATCTTAAATTTAAAAAAGAATGAAAAAAAAGTTAGCCAGGTGGGTAGCATGTGCCTGTAATGCCAGCACTTTGGAAGAATGAGGCAGAGGCAGGCACATCACTTGATTGTAGGAGCTGGAGGCACAGTGAGCTGTGATGGTGCTACTGCACTGTAGCCTGGGTAACAGAGCAAGATCCTCTATACAAAAAAATAAAAAAGTTTTGTTTGTTTTTTTAGTGTTTTTTTTTTTTTGTAGAGACAGAGTGTCACTTTATGCCCTTCGGGTAGAGTGCCATGGCATGACACAGCTCACAGCAACTTCCAACTCCTGGGCTTAAGCGATTCTCTTGCCTCAGCCTCCCGAGTAGCTGGGACGACAGGAGCCCGCCACCATGCCCAGCTATTTTTGGTTGCAGTTCAGCCGGGGCCGGGTTTGAACCCGCCACCCTCCGTATGTGGGGCCGGCACCTTACCAACTGAGCCACCGGCGCCGCCCCTTGTTTTTTTTTTTTTTTTCGAGACAAAGTCTCATTATGTTGCTCTAAGTTGAATGCTGTGGCATCACAGCTCACAGTAACCTCAGACTCTTGGGCTTAAGCGATTCTCTTGCCTCGGCCTCCCAAGTAGCTGAGCCTACAGGCGCCTGCCACAACGCCTGGCTATTTTTTGTTGCAAATATCGTTGTTTAGCTGGCCCAGGCCGGAGTCGAACCGCCAGCCTCCGGTGTATGTGGCTGGCACTGTAACCACTGTGCATGGGCACCCTGCCGAAGTGGGGGATTCTTCACAACAAAGAGAAAGTACTCGAGAAATGGTGACTTTACTTTTTGACATAGGATCTCACTCTGTTGCCCACAGTAGAGTGCACTGGCCCTCTCCCTTTTTTTTAAACAGAGTCTCACTTTGTCACCCTTGGTAGAGCATAGTGGCATCATAACTCACAGCAACCTCAAACTCCTGGGCTTAAGTGATTCTCTTGCCTCAGCCTCCCATGAAGCTGGGACTACAGGCACCTGCCAGAACACCCAGCTATTTTTAGAAATGAGGTCTCACTCTGGCTCAGGCAGGTCTCACACCTGTGAGCTCAGGCATTTCACCTGTGTCAGCCCCCAGAGTGCTAGTACCCTGTTTCCCCGAAAATAAGACAGTGTCTTATTTTAAGGTGTGCTCCCAAAGATGTGCTAGATCTTATTTTCAGGGGACATCTTATCTTTCCTATAAGTAGGTCTTATTTTCGGAGGATGTCTTATTTTCGGGGAAACAGGGTATCACGGGCGTGAGCCCCTGTGCCCGTCCCTCTTTTTTTTTTTTTTCTTTTAATTAATTTATTTTTGAGGTAGAGTCTCAAAACCTTAGTCGCCCTGGGGTTGAGTATGGTGGCATCATAAGCTCACAGTAACTCCAAACTCTTGGGCTGAAGCGATTCTCTTGCCTCAGAATCCCAAGTAGCTGGGACTGCAGGCACCCACCATAACGCCTGGGTTGTTTTGTTTTGTTTTTTTTTTTTTAGAGATGGGAATCTCACTTTTGCTTAGGCTGGTCTAGAACTCCTGAGCTCAGGCAATCAACCCGCCTTGGCTTCCCAGAGTGCTTACAGGGGTCAACCACCTCTACACCCAGCCCCAAATGGTGGCTTTAATTTAAGAAAAAATTCCAAGAGCAGTTGGGTGGGCGAAGAAAGGCAGTTAGAGACAGTTGGCACCAGGGGGCAGCAGCGAGCTGCCAGGCCTTGGGCCAGCCCTGAAGAGGCAGGGCCTCAGATGCCCAGGCTCTGGGAGGAGTGCAGGTCTGGGGGCTTGTGGACCATTCTTCTGGATTCCAAGCATCAGAGCCTAATCAGAAGTATTTGTTCACCAGAAATCTTCAGGAGAAAAACGAGCTGCCTGAATGCTGGAATTTAGATGGAGACTGCAGCCAGCAGATGAGTTGGGGGTGGGTGGAGGGAATGTTTCCCTGCTGTCTTCTTCCTTTGAGGAGAATCCACTGCAGCTCACTAGCAGGGCACTGGAAGCTGGGGTTCCCCCTCTGCTGCTCACTCCCTGCTACAAACACGCCAGACATGGACCTGTACAATAGGCACTTTATTCATGGTTGGAATGCAGTTACACGCAGGGTTGTGCAGACAGGATGGCAGGCAAGGCAGGCACAGGATACAGGAGACCCTAGGCTGGGGATACTTCCTCTCCAGGATCCTGGGACAGTGCTGATGAGCAGAGACATGAAGTCGGTGGGGGAAGGGCATTTGGAATATGGCAAAGGAGGAACCAGGAAACCAGGTTCCCAGAGTTCAACAAGTTTGGCAAAAGGGTCCTCAAGGCGAGATATGGGGGTAGAGGGGCCTGGTTTGCCTAGGGCATCCAGCCTCCCAGCTCTCCCCCTGAAACCATCCCTTGGGTGGATTCAGTTTCTTTCCTCTCTTACAAAGAGAGCTGTGTCCTAACTGGTGGAGGAAGGGGGGAAATCCAGTCCAACCTAGTCAGGCAGCCAGGAGGTTTCCATTAAGCAGCTATTAGTGGTCTCCTCCAGCCTGGCCACCCAGGTGTGCTCCCCATGGTCCTAACAGTCTCCTTCCCTCCCTCTCCCATCAAGACCCCATCCCCAACCAGAAGATACCCCCACCTGGGCACACAAGATTTCACCCCAGCCACGCCTGGCAGGGAGGGGTCAAAGGAAGGCACTCCTTGGTGGCCCCATCTCAGCTGTTGAGACAGATGGAAAAAAGCTAATAGACCATTTAGTGCACGCCCAGGTTAAAAAAAATAATAAGAAAAAAGAAATGCTTCTGGTGGCCCTTGAGTTAACTGTTCAGCCATGGAGAAGGGGTTCAGTCCTGGCAAGGGCGGGCAGTGGCAAACAGAAGAGTTTGGAGCCAGAGTTCACTCAGACACAAATGCTGTCCTTCCTGTAGTCTGTCCCATTGTCATGAAGAGAGGGACAGGAAGCATAAGGGAGCTTGCAGAGGTCAGACCACATTGCCTCTTGGACATCAAGAGACCCCACTGGATTTCTCTCCATTCAGGCCAGTGAGGGCAAGAGAGACTCACTTTGCAGTCTTATTGGGGCCCCTTGGCACAGGGAGGAGATGCCCCCAATTTTCCAGGTCCCTAGAAAACTGATTAATGAAGAAGGGGGCCTAGGGGCAGTGACAGGACTTCAGGTAAATCCCAGGGGCTGGGGGAATTGACCCAGCTGCAGAGCACCTGGTGTGAGGATCCCCGAGAAGTAGAAGATGGGCTGTTAGGACTCCGCAGGCTTCTTGTTGGTCTTGTTCAAGAGCTTCTTGAGAGTGGAAGACATGAAGTAAGGCCTCTCGGCCGAGCCATCATTCCTCTCCAGATCCTCCACTGCGGAGAGAGGTCCCAGAGTGGTAGACATGAGCAGAGTCCATGGGCAGAAGCCTCCAGGGGTGGGGTTGGGGAACAAGGGCCACAGAGAAGCCTCAGAGGGTTAGGAAGCAAGATACACTAGGACCAGAGAGGGCCAGACTGCAGTGGGCTCCAAGGGACACACATGAGCCCCACACTCCCAGGCAAGAAGGCCCCCTTGCATGTACCCCCAGTCTACAGGGAGGAAACCTAATCCCAAGCCAGCCCCCATCACTCCTCAACTTCCTCCCGCTTCCCCTCCTCCGCACTCCCCTTCAACAGGATGTCTCTTAGCTCAGGCGACATGAAGTAGGGTCGCTCCTGAGAACCGTCATTCCTTTCCAGGTCCTCACCTGGGCTCCCCCCAGGAACCGGCAGGGGGAAAATTGGGGTGATCAGGAAGGGAGGGGAAGAAGGAGGCAGGGGAGGAACAGGGAAGCCAGCAGGCATGGAGGAGAGGAAGAGATGAGAAGAAACAAAACAAAGAAACAGATGGAGAGACCAGAGTTAGTGGCAGCCACAGATTCCCCCCAACAAAGCTAGAAACTCCAAAGCCAAGGGCCCACAGGCAGAGTGTTCTAGATACAGCCTGGGAGGAGGGAGCTGCTCCAAGTGCAGGGAAGAAGCCAATAAGGCATGCTGGGGCCCCAAGACAAGGGATAGTCAGTCCCCAGGGAAGCTGGGGACACTGGGCAGGTGACCACGTGGCCCCAGTGAGGGGAGATGGTATGCCCAGTGGGGAGAAGGGACTCAGGGCCTTGCAAGGGTTGGGGTGAGGGTTCACTCACAGAAGCAGAGGAACAGGGTGTCCACGCACATGCCATAGACGCTGAAGAAGCCATGGGCAATCATATAGGAGCCGATGATCACTGTCTGGATGACAGGAAATGATCTGTTCTTGTCTTATTCCTGCCAAGACCAGCATCTACCCACTAAGTCCCTTTCACTCTTGGGATCATGTCCCTTCCCTGCTGTGAAGCCTGCTTTGGAATAACCATATCCTAACTCCTCATACCTGCTGGTAGGGCCCCACCATCCACACAGCACCTCCTGCTTTCTTCAACCTCAGGGCCTTTGCATGTGTGCTGCCCTGACTCAAGTCTGGTTTACACCTCATCTGCTGTTAGCTCAAATAGCAAGTCCTCAGATCCCACCTCCTCCAGGAAGCCACCTGTGACACCTAGACCCTATTTTGTGTCCTAGAACTGCACACCTCTCCCAAGGTCTTCATTCAGTAGCAACTTCATATATATTCAGGGCTTTATAGACTCAGTGCTCACATCCCCTCTAGACTGCATCTGTCCAAGTTACTGCTATATCCCTAGCAATATGGAGATTCTTAGGGCCTTGGCAGCTGCTTAATAAACATTTGTTGGCTGTTAGATTAAACAGCTTGCCCAAAGTCACTCAGAATTAGCAAATAGAGGAACTAAGGAACTAATATAAGAATCTAGGCCAGGTGTGGTGGCTCACGCCTGTAGTCCCAGCGCTGTGGGAGGTGGATGCATTGCCTGAACTCAGAGGTTTGAGACCAGTATGAGCAGCGGTGAGCCAGAGTAAGACCCCATCTCTTCTAACATCAAAAAAAAACAGCCAGACGTTGTGGTGGGCGTCTGTAATCCCAGCTACTAGGGAGGCAATGGGAAAAAGAATTGCCAGAGGAGGGCGGCGCCTGTGGCTTAGTTGGTAAGGCGCCGGCCCCATATACCGAGGGTGGCGGGTTCAAACCCAGCCCCGGCTGATCTGCAACCAAAAAATAGCTGGGTGTTGTGGCGGGCGCCTGTAGTCCCAGCTACTCGGAAACCTGAGGCAAGAGAATCGCTTAAGCCCAGGAGTTGGAGGTTGCTGTGAGCTGTGTGATGCCATGGCACTCTACCGAGTGCCGTAAAGTGAGACTCTGTCTCTACAAAAAAAAAAAAAAAAAGAATCGCCAGAGGAAGAACATTAAAAAAAAAGAAGAAGAAAATGAACAACAAAAAAAAAGTACTTTAAATGAAGAAGAATAAACAAGCAAGCTGAAATTAAAATTTTTTTAAAAAAAATTAAAAGAAAAGAATCTAGGCCACTAGGCTCCAAGGTCTATCCTTGTGATGAAAACCCAACTCTTGGGTGGCGCCTGTGGCTCAGTCGGTAGGGCGCCGGCCCCATATACCGAGGGTGACAGGTTCAAACCCGGCCCCGGCCAAACTGCAACCAAAAAGCCAGGCGTTGTGGCGGGCGCCTGTAGTCCCAGCTACTCGGGAGGCTGAGGCAAGAGAATTGCTTAAGCCCAGGAGTTGGAGGTTGCTGTGAGCTGTGTGAGGCCACGGCACTCTACTGAGGGCCATAAAGTGAGACTCTGTCTCTACAAAAAAAATAAAAATTAAAAAAAAAAGAAAACCCAACTCTTCTATAGTCCTCTAACCTCCTTAATCTTAACCTTCATATCAGTGTCACTGGTGTCCTTACTGTTCCCTCTGCCTTGATACTCCCTATGTCTTCAGATCTAACTCTGCATCACTTGCAAGGTCATGCCACCTGGATCTCCATATGCCCAGATCCTCAAACATAGGTTCTAACAGTTCTCCATACTGTTTAAATACACCGGCAGCATGTCTCTGTTTGTTTGTTTGTTTGTTTTTGAGACAGTCTCAAGCTGTCGCCCTGGGTAGAGTGCTGTCGCATCACAGCTCACAGCAACCTCCAACGCTTGGGCTTAAGTGATTCTCTTGCACTCGCCTCAATGCCTGGCTATTTTTTCTTTTTCTTTTTTTTTTTTTTTTTTGGGTTGTAGTTGTCATTGTTGTTTGGTGGGCCCGGGCTGGATTTGAACCCACCAACTCTGGTGTATGTGGCTGGAGCCCTAGCCACTTGAGCTACCGGTGCTGAGCCCTTGTCCCAGTTTGAAATCACACATTCATCAATATCATCGTTGATGAATGTCCCTTTACCCCTAAAAATTGTAAGGCCTCTAGAGAAAAGCACCCACACACACACACAGTAGGTTTCAAGAAGTTTATCAACTGAATAATCCTGCACCTCTGACCTCCATCCACATCTGTCTAGTCAAAGGAGACCAAGCAAATTCCGACACTTCCTTCTCCCCAGACCCCTGTCTCTAGAAGTTCATACCAGTATAGGGACCCAGTAATAATTGAGAGGTGGTGCTGTATCCTGCACAATCCTGATACGATGTGTAAAGAAGAAGAAAGCCAGGATCCCTGGAAAGAGGAAATAGAGATGGTGGAGGGTTCTGGCTAAAGGAAATGCCCCCGCCCAAGAAAATGACACTCATCACAGGGCCCCCAACAGGCTGGGTGGGTGGCACTCACCCACACTACCCATGATCAGAAGTTTGCCCAACAGGAAGAGGAAGTCGGTAACTTTGTCCAGGACGGCTACTCTGCAGGGGACAGTGAGGGGCAGGTGTGAATGCTAGATCAGGGAGGAGGGGAAGAGGAAGATGGTGGGAGGACAGTGTCTTCCCTAACCTGATAATATTTCTCATGAGCAGGAAGAAGGCATTCCTGGCCGAAGTGCAGAAGTTGGTGCCATAGATGGCAATCTGGAAAGGGGCGGGAGGGAGTGATCAGGCCCCCTGGGTGGGTATGAAGCCACTTCCCATCCACAGGAGCTGATAGATTGGCATAGGGTCCCAGGCCCACTCACCATGATGTAGGCATTCCTGTTCAGGAATTTAATAAATTTCTCCAGGCACCAGAAGCAGCATTTGAGACAGGTCATGAGAAACTTGGCAAACTTATTCTCCGCAGCTGGAAGAGAAGGGAAGGGATGCAGAGAAGAGGCCTTAGTTTGGTAGGACCTACAGTCCAGGCCCTCAGAGAGGCAAGGAACCCACATAACCCAGAAATCTCCAGCCAGACTCCTGAGGGGGAACAAAAATGACTGCTATGGCTCCGCCTCCCAGGTAGAAGCCAATCCTTTTCAGTTTCTTGACCCCACTCCCCAAATGCAACCAATTCCAGAGCCACAATAAGAGACTAATACTATTCCTGTCCTCTTCAGTGAAAACAAACCCCAGCATGTCTGTCTCTAGCAGAAACTAATAATGGTGGGGCAGGCCTCTTGGACCCGACTTGCATCAGTAAGAATTCCACCTAGTGGGCTCTCTCAGATGCTCCTCCATCACAGCAACTAATCACCACAATCATAAGCCCCTCAGGGGCGGCGCCTGTGGCTCAAGGAGTAGGGCGCGGGTCCCATATGCCAGAGGTGGCGGGTTCAAACCTAGCCCCGGCCAAAAACCGAAAAAAAAAAAAAAAAAGCCCCTCAGCCCATGTAAGTATAAACCACTCACGCCACACTAGCTTAGCCCCACCCTGCCATCCAAGAACCAGTTGCGGTTTATGCCTAATGGGGTTAAGATGCACCTTTTAGGCGCTGATCCAGATACTCGAGAATCACTCGTATGATCTGCACAATGGCCAGAATGAGGGCGCCGAAAGCCAGGGAGCCTGTGTGGTACCTGTGGGCCAAAGGAGTGGTCAGTGTTTGGGCCAGGACCACTCCACCCGAATACCCCGTACTCCAGCCCACCTGAGCGCCCGGCCAAAGGCAGAGAAGAGCGGGAAGGCTGGCAAGTCGTCCGGCTTGCGCAGGGCCCAGTAGTAGGAGGCGAAGGCCCCAGCCAGTGTGACCTGGCCCAGGGCCAGCACAAAGTTGGCCAGCCAGAAGAACATGAAGGCGTTGAAGATTTGCAGGCCCAGCAGTGCCTGGTGGTAGCCCGATTCACCCCCGTAGAAGGCAAACTGGCAGCGAGCGTTGGGGCACAGGTGGGATTCATTGACGAAGGGGAAGGTCTGTGACAGCAGAGACATAGAGATAAGTAAAAACATATAGAGACCAGGAGTTCAGAGTGGGCTCTGAGCATCACGTCCAGGGTTGGTAGGTCATGGGGTAGAACAGGAATCATAGGATCAGAGTTAAGTGAAAAAACTGTGGGTGAGGGTCAGGATAGGGGTTTATGAAAAATGAAGGGATTCTGGAAATAAGAGCTAGCCATCATGGAAGTTAAGAAAAGGGTATGGAGATAGGAAATGAAGTCAAAGATGGGTGGATGGGTGGTTTAGCACCCACGGTGGGAGACCAGTTGGAAAGAGGAAGCTCTGGGTAGTTGCTGGACCCCAAGGGTGATGGGGTCTCTTCCCCACTGTAGCCCCCACACTCAGCACAGGATATACAGCCGGTGGCCAATGTATGTTGAATGATCTCCAAGTAGAGATAAGAGGTTTCAAATCATCTACAGCCTACTGGGGTAAATACCTGCCCACCCAACCTGGGGGACACCCACCTCAGGTTTGCAGGTTTTCCCAGTCAGTGGGCAGGACACATCATCAAAAATCTTATAGACTGCTTCATTGGAAGTGGACAGGAAACTGAAAGATTGTTAAGGAGACCATGGTCTGGGATTCGGGACCCCCAGGACTAATGGGAAAAGAGCCCTGCCTCCAAGATAGAGGTCTGGAGGTCACTTCCGGGCAAATTTGGCCTTTAGCCATCCATGGGGTCAGAGACTGAGGTCTGGCAGTGGATACACGGCAGTGCTGGCCCAGTACGCAATGCAGAGGCACAACAGGAAGAAGGTGACCAGCGGGTACAGCATGGAGCACATGACATATCCCACAGCCCTAGGGAGTAGATACATAGGCCTGAGTCAGGACTCAAGTACTCAAGGGATGTCCCCAGCCTGGCGCCCCTGGGCCCCTGGCTCCTGGCCCTACCTGCTGGCTTCTTTGATAAGTGCAATAGCGATGAGAATTCTCTTCCGAAGAAAGATGAGCAACAAGATGATAATAACTTCGAGGATACTCAGAATGATCACTGAAAAGGGCAGAGGGTGAGCCACTTGTGCTCTCTGCTCCCAAAAGTGGGGCAGGACTGGGGCGCTGTGACTCACTGAAGGCCATCCATGTCTGCCGTAAGTGCAAGTACACCCGGAGATCTGTCTGAAAGCCAAGGTCCACCAGGGAGACATCAGAGCCAGCCTCACCTCGCAGTCGGGAATACTCCATGTAGCAGTGAAATATTCCTGCACAGGGAACCACAAGCTTAGCCCTCCAATGCCTCCCCTAACCTTGCAAAACAAGTACAACTGCCTGCACATAACAGAAGGAAAAACTGAGACTATGTGGGGTGTGGTAGCTCATGCCTGTAATCTCAGCATTTTGGGAAAGGAGAGAGGATCGCTTGAGGCCAGGATTCAAGATCAGCCTAGGCAACATAGCAAGACCCCCTGCCTACAAAAAATATTAAAAAAAAAAAATTAGTTGGGTGGCGCCTGTGGCTCAGTCGGTAGGGCGCTGGCCCCATATACCGAGGGTGGCGGGTTCAAACCCAGCCCCGGCTGAACTGCAACCAAAAAATAGCTGGGCGTTGTGGCGGGGGCCTGTATTCCCAGCTACTCGGGAGAATGAGGCAAGAGAATCGCTTAAGCCCAGGAGTTGGAGGTTGCTGTGAGCTGTGTGATGCCATGGCACTCTACCGAGGGCCATAAAGTAAGACTCTGTCTCTACAAAAAAAAAAAAAATTGGGCGGCGCCTGTGGCTCAGTCCATAGGGTGCCGGCCCCATATGCCGAGGGTAGCGGGTTCAAACCCAGCCCCAGCCAAACTGCAACCAAAAAATAGCCGGGCGTCGTGGCGGGTGCCTGTAGTCCCAGCTACTCGGGAGGCTGAGGCAAGAGAATCGCTTAAGCCCAGGAGTTGGAGGTTGCTGTGAGCTGTGTGAGGCCATGGCACTCTACCGAGGGCCATAAAGTGAGACTTTGTCCCTACAAAAAAAAAAAAAAAATTAGTTGAGCATAGTGGAGTAGCCTCCAGCTACTCAACCAGGCTGAGTTGGGAGGATCACTTGAGCCCAGGAGTTCAAAGCTGCAGAGAGATATGATAGCACCACTGCACTCCATCCTGGGCAACACAGCAAGACTCTGTCTCCAACAAAAAAGAAACAGAAAAACGGAGCCTTCTACTTGCGGTTCCTGCTACCTGCTGCCTAGCACATTCTCCCCCATGGCTGAATGCCTCCTCACGTCAATGTTATCTTTTCACAAAACCTTCCAGAATTCCTTAGCTCCACTTAGAACCACACCCTGCCATGCTCCAACTTATCTCTCTTTCTTGTTTTGACATCCTAGAGGTTTTGCTGCTTAATTTCTTGCTTTCTCATTTCCTTATGCCCCTAAGAATATGTGTATAAGCTCACAGGAAAAAGAATTTGTCTTGTTTTTATTGCTATAATCCTAGAGCTGAGAAAATTGCAATGAACTCAGATGGTACTCCATATATGTTTGATGACTGAATGAATGAGCAGGTGTCAGGATAATGTGGGATCTTAAGTCTGCCTTGCTAGAATGATTCACAGGGGCAGCCTGAGAGTCAACAAGCAGTGGAATAGCATTAGGGATTTTCAGCATTCCTCTTAGCTCACAAAATAAAACTGTAAAAAACAGGTAAAGTAAAAAAAAAAAAAAAAATCAAGTAACCTAAAATGGAAGCACACCCACCTAAGAATTATTCACATGAATATTTTGATTACCTATGTCCTCAGATTGGGTTGCCAAGCATTTTTCTCCTTCCTAGAAAGTTTAAATGAATAATCAAGATATAAAGCGCTGGTTTTTGAGCATTGTACCTCAGAATTCCACAGGTGTGAGCTAAATAGGCCCTTACCCTGATTTTATCTTCACATTATCTTTTTTTTTTTTTTTTGTTAGAGACAGAGTCTCACTTTGTCGCCCTTGGCAGAGTGCCGTGACGTCACAGCTCACAGCAACCTCCAACTCCTGGGCTTAGGCAATTCTCTTGTCTCAGCCTCCCAAGTAGCTGGGACTACAGGTGCCTGCCACAATGCCCAGCTATTTTTCTGTTGCAGTTTGGCCGGGGCTGGGCTCGAACCCGCCACCCTTGATATATGGGGCCGGCACCTCACCCACTGAGCCACAGGCACCACCCTCTTCTTTTCTTTTTTTTTTTTTTTTGTAGAGACAGAGTCTCACTTTATGGCCCTCGGTAGAGTGCCGTGGCCTCACACAGCTCACAGCAACCTCCAACTCCTGGGCTTAAGCGATTCTCTTGCCTCAGCCTCCCGAGTAGCTGGGACTACAGGCGCCCGCCACAACACCCAGATATTTTTTTTTGTTGTTGCAGTTCGGCTGGGCGGGGTTTGAACCCGCCACCCTTGGTATATGGGGCCGGCGCCTTACCGACTGAGCCACAGGCGCCGCCTGTCTCTTCTTTTCATTAAGCTCATCAACTGGTAAATAATAATTATCCCCATGTTTTAAAGGAAGAAATTGGGCTCAGTGAGATTTAGTCATTGCCAAAGAACACAAAGCAAGAACTTAGCAGAGGCAAGACTTAAACCCCTGGCATTCTTTTTTTTTTTTTTTTTTTGAGACAGAGTCTCAAGCTGTCACCCTGGGTAGTGTGCCGTGGCATAACCGCTCACAGAAACCTCCAACTCTCGGGCTTAAGCAATTCTCTTGCCTCAGCCTCCCAAGTAGCTTTGACTACAGGCACCCACCACAATGCCCAGATATTTTTTGGTTGCAGTTGTCATTGTCGTTTTAGCAGGCCAGGGCTGGGCTTGAACCTGCCAGCCTCAATATATGTGGCTGGAGCCCTACTCACTGAGCTACAGGCACCAAGCCAAACCCCTGGCATTCTGATGCCAGAGTATGCATCCTTAACTACTGTGCCAAGTAGCCTTCATTTTTTGAGACAGAGTCTCATTCTGTTGTCCAGGCTAGATAAAATGCAGTGACATCATCACAGAGGCAGGACTTAAACCCCTGGCATTCTTTTTTTTTTTTTGAGACAGTCTCACTTTGTCGCCCTGGGGAGAGTGCCGTGGCGTCACAGCTCACAGCAACCTCAAACTCTTAGGCTTAAGTGATTCTCTTGCCTTAGCCTCCCAAGTAGTTGGGACTACAGACGCCCACCACAACACCCAGCTATTTTTGGTTGCTATTGTCATTGTTTTTTTGTTTTGTTTTTTTGAGACAAAGTCTCACTATGTTGCCCCGGGTAGCATGGTGTGGTGTCACAGCTCACAGCAACCTTAAACTCTTGGGCTTAAGCGATTATCTTGCCTCAGCCTTCCAAGTAGCTGGAACTACAGGCGGCCACAACAACACCCGGCTATTTTTTTTTGAGACAGAGCCTCAAGCTCTCAACCTGGGTAGAGTGCTGTGGCATCACAGCTCACAGCAACCTCCAATTCCTGGGCTCAAGTGATTCTCCTGCCTCTGCCTCCCAAGTAGTTGGGACTATAGGCACCCGCCACAATGCCCAGCTATTTTTTGGTTGCAGCCTTCATTGTTGTTTTGGCGGGCCTGGGTTGGATTCGAACCACCAGCTCAGGTGAATGTGGCTGGCGCCTTAGCAGCTTGAGCCACAGGCGCCGAGCCGCTATTGTCGTTGTTTAGCAGGCCCAGGCCAGGCTGGAATCCACCAGCCTTGGGGTATGTGGCCGGCACCCTACTCACTGAGCTACAGGTGTCAAGCCAAGGGGTCTTGCTATTTTGCCCAGGCTGGTCTTAAGCTCCTGGCCTCAGGGAACCTCCTGCCTTGGCCTCCCAAAATATGGCATTATAGCCTGACTGGGAAGGTTACATAGAGCCTGACTTAGCCCGTTCCCCACTGATGGGCACTAAATTTGCTTCCGAGCAAATTTACTCTTATAGACACTAAGATGAACAGCTTCACAAATATGCCAAGTAAAAGATGGGAAATATCTGATGGTTTAGGATAAAATTCTGTGGGCTTTTTCGGTTTTCGTTGTTTTTTTTTTTTTTTTTTTTGAGGCGGAGTCTTAAGCTGTCACCCTGGGTAGAGTGCCGCGGCATCATAGCTCATAGCAACCTCCAACTCGGGCTCAAGTGATCCTCTTGCCTCAGTTTTTCTAGTTTTAGTAGAGACAGGTTCTTGCTTTTGCTCAGTCTGGTCTTGAACTCATAAGCTCAAGCAATCCACCCACCTCGGCCTCCCAGAGTGCTAGGATTACAGGTGTGAGCCACTACACCTGGTTGCTTAGGATAAAATTCTTGAAGGGCTGGGCGGCACCTGTGGCTCAAGGAGTAGGGTGCCGGTCCCATATGCCAGAGGTGGCGGGTTCAAACCTAGCCCTGGCCAAAAACCAAAAAAAAAAAAAAAAAATTCTTGAAGGGCTGGCAGTTTGCTATCCCTGGGAAGGGGAGGTCACAAGGAGGTGGGGACTCACCATAGCCCAGCACCAGAATCACCATGACAATCATCACCCAAACCATAATGCCAGCCAGGAAGCGGAGCAGGATGATGAATAGGAGGCTCATCACCATGGCGATGACCAGTCCTCTGGGGGACAAAATAGATGTGAGCAGACTCTACCCCTAACCAGCTTCAGAGGAGACAGCAAAGGAGAGCCCCTTTTCCTCCCACTTACATGACAATCCAGTACCAAGAGACGGTGTAATCTTCAAATATCCTCATGGCCAGCTGCCGGGCCTCCAGGACCCCATTAGCTTTCCTGGAGGATAGGGAACAAGGCCCAGATCAGATTCCCTCCCTAATAAGGCCCCCTTCCAGGGGATGCCCTGTCCCACCCAGAAGCCACAGCACTGGTGTGGTAGGCTGAGGTCCTTACTTGGCACCTTCTACCAAGTCTGTGATGTTTTTCCGAGAGCCATGTCCATCTTCATATGTTGTCTCGTTGCCCACCATGAGGACCCCCTTGTGGGCATGGATGGCTGGGAAGCATCGCTGGGCCACTGCATAGAGCAGGGGATGGTATCAGTCAGGCTGAGCCCCTGCAGACCCTCCCCTCCCCACACCTGAGCACCATGGGACCCCTGACTCACAGGGTTTGCTGGGGGTGAGGACAGCAGGGCAGTCACCATCTCGAAGCACCTCGGCCACACCCTGCCAAGAAAGAGGTGAGTCCCCCAGGTCAACACCTACCCACAACCCTGGCCTGGGCTCCCGGGGTAGTCTATTGCTCACTTTATTGTTCTGGAAGCCAGGAACACAGAACTGCTTATAGTACTCAAAGTCCCGGGAGTTGCGAGCATTCAGATAGGTGAGGTAGCGATCGGGACATTTCTCTACGCAGATCTGGGAGGGCAAGAGGAAGGGAATGGTGGGTCAGGCCTGCCCTCACTCACAAGGGGAAAGGGAAGGGGAGGACAAGTTACCTGCGGGGTGGGACACTGAAATTCCAACAGGACCAGTGGGCTGGCACACTTCACAATGTTGAAATAAAACAAGTAGGGTTTGTTCCTGGGTTTGGAGAAGGAAGAAAGGAAATTGTCAAAAGACTTCTTAACTACCCTGTATAAAAATCTTCAGGAAAACAATAACAACAACAATAACAATAACTGTAGCATCAGCCACTCCATGCCAGGCCCCATTCTAAGCTCTCTACATGTATTGGCTCATCTAACCACCATGAGAGTAGGACTGTTATTACCCTCAGCTGTTTTTGTTTGTTTGTTTTTTGAGACAGAGTCTCACTTTGTCACCCTTGGTAGAGTGCTGTGGCATCAGAGCTGACCGCTTAACCTTAAACTCTTGGGTTTAAGCAATTCTCTTGCCTTAGTCTTCCAAGTAGCTGAGGCTACAGGTGCCCGCCACAACACCCAGCTCTCTTTTTCTTTTCTTTTTTTTTTGAGACAGAACCTCAAGCTGTCGCCCTTGGTAGAGTGCCGTGCAGACCCTCCCCTGGCACTCATCATAGCTCACAGCAACTTCCAACTCCTGGGCTCAAGTGATTCTCCTGCCTCTGCCTCCCAAGTAGCTGGGACCACAGGTATCCGCCACAACACCCAGCTATTTTTTGGTTGCAGCCGTCACTGTTGTTTGGCAGCCTGGGCTGGATTCGAACCCTCCAGATCAGGTGTATGTGGCTGGTGCCTTAGCCACTTGAGCCACAGGCCCCAAGCCTCTCTTTTTCTTTTTGGTACAGTATTTTGCTCTGTCATCCAGGCTGGATTCCAGTGGCATTATCATCACTCACCTTAACCAATAATTCTTGGGCTCAAGCAATCCTTTCATCTCAGCCCCCTGAGTAGCTATGATAACAGCTATACACTACCCCACCCAGCTAATTTTTTGATTTTTAATTTCTTTTGTTGAGATAGGGTCTCCCTATGTTTCCTAGGCTGGTCTTAAACTCCTGGACTCAAAAGGATCCTCCTGAAGGATCACTTTGGCCTCCTGAAGTGTTGAGAGTATAGGCATGAGTTACCACGACAGGCAATCCTCATATTATAGATGAAGAAAATGAGGCTCAGAAGTTGAGACACTTACCCTACGTCACACAGGCAGGTAGTGACACCACCCAGATTGAACTCTGTCTATCACCACCTGACATTCGATCTGTCTCCTCTCTGTGTCTCTCTTAAAATGTGAGCTGCCAGAGACAGGATGCTTAATGTCTCTTTTTGTGCTGTGTTCCCAAGGTCTAGAATAGAGGCTGGCAAGTGGTGGGAATTTTAGAAGTACATTTTTGGCTAGACTCTTAGATGGATAGAGATGGGGAAACCTAGAACCTTCTCCAGCCCCACCCGGCCTCAAGGAGTTGGACTCACGTGTTTTTCGTGCCCTTTTGCCCACAGAACTCGCCCCGGCTGTCAGTGGGATAGATCACTTTCCGAGGGTCTCCATAGGTCCAGGCTGTGGAGGAATCCAGGGCTGCTAAGGCACTGACACTCCTCAGCACCAGCCCCACCCCTGCCACCAAGTCCATGGCTGCCACCGCCTACCCTGGAACTTCAAGTCTTACCCAGTCTTCCACTCACCTATGATGCCCACAGCCACATAGCCCACAATGGCCAGGAGAAGGAACACACAGCAAATGACGTCCGTACAACCCCTGGGGAACAGAGGGGCAGAGTCAGGGTGACTGCCTTGTTCCTGCAGTTATCATACCCCATATTGTCCCCCTCCAAACATATTCACATCTTTGTATTATTTGGACTCATTTTCCTGAGGAGTTGTGTTTTGTTTTTGTTTTTAAGAGCCATGTTCGGGCGGCGTCTGTGACTCAGTCAGTAAAGCGCCGGCCCCATATACTGAGGCTGGAGGGTTCAAACCCAGCCCCGGCCAAACTGCAACCAAAAAATAGCCAGGCGTTGTGGCGGGCGCCTGTAGTCCCAGCTGCTCGGGAGGCTGAGGCAAGAGAATCGCTTAAGCCCAGGAGTTGGAGGTTGCTGTGAGCTGTGTGAGGCCACGGCACTCTACAGAGGGCCATAAAGTGAGACTCTGTCTCTACAAAAAAAAAAAAAAAAAGAGCCATGTTCTTCTTTGTGCCCCCAGGCTAAAGCACAGTGGTGTCAGTATAGCTCACTGAGCCTCAAATCCTTGGGCCCAAGCAATCCTCCTGTCTCAGCCACCTGAGTAGCTGGGAATACAGACACCTGCCACAACACCTGGCTATTTTTTGTATTTTTAGTTGAGACAGGGTCTTACTCTTGCTCAGGCTGGACTCTACTCCTGAGCTCAAGCAATCCACCCACCTTGGCCTCCCAAAGTGGTAGGATTACAGGCATGAGTCACCACAAATGGCCTCATAAATGACCACTATTAATTTTCTTTTCTTATTTTTTATTTTTGAGATACAGTCTCACTATGTTGCCCTCGGTAGAGTGCCATGGCATCACAGCTCACAGCAACCTCAAATTCCCAGGCTTAAGTGATTCTCTGGCCTCGGTCTCCCAAGTAGCTGGGACTACAGGCGCCCACCACAACTCCTGGCTATTCTTTGTTTCTTTCTTTCTTTCTTTCTTTCCTTTTCTTCCTTCCTTTCCTTTCCTTCCTTTCCTTTCCTTCCTTTCCTTTCCTTTCCTTTCCTTCCTTTCCTTTCCTTTCCCTTCCTTCCTTTCCCTTCCTTTCCTTTCCTTCCTTTCCTTTCCTTCCTTTCCTTTCCTTCCTTTCCTTTCCTTTCCTTCCTTTCCTTTCCTTCCTTTCCTTTCCTTCCTTTCCTTTCCTTTCCTTCCTTTCCCTTCCTTCCTTTCCTTTCCTTTCCCTTCCTTCCTTTCCTTTCCTTCCTTTCCTTTCCTTTCCTTCCTTTCCTTTCCTTCCTTTCCTTTCCTTCCTTTCCTTTCCTTTCCTTCCTTTCCTTTCCTTCCTTTCCTTTCCTTTCCTTTCCTTCCTTTCCTTTCCTTCCTTTCCTTTCCTTTCCTTCCTTTCCTTTCCTTTCCTTCCTTTCCCTTCCTTCCTTTCCTTTCCTTTCCTTTCCTTCCTTTCCTTTCCTTCCTTTCCTTTCCTTTCCTTCCTTTCCTTTCCTTTCCTTCCTTTCCCTTCCTTCCTTTCCTTTCCTTTCCTTTCCTTCCTTTCCTTTCCTTCCTTTCCTTTCCTTTCCTTCCTTTCCTTTCCTTCCTTTCCTTTCCTTCCTTTCCTTTCCTTCCTTTTCCTTCCTTTCCTTTCCTTTCCTTCCTTTTCCTTCCTTCCTTTCCTTTCCTTTCCTTCCTTTTCCTTCCTTCCTTTCCTTTCCCTTCCTTCCTTTCCTTTCCTTCCTTTCCCTCCCTTCCCTTCCCCTTCCCCTTCCCCTTCCCCTTTTCCTTCCTTCCTTCCTTCCTTTCTTTCTTTCTTTCTTTCTTTCTTTGTAGTTGTCATTGTTGTTTGGCAGGCCTGGGTCAGGTTCAAACCTGCCAGCCTCAGTGTATGTGGCTGGCGCCCTAGCCACAGAGCTACAAGCCCCGAGCCTCTTCTTTTTCTTTCTTTCTTTTTTTTTTTTTTTAAATTTTTAATTTCAGTGTGCTTGTTCATTCTTTGTTTGAAGTACTCCTTTTTTGTTGATTTTCTTCTTCCTCTGGCGGTGCTGGCTGTTTTTGATGTTGTTAGTAGAGACAGGGTCTTACTGCTCACTGCTGCTCATATGGGTCTTGAACCTCTGAGCTCAGGCAATCCACCCGTCTCTGCCTCCCACAGCACTGGGACTACAGGCGTGAGCCACCATGCCTGGCCTTTTTCTTTCTTTCTTTTCTTTTCTTTTTCTTTTTTTTTGGGAGACAGAGCCTCAAGCTGTCACGCTGGGTACAGTGCCATGGCAACATCATAGCTCATAGCAACCTCCAACTCTTGGTCTCAAGTGTCCTCTTGCCTCAGTTTTTTTTTTTTTTAGAGACAGAGTCTCACCTTATCACCCTCAGTAGAGTGCCGTGGCATCACACAGCTCACAGCAACCTCCAGCTCCTGGGCTTAGGCGATTCTCTTGCCTCAGCCTCCCGAGTAGCTGGGACTACAGGTGCCCGCCACAACGCCCGGCTATTTTTTCTTGTTGCAGTTTGGCTGGGGCCGGGTTTGAACACGCCACCCTTGGTATATGGGGCCGGTGCCCTACCCACTGAGCCACAGGCGCCGCTCAGCTTTTTTGTATTTTTAGTAGAGACGGGGTCTGGCTCTGGCTCTCGCTGGTTTTGAACCCGTGAGCTCAGACAATCCACCACCTTGATTTCCCAGAGTGCTAGGATTACAGGTGTGAGCCACCACACCTGGCCTATTAATTTTTTTTTTTTTTTTTTTTTGTAGAGACAGAGTCTCACTGTACCGCCCTCGGGTAGAGTGCCGTGGTGTCACACGGCTCACAGCAACCTCTAACTCTTGGGCTTACACGATTCTCTTGCCTCAGCCTCCGAGCAGCTGGGACTACGGCGCACGCCACAATGCCCGGCTATTTTTCTGTTGCAGTTTGGCCGGGGCTGGGTCTGAACCCGCCACCCTCGTCATATGGGGCCGGCGCCCTACTCACTGAGCCACAGGCGCCGCCCTGGCCTATTAATTTTTTTGTGAGTTATTTATTAGGTACAAGTGTTTTCTTTTCTTTTTCTTTTTTTTTTTTTTTTAGAGACAGAGTCTCACTTTGTCACCCTCGGTAGAGTGCCATGGCGTCACAGCTCACAATAACCTCCAGCTCTTGGGCTTAGATGATTCTCTTGCCTCAGCCTCCGGAGTAACTGGGACTACAGGCGCCCACCACAATGCCCAGCTATTTTTTTGTTGCAGTTTGGCCGGGGCCGGGTTTGAACCCACCACCCTCGGTATATGGGGTTGGCGCCCTACTCACTGAGCCACAGGCGCTGCCCACGTACAAATGTTTTCAAAAATTTTTTCTTTTGCCAAGAGCAGTGGCTCGTGCCTGTAATCCCAGCACTTGGGAGGCTGAGGCAGGTGGATTACCTGAGCTCAGAGGTTCGAAACCAGCCTGAGCCAGAGCAAGACCCAGTCTCTAAAAAATAGCCGGGCGTTGTGGTGGGTGCCTGTAGTCATAGCTACTTGGGAGGCTGAGGCAAGAGGATCATTTGAAACCAAGAGTTTGAGATTGCTGTGAGCTAAGACGCCACAGCACTCTACCAAGGATGACAAAGTGAGACTCTGTCTCTAAAAATCATTAAAAAAATTTTTCTTTAGATAGGGTGCAATGGCTCATGCCTATAATCCAAGCACTCTGGGAGGCCAAGGTGGGTGGATTGCTTGAGCTCACGAGTTTGAGACCAGCCTGAGCAAAAATCGAGACCACCATCTCTACTAAAAATACAAAAACTGGGGCGGCGCCTGTGGCTCAGTGGATAAGGCACCAGCCCCATATGCTGAGGGTGGTGGGTTCAAACCCCACCCTGGCCAAACTGTAATACAAACTAGCCGGGCATTGTGGCAGGTGCCTGTAGTCCCAGCTACTAGGGAGGCTGAGGCAAGAGAATCGCCTAAGCCCAAGAATTGGAGGTTGCTGTGAGCTGTGTGATGCCACAGCACTCTATGGAGGGTGATAAAGTGAGACTCTGTCTCTACAAAAAAAAAAAAAGAAAGAGGGCGGCGCCTGTGGCTCAGTCGGTAAGGCGCCGGCCCCATATACCGAGGGTGGCGGGTTCAAACCCGGCCCCGGCCAAACTGCAACCAAAAAATAGCCGGGCGTTGTGGCGGGTGCCTGTAGTCCCAGCTACTCGGGAGGCTGAGGCAAGAGAATCGCTTAAGCCCAGGAGTTGGAGGTTGCTGTGAGCTGTGTGAGGCCACGGCACTCTACCGAGGGCCATAAAGTGAGACTCTGTTTCTACAAAAAAAAAAAAAAAAAAAAAAAAAGAAAGAAAGAAAAGAAAAACTGAGGCAAGAGGATCACTTGAGCCCAATATTTGGAGGTTGGTGTGAGCCAGGATGCACTCTAACCACCCAGGGTAACAGCTTGAGACTCTCTGTTTCAAAAAAAAAAATTTTTTTTTCCAGTTAACTCAAGTGTTATGATACACCTATTGTTCTGTTTCTTGCTGACTTAGTATCTTGAGAAGGATCCACATTGCTATTTAGGAGGGTTCTTGAACCTCTTTAGAGCTCGTGTGTCCCATGTATGGACATTCAGATTGTTAGTTTTTACCATTTAAATTTATTATTTATTTATTTTTGTGGTGACAGGGTCTCTCTATCTTGACCAGGCTGGTCTCAAACTCCTGGCCTCAAACAATCCTCCTACCTCGGCCTCCCAAGGTGCCAGGGATTACAGAGGTGGGCCACTGTTCCTGGCAATCTTTTGTCAATTTGAAAAAATGGCATGAGGGGCGGCTCCTTGGCTCAGTGAGTAGGGCGCCGGCCCCATATACAGAGGGTGGCAGGTTCAAACCCAGCCCCGGCCAAACTGCAACAACAAAAAAAATAGCTGGGCATTGTGGTGGGCGCCTATAGTCCCAGCTGCTCTGGAGGCTGAGGCAAGAGAATCACGTAAGCCCAAGAGCTGGGGGTTGCTGTGAGCTGTGTGACGCCACGACACTCTACCAAGGGCAGTAAAGTGAGACTCTGTCTCTACAAAAAAAAAAAAAATGGCATCAATTGGCCAGGTGCAATAACTATCATCTGTAATGCTAGCACTCTGGGAGGCCAAGATGGAAGGGTACTTGAGCTCAGGAGTTTGAGACCAGCCTGAGCAAGAGGGAGACCCCATCTTAATTAAAAAAAAAAGAAGAAGAAGAAGAAGAAGAAGAAAAGAAAGAAAGAAAAATTAGCTGGTGTTGTTGTGCTCACCTGTCATCCCTGTTTGAACACAGGAGTTTGAGGATGCTGTGAGGTAGGCTGATGCCACAGCATTCTAGGCTAGGCAACAGAGTGAGACTCTATCTCAGGGGAAACAAAGGCTGCAATGTCATACATCTTTGTCCATGTGTACAAGGTTTATTGGGAAAAATTTTCCCTAGAATTAAAATGTTTTGAACAAACAAGAACATTTTTCTTGGAACAAATAGATGCACATAAAATATATTTCACATTTCCAAATTCCCTCCCAAAAAAGATTTGTTTCAGAGCAGAATATCTTTTAAAATCTTTGAGAAGCTGCCATGGGGAAATTTTATTTGGTTTTTGTTTTCTTTCTTTTTTTTTTTGTAGAGACAGAGTCTCACTGTACCGCCCTCGGGTAGAGTGCCATGGTGTCACACGGCTCACAGCAACCTCTAACTCTTGGGCTTACGCGATTCTCTTGCCTCAGCCTCCCGAGCAGCTGGGACTACAGGCGCCCACCACAACGCCCGGCTATTTTTTTGTTGCAGTTTGGCTGGGGCTGGGTTTGAACCCGCCACCCTTGGCCGGCGCCCTACTCACTGAGCCACAGGCGCCGCCCTGGTTTTTGTTTTGTTTTCTTTTTTTTTTTTTACACTTGATCTTAGCCAAAAGGCCGAGAAGCGATGTCTTTTCTTTTCTTTTTTTTTTTTTTTTAAGACAGAGTCTCAGTTTGTCACTCTTGGTAGAGTGCCAAGGTATCATAATTCACAGCAACCTCAAACTCTTGGGCTCAAGTAATCCTCTTGCCTCAGCCTCCCAGGTAGCTGGGACTATAGGCAATTGACACACCTGGCTATTTTTATTATTTATTTATTTATTTATTTTTTGTAGAGACGGAGTCTCACTTTATGGGAGTGCCGTGGCCTCACACAGCTCACAGCAACCTCCAACTCCTGGGCTTAAGCGATTCTCTTGCTTCAGCCTCCTGAGTAGCTGGGACTACAGGCGCCCGCCACAACGCCCGGCTATTTTTTGGTTGCAGTTTGGCCGGGGCCAGGTTTGAACCCGCCACCCTTGGTATATGGGGCCGGCGCCTTATGGACTGAGCCACAGGCGCCGCCCCATTTATTTATTTATTTTTTTTCTTTTTGAGACAGAGTCTCACTTATTAACCCTCAGTAGAGTACCATGGCGTCACAGCTCACAGCAACTTCCAACTCCTTGGGCTTAGGCGATTTTCTTGACTCTTTTTTTTTTTTTTTTGCCTTTTTTGGCAGGGGCTGGGTTTGAACCCACCACCTCCTGCATATGGGGCCAGCGCCCTACTCCTTTGAGCTACAGACACCCCCAGGCGATTTTCTTGCCTCAGCCTCCCAAGTAGCTGGGACTACAGGCGCCCCCCCACAGTTTGGCTGAGGCTGGGTTTGAACCCACCACCCTTGGTATTTGGGGCGGGCGCCCTACCCAGTGAGCCACAGGAGCCACCTAACACCTGGCTATTTTTAGAGACAGGGTCTCACTCTTGCTCAAGCTGGTCTTGAACCAGTGAGCTCAGGCAATCCACCGGCCTTGTTGGTTCTTGTTTTCAATTATATTCCTTTACTTTTTATTAAGGTTAAACATCTTTTCATAAGTTCATTATTCACAGAATTTCTTGTTCTATAAAGTTCTGTTCCAGTCTTCTGCCCATTTAAAAAAATTCATTTGTGGGTGGCACCTGTGGCTCAAAGGAGTAGGGCGCCGGCCCCATATGCCAGAGGTGACGGGTTCAAACCCAGTCCTGGCCACAAACTGCCAAAAAAAAAAAAAAAATTCATTTGTAAGAACTCTTGGTATATTAAGGAAATTAATTATTTTTTTGGAGACAGTCTCACTTTGTCGCCCTCAGTAGAATGCTGTAGTGTCTTAGCTCACAGCAACCTCAAACTTGGGTTCAAGTGATCCTCTTGTATCAGCCTCCCAAGTAGCTATGACTACAGGTACCGGCTACAACCCCCATCTATATATATATATTTTGTTTTGTTTTGTTTTGTTTTTAGAGAGTAACTTTATCGCTCTCAGTAGAGTGCTGTGGCATCACAACTCACAGCAACCCTCCAACTCCTGGGCTTAGGCAATTCTCTTGCCTCAGCTTCCAGAGTAGCTGGGACTACAGGCGCCCCCCACAATGCCCGGCTACTTTTGTTGTTGTTGTTGCAGTTTGGCCAGGGCCGGGGTTTTAACCCACCACTCTTGGTATATGGGGCTGGCACCCTACCCACTGAGCCACAGGCGCCTTAGCCCCACCCCCACCCCCAGCTATTATAGGGGTCTTGCTTTTGCTCAGGCTGGTGGAACATCTGAATTCAGGTGATCAGCCCACCAAGGGCTCCCAGAGTGCTAGGATTACAGGTGACAGCCACCGCGACTGGCCTACAGTTTTTTTTTCACTGTCAACTTGCAAATATTTATCACTAGTCTGTCTATTGGACACAAGAGGGTGTGTGTGAGAACAAACAGGGGTTGGGGCAGTATTATCAGGGAAGACGCCCCTCCACACAAAAAAAAAAGCAGAGCTCTTACCTGTTGTAAATGGGTCCTTTGAAGGTGGGGTCATACTTCTGTGGCGTTCCTGAAAGTCAGTAAGATTAACCTGGGCAGATGAGCTGAAACAAGACAGGGCAGGAAGACCCTCTCCCCTCTTTCTCTGAAGCCCCTAGGGGTTTCTTGCCATGGCAAGAATAAAATTCAGATACCCTGCAGACTTTCTGTGACACCTAGCCCCAAATGACCACACTCAAGCCCTCAGTAGGTGAAGGCCAGTACTGGAGTCATTAATTGTGAACAAATTCATCACCTGGCGGCCACCACTGGGAAAGTGGCTGGAATGGCGGCCAACAGGGATCAGGTGGGATCAGGGGGAAGGTCTGATGTGGGACGTGGGGATACGCGGCAGAGGGGTCCCGCAGGAGCGCCGCTCAGTGGGGAAAGGGGCAGATCCTTCGGATAAGAGGGGCGCCTGACAGGCCGTTCCGGGGGAGACTTTTGGGGTGAGGGTGCCGGAAGGTGACAGTGGGGGTCCAGGGGTGAGATCTGCGATTCCGCTCTGCTCCCTTGCCCCAGTTTCCCACGCCCCAGATCCTCGCGCCATCCCTTCTGAGTGGCCAGCCCCGGGCCGTGGCTACTTACCGTGCTTCCCGTAGTAATGCTGCCGCTCGGCCCCCATCCCCGCGGGCGCCCTCTGCGTCCCGGGTCTGGTTCCGAGGTTTAGATTCACGGAGACCCCGAGGGATACACGGACCGCCGGGCTGGCGGCGGCTCCTCCCAGCCCAGAGCTAGGCGGGGCGGCCCAAACCGGTCAGACCGGCCCGAGCTGGGGAGCTCCACTAAGGGACTGCGGAGGGCGCCCGGCCCGGCGGCAGCTGCTCCTGCCACTCACTGGCCACCCGGATTTAGCCCGCCCCGCCCCGACCCGAGGAACCCACCAGCGGCTTCTCCCTGTGACCTGGGCTATCCACCCCGCGCAGGGACACCGCCTGGAACACCTCCCAACCATGAAAGGGCGCCTCTATAGCCCCATTCCTCGGGTGGGGAACCTGAGGCACTGGGAGGGTAAAGAAACAGCAGAAGACGAAGCTATGGGGTATTTGGGCTGAAAACTACCAAAACCATGCTGTGGAGTTTTATTTTGGTCTGTTGCTTGCTTTTCTTCCTTTTCCTCCCTCCCTCCCTTCCTTTTTTTGACACTGTCTAACTCTGTCACCCTGGGTTGAGTGCCCTGTTCGCCTCTAGCTCACAGCAACCTCAAACTCCTGCTGGACTCAAGTGATTCTCTTGCATCAAGCCTCCTCAGTAGCTCGGACTACAGGCATCTGCCACAAAACCCAGCTAGTTCTACTTTTTTTTTTTTTGCAGTTTGCCCGGGGTGGGGCCTGAACCCACCACTCTCGGCACGTGTGGCGGGCGCCCTACTCACTGAGCCACAAAAGCGCAGGCTAGCTTTTCTATTTTTAGTAGAGACAGGGTCTCACTCCTGCTCAGGCTGGTCTGCAACTCCTGGCCTTAAATGATCCACCAGCCTGGGTCTCCCAGAGTGCTGGGATTATAGCCATGAGGCATGGTCCCTGGCACTCTATTGCATTTAAAATAATAATAATTGTCAACAGTTCAATAGTGCTAGAGTCCACCAAAATATCCACATCTTCAACCTCTTGAAAACTTTAAAAAAATAAGGCTGGCAACTCTTGTGCCTGGAACTGCCAGTCTACTACCTTTGTGGCCCCAGGACACCAGAGCTGCTGTTCCTATACACTCTCACAATTTTGCTAATCCCGAAATCATTGTTTAGTAGAACAAGTATTTATTTAACCCATACTGGTGCAGATATGGGGTTGGGACCCAGGTACAGTGAAGAGCCCACATCCTACTGAGTGGCCCTGTGTTCCAACGTTCCTTCTGTCCCCTCTAACCCAAAAAACACTTCCCAATACTTAACTTCCCTGAGCCTCTGTTTCCTCAACTATAAAGTGGGGCTAATGTATAAAAACAAAACTGGCCTTAAACACCCAACACAGGATATGAGGGTGTATACAGCTGGCACTGCAGGTTTCAGTCAGCCATGAATGTACTGTGAGGTCAGTGCCTGGGTATTCAGTACACGTGGGGGGACACAGTAGGTGTGGGGCATATAGTCAATGTGGAGGCGCAGTCAACAGGGAGGTATGGCTGGTGTTTAATGTGCATGGGTGTGTTAAGTAGAGGTGAGAGTATATCACTCACATGTGGTGTGCATCCATTGTGGAAGTATACCACAGGAGTATATAAACACATGGTACATACGACTGGCTTTATACTCCAACACTAACCATTCACCCACATGCTGACGGTATACTTGCTTGCAAACTAAGCCTGCAACTCCCAACTTGGAGGCCAGCTGCATACTATACAATGCCAACTATATGGCTAACATGGCATTATACAGTTGGAGGCATGGCAGATATACAGCCAGCATGGGGTTATATAGTCAGTGTCATCATATATAGTTGGAATTTAATAATCGTACCTGCTGCCTCAGAGTCCTGCATCCCACAGGCAGGATTCTGCTCACTAACTCAGCTTGTCCCTAGAGAAACGCCCTTCCCCTTGGCTGGGTGCCCATAGCTCAGTGGTTAGGTCACCGGCCATAAGCACTGGGACTGGCTAGTGGCTTCAAACCCAGCCCACGCCTGTTAAAACAAAACAAAACAAAACAAAAATATCTGGGTTTTCTGGCGGGCACCTGTAGTCCCAGCTAATAGGGAGGCTGAGGCAAGAGAGTCATCTGAGCCTAAGAGTTTGAGGTTGCTGTGAACTGTGACACCACAGCACTCTACCCGGGGCGATAAAGTGAGACTCTGTCTCAATTTTTTAAAAAAAAGAGAAATGCCCTTTCCCCCAGAATGGCCTTCCGCTGAGAAGGCCCCACCTGGGCCACAGACTTCAGCAAATAGGCAAGGCCTGAAGCTCCAAGCCATGCCCTTGGGTGACTAGGACTCCCAAGTAAGCCTGTGGTTCTTGCAGTTTCTGCCAGCCCAAAGGCTGGCTGGTTCCACCCCACCCAATCCAAACAGTGGATAGAGAGAGTGAGTCTGGGCATAGGCCGTGAGCCTCTTCTTTTCCTGGCTACAGGGGTCTTCTGGGGACACTTGTGCAGACTTGGGACTTTAACAACCAGCTCTACTCTGACCATGCTCATGAGGGCCTTGCCCCTGAGCTGCATACACCTGTGTGACACTTGCTTCCTCTCCTGACCCCTGTCCCACGTGAACCTCATACTCAGTATGGCTACATCCAAGGTCCTGAATGTCCCCATGACTCAATAATGGCAGCTCTGTTTTTCCAGATGCTTGGGTCAGGAACCAGGGATGACTTGCTTCTTCCCATCTGCCTTTGGATCTATCCAGAATCCAACCTTTCCTCAGCCCCAATTCTTTTCTTTCTTTTTTTTTTTTTTTGAGACAGAGCCTCAAGCTGTCGCCCTGGGTAGAGTGCGGTGGCATCACAGCTCACAGCAACGTCCAACTCCTGGGCTCAAGTGATTCTCCTGCCTCTGCCTCCCAAGTAGCTGGGACTACAGACGCCCGCCACATCGTCTGGCTATTTTTTTTTTTTTTTTTGGTTGCAGCCATTATTGTTGTTTGGTGGGCCCAGGCTGGATTCGAACCCGCCAGCTCAGGTGTATGTGGCTGGCGCCTTAGCTGCTTGAGCCACAGGTGCGGAGCCAGCCCACATTCTTTTCATACAGTCTTGTCATATGTCTGGACATAGTGCAGGAAACATTTAACAGTGGCCAGAGGTACCTGAGCACACTTATGACAGTATGTCTTTCCTCTGTCCAGAGCCCTCCATGGCTCCCATGTTACTTGAAAGAAAAAGTTCAACTCTTCAGCATGGCCCACAAGGCCCTGCATGATCTGCCCTCTCACCTTCTAGCCCCCACCTCCTCCCTCTCTCCCCTTGTCTTACTCTGTTCCAGCTTCACTAGCCTCCTGGCTACATTGCAAACTCATTATGCAGAGTCCCACCTCAGGGCCTTTGCCTTAATTGTTCTTCTTTGAAAGTTCTTCTTTCAGATACCCACCTGGCTGCACCTCCTTCAGGCCTCTATTGAAATATTACCTCCGGGGCGGCGCCTGTGGCTCAGCGGGTAGGGCGCCGGTCCCATATGCTGGAGGTGGTGGGTTCAAACCCAGCCCCGGCCAAAAACCACAAAAAAAAAAAAAAAAAAAAAAAAAGGATACTGAAAGTTTCTGATATCAGCTGGCATGACAGCCAGCCTGGGAGTAGCCACATACAAATAGCCAGTGGTAGGCCAGCACAAGGTGGCTCACGCCTATAATTCCAGCACTTTAGGAGGCCGAGGTGGGTGGATTGCCTGAACTCACGAGTTCCAGACCAGCCTTAGCTAAAGCGAGACCCCCATTTCTAAAAATAGCCAGGCGTGTGGCGGGTGCCTATAGTCCCAATTACTTGGAAGGCTGAGGCTGGAGAATAACTTGAGCCCAAGAGTTAGAGGTTGCTGTGAGCTATGATGCGAGAGCACTCCACTGGGGGCAACAAAGTGAAAGTCTAAGGCTGGGTGCCCATAGCTGAGTGGTTAGAGTGCTGGCCCTGTGCATTGGCGGTGGTGGATTCGAACCCTGCCCGGGCCTGCTAAGCAAAATAAATAAATAAATAAATAAATTGCACAAAGTGAAACTCTGTCTCAAAAATAAAAAAAAAAATAAAAAAAAGTAGCCAGGGCCGCACCTGTGGCTCAAGGAGTAGGGCGCTGGTCCCATATGCTGGAGGTGGCGGGTTCAAACCCAGCCCCGGCAAAAAACCACAAAAAAAAAAAAAAAAGTAGCCAGTGCTGAAGAAAACTTGCCACCTTTCAGACCCTGTCTACAGTACTCAAGGCCATGTCATCAACCCATTTTATAGTAAAGGAAACCAAGACTCAGAGATGCGAAGCAGTTTTAAAGTTGCCCAAGATGGATCACCATCTCCAAAACAGGTTTGTTGGGTAAGTAGGAGCCACTGACAGTGTTTGGGCAGGAGCATGATAGGGCCAGGTTAGGGAGCAGAGGGTATATGGGGAAGTCTCAGCTGTCACAGGAAAAGATTGCCGAGTCTGAGGGTTTGGTGTTGAGTGGGACAGCTGACCCATGACCTTGGTTTATGAACTTGATTTGCCCCTGTGTGACATGAAATTAAAACTGCAGTGAGGAGGCTGGGCATGGTGGCTCACGCCTATAATCCCAGGACTTGGGAGGCTGAGGTGGGTGGATTGCCTGAGCTCACAGGTTCGAGACCAGTTTGAGCAAGAGCAAGACCTTGTCTCTAAAAATAGCTGGGCATTGTGGTGGGCACCTGTAGTCCCAGCTACTTGGGGGCCTCAGGCAAGAGAATTGCTTAAGCCCAGGAGTCTGAGGTTGCTGTGAACTATGACACCACAGCACTCTACAAAGGGTGACAAAATGAGGGACTCTATCTCAAACAAAACAAAAGAAAACAAAACTGCAGAGAGGGGCACAGGGCATAGTCTTGGCTCAAGGCCTGGCCTTGTGGGCTCTCAGGAAAGAGAGAACTTTGGTATTATCATCTGATGGGTTCCATTAGCTCTCATTAACATTTGCTGAATGGGATGAAGGGAGAGGAACAGTAAATACTAATGGTTTCTGATAATTGAGACAGATCTAAGCCCTACAGAAGGGGAACCTGCTGAATCTTTCTAAAGTCGCTGCAAGGTAACAATGAAAATAGTGCCAATGCCCCCAAGTTACTGACCATTTGCCATGTACTGGCCACACACTTCCTTCTTGTTTTGTTTTGGTTTTTTCTTTTTTTTTTTTTTTTTTGTAGAGACAGAGTCTCACTGTACCGCCCTCGGGTAGAGTGCCGTGGCGTCACACGGCTCACAGCAACCTCTAACTCTTGGGCTTACGAGATTCTCTTGCCTCAGCCTCCCAAGCAGCTGGGACTACAGGCGCCCGCCACAACGCCCGGCTATTTTTTGTTGCAGTTTGGCCGGGGCTGGGCCTGAACCCGCCACCCTCGGCATATGGGGCCGGCGCCCTACTCACTGAGCCACAGGCGCCGCCCTGTTTTGGTTTTTTCTATTTGTTTTATTCTTAAAGACAGGGTCTTGCTCTGTTGCTCAGGCTAGAATGCAGTGGTGTCATCATAGCTCAAGGCCAACTTGAATCCTTGGGCTCAAGTGATCTTCCTCTTGTCTCAGCCTCCCGAGTACCTGGGATTACAGGCACACACTGCCAGGCCCAGCTAAATTTGTTTTTTCTTTTTTTAGAGACAGAGTCTCACTTTACCACCCTTGGTAGAGTGCCGTGGCATCACAGCTTACGGCAACCTCCAACTCCTGGGTTTAGGCGATTCTCTTGCCTCAGTCTTGTGAGTAGCTGGGACTACAGGCACCTGCCACAGTGCCCAGCTATTTTTTGGTTGCAGTTTGGGCAGGGCTGGGTTTGAACCCACCACTCTCGGTATATGGGGCCCGCGCCCTACTCAATGAGCCACAGGTGCCACCCTCAGCTAAATGTTTTGTTTTTTTTTCAGTTTTTGGCCGGGGCTGGATTTGAACCCTCCACCTCTGGCATATGGGGCCGGCACCCTACTTCTTTGAGCCACAGGCGCCGCCCAGGCCCAGCTAATTTTATTTCTATTTATTTATTTGAGATAGAATCTCACTTTGTCCCCCTTGATAGAGTGCTGTGGCGTCATAGCTCACAGCAACCTCAAACTCTTGGACTCAAGTGATACTCTGTGTCAGCCTCCCAAGTAGGTGGGACTACAGGCACGCCCACCACAACACCCGCCTATATTTTTTGGGGGGAGATAGAGTCTCACTAAGTTGCCCTCCGAAGAGTACCGTGGCATCACAGTTCACAGCGAC
This sequence comes from Nycticebus coucang, assembly GCF_027406575.1. Taxonomy (NCBI): domain Eukaryota; kingdom Metazoa; phylum Chordata; class Mammalia; order Primates; family Lorisidae; genus Nycticebus; species Nycticebus coucang. The sequence goes on along the minus strand of NC_069782.1, from coordinate 64,422,282 downwards.
CTCAAACTTTTTAGGCTTAAGCAATTCTCTTGCCTCAGCCTCCCAGTACCTGGGACTACAAGTGCCTGCCACAATGCCCTGCCATTTTTTGTTATTGTTGTCATCATTGTTTTTAGCAGGCCCTGGCTGGTTTCAAACCCACCAGCCCTGGTGTATGTGCCCTAGCCGCTGAGCTAGAGGCACTGAGCCTATTTTTAGACACGAGGTCTTGCTCTGGCTCAGCCTGGTCTTGAACCTGTGAGCTCAGGTAATCCACCCGCCTCAGCCTCCCACAGTGCTAGGATTACAGGCATGAGGCACCATGCCCCAGCCTTGCCCAGCTAATTAAAAAAAAATTTTTTTTTAGAGACAGTCTCACTTTATTGCTCTCGCTATGACATCACAGCTCACAGCAATCTCCAACTCTTGGGCTTAAGCGATTCTTTTGCCTCAGCCTCCGAAGTAGCTGGGACTACAGGCACCCACCACAATGCCTGGTTATCTTTTGTTGCAGTTTAGCCAGGGCCAGTTTGAACCTGCCACCTTTGGAGCCACAGGAGCCACCAATTTTAAATATATATATAATATACATTAAATATATATATATATATATTTTTTTTTTTTTTAGCAGGCCCTGGCTGGTTTTTTGGTTTTTTTTTAGAGACAGTCTCATTTTATTGCCCTTGGTAGAGTATGGTAGTCACAGCTCATAGCAACCTCCAACTCCTGTGCCTAGGCAATTCTCTTGCTTCAGCCTCCCGAGTAGTTGGAACTACAGGCACCCATCACAACGCCTGGCTATTTTTTTATTGCAGTTTGGCCAGGGCCGGGTTCGAACTCGCCCCCCCAAGTATATGGTGCTGGTGCCTTACCCACTGAGCCACAGGCACCACCCCTTTAAATATTTTTTGTAGATATGGGGTCTCACTATTTTTCCCAGACTAGTCTTGAACTCCTGACCTTATGTGTTCCTCCCACTTTGACCTCCTACTAGGCATGAGTACTATACCCAACCTGGGCACTCTTCTTTTTTTGGTGGGGGGGCAGAGTTTTTGTTGTCCAGGCTAGAGTGTCATGGCATCAGCCTAGCTTACAGCAACCTCAAACTCCTGGGCTCAAGTGATTCTCCTAACTTAGCCTCCCGAGTAGCTGGGACTACAGACTCCTGCCATTACACCCAGATCATTTTTTTTTTCTATTTTTACTAGTGACAGGGTCTTGTTCTTTTTTTTTTTTTTTTTGGCCGGGGCTGGGTTTGAACCCACCACCTCCAGCATATGGGACCAGCGCCCTACTCCTTGAGCCACAGGCGCCGCCAGGGTCTTGTTCTTACTGATATTGGTCATGAATTCCTACTGGCCTTGCCCACCCAGAGTGCTAGGATTATAGGTGTGAGTCACGTGCCCATCCCTGGGGACTCTTCTAAATGTTAGCTAGCTCACCTCATCTCATCCTTACAGCAGCTTTGTGAGATTGATCCCATCATCAGCCCCATTCCACAGATGTAGCCCTGAGGCCTATAGAGAGATAATGTGTCCATGGAGAGAAAGACTGTGGTTTGAACCTGCCACCTCTGGCATATGGGACCGGCGCCCTACTCCTTGAGCCACAGACGCCGCCCGCCGCAGAGCCAGATCTTAAGTTAGTGTTCACTTACACAAAGATTTTCTTCTATATCTGCTACCCCTGAGACAGCAAGAGCAACCCCTCCTTTCCTCCTCTTCTCAGCCTGCTCCATGAAGACCTTTCTGATGATCCACATTCACTTAATGAGTAATAAATGTATTTTCTTTTTCCTCTGATGTTCTTTTTTCTTTTTCTTGAACCACCACACCTGGCCCCTTATGATTTTATTTTCTTTTTAATTTTCTTTTTTTTTGCAGTTTTTGTCCAGGGCCAGGTTTGAATCCGCCACCTCCAGTATATGGGGTTGGCACCCTACTCCTTTGAGCCACAGGTGCGGCCCTTAATTTTCTTTTTTTCTTTTTTGTAGAGACAGAGTCTCACTTAACCACCCTCGGTAGAGTGCCATGATGTCACAGCACTCACAGCAACCTCCAGCTCTTGGGCTTCCGCGATTCTCCTGCCTCAGCCTCCCGAGCAGCTGGGACTACAGGCGCCCACCACAACACGTGGCTATTTTTTGGTTGCAGTTCAGCCGGGGCTGGGTTTGAACCCGCCACCCTCGGTATATGGGGCCGGCGCCCTACTCACTGAGCCACAGGTGCCACCTCCTTAATTTTCTTAAAACATTCTTTTTTCTCTATTTTACCTTATCGTAAAAATGCAGTATATATAATAATACAAATAACATACAAATTATGTGTAAATAAACTTTTAGTCATTGGTAATTATGGTCAACAGTAGATTATTAGCAGTTAAGTTTTAGGGGAGTCAAAAGTTATACATGGTTCTGGGCCTGGTGCTTCACTCCTGGCCTCCTAGCACTCTGGGAGGCCAAAATAGGAGGATCACTTGAGATCAAGAGTTGGAGACCTGCTCCAGCAAGAGGGAGACCCTATCCCTACTAAAACTGGAAAAACTAGCAGGGCACTGTGGCAGGCACCAGTAGTCCCAGCTACTTGGGAGGCCAAGAAGGTAGGATGGCTTGAGCCCAGGAGTTTTAGGTTGCTGTGAGGTATGATGCCATAGCACTCTACCCAGGGTGACAGAGGCAAACTGTTTCAAAAATGAAAGAAAGAAAGAGAAAAAATAGCCGGGCGTTGTGGCGGGCGCCTGTAGTCCCAGCTGCTCGGGAGGCTGAGGCAGGAGAATCATGTAAGCCCAAGAGTTAGAGGTTGCTGTGAGCCGTGTGACGCCACGGCACTCTACCCAAGGGCGGTACAGCGAGACTCTGTCTCTACAAAAAAAAAAAGAAAGAAAGAGAAAAAAATTAGCCTGCTGTGGTGGCCCGCTTCTATAGTCCCAGCTACTTGTAAGGCTGAGGCAGGAGAATGGCTTGAGCCCAGGAGTCTGAGGTTGCCATGAGCTAGGCTGAAGCCATAGCACTCTAGCCCAGGCAATAGAGTGAGATTCTGTCTCAAAATTAAAAAAAAAAAAAAAAAGTCATATGTGGATTTTGAACTGCATGGGGTATTAGCACCATTAACACTCATATTGTTCAAGGGTCAAGTGATTTTTGTTTTCTATGGCTGCTATAACAGACTATCGATGACTTGGTAGCTTAAAACATCAAAAATGTATTTTCTTACATTTCTGGAGGTCAGAAGTCCAAAATGCATCTCACTAGCCTACAGTTGAGTTGTTGGTAGGGCTGTTTCTTCTGGAGGTTCCAGGGGGAGAATGTGTTCCCTTGCCTGTTGTAGTTTCTAGAGGCCACCTGCATTCCTTGGCTTATAGCTAAGTAGGAGCCACTGATGGTGTTCAAGCCAGAGCATGATATGGCTGGGCTTGGGGAGGGGAGGACACATGGGGGAAACCTCAGTTGTCTCAAGAAAAGATTGCTGAGTCTGAGGGTTTGGTGTCATGAGTGGGACATTGAGCCATGGCTTTGTCATGTGAACTTTAGTTATCCCTAAGTGACATAGAATTAGAAATGCATCTTTAGGGCGGCGCCTGTGGCTCAGTCAGTAAGGCGCCGGCCCCATATACCGAGGGTGGCGGGTTCAAACCCGGCCCCGGCCAAACTCCAACCAAAAAATAGCCGGGCGCTGTGGCGGGTGCCTGTAGTCCCAGCTGCTCGGGAGGCTGAGGCAAGAGAATCGCTTAAGCCCAGGAGTTGGAGGTTGCTGTGAGCTGTGGGAGGCCACAGCACTCTACCGAGGGCCATAAAGTGAGACTCTGTCTCTACAAAAAAAAAAAAAAAAAAAAGAAATGCATCTTTAGGGCAGTGCCTGTGGCTCAGTGGGTAGGGCACCAGCCCCATATACCAAGGGTAGCAGGTTCGAACCCAGCCCCAGCCAAACTGCAACAAAAAAAAATAGCCAGGCGTTTTGGCGAGCGGCTGTAGTCCCAGCTACTGGGGAGGCTGAGGCAAGAGAATCACCTAAGCCCAGGAGTTGGAAGTTGCTGAGAGCTATGACTCTACAGTACTCTACCAGGGCGATAAAGTGAGACTCTGCCTTAAAAAAAAAGAGAAATGCATCTTTAATGCCAACAATCACATCAAGCCCATCCCTACTCCTATTGTTTCATGTCCTCACTGACTCCTTTCCCTTCCTCTTCCATTTGTAGGAATGCTTATCTGTGGATAATCCAGAATAATCTCCCAACTCAAAATCCTTAACATAATCACATCTGGGGCGGCGCCTGTGGCTCAGTCGGTAAGGCGCCGGCCCCATATACCGAGGGTGGCGGGTTCAAACCCGGCCCCGGCCAAACTGCAACCAAAAAATAGCCGGGCGTTGTGGCGGGCGCCTGTAGTCCCAGCTTCTCGGGAGGCTGAGGCAAGAGAATTGCTTAAGCCCAGGAGTTGGAGGTTGCTGTGAGCTGTGTGAGGCCACGGCACTCTACGAGGGCCATAAAGTGAGACTCTGTCTCTACAAAAAAAAAAAAAAACATAATCACATCTGAAAAGTCCCATTTTTGCCACATAAGCTAACCTGCCATATTTCCAGGTTTTAGGACATTGTGGCAGGTGGAGGCATTAGTTTGTTTACCATAGCATCTTAACCATCCTGGCCAGGGGTTGACAAACCACCCTTCTGGTCACATCCAGCCCAACCACCTGTTGTCACATGGCTCAGAGCTAAGATCGGTGTTTACATTTTAAGTGGTTGAAAAATATCCAAAGAATCCAACTTTGTGATGTTAAAATGCTGTAAGAGGGGCGGCGCTTTAACATCCAATTTTGTGATGTTAAAAATGCTGTAAGAGGGGCGGCGCCTGTGGCTCAATGAGTAGGGCACTGGCCCCATATGCCGAGGGTGGCGGGTTCAAACCCAGCCCCGGCCAAACTGCAACAACAAAATAGCCGGGCGTTGTGGCGGGCACTTGTAATCCCGGCTGCTCTGGATTCTGAGGCAAGAGAGTCGCGTAAGCCCAAGAGTTGGAGGTTGCTGTGAGCCTTGTGATGTCATGGCACTCTACCAGAGGGCGGTACAGTGAGACTCTGTCTCTACAAAAAAAAAAAAAAAAAAATGTCGTAAGAGGGTGGCACCTGTGGATCAAAGGAGTAGGGCGCTGGCCCCATATACCAGCCCCATATACCAGAGGTGGAGGGTTCAAACCTGGCCCCAGCCAAAAATAAAACTGCAAAAAAAAAAAAAAAAAAAAAATGCTGTAAGGTAGACTCCGGTGACCGTAGCACAGCAGGTATGGCACCACTGGCCACATGTACCAAGACTAGTGGGTTTAAACCCAGCCCAGGCCGGCTAAACAACAATGACATCTGCAACAAAAAAACAGTCAGGCGTTGTGCATTTTTTTTTGGCCAGGGCTAGGTTTGAACCCGCCACCTTCAGCATACAGGGACTGGCGCTCTACCCCTTTGAGCCACAGGCGCTGCCCAATAGCCAGGCGTTGTGGTGGGCACCTGTAGTCCTCTGAGGTACGGAGGCTGAGGCAAGAGAATTGCTTAAGCCCAAGGGTTTGAGGTTGCTGTTTGAGGTTTGAGGTTGCTGTGACATAGTGAGACTGTCTCAAAAAGAAAAAAAAAGGGCGGCACCTGTGGCTCAAAGGAGTAGGGCAACTGCCCCATATGTCAGAGGTTCAAACCCAGCCCTGGCCAAAAACCGCAAAAAAAAAAAAAAAAAATGCTGTAAGAGAGAAATGTCAGGGTCCATAAGTAAAGTTTTATTGGCACACATAAATGCTCACTTTCATATTGGGAAGGGTTGCTTTCAGGGTGCGATGACAGAGTGGAGGAGGAATGAAAAGTTATGTAATTTACTCCCCATAAATATTGGGGAAATTGAGGCACTGGAAAATTACACTGGAAATGTAATTGTTCCAGTGGATTCACAGCGTGGAAGTGGGGGAGTCAGATCATGGAGGGGCTTATGTCCGTCTTGGGTATAGTTGAACAAAGCTTTTCCCTCTCCGCTGCTATCTTCCTATCTGGAGAATGAAACAAATACTTGCACTTCCTTTGTAGGTGTTTCCTACGACTTGATGTGCAAAAAGTACTTAGCAACACTTACAAGGGTCTGGGGTACCCAGCTTCAACACATGCTAACCATTAATGTGAGCCCCTTTGGCAGAGTAGCAAACTGAGACTGTTTGCTCAGCCCACATGGCTGGGGAGGGACAGAGCTTCAAAGCAAATGAAGGCCTTTCTTTGGTAGATGCTGGGATGAGCAGAGCAAAGAAATGCAGCAATGGTGTGGAAATTGGGCTGTTAAATGAGGTCCAATTAGGGGCCTAGGGGGTGGAAGAGGTAGCCCTTGGGTCCTGGTTTTGCTGGCCATGACAGCTGCCCCACCCCGCTGCACTGGGTGTGGGAGATAAGGAACTGCTACAGGCTGCTCAGTCACACTGCAAATGCCACCCAGCCCCCAGAGCATCCAGATCCTGGCCAAGTCCCCAAGGGCTGCAGCAGCCTGAGGCTTCACCCAGGCAGGCAACCTGGCTGCTCTCCACCTTTCCAGAAGTATGTGCCTCATAAATGGGTATTCCAGCTGCCGAGACAAGTCTTTTCAACAAAGGGCTTGAGAACAAACAGCCTCTGGGTGGGGAAGCCTAGAAGAGCACAAGATAGAGCATCTACTGTATATGAAGACTATGCTAGACACCAAATCACACATTTACTTCTGCATGTAATCCTCACAATGAGGCCCTGAGTGTAGACGGTTTAGCAACAGGGTGGTTCATGACTTGCCCAAGGTCACACAGCCAATGGGAGCTTGCATTAGAACCCTGTTACCCAACTCTATGTTATGTGAATAACCCTCAATGACTGAGCATTCAGCATGTACTTAGCTCTCAGGTAAGTGCTGCACCCACATCACTTCACTGAATTCTCACAGTAGCCCTAAGAGGCACCTGATGCTATTAAATTGATTCCATTTTAGAGACAGAAAAACTGAAGCTCAGGGTTATGAAAGGTAGCACATGGTACAGAGATAGATAGGATGGAGCTGGGACTTACCTGAGAGCTGGAATCCCATGGGCACCTTGTTTGTTTGTTTTTATTATTATTTTTTAAAATAGAGACAGGGTCTTGGTCTGTTACCCAGGCTGGAGGGCAGTGGCCTAATCGTAGCTCCCTGCAGCCTTAAAATCCTGGGCTCCAGTGATCCTCCTACCTCTGAGACTAATGGTGTGTCCCACCATGCTCAGCCAAGCCATGGGCACATATAGATGTGTTCATGTATTAAGCACTTTAACATTAGGTGATTCATGCCCCTAGACTACTACTATTTGCCTCTCTCCTATCTTTTGGCTTCTGTCACTGGATCCTGTAGAAGCATGTGAACACCTGAGACAGGCCACACTCCTCCTCTGCTCAGAAATCTCTATGGCTCCCATCTCTCTCAGAACAAAAGCCCAAGTCCTCTCCCTGGCACACAAGACCCTGCACACTCTATTCACTCCTACTCTGGCCTCACCTTCTGCAGTCACAGGAAACTCCTTGCTGCTCAATCATACCATACACGTTCATACCTCAGGTACCTTGCACACACCCTGTGCCTGAAACATTCTGCCCAGCTTTCTTTTTTTTTTTTGTAGAGACAGAGTCTCACTTTATCACCCTCGGTAGAGTGCCATGGCATCACACAGCTCACAGCAACCTCCAACTCCTGGGCTTAAGCGATTCTCTTGCCTCAGCCTCCCGAGTAGCTGGGACTACAGGCACTCGCCACAACGCCCAGGTTTTTTTTTGTTGTAGTTGTCACTGTTGTTTAGCTGGCCCAGGCCGGGTTCAAACCCACCAGCCCTGGTCTATGTGGCCGGTGCCCTAACCACTGAACTACAGTGCCAAGCCTGGAGGAGCTCTTGAGCCCAGCAGTTCATGATCAGCTTGGACAACGTAAGGCTCTATCTTTAAAAAACATTAAAAATCAGCCTGGTATGATCGTGTGAGTCAGTTGTCCCATTTACTCGGGAAGCTGAGGTGAGAGGATTGTTTCAGGCTAGGAGTTCAAGGCTGTGGTGAGCTATGATGATCCCACTGCATTCCAGCCTGGGTGACAGAACAAGACCTTGTCTCTACCAAAAAAAGATAATAAGTCTGGTCCCAGTACAGTGGTGTTTACAACTAATTGATCACAACCAGTTACAGATTCCTTTGTTCCTTCTTTTTTTTTTTTTTGGCTGGGGCTGGGTTTGAACCCACCACCTCCAGCATATGGGACCGGAGCCCTACTCCTTGAGCCACAGGCGCCGCCCTCCTTTGTTCCTTCTTCACTCCCACTGCTTCGCTTGACTAGCCTTAAAAATAAATAAAATAAAATAAATAACAAAACAAAACAAAAAAATAGAATAAAAATAGTTAAGATGGTAAATTTTGTGTCAGTGTTTTTTACCACAATAAGAAATTTAAGAAAGAAAAAACCAAAACCAACTTGGCACCTGTAGCACAGTGGTTATGGCACCAGTCACATACACACAGGCTGGCGGTTTGAACACAGCCCGGGCCAGCTAAGCAACAATGAGAACTGCTATAAAAAATATAGCCCAGCGTTGTAGCAGGTACCTATAGTCCTAGCTACTTGGGAGGCTGAGGCAAACAAATCGCTTAAGCCCAAGAGTTTGAGGTTGTTGTGAGCTGTGAAACCATGGTACTCTACTGGGGGCAACATAGTGAGATTCTGTCTCAGAAAAAGAAAAAAACAAAACCAAGCCACATGTCACCTTTAGGATGTAGTTTGAGAATTTTGGGTCCATACCTTTTGGGAAGTTAGAGGTCTCGTGGTTCTGATAAAACTCATCTACCTGTGTTCCTAAAATCTGTGCAGTGTTTTGGTATGTAAATTACACTTCAATTAAAAATTTATAGAGAGAACTGGGTCCTCCTAGTGCTCAGATCAGTCTGTGGAGAGTGTACTGGCCTGTAGCTCAGGCTCATCTGTGAAAGACAAGGCTGCCCTCCCCTTAGCAAAGACCCCGTGGTCTGAGGAGAAATCCCCAGATCTCAGTAAAGTGTCATGATGGGGGAAAGAAAGGGGCAGGTGGTGCTGGGCCATCTGAAAATCTACTACTGTCGCGGGTGTCCAGCCGGGGCCTGTGGGCCATGTGGATTATTTGAGGCCTGTTTTGTTTATCTGAGGTGTCAGATATAGCAAAAATTATGCATGGACCTTTTTTTAAAATTTCTTGCTCATCCCCCCCCCCAAAAAAAATTTATATAGGCCTGCATGGTGGTAATCCTAGCACTCTGGGAGGCCAAGGTGGGTGGACTGTGGGAGCTCACAGGTTCGAGACCAACCTAGCAAGAGCAAGATCCCATTTCTAAAAATAGCTGGGTGTTGTGATGGGTGCCTGTAGATCCAGCTACTCAGGAGGCTGAGGCAAGAGAATCACCTAAGCTCAAGAGCTGGAAGTTGCTGTGAGCTGTGAAGCCATAGCACTCTACTGAGGGCGACAAACTAAGACTCTGTCTCTTAAAAAAAAAAAAAAGTTGGGGCAGCGCCTGTGGCTCAAAGGGGTAGGGCGCTGATCCCATATGCTGGAGGTGGCAGGTTCAAACCCAGCCTCAGTCAAAAACTGCAAAAAAAAAAAAAAAGTTGCAGAGCAGGGTGTGGTGGCTGACACCTGTACCCTAGCAGCCTGGGAGGCCAAGGTGGGTGGATTGCTTGAGCTCACAGGTTTGAGACCAGCCTGAACCAGAGCGAGACCTCATCTTTAAAAACAGCCGGGCTGGGCGGTACCTGTGGCTCAAGGAGTAGGGCACCAGCCCCATATGCCAAGGGTGACGGTTTGAGCCCAGCCCTGGCCAAAAACTGCAACAACAATAAATAAATAAATAAAAACAGCTGGGCATTGTGGTGGGCGCCTGTAGTCCAGCTACTTGGTAGGCTGAAGCAATAGAATTGCTCAAGCCTAAGAGTTTGAGGTTGCTTTGCTATAAGCTGTGATGCCACAGCATACTACCGAGGGCGACAAAGTGAGAAAAAGAAGAAAACAGATGCAATTAACAAATGTTAACAAACAAGTATCTTTTTCCAACTTTTCTTTTCCTTTTTTTTTTGAAACAGAGGCTCGTTTTGTCACCCTTGGTAGAATGCATTGGCATCAGCTCACAGCAACCTCAAACTCCTGGGCTCAAGCTATCCTTTTGCCTTAGGCTCCCAAGCAGATGGGACTACAGGTACCTGCTGCAATGCCCAGCTAGTTTTAGAGACAGAGTCTCACACTTGGTTAGGCTCATCTGGAACACCTAAAGCTCAAGCATGCCATACACTTCAGCCTCCCATAGGCCTCCCAGAGTGCTAGGATTACTTACAGGTGTGAGCCACTGTGTCTGGCTTTTTTTTTTTTAAATCAGATTCCAGGGTTCCACTGCAAGTTGAAATCAATTCTAGTGCATGCAGCCAAGGAACTTGCTTTTTAAACCAACACCACTACCTTTTTCCCTTCCTGGTCAGAGTCTATGGTTTTAGATTCTGGAATCCTTTTGTACACTATTCTCAAGGGGTTGTGGGAAGAATGGCAGTGCCCATTGCTGACATCCGCCAGAGCGATTTCCCCATTTCCTTTGGAGATGCTGGTTTCCTTTAGATATGGTCTCTGATGGAGAGGGAGCTTCCTGTCGTCTGGTCCAGTTCAATCTATGTCTTGACTGAGAGGACTGTTTCTCCTTCAGCACATGGGAAATTTGTGTCCCTAGTATCACCAGCCTCAGAGGTCCCTAAGCATATAGAGCTTGCCAGGGACCATGCAAAATACTTCTTACCAGTTATCATGCTTCACCCAGCCCTACAGACAGGATAAATAGTTTTAGAGAAGTCACTGACTCACTCAAGGCCACACAGCTCTTAAGTGTCAGAGTTAGGATTTGAGCCTGGGTCCCTTTGATGTCACCTCTTGAATTCAGAATAACTGACAGGAAGCCATCAGGGAAGGAGGAAAGCACATATGAGACACTCTTGAACACAATTCCAGATTAGAGAAGCTCCTCTAATCCGGCAGGAATTTCCTGGGAAGCCCAAAGTCCCTAGGATTTTTGTTTTAGTAAGAATGAATTACTTATTACTGCCCTAATAAGAGCAGTCAAGCCACTTCATTTCCTCTGCCTTCATAGCAAAAGCAAATTAAGCAATTATGTGGTTTGTTTGCTGTTCTTGTTATAAGGAATACACTTCCCCCAAATCTTCCCACAGCTGGCTCAACCTCCAGCCTTTAGTAAGCTAAAATAATCCCTGATGTTTCTTCCACACACAGACATACAGTGTCTTCATTTTTGCTTCACAACTTAAAATAACCTGAAATTACATATATATTTCTTTGGCCCCTCCCTGCAGTTCTAGATTTTTTTCTCCTTTGCTTGCTGCTGTGTTCACAGTATCTCAATCTCTGCCTGTTTAGTATTCAATTAATACTTATTGTTCAATTAATACTTGTTGACTGAATGCACAAGATCTGTCAGGTGGAGGTCCCCAGTCTTGTGTGTGGACCTGGCTGGGCCTGGGAGGATTTGCTTAGTCCCATCCATGGCTCAGTCCCTTCCTATGGCAGATTCAAGGCTGGGTTAATAATATTGTCCACTCTGCTTCCAACCCTCAAGCCAGCTGGATCTCAGGGAGAAGAAAGATCCCACAGCCAGCAGGGCCTGGCCAGGACCCCAGGCTGAGATTTTCAGGACAGAGACAGCCAGACAAATCCAAGGGACACACAGTACAGGCAGCCCCAGGGTCTGGGGCATGAGTGAAAACTAAGACCAAGAAGGCCCCTCTACAGGTCTGGGTGGTAGCCTGTGGCTCAAGCAGCTAAGGTGCCAGCCACATACACCTGAGCTGGCAGGTTCAAATCCAGCTCAGGCCGCCAAACAACAATGATGGCTGTAACCGAAAGATAGCCAGGTGTTGTGGCGGGCGCCTGTAGTCCTGGCTACTTGGGAGGCAGAGGCAAGAGAATCGCTTGAGCCCAGAAGTTGGAGGTTGCTGTGAGCTGTGATGCCATGGCATTCTACCCAGGGCGACAGCTTGAGGCTCTGTCTCAAAAAGAAAAAAAAAAAAGGTCTGGGTGGTAGTTTGAAGCAGGAAGAGAGGTGGCAAGGAGGTGGCAAGGTCTCAGTGTCTCCTTCTTGACTGGGCTGGGCAGGTCCCAGACTGTCTAATCTATCTCTCCCTGCAGTCTTCTGAGCCCACAGTCCTTGATGGGAGGCAGGCACAGCTCTACCTACTTGTTTTTCTTTTTTCTTTTTTTTTTTTTTTGTAGAGACAGAGTCTCACTTTATGGCCCTTGGTAGAGTGCCATGGCATCATACAGCTCACAGCAACCTCCAACTCCTGGGCTTAAGAGATTCTCTTGCCTCAGCCTCCCAAGTAGCTGGGACTACAGGCGCCTGCCACAACGCCTGGCTATACTTGTTTTTCTTGATTATTTTTGAGCAGTTTCCGGCCCTCTCCCCAAGGTTCTTGGGTCTCACAGTTTCCAGGAAGTCCTGTCACACAAGGGGGGAGTGACAAGTCCCCTTAGCCCCAGGGCAATGCCATGTGGACCAAGTTGGGTCCTGGTAACCCAAAATAAAGAAGAGAAAGGACCAAACCTTCCCCCCACGGTGAGAACCCCAGGCAGAGCCACCCGTAGGGCGCAGAGGAGGAGAGGGCCGTATCTTGGCCCTGTACCCTAGGTCAAGTAGCTAAGGGTGCTGCTCTCAGAGGTTGGCTGAATAGGGGTCCCAGTTTCAGGGGGTGGGCAACGAAATGGGTGGCCAGCACCCCTAGCACAGGGTGGGGAAAGTTTTTCAATTGTTTCCAGCTTCCAAACTGTCCCCTCACCAGAGACGCCCTTGTTTCCACCTTTTCCAGAATGCCGGCCAGAACTGGTGGGCTCCCACTCAGATATTCGGTCTGTCAAGGCTTGCCTCAGTTTCCCCATTGGGCCCAAAGCAGGAAATGGCTACTTCTGGGAGAGATGTGGGCAGGAAGAAGTGGATAAAGGGGATTGGAAGAGGAGGGGGCTTTGGGGAGGTCGGAGTCCTGTCCCTTTTCTGAGAGCCTGTCGCCGCGCCTCCCTTCCCCCGCCCGCCATCTGAGCCGCCCAGATAACGGGACCTCCCCAGGCAGAGCATGCGCTGTGCTCCCTGGCCCATCAGCCATACTGGGAGCTGGGGCTCTCGAGAGGAGACGTGGAGTGATCTGGCTGGAGCAGGAGGATTTGGATTTGAACCGCGTAGAATGCAGAGGCCGGAGGACAGAGGGGACCTCCGATGGCAGCGCGGGTGTGTAAAGTATCAGATGTCCCCCCTCGCTCAAGATCTGCCTCAAATCCCCCTCCCCCACGACTCAGCAGAGGCGCCCCAGGCTGGAGGTGACTCCTACCGTAGGCTCCGTCCTTCCTCTCGTCCTCCATGGCCGCTGGGGGCAGGAAGGGGAGTCCGAGCCAGCGCGACCCCAGCCCGGGCGGGCGGGCGGCTCTGCGGGCTGCAGCGCCCCGCCCCGGGCCGCGGCCCCGCCCTGCACTCCGGGCCCGCCTCCGCGCACCGCCACCAATGGGAGCCCGAGCGGACCGGGGGCGTGTCCTAGCCAGGGAGGAGTGGGATCCCAACCTTTGTTTCCAGCATTGGCCTTCTTGGTGTGCGCAGCTGTCAAGGAGGGGGCGGTTTGTCATTCCTTCATTCATTCGTCCCTTCATTTATTCATCAAATAGACGCTGAGGGCCGATCGTGTGCCACAGAATAGACAAGAAGATGCCATTTTCCATTCACCAGATTAGCAAGAATTTTAAGAGTTTCGTAACATCAAATGGCTTGAGCAAATGATTTCAGACAGAACATTTTCTGGCAGAAAGAGTAAATCTTTTTTATTTTATTTTTTTTTTTGTAGAGACAGAGTCTCACTTTATGGCCCTCGGTAGAGTGCCGTGGCCTCACACAGCTCACAGCAACCTCCAACTCCTGGGCTTAAGCGATTCTCTTGCCTCAGCCTCCCGAGTAGCTGGGACTACAAGCGCCCGCCACAACGCCCGGCTATTTTTTGGTTGCAGTTTGGCCGGGGCTGGGTTTGAACCCGCCACCCTCGGTATATGGGGCCGGCGCCTTACCGACTGAGCCACAGGCGCCGCCCAGAAAGAGTAAATTTAAACTATGTTCACCCTGTGCAATTATTTCTGGCATTGACCCTGGAGAAGTCATCAAAGATTTGTGTGCATGGTATGTATGCAACAAGGTGTATTGCCTGCAGCCTGGAGAATTATTGTGGAAAATGGGCAAAAATATACGTATCCTTCAACAGGGGAGTGGATACAACTAATTATAATAGTCACAGGAGGGAATACAGTGCAGTAGATAAAAAGTATGAACTCAGCAGGGAAATGCAAATTAAAACTTCGATGAGAGGCTAGGCGCCATGGCTCATGCCTGTAATCCTAGCACTCCAGGAGGCCGAGGTGGATGGATCGCCTAAACTCACAAGTTGGAGATCAAACTGAGTCAGAGCAAGATTCATTTGTAAAAATTGCTGGGAGTTGTGGTGGGCGCCTGTAGTCCAAGCTACTTGGGAGGCTGAGTCAAGAGAATCTTGACTGAATAAATGTTAATAAATGTTAAGCCCAAAAATTTGAGGTTGTTGTGATCTGTGACGCCATGGCACTCTGCCGGGGGCAATAAAGTAAGACTCGATTTGAAAACAAAAACAAAAATAAAAAACTTCAGTGAGAGTCTGGGTGTGGTGCCTTCACACCTGTAATCCTAGCACTCTGGAAGACAGAGGCCTGCAGATTGCTTGAGCTTAGGAGTTCGCTAACAGCCTGAGCAAGAGAAAGACCCCATCTCTACTAAAATAGAAAAATTGGGTAGGTGTTTTGGCAAGCGTCAGTAGTCCCAGCTACTTGGAAGCCTGAGGAAGGAAGATGGCTTAAACCCAGGAGACTGAGGTTAGTGTTAGGTAGGCTGGCACCATGGCTCTTTAGCCTGGGCAACAGAGTGAGATTCCATCTCAAACAAAACAAAACAGGACAGTGCCTGTGGCTCAGTGAGTAGGGCGCCAGCCCCACATACCGAGGGTGGCGGGTTCAAGTCTGGCCCCTGCCAAACTGTAACAAAAAATACCTGGGCATTGTGGTGGGCGCCTATAGTCCCCACTACTCGGGAGGCTGAGGCAAGAGAATCACCTAAGCCCATGAGCTGGAGGTTGCTATGAGCTGCTACTCCACAGCACTCCACCCAGGGCAACAAAGTGAGACTCTGTCTCTAAAAGAAAACAAAACAAAACAAAAAAATAAATAAAGAAAGAAAACAAAACAAAACAGGGCCAGGCACGGTGACTCATGCCTGTAATCCTAGCACTCTGGGAAGTGAGGCAGGTAGATTGCCTGAGCTCAAAAATTGGAGACCAGTTTGAACAAGAGCGAGACCCATCTCTAAAAAGAACTGGGCCTTGTGGCAGGTGCCTATAAGTCCCAGCTTCTTGGGAGGCTGAGTCAAGATAGCTTGAGCCCAACTGTTTGAGGTTGCTGTGAGCTATGACTTCAAGGCACTCTATGGAGGGCTACAAGGTGAAACTCTGTCTCAAAACAAAAGAAACAAACAAACAAACAAAACCTTCAATGAGAAACCATTATTTGAGAGACCACACTCAAATACCTAAAATTAAAAAGACTGGCCATACCAAGCATTGGTCAGGATCTGGAGTAAGTGTGACTCTCCTATACTGTGTCTGGGAATGTAAAATAGCAAAACCATTTGGGGGAAAAGTCATACAGTCTCTCATAAAGTTAACAAAGACATTCCATTCCTAGATATTTACCCAAGAAAGGCATAAACAAAGAAAAGGAAAATTTGTACAGACTCTTTTTTTTTTTTTTTTTTTGCAGTTTTTGGCCGGGGCTGGGTTTGAACCTGCCACCTCCAGCATATGGGGCTGGCACCCTACTCCTTTGAGCCACAGGCACAGCCCCAGCACAGACTCTTATATGAATGTGCAGAACAACTTTATAGTAAGTTTATTCATCATGGCCAAAAAACTGTAAATGTCCATAACGGGCTGAAAAATTATTCAGATATTGTGGCAGGTGCCTATAGTTCCAGCTACTCAGGAGGCTGAGGCAAGAGGGTTGCTCAAGCCCAAGAGTTAGAGGTTGCTGTGAGCCGTGTGACACCACGGCACTCTACCCGAGGGCGGTACAGTGAGACTGTCTCTACAAAAAAAAAAAATTAATACAATTCAAATCAGTATGTCATTTAATACAATTCAAATCAGTATGTCTGGTTCATTTCAGCTCCTTCACTGCTGAACCAGGGGGCAGAGTTTGCTTCAGTTTCTCTGCCTCCTCTTTGTAATGACAAAGGTATAAAGGTATCTGTTGCACTGAACCTTTTTTTTTTTTTTTTTTTGAGACAGAATTTCACTTTGTCACCTGCCCTGGCCCGCGGGGAATTCAACGGGGACCTGGGAAACAAAGGGGTCAGTCGAATGAGGGGACAAGAGACACGAAAGAATGAGAGCAAGTCAAGAGTCTGATCAAGCTCCGTCGAGTTTATTTTTCAGCTGGGCTTATAAGCACACAAACGAGGAAGTAACTAAGGACTATTCCTAACAGGGCGGGGAGGGGGCTAGTTTTTGGAAAATTACTAGGAGAAGGACCCTAAGGCGGGGGGTGCATTTTTGAGGAGATATGCAAGGGGAAAGTACCGTTGCTGTTTACAGTTGAATTCCTGAGAATAGTTTGCTCGTAAAATCAAGATAGCAAGGGGCATTTTTGTGATATGTTTTGGCTCCCGGCAGTCACCCTTGGTAGAGTAGTGTGGCCTCATAGCTCACAGCAACCTCAAACTCTTGGGCTCAAGCGACTCTCTCGCCTCAGCCTCCTGAGTAGCTGGGACTACAGGCACGTGCCACAATGCCCAGCTATATTTAGAGATAGGGTCTTGATCTTGCTCAGGCTAGTCTGGAACTCCTGAGCTCAGGCAATCCACCCTCCTTGGCCTCTCAGAGTACTAGGATTACAGACAGGTGTGAGCCACTGTGCCTGGCCTTATTCTTATTTTTTTTGATCTTGACAGGCTTGGGATCCTTTCACCAGGCTGTTAGCAGGAAGTCCTTGATTTCCTCAAATTTTTTTTCTTTTCTTTTCTTTTCCTTTTTTATCGCCCTGGGTAGAGTGCCATGGCATCACACTGCTCACAGCAACCTCTATCTCCTGGACTTAGGCGATTCTCTTGCCTCAGCCTCCTGAGTCACTGGTACTATAGGCACCCGCCCAACGCCCGGCTATTTATATATATATATATATTTTTTCTTTTTATTAAATCATAGCTGTGTTCATTAATGCAGTCATGGCGTACAATGTGTTGGTTTTATATACAATTTGAAATATTTTCATCAAACTGGTTAACATAGCCTTCATGGCATTTTATTAGTTATTGTGTTAAGACATTTATATTCTACATTTAGTAAGTTTCACGTTTTCACCGGCTATTTTTTTTTTTTTTTTTTTGCAGTTTTTGGTCGGGGATGGGTTTGAACCTGCCACCTCCAGTATATGGGGCCCGCACCCTACTCCTTTGAGCCACAGGCACCTCCCCATCCCAGGCTATTTTTTTGTTGCAGTCTGGCCAGGGCTGGGTTTGAACCCATCACCCTCTGTATATGGGGCCAGCGCCATACCCACTGAGCTACAGGTGCCGCCCTGATTTCCTCAATTTTCTGAGGCATGGAGACAAGGTGTGCAATGAAAGCATGAGTACTCACGCGGCCAGCAGGAAGAAAGGAGAAGGAAGGGAGTATTAAGTACTTTATATTGAATTTTTATAATAATTTTCCAGTTGGAAAAAGTAATACAGAGGGGTTAAATCATTTAACCACAGTCACACACTGACTATGGGCCATACAAGGACTTGAACCTATGAAGTCTGACTTCACAGCTGACACATACACTGTAGCCCCTCAGTCATACACCTTCCAAGGTGGCCCACCTAGATATCCAAGTTATATTGGTGAGTAAAAATAGCAAGTATAGGTCTAGCAGAGTGGCTCATGCCTATAATTCCTGCACTTGGGGAGGATGAGGTAGGAGGATCACTTGAGGGCAGGGGTTTGAGGTTGCAGTAAGATTTGGTCATGGTTCTGGACTCCAGCCTCGGCCACAGAGTGAGACTTGTCTCTAACAAAAACAAATAGGTAGGTAAATAGATAGATAGATAATGGGGGCCTAAAAGCTGGGTCCCAGAGGGACGCTGGGGGAGCCTGCTAGAAGGAACTGGGACAAGGCTACCACCGCCTCTGGGAACAGGGAGGTTGCAGTTGAGGCGGTGTAGGCTGGGCAGAGCTGGGACACACAGAGCACTCTGTTCTCTAACTCTACTGAAGCTTTGGGCTCATGAATTTTTCAGCCAAACAGGCCTTGAGTTTCAGATTCCAGGGCACCGGGCCCAGGCTTTTGGGTTCTATTTTCTGCCTGAAAAACATCTCAGGGACTGTAATAGAGGAGTTCTTGTGAGGTTCAGCAATGCCTGGTAATGTCTGTGTTCCCTTGGGTCATCTTCTGAACAGGGGGGCTGGCAGGAGCATAGAGGACCTTCCCCCTCCTCTGGTAAAGAGGTGCCTTTGCAGGGCTTGAACCCCAGTTTTGCCAATTCTAGTTGGATACATTTGTGCAAGTCACCTACCCTCTCCAAGTCTCAGTTTCCCTACATGGGAAATGAAGACAATAGCCTTCCTTAGTCAAAGTATTGTCTCTCTCTCTCTTTTTTTTTTTTTTTTTTTGAGACAGAGTCTCATGTCACCCTGGGTAGAGTTCTGTGGCATCACACCTCACAGAAACCTCAAACTCCTGGGCTTAAGCGATTCTCTTGCCTCAGCCTCCCAAGTAACTGGGACTACAGGCACCCACCACAACATCTGGCTACTTTTTGGTTGCAGTTGTCATTGTTATTTAGCAGGCCCAGGCCTTCCATTTACATGGCTGGCGCCTTGCTCACTGAGCTACAGGAGCCGAGGCTGTTTTGTTTATTTATTTATTTATTTATTTTGAAACGGAGTCTCACTCTGTCTCCCTTGGTAGAACGTAGTGGTGTCACAGCTCACAGCAACCTCCAACTCTGGGGCTTAAGCAATTCTCTGGCCTCAGCCTCCAGAGTAGCTGGGACTACAGGTGCCCGCCACAATGCCCAGCTATTTTTGTTGCAGTTGCCACTGCTGTTTCAGGTGGCTGGGCCAGGGTTTGAACCCACTGCCCTTGGTATATGGGGCTGGCACCCTACCCACTAAGCCATAGGCGCTGTCCATGTTTCATGTTTTTGTTTTTGTTTTTTTAGAGACAGAGTCTAACTTTATCGCCCTGGTGTCACAGCTCACAGCAACCTCCAACTCCTGGGCTTAGGCAATTGTCTTCCCTCAGCCTCCCAAGTAGCTGGGACTACAACTGCCCGGCTATTTTTTTGTTGCAGTTTGGCCAGGGTTGGTGCCATACCCGCTGAGCCACAGGTGCCGCCAAGAGCTCAGTGGCTCGTGTCTGTAATCCTAGCACTCTGGGAGGCTGAGGTGAGTGGATTGCCTGAGCGCATGGGTTTAAGACCAGCCAGAGTCTGGGGCAGCGCCTGTGGCTCAGTGAGTAGGGCACCGGCCCCATATGCCGAGGGTGGCGGGTTCAAACCCAGCCTCAGCCAAACTGCAACAACAACAAAAAAAGACCAGCCAGAGCAAGAGTGAGACCCTGACTCTAAAAATAGCTGGGCGTCATGGCAGGCACCTATAGTCCCAGCTACTTGGGAGGCTGAGGCAAGAGAATCACTTGAGCCCAGGAATTTGAAGTTGCTGTGAGCTATGATGCCACAGCACTCTACCAAGGGCAACAAAGTGAGACTTTATCTCAAAAAAAAAAAAAGAGAGAGAGACAATGTCTTGTTCTTTTACCCAGGCTGGGACACAGTGCAACAATCACAGCTCACTGATACCTCAGACTCCTGGGTTTAATTGATCCTCCTCCCTGAACCTCCCGAGTAGCTACAGGCATGCTCTCTATCACATCTGGCTAATTTTTCTTATTTTTTGTAGAGATGGGTTGTCACTATGTTGCCCAGGCTGGTCTTGTAGTCCTAGGCTCAGGTGATTCTCCCACTTTGGCCTCCTAAAGTGCTGAGATTATAGGCATCTTGCCTTGCAATTCATGCATGGGAGACATTTGGTGCTATGCCTCCCTACAGTAAGCACGACATAAGCTTGAACCACTGTTACTAATAGTAATTATTGTCTCTCTACCACAAAGCAATTAGAAGCAGCTTGCTGGAACAAGGTTCTAGAATACTGACTCAGATTTGAATTCTGGCTCGACTGCCTCCTTGCTATGTGGTCTTAAGCAAATGTCTTCACCTCTCTGTGCTTCTATTTCTTCCTTTAATACAACACGAAGGAACACTGTGTCACATGATAAGTTCTAATAAATATGCACTGCTGCTTTCCTTCTGTCCAAGTGGAGAGGTGAGTGGGTGGTTCTGATGAACTAGGTCCTCTCACCTTCCTCCAGAAGTCTCCACCCATTGGCTGTTAGAGGTCTAGGACTGGGTTGGCAAGAAATATGAGGTGCCGACAGGATGAGTGTCGCCCCCTGGAGGCCCTACAGTAGTAGGTTGGAACCAGGCCAAGTTGGAGTTTCCCTCTTCATACTCCCCCAAACTGCCTTGCAGATAAGACCACAGAAAATCATGGGGTCGAATCCTAGGTCCACAGGAGCTGGCGTACATGCAGTGTATGTGGAGCACAGACACTCAGCCAGCCATTGTTTCAGGCAACCTCAAAAGGGGTCACACCTCTTTTATACTTGTTTTACAGAAACTGAGGCACACGAGATGTGTTCACTAGATCACACATCCCAGCCAGAATCTGGCAGAGTCAGGAGCCAAATCTGGCACCTGTATTGTCAATTGCCGTATCAGCATTATCATCAGGGTCATCGTCTTTATCAACAAGATTAAGTGTCAGCTACATCAAGGATCCAGGCTCTGTTCCAACACTATGTTGTGTACAGTAACTCATTTACATTTTTTTTTTTTTTTTTTTTTTTTTTGCAGTTTTTGGCCAGGGCCGGGTTTGAACTCACCATCTCTGGTATATGGAGCCTGCACCCTACTCCTTGAGCCACAGGCACCGCCCTTCATTTACATTTTTTTAAAGAGACAGTGTCTCACTGTGTTCCACAGGCTCTCAAATTCCTGGGCTGGAGAGATCCTCATGCCTTGGCCTCCTGAGTTGCTGGGACTACAGATGCACACCACTACACCTTGCGAATTTTTTTTTTTTTTTTTTGAGACTGAATCTCACTATGTCGCCCTTGGTAGACTGCCATGTCGTCACAGCTCACAACAACCTCAAACTCTTGGGGTTAAGGGATTCTCTTGCCTCAGCCTCCCAAGTAGCTGGGACTACAGGTGCCCACCCCAACACCCTGCTTTTTTTTTTGGTTGTTGTTGTTGTTGTCATTGTTGTTTGGTAGGCCCAGGCCAGTTTCAAACGCGCCATGCCCGGTGTATGTGGTTATCGCTCTAACCACTGAGCAACGGGCGCTGAGCCTAATTTTTTATTTACTTATTTATTTTGAGACAGTCTAGCTCTGTTGTTCCAAGTAGAGGGCCATGGCATCATCATAGCTCCCTGCAATCTCAAATTCCTGGGCTTGAGAGTGCCTCTTGCCTCAGCCTCCGGGTTAGCTGGGACTACATGCTCTTGCTAAGACACCTGGCTAGTTTTTCTATTTTTCTTTATTATTATTATTATTTTGAGAAAGAGTCTCACTATGTTACCCTTGGTAGAGTGCCGTGATGTCACAACTCACAGCAACCTCAAACTCCTGGGTTAAGTGACTCTCTTTCTTCAGCCTCCCAAGTAGTTGGGACTACAGGCACCCACCATAACACCCAGCTATTGTTTGGTTGTAGTTGTAATTGTTGTTTGGCAGGCCTGGGCTGGGTTCGAACCCACCAGCTCTGGTGTATGTGGCTGCTGCCCTAGCCGCTGAGCTACAGGCACGGAGCCAGTCGTGATGTGTTTAAACAACAAAATAAGGTTTGGCTTGGTAGCTGACACCTATAATCCTAACAACCTGGGAGGCAGAGATGGGTAGATCACCTGAGCTCACAGATTCAGCAAGAGTGAGACCTCGTCTCTAAAAATAGCAGGCTTTGTGGTGGGCATCGGTAGTCCCAGCTACTTAGGAGCCTGAGGCGAGAGAATCTCTTGAGCCCAAGAGTTTGAGGTTCCTATGAACTATGATGTCATGGTCACTCTACCGAGGGCAACAAAGTGAGACTCCTTTGTCTCAAAACTAACAAACAGGATCTGTCCCTGTAGCTCAAGCAGCTAGGGCGCCAGCCACATACACTAGAGCTGGCAGGTTCGAATCCAACCCATGCCCTCCAAACAACAATGACAACTACAATATAAAAATAGCTGGGCTTTGTGGCAGACACCTGTAGTCTCAGCTACTTGGAAGGATGAGGCAAGAGAATTGCTTAAGCCCAAGAGTGAACTGTTCCACCACAGTACATTACCCAGGGTGACAGCTTGAGACTCTGTCTCAAAAACAAAAAAACAAAAAACAAAAAACAAATAGCTGGGCATTGTGGTGGACGCCTGTAGTCCCAGCTACTTGGGAGGCTAAGGCAAGAGAATGGCCTATGCCCAAGAGCTGGAGGTTGCTGTGAGCTGTGATGCCACAGCACTCTACCCAGGGTGACAAAGTGAGGCTCTGTCTCTAAAACAAAATAAAACAAACAAAACCGCACAACGAA
Source organism: Nycticebus coucang (assembly GCF_027406575.1). Lineage (NCBI taxonomy): Eukaryota > Metazoa > Chordata > Mammalia > Primates > Lorisidae > Nycticebus > Nycticebus coucang. The sequence continues at coordinate 64,399,517 of NC_069782.1, read as the reverse complement.
ACAATGGGAGGACCAGCTTTGTAGTCTGTCCCTACTGTGTCCCATTAGAGGCCTCTCTTTCCATCACTGCTGTCAGAGTTCCCAACCCTTGACCCCCCATGGGGGATCATCTTCATTTGGGTTTTGTTTTTTGTTTATAGTAGAGTCTTGTTCTGTCACCCATGCTGGAGGACAGTGGTATCATCACAGCCCACTTCACCCTCAAACTCTTGGCCCAAATTATTCTTTGGCTTCAGCCTCCCAGGTAGTAAAGACTACAGGCATGTGCCACTACACCCAGCTAATTTTTCTATTTTTCATAGAGACAAGGTCAGGCTGGCGTTTGGATATTTTTTTTTTTTTTTTGAGACAGAGCCTCAATCTATAGCCCTGGGTAGAGTGCCATGGCGTCACAGCTCACAGCAACCTCAAACTCCTGGGCTCAAGCGATTGCCTCAGCCTCCCAAGTAGCTGGGGCTATAGGCATCCCACACAACACCCAGCTATTTTTTGGTTGTAGTTGTCATTGTTTGGCAGGCCTGGGCCAGATTTGAACCCGCCAGCTCTAGTGTGTGTGCCTGGTGCCTTAGCCACTTGAGCCATAGGTGCCACCTGCGTTTTGGGTTTTATATTGTGTTTTTCAGCCTCTGACAAGGTAGAACAAGTGTAGCAGTGATGTTGGGCATGGGGTGGCTTGGGTCTATAGTCCCAGCTACTCAGGAGGCTGAGGCAGCAGGATTTTTTGAGCCCAGGAATTGGAGGCTGCAGTGAGGTATGATGACTCCATTGCACTCTAGTCTGGGAGACAGAGGTGAAATCTTTACTTCACCACTCATATAGCCACAGAGGAGACATTCAGCAAATATTCACTCTCTGAATGAATAAATTATTATAACCATAATGAAGCAGCATCTATTTGTCTGATTTAGCACATAGTAGGTGTCATTAGTTATAATAACAATGATGATGACCATTTTTCTTTTCAAAATTCTACCAACATTTAGGTGTCACATAATAGGGGATTAATGAATTTTTTTATTTTTTTGAGCCAGAGCTCACTGTGTCACCCTGGGTAGAGTGCTGTGGCATTACAATTCACAGCAACCTCCAACTCTTGGGCTTAAGCAATTCTGCCTCAGCCTCCCAAGTAGCTGGGACTACAGGCGCCCACCACAATGCCCGGCTATTTTTTGGTTGAAGTTGTCATTGTTGTTTGGCAACAATGCCCAGCTAGTTTTTGGTTGTAGTTATTGTTTGGCAGGCCAGGACCCTCCAGCTCTGGTGTATGTGGCTGGCGCCCCAGCTGCTGAACTATAGGTACTGAGCCATAATGAATATTTTTTGGAAAGAATAAATAAGAGTAGGGCAGTGCCGTGGTAGGTCAGTGGGTAGGGTGTTGGCCACATACACCAAGCCTGGCAGGTTCTAACCTGACCCAGGCCAGCTAAAACAACAATGACAAATACAACAACAATAATAATAATAAAAAAAACTCCCAGGCATTGTGGCAGGTGGCTGTAGTCCCAGCCTCTGGGGAGACTGAGGCAAGAGAATCGCGTAAGCCCAAGAGTTTGAGGTTGCTGTTAGCTGTGATGCCACAGCACTCTACCCAGGGAGTGGGTAGAGAGCTTGAGACTCTGTCTCAAAAAAAAAAAAAAAAAAAGGAATGAATAAGAGTAACTTTAAGAATAGTAATAAAGGCAGAGTCAGGGATGGTGGGTTTGAACCCAGCCTGGTCCTGTTAAAAAGCAAAAACATAGCCAGGTGTTGTGGTGGGCACCAGTAGTCCCAGCTACTTGGGAAACTGAGGCAAGAGAATCACTTGAGCCCAAGAGTTGGAGGTTGCTGTGAGCTGCGCCACTATGGCACTCTACTGAGGGCAACAAAGTGAGACTCAGTCTTGGGGGGTGGTGGGGGGAAAGAAAAGAAAAAAGAATAGTAATCAAAGTAACTACATGTGTCTTGCTTGGGGTGCTATCCACAGTCCTTGACACTTAGTTAAAGAATATTTAAGTGCAGGCGGTGCCTATGGCTCAGTGAGCAGGGCGTGGACCCCATATGCCGAGGGTGGTGGGTTCAAACCCAGTCCCCGCCAAACTGCAACAAAAAAATAGCCGGGCGTTGTGGAGGGCGCCTGTAGTCCCAACTGCTTGGGAGGCTGAGGCAAGAGAATCGCCTAAGCCCAAGAGCTGGAGGTTGCTGTGAGCCGTGTGACGTCATAGCACTCTACCTGAGGGCGGTACAGTGAGACTCTGTCTCTACAAAAAAAAAAAATATGTATATATATATATTTAAGTGAAAGGATAATTTTCTTTTTTGTTTGAGACAGAGTCTCACTTTGTAGGCCTCAGTAGAGTACTGTAGCGTCATAGCTCACAGCAACCTCAAACTCTTGGGCTCAAGCAATTCTCCTGCCTCAGCCTTTCAAGTATCTGGGACTACAAGGAGCCCCCTACAACGCCCAGCTATTTTTAAAGATGAGGTCTTGTTCTTGCTCAGAATGGTCTAGAACCTGTGAGCTCAGGGAATCCACTCATCTCGGCCTCCCAGAGTGCTATTATAGGCGTGAGCCACCGTGCCTAGCCTGAAAGAATAAATTAATTAGTACAATTTGTTGCACGAATGAATGAATTAATGAATTATGTCAATATTGAGCACTCATTATTGAGCACTGGCAACATAAACAGGAGAAAGTCCCCTCCTATTGGGACTGAAGTGAGTGTGGGAAAAAGAGGAGAAATAAGATGAATGTGGATAGACTGATGGATGAAATGACGATGTCTGAATGAATGGATGGAGGAATTGAGAGATAGATGGATGAATGAATGACTTGATAGATAAATGCGTGAACGAGTGAATAGATGAATGAAGGAATAAATACATAGGCAATTGGTTTGGGGGTCTCAGCTCTCCTGAGAGTTAGGCAGGTCTGCGGTCTCATCTGAGGTTGCTATCCTCCCAACGCACTGGCAAGGGTCTTGGCGTCCGCCGACATCGCTACTCACCTGTCAGCCTCCCCTTTAAGACGCACACACCTGGGCACTCACCTGGGCGCGGGCGCTTCCGCAGGAAGAAGGAAGCGGTGCTGCAGTCTCCTCCCGGCACTCCCTCCCCACCTCCTAAATCCGCCGGCTGTCACCATGTCCGCTTCGGCCGTCTTCATTCTAGACGTCAAGGGCAAGGTGAGACTGGGCGTGAGGGGTTAGGGGCCTAACAGGTGAGGTAGCGCTCCGGGGACTTCAGGGGTGGCCCCTCCGCTCAGGCCAGGGAGGCCCCAGAAAGCGGCGTGGGAACACCCCTTTCTCCCCCATCCCTGCAATCCTTGGGGGTCCTGAATCTCATCCCGACTCCTTTGTCTACTAGCGTGTGCCTGGGGCGGGGAGTTCACCTCTCTGAGCCTCAGTTTTCCCTTTTGTAAAAATGGGAGTAACAGAGAGATCTCCACTCAAAAGAATTAATACAACTCAATGCGTGTAAACCACTCAGCACAATAGCCCCGCTGCAAACATTAGGAATTCAGTAGTAAATTGAAATTATTTCATTCACGGTAAGAGTCACAGTATTTTTTTCTTTTTTTGAGCCAGAGTTTCACTATGTCGCCTTCAGTAGAGTATTGTGGCATTACAGCTCACAGCAACCTCAAACTCTTGGGCTTACCTCAGTCTCCCAAGTAGCTGGGACTACAGGCGCCCGCCACAATGCCCAACTATTTTTTTTTGTTGTTGTTGTCATTGTTGTTTAGCAGGCCTGGGCCAGGTTCGAATCCGCCAGCCCCGGTGTATGTGGCCAGGGCCCTAACCACTGAGCTACAGGCTCTTAGTCAGCTTCTAAAGCTTTAATATCCCAGGAAGGCAACTGGGCCAGGAGGCCCTAACTCCTCTCTGGCGCTGCCTTCCTCAAGCCTCCTTCATTCATCTTGTCATTTAATAGCAATGATAATTAGTGGTGAAAATAATATTCCTGCTGACAATAATGGTAAGAGGTAAAATATTTGAAGACATGCTCTGTGCCCTCCCTATTCAAACAGTGAACTAAACAAGCTTATGAAGTGGGTACTATTGTTACTGACTATAACTGCCTGCAGGCAGAGATATATGAGCCATAAGAAATTTATGGGTCTGGCTGCAATGGCATGCCTATAATCCCAGCACTTTGGGAGATGAGTTAGGAGGATCACTTAAAGCCAGGAGTTTGAGACACCAGGGCAACATAGCAAGATCCCATCTAAAAACTACTTGAAAAAAATAAATGTAAAGGGCGGCGCCTGTGGCTCAGTGAGTAGGGCACCGACCCCATATGCCGAGGGTGGTGGGTTCAAACCTAGCCCCAGCCAAACTACAACAAAAAAATAGCCGGGCGTTGTGGCGGGCGCCTGTAGTCCCAGCTACTCGGGAGGCTGAGGCGGAAGAATCGCCTAAGCCCAGGAGTTGGAGGTTGCTGTGAGCTGTGTGACGCCACAGCATTCTACTGAGGGCAATAAAGTGAAACTCTGTCTCTACAAAAAAAAAAAATAATAAAAAAATTGGCTGGGCGTTTGGCAGGTGCCTATAGTCCCAAATAATTGGAGGCTGAGGCAGGACGATCCTTTGAACCCAGGAGTTTGAGGTTGCTGTGAGGTAGGCTGATGCCACAGCTACTCACACCTGGGCAACAGACCAAGACTCTTGTCTCAAAAATTACATATATATATACATATATATATATATATCTTTTTCTTTTCTTTTCTTTTTTTTTTTTTTTGAGACAGAGCCTCAAGCTGTCACCCTGGGTAGAGTGCTGTGGCATCATAGCTCACAGCAACCTCCAACTCCTGGGCCCAAGCGAGTCTCCTGCCTCCACCTCCCAAGTAGCTGGGACTACAGGCACCCACCACAATGTCCGGCTATATATATATATATTTTTGTTGTTGTTGTTTATGGCCAGGGCTGGGTTTGAACCTGCCACCTCCAGCATATGGGGCTGGCGCCCTACCCCTTTGAGCCACAGGCACCGCCCCTAAAAATCTGCAGTTTAATTTCTTTCTTTTTTTTTGCAGTTTTTGGCCAGGGCTGGGTTTGAACCCACCACCTCTGGCATATGGGGAAGATGCCCTACTCCTTTGAGTCACAGGTGCTGCCCCACCCAGCTATTTTTTGGTTGCAGCAGTCATTGTTGTTTGGCAGGCCCAGGCTGGATTTGAACCTGCCAGCTCATGTGTTCGTGGCTGGCATTTTAGCAGCTTGAGCCACAGGCGCCAAGCCATATATATTTCTTTTTCTTTTTCTTTTTTTTAATTATCCCAACTACAGGCCAAGCATGATGGCTCACGCCTATAATCCTAGCACTTTGGGAGGCTGAGGCGAGTGGATTGTTTGAGTCACGAGTTGAGTCAGCCTGAGCAAGAGTGAGACCCTGTCTCTACAAAAAAAAAAAAAAAAAGATAGAAAAACTGAGTCAAGAGGGTCACTTGAGCCCAAGAGTCAGAGGTGGCTAGGAGCTATGATGACGCTATGGCACTATCCAGGGCCACGGCTTGAGACTTTGTCTCAAAAAAAGAAAATAATAGGGCGGCGCCTGTGGCTCAAGGAGTAGGGCACCAGTCCCATATGCCGGAGGTGGCAGGTTCAAACCTAGCCCCCACCAAAAACAAAAAAAAAAAAAAGAAAATAATAATTATCCCAACACCAGTTTGGTGCCTATGAAGCCTGAGGCAAGAGCAGGAATTCTGGAGCCAACGTGTCATGGTTGAATTCTTGGTTTTCTTGTTTACTATGGATGTGGTTTATAGCCTCAACTTTCCTGTCTGTAAATGGATGTGATAACGCTTACCTCACAGGATTGTGGTGAGAACTAATAATTTAGAAAAGATCCAATTTTAAGTAGAACACAGCCAGACACTCAGGGAGGGTCTAACCACATTGTTGTAACTTGTCCATTTTACAGAGGAGGACACTGATGTACAGAGTGACAAAGCCTTCGTCAGGCCCCTCAGCTAGGAAGAAGTGTTCAGAACTGGGCACTCTGATGCCCCAGTATGGTAGGTTTCTGGATGCTGTTGGTGACAAGGTTTTCTCTACTCAAACTCAGGCCTTGATCAGCCGCAACTACAAGGGCGATGTGGCAATGAGTGAAATCGAACACTTTATGCCTCTGCTTGTGCAGCGGGAAGAGGAAGGTGCCCTAGCCCCTCTGCTGAGTCGTGGCAAAGTTCACTTCCTGTGGATCAAACACAGCAACCTCTACTGTATCCACCCCAGGCAGGGACTCTGGAGATACAGAATGATGGCAGCTCAGGCCCAGAGAGGGTGGGCTGAGGATAGGAGTTGCACAGCACATCTGTGATGACTTAGACTGGGGAGACAGGTAGAGAAGGGGGTAGTGGCAGGGGACAGGGTGGAGCTTCAGGGTCTGTACCCCACTTAAATCCCCGAAAATTGCACCTTTTCCTTAACCTCACACCCTCCAGTGGTGGCCACCACACTGAAGAATGCCAATGCCTCCATGGTGTACTCCTTCCTCTACAAGGCTGTGGAGGTAGGTACTGGCCACTGCCATTGGCCGGCTGGTATGTCTGTCCACCTATTTCGCCCACCTCTTTCAGGACCCATCTTTGTCAGGAAGACTCACCTGACCTCCTTGTTTCCTTCCCTGGGTCCCTGCCCTTCCCCCATCTAAACCCCATCACTCTGTATCTCATTAGCTGCTTAGAACATGATCTCTCCCTACATGGCAGAGACCAATGAGGTCTCTGAGAAAGATATGGCTCAGTTGAGCCAGAGGGCTAGTGATTTAATGCCAGCTCTTCTACTTCCTCATTGTATGATCTTGAGTATGTTACTTCTCTCTCTGCCTTTAACTGGGGCCAAGTGCCCATCAGTAAATAGTTTGTAACAATCAAGAAATATTTGCGGTGTGCAGTGGCTCACACCTGTAATCCTAGGACTCTGGGAGGTCGAGGCAGGTGGATTGCTTAAGTTCATGAGTTCAAGACCAGCCTGAGCAAAAGTGAGAACCCATCTCTACTAAAAATAGAAAAACTGGACGGTGCCTGTGGCTCAGTGGGTAGGGCGCCGGCCCCGTATACTGAGGGTGGCAGGTTTGAACCTGGCCCTGGCCAAACTGCAACAAAAAAATAGCTGGGCGTTATGGTGGGCACCTGTAGTCCCAGCTACTCGGGAGGCTGAGGCAAGAGAATCGCTTGAGCCCAGGAGTTGGAGGTTGATGTGAGCTGTGATGCCATGGCACTCTACCCAGGGTGACAGCTTGAGGCTCTGTCTCAAAAAAAAAAAGAAATATTTGGCTGGGTGCAGTGGCTCATGCCTGTAATCCTAGCACGCTGGGAGGCTGAGGTGAGTGGATCACCTAGTTTAGGAGTTAGGCTTAGGCACTTAAGACCAGCCTGAGTAAGAGTGAGACCCCCATCTCTACTAAAATCAGAAAAACTAGCCGGGTGTTGTGGCGGGTGCCTATAGTCCCAGCTACTCTGACAGCTGAGGCAAGAGGACTCCTTGAGCGCAAGAGTTTGAGGTTGCTGTGAGCTATGACACCATAGCATTCTACCCAGGGTGACAGAGTGAGATTCTATGTCAAAAAAAAAAAGAAAGAAATATTTATTGATTCACCACCTCTCTGCCAGACAAGAGCAGGGTACATGGCTGTGGACATGTGACTGGCAAAATCCTGGCCCTCTTGGTTCACTGATGTAATGGAGGGAATGAGACAATGTACTGCAGAATTAAAGGGCATTAAGAAGATCAAAGAGAACATTGTGATAACCATTGACTTGTATACTATTCTCCCTGGAGGGGAAGGGCTGCATCCAAGAGGGAACATTTGAGCTGAGGCTTGAATGACAAGGAACTTGCTGTGAGGTTAGCTGGGGGAAAAGTAATGAATGAGCAATAGTTGCTCTGTTGAGGAATGAGCCCATACTCATTCCTAGGGGCTCATAATCTGGGGTCTGCAGACTGCCAGATGCCAGTGGAGAGAATTCAGGACACCCAGGAACTTGATGTGTTTTGATATAACGAGGTTCCTTTGCCATCCTGTTTTATTTTATGCACTTTCAGACCTTAGTCAGAGGTGGGTTTGTAAACATCACCAGATACACAGGGATCCATGCCTCCCCCCCAAATAATTAAAATTTCTTTAAATTTCCCCTTCCAGAAATTTCCCCAGACCTCTCCGTCTTCACGCTCTTGCTGCAGTTTGTGTTTGTTACTGCACCCAACATATTGGATTAGATTGGTCCCATTACCCATTACCCATTCCCTCCTTTAGACTATATAATGAGGGAAGGGACCCTGTCTGCTTTGTTCACTAATAATGTTTCAGCATAAGCATACAGTACGTATGTAATAATTACTTGTTGGATGGGCTGGCTGAATGAGTGGATACCCAGCCCGTGGTTATCATCATACCAACCACACTTGTGTGAGTATCTGTCTCCCCCTTCCACCCCAACAAGGTATTCTGTGAATACTTCAAGGAACTGGAGGAAGAGAGCATCAGAGATAACTTTGTCATTGTCTATGAGCTGTTGGATGAGCTCATGGACTTCGGCTTTCCCCAGACCACCGACAGCAAGATCTTGCAGGAGTGAGTTAACCACGGGGCAATCACAGGCTGAGTGGGGGTGGAAGCAACTTAAGGAGGGCCAAGGAGGTGTCCTTCATGGGTCCAGCCACTTGTCCCCTGCTACCCTCCTGCCAGGTACATCACACAGCAGGGAAATAAGCTGGAGACAGGCAAGTCACGGGTGCCACCAACTGTCACAAATGCTGTGTCTTGGCGCTCTGAGGGCATTAAGTACAAGAAGAATGAGGTCTTTATTGATGTCATAGAGTCTGTCAACCTGCTGGTGAGCCCCCACATCTCTGCCCCATCCCTGCCATGCCTGGGAGCTGGAGAGGGGGCTTTGTACATGGTGACCTATCATATGTACCCTACAGGTCAATGCCAATGGCAGCGTCCTGCTAAGCGAGATCGTGGGCACCATCAAGCTCAAGGTCTTTCTATCCGGAATGCCAGAGCTGCGACTTGGCCTCAATGACCGTGTGCTCTTTGAGCTCACTGGCCGTAAGCAATCTGGGGGGACCCCTTCGCCTTGGAGCCCTCAGGGGATCCAGACATCCTGCCCCCTCTGAAGACCCAGAGAGTTGCCCATTTTGAACTAAGTGCTCGCACGTCCTCTGCTGGTCAAGGCTGGTGCTGCAGCTTCTTGTTCACTGCACAAATGCTGGTTCATGATTAAGCAAGCACTTGCTTTATGCCAGGCGCAGATTTAGGCTCTGAGGACACAGCAGTGAAGAAAAAGATAAATCACTGCCGTAATAGAGCTGATAGCAAGAGCTAAGCTCCCTGGGTTTACATCCATCTCTGCCCTGCTATTGTTCATCTTCTCTAGGCCTCAGTTTCCTCATCTGTAAAATAGGGGTAATGGTAAGCGTAGGCAGGGAAGGTTGCAGTGTCACTCTGCACTCTCACTTTTGAGTTTCAGGCAGCAAGAACAAGTCTGTGGAGCTGGAAGATGTCAAATTCCACCAGTGTGTGCGGCTCTCGCGCTTTGACAACGACCGCACCATCTCCTTTATCCCTCCTGATGGTGACTTTGAACTCATGTCTTACCGCCTCAGCACGCAGGTGAGGTAGCGTCAAGCTCCATCAGGTGGCACAGGCTGGGGGCCAGAGTCTCCACGAGCTCGCCTTCCTCTGTCTGCAGGTTAAACCACTGATCTGGATTGAGTCTATCATTGAAAAGTTCTCTCACAGCCGTGTGGAAATCATGGTCAAGGTGGGCCCAGAAGAAGGGACACTTTTTTTTCTTTTTTGTAGAGACAGAGTCTTATTTTATCACCCTTGGTAGAGTGCTGTGACATCACACAGCTCACAGCAACCTCCAATTCCTGGGCTTAGGCAATTCTCTTGCCTCAGCCTCCCGAGCAGCTGGGACTACAGGCGCCGCCAAAACGCCCGGCTATTTTTTGGTTGCAGTTTGGCCAGGACTGGGTTTGAACTTGCCATCCCTGATATATGGGGCCAGTGCCCTACCCTACCCACTGAGCCACAGGCACCACCCCCAGGAGGGACACTTATTGACAATGCATGAGTTTGGTCAGGTGTGGTGGTCACGCCTATAGTCCCAGCTACTGGGGAGGCTGAGGTAGGTAATGGGATTGCTTGAGCCCAGGAGTTTGAGGGTACAGAGAGCTATGACAATATCACTGCAGTCCAAACACTTAAAAAAAAAAATCCCTTATCCACCCTCTTGTGACTCCCTCTGCCATGGTTTAGCTCCACCTTTGGTCTCCTGATTTCTGGTTCCTTGTCTCCCCCTCTTGTCCTACACAGTTTGGTTCCCAGGTGGCAATAAGTACTGGAATCAGGTCATGACCCTATACTTGGAACCCTCTTTGGCTCCCACCTCTCTTGAGATAAAAGCCAAAGTCCTTCTTGAGGACCAGAAGTCCCTGTGTGGTCTGTCTATTCACCTCTCTGTCCTCGTTTCCTCTTACTTTCTCCCTTGCTCTCAGCCACACCAGCCTCCTCTCAGTTTGCTACCTCTGGATCACCCTCTGCCTGGATCACCCTGCCCCCATACACCCAGATATCTACATGGCTCTATCCTTCACCTCTTTCAGTTTTGACACCTTTTCAGGGAGGCTTTCTCTGGTTGCTCTTATTAATTTATTTATTGTTGTTTTGTTTTGTTATTTATCAGGGTCTCACTCTGTTGGCCTGGTGGCATCATCATAGCTCACCACAATCTCAAGTTCCTGGGCTCACACATTCCTCTTGACTTGGTCTCCCAAAGTGCTGGGATTATAGATGTGAACCACTATGCCAGCCAGTGTAAGTGAATTCTTCCTGTCCTTTGTTCTCTCCCCTGACAGGCTAAGGGGCAGTTTAAGAAGCAGTCAGTGGCCAACAGTGTGGAGATCTCTGTTCCGGTACCCAGTGATGCTGACTCCCCACGCTTTAAGACTAGCGTGGGCAATGCCAAGTACGTGCCGGAGAAGAATATCGTTATTTGGAGTATTAAATCCTTCCCGGTGAGCACTGGAGACAGGTGGGCAACCTGGGAGTTGGGGCTGGAACAGTGTGGAGATGCCCAAGCTATGTGGAGGTGGAGAATAAATCAAGGACCCACACACATGTGTACATGGTTTTTCTTTGTGAGTGATATAGGTGGGATCAGACTGGTCTGTTTCACAGATGTAGAAAGTGAGACTCCATAAGGGGAAGTGAGTTTAAGTGCTCCCTCATCAAGGCCTTAAGAAAACCAGCGCTGGGTTTCCTTGCCTTTCTGAGCTGAGATGGTCAATTTGACCATCTGTGAAATAGGCAAAGTCATTTTATCCATATCCTTGGGACCCAGGAGGATTTGGTTTGTCCTTGTCATCTGGTAGGGTTGTGGGTAGTGATACTTAGAGCTTGAGAAACAGGAGGTGAAAATTAGAAGCCCCCCACTCTACCACTGATTGGGTTTTGCAGTCAGAAGCTTCTGCTGAGAAACTTAGCCAAGAGCCTTTACTTTCTTGTCTATGAAATGGGGTGAGAGGAGAGCTGGCTGTGGGGTCTGCTGTGAAGGTGGTCTGGGCCGGGTAGGAGGCCCTGTGGTGTGTCTGATGCCCCATGTGCCCTCAGGGGGGCAAGGAATACCTGATGCGAGCCCACTTTGGGCTCCCCAGCGTGGAGAAGGAGGAGGTGGAGGGCCGGCCTCCCATTGGAGTTAAATTCGAGATCCCCTACTTCACTGTCTCTGGGATCCAGGTGAGGGAAATGGGCAAAGTATCCTTGACCTCCACAGGCTCCTCTCTCTTATCCTTTGGCTCACCTCCATTTCCTATGTCACCACCACTTGCAAGTCTCCCTTCAATGTTGCTTCTTTTGCTTGCAGCAGGTCTCCTCCCTGGTCTGTGCTATCTTGTCCCCCAGTACATTGTTCACTTTTTCTTCATCTCCCATCTGTAAGCTATTCACCTTTCCTTTGGTCTGTGCTACCTTGTCCCTCCTCAAACCATATCAGGTTGCTTCTCTTACACCATGCCACCTTCTTCCCCACTGTCCTTGACCATCTCCCCTCCCCCATTCATGCCATGTCACCTCATTACTCCCAGCATGTGCTGTCATATTCTTCCAAGTTGTGCTATATATATTACCTTGGCCTAAGCTACCTCTTTGTCCCTGGCCACCTCACTCCCACAAGCCTAGACCACCTCATCTTATCCCTTTCCAGGTTCGATACATGAAGATCATTGAGAAAAGTGGTTACCAGGCTCTGCCCTGGGTTCGTTACATCACCCAGAGTGGAGGTAAGGTAGCCCACCTCCCTGGGATGACAAGGTCAGGAGACAGAAGGAGGTGGACACTTGGGGCTTTGACCACATTCTGGCTCAGAAATTCAATAGCCCTAGCCCATGTTTGTTCCTCCTTGTCATGTCATCCTGAGCCTTGGTTTGTACATCTTTAAAATGGGGGCATAGCTCAGGTGTGGTGGCTCATGCCTATAATCCCTGTATTCTGGGAAGCCAAGGCAGGTGGATTGCTTCACTTCAGGAGTTCAAGACCAGTCTGAGCAACAGTGAGACCCTGTTTCTAAAAATAGAAAAACTAGGCAGGAATGGTGGCACATGCCTGTAGTTCCAGCTACTTGAGAGCCTGAGGCAAGAGGATCTCTTGAGCCCAACAGTTTAAGGTTGCTGTGAGCTATGACACCACAGCTCTCTACCCAGGGTGACTGAGTGAGACTCTGTCTCAAAATAAATAAATAAATAAAAATTTTTAAAATTTTTTTTGTAGAGACAGGGTCTTACTTTATTGCCCTTGGTAGAATGCAGTGGCGTCACAGCTCACAGCAACCTCCAACTCCTGGGCTTAGGCAATTCTCTTGCCTCCACCTCCCAAGTAGCTGGGACTGCAGGCACCCGCCACAACGCGGTATATGGCACCACCCTATTTTATTTTTTTGAGATAGTGTCTCACAATGTCACACTCAGTAGAGTGCTGTGACATCACAGCTCACAGCAACCTCAAACTCTTAGGCTTAAGCCATTCTCTTGCCTCATCCTCCCAAGTAGCTGGGACTACAGGAGCCCGCCCCACTGTTTTTTTTTTTTGTTGCAGTTGTCATTGTTATTTAGCAGGCCAGGGCTGGGTTTGAACCCACCAGGTGCCCTTAGTGAGAACCTGTTGTCCCAGCTACTCAGGAGGGTGATACAAGAGTATGGCTTGAGCCCAGGAATTGGAGGTTGCTGTAAGCTATGACAGCCTGGCACTCTACTCAGGGCAACAGAGTGAGACTCTGTCTCAAAAAAAAAAAAAAGGGCGGCGCCTGTGGCTCAGTCGGTAGGGCGCTGGCCCCATATACCGAGGGTGACAGGTTCAAACCCGGCCCCGGCCAAACTGCAACCAAAAAATAGCTGGGCGTTGTGGTGGGCACCTGTAGTCCCAGCTACTCAGGAGGCTGAGGCAAGAGAATCGCTTAAGCCTAGGAGTTGGAGGTTGCTGTGAGCTGTGTGAGGCCACGGCACTCTACTGAGGGCCATAAAGTGAGACTGTCTCTACAAAAAAAAAAAAAATGGGTGGTGCCTGTGACTCAGTGAGTAGGGCGCTGGCCCCATATACCAAGGGTGGTGAGTTTGATCCCGGCCCCAGCCAAACTGCAACAAAAAAATAGCCAGACTTTGTGGCAGGCGCCTATAGTCACAGCTACTTGGGAGGCTGAGGCAAGAGAATCACCTAAGCCCGAGAGCTGGAGGTTGCTGTGAGCTGTGACACTACAGCACTCTACCAACGGCGACAAAGTGAGACTCTGTCTCTAAAAATATATATATATATGTAATACGTGTGTGTGTGTATATATATATATATATTTATATAATGAGGGTAGTTGCCAACTCTAGGGTGGTTGGGAGGTTTAGACAAGAGCTGAACACAGCACTGCCTGCCATCTGCAGCCTGGAAACCCGCTTGTTGCTGTGGTTTCAGTACCTGTTTTCTTCCAAGGTCAGTCAAGAGTATTGTGGCAGGGGATGGATTTTTGAAGCAGTCTGTCCCTCCCCTGCCTTCTGAGATCCTGCCCCATCATTGTTTCCTTGCAGATTATCAACTTCGCACCAGCTAGAAGTGAGAAGCGATTGGAGCTTAAATGTGGGGCTTCTCTCTCTACTAAGGCCCTGCAGCAGATTGTACAGAGGGAGAGAAGATGGGGTGTGTATGTGTCTTGAGTCTGGTGTCTGTTAAGTCTGGCAGGTCCCTGACTTAGCAGTTTCTCGCTCCCAGTACTTGTCCCCCTTCTTGCCTCTTCCTTTTTCCACAGCCTGGGAGGGATGGTCTCTCCGCCTTCCTTACTCTTGGGGCTTTCCTCCCTCTCAATTTCATGTGAAGAAATCAAAGAGGGGCTTGAAGTCCCCCTCATGAGTGCCTTCTTGCAATGACCCGCCTTAATGGTTGTTGGGGGTCCCTCCCTCCTTTATAGCTGCTGAATTAAAACCCACTCCTCTGAGTTTTAGGATGTTATTAAAAAGATGAATCTAGCTGCTATGTATATGCTTTTTGGCTGGGGACTGGGCCCTGCAGTGCTGGTTGGGAATGGGGAACACATGTCCAGTCCTCAGCCCAAGTTATTGCTTAGGTGGGCCAGGGCAGCTGCTGCCACCCCGGTCCCCTACTCCCTCCATAGCAGAAGGCACCTCAGAACATTTCAGGGCTTCCCATTTTGTTAAAGCCAAATCTGGGCCTATCTGCACAGTGGCCACCCCTTCTTTCACCTTCCCCTTTCATGTACAATGTCACCTCAGGGACGTTGCAGTTTTTGGCCAGGGCTGGGTTTAAACCCACCACCTCCAGCACATGGGGACGGTGCCCTACTCCGTTGAGCCACAGGACCCGCCCTCCTCAGGGACTTTGCATATGCGGTAGCTTCCACCTGGCTTGCTTTGCCCCAGATATCTGCAAGGCTCTGTCCCTCCTCTTTAGGTCCCCAGTCAATGTCACCTCCCCGGAGAGGCCTTCTCTGACCTATTTCAGTAGCTTTCCTTTCACAAGAGACTAAGTTAAGTTATCATGTTTTATCAGCTCAGTAGTGTTTGCCACTCTGAAAAGATTTATTTTCTCCTGCCCTCGACTGCAGGTGTCCAGCAGCAAGGGCTGCCTGGCCTGCTTTTCAGTTGAACACCTCCATGAGGTGCTCAGGAAATCTTTGAACATAGATCTCTGAGGCCGGCCTCTCCCCTCCATCTCGCCCACGTGGCAGCTGCAGGGTCAACCTTCCTCCTCACAAGGGCTGTTTCAGTCTGAGTCAGGAAGGATGATTCCTTCCTTATCCATCCAGTTCCCCCTTTACGTTTCTTCATGGTGCTTAGTTCTATCTAAAATTATTCAGTGGGGCCCGGGTGCTGTGGCTCACGCCTGTAATCCTAGCACTCTGGGAGGCCCAGGTGCGTGGATAGCCTGAGCTCAGGAGGTGGAGACCAGCCTGAGCAAGAGCGAGACCTCGTCTCTAAAAATAGCTGGACGTTGTGGCAGGCACCTGAAGTGCCAGCTAGTCGGAAGGCTGAGGCAAGAGAATCTCTTAAGCCCAGGAGTTTGAGGTTGCTGTGAGCTATGACGCCACGCCACTTTATTAAGGACGACAAAGTGAGACTTTGTCTCAAAAAAAAATAGATAAAAATAGAATAATTTAGTGGCTTCAATGTGCACTCCCTAGTCCCCATACTATCCCCGTGCACGGTGAGTGAATGAATAAAACACTTTACCCGGTGTATAGTAAGAGCTAATCAATGTTCATCGCGCGTCTTAATGGTGGAACCCGGGCCTGGGCGGCCCAGGTCTCGCTCCCTTCCCTCTAGGAGGCGCCAAAGTCTCAGAACAGCCCACGCTACCCCGCTCCTGACCTTTCTTCCTCGAGTCAGTTAAACCGGCCCTCTTTCCCGCCCTCCCGGCGCGTTTGAAAACCAAAAACCCCGCCATAGTTGACGGTCCACCGGTCGCCGCGTCCTGGCCAATCAGGAGCTGCACATCAAATGCCGGCTTGCCAACCTCCCCAGCGACGCGCGCTCATTGGTTGCGCAGGTTGTGCGGGCGGGGCGCCGCAAGGTCGGGCGCGGGGCAAAGCAGCTCTGTTACTCTGTAGCGAGTTTGTAAGAAAACAAATCCTAGGCGTTCTGGGAAGCCGCAGAGGGCGCGCTGGCTCCGCCCACTGGCGTCTGACTCTGCAGCCCTTGCGACGCAAGCTCAGAGCAGACTCCGCCCGCCGAGGAGGGAGGGTGAGTTGGGGAGAGACCCGGCCCCCAAGGGGCGGGCGCCGGGCAGGGCCCAGCGGGCGGATGAGGGTTGGGCTGGGCTCTTGGCCCCCGGCGGGGCCGCCTGACAAGGGGAGGAGTCGGCTGCGAGGGCGGGGGTCGCGTTGGAACTCCGGACTCACTAGCCCGGCCCGGAGTGTAGCGTGCGCTGGACACACCGCGGCTGAGCCCCGAAAGGGCTGTCTGGGCCCGCGCTGGCTGGCTCCTCCGTGCTGACCCGGCCGGGGTGGGGCGGGGGGCTTCGCAGACCGCCAGTGTCAACATGCTTGTGGAGGAGCTCTGCGCCGGCGACCGGCTGAGTGGGGCGGCGGCCCGGGGCGATGTGCAGGAGGTGCGCCGCCTTTTGTACCGCGAGCTGGTGCACCCAGACGTCCTGAACCGCTTCGGCAAGACGGCACTACAGGTGACACCCGGCTGGCCCGGGACAAGAGTGGGCGGGTGAACGGGGCGCGTGTGGAGACCCCAGACCTTCCCTGTCTCCGGTGGGGACCCTCTAGGGGCAAGTCCTCATTCTGTCAGTTGATGTTTCCCAAGGTCTCCTTTTATAGGTGGGTGGTGGGCGAGGTGAGGTTGAGGGAGGAGGAGGGAACTTTTCATCCTTTCTGGAGGATTCCTTGTTCTCTGCGTTCTGGGCATTCACTTTCCTTGGGGAGCTTCTTATTTAAAGGGTTGAATTTAGTTAGCTTCTTTGGATCCCGTTTCCATGGGAACTGAGCCGGGAAGATCCAATCTCTGGAAGGTGGAGTTCATGTCTCCCTGGGGGTCTCCATTTTCTATGAGGTTCTCAGAGTGATTTCTGGTTACTTGGGGGGCTCTTCCCTCCTGAGGGTTGTGCAGATTTTTAGTATGTTGTGGGGTCTCTAGTGGAAGAATATTGTCACAGTTCAATGAGTTCCCTATTCCCTGGGGGGCATTTTACATGTGAACCTCATGAGAGTGACTCAGGTACTGCAAGGAAACATTGGCTATTCCCTGCAGAAGGGGCTTTCAAATTCCCTGGGCATATCCTTTCCCTTGAGAAAACTACCAAGTTCTTTGTGGGTAGTTCTCAGTGTATGGGGGTCTATTTCCTGGAGAGGGTTTCATATGAGAGACTTGCCTTCCTTCAAAATATTCATGGGTACTGTTCTCTGGGTTGGGGTCCCCTCTTATTCTTAAGAGAGTGACCAGTTTCTTAGGTCCCTATTCTCAGGAGAACTTGTTCTCTGGGATCTCAAACAGCTCATTATGAGTTTCTTTTCCCTGGGGCTTCTCCAGTCTCTTCAAGGACCCCTTTTCCAGTGTCCTCTCTTCCTGGAAGACCCCTCCCTCTTTGCTGACCAGTGAGCCCTTTTTTTGTTGACACCTCGGTCTTCTCGACCTTCTTTCTCTCACACAGGTCATGATGTTTGGCAGCACCACTGTTGCCTTGGAGCTGCTGAAACAAGGTGCCAGCCCCAACATCCAGGACGTGTCTGGTACCAGTCCAGTTCATGATGCAGCCCGTACTGGATTCTTGGATACGCTGAAGGTCCTAGTGGAGCATGGTGCTGATGTCAACCTGCCTGATGGCACCGGGGCACTCCCCATCCATCTGGCAGTGCAAGAGGGTCATACCGTTGTGGTCAGCTTTCTGGCTGCTGAATCTGATCTTCATCATAGGGATGCCAGGGGGCTTACCCCCCTTGAGCTGGCACGGCAGAGGGGGGCTCAGGACCTCATGGACATCCTGCAGGGGCACATGGTGGCCCCTCTGTGATGGGGGCTGCTCTTTCCAGCAAGAGAACTCTGCTGGGTTAAAAAATCAGAAGGGGAGGGAAGAAACACTTTCTCTTCTGCTCCTCCTGTGGAAGTGGGGAGGAGCACCAGTTTCTGGCTTTATTGGTGTTGATTTCTGGGGTGCCTGTGTTTGGAGGAAGTTTCTCATTTGTTTTTCTCACCCCTTTTGGTGTGTTGGACAGAGAAGGGCTCCTGC
This sequence comes from Nycticebus coucang, assembly GCF_027406575.1. Taxonomy (NCBI): domain Eukaryota; kingdom Metazoa; phylum Chordata; class Mammalia; order Primates; family Lorisidae; genus Nycticebus; species Nycticebus coucang. Next base: position 64,381,301 of record NC_069782.1, on the reverse strand, counting down.
AGGCAACAGCCACCCAAACGGTTCAGTTTCCTCTTTGCCACAGGCTGCAGACAAGACCCTAGGGCAGAACTTTTAAAGCTCTAGCCCCAGATAAGGTCATTGCCTCCAGGGCTCTGAGAACCTGGTGACCTGGGCCAGCTGTGTTCTGGGAGACCCAAAGTATACACACTGCTTGGGGCATTGTGGGGGGAGTGGGGAGTGGGTCCAGATCCATAGGAGAGTAGCATAAGTTCATTCATATTATGTTGGAAGCTTTTTCTCCAGTCTCTTGTACAGTGTTTTCAAGGAAATAGATTCTATTTATTATGCTTTATGGAAAAATTTTTGCATGGGATAATTTAATGTTTGTACTCATTAAATTAAGACTTGTGCCTGATCATAGTACGGTGGCTGTCGATTTTTGAGTCTGGGATGGGAAGTCACACATCTAGGATGTTGGTGGGAATGAGCACGGGGGTGGAATGAGGGGTTGCGGATCGTAGTTGCTGTGGAGGAGGGGAGGAGAGAGTGGCTATTCCTAGGGCGCGGGGGTGAGTGAGCTGGGTGGGGCAGCGGTTTACGCCGTCGGAACGGAAAGGAGGCAGGAAACCGCCAGTGAAGAAAGGGCCCCCACATGTCAGCGGGGTGCCCGGAGCTCCGGAGGTGGGGCCGGCGGGCGGTGGCGCGTGGGCAAGGACAATACTGGGGCAAGGCCTGCCTTATCCGGGAAGAGTCGAGGACCAAGTTATTGCTGGCTCCGCCTCCTGTATAGTTCGCCGGGGCGGGACCGAGAGTAGTCGCGCCCCTTGCAGGGGCGGTCTCCAAACGCTTGCGCAGTGGGCTGCAGAGTCGCCATGCGGGAGCCGAGGGCTGCGTCGCCGCTGCGGGTGAACTCGGCGTTCGCCGCGCGGTACAGCCGCTACCGCGAGCGCGAGGAACTGCAGCAGTGTGAGTGCGGGGAGCATGCCCAAGGGCGTCGACATGTGCAGGGCCCTCAGGAAGTGGGGATTGATCTGGTCCACCAGGCTAATCGGCTGGGGTGGGGGGGTCCGGTCTGTGCCCTACAGTGAAGGATCGCTACGGGGACCGGGACAGCGGTGGAGACTCCAGCTCTGAGTCTGACTCCAGTGACGACCGTGTGGTGCGCTTTCCAGACCCCGTGCCCTTCTTGAATGTACCGAGGTGTCCAAGCCTCACAAACCCCGACCCCGACGTACAAGGAGCGGCTAACCGGGATCCGGCGCCTTCCTTGGCAGAGTCCAAGCCCCGCCCCCATCTCTTGGGGACTGACATCACCCTCTGCCTCCTTAGGGATGTCCTAAACACTCTGTTCCCTCCCCTGCCACGGATTCACCCGCCCACCCTGATGTATTGGAAGACACCTCAGTACCCCAGGAGTCTCGGTTCTTCCCCACTTCACTCCTAAAAATCTAACCATGTTTCATTATATTGCTCCTTGAGCCACGAGAGGTGCCTAACTTTTGCCCACGTCGGCCCTTAGGTTCTGCCCAGCCCTACTGTGCAGTCCCGCCCACCTGCCCATGACAGTCCCTTGTCTTCTCAGGGAAGTGCACTCTCTTGCCCCCTTCTTTCCTCTGCCCATACCTGTGGCCCGCCTCTACCTACCCACAAACGGGCAGACCATCCTCCTACCTGCCTTTCTGCAGAGGGATTCCTGATTACTGCACCCTCTCAGCCCACCTGCCTGAGTCACCAGTGCCCACCAGGGCTCTTACTGCCTTGCTTCTGAAATCTGTCCCCACCCCTTTTCCTGCTCTAGGAATTTGACCCCCAGGAGGAGCATGACTTTTACAGGACACTCTCCTTGTTGAAGAAGAAGGACCCCCGTATTTATCAGGAAGATGCCACCTTTTATCAGAGACCAGGTCTGGTCTGGGGCTACTTCTGCCTGAGCCTCACCTTCCTCAGTGCCTTATCATTGGCATGACTATTGAAGGAACAACACAGGGGCTTAGCAGAGGGTCTTAGGTTGGGTTAATAAGAACCGTGGGATGGCTCAGCGCCTGTGGCTTAAGTGGTTAAGGTGCCAGCCACATATACCTGTGCTGGTGGGTTCGAATCCAGCCTGGGCCCGCCAAACAACAATGACGGCTCCAGGCTCGGCGCCTGTGGCTCAAGCGGCTAAGGCGCCAGCCACATACACCTGAGCTGGCGGGTTCGAATCCAGCCCGGGCCGCCAAACAACAATGATGGCTACAACCAAAAAATAGCCAGGCGTGGGCTGTGCCTGTAGCTCAGTCGGTAAGGCGCCGGTCCCATATACCGAGGGTGGCAGGTTCAAACCTAGCCCAGGCTGAACTGCAACCAAAAAATAGCTGGGCGTTGTGGCGGGCGCCTGTAGTCCCAGCTACTCCGGTGGCTGAGGCAAGAGAATCGCTTAAGCCCAGGAGTTGGAGGTTGCTGTGAGCTGTGTGATGCCATGGCACTCTACCAAGGGCTATAAAGTGAGACTCTGTCTCTACAAAAAAAACATAGCCAGGCCTTGTGGCAGGCGCCTATAGTCCCAGCTACTTGGGAGGCGGAGACAGGAGACTCGCTTGAGCCGAGGAGTTTGAGGTTGCCGTGAGCTATGATGCCATGGCACTCTAACCAGGGCGACAGCTTGAGGCTCTGTCTCAAAAAAAAAAAAAAAAAAGAATAATGACGGCTCCAACCAAAAAAAAAAAAATAGCTGGGCGTTGTGGCGGGCAATCGCTTGAGCCCAGGAGTTGGAGGTTCCTGTGACCTGTGATGCCACGGCACTCTACCCAGGGCAACAGCTTGAGGCTCTGTCTCAAAAAAAAAAAAAAAATACAAAAACTGTGGGATGGGGTAGGCAACAGGGTTTGTTTTTTTTTTTTTTAGAAACAGAGTCTCACTTTGTCACCCTCGGTAGAGTGCTGTGGCATCACAGCTCACAGCAACCTCCAGCTCTTGGGTTTAGGCGATTCTCTTGCCTCATCCTCTGGAGTAGCTGAGACTATAGGTGCCCCCCACGATGTCTGGCTATTTTTTTGTTGCAGTTTGGCAGGTATATAGATCCAGCACCCTACTTACGAAGCCACAGGCGCTGCCTGGCAACAGGGTTAATAAGAACTGTGTGGTTGGGTTCTTCCTTTAGTCCTAGCATGTTGAGAAGCTGAGATGAGAGGATCTCTTAAGCCCAGGAGTTGGAGGCTGCAGTGATCTGTGATTGTGCCACTGCGCTCTGGCTTGGGTGACAGAGCAAGACCCTGTCTCAAAAAAGAAAAAAAATTAGGGGCAGCGCCTGTGGCTCAGTGGGTAGGGTGTCGGCCCCATATACTGAGGGTGGCAGGTTCTAAGCCGGCCCCAGCCAAACTGCAACAAAAAAAGAGCTGGGCCTTGTGATGGGTGCCTGTGGTCCCAGCTATGGAGGATGCTGAGGCAAGAGAATCGCTTAAACCCAAGAGCTGGAGGTTGCTGTGAGCTGTAACGCCATGGCACTCTACCCAGGGCAATAAAGGATAAAGTGAGACTCTGTCTCTAAAAAAAAAAAAAAAAAAGGAAAAAGAAAGAAAGAAAAACAAAGCAGTGTAGGTGGCCAAGGTGGGTGGATTTGCTTGAGCTTAGGAGTTGGAGACCACCCTGAGCAAGAGTGAGACCCCATCTCTACTAAAAGTGAAAAAGAAAATAGCCAGCTATTATGGCAGTTGCTTTTAGTCCCAGCTACTTGGGAGCCTGAGGCAAGGGAATTGCTTGAGTCCAAGAGTTTGAGTTTGCTGTGAGCTACATGATGCCATGGCACTCTTCCCAGGGCAACAAAGTGAAACTCTGTCTCAAAAAAAAAAAAAAAAAAGAAAGAAAAGTATAGGGTCCTTGGCACTGTTAAGAGCCAGAATTGCTTCCTGAATGATCCCAAATCCACCAGGTGGTGGCAAAGTGTGATACCTCTTAGTACCTAGGAATTGGTGGATTTGGGGTTTGAACCAGGCCCTACCCTATGAGTTTCTTTGCCTAGGCAGCGAGGGGGCTTGTGCATAATGGCAAGTGTCTCCTGGTGGCCTTACAGCGTCATCTTCAGAGAGCCAGGAAGAGCCAGAAGCCTCAGAGAAACAGAAGAAAGTTCGGCCCATGTACTTGAAGGACTACAAGAGGAAGGTTATTCTGGAGAAAGAAGGGTAAGGAGAGAGTCCACACACCCATCCTCTGGTCCCCAGCCCAGGACAAGAGTTTAGAGTCAGAGGTGGAAAAAAGTCAGTGACCTAACAGAATTTGAAGGAACCCTTATTTATTTATTCTGTACTCCTGCACTACCCAGGCTGGAGTAGCTCACTGTAACCTCAAATTCCTGGTCTTAGGTGATCCTCCTACCTCAGTCTCCCAAGCAGCTGGGACTATGGGGGTATCACCACTAATTTTAAAATATTTTTATAGAAACAAGGTCTATTGCCTAGGCTGGTCTCAAACTCTTGGACTCAAGCAATCCTCCTGCTTCAGCCTCCCAGAGTGCTGGAATTATAGAAGTGAGCTCCTGTGCCCCGCTGAGGGAATCCTTGAGAGTAGGAGCCTCAGTGAACCCACAATCCCCTAACCCTATGGAAATAGGTGGGCCATGGAAAGTATATTCTAAAGATTTCTTCCTTCCCTGCACAGCAAATACATTGATGAGGACAATTCAGATGGGGAAGCTTCTGATCAGAGATTGCAGGTAGGTGGAGTAGAAGCTGGGTAGTAAGATGAGGGGTCCCATATTGGCCTGAGGCCCACATCATTCTCTTTTCTGCAGGAAACCTCATCACAAAGTTACGTGGAAGAACAGAAACAGCTCAAGGAAAGGTAAGGCTGGGCTGTGGTGAATGGCCCATGGGATGGGCCTGGATTCAGATTGAGCTGTCACTTGCTATATACATGACTCAGTTTCCTCATCTGTTAAATGGGCTTAGTAACATCATAGCATTGCTCTGAGCTTGTCAAGAGGAGCACTCAGGGCTTAATAAACTGTGTTAATCTTAGGGTAGAGGGCAGAGCCCAGCTTACCTGTCCTGAGTCTTGTTTTCTCTTGTGGACAGCTTCCGGGCATTTGTGGAGGACAGTGAGGATGAGGATAGTGCTGGGGAAGGTAGCTCTGTGTTGCTTCAGAAACATGCTAAAAATAGTGAAGAGAAGGTAGGTGCTGGGGCCTAGCCAGACTGATGGGGCAGATGGTTGGGGGGAGCCTGGGAGTCCCTCAAACCTTCAGCACTGGCCTTTCCTTAGGCCCAGGAAGAGGCCGACTATATCAAGTGGCTGAAGGGACAGAAAGGGATTCAGAACCCTAAATCCTTGAAGGAACTGGTGAGTTCTCCTACATCATCACTGATGAACTGAGCTGCCTGTTCTGTCCAGGCTTTTTCCAAAAAGCGACCTTTGAGCAGGTAGCCAAGAGCACATGCTCTGAAGATGGGGTATGCCCATCTCTGTACCTCAGTTTCCACATCTCTAAAATGAGGATAATGTTATCCGCTTCAGAGGCTTGCTGTCATGTCCACTTGGTGCCCATGCTCACCCTTCTTCCCTGTCTCCCAATCTATGACCTGGCTCCTGTCACTTCCTTAATCCTCCAGACCCATCTTAAGGAATATTGGAATGACCCAGAGCTGGAGGAAGGGGAGCAATTCCTGAGGGATTATATCCTCAACAAACGCTATGAGGAGGAGGGAGATGAGAATGAAAAAGAAGAGGAAGAGAAGGAGGAGAAAGGGTGAGCTCAGTCTCCCCAGGGCCTGGGCCTGGTGCCCCCTTCCTGACACATGCTCAGCCAATGCCAGCCAGGAGGCAAAAGACATTGTGGGGTTTTTTGTTGTTGTTGCACAGATGGTTGCAAAGTTAGTCTTCTGTGACCACAGAGAGCCACAGATTGCAGACTGTAACCTGTGGAGCCAGATAGGACCACTTCAAATCCTTGCCCTGCTGTTAGACTTCATGCCTCAGTTTCCCTATCTGTACATGAGGAGAATGGCAGTATGTACCTTGCAGCGTTCTTCAGGCCATTATATGAGTTCACACAGCTGTGCCTAGGCATGCAGGAGTGGGGTGCCCCACCTAGCTTTACCCTATCTTGTCCCCAGAGTCACTGGACCCCCAGTCCAGCTATCTGTGGATGATTCCTCTGATGAAGGGGAGCTGTTTCTGAAAAAGCAGGAAGACTTTGAGCACAAGTACAACTTCCGCTTCCAAGAGCCTGACTCAGCCTCGGTGTGTGGCCAGGGCTGGGGAGTACTCAGGCCCTGGGATCCAGGCCTAGTGGAGAGCCCCATGTTATCTCATGCTGCCTTCCTGGGCTCCTTTGCTGCCCTCAGGTCAAGACCTACCCACGTAGCATCACATCCTCTGTTCGGCGCAAGGATGAACGCAGGAAGGAGAAGAGGGAAGAGACTCAGGAGCGGAAGAGGAGGGTGAGTGTGGGGTGGCCAGCCAGGACAGGTCCCCCAGCCTGCCATGAAAGCCCACACTTCCTGCATCCTGGCCCTACCACTCACAGGAGAAAGCAAAGAAGCAAGAGGAGCTCAAACAACTGAAGAACCTGAAGAGGAAGGAGATTCTAGCCAAGTTGGAGAAACTGCGCAAGGTCACAGGCAACTCAACACTGGGCTTTGAGGAGGGAGACCTTGAGGATGACTTTGACCCTGCTCAGCACGACCAGCTCATGCAGGTGCATCCTCTTGGCCTCGCGTAGCCTCAACACCAAGTCCTCAGAAATATGGTTCTGGAATCGGGGATTGTTTCCTGACTGTGTGGCCTCAGAGAAGTAACTTGGCTTCTCTGAGCCTCTTTGTCTATATAGTGAACCTAACTCTAGGCTCTATCTCAGGACTGTGGCCAGGAAAGATAGGATCTATCTGATTTCCACTTGAAAGTTTAGTTGAGGCTCAGGCTTTGGGAAGCCAGGGTCGGAAGATCACTTGAGGCCAGGATTTCAAGATCAGCCTGGGCAACATAACAAGACCCATCTTATGCAAAGAATTTAAAATTTAGCCAGATGTGGTGGTGGTGCCTTCGCTATTTGGTAGGCTGAGGCAAGAGGATCACTTGAGGCCAGGAGTTTGAGGCTGCAATGAGTATGATGACACCACTGCATTCTAACTAGTGACAGTGTGAGACACTGTCCCTTAAAAAAAAAATGGTGGGCGGGGCTGGTCATGGTGGCTCACACCTGTAATCCTGGCACTCTGGGAGGCTAAGGCTGGTGGATTGCCTGAACAAGAGCAAGACCTTGTCTCTAAAAATAGCTGGGCATTGTGGCAGGTGCCTGCGCTTCCAGCTACTTGGGAGGCTGAGGCAAGAGAATCGCTTGAGCCCAAGAGTTTGAGGTTGCTGTGAGCTATGATGACATGGTACTCTACCAAGGGTGACAAAGTGAGACTCTGTCTCAAAAAAAAAAAAAAAAGGAGGGGAGTCGTTGGCATCACAGGTGCTGAGCTCCCAGCTTTTACTCTGCAGAAATGCTTTGGTGATGAGTACTATGGCACTGCAGAGGAGGAGAAGCCACAATTTGAGGAGGAGGAAGGGATTGAAGGTGAGGTCTGCCAGGCACCAGGCTGCAGGTGGGGGCTGGGGCTGCCTGAGGTCTTGCCCAGACCCCAGCTCTCTCTCCTCTCTGGAACCAGATGACTGGAACTGGGACACATGGGATGGACCAGAGCAAGATGGAACATGGAGTCAGCAGGAGCCTCACTGTGAGGACCCCGACTTCAATGTAGGTGCCATGGGTTGGGAGGGATCCCAGGGTACCACAGAAGGTCCCAAAGGCTGCTGGATCTGTCCTGTGCATCCTGGCAGATGGACGCTGACTACGACCTCAGCCAGCAGAAGCATGAGGCGCCCTTGATGGGCAAGAAGAAGCGCAAGTCCCCCTTCGCTGCGGTAGTGGGGCAGGAAAAGCCTATGTTCGACCCTGGTGAGGCCTGTGTGGGTGGGCTGCAGGTGAGCTGGGGTCTTTGCAGGACCTGGCATGCCCTGGCAGCCTGGTTCTGTCCTATGCAGGGGACAAGACGTTTGAGGAGTACCTGAATGACTATTACCGGCTGGACTACGAGGACATCATCGATGACCTGCCCTGTCGCTTCAAGTACCGCAACGTGGTGCCCTGTGACTTTGGGCTCAGCACTGAAGAGGTGGGGCCCTGGGTGGCAGAGGACACTAGGGGTGCCTTATATATAAGAGGAGGCAGAGAGCTGTTTGCCTTCTCAGAGATGCCATAAAATGACAACCTGTTTTATTATCTCAAAAATGGTAGTAATAGGCTAGGTGCCCATAGCTCAGAGGTTAGGGTGTCAGCCACATGCTCTGGGACTGGTGGGTTTGAACTTGGCCTGGGCCTGCTAAACAAACAAAAAATCGCCGGGCATTGTGGCAGGGGCCTGTAGTCCCAGTTACTAGGGAGGCTGGGGCAAGCAAATCACTCGAGCCCAAGAGTTTGAGGTCATTGTGAGCTGTGATGGTACAGCACTCTACAGAGGGCAACAAAGTAAGACTGTCTCAATTAAAAAAAAAAAGCCAGACTCCCAGTACTGTGGGAGGCTGAGGCAGGAGGATTGCTTGAGCTCAGGAGTTCAAGGCTTATCTGAGCAAGAGTGAGACCCTGACTCATGAAAAAAATGGAAAAACCCAGCCAGGCTCCATGGCAAGCACCTGTAATCCCAGCTGCTTTGGAGGCTGAGGCAGCAGGATGCCCATAGCCAGAGTCTGAGGTTGCAGTGAGCTACGACATCATTGCACTCTGCTCAGGGCATAGGGTAGAAAAACAAAAACAAAAACAGGCTCAGCGTCTGCAGCTCAGTGGCTAGGGTGCCAGCCACATAAACTAGAGCTGGTGAGTTTCAATCCAGCCAAACAACAATGACAACTATAACCAAAAAATAGGCAGGCGTTGTGGCAGGCATCTGTAGTCCCAGCTACTCCGGAGACTGAGGCAAGAGAATTACTTAAGCCCAAGAATTTGAGGTTGCTGTGAGCTGTGATGCCACGGCATTCTACTGAGGGCATCATAGTGACACTCTGCCTCAAAAAAACAAACTTCAGAAAATGGTAGTAAGAGGGCGGAGTGCAGTGGCTCATGCCTATAATCCTAACAGTAGGTTAAGGCAGGAGAATTGCTTCAGATCAGGAGTTCAGGACCAGCCTGGACAACATAACGAGACCCCCTTCTCTACAGAAAATTTAAAAAATTACCTGAGCATTGTGGCACACCTGTAGTGCCAGGTAGCAGGGATCCTCAAACTTTTTAAACAGGGGGCCAATTCACTGTCCCTCAGACTGTTGGAGGGCTGGATTATAGTTTAAAAAGAAAAACTATGAACAAATTCCTATGCACACTGCACATATCTTATTTTGAAGTAAAAAAACAAAACAGGAACAAATACAATCACACCGCCTCATGTGGCCCATGGGCCGCAGTTTGAGGACCCCTGCTTGAGTCTAGAGGCTAAGGCAGGGGGATTTTTGAGCCCAGGATTTTGAGGCTGCAGTGAGCTATAATCGTGCTACTGCACTCCAGCATGGCAATAGTGAAACTCCATCTCTTAAAGAACAACTCCTACCTCATGGCTGTAGAGCAGAAGCAAAATCAAACATGCATGCCTCTTTGCATGGTGCCTATTCAGTCATGAGCACCCACTGTCCCTCAGCAATGACAGCTTGACTGTTTTAATGGTCAGTAACAATAACATCCAGTAACATTTATTGAACTAACACCATCCTCATTCACTCAGTCCTAACAACTTTCCAGTAGGTTCTGTGGGGATGCCCACCTCATAAATGAGGAAATTGAGGCCTATAGGTTGGCAACATGAGCTTTATCTGGAGATTAGTCAACCTGGTGCTTGGCAGATTCCTGCTCTGTTCTGAGGCTTTGGGGAACAGCAGTGTACAAGTGAGGAGTCAAGGGTCTTGGGTCTTTTTTTTTTTTTTTTTTTTTTTAATTTTTTTTTTTTGTAGAGACAGAGTCTCACTGTACCGCCCTCGGTAGAGTGCCGTGGCATCACACGGCTCACAGCAACCTCTAACTCTTGGGCTTACGCGATTCTCTTGCCTCAGCCTCCCGAGCAGCTGGGACTACAGGCGCCCGCCACAACGCCCGGCTATTTTTTTGTTGCAGTTTGGCCGGGGCTGGGTTTGAACCCGCCACCCTCGGCATATGGGGCCAGCGCCCTACTCACTGAGCCACAGGCGCCGCCCAGGGTCTTGGGTCTTTAAGCATAATCTGAAGTCCACTGGCTTCTTGGCCATGTGACCTAGGATAAGGATCCCTTCTGGAGTCTTAGTTTCTTCATCTGGTGAGCTCTGCTGGGTGGTGCTGGCATCCATCCTGTTTTGACCAATGAGGTGACAAAGGCTCAGTGGCAGGGCTGCCAGGGAATTACCATCCTTTCCCACACAGATCCTTGCTGCCAATGACAAAGAGCTGAACCGGTGGTGCTCTCTGAAGAAGACCTGCATGTACAGGTGACAGGGCTGGGTCAGGTGCCCTGGGAGGAGGGGTAGGCAAGCACAGCCACCTCCCAGAGCAGCCAGTAACAGGTGTGTCTCTTGGGTGCCTACAGGTCAGAGCAGGAGGAGCTGCAGGACAAGAGAACTTACAGACGGAAGGCTCAGAACTCCTGGAAAAAGCAGCAGATCTTCAAGTCTCTCTGTTCAGAGTAAGCAGCACTGACCAGGGTGGGGGTGGGGGGTGAAGGTGGGCCAGGAGCCTGCCAGAGCCAAATTTGCTCTGGCAGGCCCTTGTTAGTTGACTTTGGGAATGGAGTTTCCTCTGAGACATGGGTTTAAATCCTGGCTGGGCCATAGCTGTGTGACCTTGGGCAAGTCGCTGCCCCCCTCTGGGTCTATTTTTCATCTGTAAGATAAAGTTAAAGATGGTTCTATCTCATCAGGTTGTTGGGGATTGAGTTAACGCCTATAAAGTGATTAAGGTACAGTAAATACCCTATAGGCATTAGCTGTTATCATGATTATGATTGTTATTTCCCACTCTATAAGGCAAGGGTGATAGCTTATTAAGTTTATTTAAAGCTAAATTGAATTAATTTATGTAAATAGCTTAGTGTAGGCTCAAACACAAATACTAGAATTATCAGTATCACAATCCAGCCTTTGAGTTCAGTAGAAAAAATCTTGGCTTTGGGCAGGTGTGGTGGCTCACGCCTGCAATCCCAGCACTTTGGGAGGCCAAGGCAAGAGTATTGCTTGAGCCCAGAAGTTTGAGACCAGCCTAGGAAACATATTGAGACACTATCTCTACAAAAAAATAAGGAAATGAGTAGGCTATGGTGGTGCATGCCTGTATTCCCAGCTACGTGGGAGGCTGCATTATTTGAGCCCAGGAGTTCGAGGCTGCAGTGAGCTATGCTTGTGCCACTGCCCTCCAGCCTGAGCAGCAGAGTGAGACCCCAAGACCTGTCTTCCAAAGAAAAGAAAAAAGAAGAACCCTAGCCGGGCATTGTGGTGGGCACCTATAGTCCCAGCTACTTGGGAGGCTGAGGCAAAAGTATCACCCAAGCCCAGGAGTTGGAGGTTGCTGTGAGTTGTGTGACTCCATGGCACTCTACAGAGGGCGATAAAGTGAGACTGTCTCTACAAAAAAAAAAAAGAAAGAAAGAAAAACCCTGGCTTTAGCATTAGACTCAGTTTGAAACCCACGCAGGCCTCTTAATGTCTGTTGCCACCTCACCACTTTTGCTTAGAAATGGGCCTGGGCTGAGCCCTGACTTTTCTCCCCCCTAGGACAGAGATACCCACAGAAGCCACAAGGAAGCCACAGAGAAACAAAGCTGTCCCTCAGGAGCAGCTACCAGTGCCTGATGTGTCATATGGGAAGCAGCCCCAGCCCAAGAGCCCCCCAGCACAGGAAGAGGACGCCCCTGTGTCACTCACCCAGGAGCCAGCCCCCAAGAAACAGAAGAGGGGCAAGAGGGCAAGGCTGCTGGGCTCTACAGTGACACTTGGTGGGCATGAGTTCAGCTGCCAGAGACTGCAGGCATTTGGGCTCAACCCCAAACGACTGCACTTTCGACAGCTGGGCCGGCAGCGGAGGAAGCAGTAGAGGCCCAAGAGTGGCTCCTAAACAACAGGGAATAGGCAAAGACCCCTGGATGAATGTATCCCCTTCTTTCTGACCAATACTATCTATCTGCCACATGCACCCTCACAACTACCATATGGGCAGACCACTCTGCCCATCCTACAGACAAGGGAACAGGTCCACTTGACAAACTTACCTACATGGCTTGAAAACTTCACCTTGAAACACCTCCTAGACCCCATATTCCCTCAGAATGCTGAGCCAAGCCATAGCCACATTCAAGTCAAACAGCTTTATTCGCATCCCCGGTGGTCATAGTTCCCCTAGGACAGGGACTTCAGGACCAGAAAGGGGCCCAAGCAGTCCAGTGCAAACTACAGTACTTCAGTCAGTGCCTGAGGGTCTACCCCCTCCCTTAATGCCTTGCCAGGAGGGCCTGGCTGGTGGGAGGCAGGTGTACGGGCTCTGTCCTTGGCTGAATGATCCCTGGTCTCCTAGACTGGTTGCAGATGGGCCTGTTTGGGGCTGAGAACAGGAAATCCCATCACTGCCAGAGTTCAAGCTCCCACACCTGGCATGACATAAATAAAAAAATAAATAGTAATGAATCTTTTCCTCCATTTCTTCCTTTTATAAAAACACAAAGTCTTCTGAGCTTGGGCGTTTAGCCTTGAGGAGCCACCCAGAGCGAGGGATCCGCAGCGCTGGCTGGGAGAACTGAGAGCAGAGGTCATCCAGGCTATGGTCTTGAGCATGGCCTTCAGCCAGGGTGAACATGGGATAACGTTCCATGGCCGAGGAGGAGCCGAGGACCTGGTGGGAGGGAGGGCAATGCTCAGCCCCATGCACATTTACTACTCCAGGGTAGGTCAGCCAATTAGCACCTTCTATCCCCTGGCCACTGTGATTGACTCAGTGGTGAGCACGTGGGCCAACCCAGCCAATGAATGACAGCTCTAGGAGTTTTGCTGCGATTACTATAAAAATGTAGTTTCCTTTACAATGAACTAGAAAGGTGGATGCCTGGAAGTGCTGGAGGCCATCTCCTGCCACCACAAGGGTAAAGCTTTGGTCAGAGAGCAAAGCCAAGACAGAAACGGGGCCCAAAATTTGAGCCGCTGGATGCAACTGTCCCCAAGGTACCCTACTCCCTTTTGGAGTCTAATCAGAGCTGGGCTTTTGTAGCCTGCATGTAGGATAATATTGACCTAGTAGTTGGCCTTGGCATTCACTCATGTTCTGAGAGGTGAATATTGATACTTAGCCTGGAAGCAGCATCCCAGGTCTGATGAACTTTAGGCCCATGTTTCTCTTGCCCCAAATCTTGCCTTTGTCCCCCAACCCTCCATTCCTCTTGCTCACCCTGGTCAACTCTGAGCAGAGTGTCTCAAACTCCTTCCTGCCTCCAGCATAGAAGCCCACAGTACAGCTCGGGTCCATCTTGGTGAAGGCCATCTTGCGGGGTATGGTGCAGTGGAAGGACTGGGGCAGACAAAGGTGGCTCAAAGGCTCTGGCCCCTTTCTCATGTCCCCAGCTGTCCCCCTCCCTGGTATCCCAGCTCACCTCCAGAGGGAAGTCAGCCTGGCTGATGTCCACAGTGGGCTGGCAGTAGTGGGGGTCCAAGTACAGCAGGAAGTCATCTGAGGGTGGAGATAGATATGAGTAGGGGTGGGGAAAGAGGAGGAGATGGGGAGGTGGGGAGGAGTTTGAGACACTCTGCCTACCTTGGTAGCCAATGAAGTACAGTGAGTGCCTCGGTTTCCCACCCATGATGCCCAGACATAGTTCCGAACGCAGGAGCTCCTGAAAGGGATAGAGTGCGTGGAATCTGAGGCAGGTGCTCTCAGGAGCCACTCAACAAATGCATAGCAAACACCTACTATGTGGGAACCCAGATCCAGTGGGGCAGCAGTGATCAAGATAAACACTCACATGTGGCTCGGCACCCATGGCTCAGTGGTTAGGGCACCGGCCACATGCTCCAGGGCTGGTGGGTTTGAACCTGGCCTGGGCCTGCTAAACAAACAAAAAATAGCTGGGTGTTGTGGCAGGTGCCTGTAATCCCAGCTAATCAGGAGGCTGAGGCAAAAGAATCGCTTGAGCCCAAGAGTATGAGGTTGCTGTGAGCTATGACACAATAGCACTCTACAGAGGATGACAAAGTGAGACTCTGCCTCAAAAAAGAAAAAAGAAAAGAAAATACCCATATGTGAGCAGTAATTTCTTTTTTTTCGAGACAGAGTCTCAAGCTGTCACCCTGGGTAGAGTGCTGTGGCATCAAAGCTCACAACAACCTCAAACTCTTGGGCTTAAGCGATTCTCTTGCCTTAGCCTCCCAAGTAGCTGGGACTACAGGCACCCATCAAACACCTGCTTATTTTGTTGTTATTGTTGTTACAGTCGTCAGTGTTTTTTAAGCTGGCCTGGGCTGGGTTTGAACCTGCCAGCCTCAGTGAATGTAGCTGGCGCCCTACCCACTGAGCTATGGGCACCGCAGTGAGCAGTAATTTCTTACAAATAGTTGAAGTAGTTATGGCTTGGCACTTGTAGCTCAGCAGCTAGGGTGCCAGTCACATACACTGGGGCTGGTGGATTCAAACCCAGCCCAGGCCTGCCAAACAACAATGATTACTACAACAAAAACATATCTGGGTGTTGTGGCCAGTACCTGTAGTCCCAGCTACTTGGGAGGCTGGGGCAAGAGAGTTGCTTAAGCCCAAGAGTCTGAGGTTGCTGTGAGCAGTGACACCACAGCACTTTTCTGAGGGTGACATAGTTTTGGCAAACTAGGATTTGAAAAGATATATTTGAGGGATAGTATAATCCACGTATGATGGTTCAGAGCAGACTTTGGAGTCAATAGCCTAGAATTAGATTTCCAGCTTCAACAAAGCTCTGTTAGAGCTTCAGGTTTTTTTCCTGGAATAAAATGGGCATGAATTCTGTTTGCCATGACTATCACAACATTGCATATAAAAAGTGCTAAGTAGGCTCGGTGCCTGTGGCTTAAACGGCTAAGGTGCCAGCCACATACACCTGAGCTGGCAGGTTTGAATCCAGCCCAGGCCACCAAACAACAATGACGGCTGCAACCAAAAAATAGCCGGGCGTTGTGGTGGGTGCCTATAGTCCCAGCTACTTTGGAGGCGGAGGCAAGAGAATTGCTTGAGACTAAGAGTTGGAGGTTGCTGTGAGCTGTGATGCCAGGGCACTCTACCCAGGGTGACAGCTTGAGGATCTGTCTCCAGAAAAAAAAAAAGTACTAAGTAAATAGTGGCTGTTATTTATTTATAGATAAGAGTCTCACTATGTCACCTCAGTAGAGTGCCATAGCATCACAGTTCAGAGCAACCTCAAACTCTTGGGCTTAAGTGAGTCTCTTGCCTTAGCCTCCCAAGTAGGTGGGACTACAGGTGCCTGCCACAACGCCCGGCTATTTTTTTGGTTGCAGTTGTCATTATTGTTTAGTAGGCCCAGGCCAGGCTCAAACCCACCAGCTTTGGTGTATGTGACTAGTGCCCTACTCACTAAGCTATGGGTGCCAAGCCAATAGTGGCTGTTATTAACCCTGTGTTTTCTTTTTTTTTTTTTGAGACAGTCTCATTTTGCTACCCCTGGTAGAGTGCTGTGACATCCAAGTAGCTGGAACTATAGGTGCCCGACATAATGCCTGGCTATTTTTAGAGACAGGGTCTCACTCTTGCTCAGGATGGTCTTGAACACGTGACTTCAGGCAATCCACTGGCCTCAGCTTCCCAGAGTGCTAGGATTAGAGGCATGAGCCACCGCCTGGCCCAACCCTGTGTTTTTTGTTTCGTTTTTTTTTAGAGACATAGTCTTATTCTGTCACCCTCGGTAGAGTACTGCTGTGGCATCACAGCTCATACTCCAGTTCCTGGGCTTAGATGAAACTAACATTCTAGCTTGGGAGAGATGACATTATGGAAAAGAATAAAGGAAGGAAGGGACTTTGCAATTTCAAATAGGGGTGTCAGAAGAGGACTCTGTTAAGAGATGACCTGAGGGTGGTGCCTGTGGCTCAAAGGAGTAGGGTGCCGGCCCCATATGCCAGAGGTGGTGGGTTCAAACCCAGCCCTGGCCAAAAACTGCAAAAAAATAAAAATAAAAAATAACCTGAAAGATTTCTTTTGATTATTCTTAGGTTTTTTTTTTTTTTGAGACAGAGTCTCAAGCTGTCACCCTCTGTAGAGCGCTGTAGCGTCATAGCTCACAGCAACCACAAACTCTTGGGCTTAAGTGATTCTCTCTTTTTTTTAGGGACGGTCTCATTTTGTTGCCCTCAGTAGAGTGCCGTAGTGTCACAGCTCACAGCAACCTCCAGGTCTTGGGCTTAGGCGATTCTCTTGCCTCAGCCTCCCAAGTGGCTGGGACTACAGGCACCTGCCACAATGCCCAGCTATTTTTTGTTGCAGTTTGGCTGGGGCCAGGTTCGGACCTACCACCCTCGGTATATGGGACCGGCACCCTACTCAATGGGCCATTGCCACTGCCCTTAAGTGATTCTCTTGCCTCAGCCTCTCAAGTAGCTAGGACTACAGGCACCTGCCACAACACGTGGCTATTTGTTGTTGTTGTCGCAATTGTCATTGTTATAGCTGGCCTGGGCCAGGTGTATGTGGTCAGCACCCCAGTAGCTGAGCTACGGGTGCCACCCTACTCTTAGTTTTTTAAAAGAACCTAAAAGAGCCACTGTGTCTCTGGTGAAAGTAGTGGGAATGGCCAGTGCAAAGGCCCTAAGGCAGAGTGTTCTCAAAATAGTCAGGAGGTCCACTTAGCTAAAGCAGAATGAGTGAGGAGATGAAGTAAAGGGGGTAGGAGGACAAATGCCACACAACCTTGTGGACCATGAGAGAACTTGGGCGTCTCGGGGCTCTGTCTCGCTGCTGTTTGCCTGGTGTACTTTGCTCTGGCTCTTCATTTGCATCTTGGCCCAAGTGGGGCTTTCCTAAGCTCTGCTGCCACCCCCATCTGCCTTTCATTGTATAAGATTTTTCCCTTTACCATTCAAGCTGTAATGCCAATTTGGTTACAGATGCACTGCCTAGCATTCTCCCATTAGAATGTCTGCTTCTAGTGGGTACATTTCACCTCTGACTCCCCAGAAACTGGGACAGGAAGTGGCACAGAGGAGCCATTCCCTAACTATTGAATAAAATGGTGAAGGGAGGAAGGACACATAAACACAGCTCTAAGCCAAGTTTTAAAAGTCTGAAGGGCTGGCCGGGTGCTGACTTACACCTGTACTCCTAGCACTCTAGAAGACTGAGGTGGGTAGACTGCTTGAGCTGAAGAGTTCAGGACCAGCCTGAGAAAGAGCAAGACACCATCTCCATTAAAAATAGAAAAACTGGGCGGCACCTGTGGCTCAGTTGGTAAGGCGCCGGCCCCATATACCGAGGGTGGCGGGTTCAAACCCGGCCACGACTGAATTGCAACCAAAAAAATAGCTGGGCGTTGTGGCAGGCGCCTGTAGTTCCAGCTACTCGGGAGACTGAGGCAAGAGAATCACTTAAGCCCAGGAGTTGGAGGTTGCTGTGAGCTGTGTGATGCCACAGCACTCTACCCAGGGCCATAAGTGAGACTCTGTCTCTACAAAAAAAAAAAAAAAAAAATAGAAAAATTACCCAGGGGTTGTGGCAGGCACATGTAGCCCCAGCTATGTGGGAGGCTGAGGCAGGAGGATGGCTTAAACCCAGGAGTTGAGGTTGCTGTGAGCTAGGCTTATGCCACAGCACTCTAGCCTGGGCAACAGAAGGAGACTCTGTCTCAAAAGAGAAAAAAGAGAATGTCTGGAGGGCTCCCAAGTAGACATGCCATTGAATGTGGCTGAACCTACCTTCACACAGGGCACGTACACAGGATTGAGAGTCTCACCACCCAGTCGCACAGGCACCAGGATGACTACAGACTTCCACTCAGCTGTGGGATCTGGCCTGGCCACCAAGCGGGCCACATCTGCCTTGTACACTGGAACGACAGGGTGGCATCAGGTCACCTACCTGCCTACCCTTCAAGCCCCAGAGTGTGATCCTGTATACCCCAGAAGCCCAATCTTGCACTTGCAACATCTTGGCATTGACCACTGTCATTGTCATCAAAGAAGGTCTTTCCACTGTTCCTCAAATTCCCCTAGATGATCCTAGAACCTCTGGGCAGGTGTAGACATCCCCATTTTACAGGGAGAACAACCTTAGATTTAGACCAAGAGCAAGAGACAGGAACAGTGGAGACCCTTCTCCACAGCTCCTCCCCACTGCCAGGCCAGGATGACCCTCAGGGACTTGGAGCCTTGGTTTACCACTATGGAAATGTGAGCACTGAGCACTGCGCCCTTCAGCTGAGCCCATTTCCTGCTCCCAGAGAAGTGGCCTCAACCATTTCTGGAGACACAATTCTCTGAATATTGAACTTCGTCCCCAAATATCTACAATTTTGTGTAAAAATTCAGAGGTGTGAGTGGCACCTGTGGCTCAGTCGGTAAGGCGCCGGCCCCATATACCAAGGGTGACGGGTTCAAACCCGGCCCCGGCCAAACTGCAACCAAAAAAAAATAGCCGGGCATTGTGGTGGGCGCCTGTAGTCCCAGCTACTCGGGAGGCTGAGGCAAGAGACTCGCTTAAGCCCAGAAGTTGGAGGTTGCTGTGGAGCTGTGTGAGGCCACGGCACTCTACCGAGGGCCATAAAGTGAGACTCTGTTTCTACAAAAAAAAAAAAAAAAAAATTCAGAGGTGTTATAGATTTCCTGACAGTAATCCATGGAAATTCCCATTGATTAAGACCCTTTCTAGAGATGAGCCTGAGCGAGAGCAAGACCCCATCACTACTAAAAATAGGAAAACTAGCTGGGCGTTGTGGTGGGTACCTGTAGTCCCAACTACTCAGGGAGGTGAGGCAAGAGGATTGCTCAAGCCCAAGAGTCCACAGCACTCTACCCAGGGTGACAGAGTGAAACTCTGCCTCAAAAACAAAAACAAACAACAAAGACCCTTTACAAATGGGAACTTATGGGTAGTTGGGAATAATAATAATAGCTAATATTTAGTGAACACCTACTATGTGGCAAGTGCTGCTGTAGGCTTTAACTTGTATTATTGATTCATTTAATCAACACAACCACTCTATGAGGCAAAGACCAGACTTTCATTCATGTTAGAAGTATTTCTGAGGCAGTGATTGGCTCAGAGTGAGACCCTCATGGTTCCCAGACCCTTACCTGTGCAGTCCTGAGAAACATATACCACCAAGTGGGTGACCTCAGAGCAGCTCTCCACAGCTTTCCTGGGGATGAGAGGAAAGCCTGAGTTCCTGGGAGTACCTGGCAGCTCCCATGTTCCCTGTAGCAGCCCTCACCTGAGGATGTGTGCCACTACTGATGGCCCATACCAGTCACCAGCCTTCTTGCCTGAGCTCTGCCCAAGCTCCACAAGCCGGTGTAGGCTGAAGGGAGCCTGGGGGTGGTCAGCAAACCAGGACACAATCTGCCGGTGCTGGTGTTCCTGCTCCAGTTCAGGAGTGCCCTGGGCCCACCGTGGTGGCATCCAGTGGGCAGGCCCATGGTATTGGCTGGGAGAGGCCGACCCTGACAGCTCAGGGGGACCCAGGCCTCTGCCCTCAGCCCATGTCCAGTCTGGTAGGGATGAAGTACAAAGTCAAACAGTGCTAGTATGTGTGTGGGGCACAGTTCTCATTTATGTCTCCATTGTACACAATTCTAATGTTCTAGAACCCCAAGATTAACTATAATTTGCACATTCCTGAAACTCTTATTTTATAAACTCTCACTCCCCTACCCCAATTACTCAACACACAATTCCAACATGACTTTGAACTTTGTTTAAAAAAATTTTTTTTTGTTTTTTTTTTGAGACAGAATCTCACTTTCTTGCCCCTGGTAGAATGCCTCTTGAGCTCACTCTTGGGCTTGAGAAATCTTCTTCCCTCAGCCTTCCAAGTGGCTAAGACATGCCCTCCACAAAGCCCGGCTATTCTTAGAGATGGGGTCTCACTCTTGCTCAAGCTGGTCTTGAACTCCTAAACTCAAGCAATCCACCTGCCTAGGCCTCCCAGAGTGCTAGGATTACAGGCATGAGCCTCCATCCCTGCCTGTTTACAAACAATTCAAACTGCTGACACCTGGTCAGCCCTGTGCTCCTAATGCACCCCTTCTACTCCCCAGTATCACTCACCTCTGGGCAGGAAATGCAGTAACAGGCCCTGAGCCAGCATCATCTGACCACTGCGTAACATGCACCCCCAGCCACAGTCTGAGGTCAGGCAGCCCCCAGGTAGGGGTGGGAAGTCTCTGCGATATGTGAACCATAGGCGAGACACAAAGTCCCGCTGGAAACGCTGGATGTCACCTACAAAAGCGGCCTATCAGCTGTCAACAGGGACACTCCCCAAACCCCCCCCACCACCACCACCACCAGCTCACCCTCGCCCTGGAAACGGTAGCGGCGGCCACAGAGGTGAATGCTGGAGATCTTGCTAAAGCTGGTCCGGCTTTTAACTGTCCAACCTGAGGAGACGTACCCAGGGGATGAAGCACTTGCTTCTGTGAAAGGGCATGATCCTGCTTCCTATCTTAAGGGTAGCCCTGGGGCATCTGTGCGATATCCCTCTAACTAGGGAGGTGGGGTCTCTGGACAGATACCGAGTGTCTACCATGCATTCAAGATGAATTAAGGCCATTCTAATTATTGTACCCATATTACAGAGAGAGTAAAAAATGGAGGGGTCTGGGCGGCGCCTATGGCTCAAAGGAGTAGGGCACTGGTCCCATATGCCGGAGGTAGTGGTTCAAACCCAGCCCCAGCCAGAAACTGCAAAACAAACAAACAAAAAAAAATGGAGGTGTCTGGAAAGCAAAGGATCTTGCCCAAGGTTACCGGGGAGATGGGCGGGGCTTGAAAACACACCCTGTTCAACCTGCCACAGGTCCACTCTGGGTCGGGTAGGGCGGGGGACCCACTGGTGACTCACAGGAAGGGAACATGGTGAAAAAACCAGCAGTTACAGGGTCTGATTCCCCTTAAACCCTTTTCCTCCCAGTGACTTCTAAGCCCCCTTCTCACCGTACTTCACATTGTTCCAGGCAGTCAGGAACTTGGCCTTGAACTTGTCCACTTCGTCCGGCTCACCGGGAGAGGCCCCAGACGAGCCAAGAGCCGGGACACTGTCTCCGGAGGGTCCGAGGCCGTTGGGATCCGGAACCCGGGGGCCCCGCGGCCTGCGGGCCTCGGGCCGGCGTGAGTCCTCGGGGCTCCCGCTCCCGTACTGCGCGGCGGCGGGCGACACCGAGTTCATGGGCGCGCCGGGGGGGCACAACGAGGACCCCGGGGGCTGCGACCGCCGCGGCCCAAGGCGCCCCGCGACTGGGACACTAAGGGCTCTAAGAAGGCGCTACTCGGACCCCGGCCCCGGTGTCCTGCGCCCTGCGCAGGCTGCAGCCGCAGGCGAAGAGGCTGCCGCCATCTTAGCGGCCCAGGCCCCACAGTGAAGCAGGGGGCGTGGCCTTGACGGACGCCCCGCCCATGCCCCGCTCCCAGAAGTCCAGTGCCCAGATCCCCGGTCGCTGCGTGGAATCTCTACTCCCTCCGCCTCCTCGCGGGTCCCCACGCCCTCCTTATCTCACCGCCAGGAGCGTTGAGAAAGCATGCAGATCCGAATCGCAAGCGCCACAGCCGAGAAGCAACGTCCCGGAAACGCCCCCTCCAAGGTCCTGGGACGGACTGCCTGCCTGGCGTGTGCTCAGGTTGAATGTGTACCTACCTGCCCACGTCCCTCCAAGAGTTGCCGACCAATAATCCGCCTTGTCTTGGGGCCTAATTAGCTGAGTGTGACCTCCACCAGGGGCAAAATACGCCTCAATTATCTCTTGTGTAAAACAGAGCTCCAATACACCCAATGATATAGATGACATTTCAATTGTTTTGGGTTTTTTTGCAGATTTTGGCCAGGGCTGGGTTTGAACCCACCATCTCCGGAACATGGGGCTAGCGCCCTACCCCTTTGAGCCACAAGAGCCGCTCTTAGATGACATTTCATATCACCTATACCCAGAGAAAGAATCCAAAACAAACAAACAAAAAAAAAAGAAATAGAGTTTAGCTTTGTTGCTTAGGCTGAAGTGCAGCGGTTGTCATTATAGTTTACTGCAGCCTGAAACTCCTGGCCTAAGCAGTTCTCCTGCCTCAGATCCTTGAGTAGCCGGGACTACAGAAAAAAAAAATAATTAGTGGCAGGACGCGGTGACTCACGCCAGTAATCCTAGTAGCACTCTGGGAGGCAGAGCAGGGTGGATTGCCTGAGCTCGCGAGTTCGAGACCAGCCTGAGCCAGAGCGAGACCTCGTCTCTAAAACTAGCTGGGCGTTGTGGAGGGTGCCTGTAGTCCCAGCTACTTAGGAAGCTGAGGCAAAAGAATCGCTTAGGCCCAAGAGTTTGAGGTTGCTATCAGCTGTGACCCCACGTCTCTTTATCAGGGGCAACCAAGTGAGACTCTGCCTAAAAAAAAGAAAAAAATTAATGTGTCTAACTTATAAAGATGTAGGAGGATGAGCTGACTTCTTCTGTATAAAGTCCTTAGAATGGCATTTGAAGAACAGTTAGGGCAGGGCTGTCCAATCTTCCTTTTCCCTGTTCTGCATTGGAAGACTATGAGTTGTCTTGGGCTACACAGTAAATACACAAGCACAAACGAAAGCAGTTTCAAAAAGAAAGGTCTCTTCATACTTTTAATAATATCTTTTTATTTTTATTTTTTTGAGACAGAGCCTCAAGCTGTCACCCTGGGTAGAGTGCCGTGGCATATCAGCTCACAGCAACCGCCAACTCCTGGGCTCAAGCAATTCTTCTGCCTCCACCTCCCAAGTAGCTGGGATTACAGGCGCCTGCCACAACGCCCGGCTATTTTTTTTTTTTTTTTTTTTGGTTGCAGCCATCATTGTTGTTTGGGGGACCCAGGCTGGATTCGAACCTGCCAGCTCAGGTGTATGTGGCTGGCGCCTTAACTGCTTGAGCCACGCCTGGCTATTTTGTTGCAGTTGCCAATGTTGTTTAGTTGGCCTGGGCCAGTTTTGAACCCGTCAGCCTTGGTGTATGTGGTGGGGCCTGTGGCTCAGTGAGTAGGGTGCCGACCCCATATACGGAGGATGGTGGGTCCAAACCCAGCTCTGGCCAAATTGCAACAAAAAAATAGCCGGGCATTGTGGCAGGTGCCTGTAGTCCCAGCTACTCGGGCGGCTGAGGCAAGAGAATCGCCTAAACCCAGGAGTTGGAGGTTGCTGTGAGCTGTGATGCCATGGCACACTACAGAGGGTGATAAAGTGAGATTCTGTCTCTACAAAAAAATTAAAAAAAAAAAAAAGATAATCTGGCCGCACCTGTGGCTCAGTCAGTGGGGCACTGGCCCCATATACAGAGGGTGGCGGGATCAGACCCTGCCCCGGCCGAACTGCAACAAAAAAAATAGCCGGGTGTTGTGGCCGGCGCCTGTAGTCCCAGCTACTTGGGAGGCTGAGGCAAGAGAATCGCTTAGGCCCAGGAGTTGGAGGTTGCTGTGAGCTGTGTGATGCCATGGCCCTCTACCTAGGGCCATGGAGTAAAACTCTGTCTCTGCAAAAAAAAAAAAAAAAGATAATCTGATATACAAAATTTATATGAGGCCAGGCAACATGACTCATGCCTATAATCCTAGCACTTAGGTAGGTGAAGGCAGGAGGGTTGCTTGGGCTCAGGAGATTGAGAGCAGCCTGAGCAAGAGTGAGACCCTGGCTCTATTAAATATAGAAAAAGTATCCAGGTGTTGTGGAGGGCTCCTATAGTCCCTGCTAATCTTGTACTCATACTCAGTAGGCTGAGGCAGGAGGATCACCTGAATCCAAACAAACAAACAAATATATATGTATATATATATTTTTTAATATGTACACATATCTCTCTTTTTTTCTTTTTGAGACAGAGGCTCAAGCTATCTCCCTGGTTAGAGTGCTATGGCGTCACAGCTCACAGCAACCTCCAACTCCTGGGCTTAAGTGATTCTCTTGCCTCAGCCTCCCAAGTAGCTGGGACTATAAGCACCCACCACAATGCCTGGCTAGTTTTTGGTTGTAGTTGTCATTGTTTGGCAGGCCCGGGCTGAATTCAAACCCGCCAGCTCTGGTGTATGTGGCTGGCGCCTTAGCCGTTTGAGCTACAGGTGCCATCCTATGTACACATATCTTTATTACCTGTGTTTTCATCACCTCATGGGTTGGACACACAGGTCAGGGGTATATTTGTCTATGGATATCACTGCTGTGTCCCCAGTACTCAGCATGTAGGCTGGCACGCAGTAAGTGCTCACCCCCACAGCAGTTGTGACAACCAACTTATGGAATGGACAGAGAATTTTAGAATGTGGGGAGGAAGAGGCACAGGAGGATCCTTAGGACATCTCAAGGGGGAAGAAGGCATATTGGGTCAGAAGTTCCTCTGTGGTCACATAAAAGAAGAAAAGGTGCCAAAGCAAAAGACACAAAGGGGCAGAGCATAAGAGGACAAAATCTGGGGACTTAGAGGCTAGTTTCAGGGCTCATGGAACAGTGAGATGGGGCCAGGGACAGCTGGGCTGTGGAGGCCTCAAGTGACCCCCTTAAGTTAGATCTGGTGTCTGACCCACACAGTGGCCACAGCTGATTCCTCCCTCCAGGGATGGGTCTGGATCCCTCACCTTCTATCTTTCCCCATTAGTACAGTTGCAACGTCAGTGCTTTACCTTGGACTCCATCCCCAACCCATGTTCTACCCACCACCTGTGTTTCTCCCTGGCACATCCCCAGACTCCCCAGGCTTGATGGGTCCCAAATTGATCTTGCAATTAACCATACTGCTTTTCATCCTGTGCCCTTGGCCCTCAAGAGGCCAGCCTGGCAACTCCACTCTCCACCAACTAATAGTCTCTACACTAATTATCCGTATATCCTCAAAGCAATATCATAGTTGTGGCCACCCAGGCTGACTTTGTGGCCAGGTGGCTTGGAAAAGTGACCTCACCTCTCTAGCATGTTTCCCCATGCATTAAAAACTCAGAAAACTGGGCAGCATCCATAGCTCAGTGGGTGGGGCGCCAGCCATATACACCAAGGCTGGCGGTTTCCAACCCAGCCCAGGCTAGCTAAAACAACAATGACAACTGCAACAAAAAAATAGCCAGAAGTTGTGGTGGGAGCCTGTAGTCCCAGCCACTTGGAAGGTTGAGGCAAGAGAATCGCTTAAGCGCAAGAGTTGGAAGTTGCTGTGAGCTATGATGCCACGCACTTTATCAAGGGTGACAGCTTGAGACTGTCTCAAAGTGAATAAATAAATACAAAATAAAACAGAACTCAGAAAACTGGGCTGGGTGTAGTGCCTATAATCCTACCATTCTGTAAGGCTGAGGTTGGATGATTGCTTGAGCTCAGGAGTTGGCGACCAGCCTCAGAAAGAGCAAGACTACATTTCTAGAAAAAAATAGAATAATTTTTCTAGCCAGGTATTGCACACCTATAGTCCCAGGTACTTGAGAAACTGAGGCAAGAGGATCACTTGAACCCAGGAGTTTGAGGTTGCCTTGAGCTATGGTAACCACACTCTGTCTCAAAAAAAAGAGAGAGAAAGAGAGAGAGACTCAGACAAGCACCTGATAAAAAACACGGACAATGGGGCGGCGCCTGTGGCTCAGTCAGTAAGGCGCCGGCCCCATATAACGAGGGTGGCGGGTTCAAACCGGCCCCGGCCAAACTGCAACCAAAAAAAACTAGCCCGGCGTTGTGGCGGGCGCCTGTAGTCCCAGCTACTCAGGAGGCTGAGGCAAGAGAATAGCTTAAGCCCAGGAGTTGGAGGTTGCTGTGAGCTGTGTGAGGCCACGGCACTCTACCAAGGGCCATAAAGTGAGACTCTGTCTCTACAAAAAAAACCCACGGACAATGGCTCGGCACCAGCCAAGGTTGGCTGGTTCAAACCTGGCCCAGGGCAGCTAATAGGCAATGACAACTGCAACCCATTGTGGCGGGTGCCTGTAGTCCCAGCTACTTGGGAGGCTGAGGCAAGAGAATCACTTAAGCCCAAGAGTTGGAGGTTGCTGATGCCACAATACTCTACCGAGGGCGACATAGTGAGATTCTATCTAAAATAATAGTAATAATAATAATAATGGACCAAAGATTTGAACAAGCCAGATGCGGTGGCTCACACCTGTAATCCTAACACTTCAGGAGGTCAAGGCAGGTGATTCGCTTGAGCTCAGGAGTTCAAGACCAGCCTCAGGAAGAGCAAGACCCTGTCTCTACTCTAAATAGAAAAACTAGCCGGTTGTTGTGGCAGGCACCTGTAGTCCCAGCTTCTCTGTGAGGCTGAGGCTGGGGGATCACTTGAGCCCAGGAGTTTGAGGTTGCTGTGAGCTATGACAACACAGCACTCTACCCAGGATGACAGAGTGAGATTTTGTCTCAAAATAAGTAAATAAATAAAGGATTTAAACAGACCGTTCACCACAGAAGGTAAATAGATGCCAAGTAAGCACCAGAAAGCATTCTCAATGTCATTAGCCATCAAGACACTGCAAAAATAACACCAGATAACCCTACAAATCTTCTAGAACCAATAGCATGAAAAAGGCTGACTTTACTAAGAATTATCAAAGACATACATAAACTGGAACTTCTAGTAAGTACAGCTTTTTGTATACCACATATGCCTCAGTAAAGTTGGAAAAACCAAATAAGTGAGGACATTAGGGCACCAAGCCAAAATTGTACTTGGACATGAATTCCTGGGCTCACATGATACCTCTGGCTTCCACTGCCCTCCCTAACGGCTGATCTGCAGGCTCATACCACTTCGCCCAGCTCACACGCATATTAATTTGGACTAGACATGTTTATTTATTTATTTATTTATTTTTGTTTTTTGGCCGGGTCTAGGTTTGAACCTGCCACCTCCGATATATGGGACTGGTGCCCTACTCCTTGAGCCACAGGCACCACCCGACTAAACATGTTTAAAGTGATCAAAAACCACATGTGGCCAGTGGCTACTGTTTTGGACAGTGTGTGAAAAATAAGATCACCCAGATCAACATATGAGACGTTACAAAATTCAGTGTTGGGATTTTCTCCTGGTGACTGTATTATGGTGTCTGCACATAAATTTTTTCATTGCCCTCTCAAGAATTCCAAAAATATTTCCGTGTGTCTCCACCCAGCTCCCATGCCCCTTAGTGAAATAAATCACGCTCTGGAAATCAATCCCACCCAGGCCAAGCAGTTGGTAGAATAAATTACAGTCTTGATGAACACATAAGTAAATACACTGATAGGCGCTTTCTCATGATAGATCACTTTTCTTGTCAAACTTCCTCTGCTTCCTTGTTCCATCCTGTCTTGTTTCTCACACATCCGTTACAGCCTGGTTTGTTGGAAAGAAAGCTCTAGAAATGAGCTCTGCTTATTGTTGCCTTTTTGACAAAAAGATACAAAACTCTTCTTTCAATCAAACAATGTATCCTGAGTATGTATATTATGTACGTACTAGATACTATGCTTGATGCCAAATACAGATACTGTTGCCTCCTCTTGGGGGTTTTTGGAGTGGATTGGAGAAGATAGGTAATGAACTTATTACACAAATATGTACACAGTAAGAATTATAATAATGATCATGTAGGAAAATAAAAGCTTACAATAGGAGGATATAATCTAGTTTAGGGAGCTGTGATCCAGGAAGACTTCCCTGCAGAAGCCACATTTGAGTTAGTTTCTGTATTCATCAGAATAGGTCAAGGTTTGCTGCAGGAATAAACAAGTTCAAAGCTCAGTGGTTTAACACAACCAAAGATTATTTCTTGGGTGGCGCCTGTGGCTCAGTGGGTACCAAGGGTGGCAGGTTCAAACCTGGCAAAAAAAATAGCCGGTGTTGTGGTGGGCACCTGTAGTCCCAGCTACTCGGGAGGCTGAGGCAAGAGAGTTGCCTAAGCCCAGGAGTTGGAGGTTGCTGTGAACTGTGATGCTATGGCACTGTGACAAAATGAGACTCTGTCTCTAAATAAATAAATATTAAAAAAAAAAAAAGATTATTTCTCCCTCATGTTACTCATCCTACATGCACTGGCAGGAGCTCAGTTCCACACGGTCATGCAGGAGCCCAGGCTAATGAGGTTTCTACCATCACGTGGCTGCACTATCTGGAACTCGATATCTTAGTTGCCACAGAGGAAGAAGAGGGAGACTGCAGAAACATATATGGGTTTTTAATTTAATTAAAAATTTATTTATTTTTTGTTGTTGTTTTTAAGACAGAGTCTCACTATGTCACCCTCAGTAGTGTATCATACCATCATAACTCACAACAACCTCAAACTCTTGGGTTTAAGTGAGGTTGTTAAAGACAAGGTTGTCTCTTGCCTCAGCTCCCAAGTAGCTGGGACTAGAGTCGCCCACCACACTCCTGGCTATTTTTTTGTTGCAGTTGTCATTGTTGTTTAGCAGGCCCAGGCTGGGTTCACACTAGGCTGCTAGCCTGGGTGTATTTGGCTGGCGCCCTAACCACTGTGCACAAGCGCTGAGCCCATGTATGGGTTTTTTAATGCTTGTGCTCAAAAGCAACTAATATACAGAGTGATATATGTCATCTCTATTACTATTGCAATGGCAAAAATTAGTCAAGGAATATCTAACAGCAAAGGATTGTTTTTCATTCAATGGATAGTGGTCTACACTAGAAATGGAATTTAAGGGATGAGTGGGGATTAGCCAGAAAAAAAAAAGGAAGTCAATGTATTCCTGTCAGAACAAATAGCATGCTCAAAGACACTGGAAGCAAAGAGAAAATAGGGTCCGTGGAGTTCAAAATTCTGCCAGAAAGGAATTTTCAACCCAGAGCACTATTTCCAGCTAAACTATTGATCAACTGTAAGGAGCAAGTAAAGACATTTCAAAACATGAAAGAAGGATGAGTGAGGTGTAATCCCAGAGCTTTGAGAGGCAGAAATAGGAGGATTGCTTGAGGCTAAGAGTTTTATTTATTTATTTATTTTTAAGCCTGTAATCCTAGCACTCTGGGAGGTCGGGGGCGGGTTGGGGGGGAGGGGGGGTATTTCTTGAGCTCAGGAGTTTGAGACCAGGCTGAGCAAAAGCAAGAACCTGTCTCTACTAAAAATAGAAAAACTGAGGCAAGAGGATCACTTGGCAAATCCATAGAAACAGAAAGCAAATTAGTGGTTCCAGGGGCTGGGAGTAGGGAGAATAAGACTGATTGCTAATTAGTATGGGATATGATATGGGGCTGATTAAAATGTTCTAAAATTAGATTGTGGTGATGGTTGTACAATTCTGTGAATACACTAAAACCCACAGAATTGTGTACTTTGAATGTGTGGATTTTTTTTTCTATTGTTAAATCATAGCTGTGTACATCAGTGCAATCAAGGGATACAATGTGCTGGTTTCATATACAATCTGAAATATTCTAATCAAACTGTTCAACGTAGCCTTATGGCATTTTCTTAGTTATTGTATGTAGACATTTGTATTCTGCCTTTAGTAAGTTTTGCCTGTACCCATTCTAAGATGCACCCGTAGATGTGGCCCCACCCATTACCCTCCCTCCACCTTAACCTCCCCCCTCCCCTCCCCTTCCTTGGCCCTTTCCTCATAGTCTTGCGCTATAGTTGGGTTATATAGGCTTCATGTGAAAGCTATAATTCAGCTTTGAATGTGTGAATTTTATGGTATGTGAATTACAGCTCAATAAAGCTGTTAAAAAATTAGTAATGTTTGACATTTATCGAGTGGTTAACTTTGGGCCAGGCAACATGCTGCACTTTTTATACCAATGATTGCAGTCCTACCCACAAAATCACTGTGAGAAAGAAAAGAACTTTCACATCTTCATTTGCAGGTAGGGAGAATGAGATCAGGAGAATGAGGTTAAGTTCATGGTCACACATTGAAGAGGTGGGTAGACCCCAGAGGCCTGGCATTCAAGGCCTTTCTTTTCTTTTTTTTGAGACAGAGTCTCACTATATTGCCCTCAGTAGAGTTCCGTAGCATCACAGCTCACAGCAACTTCAAACTCTTGGGCTTAAGCGATTCTCCTGCCTCAGCCTTCCAAGTAGCTGGAACTACAGGCGCCCTCCACAACACCTGGCTATTTTTTTGTTGCAGTTGTCATTATTGGTTAGCTGGCCCAGGCCGGGTTCGAACTTGCCAGCCTTGGTGCATGTGGCCAGCACTGTAACCACTGTGCTATAGGCACCAAGCCTCTTTTTTTTTCAAGGCCTTTCAGGTATGGAACTTGTCCCCACCCCTTATCCTAAGCCAAGTTAAAGGCCAATTGAACTGACTTAAGTTTCTTCAATTCACACATTCTTTCCAGCCTCCAGTTCTTTGTACATGCCCTAGCCTTGGAATCAGTCATTTCTCCAAGGGGACCTGGTTCTTCATATTGGAAAATGGTAGTTAGATAGCAAGATCTAGGCTCAGAGGCTAGGCTGTAGGCCACATACACCAGGGATGGTGGGTTCGAACCCAGCCCAGGCATGCCAAACAATAATGACAACTACAACAAAAACATAGCTAGGTATTGTGGCGGGCACCTGTAGTCCCAGCTACTCAAGAGGCTGAGGCAAAGAATCGCCTAAGCCCATGAGTTGGAGGTTGCTGTGAGCTGTGACGCCTTGGCACTCTACTGAGGGCTACAAAGTGAGACTCTGTCTCAAAAAAAAAAAAAAAAGAAAAAGAGAAAGAAATCAAGATCTAGTTGCTCAGGGCATTCATCACTGTGAGGGTGTTATTGCTTATGTACCCTCAGAAGACAGGGTAAGTGTGTGTGTGCTAACTCATGCATATACTCATATCTATATTGATTTTCTTATCTGTTAAGATAAACATGAGTGCTTACTGATAATCCCCTTACATGCCTTATTTGTAATTTATTTCTCCAACAGCATGAACCTTGGCTGTCAATATCTATAACATGCGTATTTATTTGTTCAACCCTAGCATGAACTATTTTCAGAATTGTTATCCTGTACTCCCATGAGAAAAAAATTTACTGTCTGGAGTAATGTGTCTCTGTCTAGTTCAGACAACTGTTGGAAGGAGAAAACTGACCTGGACAAACAAACTTTGTGTGTATGTATAAACTCGAGGTGGCCCTCTGACCTCCAGTCTGAGACCCCCCCAAATCCTGACTGCTCTGGCCTCCAGTGTGGGCAAGTTCCCTATGACCATATTTAAGTCTCAGGACTGTGGGGAAGGGTGTGGGGAGGGTGGGAATGGGAAGCCCTGCAGTAGTCCTCTGACTCTGAGTGGATCGGGGTCTGAGGGGACCACAGAGACATTTTGTTCTCTTGGAGGCACAGACCTGGCTCAGCGAGAATGGGCACTGGGTGGGGTGGCCCCTGTGGGCAAGGGCCCTAGCAGCAGAACCAGCTGGGCAGGTGTGCCAGTCCAGGCATGCCTCAGATGGGCAGGCTGCTGCAGGCTACAGCAGGGGTGCAGAGGCCAGGGGTGCCCTGCACCTGGAAAGAGGCCTGGATTTTCCTGTGGGGGGGGGCTGGGTGGGAGTAGGCATGGGGTGCAGTGCTCAAGGTGGTGCCAGGTTCAGGGTGGTGGTAATGCAGCCTGACCTGGATGTCCTCCTAATTCCTTTCAGGGATAGAGTGGTAGACAACTAGTATCTGCACTAACATTTATTGAGCTCTCACTGTATGCCCTGCCTCTTCTAAACCACTCCTTTCACCCTCAGCAACAGCCCTGGGAGTGGGTGTGGTTATTATTTCCATTTTACAGATGAGGCCATTAAGTCTCAGAGGGGGCATTAGTAGTAGCCCAGAGTCCTAGACCATAAAGTGAGTGAGCCTGGCTCTAGATTCTGAGCCCTTAACTTTTACATATCTGGGCAGAGGGAGAGACAGAAGACATATGATAGGCCAGATGAATGAACAAATAATCTGATTTCAGACAATGCCAAATACCATTTGAGATTGGGAAGGAGGAAGGAATTACTCCTTGACGAACATACAATGTATATTCCTATTCGACTGTTACCCTCCAATAAATACACTCACTTCCTGTGCAAAAAAAAAAAGAGAGATTAGGGAAGAGGACAGATCAGGGAAGACCTCTCTGAGGAGGTGACTGGCTGGGGAGTGGGGAAAAGAGTTCCTGGCAAGTTTAAAGGTCAAATGCATACTGAACAGGGACCAGCCCTGTGAGGCTAGAGCAGAATGGGAGTGGGGGAGAGCACCAAGGTAAGTGTAAGTAAGGAAAAGAGACAGATGTGCAGGGCCTTCTGGCCAAGCTGAATACTCGAGTGCTTACTCGCATAGGGAGCCATGAGAGAGTTTGGAGCTGGGCAGGGACATGATCTAAGTTGAGTTGTTTTTTTTTTTTTTGTTTGTTTTGTTTTGTTTTTTGGAGGTAGAGTCTCACTCTGTTGCCCTGAGTAGCTTACCATTATGATTGACTAGTTTTTCTTTTTTTTTTGAGACAGAGACTCAGTCACCCTGGAGTTGAGTGCTTGGGCCTCATAGCTCACTGCAACCTCAAACTCTTTGACTCAAGCAATCCTCTTGCCTCAAACTCCTGAGTAGCTGGGACTATAGGTGCTTGCCACAATGCCTGGCTAGTTATTCAATTTTTGGTAGAGACAGGGATTCACTTTGCTCAGGCTGGTTTTGAATTCCTAAGCTCAGATGATCTATCCATCTTGGCTTCCCAGAGTGCTAGGATTACTAGTGTGAGGCATGGTACCCATTCTAGTTTTTCCATTTTTAGTAGAGATGGGGGTCTCACTTTTGCTCAGGCTGGTCTTGAATTCCTGAGCTCAAGCAATCCTCCCGCCTCAGCCCCCCAGAGTGCTAAGATTATAGGGAAGAGAGTCACCATGCCTGGTCATTTTTGTTTTGTTTTGTTTGTTTTTGTTTTTGGAGACAGAGTCTCACTCTGGCAACCTGACTAGAGTGCTGACTAGAGTGACATTATAGGTCACAGCAACCTCAAGTTCTTGGGCTTAAATGATCCTTTTGCCTCCATTTTTCTATTTTTAGTAGAGATGGGGTCTCTCTTGCTCAGGCTGGTATTGAACTCCTGAGCTCAAGTGATCCACCCACCTAGGCCTCCCAGAGTGCTAGGATTACAGGCATGAGTCACTGTTCCTAGCCTGTTCTGTTTTGTTTTTGAGATACAGTCTAGCTCTGTGGCCTCACCTTGGATAGAGTGCAGTAGCTTCATCATAGCTCACAGCAACCTTAAACTCCTGGGCTCAAGCAATCCTCCTGGTTCAGCCACCAGGAAGCTGGGAATACAGGTGGTCACCAGGACACCTGGCAAAGTTTTTTATTTTTAGTAGAGATGGGTTCTCCACTGTTGCTCAGGCTGTGATCTGAGTTGTAAGAACTGTGGCCACGGGCAGGGCGGCACCTGTGGCTCAGTGCCTCGGGCGCCGGCTCCATATATGGAGGGTAGTGGGGTTGAACTCCACCTCAGCCAAAACTGCAACAAAAAAATAGCCAGGTGTTGTGGCTGGCAGCTGTAGTCCCATCTACTCAGGAGGTTGCTGTGATGTCACGGCATTCTACCAAGGGCGATAAAGTGAGACTCTGTCCCTGAAAAAAGAAAGAAAGAAGGAAAAGAAAAGAAAGAAAGAACTGTGGCCTCCAGAGTGGAGTGGCAGTGAGGGGTGGAAGCATGAATTTTCCAGTCTTGGGGACTTCTGACATCTGTGGGAAATGTGGGAACCCGAGTCCTCGGGGTGCTCATATGTGGGAAAGAGGCACAGGAGGGAGTAGGAGAGGGGGGTGCTGGGCTCTGGACCAGTAGGGGCTGGAAGAGCACCATTTGCTGGAGGTGAGAATGTGACCTGGAGGTGTGAAGGGGCCACCTCCCGACCCTGAGGTGGAGCTTCCCCTTTGCAGAAGGTCATTTATGGAGCACCTGCTGGGTGCCAGGGGTGGTCCTGCTGTGTTGGAGGATCTTCAGGGCTCACATCCCATAGGGCACCTGGGAGGCTTGGCCTTCAGGTTGTGGGGAAACCCGGCCACGAAGGGTTAACGCTCTTACCGCTGCTGCCTGCGCGCTGCTTTAATTGGTCAGAGCAGGCAGGAGAAGTTCTGCGCACCCCGTGAACCTTGGGGGCGAGAGCCGGAATCTCCTAGGGGCCACAAGGTGGCGTGGGGTGGGGGTGACTCGGCTTGGGTGCCTCTGCTTCCACAGGGGCACACCCTCTCCCGACTCACCCCCATCCCTAATTCTTGGATCGTTTTTCTTGAGGCGCTCTCATCCCACCCGAGGCCGGCAGGGCCTGGAGCGCAGGGGCAAAGTGCACGGTCTGGATGAACGCCACAGCTTTCAGACCCAGTCCTTCTTGGCTGTGGCCTCTGGTCTGAGGGTGAGGGAACTGGGGCTGGCCTGGAAGCTCCCAGGAATTGGGGCTGGCCTGTCGGAGGAGCGGCGACCTGGGAGAGGCGTGGGAGAGAGACAGAGAGCAATGGAGAGAAATCTACACAGAAAGACAGGGCGAAACCGGCAAGAGACAGAGACCCGATGAGAGAAACACAGAAGTGAGGAGAGATATTCATTCAGTCACCCAGCAGACACTAATTGGGCTCTGGCTGTATTCCGGCACTGGCCCTGAATAGACTCAAATCCCCACCCTGGTGGGGCTGACATTCTGCCGAGAATACAGCCCAGAAACACGGTACATAAGTAAATTACATTGTCCGGAGAGGTAAGAGTGAAGAGACCGAGTGAGGGAACGCCGGAGCAAGGGGGCGGGACCCAACAGACCTTCCTTATCTGAAGAGGGGAAAGTTCCCACGGATCCTGACTGCGTCGGCAGCTTCCCCAAACACCCGCAGCCGGGGGTGAGTAGGAAATGGGGAGGGGTCTGTGCTCCGGACTGAAAAGATCTATGTATCTGCTAGGGGGTAGCCTCCGGCTCCTCCGGTACTGAAGATCCCTCCCTGCCCCCACCCCACTGCCCTGGTCCCTAAGTCAACCCAGCCTACTTAGAGCTCAGTTGGCGGGTAGGTGGGACATGGGGAGGGGCCAGAGCCTTGGCATCCCGGGACAGATGAGGCTCCTGTTCTGAGGGGAAGAGGCTCTGGCTGTGGCAGCCCCCGCTGGAACCCTCCCCCCTTCCCGTGTCTTCCACCGCAACGGAGCGTCCCTGGGAAGACAGCCCAGGCCCGGAGTGGGCAGCTGAGGGCTCGCTGGTGCCAGTCGCCGCCGGGGCGCCCTACGGTGCCGTGGAGGGTGGCACAGACTGGCAGCTACGGGCTGATTGCCCGGCCCTAAGGGAGGGGGCAACTGCTAGCGACCGGCAGCCCTCAGGGTCGCTGGCCCGCCCCCTGCCCTGCCAGCTCCAGTCCCGCCCCCCGCAGCAGCGTCCTTTCACTGGGTGGCAGGCAGTGCGACTGCTGGGGGCGCACGACCAGGGCGAGGGGGTGAGTGTACGGCACTGGGCTCTTTGGGACTTGGGGACTCGGCCTGGTCCGGATGGGATCTCCCTTGGCGGCAGGTCTCCAATTCTGGAAAAGCGCACCGCCCCTTGCAGGGGTTTCCCCGATCATTTCTCAGAGGCCTCTGGAGGAGGGGAAAGGAGACTTCTTGGCTGGGTGCCGGTCTGAGGTGGGTAGGGGGTTCTTGGAATCCCCTGGTGTCACCTCCCCTTCTGGTCGTGCCATTGCAAATTCTGATACTTCAGTCCTGCTGGCAGGCAAGCTGGGAAAGCCGAGGAGGGATAGGGGTGGGGGTGTTGGCGTCCTCATATGAGCATGTGTAACGCCTATCTCCGGGTATTTGGGTCCCCACAGCCACCCTCAGCATGGCTGAGCCGGTGATTTCCTGTAGGTCTGTTCTCATGCCTGGTTCTCTGAAGTCCTGACTGTGACTGGAGCAGACTATGATGCATTTGCCTCTTCTATGTGCTAAAATGTTCCATCCCTCCTCCCTAGGACTCAGTTTTCTCATCTGTTGAGTGGGATATATATGACTGTTGGACCTTCTTTGCTTGGCTATGTTTGTGTGGGAAACATGAAAACCATTGTGTCTGCTTCCATGCTAAGTATTTCTTCGGAACCTTCTGTGCCTCATTTGTAAGTTGGAACTAAAGAGAGAGTTGAGGAAAGGATTAAAGGGAACAGTCACAGGAGAAAGTGTGATACTTTTTTTTTTTTTTTTGGAGACAGTTTCAGGCTGTTGCCCTGGGTAGAATGAGGTGGAGTCACAGCTCACAGCAACCTTAAACTGTTGGGCTTAAGTGATTCTCTTGCCTTAGCCTCCCAAATAGCTGGGACTACAGGCGCCCACCACAACGCCTGGCTATTTTTTGGGGAGGGGGTTGTAGTTGTCATTGTTGTCTGGTGTGCCCGCGCTGGATTCGAACTTGGCAGCTTCCGTGTATGTGGCTGGCATCCCAGCCACTTGAGCTACAAGGTGCCAAGCTGAAAGTGTGATACTTTAATGACTTGCATGACCCTCTGCAAGAGCCTGCAGGTGCCACTTGGACCCTGTCTGCTGCCCCCAGGCTCTGCCTTTGTTACATAGGTGCATAGGATCAGCTTTCTCATGGGTTGTTTTTGTGTGGATGAGGGAGTAGGGGCAGGAAAAGCCTTGTGTGCAGCTAGGCCACAGCATGGAGTGTGGTGCTTTGAGCCTCAGGGTGGTGTGAGAATGGAGGTCATGAAATTGTAACCTGTGGAGTGAGTCTAAGACCCCATCTGTGTGTGACTGAATTTTTGTCACTGTGTCACTGTCCTTGTCATTGTGTCCCATGTGTTTCCCTGATGGTGCGTGACTATTTTTGCCCTTGTCGATGTGTCACTGCATTTGCATGTCTTTTTTTTAAGTGGTTGTACTTCTGTGATTCCTGGTTGTGATTGAGTATGCCTCTGGATATCTCCGCTTGTATATGTTATTAGTGTCTTTGTGTGTGTGTGTGTGTGTGTGTGACAGAGCGTCAAGCTGTCATCCTGGGTAGAGTGCTGTGGCGACACAGCTCACAGCAATCTCCAACTCCTGGGCTTAAGTGATTCTCTTGTCTCAGCCTCCCAAGTAGCTGGGACTACAGGCGCCCGCCACAACACCCAGCTGTTTTTTGGTTGTAGTTGTCATTGTTGTTTTGGCAGGCCCCGCAGGATTCGAACCCGCCAGCTTTGGTGTATGTGGCTGGCACCTTAGCCACTTGAGGTACAAGTGCTGAGCCATTAATGTCCTTTTCGTAAGGCCATATACGACCTTGCCCTGCGTGTCTGTCTCCATGGACACCCCCATCTATCCTGAACTCCCCTGGGGACCCCATGTCTGTGTGGGGTGATGGGCAGAGGTTAGGCACCGCGGTCCGCGGGGACCAGGCACTCGGGGTCAGCTGGGCTGACACTGTGTCCTGCCTCTCCGCAGTCTTGGGGCGCGCAGCCCATGGAGTCGGGGCTGCTGAGGCCTGCGCCGGTGAGCGAAGTCATCGTCCTCCATTACAACTACACTGGCAAGCTCCGCGGGGCGCGTTACCAGCCTGGCGCCGGCCTGCGCGCCGACGCCATGGTGTGCCTGGCGGTATGCGCATTCATCGTGCTGGAGAATTTAGCCGTGCTGTTCGTGCTCGGGCGCCACCCGCGCTTCCACGCGCCGATGTTCCTGCTCCTGGGCAGCCTGACGCTGTCGGATCTACTGGCTGGTGCTGCCTACGCCGCCAACATCCTGCTATCCGGGCCGCTCACGCTGCGACTGTCGCCTGCGCTCTGGTTCGCCCGTGAAGGAGGCGTCTTCGTGGCGCTCTCCGCGTCAGTGCTAAGCCTCTTTGCCATAGCGTTCGAGCGTCGCCTCACTATGGCGCGCAGGGGCCCGGCCGCCGCTAGTCGAGGGCGCACGCTGGCGCTGGCGGCTGCCGCCTGGGGAGTGTCCCTGCTCCTCGGGCTGCTGCCGGCGCTCGGTTGGAATTGCCTGGGTCATCTGGACACCTGCTCCACTGTCTTGCCGCTCTACGCCAAAGCCTACGTGCTCTTCTGTGTGCTCGCCTTCGTGGGTATCCTGGCTGCCATCTGCGCACTCTATGCGCTAATCTACTGCCAGGTGCGCGCCAACGCTCCGCGCCTGCGGGAACGGCCTGGGACTGGCAGGAGCCCCTGCACCAGGAAACGCCGCACGCCGCGCGCGCTGGCACTGCTGCGCACGCTCAGCGTCGTACTCCTAGCTTTTGTGGCGTGTTGGGGCCCTCTCTTCGTGCTGCTGTTGCTCGACGTGGCGTGCCCCGCACGCGCTTGTCCTGTGCTCCTGCAAGCCGACCCCTTCCTGGGCTTGGCCATGGCCAACTCGCTCCTGAACCCCATCATCTACACGCTCACCAACAGCGACCTGCGCCACGCGCTCCTGCGCCTTGTCTGTTGCGGCCGCCACCCCTACGGCCAAGGCCCTAGTCGCTCCCAGCCGTCTGGCAGCTCGGTGGGGGCTTCCGGAGGCCTGCGCTGTTGCCTGCCACCGGGTCTGGACCGCAGCTCCGAGCGCTCGTCGCCTCAGCGTGAGGAGCTGGACACCAGCGGCTCAACAGGCAGCCCAAGTGTACCCAAGGCTGCTCAGACCCTGGTACCCCAACCAGTCGTAGACTGATGCCCTCCCCCCGGCCATTGTCTTCCCCAAGAGCTGTTTTGCAGACCCTTTCTGTTTATGTAAAAGAATTTGTAGGAAATGCAGCTGAAGCTGGGGGAGGAATGCAGCCAAAGATGGTAGAGTCTGGAAAAGACGCAGGGGGGCGGGATACACTATGTATTTATGGACGCTAAACCCCACAACGGTGAACAGACAGCCCCAAGTCCTTGCTTTTGTGGAATTGACATTCAAGTGGGGAAACAGACTATAATGGAGTGATAAAATAAAGGAGATACTTTCAGAGACAATGCAGAGATGTTGATGGGGGTCGAAGAAGGCCTCTCTGCAAAAGTGGTAACATGATGTGAACAGAGACTTCCATGTCCTGGGAACACATAAAGGAAGACTATTTCAGGATGAGGGCATGGCAAGTACAAAGGCTCTGAGGCTTGGTGTGCTCATCTGTTCTGGGAAGGCAAGAATCCCAGTGTGGCTGCAGCAGCTATGGGAGTGGGAGATGACAAAAGAAGGAAGCTGAAGAGGCAGATAGTTCAGGGCCTGTGGGCCACAGGGAGAACTTTGGTTTTGCTCTGAGTGAGATGAGAGCCATGGAGGGCTCTAAGCAGAGGAGCACCATGCTCTAATTTAGGTGTTCTGAAGAAAAGGGTGGAAGCCAGAGCAGGTGAAGGAGACTGCAACTCAGGAGACTGAACCTCAGCAATGATGATGACTCTGATGGCTCAGATCAGATGTGTGCTCTGAATAGATTCTAGAGGCAGCAGACAGAATTGCCGAGGAACTGGGTGTAACAGTGAGAGAAAGTTGTCAAGGAAAACACCAATGGGAGAGCACCCTAAAATTTAACTCTGGGATACTCAGCCAAATCCTATCTGACAATAAAATTTCTTTGAGTGCCATGTCAGAGCCTTCATAAAAATTAAAAATATAATAAAATAACAAGAGCAATGATAATTTCTCATGGTTGGCTAATTCCCTCCACAGTACTAGGACACATGTATTTCCAGCCTTATTACAGTGTTGCAAAGTAGATTTCTTCAGCCCCCATTTGACAGATGAGTAAACTCAAAATAATGAATACCAGGGTCCCATGTCAGGGGCAGGCTTCAGGCGCATAGGCCTCAGGAAACACCAGCATCTGGCCCCTCTGGATAATTCTTAGGGAGACCAGGCAAATATTCCCTGGAGAAGGGGTCTGCATTCTTGGCTGGGGGCAATACCAGGACATAGTCTGTGCCCATAAAAGGCTCCAGGTGCATTGGCCTCAGCCCCCAGCATGTCCCCAGGTGCATTCCAGACCCCTGCTCCAAGGGTTGGAGGGGGACATCTAGTGTAGGGTTCAGTCTGTGGTGTGTCACCTTCCCGGAGACCTCAGAACTGTGGAACTGCAAGCATCCACGAAGACACTGGTGTTTTGGGGACCGCTGACCCAGCCTGGAAACCTAAGTCTCTGCAGACCAAGCTCAGTTTGCCTCTGCAGGCCACAGGTACGAGAAACCAATCTAACTCCAGGAATACAGACATGCAAGCTTGGGGTCACCATCCCAAGTTGCTCCCAGAACTAAATCCAATTCTGTGCTCTATGTAACACCCTTTCCCCCAGGCTGGGCTATCTTCCAGCCTCTTCAGACATCCACTCCATTTTTCAGCCGTATGGTGGTGTGATAGTAGAGGAATTACGGATTTTCTGCAAAATTCAAAAAGCCACCAGTTCCCTTTCTGAGTTGCAATCCCTGTGGGATTCCTGAGGTAATTTCCAGAACTATACTGTGGGTTCATGAGTGATATATAAATACATTCCTGTCTTTTTATACAAATTTAGCACTTTTCTGCATCTTGCTTTGTTCATTTATTTGTATATTTTGGAAATTGTTGCACATCCACACATTTTGTAATGTCCTGCTGTCATAGTTGGCTTGAGGTGCCACAACAAATATTCTAGACCAAGTGGCTTAAATGACAAAAATTTCTTTCTCATAGTTCTAGCACAGTGTTTTTCAACTTTTAATCTCAATGGACACTTGAATCTATAGTTAAATTTCGGCGGCATGTTTAAATTATGTTGATCAGCTGGGCAAGGTGGCTCACACCTGTTATGCTAGCACTGGGAGGCCAAGGCAGTGGATACCCTGAGCTCACGAGTTGGAGACCAGCCTGAGCTAGAGTGAGCCCCCGTCTCTAAATAAATAAATAAATAAATAAGTAAATAAATAAAATAGCCTGGCCTTGTGGCAAGAGCCTGTAGTCCCAGCTACTCAGGAGGCTGAGGCAAAAGAATTGCTTGAGCCTAAGAGTTGGAGGTTGCTGTGAGCTGTGACACCACGGCACACTACCGAAGCAACAAAGTGAGACTCTGTCTCAAAAAAAAAAAAAATTATGTTGCTCAAGAAAAAAAGTAAAAAAAAAAATGCTGGTCTCAGGACACTGTAGCTCACGACTGTAATCCTAGCACTCTGGGAGGCAGGGGCTGGTGGCTCGCCTCAGCTCAGGAGCAAGAGCGAGACCCCATCTCTACTAAAAATAGAAAAATTAGCTGGGTGTTGTGGCAGGTGCCTGTAATCCCAGCTACTTAGGAGGCTGAGGCAGGAAGATCGATTGAGCCCAAGAGTTTGAAGTTGCTATAAACTAGAATGCCATGGCACTCTACCCGGGGCACTGAGTGAGACTCTATCTCAAAATAAATAAATAAATAATACTATGCTTTTAACTTCTTTTGAAAAAAAAATATTTTTTTGAGTCAGAATCTCAGAAAAACTGTTGCCCTGAGTAGAGTGCCGAGGTGTCATAGCTCACAGCAACCTCCAACTCTTGGGCTCAAGCAATCTTTTTACTTCAGTTTTTTTTATTTTTAGTAGAGACGGGGGTCTTGCTTTTGTTCAGGCTGGTCTTGAACCCGTGAGCTCAAGCTATCCACCCACCTCATCCACCCAGAGTGCTAGGATTACAAGCATAAGACACTGTTCCCAGACTGAAAATAACTTAATTAATGATCTTTAAAATTTTTCAGGACATAATTACAAGAGGGACTTTACCTAACAAATGCAAGCAGTGTAATCTGGTTCTTTGTATCCTCAATGATTCCCCAACAATAATTTTTTTTTTTTTTTTTTTGTGGTACACCTAAGATTCTCACAGCACACTGGTTGAAAATCGCCTTTCTAGAGGCTAGGAAATCCAAGATCAGGATCCAAGCATGGCTGGGTTCTGGTGAGGACTCTCTTCCTGGCTTGCAGACACTGTATCCTCACACAGCAGAGAGCTGTAGTTCTCTCTGGTGTCTCTTCCTATAAGGACACTAATCCCATCAGGAAGGCTTGGTGACCTCATATAAACCTAGTTGCTTCCTAAAGCAAACAGCTTCACATTGGGTGTTAGGGCTTTAATGGAGACAGGGGAGAGGGTGTGCAATTCAGTCCACAGAATTTGTTCTTTTTTTTTTTTTTTTTGAGACAGAGCCTCAAGCTATTGCCCTGGGTAGAGTGCCCTGGCATCATAGCTCACAACAACCTCAAACTCCTGGGCTCAAGCAAGTCTCCTGTCTCTGCCTCCCAAGTAGCTGGGACTACAGGCGCCCACCACAACGCCCAGCTATTTTTTGGTTCCAGCCATCATGGTTGTTTGGCGGGCCTGGGCTGGATTCGAACCCGCCAGCTCAGGTGTATGTGGCTGGCACCTTAGCCGCTTGAGCCACAGGCGCCAAGCCTTGTTCTTTTTTTTTTACATTAAAAAAAATTTTTTTTTGAGACAAGAGTCTCAAGCTGTTGCTCTCGGTAGAGTGCCAGTGGCGTCACAGCTCACAGCAACCTCAAACTCTTGGCTTAAGCGAGTCTCTTGATTCAGCCTCCCAAGTAGCTGGGACCACAGGCAACTGCCACAATGTCCGGCCATTTTGTTCTTATTGTTGCAGTTGTCATTGTTGTTTAGCAGGCCCAGGCCAAGTTTGAACCTACCAGCCTCGGTGTATGTGGCCGGCACCCTACCCACTGAGCTACGGGTGCCGCCTGAAGTTAATATTCATACAGGTTTTTTGCTCCTTTTAACTGGTTGCATAATATTTCACAGCATGGATGTGCCACCACTAAGCTAGGGCCCTAAAGCAGGACATGTGGATTAAGTCCAATGCTTTGCCATCATCCCCATTATCTTGAAATAAATACCTGTGAATGTATTTCATCCTGTAAGTGCAGCTAAATCTCTACAAGAGGCACCGCTGGCTCACTAGGCCTAAGTTTGATTTGGAGAGATATGAGAGGTTGTTTTCTGAAGTTTTCCAGGAGGGGACTGGTGACTGTCTGGGCCGCTCCTGGTATTTGCGGACTATACTAAAGCGCCTCCCCAGGAGATGCCCGGAACTGCAGCTACATTCAACCAGTTTGGAGCAGACAGGGGGCCAGGCCAGGTTTATAAGCCCCAATTAATCCAGAGGTTGAGCCAGATCACTGAATCCTCCAAATTCACTCAGGGAGATCCAGGAACCCTTTCTTACATCAACATCTCTTCAACCTAGCAATTACTTTTATTAGTCACTTTCTTAGATGGACTCTAAAATAAATTTAAACACATTTAAAAGATAACTTCATAAGCTGGGTGTAGTGGCTCATGCCTATAATTCTTAACACTCTGGGAGACAGAGACAGGAGGATCCCGTGAGCTCAGGAGTTCTAGGCCAGCGTGAGCAAGAGCGAGACCCTGCCTGTACTAAAATAAATAAATAAATAAATTAGCTTAGCTTTGTGGTGGGCACCTGCAGTCAGGATGGTGAGGCAAGGCAGGAGGACACTTGAATCCAAGAGTTTGAGTTCGTTGCGAGCTGGGCTGATGCTACTGCTCTCTATCCTGGACAACAGAGTGAGACAGAGCCTCAAGATGTTGCCCTGGGTAGAGTGCCATAGCATCACAGCTCACAGCAACCTCCAACTCCTGGGCTCAAGCGATTCTCCTGCCTCAGCCTCCCAAGTAGCTGGGACTACAGGTGCCCGCCACAACGCCCAGCTATTTTTTTTTTTTTTTTTTGGTTGCAGCCATCATTGTTGTTTGGTGGGCCGGGCTGGATTCGAACTTGCCAGTTCAGGTGTATGTGGCTGGTGCCTTAGCCACTTGAGCCACAGGCGCCGAGCCAAAAAAAAAACAACTTTTACATCCTAAACAGCAGACATAAATCATCCGAAGCCATCAAAAATAGCAATTACTTACATCTCTTGAACACAAGCATTCCCATTTAGTCCTCACGAATTTTTTTTTTTTTTTGTAGAGACAGAGTCTCACTTTATCACAGCAACCTCCAACTCCTGGGCTAAGCGCTTTTTTTTTTTTTTTTTTTTTTGTTTTGTTTTTTTTGAGACAGTTTCACAATGTTGCCCTCTGTAGAGTGCAGTAGCGTCACAGCTCACAGCAACCTCCAACTCCTGGGCTTAGGTGATTCTCTTGCCTCAGCCTCCCGAGTAGCTGGGACTACTGGCGCCCACCACAACGCCCGACTTTTTTTTTTGTTGTTGTTGTTATTGTTTCAGTTTGCCAGAGCCAGGTTTGAACCCACCACGCTCGGTATATGGGGCCGGCGCCTTAGCCACTGAGCCACAGGCGCCGCCAGTCCTCACGATTTTCTCAA
The DNA here is from genome assembly GCF_027406575.1 of Nycticebus coucang. Classification (NCBI taxonomy): domain Eukaryota; kingdom Metazoa; phylum Chordata; class Mammalia; order Primates; family Lorisidae; genus Nycticebus; species Nycticebus coucang. The sequence continues at coordinate 64,337,054 of NC_069782.1, read as the reverse complement.
CATCTTAGAGAGAGGAAACTGAAACAGAGATTTTTTTTTTTTTTTAGACAGTTTCATTCTGCCGCTCTGGGTTGAGTGTGGTGTCACCATAGCTCACAGTAACCTCAAACTCTGAAACTCTTGGGCTCAAGCGATCCTCCTGCCTCACCCTCCCGAGTAAATGGGACTACAGGCACCTGCCACGGTGCCCGGTTCGTTTTTCCATTTTTAGTAGAGACGAGGTCTCAGTCTTGCTCAGGTTAGTCTGGAACTCCTGAATAGAAGCAATCTGCCCGTCTCCGCCTCCCAGACTGCTAGGGTTATAGGCGTGAACCAGGGTGCCCAGCCTAGCACAGAGAAATTTTAAGTAATGGCCCACAGGTCCAGACCTAGTAAGCCGCAGATCCGGGGTACAAATGCCACCAAGGGAGCGCCATATGCATCTTCATTGAAGGTAAATAAAAGATAAAAACAAAACCTCCTAATTAGGTAGAAAATTCTAGTTGCGCCGTGGAGAGATAAAGGAAGAAGCACAGTGCGAACTGGCGCTTGGCCCTGCGCCCTCGCCTGACACCCCAACCTCCCCAACGGCCGCCCAGCACCTGCGAGAAGGGCGGGGAATCGCTGCTCCTTTCCCGTGGAGCCTTCTCCGCCTTCTGCCTGTCTCCTTTTCGGGTGTTCGGAGGCTGTCTCCTACCCGACGGCCGCGACCCCACAAGGCCACATCGCCCTGGAACCGAGGCCCACCCCCGCCCCCCGACGGCAGAAGCGCCCGCAGGTCCGAGGCAGGGAAGGTTAGGCTGGAGCCGCTCTGGAGAAGCAGCTGCCCCTAAGCCTTCTAGGAAAAGCAGTGCGCGAGCGGCACCACTGTACAGCTAAGTGTCCGGGTATCCCCATGCCCAGGACTCCTACGGAGGCGACACGGCGGCCGAAGTGAGCGCGCGGACAGCAGTGGCGGGGAGGGGTATTCACCCGATCCCAGACGTGGGTCGGGACGTTCGGGCTTCTGATTCTTGGAGGCTCCCTCCACGCGGGTGGCTGCGCCCAGGGACTCGGTCCTCCGCTCCCCTGCAATGGCGGGAGGCTGTGGTCTCCGCACTGGGGCTGCGCAGCTTGTCTAGAGCAAGCGGGGGTGGGAGGGTTGGGAGAGGCCGGTCTATAGTCCGGGCCGCCGGAGGCCAGGGGCCGCGGGGACTTTTATTCTGACACGGCCAGCGCCGGGCTCTGCTTAGTCACGGTGACCTGCACGCTCCGCGCCTCCCCCCACGCGCCGTGATGGAGGCGCTGGGGATCTGGAGGCGGAGGCGGAGCCGGAGCGCGGCCATGGCAGGGTGAGTGAGGCAGCCTGTGCTCGGGCTGCGGGCACGGCAGGCCGCGACCGCCCCTATGGTCGTGACCGGGGACACGGGAACCCGGAGCCACGACGCGGGGAGCTTCCAAGTTTCCCGCACGGCTCCGCGGAGGGTCAGGAGGGAGCGGCCGGTGTCCGATCTTTTTGTTGGACAGCGCGACTCGCTGGGCGGCTCAGGAGAGACCCAAGCTGGGCGGCTCAGGAGAGACCCAAGCTGGGCGGAGAACCCAGGAAGAGCTGTTCAGACTGAAGCCCTGGGACCTCGGGGAGTTGGGGGGCTTGGTCTCCCTCTGGGCCATGGCAGGGTCACTTCCTCTCTTCTCCAGGCCTTGGTGGCAGCTCAGGCTGAGCATGCGCAGTCCTCACTTGTCGCTGCTTGGCAGGGGTGCGGGGGGAGTGCCAGGTACCCAGGGGGCACCGTTGACCCATTGGCCTACGACTGAGAGGCAAATTTAGGGGCTTGGCACGGGAGAGGTGGCCAAGCGGTGCCCTGGGCCGGGTGGAGAGGGCCCTCTGGCAGGCACAGTGGCGTGGGCAGGCAGCCAGCTACCCATTTGCCCTCAGGGGTGGTGCCAGACCCCAGGAGCGATGCAGGAGACACACAAGAGAGGGTGGGCCCAACGTTGACCTACCTGGGGCTCCCTACTCTTTGAATCGTTGGGACTGGGGCGCGAGGGGGATGGACGGTCTACTCCTTAACAAATAAACAATTAAGTTCCAGTTGCTGGCAGCGCTGTAATGAAAATAAAACAGGGAGGAGGGGACCAGGAACTGAGCCCCAGAAAAATGAGAGGTGAACATGGGAAGCCTCCGGCAGATCTCCCACCCCTCATTTTCAAAACAAACCTCATTCTCTGCCTCTCTAGTCTCCAGGGCTTTCCTTGAAATATTTCTGTCCTCATTAGCTCTCACTACATTCTTCACTGACTTTCCAGATTGTCTATTTCATTCTCCTTCTGAGTCTTTGCCCTTGCTATTTCCTTGGCCTGAAAAACTACCCTCTCCCCCATACCCTTACCTGTTCATCATGTTCATCCTTGTTCAGCTCTAACCTCACCTTCTCAGAGAGGCCTCTACTAGCTGATTTAAAGAAAAGGAGGTACCACATTGTCCCATTGTCACATTGCTATTGTAATTTTCCTCACCATCCTGATGTCTGCTCAGGTCTTGCTCATTTTATGGTCCTTCCCTCCCCAGCTGCCTGATCCAGGAGGGTAGGGTTTTTTTTTTGGTCTTGCTCACTGCTCTATCCCCAGTACCCAGATCAGTGCATGTGGTAGACATTGACTGAATAAAAGTCCGCTGAGGTAAATGAAGGAATGAATTTGACATGCCCTGTGAAGAGAAAGGCTGCCCGATGGATGGAACAGAGTGAGCAAAGGAGGAGATGGGCAGGAGCTGTGTAGGGTCTTGGCTGCCATTCAGAAATTTGGTTTTACTTCTAGTACCAAGAGAGGTATTGGAGAATTTAGAGCAGTTCCCCTGCTCTCCCAGACATGATCTGAACTATGGTTTTCTTGTTTTTTATTTTATTTTATTTATTTTTGTTTTTTTGTTTTTTATTTTTTTTATCGCCCTCGGTAGAGCGCTGTGGCATCACAGCTCACAGCAACCTCTAGCTCTTGGGTTAGGTGATTCTCTTGCCTCAGCCTCCCAAGTAGCTGGGACTACAGGTGCCCACCACAATGCCCAGCTATTTTTTGTTGCAGTTTGGCTGGGGCTGAGTTCGAACCCGCCACCCTTGGTATATGGGGCTGGCGCCCTACCCATTGAGCCACAGGCACCGCCCAGACCTATGGGGTTTGTGTGTGTGTATGTATGTGTGTGTGTGTGTGTGTGTGTGTGTTGTGTTTTCTTTTTGTTTTTTGAGTTAATGTCTCACTTTGTTGCCCTGGTATGATCATAACTCACTATAGCCTTGAACTCGTGGGCTGAAGTGATCCACCTGCCTCAGCCTCCCAAGTAGCTGGAACTACAGACATGTGCTACCATGCCCAGCTAATTTTACTTTCTTTCTTTCTTTTTTCTTTTTTTTTTTTTGGTAGAGACAGGATCTTGCTCTGTTGCTCAGACTGATCTTGAACTCCTGGCCTCAAGTGATTCTCCCAAACTTGCCCTGTGTTTTAAGACATACCTGGGGCTGGTGAGGTCAGGGGGAAGTTTGCAAATACAGTGGACTCCACTTTACCTGGTTTGCTTGCTTGGGAAGAAAAAGTGAGCTAAGAGTTGCTTTATCTTATAAAAGGAAGCCTCACACATGCTAGCCCAGCCTCAGGTTCTGCCCCCAGCCCTGTGCTCTCTCCTTTCCAGGCCCCTGAGTGCCAGAGGTGGTGTTGTTCCTTGTCATTTGGAACCCCATGCAGCTGGAACCCAGGCCTAGCGGGGCTGGGGCCCGCAGCCGATTCCTGCCCCTGAAGTCACAGTGCCCCAAGGGGGCAGGGGACGCAGTGATGTACGCCTCCACTGAGTGTAAGGCTGAAGTGACACCCTCCCAGCATGGCAACCGCACCTTCAGCTACACCCTGGAGGATCATACCAAACAGGCCTTTGGTATCATGAATGAATTGAGGCTCAGCCAACAGCTGTGTGACGTCACCCTCCAGGTCAAGTATGAGGATGCACCGGCTGCACAGTTCATGGCCCACAAGGTGGTACTGGCCTCATCCAGTCCTGTCTTCAAGGCTATGTTCACCAATGGGCTGCGGGAGCAGGGCATGGAGGTGGTGTCCATCGAGGGCATCCACCCCAAGGTTATGGAGCGCCTCATCGAGTTTGCCTACACAGCCTCTATCTCTATGGGTGAGAAGTGCGTGCTCCATGTCATGAATGGGGCTGTCATGTACCAGATTGACAGTGTCGTCCGAGCCTGCAGCGACTTCCTGGTGCAGCAGCTGGACCCCAGCAACGCAATTGGCATCGCCAACTTTGCCGAGCAGATAGGCTGTACTGAGCTGCACCAGCGAGCCCGAGAGTATATCTACATGCACTTCGGGGAGGTGAGCAGGAGAGGGGTCTTGGAGCAGTTGTTTGGGGACAGTGTCAGGAGAAGGATGGAAAAGGACCAGGGATGGACCAATGAGAGGTAAAGGCCCAAGGCAGGGAGAAAAAATGTGGGAGGTTCAGGTTAACAACTGGTGAAAGTGACATATTCCTGGGTCTCTGTGTTCCTGGGTTTCTTTAGGGCCAAAGGTGGGCACAGAGAGTAGTGAACATGACAGCTGCAAAACCCTGGGCTGTGCTGAGCAGCCCAGGCTTTCTGACGGTCAGCAAATATTTATTAGACACTCGTGACAGGCTTCAGTCTGATCATTAGTTGTGTATTCTTTGTTCCATGCAATGTCCTTATGCTTTTGGTTTCATTTTTGTCTCTCGGTGGAGGAAGTTGTGACAAAACATAGGAAAGTTCTTTAAGAAAAAGTCACAATGATCAGCCCTAATTCTTGGGTGGCAACAACTAGAGATTGTACCCTTGAAGTGATAATAAGTGTTTATTGAGGACTTGCTGTAGGCCAGCCCTTGTTCTAAGTGACTCATATCCTTAAATCATTGACTGTTCCTATCCTATGAGATGGTACTGAACTTTGGCCTATACAGGCTGGGCAATGCCCAGGCCCCAAGCTTTAGCAAGTTTCATGCTTTGGAGTACCTTACTGGAAAATGCGTTTCTTTAATTTTTTTTTTTTTAGAGACAAGTCTCATTCTTTCACTCAGGCTGGAGTGCAATGATGTGATCATAGCTCACTGCAGACTTGAACCCCTGGGCTCAAGTGATGCTTCCACCTCAGCCTCCTGAGTAGCTTGGACTACAGGGTTACATCACTACATGGTTAATTTTTGTATTTTTTTGAAGAGGTGGGGTCTTGAGATGCCTCCCAGGAGGGTTTCAAACTCCTGGCCTTAAATAATCCTCCTGTTTCAGCCTCCCAAATTGCTGGGATTATAGACATGAGCTACCATGCCCCCCCCTCCTTATTTTCTAAGTCCTCCTGTGGCTGGGACCAGCTGGAATAGATGCTATCCTGATCCCCATTTCTCTTTGAGGTTGGATGCTCTCCTCTCCCTACTACAAGTGAGGTTAACCAGATGCCCCGAGGCATGTTGGTATTAGTCCTATGGCCATGGCTTCCAGGAAAGCAGTCCCTGGGAAGGTCCCTAAAACCACCTACACAGTTTCTTTCTTGGGATTGTATAAGCTTAGGGTACCAGATCACCATTGTTTATATAGACAGGTGCATGACAAGAAATTTTTGTCCAGGGCCCTGTCTACCTCAGAAGTAGTCCTGCTACAAAGTGGCCACTAATACAATCTCCACTTTACAGAGAGGGAAAACCAAGGCGTGAAGCATTTCAAAGATTTTCCCCAAATCTTATAGCTAAAAAGTGGTAGAGTCAAAATTACAGCTCATGCACATTTCTTCAACACCTGTACTTTTTTAAATTCCAGAATATTCTATTGCTACTGCTTCCCCCTTTTTTCAGTTTATCCTTTTGGAAATGATTTCATCTTAAAAAAAAAAAATAAGCCAAGAGCAGTGGCTCACACCTGTAATACCCTCCTTTTGGGAAGTTGATGGCAGAGGATCACTTAAGGCCAATAGTTTCAAACCATGGTGCCTGAGTAACATAGTAAGGACTTTTGTCTCTAAAAAATTTTAAATTAGCCACCTGTGGTGGTGAGTATCTATAGTCCCAGCTACTCCAGAAGCTGAGGTAGGAGGATCATGTTAGCCCAGGAGTTTGAGGTTGCTGAGCAACAATGACGCCACTTGCACTCCCCCCTGAGTTTCTGGGTGACACCTCATCTCTCTTTTTTTTAAAATTTATTTTCATATATTTTTTTTAATTTTTTTTTTGTAGAGACAGAATCTCACTTTATGGCCCTCGGTAGAGTGCCGTGGCCTCACACAGCTCACAGCAACCTCCAACTCATGGGCTTAAGCGATTCTCTTGCCTCAGCCTCCCGAGTAGCTGGGACTACAGGCGCCCACCACAACGCCCGGCTATTTTTTGGTTGCAGTTTGGCCGGGGCCGGGTTTGAACCCACCACCCTCAGTATATGGGGCCGGCGCCTTACCGACTGAGCCACAGGCGCCGCCCTATTTTCATATTTTTGAGATAGAGTCTCACTTTGCCACCCTTGGTAGAGTGTCGTGGTGTCATAGCTCACACTAACCTCAAACTCTTGGGCTCAAGCAATTCTCTTCCCTTAGCCTCCCAAGTAGATAGGACTACAGGCATTCTCCACAACGCCCAGCTATTTTTTTTTCTCCTTTTTTTTTTTTTTTTGTAGAGACAGAGTCTCACTGTACCGCCCTTGGGTAGAGTGCGTGGCGTCACATGGCTCACAGCAACCTCTAACTCTTGGGCTTACGCGATTCTCTTGCCTCAGCCTCCCAAGTAGCTGGGACTACAGGTGCCCGCCACAATGCCTAGCTATTTTTTTGTTGCAATTTGGCTGGGGCTGGGTTTGAACCTGCCACCCTCGGCATATGGGGCCAACGCCCTACTCACTGAGCCACAGGCGCCACCCAATGCCCAGCTATTTTTAAAGATGACGTCTTGCTCTGGCTCAGGCTGGTCTCAAACCTGTGAGCTCAGGCAATCCACCTGCCTCAGCCTCCCAGAGTGCTAGGATTACAGGTGTGAGCCACCTCACCTGGGCGAGATCTCATTTTTTTTTTTTTTTTTGTTGCAGTTTTTGGCCAGGGCTGGGTTTGAACCCACCACCTCTGGCATATGGGGCTGGTGCCCTACCCCTTTGAGCCACAGACCCCACCCAGAGATCTCATCTCTTAAAATAAAAACAAACAGGGCTGAGAGTGGTGGCTCACACCTGTAATCCCAGATTCTGGGAGGCTGAGGCAGGTGGAATGTCTGAGCTCAGGAGTTCAAGACTAGCCTGAGCAAGAGCAAAACACTGTCTCTAAAAAAAACTGGGCATTGTGGTGGGTGCCTGTAGTCGCACCTACTCGGGAGGCTGAGGCAAGAGGATCACTTGAGCCCAAGAGTTTGAGGTTGCTGTGAGCTATAATGCCACGACACTCAACCCCAGGGCAACTGAGTGAGACTCTGTCACATTAAAAAAAAATAATTGAGGGCGGCACCTGTGGCTCAGCAGGTAGGGCGCCAGACCCATATACCGAGGGTGGCGGGTTCAAACCCGGCCCTGGCCAAACTGCAACAATAAAATAGCCAGGCGTTGTGGTGGGCGCCTGTAGTCCCAGCTACTTGGGAGGCTGAGGCAGGAGAATCGCCTAAGCCCAGGAGTTGGAGGTTGCTGTGAGCTGTGTTATGCCATAGCACTCTACCAAGGGCCATAAGGTGAGACTCTGTCTCTACAAAAAAAAAAAAAAAAAAATTGAAATCCTGGGAGCATAAAATGGTATAACAACAAAATAGGCAACATATTCTTTAAGCTCAAAAACCAAATGATACAAAAATATACATAGTATATTGTGTCTTTGCCCATTTATAGGAGTGCCTGGCAATAGTATCAACTCATTTAATCCTCACAATTTATTTATCTATTTATTTATTTTTATTTTTTAGAGGCAGGGTCTCTCGTTCTGTCGCCCAGGCTGGAGTGCAGGGCGTGATCATAGCTCCCTGCAGCCTCGAATGCCTGGGCTCTCAAGCAATCCTCCTGCCTCAGCTTCCTGAGTAGCTGGGACTACATGCACGCAGCCACCACGGCCGGCTATTCCTCAAAATTTAAGAGGTTCATACTATTCGAGTCCCCGTTTTGCAGATGATGATGCTGAGACCGTCAGAGGCACCTAGAGTAACCTGTCCAAGGTCCTGCTTGGTGAGGGGTGGGGGAGACACACAAGAGTCAGCCCATCCCACTTCCGCCCCCTGTAGGTGGCCAAGCAAGAGGAGTTTTTCAACCTATCCCACTGCCAGCTAGTGACCCTCATCAGCCGGGATGATCTGAACGTGCGCTGTGAGTCTGAGGTCTTCCACGCGTGCATCAACTGGGTCAAGTATGACTGCGAGCAGCGGCGCTTCTACATCCAGGCGCTGCTGCGGGCGGTTCGCTGCCACTCCCTGACGCCGCACTTCCTGCAGATGCAGTTACAGAAGTGTGAGATCCTGAAGTCAGACTCCCGCTGCAAGGACTACCTGGTGAAGATCTTCCAGGAGCTAACCTTGCACAAGCCCACGCAGGTGATGCCATGCCGGGCACCCAAGGTGGGCCGGCTCATCTACACGGCTGGCGGCTACTTCCGCCAGTCCCTCAGCTACTTGGAAGCCTACAACCCCAGTGATGGCACTTGGCTCCGGCTGGCAGACCTGCAGGTTCCGCGCAGTGGCTTGGCAGGCTGTGTGGTGGGTGGGCTGTTGTATGCAGTGGGCGGCCGCAACAACTCTCCTGACGGCAACACCGACTCTAGTGCCCTGGACTGCTACAATCCTATGACCAACCAGTGGTCCCCCTGTGCCCCAATGAGCGTACCACGCAACCGCATTGGGGTTGGCGTCATTGATGGGCACATCTATGCGGTCGGTGGCTCCCACGGCTGCATCCACCACAACAGCGTGGAAAGGTGAGTGGCTGGGCCTGGAAGGGTGGATTACAAGCATCTTGCTACTAACAGGTCTCTAGCCACTGGGATCTGGAAATTTTTGTTGTTGAGTGTGGATCTCTGCTTCCTGCTATCAGGAAGTAGAGTTCTCAAGGTGAAGCTACATTTCTGGGATACTTATGGTCAGTGACCTTGGATGATGTGCCTGGCACTGTTAATTGCTTACAGGATGGTCATAAATCCATACAGCTGTATGCAGATTTGGAAACCATTTCCATCAGTTTGAAATTTTTGGACTGCATACAGTGGTTCATGCCTGTAATGCCGGGGGGCGCTCTGGGAGGCCAAGGTGGGAGGATCACTTGCAGCCAATAGTTTAAGATCAGGCTGGGCAATATGGTGAGACCCCCATCTCTGCACACACACACACACACATACCCAAAATTAGATGGGTGTGGTGTGCATGCTCCTAGTCCCAGCTACTTGGAAGACTAAGGCAGGAGGATCACATGAACCAAGAAATTCAAGGTACAGTGACCTATTTGAAATTGTTCTAATATGTTAATTCTATTTGGACATAACATCTCATTGCCATCTGTCTCAAATTTGTTATAGTAAATGAATTCTTCAGGGTAGAAGGTGCCCTTTTAGATGTGCTGTGCACAACCTACACAATTGTTCATGGTGACCTTGCATTTAGAAGCTGAGGTTTTTAGGTTTCCACCCTTACCTCATTTAGTCCTGCACCATCCCCTCCTCCTAGAAGTGTGTTATAGGATACAGTAGTAATCCGCAGAGCTTAAGATAAAGCAGACTCCCTCACCTACTGCTAGAGATACCAGAAATCTGGAGTTGGTGGTTTGGAACCAGGCTGAAGAATGAGATTTTTATTTTATTTATTTAGTTTATTTATTTATTTTTTTGAGACAGTCTCACTATGTCACCCTGGGTAGAGTGCTGTGGTGTCACATCTCTAAGCAACCTCAAACTCCTGGGCTCAAGTGATTCTCTTGCCTCAGCCTCCAAGTAGCTGGGACTACAGGCGCCTACCAAGTAGCTGGGACTACAGGCACCCACCACAGTGCCTGGCTATTTTTTTTTGCAGTTTTTGGCTGGGGCCAGGTTTGAACCCACCTGGTTTGAATACCACCTCTAGTATATGGGACCGGCACCCTTCTCCTTGAGCCACAGGCACCACCCAAGCTATTTTTTTGTTGTAGTTGTCACTGTTGTTTTGCAGGCCCAGGCTGGATTCGAACCTGCTAGCTCCTGTACATGTGGCTGGTGCCCTAGCTGTTGAGCTACAGGTGCCGAGCCTAATTTTTTTTGAGACAGAATCTCACTCTGTTGCCAAGTGCTGTAGTGTCATCAGAGCTCACAGAAACCTCAAAACACTTGAGCTCAAGTGATCTTCATGCCTCAACTTCCTGAGCAGCTGGGACTATAGGTGTATGCCTCCACACCTGGCTAATTTTTTATATTTTTAGTATAGATGGGGTCTCATTCTTGCTTAGGCTGGTCTTGAACTCCTGAGCTCAAGGAATCCTCCTTCCTCAGCCTCCCATGGTGCTAGAGTTATAGTGTGAGCCACCATGTCCAGCCAAGAATGAGATTTTTATTTCTTTTTATTTTTTAAATTAATTAATTAATTTTTGAGACACAGTTTCATTTGTTGCCCTTGGTAGAGTGTTGTGGCATTATAGCTCACAGCAACCTCAAATTCTTGGGTTTAAGCTATCCTCTTGCCTCAGCCTCCTGAGTAGCTGGAATTACAGGCACCTGCCACAACACCTGGCTATTTTTTGAGATGGACTCTCACTCTTTCTTAGGCTGGTCTCAAACCAGTGAGCTCAGGGCAGTCCACCCGTTTCAGCCTTCCAGAGTGCTAGGAAGAATGAGATTTTTTTTTTTGGCCAGGGCTGGGTTTGAACCCGCCACCTCTGGCATATGGGACCGGCACCCTACTCCTTGAGCCACAGGCACCGCCCAAGAATGAGATTTTTTTTTGCCTCCCAAGTAGCTGGAACTACAGGCGCCTGCCACAACGCCCAGCTATTTTTGTTGTTGTTGTTGCAGTTTGGCCGGGGCCTGGTTTGAACCCGCCACCCTCGGTATATGGGGCCGGCACCTTACCGACTGAGCCACAGGTGCCACCCTAAGAATGAGATTTTTAAACAAACAACCCAGATGCTTCTAATGTATAGTCTATGGATGAAGGGACTATGCATCACCCTCAGTAGGCCACTTCTGAGAATGAAAGCAACACTATTAATTATTCTAGTACAGGTATGGAAGGAAGTACCCAGGACAACTGGGACATGTGGTTACCTCATCTTTGAAAAACTCTGAGTATCAGACACAGTGGCTCTGTGGATTACACCTGTAATCCCAGCACTTAGGAAGCTGAGGTGGGTGGATCGCCTGAGCTCATAGGTTGGAGACCAGCCTGAGACAGAGCAAGACCTTGTTTCTAAAAATAGCCAGGCATTGTGGCAGTCACCTGTAGTCCCAGCTACTTAGGAGAATTGAGCCCAAGAGTTTGAGGCTGCTGTGACCTATGACACCACGGCACTCTACCAAGGGGACAAATTGAGACTCTGTCTCAAAAAAAAAAAAAAGAAAGAAAGAAAGAAGAAAAAGAAAAGAAAAACTCTGAGTATCAATCACACTTTGAGGAAAACTGTCCTAGACAATAGCCTAGGTGTTAGAATTAGGGCTCTGGGGTCAAACCCCAGCTCCATTGCTCCTTGGTGACCTGGACATGCCATTACACCTTTCTGTAACTCTGCCTTGTCATTATCTGTGACTGGGTGGGCCTCTGTAACATAAGACTCAGCAGGGGCCTGGCAGGGGTGGGTGAAGCCACTGGGGTCCAACAGATGCAGGTATGGCCTTTAGCAACTGATGGCTGTGACCATCAGTTTCTTCATCTGGAAAATGGAGTTGCTGGTACCTGGCTCCTTGGAGAATGGCTGTAAGGGTCAAAGAGTTCAAGTGTCACAAGGAATAGGGTACCTAGCCTGTAGAGAGTTCCATGGAGGCAGCTCTGATGGCTGCTGTCATCATTCTTCTTACTATGCCATTACAGGTATGAGCCAGAACGGGACGAGTGGCATTTGGTGGCCCCAATGCTGATGCGAAGGATTGGGGTGGGTGTGGCTGTCCTCAACCGTCTGCTTTATGCTGTTGGTGGCTTTGATGGAACAAACCGTCTTAACTCTGCAGAGTGCTACTACCCAGAGAGGAATGAGTGGCGGATGATCACACCCATGAACACCATCCGAAGCGGGGCAGGTGGGTGGGAGCTGTGGGGAGGGGAGTGTTCCAGGAAATGTCCCACTTAGTTCCAGGATGAGACCCTCTCACTGCAACCCTTACCCTGTGACACTCATAGAAGAGGTAGATTCTGTTAGAGTCATAGCCTCTCCTGGCTTATTTCTGAGGGTTCCTTTGGGAGAGGGGGGAAGGATGAGATGAAGGATCCCCCAGATAGGTGGTGACTAGGGCTCCAAGGCTTGGTCCTGGAGTCACCCCCTCCACACGGTGCTGTTTAGGTGTCTGCGTCCTGCACAACTGTATCTATGCTGCGGGGGGCTACGATGGTCAAGACCAGTTGAACAGTGTGGAACGCTATGATGTGGAAACAGAGACATGGACTTCTGTAGCCCCCATGAAGCATCGGCGAAGTGCCCTGGGAATCACCGTGCACCAGGGAAGAATCTACGTCCTTGGTGAGGCGTTGGTGTAGAGAAGAGTCCATGGCCGGGTGCAGTGGCTCATACTTGTAATCCCAGTACTTTGGGAGGCTAAGGTGGGAGGATTACTTGAGGCCAGGAGTTTGAGAGCCTGGGACATACAGCAAGACCCCATTTCTACTAAAAGTAAAAAAAAATTACTTGGTCATGGTGGGACACATCTGTAGTCAGAGCTACTCAGGAGGCTGAGGCAGGAGAATCATTTGAACCCAGGAGTTCAAGGTTGCAGTGAACTGTGATGATAGGAAAAAAGAAAAAGGAGAGTCCTACCAAGCCCCACCTATTGGGGACAGGTGGCTTTTGGGTCTCATAATTGCTTCCTTCTTACTTTTCCCTGCCCTGGGAGATGATTTGACCTATAGTGACCATCTCCTCTGCTCTCCCTGCAGGAGGCTACGATGGTCACACATTCCTGGACAGTGTGGAATGTTATGACCCAGACACAGACACTTGGAGTGAGGTGACCTGCATGACATCTGGCCGGAGTGGGGTGGGTGTAGCTGTCACCATGGAACCCTGCCGGAAGCAGATTGACCAGCAGAACTGTACCTGTTGAGCTGATTTTATTTTCTTGGGAAGAGAACAAAACAAAACAGTCCAATGGAGAGTATTGTTGTTTTTGTACAAAAACAGGGACAAGAGAAAAGACCACAGTGCAAGTAATACTCTTCATCCTCCAGGAAGGGAGGCTGGATGCTGCAGTGTTTAAACAATAGCTTGAAAGAAAAGGAAGGGCAGGGCAGGAACCCACCAGCCCCTCAGAGCACTCCCAGGAAGGTTCGAGACAACTGCCTAGATTGTGGGATGGGCAGAGGCAGACCTCTAGGAGAGAGGCCCCCAGACCTGCTGGCCAGATACTAGGCTGGAGTCACACTCCAGCATCCATTATTTCTTGAAAGCAGGTGCTGAGGTTAGCCTGGTTTTTGTTACTGCCATCTTTGTGATTCATTCCTAGAGACCTGGAAGGGGGGGCCAGTGAGGCCTTGGGAGTTGTAATCCCTCTGTTAATGTGGCTCCTGGGGAATGGTCTTGTACATAGAAGCTACTGGATATCTCTGGCCTGGACAGTTATTTTGTTGATAAGTAACCTGTAACTTTCCAAGGAAAATAAAGAACAAACTAACTAGTGTCTTCCACCTGGGATGTTAGCTAGAACATTTAAACCCAGCAACAGAAAAGGCCGTTCTCCTGAAATGCACTCAAGTCTTTGATTAAGACTTGTATTTGAAACCAGTTTGTTATCTCTGCCCATTGCATTTTGATAATGTAGGGCATCTTTCTTTCCACAGGTAAACTGCACAATTGTCTCTCTTAGTTTCAGCTGCCATGGGAAACAAACACCTAAGTCTTTGACGTATCTCCTAGGGTTCTCAAGTTCAATCTCATATGTGCTATGCATTTTTTTTATTAGAATGATAAAAGAAAGGCACAAAGTTAAGTAAGAAGTCACAGAATTGTCTCTGTCCCATTGAGTGACAGTTGTTGCTGGTAGAGTCCCAGGGCAAAGATGCCATCAAGGGTCTTCTCTCAGCATCAGCTACCGAATCCTTGTGCTATACATTTATATATATATAATGTGTGTGTATATATATATATATATGTATGTATATATATATATATATTTTTTTTTTTTTTTTAGAGACAGAGTCTCACTGTACCGCCCTCAGGTAGAGTGCCATGATGTCACACAGCTCACAGCAACCTCTAACTCTTGGGCTTACGTGATTCTCCTGCCTCAGCCTCTGGAGCAGCTGGGACTACAGGCGCCCGCCACAACGCCCAGCTATTTTTTTGTTGCAGTTTGGCCGGGGCTGGCTTTGAACCTGCCACCCTCGGCATATGGGGCCGGCGCCCTACTCACTGAGCCACAGGTGCCACCCTATACATTTTATATTTATTTCAAGGGAAACCACCTCTAACATGCCTTCCAAAATTGGTGAAAATATCTGGCCATTTGTTATGTTCTGTAATAGCATAGACTGAAAGTGTTTGAACCCACCTTTGTTTTATTTAGGTACCTGGATATTAAAAGGGCAAAGGGGTTTCTTAGAAATGAAACTGGTGGTTATCTTAGGCAAGGGGTTCAATCCCCTGGTCTCTTCTGAACAATTTGTGTGGAGGTGGTATGTATGTGGCTTGGATTTGTTCTACTAATCAGCTCTTTGTGCTACAGTGGGGAAAAGATGTATGAAGCATGGTCCCAACTCCTGGGGAATTCATAGGATTTTCTGAGTAGCTTAGATATATATATATATATATTTTTTTTTTTTTTTTTTTTAAGAGACACTTTATCACCCTTGGTAGATAAAGCACACAGCTCACAGCAACCTCCAACTCCTGGACTTAGGTGATTCTCTTGACTCAGTCTCCCAAGCAGCTGGGATTACAGACACCCGCCACAACAGCCGGCTATTTTTGTTGTTGTTGTTGCAGTTTGGCTGGGGTTGGGTTTGAACCCACCACCCTTGGTATGTAGGGCCGGCACCCTACCCATTGACCCACAGCCGCTGCCAGATGGGAAATTTTTTTAAAAATTTTTTTGGATTTTTTTGGCCGGGGCTAGGTTTGAACCCGCCACCTCTGGCATATGGGACCAGTGCCCTACTCCTTGAGACACAGGCGCCGCCCTTTTTTTTTTTTTAATTTTTAATTTCAGCTTGTTTGTTCATTCTTCATTTGAAGTACTCTTTCTTTTTTGTTAGTTTTCTTCTTCCTCTGGTGGTGCTCTTTCCCATTGCCTCCCCAGTAGCTGGGATTACAGACGCCCACCACAATGTCTGGCTGTTTTTGATGTTGTTAGTGGAGACCAGGTCTTACTCTGGCTTACTGCTGCTCACACTGGTCTTGAACCTCTGAGCTCAGGCAATCCACCCGCCTCAGCCTCCCACAGCGCTGGGACTACAGGCGTGAGCCTCCACACCCGGCCTGGACAGGAAATATTTTATTTCCTCTCTCTCTCTCCTTTTTTTTTTTTTCTTTTTTTGAGATAGAGTCTCACTGTCTTGCCCAGGCTGGAGTACCAAGGCATCCTAACAGCTCACTGCAACCTCAAACTCCTGGGCTTAAGCAATTCTCTTGCTTCAGCCTCCCAAACAGCTGGGACTACAGGTGCCCACCACAACGTCCGGCTATTTTTAGAGACAGGGTCTTGCTCTGGCTCAGGCTGGTCTAGAACAGGTGAGCTCAGGCAAGACACCTGCCTTGGCTTCCCAGAATGCTAGGATTACAGGCGTGGGTCACTGTGCCTGGCCCTTAGATTGTTCTATTTTCCTAGAATATATAGACAAGGCTACAACACCCTTTCATAGTTGCGTTTCCTTAGGTACAAGTGTGTATATCACTAGATCAGGGGATAGACACAGTCTTACTACATGCTACCAGATCACCCTCTAAAATGGTTGTAACAAATTTATGTTGTTGTTTTTTTTTTTTTTTGAGACAGAGCCTCAAGCTGTCACACTGGGTAGAGTACTGTGGCATCACAGCTCACAGCAACCTCCAGCTCTTGGGCTTAGGCGATTCTCTTGCCTCAGCCTCCTGAGTAGCTGGGACTACAGGCACCCACCACAACGCCCAGCTATTTTTTGTTGCAGTTTGGCCGGGGCTGGGTTCAAACACTTTCGGTGTATGGGGCCAGCACCCTTACTCACTGAGTCGCAGGCGCTGCCTCCAAATCTATCACTCTTTTCCTTTGATGGTTCTTCTCTTTTGTCTCATATTTAAAAATCTTTTGTTTCTTGCCATTTTCTGCTGCTTCTTATTCACTCTTGTCGCCTCCTACCCATAAATTTAATTTCCATTACCCCCCAAACTAACAACATTTTGTTTTTGTTGATTTTGTTAGAACCAGGAGTCCTGGCTGGCTGAGGTGGGGCATGTCTGTGATCCTAGCACTTTGGGAGGCCAGGGTGGGAAGACAGCTTGAGGCCAGGAGTTCATAGACCAGCCTGGGCAACACAGTTGATCCCATACCCCCTGGATGATGCAGGAGGATCACATGAGCCCAAGAATTGAAAGCTACAGTGAGCTATGACTGGTCCGGAGCACTCCAGTTTGGGTGACAGTGCAAAACCTTGCCTCTCTTTTTATTTTTATTTCAGACAGAGAGTCACCCTGGGTAGAGTCATCCTGTGGCATAGCTCACAGCAACATTAAACTCCTGAGCTCAAGCAATTCACCCACCTTCACCTCCCAGAGTGCTAGGATTACAGGTGTGAGCCACTGCTCCCAGCCAAGGCCAAGACCTTATCTCTTAAAGAAGAAAGAAAAAAAGAACCAAGAGGGGGGTGCCTGTGGCTCAATGGAGTAGGGCGCTGGCCCCATATGCCGGAGGTGGTGGGTTCAAACCCAGCCCTGGCCAAAACAAAAAACAAACAAACAAAAAACAAACAAACCAAGAATGCTGCTTTGTGGGCTGGACAAGGTGGCCCATGCATGAAACCCTGGCATTCTGGGAGGCTGATGTGGGTGGATTGCTTGAGCTCATGGGTTCCAGACCAGCTTGAGACCCCCCCCACCCACTCTCTACTAAAAATAGAAAAACTGGGGGCAGTGCCTGTGGCTCAACAGAGTAAGGTGCCGGCCCCATATGCTGGAGGTGGCAGGTTCAAACCCAGCCGGGCCAAAAAAAAAACCTGAAAAAAAAAAAATTAAAAAACTGGGGTGCATGTAGCTCAGTGATTAGGGCATCAGCCACATGCTCTGGGGCTGGTGGGTTCTAACCCAGCCTGGGCCTACTAAACAAACAAACAAAATAGCCAGGTATCGTGGCGGGCACCTGTAGTTCCAGCTACTCTGGAGGCTGAGGCAAGAGTACTCTAGGGCAACAGCTTGAGACTCTGTCTCAAAGAAAAGAAAATCCGGTGCCACCTGTGGCTCAGTGAGTAGGGCACCGGCCCCATATACCGAGGGTGGCGGGTTCAAACCCGGCCCAAGCCAAATTGCAACAAAAGATAGCCGGGCATTGTGGCGGGCACCTGTAGTCCCAACTACTCAGGAGGCTGAGGCAAGAGAATCGCCTAAGCCCAAGAGCTGGAGGCTGCTGTGAGCTGTGATGCCACAGCACTCTACCAAGGGTGATAAAGTGAAGACTCTGTCTCTAAGAAAAACCCCCCCAAAACAAGAATCCTGGTGGATTTCTTCCCGGTTGGAAATCTCACCCCACCTGTACCCAGGTGGAATAAAGCCATTTTAATTGCACAAACTGGGCCTCCGTTTTTCTTTCATCTTGCACCTCAGAATAATCATCTTTGGCTCCGTAACCTTTCATTTGTTGCTGAACCCGGGATGGGGAGAAGCCCCTTTGGGGGGCCAAAGTATACCACATTAGACTCAGCTAAACGGATCCTTCTTCTGGGGAGATAAAAGAAAACGAGAAATCTGGGCAGTGCCTGTGGCTCAAGGAGTAGGGCACAGGCCCCTATACCGGAGGTGGTGACGGGTTCAAACACAGCCCTGGCCAAAAACTGCAAAAAAAAAAGAAAACAGGAAATCTCTCTGACCCTGCCTAAACTTCATCCATCTAATGGTTTTTCATCTAGAACTCCTTTTCTAAACTTTTTAAAACTTCTTTTCCCGGCGCCGGCCCCATATACCGAGGGTGGCGGGTTCATACCCGGCGCCGGCCCCATATACCGAGGGTGGCGGGTTCATACCCGGCCCCGGCCAAACTGCAACAAAAAAATAGCCGGGCGTTGTGGCGGGTGCCTGTAGTCCCAGCTGCTCGGGAGGCTGAGGCAGGAGAATCGCCTAAGCCCAGGAGTTGGAGGTTGCTGTGAGCTGTGTGACGCCATGGCACTCTACCGAGGGCAATAAAGTGAAACTGTCTCTACAAAAAAATATATAAAAATAAATAAATAAATAAATTAAAAAAAAAACAAAAAACTTCTCTTCCCATCTTCTACTCTTAACTTCCTCTTTCCCTCTCCCTCCATCTCTGGGTCTCTTACTTCCTTCTCCTCCATTTTTTTCCCAGCTGGTTTCACAGTTCCTGATCTCAGCCCCAGCCACTCCAGCAAACCAGAATCACTGTCCATCCAGTGCCCAGTGTTTGGGGATGCCCTCTTTTTAAAATTTTTTATTCTTTATTTATCATTTTAAGAGGCAGAGTCTCACTTTGTCACCCTCAGTAGAATGCTATGGCGTCACAGCTAACAGCAATCTCCAGCTCTTGGGCTTAGGTGATTGTCTTGCCTCAGCCTCCCAAGTAGCTGGAACTACAGGCACCCACCACAACGCCTGGCTATTTTTTGTTGCAGTTTGGCTGAGACCGGGTTTGAACCCGCCACCCTCAGCATATGGGGCTGGCGCCCTACCCACTGAGCGACAGGCACCACCCTCTTTCTTTTCTTTTTTTTTTTTTTTTTGTAGAGACAGAGTCTCACTGTACCGCCCTCGGGTAGAGTGCCGTGGCGTCACACGGCTCACAGCAACCTCTAACTCTTGGGCTTACGCGATTCTCTTGCCTCAGCCTCCCGAGCAGCTGGGACTACAGGCGCCCGCCACAATGCCCGGCTATTTTTTTGTTGCAGTTTGGCCGGGGCTGGGTCTGAACCCGCCACCCTCGGCATATGGGGCCGGCGCCCCACTCACTGAGCCACAGGCGCCGCTCCCTCTTTTTTTTTCTTAACACACAGGGTCTCTCTCTGTCACCTGGGCAACAGAGATAGAACTGGTTTCTGGAGGGGGAAAATTGTATAGAGGAGCTACTGGGCTGATGAAAACCCTGAGGTGCTGGCAGTGTGGTATACCTGGAGAGGGCATGCAGCTCAGTACCTCATGAACGAATCAAATATATCATAATTGTGTTAAGCCATTAAAAATTGGATATATTGGGCAGTGCCTGTGGCTCAGTGAGTAGGGCTCCCGTCCCATATACCGAGGGTGGTGGGTTCAAACCCAGCCCAGGCCAAACTGCAACAAAAAATAGCTGGGCGTTGTGGTGGGCGCCTGTAGTTCCAGCTACTCGGGAGGCTGAGGCAAGAGAATTGGGTAAGCCCAAGAGCTGGAGGTTGCTGTGAGTCCTGTGATGTCATGGCACTCTACCGAGGGCGGCAAAGTAAGATTCTATCTTCACACACACACACAAAAAAAATTGGATATATTTAACATGCACAAGTTGATGATTTGATATATATATATGGTGAAATATCACAATTAAGCGAATATTTCCATCAGCTCACATAGGTACCATTTTCTCTTTTTGAGTGAGAACACTTAAAGGTGTACCCTCTTGGCATGTTTCAAGTATACCATAAATAATGTTACTCATATTCACATTAGTGTATGTGAAAGCTCCAGAACTTGTTCATTTTGCATAACTGAAATTTGTACCCCTTTGCCGACATCTCCTCATTTCTTCCTCCTACCTGATTCTTCTTTTCTTTCTTTCTTTTTTTTTTTTTTTGTAGAGACAGAGTCAAACTTTATGGCCCTGGGTAGAGTGCCATGGCATCACACAGCTCACAGCAACCTCCCAAACCCTGGACTTAGGCGATTCTCTTGCCTAAGAATCTTCTCTCCTGAGTAGCTTGGGACTACAGGTGCCCACCACAATGCCCAGCTATTTTTTTTGTTGCAGTTAGGCCAGGGCCGGGTTCGAACCTGCCACTCTAGGTATATGGGGCCAGCACCCTACCCACTGAGCCACAGGCACCGCCCTGATTCTTCTTTTCTTTTTTTGCTGTAGAGATGGGACCTCGCTATGTTGCCCAGGCTGATCTTAACCTCCCAAAGTGTTGATTATAGGTGTAAACCAAGTACCTGGTCATATTTTTATCCTGTCTTGTTCTTTATTTCCACACATACACAGAGTACTGGATTGCAACATATGTGAATGATGTGTACATAAATTCTTGGTCATAGTGGAGTACAGTAAATCTGTGTGGGATTGAATGCAATTGTCCAAGTCTTTCAGATGCTTCTCCAAGAGTATGGATTATGTTAGATCCTTGGAAGAGGAGAGTTACTCAGCCTGTTAGGATTTCTGTTTAAGACAAGGACACGTAAATAAATAAAGACAAGGACACATTTTTGATCTCCCTCTGCTTTTGCCAACAGATCTCTCAGGACTTCATGGGAAAAAATGATGCCTCTTCTAGGTGACAGCACTACCTATCTCCAATCACTCAATAAGTACTTGCCCACAATATCAGGAAAGTGAGATACACTTGATCAATATGTTAAGGAAGCTTTAGATTCTTCCTGTGGCTGTTTTAGGAGAAACAGCCTCAGTTCCTTAAAGGATTTCTCATGTGACATGTGACGTGGCTTGTTTTATCTGTTAGTTTCATCTCCCCCCTCAACTCTGAGGGATGAGCTGAGTGCTGCATTCTCCTCTCCCCAACTGGGGTGGGGGGGAAGAGGAGCACAAGGGGTGGGATTTGGGGCCTTCTCATATGTAGGTGAACCACTCAAGCCCTTGTAGGGGTCTGCCTCAAATTGTATGGGAACAAGGAAGGTGCCCTTAAGAAAAATGGAGATATGATAAGTCCCTTTCAGGTGTCAGAAGAGCAATAATAGGAGACCTCAAGAAACGGAGGGACTGGCAGCGCCTGTACCTCAGTGAGTAGAGCGCAGGCCACATACACCGAGGCTGGGGGGTTCCAGTCTGGCACAGGCCTCCTAAACAAGGACAACTGCAACAACAACAAAAATACTGGGGCGTTGTGGCGGGCGCCTGTAGTCCCACCTACTTGGGAGGCTGAAGCAAGAGAATCGCTTAAGCCCAAGAATTTGAGGTTGCTGTGAACTGTGAAGCCACAGCACTCTACCGAGGGCTACATAGTGAGACTATTTCAAAAAAAAAAAAAAAAGAGAAGAAAAGAAATGGAGGGACAAGTCCCCTTCTCGGGGATAAAGGAACGACTCTGGGGTCCCCTCAGGAAGAGAAAACGACTTGGGGGCCCCCGTAGGAAGAGGGAGCGCTGCCTGGGTGTCTCGTAGAAAGGGAGCACAATAAGAAGAGAGAATTGATGCCAGGGTTCCTTCAAGAAGTGGGGCACGACTCTCGGTCGCTCGCAGGAAAAAAGGCTGGGGTCACTCTCCTGTACCTCGGGCGGGTCACATCAGAGCGCCTAAAGACTCGCTGTACATGGGATACTTCGGCCCTCGGGTAAGATAGAAGCTGACATACCCCATTGGCTGCAATCTTGAATGACAACTACTCCAGCCAATCGGAATGGAGAAAAGGCTGCGGCAGTCCCAGCCACGCCTCCCCTCCTTCTGCGCGTGCGCTCCTTTCTGCTCCTGCTGTAGTTCCGGGCCCCATTCCAGGAGGTGCTCGAGGGCTTGTGAGCCCAGCCCTGCCTCTTTGCCAGCCTCTGCGTGTGACCCGTTTACAAAAATAATACATACTTGATAGGGCTGTTGTGAGAATGATGTCGGATAATTTATGTAAAACAAACAAAAAAAAGAGCTCTCAGTAAATCTGACCTATTGTTATTTGCATTTTACAGCGAAAAAAATTGAGGCACAGAGTAGGTAAGTAAACTGCTCAGACTAGCCCAGCCATTAAATGGGCAACGTCTAAACCAGAATCCAGGCAAGCTGAATCTAGCTTCTGTGTGCTTATCCGGCACGGTTTTGTATCTCCCAGATAAAAAATTCCGAATATTTTTTCTTTTTCCTGATTATAAAACAATTTGCCCACGGTTATAAAGGTAATACACACACATTGCAAAAAGTTCAGAAAATATTGAAGACTAAAAAAAGCAAGGCGGGGTGCAGTGGCTCACACCGGTAATCCTACCACCCTGGGAGGTCGAGGCGGGTGGATTGCCTGAGCTCACAGGTTGGATACCAGCCTGAGCAACAGCAAGACCTTGTTGCTAAAAATAGCCGGGCATTATAGCGTGCACTTGTAGTCCCAGCTACTCGGGAGGCTGAAGCAAGAGAATCACTTGAGCCCAGGAGTTTGAGGTTGCTGTGAGACACCACGGCACTCTACAGAGGGCGACAAAGTGAGACTCTGTCTCAAAAAAAAGAAAAAAGAGAGAAAAAAAGAAAAAACTGAGGCAAGAGGATGGCTTGATTGCTTGAGCCCAAGAGTTGGAGGTTGCTATGAGCTCTGATACCACAGCACTATACCCAGGGCGACAGATTGAGACTCAGTCTCAAAACAAAACAAAAAAGGGGGTCTTACTTTGTTCCCTAGGCTGGTCTCAAACTCCTTGCCTCAAGCAATCTTCCACCTTGATCTCCCAGAGTGCTAGGATTACAGACAGGAGCTGCTCAGCCTGGCCTTATTGTTATGTGATATATATATAATGTCAACACATAACAACTATATATATATATAGAGAGAGAGAGAGAGAGAGACCTAGTCTCGCTCTGTTGTCCCAGGCTAGAGTGCAGTGACATCATAGCTCACAGAATCCTCAAACTCCTGGGCTCAAGCCATCCTCCTGCCTCAGCCACCCTAGTAGCCGGGAATACAGGCACCCACCATGATGCCTAGCTAATTTTTTTATTTTTAGTAGAGACTGGGTCCCACTCTTGGCTCAGGCTGGTCTCCAACTCCAGAGCTGCAGCAATTCACTCCCCTCTGCCTCCAAGAGTCCTAGGATTACAGGTGTGAGCCACATCACTCAGCCTCTTTTTTTTTTTTTTTTTTTTTGTAGAGACAGAGTCTCACTTTATTGTCCTTGGTAGAGTGCTATTCTATCACAGTTCACAGCAACCTCCAGCTTCTGGGCTTAAGTGATTCTCTTGCCTCAGCCTCCCCAGTAGCTGGGACCACAGGCGCCCACCACAACACCCGGCTATTTTTTGTTGCAGTTTGGCCAGGGCTGGGTTTGAACCCACCGCCCTCGGTATATAGGGTCAGCGCCCCACTCACTGAGCCACAGGTGCAGCCCTGTTTGCAGAGCCTCAAGCTGTCACCCTGGGTAGAGTGCTGTGGCATCACAGCTCACAGCAACCTCCAACCCCGGGGCTCAAGCGATTCTCCTGCCTCAGCCTCCCAAGTAGGTGGGACTACAGACACCCGCCACGACGCCTGGCTATTTTTTGGTTGCAGCCATCATTGTTGTTTGGCAGGCCGGGGCTGGATTGGAACCTACCGGCTCAGGTGTATGTGGCTGGCACCTTAGCCGCTTGAGCCACAGGCGGCGAGCCTCGGCCTGTTTTTGATAAATATTGTCAGACCACTCCTGGAAACCCATGTGTTCCAGCTTCCACCAACACCAGTGAGCTGTGAAAGTGCTTTGTATACCCCCAAATATGGTCCATCTTTTCAGTATTTACCAATAGATGAAAATAAATGGGGGTCTTATTCTTATTTGCATTTCCTTATATTTTTATGCTATTAAAGAGGGGAAATAATACCCACATCTCAAGGTTTCATGTGGCTATCATCGGTGAAGCCAATGGTACTGGGTGAAGCAAGATCCCTGCCTCATTTCCCTGAATTTTCTCCATACTGTGTGATCTCTTCCCAGTCCTCAGTTTCTTTCTTTTTGGAGATAGAGTCTCACTGTGTCGCCCTTGGTTGACTGCTGTGGTGTCACAGCTCACAGCAACCTCTAACTCTTGACTCAGCCTCCTGACGCCTGCCACGACGCCTGGCTATTTTTTGTTGCAGTTGTCATTGTTGTTTAGTTGGCCTGGGGCGGGTTTGAACCCGCCACCCTCGGTGTATGTGGCTGGCGCTGTAACCACTGTGCTACGAGTGCCTAGCCAGTCCTCAGTTTCTTTATCTGCAAAATGGACCTGATGATAGAGGTATCTCGAGGGCAGCTGGAGAGTCAGTAGATAATGAACCTAGAAAGTTCAGCAGAGGGCAGGGCTGGTAGAGGCAGAGCCCTTTGCCTAAGACCATATAGCCTGCAAGGGGCTGATGTCAACTGTTTTTCTTCTTTCCTTCTTCTTTTTTTTTGTTCAAGAGACAGGGTCTTGCTTGCTATGTTGCCTAGGCTGGTCTCAAACTCCTGGCCTCAAGTGATCCACCCACCTCGGCCTCCCAAAATGCTAGGATTATAAGTGTGAATCACCATGTCTGGCCTTGATAAGAACTTTAGAGAATGAAGGGATTTCACTCCTTTCCTCAGGTCTCCTGGCCTGTTCATATTACAAGGCCCCACTGCTCTTGGTCACCTTTGCCTAAGGGAAGATGAACTCTCCACCTGGGGGAATTTGAAAGAGCCAGCTGGTGGTCACGTATCACTGATACCCTTTGACCTACATTCACAGTCCTACATCCCAGAGGAGATATTTTAGATATCACTTGGGTAAATTGAGGGCTGGAGCAGAAGTCTTGCCCAGGGGCATTCACCACCCCCTAATGGCTGGGATTGGTGCTGTAGCCTCCTGACCTCTAGCCTAACAACCTTTCCCCAACTCTGCCTCCCTTTGAAATACCCTGGGGAAAATTTGTCTCCTCTTCGCTTTTTGCACAAAGTTCAGATTCCCTGAAAACTTCTACCTAGTTTTCTCCTTCCTTCCTTCCTTCCTTCCTTCCTTCCTTCCTTCCTTCCTTCCTTCCTTCCTTCCTTCCTTCCTTCCTTCCTTCCTTCCTTCCCTCCTTCCCTCCTTCCCTCCTTCCCTCCTTCCCTCCTTCCCTCCTTTCTTTCTTTCTTGTCTCAAGCTGTCGCCCTGGATAGAGTGCTGTGGCGTCAAACTCTTGGGCTTAAGTGATTCTCTTGCCTCAGCCTCCCAAGTAGCTGGGACTACAGGTGTCTGCCACAATGCCCAGCTATTTTTTGGTTGTAGTTGTCGTTGTTTGGCAGGCCCAGGCTGGATTCAAACCTGCCAGCTCTGGTGTATGTGGCTGGCACCTTAGCTGCTTGAGCTACAGGCGTCAAGCCTATATGAATATCTTGTACATGTACATTCGAGTTTATTAAACCCCAGAGGCAGCCAGTATTCTAAGCAAAGTCCACATCACAAACATTTCTACTATACATCTTAGTCAATCCCAGAAGTTTTTTTTTTTTTTTTGTAGAGACAGAGTCTCACTTTATGGTCCTCGGTAGAGTGCCGTGGCCTCACACAGCTCACAGCAACCTCCAACTCCTGGGCTTAAGCGATTCTCTTGCCTCAGCCTCCCAAGTAGCTGGGACTACAGGCGCCCGCCACAATGCCCGGCTATTTTTTGGTTGCAGTTTGGCCGGGGCCGGGTTTGAACCCGCCACCCTCGGTATATGGGGCCGGCGCCTTACCGACTGAGCCACAGGCGCCGCCCAATCCCAGAAGTTTTTTACATTACCACAATGAATGTCAGAAATGTTTTATTGGTAAAACCAGACGGGTGCTAATTAGCTGTATTCAAATATGTGGATTGGGCCAGGCATGATGGCCATAGTTGGACTCCCAGCTACTTGAGAGGCTGAGGTAGGAAGATCATTTAGGCCTAGGAGTTTGAGTTGGAGACCAGCCTGGGCAACATAGAAAGACCCCCATCTCTTAAAAAAAAAAAAAAAAAAGAGTGTAGGGCAGCACCTGTGGCTCAAAGGAGTAGGGCACTGGCCCCATGTACCAGAGGTGGAGGATTCCAACCTGGCCCCGGCCAAACCTGTAAAAAAAAAAAGTGTAACACTCAAGCTTTTAAGAGTTTAACATGTATTAGCTCATTCAATCCTCATCAAAAAACAAAACCAAACCAAAAAAATCAAGTCTACCAAATATGTAGATGAGTTAAAATATCTGAGATTCATTGCATGCCCAGATTAGAAAAACATAGAGTATAAACCCAGAGTCATCATGTGTCCATCTGTTTTGAGGCTTCAATTTGTCTGCTACCTAGAATTGTGGGCTTGAAGAAACACAGAATCCTGCCTTCAAGATATGTCTTTCTTTCTTTCTCTATTTATTTTTTATTTTATTTCATTTTTATTTTTTTTACGGTGAAAAGTTATATATTTAGAATTGGCCAGCTGGACTTGGTTTAGATGATCCCAATTTTGTTGGCAACATCCAAAGCATCATAATCAGGAGCCAGTCGAACATATGCCTTCTTCTCACCATCAGGCCTGACCAGGGTATTGACCTTGGCCACATCAATGTCATAGAGCTTCTTCACAGGCTGTTTGATCTGGTGCTTGTTGGCTTTGACATCCACAATGAACACAAGTGTGTTGTTGTCGTCTTCTATCTTCTTCATGGCAGACTCAGTGGTCAGGGAGAACTTGATGATGGCATAGTGGTGAAGCTTGTTTCTCCTGGGGGCGCTCTTCCGAGGAGCCTCAGAGTCTTTGGCAGCCGGAAGGTGGGTGATGTACGGATCTTCTTTTTTTTTTGTGGCTGTGGATGCCTTTTAGCTCTGCCTTCTTGGCCTTCAATGCCCTTGCTTTGGCTTTGGCTTTGGGAGGGGTAGGAGCTTCCTTCTTCGCTTTCAGCACCATCTTGTGAAAAGTTTTTTTTTTTGAGACAGCACCTCGGTAGAGTGCTGTGGCTCACAGCAACCTTAAACTCTTGGGCTTAAGCAACTGTCTTGCCTCAGCCTCCCGAGGAGCTGGGACTACAGGCACCCGTCACAACGCCTGGCTATTTTTTGGTTGTAGTTGTTGTTGTTTAGCAGGCCTGGGCCGGGCTCAAACCCGCCACCTTTGGTGTATGTGGCTGGCACCCTACTCATTGAGCTATAGGTGCTGAGCCTCTTTATTTACTATTTAAAAATATATTTATTTATTTATTTTGAAAGAGTCTCATTCTGTTGAGTGCCATGGCATCATCATATTTCAAAGCAACCTCAAACTCTTGGGTTCAAGTAATCCTCTTGTCTCGGTTTTTGTTTTGTTTTTTTTCTTTTCTTTTTTGAGACAGAGCCTCAAGCTGTCGCCCTGGGTAGAGTGCGGTGGCATCACAGTCCAGAGCAACCTCCAACTCCTGGGCTTAAGCAATTTCTCTTGCCTCAGCCTCCTGAGCAGCTGGGACTAAAGGCACCCACCACAACGCCTGGCTATTTTTTGGTTGTAGTTGTCATTTTTGTTTGGCAGGCCCGGGCTGGATTCAAACCTGCCAGCTCTGGTGTATGTGGCTGGCGCCTTAACCGCTTGAGCTACAGGGACCAAGCCAGTTTTTCTTTTTTTTTAGTAGTGGTGGGGTCTTCCTCTTGCTCAGGCTAGTCTTGAACTCCTGAGCTCAACCAATTCACATACCTCAAGCCTCTCAAAGTGCTAGGATTGCAGGCATGAGCCACCACAGCCGGCTTCTTTCTTTTTCTAAAAATGCAATGTGAAAGTTGCAAACCTAACATGGACAGAATGCTAGGAATCCATGGAACTTAAAGATGTAAATTCTTTTGTGCCTGATAATCAAGTTTAATGTCTGCTAGGCAGAATTTGACCTGAGACATTTCATCACAACCTGGAAGCCAGGTAATGGAGGTGGCATCCCTCAGACCCCTTGAGGTTTCCAGAAGTAACTGCTAGGTTTTAGAAGGACTCAAAAGTTGTATTAGACATGCTTTGAGAGCAAGAAGTAAAGCTACTTGTGTTTCTTGACATTTAAAATTTTCATGGTCTGAAATTTCATTGTATAACCTGGCCCAGGCTTGGGGGCTACTTCTAGCTGAGTTCTACTCACAGTTCTACCTGCTTGGGGATAGGTGTGAAAGAGCACCCCCTCCCTTGCTCCAGCAGACACCTCAGGAAGGAAGCACCTCAACAAATAAGGTGAAGAATGAAGCTACATCAGCCAGGAGAATCAGTGAAAGCCTCAGTTTATTAGAGACAAGATCGAAGGATTGATTATCGATCAGTGGACTGAACGATTGGTCATCAAAATGAAACAACATACAAGCAGCTCACCAGGTCCTGCACCCACCCTCGGGAGAGAAGTCCTGATTGGGGTGGGGGTCCATCTCGCCAGTCACCCCCTGGCTCCTGGGGAGGTTGGAGGTGGCAGGCTCTGCCTTGTTCTCCCCCCATGATGATGATGCGACTTCCCATAAAAATAGCAGTGGTAGTGAGCCCACCCATTCCCGGGACTATTGTACAGTTTGTATAATACAGCAGGAGCAAGACTCTCCTTCCAGGAGATCTCCTCCCTACCTTCCTGATGGGTCAGCCAGGAAGAACAAGTTTCTTTTCCCTTTATGCCTCTGTAGAATAATTTACAAACCAACCTTACAATATGTACAGAAAAGAAAAGGCCCACTCCAGTTGTTGGCTGGGACAGAAACTACTTTCACTACAAAAATGAACCCTGTACAGCATTGTGGGGGTGGGAGTGGGGGGTTGCTCACCACTAGCAGGGAGGGGACAGACAGATGGAAGGTTAGGGAAAATTTGGGGACAATACAGTACCATGTGCTCAGATTAGGTTGAGGACAGGCAACGAATGAGACAGTTCCTGCTCTGCCTAGTGACAGAACCAGGCCCAGGGCTATGGGGACAGGGGTTGGGGGTCTTTCCTTCCAAATAGTCCCCCATGGCTTGGAGAAAAATGGCCTTGCATCTGTCCGTCATATTGCTCAGGAGCTAGATGGGGGGTAGGGGTGGTTGGGGAGCATAGGGAGGAGCTCAGCAAGGTCAGGACAAAGGGGAAATTACTTTGGTGCCAGGGTGGGAGGGGTTGCCCAGGATAGGGGGATGAGGGTATGCATATTATTGCTTCCTCCTAGGGCAAAGGGTCAGGGGCTAGGGTCAGGGTCTGGGGGGGTATGGAAGATACCAAGAAAGGGGGGAGACAGCCAGGATGGGGGCTCTGGGCCTGGCCCTGCCCCACCCAAGGTACAGGTGGGGAAACATGGCAACCCCCTTCTCCTATGGCCATGGAAATCATTAAGGCAGAAACAAGAGGAGAAGCAGCTAGAAGGGGGGACAGGTGTGTGTGTGGATAAGAGCTGCCCTCACCCCCTGAAAATGGAGAAAATTCAAAGTGAACTCAAAGTGGAAGAGGAAACAGGTGGCAAGCAGGGGGGTTCAGGCCCTCCTCAAATCTCAGGCCCATAGCCCCTAAAATGCTACCCCTTGCATCCTAGTGAACAGCTCCTCCCTAGCTAGCTGACCCCCTGGTCAGTATTGCTAGGGTTGTGCAAAATGAGGCGGAAGACTTTTGTTGGGAGGGGGGACAAGAGCCAAAGTGGGGCTGGAGCTGGGGCCTCCCAGAGTGAAAGCTACTCCCCTTCCCCCATCCCTGTTCAGAATGGC
This sequence comes from Nycticebus coucang, assembly GCF_027406575.1. NCBI lineage: Eukaryota > Metazoa > Chordata > Mammalia > Primates > Lorisidae > Nycticebus > Nycticebus coucang. Next base: position 64,307,353 of record NC_069782.1, on the reverse strand, counting down.
TATTCTTGACTGGCTTCAATCAAAGACCCTCCAAAATTCAAAAGAAAAGCCCAGAAGGAGGCCCCAGGTATAGAGAGGTCTAAGAGGCCTGGAAGACTCAGCCTTAAACTTGGGGAGTGGGGGAGCATGGGGAGGAAGGGGGGGAGGAGTTGGAGGTGGAAAAGGAGAACCAGGAATAGGAGTGTCTACAGTCGCTGTGTTGCATCCTTTTTTTTCTTTTTTTTTTTCTTTTTCTAAAAATGTTACAATTAAAATTCAAAAAATAAAATCCCTCTGGGACCTCAGCCTCTCATTCCCCAGCCCCCACCTCCAAAAAAAGATCCTGCCAGTGGGAGCAGGGGAAAGGGGGATAAAAAGAAAAGAGAAAAAACCCCACTTTTCTGTTTTCTTTTTTCTCAGGAGGGCTGAGAGTCTTTGAGGCAGCAGAGGAGGTGGCTGTGGGGGCATGGGAGAACCAGGGAGCCGGGAGGGACACAGGGAAGGGGCACTAGGGCTCAGATGGGGTCTCCACTGGACTCCCAGCCACCAGGAGCTAGGAGTGTCAGAGGCTCTTCCCCAGAGGTCCCAGGGCAGGCACTGTAAGCCCTCTTGGCAGCCTGATGCTCTCTGTGGGCCCCCACCTCGGCCGCCGTGGAGGGGAGGCCCGGGAGGCCCGGGGCCTCCTTTGAAATGGATGGGGTCCTCAAGGTAGGCAGAAGGGGGCTTCCAAGACACAGGGCAGAGGGGCTGCTACAGCTTACAGCATCTACCGATCCCTCCTGGGACATGAGCTCCTCCTGGGCTACAGGTGCACCGCCTTCTGAATGTGACTGCTGCATCAAATACACCTCTTCTACCTCAATCTCTGGACACATGTCCTGTTCCTCCATTGGGAGTGCAGGCTTGGCTGTGGTCTCATCAGGAGCCAATGATCCTTCCTCGGTGGTGGACAGTCCCTGCCCTTCCCGAGCATCCTGGGCTAGGGATGGTGTCTGGGCTGTAGGTGTTTCCTCCTCCTCCTCCTCCTCCAGCATTAGCTCAAACTGGAACTTGTCAGGTGGGGGTGGATGGCCTGGCCCCTCTGGCTCCTCCTCAGGTGGTGGAGATGGGCTCTGCTGGATGGCACTGTAGTACCAGTCCCGGTTATCCTCCAATGTGTCCAGGATCTCCTGGGCATCTGGGTGGACGAGGTCAGCCCATGTCTCCCATAACGGGTGCACAATGTAGTCAATGAAACCCACCTGGTGAAGGGGATGAAGGTATAATCAGTTGGCACATGGACAGATGGCTCCACTATGGGCCTAATAAAATTAAAAACAGGCTTATACCATTTGACCTAGCTATTGTGCATCTCCAGATTCACTTTGTTGCCTTTTTTTCTCTTTTGAGACACTCTCACTCTGTCACCCAGCTAGAGTGGTGGGGCATCAGCCTAGCTCACAGTAACCTCAAACTCCTGAGCTCAAGCGACCCTCTTACCTCAGCCTCCTGAGTATCTGGGACTACAGGTGTCTACCACAATGCCTGGCTAATTTTTCTATTTTTAGTGGAGATGGGGTGTCAATTTTGCTTAGGGTGGTCTTGAACTCCCGAGCTCAAGCAATCCTTCCACCTTGGCTTCCCAGAGTGCCAGGATTACAGGCATGAGTGTACCTGGCCTCTGCAAAAACTGCAAAAACTTGGGCAAGTAAGAAAAAAAAAGTCACAAATGAAATATAAATAAAAACTGTTACCACCTCCATATATACAAGAATTGAGGATTAGTTAAAAAACAAAAAACAGGACAGTGCCTGTGGCTCAGTGAGTAGGGCGCCGGCCCCATATGCTGAGGGTGGTGGGTTCAAGCCCAGCCCCGGCCAAACTGCAACAAAAAAAGAGCCGAATGTTGTGGCGGGCGCCTGTAGTCCCAGCTGCTCAGGAGGCTGAGGCAAGAGAATCGCGTAAGCCCAAGAGTTAGAGGTTGCTGTGAGCTGTGTGACGTCGTGGCACTCTACCCGAGGGCAGTACAGTGAGACTCTGTCTCTATAAAAAAAAACAAAAAACAAAAAAACAGGGCGGTGGGGCGGCGCCTGTGGCTCAGTCGGTAAGGCGCCGGCCCCATATACCGAGGGTGGTGGGTTCAAACCCTGCCCCGGCCAAACTGCAACAAAAAAATAGCCGGGTGTTGTGGCGGGCGCCTGTAGTCCCAGCTGCTTGGGAGGCTGAGGCAAGAGAATCGCTTAGGCCCAGGAGTTGGAGGTTGCTGTGAGCTGTGTGATGCCACGGCACTCTACCAAGGGCCATAAAGTGAGACTCTGTCTCTACAAAAAAAAAAAAAAACAGGGCGGTGCCTGTGGCTCAGTGGGTATGGCGCCGTCCCCATATACCCAGGATGGGGGGTTCAAACGCAGCCCTGGCCAAAGTGCAACAAAAAAAATAGCCGGGCATTGTGGCGGGCACCTGTAGTCCCATCTACTCAGGAGGCTGAGGCAAGAGAATCGCCTAAGCCCAGGAGTTGGAGGTTGTTGTGAGCTGTGTGACACCACAGTACTCTACCAAGGGCGACAAAGTAAGACTGTCTCTACAAAAAAAAAAAAACACAAAAAAAAACACAGGAACACAGGGAAGAGGGAGGGGGATTGGTGTGTTCTCACACAATGTAAGGGGCACAACTACAACAGCGACTTTACCTAACAAACGCAAACAATGTAACCTAATCATTTGTAACCTCATTAATCTGACATTAAAAAATAATAATAAACAAAAACAAAATCAAACAAAGCAAACCTCTGTCCCTAAAATAGTTAGCTAGGTTCAGGGCATGTACTTGTAATTTTACTCAGCTACTCAAGAAGCTGAGGCAGGAGGATCACTTATGCGCAGGAATTCAAGATTATAGTGAACTATGATTGTGATACTTGCACTCCAGCCTGGGTGACAGACTAAGACCCTGCCTCTTAAAACAAAAAAATTGGCTTGGCACCCTTAGCACAGTGGTTATGGAGTCAGCCACATACACTGAGGGTGGCAGGTTCAAACCCTGCCCGGGCCAGCTAAACAACAGTGACAACTGCAACAAAAAATAGCCAGGCATTGTGGCAGGCGCCTGTAATCCCAGCTACTCCAAAGGCTGAGGCAAGAGAATCGTTTGAGCCCAAGAGTTTGAGGTTGCTGTGAGCCGTGACGCCACAGCACTCTAGCAAGGGTGACATAATGAGACTCTGTCTCAAAAAAAAAAAAAAAAAATCATGGTACATTACAGATCTTCATTATGGCATTTTTTGCAACAAAGAGACATCAGAAACGACTTCATGGGATACTGCTGGTTTTGTCACTCAGATATCATCATCACTTTGGTTTAGTGACAGAACCTTGATTTTTCTTGTGGGAGGAAATGTATCCACCTAAAAACTCTACTTTCCAGCCTCTTTTGCAAAGAGATAGTGGCCATGTGAGCACCTGTAGATGGAAGGTGCTGGGAACTGGAATATAGTCAGAATGGCTAGAGCTTTGGCAACATCTGTGACCATGAGAGGCATTCCTGAAGATGAAAGCCACAGCTGTAAAACCCAGGTTGGAATGGCAGACACCTCAAACTGAAAAGGCCGGGTTCTCAAGGCAGGACACAGAGAGGGAAGAGGAAGATTCTTATGTCACATTTTAGGGGTAAGTCTTTTACAAGATCATGTTACTGTCAATGTGCATGTGCGTGTGTTTTGAGAGAGAGTCTCACTCTGTTCCCCCAAGTTAGAGTACTATGGTATCATAGCTCATAGCAACCTCAAACTCCTGGGCTCAAGCTATCATCCTGTCTCAGCCTCCCTCAGTAGCTGGCACTATAGGTGCCTGCCACAATGCCAGCTAGTTTTTCTATTTTTAGTAGAAATGGGGTTGGCTGTTGCTCATGCTGGTCTCAAACTCCTGAGCTCAAGTGATCCACCAGCCTTCGCCTCCCAGAGTTCTAGGATTACAGGTGTGAGCCACTGTTTATGTTATTAAATTTAAAAGGCACACAAGGAAGACAAGCCACATCATTTCAGAATCCACAGAAGAACAGGAATGGCAGCTCACACCTGTAATCCTAGCATTCTGGGAGACCGAAGTGGGGGGATTTCCTGATCCCAGGAGTTAGAGACCAGTCTGAGCAAGAGTGAGACCCCATCTCTTAAAAAAAAAAGTGGCTGGGCATTGTGGTGGGTGCCTGTAGCTGTAGCTACTTGGGAGGCTGAAGCAAGATGATTGCTTCAGCCCAAGAGTTTGAGGTTGCTGTGAGCTATTATGCTACTGCACCCTACAGAGGGTGAAAAAGTGAGACTGTCTCACAATACAAAAAATAATAATAATTCACTGAAAATCAGAGAAAGTATTCACAGCCAGGTTACAAGGAAACTGTGAGGCTAAATCGACATCAACCCATAAATAAGAGCTGGTGAGTATCGTTACTGATGTTATGGTGGTTGGTATAAATGACTTAGAATGATCTGAAAGGTGTGGTGCAGTGGCTTACACCTGTAATCCTAGCACTCTGGGAGACTGAGGTGGAGGATCACTTGAGCCTAAGAGTTTGAGGTTGCTGTGAGCTGTGACGACACAGCACTCTACCAAAGATGACAATGTAAGACTGTCTTCAAAAAAAAAAAAAAAAGAACTGTCTGAGAGCAAGCCCACACATAGTGAGTCTAGACTCTCAGATCATCATCCTACGGAGAAAATGTTGCGTATTTCCATCAAGATAAAAAAGGAAACAAACGAAAACTTGACATTGTGGTGGGTAGGTGAGGCTATCCTGGGCCTTGGAGACCCCTATGGAGACCTGCCCTGTCTCCATCTGTCATTGACTTGAACCTGTACCTGAGACTTCTCCACGGAGGCTGTGTGCTTATCACACATGGGGCTGATCTCCATGCCACGTTCACGCTCACGGTCACCCTGCTGGAAGAACTCGGCCATGATGCGGTCTGTCCACTGGCGGTATAGCTCCAGTGGCTTGGTGGGGTTGCTGAGGTCTGCACAGTGGACCATGTTCCGAAGGACCTGCCCAGGGTAGGGGTATGGGTGGAATGTCTTCAGGGGCTGAGCCCCAGGCTTTCTGATCTTCCACCTGGGGAAGGGATCTGAGAGTGGGGAGGAGGAGGAAAAAAGGTAGCGCGGAGAAGGAGACAGGTAGAAAAAATGGGCGGAAATAGGGAGAAAAGAGAATCTAGTCTCCTTATACGGTGGGGGGGGGGCACCTGGATGCGGTCGGAGTAGTTGTCCAGCAGGAGGACCCCCGAACTGGTCACTTTCTTCGTCTCCACCATGGTCTTCAGGTCAGCAAGGAGAGTCATGTGCTTAGACATGTCCGTGGCCAGCACCTGTGGGCAAGGGGGCATCACAGAGGCCACTGACCGACCTGGTTTTATTTTTTTTTATTTATTTTTTTCTCAGTAGAGTGCTGTGGCATGACAGCTCACAGCAACCTCCAACTCCTGGGCATAGGCGATTCTCTTGCCTCAGCCTCTGGAGTAGCTGGGACTACAGGCACCCGCCACAACGCCCAGCTATTTTTTGGTTGCAGTTTGGCCGAGACAGGGTTCAAACCCACCACCCTCGATATATGGGGCTGGTGCCCTACCCACTGAGCCACAGGCGCTGCCCACCGACCTGGTTTTAGAGAGCTCCCTTGAGACTCAGATCCACCCTCCACCCCCACCAAGCCGAGGACTCAAAAGCTCCCTTTCTCTTCGCACCCTTTGTCCCTGTCCTTGACCCTGCCACACCCACCATGTCGATGACCATCTTGCGCAGACTCTGCCGCTGGCGCTTGCTGAGGTTCTGGAAGATGTCGCAGTTGTCCTCCTGCAGCAGCTTGAAGCCCACGGCCAGGTGGTGGTTCTCGAGCACCGACTCGTCATTGTACATGAGCGCTAGCTCCGAATCTGCGGCCGGGCCTCGGCAGTCAGGGGTGGGCCCCGGTGGGGAAGTCCTGCCCACAGCCGGACAGTCCCCGCCCCCTATCAAGAAAACCCCGCCCCACTCTTGAAAGCCCTGACCTGCCCATCCCACCTCCGGGGAGGACTACTCACTAGTGTTGATGAGGAACTGGTTGGAGACCCCAGGGTGATCCACGTCATGAATGGCAGCCGCGAAGAGGGCAGCAAGAATCTCCAGGTCCGTGAAAACAGCCTGGGAGCAGAGAGGTATGGACGTTAGAATGACGGGAGATAGGCTCGGCGTCCGTAGCTCAGTGGTTAGGGCGCTGGCCACATGCATATACTGAGGCTGGCGGGTTCGAACCCAACCTGCTAAACAAAGACAACTGCCACAAAAAATAGCCGGGCGTTGTAACTGGCGCCTGTAGTCCCAGCTACTGGGGAGGCAAGAGAATCCCTTAAGCCTAAGAGTTTGAGGTTGCTTTGAGCTGTGGCGCCACAGCACTCTACTGACGGTGACAAAGTCAGATTCTGCTTCAAAAAAAAAAAATGATGGCGATAAGAGAGACAGTATAAAAGAGGAATGAGACAGAGCAAGATTGGGAGGGGGATGCATGAAAACAGGAGTTCGAGCCTGTGTCTACAAAATTCTTTTAATTAGCCAGATGTGGTGGTGCACACCTGTAATCTCATTTTCTCAGGAGGCTGAGGCAGGAGGATCATTTGACCCCAAGAGTGTGAGACCAGCCTGGGCAACACAGAGAGACCCCCATCTCTACAAAATATTTAAAAACAATTTTTTTTTTTTTAAGACAGAATCTCATTTTGTTGCCCTCAGTAGAGTGCCGTGGCATCACACAGCTCACAGCAACCTCTAACTCCTGGGCTTAGGCAATTCTCTTGCCTCAGCCTCTCCAGTAGCTGGGACTACAGGTGCCTGCCACAACACCTGGCTATTTTTTTGTTGCAATTTGGCCGGGGCTGGGTTTGAACCTGCCACCCTCGGTATATGGGGCCAGCACCCTACCCACAGGCACTGCCCCAAAATATTTAAAAATTAACTGGACATGGTAGTGCATGCCTGTAGTCCCAGCTACCTGGGAGGCTGAAGCAGGAGGATAGTTTGAACCCAGGAGTTTGAAGTTATAGTGAGCTGTGATGCCACCACTGTACTCTAGCCTGTGTGACAGAGACCTTGTCTCAAAAAACAAACAAATAACGTAAGATAGGAGTCTGGAGAGAAATGAGAAATAGAGAACAGGGTCACAGAGAAATGGAGGACACAGGATCAGAGAGATAAGCAGAACACTGGAGATGGACAGTTAGTGACACAAAGAGAAATGGGGCTTGGGGAGACAGGGCAAGCAGCAGGTGCTCACATCCAGCGCAGGTGTGGCCAGCAGCACGTGGGTGGACTGCAGCACATCAGCTGCATGAAGGCTGTTGTGGTAGGCCACATCCGTGTGGTAGTGGTCCTCCAGTGTCATCATATAGGTCACCATTGTGTCAACAGGGATGCGGAATTTTTTCATCAGGTCCCGCTCCTGAAGGCAGGCAAAGGCAGAGTGGTAACCCCTGCCACTTCTCAGTGCCCACTCCCCTGCCCTGTGATCTGCACACCCCAGTTCATTCTCCACTGCCCTCATCACCTGGAATATCATATACATGATGCAACTGAGGGAGCGACCTCCTGCATTGTCCGACACGCAAAAGATGTTGAGGCCCCATTTGTTTAAGTTCTCCAGTTCCTAGTGGAGATGGAGGTCAGAAGTCAGGAGTCTGTAAGGCTCAGGGCCCTCAAGAACATACCCTAGGAGTTTGAAGCCCTGGTCTGAAGGAAGCACCATTATTGTTCACCCGTGGATAACATGTTCAGCAGCAGAATTTACTGCCAATGTCCTCCTGGGCTGAAAAATAAAGCAACCACAGCTACTGTCTCTTGAGTGCTTATCCACCAGGCACTTGATCTCTTTTGACAGGGAGGCAACCAAGACTTAGAGAAGTGACATGATTCTCCAAAATCTTGCAGCTCACACATGGCAAAGCTGGGATAGAAACCCAGTTTGGCTGCCCCTCCCCTACCCAGCACAGCTCAGCCTCTGAGCTGAACTGCTCATGAGAAAGAAAGATAAGCTTATTTTCCATGTCTCCCCAGAATCCTGAACAATGTAGTAACTGCTCATAGTAACTGCTCAATAAACACCAGGTGATTGAATGAAACACTCTGGTGGTGGCTCAAAGAAGGTTACAATACATATCAGCTGGGCGGCGCCTGTGGCTCAGTCAGTAAGGTGCCGGCCCCATATACCGAGGATGGCGGGTTCGAACTCGGCCCTGGCTGAACTGCAACCAAAAAATAGCTGGGCGTTGTGGCCTGTAGTCCCAGCTACTTGGGAGGCTGAGGCAAGAGAGTCGCTTAAGCCCAGGAGTTGGAGGTTGCTGTGAGCTGTGTGATGCCCTGGCACTCTACTGAGGGCCATAAAGTGAGACTCTGTCTCTACAAAAAAAAAAAAAATACATATCAGCTGAGTGAGCCACCAAGGGTTTACTGTGTCCACTGTGTCCCAGAAACCAAGGTCGGGACTATGGGGGGCACTCTGAGGCTCTATCCAAATCCATGTCACTGGCCTGTGTACCAATCCCCCAGTGGCTGGAAGTTGCCTGTTAAGGCTCATGGCTATCCCTTCCTCCAGAAAGCTCTTCTTGTCCCACAAGAACTGTCTGAAGGGGTGATACTGCCCACCTCTGGGGGCAGCTCCCAGCTGGTCACTGATATCGGGGACTCTAGCTAGACCACTTCCTTGCTTGGCTTCTTTCTTTCTTCTTCTTCTTTTTTTTTTTGTAGAGACAGAGTCTCACTTTATGGCCCCCTGTAGAGTGCTGTGGCCTCACACAGATCACAGCAACCTCCAACTCCTGGGCTTAAGCGATTCTCTTGCCTCAGCCTCCCGAGCAGCTGGGACTATAGGCGCCCGCCACAACGCCCGGCTATTTTTTGGTTGCAGTTTGGCCAGGGCTGGGTTTGAACCCACCATCTTCGGTATATGGGGCCGGCGCCTTACCGACTGAGCCACAGGCGCCGCCCCTTCTTTTTTTTTTTTTTTTAACAAGACAGGGTCTTACTCTATTGCCCAGGCTGAAGTGCAGTGGTACAATCACAGCTCACTTCAGCTTCAACCTCTTAAAGTCAAGCAAACCTCCTGCCTCAGTCTTCTGAATAACTGGGACTACAGCACTATTACACCTGGCTAATTTGTTCTATTTTTTGTAGAGACAGGGTCTTGCTGTGTCGCCTAGGCTGGTCTTGAATTCTTGGCCTCAAGCAATCCTCCTGCCTTGGCCTCCCAAAGCGCTGGGATGACAGGGGTGAGCCACTGTACCTGGTCATGGTTTCTTTCTATTCTTCCTTTGCTTCATTTCTCCTAAGGCTCCTCTTTATAAGCAGGTACCCACAGATCCTCATATCAGCCTCTGCTTCTAGGGAACTCAGCTTAAGATGTGACTCAATGTCTAGTCCTCCTTTGGGTCCCAGGAGACTCCCACTCCCTCCAGCCCAGACCCTGCCTGTCCCCCACCTACTTGTGCCAGTAGCTCTTCTTGGTCTGTCTTCACCCCAAAGCGGGGGACACCAGAGTTATTCGGGCTGCTGCTATGGGTCAACTTTTTCACCCCTGTGATCTGAGACATGGGCTGGAGGTGAGGCACAGGGGACGGGGGCTGCTGGGAGGGTCTCTGTCGTGGCACTTGCTGTTTTTCTCGCTCCTTCATCATGGGTGACAGGATCTCTACTTCATTCTGTTTGTCTGCAGAAGGTGGGGGCAAAAGCATTGAGTGCCATCTCTCCTCATGCCTCTGCTGCCCTCAGAGGCTCCCTTATCCCTCCATTCCTCTGCCATGTATTGGGAGGCCTCACCCAAAAGGGCAGACATCTGGCTGCCACACTTATGGCTAGTCAGAGGCTGGAAGCCAGAGGGGACATAGGAGTTCTTCTGGGAGGCAGTAGGCTGAACTGGGGACCCTGGGGATGGTCCAGGGTTATGGAATTGCCCCAATCCAATCATCAGGTTCAGCTGGAGGGTGATGTGGAAAGTCAGGAAGTGGGGTGGGGAAACCAGGGTGCCCCAGACACCCAAGGAACCTTTTCTGGTAGGGAATACACCTCCCTGGTGTCAAGACTGCTGGTGGGCGTGGCCTCACTGGGATGAGAGAGGGAAGGGTGGTCTCCAGCTCCATGCCCCCCTCCACCAACCCTTAGCCCAGCCTGTCTGGGGAACCCTTGTCTTGAACTTTCAAGAGCTTCCAGAGCCTAGTCAAGGACACCCATTGTGACCTGCCTGCCAGTCAATGACAGGACCAAACAGGGTCATTTACATGCCATGCTTTCATTGGCGGACTTTGAGAACTCTGATGCACACCACAACCTCATTGGTGGGAGCATTTAAAACTCAGAAAACAGGCCCAGGGGTGGCTCACTCCTGTAATCCTAGAACTCTGGGCAGCTAAGGCAAGTGGACTGCCTGAGTTTACAGGTTCCAGACCAGTCGTCAGAGCCAGCGCCAGACCTCATCTCTAAAAATACCTGCGCCTTGTGGCAGGTGCCTGTATTGGGAGGCTGAGGCAAGAGAATTGTTTTAGGCTCAGCGGCGTAGCACAGTGGTTACAGCGCTGGCCACATGCAGCGAGGAACAGCTAAACAATGATAACTGCAACAAAAAAATAGCCAGGTATTGTGGCAGGCACCTGTAGTCCCAGCTACTTGGGAGTCTGAGGCAAGAGAATCTCTTAAGCCCAAGAGTTAGAGGTTGCTGTGAGCTATGATGCTATAGCACTCTATTGAGGATGAGAAAGTGAGACTCTGTCTTAGAAAAAAGAAAAAGAGGGCGGCTCCTGTGGCTCAGTCGGTGGGGCGCCGGCCCCATATACCGAGGTTGACGGGTTCAAACCCGGCCCGGCCGAACTGCAACCAAGGGATGGCTGGGCGTTGTGGCGGGCGCCTGTGGTCCTGGCTACTCAGGAGGCTGAGGCAAGAGAATCGCTTGAGCCCTGGAGTTGGAGGTTGCTGTGGGCTGTGTGAGGCCACGGCACTCTACCGAGGGCCATGGAGTGAGACTCTGTCTCTACAAAAAAAAAAAAAGAAAACCCTGAAAACATTTTTGGAGCATATGTGTGCCTCCTGAATTTGGGTACCTTTGGGTTTAGGCAGTAAATTTCTTTTCTTCTTTTTTTTTTTGTTTTGAGACAGAGTCCCATCATGTTGCCCTTGGTAAAGTACTGTGGCGTTGCAGCTCACCAACAACCTCAAACTCTTGGGCTTAAGCAAGCCTCCCAAGTAGCTAGGACTACAGGTGCCCACCACAACGCCCAGCTATTTTTGTTGTTGTTAACAGTTATCATTGTTGTTTAGCTGGCCTGGGCCAGGTTCAAACTCGCCACCCTCGGTGTATGTGGCTGGGGCTGTAACCACTGTGCTACGGGCACCGAGACTAGGCAGTAAATTCTTAAGATCAAATTATCCTGAGTTTAGGGAGATACACTTAGCAAAGGGGATCTTAGGTTCAGAGGTTAGGATGACTTTTAGAGATCCATGAGCTTAAGGGTTTCAATGAGTTTGAGGTAGTCTACTGTATTTGGGGTTCCAAAGAATTAGAAAATTCTAAGTTCAGGAAATCTCTTACAGGTTCGTAAGCTTAAGGATCCTATTGAGTGAGGAGATCTAAAATTTTGGGAGTCTACTGAATATGTTGGGGGTTATATGAAATTTGGGTGGTCTATTGAATTTGAGGGGCCTTTCGATTTGGAAGTTGGCTAAAGTTTGAGGCTCTTTTGTGGGCTATGATTTTTTGTGGGCTGCTGAGTTCGGGTATCTCTTGGGTTTGAGGGAGGCTAATCCAAGTTTGTTGATGCTATTGAATTTTGTTTGTTTGTTTGTTTTTGATACAGGGTCTTATTCTATCACCCAGGCTGAAGAGCAATGGCATTATCATAGCAGCGCACTGCAGCCTCAGACTTCTAGGCTCAAGTGATCCTTCTGCTTCAAGTCACCTGAGCAACTGGGACTACAGGTGTACCACACAATGCCTGACTAGATTTTAAAAATTTTTTTGTAGACCCGGGGTCTTGCTATGTTGTCAAGGATGGTCTCAAACTCCTGGCCTCAAGCAATCCTCCAGCCTCAGCCCCTCAAAGTACTAGGATTATAGGCCTGAGCCACCACGCCCAGCCTCAGCTGGGAGGCTATATAAAGTTTAGGAATTCTATTTGAGTTTGGAGGTCTCTCAGGGTCTCAGGTTTGAGAAATTTATTGGGGTTCCCCTGAGTATGAAAGGGTTTTAAAGCCTGTAGATTTTTCAAATGTGGGATTCTATAGAATTTGGGATTCTACTGAGTTTGGGGCACCCTGAGTGTGGGAGTTCTTGAATGTGGGACTCCAATCTTTGGGAAGTTGAGTCAGGGTTCCTGGGAAAATATGGGCAATAAAACCCAGGTTCAGAGGCAGCCTCCTCCAGCCCCCCCACCCCACATGCTGCCCTTCACTCACCCAGGAATGTTGTGGAAATATATTCTGAGACCTGGTTTCCCGACCTGCTCATTTCTGACAGGTGTGTGAGTTCACGGTTCAGCATCCTCTTGAACTAAGGTGAAGGAGTCAAGAAAGAAGCCATGATGGGGAGAATCACAGTGTGTGTATGTGGTGTGTCTGTGTGAGAGTCAGAGTCCTTCCCAAGAAACTCCTGAAGACCCGCATGAGTCCCTCCTGTTTCTCTGCTCAGCCGGAAGAGCCCCAGGTTGTTAAAGGGGAGGATCAGCTCTCCCTCTCCTCCTATCTCCAGAAGGGGGCCCCAGGCTTGAGGGGATCCAGATCAGCATACCCCTTAGTTTCTGAGGAAAGAGGAACTCCCCTCCTCATTCACCTCAAGGAGGAGCCAGAGGGGCACCTGTGGAAGGGAGGGGATCCTGCCTAATGGGGAGCCAATAGGGTAGCAGGAGAATCCTGTTGCCATGGCAATAGGAGTCTCCTTAGCAACTCCCTCTGGAACAAGCTGCTGAGCTGGGTGAAAAGAGGGCAGGCCAGCAGGCCCTTAACTCTTGCCTTCCCAGAGTTGCCCTTGGCCAACGTTGTGCCAGACATGGACTCCCATACTAGGGGTCCTGACCCCAGCCCCCGCCCAGTTTGGAAGAAGGGAACACAGTACTCAAGGGAGTAAGAAGAGGTTTGGCCAAGGCAGGGGAGAATGGTGAGCTAAGGAAACCTCAGTCTGGTCACCCAGGGGACAGGGAAGGGGTTCCTAATAGCCCCCTCTTACCCAGCCCTAGAGAGGTGGATATACACACAGATGAGTGGAGTACATTCCAAATTGAGTTTGGGGGTTCCTCTTGGGCTACCCCATGCCACCTGTCACAGGTCTCTGCTGTGACATTGTGCCTGGAGGGAAAAGGGCATTGGCTCTCCACCCTCAAGTTCTGCCAAAGCACCCCTAAAGCAGGAGAAGAATCTGGCAGAGACAGTGGGCAGGAAGGGGGAGCCTGCATGGCCCAAACTGGGATGGGGCACTCACTCTTCTGTCAGAGACCCTGGGTGCGTGCACATACATATATAAAATGGACCCACAACACCTCATATAACTACACACCGAGTCCCAGGCTCCCAGTTCTACAAGGCATCATACAGCCTAGACACACAAATCAAAGGGCACACACTGTAAAGCAACCACTGACACTTGGGGTCACATGCCCCAGAAATATCAGGCAGCTCTGAGCTTACCGAAATGGCCCAAACACACAACACCACAGTCAGAACCATATGATCTCAGACATAGGGCCATGCTGTGACCGAGGCAAACAAACACCATAGCAGACACAACATCCATCTAGGCACCGACAGGGTCACACCCATCAACAGACTACTCAACACCTCCCTCTACTCTGAGCCATCCCTGCCCCAAGCTACCCACCATCCACCCCCAGCCCTGGGCCACACACAGAGACAGTTACAGGCTTCATCTCCAGTCCACACATGTGCACAGCTGAACACACAAGCCCATGTCAGGAGATGGAAGGTCTAGCCCAGCTGGCCTGTAGCTTCTGCCCACCCTCCACCCTATGTTCCTTCCCCTACCTGGTCCCACCAGCCCACCAGCCATGGCTTGGAGCAGGTCTCGCAGAAGAAATCCACCAAGGGCATCTTGGAGCGTTAGTGCCGCTCAGGGCTGCCACACACAGAGACTGGGCTTGGGGAGTCCCAAGGACATGGGGGGGGGCAGTTAATAGCCAACAGGTGGAGCTGGGCGCGTGGGTGGTGAAGGGGGAGCTGCGGAGGGGCCTGGGGGCTCCCTTCCCCTCCGCGCTCCCTGTTACAGCCCAGGTTACATGGTCCACCAGCCCCCAGCCTTGATGGGCCCCCCGGAGGCTGTGGCTGGAAGTGGTGGGGGGCCCTTGCCCATGGAGGGGCAGAGCAAGGGTCCCAGGAGGAGGCTGTGGAGGCTGGGGGCTCTGACTGTGTGCCAGTGTGTCTGTGTGTGCGTGTGCGTGCTCACTGCAGCACTGGCAGGCTGCATGCGATGTCAGGTGGTGCTCGGGGTGGGGGGGTGTTAAAGGGGCATCAGAGCCCATGGGTTTCAGCTAGAACACAGGTAGGGCTGCCCCCGTGAGGACACGTCCCCTTCATGGACATATCCAGAGACAGAAACACACACCCAGATACTCCATTAACTCACAGGCACAAAAATATCCTGAGAAATAACCTTCCACAGACACTGACACACACACCCAGACACTTGACACTCAAATACACAATTGAACACAGACACCCAGGACCGCGCCTGTGCCTCAGGGAGTAGGGTGCTGATCCCACATACCGAAGGTGGCGGGTTTGAACCCGACCCTGGTCAAAACTGTAAAAAAAATAAAATAAAAAATGAACGCAGACACTCAAATGCTTTTAGTCCTGCAATTACACCACACGCAAGTATGTGCACACACACACCTGGAGACAGTCACAACTTTGATGTCCAACACATTTATTGTTACAGAGCCGGGCATGCAGTGACATAAACGCCTTAAAACATGCCCCTTCCAAGGACATAGATCCACACCCAGATACACACCTAGGGACAAACACCCAGATACATCCACACTTACAGACATGTACTCAACACACCCACAGGCACACTTTCAAACCAACACAAATACCCAGATGCTCTCAGACACAAACATACCCCGACACCCATAGGGAATACTCACACTCACCCACAAATGCACAAATACACACACACACACACCTACACACACCATTGCAGAAACACCTGCAGACCCCATACCCAGAGACACAGTTATAATTTAAGATGCTTGAGCCACCCTCAGGGACACAATTACTTTTTGATGTACATGTTCCCAAACAAGCCTTCACCCACGGACATATGCACCCCCCAACAAAGACACCCCCACTTGCAAATCATTTCCTGTAGGCACCCACTCACGAGGGCTGCCACCACGCTTTACAACTCCAGGAGACATCATTCATACTGGCTGCTTTCTGAATGGTGCCCCCTGGAGTTGTGCAGTGCATAGTCTGCACACCTGTACGTGGAAGCTTTGTATCTTCCCCTGCAGCCCTGCAAACCTACAGTCATAAATATATTGAGATACACACTCAGACCAGCCCACACCTGCAGACACACAGCCCTCTGGCACAGCACTCCCAACTAACACATCCATATACCCCCTCACAGGTACACACCTGTGTGCTACTGCTCAGAATTGGCTTGCAAATGCTGCAAATGGGTAGTGAACAAATCAATAGCTGCACAGACCCATCTATATGGAGGCACACCTGTAGACCATAAAGGCATACAACCTCAAGACCTACCGCCACAATTGCACACCCACAAACCACAAAACACACATCCTCCCCAAGATAGATGGTCGCCTACTGACACACGTACAACCTGATACACATGCCCACACTCAAACTAGGTTGCTCCAGCCATGGAGAAATTCAGAACCCTTGAAGCACAAATCATAAGCTGCCCACTAAGGAAGTCTAGGTCACACCCAGGGATTGGCTTCATCCCATAGGTCACACTTAGGGATTGGCTCCCCCCTCTCGGCCACAACCAGTGATAAGCCCAACCCACAGACACAATCTTAAGGTGGTCTCCCTCATAGGCTCACACTCACCAGTTCCACGCAGGGATTGGCCCCATCCTATTTAGGTCTCACCTAGTGATTGGTCACGCTTTCCTCAGCCAGCTAATAGCTATCACCGCCCACAGGTCCAACCCAGCTTTGGCTCCATCCACGAGCCCCATCCAACGAGCTTGGTCCCTACCAACCCTGCCCAGGGCACAGGTCCACCTTGTCCCCCTGCACACCTTATGTGAAGCCATCTCACTGACAGAACGGTAGGTCTGCATGGTCTCCAGCTGCTCCAGACACCAGTCCAACTCCTCCAATGTCTCCAGGGCCAACTGTTGACACGTCTCCTCTGGGGAGGGGATGGCCAGGGAGGTGATTGAGAAGGTCTGCAGGCAGACCCTCAGAGCCCCCAACCTGTGGTAACAGGGTCTGCCAGGTAAGTGGAGTGCTGGGGGGGAGGGCTGAGACAGCCACTCAGGGGAGGGGTCCCACACTGGGGCAGCAAGAGGGCATTTTCCCAGACTTCAGAAATTAAGTTACCTGATAATGTGGCCTTGCAGATAGGCGTTGGGCCACCCAGCGGGGACCGCCTGCAAAGAAATGGGGCTCCAATGTCAGCCTGGGCACCTCCAGATCCATGCCTCCTACCTCTATAAACAGTGCTAATTTTCCTTTTTCTTACTGGTCACTGTTGTCCCAGGCAGGCTGTCATATCCTGTCTCAGTGACCCCTAGCAGAACCCACTTTACAGATGAGGAAACTGAGGTCTTAAGTTTTCAAAGTCTCTGCTCCCTTGAATATGCCCCCTGAATTCCTCCAACCTGCTATGGATGGTTCTGGCCCCCATCCAGAGGGACTGGCAGCTCTCAGCTATATCTCTTTGTCTACAATAAGAACCATTCCTATTTATAGAGCATTTACTATGTGCAAGTCAGTGTTCTTTTTTTTTTTTTTTTTTTGGTTTTTGGCCAGGGCTGGGTTTGAACCCGCCACCTCTGGCATTTGGGACCAGCGCCCTACTCCTTGAGCCACAGGCGCCGCCCTCTTTTTTTTTTTGAGACAGTCTCACTTTGCCACCCTTAGTAGAGTGCCATGGTGTCATAGCTCACAGCAACCTCAAACTCTTGAGCACAAACGATCCTCTTGCCTCTGCTGGGACTACAGGCACCTGCTACAACACTGGGCTATTTTTAGAGACAAGGTTTCACTCTGGCTCAGACTGGTCTCAAACCTGTGGGCTTAGGCAATCCATTCGCCTTGGCCTCCCAGAGTGCTAGGATTACAGGCGTGAGCCACCATGCCCGGCCTTTTTTATTTTTTTGAGACAGTCTCAAGCTGTCTCCCTGGGTAGAGTGCTGTGGGCTCACAGCTCACAGCAACCTTCGACTCTTTTTTTTTTTTTAGGACACATTTTTAATTATCTCCATTTTATTTATTTATTGCGGTTTTTGGCCAGGGCTGGCTTTGAACCCACCATCTCTGGCATATGGGACAAGCGCTCAACTCCTTTGAGCCAAAGGCGCTGCCCTTGATTGACTTTTGAATTCATGGGAAATAGGTTCCAGCACCTTGTATCACTGTTACATGGGGGCTATTGGTTATCCTGTGTGCTATGCTGTACACCTATTATACCATGAGCTCATGGGGAATAAATAGGTTCTTGCACCTAAAAACATGGGTCCACTGGTACTCCTGTGTGCTATGTTATATGCTTATTATGCCATGAATTCATAGGGAATGGGTTCCAGGAGCTCAGGCTCCTTTCCATTAGTTCTCACAAAGTGGGCTTCTCTGGGTGGCACAGGCTGGCGCTTCAGTTGAACCCAGGTACCTTTCTCTTTGGCTTCCTTCTTTTTCTGATCATTTTCCTTCACACATTTCAGGAAGCTATCTTGGCTCTTAAGAGTGCTTAATATGCTCAGTATGAACATTCATCCTCTTCGCAAGGATCTTGCCCTTAACTTGTTTACAACAATGCCAACGGCATGCTGGGTAACATTGTAGACTCTTCCAGGTTTGCCATGGTGACATTTGTGTGGCATGCCTTTTTGAACAGTACCCATTCCCTTGATGTCTACCATATCACCTTTCTTGTAGATTCACATATATGTGGCCAAAGGAACAACTCCATGTTTTCTAAAAGGCCTAGAGAACATGTATCGGGTGCCTTTCCTCTTTCCCTTTGTGTTTGTCATTTTGGTGAATTACTGGAAGATGGCGTCTCCGGCCGAAAGGCAACCTCCAACTCTTGAGCTCAAGTGATCCTCTTGCCTCAGTTTTTCTATTTTCTTTTCTTTTCTTTTATTTTGCAGTTTTTGGCTGGGGCTGGGTTTGAACCCGCCACCTCCAATATATGGGGCTAGCACCCTACTCACTGAGCAACAGGCGCCACCCTCAGTTTTTCTATTTTTAATAGAGACAGGGTCTTGCTTTTGCTCAGGCTGGTTTTGAACTCGTGAGCTCAAGCAATCCACCAGCCTGGGCCTCCCAGAGTGCTAGGATTACAGACGTGAGCCACTGCATCCAGACTGATGTTCTTTTTCTTTTTTTATTCTTATGCACTTTAATAGTAGATATCAACACTCACTTTTATTTTTTATTATTATTATTTTTTTGAGACAGAGTCTCACTTTCTTGCCGTTGGTAGAAAGCCATGGCATTATAGCTCACAGCAACCTTTAACTCTTGGGCATAAATGTTTCTCTTGCCTTAGCCTCCCAAATAGCTGGGACTACAGGCGCCTGCCATAATGCCCAGCTATTTTTGTTGTTGGTTATTGTTGTTTTAGCTGGCCGGGCCTGCCAGCCTTGGTGTATGTGGCAAGTGCCCTACCCACTGAGATACGGGCACCACCCCAGTGTTCTTATATATACCATCTTCTGTACTCTTCCTAGCAATTGTCTAAGGTAGGCATTATTGTAATTCTACTTTTACAGAGGGGGAACAGAAACCTCACAAGATCCCATATGCCTAGCAAATTGGTAACAGTAAATGGCCCTGGGATTGGGTCTGTGGCTTCACCATCGTGTATCTGGGTCTTTTCTTATAAAAGCTTCTGTGTCTTAGGCTCTTAAATCACAATGGATCTCTGGCTCCATGGGATTTATTGCCTGAATAGATGTTCAGAGAGGTCAAGTGCCTGCCCAAGGCTATACAGTGGTGCTTACAGTTGAACCCAAATGTGCTTGGGCTCATGATCAGGGGTGTTGGGGTACAGCTTTGACTTACCTGTTGCTGGGAATGGGCACATTGGTCAGGAGAGAGAAGTTGCTGCGGACGCTCCGGAGACTGGCCAGCACCTGGGATGGAGAACAGCAGTAAGAAGCAATATCTACCCAGAATAGTAGCAGAGCTGAGCTCTATCCCCAAGTGGAAAGGAGGGCTGGAGCCCCCGGAAGGGGTCTAACCTGGGCAAACGGCGTTACGATGAGGTCCTCAGCATGCCTACAATCAAGGACAGTGGCAGGTCAGAGGTCCCCAGAGAAGCAATTCTGTGAAGGCTGGACCCAGGGAGGCTGATGGGCATGGAAGGGACTCTGTGGGGTTAGGCGAGAGGGCACTTATCCTGCATGAGGGTGTACATGCTTTCAGAGCTGGCCGAGGAGGGAATGGCAGTCCTGGAGGGTGACTCAGGCGAATGGGGGGAGCAGAGGTGACCAGCCCTGAATTGTCTGGGGAGGGAGAATGAGAATATGCTATAGGGGCTGGGCTTGTGGGGGAACACAGAGGACAGGAAAGGGTCTTAGGGGGCTGAAGTAGGCACCTTGATGGGTAGGCCCAGAACCTGGAAGACCCAGTAAGAAAGAGGGAAGGTGAGCAGGTCCAGAGAGTGCTCACACCTCAACAGGTGGCCATGGGGAAGCTGGCAGGTGGGGAGGGGGATTGCTCACGCCTCGCTGGCGACTGATGAGTTCCGGGACATAGTCTTGGGTGACATGTCATAGTCACTGTCTGAACGGTAGAGGAAGGATTCCCGGCGCTGGCTAGTGGCTGCCCCAGCGTGCAGCACGAGACCTGGGCTCGCCTGCGAGTCCAGGGGGCTGCGGCCTGGAGATGGCATTGGGCCATTCTCTGCCTCGAAGCTGCAGGGAATGGGCAGGAAGAGGGATCAGTGGGGCTGAAATGTCAGGGAGGCCAAGAAGTTCCTGGCAGAGATCGGGGAGGGAACTGCAGAGATCAAACAGCTGCTGAGAACCTATGTACATCAATCCTGATTCCTAGCTCTGGGGACCTCCCCCACAAGGCCAAAAGTCATGGGCTCAACCAATCGCCTTTATACCCCATCAGCCCAGCTGTCAAAACCCATTCATAATCCGTCCATTTCTCATCTGCTCCTTTGCACCCCAGTCTATTCCTTCCATGGCCACCAGAGGGTGTACATGCTTTCAGAGCTGGCCTGCTCAGAACCTTCTGTGGCTCCCACCTCAGGAAAAAACCCTAAGTCTCCACTCCAGTACCTAAGTCTTGCTCTGTGTCCTCCTCCTCTCCCCTTCTACTCTGCTTCAGCCTCCTTGCTGTTCCCTAAACATTCTGCACACAGTCTTGCTTCAGGGCCTCTGCATGGGCTGTTTCTCCTGCCCAGATATCCAATGGCTACTCCTTCACTTCCTTAAGGCCTCAGCTAAAATGTTACCTCCTGGCTAAGCATGGTGGCTCATGCTTATAATTCTAGCACTCTGGGAGGCTGAGGTGAGTGGATCACTTGAGCTCAGGAATTTGAGACCAGCCTGAACAAAAGTGAGACCCTATCTCTACTAAAAACGAAAAAAACTGGGTGGTGCCTGTGGCTCAAAGGAGTAGGGCACCAGCCCCATATACCGGAGGTGGCAGGTTCAAACCCAGCGCCGGCCAAAAACTGAAAACAACAATAAAAAGATAAAATAAATTAAAAAAAAAAATGAAAAAAACTGGGCCAGGTCCTGAGGCTTATGAATGTATCCCAGCACTTGAGGCTGAGGTCGATGGATTGCCTGAGCTCACAGATTCAAGACCAGTCTCAGCCAGAGCAAGACCTCATCTCTGAAAATAGCCGGGTGTTGTGGTGGGCACCTGTAGTCCCAGCTACTTGGGAGGCCGAGGCAAAAGAATTGCTTAAGGCCAGGAGTTCGAGGTTGCTGTGAGCTATGATGCCAGAGCACTTTACCAAAGGTGACAAAGTAAGACTCTGTCTCAAAAAAAAAAAAAAAGAAACAAAGAAAAAAAACTGAGGCAAGAGAATCGCTTGGGCCCAAGAGTTTGAGGTTGCTGTGAGCTATGATGCCACAGCCCTCCACTGAGGGCAACAAAGTGAAACTCTGTCTCCAAAAATAATAATAAATAAAAAATAAAATGTTACTTCCTCAGAGAAGCCTCCCCTGACCAGCCCATCTAAAATTTCAGGCTCTGCCTTGATGTTTCCTATTTCCCTTCCTTTAAAAACAAAAAACAGAGCTGCGCGAGGTGGCTCACACCTGTAATACTAGCACTCTGAGAGACCAAGGCAGGTGAATTGCCTGAGCTCACAGGTTTGAGACCAGCCTGAGCTAGAACGAAACCCTATCTCTAAAAATAGCTAGGCCTTGGGCGGCGCCTGTGGCTCAGTTGGTAAGGCGCCGGCCCCATATACCGAGGGTGGCGGGTTCAAACCCGGCCCCGGCCAAACTGCAACCAAAAAATAGCCGGGCGTTGTGGCTGGCACCTGTAGTCCCAGCTACTCTGGAGGCTGAGGCAAGAGAATTGCTTAAGCCCAGGAGTTGGACGTTGCTGTGAGCTGTGTGAGGCCACGGCACTCTACCAAGGGCCATAAAGTGAGACTCCGTCTCTACAAAAAAAAAAAAAAAATAGCTAGGCCTTGTAGCAGGCACCTGATTCCCAGCTACTCAGGAGGCTGAGGCAAGAGAATTGCTTAAGTACAGGAGTTTGAGGTGGCTGTGAACTATAAGGCCACGACACTTTACTGAGTGCTACAAAGTGAGAATCTGTCTCAAAAAAAAAAAAAAAGAAAAGAAAAAGTCTTACTACTTACCTGACATACTCTGTATTTTATCTATCTTTACCATTTAACTTCCCTTCTGAAACTAAGCCCTGTAGGGCAGGGATTTTTTTCTGCTTTTGTTTACTGCTGTGTCCCTGGGGCCAAAAATGTGTGGACACACAAGGAATCATTAAACATATGAATGAATGAATGAATGAATGAATGCAGGAACTGGGTGGTATTATGCTGTAGTTAGGGCAGGTCTCTCTGAAGAGGTGACATCTCATCAGGCCATGAGTCAGGAGGTGGCAGAAAGCACTCCAGACAGAGTAAAAAGGAAATGCAAAGGCTCTGAGGCAGGATTTGTTTTTTGCTGGTGTGGCTAGAGTGCCGATACAGGCAAGGACTGTGACAAGGATGCACACAGCTACAGGGATGATAGAAACTGTCCTTTCCAATTGTTTGTCTCATTATTAAGTTTTGAAGCTTCATTATATATTCTGGATATCATATACTTACCATATATTTTTCTCCCAGTCTATAGCTTGTCTTTTTATTCTCTCAGCATTATTTTCTGCAGACCAGAAGTTTCACAGTGACTTATGTGGGGGGGGGGTTATTTTATTTCATATTTATTAATTTATTTTGACAGAGTCTTACTATATTACCCTTGGTAGAGTGCCACAGTATCACAGCTCACAGCAACCTCAAACTTTTGGACTTAAGCAATTCTCTTGCCTTAGCCTCCCAAGTAGCTGGGATTACAGGTGCCCACCACAACACCTGGCTATTTTGTTGTTGTTGTCATTGTTGTTTAGCAGGCCCCTGGCTGATTCGAACCCACCACCCTCGGTGCATGTGGCCAGCACCATAACCACTATGCTACAGGCACTGAGCTTGTTTGTTTATTTTTTAGAGACAGGGTCTCACTCTGTCACCCAAGCTGGCATACAATTACATGATGATAGCTTATGGCAGCCTTAAACTCCTGGGATTAAGTGATCCTCTTGCCTAAGCTTTCTAAATATCTGGGAGTATAGCCATACAGGTGTTTGCCACTGTGCCTGGCTAATTTTTTCATTTTTTAGAGACAGAGCCTCACTATGTAGCTCAAGCTAGTCTGTAATTCTTGGCCTCAAGTGATCCTCCCACCTCAGAATTATTGGATTATATGCATTAGGCACCATGCCTGGCCCCATTCTGTTTCTTTTTTTTTTTTTTTTTTTTTTTTTTTTTTTTAAAACAAGCTCTAGCAAGTTTTATTAAAGAAAAAATGTACATGATTTACTTTTCACCAGTCTGTTCTGGCATGCTTCTAATGATATCAGAGTCACCTGGATCAATGATGGCCAGTGTACATACTCTGTAGTATTTTCCACATGCTGTGCCCAATTCAATATTATTGCCACTGTAGTGATGAACACCAGTTTTGGCTAACATGGCATAATACTCTATTTCAGATTTCCTCAAAGCTGGGCAGTTGTTGGCGAGGATGACCAATTTCGCTTTGCCTTGTCTGATCATTTTCAAAGTCTGCTTGTAACCCAGCACATACTTTCCACTTTTCATAACGAGCTGGAGCCTTGAGTTGATCGACTCCAGCGACTTTTTCGTCTTCTTTGCGGCCACCATCTTCCTGCCCTAGATGCGCGACGGCCCCCAACCAAGACCAGCCGCCAAGATGGCCGGGGAGCCCCCATTCTGTTTCTATGTTGGCTGCCTGGCCTTGGGAACATTTACTCTCACTGGGGGAATGTGCCCTAATGAGGATTTAGTAGACAGATGGCAACGGTGAACATTTTGGTCAGGATCAAAGGCCTGGGTTCCAATTCTGATCTTTTTTTTTTGAGACAGAGTCTCAATATGTTGCCTGCGATGGAGTGCTGGGGTGTCACAGCTCATAGCAACCTCAAACTCTTGGGCTTAACTGATTCTCTTGCCTCAGCCTCCCAAGTAGCTAGGCGCCCCCACAATGCCCGGCTATTTTTTGGTTGTAGTTGTCATTGTTGTTTGGCAGGCCCAGGCTAGATTTGAACCCGCCAGCTCTGGTGTATGTGGCTGGCACCCTAGCCACTAAGCTACAGGCACCAAGCCTTTTTTTTTTTTTTTTTAGCTGTCACAAAGGTATTTTATTAGCAGAGAGAGTGCCGTCCAGAGTAGGGCTCCTGTAGAGGGAGGGGAGTCAGACTCTGAGTTCCAGAAACAGGCAAGTTGAGGGGTGAAGGGGCGGTTTTCGGGGGCTCAGGCCAGAGGTTTTTTTTTTTTTTTTTTTGAGACAGAGTCTCACTATGTCGGGGAGTCACAGCTCACAGCAACCTCAAACTCTTGGGCTTAAGCAATTCTCTTGCCTTAGCCTCCCAGATAGCTGGGACTACAGGCGCCCACCACAATGCCTGACTATTTTTTGTTGTAGTTGTCATTGGTTAGCAGGCCCGGGTCAGGTTCAAACCTGCCAGCTTTGGTACATGTGGCCGGTGCCCCAACCACTGAGCAATGGGCACCAAGCCCCAGTTCTGATCTTGATGTGTTCTTAAGAGCTAATCACTCTCCAATCTGAGCCTTAGTTTTCTTCACTCGTAAAATTAGGTCTGTGAGGCAGGAGCCTGTGGCTCAAGAGGCTAAGGCATCAGCCACATACACCTGAGCTGGCAGGTTTGAATCCAGCCCGGGCTGCCAAACAACAATGATGGCTGCAACGAAAAAATAGCCAGGCGTTGTGGCGGGCACCTGTAGTCCTAGCTACTTGGGAAGCGGAGGCAGAAGAATCACCTGAGCTCAGGAGTTGGAGGTGGCTGTGAGCTGTGATGCCACAGCACTCTACCCAGGGCAACAGTTGAGGCTCTGTCTCCAAAAGAAAAAAAAAAAAAATTAGGTCTGTGAAGTCTTTCTGTTTCCTAGGACTGGCCCAGAAGAAAAAGATTCAGTATAAGAAAGCTGGTATTGCTGTCTTTTTTTTTGCACTCCATCACCCTCGGTAGAGTGCCGTGGCGTCACACAGCTCACAGCAACCTCCAACTCCTGGGCTTAGGCCATTCTCTTGCCTCAGCCTCCGGAGTAGCGGGGGCTATAGGCGCCCACCACAACGCCCAGCTATTCTTTTTTTTGTTGTTGCAATTTGGCTGGGGCAGGGTTTGAACCCGCCACACTCCATATATGGGGCCAGCGCCCTACCCACCTACTGAGACACAGGCACCACCCTGGTATTGCTGTCTTGGTCAAGGAGATTTAAAATTTATTTCTTAGGGGCAATGCCTGTGGCTCAAAGAAGTAGGGCACTGGCCCCATATGCTAGAGGTGGCGGGTTCAAGCCCAGCCCCGGCCAAAAAAAAAAAAAAATTATTTCTTAGCAGAGGAACCATTCCAATAAAATCTTGGACTCTCAATAAATAGGATTAGAAACAGGAGAAAGGGAGTTCCTATCCTCTCTTCCTTTCCCCTCACACCCACTCACGACAGAGCCTGATCTACTGGCCAGTCTAATCCCCAAGACCATTCAGTGGGGTTTTTTCTTGGGGTTTTTTGTTTTTTTGTTTTTGAGGCAGAGTCTCACTTTATCGCCCTGGGTAGAGTGCCCTGACATCACACAGCTCACAGCAACCTCCAACTCCTGAGCTTAGGTGATTCTGTTGCCTCAGCCTCCCGAGTAGCTGGTACTACAGGTGCCCGCCACAATGTCCAGGTATTTTTTTTTTCTTTTTTATTTTTGTGGTTTTTGGCCGGGGCTGGGTTTGAACCCACCACCTCCAGCATATGGGACTGGCGCCCTACTCCTTGAGCCACAGGCGCCACCCCCAGGTATTTATTTATTTTATATTTTTTGTAGAGACAGAGTCTCACTATACCGCCCTAGGGTAGAGTGCCGTGGCGTCACACGGCTCACAGCAACCTCTAACTCTTGGGCTTACGCGATTCTCTTGCCTCAGCCTCCCGAGCAGCTGGGACTACAGGCGCCCGCTGCAACGCCCAGCTATTTTTCTGTTGCAGTTTGGCTGGGGCTGGGTCCGAACCCGCCACCCTCAGCATATGGGGCCGGTGCCCTACTCACTGAGCCACAGGCGCCGCCCCCAGGTATTTCTTTGTTGCAGTTTGGCCGGGGCGGTTTGAACCCGCCACCCTTGGTATATGGGGCCAGCGCCCTACCCACTGAGCTACAGGCACCACCCCTGGTGGTATTTTTTTTTTTTTTTTTTGAGACAGAGCCTCAAGCTGTCACCCTGGGTAGAGTGCTGTGGCATCACAGCTCACAGCAACCTCCAACTCCTGGGCTCAAGTGATTCTCCTGCCTCTGCCTCCCAAGTAGCCGGGACTACAGGTGCCTGCCACAACACCTAGCTATTTTTTGGCTGCAGCTATCATTGTTGTTTTGACAGGCCGGGCTGGATTCAAACCGGCCAGCTCAGGTGTATGTGTCTGGTACCTTAGCTGCTTGAGCCACAGCACTGAGCCTTTTTTTTTTTTTTTTTTGAGATAGTCTCACTATGTTGCCCTCAGTAGAGTGCTGTGGTGTCAAAGCTCACAGCAACCTCAAACTCTTGTGCTCAAACAATTCTCTTGCCTCAGCATCCCAAGTAGCTGGGACTATAGGTGCCTGCCACGATGCCTGGCTATTTTTTGTTGTTGCAGTTGTCACTGTTGTTTATCTGGCCCGGGCCGGGTTCAAACCCATCAGCCTAGGTATATATGGCTGGGACCATAACCACTTCCTGTGCTACAGAAGCCGAGCCAAGACCATTCAGTGTTAAAAGGACTTGAACTCTGGGTGGCGCCTGTGGCTCAGTGAGTAGGGCGCCTGTGGCTCAGTGAGTAGGGCGCTGGCCCCATATGCCGAGGGTGGCGGGTTCAAACCCAGCCCTGGCCAAACTGCAACAAAAAAATAGCCAGGCGTTGTGGCAGGTGCCTGTAGTCCCAGCTGCTCGGGAGGCTGAGGCAAGAGAATCGCGTAAGCCCAAGAGTTAGAGGTTGCTGTGAGCCGCGTGAAAAAAAAAATAATAAATAAAAAGGACTTGAACTCTTTTTTTTTTTTTTTGTAGAGACACAGTCTCACTGTACTGCCCTCGGTAGAGTGCTGTGGCATCACACGGCTCACAGCAACCTCTAACTCTTGGGCTTACACGATTCTCTTGCCTCGGCCTCCCGAGCAGCTGGGACTACAGGCGCCCGCCACAACGCCCGGCTATTTTTTGTTGTTGTTGTTGCAGTTTGGCCGGGGCTTGGTTTGAACCCGCCACCCTCGGCATATGGGGCCGGCGCCCTACTCACTGAGCCACAGGCGCCGCCCAGGACTTGAACTCTTGAACTCAAGCAATCCACCTTGAGCTCAAGCAATCCACCTGCCTCAGTCTTCCAGAGTACTACCTGTTTCCCTGAAAATAAGACATCCTCCGAAAATAAGACATCTCCGAAAATAAGACCTACTCACAGGAAAGATAAGATGTCCCCTGAAAATAAGACCTAGCGCATCTTTGGGAGCATACCTTAATATAAGACACTGTCTTATTTTCGGGGAAACAGGGTAGGATTATAGGTATTAGCTGGCATACCTGGCCGTTAATTTTTAACTTTGGGTAGAGTACCATGGCATCATAGCTCACAGCAACCTCTAACTCCTGGGCTCAAAAGATTCTCTTGCCTCCACCTCTCAAGTAGCTGGGACTACAGGCACCTGCCACAACGCCCAGCTATTTTTTGGTTGCAGCCGTCATTGTTGTTTGGCGGGCCCAGGCTGAATTCGAACCTGCCAGCTCAGATGTATGTGGCTGGCACCTTAGCCGCTTGAGCCATAGGCGCAGAGCCAATTTTTAAATTTTTTATACTTAATGCCACTGAACTATATACTAAAAAAACAACTAAAATGGTAAATTTTGTTATGTATATTTTTCTACAGTTAAAAAATACCAACTTCATAGAATATATACTAACCTGGGTACAGTGCCTCAAGCCTGTAATCCCAGCTACTCAGGAGGCTAAATTGGAAAGATCACTTCAGGCCAGGGGTTCAAAACCAGCCTGGGCAACATAGTGAGATTTCCATCTTAAACAAATAAAAAAGAATGTATACTAAAGGCGGGCACCTGTAGTCCCAGCTACTCAGGAGGCTGAGGCAAGAGAATCACCTAAGCCCAGGAGTTGGAGGTTGCTATGAGCTGTGACACGCCATGGCACTCTACCGAGGGCAACAAAGTGAGACTGTGTCTCTTAAAAAAAAAAGAATGTGGGGCGGCGCCTGTGGCTCAAGGGGTAGGGCGCCGGTCCCATATGCCGGAGGTGGCAGGTTCAGACCCAGCCCCGGCCAAAAAAAAATAAATAATAAATAAATAAATAAATAAATAAATAAAAAGAATGTGTACTAAACCTTTAAATTTGACTATATATTAGTTTTAAAAGTAAATTAAGGGTGGGAGTAATGGATCAAGCCTGTAATCCTACCACTCTGGGAGGCTGAGGTGAGTAGATTTTTGAGCTCAGAAGTTCCAGACCAGCCTGAGCAAGAGCAAGACCTCATCTCTACTAAAGAAAAACTAATCAGGCACTGTGGTGGACACCTATAGTCCCAGCTATTGGGGAGGCTGAGGCAAGAGGATTATTTAAGCCCAAGATTTTGAGGTTGCTTTGAACTATGATGCCATGGCACTCTACCCAGAGTGAAAAAGTGAGACTTGGGGCAGTGCCTGTGGCCCTAAGGAGTAGGGTGCTGGCCCCATCTGCTGTAGGTGGTGGGTTCAAACCCAACCATGGCCAAAAACTGGAAAAAAAAAAAAAAAGTAATCTCAGCACCCGTGGCACAGTGGTTACGGCACCAGCCAAATGCACCGAGGCTGGTGGGTTTAAGCCCAGCCTGGACCAGCTAACCAACAATGACAACTGCAAAGAAAAAAAAAAGTAGCTGGGTGTTGTGGCAGGTTCCTGTAGCCCCAGCTACTTGGGAGGCTGGGACATGAAAATCACTTAAGCCCAAGAGTTTGAGGTTGCTGTGAGCTGTGACATCATAGCACTTTACCAAGGGCAACATGGTAAGACTCAAAAAAAAAAAAAAAAAAAAAAAAAAAGACCACACAAAAAAACCCAGGGTGAAATATTGAGAGATCACCAGCTTGGGCCTTTGATGATTATGCCCATTTATTTAGCACCTAATGTGTACCAGGTGCCATGTTAGACTCCTTTTAGGCATATAGTAATAAAAACAAGACATTACGAAGTTCCTACTATGTGCCTGGCTCTATTGAGGTATATGAATCCATTTATGTCTCCAACCTCTTCTATGAGGTGATTCTGTTAACATCCCTATTCCAGGAAGACACAGAGTCACAGAGGCACTGCAAGGGGTTGGTGCCCTCATTGCCGGAGACAGAACCATGTCCTGTCTCCTAAGACCCAAAGTAGATTTTTTTGGCTCCAGGGGAGGGGACGGGAATATACAGAAGACCACCCCCCACCCCCAGCCTTGGCACCCATAGCACAGTGGTTACGGCACAGCCATATACACCAAGACTGGTGGGTTCAAACCCAGCCCAGGCCAGCTAAGCAACAACTGCAGAAAAAAATAGCTGGGTATTATGGCAGGTGCCTGTAGTCCCAGCTATTTGGGAGGCTGAGGCAAGGGAATCGCTTAAACCCAGGAGTTTTGAGGTTGCTATGAGCTATGATGCCACGGCACTCTACCGAGGGCAACATAGTGAGACTCTGTCTCAACAACAACTACAAAAAAAAAAGAAGACCACCCCCTAATCTGCCTAGGAACTTAAGCTACAGTTTAGGGAAGGTGCTCAGCTAGCAAGGCTGGCATATATACCAAGCCCAGGGGACTTCAGCTCACATCAGTGGGAGCCCAGAGGAATGGATGATAAGAGGACACACTCCTTGCAGCCCTGCTCTTTGTGTTTCAGGAGGATGTCCCCTGGGCTAAGGGAGGGAAGAGAGGAGAAGTTTGTGGCCTGGGAGTTGGGAGGTGGTGTCTCAGCTATCTCCAAGAATCAGATCCCTGGGCCACAGAGAGTGCTCCCTCCCTAGCCTGCCACTGATTGTGGCAGAGCAGGCTGAAGGCTGCTCTGGTGACATCCCAATGGAATGCAAAGCCACAAACCACACTCAGAGGCAGCTGACAGCCTGACATTACAGCCAAGCGCCTAGACACTCCATCCAAGGTGGTCAAGACTTCATTTCAAGCAGATTGACCACTTGGTGGCACTTTCAAACTTGCTACCTGCTTCTACCTCTATGGGGTCCCTAAGTCTACCCACCTGGGCTCCCTAAGAATCAAACTGAGCCTCTGGAGGACTGTGCAGCCCAGAGGCAACCTAGGCCTTGGAGACTTCTGCTGCAGGGACCAATGGGAAACAAACAAGCTAGGATGGATGTGTGGGGTATGGGCAGGGGAAGGAACACAGTTGGTAAAGATTATAATAACAATGAATGTTGCCAACTGTTATTGAATGCCACACATGCTTGGACACGAATTAATGCACCATACTCTAGACAAAGAAACCAAGGCACAGAAAGAGTGAATAACTGCGTTATTAGTGGGAGAACGTGGATTTGAACCTGGGTGGCTGAGCTACACAGCTGGACTAAGTGTCTGTCTCCCCTCAGGACAGATAAACAGGGAAGGGAGGCCTGGTGTCTCCCTGGAATCCCTGTGCCTCTCCACCTGACTCACACACAGGAGGTGCCAGGCAGCCTTAATGGAAAAGGCCTGGCATTTGCTTTGTGAAGGTCACAGGCAGGTTGAGAGCAGATGCTGGTGTGTGTCTCCTAGGCAGGAGAAACAGCTGTTTGGGGGCCTGGGTGTGCTAGGAAGCTTGGTGTGTAGGAGTCCGGGCAAAGAGGAGGTCTGTGTGCCTGGGGGGCACCTGTGTGTCTGTGGGGCATTGTATGTCTGTGTGTATGAGAGGGCTCTGGGGGTTCATGTGTGCCTGGGTTAGTGTGTTTCTGAGTCTGTGTGACCTTGTGAGAGTGTGCTGTATGGATGCTGTGATTATCTCTGACCCCCGAATTGGTATGAGGTGTGTTCCTGTATGTGTCTGGGTATAGGCGGGAGTGTGGCCTGCAGGGTTGTGTGTGGGGCTTGGGTGTGTGTATCAGTGACAGTATCTTCCCAAACCAGAGAGCACAGCGCAGACAAGGTTGTTTGACGGGTGGGCCAGGGTGCTGCAGTCTGTGTGTGGCCATGAGTCAACTGTAGAGTACTCTTGGTGCCTCCACCAGCCAGGAGACCCAAACCTAGGACAGTAAACACCAGGTGACCTCAATTGCCCTGTGTGTGGCTATGTATGTGGAAGGCGTGTGTCTGTGCTGGAGACCTGACAATTCTGAGAACTTAAAGGCCACATGGCCCCAGCTAGGACTGGCTCCAGGCCAGTGGCCTAGGAGTGGAGACTAGGTGACGCTGGATACCTATAACTGCTTCCAAGGTGCAAGACTATAAGTAGCCCAGGTCTAGGGGTACAAAATAAGGTGAAGGGATCCCACCTTGGATAGACAGGATCAGGGCAGTATTCAGTATCCTCTTTGGAGGTTGCCACATTCAGGAAGTCCTCAGCAGTACCCAGACCTCTAGGACTAGGGAATGGGGTGAGGCCCAAGCCAGACCCTAGAAGCCAGTGAGAGTTTGCCCTAAGATGGATTCAAAGCCCCCACAGTGCTGCCAGTTCCCTCCTGTTGTAAAGGAAGGGACTGGCCATGGGCCACCCACCTGACAAATCTGCCCAGAGGGTGCAGACGGGTGTCCTCATCGTTGAAGAAGTGGGTCAGGGACTCAGTGCCCATGGGGGGCAGTGCCAAAGCAGGGGGCAGGCCCAGGGTGTTGCACTAGAGCGCATGGGAGCCAAGCGCAGTCAGGGCAGGCATGAGGAAGACGGCAGGACAGTGTGGCATGCCCTGCTTGCCAAACCCAAGGTGTCTGTGGCTGCTGCTGGTGCGCTGCCTACACACTTGCCTCCACCCTCCTAGTGACCCCGTTAGGGACAGCCCCCAGGCTGCTTGGCAGTAGAGAGGATAGCTGAGCGCAAGGGCTCCAAGCACACCTCCCCCAGCAGGGGTCTTGCAGAACTGGGTACACACTTTCTGCTTGCCACCTCCCTCTTGCAGGGGTAGAGGGATGCCAGAGGCTCCAGTTTCCTAGCTCCCGGCCATTCCCCCACTCCCTCCACCACCTCCTATGGCCCTGCCTCCCCTCCTACCTGCCCTGATGTCAGACAAGCTGGCTCTAGGTATATGATCTCAGAGAAGAGTCCCCGCAGAGTGCTACAGGTTGACAAAATCCGAGCACTGCGGGCAGGTGTAACTGAGAGGTGAGAGGGGGAGACAGGGAAGTGGGGACAGAGACACAGAGAGACCAGGAGAGAGGCAATGGTTTACCCCAACACCTAAGGGGCTCCCAAAGGCCCTGGCTCCTCCTCCTCTTCTTCCCTGTCCCCATCTTTTCCCTAGGGCAGGCATTGGACCCAGTCCTAGCTTGGCAGCAGCAGAGCCTGCAGTACCTTGTCCCCAGCCTATCTCTGAACTCGCTCCTAAACAAGTGTGTGAGGAGAGTAAAGAAGAGATGCCCTTGCACACCTTAGGGTCGCTAACCCGCCCATCCAGGTTAAACAGACACAGGAAAGCCAGACCCAGATGTGGACTCCAGACCTGTCACCCCTAGGCTTCTAGCTCCTGCATCCCACCCCCAGTCCCGCCAGGAAGAGAACTTGCATTTGCCTTTGGTGCCTGGTGCATGCGCAGACACAGCCTCAGAGCAAGGCAATATTGCTGGTCCCATTTCACAGGCAGTTAGACTGAGGCCAACAGAACTGAACACATGTTCCCAGGACAGCCTGAATGGCAGGTGAATCTCATTCCCCTAAATCGAGACGGGAGCTTCAGCTTTGCACAGGAAGTGGGAAGGACATGGCATATATTGAGCACCTACTGCATGCCCTATCAGAAGTCTCCCTGTAACCCTAGGGGGCAGGGCTGATTTTTATCAATGCCCTGTGATGAAAGAGGAAAAGTGAGGCTGTGGAGAGTGAGCCACGAACCCCAGACGCCAGGGCGCGCCTGGTGACCAGGGGAAACTCGAAACTATACGGCCGCCACCTGCGCGGCACTTACCCAGCCCACCTCTGCCGTCCAAAATCCTGGAAGTTTCGGATAATCCGAAGGCGCCTGCGGAAAGTCGGGGATGGGTTGGCAAAGAAAACGGGCGAGGAGGGCGGTGACCGTGGACGGTAGGGCGCCGTCTGGGCCGAGGGCTCGGGCAGGAACGCCTCGTCCTCGGCCGCCGCCGCCGGGAAGGCCTCCAGCTGCAGCTCCTGAATGCGGCCTAGGCCGTGCGACCGGGCCATGGCCTCGGGGCGGACCCGCCTTGGCGGGCGCTGGGAAGCTGTGCCGCCCGCCCCGAGCGGCCCACGCAGGCCGCCCGCCCAGCCCCAGGGCCGGAGCCTCACCCCGCCCGGCCTCCTCGGCCCTTCCGGCTTAGCGCTGGGGCCGCCCCCGGGGCGGGGCAGGCCTGGGGCATCCTCAGAGCTGGAGCAGGGACTACCCCGCAGACCCTGGGGCCACCCTGAAGTCCCTCCGTTGTCCCCACAAAAGCCTGAAGCATCTTCACAAACACCAGAATGCCCCTAATCACTGGGGGCGCCCACAAACTTCCTGTGGTATTAAGAGGCCTCACATACCTCAGCGGTGTCTCCATGGTCCCACAGAACTCTCACTGTCCCTGAGACATGCCTATACAGCCCAAGGGGACCCCTAAAATCCCTGGGCTTCCTCACACAAGCCAAAGATAACTTAGCAGATGTTCCCACAATTGTAATGTCCTCATTGTTTCTGAGACATCCCACGGACCCAGCAGCACCCACAAACCGCTGGATGCTGTAAGAGCTCAAGAGAAACCTCTTCAGATCCCAGGACCCCCTCCACAGTTTCTCGAATGTTCCAAACTCCTAGAGAGCTCCATCACCTCCCAGAACACTGCTAGAATTGCCCACATGCCCAGAACCATTTCCACAGACCATATGTGAGTCTGCCCAAATCCTAGAGTCCTTCACAGATCCCCAGAAGGCTTTCATTGTTCCTCAAATGTCATCCCTGAATCCCTGAGTGGCTCTGGCAACACCTGTGAGATGCCCCCATACATGCCAAGAACCCCAACACAGGCCAGGTGTGATGGCTCAAACCTATAATCCTAGCACTCTGGAAGGCTGAGGCCCGTAGATTGCTTGAGCTCCCAAGTTCAAGACCAGCCTGAGCAAGAGCGACACCCCATCTCTAAAAATAGCCAGGCATTGTGGAGCCTGTAGTCCCAGCTACTTGGAGGCTGAGGCAAGAGGATCACTTGAGCCCATGAGTTTGAGGTTGCTGTAAGCTATGATGCCTCTACCAAGGGCAGCAAAATGAGACTCTGTCTCAAAAAAAAAAAAAAAGGCTAGGGCTCCGTGGCTCACACCTGTAATCCCAGCACTCTGGGAGGCTGATGCAGGTGGATAGCTTGAGCTCAAGACTTCAAGACCAGCCTAAGCAAGAGAGAGATCCCTACTAAAAGTAGAAAAACTGAGGCAAGAAGATCACTTGAGCTCAGGAGTTGGAGGTTGCTTTGAACTATGACTCTACAGCACTCTACACTGGGCAATAGTTTGAGACTCTGTCTCAAAACAAAACAAACAAAAAAAAAAACAGGATGGCGGCTGTGGCTCAAAGGGGTAGGGCGCTGGCCCCATATGCCAGAGGTGGTGGGTTCAGACCCAGCCCCGGCCAAAAACTGCAAAAACAACAACAACAACAACAAAAAAAACCAACACAACCTCAGAGTGACTTCAGACAGAGGAGATGCCCCTATAACCATGCAGATGCCACCAAAGTCCTGGGATGCCCCCATAAGCCCCACAGGCACAACTAGATTCCTCCACAGCCCCTGAAACAATCCCCCACCCTAGGCCAGTATTAATGATACACCTATATCATTAATATGGGGACAACCCAGAGTGCTGACCACAATTCCTGAGATGGGCCTTATAACTGTTAAGACACCCCTAGGAATCATGAGTATGCAAACAGCCCCTGGACACCCCCAAGATCATTTCCCCAAATCCTGCCATTCCTTAGAACCCCAGAGGCACCTTTTAGAATTGGGGTGCTATAGCTACAGCTCATGAGGTGGTGACAAGAATCCAACCTTCCAGCTCAGTGCCTGTGGCTGAAGCGGCTAAGGCACCAGCCACATACGCCTGAGATGGCGGGTTCAAATCGGCCTGGGCCCACCAAACAATGACGGCTGCAACCAAATAATGGCCAGGTGTTATGGCAGGTGCCTATAGTCCTGCTACGTGGGAGGCAGAGGCAGGAGAATCGCTTGAGCCCAGGAGTTGGAGGTTGCTGTGAGCTGTGATGCCACGGCACTCTACCCAGGGTGACAGCTTGAGGCTCCATCTCAAAAAAAAAGAATCCAACCTTCCCACCACTCGGGAGGCTAAGGCAAGAGAATCACCTAAACCCAGGAGCTGGAGGTTGCTATGAGCTGTGATGCCACTGCACTCTATCCAGGGCGAGAGCTTGAGGCTCCATCTCAAAAAAAAAAGAATCCGACCTTCCCACGGCTCAGGAGGACGAGGCAAGAGAATCGCCTAAGCCCAAGAGCTGGAGGTTGCTGTGAGCTGTGATGCCATACACTCTACTGAGGGCAACAAAGTGAGACTCTGTCTCTAAAAAAAAAAAAAAAAGAATCCAACCTTCTTAAAGGTTGTACAGTAGTACATACAGATGGGAGCTTTTCTGGGGCCCTAGCAGTGGCTTTGCATGCCCAACCACTGGGAGCCTGGGAGCCTCTGGGGCATATGTTATCCCCTTTCCCAGATGAGAGAACAGACTCAGAGAGGTTAAGACCCTAAACAAAACCAGGCAAGTGGTTATAATTCCAGAGGTTACCGCAACCTCTCTGCAGCTTTTTGAAGTTAGGGAAGGGGGAGATGCTTGTTTTTATTTAAATGTTATTAATTAATTAATTTATTAATTTATTTATTTTTAGAGACAGAGTCTCACTTTATTGCCCTTGGTAGAGTGCCGTGATGTCACAGCTCACAGCAACCTCCAGCTCTTGGGCTTAGGTGATTCAGCCAGTTATTTTTTTGGTGGTGCCTGTGGCTCAGTAAGTAGGGCGCCGGGCCTATACATTGAGGGTGGCGGGTTCAAACCCGGCCCCAGCCAAACTGCAACAAAAAGAGATGCTTGTTTTTTTTTTTTTTTTTTTGTAGAGACAGAGTCTCACTTTATGGCCCTCGGTAGAGTGCCATGGCCTCACACAGCTCACAGCAACCTCCAACTCCTGGGCTTAAGCGATTCTCTTGCCTCAGCCTCCCAAGTAGCTGGGACTACAGGCGCCCGCCAGTTCAACGCCCGGCTATTTTTTGGTTGCAGTTTGGCCGGGGCCGGGTTTGAACCTGCCACCCTCGGTATATGGGGCAGGCGCCTTACTGACTGAGCCACAGGCGCCGCCCGAGATGCTTGTTTTAAATAAGAAAGAGGGCGGTGCCTATAGCTCAGTCGGTAGGGCACAGGCCACATACAACGAGGCTGGTGGGTTCGAGTCCAGCCTGGGCCTACTAAACAACAGTGATAACTGCAACCAAAAAATAGCCAGGCATTGTGGCAGGCTCCTGTAGTCCCAGCTACTTGGGAGGCTGAGGCAAGAGAATCACTGAGGTTGTTGTGAGCTGTGATGTACTCTACCCAGGGTGAAAGCTTGAGACTCTCTCTCAAAAGAAAAAGAAAGAAAGAGAAAAGGGGGATAAACATCTATTTTAGGTTCTCATTTCTGTGAAATACGTTTCCATCTGTAGCTATTGACTAGCATGCCATGGAGCGTAGGGTCAGGCAGGCTAGACTTGAATCTGGCCATATGATCTTGGGCTAGTCACTTCATTTCACTGAGGAGCCTCATTTTCCTCAGCTGTAAACTGGGTATAATACTACTGCACACCCTATGGCTGCACATAATAAGCATCCACTGAATATTAGCTACTGTTGTTATTATTTGACAAAACATCCTCTGAAGGCTGCAAGTCACTATAATGGCCAGAGGATACAGGTGGAGACAATGATGATGAGGACAGCAGCTAACCTTTTACAATGCTGTCTGTGCACTGACAACCTCTAGCTATGATCTTATTTAATCCTCACAAAACACCCTCAAGTGGGACTATTGTCTCCATTTTTACAGTTGGGAAAACTAAGTCTTAGAGAGAAACATGCTCTGGGTCACACAGCCAGTGAGTGGGTGAACCAGGCTGTAAACCAATGCTTGATACCTTTTATTTCATTATTGCTCCCCTATAGAATAGCCTTTGGAGATATTTCCCCCCCTAATATCCTCTCCCATAAAATGTTAATCCCTGTCTGCTATTTATACTTAAAAGTAAGATGTTTTTAGCCAGGCATTGTGGCAGGCGCCTGTAGCCTACCTGGGAGGCTGAGGCAAGGGAATCGCCTAAGCCCAGGAGTTGGAGGTTGTGAGTTGTGTGATGCCACAGCCCTCTACCATGGGTGATAGAGTGAGACTCTGTCTCTTAAAAAAAAGTAAGATGTTTTTTCAACCCTCTCCCCCCTCAGGGAAACCCAATTTTTGCCCTCTTGGAGGTGAAATCACATCTCTGAGAATGTAGGGCTTCTCAGTCTTGGCACCATGGACATTTAAGATTGGGACAATCTTTTGTCCTAGGGGGTGTCCTGTGTGCTGTTTAACCCACAGTAGCAGTAGCCCTGGTCTCTAACCACAAGATGCCAGCAGCAACCCTTCACCTAAAGGAGACAACTAAAATATCTCCAGCCATTGCCACATGTCCCTTGGGAGACAAGCATATTCCCACAGGTCACTCCAGATCCACTAAGATCCATTCATTGGGCACAAGGCCCCCACAGTTAAGACACAATCAGAAAGGAAGGGCATTTCTGTTCACAGGCAGCTTCACTGCCCTTAGCTTCTCCACATTGTTTTGTTGATTGGTCAAATCAGCCCTTGAAAGTAGGACCATTTTACAGATGGGGAAGCTGTCACCCAATGAGGGGAAGTGACTTAGCCAGGGTCACCCAGCACAGAAAGAGCAGAGCTGGATTATAAACCCAGATGTCTAGCTCCAGAAACAAATTTTAGTCACTGGGCTATACAAGCTCTTCATGGATTGATGGATCTTTCCTTCCTTCTTTCTTTCTTTCTTTTTTTTTTTTTTGTAGACACAGAGTCTCACTGTACCGCCCTCAGGTAGAGTGCCATGACTTCACATGGCTCACAGCAACCTCCAATTCTTGGGCTTACACGATTCTCTTGCCTCAGCCTCCCAAGCAGCTGGGACTGCAGGCGCCCGCCACAACACCCAGCTATTTTTTTGTTGCAGTTTGGCCGGGGCTGGGTTTGAACCCGCCACCCTCGGCATATGGGGCCGGTGCCCCCCTCACTGAGCCACAGGCACCACCCTCTTTCTTTTATTTTTTTTTAAGAGACAGTCTTACTTTATTGCCCTCAGTAGAGTGCTATGGCATCACAGCTCACAGCAACCTCCAAACCCTGAGCTTAGGCGATTCTCTTGCCTCAGTCTCCTGGGTAACTGGGACTACAGGCGCCTGCCACAACGCCCCACTATTTTTTTGTTGCAGTTTGGCTGGGGCCAGGTTCCAACCCACCACCCTCAGTATATGGGGTTGGCGCCCCACCCACTGAGCCACAGGTGTCGTCTGGCTCCCTCCCTCCCTTTTTTCCTTCCTTCCTTCTCTTTCTTTCTTTCTCTCTCTCTCTTACTTTCTCTCTCTCTCTCTCTCTCTCTCTCTCTCTCTCCTTCCTTTTCTTTTTTTTTCTTTTCTTTTCCATTAGATCAGTTGGCATGCATCTCCTTCCTTCCTTCTTTCTTTCTTTTCTTTTTTTTTGAGTCAGAGTCATTTGGTCGCCCTGGGGTTGAATGCCATGGTGTTATTGCTCACAGCAACCTCAAACACTTGGGCTCAAGTGATGCCCTTGCCTCAACCTTCCGAATAGCTAGGATTATAGGTGCCCACCACAATGCCAGGCTATTTTTAGAGACAGGGACTTGCTCTTGGTCAGAGCTGGTCTTGAACTCAAGTGATCCGCTCGTCTCAGCCTCCCAGATTACAGGCATGAGCCATTGCACCCAGCCATGGATCAGTTTCTTTCCAGCCCAGTGACCTCTGTCCCTTCCTAGGAAGCCAGATGCAAACTGAAGCCTAAAGCCGACCCATGACCTCTGAAGCCCCACATAAGCAGCCCCATCACCTCCCTGCCTCATTTCCTTCCACTCACTACTTGCTCACCCTGCCACAGACATACTTGCCTCTAAAGTAGCAGACACGCTCCTACCACAGGACATTTGCACTGGCTGTTCCCTATCATTGGTGCCCTCTTCTATCAGACACCCTCATATCATCCTCTCTCACTTTATTTAGGTCTCTGTTCAAATGTTACCTCCTCGGGGATACTCTTTTCTTCATATCCCATTTGTTACCACCTGGCATTATTATATAGCTTCACTTGCTATTTCTGTTTCACTACCTAGTTTGAGAACTCCAGGACAGCAGGGACTGGATATGTGGCTTTAAGCCACAGCCCCAAAGATGGTCAATGTTTATGGAATGATAGCTCTGCTACAGATGGAAATGGAGCCTCTGACAGCTGAAGGTCACACAGCAAGCAAAGAACAAAAGCTGGATTTGACCTCTTTCACACACAGATGTAAAAACTGTGGGCTCAGATGTCCTCCAAAACTCTGTTCTCGCTCTGCCAATCTGTAGCTCTTCCAAACCCCAGTTTCTTGAAACTCACAGAAGCTTGCAGCCAATCTGTTCCCAGTAAAAGATGGGACAAGCACTGTCCCATGCCCAGGGGTTTGCCACCTGCAGGATGTCCCCTTTCTCCCTGCTGATGTCATTAGAGGAAGTGTTTTCTGCAAACACCAGTTCCTGACAGCCCAGCACCTACGTCAGCCAACTTAGCCTTACCACAGCCCTGGGGGTGGGCAGTTCTTATTTTTCAGTCCAATTTGATATATGAGGAAACTAAGGTATAGGGAAACACAATCACTGGCCCCAAGTCACATAGCAAGTCAGCAGACAGGGCTAGCAATGTAAATCTTACCCCCTGGTCTGAAGTGGAAAAGACTTGGTTTTTAACCCCAATTTCTCCCTTCCTCGCTGTGTGACCTTGGGCAAGTCCTTTTGTCTCTTTGTCCTGGGCAGAGTACAGAGCCAAGGATTCTGGGAGTTTAAAGGCAAGGGCGTTGGGAGGCCCTGGCACGGCCAGGGAAGCAAGCATAGCGGAGGCAGGTAGGGAACTCCGCTGCTGCAACTTCTCGGCCAAGTTCATCTGGCTCCACCAGGCGGCAGACTCTGCAGCACTCACTGGTGGGGAATGGAACACTAGGGCAGCGGCCAGGTTCCAAACTCAACAGGGTGAGGACCCCACTGGAATCCTGCGGTTGGCCGGCCTGGCGCCCGCTCTCCTGGACACTCAATAATCATGAAATAATAATACCAGGTACCGCGAAAGCGGCAAAGACGGCGACTTAGCTTTGCTAGAGGAATAGCGTCCCGGAGGCAAATCCCGCCCTCAGAGCGCACACTCAGGCTGTGCCCTTCTGGACGTCCAGCAGGAGGCACGCGGGACCGCTCCCACTACACATCCAGGGACTTGGGAGCTCAGGACATTAGGGGAGGCAGACACTCAAGTGGAGACAAAGACCACTGACCAGAGACGCCAGCCTGGCTGCCTTCACTCCTTCCTTGGGCCACTGCAGCACCATTCTCTCTTTTTTTTTTTTTTGTAGAGACAGAGTCTCACTTTATGGCCCTCGGTAGAGTGCCATGGCATCACACAGCTCACAGCAACCTCCAACTCCTGGGCTTAAGCTATGCGCAGCACCATTCTCAACCGGGAGAGTTTGGGAGCCCCAGGTGCGGGCAGGATGGTACATTATTCCCAGCCCCCAATTCAGGTACCCCCCACCTCAAACCAGGGTCCTCCTCTTCTCCCTCTCCATCTGCCTTTTTTTCCTTTTCTTTTCTTTCCTTCCTTCCCTTTCTTTCTTACTGAGACAGAGTCTCACTTTGTTGCCCTTGGTAAAGTGCCATGGAGTCACAGCTCACAGTAACTTCAAACTCTTGGGCTTAAGCCATTCTCTTTCCTCAGCCTCCAGAGTAGCTGGGACTGCAGGCGCCTGCCACAAAGTCTGGCTATTTTTTAGAGATGGGGGTCTTGCTCTTACTCAGGCTGGTCTTGAACTCCTGAGCTCAAGCAATCCGCCCGCCTCAGCTTCCCAGAGTGCTAGGATTACAGGCGTGAGGTACCACACTCCCTCCCTCCCTTCCTTCTTCTTCTTCTTTTTTTTTTTTAGACAGAGTCTGTCTCACTCTGTCATCCTGGGTAGAGTCTATGGCCTCATAGCTCACAGCAACCTCAAACTCTTGGGCTGAAGTGATCATCTTGCCTCAGCCTCCCCAGTAGCTGGGACTCAGGCACCACATCCAGCTATTTTTAGAGATGGGGGTCTCGCTTTTTGCTCAGACAGGTCTCCAACCTGTGAACTCAAGCTATTATCCACCTGCCTTGGCCTCCCAGAGTGCTAGGATTACAGGCGTGAACCACCGTGCCCAGCCATTATTTATTTATTATTATTATTATTATTTTTTGTAGAGACAGAGTTTCACTTTATGGCCCTGGGTAGAGTGCCATGGCATCACACAGCTCACAGCAACCTCCAACTCCTGGGCTTAAGCAATTCTCTTGCCTCAGCCTCCCGAGCAGCTGGGACTACAGGCACCCGCCACAATGCCCGGCTATTTTTTTGTTGCAGTTGGGCCGGGGCTGGGTTTGAACCCGTCACCCTCGGTATATGGGGCCGACACCTTACCGACTGAGCCACAGGTGCCGCCCCTATTTATTTATTTTTTGGAGAGACAGTCTCATTTTGTCACCCTGGGTAGTGTCGTGGCATCATAGTTCACAGCAACCTTAAACTTTTGGGCTTGAGCACTTCTCTTGCCTCAGCCTCCCCAGTAGCTGGGACTTCAGCATGCACCACCATGCCTGGCTAGTTTTTCTCTTTTTAGCAGAGATGGGGGTCTCACCCTTGTTCAGGCTGGTCTCAAACTCCTGGGCTCAAGCTGCATGGGCTTGAGAGTGCTAGGATTACAGGCATGAGCCTTCATGCCTGGCCTCCAAGGAGAAGTTTAGATGTCATCTGTGGGTGGGAAGCAGTGCTTTGGGGATTCCTTTGACTCAAATTGAAGGAGCTCGCGGGATATCCTTTCTCGTAGTTGGATGAATGAATTCAACCTGGGCAGCAGTGGAACCCCCTGGGTGTACACATGTTGAACCTCTTTTCTGGAGAAATGCCCATTCTAAGGAAAGATGTCCCCATTGGAGGTCTTGTTCTTTCTGCCCAGGGAGTAGGAAGAGGACACTGGCTCCAATACCAGCCTATAGCCCACCCATCGGTCCCACCTCCGGACATCAGCACAGACAGTGGAGGTTACACAACCCCACAGTGAAACACAAACCTGAGACCACGTGGGGATGTAGTTGAGAATCCCATATTTTTGTCCCACTCTGAAGAAGTAGGGTCTACCCAGGTCCCACCTCCCACCTGAATCCAGGTCCCTGAACTGAGATCTACCAAATTAAGTCCTTTCCACACATCCCTAAGCTCACAGAACTCTCAAACCAACCTTCACAGGGTTCCACTTTATAGATGAAAGAATCAAGGCTCACACAAAGACACTCAGGGCCAGGTGTGGTGGCATATACCTATATCCTAGCACTTGGAAAGGCAGACTCAGGAGGATTGCTTGAGTCCAGGAGTTTGAGACCAGCCTGAGCAAGAGGGAGACAAGGTCTCTGCTAAAAATAAAAAATTAGGGGGGCAGGGGTGGGAAGGTGGCACGTGCCCGTAGTCCCAGCTACTCAGGAGGTTGAGGCAGGAGTTTGAGCTTGAGTTTGCTGTTAGTTATTATGACACCACTGTACTCTAACCAGATGACAGAGTGAGACCCTGTTTCAAAGAAAGAAAGAAAAACTGGACAAAATTGTTCACATCTGTAATCCTAGCACTCTGGGATGCCAAGGCAGGCAGATTGCTTTCGTTCAGGAGTTCAAGACCAGCCTGAGCAAAAATAGCAGGGCATTGTAGTGGCGCCTGTAGTCCCAGCTACTCCAGAGGCTGAGGTAAGAGAATCACTTCAGCCCAAGACTTTTTTTTTTTTGAGACAGAGCCTCAAGCTGTCACCCTGGGTAGAGTGCTGTGGCATCACAGCTCACAGCAACCTCCAACCCCGGGGCTCAAGCGATTCTCCTGCCTCAGCCTCCCAAGTAGGTGGGACTACAGACACCCGCCACAACGCCTGGCTATTTTTTGGTTGCAGCCATCACTGTTGTTTGGCGGGCCTGGGCTGGATTCGAATGCACCAGCTCAGGTTTATGTGGCTGGCACCTTAGCCACTTGAGCCACAGGCGCTGAGCCTCAGCCCAAGACTTTGAGGTGTCTGTGAGCTATGACATCACAGCATTCAACCCCAGGGCAACTGAGTGAGACTCTATCTCAAAAAAAAAAAAAAAAAGGGCAGTGCCTGTGGCTCAGTGAGTAGGGCGCCGGCCCCATATACCAAGGGTGGCAGGTTCAAACCCAGCCCTGGCCAAACTGCAACAAAAAAATAGAATAGCCAGGCGTTGTGGTGGGCGCCTATAGCCTCTGCCACTCTGGAGGCTGAGGCAAGAGAATCGCCAAAGCCCAAGAGCTGGAGGTTGCTGTGAGCTGTAATGCCAGGGCACTCTACCAGGGATGACAAAGTGAGACAAGAAAGAAAGAGAAAGAGAGAGAGAGAGAAAGAGAGAAAGAAAATAAAAAAGAAGGAGAAGGAATTTTGCTCTGGACTTCAATTTCCCCATCTGCCCAACAGGCATACTTCACAAAGGATTTATGAAAAAGTCCCCAGCATGAAGCCTGAGGGTGAGATATTGCTAAATGGATTCTGCTAACATAGTGATTATTACCAC
Source organism: Nycticebus coucang (assembly GCF_027406575.1). Taxonomy (NCBI): domain Eukaryota; kingdom Metazoa; phylum Chordata; class Mammalia; order Primates; family Lorisidae; genus Nycticebus; species Nycticebus coucang. Next base: position 64,263,378 of record NC_069782.1, on the reverse strand, counting down.
TCAGCCATTGTCCCCTGAGAGGCAGCACCCCAGAGTCAGGGGTCCCTGGGGCCTTAAAGGGAATGTAGCCCACATGCTACTTTTCCTCATCCCCTCTTTGGTCTCTTGGGACAGTGACCTGAGCTAGTTTGGCCTGCTGTCCCAGTCTTGGCATTTCCTCTTGATTCCAGCTTTGTTTTCCTTTGGGAAGTGTGAGGCTGCTTGAGCTGGCAGTAACAGGGCTCATGACACTAGCTCCCTGATGTGGGGAAGGGAGTAGGGTCTGGGGGTGTCTGGGGGTGGCCTGTGGGGGCTATGATGGATACTGGAGATCCCAGGGAGACCTAAGAACAGTAGAGTCAAAGCCTAGATGGGACTCACTTGGAAACGTCAAGAGAAGCCCAAATCTGACCATCTATGGTAATATCCCAAGAAGTGAGGCACCCATGGGTGCCAGTCACACACATACTGGAGCACACTCTGTCAGATCCTGAGCACCAGCAGAGCAGGTATTATAACTAAGAACACCAGGTGGTTAGGTGACACTAGGCAGATGGGAACACAGCCCACTTGTCAGAACACCAACACACGAATGTGACCACCTGAGGCAGATACAAGCATGGTCACAGTGTCTCAGTCAATCACAGTGCCCCAGGGTGCACGGAGTTTCACACAATCGCATCATTCCTGGGAATGTACACATCATTGTGCCACAATCACTCTAACCCAGAAACACACACTATCACAATCCCTTTGTCATTGGAACACAGACAATCTCATGATCACTGTCCTGGGAACAGACACAATCACTATGTCATGATTGCTGAGTCCCATGAGGATGCACAGTCACCCTGTGACATCACAGCATCCCTGGGGCACACATAGTCCTATCACAACCACTGTCCCAGGAACAAACATGGTCATCCTACAAAATCATTGTGGCTCTGGGGCACAGTCATAGTCACAACACTATCTTGTAAGCACACAGCCACACTGTCACAATTACACCATCACTCTGTGCCTGGAACACACACAGTCACTGTGTCCTAGTCAAAAGACGCCAAAAGCCCAGGCAGAGCACACAGCCCAGGCAGCCACAGCTGGTCATATCCCAACAACTGGAGTAAACTCTGGTCAGTTGGAGAATAGCATCAGGGCAAGCGTAGTAACCTCCCTACATTGTCATCTCAGTAGAGTCAGGGACTGTTCCCTTTACTATATGCTGAGACCAGACACCCCCTCTGCATTGTTCCCTGCCTCTGAGCAGTTACTGGACCCTACTACTCCTGCCCTGAGAAGGGGGCTCCATCTCAACGCACATCCCAACACAGTGCTTCCCAAAGAGGTGCCTCTGGATTTTAGACACCAGCTGGTACTCGAGTCCATGAACGGGGCTCCCCCAGAGAATCCACCACCCAGACGGCCCCTACCGAGTGCCCCAAAGATATCCCAAATGCAGTGAATCTAGCTGCTGTCGCGGCATAAGAATATAGATTCCTAAAGCAACGGGCTCCCTTCCTCAGATCCCACTAATACTACCCCGCAGCCTGGCGCCCCTCAAACGGAACCTATGACCACTTCAACAGGAAGCTTCTTGTGCTGTGAACAACCAGGGATCAGATCCCGGACGCCCCCGCAGCAGAACTCCCCCGTTCCTCCCCCACGTTGACCCCAACGGTATCAAAGCGCCTCCCTGCGGTCGGCGGGTAGAGTTGCATCCTCCCTGCGCGCCCAACCGCTCTGCGCGCATCTGTCGCCGGGTGTTTTAGTCTTACCGCCTGCAGCTACCTCCGCCCGCGCTGCAGCTGCTGGTGCCAGTGCAGTGGAAGGACGAGGGCCAGGACATGCGTGTCGTGCGCAGGCCTGGCCGGTCATTGGTGTCCACGGCGTCGGCGCGCTCTATCGGCCGGTGCGGCGACCGCTCTGGCTCCGCGCGCTCCGCGCTGTCGGAGTAGCCACGCTGCTGGATTCGAATGGGGGTACGAGGCTGCCGCCACAAGTGCTGCGGGGGCGGCTTCAGGGTGGCCTGACCTTCCCGTGGTCCGGGCAAAGACAGAGACAGGCTCCTTTCCGAGGGGGCGGCCGGGGGCTCCATGGCGCCGGCCTCCACTTGCGCCCTGGGGAGCCCCGGCCTTTACAAGCTGCACCCCGCTCAGCTGCTCACGAGCCGACAAGCCCAGGGCCCCGCGGGTGCGCCCGGCCGCGGTAGGGCCATGGCGCCCCGGGGGCGCGGTGGGCCAATCGCCCCCGGGCCGGGCGCCGCGGCTTCCTGTCGACGCCTGGCGCTCTGCTAGGTGCCGGACTGCGTCCTCAGTCCTCGGCGCCCTGCTCCGCGACCGCCCCGGCTCCCCAGCCCCGCCCCGCCCCTCCCTGCCCCACGCCAGCTGCTGCAGTCAGCGCTGCCCTCCTCCTCCTCAGTCCGGGCCAGTGGGGGGCAGCCACCTAAGGAGGGGGCCCCTCAGCGCCCACGCAGAGCCCGGCTCCGGGCGGGGAGGGAGTGCAGGAACTCGGCTCTCTCCAGAGCACCCAGCCTAACCGCGGCGCGCACAGGCATCAAGGAGTTAAACGATTAATCCGATCGGGAAGAAGACACCCGACTGGTTCCCGGAGTGTCAGTCAGTTGGTCCGTCATGGCGAGGGCGGAGCCGGGTCCTGCAGTGTCCTCGCGGCTACCCCTGGCCGGGGGAAGCTTTCGGGGAGTGGTCCCGGTGCCACCAGCGCGGTGTCTGCAGCTGGCAGCGATGGTGTGTGTGGGATCTCTTGTCTGCGGGTCGCAGGATGGTGATGGTGCGTGCCCGAGGTGGGATGTGTGTGCACGTGGCCTCTTCAGAGGGTTGTCTGTTTTCAGTAACCGCTGGAAGTGTGTGTGCACGTGGTTGGCTGCTGCTGTCTGCCTGTTTTTCTGGATTTGGCTGTGTATATATCTTTGTGTGTCTGTGGGTGAAGGATGTGCGCGCACGTGTTTTGCCTGTGGAGGGTTGTGCGCCCCTACGGGGTATGTTCCGGGAGCTTGGGGGCTGTGAATGTGTTCCCAAGCGCTCGGATATGTTTGAAGTCGGTGCGTGCTCCAGGAGTTGTGCACGCGATTCTGCTTCTGTAGTCTGACTATGGTACTTGAGGACATCTATGTGTGTTGGGTTTGTGTGAGTGTGTGGTTGGGTTGGCGCCTCTTTGGAGTGTTTCTGGGGTGTGTCCCTTTGGTTCCCCTGTGACTCCAGGAGGACTCCCTACGGCCAATACATAGGCTGCCCATCTGTCACTTTGTGTATCGCTGCCTTTCCTACAGCATTTCTGCGGGAGGTAAACTGAGGCAGGTCCCCGGTAGTCGCCGGGAGCACCCCCGGTCCCCTTTTCAGGAGTGTAAACAGCCAAGCCTCCTCCCCGCGGCCCCTGCCTGCAGAGCCCCCCTTCCGGCACCTAAATCGGGAGTCGACATGACTCACGCTCCCGCCTCCCCCAGCGCGGCGCCCAGCAAGCGAGCAGAGAGCTAGCGAGATTCCAGCGCTCCCCCATCCCCCTTCTAGGGCCCCGACCGACCTAGCTCACGCGCCCCCAAGCGCCTCATGCCTCAAGCCAATAAGGGCTCAGACACGAAACTGTTCTGGTACATAACCCCGGAGGACTAGGCCCCTACCCCTGTGAGCCCCCTCTCACAAGCTCCTCAGGGCAGGCGGTGCAGTCTGCCACCGCCATCCCCGACGCGCTGTTCTTGTAAAAAAAAAAAAGCCTGCCTCCAACCCCCACAGCCACACTTCTCCCTGTCGGAGGGGGCTCCAGGCGTGGGCCAAAGCAGAGCAGGAACTGGCACACACCCCATCAGCAGCTGCAGGATATCCCAGAAGCCAGAATTGTGTTCCCCACTTCTTTCAGGAACACCTCCCCTCATGTACACAATCAAAACAGTTTCTTGGGGATTTGCCGGGGCTGCCGGTTCTTTTCAGATCATTTGGGTCCCGAACTAGTCCAAATTCTTGGACGACAGGGGTGTCTATAATATTAGTCAGACATCTGGGTAGGCGATGGGTGACAACGGGTTGGAGCAGGGTCAGTGTCAGGCCACAACTGAGGTTGCAGAAGGAGTGCACCAGCCAGTGGCCCATGGCTTGTAATTGCATCTGGGGACGGATCAAGTTGGATCTGAACCAAGTAGATGCTAGTGGAATTGGAAGTATAATTTAGGCATCCTCAGGGGGCAGTGACAGTCACTTCTACCCACTTCTGGAAATGAGCCATTGTACCATTACCAAGCAGAGAACCCGGAGCCCTCCAATAGAATAGATGGGGAGAGGGGTTGGGGCCACAGAGAGCAGTGAGTAGGCTAGGGCCAGCTCAGTGGTCTGGCTTTCTGGCTCATCTTTGGGCCAAGGTGGGGTGGGGGGCTGGGTGCCCTTGGAGGACCCCAGATAAGAAATGCAAGAAAATGCTCCCAGATATTTCTCACATCTCCCCAGGAGAAAGAAAAATACCATTCCAAACCTCCTCCAAGATTCCACCATGCCCTCTAAAGCACTCAAGAAACTGAATCCTCCTAGCAGGGGACACCAAGGCAGGTGCACAGGAGACTGGCTACCTTGTCCCAGCTCTAGGAATATAGGGCTATATTGGGGACTGGAGAGATAGGGCTAATTCAGGCAGCTAGAAATGGAGGAAGGGGTTTCTGGAGGCTGAAAAGGTGATTGACTTAAGGGAGTGGTATCACAATCTTACCATCCAGGGTACAGAAATCTCAGCTAGTGTTGCAAATCTCAGAGAGCCTGTAGGGCTAGTGGCTAGTCCTAGCCCATCTGGCCTTGTGCCACCACCCTACCTCCCACTCTGGGCCCCCTCTTGCCTACCTGTTGGCCTCCACCACGGTGATGGAAATCCTGGGCGGAATCAGCAGTGGCAATGTGGTGGGCTGTGGTGGCAGAGGTACCCCAGCATCCAAGGGCTCAGGCTGGGCCCAGCCCAGGCCAGGACCGGAGGAGAGGCGGCGATGAGGGCGACGGAGGTCGACTCCCAGCATGTTGGCACCGCCAGGCTCAGAGGTCACCTGGAGCCTCTGAGGAGGGACAAGGTGTGATGGGGGCATGGTCAGGCTGGGAGGCTCCCCTCCCCCACACCTTGACATGTCCCCACGGGACCCAAGTCGTGTTCCCTTCACATCTGAATCACCCGTTAGGGTGACCCCCTAACACCTTAGGTCTGAGAGTGCCCGTTCTCAGTCATAATTTTTGTGGGGTCTCCTCTACACGTCCCAGCCCTGGGCTCTGGGCCCTCATGTGTCTGAATTTTTGTCTCATGTGTGAGACGTCTCTAATACATCACCTTTTGTGGAATCTCTTCCCACCCTCCCCATCCAAGAGCCCCCTCTTGGCCTTAATGTCAATGTCCCCCTCCCACCTCTCGAATCTGAGACCCGCAAGAGCTCACCTACAGCGCCCACCTCCACCACGTCGCCACAATCCTCTCCCCATTTGGGAAGCATCAGCCCTCTGCCCCTGGGCTGAGAGTCCCTTCATCTGGGCAGCAGGAGAAAAATGGAATCCAGGGAGTAAACTGAGGCACGAAGGAAGGAGACTCCTTGCAGCCTCGAGATAGTAGAGCCACGCTCAGTAAACAGCCGTGGTCACCAGAGGGCGTCCGTCTCCTCTGAGACCTAAGACCCCGCCCCAGCCCAGGCCCCGTCGCTCGCACCTCGTCCCTGCTCCGGGCCACGGACAGGGCACTGCGACTCCTCTTCATCCCGTCAACTTAGCGCGCCGCGGGGGCTGCGAGGGCCATGTCGGCCAGGCCAGGGCGTCCTGCAAGATCAAGTCGAAGGCGTCTGCCATTAGCGCCCTAGGGCTCCCCCTGCCGGCAGGGCTTGGAAACCGTTCCCGCCCCTTTCCTATTGCCTCGCCTCAGGGCTGCTGACCCGCTGCTGACTGGTGACGTCTCTCGGCCGTTGCCAAGGCGACAGCTGACGCACGGTTGATAACGTCAATGCTCTGGTTGACCACCGCGGGGGGGCTGGGAGCCTCCTAGCCAGGGTCGCCCCAGCCCCCACCCTTCTTCCCGTGGGAGCTTTCCCGGCTTGGGGATTCCCGCAGAGAAAACTGGGAGCTCCCAGAGCCAGCCAAGTGTGGCGCGTGGTCAGAGCCGGGGGCCGGAGGAAGCGTCTTCTGTGAGCTGTTGGGCTTTTACGCCTAAACTCGAAATAGCTCCGATGTGCGGGGGCCGGGCGCAGAGATACGGCGGCTTGGACACAGATGGGGGACGCTCAGGCAGAGGCGCACGGAGACAGACAGGGACTTGTGAAAATAGAAACAGACAGACAGAAACACAGACTCAGCTCCCGAAGATGGGTGCATATTGCTGCCGCGGATCCTTGTCTAAAAGCTTGGGGGAGGGAGAGGCTGGCTTACTTTACCTTTGTACCCAGGTGCTAAAGATTATTGCTGTGTGGCCATGGGTCTGTCACTTAAACTCTCTGAGCCTCTGTTGCCCCTCCGTGAAATGCGATGTTAATCCCTATGAGATCTACGTGAGAATGATAAGAGATCAAGCTATGTTGAACAAAACAGTGGCTGGCACCCACGTAAGTGCTTACTAAATGCTACTAACATCTGAGCCTGTGGGAGATCATGTCACTCCTTTGATTAGAACCCTCAATGGCTCTCACTTCATTCAGAAGGAAAGTCAAAATCTTCAATACGTGACCCACGCAGTCCTCATAGATGTCCTATGTCGCCCTCAGTAAGTGCCATGGTGTCATAGGTCACAGCAACCTCAAACTCTTGGGCTTAAACGGTTCTCTTGCCTCAGCCTCCCAAGTAGCTGGGACTACAGGCGCCCGCCACAACGCCCAGCTCTCTGCCCTCAGGTCCAGCCACACTGGTCTACTTGTGATTTCTGGACAAATCAAGCATGCTGCAATCTCCAGGACTTTGAGAGCACTTGCTATTCTTCACATGGAGCTCTCTTCTGGCAAATATCTGCAAGTCCCTCATCTCCTTCAAATCTTTACTTACAACTCACCCTTTCAGTATTTCTCCCCTTCTCGCCCCACCCCTATTTTTTTTATTTTTTTGAGACAGAGTATAACTATGTGGCCCTCAGTAGAGTGCCATGGCGTCACACCTCACAGCAACCTCAAACTCCTGACTTCAGCGGTTCTCTTGCCTCAGCCTCCCAAGTAGCTGGGACTACAGGCGCCCACCACAACGCCCAGCTATTTTTAGAGTTGGTCTCTCACTGTTGCTCAGGTTGGTAGGGAACTTGTGAGCTCAGGCAGCTCGCCCGCCTCAGCCTCCCAAACTGCTGAGATTACAGGCGTGAGCCACCATGCCCGGCCCACCCCACCCCCATTTAAAGTTACAAGCCCCCAGGTCTCCGGACCTCCTCCTTAACCAGAGGTTTTTCCCCAGCACTTATCACCTCATACCATACTATACGATTTATTTATTGTATTTATCATCTGTCTCTCCTCACTCTAGCATATCATATCCTGAAAGAGGGTAAGAATACTTTTTCTATTTTATTCATTACTATATCCCCAGTACCCGGAATAGAGTCTGGAAGATCGTAAGCTTTTAATAAAGTCTGGTTATTACATTGAGGACCCAAGAACATATTTATAATGTTCTTAGCAGGTCTGCTGTGGACTAGCTGCTTTGCCCCCTGTGTGGGTCTTATTTCATTTTCTTGGTTTATTTCACTAGCTAGCACTTCAGTTCAATGTTAATTAGTAAAAGAGAATGTAAATATTATCTCATCAACCTAGCACTTAGCTCCCAGAAGGCCCTTGATAGACATTTGTTGAATGAATGAATGAATGAATATAAAGAAAGCTTCAATGTGACCTCCATTTTTCAGCCAGATTGTAGACTGTGTTGCCTCTACTAAAGCACTCATCACTCTGGATTGTAATTATCTGCATTCTGCAGTAAGAAGTGGTATCCATGCATCATGGCTCCTCGCACATAGACTCAGTGAATACTGAATGAAGGAAGGAAGGAGTAAGGTAGACACAGGGAGAGAAAGGGTGTCTACCTGTGTAAATGCAGACAGACAAAGATATAGATGGCAGAGAATAGGTCATGTAGTTAAGATGCTTGGGCTCTAAAATTATACTGAGAGCCCTGTACTCAAATCCTGGCTTTGCTTATTAGCTGTACAGTTACACCCATTTTATTATGCTTCACTTTATTGTGATTTTTACAAATTGAAAGTTTGTGGCAATCCTGAGTTGAGCAAGTCTGTCAGTTTTTCCAACAGCATGTGGTCACTTGGTGTCACATGGTCTCTGTGTCACTTTTTGGCATTACAATATTTCAAACTTTTTTCATTATTATTATAACTGTTATGGTGGTCTGTGATCAATGACCTTTGATGTTACTATTGTAATTATTTTGGGGTGCTATGAATTGAGCCCTATAATCCATAAATGTGTGTTCTCATTGTTCTATCGACTGGACATTTCCTGATCTCTCTCCCTCTTTTCAGGCCTCCCTATTCCCTGAGACACAGCAATATTGAAATTAGGCCAATGAATAACCCTACTATGACCTCTAAATATTCAAGAGAAAGAAAAGTTTACGGCACCTGTGGCTCAAAGCAGTAGGGCGCAGGCCCATATGCTGGAGGTGGCAGGGTCAAACCCAGCCCCGGCCAAAAACTGCAAAAAAAAAAAAAAAATAATAATAATAATAAATATATATATATATATATATGGCTAGAAATGATCAAGCTTAATGAGAAAGGCATATCAAAAGAAAGTTGAGATAGGCTGAAAACTAGGCTTCTTTTGCCAAATAATTAGCCAAGTTTTTTTTTGTAGAGACAGAGTCTCACTTTATGGCCCTCGGTAGAGTGCCATGGCATCACACAGCTCACAGCAACCTCCAACTCCTGGGCTTAAGCGATTCTCTTGCCTCAGCTTCCCAGGTAGCTGGGACTACAGGCGCCCGCCACAACGCCTGGCTATTTTTTTTTTTTTTTTGGTTACAGTTCAGCCGGGGCTGGGTTTGAACCTGCCACCCTCAGTATGTGGGCCGGCGCCTTACCGACTGAGCCACAGGCGCCGCCCATAATTAGCCAAGTTTTGAATACAAAGGAAAATTTTTGGGGGGGAGAGAGATAGTCTCATGATGTCACTTTGGGTAGAGAGCCTTCTGGTCATCAGCTCACAGCAACCTCAAACTCTTGGACTCAAGTGATCCTTGCCTCAGCCTCCCCAAGTAGCTGGGACTACAGGTTCATGCCACAATGCTTGGGTAGTTTTTCTATATTTTTTAAAATTTTTTTTTTTTTTTTTGTAGAGACAGAATCTCACTTTACGGCCCTTGGTAGAGTGCCATGATGTCATAGGACTCACAGCAACCTCCAGCTCTTGGGCTTCTGTGATTCTCCTGCCTCAGCCTCCCGAGCAGCTGGGACTACAGGCGCCCACCACAACGCCTGGCTATTTTTTTATTGCAGTTCGGTGGGGGCTGGGTTTGAACACGCCACCCTTGGTATATGGGGCCGGTGCCCTACTCACTGAGCCACAGGCGCCACCTTAGGGACATTGTTTAAGCTCGTAATTTGGGGCCTGTTTATGGTGTTTATTTGTGTTATTGCATTTGTCTGGGTTTGAGTGTGCATGTGTGTTGAAAAGCAATTTACCGCCTCCAGGAAGTCGTTCTAGGATACCCAAGCAAGCCCACTATTTCTCAAGCCCTCCTATTCACAATGTGTCGGTATAATTTAGTTTATGTTGTTTCTTTTCAGTTTCCTGCAGTAAAGGTCAGCTCCACAGAGGCAAGAAGTCTTGTTTTGTTCTGTGCCCAGCACCTAGCATACAGTAGGCACTGAAAAAATACTCAAATAGTCATTGAATAGATGAATGCAGACTGTGTCTGTGTGGTATGTGGGGAGGGGTGGACACCAGTGGGCTTCATGAGTTCCTGAAGGCCCTGTGCTCAATTTGATCTCTGTCCCCTTCTTTCCCAGACATTCGCCCTTCCTTCAGACATCTTTTTTTTTTTTTTTTAGACAGAGTCTTACTATGTCGCCCTTGGTAGCGTGCCATGGCGTCACAGCTCATAGCAACCTCAAACTCTTGGGCTTAAGCAATTTTCTTGTCTCAGCCTCCCAAGTGGCTGGGACTATAGGCACCCGCCTCAATTTCTGGCTATTTTTGTTGTAGTTGTCATTGTTTACCAGGCCTGGGCTGGGTTTGAACCGGCCAGCCCTGGTGTATGTGGCTGGTGCCCTAACCACTGAGCAACAGGTGCCAAGTCCCTTCAGCCATCTTCACTTCTGCAGGAATGATGATACACTGGGCTCACTGCCTCCTATGAAAAATGGGAGGGGAATTGGATTGTTTCATGATAAAGCCTTCTTCCTGATCTACAGTTGTATGAATCTTTTTTTTTTTTTTTAGACATGTGGTCTTGTTATGTTGCCCAGGCTATCCTCAAATTCTTGGGCTCAAGTGATTCTCTCACCTTAGCCTTCCCAGGAAGCTGGACTACAGGTATGAGCCACTGTGCTCAGCTATACTGTGGATCTAGTGTTTCTCTAATCCTCTATTTCATTCAACATGAATCGGACATCTACTGCATGCCAGGCACTGTTGGAGACCTGACCCTGCCCTAATGTAACTCAGACTGAAGGAGGAAGATAGATGGGAACTAGAAATCTCTTTTAATCTTCAGGGCCTTGAACCCCCACCAAGTCTCTCTCTGCTCCAAGACAGAATTTTAATCTTCACGTGCTGAAATCACTTAAGGGATTTCTGTTTTTGTACTCATCTTGTTCCCTCACCAGCCAAGAGCAGGGACCCTGCTGGGCTGGCTGGTTGCTGCAGCCTCAGGAGCTGGCCACACGCCTAGCTCTTGGGAAATAGTCTCTGGATAAATGAGTGAAGTAAATGATGGCACAAAGACAAGCCTGGCAAGAATGACCTCGCCGATTCTTTCAATGTGTGAATTACCCACTTCGCAGATGAAGAAGTTGAGGCTGACCCGTAAGGCAAAGCCCGGCAGCTAAGTGGCTTGTGGCTGTGGGACACAGCAGAAGCAGCCAGGGTAGCCCCCCAAAAGGATCCCCAGGCCCCGCAACCCCCACCCTACAGGAACAAGAGACACAGTAAGGGATCACTGATTGGAGGCAGGGATTGGGGACAGAGGCACAGTGAAAAGCAGCTAGGAATCCCTGTCTATCTCAGTCCCCAGGGCTGGAGAGGATGTGCTGGCAGATTAGGAAATATTTAGCGCTGAAGGGGGAGCTTCCAGTGCCCTGTCCCCTGTTCTGGTAGCTGGGACTCTGGGGACCCGGTTTCGCTGGGGCGGGGCACCTCCTGAACCCGGCAGTACCTGAACTGGGAGACAGACCATCGCCCCACCCTTCCACCCCGCGCGCGCCTACCCAGAAACCCTCAGCATCTGGGGTCCTCCCCAGAACTCCCCAACCTGGCAGCGGGGCCAAGGCCCTCAAAAGGCCTACAAGGTAGGGAGTCTGCCTTTCTTGGCGAGCCAGGGAAGCCCCTGTTGTCCTGGTCCCCACCCTCTGGGACAGCGGAACCCCCACCCTACCGTAGCTCGCGTCCCAGAGCCCGAAGCTTACCTTGCAGGAGGGTTGTGAAGGGGATGCCCCGCTCTCTCCAGCCTAGGGAGCGGGATGGGGCCGGGGGGGTCCAGACCCTTTGTTTGCTGGTGTGTGTGTATGTCAGTATATGTGCGATTGTGAGACCTCGGGTGTGTGTCCGTCCGCGCGTGTGCCCAAGCCGTAACAGTCTCTGGTGTGTGCTGTACTGCCAGGGCTGGAGGGGGAGGTGGAAGAAAGGGGGACTCCCCCTCTCCTGCCCCTGCCTGCCCACTCAGGAGTTTGAATGGAGCGCGAGGAGGAAGGGCAGCCGCGGGAGGGCGCTTTTGTCCAGATGGCCCCGCCCCTTCCCGCGCCGGGGAATCCCCCCTATAGGGCGCCCCACACCCTACTCTCGCCAGGGCCGGCCCCCAACCTCGATTCCGGTAGAGACTGAGAAGAGGCGCAGCTCACACTGGCGGCTGGAGTTCTTCCCACCCAACCTCTCCCCCACGGGGCACTCTTTAATCTGAGATAATCCCGGCTCTTGGCTGCAATTTGGCTTTTTATTCCCGTTTCAAAACGTGGATTGGGATGTATACGTGTGCCAAGGTCCCGTAAGCTCAGAGTAATGGAGTCCTTAGGGGCGACCCCCCAGACTAAGGGGTGGGGCTATGAGTGACCTCAGACTAGGACTACAAGGAAAGCCCCCTCCCGTCCCTCCGCTGTCCTCCACTCGGCGCCGGGCCAGGAGCAGTGACTGCTCACTAGACTTCAGCGACACCCAGCGGCCATGCGGGGAGACTCCACGGAGGGGCGCCCGAGACCCGTTAGGGAGGTCCGGGTGATTCCAGAAAGTCTTCGCTGCGGGTGACAGGTGGAAGCGAGTTGGTCCGAGGCGGGGAAACACCAGATTCCAGGCAGGGCCACGATCCCCGCCGTAACTTCAATCCCCACCACAGGCAAGGTCATACTGCCCCCCACTTAGACCTTCCCAGGGCAGGGCCATACCACCTCTTATAGACCTTTACAGGGCAGGGCCATGGATCCCTCAGAAGGTCCCTCAGATCAGCCACCACTCCACAGCGTAGGTATGGGTCCCCCCAGCACAAGGGGCACGAGGCAGGCTTCTCGCCTAGGCTCTGCCCCCAGCAGACGTCACTGCGGCGTGGCTAAGGGGACAATCCTCTCTCTCAGCCTCGTTAACTGTACTTCCGTTGCCGCCGCAAATGCCCACCTTGGGGTGGAGGGAGATGAAGCGGGCTCATAGTCGGAGCGTCACCCATATCGCCCCCAGCATGCCTAGTGGAGCCCCTGCGCCGGATAAAGCCGGGCCTTGGAGGGAACTCCGGGTGGCTCGGAACACGTGTGCAGGGTCCTTTAAAACAGCCTCGGTCTCTAGTGCCGCTGCCGCGGTTACTAGGGATGTGACGTCCGCTAAGGGGGAGTGACACCTGGGCGGAAGCGGAAGGGGCGGAGCTCCCCGGACAGTGTTTTTAGCACTCCCCCCACCGCCACCACCGTAGCCCTACCGGGCTGGGCCGCCGAGGCAAGATGGTGGACTACAGCGTGTGGGACCACATCGAGGTGTCTGATGATGAGGACGAGACGCACCCCAACATCGACACGGCCAGCCTCTTCCGCTGGCGGCACCAGGTAGAGCGCGCGCGCCCATCCTCTTACTCTCCCCGACCCTGCTTAAGAGTTCTGAGACCTAGTACTGTCCCCAGACCCCACTACTCACACCTGGGATTCTCACCCCACAGTCTGGACTCTCAGGTTTCTCGATTCAACTCCTGAACCCCAGTATCGATGGAACCCTGCGTGTCTCCCCGCGATCTCCGGGTGCCCACTGCCATTTCTGCGTGAGACTCTGAGCGTCCTTTTAATCTAGTTTCCCAAGACAAGCCTTGGAGGGCCTTCCTAATCCCGTATGGGACCTGCTGTTTACACCCATAACTCTACCTCAGATTCTGGACCCCGAATCTTGCTAAATGATCCCTGGTCCTGTTCGGATACCGGGTACGCACTTCTGACTTGGGATCTCACATAGTCCCTTCCCCAAAGCCTTAGTCCGGACTACCAATGCTTTAGTTTTACCTTGGGATCTCCTTTCCAGAGTTTTGATCCGGAATTCTCATTCGGATCCAGAGACCCCACTTCTTTTGGAAACAGCAAGAAACTGTCCTATGCTGAGATTTCTATCCCTGGCCTGGGACCCCCTTTCTGGAATGTAGACTCACGCCCACCCAACGTCCTCAGTCCCATCTCTGGTTTGGGTTCCCCTCCACATTCAACTACCATTCCACCCCACTGGACCCTCCACTCTGGCCTATCACCTTTGACTGGACCTTCTGTAGTCCCTGTTAGACAAGGAAACACTGCCCACGTGGCTTCTGGAACAGCCAGAGCCCCTGCCACTACTTGGTGTTGCAGTCACTGTCCACCCCAAGGATGGCTTCCTGTATGAACCTCTGCCAGCATTGGAAACCGACCCCACCTTACTTCTGTCCTCAGCCTGACCTGCTACTTTCTGACATCCAAATTGTACCTGCCTCCACCCCAAGGTTTTCCAAGTTCACTACTACTCCATCTTTTATCTGTCTGCCCACAGAGAGCCCCCATGTCCAGACCTCCAAACTCCAAGTCTGGGTGATCCATCTTCTACCACTCCTCAGTGTTCACTGGCCAGTAGGGTGGCTCTAAGACCTAATACTCTAACCTCTTCCCCAAATCAGAGCACCTGCACCCACATACCTGTGTTTGTTATACACTCAAACTGCGGGCATATACCTCTCAGTACCTTCCAGTTAGGAATTCCTCATCTCACTTTCCAGTAGGGTAACTCACGGTCATGTATCCAGAAACCCCTGTCTATCTCCCAGTCCCCACCTCCAAACCTGTTCTTTTTTTTTTTTTTTTTTGCAGTTTTTAGCTGGGGCTGGGTTTAAACCCGCCACCTCCGGCATATGGGACCGGCGCCCTACCCCTTTGAGCCACAGGCGCGGCCTGTACCACCCCAAACCTATTCTTTAAAGCTGCAGTCTCAGGGCGGCGCCTGTGGCTCAAGGAGTAGGGCGCTGGCCCCATATACCGGAGGTTGTGGGTTCAAACCCGGCCCCAGCCAAAAAAACTGCAAAAAAAAAGCTGCAGTCTCCTGGGTAGTTACTTGCTAGGCAAGCTACTGGAGTGTAGGAAGAATGTTCTAGCACTTCTATTTCTTGCTGCGTGTAACATTTTATTATGGAATATTTAAGACCTCCACAAAGCTCCAAAGACTATTCTTGGTAACACCTATTTCTGTCGTGTAAAGAGGTTAATCTTTACTACTATGTGGAGAGTGGTCAGTCCTGCCTGCCCAGAGGAGGCTTTTCCTCAGCTGCTGGCTGCTGTACAGTCAGCCTGCCACGCCCTCCTCCCTTCTGGCACCTCTCCCTTCCTGTCCTACCTCTGAGAGCCCCATGGCTGTAGTGCACCGAATGAGAGGCAGGGGTCCTCAGCATGTCCAGTGCAGGTTCAAGGACAGGCAAACTTGGATTCTGTTCCCAGCTAAATTCGAAAAAACTTGGGGCAGGTCAAGGGATTGAGCCTTCTAGAGAGATAGGGGGATTAGTAAAGAGGTAGCCTGAGGTCTTTTTTCTGAACACAGGCCTGACCAAGTAGGTTCAAATCCCAGTTCCATGGCACCATGGCTCATGCCTTTAAACTCAGCACTTTGGGAAGCCAATGCAGAAGGATCACTTGAGCCGAGGAGTTCAAGACCAACCTGGGCAACCTAATGTGACTCTATCTCTTAAAAGAAAATAGCTGAGCATGGTGGCATGTCCCTGTAGTCCCAGCTACTCGAGAGGCTGAGATAGGAGTATCCCTTGAGCCTAAGAGTTCAAAGCTGCACTGAGCTGTGATTTTGCCACTGCACTCTAGCTTGGGCAACATAGTAAGACTCTGTCTCTTTAAAAAAAAAAAAAAAAATTCTGTCCGGCGGCGCCTGTGGCTCAGTCGGTAAGGCGCCGGCCCCATATACTGAGGGTGGTGGGTTCAAACCCGCCCCGGCCAAACTGCAACCAAAAAATAGCCGGGCGTTGTGGCAGGCGCCTGTAGTCCCAGCTACTCGGGAGGCTGAGGCAAGAGAATCGCTTAAGCCCAGGTGTTGGAGGTTGCTGTGAGCTGTGTGATGCCACGGCACTCTACCAAGGGCCATAAAGTGAGACTCTGTCTCTACAAAAAAAAAAAAAAAAAAATTCTGTCATTCGCATGCTGCAATGACTTATGCAGAGGTTCTCAACCTGTGGGTTGCAAACCCTTTTAACTATATTAAAAGGCTGTGGCATTAGGAAGGTTGAGAAGCACTGACTTATAGGTAGCTGTGTGATTGCTCTGTGCCCCATTTTCCCCACCTGAGAATCTGAATAACATCTACCCCATAAAGTCATTGTGAGGGTTACCTTATTTGATGTCTGTGATGCTCTTGAGGCAGTAGCTACTATTGTCATCATTATTTAGGTAATTCTTGCTAATGGTTTTTTTTTTAGAGACAGAGTCTCATTTTATCACCCTCAGTAGAGTGCTGTGGCATCACATCACAGCTCACAGCAACCTCCAACTCCTGGGCTTAGGAAACTCTCTTGCCTCAGCCTCCTGGGTAGCTGAGACTACTTGCTAATTGTGTTTGTTTGTTTGTTTGTTTTTGAAACAGAGCCTCAAGGTGTCGCCCTAGGCAGAGTGCTGTGGCATCACAGCTCATAGCAACCTCCAACTCCTGGACTCAAGTGATTCTCCTGCTTCCGCCTCCCAAGTAGCTGGGACTACAGGCGTCGGCCACAATGCCCAGCCATTTTTTGGTTGCAGCTGTCATTATTGTTTAGCAGGCCCAGGCTGGATTCGAACCCACCAGCTCAGGTGTATATGGCTGGTGCCTTAGCTGCTTGAGCCACAGGCACTGAGCCACTTGCTAATGGTTTAAAAGAAAAAAAAAACTTCCAAGCCAGGCGCAGTGGCTCATGCCTGCAATCCTAGCACTCTGGGAGGTCAAGGCAGTTGAATTGTCAAGCTCAGGAGTTTGAGACCAGCCTGAGCAAGAGTGAGACCCCATGTCTGCTAAAAAAATTGGAAAACTAGGCACTGTGGTGGGTGTCTGTAGTCCCAGCTACTTGGGAGGCTGAGACAATGGGATTGCTCAAGCTCAAGAGTTTAAGGTTGCCATAAGCCAAGATGCAGTGGCACTCTACCCAGGGTGACAGAGTGAGACCCTGTCTCAAAAAATAAATTTAAAAGTAAATTAATTATTTTTTAAAAATTCCAAAAGTTCTAGAAGGCAGCAAGTGTTTCTCTGTTCTCAGCCCCAGTTCCCTGACTCTTGCCCATAGATAGATGCTGTTAGTGGTTTCTTGTGGCTCCTTCCAATGAGCTGAACAAAATTGAGATTCTATGGGCCTCGGTTTCCCTGTCTATAAGGTAGGGAGGGGCCTAGTGACACCTGCAGCCCCTGCTTCCTTTGATGGCTTCTGCCCTGTCCAGCCTGCCACATCTCCTCCTAGGTGGGAGGTATAAGGCCTAGATTGGGCAGGCTGCCACCCCTAACCCTTCTAGGAGGCCTTTTTTAGCTTTAGCTTTCTAGCAGCTGCTCAGAGGATTCTGGGGAGAATGGTGGCCACCCAGCAGAGGCAAGCAGGGCTTGGGATTGCTTGTGTTAGTTCTATCAGGTATTAGAATAGGGTCCAGGAGGCTGGGTGGGGTGGCTCCCACCTGTAATCCCAGCATTCTGGGAGGCTGAGGCTGGTGGATTGCCTGAACTCATGAGTTCGAGACTCCATCTCTAAAAACAAACAAAAAAAATGGCCGGGCATTGTGGCAGGTGCCTGTAGTCCCTGCTACTTGGGGGGCTGAGGCAAGAGAATTGCTTGAGTCCAAGAGTTTGAGCTTACTATGAGCTGTGACACCGGCACTCTACTGAGGGCAACAAAGCAAGACTCTTGTCTCAGAAAAAAAAAAAAAAGAATAGGGGCCAGGTCTCCTAATTTTCATCCACTGTATGCTGGACCCTCTGATAAAACTTTGGGACATAACCTCAACTAAGGCACAGCAATGAATCAGCAGACCTGGTGACAGTGATGAGGATGATGACGACAATGGGACTTGCTTACTGAGTGCTGTTTGGGAAGTATTTTCCACAGACTTACTCATTCAGTCCTCACAGCAATCCTGTGAGGTCCCATTCACAGAGGGGAAAACCAAGGCCAGGAGAGGTTTAGGTGACATGAGGGAAGTCACATTAGCAGAGCTGAGTGCTTAGATCATATGGTAATTTTCAAGCATTAATTGATGATGATTATCAAGCATTAATTTCAGGTCAAGAGCTAATCACTTGAAGGACATTTCCTTGTTTAAGCCCCAGAATAGTTCTCACAGAAACAGAGAAGTGGACAGCACAGGAATGGTGTTTGCTGAATGCCCAGCATGCCCCTCCACTTTTTACTTTAATGTTCTCCTTTTTTTCTCCCAGTACAAGTTTGTGAGGTTGGCGCTGTTGCCTGTGTTTGACAGATGAGGAAACTGAGGTTCCAAGAGGTTAGAAGATGGCCTGACCTAAGATCTGGTGCCCTGAGGCTATCCTCCAGCACCTCATTACGTCCTCTGATGATCCTCTAGCACCTTGGGCGGGGTCACTTGAGAGCAAAAGTAGGTGAACCCCATGTGCAAAGGCTGAGAGGCAAGAGAGCTGGTGCCTTCAGGGAACATGGAGAGCCAACATCTGCCTAGGACCCGGAGTAGGTGTCCAAATTCCCATCTGAACCCACCCCTCTTAAGGTGGGGTGATGGGGAGAATGGGTAGGGTCAGGCAGTCAGATGTACAGGTGTCAAAGACCCCTCTGGAACCCTCTAACCCTGGATCAGAGGGATAGTGATTGAAGGCAGCAGCTCTAGACAGAGCAGGCCCCATAGCAAGCCAGGTAACATGACATGATAGCAGAGCCATGTGAGGATGATGGGGGGCAGAGAAGGCCCAGCGACCCAAAGGGGCCCAAATGGGGGTCTGAGTAAGAGTGGCAATAAAGGCAGGGCTAAGAGTCTGAAGAGATAGGCCACCATCACAGAGCTTGGGATGCAGCTCAAGAGGACTTGCTAGGCAAGTAACATCTGGGATAGTTGTGGGCGGGAGGGAGGTAAACACCAAGCTGGAGCTCAGGAGGGCACATTGGCCTGGAAACAGAGCTGCGGTGGCCTTGACAATTATCCTAGAGCAAGGCCAGGGGTAGAAGGAAGTGAAGAAGCATCTAGAAATGGCCGGGAAGGGTGGCTCATGCCTGTAATCCTAGCATTCTGAGAGGCTGAGGCAGGTGGATTGCTTCAGCCCAGGAATTTAAGAGCAGCCTGAGCAAAAGCGAGACCCCATCTCTAAAAATAGCCAGGCATTGTGGTGGGCACCTGTAGTCTCAGCTAATTGGGAGACTGAGGCAAGAGGATTGAGCTCAAGACTTTTTTTTTTTTTTTTTTTTTTTTGTAGAGACAGAGTCTCACTGTACCCCCCTCAGTAGAGTGCCGTGGCGTCACACGGCTCACAGCAACCTCTAACTCTTGGGCTTACACGATTCTCTTGCCTCAGCCTCCCGAGTAGCTGGGACTACAGGCGCCCGCCACAACGCCCAGCTATTTTTTTGTTGCAGTTTGGCCGGGGCTGGGTTTGAACCCACCACCCTCGGCATATGGGGCCGGCGCCCTACTCACTGAGCCACAGGTGCCGCCAAGACTTTTTTTTTTTAAGAGACAGAGTCTCACTTTGTTGCCCTTGGTAGAGTGCTATGGCGTCACAGCTCACAGCAACCTCCAACTCCTGGGCTTAGGCGATTCTTTTGCCTCAGCCTCCCGAGTAGCTGGGACTACAGGCGCCCACCACAACGCCCAGCTATTTTTTGTTGCAATTTGGCCGGGGCCAGGCTCAAACCTGCCACCCTCGGTATATGGGGCTGGCGCCCTACTCACTGAGCCACAGGCGCCGTCCATGAGCCCAAGACTTTGAGGTCACTGTGAGCTGTGACGTCAGGGCACTCTACTAAGGGTGACAAAGTGAGATTCTGTCTCAAAAAAAAAAAAGGAAGTATCTAGAATGAAAACTACCAGGATTTAGTGGGAGGGGAAGACTGGGCCTTTGTTGGCAGAGGGTACAGCGGAAGACCTGGTTTTGTGGGGGGAAGATGGGCTGTGGTGAGGATTTGGGCTCTGCTCTGAGTGAGATGGTAGCCACGGAGGGTTCTGAGCAGAAGGACCTGACCCAATATGATACTCAGTTGTGCACAGGTGCCCATGGGTGTGATAGTGGGAGACCAGGACACAGAGGTGGGCCAGACATTTCCTGTGACCATCTCCAGTGGGGGCCAGGCCTTTCCCCTGAGTGACAGGCCACTGGCGGCCCCTGCCTACAGGCCAGGGTGGAGCGCATGGAACAGTTCCAGAAGGAGAAGGAAGAACTGGACAGGGGCTGCCGGGAGTGCAAACGCAAGGTGGCTGAGTGCCAGAGGAAGCTGAAAGAGCTGGAAGTGGCCGAAGGTGCCAAGGCAGAGCTGGAGCTGCTGCAGGCCGAGGCGCAGCAGCTGCGCAAGGAGGAGCGGAGCTGGGAGCAGAAGCTGGAGGAGATGCGCAAGAAGGAGAAGAGCATGCCCTGGAACGTGGACACGCTCAGCAAGGATGGCTTCAGCAAGGTGGGCAGGACAGCTGGTACCATGTGCCACTGGGTGACCGTAGGAGGTGGGCAGGGACCCTAGGGAAAGGGGAGAGTAAAGGACTGAGGTAGTAGGGACAGGTTTGGGGGGCCGGGCAGATGAAACACTCCACCAGTTCCCCCTTGTGATCTGCTCGAAGGCCCATGCCCATGTGCCTGCTACCTTGATGTTCATGGCTTCATCACCACCTCCGCTGTGGATGGGATGGGCACTGCTGGCACCATGACCCACCTGGCCACACTCAAGGCACCCCGTAGCTGTGCCCCAGCCCACTCCCCTTCTCACTCTACCACAGAGCATGGTCAATACCAAGCCCGAGAAGCTGGAGGAGGACTCAGAGGAGGTGAGGGAGCAGAAACACAAGACTTTTGTGGAAAAATACGAGAAACAGATTAAGCACTTTGGTGAGTTGAACATGGGGCTCCCTGAGTGCTAAGGGGGGGCAAGGTATAGGCTGGCCTGTTGCCTCAAGGGCCTTTCCAGCATCTTGCCAGCACCTTCCTGCAGGCATGCTCCGCCGATGGGATGACAGCCAGAAGTACCTGTCAGACAATGTCCACCTGGTGTGCGAGGAAACAGCCAATTACCTGGTCATCTGGTGCATTGATCTGGAAGTGGAAGAGGTGAGTGGCTCTTGCCCCAGGGCTGGAGAAAAGCACTATCTTGAGACCACCACTTGGTGACATTGTTCCTGTTGTCCCTGGCAGAAATGTGCACTCATGGAGCAGGTGGCCCACCAGACCATTGTCATGCAGTTCATCCTGGAGCTGGCCAAGAGCCTGAAGGTGGACCCCCGTGCCTGCTTCCGGCAGTTCTTCACTAAGATTAAGGTGGGGCACTGCACAGCCAGGTGGTCCTTGAGGAGGCAGACACACGTCCACTTTGACTCAGTTCACCTTGTAAGAAGATGGGGCCTGGGAGGGGATGAGAGGCAGGCAAATCTTGTCCAGATTTTTCTTTTTATTGAGACAGAGTCTCATGCTGTTGCCCTGGGTAAGAGTGCCATGATGTCATAGCTCACAGCAACCTCAAAGTCTTGGACTACAAGCAGTCCTCTTGCCTCAGCCTTCAAGTAGCGGGGACTACAGGTACCTACCACAGTGCTTGGCTATTTTTAGAGACGGGGTCTCACTCTTGCTCGAACTCCTGAGCTCAGGCAGTCCTCCTGCCTTGGCCTCCCAAAGTGCTAGGATTACAGACATGAGCCACCATACCTGGCCATCTTGTCCAGATTTTATAAGTAGAGGTAGGGCGGGGTGTGATGGCTAATGCCTATAATCCTAGCAATCTGGGAGGCCAAAGCCAGTGGATTGCTTGAGCTCATGAGTTCAAGACCCAGCCTGAGCAAGAGTGAGACCCTGTCTCTAAAAATTAGTTGGGCAGCCTTGGCACCCATAGCACAGGGGTTACGGTACCGGCCACATATATCGAGGCTGGCAGGTTTGAACCCGGCCCGGGCTAGCTAAACAATAATGACAAGCACAACAAAAAAGTAGCCAGGCATTGTGGTGGGCACCTTCAGTCCCAGCTACTTGGGAGGCTGAGGCAAGTAAATAACTTGAGCCCAGGAGTTTGAGGTTGCTGTGAGTTATGACATCATGTCACTCTACCCAGGGTAACAAAGTGAAACTGTCTCAAAAAAAAAGAAAAAGTGGAGGCAACAGGATCTGCTGAAGGTCTCAATATGGATTTGGGGGTAAAGGATAGAGATAAGGATGCTCCATGTTGGTTTTTTTGTCTGTTTATTAGAGTACTTAGAAGAACAGGGCTGCCCTTTCTGAGATTAGAGAGACCCAGGGGCTGGGTGGGCTGGAGACTAATTAGGAGCTGGGAGATAGCTATTTTGAGTTACAGGTGCCCATGTGAGAACATTGAAGATGTGAGTGTCATAAGTCTGCAGTGAAGGAGGTCTCACAGGCTGGTGGGTGTCATCATATAGGCAGATGAGGTCCTGGTTGGGGGAAACCTAGACAGAGGAGAGGAGAGTCCCAAGCCTTGGGGCACCCACCACAGAGTTCAGGACCAGAGTTCAGTTCTGGGGTGCCTCTTAGGACCTGCAGCTGAAGGGTCTTTGGCCTGTTGCTGCCCAATCTGCCCAGCATTGGGCCAGGGCCAGTGAGTATTGCCTGCCCCTGCAGACAGCTGACCGTCAGTACATGGAAGGGTTCAATGATGAGCTGGAAGCCTTCAAAGAGCGAGTGCGGGGCCGTGCCAAGCTTCGTATTGAAAAGGCCATGAAGGAGTATGAGGAAGAGGAGCGCAAGAAGCGGCTGGGCCCTGGTGGCCTGGACCCTGTTGAGGTCTACGAGTCCCTCCCTGAGGTGTGGCTCCCCAGCCCAGGTGGGTGGCAGGTGGGCAGTGAGTCACAAGGACCTAGGCTCTGACCCTGGCTCCTTTGTACCCCCAGGAACTCCAGAAGTGCTTCGATGTGAAGGATGTACAGATGCTACAAGATGCCATCAGCAACATGGACCCTACTGTGAGTAACTGGCCAAGTCCCAGGCCTTAGGGTGCGGGCCATGTGTCCCCTTGGCCCTGCAGTTAGAAGCAGGCTAGTGAAAGTATCTTTCTTGGGCTTCCCCAAGGAGTAATGGGGGGTTGTGTCACTGTGCCACATGCTCATGTACATTTATTGAGCTCCTAATATCTGCCCAGGGTCCAATGATGGTTGTAGAGCTTCTAATGCATGGCCCTAGGGACTTAACAATGACTGTTACTGGGGACCATTTATGGGCTCAACCTCAGTTTCTTTATCCAAACCACATTTTCTCTGTTGATAGCAACTCACAAAATGCCTAGGGAAGGAGCTGACATGGGGTGGGTTCTGGTAGACACTGCCGCATCCTGGGCACCTCATTAGTGGTGGTAGATAAGGATTTGAGTCTTTTTTTTTTTTTGTAGAGACAGAGTCTCACTTTACGGCCCTCGGTAGAGTGCCGTGGCCTCACACAGCTCACAGCAACCTCCAACTCCTGGGCTTAAGCGATTCTCTTGCCTCAGCCTCCCGAGTAGCTGGGACTACAGGCGCCCGCCACAACGCCTGGCTATTTTTTGGTTGCAGTTTGGCCGGGGCTGGGTTTGAACCCGCCACCCTCGGTATATGGGGCCAGCGCCTTACCGACTGAGCCACAGGCGCCGCCCAGGATTTGAGTCTTAACAAACCTTGATTTGACTCCATTTCCTGCCACCTGGCTTACTGGTTGGCTACACCAGTTTCCTTATCTGTAAAATGAATCTAGTTGAGGGACCTGGGTTTCTAGAAGTTTCCATGGGAATAAACATCTAGAGCAGGGGCTGCAAAGTATAATAAATATAAAGTTTTATTGGGCCAGGCATGGTGGCTCACATCTGTAATTCCAGCATTTTGTGAGGCTGAAGCAGAAGGCTCACTTAAGGCCAGGAGTTAAAGACTATCCTGAGCAACATAGACCCCTTTTCTTTTGTTTTCTTTTTTTTTTTTGAGACAGTCTCACACTGTCACCCTCAGTAGAGTGCTGTGGTGTCAGAGCTCACAGCAGCCTCCAACTCTTGGGCTTAAGCGATTCTCTTGCCTCAGTCTCCTGAGCTGGAACTACAGGCACCCACCACAATGCCCAGCTATTTTTTGTTGCATTTGACGTTGTTTAGCTGTATTCAAACTGGGCTGTATTCAAACCCACCACCCTCATGTGGCTGGCACTGTAATCACTGTGCTACAGGGGTCAAATTAATTTTTTAATTTAAAAAATTAAAAAAATTTTTTTTTAATTATGCAGGCTTAGTAGCACATGTGTATAGTCCCAGCTACTTGGGAGGCTGAGGTGGGAGGATCACTTGAATCCAGGAGTTGGAGGCTGCAGTGAGCTGTATTCCAGCCTGGGGAACAGAGAGAGACCTTTGTCTCTAACAATAATAATAAAATTTTATTGGAACATGGCAGCCACGCTCACTTGTTTTTATATATTGTCTACAACTGACTTTTTTTCTACAATGGCAGAATTGAGTCGTGACAAAGACCATATGGCCTGGAAAGCCAACAGAGCCAAAAATATTTATCGTCTGGCCCATTACTAAAAAAGTTGGTTGGCCTTTTTTCTAGATTACACTACTTAAATTTAAATTTAAGTAAAATTTAATGTTCCATTGCTCAGCCGCACCAGCCACATTCAAAGGGCTCAGTAGGGCTCAGTAGCCACACATAGCTGGTGGCTGCTGACGTTGACTAAACAGGAAA
Organism: Nycticebus coucang; assembly: GCF_027406575.1. Lineage (NCBI taxonomy): Eukaryota > Metazoa > Chordata > Mammalia > Primates > Lorisidae > Nycticebus > Nycticebus coucang. Next base: position 64,238,940 of record NC_069782.1, on the reverse strand, counting down.
CAGGCTTGAGGGCGTACAGGAGGCAGGTGGGTCACTTGGCGGACTGCTCAGCCTCCCCATTTTCCCCACAGGATGCGAAGTACCACATGCAGCGCTGCATCGACTCCGGCCTCTGGGTCCCCAACTCAAAGTCCAGTGAGGCCAAAGAGGGGGAGGAGGCGGGTCCCAGGGACCCACTGCTGGAAGCTGTCCCCAAGTCAGGCGATGAGAAGGATGTCAGCGTGTGAACTGCCCTAACTGCCACCTGCCTACCTGCAGGCCTATGAGTACCCTTTTTCAGAAAACAAAAATAGATACCATCTCCCCAGCTCCTGCCTTCCTCCATTTTCGCTGTTTCCTCCAGCCCAGGGGGCTCACCCCCTACCCCTTGCCACTGCCCTGTTCCCCAGCACTCATCCAAGTCTCTGGTTTGAGTCAAGGGGCTTCACTGCCTGCAGCCCCTCTTACCCCCCAAATCAGCATTATGCCAAAGGCCCTGAGGTCCAGGGAGGGGCAAATGTCACCAGACTGGTCTACCAGGTTGGGGGAGTTCACAGCCCAGGGGCCCACTCCTCACTGTGGGCTCTGTTTTCACTGTCCATCTGCTGTGTGAGGCTTCTGTTTGGTAGGCAGCAGTGATCTTCCAATAAAGGATGTCAGATGCTTGCCAGGGCCTCTGCGATGACTATTAGCACTGCCCTCCTTTTGGGAGTGTGAGGTAAAGCCTGTGGATAAACCCAGCAGTCCAGGGTCCTCACTTCACACATGTTATCCCACTGCTGGAACAGTCTTCATTCAGAGGGTTTTGTTGTTGAGCTGCTAAAATAACCTTCAGTTCTTCCCCACCCACACCCCGGCCCTCTGTCCCTTGCATCGACGCCTTTGTGGCCAGCTCTACTTTCAAAACAGGTCTTGAGGCTTGGTGCCTGTAGCTCAGTGGTTAGGGCACCAGCTACATACACCAAGGCGGGCAGGTTCAAACCTGGCTTGGGCCTGCTAAACAAGAATGACAACTGCAACAAAAAAAATGGCTGGGCATTTTGACAGGCGCCTGTAGTCCCAGCTATTTGGGAGGCTGAGGCAACAGAATCTCGTAAGCCCAAAAGTTTGAGGTTGCTGCGAGCTGTGATGCCACAGCACTCTACCAAGGGTGACATAGTGAGACTGTCTCAAAAAAAAAAGATCTTGAGTGTGACTACTGTCCTTCATCATCCCCATGGCCTCCTCTACCTTGTTCAAGTCCCCTGTCACCTCTGGTCCTGACTACTGACCCAGCCTCCCTGTATTTTGCAGAAACATCAGTCTCCAGCAGGTGGCAGCCACAGAGCACCTAGAAACAGAAGTCAGTGCAGGTCCTGTCTCTCCCTGGGAAACTGGTGGGGTGCTCCTCCCTACAGCTCCCAAGGCCCTACACACTTGCCTGTTCCTGCCCTCTTGTGCCCACTCACAAAAGATCTTTGAACAGTTAGAATTTCCTGAGGGTACTGTGACTCTGGGCAACATAGAGTCATTGTCCCCCTATGTACAGCAAAAGTAACACTAGGGCCTTCCTCCCTAGGCAGTAACAAGGGGAGGATTAGGAGAGATACTGCTTCAGGCAAACAGTGCCTGGCACTTAGGTGCTCAGAATGTGGACCTTCACTGGCTCATGTATGTAGGCTCAACTTTTCAGGAGGCTGAGGCAGGAGGATCCCTTGGGCCTAGGAGTTCAGGCTACAGTGAGTGACACTACTTCCACCCTGGGTGGCAGAGAAAGACCCTGTCTCTTTTGTTTTGCCACAGTCTCCCTTTGTCACCCTCTGCCTGCCGTGGTATCACAGCTCACAGCAACCTCAAACTCTAGGACTTAAGCGATTCTCTTGCCTCAGCCTCCCAAGGAACTGGGACTATAGGCACCTGCCTCAACACCCAGCTATTGTTTTGTTATTGTCATTGTTATTTTAGTAGGCTCTGGCCAGGTTCGAACCTACCAGGCCCAGTGCATGTGGCTAGCCCCCTAACCACTGAGCTATGGGCACCAAGCCGACTGTGTCTCTTTTTTTAAAAAAAAGGGCTTTGTCACTTGCCTGTCTGCCTGGAATACCCTTCCCTCAAGTGCACTCCTTTACAAAGTCATGATTTCTGCCACTTAAAGCAAGGTGAGTCTCCAATCCATTGGAGCCAGCCGCCCGGCCCTCCCTGCCAACACCACCCTATGGAGGCTGTTTATCACTCAGACCACGATTCATGCCACCTCCTCCCATAGGCCTCCTTGACCCTTCTTTTTCTTTCTTTTTTTTTTTTTTTTTTTTTGCCGTTTTGACAGGGGCTGGGTTTGAACCTGCTACCTCTGGCATATGGTGCCAGTGCCCCACTCCTTTGAGCCACAGGCACCGCCCTTCTTTTTTTCTTTTTTTGCAGTTTTTTGGCCAGGGCCAGGTTGAAACCGCCACTTTTGGTATATAGGGCCAATGCCCTGCCCATTGAGCCACAGGTGCCGCCTAACCCTTATTTTTCTTTTTTAGCTGTTTGGGATTCATTGAAAGTACAAAGAATTAGGTTACGCTGATTGCATTTGGTAGGTAAAGTTCCTTTTGTAATTGTGTCCCACCCAAGAGGTGTGCCTTACACCATGACCCACCATTCCCTTCCCTCCTCCCTGCTCCCTGATCCCTCATTCCCCTCCCCTCTCCCCTTGTATTAGATCATCTATTAACTTCATATTAGAATTGAGTATGTTGGATTCTTACTTCTTGACCCTTATTCTGAGTCATCCTCATGCTAAGCCACCCCGCTGGCCTCAGGTGCCCTTCTCTGCTAACCTGTGTATTATGAGTCTCCCATATAGTGTGAACTCTGTCAGGACACAAACTAAATCTTTCATTTTTTTTTTTAAATACTGACAGCGGCCAGGTACCATGGCTCACGCCTGTAATCCTAGTACTCTGGGAGGCCAAGACAGGAGGATGGTTTGAGCTCAGGAGTTAGAGACCACCTGAGCAAGAGTGAGACCCCATCTCTACTAAAAATAGAAAAACTAGCTGGGTATTCTGGTGGCCACCTGTAGTCCCAGCTATTTGTAAGGCTGAGGGAAGAGGAGCCCAGGAGTTTGAGGTTGCTGTGAGCTATGACACCACGGCACTCTGTTGCACCCAGGGTAACAGAGTGAAGAAAAGAGGAGGGGAGGAGAGGGAAATCAACAGCACCATAAAAGGGGGTCCCCAGGAAACATTTGCAACTTTCAATCTAAGTATTCCCCAGATTGCTGTTGTGGCCAAGCTGATCGCCAGAAGGGGATAGTAGTAAGCTGCAAACTGAGTGCTTTGTGCAGGACAGAATGGCAGATGGAGGCTGCTGTTGACCAGAATCTCAACTTTTTTTTTCAGAGTCTCAAGCTGTGGCCCTGGGTAGAGTGCTGTGGCGTTACAGCTCACAGCAACCTCAAACTCTTGGGCTTAAGTGATTCTCTTGCCTCAGCCTCCCAAGTAGCTGGAACTACAGGTGCCCACCACAACGCCTGGCTATTTTTTTGTTGCAGTTGTCATCGTTGTTTTAGCTGGCCCAGGCTGAGTTCGAACTCACCAGACTTGGTGTATGTGGCCGGTGCCCTACCCACTGAGATATGGGTGCTGCCAAGAATCCTCAACTTTTTAAGAGATGGAGGTTTGGCCAGGCAGGGTGGCTTTCTGGGAGGCCGAGGTGAGTGGATCGCCTGAGCTCAGGAGTTTGAGACTAGCCTGAGCAAGAGTGGAACCCCATCTGTACTAAAAATAGAAAGAAAAAAAAACTAGGGGTGGCACCTGTGGCTCAAGGAGTAGGGCGCCGGTCCCGTATGCCGGAGGTGGCGGGTTCAAACCCAGCCCTGGCCAAAAATCAAAAAAAAAAAAAGAAAAAAGAAAAAAAACTAGCCAGACAAGGTGGCACATGCCTATAGTTCAAACAATCCAGAGGCAATAAGATCGCTTGAGACCAAGACTCTGAGGTTGCCGGCCGGGCGTGGTGGCTCACACCTGTAGTCCCAGTGCTGTGGGAGGCCGAGGCGGGTGGATTATCTGAGCTCAGAGGTTCAAGACCAGTTTGAGTAGCGGTGAACCAGAGTAACTGCTCACTGCTAACAACATCAAAAATAAAAAAAAAAAGCACTGCCAGAGGAAGAAGAAAATCAACAAAAAAGGAGTACTTCAAACAAAGAAGAATGAACAAGCAAACTGAAATTAAAAATAAAAAAAAAAGACTTTAAGGTTGCTGTGATCTGTGACGGCACAGCACTCTACCCAGAGCAACAGAGTGAGACTCTGTCTCAACAAAGAAAAAAAGAAGGCTGGGCATGGTGGCTCATGCCTGTAATTCCAGCACTTGGGAGGCCGAGGCGGGTGGATTGCCTGAGCTCATAGGTTTAAGACCAGCCTGAGCCAGAGCAAGACCCTGCCTCTAAAAAAAGAGCTGAGTATTGTGGGGAACACCTGTAGTCCCAGCTACTTGGGAGGCTGAGGCAAGAGGATCACTTGAACCCAAGAGTTTGAGGTTGCTGTGAGCTAAGACAGCACCGCACTCTACCAAGGGTGACTAAGTGAGACTGTCTCAGAAAAAGAAATAAGATTGGGTCTAGCTATGTTGCTCAGGATGGCCTCAGCCTCCCAAAGTGCTGGGATTACAGGCTTGAGACACCCTGCCTGGCTGAGACCACTATTAATAGTTTCTCACAATTCCTTTCATCATTTCTTTTTGGAAAATAAAATATATTCTTATCCCTCCCCACCTTTCTTTTCCACACAAAACATAGCACACTCTATGATCTGTGTGACCTGTATGCATTTTGCTTTATTTACTGAACAGCTTAGCCTTCTGATCTTCCCTTATCAGGCCCACATCAACTTCCTCATTCTTTCTAACTGACCTAGAGCCCCAGAATGTGCATGGATCAGCATTTATCACATTGGTCCCTTCTGACTGCCAGTTGGATAGACCACAGTTTTTCTATCCATTCGTTTGTTCATGGACACATGGCTTATTTCTACCTTTTGACAATTGTGAATAGTGCTGGTAACATGGATATATAAATATCCGAGTACCTCCTTTCAGTTCTTTTGGGGATATACCTAGGAGTGGAATTGTTGAATCATATGGCAATTCTATTGTATGTTTAACTTTTTTAGGAACTGCCACACCATAGCCTTTTTTTAATTCAGTAATGAGCTGGATGTGGGCGGCGCCTGTTGCTCAGTGGGTAGGGCACCAGCCCCATATACTAAGGGGTGGCAGGTTCAAACCTGGCCCTGGCCAAACTGCAACAAAAAATAGCCGGGCGTTGTGGCAGATGCGTGTAGCCCCAGCTACTCGGGAGGCTGAGGCAAGAGAATCGCCTACTCCCAAGAGTTGGAGGTTGCTGTGACCTGTGACGCCATGGCACCCTACCGAGGGCGATAAAATGAGACTCTGTATCAAAAAAAATTGAGCTGGATGTCAGAGACCCTGAAGCATACTGGAGACTCATCTTTAATGCCCTCTTGTGCCTTTAGGATTTGGAACCAGGTGAATGAATTACTTATTATTTTTTTTTTTTTTTGTAGAGACAGAGTTTCACTTTATGGCCCGCGGTAGAGTGCCATGGCATCACACGGCTCACAGCAACCTCCAACTCCTGGGCTTAAGCGATTCTCTTGCCTCAGCCTCCCGAGTAGCTGGGACTACAGGCGCTCACCACAACACCCGGCTACTTTTTTGTTGCAGTTCGGCCAGGGCCGCGTTTGAACCCACCACCCTCGGTATATGGGGCCAGTGCCCTGCTGACTGAGCCACAGGTGCCGCCCCAACTTATTCAAAAAGAAACAATAAAAAAAGAAAAGGATAAAGATGCTTCTTGGAAGCATTGAATCCACAAAATTGATATATATATATATTTTTTTTTTTTTTGAGACAGTCTTGTTCTTTCACCCTAGAAAAAGTACAGTAGTGTCATCATTACTTACTGCAATCTTGAACTTCTGGGCTCAAGCGATCCTCCTGCGTAAGGCTCACAAGTAGTAAGACTACAGGTGCACCACTATGTCCAGCTAATTTTTCTATTTTTAGTAGAGATAGAGTCTCACTAAGCTCAGGCTAGTCTCAAACTCCTGAACTCAAGGGATCCTCTTGCCTTAGCCTCCCAGAGTGCTAGGGTTGCAGATGTGAACCACCACACTTACTGAATCCACAAAATTGAAAACCCCATAAATGGCCAGGTGCAGTGGCTCACACCTGTAATCCTAGTACTTGGGAGGCAGAGACAAGAGAATTGCTTGAGCTGAAGAGTTTGAGGTTGCTGTGAACTATGATGCTAGGGCACTTTACTGAGCCAACAAAGTGAGGCTCTGTCTCAAAAAAAAAAGAAGGCAGTGCCTTTGGCTCAAAGGGTAGGGCCGGAGGTGGTGGGTTCAAACCCAGCCCCGGCCAAAAACCACACAAAAAAAAAGAAAAAGAACAAGAAAACCCCTTAAATGTTCATCATGACAGAAGGTCAAAGAAACTGTGGTCTGTAGGGCAGCACCCACAGCTCAGTGAGTAGGGCACCGGCCACATACACCTGGGCTGGCGGGTTCAAACACGGCAGCCACCAAAACAACAATGACAACTGCAACCAGGGCTACTTGCTGACTAGAGCTACTTGCATCAATAAGGGTGAGACTCAGGAACATGATATGGATGGGGCAAGTTACAGATCTCAGCAGATGGATCACATTATAGAATATAATGAATGGTATTCTCTTTTTTTTTTTTTTTTTTCTGAGTTTATTGTATGTGTCAGACTTTCTTTTTTTTTTTTTTTTTTGGTTTTTGGCCGGGGCTGGGTTTGAACCCGCCACCTCTGGCATATGGGACCGGCGCCCTACCCCTTGAGCCACAGGCGCTGCCCAATGAATGGTATTCTCTTTTGCTTTGTCTGTTCCCCTGCCTGGTATATTCTTTTCCGGGGCATCCATGTTTCTCCCTTTTTACCACCCTCAGGTGAAAGAGGAGGTCTCCAACCACCTAGTCTCCACCATTCCTCTCCAGAACTTTCTCTTATTCCCAAACTGAAAGTCTGTCCCCTTTAAACTTTAATTCCCAATACACCTTCTTCAGCCCTTGGCACCCACTATTCTATTTTCTGTCTATGAATAGAACTATGAAGTCTCTTAGAGACTTCATTTAAATGGAATCATACAGTATTTGTCCTTTTATGTCTGGCTTATTTCAGTTAGCATGATGTTTTCAAGGTTCATCTGTGTTATAACATAGGATGATGGACAATGAAGTTCACTACATACCTCATTGCTGAATATCACTGTGGTTACCTTCAAAGTTCACTTCTTGGCCATCTGGTGACCATAGTGATATTCAACAATGAGGTATGTACGGCTGGTGCCTGTGGCTCAAAGGGGTAGGGCGCCGGCCCCACATGCCAAAGGTGGCGGGTTCAAACCCAGCCCTGGCCAAAAAATGCAAAAAAATAAAAAATAAATAAATAAATAAAAAAACAATGAGGTATGTAGTACTTTTTCTAGGATGAATCTGTAAACTTAATTGTCCAACCCTGGCTTAGTGCCTATGGCTCAAACGGCTAAGGTGCCAGCCATATACACCTGGGTTGGTAGGTTCGAATCCAGCCTGGGCCCGCCAAACAACAATGATGGCTGCAACCAAAAAATAGCTGGGCGTTGTGGCGGGCACCTGTGGTCCCAGCTACTTGGGAGGCGGAGGCAGAAGAATCACTTGAGCCCAGGAGTTTGAGGTTGCTGTGAGCTGTGATGTCATGGTACTCTAACCAGGGCAACAGCTTGAGGCTCTCTCTCAAAAAAATTTAAAAAAATTAAAAAAAAAATTGTCCAACCCTGTATATCAGAATTTCCTTCTGTTTTGTAGCTGTATAATATTCCATTGCATAGGTCTACCACATTCTGTTTATTCATTCTTCTGTTAATGGACATTTGGGTTATTTCCACCTTTTGCCTAGTGATATTTTGATTTATCTCGATGTCTTTGGGGGCGTTAAATAGTTTATAATAAATTTCACAATATAGGGTGGTACCTGTGGCTCAGTGAGTAGGGCGCCAGCTCCATATACCGAGGGTGGCAAGTTCAAACCTGGCCCTGGCCAAACTGCAACAAAAAATAGCTGGGCGCTGGGGCAGCGCCTGTGGCTCAAAGGGGTAGGGCACTGGCCCCATATGCCGGAGGTGGCGGGTTCAAACCCAGCCCCGCCCACATACACCAGAGCTGGCAGGTTCAAATCCAGCCCAGGCCTGCCCAACAACAATGACATATAGTGAGACTCTGTCTCAAAAATCAAAGGAAAAGAAAAAGAAATACTGTGAGAGGAAAAACATAAATAGCGTTCATTTGCTCCATTATAAGCTCTTTGTGAGTATTAATTCATTTGATGTCCTCAACACACTTCTGAGTTTGGGACTCTGAGGAGCTTTGTTATGTAGAGGAAGAAACTGGGACACATATAGGTTAAGGGACTGCCCAAGATCAACCAGTGGCCCAGCTGGGGTCTGAACTCAGGCTTCTGGCACTAGCCTTTGTAAATGTAAATCTTTTGTTTCCACTCAGGCCAGCACAGAGTGTCCCATCCATGGCTGCTCTTGGGAATTTTCTAGAGAACAAAGGTTCACACATGTGCCCAATGGGGTATGGAACCTTCTTGGAAAAATTATCCTTGGGAAACATACTTCAGATCTATTTTTGAGAGGAGCTGTTTGCTGAACTCTCTCATTCAAAAGAATACAGAGGAATAACTGGCTTATTGTACCCTCAATGAATCCCCAACAATAAAAAAAAAAAAAGGAATACAGAGGAATTTTGTTTATAATTCATCAACTCTTGGTGTTTCTCAGGCCTGGAGAGAGTTCTAGGGAGGCTGTTCCTAGCAGGCTTGGTAGGATCAGGGAAATACCCTCTCCCACCCCCCCACCCCCCCACTTTCTGGTGCCTTCCTGAAAACCTACTGAGGCAGGGTCACCAACTGTCCTAATTTACCCATGACAGCACGGAAAGGCCTTCGCTGGGGAAATCCCCTCAATCCTGGGAAAGCCTGGCCTGTCATTCTTAGAGCCTGGGGCATCCCTTCTAGGCCAGGGCTGGTATTTGGAGAGCAGGCATGGGTCTTGGCACATGAACCTTTGCACAGCCTCCCTTGCTTCTTTTCTTTTGCTGGCAAGTGGGGGTGCTGGATTCACTTGAAAATCACCTGAGAAAAAGCAGGGAATGCTATGTACCCAGCCCTTGGCCAATCATCCAGGCAGGGAAAATTCAAGCTATTGTGATAATTTATTATGATTACTGAGATCATTACCAAGATTGTTATTAGTCACCCCATCTAGGATTTCCTGCTGGTTCCTGAGGCCCACCTAATCCTCTTGTTATCTGCAGCCAATCCCAGAGCCTCACCCATGATGACTACTGAAGAATTTGGCACCTTCAGCTTCCTGCTGCTGCACTCTCAGCAGTGACAAAAGAGAAACTGGCAGGAAGGTCACAGCCAGCCCCTAGACTATTCACTTCCCCAGTGCTGGCTTTTTTTTGAGACAGAGTCTCAAGCTATTGCCTGAGTAGAGTACCTGGCATCACAGCTCACAGCAACCTCAAACTCTTAGGTGTAAGTGATTCTCTTGCCTCAGCCTCCTGAGAGCATGTGTCTGCTCTCACTCAGACATAGTGAGACTCTGTCTCCAAAAAAAGAAAAAAAGTATGGCTCGTGCCTGTAGTTCAGTGGTTAGGGCACCCGCCCAATACATTGAGTCTGTTGGGTGAGGGTTCCAACCGGCCCAGGCTTGCTAAACAACAATGACGACTACAGCAAAAAAATTAGCCCTGGGCATTGAGGCAGGCTACTTGGGAGGCTGAGGCAAGAGAATTGCCTAAGCCCAAGAGTTTGAGGTTGCCATGAGCTGCGACACCACAGCATTCTACTGAGGGTGACAAAGTGAGACTCTGTCTCAAAAAAAAAAGTAAAAATAAAAAATCTAGCTGGGCATTGTGGCAGGTGCCTGTAGTCCCAGGTACTGGGGAGCCTGAGGCAAGGGGATCGACTGAGCCCAAGAGTTCCAGGTTGCTGTGAGCTATGATGTCATAGCACTCTACCCAGGTGACTAGGTCTCAAAAAAAAAAAAAAAAGGGCGGCGCCTGTGGCTCAAAGGACTAGGGTGCTGGCTCCATATGCCAGACCCGGCCAAAAACCGCAAAAAAAAAAAAAAAAGAAAAGGTGGGGTGATGACTTAGTAGGATCCTTTGGTAAGACTGGGCTGGGCAGGGCAAAGACAGGCTCAGCATCATGGTTAAGAACTGGTCAAGGCCTAGTCCAGGAGAGGACTCTCTTTTGACTAAAGTTTGGTCAGAGTGACAGTCTTTGTCATCTCTGGATGCCTCAGTTTCTTCCTCTGTGAAATGGAAGAGCCCCACACTGAGAGCGGCTGCCAGGATTAAATGAGAAAAGGCACATAAAGCGCTTAGTAAATGGCAACCATTTGCCCCGTGGGGATTTTGAACTCAGAAGTCCAAACTAGTACCTTGGACCTGATAAAAGACCTCAGATGACTGGGTTGCAGGTGATCAGGAAGAGGACAAAAACTGGAGGGTCAGGAATCCCTTCAGAAAGTTAAGAGGGAAATCCCAGCCAGTAAGATGAGGGCACCTGTGGCTCAAGCGGCTAAAGCGCCAGCCACATACACCTGAACTGACAGTTCGAATCCAGCCTGGGCCCACCAAACAATCAATGACGGCTGCAACCAAAAGTAGCCGGGCGTTGTGAGGGGCACCTGTAGTCCCAGCTACTTGGGAGGCAGAGACAGGAGAATCGCTTGAGCCCAGGAGTTGGAGTTTGCTGTGAGCTGTGATGCCACAGCACCCTACCCAGGGTGACAGTTTGAGGCGCTGACTCAAAAAAAAAAAAAAAAGATGAGGGTGGCCAAGGGGAGGGCCAGGTAAAGCCAAGAGCAGGGAGGTGGGACGGGATGGAATAGGGATCCAGATGGCAGGGGGTGGAGGGTTGAATAGCCCCCGAGTGCAGCTTCAAACTCCGAGATGAGAACAAGAGCCTATGACCAGGATCAGAGACATATAAATCTGACTAGAGCGCACAGCCCAGCCGGGAAATTAAGGTCTGCAGGCAATGCAGACAAACCTTGCTTTCCGGACTACTTCCGCGTCTCCGCCCCTACCCCCGTAGCAGCCATCGCAGAAGTTGTAGTGCATTTGAGAGCCGATTCAGCCATTGGCGGCTGAGTCACGAGTAACACCAAGGACCACCCAGAGTGCGGTTGTCGCGTTGAAAAGCCCAATGGTTGCAAACGAAGGGCCAGGGCAGTGGCCAATGGGTGTGTGCGTTTCAGGCGGCCAATGGGAGGTGGTGTCTCAGAGGCGAACAACCCTCGGGCTACCAGCTACAGAGGCGGGGCGGGGTCCGAGTTGGAGCCAGAGTTCCCCAGGAAGGGTGAGTCTAGAGGTGGGCATGCAAGGGGCGCGCTTGAGAGGTCATCGTCAGGAAAGAGGGGTGGGGACTTGCTGCGTGTGGCAGGCAGCACTTGCCCCCTCTGCCTTGGGTCTGGTGTGATGCCGGGGTGGGCGCAAAGCCCCATTTCCTGCCCCTGCCAACCGTCTTTGGAGGTTTTGGGGGGCGGTGGGTGCAGTCTTCCCGGGTGCAGACCTCACCCGACCTCATCTTCAAGGGTAAGTCTGGATACAGCGAGAGCGAAGAAGGAGGAAATAGGCACCTGGAAAGCCCCATCTCCAGGATCCCATCTCAAACTTAGTAGATATTAATAACGAGCATTTATTAAGCGCTTACTGTGTGCCAGGCTCTTTCCTTGCCTCACCTCGTTGAATCCTCCCAACAATTTTTTGACTACAGACTGGTACATACCCATTTTCCAGATGACAAAATAAGATCAGAGACGAGGAATCTACTTTTTGCCATTGTAACTTTTTCCTCTTCCCATCACTGTCTAAAATTAGCAACATCAGTGGAATCCCTGACAGCCCTTTCATGACAATACAGGAGACCTGGGAGGCCTAGGCCCTGAATTTGGGGGACAGAGTTGACCCTAATTCTCTTAGCTTTGGGCAGTCAGCAGGGACTGGGGGTTATTCATGGGGGCAGGTGTGGGAGACAGAATCATAGCCTGAAGGAGAAAACGATCATAATGATGAAATTAATCATAATTATTTTAATTTTGATTATATTTGTTATTTTTTCATGTCCGCATCAAGGTCTGAGCTGTACGTGTTAACATGCAGAATTGCGTTGAAATGTCACAACCATCTTTTGATGGCAGTGTTCTCAGCACTTCTCTTTTCCGGATGGGGAAAGTGAGGCCCAGAGTGGCTAAGTGACTTGCTAGAGTTGACACATGACACAGGGTGCTCTAGGACTCACTCCGTCTATCTGCCTCGTTATTTCAGGAAGGTGGGTTCAGAGTGGATTGTTACATTGGTGCTTATTTGTGGAAAGAGGTTAGGGGCCAGGTGCAATGCCTCACACCTGTAATCCCAGCACTTTAAGAGGCGGAGGCAAGAGGATCACTTGAGGCCAGGAGTTTGTGCGCAGCCTGGGGCGACACTGCGAAACCCCATTTCTACAGAAAAATATTTTAAAATTACGTAGTAGGCTGGGTGCAGTGGCCCACACCTGTAATCCTAGCACTCTGGGAGGCCGAGGTGGGTGGATTGCCTGAGCTCACAAGTTTGAGACTAGCCTGAACCAGAGCAAGACCCTGTCTCTAAAAAATAGCAAGGCATGGGCGGCGCCTGTGGCTCAGCCAGTAAGGCGCCGGCCCCATATACCGAGGGTGGCGGGTTCAAACCCGGCCCCGGCCAAACTGCAACCAAAAAATAGCCGGGTGTTGTGGCGGGCGCCTGTAGTCTCAGCTACTCGGGAGGCTGAGGCAAGAGAATCGCTTAAGCCCAGGAGTTGGAGGTTGCTGTGAGCTGTGTGAGGCCACGGCACTCTACAGAGGGCCAGAAAGTGAGACTCTGTCTCTACAAAAAAAAAAAAAAAAAAAAAAATAGCAAGGCATTGTGGTGGGCGCATGTAGTCCCAACTACTTGAGAGGCTGAGACAAGAGAATTGCTTAAGCCCAAGAGTTAGAGGTTGCTGTCAGCTGTGATGTCATAGTACTCTACTGAGGGTGACAAAGTGAGACTGTCTCAAAAATAAAATAAAATAAAAATTAACTGGGCATATTGGCATGTGCCAATTGTTCCCCCTACTCAAAAGGCTGAAGTGGGAGGATCACTTGAACCCAGGATTAGAGGCTGCAGTGATCTACGATTATACTACTGCACTCCAGCCTATGTGACAGAGTAAGACCCTTTCTCTAAGTGGGGCAAAAAGAGAGGTGTGGAGGTGACAAATCTTTTGGGATCCACATACCCTAACCCTGCCAAACAAATGTAGAAACTGGGGCCCAGAGAGAGGAGAATTTGATGTCACATAGTGAGAGAGACCCAGAAATCTCTGAGGTGCTAAAGGTGGCCTTTAAGCTGAAGCCTGGGACATGATGGACTATTCTTTCCCACCCAGGCCAGTTTCAGGAGCATGCCTCTGTGCCAGCTGGGGGCCTCCAGGGGCAGCAAGCCTGATGGGAACCGAGCTCAGCCTATGGCTACTACTGTAGGAGGCCTAAAGGTGCTTTTGCACTGGGCTGGCCCTGGTGGTGGGGAGCCCTGGATCATCTTCACTGAGGGCTCTCTGACTGCTGAGGAGATCTGCATCCATATAGCACACAAAGTTGGTGAGTCTGGGGCCTAAACACCATCGAGGTTGGGAGTTGGTGGGAGTACAGGCCGCTTCTAGGCCTTATCTGTCCATTTATCCATCTGCCCATTCATTCATCAGGTGCTGAGTGAGCACCTACTATGTGCCAGCCTCAAACTGCAGCCTTTGTAGAGCTGATATTCTAGTAGGGAAGAAACATAACAAATAAATGGCCAGGAGGCCAGGCGCAGTGACTCTTGCCTGTAATCCCAGCACTTTGGGAGGCTGAGGGAGGAGGATTGCTAGAGCTCAGGAGTTGGAGCTGTGATCATGTCGCTGTACTCCAGCCTAGGCAACAGAGTGAGACCCTGTCTCTAAAAAAATAATAATAATTACAGAAATAAATAGCCAGGTGTCGTGGCTCACACTTGTAATCCTAGCATTCTGGAAGGCCAAGGTAGATGGATCATCTGAGCTCAGGAGTTCAAGACCAACCTGAGTAAAATTGAAGCCCTGGCTTTTCTAAAAATAGAAAAACTAGCTGGGCATCGTGGCAGGTACCTGTAGGCCCAGCCACTTGGCAGGCTGAGGCAAGAGGATCTCTTGAGCCCAGGAGTTTGAGATTGCTGTGAACTAGGCTGATGCTATGGCACTCTAGCCTGGGCAACAAAGTGAGACTCTGCCTCACAAAAAAAAAAAAAAAAAAAAAAAAAAGTATGATTTCATCTGATAGAGGAGGGATGACCACGCCCAGCACCATGGTTGATTCTTTTTTTTTTTTTTTTTGAGACAGAGTCTCACTTTGTCACCCTTGGTAGAGTGCTGTGGCGTCATAGCTCACAGCAACCTCAAACTCCTGGGCTCAAGCGATTCTTTTACCTCAGCTTCCCAACTAGCTGGGACTACAGGCGCCTGCTACAACACCCGGATATTTTTAGAGATAAGCTCTCTCTCTGGCTCAGGCTTGTCTTGAACCTGTGAGCTCAGGCAAGCCACCCTCCTTGGCCTCCTAGTGGCTTACAGAATTACAGGCATGAGCCACTATGGCTGGCCACCATGGTTGATAATTAAAGGATTTGGGTAGGTTAGCTGTGTGGTATTGAATGAGGCCTTGCAGAGGGAACAGCATGCATAGAGTGCCCAGGAGGCTTTGTCTGTTTGCAGAAACAAAACATCTTCAGGGTCACTGGGGTGTCCATTTGCAGTCTGGAAGGGGAAGTAAGAATTGAAACTAGAGCATAAGAAGCAGAAGCAAGGTCATGGTTACTCAGTGCTGAAGAGGTTAGACTTTCTCAGGGGGCAGTGGGGAACCATGGAGGTTTTAAACCAAAGAGTAAAGCTGTCTAATTGGGTCTTTAGAAAGTCTCACAAGGAAGGTGTCTTCCCTTTGCAGAAGGCAGTGCATTTAAATACAGTAATTTTGGCCAGATGAGGTGCCTTACACCTGTAACCCTAATACTTTGGGAGGCTGAGGCAGCAAGATTGCTTGAGTTCAGGAGTTCCAGACCAGCCTGAGCAAGAGTGAGACTTTGTCTGTACTAAAAAAAAATTAAAAATTAAAACAGAAATACTAGCCAATATCATGGTAGATGCCTGTATTCCCAGGTACTCAGGAGGCTGAGGCAGGAGGATCGCTTGAGCCTAGGGAGTTTGATGTTGCTGTGAGCTAGCCTGATGCTACAGCACTCTAGCCAACAGAGTGAGATTGTCTCAAAAAAAAAAAAAAAATGCAGTGAATTTGCAGAGCAACTTGACATCGTCTAGGGTAGTTTAAATGTACATTCCCTGGGGCCATTTATTTCCACCCCTGGATATTCACTCTACAAACTCTCAGCTTATGTTCCAGAAAACACCTCTGGGAGCCTTCGGTGCTGCCTCATTTATCATAGTGAAAAATGGTTTCTGGGCACAGTGGCTCACGCCTATAATCATAGCACTTTGGGAGGCCTAGGCAGGAGGATTGCTTGAGGCCAGGAGAACATGGAGAATACAGAAACAGCAGGCCTTTGTGACTAATCTGATGTGAAGGAAAATGAGAAGTTGAGGATGAAGACCAGGGGCTCAGAGAACTAGGTAGAGGAGGGACAGGTTTGAGGTCCATGGATAAGATACATTTGGAACAAGGGCCATCTGATGCAGCCTGTGATGTTCCTGGGAAGATAACTAAGAGGAAGTTGGTTGTTTTTGGGGGGCTAGAGTTTAGGGGAGACACCAGGTAAATTGCCAGCAGTTTATAGAGTTGTTAGGCTAAGATAGGTTTTGCTGCAGTAATAACCAACTTCCCAAATCTTCCTGCCTTAAGACAATCAAGGATTACCTAAAATCAAATGCAGGTCTCATGGTTCACCTCCATCTTATATAGCTTTACCACCTGGCACAAGGTGCCTTCGAAATCTCTGACGTAGGGAAGATCAAGGAGTTGATTTCCAGCCTTGGAATGTGCCCACATCCCATTGGCCAGAAATCAGTTGAATGGCCCCATCCTAGCTGCAAGGGAAAGTAGGAAATGTCCTCTTGTGGGGCCACAGCATTGTCCTCCGCCCATAAGCAATGTGAACTTGAAACTGTAGGCAGGAGAGGTGGCCCATGATGGGAGTATGAAGAGAGACAGTGGATTTGGGGGTCCTTGTGGCTGATGGTATCAGATGACCTGACTCCCGACCTCTTTTCTCCCCTGATGCAGGCATCACTCCTCCCTGTGTCAATCTCTTTGCCCTCTTCGATTCCCAGGCCCAAGTCTGGCTGCCCCCAAACCATATTATAGAGATCTCCAGAGACACAAGCCTAATGCTATATTTCCGCATGAGGTGGGTAAAGGCCCCTGGGAAGGTTTGTCCCTTTTGTTCTGAAGCTGATCTGAGTCTGTATTAAGCTCACATCTATGCCTTTCCCTTCTTTCAGATTTTATTTCCGGAATTGGCATGGAATGAATCCTCAGGAGCCAGCTGTGTACCGCTGTGGACCCCCAAGCACTGAGGCTTCCTCAGAACAGACAGAGAATGGGGTGCAACTCCTGGACCCAGCCTCATTTGAGTACCTCTTTGAGCAGGTGTGAGAGGGGCTAGCCGGGAGGCAAGACTATTTATGGGGGACTAGGAACAGTTGAGGAGTCCCCACTTCTCTCCCCTATTCAATATAGCTAGTAGTTTTCAACTCATGTCATCTGGGGTCTCTTGGCTACCTGAACCAAATGTTTGGGTTGAAGGGGAGAGTGCTGTGATTGATTAGTGATATCTGCCACAGGCACAAGCTTGCACAGGAGAGGTATGTGTGCTGTATATTTGGGGTTTCTAGGAAACAGTGATACTTCCCTTCTCCAAGGTGGCTAGAAATAGTAAATCACAGTCCTCTGGCTAGAGTGAATGCATTCTCACACCTCCTTTTCTGCCCTACTCCCCCATCCTCAGGGCAAGTATGAGTTTGTGAATGACGTGGTATCACTGTGGGAGCTGTCAAATGAAGAGGAGATCCACCACTTTAAGAATGAGAGCCTAGGCATGGCCTTTCTACACCTCTGCCAACTTGCTCTTCACCATGGTATTTCCCTGGAGGAAGTGGCCAAGAAGATCAGGTGACTGGGAATGGGGTGGTAACATCGCCTAGGAAGCAGGGGATGGAAATGCCCCAAACATCTGAGAGACCGCATGGACTTTGCATATTGCCATGCCTTTATTCATTCAACAATTACTGAGTACCTAATGTGTCCTGGCACTAGTTTTTTTTTTTTTTGTTTGTTTGTTTGTTAAGCAGGCCCAGGCCGGGTTTGAACCCACCCCCTCACCATGGACAGGGCCAGCACACTAACCACTGGGCTACAGGCACCCAGCCTTTTGTTTGTTTTGTTTAAGGCAGGTATAGGCCAGGTGCAGGAACTCATACCTATGATCTAGCATTTTGGGAGGTGAGGCAGGAGCATTGCTTGAGCCCAGGAGTTTGAAACCAGTGTGGGCAACATAGTTAGACCCTATCTCTACAAAAAATAGAAAAATTGGCTTGGCACTTGTAGCTCAGTGGCTAGAGTACCAGTCACATATACCGGACCAGAGCTGGCAGGTTCGAACCCAGCCCGGGCCTGCCAAACGACAGTAACAACTACAACCAAAAAATAGCCAGGTGTTGTGATGGGTACCTGTCATCCCAGCCACTTGGGAGGCTGAGGCAAGACGATACTTAAGCCCAAGAGTTTGAGGTTGCTGTGAGCTGTGATGCCACAGCACTCTACTGAGGGTGACATAGAGAGACTGTATCTCAAAAAAAAAATAATAATAAAAGAAAAATTATTGGGCATGGTAGCTCACAACTATAATCCCAGCACTCTGAGAGGCCAAGATGGGTGGGTTGCTTGAGCTCAGGAGTTCAAGACCAGCCTGAGCAAGAGCGAGACCCCATCTCTTAAAAAAAAAAAAAGAAGTCAGGCTTTGTGGCCGGTGCCTGTAATCCCCCCGCTACTTGGGAGGCTGAGGTGAGAAAATCACTTGAGCCCAAGAGTTTGAGGTTGCTGTGAGCTATGATGCCATGGCACTCTACCCAGGATGACAAAGTAAGACTCTGTCTCAAAAGAAACAAAGAAAAGAAAAGAAAAATCAGCCGAGCATTGTGGCATGTGCCTGTCGTCCCAAGTATTTGGGAGGCTTAGGCATGAGGATCACTTGAGCCCAGGAGTTGGAGGCTGTAGTAGGGGATGCCAGCAGGTGTGTGTATGGGAATTTGGAGCAGAGAGGTGGAGAGTTGGTAGACCCTCAAAGCCCATTGGCTTTGAGAACTCATTAGAATTCAAGGAAAGGAAGAAGGCGGTAGTCCAGGGAGCTGGAAGCCAACTTTTCTCACTCCCCCTAATAGAGCTATTATAGATCCCTGCATTGCAGTGGCCTGGGCAATCAGCGCACAGTGACTGGAGGAGGAGGCACAAGAGCTGGCTCTTTCAAAACCAGACATTCTTTCTGGGTTTGGTGTCTCAGACCTGTAATCCCAGCACTTTGGGAGGCTGAGGCAGGAGGATTGCTTGAGGCCAGGAATTAGAAGCTACAGTGGGCTATGATTGGGCCACTACACTCCAGCCTGGATGATAGGGTGAGATCCTGTCACTAAATAAATAAATAAGACATCCATTCTTCTAGAAGGAATGTTATCACTATCCTGTTATCACTCTGAAGGACTAGGGCTGTGATAGCAAAATCCAGGGTGCTGGGAAGCCCGGAGAAGGGACTCTGTCCAGCCTGGAGAATAGAAAGTACTTCTCTGGGGAGATGACTTATCTGCTGAGAGTGGAAGTAGGGTGGTTTTACCCAGCTGCAGAATGCATTGGCAACTCATTCTAGGCAGAGGGAACAGCACATGTGAAGGCCCAGAGGCAGAACTTGGCAAAAACCTGTTTCCAGGGGAACTGAATGTAGAATGTTTTGATTTTTCTTTCTTTTTTGTAGAGACTGAGTCTCACTGTACCGCCCTCGGGTAGAGTGCCGTGGCGTCACACGGCTCACAGCAACCTCTTAACTCTTGGGCTTACGTGATTCTCTTGCCTCAGCCTCCCGAGCAGCTGGGACTACAGGTGCCCGCCACAACGCCCGGCTATGTTTTGATTTTTCTTTCCAGGAGGCTGAGGCAAGAGAATCGCTTAAGTCCAGGAGTTGGAGGTTGCTGTGATCTGTGATGCCATGGCACTCTACTGAGGGCAATAAAGTGAGACTCTGTCTCTACAAAAAAAAAAAAAGAATTTTTTGATTTTTTTTTTTTTTTTAAGACAGGATCTTGCTGTGTTGCCCCAGCTAGAGTACACAGGTATCATCATAGCTCATTGCAGACTCAAACTCCTTGGCTCAAGTGATTCTCCTACCTCAGCCTCCTGAGTGACTGGGACTACAGGTGCACACCATCATTTTTGGCTAGTTTTTCTATTTTTAGTAGAGACAGGGTCTTCCTCTTGCTCAGACTGGTCTCAAACTCCTGACCTCAAGCAATCTACCCACTTTGGCATTCTAGGAATGTAGAAATTGATTACCTGGGTTCGGCACCTATAGCTCAAGCAGCTAAGATGCCAGCCACATACACCAGAGCTGTTGGGTTCGAATCCAGCCCAGGCCTGCCAAACAGTGACAACTCCAACAAAAAACAAAAAAAAAATAGCCAGGCGTTGTGGCAGGTGCCTATTGTCCCAGCTACTTGGGAGGCTGAGGCAAGAGAATCGCTTAAGCCCAAGAGTCTGAGGTTGCTGTGAGCTGTGAGCTATGGCACTCAACCGAGGGCAACATAGTGAAACTCTGTCTCAAAAAAAAAAAAGAAAGAAAGAAAAGAAAAGAAATTGATTACCCACATGTAAGCGTCTGCCAGGTACTTGTCAAGGACCTTTTTCCTGGGGGTTCTGGGGAGCCTGGGAAGGCTTGGGAGGCAGCTAAAACCTTGAGCTTTAGAGTCCCTGTGTTCACAGTGGCAGAGAGAGGTTTGGGAAGTAGAAACTGAGGATTGGAAACCTGTGCTCTAGGTTTGCCATATTTGTGATCATTTGCAGGCAGGTGATGGGGAGAAGGGAGTAGATTTGGGAGGGAGAGGAGTAGGACTTTGTGAGGGGCCTCCCAGAACTGTGCCTTTTGTTTCATTTTGATTTTTGAGATTGGGGTCTCACCATGTTGCCTAGGCTGGTCTCGACCTGGCCTCAAATGATCCTCCTGCCCACCTTCCTGAGTAGCTGGGGCTATAATCACATGCCACCACATCTAGCTAATTGTTTTTTGTTTTTTGTTTTTTTTTTGAGACAGAGTCTCAAGCTATCACCCTGGGTAGAGTGCTATGGTGTCACAGCTCACAGCAACCTCCAACTCCTGGGCTTAAGCGATTCTCTTGCCTCAGCCTCCAAGTAGCTGGGACTACAGGCGCCCGCCACAATGCCTGGCTAATTTTTTGGTTGTAGCTGTCATTATTTGGCAGGCCCCGGCCAAATTCGAACCCGCCAGCTCTGGTGTATGTGGCCGGCACCTTAGCTGCTTGAACTACAGGCACCGAGCCTGTTTTGTTTTTTGTAGACATGGGGTCTCTTTATGTTGCCTAAACTGGTCTCTGACTCCTGGCCTCAAGTAATCCTCCTACCTCAGCCTTGAAAAATGCTGGGATTTTCCATTACTCCAGGGCAGTGTGCCTATTTTCTAGATGAGGTAGCTGAGGCTCAGAGAGGTTAAGACACTTGCCCCTTGTTACCCAGCCTGGTGTGTGGCATAGGTGCCTGACTGCCCCTCCACTTGACCTCCATAGCTTCAAGGACTGCATCCCATGCTCCTTCCGGAGGCAGATCAGGCAGCACAACATGCTGACGCGCCTGCGCCTGCGGAATGTCTTCCGAAAGTTCATTAAGGCCTTCCAGCCAGGCGTCCTCTCCCAGCAGGTGGTCATGGTCAAATACCTGGCCACACTCGAGCATCTGGCACCCCGCTTTGGCACGGAGTGCATGCCTGCTTGCCATCTGAGGTTGCTGGCCCAGGCTGAAGTTGAACCTTACTACAACCTGGATAGCAAGCAGGCCCCTGTGGACCCTAGCCCTGAGTTTGCTGCTGGGCCCTTCACCCACGAGGTGCTGGTTACAGGCACTGGTGGTATCCAGTGGCGACCTATACAGACAGAGGTGAGAAGGGCACCTCTTTTCACTCTGGGAATCCAGGTAGAGCTGAGGGGCGGGGTCTCTGCTTATCCTTGAGGGTAGCTGGGTGAGCCCTCTCTCCATATGGTTCTTGGCCATCTGTCCCTTGGGGTTTGTTCCTTGGAGAGTGTGCTGGATCTGTCTGCCTCCTGGGGACCTGATTTCTGGGGTTTATACTTATGTCTGGGGACCTGGCACTTGGGGTGAGTGGGCCAGGATTCTCCATTCTGCCCTCTCCAGGATTCTGGCTTCTAACATGTGTTATCTCTTGGAGGTGAATCCTTGTCCTGCCTGTGACACTGGGACTTGTGGGAGGGTGAACTGAGGTGGTGCCTGGCTCCTGTGGCTCTCATCTGAACCTAGAGGAAAAGTGCAAGGGGAATTAATAAGCATCGCTTACTCCAACCCCCACGTTACACACTGATATTTAGGACTCTAGTGGTAGCAGTGGCAGCCAAGGCAGGAATCCCCATGCCACCCGATCTGGGAAGAAAGCCAAGGTACACGAGGTGGGCAAGCTGCCAGCGGATGGACAGCAGGAGCCACAGTGGGCATACTTCTGCGACTTCCGGGACATAACCCACATGGTACTGAAAGAGTGCCATGTCAGCATCCATCGGCAGGACAACAAGTGTCTGGTGAGACCCAGGACAGGGGACTGGGCTAGAGGTCACTCTCACCTGGGACATCTGCCTGACCTGATGTGCCCCCGGCCT
Organism: Nycticebus coucang; assembly: GCF_027406575.1. Lineage (NCBI taxonomy): Eukaryota > Metazoa > Chordata > Mammalia > Primates > Lorisidae > Nycticebus > Nycticebus coucang. The sequence goes on along the minus strand of NC_069782.1, from coordinate 64,216,928 downwards.
GCAGGACCTGAGTCTGCCTTCCCGGGCAGCAGCCCTGTCCTTCGCGTCGCTGGTGGATGGGTATTTCCGCCTAACAGCTGACTCCAGCCACTACTTGTGTCACGAGGTGGCCCCTCCACGGCTAGTGATGAGCATTCAGGATGGTATCCACGGCCCTCTGCTGTGAGTGGGGGCGGGGGAGCCCTAGAGCAACTGTGGGTGGGGGAGTGGCACTAAGGCTGCCAACTAGACTGGGAGCACCAGGGGCTGTGTGTATGCATATATGTTATATGCATATAATTCACGTGTGCATGTGTGAGTAGATGCATGCATGTATGGGTCTGTATCTGTGTGTGATACAAATGCATTGTGTGTATGCATGCCTTTCTGTGTGTGTGGATGTACAAATCAGTGTACATGGGTCAGTGTGTGCTTGTGTGAGTGCACATGCATATATGAGAGTGTGTGCACATGTGTGTATGCACCCATATCTTTGTAAGTGTGAGCACTGCCCATGTGTGTGCATGTTGCACATGTGCATGAGCACATATACCTATGAGCTATGTTGCTCTGATGCTGGTGACCATTGGTATGCGGGACACTTCCACCTTTGCAGGCAGGGAACTGTGTTTGAAATTTTTTTTTTTTTTTTTTTTTGGTACGGAGTCTTACTCTGTCACCCTAGGTAGACTGCTGTGGTATCCTAGCTCACAGCAACCTCAAACTCCTGGACTCAAGTGATCCTCTTGCCTAAGCTGGAGTAGCTGGGACTACAGGCATGAACCACAACATCTGGCTAATTTTTCTTTTTCTTTTTTTTTTTTAAGTAGAGACAGTCTCGCTCTTGCTCAGGCTGGTCTTGAACTCCTGAACTCACACAATCCACCTGCCTTGGCCTCCCATAGCTAGGACTACAGGCATGAGCCATTGCTCGGTCACTTGCAATTTTTGTATCTGTCTCAGCAGTTTTGTTTGTGACAAGTGAGGAGTCCATCCATGCCTGTGAGGTCTTCTTGTGTGGAGGTGTGTGCAGCCAACCTGAGTGGTGCCAGGTCATGGTTTATGATTATGTGCTTGTCTGGTCATCACCCCTGTGTCTGGCTGTCTCTTGTTCTACCTGTGACTACAGAGTGAGATATAGGGGGAAGTGGCTGCTTCACCTTGTGAGACCTGTGGCTGTTCCTGAATTCATGGCTGGGTGTATGCTACCCCTGGCAAAAGTGTCTGGGTTCCACACTGTCCGGTATGTCGGTCACACTAAGTGTGTTGCTGTCTGGGCCTATGGCTGTGTCACCTTACAGTACCTATGACATTGTCACCTGTGGGTCTGGGATATTAGGGCCCAGTGTTGCTATGTTACACTAGATAATCAGGTGTATCTATGATTGTTGTCCTTTGGGTATGTGATAGACCATCCAACATCTGTCACCTATGAGTGGTTGTGACCATGGGTGGGTGTGTACCTATCCAGCTCTGGATGGCTGTGTCAGCCCTTGTGTCAGATGTTGAGCATGAATGTGTGCCTGTCCTTGTGCTTGTGTCACCACGTTAGTTGGCTGTGTTTGATACTTGTCTCATTTGGGTTGTGTCCCTCTGGACAGGTGTTCTTTTTTTTTTTTTTTTGAAACAGTCTCACTTTGTCACCTTTGGTAGAGTGCCATGGCATCACAGCTCACAGCAACCTCAAACTCCTGGGCTTAACCGATTCTCTTGCCTCAGCCTCCCAAGTAGCTGGGACTACAGGCGCCCACTACAACACCCGGCTATTTTTATTTTATTTATTTTTTGAGACAGAGTCTTACTGTGTCCCCCTCGGTAGAGTGCCGTGGCATCACAGCTCACAGCAACCTCAAACTCTTGGGCTCAAGTGATTCTCTTGCCTTAGCCTCTCAAATAGCTGGGACTACAGGCACCCACTGCAACGCCTGGTTATTTTTTTGTTGCGGTTGTTTAGGTGTATGTGGCTGGCGCCATAACCACTATTCTACAGGTGCTGAGCCTATTATTTTTATTTTTATTTTTGTTATTGAGACAGAGTCTTACTTTGTCACCCTCAGTAGAGTGCTATGGTGTCATAGCTCACAGCAACCTCAAACTCTTGGGCTCAAGTGATTCTCTTGCCTCAGCCTCCCAAGTAGCTGGAACTATAGGCACCTGCCGCAGCGCCCAGGTTTTTTTTTTTTTTGTTTAGCAGGCCCAGGCCTTGTTTGAACCCACCAGCCCCACAGCATGTGGCCAGTGCCCTAACCACTGAGCTATGGGCACCCAGCCCCATCTATTTTTAGAGGCAAGGTCTCACTCTGGCTCAGGCTGGTCTTAAACTCTTTGAGTTTAGGCAATCCACCCTCATTGGCCTCCCAAGTGCTGAGATTACAGGTGTGAGCCACCATGCCCAGCCTAGGACAGGTGTTCTGTATCATTACCAGGTGTGTCCAGGAGTGGCCATGGGTGGACTGATGGTGTCCCTTTGTCCCTCCCCCTCAGGGAGCCATTTGTGCAAGCCAAGCTGCGACCTGAGGATGGCCTCTACCTCATTCACTGGAGCATCAGCCATCTCTACCGCCTCATTCTCACAGTGGCTGAGCGTGGCCAGGTGGGCCTAGTGTGGGGTTCCTGGGCTGAGGCTGGGCACACTCCTTGCCTGAACTGCTCACCACCTGCACCACCTGCACACAGGCCTCTGACAACACACAGAGCCTGCGCCTCCGGAAGTTCCCCATTGAGCAGCAGGCTGGGGCCTTTGTGTTGGAGGGCTGGGGCTGCCCTTTCACCACTGTGCAGGAGCTGCGGGCCACCTTGCAGGGCTGTGTGTTGCGCGCCGGGGATGACTGCTTCTCCCTGCGCCGCTGCTGCCTGCCACAGCCAGGAGGTATGATGACAGGGATTGCTGGGAAGGGTAGCACCTCTTCCCCATACCTGCCCTTAGTGACATCACTCCTGCCCCCAGAAATCTCCAATCTCATCGTTATGCGGGGGCCTCAAGCCAGCAGCAGGTCACTCAACGTCAGCCAGCTCAGCTTCCACCGGGTTGGCCAGGACGAAATCACCCAGGTGGGTGGGGGACACAGGGTTTGGGGCCTTGGGGAGGTCAGCTTCTAACTGTCCTCATGGCAATTTCTGTGCTGTGTTCCCACAGCTGTCCCACTTGGGCCAGGGCACAAGGACCAATGTGTATGAAGGCCTACTGCGAGTGGAGGGTGGGGACCCTGAGGAGGGCAAAGTGGATGGCAGAGACCCCCCAATGCCCTGTGGGCAGAAACTACGAGTGGTGCTCAAAGTATTGGACCCAAGTCACCACGACATTGCCCTGGTGAGTGGGCATAGCCTGCCTGGCCCATGTGTCACTGACAAGGGCACGGAGGCTGGATGGGAGGGGTCAGGTTTGCACCCATCTGACCTGCCTTTGTCCCCACAGGCCTTCTACGAGACGGCCAGCCTCATGAGCCAGGTATCCCACGTGCACCTGGCTTTTGTGCATGGCGTCTGTGTGCGCGGCTCTGAGAGTGAGTGGGCCCCATCCCACCCAGGCCCCTTTTCTAGGCCAGTCCCCCACTTGTACCCATTCCTCGGGTGGTACCCCCTCCCTCAATTTACAGCCATCCCACCTATGACTATTGCTCCACTCTCTCCTGCACCGTTGCCTGGGCTACACCTCAACCTTCAGCCTATACCTAAAGCCCTGCCTATATTCCAGGCCTCAACTTATATCCCTTAACCTTACCGTACCCAACTTTTGCCGACACCCTAATTCCTGGCTATGCCCTGATTAACATCTGCAACCCGCATACCTGCAAACCCAACCCCTGTCCACCCTCTGACCCCATCAGCACTAGTGCTCTGAGATGACCCCAGCCCTGTCAGGCCCCTGCATGTATCATATCTAGTCCTACTGAAAGCCCAGCTAAGGGCACCTCAACTCTGTGTGGACCTCAAAAATCACCTGTACAGGTGATTCCAGACCTACTATCCCTCAACCCCCATGTGTGGACATTTCTCTTACTTTCACCTTGGCACTGACCATGCCCCTACCCAGCCTATACTAGAATCCTTGTTTTTGTTTTTTTTTTGTAGACAGAGTCTCATTATGTCACCCTTGGTAGAGTACTGTAGCATCACAGCTCATAGCAACCTGAAACTCTTGGGCAGAAGTGATTCTCCTGCCTCAGCCTCCCAAGTAGCTGGGACTACAGGCACCCAGTACAATGCCCAGCTATTTTTTATTGCAGTTGTCATTGTTTAGCTGGCCTGGACGGGGTTTGAACCCGCCACCCTTGGTGTATGTGGCTGGCAGGTTCAAACCTGCCAGGCTTCTAGAATCCTTTTTTTTTTATTTGCGACAGGTCTTGCTCTGTCACCCAGGCTGGAGTACAGTATGCCTGGGTTCAGAGATAATCCTGCCTCAGTCCCCTGAGTGAGTAGTTGGGTCTATAGGTGCATGCCACCATGCCTGGCTTATTTTTTTTAATAGAGATGGGGGTCTCACTATCTGCCCAGGCTGGTCTGGAATTCCTGGCCTCAAGTGATTCTCCTACCTTACCTTCCCAGAGTGCTGAGATCACAGGTGATTACCACGCCCGGCCTAAATCCTAACATTACTTACTTTTCCCCATCTTCAAGCCCAACCCCCTGCTCCCCCACCCGCCACCCCCATTTGTACATACTTATCTCCAGTTCTTCACTTCCAGCGCTCACTTTTACCACTTAAACTTCATTTTCTTCAATGCCTCACCCTACATGCTACTATCTACCTCTGACTTACCCTGCATCCACCTCTACCTCTGCTCCATTTCTCCTCTCCCCAACCTCACTGCCAACCCAGACCAAACTCTGTCTATGTTTCTGTCATGACACTGCCCCAGCCACAGGCCAAGTCCCTGAGTCCCATCCTGCCTCTGGCTCCCCCAGAGAGAGGAAGCAGTCAGGCAGCCTCTGGAGCAGCTTTGTCTTTGCAGACATCATGGTGACCGAGTATGTGGAACATGGGCCCATAGATGTGTGGCTGCGGCGAGAGAAGGGCCGTGTGCCTGTGGCCTGGAAGATGGTGGTTGCCCAGCAGCTGGCCAGCGCCCTCAGCTACTTGGTGTGTGGCCTGTGCATGGGACCCTTCTCAGTCAGGGAGGGCCAGTGTGGCCTTAGTATTGGGGTAGGAGGCCTGCACTCTTCACTTAGTCTACATGTTGTTCCTGGAAGATCTCTCCATGAACCTCCTCTGCCTAGTAGATGAAGTCTTTGGGGCCTGGCTTTGGCCTCCTCTGTCTCTGCTTCTTGCCCTTCATCCCCAGTGCTTCCTGGTCTGTCACCCCAGTTTCCAGAATCCCCCTTTATATACTCATTGAGTGTTTACTGGGCACCCTCTGTGTTGCGGGTCCTGTCCCAAACCCTGGGGACACAACAGAGAATAAAATAGACAAATGCTTGTCCTCAGGGAACTGCCATTTTAGTTGTAAGGGATAAATAAGGAACAATAATTAAATATGTGACATAATATGTTAGAAAGTAATGGGAACTGCAGGAGGCTGTGCTCATGCCTGTAATCCCAGTAGTTTGGGAGGGTGAGGTAAAGTGGTAGAAGGATCACTTGAGGCCAGAGGTTTGAAACTAGCCTGGGGAATATAGCAAGACTTTGTGTCTTAAAAAAAAAATTAAAATATAAAAGAACGTAGAGGCAGAGATGAGTAGTTGCTATAATTTGGGGAAGAGGTGAAATTTTAAATAAGTGGCCACCTGAAAGAAAGGAGGGTGGGAGCTGTGAGGATCTGGGGGAACAGTTTTCCAGGCAGAAGAAACAGCCTCTGGAGGAGGAGTGTACCTATGTGGGTTTGAGTACAGCAGTGGGGTCTTGTGACCTCTTGCCCCTGACCTTTGGCCACCAGCTATGGGAGAACAGAAAGGATTCACATAGTTTCCAGTGCTATTGGTCGTGATGACAGTATGTTAGTATCCAAAACAGTGACCATGATTGTCATTTTCTTCCTTTTTGTTTCTTCTTTTGAGAAACACACCTGGGTAGAGTGTGATGGCATCACAGCTCACAGCAACTTCAAACTCTGGAGCTTAAGCAATCCTCTTGCCTCAGCCTCCCAAGTAGCTGGGACTACAAGTGCCCGCCACAATGCCCAGCTAATTTTTCTATTTTTAGTAGAGACAGCCTTGCTCTTGCTCAGGCAGGTCTCAAATTCCTGAGCTCAAGCAACCCACCTCGCCTCCAAGAGTGCTAGGTTTACAGGCATGAGCCGCCACACCTGGCTATTGATTGTCTTTTTATATCAGCTGTACCTAGAGGGGTCCCATGGTTTAGGGGATGGGAGTTGGGTCTACACCCCCTTCCCAGTGTTCACATCCCTATCCTTCCCACTTCAGGAGGACAAGAACTTGGTTCATGGTAATGTGTGTGGCCGGAACATCCTGCTGGCACGGCTGGGGCTGGTGGAAGGCACCAGCCCCTTCATTAAGCTGAGTGACCCAGGTGTGGGCCTGGGTGCCCTCTCCAGGGAGGGTGAGTACCTGAGTAGGGCAGGTACAGAGAGGGGCTTCCTGCACTCCTACCCTTGGTGACCTCTGACTATGGTCCGCAGAGCGGGTGGAGCGGATCCCCTGGATGGCTCCCGAGTGCCTCCCTGACAGGACCAGCAGCCTGAGCACTGCCACTGACAAGTGGGGCTTTGGTGCCACCCTCCTGGAGATATGCTTTGATGGGGAAGCCCCCCTCCAGGGCCGCGGCCCCTCTGAGGTATGTCCTAGAGGATGGATGGAAGCCAGTCCAGGGAGGGATAAATGTGACAACTATGGCCATGAGCAAGTTGTCTCTCCTTTGCCAAGCCTCAATTGCCTCATCTGCAAAATGTAACTAAGAGTAGACATGTAGCTGGTCCAGCCCTGCTGCTCTAGGCCTCTGCCTCTTGGGGCATACTGGCTCCTGTGGATCTCCTCCCCTGCAGAAAGAGCGTTTCTACCAGAAGCAACACCGGCTGCCTGAGCCCTCATGCCCAGAGCTGGCCACACTTACCAGCCAGTGCCTAACCTATGACCCAGCCCAGAGGCCATCATTCCGCACCATCCTACGTGACCTAACTCGGCTGCAGCCACAAAGTGAGCCACATCCCAGTTCTGGGACCCTGGGGAAGGGGGACAGGGCTGGGGTCCCTGCTGACTCACTCATAGTACACCCAAGATCTCTGGGTGAGACCAGAGATTCTGGGAGAACAGTGGCCCGCTTTGGGACCTCCAAATGTAAGTCTGCTGGGGAAAAGGCCAGGATTGGACTTACTTTCTGGGGTGCTTGCAGATCTCACAGACATCTTGACTGTGAATCCAGACTTTCCCGCGTCAGACCCCACAGTGTTCCACAAGCGCTACTTGAAAAAGATCCGGGATCTGGGTGAGGTGAGGGAGGAGCCTGGGCTGCTGGAAGACCCACGTAGTGGACGAGGAGTTTGGGGATTGAGTAAAGTCCCACCTAAGGGTAGTTTTGGGGAGAAGTGGATGGGGCCTGGCCTGAAAGGCGCTCAGCTTTGAGGGAGGCCCTGGGGAACCTCAGAGAGGGGTTTTCTGTACTACTCCTACTCCCTGGAGACTAAGCCCTCTTCCTGGGAGTATGTGGGCCCTGGAGCTTTTCAAATGGGTCTGCCTCCGGGCAGAGCCTGGGAACTGGGGGTGGGAGGATAAGGCTGACCCTTCCATCCACGGTCTGGCCAGGGTCATTTTGGCAAGGTCAGCTTGTACTGCTACGACCCTATCAACGATGGCACTGGCGAAATGGTGGCTGTGAAAGCCCTCAAGGCAGACTGCAGCCCCCAGCTGCGCTCGGGGTGGAGGCGGGAGATAGACATCCTCCGCACACTCTACCATGAGCACATCATCAAATACAAGGGCTGCTGTGAAGACCAAGGTGGGTTAGGCTAGGCGCGGCCTGGGTGTGAGGGACATGTGGTATTGTGGGTGGGGCTTTTCTAGCTTGGCCAATTAGAGCCCAGCTTGAAGGACGCAGCTGCAGGTTCCAGACTTCCTCCTTCCCACCTAGGGGGCTGTGCCTACAGGAATCTGTACGGGCAGAGCCATCAGCAGCTCGCTCCTGGGGGACCCTGTACAGGATGGGCCCCTTCCCTCCTGATGAGTGGGCCTAGCCTTCCTGGTCTTGTCCTTCCTTCCCCACCTTGGAGGAAGTTCTGCACCGCTCAGGGTGGGCTGTCCACGGCCCCTCTCTGCCAGGTGAGAAGTCGGTGCAGCTTGTCATGGAATATGTGCCCCTGGGCAGCCTCCGAGACTATCTGCCCCGGCACAGCATTGGGCTGGCCCAGCTGCTGCTCTTCGCCCAGCAGATCTGTGAGGTGGGTCAGCCCTTCGGATGCTTCCAGTACTTGCTCCCTCTTCGCCTAGCCTCTATGAGCAGTCTCTTTGGTCTGCTCGCCCGCCTCGCCTCTGCCCACTGAGCTACACCCAGTTGACCCAGCCCTTACCAATTCCTCCTCTTCCTGCCTGGCATTGTTCACCTGGCACTGCCTCAGCTTTCAGCCCGCTCCCTTTGCTTGGCTCCTGCCTGAGGCCCTGCCTATGGCTGCGAGCCCACCCTTGCCCCACTGACCCCTGAGTTGCCCCGCCTCATCCCCAGGGCATGGCCTACCTGCACGCTCAGCACTATATCCACCGAGACTTAGCTGCGCGCAACGTACTGCTGGACAACGACAGGCTGGTCAAGATCGGGGACTTTGGCCTGGCCAAGGCTATACCTGAAGGCCACGAATACTACTGCGTGCGCGAGGATGGAGACAGCCCCGTGTTCTGGTGACCAGTCGGGGCGCACTCAGAGGGGAGTTGCTAGGGTCATTTGGAAGTGCCAGGATGAAGTATATATCTGGTCTGAGATTACAAAGCCAGTCCAGAGGTGAGGGGGCGGGACCAGAAGGCAACGTGGTCGTTGGGTAAGGCCAGGCAGGCCTGGCCAGTTAGAGCCTTATCCCACTCCAGCTGTGCCCCTAAGGGTAGATCCTAAGGCCAGAGGGTCTGACCCCCAAACCCTGAGTCTAGCCCCCAGTCCTGAATGTCCTTTCCCCTAGGTATGCCCCAGAGTGCCTGAAGGAGTGTAAATTCTACTATGCTTCCGATGTCTGGTCCTTCGGGGTCACCCTGTATGAGCTGCTAACTCACTGTGACTCCAGCCAAAGTCCACCCTCGGTGAGAGCCAGTCCCACATCCCCCAACCCCAGAATTTGCTAGAGAAGTTAGACATGTGTTTATCTTCCACCTCTTTACTCTGACAAGCACTTAACTGGAACCTCACAGTCCTGATCTATAAAATGGGATGCATACAAAGCAGGGAACTTTGTGACAGAAACCCTATTCATACTGATGTAGGCAAAATCAAAACAGCATACTCCACATATTTGCAAACTAGATGGGAAGGAGTGTGGCGGAGGATATGGCTTACACTGGACTCTCAGATGTCATCAGGAATCCAATTTTCTCCATCTCTCTGGTCTCTGAGGTAGCATCTCCCTCACTTGTGCAATAGTACACCCCAGTGCTTCATCCACCCAGCTCTCTGGGGACCAGTGGTCCTCCTTCTGGGGTAATTCTCAGGACTTTGTCTGATTAGTCCAGCTTGCCTCATGTGTCCACCTTGGAGCCAATCATTGCATAGCCCTGGAGCCATGTGATTAGTCAGGCCTAGGCTGGAGGGAGGAGCCCAGAACCTGTAAGGGATTTATTCCCAAGGCCAGAGTACATTTATAGAAAAAAAAGATTCTGGTCAGGCTCAGTGGCTCAGGCCTATAATTCTAACACCCTGGGAGGAGGTGGGGGGAAGGATCCCTTGAGCTCAGGAGGGACCAGACTGAGCAAGAGTGAGACCCAGTCTCTACTAAAAATAGAAAAACTTAGTAGGGTTTTATGGCCAGTGCTGGGGAGGCTGAGGCAGGAGTGGGCAATAGGTGAGACTGTCTTAGAAAAGGAAGATTCTGAACAGGTAAGAACAACTTTCTGTTAAGGTTTTAATATAATAATAATAGCAGATACTGATTCAGACTTAGTCTGTGAATATTAGTTTATCCAATTCTTCACAGTAACCCCAAGTAGTAGATGCTATCACTCCATTTTACTGATTAAAAAAAAAAAAAAGGGCGGCACCTGTGGCTCAGTGAGTAGGGTGCCGGCCCCATATACTGAGGGTGGTGGGTTCAAACCCAGCCCCGGCCGAACTGCAACAAAAAAATAGCCGGGCATTGTGGCGGGCGCCTGTAGTCCCAGCTACTCGGGAGGCTGAGGCAAGAGAATCACATAAGCCCAAGAGCTGGAGGTTGCTGTGAGCCATGTGATGCCACGGCACTCTACCGAGGGCAGTAAAGTGAGACTCTGTCTCTACAAAAAAAAAAAAGGAAGAAGAAAAAAAATAGCTGAGCGTTGTGGTGGGCACCTATAGTCCCAGCTACTAGGTAGGCTGAGGCAAGAGAATTGCTTAAGCCTAAGAGTTGGAGGTTGCTGTGAGCTGTGATGCCACTGCACTCTACCAAGGGCGACATAGTAAGACTGTCTCAAAAAAAAGAAAAGAAAAATTAGCTGGGAGTGATGGCGTGTGCCTATAGTAACCAGCCACTTGGGAGGCAGAGCCAAGAGGATTACTTGAGCCCATGAGTTGGAGCCTACAGTGAGCTATGATGTTACCACTACACTCTAGCCTGAGTGACAGAGAAGACTGTCTCAAAAAACAAACAAATGTAAATAAATAATAAAGGAAAAAAACCCACCCAGTAGAGCCTCACCTTTCCCTAGTCTTCACTTCCTCTTAAAAAGAATTTATCTTGTTTCTACTTAGAAATTTATTGAGCTCATAGGCCTCACCCAAGGCCAGATGACGGTGCTGAGACTCACAGAGCTGCTGGAACGAGGGGACAGGCTGCCACAGCCTGACAAATGTCCCCCTGAGGTGAGACCTCCTGTGTTTTTTCCTGCCCCTCATGATCATGACATGGAAAGAGCTGCCACCACAGCCCCAGGTTTTTCTTCCTAGATCTATCTTCTCATGAAGAACTGCTGGGAGACAGAAGCCTCCTTCCGACCAACGTTCCAGAACCTCATACCCATCCTTAAGACCGTCCAGGATAAATACCGAGGCCAGGCCCCGTCAGTGTTCAGCGTGTGCTGAGACTCAGTGGTGGCACAACTTGGGGGAAATGGACCAGGCAATACTCACAAAGTGGGCCCAAGAGGGAAAATCAGTCTCACTTATCCCTTGTGCCTTATTCCTGTCTGGAGATCCCACCTCTGTGAACTGACTTTCCTTCCATGGCCAGGAACCTAACCATGATCCTGAGGGATTCAGGACAAGCAGGGAGAGAATCAGGCCCTGAGTCCCCCAGTTCCCATATTTGAGACCCTCCATCTTCATTAGCTGGTAATAAACTCCAGTTTCCTCTACTGGAGACTGTAGTCCTTGGGGTCTTCCTTCAGCCAAGGTGGGTTAGTGGGGGTCTGCTCTCCTGGGGACACTGTAGAGGTAGCTGGATTCAATTTATTTTGTGTGTGTGTGTGTGTTTTTTGGCCAGGGATGGGTTTGAACCCACCACCGGGGGACCGGTGCCCTACTCCTTGAGCCACAGGCGCGGCCCAATTTTTTTATTTTATTTTATTATTTTTTTTGAGGCAGAATCTCACTTTGCTGCCCTTGGTAGAAAGCCATGGCATCATAGCTCATAGCAACCTCAAACTCTTGGGCTCATGCGATTCTCTTGCCTCAGCCTCCCAAGTAGCTGGAACTATAGGCACCTGCAACAACTCCCAGCTGTTTTTATTTTTTTATTTTTTTTGAGACAGAGCCTCAAGCTGTCGCCCTGGGTAGAGTGCTGTGGCATCACAACTCACAGTAACCTCCAACTCCTGGGCCCAAGCGATTCTCCTGCCTGTGCCTCCCAAGTAGCTGGGACTATAGGCGCCCACCACAATGCCTGGCTGTTTTTTTTTGGTTGCAGCCGTCATTGTTTGGCGGCCCAGGCTGGATTTGAACCCCACATCTCAGGCGTATGTGGCTGGCGCCTTAGCCACTTGAGCCACAGGTTCCAAGCCTCCCAACTGTTTTTAGAGACATGGTCTCACTCTTGCTCATGCTGATCTCGAACTCATGAGGTCAGGCAATCCACCTGCCTTGGCCTCCGGAGTGCTAGGATTACAGGCATGAGCCACCATGCCAAGCCTATATTCAAATATTAAATTTTTGCTTACCTCTAAATCACTATCCAGACCACTACCTGGTACACAGAAGGCACTCAATAACTACTTAAATGTACAAAGTACTTGGTGGTGACCACATGTCACATAAATAAGACTCCCCTTTTTACTTTTTGATTCCTGTGTGACCTCAGGCCAATGGCTTTGCCTCCCTAGGCCTCATTCTCAACATATAATGGTAATTCTTGCTACCTCATAGGACTAATGTAAAGAACTAATGAGGTGGTATATGAAAAATGCTTAGCAGAGATACATGCAAATAAGTGTTTAATAAACATTTGATGTTATTGTTATTCTGGTGTTTGCCAAAGTGTTTCTCCTTAGTGGATGTGACTTAAGGTGGATTATGGTATCAGGCACATTTGTGAAAGGCAATTAAATAATTTTCTTCTCCCTCAAGGGCTTCTAAAGACTTTATGCATTGCAACTCTCCTGGCTGAACATTTCCATACTACTCCAATGACAGATGCTTTTATTTATTTTATTATTATTTTTTTAAGAGACAGTCTCACTTTGTCCCCTCAGAATGCCTAACGTCACAGCTCACAGCAACCTCCAGCTCTTGGGCTTAGGCGATTCTCTTGCCTCAGCCTCCCAAGCTATAGGCACCTGCCATAGCACCCAGCTATTTTTTTGTTGCAGTTTGGCTGGGCAGGGTTTAAACCCGCCACCCTCAGTATATGGGGCTGGTGTCCTACTCACTGAGCCACAGGCACTGCCAACAGATGCTTTTAATCACATTTTTCAAAATTAAATATTCATTATAATTTGAAATCTTTTGGTATGAATAGGTAATATCAGCATTGTTATAAATTCAAAGAGCATGTAAATGTAGGCAGTGAAATGTATCTCCTCTGTCCCTCAGTCACTAATTTCTCCTCTTTGAAGGTGACTAATGTAATCAGGTTTTCTGTGTTTGGTTCTAGTGATATTTACCCACAAACAAGGAAATCTGCATACATATGTTTTCCCATGTGTGCATGATAGTATATTATACCATACAGAGTTCTAAACTGTATCTTTTTTTATTTTTTCCCTCATAATAGATCCTGGGGATTGTTCCATACATCATGACATACAGAGTTTCCTTTCTGTTTTAAAATTGTATTATAGCCCGTCATTTAAAAGTTACAGCATTCATTTCCTATGGGTGTTTATGTAATTTCCAACTCCTTGTTGTTCCCATGATGTTGGTCCTAAGGGTGTTTATGTAGTAATTTCCAGTCCTTGCTGTTCCCATTCTGTTGCTACAGTGAGCAACTATAGACTTACACATTTCACCCACTCGCTAGGATCTCTGTAGGACAAATTGCCAGTGGGAACAACTGGTTGAGGGATCTGGCCTGGTTATTTGGAAAGATGGTACCACTGGAATATGCTTTGAAGTTTGGTAGGGCAGGTCTCTCTGTGTTCTTTTTCCTTTCCTTTCCTTCCCTTTCTTTCCCTTTCCTTCCCTTTCTTTTCCTTTCGTTCTTCCCTTTCCCTTTCTTTTCCTTCTTTTCTTTCATTTTTTTGGAGATAGCATCTCATTCTGCTGCCCAGGCTAGAGTGCAGTGGCATCAGCCTAGTTTACAGCAACCTAAAACTTCTGAGCTCAAGCAATCCACCCACCTCAGCCTTCCAAAGTACTAGGATTACTTAGGCATGAGGCCCGGCACCTGGTGCTCCTTATTCTTTTTGTTCAAATTTATCTTGGGTTATTCTTGTTTTTTAAAACTAACAACCTAAGGGTGGCACCTGTGACTCAAAGGAGTGGGGGGCCAGCCCCATATGCTGGAGGTAGCAGGTTCAAACCCAGCCCCAGCCAGAAACTGCAAAAAATAAAATAAAATAAAATAACAACCTTAATTTGTTTAGAGCAGTTTTAAGTGTACAGTAGAATGGAAGGTGTAGAGTTCCTAGGACTGTTTGTGAGAATCAGTAAACCTCCATAAAAACATTATCACCCCAAACTTCATTTTCATACAAAAGTCTCTAGTTTACATTAGGGTTGATTCAGTCTGCATGTTGTATATTCTGTGGGTTTGGACACATATATAATCACATGTATCTTCCATTAATATGCATAGTATCATGCATATTAATCTCACTGCCCTAAAAATCCTCTGTGCTCTGCTACTCCTCCTAGCCTCTGGGAACAGCACTGACCTTTGTATTTATTGTCTTCACAGTTGTGCCTCTTCCAGAACGTCATGTAGTTGGAATCATACATTGTGTTGCCTTTTCTGATTAGCTGTTTCCACTCAATGATAATGCATTTAAGGTTCCTGCACATTTTACCATGACTTGATAAGTCATTCCATTGTCTGGATATACCATGGTTTATTTATCCACTCACCTTATAAAAGACATCCTTCTAAGTTTTGGCAATTACTATGAATAAAGCTGTTATAAACACCCATGTGCAGTTTTTTGTGTGGACATATGTAAATCTTTTATTATCAATGATTTGTCAACATTATTCAAAACTATAGAGGGCTCGGCACCTGTAGCTCAAGCGGCTAGGGCACCAGCTACATATACTGGACCTGGCAAGTTAGAATCCAGCCGGGCCTGCCAAACAACAATGACAACTACAACCAAAAAATAGCCAGGCGTTGTGATGGATGCCTGTAGTCCCAGCTACTTGGGAGGCTGAGGCAAGAGAATTGCTTAAGCCCAAGAATTGGAGGTTGCTGTGAGCTGTGACGCCATGGCACTCTACCCAGGGCAACAGCTTGAGACTGTCTCCAAAAAAAAAAAAAAAAAAAAAACTAGAGAGAATAATGTAACTAACTTACACTTAACCACCAGTCAGCATCAACAGTTTCCAACACCTGTGGGCAGTCTAGTTTTAACTTTTACCTCCTGCGCCCACCCCTACAACTGGATAGTTTTGGGGTTTTTTGCAGTTTATGGCCAGGGCTGGGTTTGAACCCACCACCTCCAGCATATGGGGCCGGCGCCCTACTTCTTTGAGCCACAGGTGCCGCCCACAACTGATAGTTTTAAAGCCAATCCCAAACCTAGTCATTTTTTTTTCTTTTGAGTGATGATCCCAATTTATATAAAAATGTACATAGCTGGCTTGGTGCCTGTAGCTCAGCGGCGCCAACCACATGCACCACACACACTGGAGCTGGAGGGTTCGAATCTGGCTGGGCCTGCCAAACAACGACAACTACAACCAAAAAAAGCCAGGTATTGTGGTGGGCACCTGTAGTCCCAGCTACTTGGGAGGCTGAGGCAAGAAAATCACTTAAGCCCAAGAGTTTGAGGTTGTTGCGAACTGTGAAACCATGGCACTCTACCCAGGGCAACATAGTGAGACTCTGTCTCAGAAAAAAAAAAGTACATACCTCATAGAAAAAAAAACCTACAGGAGCGGCTGGGCGTGGTCGTTCATGCCTGTAGTCCCAGCACTGTGGGAGGCCGAGGCGGGTGGATTGCCCGAGCTCGGAGGTTTGAGACCAGTATGAGCAGCAGTGAGCCAGAGTAAGACCCCGTCTCTACTAACATCAAAACCAGCCAGACGTTGTGGTGGGCGTCTGTAATCCCAGCTACTGGGGAGGCAACCGGAAAGAGAATTGCCAAAGGAATAACATTAAAAAAAAAAAAGAAAGAAAGAAAGAAAAGAAACAACAACAAAAAAGTATTTCAAACGAAGAACAATGAACAAGCAAGCTGAAATTAAAAATAAAAATAATAATAATAAAAAAAAAAGCCTACAGGGGCTTGGCGCCAGCCATACACACCGAGGCTGGCGGGTTCGAAACCAGCCCGGGCCAACTGAGGCAACAATGACAACTGCAACAAAAAAACAGCTGGGTGTCGTGGCGGGTGCCTGTCGTCCAGCTACTTGGGAGGCACAGGCAAGAGAATTGCTTAAGCCCAGAGTTGGAGGTTGCTATGAGCTGTGATGCCACAGCGCTCTACCCAGGGTGACAGCTTGAGACTCTGTCTCAAAAAAAAAAAAGAAAAATAAGATAAAACCTACAGGAAGAATATATACCATCGTATTACTAGTGGTTTCGTTTCAGTGGAGTGTTGATAGGTAAATTTTATTTACTTTTAAAAATTTGGATAAATGTTTATAAAGTTTTTTTTGCAGTTTTTGGCCGGGGCTGGGTTTGAACCCACCACCTCCAGCATATGGGGCCGGCACCCTACTCCTTTGAGCCACAGGCACCACCCATGTTTATAAAGTTTTAATTTAAGATTTTCTTCTCCCTTTTTTTTTTTTTTTTGGTGAGGCAGAGTCTCACTCTGTTGCCTCAGGCCAGGCTAGAGTGCCTTGGCATAAGTGCTCACAGCAACCTCAAACTCTTGGGTTCAAGTGATCCTCTTGCCTCCCAGTAGCTGGGACTACAGGTGCCTGCCACCACACTCAACTAGTTTTTATATTTTTAGTAAAGACAGGGTCTCATTCTTTTTTTTTTTTTTGAGACAGAGTCTTACTTTGTCATCCTCTGTAGAGTACTGTAGTGTCATAGCCCACAGTACCCTCAAACTCCTGGGCTCAGGCAATTCTCTTGCCTCAAGAGAGGCAAGGGGCTGGGTTTGAACCTGCCACTTCCGGCATATGGGGCCGGTGGCCTACTCCTTTGAGCCATAGGTGCCGCCCACAACTGGACAGCCAATACTATCGAGTAGCTGATACTATAGGCACCTGCCACAACACATGGCTATTTTTAAAGATAGGGTCTCGCTGTTGCTCAGGCTGGTCTCCAACTCATGAATTCAAGCCATTCACCTGTCTTGGCCTCCCAGAGTGCTAGGATTATAGGCATGAGCCACCTCGCCTGGCCTCAGGGTCTCACTCTTGTTCAGGCTGGTCTCCAACTCCTAAGCTTGAGCAATCCTCAGACCTTGGCCTCCCAGAGTGCTAGGATTACAGATATTAGCCACCGCACCCAGAGTCCTATGCATTTTTTTATTGATATGTGATACTTGCATACATTTGGGGGGGTACATATTTTTGTGCATATATTTGGTACCCTGATTGGTACCAAATCAGCACATCATATGGTTTCACCTCTAAAACCTTTGAAGTGTATAGGTGGCTCACACCTGTAAATCCTAGCACTCTGGGAGGCCAAGGCAGGTGGATCACCTGACTTCAGGAGTTCGAGACCAGCTTGAGCAGAAGCAAGATCCCTGTTCTTTACTGAAAATTGAAAAAACTAGCCAGACATTCTGGTGGGCATCTGTAGTCCCAGCTTCTCTGGAGGCTGAGGCAAGAGGATTGCTCAAGCCAAAGAGTATGAAGTTCCTGTAAGTTATGACACTGGCACTCTACCTAGGGGGACAGAGTGAGATAGTCTCAAAAAAATTTTAAAAGATATGAGTGGCGCCTGTGGCTCAGTGAGTAGGGTGCTGGCCACATATGCCCAGGGTGGCGGGTTCAGACCCAGCCCCGGCCAAACTGCAACAGAAAAATAGCCGGGTGTTGTGGCGTGTGCCTGTAGTCCCAGTTGCTCGGGAGGCTGAGGCAAGAGAATCGCGTAAGCCCAAGAGTTAGAGGTTGTTGTGAGCCGTGTGATGCCACGGCACCCTACCTGGGAGCGGTACAGCGAGACTCTGTCTCTACAAAAAAAAAAAAAAAAAAAGATATAACCACACACAATAATCAGAATGTCACTATCACACCCCCAAAAGCCCAATCATTCCTCAATGTTGTTGTATATCTTGTGAGTGTTTAGATTTCCTCAATTCTTTTTTTTTTTTTTTTTTGAGACAGAGCCTCAACCTGTCGCCCTGGGTAGAGTGCTGTGGCATCACAGCTCACAGCAACCTCTAGTTCTCGGGCTTAAGCAATGCTCTTGCCTCAGCCTCCCAAGTAGCTGGGACTACAGGTGCCCACCACAACATCTGGCTATTTTTTGGTTGTAGTTGTCATTGTTGTTTGGCAGGCCTGGGCTGGATTCGAACCCGCCAGCTCTGGTGTATGTGGCTGGTGCCCTAGCCTGCTTGAGCTACATGCGCCAAGCCTTTTTTTTTTTTTTTTTTTGAAGCAGAGTCTCACTTTGTCACCCTCAGTAGGGTGCTGTAGTGTCACAGCAACCTCAAACTCTTGGGCTTAAGCAATTCTCTTTCCTCAGCCTCCCAAGTAACTGGGACTACAGGCGCCTGCCACAACACCCGGTTATTTTTTGTAGTTGTCATTGTTGTTTGGTGGGTCCGGGCTGGATTCGAACCTGCTAGCTCCGGTATATGTGGCTGGCAACTGAGCTACAGGCACCCAGCCTCTCAATTCCTTAAATATTTGTGTTTTGTTTGCTTACAGTGTGTTCAAATAACAATCCAAACAAGGTCCACAATTGCATTTAGTTGGGGCTAGTTTCCTTTTAAGTTTCTTTTAGCCCCTGGCTTCCTCTTCCTCTCCTTTCCCTGCTCTTACAACATATTTGTTGACAAAACCAGGCTATTTGTCCTGTAGACTTTACCAATCTGATGTCTTTGTGGTACACATTCCTCTATCTGCTGAACCTGATGGACAGTACACTGATTCAGTTTTGATTTTCTTGGCAAGATTCTTACATGCTCTTAGCAAGGAGCACACAAGTCCTGCTTGTCTTTCCTTTTATGACATGAGCAGCTGCCAAGTTCCACTAGGGACACAGTTTTTCTTTTCTAATTTTTTTTTGAGACAGAGTCTCACTTTGTCACCCTCAGTAGAGTGCTATGGTATCACAGCTCACAGCAACCTCAAACTCTTGGGCTTAAGTGATTCTCTTGTCTCAGTCTCCCAAGTAGGTGGGACCACAAGAGCCTACTACAATACCTGGCTATTTTTTGGTTACAGTTGTCACTGTTGTTTAGTAGGCCCATACCAGGCTCGAACCCACCAGCCTCAGTGTACGTGGCCAGCACCCTACTCACTGAGCTATGGGTGCCGAGCCATCTTTTCCAAATTTTTTTTTTTTTTGAGACTGAGTCTCACTTTGTCACCCTCAGTAGAGTACTGTGGCATCACAGCTCACAGCAACCTCCAGCTCTTGGGCTTAAGCGATTCTCTTGCCTCAGCCTCCCGAGTAGCTGGGACTACAGGTCCCAGCCGCCACAACGCTCGGCTATTTTTTTGTTGCAGTTTGGCTGGGGCCAGATTGGAACACACCACCCTCGGTATATGGGGTCAGCACCCTACTCACTGAGCCATAGGAGCCGCCCCATCTTTTCCAATTTCAAAAATTTTTCAAATATATAGAAAGTTGGGAAGAACTGTACAGTGAACACTTCAAGATACTTCTTTTGTTTTGTTTTGCTTGAGACAGAGTCTTCCTCTGTTGCCCCAAGCCATGGTGTCATATCTCACAGCAACCTCAAACTCTGGGGCTCAAGCAATCCTCTTGCCTCACCCTCCTAAGTAGCTGGGATGACAGCCTCTGTCACCATGCCCAGATAGTTTTTCTGTTTTTAGTAGAGACAAGGTTTCACTCTTGCTCAGGCTGTTCTCAAACTCCTAAGCTCAAAGGGTCCTCCTGCCTCTGCTTCCCAGAGTGCTACGAGTATAGGCATGAGCCACTGCACCGGGTCCAACAAACTCCTCTTGAGGCTATGCCTAGAAGTGCCCCTAACTTTGGCCCCCTTAAAACATTTCCTTGAAATCCCACCTCATCACTTCAAGAACAGTGCCTGCAATTCCCTCATTAACTTCCTCTCCTCACACAGAGTCCCCCTCAACACCTAAGTTCATCTGGGAGGAGGTGTCTTCTGCCACTCACACACAAGGCTTTCCAGGGCTGACAGCAAAGGAAGTGGGTGTGTTAGCATTTCCTGTGAGTTCAACTGGTAGTCAGCAGTGTAAGAGAGGCCTTTCCTGGTCTTGGCGGAGACCCACAGGTGGCAGCCACCTTCCTGTGCCTCACTTGTGTCCCCCACCTTAGGCCTTCAGGGCCAGAGCATCTCCCTTCCCCACCAGACCTGGAAAAGTACAGTTCCCTCCTCCCCCCAGACTTTTGCAATCTCAACTGCTGTGCTTCCGTTCTCCTGGGTGGCCCTGCTTCACACCTGCCTTTTTGGGGCACCTCCTAAAGGCACCTTTTTCCCTCAGGCCAGCTAACATGGTGCCCTCCAGGCTACTGCTGGAGCCCTGTTGGACTCTGCTTCTCTCCCTGTTGCTGGTCTGCTGTCTGCTGCCCTCAGGTGAGACTGGTCAACCTGGGGAGGCTAAGGTTAGAGTGGATAGGTAGAGGGTGGGAGACCAGAGAAAGTGAAGCTCCCCACATCCTGCTACCCTGGCTGCTGTCCTAGCGTCCTCGAGAGAAAGTTCTGGCTCCTTAGCTCAGCCTTCAGGTGGTCAGCTTCCCCCATCCCCAACTCTCTCTCTCTCTATGGGCCCTACCCCCACCCCAGGTCCATCTGGACCCCTGATATTTACCTATGCTGTTCCTCTGCCTAGATCAGTGTTTCTTTTTTCTTTTTTTTAACACTTTGTACATGTCTTTATTATTAGCACATTATACTGAAGTTATCAGTTTATAGGTCTGTCTCCCTTCTGAGACTGTGAACTTCTCATTAGCAGGGATGCTGGGTGAGTCATCTGTGTATCCCTCTGCTTGGTGCTGGGCCTGGCACAGAATTGGTATTGGCAGAGATTGTTTTTTTTTTTTTTTTTGTAGAGACAGAGTTTCACTTTATTGCCCTCTGTAGAGTGCTGTGGCGTCACACGGCTCACAGCAACCTCCAACTCCTGGGCTTAGGCCATTCTCCTGCCTCAGCCTCCGGAGTAGCTGGGACTACAGGCGCCCGCCACAACGCCCGGCTATTTTTTTGTTGCAGTTTGGCCGGGGCTGGGTTTGAACCCGCCATCCTCGGCATATGGGGCCGGCGCCCTACTCACTGAGCCACAGGCGCCGCCCTAGATCAGTGTTTCTTTCATATGGCTGCTTTTCCTTAGCCTTCAAAACTGATTGATGTTGTTCCTTCCTCCAGGAAGCCTTCTCTGACTCACCTCCTTCTATATGCTGGATCAGAGCCACCTCTGGTCTCTCTCTGAGCCCTCCTCCATTCCTGAAAGATTCTCTGTCATCCCTTCTGTACTGGGAGCATCATGAGGGCAGGGACCATATGTCTAAACTCCAGGATGGGGTTAAATTGTCGTACCTGCTAATGAGTGGGGTGCAGTGTCACCTGAACAACCATCAGAAATTCTCAATGTTCCCAAAGGTGCCGACGGGCAGGCATTCCCACTGCTAGTGGAGCCCCAGGACCCGGTGCTTCCTGTTGGCAAGTCCCTAGTGGTGAACTGCAGTACTCAATGTCCCCATCCTGAGCTCATCACCCTGGAGACATCCCTATTAAAGGAGCCAGTGGGCAACGGTCTAGGCTGGGCAGCCTTTCGGCTCAGCAATGTGACTAGTGACAGCCGAGTCCTTTGCTCTGGGTTTTGCAATGGCTCCCAGGTGACAGGCACCTCTGGGATCACCGTGTACCGTGAGTAGATAACACCTGAAGGTGGCACTGACCTCTGGCAGTGGTTGGGGAAGATAGCTAATGGCTTGGGAGAGTGAGAACCTGATTGCAGGGATGAACCAGGGTCTGACTCAGAACCTAGACCAGAACATATGTGTGAGACAGACAGGCAGACAGTACACAGTATGTCTATACAGAAGTTGAGAAATAAGTTTTCCTACAGGCATTTGTAAAATGTTATCTCATGACTTTTATTTATTACTTTTATTTTTGTGGCAAGAAATAAATGAATGTGGCTCAAAAATCAATAAATATAAAAAGATGTGGGTGGTACCCATAGCTCAGTGGTTGGGCACCGGTCACATACACCGAGGGTGGCAGGTTCGAACCTGGCCCAGGCCAGCTAAAACAACAATGACAACTGCAACAACAACAAAAAATAGCCAGGTGTTGTGGCAGGCGCCTATGGTCCCAGCTACTTAGGAGGCTGAGGCAAGAGAATCTCCTTAAGCCAAAGAGTCTGAGGTTGCTGTGAGCTGTGACCCTACGGCATCCAGGGTGACAAAGTGAGACTCTGTCTCAAAAAAAAAAAGTATTAAAAGGTATAAATGTAAAATCTCTACTCATTTGGGTTCGTGCCCAGCCCTGGCCAAAAAAAAAAAAAAAAAGAATTAAAAAAAAAATCTCTACTCATTTATCTACCATTGGCTGAGGGGGACATCCCATTTTAAGTGTTGATGTACAGGTGCTCATTCAGTCCTTACAAAAGCCCTGGGGTGAGGGAGGTATGGTATGAGCCTCATTTACCAGAGAATGAAATAGGTTGGGTAGAGTAAAGTCACTTGCTGGGGTTCACTGAACCTCAGTGCAGGAAGGGCTGCCTGCAGGCTCCCAAGTCTCTGTTCTGAATGCTCTTGGCACTCTCCACCTCCTTGTTACTGTTTTTTTAATTGCTCCTTCTGGAGCAGCAGTTCTCAACCTGTGGGTCACAACCCCTTTTTAACAATGAAAATACACTGTGGCATTAGGAAGGTTGAGAACCACTGTTCTAGAGTTTCTTTGCATTTAAAAGACTAGGATAGGCCAGTTGCCATGATTCATACCTGTAATCCCAGCACTTTGGGAGGACAAGGTGGGAGGATGCTTGAGGCCAGGAGTTCTAGGCCAGCTTGGGCAACATAGTGAGACCCGGTCTCTACAAAAGTTTAAAAAGTATCCAGTTGTGGTGGTGCATGCCTGTAGTCCCACCTACTTGGGAGGTTGAGGCAGGAGGATCACTTGAGCCCAGGAGTTTAAGGTTGCAGAAAGGTATGATCATGCTACTGCATTCTAGCCTGGGCTTCAGAGTGAGACCCTATCTCTTAAAAAATAAATAAAACAACAAAATAGACCAGAAAGTAGCAGAGCGCATCACTCATGGTGACTACTGATTTGAGAAGCCTTAGTAGGTAAGCGAACATATATGGTTGTATAGTCCATATGTATGGATGTGTATGTGTGTTTGTCTCTGAGCATATGTATCTGCATATGATTATCTCTGACTACCTGTATATGTGTAAATGTCTGTATGTCTAGGTGTCTTCATATTTATGTATGTATCTCTGTGTATGAATGTCTGTGAATGAACATCTGTGAATGTTTTATTCATCTGGATGTCAGTTCTGTGCCTTTTTATGTTTGCATCTCTATGTATGAGCATATGTCCAAATCAATATCTGCGTGTCTCTGTATGTGAGTGTATGTTAAGGCAGGTCTGCAGTTTATTTTATTTTAATTTTTTTTTTGAGACAGTTTCACTTTGTCGCCCTGGGTAGTGCCGGGGTGTCACAGCTCACAGCAACCTCAAATCTTGGGGATTGTCTTGCCTCAGCCTCCCGAGTAGCTGGTACTACAGGCGCCCATGACAACGCCCGGCTATTCGTTGTTGTTGTTGCTGTTGCAGTTGTCATTATTGTTCAGCTGGCCCAGGCCAGGTTCGAATCCACCAGCCTGGGTGGATGTGGCCAGTCCCCTACCCACTGAGCTACATGTGCTGCCCTATTTATTTTAATTGTTTTTTTTTTTTTTTTTGAGACAGAGTCTCAAGCTGTAGTCCTTGGTAGAGTACTGTGGCATCACAGCTCACAGCAACCTCAAACTCTTGAGCTTAAGAGATTCTCTTGCCGGGCGGCGCCTGTGGCTCAGTGAGTAGGGCGCCGGCCCCATATGCCGAGGGTGGCGGGTTCAAACCCAGCCCCGGCCAAACTGCAACAAAAAAATAGCCGGGCGTTGTGGCGGGTGCCTGTAGTCCCAGCTGCTCAGGAGGCTGAGGCAAGAGAATCGCGTAAGCCCAAGAGTTAGAGGTTGCTGTGAGCCGTGTGAGGCCACGGCACTCTACCCAAGGGCGGTACAGTGAGACTCTGTCTCTACAAAAAAAAAAAAAGAGATTCTCTTGCCTGAGCCTCCGAAGTAGCTGGGACTACAGGTGCCCATCACAACGCCTGGCTATTTTATTGTTGTAGTTGTCTGGGCGGCGCCTGTGGCTCAAGGAGTAGGGCACCAGTCCCGTATGCCGGAGGTGGCGGGTTCAAACCCAGCCCTGGCCAAAAACCACAAAAAAATAAATAAATATTGTTGTAGTTGTCGTTGTTTGGCAGGCCCAGGCTGGATTTGAACCCATCACCTCCAGTATATTTGGCTGACCCCCTAGCCACTGATCTACAGGTGCCAAGCCTAATTTATTTATTTTTTGAGACAGAGCCTCAAGCTGTCACCCTGGGTAGAGTGCCGTGGCATCACAGCTCACAGCAACCTCCAACTCCTGGGCTCAAGTGATTCTCCTGCTTCTGCCTCCCAAGTAGCTGGGACTACAGGCGCTTGCCACAACGCCCGGCTTTTTTTTTTTTTTTGGTTGCAGCCATCATTGTTGTTTGGTGGGCCAGGGCTGGATTCCAACCCGCCAGCTCAGGTGTACGTGGCTGGCACCTTAGCCACTTGAACCACAGGCGTTGAGCCCAAGCCTGATTTTATTATTATTATTTTTGAGACAGAGCCTCAAGCTGTCACCCTGGGTAGAGTTCTGTGGCATCACAGCTCACATTAACCTTTAACTCCTGGGCTCAAGCGATTCTCCTGCCTCCACCTCCCAAGTACCTGAGACTACAGGTGCCCGCCAAAACTCCCAGCTATTTTTTGGTTGCAGCCATCTTTGTTGTTTGGCGGGCCTGGGCTGGATTCGAACCCACCAGCTCAGGTGTATGTGGCTGGTGCCTTAGTCTCTTGAGCCACAGGCGCTGATCCTGAGCCTGATTTTTTAATTATTTTTTGAGACAGAGTCCCATTCTGTGGCACGGGTAGAGTGCCATTGCATCATAGCTCACAGCATTCTCAAACTCCTGGGCTCAAACGATCCTCCTGAGTAGCTGGGGTATAGGTGCCCATCACAGTGATCAATTAGTTTTTCTATTTTTAGCAGAGACAGGCTCTCAATCTTGCTCAGGCTGGTCTGGAACACCTGAGCTCAGGCAAGCCACCCACCTCGACCTCCCAGAGAGCTAGGATTACAGGTGTGAGCCACCACACCTGACCAGGTCTGCAGTTTAGGAACCAACATTCTAGCCTGGGTTTTGCTACTTCCTTGCTGTCTGTCCTAAGCAAATCACCTCATCTCTCTGGGCTTTATGTTTCTCCACCCATAAAAGAGAAGAACAAAAGAGAGGATTTCACTGTTGTGTGCATGAAGATAGATGATTTTCCTGGAAAGTTCTATGTAAACAGGAACTTGTGTAATTAAAATTAATATATTTTTTTTGTTAACTCGTAACATTTTTGGTAACAAAAAATTTTCCTTTTATTTTAGTGCCTGGTAAGGTGTCTGAGAACACAGGAAATAATCATGAACGCATTGGAACAGTTCTAAGCCCTAGATGTTTACTAACTCAAAGCTCACAGTGCTCCACAGGGCAGCCCTGTCTCCTCCCCAGGCCCAGGGTAGGGGTTGCATGGCCAGCAGATAAGTTCCTTTCTTCTTCCTGTCTTCCAGGGTTCCCAGATCAGGTGGAGCTGGCGCCCCTGCCCCTCTGGCAACCTGTGGGTGAGAACTTCATCCTGCGCTGCCAGGTGTCTGGTGGGGTGCCCCGGGACCACCTCTCTGTGGTGCTGCTCCGCGGGGAGGAAGAGCTGAGCCGGCAGCTAGCAGTGGCAGAGCCTGCCCAGGTCACTGCCACAGTACTGGCGGGCAGAGGTGATCATGGCGCCAATTTCTCATGCCATACAGAACTGGATCTGCAGTCCCAAGGGCTAGGACTGTTTAAGAACACCTCGGCTCCCCGCCAGCTGCGAACCTTTGGTGAGGGAAGGGGCTTCAGACAGTGGGTGGTGAGGGTAGGGGTTGCCCTAGCAGGTTTTCTGAGAATGGGGTGCCCTGGACCTCATGGGCTCCTGGGAAGGCACGCCCTTGGCTATTGGTTGGGTGGCCCCAAAGGGAGGCTCCTGCTGTGGGATCTTTTGCAAATGCAGTGTTCATGACCCTGCGGTGTGTCCTGGGAAAGAGGGTGACCCGCGCCTCAAGCTACCCTAGGAAGAAGACCCTGGCTGTCAGCATAAGGGTGTGCTGGGGAACACAGCGTCTGTAGCTGTTAAGGCCTCCTTTTGCTCACATGTGTCCTTCTCTCTAGTGCTGCCCGTGATTCCCCCTCGCCTCGTGACCCCCCGGGTTTTGGAGGTGGGAACATCGAGGCAAGTGTACTGCACCCTGGAGGGGCTGTTTCCATCCTCTGAGGCCCAGGTCCAACTGGCACTGGGGGACCTGATGCTGAATCCTACAGTCACATGCCATGGCGACACACTCAGGGCCAAAGCCATGGTCATAGCGCGGGCAGATCAGGAAGGTCCCCAAGAGATTGTCTGCAACGTGACGTTGGGGGGCCAGACTGGCGAATCCAGGAAGAATCTGACAGTCTTTAGTAAGAGGGACCAGGGCAAAAGGGTGTGGTTTCAGCTGTCTGGGGCCTGGCATGGAGGGGCGGTGATTAAGCAGCCAAAGAGGCGGGGCCTGGGCTGCGCAAATAAGAGTTGCTACATAGGCTGGGCCTGAGAGCCCCAAATGAGACAAGTCTTGCCAAGAGGGCGACGCTCCAGAAGCCTAAACGCTTAGCCCGGATATCCCGAGAGCAAAGGAGTGGGTAGAGGAGGAGGTCTAAGGGTCTGGTTTGTATCCTGCGCAATGCCTCGCCTTTAGGCTTCCTAGGACCCATTCTGAACCTCAGCGAGCCCAGCGCCCCCGAGGGGTCAATAGTAACCGTGACTTGCATGGCCGGGGCCCGAGTCCAGGTTGTACTGGACGGGGTTCCGGCTGCAGCCCCGGGGCAGCCCGCGCAGCTTCAACTAAATGCTACCGAGAGCGACGACCAGCGCAGCTTCTTCTGCAATGCCACTCTCGAGGTTGACGGGGAGATCTTCAACAGGAACAAGAGCGCTCAGCTGCGTGTCCTATGTGAGTTGGTCACTTTCATTCTAACTTTTAATCCCTCGACTCCTGCCCTGGAAAGATTTGATCTTCATTTAGCCCACTTAGGTGTGTTGGTGTGTCTGATCACATGGTGGTTTCATAGATGGTCCCAAGATTGACCGAGCCAATTGCCCAGAACGCTGGAAATGGAAAGATAAAACTATCCAGATCCTGCAGTGCCAGGCCCGGGGCAACCCAGCTCCCCAGCTACACTGTTTGCAGGAAGGCTCCGGACGGGAAGTGCCCATTGGGATCCCATTCTTCGTCAATTTAAAATATAATGGCACTTATTACTGCCAAGCAGCCAGCTCACGGGGCACGTACACCCTGATCGTGGTGATGGATGTTCAGGGTAAGCCTTGGCGGGGACAAGGGTCGGGAGAAGCCCAGGAGGAGCCGGGGCCCGCGTATTTACTCGGCGATTCTCTGCACAGATCGGAACTCCCTCTTCGTCAACATCTTCATGGGGGTGTTAGTGATCGTGGGCGTGGTGACTGTCGCAGTGGTCTCAAAGTACCTCTTCCGGAAGAAGAAGCGGAGCGGGTTCTACAAAGTGAAGCAGGAAAGCACCTCACTGCCCCTAACGTCTATGCAGCTTAACCAGGCCGTAGGGGAAGAACGGTCCTGAGCTGTAGGACACTGTGATCTTGACCTATAGTCGGCGGAGGCTTGGCTGTGTCCCTGGATTCCTCAACCAATAAAGCCCTCCAACTCCGTAGTGTGTGGCTTAGTTCCCACTCCGCTGCGCGTCCACTGAGTGGCACTGCGGGTACGGAAGGGGGCGGAGTCTGTGGCGTCCCAAACACGGCTGGAACTCTTGAGAGGAGGGCTGAGCCCTAGCCAATGGGCTGAGGGGTCGGGAGGGAGGTGGGGCTTCTCTCAGCCAATCGGAGGGCGCACCCTCGTTGCCGCTCTATGCAGCTCCGCCCCGGCTCGCTGGTCCCAGAAGGCTCCGGGTTTCCCAAGATGGCGGCCGACGTGTCCGTTACACACCGGCCCCCGCTAAGCCCGGAGTATGGGGCTGAGGTTGAAGCTGGCGATGCCACGGAGCGTCGGGCGCCAGAAGAAGAGCTGCTACCACTAGATTCAGAAGAGATCCGGAAGCGCCTAGAACACACCGAGCGCCAGTTCCGTAACCGCCGCAAGATACTGATCCGGGGCCTCCCGGGGGACGTGACCAACCAGGTATGGGGGGGGCGGTGTGGGAGCGTGGCGGGAAATACCACCGTGCGCGTGCGCGGGGGGAACCGGGCCACACCAGTGCTGACGGATTCAAGGGCTCATTGGTGGGTGTCCGAGTGCAGGATCCACGCGAGGTCGGGAAAAACCAAGAGCGGGATGTGGGCGGGGGGGGTGTTGATGAAGGGAAATACCAATTTTGGACGAGGGACGACGTTGCTAGGATCGACCGCAGGCTTGGACAAGACCATGAGATTAGAAGAAGGCGGAGAATGGGAGGGGGCGGGCAGCTTTGGCCCAGTTGATGGGTTGTGAATGGGCCTCTAGATCGGGACACCAGTTGCCCCTTTCTCGGATCATGCTTTTTCCCAATCCCTCTACCATGGGATGAGGGAACCTCATGTCCAGAAGTTTCGGAGCTGGCTGGAGGATGTCCCTCCATATCACGCGTTTATTCACTCCTCTTAGAGGTAGATCCGGAAGTTACAGCAGCCCCAGAGATCTCATCACCCAAAACCCCACCAATAATTTAGAAAAATGGGGTCTCCTGCCACCAGCCCATAGACCTGTAGCGGGGGGGAGCTTATATTCTGTGAAGACCGCTTGGTTAATAATCTTCCTCTGGAAGGGGCCCTACTCTTGGGGCCTACTTCCAGCAAGGCTTCCCAATGCTCTTTGGACTCAGGGAAATGGCATCTATGCTGTCCTGCCATGTGGTGGTGGAATGGGTTCTGTCTCCGCTGCTGAGAATCCCAGCTCTCCTGCCCATGAGCACACCTCCTACTTGATCATTCCTGTCCCTGGATGGTTATATGCCTGTGGGTATGGCCCCAGGATTGTTGGGAGGGGCTAATTTGAGACAGACCAGGGCAGGCACCACTAGCATGGTCTGGTTTATTTCTGGAGTGGATCCTCCTCTTAGTGCCCTCAGTCTCTCAGCTGGGAACACACTCTCTCGTAAAGTGCCAGTGTCTGACACAAGCAGGCCCCAGCCCCTTGCCCTTAAAGCTGGTTTGCAAAAGGGCAGCCTGTCAGCAGGAGGGATTTGGGACATATGTAAAACCACCTGATGTGGGCTTATTAAGTACCTCTGTCAGGTATCCCTAGGTGGCATTCCCACTGCCAATCTGACCAATTCCATGACCTTTAACAGGTCCCTTCACCCCTCTTGAGTCTCCCATTTCCTCGTGTGCAAAATGGGTTTGTTACTACTTCACTTGTAGAGTTGTTGGAAACAGTCTTGCCAAAGGAAGTTTAGACGAGTTAGTGACTTCGCTAAGGGCATACTCTCTAAGAGTGTGTCTTATTGGTTAATAGCATGGGGCCTGTAGGCAGACTCTCAATATTAACTCTAATGGGTATGGCATGAATGGCCTTGGGCAAATAACTGCCTTGAGTCTCAGTTTCCTCATTTGTAAAAAGGGGATGATATGTGACCTGCCTTCATAGCTGATACATTTGAAGGTGGTACCAGGTTGCTCCCTGCAGTCTCTGGTGACTCCCAGTCCTTTGGCTTCTGTCTTCACAGGAAGTGCACGACCTGCTCAGTGACTATGAGCTCAAGTACTGTTTTGTGGACAAATACAAAGGAACAGGTTTGTGGGGTTATGGGGAGGACCAGGGTAGGTGGTGAAAATCCTTGAAGATGAGGGCTCGGTATAGCTCCCAGGCCAGCCCAGCAGGTTACCCCAATCTGTCTCTCATCCTGGATGCCCAGCTTGGGGCAGCCTTCATGATCTCCTCTGGGCTTTATCTACCCTACTTATCCCATCCTATGTGGTCTTCCCCTTGGTTAGTGCCACCTGCCCCATGCCTGGCTCTGTCTAAACTGCTGCCTTCCCCTGGCCTCTTGGCCAACATGATTTCACTCCACTGCTGCCCCCCTCCGCCCCCCACCAGGTAGCCAGCTCTAGCTCCCTTGACAACCTGATCTCAGCACTCATCATCATTCTCTCCCCAAAAATCTCCTGTGCTCCTCCTGGCATGTGCCCCAGCCTCACTATCTCCTCTGCCACTTATCAGATTCCAGGCTTTTCCTTCTGCAACTATTCTTAGTTATCCCTTCTTCCATCCATACCCCAGCCAAGTGACATCAAACAGCTGCCCTTCCTAGTACTAACCACTCCTGGCTGTCATTGCTGGCTCTCCCATCTGCCTCCTGGACTCTAAGGCTGGTCTTGTCAGCTTTGTCCCCCCCACCCCCCACAATAAGGGAGACTCTTGGTGGATGTCAGAGCCCACCAGGCATTGTGCCAGGTGTTAAGACTTTTCAGGGCCTTTGCTTGTAAGCTGTAACATGGGTGAGAAGGAGCTAAGGACAGGTGCCCCTTGGAGAGCTACCTCGCAGGTTGGAGTAATGGTTAAGATCTTAGGGCCGGGTGTGGTGGCTTATGCCTATAATCCTAGCACTCCGGGAGGCTCAGGTGGGTGGATTGGTTGAGGTCAGGAGTTGAGACCAGCCTGAGCAAGAGCAAGACCTCATCTCTAAAAATAGCCTAGCATTGTGGCACCTGTAGTCTCAGCTACTCAGGGGACTGAGGCAGAGGATAACTTTAGCCCAAGAGTTTGAGGTTGCTGTGAGCTATAGATGCCACAGTACTCTACTCAGTACTCTACACTGTCTCAAAAAAAAGAAAAAAGGATCATGAACCCTGGAGGCAAAGAGACCTCAAAGTTCAGATCCAGGTTAGTTCTCACTCTGGCCATGGTCAAGTAATTTACCCTGCCAGAGCCTCAGTTTTCTCATTAGTAAATTGAGTATGCCATTAAACTTCAGGTACCTGCTTGGTACCTTAACAAACATATTAAAATGCCTAAAAGGCTGTGGGTGCCTAGCACGTAGTCGGTGCTTAGTAAACAGTGACAGGAAGACCAGGTACAGTGGCTGGCTCACAGCTATAATCTGAGCACTTTAGGAGGCCAAGGAAGGAAGATCATTTGAGGCCAGGAATTCAAGACCAGCATGGCAACATATTGAAACCCCAGATGTGGTGGTGTGTGCCTATAGTGCCAGCTACTTGGGGAGGCTGAGACTGGAGGATCCCTTGAGCCAAAGAGTTTGATGTTATAGTGAGCTATAATCACGCCACAGTACTCTAGCCTGGGTAACAGAATGAGACCCTCTCTCTCTCTTTTTTTTTTTTTTTTTTTTTTTGACCCTATTTCTTAAACAAAGTCAGGCGGCGCCTGTGGCTCAAAGGAGTAGGGCGCCGGCCCCATATGCTGCAGGTGGCAGGTTCAAACCCAGCCCCAGCCAAAAAAAAAAAAAGGTCAACAAGTCTTATGTTTACTAAGCACTTAGCCAGATGCCACATATCAAGGACCCAGATATTAAGTGATACTTCTGTTCACTCATTTAGTGCTTCCCATCTGCTAGGTACCATAGACACAGTTATGAAAGACAGAGGTAGTCTGTCCAGGGAGGGGGATGTTATTCAGATAACTCCAAGTGTAAAGGTGACATGGTCTTGAAGACCAAAAGCTCCAGGGCACTGTGGGAATAAAGAGCTGGGATCTGAAGCAAGAGCAGTCAGGGTAGGCTTCATGGGGCAAATGACATTTGAGATTGGATCTGAAGTGTGAGCTGGGGTTAGCCAGGTGAAGAGATGGGCTCAGTGTTCCACACTTAGGGACCAGTAGCTGCAAAAGCCCCAACAGAATGTGCCTGGGATAGTCCAGGAAATAGTAGTGAGTGAGTTCATGCAGGCTCCATTGGACCCTGCAACAAGAATCCTCTGGGCAGAGATGTAGTACTATCTGGTTATTTTGAACAAAGCTTCCTGCAGTCACTGGGTAGATAGGGAATTGGGAGCAGCACAAGGCAGCAGGACCAAGGGTCCCGTGTGACCCGGAAAGATAGTGGAGGGTGTTCAGAGCAGGGCTCTTGAGCCCAGCTGCCAGGGTTCAAATCCAGGCTACTCTGTTTGGGCAAGGAGTCACTGCTTTGGGCCTGTTTCCTTGCTGGCAAAATGATGGTTATGAGGATTAACTTGTGCCCATTGGACAGATGAAGAAATTGAGACCTCTTAGCCACCCAAGGTTTGGGACTTAAACCTGGGCTTAATGACCATGTACTTAACCACTATCCTTGGTGTCATCTGAGTGTGTGTGTGTTTGAGTTGCTCAAGGCTACCGACTGTTCACATGGGATATCATACCTGGTTTTGAGGGCCGTGGAGTGGAAAGGGAGATGTTTGGGGCCTCTCTGACCTTGAGCTCCCTTCCTACTGCTATAGCTTTTGTGACCCTGCTGAATGGGGAGCAGGCCGAGGCAGCCATCAGTGCTTTTCATCAGAGCCACCTGCGGGACCGCGAGCTGTCGGTGCAGCTGCAGCCTACAGATGCCCTGCTGTGTGTCGCCAACCTGCCCCCCAGCCTCACGCAGCAGCAGTTCGAGGAACTGGTGCGGCCCTTTGGCAGCCTAGAGCGCTGTTTCCTGGTCTACAGTGAGCGTACCGGCCACTCGAAGGGCTATGGTTTTGCCGAGTACATGAAGAAGGACTCAGCTGCCCGTGCTAAGTCAGACCTGCTGGGCAAGCCACTGGGCCCACGCACCCTCTATGTGCACTGGACAGATGCTGGGCAGCTGACACCTGCCCTGCTGCACTCCCGCTGCCTCTGTGTTGACCACCTGCCACCCGGCTTCAACGATGTGGATGCCCTGCGCCAGACACTATCGGCTGTCCACATACCCACCTTCTGCCAGGTGAGCCCTGTGCCCAGTGTGGGGGGCACTGGGGAGCAGATGCCAGGCCCAGAATACCTAAAGGGGTCCTTTGGAGTCACTTGCCTTTTCTACTCTCCTAGTTCCCTTTTCAGTAAAGCTTCAGCAACGCAACGTGGAAGGGGGTGCTTGCTAGAGAGGCCATGTGGTGCTGGGTGAGAGCCCCAGAGGGCTGGATGTGAATCCCTATGCAACTTCCAATCTCGGCCTCGCTCTCCCCATCAAACACAGCAAAGCTGCCCTTACAATTGCTAATCTCAGGCATGCTCAGCCCCTCACTTGCTGAGATCCTTCAGATGTTTATTGCATTCCTACCAGGCCCTAGCCGCAGGCCAGGGATTGAGGAGGCTGTTCCATGGGGGCCCATAATCTGTTTAAGCCGTAAGGTCATCAAGTCAGGCTTTGCTGACTTGGGAGGTTGAGGTGGAAGGATCACTTTGAGCCTAGGAGTTCAAGACCAGCCTGGGCAACATAGCAAGTCCCCAAAGTCAGGCTTGGTCAGATCCCCGCCTTGAGCCTCATTTTCCTTTCTCTGTCAGTAGAGATTCAATATCTCCCCCCTGGGTTTGGCCAAACAATCCCTTGTTCATTCAACCCACATGTGCCAGGCAATTCTCTGTGTATTTTGCCCTGTGACTGGTGTAATGGGACTAGATAGGCCAGGCCCAGCTTTCACATAGTTCTCAGAAGGCCTTGTCCACAGATCTTCAAGGGGGAACATTCCTTCGGCATTCACTGTGTGTCCTGAATATATTACCTACAATCGCTTAACTACCCAGAGAGGCAGGAATCATCCCCATTTTTAGGTTAGGATAGTGAGGCACAGACAAGTGACATAACTAGGGTCATATAGCCAGGGCCTGGCAGAGCCAGGATGGAAATACTACCACCTAGGTCCAGCACCCTGGGCCTGGCAAGAGTTGGCCAGCTCAGACCCCAGCTTTATGGCCCAGCTCCTAGGTGCCTTATGTAAGTAGAGTGTTGGTGCCCTATTTAGATTAGGCATCTATAGGAAACTCACCATTCCTTCTGCTGCCTTCTTTTGCACACCTACTATGTACCAGGAGGACACGGTGAATTGAATTATTATTACATTTTTTTTTTTTGTAGAGACAGTCTCACTGTACCGCCGTCGGGTAGAGTGCCGTGGCGTCACACGGCTCACAGCAACCTCTAACTCTTGGCTTATGTGATTCTCTTGCCTCACCCTCCCAAGCAGCTGTACTTTTTTTTTTTTTTGAGACAGAGTCTCACTTTATCCCCCCCATAGAGTGCTGTGACGTCATAGGTCACAGCAACCTCAGACTCTTGGGCTCAAGCAGTTCTCTTGCCTCAGCATCCTGAGTAGCTGGGACTACAGGTGCCCACCACAATGCCTGGCTATTTTTAGAGATGGGGTTTCACTCTAGCTCAGGCTAGTCTCAAACTTATGAGTTTAGGTGATCCACCCGCCTTCAGCCTCCCAGAGTGCTGGGATTACTGGCATGAGCCATTGTACCTGGCAGGGTTAATTATTAAAAGGATTTGTTCTATAAAAATTGGATTTAGTCGGGTGGCGCCTGTGGCTCAGTGAGTAGGGTGCCAGCCCCATATACTGAGGGTGGCAGGTTCAAACCCGGCCCTGGCCAAACTGTAACAACAACAAAAAAATAGCTGGGTGTGGTGGCGGGCAGCTGTAATCCCAGCTACTGGGGAGGCTGAGGCAAGAGAATTGTCTAAGCCCAAGAGCTGGAGGTTGCTGTGAGCTGTGATGCCACAGCAACTGAGGGCAACAAAGTGAGACTGTCTCAAAAAAAAAAAAAAAAAAAATTTGTATTCAGTCAAAAGGCCATACTCAAAGATCCAGGAGGCCACATGTGGCCTCAAGACCACAGGTTCCCCACTCTTCTGCACCAGCCATTTATTGAGCACCTTTTGAATACCGAGCATTGAGGTGACTGGTTTCTGAGGCGCTCACCATCTTGTTAAGTATCCTGGTTGAATGTGATACCTATTTAGGAACTATGTGGCCTTGGTCACCCTTTGACCTCCCCCCTCCCCCCCGTTCATCTGTAAGATGGGGATGATTATGAGAAGATGAACAGCTGGACTACAGCCAGCACTTTCCCTGCCTAGGCACTCTCCAGATGCAGGGCCCTGGCCTGGTCACTTCCCACAGCATCACTACCTGATTTGACCACTGCCTGGAATGGGAGCCTTTTCTTTCCTCACCCTTTGTTCAGCATCTTGTTTAATCCGCAGCCCTTTGAGGTGGGGCCAGTTGCTGGCCTGTTTTGCAGATGAAGAAAGAGAAGGATAGGGATATCCATGTTCATTGGCCACCCAGCAACCTCAGGGCCCAGGTGCCTAAAGAGGTGCTCCTGCCCCCTCAAGATGCCTAACAGGAAGTTTTCTGTCCTCGCGGGGGTGCATTTATTCCCTTTGTAATCAAGAGGAGAATACCAGGGAGATCCATAGAAAGCCACTGCAATGTGTTTCGTTATTTATTCACAGACAAAATTGCTTTATTTTATTATAAAGTTGCTTATAAGTATTTGCCATGCAAATGTATAAAGCCCTGAGTGTTAGTAAAAAGCCTTTCCACTATTTTTGTGAATGAGGAGTCCATTCACATTTCAAAATTTAGCTTGTGCAGAATGGTGAGTTGTCAAGGCCTCTTCCTGGCACCAGTTTGCTGTTTCCTTCCAGTGAGATTGTGTTATGCATTTCAAAATATACTTTCCTGATCTCCCCCTTTTTTTGACCCAAATATTGCTGTGCCTTGCTTGGTTTCCTTTCTTCACTTGCTTTGTCTCCAGTGTCTTTCTAGAGCTTTCAAGTTACCATCTTTCTTTTGTGGCTGGGCCATATTCAATTTTATGAACGCTATACTAGTCCCCTACTTATGAACGGGACCTTGATCCTGAACTATAACCCAGTCATCCACTTGTCACTTGGGATCAGGAGAGCATTGTTTCTTGGGACAGTCATCACCACCCCCAAGGTGGATGGTTTTATGGAGGAGGGTATAAAACCTAACCTGATCTGATCCCAGATCTAGCTCTGTAGCCTGGACACAGGACTCCCCTCCCTGAGCTTCAGTTTCCTTGTGAGAGCACAGAAAACGCCTGCCTCTGCCATGCAGTGACAGTACCAGTGGCACTGAGCCCTCAGGCATGCAGGGAAGTCTCTCAGTGCCAGGCAGGGCTGGGGCTGGGTGCCCTGACAGCATCTGCTTGCTCTGGGACAGCCCTCATCTACAGTTCTGGCACCTAAAATGCCCTGAAAACCAGGAGCTTTGTCCCCTGAGTTTGTGGCAGCAAACCCTGACATGAACCCATGTGAGCTTTCTGTGGCCTTTATCTTTATGTCTTGCTGCAGAGTGATTCATGTGTTTGCAGTACAGGGAGCTGCCCAGGCCCTGCTGGGGGTGGCAGGTACACAGTGCTTTATGTGCAGCTCTGTACCTTTCTAATCTAGAATCCTCAGTCCTGGAGCATGTCTGGCCCCAGGGTTCTGGGTCAGGCTGGGCTGTGGGCCTGAAGGACTAAATGGCTGCTATTAAGGGGGTGAAGAGACACACACACCTGTTCTTACTGCTCCCTGGCTGTGTGACCATTGCAGCCTTGAACCCCAGCTTGGAAGTCACCTGCCTCACCTTGAAGCTGTGTACCCTTCCTGGCCTCTGCTGCAGTGTCTTTAGCCTGGGGCTTGTGATCAGGTGGTGCCCTAGAACCACCTGCCTCTCTCACACTTTGTGCCTTTGTGTGCTTGGGAATCCCAAGGGAAGTCTCTCTTCTGTATGACATTGGCATTGGTGGTGTGGTGGCTCCCTGCACTGCCCTCCTCCCACCCCTGTGTGGCCTTGGGTGAGCTAACCTCTGCCTCAGTTGCCTTCTCTGGAAAATGGGTATGATGCAGGCTCTCTGGGCTATAAAGATCAAATGAAGCTAAGGCAGGAACAGGGCTTGGACAGTACCTGGCTCTGAGTTCCCCCTCTCTGGGGATCCCTGTTGTCACTGCTGCCCAGGCACTCACAAATGCCTGCCTCCTCTCTGCAGCTGGCATGCGGCCAGGATGGGCAGTTGAAGGGCTTTGCGGTGCTGGAGTACGAGACAGCAGAGATGGCGGAGGAGGCACAGCAGCAGGCAGATGGCCTGGCCCTGGGGGGCAGCCACCTGCGTGTCTCCTTCTGTGCCCCTGGGCCCCCCGGCCGCAGCATGCTGGCTGCGCTCATTGCTGCCCAGGCCACGGTGAGCGAGTGCGGGTGAGGGTGCCACAGGGTGAGGACCGGGAGACTGGAGGAAGTCCCTGCCCAGGTGCATGCTGAGCTGGCCCTCTGTCCCTCCCACAGGCCCTCAACCGGGGCAAGGGGCTCCTGCCTGAACCCAACATCCTGCAGTTGCTCAACAACCTGGGGCCGTCCGCATCCCTCCAACTGCTGCTCAACCCTCTGCTCCGTGGCAGTGCGGGAGGCAAGCAGGGTAAGGCAGGGCCAGGCAGGGCCCCCAGTGTACTCAGAATGGGGACCACAGCCCTGTCCTTCATGTTTCCTGAAACTTTGGTCATTTCAGTAGCAGCCACCGGGAAGCCCATGATGGTGCTGAGAGGAAAACAGGGGTGGCCCAAGGGAGCTGCTGCTGCCCATAATGGGGGTAGGGATAGGGATAGCAAAGCAGCTTATAGTCAGGGTAGTAGGAAGAGGGGCCATCCCTCCCTGGAGTGGACTCTGCCCCTTCCAGGACTTTCCTTTGGGCACATATGTTGCCCCCCGAGAGCTTCAGTTTCTTGCTCTGGCAAGATAACAGGCTTGGGGCTATGTTTTATGATGGGGGGACATGGGGAACCACTGCCCATTTCACTTCATTTTCCCCCCAGGCCTCCTGGGTGCCCCTCCAGCCATGCCACTGCTCAACGGGCCAGCCCTGTCCACAGCGCTACTGCAGCTTGCCCTGCAAACCCAGAGCCAGAAGGTAATGCCCACCCTTCCCTACAAGCTCTAAGTCCTTGCCCTGCCAGCCCTACCTGAGGCTGGGGAACCTCTGGCTGTGTCCCTGGGGCCAAGGAAGAAGGTGACACCAACTCATACCCCTCCCCCACTCTCACATGGCAAGGTTTGCCTTTCCCTCTACTCTGGAGAGGGACACTGGCCTTGGTGGCTGGGGTGGGGTCAAGGGACCTGGACACATCCATTTATGGCCTGAGACTGGGTGTGGGCTGGGAGCACCACTCCTGGGCACCAGTATGAATTGTTTGCTCAGCATCCCCTAGGGAGGAGCCATCTGGAGAAGAAAGTCCAGGCTGGCCGTACACTCAGATACACCCACACCCCACTCTGTTTGGTTTGGTTCCCTGGGGCCTACTTGGTGACATAGGTGTGTCCGGTGGTATGGACAAAGTGGGAGCTTATGGAACTAAGTGACTAAAACCCCATGTGGCTGCAGTCAACCCTGCTGTGTGACAATTGGCCAAGGGGTAGGTTTGGGACAATATGGGGTGACAGGTCCTGGCATGCACAAGATGCTCAGTGTCCTGGCTGACCAGATGGGCAATGGATAGAGTGTCACAAGTACTAGAGGACACCGTGCGTCCTGGCTATGGACTGGATTCTGGATGTGCTGAGTGTTGTGACCTTCAAGACTTGGGGACACCTGTTTACTGCACAGGCCACCCTACCCTGTCTCCAGCTATCTATGCTCTGTTCCTAGAAGCCCGGGATCCTGGGAGATTCGCCTCTGGGCACCCTTCAGCCTGGGGCCCAGCCGCCCAACCCCCTCCTTGGAGAGCTATCTGCAGGTAACACGAACCCTGCCCCATAACCCTGCCCCATACCTTGACCTCCAGGCACCAGCATTTTTCTGCTTCCTGACCTGAGCCTCTTGCCCCTTGCTGGAAGTTGTAAGTTCCCATCTGTATGCCCTGGGGCAAGAGGCATAACCTCTTTGGGTATCAGGGTCCTCATCTGTCAGTGGGGTGGCCATGAGCTTTGTCAATAGCCAGCATGTAGTAACCCCAGGAAGAGGGGTCCTGCAAGGTCAGGCCACTGAACTCCTCCTTTTCTCCCTAGGCGGAGGCCTGCCCCCAGAGCTACCACCCCGTCGAGGGAAGCCACCACCCCTGTTGCCACCACTGCTTGGCCCTGCTGGGGGTGACCGGGAGGCCATGGGCCTAGGTCCCCCAGCTGCCCAGCACACTCCTCCCCCAGCCCCCATGGGGCTCCGAGGCACTGGCCTCAGGAGCCTGCAGAAGGACAGTGGGCCCCTGCCGACGCCCCCCGGGGTAAGGCCTTGCCCTGTACCCAGCACTACTCTAGCCTCCTACCGGGCCAGATCCCCCCTGCCTGGGGCCCTCTTGAATCCAGCCCTCCCGCCACAGGTCTCGCTGCTAGGGGAACCCCCCAAGGACTACCGGATCCCCCTGAATCCCTACCTGAACCTACATAGCCTGCTCCCAGCCAGCAACCTGGCGGGTAAGGAGCCCTGGGGCTGGGGAGGTGCCGGGAGAAGCTGCCACCTAGCTGAGGGCCCCTTGCCTAACCCCTCAGCCCCTGGTGGAGGTGGCAGCGGTGGCAGCAGCAGCAGCAGCAGCAGCAAAGCCTTCCAGCTCAAGTCCCACCTGCTCAGCCCTCTCACCAGCACCCGCCTGCCTGCTGAACCAGGACTGCCTGACAGCTACAGCTTCGACTACCCCTCAGTGAGTGGCTGGCTGCGTGGCCCTCTGTTCCCTGAGGCCAAATCATTCTCCAATCTGGTACTTCTCTAGCACTGACTATGCCAGGCCTCGCACTAGCTGGGAATATGTCATATTTCTCTTAATCCTCAGATCTGTCCATCTCTGCACACTAGACCCTGCTTCCCTGTCTGCTTATTTGTCTACTTTCCAGACCTGCACAATCTCAGCCTGCATCTGTTTATCTGTCTGTCTGTCTCTTCTGATAGGCCTTAGGCCATTATTGGCTTCCCTCTAGATACAGGACTAGCCTCCTGCCTGTCTCTGATCATCTCTCCTGCGTTTGATTCCCATCTCTGTCCCTAGAGATTTGGTCCTTCTATGACCCCAATATCCTTCATGTCAGAAATTGTAAACTGGCCATCCCGCTGGCTGCCTGTGGTATGTTTGTCCCACACTGGGCTTCAAACAAATCATAGCTAAAATGTCAACACAGGGAAATTGCAAGAAGTCATTCAGCTTGTATTCCTGGCTGGCCTTGAAAATTTCAAACACTTGGCTTGCTGGGGCCACTTTACTTCCCAGCAGCCATCACTGGGGCAGAGGTGCAACTACCCCTTGGGATGGGGCACACATTCTGCCTCATTCCAGCTCCCCACTCTCTCATGGCCCCCAAGGCTACAACTGCCCCCTTTTGGGCCCAGAATGGTAGGCACCAACTTCCCGGGTGACCGCTGTGCTATGAAATTCAGCCAGCCCAACCCACTGTGCTTCTCCCACTTTTATTCAGGATGTAGGACCTCGGCGGCTCTTCTCCCACACACGGGAGCCAGCCCTCGGGCCTCATGGATCCAGCCGACACAAGGTAAGAGGCAGCCTGTGTTGCATCACAAGCCATGCCAGTGTTTTATTATTTCTCACCATTCTAGGGTGTGGGTGGTTCCCCGCAGTGACCTGGTGTTCACCTGGGCCTCAGTGGGGCACAAAGCCTCACTCACATACCTTGGTGGCCCATGGGCTTGAATGGCTCATCCTTGTGCCATATGGCACTCACCTCCATCAGGCTGGCCTACACTCATTTACGGGGTCTCTTCAGTCCATTAGGGCAAAGCCCATAGCTGGGGGGGATCCTACACAAGGGAGTGGATGCCATAGTCGTCTGCTTCACTCAGCTGATCCCCTCTCTGCAGATGTCTCCCCCACCCAGTGGCTTTGGCGAGCGAAGTGCTGGGGGTGGAGGTGGGCCCCTCTCTCACTTCTACTCGGGCTCACCCACTTCCTACTTCACCAGTGGCCTGCAGGCTGGCCTCAAGCAGAGCCACCTCAATAAGGTAAGGGCCTCCCCAGCCAAGGACCAGTCCTCTGATACAGCCAGGATGTGGGGGCACCTGCCACCAGGCTCTGTGACTCTCATTGCCTAGGCCAAGGCTGGGGCAGTGGCAAGTGTCAGTCCTGCTTAGGGCAGAGTGGATGCATCCTGTGGTTCTCTCACCCTGCGAGTCTTCTGAGCTCTCCCTCACTTCCTAGCAGCCTAGGGTATGGGTTGGTATTAGCCCCATTTGGCAGATGAGGAAACAGGCTCAGAGAAATGGAGTAATCGCCCCTAGTTCTCATAGCTAGTAAGTGGCAAAGGCAAGACTGGAACTTGAAACCCCTTGTCTTCCCTCTGGGGGTGTTCCCTGTGACCCCTAGGAAGTGACTCATCCCACCTCTCTCTCATTTCCCCCAGGCAGTTGGCTCCTCCCCACTGGGGTCCGGAGAAGGGCTCCTAGGCCTTGGCCCTGGGCCCAATGGTCACAGCCACCTGATGAAGGTAGGGGCAGGGGGTGGGGATATGCAGGGCTGAGAAGCCCTGGCCCTCAGGCAACCCCTGACCCATATACCCCTTTCCCCCCGCCCTTTGTCTCCAGACCCCACTGGGCGGCCAGAAACGCAGCTTTGCCCACCTGCTGCCCTCGCCTGAGCCCAGCCCAGAAGGCAGCTATGTGGGCCAGCACTCCCAAGGCCTCGGCGGCCACTATGCAGACTCCTACCTGAAGCGGAAGAGAATTTTCTAAGGCACCAGAGATGCCTGAGAGCCTGTACCAAATCGCTTTTGGGTTTTCTGGTGGTTTTTTGTGTGTGTTTTTAAAAACGTTTTTCTTCTTTCGGTGATAGAAGAATCTCTGAAAGACTTTACTGACCAGCAAGCCG
This sequence comes from Nycticebus coucang, assembly GCF_027406575.1. Lineage (NCBI taxonomy): Eukaryota > Metazoa > Chordata > Mammalia > Primates > Lorisidae > Nycticebus > Nycticebus coucang. Next base: position 64,175,109 of record NC_069782.1, on the reverse strand, counting down.
GAGCCCCAAAAGCCCAAGGAGTGTGAGGGAGTCTGGGGGTCTCACTGCATCTCTGGCCCACTCCTGACACTGAAACCCCACAGCCTTAAGAGAAGGGCCCTGGCCTACTCTCTCTCCTTCTCCTGTTCTACATTTGTGCCCATATCTCCAGGAGTCCCTTCCTGCTTTGTCACTCCTGTATTTTGACCTTTCGAGTGCCTTGGAGGTTTCCCTGGCCTCCTGTGAGGATCAGAGACTGTCCCCTTTTTTAACTTTGACAATTGGCTTTTGTTTCTTTTTTTAGACCATCCAGGACAAACCCCAGCTCTGATTCCTTCAAGGTCTAGCCTCCTTCAAGGTCTGGGCCTCCATTCCACACTTTTTGGTTTGAAACAGCTCAGCCCTTTTCTCTTTTCCCATGTCTGCTACAGGCATGGCTGTCTCTGCCTGCCTGCTCTGTACCTGAGCCCCAGGTCGGTCCCCTGCTCCCTGCCTCAGCCCCTTAGCCTTCTGATGCCTTAAAGCTGGGCCCCAGGCCCTGGCTGGCCAGAGCTTCAGATGCCGAGCTCTGGGAGCTTGACCAAGGACCAAACAGCTCTGGCCTACGTTTTGGGTCTCCCTACGGAGGATCTCCACCCGGGAGATAGTAGAAGGCCAAAGCCTTCCTCTTGGCAAATTAATCCTACCATTCCTGCCCAGGACTAGGTGTAGAGATGGACTTTCTCAGCCAGCTTAAACCAGTTCCCTTGCTGTCTGTGGGAATCAGGTCTGGCACTCATTTCACCGAGCCTCTGCTGTCTGCCCCCTTGTTGAAGATGAGCTACACCCTCCATCCCAGGCCAGATCACTGGAGCTGGCCTCCTTTTGGCCCCATGCCAGAAACTAACAACTCCGTGCAGATAAGCTCTGCACCTGCCCTCTAGCAGGACTTGTCGACCTGTGGTGTCCCTGGGCCTTGTCCCTTTCTGACTGGGCCACCAGCTTCCCTTTCCCTGCCTTCGGGGGGTGGGGCCCCATCCACTCTAGGGGGATGTCCTCTTCCCCAATCTCCCCATACAGACCTTTGCTGAATAAAAGTTTGTAAGTAAATGGTTTTAAAGAAATCAAAGCTGGCTGGTTCTTGGGAGGACAGTGGGCCTGGGTGGGAGGTCTGGGATACCCCCACAGGTTTACGTGTGCCAGACTCTGCCCTGTGCCTTCCCACCCTGGTGGTCCCCGCCTGGGGCGCTTTACCGCCGCCTGCCCCAAGCAAACGTGGGCGCTTATGTTCGCGTAATTACGGGGCCCTATGCGTGCGCGCCTGGCGCAGCACTTACGCAGTCCCTGGGTCACGTGACGTTTGTCATGGCCGCCTCCATGGCTCGAGGAGGCGTGAACGCGAAAGTTCTGCTGCGGGCTCCAAGGGGCATTTGGTGGAGGAGACCTGGGGTCTGTTCGGGGTCCGGGGAGACGGCAACGCTGGCGATAACCAGAAAATTCCGGGAGACAGGTACCTGGGGCGTCCGGGATGAGCAGCGTTAACGCGTCAGACGCCCTCTGCGCGGGGCACGGCCGCTCACCCAACCGTGTTTTCCAGGCTCGCGCCCGACGGGAGAGGTGGAAGCCGGCGTCCCTGAGCGGCCTGGGGACGTGTGAGTGCTGGGTGGTGGGTCAAATTCCCTTTTTCTCTTTCCACAAGGTTTCTCTGGTCCCCGCCTCGCTCTGCAGCTTCGTCCCTAGGTCCCTCTTCTGGCTCTGTCCCTTGTCCGTCAAGCCGCAGCCCCAATCTGCAGACCCTAACCCCTGAGCCTATCATCGAGTTCACCCCTTGTCTATTCCCAGAGTGAATGTGGTGTTTGTTGACCGGTCAGGCCAGCGGATTCCAGTGAGCGGCAAAGTCGGGGACAATGTTCTCCACCTGGCCCAGCGCCACGGGGTGGACCTGGAAGGTAGGAGGCTGGGCACAGGGAATTGAGTAGGGCCTTACCCATTCAGAAACACACAAATTAGGTGTGTGTTTCCACTGCTTAACCCACCTATGGCTTTCCACCAAATACAGACTAAAACTTAAGTTCACACTATAGCCCCATTCCTTGCCTAGCTCTTAATTATTGAGCATTTATTAGAGACTACTAGAACTCCTGCCTTTTGGGAACTTATGGTTCTCTTCTCTCTTCCTCCCTCTATTCTAGCCACACTGGCTTTCTGGATGTTCCTGAAATAGCTAAGCTCATTCCTGCCTCAGGACCTTTGCATTCTCTCTGAATGCTTTCCCAACAAATATTCTGGCTTTGTCTTATCCTTCATATTTCAATGTAAATGTCGTCTCCCTCAGCCCAGCTAAAGCTCCCATCCCCTAGTCATTCTGTATCAGTGTGATGTGATACATAGCCCTTCTCACTGTTTTATTTCCTTGTTTGTCATCTGTCTCCTACTGAGGTCAGAGACCTTGGTTCACACTTACCTGTTTCCTATCATGGTACTTAAAAGTAACAAGTATTAATTGTAATATTTGTTGAGGGAAAGATAATAATAGCAGAATTACTTTAAGCCTGTTAACACATATTAACTGATTGAATCTTCATAACAAATTTATACAGTATGATAGACTGTTATTCCGTTTTATAGGTGAGGAGACCAATCTCCAGGTTAAGTAGACTTGGTCTAAGGTCAAGTAAGTAATAAAACTAGACTTGAAGTCATCCCATTTTAGCCAGTAATCTGTGTTGCTTTTCTTTTTTTAGAATTAAAAAAAGGATTATGTTTATTGAGGGCAAGGGGATGCAAACAATGTAAAAATCAAAAGCTCATCTGGCATTTAATTAACTTTTCCTTCTCTGCTTGATAAATGGGAGTTGGATTTTATTTGTATGTATTCTAAGGGTCCTGATCTGCTCATGAACTCCTTATACAGGGAGAAACTGTGGGACAGATGTTTTAAGCAATCATTTGAGAGAGCACTTTGAAGGGCAGAGTAATTGCTCAGTTCTGTCTACTTCTTTCCCTTCTGCTTCATGTGTACTACAAAATAGTCATTACATGTGATGGTGAGGCCCGCAATTAGGGAAAAGGAGCTCTGGAAGCCCACTTTGCCATCTTGGCACTGGTCCAGGTCCTTCATTATTTTGTCTAAGGCCAGAGGGTCTTTTTGATTTTCCAGAAATCCTGGGAACTCCTCCTCCATGAGCACTCTAGGGCCCTCCTTTGTTAAGTAGCCTTTATCCCTGCCAAATTTGTGAAATGTGAACATCATGGTTTCATGGCGTGCTCCATCCGAGATGGCATTTTGGTGAGGTCTACTGAAGTCTGGGCTGAGAGGCTCTGTGGATGCTAGCTAGCTGTGTTGTGGGGTGGGAAACAGAGCCCTGTGGCCAGCGACTGGGTGTGCAGGGTGGGAGCTCACTATTTTTTTTTTTTTTTTTTTGTAGAGACAGAGTCTCACTTTATCGCCCTCAGTAGACTGCTGTAGCATCACACAGCTCACAGCAACCTCCAACTCCTAGGCTTAAGCAGTTCTCTTGCCTTGGCCTCCCAAGTAGCTGGGACTACAGGTGCCCGCCACAACACCCGGCTATTTTTTTTGTGTGTGTGTGTGATTTTTGGCCGGGGCTGGGTTTGAACCGGCCACCTCCGGCATATGGGACCGGCACCCTACTTCTTGAGCCACAGGTGCTGCCCAAACCAGCTATTTTTTTGTTGCAGCTTGGCCGAGGCTGGGTTTGAACCCACCACCCTCGGCATATGGGGCCGGTGCCCTACTGAGCCACACGCACTACACCTCTTTTTTTTTTTTAAACAGAGTCTCACTTTGTCACCCTAGGGCTATGGCATCATAGCTCACAGCAACCTTAGTCTGTTGGGCTCAAGCAGTTCTCTTGCCTCAGCCTCCCAAGTAGGTAGGACTATAAAAGGCATCCACCACAAAGCCTAGTTTCTGTTTTTAGTAGAGATGGGGTTTTGCTTTTGCTTAGGCTGGTCTCGAACTGAGCACAGGCAATCTACCTGCCTGAGCCTCCCAGAGTGCTAGATTACAGGAATGAGCCACTGCACCCGGCCCTGCACTTCTTTTCTACAAACACTCAGTACCTACCGTGTGTTAAGTAACAATGTATAAAATAGAAGACCTCTATCATTTCACACCACTCTCAGCCTAATAAGGACAATAATTGCATGAATAAACTTGTAATTGCATCTTGGGAAGAGTGGTCTGAAGGAAAATGTACAGTGTTCGTTTGAGGGGGGGTGAATATAATAGGGAGCCTGATTTAATCATTAAAGGGGGGCAAGACCTTTTAGGGGCTCATGGCAGGATTACTCAAGTTCTGTTGTGAAATCCACTGGCCAGCAATCTAAGACAGAGATTGGAACACAAGTTTTAGAAGCGAGAGGCCTGTGTTCAGATTTTGCCTCTGACCAACTATGTGACCCTGAACAAGGTACTTAGCCTCTCTACACCTGTTTCCTCATCTGTAAAATGGGATAATTGAATTCCTGTCTCACTGAGTTGCTGTGAAGATTAAACTGTTTAACAGCATTTAGAACTTTCCACATCGTGGGGCAGCACCTGTGGCTCAGTGAGTAGGGTGCTGGCCCCATACACCAAGGGTGGCAGGTTCAAACCCAGCCCCAGCCAAATTGCAACAACAACAAAAAAACAGCCAGGCATTGTGGTGGGCACCTGTAGTCCCAGCTACTCAGGAGGCTGAGGCAAGAGAATCTCGTAAGCCCAGAAGTTGGAGTTTGCTGTGGGCTGTGATGCCATGACACACTACCGAGGACGATAAAGTGAGACTCTGTCTCTGTTAAAAAGAAAAAAAAAATAACTTGCCACATGGTTAGTGTGAAGTGAATAGTTGGAATGATTGTATTAGACAATCTTAAACTTATGTGATAAGGATGCCGACAGGATGGGAAACAAGGCTGAGGAAGAGACACCCAAGGACTCCTTGGAGTTTCAAGGCCCAGAGAGCTTCTCCTCAGGAAACAGAGAAGGTGGGCAGATTAGTCACAGATTCCTAGCAGTGACATTTCAAGGGAAACTGGGAGGCCTTGCTGGGTCAGGAGGTTGCCTTCCAGATCCCCCATCATTGACTGACAAGTCTGGAAGAGGGTAGATAATTCTGAGTTTAACATCTTGTGCACTTAGAATGGATGATTCTGACATCTACAGTGTGCCATGTTGAGTGCAGAAAGAGGAAGGCAGGTTTATGGGAAACAGGTTGATTTAGAGATTAAATTGCGTCCAAGACTGAAAGAGGGACAGGAGAGTTCTCAAGGACTGAGTGGAAGAGTTTAGATTTTTTTCTTGGTGTGAAAACCCTGTGGAAGATTTTAGGACAGGAGGGACATTATCCTCAAGCATAGATCAGTGATCAGTCAGGATTTGGAAGTGTTTCCAAGGGCAGTGGTCAGCAGAAAACGTCAGGTTGTGTATCTTTCGATCCTAATTCCCTGTCCCTTTCCCCTAGCACACTGGCCTTTCCTCTCTCAGCTCCACTGAAGTCAAGTTCATGCTCATTAACAGTTCTACATATGCAGCCAGCTCCTCAGCCTACTGGGATGTCCCTTTGTAAATCTAGGCTGCTGAGTAAATGACAGGGTGGGTGTGCAGACCCCGGAAGGGAAGATGAGGTATGTGGTGAAACAAGTCTTCTGATGGAGCCCCTCACTTTCTACTACAGGGGCCTGTGAAGCCTCCCTAGCATGTTCCACCTGCCATGTGTATGTGAGCAAGGACCACCTGGACCTTCTGCCGCCTCCTGAGGAGAGGTGAGTCCCTCCCAGCTGCAGCTTTGGTCACCAAGACTCTGGGTTCCAGGAGTCCAGAAATGTACCTGGGCAGCAGGGGAGGGCACCACTTCTCTTCCCCACCTCCAGTTGGTGGAAAGGGAGCTGCCCTTATGACCTCTCCTCCCACCCCCAGGCCATCCATCTCCCTGCCACCTGAGCCAGCCCACTGGCTGTTAACCACTGCCCTGTTACCCCAGGGAAGATGACATGCTGGACATGGCCCCCCTCCTGCAGGAGAATTCCCGGCTGGGCTGCCAGATCATACTGACACCGGAGCTGGAAGGGGCAGAATTTACCCTGCCCAAGATCACCAGGAACTTCTACGTGGATGGCCATGTCCCCAAGCCCCACTGACAAGGAAAGCTGTATGGTCCCATGCTGGCATGGTGCTGAGGGGCTGGACTGAAGGATTAGCCAAACTGCCAGACCCAGCCCAGAGCACTGGAAGGCTGGAGAGAGATGCAGGAAGCCTTCGAAAAGGCCGAAGCCCCTGCTTGGGAGAGATCTCATCGCTATGCCATGCTCTTGTGGGGCTAGGGCCCCTGCTGTGGCGGCTCCCCCAAACCCCTAAGAAACGGGGTGCTAAAAGGGGCAGACTTAAATTGGAGCTGCAATAAACCTGTCTCATAGACTTCCATTATGTCGAGTGTCCTTGGGGGGCAGATGCAACTGCATATGCTGACCTGCCCCTTCTTCCCAGTGATTAGTAATGGGGCCTCCTGTAGAGGAGGCCGCGGAACCCCGATTTTGAGCGTAAAGACCGCTGTGCGAGGCCCCGCCCCTGCCGCTGCGGAGGGATTTGGAGAGATTGAGGCCCCAGCGGGCTGTACAGGTGACCTGAAGAAAGGAGAAGCTGAAGCTGATCATTAGTTGATTCTTGGTGCCCACCCAACTCAGGTGGGGCTTATTGCGCCCTCAACCAGGTGGGGACTCATTCGGTGGGCCTGGTAGGGGCAAGGCAAGCTGGAATTAGGGAGTGGTCTGGGCTGGGTTGTGATGGAGCTGCTGGCGCCACCCTGTCTGGACCTAGAGTTACTGGCAAGATCTGCCCAGCGGAAGCCGAGGACCCCAGGATGCCGTATATTCTGTGGGAGGTGCGTAAGGCCAGGTCCCTTCCCCCACCAGCATACACACCTCCTTCAGACAGTGCACGTGGCTCCGTGGTCCAGGGGTCATGACCTCTGGTTCCTGGGGTTATCCAGGGTCCACAGTATTAGTTACTGGTACTTAACAAAGAAGAGGTTCTGGTCTCGGGTCCTTGGGGTCATCTAGTGTTCAGAGGTCATGCAATTGCATACCTCTGAGGCCGATGTAGACACCACCCAGGGGTCATCCAGGGGTTATGGAGGGTAAACCAATAGTAATGATAAAAATTGTCACCATCATCATCATCATCAAGGGTCCTAGGGTGGTCCTCCCCTGGGTGAGTTACTGGGTGGATGAAATGGTTTAACTGATGCAAGGGTTGAGAACAGTGCCCTGCACTCATGCAGTGGGCATGATGTGTTTGCAATCACTTCGCAATTTTTTTTTTTGTAGTTTTTGGCCAGGGCTGGGGTTGAACCCGCCACCTCCGGCGTATGGGGCTCGGCCCTACTCCTTTGAGCCACAGGCACCGTCCTCACTTTGCAATTCTTTTATTTATTTATTTTTTTTCACTTTGCAATTTTTAAACTTCAACCCAGTGTTAGGAGTGATTCTGAGCCCCAGATAGCCACGTAATCTTCCTGAGAGCACACACTGAAGAGAAGACACAGGTTGCAACCCCCAAACCCAGGAGTTACCTAGGGATTTGGGTGACCCCACTGCCCCTTGCCCCCAAGTCTCTTTGGCCTGCATGCCATGACTCAGTCACTTCCCTGTGCTTCCTCCAAGGGACAGCAGAGGAGCTGGCCCAGCCCCCTCACCAGAACACCCAAGCCCTAGGCCCCTGCTGGGAGCCAATATCTCTGGGGACTTTGGGCCCCGGGTCTCTGGACAGGGATTCCAAAAGTATGCAGACCCAGACCAGCCGGAAGCACCACAGCCTGGAGACCCCAGGGACTCACCTGGCCCCAACTCGGAGAAGACCCCGGAAGCAGCCAAACCCTTGCCAGGGCTCTGAGAAAGTGGACCCCGGGTTTGAGGGGGTGACTCTGAAGTTTCAGATAAAGCCAGATTCCAGCCTGCAGATCACCCCCACATACAGGTAGGGGCTGACCAAGGCCAGGTTGCCCTTTATACAAGTAACAAGGAGAATGAACACAGGTGGTAGGCAGAATGCCTTGGGACAGGTGCTCATGGGCTTCCACACTAGCCCTACATTACAGATGGCCCAGTCTCTGATGAACTGAGACCTCAGACTGGTACCATCCAGTCCTGCCACCCCTGAGGTGTCACCTTCCAGTGTGAGAACTGGTCTCCTCTTTAGGAGTCTGCCCTGACCCTACCAAGGGCTGCTGTTAACTTATCCCAGTAATGATAAAAGTAATGGCAACAATAGCAGTAAGCGCTAACAGGCAGCATTTGATGTATTGATGTATTTAGGCTCACTGAAGCCTTGGGAAGCCCATTTTATAGGAAACTAAGGCAGAGAGAGGGAAATAGCTTGCCCAGGGTCACACAGCAAGAACATGGGAGAACTGGGATTTTTGGTTTGGGTTTTTTGTTTTTTTTTGTTTTTTTGAGGAAGAACCTCGCTATGGTGCTCAGGCTGGGCTCAAAGTCCAGCAATCCTCTTAGCCTCCCAAAGTGTCAGATAACAGGCCAAGAATTGAGATTTGAACCTGGCAGGCTGGTCCCAGGCTTACTAGCTGTTAAAATAATATTAATTATTATTATTGTAATGAGTGAGGGGCAAAGTCAGGCCTTTCAGACATCAGATTCTTCCTCGGGAGGTGCCTGATTTATTTTTTTTTTGCAGTTTTGGCCAGGGCTGGGTTTGAACCCGCCACCTCTGGCATATGGGGCCAGCGCCCTACCCCTTTGAGCCACAGGCGCCGCCCAAGGTGCCTGATTTCTTGATAGTAGATCTTCATTTTGGGTGGTTATCAAGGACAAGATACAGATCCCTAATGCTAATTATTTGTCTAATGCCCCCAGCTTGGCCTGTAGCATCCGTTCTCACAGACCTCCTGCATGCCCTACTGGGGTCCCAGAGGCCCACCCTGAAGGCAGCGAGGCCCTGGGTGAGTCCTGAAGACTTGTCAGCTATAAATATTTAGGGGGGCTGATTTTCTGTCTTGCTTACCTTCTTCCCTGCCTCCCTTCTCCATCCCACTTCCCCATTTAGACCTGTCCACACAAGGAGTCGCAGTGTCCCTCTTCACTTGGGCTGAGTCACCCCCACCCCCAGCTTCCTTCTCTGCTGAGCTTTGCCATCTGTTTCCTTTCCTGGTTTCTACCCTGTCTTAGATCTGACAACAGTCAGGGCTGGCCCAGAGCCAGGTAGGGCCTTCATACAGACCCCTTGCAAAATACCTCCCCAAGTGCCAGGCTTCGTGGACTCAACATTTGACCTCTAACCCCTGCTCTTTGATACCTGACCCTTCAGGGCCTCGGCGCTGTGCATCTTGCAGGACCCACAGGACTCCCCTCTGGAGAGATGCTGAAGATGGGACACCTCTCTGTAATGCCTGTGGTATCAGGTCCTCAGAATGGACAAGGGAATTGGGGTGGGGGTCCCCAAGTCAGTCCATGCTTAGCTGGCATGAGGTATATTGGGAAAGCAAAACACTCACCTCTTGGGGAAAGTGGTTTCCTTGCAGCAGTTTCTGGGCCTCTGCTGCATCCTGAAGAGTGGTTTCTTGTACCCCTCACCTCAGGTACAAGAAATACGGCATTCGCTGCTCCAACTGCTGGCTGGTGCCCAGGAAAAGTGTTCAGCCCAGGAAGTTATGTGGCAGATGTGGAGTGACCCTGGGCCCTCACCATAGCCCAGCTTATGAAGGTTAAGTCCTTCAGCCAGCTGAGCCAGTTCTGCCTCAGTTTCACCAGAGGGAGAATGGACAGAAGGTCTTCTAGGAAGAGTGACAGCCTGCCACTGACATAGTGGCCTATGTCTGCCTTCAAGGATCCTGAGGGGAAGACCCAGGCTGCAGGCCTCTGAGCCTGTCTCAGCAGGTCACCCATTCCCTACTTGGTTCCTTCACCAGTCAGGTTGGGCTGAGCCTCCTCAGGACACCCTCAGTAGTGATAAACATATTGTGAATAGCAAGAACAATAAAACAGAGTTACTGAGAAAGAGTGGTGTGATTTGGGGATCCCACCTCTTGTGCCACTCCAGCTTGGAAACTGGGGTGGGCGATTTTTCCTTCCATGCTGAGCCAAAAGCTTCAGAGAGGTGGGCCATCGGCAGGTGGGACACACAGTCCTTCAGTGCAAACTTCAAGGGAGGGAGGAGGGAGAAGTCAGAATGGCTGGGATGAAACAAGGACAGGAAAGGTTCCTGCTATGGGCATTAGTGAGCCACAAAGCCAGTGAGACTTGCTTGGTCACATATCCCCATCAGACCCTTTTTGTCTCTCCCAGGTGGCCCTGGAGTCTAACCATCAGATCCCTGAATCATTTGGTCTCACCCTTCCTCCTCTGTAACACCCTCCCTCCACATCTCCCCATGGCTGCCACCTTCTTGTCACTTGGGCATCACCTCTTCAGAGAAGCCTTCTTGATGACCCAGCCTAAAACAGACACCCTCTCTTACCCTATGTCAGCTCCTTGCTAGTCTTCTCCCTCTTAGCGATTCTCTTGCCTCAGTCTCTCAAGTAGCTGGGACTGGGCACCTGCCACAATGCCCAGCTATTTGTTGTTGTCGTTGTTTAGCAGGCCCTGTCTGGGTTCAAACCCACCAGCCCTGGTGCATGTGGCCAGCCCCCTAACCACTGAGCTATGGCGTGAGCCTCCCTCTTAGAGCCATTTTATTTTTTTTTCTTTCTTTTTTTTAAGAGATAGGATCTTATCCAGCCTTGTCTCATCCTCCTGATCTCATACAATCCTCCCACCTCAGCTTTCTGAGTAGCTGAAACTACAGGTACATGCCACCATGTCTGCCTCAGAACATACCAGAATTTTTCTTTTCTTTTTTTTTTTTTTGTTTTTTGGCCGGTGCTGGGCCTGAACCCGCCACCTCCGGCATATGGGACCGGCACCCTACCCCTTGAGCCACAGGCGCCACCCATACCAGAATTTTTCAATTCTTGGTCTGGCCCATCTCCCCCAATGGAGCATAACTTCTCAGGTTTGAGTTGCCACATCTGTGTTCTTGATCGTGATAGGTCTCTCGAGTGCCCAGGGCATACACCTTCAATACATGAAAATTTCAAATCATGTATTTACAAAATCAAGGCTGCTTTTACTTATTTATTCAACATGTATTGAGCAACTATGTATGCCAGGCTCCTATGGGGATACTCAGCAGTGAATAAAACAGAGATATCTGTTCCAGTGTGGCTGATGTTCTAGGAGGACAGTAAAATGTTGAGTAAGTTATGATCTCCATCCTGAGCAAGAGTGAGATATCATCTCTACAAAAAATAGAAAAATTGGCTGGGCATGGTGGCAGGTGCCTGTACTTTCAGCTTCTCAGGAGGCTGAGACAGGAGGATCACTTAAGCCCAGGAGTTTGATGCTGCAATGAGTGAGCTATGCTGACACCACTGCACTCTAGCCTGGACAACGGACCAAGACCCTGTCTCTCCCTGCCTCTAAAGAAAAGGTTGGGTGGCTTGGGAGGCTACCTTAAGCCCCTTAATTATGGGGGTCAGGCAAGGCCTTCCCAAGGGGGTGACATTGCATGGAGGGAGACCCAAGGATTAGGAACTAGCTCTGGGACTATTGGAGGTAAAAACATGCCAGACAGAAGGAAGAACGAAAGCAAAGACCCTGTAGCAAGCAGGTTTTTTGTGGGCTTCCAGAAATCTCAAGGAGGCCAGAGGGAGTGGAGAAAGATGATTAAGGAGGTGACTGGGGCTGTTTCTTGCTGTGTCTTTTGTACCTGGCACCTGGCACCAAGCCCTGGCTTACCCTCTTGTGCTATTTCCTCATTGTCTCATGTATGCTCATTCAATGTCTGCATAGGATAGCCAGAGGCACTCAGCAGTCCAGGCCAGCTTCCTTCTCCCAGGCTCTTGTGTTTTTGCCTTTGAGGGAGGCTGCAGGGATGGGGATGAGGCCCAGCTGTTCTGCCTTATGCTATGGAGAATGAGCAGGGTGGTGATATGCAGTGGAGGCTGCAGCTGATGCCCTGTATTTTCTGTTCTGAATAATGATGGACCCAGTGGAAAGGCATGTGGGGGTAAACTGAGGCACTGTGGATGGGCACAGAATGGAGGCAGCATTCAGGATTGGGGTAGGGTGCACCCTCTAGCAGGAGAGACATTCTGAGGGCTGATACTCCTAATTGCAGTTACTGCCTTCCTGGCAAGATCTCAGCACAGGAGTGTGGTGGAAGGGGGCCACCCATCCTGGCAAGGTGGCTTAGCTTTGGCTTTGTCCTTACCTATAACCAGGCATGGAGGAAGCACCTAGCTCCTACCTCCAAGAATTAGAAGGATCAGAGGATAGTGCTGGGTGGAAGAGATAAGCACTGGGAGGAGAAGGAAAGGGTATGGTCCCCATCCCTGCCCAAGGCCCAGAAAGAGAGACAGGGCACTGAAATAGGACAACCTCCATTTCATACCACTAAAAGATGACTTGGATTATACTTAACACATACATAGTATGCTGTCAAAGTTAACAACAAAAAGGATTTTTGAATGCAGAGTGAAGTCGAGATTGTCTCACTTGGCAGAAACAGAAGCAGACCCCCCAGAGTCCTTTGTAAAAACTTTATTGGGTACTAGGTAGAAAATGGGGGTGATGCCCCTGTAGTTAAACAAACAAATAAATAAAGCAATAAATAACCCCCCGTGAGTGTCTGGGGAATGTCTCCCAGCCTGAAAGGAGAGGGAACTGGGCTCACGTGGAGGTCAGCTGGATGGCAAAGACCTCACACCCTGCAGGTGACTCAGCAGTGTCCCCCTCCTCGGGTTCACCTTCTGCACCAGAGGTCCCTCCGGCACCGCCGCCTGCGCCATTGAGACACACAGCCTCGCCGGAGCTCTCAGCCTCCTGCACATTGTACTCGCCCTTCTTGCAGGCGGTGGAATGCACATAGAAGGCCAGGCCAGCCCCTGCAGCCAGAAGCGCCGCGCCCCCTGCTGCTCCGCCCACGGCGACCCACAGCCATGGACCTAAGGGGTGGAGATCCTCACGGAGGGTAGCCAAGGGGGTAGCTCCCTCAATCCCCACCACAGCTGTCCCCTCCCCACAGGCAAGAAATCAGTACTCATGCCCCAAGGAAACCACAAGGAGAGACCCACTTAATAAGGCTACTTCCAGCACCACTGCCACCTCACACCTAATTTACACCACATCTCAGCCCCATGGGCATATAAGCCTGTGACCAGCCAGCCCCTTGGTGACAGGCCACAGGCAATTCCCCCTACCCTCAAAGGGATGAGGATCACAAAGATCCCAGCCTAGAAGCTCTGGGAAGTAGTAGGAGGAGATGTAGACGTCCCTCATGGTCTTCTGTCCTTGACAGCCCTCCAACACTTCTTCAGCCCCCCCTTCCCACCCCACCCATGACACAGTGGAGAGTAGTAACCCATCCCTAGTTATTAAGACCCTCCCCACGCCCGGACAACTCTGAAGGGTCTTTCCCCTTGAGTTTCAGCTCCCACCCCCAATCTGTCATCAACAGCCACACCCAGTCAAATCCCTTGACTTCTACTCTGGCCCACTTTGGTCTCAACTATGGGGACTGAGAGGGAGGCAGAAACAAGGTCAGGAGCCCCAAGCCTGGGTCAGGCCCTCCTGCAGATCCCTCACCCAGACCCCTGCTGCCACTTACCGGCCACGTGCACTGTGATGCGACGCGCATGGCGCCCATGGGCGTTGGTGGCTGCGCACTCATACTCGCCCCCATGGCTGCCCATGGCCCCCGCCACGCTCAGCGTGCTGTTGTTGCTTGACAGGCCGATGTTGAGGGCCCCGGGGGGCGCACGCCAGCTGATCTGCGCTGGAGGCCAAGCCTCCGCCCGGCAGGTCAGTGTGAAGTTTCCACCTGGCTTCACACCTCCAGGAGGCCAGGCAGCCAGTTCTGCCACCACCGGTCGGTCTGCAGGGGGACAGGTGGTGAAGGGGTTTTATTCATTTTATTTTATGTATTTTTTAATTTTTTAATTTTATTTTATTTTAATTTTTTTTTTGTAGAGACAGAGTCTCACTTTACCACCCTCTGTAGAGTGCCATGATGTCACACAACTCACAACAACCTCCAGCTCCCGGGCTTATGCGATTCTTTTGCCTCAGCCTCCTGAGCAGCTAGGACCACAGGTGCCCGCCACAACACTTGGCTATTTTTTTGTTGCAGTTTGGCCAGGGCTGGTCTCGAACCCGCCACCCTTAGTATATGGGGCCAGCGCCCCCCTCACTGAGCCACAGGCGCTGCCCTATCTTTTATTTTTTGAGACAGAGTCTCACTATTTCACCCTTGGTTAGAGTGATACGGCATCACAGCTCACAGCAACCTCAAACTCTTGGGCTTAAGCAATTCTCTTGCCTCAGCCTCCCAAGCAGCCAGGGCTACAGGTGCCCGCCACAACCCCTGGCCATCTTTTTGTTGCAGTTGTCATTGTTAATTAGCAGGCCCGGGCCGTTTTTTAATCCACCAGCCCCAGGTGTATGTGCCTGGCGCCCTAACCACTGAGCTACAGGTGCCAAACCATTTATTTATTTATTTTTGAGACAGAATCTTATTTTGTCATCCTTGGTAGAGTGCCACGGTGTCATAGCTCACAGCAACCTCAAACTCTTGGGCTTAAGTGATTCTGTTGCCTCAGCCTCTTGAGTAGCTGGGACTACAGGCACCCACCACAGAGGAGGTCTCGCTCTTGCTCAGGCTGGTCTCCAACCTGTGAGCTCAGGGCAATCCATCCGCCGCAGCTTCTCAGAGTATTAAGATTATAGCCGTGAGCCACGGCTCCTGGACATGAAAGGGGTTTTAGCACCAGACCAGCGGTGATCAGGGGCCCTTGTCCAGGTTACTGCAGAAGTCTGAGACTACCTGTCCTCTAATGGGCAGGCGAGGATTCTGCTTCTCATCAGCGCCCTCTGCCCCCACTACAGGCTGTTGTAACAAGTAAAATTCTGTCCCCTTCTTCACCGAATGGAAGGAACTGGAGCCCCAGGCCAGTGTTCTTCTGATCCAGGATTTGGGGCCTGTGGCCTGTTCATTACCCAAAGGCTTAGGCCACGATTCTTTGTTTCCTAGGGGTCTCCCACAGCTGCAGGTCACTTTTTTTTTTTTGCTGTTTTTGGCCAGGGCTGGGTTTGAACCTGCCGCTTCCAGCATATGGGGGGCGCACGCTACTCCAGCATATGGAGTAGCACCCTACTCCCTTGAGCCACAGGCGCCGCCCGCTGCAGGTCACTTTTCCAGGAAATGTACCCTTCCATTCCATGCTGCCTTCACTCACATTCCACCCCCACAGTGATGGTGCGGGAGTCCGTGCCATGTGCATTGGTGGCCACGCAGTGATAGGTGCCCGCGTCTTCTCGGGACACGCGCTGCCGCTCAGGCCAGGGTACACCCTCCCGGTAGCAGCGCACCCCTGGGTAGGGGTGACCCCGGGCATCGCAGGCCAACGTGGTAGCCTCAGCCCCTTCCAGCCACGTCTGGTGACTTGGGCATGTGGACTCATCCATCTGTGGCGGTGCTGCAAAACAGCCATGGGGGTGTCATGCAGACACGGGAACCGTGGGCCACCCCTATGCCCCACCCACCTGGGCTCCAGCTCACACTCCGCGCTCACGATGACTGTTTTGACCATGGAGCCATGACGATTGGTAGCATTGCAGATGTAGACACCGGGTGCCATATCACTAGGGGTGCCAGGGGCTCTGAGATCTGGGGGTGCCAGGGGCAGCAGGACCCCCTCACTGGCTCCTCCAGAGCCGATGCATTCCACATTTGGTTCTGGCTTTCCATCGACCTCACAAGAAAACAGTTGTCCAGATCCTTCCACCCACGTCCAATTGCTGGGACAACTTAGTTCTTCAAAATTGGGGCCATCTGGGGAGTAGGATTGCAGAGGTTCACACAGGGGACAGGAAACCCAGCTGAGGTTTTCCCAAAAGACTCTGGGCTGCCCCTACTCACATTCCACTGTGACAACCACATTTTTAGTGGCAGAGCCTTGAGGATTGGTGGCTTCACAGTGGTAGGTGCCCGCATGCTTCCGGGCCACACGCAGCAGCCCCTTAGTGACCACCCCAGCCTCCTCAGAACGCACACAGCTCACGTTTGGTGGTGGGACCCCGTGCGCCACACAGCTCAGTGAGGCCTCTGTTCCCTCCAGCCAGGTAATGCTCTCTGGGCAGCCCACACTGTCCAGCGCTGGTGCATCTGTAGTGGGGAGTGTGTGTTGTTGGTTTGGGGGTTTGGGCACCAGTCTATTGTCCCTAGACTCTCTTTCATGTCCCAGGGCTGCCACCAAAGCTATGGCCTACACAGGGACTCCAATCAAAGGGGGTGTTGTGCTAGTCTCCCCCAGCACTCTCTCTGGGGGCTCTATGAGCCTTAGAGAGCATCTTTTTCTGATTACCATAATGTTCCTAGGGGCTTTCCCCAGGTTGGCCTACAAATTGTTAGACTGCCTGGACAGCCCACCTTTGCAAGACTCCACTGAAATGTCACACCTCATTATGGACAGGCTAATTCCACACACACCCACTTCTCCAAGATCCTTTCCCCAACTTCAATGACTAGCTTCTTCCCATTTCCAAAATCCTGCCCAAAGGCACATCTCATACTATAGGTCAGACATCCCCAAACCCTGAACTAGACAGGGATTAGTTTCTCTAGATGCTCCCTGCACACCACCACTCACATTCCACCGTCAGCGTCACGTCTTTAACCGCCTCGCCCTGGACATTGGTTGCTGTGCAGCGGTAATTGCCTGCAAGCGCGCGGGTGATAGGACCCAGTAGCCCCAACGCCAGCACGGCCCCACCATCTGGCCGGGCGCAGTGCACGGAAGGCTCTGGGTTTCCGCGGGCCTCGCAGTGCAGCGTCTGCTCTGGGCCCTCGGGCCACGTCCAGCTCCTGGGACAGTCTGAATCATCCAGCCGAGGGGCATCTGCAGGCAGGGGCGTGAGATACAAAGAGGCTGTAAGGGGACCGTAAGGCATGGCCCTGCCTCGACGACATGGTCAGAGACCCATGTAGGTCCTTGGAGATCATGAAGAGGAAGGCGAGGGGTTAATACCAACTCACACAGGACGCGAAGCTCAGCGCTCTGGTTCTTGCTCAGGATCTCCCCGTCCACCTCGAGGGTGGCGTCGCAGAAAAAGCCGCGCCTGTCGTCGTTTTCAGTGGCGTTCAGTTGTAGCTGGGTGGGCTGCCCCGGGACCGCTGCTGGAATTCCCTCCAGTGTGACCAGGGCTTGGGCTCCAGCTGCGCAGGTTACTGTCACCGTCTGCCCCTCCGGGACGCTGGATTCGCTCAGGGTCAGGAGGGGCGGGGGGAAGCCTAGAGGCGGAGCACTGGCTGGAGTCCACTGACCACGCCCCTCCCTCCAGTCAAGGACTGCCCCTTAGTTGTAGCGCCCCTCCTCTCAGGATCCGCCTCTCCAGCTCTTTTGTGTCTGGCCTCCAGCTGCCTCTCCCCTTTGGGACTCTTGGGCTACTCCTGTTCCGGAATTGACGTCCTACCCACCCTTCGCCCCGCGTTCGCGTTCTTCTTCCCCCACTCCCGAGCTGCGAATGAACTCATCCCTAACCCCAAGTTCCTCTCCCCCTGCTCCTTCTTACTGTAAATGGTCAGGTTCTTCCAGGTCTCGCGGCTTTCGCCCCCCAGGGTCACATTACAGACCAGCTGCTTGGCACCCTCCTGCTCTGCGCTGGCTGTGGCTGTGGCAGTGGCTATGAGTGTGTCCCCTTCTGGGGTGACATCGGGACTCAGCCTTTGGTCCCCCAGCGCCAGATAGACCCTGGCCTCTGAAGCCGGAAACAGGCCGTCCAGGGTGCAGCGCACGGGCTTTTCAGAACCTACTTCCAAGAGCCGGGGAGCAGCGAGGCGCGGGGTGTTCGGAGACAAGGCTAGGGGTCAAAGCACCGAGCTTGAACGAACAACTTATGTACTGAGCACTCAATACGTACAAAGCGCTTTATATGCACTATTTTATGGTATTATAACCCTCAAGGCATAGAGTTAGAAACAACTCGGTGAGTGTAGAAGTAAGGATTAGAATTCAGACGCATCTGTCTCTAAACATTTTTTCTTGCCTGCCCGATTCTACTTGGTTCCCATCTCCACCCCACTCACCAAAGGTTCGGAGCTCTCTGGGGGCCGAGCTGTTTTCAAACAGTCCCAGGCCATGAGGCCGGAGGTCTAGCTCAGCATGGCAGGAGAAATTGGCCCTATGATCCTCCCTCCGAGCCAGTACGGTGGCTGTGAGCACTGCGCCCCGCGCTCCGGGTGGCTCGCCCGCAAAGCTGCGGCGGATCAGCTCCTGGGTGCCTCGCAGCAGGGTCAGCGTGAGGCTCCCACGGGGCCCGGCACCGGGGACCCTACAGCTTAGGGTGAAGTTCTCGTCCACCGGCTGCCACGCAGGCAGCGGCACCAGCTCTACGCGATCCGGCCGCTCTGCAAAGGAGGAACGGCAGCTGTTGGAACATCGGGGCTTAGGGGGTACTTGGCGTGGAACCCAAGGGAGCCTGGGACAAGACGGAAGTCTGGGGATTCGGGGTGGGGGTCTAAAAGGGAGGACCCCAGGACTCAGGGGGCGGGGCCTGGAAAAGAGGAAAAGTAGTGGAGTACGCGCGTGGCCAACCTAGAACTCACGGAAAGTGCGAATGAGCCCACGCGCCAGTAGTGTGCGCCGCGCACAGCGGAAGAAGCAGACCGGCTGGGTCTCTGGCTCGCGGATGTCCACCAGCTGCCGCGCCAACCAGCGCAAACCCCTCTGCGTCCCGTTTCGGCGCAGCGAGGTCTCCAGGCCACCGCGTTCCGGCCGAGGGCAGTTAGTGCTACAATTCAGCCACAGGGAGCCCCCGCGCTCCACGAGCGCCACGCGGGGCTGCAGGTCTGCCCAGAAGGGGTCCTGCGCGACCGCTGCCCAGGGAAACCAGGGCTCAGTTTGGGGAGACAATTCCCTGAGATTTTAGCGCTCTTATGTCGAGTCAAGGGTTTCAGGGACGAGCAGAGGCCACAGCCAGGAAAGAACCCAGGAATCCTGGCCCAGGGCTCAGGTCGGAGGGGGGCGCTCCCAGAGTCTAAATCTTGAGGGTGTCTCTGGCATGTAGCTGCAGAGAGCCCTAGTCTCCAAGGCGCCGATGAAGCGGTAGGAAAGTATGAAGGAAGTAGGGAGACGAGAGGAAAGATGGGGTCTTTGATGCACAGAGCATTGCTTTGTGCATCAGAGAGAAGGGGACCCCCGGGGTGGGGGAGGAGGAACAAACTGGTTCTTAGTGTCCTGGCAGATTGCCGGGAGAGGAGGAGACTGAGATTGGGCGATGGCAAAGAGAGATGAAACTGGGTGAAAGATAAGAAAAGATCCTAAATTGGGGCGAGAAACATGGAAAGAGGACGAGGGGCTGTGCTCGCGGAAAGAACCGCGGGAACGGCAGAGGGACCCGGTTGCCACGGCTCCGGGTGGAGCGGGAACAGCGCCTCTGAGTCACGGTAGTTGGAGATCGAGTCTTTGCGGACCGCGAGTGGAGAAGATGCCAATCCGTGAACCATGGTTCACGGTAGAGCGTGAAGAGGTACGAGGGGGAGAGGACATGAGAGCCACGGGGTCTCCAGGGCGCGGAGTTGGGTGCGGAAGAGCGCCCAAGATCTCCAAAGGGGTAGGGGTGAGCAAGGAGTCAGGAAGCTGGGTCTCCATGTGTGTTGGTGGGAGGGGAGAGGGGAGAAGACCCGGCTGGTGGTGAGGGCAGAAGCGTGGGAGCGTGGCGAGGGCGGAGCCGGGAGGGGCTTAGGGCCACCACCCAGGTCCGGGAACTCCGCCCCCGCCCCCGCCCTGTCCACCCCAAGCCCAGGAGGACTCTTACCTGAGAGGCCGAGGAGCCCCAGGCTCAGGGCAGCCAAGAGGCCGGGTAGCGCCCGGCGCAACCCTGGGGAAGGCTCTGACATCGCCGCGGTGGGGAAAGCGCAGTAGACGAGGGGAGCGCGAGCCAGGAGCTGGGCTAGAGGACTGCGCTGCGCGACGCGGCGGGTGGGGTGTGGGGGAGGCAGAGTTGCGCTCTGGGATTGGTTTAACGTTGGTAACTTGGTTTCCAAGGTGGGGGCGGCAGCAGAGGCGGCGGAGGGGAAAGCCGGAGGCGAGCGTGCGCTAAGCTCCAGGCCTTGGAGAAGGCAAGCTGGCTGGAGAGAGCGATCCCCAGGGTTTACGTGGAGGCCGGCCTGATTTCCCAGAGCCTTCTGGGGGCGACCACGCTTTCCAGCGTCATCCCGGGCAGCGACTCGGAGATGGGGGATGCTGGTTTGCCCTCCTCAAACCCCCTTCCCAGCCCTGCCTCTGGTGCTATGATAATGAGTTGGACCCCGAGCTCCGCCCCCATAGTTAGATTCGCCCATCAGAGCCCCTTAGGGTAGAGATTGATGTGAGGGCTAGAAGAGGTTTGGGAAGCACAGAATGGAGAAAGGACAGTTCTAGCAGAGAGCGTGGAGATGCTTTTTCTTTTTCTTGCAGTTTTTGGCCGGGGCCGGGTTTGAACCCGCCCCCTCAGGTATATGGGGCCAGCGCCCCACTCCTTTGAGCCACAGGCACCGCCCATGGTGATGCTCTTTTTGACCCCTCAGAGCCACACTCCTAAATGCTCGGCCCCAGCACACGACAGATGGGGGTAGGACGAAAGTGCCAGCGAGTCGGCAACAGGGTTGCGTGCGCGCCGCTTTCACGGGCGTCTAAATCAGAATCCGCTCGGCTCCGGGTCTATTTACCCAGAGTGCAGCGGGCACATGCCCACTCGGCGTGTGTGAGCGCGAATCGGTCTTCTGCGCGGTGGGCAGGGCCCAGGATAGCACCCGCTCTGCTAAGCATGGGTGTGGGTATGGGCCCGGATTCTGCCTCCATACCAGACCAAAAGATAGATTGTGACGCTTTTAACCCCACAGCCGGACCCCCAAGCCTTGACACCAGCTGCCTGTTCCCTCCTGGTCGGATGACTACTCGAACACCTTGCCAGGATGTTAGTCTGTGGCATTCCATGTGGACCATCTGAATACCCCTTCCCCACTGTCACTATATGGACATTTCTTTGACAAATTCATGTCCCTCTATATGTCCATGTGACCCATACGTGTGGTCTCACCCTCAGTGTTACTGGTGAGCTATGAGGGATGAGTTCTCGCTCCACAGTTGAGTTGATCTACCAGAAAGCCCAAGGTCTAACCTGGAGGTGGGATTAGAAAGGGAAACTTGGGGGTGGTGCCTGTGGCTCAGTGAGTAGGGCGTTGGCCCCATATACCGAGGGTGGCGGGTTCGAACCCGGCCCTCGGCCAAACTGCAACAAAAAGAATAGCCGGGAGTTGTGGCCGGCGCCTGTAGTCCCAGCTACTCGGGAGGCTGAGGCAATAGAATCGCCTAAGTCCAAGAGCTGGAGTTTGCTGTGAGCTGTGACATCACTCTACCAAGGGCAATAAAGTGAGACTCTATCTAAAAAAAAAAAAAGAAGAAGAAGAAGAAGAAGAAAGAAAGAAAGAAGGAAGGAAAGAAGGAAAAGAAAGAAAAAGAAACTTAATCCAATCAGAGCTGCGGCGTGATAGCGGCGGAGCCAATCAGAAAAAGCCATACCTAGAACCAGGCCTCCCCTGTCCTGCTCCCTTACCCGCTCCTCGCCCATGCTTAGCCTGTCTGCACCGCTTGGATAATATCAGCAGGAGAGGTTTTTACTACCAGCTGGGAATTCAGAGGGACTGGTAATTGGGGATTACAGGTGGGCCCTGAGTGGAGACTTTTTGGGCTGCAGAAAGGCTAGCTGGCGGCGCCTGTGGCTCAGTGAGTAGGGCGCTGGCCCCATATGCCGAGGGTGGCGGGTTCAAACCCGGCCCTGGCCAAACTGCAACAAAAAAATAGCGGGGCATTGTGGCAGGCGCCTGTAGTCCCAGCTACTCGGGAGGCTAAGGCAAGAGAATGGCCTAAGCCCAGGAGTTGGAAGTTGCTGTGAGCGGTGACGCCACGGCATGCTACCGAGGGCAATAAGGTGAGACTCTGTCTCTACAAAGAAAAAAAAAAAAAAAAAAGAAAAGATGGGGGCAGCACCTGTGGCTGAAGGAGTCGGGCACTGGCCCCATATACTGGAGGTGGCAGGTTCAAACCCAGCCCTGGGCCCCCCCCAAAAGAAAGAAAAGGCTAGCTGAGGAAGGCTTTATTGATCCGGAGTTTTTCCCACATTGTTCCAGATTCCTTTTTTCTATGTCCGAGACTGCATCACCAGGCACTTGCGCAGGTAGGTAGCCCCCACGATGAGAAGGATCCCCACAAGGGCTGCGAAGGAAGTGGAGGCCAACGCTTTGGATGCAGGGCTCCAAGCTGGGAGCAGGAGGTGATAATTAGGAATGGAGCACGTGGAGGCCTGCTGACGCGTGGAGCTCAGGCTCCGTAGTCTATCTTTGCGCCTTCCTGGGGTCATAATTCTGTCTCCTCCCTTCCCAAGTCCCTGGGATCACAAGAGTGCCTCACCGAGCGTCAGCATAATGGGTGCTGAGCTGCTGCACACCACCAGGCCATCAAGATTGAGGCAGGCGAGGCAGGTCACCGGCTGCCCGAAGTCGCGGGGTCCAGCGGGAAATGCGTGGATCAGCGTCACATTGGCTGGATCCAGACGAGTGAAGCGCTCCAGGCTTTCAGAATAGATGACCCGGACGCCGCACTTCAGGGTCACCACCAAGAAACCCACAGGGAACACGCGTGTCACGTGACAGCGCAGAGTATACTTGCCACCATCTAAGACCGGAGGCTCCATAGTCACGCTGTGCGGTGCTTCTAAGGCAAGAGGGAGCTGGTGAGCAAAGTCCGCGGGCGCCCCCTCGACCGACTGTCAACCCGCTCCTCCAGACCCTTCCTCTCTCCCCAGCGGGGCCCCAACCCGCGTTCCTCACTGTAGGTGGTTATCCTGGCGGTGGCCCCGCGCGTTTCTCCTAAGCAGGTGACGAAGCAGCGCACGTCGGAGATCCAGGTCCTCACGTCGAGTAGCTGGTAAGATATCCAAGCCGGTCCACTGAACGTCTTTCCCCGCCGCAGATGGGTGTAGAGACTGGAATTCTGTGGCAGGGGACAGCTGCTGCTGCAGTTGAACCACACTGAGCCCCCCGGCGGCACCGCCACGGACTCCGGACTTATGCGCACCCAGAATGGCGCTGAGGTCCTGAAGGGTGCAGGAGGGTTGTACCTGAGGCTTTGTTCCCGCTTCACCGGGCGCCCCAGTACACTCTCGTTTCCCCAGTATGCAGTTGCCAACAAGAGCAACAGCGACAGGGGGAACACAGACCCCATAGCAAAGAGTCCTGACTGAGGGGGCCCACTCCGGAGAGCCAGGGCTGGCTCTGGAGATAAGGAGGCCTAGGGCACTGCCTCCTCAACCCTGCCCAAGAGAGAAGGGAGGCCCCTAGAGGGCCCTTAAACCCTGAAAAAGATACTCCCTTCCCCCCTTTGTGAGAATGGGATTCCAGACCCCATTGTAAGCCAAATACCATTGCCTTTTCTGGAGAGGAGCCTTTACTTTTTTTTTTTTTTGTAGAGACAGAGTCTCACTTTACCGCCCTTGGTAGAGTGCCATGACATCACATGGCTCACAGCAACCTCCAAGCTTTGGGGCTTACATGATTCTCTTGCCTCAGCCTCCTGAGCAGCTGGGACTACAGGCGCCCACCACAACGCCAGGCTATTTTTTGGTTGCAGTTTGGCCGAGGCCGGGTTTGAACCCACTACCCTTGGTATATGGGGCCGGCACCCTACTCACTGAGCCACAGGCGCCACCTGAGGAGCCTTTACTTTTTGCTAGAGTCATACAAAGCTCCAGATTTGGACCAGAACCTCAGGGTTGGTCCTTGTACCCACATCCTTTTTTTAAGGGAGGAGTGAGAGGTTAGGGCTGTGGCACAGCTGCTTAGAAATAACTCTGACTGGACATGACACCTCCCATGAATTCACACAAGTTTGAGGCAGATATAAAAGCTTTATTAGCACAAAGGTGGGGGTGTCTTCTAGAGGTGGGAAGGGTCCATCAAGGCTTTGGCCCCTCTCCCTACTGCTTGGAGGGCCCAGATCATTTTAGGAATTGGAGCTACACAGTATTCTGTTCGCTGAGATGGAAACAGGCAGGACAAGGAGGCACGCAGGGGTTGGACCTAGTTTCATGGGACTCTATGGTTTAGTTGTCAAGGAATATACGCCCATGTTTGGACATAGACATTGAGTGTCACTAGCAGAGATGCAAGTGGGTGGGAAGGTGGCTAACAAAGGTCAGTGCCAGTGTTGGGACTGGGGGGTTGTAAGGACTCACTGGTGGTCCCTGAGCATGTAAGCATTGCTAGTTCTTACAGTGCTTTGTGCCAGAAAGAAAACTCAGCTTGGCCAATGAAGTGTGAAATTGGTCTTTTTGTGCAGTGCATAGCCTGTTCAACTGTACCTGGTGACCCTGAATGAGATTAGATTAGGAGCTCCATGAAGGCAGGAACATATATTCATCTTATTCACCAAACTAACCTATATAAAAGATAATAAATAGCTGGCAAAATCACAAATGGATAAATATGTCATCATCAAGAGTTGAGGACAAGGCCGGGTGCAGTGGTTCATGCCTATAATTCCAGCACTTGGGAGGCCAAGGCAGGTGGATTTCCTGAGCCCACAGTTTATAGACCAGCCTGAGCCAGAGTAAGACCCCTGTCTCTAAAAATAACCAGGTGTTATGGTGGGCACCTATAGTCCCAGTACTTGGGAGGATCACTTGAACTCAAGAGTTTGAGGTTGCTGTGAGCAATGACACCATGGTGACAAAGTGATACTCTGTCTCAAAAAAAAAAAAAAAAAGTTGAGGACAGCAGTAGACAGCAGCACCACAGTTGGTATCCGTCTATGTGGGCATTTGTGTTTCCATACTGCACATGTCTGTTTAGGTCCACTTCTTTCTTGAGGCTGTGGGGTCTCAAGGAAGAGTGTACACCTGCGGTGTACACAGCAGGCAGTAAGTTTCAGTATTTCTTGAGTATATGTCTCCATGTTGGGAGTATCTGTCTCTCATCATTCCCACTCTAGCCAGGTTAGACTCTGATATTCCTCACAATTGTATCTTGATTCTTACTCCCTCTTGGCTCAGTGCTGTGCCTACAGGTCTGGCATAAGGCCTGAAGGTCTTAGGTGTGCAGATGCTGTGACCCCAAATGCTGTCTGTGTCTGACTGAGGCTGCTGTCCTGTCCTCTGGCACGGCATGTGTCCACCACTCTGTTTACCATATGGGGGCCCAATGAGGAGGTCCTGTCCTGGGATGGGCTCAGGGTGGTGTGGCTTGTGTGTTCAGCTTCATGGAGGCCACCTTCTGGGCTTTCGGTAGCTTGTATTTCTTAATCTTCCGCTGGCGATTATAAAGGAAAGCCGCGATGCCCATAGCAACCAAAACGATCATGGCTGTCACCAGAATGATGACCACTGAAGTCTGGTGGTCTGAGTCTGTGGGGAAGACACAAGGGATGTTAAGGACTGAGCCAGGCTCACTACCCCTGCTCCACCCAGTCCACACACTGGCAAACTCACAGAGCACCTTGATGAACACCTCACGAGTAACCTCTCCACGCGTGCTCACAGCCCGACAGATATAGGTGCCTGTAAGATTACGTGTGATATAACTTAGGTTCCCAATGGGCAGCAAAACTCCATCCCCTTTACGGGAACAGTTCAGTTGAGGGGATGGGTTCCCCCATGCCTGGCATCTCAGAGTCTGCTGGGAACCTTCTTCCCATGTCCAGTTTCCTGGGCAGTCCGTCTCGTCCATTCGGGGACCATCTGAAGAAAACCAACAAGAGATTGAATTCATGAACCAGGACACCCCTCCCCATCTAGGACTGAAGGACTTATGAATAGGGGAAGGAGTTTTCTAGAAATAGGGCTTGAAGGACAAAAGCTTATGGGATTGTGCCTCAGAGGACAGGGGTCATTGTCCAGCAGCTCCACTCACACAAGACACGGAGCTCCCGGGTCTGGGTCTTGTTTAGCATCTGCCCATCCACTTTCATGGTAGCATGGCAGGAGAAGGTGCGCCTGTTGTCCTCAGCGCTGGCATTAAGCAAGAATTGGGCCCACCAGCCTAATGGCTCAGCTGGAGCCCCACTAAGCGTCACCACAGCTCCAGGGTGGGCCTCGCAATGCACCATCACCTCAGTTCCTTCTGAAACCTCTGCTTTGCTCAGAGTCAGGTTAGGCTCAGGGAAGCCTGGGGGCAGGACACACAGTGAGCTCTGTCCCCTTACTGGCCCCTCCCCCCATGAAGGCCCCCCCCCCTTCTTACTGTAGATGGTCACTCTCTGGCTAATCTGCCGGCTCTGGTTCCCCAGTATCACAGCACATGTCAGCTGCTGGGAGCCCTCCTCTTCTGCATTTGATTTGACAAACGCCTTGGCCAACAGGGACTCATTCTTGTATGTGATTGTGGGGTTCAGCCTCTGGTCCCCTAGTGCCAAGTGAACCTGGGCCTCTAAGACTGGGAACAACCCATCCAGAGAGCAGTCCACGGTCCCCTCTGTGCCTATCTCCAGGAACCCAGGGGTGACAAGTTTCGGGAGAGTCGATGGCAGGACTAGGAAGAGAGGGTAGGCATGAGCAGATGGGGATGCACTTTCCTGGGGCATTTTACTCCCCACCTGGAACATCCTCTTTCCAGAAGACTCAGCAGCCTGGGTCACCCCATCCTAAGACACAAGCACCTCTTAGCTGGTATCATAGCCTTCTTGAATATTCTGCAGTCATGGGCAGGGCACCCACCCCATTGCAGAGCACCCCATCCTCTCCCTGCTGGCTCCCCAATGCCTCACCAAAGGTTTGGAGCTGATGGGGGGCTGAGGTGTTCTTGAGAAGTCCCAGCCCTTGGGTTCGCAGATCTAGTTCTGAGCGGCACGAGAAATTGACTCGGTGGTCACTTCTGCCCACCAGCAATGTGGCCATGACCTTGGTGGGCTCCCTATCCACCTGCTGCCTGCTCAGCACCTCATCCCCACGGAGCAGCACTGCAGACAGGTAGTCCCGGGGTGCCCCGCCAGACACCTGGCAGCTCAGGGTGAGCTTCTCACCCACGGGTTGCCAGGAGGGCAGGGGTGCCAGTTCTACCTTGTCTGGGTACCCTGCAAGGAAAGAGAGGGAGGAGTGTCCCTGGGAGCTGGACTATACTGCAGGCCCACAGACAGGTCACACCTGACCTGCCCGGGAGGTCCACAACTTCACTTTCTCCCAAAAACACACCCTTCCACCTAAGTGGACAGGAATGTCAAGAGAGCTTTGGGGAGACTAGTAAGAAAGCTCCAGATGATTGTGAAGGAGACAAAAAAAATCATTATTCATGGCGGCAGTTTCTTTCTTTCTTCCTTCCCTTCCTTCTTTTTTTGTGTTTTTGTTTGTTTTTAGAGATAGGGTCTCACCCTGCTGTGTGGCCCAGACTGGAGTGCAGTGGCCCAATCAAAGCTCACTGCTGCTTCAAAACATCCTCCCAACAGTAGCTTCCCAAAGTGCTGGGATTACAGGCCAGAGCCACCTTGCCTGGCCCTGCAGCAATATCTTAGAATGAAAAGTGGAAAAGAACTTCAAACAAGTCAAGTAAATCCAGTAAATGTCAGCAGCCCAGTCCACTAGACATTGTTTTAAAAAAACAAAAACCCTGGCTTGGTGCTGTAGCTCAGCAGCTAAGGCACCAGCCACATACACCACAGCAGGTGGGTTTGAACCCAGCCTGGACCTGCCAAACAATGACAACTACAACTAAAAAAAAAATATATATATATATAGCCAGGCGTTGTGGCAGGTACCTGTAGTCCCTGCTACTTGGGAGGCTGAGGCAAGAGAATCGCTTAAGCCCAAGAGTTGGAGGTTGCTGTTAGCTGTGATGCCATGGCACTCTACTGAGGGCAACATAGTGAGACTCTTGTCACTAAAAAAAAAAAAAAAAAATCTTCACAGCCTTATTTTTCTCCATAGCATGCTTCACCTTCTAAGATATAAAATAATCTATGATGTTAGCTTGTTTTTCCTCTATTTCCCCCATAGAATGTCAGCCTCAGGAAGGGTGAGGATTTTTATCTGCTTTATTCTCTTGTTGTGCCTGGTACACAGTAGGTGCTCAATATTTGTAGAAAGAATGAGGTAGAGCCCTCCACACTGAAGTGAGGACTTGCAGGAGCCTGCTTTTAAGGAAAGGAGTGACCAAGTGTGTTGAGTAAAAATGTAAAAACAACTCACACATGTTCAAAATGAAACTGAATATCCATTGAACACACACCACTGGCTTGGTTTTCATAGCCAGGCAATCCCCATTCTGCACAAGGTCATGGATTGCCAGTGAAAGTTTACAGCAGGGCAGCACCTGTGGCTCAGTGAGTAGAGCGCCAGCCCTATACCGAGGGTGGCGGGTTCGAACCCGAACCCGGCCAAACTGCAACAAAAAAATAGCTGGGTGTTGTGGTGGGCGCCTGTAGTCCCAGCTACTTGGGAGGCTAAGGCAAGAGAATTGCCTAAGCCCAAGAGTTGGAGGTTGCTGTGAGCTGTGACACCACAGCACTCTAACAAAGGCGATAAAGTAAGACTATCTTAAAAAAAAAAAAAAAAAAAACAGAAAAGAAAGTTTATAGCAAAGAGCAGAGCCCAGAGAGCCATGGGTCAGTTCTAGACCTCCCAGGTTTCCTAAGGGAGGAGTCTTGATGATTCTTTCTTCTATGTCCCTTCTCAAAAGGGCCTGAGACATTACTTGGCAATGCTGTTTAAGTGCTAGGAAGGCCTGTGTTAAATTCCCAGCCTTGCTTCTTTGCTCTGGGTTATGGGCAAGTGACTTGTCTCTCTACACCTTAGTTTCCTGAGTTGTAAAATGGGCCTATTATGGCCAGGCACAGTGACTCACACCTGTAATCCCAGCACTTTGGGAGGCTGGAGCAGAAGGATCAAATGAGGCCAGGAGTTCAAGACCAGCCTGGACAATATAGAGACCCTGTTTCTATAAAAAAAATTATAAAACTGGGCGGAGCCTGTGGCTCAGTGAGTAGGCTGCTGGCCCCATATATCGAGGGTGACAGGTTCAAACCCGGCCCCGGCTAAATTGCAACAAAAAAATAGCCAGGCGTTGTGGCAGGCATCTGTAGTCCTAGATACTTAGGAGGCTGAGGCAAGAGAATCGCTTAAGCCCAAAAGCTGGAGGTTGCTGTGAGCTATGACACCACAGCACTCTACAAGGGCAACAAAATGAGACTCTGTCTCTAAAATAAATAAATAAATATATATATATATCTTAGCCGGGTGTGGTGACAGATGCCTGCAGCTCCAGCTCCTGGGAGGCTAAGGTGAAAGGATCCCTTGAGCCCAGGAGTTTGAGGCTGCAGTGAACTATGATTGTGCCATTGCACTCCAGCCTGGGCAACAGAGAAAGACCGTTTCCAAAAAAATAGGTTTTGCCCTGGGTCTCACTCTGTTGTCCTGGGTAGAGTACCATGGCATCATAGCTCACAGCAACCTCAAACTCCTGGGTTCAAGTAATCTTCTTGCCTCAGCCTCCCAAGTAGTGGGGACTACAGACGCCTACCAGAGCACCTGCCTACTTTTTCTATTTTTAGTGGAGACAGAGTCTTGCTTTTGCTCAGGCTGGTCTTGAACTCCTGAGCTCAAGCAATTCACCTGCCTTGGCTTACCAGAGTGCTAGGATTACAGGTGTGAGCCATTGCGCCCAGCCTAAGAGAAATAAAATTTAAACATTAGCCAGGCACGATGGTGTGCACATATAGTCCCAGCTGCTTGGAAGGCTGAGGCGAGAGGAAGACTTGAGCACTGGGCTTACAATTATAAGGCAGAGATGCAGAAAGTCCTCCAAAGAGGTTTCTGGGGTTTTCTCAGGCTACCAGGAATGTTTGGGGACTTCCCTTACCTAGGAGGGCCTGGCCATCATTTGCTCAAACATCCACCAAATCAGAAGCAATTCTGATATTTGCCCAAAGGCTTCTTTTGTCCCAGTGTCATGATGGTGGATTATCCTTCCTTCCTCACTGAATCATTATATCTTGCAGGGGAGGTTGTATGTGACAGCAAAGGAAAGCAAGAGGCCTCGTCCCCCTAGGACACCCAGCTATTTAGGGTCATGCTGGGTCTTGGAATACAAGGCTAATTCCAAAGCTACTTGGCCAGTTTTCTTCTTTTTTTTTTTTTAGAGACAGTCTTACTTCATCACCCTCAGTAGAGTGCTGTGGCATCACAGCTCACAGCAACCTCCAACTCCTGGGCTTAGGCGATTCTCCTGCCTCACCTTCCCGAGTAGCTGGGACTACAGGCACCTGCCACAATGCCCGGCTATTTTTTTTTTGCCGTTTGGCTGGGGCCGGATTTGAACCCGCCACCCTCGGTACATGGGGCTGGTGCCCTACTCACTGAGCCACAGGCACCATCCTCTTCCCTTTTTTTGTACCTTGTTTTTCAGTTCACTTCACTTTCCTTTGAGTTATATTCATTTTTGTGCTTTAGCAACTCATTCTCACCAAGGTAGAAAAAGGTACACAGAAAAAGTTCTCCATTCTCCAGACCTCTCCCAGAGCCTCTCCTCAAAGACAATTAATGTGATTTCTTACATTTTCTTTCAAGACTCCTTTATGCATGAATATAGCCTCTGCCACCCTCCCCCCTGCTGCTCCCTAACTTGAGAGTGGCATGCCATGCATATTCAGCATACTTTCTTTCTTTGCAACTTTACAATATACTTTGGAGCTCACTCATTCTTTTCACAGTTGCATACTATTCCTTGGTATGGCTAAACCAAAGTTTCTTTCCCTGGCCCTCCATGTTTGAGTGGTTTGTAAACTGTTAACCTTCGGATAGAGATGCAGTGGGAGGATTGCTTGAGTCCAGGAGTTGGAGGTTGCAGTGAGCTAGGATCACACTGCTGCTCTCATGCCCAGGCAACAAAGTCCCTGTCCCCCCAAAAATACAAAACCAAACAAAACTCCAAAAAGCAGCAGTGAATAATCCCATGCCTCCACTAGATCCCTCAGGGGTAGGGCCACATGTAGCATTGTCCCTTACCTTGGCCAAAAATATATATATATGTTTTTTTTTTTTTTTGAGGCAGAGCCTCAAGCTGTCGCCCTGGGTAGAGTGCCGTGGCATGACAGCTCACAGCAACCTCCAACTCCTGGGCTCAAGCGATTCTCTTGCTTCTGCCTCCCAAGTAGCTGGGACTACAGGTGCCCACCACAACGCCCGGCTATTTTTTGGTTGCAGCTGTCATTGTTATTTGGCGGGCCCAGGCTGGATTCGAACCTGCCAGCTCAGATGTATGTGGCTGGCGCCTTAGCCTCTTGAGCCACATGTGCCGAGCCTCTCTCTATCTTTTTTTAATAGCTTGGGTCTCATTATGTTAACCAGGCTGGATTTGAACTCCTGGGCTCAAGCCATCTTCCCACTTCAAACTCCTGGGAATATAGGGAGGGGCCACTATGCCTGGCTTAATCTGCATCTTTTTTTTTTTTTTTTAAGTATTGGAACCAGGGCCTTGTCACATGTTTAAAGAACAAGGCATAAAGAGGTGGTATTCTCTTGGGCGGCGCCTGTGGCTCAGTCGGTAAGGCGCCGGCCCCATATACCAACGGTGGCGGGTTCAAACCCGGCCCCCGGCCAAACTGCAACCAAAAAAATAGCCGGGCGTTGTGGCAGGTGCCTGTAATCCCAGCTACTTGGGAGGCTGAGGCAAGAGAATCGCTTAAGCCCAGGAGTTGGAGGTTGCTGTGAGCTGTGTGAGGCCACGGCACTCTACCGAGGGCCATAAAGTGAGACTCTGTCTCTACAAAAAAAAAAAAAAAAAAAAAAAAGAGGTGGTATTCTCAAATGTGCTAAATTTCTGTGACTGCTCTAAATGCATCCATCCAAAGAGGTTCAACAAGACTTCCAAATGACAATGTGACTTTCCAAGAATCTCCCCATCTGCCCTTCAGTGAGTTTGTCCTGGCCCTAAGGTCTAGCAACAAAGACTCCCCCAGCTCCCTCTCCCTGTTTATCTACAGGCCCAGCTCTCTGGGCCCAGCCACTCACAGTAAACAGTGAGGGAGGCTCCAACTGATGACTGGTTATTGTTGCAGTTTGAAAAGCATATTGGTTTGCTATCCATTCCCACGTCGTTCAGTTCATAGACTATCCAGTTGTCACCATGGGCCACTAGTCTTTTAGTCAATGGAGTCTCCAGGCCCATGGTGGCTTTCTGGTCACAGGAGGAACTGCAATTTATTTGCAGGGAGCCTCCTCGGGGTAAGATGGCTTTTGAGGGAGATACAAATGTTTGGGCTTCTCCAGGTCCTGTAAGAAAAGGGTGAAGAGGGGACAGATATTATAAATCAGGTTGATCAACATAACATGACTGTGGACCCAGCCAATGGTGGGTACTGGGGACATAGCCTTGAACAAGAGAAAATGCTCTGCCTTCAGTGTGGGAGAGGGAAATGTTCAAGAACAAGATAATTAAAAACTGTTGTTAATATGTGCTTCAATGAAAACAAAACAGAATGATAGACCAGAGTGCCTTGGGGACAAGGTGATGTCTGAGCAAAGATCTAAGTGATGAGAAAGGCCTGCCGATATTCAGAAAAGGGAAGTGGATTCCAGGCAAAAAGAATAGTAGACATAGGCTCAGCACCCGTAGCACAGTAGTTACAGAGCCGGCCACATACACCAAAGTTTGAACCTGGTGCGCCTGTAGTCTCAGCTACTTGGGAGGCCGAGGCAAGAGAATTGCTTAAGCCAGCAGTTCTCAACCTTCTTAATGCCGGGGCCCTTTAATATAGTTCCTGTGAGTCATGACCCACAGGTTGAGAACAGCTGGCTTAAGCCCCAGAGTTTGAGGTCGCTGTGAGCTGTGACCTGAGGGTGTCACACTCTACCGAGGGTGACATAATGAGACTCTGTCTCAAAAAAAAAAAAAAAAAAAAAGGAATAGCAGAATAGCAGACACAAATGTCCTGAGGCAGGTGGCTGGAGCCTAGAGCTGGATGGAAGAGTGGTGGGAAATGAGTTCAGGAGGATCACATGGGCACTATAATCAACACCAAAGATATGTTCTTTATTCTTAGGGTAATATGCAGCCATGGATAGGATTTTAGCAGAGTCCATTTTAACAACCAACATGAAGTCAGGCCAGGTGCAGTGGCCCATTCATGCCTGTAATCCCAGCACTTCGGGAGGCCAAGGCAGGAAGATCATTTGAGGTCAGGAGTTTAAGAACAGCATAGGCAACATAGCAAGACCCTGTGTCTACAAAAAAATTTAAAAATTTAATAAAAACTAAGAAAAAAATTAAAAATTAGCTGGGCACAGGCACACCTATAGTCCCAGTTACTCAGGGGGCTAGGCAGGAGGATTGATGGAGCCTAGGAGTTTGAAGCTGCAGTGAGTTAATGCAATGCTAATACAAATAACTCAGCACACAACAACAACAAAAAACAAACAAACAAACAAAAAACAACTCAGCACAGGCCAGGTATCGAGTGTGTACCTTGCAGGTAATACAGGTAAGAAAGGAGTTGTTTTGATTAGATTCCTCAGAATCTGGTGCCTCCAAAGCTAAAAATAATGTCTATCGGCACCCAGGCCTACTACTCCCCCACTCCCCCCTAGTGATTCCTGTCCTCAGATTTGCTCTATTTGGGGTGGAGGTGCGTGAAGACATTAGCTTTATAAATTCTCCTAGGGTGATTCTGGAATTGTTCCCATTTCACAGAGGGAAAGACAGACTGGGAGAAGGGAGACAACTCAGGGAGAAAGCAGTGGAGTCAGCATCAGAGTCAGGATTAGAACCCTTTGTTGGGCTGTTAACCAAGATGTCAATCTTCCACTCTCCTGTTTCCTAAAACTCACCACCTTTGGGACCTCTGCCTCAATTCCCTCTTTCCCAGCTGGACTGGAGTTGTGGCGAGGGGAATGGAATGACCTTCTCAGCTTTGGGGTCATGGGTAAGTCAGCTCTGGAATTCCCCTGAGTAGAAGCAGCCCTGGACTTCCCCAGGGGAAGAGGATAAAGAACAGAAAGTGTCTTGGTGCTGGTGGGGGTGGTGGTGGACGGGTCCTCAAGCCTTCTACACTTGGGGCAGGGTTGGGGGGCAAGTCCCCAAACTATCTGACTGCATCCTGGGGCCAAGTGCTATGCTGAGCCACTACACAAACCTTGCCAGGTGGCCACTATAACATTCCGTATTTTACCGCTCAGAAAACTAAGCTCAGGAAGGGGCAATCTATAGCCTGAGGTCACACATGGAGGATTTGAACTCTCAGTTGACTGAATTTCAAAGTGCCTCTAGCCCCACCTTCTCATAAACAGGTACTACTGGGAATGGGCCCTTCCAAGGGTGCCCAGGGCACAGTTAGGATCCGGGGAGCTGGCCCGACTGCGCCCTCCCCACCCCTAGACTCAC
The DNA here is from genome assembly GCF_027406575.1 of Nycticebus coucang. NCBI lineage: Eukaryota > Metazoa > Chordata > Mammalia > Primates > Lorisidae > Nycticebus > Nycticebus coucang. The sequence goes on along the minus strand of NC_069782.1, from coordinate 64,140,704 downwards.
CTGGGAGCAGAGTCCCGAGTAGGGCTAGGAGCACAGGCAGGGTACGCAGGACGCCCCCGAGAGCCATAGCGGACTGAGGCAGGGCCGGGTAGCAGCAACGAAGCAGAGGGAGGCACAGAGGACTGGGGAACAGAGGAGTGCGTCGGTCCCTTTATAACCGCTGGCCACTGGGGGCCAAGGGGCAGGGCTGCTTTCCCGGAAATCTCGCGCCTTCCCCTCCGGAACGAGGGCCTTTCCGGACTGAAAGTGTGCCTGGCCCGAGCCAGGCCGTCTTCCCCGCCCACCGAGGAATTTCCAGACTGAAGTAATGGGTCGTCGCAGCAGTGGGTTGGTGACCTGGAGGCTGCTCCGGGTTCCCCAGGTGTTGGCGGGGGCGCCTAACGCAGCCACACACAGACCTTTTCTCCTCCTCCTCCTCTCCTCCGAAGACAAAGACACAAAGGACCTGGCTAGCCCCACCCCCTAGAAGTTTGCGCCAAAGGACCCTAACTTTCCTAGCAAGCTGTGGAATTTGCCCACCCCCTACAGCCCCATATAAAAGGGGTCTCTAACTGCCCTCGGGAGCAGATGCTACCTTTGCAGTGCCCACGCGGGTCACCGTTCACTTTATATAAACCTGGCCTGAACATCTACACTACGGCCTCGACTCCGGGCGCCACCGCTTAGCCCTTTCACCAAGCGTCCAATCTCTCAGCTGGGCTGAGTTCCACTCACTATTTACACTGCAATCAGCACTTTATAGGATACTGCCGACTACGCTGGGCAGGGAGAGATTGTTATCGTGCCCATTTCACAGAACAGTAAGCTGTGGCTCCGAGTTGAGCAGTGATCCGATCTCAAGCCTTGACTCCCCAGCTCACACAGGCCTCTTTAACCGACCAGACGAGCCCTCGCCTGAGTAAGAGGCCCAGGAATCCTCATCCGGCACCCTCCGGTGCGGCATGTTCCCGCCCAGCTAACGTTGAGATTTCCCGAGAAGCGGTCAGCACAGGCCAGACACCTCCTGGAGCCCAGGAACCGTGGGAGCGAGGCCGCGAGGCCGCACCATGTCTGGAGAAATAAGCGTTCTTCCCCCTGCCACCCATGGGTGCTTCCACCCCCACAGTCTCCTCGCTTCTCCTTTTGGCCTCGGTAGCGGGGGCGTCTTTACAGCTCCCAGAAAAAGGAAGGAAGCCATGTGTTCCCGACGCTCTGAGCCCCTCTGCTGGCGTCTGGCTCCGCGAGAAAACTGAGCCAGCAACTCAAACCTCGAGGACAGCGGAGAGAGGGGGCGCTCGAACCCTTGCCTTACCCGCGCACGTCACCTGAAACTTGGACTCTGGGATCTTGCGCTGAATACGTGCGGGTGTTTGTCCGGCCACCAGCTTTGCGTGTGACCCCAAAACTCGTCATTTCCTACATCGAGGCTGGGAACTTTGGGGTCTCCGAGTAAGGAGCAGCACGGCCTTAAGTCTTCCTGTTGTGGAGCGCGCTTGGTGTCGCCTTGGAGACCTCGGAGGGGCCAGAGAGGTCGTGCTCCAAACGGGAAGAGAAGGATCCTGGGGACCTGTGGGCTGGGCCCTTCCTCCGGTGGAAGGGGGCTGCGAGTCACCCGCTATCCAGAAACGCATCCCTCCCCCTGCACTGGTCATTCCTAAGGAATTTCCACGGGGATCTTTTTCTTGGGGGGTGTGTGTGGCGGGGGGAGATACTGAATTCCCGCCCCGGAACGGCCTGGGCAAAAAAATCAGAGTGGAACGGGAATGTTCCCACGCTACTGATTACTATTTTAATATCAGGAGACTTATATATATATATGTTGCTAATCTTCTCTGTATCGTTCCAGTTTTAGTACATGTGCTGCGGAAGTGAGCATAGATCAGGCGACTTTTCTCTCACTTGTGTGTGTGTGTGGTGGGGGGCGGGTGGTTCCCACCGGAGTTGCACGGGCCGCGAGCTCCCCCTCGCGGCCCAAGTTCCCCTTGCAGCCACAAAAACGTCAAACATCCATCCTTTTCTGAACTAATCGCTCAGTTTCTTAAGCACCTACTGAGTGCCAGGCATCTTACCAAGCGCTGCGGGCACTGCAATGAACAAAATAGATAAAAATCCCTGCCACCGTTCAAGGATCGTCTCCATAGGAGCTATAGACAAACAAAATAAAAACCTCCGATATATGGGGCCGGCGCCCTACTCCTTTGAGCCACAGGCGCCGCCCCTACATTTGATTTTTAAATCTTTTTTTTTTTTTTTTTTTTTTTGTAGAGACAGTCTCACTTTATAGCCCTTGGTAGAGTGCCGTGGCATCACACAGCTCACAGCAACCTCCAACTCCTGGGCTTCAGCGATTCTCTTGCCTCAGCCTCCCGAGTAGCTGGGACTACAGGCGCCCGCCACAACGCCCGGCTAAGATTTTTAAATCTTTTTTTTGTAGAGACAGAGTTTCACTTTATGGCTCTCGGTAGAGTGCCATGGCCTCACACAGCTCACAGCAACCTCCAACTCCTGGGCTTAAGTGATTCTCTTGCCTCAGCCTCCCAAGTAGCTGGGACTACAGGCGCCCGCCACATCGCCGGCTATTTTTTGGTTGCAGTTTGGCCGGGGCCGGGTTTGAACCCGCCACCCTCGGCATATGGGGCCGGCGCCTTACCGACTGAGCCTCAGGCGCCGCCCCGATTTTTAAATCTTTTTATACATATGGGATCTTGGGCTGGATGTGGCGGCTCATGCCTATAATCCTAGCACTCTGGGAGGCTGAGGAGGGTGGATTGCTTGAGCTAATGTTTTGTTTGTGTGTGTGTGTGTGTGTGTGTGTGTGTTTGTAGAGACAGTCTCACTTTATTGCCCTTGGTAGAGTGCCGTGGCATCACAACTCACAGCACTTCCAATTCCCGGGCTTAGGTGATTCTCTTGACTCAGCCTCCCAAGTAGCTGGGACTACAGGCACCTGCCACAATGCCCGGCTATTTTTTTGTTGCAGTTTGGCCTGGGCTGGGTTTAAACCCGCCACCCTCGGTATATGGGGCTGGCACTTGACCCACTGAGCCATAGGTGCCGCCCTGTTTTGTGTTTTTTTTTTTTTTTTTGAGACAGAGTCTCATTATGTCACCCTCTGTAGAGTGCTGTGGCGTCACAGCTCACAGCAACCTCAACCTCTTGCTTAAGTGATTCTCTTGCCCTAGCCTTCCAGCAGCTAGGACTACAGGCGCCCGCCACAACACCCAGCTACTTTGTTGTCATCATTGTCTGGCAGGTCCTGACCAGGTTGGAACCCACCAGTTCTGGTGCATGTGGCTGGCACCCTAACCACTGAGCTATGGGCACGAGCCTGAGCTCATGAGTTCTATATCAATGTGAGTCAGAGTGAGACCTTGTCTCTCTCTCTCTAAAAAAAAAAAACAGGCAGGCATTGTGGTGGACTCCTGTAATCCCAGCTGCTTGGAAGGCTGAGTCAAGATAATCGCATAAGCCCAAGAGTTTGAGGTTGCTCTGAGCTGTGATGCCACGGCACCCTAATGGAGGGCAACAAAGTGAGACTCTCTCAAAAAAAAAGAAAGAAAAAGATAAGGGAATCATGTAGCTAAGCAGCTTGGGTGCCAGCCACGTACTCCAGAGTTGGTGGGTTCAAATCCAGCCCAGGCCTGCCAAATGATAATGACAACTACAACCAAAAAATAGCCGGGCATTGTGGCGGGTGCCTCTAGTACCAGCTACTTGGGAGGCTGAGGCAAGAGAATCACTTAAGCCCAAGAGGTTGAGGTTGCTCTGAGCTGTTATGCCACAGCACTCTACCCAGGGTGACATAGTGAGACTCTGTCTCAAAAAAAAAAAAAAGGCTCAGCGCCTGTGACTCAAGCGGCTCAGGCACGAGCCACATACACCTGAGCTGGTGGGTTCAAATCCAACCTGGGCCTGCCAAACAACAATAATGGCTGCAACCAAAAAATAGCCGGGCGTTGTGGTGGACGCCTGTAGTCCCAGCCTCTTGGGAGGCAGAGGCAGGAGGATCGCTTGAGCCCAGGAGTTGGAGGTTGCTGTGACCTGTGATGCCACGGCACTCTACCTAGGGCAACAGCTTGAGGCTCTGTCTCAAAAAAGGATAAATAAATAAATAAATAAATATTTAAAAAAAGAAAAAAAAAAGATATTGGATCTTGCTCTGTTGCCCAGGCTAGTCTTAAACTCCTGACCTCAAATGATCTTCCCACTTCAGCCTCTCAAAGTGCTTAGATTACAGTTGCAAGCCACTGTGCCTGGCCTGATAACCCTTTCATATTTATGTATTTGTTTGTTTATTTTTGAGACAGAGTCTGACTTTGTCACCCTTGGTAGAGTGCCTTGGTGTCACAGCTCACAGCAACCTCAAACTCCTAGGCTTTACTTGATTCTCTTGCCTGAGCCTCCCAAGTAGCTGAGACTACAGGTGCTCACCACAACACTGGCTATTTTTAGAGATGAGGTCTCCCTCTGGCTCAGGCTGGTCTCGGGACCTGGAGCTCAGGCAATCCACCGGCCTCAGCCTCTCAAGTGCCAGGATTACAGGCGTGAGCCACCGTGGCTGGCCTCTGATAACCCTTTTAAATAGAGTATTCTAGAAAGACTTAGTGAAAGTAACATTTGAGCAAAGACCAGAAGGAGATGAGGGAGCCATGCCAATACCCTAGAACAGGAGTGTACCAAGCAGAGAGCACTGAAGCAAAGATAGGGACTGCCATAAGGAACATCCAGGAGGGCAGGGTGGCTGGAGCAGGGTGAGCAAAGGAGAAAATTTGAGGACAGAAGGGCCAGGAGGTGACTGGGAAGACTATCCAGGTGCTTGTCATCCAGGGAGTACTTTGGCTTTTATGCCCAGTGAGGTGGGAGCCTTGGAGGGTTCTGAGCAGAGGATGTTCTGATATGATGTAGATGATGCCCACTTGAGGCTGCAGGAGCTGCAGTCATGAGAGAGGGGAGAAGGTGATTGCTATAGTCCACATGAGCAATAATGGGGCCTGGACTTGGCAGTGGCCTTGGAGAAGTCCTTGAATTTGGCATCAGTTTTAGAGGCTGGGCCAATTAGACGTGCTAGGACAAGGGGGATGACTCCTTGGTCGAGGCCAAGCCTCTGGGAGGATGGAGGGCCATTTCCTGAGATGGGAATGGGGGGGGGCAGGTTGGCACAGGGAACATGCACCTCCAGTCTTATACTCCCTTGGCATTTACTTGAGGAAATGGGAAGCAGACATTCCCCAAATCTTTGCTGCAGTCTGTAGGAAGGGCAGGGTTTCCTCCTGGCTGCCAGGCAATCTTAGGCAATCCAAGAAATGAGCCTGCTGCAGGCCAGAGGCTATGGACCCAGGGCACCAGCATCCAAACCCCATCACATGGCATTTGGGTCTTCTTTGTACTCTGAGCTCTGGGGTGGCTGCCTTGAAGTTCCCTCAGCCTGGAATTCTGTTCCCCTCATTCCCGACAGCTCCTCCTTACGTGTTGTCTGAGCCTCCTAAATGAATGCCTTCCTGCTCCATCCTAGGCCACATCCTGGTCACTTCCTTTTTTTTTTTATTTTTTGTAGAGATAGAGTCTCACTTTATGGCCCTCGGTAGAGTGCCGTGGCCTCACACAGCTCACAGCAACCTCCAACTCCTGGGCTGAAGCGATTCTCTTGCCTCAGCCTCCCGAGCAGCTGGGACTACAGGCGCCCGCCACAACGCCCGGCTATTTTTTTGTTGCAGTTTGGCCGGGGCCGGGTTTGAACCCGCCACCCTCAGTATATGGGGCCGGCGCCTTACTGACTGAGCCACAGGTGCCGCCCCCTGGTCACTTCCTTTAACTGGGGTTAATATACTCATTACTGATCTCATTACTTGCTGACGTTCTTTTGTTTTATTTGAATGTGTGTCACCTCTATTTCTGTGAGCTCTAGAAGAGCAGGGAGCCTGTCAGCTCCAGCACCTGCATCAATATCTGGCCCTTCTAGGCAGATGATCAATATGTATTTGTTGAATGAATGAACTTTTTTTTTTTTTTTTTTTTTTGTAGAGACAGAGTCTCACTGTACCGCCCTCGGGTAGAGTGCCGTGGCGTCACACGGCTCACAGCAACCTCTAACTCTTGGGCTCACGCGATTCTCTTGCCTCAGCCTCCCGAGCAGCTGGGACTACAGGCGCCCGCCACAACACCCGGCTATGTTTTTTGTTGCAGTTTGGCCAGGGCTGGGTTTGAACCCGCCACCCTTGGCATATGGGGCCGGCGCCCTACTCACTGAGTCACAGGCGCCGACGGAATGAACTTTTCATGTCTCTGAGCATTTTGCACATGCAGTTCTTCCAGCCTGAATTCCTTTCCCATCACTTCTGCCAAAAGGCCCCAGAGCATTTCATCTAGGAGCCCTTGGAAGTCAGGGTTAGGAGCATGAACTCTGCCCAGACTGGGGTTCCAATCCAGTCTCCATTACTTGCCAGCTGTTTTATTTATGTATTTATTTAAGACAGAGTCTCATTCCATCGCCCTCGGTAGAGTGCCTTGGAGTCATAGCTCATAGCAACTTCAAACTCCTGGGCTCAAGCAACTCTCTTGCCTCAGCCTCCTGAGTAGCTGGGACCACCGGCACCCACCACAACAACTGAATATTTTTTGTTTTCTTAGAGATGGGGTCTCGCTCTGGCTTAGCCTGGTCTTGAACCTGTGAGCTCAGGCAATCCACCCGCCTCAGCCTTCCAGAGTGCTAGGATTACAGGCATGAGCCACCTCACCCAGCCTATTTATTAATTTTTTTGAGACAGAGTCTCACTCTGTCACCCTGGGTAGAGTGCCATGGTGCCATGGTTCACAGTAACCTTAAACTCTTGGGCTCAAGCCATCCTCTTGCTTCAGTTTTTCTGTTTTTTTTATTTTAATGAACACTTTAATGTTATATATAACGGAACATTATGAATACAATGGAAATAAAGTTTTACCAATTTAATAAAAAAATTTTCAACATAAAGTGGGGAAGTGATAATTTGATATCTATATTATAGTATTTATTTTGAAAAATATTCCCAGCTTGAGGGTGAAGCAATTAATTTTGCATTCCAAACTCTAGAATCATGATTTTCATGTGAGCTTAATGAAGGATTGCAGCAGAAAAACAAAAACATTTTAATTAATTTCCTTTATTTGTCATTAAATCAATAAAATCTTTTTTTTTTTTTTTGAGATAGCCTCAAGCTGTCGCCCTGGGTAGAGTACCGTGACATCACAGCTCACGGTAACCTCAAACTCCTGGGCTCAGGCGATTCTCCTGCCTCTGCCTCCCAAGTAGCTGGGACTACAGGCACCCGCCACAAAGCTCAGCTATTTTTTGGTTGCAGCCGTCATTGTTGTTTGGCAGGCCTGGGCTGGATTCGAACCCACCAGCTCAGGTGTATGTGGCTGGCACCTTAGCCCCTTGAGCCACAGGTGCCGAGCCAAATCAATGAAATCTTTGACTGCTACAGGTCTCCTTTAATAATATATATTTAACTCCTCTCTATTGGAACCATACTGCTAATGCCATATTATATACACTCAAAACCAAAACAGTTTAAAATCTAAAAGCAAACATTGAGTTCTAACATTTGCATTTAACTTAAAGTTTTAATGGATTTTTGTTTCTTTAGATACCAAACAGAAAATAATAATAAAATAAATATTTTTCTGGGCCGAGCACGGTGGCTCATGCCTGTAATCCTAGCACTTGGGAGGCTGAGGCAGCTGGATTGCCTGAGCTCACAGGTTTGAGACCAGCCTGAGCCACAGAGAGACCGTGTCTCTAAAAATAGCCAGCCTGGGGCGTCGTAGCCTGTGGCTCAAAGGGGTAGGGCGCTGGCCTCATGTGCCGGAGGTGGCAGGTTCAAACCCAGCCCCGGCCAAAAACTGCAAAAAAAAAAAAAATAATAATAATAATAATAAAATAGCCAGCCCGGGCAGCGCCTGTGTCTCAGTGGGTAGTGCGCCAGCTCCATATACCGAGGGTAGTGGGTTTGAACCTGGCCCCGGCCAAACTGCAATAAAAAATAGCCGGGCGTTGTGGCGGGCACCTGTAGTCCCAGCTACTCAGGAGCCTGAGGCAAGAGAATCACCTAAGCCCAGGAGTTGGAGGTTGCTGTGAGCTGTGTGACGCCACGGCACTGTACTGAGGGCGGTAAAGCGAGACTCTGTCTCTAAAAATAAAAATAAAAATAAAAAAAATAGCCGGCTGTTGTGACAGGTGCCTGTAGACCCAGCTACTCAGGAGGCTGAGGCAAGAGGATTGCTTGAGCGTAGGAGTTTGAGGTTGCTGTAAGCTATGACACCACGGCACTGTACCAAGGGTGACAAAGTGAGACTGTCTCAAAAAAAATAAAAATAAATAAATAAATTATTATTTTTCTCTTTTGACTGTCCCTAACTTGAATGATGGCTATAGGGACAGACACGGAAGGAAACAAAAACACTAGAGGCTTTTTCTCTTTTAAAGGAAACCATAGAGCAGTCCTGAAAAAGTTTTTTTTCTAGTTGTGCACAGGATAACTATAGCAGAAGACACAGGGATAGTCCAATAGCTATGACCAAGTGTTTAAAGAACTTTTGTTACAGTGGCGCTTGTGGCTCAGTGGGTAGGGGACTGGCCCCATATACTAGGGTGGTGGGTTTGAACCTGGCCCCGGCCAAACTGCAACAAAAAAATAGCCAGGTGTTGTGGCAGGCACCTGTGGTCCCAGCTACTCGGGAGGCTGAGGCAAGAGATTCGCCTAAACCCAAGAGCTGGAGGTTGCTGTGAGCTGTGATGTCACAGCATTCTACCGAGGGCGACAAAGTGAAACTCTGTGTCTAAAATAAAAAATAAAGAACTTTAGTTACAATAAAAATTTGGATAGTTGCAATAGCAGTGTTGCTGGAACATTAGCAAAAGTATATACATTCCAGTTACCTTTGATTTAGCCATAATCACATATGTATGCCTTTTTTGGATAAAAATATATATTTTTATAAAAAACTGATCATCCAACTTTAATGATTTCATTTATGGACTCAAGAGTGGTAGTAAAAGGAACAGAACCAATTATGACAGGGCAATTCAGGGACAAAAAAAATCAAGTTCCGGGTGGCGCCTGTGGCTCAGTCGGTAAGGCACCGGCCCCATATACCAAGGGTGGCGGGTTCAAGCCCGGCCCCGGCCAAACTGCAACAAAAAATAGCCGGGTGTTGTGGCGGGCGCCTGTAGTCCCAGCTACTCGGGAGGCTGAGGCAAGAGAATCGCTTAAGCCCCAGGAGTTGGAGGTTGCTGTGAGCTGTGTGAGGCCACGGCACTCTACCGAGGGCCATAAAGTGAGACTCTGTCTCTACAAAAAAAAAAAAAAAAAAATCAAGTTCCTCAGGAAAAGAAAGTACAAAATTAGAGATTCAAACACATTTATCCAGCCCATTTCAGTCTTCCCACAAATTATGGTCTTAAATAGGTTCTTCAATTTATAAAGGCTTTGAATAATCTCACCACCTCATCAGGGTCTATCCTCACTGGAAAAAATGATTCTGACTGCTTCATCTTTTTTTTTTTTTTGTAGAGACAGAGTTTCACTTTATCGCCCTCGGTAGAGTGCCGTGGCATCACACAGCTCACAGCAACCTCCAACTCCTGGGCCTAGGCGATTCTCCTGCCTCAGCCTCCCGAGTAGCTGGGACTACAGGCGCTGACTGCCTCATCTTAAAGCACTCTTGCCTGGCCTTCTGAAATTTTCATTTTTTGTAAAACAGCCTTTTTGGTTCTTTATGTAGGTTTATTTTAGTTAACCGATAAAAGAAAGGGGAGTTGATTAGCATTTTTCATCCCAATATCACCTATCTGCACACAAAAAATTCTTCATTCAATCTGCTTCTTTATAATCTCTTATTTGCTAAAGTTGGCAAAATTTGCAAAGGCATCTTGCTTGGGTTGCACAGTTCCAGAATCCATGGTTATGTTGGGCATGCCCGTTTCCATCGTGCCTATCATGCCCATCCCAGCAGCTGATATCCCTATGTTCGTGTTCATGCCCATCATGCTCTAGTTCATCATCAGAGTATTTCTAAGAGGGGCCATTCCCATGGTGCCAGTCATCACATTGGGCATGCTCACAGGCCTGGGTCTTCCCATCAAAGTATTAGTTTGGGGCCAGACAGGAAGCATGTTCGATGGAGAACTGATGTTCACGGTGCCAAAACTTTGAGTTACCACATTCATAGGCTGATGCATTTTTTTTTTAAGAGACAGAATCTCACTTTATCCCCCTCAGTAGAGTCATAGCTCACAGCAACCTGCAACTCCTGGGCTTAGGCAATTCTCTTGCCTCAGCCTCCCGAGTAGCTGGGACTACAGGCATCCGTCACAATGCCTGGCTATTTTTTTGTTGCAGTTTGGCCGGGGCCAGGTTCGAACCCACCATCCTCAGTATATGGGGCTGGCGCCCTACTCACTGAGCCACAGGTGCTGCTCATATATATATATATATATATATATATATATATATATATTTATTTATTTATTTATTTATTTTGAGACAGAGTGTCACTATGTTGCCCTCAGTAGAGTGCCATGGTGTCACAGTTCACAGCAACCTCAAACTCTTGGGCTTAAGCGATTCTCTTGCCTCAGCCTCCCAAGTAGCTGCGACTACAGGCGGCTGCCACAACACCCAGCTACTTTTTTGTTGTAGTTGTCATTCTTTAGCAGGCCTAGGCTGGGTTCGAACACACCAGCCTGGGTGTATGTGGCTGGTGCCCTAACCACTGAGCAACGGGCACCGAGCCAGCTGTTGCATATTCTATTGCTGAATCATTGTATTGAGCAATGGCTACTAGGGTTTGGAAGGCTGCATACCAGGTAGTAAGTTGTCTAGGCTGATGTTTACACTGGGGTCCAACCAAGTAGAGGGCAGGGTTTTGCTGACTGGTTTTTGGACCATATCTGTATTCTGATTAGAGAGGATTAGGCTTTTGCAGCACTGTGGTAACATTTTGCAAAGGTTGTGATCTTGACAAGGGCAAACCAAGCCCTACGGCATTAGTGCTCATCATAGAGAAATTCATACTCTAGGAAGATGTCATACTTTGCCTGGGATGAGCCCATAAGATCAAATAGGTCTGGGCGGCGCCTGTGGCTCAGTCGGTAGGGCGCCGGCCCCATATACCGAGGGTGGTGGGTTCAAACCCTGCCCCGGCCAAACTGCAACCAAAAAATAGCCGGGTGTTGTGGCGGGCACCTGTAGTCCCAGCTGCTTGGGAGGCTGAGGCAAGAGAATCGCTTAAGCCCAGGAGTTGGAGGTTGCTGTGAGCTGTGTGAGGCCATAGCACTCTACCGAGGGCCATAAAGTGAGACTCTGTCTCTACAAAAAAAAAAAAAAAAAAAAAAAGATCAAATAGGTCTGAAGAATTTCAGGCAGCTGCAGATGGGCCTAAAACTGGTTGTGAGCTACGAACAAGTTCTAGAGCTGGCTGTGAGGCACTGCCAAAGAGCTTGCTACTGGAAGCAACAGGGCCTGATGGGACTTAGTTGGAGGTATTCCAGTCACCTAAGTCTCCATTCCCACTTGTTGCTGTCACTTAGGAAGGGAAATTATTGCTTGATGCAGCAGCTGAACCAAAGTCAGCAAATCCCCCGAATAAATGAGCTGATCCTCCTGTTGATTGGTGTCAAACAGATCTACAAGGTCACCAGATGACTTGCTGCTAGGCACTGAAGACTTAAGTGAAGACTGAGGTGTATGGATTGAAGGATTCTGATCTGGACTTTTGTCCCTGTGTAATGTGCTCTGAAGACTGAGGTGTATGGATTGAAGGATTCTGATCTGGACTTTTGTCCCTGTGTAATGTGCTCTGAAGACTGAGGTGTATGGATTGAAGGATTCTGATCTGGACTTTTGTCCCTGTGTAATGTGCTTAGAAGGATTTGCTGTACGCTTGTGTCTGGTTGTGGTAGTCTCTGTGGCCTGTGTGATAGGAACATGCTTTGTCGTCATAGCCTCCTCTTCATCTTTGAATCACCTTTGGGAGATCTGCCTCTTCTTTCCTTTTCCTCATCACTGTTGCTGCATCTTTCTGGAGAGTCTTCTCTACCTTTCCTCTGGAACTTACTGATGGTGTCATCAATTGTGCTTCGAAGTTTATCATTCGGTTGGCCTAATTTATCACTGAAGGGAAAAGCAGTCTTGTTTTTATCCCACTCCTCACCCATTTTGATCTGGCTCAGGCAAGGATTTTATTATTATTTTTTTTTGAGACAAAGTATTACTATGTTGCCCTCAGTAGAGTGCTGTGACATCACAGCTCACAGCAACCTCAAACTCTTGGGCTCAAACGATTCTCTTGCCTCAGCCTCCCAAGTAGCTGGGACTACAGGCACCTGCCACAATGCCTGGCTATTTTTTTGTTGCAGTTGTCATTGTTGCTTAGCAGGCCCAGCTGGCTTTGAACCTGCCAGCCCCAGTGTATGTGGCCAGCACTCTAACCATTGAGATACCGGTGCTGAGCCTGCCATTTGTTTTTTTGGAGGGCGCTGAGCCTGCCACTTGTTTTTCCTTGGGGGGGGATTCATTGAGGGTACAAAAAACCAGTTTACATTGATTGCATTTGTTAGGTAAGATCCCTCTTATAATTCTGTGTTGCCCCCAAAAGGTGTGTCACACACTGTGACACACCCACTCTCCTCCCTCCTTCTCTCTCTCTCTGCTCTTCCCTTCCCCCACCTCCTCCCTCCTTCCCTCTCTCTGCTAGTGCCTGCCACACTTTAATTGGAATAAAGTCATATAACATCAAATTGAATATTTTTGCCTTTTTTAAAGTTTTTAGTATATTCACAAGGTTATACAACCATTATCACTAAGTCTGGAATATTTCTGTCACCCTTAGAAGAAACTTGATACAGTATCTTTCAATCCCCTCTGTTACCATTTTGTATCCACTAATCTACTGTCTGTATAGATTGGCCTATTCTGGATCTTTCACAAGAATGGAATTATACAGTAAGTGTCATTTTGTGTCTGGCTTTGTTCATTGAGGATATTATTTTCCAGGGTCATCTATATTGTGTCATGTGTCAGTATGTCATTGTGTGGATACACCTCATTTTGTTTATCCATTTATCTAATGATGGACATTTGGGATGTTTCTACCTTTTGGCTATTGTGCTTCCTAAAGTTTTTTTTTTTTGCTTCCTAAAGTTTTATTTTAATTTTAAATGAAAATGAAAAAGAAGGTAGGGCGGCTCCTGTGGCTCAAAGGAGTAGGGCGCCAACCCCACATACTGGAGGTGGGTTCAAACCCAGCCCCAGCCAAAAACTGCAAAAAAAAAAAAAAAAAGAAAAAGAAAAAGAAGGTGGCGCCTGTGGCTCAGTGAGTAGGGCGCCGGCCCCATATACCAAGGGTAGTGGGTTCAAACCCAGCCTCAGCCAAACTGCAACCAAAAAATAGCCAGGCGTTGTGGCGGGTGCCTGTAGTCCCAGCTGCTCGGGAGGCTGAGGCAAGAGAATCGCGTAAGCCCCAAAGCTGGAGGTTGCTGCTGTGAGCCGTGTGACATCATGGCACTCTACAGAGGGCGGTAAAGTGAGACTGTCTCTATAAAAAAAAAAAAAGAAAATGAAAAAGAAAAAGGATTACACTGAAAATTAACATCAATGTCTGGAGAATTACACATTAGGAAAATCCAATGAGAAATATGTATCTTTGAGTTGCTTTTCTGGCACTTTTTTTTTTTTTTTTTTTGTGGTTTTTGGCCGGGGCTAGGTTTGAACCTGCCACCTCCAGCATATGGGACCGGCGCCCTACTCCTTAAGCCACAGGCACTGCCCTTTTCTGACACTTTTTAACACCTCTGCTTTCTAAGGAGGGGACTCAGGAGCTGTAATACTTGATGAGATTCTCATCTGTGGGTTTTAGTATTTTCTTATCTGCCATGTTCACCATCCTGGAGCAAGACCAAAGAAAATCTGCTTTGCATCCTTTCGAGCATTGAGCATCTTGAAGAGTTCATCTTTAGTGATGTCAGGTAAAATATAACCATACTTCTTAGCAAGTTCAAGCCTTGCTTCAGGAAATTTGGCAGGGTTTTCCAGGTAACCACGATTCTTTGCATCAGTGTAATAGGGTACCAGCGCTTCAGGTGGAAGCATTCGTTTTGGAATAGGCTGTCCACGAAGAAAGAATGGAATAGGTTTGCATAGAATTTCCAGACTCCTGGGATCATAGAAGGCTGTAGTAACAACACCACCTTTTTTTTCAATTGCAGCAATAGCTAGTTCTGAAGCCAACTGTACTTCAATATTAACTTTTGTCTTAAAGGTGTCAGCACCTTCCTCCATCAGCTGGACACCATAATCCCTTTTAAGAGGCTGAGTGGTCATACCTCTCCCATTGACAAGCTGGGTTAAGTCAATAGGTTGAGTAGGATCAACTCGACCCAAGTCAATAAGATACTGCAGTCTGTTGAGAGTCAGAGGCTGATACTGGCATCTGAAGCTATGTCCTTCATTAAACCTATACTTTGGTATTCAGATGTAAAATGGAGTCTGGCCTCCCTCAAAGCCAGGTGGGGCCGGGTTCCTCTCTGCCTTTCTCCTTTATGGCCTCTGCCAACTTTCTACCTCTTCTCTGACCTCTTGGTCATCTCTTCGGTTTCCTGGAGCCGGGATTTGGCTTCAAATTGGCCAGGATTACACGAGGCAGGGCCCACAGCAGATCCATAGCCCTGGCCCCACTGCCGTGTACCAGACCTGCCATGACCCGCAGAGCCAACAATTTTTCCCCTTTTGGCTATTATGAATATTGCTATGATGAACACTGGCATACGATATCTGTTTAAATCTCTGATTTAAATTTGTTTGCATGTTTTATTTTTTAATTGTGGTAAAATACATATATAATAAAATTTAGTATATTAACTTTTTTTTTGAGACAGAGCCTCAAGCTGTCACCCTGGGTAGAGTGCTGTGGCATCACAGCTCACAGCAACCTCCAACTCCTGGGCTCAAGTGAGTCTCCTGCCTCTGCCTCCCAAGTAGCTGGGACTACAGATGCCTGCCACAATGCTCAGCTATTTTTTGGTTGCAGCTGTCATTGTTCTTTGGCGGGCCAGGGCTGGATTCGAACCTGCCAGCTCAGGTGTATGTGGCTGGCACCTTAGCTGCTTGAGCCACAAGGCACTGAGCCGGGCCTGGCTATTTTTTAGTAGCTATTTTGGCAGGCCTGGGCTGGATTCCAACTTGCCAGCTCAGGTGTACGTGACTGGTGCCTTAGCCATTTGAGCCACAGGTGCTGAGCCAGTATATTAACTATTTATGGGGATATACTTCATTTCTTCTTTAAGGCTAAATAATATTACATTATATTGATATAACATGTTTTGTTTTTCTTTTTTTTTTTGCAATTTTTAGCTGGGGCTGGGTTTGAACTCGCCACCTCTGGTATATGGGGCTGGTGTTCTACTCCTTTGAGCCACAGGTGCCACACATTTTTTTTTTTTGAGACAGTTCCACTTTGTTGCCCTCAGTAGAGGGCAATGGCATCATAGCTCACAGCAACCTCAAATTCTTGGGCTTAAGAGATTCTCTTGCCTCAGCCTTCCAAGTAGCTGGGACTATAGGCACCCGTCACAATGCCAGGCTATTTTTTTAGAGACAGGGTCTTATTCTTTTGAAAGCTGGTCTCGAAGTCCTGAGCTCAGGCAATCCATCTGCCTCGGCCTCCCAGAGTGCTAGGATTATAGGCATGAGGCACCGTGCCCAGCCATGTTTTGTTTTTCCATTAAATCTACTGTTGGGGGCGGCACCTGTGGCTCAATGAGTAGGGCGCCGACCCCATATACCGAGGGTGGTGGGTTCAAACTCGGCCCCGGCCAAACTGCAACAAAAAATAGCCGGGCGTTGTGGCAGGCACCTGTGGTCCCAGCTACTGGGAAGGCTGAGGCAAGAGAATCACCTAAGCCCAGGTGCTGGAAGTTGCTGTGAGCTGTGATGGCATAGCACTCTACCAAGGGCAATAAAGTGAGACTCTGTCTCTACAAAAAAAAAAAAATCTACTGTTGGGGATTTGGGTTTTGTCCATTTTTTGGCTATTTCTAATATTTTTTGTTGTTGTTGTTGCCAGTCTTCCATTTCTCAAACTTTGATTTCAAACAAATCCAGAGGTTGCCACTGTCTTAGGGAAGACTAAAATAATGATGTTTGTTCATTCTATTTCTAAATTTTTTATGAAACAGTCTCAGTCAACCTGGGGTTGAGTGCTGTAGCATCATAGCTCATAGCAACCTCAAACTCTCAGGCTCAAGTGATCCTCTTTTTTTTTTTTAAAGACACATTTATTCAGCATCATGATCAGACTATTACATTTAGCAATCAACAGCATGGGTGCAAAAAAAAAATCTACATTAAAACCCTTTGTTGGAATGCTTTACACTTTCCACAGAACAGAAACTAAAATAACCTGTTATACAATTAGTCACAAATACAGTCCTCGAGTTTTTTGCCCATACATATGAGTATTGTCTAAAACATGTCTTCTTTGTAGCAGCTAGGCCCTGCCACCACTGTGCTTGGCTGAGTTCACAAATCTGTTGTAACCTATAGCTTCCCTGTCACTTCTCTGGCTCTCCTCTCCTGCTAAGCTTTGTTTCCTGGGAATAATTAAAACCTTCTGCCACTGCCATAGCTACTGCTGCTACTGAAACCACCATAGCCACCTTGGTTTCGTGGTTTGGCAAAGTATTGGCCGCCACCACCATAAGGGTCAGAGCTTCTGCCTCCAAAATTTCCTCCCTTCATGGGTCCAAAATTTGATGACTGATTGTTGTAATTGCCAAAATCATTGTAACTTCCACCACCTCCAAAATTGCTTCCATCATTACCAAATCCATTGTAGCCATCCCCACTGCCACCATATCCACCACCACCACAGCTGCCACCAAAGTCACCATGACCACTGAAGTTTCCTCCATGGCCAAAGTTGTCATTTCCACCAAAACCACCTCCACAACCCCCCAAAGTTTCCAGAACCACTTCGACCTCTTTGGCTGGACGAAGCACCAGCCATCTCTTGCTTTGACAGGGCTTTCCTTACTTCACAGTTGTGGCCATTCACAGTATGGTATTTCTGAATGACAATCTTATCCACAGAATCATGGTCATCAAACGTAACAAAAGCAAAGCCCCTCTTCTTGCCACTGCCTCGGTCAGTCATGATTTCAATTACTTCAATTTTCCCATACTGTTCAAAAAACTCTCTTAAGTGATGTTCTTCAGTATCTTCTTTAATGCCATCCAGAAAGATCTTTTTCACAGTTAAGTGAGCACCAGGTCTTTGAGAATCTTCTCTGGAAACAGCTCTCTTTGGTTCCACAACTCTTCCATCCACTTTGTGTGGCCTTGCATTCACTGCTGCATCCACCTCCTCCATGGTGGTGTATGTGACAAACCCGAAGCCCCTGGAGCGATTGGTGTTTGGATCTCTCATTACCACGCAGTCTGGGAGCGTTCCCCATTGCTCAAAATGGCTCCTCAGGTTCTCATCAGTCGTTTCAAAGCTCAACCCTCCAATGAAGAGCTTCCGCAGCTGTTCGGGCTCCTTAGGAGACTCTGACTTAGACATGATGGCAGTGGGAAGAGAGACTTTAACAATGTTTCCTCCTCTTGCCTCAACCTCCCTAGTAGCTGGAACTACAGGTGCCCGCCACATGCCTGGCTATTTTTACTTTTTTTTTTTGGTAGAAACAGAGTCTCACTTTATCGCCCTCAGTAGAGTGCCGTGGCGTCGCACAGCTCGCAGCAACCTCCAACTCCTGGGCTTAGGCGATTCTCTTGCCTCAGCCTCCAGAGCAGCTGGGACTACAGGCACCCGCCATAGCACCCTGCTATTTTTTTGTTGCAGTTTTGGCCAGGGCTGGGTTTGAACCCACCACCCTCGGCATATGGGGCCGGCGCCCTACCCGCTGAGCCACAGGCGCCACCTATTTTTACTTTTTATTCATTTATTATTATTATTTTTTGAGACAGAGCCTCAAGCTGTAACCGTGGGTAGAGTACTATGGCATCACAGCTCACAGTAACCTCCAACTTCTGGGCTTAAGTGATTCTCTTGCCTCAGCCTCCCAAGTAGCTGGGACTACAGGCACCTGCCACAATGCCTGGCTGTTTTGTTTTGGTTGTAGTTGTCATCGTCGTTTGGCAGGCCCGGGCTGGATTCAAACCCGCCAGCTCTGGTCTACGTGGCTGGCACCTTAGCTGCTTGAGCTACAGGTGCCAAGCCATTTTATTTATTTGTTTTTTTTGAGACAGAGACTCAGTATGTTGACCTTGGTAGAGTGCTGTGATGTCCCAGCTCACAGCAACCTCAAACTCTTGGACTTAAGCGATTCTCTTGCCTCAGCCTCCCAAGTAGCTGGGACTACAGGCACCCACCACAATGCCCAGCTATTTTTTGTTGCAGTTGTAATTGTTGTTTAGCTGATCCAGGCCAGTTTTGAACCCGTAGGCCTCAGTGTATGTGGCTGGCGCTGTAAGCACTGTGCTACGGGCGCCAAGCCCAAGGTTTTATTATTTATTTGTTTGTTTGTTTGTTTGAGACGGAGTCTAACTTTGTTGCCTTCAGTAGAGTGCTGTGGCATCATAGCTAATAGCAACCTCAAACTTCTGGGCTCAAGTGATCCTTTGGCCTCATTTTTTCTATTTTTAGTAGAGACAGAGGTGTCACTCTTGCTCAGGCTGGTCTCGAACTCCTGAGCTTAGGCAATCTGCCCACCTCAGCCTACCAGAGTGCTAGGATTATAGACATGAGCCACTGAGCCCATCATGTACAAGTTTTTGAGTAAACATGTTTTCAATTCTATTTTTTTTTTTTTAGAGACAGAGTCTCACTTCATCACCCTCAGTAGAGTGCTATGGTGTCACAGCTCACAGCAACCTCTAGCTCTTGGGCTTAGGCGATTCCCTTGCCTCAGCCTCCCAAGTAGCTGGGACTACAGGCGCCTGCCACAACACCCGGCTATTTTTTTGTTGCAGTTTGGCTGGGGCCGGGTTCGAACTCACCACCCTTGGTATATGGAGCAGGCGCCCTACTCATTGAGCCACAGGTGCCGCCGACATGTGAAAAATTTTTTTCTTTTTTTTTAACTAGTCAAGTGAAGCAGTGGGAGTGGAGAAGGAACAAAGGAATCTGTAACTGGTTGTGATCAATTAGTTGTAAACACCATTGCCCATGGACCAGCCCCACATGTGGAAATTTTATGCTGAACTTTTTGAGAACCTGCCAGACTATTTCCCCAAAGGTATAACAGTTTCATATTCCTATCAGCAATGTATAAAGGTTCAACTATTCCGGTTTTTCTGCATCCTTGACAACTTTTCTTTTCCTTTCATTATCATTGTTATTACTAACCTAGTGACAGAGTAAAGTGGTATCTCATTGTGGTTCCCCATTGTTTTTAACCTTTCAGTGGGCAATTCCAGCATGAACCTGCAGCAGTAGGCAGCCAAGGGCATGCATGACCAGACCAGGGTATTGAGAGCATCTGGTACAGGATGTAACTTTTTTTTTTTTTTTTTGAGACTGAGTCTTACTCCTTTGCCCTGGGTTGGGTGCAGTGGATTCATCATAGCTCACAGCAATTCAAACTCTTGGTCTTAAGTGATCCTCTTACCTCAGACTCCCAAGTAGCTGAGACTACAGGTGCTCACTACAACAGCGAGCTAGTTTTTCTACTTTTAGTAGACATGGGGTCTCACTTTTTCTCAGGCTGGTCTTGAGCTCCTGAGCTCAAGCAATTCACCCGCCTTAGCCTCTCTGAGTGGTAGAATTCCAGGTGTGAGCCATTGCCCTGCCCCAAGATATAACTTTTTGAGCAAGCCACATGTAACTGTGGGACTAGCTGAAACTGATTAACCATTGCTTAAGTTGTTACCGATGGCACAAAGCCAGAACTATAAGTCCTAAAGCCCAGGTATATGCAATAGAAGAAAGCTATAACCTAATTATTAACACTTTGGTGTTAATTTGGGACTACTTTGAAATGCCACAAACGCCTGACCTATCACACAGACTGAGGAGACAGAATTGAGGGTTGCCTCCCGTCTCCTTGTCCATTGATTGGAGATAAACCTTTATAATTTCTCTAAGGCAGATGCCATAGTATTGGCTTCCATGTTCAACAAGCATTAGCTATGAGCCCATGGCTTAATAACATATTTCCCCTGTGTGTGCTTTAATATCCTGAGTTGCAAAATGGGACCACATGGCATACCTCAAAAGGTGGCCATGAGGCCAGACTCGGTGGCTCACGCCTGTAATCCTAGCACTCTGGGAGGCCAAGGTGGGTGGACTGCCTGAGCTCACAGGTTCGAGACCAGCCTGAGCAAGAGCGAGACCTCATCTCTAAAAACAGCTGGGCATTGTGGTGTACACTTGTAGTCCCAGCTACTCAGGAGGCTGAGGCAAGAGAATCTCTTGAGCCCAAGAGTTTGAAGTTGCTGTGAGCTGTGATACCACGACACTCTACTGCGGATGACAAAGTGGGACTCTGTATCATAGAAAAAAAAAAGGTGGCCACGAGCTTTCCATGGACTTTGTTTATGGCAGGATCCCAATTCCTCCTAATAGCCCTAGAATGTAAAGCAAAAATTAAAAAAAAAAAAAAAATATATATATATTTTTGTTTGTTTGTTTGTTTTGAGACAGAATCTATTCTGTAGATTCAATCATTCTATTGCCCTGGGTAAAGTGCTGTAGTGTCATAGCTCACAGCGACTCAACCCTTGGGCTCAAGCAGTCCTCTTGATTCAGCCTCCCGAGTAGCAGGGACTACAGGCACACACACCACTGTGCCTGGCTAGTTTTTCTATTTTAATAGAGATGGGGTCTCCCTCTTGTTCAAGCTGGTCTTGAACTCCTGAGCTCAGGTGATCCACCTGCCTTAGCCCCCGAGAGTGCTGGGATTACAGGCGTGAGTGACCACACCTGGCCCCCTTATTATTATTATTGTTGTTGTTGTTGTTGTTGTTGTTGTTGCAGTTTGGCCGGGGCTGGGTTTGAACCCACCACCCTCGGCATATGGGGCTGGCACCCTACTCACTGAGCCACAGGCGCCGCCCCTACTACTATTATTATTTTTTTGAGACAGAGTCTCCCGATTTCTCTCCTCATAGCTCACAGCAACCTCAAACTCCTTGGCTCACTACCGGCACCTGCCACAATGACCAACTAGTTCTTCAATTTTTAGCAGACACAGGGTCTCGATCTTGCTGGTGCTGGTCTTGAACTCCTGAACAAGCAATCCACCCTCCTTGGCCTCCTGGAGTGCTAGGATTACAGGTGTGAGTTACCTCGCCTGCTCAGCCTACCTCAATTATTTTTAAGCACATTCTACACATAGTAGTAATAGGTTGGTTAGAGGAACTCCAAAAACAGAGCAAGCATAGACCACCCCATTATGAGCAGAAGGTGACCTCTGCTGAAATCACTCCTTTCTGGGACCCAGCAAGAACAAATGAAGAACTAGTTAGGCTGGGCACCTGTAGCACAGTGGTTATGGCACCAGCCACATACACCAAGAGTGGTGGGTTTGAACCCGGCCTGGGCCAGCTAAACAACTGCAACAAAAAAATAGCCAGGTGTTGTGGCGGGCACCTGTAGTCTCAGCTATTTGGGAGGCTGAGGCAAGAGAATCGCTTAAGCCCAGAGTTAGAGGTTGCTGTGAGCTGTGATGCCACTCTACCCAAGGTGACATAGTGAAACTGTCTCCAAAAAAAAAAAAAAAAGGAAAGAAATGAGGAGCTAGCTGAGCATGGAGGCTCACGCCTGTAATCCTAGCACTCTGGGAGGCCTAGGTGGGTGGATTGTCTGAGCTCACAGGTTTAAGACCAGCTTGAAAAAGATCGAGACCCCTGTCTCTAAAAATAGCCAGACATATGGCAGGTGCCTGTAGTCCCAGCAACTCAGGAGGCTGAAACAAAAGAATCACTTGAGCTCAAGAGTTTGAGGTTATTGTGAGCTGTGACACCAGGGCACTCCACCAAGGGTGACAAGTGAGACTCTGTCTCAAAAAAATAAAAAGAAAAGAAATGAGGTGGTGCCCATAGTTTAGTGGGTAGGGCGCCAGTCACATACACCGAGGCTGGTTGTTTTAGTCCCGGCCAGCTAAAACAACAATGACAACTGCAACAACAATAACAACAAAAATAGCTGAGCATTGTGGCAGGTGCCTGTAATCTCAGCCACTTGGGAGGCTGAAGCAAGAGAATTGCTCAAGCCCAAGAGTTTGATGTTGCTATGAGCTGTGATGCCATGGCACTCTACCCAGGGTGACAGCTTGAGACTGTGTCTCTAAATAAATAAATAAATAAATAAAATAAATTGAGGAACTAGAGAACACAATGGCTCCAGGGGGGCTAAACCTTAAATGAACAGAACAGTCTCACCAGAAAACCAGCTAGAACTGGATCTGGCAATAGTCACTAGCACACCAAATTAACACTCTCCCCCTCGTACCCTACCTAAAATGTTTAGAAGAAAAGCACTCTTACTCTTTGGGGCTGAGGCCTGTTGAGTCTCAGCCCACCTTCATCAAGGTGCCATATAAACTTTAGCTATTGCTCTACATCGGCTTTGTGACTTGATTGAGTTAACAACTACCTTGCAAGTATCATTTTTTTCTGATGCCTTTTTCCCTCCTGGATCTGACTGAGGGATTCCAGCGTGGAAGAACAGGTTGTGACCCACTTCTTTTTAAATTCATATGGGTGGGGGTTGGCCTCTGCCTTGTAATGTAGACTGAACCACATTTATACTTCTAGCTACAACCATACAGCTATTTCCTATTCTTGGCCTTGGTGTCCCCATTGGGCCAGTGAGAAACACAGCTGAAAGATAGATGGTATTTCTGGCCCAGCCTCTGTGCCCTTTTCACTGATTCCAATAGTTGTTTGTTTCTTTTATTTTTTTGAGACAGAGTCTAAAGCTGTCACCTTGGGTAGAGTGCTGTGGCGTCACAGCTCACAGCAACCTCAAACTCTTGGGCTTAAGCAATTCTCTTGCCTCAGCCTCCCAAGTAGCTGAGACTACAGGTACCCACCACAACACTCCGCTATTTTTTTTGGTTGTTGCTGTTGCAGTTGTTATTGTTGATTTAGCTGGCCCAGGCCGGGTTTGAACTCGCCCGCCTGGATGTGTGTGGCTGGCCTCCTATCCACTGAGCTATGGGCACCACCCTCAATAGTTGTTTCTTTTTCACTTAGTCAAATCTGGTGCTTTTAAGGGCCAAGCATGGCAGTGGGCACCTGTAGTCTTAGGTACTCGGGATGCTGAAGCAGAAGGATTGCTTGATCCCAGGAGTTTGAGGCTGCAGTGAGCTGTCATGATACCACTGCCCACTGAGGATGTTCGAAGAATGTGTCTCAAGCTCTGAAGGCAATCCAGAGATGTTTTTAGCCTAGGGTGGCCAGGAGTGGTTGTGGTGGAACTTCATACACAAATGGTGGTTCTGGTCGATTTTAAATGAAATTGCTGTTTTTTATACACCGTTAAGGCTATTAAGAAAAATCAACTTGGGGCGGCGCCTGTGGCTCAGTCCATAGGGCGCCAGCCCCATATACCGAGGGTGGTGGGTTCAAACCCGGCCCCGGCCAAACTGCAACCAAAAAAAAAATAGCCGGGCGTTGTGGCGGGCGCCTGTAGTCCCAGCTACTCGGGAGGCTGAGGCAAGAGAATCGCTTAAGCCCAGGAGTTGGAGGTTGCTGTGAGCTGTGTGAGGCCACGGCACTCTACCGAGGGCCATAAAGTGAGACTCTGTCTCTACAAAAAAAAAAAAAAAAAAGAAAAATCAACTTGGCAGGGCTCATAGCTCAGTGGGTAGGGTGCCGGCTACACGCATCAGGGCTGGTGGGTTCGAACCTAGCCCCAGTCTGCTAAAAACAAAAACAAAAAAAAAAAAGAAGAGAAAAATTAACGTGGCCGGGCACAGTGGCTCATACCTGTAATCCTAGCACTCTTGGAGGCCAAGGCAGGTGGATAGCTTGAGCTCACGAGTTTGAGACCAGCCAGAGCAAAAGTGAGACCCTGTCTCTACTAAAAATAGAAAAACTGGGCGGCGCCTGTGGCTCAGTCGGTGGGGCGCCGGCCCCATATACCGAGGGTGGCGGGTTCAAACCCTGCCCCGGCCAAACTGCAACCAAAAAATAGCCAGGCGTTGTGGCGGGCGCCTGTAGTCCCAGCTACTCGGGAGGCTGAGGCAAGAGAATCGCTTAAGCCCAGGAGTTGGAGGTTGCTGTGAGCTGTGTGAGGCCACGGCACTCTACCGAGGGCCATAAAGTGAGACTCTGTCTCTACAAAAAAAAAAAAATAGAAAAACTGAGGCAAGAGGATCATTTGAGCCCAAGAGTTGGAGGTTGATGCTTGAGACTCCGTCTCAAAAAAAAAAGAAAAAGAAAAAGAAAACTCAAGTTTGTACATGACATCGTTTGTACATGACATACAAACGATGGAATGAAGCTCATGTTCTTTGTGGAATGAAGCTCATGTTCTTGGACTGAAGGACTGTAACATATTGGACTGTAGGCCCTGATTCAGAGTTAAGAGTGTCTGCTGGCGGTACTCAGGACAGGGCCATGCCAGGAGAGTTTCTGGGAATTGCTGACATCCCCACATATTTGTGAGCTCCTGGAGTCTGACTCACTCAGGATAAGTGAATTCTTGAAAATTCCATAAACACCACTGAGGTTTTTCTTTGTTTTTATTTTTTTTTAAAGGCGAATAAGACTTTGTTTATTTATTTATTTATTTATTTTTGGCCGGGGCTGGGTTTGAACCCACCACCTCCGACATATGGGACCGGCACCCTACCCCTTGAGCCACAGGCGCCGCCCCTTTTTCTTTGTTTTTAGAAACAGGATTTTTGTTTGTTCTTTCTGAGATACAATCTCACTCTATTGCCCAAGCTAGAGTGCCATGGTATCAGCCTAGTTTACCGCAAGCTCGAAGTCCTGGGTTCAAGGGATCCTCCTCCATCAGCCTCCCAAGTAGCTGGGACTACAGGCACCACAACTTCCAGCTAGTTTTTTCAGGTGCACCACAACTTCCAGCTAATGTTTCTAGTTCTAGTAGGGACAGGGTCACACTGTCTCTCAGGCTGATCTCCAACTCCTGAGCTCAAGCAATCCTCCAGCCTTGGCTTCCCAGAGTGGTGGGATTACAGGTGAGAGCTACCACATCCAGTCTAATTTTTACATTTTTGATAGAAAAGTGGTTCTCAGGCTGGGCACAGAGGCTTATGCCTGTTATTCTACCACTTTAAGAAGCCAAGGTGGTAGGATTCCTTGAGCTCAGAATTTTGAGACCAGCCTGAGCAAGAGTGAGACCACATCTTTACTAAAAACAGAAAAATTGCCTGGGTACACCTGTAATCCCAGCTACTTTGGAGGGTAAGGCAGGAGGATCACTTAAATCCAGGAGTTTGAGGTTGCTGTGGCTAGGCTGATGCTCCAGCACTCCAGTCTAATCAATGGAGTAAGACTGTCTCAAAAAGAAAAAAGTATTAAGGGGCTCTCTTCCAAGATTGCCCTGAGGTTGCCTTTATTTTGAGACAGTCTCACTATGTCACCCTCAGTAGTGTGCCATGGCATCACAACTCACAGCAACCTCCAACTCCTGGGCTTAAGTGATTCTCTTGCCTCAGCCTCCCAAGTAGCTGGGACTACAGGTGCCCACCACAACACCAGGCTATTTTTTTTCTGTTGTAGTTGTCATTGTTTGGCAGGCCCAGGCTGGGTTCGAACCTGCCAGCTCCAAAGTACGTGGCTGGCGCCCTAGCTGCTGAGGTACAGGTGCTGAACCTTTTTTTTTTTTTGAGACATAGCCTTGCTCTCTCACCTCAGCTAGAGGTCAGTGACATAATAGAGGACTGCAATCTCAAACTCTTGGACTCAAATGATCCACTTGCCTCAGCTTCCCAAGGAACTGGGACTAGAAGTGCCCACCATAATACCCAGCTAATTTTTATATTTTTAGTAGACAGGGTCTCACTCTGCTCAGGCTGGTCTTGAACTCCTGAGCTCTAGGAATCTTATTGCCTTAGCCTCCTAGAGGCCAGGCAGGAGTATGTGTGAGCCACTGGGCCAAGCAAAGGTTGCTTTTTTTTTGGAGATAGAGTCTGTGGGCGGTGCCTGTGGCTCAGTGAGTAGGGCGCCGGCCCATGTGCCGAGGGTGGTGGGTTCAAACCCGGCCCCGGCCAAACTGCAACAAAAAAATAGCCGGGTGTTGTGGTGGGCGCCTGTAGTCCCAGCTGCTTGGGAGGCTGAGGCAAGAGAATCACGTAAGCCCAAGAGTTAGAGGTCACTGTGAGCCGTGTGACGTCACGGCACTCTACCCGAGGGCAGTACAGTGAGACTCTGTCTCTACAGAAAAAAAAAAAAAAAAGAGATAGAGTCTACATTGGCCTCCATGGAGTGCTGCGACATCACAGCTCACAGCAACCTCCAACTCTTGGGCTTAAGTGATTCTCTTGCCTCAGCCTCCCAAGTAGCTGGGATTACAGGTGCCTGCCACAACACCTGGCTATTTTGTTGTTGTTGTTGTAGTTGTCATTGTTGTTTGGCAGGCCTGGCCCAGGTTCGAACCTGCCAGCCCGTGTATGAGGCTGCCGCCCTAGCTACTGAGCTATAGGCGCCAAGCTCCTGAGGTTGCTTTGAAACCAGATTTTGCACCCTTTGAGGAAAGAGGTACCCAATAGTGCCAAGCAGGGAAGAGTCCCAACATCCCATATGGAATTATGAAAAATGACAATGAGTGTTCCTCTATTCACACTCTTTGATTAAAAAACAAAATTTATTTTAAAAAGAGAGAGAATGAAGGCAGGAGCCCTTCTGGGATCTCTGCAAAGGCGTCCCATCCTGGTAGTGACGTCTGCTCAACCACTGGGTGGCCTCAGCTTCCTGTGATGAGGGGGTCCAGGCAGCACCTCCCTCACAAGATGGGTGTGAAGCCTCCAAGTTTTCCAGTGGCTGGGCCTGGCTCAGAGCAGGTGCGTAGCATTGACAGCAGTGCTGGGCAGAGGGCAACTATCAGGCGAAGTCTCGGTAGGGCAGGCGGAAGGGGTAGAGGGGCGTGTAGCGGGAGTCCTGCCAGAGCAGCTTGTCCTCCAGAAAGGTGATGGTGGGCAATGTCAGGACCAGGGTCTGGTGCTTGAGCATGCTATGCACGTTCAGGCCTGGGAATTAGGGATGGGGGAATAGTCAGGATGGGGCTGCCTCTGCCTCCTTGTAAGTACACACACATTCCCCCCTTTAAAACACACTTTGGTGCAGCCTGGGCCCAGACCCTAGCCAGGGAACTGTCCTCAGCTCATTAACTACTGACCAGAGCCTCCTGCATGCCAGGCTCCAGGACCTGGATGTGACTCCTAGCTCACAATCCAGGGAGGAAGACACAGGACAGATGAGGTGAGTGTGGGGAGGGTGTGGGGCAGGTCCTGCGGAGTGTGGTGAGCCTCAGGGAGGGAGGGAGGTGAGAACCATGGAGGGCTGTGAGCAAAGGGATAGTCCCTGACTCAGGTGTTCATAGCCACCCCCTGGTGGCTATAGAGGGAACAGACTGTGGTTTTGACAGGACCTTAGCGCTTTTATTTAGGAAAGGTTATTTTTCCTGGCAGACTGAGGGTCAGCCTGGGGTAGGGTGGTGACTGGCCAAAATCACTCAAAGCCCTAGTGGCAGATGCAAGATTGTGATTTTTGAGACAGGGTCTTGCCATGTTGTCCAGGCTGGAGTGTGACATAATCATAACTCAGTGCAGCTTTGAACTCTTAACCCAGCTCAATTTTCTTTCTCTGTTTATTTTTTTTGAGACAGAGTCTCACTATGCTGCCCTTGGTAGAGTGCTGTGCTGTCACAGCTCACAGCAACCTCAAACTCTTGGATTTAAGCAATTCTCTTGCCTCAGCTTCCCAAGTAGCTGGGACTACAGGCGTCCACCACAACACCTGGCTTTTTTCTTTTTTGAGACAGAGCCTCAAGCTGTCTCGCTGGGTTGGCATCACAGCTTACAGCAACCTCCAACTCCTGGGCTCAAGTGATTTCCCCTGCCTCCACCTCCCAAGCAGCTGGGACTACAAGTGCCCACCACAACGCCTGGCTATTTTTTGGTTTCAGCTGTCATTGTTGTTTGGCAGGCCCAGGCTGGATTCTAACCCGCCAGCTCAGGTGTATGTGGCTGGTGCCTTAGCCACTTGAGCCACAGGTGCCGAGCCCACCAGCTTTTTTGTTATAGTTGTTTAGCTGGCCTGGGCCGGGTTTGAACTGCCACCCTTGATGTATGTGGCTGGTGCCGTAACCACTGTGCTATGGGCACCGAACCTCAGTTTTCTTTCTTTTTTCTTTTTTTTTGAGACAGAGCCTCAAGCTGTTGCCCTGGGTAGAGTGCCATGGGATCACAGCTCACAGCGACTTCCAACTCCTGGGCTCAAGTGAGTCTCCTGCCTTCGCCTCCCAAGTAGCTGGGACTATAGGCGCCCGCCACAACGCCCGGCTATTTTTTTGTTTGCAGCCATCATTGTTATTTGGCGAGCCTGGGCTGGATTCGAACCCGTCAGGTCAGGTGTACACGGCTGGCGCCTTAGCTGCTTGAGCCACAGGTGCCAAGCCAGTTTTCTTATTTTTTATAGAGATGGAGTCTCACTATGTTGCCCAGCTGGTCTCAAACTCTTGAGTTCAACAGATCCTCCTGCTTCAGCCTCCCAAGTAGCTGGGATGCAGGTGGATGCCACCATACCTAGCTAATGTTCTTTCAACAGAATCTCTCTGTTGCTCCTAACTAGAGTGCCATGGTGTCAGCCTCACAGCAACTTCAAACTCCTGGGTTCAAGCGATCCTCCTGCTTCAGCCTCCCCAGTAGCTGGACTATAGATGCCCACCACAACACTCAGCTAATTTTGCTCTTGCTCAGGCTGATCTTGAACTTCTGAGCTTATGTGATCCTCCCATCTTGGCCTCCCAGAGTACTAGGATTATAGGAGTGAGCTGCCAAGCCCAGCCATTTTTCTTTCTTTTTTTTTGAGACAGAGCCTCAAGCTGTCACCCTGGGTAGAGTGCTGTGGCATCATAGCTCACACCAACCTCCAGCTCCTGGGCTCAAGCTATTCTCCTGCCTCCGCCTCCCAAGTAACTAGGACTACAGGTGCCTGCCACAATGCCTGGCTGTTTTTTGGTTGCAGCTGTCATTATTGTTTGGCAGGCCCGGGCTGGATTTGAACCTGCCAGCTCAGGTGTATGTGGCTGGCGCCTTAGCCGCTTGAGCCACAGGTGTGGAGCCTTTTTTTTTTTTTTTGAGACAGAGTCTCACTATGTTGCCCTTGGTAGAGTGCAAGGTGTCACTGCTCAAAGGAACCTCCAACTCTTGGGCTTGAGCTATTCTCTTCCCTCAGTCTCCCAAGTAGCTGGACTACAGGCGCCCACCACAATGCCTGGCTATTTCTTTGTTGTTGTAGTTGTCATTGCTGTTTTGCAGGCCCAGGCTGGGTTCAAACCCACCAGCCCTGGTATTTATGGCCGGCGCCCTAACCCTGAGCTACAGGTGCCAAGCCCCAGCCCTTTTTCTTATTTTTTGTAGAGATGGGGTTCACTATGTTGCCCAGACTGGTCTTTAACTCCTAGCCTCAAGTGATCTGCCCTCCTCAGCCTCCCAAAGTGGTGGGATAGTAGGCGTGAGCCACCACTCAGCAAGGATTGCAGTTCTAACAGCTGGGGCTACACATGTACACTCTAGGGGAGGTGGGCTTGGCCCCTTACTCACCAACAGCAGGGACCAGGTTGAAGGTCTTGAGCCTAGAGGTAGCCTCCACAATGTTCTGCGGCATCGCCTCATGTGCTCTGTAAGAGAGGGTGGGAGGTGAGCCCTGCTGGGGATGGAGTTCAGGTACCCCTGCCCTAGGCTTGCCCTGCACCCTCACAAGTCCACGAGGAGCACGGTGTCCCCCCAGCAGCGGTAGTGGGCCAGCTGCATCAGGTACTGGGGGTCTGCAGTCGGTAGCTCCAGGGAGTCCACAATGTGCAGGTCATCCTGGTGGGAAGAAAGAATGATCTGGGCCCTGAGTCTAGAGCACCTCTTCCTCCCCCAGCAGCCACTTGGGCTCCCTGTGGCTTCTGACAGGGCTAGGGCTGTACCTGGGCCAGCTTCACAGTCAGTGCTACCTTGAGGGCCCGTGCCCGCACCTTCATGGGCAGCATGTAGTAGTAACTCATGGGGCCCCGGGGGCCGTGGGCAACGCCTCCTGTGGAGATAGGTGTCAGAGCCGGAGAGAAGGCTGTTAGGAGCCAGGCTGAGCATCTAAGAGTGGGGAGGCTGGGTCAGGGACAACCTGGGACCCATGACTTCACCTCAGTTTCCATAGCTGTCAAACCTTGAGATCACGGGGTTCCTACCTCATAGGACACCTTGAGTTACGGCATATACACAAGGCAGAAGAGTGTGTGCTTAACTAAAGCACTAGCTAGTAATGTTGCAGTTACCAGAAGGTTAAAATTCTCATGTCTGGGTGGAAGCAGGCATCAGGCACATCCTGCAAGGGAGCAAGCAGTGTGTGATTTGGGGGTGCCAATGGCTGGGGAGTCCCTCTGGTGAGTACTATCCACTGGGGCATTCACCTGCAACCAGGCCCTGAGAATACAGCAGAGAACAAAACAGACATGGTCCCTGCCCTCATGTGGTTCACATTCTGGCAGGGCAGACAGGGGTTCAACTACAGAGGGAATCAGGGCAACTCAAGGGGCTGTGGAGGGTTGGTAGAGCCCAAAGGCCAAGGAGGGCTTCATGGAGGAAACATGACCCAGACTCCTGAAGGTGAGGGGTGATGACTAGGTACATAGGAGATGGATTCCTAGTCAGCTAGGAATCCTAGTCTGGCCAAAGAAAGCATGGAGGAGACAAGGTGTAGGGGTGCAGCTACCAGGCCCTAGAGCCATAAAGTAAGGGGTCCAGACTTCATGCACAGGCTATGGGAGCTGGGAGTTTTAGGAGGAGCTCTCTGGATTCCAAGTGAAGTATAGGCTGGGGTAGAGGGAGGGTTGTGGCTATATTCTAAAGACATTGGGTATTTATGGGTTTGGGAGAGTGGATGAGTCTCAGATCTTTGTCCCCCACCCACATAGGCAGTGAGGTCTGTGGGCCCAAGTCCCAATGCTACCAACCTAGGTGGGCTGATAAGGTACAAAGAATGGGGCTGACATAATATCATGCCAGATGTGGGCAGCTGTATGTGAAGAAGAATTCAGGCACTGCCCTAACCCCTCAGACCCTCACTCACCTCCTCGCCAGATTGGGGAGCGGATGCTGCCATGCCGGGCCCGCCCAGTGCCTTTCTGTGGCCATGGCTTCCGGCCGCCGCCCCGCACCTCAGCCCGAGTCTTGGTCTTGGCATAGCTCTGCCAGCACAAAGGGAGGAGGGGATCAGGTTTGCTAGGCAGGTGTTGCTGCAGCTCAAAGGTAGCAGGCCCAGGAATACAGTGAAGAGCTGGGCAGACAAGTCCAGGGTAACAAGTCCCTGTTACCAGGGAGCCAGGCAGGAGTCATTGCCATAGGTGACTCTCTTGGAACAAGCACAGAACATTTGCAGGGAGAGAGGAAGGATTGAGAAATGAAAGTCCCCTCCCCTAATTCAGCTTTACAAAGGGAGGGGCTCTACTGACTACCACAAAGGAAGTGCTCAGTAGTTTGTAGATTTGTTTTTTTTAAGTGACAGATTCTCTCCTTTGTCAAACCAGAATGGAGTGGCAGTGGTTCACTGAAGCCTCAAACTCCTGGGCTCAAGCAGTACTACTGTTTCAGCTTCCTGAGTAGCTGGAATAACAGGTGTATGCCAACTTATTTATTTATTTATTTATCTATTTTATAGACAGAATCTCACTTTATTGCCCTTGGTAGAGTGCTGTGGCATCACAGCTCACAGCAACTTCCAACTCCTGGGCTTAGGCGATTCTCTTGCCTCAGCCTCCTGAGTAGCTGCAGGTGCCTGCCACAATGCCTGGCTTTTGTTTTTGTTGCGGTCTGGGTTCGAACCCACCACCCTCGGTAGATAGGGCTAGCATCCTACCCACTGAGCCACAGGGACCACCCTATCTAGCTAATTTTTAAATGTTTTATAGAGATGAGGCCTTGCTATGTTGCTCAGGCTGGGTTTTTGAGCAATTTTATTTATTTAGTATTGTGAACAATTTTAAGGTGACTATAACTGGAAGGAAGGTGAGCCATAGGGAATGATGTGGGCAGAGAGGATCAACAAAGAGAAAGGCAGGGGATCATGAGAGGCTCAGAATGCCAGACTAGTGACTCATGTCTAGTGTGTGCAGGACCAGGGGCAGTGTGTGCAGGTGGAGAGTTGCTCAACCTCTGGGGTGGACAGAAAAAAGGCAGAAACCTGGACTGATAATGTTTTGGGCATAAAACCCAAACTCCTTACCCTTGTTCCCAGCAACCTCTATGGCAACACTGGGTCCCTGCCACAGGGCCTTTGCTTGTGTGATTCCCAGTATCTCCACCCTACCCCCACCTGTCTTTTACCTGGTTAGCTTCTACTGTAGACTTGAAGTTAAATGTCCCTTTCTCTGAGATGACTGCCCATAATTACACATTTATGGGCATGACTATTTGACTGTGGGAGGATCAGATAATAACTGAAAATTGACCATTCATCAGTTCAGGAGAGAACAGATGAGGCCTGAGCTAAGCAGTCCAGAGAAAACACACCAACAGGCTTCCTCTGCCTCCTCCCTCACCCACCTCACTCCACTTGGGCACTCACAATTCTCTTGAAGTTCTTCTGCCAGATGGCAACCTGGTGTAGGATGTCTAGCCTATGGGGAAGGAAGGGGACATGAGAAACATGCTTTGTTAAACCCCCCCCCCCACAGCTCTCCACTCCACAAGAGAAAAACCCAACTCCTTCCTTTGACCTCCAAGGCCCTCTTCAATCTGTCCTGATCATCTCTGACCCCATCTTACACCACTGAGCCAAAATGGCCTCTCTACAAGATGGAGTCCTGCCTCAGAACTGAGCATTCCCTCTGTCTGCAACACTCTTCCCTGGCTGGTTCCTTCTCAGCCTACAGGTGTCAGCTCAAACAGTATCTCTGAGAGGAACACTTTTTCTTTTTTTTTTTTGTTCCAGTTTTATTAATAACTTTATTTAAATAAGACACAGGAACTTCTATACTGAAAAAATACAAAACAAAATCCACAGATTTCTTTGTAAAGCCACATTGTATGGTAACTCCAATATCCTTCAGCGCAGCGGCTAGAATTAACAGTACAACTATATACAAAATTTAAACAATTTCTGACAAATTTCTACAGCTGGATGTAGGATACAGGAACACCATTTTAAAGAAGGAGCTTCCTATTTTTCTTTCTCTTTCCTACATTACTTCTTTCCTACTAGTACAACTTTCTCAAACTCCTGGCCTCAAGTGATCCTCCTGCCTCAGCCTTCCAAAGTGCTGGGATTATAGGTGTTAGCCACCATCCCCAGCTGATTACTATTACAATTTTCTTATGTATTGTTATATGCAGTAGACATGAATCACATGTGGCTACTGAACACCTGGAATATGGCTAGTGCCATGTGCTGAAATAACATTTCAACATGATAGTTTTAGATATCCCAGGTTAAATACAATATATTATTGGAATCAGTCTTACCTGTTGCTTTGTGTGCTTTTTCTTTTTTAATGTGGCTGCTACAAAAATTTAAATGATATAAGAGGTTCACTTACGCCAGGCGCAGTGGCTCACCATGCCTATAATTCCAGCACTGGGAGGTCAAGGCTGGTGGATTGCCTGAGCTCACCGGTTCAAGACCAGCCTGAGCTACAGTGAGGCCTCATCTCTAAAAATAAATGGGTGTTGGCTCGGTACCCATAGCTCAGTGGTTAGGGTGCCGGCCACATACACTGGGGCTGGCAGGTCCAAACCCCACCCATGCCTGCTAAGCAACAATGATAACTAAGACAAAAAAAAAAAAAATAGCCAGGCATTGTGGCAGGCGCTTATAGTCCCAGCTACTTGGGAGGCTGAGGCAAGAGAATCAATTGAGCCCAAGAGTTTGAGGTTAGGGTGAGCTATGATGCCATGGCACTCCACCCAGGGAAACAAAAGTGAGACTAATAATAATAAAATAAGAGGTTCACTTTATGTGGCTACCCTGGACACAGCTGCCAAGGTAGTCTCACAGGGGTTGGCAAATTGCGGGGCAAATGGGGTTAGCTGGTTATGTTTATAAGTAAGTTTTCTTGTGGGGCAGTGCCTGGCTCAGTGAGTAGGGTGGTGGCCCCATATACTGAGGGTGGCAGGTTTGAACCTGGCCCCGGCCAAACTGCAACAAAAAAATAGCTGGGCGTTGTGGTGGGCACCTGTAGTCCCAGCTACTCGGGAGCCTGAGGCAAGAGAATGGGCTAAGCCCAGGAGTTGGAGGTTGCTGTGAGCTGTGACGCCATGGCACTCTACCATGGACGATAAAGTGACACTCTGTCTCAAAAAAAAAAAAAAAAAGTAAGTTTTCTTCGAACACAGCCATGCTCTTTCATTTACACAATGTTTATGGCTGCATTTATACACCATGTGAGTAGCTGCTTAATTGCTTAGAAAGCCTAAAATATTTACTATCTAGCCCTTTACAGAAAAAGTTTGCTGTCCCCTATTCTATATCGTAAGCAAAATTCATTCACTGCTGTATTCCCAATACCTAGAAAGTACTTGGCAGATGCTTCATAAATATAGACTGAACAGTATAAGGTAATGGGTATCCTAATTACTTTCATTTGATCATCATATATTGTATACATT
The DNA here is from genome assembly GCF_027406575.1 of Nycticebus coucang. Taxonomy (NCBI): domain Eukaryota; kingdom Metazoa; phylum Chordata; class Mammalia; order Primates; family Lorisidae; genus Nycticebus; species Nycticebus coucang. The sequence continues at coordinate 64,105,909 of NC_069782.1, read as the reverse complement.
GTAACCCATAAATGTCCAATTATGTATCAATTAAAAATAATAAGAAGACTAAGTGTGGTGGCTCGTGCCTATAATCCTAGCATTCTGGGAGGCTAAGGCGGGAGAATACTCGAGGTCAGGAGTCCCAGACCAGCCTGAGCAAGAATGAAACCCCATCTCTACCAAGAAAATAGAAAAAAACTAGCTGAGTATGGTGGCTCATGTTTGTAATCCCCCATAACTCTGGAGGGTGAAGCAGAAGGATCACTTGGGCTCAAGAGTTTGAGGTTGCAGTGAGCTATGATGACACTATTGTACCACTCTACTTGGGGGTGACAGGAGATTCTGTCTCAAAAATAACAAAAGTAAAAAAATGTATAGCATAAACAAAACACTTTCTGTTTTTAACTTTTTTTGCCACCCTCTATTAGATTCAAACTCTATAAAGGCAGGGATCAAATTTCACAAATAGGGCGGCGCCTGTGGCTCAGTGAGTAGGGCACCGGCCCCATATGCCGAGGGTGGCGGGTTCAAACCCAGCCCCGGCCAAACTGCAACAAAAAAAATAGCCGGGCGTTGTGGCGGGCGCCTGTAGTCCCAGCTGCTTGGGAGGCTGAGGCAAGAGAATCGCGTAAGCCCAAGAGTTAGAGGTTGCTGTGAGCCGTGTGACGCCACGGCACTCTACCAGAGGGCAGTATAGTGAGACTCTGTCTCTACAAAAAAAAAAAAAAAAAAAAAAAATTTCACAAATAATAGTAACAGCAATAATTTTTTTTTTTTTTTTTTTTGGCTGGGGATGGGTTTGAACCCGCCACCTGTGGCATATGGGACCGGCGCCCTACTCCTTGAGCCACAGGTGCTGCCCCCAATAATTTTTTTTTTAAATAGAGACAGAGTCTCACTTTGTCGCCCTCAGTAGAGTGCCGTAGTGTCACAGCTAATAGCAATCTCCAGCTCTTGGGCTTAGCAATTCCCTTGCCTCAGCCTCCTGAGTAGCTGGGACTATATGCGTCCACCACAGTGCCCGGCTGTTTTTGTTGCTATTTGGCCAGGGCCGGTTTTGAACCTGCCACCCTCAGTATATGGGGTCGGCGCCCTACTCACTGAGCCACAGGCACCACCCATAACGGCAATATTTAATATGCACCAGATATGGTGCATATAGGAGGCAGCACCTTGGAAGTCAGCCTGCATAGTTTGAGATGCCGGGTCTATCACTTACAAGCTGTGTGACATGTGACCCTTTGAGGAAGTTACTTACGTGCCTTAGTCACTTCCTCTACAAAATAAGGATAAGGATCTACTTTTTTTTTTTTGTAGAGACAGAGTCTCACTGTACCGCCCTCGGGTAGAGTGCCGTGGCGTCACACGGCTCACAGCAACCTCTAACTCCTGGGCCTACGCGATTCTCTTGCCTCAGCCTCCCGAGCAGCTGGGACTACAGGCGCCCGCCACAACGCCCGGCTATTTTTTTGTTGCAGTTTGGCCGGGGCTGGGCTTGAACCCGCCACCCTCGGCATATGGGGCCGGCGCCCTACTCACTGAGCCATAGGCGCCGCCCTGATAAGGATCTACCTTTAAGGTTGCTATAAAGATCCAAGTAACTAAAATGCAAGTAGGCTGTACCAGGCATCTAGTCAGGGCTTACTCTTCCTAAGCACTCTGGGTTTTTTTCAGACATAGGGTCTCACTTTGTCACCCAGGCTGTAATACACAGGCTCAATCATAGCTCTGGAACTCTTGGGCACAAGCTATCCTCCCACTTCAGCCTCCCAAGTAGCAGGGACTCCAGTCATGTGCCACCACACCCAACTAATTTTTAAAATTTTTTTGAGATGAGGTCTCACTCTGATGCTCAGGCTGTTCTTGAACTTTCAGCCTCAAGCAATCGTCCCACCTCTGCCTCCCCAGGCCCTGCTAATTTTTGTATTTTTGTAGAGATGGGCTTTCACTATGTTGCCCAGGCTGTGTCTCAAACTCCTGACCTCAAGTGATTCTCCAGCACTGGCCTCCTATAGGTATGACCCACCTTGTCTGGCCCTAAGTACTCATTTCAGCAAAAACCAGTTAACAGTAATGAAAATCAGTGTTTCTGTATCATGTGCCAGAATTACGTTATTTATTTATTTATTTATTTTGTAGAGACAGAGTCTCACTTTATGGCCCTGGGTAGAGTGCCGTGGCATCACACAGCTCACAGCAACCTCCAACTCCTGGGCTTAAGTGATTCTCTTGCCTCAGTCTCCGAGTAGCTGGGACTACAGGCACCCGCCACAACGCCCGGCTATTTTTTTGGTTGCAATTCAGCCGGGGAGGGTTTGAAACCGCCACCCTCGGTATACGGGGTCGGCACCTTACCGACTGAGCCACAGGTGCCGCCCTTATTTATTTATTTTTGAGACAGAGTTTCACTATGTAGCCCTCAGTACAGTGCTGTGGCGTTACAGCTCACAGGAACCTCAAACTCTTGTTCTTAAGAGATTCTCTTGCCTCAGCCTCCCAAGTTGCTGGGACTACAGGTGCCTGCCACAATGCCTAGCTATTTTTTTTTTTTTTTTAATTTGGCCGGGGCTGGGTTTGAACCCGCCACCTCCGGCATATGGGACCGGCGCCCTACACGCTGAGCCACAGGCACCGCCCGCCTAGCTATTTTTTGTTGTTGAAGTTGTCATTGTTACTTAGCAGGCGAGGGCCGGGTTCAAGGCTGCCTGCCTCTGTATGTGGCCAGAGCTCTAAGCACTGAGCCAACCTTCTGAGGTTTGACAGGATGGGGACACTAAAGCACAAAAGAAGGCAGGATCTGACCCCTGTCAGCTAGAGTTTTGTGTCCTTAACCCTCGATTTTCAACTTCACACAGCTCCGTGGCAAGGAAAAGCACCACCCCCTTTGACAGGTGGAGATGATCACCTTCTCATGCAGATTCTGAATTCCAGGTTCTCATCCTATTGCCACCCAGCTCGCCATAACGATCCCCCCTTATACCTGGGCGCGGTGGCGAAAACGTCGGGATGCAGCTCAGCCAGGCCCACTCGCTCCTGCTCGTAGCCTTTCAAGGACTCGACCCAGGCCTGTACCGGGCGCAGGTGAGCGGATACCGGGAGCTCGCACTTGCGCAGGACAGGTGCCTGAAGAGCTGGAGGGATAGGGGAAGGTCAAGGGTCAAAGCCAAAGGTTAGGGCTTCCCGCTGTCGCCGCCCCTCCTAGGGTGAACCCGGTTGCCTCACCCGTGCTCGTCACCGCCTCTGGTTTCTCCGCCGCTCGCGGTGCCTCATCCGCCAGAGAGTTCGCCGCCTGAAAGGTGCGAAGGAAAATGAGAAAGGACTCCTAGATCCCCAACATTCATTCTCCGACCCCACCTGCAGTCCCTGGCCTCACCCTCAGCCGGCAGCCCGTGGGCCAAAGCCAGGACCGCACCCCGGCCCGGACTAACTGCAGCATAGCAGAACAGCCACTCACGCCGCCGGAGGTCGCAGCGTCTAAGGCCTCGCGCTGCGCCTCCAGATGACGTCACTCACGCGACCCCGCCCGCCCCTCTGAGATTCCGCGCGGGAAAGCGGGGTGTACAAGAGCTGGGGCGTAAAGGCCTGGTCTAGCGTGCCCTCGCTTCTGCTCCAGAACTAACTTTCAGACTCCAACTTTCACTTCTAGCTTATGGACCCTCTGCTACATTTAGGAACGCGACTCCACTACCCGAAACCCTAACCCTGTAGGCTTCTCCCCTTGCGTCCTGCCCCCAACTAGCCGGCTCCAGAAGCAAGCGCAAAAACCCACTCAATGACCGGACGCTGCTCAGCCAATGAACGTTAAGTCTGGAAGAATGGCCCGCCCATGACTGGGCGGTTCTGGGGCGGGCACCGAAGGGAATATGGCCCTTAAACGTAAAGTTTTTGATGTCTGTCACACTAACAGGCCGGCTACACCCTTGCTTGCCCTCCAAGACTGGCAGAGATGCTTTTTGTATCCATATTTGTGGTTTTGTTTGTTTAAAGGCTGGGCCTTATCGCCCACAGAAAGCCCTCGGGATTGGGCTTAGCAGGCCGTGCCTTCCAGTTTAGATCCATAGGGTACGGCTATGTTGTCCTGAAACCCTTTAGATAGGTCTGTGTGTCCCCAATACCCTAGGCCAGGGTCTTGTCTACTCTCAGTCTTTCCAGGGCTCTCCAAGGACAGAGCAAAATGAGGACCTGGGTTTCTTCTCTTGTCCTCCCCAAACCTAGAAATCCAAACGCTCCCATTTTCACCTCCAGGGGGCGTCACAACCCAGAGCAGGTTTCCCTCCCTCCCTCCCACCTCCCTCCCTTCCTTCCTTCCTTCCTTCTTTTCTTTCTCTCTCTCTCTCTCTCTTTTTTTTTTTTTTTTTGCAGTTTTTGGCCGGGACTGGGTTTGAACCCGCTACCTCCGGTATATGGGGCCGACGCCCTACTCCTTTGAGCCACAGGCGCCACCCTCTCTCTCTTGACAGAGTCTCACAATGTTGCCCTCGGTAGAGTGCTGTGGCGTCACAGCTCACAGCAACCTCCAACTCTTGGGCCCAAGCGATTCTCCTGCCTCAGCCTCCCAAGTAGCTGGGACTACAGGCGCCCGCCACAATGCCCGGCTATTTGCAGTTGTCGTTGTTTAGCTGGCCCAGGCTGGGCTCGAATCTGTCACCCTCGGTGTATGTGGGTGGCGCCGTAACAACTGTGCTATGGGCGCCAAGCCGTCTTTTATTTATTTTTATTTGGAGACAGAATCTCAAGCTGTCGTCCTGGGTAGAGTGCCGTAGAGTCACAGCTCACAGCAACCTCCAACTCTTGGGCTTAAGCGATTCTCCTGCCTCAGCCTCCCAAGTAGCTGGGACTACAGGCGCCTCCATAACGCCTAGCAATTTTTTTTATTGCAGTTGTCATTGTTGTTTTAGCTGGCTGGGGCTGGGTTCGAACGTGCCAGCCTCAGAGTACATGGCCGGCGCCCTACTGGCTGAGCTACAGGCGCCGCCTTCTTTTTTTATTTTTGAGACCAAGTCTCCTTACCACTCAGGCCAGAGTGCAGTGGTGTCCTCATAGCTCTCACCGCAGCCTCCAACTTCTAGGCTCAAGCCATCCTTCTGTCTCACTTTCCTGAGTAGCTGGGACTACATATGCCTGGCTAATTAAAAATAATTTTTTTTTTTTTTTTTGCAGTTTCTGGTTGGGGCTGAGTTTGAACCCGCCACCTACGGCATATGGGTCTGGTGCCCTACTCCTTTGAGCCACAAGCGCCACCACCCCCCCCAAATTTTTTAAATAGGGATGGCATCTCACTATTGCCTAAGCTGGTCTCTAATTCCTGGCCTCGAGTGACCCATCCACCTCCACCTCCACCTCCAAAGTGCTAGGATTACAGGCCTGGCTTACAGCAACCTTTTCTACTTGGCCAGGGCTGTCCAAGTGGAAGCCATTGCAGTCTGGACCAAGCTCACCAGCCAATAATGTGGTATCTGAGCCAACCTCAGTTTCCTCATCTAGAAAATGGGGAAGTTATGAGATTTTAATGGCATAATGGAGGCAAAGCATGCCATGCTTGGCACAAGATGCAAAGTCAATAGCTTTATTTATTTATTTACTTTTGAGACAGTATCTTGCTCTGTTTCCTGGACTAGAGTGCAGTAGTGTCATCATAGCTCACTGCAACCTCTAACTCCTGGGCTCAAGTGATCCTCTTGCCTCAGCTGCCAGAATAGTGGAGACTACAGCCATGAGCTCCAGCCCCCAGCCTAACCTTTTACTTTGTAGAATTTTATTTAGTCTTTTTTTTTTTTTGTAGAGACAGAGTTTCACTTTATTGCCCTCGGTAGAGTGCTGTGGCATCACACAGCTCACAGCAACCTCCAACTCCTGGGCTTAGGCGATTCTCCTGCCTCAGCCTCCCGAGTAGCTGGGACTACTGGCGCCCGCCACAACGCCCAGCTATTTTTTTTTGTTGTTGCAGTTTGGCTGGGGCTGGGTTTGAACCCGCCACCCTCGGTATATGGGGCCGGCGCTCTGCTCACTGAGCCACAGGCGCCGCCCTTATTTAGTCATTTTATGTTTTCATTGGTCATTGACACATCTGGTAAAGGAAATTTCAAAACTACAAAAGGATGACTAGAGTGAAAAGTCTATCTTCACTGACCTCTGCCCCCTGCCCCACAGGTTCCCTCCCAGAAGCCACACCTACAACCAGCTGTGTGTCTACTCCCAGAACGAGTTTCTGATTTCACCAGCAGATATGCACACCTGTCCTGTGTCAAGGAGTTTAGGTTTTATTTATCAAATGATGGAACAGTTGCTTAATAATTTGTTAGGCACCTACTGTGTGCCACTGGAACACTGGTAAATCTACCAGACACCATTGAGTTACTCACTGCCCAATGCAGAGGAAGAGCTGAAGGATCAGAACAGGACAGTGAAGTCTGTAGGAGGACTTCGTATCCACGGTGGCAGGATCTGAGAGTGGTCTTCCAAAGCCATAACCTGAGAGCAAAGACTTGAGCATGTTTCAAGTTTAGGGACAGCAGTTGTGAAGTCCAGGAGTAAGGAAAAAATGGCAGCAGCTGGGCTGGACCTTTCTCACTGCCACATGGTTTCTTTGTTGGTTCATTTATTTAGACTGATCCCCTGAGCCCATCTCAGGGCCTATGCATTGCTGTTCCTCCGGCCTGGAATATACTTTTCCCAGAGCTCCATATGGCTTGCTCCCTCATGGCCTTTAGCTCTTTATTCAAACATCAACTTCTCAGAAGATCCTGCTCAAACCACCCTATTTAAAATAGTAGTTTCTGCTGGACTCAGTGGTGCGTATCTGTAGTCTCAGCTACTTGGGAGGCTGAGGTAGGAAGACTGACCAGGAGTTCAAAGCTGCTATGATCTATGATTGTATCACTGCATTCCAGACTAGGTTACAGAGTGAGACTCTGTCTAGGGCCAAGGTGGAGATTGTTAATTTATTCTATTTATTTTTATATTTTGTAGAGATGAAGTTTTGCTATGTTGCTCAGGCTTGTCTTGAACTCCTGGCCACAAGTGATTCTCCCTTTTTGACCTGCATGAGCCACTGCACACATAGCCCTTTTTTTCTATTAATATTTATCTCCTAACATCCTATATAATTTCCTGGAGGGAGGTTTGTAATACCTTTTATCTGTCTCTCCCATTAGAGTACAAATTTCCCCCAAGGCTGGAATTTTCTTATTCCGTGCTGTAGCCTCAGCATTCAGCATAATACCTGGACCACAGTAGGTGGTCAATAAAGGTTTCCTGACAGGGATATTACTGCAAATGTTTCCATTGCAGGGATATTACTGAAAACTGAGAAAGATCTCCCTTTGTTTCCTGGGTCTTGAGGTCTCTATTCCCCTGTGGTCACTGGACACATAAAGTGCCACAAATTATTTACTCAATGGTACTGGAGTTGGATCCAGGCACGGCCACAAATTGACTGGGTGTCCTTGGGCAAGCAGTTAGCTCCTTCAGAGCTGTGGTCTTCTAATCTGTAAGTAACACACGCACAAACCCTCTCACACTGGCTGTGTTGAATATTGGAGTTCACCTTCTTTCTTTTTTTTTTTTTTTGTGTGGTTTTTTTGGCCGGGGCTGGGTTTGAACCCGCCACCTCCGGCATATGGGACCGGCGCCCTACTCACTGAGCCACAAGTGCCGCCCTGGAGTTCACCTTCTTTCTATTCCCAATCCTCACTGTTTCCCCCTACAGAAGTAGCCTGTAAACACTTCAGTCAGGTCATGTCCCTCCTCTGCTCAGAATGCTCCATGTCTCCCATTTCACTTACAGGCAAAGCTAAAGTCCTTCTACACCCCACAAGCCCTATAGGACCTCTGCTGCCATGACTCCATGGTTTCAGCCATCTGGGCCTCCTCATCAGAAACCACTTATCACATTCCAGCCTCTAGGCCTCTTACCGGACCACTTTCCCCTGAACATCTGTATGTTTTACTTCCTTCAAGTCTTTACCAAAATGTCACCTTCTCAGGTGACACCGCATCTAAAATCCCCTTCCCCCACTCCCCTGTTTTTTTTTTTTTTTTGTTTGTTTGTTTGTTTGTTTGAGACGGATTCTCACTCTGTCGTCCAGGGTAGAGTGCTATGACATCACAGCTCACAGCAACCTCAAACTGCTAGGCTCAAGCGATCTTCTTGCTCCAGCCTTCCGAGTAGCTGGGACTACAGGCACCTACCACAACGCCTGGCTACTTTTAGAGAGAAGATCTTGCTCTTGCTAAGGCTGGTCTTGATCTCCTGAGCTCAGACAATTCATCTGCCTTTGCCTCAGAGAATGCTAGGATTACAGCTATGAACCACTTCACCTGGCCTTTCCCTTCCCTTTCTGCCTCAGTTCAAACAGGGTTCCCTCACTAGCATATTGATTATGAGTCTTAATAAAAGGGAGGTAATGACCTGGAGATCTACACAATAAGAGGCTCAAAGTTTGACCATTTTGAGCCAAGCCTGGGTAAAGGTGAAAGGTTGCAACCAGCCCTCTCCTGTGGCTCGAAGGCTCAACTGCAGGTGACCTCTGTCTTTGGAGTGTGTGGCCAGTATCAGCTTTGCAGCCCAGAGAGGATCTTTGCTGGTCATGCATATCACTGGAATTTAGGTGGCACACATCACATGCTAGAGGGTCCCCGATGTCTAGCTTTTCTTAGCCCCCTACATCATAGCACAAGGGTTTTCACAAATGCCAGGGGTCAGGGCTGAAATACTGGAGGGCAGCCCCCAGGTAGGAGGCGCAGAGCAGGTGCCATTATGGGGTTGGTCTAGCACAATGGTTCTCAACCTTCCTAATGCCGTGATGTATTTTCATTGTTACAAAGGGGTCAGGACCCATAGGTTGAGAACTGCTGGTAGCACAATAGGGGGTGACACCTAACATGTTCCTCCCCCACTAACTTCCCAAACATTTGCTGCATTTTTTGTTTTCAGCTCAGTTTGTGGGTAACCACCAAGCCCAGTGAGGAAGAGGAGCTCCCACTGAAGGAAGCTGACCTGGGGATGGTGCTGATTTGCATGACATTTTTATTCCCTTCAATTCTCTGAGCAACCACAAAGCCAGTGTGAGGCAGAAAAAATGTACAGAACCAGCCTCCAAGCAGGTGTTGGGAAAGAGTCAGACCAGACCTCCCTTATGTCTTGAACCCCTGGACAGGTCACACTGGCTCTCTGAGCCTCAGTTTCCTCCTCTGTAAAATGGAAATATAATTGCATTTACCTCACATACTATGTGCCAGGCTTTGGTCTGTATCCTAATATGATCCAATCCCTGCCCTGCCCTCCATGTATGGCTAGGGACTCACCCTGCATAGACCTGTCCCTTGCCCACTAGCTTCTGGCCAGATTAGCCATTGAGAAGCTTTGGGGGTAGCTTGTTAATCAAGAGGATGGGAAAAACCAAGGTATATTTCCCCATCTGCCTCTGGCAGTGTCTTCCACCAGACCTACCTTGCCTATGTCCAATTGGCCGGGCTGGGTTTGAAACTGCCACCTCTGTCATATGGGGTCGGTGCCCTACCCCTTTGAGCCACAGGCACCACCCCATATATCCAAATTTTTTGGTGGGGGGGACAGAGTCTCACTATGTTGTCCTGGGTAGAGTGCTATGGCGTCACAGCAACCTCCAACTCTTGGGCTTAAGCGATTCTCTTACTTCAGCCTCCCAAGTAGCTGGGACTGCAGGCACCTGCCACAAGGCCCAGCTATTTTTTGGTTGTAGTTGTCACTGTTGTTTGGCAGGCCCAGGTTGTATTCGAACTTGCCAGGTCTGGTGTATGTGGCTGCTGCCCTAGCCGTTGAGCTACAGGCACCAAGCCTATCTATATCCAAATTTTTATTAAAAAATTTTTTTCATGATCTGCCATATCCTTATTTTTATTTACTTAGTTTAGTTTAGTTTAGTTTTGAGACAGAGTCTCATTTTCTTGCCCCTGGTAGAGTGCTGTGGAATCATAGCTTACAGCAACCTCAGACTCTTGTGCTCAAGCCATCCTCCTGCCTCAGCCTCCCAAGTAGCTGGGACTGCAGGCATCTGCCACGCCTGGCTACTTTTTTTTTTTTTTGCAGTTTTTGGCTGGGGCCAAGCTTGAACCCGCCACCTCCAGTATATGCGGCCAGTGCCCTACTCCTTTGAGCCACAGGTGCTGCTCCTCCTGGCCATTTTTTAGAGATGGGGTCTCACTCTTGCTCAGGCGGGTCTCAAACTCGTGAGCTCAAGCCCTCCTCAGCCTCCTAGAGTGCTGGGATTACAGGTAGGAGCCATTGTACCCAGCCAATTTTTTAATTTTACAGATGAGAGTCTCACTATATTGCTCAGGCTGGCCTCAAACTCCTAGGCTCAAGTGATCTTCCCATCTCAGCTTCCCAAGTAACTAGGACTACAGATGCACGTCACTGTCCCCAGTTTTGCTAATTTTTAATAAGTGAAAATGTCATTTATTTATTGTCATTTATAAAGTATACATGAAAATTTTATGTATTTTTTTTTTGGTAGAGACAGAGTCTCACTTTACCGCCTTTAGTAGAGTGCCATGATGTCACAGGACTCACAGCAACCTCTAGCTCTTGGGCTTCCGTGATTCCCCTGCCTCAGCCTCCGGAGCAGCTGGGACTACAGGTGCCTGCCACAATGTCCGGCTATTTTTTGGTTGCAGTTCAGCCAGGGCTGGGTTTGAACCCGCCACCCTCGGTATATGGGGCCGGAGCCCTACTCACTGAGCCACAGGCGCCACCCTATGTATTTTTTTTTTTTTGCAGTTTTTGGCCGGGGCTGGGTTTGAACCCACCACTTCCGACATATGGGGCCGGCGCCCTACTCCTTTGAGCCACAGGTGCCGCCCTATTTATGTATTTTTTATTAAATCATAGCTGTGTACATTAATGTGATCATGGGGCACCATACACTGGTTTAATAGACCGTTTGCCACGTTTTCATCACACTGGTTAACATAGCCTTCCTGGCATTTTCTTAGTTATTGTGTTAAGACATTTATATTCTACATTTACTAAGTTTCATATGTACCCTTGTAAGATGCACCACCGCAGTTTTGCTAATTTTTAAATAATTTCTCTATCCCTTTGGTTTCTCATCTATGTAACCAACTCCTGTATTAAATCCCCTCTGTTGGGGCGGCGCCTGTGGCTCAGTGAGTAGGGCGCCGGCCCCATATGCCGAGGGTGGTGGGTTCAAACCCAGCCCCGGCCAAACTGCAACAAAAAAAAAATAGCCGGGTGCTGTGGCGGGCGCCTGTTGTCCCAGCTGCTCGGGAGGCTGAGGCAAGAGAATCGCGTAAGCCCGAGAGTTAGAGGTTGCTGTGAGCCGTGTGACGCCACGGCACTCTACCCGAGGGCGGTACAGTGAGACTCTGTCTCTACAAAAAAAAAAAAAACAACAATAAATCCCCTCTGTTTGAGATACTTCTATTTTCCTGACTAGACCATAACAGATGTAAAGCTGTTGTGAGAGTTGGGTTTTTTGTTTGTTTGTTTGAGACAGAGTCTCACTATGTAGCCCTTGGTAAAGTTCCATGGCATGCTCACAGCAACCTCAAACTCTTGGGCTCAAGCAATTCTCTTGCCTCAGCCTCCCAGTGGGTGGGATGACAGGCACTTGCCACAATGCCCAGCTATTTTTTGTTGCAGTTGTCATTGTTGTTTAGCTGGCTTGGGCTGGGTTCGAACCCACCACCTTCAGTGTATGTGGCTGGCGCCGTAACCACTGTGCTACAGGCGCCAAGCCAAGAGTTTTTTCTTTTAAGATATTGTTATGTGATGTTTGAAGCTGATTGAGTTAATAAAAAAAAAAGAAAATTATTTGTATGGGCCAGCACGGTGGCTCTTCCCTGTAATCCTAGCACTCTGGGAGGTGAGTGGATTGCTTGAGCTCAGGAGTTCAACCCTGAGCACAACCCTGTCACTACCAAAAATAAAGAAATTATCTGAGTGTCATAGTGGGTGCCTGTAGTCCCAGGTACTCTGGAGACTGAGGCAGGAGGATTGATTGAAACCAAGAATTTGCGTTTGCTGGCAGCTATGATGAAGCCACTGTACTCTACCCAAGGGCCATAGAGTGAGACTCTGTTTTAGAATAAAAAGTTATTGCATTTTTTAGATACAATAAAATCTTCCCTTTTTAGGGTAAAGTTGTACAAGTTTTGACAAATATATAGTCATGTAACCAAAACCACAATCAAGATATGCCTGGTTCTATCACCAAAAAGTTGTAGTCAACTTTTCCCTCCACCGCCACATCCTGACAACTACTGGTCTATTCATCATCCCTATAGGTTTGCCTTTTCTAGAAAGTCACAGAAATGGAATCAATACAGTTAATAGCCTTTTATTATTATTTTTTTTTTGAGACAGACTCTCACTTCGTCACTCTCAGAGTCTCACTTCATCAGCTCAGTAAATTCTTGGGCTCAAGTGATTCTCTTGCCTCAGCCTCTCAAATAGCTGGGATTACAGGCACCTGCTACAACATCCAGCTATTTTTAGAGACGGGGTCTCGCTCTTGCTCAGGCTGGTCTCAAACCTGTGAGCTCAGGCAATCCACCCAACTGGGCCTCTCAGAGTGCTAGGATTACAGGTGTGAACCACCGCGCCCAGCTATGCCTTGTTAATTTTTAAATTTTGTGTAGATATAAGGGTCTTGCTATGTTGTCCGGGTTGGTTTCAAACTCCCAGCTTCAAGCAGTCCTCCTGCCTCAGCCTCTCCCTTAAACCACAGGGATTAAAGGCATGAGCCATAGTGCCAGGCCAAATTTGTAACCTTTTGTATTTTGTTTATTTCCCTCATCCCAATGTGTTTGAGATTTATTGCTAAAATCACCAGCTTCTTCTTTCTGATTGCTGAGTGGTCTACTGTTGTGAGGATGTACTGTAGTTTGTGCAGCCTAGCCGAGGGAGCTGCTGTGAGTGATTTATGATGACTCAATATTTGTAGAGTGATTAGGACAGTAACTGGCATGTTCTACACGTGTCAGCTGTTATGATTTTGCTGGGGTGGGTGGGGCTTGCTGAAAAGTGGCCTCTTTGGTGTTCCTCTGCTTTTACTTGTGCATGTCTTCCTGGGTTGGAAGAGAGAGCCCACCCCTCTCAGCTTTGAAGGGCCAAGACTACATCTGGTGCAGACGTGGCAGAGGCTGGACTCTATCTACCGGGAGCCTCTCTTCCCCCTCCCTGAAGCCTTTCCTCTGCCTGCCAAAATCAGCATCTGGGAAGCTTCTCTGTAGCCTGGGGCCCCTTCCTCCAGTGCTGGGACAATGATGAGAAACTTGGAATCCATCTCAGACACTTCTCTCCCTGCAGTTAGTTCTTCAAAAGCTGAGAACGGGGATTGGGGGGGTGGGGATGGCGGGGGTGGGTGGGGGTGGGGACAGTGGAAGACTAGAAAGCATGGAGAGCACGCCTGGCCTCATTGATTTGGGGGAGTTTGGGATATTTGGGGTGAAGTTGGCAACAGAAGTCAGAGTGTTCCCATCACCTGGATTACAGAAAATGTTCCACACCTCTCTTTGACTGATGTAGTACTGTGTGGCCATCACAGCCCTTCTTCTGTTCCATCCCACTGGGGCAGGAATAAAGGTCCCTGTATAGGGACTGGGGAACAAACCAGAGGGCAGGGAGTCTGGGCATGGTGGCTTGTGCCTGAAATTCCAGCACTTTGGGAGGCTGAAGCAGGAGGATCACTTGATGCCAGTAGTTCTAGGTCAGCCTGGGCAACACAGCAGGATCCTGTGTCTAAAAAAATAAAATTATCTAGGCGCAGTAGCACATGCCTATAATTAACTTGAACCCAGGAGTTCCAGGTTACAGTGAGCTACAATTGTGCAACTGCACTCTAACATGGGTTACAGAGTGAGATAAAATATTTTTGTCTTTAAAAGATAAAATATTTTTAAAAAGGAGTCAGAGAGGGGGTGGCGCCTGTAGCTCAGTTGGTAAGGCGCCGGCCCCATATACCGAGGGTGGCGGGTTCAAACCCGGCCCCAGCTGAACTGCAACCAAAAAAAAATAGCCGGGCGTTGTGGCGGGCGCCTGTAGTCCCAGCTACTCAGGAGGCTGAGGCAAGAGAATCGCTTAAGCCCAGGAGTTGGAGGTTGCTGTGAGCTGTGTGATGCCATGGCACTCTACCGAGGGCCATAAAGTGAGGCTCTGTCTCTACAAACAAACAAACAAACAAACAAACAAACAAAAAAGGAGTCAGAGAGCCAGGACTGTTGGGCTGAGAGGAGCCAGGTAGCTCTAGTTCAAATCCCACCACTCTTATGTACCTCGGTTTTCCTCATCATTAAAAGGGGATGATGATAATAATACCTGCTTCCTTGGGTTGTAAGGATTCATACAGTGGTGCCCAGCATGTAGTGCCCAGCCATTATTGTTAGTGACCCTATAATTAGTGGAAGCTACTTCAAGGCTCTTTCTTCTCCTGAATTTCCCTTGCCTGAGAGTTCTTCAAGAAAGGGGCTCTATTTCCTTCCTCTTCTATGGCTCCCTCATTTGGGGAGCCTTTAGGGGGCAGGGCCAGCTCTTCCTTTGACTCTCCCCCACCATCAGGAAATCCAGTTCTCTGGCCCTTTCTCTCAGCTGACTTTGCTTCCCCAGAAGCAGGAGGGAGGCGGAAGTTGCCTGTTGGTGTCTGTGTGTCACTGAGAACATCACCTTTGTTTGGGAGCCATGGTTCCTCTAGCAGACAGCCGGATATGTCTGTGGCCTTGACATCACCCCTCCTCCCAGGTCCCTAGAGAGATGACAATTTGCTGAGCCAGCCCAGGCAAATGGAGGGGGTGACTTCCTCCTCAGCCTTCAGGTCCCTGCAGAGAGCTGAGATTTCCGCTCCAGTAGCTCCCCTGCAAGGAGTAAACCCAGTTTTGTTTGTGCCTCCTACTTTGTGGGTTGAACACCTGGTTTTTAGAGGTAGTCTAGGCAACACACTTCACTTGGCTGAAGACGCGGTGAGGTTTTCCTGAGGTCTAAGTGGACCCCAAGATCTGGCCTGGAACTAAGTAGACCCCATAAACTAGCTCAGGAGAAGAAGCAAAGTCTAAAATGACTGGTCATTCTCTGACCTTTGCTATGTCTCAATCAAAGCTCTAATACCTGGCTCAGCGCCTGTGGCTCAAGCGGCTAAGGCACCAGCCACACACACCTGAGCTGGCGGGTTCAAATCCAACCTGAGCCCGCCAAACAACAATGATGGCTGCAACAAACAATAGCTGGGTGTTGTGGCAGGTGCCTGTAGTCCCAGCTACTTGGGAGGTGGAGGCAGGAGAATCACTTGAGCCTAGGAGTTGGAGGTTGCTGTGAGCTGTGATGCTACCGCACTCTACCCCGCACTCCTCCCAGCTTGAGGCTCTGTCTCAAAAAAAAAAAGAAAAAAAGCTCTACTACCTGTGTTAGAAGCATCTGGTTTCTTCTTTCTCCTCCATTGGACTGTCAGCTTTGGATAGCAGCAGCGAAGGAGGTGTCAAGAAGGCTTACCGTGGAGCATTACCTGTTTTGTTAATACATACACATATGTATAGATTCCATTTTTTTTTTTTTTTGTAGAGACAGATTCACTTTATCACCCTCGGTAGAGTGCCGTGGTGCCAACAGCTCACAGCAACCTCCAACTCCTGGGTTTAGGCAATTCTCTTGCCTCAGCCTCCCGAGTAGTTGGGACTACCGGTGCCTGCCACAACACCCGGCTATTTTTTTGTTGCAGTTTGGCCGGGTGGGGTTTGAACCTGCCACCTTCGGTATATGGGGCCGGCGCCCTACACACTGAGCCACAGGTGCCACCCCAGTTTTTCTGTTTTTAGTAAAGAAAGGGTCTCTCTTTTGCTCAGGCTAGTCTCGAACCTGTGAGCTCAAACAATCTGCCATCCTTGGCCTCCCAGAGTGCTATGATTACAGGCGTGAGCCTCCGTGCCTGGCCTTCCGTTAATAATTTTATATGTTTGTTGTTAATATAAGTTTGTTAACATGTATTTGATAACTAAAGCAAATAAAAAATACGTTGGACAAACTATTGATATGTTTATTAACAATGTTATTTATTAAGGGGCCTGGCATGGTAGCATGTACCAGTAATCCCAGCTACTGTGAAAACTGAGGTAGGAGAATCGCTTGAGCCCAGGAGTCCAAGGCTGCAGTGATCTATAATCATTACACTGCACTGTAGCCTGGGCAATAGAGTGAGAGCTCATTTCTCTCTCTGTCTTTTTTTGTGTGTGTGGAGACATAGTCTCACTTTTTTGCCTCAGTAGAGTGCTGTGGCATCACACAGCTCACAGCAACTCCTGGGCTTAGGTGATTCTCTTGCCTCAGCCTCCAGAATAGCTGGTATTGCAGGTGCCTACCACAATGCCTGGCTATTTTGTTGTTGTTGTTGCAGTTTGGCCAGGGCCCGGTTTGAACCCACCACCCTCGGTATATGAGGCCAGCGCCCTGCCCATAGAGCCACATGTGCTGCCCAAGACCTCATTTCAAAATGGAAAAAAAGAGGTTATTTTATATTGTTTATCATCATCATCATCATCATTACAAGAACTGTTTTATAACTAGAAGTGTTGGAAGTTGTTACCCTTTATTTTTCCTGTCTTTGTAAGTTTTTGCAATTGGTAACACAAGCTAAAAATTTCACTATGAGTAGCTGGCTCCTTCTCATTTAATTTTCCTTCCCACCAGCTATGCTCCCTGAGAGTAACTGCTGTGACTAGGGTCTCATGTGCCTTCTCCCAGAGATGGCCTGTCAGTCCACAGGCAAATGTGTGTGTATTTATACAGTCCTTATAAATACACCCAGAAATGCAATGTATATGGGCCTGCATTGTGCTGTTTTCAACTGATACACTGAAGACCGTTTCACAGTCTTGAAGTCAGTACCCACAAGACTATTCCCTTTTTACTTTTTAAGAGGCATAAGTGGACTAATTCTAATTTTTTTTTTTTTTGTGGTTTTTGGCCGGGGCTGGGTTTGAACCCGCCACCTCTGGCATATGGGACCGGCGCCCTACTCCTTGAGCCACAGGCGCCGCCCGACTAATTCTAATTTTATTTTATTTTATTTTATTAATTTAATTTAATTTTTTTTTTTTTGAGACAGAGTCTCACTATGTTGCCGTTGGGTCAGAGCTCACAGCAACCTCAAACTCTTGGGCTTAAGTGATTCTCTTGTCTCAGCCTCCCAAGTAGCTGGGACTACAGGCGTCCACCACAATGCCCGGCTAGATTCTAATTTTCTTTTACATCCAGGAGACTGTGCCTAACCACTCCCTGTTTTTTATTGGTTGCACTGTCTGGTTATCAAGTCCTTTGGTTTTTTTTTTTTTTTGGCCGGGGCTGGGTTTGAACCCGCCACCTCCGGCATGTGGGACCGGCGCCCTACTCCTTGAGCCACAGGCGCCGCCCAAGTCCTTTGTTTTTTTTAAATTTAATTTATTGTTGGAATAGGACGTGTATGCACATGTTACGGAATTCAGAAAACACAAAAGTATTCACTGAATGAAAGCAGTCTCCCTCCCATCCTCAAGTCCTTCGCCCCCATCTCTCAGTTCCCTCTCCCAGAAATTTTGCCAATTTCTTCTTGGAATACTCTGCGTATTCTGCACACATACAGTAGGCTATCAGCTCCATGGGGACAGGGAATTTGTATATATCTCCGGATTTTAGAACAATACCTGACACACTGTAAATGTTTAATGTATTTGTGAAAAAACATTCAAGCAGGCCAGGAGGGGCCTCACGCCTGTAATTCTAGCGCTCTGGGAGGCTGAGGCAGTAGACTGCCTGAGCTCAGGAGTTGGAGACCACCATGAATAAGAGAGAGACCCATCTCTACTAAACATAGAAAACTAGCCAAACACCCAGGGCACCTGTACTCCCAGCTTCTCAAGAGACGTAAGAGGATCACTTGAGGCCAGGTGTTTGAGGTTGCTGTGAACTATGACACCAAGGCACTCTTATCCAGGCAACAGTGAGACCTCTGTCTCTAAAAATAAAAAAAAAAAATCATTAGAGCAGATTATGTGTATATTTTCACAAATGGTACCCTCTTAACATAAAAGGCCATCTCTCCCACCTAAACATAAGCTCCATGAGGACAAGGAACTTTTTTTCCTGTTTAGTGCCCAGTAGGCACACCAAAAACATTTGTTTAGGGAATGAGGGGCTCTCCTATCTTGTTGTCAAGCTGCCAGTCTTTTCTCTCTCTCTCACACACACACATATATCAGTCACTGAAGGTGTACTTTTTGTTTTTCTTAAATTTTTTCTTTTTGAGACAGAGCCTCACTTTCTCACCCTCGATAGAGTTCTGTGGCATCTTAGCTCACAGCAACCTCAAACTCTTGAGCTCAAGTGATTCTCTGGCCTCAGCCTCCCATGTAGTTGGGATTACAGGCACCCACCACAATGTCTGGCTATTTTTTTTTTTTTATTGCAGTTTGGCCGGGGCCCTCTTCGAACCCACCACCCTTGGTATATGGGGCCGGCGCCCTACTCACTGAGCCACAGGTGCCGCCCAATGTCTGGCTATTTTTAAGAGAGAGGGTCTCGCTCTTGCTCAGGCTGGTCTCGAACCTGTGAGCTCAGGGCAATCCACCCGGCTTGGCCTCCCAAATTCTGGGATTACAGGTGTGAACCATTACGCCAGGCCAGTGTACTTTATTTTTGCAGCTAGGCACACAGAAACGCTCGAGAAAACCTAGGTGAGAGGAAGAGGGGGGAATGAGAAAACAAATGGAGTAAGCAACCTGGAAGACAGGCACATCCTGGGCCTTGCCAGCCACTCCAACTAGGGCGGGACAGTGATTTACACAGGCAGGTTTAATTGCTGGGCGTCCCCAGTCTCTTAGGGGAGAAGGAGCAGTGCCTGCATTCTGGAGTCCAATCAAGGCAGAGACAATCCTGTCTTTAGCGAATGTGTGACACACAGTAGGACTTATTTGTTGGATGAGTCTATTTGCTGGGTTGATACATAGTAGGCATTTGGACCCCTGTTGAGTACAAAATGGGGATCCGGGCTTTCCTCCAATTCTGGGGTCCCAGGGATAGACCCGAATATATTTGGAATTGAAGACTGTTGTTTCAGGTGGATGTCACCTGGCTAGGAGCGCTGTGACGTCATGGGGCTGAGTGACGGCCCCTGCTGGCCAGTTCTCACGGGTGGGGGCTGGGAGTGGCGGAGCAAGAGGTGGGAGTGCGGACAGAGAGTCCCAGCGCTCTCCAGGGCCTGCTCTCCGGTCACATCTGGAATTCATTGCAGCCGCCGCCGCCGGAAAGGGGAGGAGAGAAGGGAGAAGGGCGGGGCGAGAGGGGGGCCGAGGCGGTGGCTCTCCCCGCCCCCCCTCGGTCCCTGGTCCCCAACCCCGGGACGCAGCCGAGCCCGGCGGGCAACCCCGGCCCCAGCTGCGGCCGCCCCGGGGACGCAAACGCCAAGGCCCCTTCGGCCAGGTCAGGGACCCGGGCCTAGCCAGGTGAGCGCGTGCAGCCTGGGGGAGGCAGAAAGGGCGGTCCCTAGTCCCCTGAGGTCCCTGGATCGAAGCTGGGGGGCCCGGTCAGGGGGCTGGAGTTCGCAGGGGCGCGCACCCGTCGCCTGTGTTCTTGCTGCATGGAGGCGATGGTCACAGTGCGCCCTCTCCGCGACTCCTGGCGGTCCCGGCGGACTCCGCGGTGAACCCCGGGACTGAGCTCCCCGCCTTCTCCGGCGGCAGGAAGTTGGCGCCGAGAAGGCGGAATCCGAGCGCTTTCCGCTAGAGACTTTGGAAGACAGGACGATGTGCCCAGGGGCCAGGGTATGGGGGAGTGTGTTGGGAAGAGGGGAACAGCACCCCTCCCGGCTGACCCGGCTGAGCAAGATCGAAGGTGTTGCGCTATGCGAAGCCTCCAAGCCAAGGGGCGGGGCCCTCGGGGAAGGCAGTCGCCGTCTGCCTGAGCTTCTGGCTTTCTGCCTTGGTTTCCCCAAGTTGTTCTCCTCCTCCAGTTCCCTGTGGGGGCGTGGCTTTGTTCTGGAAGGAAAATGAGCGCAACAGCCTGGATCTGGCTCCTCCTCTTTCAGCTCCAGCTCAAGGATGGGGCGTGGGTGAAGGCCCCAGTGGCTTGGACCCTGCGTGGTCCCGAGCACCGCACAGCGTCAGGGAAGTTGTCCCCTTGGGCACGGGTTGACTCACTCGGGGATTTCCACCCCTCTCCCTTGTCTCTGCCCTTGTCAGGCACTCCGGGCGCCACGCGCTGAGCCCACGGTCCCCTGCCTGGCGTGACGCCGGCACAGCACTCCGCGTGCGACTGGTGCTGGGACCTCACCCTTTGGCTAGTCCTCCGAGAATCTCGAGGGGGGCCTCTGGCTGGACCAAGAGAGTCCCAGCAGTCCCATTTGGAAATGTTGGGGTCCCCGCGCATGTGTCGATCGCAGAACAGAGGAGTCACGGCCCTAGCGTGAGTGAGTGTGGATACCGCACATTACTCGGTCAGATAAGAAGGCAGAAAGTGCGGGCCCGCGCGGTGGCGGCTCCTGCTGCAGTCTCCACGGAGACGCGCTAGGCTTCAACGCCGGGGTGGTGGTGGCTGTGGTGGTAGTTGTGGGGTGGGGGAGCTGCCAGCAAACTAGACGTGTCTCCAGTTTCCTTTGCTGTTGTTTGGTCTTGGGGCTGCACTTAGGAGCTTCCACCCTTGGTAGCTCACTGGGTTCTCATTTGCTCATTCATTCATTTACTTATTTGCTTATCTCACGTGTTTGCTGAGCGCTTTCTTTGCGCCAGGCGTCCTTGCAGAGGCTGAGAATGAACTTGGTCTGTGTCCTCCAGTATTCACATTCTATCGTGATAGTTTCCCAGGCAAGTGCTGTGAAGATAATAAAGGGAGATGCTGTGATAGAAAAGGGCTTGGAGAAGGTTACCATTGTCGCCTAGTAGTCCAAGGAAGCCCCTCTGAGAAGGTGAGCTTTAAATTGAAAGCTGAAAGAGGAGGAGACAGTCATTTGAGGATTTGGAGGAAGGGTGGACCAGGGGTGGGAGTGGCACATAGGAGGCTAGTGTGTTTGGATTGGCTGGTGCTGGGGGAGAGTCCGGAAAGCTATGTAGGCAGGGGCCGTGCCACTGGGGCCATAGGGAGCCATGGAAGAATATTGAGTCTGGGAGTGACATAAGTTTAAAAGCTCCCTGGCAGCTCCTGTGGCTCAGTGATTATGGCGCCGGCCCCATATACCAAAGGGTGGTGGGTTCGAACCCGGCCCCATCCAAACTGCAATAAAAAATAGCCCAGCATTGTGATGGGCGCCTGTAGTCCCAGCTACTTGGGAAACTGAGGCAAGAGAATCCCCTAAACCTAAGAGCTGGATGTTGCTGTGAGCTGTGACGCCACAGCACTCCACCAAGGGCGACAAAGTGAGACTCTATCTAAAAAAAAAAAAAAAAAAAACTGCCTGGTGGAGAATCGCAGTGTAGGAGGGGGTCTGTTGGAAGGACCAAAAGATGGAGGGAGGGGACAGCCCTGTGCAAAAGTCATGGGATCTTTGGGTGATCAGGAGAAACTGTAACCACAGATCTGCCTCTCTGGAACTAAGAGGAGATGGAGAGGAACCTGGAAGCGATTGAGCCTTCCTCCAGCCTTCTGGTAGCTTAATCTCTGGCCAGTCTTTCCAGTCTATCTCTTTTCCCTTCCCTCCAAGTCCTGTCACTTGTCCATGTTCCCTTTCAGGCCTGGACATTCCATCTCTTGTTCTGAGTCCAGTTGCCTCTTCTAGAATCCCT
The DNA here is from genome assembly GCF_027406575.1 of Nycticebus coucang. Lineage (NCBI taxonomy): Eukaryota > Metazoa > Chordata > Mammalia > Primates > Lorisidae > Nycticebus > Nycticebus coucang. Next base: position 64,084,192 of record NC_069782.1, on the reverse strand, counting down.
GGGAGGGAGTTAGGATTGCTTTAGTGAAGGTGGACTAGGAAACAGGCCCCATGTCCTCCCCTGAACCCTGGAGCCCGACATAGGGCAGAGGAAGCAGACCAGGCCTCCGTCTGTCTAGGGGGTGACTCTTTTGCCAGTTCCAAACTGCCCTGCTTTCTCTTTCTGGGAAGCTTTAACTGCCTAAGCTCCCGCCTTAACACAGTCATAGTAGGGAAGATGAGACTTGGATATAGTGTAGGCCCCAGTTTCCCTTTCTTTAGAAGAGCTGCTCTTCTCTCTGTGGGTGCTTTAGCCTCCTGGGGCTGCAAAAAGTGGGACTGCTGCATCCCTTTGCCCACCTCCCCTTGTCTTTTCTCCACTTTTTCACTTTTTGGTGAGTCCTTGGGGTGTAAGGCCTGAACACTAATTCTCCAGGAAGCGGCAGTAAATCTTTCTCTTGGTGAGCAGTTGAAGGGGTGGGCGTGAGACACACCCTGGGCTTCTTGCCCACCAGCGAGTGCGCTTCCCAGGCCGGCAAAGGAGCCTTGATTCTCATGAGCTCAAGGAGGGGCCCAGAAGACCAGGGCAGCCTGCTGGGGGAGGGGCGTCTGGTCGGGGTGACCTACGGGTTAGGCCGCAGTTCAGGCTGCCCCCAGGGACATCAACATAGCCTTAATTCTGTCTTCAGACAGCGCTGAGCTCCAGTCGCGGGTTCAGTAGGGCTGGTCGGAGAGCGCCCCCAGCTGGGCCAATCAGAGGTCGAAAATGGACCGTCAGGCCAATAGACAAATTGCTCGGTGTCCGGGGGTTGAAAATGAGCCAATCAGGGCGTGGGCTGTGTCTGGCCCCACAGCCGGTGGGGTGAGGCCAAGTCAACTGTGGACTGGCTACAGCTGATAGAGAGCATCAGGCCGCCCGGGGCTACGTCCAGCAAGGGAACAAGGGCTCTCTGTGTGGCGATCTGGGCGGGGCAGCGGTCCCCCAGAGAAGTTCACAAGACCTTGTCTGTTCCCAAACTAAGATGGATGTCCCTCCACTCCGGGGGCGAAGCTGCCTCGAAGTAGGGCTGGGGAGGAAGGACGCCCCTCCAAGGGGGCGGCTGGAGACTGAGATGGGTGGGCGACCGTGGAAGCCCCCTATCACTCCTAGCTTACTAGAAACTGGCCTAACCAGACTTTTCTGGGACAGTGCGCTGAGTCCTTGCCAGGCATGTTTCAAGGGATCTGGGGCGACTCTCCCTCACACCTACCTCCTTCTAAAAGGCAGACACTGCACTGGAGACCGCCTTTACTCTACCCCCAAGCTGGGGGAAAGCCATAGCGTCTGCCACTCATCCTCTCTGCCTCTTATCCTGCTCTTCCCCCACTGCTCAGTTTTCCTTGAGAGGCGGGTGACGCAGGCTTTCATGGAAACAAATGCCATGGTCCCCTCCCCCGCGGAGTTTCACGCCCCCTCACTCCTGCTGGCTCACATGACTTCAGCACAGATGCCCAATCCCCCCAGCCAGGACCCCCCAAACCCCCCCGCCCCACACACACACACTCCAGCCTTCCCCACACCGGATGGGACTAGAGAGGGAGAACTCCACCCTGTTTGTTCCCAGGGCCTCACATCTGGTTTTTATCCTGGCCGGGGAGGGGTGCCATTGCCTTGCCCACCCCACCGGGACTCTGTGCCTCAGGGCAGAGTTACATGGTGTTGGCGGGAACAGGCTTTCAGGCATCTTCCCTGGTTGGTTTAGTCAGCATCCCCTCCCCTCCCAAAAGATTGTGGGTGGACCACCAAATCTAGAGCTGTCCTGTGTGTGGCAGGAAGAGGGGAGCTAATAACATTAGGTAATTTTTTTTAATGCTTGCTATGTGCTAAGCATGCCTCTTACATCATTTAAAAGGATTTACCTATTACACCTGTGAAGTGGACTTTCTTCTCCCCATTGCACAGATGAGGACCTTGAGGCTAAGAGGCTGAGTGTTTTTTTTTTGGGGGGGGGTTTGAGACAAAGTCTTAAGCTGTTGCCCTGGGTAGAGTGCCGTGACATCATCACAGCTCCCAGCAATCTCCAACTCTTGGGTGATCCCCTTGCCTCAGTTTTTTCTATTTTTAGTAGAGACGAGGTCCCTCTTTTTGCTCAGGCTGGTCTCAAACTCATGAGCTCAAGCAATCCACCCTCCTTGGCCTCCCAGAGGGCTAGGATTACAGGCATGAGCCACCGTGCCCAGCCTGAGAGTGTTAAGTGACATTGTTCAGCATGTTAGTATTGCAGTGAGAGCCTCTGGATTGCCTCCAACGTCTGTGTCCTTGAAGATAGTGTGACCTCTGAGAAGTTTAAACCTCAGGGCCACCCTAGTGTCTCCCCAAGACCTTGTCTTGGGAGCATCCAAGGCCTCAAGGCTTAGACCTAGGCTAAAATCAGGGGCAGTGGGAGGTAATGAGCAGGGAAGGGTGCTATCAGTGGCAAGAAATCTCCTAGACCTAGGTCACCAGACAGCATGAGGTTCATGGCTTCTGTGTTTGGGAAAAGAGACAAACCCTCCACCCTCTACCCAAGGCTTACTTTCTGGGTAGATGGGCAAGGTTTCTGGAAGTCCACACTGTATCCTTCATGCTAATTGGGGGAACTTCTGTCCCTTTGAAAGAGAGTGTAACTACTTGGGGAACTGAGGCAAAAGATCACTTGAGGCCAGAATTTCAAGACTAGCCTGGGCAACACAGCCAGAGCTCATCTCTGTAAAACAGTAGAAACATTAGCCAGGCTTGTGGTGATGTCCTAGCTACCTGGGAGGTGGGAGAATCTGTTGATCACAGGACTTTGAGATTGCAGTGAGCTATGATCACACTATTGCACTCCATCCTGGGCAACAGAGGGAGACTGTGTCTCTAAAAAAATAAAATTTAGTGTGGCTCAAGAGGCTAAGGCGCCAGCCACATACACGAGCTGGTGGGTTCGAATCCAGCCCGGGCCCACCAAACAACAATGATGGCTGCAACCAAAAAATAAAATTTAGGCCAGGCACAGTAGCTCATGCCTGTAATCCTAGCATTTTGGGAGGACAAGTGGGTGGATTATTTGAGCTCAGGAGTTCAAGACCAGCATGAGCAAGAGCAAGACCCCATCTCTACTAAACATAGAAAAATTAGCCAGGTATGATGGCAGGTGCCTGTAGTCCCAGATGCTTGGGAGGCTAAAGCAAGAGGATGACTTGAGCCTAGGAGTTTGAAGTTGCTGTGAGCTATGATGCCATAGCACTCTAGCCCGGGGCAATAGAGTGCCAAATAAATAAATAAATAAAATAAAAAATTTTCCACGCCTGTAGTCCCAGCTGCTCGGGAGGCTGAGGCAGGAGAATCGCTGAAGCCCAAGAGCTAGAGGTTGCTGTGAGTCCTGTGACATCATGGCACTCTACCAAAGGCGGTAAAGTGAGACTCTCTCTACAAAAAAACAAATAATAATAAAAAAATAATAAAAATAAAAAAATTTCCAGACTTGATGGTGTGTACCTGTAGTCCCAGCTGCTCAAGAGGCTCAGGAAAGAGGATCACTTGAAGCCTAGGAATTTGAGATTGCAGTGAGCTATGATTGTGCCACTGCAGTCCAGTATGGGTGACAGAGTGAGATCCCATCTCTAAAACAATAAAATACAAAGGGAGCATCATCGGGCGGCACCTGTGGCTCAGTGAGTAGGGCGCTGGCCCCATATACCAACGGTGGCAGGTCAAACCCGGCTCCGGCCAAACTGCAACAAAAAAATAGCTGGGTGTTGTGGCAGGCGCCTGTAGTCCCAGCTACTCGGGAGGCTGAGGCAAGAGAATCGCCTAAGCCCAAAAAGCTGGAGATTGCTGTGAGCTGTGATGCCACATCACTCTACCGTGGGCGATAAAGTGAGATTTTGTCTCAAAAAAAAAAAAGGGAGCATCATCTAGGGCAGCGGTTCTCAACTTGTGGATTGTGAGCCTTTTGTAACAATGAAAATACATTGCGGCATTAGGAAAGTTGAGAACCACTGATCTAGGTTATAGAGGCTGCAGAGCCAGTCTCTCTGGCTTTGCCACCTGCTAGCTTTGAGACTTTGGGAAAGTGAAATGACCTCTTTGGATTTCCCATCTGTGAATGTGAAACCCAGAGATAGATGATAATTCTGACTTCCACGTGGCCATTCAGTGAGGAGTGACAGAGCTGGACCCTGAACCTCAGCTGCCTGAGGTCATAGCCCAGGCAGAAGCTAGCACTTTCTGACCTGTTGTTTGTCTTTCTCTCTTCTCTGCAGTTCTGACAGCCCCATGGCCCTGGCTGGCCACTGAGCTCCAACATGGGCAGCTTGTACTCACAGTACCTGAACTCTAGCAAGGTTCTGGAACACTACAGTTATACTAAGGAGACACTGGAAACACAGGAGACACCCTCCCGGCAGGTGGCCTCAACCTTCATCATCATCCTCTGCTGTGCCATCGTGGTGGAGAACTTGCTAGTACTCATAGCGGTGGCGCGCAACAGCAAGTTCCACTCGGCCATGTACTTGTTCTTGGGCAACCTGGCAGCCTCAGATCTCCTGGCAGGTGTGGCCTTTATAGCCAATACCTTGCTCTCTGGCCCCTTCACGTTGGGGCTGACACCTGTGCAGTGGTTTGCCCGCGAGGGCTCCGCCTTCATCACGCTCTCTGCCTCTGTCTTCAGCCTCCTGGCCATTGCCATCGAGAGGCATGTGGCCATTGCCAAGGTCAAACTTTATGGCAGTGACAAGAGCTGCCGAATGCTGCTGCTCATTGGGGCCTCATGGCTCATCTCACTGGTTCTTGGAGGCCTGCCCATCCTTGGCTGGAACTGCCTGGGCCACCTTGAGGCCTGTTCCACCGTCCTGCCTCTCTACGCCAAGCAGTATGTGCTGTGTGTGGTGACCATCTTCTCTGTCATCTTGTTGGCCATTGTGGCTCTGTATGTCCGCATCTACTGTGTAGTCCGCTCAAGCCATGCAGATGTGACCAGCTCGCAGACATTGGCCCTGCTCAAGACTGTCACCATTGTGCTCGGCGTCTTCATCGTCTGCTGGCTGCCCGCCTTTAGTATCCTCCTTCTGGACTACGCCTGTCCAGTCCGCTCCTGCCCAGTCCTCTATAAAGCTCACTACTTCTTTGCCTTTGCCACACTCAATTCGCTGCTCAATCCTGTCATCTACACATGGCGCAGCCGAGACCTACGGCGGGAGGTGCTGAGGCCACTGCAGTGCTGGCGGCAGGCAGCAGCAGGGGTGCAAGGGCGGGGGGATGGGACCCCAGGCCACCACCTCCTGCCGCTGTGTAGCTCTAGCTCGTTAGAGAGGGGCACGCACATGCCAACATCACCTATGTTCCTGGAGGGCAATACTATGGTCTGAGTAGGACAAGATGGGCTGACAACCAGCTATCAGAGGGGGCTGCATGGAAAGGCACCAGGTGACCTCAGACAGAGACAAGGGGCTGGCAAGCCAGATGCCCCCACCCACAGGCCTGGGTGATACTGCAAGCATTTTACACCCCACATGGCCAGCTGAGGCACCACCTAGTCAGGTAGAGTGCTGCAGTGGGGTTCTGGGACCCAGCGCAATGCTCAGTGTGACCAATTTAGAACTGGATCATGAGGAGGCCGTGGGTACACCCATAAAGGGTTGGGGTGACAGGAGTTGAAAATTCAAGGGGAACTCAGAGCAGGGCCACTTTACCAGCCGGTACAAAGGATTTCAACATTTTCCTTTCCAACCCCCCACCCTGCACCAAAGTCCCCTCTCTGAATTTATTGCTCCTGCAACCTTCTCTGGACAACCTCAGGCCACTTCTTTAGAACTGCTGTCCTGTGGAGCTGGAGGTCCCCTTCCATGCCCTCCTAGGCCTGAATTCACAGCTTCCCCAAATTTCATCAGCTGTCACTCAGGCTATTTCTTCCCTTTCCTCTGAGTCCATGAGATGCCCGGAAATCTTGGGGTGGAGGAAGGGAGGGGGCTGAACCCATCCCCCATTCTCAGACTTCTCTGGTCAGTGGCACTATTTGTGTCATAGATGAATCACCAAAGATGAGAAATACCAGTTTTGGGGGGAGGGACCTGCTATGGAGAGTGGGGTGGGACTTGAGAAAATTCAGGGAGAAATGTTTGCAGAGGACCCTTCCTCTTCCAAATGCAACCACCCTTAAGCCATCCCCACCTGCACACCTGCAGCCCCAGCCACGGTACCCGGGCTCCTAAGACAGGGCAGCCCTGAGTCTGTGCCTTCTTTCAGGTCATACTGAACAGGGTGAGGATATTTCCAGGGGATGCTGTCCCCTAACCTATCCCAGAGGGACTTTATGAAATCCTGTCGATAAATGGAAGGGATTTTACGGTACAAATGAATATTTATGTGTGTCTTTGTGTGTCCACATATGTGATGTCTGTGACCTCCTCTCCCAATCTCCTTTTCCCCAGAATGGATACTGTTTTGTCTCCTCTTGTCCGTGATGAAGCTGCCAAAGGGAGGATCTGGCCCTGCCCAGATCCAATGCTGGCTCATCTCCCCAGATGAGAGCTGAGTGCAGGTCACACTGGGGAGGAGAACCTCAAGCCTCAAAGTAATTTCTTGTGAATGCCACGGGTGTGGGGTAGGGGTCTTTGGGGAGCAAGGAGCCAGTCAGGGGCTTCTCTCCTCCTCATACAGCTCCCCCAAACATCCCCTCATGCCTGAGGCCCAGACCTGGGCCAATAAACAGTTCAATTTCTCTTTCTGGTGGTGGTTGTGTCTTTTCAAGGGAGTAATTCCCACCATTAGTGTTGCATGGCTGGGCCGGATGGGACAGGGGTGGGCCCCTTCACATCCTGTGCCCCCAACCCTTAGCCCTTCTGGAGCCAGAATGCCAGAATCTCAGTGACATCTAAGAAAACAGGGATCAACACAGATCTTTCCCCTAGAGCAGTTATCTGGCCTCTCCCAAGGATTAATTAGACATGGGGCCTCCCTGCTTTCCTGAGAACCTAATGAGTGTGTGTGTGGGGGTCTCCTTTTCCACCCCAATGATATGTTCTTCCCAGGGAGCTGCAGAAGTGGACCCAGACACCCCTTTGGGGCTCGGTATTTCCTAAAAGGCTGTATTTTGATGTGTATAATGTGCTTGCATGTATAATGCATACCCACGTTTTTGGCCCAAACTTATATAGATATGGAATTCGTACTACCCATGTATAATGCACATCCTTATTTTTCCCTCAAAAATTTGGGCAAAAAAGTGAGCATTATACACAGCAAAATATCTGACCTTCATCAAGAACTTTCCAAGCAGGAAGACTTGACTCATTAGGAGGTAGGAGTTATAAACTCTTTTTTTTTTTGTAGAGACAGAGTCTTACTTTTTCGCCCTCGGTAGAGTGCCATGGTGTCACACAGCTGACAGCAACCTCCAACTCCTAGGCTTAGGTGATTCTCTTGCCTCAGCCTCCCACGAGTACCTGGGACTACAGGCACCTGCCACAATTTTTTTGTTGCAGTTTGGCCGGGGTCGGGTTTGAACCCACCACCCTTGGTATATGGAGCTGAAGGGCTACTCCCTGAGCCACAGGTGCCGCCCAGGAGTTATAAACTTTTAAGAAGGTGTGGGCGGGGCGGCACCCGTGGCTCAAGGAGTAGGGCGCTGGTCCCATATGCTGGAGGTGGTGGGTTCAAACCCAGCCCTGGCCAAAAATCAGAAAAAAAAAAAAAAAAAAAAAAAAGAAGGTGCGGGTTTAGAGAAGTTAAGTGATTGCTTAGGGTTGCCCAGCAGTAGTCAAGTCAGTGCCTGTATCTAGATTTGAACCTGGATAGGCTGACTCCAGAACACACCAGTTCCACTACTAGGCTAGAGAGAGGCTTCTCAGTCCACTCTTTGCCACTGAAGGGTGGCTGCAAATCTCACCCAGCACCAGCAGAAGCCCAGATGGCATGGGGCTGAGGATCCCTTGCTGGGCTGCTTAGTGATAGGCTCCTCCTTTGGCCAGAGCCAGATAATCCAGAAACTCCTGTGAAGACAGATCTGGAGCTTTGACTGGGGGGGAAGAGTCCTAGGTCCCCAAGCTGGAGCTCAAACACTAGGGCAGCCAATGGAAGAGAAGGCAGACAGAAGCTGACAGCCTGCAAACCCCATCGGAATTCCCCTTCTTTAGCAGTTGAGAAACAACCTCTGTTTGGAAACCTGAGCCTTAGATGGGATAAGAGAGGGGAGGAGAGAAGGGAGAGGCACAGGCCAGGCCAGAGTCAATAGATTTTCCCCAAATACCCACATGCTTCCTTCATTTCCTCTTTCTGGACTCTGCTCAAGTGCCATCTCCTCATAGAGGCCCTCCCTGACCACCTACTTGGCCCCAGCCTGCTTACTACCTGGCAGCATATTCTATATTAATTTATCTGTCTCCCCAGCCATTAAAATACAAATACCTTGAAGATAGGACTGCACCTGTCTTCTTCATCAACATATCTCTAGCATCTTAAAGAGTACTTGGCATGTTCCCAACTCAGGGCTTTTGCATCTGCTGTTCTCTCTGCCTGGAATGCTCACACACAGTAAGCACTCAATAAGTGTTTGTCAAAAAATGAAGCAAAAGCAAGTGAGTGTTATGTGCTAGGATGAAAATTAAACAGGGGTTGTCCTAGCTACTAGGGAGGCTGAGGCAAGAGAATTGCTCAAGCCCAGGAATTTGAGGTTGCTGTGAACTGTGATGCCAGGGCACTCTACCAAGGGCAACATAGTGACATTCTGTCTAAAAAAAGAAAGAAAGAAAGAAAGAAAGAAAGAGGGCAGCGCCTGTGGCTCAGCGGGTAGGGCGCCGGTCCCATATGCCGGAGGTGGCGAGTTCAAACCCAGCCCCGGCCAAATTAAAAAAAAAAAAAAAAAGAAAGAAAGAAAGAAAATTAAACAGGGGAAGTGGCAGTTTTGAGGTACAGGTGATATTTTTAAGGGCAAGCCCAGAGAAAATCTCTGCAGCAGGTTGCACTCCATATTCATTGAGTAGACCTTTGGAGATATAACTAATTTTTTTGTTTTTGTTTTTTATTGAGAGACAGTGTCTTGTTCTGTCACCCAGCCTAGAGTGAAGTGGCATCATTATAGCTCACTGCAGCCTTGAATTCCTGGGCTCATGTGTTCCCCCTGCCTTGGTCTCCCAAGTAGCTGCAGATACATGCCACTGTGGCCAGCTTATTTTTCTATGTTTTTTTTTGTAGAGACGGGGTCTGCCTATGTTGCCCAGGCCATTCTCAAACCCCTGGTATCAAGTAATCCTCCTGCCTTGGCCTCTCAAATTGCTGGGATTACAGGTGTGAGCCACTGTCCCTGGCTAATTATAATAATAAAAACTGTTTAGGGGCGGCACCTGTGGCTCAGTGAGTAGGGCGCCAACTCCATATACCGAGGGTGGTGGGTTCAAACCTGGCCCTGGCCAAACTGCAACAAAAATACCTGGGCGTTGTGGCGGGTGCCTGTGGTCCCAGCTACTGGGGAGGCTGAGGCAAGAGAATCACCTAAGTTCAGGAGCTAGAAGTTGCTGTGAGCTGTGATGCCACAGCACTCTACCAAGGGCAATAAAGTGAGACTCTGTCTCTACAAAAAAAAATAAATAGGGCGGCTCCTGTGGCTCAAAGAAGTAGGGCGCTGGCCCCATATGCCGGAGGTGGTGGGTTCAAACCCAGCTCTGGCCAAAAACTGCAAAAATAAATAAAGAAAGAAAGAAACTTATAAAAAATAAAAAAATAAATAAAATAAAAACTGTTTAATGTGTGCTGGGCACTATTGAAGTACCTTACATACCTATGAACTCATGGAATCCTCACAATAACCCTATAGAGTAGGTAACTATTACTGACTATGACAGGTAAGGAAACTGAGGCACTGGGTGGTGCCTGTGGCTCAAAGGAGTAGGGCACCGGCCCCATATGCCGGAGGTGGCAGGTTCAAACCCAGCCCCAGCCAAAAACTGCAAAAAAAAAAAAAAAAAAGGAAACTGAGGCACAGAGAGGTCTAGTAACCCACCCACGGTCAAGTGGTATGTGAATGAAGGGGCCAAGATTTGAACCCAGGCAGTCTTTGAAGACTGTAGTCATGTCTGATTTTCCTCAGTATCCCAGTCTGATATGTCTCCAATCTGGGAGCCTGGAATGGAATCAGCCCACATGCCTGAAACACAAGATGTTTTTCACGTCCTTTTTCTTTTTTTTTTTTTGGCGGGGGCTGGGTTTTAACCCACCACCTCTGGCATATGGGACCGGCGCCCTACTCCTTGAGCCATAGGCACCGCCCTCACCTCCTTTTTCCCTAAGGAGGCTCTGGGCTAATTGAGAACATCAGAATGTCCTGGAAAAACCTGTTAAAATGCAGATTCTCAAGCTCTGTAGTCAGAAATTCTGATTAAGTAGATCTGGAATGACCCCAGAAATGTGTGTTTGTAACCAAACACCCCCCCAGTAATTAAAAAAAATTATGTTCCTGGGCAGTACCTGTGGCTCAAGGAGTAGGGCACTGGCCCCATATACCTATACCGGGGGTGGCATGTTCAAGCCCAGCCCCGGCCAAAAACTGCAAAAAAAAAATTATGCTCCTTGAGCCACAGTCTGAAAAATGCACTTGAAATGCAGTGATGTGAGGTAGGAAGTGAGTTTTAAATTTTATTTAATTTTAATTAAGTTCAATTTAAATAACCACATGTGGGCTTGGCGCCTGTGGCTCAAGCGACTAAGGCGCCAGCCACATACACCTGAGCTGGCGGGTTCAAATCCAGCCTGGGCTGCCAAACAATAACGGCTGCAACCAAAAAATAGCCGGGCATTGTGGCGGGCGCCTGTAGTTCCAGCTAGTTGGGAGGCAGAGGCACAAGAATCGCTTGAGCCCAGGAGTTGGAGGTTGCTTGCTGTGAGCTGTGACGCCACAGCACTCTACCCAGGGTGATAGCTTGAAAAAAAAATAAACAAATAAATAAAAATAAATAGCCACATGTGGACATGGGCGACAGGACTGGACAGCATAATTCTAGATTGTGATTTCTACGGTTTCTGAGCAACTGAACTCTTGGGCATTATGCTACTATCTCAAGAACAAAAAATTTTTTTGAGATAGGGTCTTGCTGTGTTGCCCAGGCTGGAATGCAATGGCTATTTTCAGGTGCATTCATAGAGCACTGTAGCCTCAAACTCTTGGGCTCAAGTGATCCTCCTGCCTCAACTTCCCCCGTAGTTGGACTACAAGCATGCATCACCACACCCAGCTATAAAAATTCTTAATTCCTAGGCTGGGTGCAGTGGCTCATGCCTGTAATTCTAGTACTCTGGAAGGCGGAGGCAGATTGAGCTCGGAGCTTGAGCTCAAGAGTTTGAGACCAGCCTGAGAAAGAGAAAGACCCCCATCTCTACTAAAAATAGAAAAACTAGCTGGTGTTGTGATAGGTGCCTGTAGTTCCAGCTACTCAAGAAGCTCACTTGAGTCCAGGAGTTTGAAGTAGCTGTGAGCTCTGATGCCATGGCATTTAACCCAGGGTGACAGAATGAGACACTGTCTCAAAAAAAAAAAAATCTTAATTTCTACTACTATTATTATTACAAATGACTTTGTAACTGTCACATATTGCTGTGTGAATTTTGGGATATTTCTGTCAATAATGATATCAAGATTAGACTCAGCTGGAAATGATAATGAACACAATGTTAGTGACTTCAATGAGAGAAAATCAATTTCTTTCTCACATAAAGGTCTTCAGAGAAAATTGGTCTGGAGTAGGAAGAACGAATGCTTAGTTACTAGTAGCCCAGATTTCTACCCATCCATCCAGTCATGTAAATACTTCATGGAGTTTCCTAAGAACAAGGCATTTTTATTTTTTATTTTTTTATTTTTTTGAGACAGAGTCTCACTATGTCACCCTCGGTAGACTGCCGTGGTATCACAGCTTATAGCAACCTCAAACTCTTGGGCTTAAGCCATTCTCTTAGCTCAGCCTCCAAAGTAGCTGAGACTACAGGCACCCGCTACAATGCCTGGCCAGCTATTTTTGGTTGTAGTTGTCATTGTTGTTTGGTAGGCCCGGGCTGGATTCGAACCTGACAGCTCTAATATACGTGGCTGGCACCCTACCTGCTGAGCTACAGGTGCCAAGCCAACAAAGCATTTTTAAAAATGTAACCTCAGTAAAATTATCAAAAGCAAGAAATCTGCAGATTTTAATTAGATTTCACCAATTATCTCCAAAGTGACTTTTATAGCAAAAGAAAATCCTGAAAATTCCAGATCACTGGAATTCACGGGTGTTCTTTTTTTTTTTTTTTTTAAGAAATGGAACAGGGGAAAGGGTCTTGTTCTGTTGTCCAGGCTGGACCTGAGCTCCTGGCCTCAAGTGATCCTCTCCCCTCAGCCTCCTGATTTGCTGGGGCTACAGGAGCATAGCACCATGGCTGGCACCAGTCGTCTTTTCTAGTCTTTCTGTTGGAACGGTTTCTGAGCCTTTCTTTGTCTCCTGTGACCTTGACATTTTTGAAAAGTATAGGTCAGTTATTATGCAGAATGTCCTTCATCTTGGGTCCGACCAATGTTTCCTCACGATTAGATTCAGCTGGTGCATTTTTGGCCTAGCCAAAAGTTACTTAGTCCCATCACTGGCCATGTTAATTTTGATCACTTGGCTGACATGGTATCTGCCACATGTCTCCACTTTTCAGTTACTACTTCCCTCTACTTTGAGACTCTGTAAATAATCTCGTCATTCATCAAACTTAAACTCTTTCAGCATCCATTCTTGCCGGAATCAGTTATTACTCTAGTAACATTTTAAAGCAAATCTGGCATATCAAATCATTTCATCTGCAAATACTTCACTTTTTATCTCTAAAAGATGGCAACAGTTAAAACAATTTAACCACAGGGTGGCGCCTGTGGCTCAAAGGAGTAGGGCGCCAGCTCCATTTGCTGGAGGTGGTGGGTTCAAAATCAGCCCCAGCCAAAAAAAAAAAAAAAATTAACCATAATACACTTATACTTATCAAAAGTATCAATTATCTTTTTTTTTTTTTTTGTAGAGACAGAGTCTCACTTTATCACCCTCGGTAGAGTGTCATGGCGTCACACAGCTCACAGCAACCTCCAACTCCTGGGCTTAAGCGATTCTCTTGCCTCAGCCTCCCGAGTAGCTGGGACTACAGGCGCCCACCACAACGCCCGGCTATTTTTTGGTTGCAGTTTGGCCGGGGCTGGGTTTGAACCCGCCACCCTCGGTATATGGGGCCAGCGCCCTACCGACTGAGCCACAGGCGCCGCCCTCAATTATCTTTTTTTTGTAGAGACAGAGTGTCATTTTATCGCTGTAGGTAGAGTGCCGTGGCGTCACACAGCTCACAGTAACCTCCAACTCCTGGGCCTAGGTGATTCTCTTGCCTCAGCCTCTTGGGTAGCTGGGACCATAGGTGCCCACCACAATGCCCAGCTATTTTTTTGTTGCAGTTTGGCTGGGGTTGGGTTCAAACCTGCCACCCTTGGTATATGGGGCTGGCGCCTTACCCACTGAGCCACAGGAGCCCCACCCCAAATATCAATTATCATTAAAAGTTCCCTATCTGCCTCAGTTTTTTTTTTTTTTTTTTTTTTTGTAGAGACAGAGTCTCACTTTATGGCCCTCGGTAGAGTGCTATGGCCTCACACAGCTCACAGCAACCTCCAACTCCTGGGCTTAAGCGATTCTCTTGCCTCAGCCTCCCAAGTAGCTGGGACTTCAGGCGCCCACCACAACTCCCAGCTATTTTTTTTTTTGGTTGCAGTTTGGCCGGGCCGGGTTTGAACCCGCCACCCTTGGCATATGGGGCCGGCGCCCCACCGACTGAGCCACAGGCGCCGCCCCTCAGTTTTGTTTTTTAACGTTTGTTTGGATCAGACTAAATAAGGTCCTTGAGGGGCATTTAGTTAATGAATCTCTGTGAATTATTGTTTAACATATGGGTTTCTCTTCTCTTTTTTTTTAGTAATTTATTTGTTGAAGAAACCAGGTTATTTTCCCGGGAGAGCTTCTCACAGTTTGGCATTACTTAACATGTTCCTCTGTCTGGTGGCCTCTGTGGTTCAGTGGGTAGGGCGCTGGCCCCATATACCAAGGGTTGGCGGGAGGCTGAGGCAAGAGAATCGCCTAAGCTCAGGAACTGGAGGTTGCTGTGAGCTGTGATGTCACAGCATTCTACCAAGGGTGATAAAATGAGATTCTGTCTCTAAAAACAAACAACAAACAAAAACACACACACACACACACAGAAAAAACAAACAAACAAAAAAAACATGCTTCTCTGTCCTCAGGCAGATTCAGGACTGGTATTTTTGCCCTGAATTCTTTTTTTTTTGTGGTTTTTGGCCGGGGCTGGGTTTGAACCCACCACCTCTGGCATATGGGACCAGCGCCCTACTCACTGAGCCACAGGCGCCGCCCTTTTTTTTTGAGATGGAGTCTCAAGCTGTCACCCTGGGTAGAGTGCTGTGGCATCATGGCTCACAGCAACCTCCAACTCCTGGGCTCAAGCAGTTCTCTTGCTTCCGCCTCCCAAGTAGTTGGGACTACAGGCACCCGCCACAATGCCCTGCTGTTTTTTCTTTTTTTGGTTGCAGCTGTCATTGTTATTTGGTGAGCCGGGCTGTATTTGAACCTGCCAGGTCAGGTGTATGTGGCTGGTGCCTTAGCTGTTTGAGCTACAGGAGCCAAGCCTGCCTTGAATTCTTTACAACTGGGACTGGAAACTTCCATCAGGAAGACAGAATGCCTATCCATCTCGCCTTTTTACTGATAACTAAGACTGATCCAATTGTTCAGATGCCATCAGCCTGACCCTGCCTTTGTAAATTATACTTAAAATTTCCTTAATGGTTTGGTCATCCATGGGCAACTGTTGCCTAGACCCATCATTTCATTAGTAGTCTTCAAGAGGTTTCTAATCCATCTCCCCATCCTGATATTCTGGCTATTTTCCCAGTTGTCTATATGCTGATATACTTTTCCAACATCCATTACCTTTTTCTGTTCTTTCTTTCTTTTCTTTTCTTTTTTGAGACAGAGTCTCACTTCGTTGGCCTTGGTAGAGTGTCATGGCATCATAAGCTCACAGCAACCTCAAACTCTTGGGCTTAAGTGATTCTTTTGCCTCAGCCTCCCAAGTAGTTGGGACTAAGGCGCCTGCCACAATACCCAGCTATTTTTTTTTAATTTGAGACAGAGCCTCAAGCTGTTGCCCTGGGTAGAGTGCTGTGGCATCACAGCTCACAGCTCACAGCAACCTCCAACTCCTGGGCTCAAGCGATTCTCCTGCCTCTGCCTTCCAAGTAGCTGGGACTACAGGCGCCCTCCACAACACCTGGCTATTTTTTAGTTGCAGCTAGAATCGTTGTTTGGTGAGCTCAGGCTGGATTTGAACCCGCCAGCTCAGGTGTATGTTGCTAGCACCTTAGCCGCTTGAGCCACAAGTGCCGAACCGCTATTCTTCTTCTTCTTTTTTTTTTTTAGAGACAGAGTCTCACTTTATCACCCTCGGTAGAGTGATATGGCATCACAGCTCACAGCAACTTCCAACTGCTGGGTTTAGGCAATTCTCTTGCCTCAGCCTCCCAAGTAGCTGGGACTACAGGCACCTGCCTCAATGCCCGGCTCTTTTTTGTTGCAGTCTGGCCAAGGGCCGGGTTCGAACCTGCCACCCTCTGTATATGGGGCTGGTGCCCTACCTACTGAGCACAGGCACTGCCCACCACTACTATTTCTTGAATGTGTTATCTAGGAATACTTAAATCTATCAGAAGAAAAAAAAGAGAGATAGAAATGAAGTTGGTCAGACGTGAATCATTTTTGGTAGCAATTGTGGTATAAATGTGAAAAGCATGTACTGTGGAGTTAGGTAAACCAGATTTAAATCTCAGATCCAACACTGACACTAGACAACCCAAGGAGACTTCGAGCAGGTTGCCTGAAAACAACTCTCAGCTGGTTTCCTCATCTATAAAATGTGTATGGTGGTGCTTGCCTTCGGAGAAATCAGTTGTGGGTAATTAGTGATCATTTTCGGAAGGAAGAGCCTCACGTGTAAGCCCTTCGGTTTATTCATTTAAACCCAGGGCAGGCCTAGTCTCTATCCTTGCTCTGTGTGGTGTGGAGAAGGAAACTTTGCTTGTTCAGAAGCAGACGCTGTGTGTTTTCATATTATTCTCCAGAAGGTGGGCAAATACCCGAGCTATAACCTGGTGGCTGTAATGGGTGGTGGCTATGGAACCCGGGTAGGCTGAAGGGACCTGGGTATTGCTGAGGGAAGCAAGGCAGGATGTAAGTGGCTCACAAAGACGGAAGGAAGGAAGCCTCAGGTTGAAGTGGGTGAGAAAACTGGAAAGAAATACCCTGGTGATTTACATAAATGAAATTACACAGTATGTACTTTATGATTTGCTTCTTTCATATAGCATATTTTGTTTTGAGGTTCATCTGTATTTTTGTATGGATTTGTAGAGTCATTCTTCATGCTCTATGCTGGGTTCAGCAAACTGGCCAAATCCACTCTTCAGCCTATGTTCTTTTTCTTTTTTTCTTTCTTTTTTTTTTTTTTTTGTAGAGACAGAGTCTCACTGTACCGCCCTCTGGTAGAGTGCCGTGGCATCACACGGCTCACAGCAACCTCTAACTCTTGGGCTTACGTGATTCTCTTGCCTCAGCCTCCCGAGCAGCTGGGACTACAGGCGCCCACCACAACGCCCGGCTATTTTTTTGTTGCAGTTTGGCCGGGGCTGGGTTTGAACCCGCCACCCTCGTCATATGGGGCCGGCGCCCTACTCACTGAGCCACAGGCGCCGCCCTCTTTTTCTTTTTTCTTTTCTTTCTTTCTTTTTTTTTGAGACAGAGCCTCAAGCTGTTGCCCTGGGTAGAGTGCTGTGGCATCACAGCTTAAAGCAACCTCCAACTCCTGGGCTCAAGCAAGTCTCCTGCCTCCGCCTCCTAAGTAGCTGGGACTACAGGCACCTGCCACAACACCTGGCTATATTTTGGTTGCAGCCATCATTGTTGTTTGGTGGGCCCGGGCTGGATTCTAACCCGCCAGCTCAGGTGTATGTGGCTGGTACCTTAGCGGCTTGGAGCCACAGGCTCCGAGCCTTTTTTTTTTTTCTTTTTTGAGAAAGTGTCTCACTTCATCACCCTTGGTAGAGTGCTGTGGCATCACAGATCACAGCAACCTCAAACTCTTGGGCTTAAGTGATCCTCTTTCCTCAGCCTCCCAAGTGGTGGGGTCTAACAGGCACCCACCACAATGGCTGGCTAGTTTTAGAGATGGGGTCTTGGTCTTGTTCAGGCTGGTCTTGAACTCTAGAGCTCACATGCTTCGGGCCTCAGCCTCCCACAGTGCTAGGATTACAGGCATGAGCCACTGTGCCAGCTCTCAGCCTGTTTTTATAAGTTAGGAATGTTTTTTTTTAGGCCAGGTGCAGTGGCTCACACTCGAAATCCTAGCACTCTGGGAGGCTAAGGTGGGCAGATTGCCTGAGCTCAAGAACAGCAAGGGAGGCGCCTGTGGCTTAAGGAGTAGGGCACCAGGCCCGTATACCTGGGGTGGCAGGTTCAGCAGCCCCGGCCAAAACTGCAAGCGCAAAAAAAGAAGAAAAAGAAAAGAAAAACAGCCTGAGCAAGAGTAAGACCCCATCTCTACCAATAACAGAAAAAGTACCCAGACATTGTGGTGGGTGCCTGTAGTCCCAGCTACTTGGGAGGGTAAGGCAAGAAGATTGCTTCAGCCCAAGAGTTTGAGGTTGCTGTGAGCTATGATGCTACCACACTACCCAGGGCAGTGACAGTAAGACTCTGTCTCCAAAAAGTTTTTTATGGCTCCGTGCCTGTGGCTCAAGTGGCTCAGGCGCCAGCCACATACACCTGAAATGGCGGGTTCAAATCTAACCCAGGCCGGCCAAACAACAATAATGGCTGCAACCAAAAAAATAGCCGGGCATTGCACCTGTAGTCCCAGCTACTTGGGAGGCAGAGGCAGGAGAATCTCTTGAGCCCAGGAGTTGGAGGTTGCTGTGAGCTGTGATGCCACACACTCTACCCAGGGCAACAGCTTGAGGCTCTGTCTCAAAAAAAAAAAAAAAAAAAGGGTGGCGCCTGTGGCTCAGTAAGTAGGGCACCGGCCCCATATGCCGAGGGTGGTGGGTTCAAGCCCAGCCCTGGCCAAACTGCAACAAAAAACTAGCCAGGCGGCGGGCACCTGTAGTCCCAGCTGCTCGGGAGGCTGAGGCAAGAGAATCACGTTAAGCCCAAGAGTTAGAGGTTGCTGTGAGCCGTGTGACGCCACAGCACTCTACCAGAGGGCAGTACAGTGAGACTCTGTCTCTACAAAAAAAAAAAAAAGTTTTTTACATTCTAAGTGTTTGGGAGGGGGAATCAAAAGAAGAATAACACTTTGACACATGAAAATGTCATGAAACTCAATCTTCAGTGTCCATAAATAGTTTTATTGGAACTACTCTTGCCTACTCAAGTATTGTCAGTGACTGCTATGGGGCTGCAAGGACAGAGTTGAGTCCTGTGACAGAGACTGTATCACAAACCCAAAATATTTACCGTCTGTCCCAGATGGTTACAGAAAAATGTTTTTAACCCCAATGTATGGTATTCCATCGTGCGAATAAATATTTATCTGTTTGTAGCCAAAAACCAAATACCAAGTAGAGAATAAACTGCTATGAACATTTCTGTTCATATCATTTGGTAGTGATAAGCGCTCAACCCCAGAGTGGAATTGCTGGATTATAAGGCAGCAGTGTATTTGGCTTTAGTAGCTGTTGCCAAATTGTTTTCGAAAGCGGCTATACCATTCTGGACTTCTCCCAGCAATATAGGAGTGTTTCACTCTTGCCAACACTCATCCTTTTTTTGCGTGCATGTGATATCACATTGAGGTTTTGTTTTGCACTTCCGTGGTGACTAATGAAGTTGAGAAGCTTTCCCCATGAATCTGAGCCATCTGGACATCCTCTTTTGTGGAGTGTCTGTTCAACTCTTTTGTCTACTAAATAAAAAGATTATCTGTCCTTTATTAATTTGAAAGGGTTCTCTGTGTATTGATCTGATTCTTTTGTTAGACCTGTCTGTGGCTTGCCATTTTAGTGGTATTTTTTGATGAACAAAAATCCAGGCTCAGCGCCTGTGGCTCAAGCGGCTAAGGCGCCAGCCACATACACCTGAGCTGTTGGGTTTGAATACAGCCGGGGCCTGCCAAACAATGATGGCTGCAACCAAAAAAAATAAATAAATAGCTGGGTGTTGTAGCCGGTGCCTGTAGTCCCAGCTACTTGGGAGGCTGAGGCAGGAGAATCGCTTGAGCCCAGGAGTTGGAGGTGGTTGTGAGTAGTGATGCCATGGCACTCTACCCAGGGTGATGGCTTGAGGCTCTGTCTCAAAAAAAAAAATTCATTTTAATATAGCCCAAAATATTTTCCTTTATGGTTTATTTCAGTGGTTCTCAACCTTCTTAATGCTGCAATGTATTTTTATTGTTAAAAAGGGGTTGTGACCCACAGGTTGAGAACCGCTGGTTTATTTGCTTTGTGTTCTTGCCTACCCCAAAGTCACACATTTTCTACATTTTATTTTAAAGGCTTTATGGACTTTGCTTTCCTATTAGATCTACGAGGGATCTGAAATTGAGTTTTGTGTATGGTGTGAGGTAGGGATCAAGGTTTCTTTCTTCCATGTGGTTATCCAGTGGACCCAGGGCCATTTACTAAAAGATCAGCCTTTCTTTGCTGTTAATCATTTTTGCTTGTTATAAATACTATGTATCATAGCCACCGGACCCAGCATTCCAAAAGAGCAAAAAGACTTTCAGAGAAATGTCTCTTCCTCCTTATGTGTCTCATCCTGCTAGTTAACATTTTTTTTTAAAAAAGGTTTTATTTTATTTTATTGACATCACAGCTCATAGCAACCTCCAACTCCTGGGCTTAGGGGATTCCCTCCTGAGTAGTTGGGGCCACAGGTGCCTTGGCTACTTTTTCTTGTGGTTTGGCCAGGACTGGTTTTGAACCCGCCACCTCTGGTATGTGGGGCCAGTGCCCTACTCACTGAGCCACAGGCACTGCCCCTAGTTAACATTTATCTCCAGGAAGGTATCCATTTGTTTCCTTCCCAAGGTTTTTTTTTCGTTGTTATTTGTTTGCTTTTTTAATTTTTTTTTTTTTTTTTGGAGCTATAACCCCTTTTATTTTCTGTTTAAAATCAAACAAAAAACAAACATCAATTCTTTTATACACTAACATCTTCCAAGTACATCGTTTGTACAAGAGAAAGACTAAGAACAAAAATGTGTTTACAGAGATCCAAACATATATGAGTGAGACGCTCTCTCACACAGCTTTCTGATGGTACTCAGGAGGAGCCACTTCATAATCGCTGGCACTAAACAATGTTGCAGAATTCTCTGCCAGATACTTTAGGAAATCATGAAG
This sequence comes from Nycticebus coucang, assembly GCF_027406575.1. NCBI lineage: Eukaryota > Metazoa > Chordata > Mammalia > Primates > Lorisidae > Nycticebus > Nycticebus coucang. The sequence goes on along the minus strand of NC_069782.1, from coordinate 64,063,758 downwards.
ATAGTTCAGTAATAAAGCAAGGCTTTTCTCATCCAAAGGTGTATAGGCCAACATCGCTCCAATTCGTACAAATCTCAGTAGATGTGGTGCTCCATATACTTGGGACCTGGGTGTGTCAGGGTGATCTGCAAGAATTTCAGCATACTGCGGTCTCTCAAATTTGTACAGGAGCTGAGTGCCCAGCATTACATTGAAGTATTCTTTTATCCCCGCCACAACTTCATTAACAGCATACTCCTTATTATCTGTGTTTTCAGGAGATTTCTTGTAATTTGCATAATCCTCCAGAATGGAATCCACTTTCTTCTTAGCAGGAAGATAAAAGAGCTGTTTTTGCCTGGTAATTAACTCCCAGTCATCAACAAGCCAAGGTTTTAGCTCTTCAGGAACCTTTACTTTAACTTCAACTCTGTTCATGACTGTTTCTTCATTATCAACAGTAGGCTCTACCTGGGCCCTTTTCTTCCGAGGAGGTTGAGGTGTCTCACTGGTTTTGCCACCATCTCCATTTCCAGGTATTTTCTGCTTATTCTTCTTTGTTTTCACTTCAACATTTTTCTGTTGCAGACCAGATGTCTTCTTTCCTGGGGTAGCCCCTCTCATCTTCCCCTCTGCAGACTGCTCCTGATTGGTGTTTTGAAGTTCTCGCTGTTTCTGCAGATTGGTCTCCACATATTTGAGTACTCTGCTCTCTGGAACCCATTCATCCCAATTTTTATTCCAACCACTGTAATGTATAAAGTATTTCACTTGTTTGTCCTTTATGGCAACCTTTACACACTTTGCTTCATAAAGAAGAGGCCCATGAAAGCACAGTACTCGCTCACCCTCCTGGAATTTAGGCTTTGGATCCTGCTTTGGCGCCGCCGTTTATAAGTGATTCGTCGCCGCCTCCTTCTCCCACCACCCCCGACTACTGCCCCCTACTCTCTACCCCACTCAACTCCACGTCAGACCAGCCTTGGGGAACCGCCAGCTCTACATCCTGTTAAAAAAATTTTTTTTGACAGAGTCTCACTCTGTTGCTCAGGCTAGAGTGCTGTGGCATCAATTATTTCAGGGACTACCTCGAGCCACCATGCTGTTCTAAGAGTACCACTTATGCATTCTGTTCTATATTTTGCATTTCTTTTCCTTACTAATAAGAAATAATCTATAAGGTGTTAAGTGACAAAATGTACTGTTTTTATTTTAAGGTCTATCACTTTATGTAGAACATAATTTCTTTTTCTTTTTTTTTTTTTTTTTTTTGTGTGTGTGTGGTTTTTGGCCGGGGCTGGGTTTGAACCCGCCACCTCCAGCACATGGGACCAGCACCCTACTCCTTGAGCCACAGGCGCCACCCAGAACATAATTTCTTTAGCTAATTTCCCACCAATGGAGAACTAGGTTCTTCTTAGTCTTTTGCTACAGACAAGGCTCCGGTGAATAGCTGTGTACATTTCTCATTTTGCAAGTGTGTGTGTATCATTGGAAAAATTCTTGGAAGTAGGATAGCTAAATAAAAGGGTGTGTATTTTTATTTTTGAGACACCATCTCGCGTTGTTGCCTTGAGTAGAGTGCTATAGCATCATCCTAGCTCACAGCAACCTCAAACTCTCTTAGGCTCAAGAGATCTTATTGCCTCAGTTTTTCTATTTTGTAATAGAGGCAGGGTCTCACTTTTGTTTAGGCTGGTTTTGAACTCCTGAGCTCAATCAATCCACCTACCTCAGCCTTCCAGAGTGTTAGGATTATAAGCGTGAGCCACTGTGCCAGGTCAAAAGTGCTCTGTTTTGTTTAAGAATTTCCTCAGGGGCGGTGCCTGTGGCTCAGTGAGTAGGGCGCTGGCCCCATATGTGGAGGGTGGTGGGTTCAAACCCAGCCCTGGCCAAACTGCAACAAAAAAATAGCCGGGTGTTGTGGCAGGCACCTGTAGTCCCAGCTACTCTGGAGGCTGAGGCAAGAGAATCGCTTAAGCCCAGGAGCTGGAGGTTGCTGTGAGCTGTGTGATGCCATGGCACTCTACCAAGGGCCATGAAGTGAGACTCTGTCTCTACAAAAAAAAAAGAATTTCCTCAAATCTTTATTTTTTTGCAGTTTTTGGCCAGGGCTGGATTCGAACCCGCCACCTCCAGTATATGGGATCAGCGCCCTACTCCTTTGGGCCACAGGCACTGCCCTTAAAAGTTTTGATAATTTGGTTTTGTGTGTTTGTGAAGATAGGGTCTTGCTATATTGCCTAGGCTGATCTCAAACTCCTGGGCTCAAGAGATCTTCCTGCCTCAGTCTCTTGAGTAGCAGGGACTACAGGCTCACACCACCATGCCTGGCTAATTTTTTCTATTTTTGATAGAGATGGATCTTGTTCTTGCTCAGGCTAGTCTTGAACTCCTGGCCTTGAATGATCCTCCTAACCTCAGCCTACCAGAGTGCTAGGATTACAGGTGTGACCATTGATAACTTTGATGGATTTTTGCAAACCAAGCATTTAAGATGGAGATAACAGGCATTATACTCTCACTTGTGTCGGACTCCATAACTCTTGATTGTGCCCCAACTATATATTGGGCACTTTGCTGGGCACTGGGCATAAGAGGGGGTATGACCGACACAGAACCATCACCTCAAAGTATGTGATCACCATCTGAGATGAAGGCTCTGAAAGAAGGCTATAGTTCTAAAAGATCATGTAACAAAAACACCTGATAGAGTATGTGGGTATTAGGAAAGTCTCCTTAGAGAAAGTAATGATTGATTGAGCCACAGTAGGAAGAAAAATTGGAGATAATGCAAACAGAAGTGGGCACATGGAATAGTGGGGCTTTCCGGGCTAAGGGAACATTATATGCAGAAACCTTGTGATAATTTTCTATGGCTGCATAATAAGTCTCAAAGGCTTAGAACAATACCTGTGCATTATATCTTACGGTTTCTGTGGGCTGGGGATTTGGGAACAGCTCACTTGGGATCTCTCATGAGATTGTAGTCAGATATCATTCAGAATTATCATTGTCTGAGACTTTGACTGGGTTGGAGGAGCTACTTCTAAATTTGCTCCCTTACCTAATGGACAAAGTGATTCCTCTTTCTGTGGGCCTCCATGCAGGGCTCCCTAAGCATCTTCACAATATGGCACCTGACTTTCCTGAGAACAAGATGGTGCTGTGATGCCTTTTATGATCTTGCTTTGGAAGTCACTTGCCTTCTCTTGGCCCTATAGACTGGCCTTGATTGAGTATGGGAATAGACACCACAGGGGGTGAGTACTGAGGGGCGGGGGATGTTGGGATCCTCCTGGTAGCTAGTTACTGCAGGCCTTAGGTGTAAAGGGGCTAGGACTGGCTACAATGTGACTTGATTAGAGTGAGTGAGAAGGTGAGTGGCTGGGGTAGGCAGGGCTGGGCACCCAGGCCTGGCAGGCTGCAGTGGGGTAGAATGTTGAGTTTTCCCAAAGGGCACTGAGAAACCATTCAAGTGTATTCAGTGATGTAGGGAAGAGGTGACCCCATCAGATTTGGATTCTAAGAAGCTTCTTCCAGCTTCCATGTAGAGAACAGATGGTGAGAGGACCAAGCAGCAGCCCAGGAAGGAGGTTGTGCAGGTCCCTCAGCAAAGGGGACCATGGCCGGAGTGGGATGAGGGCTCTGGGGGAGAAGGGGCGCAGATCAGCTAATTGACTCAAAGGCTCTTTGAAGGAAAGAACTGCAAGGCTTAGTAGCAAGCCTCCTGTGGTCCCAAGTGGAGAGTCAGCCTACTCAAGAGTCCCATAAAGAGTAGGCTGTTCGATTCAGCAAGTACTACTCTATAGGACTTGGGTTGCCCTGGATCTGATTCTGGGTTTGGGCAATTTACTTGAGTCTGGAGAAGGAGATTTTTGAGGCCCATCCAAGATAAGAGTAGTAATGTGTCCCCACTGTACCCAAGTATTGCTGCTGTTGCTGCCTAGGCCTCCTGGGCCTGGCACTGACCATGGGTGACTCAGCTTCAGCCTTCTGACTAATCATGGCTCAGATCACGTGGCCAGCTCTGCACCAGTCCTTGGTTGAACTGACATCCTGGCCTCCCTGGAATATAGCCCTCCACCTAGAGGCCAGAATGTGGCCTGAGAAGCAGAGAGCTGAGACCTGGCAAGTATTTCTTGTGTTGGATTTGTAAACACTACTTTGGAGATGAAGAGGCAGAGGAAGAGAAACACCCACAAAAGCAGCTCCTAGTTTTTTTTTTTTTTTTTTTTGAGACAGAGCCCCAAGCTGTCACCCTGGGTAGAGTGCTATGGCATCACAGCTCACAGCAACCTCCAATTCCTGGGCTCAAGTGATTCTCCTGCCTCCACCTCCCAAGTAGCTGGGACTACAGGAGCCTGCCGCAATGCCTGGCTATTTTTTGGTTGGTGGGCCGGGCTTGATTCCAACCCGCCAGCTCAGGTGTATGTGGCTGGTGTCAAGCCTGTAGCTCCTAGTTTCTTTTTTTTTTTTATTTTATTATTATTTTTTTTTTTTGTAGAGACAGAGTTTCACTTTATTGCCCTCAGTAGAGTGCCGTGGCATCACACGGCTCACAGCAACCTCCAACTCCTGGGCTTCAGCGATTCTCCTGCCTCAGCCTCCCGAGTAGCTGGGACTACAGGCGCCCGCCACAACACCCAGCTATTTTGTTGTTGTTGCAGTTTGGCCGGGGCTGGGTTTGAACCGCTACCCTCGGCATATGGGGCCGGCGCCCTACTCACTGAGCCACAGGTGCCGCCAAGCTCCTAGTTTCTTAAGGGATGGGCTCGTATCTAGGCTGGTGGTGGGGAGCCACTCATGGTTTAACAGGTCGCTCTGAAGGATCCTGGCAGCTATCAGTATCTTCCCCCTCCACTTCACCCCAGGGCTTTGTGTGATTTTTTTTGTTGTTGTTGTTGTTGTTTGAAGTTTTTGGATACTTTGCTGAGAAGAATATGTTCCAGCTCCATCCATGTAAACATGAAAGAGGTAAAGTTCCTGGCTTGAACCCATCACCTCCGGCGTATGGGGCCAGCGCCCTACTCCGTTGAGCCACAGGCGACGCCCTGTGATTTCTAATGTATTCAGGAATCCTCAAATTTTTTTTTTTTTTTTGGTAGAGATAGTGTCTCACTTTATGGCCCTCAGTAGAGTGCCGTGGCCTCACACAGCTCACAGCAACCTCCAACTCCTGGGCTTAAGCGATTCTCTTGCCTCAGCCTCCCGAGTAGCTGGGACTACAGGCGCCTGCCACAACGCCCGGCTCTTTTTTGGTTGCAGTTTGGCCGGGGCTGGGTTTGAACCCGCCACCCTTGGTATATGGGGCTGGCGCCTTACCAACTGAGCCACAGGTGCCGCCTGGAATCCTCAAACTTTTTAAATGGGGGCCAGTTCACTCTCCCTCACACCATTGGTGGGCCGGACTATAGTTTAAAAAACAACTATGAACAAATTCCTATGCACACTGCACATATCTTATTTTGAAGTAAAAAACAAAAAGGGAACAAATACAATCACACCACCTCATGTGGCCTGCAGGCCATAGTTTGAGGACCCCTGGTATAGGTGAAGGGAACAAACCTGGGTTTGCAACCTGATCTGGTTTGGGTTTCTGCTTATAAAATGGAAGTCATGCTGTTGTAGGGGAGAAAATAGCTTTATTACTTACCAACGTTGTGCCTTAACTCTTCATCGAGCAACAACCTTGTGTTTTGTGTGTGTGTGTGTGTGTGTATATATATACAAAATTTTAAACTGTCTTTCTCCATCACTGCCCTTGATTGAGTATGGGAATAGACACCACAGGGTGTGATGCAGTGAGCTGAAGTGCAGGGACTTTGATCAGTGAGCTATGGCTCACTGCAGTCTTGAACTACTATGCTCAAGCAATCCTCTTGCCTCAGCCTTCTGAGTAGCTGGGACTATAGGCATATGCCATCACATCTGGCTTTTATTTTTTGTAGAGATGGGGTCTTGCTGTGTTGTCCAGGTTGGTCTCTAACTTCTGGCCTTAAGAAACCTCCCACCTCAGCCTCCCAAAGCACTGGGATTATAGGTACAAGCCACCATGATTGGCTACATCCTGTGTTTAATTCAACTGATATTTGCATTCCTCTAGAGCAGTGGTTCTCAACCTTCCTTATGCCGGGCCCTTTAATACAGCTCCTGTGGGTAGCAAACCACTGCTCTAGAGCTTGTACTCTGTTTAGGGATCAACTTGCTGAAGCCAACAGCTAAATCCAGCCCACTATCCGTTTTGTAAATAAAGTTTTTTTTTTTTTTTTTTTTTTTTTTTTTGAGGCAGTCTCTTTGTCACCCTTGGTAGAGTGCCATGGTGTCACAGCTCACAGCAACCGCCTGCTCTTGGGCTTAGGTGATTTTCTTTTTTTTGGCTTGGGCTGGGTTTGAACCTGTCACCTCTGGCATATGGGACCGGCACACCACCCCTTTGAGCCACAGACGCTGCCCGGGCTTAAGTGATTTTCTTGCCTCAGCCTCCCAAGTAGCTGGGACTATAGGCGCCTGGCTATTTTTTTTTTGTTGTTGTTGCAGTTTGCCCAGGACCGAGTTTGAACCCGCCACCCTTGGCATATGGGGCCAGCGCCCTACTCACTGAGCCACAGGCACTGCCCTATAAAAAAAGTTTTATTGGAACACAGTCATGCCTATTTATTTACATATTGGCTATAGCTGTTTCTGTGTTATGATGGCAGAGTTGAGTAGTTACAACAAAGAATGTGTGGCTAATAAAACCTGAATTTTTATTTATTTATTTATTTATTTATTTATTTATTTATTTATTTATTTTTTGCAGTTTTTGGCCAGGGCTGGGTTTGAACCCACTACCTCTGGCATATGGGGCTGGTGCCCTACCCCTTTGAGCCACAGGTGCTGCTGCCCCTTTTTTTATTTTTTATTTTTTGCGGTTTTTGGCCAGGGCTGGTTTGAACCCGCTACCTCTGGTATATGGGGACAGTGCCCCACTCCTTGAGCCACAGGTGTCACCCTATTATCTGGTTCTTTTTTTTTTTTTTTTTTTTTTTTTTAATTTTTAATTTTGGCCAGGGCTGGGCTTGAACCTGCCACCTCTGACATATGAGGCCGGCACCATAATCCTTTGAGCCACAGGAAGTTTGCTACCCCTGTTCTGATCTCATGGGATAGACAAATTATAAGACTGTGGATAAGAGAATTTGCAATGGCAGTAAATTATATGAAGAAACAGAATAATAGGATAGTATTATGGAGGTCAGGGAAAGTTTGAAGGGTTGCTTCCAGGTGCCTCTGTATAGATGCAACCTTTGCTCTGCGAGAATCTTCCAGAAGAGTGGTCTGGGCAGAAGTGATAACAAAAACAAAGGTCCTGGGGCGGCACCTGTGGCTCAAAGGAGTAGGGTGCTGGCCCCATATGCCAGAGGTGGTGGGTTCAAACCCAGCCCCGGCTAAAAACTGCAAAAAAAACACCACCACAAAAACGGTCCTGGAGTACATAGAGGTTGAAAGAACAAAAGTGGTCCAAGCAATGGTGCCCAATGACGGGTAGATAATGAGATGCATCTATCCCTGTAAATGCAATGAAATGCTTAGATTTTTTTTTTTTTTTCCCCAAGAACAGTGGGAAGTGTTGGAAGGTTTTAGGGGGAAACGAGAGAATGACATATTCTGATTTGGCTTTTTCAGAAAATTTCTTGGGCTGCAGTATGGAGAAAGGATTCTCTGAGGTAGCTGGGATGCCAGGGAGGAGACTTCTAGAATAGTCCAGGTACTCACCTGGATGATGGCACTCTGGGCTGGAAGTGGCAGGAGAATAGAAAGTAGAAAAACTTGGCTTGGTGTTTCAGAGTAAGAAGCAAGAGGCTGCTCGAGTTTTTTTTTTTTTTTTTTTTTTTTTTTTTTTTGCTGTTTTTGGCCACGGCTGGGTTTGAACCTGCCACCTCTGGCATATGGGGCCGGCACCCTACTCCTTTGAGCTACAGGCGCCGCCCACTGCTTGAGTTTTGTATGTGAGGGGTGGAGAAGCATTAAAGAAGGTGGTTGGGGGCAGCGCCTGTGGCTCAGTGAGTAGGGCGACGGCCCCATATGCCGAGGGTGGTGGGTTCAGGCCCAGCCCCGGCCAAACTGCAACAAAAAAAATAGCCGGGCGTTGTGGCGGGCGCCTGTAGTCCCAGCTGCTTGGGAGGCTGAGGCAAGAGAATCGCGTAAGCCCAAGAGTTAGAGGTTGCTGTGAGCCGTGTGACGCCACGGCACTCTACCCGAGGGCGGTACAGTGAGATTCTATCTCTACAAAAAAAAAAAAAGGTGGTTGGTTTTGTGGCCTGGGCAACTTGAAAATAGATCAACAAAGGTTTGGCATCAACTTACAGGGAGCCTTTGGGCACGTCATTTCCATGTCCCTGAACTTTTGTCCTCTCTGTAAAACAGATCAGGCCATCCCTTCCTTGTAAGGTTGGCAAAGCCATTGCAAAGAAAATCTGTCTAGAGGAAGTCCCCAATAAATGCAGCTGCTCTCCCTTGTGTCAATGCCCCTGAACAGATCTGTTCATTTGTTCTGTCTTCCCAAGCCTCTGTAAGCCCCCTTTCCCAGGGTGGGTTAGGTACCCTGATACTAAATTCTGCCAGGTGTATTCTGGCGAGTCTGTCTTCAATCTGTCATCTTCTATCCCTCCTCCTCATTCCATTTCTCCCCTCTATAGGCCATGAGAGATGGGGTCCTGATAACTCCCTTTATGTTGTTAAGGATTCAGTTAAGTCCTCTAAAGAGCCTAGCACCGTACATAATGCTGCTTAAATGTCAGTCGCCCTTAATTTTATTAATATTGTCTTTTGGTCTTCTTAGGTCCTACTATGTGTGAGTAAATCAGCGAACAGTGTGAGGTCCACTTCTGGCCCTGCCATCACCCCTCCCTGTCAACTGTTAGAGTAACCATGTATGCGTGTAAAAACTTTCACTTTGGCGGCACCCATACTCAGTGGGTAGGGCACCCGCCAGACACTGGGGCTGGTGGCTATCCTAATGAGCCTGAGGAAATATTGTGGCTTTGACTTGCTTTTCCCAGATGATTAATAATGTTTAGCATCTTATGTTTGTTGGCTATTTGCATATCTTCAGGGAGGTATCTATTTAAATCTTTTGCTTTTTTTTGTTTTTTTGCTGGGTTGTAGGATTACCTTTTTTTTTTTTTTTTTTTTTTTGTAGAGACAGAGTCTCACTGTACCGCCCTCGGGTAGAGTGCCATGACGTCACACGGCTCACAGCAACCTCTAACTCTTGGGCTTACGCGATTCTCTTGCCTCAGCCTCCCAAGCAGCTGGGACTACAGGCGCCCACCACAATGCCCGGGTATTTTTTTGTTGCAGTTTGCCCGGGGCTGGGTTTGAACTCGCCACCCTCGGCATATGGGGCCGGTGCCCTACTCACTGAGCCACAGGCGCCGCCCAGGGTTGTAGGATTTCTGTTACCCACACTGGAGTGCAGTGGTATGATCTATAGCTCACTGTAACCTTCAGTACTGGGGCTGAAGTGGTCCTCACATCTCAGCCTCCCAAAGTGCTGAAATTACAAGCATGAGCCACTATGCCTGGTTGGAATTCTTTATATATTCTGAATATTAACTCCACAGCCGGTAATATAGTTTGCAAATATTTTTCTCCCATTCTGTAGGTTGCCTTTTCATTTTTTTTCCTTCTGCTGTGTAGACATTTTTAAGTTTGATGTAGGCCCATTTTCCTATCCCTTTTTCTTTCTTTCTTCTTTTTTTTTTTTTTGAGACAGTCTTACTTTGTTGCCCTTGGTAGAGTGCTGTGGCATCATAGCTCATAACAACTTCAAGTTCTTCGGCTCAAGTGATCCTCTTGCCAAGGCTCATAACTCACAGCAACCTCAAACTAACTCCTGGGTTCAAGCAAATCCTTTTGACTCGGCCTTCTGAGTACCTGAGACTACAGGCGCCAGCCATAATGCCCAGCTATTTTTAGAGATTGGGTCTCACTCTGGCTCAGGCTGGTCTTGAACCCGTGAGGTCAGGCAATCCACCCTGAGGCATTGGCCTACCAGAGTGCTAGGATTGCAAGCAGTGTTGGGGTTACAGATGTGAACCACCGCACCGGTCTCTATCTTAACTTTTTTTGTTTTGAGATGTAGTCTCAGTAGCCCTGAGTAGACTGCCAAGGCTCATAACTCACAGCAACCTCAAACTTCAGGGTTTAAGCGAATCCTCTTGACTCAGCCTCTCAAGTAGCTGGGACTACAGGCGCCTTCCACAAGGCCCAGCTAGTTTTTCTATTTTTAGTAGAGCTGAAGTCTCATTTTGCTCAGTCTGGTCTGGAACTCCTGAGCTCAGGCAATCTACCCACTTCGGCCTCCCAGAGTGCTAGGATTTTTAGGTGTGAGCCACCTTGCCCTGCCTCTATCTTAGCTCTTGTTGCTTATTTTTTGGTGTCATACCAAGAGATCATTGTCAAATCCAATGTCATAAAGCTTTCTCATGTTTTTTCTTTTTTTTTTTTTTTTTTTTTTGTAGAGACAGAGTCTCACTGTACCTCCCTCGGGTAGAGTGCCGTGGCGTCACACGGCTCACAGCAACCTCCAACTCTTGGGCTTACACGATTCTCTTGCCTCACCCTCCCGAGCAGCTGGGACTACAGGCGCCCGCCACAACGCCCGGCTATTTTTTTTTTTTTTTGTTGCAGTTTGGCCGGGGCTGGGCCTGAACCCGCCACCCTCGGCACATGGGGCCGGCGCCCTACTCACTGAGCCACAGGCGCCGCCCTCATGTTTTTTCTTAAGAGTTCTATAGATTCAGGTTCGGTGTCTGTAGCTCAAGCAACTAGGACGTCAGCCACATACACCTGAGCTGGTGGGTTCGAATCCAGCCCAGCTGCCAAACAACAATGACAACTACAACCAAAAACTAGCCGGTCATTGTGGTGGGGGCCTGTAGTCCCAGCTACTTGGGAGGATGATGCAAGAGAAGCGCTTAAGTCCAAGAGTTGGAGGTTGGTATGAGCTGTGATGCTACAGCACTCTACCCAGGGCAACAGTTTGAGACTGTCTAAAAAAAAAAGTTCTATAGATTCAGGTCTTACATTTAGGAGTTTAATCCACTGTGAGGTTTTTTTTTTTTTTTTTTTTTTTTTTTTGAGACAAAGCCTCAAGCTGTCACCCTGGGTAGAGTGATGTGGCATCATAGCTCACAGCAACCTTCAACTCCTGGGCTCAAGCCAGTCTACTGCCTCCACCTCCCAAGTAGCTGGGACCACAGGGGCCTGCCACAACGCCTGGCTATTTTTTGGTTGTAGCCATCGTTGTTGTTTGGTGGGCCTGGGCTGGATTCGAACCTGCCAGCTCAGGTGTATGTGGCTGGCGCCTTAGCCACTTGAGCCACAGGCCCTGAGCCCACTGAGTTTTTGTACAAGGTGTTAGGTAATGATTCAATTTCAGTCTTTTACATGTGGCTATCCAGTTTTTCCAGGACCATTGGTTGAGACCTTCCCTTCCCCTCTCCTTTTTTTGTTGTTGTTGTTGTAGAGACAGAGTCTTACTTTATTGCCCTTGGTAGAGTGCAGTGATGTCACAATGCTCACAACAACCTCCAACTCCCGGGCTTAGGCGATTCTCTTGCCTCAGCCTCCCAAGCAGCTAGGACTACAGGCATCCGCCACAACGTCTGGCTATTTTTTGGTTGCAGTTCGGCTGGGGCCAGGTTTTAACCCACCACTCTTGGTATATGGGGCCGGCACTCTACCCACGGAGCCACAGGCACCGCCCCCCATTTTTTTTTTTTTTTTTTTTGAGACAGTCTCAAGCTGTAGCCTTGGGGAGAGCACCATGGCATCACAGCTACAGCAACCTCAAACTCTTGGGCTTAAGCGATTCTCTTGCTTCACCCGCCCAAATAGCTGAGATTACACAGGCGCCGGTCACAACGCCTGGGTATTTTTTTTGTTCTTGCAGTTGTCACTGTTTTACCTGGCCTGGGTTGGGTTTGAACTTGCCAGCTTTGGTGTATGTCGCTGGCACCGTAACCACTGTGCTTTGGGTGCTGAGCCTTTCTTTTCTTTTTTTTTTCAGTTTTTGGCCGGGGCTGGGTTTGAACCCGACACCTCCGGCATATGGGGCGGTGTCCTACTCCTTTGAGCCACAGGCACCACTCCATGCTGAGCCTATTTTTTTGAGACAGTCTCAGGCTGTCACCCTGAGTAGAGTGCAGTAGAATCATAGCTCACAGCAACCTCCAACTCTTGGGCTCAAGTGATCCTCTTGCCTCAGTTTTTCAATTTTTTTTTTTTACTAGAGATGTCCCGCTTTTTGCTCAGGCTGTTCTCCACCCACCTCTGTCTCCCAAAGTGCTAAGATTACAGGCGTGAGCCACCATGCTCACCTACTCTGGTGTTTTCTGTTTTTAAGAGAGAGTCTCACTTTGTTGCCCTCGGTAGAGTGCCATGCCGTCACAGCTCACAGCAACCTCCAGCTCTTGGGCTTAGGTGATTCTCTTGCCTCAGCCTCCCGAGTAGCTGGGACTATAGGCGCCTGGCTATTTTTTTTGTTGTTGCAGTTTGCCCAGGACCGAGTTTGAACCCGCCACCTTTGGTATATGGGGCCGGCGCCCTACTCACTTAGCTACAGGCACCGCCCTACTCTTTAAAAACAGAGGCTGTAGAAGTGGCCCAGGCCTCCCTACACTGCAAGATTCTCGATGCTAGCTGCAAATCCTGCTCATCCTCGGTATTTTTTTTACAGCAGGTGCTATTAGCCCTGTTTTATAGATGAGGACGCAAAGGCTGAGTCCAAATGTCCCCTGCAAGATAGTACAGTGAGCACAGAGGTAGAGGTTGGGTTGGAATTAAAGACTTTACTCAAGATCTCATGCACTCATAACACCTTGGGGGTCCAAAAGAATGAATGAACATCTCAGGCACTGCGCCCACCTCCCAGCAAACCCTGGAGCTTGGACCAACCCATTGCTCCAAGTGGGGGGGGTGTGAATGCCCGTCTCGCGCATGCGCAGCCCAGGGCCGCTCGTGGAACATCCCGCCTTCCCCCCTGTGCCTGGGCCAGGGTGGTACACGCTGTCTCCGCCTGCTGCCCTTCCCCATCGGTTTCCGCGCGAAAAGCCCGGCCGCTTGCGCTGTGTCTGCCTCTGCTGCAGCCTTTGAGATGCCGGCCCGCACCGCCCCAGCCCGGGTGCCTGCGCTGGCCTCCCCAGCCATCTCACTGCCCGACGATGTCCGTAGGCGGTAGGTGCCGTAAGGGACCCTCAGACGCGGGGAAGCACTGTGCTGAGGGAAGGGGGTCGTTACCCCTTGGGGTGGCCGGTGGCCGCGGCTGACAGAAGGGCGCGCATGCGCGGGGTAGTGCGGCGCGCATGGGTGCGTGGCGGCGGTTGGCGCGGGCAGGGTGGCACTTCCGGTCTTGCGTGCATTGGCCCTTTGGCGCCAAAATGGGCCGAGGCCTCGCAACAAACTGGTGACTAGAAACTTGGAAAGGGGGTCTTTTCTGACCCCTAAATAAAACAAGCTTTGGGTTCTTCTTTAGGGTCCCCTTCTTAAAGCCGCTGGGCGGGTTACTATCTCCAGTCTGGCCACACAGGAAGTGGGCAACTCGCGGTCTCCGGACACCTCTTGGTCCCTGGCACTCTGGCCTACAGTTCCGGTGCCCGGCCAGGTGCCCTGGGGTCTTAAAGGGTACCTCGGTGTTCCTGAGCTGCGTATCCCGATGGCGACCTCCAGAGACAGACTTCGCCAGTCGGGGTTAGGGCTCGGGCTCGGGCTCGGCCGGCTCAGGTTTACGCGCCCAGTCTTTTATTGGGGATGCTCTCCTTTACCTGGGACTGTGCCCACTGGGAAGTCGGATTCTGGAAGGAACTTTAACCAGGCAGCACAGGGTCAGGGCCCGGGAAGTGTGAAAGCTTAATGGTCTTTTCTAAGTCTGTGCCTGTGAGCCACTAGCATCCAGGAAGCCTTTTGTAGGGGACTGTGAGGGATGGTGGCTAACGTTGGGGTCCCTGCCTATAGCAGTTCATTCCTCTGTGGGACTTCTATGCACAGGAGTGCAGTGGGAACACTGGCCCCAGCCTCTTGTTCTTGAAGGGCATCAGTTCATTTCTGAAAACTTGTGCCAAGTGAAATGGACATCAGTCACGGGAACCCTGACCAGGCCTGGATGATTTCAACTGGGTTTATGAAACCACTTTTGGCATCTTATTTCCCTGGGCTTCTGCCAGGCCAGTTCTGATTTCGGCTTTGGGGGCTGGAGAAGATGTCTTGATGAACATATCTATACCTGTATCTTCCGAAGATATAACTTGAAATGGAATTAAGGAAGTACAGGGCTTCATGATGTTAGATTCAAATCAGAGAAGTTAGGGCCCAGCCTTTTCTTTTTCTTTATTCTTTTTTTGTTTGTTTGTTTTGCAGTTTTTGGCCTGGGGTCAGGTTTGCACCCACCACTTCCGGTATGTGGGGCCAGTGCCCTGCTCCTTTGAGCCACAGGCACTACCCCCAGCCTTTTCTTGAGACATGGCCTTACTCTGTCTGCTGGGCTAGAGTGCCGTAGTGTCATAACTCACTGCAGTCTGACTCCTGGGTTCAGGTATTCTTCCTGCCTCAACCTTCTGAATGGCTGAGACTATAGGTGCCTGCTACCACACCTGGCTGATTTTTCTGTTTTTTTGTAGAGATAAGGCCTTGCTCTGTTGCCCAGGCTGGGCTTGAACTCCTGGCCTCAAGTGGTTCTCCCATAGTACTAGGATTTAGGATTTTAGGCGTAAGCTACCATGCCTCCCTAGCCCAGCCTTCTTGATAATTCTGTCTCTGCTGTCTTGGCTGATGGCCTTAAACAAGCATATGCTGCTTCCGCATCTATGGGCTAGGGATAATAACGTGACCTTTCAATTGCTATTGGCACTTAAAGGCTCACATGGTAGTGGCTAACTTAGCTTACTTTTTTTTTTTTTTTAGTTCTAATGTCATTAATTATTGAACATTTTATATTATTTAATTGCAATGAGTTTTTTGGTTTGTTTTTTTTTTTTTTTTTGTTTTGTTGAGACAGAGTCCTACCCCTATGCTCTTAGCAGAGTGCAGTGGCATCATAGCTCACTGCAACCTCAGACTTGGGTCTGTGGGCATCCCGCTGCCTCAGCCTTCGGAAGCCGCTGGGATTACAGGCACTCGGCTGGGCTAGGTTTTTCCATTTATTTTTGTAGGAGTTGGGGTCTCACTGTCACTCAGGCAAGTCTCGAACACCTGAGCTTAAGCAATTCTCCCTCCTCAGTCTCCCACAGTACTGGGATTACAGGTGTGAGCCACTGCGCCCAGCTGCAATGAGTTCTTAAAAGTGGCTGTTGGCTCAGCTCCTGTAGCTCATTGGTTAGGGCTCTGGTCACATGCACCAGGGCTGGTGGGTTCGAACCTGGCCAGGGCCTGCTAAACAATGACAACTGCAACAAAAAAATAGCTGGGCATTGTGGCGGGTGCCTGTAGTCCCAGTTACTTGGGAGGCTGAGGCAAGAGAATCACTTAAGCCCAAGAGTTTGAGGTTGCTGTGAGCTGTGATGCCGTGGCCCTCTACTGATGGTGACATAGTGAGACTCCAAAAAAAAATAAAGTGGATGCTGCAGGAGTTAGTTGCCAGGAAGCAGGGATTCCTACTGAAGTTTGTTCCTAGCCAAAATCTTTCCCTTCCGCTAGAGGTTGCCGAAAAGCCACTGGTTCAGGGTCTCTAGGCTTTCACAAGTGTCTTATTTAGCTAAATTTGAATACCTTTAGGTGAGTCTTACTAAGGACCATTGGCGGGGTGCAGTGACTCACACTCGTAATGCTAGCATTCTATGAGGCAGAGGCAGGAGGATTGCTTGAGACCAGCCTGAGCGATAGAGACCCTGTCTCTCTAAAAAAAAAACAAAATTAGTCGGGCATAGCGGTACACACCTGTAGTTCTAGCTATGTTGGAGGCTGAAGCAGAATTGTTTGACTCTGGGCATTTGAGGACATAGTGAGTTATGGTGATGCCACTGTACTACCAGCCCTGGCTACAGAGTGAGACTCTGCCTCCAAAAAACCCCAAAAAGGGCACCATTGATCCTATTTCCATTTTTCGTCAAACTTATTGTAGGCATTGGAGTTTTGGATGCTTGCTTTTGACTATGTCGTAAACGTTGAAAGTATTTACTTTATATGAATCACTTACCTGATTTTTTTCCACTTAAAAATATTTCATTGTATGACAAATATGTAAACACAGCATCTAACCATCCCTTAAACTTAGATTTACAAATAGAGGTATAACTTTTTGACTTCAGAAAATTAATAGAGGGCCTGGCATGGTGGCTTATGCCTATAATCCTAGCATTCTGGGAGGCCCAATCAGGAGGATCGCCTGAGCCCAGGAGTTTGAGACCAGTCTGAGCCAGATTGAGACTCCACCTCTAAAAATAGCTGGTGTTGTGGTGGGTGCCTGTAGTCCCAGCTACTTGGGAGGCTGAGGCAAGAGGATCACTTGACCCTAGGAGTTTGAGGTTGCTGTGAGCTGTGACTCCGTAGCACTCTAGGGTGACAAAGTGAGACTCTGCCTCAAAAAAAGTAGTAGAAAAATCTTATTTACAAGAGAGATAGCTAGTTCTAGTACAATAAATACTTTAGGAGCTAAATTAGGCCTGATCTTCATTTGTGTACCTTTGTCACTTCTGGTAACTTGTGTTTATACAGTTGAGTATCCCTTATCTGAAATGCTTGGACCAGAAGTGCTTCAGATGTTAGATATTTGCATTTTGGAATAGTCAGTCATGTGTTGCTTAATGATGGGGATACGTTCGAAGAAATTCATAGTTAGATGATTTTTGTTGGGCAAACCTGGATAGTGTAACCTGCTATATACCTAGGCTATATGGATAGACTATTGCTCCTAGTCTACAAACCTGTACAACATGTTTCAGTAATGAATGCTGTAGTTATTTGTAACACATTGGTATGTGTTTCTAAACATGTAAATAGAAAAGGAGCAGTAAAAATATAGTACTATAATTTTATGGGACTTACTCTCAAATATGCAGTCTGTCATTGACCAAAACATTCTGTGGCACATGACTTTATTTGCATTCTCTTTTTTTTTTTTTTTTTGTGGTTTTTGGTTGAGGCTGGGTTTGAACCCACCACGTCCAGCATATGGGACTGGCGCCCTATCCCTTTGAGCCATAGGCACCGCCCTCTTTTTTTTTTTTTTTTTTTTTTTGTAGAGACAGTCTCACTTTATCACCCTCAGTCGAGTGCTGTGCTGTCACCACTCACAGCAACCTCCAGCTCTTAGTCTTAGGTGATTCTGTTGCCATAGCCTCCTGAGTACCTGGGACTACAGGTGCCCACCACAATGCCCAGCTATTTTTTTTTTTTTTTTGTTGTTGTTGTTGTTGCAGTTTGGCTAGAGCTGGGTTTGAACCCACCACCCTCGGTATATGGGGCTGGCCTCCTACTCACTGAGCCACAGGCGCCGCCTTTATTTATTTTTTTTGAGACAGAATCTCACTTTGTTGCCCTCGGTTGAGTGCCTTGCCGTCACAACTCACAGCAACCTCCAACTCTTGGCCTTAAGTGATTCTCTTGCCTCACCCTCCTGAGTAAGCGCCCACCACAACACCTGGCTATTTTTTCGTTGCAGTTGTTGTTGTTTGGCAGGCCCAGGCTGGATTCAAACCTGCCAGCTCCAATGTATGTGGCTGACGCCCTAGACGCTCAGCTATAGGCACTGAGCCACCCTATTTGCATTCTACCTACTGGTTCTGTATCCCTCATCCAGTGCCTGAAATGCCCCAATGAGCATTTCCTTTAAGTCATTGTCAGTGCTCAAAAAGTTACAGATTTTGGAGCATTTCAGATTTTCAGATCAGGGATACTCACCCTGTATGCAGGGGTTTTTGTTTTTGTTTATTTTGTTTTGAGACAGGGTTTTTTTTTTGTTGTTTTGTTTTTATTTTTTGTAGAGACAGTCTCACTTTACCGCCTTCGGTAGAGTGCCATGATGTCACAGGACTCATAGCAACCTCCAGCTCTTGGGCTTAAGTGATTCTCTTGCCTCAGCCTCCCGAGCAGCTGGAACTACAGGCACCTGCCACAATGCCTGGCTATTTTTTTGTTACAGTTTGGCTGGGGGTGGGTTTGAACCCGCCACCCTTGGTATATGGGGCCAGCGCCCTACTCACTGAGCCACAGGCACCGCCCTTGAGACAGGGTTTTGCCCTATTGCTAGAGTCCAGTGGTGTCGTTATAGCTCACTGCAACCTCAAACTCTTGGGCTCAATTAAACTTTGGACCTCAGCCTCCCAAGTAGTCTAGACTACAGGTGTGCTATGATACCTTGCTAATTTTTGTATTTTTTTGTAGAGACAAGGTCTTCCTTTTGCTTAGACTGGTTTTGAACTCCTTCCCTCAACAGGCCTCCTGCCTCAGAATTCCAAAGTGCTAGGATTACAGGTGTGAGTCACTGCACCGGTTGCAAGCTTCTTTTTTAGCTCCATCGAATACTTAATAGTAGAAAGTATTTTCAGTGTTTGGATTTCTAGGTCTTTAACTTCATTTTGGAGTATAGTATACCCTAAGTCTTCTAAAACCATGTCTTTCAGGGCAAGCCACATTTTCCAGCTTGATTTCTTGAGTTGCTATAATTTGCACAGCAAAAGTAATAGTCTCCCATTTGTCTTCCTGCTCTCAGTCAGATCCATTTTTATTTTTTTGAGACAGTCTCACTTTGTTGCTGCCAGTGGAGTACGTGACCATCATAGCTCACAGCAACCTCAAACTCTTGGGCTCAAGTAATCCTCTTACCTCAGCCTCCAGAATAGCTGGGACTATAGGAGCCAGCCACAACACCTGCTATTTTTAGAGACAAGGTCTTGCTCTAGTTCAGGCTTGCCTCAAACGGGTGAGCTTACCATGCCTGGCTTTTCAGATACATTTTTATAAAGTAGAAACTTTGTTCCTTTTAAAACACAAGCTGGAGCCAGTGGTTACCCTGTTCCACACTCTGCCTGACACTCTTTGGCTGAAGTCTAGATTTTTTTTTTTTTTTTTTTTTTTTTTGAGACAGTCTCTCAAGCTGTTACCCTGCGTAGAGTGCTATGACATCACAGCTCACAGCAACCTCCAACTCATGGGCTCAAGCGATTCTACTGCCTCTGCCTCTCAAGTAGCTGGGCCTACAGGCACCCGCCACAATGCCTGGCTGTTTTTTGGTTGCAGCCGTCCTTGTTTGGTGGGCCCAGGCTGGATTCAAATCCGCCAGTTCAGGTGTATGTGGCTGGCATCTTAGCCGCTTGAGCCACAGGCTCTGAACGTGAAGTCTAGAGTACTTATCTGCCTGTGTGCCTCATTGTGTGCTCCTCTCAATTTACATAGGCCTTGTTTCGCATTCTCTGAGCTAGAGAACAACCAGTGGGAGGCTAGATTCATTTTACTCCTTACCCAAGCTGGCTGCTAATCATTCATTCTTCATTTAAAGTTTTTTTGTTTTTTTTTTTATTGTTGGGGATTCGTTGAGGGTACAATAAGCCAGGTTACACTGATTGCATATTTAAAGTTTTTTTACATGTAGGGTTTTGCTCTGCAGCACAGGCTAGAGTGCAGTCATGAATTTATGATTCAAGTGATCCTCCTTCTATATAGCTAGGACTATAGGTGTGTGCCACCAGACCCAGCTGATTTTTATTTTTTGTTGGGGTGGAGTCTCACTGTGTTGTCTAGGCTGGTCGTAAATTCCTGGCCTCAAGAGGTTCTACTGCCTCACCCTCCCAAAGCACTAGGATTATAGAAATATGTGCCATTCTGGTTGGCCTGTTCATTCATTTTTTTTTTTTTTTTTTGAGACAGTTTCATTATGTCGCCCTTGGTAGAGTGCCATGGCGTCATAGCTCACAGCAACCCCAAACTCTTGGGCTTAAGTGATTCTCTTGCCTCAGCCTTCCAAGTAGCTGGGACTATAGGCGCCTGCTACAAGGCCCCGCTATGTTTTGTTGTTGTTGTTGTCGTCATTGTTTAGCAGGTTCAAACCTGGGCCAGGTTCGAACCTGCCAGCCCTGGTGCATGTTGCCGGTTCCCTAACCACTGAGCATAGATGCTGAGCTGATTCTTTTATTTTTTAATGTGTGTGTGTGTGTATATATATATATATATATATATATACACACACACACACAGTATTTCGTTTTCTTTTCTTTTTTTTTGAGACAGTCTCACTTTGTCGCCCCCTGGTAGAGTGCCTTGGCATCATATCTCACAGCAACCTCAAACTCTCGGGTTCAAACCATTCTCTTGCTTAGCCTCCTGAGTAACTGGGGCTACAGGCGCCCACCACAACACCCGGCTATTTTTAGAGGCAAGGTCTTGCTTTGGCTCAGGCTGGTCTTGAACCTGTGAGCTCAGGCAATCCACCCACCTCAGCCTCCCAGAGTGCTAAGATTACAGGCGTGAGCCACCACGCCCCGCCAGTATTTTATTTTCATTTCATTTTATTTGACAAAGTCTCACTTTGTCACCTGGATAGAGTGCTGTGGTGTCATGGCTCAAGCGCTCCTCTTGCCTCAGCCCAGAGGGACCAGAGGCACCCACCACAACGCCAGGCTATGTTTTTAGAGAAAGGCTTTTGCTCTAGCACACCCACCTCAGACTCCCAGAGTGCTAGGATTACAGGCGTGAGCCACTGTGCACGGCCCCAACCTCAAACTCTTAGGCTCAAGTTATCCTCCTGCTTCAGTCAACACCCTGTCATTTATTTATTTATTGTATTATTATTTTTGACAGAGCCTCAAACTGTCGCCTTTTGGTAGAGTGCTGTGGTATCACAGCAACCTCCAACTCCTGGGCTTAAGCGATTCTCTTGCCTCAGCCTGCGAAGTAGCTGGGACTACATTCGCCTGCCACAAGGCCCGGCTATTTTTTGGTTGTAGTAGTTGTTTGGCAGGCCTGGGCTGGATTCGAATCCACCAGCTCTGGTGTATGTGGCTGGCGTCTTAGCCACTTGAGCTTCAGGCGCTGAGCCCATTTATTTATTTTTTTGAGAAAGGTTCTCTTGCTACGAGTGCCGAGCCACATTTATTTTTTGTAGTGACAGAGTTTATAGGTTTGAGCCACTACATTCAGTCTATTAGTTAATTCTTTTTTTTATTTTAAAAAAAATTTTTTTTAGGGTGGCGCCTGTGGCTCAGCGGGTAGGGAGCCAGCCCCATATGCTGAGGGTGGTGGGTTCAAGCCCGGCCCCGGCCAAACTGCAACAACAACAAAAAAAATAGCCGGGCGTTGTGTCAGGCGCCTGTAGTCCCAGCTACTCGGGAGGCTGAGGCAAGAGAATTGCCTAAGTCCAGGAGTTGGAGGTTGCTGTGAGCTGTGTGACTCCACGGCACTCTACCAAGGGCGATAAAGTGAGACTCTGTCTCTACAAAAAAAAATTTTTTTTTGAGACAGAGCCTAAAGCTGTCACCCTGAGTAGAGTGCTCTAGCATCACAGCTCACAGCAACCTCCAACTCCTGGGCTCAAGCAAGTCTCCTGCCTCTGCCTCCCAAGTAGCTGGGATTACAAGTGCCTACCACAATGCCCGGCTATTTTTTTGGTTGCAGCTGTCATCATTGTTTGGCAGGCCCGGGCTGGATTTGAACCTGCCAGCCCAGGTGTATGTGGCTGGTGCCTTAGCTGTTTGAGCCATAGGCACTGAGCCTATTAGTTCATTCTTAATGTCTCAGAAAGACATCCCAGCTTTTCTGCAATAAGAAAGGTTTTGAGGCTCAGCGCCCATAGCTCAGTGAGTAAGGGTGCCAGCCATATACACCAAGGCTGGTGGGTTTGAGCTCAGCCTGAGCCTGCTAAACGACGACAACTGCAACCAAAAATAGCCGGGCACTGTGGTGGGCGCCTGTAGTCCCAGCTACTTGGGAGGCTGAGGTAAAAGAATTACTTGGGCGGCGCCTGTGGCTCAAGGAGTAGGGCGCCGGTCCCACATGCCGGAGGTGGCAGGTTCAAACCTAGCCACGGCCAAAAAAAAAAAAAAAAGGATGCTGATAAAAAAAAAAAATTACTTAAGCCCTGTGAGGTTGCTGTGAGCTGTGATGCCACAGCACTCTACCAAGGGCAACATAGACTCTGCCTCAAAAAAAGAAAAAGGGAAGGTATTGAATTCTGTCAGTGTATCCTGTATACTGGCTTCTCAGCTCTGGAGTTAATTCAGAGACTGTTAGCAGAGCATATTTGCCTTATTCGTTATATCTGCAGCTTGGAGCACAATAGATTGTCAAATGGTTGCATGCCAGCTTTTCTCCTGTGTGTCCTGGAATTACACACTGATGGCTAGCAGCCTCCTTTGCACAACTAATTAGTCTTTGTAATTACCACAGCTTTCTTACCAGCTGGTCTTTCTGTGATTAGATTAAGCTGGGTCTTGGGCACTAGTTCCATGGGAATAGATACTGAATAGGGCAAAATTTATCTTTTATAATAAAGCTACTCTGTGGTATGATTCATATCCTTCCCTGTTACTTACCAGCTGTGTGGCTCATTCATCTGACCTCTTGATGTTTTGGTGTTTCTTCTAAAAAATGGGGTTGGGGCTGCCTGCTCTCAGGGAGCATTTTGAAGACTAGTTGAATTCATAGGCATAAATGTCTTAGAGTAGCACCTGCCCAAAGGCCTTCATCAGTTCTCACATGTTTATGTGTGTATTGGACATATTATGAGCTGATTCCAGATTACTGCAATAAAGGAATATTACAACAAGCGAGCCACACGTATTTTTTGGCTTCCTGGTACATATATCATCTTTACACTATTGTAGTCAGGCTCAGCGCCCTCTTAAATATCACTATTTCTAAGAAATGTACTTACCTTAATTTTGAGATACTATATTACTAAAAAATGCTAGCAATCATCTGAGCCTTCAGCAAGCCAGTTGTTTTGGTGGTATAGGTCTTGCCTTAATTGTTGACTGTTGACTGATTAGGGTGGTGGTTGCTGAAGGTTGGGGTGGCTATGGCAATTTATTAACAAGACGGCAATGAAGTTTGCCGAATCAATTGGTTCTTTTTATGAAAGATTTCTCTGCAATGCTGTTTGATAGCATTTTACCCACAGTAGAACTTTTTTGTTGTTCTTTTTTGGCCAGGGCTGGGTTTGAACCTGCCACCTCCAGTATATGGGGCTGGTGCCCTACTCTTTGAACCACAGGTGCCACCTTTTTTCTTTTTCTTTTTTTGAGACAGTCTCACTGTGTCACCCTCGGTAGAGTGCCGTGGTGTCATAGCTCACAGCAACCTCAAACTCTTGGGCTCAACCGATTCTCTTGCCTCAGCCTCCCGAATAGCCAGGACTACAGGCATCCCCCACAACACCTGGCTATTTTTAGAGACGAGGTCTTGTTCTTGCTCAGGCTGGTCTGGAACCTGCGAGCTCAGGCAGTCCATCCACCTTGGCCTTCTAGTGTGCTAGGATTACAAGCGTGAGCCACCGTGCCTGGCCCACAGTAGAACATTTTCAAAGTTGGAGCCCTTTCAAACCCTGCCACAGCTTTGTCAACAGTTTATTAATATTCTAAATCCTTTTCTTGTGTCATAGCATCTTCATTAGGAGTAGATTCCATCTCAAACCATTTTCTTTGCTTATCTGTAAGAATCAACTTCTTGTTTTGAGACAGTCTCATGTCGCCCTCTGTAGAGTGCAGTAGCATCATCGCTCACAGCAACCACCAACTCTTGGGCTTAAGCGATTCTCTTGCCTCAGCCTCCCAAGTAGCTGGGACTACAGGCGCCCTCCACAATGGCCAGCTATTTTTCTACTGCAGTTGTCATTGTTGCTTAGCTGGCCTGGGCTCCGTTCAATCCCACCAGCCTCAGTGTATGTAGCTGGCCCTGTAACCACTGTGCTTGTGCGGAGCCTCAACTTCTTAATCTATTTAAGTTTTATGAAAATATAGTAATTCAGGGCGGTGCCTATGGCTCAAGGAGTAGGGCGCCAGCCCTGTATACCGGAGGTGGCAGGTTCAAACCTGGCCCCGGCCAAAAACTGCAAAAAATATGTATATATTGGGTAGCGCCTGTGGATCAGTGGGTAGGGCACCGGTCCCATATGCCAAGGGTGGCCGGTTCAAACCCAGCCCCAGCCAAACTGCAACAAAAAAATAGCCGGGCGTTGTGGCTGGCACCTGTAGTCCCAGCTCTACTCAGGAGGCTGAGGCAAGAGAATTGCCTAAGCCCAAGAGCTAGAGGTTGCTGTGAGCTGTGACACCATGTCACTCTACCGAGGGCAATAAAGTGAAAAGGAAAAAAGAAAACATAGCAATTCAGTTATATCTTCAGGCTCAACTTCTAATTCTGGTTTTGTTCCAATTTCTCCCACATGTGCAGTTTCTCTGCAGTATATCTGCAGAGGTACTGAAATCTTGTACCCCTTAGAGTCATTCATGAGAGCTGGAATCACCTTCTTTCAAACTCCGTTGTGTTTTTTTTTTTTGGAGACAGTCTTACTTTATCGCCCTCCATAGAGTGCTGTAGCGTCACAGCTCACAGAAACCTCAAACTCCTGGGCTTAAGCTATTCTCTTGCCTCAGCCTCCCGAGTAGCTGGGACTACAGGTGCCTGTCACAACACCCAACTATTTTTTTCGTTGTTGTTGCAGTTGTCATTGTTCAGCAGGCCTGGGCTGGGTTTGAACCCACCAGCACAACCGTGCATGTGCCAGTGCCCTAACCACTGAGCTACATGTGCTGAGCCTCTCCAGGAGGTTTTCAATTGACTTTGCCCAGATCCATCAGAGGAATCACTGTCTATGGCCTTACAAAATGTATTTTCTTTTTGCAATTTTTGGGTCAGGTTTGAACCTGCCACCTCTGGTATATGGGTGGGGCCAGCGCCCTACTCCTTTGAGCCACAGATGCCGCCCTATTTCCTTTTTTTCTTCTGAGACAGTCTCACTGTTATCCCAGGCAGGTGTCAGTCAGCTGAGCTCACAGCAACCTCAAACGTGGGTTCAAGCCATCTTCCTGCCTCAGCTTCTTGAGTAGCTGGGACTACAGGTCCCTGCCACAACATTGGCTAATTTTTCTAGTTTTAGTAGAGATGGGGGTCTTACCCTTGCTCAGGTTGGTCTTGAACTCCTGAGCTCAAGTAATCCTACTGCTTCAACCTCCCAGAGTGCTGGGATTATAGGTGTGAGCCACTGCACCTGTCCTAAAATGTATTTCTTAAATAATAACACTTGAAAGTTCACGGGGTGCAGTGGCTCATTCCTGTAATCCTGGTATTCTGGGAGTCAAAGGCTGGTGGATTGCCTGAGCTTAGGAGTGTGAGGCCAGCCTTAGCAGCAGCAATCCCTCATCTCTATTAAAAATAGAAAAACTTGGGCGGCACCTGTGGCTCAGTGGGTAGGGTGCCGGCCCCATATTCTGAGGGTGGCAGGTTCGAACCTGGCCCTGGCCAAACAGCAACAAAAAAATAGCAAGGCGTTGTGGCAGGTGCCTGTAGTCCCAGCTACTGAGGAAGCTGAGGCAAGAGAATTGCCTAAGCCTAGGAATTGGAGGTTGCTGTGAGCTCTGTGATGCCACGGCACTCTATTGAGGGCGACAAAGTGAGACTCTATCTCTACAAAAAAAAAAAAAAGAAAATGATATGTAACCTAGTCATATCTGCAAAGTCTTTTGCATGTAAGGTGATGAGGGTATAGACATCTTGAGGGGGTCTATTTTGCTTAGGACAGATACCCTTTTGAGGTGCCCTATCCCACCAGCCCTATAGTCTTAAGCTGGGTTGGCCAGGTGTAGTGGCTCATGCCTATAATCCTAGCACTCTGGGAGGCCAAGGCAGGTGGCCCCTGAGCTCAGAAGTTTGAGACCAAACTGAGCGAAGTGAGACCCTGTCTCTGAAGCACTGAGCTATGGTGATGACATGGTACTCTACCCAGGGTGACAGAAAGAGATTGTCTCCAAAAAGAAAAAAAGAAGGCTTGGTTAACAGAGACTTTCATGGTCTTCCTACTGCTAAACCTTATTTTAGACCAGCCTTTCTGGTGTTGGGGTGTTAGAGTAAGTTAACATTTTTGTAATCTGCCCAGTCACATATTTCTGCTAGATCAACTTTATTTTGAGAGTCTCACTTTGTTGCCCTTGGTAGAGTGTGCTGTGCTGTCACAGCTCACAGCAATCTCAAACTCTTGGGCTCAAGCGATTCTCTTGCCTCAGCCTCCCAAGTACCTGAGACTGTAGGTGACCACCACAACACACAGCTGTTTTTTGTGTTGTAGATGTTGTTTGGCAGGCCCGGGGTATGTTCGAGCCCTCCTGCCCTGGTGTATGTGGCCAGTGCCCTAGCTGCTGAGCTACAGGCGCCAAGCCCAGATCAACTTTCTTAAAGCATGTCTTAGATACCATATATTCCACCTCCCCATGACACTTTCAATGGTTTGACTACAGAGCAAAGTTGTTTTTTAGCCTGGTATTCTTGACCTCCCTGGATGTGCCTTTCTTTTTTTTTTTTTTTTTTTTTTTTGTAGAGACAGAGTCTCACTTTATGGCCCTCGGTAGAGTGCCGTGGCCTCACACAGCTCACAGCAACCTCCAACTCCTGGGCTTAAGCGATTCTCTTGCCTCAGCCTCCCGAGTAGCTGGGACTACAGGTGCCCGCCACAACGCCCGGCTATTTTTTTGTTGCAGTTCGGCCGGGGCTGGGTTTGAACCCGCCACTCTCGGTATATGGGGCCTGCGCCCTACCGACTGAGCCACAGGCGCCGCCCTGGATGTGCCTTTCTTAGCCAGTGTGGTGGCCAGTGTTGCTGTGTTCCTCTAGTGTTCCTATTTGTGCCCTTTCCTCTGCCCAGTTCACATTCAGTGCTCTACTCCTATGGATCCTTCTTTTGTGATGCTGTTTATATCCTTTCTCTTGGGAAGCTTTAACTCTATTTGCCATATTCCTTCATAGTTGTCTATTTCTTTTCTCCCTTCTCATTTCTGAGTGAAACAAGGAATGAATCATAGAATCTCAGGCTGAGAGCTAAGGTTGTATTTTGAGTCCTTTGCTAGAGGCTCTTGGCGTCCATTTGTAATCTGTAGGAGGGCACATGCCTCTGGCTTTAGGTCCTGAGTGTGGCTGTCCTCATGGAAGGCTCTTCCCAGACTCGAATTACTGTGAGGGTGGTATGACTTGTGCCTGGGAGGGACTTCCTGTGCTCCTAAAAACTTTCGATTCCAAAGCCTCTTGAGACCAAGTTATATGGTACACAGAATCTACAGTATGCATTACCACTGTGTCTGCCAGGTGCCAAGTTTCGCTTCTATAGAAGGTCTATTTCTGCTGGGCACAGTGGCTCATGCTTGTAATCCTAGCACTCTCGGAGGCCAAGGTGGGTGAATCATTTGAGTTCATGAATTTGAGACCAGCCTGAGCAAGAGCAAGACCCCATCTCTAGTAAAAATAGAAAAACCAGCTGGGTGTAGTAGTAGGTGCCTGTAGTCCCAGCTACTTGGGAGTCTTGAGGCAGGAGGGTTGTTGGAACCCAAGAGTTTGAGGTTGCTGTGAGCTATGGTACCACACCTCTCTACCTAGGGTGACAGAATGAGACTGTCTCAAAGCCATTCTGCCTGCTCTTTGTTGAACCAATGTCACTTATATTTCTGACTCTGCTGCTTACACTTGCTCCCCACAGATGCCATCCTGGAACAGCTTTTTCTACCCTTCTGGCTCAGTAAGAAATGAGCACCTAGTCTGTGTGCGTGCAGGGTCATGAGATGGCTGGAGGCCTAGTGCCTGCCCAGGGTGGCCTCCTTCCACTGTCAGATGCTTGCTTAGCTGGTTAGACCTGTTCTTACTCCACTGCTAGCTAGGAACAACAGCTTCTTCATTCCTCCCTTTCTTAGTGCCCTCTCCTCTTGTTTTTATTTTCCCTATTCCCCCCAAAAGAGGGAAGCCACTATCTTTTCTTTCTTTTTTTTTTTTTTTTTGAGACAGCCTCAAGCTGTCGTCCTGGGTAGACTGTGGCATCAGAGCTCACAGCAACCTCCAACTCCTGGGTTTAAGCATTCTCTTGCCTCAGCCTCCCAAGTAGCTGGGACTATGGGCGCCTGCCACAGTGCCCGGTTATTTTTTGGTTGTAGTTGTCATTGTTGTTTGGCAGGCCTGGGCTGGATTCAAACCTGCCAGCTCTGGTGTATGTGGCTGGTGCCTTAGCCACTTGAGCCACAGGCGCTGAGCCATAAGCCACTATCTTTGATAACCAAATCAGGCCATGATTTTCTAGTCAAACTCATTATAGTTCTGTGCTTCTGATTAGATTTGGAGATGAACCTCTCCAGCTAGGCACCTTTTCTAAGTTCATCTATCTCACCTGTGTGTGGGCACCCTCTGTGCCTCTGATGCTTTGGGTCTGTTTTATCCTAATTAGAAAGCTGGCTGGGTAGGGTGGCTCACACCTGTAATCCTGGCACTCTGGGAGGCTGAGGTGGGAGGATCACTTGAAGCTAGGGGTTCAAGACAGCCTGGGCAATAGAGTGACCCCCATCTCTACAAAAATGAAAATAAAAAACTTACCTGGCCTGCAGTCCTAGCTACTCGGGAGACTCTTTTTCTTGAGACAGTCTCACTATGTCACCCTTCGTAGAGTGCTGTAGCATCCCAGCTCACAGCAACTTCAAACTCTTGGGCTTAAGCGATTCTCTTGCCTCAGCTTTCCAAGTAGCTGGGAGTATAGGCACCTGCCACAATGGCGGGCTATTTTTTATTGCAGTAGTCATTGTTTAGCTGGCTTGGGCCGGGTTCAAACCCGCCACCCTCAGTGTATGTGGCTGTCTCTGTAACCACTGTGCTACAGGTGCCGAGCCAACTCAGGAGACTCTTGAACCCAAGAGTTTGTTGCTGTGAGCTATGATATCACAGTACTCTACCCAGGGTGATAGACTGTGTTTAAAAACTTAGTTGGATGTGGTGGCCTGTTCTTATAGTCCTAGCTACTCAGGTGGCTGAGGCAAGAGGATAGTTTGTGCCCAGGAGTCCTATACTGTGACGACACCACTGCATTCTAGCCCCAGCAGCAGAGAGACCCAGTCTTATACAAAAAAATTGTTTCATAGCTCCTATATCGTTTCTTGCCAACATCAGAAAAAATGATCCCAAAAAGAATCTTGTTCAGATCAGATGACTTCCTAATAGTACACATTACAGTAGGACATTCTAGACATTGGGAGAGGGAGATAAAAGCCACTATACTTATTTTTTTCTAACATTCATATGTTGAACTTATTTCCAGAATTCGTTAAAATTGTGATTAATTCTTAAGTTAATAAGCCTTTTTCTCCCATTTCTTCCCTTAGGCTCAAAGATTTGGAAAGAGACAGCTTAACAGAAAAGGTAATCTCTACTTCAATAACTTCTTATTTTATTTTATTATGTTTTTTGAGACAGAGCCTCAAGTTGTTGCCCTGGGTAGAGTACTGTGGCATCACAGCTCACAGCAACCTCCAACTCCTGGGCTCAAGCGAGTCTCCTGCCTCCGCCTCCCAAGTAGCTGGGACTACACACAATGCCTGGCTATTTTTTGGTTGCAGCCATCATTGTTGTTTGGCAGGCCTGGCCTGGATTTGAACCCGCCAGCTCAGGTGTATGTGGCTGGCACCTTAGCCACTTGAGCTACAGACACTGAGCCAACTTTTTATTTATTTTTTATTTTATTTCGTTATTATTTTTTGCAGTTTTTGGCTGGGGCCAGGTTTGTACCCACAACCTCTGGTATATGGGGCTGGCGCCCTACTTTGAGCTGCAGGCGCCGTCCTATTTTTGAGATAGAGTACAAGCTGTCACCCTGGATAGAGTGCTGTGGCATCATCGCTTACAGCAACCTCAAACTCTTGGGCTCAAGCGATCCTTTTGCCTCAGTTTTTCTATTTTTAGTAGAGACAGGGTCTCGCTTTTGCTCAGGCTGGTCTTGAACTCCTGAGCTCAAGCAATTCACCCACCTTGGCCTCCCAGAGTGGTAGGATTACAGGTATGAGCCACCGCACCCAGCCTATTTAAATATCTTTTTAAATTACCAAATGTGGGGTGGCGCCTGTGGCTCAGTGAGTGGGGCGCCGGCCCCATATACCAAGGGTGGCGGGTTCAAGCACAGCCCCGGCTGAACTGCAACCAAAAAATAGCTGGGCGTTGTGGCGGGTGCCTGTAGTCCCAACTGAGGCTGAGGCAGGAGAATCGCTGAAGCCCAAGAGCCAGAGGTTGCTGTGAGTCCTGTGACATCATGGCACTCTACTGAAGGTGGTAAAGTGAGACTCTGTCTCTACAAAAAAAAAAAAAAATTACCAAATGTGACCGTTTACAGATACTTTATGGCTCTTGAAAGGAGGTTTGCTTTCTGTAAGTGGAGTTGGTCTAATTTCCATGAAGTTTCAGAGATAGCTTGGCTGTGCTGCTTATTTAATGTCTGCATTCATGTACTGCCTCATACTAGTTGGCTTTTTGGTAACTCATGGGCAGGTTTCTCAAGCTAGGTTTCTTTTTTTTGAGACAGAGTTTTTGTTGCCCTTGGTAGAGTGCTGTGGCATCACAGCTTACAGTAACCTCCAGCTCTTTGGCTTAGGCGATTCTCTTGCCTCAGCCTCCCGAGTAGCTGGGACCACAGGCACTTACCACAATACCCGGCTATTTTTTGTTGCAAATTGCCCGGGGCTGGGCTTGAACCCGACACTCTCGGTATATGAGGCCGGTGCCCTACTCACTGAGCCACAGGTGCCACCCTCAAGCTAGGTTTCTAAACGATCAATTCTGGACTGTAATTTGTTTGGATGAGAGTTTTCTAGAGCACAGTTTTGTTGTAATAAACTATTTTCATCTCCCCTCTAATAGTCCTATTTTTTACCATTTTAGAGATTGGGAGTGAAATAATCTTAATAGAAATTTTATGAGCATGTTTCATGACTGTTTATATTTTTGCTGAGACAGCATTTATCTGCTGTTCAGTCATTGTGATGTGACTAGGCAGCTTAATAACTTGTGTATTAGTCCATTAGTTCATAGCTTGGGAGTATGGGGACTGCTAAACCTATGTCCTTCCCTTAGGAATGTGTCAAGGAGAAATTGAATCTCTTGCATGAATTTCTACAAACAGAAATAAAGACTCAGTTATATGACTTGGAAACCAAATTACATAAGGAAGAGTTGTCTGAGGTAAGTCAGTTCTTATCATCCCAGCTTATAGAAAAAAATCTCTTCTCTATAACTTGTGTGACCAGGGGAGCAACCTCCCCATGCTCCTCTCCTTGTTGCCTGATAATGATAGAGGAAACGCTTGTGTTTCCTTGTTCTCTTCTTTCCACTTGTTTACATTCACTGCTACTTAAATTATCCTTTCCCGCTGTAGGAGGGCTACCTGGCTAAAGTCAAATCCCTTTTAAATAAAGATTTGTCCTTGGAGAATGGAGCTCATGCTTTCAGTCGGGAAGTGAATGGACGTCTAGAAAACGGGATCCAGGCAAGGGGTCAAGATTGGAGAGTGGGAATGGCAGAGGCAAACACCCCCGCAAAGCCCATTTCCAAACCTCGAACGCCCAGGAGGAGCAAGTCCGATGGACAGACTAAGCGTAAGGATACTTGAACCCTTTTCAATACCCAAAGTAGTATTTAGTATCACATAAGGGGGCAGTCAAACTCACACCCCCAGGTAGCCCCTGGGCAATATTTTCGAGGTTGTTTCTTTTTTCTTTTCTTTTTTTTTTTTTTAAGAGACAAGAGTCTCACTTTGTCGCCTTTGGTAGAGTGCCATGGCATTATAGCTCCCAGCAGCCTCCAACTCCTGGGCTTATGTGATTCTCTTGCCTCAGCCTCCCGAGTAGTTGGGACCACAGGCACCTGCCACAACTCCTGGCTATTTTTTTTATTGCAGTTTGGCCGGGGCCAGGTTTGAGCCTGCCACCCTTGGTATTTGGGGCTGGCGCCCTACTCACTGAGCCACAGCGCCGCCCTTGAGGTTGTTACTTGTATATACTTCCCAACTGGTAATCACTGTGTACTTTCTGAGTTGCTTACATGTGTACTTTTTTTCTTTTTTAATTTGAGACAGTCTTTGTCGCCCTCAGTAGGATGCTGTGACATCATGGTTCACAGCAATCTCAAATTTTGGGCTCAAGAGATTCTCTTGCCTCAGCCTCCAAAGTAACTGGGACTACAGGCGCTCTCCACGTTGTCTGGCTGTCTTTTTGTTGCAGTTGTTATTGTTTAGCAGGCCCAGGCCAGGTTCAAACCCGCCAGCCTTTGGTGTATGTGGCCGGTGCCCTAACCACTGAGCTATGGGTGCCGAACCACATGTGTACTTCTTTAAATTTTGTCCTTCACCAAGTATATAGCTTTAGATCCCAAATTATGGCTACACTTGAGAGTTATCAGAAGACAGGGGCTATTAATACTTTTACTTGAAAAACATTATGTACCCAGTTAAGCTAAACATTCTCAGATTCTTCCCTAGTTTATAGGCAAGGAAACTCTTCTGAAACTTTGTTTTATCTTTTTTTTGGAGATAGACTCACTTTATCACCCTTCGTAGAGTGCCATAGTGTCATAACTCACAGCAACCTCAAACTCTTGGGCTCAAGTGATTCTCTTGCGTCAGCCTCCCAAGTAACTGGGACTATAGGCACCTGCCACAATGCCTGGCTATTTTTAGAGACGGGGTCTTCCTTTGGCTCAGGCTGGTCTCAAACCCGTGAGCTCATGCAGTCCACCTGCCTCGGCCTCCCAAAGTGCTAGGATTATAGGCATGAGCCACCGCTGTACCTGGTGAAATTTTATTTATTTATTTTTGAGACAGAACCTCAAGCTGTTGCCCTGGGTAGAATGCTGTGGCATCACAGCTCACAGCAACCTCCAACTCCTGGGCTCAAGCGATTCTCCTGCCTCTGTCTCCTAAGTAGCTGGAACTATAGGTGCCTACCATAATGCTATTTTTTGGTTACAGCTGTCATTGTTGTTTGGTAAGCCGGGGCTGGATTTGAACCCGCCAGCTCAGGTGCATGTGGCTGGCACCTTAGCCACTTGAGCCACAGGCACCGAGCCGAAATTTTATTTTTTTATCTTAGTGACTTGCTCTGTTGCCCAGGCTGGGGTGCAGTGACAAGATCATAGCTCTCACTGCAGCCTTGAACTCCTGGGCTCAAGGGATTCTCCTACCTCAACCTTCTGGGTAACCAGGAGTATAGGTGTGGACCACTATACCTGGTTAATTCTTTTTTTTTTTTTTTTTTTTTGTAGAGACAGAGTTTTACTTTATTGCCCTCGGTAGAGTGCCGTGGCATCACACAGCTCACAGCAACCTCCAACTCCTGGGCTTAAGCGATTCTCCTGCCTCAGCCTCCCAAGTAGCTGGGACTACAGGCGCCCACCACAACGCCCAGCTATTTTTTTGTTGCAGTTTGGCCGGGGCTGGGTTTGAACCTGTCACCCTTGGCATATGGGGCCGGCGCCCTGCTCGCTGAGCCACAGGCGCTGTCCTATACCTGGTTAATTCTTTTATTTATTTTATGTTTTTCTTTTTTTTAGAGACAGAGTCTCACTTTGTCACCCTTGGTACAGTGCCATGGCGTCATAGCTCACAGCATACAGCAACCTCCAGCTCTTGGCCTTAGGCAGTTCTCTTGCCTCAGCCTCCCGAGTAGCTGGGACAACAGGCACCTGCCACAACGCCCGGCTATTTTTTGTTGCAGTTTGGCTGGGGCCGGGTTTGAACCCACCACCCTCGGTATATGGGGCTGGTGCCCTACTCACTGAGGGTGGGATCTGAGCTTAGGTCTGGTTCTCCGTTGCTTCATCTTTTGGTTATATGAAGAGAGGTTCTGTTTCTTTGCCTGGTTTGGGGTTAGGCCCCTCAAATAGGAGCTCACATGAAATAGCTTAGCAAACTGGCAGGTGCTAATTACTGACATTGGCAGGCTGGTTATTTATTGACTAGAATAAAAACCCAAAGGATGCTTAATCCTCAGAACCTGACCTTCTCCAATAGCATAGTAATGTTGAAGGATCACAACATTGCTATGGACTTTTCTATTCATAGTGGCTTTTTTTTTCCTTTTTAAACAGACGAAATTTCACCTAGCCCCAGGATTACAAGGAAAACTACCAGGCAGACCACCATCACAACTCATTTTGCAAAGGGGTCAGTATGTAATGAATTGGCAGCTACCTTTCTAGGGACCAGCTGTTTTTGGTAAAACATGAATGTGATTGGTAGGGTATAATTTAGCCATTCAGTCTTTCATATTTTGTGGGTTTTCATCTTAACACTTTTATTCATTACACATTCATGAATAGTGTTTCTGAAGACCTCATCTATTCCTACTCTTCCACTATATCCAGAATTGAATATAGTATAATAAACCACCCAGCATCAGTGGTTAATCAGGTCATGGCCATTGTTTCATCTATACCCTTATATGTTCTGTTCTTCTAACCTGAATTACTTTTTTTTTTTTTTTTTTTGAGACTGTCTCACTTTGTCACTCTTGGTAGAGTGCTGTGGCGTCATAGCTCACCACAACCTCAAACTCTTGGGCTCAAGTGATCCTCTTGCCTCCCAATATAGGTGTCCACCACAACGCCCAGTTATTTTAGAGACAAGGTATTGCTCTGGCTCAGGCTGGTCTGGAACCTGTGAGCTCAGGCAATCCACTTGCCAGAGTGGTAGGAATATAGATGTGAGCCACTGCACCTGGCCCCTACCTGAATTACTTTAAAACAAATCCCTGACATTGTTACTTTGTCCATAAATATTTCAGTATATTTCTCTTTCTCTCTTGGACTTTTTATTCATATTTTGTAATAATTGCTAACACTTAGGAAATAGTCTTTTTACTTTTGGGGGGTAAGTCTTTTTTAAAATGAGGTTTCTCTTCTCTTGGACAACTTTTTCTTCATATTTTGTAATAATTGCTAACACTTAGTGAGCAGTCTTTTTACTTATTTTGGGGGGTAATTCTTTTTTTAAAAAAACAAACTATATAATGTTTTTGTGTCTTATAAAATATAAGAACATCTTACTATCAAATAGTTAGTATTGGCCAGGCTCAGTGGTTCATGCCTGTTATCCTAGGACTCTGGGAGACCGAGGTAGGTGGGGATAGCTTGAGCTCATGGGTTCGAGACCAGCCTCAGCAAAAAGCAAGACCGCATCTCTACTAAAAATAGAAAAACTGAGGTAAGAGGATTGCTTAAGCCCAAAGTTGGAGGTTGCTGTGAGCTATGATGTCACGGCACTCTATCCAGGTGACAGCTTGAGACTGTTTAAAAAAAAAATAGTATTCACTCCTTCTTATTGATCTTTGTAGCCAAGGATAATTATTTCACAATACTTACATAATACTTCTAATTTTTCCCTTTAAAAGCTTTTGAATTCCTTTACCTTCCTGAATACATAGTTTACCATGACTCGTGTATTCCCATTGCAATGCTTTATTCTCAAATTTTCTTTTAAAGAGAAAAAAAAATAGTATTCACATTTCCCCATTTGTGGCAAACAAGCCATGTGGCAAACAGCATTTTCCTGATTTGTGGGGTTTTTTGGTTGGAGCCAGTCTCAATTTGTCTCCCTGGGGTAGAGTGCAGTCATGTTCTTTTATTTTTTTATTTATTTTTTATTTTATATATATTTTTTTTTGAGACAGTCTCACCATGTCTCCCTCAAGAGTGCTGTGGCATCACAGCTCATAGCAACCAACTCTTGGGCTTAAGCGATTCTTTTGCCTCAGCCTCCCAAGTAGCTGGGATT
The DNA here is from genome assembly GCF_027406575.1 of Nycticebus coucang. Taxonomy (NCBI): domain Eukaryota; kingdom Metazoa; phylum Chordata; class Mammalia; order Primates; family Lorisidae; genus Nycticebus; species Nycticebus coucang. The sequence continues at coordinate 64,028,039 of NC_069782.1, read as the reverse complement.
ACAGGTGCCCACCACAACATCTGGCTATTTTTTTGTTGTAGTTGTCGTTGTTTAGCTGGCCTGGGCCAGGTTTGAACCCGCCAACCTCGGCGTATGTGGCTGATACCATAACCATTTTGCTATAGGCGCCGAGCCTGCAGTTGTGTTATAATGCGGAGCAACCTCAAAGGTTGCTCAAATCCTCACTTGCTGGATTCAAGTTATCCTCATGCCTCAGCTTCCTGAGTAGCTGGGACTATAGACGCCTGCCATAAGTCTGGCAAATTTTTTTTTTAGTAAAGATGGGGGTCTCACTCTTGCTCAGACTGGTCTCGAACTCCTGAGCTCAAGCAATCCACCAGCCTCAGCTTCCCAGAGAACTAGGATTACAGGCACCTTACCCATCCTGGCTATATAACATTTTAAACCTGTCATTCAAAGAAATGTTAAACTTGAAGCCTGTTTCATCAACTAGGCATTGAGGGGCCCTTACTGTGAGGGAAGTAGGCATATATGCCCTAAGTCTTTCCTAGAGAGATTGCTTTTAGGAAGGAGGACTATATTAAGTCATTTAAGGCCTGCCAGGGGTCCAGGGTCTTGCTGAACTAATAGGTGGCTTCACTGTGTGTGACAGTCCTGCCAAACGGAAACCCCAGGAAGAGTCTGAAAAAGCCAAATCAGATGATTCTGTTGAAGAAGAAGAAAAAGATCAGGTAGGGTTGGCATCTTCGTTTCTTAACTCTCACCTTATTTTGGCAAATTTGCTGATATTTGGCATATTGTTGACATAAACTGTAATCTGTATAAATGAATAAAAAACCTGTCTAGTCAGGGTTCTTCAGAGAAACAGAACCAAGAGAATAGGGTGTGTGTGTGTCTGTGAGTGTAGAGAGGGAAAGATTTATTTTTATTTTTTGGAGACAGAGTCACCTTGGTAGACTGCTGTGGCTTCATAGCTCAAACTCTCGGGCTTAAGTGATTCTCTGGTCTTAGCCTTCCAAGTAGCTGGGAGTACAGGCATTTGCCACAACCCAGCTATTTTTAGATATGGGGTCTCACATTTGCTCAGGCTGGTCTCAAACTCCTGAGTTCAAGCAATCTGCCCATCTCGGGCTCCCAAAGTGCTGGGATTATAGGCACAAGCCACTGCACCTGGCCAAGAGATTTAAAGAGTTGAATTCACAAGGTTGTGAAAGCTGGCAAATCTAAAATTTGCAAGGAAGGCTGGAGGACCAGGGAAGAATTGATATTGCAGCTCGAGTCTGAAGGCAGTTCTAGAAGCAGAACACAAATATACACAAATATTCAGGTTTTATATACATATGCTCCATGTAATAGTAGGAGTCTGTGTACCCTTCGCCCAACTTTCTCCAGTGGAATATATTAGAGATTGTAATAGGTCAAAATCAGGAAATTGACAGACACCATCTGTAGATTTCATTCAGATGGTACTAGTTTCTCTGTGTATATAGTTTATGTAGTTTTGTCACAGATATGCACATAACAGATTTGTGTAACCTCCACATCAAAAAAGATACAGATCTGTTTCATTGCCACAACTGAATAAACATGGGTACCCCAAAAATGGAAAATCTGTGAACTTAGGGAAACAGGGCATTTGTCTGAGAAAAGAGCTGCTGTCTCATTTAGATTATCAGCATTATTTCCTGATATGAATCCCAAATTACCACTTTGGGCTTTTCTGATAGTAAAGAATTCCTGACATGAGGTGTGGAGAATTTTTTTTTTTTTTTTTTTTTGTAGAGACAGAGTCTCACTTTATGGCCCTCGTAGAGTGCGGTGGCCTCACACAGCTCACAGCAACCTCCAACTCCTGGGCCCAAGTGATTCTCTTGCCTCAGCCTCCCGAGAAGCTGGGACTACAGGCGCCCGCCACAACGCCCGGCTATTTTTTGGTTGCAGTTCAGCCGGGGCCGGGTTTGAACCTGCCACCCTCGGTATATGGGGCTGGCGCCTTACGACTGAGCCACAGGCGCCGCCCGAGGTGTGGAGAATTTTTGATTCTTTTACATGGCATCACTGGGCAGGCTGTAGCAGGTAGCCATGTGTTGGTCTTGCTCCTGGCCCTCACCTTTGTTTTGGGGCTGGTGGTAGTGAGGTATTACTACCAGACTAAAAGCTTCCCAGATCTCCCTAAACCAGGGGTCCTCAAACTGTGGCCCGCGGGCCACATGAGGTGGTGTGATTGTATTTGTTCCTGTTTTGTTTTTTTACTTCAAAATAAGATATGTGCAGTGTGCATAGGAATTTGTTCATAGTTTGTTTTTTTTTTTATATACTGTAGTCCGGCCCTCCAACGGTCTGAGGGACAGTGAATTGGCCCCCTGTTTAAAAAGTTTGAGGACGCCTGCCCTGAACCCTTGATTTCCCAACCCTATTTTAACCACATCAAATGCATTTATTTAACACTTTGATTCATGATTTTGCTGTTGATCTTCTCTTGAAACCAATATTCTTGTCTTTTTTGTTCTTCCTTTCCCTCCACATAGGATGAGAAGAGACGTAGAGTTACATCCAAAGAACTGTAAGAATGTTCACTATATCTTTTTGTTCTGAATTAGTTTTGCAATCTTGATCATGAAATTACTATTCCAAAAAGTTTAAAAAAGCTTTCTAGTGAGTATCTCCAGTAATCGTAGCCCTGTGAAGAATGCTGAATTAGGGTCAGATTATTAACCTTTAGATTCAGGTAGATTTCTCCTCCATGGTAAAGAATGAATGAGGGCTGCTGGCATTTCCTATCAGATCCAGTTTTAAGTCGTATTAAATACTAAATATTTGAGAATGTGTCTTACAGGGTTCTGGGATAAAGATTGCTTGGAGGGGTAGGGAAGGTTTTTTGAAAACTACGTCTGGGGGAGGAGTCTGTGGTGGTCATACTTGGGGTATTTATTTTGCTTGACAGAGTTACTAGACTTCTTCCTGCACAAGAGCTGGAAAGAGCAAAACCAGGATCACACACTGAAAAGGAAGAAGAAAGAGATGAAAAAGTAAAGCCTTGTCTCCAAGTTTGTTATTTCTACCTTAATCAAATATAGTCCCCATTTGGTTCCAGGAGTGGGAATAGTGGGTTGGGAATGTATAGAAACAGAATGACTTTCTCCATGGATCAATGTCCTTACCTGTGGCTAAAACAGTTTTCACATTTGTTCTTCTGGTGGTTCTCTATATAAGGTTGTGGTGATGATGGACCTTAGTTTTAGGCCTGGGGCTTAACCTGACTTTTACTAGTTTACTAATTACTCATTCCCAGAGATTCAGTCTGTTGCCTCTCCCTTCTGCCTTTCACTGACAAGGTCTTTGTGAAGACGTAACTTTCAAACACAGGAGGTGCCCAAATTCTATAGCATCATCCAAATGCAAAGTTACTGCATTCTTGTCTGAGATTAGACCAGCCCTTTCCCCAGACCTCCAGCTCCTTTGTAAAATCTGAGATACTAGGTTCCATTTTGGTTTAGTTTTATAGTGAGATACTGATCAGGAATTTCTTTTTTTTTTTTTTGTAGAGATAGAGTCTCACTGTACCGCCCTCGGGTAGAGTGCCGTGGTGTCACACGGCTCACAGCAACCGCCAACTCTTGGGCTTATGTGATTCTCTTGCCTCAGCCTCCCAAGTAGCTGGGACTACAGGCACCCGCCACAATGCCCAGCCATTTTTTTGTTGCAGTTTGGCCGGGGCTGGGTTTGAACCTGCCACCCTCGGCATATGAGGCCGGCACCCTACTCACTGAGCCACAGGCGCTGCCCGATCAGGAATTTCTTACAAACCCAGATGGGTGGGGATTGCCTTTATTGGACACTTTTTTTTTGGAGACCGAGCCTTAAGCTGTAGCCCTGGGTAGTGTGCCGTGGCATCACAGCTAATAGCAACCTCCAACTCCTGGGCTCAATTGATTCTCCTGCCTCAGCCTCCCAAGTAGCTGGGACTACAGGCGCCTGCCACAACTCCCGGCTGTTTTTTGGTTGCAGCCGTCATTGTTGTTTGGCAGGCCTGGGCTGGATTCGAACCAGCCAGCTCAGGTGTATGTGGCTGGCGCCTTAGCCACTTGAGCCACAGGCGCCAAGCCTATTGGACACTTGTTAAAGGATGGATGTCCATTATTTTGTTGTAATGGGGAATTGACTAAGACATTCAATAATTCTTGAACGATTTGAAACTAGTTCAGAATTGACTGCTTTTCCTACCCTGATAATATTAGACAGCAGTTGCAGTTTGTATACAACTTGAATTCCTTTCATAACAAGCAGGCCTGGTGGGCTGATTTGACTACCGCCTTCTATAGAGAGGAACCTGAGGCTGGATTAAAATCCCTTGCATGTGGTCACTCTCAAGCTCTCTTCGTGCAGTAGGAGGCCTGTAGCAGGTTGAACACCATCTTTGTGATCTCTTCACACACTGCCATATGTAGAATTTGAGTCTGAGTTGGGTGGTTTTCTGGTGAGGTGTGTCTAGCTTTTTAAATTCAGGCTCCAAATGATATGTTGATGTGTTTAAGATGAAACCACTCTCCAAACTGGGCGATCTTGCTTCATTCCTTTGCATCAAAACTAGGGGTCTATAATAAATGTCTCTGAGATTGTCGACATTTACTGATGAAAGGTGATAAGGTAATTTTTGAGGTAAAAACACTTCAGTGTTATGTTTTCTTTTTCTTCTCTTTTTTTTTTTTTTTTTTTTTTTTTTTAAGAAATCATTTTTATTTATTTATTTATTTTGCAGTTTTTGGCCGGGGCCGGGTTTGAACCCACCACCTCTGGCATATGGGGCCGGTGCCCTACTCACTGAGCCACGGGCGCCACCCTCTCTTTTTTTTTTTTTGTAGAGACAGAGTTTCACTTTATTGCCCTTGGTAGAGTGCGGTGGCGTCACACAGCTCACAGCAACCTCCAACTCCTGGGCTTAGGTGATTCTCCTGCCTCAGCCTCCCGAGTAGCTGGGACTACGGGCGCCTGCCACAACGCCCGGCTATTTTTTTGTTGCAGTTTGGCCGGGGCCGGGTTTGAACCCGTCACCCTCGGTATATGGGGCCGGTGCCCTGCTCACTGAGCCACAGGCGCCGCCCTCTTTTTTTTTTTTTTTTTAATTTTTGAAACCGTCTCACTATGTCGCCCTTCATAGAGTACCTTGGCATCACAGCTCACAGCAGCCACAAGCTCTCAGGCTTAAGCTATTCTTTTGCCTCAGCCTCCCAAATAGCTGAGATTATAGGCGCCTGCCACACGCTCAGCTATTTTTTTGTTGCAGTTGTCATTGTTTAGCTGGCCCAAGCTGGGTTTTAACCTGTCAGCCACACCGACTCTATGGGCGCCAAGCCAGGATCTGTTTTCTAAGAGCTGAATTTCCTGTCTATTTACCCCACCAAAGTGGGGAAATTGCTATCTTGAAGGTAGACGGTCTTTTTTTTATGTCCATCCAGCTAGACTATTGGATCAGTTTTAAGTGTCTTCCCTAGAACACTTTAATAGAAGGATCAGGATCAAATAGAAGAAAATTAACTAGTCTTTTTCCTTCCTACTTAGGAAGAAAAGAAGCTCAGAAGTCAAACCAAAGAACTGTAAGTATTTTGTGCTTTATGTCGTGAAACTTAATTTGCTAATAATGTTCTGGTAAAATAATGGGTTAGTGCTGAGCATTAAGGATACTAATCATGGGCGGTGCCTGTGGCACAATGTGTAGGGCACCGGCCCCGTATACAGAGGGTGGCAGGTTCAAACCCGGCCCTGGCCAAACTGCAACAAAGAAATAGCCAGGCGTTGTGGCGGGCACCTGTAGTCCCAGCTACTCGGAAGGCTGAGGCAAGAGAATCACCTAAGCCCAGGAGTTGGAGGTTGCTGTGAGCTGTGTGACGCCACCGCACTCTACCGAGGGCAATAAAGTGAAACTCTGTTTCTACCAAAAAAAAAATACTAATCATACGTGTAGTATGCAGGTAGTATGTGAAAGGTCAGACCACCATAGTGAAGGCTGAGGTCAGCTTTGATTCTTACTCCTGACACAAGTCTCTAAACCCAGAGGCTTAAAATAGAGCGTTTGTGGAGCTCAGTGGTTGCTGGCTAATCTGGGCCTGGCTTGGCAGCAGGTGGCTGGGCTGATGCATCTCTGCTCCACAACTTGGTCAGCCTGGGCAAGAGCTGGCTATGGCAGAACTCAAAGGCAGAAGTAAAAAGTAACAGTTTCAAGTCTCTGCTGGCATCCAGTTAGCAGAAGCAAATGTTGAGACTGGGCCCTGGTCCAGAGGTAGGCAGAATACCTGACCTGAATGGCAGGGCCCTGGCAGAGGGAGAGTCAGGCCCCTACATGCAGTCAGTGAGCCTGTGCAGTCTGGACATTCATCTCCTCCACTGCAGGGAGGATTTCTGTCAGGTCACAGGAAATCAGTGGAGTCCCTTTGTGTGTTTTTATGTTAAACCACTGGCATCTCTGGTCAACATTCATGTGAAGTGTTGATGGTATTTCTGAAGATCATAAGTCCTAAAATGCCTCTTGGGTGTCTTGCAGTAAAGGCAGAGTTAGCAGGCTTATGCCCTTTTGACCTGCTTGGTAGAGTTTCAGGGTCCTGAACTGATGGGTGTGTGTGTGTTTTATGTGGCAGAGCACCTAAACAGAGATCTAAGAAGGAGCCTGACAGAGAAGCCAGGCCAGGAACTCACACTGATGTAGATGAAGGAGACAAGAAAGTAAAGGTGGAATTTTTATTTTTACCATGTTCTTATGGTCCCCTTTCATTGGGAGAAGTGGTGTGGGGTGGGCCTCTGAGTTCAAATCCAGTCACATCTACCTAGAGGATGGCTCTAGGCAGATTACTTTATCCCCATGTGAAGGATTGGAGGTTGCTGTATGTCTCTGCCTGAAACCTAGTGAGCGTGGTCCTCTGTCCATCCAGTGTGTGTGGGAGAATGTCTGTGTGTCTAGGCTGAGCTGTGTGTGAAGCCAGCTTCTCTAGAGGCCCCTGCAGTGAGAAGTTTGTATATACTATCAGCTCAGACACACCTGCACCTTGCTTTATCAACCTCTTAAGTTCTTCTGGGCCTAGCACTCCTCTTGCCAGCCTCTCTACCTCCATTTCAGCCAAGTGAAAACATTTAAATCCTAAAACATTATTCTTGGAGCCAGGGCTGGGCTTCTGAAAATCACAGGATGGCAAGGTTATCTACTGGGCTGTCCTGCCTGAATTCTAGGGAGGGGGGATGGGTCATCTGGGGAGGATCCCTGGTTGCTGTTTAAGAGACTGAACATGGAGAATCCCAGATTGGTCACTGGTTTTTCTGCCTGGGTTGTGAGTATTCTCACTTCTGTTATGGTTGGGCAGGCCTCTGTTCTTGTCAAATAGCAGAGGACCACTTTGGTATCACTCCCAGCTTGCTTTAGCATCTTACTATTAACCTTTTCTATACAGAAATGGTTACTTTACAGTCAGCACATGCCTGGAATCTCTTCAGACTGGTAAGATCTACTGGTATAGTTAAACCACTTCCTGTTCTCCACTGGCAACTGGTGTCAGGGGCTTAAGGTCACAGCCAGCACTTCCACCTCATTGTTGGCTTTTCTGTGTTCATAAACCCATTCATAGATTTGTTGCTTTATGAAAACTAAATTTTATTCTTTATATATAGGCTCAGAAAATACTAGAATATCCACATATCACAAGGAATTGGCAAATAAGTTGGAGGTTCCTACCTTTTTTTTTTTTTTTTTTTTTAATGACAGTCTTACTCTGTTGCTTTGGGTATGGCATCACAGATCACAGCAATCTCAAACTCTTGGGCTGAAGTGATCCTCTTGCCTCAGCCTCCCAAGTAGCCGAGACTATAGGCGCCTGCCACAACACCTGGCTATTTGTGGTTGTTGCAGTTGTGATTGTTTTAGCAGGCCCTGGGCCATTTTTGAACCTGCCAGCCTTGGTGTAAGTGGCCAGCGCCCTACCCACTGAGCTTCATGTGCCCCTGAAGCTGTAGATATTTTGGCTGTTATAAGCAAAATGTCTACAATATTTGCTCTACGTTGAGCTATCTTAGGGTGCAGGTTGGGCAAATTATGCCCCATGGGCCAAATTGGCCCTCTGGCTGTTTTTCAAATAGTTTTATTAGAACAAAGCCAGGCATTTTATTTACATATTATCTGTGGCTGCTTTTGTGCTACAGTGGAAGAGATGAGTAGTTCTGACAAAGACCATGTGGCTCACAAAACTGAAGATATTTTTATTGCCTGGCTTTTTACAGGAACAGTATGAGGGTGAAGGAAACTAAAAGAGTGAAAGTCTGATGCCTCTTCTCTACTCTGCAGATATACCTAGGCCTTCCTGTGCTCTAATTTCACAGTGCTGAGATCTAACCGATAACTATCGTGTCGTCTTTTCATCTTGTTCTGTTTCAGAAACTAATTTTCCCCTCTTTCGCCTTTCCCCACCCACCCATCTCCCTTTCAGGATGAGAAGACCCACAGAAATCAACCCAAAGATCTGTAAGTGGTTAAAATGCTTGTATCTTTGTGTCATCTTCATCACCAAAGTCCTTGTTCTAGAAACCTGTAATGATGTAAAAGTGTACAGGGAATTGCCGACGCTGTCTGAAGACTGGATTGGGACAGGGTTGGCTACCAAGTCACACTGGGAGCCTGTCTTTGTACTCCGTGTGTCCCTTCCTGTTCCTATGTCTGAGGGGACTGCTGGGGATTCTGAAGGCTTTCTCAGGGTGAGGAGTCAGCAATGTGCCTGTGGAGCCCCCATGAATATTTCCCTTATCAGTAGGCATTTTCTACGTTTGTTATTTTCCTTGCAAGTTGGTGATCTACTTAGTTTTTCTGAGCTAATATTTGCTCTGTTTACCTGACAGAGCTGCCAAAAGGAGACCTGAAGAAAAAGAGCCTGAAAGAGTTAATGTGCAAATTTCTGATGAAAAGGACGAGGATGAAAAGGTAATGATCTTATTTGACAGTTTCACTTTGTTTTAGACAGCCTATTTCATCGGCTGATTTTTTTAATTAACTTTTATTTTGAAAATATTCAAACACAGGATGGGGGGAGCCAGCCTCCATGACCGCATTAGTCTTAACATTTATCAGCTCAAGGCTAAGCATGTTTCAGCCAGATCCTACTCATTCTCCTCCCTTCACCCTCACTCCTGGAGGACACTGAACGGATCTCAGACACATTGCTGAAGCATTTAACACAGAAATATAAGAGGAAAGGGCTCTTATTATAAACACGATCATACCACCATTCTAATACATACACGGTAACATCAAACATGAGTCTGTTTGGATTTCCCTGATTGTCTGTTTTAGCTTTTTAGTCTATGTGAATTGAGATGGAAACAGGTCTATATAGTAGGTTTTTTTGTTTGTGTGTATAGGTGTGTTTGAGACAGTCTCACTTTGTCGCCCTGGGTAGAGTGCCTTGGTGTCACAGCTCACAGCAACCTCGAATTCTTAGGCTCAAGTGATTCTCTTGCCTCAGCCTTCTAAGTAGCTGGGACTATAGGCACCCACCACAATGCCTGGCTATTTTTTAGAGATGGAGTCTAGTTCTTGATCAGGCTGGTCTCGAACTCGTGAGCTCAGGCGATCCACCCTCCTTGGCCTCCCAAGTGCTGGTATTACTGGCCTGGGCCACCGTGCCAGGCCTATACATTGTGTTGGGTTGAGAACTGTCCTAAATCCCTCATCTGTAGTTTTCTGGCTCCTTTTGTTTGTAACTTGTAGAAGGCTATCTGGTTTCCTGGATTCTAGATTTTGCCAGCTGCATCTCTCTCCAGCACTGTCTCCTGCACACTGATTGACCACGTGCAGGTCTTTTCTTTTCAAGAGAACGTGTGAGGTAGCGCTGTGTGCTTTGTTGACTCCTTGTAACAGGTGCTGTCTGCCTAATTCATTTATTATAAAGCCCCCCCTCAGTTTTCTACCCTTTTTTTGGGGGGAGGGACAGAGTTTTAACTATGTCACCCTCTGTAGAGGGTTGAGGCCTCATAGCTCACAGCAACCTCCAACTCTTGGGCTTGAGCGATTTTTCTTGCCTCAGCCTCCCAAGTTGCTGGGACTACCCACCTTCTGCTTTTAATATTACCTAAATTCATTATTTCACTAGGAGTTGCAAAGTGGTGATAGTCTAGTTTTATCATTCCTTCGTTTACCCAAAATAATTCTAGAGATACTGGATTAATGTCTTGGCTGCCATAAGAAAAGACCACAGATCCGGGCGCCCCCTCCAAAAAAGAAAAAAAAAGAAAAGACCACAGGCTGGGTGGCTTAGACAATAGACCTTTATTTTCTGACAGTTCTCGAGATTAAAAGTCCAAGATCAAGGTACCAGCAGGGTAGTTGTTGGTGAGGCCTCTCTGGCTTGCATATAGCTGCCTTCTCCCCATGTCCTTACATGGCCTTCCCTCTGTGTTTGCATGTGAAAAGAGTGGGCTCTGGTGTCTTTTCATAAGGACATCAGGACCCTACCCTTAGGGACCTCATCTGACCTTAATTGCCCCTTTAAGGCCCTATGTCCAAATAGTCACATTGGGGGTTAGGGATTTAACATGAGTTTTGGGAGAGATGGGACAAAATTCAGTCATACACCCTTCAATTATTTTCTTACCTTGAGGTACCACTTATACAAAAAAACTAAGGTTTTAAAAATTTGGTTTTCTATGAATCTTTTAAGGAAATCTTTACTCATAAGACTTTTGAATATAAGATTTTAGACACTGGGGTAGTCAGGTCTCACCTACTGGTCCTCTCACTTCCTTCCTCCCTACCTTTGACCAAGTTTCGTGAGAGTCAACATGCACAATGTCCTTAACTCTGAAGCACAATCCATACGTGACTCTTTTTTACACTTTGCTTCTGTTGTGTTTTCTTCATGTAGGAAGAGAAGAGACGTAAAACGACACCCAAAGAAACGTAAGAATTTATTTTTGTCTTTATTTTTAGTCAGGCAGTCCCCTGAACCAGAATAAGTTCAGAGAGACTCCCTGTGTCTGTCTTTATACTAAGCAGATTATAGTACTTAAATGATTGTTCTAGAAGGAAATGATTAAGGGGTTTTTAGTGGGTTGCTTAAAGCAACCTTAGCTTTGTGTTGGATTGGGTTAGTGAGCACAGGACCAAGATGATCCACAATCCGGTTCCATCGTATTAGGCAGGATTCCCCCCTTCTGGTACAGGGCCATTTGTGTCACCACATAAATAGAAGCAAAATAAAAAAACAACCCACATATGACCTAGCGCCTGGCCCTCACTGCGGCAGTGGGCACTTACCTATGTCAGCGATTTGATACATTCTAGAATGGCTGAACAAATGATCTTGTGCTTTTATGCTCTGTTCCTAGAACTGAGAAAAAAATGGCTCGAACCAAAACAGTCATGAGCTCCAAGGTAAATATCTGTGTGGGAATAAAGCAAGTGGTGGTGCTGCCAAGGCTGCTGCTCAGAGCCGCTTTTCTAAGCACTGTCCATGTGCCCACAGACCCACCCTCCCAAGTGCCTCCAGTGTGGACAGTACCTGGACGACCCGGACCTCAAGTATGGGCAGCACCCCCCTGATGCGGTACGTTCTAACTCTTCTTGGCCTTTTATTTTCCATCTTTCCTGCCCTGTTTAATGGTCCAGTGTCCCTCAGGTGGATGAGCTACAGATGTTGACAAATGAGAAGCTGTCCATCTTCGATGCCAATGAATCAGGCTTTGAGAGTTACGAGGCTCTTCCCCAGCACAAACTGACATGTTTTAGGTAACTGATGCACTTTCCTGTGTTTGCTTTGCAACGAAAGCGCTTGTCTAAAGACACCTGCATTCTTAACATTCTGGTGATGTTTGAGCCTAATCTGCAACATTTCTTAAATTGGTAACACTTCATGCTGGTGTAGTGGCGGGGGGTGGGGGGCTTTTTAAATTTTATTAAAACTACCTGTTGAGTCTCTGGCCTATACACATTGTAAAGGCCAGACGTGTTCATATGAAGGCCAGCACTCTGCTGGACACTGAACTAGATTTAGTGGATGTAGCATCTTGTGTGTCTCCATTTGTGGAGACAAGACACTTGTCAGATAGTCACAACTGAATTTAGTAGAATTTATAGGCCTGGTGACATTCAGCATGGCAGGAAGTAGCTCTGTATAGAAAGGGAGGGGCAGTGATTTGAGCAGAGAACTCAGTGGCATAAGAACAGGCCAAGAGGTAGCTAGGGGCTGAGCACCCCAGGTGGAGGGACAGTGAACTTAGGGGGTTGGGAGGGTGTCGTCAGTAGGTAGGGTGAGGTGGGGCTGGGGCAGGTCATGGCAATGACCCTGGTACCTCTTTGAGGGGAGACCTGGGGTACCTGTGCCTTTGCTGAGGCTCATGTCAGCCCTTGAGTGCTGTGTTTCCTGTCCAGTGTATACTGTAAGCACGGTCATCTATGTCCTATCGACACTGGCCTCATTGAGAAGAATATCGAGCTCTCTTTTTCCGGTTCAGCAAAACCAATCTATGATGATGACCCCTCTCTTGAAGGTAAGAGAATTATGTTTGGGATAGATGTTCTTAAAACAAACATAACTCATTATAGAGCGATATTCAGCCAGAGTTATTGCCAGCTTGAGACTGTGCTATGGATAGCTGTAGACAAAGTCACTGTGATGACTCTGATGTCTTTCTGGCCTGACAGATAAGAGATGCCCACTGAGCTGGGCAGTCAGTGCTGCTTCATCTTCTTTCTGGTTTGGGATGTGGGTCGTGGCTCCTAAGTCTGGTTTTTTGAGGGAAACTGTTTCTACTTTTTCCTCTCAAGGTGGTGTTAATGGCAAAAATCTTGGCCCTATAAATGAGTGGTGGCTCACTGGCTTTGACGGAGGTGAAAAGGCTCTCATCGGTTTCAGCACTTGTAAGTGTGTGGCCAGTTGTAGTCTGTCTTTTTTTTGTTTTTGCAGTTTTTGGTTGGGGCTGGGTTGAACCCACCACTTCCGGTATATGAGGCCGGTGCCCTACTCCTTGAGCCACAGATGCCGCCCTAGTCTTGTCCTTCTTGAGGCTTGGTTGGGCTCTCATGGGAAGTCTTACAGAATGCCACGTGACCAAGTGGGAACCTGGCGGGTTCAGTTGATGGTTTCTTGTGTTAGTTACCCCTGGCCCTGGAACTGATCCTTCAATTGTACGAGCAGGTCTTATTCTTACTCAAACCCAGACTGAATTCCAAAAGCCAGAGATAAGGTCAATGAAAGCCCAGTCTATTTTCTAGCTGGTTCAGATAGTACACTTAAGAGTGAGGCAGCTATGACACATTGCGCTTTCTGTTTTTGACGTTTGGGTATGGAATGACTTTTGGTCTATTCAGTAAACTTGATACGTTCATCCCTGCCCTGTAGACACCATAGGTGCCCTAAGAGTCAAACTTCTTTTTAAAACATTGCCTGTTTACTCCAGCATTTGCTGAATACATTCTGATGGATCCCAGCCCAGAGTATGCACCGATATTTGGTCTGATGCAGGAGAAGATCTACATAAGTAAGATCGTGGTTGAGTTGCTACAGAGCAATCCTGACTCAACCTATGAAGACCTGATCAATAAGATCGAGGTAAGAGATTGAGGTTCTTCCTAACCTGGGGGGGGTCACCTCCTAAACTCCAAAATCAGCAGAAACTGTTCCTTAGCTCAATTAGGATGGTTTTGCCTAAACGTGAGAGAAACCTCTGATGGTCTTTTTTTCCAGACAACTGTTCCTCCTTCTGTACTCAACCTGAATCGCTTCACGGAGGATTCCCTCCTTCGACACGCACAGTTTGTGGTGGAGCAAGTGGAGAGTTACGATGAAGCTGGGGACAGTGACGAGCCGCCCATCTTCCTGAGCCCCTGCATGAGGGCCCTGATCAAACTGGCTGGGGTCACTCTGGGACAGAGGTAAGGGCACGGCAAGAACACTGAAGACCTGAGACTGGGAGGCAGTACATGTCTCTTCCCTAGTTGGCTAAAATGCTAAAACCTTTCTCTTAGGCGCGCCAAGAGGCGTCAGACTATCAAGCATTCTGCCAAGGAAAAGGACAGAGGACCCACAAAAGCCACCACCACCAAGCTGGTCTACCAGATCTTTGACACTTTCTTCTCAGAACAAATTGAAAAGGATGACAGAGAAGACAAGGAGAATGCCTTTAAACGTCGGCGCTGTGGTGTCTGTGAGGTAACCTTGCCTCAGTCATGTCTGAGGAACTCCTTTCTTTGGCTTGACACTCCCATTGCTCAAATGTGACCCCTAAAACTGAAGTTGTGAGAAAGTTAGTAGTTTGAGGGGGACCCCCATGTGCCTCATGGGACAAACACTGACAGGACAGAAGTCAAAGGAGGTGTGCTTGGAAGCTTTGCTGTTAATGCCACTGTCCCTAACCAGAAAGTCTGGCTTCCTCCATGGGCTTGTCCTGCACATCTCATTGTGACTGAAGGCCCCAGTGTGAGCGCTGGGGAGCGGCCATCCCACAAAGGGTTGGCCCCGTCTGAGGAAGAGGAAGTCTTCCGAGGGACTTCCCTCTCTCCAAACCTCTTGGGAAAGTGGGTACCTAGTCCAACTTAGATTTGAGGCTTTAGAAGGCCTTTTTTTTCTTATGAATTTTAAAATATGTATTTACTTCTCTTCAAGGAATTCCCTGTAGGACCCATAGATCAGGTATATTTTGGTATCTATTTGACTTTCTTTGGAATGATCATTTAAATGTAAAAATACTGTACCTGCCTTCAGAGGCCTACCTGCTGGCCACTCTTCACGTAGGCTTTGGGCCTTGCCTTCCCTCTTTGTCTTCTGTTCTTTTAACAGGACCTTCCACGTCCTCACTATTGGTTTTCTTTTTCTCATTTTTTAAATTAAAATTTTTTTTTTTTTTTTTTTTTTTTTTGAGACAGTTTCACTCTGTGCCCTGGGTAGAGTGCTGTGGTATGATAGCTCACAATAACCTCAAACTTTCGGGCTTAGGCAATCCCCTTGCCTCAGCCTCCTGAGTAGCTGGGACTACAAGTGCCTGCCACAACACCCAGCAATTTTTAGAATGGGGTCTCACTCTTACTCAGGCTGGTCTCTAGCTCAAGTGATCCTTCCTCCTCAGGCTCCCAGAGTGCTAGAATTATAGGCATGAACCACCTTATCTGGCCTTGTTTTATCATTTAGCGCTTGTGTGTCCAATATTTGTAACTGTTAAAATTTTTTTTTCTTTTTTTGAGATAGGTTCTTGCTCTGTCACCCAGGCTAGAATGCAGTGAAGTCATCATAGCTCACTGCAGCCTCACACACCTGGTCTCAAGTGATCCTCCAACTCCAGCGGCTTCTCATGTAGCTGAGACTACAGGCGTACAACACTACACTTAGCTGATCTAAAAATTTTTTTTTTGTAGAGACAAGGTCTCACTATGTTGCCCAGGCTGGTTATGAACTCTTGGCTTCAAGTGATCCTCCTACCTTGGCCTCCCTAAGTGATAGGATTGCAGGTGTGAACCATTATGGCTGCCCTGATTCACCTTTTTAATGTTTTGTAGGTTTGTCAACAGCCTGAATGTGGAAAGTGTAAAGCCTGTAAGGACATGACTAAATTTGGTGGTAGTGGACGAAGCAAGCAGGCTTGCCAGGAGAGGAGGTAGGTTGGGCAGGTTCTCGTTCTTAGGATAGAGGACAATGCCAGCTGATGGTAAACATGTTGTGGCAGAGACCCACTTGTCCCTTTTGTGTGGGACAGCTAGGTGGAAACGTGCAGAGCAGGCAGGATTCAGTGGTATCCCCAGGCCTCTTCTGACCTGACCAAAGTTTTACTTAGAAAGGGGGCCTGAGGACCTTCATTAAAACCTGGACTTTGCAGGTGTCCCAACATGGCCATGAAGGAGGCAGATGATGATGAGGAAGTTGATGATAATATCCCAGAGATGCCATCACCCAAAAAAATGCACCAGGGGAAGAAAAAGAAACAGAACAAGAATCGGATCTCCTGGATTGGAGAAGCTGTGAAGGTAACCTTGGAGAAGACCTGTCCTCTCACTGCCACACTCCTGACAAGTTGGTCATCTCCTGTCTTTGCAACCAGCCTCTTGGGCAGCCTTAGCCTGCTGCCAAGAAACCTGTTCATTTGGCCCATGAGAAGAGCAGGACTAGATAAGAGGCCGCCATCACTGCCTCCTCTGGCCTGAGAATGAATCTTTTCAGGGCACTAGCAGATTGCCTCACAGTTCTGTGGTCATCAGCCTATGTAAGGGTCATTTCCTTTACCACAGTGTGGAGGGTGGATGTCCTTTTAGTGTCACCTTCCTGACGTCTGTGAACTCAAGATAGTGTCAATTAGTTCTGTTTTTTTGTGGGTTTTTATTTATTTATTTTTTTAGAGATAGTCTCACTTTATCACCCTCGGTAGAGTGCCATGGCATCACAGCTCATAGCAATCTCCAACTCCTGGGTTTAGGCGATTCTCTTGCCTTAGCCTCCCGGGTAGCTGGGACTACAGGCGCCCACCACGATGCTCAGCTATTTTTTGTTGCAGTTTGGTTGGGGCTGGGTTTGAACCCACCACCCTTGGTATATGGGGCCGGCACCCTACTCACTGAGCCACAGGTGCTACCCTGTGCTTTTTATTTTTTTAAAGAGAGCACTCTAGCCTTGTAAGTCTATGGTGTCATAGCACACAGCAACCTCAAACTCCTGGGCTCAAGCAATCCTCCTGCCTCAGCTTCCCAAGTAGCTGGGACTACAGGCACCCATGACAATGCCTGGCTGACTTTTTCTTTTTTTCTGTCTTTAGTAGAGATGGGATCTCGCTCTTGCTCAAACTGATATTCAAATCATGAGCCCAAGGGCTGAGGTTACAGGTGTGAGCCACTGTGCCTGCCTACGTTCAACTTGCTCAACAAATGTGAGGCCAACCACGTGTGGGTGCTGTTGTGCTGGGCCTCTTTGGGAGGACAGGCACATGTATGTTAGGTATAGTATGTACCTAGGTGTTCCGGTATCATGGAGTGTTGAAAAGGGCCTCGGGGCCATGAGGCTTTAAGGAGGTGGCACCTGAGTCAGGATAGAGAAGGCGAGGTGGGAGCCAGTCATACGAAGCCCTGGGCAAGACCTACCCTGAGGAGGCAGCTGACCTCACTGGAAAAAAGGCAGGAGGCTTCTGTGATGAGATAGAGCAGGGGCTGCCCAGCAGGAGAGGGCTGAGGGTCGATTGTGGATGGTGTTGTTAAAATCAAACTGTAGACCCTATGTGGTAGCTGACACTGAGGCACAGGGCTGAGGTTGGAGTGTCTCAAGTGCCCTTTGGTGCAGCATTGGCTGTGGAAGGTGGATGCTCTTTAGTAGCTGGGGTTTTTAATGAGCTCATGGCTTTTAAATGACATTATTGTATACCGTGTGCTTATATAAAGTATCAGAGAACAAATGTAGTGAAGAGCTTCAAAATGATCCTCACCTGAAATTAAACTCTCATTTTTAGACTGATGGGAAGAAGAGTTATTATAAGAAAGTCTGCATTGATGCAGAAACCTTGGAAGTAGGAGACTGTGTCTCTGTTATTCCAGATGATTCCTCCAAACCACTGTATCTGGCAAGGTCTGTATCTTACCCTTTGCCTGACTTCCACACACAATTTCTCACAGATAAGTAGGAGATGCTTATTTTGCCAGAATAGTAGTGGCAGCTAAAACCAGAAAAGACACAAATCTACCTAAAAAGACTCAGTCATGTGTGTGCTAATCACATTAAACCTTTCTTCCTGTGCCTATCTTCCGATCCAGGGTTACAGCTCTGTGGGAGGACAGCAGCAATGGGCAGATGTTTCATGCCCATTGGTTCTGTGCTGGGACAGATACCGTCCTTGGGGCCACCTCAGACCCTCTGGAACTGTTCTTGGTAGATGAATGTGAGGACATGCAGCTCTCATACATTTATAGCAAAGTGAAGGTCATTTATAAAGCACCCTCTGAAAACTGGGCCATGGAGGTAAGTTTCTGGTCCCCTCATAGGCTCCTGCTTTATTGTAGATGCAAGGCCATGGCTAATAGCTGTCTTTATTCCCATAGGGAGGCATGGATCCTGAGTCCCTGCTGCCGGAGGACGATGGGAAGACCTATTTCTACCAGTTGTGGTATGACCAAGACTATGCGAGATTTGAGTCACCTCCCCAAATCCAGCCAACAGAGGATAACAAATACAAGTGAGTGCTGGGGCTGGGCTTGGGGTTGTCCTTGTCCTGGTGCACTTTCTACACAGGTCACCCTTGCCTCCTGTCTGCTTCCAGTCTGGTAGGTATATCACCTTCCCCACCATGTGTTCCTTGCTCACCAAAGACTAGTTTGACTTTATGGTATTGCTTTAAGTGTATAGGTAATCAGGAGTTACTTTTTTTTTTTTTTTTTTTTTGATATGTAGGGTCTTGCTCTGTCACCTAGGGTGGAGTACAGTGGCATAATCATAACTCACTGCAGCCTCTTAACTCCTGGGCTCAAGGGATCTCCTGCCTCAGCCTCCTGAGTAGCTGGGACCAGAGGCACATGCCTCCCCATCTAGCTAAGTTTTAATTTTTTTGTAGAGAAGGAGTCTTGCTACAGGGTGGTCCTTGGCCACGGTTGGTCTCGAACACTAGGCCTCAAGTGATCCTCCTGCCTCAGCCTCCCAAAGTGCTGGGATTATAGGCGTGAGCTGTCTCATCTGGCCCGTCTTGGTTTTAAGGCTTTCTGGTGTTCTTCAGTGTATGGGTCACAGACCTTACATACTACTATTTCTTAGATATTTTCCCTTGAAAATCTTTTATTTTACTTTAACTGGGAGGTGACTGCTTTTAGGGAGGCCTTTTTTCCTTAAACATCTAGTGTCTTTTTTTCTAACCTCTGTACCTCATTGCTTCTGCTAGAAGTGGCTGCCAGTGCCTCTAGACCACAAGGGGTGGTAAAGAAGAGGCAAGGAGGCTCCCTTAGCTGCTATGCTTCTCCCATCAGCCTGATGCTGGCTTTGGCTCAATCTCCAATTTTTTTTTTTTTTTTTTTTTTGTAGAGACAGAGTCTCACTTTATGGCCCTCGGTAGAGTGCCGTGGCCTCACACAGCTCACAGCAACCTCCAACTCCTGGGCTTAAGCGATTCTCTTGCCTCAGCCTCCCGAGTAGCTGGGACTACAGGCGCCCGCCACAACGCCCGGCTATTTTTTGGTTGCACTTTGGCCGGGGCCGGGTTTGAACCCGCCACCCTCGGTATATGGGGCCGGCGC
Organism: Nycticebus coucang; assembly: GCF_027406575.1. Classification (NCBI taxonomy): domain Eukaryota; kingdom Metazoa; phylum Chordata; class Mammalia; order Primates; family Lorisidae; genus Nycticebus; species Nycticebus coucang. Next base: position 64,008,862 of record NC_069782.1, on the reverse strand, counting down.
CTTACCGACTGAGCCACAGGCGCTGCCCTCAATCTCCAATTTTTAATTTTTTCCATCTCTATTTGTTAAGGCCATCTTCAACTCTCCTTTAAGGGGTTATTAATCAGGGTGGTGCCTGTAGCTCAAAAGGAGTAGGGCGCCGGCCCCATATGCCGGAGGTGGTGGGTTCAAACCCAGCCCCAGCCAAAAAACTGCAAAAAAAAAGGGGGTTATTAATCAACAACGTTGAACTTCCTTGAGCGCCTTTGTAGAAAGCATAGCGTGAGCCGCATCTCCTGTTCTGAGCTCTTCACTGAACTACTCAGGGTGTGTTCTTAACTATATTCTACATTCTGTTCACATCTTAGCATTTCTGCATTGATGATTCAAAAATGGGATTGGCTTGTAATTTTCTTGTGTTTCAATTGTCTTCAAAATTGAACGTAAAGTACAGCCTAGCCAGTTCCTTTGAGTGTGTGTAAATGTCTTCCTCATTTCCAGAATCTATGGATTAAGCCAGCAGCCTTAGGCCCTCATTTTTCTATCTTTCATCCTTCAGGTTCTGTGCAAGCTGTGCCCGTCTGGCTGAAATGAGGCAAAAAGAAATCCCCAGGGTCTTGGAGCAGCATGATGACCTGGATGGCCGGGTCCTCTACTATTCAGCCACCAAGAATGGCATTCAATATCGGGTGGGCGATGGCGTGTACCTGCTACCTGAGGCCTTCACATTCAAGTGAGTGGCCCTTTTGCCCAAGCAGGGCTGGGGCCAGAGTGCTTTGTTATGTCCTTCTGCACACAGACACTTCTATCCCAACCCCTCAGTGCCAGCTGCTGCCCAAGCCATCACAGTGATACTTGTGATAGATAGCATCCAGCTATCCCAGTAGAGTGGTGGTGATTCCCCTGCAGAGAGAAGCTCTGAGTCTATAAGAAGTCAGAAGTCACTGGCAAAGAGCACCTGTGGTCAACTAGCCTCAAGGCTTTGGGCCAGATACGGCCCCCCAGACCCTGTCTTTAAGGTGGGAAGAGTGGCATGTCACCTGCTAAGGAAGGCTCTAAGAGTTAAAAGTGCTTTGCACAGTGCCTGGCTTAAAGTTTTACGGTGTCATTTCTGTTTACCAAGAAGTAATACACGGGCGGCACCTTGTGGCTCAGTGAGTAGGGCACCAGCCCCATATACCAAGGGTGGTGGGTTCAAACCTGACCCCAGCCAAACTGCAACAGAAAACAGCTGGACGTTGTGGTGGTGCCTGTGGTCCCAGCTACTCAGGAGGCTGAGGCAAGAGAATTGCCTAAGCCTAGGAGTTGGAGATTGTTGTGAGCTGTGATGCCATGGCACTCTACCGAGGGCGACAAAGTGAAACTGTCTGTAAAAAAATAAATAAATAAATAACTCACATTGGATGACTTGTGTGTCAGAGGACTGAGGCTCTTCCGAAGAAGAAAATCAAAGCTACAGATCATTTCCACACTCAATCCATTCTGTGCTCATTCTAAGAACACATGCATGATTGGAATTACAACCAATGTTTTTTAAACCTAGTTCAGTTTTGCAGCTTGCAATTCTCTTACAGTCCCAGTGTGGACCCATTCCCTACCTATAGTTCAGTTACTGTGACTGGTGGAGCACAGGGAGGTGAGGTCCCTCTGGCCTTGGCATAGTTGAGCATGTTACCTCTCCCTCCTGGGTCCTGGTTGTCCTTGGCACGGAAGGGGCAGCAGGTTTATAAGCATGAGGTGCCTTTGCAGCCTGTCAGACTCTGGGGCTTGTCAGGAGAGCAAGGAGGCTGGGATTTAACCTCGACTTAGATCTTTCCTAAGGTACTTGCTGCAGTAGGTCATAGGAGTCCAACTTTAAATGTGTATAGTCACGAGTCAGGCATGCTGAATTAACCACTGTAGGATTTAATGTTCAGGCTCGGTGCCTATAGCTCAGCAGTTAGTGCAGTGGCCACATACACTGAGTTTGGCGGGTTTGAACCTGGCTGGGCCTGCCAAACAATAGTACTACAACAACAACAAAAAAAAATAGGCATTGTGGTGGGTACCTGTAATCCCAGCTCCTTGAGAGGCTAATGCAAGAGAATCGTTTAAGCCTAAGGGTTTGAGGTTGCTGTGAGCTGTGTCACCACAGCACTCTACCAAAGGCGACATAGTGAGACTGTCTCAAAAAAGATTTAATGTGGACAGTGCCTATGGCTCAAAGGAGTAAGGTGCCGGCCCCATATGCTGGAGGTGGCAGGTTCAAACCCAGCCCCGGCCAAAAACTGCAAAAAAAAAAAAAAAAAAAAAAAAAAAAGATTTGATACTCAGTTATGCCAAATGGTTGTTCTGCAGCATCAAGCTCTCCAGCCCTGTGAAACGCCCACGGAAGGAGCCTGTGGATGAAGACCTGTATCCTGAACACTACCGGAAGTACTCTGACTATATCAAAGGTAGCAACTTGGATGCCCCTGAGCCCTACCGAATAGGCCGGATAAAGGAGATCTTCTGTCCTAAAAAGAGCAATGGCAAGCCCAACGAGGCCGACATCAAGATCAGGCTGAACAAGTTCTACAGGTTGGCAAAGGCTCAGAGTCTTCTAGAAGTCTCTGAAATGGGGTTGTATTTTAGCAGTTAGGTGTAGAGGTTTCCAAGTGTTTTGTAATTATCTGGTGGGTACTAACAATTACGGTTATATTTCATATCCCTAAGCTTTTAGGTCCTTACTTTAGAGCTACAGAGCTCTTCATCCAGAAGAAATCCTTAAGCAAACATCCAGAGTGCCAAGCAGGGGTGGAGTGTTTGGGGCTCTGTCTCCGGGCAAGCGCCAGAGAACCTGCAAAGATCTATTCATGATTGTCCTGTCCAGGCTTTGTCCTATTGTCCCTAGGGACCCTCCCAGCTTGTCCCAGGCCCTCCATGTTTCTGGCGTTTTTCCTCTCTTTATATTTTTCCCAAGCTCTTGGCTTGACTCCATTTTCTTTTCTTAGAATCCTAGAAACGGTAGTGGTTAGGAGCTAACCTGAAACTAAGCTGTGCAAATAGGTATGCATTTGCCTCATTTCTTAGCTAGTGTAGGTCAGAGATTTCCTAAAGTCTTTGTGAAATAGTCAGTTGTAATAACACGAAAGGAAAAGGGATGTGCAGCTGGTATGGGTGGGAAAAGGAAACTCTAGAAAGCCTTCTAGGAGTTGTGTGGGGCCAGGGGGCTGGGCTAGTGGGGAGGGACAAGTCAAGCTGTGTTAACCGGCTTGGGGGGGTAGACCCTTTAACCAAAGGATTCTTGAGCACACCTAGGAATGTGATGCCATTTAGTTCAGGGTAAGCTCCTAGCAAAAGACTGTTCTAACGAGGCCTTTTCTACTTCCAGGCCTGAGAACACTCACAAGTCCACCCCGGCAAGCTACCATGCAGACATCAACCTGCTATACTGGAGTGACGAGGAGGCTGTGGTAGACTTCAAAGCGGTGCAGGGCCGCTGTGCTGTGGAGTACGGGGAAGACCTGCCCGAGTGTGTCCAGGATTATTCGACAGGCGGGCCAGACCGCTTCTACTTTCTGGAGGTGGTGCCTTGGGGCTTGCTGGAGGGAGAAGCTTCCAGGCTAACTAGTCAGAAGTCAGTGTGGCTGAGGGCTGGGTCCTATAAGGAGTCATAGCAGTAGGGTTTGGGCTTTTTTTTTTTTTTGTGGTTTTTTGGCCGGGACTGGGTTTGAACCCACCACCTCCAGCATATGGGACTGGCGCCCTACTTCTTGAGCCACAGGCGCCGCCTTTTTTTTTTTTTTTTTTGGAGACAGTCTATGTTGCCATTGGTAGCTCACAGCAACCTCAAACTCTTGGGCTTAAGCAATTCTTTTTTTTTTTAAAGTCATACACATAGATCCATGAATATGTTTATGCATATGTGGGGTACAATGTGTTGATTTTTTTTATACAATTTGGAGTGCTTACATCAAAGTAATTAACATAGCTTTTGCTTTAAGCAATTCTCTTGCCTCAACCTCCCAAGTAGCTGGGACTACAGGTGCCCACCACAAAGCCCGGCTATTTTTTTTGTTATACTTGTTGTTTGTCTGGGCCAGGTTTGAACCCGCCAGCCCTTGTGTATGTGGCAGGCACTCTAGCCACTGAGCTACAGGCACCAAGCCAGGTTTCGGCTTTTTTCTAGGAAGCAGATGGCTAACCTGAGCCTGTTCCCTGGTAACAAAGTCATTGCAGAGTTCATAGAATAGATCTCTGACATTCGAGTTCTGGAGTTTAATGCTCCTGGTCTTTAAAAAATATGATGTGGAATGTAACATTTTATGTATTTATTTATTTATTTTAGAGACAGTCTCACTTTGCTTCCTTCAGTAGAGTGCTATGGCATCACAGCTTACAGCAACCTCCAACTCCTGGGATCAGGCCATTCTCTTGCCTCAGCCTCCCAAGTAGCTGGGACTATAGGCGCCTGCCACAATGCCTTTTTTTTTTTTTGGTTGTTGTTGTTGTTGCAGTTTGGCCTGGGCCAGGTTTGAACCCGCCACCCACAGTATATGTGGCTGGCCCCCTACTCACTGAGCCACATGCACTGCCTGGAATATAACATTCTAGTGTTGTAGCATAGCTAAACTTTGAGGACTGTCAGGCAGCCCTCACTAACCTGACCAGTCCATTGGTGTGAATTGGAAAGGAGCTCTTGCTTTTGGGAGATGAACCTGTGCTTCGGTCAGATCCATACAAATATGCAGGTGGCCCTGGTTACGTAGAAGATTCAGAAATCTATTCAAGCTAATGACTTTTTTTTTTTTTTTTTTTTTGAGACAGTCTCACTATGTCGCCCTTGGTAGAGTGCTGTGGCGTCACAGCTCACAGCAACCTCAAACTCTTGTGCTTAAATAATTCTCTTGCCTCAGCCTCCCAAGTAACTAGGACTACAGGTGCCTGCCACAATAGCCTGTCTATTTTTTTGTTGCAGTCATTGTTTAGCCAGCCTGGGCTGGGTTCAAACCCACCAGCTTTGGTGTATGTGGCTGGTGCCGTAACCACTGTGCTACGAGTGCTGAGCCAAGCTAATCACTTTTAAATTGTTTCAGCTTGGCCTTTGTGTTGTTTCATCTTAAAATGACTCCTGTCAATGTTTCCCCAGGCTGCAGTGTGAATGAATGCCTCAATCAGATAGTAGTTTCCATGTATCTCTTTTTCTTTTTCTTTTTTATTTATTTACTTTTTTTTGAGACAGAGCCTCAAACTGTCGCCCTGGGTAGAGTGCCATGGCATCACAGCTCATAGCAACCTCCAACTCCTGGGCTCAAGCGAGTCTCCTGCCTCCGCCTCCCAAGTAGCTGGACTACAGGCACCCGCCACAACGCCTGGCTATTTTTGGTTGCAACCTTCATTATTGTTTGGCAGGCCCGGGCTGGATTCGAACCCTCCAGCTCAGGTGTATGTGGCTGGTGCCTTAGCCCCTTGAGCCACAGGCGCCGAGCCCTTTTTCTTGTTTTTAGAAAGAGTAGCCCAAGTGCCTGTAACAGCAAGAATTTCAGTGTTGGCCAGATAAAGTATTTTTTTTTTTAATAGAATAGCGTTCCTTTTTTGTTTTTAGTACAGTAAAACTACTTTTTACTTTTACTGGTGGCTCATTGGTTGTGACCCTACTTATGGAGCAATTAAGTGACTATCAAATTCTGAAGTACCCCCTGTTAGAGAAGGGACCAGTCCTTTCTCTGAAAGATGATTATGACACTCTCCTCAGGCCTATAATGCAAAGAGCAAAAGCTTTGAAGACCCTCCAAACCATGCCCGGAGCCCTGGAAATAAAGGAAAAGGAAAGGGAAAAGGTATGTCATCGTTCAGAGGCTGCTTTTCAAGCCTGTAACTCAGAGGATGCCTCATAAACCACTTAACGTGACCTACTCTGGGAGTTTGTTCCTTTCCCTCATTCCTTGCTGTTCACGACTCACAACGGGGCTGTCTTTGTATTAGCGAAGCTTTTGAAAAGACAAGGTAGGGCTGTGACATTCGGTTTGACTTGTCTGTCTCCTCCAGGGAAAGGCAAGCCTAAATCTCAAACATGTGAGTCGAGTGAACCTCAGACAGAAATCAAGCTGCCCAAATTGCGGACCCTGGATGTGTTTTCGGGCTGTGGAGGACTATCGGAAGGATTCCACCAGGCAGGTAAGTGCCAGGAGGTTTTCTGCTGCCAAACAGAAAAACAAGTAAAACTGGATTCAGCAGGCTCTGGCTGAGAGACCCTTCTGGACCTGGTCACAATCTTGACTCAAGAGCCTCATTCACAAGGGTTGAAAGCACGCCTTTGTCCTTCCACCCACCAGGTGTCTCTGAGACACTGTGGGCCATTGAAATGTGGGACCCCGCGGCTCAAGCATTCCGGTTGAATAACCCTGGCTCCACAGTGTTCACAGAGGACTGCAACATCCTACTGAAGCTGGTCATGGCTGGTGAGGCAACCAACTCCCGGGGCCAGAGGCTGCCCCAGAAGGGAGACGTGGAGATGCTGTGCGGTGGGCCACCCTGCCAAGGCTTCAGTGGCATGAACCGCTTCAACTCACGTACCTACTCCAAGTTTAAAAACTCCCTGGTGGTCTCCTTCCTCAGGTAAATGGGGTAGAAGCTCCTTGGTGTCACCTGTTGGCCAAGGGTGATAGGCCTACGATGCTGGCTATGCCACCTGCCAGGTGCCCTGTGCCCTCCACAATTTCACAGCTCAACTCTTGCTGAATCAAGAAGTGTTGAGAGTGGCTTTTTTTTTTTTGAAGTGGGTTTTTTCCCTCAGTGGGCAGGGATGGCTCCCATAGTCTCTCTTGCCTGCCCCCAGCTATTGTGACTACTACCGGCCCCGGTTCTTCCTCCTGGAGAATGTCAGGAACTTTGTCTCCTTCAAGCGCTCCATGGTCCTGAAGCTCACGCTTTGCTGCCTGGTCCGCATGGGCTATCAGTGCACATTCGGTGTGCTGCAGGTAGGCCCTGTTAGGACGAGGCAGCCATGGGTGGGTGGGTGTGGCCATGAAGGATTGGCATGATCAGTTGTCCCTAACTGAAAATAGGGTTCTAAGATGTAGCAGAGGCCAGCGTGGTAACATGTGCTTCGGGCAGGGGCAGGGAAGAGATGCCCCTCTAGCATGTTCTCTTTGGCCTGCGTTCTCGTAGTGCCCATAGGGCTGGCTGCAGGGGTTCTTGCCACTTGTTCCAGCTCCTTTCTCTCAGAGGGGGAAGGGTGGGTGGCCCACCATGGAGCACTGGGGAGGGCAAAGTGAGGTCAGCAGAACCACACATAGGCCTAATTTTGGGTGGGTTATTTTCCTCTGGCTGGATGGTTGTGCCCACAAACCCTTAGAAGAGGCAGAGGGTTGTCCTCTGAGTGGCTACCAGCGGTTGTGTCTGTGGGGATGGAGGGGTCAGGGGAACAAGGCCTTAACTGAAAAGCATCCACTCTGCCCAGGGATTGGGATCTAACTGAAAGTGAAAAGGCCAGCCAGCTGGGGCAGTGGGGCTGCTGCCTACAAGTAGGCAAGTGTCTGCCTACGTGGGCTGCCCAGTCCCCCAAGTCTGCCTCAGGGTGTCTCAGGCTTGCCAGGTGAACCTTTGTTGTAGCCGTGTTTTCTGTCCTTGTAACCATGAATGTCAGGCAGGTGGCAGGGCTTTGGTCTCCCCTGGCTGCTCTCTTCCCTGAGTGCTAAGGCCTTGGAGGTCTCCTGTAGTACCCTCTTAAGACCTGGCTGGACTCACTGCTGTATTCACTGCCATATTCACTCCCTTTTCCTCTAGTCGCCCCTATGTGGGCTCATCTGCTTTTGTTCTTCAATCTGGTCCTACCTCTTGTCAGTCACCAACCTGCTAGGTTAACCAGCAGTACAGGCAAGGTGCTGCTGGCACTGGGTATGGCCAGTTATGGGTGCACCGCTAACTTTGGGTGTATCTGTCCCACCATGCGCAGGCCGGCCAGTATGGTGTGGCCCAGACTCGGAGGCGGGCCATTATCCTGGCTGCAGCCCCTGGGGAAAAGCTCCCACTGTTCCCAGAGCCACTGCATGTGTTTGCACCCCGGGCCTGCCAGTTGAGCGTTGTGGTGGATGACAAGAAGTTTGTCAGTAACATCACCAGGTAGGAGGTCCTGCCAGCTCCTCTGAGTGCCACAGAGCAGGTGTTGGGGTCACAGTGTTGCATGTGAGCATTACCCGGTGGTCTGGGATTGGGGGTCTCTGTCAAGAATCCTGAACTGAGGAGGGGATAGTGTGGTATCTTGCCTGCCACATGAGTACTCTGCCATCTCCAATCTTAAGTTCTGACCCTGTGTCATGTGGCCCCCCACCCCCAAGTAAGTTTGCAGATGGGGTCCAAGCATAGTGACCACTGGAGAGGGCAATGCCAGTACTCAGGGAATAGTATCCATGACAAGGGAACTCCCTGCCTGCACTATTGCAGGTTGAGTTCAGGTCCATTCCGGACCATCACGGTGCGGGACACTATGTCCGACCTGCCTGAGATCCGGAATGGGGCGTCAGCGCTAGAGATTCTGTACAACGGGGAGCCTCAGTCCTGGTTTCAGAGGCAGCTCCGGGGCTCACAGTACCAGCCCATTCTCAGGGACCACATCTGCAAGGTAATGTCTCCCCAGCAGAGCTGCTCATCCTTCTCTACGGAGCCCTCTCTGCCAGCATGTAACCCTAGCTCCTGTCTTTCTGTGCTCACAGTCCCAAATCCAAGGCATCATTGGCAGCTGGCTCTAAGTCCCTAGCCCCCTCCCATGGTGGCAGTCAGTCGCCTAAAATGATAGTCCGAGCTTCTGCTGTCCTGGACTCAGCTCAGAGCTCTCTGCCTATTCCTCTTCCTGTACATTCTCCCAAATATGCCAAGTCTGGCCCTTAGTGCCCTCTAGGCTCTCCCGAGAGCCAACCCTCCTCACCTGACAGGGTGAGGTCGATGACACATTGGCTCCCAGTTGGTCCTTTACCCCTTCCTGCCCTGCCCTCCACGTCCCCGGCTCTGCTTGTGTTCCTGGTGCCATGTGCACCACCCTGAGTTTGTCCCCCGATGATGGACATAAATCACATGGGGGTTCCTGGTCACCACATTGTTCCCACTACCCAGCCTGGCTTGGACTCTCAGATGTTCCCAGAGTGATGTGACAGTAGGGCCCACCATACTATTTCAGGATATGAGCTCGTTGGTGGCTGCCCGCATGCGGCACATCCCTCTGGCCCCAGGCTCAGATTGGCGCGACCTGCCTAACATCGAGGTGCGGCTCTCAGATGGTACCATGGCCAGGAAGCTTCGGTACACCTACCATGACAGAAGGAATGGCCGCAGCAGCTCTGGGGCCCTCCGCGGGGTCTGCTCCTGTGTGGAAGGTGGGCTGGGAATGGATGGAGTTTCCTGGGATTTCCCAGTAACAGGGACTCAGGGTTTTTGCCTGTTAGCTGCAGGCTAGGGCCAGGCCCTAACTTGACCAGTAAGTGTCTGCAGAGAATGTGAAATAGTAAGAGCAGAATGGGGGCTCTTGGCTGCTTTGTCCCTGTCTGGGGTCCCACATAGTAGGTGCTGTGCCAGTCTTCTGAAGCTCTGAGAGCTGGTATATGCCCTCCCAGCATCCCTTCCAGGGATCCCAATTTGTAACCACAGCCTCATCCCGGTTCTCTCTTCAGCTGGCAAAGCCTGTGACCCTGTGGCCAGACAGTTCAATACCCTTATCCCCTGGTGCCTGCCTCACACTGGGAACAGGCACAACCACTGGGCTGGCCTCTACGGAAGGCTTGAGTGGGATGGCTTCTTCAGCACAACTGTCACTAACCCCGAGCCCATGGGCAAGCAGGTAGGTGGACAGATGGGCATCTGGAGGCCTAGGGTCAGGCCTTGGCATCTTGAGGCTTGGGGGCAAGTGGAAGCACAGGCTGAGCAGCATGGAAGCAACATGGCAGTGCTTACACATCTGCCCCCTTCCCCCTGTGTCTGTGGGGATAGGCTCTTGGGCTGAGGCCAAGGCTGGGCTCTTCCACAGTGCCCTTTCTTGTCCTGTTCTCTGGTGAGTGCCTTAGTCCCCCTCTTTGCCCACCACACTTCTCACCTCCAGGGCCGCGTGCTCCACCCAGAGCAGCACCGTGTGGTGAGTGTGCGGGAGTGTGCCCGCTCCCAGGGTTTCCCAGACACCTATCGGCTGTTCGGCAACATCCTAGACAAGCACCGGCAGGTCAGTGCATGGGGCTGGGGTCTGTCCCCTGTGTCCCCTAGGAGGGGCTGGTGTGGGTTCACATACTGTGGCCCCAGATTGGGCAAGGGGCCCCACACCTTTCACCATAGTGGGGCATGGTTGAGTGTGCTCACTAGTGAGGAGACACTGAACATTGGAGCTGCTGGCTTTATGGCCTCAGCACTGACAATGGAGGAGGGGCAGACTGAGAGCTCAGTCAGCACGTGGGTGCTGCTCACTACTCTTGAGCAGAGATGGCCTATAGGAGAGCTCCATGTTTGAAGGCACAGGCTGAACTTGCTAACAGTTAAACTAGTACTCTCTAACTTCTGCGCAAGGTGTTAAGTTGACTTAATCTTTTTTTTTTTTTTTTTTTTGGAGACAGTCTCACTATGTCACCCTCAGAGTGCTGTGGCATCGCAGCAACCTCAAACTCTTGGGCTTTAGCGGTTCTCTTACCTCAGTCTCCCAAGTAGCTTGAACTACTGCCCAGCTATGTTTTTGTTGCAGTTGTTTAGCTGGCCTGGGCTGGGTTCAAAACCTACCACCTTTGGTGCATGTGGTTGGTGCCATAACCGTTGTGCTACAGGCTGTGCTACAGGCGCCCGAGCTAACTTAAGCATATTTGCATTGACATAACAAACACACTGGCCTACCCCCTGCAGGGCTTAGTTTAGTAAAAACTTTAGTAACCTTCCCCCCCAGTCTTGTTCTCCAGAAGGAGCCATTCTTAGCTGGGAGTGAATCATGTCTTAATGCTTCCATGTCTTTTGTTTGAAATTTTTTCTGGCTGGGTGCAGTGGCTAACACCTATAATCCTAGCACTGAGGTAGGTAGATCACCTGAGCTTATGAGTTTGAGACCAGCCTGAGCAAGAGTGAGACCTCGCCTCTAAAAAATAGCCAGGCATTGGGCGGCGCCTGTGGCTCAGTGAGTAGGGTGCCGGCCCCATATACCGAGGGTGGTGGGTTCAAACCCAGCCCCAGCCAAACTGCAACAAAAAAATAGCCGGGCGTTGTGGCGGGCGCCTGTAGTCCCAGCTGCCTGGGAGGCTGAGGCAAGAGAATTGCGTAAGCCCAAGAGTTAGAGGTTGCTGTGAGCTGTGTGAAGCCACGGCACTCTACCGAGGGCGGTACAGTGAGACTCTGTCTCTACAAAAAAAAAAAAAATAGCCAGGCATTGTGGTGGGCACCTGTAATCCCAGCTACTCAGGAGGCTGAGGCAAGAGAATCACTTGAGCCCAAGAATTGGAGGTTGTTGTGAGCTGTGATGCCACAGTACTCTTATCAAGGGTGACAAAGTGAGACTCTGTCTCAAAACAAATTTTTTTTCTGGAATTCTCTAAAGAGACCCCCTTCTCTATTAATGAATTAGGGATGTGGAGTAGGAGGATCTGTGGGCTTTATGATAGATGTGCTCTGGGGACCCATGTGAACAGGAGCCCAGGATTCCTCCCCTGCGGCCTGGCGCCCTCATCATTCTTGTCCTGAGCAGAGGCCCCAGCACACCTACCCCTGGGCATCTGGCTGGCTGTGCCACAGCAAGTGCCCTCCTCCCCTTCTGCAGGTGGGCAATGCCGTGCCGCCTCCCCTGGCTAAAGCCATTGGTTTGGAGATCAAGCTCTGTATGCTGGCCAAAGCTCGAGAGAGTGCCTCAGGTATAGCAAGGAAGGTGGTCGTTTTCCTGGGCTGACCTCCCTCTGGGGGGGGGGGGGTGCAGGGGAAGCTGGGATGCTCTAGACTCTGGGGCTTGGTCGAGTCACATACCCTCCCAGCCCTGGTGGCCCCATTTTTCTCAAGGGGCAAGCAAATTGCATGTGTTTTAAAGTGCTTAAACCCAGGGGCCTGGCATGTAGTCAGGTGGGCCATTTTCCTCGCTCCTAAGTGAGTTTGGCTTGGCAGGCACCTGCCTCAGACTGGGTGTAGTAGCCTCTACGGATCATTTGAAGCTGGCTCAGTCTCCACGAATGCTGTCCACATAGGTCAACTGCTAACAGGGGTGCCTGGGCATTATCATGTTTCCGGATTGAACATGTCTGTTGTGCTTACCTATTGCGGTATATTCCTAAGAGTGACTTTTCCTTTTGTTTCCCTTCAGCTAAAATAAAGGAGGAGAAAGCTGCTAAGGACTAGTTTGCCCTCCCTCACCTTGTTTCTGGCACCAGGAATTTATGCACTGATGTTGTATTTTTAACTTGTTGAAATCTGTCATTTCAAACGTGTTGTACATGGTGTTCGTGGCCTTGGCTGACACACAGCTATTCTGTGAGGTTTGCTTATCAACTGATGACTTAGTGATCAAATTGTGCCGTGCCTTGTGTGTTCTGGATTTTAAAAGTTTTTTTATTATGCCATTATATCAAATCTACCCACTGTGTAAGTGGAAATTAAGACTTTATGTAGTTTTTATATGTTGTAATATTTCTTCAAATAAATCTCTCCTATAAACCACCCTGGGTGGTGACTTGTGATTTATGTAGGTCTCTCACTGAGGCCAGACAGGAATAGGCTCCTCTATGCTAAAGGGGACTGCAGTCTTGAAATTCTGGCCTCAAGTAATCCTACCTCAACCTCCTGAGTAACTGGGACTACAGACATATGCCACCATGCCCAGATAGGTCTAGAACTTGGCCCCGTCTCTCTGTGGTGACTGTAGGATTTTGTCCTTGCTGGGGCATGGGTCTGTGTGTTTGGGGCTGGGGTGTCAACATATGCGACTCAGTTCTAGTCCAATGAGACGCAAGTGTAACGTGTTAATGTGGCTTCCAGGAAAGCCATTTAAAGAAACAGTCTTGGCCAGTTTTGGGCTGTGTTGATGCTGTAGCAGCCATCCTACATGGGATGGAAGCCCCATGCAGTGGATGGTAGAACCAGAAAGGAGTCACCACTGAGCTGCCCTCAGAGCTTTGGCCTCCCCTACTCTCAGACAAAACCCTTTATTTAAGACTGTTAGCTGGGATTTCTATACTCAATGAAATTCAACCCTGAGGTGAATGAACTTTTTCTCTTTTTGGGGAAAAGGCTCATTATAAAATGCCAGCAAAACAGAAGCACATGAAAAAGTGTCAGTGGCCCACATGACCCAGGGGCCCACCAGGATGCTGGGTTACCACTTACCCTACCACCTTTGTGTCTGCCATCATAAGCGGCCCTCTTGGCTTGCACATCAGCTGTAATTTCACTCCACCAAGTCAGATGTTTTAGTTGTAAGACCATAGGACTCAATTTAGTTGGAACACGAAGTTCACTAAATTTCCTCAGTTGTTAGGTGTTTCCCTCTTTTTTTTTTTTTTTTTTAAAAAAAACTCACTTTGTGGCCGTGGGTAGAGTGCCATGGTGTCACAGCTCACAGCAACCTCGAACTCTTGGGCTTAAGCGATTCTCTTGCCTCAGCTTCCAAGTAGCTGGGACAACACAACACAACACCCAGCTATTTTTTTCAGAGAGTCTCTCTCTTGTTCAGGCTAGTCTTGAACTCCTGAACTTGAGGCAGTCCACCTACCTCAGCCTCCTAAAGTGCTGGGATTCAGGCATGAGCCACCACGCCTTGCAAGTGTTTCCTTTCCTCCTGTCATAAACTCCTTGTACATTCTCTTGCCTTGTGTCCTTCAGGGAAATGTCTGGAAAAGGGATGCGTGGGTCAGTGAGTATCAATGTCTCATTGTTTTAGACTCAAAGCATGTAGCTGGGCTACACTTCTGGGGCAGCCAATACTGTTCCCACCAATAGTGAACTTCTTTTCACCCTGCTGCCTCTGTTTAATCCTTGTCAATTGAATAATGAAATCTTGTTAGTTTTATTTAAGATAGGGTCTTGTTTTATCACTTGTAGCTTACTGCAGCCTTGAACTCCTGGCCTCAAGTAATCCTCCTGAGTAGCTGGGACTACAGACATATGCCACCATGCCCAGATAGGGTCTGGAACTTGTCCCTTCTCTCTGTGGTGACTGCAGGACTTTGTCCTGCTGGGAGTTCCTTGGGTGTTAGAGATAATTACCATTGCTTGAATCATCTTGATTCATCATGTCTCTGCCATACAGAGATTTTCTATTTTTAGTGGATAGATTCATTTATATTTGTCACTTGTTTCTCTTAGCCCATTTAGAAAGGCCTACTCTACCCCCAGATCATAAATGTGTTTTCTTTCACATTTCTGTGACATCCTCAAGTTCACACATGAATCACTTTTATAAGGACTAAAACAGGGATTTTAGCTTTTCAAACAGGTACCAAATTCATATGGAAAATACAACAGCTTAATATGGCATATGGTAAAGTTCTCCCATCAGGTTTTATAAAAATATGCTCTATGCTTTTTTAAAGCTTCAAAAGTCATTAAAAAGTATATAGTGAGTATAAAGTGAGGCATGCTGTCTAATTCCCCAGCGTCTTGACCAAGACCACAGTCCTGTCTTCTTCCAAGGTTGTTCTATATGCATGTACAAGCACATGTGCATATCTTGCCTTTGCTATTAAGTGTAGCATCTGTTAAAACTTTGTACCTTAAAGGTCATTCTACCTAGGAATACCTGTCTGTCCCTTTCACTCCTTTTTTTTTTTTTTTTTGGAGATAGTCTCACTCTGTTGCCTTGGACCAGAATGCCCTGGCTCTGTCAGTCTAGCTCACAGTAACCTCAAACTTTTGGGCTCAAGTGACCCTTTCTGCCTCAGTCTCCCAAGTATCTGGGACTACAGGTACCTACCATGATGCCTAGCTAGTTTTTCTGTTTTTAGTATACACGGGGTCTCACTTATGTTTGGACTGGTCTTGAACTCCTGAGCTCATGGAATCTTCCCGCCTTGGTCTCCCAAAGTGCTGGGATTACAGGCATGGGCCACCACACCTGGCCTTGATTTTTATTTTTATTTTTTTGAGATAGTCTTGCTTTGTCACCTGGGCTAGAATGCAGTGGCATGATCATAGCTCACTGCAACCTCAAACTCCTGGACTCAAACGACCCTCTTATCTCATCATCCCAAGTAGCTGAGGCTATCGGGGCAGGGATCCATATAGAGATGGGATCTGGAGGTGTTACTCAGGTGGGTCTTGAACACTTGACCTCAACCAGTCCTCTTACTTCAACTTCCCAAAGTGCTCAGCTTGAATTTGATAAACGAATATAGCTGGATATCATGGTATACACCTATAGTCCCAGCTTCTTGGGAGGCTGAGACGAGGATCCCTGCAGCTCAGGGAGTTCAAATCCAGAATGGACAACATAGTAAGACCTATCTCTTAAAATAAGAATATAAGTCTATAGCCCATGTTCTTATCAAGGTATAGAATGTTTCCTTCACCCTAGAAGCCACTTTGTGCCTCTTGTCTGTCAACAGGCAACATCCAGTCCAATTCTGGCTGGTTTCGCCTGCTCAGGCCAGTGTAGCTCTTGTGTTTGTGTTCTCTCTTGTGGTGCTTTGAATTCATCTATGCTGTTCATGTGTCAGCAGTTTCTGTTTATTGCTAAGTAGATACCTTTACTACATTAATATAATACCCTTATTACATTAATTTTTTTAAAATTAGCAAACACAGTTGTATATACTTCAGACCCTTGTCCTGGGAAACAGTGCATGTCTGTGAGGAACCTGGTGCTAAATCTTTCATAGACAACTTGCTTCTGGATCAGGGTTTCATATGTAGCAGAGCAGCTCCCTTGTCACAATCTATTGAAAACCCTCACAAGAGTTTGTAAAAAATTTTAAAAAGAGGGTAGCGCCTGTGGCTCAGTGAGTAGGGTGCCGGTTCCATACACCAACCAAGGGTGGTGGGTTCAAACCCGGCCCCGGCTGAACTGCAACAAAAACATAGCCAGGCATTGTGGTGGGCGCCTGTAGTCCCAGCTACTCGGGAGGCTGAGGCAAGAGAATCGCCTAAGCCCAGGAACTGGAGGTTGCTGTGAGCTGTGTGACATCACAGCACTCTATCGAGGGCGATATAGTGAGATACTGTCTCTACCAAAAAAAAATTTTTTTAAAGAAAAAAAAATACTGTGTACAACATATTTTGAAATATACATCATGAAATGGCCACATCAAGCTCATTAACATGCATTACTTCATTTACTTATTTTTGTGGTGAACACTTGTATTCTTGAAAAGTGCTAAGATTAATTGCTGGGCATTGTGGCGGGTGCCTGTAGTCCCAGATACTCGGGAGGCTGAGGCAAGAGAATCGCTTAAGCCCAGGAGTTGGAGGTTGCTGTGAGCTGTGTGAGGCCACGACACTCTACTGAGGGCCATAAAGTGAGACTCTGTCTCTACAAAAAAAAAAAAAGTGCTAAGATTTTAGGGGTGGTGCCTGTGGCTCACAGAGTAGGGCGCCGATCCCATATGCCGGAGGTGGTGGGTTCAAACCTAGCCCCAGGCAAAAACCAAAAAAAAAAAAAAAAGAAGTGCTAAGATTTTAGGGGTGGTGCCTGCGGCTCACGGAGTAGGGCGCCGATCCCATATGCCGGAGGTGGTGGGTTCAAACCTAGCCCTAGCCAAAAACCAAAAAAAAAAAAAAAAGTGCTAAGATTTTAATGTTATTAACTGTAGTCACTATGTTGTGCAATAGATCCTAGAACACCCTTATTTTAAACTGTTTATCTTTCTTTTTAGAAACTGCCCATCCCTCAATGAGCAGTCGATCAAATTGTGGTAGCTGGCACTCCATATCCATGGGTTCCACATCCGTGGATTCAACCAATGACAGATAGTGGAATTTTTTCTGAATATTTTCTAACTCCTAGAAAGCAAAACTTGAGTTTGCCATGCACCATGTATTATGGTGAATCTGCAAGAAGTTTTTCAGCTGGGCGCGGTGGCTCATGCCTGTAATCCTAGCACTCTAGGAGGCCAAGGTGGGTGGATTGCCTGAGCTCATGAATTCAAGACCAGCATGAGCAAGAGCAAAAAATAGCTGGGCATTGTGGTGGGCGCCTGTAGTCCCAGCTACTTGGCAGAATGAGGCAAGAGAATTGCTTGAACCCAAGAGTTTGAGGTTGCTGTGAGCTTTTGCACCACAGCACTCTATCAAGGGTGACAAAGTGTCTATAGTCCCAGATACTAGAGAAGCTAGTATCTTGATAGAGTGTTGTGCTATCGAAAACAGCAACAAAAAAACAAGAATGAAGTTTTTCATAGGCATGGTGTTACTTAATATAAGGAATCTAGAGATGACTTAATACTTAAAGTGTATTGGAGGATTTATGTAGGTTTTATGCAAATATGCCATTTTATATAAAGGACTTCAGCATATTTGGATTTTGGTATCCTAGGGGGACTGGAACCAGTCCCTTATGGATACAGAGGGATGGCTGTACATACCTTACACCTGGGCCGGGCACAGTGGCTCATGCCTGTCGTCCCAGCACTTGGGAGGCTGAGGCAGATGGATTGCTTGAGCTTACAAGTTTGAGACCAGCCTGAGCAAGAGTGAGACCCTGTCTCTAAAAAAATAGCTGGGTATTATGGCAGGCGCCTGTAATCCCAGCTACTTGGGAGGCTAAGGCAAGAGGATCGCTTGAACCCAAGAGTTTGCTGTTGCTGTCGGCTCTGACGCCACAGCACTCTACTGAGGTGACCAAGTGAAACTCTGTCTCAAAAAAAAAAATATCATACACCTGTGTAAACGCGTGAATCCACATCAAGGATATTTTTCCGGGAGTTGATTAGCTGGATCAGAACTTTAGAATTGGCACATCCACTACAAACTCAGTAGGTCTTTTTATAGGGACTGCATTAAATTTACAGAAAACTGGAATATTGACAACACTTCCTTTTTTTTTTTTTTTCTTTTTTGAGACAGCCGCCTCAAGATGTCACCCTGGGTAGAGTACTGTGACATCACAGCTCACAGCAACCTCAAACTCCTGGGCTCAAGCGAGTCTCCTGCCTCCGCCTCCCAAGTAGCTGGGACCGCAGGTGCTCACCACAACGCCTGGCTATTTTTTTGGTTGCAGCCGTCAGTGTTGTTTGATGCGCCCAGGCTACATTCGAACCCGCCAGCTCAGGTGTATGTGGCTGGCGCCTTAGCTGCTTGAGCCACAGGCGCTGAGCCTTTTTTTTTTTTTTAAGAGACACAGTCTGACTCTGTTGCCCAGGCTGGAGTGTAGTGGTATCATCATAGCTCTCTATAACCTCCAACTCCTAGGCTCAAACGATGCTCCTGTCTTAGCTTCTCTAGTATCTGGGACTATAGATGTGCACTTCCATGCCCAGCTAATTTTTCTATTTTTTGTATAGACAGGGTCTCACTCTTGCTAAGGCTGCTCCTGAACGCCTGGCCTCTAGCAATCCTCTCGCTTCCAGTGCTAGGGTTACAGGGGTTGAGTCACTGTGCCGGTCAACAAGCATTCCTTTCTGAGAACAGAGTTGGTTGGTCCTTCTGTTTATTCAGGTAGCCTCTTTTGTCCCCCATAGCATTTTCAAATTTTCATCCAGATCTTTTTTTTTTTTTTTTTAGACAGAATCTCTCTTTGTCACCCTTGGTAGAATGCTGTGGCATCGTAGTTCACACCAACCTCAAACTCTTGGGTTCAAGCGATCCTCTTGCCTCAGTTTTTTATTTTTAGAAGAGACAGGGTCTCACTCTTGCTCAGGGAGAACCCACCTCCACCTCGGCCTCCAAGAGTGTTGTTAGGATTACAGGCGTGAGCCACCGCTTCTGTCCTTATCCAGATCTTTTGGATTTCAGAACTTGATCCTTAGGTGTTCAGTTTATTTGTTACTAATATAAATGAAATGTTTTTCCAAACTTCTGAACAGTAGTCTTTACCTATAGAAGGATGATTGACTTGTACTCACTGATTTTGTATGTTGTGTATTTTTTTAACCATTTTAAAGTGCCAATTCCATTGCATTAAATACATTGACATTGTTGCACAACCAACCATCCCTGATATCTATTTCTAGAATTTTTTTGTCATCCCAAACAGAAAATGTACCCTTTAAACACTGATTCCTGGCTGTCATAGTGGCTCATGCTTGTAATCTTAGTACTTGGGGGACTGAGGCGAGTGGATTGCCTGAGATCAAAGGTTCGAGACCAGCTTGAGCCAGAGTTAGGCTGAGGCAAGAGAATCGCTTGAGCCCAAGAGTCTGAGGTTGCTGTGAGCTATGACACCATGGCACTCTACTGAGGATGACAAAGTGAGACTCGTCTCAAAAAACAAAAAACAAACAAAAAAAAACCAATTCCCCATTCCTCCTCCCCTAGCTCCTGGTAACCTCTGTTCTGCTCTCTGTCTCTGTGGAGTTGGCTGATCTAGGTAGCTCATGTGAGTGGAATCATAGGATACTTGGCCTTTTGTGTCAGCTTGTTTCACTTAGTATGTTTTCAAGGTTTGTCCATGTTACACCATGTATCACAATTTCATTCCTTCTTAGTCTCATACTCCATGGTACATAGGTAATCATCAAATACACCGTGTTTATCCATTTATCCTCCATGGGCACTTGGTTGCTATTGTGAATCATGCTGCTGTGCCCATAGCTGTCCAAGAGTTTCAATTCTTATGTTTCAATTCTTATGGGCATAAACCAGAAGTGGAATTGCTGGGTCATATAGTAATTCTATTTTTAATGTTTTGAGGAACTGCCATGGGCAGGTTGTTTTATAGTGAAACTAACATGCAAGACAGCATTGCAGAGCCCATTTGGGGGGGTCTCGCAGGTCCCCATCTACTTCCCCAGACACAACCACAATGAGGACATTACCATGTCTCCTTTCTGTCTCCGTTTTGTGACTGTTACCACATCTGTATATCCATCAATTTAGTATTTCCTATTTCTTTAAAACATTAGGTAGAACTGGGAGCGGTGGCACGTGCCTGTTGGTCCCAGCTACTCAGAAGGCTGAGGCAAGATCATTTCAGCCCAGGAGTTCGAGTCCAGCCTGGGGAACATAGCAAGACTCCTGTCACTAAAAGAAAATTACACAAATGATATTCTGCTGTGCATATCTCTTTGCCATCTGGTTCTCTCCCTCAACTATGTTTGGAACCTTTAAAGAAATATAGAAAAGTGGGTGGTGTTTGTGGCTCAGCGAGTAGGGTGCCAGCCCCATGCACCAAGGGTGGCGAGTTCAAACCCAGCCCCGGCCAAACTGCAACAACAACAACAACAAAAGTCAACAAATAAGGAGAGGAATGAAAATAAATTGAATTACATAAAAAAAAAATATATAGAAAAGTACAAATCCCACAGCAACCAAAATGAATAGTCAGCACTTGTCTCCACTTTTCTTTCTTTTTAAGAGATGGTTTCACTTTGTTGCCCTCAGTAGAGTGCTATGGCATCACAGCTCACAGCAACCTCCAGCTCTTGGGTTTAGGCTATTCTCTTGCCTCAGCCTCCTGAGTAGCTGGGACTACAGGCGCCCACCATAATGCCTGGCCATTTTCTTGCTTTAGTTTGGTCTGGGCCAGGTTTGAACTGAGCCACCACCCAAGTGAGGTGCCACCCTCACTCCTTTTTAATAAATCAAGACAGAGTCTCACTCTTTCACCCTGGGTAGAGTGCTATGGCATCATAGCTCACAGCAACCTCAAACTCCTGGGCTCAAGTGATTCTCTTGCCTCAGCCTCCAAAGTAGCCGGGACCACAGGCGCCTGCCATAATGCCTAGCTAGTTTTGTTTGTTCTTTTTGTATTTTTATTCATTTATTTATTTATTTTTTATTTTTTTAGAGACAGAGTCTTACTATGTTCCCCTCAGTAGAGTGCAATGGCATCACAGCTCACAGCAACCTCAAACTCCTGAGCTTAGGCGATTCTCTTGCCTTAGCCTCCTGAGTAGCTGGGACTATAGTACAGGTGCCTCCACAACACCCGGCTATTTTTTGTTGTTGCAGTTTGGCTGGGGCCAGGTTTGAACCCGCCACCCTTGGTATATGGGGCCAGCGCCCTACTCACTGAGCCACAGGCACCGCCCTCTTCTTGTATTTTTAAAGACGGGGTCTTGCTCAGGCTGGTCTTGAACTTCTGAGCTCAGGTGATCCACTTGCCTTAGCCTCCCAGAGTGGTAGATTATAGGTGTGAGCCATCGTACCTGGCCCCATACTTATCTGCTTTATCCTTGCTCCCATGCAGCCATCTCTGATCACCAAGAGAAAACTTACAGAAACTGTTGATTGAAAAATAAACTCTAGGGCAGCACCTGTGGCTCAGTAGGTAGGGTGCCGGTCCCATATACTGAAGCCTGGCCTTGGCCAAACTGCAACAAAAAAATAGCTGGGCCTTGTGGCAGGCGCCTGTGGTCCCAGCTACTCAGCAGGCTGAGGCAAGAGAATCGCCTAAGCCCAGAAGTTGGAGGTAGCTGTGACGCCACGGCACTCTACCAAGGGCCATAAAGTGAGACTCTGTCTCAAAAAAAAAAAAAAAAGAAAGAAAAATAAATTCATCCTAGTCCCAGTTCTGAGCCTGGTCAGGTAGCAATAGGACAGATGGGTACTCTCTCTCTTACCTCACAAAAGAAACAGGCAAATACCACAAATGAATGAAATGATTTTAGAGAGTGAAAAATGCTATAAATATAGCTGGGCGTTGTGGCGGGCGCCTGTAGTCCCAGCTACTCGGGAGGCTGAGGCAAGAGAATTGCTTAAGCCCAGGAACTAGAGGTTGCTGTGAGCTGTGTGAGGTCACGGCACTCTACTGAGGGCCATAAAGTGAGACTCTGTCTCTACAAAAAAAGAAAAAAAAAAAAAAAAAAAGAAAAATGCTACAAATAATAAAAATAAAACAGAATTGGAGGTTTGGTGCCTGTAGCTCAGTGGTTAGGGCGCTGGCCACATTCACCAAGGCTGGCAGTTCGAGCCTGGCCTGGGCTTGCTAAAAACAATGACAGCAACAACAACAAAATAGCTGGGCGTTGTGTTAGGCGCCTGTAGTCCCAGCTACTTGGGAGGCTGAAGCAAGAGAGTCGCTTAAGCCTAAGAGTTTAAGATTGCTGTGACAGCAACAGCACTCTACTGAAGGCGACATAGACTCTTATCTCAAAAAAAAAAAAAAAAAAAAAAAGCCAGAATTGGAATGGAGTGTCTCTGAATCTTGTTCTCCAGATTTTATTACTAAAGTGCACAGATTTTATGTGTGCAGCGGGATTATTTTTGACATGTATTTATCAATGTCTTCATTTACCAGGTCAAAACAGAAAATTCCCATCACCTTCTCAAACCAGTCTTCTCCCTACCCCACAGAGCATCAGAGTTCAGATTTCTGTTGCTGTAGATGAGTTGTGCCTATATGAGTATTTCACACAAAAGGACCCATTGTGTATCGGGTCATGGATCCACATCATTGTGTATATCAGGATGTTGTTTGCTATTGCATTGCTGAGATGGACCACAGCTTATCTTTCTTTACACAATTGTTTGCTGGTGGATGTTTGAATTGTGTTATGGGCTAAATTGTGCATCCCCCAAATTCATATGTTGTGAATGCTAATGCTAATTCTAATGCTTTAGGCCAGTGGTTCTCAACCTTCCTAATGCTGTGGCCCTCTAATACAGTCTATGTGGGTTGCAACCCACAGGTTGAGAACCACTACTCTAGGACCTCAGAATGTGGCTTCATTACTAGACAGGACCTTTAAAGAGGTAACTAAGTTAAAATGAGGTCATTAGGGTGGGCCCTAATCCAATCTGATTTCTTTATAAAAAGAGGTGACTAGGACACAGATGTACTTAGAGGAGAAGGCCACATGAAGACATAGGGAGAAGATGCCCCAGGTTCAGAAGAAACCAATCCACCCTGCTGACACCTTGATCTTGGACTTCCAGCCTTCAGAACTGTGTGAAAATAAATTTTTGTTGTTTAAGCCATCCACTGTGTAGTATTTAATTGTGGCATTTTGAGCAAATTATATAAGTTGTTTCCAGTTTGAGGATGTTGTAAATAAAGCTGCTGTGAATAGTAGCGTACTTTTTTTTTTTTTTTTTGAATGCAGGGTCTACCTCTGTCACCCAGGCTGGAGTGCAGTGGTGTCATCATAGTTGACTGCAGCCTTGAACTCCTGAACTCAAGTGATCTTCCTGCCTCAGCCTCCCAAGTAGGTGGCACTACAGGTGCACACCATCGTGCCTGGCTAATTTTTCTATTTTTTGTAGAGATCGGTCTCTCTGTGTTGCCTAAGCTTGTTTCAAACTCCTGGCTACAAGCAATCCTCCTGCCTTAACATCCAAAAGTGGTGGGATGACAGGTGTGAGCCACTGCATCCAGCCCAATACCATCTAGATGACTTAATGTACTTAAATATGTATTTCCTTAGGTCAGTCCTAAGGTAACTGAAGTTAGTGGATACACAAAAGAGATAAAAAATACATTTATATGTTACATCTCACATATATCACAAATACATTTTTTTTTAAATAACACATTTTTTATTATAATACACTCATACTAAAAAAGATAAATCTTATTGGAGGAGGGTCTTTTTTTTGTTGTTGTTTTATTGTTGGGGATTCATTGAGGGTACAATAAACCAGGTTACACTGATTGCATTTGTTAGGCAAAGTCCCTCTTGCAATCATGCCTTGCCCCCAAAAGGTATGGCACACACCATGGCCCCACCCCACCCCCTCCTTCCCTCTCTGCTCTTCCTTTAGGAGGTTTTTTTTTCTTTTTCTTTTTTTTTTTTTTTTTTTTTGAGACAGAGTCTCATTATGTCTCCCTGGGTAGAGTGTCATGGTGTCCCAGCTCACAGCAACTTCAAGGTCTTGGGATTAAGCGATTCTCTTGCCTCAGCCTCCCAAGTACCTGGGACACAACGCCCAGCTATTTTTTGGTTGCAGTTGTCATTGTTTGGCAGGCCTGGGCTGGGTTCGAACCTGCCAGCTCCGGTGTATGTGGCTGGCACCCTAGCCACTGAGCTATAGCTGCCCAGCCTGGAGGAGGGTCTTTAATCAGAAATACGTCCTATTGCAGTTAGATGTTACCTAGAAAATTAGTTTCCCTTTCTAGGCCTGACATTTCTCATCTAAACATTTTAGAAGAGTGAATGAGATAATCTCTTAATTTCTGTAATTCATGTACACACAATTGACACATGATAATTTAAGTAGAGAGTAAGCCTATACTTTCTGGCTCCATGATGGTAGGCTTGGCCATGTGATTTGCTAAAAGTAAAAAATTATGCATGTATCTTCTGAGAGAGGTCTGCAGTTTCTATCATCTCTTCTCCCTCTTCCAAAAGAATGGCAAAGTCCCCTATAAGGGTTGTTCCTTTAGCTTGGAATGAAGATGAAATGAATGAATCCTGGAATGAAGATGATGTGGAACAGTGCTACAGCCAGTCAACAGCTGACTGTTTCCTGCTGGAAACACACTTTTGTTCTTTCTACTACAGCATAACCTAATAAAAGCTAATTAAAATTTAATAGAAAACTGATAATGTGAAAAAATAATGAAATGGAAATAAGCTGAAAAAAACTTTAAAAAATAATAGTATTTAGGGGTGGTGCCTGTGGCTCAAGGAGTATACCAGGGGTGGCGGGTTCAAGCCTGGCCCTGGCCAAAACTGCAAAAAAATTTTTAAGGTATTGACTTAATGTGTACATAGAAGTTGCCTTGTGATTTCTGGCTTGAATCATTGAATCATATTCTAAGTAAGAATCAACATTTCGGCTTGGTGCCTGTAGCTCAGCCACATACACCAGAGCTGGTGGGGTTGAATCCAGCTGGGGTCTGCCAAACAATAACAACTACAACCAAAAAATAGCCGGGTGTTGTGGTGGGCACCTGTAGTCCCTGCTACTTGGGAAGCTGAGGCAAGAGAACCACTTAAGAGGTTGCTATAAGCTGTGACACCATGGCACTCTACCCAGGGCGACATAATGAGACTCTTGTCTCAAAAAAAAAAAAATAGATATTCCAAGATAATATTTCAACCATTAAATAAAGGATAATCCTTAGCAATCCAGGTTTCCAAGTATGATCCAAAGGTAAGGCTTCTCATGAAGAAATGTGACATAACCTCAATTTCTTAGCTGTTAATCTGTTACCGTCATTTGTAAGACTAGCTAGAGAAGTTTTAGAGTATGTGACCCTCCCGATGCTTCATTGGTGATAAAAGAACATAGCTTTGCTGTTCTCTTTGCTGCCCTTAGGAAAACCTGCATGTAAATTCTTTCTGTCTGTAACAATGACTTATTCCCATCAGCTTATATCTTTAACTTCATCTGTGCCCCCTTTGCAGCTGTTTGACTGTTCTTTGCACCTTTCTGTTGTTTACTTGTCTCTCTTGTCTTGGAATCAATATTGTCTTTCACAGGTTTTTGAGTGGTGGCTATACGAAACTTTGGGATTTCCAGTTTTTCATACTCATGATCTGACCAATGACTGTGTCTTAGGCAAATTTTCTTCTCACACTAAGGACACACAGCTGCCACAGGTTTTCTTTCCGCACAGTCCTTGAATGAGCATGGGTAAGATTTATATTTATCTGTCTTCAGACTCTCATTGATTACTGTTACATCAAGACAACCATGAGATTCCTTGTTTCTGTGTTTAAGGCAAAATATTCCCGAACAACCATCAGAAATAAATGGAAGAAAATCCATTGCACTGTGTGGAGTCAAAGCGGGCCTGGGATGGTGACTCTTGAATCTCCTCACTGCCCGCGGTGTGTCACCTGGCAGAGCTTCCCGACATCCAACTCTGCCATCTCCAGTGCCTCACAAATAATGTTAATATATAAAATTTGTGGCTCAGCGCCTGTGGCTGAAGCGGCTAAGGTGCCAGCCATATACACCTGAGCTGGCGGATTTGAATCCAGCCTGGGCCCACCAAACAACAATGACGGGTGTTGGGGCGGACGCCTGTAGTCCCAGCTACTTGGGAGGCTGAGGCAGGAGAATCACTTGAGCCCAGGAGTTGGAGGTTGCTGTGAGCTATGATGCCACAGCACTCTACCTAAGGTGACAGCTTGAGGCTCTCACACCTCACAGCAACCTCCAGCTCTTGGATTTAGGCAATTCTCTTGCCTCAGCCTCCCCAGTAGCTGGGACAACAGGCCCCTGCCACAACGCCTGGCTATTTTTTTTCCCTGTAGTTTTTGAACCTGCCACCTCTGGCATATGGGGCTAGCACCCTACCCCTTTGAGCCACAGGCACCGCCCCATCCCGGCTATTTTTTTTTTGCAGTTTGGCCGGGTCGGGCCTGAACCCCCCCCCTTTTTTTTGTTTTGGTGACAGTCTCACTATGTTGCCCTCGGTAGAGTGGGTAGAGTGCTGTCGTGTGACAGCTCACAGCAACCTCAAACTCTCGGGCTTAAGCAATTCTCTTGCCTCAGCCTCCCAAGTAGGTGAGACTACAGTACAGGCGCCCGCCACAACGCCTGGCTAAACTTTATATAATATCAATTCCTAAAATATATGCCCTTTTACATCTTGCTTCCTCCTCTTACCCTTGAGAATTCTTTTTTTTTAACATGAGCACAAATGGATCTACCTCCTTAAATATCTACTACACAGCGTTTTGTAGTTATGGCGTAGCACGCCTAATCTATTTAACCAGTGTCTATGGATGGGCACATAGGTGTTTCCAGTTTCTGCAGTCATGAACAATACTGCACAGACATCTTAATTCTTAAATCTGTGCATACATTTACAAGTTTACTCACATGTTTAATTATTAACAGGCATTAAGGAAAATTCATACATGCATTTTAAGTTTTAGCAGGCCTCAAGTTTCCATCCAAAAAGCTTAGGCCGGGTGCAGTGGCTCACGCCTGTAATCCTAGCATTCAGGGGGGGACTGTCTGAGCTCAGGATTTCGAGACCAGCCTGAGCAAGAGTAAGACTCTGTCTCTTAAAACAAATATCTGGGTGTTGTCTGTCTTTTTTTTTTTTTTTTTGTGGTTTTTGGCCGGGGCTGGGTTTGAACCCGCCACCTCCGGCATATGGGACCAGCGCCCTACTCCTTGAGCCACAGGTGCTGCCCATGGGTGTTGTCTGTCTTTAAGGAAAAAAAAGGAAAGAAAATCTAATTTCAACTAAATTTAAACTGGGTCACCACTCAGAACACTTTGGAGACCTCACACCCCTCAGCCGAAAGGATAAAGAGCCAAAACTCTTTAGTCAGTTTAGAAAGTCCTTTATAATCTGGTTCCCACTTTCCCAAAATGCCTATTAATCGTGCATATACTACATGCACAGTGTAGGCATCATGTCTGCTTTCTGTAGCTGACATTCTAAAAGCAGTTTTTCTCTACTTTTTTTTTTTCATTATCACCTTTGCCCTAAGGAAAAAAACGGAATTATTTTAAAGTGAATTTAAATCAATTAATTTCAGGCCAGGCGCAGTGGCTCACGCCTATAATCCTAGCACTCTGAGAGGCTGAGGTGGGTGGACTGCCTGAGCTCACAGTTTCAAGACCTGCCTGAGCAAGAGCAAGACCTGGTCTCTAAAAATAGCCAGGGCGTCGTGGCAGGCACATGTAGTCCCAGCTACTCCGGAGACTGAGACAAGAGAATCGCTTGAGCCCAAGAGTTTCAGGTTGCTGTGAGCTGTGACGCCATGGTACTCTAAAAAAAACAATTAATTTCAACTAAATTACATTTAATTCCTCCCTAAAGGTAGAAATTAAATACTTAGGAATAAGTGTTTGTCTGATAGGACTGGCTTTGGAGGGTCACAAATTAAGGTTTCCCCCCCACCACAACCAGTTTTCATGCCCTGGAGAGTCATACATGAATACATGTTATTACCTGAAGGAGCAGAATAAAAAAAAAGCAAACGCACGAAATTATACTAGAGAGCCAAGAATGCTACAGAGGGGAGGAGGGAGGATAGCTGAGGGGGGTCATTTAAGATCTTGATCATCCAAATCAAGAAAGAAGATAAGATCGGGGAGGGGCTCCTGTTATCCTAGCACTGGGAACCAAGGTGGGTGGATTGCCCGAGCTCAGGAATTTGAGACCAGTCTGAGTAAAAGTGAGACTCCCTCTCCACTAAAAATAAAAAAACTAGCCCCGCATTGTGGGTCAGTGCCTGTAGTCCCAGCTATTCAGGAGGCTGAGGCGGGAGGATCTCTTGAGCCCAGGAGTTTGAGGTTGTTGTGATCTATGATACCATGGCACTCTACCCAGGGCGACTAAGTGAGACTTTGTCCCCCACACCCAAAAAAAAGACAAGGAACAGCCTAGGCGAAGTGTTGTTTTGTTCCTTCTGGCCCTTGGTTCCTTCAGTTGCAAAATGAGAGTGCTTATCTCTTCCTCACAATGTTTGATATACAGTAAGTGCGCCGCAAGTATCCATATCTTCCCTTCCAGGTTAAGTCAGAACCATATGTGCCTTCGCCTCCACCCGCAAGAAGGAGCTGTGGGCATCACGGATAGACCGCTCTAGGCATCGTCAGCGGCACCGGAAGTCTCGTTTTACTCCACTTCCGCTCTCTGGCCTGGGACAGAGCTGCGTGGGGAAGACTTTCTGAAATGCCGACGGGAGACTTTGAGTGAGTTGGGAGTGGTAGAGGGGCGCCTGGAAGGCAGTTGCGGGGTCTTGGTGGAGTGTTACGGAGCCTGGGTGTGCTCCGGGCGCTGGGGCCGGGCCTCGCCGACCCATCCCTTACCTCCTGCAAACTTATCCCCGCAGTTCGAAGCCAAGTTGGGCCGACCAGGTGGAAGAGGAGGGAGAGGACGGTGAGTGTCTCCTGGCGCTCCAGGTCACCGCGGCCCGTCCCCAGCCTAGCCACGCACTGCCGCCTGCTTCGACCCCCAAGCTGGCACCGCTGTCTGATTCCATATTCCCCCTCGGCGGCCAACCCTAGCCGCAGCCCCGCGTCATCCTCCTCGGGACCAGCCTGTTGCCTTCTGCAGATGTTCACTGGCCAGTCCCTCTTCTTCAGCGCCACTGGCCAGGTTCTCTCAGCTGCTCCCCTCCTCCTCCCCAAGGACTCTGGACCAGCCTCTCCTGCCTTTGTACTAGCGCCCGGCCGGCTTTTTGGGTTGCCCCCCCACTTTTGTGCCGGCGATTCCCTGTCCTTGCCACTCTGAGTCCCCACAGCGCACTGTCCCGGCCTCTGTCCTTTGTCTTACCTTCCTCAGCTTTTTGTGTGGGTGTCATCCTTTCATCTCAGCTCCTAAATCTGACCCCTCCTCCCCACACTCTCCCAGACAAATGTGTCACCAGTGAGCTCCTCAAGGGGCTCCCTCTGGCCACCGGAGACACCAGCCCAGAGCCTGAGCTACTGCCAGGAGGTGAGTGATGACTTCCATTCCGTCCTAGGACTGCCTCTCACCCCAGCCCTGTCCTGCCTGGTCTCTGACACTCAGGGCTCACTTCCTCTTGCCTTTTTCCCTCTCCCAGCTCCACTACCACCTCCCAAGGAGGTCATCAATGGCAACGTAAAGACAGTGACCGAGTACAAGATAGATGATGATGGCAAGAAGTTCAAGGTGGGAGGGGAAAGGCGGGGGAGTAGGGACCCTTGTTCTTAGGAGCATGGTTGGTAAGGTCCTAAGAGCATGGAGGTGTAGGAGGTCCTAACAACTCCCCTTCTGTCCCCAGATTGTCCGCACCTTCAGGATTGAGACCCGGAAGGCCTCAAAGGCAGTTGCAAGGAGGAAGGTGAGCCTCTCCTAACCCCAGAGCTGACCCAGGGGACTTGGGAATCCTTGGTCAGAGGTGGGTTTTAACTGTTGGTACCTGTTTTGTTGAAGTAAAATGGAGGCCTGGGTGAAAAATCCAGGGCACAGGAGTAGGTGGAGTTAGATTCCTCTTGACCTTTCAGTCTGGAGGAAAAGAGCCAATCTATCCCTTGAGGTGGTCATAGCCTGTTTATCCAGGGCTGAGTGCTTCTGGAAGAAATGATAGCAGCCAATACATTTACGCACTCTTCTATGCACTTTGCTCCACACAACAGGCACCTGGACGGAAGTGTTTCCTCATTTGTTTGATTTCCATAGAAGCCCAGAGAAATGGGAAACATCTGTGGTCTTAAGGGAGGAAGCTGAGGTTTGGGTGGTTTTGCTTCAGGGTGAATTCTGCACATCCCTGGGTATCACTCCCTTTTGGGGGCTAGTCCCACCAGTCTTCAGGGGTGCCTCTGTCTTCCCACAGCCCCGGCCAGCCTTCAAGCTGCCCCTGCATTCTAGGGTTGTCTCCAGTAACACTGTTACTGTTCTGGGGGTGTTTGGGGGAAGACAAGAAATGGGGCTCAAAGCCAAGACACTTTGCTGTTGTGAGTGCCTCAGTGTGGGGCCCTGACCATCCCTCCTCCCTCCCGGAGCACAGAACTGGAAGAAGTTTGGGAACTCAGAGTTTGACCCCCCAGGGCCCAATGTGGCCACCACTACCGTTAGTGATGATGTCTCTATGACATTCATAACCAGCAAAGAGGTAAGTTGGGCAGCAAGCTGAAGAGCTGGGGGGATGGTGCGGCAGTTGCCTTTGAGTTGCTCACACCTGCCCCTGCCAGGACCTGAACTGCCAGGAGGAGGAGGACCCAATGAACAAGCTCAAGGGCCAGAAGATAGTGTCCTGCCGCATCTGCAAAGGGGACCACTGGACCACCCGCTGCCCCTACAAGGACACGCTGGGGCCCATGCAGAAGGAGCTGGCGGAGCAGCTGGGCCTGTCCACTGGCGAGAAAGAGAAGCTGCCAGGAGGTGTGGGGCTAGATTACCTGCTGACAGCGTGGATACTGTCACCAGTATCTGTGGCTGTCACCCCCCTACGCAACAGTGTTGGCCTGTTAGGCTGTGGCATAATCGTGGTTTGATGGTGTCTGGCAGATCCTTTTGTGCGTGTGACTAAGCCTTGTGTGTTTGGGGGATGGTTGTCCCTTGTACATGTGCAACTGGCCTGCTGTGATTGTGCTGGTGACTTTATTGACTGTCCTGGGTGTGCTCAGTTTACCCCAGGGTTCTGAATCTCCCCACCCATGTGTGCTCACATGCATGTGCTTGTCTGTGCAGTTCACACCTGACTGTTCAGCTGCATCCTTCAGCATGACCTGCTGGTGGCGAGTGTAGTCTAGATAACTCTGCTCCTGTGACTTGCACATGAGGTGCACGTGTCACCTGCCCACTCATGGGGGATCTGGGGACTATCTCTACTGTGTGTCTTATTCCTGCTGTCCCCTTGTGTTGTGAGGCTGGCCTTCTGCCTCTCAGCCCCCTGGGGTGGAGAGCTGTGGGCACCTGAGACTGTATCCACCCCTGTGGTTTCTGTCCCTGCTAGTGTTCCCTGCAGGGCTAAGTGGTGTCAGTTCCCGGGACATGACCTTGGTGTCACTGTGTTCACTGAGGCCTCAAGCCCCTGGACACACGCAGCTTTACATGGTGCCCAGGTCAGGGCTGGAGCTGCCAGTGTCCTGGCTGAACGTGACTGTGCTTTGGTCCTCAGAGCTGGAGCCTGTGCAGGCGGCTCAGAACAAGACAGGGAAATATGTGCCACCAAGCCTGCGGGATGGGGCCAGTCGCCGTGGGGAGTCCATGCAGCCTAACCGTAGAGGTGAGGGCTCCTGGTGCTGGGCGGGCACTTCCCAGGACCCTGTCGTCAATCCTGGAGAGTGTGTACATGTGGGGAATGAGCATGTCCTCCCCCTCACAGCCACCTTGTCTTGCCCACACAGCTGATGACAATGCTACCATCCGTGTCACAAACCTGTCAGAGGACACACGTGAGACTGACCTACAGGAGCTCTTCCGGCCCTTTGGCTCCATCTCCCGCATCTACCTGGCTAAGGACAAGACCACTGGCCAGTCCAAGGTTGGGGGTTGGTCACAGTGGAAGGAGTGGGGATCATCTGTTCTGGCTCCCAATCCCCTAATCCTGTCTCGTCTATCCTCAGGGCTTTGCCTTCATAAGCTTCCACCGCCGTGAGGATGCCGCACGCGCCATTGCTGGAGTATCTGGCTTTGGCTACGATCATCTCATCCTCAATGTTGAGTGGGCCAAGTAAGACCCCTGCCCCAACCCTATTCCCCTTTCTCAGCACCACAGCTAAGACTTAGTATGCCTGTGGCCTCTACCCCAATGGCAGCAGTCACCCATGCTCTTCAGAGGTGACAGTCTCTTCCTTTGCCAAACCTTCAGAGGGCAGATAGGCAGGAGGCAACAGCTGCCAAGCCTAAGGCCCACCACTGCCCTGGATCCATGTGCCCTCTTTCACAACCCCTGCTTGAGTATCAGGGGTCTTGGGGTGCCCTTCTTGGAAGGCTCTCTTGAAGCCCTCACTACCTCCTCTCTCCCTAGGCCATCTACCAACTGAGCCAGCTGCCAGCTGCCAGCACAGCACTTGGCCCTGGACCCTTGGCAAAAGGAGGCACCCCCTGATGGGGGCTCCAGCTCCAAGAACAATAAAAAGGCTCAAGATGCACTACCAGTGTCCTGTTTATTGTTGCATCTCACTGCCCTGTGTAGCCGTGGGGGGCCCTGGGGAAGCATGAGTTCCCTGATGGAGGCCACAGGCTGAAGTGGCAGATGGAACCTGTTGGCACATTGGGGCTGGGGGCCTTCAATGCTCTGGGCTCTCATGTGGCACTTTGTGGCTCTACACCTTGCAGTGAGGAAAAGGCTTGAAACAAGCTACTTAATGGGCTCTGCCCAGAAGACTCGGGGATTAAGGTCTTGGGGGTGCCTGTGACATCAAGGGACGGGGATTGCCCAACACTTTTGGTGTCTTCTGGGTTCTGGCCCTCACCAAAACTGGGATGGTGTTGGCGGCAGCAGCATCCCAGGCGGGGCACCGCCACTATGTATAGGAGTGGGTGTATGCAGAAGGCCAAGGGCATTAGGCCCCACATCACTTGGTAGTCCAGGTAGGGCCCCAGCTCCAGGGCTGCCTCAGCCTGGGCCTTATCTGTAAAGCCTGGACAGTGGGCACTCCAGCTCCGCCGGCAGTTGTGTGACATGGTAGGGCACATAGGCACTGGTGTATAGGGCAATGCCACTCCCCCCCAGCAGCACCACCTGCAGCTTCTCTGCCAGTCATGCCAGAGCTGCACAGCACAGCCAACCTGAGGGTGCTGTAGGCCACCAGGCCAGGTGACTGCCCAGTCCTGCCAATGCCAGTGTTTGGGTGGGTGCAGGTAGGCAGCTTGTGGGAGCAGTGTTAGGGCACACAGCAGGTCACTGCCTGCCAGCTGAGCTGAGAAGACCACAGCTGGGTGCCACAGGCGCTGCTGCTGCATGCTAAAGCAGTACAGGGCCAGGCCGATGGCAACTACAGCCACCACAAACTCGACCACCAGCATGGGCCACAGGAAGTCTCCCCGGAACCTACTGAGGACAGTCAGCAGCCACGGAGAAGTTGGCCAGGCAGGGCTGGGCACCTGTGGGTAGAGGGCGTGGCTGCTGAGCCCTGACCTCTGGGAGAATAGCCCATGTCTGCTGAGACACATGTCTGTCCTTGGACTTGAGCCCTTTGTATGCTGTTGCACATCGAGTTCTTTCCTCTCCCCAGAAGAGGTTGAGATCCAGGGCTTTCAGCTGACAAGTTATGGGGCTCTCCTAGGGTCCCTCATCCCAATAAGCAGCTGGTGCAAACCAGGAGATCCCAGGCCTCAGTGCACGTGGAATGCAGCAGTGCCCACCTTGAGCCACGGGGCTGGGAGGAGTCCCCAAGCCCTCTATGACCCTCCTTGAAATCCAACCCATCAGAAAGTACTGCCCACTCCACATCTCAGGTCCACCTGGGTTCAGTCCCACATCTACCTGGACCAGCCCAATCACCTGGCCCTGAATCTGGCTCCTGCTGTTTGCGCTCCCCATAGTCACCAGATGATGCTGATGAGTTCCTGAGTGGGTCCTGCCCCTCCACTCCCAGGTGCTTAGAATCATCCAACAAGGCCCCACAGTCCCTATTCCACATGCTTCCTGACTAACTTCCTGCCACCAACCCACCCCAGCCTGAGTCTGGGCAGATATCCTGAAGGCTCTCTTCCCACCGCCCCGATTTCTGGGGCCATCCCAACCAACCTGACATTGACTGCACACCCCTCAGGCCTGCTTCCTTGTAAAATCTTCCTCTAAACCTGTCAGCTCCACCTGACACCCCCCACTCCCAAACATGCCCTTTAGGAGAAGAGCCCCTGACAAGCATGAGGGGAGGCCCTTCCCCCACTAGGACCGCCACGCAGGAAGTCTCACATAGACCTGAATTTTAAGACCCCACCCACCAAAAAAAAAAAAAAAACTTCCTGAAAACCAGTGGCTCCACTGCCACCCCTCAAGCCCTGTATGCATCCCTGGTCCAATCAACACATTTGCCTGCTCCTTACCCAAGATGGTGATCACCATGGTCCCTGTACACACCTAGCCTCTGGATCTGCAGCCCACACTGGGTCCAGGCTCCTCCCTGAGTTGAGAATAGGATGCTGGCCCCTCCCTGGCCCAGCCTATGGTTTCAATCTCAGTCGGCAGAGTGTTCCACCTGGCCACTTCCTTCCTCCTCCTAAGCAGACATGTCACAGGGCCCTTACTGGGGACCCCCAGAGCATAGCCAGCCCTGCCTGCTGCCCTCCTCACTGAAATTGCTCCCCTGCCTTGGTGGGAGAAACATACCCGGTCTAAGGGCAGAAACTAGGTTAGACTCTTGCTGGACAGGGGCTCTCCAGGCAGATCCTCCCCCCCTTCACCTGGGAAACAGATGCAGAACTGGGCAGTTCAGGCATTTATTGTGGCAGGAGGGGGGGAACAGCTCCTTTATGAAAGGAATGGGTGTATGCAGAAGGAATCCAAGGACCGCACCTGAAGCCCCAGGCTCAGTCTCTCGGACCCCAGTCTGGGGCATTCCATCTGCTACTCAGCCTTAAGCCACTCTTTTGGGTGGCCATGACTGGTCTTGACCACGACCCTGGGCATCCCCTCTGGACCCCAGCTTGATGTAGGCTCTCTAGAGCCTCTTCTTAGGATTTGGAAGTCTCCGGTTACTGTGGCAACCTCTGTTTTGGTCCTTTCCCTGAGGCTGCCTGCCTGAAGGCCTATAGGACTGTATCCAAAACTGTCTCCGCTTGGTGGCTATGGGGAACATGTCTGTGGGGAAAGACTGTGTCAGGGACCCCATGGAACAAAGACAGGCCCCAGGCACCCAGCTGAACTGACCCTGCTACATACCCTCATCAGGTTCCTCGCCCACAGACTGGCGAAAATACTCAGCTTCATCCTCTTCTTCTTCCTCCCTCTGGCAGTCCCCCACTGCCTCGAGAGTTGGCCCAGGATCCTCAGCATCACTGTCTTTGCTGGCCTTTGCTTGGGCCTTCTTCATGCCCTCCAGACTCTTCTTCCTGGAGGAGGCATGTCAGTATGCTGCCTGCACCCAGGACCCTGCCCACCCACCAGCCACCCCGGACCTGTGGGCCTCACGCTGTTCCCTCTTTCGCTGGATGTTTTGGGCCTGCAGGGCCTGCCGCTGGGCCTTGAGCTGCAGTTTCTTCTCCTTGGCAGCCAAGATGGCCTGCAGCTCCTCCTCTGTCTTGTGCACTAAGGACGATGTGGTTTATGAGTGCAACCCCGCACCTATGACCCCCTGCTCCCCCGCTCCCATGTCACTGGCCTCACACCTGTGCCCTGTCAGCCCAGCTCACCAAAGTGGTGGAACATCACTTTGCCCTCCCCGACACCATCCTGGATCTTGATGAGCTGCAGGGTCATCCGAGGACCAATCTAGGGGATAAATGGGAGAAGAGTTAGTCTTTCACTGGGGCTAGGGGCTGCCAGAGGAAGTCACTCCTACCCCTGGGCCTCACCTCAGTGAGCCGCACAGCACTCTGCTGGGCCCGCATGTTGCCGCGCCCTGAGACCACTTGGGGCAGCTCAGTGATGTTGTGCTCGCCATCAGGCTCTGCCTCGCTGTCTGATAGCCCCACACCCCTGTGTAGGGGACACATGGGGTTCAGCACAGGATCCCAGGCTACAGGGGTGGCTCTAGAGGCCCCTGGACAGGAACGTGGTAGCCTCCCACCCCATGCCCTTCTCACGTGGCCAGCAGCTCACTAATGTCCTGTAGGCGGCTCATGTTGGGGAATTTCTCCTGGAGAAGTTTCTTCATCCCACGGCTTGCACCCACAGGAACAACTTTGATACTACTGCAGGGGAAAGGTGGGGCAATGGACAGAGAGTAGGGTCTGAGCTTATGAGGTCAGAGATCAGCACCACACTTCTGCCCTTTGGAAATCGCCAGGGTGTTTACTTTGAGACCGGGCAGTCACAAAGCCTCAGTCACCTTCCAGACCCTCCCCTGCTGGAATACTCACTAATGCCGGAAATCCAGCTCCTGTGACTCTGGCCTGTAGCTGAGGAGAAGGCAGCGTTTGACAGTGTTCAGGTTCACCTGGGAGGGGAAGTGGTGGGAGCTGCAAGTGGTCTCACTGAGCTCCCACAGACTAACAGCAAGCTGGGGGGGGGGGGGGCGGGGTTTGTGGAGTGTGAGTGGTGTCTGTGGATCGCCTGGGGCACTGGGCTCAATAAAGAGGCCCTAATGACTTCCTCATGATTAGCACCTCATATAAGCTCAACTTGAGAATGAATCAATGGTGCTAGGGATTTGGAGCTGGGGCTTTGGAGCCAGACAAGTTTAAAAATCCAGGCCTGGTCAGGTGTGGTGTGGCTCACAATTATAATCTCAGCTGCTTTGGGATGCCAAGGTAGGAGGATCACTTGAGCCCAGGAGTTCAAGGCTGCAGTGAGCCATAATTATGGCACTGCACTCCAGCCTGGGCAGCAGAAACCAGACAAAACACAATCAGCACTGATTTCCATCTGCCAAATGAAGAAGTGGCTGGGGGTGGAGAGGTAATATTCTGGACACTCTTGTCCAGCATCACTGAACACAAATGGAATCTGACATTAGTATTCAGCAGACCCAGAACTGGAGCTCTCAGCCTCAGTTCTGAAAGGACTGAGCAATCAATCCAAAGGCCTGTGGTACTCACTGCCTGCTCCATCCCAGCACACCAGACACCTTGCCAGCCCAAGCCTACCTTGTGCACATTGATAGAGGGGAACAGGTTCTGGAACATGGTGGCCATAAGTTTCACATGCATGCCCTGGGGGCCAAAGCTGTTGAGTACCAGGAGGGGTGGGTGGACAAATTGCTGTTCATGCATGCGGTGGCGGCGCAGCGAGGAAATCACATCACGCACCAATGTGTACTGCAGGGCAGAGTGAGGAGCAGGTGACCACCCACCACATGTACTAGGGCCAGCCCCAAGCCCAGCTCCCACCCCCCACACTCCTAACACTCACCTTGTTAACCTGAAAGGTCAAAGTGGGACCTCCTGGGAGGCGCAGCAGCTTCTGCAGAACAAAGAATCAGTGAGGGTGGGGGTGACTACCTAGGGAGCTGGGGGTGGAAACCTCCATCCCAACTCTTCTTCAGAGCGTTTACTTTGAAGCCAAAAATCACAGCAGCTCAGAAGTAAATGGGTTCATCATTAGAGATGAGGGAAGTGAGGGTCCCATGGGACGTGAAAAGTGAGGGTGCTCACTTACAAAGTAGATGTTGGTCTTTGTTTTGCTCAAGATCAAAAAGTGTGTGACCCCGAGGGGTCCAGCCACTGCCAAACAGTCCTTTATGGAGTTCTTCTTACAAACCTAGAAATTACAAAAACAAAAAAGATAAACACAGATATTCCTCATTAAGCAAACTCCATAAGCCTAAGCTGAGGATCCTGTTACATGTTCTTGTATGTGACCCTTCAATAAACCCAAGGGAGTGAAATGATCCTGGCCCCTAGAGCAAATCAGACTTGAACTGAGTACTGCCTCTGTTCCTTGTTCAGGGGCATCTCCCCATTTGACAGATGAGTAAACTGAGGCCCAGTGGGATTAAGTAACTTGCTCCAGGGTCTCTGAGCAAAGTGAAGTTTCCAATCCGGCTTCTCTGTCTCCAGAGACCAGTTTTTTGGGTTTTTTTTCCAATTGAGACAGAGTCTCACTCTGTCACCCTGGTTAGAGTACCATGGCATCACAGCTCACAGCAGCCTCAAACTCTTGGGCTCCAGCAATCCTGGTCTCAGCTGCCCAAGTATCTAGGACTACAGGAGCCCGCCACAATGCCCTGCTAGGTTTTCTATTTTTAGTAGAGATGGAGTCTCGCTCTTACTTAGGCTGGTCTCGAACTCCTAAGCTCAAGAGATCCACCGCTTCAGCCTCCCAGATTGTTAGGATTACGGGCGTGAGCCACCGCGCCCGGCCCCAGAGACTAGCCTTAATTGTCAGGCTTAGACAACCAACTAAGCCCCCAAAGCCGAGGGAGGCAGAGACAATGGTCCCCACAAGTGTCCCTTTCTTCAACCGGGGAGACTGAGGACTCTCACGATTTTACAGCGGGTGTCAGGACCACAGAGACGAAGACGGGGCCCAGAGTCGGGTGGGACGAGGGATGTGTGGTAGAGACCTGAATGCGGGAGGCGGTGAGTGGCTCCATGACCCGCCGCAAGTCCAGACTAAGCTGCCGGACGCTGTGACCCGTGCAGCCCCGCGTGAACACGAACGAGTGAGGCTGTGCAGCATAGGCCTCGAGGTTGCGGACCTGCGCCTGGGCGCGCGCGCGTTTTTGGTGCCGGGACTGGGGGAGGCAAGAGACACGTGGTGAGGCCCGAAGCCCATGCGGGGTCACTGGTCTCGCTCCCCGCCTCCCCTACCCTCCCCGCCGCGCCCTACCCGCCCAGACTGTCCCATGCCGCCTTCTCCACGAGGTCTCCTCCTTTTGCCGCTTCTGACCCAGCTCTTCTTACTTCCGGCGCCAGGCGATGTCACGTGATACTAGCGCGACGGGATGGCGTCACTAGACAGGCCTGCGCGTCAGATTGCCTCGGAGAGCCGGGAGGTGGAGCCGGACTCTTTGGCAAGGTTGCTATGGAGACACTGGGGGCCTGTTTCCATGGCACTCAGTGTCTCCATGGAAACCAGGGGCGGGGCTGTGCGACTATCTTCGGAGAAACTAATCATAGCGTTCGAATCCCGCCTCGGCCGATTTTCCCTGCAACTGTGATATAAAGACGCCCAAGGTATCCCAAAGCAAGGATGACAATGTCCTCTCGACCCACGATTTAAGAGAGACAATGTATGCACACTGGCGCTGGACACTTGGGGTGAAGCCACATTAGGCGCCGCAGGGGTCCTCAAACTACGGCCGCGGGCCACATTAGGCGGGTGTGATTGTATTTGTTCCCGTTTTTTTTTACTTCAAAATAAGATATGTGCAGTGCGCATAGGAATTTGTTCATAGTGTTTTTTTTTAAACTATAGTCCGGCCCTCCAATGGTCTGAGGGACAGTGAACTGGCCTCCCCGTTTAAAAAGTTTGAGGACCCCTGGAATAGCCTGTGACAGTTACTCATTTTCATCCCCCAACTCCCTGAGGGCCAGCTGTCCTCCTTAGGAACTCTGTCTTCGGAGGGGCTGAATGATGGAAACTCCACATCACCCTCTGGCAAGGCAGGCGCTTCGTGAATAATTCTCCCCCCTCTCCTTTTGCGCTTAAAGCCACAGTCTTGGCTTCAGGCCCCTGGCTTCTACCCCAAACCTTACAATAGGGGGAAGGAACACCCCCTCCCTGGGCTTAACATCTC
The DNA here is from genome assembly GCF_027406575.1 of Nycticebus coucang. NCBI lineage: Eukaryota > Metazoa > Chordata > Mammalia > Primates > Lorisidae > Nycticebus > Nycticebus coucang. Next base: position 63,969,217 of record NC_069782.1, on the reverse strand, counting down.
TCTCCCCCTCACCCAGCTCCTTCCCTGTCTCCAACTGTCTCCCTTCCATGGTCTGCTATCTCTCTCTCTAGACTTTGTCTCTGTCACCAGTTCTCTCTCATCATCTATAAATTTCCACCTTTCTCTGCTGCCTGTCTGCATCCTCATTTCTTTCTTCTCATTTCTCTTTTTCTCTCCATCTTCCCATGTCTCTCTCCCTGTCTCCTCCACATCTCTCTGCATCTCCCTATGTCTTTTTCCATTTCCCCATGTCTCTCCCTTCTCTCTCCCTCTGTCAGCCCCTGTAACTGATGGAATTCCCTCTGTCTCTCTGCTGCCAATGGGGAAGCTGGAGGGTGCAGAGGGTGGGGGGCCAAGGGGCCCAGAGTGCAGGCCCCTCCCCAACCTCCTCAGGCCTGGAGCCCAGCCTGGCAGCCTCTCTCAGAACTGGATCGACCATTTCCTCTCTCAGCCCTGGAGTGCACTGGTGTCACTCACAGTCCAGGACAGTGTGGACAGGGAAGCAGGCGCGTTTCTGCTGGTTGCAGGGCCATCCTACCAGTTGGAGACGTTGAGTGGACTCTGAGGGCCTTTATGTGAGTCTCTTTGTGCTTCTGAGAAACGACTGTATGGTTATTTCCCCATTCTGTTCCTGTGTGATTTGACTTGTGTGAAATGTGACCCAGTGTGTGGAACAGATGTGGCAGATGGTTGTCTGGTGTCACTGTGTACCGGTTTAGTGTCTCTGCTACCACTGTGTGATCACACATACCTGGGTGTGAAGGAGTTTGACACGTAAGCCAGAGGCATTTTCCTTTAATTTTGTAGTGTATGTGTGCTTATGTTTTGAACATATAGTTGTTACCTGAATGTGTCATGTGCTTTTGAGACAGGTTCTCTGTTGTGAAAGTGAAGTGCAATCACAGCTCACTGCAACCTCAAACTTCTGAGCTCATCCTGGAAGTACAGGCACACGACCTCAGCCAGCTACTTTTTCTATTATTTGTAGAGACAAGGTCTTGCTGTGTTGCCCAGGCTATTCTTGAACTGCTGGCCTCTTGCTTTGCCTTCCCAAAGTGCTAGGATTATAGTAGTCTGCCAGTAGTGTGTTTATTTTTATTTTTATTTATTTTTAATGAGACAGAGTCTCACTTAGTCACTCTTGGTAGAGGGCCATGGCATCATAGCTTACAGCAACCTCAAACTCTTGGGCTGAAGCAATTCTCTTGCCTCAGCGTCCTTATTTGCTGGGACTATAGGCACCCACCACAATGCCCCACTTTTTTTTTTTTTGTTTAGCAGGCCTGGGCTGGGTTCAAACCCCCCAGCCCTGGAGCATGTGGCCGGCACCCTAACCACTGAGCTATGGGTGCTGCCTTATTTTTACTATTATTTTTTGAGACAGGGTCTTGCTCTGTTGCCCTGGCTAGAGTGTAGTGGTGTCATCACAGTTTACTGCAACCTGCAACTCCTGGGCTAAAGCAATCCTCCTGCCTCATCCTCCTGGTTAGCTGGGACTACAATCTTATACAACGATGCTCAGTTAATTTTTCTTATTTTTAGTAGAAATGAGGTCTCACTCTTGCTCAGGCTGGTCTCCAACTCCTGACCTCAAGCAATTCTCTCACTTTGACCTCACAAAGTGCTGGGATTACAGGTGTGAGCCACCACACTTGGCCCAGTTGTGTCTTTATGGGTGTGTGCCAGACAAATTCGTGGACACATGTATACATATATTCATTCTAATTCTGTCTTTGCTGCCCTATTCAATGGTTTGCATGCTTTGTTGAGTACTGGAGTGTGTGTGGGTCTTCGTGTCTGTTCTGCTGTGTGTACATATGCATGCAACTATTGCATTATACCTGTATGAATTCTGAGGCCAAGCTACCTGGGCTGAATCCTATCCTGGTCCTTTCTGGCTATGTGATCACAGGCAAGTCGCTCACCGTCTCTGAGTCTCAGTTTTCCCTGCTGGAAAATGGGGCTACATATAGAAGCCAGCTCAGATCTTGAAGATTGAATGAAATAAAAGGTGTGAGGAGTTTAGAGCCCAGCCCAGCACACAGCAGGGGCTCACTGATGTTCGTAGTTCTATGTACAGTATGTGTGCATGTCTCTGGGACCAGGATCCTGCAGTAGCCACCGAGTTCTGCAGCCTCCCATGCTCTGTGCTCTGCTGTGGGGGGAGAAGAGGGATGTCCAGGGCACTGACCTATGTTATCAGACTCTTGTGGCCTGGGCAGGGGAGTCTGGCAATTCTGCCTGAGTTCTCATGCAGGAAATGCTAAATATTTATAGTTGGGGCTCCTGGCCTGAGCATCCCACCCCCACTCCCAGGCTCTGGGGGCTGGGGAGTGGTTACCAAGCTTCCTTTCTCTTTCTCTACCACCAGCCTCTCCCCTTCCCCAACTCAGAGACCCGTAACTCTTCCTCAGACTGCTCATGCCTGCTTCAAGCCGTGATAGATTCAAGTTGTAAGAGGTGAGAGGATGGGAGGGCAGACAGAGGTTGGTTCTGTTGGGAGACGTGACTCCGCTTGGGTGGAGGGCTGCTAAGCCTCATCCTCACCAGGCTGAGGGTATGAAAGGCAGTTGGTATTCCATGCAGTCGCTAGCTCCTTGGGGCTTGGTCCTTCTCTGTTGCAGGAGCCAAGCATCAGTGAGGTGGGGACAAGGAGAGGACCCCCTTGCACCCTTGGGAGCTCCTGCTTGGCATGTAAGTCCAGTAGTGAATGTGCCCCTCCCCAGGTCAGAATCCTGCAGGGTTCCCATCTCACTCTGAGTAAAACCCCAAGTCCTTCTTGAGGCCCACAGGCTTTGCACACTTTGCTCCATCACCTCCTTGCCCTCACCTCCTCCTGCCTCCTCCTCACTCTGTTCCAACCTCCCTGTTATTCCTCAGGCACATCAAAAGCAAAGTTCAGCCTTAGGGTCTTTGCACTTGTAATGCCCTCTGCCTAGAACACACTCTCCCTTCCAGTCTTTGCTCAAGTGTCATATTACAGTGGGTTGGTTCCTGACCCTTCTATTTAAATGCACTCCCGTATTATAGTACTCCCCCTTTTTTTTTTTTTTGTAGAGACAGAGTCTCACTGTACCGCCCTCGGGTAGAGTGCTGTGGCGTCACATGGCTCACAGCAACCTCTAACTCTTGGGCTTACGCGATTCTCTTGCCTCAGCCTCCCGAGCAGCTGGGACTACAGGCGCCCGCCACAACGCCCGGCTATTTTTTTGTTGCAGTTTGGCCAGGGCTGGGTTTGAACCCGCCACCCTCGGCATATGGGGCGGGCGCCCTACTCACTGAGCCACAGGTGCCACCCCCCCCTTTTTTTTTTTGAGACAGAATCTCACTGTCATCCTGGATAGAGTGATGTGGCATCATAGCTGACAGCAACCTCAAACTCTTGGGCTCAAGTGATTCTCTTGCCTCAGCCTCCCAAGTAGCTGAGACTATAGGTGCTGGCTACAACACCTGGCTATTATTTTCTTTTAGTGATGGGGTCTTGCTCTAGCTCGGGTTGGTCTTGAACTCCTGAGCTCAGGCAATCCCCACGGCTTGACCTCCCAGAGTGCTGGGATTACAGGTACTCCCTACCTTCTGACCTACCTACAGTTGTTTGACTTGTCTATTTTTTCGTTTTTTTTTTTTTTTTTTGTAGAGACAGAGTTTTACTTTATGGCCCTCGGTAGAGTGCCATGGCCTCACACAGCTCACAGCAACCTCCAACTCCTGGGCTTAAGTGATTCTTTTCCCTTAGGCTCCCAAGTAGCTGGGACTACAGGCACCCACCACAATGCCCGGCTATTTTTTGGTTGCAGTTTGGCTGGGGCTGGGTTTGAACCCGTCACCCTCGGTATATGGGGCCAGCGCCTACCGACTGAGCCACAGGCGCTGCCCTTGACTTGTCTATTTTTTTTTTTTTTTGTATAGACAGAGTCTCACTGTACTGCCCTCCGGTAGAGTGCCGTGGCGTCACACGGCTCACAGCAACCTCTAACTCTTGGGCTTATGCGATTCTCTTGCCTCAGCTTCCCGAGCAGCTGGGACTACAGGCGCCCACCACAATGCCTGGCTATTTTTTTTTGTTGCAGTTTGGCCAGGGCTGGGTTTGAACCCGCCACCCTCGGCATATGGGGCCAGCGCCTTACTCAATGAGCCACAGGCGCCGCCCCTGACTTGTCTATTTTCCCAACTAGAATGTCAGCTCCATAAGGGCAGGGATTTTCTCTGTTTTGGGCAAGATCCTCATTGCCTGGAACAGCACATGGCAGACAATAGGCACTCTGAATGTATGAATGAGGCAAAATGTGTATGATGCTGAAGACCACAGGACACATACCTGTGTGGCCACCAGGATGGGTAGGTTTGGACATGGTAGAACCCAGTGCAGGTGGGGGTTACATGTGGGCATATGTTTCAAGTGTCAGCAGGTGCACACATGTGGACACAGATATGCATGTCCCTGTCTCAGAGGCTGTGTGTACTTCAGTATGCCCAGGAATAAAGACAATGGGGCCCTGTGTGTGGATCCTGCATGGCCAGGGTGGGTGGCCATGAGGATGCCCCTTTGTTGAGTTCACAGGAATACTCAGGGGGCATACCACACTCCAGGCACATGAGTTTGGGTTAGAGGGCTACTAGGACCTGTTTTTGGTCTTGGAGACAGAACAGAGATCAAAGCCCCCAACTCAGGGGGCTTTCCTCAGGGAGCTGGTTTTTCTTTCTTTCTGTTTTTCTTTTTAGGGAGAGGATATTTTGATGGGGGAATTCAGATAATAGATAATGGCAAGTAAATGAGGCAATTTCAGAGAATGATAAATACTAAAATGAAAAAGACTTTGATAAGGAGGGTTGGGGAAGGGCAACTCTAAATGATCAGGGAAGGCTTCTCAAGATAGGAAAGGAACCATGTTAAAATTCAGAGAACATTGTAGGCTGAGGAAATGGCAAATGCAAAAGCCCTGGGGCTGGAGTTTGCCTCCAGGCCATGAGTGGGAAGAGACAAGGCAGAGAAAACAAGGCCTTACGGATTACAGAGAGGACTAGGGCTTTTCCTAAACAAGGTGGGAGCCACCGAGGATTCTGAACAGGGGAAGGATATGAACCAACATGTTCACAGGCATCCTCTGGTTGCTGTGGGGGAATAGACCAGAGGTTGAGGGTGGAAATATGGAGACCTGGGAGGGAGCTGCTGTAAGGAAGTCCAGATGGTGTCTTGAGGTGAGAATTTGGGAAGGGAGAAGGAGTGGAGGAATTCAGGGTCTAAACAGAAGAGCAGACAGGCCTGGCTGATGTGTTGGATCTGCCATGAAGAAAGGCATGAGGCCGACAGGCATGGTGGCTGACGACTATAATTCTTGAACTCTGGGAGGCTGAGGCAGGTGGATTGCTTGAGCTCAGGAATTTGAGACCAGCCTGAGCAAGAGCAAGACCCCATCTTTACTTTTTTTTTTTTTTTTTAAGACAGAGCCTCAAGCTGTCGTCCTGGGTAGAGTGCCATCAGCAACCTCCAACTCCTGGGCTCATGCGAATCTCCTGTAGCTGGGACTGCAGGCGCCTGCCACAACGCCTGGCTATTTTTTGGTTGCAGCCGTCATTGTTGTTTGGCAGGCCCAGGCTGGATTCGAACCCACCAGCTCAGGTGTATGTGGCTGGAGCCTTAGTTGCTTGAGTCACAGGCACAGAGCCAGACCCCATCTTTACTAAAAATAGAAAAATCAGCCAAGTGTCATGGTGGGCACCTTGTAATTCTGGCTACTTGGGAGGTTGAGGCAGGAAGATCACTTAAGTCCAGGAGTTTGAAGTTGCAATGAGCCAAGATGACGCTTCTGTACTCTAGCCTGGGTGACAGAACAAGACTGTTTCAAAATCCAATAAACAGGGCAGCACCTGTGGCTCAAAGGGGTAGGGCGCCGGCCCCATATGCCGGAGGTGGCAGGTTCAAACCCAGCCCTGGCCAAAAACTGCAAAAAAAAAAAATTCAAATAAACAAAAACTCCAAAGAGACATGAGGATACTGGATTTGGTATGAGGATGTGGAGGATGGACCACTAGTTTTGAGATGGGCAGACTGTATTAGTGAGACGTACTCCTCACCTACCTCACCTCATTGCACCCAGTCTTCCTCTGCTTTTGCTCCAGCTCCCCAGGGTTTCTTTAATACTTAAGGCATGGTCCAGCCTCAAGGCCTTTGGGCCTGCTGTTGCCCCAGCCTGAAACACTTTTTCTCAGATAACCTTAGGACCTCATAGCTGTTCACCACAACTCTGAACTCTTGGGGCCAAGTAATCCTCCCATCTCAGCCTTGTGGTAGTTCAGACTACAGGTGTAAGCCACCATACCTGGCTAATTTTTCTATTTTTAGTACAGATGGGGTCTCAAACTCCTCAGTTCAAGCAATCCTTCTGTCTCATCCTCCCAAAATGCAAGGATTGCAGGCATACGCCACTAAGCCTGGCCCAGGGCAGGGATTTTTGTCTGTTTTGTTCCTGGCTGTATTTCTAGCATCTAGAACAGAGGCTAGCACACATTAAGCGCTCAGTGATTGCTTGTTGAATGAATGAATGAGACACTTTGTTCCTGCTGGGCGCTTGGAGGAGAGGCCAGGGCGGGAACCCAGTGGAGCTCTCCAGCCGCAGGGTACGGGGAATAGACCAGAGACGGGAATTATGGCTCCGGAGCTGCACACGTGTAGACATGTGCGTGGGAACAAATGGGTGGCCAGGGCAGGCCCCTATTCCTCCCTCTCCTCCTCTGCCCGCAGGTCGGCCATGTGGGTGCCCCGGCTGCGCGCGCTGCAGCTGCTGCTCCTACTGGGCGCGTCCTGGGCGCGAGAGGGCGCTCCGCGCTGCACCTATACCTTTGTGCTGCCCCAGCAGAAGTTCACAGGAGTCGTGTGCTGGAACCGACCCGCGGCCTTACGGCCAGCGCCAGAGGCAGTGAACGCCAGCGAGGTGGCGGCGCTGCGCTTGCGCGTGGGCCACCATGAGGAGCTACTGCGTGAGCTGCAGAGGTTGGCGGCGGCCGACGGCGCCGTGGCTGGCGAGGTGCGCGCTCTACGCAAGGAGAACCGCGGCCTGAGCGCGCGCCTGGGCCAGTTGCGCGCGCAGCTGCAGCACGAAGCGGGGCCGGAGGCGGGCCCAGGGGTGGGGCCGGGGACGGAGCCCGGCGCCGCGCTGGCCCTGCTCGGGGAGCGGGTGCTGAACGCGTCAGCCGAGGCGCAGCGCGCAGCCCTCGGCTTCCATCAGCTGGATGTCAAGTTCCGCGAGCTGGCGCAGCTGGTGAGCCAGCAGAGCGGCCTCATCGCACGCCTGGAGCGCTTGTGCCCAGGAGGCGCGACCGGGCAGCAACAGCAGGTAACGTTAAAGCCTCCCCGGATAGCAGCTTCGTCTATGAAATGGGTCTCCTGCAAACCCCACGATCACAGTTCTGAAATCAGAAAAACCCTGAAAACCAATTTCCTACCTGCCCCCATCTTGTAACATATTTGGGTCAAAAAGTGGTGGCTATTTATGGTCTTTACTTATGCTCTAATTTAATATCCATAGGATCCTATAATTAAGTGTATCATTCATTATCAAGTAAAGACCAAAAACTCTATTGGAGGTGTTATGTATAATACACACACGCACACACACACATACATATATACATCTGTAGACATATATGTAACCTCCTGTGTCAGTGTGTTACTCTGTGTCACTGTTTTTCTTATTATTTATTTATTTTTTTTGAGACAGTCTCACTATGTTGCCCTTGGTAGAGTGCTGTGGTGTCACAACTCACAGCAACCTAAAACTCTTGGGCTTAGGTGATTCTCTTGCCTCAGCCTCCCAAGCAGCTGGGACTACAGGCGCCCCTGACAACGCCCGGTTATTTTTTGGTTGCAGTTGTCATTGTTGTTTAGCAGGCCCGGGCTGGGCTTGAACCTACCAGCTTCTGTGTATGTGGCCGGTACCCTATTCACTGAGCTACAGATGTCAAACCTCTGTATCACTGTGTTACCCTCAATGTTACTCTGATTTCTGGATGTCTGGCCCTGGATTTTGGATAAGAGATTGTTGCTCTGGGACAGTTTCTACCATACAGAGTTGGTGGGAGGATTCAGTAAATACTCATTGTTGTGGTTGGATAGACTCTTCTTATTCCTACTCTACAGAAAAGGAGACTGAAGCACAGACTGGTTAAGCTGTGAGTATAAGAGCAGACATTTAAGCTCAGCTCTGCCTATGCTTGAAAACCAAGAGTTCGCCATTGAGGAGAATCATTCCTAGGGCTAGGATACCCCTCTGCCTGATATCCTTCAGATCATTTGGGAGCTAGGAGATTTATCCACCATCCCAGGACCCTGAGGGTTACTGCAATTACATCTGACTTTTTTGGTTACCCTAGGTCCAGCCACCACCCCTGGTACCTGTGGTCCCAGTCAGTCTGGTGGGTGGCACTAATGACACAAGCAGGAGGCTGGACCCAGCCCCACAGCCCCAGAGAGATCAGACCTTGAGACAGCAGGGGCCCTTGGCTTCTCCTATGCTTGCAGGGCACCATGGCATACCTACCAAGCCCAAGCCAGCAGGTAAGACCATGGCATGGTGGTGAGCCAGGGGATTTCCAATTTCCACACTGTGTGGCTAGCTAGAGGAAAATATAGGAGAAGAGGTTTTAATGGCAGATCCTTTTGGGGGTAAGAAGACTGGAGGCAACAATACTTTATTCTGATAATGGAACAGGGAGATATGGTTTATTTTTATAAAAAGACCGTGCTTCTTACTACTGTGTGAAAATAGGAGAGGAGATTGGTAGATTTAGGACTGCTACTGTGGTGAGAACTTTGAGCTGGTTTAAAGTACCACTTTCAATACTTATATTCTGGTGAAGAGACCACAGAACTCCAGACTTCACATTTGCTCTTGTAAGAGAAGGACCTAGAGTCCTCAAGTGAGGGCCTCTTATTCTGGTGAGGAAATGGGAGAGACAGTACTTCTATTCTTTTGAGGGGACTTGTGAGAATCTGGACTTTTACTCCAGGAAGGAAGGGTTGGCTTAGCTATGCCTCCCCCATATCCCCATGCCCACAGGCCCATGGTGGGATTGTGCAGAAGCACACCGTGCAGGCCATAAGCAGAGTGGTGTGTATGAGCTGCGAATGGGCCGGCTTGTGCTATCAGCATGGTGCGAGCAACAACTGGAGGGTGGAGGCTGGACTGTGATCCAGCGGAGACAAGATGGTTCTGTCAACTTCTTTACTACTTGGCAGCACTACAAGGTGGGTGCAGGTGGGCAGAGGCAGGTAGGGGAGGGAACCTGGGTTTCTGTCCTCCTGACTTTCCTGCCCTGCCAGGTGGGCTTTGGGCAGCCAGATGGGGAATACTGGCTGGGCCTTGAACCTGTGTATCAGCTGACCAGCCGTGGGGACCATGAGCTGTTGGTGCTGCTGGAGGACTGGGGGGGCCGGGGAGCACAAGCCCACTATGATAGCTTCTCCCTGGAACCTGAGAGTGACCACTACCGCCTGCGGCTGGGCCAGTACCACGGTGATGCTGGAGACTCTTTTTCCTGGCACAGTGACAAGCCTTTCAGCACCGTGGATAGGGACCGAGACTCTTATTCTGGTAAGAAGGGCTCTTATTCTGGTGGGAGTGTATAGGGGAGGCTGGACTCCTGTACTGGTGAGAGAATGTAAGGTGTGGTAGGTAAGACGCCCCTCTGGTAAGTTATCAGGATAAGCAAACTTTTATTGTGGCAAGAGAACAAGGGACAGAACTTTTTATTCTGGTGAGGGAATGGGGAACCCAAATTCCTTTTCTGATGACCCAATAAAAGAGTCAAGACTCCTGTTCTGGATAAGAGCAGAGGGTGAGAGCTAAAACTCTCATTCTAGGAAGTAGAGAAGATTGTTTTTTTCCTTGACAAAAAAATGAGTGTAGACTCCTGGTTTGCATAAAACCACTTTGGGCAAGTGGTTCTGCTTCAGTATAAGTGTGACTTATACTTTGGTAAGGAGATAGGAAAGGAATTAAGGCTGTTACTCTGAAGAAAGGGTGCTTTGGCTAGGGTTTCCATTTTAGTGAGGAGGTGGAAGATCAGGGCTTATATTCAATAAGAGTAGGAAAGGCCAGGGGATGCCTGGCAAAAGTCTTGTACTGTCAGGTGCTGATAGAGGCTTTTATTTTGATGAGAGGACATGGACTCTCTCCTTTCAGGTAACTGTGCCCTATATCAGCGGGGAGGCTGGTGGTACCATGCCTGTGCCCACTCCAACCTCAATGGTATATGGCACCGCGGTGGCCACTACAGAAGCCGCTACCAGGATGGTGTCTACTGGGCTGAGTTTCGTGGTGGGGCATACTCTCTCAAGAAGGCTGCCATGCTGATCCGTCCCCTGAGGCTGTGACTATCTGTTCATCTGTGCCTCAGGCCCCAGGATAGCCCAGGATCTTGGCCACATCTCCTTTGTAGCTCAATGCTGATGTGTCTCATGGAACTCCTATTTTGGGTCTGTTAACCTGGACCCCAAAATGGGACCCAGGAATGCTCCCTGCCAATGTCTGAGACCCATATTGCTCCCCACAGGCATTTCTATCTTAGTTTGAGATCAAATTTTATAACAAGACAAAGTATCTATGTCTGATTTGTATCTGCACCTGGCAGGGGTCACTCCCTGTGCCCGCTGCCCTCTTCCTCTTCTTCCTCCTCTTCTTTCAGGTCCTCAAGGATAAGGTTGTCCAGGTCTTCCAGGAGGCCACACTGGCTCAGGCAGGTGGCTACGGTAGAGCCACTGCTGATATGGGGGTTGCTGGGGTGGAGGACTTTGGGCAAGTGGTTCTGCTTCCGGCTCTTGGGGTGTGCACAGGATGTTCCAGGCACATGGGGCTCTGGGGAGGGAAAGGGGTTGAGGTCATGGGACTTGATGTCCCATGAGACCCTGGAGAAGGATGGGCTGAGGCCACAGGATACGGAGACCAGAGTTACAGGAAGTTCAGAAGTGTTGAAGGTATAAGAGACCTGGGGATGTGGAGGTCATCTGAAGACTACTGGAGACAAACAGGAGCTAAAAACAAAGACCCACGGGGACCCTAGGGCACAGGCCACACCATGAAACCAGGGAGCTGTGATAGATGCTCAGCAGGAGGGCCTGCTGGCCAGGGACAAGAAATGGGCTGAGGCCTTAGGGGACATGTGGAAGAGGCAGGTAAAGACTAGGACACTTAAGACCACAGAGGTGGACACAGACCACCCAGGGTGGGGAAGGGACCCTCACCTCGCCTGTTGTAGCAGTCAGCTGCTGAGCAGGAGTGAGTGTGGGTACTGCGGCGATCCAGGTCCCGGTCCCAGCGCGGAGGTAGGATCCGTGTTGGATACACGGGGAAGCCACACCCGTAGCAGGGGGATGGGGACCCCATCTGTGCCCAGCCCCTGGGGGCGGGCAGGGCTGTGAGGGTCCGAGGGCATGGCTGGGCTGAGGTGGGGCTGGGGAAGGAAGGGCAGGGCTGGGATGGGGCTGGGGAAGGAAGGGCAGTGCTGGGATGGGGGTGGGGACAGCACCCTCACCGAAAGTTGTGCCGACACTTTGGGCAGTGGAACTCAGCCAGGCCCCACATTTTGTCAGCTGGCACCGGCTCATAATGTTTCCGGCATTTGCGGCACCGGGATACCTGGGGGCATGGTATGGCGGGGACCAAGGGTTGTCAGAGGTGTCTGGGGCTGGCTACCACCTGCACCATAAGCTGCCCAGTGGCACATTCAGAGACTTCATTGGCTTTGGTGGGAATATTTACACCACAGAAATTGGCAAACACCGTGAATCTGGGCTTCCTGCCTCTCTTGCATGAGCCAGTTAAGCATTTGCCAGAAGCACGCTACTGGTAAGGAAGGCATTCATTAGCCAGGCATCATGGCAAGTGCCTATAGTCCCAGCTACCCTGGAGGCTGAGACAGGAGGATTGCTTGAACTCAGGAGTTTGAGGTTGCTGTGAGCTAGGTTAATGCTATGGCACTCTAGCCTGGGCAACAGAGTGAGACTGTCTCAACAACAAAAAAAGGAGGGCATTCAGAAGCCAAATTTGGAGCCATGGTTTGGGGGTCAAGTTTGATTTCAGTGGTAGCTGTCAAAGTGTGGAGTCAGGGTCAGTCTCCCAGTCAGGCGTTGGAATTGGAAATCAAGGTTGAACTTTGAGATCAGCGAGAGGTCAGGGGCTCTAAGAGGCTGACATCCTTAGGTCAGAGATACAGATTCTGAGGATGGGGATCAGGAGTGGAGTTAGGGACAGAATAAGGTAAAGTTGTAGGTTATCACCTCTTTTCTCTGGGGTACACGGCGCCACCAGACATGGTCACAGGAAGAGCAGGCAAACTGCCGGTCCACAGCAGGGATGAGGTCATCCTGGGCACGTTGGAACATGCGGAGGTTGGCTTCTGTCAGTGGTAGGAGGGAGGTTGCCACTGCCTATAGAATAGGGTACATGGGGATGAGAGGGCAGTCACCCTTCCTCCACCAACATAAACATATATCAACTGTCTTCTCCCTATGGACAAGTCTTCCTCTGTCCTAATGCACATCCTTCCTCCTGTGCCTATGAATGTCCCCTTTCTCCATCCCATGCCCTAGTCTTGCCCCAGCCACCAACTCACCTGGATGTCCTGGTCCTGCTTCATGTCCTCTGGTGGGTCCTAGGTGGAGACACCAGGGGCAGAGACTGGGAATGAGGCTTGGGCCTCTTTCTACCTTTGTTTGCTGAGGGAAATGTACCCTGCTTTGGGGTTCACAGAGGGGGGGGGGTATGGTCCCAGCCCCATTTGAGAGTAGGGTGCCCTAACTCACCAGGAGCAGATAGAGCAGTGCCCATTTATTGAGGGCCAGGTATGTTGGTTCAGTTATCCTCATAGCAGCCCTGAGAGGTGGGCATACCTGTTGTCTTATTGCTCAGATGAGGAAACAGGCCCATAGCCAGGGGAGGGCTTGCCCAAGATCACCCTGAGGCTTAGACCCCACACTGCCTTCCTAGTTACAAACACCACAAATTGGTATTATTGTGTGACACATTGCTTCTTTGAGACCATGTTGCTTTAGCCTAAGTGCTTGGGCTCTGGATTCAGAGATGCAGGTTCAAATCTTGGCTCTATTACTTCCAGCTGTGGGAATGTTGGAAAGCCACTCATTTCCCCCTGGGTCCCCCGCACTGACCAGCATCTTAGAGACTAGGCTCTGACTCCAGGTGGCCAGAGTTCAAGTCCCAGCTGCCCCTTGACTGCTGTGTGAACCTAGCAAGTGACATTGTCACTCTGTGCCTCAGTTTCCGTGTCTGTGAAATGGGGATGATAAATCACAGGACTTGTCTTACAGGGTCACTGTGGTGATGAAATAAAGTCAATTCCTGGAATTGCCACATGGGAAGTGCTCAATGTTCCCCTTCTCTATTACTTTTACCATATTCTTTATATTGTATAAATGGAGAGAGTATAATATGTATTTCATTATACTCTTTAACAACTCTATGCTGGGCCACTCAGGGCAGGCAAAATCAGCAGACTTATATTGCTAAAGCTGTCTAAGAGGCAAAGTGGCCCTGTTGTACCTGTGCTTCAAAGCCATTCATTCATTCATTCACTCACTCAATACAAGAGCTCTCCTGCCTCTCCTCCTCTGTCTCCTGCTCATCATGGCCTTTCTAGGGACTGTTGCTGACACCCTTTCTCACCTCCCAGCTTTTGCCCACACCATTCCCCCTACCCCAAGACCCCTGTCATGCCCAACCCTTCCCTTCCCAGAGCTCATTTCCCATCCTTGAAGATTTGGTACCTCCTCCAGGAAGGCTTCCCTGACTTCTGCGACTCCCCTATGGTGGCAATAACCCTAACTCATTTCCCTGACTAGTTTCATGGTTCTCTCCTCCATTGAGAACAATCAGCATGTAATGAGCACCTACTGTTTGCAGGCTCCCTGGCAGGACGCATGATTGAGAAGCAAAAAAGTGAAGGAGGTTGGATGGTGAGCTGTGGACCCACAATGCCCAGTCCCTCCTGCTCCAGAGGGGGTCACCATGGGTGCATCAAGTCCCCTGGCTCTCCCTCCCATGGTGATCCGGTCCTTTGAGGGGAGGGGCAGGTTTACCTGGGCATCCAAGTCGTTACTCAGTTCCTGCCCATCTTTCTGCTTCACCCCTGGTGGGAGAGTTAGTCTAAGTGAAAGGCCCTTGAAGAGTCTGCGGAAGTTCCAGGCCTTCCAGAGCCACAATGTAAATCCTCCCCAGGGCTGGGACCCCTCCTGGATTGATGATCTCAACGCCTCTACTTAGACCACGCCCCCTCGGCGTCCCCACGCGCGCTCCCCGCAAGAGGCTCGGGACCCCAGCAGACTCACCGTACACTATGGAGCGCCCCACACCTGTGTGGTCGCTGCCGAATTTCCTCATCAGAGCCCCCGCCTTCTTGGAGGATACCTTGCCATGAAACTTCTCCCGGAGGCGCCGGACGCTCTTCTCCAACTGGGACGCGGACAGGGTGCTCTGGTCAGGAAAGGAGATCGCCCCTCCCCCATCTTTAGGCATTGATCTCCCGGCCTGAACTTGACCCTTGGTTTTGGCCTCCGTTGCCTGCCACCCCCCAACACCGCATCCCTCTACGGCATTTCCTGGAAAAAGCCAAAGTCCCCACAGGGCATTGGGGGGAAGGCGTAGATTGAGGCTAGCGTTCCAGGCTTGGGGAGGGCCGACTAAGTTATCCCCGGCCTCTGGCCCCTAACCCTGCAGCCCCCGCTTTTCCTCCAGGAGGCCGCATTTTGCTCTGGAGAGGATATAGGAGTCACTGTCCTTTTCCAGGGGGGGCTAGCGCCAGCCCAGGGGGGAGGTCTGCGCTTAGGATGCGGTCCCCAGGGACTGCCAAGCCCCCTCCAAGCTCCCAGCCCTTCCTCGGCGTCTGTCGCGGCGCCCCGGTCCCAGCAGTCGACCTCTCCTACCTCCACACCTTCCTGAGACATGGTGGCGGCGGCGCGGGTTCCAGCGAGGGTCCGCGCTCCGCAGCTCAGCCGCCCCCCTACCTGGGCGCGCCTGTCGGTCCGGCTGCCGCGCAGGGCTGGGGGCGGTGCCTGAGGCGGTCTCCGCCCTTCCTCCCCAGCCCCTCTTTCGGTTTCGTTTCTAGGGTACTGGGGACGCGGCGCACTGGCTCCGCCCTGTCTCCGCCTCTGCTCTGGCGCCCCGAACCGGAGCAGGATCCCGGGGTCTGCACCCTGCGGCGGAGCGCACAGACCTCGGGCGGGGGAGATGGCGCGGCCTCTGCAGTCGGTCACATGTCCCCACGCTGCGCGGGGTCCGCGTCTTCACGTCCCTCGTGGGGCGGGGCCGCATCGGCAGGGCGCAGCGAGTCCAGGTGCCCCCCAGTCGCATCGCTCCGGCGCGCACTCCCCCAGTTCTTCGCTCTCCTTTTTTTTTTCTTTTTTTTTTTTTTTGTAGAGACAGAGTCTCACTTTATGGCCCTCGGTAGAGTGCCGTGGCCTCACACAGCTCACAGCAACCTCCAACTCCTGGGCTTAAGCAATTCTCTTGCCTCAGCCTCCCAAGTAGCTGGGACTACGCTCTCCTTTTCTTTTTAAATTGCAGTTTTTGGCCAGGGCCAGATTTGAACCCGCCACCTCCGGTATATGGGGCTAGCGACCTACTCCTTTGAGCCACAGGCGCCGCACCCATCATAGCTCTCCTTTTCGTCCTGACCCCTCCCCCAGGAATCAGACGCTTAGTGGGACGTTTTCTTGCTCTGAGTTTTTGACCTGGCCACAGTCACCTCTCTGAACCTCAGTTTAAACCTCTGTAAAATGGGGAGGATTGTAGTGTTTGCATCCTGGGCTAGAGCCTGGGCCAAGATTCTGAAGCAGAGAGCTTAATAGGGCCTGGCTCGCCAAAAACGCTCAACCAGTCTCTGGGTCACCTACTGTGTGTGTGCTAGTGGTGGTCGGGGGAGGTGCTTTCAGGGAAGGGGAGATACACATTCCTGCCCCTAACTGCCAGGCGGAGACTGGCCGTCTAGCGGCTCCAGGGAATCTGCATTGGCAATTCTAAGGTTGAGAACCCCGTGGGCCAGGACATTTGTAACTTAGTCTGGGGAGACCTTAGGTGGGGCCTTGGCCCAGCCTGGGGACATTAGAGGTGGCTTTTTGGAGAAAAGGGCGGTTTGGCCTCTGCTCCTGTAGCTCAGCAGCTAGAGCGCCAGCCACATACACGGGAGCTGGCGGGCTCGAATAGAGCACGGGCCTGCCAAATTACAGTGACAACTGCATCCAAAAAATAGCTGGGCGTTGTGGCGGGCACCTGTAGTCCCAGCTACTTGGAAGGCTGGGGCAGGGGAATGGCTTAAGCCCAAGAGTTTGAGGTTACTGTGAACTATGTATGACGCCACGGCACTCTACCCAGAGCGACATAAAAAAAAAAAAAAAAAAAAAAAAGACGGTTTGTGCACAGTCCCTGAAGTTTGAGGTCTTAGGTGAAGAACAGAGTGGGAAGGAAACATCAGCGCAAAGCTCCCAAAGCAAGAGTCTAGCCCGGCAGGCTTCCTCAAACTTTTTAAACAGGGGGCCAGTTCACTGTCCCTCAGACCGTTGGAGGGCTGGACTATAGTTTAAAAAAACAACAACTGTGAACAAATTCCTATGCACACTGCACATATCTTTTTTTTTTTTTTTTTTTTTTTTTTTTGGTTTTTTGGCCGA
Source organism: Nycticebus coucang (assembly GCF_027406575.1). Lineage (NCBI taxonomy): Eukaryota > Metazoa > Chordata > Mammalia > Primates > Lorisidae > Nycticebus > Nycticebus coucang. Next base: position 63,952,542 of record NC_069782.1, on the reverse strand, counting down.
GGCTGGGTTTGAACCCACCACCTCTGGCATATGGGACCGGCGCCCTAGTCCTTGAGCCACAGGCGCCGCCCGCACACTGCACATATCTTATTTTGAAGTAAAAAAACAAAACAGGATCAAATACAATCACACCACCTCATGTGGCCAGCTGGCCAAGTTTGAGGACCCCTGGCTGTAGGACTTTGGGACAGGGCTTCTTAACCCTGGCACTACTGACATTTTGGGTTGGATAGTTCTTTGGGGGAGTAGTTATCCTGTGCATTGTAAGCTGTGGAGCAGCATCCTAGTCTGCATCCACTAGATGCCAGTGATGCCTATCTCCAAATCATGACAATTAAAAATGTCTCCAGACATCTGAAAATGTCCTCTAGATAGGGGGTGGAAAGGGGCAAAAATTGTATTGGGGTAAACAACTCCAAAATATTTTTTCTGTTCCCTCCTTTTCTTTTCTTTTTTTTTTTGAGACAGAGTCTCACTATGTCAACATGGGTAGAGCGCCATGGTATCCTAGCTTACAGCAACCTCAAACTCCTGGGTTCAAGGTATTCTCTTGCCTCAACCTCCTGAATGGCTGGGACTACAGGCAGCCACCACATGCCCAGCTATTTTTTCTATTTTTATTTATTTTGTTATTTATTTATTTTTTTGGGACAGAGTGTCCCAATGTTGCCCTTGGTAGAGTGCTATGGTGTCATAGCTCACAGCAACCTCAAACTCTTGGGCTTAAGTGATCCTCTTTCCTCAGCCTTCCAGGTAGCTGGGACTACAGGCACCTGCCACTTTTAGAGATGGGGTCTCGCTCTTGCTCAGGTTGGTCTCGAACCTGTGAGCTCAGGCAATCCACCTGCCTTGGCCTCTCAAGTGCTAGGATTACAGGCGTGAGCCACCGTGCCTGGCTCTTACCATTTGTTTTATTAATTGTTCTCTCTTGATTTTTTTCTTTTTGTTTTTTGTTTTGCAGTTTTTGGCTGGGGTCAGGTTTGAACCCGCCACCTCTAGCATATGGGGCCGGCGCCCTACTCCTTTGAGCCACAGGCGCCACCCTTCTCTCTTGATTTTTAACAATTTACTCCAAAACATAGCTGCTTAAAACCCTAAACTCTTTGTGGTGGCTCATGCCTGTTATCCTAGCACTCTGGGAGGCCAAGGCAGGTGGATTGCCTGAGCTCACAGGTTTGAGACCAGCCTGAGCAAGAGCAAGATCCCATCTCTAAAAATAGATTGGTGTTGTGGCTGGTGCCTGTAGTCCCAGCTACTCGGGAGGCTGAGACAAGAGAATCGCTTAAGCCCAGGAGTTTGAAGTTGCTGTGAGCTATGACACCATAGCTCTCTACTGAGGGCGACAAAGTGAGACTCTGTCTCAAAACAAAACAAACAAACAAACAAAAAATTCTCTAAACTCTTATTATTTCATATAGTTTTTGTGGGTCAGGTTTCAAGGAGTGTCCTTGCTAGGCTGTCCTGACTCAGGATCTTCCTCTAAAGGTTTCAGTTAAGATGTTGGCCAGGATTGCAGTCATATGAAGGTTTGATCTGCTTCCAAAGTGGCTCACTTCCATGCAGAGGGAGGTGGGTGCTGTTGTTTAGCTAATTGAGTATCCTCCCAACATGACAGCTGGCCTCCTTAGAGCAAGTGAGCCAAGGGAGTGAAAGCCAGGTGGAAGTGGTTTCTTTTATAATGTAGCCTTGTAAATCACATAGCATCACTTCTGTGGCATTGTGTACATTGCAAATGGTTCACTAGATCCAGCCCACTGTGCGGGATGAGAAATTAAGACTCGGCCCTCTTTACCATCCAACCTGTCCTCCTGCTGGACTGTCTCTTTGAGCTCAGAAGGCAAGGAGGGCAGGGATCACAGTGATGCTTCAGCCGCTGTTCAGGGAACAAGTTGGATGGGATGAGTGCGGGGGGTGCAGGAGAGGGTGAAAGTCAATTCAGAAGGATAAATAGAAGATAGAACTGTGGCATTGCATTTTGACATTTGTAGATGAACAGAAAAACAAATATTCCAAGCAACCACATGGGGGCGCTGCCGACCCACTGTTTGAGTTTTGTGACCATCTTGGCCTGGGCAGATGAGGTAGGTTTGTGCAAGGATGTGAGCATTGTTATGTTTTATTCTTTATTTTTATAAAAAGATGTGGAGGGCTAGACAGGGTGCCTCAGCCCTATTTTCCCAGTACTTGGGGGAGGCTGAGGTGAGAGGATTGCTTGAGTCCAGGAGTTTGTTCAAGAACGGTTTGGACTGCATAGTGAGACTCCCCTCCCCATCTCCGCATAAAATTTAAAAAATTATCAGGGTTGTGCATCTGTAATTCTACCTACTTGGGAGGCTGAGGTGGGAGGATTGCTTGAGCCCAGAGTTTGAAGTCCACTCCAGCCTGGACAATAAAGTAAGACACTGTCTCTAAAAGGAAAGAAAAAAAAAAAAAAAAAAAGAAAAGAAAAGGAGAAAATGGATGTGTCAAGAACAGTGATGAAGGCGGCGCCTGTGGCTCAGTGAGTAGGGCGCTGGCCCAATATACCGAGGGTGGCGAGTTTGAAGCCAGACCCGGCCAAACTGCAACAAAAAATAGCTGAGGATTGTGGCGGGTGCCTGTAGTCCCAATGACTCAGGAGGCTGAGATAAGAGAATTGCCTAAGCCCAAGAGCTGGAGGTTACTGTGAGCTGTGACGCCATGGCACTCTATCAAGGGTGACAAAGTGAGACTCTGTCTCAAAAAAGAAAAAAAAAAAAAGAACAGTGATGAGAAGAGCAGCCTCTGACATTGACTGTATGGGGGATCCATCAGGGGCATTCATGCATTCATTTTTAAGACACCCATCAGGTGCTTCCTACATGGCAGGCCTGGTGCTGGGTGCATGAGTGCATCTGTTTCTGTCCTTCTGGTACTCATCCCCTCTCTTTCTCTTTCCTCTCTCTTTCTCTCTAGAAATGGAGTCTCACTCTGTTACCCAGTCTGGAGTGCAGACTGGGTAACAATCATAACTCATTGCAACCTTGACTTCCTGTCCTCAAATGATCCTCCCATCTCAGCCTCCTGAGTCATTGGGACTACAGGTACAAGCAATCATGCCTGGCTCTCATTGTCATAATGGGAAAAAGACATAGGAAGCAGGTGATATTGTAAGTAATTATTTAATTATATTTGTGACACATACCCTAAAAAAAAGAGTAATTGAGGAATATACAAAAAAGATTAACACATGGTGCTTGGCGACAGCTCTGTCTCACAAAAAAAAAAAACAACTTATGCTTGGCACCTGTGGCTCAAGCGGCCAAGGCGTCAGCCACATACATCTGAGCTGGCAGGTTCGAATCCAGCCCATGCCCGCCAAACAACAATGATGGCTGCAACCAAACAATAGCTGGCTTTGTGCTGGGCGTCTGTAGTCCCAGTTACTTGGGAGGCAGAGGCAGGAGAATCACTTGACCCCAGGAGTTGGAGGTTGCTGTGAGCTGTGATGCCACAGCACTCTACCCAGGGCAATAGCTTGAGGCTCTGTCTCAAAAAAAATGATTAACACATGGGATCCTGAACCTAGGCACGGTGGTCAGGGAGGGCTTCCTGGAGGTGGCGCCCCTTGAGCTGAAATCATAACACTTTATGAAACTCCATGTCAAGTGATTTAAATCATGTACCTCACTTAGTCCTTATGGCAGCCCTATGAAGCGGGTAGTTTTTTTTAGACATGGGGTCTTGCTATGTCGCCTAGGCTAGTTGTCTTGAGTTCCTCGGAAGCAATCTTCCCATCTTGGCCTTCCAGAGTGCTGGGATCATAGGTATGAGACACTGCACCCAGCCTGAAGTGGGTAATATTACAACAAATGGGAAAACAGGCTCAGAAACCTGCTTAAAGTCTCTCTGAAGGCTGAATAGCAGTGCATTCCCCTAGGTGGAAAGGCACTGCAGAGAGGAAGCAACAGGTCTTGAGGTGGGAAAGGGCTTGGTCCATTGCAGGAAGCAAAAGGACAGTGTGTCCTAGCAAGTGGGGAAGGTGCTGAGTACAGCAAGGTGTACTTTTCATGTACATGAAAAGTTCATGTTGTGATTGGACCAGCCCAAGGCAGCACATCTTGACTTTGAGCTGGATCCTTGGAGGCATAAGCCGGGTGGAGGAAATGGAGACCATTGGAGCATGTGTGTGCTCCAATAAATCCCCACCTGTAGTTTAATCAAATGAAAAATTGATTGGGAATGCCTACAGTTGGTGAAGGTGATTGATTGGGAATGCCCACAGTTGGTGTAGGACAGTGATTTTTAACTTGTGTGCCAAGGTCCACTGGTGTGCCATGAAAGGATCTTAGCTATGCTGTGAAAAATTATAAATATCAGGGTGGCGCCTGTGGCTCAAAAGAGTAGGGTGCTGGCCCCAAATACCGGAGGGTGGGGTTCAAACCTGGCCCCGGCCAAAAACTGCAAAAAAACCCTCAAAAAACAAAAAACAAAAATTACATATCATTAATTAAATTATTTTCAAAAGTTCAGGCTTGGCGCCTATAGTACAGTGGTTACGGCACTGACCACATACACCAGGCAGGTGGGTTCGAACCCAGCCCGGGCCAGTTAAGCAACAATGACAACTGCAAAGGAAAAATAGCTGCGTTTTGTAACAAGGTGCCTGCTCTATCTTGGGAGGCTGAGGCAAGAGAATTGCTTAAGCCCAAGAGTTTGAGGTTGCTGTGAGCTATGACATCACAGCACTCTGCCAAGGGTGACATAATGAGACTCTGTCTCAAAAAAGAAAAAAAGAGGGTGGCGCCTGTGGCTCAGTAGGGAGGGTGCTGGCCCCATATACCAAGGGTGGTGGGTTCGAACCCGGCCCCAGCCAGCTAAAACAGCAATGACAACTGCAACAACAAAAAGCTGGGCTGGCTCGGCACCTGTGGCTCAAGCAGCTAAGGTGCCAGCCACATACACCTGAGCTGGCAGTTCGAATCTAGCCCGGGCCCACCAAACAATGATGGCTGCAACCAAAAAAAAAAAAGCCAGGTGTTGTGGTGTAGCTGTAGTCCCCTTGGGAGGCAGAGGCAGGAGACTGTCTTGAGCCCAGGAGTTGGAGGTTGCTGTGAGCTGTGATGCGATGGCACTCTACCCAGGGCAACAGCTTGAGGCTCTGTCTCAAAAAAAAAAAAAAAAAAAGAGATAAACCGGAAATGGAGACTTAAATTCTCTTTCCCGTCTTGCAGGATGGCAGGTGAAAAAGTTGAGAAGCCGGTTTCTAAAGAGAAGAAACCTGTTAATAAAGAGAAGAGGCCTAAGGCCAAGAAGGGGAAGCCCCACTGCAGCCGAAATCCTGTTCTTGTCAGAGGAATAGGCAGATATTCCCGATCTGCCATGTATTCGAGAAAGGCTATGTATAAGAGGAAACACTCAGCAGCTAAATCCAAGATTGAAAAGAAAAAGAAGGCGAAGGCACTTGCCACTGTTACAAAACCAGTTGGTGGGGACAAGAATGGTGGTACTCGGGTGGTTAAACTTCGCAAAATGCCTAGATACTATGCCACCGAAGATGTGCCTGGAAAGCTATTGAGCCAGGGCAAAAAACCATTCAGTCAGCATGTGAGAAAACCGCGATCTAGCATCACACCCGAGACCATTCTAATTATCCTCACTGGGCACCACAGAGGCAAGAGAGCGGTTTTCCTAAAGCAACTGGGCAGTGGCTTGCTACTTGTGACTGGACCTCTGTCCCTCAATAGAGTTCCTCTAGGAAGGACATATCAGAAATTTGTCATCACCACCACCACAAAAATTGACATCAGTAATGTTAAAATCCTGAAGCATCTTACTGATGCTTATTTCAAGAAGCAGCAGCTCCGGAAGCCCAGACACCAGGAAGGTGAGATCTTCACCACAGAAAAAGAGAAATATGAGATAACAGAATAGCGCAAGGTTGATCAAAAAGCTGTGGACTCACAGATTTTACCGAAGATCAAGGCTATTCCTCAGCTCCAGGGCTACCTGCGATGCATGTTTGCCCTGACAAATGGAGCCTACCCTCATAAAATGGTGTTTTAAATTTCTTTTCTTTTTTTTTTTTTTTTTGTAGAGACAGAGTCTCACTGTACCGCCCTCGGGTAGAGTGCCGTGGCGTCACACGGCTCACAGCAACCTCCAACTCTTGGGCTTACGCGATTCTCTTGCCTCAGACTCCCGAGCAGCTGGGACTACAGGCGCCCGCCACAACGCCCGGCTATTTTCTTGTTGCAGTTTGGCCGGGGCTGGGTTTGAACCTGCCACCCTCGGCATATGGGGCCGGCGCCCTACTCACTGAGCCACAGGCGCCGCCCTGTTTTAAATTTCTTAAAGAGAACCTAATTAAGTGGCTAATAGATTAAAAAAAAAAGAAAAAAGCCAGGTGTTGTGGTGGGTGCCTATAGTCCCAGCTACTCAGGAGGCTGAGGCAAGAGAATCTCTTAAACTCAAGAGTTGGAGGTTGCTGTGAGCTGTGAGGCCATGGCACTCTACCTAGGGCAACAAAGTGAGACTCTGTCTCAAAAAAAAAAGAAAGAAAAAAAGTTCAAAGTACAGTAAGGTTTTTCTTTTTTTTTTGATCAACACAATTTAAATGTGCTGTGGAAGTTTAACTAGATTCCAGTGGCCTGTGAGAGTTGAAAAACACTGGTTTAGGGAAGTAAGAAATCTCTAAACCACTGGAGAGAGCCTCCCATGATGGAAGCTTTGGGGAGGGCATCCTGGCATAATCTACTATGAAACTACTAAGGATGCTGTATGCTCATTTCTTTCATTGTCTGTTTTCTGATGCTTTGACACCAGGGATCTGGCTGATCCTGGAGAGACTACCTCTCCCCGAGTTAGTGTTGGGGGACTTGCTGTCTTCATTTCTTAAGGGCCCGGTTCGGACTCTTAACAGAGTTAGAAATTTCAGCCAAGGGTGGCGCCTCTGGCTCAAAGGGGTAGAGCGCCGGTCCCATATCCAAAGGTGGCGGGTTCAAACCCAGCCCCGGCCAAAAAAAAAAAGAAATTTCAGCCAAAAAGTAACAGACAACATAGAAAATGAAGGTAAAATCAAAGAGACTCCTTAGTGCAGCAGAAAGAAAGTTTTATTGAAGCATGGACTTTTTCAGAGAGAGGAAAAGGGTCTCCCTTGAGGGTCAGAGGAGAGGACACAAAGGTGTTACACAGGTCTAAGTATCTTATCTTAGTTCCTCCTACAATTATCCATAGAGTTTTTCCGTGGTCCCCCTAGGTATTTAGTTATTCTTGTCTATTTCTTGTTGGTCACAGATTATCTCAGTTGCCACATATGTCCATCTATCTTTCCCTTTTTAGCAATGATTGTTAACCACTATTTTACTGGTAATTATACGGTGGTGACTATTAGTCTTGTGATGTTTGTAGTATTTGTGGTGTGTGTTGTTTTGTAACTGTGGCCATTACCCCAGTTTTTGTTGCAAGCTAGAAAATGCATTTTTCCAGGCATGGTGGCTCATGCCTATAATTCCAGCACCTGGGAGGCTGATGCGGGTGGATTGTGTGAGCTCACAGGTTTGAGACCAGCCTGAGCCAGAGCAAGACCCTGTCTCTAAAAGATAGCTGAGCATTTTGGTGGATGCCTGTAGTCACAACTACTTGGGAGGCTGAGGCAAGAGAATTGATTGAACCCAAGAGTTTGAGGTTGTTGTGAGCTAAGATGCCATGGCACTTTACCAAGGGTGACCAAGTGAGACTCTGTGTCCAAAAAAAGAAAAAAGAAAAAGAAAAAGAAAAAGAAATTGCATTTTATGGAAAACAAGACATACTTGGTCAACTGAGTCACAACTGAAACCGTTTTCTTCTGGACCCTTTTAAACATCCTTATTTAGGAGTCCAGACTTTTCTCCTACTTCCCCATAAACCCTTTCCATTCCCAATCAATTAGCCAATTTCTAGAGATAATAAACAGCTCTCCTCTGAGTGCAACTTTCACAGCAAACCAACCTAGTCAGAGCTCTGAGTGTCCACCACCTCCTCTGAAGGGCTCTCACATTCTGGGTCAGGTACCAGATAACTGAAGGAGAGCTCCTATGCTGACAAGACTCACACTAGCCATTTAAGCCTGCTCACCCTTCCTTGTCCATTCCTTCCTATGGAAACCACAATAAAGATTCCTGCCCAGGGGCAGTGCCTGTGGCTCAAGGAGTAGGGCGCTGGCCCTATATCCCGGGGGTGGTGGGTTCAAGCCTGGCCTCGGCCAAAACTGCTAAAAAAAAAAAAAAAAAAAAAGATTCCTGCCCAGTATTCCTCCTGTTCCCTCTGCCTCCTAACAAATCCTGGTCTTTCCCATGTGGCCCTGCATGGCACACTGTGCCTTCTGCTTCTAGGAATCTGTGAGTATGAACTTCTTCCTTTGTGACAGTCATTTCTATGTCTGTATGTCTCAGCATACCTGATTTTTTTTTTTTTTTGAGAACAAGTCTTACGGGGCGGCGCCTGTAGCTCAAGGAGTAGGGCACCGGTCCCATATGCCGGAGGTGCCGGGTTCAAACCCAGCCCCGGCCAAAAACCACAAAAAAACAAACAAACAAAAAAACAAGTCTTACTCTGTTGCCCTGGATAGAGTGCTGTGGCATCATAACTCACAGCAACCTCAAACTCCTGGATTCAAGCAATCTTGCTGCCTCCAGAGTAGCTGGGACTATAGGTACCTGCCTCAATGCATGGATAATTTTTCTGTTTTTAGTAGAGACAGGGTTTCACTCTTGCTCAAGTTGGTCTTGAGCTCAAGCAATCCATCTACCTTGGCCTCCCAGAGTGTTAGGATTACAGACGTTAGCCACTGTGCACAGCCCCAGTTATTTTTTAAAATAACATATATGAAACTCTGGAAATATATCTTTGACAATGATGCCTAAGAGGTGAGAACTAATTTTGTTTTTATTAATTTTTATTTTTTGAGACAGAGTCTTGCTTTGTAACCCTTGGTAGAGTGCCATAGCATTGCAGCTCACAGCAACCTCAAACTCTTGGACTTAAGCGGTTCTCTTGCTTCTACCTCCTGAGTAGCCGGGATGACAGGTGCCTGCCACAACGCCCGGCTATTTTTAGAGATGAGGTCTCACTTTGGCTCAGGCTGGTCTTGAACCTGTGAGCTCAGGCAATCCACCCACCTTGGCCTCCCACGTGTTGGGATTACAGGCCTGAACCACTGCACCTGGCCCGTGAGAAGTAATTTTGGATTTTATAATCTCTGTAATTCTCAGTAAATGGAATGTCCTTTGTAGCACAGAAAATCTATTGTTTGAGTTTTGTGAAATCAGTTTCCTGCACTTTTCCAGGAAACTGATTTGCATTTGTGCAAAAGTTGGGTAACCTGTTCAGGGTATGCAGAGTTCACAGGGTGCCAGGCTATCTATTCTTGTGAAGGTTCTGTGAATTAATATAGATAAATCACTCAGACCTGTGCAGTGTAATAGGGTAGCCAGGGGGCTCATGGGGCTAGGGAGCACCTGAAACATGGCTGATACTAATAGAGACTAGCCGTTTTGTCAGCATAAAATGCACACTGGGCTGGGTATGGTGATACATACCTGTAGTCCCAGCTCCTCAGGAGGCTGAGGGAGGAGGATCACTTGAGCCCAGGAATTTGAATCTAGCCTGGGAAACGGAGCAAGATTGTGTGTCTATAAAACCAAACCAAACCAAAAAAACCGCATCCATTTCTATAAATGATTAATGTTAAAGCAAAAAAGTAAATAAAAATAAATAAATACATAGAGGGTGGCACCTATGGCTCAAAGGAGTAGGGTGCCAGCCCCATATACTGGAAGTGGTGGGTTCAAACCTGCCCCCGGCCAAATACTGCAAAAAAAAAAAAAAAAAAAAGAAAAAGAAAAAGAAAAATTCACACTGGATTTCAAAGACTTACGTAAAATTACATATTAATGAGATTTTTATTGACTACATGTTGAAGCAATATTGTGGATCTATTGGGTTAAATAGAATATATTATTATTATTATTATTTTGGTTTTTTGGGACAGTCTTACTCCATTGCCCTGAGTAGAGTACCATCATAGCTCATAGCACCCTCAAACTTCAAGTGATTCTCCCAAGAAACTGGGACTTACAGGTGCCTGCTATGACTCCAAGCTAATTTTTTTTTGTTTTTTGAGACAGAGTCTCATTCTATAGCCCTCAGTAGAGTGCTATGGTGTCATAGCTCACAGTAACCTCAAACTCTTGGGCTTAAGTGATTTTCTTTTTTCTTTTTTTGAAACAGAGCCTCAAGCTGTCACCCTGCATAGAGTGCTGTTGCATCACAGCAACTTCCAACTCCTGGACTCAAGCGAGTCTCCTGCCTCAGCCTCCATGTAGGTGGGACTACAGGCACCCACCACAATGCCTGGCTATTTTTTGGTTGCAGCAGTCATTGTTGTTTGGCGGGCCTGGGCTGGATTCGAACCTGCCAGCTCAGGTGTATATGGCTGGCGCCTTAGCTGCTTGAGCCATAGGCGCTGAGCCTTAAGTGATTTTCTTGCCCTCAGCCTCCCATGTAGCTAGGACTACAGGTGCCCGCCACAATGCCTGGCTAGTTTTAGAGATGAGGTCTGGCTCTGGCTCAGGCTAGTCTCCAGCGCTTGCCTCAAGTGATCCTCCTGGTTCAGCTTCCCAGAGTGTTAGGACTACAGGCATGAGCCACTAAGCCTGGCCTGAAGAACATACTTTTTTTTTTTTTTTCTTGAGACAGAGTCTCACTTTGTTACCCTTGGTAGAGTGGCATGGCGTCATAGCTCACAGCAACCTCAAACTCTTGGGCTTAAGTGATTCTCTTCCCTCAGCCTCCTGAGTAGCTGGAACTATGGATGCCCACCACAACACCCAGCTATACTATTGCTTTTTTTTTTTTTTTTCTTTGAGACAGAGTCTCAAGCTGTTGTCCCGGGTAGAGTGCCATGGCGTCACAGCTCATAGCAACCTCTAACTCTTGGGCTTAAGCGATTCTTTTGCCTCAGCCTCCCAAGTAGCTGGGACTACAGGTGTCTGCCACAACACTCAGCTATTTTTTTTGGTTGTAGCTGTCGTTGTTGTTTGGAAGGCCTGGGCTGGATTCGAACTCACCAGCTCCAGTGTATGTGGCTGGCACCCTAGCCGCTTGAGCTACAGGTGCCTAGCCTACTTTGGGTTTTTTTAAATCATAATTTTGTACATTGATGCATTTATGGGGTTCAGGGTACTACTTCAATATACAATGTGAAATGCTTACGTTGAACTAAGTAACACATCCATCACAATTATACTCATTTCTTCTCATTTCTTTTTTTTTTTTTTTTTTTGGCTGGGGCTGGGTTTGAACCCGCCACCTCCGGCATATGGGACCGGCGCCCTACCCCTTGAGCCACAGGCACCGCCCTCATTTCTTAATAGTTTTGAAATGTACCATTGCATCATGCACATTAGGTGAGGTCCCCCCAAACACCCTCCCTTCTCCCATATGCCCCCTCTCCTCTCTCTCCTCTTCCCTTCTTCTTTCTGGACTGTAGTTTTGTTTTGCCATTCATATGAATGTGTAAGTGATTATATATTGATTTCATAGTAGTATTGAGTGCATTGGATACTTTTTTTTTTTTTTAGAGACAGAGTTTCACTCCGTTGCCCTCTGTAGAGTGCTGTGGCGTCATAGCTCACAGCAACCTCCAGCTCTTGGGCTTAGGCGATTCTCTTGCCTCAGCCTCCCAGTAGCTGGGACTACAGGCACTTGCCACAATGCCTGGCTATTTTTTTGTTGTTGTTGCAGTTTGGTTGGGGCCAGGTTTGAACCCACCACCCTCAGTATATGGGGATGGCGCCGTACTCACTGAGCCACAAGTGCCACCCATTGGATACTTTTTTTTTCCATTCTTGAGATACTTTACTAAGAAGAATATGTTCCAGGTCCATCCAGGTAAACATAAAAGATGTGAAGACTCCATCTTTTGTTTTTTTTTTTATTAAATCATAGCTGTGTACATTAACGCGATCATGGGGCCCCATACACTGTTTTTTTTTTTGTAGAGAAAGAGTCTCACTTTGTCACCCTTGGTAGAGTGCCGTGGTGACACAGCTCACAGCAACCTCCAACTCCTGAGTTTAGGCGATTCTCTTGCCTCAGCCTCCCAAGTAGCTGGGACTACAGGTGCCCGCCACAACGCCCAGCTATTTTTTTGTTGCAGTTTGGCCAGAGCCGGGTTTGAACCCATCACCCTTGGCATATGGGGCTGGTGCCCTATTCACTGAGCCAAAGGCGCCGCCCCATACACTGGTTTTATATACCATTTGACATATTTTCATAACACTGGTTAACATAGCCTTCCTGGCATTTTCTTAGTTATTGTGTTAAGACATTTATATTCTACATTTAGTAAGTTTCACATGGACCCTTGTAAGATGCACCGTAGGTGTAATCCCACCAATCACCCTCCCTCAGCCCATCCTCCTCCTCCATCCCCTTCCTCTCCCCCTTCCCCATATTCTTAGGTTATAACTGGGTTATAGCTTTCATATGAAAGCCATAAATTAGTTTCATACTAGGGCTGAGTACTTTGGATACTTTTTCTTCCATTCTTGAGATACTTTACTAAGAATATGTTCCAGCTCCATCCAGGTAACATAAAAGATGTGAAGGCTCCATCTTTTTTATGGTTGCATAGTATTCCATGGTGTACATACACCACAATTTGTTAATCCATTTATGGGTCAGTGGGCACTTGGACTGTTTCCATGTCTTGGCTATTATGGATTGGGATTCAATAAACATTCTGGTGCAAATGTCTTCGTTGTAAAATAATTTTTGATCATCTGGGTATATACCTAGTAGAGGAATTGCAGGGTCGAACGGTAGGTCTATTTTTAGTTCCTTGAATGTTCTCCAAACTTCTTTCCAAAACGGTCATATTAGTTTGCGTTCCCAGCAGCAGTGTAGAAGCATTTCCTTCTCTCCACATCCATGCCAACATCTGTAGTTTTGTAATGTGGGCTAATCTTACTGAAGTTAGATGATATCTCAAAGTGGTTTTGATTTGTATTTTTCTGATGATTAAAGATGAGCATTTTTTCATGTGTTTGTAGGCCACGCGCCTGTCTTCATCAGAGAAGTTTCTGTTCAAGTTGCTTGCCCACATAGAAATGGGGTTATTTGTTCTTTTCTTATTGATTAGTTTGAGTTCTCTGTAGATTCTAGTTATCAGACCTTTGTCGGAAGTATAACCTGCAAAAATCTTCTCCCATTCTGAAGGTTGTCTGTTTGCTTTATTTACTGTGCTCTTGGCTGTGCAAAAGCTTTTTAGTTTGATCAGATCCCAGTAATGTATTTTTGGTGTTGCTTCAATTGCCTGGAGGGTTCTCATAAAATATTCTCCCAGGCCAATTTCTTCAAGTGTTTTCCCCACACTCTCTTCTAGTATTTTTTTTTTTTTTGCAGTTTCTGGCTGGAGCTGGGCTTGAACCTGCCATCTCTGGTATATGGGGCCAGCGCCCTATTCCTTTCAGCCACAGGCTCCACCCTCTCTTCTAGTATTTTTTTTTTTTTTTTTTGAGACAGAGCCTCAAGCTGTTGCCTGGGTAGAGTGCTGTGGCATCACAGCTCATAGTAACCTCCAATTCCTGGGCTCAAGTGAGTCTCCTGCCTCCACCTCCCAAGTAGCTGGGACTACAGGCACTTGCCACAACGCCCGGCTATTTTTTGGTTGCAGTTGTCATTGTTTGGTGGGCCCGGGCTGGATTCGAACCCGCCAGCTCAGGTGTATGTGACTGGTGCCCTAGCCGCCTGAGCCACAGGCACCAATCCTCTTCTAGTATTTATATTTAAGACATACTGGGTAGTAGTGATAAAAACATAAGAACTGTCAAAATACTATTCAGAAAGTAAAAGTCTTAGAGTGCACCAAAGTGTTCATATTGAGAAAATTATTATAAAGAGTATTACAATACCTTTATTTCTATTACAGGTCTTTTTTGTATAGGCGAATTGGTACTAGCATGGAAGCTTCCATAAGTTGGTCAGACTTTAAGAGAATTCAGATCAGAGAGAAATTGTACAGATGTCTGATTGTATAAAAGCAGAGTATTAATTATAGAGAAGAATCCAGTGTTGGACAATTTATATACATATGTACATTTAATAGGAGCAGGAGAATGACTTCATGTCTTAAATTTAAATCTTTTATCCAGTGAGAATCAATTTTTGTTAAAGGTGAAAGGTGGGGGTCCAGTTTCAGTCTTCTACAGGTTGCCAGCCAGTTCACCCAGCACCATTTATTAAAAAGGGAGTCTTTCCCCCACTGAATATTTTTGATAGGCTTGTCAAAGATCAAATGATGATAAGTAGCTGGGTTCATCTCTTGGTTCTCTATTCTGTTCCATACATCTACCTCTGTATTTTTGTGCCAGTAACATGCTGTTTTGATCACTATAGATTTATAGTATAGCCTGAAGTCTGGTAAAGTGATCCCTTCTGATTTGTTCTTATTTCTGAGTAATGTATTTGCTCAAATGATATTTGAGGTTTTTTTCTGATTCCATATAAAACGAAGTACTATTTTTTTTTTGTAGAGACAGTCTCACTGTACCGCCCTTGGGTAGAGTGCCGTAGCGTCACACGGCTCACAGCAACCTCTAACTCTTGGGCTTACGTGATTCTCTTGTCTCAGACTCCCGAGCAGCTGGGACCACAGGCGCCCACCACAACGCCCGGCTATTTTTTTGTTGCAGTTTGGCCGGGGCTGGGTTTGAACCCACCACCCTCGGCATATGGGGCTGGTGCCCTACTCACTGAGCCACAGGTGCCGCCCTCACGAAGTACTATTTTTCAAGATCTTTGAAGTATGACAACGGTGCTTTAATAGGGATTGCATTAAATCTGTATATTGCTTTGGGTAGTATGGACATTTTAACAATGTTGGTTCTTCCCAGACATGAGCATAGTATGTTTTTCCGTTTGTTAACATCTTCAGCTATTTATTTTCTTAGAGTTTCATAGTTCTCTATATAGAGATCTTTCATGTCCTTTATTAGGTAAATTCCCAGATATTTCATCTTCTTTGGCACTATAGTAAAAGGAATAGTCCTCGATTGTTTTTTTCAGCTTGAGTATTGTTGGCATATATAAAAGCTACTGACTTGTAAGTATTAATTTTGTATCGTGAGATGCTGCTGTATTCCTTGATCACTTCTAAGAATTTTGAAATTGAGTCCCTGGGATTGGATTTTCCAGGTGTAGGATTATATCATCAGTGAAGAGTGAGAGTTTGATCTCTTCTGACCCTATTTGGATACCTTGATCACCTTCTCTTGCCTGATTGTGATGGCTAAGACTTCCATTACTATGTTAATAGCAGTGGAGACAGTGGGCATCCTTGCCTTGTTCCTGATCTGAGTGAAAATGTTTTCAAATTTACACCATTCAATATGATATTGGCTGTGGGTTTGCTGTAGATGGCCTCTATCAGTTTAAGAAATGTCCCTTCTATGCCTATTTTCTTAAGTGTTCTGATCATGAAAGGATGCTGGATATTATCAAAGGCTTTTTCTGTGTCAATTGAGAGAATCATATGGCCTTTGTTTTTTATTTTATTGATGTGATGTATTATATTTATAGATTTGTGTATGTTGAACCAACCCTGTAACCCTGCAATAAAACCAACTTGATCATGGTGTAAAATTTTTTTGATGTGTTGTTGAATTCTATTTGCTAAGATCTTATTGAATATTTTTGCATCAATATTCATTAATGATATTGGTCTATAATTTTCTTTCTTTGTTGGATCCTTTCCTGGTTTGGGTATCAGGATGATATTTGCTTCATAGAATGTGTTGGGAAGTATTCCTTCTTTTTCTATGCTTTGGAAAAGGTTGTATAATATAGGTACTAGTTCCTCTTGAAAGGTTTGATAGAATTCAGATGTGAAGCCATCTGGTCCTGGACTTTTCTTTTTTGGGAGATTTCATATTGTTGATGCTATTTCAGTGATCAATATAGGTCTATTCAAGATATCTAATTCTTTCTGGTTGAGTCTAAGAAGGTGGCGTGCTTCCAGGTATTAGTCTATTTCCTTAGATTTTCATATTTCTGGGAATAGAGATTTTTGTAGTAATCATTGCGGATTTTTTTTTTTTTTTTTTTGTGGTTTTTGGCCGGGGCTGGGTTTGAACCCGCCACCTCCAGCATATGGGACCGGCGCCCTACTCCTTGAGCCACAGGCGCCGCCCTTTTTTTTTTTTTTTTGAGACAGAGTCTCACTTTGTCATCCTCAGTAGAGTGCTGTAGAGTCACAGCTCACAGCAACCTCCAGCTTTTGGGCTCAGGCAATTCTTTTGCTTCAACCTCTTAAGTAGCTGGAACTACAGCTATTTAATAAAATGCCTGGCTATTTTATTTGTTGTTGTTGCAGTTTGGCCAGGGCCGGGTTCAAACCTGCCACCCTTGGTATATTGGGCTGGCACCCTACTCATCGAGCCACAGGCACCACCACAATCATTGAGGATTTTTTTAATTTCTGAAGTGTCTGTTGTTATTTCTCTTTTATCATTTATGATAGATGATATTAGAGATTTTACTTTTCTTTTTTTGGTTAGGTTGGCCAAAGGTTTATCAATTTTGTTAATCTTTTCAAAAAATCAACTCTTTGTTTTGTTGATCTTCTGAATGATTCTTTTGTTTTCAATTTCATTTAATTCTTCCCTAAGTTTGGTTATTTCTTTTCTTATGCTGGATTTGGGGTTGGAATTTTCTTCCTTTTCCAGTTGCTTGAGATGATCCATTAAGTTGTTGGCTTCCTCTCTTTCTGTTTTCTTAATGAAGGCTTCCAAAGGTATAAATTTCCCTTTTAGGACTGCCTTTGCAGTATCCCACAGGTTTTGATAATTTATGTCTTTGTTATCATTTTGTTCCAAAAATTTGGTGATTTCCTTTTTTTTTTTTTTTTTTTGTAGAGACAGTCTCACTTTATGGCCCTCAGTAGAGTGCCGTGGCCTCACACAGCTCACAGCAACCTCCAACTCCTGGGCTTAAGCGAT
This sequence comes from Nycticebus coucang, assembly GCF_027406575.1. Taxonomy (NCBI): domain Eukaryota; kingdom Metazoa; phylum Chordata; class Mammalia; order Primates; family Lorisidae; genus Nycticebus; species Nycticebus coucang. The sequence goes on along the minus strand of NC_069782.1, from coordinate 63,935,545 downwards.
TCTCTTGCCTCAGCCTCCTGAGTAGCTGGGACTACAGGCGGTGATTTCCTTCTTAATCTCATCTTTGACCCAGCTGTCATTCAGCCTAAGATTATTTAGTTTCCACGACTTTGTTTGAGTATGAGGATTCCTGTTGCTGTTGTTGAGTTCAACTTTTATTCCATGGTGGTCCGAGAAGATACAAGGAATAATTTCTATACTTTTAAATTTGCTGAGGTTAGATTTGTGTCCTAGGATATGATCTATTTTGGTGATTTGGTGAGCTGATGAGAAGAATGCTTATTCAGTTTTATTAGGGTGAAATGTTCTGTAGAGGGCTGTGAAGTCCATTTGTTCTAGGGTCAGGTTTAAATCTAATATTTCTTTGTTTAGTTTCTACTTGGATGATCTATCCAAAACTGTCAAAGGGGTGTTAAAATCTCCAACTACTATAGTGCAGGAAGATATCAAGTCGTTCTTATCTGTTAGGGTCTGCTTTATCAAATGTTAATTATTGAAATCTCTTCATGTTGGGTCTTTCCCTTGACAAGTGTGTAGTGACCTTCCCTGTTTTTCTTTATCTTTGTTGGTTTAAAGCCAATTGTATCAGCTACTAAAATTGCAACACCTGTTTTTTTCTGGTTTCCATTTGCCTGTAATATATAAGTCCATCCCTTTACCCCGAGTCTACTTTTATCCTTTAAGGTAAGGTGAGATTCTTGTATACAGCATATATCCGGTCTGAGTTTATATATCCAGTCAGCCAGCCTGTGCCTCTTTAGAGGACAATTTAAACCATTCACATTAATTGAAAGAATTGATAAGCCTGGTTGTGTTTTGGGTGTCATGATTTTTGGATGTCCAGTGGATGTTTTTAATCCTCACCACTGTGGAAGTTAGGTTTTGTTCAAAAATTTCTGGGTGAGTTTACTTTGGAGGTAGAGCATTGCTCTGGTCATTGTGGAGGATGGGTCTGAGAATATCCTGGAGATCTGGTTTAGCTATGGCAAATTTCTTCAACATGTCTATGTCACTATTTGATTTCTCCATCACAGATGAAACTCAGTTTAGCTGGATAGAGGATCCTGGGCTGAAAGTTGTTTTGTTTTAGGAGATTGAAGGTCGATGACCATCTTCTTCTGGCTTGAAATGTTTCGGCTGAGAGATCGGCAGTTATTCTGATACTTCTCCCTTTATAGGTGATGCTTTTCTTATGTCTGGCTGCTTGCAGAATTTTCTCCTTTGTCTTAACTTTGGCAAAGTTAATCATAGTGTGTCTCGGAGATGCTTTATTTGGTTTGAGTCTTGCTGGGGTTCTGAAACTGTCTGCTATCTGAAGCTCTGTATTTCTTTCAATGCTTGGGAAATTCTCCTCCAAAATCTCTTGGAGTAGAGCATCTGTACCTTTAGGACCATCTTCTTCTCCTTCGGGAATTCCTATCAGATGAATGTTTGATCTTTTGGAGTAATCCCACAACTCTCTCAGGGAATGATCAGTTTTTGCTCTTCATTTGTCTGCCTCTTTGAGTGTTTGGGAACATTCAAAAGCTTTGTCTTCAGTTTCAGAGATCCTTTCTTCTGCCTGGTCAACTCTATTACTGAGGGATTCTATTGTATTTTGGAGCTCCTTAACTAACTTTTTTTTTTTTTTTTTGGGTAGAGACAGAGTCTCACTTTATTGCCCTCGGTAGAGTGCCATGGTGTCACACAGCTCACAGCAACCTCCAGTTCCTGGGCTTAGGTGATTCTCCTGCCTCAGTCTCCCGAGTAGCTGGGACTACAGATGCCTGCCACAATGCCCAGCTATTTTTTTGTTGAATTCAGCCAGGGCTGGGTTTGAACCCACCACCCTCAGTGTATGGGGCCGGCACCCTACTCACTGAGCCACAGGCATCGCCCTCCTCAACTAACTTTTTGGTTTCCTTTAGCTCTGCTATCTCTTTTCTCATTATGTCCATATCTTTGGTGACTTGGGCTTTGAATTCATTAATTTCTTGAGACAACTTTAGAACTACTCTTTGGAATTCAATTTCTATCTTTTCTTCCTTTCTATTTATCTTATTTGCCATCCATATTCTGAATTTGACTTCTGACATTGCCGCCATTTGTCTATGAATGGCATCTTCAGTTGTATCTCCTTTGTCATTTCTTGTGGGGGTTGATCTACTCTGGTTATTCATATTGCCCAGAGTTCTTCTGTTGGGTTCACACCAAGTTTATTTTCCATTGTTTGGTTATTAAAATTGGTAGGGTGACGGGCAGTGCCTGTGGCTCAAAGGAGTAGGGCGCCGGCCCCATATGCCAGAGGTGGTGGGTTCAAACCCAGCCCTGGCCAGAAACTGCAAAAAAAAAAAAAATAAATAAAATTGGTAGGGTGAGATTGAATTGGGGTTCCCAGGTAGTAGTGATAGCCCCTTACCAAAGCGTTAGGCTTTGTAATTGTGGCTTATCTCCACAACCTTACAACATCCCCTTTCAGAGTTTTGGCTGGAGACTCTGAGGACCTACTGGGTGAGACAGCACAAGCTAGCTCTGTTTTGATATGAGCCAACCTCTACCCTATCCTAAGAAGCCACAGTATTAGATTTAAATCTCAACTGTGAAGAGATACAAACAGCTGTGGCAACCTTGTTTTCCACTACAGAACTTCAAAGGTCAACCTCAGAATGTCCCGAGTGTACAGCGCCAGACACAGGTTCCAATTAAATTCTCAGGCAGTGCAAACCCTGCTCAACAGAGAGGGGTTCAAGGGTCTCCAACAGCACAATTGGAGCCAGGGATCCACACTCCCACCCACCAGACTCAGTCCACACTTTTGTCCGCTTCTCTGCTCACGGGCCCAGTTGGAGCCAGGGGCCATGCCCTGCCCACCGGTCTCAGTCCACACCCAACTATCCTGTGCTTGCCAGACCAGTTGGAGTCAGGGGATCACACCTGTGCCTGCCAGTCTCCATTCACTGCTTGGCAAGCCTCTATTCACAGGCTCTGTTTGAGTCAGGGCACCACACCCCACCCACAGGTCTAAGTCCTCACCTGGTAAGCCTCTGCTCACCAGCCCCTCTGGAGACAGAGGACCATGCCCTTGCTCTCAGGTCTCAGTTCACACCTAGCAAGCCTCTGGCCACAGGCCCAGCAGGGGCTGGAGACCAGACCTGTCTGCTGAACTCAGTCCATATGGGGCAACCCGTCTCCCGCTGTGGGCGCCATCAGAGCCAGAGGTTCTGCACTCCATCCCACCAGACACAGCCCAAACTGAGGGTTAACACCACCCCTGGCCAGGCATAGTCATAACCAGGGGACTGCTCCTCCTCCCACTGAGTGTCCCTTTCTTCCCATCCCCTCTTTCTTTCTCGTTAGTCACAGATTCTGTCCTGATGTTTGGCGGTCCACACTATGCCCCTATCTCTCAGGACAAGACCAAATACTCTGTGCTTGGCAGGGGGAAGAACTTCAGACTGCCATGCGATGGGGAAGGGTGGACTGGGAGTTTGGACTTGTGGGGGAAAACATCTGTTCAATTTTATGCCTGGCGGGCTGGTGTCTAGGTTCATTAGTGGGATCTCCCTGGAGAAAGAGACCTGGAGTTTAGCAGCTCTCTCCAATGAAGTGATATGAGAGGTCTTTTGTTCCCTGCTCATTCACAGATAGCCTGCGGCAGGCCTCCTGCTTAGGGGAGGGGTCTCCCGTCCTCTAGTCAATAGGCTTTGTACCTGAAATTTGTTTTTTTTTTTTTTTTTTTTGTAGAGACAGAGTCTCACTGTACCGCCCTCAGGTAGAGTGCCATAGCGTCACATGGCTCACAGCAACCTCTAACTCTTGGGCTTACGTGATTCTCTTGCCTCAGCCTCCAGAGCAGCTGGGACTACAGGCGCCCGCCACAACACCTGGCTATTTTTTTGTTGCAGTTTGGCCAGGGCTGGGTTTGAACCCACCACCCTCGGCATATGGGGCCGGCGCCCTACTCACTGAGCCACAGATACCGCCCGAAATTTGTTTTCTTGAATGTTCTTCCTTGGAGTTACAGCTTGCTGTACTTCTTTCTTGGCTCGGCTCCCCACCTTTGGCTTCATAGAGTCCAATTCCGTCCAGTTTTTCTTCCTCTGGTCAGGAGCCTCTGCAGAGGGTTGCTTTGGCCATCTTCCCAGAATTCCTGCTAGTCTTTACTATTGTTCTGGAGGCTGGAATGTCCAGGCTTAAGGCTCTGGTAGATTCAGTGTCTGGTAAAGGTCTGCTTTCTAGTTCATAGATGGCCATCTTCTCATGGTATCTTCACATGGCAGAAGCCTTTTGGGTTTTTTTGAGACAGAATCTCAATCAGTGTCCCTGGGTAGAGTGCCATGGTGTCAGGGTAGCTCACAGCAACCTCAAACTCTTGGGCGCGAGTGATCTTCTTGCCTCAGGTTTTTTTTTGTTGTTGTTTGTTTGTTTGTTTTTAATGAGACAGAGTCTCAGTTGATCACCCTGGGTACAGTGCCGTGGTGTCTTAGCTCACAGCAACCTCAAACTCTTGGGTTCAAATGATTCTCTTGTGTCAGCCTCCCAAGTAGGTGGGATTAATAGCCGACATAATGCCTGGCTATTTTTTTAGAGATGGGGTCTCGCTCTTGCTCAGGCTGGTTTCGAACTCATGAGCTCAGGCAATCCATCTGCCTCGGGCTCCCAAGTGCTGGAATTACAGTCATGAACCACTTTGTCCAGTCTGAACAACATACTTTTAAAGAACCAATGTGCCAAAAAAGAAATCACAAGGGAGGCCGAGTATGGTGGCTCACACCTGTAATTCTAGCACTCTGGGAGGCTGAGGCAGATGGATTGCCTGAACTCAGGAATTTAAGAGCAGCCTGAGCAAGAGTGAGAGCCCATCTCTACTAAAAATAGGAAAACTTAGCTAGGTGTGATGGCAGGTGCCTGTAGCTTCAGCTACTTGGGAGGCTGAGGCAGGAGATGGCTTGAGCCCAAGAATTTGAGGTTTCTGTGAGCTTGGCTGACACCATGGCACTCTAGCCTAGGGGAACAGAGTGAGACTGTCTCAAAAAAAAAAAAAAGAAAAAGGAAAAGAATAAAGAAAAAAGAAATCACAAGGGAAATTAGAAAATACTTTGAGAGAAATGAAAACATAATATATTACTGATGGGTAGCAGTGAAAGCAGTGCTCAATGGGAAATTCAGAACTGCATATGCCTACATTAGAAAGGAAGAATGGGGCTCGGCTCCTGTAGCTCAAGCGGCTAGGGTGCCAGACACATACACTGGAGCTGGTCGGTTCGAATCCAGCCCGGGCCCGCCAAACAGCAATAACAACTACAACCAAAAAATAGCCGGGGCATTGTGGTGGGTGCCTGTAGTCTGAGCTCCTTGGGAGTCTGAGGGAAGAGAATTGCTTAAGCCCAAGAGCTGGAGGCTGCTGTGAGCTGTAACCAAGGGAGACATAGTGCAACTTTGTTTCAAAAAAAAGAAGAAGAAAAAAAAAAAGAAAGGAAGAATGGGAAAAAGGATGAATGTATGCAGTGGCTCATGCCTGTAATCCTAGCACCCTGGGAGGCCAAGATGGGAGGAGACCTTGAGCTCAGGAGTTTGAGACCAACCTGAGCAAGAGTGAGACACCAGTCTCTACTAAAAATAGAAAAACTTAGTTGGGCATTTCAGTGGGTATCTGTAGTCTCAGCTACTCAGGAGGCCTAGGCAGGAGGATTGCTTGAGCCCAGGAGTTTGAAGTTACAGAGAGCATAAAGACACCACTGGCACATTAGCCAGGGTGAAAGAGTGAAACTGTGTCAAAAAAAAAAAAAATTCTAGCATTCTGGGACTCCAAAGTGAGAGGATCCCTTGAGTTCAGGTGTTCAAGACCAGCCTTAGCAGGAGCCAAGACCCTATCTCTACCAAAAAATACAAAATATTAGCTGAGTGTTGTGGTGAACACCTTTAGTGCCAGCTATTCAGGAGGCTGAAGCAAGAGGATCACATAAGCCAAGAGTTTGAGATTGCTATGAACTAGGCTGATGCCATGGCATTTTAGCCTGGGCAACAGGGTAAGACTATCTCAAAAAAAAAAAAAAATTGAGATAGGAGGATTGCCTGAGGCTAGGAGTTGGAGACTAGCCTGGGCAACATAGTTAGACCCTATCTTAGGTATGCTAAGAGAGAAGATACAAATAACTGAAATTAGAAATGATAGTATAGACATTACTAGTGACCTTCCTGAAATTAAAAGAATGTTATGAACAGTTGTACACCAAAAAATTAGATAATCAGGATGAAATGGGCAAATTTCTAGAAACACACAAATTACCAAAACTGACTCAAGAAGAAATAGAAATCCCAACAGACTTAGAACAAGTAAGTGGTGGCAGTGCCTATAGCTCAGTGGGTAGGGTGTTGGCTTGTGGGTTCGAACCTCGCCTGGGCCAGCTAAAACAACGACGACTGCAACAACAACAAAAAAATACCCAGGGAGTGGCACCTGTGGCTTAAAGGAGTAGGGCACCAGCCCCATATACCAGAGGTGGTGGGTTCAAACCCAGCCCTGGCCAAAAACTGCAAAAAATAAAAATAAAAATAAAAAATAAAAAGAGGCTGGGCACCCGTAGCACAGTGGTTACAGCACCAGCCACATGCATTGAGGCTGTCGGGTTCAAACAATAATGACGATTGCAACCAAAAAAATAGCCAGGCGTTGTGGCGGGTGCCTGTAGTCCAAGCTACTTGGGAGGCTGAGGCAAGAGACTTGCTTAAGCCCAAGAGTTTGAGGTTGCTGTGAGCTGTGATGCCACAGCACTCTACCAAGGGTGACATAATGAGACTCTGTCTCAAAATAAATAAATAAATAAATACATAAAATAAAAAGAAATACCTCCCAACAGAGAAAAGGGCATGACCAGATGACTTCAGTGATAAAATCTAACAATGATTAAAAAAAAAAATTAGCACAAGTTCTTAGATGCTCCTAAAAGACACAAGAGAAGGGAACACTTTTTTTTTTTTTGAAACAGAATCTTGCTCTGTCACCCTCAGTAGAGTGCCGTGGTGTCATAGTTCACAGCAACCTCAAACTCTTTGGCTCAAGTGATTCTCTTGCCTCAGCCTATTAAGTAGCTGAAACTACAGGTTCCCACCACAATGCCCAGCTATTTTTACAGAGTCTTGCTCTTGCTCAGGCTATTCTGAAACTCCTGAGCTCAGGCAATCTACCCACCTTGGCCTCCCAGAGTGCTAGGATTATAGGTGTGAGCCACTGTGCCCTGCCTGAGGGAATACTTCTCAACATATCCTTTGCCACCAGCATACTCTGATGCCAAAGCCAGACAATGATATCCCAGCAAAATTACAGACTCAACAAAATAATAGCAAATCAAATTCAACAGCACATTATACACCACAGCCAAATGGATTTTTCCCCCTAGTGAATCCTGCCTCTTGGTATTCATGCTCTGTGTAGTCTTCACCCCATGCTGAATAGTGCTGGCTCATGTGACCAATAGGATATTGCAGGAATGATGGTGTGTGATTCCCGAGACTAGATTGTGGCTCCTCCTTGATCTTTCTCTTGGAATACTAGCTGGGGAAAACCATCTGCCATATTGTAACGATGCTCAAGCAGCCCTATGGCAAGGTCCATATGACAAAGACCTGAGTCCCCCCCAGCTAACCCCCACCAACTTGCCAGTCTTGTGAGTGAGCTACTTTGGAAATAGGTCTTCCAGGCCCAGTCAAGCCTTCAGATGATGGCACCTTCAGATGATACCTTGACTGTAACCTCATAAGAGATCCTTGGCCAAAACTTTCCAGCTAATCTGTTGTGTATGGATTCCCACCCCACAGAAATGAAATGATAATAAATAGGTATTGTTTGAAGCCTCTGAGTTTAGGGGTGATTTGTTTCATAGGAATAGATGACTAATGCACTACCAGATAATAAATATTTAAGGTTTTCAGGCCACATAGGGTCTCTGTGGCACAGTCTTTTTTGTTGTTGTTTTTTCCTCCAACTCTTTAAAAATATAAAAAAAGAAAATTGTTAGCTTGAGGGCTGCACAGGAACAGGCAATGAGCCAGATCTCTTTCCTTCTTTCTTTCCTCCCTTCCTCCCTCCCTTCGTACTTCCCTTCCTTCTCCTCGCCCCCTTCCTTTCTTCCCTCCCTTCCTTTGTTTCTTTCTCCCTTTCTTCCTTTTCACTCTCTTTCACTCTACTTCTTCAGTCATTTATTCAGCAAAATAAGAACTATGACTAAGATAGACAGCCTTCCTTCTTTCCAGCCTCTCCAAGCCCAGCAGGGGAGACAGCAAAGCATGGACAAAGAATCTAAAATATAATTATGTACCTGTGACATTTTCACTGAGGAAAACAAACAGGTTGCTGAGAGAGAGAATCCCAGGCCAAGGGTCCTAACCCACTTAGCTAGGATGACTGGGGAAGGCCTCTCTCAGTGGAGATTTCAAGGTTGAGGGGGGAAGCAGTCATGGGAAAAATGTTCTGGACAGAGGTACTAGTTAGGCCAAGGCTGGAGGCAGGGAAGTGCTTGGGGTTTCTGGGAACCATGAGATCAGAATGATTCTGGAATGGGGGGAGGTGACAGGACCGCAGTACAAGGCCTTGAGGGCTGCAAATTCAAAGCAGTGGGATCCTGGGAGGGTTTTGAGTGGGTGTTGTGGTGACCTGTTTTTTTCTTTTCTGGCTTCTCTGTGGATTCTAGCATCTCCACTCCCTCCCTGCAGCATCTTGCCTGATAAGGCTGGTGAACATTTATTAGACACTAACTGTTTCCCAGGAACTCACAACTCTTTGAGAGATGTGATGTTAGAGATGAGGAAACCATGGCACAGAGAGTTGTATAACTAGGCTAAGGTCACATAGCCAGAAAGAGGTAGAGGCTGAATTTGAACTCAGGCAGCTACTGCTCTGCTATCTTGTAGCCCCACATCCCCAGCCTCCTCTCCAGATTTCCTGCAATTGACTCAGTTTCCACCCATCAGCCAGCTGCCCCTCTCCACCTCAGGGCTGGCCAGTTCCTCTTCTGCTCACATACCTTCCATGGCTCCCTGCTGCCTTTGATAATGGACAAGGCCTTTAGCTTAGCATTCAAGGACCTTTAAGAAATCAGCCTGCCTGTGGCCTCCCCAGCCCCATTTCTTTCTTTCCCCTCCAGTATCTCCTCCAAGTCATTCCAGATTCCTTGTAGTCTGTCCTGCACTCCTTGAGGATATCTGAATCTACATATCTGTCTTAGCTTGGCAGGTTCCCATTCCTGCCCCAGCCCACCTTGATGAAAACTCACGCAGCCTTACTTTGTCTTGTCTTGGTTCTCCAGTGCCTGGGCATCCCCACCAGAGCTTCTATCACTACAAAGATAGAGGGGCAAGTGTAATTCATTAGGGCCAAGTGCAGCGTGGGTGCCAAATACATTCATTAATTCATTCAACAATCATTTCCTGAGTACTTACTGAGTGCCAGCCCCTATTCCTATAGAAACTGGGAATATTACAGTGAACAAGACAGATGCGACCCTTGTCTGTAAGGAACTGATGTTGTGGCAGGGGAAAAACCCATTTAATGATCAAACCAATAAATATCATGTACAATGTATGTATAAGTGCTATTAAGAGGATAAAACAGGGCAAGGGGGGAGAGAGTGATGGGAAGGTGTTTATTTTACATATTTTATGAAAGTATCTTTGAAGAGATGATATTTATTTATTTATTTATTTTTAGAGACAGAGTCTTACTTTGTCGCCCTCGGTAGAGTGCTATGGTGTCACAGCTCACAGCAACCTCCAACTCCTGGGCTTGAGTGATTCTCTTGCCTCAGCCTCCCAATGAGACTACAGGCACTCGCCACAACGCCAGGCTATTTTTGTTGCAGTTTGGCCGGGGCTGGGTTCAAACCCACCACCCTCAGTATAGGGGGCCGGTGCCCTCCTCATTGAACCACAGGCGCCGCCCCATTTATTTATTTTTAAGAGACAGAGTCTTGCTCTGTTACCCAAGCTGGAGTGCAGTGATGAGATTACAGCCTTGAACTCTTGGGCTCAAGCAATCTTCCCTCCTCATCCTCCCAAATAGCTGGGACTAATTGTGCCAGGGCACCATTGTGCCCTGCTAATTTTTCATTTTACTTTTTGTTTTTTTTTTTTTTTTTTGTAGAGACAGAGTCTCACTTTATGGCCCTCGGTAGAGTGCCGTGGCCTCACACAGCTCACAGCAACCTCCAACTCCTGGGCTTAAGCGATTCTCTTGCCTCAGCCTCCCGAGTAGCTGGGACTACAGGCGCCCGCCACAACGCCCGGCTATTTTTTGGTTGCAGTTCGGCCGAGGCCGGGTTTGAACCCGCCACCCTCGGTATATGGGGCCGGCGCCCTACCGACTGAGCCACAGGCGCCGCCCTTCATTTTACTTTTTGGAGAGATGGGGTCTTGCTATGTTGCCCAGACTGGGCTCAAATTCCTCGTCTCAGGTGGCTCTCTTGTCTTAGATTCCTATGTTACTAGTATTACAGTATGAGCCATCACACCTGGTCTGAAGAGGTTACATTTAAATAGAGCCCAGGCAAGGGGAAAGGTTTCAAGCCATCCAGATAATTTGGGAAGAGGCAAACCTGGGAGAGAGACAGGGAGTGCAAAGGCTTTAAGGTGGCAATCAACTTGGGTGTTGGAAACACAGAAAAAAGGCCAGTAGAAGAAAGGGGGAGATGGAGAGGAGAAAGGGCCATGCCACGTCAGTTTGTGCAGAGCTTCTGCTGAAAATTGGAGCAGACACAAATGTCCAGAATTTGGGTATATTTTGTCCTCTTTATTTGGAGTTAAGCCCAGTGGCCCAGACCTGCTTGGAGTCACCTCCCTGAGAGCCTCAGAGGCCTCAGAGTGTCAGGACTCACAGCCATGGGTGCGCATATATTCTGAAAACCCCTCCAGCTGGTCCAGTGATTCCTTCTTGCTCACATCTCTCTCTGATGGCCAAAGCATGAGGAAGGTCTCCTTGCCGGGGACATAGGTGTAACTATGGGCAGGAGACAGCAGAAGGCTGAGGAGGACCTGCTACCCCTGAGGGCTCAGAGAGCTCCTTGCTTTGTCCCTCTGCCTGGCCTGATGGTCTTCCAGAGCCTTAGCCTGGAGTATCCATTGCATTGGGCCCTCTCTGTTCTTCCAGCTCATATAGCTTGGGATTAGAAAACACTTCCCTTCCTCTGACTCCTTACTGTGCTCTCCTGGAAAACTGAAGAAATAAATGTCCACATCATTTCTGTATGAATGGTAGTCCCTGGACTTATGCCGTACACAACCTCAACCTCCATTCAGGGTGGCCCTGAAATCCCAGACCCCTAATAATAGGTCCAGCAGAAACTGTGTAACTGAGGCTGGGCTACGGTAAGGAAGAGGGCCCAGGTCTGAGTCCCCAGGGCAGTAGGAGCCCCTCACATACTCAGATCTGACTTTCCACAGGTCTGATGTCTGGCCCATTATGAGGTATGATTCCTGTTCTTGCAAGCCCAGAGAATCATGACAGGTGATGTGCAAGACAAATTTCTTCATGGTGAGGGGTATGGCAGGGCCCGTTCCTAGAGGAGGCTCAGTGTGTGATAGTGCATAGGTGTGGCTCTCCCCCACACTGGGACCTCCAGGGAAGGGCCCCCTGAACCCTCCCGTGTCACCTCTGGTATACCACTCTTGATGATGGCTTGAAGCTGCATGTTGTAGTAGATGTAGGGGTTGGAGGCTGAGACCTCTGCAGATTCTAGCCTGACCTTGTACACTGGGGAAGAGGGAAGGAAGTGGGGGATTGTGTTGGTGTCCAGCCTGGAGGTCGGCTCCACCTCCCTCTTGCAGCTCCGCACACCCACCAAAGTCCACGCCAGCTTCACAGGCTGCTGCCTGAAGATCCTCCTGCCCCAGCCAGCAGCTGTCCTTTCTTGGGGATGGGCACTGATCTGGAGGTTCAGGCAGGTTGCTGCTCTAGGCTGCACTGGGGAGGAGGCTTCCTCCCGTCCACCCACCCTCTCATCTGTCCCCAGGCCTTTAACCCATTCTTGGGCCTGTGGGTGTGGCTGCCTTTCTGATGTGTAGGCCTCTCTCCCTTTCTGTCTCTCTGTTTTAGACTCAGCCCAGATGGCAGCCAGGAGGAGGAGGTGTGAAGGGCCCCTGGGGGCTCCCCCGGTCTGGCAGCCCCAGCCCTCCACTTGGGGCTAACCCTTGCAGCACATCTCACCCTCTGCACATCTGCAGACGTCTTTGTGGCAGATCTTTCTCAGGGAAGATGGCTCTGTGGGAAGGTTGTAGAAAGCGCTGCACCTCCGGGCTGTGTGTGGGGGTGTGTGCCAAGAGTTGGCTTAGGCCAGGGTTTTTCGGGTCTTGGTTCCCGCCTGGCCCCGCCCCCAACAGTCTCTGCTCCCTCCGGGATTCCTCCTGGCCCCTCCCCCTTCTAGCTCTGTCCCGCCAACTTCCTCTGCAGGCCCCACCTCTTCTTGCCCCACCTCAATTCCCAGCAGACTGTCCCCAGCCCCTTTTCGGGTCTTTCCTGGCCCTGCCTACTTAGGTCCCCAAGAAGGCCACATCTCTTACAGCCACCCTTGCTCAGGTGTCTCTTTGCTACGTCCTATCCCTCATTCTCTGGCTCCTGGCCCTGTCCTCCACAGGCCTCTTCCCCTCCACCCAAGGCTTCTGCTCACAAGGCTCGTAGTCGTAGATGGTGACCTGGGCCGCCTGCAGAAAGTCTGCTTGAAGCATCCTGTGGACTCGGAAACCCAGCACTGTGTCTTCCTTATGGGAGAGCTGGAGGAAGATGGGTCTTGTCAGAGCTGGCCAAGGCCACTGGCCATGGAGTACTGACCACAAGGCCTTGGCCATGAGCATTGCCATGACCACTCACCATGTGGACTTGAATACAAACATCCCAGCCAGAGAAGCTGGCCTCAGAGGACTTGTCTCTCTGCAAATACTGCCCAAGGGACTGCCTGGGTTCTCCACCCACTAGGCTACCCACAGGCCCCTGGAGGACAGCACTCAGCTTTTCTCACCTTCTCTAGGTAGAGGACAACTGTGCTGTCGCTGGAACTGGTCTTGGTCTCATACTGGAAGGTGTACATCTCCACGTTGCATGTGAGCTGGGACAGAGGGCCAGCAGTGACTGGGGGGTCTGCAGAAAGATTCTGAGGCCCCCAGTTGGGTAGCTCCAGTTAGTGTAGAGTAACTCCTAGAGCTCCCAGCCTTTGTCCAATCCGCCCCCACTGTTGGGGAAACTGAGGCCCAACCAGGGAAGAGATTTGGCTGAGGCCATTCAGGAAGTCACCCAGAAGGGGGTGTTAATCTGGAGTCCTTTACCTGCATAGACCCTGCCCTGCAGCAATGTGGGAGTTGTGGGATGTTGCTCAGTAATGAGCAGGTGCAGTCTGCGTTACCTGTTTGAGGTCATCCTGGTTGGGGTAAAAGCCAGTGAGGAGGGAGACTTCTATGATGGTCATTGTGGCCTCTCGATTACCCTGGAACGTGGGGATTTCACAGGCCCGGTCTCTCTTCCCACTGTCTTCCAGCCTCTACCCTCATCTCTTGCCTGGACTAATACAGCAACCTCCTCCCCCTCTCCATCGGTCCCAAGAAGTTAACGCTGTAGCAAGCAGAAATCTGTATGTTGCTTCGTGGCTTAAATTACCAAATGCCTTGTCCTAGTTTTTACACCCTTTTATATCACCTCTTTCCACTCCAGCCTCCATTTGATCACTCTTAGCCTCATCCCTCTTCTGCCACTGGACTTTTGCACATGCTGCTGTTATCTCAGCCCGGAATCCTCACTTCTCTCCTCATCCTGAAACACCCTTTCATTTTCTTTTTTTTTTTTTAGACAGAATCTCATTTGGTCACTGTTGGCAGAGTGCCATGGTGTCACAGCTCACAGCAACCTCAAACTTTTGGACTTAAGCTATTCTCTTGCCTCAACCTCCCAAGTAGCTGGGACTACAAGCTCCCAACACAACGCCCAACTACTTTTAGAGGTGAGGTCTTACTCTGGCTCAGGCCAGTGTCAAACTGGGTGAGCTCAGGCAATCCACCCACCTTGGCCTCCCAGAGTGCTAAGATTACAGGCAAGAGCTACCACACCCAGTCCTCCCTTCATTTTCTTGATCTCAGCTGACACATCCATCACTCCTGGGAAGCCTTCACTGACCCCCACACCGTATCATTCTCTGATTTGTCCCTCTCTTTGCCATTTTAAATCGAGTTGTCATTTTCTATTGATTCTTAGTGATTGTTTAGTTATTGTCTATCTCCCCTGATAGCCTGTGAGCTTTACTAGGGCAGAGGGGGATGTTACTTTGCTGAACCCCTGGCTCCCAGAACAGAGCCTGGCACATAGGTAGGTTGTGCTTAATACATGTTTGTATCTGGAGCAGACCTGGGCAAGGGGGTTGTGGGACAGAGCAGGACTGGGATGGGGGCTGGTGTGTCTGGAGAAGAGGAGGGGAGTTGTGGGGTTTGGAGCGAACTCTAATGTGAGTCATACAGCATGTTGGCCAAAGCAGAGGATGTCATCTGGGGACATGCAGACATGGCAGGATGGGTGAGAGGGCAGAAAGAGGGCAGGGGCAAGCTTGGTTTGTTCTCACCCTCCACTCAGTACACAGGGAGAGCTGTGTAGGGATCTGAATGCCAGGGAGTGGGGTCCTCCTCCTGCCTGTTTAAGACTCTGGTTCCCTGACTGGGTTTCCATCTGGAGCTGAAAGGTCTCTTCTCTCTTTTTCTTTTCTGCAGAGAGAAGGCAGCAGTTTAGAGGCTGGGTAGGACAGTGATTAAGCACAGCTTCTGGTGCTAGCTTCCTGAGTTCAAATCCTGTCTCTGCAGTGTGACTTTGGGTGAGTTGCTTAATTTCTCTGGGCTTCAGTTTCCCCAATCTGTAAATGGGGGTTATAATAATTCCAACCTGATAGGGTTTTATGAAGATTAAATGTGTTAATGTAAATGACTCAAAATGGCTCCTGATCAGTGCTTTGTAACTGTCAGTTATGGTGATGAGGATGATGAAGGAATGGCAACCAAACCAAAGCCTTGGTTTTTTTAGTCCCCAAAATTCTTGGGACTAATGAGGTTTGTTTCCCTGACTCCCATAGTGAGCTCCCAGAGTCCTCTCTCCTCCTTCTCGGTGCCCTAGGCTGGGAATTGTAGAGTCCCACCATTTCTGATTATTTCCACAGTCCCTATCTGGGCCAGCTCCTATGTCCTCTCTTACAGGACCAATGCAGTCACTTCCTCCCTGGTCTTCTGGCTTCCATCTCTACCCTCTACAGTATGATTCCTCCACAGTGGTCAGAGGGAACCCGTCCTAGGTCATGTCCCTCCTCTGCTTAGAACCCTCTATGGCTCTCACCTTATGCAGAGCAAAAGCCAAAGTCCTTATTGTGGCAAACAGGTCTCTATTTTCTCCCATCACCTCTCCCACTCTCTCCTAAAACTCTACCCCTTGTTCCTCTGTGGCCACACTGGCCTCTTCGCTGTCAAACACAGTGAGTTCCTTTCTGTGTCAGTGCATTTGCGCTTGCTGTTCCACCTACCTGAAGGCTCTTCCCTTAGATTCTCCTTCTCCTCCTCCTCTCTTCTTTCTTCTCTTTTTTTTTGAGACAGAGTCTCACTTTGTTGCCCTCAGTAGAGTATTGTGGCATCACAGCTCACAGCAACCTCCAACGCTTGGGCTTAAGCAATTCTCTTGCCTCAGCCTCCCAAGTAGCTGGGACTACAGGAGCCTGCCACAACGCCCAGCTATTTTTAGAGACAGGGTCTTGCTCTGGCTCAGGCTGCTCTTGAACCTGTGAGCTCAGGCAATCCACCCACCTCGGCCTTTCAGAGTGCTGGGATTACAGGCATGAGCCACTGCACCCAGCTCTTCTTTTTATAGAGCCAGGATAGCTGGGACTACATGTGTTCAAAATTAGCTGGCTAATTTTTCTACTTTTTTGTAGAGGTGGGGGTCTTGCTGGGACGACAGGCACCTGCTACAATGTCTGACTATTTTTAGAGACGGAGTCTTGCACTAGCTCAGGCTGGTCTTGAATTCCTGACCTCAAGCAGTCCTCCTACTTTAGCTTTCCAAAGTGCTGGAATTATAGGTGTCAGCCACTGTGCCCTGCCTCCCTCAGATTCTTCATGGCTCATTTTCTCCCTTCTTTCTTGTCTCAGATCAAATGCCACATCCTCAGAGAGTTTTCCCTGGATCTCTCACAAGCCTCTATTACATTTTCCTACTTCATTTTATATGGGACTTATCATCACCTGTTATTATGCTATATAATTACTTGTTTAAATTATAGATGTATTTATTTAGGTTATAAATTAAATAATAGTATCAACACAGTATATTGCAATTTGTGTATTATTATTATTTACGTCCTCCCACTAGAAGGTAGCTCCTAGAAGAAGAAGGAATTCTTTTCTTTTCATACCTTTGTTCCCAGGACCAACAAATGATCTGATTCACTAAATATTTTTCGAATGACTGTATCAAGCAATAAATGTTCTTAATAAACAATATATTCAAAATAAAATTGTAAAGAAGAAGGATTGGGCATCCCTGCATCCAGGCTTACCTTCTGGGATGCTTTGGAGAGTCACATTCAGGTAGTACAGGTTGCAGGTGTCCTCCCAAGACTCTGGGGACTTGTGGTACGTGGTCAGGATCTGCCAAGGAAGAGAAGGGGAGGGGGTGTCAGAACTCATCTCTACCCACTCCCTTTACTCCACACCCCAGTCTTGGGAGTGCCCATCTCTGGCCCGGTAGGGATTTCTCTGCAAGATCTGTTCCTTTAATTTCTAGGTGAAGTGGCTTGAAATCTCTAGAGTTTGGACCAGCTCTGTGTAATAGAACTTTCTGCTTCAATGGGAATGATTTCTATCTATGACAGCCACTAGCCACCTGTGACTGTTGAACACTTGAAATGAGGCTGGTTCAATTGAAAAAGTGAATTTTGAATTTTCTTCAATTTTAACCCATTTAAATTTAAATGTCAGGCTCAGCGCCTGTGGCTCAAGCGGCTGAGGTGCCAGCCACATACACCAGAGCTGGTGGGTTAGAATCCAGCCCGGGCCTGCCAAACAACAATGATGGCTGCAACCAAAAAATAGCCTGGCGTTGTGGTGGGCGCCTGTAGTCCCAGCTATTTGGGAGGCAGAGGCAGGAGAAGCGCTTGAGCCCAGTAGTTGGAAATTGCTGTGAGCTGTGATGCCACAGCACTCTACCCAGGGTGACTGCTTGAGACTCTGTCTCAAATAAATAAATAAATAAATTTAAATTTCACTAAGGGCCAGGCATGGTAGTCCATGCCTATAATACCAGCACTTTGGGAAGCCAAGGCAGGAGGATCACTTGAGGCCAGGAATTTGAGACCAGCCTAGGCAACATAGCAAGACCCTGTCTCTAACAAACTTTTTAAAAATAGCCTCATATGATGGTGTGCACCTGTAGTCACAGCTACTTGGAAGGCTGAGGTGGGAGGATCTCTTGAGCCCAGGAGCTCTAGGCTACAATGAGCTATAATTGTGCCACTGCATTCTAGCCTCTAGTTTTCTCAAAAAGAAAAGAAAAAATTCAATGAGGCTTAAGGAAGAAGGTGACTTGTCCAAGGTCACACAACAAAGACAGGGATTCAACCATGACGCCAATGTCTGGAACAAGATAACAGGCAACCTTTTGGTGAGCAAAAGGGCTGCCCTCCTAGGCCGTAGAGCATAGGGATGGAACATATAATAGAAACACTTGCTCAGATTTGGGGCAAAGGGCAGAGTCATCATCAGAGCCTTTGGAGGTATCCTGGATGGAGAATCTTCCCTTGGAGGATCAAGGAAAGGAGTCACCTCCTGAGAGAATCAGGATAAGGGAAGAAAAGGGGTTCAATGGCCTCTGCCCCCCCTTACCTGACTCTTAATTTGGAACAAGTGAGGAGCATTCTAAGCTTTCATTTCTCCAGAAACCAGCCTAGACAACATAGCAAGACCGCTTCCCAAGGTGGTTTTCAGGTGTCCTTAGCTTGGTTCCTAGCAAATACTAGTGCCTCAAATTATAGCTAAAATTACTGCTGCAAATCCTGTCTTGGGGTCTAGGACTTGATCCTACTTACATCAACTAGGGAGGCCCAGGGATCCAAGTAAGGATCTCAATAGTGGGTGTGTGGTGGTCCGAATGGTGGTGGTCTGTGTGGTGGTCTGAATGGTGGTCTGTGTGTTGGTCTGAATGGTGGTCCCCTAATCTATATGTTGAAATCTAATCACCAATGTGATAGTATTGGGAGGTGGGGTCTTAGGGAAGTGATTGTATCATGATGGTGAAGTCCTCATGAATGGGATTAGTGCCCTTACACAAGAGGCCACAAAGAGTGGCCTTTGCCCCTTTATTATTATAAAATAGTAATAATATTGTGAGGGAGGATATGGCAAGAAGGTGCCATCTATGAACCAGAAAGCAGGCACTCAGCAGATACCAAATCGGCCAGTGCCTCGATCTCAGACTTTCCAGTCTCCAGAACTGTTAGCAATAAGTTTCTCCTTTATAGGCCGCCGAGTTTATGCTATTTTGTTATAGCAGCTGAGTGGGCTAAGATAGTGAGATACCAGGCCTACCGAGATGGTTCCTCTCCATTGCTGCTGGCTTTGATCTCTAGGTCATCCTGGGCAAAGAACTAAAGAGGAGATAGAGAAGGATTTAGGGCTGGAGGAAGCAGCAAAGTGTGAGTCAGGAGAAAAGCACACACAAGCACTTGGGTCTTGGTATTTCCCTAACTTAGGATCTGGTGATTCATTATCCACCTCACCCCTTCTGCACGGTTTTGCTTTTCCTTCTTTTTTTTTCTCCGAGGCGGAGTCTCACTACATTAGGCTAGGTAGAGTGCCGTGGCGTCAGAGCTCACAGCAACCTCAAACTCCTGGGCTTAAGCGATTCTCTTGCCTCAGCCTCCCAAGTAGCTGGGACTACAGGCGCCCGCCACAATGCCCGGCTACTTTTTGTTGTTGTTGTAGTTGTCATTGTTGTTTTAGCTGGCCCGGGCCAGGTTTGAACCCGCCAGCCTCGGTATATGTGGCCAGCACCCTACCCATTGAGCTATGGGCGCTGCCCGGGATTATTTTTGTATCTTAGATTTGGTGTATTCCTAGAATCCAGAACAGTATCTAATGAACAGTAAGTGCTCAATAAAGATGTGCCAAATGATTGAAGCTTAAACGACATCTATTTCATGGACTGAAGTCATCTTTCTGCTCACACGCAAATAATTTCTCCCTTTATGCATTTTGTCTCTTTTCCTGGGTTAAGAAAAGTTAAAATGTAACATATTTAGTGTATTATTTCTTTCTACATTGTGCTATATATTCCATAAGGGCCGGGACCACGAATCATTCATAAAGTATTTCTGATGCCTAGGAGAGTTATTGGCTCACAGTAGATGCAAAAGAAATGTTTGTGAATTGAGAGTATAGCCTCATGACAACGATTATGTGGTAATCTTGGGGAGTGAGATCGGCAGGGACACGAATTGTGGCCTTGGTTGCAATTCCACCTCTGTGTGGGTTCCTGTCTGCCTCTCTGGGCCATACCTTTACTGACTGCTGCTGATAGGCGTTGTTGTGGTCAATTAGCCACTCCACGTTCAAGGTTCTCTTGGGCACACTGATCTGGAAGTGGAGATCTTGGACGCCCTCGAAGGGGACAGCTTCACGGAAGTGGGTCAGGGCTTTGAGGGCCACCATCGTGGTCTGGGTGTTGGGATGGGGCAGGGTGGGGGGGAGAATGTGGGGTGTGTATCAGCACCACAGACAGCGCCGGGGAACAAACAGGCCGGCACGCCAGAACCACGGACAGCTCTCTCCAGGTGGGCCAAGCACGCCAGCACCCCGGCTAGCGTCCTCAACCCCCATCTCCCGGGGTGGGGCCCCATCACCTGAGTGGATGAGAAGCCTCTCCGGAGCTCCCTCTTCTCCAGGAGCCATTTGGCGATGGCGTGTGTTTCTTCATAATGACGCAGCTCCAGCTTCTGCATCAGCACGTAGGCGGTTGCCTCAATGGTGTACAGAGAGTCGACGTCCAGCTCCTTCCCCTCCCAGTGGGTTTTGTCTAGAAAGAGGGATGCCAGCCTTGTCACCCAGAGCTTGGCACACCCACCTCAACCTGTTCTCTCCTTGTGTCAGCTGGCTCCCTATTTCTCATCTGTCATTTTACTGAGCACCTTTTTTTTTTTTTTTTTTTTTTGAGACAGAGTCTCACTTGGTCACCCTTGGTAGAATGCCATGGAGTCTTAACTTGCAGCAATCTCAAACTCTTGGGTTCAAGCAATCCTTTTGCCTCAGACTCCCAAGTAGCTGGGACCACAGGTGCCCACCACAACACCTGGCTATTATTTTAGAGACAGGGACTCACTCTGGCTCAGGCTGGTCTCGAACCTGTGAGCTCAGGCAGTCCACCTGCCTCAGCCTCCCAAGTGTTGGGATTATAGGCATGAGCCACCGCACCTGGCTACTGAGCACCTATTTTATGTGAATCTCTATGTTGAGGGGCATGTGGTCATTGCATTTTCAGACCCACCCTAGAAGATATAACTAAAACTAGAGATAGGGAAATTGAGATTCAGAAAATCCCTTCCAGGGTCTCTGGTCCCACCACAAGCAAATTTTCCTGACCCCACTTTCCTTGATTTGGGAGAAGGGATATGGACACTTGTGGATGAGGTAAGACCCTTCTAAATAAATCACATTTCAGGACCTCCTTTCCATTCTTTACACCAAGTGCTCTGTCCCAATGCAGGGTGTTTGCAAGTGCTGTTCCTTGTGCTTAGAATGTCCATGGCTTTTCACACACTCCATTCTATACATACTTCCTCTTGCCATCTCTCACACTTTACCTTGTTATCATCTCAGTTCTCATCTCAATTTGTGTTTATTTATTTTTAGAGACAGGGTCTCACTCCAGTCTGGAGTGCAGTGAGTGGCACAATCATAGCTCACTGTAGCCTTGCGCTCCTGGGCTCAAGTGATCTTTCTGCATCAGCCTCCCAAATAGCTGGGACTACAGGTGCATGCCATGATGCCCAGGTAATTTTAAAATTATTTTGTAGAGACAGAGTCTTGCTATGTTGCCCAGGCTGGTCTTGAACTCTTGGCTTCAGGTGATTCTCCCACCTGTGCCTCCCAAAGTGCTAGGATTACAGGCATGAGCCAGTGTGTTGGGTCTCAGTTTGCAACTAGACATTGATCTGCTTTTCTGCCTGCCTTCCCAGGGACCCTAAGTCTTGCTCACCTTAATCTCCTAGGATCTGAGCTCAAGAGTTGGCACACAGTAGGTACTCAGTAAACACTAAGTGATGAGTCACACATTGCTGTACTTGACATCATGCCCTTCCCTCCACCCTGTGACTATAGTTAACACAAAGTTAACTACGGTGTCCCACACTCACTGTGGCTGGCAAAGCTGTCCAGATGGTCATTGACTCAGGGGGTGTGGGTGAGGGCCAGTGCATAGGAGTCTATGGCTACGGCAAAGGTTGTCTGAATGTCAGGGAGTTTTCTCTCCAGGAAGCCACAGGCTCGATTGATGCTGGCAATGAAGTTCTAGAGGATCAGAGGGAGGAGGCCAGAGACAGTGATCAGAGGAAAAGGTCTAGAGGTTAGAAGAGAAAGGTCTAGAGGGACATGAGTGTGGGGGAGCTTCCTGGGTTCAGTGGGGCGAGAACACCTGGAAGTTGCCCCTCTTCTCTTGGAGGTCCTACCGGTACACTCTTGCTGCAAAACTCCTTTCCCCTATCCAGGGAGATCAAGACAAGAGCTGTGAGAGATATATCTGCCTCGGAGCCTTGGTAGCCACACTATAGATGCAGAGACATACCCATAATGCTCTGTGCATCTTGGAGATGCCTTCCCAGATTTTCCTGCCTGACCTTGAGAAGCTCCCAGATGCCCAGCTCTGGGATAAGTGATGCTGGAGGTGGTATTAGGAGAGAGAGAGAAGGAGCAATTTGGGTTTGTCCTGCTAACAAAAGCTATCAGCCCCAGAGGCTGAGCTCGCTACACTGTCTCAGAGCATCCTGGCAGCAGCCCCATTTTATTGATGAGAAAACTGAGGGTCAGAGAAGTGAAGTATCCTCATTGCCAATAAATGGTCAACTCAGGATCCAAACTTGTCTTTACCCCCCAGCTTTCACCATCATCCCTTATCTTGAGTTGCATAGTGTCCCTCAAAATTTATGTTCACTCAGAATGTAACCTTTTTAGAAATAAGGTCTTTACAGATGTAATTAGTTAAAATTAGAGTGGGCAATTAATCCAATGACTTATGCCCTTGTAAGAAGGTCATGTGAAGATACCCAGTGGGAAGAAAGCCATGTGAAGACAGAGGCAGAGATTGGAGTAATGCAACTGTGAGCCAAGGAATGTCAAGGATTTCTGACAACCACTAGAACTCAGGAAGAGGTTAAATAAATGACTAAAGAAAGGTTAATTTTCCATAGAGCCTTTGGAAGGAACATGACCCTGCCCACAGAAAATGAATGTCCGTTGTTTCAAGCCCCCCAGTTGCGGGAAACTTATACCTCTCCACTACCCCCAACAGTTTCTTATCTCCACAGTGCCTAATGGAGCCTGTAAACTCTTGAGCCAAGTCATGTCTGTCCTCTGCATAGAACCCTCCATGGCTCCCACTTTACTCAGAGAAAAATCTAATGTCCTCTGCGTGGCCCTAAAGGCCCTGCACAACCTGCCTTTCTGCCCTCACCTTCTCCCACCATCTCTCCTCCCTCTGTTTCAGCCACAAAGGCCTCTTGGCTATTTTGCCAACATGTTTGGCACATTTGACTCTCAGGGCCTGTGCACATGGTGCCCCCTCTGCTTGGAACACTCTTTCCTTAGTTGTCTGTGTAATGTGCTTCCTCACCTCCTTGGGAGTTTTGTACAAATATCATCTCCTCATGAAACTTTCCAAAGTGACACCCCCATTTTCTCAATCTCCCCTTTCCCATGTCATTTATAGCATTCCATTTTATTCATGTCTATACATGTGTTATCCTGTTATCCCCAGGCAAAGGCCTGTCTCTCCTCTTCCCCCTGAATGTCCACTCCATGAGGAAAGGGATTTTTATTTGTGTTGTTTGCCCAGGGTCCCCAGTGCTTAAGGTAGCATGTGGCACCGTGCAGGTGCATGATAAATGTTTGTGGGTGGAAAGAAACAGATCTGTGGGCTTGGGAGACCTTTGCTTGTAACTCTGCACCTTTGCACAGTCCTCTGGACTCCCTAAGTCTTCCCCCTGGGGATGCAATCTGTCTTTGAGGGTTCTGGCTTTCCACAGGGGCTATAATTGTCTTGTTTACTGTGGTGTCTCCTTTATGCCCAGCAAAATCCGGTACTAGATAAGGCAGTTGCTAGACAAATGTTTGCTGAATGAATAAACAAGTGAGTGAATGAATGAATGGATGATGTGAAAGCTGCAATGATAGACAGGCACAAGGCTGGTGTTTAGGGGAGACTTCTCGGAGGAGATGGCATCTGGGCTAAGTCTTGAGAAAACATAATTTGGCCATGCTCGTGCAGAGGGCAGCGGAAACAAAGATGTGGAGATGAGTTTGAGGAGGCTGTAGGCAGGGAGAGGTTAGGCCTGGGATACAGACATAGGCAACCGTGAGCCATAGAAGGTGTTTGAGCAGAGGAGAGACCTGTCAGGCTGTGCCTGAAAGATGTTTCTGGAGGCCGATGTGGAGGAACACTTGGTGAGGTTGGGTGTCCTAGCTGGAGGATGAGGAAGACTCAGTCTCAAAGGGATGAAGGCCAGGGCTAGTCACTACTTGATTTGGGGGTGAGGAAGTGACTGGTTCCTGGATGTGCCCAGCCACACTCATGTTGTCACATAGTGCGGGGTGGCCCAGATTAGGGGGGGACATGATCCTCAGCACCGAGCCTCAGCTGTTTCCAGTTCTCATTCTACCGGAGAGCAGATCAGGACCCTGAAATCCTCCTTCTTTCTTTTTCTGTTTTTTTGTTTTTGTAGAGACAGAGTCTCACTTTACTGCCCTCAGTAGAGTGCCGTGGCGTCACACGGCTCACAGCAACCTCCAGCTCTTGGGCTTATGTGATTCTCTTGCCTCAGCTTCCCGAGTAGCTGGGACTACAGGCACCCGCCACAACGCCCGGATATTTTTTTGTTGTTGCAGTTTGGCCAGGGCTGGGTTTGAACCCACCACCCTCGGCATATGGGGCCGGTGCCCTACTCACTGAGCCACAGGCGCCGCCCAAAATCCTCCTTCTTGGCATGCAGAGTCCTGGGTTTTGTTTGAATGACCCAGGGAGGGACAGCAGGCACCTGCATGGATGTCATGACCACAGGGCCCTTCTCTAAAAAGTGCCCATCCTCTGCCTACCTCTGGGTGATGATCCAGTTGGCAATGGCACAGAGAGAGGACAGGTCAGGCTTACTGCTCGTCATCGTGGGGGAAGCCAGAGTGAAGACCCAGAACACGTAGCTCGTGAGCCTTTGGGGAAGGAGAAAGGGATAACTAGGATCAGCTCCTCAGGGGTCCCTGGGGTGGAGGTGTCCACGCTGTGGGGGGTCTAAACTATGCGCTGCTCCAGACTAACCCCTCCCCCATCCACCGCTCCTCAGGTTGCCAGCATGGGATGCCATCAGCCCATGTGCTCAACTCCTGAAGAGCCCAAGACCCTGCAGTGTGATGTTCCTGGGTCCTCAAGCCTTATGCTGGGCCCTCAGGCTTCTGGGATGGTGGTGGCAGGAGATACAGGATCACCCTCACCAGGTGCTTCCTGGGCTCCCCTTGGAGGTGTGGTAGGTGCTGTCTGTACTCCAGTGTGTCAGCATCTGCATGTAGCCTGGGGAAACAGAGCAGGACTTGCAGGGAGAGTAAGTGTTTGGGCATGGTCTGTGAGTGGGGGTCAGTTATCAGGAACAGTCTGGAAGAGACAAGGACTGGGGGTGATTTAGTGATGTGTCACACCTGGAGGTAACCTGAAGGAGGTGTATTAAGGAGAGGGCTTCAGGGCTCAGGTGTTAAGTAAAGATCATGGCCCAGGTATGACTTTAGGGGACCCAGGATGTGTTTGTTCATAGCTGCCTGGGAGTAATCCAGGAAACTGCCACCTTGGGAACTCTGGAGAAGGGTATGCCTAGGAATTGCTGCTTGAAGGGATCATAAAAAGTGTTATCCTGGGCGGCGCCTGTGGCTCAAAGGAGTAGGGTGCCGGCCCCATATGCCGGAGGTGGTGGGTTCAAACTTAGCCCCCAGCCAAAAACTGCAAAAATAAATAAATAAATAAAAAGTGGGCTCAGTGCCTGTGGCTCAAGCAACCAAGGTGCCAGTCTGACACCTGAGCTGGCGGGTTCAAATCCAGCCTGAGCCCGCCAAACAACAATGATGGTTGCAACCAAAAAATAGCCGGGTGTTGTGGCGGGCGCCTGTAGTCCCAGCTACTTGGGAAGCTGAGGCAGGAGACTCGCTTGAGCCCAGGAGTTGGAGGTTGCTATGAGCTGTGATGCCACAGCACTCTACCCAGGGCGACAGCTTGAGGCTCTGTCTCAAAAAATAAAATAAAATAAAATAAAATAAAATAAAATAAAATAAAATAAAATAAAAATAAAAAGTGTTATCCAGGTGTAACCTAGGACAAAGAACAATTTGCAGGAATGTACCTGGAATTTTTGTGTGTGGGTGTGTGACAGAGTCATACTTTGTCATCCTCAGTAGAATGCCGTGACGTCACAACTCACGGCAACCTCAAACTCTTGGACTCAAGCAATTCTCCTGCCTCAGCCTCTCAAGTAGCTGGGACAACAGGAGCCCGCCACAATGCCCAGCTATTTTTAGAGATAGGGTCTCGCTCTGGCTCAGGCTGATCTCGAATCCATGAGCTCAGGCAATCCACCTGCTTTGGCCTCCCAAAGTGTTAGGATTACAGGCATGAGCCAGCTCACCTGGCCTCTATACCTGGAATTTTTCTTGGGGGCTGTTTTGGATGCAAACCTGGGGTATCTGTGTCACCCAGGAGAGGTTGCCTCTGGGTGTTATGTTGGATGGGTTCCTCTCGGGTATGTTCTGAGGGTTTTCACTTGGGTATTACCTAAAGGGTCCCTGTTTGGGTGAGGTATTAAGGGTGACAGTATCTGGGTATTACCTGGGGTGTAACCTTGGAGAGGTGTTAGCATCCAAATTAACTTGGGGGGGGGGTGTAACCAGGGTGTCCATCTCTGATTTTTTCTTTTTTTGTGTGAGACACAGTCTCACTTTGTCACCCTTGGCAGAGTGCTGTGGCATCACAGCTCACAGCAACCTCAAACTCCTGGACTCGATCCTCTTGCCTCAGCCACCAGAGAAGCTGGGACTACAGGTGCTCACCACAATGCCCAGCTATTTTTAGAGACGAGGTCTCGCTTTTGCTCGGGCTGGTCTCGAACCCATAAGCTCAGGCAATTCACCCACCTCGGCCTCCCAGAGTGCCAGGATTACAGGCGTGAGCTATCTTGTCCAGCCTTCCATCTCTGACTATTACTTGGGGGGTTGGTTGTAACTTAGGGAGGTGTCATAATTTAATTGTAACCAAGAGGACACCCCCTGCGATTATTCTGGAGTTTGCTGCTTGAGAGTTACCTGGGGGTATCCCTGAGGGAGTGTAACCTGGAAGCAGGCCTGGGTTTAACATCACCTGAGTGGTTGCTGGTTGGGGGAAAGCAGGGAGTCTGTTGTCAGATTGTAGACTGGGAGAGGAGCTAAGTAAAGGAGCAACCTGGGTGTGTGTCACAGTTTTGGGGTCACCTGAGGGAACTGGTAGGTGAGAGAAAGAGCCAGAGTCTGGGTGTTATAGTCTCAGGGGGCCTCCCACGAAGACCTCCTCCAATCCTAGGGTGCCCCAGCCACGATCCCAGAGAGCCCCAGGAGGGGCCCTGCTCTTACCACTGTCAATATTCTTCATCACCTTATCCCTGTGCTCCACCCCGATCTTGCCCCACTGGCCAGTGGCATTCAAATACCGGGTCAGGATGATTAGTGGCACAAGGGAGCTCAGTGTCTGCTCTGGGCAGCCAGTGGGGATCCTCAACAGTCGACTTGTTTTTTTAGGTGTCAGACTGCCCACAATTGTCTCGCCTAAGATGTCATCTGTCAGGTGGGCAAGTTGGGTCACCTGGGAGGTGGCCTAAGCCACCATAGCTTGCTGACCACCCTTCAGCCAGCTGCTCTTGTGCCCAGAAGACCATGGGGGAATCCAACTCTGGCTCTCCCCCATCCCTTTCCCAGCACCTTGGACGCTGACAAACACTTCCTCCTGTGTGTTGAGCACTTTGTTTATAAAGTCCTGCCTTGGTACCAGCACCATTTGGGTCTGACCTGAACAGGCACAACCTTCTGTGACGAGTGGGCTCTGTGGCTGGGGTGGTCAGGGTGCACAGAGCCTGGGGGTGAATCAGACTACCCCCTCCCTAGCATGGCCCCAGGGTCCCACAAACCTTTGGGGTCCAGGAGGATGCTATGAGAAATTATCTGTATCTGACCCCCTGCCTAAGGGATGAGATGAGCATACAAGTTAACAACAATAATAGAGGGCGGTGCCTGTGGCTCAGTGAGTAGGGCGCTGGCCCCATATGCCGAGGGTGGCAGATTCAAACCCAGCCCCGGCCAAACTGCAACAACAACAACAAAAAATAGCCGGGCGTTGTGGTGGGCGCCTGTAGTCCCAGCTGCTCGGGAGGCTGAGGCAAGAGAATCACGTAAGCCCAAGAGTTAGAGGTTGCTGTGAGCCGTGTGACGCCATGGCACTCTACCCGAGGGCGGTACAGTGAGACTGTCTCTACAAAAAAAAACAAAAACAAACAACAATAATAGAAAAACAACAACAGTAATAATGATAATCATGACAACAAGGGGAAGCATTGCTTAGCTGTGAAGAGCACAGAGTCTGGAGTCTAAATATCTGGGTTCAAATCCCGGCTCTTCTACTTAGTATGTCCTTGGACAAGTAGAGGCACCTCTTGGTGCCTCAGTTTTCTCATCTGTAAAAAGGGGATAATAATAGTCCCCACTTTGTATAGTTGTTCTGAGGGCTCAGTCACTTAATATTCTTTTTTTTTTTTTTTGAGAGGAAGGATCTTGCTATGTTGCCCAAGTTGGATTTGAAGTTCTGGGTTCAAGCCATTTTCCTGCCTCAGCCTTCCACATAGCTGGGACTACAGGTGTGAACCACCACACACAGCTGAGTACTTCTTAAAGTACTTAAGATATAAACCCTGAACATGTGTTTGTTAAGCAAATAAAGTATTTTTGATGGTTGTAGGTAACTACTCAGCTTTCTGAGTATTCTTGTTTATAACGATTATCCTCATCTTGCAAATGAGGAAATGAGACTCAGAGCAGAGAAGTTGAGTAAGTTTCCCAAGGTCACACATAGCAGAGACAAGATTTGAACCCAGATCTGACTCCAGAGCTCTGAAATGGGGACTTTGTTACTCTCCTCAAGTCAGTCCACTAACTGAACTTTCAAATCCATTCTCTGGTACCCCACTACCATCTAGGGGACCTGTTTTTGGTCCTGGATCCATGACCACTCATCCTAGAACCCAGGGGAAGCCTCACTGTCTGCACTGGCAGCTAAGGGCAGGGTGCCCATTACCCGGACCAAGAGGGTCTTCTTCACGTGGTCCTGGACCCCATAGCCCACAGCCTTGACCTCCACATCCACTTTGCCTATCTCCAGAGGCAGAAGCACAAAGGGCACCATCTTGGAGGAAGTTGGGGGCACGACCACCACCTGGCAGGAAGGGGCTCCCGGCTTCGATGCACTGCACAATGGCTCCTTGTGAGGGAATTCCACTGGGACCTGCGGCAGAATTGTCAGGAAAAAAGTCCTGATGCATGGGGTGTGGCCCAGGACCCGAGGGTCTCGGTCCTCTCCTCAAGCCTGCCCTGAGTTGACTGAGTAGGTGATGGCATAGCATAGTGATGGAGACCACAGACCCTGCCAGGGTCAGAGACCCCTCTGCCACTTACATACTGTGTGACCTCAGGCAAGCCCTTTAATCTCTCTATGCCTCTAAACCAAGGACAAAAGTAGTACCCATCTTATGGGATTATTGTAAGGATTATTTTTATTTTATTTTCTTATTAGTATTATTTTTTGGAGATTCTGTTGCCCAGGCTAGAGTTTGGTGGCTCACAGAAACCTCAAACTCCTGGGCTCAAGCAATCCTCCTGCCTCAGCCTCCTGAGTAGCTAGGTCTATAGACACCTGCCACAATACCCAGCTAATTTTTCTATTTTTAATAGAGATGGAGTCTTGCACTTTCTTAGACTGATTTCCAACTGCTTACCTCAAGCAGTTTGCTCACCTTGGCTTTCCAGAGGGCTAGGATTACAGGCATGGCCCACTGGGCCCAGCCTATTTTGAGGTTTCAATAACAAAATACCTTATAAGCTTCCCCCAAAGGCCAGCACTCCACTGACTCACAGGAATATGAATACACTTCATCCCCTTTTGTAAAACTCATTGATGGGGCAGCGCCTGTGGCTCAGTGAGTAGGGCGCAGGCCCCATATGCCGAGGGTGGCGGGTTCAAACCCAGCCCCGGCCAAACTGCAACAGAAAAATAGCCGGGCGTTGTGGCGGGCGCCTGTAGTCCCAGCTGCTCGGGAGGCTGAGGCAAGAGAATTGCGTAAGCCCAAGAATTAGAGGTTGCTGTGAGCCGTGTGACGCCATGGCACTCTACCCGAGGGCGGTACAGTGAGACTCTTGTCTCTACAAACAACAACAACAACAACAAAAAAAACCTCATTGATGGATATTTTAATGGGGAGAGGAGGGCTCAGGGCTTCACCTTGACCTGGCGATCTCTGAAATTGTACAGCACAGCTTGGATCTGGACCTGATCATTCCTGACCATGGAGGAGGGCAACTTAAGGTCCACAAAGAACGATTTCATAACAGTCAGCTCAAAGGGATCTGAGACACAGAGACCTATGGCCAGGAAAACACACTGGGTTTAAGTAGAGCCAAGTAGGGAGCTGGGTAGGGCCAGTGTCTTCCTGTACCCTTAGCCCTAGGCTTGTTGGGATCACCTTGAGGGTGACTGCCACAAATTGCCATGTGGTGATGGAGTCTGGCACATTCACAGAGATGTGGTAGTGAGAGAGGCTGCTGAAAGTGAGGAGACATCACTGAGTTTGTACTGCCTGGATAGAGCCTCTGGGTTGGAGGTCATCACCCAAGAGTTATAATCACTACTGGGCATTACTGGGTCATCCTATTAGTGACAGACATCATGCCTACAGGGTATCATTTTAGGGACCCACTAAGATCTTTACTATTATCTAGAGGGTTTTCTATCTTGGGACTATCCTGAGGTTTAATGTCACCACTGGGGTTGTTGTTAATGACCAGTATCTACTGATGACTGGAAGAGCTAGGGACCCAATTCTGGCATGGAGGCTGTGATCCTACCCTGAATCACTTTTTGGCAGAGTAAACCTCCTCCAGAGCCAACTCTCAGGGAACAAAGTCCGGACAGGCATGTCATCCAGGAAGAGGTCTTCAAAGTCCTCATCTTCATCCACTGCAGGGAGTGGGTGTGGGGTGTGGGTCTCCTTTATGTCTCTTCCATAGCCCATCAGACTCCTCAGCAGGGTCATCCTTTCCATTCCCCCTTAACCCATCTCATGATACTCCACACCCCTCAGTGGACACCCCCCTCACACACACACACTGTTTCCTGCTGTGGTCCTCACTTATTCCCAGAAGCAGCTGATCCTCCCAAGCCTCTCGAGTCAGGGTCTCAGACAGATGGTAGCAGTTCAGGAAAGCAGCCACACAGGCTGAACCATAGCTGACATGCCGTGTCCTCTCTTCACATGATAGCCCCATTGGGCTCTCCCGGAGCCCAGCCTCATAGCACCTTTGCTCCAGCTCTGTCTTGAACTTGTTTACTGCATGCCAGAATTAAAGAGAGAGAGGAGGGCAGTGCTTGTGGCTCAGTGAGTAGGGCGCTGTCCCCATATACCGAGGGTGGTGGGTTCAAACCCAGCCCCGGCCAAACTGCAACAACAACAACAACAACAAAAATAGCCAGGCACTGTGATGGGTGCCTGTAGTCCCAGCTACTTGGGAGGCTGAGGCAAGAGAATTGCCTAAGTCCAAGAGCTGGAGGTTGTTGTGAGCTGTGATGCCACAGCACTCTACTGAGGGTGACAAAATGAGACTCTGTCTCTAAAAAAAAAAAAAAGAGGGCAGCGTCTGTGGCTCAAAGGAGTAGGGCACTGGCCCCATATGCCAGAGGTGGTGGGTTCAAACCCAGCCCCGGCCAAAAACTGCAAAAAAAAGAGAGAGAGAGGTCAGACAGGACCTAAGAAGTGAGGACTTTTATAGCCCCTATCATTTATTTGTCAATGGCTTTGTGGCACACATTGTGCATAGCACCTTGATTGTATTAAACACACATGGTGAGTACCCATAAGAAAGCCGAGCTACAGAAAGGTGAATTCACTTTCCCAGAGTCATGCAGTTCCCAAGTGGCAGAGCTGTGACTAAAATCCATGCTAACACTACCCAGGGCTGCCTCCCATCTCCTCTGACTCTAGTCTCAGAGCTTCTTCTTCTGGTCCACACCCTGGCCTTGGGATGACAAGTTTGTTAGAGATTGCCCAGTGGCTCTCAGCACCTATTCCTACTTCTGTCTATATTTCATCCTGTATCACAGAGGCTAGACATCTGAAAATGACATTTTTCAGAGTCCCTTGCCACTAGGGCTCTAGACAGGATTAGAAGCAGCCACTGAGATGCACTCATATAAGACTTAGAAGGTAGAAGAGAAGCAGAAATCTTTTTTTTTTCTTACAGCAGTAGTAACTGATGGGTGGGTTTCTGTCTATGAGTGTTTTTGTAATGGGCACAATTCTGTGTTTCATTATCCATCTCCCAGCCTCATGAGAGAGACTGGCAGTAGTTTCCTGAGATTTTATGGGTTACAACTGAAGAGGGGTGATCTTGAGTCCCAGCAAGCAGCCTTCCAACTTCCACTCCTATCACCCCGCTAATGATTTTGTAAGCATAAAACTCCCATTATTAAGTTCTTCCCTCCTTGAAATATCTGGAGTGGTTTTAGTTTCTGTTCTAAGCCCTGATAGACAGTGGGTGGGGGCACATAGAGCCTTAGCGCTGACCTGCATTCCTCTTTGTCTCTAGCTTCTTCAGGGAACGGCGACGGAGGGTCTAGGGGGCAGTTCCAGTCAGGGGACCAGAGGGAATAATGGGTCAATTGTCAAGATCATTGTCAATGTCTTTGACGATATTATAAATGGGAAACGTTTTATATGCATCACTTCATTTCTTCCCACAGCTTGCTATAATTCAAGACTCACCACATGAAAGCTGGACAATCTTCATCATGTCACTTAACCTCTCTGGGCATTAATTTCCCCCTCTATGTAAAATGAGTGCAATTGTAGTTCTATCAATGACAGCGTATGTGTAAGAGTACTTTTTCTTTTCTTCTTGAGACAGAGTCTCAAGCTGTTGCCCTTTAGAGTGCTGTAGTGTCACAGCTCACGGCAACCTCAAACTCTTGGGCTTAAGCGATTTTCTTGTCTCAGCCTCCCAAGTAGCTGAGACTACAGGTGCCTGCCACAATGCTCGGCTATTTTTTGGTTGTAGTTGTCATTGTTGCTTGGCCCAGGCTGGGTTTGAACCCCACCAGCTCCGGTGTATGTGGCTAGCACCCTAGATGCTGAGTTACAGGTGCTGAGCCAGTATAAAAATACTTACCACAGGGTCCAGTGTGTAATAAATAGAAACTGTCATTGATATTACAATTTATTTTTTATTTTTATTTTTTTTGAGACAGAGCCTCAAGCACTCTACCTGGGTAGAGTGTGGTGGCATCACAGCTCACAGCAACCTCTAACTCCTGGGCTTAAGCGATTCTCCTGCCTCCACCTCCCAAGTAGCTGGGACTACAGGCGCCTCCCACAATGCCTGGCTATTTTTTGGTTGCAGCCATCATTGTTGTTTGGCGGGCCAGGGCTGGATTCAAACCCATCAGCTCAGGTGTATGTGGCTGGCACCTTAGCGGCTTGAGCCACAGGCACCAAGCCTGATATTACAATTTATAGCTGACAAAAGACATTGCTAGTTGTCTCCAATATCCATTGTCCTCCCTCATCTATGGCAACAAAATCCTCATCTTTTATAGACCAGTCAGAATAAAAACTACATTTCCCAGCATCCCTTGCACTTAGGTAGAGCCATGTGACTGAGTTCTGGCCAATGAGATGTGAAAGAAGTGCCCTCCCCTTCCCTCTTTCTTGCGTTGTATTGCCTGGTGAAGTGCTAGTTTGTAATATGGCATTGAAATAAACTAGAAGGAGCCTAAGTCCTCTGAGGATGACCTCTGGACTGTTTTTGTGTGAGAAATAAATTACCTTATTTAAGCTATGATTAATTTGTATTTCTGAATCTCTCTGATACACACGATAAAATCTATGTAGGTTTTTTTGAGTCAGGGTCTTGCTTTGTCACCCAGTCTGGCATGATCCTAGCTAACTGCAGTCTTAAACTCCTGGGCTCAAACAATCCTCCCACCTTGGTCTCAAGAGTGGCTGGGACTACAGGTATATGCCATCATGCCTGGATAATTTTTCTCTTGTAGAGATGGGGGTCTTGGTATGTTGCCCAGGCTGGTCTCGAATTCCTGGCCTCAGGTGATCCTCCTATCTCAGCCTCCCAAAGTACTAGGATTACAGTCATCAGCTACTGTGACCCAGCCAAAACCTATGTCTTAACCAACATACAGTGAGTTACTTCTATTCTTATATCTATTTTATGAATGAAGAAATTGAAACTCAGAAAGAAAATGTGACTGGCCCATCATAAGTGGTAGGGTCTGGATTTTATCTCATATCTGCTTGGCACCAAATCCTACTAAGCAGCATTGTCCCCATTCCTGTCCTCCTGCCCCCCACCCACCTGTACCTGAGCTTGCCAGACTGTCCATCCCTGTGCTGATATTTAGGTCCAGTCCAGCATCCTTGAACACAGCAAGTCTGTTTTTTCCACTGCCTGCTGTGCAACCAATGTCATGTTCCTCCACCAAATCCCAGACCTGGAGGTCCAGAGAGGAACCTGAAATTGGGACAAATCTGGTCCAAAGGAGCAGAGGTTTTCTGAAATTGAAGGCTCAAATAACACTTATCATACCATTTCCCATTTATTAGCTCTTACCACCTTTTAGTTGCTATGCTGTTCACCATCCCCTTGAATACTCACAAACATTGATGTTGCCCATTTTACAGCTGAAAAGGCTGAGACTCAGCTAGAATCTCCAGTCAACCTCTTGGCCCAAAGCCTGCATTCTCTTACCTTCTCCTGAGTGAGCTTGTGTTTGCTGCTCAAGACATACACAGCTTTGTCCACAGCCACTAGCCCCACTATGGCTTCTGCATCACCTGTCACCTTCAGCTCCACTGAGCTGTTGGGCTCTAAAGGCTGGAAGAATCCCTCACTCTTCAAGCCAACCTTCAGCTGAGCCAAGAAAAAGAGGGATGTCAGGACAAGTAAATCACAGGCCTCCCAACTCCACTTTCAAAGGTTTATGTTCCCTACTGCTTTGGTGGAACATCCGGGAATTCCACTAAGCCAATCTCAACTCCACACATTTATTTACTTGCATCTTCTTCACACCTGTGCTGAGCTCTTATGGCCACATGTTTTTTTTCTTTTCCTTTCCCCTTGCCCCCTAGACTGGGAACCTCTGTGGGAACCTCTGAATTTATACAGACCCTTTCTGGAGTTTTATGATGATAGACCCCAACTACAAGGAGTTTGGCTTACCGTCCCCATGCATCTGTCATTCACATCAATCTATATGGAATCAGCCACAAGCTCAGGGTCCTGGTTAACTCCCTCAGGCAGCAAATAAAAGGCCAGAATCCGGAAGGAGGGCAGCATCTCTGAAGTCACATCAATAATAGCTGATGTGTAGACATACCTAGGCTTTTTTTTTTTTGTAGAGACAGAGTCTCACTGTACCGCCCTGAGGTAGAGTGCCGTGGTGTCACACGGCTCATAGCAACCTCTAGCTCTTGGGCTTACGCGATTCTCTTGCCTCAGCCTCCCGAGCAGCTGGGACTACAAGCACCCGCCACAATGCCCAGCTGTTTTTTTTTTTTGTTGTTGCAGTTTGGCCGGGGCTGGGTTTGAACCTGCCACCCTCGGCATATGGGGCCGGCGCCCTACTCACTGAGCCACAGGCGCCGCCCTACCTAGGCTTTTTAATTGATGTTTAGCACTCATAATATGGCCCTTACTCAAGACCTTGGAGACAAAGAAGGACAAAGGTGAGAAAGATAGGGCCAGCCTTTCCCTGACACAGTCTCAGACCACAGTGGGGGCCCACAGTCTCTTTGTTTCAGCCTCTTGGTCTAAGTTCATGCCAGATTATTCCTATCTTCATGCCTTTTTCATAATTCCTTCAACCCAACGAGCCAAGGTTATTATTTATTTATTTATTTTTAGAGACCGAGTCTCACTTTGTCACTCTTAGTAGAGTGCCATGGCGCCACACAGCTCACAGCAACCTCCAACTCCTGGACTTAGGCAATTCTCTTGCCTGCAGGCACCCACCACAACACCTGCTATTTCTTGTTGTTGTTGTTGCAGTTTGTCTGGGGCCGGGTTTGAACCTGCCACCCTTGGTATGTGGGGCTGGCACCCTACTCACTGAGCCACAGACGCCGCCCGAGCCAAGGTTATTCAGAGAGAGAATTTCTTTCCTTTTTTCTTCATTTCTGAGACAGAGTCTCACTTTGTCACCCTTGGTAGAGTGCCATCACATCATAGTTCACAGCAACCTCAAACTCTTGGGCTCAAGCGATCCTCTTGCCTCAGTTTTTCATTTTTAGTAGAGATGGGGGTCTCACTCTCACTTGGGCTGGTATCAAATTCCTGAGCTCAAATGATCCACCTGCCTTGGCCTCCCAGAGTGCTAGGATCACAGGTGTGAGACACTACACTCAGCCTGGAAAGAATTTCTTGACTCAGACCCTGGTCCTAGTCTCTCTCACCAGGATGGTGAAATGAGTAATCTTATCCTTTGTTGCAGGGTTTTGATGCCTTGTGTTGAGACTCATTCGGATGCTGCTGCCAACCTCTGTGCCCAATGTCTTTACTTCAATGTGCAGGAAGTTCTCTGACCCATCCTGAGTCAAGTAAGGCCAAGCTGTCATCCTGGCTGAAGACTGCTCCTCTGGCTGGAGAGACTCCTCAGTTTCCACCTGGGAAAGATGATGGCCAAGTAAACCTCAATCCTTCCAGCTCACACAGCCCCAACCCCACCATACTTGTCCTGTCAGGTTGGTACCAGAATGGAGAGCTGGTCCAAATCTGCATCTGTGTTGATAGTCAAGGTGGCCACCCCATTGGTCGAGGTGAAACTTTGTGGTATTGACAGCGAATGAGGACTTTGGAGGCTGGGGACCCATCAGGATTTGAGACAAAGACCTGGGGTTGAATCCAGGGTAAGATGAAGGACAGGCCTGAGGATGGCCTGGCATGAGAGGTACATTTGGGAATATGGTCTGGATAAGATTGCCTGGTACAACTGTAGAAGGGGTGTAACGAACCATTCCAGAACATTGTTCATGTTAGTTTTTATGTGTGGCATTCACTACAGTTTTGTAGTGTATGGCCACATGTGTCCACCTTGGGTGTTGGTGTGCTGATTGAGAGCAGGAAGACTGGGAGTGGAGAAGGTAGGAGGAGATATGGAGGGCTTGTAGGAAACTTGGAGTAGGACTGAAGGCAAAGGATAACTCTAGCTTTCCTAATTCTCATCCAATGTATGTGTTATTACCTAGCCTAGACACTGAGGCCCATGTGGCCTCAGACCACCTCCTAGCCTCAGTTTACAGTTAAAAACATACCCTTGTTGTGCAAATGCAGCCCCAATATAAACCTTCTAGTACTACCTGATTGTGGTCTCTAAGTTCCTCCATAAGGAAATTCTGGAGCCATCACTGTGTTTTGGGGGATCTAGGTTAAGACTTGAGGAGGCCTTGGGATTAGTCTAGGGAATGTGATGGACTCAACTTTCAGATGAGCTGGGTGCAAGTGAGTCCAATATTGGTTTTTATTTTTGGGTGGTGTGTTTTGGGGAAGGGCCCACTCTGGGTGCAATGCTCCCAGACTCTGACCTGAAAGTGGAAAGGCGTTCCTGGCTTGAAATACTGGGGCGTCCTGGTGAACTTGATGTTGAGTGGGCTCTGAACGATCTTCACCCCTGAGATCTCACTCTGGACCACTTCACCCCCTATGTGTGTGCAGGCACCATAGAGTCTGCAGAAAGGGGTTGATTCCCTGGGTGTGTGGTGGGACTATTATGGGAGCCCCATGTTGGTGAAGACAAGGAAAGACAACACCATTCCAGATCCTTCTAGCCCTTCTAGTGTTTTCCCACTTCTCTTATGAGGAAACTGAGGCTAGGAGGTGGAAAGAGTGTCTGGGCTGGAAAATAACACCATGTCCTGGTCTCAGCCAGGGGCCTGGGTTAGAGTGGCACCTGAGGAGAATACGGTGACATTGACAAAGATTGAGGCCCCAATAAAGTCCTCTTTTGGGCCTTGGAATGTGGCCATCAGTATGTCCTTCTGGAGGGAGACATGGCCAAGACCTTCAGAGACCTGTTCTTAGGGCAAGAGAGAGGAAGAGAAGATGGCTTCTGGGGAATGATGGAAGGTGGAGTGTAGGGGGGGAGGAAGAGGGGCCAGGATTCAGTCACCTCCACCCTCTGTAGGGAGCTTTGGATAGGGATCTGGCGGGAATCCAGCTTCACCCCGAAGATGGTCAGAGTGTGTCCCTACACTGGCTTGTTGAATATATACCTAGAGGAGGGAGGGCCATTCTGCTAGGTATGAAGCACCCACATATCTCATGTGGCTGCAGAGATAGCTGTTCAACTCTGAGAGGGGCAGAGGTGACTTTTGGGAACTTAGAAAATTTCTTTGCTGCCCTGCACAATCCTGGGAGGTGACAAATATGTCCCATAAAGCCTTAAGGGTTGCAGATATGGTCTTTGCTACCTTATAGGATGGTAGAGTAGCCTTACAGACATATGGAGCCACACAGGTGTCTGGACAACCCATGAGGTAGCAGAGATAGCCTGCGCAGCTTCACCAGGAAGACTAGATGTCCTGTCTCAAAAACCACCTGTGGCCTGTGTGGCATATTAGAGCAGTGAGAATGATCTGTATAATGTTCAGAAGTGACAGGCATACCCAATACAACCTCAGGTGGACAACATGGCCTATAAAACCTTATAGAGCTGGGGAGATGGTCTGAAAAGGTCATAAGATGGCAAATGTAGGTTTGCCACCTCCTAGTGTCACTACCTCATGATGGCAAAGGTGACTGGTAGCGTTTTGTGGACTTTCAGAGCTCATCCAAATGGTGAGGTGGCAGATGAGATAAGACAACTCATTAGGTAGACAAAGTTGTCTGTATAATTTCATAGACTTGAAGTGTATATGACCTCACAGGTGGCAGGGTGTGGTCTATACAACCTCACAGGACAACATAGGCGGCCTAGAATGTCTCATGGGTGACAGAAGAGCATCTCTACTACCTTAGGTACTATAGAAGTGGCCTGCTTCTCTCTACTCATTCAGCTTCTTCTGCTCCCAGTCCTTTGGTAAGGATGGGGATGAGGAAGCTCACCAGGCCTGAATGTCAATACCCAGAGCCTCATCCTTGAGGTAGAAGAAAGTCTTGTTTGGAATCAGCTGGACATCAAAAGATGGGAGGACTGGGGAGAATAAAAACAATAGGCATCCTCAGCATTGTACCTTGCCTCCTTGTCCCCTCCCTGTCCTGCCCTTTCCCCAGTGACTCTGGCAACTCCCAATAGCTGGAATATGCATTCCTGTTGACCAGCACCCAGCTCAGGCCCTGGATCACTGTGCTGTCAGCTCCTGCCTTCCCCCTAGACTCCCTTCCACTAGTTCCTGTTCCTCTCATGTCTTGTCTTGCCCTCTGTGCCCAGATGCTTCTCACCATACTCCTTCACATTGAAGGTGGCCTTGAACCTCTGCTTGGCTGCACTTGGATAACTGGCTTCAATGGTCCAGGTCCCAAAACTGAGGCACAGAAAGTTAGGAGAGGTGGAGACAGAGCATATCAACCTCCCACACCATCCCTTGGACTCCCAGCAAGACACCTGACAAGCTCTGGGAGGTCAAAAGAGCTGGAGAAAACGCCTTCCCTGGCCAGGAACATATGGCTGATCACAGTGACTCCCTCAGGGTTGTGTGGGGACAGAGGAGGGGCTGGTGAGTCCCCTCTAGAAGGGCTCCAGCAGTCCATGACTCCAGGTCTTCAGCACACCACATAACTCCACAGTCCAGGATCCACCCCCACTGTATTGGGAGAGCCTTTTTGATGTCAAGAGTGAATGTCCTGATCACAGGGTCCATCTTGTGGTTCACAGTGAACACCTGGTACTGAATTAGAGGGTAAGGGAGGACTCTGAATATCGGACAGAGGGAAGAAAGAACAGAGAGAGTTTGGAGAGGGAGGTGGTGGTCTTTGAGATCTTGGGTAGAAGGAGTACTTGGGAGATGGAGAAGATTTTAAGGCATGGGAACATGCTGAACTTCAGGGGGAATCAGGGGTGAGCATCAATGCATGGCCCAGGCCAAGTCCCTGGGGACTATACCCAAGTGCTTGGGAGTGTAGATGGGCTTGTCTGTCTGGATGAAGATGTAGCCATCATGGGGAGCCACCAGCACCATCTTCTCCATGAACGAGGAAACCGAGGTGGGTTCCCAGGTTGCATGGATGACAACATATTGTTTCCCTGGTTGTAAGGGGTAAATCAGGCTTTCCGGAACCTGGGGAGAGATCTCCACACCCCTTAGGCTCTGTTTAAGTCTGCCTCCCTGGAGACAAATCTTTGAGCCAGATCCTGGGAGGAGCAATTGAGTGAGGGGCTTCTGGCTTTGCCTTTGGGAACAAGGTCTCCATGTGCAGCTGTGGAGGTTGCTCACTGAGCAAGGGCATCCAGCCAAGGGAGGGACTGCAATTCAGTTCATGCTCAGCTTCCTATGCTACCAGCAGACAGCGCCTTTTATAAGTCACACAGAGGAATCATAGGGGCTTTTGGAGGGTTTCTTGAAACCCAGGTTTAGTGAACTTTTAACTTCTAAATGGACAGGACATCCAGTCTGAGCTAGAGTGAGACCCTGTCTCCAAAAATAGTCAGGAGTTGTGGCTGGCGCCTGTAGTCCCAGCTACACAGGAGACTGAGGCAAGAGAATCACTTGAGCTCAAGAGTTTGAGGTTGCTGTGAGCTATGATGCCACTGCACTCTACTGAGGGTGACAAAGTGAGACTCTGTCTCAGAAACAAACAAACAAACAAAACCCAAATAAACAAACAACTCCCTCACCAGAATAAATGGACAGGACATGAGAAGAACAATAAATGCATTCAGGCCCTGAATCCACTTTCCATTGTCCCTCACAGGAAGTCAGTCCCCTAAGTGCCTGCCACCTTTTACTGCTGACCCTCAGAGCTTCCCTCAGTGGCCCGCCACCTATCCTGGCCTGTCACCCACCATCACAAGTGCTTGGCCCATAAAGTTGTTTCCTGGTGAGAGAACGAGATGACTCCTAGCAACCACTGTCTTCCTCATGGGGAATTCCCACACTGTGAGGTTCACCTCGAGGGCCCTCGTGAGAGGCTCTGTGGAGTCTGAATGGGCCTGGATGTGGATGTTCTCTGGGGTGCCGACCCTCAATACTCAGGGGGTCACCAGGATATACCTGCCAGTAGACAAACACAGAGGCAGGGAGGAATTCAAGTGACAGAACAGATGTCACAAGAAGGGAATCATGCAGACGTCAGACATGCAAGAAGCCACCTGAATCCCTTCAGAAGTTTCCCAGACTCACAGAGGCTCAGCCTGGGTCAGGGGGGTCCCCAAGAGAAGCAGAATCACTCCCAGGAGCCAGCACAAGTCCATGGTGGGTAGGAGGGAGCTTTGAAGCCACAGGCAACAGATGTCTGTCCTTTTGTCCACCCTGGCCTTTGCCTGTTTGTCTTGGCATGTCCTGGCTGAGTTAATAACTAAGCAGGCCTGGGGGTGAGGGGAGAGTTCCCGTAAACCTAGTGGGGGCAGGTGAGATGTTGCCTTGTCCTTCTCAGCCAAGCCTCCAAGAGAGGCTGGGGACAGTTGCACTAAGAAATGCACCAGCTAGGGCAGCGCCTGTGGCTCAGTGGGTAGGGTGCCGGCCCCATATACTGAGGGTGGCGGGTTCAAACCCGGCCCCGGCCAAACTGCAACAAAAAAATAGCTGGGCGTTGTGGTGGGTGCCTATAGTCCCAGCTGCTTGAGAAGTTGAGGCAAAAGAATCCTCTAAGCCCAGGAGTTGGTGGTTGCTATGAGCTGTGTGATGCCACAGCACTCTACCGAGGGCAATAAATGAGACTCTGTCTCTACAAAAAAAAGAAAAAAAGAAAGAAAGAAAGCAGGGATGCCATTCCCTCCTGTAGCAAAGAGATATGAGCACCCAGGGCACTGAACTCAGTGCTCGGTTGAGATTAGCTGTTAAGGGCAAGAGGAAACATCTTCCTACCCTAGCTTGGATGTATTCTCCCCCCACTTTGTGAAATTGGTAAAACAGGGTAGCTGCTCCAGCAGAGGCAGTGCAGATATTTTTTTCCCATTTTCCAACTCAGGCATGAGCAGTCTTACAGCTTTTGGCTATCTGACCCCAGGACCCACCTTTTGGGAAGTTCATGGGTCAAAGTCCTCTTGCTGGGCTTCAGGTCTTTCTAAGCCTGGCTTCCACTGCATAGTTTTTTCCTTCCTTGCAGGAGACAAGTAAGCTTGGTAAAATGCGACCATTGTCCATTGTTTCTAAGTCATGCTAAGCTCCCTGGGCTCCTTTTTCCACAAGGCAAATTATGTGTATTAAGCCAGGGAAGAAAACATATCATGCTTGAAGCATTCCCGGAAGAAGGCTTTCTCTGTCTCCAAATAATTCTCACTGTTTAATGGGCCTATTAAAGAGGATGCTGAACTCACTTTGTGGTGTCAGGCTTACAGAGAAAACCCTCTGAATATTCCTCCTTTAATGAGGTCAATCCAGCCTGGGAGTCTAGTTCATTGGAGGGCCCCAGATCCCGCTCCCCACAAAATGATAATATGCATTTATCCAACAAAGATTTTTTAAGCCTGACCCTACTTAGCATGCTGAGGACACAGAAGTGAATACAACAGACAAAATTTCTGTCAATGGATAGTGGACATTTACTGCAAACTTACTTCCTAAAGGCCTAAGGTGTAATTTCTTCTTAAACCTCATGATCTCCTGTGAATTGGGGAAAATGTGTACCCACTTTCCAGACTCCACCTGTTTTTTGTTTTATTTATTTATTTATTTGTTTGTGAGACAGAGTCTTGCTCTGTTGCCCCAGCTAGAGTGTAGTGGCATCATCATAGCTCACAGCAACTTCAAACTCCTGGGCTCAAGCGATCCTCCTGCCTCAGCCTCTAAGTAACTATGGCTACAGGCACCCACCACCCAGCCAGGCTAATTTTTCTAACTTTTGTAGAGATCGGGGTCTCACTCTTGCTCCTGGTCTTAAACTCCTGGCCTCCTGCCTTGGCCTCTTAGAGTGCTAAGATTACAGGCGTGAGCCATTGCACCCAGCCCAGACTCCATCCTTGCAGAGGGCTGAAACAGTGTATTCAAAGTAAAAGGGATGGGTGGAATCAAGTCATTTATTCCTCAGGCATTTGTTGAGCAACTATTACATGCCAGACACTGTTCAACGTGCTCTGTGTATACTTGTGGAAGTCTCAGAGCCGTGCTAAAGTAAGAACTATCACCCATTGTACAGATAAGGAAACTGAGGCCCCAAGAGGTTGAGCAACATGCACCATGTTAAACAGCTGGGGAGCAGCAGGGCTCCAAGTAATGCTCTTTTTTTTTGTAGAGACAGAGTCTCACTTTATGGCCCTCGGTAGAGTGCCGTGGCCTCACACAGCTCACAGCAACCTCCAACTCCTGGGCTTAAGCGATTCTCTTGCCTCAGCCTCCCTAGTAACTGGGACTACAGGCGCCCGCCACAACACCCGGCTATTTTTTGGTTGCAGTTTGGCCGGGGCCGGGTTTGAACCCGCCACCCTCGGTATATGGGGCCGGCGCCTTACCGACTGAGCCACAGGCGCCGCCCCAAGTAATGCTCTTAAATTGATGTCTTATAAAGCAAAGAATCAACAGAATCAAATTA
This sequence comes from Nycticebus coucang, assembly GCF_027406575.1. Taxonomy (NCBI): domain Eukaryota; kingdom Metazoa; phylum Chordata; class Mammalia; order Primates; family Lorisidae; genus Nycticebus; species Nycticebus coucang. The sequence continues at coordinate 63,892,294 of NC_069782.1, read as the reverse complement.
AGGCCTGGCTCAGGGAAGCAGGCTAGACTAACTTTGGAAGGTTCTAGCATGTTGGTTTCTATTTACTGTCCTAGACTCTTAGGGAATCCCCTTTGATTCTGCTCAGCTCTCCATCACCTGGGGGTAAGCGTTTCCTGCGCACAGGTGTTCACATTTCACCTCTGTCAGGATGGGGCTCTCAGGGGTTCAGGACAGGAGGCTGTCCAGAAGTGAGGAGTATCAGGGACGCTATCCTTAGGCCCTGCCATTTTTCTCTTCAGTCTGAGTTCTCTCCCTCAGAGACAGTGTTTCTGTCTGCAGAGTGGGAATGTTTGCCAGGTAAAATCACTTAAGTCTTTAAAAAAAAATTTCAGATTGATGTAAGGGTACAAACAATTAGGTTACATTGTTTGACTTTGATAGGTAGAGTCCAAGTTTAGTTGAGTGCTTCACCCAAGAGGTGTGCTATATACCCTTACATTGTGCCCATTCAGTGGTAGCGCAACCTGAGCCTTTTTTGAAACATGCTCAGGCCTGCGGCTCCCTTATGTTTTTGTTTTGTCTTTGGGATGGGGCCAGGAAGAGAAAAACTGCCCTTGGGTGCAGTGAGCATGGAAGAAGAAGAAACCATATCAAAAATGAGTCCTGGTAAGGTGACTCATGCTACACTTGTAGTTCTAGCCACTCAGGGGGCTGAGGTGGGAGGACTGCTTGAGCTCAGGAGTTTGAGGTTGCAGTGAGCTATGATGATGTCACTGCACTCTAGTCTTTGGTGACAAAGATTGTGTCTCAAAAACAAATCAAAAACCAAACGAATGAACAAACAAAACCCCCAAGAATGTTTAAAGGTGAAGGATCCTACTCCAAATCACGCAGCTAAGAAACTGAGAAACAAAGAAGTTGAGGGTCTTGCCCAGGATCACACAGCAAGTTTGGTGGTGGAACTGAGCGCATGAATCCCGACTGGAGAGAGAGCTGGCTGAAGGTAGGAGGTCGGGAGGAGAACTGTGGGCTTCACTCAGGTCCTACTCAGCTCCGTTCATGGACCAATCCACGCGGCCTCACAGACTTGACCACCAGAGGGCGCCAGCGAGCCTCCGGCCGGCTGGGCAGCCAAGCCAAGGCCCCTCCCGCAGGAATGCGTTGGGTGGAGGGAGAGTTGTTGGCTGCCCTCCTGGAGCAGCTGCTGCTGCAGCTCAAATTCCGCCCTGGGATCGGGAATTTGCTCAGAGGCGGCGCAGGCGGGAGGAATGGACTTGCAAGGAAGCGTCCTTGCGGGTATCTGTGGGCCTCTGGTTTTAATTTCTCCCCCAGGGCTTTGAGCCCAGGGCTTCCCGGGAAAGGCGGGGCAAGACCCAGGAGGCCAGGGAATTGTACCAACCACTATCGATGTAACAATGAATGGCTGGCATTTATTAAATACCTACTACATTCCAGCACTTCTTAGGAACTTTCTTTTTTCTTTCTTTTTTTTTTTTTTATCAGCAGATTCTGTTTAATTTTTTAATAATACTTCTTAGGAATTTTCTTGTCCAGGTAGGCGGTATCAGGAACTTCTGTGCATGGAACGAACTGCCAGATGTGCCAGCTTACTCACTCCTAGACCCAGCCCAAGCTCCTGGAGTCATTTTTGGTCCCCAAAGTGCAGTGATGTGACTGTGAGCAAATAGACAATGATCTCCTTCCCAAGGAGCTGATTGTGTGGGTAGAAATTGGCAAGAAACAAGTAACTGTAGTATATGACAGATGTTCGGAAATAAAGCAGGTTAGGGGTCTAGAGAGACAGAGTGCTACATTGAGGTGATCTGGGAGGGCTTCTCTAAGAAGGTGACCTCTGAGCACCTGAAGGAGGTGAAGGAGGAAGCCTTGTCAATATCTGGGAAGGCATTCTAGGCCTGACTTAGCATTATAAAAGCTATCTATGTAACAAAAAACCATTTGTATACCCTTAATATTTTGAAATCAAAAATAAAAAGCAAACTAGAGGGAAAAGATCTGTACTTCATATACAAGACTCCCAAATTTTGTCAATATAAAAAGTTTTTAGGAATTAATAATAAAAATATCAACAATGCAATAGAAAACAAGTTAGGGGAGCCAGGAAGATGGCCCATGTCTGCAATCCCAGCAATTTGAGAGGCTGAAGCGGAAGATCCCTTGAGACCAGGAGATTAAGACCTATCTGGGACTAGCAAGATAGCAAGACTCCTCAAAAAATTCATAAAAATAGTCACGGCGCCTGTGGCTTAAGCAGCTAAGGTGGAGCCACATATACCTGAGCTGGAGGGTTTGAATCCAGCCCGGGCAGCCAAACAACAATGACAGCTGCAACAAAAAATAGCCGGGCATTGTGGCGGGTTCCTGTAGTCCCAGCTACTTGGGAGGCAGAGGAGGGAGAATCCCTTGAGCCTAGGAGTTAGAGATTGCTGTGAGTTGTGATGCCACAGCATTCTACCCAGGGTGAAAGCTTGAGGCTCTATCTCAAAAAAAAAGAAAAAAAAATTTATAAAAATAGCGGGTATGGGCTTGGCACCAGCCACATGCACCGAGGCTGGCAGGTTCTAGCCCACCCCAGGCCAGCTAACAACTACAAAAAAAATAATAGCCAGGCATTGTGAGGGGGGCCTATAGTCCCAGTTCCTAGGGAGGCTGAGGCAAGAATCGCTTAAGCCCAAGAGTTGGAGGTCGCCATGGCACTCTACCAAGGGCAACATAATGAGACTCTGTCTCAAAATAAATAAATAAATAAAATAAATAATAATAATAATGAAATAGAGATGGGTGGTGCCTGTGGCTCAGTGGGTAGGGCACCGCCCATATACGGAGGGAGGTGGGTTCAAACCTGACCCTGGCCAAACTGCGACAAAAAAATTGTGGCGGGTGCCTGTAGTCCCAGCTACTCGGGAGGCTGAGGCAAGAGAATCGCCTAAGCCCAGGAGTTGGAGGTTGCTGTGAGCTGTGTGACGGCACAGCACTCTATTGAGGGTTATAAAGTGAGACTCTGTCTATACAAAAAAAAAAAAAATAGCAGGTATGATGGCCTGTGCCTGTAGAACCAGCTATCTACTCAGGAGGCTAAAGTGGGAGGATCACTTGAACCCAGGAGTTCAAGGCTGCAGTGAACCATGATCATACCACTGTACTCCAGCCTGGGGACAGAGCGAGACCCCCATTTCCTTGAAACGAACAAACAAACATTAGGCAAAGGTGTGATCAGAATGTCCATTAAAAAAGAAATACAGGGTGGCGCCTGTGGCTCAAAGGAGTAGGGAGTCAGCCCCATATGCCGGAGGTGGTGGGATCATGTGTTCAAACCCAGCGGCCAGGGCAGCGCCTATGGCTCAGTGAGTAAGGCGCTGGCCCCATATACCGAGGGTGGCTGGTTCAAACCTGGCTCTGGACAAACTGCAACAAAAAATAGCTGGGCATTGTGGCGGGTGCCTGTAGTCCCAGCTACTCCGGAGGCTGAGGCAAGAGAATCGCTTAAGCCTAGGAGCTGGAGGTTGCTGTGAGCTGTGTGACGCCACGGCACTCTACTGAGGGCGATAAACTGAGACTCTGTCTCTACCAAAATAATAATAATAATAATAATAATAATAAATATGAGGCTGTTCCTGTAATTTTAGCACTTTGGGAGGCTGAGGCAGAAGCATTGCTTGAGGCCAGGAGTTCAAGGCCAGCCTGGGCAACATAGTGAACCCTAATCACTACAAAAAATAGAAAAATTAGCCAGGCATGGTAGTGATCCTGTAGTCCCAGCTACTAAGGAGGTTAAGGCAGGAGGATCGCTTGAGCCTGAGAGTTTGAGGTTGTCGTGAGATAGGAGGACACTATTGCATTCTAGCCTGGCTAACAGAGCAAGATCCTGTCTCAAAATAAACAAATAAATAAAACATAAACACGAAATCTTTTAGTGGAAAAAATGATGGCTTGATTGCATTCTTTTTACCCTTTCACTAAGAGCTACACACTGCACACCTGGTGCAAACTTTCGTCGTTTCCTAGAATCATCTATACCTTCGAGGATTTTCTCTATTAGCCCAAGCAGATGTTCTCATTCTTTCGCAGATCTGCAATATATTCCATTGTGCAGATAATGAATAATATATATGCAACTGGTCCTCTACTGATGGCTCTTTGGGCTTTCTCCAATTTTTTGCTGTTACATAAATGGTTCCAGTGAATAACCTTATGTGTGTACATCATTTCCCACATGTGCAAGAGTTTCTGTCATGAGATTACTTGGCCAAGGAATCTATGCATTTACACTTTTTCTTGAACATTATCAAATTCATCTCCATCCTGGAAGACCAATGTCTATATGTTAGCTTGCTTGCTCTGCGATAGCCTTACCACACAGCATATTATCAGTCTTCTAAATTTATGCAAATCTAATGAATAAAAATAAAACCTTGGTGTGGTTTTAACTTGTATTCCTCTTATTATGAGTGAGGCTGAATGTCATTTTATATGTTAAATGATCTTTTGTATTTCTTTTTTTGCAGTTTTTGGCCGCTGGGTTTTTTTTTTTTTTTTTTTTTCAGTTTTAGCCGGGGCCAGGCTCGAACCCACCACCTCCGGTATATAGGGCCAACGCCCTACTCCTTGACCACAGGCGCAGCCCAGCATTTGGTTTTATTGAGACAAGAGTCTCACTTTATCACCCTCGGTAGAGTGCTGTAGTGTCACAGCTCACAGCAACCTCCAACTCCTGGGCTTAGGTGATTCTCTTGCCTCAGCCTCCCAAGTAGCTGGGACTACAGGCGCCCGCCACAATGCCCAGCTACATTTTTTTGTTGCAGTTTGACCGGGGCCGGGTTTGAACCTGCCACCCTCGGTATATGGGGACGGCGCCCTACTCACTGAGCCACAGGTGCCGCCCTGCAGCCTCATATTTATTTTTTTAATTGGGATGCAATATGCACACTATAAAATTTATCACCTTAACCATTTCTTTTTTCTTTTTTTTTCTTTTTTTATTTTTTTTTGTTTGTTTTTTGTTTTTTTTTTTTGGCCGGGGCTAGGTTTGAACCCGCCACCTCTGGCATATGAGACCGGCGCCTTACTCCTTGAGCCACAGGCGCCGCCCACCTTAACCATTTCTAAGCATGTAGTTCGGGGGCATTAAGCACATTCATGTTGTTATGCAACCATCACCACTATCCATCTCCAGAACTTTTTTTTTTGCAGTTTTTGGCCGGGGCTGGGTTTGAACCCGCCACCTCGGGCATATGGGGCCGGCGCCCTACTCCTTTGAGCCACAGGTGCTGCCCAATCTCCAGAACTTTTTAATCTTCTCAAACTGAAACTCTGTACCCATGAAACATTAACTCCACATTCCTCCCTCCCACAGCCCCTGGCAACCACTGTTTGACTTTCTGTCTCTATGAATCTGATTACTTTAGGCCCCTCATATAAGTGGAATCCTACAGTATTTGTCCTTTGTGTCTGGCTTATTTCACAGTGTAATGTCCTTAAGGTTCGTCCAAGTTATAGCCTACGTAAGAATTTTCTTCCTTTTTAAGGGTGCATTATTCCATTGTATATATATGCTACATTTGTTTATCCATTCATCAGTTTTTTCCCCTTGTATAATTACAAAGAAAATCCTGGATAGATAATGCAATCAAGCCATAATAGGCAGAGATTGTGGGTCAAGAAGTGAACAGTTGAGGGAAAGAGGAGGGTAGTAGAATTTTTTTTTTTTTGAGACAAAGTCTCATATGGTCACCGTTGGTAGAGTGCTGTGGTGTCTTAGCTCATAGCAACCTCAAACTCTTGGGCTCAAGTGATCCTTTTGCCTCAGCCTCCCAAGTAGCTGGGACTGCCACAACACACGGCTGTTTTTTAGAGACAGGGTCTCACTCTGGCTCAGGCTGATCTCAAACTCATGAGCTCAGGCAATTTACCCGCCTTGGCCTCCCAAGTCCTGGGATTACAGATGTGAACCACGGTGCCGGGCCCCAGGAGAATTGTTTTTTTTTTTGAGACAGAGCCTCAAGCTATTGCCCTGGGTAGAGTGCTGTAGCATCACAGCTCACAGCAACCTCCAACTCCTGGGTTCAAGAGATTATCCTGCCTCCACCTCCTACAGGCGCTCGCCACAACACCCGGCTATTTTTTTTTTTTTTGGTTGCAGCCATCATTGTTGTTTGGCGGGCGCGGGCTGGATTCCAACCGCCAGCTCAGATGTATGTGGCTGGTGCCTTAGCTGCTTGAGCCACAGGCGCTGAGCCAGGAGAATTGTTTTTTAAATATCCTTTTTTTTTTTTTTAAATTAAATCATAGCTGTGTACATTAATGCGATCATGGGGCACCATACACTGGTTTTATAGACCGTTTGACACATTTTCATCACACTGGTTAATGTAGCCTTCCTGGCATTTTCTTAGTTACTGTGTTAAGACATTTATATTCTACATTTACAAAGTTTCACGTGTACCCTTGTAAGATGCACCGCAGGTGTAATCCCACCAATCACCCTCCCTCCGTCCATCACCCCCTCCTTCCTCTCCCTCTCCCCCATATTCTTAAGTTATAACTGGGTTATAGCTTTCATATGAAAGCCATAAATTAGTTTCATAGTAGGGCTGAGTACATTGGATACTTTTTCTTCCATTCTTGAGATACTTTACTAAGAAGACTATGTTCCAGCTCCATCCATGTAAACATGAAAGAGGTAAAGTTTTTTTCCATCTTTCATCTTCCATCTTTTTTCCATCTTTCTTTAAGGCTGCATAATATTCCATGGTGTACATATACCACAATTTATTAATCTATTTGTGGATCAATGGGCACTTGGGCTTTTTCTATGACTTAGCAATTATGAATTGGGCTGCAATAAACATTCTGGTACAAATATCTTTGTTATAATGTGATTTTTGGTTTTCTGGGTATATACCTAGTAGAGGAATTATAGGATTGAATGGCTTTTTTTTTTTTATGAGACAGAGTCTCACTCTGTTGCCCGGGCTAGAGTGCTATGGTATGATAGCTCACAGCAACTTCAGACTCCTAGGTTCAGGTACTACAAGCACCTGCCACAACAGCTGGGTAGTTTTTCTAATTTTAGTAGAGATGGGGTCTTGTTCTTGCTCAGCTGGTCTCAAACTTCTGAGCTCAAGCAATCCTTCCACCTCAGCCTCCCAGAGTACTAGGATTACAGGTGTGAGCCATAGTGTTGGCCTAAATATTCTTTAACTTTTTTTGGAAACAGGGTCTTGGTCTGTCTCCCAGGCTTGAGTGAAATGGTGCAATCATAGTTCACTGCAGCCCCTAACTCCTGGGTTCAAAGAGAATCCCCTGCCTCATTTCCCAAGTAGCTGGGACTACAGGTGCCCGCCACAATGGCTGGCTATTTTTTGTTGTTATTGTTGTAGTTGCCATTGTTTAGCAGACCTGGGTTGGGTTTGAACTGGCCAGCCACGGTATATGTGGCCGGCACCCTAGCCGCTGAGCTATAGGCATCGAGCCAACCTTACTGTTTCTCTCTCTCTCCCTCTTTCTCTCTTTCTCCCTCCTTCCCTTTCCTTCCCTCTTCCCTCCCTCCCTCCCTTTCTTTCTTTTCTTTCTTGCAGGGTCTTGCGCTGTCTCCCCTGGTTGAGTACAGTGGCATCAATGTAGCTCACTGCAGACTTCAACTCCTACACTAAAGTGATTCTCCTGCTTCAGCCTCCCTAGTAGCTGGGACTACAAGAGGGCACCGCTATGCCTGGCTAATTTTTAAAATTTTTTGTAGAGACAGGGTCTCTCACTCTATTGCCCAGACTAGTCTCAAATTCCTGGCTTCCAGTGATCCTTCCATCTTGGCCTCCCGAAGGGCTGGAATTATGGGTGTGAGCCACCACTCTCAGCATACTTTTTAATTTTTTATTTAAATTTAAGACATTGGCTGGTCATGGTGGCTCATGCCTGTAATCCTAGCAGTTGAGAGGACAAAGCAGAAGGATTGCTGGAAGCCAGGAGTTTGAGACCAGCCTTGGCAACATAGACAGCTCTGTCTCTACAAAAAAAAAAAAAAAATTAGCCAGGCATGGTTGTATATGTCTGTAATCCCAGCTACTCAGGAGACTGAGACAGGAAAATCACTTAAGCCCCCAAACTGAAGATTGCAGTGAGTTGTGATCATGCCACTGCACTCTAGTCTGCACCACTGATGGAGACCCTGTCCTGCCTACACACACAAAGAAAAATAAATACATAAATTCAAGAAATTGAACTTTCTTAAATATCTAATGTAATTATAGCTTATGTTTATAAATATATATATTTAATGGAAAAACTGTACATGCATTGCTGGTGAGTACGAACACATTTTATTGGTGGGGGTGTGAAAGGAAAGTCCCCGTGAGTCTCTATGGCTCTCTGAGTTGGATGTGGATCTCAGTGGCCTGGTTGTTCACAAGTGGGAAGGGTGGGGCTCTGTTTTGCTCATCGAGGCCACACCCGGGTTGGGAGGCAGCCTAGGCAACTAAGGCCAAGGCTGAGGAGGCGTGGCCAGCGGAAGAGGAGGCTGTGTGTGGTTCGCACGTACAGGTGGCCAGAGGGGTCCACAGCCTTGAGCAGTGTTAGTGGGGAGTAGCAGGAGTTGGTCTGTTGACGCAGGGGTGGCCGGGCCATGCTGATGATCTGGACGATGGCCTGTGAGGTGCAACCCTGAGCTCTAGGACCCAGGGGGAGCCCTTTCCCACAATATACCTGAGTCAAGTTTTGGGGCCCTGGGCCCATCACTCACCTGGGCCACATCCTGTGGTCTCTGTCCCACAGAGTGAAAGAGCTCCCTCGAGGCTGGCAGATAGAAGTCTTGGAAGTAGTGCAGAGTCTCAGGGTCAGTGCCTGGGAATTCAGCTGTGGAAACCTGTGCCAGGAGTTTCCCCTCAAACTCAGTGGCCACTGGGCCTGGCTCCACCAGGGAGATGCTGGGTACAGGGCAGGGGTTATGAGTCTTGTGCCCCAACAGACCAGCTGCCCCATTTTGCTTGTTTATTTATTGATTGACTGATTGAGACAGAGTCTCACTCTGCTCCCCAGGCTGGAGTGCAGTGGCCCAATCATAGCTCACTGCAGCCTTGAGCTCCTGGTCTCAAGCAATCCTTCTGCCTCAGCTTCCTGAGTAGCTGGACTATAGGTGTATGCTACCTTGTAGGGCTAATTTTTCTATGTTTTTGTAGAGAAGGGGTCTAGGCTGGTCTCCTACTATTGGCCTCAATTGATCCTCCCACCTCAGCCCCCGAAGCACTGAAATTACAGGAACTAGCTACCATACCTGGCCCATTTTGCCAAACTTTCCTCCCCATCCCTGCCATCCCCTTCTCTTGCCCCCTACAACACCCCTGCTACCCGTCTTACAAGATGTTGAATTGCAGTAGCTGGATAGCCAGACTTTCGAAGAATCCCTCCAGGGCGAACTTAGAGGCTGCATAGACATCATTGAACATGACACCTGAGACAGTGGGAGGAAGGAGGGCTCTTTGGGGCCTGGGGAATGGGCTTTGTAGGTCCCAGACTGATGGGGTCTTTGGGAGAGAAAGCAAGGAAGATTTAGGGATCCTAGTGAGGGAGATATCTCATGCCAAGGTGATGGATGTATGGCACCGGCTGATGGGATCATATGGGGTCAGGATGGGGGTGTCCTGGAATGCTAGGTGCCATCTCTTCTCAGCTCTACCTACTCCCAGGAAACTCCCTTATTTTCTTCCAGCCTCTACATCCCCATGGTCACTTGGGCATGAGATTCTTTATTCAACAGGGCCCTTATCATTCCTTGTATTTGTATTTTTTTCTTTTTTTTTTTTTGCAGTTGTTGGCCTGGGCCGGGATTGACCTGCTACCTCTGGTATATGGGGCCGGCGCCCTACTCCTTTGAGCCACAGGCACTGCCCATAGCATTCCTTGTAGATGCAGCTTCTCCATGGTAGAGCGACAAGTAGGGTGGATTCCTTAGGGGAATGCAGAGGAGGGGGACAGATCCCAGGAAATTTCCAGGGAAAGGGAGTCAGAGGGTTCAAGGAGTGACCAGGAGCATGGATGTAGAGTATGTTGCCTCCAGAGTTGGCCTATAGCAGGCCACTAATCAACCATGGATCTCCTTATAAACCCAGGCATCTCTGAGGCCTAGTGGAAGGCGTTTGGCAAGGAGGAGCCCCAAGAGGTCTGATGGTTCCTTTGGGTTTGGAGGGATGTTTGAGAGAGATATTTGGAGGTGTGCAGAAATGGGGTTGATGCTGAGATAGAGATGGCTGTTGATGGCATATATATTACCACTTGCCTGCTCTTATCTCATGGCAGATATGCTTAATCTACCCCAGAACCTTTCCCCCTGAGCTTCACAATCTTTCTTAACACAGTTCTCCAGACTCATTTGGAATATGATCTACAACCTATTTGTCATCCTTCCAGTCTGGGGAGAGTCAGACACGGGTGGCAGGGAGTAGGGGGAATTTTCAGGGGTGGGCCCCCATAGCTCACCTTGCAGTCCCATGACACTGCTGACCACAACGATGTGGCCCTGCCGCCTCCTCTTCATGCCTGGAAGCACAGCTTTGACCAGGCGGACAGCCCCAAAAAAGTTGGTATCAAAGACGTTCTGCATGGCAGCTATGCTGAGCCCCTCCAGGGGCCCCACTATGCCCATTCCAGCGTTATTCACTAAGGAACGGATTCTGAGGGTTACCTTGAAGTCCCTCAGCCCTTCTTAGTGTCACTTTGGGACACTCTCTGAATCACTCCAAGTCTAGGGTATCTTGGGCAGACAAATGTGAACATCTGATGATCTTTAAACACAATTCAACATTTGTCATAGTGGACCCTGAGCCCTGAATGGAAGGAAGGGCCATTGGGGATTGTATCCTTGGTGATGCATGAGCAACTCAGGATTGATCCCAAACTGCATCTCACTCACGCCCACCCTCCTTCAGAGCTTTAGGGCCCATAAATTTTTTCTTCATCATGCCCCCTTCCCCACTTAACTTCCTGAGTTACTTTGTGACTCAGCAAAGTAATTTTCCTGACCACATATGGTTTTCCCCATATGTGAGAATTTTTTATTCCATAAAATCCACCCCACCCCTAGGCCTCAGTTTATTTCTAGTGTTGAGCCACAAAGTCTCACCCAGCACGTCCACTTCTCCTCCTGGGATGCAGCTGAGACACTGGGCCACTGACTCATCACTGCACACGTCCAATTGGGCCACAGTGAGCGTCTGCCCCAGAGCCTCCCTCGCGGCTGCCTCCAGTGTCTCCTTCTTTCCCAGGTCCCTCATGGTAGCTATCACTGGAGAAAGAGAGTAGAGCTGGGACAGGCCCTAGGCTTGTTTCCCCTGTTTGGGGGCTTTCATGTTTCTGTGATCTTGCATTAGATTTCAGTCACAGAGGGATCCAGACATAGGAGTTTACACACCTTCATTTACTGCTCAGCTAACAAATGCAAACTTGTGTACACATGTTGATATGTACCCACATCCATTCTTCCATTCATCAATGCTATAGACACTTATTGAGCATCTACTATATGCTATGTCCTATTCTATAAGCTGAGACTACAGCACAAAATCAGACAAAGTTCCCACCATCATGGAGTTCATAGCCTACTAGGTTAGATAATAAATATAGAAGTATAACAGAGTTCAACCTCTACTCAGATTTAGCTCATGACTGTAATCCCAGTGCTTTGGGAGGCCAAAGTGGGAGAATTGCTTGAGTTCAGGAGTTTGAGACCAGCCTCAGCAACATAATGAGACTATCTCTATAAAACATCAAAAATATTGGGCGGCTCCTGTGGCTCAGAGGGTAGGGCGCCAGCCCCATATACGGAGGGTGGTGGGTTTGAACACAGCCCCGGCCAAATTGCAACAAAAAAATAGCCGGGCATTGTGGCAGGTGCCTGTAGTCCCAGCTACTTGGGAGGCTGAGGCAAGAGAAGCGCCTAAACCCAGGAGTTGGAAGTTGCTGTGAGCTGTGATGCCATGGCACTTTACCGAGGGTGATAAAGGGAAACTCTGTCTCTAAAAAAAAAAAATTATTAAATGCAGGGCAGTTCCTGTGGCTCAAAGGAGTAGGGCGCTGGCCTCATATGCCTGAGGTGGCGGGTTCAAACCCAGCTTCGGCCAAAAAGTGCAAAAAAAAAAAAAAATATATATATATATTAAATGCAATAGCCAACATGCATGCATATATGCACAATGAATTATCAATAGTATCAATAGCCACATTTACATCATTAAGATAATGAGTTCCAATTTATTGAACATTTACCAAGTGTTAGACCTTGTGCTAAGCACTTTTTTTTTTTAATTTGAGACAGAATCTCAAGCTGTCACCCTGAGTAGAGTGCTGTGGCATCACAGCTCACAGCAACCTCAAACTCTTGGGCTTAAGCGATTCTTTTGCCTTAGTCTCCTAAGTAGGGACTACAGGCGCCTGCCACAATGCTCGGCTATTTTTTTTGTTGTTGCAGCTGTCATTGTTGTTTTTTAGCTGGTCCGGGCCAGATTCAAACTGCCAGCCTTGGTGTATGTGGCCGGCACCCTACCCACTGAGCTTGGCACTGCCCGTGCTAAGCACTTTTATAAGCACCATCTCAAACTCACAAGAACCCTATGAATTACATCACTGATTTATTTTCCAAAGATGGCCACAACAATATATCCCATCCCACATGCCCTGCTAAAATCTTGCCACTCCCAACTCAAGACATGGCGTTTAATTCCCTTCTGCTTGAATCTTATGACTACCTGGGAACCATTGGTAGTGATGCTATGTGCCCACTTTGGCCTCCCAGAGTGCTAGGATTTCAGGCGGGAGCCACTGCTGCACCTGGCCTTTTTTTTTTTTGAGACAGAGTCTCATTTTGTCCCCCTCGGTGGAATGCTGTGGTGTCACAATCAGAGCAACCTCAAACTCTTGGGCTCAATCAATTCTCTTTTTTTTTTTTTTGAGACAGTCTTCCTTTGTTGCCCTCGGTAGAGTGCCATGGTGTCACAGCTCACAGAAACCTCCAACTCTTGGCCTTAAACGATTCTCTTGCCTCAGTCTCCTAAGAAGCTGGGACTACAGGTGCCCACCACAACGCCCAGCTATTTTTAGAGATGAGGTCTTGCTCTGGCTCAGGCTGGTCTCAAATTCCTGAGCTCAGGCGATCCATCTACCTCAGAAAGTGCTAGGATTACAGGCATGAGCCACCTGGCTGGCCTGACCTTTTTTTTTTTTCGAGAAGGAGCCTCAAGCTGTCACCTGGGTAGAGTGTCGTGGCATCACAGCTCACAGCAACCTCCAACTCCTAGGCTCAAGTGATTCTCCTGCCTCTGCCTCCCAAGTAGCTGGGATTACAGGTGCCCGCCACAATGCCTGACTATTTTTTGACTGCAGCCGTCATTGGTGTTTGGCGGGCCTGGGCTGGATTCGAACCTGTCAGCTCAGGTGTATGTGGCTGGCACCTTAGCCGCTTGAGCCACAGGCAGTGAGCCCCTTTTTTTATTTTTTGAGACAGCATCTCACTCTGTCACCCTGGGTAGAGTACCATGGCGTCATAGCTCACAGCAACCTCAAACTTCTGGGCTCAAGTGATCCTCTTGCCTCAGCCTCCCAAGTAGCTGGGACTATAGGCACCCGCCACAACGCCTGGCTAATTTTTCTACTTTTAGTAGCAATGGGGGGCTCACTCTTGCTCAGATTAGTCTTGAACTCCAAGCTCAAGTGATATACTCACCTCAGCCTCCCAAAAGTGTTAGCATTACAGGCGTGAGCCACTGAACCCCACTAGAACAGCCACTCTTGCCGGCCACCGTGAAGCACCCCAGTTGTCCTTCTGTGCTATAAGGAAGCCCAAGCTAGCCCAAAGAGAGAGACCACGTCAAGAAGCCTTTCAAGTATTGAGAGGAAGAGAGATGCCTGCCCAACCTCCACATGTTTTCTGGCCCTCACTCTTCTAGTTGCAACTTTAAATCCTGAACCAGAAACACCTAGCTGAACTCCTCCTGAATTCATGACCTATGTAAACCATTAAAAAATTATTGTATTGTTGGCATGATGCCTGTAGCTCAGCAGCTAGGGAGCCAGCCACATACATTGGTGCTGGTGGGTTCAAATTTAGCCCGGGCCTGCCAAACAACGACAACTGCAACCAAAAAATAGTCAGGCGTTGTGGGCACTTGTAGTCCCAGCTACTTGGGAGGCTGAGGGAAGAGAATCACTTAAGCCCAAGAGTTGAGGTTGCTGTGAGCTGTGATGCCACAGCACTCTACTCAGAGCGACATAGTGAGACTCTGTCTCAAAAAACAAAAAACAAGGGCAGCGCCTGCGGCTCAAAGGAGTAGGGTGCTGGCCCCATATGCCAGAGGTGGCGGGTTCAAACCCAGCCCTGGCCAAAAAAACAAAAACATTATCGTGATTGTTGTACGCCATAAATTTGGGGGGTGATTTGTTATTTAGCAACAATAACCAGAACAGGTAGGGGAGGTTATTACCCTTTTATACAGATGAACAAACTGAGACTCAGCAAGGTGAAGTTCCTTTCCTGTCCCACCCCTAGCAAGCTGAATTTTTTTTCACTCTGCTCCCCAGGTTACAGTGCAGCAACAGCATCATATAGCTCACAGCAACCTCAAACTGCTGGCCTCAAGTGATCCTCTTACCTCAGCATCCTGAGTAAGTGGGACTATAGGCACCCACCATCACACCCAGCTAATTTTTCTAGTTTTTCTAGAGATAGGGTCTCACTCTTGTTCGGGCTGGTCTTGAACTCCTGGTCCCTAGTGATCCTCCCACCTCGCCTGGCCTACTGCTGAGATTTTTTTTTTTTGCGTGGTTTTTGGCCGGGGCCGGATTTTAACCCACCACCTCCGGTATACGGGGCTGGCGCCCTACTCCTTGAGCCACAGGCGCCACCCCTACTGCTGAGATTTGAACCTGGGTTTGTGGGAGTGCTAAGCTCATGTTCTTTAGCACAGCCTCACTATATGCGCTATGTCTGCATGCACAGAAGCACGCATGTTTGCATATCCCCTCATGTGTGCATCCAAAGCACCCATGCACATTCCTAAGGGCATTTGCATATTGCCCATGGGCCTGTGAGATTCACAGGGACCATGCAGATGGCCTGGCATCTGCATGCAGTGTAGAGGCAAACATGGACCCAGGGCCTCAGCTGCCTTCATTCAAATCCCAGCTCTGCCACTTTCTAGTTGGGTGACCTTAAGCAAGCTCTGTGTGTCTCAAAAACAGTGAGAATCAGCCCTGCCAACTGGGGCAAGGCCCTCACCCCCAGAAGCCTCCTCTTAACTAATTACCCTTTGCCCACTTTGACTCACTCCTGCTCTGGGGCAGGGGTTCTCATGGTTGGTGAGGTCTGAGCAATTACTTCAGAACTGCAGGAGGGCAAGTCCCTAGAAATTGAGGGCCCCCTTTTAACTTCCAAGGTCAGGAGCACTTAAGAGGCTTATCTCAGAGCAGCAATCTGGGGCAAGGTGGGGGAGCATATGTCAGGGTAATAATTATTCCATCCAAGGGAATGCCCAAGTGAAAACTTTCTCAGAAAAGTATTTCTGGGCCAGCCCTTCTAAAAATATCTCCCACCCACCCGGAACCACTCTCCTTCCTACTTTATTTTTTTTCTTGACAGTTATTCTCACAAGACATATTACAATTTCTTTGTATCGGTTTATTGTCTTTCCTCTTTGCCTTCCCCTACTACACCAGTACCCAGGGCTCAGATTTTTGTCTTTTTTGTTCCCAGCTGGTGTTCTCAGTATGTAGAATAGTGCCTAGCACCCAGTAGATGCTCAAGAAATATTTGGGTGACAAGCTGATTCCTGGATGTACACCAGGCATCCTGCTTCCTCCCAGAGCCCACAAGTACAGCAGGAAGGAACAGGGTGGTGTTAATTGTGCTGGGGCTGTAGGTACTTGGAAGTCATGCCCACCCATGCTGTCTCCTGGCTCCACACTGGGTCCTCTTACCCTGGTAGCGCTGCCTGGAATCATGAGCTAGCTGCACTGCAAGCTCCAAGCCAATTCCTGATGAGCAACCCGAGATCAGCACAGTCCGGGGTGCAGCAGCCATGTTGATCCCCTCCCTGGATGTGTGACTTCCGCTGGGTAACACCTTACTCCCACCAGCCTTCCTAAGCACATTTCAACAGATCCCCTGCAGGGAAAAAGAGGCCTGGGAGACCTGCATGATTCTGAACTGAGCAGCTGGGGGTAATACCTTAAATGGTCTGTACCCCATTTCTTTCACCCTCTCATATATTTCCTCTCCACACCTGCTACACTCATAACTGGCTTTTACAATTTTTATTTTTATTGTGATTGTAAATTATTCAGCTTTGCAGAGAGTTTCTGGATGGAAGAATATCTGATTGGAGGGAAAGAGTAAGAGAAAGCAAGAGAGTGAGGGTCCAGAAAGGGCCCTTTCAAAAAGAAAATGGGAGTAGAACTGTCAGAGGATGCAGTTGGACTATAGGAAGAACTTCCCAACAAGGGCAAAGGCAGGAACTTCATGAGAGCCTTTTAGTAAGAGAAATCTCAGGCATGGGTGTCCCTGGGGAGGGAGGAGGAGCGGCTTAGGGAGATTCTCTCTCAGGGGGCTCCGTCTCTCCCTCAGGCTTGGTGGGGCCCCACCCTCTCTTCTCCAGGGACACAGAGACTCTTTGTCTGAGGACCCAGAGGCTCGGAGGGAGGCACTGCCCATCTCTCCCTTAAAATGGGTGGGGGCATTTTAGGGCCCTGGATACACCCCTTTTGCTCCTCCCTGGGGAAGCTTTCTCATATCCTGCTTGTTTGCACTTGTCCAATTGCACAGAGGCTCTGCCTACTGCCCTGGGGGCCTCTTCATGCTGTGGGGGGGGGGTCCAGTGCAGTGAGACTGGGGGGACCTCTCCCTTACTCCAGGAATGGTAAGAATCCCCCTTTCCCCTCTTGGCAGCGGTGCCCTGCTTTAGGGTAGGGACAGACCCCCACATTTGTTGGGATTTGGGATTGGGGCTGAGACATCTATTTGGAGACCTGGGGGAAGGGGCAGAGATGAGGGTTATGGTGGAGGTGGGATCCTTTATTTGAGGATCAACAGTTTAGGGGGAAACTGTGCTTTGGAGTCTGTGATGAGAGTCTGGTGTAGGTGGAGAACACCCAGTGCTGGGATTTGGGTGGGGAGTTGAAGGTTGGGGTTAAGGCTGGGAACCCTGTTTGGGGATTTGGGGTGAGGTTTGTGGTGAGATGGGGGCCTTTTACTTAGGGATTTGAGGGAAGGCCTTGGGGGTGAGGCGAAAGGACAAAATGAGGCAGGTGGGTGGGAGTTGAGATGAGACACCCGCCCCTCCTTTTCCCCACGTAAGGCAGAAAGGATTTGGTACTAAGCTGTGTCTCCCTCGAATTCCAGGGCCTGCATGAAGGCTGGAGGTTTGAAGGAGGCTAATATCGCCTTTGAAGAGGACTGCTAGGAGGAGAGGGTTTGGGGGAAGGCTGAGACCCTCGAATTCTAGGGCTGGCCGGGAGTGACCCTTTTCCTCCAGTGTGAGGTGGGGCGAGAACCGCCCAGCTCCCGGCCCAGGGCTGCGCCCCCAGCTGGCCAATCAGGGCGCAGTGCAAACTTTCCCAACTTCCCCCACCAGCTGTCACCCTCCCCATCCAGCCCCGCCTGGCGCCGACTCCCCAGCGCTGGGCGAGTCCGGGGCGGGGTCTCAAGCAGTCTCCTGCAGATCCCGAGTGGAACCGGCTGCTGCGGGTGACTGCACCGAGTCCGTGGAGTCGCCGCGCCCTGCAGCCGCCCAATCTCGTCCCTCGCCTTGAGCCTGGCTGAGCCCCGCGGGGATGGAGAGCCGCTGCTGGGGCCTGGGCCAGCCGCGGGCTGGTTTCTGCCTGCTCCTGGCCGCCCTGCAACTTCTGTCCGGGACACAGGCCGGTGAGCAGGGAGGGAGGAGATTCAGGGTGCAGGACTCTGCAAGATCCCAAAAGCAAAATGAAATTTGGATTAGGGGAGCACTATAGGGGGTGCCCACTGTGTTCGGCCACTATGTAATGAGGGGTCGTGACGGTCCGACTCTGATTTGTGGGTGTGACATGGGGGGCTGGGAAAATGTGTGACATTGTTTACAGGCGGGGGCATAGAATAAATGCGATTTATATAGGCGTGTATGTGGAGCAGTGTGCGTGCAGTCTGTGCGTGCAGTCATTTGGAGTGAAATTGTGTGTGTACTTGGGTGTGGGGGTTGACTGTGATTGTATGAATATGGGTGACAGGGAGGTCCCTGGGAGAGCGTGTGTTGTGAGATGTGAGTAGTGCATGTACGTGTCTGTGTCTGGAGCTGATTTTAAGAATTACACATGCGTTATGAGTGTGTTAAGAACGTTGATTGTATGTCACTGGGTGACCCTGCGAGGGGTGTAGTTGTGATTTTGTGAGGTAAATAATTGCCCATGAGGACATGAGCCGCTGATTCTGAGGGTGATGGTGAGTGTTGGCAAATATGGGGGGCTCTTCGTGCATCCAGTTCCCTTTGCCTCTCCCCAAATGGCTTCATCCCATTCTCCCTCTTCCTTTGTCCCAAATTGGTGCAGGCCCACCCCTCCTTCTCTCCCGCCCGCCCCTCCCCCCACCCTGCGCTCCCCAGAGCCATGATCAGCACCACGGACAGATCCTCGGGGAGGTCCCCGGCAAGGGGCGAGCCGGGGCGGGGCGCTGGGCGGGGCCGGAACAGAAGTTGCTTCCCCCTCCCCCAGCTGCGAGAGCCTTGGGTGTTTTTCCCGAGGAATTTCTCGGGCCCCACAGGGGTCCCGGGGGCCACCGGATGGGTGAGTCAGCGCTGACGCACGCCCAGCTGCGCGCATCTGGCTGGGTGCCCTGCCCCACCCCGCAGGGTTTGGAGTAAGGGGCGCCCCAGGGACCAGAGGGGACGTTGTGGTTTCCCAAGCGGTGGGCTATGGAGCTTCTCTGATCTGAGAGACCCCAGATTAGGCCTTCCCTGGAATCCCTGTCTAAGGTGAGCTTGGCCCCAACACACACACACACACACACACCATTTTTTCACTTTCTCCTGAGTCGGAAGAGGAGCCTATGTGGGTAATCCCATTCCCACCTTCACACATTCACATCATCATGCAATCCCAGGCATCCATTCTGAATAAAAGCCCCATGAGACTCCAGGAGTGTGAAACACCAGTGCCCAGGGAACTCCCCCCTTCAGACATTGCCACACAGTCTCAGCTTCTGTCACCTTCCTACAGGTTCAAATTCACACAAATGCTGCCCCTGGCATCCATTCAAATTGGGGCAACATTCACAGCCCATCACCCATTCACAGACTCGGCCCACACTTCACACCACAGCCTCTCCCATCAGGAGTTTGAGCTGTTACAGTCACAGATGCACCTGCAGGAACTGCATGATGACAAACTTATGCCAGCGTCACACAGCCACATGTCAAACAACTGTATTTAATCCCTTCATTGTAGGCCAAATGTTTGGACACATTGATACCTCAAGAAATGGCATGCGCGGCCATTCCCTAGTTCATTCAGACTCACCCACACTTGCATGATGTTATGCACATACACATAACTGCACACACACACTCACCACACCTACATTCTCCAAAAACCTGGGATATCCCAGGCATGTCCCAACCTACTCTGCCTGCATGCCTTCACGTTTTAGACCCCACCGACATCTTCCTGGGGGCCCTGAGAGACCCCTACCTCCTGGCCTTAGTGCAGAACTCAATGCCTCTTGTGTATCTCCTTGTCACACAGTCAGCCATGGAAAGAAAGGGCAGACAGTTTCAGAAAGGTCATTCCAGAAAGGGTGCAAGTTGCAAGCAGGAGCCTTTGGCTTAGAAGCTGGACCAGACTTTCTCCATGTGAATGAGTGGTCCTTGAGGGGAGGTCACTTCCCCCTGCCATGAGGCTGGGGTCTGGGTTGGCAGGGAGCCTCCAGGCTGGGTGAGGTCATGGGTCTCAGTCCTCCTCCAGGGCTCCCGCCTGGAGACTGGGAAACTGGGGGATAATTGTTCCACGGGGGAGTGACTCTTGTGGTCAGCAGAGCCTGGGAGTCCAGATTTCAGCCCCAGGGGGCTGCAACCCAAATTCCTCTTAATAACAGCCTAGCCACAGCACAAGTAATTAGAGATGTGGGCTGCTAGTAGAGAGAGGAAGAGGGACGAAAGAGAGAGAGAGAGAAACAGAGAGACAGAGCTGGAGAATAAGAGTGATTGGGAGAGAGAGAGATTGATTCTGAGCTGGATACAGAGAAAGACCTGGAAAGATCAGCACAAAAAGTGGGACAGAAAGGAGAGGGAAGTTGGGGACAGGAGGAAACAGAGACTGGAACAGGCATCTGAGGAGTCTGGGAAGCAAGGGTTCTGACCCAGGAAAAATGTGGACAGGGCAGGATATCTCTCTTCCAAGCCTCTACCTCTCCCAAGTCAGGGCCCCCCATCTCAGCACCCAATGGCGAGCTCAGCACAGCCACCCCTGGGGTGAAGTCATGGCATATTCGCAGAATCTGGCTCCTGCCAAGAGGCTGGGGCAGGGTCAGTGGGACAGTTTGCAGAAAGCAGGGGGAGGGGAGAGTAGGCAGGGGCTCAGGGGAAGCCCCCACCCACCCCTGGCCAAGCCATGTGTTTCCACTTAGTCCTGGCTGGTCTGTCTGGGTGGGGCTAGTAGGATGGCCTAGATTAGGATTTAGCTGGACCAGATCAGTCCCTTTTTTTAGCTGGCGTGAGAGAGGTAGAGGGTCAGAGAGGGAAGGTCAGGAGGTTATCAGAGAGAGGCAATCAGACGAGGGAGGTCAGAGAGGGTGAGATAGGGAAGTTCCAGGTCAGATGGAGAAGTTGGGATGAGGACAGGCAGGAGGTTGGGGTCGGGGGCTAGTCATATGGAAGAGACCAGAGGAACTGGTGGTCCAAGGAGGAGGTCAGTGTAGGCCGGAGGGAGGAGGTAGGGAAAGAACACACACCAGGAGCTCTCCACATGTGTTTCCCGTGGCAAGGGGGCTCCAGGCTTGGGAAGCAGCCCTAGGGAACAAGTGTGGGGGAGCTGTGGGGAGAGGGGGACAGTCCAGCTCTGGGGCTTAGGCCAGGAAGCTTTGATTCATCCCAGAACTAGGTCAACTTTTTTTTTCTCACCAAAAAACAAGAGGAAAAAAAAAAAAAACAACAAATCAACAGGCTGATGAGGCCGGAACATCTGTGGGGTGATGAGGAAGGGGAGGGTGTGCTGGGCCCAGGCCTGTGCTTTTGTCCTGAGCCACAAATACAATGTAAGTGGGTAGAGGCTGAACACCCCTCACCCCAAATCTGAGCCTTTGACCTGGAGTCCTGGGCTTGTTCTAACTGCTTTCTTTCTGCTGCAGAGCCTGTGGACGTGCTGAAGGCCCTGGGTATGAAGTGGGGCCAGGCTGGGGTCCACGAGGGGCCTGGCTTCTGTCCCGAGAGGGCTCCAGAAGGTGACCGGGCATTCAGGGTAGGCAAGGCCAACATCCTCAGCATCCCCACATGGGAGCTCTTTCCAGGTAAGCCATGGCAGGAAGCCCTGGGGTTCAACCTGGCAGGAGCTAGGGCCATCTCCTGGCTATCTGAGCAGCCCTGTTCCTTCTCACCCAGATGAGCACTTTCCTGAGAACTTCTCTGTGCTGATGACTCTGCGAGGCCAAGAGGCCAATCATTCTGTTTTGCTCTCCATTTATGATGAGAAGGGTGCCCTGCAGCTGGGCCTGGCACTGGGGCCAGCTGTAACCCTCCTGGGTAGTTCCTTTAGTCCCCTCCCCCAGAAATTCAACCTCACGGATGGCAGGTGAGTATAGAAAGGGGTGGGAGCCTGGGGAGGGGTCAGGTGAGAAGCACCACCACTGAGGCTGCCCTCTTGCAGGTGGCACCATGTGGCAGTCAGCGTAGATGGAGAGATGGTGACCTTGGTCACCGACTGTGAACCTCAGCCCTCAGTGTTGGGCCAGGGGCCTCGATTCATCAGTACAGCTGGACTCACTGTGCTGGGGACCCAGGACCTTGCAGAGGAGACTTTTGAGGTAGGAGTATAGTGATGGGAGAAATTGAGGCAGGCACTGGGACATTTTGTTCACAGCCTGAATCTGGAGAAGAGCTTGGAAAAGGAAGATGTCAAGTGTCTACTGAGCCCCAGGAGTCAAAGGGAAGAGGACATGTGCTTGTGTGTGTCGCTGTAGTGTGAGATTGTGAGATTGTATTGCCATGAGACCCTGGATTGTGATGGTGCCCCCTTGGCTGGTTGGGGGAGGATCCAGTTGTGTGACTGTGACCTGTGACCTGAGATGGTTTCTGTGATGGTGTGCACTTGTGCGCTGAGCAGTTGTGACATTTGTGTGTGTGTGCGCCTGTGTGGCAATATGCTTTTTGGTGGTATGATGACCATAATTGGTGACTGTGCTGTGTGTCACCTACAGGCCTTGTCTATCTCATGCTCTTCTTTATTCACAGTACATGAAAGAAAAGTTGTTCACTTGTGCCTGAAAGCAAACAAACAAATTCACCTTCTGTTGGGCAGATATGGGGGGTGGTTTGTGGTTTGGTGGGGCCCTGATAGAATCTCTCCTTCTCTTAATTACAGGGAGTAGAAGGATCCTCGGCCCATGGCAGGGCCACCTCCCTCTTATACTTAGGTGGTCTTGGAGGGGGAATCACCAGACCTTGGTGCCAGGAGGTGGGTAGATACCTGCCAGGCAAATGAGGCTCAGGGTCAGCCTAGGCCCCTTCCCCAACTCCCTCTTCCAGGGAGATATTCAGGAGCTTCTGCTAAGCCCAGATCCTCAGGATGCCTTCCATGCCTGCGAGAGGTACCTCCCTGGCTGTGACAACCTGGATCCTGCAACCTCAGGGGTGAGTGAGGGGCCACATTACTCCTAACCTGAGGGCATAGGCTGAGCCTTACCTGGCCCCTGCTCAGGAATAAGTGAATTCTGACTCCCAACTATGGGGGTGAGCAACCTCTAACTCCAAATACCAGGCTGAGTGACCCCTGAGTCACACAGATCCCAAGCATGAAGACTTTGACCTCAGGTCATATACCTTAGAAACGTGTGGTCCCAGGTCACCCCAAGGGATGGGAACTCCAACCAGGGTTGGGGAGGTGAAATGCTGTAGAGCTGTCTGGGGCCCTCTTTCAGGCCCTGCAGGGTGAGCCAGAAACCCGTCCTCCTCGGCGCAAGGGTAAAGGAAAAGGAAAGAAAAAAGGACGGGGTCGGAAGGGTAAAGGCAGGAAGAAGAACAAAGGAACTTCAACCCCGAGCCTCCCTTCTGGCTTCTTGGAGAACCAAGTAAGGGACCTTGCCACTTCTCACTTTGGGTCTTGACAACCTGCCTTCTGGTCTCTGATTCCTACTGGTCACTGATTCAGACCTTACTCTCCGATTTGGGGTGTTCCTCCCTTGGGGTCACTGTCGAAGGTCACTGATAGAAGCTCTTAATGGTATTACCAATGTTGATAGTTTGAAGTTAATGGTTGGAATCTATTAGTATGAGGGGTTGTTGGTAGGGGATCACTGATTGGAGGGTCTAGAGGACTCATCCATAGGGGCCAGTAGTTGGAAGAGTGATTTTCATGGAGATCGAAGAGAGGTCATTATTTTGGGAGATCCTGAGGGGGTGTTGATTAGGAAGTCATTGATGTGTGTATGTCATTGGTTATTGGGATTACCATTTCTGTGTCATTGCTTGAGGAGCATTATTTGGGCTCCCTTATGGGTATTAATTATTGGAGCATCACTGGTTGGGGTACAATTGATCATAGGGGGCCCTGGTGGCGTTTATTAGTTGTGGTGATCTCAGTGGTTAATGCTTATTGTCATGAAGGTGGGAAAATTATTGGTTGGGAAAATCACTGGATAGGAAAGTATTGGGTTGGGGCCATTGATGGAAGTCATTAATTAGGGAGGGTCACTTATGGGTCACTGGTTGTAGGAATAATTGAGGTTTATTGATGTCATTAGTTGGTGGGTTTTTGGTTGGGGTCCTTGGGGGAGGTCACTGGTTGCACTACATCTCAGTTCCAGATCTTTCTGGCCCAGCACATTGACACCAATAACGTTCTGGTTCCCTGCCCCTTTCTCAGCCCGGTCCCTCACCTGGGCCCCCATTGCCTTGACCCAGTTCCTCTGCAGCTGTACAGTCCAGAAGGAGCTGCTGCTCTACCTCCTACTGTGGCCTGGCTGGCTGACCACTGGACTCTGCCTTGGGAGAGGACATGTGGGATAGGCTTCCGGGAGTCTGGCCCTTGAGTGCTGGAGCTTGACCTTGAATGCTGAGGCTCTGGAGCCAGCCAGGCTCTGCCTTCCTGGCCTTCCTGGCCTTCTCTGGTGCTCAGCCCCACCAGACCCCTCCTCTGTGGAGGATCGGCCCCCCTGCTGGCCTCCCTCATCCAGCCAGCCCTACTCTCTTTGCCTCTGTTGGTTTCTGAAGCTCTTTGGGAATCTTCCTCTGTCTTTCCCAGACTGGGAGCAGTGGTGGGGGCAAGATCTTTTGCCTTTTGTCTTGGTTGGCCTGAACCCAGAGATAATGTTCCTTCCATCTCTCCTACAGCCCTCCACTGATATCCCAAAGACAGAGGTACCAGCTTCAAATTTGCCTTTGACTCCCATACCTTTGGTCATCACCTCCACTACTGGCCACAATGTCATGATCCTAGAGGTTTGTGGGAAAGGTACAGGGCTGGAAGGTGGAGGCCCAGGGGTTGTGATGGTGGTGATGATAGGCAGGCAGGAAGTCAGCGGCAAACTTTAGTCTGTCCCAATGTCCTCAGGAGGACCTGGACCCTGACAATGGAACTGAGCTGGGGACCCTGGAGACTGAAGCAGCCAGGGAGGACGAAGAAGGAGGTGACTCCACCATGGGCCCCGACTTCTGGGCAGCAGAACAGCCATCTCGGATTCACTTCCAGATCTTTCTGGTGAGTCTTGGTGGATGGGGTTATGAGCAAGAGAAGGGATTCCTGCCTGAAGCTGCAAGGAGCTGTTATTCTCTCTCTTGACTTCTGCTAATCTTGCCTAGAATGTCTTCCCACAACCCCAGTGCAGTCAGCAAAAATTTGTTGCGTGCCTACGGTGTGACAGGCACTCTGCTAATGGATGGGCGTGCGGGTAGGGGGACACATTTGGCTTTTGGTCTAAGCACCAGGATAAGCTGCTGAAAAAGAAGCAGGATTTTGACAGCTTCCTCTGCTTGCTGAACAGCACATGGATGCTAGGGAGAGCCAGAGGGGCCTGGGGGAGGGTAGTAGCCCTGGGGATGGAGCGAAGTGGACCCCTGAGAACATGCTCCATTTTGTTCTTGCTGCTGGAGGTGGAGAAAGGTAGAGGTCTGTTGGGACCATTGAGTAAGATGCAGACTCCAGATAGAGGAACTGGTGGAAAGTGGTTCATACCTGCCATCTAATCCCAGAATTTTAGGCCAGTAGTTCAAGACCAGCCTGGGGAATATATCAAGACCTTTATCTCTACAAAAAAAAAAAAAATTAAAAATTAGCAGGGTGTGGTGGTGCACAACTATAATCCAGCAAGTCAGCAGGCTGAGGTGGGAGGATCACTTGAGTCCAGGAGTTACTGATCAACTTGGGCAACACAGGAGAGGCCCTGTGACTACAAAAATATTAAAAATTAGGCTCAGCACCTGTAGATTAAGTGTCTAAGGCACCAGCCACATACACCAGAGCTGGCAGGTTTGAATCCAGCCCTGGCCTGCCAAATAACGACAATTATAACCAAAAAATAGCCAGGCTTTGGGGCGGGCACCTGTAATCCCAGCTACTTGGGAGGCTGAGGCAAGAGAATTGCTTAAGCCCAGGAGTTGGAGGTTGCCGTGAGCTGTGATGCCATGGCACTCTACTCAGGGCTAAAAAAAAAAATTTAAAAATTAGCCAGGAATGCTGGCACATGCCTATCGTCCCGGCTACTTGGGAGACTGAGACATGAGGATTGCTTGAACCCAGGAGTTCAAGGATCCAGTGAGCTTAAATGACCCATGGCACTCCAGCCTGGGTGGCAGAGCGAGACCTTATTTCAAAAAAAAAAATTGCCGACAGAGAAGGGAGCCCAGGTTCTAGCTTTGGTGTTGCACATGGGAATTGATGAACAGCTGTAACTCAATTACTCTGGGATGTGCTCAGCATCACTTTCATTCATTTGTCTTCACATGGGTTATAATTCATGCACTCATCATTCACCTGCCGACTTTACAGTACAGATAACTAGTTGTAAGGGTTGACTAAGTTTCCCAACATCACTCAGTAAGAAGCAGATCCAGGATTAGGACTCAGCAGCAAGCTCTGAAGTTCCTCTTTTCACCTGGACTTGTCATTGCCAGGGAGGCTGAGTTTCTCAGTGCATGTTGGTCCTTTATTCAAAGGACAGCAGAGGGCGCTCTGAGGGTGGAGCCTGTGTAAGCCATGGTGGGTAGGTAGGAGATGGTTGTGAGATTGGTGAGCTGAGGGGTTTATGTCCAAGTTCACATCTCTTTTCTTTCCACTCCCCTGCCCCAGGGCACTGGAGAAAAGGGGGCAAAAGGAGAGCCTGCAGTGATTGAGCAGGTGAGGAGCCTGGGCTGTGAGGGCATTGAGAAGACTTGTAAGAATAGGGGTCACACTCTTTTGTCTCTTCAGGGTCAGCAGTTTGAGGGACCTCCAGGAGCCTCTGGACCCCGAGTGAGTCACAAATGTGTTTTCTCTTTCCTGTGTTCCCTTCCAGCTTGGGGGAGTGAGGGGTTGGTGTATAACACTGCCTGTTCAGTGTATTGGCCACTTAGGACTTAAAGGATGAGTCAAAATAGGGGTCAGGTGTAAAGTTGGGGGTCAACGTGGGTCTGTATAGCATTGGGAAGTGGGAACGGCTCAGTGGTGGGGTTGGCGGTCAGCCTGGGGTCAAAGTCAGTGGTAGGTCAGAAATCAGCTTGGCTCAAATTTTGCACTTCCTTTGACTTCTCTTTCTCTGTCCCCAACAGGGGTTGGTTGGCCCCTCAGGGCCTCCTGGTCCCACAGGTTTCCCTGGAGACCCTGGTCCACCGGTAAGAGACTCCTCCTTGGGTGTGTTCTTCTGGGCGTGTGGAGTGAGGTTTCGGTTGGGAGGATGAAGGGGCTAAAACTGGGGACACTGTCCTGAGGCTGGGCCTGACTCCTTTTGCCCACCTCTCTCCTCACCTGTGAACTATCTCTCCTGTCCCTCTGTGTCTCTGGGGGTTGACCCTCTGCTTCTCCTTCTCTGTCTCTGTTTCTGTGTGGCTTTCATCTGGATCTTCCTCCTTATGCTTCTGTCTCTCTGTCTCTTTATCTCTCTTCTTGCCTTGATTCTTCTGTCTTTGTCTTTCCGTCTCTGCCACTCTCTATGACTCTATCTTTCTCCCTCCATCTCTCTATCTTTCCCATCATGCCCCCTCTATTTCTCTCTCTTTCCCCACATCCATCTTCTGGCTATCTGTGCCTCTCTCTGTCTCTCTCTGCCTATCTCTCTACCTCTGTTCTTTTTTATCTTCTCCATCTCCGTCTTTGTCTCTCCCTTGGTCTCTATTTCTCCCCATCTCTCTCCCTCCTTCCCTCTCTGTCTCATACCTCCTCTCAGGGCCCTGCTGGCCTCCCAGGAATCCCCGGCATTGATGGGATCCGGGGCCAACCAGGCACTGTGATCATGATGCCGGTAAGAAGGAGACGGAGTGGCACAGCCTTGTCCAGAGGTGGGGTCCTGACCAAGGAGGGGCTTCTCCTTGGAATGTACCTCACCACTAGTTGCCCCCCAGTTCCAGTTTGCAAGCAGCTCCCACAAAGGACCCCCAGTGCCCTTCCAGCAAGCCCAGGCCCAGGCAGTACTGCAGCAGGCCCAGGTGAGTGGCAGATGGGTGTCTCAGGGAGAACCGGAGAGAATGACAGAGATGGGGCATAATGTGGGGCTCCTGGGAGACCCCAGGATCTGTTTCCCTCTGTTTTTCTAGCTGTCCATGAAAGGTCCCCCTGGCCCAGTGGGGCTCACTGGGCGCCCGGGTCCTGTGGTGAGTAAAGGATTGGCATGGAGGAGGGGCATGGGTGTCAGCAGAGAAGAAGCACCTTCCTCTGATGCATTTCTCCATCTCTTTCTCCTTCAAGGGTCTCCCTGGGCAGCCAGGTTCAAAAGGAGAGGGAGGAGTGATGGGGCCTCAGGTGAGACTGGTGGGGGTGGGACTGGCTGGATGGGAAAATGTCAAGGGGCTAGGGAAACCCTTGCAGTTACTGCCTTTCTTAGACGATAATTTAAAGTAAGTCTTTATCCCTTCTTATTCTTCTTTTCTTTTGCTTTTTCTATTGTTTTTTTTTTTTCCCCCCTAGGGTCCCCGAGGCCTGGAGGGACCTCATGGGCCCCCTGGCCGAGTGGGCAAGATGGTGAGTGACCCATAGGTCCCTAGACCACTTCTTATCCACCTCTTAGCACTGAGCATGATCACTGGCTCTACAGCCCCAGGCTCTGTTGGTGTCATTAGTGGGACAGGAGCTCTGAGGGCAGTAATGGCAGCTCTACTGAGCATATGGCAAAGGAATCTGTCCAGGTCAGAGAGTCAGGAAGGACTTGCCGAAAGGAGGGATGTTTGCCCTGAGATCTGAAGTATAACCAGGTGAACAGATAAGGAACACCATTCCAAGCAGAAGGAACAGCTTCTGCAAAAGAGGAGCCTAAAACATCGATGGAAATGACAAACAAGATAATTACAGATACAGTTATACACCACATAAGAACATTAAATTTAATGACAGATAGCATAAGGTATACAGGCAACTCCCAGGGTACAAATGAGATAGGTTCTGTAGGTTTGTTCTTAAGTTGAACTTGTCTGTATGTTGGAATAGGTATATTTACTTGTTACCTATAATAGCCTTTATTTGTAAGTGTAAGCCAAACATCAGTCAAAAAAAATTTTTTTTTTCTTGAGATAGAGCCTCAAGCTGTCGCCCTGGGTAGAGTGCCATGGCATCACAGCTCATAGCAGCCTCCAACTCCTGGGTTCAAGTGATTCTCTTGCCTACGCCTCCCAAGTAGCTGGGACTACAGGTGCCTGCCACAATGCCTGGCTATTTTTTTGGTTGCAGCTGTCATTGTTGTTTGGTAGGCCCAGGCTGGATTCCAACCTGCCAGCTCAGGTGTATATGGCTGGCACCTTAACCACTTGAGCCACAGCACCAAGCCAATGTTATCTTCTTCTTCTTCTTTTTTTTTTGGCTGGGGCTGGGTCTGAACCCGCCACCTCTAGTGTATGCGGCCGGTGCCCTACTCCTTTGAGCCATAGGCGCCGCCCCAATATTTTTTTTTTTTTTTTTTGAGACAGAGTCTCAAGCTGTCACCGTGGGTAGAGTACTATGGCGTCACAGCTCACAGCAACCTCAAACTCTGGGCTTAAGCGATTCTCTTGCCTCAGCTCCCAAGTAGTAGCTGGGACTACAGGTGCCTACCACAACGCCCAGCTATTTTTTGGTTGTAGTTGTCATTGTTGTTTGGTGGGCACAGGCTGGATTCGAATCCGCCAGCTCCGGTGTATGTGGCTGGCGCCTTAGCTGCTAAGCTACAGGCGCTGAGGCAGTCAGATGTCTTTTTTTTTTTTTTTTTGTAGAGACAGAGTCTCACTTTATGGCCCTGGGTAGAGTGCCGTGGCCTCACACAGTTCACAGCAACCTCCAACTCCTGGGCTTAAGGCGATTCTCTTGCCTCAGCCTCCCGAGTAGCTGGGACTACAGGCACCCGCCACAACGCCTGGCTATTTTTTGGTTGCAGTTTGGCCGGGGCCAGGTTTGAACCCGCCACCCTCGGTATATGGGGCCGGCACCTTACCGACTGAGCCACAGGCGCCGCCCCAGTCAGATATTTTTAACTTGGGGACTTACTATAATAGCTAGCCCCTGTTTGTAAGTGCGAATTGTGCTTAAGTCAGGTGTTTGTCACTTGTATACTGCTTATACTATATTTTATTTTTACTTTTCTAAGCTTATTTATTTATTTGTTTGTTTTGAGATAGAATCTGGCTATGTTACCCAGCCTGGTCTTGAACTCTGGGCTTCAAGTGATCCTCTTACCTTGGCCTTCCAAGTGGCTGATACTACAGGCATGTGCCACTATACCTGGCTGCCTTTTCTATGTTTAGATATGGTTAGGTTAGACACACAAATGTTTGCCATCGTGTAACAACTGCCCATGGTATTCAGTATAGGAACATGCTGTACAGCTTTGTAGCCTACAAGCAAGAGGCCGTATCACACGGCCTTGGTATGTAGCTGGCTGTGCCATTTAGGATCGTGTAAGAGCACTCTGTGATATTTGCACAATGCCAAAAATCTCCAGATAACATATTTCTCAGAACACATCCCTATCACTAAGCGATGTGTAACTTGTTATAAATACAATGAGGAACACACAGCAGGGCAATTGATGGGAGCTGAAGATGAGGTTCTTAATTTAGGGAATAAAGGTAGTTTCGACTAGGCTGAGGGTCCTGGGGATAAACAATAGTGGGTGAACTTGGGATATATTTGGAAGGTTAAATTGGTGCACAAAGAAGCCCCCAGTAAAGGCTTCTGCATGAGGAAGGTGCTTAATAAATGATCATAATATTATAGTAATATTGTGACAATGTTGATTATATTGAGTTCCCAACTTGGGGGAGGGCTACAGGGAAGGTTTAACCTTGACTTCTGGGCTCACTTTCCCCATAGGGCCGCCCTGGAGCAGATGGGGCTCGAGGCCTCCCGGGGGATACTGGTCCGAAGGTAGGTGATGGGGCCTGGACTAGGGCTTGGTGGGGGAGCTGTTAACATTGAGGGTTCAAGGCTCAGAGGGAGTCTCTTTGGACAGGGTGATCGAGGCTTTGATGGCCTTCCAGGGCTGCCTGGTGAGAAGGGCCAAAAGGTGAGTGTGTGAGGTTCCTCCCCCCCATTCATGCCCCCTTTCTCGTCCTCAGACCCACAGCCTGTATGTATTCCTGTGTCTGAGCCCTCCCTCTGCATGTCCTATCTCCTTTCCTGGGGAGGGGCTGGCTTCCACTTGCACCATCCCACCCTGAATTTCCTCTGTTCCTTATTGCAGGGTAATTTTGGCCATGTGGGGCAACCTGGTCCCCCTGGAGAAGATGGTGAGAGGGTAAGTTTGGAAGAGAGTCAGAGCATGGTTTGGAGGCAAGGAAGCCCAAATGAGAGTCAGAGAGGACGGTTAGGTGGCTCGACTGGGGTTTTTTAAAGGCAGCTTCAGATCTGGGGGCTCTTGTGGGGTTAGGAGGTAAGAGCCAGGATTGCAGGTGCAGCTCTGGAGTCGGCCTGCATGGAGTCCTGTGTACTCAGGCTGTGGGATCCTGGCAGTCTCAGTCTGACTCTCAGATCTCCTGGAATTGGCTGCCCAGATGAGGGAAGGTGGTCCCCTGTGGGTAACGATGCTTTCCCACAGGGACCAGAGGGACCTCCAGGACCCACTGGACAGGCTGGGGAGCCGGTAAGTATCAGGAATCCCTGCAGCCCTTGCCAGGTACAGAGGAGGATCCCAGGCCACTAAGATGCCTGGAACCTACAGGGCTGCTTAGAGGCCCTGCTAGAATAATGCTCCTCTTTCTTCACAGGGCCCCCGAGGACTGATTGGCTCCAGAGGCTCCCCTGGCTCCCCAGGTCGCCCGGTGAGAATGCCGCTGGCTCTCTGCATCTCTCTGTCTTTTTCCCTCACCTTTCTGTCCCTGTGCATGTCCATTTATGTTGCCTGATTTCTGTGCCGCCTCATGTTGCCACCTGTGCCTCTCCATGAATCAGACTCAGCTTCTGAGCTTGTTCACCTGTTCTGGTCTCACATCCTCTCTCCCACCAGGGTGTTGTTGGAATTGATGGTGCTCCAGGTGCCAAAGGCAATGTGGTATGTGCCCCACCCTTTGACCCCTTACCCTCTGACCCCATGATCCCCCATCCCTGTCTACTCACAACCCTCCCAGGCTAATTTCACTGAAACCTGAACATCATGATCCCATCCAGCTTCACTGAACCCCACTTTCTCCCCAGGGTCCTCCAGGAGAACCAGGCCCTTTGGGACAGCAGGGAAATCATGGGTCTCAGGTTTGAACTATTTTTCCTTATAATGGGTAAAAGGCACCTTTCAGTCAAGATCTGAGACCACTCCCAGCCCCCCCAACTCTGTGCTCACTACTGCTTTCTCATGCCTGCCCTCCA
The DNA here is from genome assembly GCF_027406575.1 of Nycticebus coucang. Taxonomy (NCBI): domain Eukaryota; kingdom Metazoa; phylum Chordata; class Mammalia; order Primates; family Lorisidae; genus Nycticebus; species Nycticebus coucang. Next base: position 63,860,155 of record NC_069782.1, on the reverse strand, counting down.
CCCCCATTTTATGTCCCCAGGGACTCCCCGGCCCCCAGGGACCCATTGGCCCTCCTGGGGAGAAGGTGAGTGACAGCTCCATGTACTACCACCTCCTCATGTCTCCTTTCAACTCTCAGGAAAATCATCCTTTTTTTGTTAGCCCAGGACTGTGATAAATTGCAATGTTACCTAAACCAGCCCAGAGTCACAAAGTGCCATTACTGGGGAAGACAAGAATGGGTTGCAAGAAGCAGAAACCCACCATGATAGCTTGCTGTATAAGGGAAATTGTCAGTATTCAGAGAAGCCCACAGAAGCTTGTCACAGAAGGTAGACTTAGGGGCCAGAAAAGCCACTTCCCTGGGGAACTTGTGGTCTTGTCTTGGTTTCTCTGCATATCTGTTTCTCTCTCCCCTGGCAGACAGACTCCTTTCTTCACATATTTTAGTTTGTCTTCCCTGCGTCTCCCTTTTTAATTTCAGTTTTAACATACAAGGTCAGACAGTTAAGTTCTTGAACTAGTCCTAGAAAAAGTGCTACACACCTCATTGCTGAATATCACTATAGTCACTTTCAAAGGCCTCCCCTTGGGAAGCTATGCACCGACACCAGCACCAGCACCTTGTCCACTCTTCAAGACACCTTTTCTAGAGGCACCTGTAGTCCCAGCTGCTCAGGAGGCTGAAAAAAAAAAAAAAAAAGACACCTTTTCTAGGATGAGTTCACAAACTTAATTGTCCAACTTTGTAATTCTGTGCTGCTTAGTCATTATTCAGGTCCCAGCTTCTCGTGACCTTATAGTTGCATTACCCATAGCCGTCTAATCAGACTTTCTATATCTCTTACCTCCAAAATTCTAGGAAAGAATCTGCTTGACTTAGCTGGGCCAAAATATCTACCTCTGGACCTGTCAATTGTTTGCAGGACATAAAGGGGTTACCACATGCTTGCCTAGCCCACTTTGGGAGGCATTTTAAAAGAAAATGATGTTGGCTGGGAAGCTCCCACCCCAATGCAACTCTTGCACTGTTTTTCCATCCCTTCTCTCAACCCTCCCAGAGGTGGAAGATTTCTTTTTTGTTTTTGTAGAGACAGTCTCACTTTATTGCCCTCGGGAGAGGCATCACACAGCTCACAGCAACCTCTGACTCCTGGGCTTAGGCGATTCTCTTGCCTCAGCCTCCCAAGTAGCTGGGACAACAGGCTCCTGCCACAACGCCCAGCTATTTTTTTGTTGCAGTTTGGCCAGGGCCGGGTTCGAACCCGCCACCCTTGGTATATGGGGCTGGCGCCCTACCCGTTGAGCCATAGGCGCCACCTGAGGTGGAAGATTTCTAAGGCTCAGAGAGGGAAGGAGGGCTTGCCCAGGGCACACAGGAAGTCTGGGTAGAGTCTGGGATTTCCTGGCCAGTAGAATCTATTGAAGTGGCTGCCTGTTGGAGTAGAGATCCTCTTGGTGAAGCTCTGGGCATCTGAGACCCTCTATTCCCTCCTCCCCTACTTTCAGGGTCCCCCTGGAAACCCAGGAATTCCAGGCCTCCCAGGAGCTGATGGCCCTCCGGTGAGAACCAGGAGTTGGGAAATAGAGGAAAGAGAAGGGGAAGGCTTGGGAATTTGAATGGCAAATTTTGGTCTCTGACACTTTAGGATGTTTCTTCTCTAGGGTCACCCAGGTCATGAGGGCTCCACAGGAGAGAAAGGTGCCCAGGTGAGTGATCAGGAGGGAAGCTGGGTTGGGGATGTGGGTCAGCAGGCAGGGCCAGGAGTCAGGACCCAGTCAAAAGAGGGATGAGGACATTGAGACATGGTGGGGAAGGCCAGTATGGCACTGATATTGTCTTCCTCTCAGGGTCTGCCAGGATCATCAGGCCCTCTGGGCTATCCTGGACCTCGGGGTGTGAAGGTAGGTGATGCTTGGGCCTTGTAGGTGGTTTCAGGGACCCAGCTCCATCAGAAAATTTGTTTTTCAATGTCTTTATTTACAAATCAGTATAATATTAGTTAGTTTGACTGTTAACCTGTATGATAAGACAGATTATAAAAAGTATCATATTTACTATAAGAAAGTTATTTTGTATAAATGAATCATTGAATATGCAACTCCTGCAATAATAGTTCAGTGGATCCACTCTACCCTTTGAATGGACAAGTTTTACACCATTCTCTTAAAATGTATTGACTTGGGTATAGTTTCTTGTTGCCTTGTTCTGTAATCCAAGGTTTAGGAAAAAAAAAAAAAAGGCTCGGCTGCTCCTGTGGCTCCAGCGGCTAAGGCGCCGGCCACATACACCTGAACTGGTGGGTTTGAATCCAGCCTGGGCCCGCCAAACAACAATCCTGGCTGCAACCAAAAAAATAGCTGGGCGTTGTGGCAGGCACCTATAGTCCCAGGTGGAGGCAGGAGAATTGCTTGAGCCCAGAAGTTGGAGGTTGCTGTGAGCTGTGATACCACAGCACTTTACCCAGGGTGACCGCTTGAGGCTCTGTCTCAAAAAACAAATAAACAAACAAAAAAACCAGCAGCGCCTATGGCTCAAGGAGTAGGGTGCTGGCTCCATATTCTGGGGGTGTCTGGTTCAAGCCGGCCCTGGCCAAAACTGCAAAAATAAATAAATAAATAAAAATAAAAAATCTGGAATCTGGAAACCAGCAATTAGAATCAGGCCTCACCAGGATTAACGAGAGGCAGGAATGGTAAAAAGGACAGTAGACATGGCACACAGCAGTCTCAGCCACTGTGCCTTCTGTGTGCTTGACTTCAGAGCAGCAGGCACTCTAAGTCACGTGTGGAGCCATATGTATCTATATCCTGTCACGTCTCAAATGCCCACAACTCCTACACTGAGCAGGATATCAGGTCAAGGGGGCATGCTGTAGAGGAGGGAAGAGTCAGTCCCGAGAATTAAACTACATGAATATTTCTAAGTTTCCAATACCAAGGATTAACTTTTTTTTGAGACAGAATCTCACTTTGTTGCCCTCGGAGGAGTACTGTGGCCTCATAGCTCACAGCAACGTTAGACTTTTGGGCTCAAGTGATTCTCTTGCTTCGGCCTCCTGAGTAGCTGGGAGTACAGGTGCCTGCCACAATGCCTGACTATTTTTAGAGATGGGGTCTTGCGCTGGCTCAGGCAGGTCTGGAACCTGTGAGCTCAGTGTAATGCTCCCACCTTGGCCTCTCAAGAGTGAACACCTCAAGGTTTACAGGTGTGAGCCACGACGCCTGGCCTCAAGGATTAACTTCCAAAATGCAAGTGTATAGACAGAAGCTATAGAATGAGCACTGAACTGAAATGTGTGTGCAGTATAGTCAAGGAACTACTCTGCTTACAAAATACATCTCATCTTGTTTATCTCTAATTTTAAAGTAATTCATTCTCTTATTGGGTATGCAAGTGAGCAGTGGAGAAAGTGGTACATTTGCAATCCCAGCTGGTGCTAAGGATTTCAGTGCTTCCAAAAGATGTGGGCTAGAGAACTTTGTTAGGCACTGGAGGGGTTCTTCCCTCTCATCCAAGATGCCTTCATGTAAGTCACTTTTGAACTTCGTTTCAAGCTTATATTGTGCAAATTCTAGTTGTGGTTGAGGATAGTCTCCAAAAGTTTGTAGGGTTATTCTTTAGACTCTCTCTTTTTCTTCTGTGTTTTCATGAATGGCCCTTGAATCCATGTTTATATCTAGCCCAAGACTTCTTTCTTGTAGAGGTGTCACAGAGTAGTGAGTTTCAAAGTTCTGATTATAGGCTTGGTGCCTGTAGTTCAAGCAGCTAAGGCACCAGCCATGTATACCTGAGCTGGCAGGTTCAAATCCAGCCCAGGCTGCCAAACAACAATGACAGTTGCAACCAAAAAAACAAAACAAAAAAAACCAGGTGCTGTGGTGGGCGCCTGTAGTCCCAGATGCTTGGGAGGTGGAGGCAGGAGAATCGCTTGAGCCCAAGAGTTGGAGGTTGCTGTGAGCTGTGATGCCATGGCACTCTACCCAGGGTGACAGCTTGATGTAAAAAAAAAAAAAAGTTCTGATTATACTGCTTAAAAAAAAAATAGCCTTAAGAGAGTCCAGATATCAACTTCTCAGGTCCATTTTCACAATCTGATGGTTTGCTGGCAATCATCAGTGTTGCCTGACCCAGAAGGGGTACATTGCACCTTAAAGTGGAGAAAGAAGCAAAGGCATAAGGAGTCTGAGAATAATTCACCATGTAAGTGGGTCTGTACGGGTTTGGCTTTGTAAATACTGCATTCCTCAGGAGATTCGAATCCAGACTGCATTGTCCTCAGTGTCTCTGAAGGTGACTTTCACATTTTTTAATGCTCTCTGCAGAATTTTCCCTTCCCTTCCCTTTCCTTCCTTCCTTCCTTCCTTCCTTCCTTCCTTCCTTCCTTCCTTCCTTCCTTCCTTCCTTCCTTCCTTCCTTCCTTCCTTCCTTCCTTCCTTCCTTCCTTCCTTTCCTTCTTTCTTTTTTGAGATAGAGTCTCACTATGTCACCCTCAGTAGACTGCCATGGTGTCACAGCTCACAGCAACCTCAAACCCTTGGGCTCAAGCTATTTTCTAGCCTCAGCCTCCTAAGTAGCTGGGACTACAGATGCCCACCACATACCCAGTTATTTTTTTGTTGTAGTTGTCATTATTGTTTAGCAGACCCCAGCTGGGTTTGAACCCACCAGCTGCAGTGTATGTGGCTGGCACCCTAAATACTGAGCTATGGGCACTGAGCCTCTCTGCAGAATTTTCTTTTCTTTTCTTTTCTTTTTTTTGAGACCGAGCCTCAAGCTGTCGCCCTGGGTAGAGTGCTGTGGCATCACAGTTCACAGCAACCTCCAACTCCTGGGCTCAAGCAATTCTCCTGCCTCCACCTCCCAAGTAGCTAGGACTATAGGCGCCCGCCACAATGCCTGGCTATTTTTTGGTTGCAGCCATCATTGTTGTTTGGCAGGACCAGGCTGGGTTCGACCCACTCAGGTGTATGTGGCTGGTGCCTTAGCCGCTTGAGCCACAGGAGCCGAGCCTGCAGAATTTTCTTAAATGAACTTCTGAATTGTTTCATATCAAAAAGTTCAACATCTTTATCTGATCCTTTACTCATCTGAAAAACATCACAAATTTGACTTGGTGCCTGTAGCTCAGTGACTAGGGTGTCAGCCACATATACCAGGGCTGGCAGGTTCAAACCCGGACCGGGTCTGCTAAACAACAATGACAAATGCAACCAAAAAAAAAAAAAATAGCTCCCTACTTGGGAGGCTGAGGCAAGAGAATCGCTTAAGCTCAAGAGTTTGAGGTTGTTGTGATGCCACGGCATTCTGCCAAGGGCAACATAGTGAGACTCTGTCCCCCCCCCAAAAAAAAAGCCATTACAAATTTTCTGATGCTGATGAACTTGAGTATAAATGATGTCTAAAAGGGTCACATCATTGAGACTTGCATGCTTTTCCTCACACAGCAGAATGAAGTGCTGAACAATAGATTACTTTCTCTCCTGGAAATTCACGGTCTGCAGTTGATTTTCTGACAAAAATTGCCAGGCTTTTAGGATTGTTGTCATTTCAGTCAAGGAGCTTTTCAAGAGGGTCTCTTTGGCCCAGCCCACATCTCCAGCTGCCCCAATCCTCAGCCGCTGTTCCCATCCCCATCAGAAACAGGGATGTTTGGAGAGAGGAATCAGTAAGCCAGGCACAGCACAGTGGGAGTGAGGTTTGGATCTGAGCAACAATGTATAGAGGTGTGTGTATTACTTTGATGCTGCATGGCCAAAGGATGGTATCACAGTGTAGTTGTCACCTGTTCATTGATAACAGTTAAGCCTGTTAGAGACTGTAAGCATGTGTTGCAGTCTCCATCAGCACATCGTAGTCAAGGGGTAGATGGGATGAACCGAGAGCCACACTAGGGCTAAATGAGGTATAATGTCGACTGAGTGTAGGGACATTGGAATTCATGTCCATATGTGAATGGAGTCTAGTTGCACAGGTACCATTTTACCTGCAATCTTAGTACAGAGTTTGGTGGTAGCCAGGAGCCAACTCTTGGTGTTTTTGCATTGCAGACAAGCTCAAACCATCATCAAAGAGGCAGCTAGAACTGCCACGGTCCACAGAGTCCTGCCAGTGTCCAAATTCAGAGTTACACTGTAGCCAGGCATGGTTACATAGTTGAAGTCTATACTGTAGTTGAGTTTAGTTACATTGTAGCCAAGTTCAATTACGCTGTTCATTTAGGGACATTCTCTGTGACTGGAGAGAGCTATGCTATTGCCCAAATACATAGTCTATTGAATCTAAGTACAGCTTTGTCTTATCTGCTAAGCTCAGTTACACTGTAGCCAAGTGCAGCTCACAGAGTTTGGTGTGAGCGGCATCCAGGCTTGTGTGGAGTAGCCTCCCTGTAGCCCACGCACAGAGGTCTCCTTGTTGCCAAGCACAGAGTCCCCTTGTAGCCAGCACAATGGGGAACATTCCTCTGCCTTTAGAATGAGACCCAGGCCTGGAATGTTCATCCTTCTTCTCCTGCCAGAAGGAACTGTGGACATAGTGTCTCTCTGGGAGATGGGAATGGATGACTTGGAAATTTGGCCTTCCCTGTACATTCCCACACAGATGACCTAGGGTGGCTGCCAGTGGGAAGGGAGAAGGTTCTGGGGAAAGTTCATTTCCTCTGAGGCTGCCCCTACTCTGGCCCAGTATCCTTCTGGGACTCTCCTGGCTATTGTTGGGCAGGGGACCAAGTTTGGGGTCCTTCCTAGGCAGGGAAGGGGCCTAAGGGCTTTTTCTTTTTTTTAATTTTCTAGGGCTCCTCAGGCAACCGGGGCCTCCAAGGGGAGAAAGGCGAGAAGGTGAGGGGATTCACTGGTGACAGGGAGCTCCAATAATGGGACTCTGGTTGTGTTCCTTCCCTGAGGCCCTCACTTCTGACCTCTGTCTTTCCCAATCAGGGAGAGGATGGCTTTCCAGGCTTCAAGGGTGATATGGGTCTCAAAGGCGATCGGGTAAGATGACCTCCAGATGCAGGGTCATGTGGGTCTTTGGGGCTCAGGGAAGAAAGGGAGAGGTGAGTTTGGGCTAAGACAGGGCTTGGGGGAGCTAGAGGGACAGAGGACTAATATAAAGGATACTCATTTCTATTTCAGGGGCACCCTGGTCCCCCAGGTCCCCGAGGAGAAGATGGCCTTGAGGGGCTAAAAGGGCAGGAGGGGCTGGCCGGTGAAGAGGGTCCCTCAGGCTTAGCTGGGGAGAAGGTGAATGACCTGGCTCTTTGCCTCTGCTCTCTGCCCTTTGACCTTTTATCTCCAACCTTAGGAGACTGCTAACACTCTTCTTATCTCCTGGATCCCCCAGCTGATCATCACAGAGCAATTCCATACACATGGCTTATATTTTTATCACCACAATCACTGCACACAATAGGCATTTTAACCCCCATTTTGTAAATGAGAAAACTGAGGTTGAATGACCTGCTCAAACACAGGCAGGAACCATGACTTGAGCCCCATTTCCCTGACTCACATCATTTTGCCTCTTTCACCATGCTCCAACCATGCTCTTTCCCCTCTCACTTCCAGTTTGCGATTTCTGACTTTTGTCCCATAATCTCTCTGCAGGGCAAGCTCGGGGTGCCAGGTCTCCCAGGTTACCCAGGACGTCCAGGACCTAAGGTAAGAAGCTACAGGATTGGGTGTGAGTAGGGGCAGTGTTCAGAGACTAACATCTGTGGGTCCAAGCTGTGGTCTGGGGGATGAGCTGTCTTCCTCACAGGTCACTGAAAATTGCAAAATGTGGGCCTTGGCATTAGACAGACTTAGGCTCAAATACTCATCTTTTACTTGACCTTGGGCAAGTCCCTTGAGCCTGTTTTTCTTAGGTACAAAATGGAGATACCAATGATAACAACCTTATGAATTTGATTATAATAATGTTGATGGTGCTGCTGAATGATAATGATGATAAGACTTTATAATCCTTATTTGGTGTGAATCAAAAGCACTTATACAAAAATGTACTTCTATATAAATATACATTTGTTTGCCTTTTTTTCTTTTTTGAGACAGAATCTCACTCTGTTGCCCAGGCTACAGTGCTGTGGCATCAGCCTAGCTCACAGCAACCTCAGACTCCTGGGTTGAGTAATCCTCCTGCCTCAGCCTCCCAAGTAGCTGGGACTATAGGCATGCTTCATGATGCCTGGCTAGTTTTTCTATTTTTAGCAGAGGGGGTTCTTGCTCTTGCCCAGTTTGGTCTTGAACTCTTAAGCTCAAATGATCTTCTTGCCTCGGCCTCCCAGAGTGCTAGGATTACAGGCATGAGCCATTGCATCCTGGCTGTTTCCCAATGTTTTGATGGATGAAAATACCGGTAAGATTCCTCTTTCTGCCTAAACCACACCCATATTACATCACCAATGATTTCTGTTTATATAAAATAAAGCAGGAACTTAAAGACACTTGGGAAGAAATTTGAGCGCAGAATCCTTCCAGAGTTCCATATTTTCACCCTCTTGAGCTGATACAGTTATCTTGCCTACACCTAGTTTGACAGCATTTTGTTTTAGTGACTTCTCTTAATGTTGAATCTTTTCCATTTAACTTAGTTTCTTTTTTTTTTTTTTCGTAGAGACAGAATCTCACATTTATCGCCCTTGGTAGATTGCCGTGGCATCACACTGCTCACAGCAACCTCCAACTCCTGGGCTTAGGCGATTCTCTTGCCTCAGCTTCCCAAGTAGCTGGGACTACAGGTGCCCGCCACAGTGCCTGGCTATTTTTTTGTTGTGGTTTGGCTGGGGCTGGGTTTGAACCTGCCACCCTTGGTATATGGGGCTAGCGCCCTACCCACTGAGCCACAGGCACCACCCCCATTTAACTTAGTTTTGATAATCTTTCTTTTCTTTTCCACATCTCATCACTTGTAAGTTTTTGTTGAGTTGCACATCTCCAATAATAAGTGCAACTGACATAAAATAGGTTTAGGAATAAACTCAAGATACCACAGCTAAGTATAGAACTCAAGCTATAGGGCCAGAAGTTAATGGTAGTTTGAGAGAGAAGCTTCCTAGCTGAGACCGATCAGAGTGTGTTGGACATTGATTAGTGCAATTTACAAGAGTCATGACATATTGGTTAAGTCAAGGTCAGTCACGATGATCACAAACAACAACAGGGTGAGTGCAGGGGCCTGTTCCTATAATCCCAGTGCTTTGGCAAGTTGAGGCCAGGAGTTCTAGACCAGCCTGGGCAATATAGCCAGACCCAATATCTACATAAAGTAAAGTAAAATAAATTAGCCAGGCATGGTGGTGTGCTTCTGTAGTCCCACCTACTCGGGATGCTGAAGGAGGAGGATTACTTGGGCCCAGGAATTTGAGGCTGTAGTGAACTGTGATGATGGTACTATACTCTAGCCGGGTGACAGAGCAAGACCTTATGTCTAAAATTAAAAAAAAAAAAAATCGAAATAGTTGCATTTTCAGTGTGGTTGGTAAGAAATTGATTCATCAAGAATAATATAAGATTTTAGCAAGTCCTTGTGTGCCCAATTACAGGACTCTTGAAGAACATAGGGACCAGGGGGCCCCCACAGGTGAAGGGAAGGGAGAGGGCTTGGAATGGGATTTGGTGCTGGCCGCCACCACAGACTGGCTGGGTAACCTGAGCAAGTGTCTTTTGTGATCTGTATTCAGTCTACATAGTGAGAAGTACGAGGGATATATCTCAACTTATGACATCTTCCTCCAGCTGGAGGAAGCATGGACTTGACTCTAGCATGGACTAAAGTCAGTTAGCTAATATTGAATAAGCATTCACAATGTGCCAGGCAGTGGGGAGAGGATGAGTGAGCTATGTCCTAGTTGGGGAAAGCAGTCGAATGAGTGAGAAAGTGAATGAGGTCATTTCAATAGTCTAAGGGAAAAACAAAACAGAACAACACACAGAGGGTGACTTGAAGTTTGTGGAGGCCAGGATAGCAGCAGAAGGGCTCTCTGAGGAGGTGACACCTGAATGAGATCTAAATGGTGAGGAGTGGCTTTGTGTTTGGGGGAGGTAGGCCAAGGGAGCAGGCAGTGCGAAGGCCCTGTGGCAGAAACCTACTGATGTGCCCAAGGAACACTGAGGAGATCAGTATGTTGGAGTGAATTGGAGAGGGCAGAGAAGGGGACAGAGGGATGACTCGGAGGAGGCTGTGGCTGGAGGAACCAAAGAAGGTTCTGGAATTGGTGACTTGGAAAGGCCTCAAAGGATGGGATGAGGGGCCAGCTTTGTCTACCACCCACTCTTCACCCTCATCACTTTTCTCTAATTCTCTCAATTCAGGGATCTATTGGATTTCCTGGGCCTCTTGGACCAATAGGAGAGAAAGGGAAGCGGGTGAGTTTTGATGCAGCTGGTAAGCGGTTATGGCACGTGTGGTTGTGCGTGACAATGAGCAAACCCTAGTGGCCATGTCTACATCTGGAAGCATGTGTGTTCCTGTGTTCAGTACAGGATACATGTGGGTGATCACATGTGGAATTACCACACATGTGCCTGTGAGTCACAGGAGCATGTATGTTTCATAGGCCTCTCTGTATACACCAGGCAGGGTCTGAGTGCTGTAGCCAGTGGGTCTGTGCCTCGGTGAACAGGAGCATGTGCATTGTGTGACTGGGTATAAATGTGTGGAAGAAGCATGCACATGTGTATAAAGGAAATTCCAGGCTTATGGCAAACCGTGGCCTTCTAAGTCCTTTTAGTTTTTTTTTTTGCAGTTTTTGGATGGGGCTGGGTTTGAACCCACCACCTTCGGCATATGGGGCCAGTGCCCTACTCCTTTGAGCCACAGGCGCCGCCTGCCTTCTAATTCCTTAAGTGCAGCCTTTTGACTGAATCCAAATTTCACAGGACAAATCCTTTTACTAAAAGGGGTACAGCAGAGAAAGATGAAGGCTTTCTCACCTTCTCTGGTGTTTAAAAAAGAAAGCTGCAGGCTCCCCACCCCTGCTGGATATGTATACTGACATGCATGGGTTGTATTTGTATTGCTGTGTGTGTGTTACAACAGTATAAACAGATACTGTGTATAGACACATAAGTGTATGTAAAGTGCTGTGCTCACCAGGCCTGTGTCTTCAGGTAGATCCAGGCATGCATGTGTTTTCAGTGGGTGCACGTGTGTGCAAGGATATATTGCACAATGAGCTCTGTGTGCCACACTCAGGGTGTGGATTGCCAAATGCCTTGAGGGCATGCAGTCAGGTGTGCAGACTGCACAGTGGTGCTAAATGTGTGTCTGTGTGGGCACACATACTTGTGTGTTTGGACATTGTGGGTACAATTGTATGTGTCATTGGATATCTGTGATCTTTGCATGTGTGTGAGTATAAGCTGTATTTGTATATATGTATATGAATGAAAGGCTGTGAATAAATGTGTGGCAGACATCTTTCTGGACCTGTGGCTGAGTACAGTTTTGTGCTTGTGCCATGCCTTTGCACCCTAACTCTTTTCTGTTTACCCTTATCCAATTTATTTTTCTAGGGGAAGATGGGGCAGCCAGGGCTGGAAGGAGAGCGAGGACCACCAGTAAGAAAATGGGGAGTGCCCCCCACCCTGCTGCACCATATGGGGAAGGGATGGGAAGAAGAGGTGGTGGAGAGGCTGTGGGTAGACAAGGAAAGGGTTTGGGTGTCCCTGGTAGGGCTGGAGGGGGAGTCACAGCAGAGGGGTCCCTGGAGGGTTTGGTCTCATCTCCCAGGCTCTCTCACCCTCTCAAATCTCATCTTTGCCTTTTTTCTGTTCAGGGCTCTCGTGGAGAGAGGGGACAACCAGGTGCCACAGGGCAACCAGGCCCCAAGGTATAGGATGGGTGGACAGTCACAGTCCCTCATGCTCCTGATCCTTCCCAACCAGGCCCCAAGGTATGGGATGGGTGGGCAGTCACGGCCCCCTCATGCCTCAGGCCCAGCCATTCCCTCCTGATTCTTCCTAGTTGAGTTTATTCTGGGGCCTGAGTCTCATTCACTCTGTCCTAGGGTGATGTGGGGCAGGATGGGCCCCCTGGGATCCCTGGAGAAAAGGTGAGTGTGAGAGTGTACATGTGTGCGTGAGATTCTGGTGGAGAATAAGTCTAAGAGGTGGAGAGACATAGTAATGTGGTAGAAAGAGCACAGTCTCTGAAGTCAAGGAGCCATGGGTTCAAGTTTCAACTCTGCCTGCTGTGTGATCTTGGGAAAATCTCTTAACCTATCTGTGCCTTAGTTTTTTGCTCTATACAATGGGAATATCCTCAGTCCCTACCCCAGTGGACTGCAGTAGAGAATGAAATGACTTTGCTGTTTGAAGAGTGCCCTACCCCATGCTTGGCATGCAGTAAGCTCTCAATATACACTAGCTCTTGTCATTATTTGGGGCTCAGGAAGAGGGCAGGCAGGAGGGCTGAGATAATGACTTCTGATTTCATTTCAGGGCCTCCTTGGTCTGCAAGGTCCTCCAGGATTCCCTGGGCTAAAGGGCCCCCCTGTGAGTGAGGTCACCCTGATGGAGACTGAGGTGGGAGGAAGGTCTGGGGATAAAGGAGGCTCCAACTATACCCCCAACTCTTATCCCCAGGGTCCCCAGGGGAAAGATGGGAGACCGGGGCACCCAGGACAGAGAGGAGAATTGGTGAGTGACCCCTTGACTCTGACCCCTAACCTCATTAAATCCTCACTTTCTTCTCTTTATGTGACACCCCCACCCCATTTTATTTTTCTCCTTAGGGCTTCCAAGGTCAGACAGGCCCACCTGGACCAGCTGGCATCCTGGGTCCTCAGGTCAGAGTGGACCCAACAATTATCCTCCATTTTGAACTAGTTACAGGGTATTTGGGAGGGTGAGGCTGGATCTCTGACAGATTTCCTCAGGCTACCCCCATTCAAGATGACTATTCTTCCTCTCCAGGGAAAGACAGGAGAAGTGGGGTCCCTGGGTGAAAGGGGACCCCCAGGTTCCCCTGGACCTCCTGGTGAACAAGGTCTTCCAGGCCTGGAAGGCAGAGAAGGGGCCAAGGTGAGACCCCACCCTGTAGGAGATCATGGTTGAGTAGCCCTCATACCATCTCAGGGCTCAGAAGCAGCCCCATGGGGTAGGGGGCCCAGAGTTGCACATACTGAGGGAAGGCACCCCCTTCTTGGAGCCTGACTTTCCTCCTCCACAGGGGGAACTGGGCCCACCAGGACCCCTTGGGAAGGAAGGGCCAGCTGGACCCAGGGGCTTCCCTGGTCCTCAAGGACACCCGGGGGATCTGGTGAGTATCTTTTGGAGCCCCTCCTGCACGAGCCTGGCTGGGCTGTGAAGCAGAGGAGGAAAGAGGACATTAGCACGATATCTTGGAATAGCAGCTATAGGGACCTATGGAAAACAGATTCCTGAAGCTCGGGGCCCAGTCCCAGGAAAGGGGTGGAGATCGTGAGCCCCCCAGAGGAAGACATGGTTTGGGGGTTCCCCTCAGGTCTCTTTTTTTGAGACAGAGTCTCACTATGTCACCTTTGCTAGAGTGCTATGGCATCACAGCTCACAGCAACCTCAAACTCTTGGGCTTAAGTGATTCTCTTGCCTCAGCCTACCAAGTAGCTGGGACTACAGGTGCCCGCCACAACGCCCAGCTATTTTTGTTTGCAGTTGTCATTGTTATTTAGCAGGCCTGGGCCCGGCTGGACCCACCAGCCTTGGTGTATATGGCCGGTGCCCTACTCACTGAGCTATGGGCAATGAGTCTCTCCTCAAATCTCTCTCTCTCTCTCTCTTTTTTTTTTTTCAGAGACTGAGTCTTATTTTATCGCCCTTGGTAGAGTGCTAGGGCATAACAGCTCACAGCAATCTCTAGCTCTTGGGCTTAGGCAATTTTCTTGCCTCAGCCTCTCAAGTAGCTGGGACTACAGGCTCCCACCACAATGTCCGGCTATTTTTTGTTGCACTTTGGCTGGGGCCGGTTCAAACCAACCACCCTTGGTATATAGGGCCAGCGCCCTACTCATTGAGCCACAGGTGCTGCCCGCTCCTCAGGTCTCTTGACAGTGAATTGTCTCCTCCTACAGGGACCTCCTGGTTTGAAGGGTGACAAAGGCCTCCCGGGGCCCACTGGGGCCAATGTAAGTGCAATCTCATCTGGGTTGGGGGGGTAGGGCATGGGGTGGACTCACCGTGTCTTGGAAGCTTAGCATTGCTATGATGACACCTGTCTTGGGAGTTAAACAGGCTTGGGTGGTACCTAGCTTTGCCACTCACTGTCTAGGCAGTTGTATTACTTGGTGAGACTCAATTTCCTTGTCGGTTAAAATAGCTGTGATGAAAAGCCTCATCTTATACATTAACATAAACCTCAGTGTTGGGCAATCCATCCAACAAATACTTTTCCTGTGTGCTAGACACCAGCCCAGAAAAACCTCTTTTCTGCTGGAGCTTATATTTTAGTAGAGGTGAAGGAGTTAGCCAGTGATGACTACCATGAAACAAGACAGATCAGGGGAGCCAGAGCCTGGGGAAAAACACCTTAAATAGACTGATTGGGAAGGCCTATCTGAGAAGGTAACATCTGACCTGAGACCTGCAGTAGGTGAGGGAGGAGACATGTGAGTGTCTGGGAAATAGCATGTGCTAAGGCCCTGAGACAGGACCATGCCTGACACATTTGAGGGACAGCAGGGAAGAGCTTTGTGTGGCTAGAGCTGAGGGAGTGAGAAAGACAGTGGAAGGACATGAAGGCAGGGAGGTGACAGGGGCAGTTCGTGCAGGGTCTTATGGGCCTCTAGGAGGACTTTGGCTTTCATTCTGAGGGAGGTGAGAGCCGTGGTGGGATGTGGGCAGAGGAGGGTGTTCTTGGTTGCCTCTGGGCTGCTGTAGAGAACAGATTAGATGCCAAACTGTTTATCACCTAACTCAGTGTCAGGTGGCTTAAAAACCCTCTATAAAGAGTGCTACTACTCTTGTTGTCATTCTTGACACTTCACCCTATTTTCAGGGCCCCCCTGGTGAGCGGGGTCCTGTGGGCCCAGCAGGAGGCATTGGACTTCCTGGCCAGAGTGGTGGCCAGGGGCCTGTCGGCCCTGCAGGCGAGAAAGGGTCTCCGGTGAGTGAGCTGCCCATGCCATCCCTCAGGGCCTGGCACCTGCACATCATTTCTCTCCTGACATCTCTTCTACTGCCCTAATCAGGGAGAACGTGGTCCTCCTGGCCCTACTGGCAAAGATGGGATCCTAGGGCCCTTGGGTCCTCTAGGACCCTCTGGACCTGCTGGGCCTTCTGGAGAGGAAGGGGACAAGGTAAGTGGTTCACAGAGAGGGAGGGTGTGGGGGAGGATGGGGTGAGGTTGAAGGGAAACTGGTCTTCCTTCATCCTGTTTTCTCTCTACAGGGGGAGGTGGGAGCCCCCGGTCACAAAGGGAGCAAAGGCGATAAGGGAGATGGGGTGAGTGGGGGCACCAGCAAGGAGAGGTCTTCAGGGGAGGGCAGAGGAGGTCAAGGATGTGAAGAATGGGTGGATAGGGGGAGGGCACAGAGTTTCCTGCCTTCCTGAGGCAACACCTGCATGCAACAGAAGCTACTCAAGGTACCTGGAACAAAAAGGCTACAGAACCTCATTGCAAACATGGTAGCTGGGGCCCCAAAAGAACACTGAGGGGACTACCCTCCCCTCTCCTTTCCTGGGTGGTATGTGCATGCCCCTGCCTGTGACTACATGGCACTGAGGCTCTCTGTCCGCAGCATCACCCCACCACCAAGAACTTTAGCTGCAGTTCCCAGTGTCAGTGAACCACCTCTATCCCTGGGTCTTGGGGGGATTCGTAGGGACAGGTCTCAGTTGTCCAGGGATAGGGCAGACTTCTGTCTCTGATCCCATAAATTGGTGCTAGGAAGACAGGATTTGGTAGGAGAGTGGGGATGAAACTGTTGTTTCCTGGTAAGGGGTGAGTTGTTCTAAGAAGGGGTGTGGGCATGGAGCCAGTGATTGACATCTCTCATCTCTCATGCCCCCTCTAATCTTAAGCCTGAAGGATTTTTTTATTCTGTCCCTACTGCAGGGCCCACCTGGACCAACAGGGATACGGGGTCCTGTGGGACCCCCAGGACCCCCAGTGAGTGCTCTTCCATCTTTGTGACCCTCTTCCAGATCCCTGTTGGGAATGGCCACTGTCTTCTTCCACTCGAATGCAATCTCAACTTCAAATCCAACTTCAGTCTGCCTCTTGATGCTGCCACCAAATATGAGCTCAACTCCAGAATCTGACTCAACCCCAAACCCAGCTTCTATCTGCCCATAAACACTGACATCCTATATGAACTCAACTCCAGAATTTGATTCAATCTCAACCTCATCCCCAATCTTGAACCCTATCCCAACCCTGTCTGAAACCGGCTCATGACTTGAACTTCAACCTCAAACCTAACTCATCATTTAACACCCATCTTAAAACTTTCATTCAATTCTTAACTTAATTCCCAAACTCTGTCTGCCCCTTAACTCATACCCCAACTCCAAATTCAACCCTGACCTTCCCCAAACTTAATCTCAACTCTGACTCCAACCCTTTACTCAGTTGTGGCCCTATCTCTAAACTTTGACCTGGACCCCAACCGGGCCCCCTGCCTCTGTCCTTCCCCCCAGGGAGCAGATGGGGCTCAGGGACGCCGGGGACTCCCAGGCCTCTTTGGACAGAAAGGAGATGATGGAGTCAGAGGCTTTGTGGGGATGATTGGTCCCCCTGGCTTGCAGGTGGGTGTCTGTATTTGGTGGTAGCAATTCTGGTTCTCTCACTCTGTGCCCAATCTTGTTTCTTTGTTCCACAGGGGCTGCCAGGCCCTCCCGGAGAGAAGGGTGAGGTTGGAGATGTCGGGTCCATGGTATGGACTCCCAAGGAAATGTGGGCAGGGGCGGGATGTGGCATTATGGTGGGGAGTCCACAGGTACATTGTCCTTTTAAGCATGAAGGATGGAGCCTGTGGTCACTGTAGCCTTTGAGGGGATATGGAATCACTGGATATCCTTCTGGCCCTCTGCAGGGTCCTCCCGGAGCTCCAGGTCCTCGGGGTCCCCATGGCCCCAGTGGATCAGAGGTAAGAACTCTGAGAAGGAGGCAGGATAGCTCAGAGGTGGGGCACCTATTTCCCAAGAAAGGGCTGTTGGGTTTCCACAACCCCACCCTTCTCCCCTTGATGTCTCCCCAGGGCTCTCCAGGGCTGCCAGGAGGAGTTGGTCAGCCAGGTGCTGTGGGTGAGAAGGTGAGAAAGGGAAGGCAGTTGCTGCCCAGGGTAGGGGAGGTAAATACATTCTTGCTTGGGTATGGCTGTCTCTGGGAGCCCCTCCCTATCTGACCTCTCCCCACTCTCACTTTGCCTCCTGCAGGGTGAGCCAGGGGAACCTGGAGACCCAGGACCTCCTGGAACTCCAGGAATCCCAGTGAGTGACTATGAACGGTAGCCCCTGGCACCTATCTCAGGGAACCCTTGAACCCTGGGCAGTCCTAGGTTATCCATTCACTCAGGACCTATGGGAAATAAAGACTCCTGGAAGGTTTCAGAGAGGGCTTCTATGTATAGTTCCACAGGTTGCACACTGCACAAGATTGTGGGGTCCAGGAGGCAGTTTGGGGGTTCAAATTCAAATCATGAGGTCTGACTTGGAGATGAGTTGAGCAGAGTGGACCTCTTTTCTAGTTCACATGAGGGCAGCACATGGGCTAGACCAACTTTGCGTGTTACCAGTAGGCACCTGGACCACATTGACTCCCTATCACTCATAAATCTTAGGTCCTTCTCACTTCTGACCTTTAGGTAACCTAGGCTATTCTGACCCCTGACCCCAGAAAAGTCCCAGAGCACACTGATGCCTAAATCCAAGTATGCTAATCTTTGATCCCCAAAGAGCCCAGGCTACTCTGACCTCTATTTCTGAAAAGGGGCCCAAGGGAGAAGTTGGTGAAAAGGGAGACACAGGTCCATCTGGGGCTGCTGGACCCCCAGGCAAGAAAGGCCCTCCCGGGGAGGATGGTGCCAAAGGGAACATGGTGAGTTCTGGGGGGAGGTGGAGGCAGAGGTGGGAGGGCACTGAATACACTTGAGTCTCTCTCAAGTTTCTAGCCAGCATTTTGCAATTTACAGACCTCATGAGCAACTCAGGACATGACTGACTGACTGGCTGAATGAATGAATACAGTGGTTATATGTCATTATATGGAGTGAAAGTTAATTTCACACTGAATTGTTCTAACACTTGGCTAAGATTGAAGTTGATGCTGAGTCAGAGTTGGGATTGATCTGAGCTTAGGCACTGGGTTATGGATGGAGGCCCTTCTGCCATTGTGAGAGGGCTTGGGTGTTGGGTGGTGGACAGGTGTGAGGAACTTCAGCATTGGTGGGGCCTTGACTTGAATCTCGTTACCCCTACTGTTTTTAGTGTCCCTGCTCTGAGCATCAGTTCTCTCTGTGAGGCTGCAGGGAGTGAGATGATACATGTAGAATTCTTAGCTCAGAGTGTGCACCCATGAAACCCTGGTTGAATATTCTGTCTTCCCAGGCCAGGGATTTTGTGTTTTGTTCTATAATGTGTCCCCTGCAACCAGGACTGTTCTTAGGCACAGTTGATCAATTCAGTGGATGACTGCTCAATAATTCAGAGGTATTGAATGAATGGTCACTAGGTGAACACAGTGATTAATGATTATTGATCATTTTGTGTTCCAGGGCCCCACAGGACTCCCTGGAGACCTAGGGCCTCCAGGAGATCCTGGAGTTTCAGTGAGTGTGACCCTCCCCGAAGCCCCACCTCTGCCAAGCCCAGCATGTTTCCTAATTCTGTCCCCATTTTCCCATACCCCTACAAACAGACCTGGGCAAGGTCTGTGGAGCCAACAGCCCTCACTTTCCTTCAAGCCCAACCCGAAATCTCATGTATCCTCCTGACTTATCCCAACTCTGTCTTCCCACCCATGCAGGGTACAGATGGTCCCTCTGGAGAGAAGGGAGACCCTGGTGATGTTGGGGCACTGGTGAGTAGGGGAACTGTGTTTTTGGGGGGATTAGGGGACTGGTGATGGATAAATTGGGGGCCAGAGGAATAGGCTAGTGGGGTACCGGGGCCCCTGCAGATGCTCCTGCTCACCTCTCTGCTCCCCCCCCAAAAGGTGAGGGAGCAGTGGGAAGTGGCTGGTGCTGGGTGATGTCTGGGGGAAGACTGTCATTGGATCAAAGGGGTCCTGAGACAGTGACATGCAATCAAACTTAGCTAATGCTGTTCCTGGTGCTCTATTACCTCATAGGGTCCATCTGGAGCTTCTGGGGAAGCTGGTGCCCCTGGGCCTCCTGGCAAGCGGGTGAGTGACAAGCCACCTCCTGGCTTCCCTGGCTCCAACATTGTCCCACTGAGCCCACATCCCCTCATAGACTCCCCCAACACACACACACACACACACACACACACTGTCTTTCCTTCCTCAGGGTACTCCTGGCCGTGAGGGTCGAGAAGGCAGAGAAGGAGAGAAAGGTGCCAAGGTGAGTCCACATGCCACCCCAAGAAGGGTCCCTGTACTGACTCCTAGGTCAGCAGGAGGGGATGGACCTGTGACCACTGCAGTTGCCTCAATTCCTTCCCTATCCCTAATGGGTTCTTTGGGGGTGGGGGTGGGATCAGGACAAGGGAGCCCTCTGACTCTTGGTGTCTTCCCTTGTCCTTGTCCTATTCAGGGGGAGCCAGGTCCTGATGGGCCCCTGGGAAGGACGGGCCCAGTGGGGGCTCATGGACCCCCTGGACGCGTGGGGCCTGAAGGCCTTCAAGGGATCCCAGGTCCTGTGGTGAGTGGAGCTATGGGTGTGGCAGAGATGAGGGATGGTGACAGGGATAGGGTGGGGCCAACTGCCGTGCTGGGAGGGGCTGGGGCGAGGTCAGGGTGAGGAAAGGGCTTAGGCCTGGGCAGATGGGGGTGGGGGGAATCAGTCTCCTCCTTACAGGTGTACAATTTGTGATCTCATCACAGTCCAAGGTGTTGCTTCTGGTTCTGGGTGGGGCATCCACACTGAGTTCTGGCAGGGTACAGATAACCCCATGTTCTTTTTCATCCTCAGGGTGAACCAGGCCTTCTGGGACCCCCTGGGCAGATTGGTCCTCCTGGCCCCCTGGTAAGAGACTTATCTCTGAAGTCTCAGCTCTGAGGGCCACCTTGGGCATCCAGTGACCATCTAGTGACCATTGGTGCTAATGGTGCAGGCTGGGTCCTCACAGACCATCCATCTGACTGTCCACATGGACTGTCCTTACTAACCAACCACTTTGCCCCCTTATCTTGACAGTCTGCACTGAACACACTGGCCCTCCCTCTTGAAGGTCTACACTGAGCACACTGGTCCTTCATATTGAAGGTCTACATTGAACACATTGGCCCTTCATCTTGAAGGTCTACACTGAGCACACTGGCCCCCTCATCTTGGTGGTCAACACTGAGCACGCTGGCCCTCCATCTTGAAGGTCTACACTGAGCACACTGGCCCTTCATATTGAAGGTCTATACTGAGCACACTGGCCCTCCATCTTGATGGTCTACACTGAGCACACTGGCCTTCCCTCTTGAAGGTCTACACTGAGCACACTGGCCCTCCATCTTGAAGGTCTACAATCAGCACACTGGCCCTCCATTTTGAAGGTCTACACTGAGCACACTGGCCTTCCATCTTGATAGGCTACACTGAGCACACTGGCCTTCCATCTTGAAGGTCTACAATCAACACACTGGCCCTCCATCTTGAAGGTCTATACTGAGCACACTGGTTCTCCATCTTGGTGGTCAACATTGAGCACACTGGCCCTCCATCTTGGTGGTCAACACTGAGCACACTGGCCCTCCATCTTGGTGGTCAACACTGAGCACACTGGCCTTCCATCTTGGTGGTCAACACTGAGCACACTGGCCCTCCATCTTGGTGGTCAACACTGAGCACACTGGCCCTCCATCTTGAAGGTCTACACTGAGCACACTGGTCCTCCATCTTGAAGGTCAACACTGAGCACACTGGTCCTCCATCTGGGTGGTCTACACTGAGCACACTGGCCCTCCATCGTGGTGGTCAACACTGAGCACACTGGCCCTCCATCTTGGTGGTCTACACTGAGCACACTGGCCCTCCATCTTGGTGGTCAACACTGAGCACACTGGCCCTCCATCTTGGTGGTCAACACTGAGCACACTGGCCCTCCATCTTGAAGGTCTACACTGAGCACACTGGTCCTCCATCTTGAAGGTCAACACTGAGCACACTGGTCCTCCATCTGGGTGGTCTACACTGAGCACACTGGCCCTCCATCGTGGTGGTCAACACTGAGCACACTGGCCCTCCATCTTGGTGGTCTACACTGAGCACACTGGCCCTCCATCTTGAAGGTCTACACTGACCGCACTGGCCCTCTATCTTGAAGGTGTACACTGACCACACTGGCACTCCATCCTGATGGTTTGTACCACTACACTGACCTGCCCAATCTTGAGGACCTACACTAACCTCCCACACCAATCTTGACCACTGACCATTATTACTGGCCATTCTCCTACTCACCCCTCCTTAGCTCCCCTCATCCCTCTTGTTTTCTCACTGTGTTCATGACCACATCCCTGCTAATTCCCATTTAAAATAGGGGTTATTTTTCTTGGCCATCCCCTAAGCACCTACATAGACCTTGAGATTTCACACTTGAAAATCCCCAACTGACCCTTGCTCTCCCCCCTAGGGCCCCTCTGGCCTCCCAGGGCTGAAGGGAGATGCTGGCCTCAAGGGGGAAAAGGTAAGCACATGCCATCCCATTACTCTCCTCCCACCTTTCCCTCCTGGAAGGCTGGGAGATTGGGGTGCCTTCTGCCCCCAAACTCACCACCCCAAGGCTCTTGGAGAAAAATCTCCCAGCATCCTCCCTCTTCCTTGCCTACATATGCCTCTTTCATCCTCCAGGGTCATATTGGATTAATCGGTCTCATTGGTCCCCCCGGGGAGGCTGGTGAGAAAGGGGATCAGGGTCTGCCTGGCGTGCAGGGGCCCCCTGGACCCAAGGGAGACACTGTGAGTATGTGTCCTGCCCTGAGTGTGAAGAGTATGTTCAAAGGAGAGGGTGGGTGGAGATGCAGAGAATGAAGCCCATTTGGAGAATGCGGTTGTGGGATCTGGGAAACCCAGGGGTCTGGAATGATGGGGGTGTGTCTGGGAAAAAATGGGGGGCTGTATCTGGGGACTTGGATGTTGGAAGATGTGTCTGGGGGTTAGGGGTCGCTTCCTTTAAGCTAATCATAAGGCTTGTTTAGGGTTTGAGGGCATTGGGGGCTGGTTTGGGGAATGTGTCAGGGTAATAAGGATGCACCCTAACAATACTGATTGTAATTGTTTTTCCTCAGGGTTCCCCTGGTCCGATTGGCTCTCTGGGCCCCCCTGGATCCCCAGGTGTGGCGGTGAGTATGGAAGCAGGTAGTGGGATGGGGTGACCATGACGGGCCAGACCAGGACCCCAGCTACCCTGTCTTTACCCCACAGGGTCCTCTGGGACAGAAGGGCTCAAAGGGGTCTCTGGTGAGTACACACTGTTTCCTTGGGCTTCCTCATCCCAACTCATACTCCTACACCTCACCAGAACCATCATTGCCTCTGCATTTATTCATTTATTCATTCACCCAATCGTGCATTCAACAAATATTTATTCAACACCTACTGTTGTATTTCATCAAATCTAAAGTGCTATCAATTGTAAGATGTACCATTATTTTATAAACTGCTGTGAAAGAAAACAGTTGTGCCAAGGAAATGATGACTTGCCAAAGACATGAAGATGCTGGTTTCAGAGACATTAAAATATGAAAAGAAAACTCATATATTATGCTTAGTGCTGAGCATTGCATTTCTCTCCCCCAGGGCTCTGTGTGTGTGTGTGTGTGAGAGAGAGAGAGAGAGAAATAGAGAGCGAGAGCATGAGAGCAGGAAGAGGTTTCCATAGACAGAGTATATCCCCAAGTGACTTCTCCTGCAGGGATCCTTTGGTCCCCGTGGAGACACTGGCCCTCCAGGTCCCCCAGGACCCCCGGTGAGTTCCCCAACTAGAGGGGCCTGAGCACCAGGATGTGAGGGGAGGGCAGGGACTATGTCTGGGGAGGCCCCTTTGAGTCTGGTGTTCAGGGGATGTAGCTGGGAAGTGCAGTTCCTGGAAAGCCCTGGTAGGGTCTGGGCTAGGAGGGAGTTTAGGGGAGATGTCTTTCCGTTGGTAGCAGCTATAGCTTGGGTCTTATCTCCTTTAGCTGTGTCCCCCTCCCCACCCCATTTCTTCCTCTTTGTCTCTGTCCATCTCAGTGATTGTCCCACTATTTCATCTGTTTCTCTTTCCCCTTTCCCAATGCTCCCTACACCTTGCCTGACCCACCCCCACGCCAGGGTCCCTCTGCCCAGCCTCATGGGCTGCGCAGGCGCCGGCGCTCCATCCCAGTGCCAGAGCACGGCCTGGAGGAGGTGCTGGCCTCGCTCATGTCCTTGAGCTTGGAGCTGGAACAGATGCGACGCCCTCCAGGTACAGCCGAGCGGCCGGGCCTCATGTGCCATGAACTGCACCGCAACCACCCGCACCTGCCGGATGGTGAGGTCTCCAGTCCCTCCCCTGGGTGGGACATCCATCCCGATCCAGCCTCTCTCCCCCACCTCATCTGCCCTGCCTGACTCTATGGCAGGGGAATACTGGATTGACCCCAACCAGGGCTGTGCGAGGGATGCCCTCAGGGTTTTCTGCAACTTCACAGCAGGAGGAGAAACATGCCTCTATCCCGACAAGAAGTTTGAGATAGTGAGTGCCCCAAACCATCTCATCCCCTCCCCTGCTCCCTCCTACTTCCCCCACACTGGACCTTGTCTGGAACCTTATCCTACCTTCAACCAACATTTATTGAGTGTCTACTATATGCCAAGTCCTCTCTATCAAAAAGAAAACAATTTCTTTGCTTTTATGGAGCTCACTTTGTACGGAAAGACGGACTCCTAAAGACATCAATAATGGCTTGGCGCCTGTAGCTCAAGCGGCTAAGGCACCAGCCACATACACCTCAGCTGGTGGGTTCTAATCCAGCCCAGGCCCACCAACAACAATGACGGCTGCAACCAAAAAACAGCCGGGTGTTGTAGTGGGTCCCAGCTACTTGGGAGGCTGAGGCAAGACAATCGCTTGAGCCCAGGAGTTGGAGGTTGCCGTGAGCTGTGATGCCACAGCACTCTACCCAGGGCGACAGCTTGAGGCTCTTATCTCAAAAAAAAAAAAAAAAGACATCAATAATGGTGACAAGAACATGGAGGCCGGGCATGGTGGCTCATGCCTGTAATCCTAGCACTCTGGGAGGCTGAGGTGGGTGGATTGCTTGAGCTCACAAGTTCAAGACCAGCCTAAGCAAAAGTAAGACCCTGTCGGGTGGCACCTGTGGCTCAAAGGAGTAGGGTGCCAGCCCTATATGCTGGAGGTGGCGGGTTCAAACCCAGCCCCGGCCAAAAACTGCAAAAAACAAGTGAGACCCTGTCTCTACTAAAAACAGAAAAACTGAGGCAACAGGATCGCTTGAGCCTGAGTTGGCAGTTGCTGTGAGCTATGATGCTGTGGCACTATAACCAGGACGACTGCCTCAAAAAAATAAAAACAAAGTCCATGTGGGTGCCAGGCCTATTCCAAAGACTGTGTCATATTAACTTACTAAGTTCTGACCACCCGCTGATGGCAGTTCCATCATCATCTTCCAAAGGGGGAAACTGAGGCACAGAGAGGTGATGGATTGTACAAAGCAGTCTGGTTTCAGAATCCCAGTTCATAGACCACCCAGTTACACTGCCTGCTGACCTCTTTTATAGACCCCAAGGGCTCTCTGTCTGGGGCCAGAAGGTGAGGCCTGGCTCCCCAGAAATTTTGGGTTTCTTCATCAAGGAACCTCAGTCTAACAGATTCCCCTCACCAAAGTGCCAGGCTTAGGAGTTGAGGGCAGTGAGCCAGCCGGACATACTCTGAACCCTGGACTGCCTAGGTTGGAATTCACATCTGTCACCTCAGTTGATAAAGTGGAGCTTAAGAAAGTATCTGGGCTGGGCCTAGTGGTGCATGCCTATAATCCTAGCACTCTGAGAGGTTGAGGTGGGAAGATCACTTGAGGCCAGGAGTTTGAGACCAGCCTGAGCAAGAGTGAGACCCTGTCTCTACTAAAACTAGAAAAAATAACCACGCATGGTGGCACTGTCCTGTGTGATCCCAGCTACTTGGGAGTCTGGAGGCAGGAGAATCGCTTGAGCCCAGGAGTTTGAGGTTGCAGTGAGCTATGCTATGATGATGCAAGTGCACTCTAGCCCAGGCAACAGAGACAGACTGTCTCAAAAAAAAAAAAAAAAAAAGAAGAACAGAAAGTACCTTATAACATGGTTGTGCAATTGAGGTATGATGCAGATATCAGGAAACATTTACTAAGCCCTGACTATGTGTGGTACTATGCAAATACTTCTACCTGGAGGATCGGGCCTGCATAAATGTGCAATAATGTTTATCGTTATTTGAGCAAGAAAAAGTCACTTGCTCTAGAGAGTGTGAAGGGGAATCTGGTAGGAGAGGAGGCTGCAGAGATGGTTGAGGGTAGAACAAGAGTAAGCAGTAGGGAGCCATGGAATATATTCAAGTGAGGGAGGAACCCAGATCAAATCTCTGTATTGGACCTCTGGTTTAGTGGTAGCTCAGATACCCAGTGGAGGGGAATTTAGACAAGCTCAGACTCTCCACATATGGGGGCTGGATGCAGGATTTGATCCATCAACAGTTGCTAACATCTGAGGGCCTCATCTTTGTTCACTTGCATACCTTCTACTGGCCTAACTAAAGACAAATTGGGAAAGGGAGTGAGGTGCTTTCTTGGCTGGGGTTCCCTGAACATAGACTTGAGACAAGGATATGAGGACTAGTTGATCATTCAGGGGGTGATCCCAGGAAGCACCAGGAAGGGAGAGGGGAAATGAGAGAGGCGAGGCAAGGCAGCTCAGTCTCATTGGGGACCATGGGAGACTGTAGCATAGACACCTGAAACTTGGGAGCTGAAAGAGCTGCAGTCAGTATTTATCCACCAACTCCCATCAACCATTGTTTGAAGGCTGCCTCAACCATGCCCCTAAGTGCACAGGCAGTGCCCAGCCCTGCAGCCAGAGAGTAGCCTGAGATATTCAGTCAGCAGCCTTCAGTGTGAGGAGGCGTCTCTGTCCCTTTTGCGTTGCTGTAAAGAAAACCTGTGGCTGGGTATTTTACAAAGGAAGATGTTTGTTCAGTTCATGGTTCTGCAGGCTGTCCAAGAAGCATGGTGCCAGCATCTGCTTCTGATGAGGGCCTCAGAAAGTCTCCATTCATGACAGAAGATGAAAGGGGAGTGGGAGTGTCATGTGGTGAGACAGGGAGTAAGAGAGAAAGGAGGGGGTGCCAACACTTTTAAATCTCATATGAACTACTAGATTAAGAAATCAGTCATCACTCCAGAGAGGGTACTAAGATATTCATGAGAGAGCCATCCCTATGATGCAAACGCCTCCCTCTTGGCTGGCCCCAACTCCAACACTGGAGATCAAATTGCAACATGATATTTGGAGGGGACAAATGTCTAAACTATATCAGGAGGTAAGGCTTGCAGGCAGCACCAAGGGAGTCTGTTACAATGACCCCCCCTCCCCTTCTTTCCCAGGTAAAACTGGCCTCTTGGTCCAAGGAAAAACCTGGTGGCTGGTATAGCACATTCCGGCGAGGGAAGAAGGTGAGTCACCAGAGGCCCAGGTGAGGGCAGTATGACAATTGGAGGAAACCAGCTAGAGGAGTTAGGGGGAGTGATTCTGAGGTGCAAATGAACAGGACAGACTCTCCTCTGCCTTTGTGGCTATCTTTGGCTGGAGGTGGGGCGATGAAAGCCTAAGATGTGTATGTGCCATATACCATCAACCTTGGCACCATCATTCTGTGCCATACACAGGTTGGGGAAGCACAGGGCATAGTGAAAAACTCAGAGACAGTGCTGAAAGGACCCGAAGGTTTCCTGGTAGAGGTCACAGTTCAGTTGAACCCTAAAGAATGCATTGGTTTAGCAAGCTAGGGAGAATAAGGACAAGTGTTATGGGCAGATGGAACACCATATGCAAAGGCTCAGAATCCAGAGAGAGTCTATAGAATTTGAAGGCACTTGATTTCCTCTAGAGTGTGAAAGGAAATCTGGAAGGAGTGAGGCTGGGGAGATGGATGAGAGAGTAGGCCAAGAGTAGGCAGTAGGGAGCCATGGAATGTATATAAGTGAGGGAGGAACACAGATCAAATCTCTGTGTTAGAAAATTGGCTCTGGGGGTGGTGTTGGGTGTGAACTAGCTGGGAGACCCAGAAGGAGACTGGTGTATTGGTCCAGGAGAATGAGGCGGCATCTGGGCTGGAGCTGATGCTAAAGGGGTGGAGAAGGCAGAGTTTAGAACAGTATCTAAGAGTGGAAGTCAATAGGAGATCCTAATTTATTAGAGGGAAGGAAGGAGATGAGGATGCTGCCCAAGTTGCTGGCTTGAAGGTTTTATATCTGGTGAGAGAGACTCTTCTCTGAGACCTGTGAATGAGAGGAAGAGCATGTTCAAAGATGGGGGTAGGTATTTGGTTCAGTTTGGAATTTGTCTATGTAAAATATATGTAAAATATATTTCTATGTAAAATATATGTACATGCTAAGTACCCTGTTTCCCCAAAAATAAGACGTCCCCTGAAAATAAGACCTAGTGCATCTTTGGGAGCACACCTTAAAATAAGACACTGTCTAATTTTTGGGGAAACAGGGTACTAGGAACATAGCAGGACATAAAGCATAGTTCTGGAAGCATAGTTCATGAAGTGGGAGAGGCAGACAACAACCAAGGAAACAAAGCTATATTATAATCTGAAGGCACATTTTGGTTTGGGTTTCTCCAAAGCAGACCCTAAGACAAGAATTCATGGCAAGTAGTTTATCAGGGAGCTGCTTCTAGCAAACATCAGTTGGAGAATATGGAAATGATACAGAGAAGAGAAGGAAGCCAAAAATGATGTTACCAGGCTAGTTATCTCAGCTCAGTTCTATTTTCACAATACATCTTATTTAACCCAGTATGTCAAAAATGTTATCATATTGGGCGGTGCCTTTGGCTCGGTGAGTAGGGTGCCAGCCCCATATACTGAGGGTAGTGGGTTCGAACCTGGCCCTAGCCAAACTGCAACAAAAAGATAGCCTGGTGTTCTGGCTTATTGTACCCTCAATGAATCCCCAACAATAAAAAAAACAAACAAAACCAAACACACACACAAAAAAAAAAGAAAAAAAAAAGATAGCCTGGTGTTGTGGTGGGTGCCTGTAGTCCCAGCTACTCGGGAAGCTGAGGCAAGAGAATCACCTAAGCCCAAGAGCTGGAGGTTGCTGTGAACTGTGATGCAATGGCACTCTACCGAGGACAAAAAAGTGAGACTCTGTCTCTAAAAAAAAAAAAAAAAAAATTCCATGGCATAAAATGCATCCCATTGTTGTGTAACCGTTGCCACCATCCAACTCCAGAACAGTTTCATCTTCCCAGACTGAAACTATAAACCCATTAGACTCTTGTCCCTCTCCCTGGGCCCCTGACAAACATCCCTGTACTTTCTGTCTCTGTGACTCTGAGGCGCCTCCTATCAATGGAATCACACCTTATTTGTCCTTTTGTGACTGGCTTATTCTAGTTAGCATATGTCCTCCAGGTTCATCTGTGTTGTCCCATGTGTCAGAATTCCATACTTTAAATGGTAAATTTAAAAAAAAAATTTTTTTTTGTTTTTCCTTTTTCTCACTTCAATAGATTTAGGGGATACAAATGTTTTTGTTCCATGGATAAATTGCATAGTGCCGCAGTCAGGGCTCTCAGTGCACTGCACCCCTCACCAGAATAGTGTACAAAAAACCAAAAACAAACAAAAAAAATTATATCAATATAAAGAATGAAGATATTTTATTTATTTTTTCACATTAGTTTTTCAAAATCAGGCACATATTTCACATTTATAGCACATCACAATTTGGATGTTCAATTTTATTGGGAATACTTGACTTACATTTAGTTTTATAAAACCATCAGATAACAGTTAAAACAGCAGATTCACAGACCTAAGTTGTTGCAGACATAAGCTTTCTGATAACAGGATTGAGGCTTAGTTATTAGTTATGAATTTTTTAAGTAAAAAAATAAATAGGCCGGGTACGGTGGCTCACACCTGTAATCCTAACACTTTGGGAGGCCGAGGTGGGTAGATTGCTTGAGCTCACAAGTTCAGGACCAGCCTGAGCAAAAGCAAGACCCTGTCTCTACTAAAAGTAGAAAAACTGAGGCAAGAGGATTGCTTGAGCCCGTGTTGGCAGTTGCTGTGAGCTATGATCCCATGGCACTCTACCCAGGGTGACAGCTTGAGACTGTCTCAAAACAATAAAAATTAAAAAAAAAGTAAAAAATAATCCTTCTGTGGAATTGGCCATATTTTAAATGCACAAAAACCATAAGGCTCTTGGACAGAGCAGATGTAGTCGGCTTTGTAGAGTAGAAGTAGAGTTGTGAGTGCTGGGTGGAACTGAGCATGTTAAAATCTGGGATTTGGTGGATGAAGCGATTAAAATATGGAAGGTCAAATGGAACCAGCCAGGTGATGATTTTTAGAATTCTGCCTTGTGGGCGGTGCCTGTGGCTCAGTGGGTAGGGTGCCGGCCCCATATACCGAGGGTGGCAGGTTCAAACCCAGCCCAGCCAAATTGCAACAAAAAATAGCCAGGTGTTGTGGCAGGCACCTGTAGTCCCAGCTACTCAGGAGGCTGAGGCAAGAGAATCACCTAAGCCCAGGAGTTGGAGGTTGCTGTAAGCTGAGACCCCAAGGCACTCTACCAGGGCAATAAAGTGAGACTGTCCCTACAAAAAAAAAAAAAAAAAGAATTCTGCCTTGGATCTTTAGGTGGTTGGTGGGACCTCCTCAGAGATAGGGACATGGGAGAGGTGGTAGGTCTGCCAGAGGATGGAGATTCTGGGAGGTGGGTTCTGCAGACAGAACAGGAGCTCACAGAGCACTCTTACCCATGATCTGCCCCACACTCAGTTCTCCTACGTGGATGCCGACGGGTCCCCAGTGAAAGTGGTGCAGCTGAACTTCCTGAAATTGCTAAGCGCCATGGCTCGCCAGCGCTTCACTTACTCCTGCCAGAACTCAGCTGCCTGGCTGGACGAAGCTGCAGGTGACCACAGCCGCTCCCTCCGCTTCCTTGGTACCAACGGGGAGGAGCTGTCCTTCAACCAGACAGCAGCGGCCACCATCAGTGTTCCTCACGATGGCTGCCGGGTAAGGGGACAGACCAAGGGCTGGCCAGAGTGGGGAGGGGAGGCAAGGCCTTAACCGGCTCCCTCTACAACTCACTATCCCCATCTTCTCCATGGTCAGCTCCGGAAGGGACAGGCAAAGACCCTCTTGGAATTCAGCTCTGCTCGAGTGGGCTTTTTGCCCCTGTGGGATGTGGCGGCCTCTGACTTTGGCCAGACGAACCAGAAGTTTGGGTTTGAACTGGGCCCCATCTGCTTTAGCAGCTGAGAGTCTTTGGGGTGGGAGGACAGTAAAGAAGCCCCCAGAAGGGGCACATTTGGTGCTGAGGCTTTGAAGCCACCATATTTATCATTTCCTATGACTCTGAAGCCAGGATGTGACTCTGCTCATCAAGGTCAAACAGTGTTTCTTCTTCCTTCCAGGGGGCTGGGGGCTCAGCTCCATTGGTCAAAGGGTGCAGCCTCCTCCCACCCCACTCCAAGTGGCATACTATAGTCTGGCTCTTTCCCCCTCTATCCACCCCTTCAATGGTCACTCCTTACCCCTGGACACCCATGCAGTAGCTGATGAATAACCCTCTCCCAATATTTGCCTCCCTATTCTTCAGTCAGTGCCCCCCACACCCATTGGTGTTGCCCTTTCCCAGAGTTAAGCACTGGATGTCTGCTGGCCCCAGGCTGGGACCCCTTTACTCCTTGCTACTCCCAGGTGGGTTAACAGTGAAGGGAGTAATGTCAGATGACAGAGGGAAACAGGACTTCCCTTGACGGAGCTATGTGTTCCTTCCACTGCCTCAGCCCAGCTCTGTGTATTCCTCTCCCCTGCCCCCCTATTTCTCCAAGCTCATCTTGCCATGCCAGGTGGTTTGGGGACCAAGGTGGTGGGGATAAATCAGGATCCTAATGGTGCTGCCTGCTCTATTTATACCTGGGTCTGTATTAAAAGGGAAAAATCCTCTCTGTTGTATATTTAATCCACTTCCTCCTTGGGGAAGGCTGGGATATGATGAGAGAGATTCCAGCACAACCATTCCCACCCCTAGGCCATAGCACAAAATTGGCATCTCAAGTTTGAGAATAAACTGGTGAACTGTGTAGGTCTCTGTCTTTCATCTGATGCTGGTCATATCTGTCTTAGGAACTGGCTCTTGTGTCATCTGAGGCACCTATTGCTAAGACCATGAGGGCAGACGATATCTTTTTTCTATCCCCAGCATCTACAAACAGTGCCTGGAATTCAAGAAAATTGAATGAATGAGTGAGTGAATGAACGAATGAACTAATCAATCAACCTGTGAGCAGCAACACTCTTCATAGGGTTGAGACCCTAAGCAACATTGAATGAATGAGGAAACCCAGGACAAGTACACAGCTGGCCTTAGAGGGCTCTGTGATGGGAATAATAGGGCAAGCAAACCCTGGGTTTTTGGAAGGAAACTCACCCCAACTGGCAACCTCTACCCACCCAATCCCACCTGACCTAACTCACCTCACACCAGTCCTCCATCACTCTCAACTAAACTCAACCCAATGATGTTCATTAGCTGACGGATGGATAAGGAAAATGTGTTAGGCTCGGCGCCTGTAGCTCAAGTGGCTAAGGGACCAGCCATATACACCAGAGCTGGTGGGTTCGAATCCAGCCCGGGCCTGCAAAAAAAAAAAAAATGACAACTCCAACCAAAAATAGCTGGGTGTTGTGGCAGGCGCCTGTAGTCTCAGCTACTCGGGAGGCTGAGGCAAGAGAATTGCTTGAGCCCAGGAGTTGGAGGTTGCTGCGAGCTGAGACACTACAGCACTCTACCCAGGTGACAGCTTGAGGCTCTGTCTAAAAGAAAAGAAAAAAAATGTGGCCTTCAGTGGAAGAGCATTTGACAACAAACAGGAAAGAAGCACTCATCATGAACCTGCAAACCATCATGCCCAGTGAAAGATGCCAGACACAGAGGGCCACAGAGTGTATGATTCCACTTATATAAAATATCCAGAATAGAACAAACAGAATCCAGCAACACATCAAACAAATTATACACCATGACCAAGTGGATTTTATCCCAGGGTCTCAAGGCTGGTTCAATATATGTAAATCTATAAATATAATTCAGCACATAAACAAATTAAGAAACAAAGACCATATGATTCTCTCAATTGATGCAGAAAAAGCTTTTTTTTTTTTTTTGTAGAGACAGAGTCTCACTTTATGGCCCTCGGTAGAGTGCTATGGCCTCACACAGCTCACAGCAACCTCCAACTCCTGGGCTTAAGCGATTCTCTTGCCTCAGCCTCCCGAGTAGCTGGGACTACAGGACAGAAAAAGCTTTTAATAATATCCAGCATCCTTCATGATCAGAACACTTAAGAAAATTGGTATAGAAGGGACATTTCTTAAACTTATAGAGGCCATCTACAGCAAACCTATAGCCAATATTGTATTGAATGGAGTTAAATTGAAATCATTTCCACTCAGATCTAGAATCAGGCAAGGTTGCCCATTGTCTCCACTGCTCTTTACATTGTGATGGAAGTCTTAGCCATTGCAATTAGGGAAGAAAAGGCAATCAAGGGTATCCATATAGGGTCAGAGGAGATCAAACTTTCGCTCTTCACAGATGACATGATTGTATATCTGGAAAATACCAGGGATTCTACTACAAAACTCTTAGAAGTGATCAAGGAATACAGCAGTGTCTCAGATTACAAAATCAACATTCATAAATCGGTAGCCTTTATATATACTAACAATAGTCAAGCTGAAAAAACAGTTAAGGACTCTATTCTGTTCACAGTAGTGCCAAAGAAGATGAAATATTTGGGAGTTTATCTAACAAAGGATGCGAAAGATCTATAAAGAGAACTATGAAACTCTAAGAAAAGAAATAGCTGAAAATGTTAACAAATGGAAAAACATACCATGCTCATGGCTGGGAAGAATCAACATTGTTAAAATGTCCGTACTATCCAAAGCAATATACAATTTTAATGCAATCCCTATTAAAGCTCCACTGTCATACTTGAAAGATCTTGAAAAAATAATACTTCGTTTTATATGGAATCAGAAAAAGCCTTGAATAGCTAAGACATTACTCAGAAATAAAAACAAAGCAGGAGGAATCACGCTATCAGACCTCAGACTATACTATAAATCAGTAGTGATCAAAACAGCATGGTACTGGCACAAAAACAGAGAAGTAGATGTCTGGAACAGAATAGAGAACCAAAAGATGAACCCAGCTACTTATCGTCATTTGATCTTTGACAAGCCAATTAAAAACATTCAGTGGGAGAAAAGACTCCCTATTTAACAAATGGTGCTGGGTGAACTGGCTGGCAACCTGTAGAAGACTGAAACTGGACCCACACCTTTCACCATTAACTAAGATAGACTGTCACTGGATTAAAGATTTAAACTTGAGACATGAAACTATAAAAATACTAGAAGAAAGTGCAGGGAAAACTCCTGAAGAAATCGGTCTGGGCGAATATTTTATGAGGAGGACCCCCTGGGCAATTGTAGCAGCTTCAAAAATACACTACTGGGACCTGATCAAACTAAAAAGCTTCTGCACAGCCAAGAACACAGTAAGTAAAGCAAGCAGACAGCTCTCAGAATGGGAGAAGATATTTGCAGGTTATGTCTCCAACAAAGGTTTAATAACCAGAATCCACAGAGAACTCAAATGTATTAGCAAGAAAAGAACAAGTGATCCCATCGCAGGCTGGGCAAGGGACTTGAAGAGAAACTTCTCTGAAGAAGACAGACGCACGGCCTACAGACATATGAAAAAATGCT
The DNA here is from genome assembly GCF_027406575.1 of Nycticebus coucang. Classification (NCBI taxonomy): domain Eukaryota; kingdom Metazoa; phylum Chordata; class Mammalia; order Primates; family Lorisidae; genus Nycticebus; species Nycticebus coucang. The sequence continues at coordinate 63,826,041 of NC_069782.1, read as the reverse complement.
CATCATCCTTAATCATCAGAGAAATCAAATCAAAACTACTTTGAGATATCATCTAACTCCAGTAAGATTAGCCCATATCACAAAATCCCAAGACCAGAGATGCTGGCATGGATGTGGAGAAAAGGGAACACTTCTACACTGCTGATGGGAATGCAAATTAATACATTCCTTTTGGAAAGATGTTTGGAGAACACTTAGAGATCTAAAAATAGACCTGCCATTCAATCCTATAATTCCTTTACTAGGTATATACCCAGAAGACCAAAAATCACATTATAACAAAGATATTTGTACCAGAATGTTTATTACATCCCAATTCATAATTGCTGTCATGGAAAAAGCCCAAGTGCCCATCGATCCACGAATGGATTAATAAATTGTGGTACATGTACACCATGGAATATTATGCAGCCTTAAAGAAAGATGGAGACTTTACCTCTTTCATGTTTACATGGATGGAGGAAAGAATGGAAGAAAAAGTATCCATTGTACTCAGTCCTACTATGAAACTAATTTATGGCTTTCTTATGAAAGCTACAACCCAGTTATAACCTAAGAATATGGGGAAAGGGGAGAGGGGAGGATGGGCGGAGGGAGGGTGATTGGTGGGATCACACCTATGGTGCATCTTGGGTACATGTGAAACTTAGTAAATGTAGAATATAAATGTCTTAACACAATAACTAAGAAAATGCCAGGAAAGCTATGTTAACCAGTGTGATGAAAATATGTCAAATGGTCTATAAAACCAGTGTATGGTGCCCCACGATTGCATTAATGTACACAGCTATGATTTAATAATAAAAAAATAAATTAAAAAAAATCCAAAATAGGCAAATCCTTAGAGACAGAAAGCAAACTGGGAGCTTCCTACAGCTGGGAAGTTGAAAAGATATGAAGAATGACTGCTGATGGATATGAGACTTCTTTGGGGGATGATGAAAATATTCTAAGGTTGATTGTGATAATGGTTATGTAAGTGTATGAATTTACTAAAACTATTTAATTACACACTTTTAAATGGATGAATTATAGGGTATGTGAAATAAATCTGTTAAAAGACAACCGACTTGGCACCTGTAGCACAGTGGTTATGGCGCCAGCCACATACACCAAAGTTGGCATGTTCGAACCCGGCTGGGGCCAGCTAACCAACAATGACAACTGCAACAAAAAATAGCCAGGTGCTGTGGCAGGCAGGTCCCAGGTACTTGGGAAGCTGAGAATCACTTGAGCCCATGAGTTTGAGGTTGCTGTGAGCTGTGATGCCACAGTACTCTATGAAGGGCAACATAGCGAGACTCTGTCTCAAAATTAAAAAAAAAAAATATATAAACATTTCTTTATAAAAAAAAGACAAAGAAACTCGATCCAACATCTAACCTCCAGTTCAAATCACCCCATACCAAACTTTCATTTTAACTGAAATGAAAGTTAAAACTTGACTCATCAAAGTGCCAATCCTCACCTCCTATTCACAGCAACGCAAATATACTCCTACTCTGTCCATCCTAGTTCTCAAATCAACCCTAATGTAATTCAACCCAATAGCCAATTCGTTAAATTAATGTCAGTTGAACTTGAATTTTTTTGTTGCAGTTTGGCTGGGGCTGGGTTTGAACCCGCCACCCTCAGTATATGGGGCCAGCGCCCTGCCCACTGAGCCACAGCGTCGCCCCCAATAGCCAATTCGACTCAGCACACCCACACCACAACCTCCAACTCAACTGATGCCCGCATTAATCAACAACCACAAACTCATGCAACACACCACAAACCACCAATCTCCAATTCATTTTCAATTTACCTCACTCACTTCCTAATCTCCAACCTTTAACTCACCCCAGTCCTCAATTCCTAAATCAATTCTCTCCAACCTCTCCAACTTACCCCGACTTCCCACCCAGACTTTTTGCTGCTAGTCATCTCTCCTCAAACTATAATTATATCCCATGCCAACTTATTTGCTTTTATATAAAATCTGACTCTGTTTTCTGACCTAGAGTGTTGTGCCAAACCCCTGGGGTCAAGCAACACTCCTGCCTCAGCCTCCTTAGTAGCAGGGACTATAAGCTGTGCCACCACACTGGCTAATTTTTCTATTTTTTGTAGACTTGGGGGTCTCACTCTTACACAGTCTGGTCTTGAACTCCTCCTAACCTCAAGTAATCCTCCCACCTCAGCTCCCCAGCATGCTAAGATTACAGGCATGAGCCACCACACCTGGCCCCCATGTCAATTTTTGATCCATGAGCTCAGCCCAGCCAGAGATTCCAAGATTAATAAGTTGACATGGATAGCTGGCTGACTATTTAAAATTTTTTCTTCTAGGAGCCTGGATTAATAAACAGACCCATGACCTCCAGTGAATCCCACTATACTATAGTTGGATACCCAAAAGAATTGGAAACCACTAATCTGCTTCTGTCTCTAAGGATTTGCCTATTCTGGATATTTTATATAATTGGAATCACATACTCTGTGGCCCTTTGTGTCTGGCATCTTTCACTCGGCATGGTGGTTTGCAGGTTCATGCTCTAGCACGCATGAGTGCTTCTTTCCTGTTTGTTGTCAAATGCTCTTCCACTGAAGGCCACATTTTCCTTATCCATCTGTCAGCTAATGGACATCATTGGGTTGAGGTTAGTTGAGAGTGATGGAGGACTGGTGTGAGGTGAGTTAGGTCAGGTGGGATTGGGTGGGTAGAGGTTGCCAGTTGGGGTGAGTTTCCTTCCAAAAACCCAGGGTTTGCTTGCCCTATTATTCCCGTCACAGAGCCCTCTAAGACCATCTGTATACTTTTCCTGGGTTTCCTCATTCATTCAATGTTGCTAAGGGTCTCGACCCTATGAAGAATGTTGGTGCTCATAGGTTAATTGATTAGTTCATTCGTTCATTCATTTATTCATTCATTCAATTTTCTTGAATTCCAGGCACTGTTTCTAGATGCTGGGGATAAAAGAAAGATGGGGCCTGCCCTCAGGTTCTTACTACCAAGAGAAGCATATAATACCTGAGTAAATAGCTCTATAATGTGATTTCAAGTAATAGTACTTATTGTAAGAGAAAATTAAGCGAATTGCATGGATAGAGAATGATGGGGTTGGGAGTGATTTATGGGTGTCACCTTCATTGAGCAAGTGACATTTGTACAGAAACCTGAAGGATGTGAAGGATAAGCCATATGGTGTCTTGAGGAAATATTCTACATACAGTGAACAACCCAGATACCCTATAACATCAACAAGAGCTCTTGATGGACTGGTGTTTCTGTGGGTCAACTCTTGTCTAGATTTGTTGCTTTTTTTGTTTTCTTGACCTTATGTTCCCTTCTGTCAACCTAGGTCTGCTTTCCTTTTAGTTCCTCCTCCAAACATTCTTAACTCAAGAATGCATGTGGTAATGCAAATGCCAACTGTTATTTTCCTCTTTCTGGACACATATCTTTTTTTTTTTTTGAGACAGAGTCTCATTATGTTGTCCTCAGTAGAGTGCTATGGTGTCACAGCTCACAACAACTTCAAACTCTTAGGCTTAAGTGATTCTCTTGCCTCAGCTTCCCAAGTAGCTGAGACTACAGGCGCCTGCCTCAATGCCTGGCGATTTTTTTGTACAGTTTGGCTGGGGCCGGGTTTGAACCTGCCACCCTCAGTATATGGGGCCGGCACCCTATCCACTGAGCCACAGGCACCGCCCAACACTATTTTTTTTTTGTTGTTGTTGTTGTTGAGACAGAGGCTCACTATGTGGCCCTTGGTAGAGTGCCATGGTGTCACAGCTCACAGCAACCTCAAACTCTTGGGCATAAGCAATTCTCTTGCCTTAGCCTCCCAAGTAGCAGGGAGTACAGGTGCCTGCCAAAACACCCGGCTATTTTTTGTTGCAGTTGTCATTGTTGTTTAGCTGGCCTGGGCCAGGTTCAAACCCACCACCATTGGTGTATGTGGCTGGCACCCTAACCACTGTGCTATGGGTGCTGAGCCTCAACTAACAGTATTAATGATAATCATATATAAAGTACCATCCTATGAGTGACTAAAAAAAATAATCATTATCACCATATTGAATGTCTACATGCCAGACACTGTTCGTCAAATGTTGAACCTGGGTTATTTATTCCTCATAACAACCTTTGAGGGAGGTTCTGCTATTATCCCCACTCTGCAGATAAGAAAACTAAGGAACAGAGAGGTGTGGAGTAACTTTCCCAAGAGTCTAGAACTAGAAATGGAAAGTGACGAAGCACATTAAAAAATTTTGCTAAACAAAAGCCATTCTCTTCCTTAGAGGAATTTTTGCCCTTGACATTTGTTTAAAAATTACATCCCAGGGCTCAGCACTTCACGTTTTCTCTTTCTTAATGATCACAGCCCACTTGAACATCTCCCATTTCCATTCCTATTTTCTTTCTTTCTCTCTCTCCTTCCTTCCTTCCTCTTCTTCTTTCTTTCTTTTCTTTCTTCTGACAGGGTCTTATTCGGTTGACTGGGCTAGAGTGCAGTGGCATCTTCAAAGCTCACTGCATCCTCAAACTCTTGGGCTCAAGCACTATCTTCTGTCTCAGCCTCCCAAGTAGCTGGGGCCATCATGGTTGGCTCCTTTTTCTATATTTTTGTAGAGATGAGGTCTTGCTGTTGCTCAGGCTGGTCTCAAACCCCTGACTTTAAGTGATCCTCCTGCCTCAGCTTCCCAAAGTACTAGGATTACAGGTGTGAGCCATGGCACTCAAGCTTCCGTTTCCATTTTGCAAATAAAGCAGGAAGAAAACTAAGACTTTTTTTTCTTTTCTTTTTTTTTTTGTGTGTGACAGTCTCACTTTGTTGTCCTAGGTAGAGTGCTATGGCATCACAGCTCACAGCAACCTCAAAATCTTGAGCTTAAGTAATTCTCTTGCCTCAGCCTCCCAAGTAGCTGAGACTACAGCACCAGCCACAACACCTGGCTTTAAAACTGAGGCTTAGCGATGGGAAGTGGCTGCCCACATAGCCCTGGGTTTGAAAGTAGGTCAGCCTGCCTTGCTTTTGCAACTCTAATCTCATCCTGGGGTAGGCATTTTGGAGGGGAGGGACAATATAATGTAGAGTTTAACGAGGACTCTTTAATTAGCCCAAAGCTCATTAATGAATGAGAAACTCTACCCTGTAAATTAAAGGTTAATTGACAAAGGTGTAAGAAGGGAATTCTGGGCCTGCTAAGCAGCTCGTGTTTATTCAGCATCATCCTTGGCACCCAGGTGGCTGCTGGGAAAACCCCCAGCTGATTTGCATATTCAGCTGCCATAATTAATCTCACTGCTTTGTGCTTCCCAGGCAATTACTAACACCCAGTGTTCTGAGCTGGGGAGGGGTGGGGCAGCTAATGTGGGGGCTGCCTGTGGCTTTATACAGAGATTATTGTAGTGGGTGGGTCTGGGAGGGGATTTTACACGTACACACTTAAAACATGGAGAGTGAGTGTGAGTGAGATACACACAAAATACCCAAGGCAAGAGCCCACGGAGTCAGACCTTCATCTTATAGCACTGTTACAGCTGCATTTTACAGGCCCACATTATACAAACCCCTACACCCTCAGCCAGATTTAGACACACTGGCTGAATAGCAGGTCACACACGTATTCATATACACCCACTTGTGCCTGAATGCACACCCACAATCTCCTTCACACACACACACAATTGTGTTTACAAGCCCACTACAGAGATAGAGCCATACCTGGAAGAAAGAGAGACAGAGCACTCTGTCGTCACACATAGAACTACTGCACCCTTGGTCCAGCCTATGCTAGGCATGCAGACATGCAGAGGGACACACAGCTCCCCAACAACCCCACACATGCCACCAGAACATCAAGGTACATATACAAAGCCCAGGTAAGCTCATTCACGGCCATTTATTTGCTCAACCGATTATTGAGTACCCACTGTATATCAGGCACTGCTGTAGGCTTTGGGGATACAGCTGTGAAGAAAACAAAGATCCCTGCCATGGTGACGTTAACACTGTAATGTGATTGACAAGCAGTTGCTAAATATGATATGTACATAATGTATCAGGTGGTGCTATAAAAAATAAGGCAGAGGCAGGAGGTGGGAAGGGATATTCTTTGAGACAGGGTGGTCAGGGAAGGGTTCCTCAAGGAGACATCCTTGAAGGAAAGGCTCATACAGACAAGGGAGTCATGTAAATGTCTCACGTAGCCATGCCTGGAGGTGCTGACAAAAACATTTGCAGGCAGGCACTTGCCATGAGGATCCACCTTCAGCATTTTACGTGTATTCTCTTTCTTAATGATCACCCTAACCCACATCAGGGTGAGCCTGACCCTAAAGGTAACCAGAGAGGTCCTAGGGAGGCAGAGGAAGCTGAGCAGATGGACCCCAAGAGGCTGGTCTTCCTCCCTTCACCCTGGTTCTTCTCTCTCTTTTTTTTTTGAGACAGAGCCTCAAGCTATTGCCCTGGGTAGAGTGCTATGACATCATAGCTCACAGCAACCTCAAACTCCTGGGCTCAAGCAAGTCTCCTGTCTCTGCCTCCCAAGTAGCTGGGACTACAGGCGCCCACCACAACACCCGGCTATTTTTTGGTTCTAGCCGTCATTGTTGTTTGGCGGGCCGGGCTGGATTCGAACCCGCCAGCTCAGGTGTATGTGGCTGGAGCCTTAGCCGCTTGAGCCACAGGTGCCGAGCCTGGTTCTTCTCTTTTATGCAACCCATCTCCCCTTGGCATAGTTTACATTTTATTTTTAATTGTGGCAAAAAACGCATAATAAGATTTAGCATCTTAACCATTTTTAAGAGTGAAACTTTGCATGAAATACTAACTCACCATCTCCGGCCCCTAGCCCCTGGCACCCACTACTCTGCTTTCTTTCTCTATGAATCTGATGATTCTAGGGACCTTCTCTAAGCAGAATCACATAGGATTTGTCATTCTCAGTCTGGTGTATTTCCCTGAGTGTAATGTCCTCACGCCTTATTCATGTTGTAGCAGGTGTAAGAATTTCCTTTTTCCCTTTTTCTTTTTTCCTTTCTTCCTTCCTTCTTTTTATTTTATTTTTTATTTTTTTGAGAAGCAGGAAAGAGACTTTGCCAACAAAGGACAAAAATGGCAGACTGTCTATCTCAAAATTTTACCCCATCAGATGCGTAATGTGATGGGAGGCATACACAGAGGCATATAAAAGTCCAAATCACACTTATGAACTACAAAAGGATCAGAATTTCTTTCCTTTTGAAGGCTAAATAGTATTTCATTATTTGAATACGCCGTATTTTGTTCATCCATTCCTCTGTGGATAAACATTTGGGTTGCTGCCAAGAGTGGCCAAGAGTGGTGATTGTGAATAATGCTGCTAGCACATGGACATACAAATATCTCTTCAAGTTCCTGCTTTCAATTCTTTTGGCTATATATTCAGAAGTGAGATTGCTGGATTAGGGACTGGGTATATTTCTTTCTCTCTCTTTTTTTTTTTAGATAGGGTCTCACTCTGTTACTAGAGTGCAGTGACATCATCATGGCTCCCTGCAACCTCAGACTCCCAAAGTGGTAGGATTACAGGTTTGAGCCACCTCGCCTGGTAGGGCACATTTCTTTTTAAAAATTTGTTTTCATTGAGATAAACATTATATATAACAAGATTCACCAATCCTAAGAAAGACATAACATAACAACTGTCTACACTTACGTATCTATGACTCAAACAAAATATAGACACTTTCCAGCACCCTGGAAAGTCCTCTGTGACCCTTACCAGCCAGGACAAAACCTTCTCAGATACATTCATATTCTTACAAAACTGATGAATAAAATCTGGAAAGTGCATGTAGGCAGTACTGCATAATCATTGGAGACAAATCAGCTGGTTCAAGTCCCAGCTTCCTCCCCAGTCTCTGCAGATGTAAAGTGGGGCAGAAAATAACACCTACGGCTCAGCACTCGTAGCTCAGTGGTTAGGGCACCAGCCACATACACAAGGGCTGGCGTGTTCTAACCCAGCCCTGGCCTGCTAAACAATAACAACAACAACAACAACAAAATGGCCGGATGTTCTGGTGGATGCCTATAGTCCCAGCTACTTGGGAGGCTGAGGCAAGAGGATCGCTTAAGCCGAAGAATTTGAAGTTGCTGTGAGCTGTGACACCATGGCACTGTACTGAGGGTGACATAGTGAGATTCAAAAAAAAAGGGGGGGGCGTTGCCTGTGACTCAGTGAGTAGGGTGCCGGCCCCATATACCGAGGGTGGCATGTTTAAACCTGGCCCCCGCCAAACTACAACAACAACAAAAAATAGCTAGGTGTTGTGGCGGGCACCTGTAATCCCAGCTACTTGGGAGGCTGAGGCAAGAGAATTGCCTAAGCCTAAGAGCTGGAGGTTGCTGAGAGCTGTGCTGCCATGGCACTCTACCGAGGTCAACAAAGTGAGACTCTGTCTCCAAAAAAAAAAAGAAAGAAAGAAAGAAAGAAAAAGAAAAGAAAATAACACCTATGGTGGCTGGGCGTGGTGGCTCACATCCATAATTCCAGCTCTTTGGGAGACTGAGTTGGAAGGATTCCTTGAAGTCAGGAGTTTGAGATCAGACTGGGCAACTTAGCAAGATCCCTGTCTTTACAAAAAAATTAAAAAATAGTCAGATGTAGCTGTAAGATTGCAGTCTCAGCTACTCAGGAAGCTGAAGCAGGAGGGTGGCTTGAGCGTATGAGTTAAAAATTAAAGTGAGCCATAATGATGCCTAAATGAGAGAGGGAGATCCTGACTCTAAAAAGTAAAAGCAAACAAACAAAAAACACCTATAAGGCTGGACATGGTGGCTCATGCCTATAATCTTAGCACTCTGGAAGGCTGAGACAGGTGGATCTAGGGCAAAACCGTGTCTCTAAAAATAGCCAGGTGGTGTTGTGGGCACCTGTAGTCCCAGCTACTCAGGAGACTGAGGCAAGAAGTTCGCTTGAGCCGAAGAGTTTGAGGTTGCTGGGAGCTATGATGCCATGGGAGTGACAAAGTTAGACTCTGTCTCAAAAAAAAGAAATAAAACCACCTACAGTATTGAACTGTATGAGAGTTAAATTAGTTAAAATAGAATAAACAAGGCCGGGTCCGGTGGTTCACTCCTGTAATCCTAGCACTCTGGGAGGCCCAGGTGGGTGGATTGCCTGAGTTCACAGGTTTGAGACCAGCCTGAGCAAGAGCAAGACCCCCATATCTAAAAATAGCTGGACAGTTGTGACTGGTGCCCGTAGTCCCAGCTACCTGGGAGGCTGAGGCAAGAGGATCACTTGAGCCCAAGAGTTTAAGGTTGCTTTGAGCTATGATGCCATGGCACTCTACCAAGGGGAACAAAGTAAGATTCAGTCTACAAAAAAAAAAAAAACAAACAAACCAAAAAAACCCCCAAACACTTAAAACAATGTCCACCACCCACCACATGAATACTCATGTGCTCATCACCCTGGCTAAGAAATAAACCTTTGCACACACAATTGATGCCCCTTTTATACATTTCTGCCACTGCATCTCTTTATTTTTATCACCATGTTTAGGCAGTATGGGGAACTTTAAAACATTTTTATGTTGTGGTAAAATATACGTAGTATAAAATTTACTGTCTTAACCATTTTTAAGTGTATAGTTCAGTGGCATTTAAGTATATTCTCATTGTAGTGTGACGATAACCACCCTCCATCTCCAGAACATTTTCATCTTCCCAAACTGGAATTCCATCCCCATTAAACACTCACTCCCCAATGTGGGAATTATTGTCTTAGAATGTTTTTCTACGTTTACTGCATATGAAGGACGGTATCCATGGATGACACACATGCTTTGGCAGGTTTTTAAATGACCTCTAACTGGTACAATATTGAACATGTTCTAGTTCAAATCCAGTGCAGTATGGTATGAGTACTTGATCTATTTTTGTGGCTCATATAGAGGAGTCTTTTCATCTCCCATGGGGTTGGGTAGAGGTGAGGGCTGCACAGAGACTTGGGTTCAAATCCCAGCTCTACCACTTCCTTGCTGTGTGACCTCAGGCAAGTAGCTTCACTTCTCTGAGCCTCACTTTCCTCTCTTATGAAACCCCTTCTGGGACAATTGCAGGGGTTGAAAAGAACCCTGCCTGGGACTGGCTTGGGGTATACCACTATGCAGCAGGAGCTTCTGTACTTCTAAGCCAAGATCCAGCCGCGTAACCTCAATTAAGGCCTTACTCCTTCCTGCTTTGGTAGGGCTGAGAAGCATTACTGCCTCTCCTTTTCCTGCCAGCTCATCCCTCAATTCCCAGACCTGTAATATGAACCACATGCGCTGGACGCTTGCCCTCCTTCCCTCTTTCCCTCCTCCTCCTGCCCCAAAAAGTCCTCCTGAGTCATCCTGGCCACTTGGTTCCCTGATCGTAGCCTCATTCCCACGCTGCCTGGGCTTTGCATGTCAGAGGACATCTGCATCATGGGCCCCTGTGGGTCTGTTGGTGTGTGAACTCTCTGCCTGTCTTGTGTGACTGTATTGTGGGTGTGTGGTTCACATTATTAACTACATGTCTTATAAATCTGTGTGTGTGCTATGGATAGATGTACTGTGTGGTGATGTGTGCTTTTTTCCCTTACTTTTTCTTTCTTTCTTTCTTTTTTTTTTGTAGAGACAGAATCTCACTTTATTGCTCTTGGTAGAGTGCCGTGGCATCACACTGCTCACAGCAACATTCAACTTCTGGGCTTAGGTGATTCTCTTGCCTCAGCCTCCCAAGTAGCTGGGACCACAGGCGCCCACCACAATGCCTAGCTATTTTTTTGTTGCAGTTTGGCCAGCAGCGGGTTTAGAACTTGCCACCCTCGGTATATGGGGCTGGCACCCTACCCACTACCCACTGGACGGCACATGTGGCTCAAAGGAGTAGGGCACCGGTCCCAGATGCTGGAGGTGGTGGGTTCAAGCTGAGCCCTGGCCAAAAACTGCAAAAAAAAAAAAAAAATAAATAATAATAATAAATAAATAAAATTAAAAAAAGTAATAAAGACCGAGTCTTTCTCTATCAAGCTCCATGGAGTACAGTGACCCAATCATAGCTCACTTAAACTTGAACTCCTGGGCTTAAGTGATCCTCTTGCTTCAGCCTCCCAAGTAGCTTGGATTATAAGAATGCACCACCACACCTGGATAATTTTTATTTTATTTTTAATAGATGGTATCTCACTGTGTTGACCAGGCTAGTCTCAAACTCCTAGTCTCAAGCGATCCTCCTGCCTCAGTCTCCCAAGTTGCTGGAGTTACAGGCTGAGGTAGGAGGATTGCTTGAGGTCAGGTTGTGATATTTTTTTTGTGAGGGCTCTTGGAGGGAAGAGATTGGGAAACCTGTACTTGGAGGGCTCTTGAGTAATCACAGTGGAGATGCAGGGGCTGGGATAGCACTCAGCTCACCTAGGTGCAGCCAGGCCAGGTAGTCCCCTGCAACCACAGCATAAAGAGCCTTGAGTTGGAGTCAGGCATGAACCAAATTATTATCATAGCTTTTCTTGATATCTTAGCCTGAAAAATGGGTCTGAGGCAGACACTCAGAATTCTCTCAGCTCACACTTGTTCTTGGGCACACTGCTTCCAGCCTGAAAGATTTCTTGTTCACATGCAGGCCAACCCAGAAGTCCTGAGCTGCTCATGGCCCTGAGAGCAGCCCTCCCACTGGGACATGTGGGATCTAGAGAATAAATAGCCATGCTCCTCACCCTCAGTGGGACAGCAGCTCTGAGGTAGATATGTTCTATTCTGTCTCCCAGGGGTCCCCAGAAGGACTGAGCCTCAGTTGTCTATGAGTGTTTAATGGGAGAAAGAAAGATGTACAGCATGGATGGCGCTTGTAGCTCAGTGGCTAGGGTGCTGGCCACATACACCCAGGCTGGTGGGTTCAAACCCTGCCTGGGCCAGCTAAACAACAATGACAACTGCAACAACAACAACAACAACAAAAATAGCCGGGCAGGGAAAAAAAAAAAGATGTACTACCAATAACTCAATATAGTGCTATAGAAGTCATAGGCTGGCTTTGAGTAGGCATAACGAGTCCTCTGTCTGCCCTTCATAACTGGGTGACCTTGGGTAAGTTACTTAACATCTCTGAGCCTCAAATTTTTCATTTTTTAAATTTTCTTTTTTTTTTTTTTTTTGGTTTTTGGCCAGGGCTAGGTTTGAACCCGCCACCTCCAGCATATGGGACTGGCGCCCTACTCCTTGAGCCACAGGCGCCACCCCATTTTTTAAATTTTCTTGATATTTTATTTAATTTTTGAGTAATTAATGAAAAAGAGCAATGAATTTCAATTTCAAAGGTACTTGAATTCAGAAACTTATCTCATGTCTGAATTAAAATGTGCACTCACTGAACAAAAATATTATACCTTGCAATTTTCATTGTTCCACTATTTTAGATTTTTTTATTAATATTAAATCATAGCTGTGTACATTAATGCGATCATGGGGCACCAAACATTGGTTTTATAAACAGTTTGACACATTTTCATCACACTGGTTAATATAGCCTTCCTGGCATTTTCTTAGTTATTGTGTTAAGACAATTATATTCTACATTTACTAAGTTTCACATGTACTCTTCTAAGTTGCACCGCAGGTGTAATACCACCTATCACCCTCCCTCTGCCCATCATCCCCCCTCCTTCCCCTCCCTCTCCCCATTCCCCATATTCTTAGGTTATAACTGGGTTATAGCTTTCATATGAAAGCCAAAAATTAGTTTCATAGTAGGGCTGAGTACATTGGATACTTTTTCTTCCTTTCTTGAGATACTTTACTAAGAAGAATATGTTCCAGCTCCATCCATGTAAACGTGAAAGAGGTAAGGTCTCCATCCTTCTTTAAGGCTGCATAATATTCCATGGTGTACATATACCACAGTTTATTAATCCATTCGTGGATCAATGGGCACTTGGGCTTTTTCCATGACTTAGCAATTGTGAATTGGGCTGCAATAAACATTCTGGTGCAAATATCTTTGTTGTAATGTGATTTTTGGTCTTCTGGGTATATACCTAGAAGAGGAATTATAGGATTGAACGGCAGGTCTATTTTTAGATCTCTAAGTGTTCTCCAAACATCTTTCCAAAAGGAATGTATTAATTTGCATTCCCATCAGCAGTGTAGAAGTGTTCCCTTTTCTCCACATCCACGCCAACATCTCTGATCTTGGGATTTTGTGATATGCAAATTTTTCATTTTTAACACATGGACTGCCATGCTAGGAAAATTTTTTTTTGCTCTTGGGGTTATGGTGTTTTATTAGGTCAAGATAGGTGGTCCCAGGCTAAAAATTAGCATAAGTTAAATACAACTCACATGGCAGATGTGTTAAATTGGAGATAATAGGCCAGGCACAGTGGCTCACACCTGTAATCCTAGCACATTAAGAGGCTGAGGCAGGAGGATTCCCTGAGGCCAGGAGTTCAAGACCAGCCTGGGCAATACACTGAGACCCCCCCCCCAACTATACAAAAAATTTAAAAATTAACTGAGCATGGTGATGCTTGCTTGTAGTCCTAGCTACTCAGGAGGCTGAGGGAGGAGGATCACTTCACTTGAGTCCAATGCTCTCTAGCTTGGGAGACAGAGTGAGACCTTGTCTTTAAAATAAATAAATAGGGATCATATGGATATGCCACATTTTATTTACCCATTCATCTTGGTATGTGCTACGAGGAATAAAGTTGCTATGAACATTCTTGCAGAAAAATAAATAACTAAGGGGAGAAGGGAGAGAGAAGGAGAGGGGATTGGTGTGCTCTCACATAATGGGCACAATGTAAGGATATATGACACACTTCTTGGGTACAGGACACAACTACAACTTGGACTTTACACAATTAATGCAAATAATATAATCTAATTGTTTTGTACCCTCATATTAATCTGAAATTAAAAAAAATAAAAAATAAATAAATAATTGGAGATAATAATCCTTACCTTGCAGGGTTGTTGTAAAACTTCAAGTAGCGATGCATGGGGAGGATTCGGCCAGTATTAAGGGCTTCACTGGAGCTCAATGAGTTCTGATGAATTTTTTTTGAGACAGTTTCACTTTGTCAACCCTTGGTAGAGTGCTATGGCATCATAACTCACAGCAACCTCAAACTCTTGGGTTCAAGTGATTCTCTTGCTTTAGCCTCCCAAGTAGCTGGGACTGCAGGTGCCGGCCACAATGGCTGGCTATTTTTAGAGATAGAGTCTCACTTCAGCTCAGGCTGGTATCAAACTCATGAGCTCAAGCAATCCACCCTCCTTAGCCTCCCAGAGTGCCGGGATTACAGTGTGAGCCACCACGCCTGGCCTGGGATGGACTTTTTTGTTTGTTTGTTTAAAGGAATAGCAAGCAATGAGGGAGAGGAGTCTCCTTTATTTATTTTTGTTGTTGTTGTTGTTGTTGTAGTTGTCATTGTTGTTTGGCAGGCCTGGGCTGAGTTCGAACCTGCTAGCCCCAGTGTATGTGGCCAGCGCCCTAGCCACCGAACTACAGGCGCCAGGCCAGGGATGGGTGTTTTTAAAGGGATATTTCAAGAATGATATGGAAGGGATCTGTCATATCATGTGTATCCTGGGTGTTAGTGCCTCACGGATGATGAGGTTCTCTCCAGACAAATAAGGGAAATTAACATTCCGACCATATATCATTCAGGATGTATCTGTGAGAAACAAGAACGAAAATCAGCCAACTTGGTGCTTACAGAAGCAACACTGAGGATGGAGCTCTAAGTCAAGCCCATAAGATGACTTGCTACAAAATATCACCTCCCAACTGGCCCACCTAGAATTTCTGCCTCTATTATTGGCAAGAAGATGGAGAATTACCCACTAGGGAATGTTGACTTCAGAATACATGACCATAAATGCTTTAAAAAACACATCTTATTGGTATGATGGAATGTTATTTAGCCATAAAAGGTACAAAGTTCTGATAATGCTGTGACATGAAAACATTATATTAAATGAAAGAAGCTAGACACGAAAGGCACATTCATAGAGACAGAAAGTAGATTAGAACTGTGGTCCCAGCCCCTGGGCTGCAGACATATGGGGTCCATGGCCTGTGAGGAACCTGGCTGCACAGCAGGAGGTGAGCAGCAGACTGGAGAGCAGGCAAGTGAAGCTTCATCTTTGTTTACAATCTGAGCTCCCCCTCCTGTCCCATCAGTGACGGTATTAGATTCTCATAGGAGCTCAAACCCTACTGTAAACTGCACATGGGAGGATTGTAGGTTGCAAGCTCTTTATGACAATTGAATGCCCTGAAGGGGCACAGTCCACCGCACCCTTGTAGGTGAATCAGTCTCCTTTGTGCTCCTTGAAGTTATGAGACCCTCAGAAGGGACATTTCCAGGACTTGGGCTAGTATGAGTTTGGGGGGATATTCTCCCCCAGCTCACATAAGTGGCTTTGCTGAAAAAATGCAGGCAGTCACGCCTTAAAGGAAAGAATATCCTGGAGGGCTCTCACCAAGTCATAGCTGGAGACAGAGCATCTGCCTCGGGCAATGGACCGTTGCACTTAAACCCCTACCTCTATTTACACAAAAAACTTTCAGTTAATCATATAGAGAAGTAGGCAAACAGAACAGACAACCCAGCCCTTTGTGGTTCATCTCCATTATTATTTATTTCTAAACAAGATATTCTTGGTTTAGAAAGGTGTGTACGTACTTTGCTGGATTAACTCTGATAAGACATCTTTACCTTTTGTCTTCCTTGTTCTTGGATTATTTCTATCTGATGATTTTGGGTATATAAGAATGTGAATAAGAACAGCCATTTGCTGCTGTGCCTGAGCGAGCACCAGCCATCCCTTAATGAATCATTCATTTTGTCTGCAGTGTCTGCCTCCGTATCTCTGACTAGGCCAGTGGACAGCAACAATGTCCCCTATCCCTGGTCCGTAGAAAAAAATTGTCTTCCATGAAACTTGGTCCCTGGTGCCAAAAAGGTTGGGAAATACTGGATTAGAGGTTTCCAGAGGCTGGGGAAGGGGAGAATAGGGAGATTACTACCTAATGGTTCAAGAATTTCTTTTTGAGGTGTAATATCTGGAAAAAGATAGTAATGGTTGCAGAAGACAGAGAAAGTAATTAATGTCACTGAATTGCATGCTTAAAAATGGTTAAAATTACAAACACAATTTAAAGTTAATAATGTAATACACCAAAAACCATTGACTTGTATACTTTAAAGGGTGAATTGTATGGTATGTGCATTATATCTCAATAAAGCTATTTTTTCTTGTTTTGTTGCCTTAGCTAGAGTGCCACGGTGTCATCATAGTTCACAAACTCAGACTCTTGAGTTTAAGTGATTCTCCTGCCTCAGCCTCCCAAGTAGCTGAGACTACAGGTGCCCACCATAATCCCTGGCTAATTTTCTGTCTTTAGTAGAGACAGGGTCTCACTCTTGCTCAGGTTAGTCTTGAATTCCTGACCTCAAGTGATCCTTTCATTTTGGCCTTGCAGAGTGCTAGGATTATAGATATGAGTTACTTTGCCTGGCCCTCAATAAAGCTATTTTTAAAAAATAATATACCACCATACTTGCAATTTAGAAATTTGGAAGTTGCCATTATTGTTACCTCAGCCACCTTTCAGCAAAAGCTGTTGATGCTTGTAAATGGAAACAGAAACATTGTTGCAGGAAAATCTGATGTTTTCACAGCTGTGCTTGGTTGCTTTTATCAACATAGCAGGAAAGTAACTTCCACCCACTTCTCATGGATCTAATAGACAGAACCTAACTGGCATAAAGAAGTCTAGCTGCAAGGGAGTCTGGAAGCATTTTTGTTTTGCAGACTATGCAATAAAGGAATGTACGTTAGGAGGATGGGATGGTGCCAAGAGCCAACCCATCATCTTTTGGGTTTCCTTGTATACTGTTCTTTCCCTCTTTTAACAGTTGAAGATCCATATCCTCTTAATCCCATGTAGGTTGAGTAAGACACTAACTTCACTCTCTGGCTCCAGGGGCATCATCTGTTAGCCAGGTCTGGCCAAGCCATGGAATTAATTCCTCTGAACACATGATTGATGCAGGATGGTCTCATCACTTGGAATAAGATCATATGAGTCTTATTTTTCAGGCTCTCTTTTTGCTGATATTGCTGAGTTTGAAAAAATATCTATGCAAGTAGAAGCTTCTGGGAATGACCTTTGTCACTTCTTGGCTGAAAGAGAATCCTTTTTAGGAGATAGCATGAAATGAGAAATGAGAGATGAGATACTGAGAAAGAGAATCCTGATGATATAACAGAACCCCTGGTTCCAACCATGCCTGAATTCCATTACCCCAGATTGTTATATTTATTTATTTATTTATTTGGAAAGAGCCTCAAGCTGTCACCCTAAGTAGAGTACTGCAGCATCACAGCTCACAGCAACCTCCAACTCCTGGGCTCAAGTGATTCTCCTGCCTCTGCCTCCCAAGTAGCTGGGACCACAGGCGCCCCCCACAATGCCCAGCTGTTTTTTGGTTGCAGCTGTCATTGTTGTTTGGAGGGCCTGGGCTGGATTCGAACCTGCCAGCTCAGGTGTATGTGGCTGGCGCCTTAGCCACTTGAGCCACGGGTGCTGAGCCAAGATTGTTATTTTTTTTTTTTTAAGTTAAATGAGATCATAGATATTCTTTTTTGCTTTCATGTTGAGTTTCTACCAATTGCTATCAAAGGAGCCCTAAACAAAATACAGAAAGACCAGCAAGACTAAAGGCATGTGTAGATATCAAAGTATACATTCATTCACTTATTAACTTCTTGATCATTTTCTCAATGCTAGGCTTTTTGCAGGTGTGAGGAAACTAAGGCCTGGGGTATATCTTCCTCCGATTGGGCACATGAATGGGTCACAGGAAATCAGACCCAATGGCTGCCCAAGCACCAATTAGGAAAACCCAGTGGCCAGATGATGAGATAACGCCCCTCCACCCTACTTCCTACATGTTGTGCAGAATGAATGTTGCCTGGTGCCAGATTCTGAGTCACCTGGTTGATGAATTTTTCCATGAGATCCTTGAGAAGTTGATTCTGATCTCTCTTCATTGATGGCCCTTTATTCTGACCACTACATTGTAGACACTGTGCTCATCATAACACTGACCACAATGCTGACTTCAAAGCTGACAACAGTGCCACCAGGACTCTAAGTATGGCCTTGGCCACAGTATAACCTGATCATACTTTTGCCACAGCATGGCCAGATCATTATCTAAAGTAAGCTCAGAACAATGACCATAGCACCAGGACATTGATTGCCATACCGAGGACAAGGTATTCAGGAAAGTGGCTTCAAGGGTAGTCACCACAATGACTACAACACAGCCAAGGATGACCAGTGGCTACCATAGTACTGACCACAATGTGATCAGGAGACTGAGATTGCCACTGATCTCAGCAGTCCATGACCATGGCATTAAACGTACTGGTTAGGCTCCAGTCAGAAAAACAGGCTGGCCAGACATGTTAGCGCACACCTGTAATCCTAGAACTCTAGGAGCCCGGGGAGGCAGGTGGATTACTTGAGCTCAAGAGGTAGAGACCAGTCTGGGCAAGAGTGAAACCCCATCTCTACTAAAAATAGAAAAATAAGCCAGGTGTTGTGGTGGGTGCCTGTAGTTCCAGCTACTTGAGAGGCTGAGGCAGGAGAATCACTCAAACCCAGGAGCTCAAGACCAGCCTGGGCAACATAGCCGCACCCTGTTTCTAAAAAAAAAAAAAAAGAAAAAAAGAAAAGAAAAAAAAGAAAAATTAAAGTTAAAAATTAGGTGGGTGCTATGGTGTGCCTGTAGTCTCAGCTAATCAGAAGGCTGAGGTAGGAGAGTCACTTGAGTCCAGGAGTTTGAGGTTGCAGTAAGCTATGATCATACCACTGTACTCTAGCATAGGGGATAGAGCAAGACCTTGTCTCTATAAAAAACAAACAAACAACAAAAACAACAAAAAAGAGCAAGCTGAAAAGGTGAATCAACTCCAGAGTAGTCAGCCACCATCTTCCCAAGGGCTGAAACAACAAAGAGAGGAGGTTGTTACCAAGGTCCAAGAGCTGCAGTGAGACTGCAGGGGTTAAACCATGGTGGAAACTATTTAGCAGGACTGTGACCACAGAGGAGACACAACAACCACTGCTAGAGATACTCAAAATGGGAAGTGAGAAATATTCTGGCTTCTCCTTTCCTCCCATCCTCCATTCTCCCTCCAGACCTTCCATGGCTGAGCCTAACCAGATGAAGGGAAACTTGGGAAACATAGTTTGTCAGTGTCAAAGGAATCTGGGAAATGTAGTTTATAGGAGTCATTTCTCCTGCTGCAGAGAGAAACGGGGGAAAGGTGGGAAATGGATCTCAGAGCATAATGATCAAAGTCCAATCATATAACACAGGCTATATAGCTTGGTCATGACAATGCCCATCTCAGTGATCAGAGTCCTAGGAGGACATTGTTCATGGTCCTGATGCAACTGTAACAAAGGGCCCCACTCTTGGTAAAGACCTTGCATGTTCTACCAACCAATATCCTCCTTCTCTACCATGCCTACAGCTAGTTGGCCTGAGGAGTCAACAAAAGACCACCTCTCATTTGGAAAAGGAGGTAGAAGAATGGATGTGATGTCTTCCCCTGCTCAGGTTCTGTTTTGTGGCCACATCCCATGGCCAGTGTCCTCAACCCTATGTCATTGTGGTAATGCACTCTGGTGATTAAGTTCTGGCTAGGTGCTCTATTTGTTTATAAGTCACAGATGTCTCCCACCAACTCTGTGCCAAAACAGGACTTCTTTCCCCTACCCGGGTTTTTTAAAGAGAGGGGTATCTCACTTTGTCACTCAGGCTGGAGTGTAGTGGCACATCCTGCCTCCCAAGTAGCTGGGATTACAGACATGTGCCACTACCTGCAGCTAATTTTTCATAGAGATGGGGTCTTGTGATATTGCCCAGGCTGGTCTTGAACTCTTAGCCTCAAGTGATCCTCCCACCTGAGGAAACCCAAAGTGCTGGGATTACAGGTGTGAGCCAATGGACCCAGCAGAAACAGGTCTTCTAAAAGAGGGAACACTCTGCCTAAGATCACATGACCAAGAAGTGACAGACCCAGAGTTGAACCCAGATTTGCTGGGCACGAATCTCTTGTCAGGCCACTGTTGGCCTGACAAAACCATCAATAACTTGTGTCATCTGAGGGTAGAGTCAGAAAAATGCCAGGCTTCCTCATCACCCATGTTTTATGTCTGATTCCTTCAGAAGGGGACTGACTTGCTCCTCCCATCCCCGCAAAAGCTGTTGAGGAGCTGTGGGGAGGGAAGGTGACTTAGGGACTCCTTTTGAAGGAGGAGAGGCAGAGAAAGAAAGGCTGGTGAGCCTCCCAAAACAAAGCTGACGGGAGAAGGACACCCTTCATATGCAAATGGTTCACATAAAGATGGTGATAATATTTTGATTCTCTCTGGAGATCTGGTTTCTCATCTTGGACTATTGAGAGATCGAGGAGAAACTGTCCCAGGTGTGGCAGAGGCGGGGAGGCTTCCAGCGGGAGGGCCAATGGGGAATAGGGCCCAGAAAGAGGGAAAATGAGATGCATTTGGAGGCCATGCTCACACAGTTGGCCACCCCCATTCTCCTCCGGTCTGTCTGTTTCGTTTCCAGCCTCCTGACCCTCATTTTCACCCTCTCACTCCCGGTCTCCATGTCTGCCGGGTTCTTCTAGTCCGGGTGTTGACACCTCTCCCGACTTCCAATCTCAGACTCTGCCTCAGTTTCTCTGTTGATTCTTGAGTTCCTTTTTTGGGGGGAGGGACTCATAATTTTTCTTCTTTGCTACAGACTTCTTCGTCCCACCGCACCCGGTCCCCTCCCATCTCCATCTTCTAAGTGGATACTGTTTGGGGAGGGTGAAATTGACAAACACATGACGGGCTCCCCCTCCCGGATCTCACCGATCTCCGCGACCAGCTTCAAGAACAGTCTGGTGAGGGGAGGCGCTGCCGGGTCTGGTCCCTTCAGCTCTCCCTGCTGGTGCCAGCTCCCCACTTCCCGGCTCACCCCACCTTGACCCTGCTCTGTCTTTGCCAGAAGACAAGCAGGGGGCGGGGCAGGGGGCGGAGCCGGCAACAAAGACTGGGAGAGAGCGAGGGAGCCGGGCACGGCGGAATCCCGGCCGCTGGCGAGGTGGAGAGACCGCGGCGGCTGCGGCGGCCGAGGGTCGCCCGGGCCAGCGGGCGGGGTCGCGCATGGTGGCGGTCCTCGCGCCCGGGCGCCGCTAGGGTGGACAGGGAGACCGGACGCCGAGCTAGGGGCGCGTCATGTGGCCGCTCACGGTCCCGCCGCTGCTGCTGCTGCTACAGCTGTGCTCAGGCCTCGCGGGACAGGTAGGGGCCCGGCGTGCAGGTGCGGTCGCGGGGAAGCTCCAGGAGAGTAGGGGGGCTCCGAGGGGCCCTGGAGAAACGGGATTTGGGTTTCCATAAGCCCCCTGGAGCTGCAGGGTGGCTAGGGGTGAGGGTTAGGGGGTCGCAGCGGGGGAGGGGCTGGGACATCCATCCTGGCTTGGGGACGAACGAGGCTGTGAGGGGGGGGACTTCAAATGGGCCTCAAGCTGGGATGGTTTGGACGGCTTCGGGGTTCTTAACCCCTGAGTGACCCGGAGCCCGCAGCCCGCCATCTCGCTGAAGCTGAGAGGGGTTGGGTGGGAAACTTCAGGGTGCTTTGGGGTGTCGCTTACCCTTCACTTCCCCATGATGTCCAAGGGGTCTGGTTTCTGAAGCCCCCTGCTCCTCGCTGCACACTCAATGTGGGAAAGGGGGTGGGACTTAAGTGAGAGTGACTGACAGGGATGCGTGTGAGTTGCTTGGGTGGGGGGTGTTCAGGGTAAACGCGTGTGTCTTTGTGTCGTGGCTGGGTGGGACTGAGGGGAGTTTGTATTTGTGGCTGTGTGGGTGGTTTGCCTAACTGTGCGTGAGTTGGGATGTGATCAGGAGAGGGTGTACGTGCAGGAGGGTCTGTGTGTGACGGTGTCTCCATGCCTGTGTTGTACAATACGTGTGAACAGGTGTGTGGCTGTGTGAGAGCTTTGAGGTGACTGCCATTCTGTGCCTTTGAGCTCCCTAGCTCTAATTGAGGGAACGTGTGCAAGGTCTGTGTGTGTAAACGTGTCCATCCATGCACGTGTACGTTGGCTGCTAGCACACCCATTCATGCCCTTACAGAAGCGCGTCTACCTCCCTCGGGTACCCATCTCTTGGGCAGGCTTGGAGAGCCTTGCAGAATGTGGAGCTTCTACGCTCTCTTCAGCTCTTGGGAAACCTTTTTCCTCCTCCATCTTGCAGTGGGTGGGAGCACCCCCAAGTTCTCGTATCTGCAGTAGCTTAGAGGCAAACCAGGATCAAAAATAATAAAACAATCTTTATAATGACAGCGAACATTCATTAAGTACTTATTATGTGCGGAGTGCTATTTGAAGCACACATCACGAACTTAGGCATTTAATTCTCTCAGCTCCCTACTAGTGTGTGCTATTGTTACCCCCATTTTATAGATAGGGAAACTGAGGCACCGAAAAGTTAAGTCACTTGCTCAAGTTCAGAAGTGGCAGAGATAGGATTGAACTGAGGCAGTGGGGCTCCTGAACCCAGAGGCGTAGACTCTTGTTAAATAATCTACTCCATGGGTGTAAACAGTGCCTGTGTAGACATTGTGCTGCATGGGTGTTTCAGGTAGAAACTCAGAGGAAAAACAGTCTGGGCACCTTCCCTTTCCTGATCAAGTCCTTGTCCTCACCCAGAGTGGGGTGTTGGAAGGGATGGAGGGTAGAGTTTAGACAGAAGGATTTCCAGGCCACAAGGAGAAAGGTTGTGGTGGTCCCCTCCCTTGCCCGTCCGTTTCTCCATCTCAGCACCCCCCCACACTGGGTGGGATGGGGAGTGTGCCACGCTAGGCGCTCAATTGATATGTAAGTGGAGAGAAGCAAAGAGAGAACGACCTGAGAGAGAAAAGAGACCTAAAGAGGCATACACTTGAGAAACTGCTGGGGAAAATGAATGTGGAATTTGGGTCCTTGGAATTACCTCCTGGAATTTTTCCCTGACCCCTGCTAGCCCTTAGGGAATTTTAGAGTTCCTGTCTTCTCACCAAGATTGGCTGGGGTGTCAGCGTTTGCTGTGAGAGGCGCTATTGGGGGATAAATCCTAAAGACCCCAGGGGTACAAGGGAGATATGTTAGGGGCGGGGCTAAGCGGCATATAGGGGTGTGGCTAAATAAGGTAATCAGTTAGGGCGGGGCTGTAGAGTCCCGCCAGAGGCTGTAGTGCCTCCAGGTGGTCACTTCCGGCACTACACGATCCTAAAACAAGTCTCAACCGCCAGCCTGGGGTCCCAGGGTAGGGAGGCATCTGCAAAGAGGACACTCTGGCGCCCTCCTTGACTCCTGGCCGCTTCCTCTATCAGTTCCCAGAGACCTCTTCACCAGTTCCTGAAGGACCTTGGGTTCCGCCAGGTGTCTTTCCTAGAAACCATTCATCCATTCATCAGTCAACAGATATGCTTAAGCACTGGGGATACAGCCACAAACCAAGTCGTCATATCCCTGGTCTCCTCGAGCTGACCTTCTGGCTCGAGGAGAGAGACAAGAGACAAGTAGAGAGACAAGTCGAGTAGAGAGACAAGAACCGAATAAATATATAATACAGTGCCAACAACTAAATAAATATATAATATAGTACAAGTGGCATGAAGAATAATAAATAGTGTTGAGAGGATTAAAGAGAGATGGAGGTAGGTGTGGGCAGGAAAGGTGTCTCTAAGGAAGTGGTATTTGTGATGACACCTGAAGGAAGTGAGAGAAGGAATCTTGTGGGTGGCCAGGGAAAGAGCATTTAAGGGAGGAGGAATGACAAGTGCAAAGGCCCTAGGATGGGAGCTAGCTTGGTGTGTTTCAGAAGCAGTGAGAAGGCTGCTGTGGCTGGAGGTGAGTAAGCAGAGGGAAGGATGAGGGTAGATGAGGATAGGGATGATGGGAGAGGTTAGGCCACTTAAAAACCTGCAGGCTGAGGACAGGAGTTTGGCTTTGACCCAGAGAACAGGAAAGTAGGACCTATCAGAGGCTTTGTACATTCATCCAGGATCTGACCAATATGTTCTGGATTCTGGCTACCTGAGAGCTCAACAGCTCCAAGCCCCACCATCTTCCCTGTGGGGAAGATGTCTTCTTCCTGACCCCTGGGAAGTCCTCCCTAAGATCTATCTACATCTTTGGCACTATCTGAGTTTGGGGTCAATTCTTTCTTGGAGTACCCTCAGGATGAGAGGGGGCATAATTCAGTTTAGATCACATGCCTTGGGGCTTTTGCATCTTCCATTCCTTCTGCCTAGGACACTGTTCTCCCAGGTAGCTACACTTGACTCCCTCTCTTTTTTCTGCTTAAATGGCACCTCCCTTGAGAGGGCTGCTCTGAACAGTTGTCTAAAATAGTCCCCTTCACTGCTACTCTTTGAGCGTTTACCCTGATATTTTTCTTCATTGTCCTTGTTGCTACATTTCTATGATTTGTCTATTCATTTGTCATTTGTCTTCCCTCTAGAGCAGCAGCTTATCTGTTGGGGTCCAGTGAGCTTTATTGTCTTTCCAGTGCCTACAATAGAGCCTGGCACACAGTGAATCCTCAGCAAATATCTTTTGAATAGATGGATGGATGAATGGACTCCTTCATACAGGAAGAGTCTTTTTCTCAAACCGTAGGATTCTCCTTACTCTGGAATTGGAGACATCAAGAAAACATATCTTGGGCGGCGCCTGTGGCTCAGTTGGTAAGGCGTGGGCCCCATATACAGAGGGTGGCAGGTTCAAACCCGGCCCCCGCTGAACTGCAACCAAAAAATAGCTGGGCGTTGTGGCGGGCGCCTGTAGTCCCAGCTACTTGGGAGGCTGAGGCAAGAGAATCGCTTAAGCCCAGGAGTTGGAGGTTGCTGTGAGCTGTGTGATGCCACGGCACTCTACCCAGGGCCATAAAGTGAGACTCTGTCTCTGCAAAAAAGAAAACATATCTTCTTTACCTATGCCTGTAATTCCACACCAGTATAAGAATAATAATAATAGTATTTAGAGTTGAGACTCGGTTCTCCCTGGGCTCATTTAGAATATGTTAAATGTCCCAGGTGGAGGAAAGTGAAAGGAGATCTTAAAGATACCCAGAGAGTGAGTGTGGGGAAGATCTGGTTTGGTGCTGGGCGTGAGATTAAGGAACTTGGGCGACATCTAGTGGTAGAATGAGGTTTGTGCGGGGACTGTGTGTCCATGTGAAGGTGCCTGGGTTTGCACCTGAGTTATGTTGTGTGTACATGAGCGTGCGTGCGTGCGTGTGTGTGTGTGTGTGTGTACAGAGGTGGGAGGGAGCCCAGGCCAGGGTAAGGCAAATGAGGCATTCGCTTTTGGGTGCAAAATTTAAGGGAATGCCAAAAGATCCAGTAACCAAGATAAAAAATATTTTAATACATATTTTAAGAAAATTCAAAATTAGGGCAGATGTGATGGCTTGTGCCTATAATCCTAGCCCTTGGGAATTCGAGGCAGGGGATCACTTAAACCCTTAAGTTTGAGGTTACAGAGAGGTATGAGGATGCCATTTTATTCTTTTTTTTTTTTTTAATTTTTGCTTTCAGTTGGTTTTCAATTGTCTTAGTTTGAAGGTTTTTTATTTTTTCCTTTCTTTTATTTGTTTGTTTATTTATTTATTTATTATTGAGACAGAGTCTCACTTTGTCACCCTTAGTAGAGTGCCGTGGCATGATAGCTCACAGCAACCTCCAACTCTTGGGCTGAAGTGATTCTCTTGCCGCGCCTTCCAAGTAGATGGGCCTACAGACACCCACCACAATGCCTGGATTTTTTTTTTCTAGAGACGGGGGTCTCACTCTGGCTCAGGCTAGTCTTGAACCTCTGAGGTCAAGGCAATCCACCTGCCTCGGTCTTCCAGAGTGCTAGGATTATAGGTGTGAGCCGCCACGCCCAGCTGATGCCATTGCATTCTAGCCTGAGCAACAGAGCAAGACTCTGTCTCAAAAAAAAACAAAACACAAAATTTAAGGAGATTCCAAAAGATTCAGTAACCAAGATAAATAATATTTAAATGCCTGCCACAACGCCCAGCTATTTTTAGGGACAGGGGTCTTGCTCTTGCTCAGGCTGGTCTCGAACTCATGAGCTCAGGCAATCTATCCACGTTGGCCTCCCAGAGTGCTAGGATATAGGCGTGAGCCACAGCGCCAGTCTCATCATGGCCTTCTTGCACTCAGGAGCACTAGACAGCATTTCATCACTCTATTTGGGGGCCATTTATGACAGCAAAGTCACCAAGAAACAACACAAAAATGCGAAAAACTTGGCACTAAATAGACTGTGGGAAATATACTTGTGTATAGTATGAAAGTTGAAACAAGAAGGCAGAGTGTTGCCTTGGGCTCAGCTGAGGAGCCCACAAATGACCACACCGAATCTTGTGAAATCAGTGAATAATGAGGCTCAACTATGCACAACTAGGAGTGGAATCAGTAGCTCATAGGAGAGATATTAATGATTCTTTTAGGGAACTCTTGTCTGAGAACATCAATATGTCTTCATCCCCAGCATCTTTCTCACAACTTTATCCACACACCACACACCAAGAAACAACACAAAAAAGAGTTTCAAAGACTCTTCCCAAAGAGTCCCCTAAAACCCAACAATTCCATCTATCCAAGAGAAATAAAAGTGCATGTCCATGGAAAGAACTGTATGGGAATATTCATAGCAGCATTTTTCATAATGAAACAATCCAAAAGCCCATCACTCAGAGGGGATAAACAACTGTGGTACATCCATACAATAGAATGACATTCAACAGTAAAAAGGAAACATACCAATCTATGCTACAATGTGGGTGAACCTCAAAAATATTTTGCTAAGTAAAAAAGAATCATTAATATCTCTCCTATGAGCTACTGATTCCACTCCTAGTTGTGCATAGTTGAGCCTCATTATTCACTGATTTCGTATTGGCAAGTTTGCTGAATTGTTACAATTTGTTTATACTCTAATATCAACATTCAGTGTAGTCATTTGTGGACATGCACAGAGTAACCCAGTGTGCACCTCCTCAGCTGAGCCCAAGGCAACACTCTGCCTTCTTGTTTCAACTTTCATACTATACACAAGTATCTTTCCCACAGTCTATTTAGTGCCAAGTTTTTCGCATTTTTGTGTTGTTTCTTGGTGATTTTGCTGTCATAAATGGCCCCCACATAGAGTGATGAAATGCTGTCTAGTGTTCCTGAGTGCAAGAAGGCCGCGATGAGACCAGGCGCAGTGGCTCATGCCTATAATCCTTGCACTCTGGGAGGCCAAAGTAGGTGGATTGCCTGAGCTCATGAGTTTGAGACCAGCCTGAGCAAGAGGGAGACCCCCGTCTCTAAAAATAGCTGGGTGTTGTGTTAGGCGCCTGTAGTCCCAGCTACTCCGGAGTCTGGGGCAAGAGGATAACTTGAGTCCCAGAGTTTGAGTTTGCTGTGAGCTAAAGATGCCATGGCACTCTACCAAGGGTGACAAAGTGAGACTATCTGAAGTTTTGCTTTCTGTAGTTTCAGTTATCGTCAGCCAACTATGTTCTGAAAATATCAAATGGAAAATTCCAGAAATAAACAATTCTCAAGTATTAAAATGTGTGCCATTTGAGAAGCATGATAAAATCCCACACTGTCCTGCTGTGTCCCACCTGGGATGTGAATCATGCCTTTGTCTAATGTCTCTATACTTAGTTGCCTTCTAGGTTACCAGGTCAACTGTCATGATGTCACACTACTTGTGTCTAAGTAACCCTTATTGTACTTAATAATGGGCTTAGAATACAAGAGGAGTGATGCTAGCAACTCATATCTGCCAAAGAAAATCCATAAAATGTTTTTAAGTGAAAATGGTGGAAGTTGGCAGGGCACAGTGGCCCACACCTGTAATCCCAGAACTTTGGGAGGCTGAGGTGAGAGCATTGTTTGAGCCCAGGAGTTTGAGATCAGCTTGGGCAATATAGTGAGATCTCAAAATTTTAAATATTTTTAAAATTAGCCAGATATAATGACACATGCCTGTAGTCCTGGCTACTCAGAAAGCTGAGGCAGGAGGATTGCTTGAATCGAAGAATTTGAGGCTGCAGTGAGCTATGATGATGCCACTGCATTCCAGCCTTGGTAACAGAGAGAAACCCTGTGTTAAAGGAAAAAAAAGGTGGAAGTTTTCCAGGTATTAGGAAAGAAAAAAATTATATGCTAAAGTTGCTAAGATCTGTGATAAAAGGAATCTTTTATCTGTGAAATTATGAAGAAAGAAAGAAATTTGTGCATAGTATGTATATACATAGACAGTTCAGTACCATCCATGGTTTCAGGCATCCTTTAGGGCTCTATGAGCACACCCTCCATAGTTAAAGGAAACTACTGTACAGTCCATCTGGAATTAATTTTTGTATATGATGTGAAGCAGGGATTAGCATTCATTCTTTCCCTCTATGAACAGGTCTCAATTGATCTAGCACTGTGTACACTCTGCAGCCTATCTGGGAGTGAATGCTGGGTGCCTTTGGGAAAGTTTCTTGGCATCTCTGTGTCTCCATTTACTCATTTTAGAAATTGGAATTATCTTACTCCTCAAGTCTCTAAAAGAAAGAATAATAAAAATAAAAATGGGGGCTCAGCGCTGATATCTCAGTGGTTAGGGCTCCAGCCACATGCACCAGGGTTGGTGGGTTTGAACCCAGCCAGGGCCTGCTAAACAACAATGACAACAATAACAACAACAACAAAAAAAATAGCCAGGTGCTGTGGCAGATTCCTATAGTCCCGGCTACTTGGGAGGCTGAGGCAAGAGAATTGCTTAAGTCCAAGAATTTGATGCACTCTACCAAGGGTGACATAGTGAGACTCTGTATCAGAAAAAAATAAAATAAAATAAAATAAAAATGGGAATTCTGGCTCAAGGCCAAAGCATTAGGATTGCTTGAGGATAGGAGTTCAAGAAGAGGGTGGGCAACATAGCAAGAACCTGTCTCTACAAAAAATTAAAAAATTAGTCCGATGTGATGATGCCTCTCTAGTCCCACCTACCAGGAGGCTGAGGCAAGAGGATCACCTGAGGCCAGGAGTTTGAGGCTGCAGTGAGTTATGATCTTGCCATGCATTCCAGCCTGGGTGACAGAGCAAGAACCTGTCTCTAAAAGACAAAAAGAAGAAGAAAGGAAATAATCTTTAGTTTCTGAATCTGGGTATATAAACACCAGGACAAGACTGAGGAAACTGTGGTACAAAATTTAAGGAAGCACTTATTGTCATGTTAGTACCAGCACAGGGCACCTCAAAGAGGGGGGGCTTGCAGGGAAAGTTACAGTGGTCTCCTGGCTGGCCTATAATTCTAGCAGTCTGGTAGGCTGAAACAGGTGGATTGCTTGAGGTTAGGAGTTTGAGACCAGCCTGAGAAAGAGCAAGACCTCATCTCTACTAAAAATGGAAAAACTAGGCAGGCATGGTGGCAGGTGCCTGTAGTCTCAGCTACTCAGGAGGCTGAGGTAAGGGGATAGCTTGAGTCCAAGAATTTAAGGTTACTGTGAGCTATGATGCCATGGCACTAAACCAGGGCGACAGAGTCAGACTCTGTCTCTAAATAAATAAATAAATAAAATGGTCTCCTTTTTTAGCAATTTCATGAAGCATAGTTACATGCCACAGTATTCACCTCTTTAAGTGTGCAATTCAATGGCTTTTCATAAAATCAGAATTGTGCAGTCATCACTGAAATCCAGTTTCAGAACATTCCCATCCCCCCAAAAGATCCCTTGTGCCCATTTGCATTCCTTCCCCATTGCCACCGCAGTTTGAGGCAATCTCTAATCTATTTTATGCCTGTATTGATTTGCCTTTTCTGGACATGTTGTATAAATGGAATTGTAAGCTCTGTCGCCTTTTGTGTCTGGCTTCTTTTACTTAGCAACATATTTTTGAGGTTCACCCACATTGTAGCATAGATTGGTACATGTTTCATTTTTACTGTTGAATGTCATTCTATTGTATGGACGTACCACAGTTGTTTATCCACTCTCTGAGTGATGGGCATTTGGATTGTTTCATTCATACAGTTCTTTCCATGGACACATGCTTTTATTTCTCTTTTTTTTTTTTTTGGAGACAGAGTCTTACTATGTCACCCTCGGTAAAGTGCTGTGGCATCACAGCTCACAGCAACCTTCAGCTCTTGGGCTTAGGTGATTCTCTTGCCTCAGCCTCCCGAGTAGTTGGGACTACAGGTGCTACAATGCCCAGCTATTTTTTCTTGCAGTTGTCATTGTTGTTTAGCTGGCCCAGGCTGAGTTCTAACTTGCCAGTCTCGGTGTATGTGGCTGGCGCCGTAACCACTGTGCTAAAAGCGCCAAGCCTAGGGGACGTTTTTGTTTAATTTTTTAAAGAAACTGCTGGCGGGCTCCTGCGTGCCGCAGCCCTGGCCGTCTGCCACCGCACGCCTCGGTCGCCGCCGCCGCGCTTGCTGGCTGGCCAGGTGCGGGTGGCGGGCTCCCGCCAGGACAGAGGACCGCCAGCACTGCCACCGCCGATTCGGCCCCGCCCCGGGCCCCGGCTCCGACTCCGGTCCCCTGCCGGGCTGGGAGATGGAGTGTCACTACTAGGCACTGAGGGTGCGGCCTGACGCCACCGACGAGGAGCTCAAGAAGGCCTATCCCCTGAAATTGCACCCAGATAAAAAATCTAGATAAAGCCGCAGAAGCAGCTGAACAATTTAAATTAATCCAAGCAGCATATGACGTGTTAAGTGACCCTCAGGAAAGAGCATGGTGTGATCATCTTGGTGAGGCTCAACTTAAAAGTGGGCTTGACGGAGAACATCCAGGTGACGGCTTAGATTTGCTTCACTCTTTCCCTGTAACCTGTTATTCTGGCTATGGAGAGGATGAAAAGGGCTTCTATGCTGTATATCATAATGTTTTTGAAATGATTGCAAAGGAAGAACTAGAATCTGTATTAGAGGAGGATGTTGAGGATTTCCCAACCTTTGGAGACTCCCAGAGTGACTATGATACGGTAGTCCATCCTTTCTATGCGTATTGGCAGAGTTTCTGCACTCAGAAGATTTATCTTGGTAGGAAGAGTTTGATACACAACAAGCTTCACCACTGGGGAAAAACGAGCCATGGACAAAGAAAACAAAAAGATTCAGGACAAAGCAAGGAAAGAGAAGAACAAGCTGGTCCGTCAGCCGGTGGCTTTCATTCGTAAAAGAGACAAAAGAGTGCAGGCACATCGGAAACTTGTGGAAGCCGAGAAGGCGAAGAAGGCCGAGGAGATGAGGCGGCAGCAGAAGCCGAAGACGGCAAAACTGGTGGAGCAGTGCAGAGAACAGAGTGGATGGCTGTGGCCGACTTGGGGAAGGAGCTCCGAGAGATGGAGGCACAGTACGGAGAGTTTGGAGATGGATCGGATGAAAATGAAACAGAGGAACATGAACTCAAAGATGGACAGGATAGGAAAGATAGTGATGAGGCCGAGGATACTGAGCTTTAGGACGACTTGTACTGCCCAGCGCGTGGCAAATCTTTCAAGATGGAAAAGGCCAGGAAGAATCATGAGAAGTCCAAGAAACATTGGGAAATGGTTGCCTTGTTAAAACAACAGTTGGAGAAGAAGGAAAAAAAATATTCAGGACCTCAATTTGATGAAAATCCATTGAATGACAATTCTGAAAAAGAAATGGAAGATGCACCAAAACAAAAGCTTTCTAAAAAACAGAAGAAAAAGAAACAGAAGCCAGCACAGGATTATGATGACAATTTCAATGAAAACGGAACTGGAGAAAGAGTAAAAATTGACCCAGAAGATCCTAATTTAAATCAAGACAATGCCAAAGAATCAGAAAATAGTTCCCAAGAAAATGCTGGTGTCACAGAGACCATTAAATCATGTGATGATGCAAAAAGTGAAGCTAAAAGTGTTCCTAAATCCAAAGGAAAGAAAACCAAAGATATGGAAAAAACTGTGAAAGTACCTGCTGAACCGCAGACAGTGAGTGATGTCCTTATCAGCTGTACAACCTGCCATAGTGAATTTCCATCTCGGAATAAACTTTTTGAACATCTCAAGGCCACAGGTCATGCAAGAGCATCTTTGTCATCATCTTTAAACTGTAACAAGTAGTTGAAGCAAGAAGGAAAAACGTAAAAACAGATAGAAATTCTGCCTACATATTCTTTTTCTTTTTTTTTTACTACTGGATTTTGAAACCAAAAAACTGAACTGAAACCATCCAAAAAGTTAAAATTTCAGTGATCTGCAATTTATTTCATTGTAGAAGATTATTTTTTACTTATAAAAGCATTTTTTTGTTTAATATATTTTTTAAACTTTTCATTAGTGATTGAATTCTACTTTTGCCATCTGAACTGACTTGAATGTCTCAGAACAGGTAGATATTGTAAAATGTGTTTTCTTGATGGCTGCTGGTTCATGTGGATAGAAATGTACAGGGAGAATTAAATTATTTTAACACATAAAAAAAGAAAGAAACTGCTAAGTTGTTTCTCAAAATGGTTGTGACATTTTATATTCCCACTAGCAATGTATTTGGATTCTGATTTTTCCACATCTTCACCACTACATGCTACTGTCTATCATTTTGATTGAGACCATTCCAGTGGTTGTGATGTGCTATTAGTCCTGTGCATCACACAAATGGAAATGTCCAAGAAGAAGGTGGGCACAGGGGCCTGAGCTGAGGGTGGAGAACTGGGCTACAGATATGCATCAAGGAATAGATCACTTAGTCAACCAAGAACAATTTCTTAGCTCCTACTGTGTGCTAAGCACTGTTCTAGGTTCTGAAGTTCTAGCTGTGAAAAATAGACTTTTTTTTTTTTTTGGAGACAGGAATCTCACTTTGTTGCTCTTGGTAGAGTGCTGTGGTGTCATAGCTCACAGCAACCTTAAACTCTTGGGCTCTAGCGATTCTCTTGCCTTAGCCTCCCAAGTAGCTGGGACTACAGGTGCCCGCCACAACACCTGGCTATTTTTAAAGATGGGGTCTCCCTGTGGCTCAGGCTGGTTTTGAACCTGTGAGCTCAGGCAATCCACCCGCCTCAGCTTCCCAAGTGCTAGGATTACAGGCATGAGCCACTGAGTCTGGCCATAATATAGAAATTTTGGTGATGGTCTATGGAGCTGACAATCTATTGAAAAACTCCAATCATGAAAAAATGAAAGTGCAATATAATGTCATAGGGTGATAAACACTGTTATAAAAAAATAAAGGTAAGAGGCAGAGAGTGGTAGGGAGCTTTTTAGATGAGGTGGTCAGGAAAGGTCTTTCAGGTAAGATGGGCAGGGTCCTCGTCAGGTGCGATGGTTCACACCTGTAATCCTAGCGCTCTGGGAGGCCAAGGTGGGTGGATTGCTTGAACTCATGAGTTGGAGACTAGCCTGAGAAAGAGTGAGAACCCATCTCTACTAAAAATAGAAAAATTAGCCAGGCGTTATGAAGGGCACCTGTAGTCCCAGCTACTCCCGAGGCTGAGGCAAGAGGATTGCCTGAGCCCAAGAGTTTGAGATTGCTGTGAGCTATGACACATGGCACTGTACCCAGGACGACAGAGTGAGACTTTGTCTCAAAAAAAAAAAAAAAAAAAAAAAGAGATGGCCAGGGTCCAGTCAAGGAAACAAACTGTTCTAGGTGTTTCTGAGAGAGGGAATTTAGTATAGGGAATTGGTTAAGTGGGAGATAGGAGAGTTGAGAAGCCAAAGTTCTTGGAGGGACTCGACAAAGGAGTAATGGGATGTTTGGGATGTAGGTTGGGACCTGGGACCGTGGAGGGAGTATAGCCACTGTCAGAAAACACCCTCTACCCCAAGCAGAGAGGGGAGATATACCAGGATTCTCCTTTCCTTCCCACCCTCCAATCTCCCTCCCGGGCTTCTCCTTGGATAAATCTAACAGGAAACAAGTGTGCAATGGAGCCTGGGAAATGTAGTTTTCTATGGGAAGGGCAGGGCATGGCTCTGACCTGTACAATGACAAAGCAGAGATATAAATTAAGTAAAGGAACAAACCAAGTGGGCAGCTGTGGTAACAGTGTTGTGGTTAGCAGGAATAGCAAGTGCAAAGGTCCTGAGTTAGGCGTGTGCCAGATGGAACCAATGCCTTGAGAGTGAATGAGGGACAGGGAACTTAGGACAAAGCCCTGGGAGATACAAACATTTAGGGAGTAGGCAGGAGATAGTGACCCTGGCAGTCAGAGAAGTTGGAGTAGACCTAGGAAATGATAAGGTGTCTCTGAAATCCAGGGAGAAATAACTTTCAAGAAGAAGGGCATGCTCCGTGGAGACTAACTTACGTAGGAATGGCTAAATGAGGACAAGCATGAGATGGTGAGACTGGCAAAGTGGAAGTTCAAATGTGAATGTAAGACCACTCCTTGGAGGTAGACCACTCATTGGCTGTGCAGAGCGAGGGCAGTTTTCCACAGTACCAGCATTGACAAGGGCAAGAAGTATCATTGGGTTCCAAATTGTCTAAGCCAGGAGGCCTGGAACCCAGTGGTCTGAAATCAAACAGACTTGGGTTCAAATTCTGGGCCTCTATTTAGCTGCTGGGTCATTCTGAGCTGAGGTCCCCTCTACTAAGTCCACTTTCCTCACCTGTAAGTATCAGAGCTGCATACTGTTCATGGGAGGTTGCAGTAAGTGCTTAACAAGTGTGTTTGCAAGATGCCTAGCACTCACAAATGGAAGCTTTAGTACAAGTAGGCAAGGACCCATCTTATTTTGGGAGGGATAATTTATCAGTTGTGAATAATAATGACAATGGCAGCTACTATTTATGAAATACTTACCATGCCTCAGACACTCTGTAAAGTGTTTTACAAGCACCATCATCCCCCACTCCGTCCTTGGCTCTCATTCCCTTCCTATTACATTGGCCTCCTCCTGTCTCCTGATCCCTCCTGCCTCAGGGCCTGCGCACTTATTGTTCTCTTACCTGGAACACTTCTCCAGGACATACACATGTTCCCTCCTTCACCTTCTTTCAGGTTTCTGCTTAAATGTCCCCTGCCCTAGACACCCTATTTAAAGTTCACGCCCTCCTCCCTCCAAATAGACTATATTATTTTATTTTTCCCCACCCATTTCTTGTTTGTCTCACCCCGTGGAAGATTCAGCTTCAGGCAGGCAAGCATTTCTCGTCTGTAGTTCCAGTGCCTGGGACATAGTAGATGCTTAATAAACCATTTGATTCTCAGGCTACCTGAGCCCCTTTACAGGACGTACTAGGTCCCTACTTTGCAGATAGGGAAGCAAAGTCATTGCTGGAGGTCACACATGGACAAAACCTGCAGTTTGGTTTGCCCAACTCAGAAGAAAAGACAACTCAAGACCCCCAGAGGCTCCCCCGCAACACCCCAAGTCCGGACCACTTGTTCCGAGGTCAGCCCTCTGGGCGCCGCAGCCGCAGGAAAGTCCTGAGTCATTGCCGCCTTCAGACGGCGGCCGCCGGAGGCTGCTGGCGACAGCCGCGGCGGCGGCGCAAGGTGATGCCGGGACGCCAGGAGGGGGCGTGAGTGCAGGCAAAACAGGAAATTAAAACCACCCTGCACTCCTGCCTGCAGCCTAGCGGCCGCAGCCGAAGTCTGATGCGTGGGTGGGTAGGCGGCTGAGGGCGCCGCGCTCCCCTCGCCCCGAGGAGGCGGGCCAGAGCAGGTGGGTGCCTGCGGTCGGGAGGATGGTCCGAAGTGTGGGTTTCTCGCTCTCACACCAAGTTCAAGTTGTGAGTCGAGACCCGCCTGGGACCTGCCTGGGAAAGGCCGTTTCCCTGTCTCCAGGGTCCCTGATGGTAATGGCTGTGATGGGAAAGCCTCCCGCTGCCCTAGTGACCCTAGTTCCCGCACTTTCATCCGAGTGACCACGTCCACCGGCTCCCCTACTCCCGAAACGAACTAGGGATCCCCAGAGTGGTGTTCGTCCCTGGGAAGCCCCTTCCCCGAGGAAAAGGAGACCGACCCTTGGCGGTCCGATTCCTGGGAGCGCACCTGAGTGTCGCCCCGCACGTCCCCCTGCTGCCGGGTCTCCAGGTTTTAGGAAGCCAGGGCCGGTGTCTCAACAGTAGAAGGGTGAGGACGTAGGACACCAGCCCCCTGCCACCTTTGGGTGGTCGAGGTGGGACGACTATACTTCCCTTTAAACGCTGAGTGCAGTGGCTGGGGTTCTGAGAGAGGCTGCAGGCGGAGGGTGACCCGAGAATACCGCCGGGGTTGGGGGGAAGCGGAATACCGCTGGGGGGCGGGGCTGGGGATGTAGTGGGGGTGGGGGTAGGGTGGTTGGAGAATGCCGCCGGGGACGGGAGGAGGATCCCCCACCCCCTCGGGTGTTTCCCGGGCTAGGGCCAGAGTGGCTGCGGGGAAGGTGGGAGAGGGCAAGGACAGTCCCGGCGCCCCTCGCCCCAGCCCGGCTCAGGGCCGGAGCCGTGACGTCACGGCGGCTGGAAGTGCCCGGCGCGGAGGCGCGGGAGGGGGTGGGGGTGGGTGGCCGAGCCGGCGCTTTATAAGCTGAGCCCTCCAGGCGCGCCGAGCCGCAGCCTGGTCCCCGGTCCCCGCGCCCACGGCCCCCGACCCCCGGCCGGCTCCGGCCGGGTCCACAGCTCGCGCTCGTGCCCCCCCGGGGCGGCTGGGTGGCAAGGGACCGAGCGCCCGGCGGCTGGCCAGAGAAGGGACGCGCACGGCCGGCGGCCGTGGGGCATGAGGCGGGGGCGCGATGTCTGTGCCGCTGCTCAAGATCGGGGCGGTGCTGAGCACCATGGCTATGGTCACCAACTGGATGTCCCAGACGCTGCCCTCGCTTGTGGGTCTCAATGGCACTGTGTCCCGTGCCGGCGCCTCCGAGAAAATCGTGAGTGGCGGTTGTGCTGGGGGCGCTCCGGGGGGGTGTGGTGTCCGCGCCAAAGTCGCCGCCGCCGCAGCCCCTAGGGGCCCCCGCCCGGTTCTCCACTTGCCTGGTGCGATTGGGTTGGGGGCTGCCTCTCGAGGCTCCGGGGCTGGACTTGGAGGCAGGCGGAGGGAGTCCCGGGACGCCCCGCGGGGTTATTGCTATCATTGATTATTATTATCTTATTATTATCAGTGGGTAACATGGTTACTGCTATCATTGATTATTATTATTGTTAGTGAGCAGTGTCCGAGTGCCAACAACGTTTAGCATGGTTACTGCTATCATTGATTATTAGTATTATTATTAGGGAGCACTGTCCGAGTGCCAACAATGTACCAGGCTCGCCGGCCTGGGTGGTAGTGACAAGGGTTGCAGAATTGAGCCAGGTCCGGGTTGAGTTGGGCGGAGCAGGACGGTGAGATTGGGGGCCTGGGAGGGACCTTGTCTCTGAAAGGGTGGGGAGGGTCTTGGGCTCTCGAGTGTCCTGACCTTTGGGGTTTCTGCTTGGCTGTGTCTCGTTGTCTTTGAGTAGTTCTCTCTACCTCTCAGTTCTTTCCCCTCTGAATTGCTTCTCTGGATCTCTTTCTGTATATCCCTGTCTCTGCCTCTGTCTCTGTGGCGCTTTCCCTGACTTTGTATCACTTTTTGTCTGGCTCTCATTTTCCCTCCCCTGCACTCCCGTCCCCCAGGATCCTCCTCCTCATTACATTCCTCACCATATGCTGAATATTTACCTCCCTAACTCGCCCTCCCTGGGAGGCAGACGATGCTCAGGCTGGCTGACGCTGCTTCCCAAAGGTCCAGGATTGTCTCCGCCTTCCCTTCCCATCCCCCTCTATTGCCTTACTTTTTGGCTTCCCTCCTTTGGGGTAGAAGGGATGGGGACTACGTCGGGTTAGTCACGGTGGTCCTGGTGTCTTGGGGAGAGGGGACAGGACTCCTTCACTGCAAAGTTCCCTCAACCTCCAGAAATGACGCCCTCACCTCCCGCCCCTCTGGAAGCTCCTCCCCTCTTCAGTCTGGGGGACTCCTCCCAAAACGTGGGGCTTGGATTTGGATTCCTGATGCTCTGGATCTTCTGCCCAACTTCACCAACCATCCCTCCCACTCATCCCTCCCCCCACACACAACACACCTGCTTAGCTCCAAATGTCCATCATGCTGATTCTTTCCGGCCCCTGGCTAGAAGCAAAGAGGACTTTGCTTCCAAGGGTTGTAGGCAAGTGGTGGGAGGTGATATCTCCTGGGGAGTGGTTGTTATTTGCCCAGCGTAGGTGGTATTGAGCTTGACAGGGGTGAGAGCTTTGGGTCCAAATTCTCAGACTTGCAGCCAATGTGTGAAACCATGTCTTTTTGTGTGTCTTTCACAAAAAGTGATATTATTTGGGTATATCCTGGTTTGTGTGTGGATGCATGCATTTCCACATGTGTATGGGGGAATGAGAGAAAAAAGTTTATGTGCATTGGCATCAGAGGGTCCCAGCACCTGTTCTTGTGTGTGAGGGAGTAGCCTGCAATGAGTGTGGGTGTGTCCCTGAGTGAGCGTGTTTGGGTGTGGATGTATCTGAGTATCTGCAATTATATGTCCCTGACTATATAGGTTTACATGTTACATGATTGCATGTGCACATATGAGTTTGTATACATGATTATGACACAGCCTTCTTGCTGTTGCCATCTGAGGGAGAGAGAGAGATGGTGTCCCATTGAAATCAGAAGACAAATTTTCTTGCCCTGCGATCTATGGAGTGTGATTCTGTGTACATGCGTGCAGGTGTATAAATAGATGTGGGCATATGGTATGTCTGGAGAATGTGTACATAAGTGTGTAACAGCATGTCTCTGAGTTATGATTGTGTATGTGCATGTGTGTGTGCAAGAGTATTTCTGTGTACCTATGAGTGGAGATGTAAGTCTTTGTGTTTGCATATAAGTGCAAGTGTGTATTTATGATGTGTGTGTGCCCTCAGTATATGCATGTGGATAGGTTCCTGTGTGTACTATGTGTGTTCTATAAGTGTGTATGTGTGTGTGCCCAAACAGACCATGGCTCCACTCTGGCCCATTCGTAGCTAACAGCACCTTGATCCAGTTCTTACATGAAATCCCCCACTGAAAGCTAACAGTGCTCTCATCTCTGACTCTAGTCCCTCCTCATTCTCATTCTCACTAGGCCTTACCAAAAGGGCTCTGTGGAATAAGATGCTGGGGCACTCAGGCTGGGGTCTGGGAGAGGACTGTGATTTGAGGGTGCTCAAGAAAGGGTCTTGAGAGTCTGATAAACCAATGTTGGAACCTAGATTTCCACCAAACTTTCTCCGTGAGTCTGGCCAGTGACTTCACCACTCTGAGCCAGTTTCCTCATCTATAAAATGGGAATGATAATTGTTACCTCACAAGACTATTGCGGGTAACAGAGAGCTACTGTCTAGATCCCCATCCATCCATCCATCCCTCCATCATTATTCCATGTATCCATCCATTTTTATACCCATCCTTCCATGTGACCTGCCATCCCTTTCTCTATCCATTCATTCATCCGCCCATCTATCTATCCACCATTATTCCATCTATCCATCTATCTTTATACCCATTCTTCCATACATCTGTCTCTCCATTCTTCTATCCATCTATCTTTCTTTTCTTTTCTTTTTTGTTGAGATAGAGTCTAAGTGATTCTCTTGCCTCAGTCTTCCAAGTAGCTGGGACTACAGACGCCTGCCAAAACGCCCGGCCCTTTTTTTTTTTTTACTGTAGTTGTCATTGTTGTTTGGCAGGCCTGAGCAG
This sequence comes from Nycticebus coucang, assembly GCF_027406575.1. Taxonomy (NCBI): domain Eukaryota; kingdom Metazoa; phylum Chordata; class Mammalia; order Primates; family Lorisidae; genus Nycticebus; species Nycticebus coucang. Next base: position 63,786,252 of record NC_069782.1, on the reverse strand, counting down.
GGTTCTAACCCGGCAGCTCCAGTGTATGTGGCTGGCACTCTAGCTGCTGAGCTGTAGGTGCCAAGCCTCCATCATCTGTCTTTCTATCCTTTCAGGGATCCATTCATCCATCTCTCTGTCCGTGTATTGTAGGATAATATTTAGAAATAAACATATCCTACATCAAGCACACAAAGTGAACTCAGTGTGAGTTACTTCTCTCATCTATCCATTATCCATCATCCATCCATTTCTTTCTCTATCCTCTGCATCCATCTTTACATTCCTCTATATCTCTATGCATGGTTTTTCCATCCATTCATCTATTCATTTTATTTATTCCACAAAACTATGGAGTGCCTCCTCCGTGTCAAGGACACATATGTTTGAAAGCCCTCAGCTCAGTGTCCATTATAGCAGGTGCTCAGTTAGTGATAGGATTTTGAGTCAACATATCTGAGTTTGAATTCTGTCCATAGTTACTAGCTATGTGATGTTGGGGGGAATTATTTAATCTCTAAACTCCAATTTCCTTTTTTTTTTTTTTTTTTTGTAGAGACAGAGTCTCACTTTATGGCCCTCGGTAGAGTACCGTGGCCTCACACAGCTCACAGCAACCTCCAACTCCTGGGCTTAAGCGATTCTCTTGCCTCAGCCTCCCGAGCAGCTGGGATTACAGGCGCGCGCCACAATGCCCAGCTAACCTCCAATTTCCTTATTAGTCGGGATTAAGTCTCCATTAGACTGTAGAATCCAGGAGGACATCTTGTGATTTGCTCACTACTGAATCCAAGGATCTGTTGCATAGTGGGCCTGCAACAAGAAATATTTGTCAAGTGGCCAAATCAACGATCACACCTTTACATGAAAACAAATAGCTGCACATAGTAGGTGTTTAGTAAGGAGGGGTGTTTTGTTCACCCTGGTAGCTAAACTTATAATAAATATTTGTCAAGTGTCTAAATCAATTTCACTTTCCTGAGGATTGGGGAGAACAAATGGAAGTGACTAGGCACATAGTAGGTGCTCAGTAAGGAGGAGTTGTAGGAAGGGGTAGCGCACCAACGTGGGGAAGATGGAGGGGTTCAGGAACCTAAGCAATGTGAATTCCCAAAGTCATGAGGCAGAAAGTTAGATATGGGTGTTTGGTTTAATAAAGGACCTCAGCTGGGCAAGGTGCCTCATGCCTATGATCCCAACACTTTGGGAGGCCAAGGCAGGAAGATCACTTGAGGCCAGGAGTTCAAAATTAGCCTGGGCAACATAGTGAGGACCCCCCATCTCTAAAAAAAATAAAAGGTGTAGTGGCACATTCCTGTAGTCCTAGCTACTCGGGAGGCTAAGGTAGCAGGATCATTTAAGTTGAGGCGTTCAAGGCTGCAGTGAACAATGATTGCACCATAGCACTCCAGCCTGGGTGACAGAGCAAGACCCCTTCTTTTTGAAAGAAAAATAAAACAAAAAATTGAAAATAAAGGACCTTAGTATATATTCGGGTAAGCCCAAATCCTCAAGTCATGCTTTTCTCTGGCTTTTCCTCCTTAATCCAGAGAAGCAGTTTAACATTGTGGTTAAAAACCATCTCTGGGAAGGAGGGGGAAGGAAGTTGCTGCCACTACTACCTTTGGCCAACTCCCAGCTGTAAACCATCCTTGTTGGGTGGGGAGCCTTAGCAAATAGCTTCTCACCTGGGGATCATAAATCCAGAGCCAGACAGAGCTGTCAGCTCCATTGCCAGCAGCTGCAGTGTTTTGAGGGCTGGAACGAGTTGTCTGTTGCATGTTATACCTTGCCCATCCATTCCTGAAGGGCTGGAGGGAAGGAAGGGGAGACGGGAGAGGATTATTGTATTTGGAAGGACTCTTTTCCTCATGGGAAGAATGGGGAGGGGTCTGAACAACTATCAGGAAAAGGCTCTTTGAGGAATTTGCCATGAAGAATCCATGCTTTTTCTTGACAATTTTCTGGAGAGAGGAAGTCACAGATACCCTGTATCAGTCAAGAGAGGCTGAGCATGTGGCATGTGTGTGGACATTTTTTGCCTGTTGAGGTGGCTTACTTCTGTAATCCGAGCACTTTGGGAGACTGAGGCAGGTGGATTACTTGAGCTCAGGAGTTCAAGACCAGCCTGAGCAAGAGTAAGACCCTGTCTCTAGTAGAAATAGAAGAAAAACAAAAACAAAACTAGCCGAGCATCATGGTGGGCACCTGTAGTTCCAGCTACTCAGGAGGCTGATGCCAGAAGATTGCTTGAGCCCAAGAGTTTGATGTGAGCTATGATGATGCCAGAGCACAGTACTCAGGGTGACAGAGTGAGACTATCTAAAAAAAAAAAAAAAGAGAGAGAGAGAAAAAACCCTGCAGTAACAAACAATCTCAAATCTCAGTGGTTTAACATAGCACAGGCTTATTTTTTGCTTCCTGTATATTTAGCCATTATTGGCCGGTGATGGTGGGATGGCTCTGTCCCTGGTGGTCACTCTGGGACCCGAGATGATGGGGTCTGTACTGAATCATAATTATTGCAGCAGGAAAAGGATGTCATGACAAATCTACCAGTGGTTCTTAAAGCTTTGCCTGGGAAATGGCATATGTTACTTTTGTTCCCATTTCATGTGTCAAAACAAGTCCAATGGCCATGCTAACCTCAAAGAAGATGAGAAGAGTGGTCTTACCACCCTGGGTCACATGAGATTGAGTAGCCAAGTATTTGTGAATACTGCTGCACTCTGCCAATCCTTTGTTTGTTTTTCTTTTTGAGACAGACTCTCACTTTGTCGCCCTTGCACTTGGTAGAGTGCTGTAGTGTCACAGCTCACAGCAGCCTCAGACTCTTGGGCTCAAGGGATTCTCTTGCCTCAGCCTCCCAAGTAGCTGGGCCTATAGGCACCTGCCACAACACATGGCTATTTTTGGTTGCAGTTGAGGCGCTGAGTTTCTGCCAATCCTTTGTCTTCTTACCTAAGGAGAGGAAGTCCCAGAGAGGGTGTTTCCGTTCATTCACTTACTGAACAAATATTCATTGAGCACCTACTATGTGCCAGGCATATCATGGTGAACAAAACAGATAGAAATCGTTGTCCTGCTGGAACTGACATGGTAGGGCCGGGGTGGGGACTAACAAGTAAGAATACAGGTATAATACAGCCATACTATATCAGGTGGTGGTAAGTGTGCTAGAAAGGAACATAGAATAAGGGGCAAGTGAGGGGCCCCTTATTTTAGATTGAGTGGCCTCTCTGAGGAGGTGACATTTATGTAGAGATCGGAAGGAATCAAGGGAGGATAGCCAGAAGTAGAGAGTTACAGGTAGAGAGGACAGCAAGTGCAAAGTCCTCGAGATAAGACTATACTTGAAATGTTGGTGGAACAATGAGGAGGCCCATGTGGCTGGAGCAGAGTGAGCAAGGGGGATAGAGGGGAAGAGATGTTGAGTGTAGGGGGCTGCTGGGAGGGACCTATACTTTGGTGGGGGATGATCTTATTGGGACTTTAGATTTAACTTGCAACTCCTAGTACACCCCCTGTCTCTCTTTCCTTCATGGTCACTTTATTCTACTGCACTTTTCACTTTATACTCTATATAGTTGACCTATATATCTTGTTCTCTGATTTCTCCCCAGTATAATGTCGTGTCCATGAGAGTAGAGATTTTTTAAAACTGGTTTTTGTTGACCCTTTATAGCCCTGGACCTAGCACATAGTAGGTATTCAGTAAAGCCTTAGTAAATGAATAAATTGATGACTGAATGGGTTGCTATGGAGGGTTCTGAGCAGAGGAAGGACGAGACTTTACATGGGATTCACAGTCATCTTTCTGTCCCCTTTGGGGAGGGCAGATTGGCAAGGGAGCCTAGGGGGAGCAGAGAGACCAGGGCAAAGGCTTGGTGCCTGTGGCTCAAGCAGCTAAGGTGCCAGCCACATACACCTGAGCTGGTGGGTTCGAATCCAGCCCGGGCCCACCAAACAATAATGACAGCTGCAACCAAAAAGTAGCCAGGCATTGTGGCGGGCGCCTGTAGTCCCAGCTACTTGGGAGGCAGAGGCAAGAGAATTGCTTGAGCCCAGGAGTTGGAGGTTGCTGTGAGCTGTGATGCCACAGCACTTGACTCAGGGTGACAGCTTGAGGCTCTGTCTCAAAAAAAAAAAAAAAAAAAGACCAGGGCAGAGGTCATTGTACTCATCCAGGTGAGTAATGATGTTGTATGGCCAAAGAGGTGGAGAGAAATAGGTAGATTCACTCAGTGCTCCACCAAGTGAGAGTATCCCTTGAATTCAGGAGTTTGAGACCAGCCTGAGCAAGAGCAAGAACCCATCTCTTCTAAAAATAAAAAATTTAGCCAGTAGTTGTGGGCACCTGTAGTCCCAGCTACTTGGGAGGCTGAGGCAGGAGGATCAATTGAACCCAGGAGTTCGAGGTTGCTGTGAGCTAGGCTAACACCATGGCACTCTAGCCTGGGTAACAGAGTGAGACTCTGTCTCAAAAAAGAAAAAATTCTGGATTAGTTCCACACCTGTCATCTCCACCTGCTCCCAGTGTGGACTTCGGCTTCTGCTCACTTTGACCACTTTGACAAATATCTCTTTTCTTTCTATCTTTTTTTGGGGGGGGGTGGACATAGTCTCATTTTGTCACCCTCAGTAGAGTGCCATGGCATCATAGCTCACAGCAACCTCACACTCTTGGGCTTCAAGCAATTCTCTTGCCTCAGCCTCCCGAGTAACTGGGACTACTGGCACCCACCACAATGCCTGGCTATTTTTAGAGGGTCTTGCTCTTGCTTAGGCTGGGTAAAGAAATATTTCTTGAGCACCTACTTTGTGGTAGGAAGGGTACTAGACTATGGATATAAAGATGAATAAGGTCCCTGACTTCAATTAGATCAGAGTCTCATCCATAACACTTAGGACATGCATGATAGGCATGGTGATAGGGATATTTCTGGATTATTATGGGGGCACAGAGCAGGAGAACCAAAACCAGCTGGGGTGTGATGTTTCCCAGAGAAGGTGATGCAGAAACTGAATCTTTTTTTTTTTTTTTTTGAGACAGGGTGTTGCTCTGTCTCCCAGGCTAGAGTGTGGTGGCATCATCATAGCCTCCAATTCCTGGGCTCAATTGCTTCTCCTGTCTCCACCTCCCAAGTAGCTGAGACTACAGGTGTGCACCACCACACCCAGCTAATTTTTCTACTTTTTGGTAGAAACGGGGTTCTAACTCTTCCTCGGGTTGGTCTTGTGGCCTCAAGTAGTGATCCTCTCTCCTCTGCCTCCCTAAGTGCTGGGATTACAGGTGTGAACCACCACGCCTGGCCTTAAATTGAGTCTTTTTTTTTTTTTTGAGAAAGAGTTTTACTATGTTGCCCTTGGTAGAGTGCTGGGGCATCACAGCTCACAGCAACCTCCAATTCTTGGGCGTAAGTGATTCTCTTCCCTCAGCCTCCCAAGTAGCTGGGACGACAGGCATCCGCCACAACGCTCAGCTATTTTTTTTTGTTGTAGTTGTCATTGTTGCCAGGCCAGGTTCGAACCTGCCAGCCTTGGTGTATGTGTGTGGCTGGCACCCTTACCACCGAGCTATGGGCCCCGAGCCTAAATTGAGGCTTAAAATCAAGAAGAAATTGAGTGGGATGAAGGCAGAATAAGAACATTCTAGACACAAGGAACAAGGTGCACAGTGGCTCATAGGCAAAGATCTTCCAGCATCCTCATGGGTGCAGAAAGACTGTAAGTGGGCAGAATTTCTGGGAAGGAGTGCAGAAGTGGCCCAAGAGGCCAACAGGGTCCAGGGCATAAAGCAATTTGGCCTGAGGTGCTTGTACTTCATCCTGAGTGTCAGAAGATGGGAGCCTTATAGCAGGAAAAGAATACAAGGCTGCCTATTACATTTTTCAAGAGACCTGGTTGTTAGAAAATCCTTCTAGCTTGTGAGTTTAATATCTGCCAGCATTTAATTTGTATCCAACTCACCAGGCTGGGCGAGGAAGAAAAATAGCCATGTAGGGGAGGCCCAGATACTTTGAAAGAGTTCATGTTGTGGGGCAGTGGGGGGCAGCTGGAAGGAAACTGAGGCAGTGGAGGTCAGGAAGGTAAATGTGGGGTCTGCCCGTAGCTGCTTTGGTTCTCAGTATTTGTCTCTCTCTGTCTCAGCTTCTGTGCCTCTCTATTTTTAAGCTCTGTCTTGCCCTCCTTATCTCTGTCTCATTAAATGTCTTTTTTTCCTGCCTCTTTCTGTCCTAACTGTGGATCCACAAAACATAGTAGATACTCAATAAATGTTTGCCGAGTGACTATCAGTGATTATCTCTGCGTCCAAGTCTAGATGTTTTGTCTTATCTCTGTCTCTCTGTCTTATCTCTCTCTGGCTGTCTGCTGTCTCTCTCTCTATCTTATCTCTATCTCTGTCCTTTTCACTGTCTTTATTTGCGTCTTTTGTCTCTATTATCTCTCTGTCATCTCTGACCCTTGGTGTCTCTGTCTCCATATATCTTTCATTGTCCGTCTTACTGCCTATGCCTAAATATATGTCTGTCTGTTCTCTCTCTCTTACTGGGATTCTTTCTCTGTATTGCCATAGGACCTGGCTGGGAACCCTGGGGAACAGACTAGAATTCTTGGATCTGAGAGGCCTCCTGAGCCAGGACCTATGTTGGATGTTAAGCAGGATTGCGTGAGGCTGACAGAATAAACCAGACCAGCACAAGTCCCTGAAGGCCCTCAGAGAGTGGCCTGGGGTGTCTTATCGCCTCTGAGGAAGCTGGGGATGGGGGACAGGTTTGATGAGAGCTAGAGGGGACTCCCTGCCCCTCTCCCCCTGCACTGTCCCCCTCACCGTTCCCCCACTGCCACACAGGAGGGTGTCCCTCTAGGACCCAGGCCCCAGTGCTAGCTCTGAGATGGAACAGCTGTCTGGGCTGTAGCTGCAGCTGTAGCAGCTCATTTTGAACAAGGGAGATGATTGCAGGAGTGATTGGGGGAGGGAGAAGGAAGGGGAGGGTAGCTAAGGCCAAAGAGGAATCAGCTTGATTGTTGCTGCTGCTGCTGGCAGGGGATGGTTTGCCCAAGAGATGGGGAGGCCAGGCGAGGTGGGAAAAGGTAAAGGGAGGTTTGTCTGCCCAGCCGCAGGTCCATCTGTCCCTACTTTTGGTCTTCCCTGTTGTGAAGTTTCTTTGCCTATCTGCCTGAGTCTCCTGCTTTGCATATTTCTGAGCCTGAATCCGTGACTCTACATTTCCACCCCCTGTACTGCCCGTTGGTCTGCAACTGCTGCATATCTCAGTTGCCCCTTCTCTCCCAGCCCGGTCTCTCTGTCTTTCCAACTTGATCTCTGTATCTCTGAGCCTTTCCACCTGTCATTACCAGAAGCACAGCTGAGGTTCCAGCAGCCCTCGGGACCATTCTTTCTTGTCTTGTCATTTCTGCAGTAGATACTCAGGGGCTGGAGACATATAGAGGCGACAAATTCCCAGGGAACAAAGGAATCGTGTCCTTCAATAAAGGGATATTTGTAAAGATATCTCAATTAGGACTAATTAATTAAGCAAGCCACTTCTGCCCTCTCCCCTACCCTGCGTTCCTGCAGCCTCCTGGGAGAGAACCTGCCAATGAACATCTGGCAGAGCCTGATGCTCAGAAGGCTTCTTGATGTTTAATTTATAACAGCCTTCTCCCTGCTGTCCCGTCAATCCATCTGGAAGGGCAAGGTGGCTATGGGTGTGTAGACTCTGCCAGAAGCTAGAAACTTGCCTGGTCCCCCAAAACGTGCTCAGGGGTGTGCACGCATGTTGGAACCTGCCCTTGTGTGTCAGGGTGTGTTGTGTGTTTGAGTGTGTCTTCATGTCAGGGGAATCTGATCTGATGGCCACTGGGTGTGTCTGCGCTTATGGGACATGTTGGAGTGGGTCAGAGCCCATCCCCTGTGTGGGAAATGTCTGCATAATGGCAAAGCGACACACATCCCTGCGTGTGTCCAGGTGCAGTGGGGCATCTGGAACACATCTAAGGGTGTGGCTTGTGTTGGGGCTGGTCACGGCATGGCTGCTGTGTCAGGCTACGAAAGCCTGCACTTACAGGTAAAGCACCTCTTCTCAAGGGCATGGCTAGGTAGATCTTGGCAGGGTCAGCACAGACAGGACAGGATCTCCAGCTTCTAGGAGGAACTGCTTGGGGCACCCCACACGTTGAATCTCCCCAGCCCCTTTAGCACTGGGGAGGCTCACCTGGGGAGGGCTGAGTTCCAACTTTTTTTTTTTTTTTTTTGTAGAGACAGAGTCTCACTTTATCGCCCTCAGTAGAGTGCTGTGGTGTCACACAGCTCACAGCAACCTCCAACTCCTGGGCTTAAGCAATTGTCTTGCCTCAGCCTCCCTAGTAGCTGGGACTACAGGCACCTGCCACAATGCCCAGTTATTTTTTTGTTGCAGTTTGTCCAGGGCCGGGTTTGAACCCGCCACCCTCTATATATGGGGCCGGCGCCCTAACCACTGAGCCACAGGCGATGCCCTGAGTTCCAACTTTTGATGTAATATTTGCTTTTATGTCTTCTATGATTTCCCTGCCCCAGTTAACAGCTTCATGGTCTCCAGTTTTCATTGCTCCATCCCTACCAGGCCTCTCAGGATCATATCTCAAACCCACACAGAGGAGTTGCCAGTGCAGAGGGAAAGTGTTGCTTCTCAAATTTTACTCTCTGGGTATGAATCCCTCAGTATAATGCTCAGACTGGGATTGCGGCCCCTCAGGAATGGTATTCAATCTTTACATAAAGACAGTTCTAATCATGCAACCCTCAGTGTACTGTCTAATATGGTAATATAATGACGAGTCTGGTGATAATAGCCCTTAGCGTGATGCTAGGACAGTGTTAGGGACATAAACATATCTTCAAATGTGACTTATGGGCTCAGTGCCCGTAGCTCAGTGGTTAGGGCGCTGGCCACATACACTGAGGCTGGTGGGTTCAAACCCTGCCCGGGCCTGCTAATGAACAATGACAACTGCAACAAAAAACAGCTAGGCATTGTGGCGGGTGCCTGTAGTTCCAGCTAGTTGGAAAGCTGAGGCAAGAGAATCGCTTAAGCCCAGAGTTTGAGGTTGCTGTGAGCTGTGACACCACGGCACCCTACCAAGGGTGACATAGTGAGACTCTGTCTCAAAAAAAAGAAATGTGATTTAGGTCCTCCAGATAGACACTGGATGGGAGATTTGGCACAGTAAGGAAGGGTAGGGAATTTGTTGGCTGGGCACGGTGGCTCACGCCTGTAATTCCAGCACTCTGGGATGCCAAAGCAGGTAGATTGCCTGAGCTCAGGAGTTCAAGACCGGCCTGAGCAAGAGTGAGATCCCATCTCTAAAAATAGCTGGGCATTGTGGTGGGGGCCTATAGTTCCAGCTACTTGGGAGGCTGAGGCAAGAGGATCACTTGAGCCCTGGAGTTTGAGGTTGCTGTGAGCTATGATGCCACAGCACTGTACTGAGGATGACAAGATCAGATTCTGTTTCAAAAAAAAAAAAGGGAATTTGCTTATTCTTGTGAGTGGATTCTCTGGCTATTCCAGGAGTCTAGTATTCCCCAAACCTGTTGGTAAAGGCTGGCTCCGTTAGCCCTTGTAAGGGCCACATGACCTCAGCAGGATACCAGGCTTATTAGTAAAGCACAAGTTCTGCAGGAATATTTCAGGTCTGACTGCAACGCTATTGAGTAGCTGGAGAGACCTAAGAGGGCAGCTGATAGATGTATACAGATGTCAGTTCCTACTGAGGGGAGACGAATATTCATGGATACAGGCAAGTGGACACCAATGGATGTGGAGAATTATACATGGAAGAGTACAGATGTTCTTGAATAGACACAGATGTATAACATGTTTATGGCTTCTGGATGGACATACATGTGTACGTCCAGGTGTATGTGGCTGTCCAGGAGTGCACACAGATGGCCATGGGTATTCATGGGCAGGTATTCACCTGTGTGATAGGCTCACGGAAAAGTAGGCAGGTTTGGGCATGTGCTCCTACATGTATTGCTAAAGAGCGGCATATATACATGAATAATCAAGGATAGAGAGGCCAGGCACAGTGACTCAAAACTGTAATCATAGCCCTTTGGGAGGCTGAGGCAAGAGGATCACTTGAGGCCAGGAGGTCAAGACCAACCTGGGCAGCCTAGTGAGACCCTATCACTACAGAAAAAATTTTAAATTAGCTGCATGTGATGGTGGGCTCCTTTAGTCCTAGCTCCTCAGGATGCTGAGGCAGGAGAATCCCTGAAGCCCAGGAATTTGAGGTTGCAGTGAGCTATGATGACACCACTGCACTCTAGCCCAGGTGACAGAGTGAGATCCTGTCTTAAAAAAACAAAAGCAGGCTCGGCACCTGTAGCTCAAGCTGCTAAGGCGCCAGCCACATACACCTGAGTTGGTGGGTTTGAATCCAGCCCGGGCCTGCCAAACAACCATGACAACTCCAACCAAAAAATAGCTGGGCGTTGTGGTGGGCGCCTGTAGTCTCAGCTACTTGGGAGGCGGAGGCAAGAGAATCACTTAAGCCCAGGAGTTGGAGGTTGCTGTGAGCTGTAATGCTATGGCACTCTACCCAGGGCAACAGCTTGTGGCTCTGTCTCAAAAATAAAAAGAAAAAGCAAAAAATCCCCAACAACAAAAAGAAAGATTGGTGAAGGAGGCTGGGCTCAGGGCTTTGTATTCCTGGTGGCTTTACCAAGAACTCTCTTTCAGCCAGGCAGAGTCTGAGTACTTGGTAATATATCATTACCATCATGAATATTCCCCTTGCAGTGTAGGGAGATCTTTGTGTCTTGTTTTCCAGCCTTTTCTTGCATCCCGTGACTGTGCTTCTGTCTACTGTGGTGTGTTCCTCCAGCCTTGCAACTCCATCCTCGTCTCTCCTCTCCTGATGGGGCTCGAAAGAGTCAATCCTTTAAAGTCACCCTTCCCCCACTTCCCAGGTTTCCTCCCTTACCAATTGGTGCTTCCCTGACACCTCTGTTCATTCTCATTTGCCTCCTGTCGGCCTGGGGATGGTGGGTGGCAGGGAGGCTTTTTGGAATAGAAAGTGTTCAGGTTGGCCCAGGAAAATAGGAGGTTTACATAAGGAATGCAGAGAATCTCACAAAATCCAGTAGCTGGGCTCCAGGGGGCTTGCACAGCCATCATTCATTCATCCATTAATTAATTCACTCACTTATCAATTCAGTTAACAAATATTTATTACACATCAACTATGTGCCAGGTAGACAAGACACAAAGTGCTTGCTTTAATGGAGGTGACATTTTGGTGGGAAGAGACCAACAACAAACAAACAAGAAATTATTGCCTAGTGTGGTGGCTCATGCCTATAATCCCAGTGCTTTGGGTGCCTGAGACAGGAGGATCACTTGAGCCCAGGAGTTCAAGGCCTCAGTGAGCTGTGACGAAGCTAATGTACTCCAGCCTGCGCAAGACTGATGAGACTCTATCTCTTTAAAAAAATACAAAACAAAAAAACACATAGGAGAAAAATTCATTTCAATTTACGTTTGGGGGGGAACAAGGAGGAGAGGGAAGGAGGGGGGCTTTCCGCTACTCTCACTTAATAGGCACAATGTAGGGGTGTATGGCATACCTTTTTTTGTGGGTTTTTTTGTTTTGTTTTGTTGAGACAGTCTCAAGCTGTTGCCCTGGGTAGAGTGCCATAGCATTACAGCTCACAGCAACCTCCAACTCCTGGGTTTAAGCAATTCTCTTGCCTCAGCCTCCCAAGTAGCTGGGACTACAGGCTCCTGGCACGACACCCAGCTATTTTTTGGTTGGAGTTGTCATGGTTGTTTGGCAGGCCCGGGCTGGATTCGAACCTGCCAGCTCTGGTGTATGTGGCTAGTGCCTTAGCCGCTTGAGCTGCAGGCTCCAAGCCTGACATACCTTTTGGGTGCAGGACACAACTACAAAAGGGGCTCTACCTAACAAATTCAAATATTGTGATCTGGTTGTTTGTACCCTCACATTAATCTGAAATAAAAAAATAAAAGGAATAGGAAAGCAATTATCATCTGGTAATATGTGTAGTTCAGAATTGAACAGGTTGAGAATGGTGGTGGAGTGAAGGCTGCCTGAGATTCAGGGGCCTGGTGAGGCACCTCTGGGGACCAGAACAGCTGAAGCTCTTGCATCTCTGTTCTCCACCCCCACCTGCTCCACCTTCACTCTGGAGTCTCTTCATTTCTGTACCTTTACATCCCCTATTCATGACTATGGGTTTCTGCAGCCTCCACCCGCCTTGGAACTTTAGTTCCACGGCCTTGCACATTTTAACCACCTTGGCCTCCATGTTCCAATTCAGTCTCCCTGGGCTGGAGAATTTGGCAGTTTTAGCTTCTTCTTGGAATCCACATGTTGTATAGTTAGCTGACTTTGGACACCTAGGTTGCCTGGAGGTCTCCCCCTCAGGAGGGAGTTACAGGTAGGAACATTCTCTTTGGAAGGGACAGTGAGGGTGGAAGCAATAAGAGAAAGTCATTCATTCAGTCAGTCAACAAAAGTTGTGGTTGGGCCAGGCATGGTGGCTCACGCCTGTAATCCTAGCCCTCTGGGAGGCCGGGGTGGTGGGTGTATTGCTTGAGCTCACGAGTTTGAGACCAGACTGAGCAAAAGCAAGACCCCGTCCCTACTAAAAATAGAAAAACTGAGGCAAGAGGATCACTTGAGCAGGAGTTGGAGGTTGCTGTGAGCCATGATATGATGGCACTCTACCCAGGGCAAAAGCTTGAGACTCTGTCTCAAAAAAAAGTTGTGATTGCATGCCTGGAGTTTCAGGCTCTGTTGTAAATACTGAAGCTCAGCTGAGAGTATGACCTCAGCCTTTTTTTTTTTTTTATGGCCCTCGGTAGAGTGCCGTGGCCTCACACAGCTCACAGCAACCTCCAACTCCTGGGCTTAAGCGATTCTCTTGCCTCAGCCTCCCGAGTAGCTGGGACTACAGTCGTCAGCCTTTTTTTTTTTTTTTTGTAGAGACAGAGTCTCACTTTATGGCCCTCAGTAGAGTGCCGTGGCCTCACACAGCTCACAGCAACCTCCAACTCCTGGGCTTAAGCGATTCTCTTGCCTCAGCCTCCCAAGTAGTTGGGACTACAGGCGCCCGCCACAACGCCCGGCTATTTTTTGGTTGCAGTTTGGCTGGGGCTGGGTTTGAACCCGCCACCCTCGGTATATGGGGCCGGTGCCTTACCGACTGAGCCACAGGCGCCGCCCTGACCTCAGCCTTTTTTGCAGTGTGAATATTATACTGGAGACATAATAACATGTAACTAATAAATAAACACATTTGTTTTAGTTAGGTAAGTGCTGTAAAGAAAATAACAGACAGATAGGAAAGAGCTTGAGGAGGGGAGCCTCATTATGTCGGGTTATTAGGGTAGGCTTTCCGTGGTACTGGCCTTGGAAAGAACTGAGAGAAAGGCATTCTGGGAGACAGAACTGTATATGCAAAGGCCCTGAGGTGGAACAAGTTTGGTGTGTTCTGGAAAGAGAAGGCCGGAGAGGGGGAGGGGATGAGGTTGAAGAAGTCAGCAGGGTACACTACATTTACTGCATTGTTGGTGGTTTTCTGGTTTTGTTTTGTTTGAGACAATTTCACTCTGTTGTCTAAGCTGGAATGCAGTAGAGTGATCACAGCTTGCTTCAGCCTCAAACTCTTGGTCTCAAGCAATCCTCCTGCCTCAGCCAGCCAAATACCTGGGACTACAGGGGCACGCGACCACGTGTAGCTTATGTTAAAATTTTTGTTGTAGAGATGGAGTGTCACTATGTTGCCCAGGCTAGTCTCAAACTCCTAGCTCAAGAGATCCTCCCACTCTGGCCTCCCAAAGGGCCACGATTACAGGGATGAGCTGCTGCACCTGGCTATTGTTGAGTTTTGTGCTATTTAAATAAATGGTGGCTGGGCGAGGTGGCTCAAGCCTCTAATCCTAACATTCTGGGAGGCCGAGGCAGGAAGGAGCCCTTGAGCTCAGAAGTTTGAGACCAACCTGAGCAAGAGTGAGACCCCGTCTCTACTAAAAATTAACCAGGCATTGTGGTGGACACCTGTCGTTCCAGCTCATTGGGAGCCTGAGGCAAGAGGATTGCCTAAGCCCAGCACTTTGAGGTTGCTGTGAGCTATGATGACACCATGGCACTCTACCTGGGCAACAGAGTGAGACTCTGTCTTAAAAATAAATAAATAAATGCAGTGAGAAGCTGCTGGATGATTTACAGCAGGGAGGAACACCCTGATCTAATTCACACTGTTTTAAGATCTCTCTAACTGTTGTTTGGTGAATGGATTCCAGAAGGGAAGAGGGGAAGTGGGAAGACCAGGGAGGAGATGTAACTGTAGCAGCCCAGGCAAGACCCAGTCTTGTCTGGTCCAGGACAGAGGCAGCTGGGATGGTGAAAAGTAGGCAGATTGACAACAGGCTTGTAATTAGAGCCATCAAGATTTGCTGATGGATCAGACATGAGGAAATAGGGAAAGGGAAACTGTGGTGGCTAAAGAAAATCCTGAGGTCTAGGCAAGGGAGAATTTCTTTTCTTTTTTTTTTTTTTTTTTTGAGACATTGTCTTTGTTGTGTCACCCAGGCTGGAGTGCAGTGGTGTGCTCATAGCTCACGGCAGCCTCTAACACCTGGCCTCAGTCAATCCTTCTGCTTCAGCCACCCAAGCAGCTGGGACTAGAGGTATACACCCTATTCTGAGCTAATTTTTCTTATGTTTTTGTAGAGAAAGGGTCTCACTATGTTGCCCAGGCTGATCTTGAACTCCTGACCTCCCAAAGTGGAATTTCTTGTGCCCTGCCTGAGAGAATTTCTAAAAGACAAGGTAGAGCAGATATAAGGCAGATCACCCTGCTTCTTAATAGCTAGGGAGTAACAAAGGCCTGGATACCCTTTTGTGCTCCGTGGAAAGCTGGTGTCTCCCCAAGATTTCTGTGACCCTGTGAAAGGGCTTATATTCTCTTGGTCACCCTTGCTTCTGACTTCCTGCTTCTGCTGAATTATTATTTCTCACTTGGCATCTTGTGCTGTTGGGTCTTTGCTCTGACCTTTACCAAGACCAAGAGGGATCTCAGTCCCTGGGGTCATGAAGAGCCAAGCCAAGTCACTCGGACTTGGGTACTGAAAACAGTGGAGCCATTTATCCATCTATGTATGTATGTATTCAACAAGTATTTTGGCGGACTTCTTATGTGCCTATTATGGGAGAAAGATCATGAACCAACAGACACTGGCACATGAAGCTAGTGCAAAATGGAGAGACTGGTAATGATTATGTATTTTGCAAATAAATATAAATGGCAGTGTGATAACAGCTTTGAAGAAAAGATCTTTGGTGCTCAAGAGCTTCTAATAAGGAAATTTGATCTAATTTGGAAAAGTCAGAGGAAACAAGAGCTGAGATGTGACGCAGAGAGGAAAGGGTGCTCTGGACAGAGGGAATTGCTTGTATAAAGACCCTGGGGTGCAATGAAGGATAGAAAGTATAATTGACTAAAAAAGACTTTAGAGGGCCAGGCAGGGTGACTCATGCCTATAATTCCAACACTTTGGGAGGCTGAGGCAGGAGGATCACTTGGGCCCAGGAGTTTGAGACCAGCCTGGGCAACACAGTGAGACCCCATCTCTACAAAATTTTTTTTTTAATTAGCCGGATGGGGTGGCGAGTGGGAGACCTTGTCTTTGAAACGAAAAATACCAGAAGGCTTTCATGTGGGAAGACAGTACAGGATGAAAGCAGAGAGATAAGTAAAGGGGAGACCAGGCATGTGGCCATGTTAAGGAGTTTTATCTATATCCTAAGAATCCACCAATAAGGTTTTGGCTGGGAGGATGATATGATCACATGTGCATTCTCAAGTTTTCCTGAGGCTCCCATGTGTACATTGATTGGCAAGGAAAAAAAGTACATTGAAATAGACCAGATAGACTTTCTGGGTTGTGAGGATGACTTGAACCATTGAATAGTGATAGAGGTAGAGAACCATGTGTGAATTTTAAAGGTATCTAGGCGTTAAAGTCAACCAGACTTAGTGAGGGAGTGGAAATGGAGGTGAGGGTAACGCTTGGGTGTCCAACTCCCTGACCTGACAGGATGGAAATGCTGACACGGGAGTTATTGGACGAGAACTAGATTGAAGAGAGAGCTTGCATTTCATTTCGAACATGTTAGAATTGACATGCTTTAGAAACGTTGGGAGGGGAGTCTATAATATATGCATGCAGGTGGTGATGGAATCTGGGAAGGGTAAGAATTCTCAGAGAAAGAGAGAGATTAAGTCTAGAGCAGGGTTCTTCACTGGAGGTAAGGTGTTTGATTTTGTCCCCAAGGCACACTTGGTGATGTTTGGAGACACTTTCTTCTTACAACTGAAGGGATGGGGTGCTACTGGCATCTAGTGGGTGAAAGGCAAGGATGCTGTTCAGTATCTTACAGTGCACAAAATTGAGTTAGCTGTCCACAAATATCAACAGTACTGAGCTTGAGAAACCTTAGTCTAGAAGAACACGTAGTGGCCAAGTGGAGGAAGATGAATCTGGAAAGGAGAGAGAGCAAGGTAGGAGGGAACCACGTGAACCTGTGTCATGGTGGCCAAGAGAAGGACAGATATCAAGAAAGAAGCAGCAGTCAACAGAGTCAGATACTGCCAAGAGGTCAAGAAAGATGGCAGGCTGGAATCATCTGTTGGATTTAGATACATGGAGGCCATTGGTGGAATTCTGCAAGAGCTGTATTGATAGTACAACGGGGTCAGAAACTCAGTGGTCCTTTTAGGACCAGTCTGAGAAGAGAGGAGATGGAGGCAGTGAGTGTAGGCAACTGAGAAGAGGAGAGAAGTAGGCAGCTGAGGCTGGCGGTGGCTCATGCCTGCGGTGGCTCATGCCTGTAATCCCAGCACTCTGGGAGGCTGAGGCTGGTGGATTGTCTGAACTTACAAGTTTGAGACCAGCCTGGGCAAAAGTGAGACCCCATCTCTAAAAATAGCTGGGCATTATGGTGGGTGCCTGTAGTCCTAGCTACTCGGGAGGCTGCAGCAAGAGAATCACTTGAGCCCAAGAGTTGGAGGTTGCTGTGAGCTATTCATTACACACTCTACTGAAGGAGACAAAGTGAGACTCTGTCTAAAAAAAAGAAGAGGAAGAAGTAGGCAGCTGAGAAGAGAAAGAGAAGAGAAGGAGGCAGAAGGGTCAAGTAAAGTATGAAATCAATCAGAGGCCTTACAGGGTGGCTCAAGTCTATAATCCTAGCACTTTGGGAAGGTGAGGTGGCAGGATTTCTTGAGGAAAGGAGTTTGAGATCAGCCTGGGTAACACAGGTAAACCCCAACTCTACCAAAAAAAATTATAAAATTAGCTGGGTGTGGTGGCATGTGCCTATAGTCCCAGCTACAGGCTGAGTAAGGAGGATCACTTGAGCCCCAGAATTTGAGGTTGCAGTGAGCACTGGGTGAGCTAGACTGGGTGACAGAGTGAGACACTGTCTCAAAAAAAAAAAAAAAAACCTAACTGATAAGAATGTTCTGCTTGAGAGGGAAAGGTTGAATATACAGATAATAATGGAATTTTGATTGCATAAGATTCCCAAGAAGGCAGAAGGGGGACCAAAGCAAGAATAACCCCATGAATTTTAGGAGAATGGATGGCTCCTTCATTATAACAAGAAGAAAGGGACCAGGATGGGACAAATGTTGGTAAATTGTGACTAGGGAGAAGGGAGATTCCATTTTATGGCACTTTGTTCCTCCGGGAGAGTTGGGGGTAAGGCCAGGGGAGGTTGTAGGGATGGAAGCTTCTGAGCTTTACTGTTTAGCATATGATGTCTGGATACAGTGTACTGGCTTTCCCCCTGGGATATATCTATGAGGATAGCCCTCTTCAGTGTTCCTTCTGAACTCTCCACCTGAGATCTGGCACCTGAGCCTAGGAGAGCTCAGATGGAGGGATGTCATAACTCCAATATCTATGAAGTAGGTTATGATGAGTTCTTAGAAAGACCCCAAGTCATGAAGATTAATGCTGTGTGTAATAGCTCATTAAGAAAGTCTTGTAATTTGGCTGGGTGAGTGACTCACGCTTATAATCCTAGCACTCTGGGAGGCCAAGGCAGGTGGATTGCTTAAGCTCATGAGTTGGAGACCAGCCTGAGCAAAAGTGAGACCTTGTCTCTACTAAAAACAGAAAAACTGAGGAAAGAGGATCGCTTAAGCTCAAGAGTTGGAGGTTGCTGTGAGCTATGACACCACGTCACTCTACCGAGGGCAAGACCTTGAGACTCTTGTATTAAAAAAAAAAAAGAAAAGAAAAGAAAAAAGAATGCCTTGTAATAATCTTTGAGAAAGACCCACAGAATCCACTTTAATGAATTTTAGATAATGGCATCAGAAAGGTAACATCCCCTTACACTCATGAATCCCAGGACACACTGATCATTTGCAGTGGACATTCATCCAAGAGACCCTGAGCATTTTGGGGGAAGTGCTCCATGGGTGAGAAGAAATGCAGGAAAAGAGGAAGCTTCTGCTATGGATTTTACACCTGTTTGTGAAAGTTCAACTAGGCAGGGTGGACCCAGGCCATAAGATAGACCAGGCTCAGCTCAGGCCCCAAGATGGGAGATTAATTCAAGTCCTAGGACTGAACAAAGATGTACCTCTGAGATCTTAAGATTCTCCATGGTTTGATTCTGTGACAGGCTGTGGTAGAGCTCAACCCCTGGCCAGTCAAAGACTGAATTTGAGTCTAAAATTCAAAGACAAGCCCAGTTCTGGGAGATACAGGAGACCAGGACCAAATGCAAGTCCTGGGTAGATTAGGGCTATACTATACACAGGAGATCGACAAGGGTAAACCCAGCTACAGAGATAGACCAGGGTTGAACCTGAGTCCTGAGGTAGACCATAGCTCAACACATCCTGAGACGATCAGAGCAGAATTTATGAAGACAGAACCAGAAAATGGGCTTATCTTGAGGAAGTTGAGAGAGAACAGGTTTATCCTTTCTACTGGTTGAGTGCTTCTGGACACTTATGTCCATTGCAAATGACTTGGAATGTCCCAGGACTAATGAGGGGAAGAGAATTTTATTTTCCAATGCCAGGTCATCCTAGGACCCAAGGTTGAGCCTTCATAGGCCCTTGAATCTGGAAACATGCTCAAGTGAGCCAACAGCATTGGGGATGCCTAGGGTGGCCATTGTTCCCTGCCATGCTGGCCATGACTACTCTGATGTCTGTATGATCCACTCCATACAGGCTCATCACACACAGGGGGATCAAAAATTCACACAGTGAAAAAAAATTCACACAGTGGCAGATATGTATGCACACATAGTCACACAAATCCATGCACATTCTTCAAACGGACAGCAATACAGTTTACACAGACATGCACCTCGACAGCCAAATGCACGCATACACATGCACACACACATCAGGGTCTTATGACCATGCCACCAGCCAACCAGCAAGCACACTCAGAGGTAGCTTCCCACACTATTCTACTTCTACATTGTGATAGTGCGTGACTTCAGAGTTAGGGGTTCTAAGAGAACACATTCGCATTTTCTTACCATATACACTGACACATTCTTACTCAGCTCCTGATTTATACACTCATAAACAACATTTCATACACTTGCTAATGCTTACACACAAGCCTATAAATAGCTACACACTCATGCATATTCTTGTCACATGGACACAGATGTGCCACACCTCAAACTCATGTACTCATAGGCTCTGTCCTAGTCAGTTTAGGCTGAGTTATGCTGTGTAACAAAACACTCTCCAAGTGTCAGAAGCTTAGTCCAGCCAAACGAGCTTTCTCTCATCCTGCATGATGGTTGGTGGGGGTCTCTGCCTTGTCTGGCCACTTGGGGACCCCAGCTGATGGAGGGTTCACATCAACACACACTTCCACAATTCCTGAGGCAAGAATGGGGGCAAATCACATGCTAACTCTTAAAGCTTCTACTCAGAAGTCACTTTCACTCAGGGATTGGCTAAGGAAGTTATATGGCCATGCTGGGGACATTGTATGGTCCTATCATGTACCCAAGAAAAAGAAATTTTCCTTTCCAAAAAAAGGAAAATTTGTGAACACTTCTATTGACTGCCTCAGTTTCTTATGCATTCCAAGAGTTACTCTCATAGATATGTACATACACACATTATTTCTTCCCATATGGACCAGTCCTTACGATACATCCCCTCCTTGGGACAAGGCAGGAGGCCACAATGCCCTCCCAACTATGCCCCAGAACCCATTTGCTTCATGGTACATCAAGGAGGTCTCCCCATCTCTCCTGAGCTGGAGGTCCCAGGACAACAAGTTTCCAAACTGCAGCTAGATCTGGAGCTGAGAAAATAGCAGATACCTTCTCTGCCCCCAGAGTGGGTGGTAGTTTTCCACAGACACTGGGGAAGAATAATAATAGGCATTGGTAGATCTCTGTATTGGCCGAGTTTCCCATCTTGCCAGCTGCTGCTGGGAAGGGGAGCCCAGAGGGGAAAAAAGACAAATTCAGAGAGACTCCCCCACCCCATCCTCCTGACTCTCTCTTTCCCCTCTCCTCCCAACTCTTCCTTCTGACTACTCAAATATTCCAAGGCAAGAAACTCATGAATATTTATAAGGGTTTGGCAGGGAGGGAGATAAAAAAAATTTGGAATTTATGAACCAGAATCCATCTATAAATAACAGGCTATGGTTGACAGGGTTATTCTCTCACCTACAACATTCCTTCAGCTGTAGCTCCAGCCTGTTCAAACTTCCTAGAGATACCCTCCACCCCCCAACACACACACACACACACACACACACACACATGGCTTCACTATGGATGCACAATTTCTCATCCTCTGCTGTGCTGGCACCCACACAGGCATTCACACGCAGCTGAGCACACAGACACATGTTCATACCTGCCTGGGCCTGGCCCACTGCCACTCTTCCATGCCTAGACACCCCTATGCAAAGTTGGCCTGAATGCATCTGGGTTCAGCCTCCTCTGTCCACATTCAGCCAGATACAGTCACTCACACTCAGACCAGCACACACAACTCACAGGTACTTGTACATAATCACACCCATCAAAGAGAGAGGCCCACAGCCTCGGCTTACTCACTGACCCACAGACCCAAGCACCACTCTTCTTCTCTCTGAGCCTCAGTTTCCTCATCTATCTAAGGGGCACATTGAGAATCTCTCCCTCATAGGGTTGTTGTGCAGAGTTTTAAAAATAACAAATGTGTGGGTGGCGCCTGTGGCTCAAAGGAGTAGGGTACCAGTCCCATATACTGAAGGTGGTAGGTTCAAACCCAGCCCTGGTCAAAACTGCAAAAAAAAAAAAAAAAAAAAAAAAAAAAATGTGGCTCGGCGCCTGTGGCTCAAGCAGCTAAGGCACCAGCCACATACACCTGAGCTGGTGGGTTTGAATCCAGCCCGGGCCTGCCAAACAACAATGACAGCTGCAACCAAAAAAAATAGCCAGGCGTTGTGGCAGGCGCCTGTGGTCCCAACTACTTGAGGAACTGAGGCAAGAGAATCACTTCGGCCCAGGAATTGGAGGTTGCTGTGATTGGTGATGTTACAGCACTCTATCCAGGGCCACAGCTTGAGGCTCTGTCTCAAAAAAACAAAAACAAAAAAAACCAAATGCATACCAAATGCCTATGGCCTATAAGATGGTCTATTCTAGGTGCTGTCAACATAGCAGTGAACAAAAACAGGTAAAAATTCCTGCCTCACTTTTCTGGAGGGGAAGAAAGAAAATGCATAAATGATGTAGCATGTGGGAAACTGATGGGGAGGAGGAGGACGGGGACTTCTGGGGCACTTGTCATTCTGACCAGAAGGGATCGGGGAAGGCCTCTTGAAACAATAACATTTGAGTACAGATGTGGAGGAGGCAGATGGGAGGGCATTCTTGCCAGAGGAACAGCTAGGGAAAAGACATAAAGTGGTCAAAGCATGCTCCGGTGTTGCAGGAATTGTATGGCTGTAACAGAGTGAGTG
Organism: Nycticebus coucang; assembly: GCF_027406575.1. Taxonomy (NCBI): domain Eukaryota; kingdom Metazoa; phylum Chordata; class Mammalia; order Primates; family Lorisidae; genus Nycticebus; species Nycticebus coucang. The sequence goes on along the minus strand of NC_069782.1, from coordinate 63,764,233 downwards.
AAGGGGAAAGTGGAAGGAGGTGAGGACAGGGAGATGACAGAGAAGATTGCAAAGGGATTTAAGTGCCTTGGGAAGGAGTTGGGCTTTTACCCCAGGTGAGATGAGAGCCAGGAAAGGTTCTGAACAGAGAGACTTCGTGTAACTCAGGTGTTCATAGGTGCTCTCTAGCTGCTATGGGGGCGAGGGATGGGAAGGAGGAGAAATAGGTAGATGCTGAAGGTGAAACTGGTGCATTGGTGTAAGAGAAAGAGAAGATGAAAGTGGAAGCTGCAACTCTATCTCTTGGATTTGAGCAATCCTTCTATTTCAGCCTCCTGAATAGCTGGGACAGTAGGTATGCATCACCATGCCTGATTAATGCCTGGTTAATTTTTAAATTCTTTGTAGACATAGGGTCTCACTGCATTGCCCAGACTGGTCTCGAATTCCTGGGCTCAAGCAATCTTCCCACGTCAGCCTCCCATTGGATTATAAGCATGAGCCACTTTGCCTGGCCAGATTCATTCTTCAATGCCAGAAATGTTTATTAAGCACTTACTAGGTGCCAGGCACTGTTCTGGTTTGAGGACACAGCAATAAACAAAGTGATAAAAATCCCTGTCCTTAGGGAAGCTGACATATATCATGGGAGCAGCAGATAAGAAACAACATAAATTTAACATAGGGTGGGAGCAAGGTGTAGCAAGTTTTACACAGAAAGGTGCCTCGGGACTCTCACTGGAGCATGATATGGGATCTGTACACATAGGGTGGAGTGGGCAGAATTTTAGCTGCATTATCTTTTTTTCTTCTTTTTTTGTTTTTTGAGGCAGGGCGTCACTCTGTTGCTCCAGGCTAGAGTACTGTGGCATCATTATATGCAATCTCAAATTCAGGTTCTAGAGATCCTCCTGCCTCAGCCTCCTGAAAGCTGGGACTATAGGCACATGCCACCATACCCAGCTAATTTTTCTATTTTTAGTAGAAACAGGGTCTCACTTTTGCTCAGGCTGGTCTCAAACTCCTTGACTCAGATGAGCCTCCCCACTTGGCCTCCCAAAGTGCTAGGATTACAGGTGTGCGCCACCGTGTGGGCCTCTGGATGCATTTTGGAGCAATAGCTGCTCTAAAGGTTGGCTGATGGATTGTCTATTTAGATAGAAATGACAGAACATGGTACCTGGATGTGAATTTTTTTTTTTAGAGACAGAGTCTCACTTTGTCACCCTCTGTAGAGTGCTGTGGTATCACAGCTCACAGAAACCTCCAGCTCTTGGGCTTAGGTGATTCTCTTGCCTCAGCCTCCCAAGTAGCTGGGACTACAGGTGCCCGCCACAACACCCGTTTATTATTATTATTATTTTTTGTTGTTGTTGCAGTTTGGCTGGGGCCGGTTTTGAACCCACCACCCTTGGTATATGGGGCCGGTGCCCTACTCACTGAGCCACAGGTGCCGCCCCCTGGGTGTGAATTTTGAGTTTGAAGGGACACCTGCATAAATACCTTCTTAGGTTAAATGTTCATGGTTTCCCCTATCTAAGGTTGGGTTCCTGAGAGACAGAAACTGACATAGGAGTTTGGAACACATGATCAATTGAGAATAGAAGGGGCAGTGAGGGGAGCAGGAAGGATGAGGTCTCAGGCAAAGTTCAAGTGGAGGTGGGGCACGACCAAGTTATCCCACTGTGAGACAAGGGGGTGGGCTCTTGTTCCCCTACATCTGTCATTAATTGACCCTGGGGGAGAGGGAACACTTCCAAATATCTTCAGGGTGTGGTGGCTCTGAAAGCCAACGGCAGGTCTCCATGGAGCTGCTAGTTACAAGCCTCTGTACTCAGCCACTGTGGGGTGGGTACATTCAGCCAGTCAAGACACCTGGGCAGAGCCATGCAAGTATCTTTCACATCCCCAGGGCCCCAACGAGGTGGGGGGTTCACAGGAACACCAGGCATTTAAGCCAATCTCAGCACGGATGTTTGACACCAGAACCTGTTCTCAGTTCTCTTGGGATGAAAACTCCAATTTGGCACTGGGGCTTCCTTAGCACAGCTAGGATCCTTTCTGGATTTATTAATTGCCAGAGACTCAACCCTCCACTTATCAGACATATCTAGAAATTGCAGAAGGGAACTTAGGGGAAGAACTACTGTCCCTCAACGGGTCAGAATAGCTCACTTAATACTCCTATGGCCTTTTAGAAGGGCCCTACTATCATTCTCATTTTGCAGACGGGAAAGTGAGGCCCAGAGAGGTTAAATCACTTGCCCAAGGTCACACAGCTACAAACTGGAGGAGCCACGATTTGAACTAAAGTTTTTGGGCACTGGGATCCATGTGCTTTGGAGCTATACTGTACTGTCTTAGACTCCATGATCCTTTCAAAACCCAGAGCTCCTGTAGCTACTCTAGGAGGGGAGAAAAAAAAAGGGGTGCTGACACAACATATAGAAGGTATGTGGGAGGTGGGGAGAGACAGGTCACATGGAAAATTTGGGGTGTACAGGAGGTATACATTCTTTCACTTATTCATGTCTTGATGGCTGCTGACTTTCCAGCATCTGATGGCTTTGGGGCTACAGTGGTGCAGAAGAATGACTAAACCCAATGACGGATGCAAACACCCATCCAGGCAAGGAAAAATTAAAATTAAGAATGTTGTAAGAGGGAAGAGGCAGGGAAATGTAGATGTACACACGAGAAGGAGCCCTGATCTGTGTTCAGAGAGAGAAAAGGCTTTCTGCAAGTGGTGATATTTACTATTAGACCTGAAGGATGCATAGAATTTGCAGTCCTGGCTGTAGAAACCAGCATCTCTATAGCCCAACAGACCTGGGTCTGTAACCCATCTAATACATAAAGCAAGTAGCATTGCCTCAAGGTTAAAAAAAAATTGCACATTTATTGAGGTTGGGCACAGTGGCTTTCACCTATAATACCAGCACTTTGGGAGGTGGGAGGATTATTTGCGGGTAGGTACTTAATATCAACCTGGGCAACATAGCAACACTTCATTGCAATTAAAAAATTTAAAAATTAGGGCAGCTTAGTAGCATCCACCTGTAGTCCCAGCTGCTTAGGAAGCTGAGGCATGAGGATCACTTGAGCCCAATAGTTGGAGGCTGCAGTGAGCCACAGTTGTGCCATTATACTCCAGTGTAGGCAACAGAGCAAGACCCTGTTTCTCACCTCGCACACACAAAAATTTATTGAGCATCTACTATGTGCCAAGTGCTGTTTTAAGCATTGGGAACATGGCACACTCCCCTCAGAGTGGGGCATACACTACACTAGCCAACAAACATATACTATGGTTTATATCATGACAAGGGCCAGACAGGGAGAAGGGGTCTGACTAGCTTGTTTTAAGGAGGTGATCAGGGAAGACTTCCCTGAGGAGGTGACTTTTAACTCTGGAATTCTTTCAAAGGCTTATTGTGGGGTTGAAAGGGGTCAATTGACCTAACCCATTGTTCTATAAGCACATGACTTAGTGGTTAAGATAATTTTAGAGAGAGTCAGTCCAGGGCCCTGAGTCCTAAGTGCTGTTCATTTTCCTGGGGTCGCTTCCCTGCTCTTTGTTCTGCTCTGTATCGTAGGCAAGTCAACTCCTGAAAACTACATTTCTCAGGTTTCCTTGCACATGGGCTTCCTGCTGGACTCAGCAAAGAAGCTGTGGTGGGAGTTTGGAGGTTGGAAGAAGAGAAAAGCTGGGGCAGCTCCTCCTCTAAGTTCCCTGGCTGGTGGCTTTAGCTCAAGGGCTCTGGTAACATCACCTCCTCCCTTTGCCCTGCTAACGCTTGCAGTGGTGACAACTTCCTGCAGTTGCTGCTCTTGTGATTGCTTTACCTTCCCCATTAGTCTCTTTCAGCTTTCTGGCTTCTCATATGAAATTCCCTCCATGGAACCATCTACCATGGTCTCTGTTCTCCTAACAGACTCAGAGCACAGCAGCAGCCTCTGCCACTTCCATTTTCCTCTCTGACCTTCAGTTTGTGACATCCCCACCACCACACTGCTGGTGCTGGTAGGAGGCGAGTGGAAACAATGTAGTTGGTATCAATACTGAAACTATATATAATTTTAAGGTTTATGCTTATAGGCATTCATTTAACCTCAGACAACCCTAAGAGGTGGGTGCTACTGTTTTGCAGGTGGGGAAACTGAGGCACCATGAAGTTCAAGTTACTTGTCTGAGGTCACCCAGCTAGGAGGCACTGTTGTGAGATCCCTCTGGATGCATCCTGCATGCAAAATGCCTGGCGCACTGCTTGGCTGGGCTGGTGATAATGATGATGATTACATGCTGGTGGCCTATCTCTGGGGAATGCTGAGGCTGGAGGTGATGTTCAAGTGCCTTCTCAGAGGGGGAAAATGCTCTCTGATTAAAGGCTCCTTCTGAGCCCCACCACCTGGCAGAACAATCCTCAGCCTCCTCTGGCTCCTCTGCCAGCCCTAGAGGGGAGGGGGCAAAGGGGCCTCTCTCCAGCTGCTTAGGCTGGGAACAGCTGTTCCACGCTTAGCCAGGATGGATTTCCCTTCAAGTGGCCCATTCTTGTTAACAAAGGGCTCTGGTGACCCAGGTGGCCAGTGCCCCTCTACCCTCTGAGCAGGAGACAGACATGCCTCTAGGCTGAAGCTGTGTTTTCTATCTTTGAGATTCATTCCTTTGAAAGTCCTGAAATACTCTAAAGCAGTGGTTCTCAACCCTCCTAATGTGGCCCTTTAATACAGTTCCTGTGGGTTGCGACCCACAGGTTGAGAACCGCTGCCCTAAAGGATGGGCCAAATCAGCCCTAAGTGCTTGCCTGGAGTTGACCAGAGGGTTTCTTTGCCTCTGTTTTGCTTTGGATGATTCACCTTCTCCCCATCCTTCCAGATTCACTCCTCCATAGCCCCCAGGCCACCCCAGACGGTTTTGGGTTGAATTATCCCCCCTCCCCCAATCAATGCATATGTTGGCTGGGCAGGGTGCTCATGCCTGTAATCCCAGAACTTTCTTTTCGTTCTTTCTTTCTTTTTTTTTTGACACATAATCTCACTCTGTTGCCCTGGGTTGAGTGCTGTGGTGTCATAGCTCACAGCAACCTCTTGGGCTCAAGCCATCCTCTTGCCTCAGCCTCCCAAGTAGCTGGGACTACAGGTGCCCCCTACAAAGCCTGGCTATTTTTAGAGACTGGGTCTCGCTCTTGCTCAGGCTGGTCTCCTGAGCTCAAGCAATCCTCCCGCCTCAGCCTCCCGGAGTACTAGGATTATAGGTATGAACCACTGTGCGCAGCCTAAAAATTTGTATGTTGAAGTCTTTTTTTTTTTTCCAGCAACCTCCAGCTCTTGGGCTTAGGCAATTCTCTTGCCTCAGCCTCCCGAGTAGCTGGGACTACAGGCACCTGCCACAACGCCCGGCTATTTTTTTGTTGCAGTTCAGCCAGGGCCAGGTTTGAACCCGCCACCCTTGGTATATGGGGCTGGTGCCCTACTCATTGAGCCACAGGTGCCGCCCTGTATGTTGAAGTCTTAACCTAGTACCTCAAAATATGACTGTATTTGGTGATGTGGTTCTTTAAAAGAATTAAATTAAGGTGAGGTCCTCAGTGTAGGTCCTCATCTAGTATGCCTTGTGCCCTTGTAAGAAGAGAAGTAGGGAGATTGGGTCTGGAGGGACCTCTCTTGGCTCCCGATTTGAGCTTCAATTCCTCACTGAACAATTTTCAGGTCTCTCTGTGCACTGTGCTTCTTCCTACTAGAGCAGAATCTTTATGAGGGCCCATCTTGTTGACAGCAATGTCCCTGGCACATATTAGGTGTTCAATAAATATGTAAAGTATGAACAGATGCTCTCTGTCCTCCAGGCCTTTGCCCATGTGGTCTCCCTTCCACCTGGAGCCCTCTCCTTCCTGCCCCACAGAGTCCCACTAATCCATCCAGTCTGTTCAGCTATCACTTCTTCCAGAAGGCTGTTTATATACCCTCAAAACCAGGCTCCATAGCCAGCTCTCCTCTTCTGGAGTCATGTGCTTCCCCCATCACAGAACTTGTCCCATTCTTTTATAATTGCCTCTTTTCTTTCTTCCTTGCTCACCTGTGAACATGGGGAAGCTACACTGGCCTATCTTTCTTTGCAAGGAAAACAGCCTCGAGCATTTCTTGAGCATGCCCTCTGAACCAGTGCTTTGAACTCTTTAAATATATTAGCTCTCTGAATCCTCAAAACACCAACATTGTCATCACCTACTGCTGTTTTCCCTGTTTGAGAAATGAGAAATCTGAGGCTCAGAGAGAGTAATTTGCCCAAGGTGACACATAGCCAGGATTGAAGCTCAAACTATGCAGCCCATGTTTTTGTGTTCTCAGTAAGTACCTGTTTGCTTTTTTGTTGTTGTTTTTTTAGAAAGTCTCACTTTGTTGCCCTCAGGAGAGTGCCGTGGTGTCTCAGCTCACAGCAACCTCCAACTCTTGGGCTAAAGCAATTCTCTTGCCTCAGCCTCCCAAGTAGCTGGGATTACAGGCACCTGCCATAACGTCCAGCTATTTTTTGTTGCAGTTGTCACTGTTGTTTTTAGCTGGTTTGGGCTGGGTTCAAACGCGCCACCCTCAGTGCAAGTGGCTGGCACCGTAACCACTGTGCTATGGGCACTGAACCCTGTTTGCTTATTATTTTTTTTTCTTTTTAATTAATTATTTATTTATTTTTATTGTTAAATCATAGCTGTGTACATTAGTGCAATCAAGGGGTACAATGTGCTGGTTTCATATACAATCTGAAATATTCTCATCAGACTGTTCAACGTAGCCTTCATGGCATTTTCTTAGTTATTGTATGTAGACATTTGTATCCTGCATTTAGTAGGTTTCGCCTGTAGCCATTCTAAGATGCACTGTAGGTGTGGCCCTACCCATTACCCTCTCTCCACCCTATTCTCCCTCCTCTCTTCCCCTCCCTTGGCCCTTTCCCCATATTCTTGTGCCATAGTTGGGTTATAGTCTTCGGGGAAAGCTATAAATTAGCTTCATGGTAGGGCTGAGTACATTGGACACTTTTTCTTCCATTCTTGAGATACTTTGCTAAGAATAATATGTTCCAGCTCCGTCCATGTAAACATGAAAGAGGTAAAGTCTCCATCTTTCCTTAAGGCTGCATAATATTCCATGGTATACATATACCACAATTTGCTAGTCCATTCGTGGGTGGATGGGCACTTGGGCTTCTTCCATGACTTAGCAATTATGAATTGGGCTGCAATAAACATTCTGGTCCATATGTCTTTGTTATATTGTGATTTTTGGTCTTCTGGGTATATACCTAATAAAGGAATTGTAGGATCGAATGGCAGGTCTAATTTTAGATCTCTAAGTATTCTCCAAACATCCTTCCAGAAGGAACGTATTAGTGTGCATATCCACCAGCAGTGTAGAAGTGTGCCCTTTTCTCCACATCCACGCCAACATTTCTGATTTTGTGATTTTGTGATATGGGCTACTCTTACTGCAGTTAGGTGACATCTCAAAGTAGTTTTGATTTGCATTTCTCTGATGATTAAGGATGATGAGCTTTTTTTCATGTGTCTGTAGATTGTGCACCTGTCTTCTTTAGAGAAATTTCTCTTCAAGTCTTTTGCCGACCCTCAGATGGGATCACTTGTTCTATTCTTGCCAATATGTTTGAGTTTTCTGTGGATTCTGGTGATTAAACCTTTATTGGAGGTATAACCTGCAAATATTTTCTCCCCTTCTGAGGGCTGTCTGCTCGCTTTACTTACTATGTTCTTGGCTGTGCAGAAGCTTTTTAGTTTGATCAGGTCCCAGTAATGTATTTTTGGTACTGCTTCAATTGCCTGGGGGGTCCTCCTCATAAAATATTCACCTAGGCCGATTCCTTCAAGAGTTTTCCCTGCACTTTTTTCAAGTATTTTTATAGTTTCATGTCTTAAGTTTAAATCTTATCCAGTGAGTGTCTATCTTAGTTAACGGTGAAAGGTGTGGGTCCAGTTTCAGTCTTTTACAGATTGCCAGCCAGTTCACCCAGCACCATTTGTTAAATAGGGAATCTTTTCCCCACTGAATGTTTTTGATTGGCTTGTCAAAGATCAAATAATGGTAAGTAGCTGGATTCATCTCTTGGTTCTCTATTCTGTTCCAGACATCTACTTCTCTGTTTTTGTGCCAGTACCATGCTGTTTCAATCACTATCGATTTATAGTACAGTCTCAGGTCTGGTAGCGTGAATTCCTCCTGCTTTGTTTTTATTTCTGAGTAATGTTTTGGCTATTTGAGGTTTTTTCTGATTCAATATAAAATGAAGTATTATTTTTTCAAGATCTTTAAAATATGACAATGGAGCTTTAATAGGGATTACATTAAAATTATATATTGCTTTGGGTTGTATGGACATTTTAACAATGTTGATTCTTCCCAGCCATGAGCATGGTATGTTTTTCCATTTGTTAGCATCTTCAGCTATTTCTTTTCTTAAAGTTTCATAGTTTTCTTTATAGAGATCTTTCACATCCTTTGTTAGATAAACTCCCAAATATTTCATCTTCTTTGGCACCACTATGAAAGGAATGGAGTCCTTGACTGTTTTTTCGGCTTGGCTATTGTTGGTATATATAAAAGCTACAGATTTATGGGTGTTGATTTTGAAGCCTGAGACATTGATGTATTCCTTGATCACTTCTAAAAGTTTTGTAGTAGAATCCCTAGTGTTTTCCAGATAATACGATCATGTCATCTGTGAAGAGTGAAAGTTTGATCTCTTCTCACCTTATGTGGATACCCTTGATCGCCTTTTCTTCCCTAATTGCAATGGCTAAAACTTCCATTACAATGTTAAAGAGCAATGGAGACAATGGGCAGCCTTGCTTGGTTCCTGATCTAAGTGGAAATGATTTCAATTTAACTCCATTCAATATGATATTGGCTGTGGGTTTGCTGTAGATGGCCTCTATTAGTTTAAGAAATGTCCCTTCTATACCAATTTTCTTAAGTGTTCTGATCATGAAGGGATGCTGGATATTATCAAAAGCTTTTTCTGCATCAGTTGAGAGAATCATATGGTCTTTATTTTTTAGTTTGTTTATGTGCTGAATTACATTTATAGATTTACGTATATTGAACCAGCCTTGAGACCCTGGGATAAATCCCTCTTGGTCATGGTGTATAATTTTTTTGATGTGTTGTTGGATTCTGTTTGTTAGGATCTTATTGAGTATTTTAGCATCAATATTCATTAGTGATATTGGTCTATAATTTCTTTTCTTGTTGGGTCTTTCCCTGGTTTAGGGATCAAGGTGATGTTTGCTTCGTAGAATGTGTTGGGTAATATTCCTTCTTTTTCTATATTTTGGAAGAGGTTTAGTAATGTAGGTACTAGTTTTTCTTTAAATGTTTGGTAGAATTCTGACATAAAGCCATCTGATCCTGCGCTTTTCTTTTTAGGGAGATTTTATATAGTTGATGCTATTTCAGAACTTGATATAGGCCTGTTCAACATTTCCACTTTGTTCTGGCTAAGTCTTGGTAGGTGGCGTAGTTCCAAGTCTTGGCTGATTTCTTTCAGATTTTCATATTTCTGAGAGTAAAGTTTCTTGTAATATTTGTTAAGGATTTTTTGAATTTCTGAGGGGGTCTGTTGTTATTTCATCTTTACCATTTCTGATTGATGAAATTAGAGATTTTACTCTTTTTTTCCTGGTTAGGTTGGCCAAAGGTTTATCTATTTTATTGATCTTTTCAAAAAACCAACTTTTGGATTTATTGATCTGTTGTATAATTCTTTTGTTTTCAATTTCATTTAATTCTGCTCTGATTTTGGTTATTTCTTTTCTTCTGCTGGGTTTGGGATTGGAACGTTCTTCCTTTTCTAGTTCCTTGAGATGTCCCATTAAGTTATTAACTTTGTCTCTTTCTGTTTTCTTGAGGAAGGCTTGCAGTGCTATAAATTTCCCTCTTAGGACTGCCTTTCCCGTATCCCAGAGGTTCTGATAATTCATGTCTTGATTGTTGTTTTGTTCCAAAAATTTGGTGATTTCCTTCTTTTTATTTATTTATTAATTTTTTTATTTTGGCCGGGGCTAGGTTTGAACCCACCACCTCTGGCATATGGGACCGGCACCCTACTCCTTGAGCCACAGGCACCACCCAGGTGATTTCCTTCTTAATATCGTCTATAACCCATCTATCCTTCAGCATAAGGTTATTTAGCTTCCATGATTTTGTATGGATATGCAGATTCCTATTGTTATTGAGTTCAACTTTTATTCCATGATGGTCTGAGAAGATGCAAGGGATAATTTCTATTTTTTTAAAATTTGCTGAGGTTAGATTTGTGGCCTAGGATGTGGTCGATTTTGGAGTAAGTTCCGTGGGCTGATGAGAAGTATGTGTATTCAGTTTTGTTGGGATGAAATGTTCTGTAGATGTCTGTTAAGTCCAGATGTTGAATGGTTAAGTTTAAATCTAAAATCTCTTTGCTTAGCTTCTTTTTGGAGGATCTATCCAGCACTGATAAAGGGGTGTTAAAATCTCCAACTATTACACAACTGGAGGAAATCAAGTTGCTCATGTCTGTTAGATTTTCTCTTATAAATTGAGGTGTGTTCTGGTTGGGTGCATAAATATTAATAATTGAAATCTCATCATATTGAGTATTACCTTTAACAAATATGAAGTGTCCATCCTTATCCTTCCTTATTTTGGTTGGTTTAAAGCCTATTGCATTTGCGAATAGGATTGCAACACCTGCTTTTCTCTGCTTTCCATTTGCCTGCAGTATAGATGACCATCCCTTCACCTTGAGTCTATATTTGTCTTTTAATGTAAGATGAGATTCTTGTATGCAGCAGACATCGGCTTGAGTTTTTGTATCCAGTCAGCCAACCTGCCCATTTTTAGAGGACAATTTAAACCATTCACGTTAATTGAGAATATTGATAAGCCTTTTGAGAGTCCAGTGGACATTTTTAATCCTTTTGCGACTGTGGAAGTTGGTATTTGATCAAAATTTTCTGGGTGGGTTTACTTTCGTGGTGGAGGATTATGCTGGTCTTTATGGAAGATAGGTCTGAGAATATCCTGGAGAGCTAGTTTAGTTGTGGCAAATTTCTTCAACATGTGAATATCATTAAAGTATTTAATTTCTATGTCATAAATGAAACTCGTTTTAGCTGGGTACAGGATCCTGGATTGAAAGTTATTTTGTTTTAGGAGATTAAAAGTTGATGACCATCCTCTTCTAGCTTGAAAGGTTTCAGCAGAGAGATCTGCAGTTATTCTAATATTCTTCTCCTTGTAGGTAATGGTTTTCTTTCGTCTGGCTTCCTCAGAATTTTCTCCTTCATATTAACTTTAGTGAAATTGATTATGATGTGTCTGGGGGATGTCTTATTCGGGTTGAGTCGTGCTGGAGTTCTGAAACTGTCTGCTATCTAAATTTCAGAATCTCTTGGCATGTCTGGAAAGTTCTCTTTCATAATCTCATGGAGAAGAGACTTTGTGCCTTGTGAAGCCATTTCATCACTTTTGGGAATCCCTATAAGATGAATATTGGTTTTATTCGAATTATTCCAGAGCTCTGTTTTTGCTCTCTATTTCTCTTCCTTTTTGAGAGTTTGGGAGTGTTCGAAAGCTTTGTCTTCGATGTCAGAAATCCTTTCTTCTGCTTGCTCCATTCTGTTACTGAGGGATTCTACTATGTTTCTCAGATCTTTGAGGGCTGCAACTTCTTGTCTCAATGTGTCAAAATCTTTGGTCATTTGGTCTTTGAATTCCTTGAATTCTTGAGATATCTTTTGGGTTACTGCTTGGAATTCTAATTCGATCTTATTTGCTATCCAGATTCTGAATTCGATTTCTGACATCTCAGCTATTTGTTTGTGCATGGGATCTTGTGCTGTGTCTGCTCCATTGATCCTTGGGGGAGTTGATCTACTCTGATTATTCATATTGCTGGAGTTTTTCTGTTGATTTCGCCTCATGATTGTTTTTCACTGTTGCCTCTGGATGTCCTCAGAGTTGGGGAGGTGTCTCTCCAAGATTAGACCCCAGCGGCATCATTCTATTGTTGCCAGATCTTTGTAGGGAGTGACCCTGTGTTGTTCCTCTAGGGCTGCCCCAGCCAGGAGCTCTGGTTGTGGAAGCAGCTCTGGAGTGTGACACACCCAGATCCAGCAGCAGGGTGGGAGGTGGTGCATGGTTCTGGGAGTGCCTGGTGCCCAGTGAGTTTGGCACAGAGAGCCTAAGGCTCCAGCAGTCTCTAGCTAGGAGAAGGGCTCTGTGCAGAGGCAGGGAGGGCTCTGGAGGGCACACGGCTACCAGAGTCCCTGGCCAGAAGAGCGGGCTGGTGTGGAGACAGGGAGGGTACAGGAGGGAGGACATGGTGTTGCATGGCTCCCGGAGGTCCTGGTTGGGCGTGTGGAGGCCCAGCAGGCACGGGCGGTGGGTTGCCGTGCTGCTCCTATGGAAGTCGGGGTAGGCATGGGTTGCGGGTTTCGGCACAGCTCTTACTGGGGTCCGGGCGGGTGGTGATCGTGGGTCGCAGGTCGTGGCACAGCTCTTCCAGAGGTCCAGTGGGTGCCGAGTGCGGATCAGGGGTCGTGGTGCGTGTTTGCTTATTTTTATTCCATAAGCAATTATATTACATTCAGTTGAATATGACACTGTGTATTTGTCTGAATTCATTTTCTGCTGCTATAATAGAATAATAACACAGACTGGGGCATTTATAAAGAAAAAACATTTATTTCTCACAATTCTGGAGGCTGGAAAGTCCAAGAGCATGGCTCCAGCATCTAGTGAGAGTAAGCCCATGGAGAAAGGATGGAAGGTACAAGTGAGCACACAAGACAGAGGGAGAGATTGGGCTGCAATTATCATTATCATTATTATTTTATTTAAAAAAAAAACCCTTTTTTTGAGGCTCAGTGCCTATAGTTCAGCAGCTAGGGCACCAGCCACATACACCAGAGCTGGTGGATTCAAACCCGGCCCAGGACCTGCCAAACAACAATAATAACTACAACAACAACAAAAACAAAAAATAGCTGGGCATTGTGGTGGGCGCCTGTAGTTCCAGCTACTTGGGAGGCTGAGGGAAGAGAATCGCTTAAGCCCAAGAGCCCAAGAGTTTGAGGTTGCTGTGAGCTGTGACACCACGGCACTCTATCAAAGGCAACATAATGAGACTCTGTCTCAAAAAAAAAAAAAAAATATATATATATATAAAATAATAAATAAAAAAGACCCTGGAGTGTGTGTCAGAGGTACAGCCAAGTGATAAATGATTTGGGTCCCAAATTAACTTCTATACCCGAAGGGCACACTTGGGCCCTAGCAGGAAGGAGTCCATGGAGGTTTTCAGGCATTTCTCGCACCTGGCTGTCCCTGTTGAGTTATTAGCTGGCAGGCTGATCCCTGTTACCTCTTGGCCACACTCTCCAGCCTTCAAGGCCTCTCCCTTTCCTCTGACCTCCACCCAGTTGTCTTGCAGCAAACACTTCCATTTTTGCAGGGGCGTCCCTTGCTATTGGTGAGAAAGCCTCCACCAGCTACAGAAGATAAATTTCTCCCATGATGACCTTTTACACACACTGCTGGATTGATTTCAGAAATCCATCCCCAGCCAATATGCCCGGCCTCAGGCCCTACTGCTGGTGCCCATGACTGCAAATTTATACCTAGGCCAGAAATTAAATTCCTGTAAGTCAAGGGAAGTGTCTGAAAATTTCAACCAGGCTCATTTTTACTTCTGACAAACTTCAGGCTAGAGATTAAATCTGGGCTAGTTTCTTCCAGCAGTGGAGACCTCAGTGGTGGGGAAATAACCTCACTGGGGGCATGTTTCTTCACATTCCCTGCCTTTAGCTTGGCCTCTCAGGGCTGAGAAACAAAAAGCAACCAGACCTGCAGTCTTGCGTGGTTAAAAGGAATTCCCACTTCTAACCAGCTAATGTCAGAAAAGCAATATGTACTCTGTACCCAAAGGCAGATTTTTGGTTCCCATGGCAAATAGTGAATCTTTGGAGAGATGGGAAATAATGCTATAATTCATTTCCATCACCAGCCAGCCCCCTGCACCAGCTCCTGAGGCTGACTCAGTCTAGGTAATTTGGCAGTGTTCTAATTAAGCTTCTTTGGGCTGTCAGCAAAGAGGACCTCAGGGTCTGTGGATAATTCCAGAACCCTCACTCCCACCCTGCCCTCCTGACAGAGGCCTGAAGGCTGTAGAAGGATAAGTGAAATCAAGAAATAGCTCTAGGAAGGAAGAAACTCCATCTTGCTAGAAAGATATTTCTCTCTCTCTCTCGTCTTGGAGAAATAAAAGAGAGCGTTGATGCAAATGTAGCTACTTCTCTTTGGTACAAAAGCTTCTAAATATTAAAGAAATGAATCCTTGATGTCTACAAAGAAAGGATCAAAAGCAAATCTTTCTGAAAGAAGAAGCTTTTATTTTGCAGTGAACTTTTTGCAGATCTGGCCTCTGGCATGGACGCTCTGCAGAACAGGGAGTTCGGAAAGACAAAGCTCTCAGTGATGACCGTTCAAATATTCATTCAGGAAGTGTCTCTTAAGCAGCTACATGTTGAGATACAGGCTGGGGAAACCATCCTTCAGGGTGTGGGGAAATGAGGACCCACTTCCTGGCCTCAAAAGCCAATGTGGGGGGGCTAGACTTGGTGGTTCACACCTGTAATCCCAGCACCCTGGGAGGCTGAAGCAGGAGGATCACTTGAGCCCAGAGTTCAAGGCTGCAGTGAGCTGTGATGATACCACTACACTCCAGCCTGGGTGACAAAGCAAGCAGGACACAGTCTCAAATTAAAAAAAAAAAGCCAATGGGACATTTTACAAAATCCCTGGCTAGTAATCCTCAAAACTGTCCATGTCATGGAAAACAAAAACAAAGAAACTATCCCTACAGACCAGAGGAGACTAAGGAGATATGACGATTTAATGTAACATGGGATCCTGGATTTAATTCTAGACCAGCAAAAGGATTCAAGTGGAAAAACTGGGAACATTTGGGTAAAGTCTGGAGTTTAGTTAATAATAATGCACCAATGTTGCTTTCTTTCTTTCTCTGTTTCCTTTCTTTCTTTTCTTTCTCCCTTCCCTTCCCTTCCCTTCCCTTCCCAGGTAGCGGGGAAATACAGGTGCCTGCCACAACACCCCTTCCCTTCCCTTCCCTTCCCCTTCCCTCCTCCCCTCCCCTTTCGACAGAGTCTTATTATATTGCCCTCAGTAGAGTGCTATGACATCATAGCTCATAGCAAACTCTTGGGCTCAAGGGGTTCTCTTGCTTCAGCCTCCCAGGTAGCTGGGACAGCAGGTGCCTGCTACAACACCCGGCTATTTTTTGTTGCTTTTGTCATTGTTGTTTATCAGGCCCGGGCTGGGTTCGAACCTGCCAGCCTAGGTGTATGTGGCTGGGGCCATAACCACTGTGCCATGGGCACCAAGCCACCAATGTTGTTTTCTTAGTTGTGACTAATGCATGCTGATTATGGAAGATGTTAATCACAGGGAAGCCTGGGGTGCAGGGTATGTAGGAACTTTCTGTACCATCTTCACAACTTTCCTCAAAATTTAAACTTATTCCAAAATAAGGAATTGATTAGGCTGGGCATAGTGGCTCACACCTGTAATCCTAGAACTGTGGGAGGCTGAGGAGGGAGGATTGCTTGAGCTTAGGAGTTTGAAATCAGTCTGAGCAAGAGCAAGACCATGTCTCTACCAAATGAAAGAAAGAGAGACAGAGAAAGAGAGAAAGAAAGAAAGAGGGAAAGGGAAAGAAAAACTGGATATGGTGGTGGGTGCCTGTGGTCCTAGTTACTGGGGAGGCTGCAGTAGCCAGATCATTTGAGCCCAGGAGTTTGAGGTTGCTCTGAGCTATGATGATGACACTAGACTCCAACCTGGGTGACAGAGTGAGCTCTTGCCTGAAATGAAGAAAGAAAGAAGGAAAAGAAGGCATAGAGAAGGTCACATGGGAGATCAGAATATTACAGGAAGACGAGGCCCAATGGAGAGAGGAATACCCAAGCATTGTGTTTAAAGGAGGAAGGGCTTTATTTCAGCCAGCAGAGCAACTGCACAGAAGAATTCAAAATGACCAAGCTCCCTGACAGACTCAGTCTTCTTTTTATCCCAGGTCAAAAAGTTCTGGCCCACAGGTACCTTTCTCATTGGACAGTTTGAATCAAGCTAGAGAAGTGGGTTTGGGCTTTTATAGAACTGGGGGCTTTTACAGAAGCAGAAGCAAGCCTTTCTAGGTCCCAGGAAGTTAAGTTTCTACAAATTCCTAAGAGCTGAGTCACCATGGGAAGGACCTCGCTAATGTATCCTTGGGGTCTCCTTGAGAAGACCTCTGTTCTCTTAGACCTTGCTTTTTCAGGGTATCCTCTCTCAAGAACAGATCAGAATTTGGACCCACGAAGCTGGTGCCACTGGACTCTACAGCTGCCTGTTCCGTCACAGATTTTATTAAGCAGCTACTAAACTGAATTCTTCTAGACCTTTCAAAGGTATTAATTCAGGGAATTTGTTATGCAGGTGACTGGAGAGATGAAAACCTAGATAGGGGATGGAAAAGCAGCCCAGAGATTAGTGTAGGGGACAAGGGAAAGCACCCTTGTTGCCCTCTGGAGGATCACTGAAAAATCAACCGACAGAGTCAGAATCCGTTCAGGAAAGTGTAACAACTCACTTGACAAGAAAATGAAAAAGAGAGAAAAAACCAGCTGATAAAAGGCAGATTAACTGGGCAGGGGCAGTGGCTCACACCTATAATCCTAGCACTCTGGGAGGCTGAGGCGGGTAGATTGCCTGAGCTCATGGGTTTGAGACCAACCTGAGCCAGATAGAGACCTGGTTTTTAAAAATAGCCAGGTGTTGTGGTAGACGCCTGTAGTCCTAGCTACTTGGGAGGCTGAGGCAGGAGAATCGCTTAAGCCCAAGAGTTTGAGGTTGCTGTGATCTGTAATGTCCTAGCACTCTACCGAGAGTGACATAATGAGACTCTGTCTCAAAAAAAAAAAAAAAAGGCAGATTAATAGAGAGATGGTATGCAAAATATTAACGTGTACATGGGGGAAATTATGGTTTACCTGATATCCCAGTGAGGCCTAGGTACAAGTGTACAGCCTTTGTTCAGAGGGTGGAGAATGTAGATAATTCTATTGAAGGGCAGTAAGTGATTACTAGGGAGTCAGAAATCAGTCTGACCAGGAGCAAGACCCTGTCTTTACAAAAAATTAAAAATTAACTGGGTGTGATGGCATGTGCCTGTGGTCCTAGCTACTCAGGAAGTTGAGGGAGGAGGATCCCTTAGCCCAAGAGTTCAAGGCTACAGTGAGCTGTGATTGTGCCACTGTATTCCAGCCTAGGTGACAAAGCAAGACCCTATCTCTAAAAAGCCTTTCCCCATGTCCGCTTTCAGGCAGTCCCTCATCATTGTTCACCTAGATGGCTATGAAGGGAAGGGGCACAGCAGGTTCAAAGGCCCTGGGGTGATGAAGAGTTTGAAGGTCGAGGTGGTGCCTATAGCTCAATGGGTAGGGTGCTGGCCACATACAGCCAGGCTGGCGGGTTCGAACCCAGCCTCAGGCTGCTAAACAACAATGACAAACTGCAATGAAAAAATAGCTAGGCATTGTGGTAGGCACCTGTGGGCCCCAGCTACTTGGGAGGCTGAGGCAGGAGCATCACTTAAGCCCAAGAATTTGAGGTTGCTGTGAGCTGTGACACCATGGCACTCTACTCAGGGTGACAGCTTGAGACTTTTTTGTCTCCAAAAAAAAAAAAAAAAAAAGAGCTTGAAGGGCTTTGAAGAACTGAAAGGCTCATGAGACTCAGCAGGCTGAAATGAGAGTTTTCACCCCCCCAGAAGGGTTTCATCAAATAAGATGTACTTGAGTGCTGGGGTTGTGGGTGCATCTGGGCAAACCTTTCGGATAACTGGCACCATGAGAATTTGTAGCCTTGATGCAGACTTCTATCCATAAAGAAGATTCTGCAGGGATCTATAGTGGTTCCAACACAGTGTGGACCACACTCAGAGGCAATGGCTCTGTGTTTGTAAATTGTTGCACAAAGGCAAGCCTTTTCCACATTTTCCTTGAACTGAGGACACAAGTCTGGCGGGGAAAGTCAGTCACACTCAGAGATCTGTGTCTCTTCACTCTTCCTAAGAAAAACTGTTGATTGTTGTTTTACATTGGCCTTGTGATGTCAGAGCTTAAACATCCTTGAATGTAAGCACTGACCTCAACTGGGGGTCGGGGAAGTTTTCTGCTACCATTTGGGTGACTTCAGAGAATGAGAGGTTGTACTCTGTTACCAGCTTTGATAGACTCTCAGGCCAAGACAGATTAACTGTGTTGTGTGGGAGTGAACAAATTAATCAATGGATAAATGAATGGATGGATGGATGAATGGATGGATGAATGGAAGGATAGATGGGTAGAAGAAGGGAGAGGTGAGTGAATTAATGGGTAGATGAATGAATAAATGTGGCTGGATAAATGAATGAATGGACAGGAGGATGAATAGATGTATGTATGTATGTATGGATGGATGGATGAAAGAGTGAATGGGTGGTTGGATGAACGAATGGATGGATAGATGAATGAGTGACTGAAGAAATGCATGAATGAATGTGTGGTTAGATAAATGAGTGGATGGGTGAATGAATAGATGAATGGATGCATGGATGGATGAATGAATGGGTGAATTGGCAGCTGCCCTCTATCCCAACCTCTGCCTCAGCCACAAACTCTCCCAGGCAAAGCTCCAGCTGCTTGGGCTGAGGGAGGCCCCTGACGCCTCCTTGTCCTCCAGCATAGCTCCGGCAAGCTGATTTCTTCTTTAAGGGCTGTCAAGCTTATCACTCAGGGGAGATTTGCCCAGTACCTCAGGTTTGACAAGGGCATCCTGCTATCATCTCAAACCCTCCAAAGGGACACGGCCCCATCAGAGCTCAGACATGGCAGACAAACATGTCCTCCATCATTCATCACAACTCTTCTGCCATCCCAGCAGTCAGAGAAAAATGCCAGAGCCTCAGTTGAGCCTGCCGGGTGCCTGTCTGCAGCCTGATCTCAGACAATCCCTCCCAGGGAGGGACAACAGAAGGCAGTTCAGTGGCAGAAGGGGGAAATTCTTGGTAGATCCATGAAAATATTTGCTGCCTGTCCCACTAGTCCATCAGCATCTGATCACTCAACAAACATTCACTGTGCTGAGCTCTGGGCATGGAGTAATGAATTGTTTGCAGAGCAGACCAAACTCCCCATGCCATCTCCTCCCCAGGGACAGAGGGAGGCCTTAAACCAGTGGTATCATCAATGAGATCCTAATGGCCATTTTCATCAGTTTTTGGAGGAAAAGGCCAGCAGAGGTGTAGCAAGTTAGTTTAGAACCTCACGGCTGGTATTCAAATCCTGGCTTCACTGCTTAAGAGAATATGATGCTTTGGCCAAGAGCTTTGACTTCTCACTACTATAATTTCTTTGTCTGTCAAAAGGACATAATGACAGTTCCTGCCTCCTGGCATTGTTATAAGAGGACTAAATCAGTTAGCACATGCAAAGTGCTTAGAACAATACTTGATGCATGCACAGAAAGGAACAGAGAATCAGGAAAAATGCACAGTATGCTTTGAGAGATGGGAAACGTGGTGGTGAATCTTTTGGATTCCACTGCTTTTGGAAGTGACATTTGACGCTTGAGCCCCAGGAATAGGAGAGAGCCCTGAGATGGAGCATGGTGATGGCAGAGGGCCCAGCCTGTGCAGAGGCCTGGAGGTGAGAACCAGGACCCTGCGTTCCACGAAGGGAAAGACAAGTAGAAAGACCAGGGCACCAGAAGCCTAGTTTTTTGCTAGTTAAGATGAACAGGACACCCCCACCCCAGACATTCCCTGCCAGGTTATATCAAAGACATGCTTAAGAAAAGGAAGCCAGCTGGGCCACATGGGAACTAGGATGGAGCAAGTGTCTCTTTCTGTCCCTTACTTTCTTTTTTCTTTTTCTTTCTTTTTTTTTTTTTTTGAGACAGGGTGTTCTGTTGCCCAGGCTGGAGTGTAGTGGCATCATCATGGCTCATTGTAGCCTCAAACTCCTGGGCTCAAGCCCAGCATCAGCTTCCTGAGTAGCTGGGACTATGGGCGTGCACCACCATGCCCAGCCCATCCCTCACTTTCTTCTCTCCATTGGTGTACTTTCTTTTTTTTTTTGTTTGTTTGTTTTTGCAGTTTTTGGCCGGGGCTGGGTTTGAACCCGCCACCTCCAGCATATGGGGCCAGCGCCCTACTCCATTGAGCCACAGATGCCACCCTCCATTGGTGTACTTTCTTTGCCTCATGACTCCAACTCCACAAGACTTAGGAGAATGCTAGGCGTATCAGTTTTATGGTATCATCTCTGTTCAGTGTTAAAACTCATACCATTCGACTTCAGGAAGTTACTGAATTGGCCTTTTGTGTGTTATGAGGGTAATGATAACAATATTAGTAGCAAGGCCAGAGTTAGAGACCAGCCTGGGAGATGTAGCAAGATCCTATTTCTTTTTTTTTTTTTTCAAAGACAGAGTCTCTATATGTCGCCCTGGGTAGTGCTGTGGCATCACAGCTCATCGCAACCTCAAACTCTTGGGCTTAAGCGATTCTCTTGCCTCAGCCTCCCAAGTAGCTGGGACTATAGGGCCTGCCACAACATCTGGCTATTTTTTGGTTGTAGTTGTCATTGTTGTTTGGCAGGCCCAGGCTGGATTCAAACCCGCCAGCTCCAGTGTATGTGGCTGGCGCCCTAACCGCTGAGCTACTAGCACTGAGCCTCAAGACCCTGTTTCTAAAATAAATTAAAAAATTAGCCTGGGCCAAGCATGGTGACTCATTCCTGTAGCATTTTGGTAGGCTAAGGTGAGAAGATTGCTTGAGGCCAGGAGTTCAGGACCATCCTGAAGAAGACCCATCTTCACAAAACAGAAAAATTAGCCAGGCATAGTTTTGCCTGCTTGCCTGAAGTCCCAGCTACTTAAGAAGCTGAGACAGGAGGATCAATTGAGCCCAGAAGTTCAAGGCTGCAGCCAGCTGTGATTGCACCATTGCTCTCCAGCCTGGGTGACTAAGCAAGATCCCATCACTTAAAAAAAATGTCTTTTTTTTTTGGGCCGGGTATGATGGCTTAACGCCTGTAATCTTAGCACACTGGGAGGCCGAGGCGGGTGGATTATCCTGAGCTCACAGGTTCAAGCCTAGCCTGAGCCAGAGTGAGACCTTGTCTCTAAGAATAGCCAAGTGTTGTGGTAGGCACCTGTAGTCCCAGCTACTCTGGAGGCTGAGGCAAGAGAATTGTTTGAGCCCAAGAGTTTGAGGTTTCTGTGAGCTGTGATGCCACGGCACTCTACTGAGGGCAATAAAGTGAGACTCTGTGTCAAAAAAAATTTTTTTTTCTTTTTAGGATGGATGTTGTGGCTCACATCTGTAATCTTAGCACTCTGGGAGGCCAAGGCAGGAGGAGCCCTGAGTTCAGTAGTTCTAGACCCCATCTCTACTAAAAATAGAAAAATTAGCTGGGCATTGTAGCAGTGCCTATAGTCCCAACTACCTGGGAGGCTAAGGCAGGAGGATTGCTTGAAGCCAGGAGTTTGAGGTTGCTGTGAGCTAGGCTGACTGTCTCAAAAAAAATTTTTTTTTAATTAACAAAAAGTAGTAGTAGCAAACACTTATGTAGCACTCACTACATACCCTGCAACCCACTGAGATAGGTAATTATGTCCATTTCACAGATGAGGAAACTAAGGCACACGGTCACATGGCAAGGGACTGCCCAGGTCACACAGCAAGGGACTGGTGGAATTAAACCCAGGCAGCGGATTCCAGGACCCCGCCCTTCACAGTCAGCTCTGCTCTCCCATCCCAAGAGGGTGAAGAAATAATTAGAGGAAACGAGTCATTTCTATCGTAAGGATATTATCAGGAAAGATGCTGTTGACATCACGTGGAGTCCTTTTTTGGGAGGACTGTGGGAGAAATCCCTGCCCAAAATAGTTGACTTTCTTCTGAGCATCTGGTGTACTGTTGTTTCAGGACATTGAGAACCGCATAAATGACCAGCTTTCCCTTTTGGATTTGGCTGCTAAGTTGCTTGAAACCAAATTTATGGCCTGGCCATATGCTGATTGTTCAGGTTTCTAAGGGATAAGTTTTTCTTAGCCTCATTTTCTGACTCCATCTTATGTCCCTGCTTTTGTTTCTCTTCTTTTTCTCTTTTACCAAGAAAAAAAAAAGTTTTTAAAAGAAACTTAAAAAAAATCTTTATAAGTGGGTGGCACCTGTGGCTCAGTGCATAGGGTGCCGGCCCCATACACTGAGGCTGGTGGGTTCAAACCCGGCCCCGTCCAAACTGCAACAAAAAATAGCCTGGCGTTGTGGCGAGCACCTGTAGTCCTAGCTACTTGGGAGGCTGAGGCAAGAAAATCGCCTAAGCCCAGGAGTTGGAAGTTGCTGTGAGCTGTGATGCCACAGCAGTCTACCGAGGGTGACAAAGTGACACTCTGTCTCAAAACAAAACAAACTTGGAAAATAAGTTTAAAGGCAGTGATTAAAATAATCCCTGTTAATCCTCCAAATTTTAGTATGACTGTGTAGTATTCCATCTTGTGGATATCTTAAAATTTTAAAATCCATCCTCCTATTGTCAGTCAATTAGAGGGAAAAAATCCTAGTTGTTCAATTTTAAATACTGCTTTAATGAACATCCTTGTAGCTATTGATCGCTTGTCCCACAATTTCCATAGACTGATTTTTTTTTTAAGACAGAGTCTCACTTTCTTGGCTAGGCTGGAGTGTGGTGGTGTCATAGTTCACTGCAGTCTCAAACTTCTGCCTCAGCCTCCCAAGTAGCTGGGACTACAGGTGCCTGCCTTGACATCTGGGTAATTTTTCTATTTTTAGTAGAGATGGGGTCTTGTTCTTGCTCAAGCTAGTTTTGACTTTCTGATCCCAAGCAATCCTCCCAACTGGGTCTCTCAGGGTGTTAGGATTACAGCAGGTATGAGCCCCTGAGCCTGGTCCATAGGGCTGAATTTTTAAAGCTGAATTCTTAGTTTTGGCTTGACCAGGTAAATTGTAACCATAGAAACCTTAAAGCTTTGGTTATGGATTGGCAAACAGCCCTCCAGAAACATCTAATCCCTGCACTCATATTTAATTGGAACTATCTTGCAGTATTTTACATATCCTTGTAAACCACTTAGAATCCTCTCTGGAACAAGGCAGGGTAGAAATAAATATGTAAGCCCCAAGCTGCCTGGCTTCCTGATTAAATTATCCAACCTCAAACACAATAATATACTCATTTTATTAAGAGGCAGCCATTTGCTGTCTTCCTGTTGGCTAATTCCCAGTGGCCAGTGCTCATGCTGTTCCCAGTGATTCCTCTGCCCCGGGAAGCTGCAGGAATTGTTTTTGGACCAAGACATAAGCCGGAGAGCTGCATGAGACGGTGATCCTGGGCCCATCAGCAAGAAAGAAAGACTTTTCCTGCATGTCTCATACTCAGTTAATATAGGACCTATTATGGAAACTGGTGTTTAATGGGAGCAATAGCTTCAGCCAAAGTATTTGGAAAATCCTAGCCAGAAAAGATGATTTGTGAAACAGTCACTAAAGTTCATGGCTTCCCCTCCTAGAAACCTATTAGTAGGAATATTAAACTCTGAACTAGAAGCTCAGCAAAGAGAATGGTTGGCTTCCCCAGCTCATTTGCCACAAGCGAGGTGAGACAGGCTGCTTGACTGAAAATTTCTGAACCCAGAGAACTAACTCCTGTGTTCTCCCTCCTGCAGTTCTAAGCATTGCCCTTAGGTTAGGACATTTTCTGTCCCTTGATAAAGCTCTGACCTCTGAGAGTTCATGACTTTGATTCCAAGCTAGACCCAGTCTGGAAAAGCCAGTGTTTGGACTATCAAACATGAAAAGTTCCTAGGGGATTCTTAGGGATATGAACTTACCTACACATCTGAACTGAAACTTGATGGGCAAAACTCAGGATCCGTGCGTGCTGAGATTTGGCAGCCAAACCCCAGGCATTTAATTACATTGCTGCAGAGAGCACTCCGGTGAGGTGCATCCAGCACAGACAATTATTTTAGGAAACCCTCAGAGGCCTTCTCTCCCCGTCATGTAAATCTTGCTTCTTTTTTACAATTCAATATTTCCTATGTCTAGAGAAAATGGTTTGTTTGCTGCAAAAGACACACAGGAAATGTGGGATGATGTTAATTATGTGGAACAGGGCTGCTTTGTTTCTCTGTACAAATGAGAATCTTTGGGGGTTCTGTTCAAATTGCCTGGGGAATCAGAGCCAGGGGAGGATGGGCAGGGATGCTTAGGCTCAAGCTCATTGTTTTTCTTTATTTCGTTTTGAAAGAATTGGATTTGTCATTAAAGGAGGTAAAGCTGGTTCTGGATTCTCTCAGAACTGAGAGGGGAAGGCTTTCTTGGGCTACCCTTCTTGTCTCAGGCCATTCTTCTTATCTTAAGTCAGGGCTCCTGTGGGGAAAATTTGAGTACAAGTATTTGCCCTCGAAGGTGATCCCAGATCCCAGGGAGAACCCATCTGAGGGTGGGGAAGTGTGAGAGGCAATGAAGGGAACCTGGACAGGGTGAGTTAGTGGATAAGTTGCCCCTTTGGGCTCCCCTGGGAGACTGCGGGAAACCCACACCTTTGAGTTCTTGTGCTGGGAGAGGAAATAGGGAGGGCTAATATTCATTACTTGTGCCTACAAAGTTATTACTGAGGATTGCTGAGTTTAAGTTGTTTCCTGCCTACCCATTTCAAGAGCAGAGGAGAAAAAGCCCTCTACAGATTGCCTGAGCTCAGGAGTTTGAGACTGGACTGAGCAAGAGCAACACCCTGTCTCTACCAAAAATATAAAAGATAGTCAGGTGTTCTGGTGTACACCTGTAGACCCAGCTAATCAGGAGGCTGAGGCAGGAAGATCACTTGAGACCAACGGCACTCTACTCAGGACGACAGAGTGAGACTCTGTCTCAAAAAAAAAAAAAAAAAAAAAAGAAAAAAATCGGGGCAGTGCCGGTGGCTCAGTGGGTAGGGTGCTGGCCCCATATACTGAGGGTGGCAGGATCGAATCTGGCCTCGGCCAAATTGCAACAAATCCAACAACAAAATAGCTGGGCGTTATCCAGGGTGACAGTTTGAGAATTTATCTCCAAAAAAAAAAAAAAAATAGCCGGGCGTTGTGGTGGGCGCCTGCAGTCCCAGCTATTTGGGAGGCTGAGGCAAGAGAATCACCTAAGCCCAAGAGTTCTGGAGGTTGCTATGAGCTGTGACACCATGGCACTCTACCGAGGGCAACAAAGTGAGACTCTGTCTCTTTAAAAAAAAAAAATTTCCTTCTGTGATTCCCCAACCCCTGGGCTGGGAACTGGTACCAATCTATGGCTTGCTAGGAACCCAATGAGGGAGGCTTCATCTGTGTTTACAGCTGTTCCCTATCACTTGTGTCACCACCTGAGCCCCACTTCCTGTCAAATCTATCCCTGTCCCCCTGTTCATGGAAAAATTGAAATAGGTCTGTGGTGCCAAAAATTTTCGAGACTTCTGCTCTACAGGCAGTGGGGAATGCTGAGTGCTTCTGCAATGAGTAAGTGTATCCTCTGGCCGCCTCATATCTGGCACAAAGAAGGCTGAGGATGTGAGTGACTTTGTTCCCCAGGTGAGGTGGGATATGTGGATTCATAAAGAGGGGTTTTCTTCAATTGAGGAAGGGTGCACATGCAGCACAAATAGTGGCTTAAGTACAATAGCTTTGGATGACGTTTATGAATGGTTTATTTTTCTTACAAATTAGTGGAGGAGTTGTACTCATCTGTACAATTATATCATTTTCTCACATTCCAAAAAGCTTTTATTTAAAATTAAATATTTTGGAGTGGCTCCTGTGGCTCAAAGGAGTAGGGTGCCAGCCCCATATACCGGAGGTGGTGGGTTCAAACCCGGCTCCAGCCAAAAACTGCAAATAAATAAATAAAAATAAAATTAAATATATATATATATATATATATATATTTTTTTTATTTTTTGTTTTTGGCCGGGACTGGGTTTGAACCCACCACCTCCAGCATATGGGACCGGCGCCCTACTCCTTGAGCCACAGGCGCCGCCCAAATATATATATATTTTTTGAGACAAGAGTTTCACAATGTTGCACTTGGTAGAGTGCCGTGGCGTCATAGTTCACAGCAACTTCAAACTCTTGGGCTCAAATGATTCTTTTGCCTCAGCCTCCCAAGTAGCTGGGACTACAGGTACCACCTATTTTTAGATATGGGGTCTCATTCTTGTTTGGGCTGGTCTTGAACTTGTGAGCTCAAGCAATCTACCTGCCTCGGCCTCCCAGAGTGCTAGTATTACAGACATGACACAGAGTCTGGCCACAAAAAGCTTTTTTTTTTTTTTTTTTTAAAAAAAGACTATTTTGAGTAGGACAGAAAAAGGTGAGCTAGAGTCCCCACGGTGGCTTGTAACTCACGACCTGGCTTGTCTCTGTTGTGGCTCACAGGCACAGCCTCGGTGGGGTGATCTAGTTAAAAGCTGTGCACATGATCAATTATATCATGGTGCTTTGTTTGTCTGTTATACACTGGGAGTTTTTTTTTAGACAAAGTCTTACTATGTTTCCCTCAGTAGAGTGCTATGGCATCACAGCTCACAGCAACCTCAAACTCTTGGGCTCAAGCGATTCTCTTACCTCAGCCTCCCAAGTAGCTGGGACTCCAGGCGCCCGCCATGATGCTTGGCTATTTTTTTTTTTTTTTTTGAGATGGAGCCTCAAGCTGTCACCCTGGGTACAGTGCTGTGTCATCACAGCTCACAGCAACCTCCAACTCCTGGGCTCAAGCAATTCTCCTGCCTTTGCCTCTCAAGTAGCTGGGACTACAGGCGCCTGCCACAACACCCGGCTATTTTTTGGTTGCAGCTGCCATTGTTGTTTGGTGGGTCCGGGCTGGATTTGAACCCGCCAGCTCTGGCAATTGTGGCTGGTGCCTTAGCTGCTTGAGCCACAGGCGCCAAGCCATGCCTTGGCCTCCCAGAGTGCTGCCATTACAGCACTTGGAGTTTTATCAGAATTCCTTCTGTGCCTGTGAGAATGCATTCTCAATAGGACCAAACCTTCCATTTCCCAGTTCTATAGCCACTACCTGTCATTGCCTGCCTGCACCCATGAAGTCTCCTTTGCCCTGGACATCCTAACTCACTCTCCCCACCCCCATAGCAGCTGGAGGTCACTTTGAACAGAACATGTGCCTGTTCTGCTCAGAACCCTCCATGGCTCCCACCTCCCTCAGAGCAGAAGCCAAAGCCCTCCCTGCTTCCCACAAGGTCATGCACACTCTGTGCTATCTCCTCCTCACCCTTGTCTCCCTCCACTTACCTCCTGTTCACTCTGCTCTGGCCACACAGGCCTCCTCTGTGTTTCTTTACACATGTGCCCATCACTGTCCTGCCTCAGGGCCTTTGCACTTTCTATTCTTTCTGTCTGGAAACCTTCCCCAGATGTGTGAGTGGCTCCTCCCTCACCTCTTGCAGGCCTTTACTCAAGTGAAAACTAAAGTTACAACTCCAAGCCACCCCCTACCAACACCTGCATCCTGCCCAGTTTCTTTCTAAACTATGTTACTTCTCTCTATGATACTCATCATCTTTAAATACTTTTTGTTGACCTATGTGTTTATTTCTGCCCCCCTCCCCTTTAATAAAAGCTCCTATAGGAGCTCTGTGTATGTGTGTTTTGTTCACTGCTGGGTTTTCAACAGTCAGAATAGAGCCTGACCCACAGTAGGAGCGTCATAAATATTTGTTAAACAAATGAGACCATCTTTCCTTATTAAAAAGATTGGGGAAAAAAAAAAGATTGGGGACTTTGGGAGGCTGAGCTGGGAGGTTCACTTGAGGCCAGGAGTTTTAAACCAGCCTGGACAACATAGCAAGATCCTACCCCTACAAAAAAATTTAAAAATTAGCTGGGTGTGGTGATGGTGCCATGTGACTGTAGTCCCAGCTGCTTGGAGGGCTGAGGCAAGAGGATCATTTGAGCTCAGGGGTTCCAGGCTGCAGTGAACTATGATCATGCCACTGCACTCCATTCTGTGCAACAGAGTGAGACGTGTCTCTAAAAAACAAACAAACAAACAAAACAACAAACGATCAGAACCAAATATTGATGAGGATTAATGGTGCTAGAAGTGTCCCTTCTTTTCTCTCCTCCTAGCTCACTCATTCTTCAAATTCATCTCAAATGTTCATTTTTTGGGACCTTCTCTGAGACCCACAGCCAACGGAGGATCCCCTGTTACTCCCTGTACTATTTCTTCAAAGTACTCACTGCAGTAAATGGTTCTAGAAATGTCAAGGGGATTACAGATCTGATCTCTTTCTCACTAGTTGCATGGGCAATGACCAGATGTCTTCTTCGCCCCCTCTCTTCCTCAATCCCATCCCAGATTCTATGTCTGGGACAGAATAGGCTCTCACTGGATATTTTCTTTTTTTTCTTTCTTTCTTTTTTTTTTTTTTAGAGATAGTCTCAGTCTGTTGCCCTCAGTAGAGTGCTATGGCATCACAGCTCACAGCAATCTGCAGCTCCTGGGCTTAGGTGATTCTCTTGCCTCAGCCTCCTGAGTAGCTGGGACCACAAGCACCCACCAAATGCGTGGCTATTTTTTTGTTGCAGTTTGGCCCGGGCTGGGTTCAAACCCACCACCCTCAGTATATGGCACCAGCACCCTACTCACTGAGCCACAGGTGCTGCCCATCACTAGATATTTTCTAATCAGTTTGGAAATTATGACTGTCTTCAGTTCCTTGATTCACATTAGCATTTTAAAGGCTCTGCTAAGTCCTGCAGTAAAGAATCTTGATTCACACAGCAATGCAAACATGTATTTGAACATAAAGCATCCTTTTTCCAGCACACCTGGTATGATCGCCAGTGTTCCAAGGACCATGGCTTAGGAAGCACAGTTATAATGACTGGGTTATCTGAGCAGCATAAACTGATCTGAAGTTTAATTTAGGAAGAGTCTGAAGGTGACACCTTCTATGCAAGGACCTAGAAAGTCTCAGTAGGCATTCTGCCACAATTTGGCTATTAACTTGCCTGTGTGTTTCCAGGTGAGTGGGGTTGCTTTTCCCTAAGACAGCAGTGCTCATATGTCACTGTGGGCTGCATGGGGAAACAGAGAGGGGGTTATTATGGGTGGATCTATGTTATAATGGTGGCTATGGAAATGTTGGGGGTGTACAAATGTGTGTGAGAGAATGAATTCCTGTCTTGAGGAAGGGCTTGAATCCCACAATTTCTTGCCAGGTCCCTTATCCCTCTGTACCTCAGTCTTGACATCTGTGAAATGGGGCTTCTGGAGGAAAGGGCTTGAGACCACCTGCAACAGGCATTCAGCAGGTGGTCCAGCACCTGCCAGGATCTGTTATTTCCCTGGGGACCTTCTTTCTCTCTCAGCAAGGGCAAGGTGAGCCACCCACTGGGTTCCTGCTCTCTGATTCCAGTCTTTCTTTTTTTTTGTTTTTAGAGACAGAGTCTCATTTTGTTCCTCTCGGCAGAGTGCTGTGGTGTCACAGCTCACAGCAACCTCCAGCTCTTGGGCTTAGATGATTGTCTTGCCTTAGCCTCTTGAGTAGCTGAGACTACAGGCGCCTGCCACAATGCCCGGTTATTTTTGTTGTTGTTGCAGTTTGGCCAGGGCCGGGTTTGAATCTGCTACTCTCGGTATATGGGGCTGGTGCCCTACTCACTGAGCCACAGGTGCTGCCCTGATCCCAGTCTTTCTGCAGACTCTCTTTCAGAGCCCCGAAGAGGGCTGGCAGCTGTACACTTCGGCCCAGGCCCCCGATGGGAAATGCATCTGCACAGCCGTAATTCCTGCGCAGAGTACCTGCTCCCGCGATGGTAGGAGTCGGGAACTGCGACAACTGATGGAGAAGGTAAGTGGGGGTGAGGGGTGTGAAAATCTCTCAGTTGGGGGGGGAGGGGCAGACCCCATTCAGATTATCCAGAGCTGACTGATAAACTCCTTCTCTCCAGGTGGATGCTTTATCTAATATCTGTTCTTATCTGTTCTTTTTCTTTTTTTTGAGACATAGTCTCACTTTGTCACCCTTGGTAGAGTGCAGTGGTGTCACAGCTCACAGCAACCTCAGACTCCTGGCCTAAGCAATTCTCTTGCCTTAGCCTCCTGAGTAGCTGGGACTACAGGTGCCCACCACAACGCCTGGCTATTTTTAGAGGTGAGGTCTTGCTCTGGCTCAGGCTGGTCTCAAACCTGTGAGCTCAGGCAATCCACCTGCCTTGGCCTCCCAAGTGCTGAGATTACAGGCATGAGCCACCACACCTGGCTTTTTTTTTTGAGGTGGAGTCTTGCTCCATTGCACAGGCTATACTGCATCG
Source organism: Nycticebus coucang (assembly GCF_027406575.1). NCBI lineage: Eukaryota > Metazoa > Chordata > Mammalia > Primates > Lorisidae > Nycticebus > Nycticebus coucang. The sequence continues at coordinate 63,733,774 of NC_069782.1, read as the reverse complement.
GTGTGGTCACACCTCACAGCAACCTCAAACTCCTGGGTTCAAGTGATCCTCCTGCCTCAGCTGCCAGAGTACTGGGACTACAGGGACATGGCAGCACTCCTGGCTAATTATTTCTCTTTTTAGTAGAGATGGGGGTCTCACTCTTGCTCAGACTCGTCTTGAGTTCCTCAAGGGATCATCCCACCTCAGCCTTCCAGAATGCTAGGATTACATGCATGAGCCACTGCACTGGACCTGTCCAGCACTTCTTTGGAAGAGAAGCCAAGTGCATGTGGTGTGGGGTAGGGAAGGAAGACCCTAATGGCAATATTTGAGGCTCCTGTGTGTGAGCTCTATGCCCCACCCCCGGCCACAGCATGCCCCACTCAGCCCTTCAGTTCACCAGGCTCACCTAAGAAATATTCTGTGCCAGCTCGGTGCCTGTGGCTCAAGCGGCTAGGGCGCCAGCCACATACACCTGAGCTGGCAGGTTCAAATCCAGCCCCAGCCCGTGAAACAACGATGACAGCTGCAACCAAAAAATAGCCAGGCTTTGTGGTGGGCGCCTGTAGTCCCAGCTACTTGGGAGGCAGAGGCAAGAGAATCGCTTGAGCCCAGGAGCTGGAGGTTGCTGTGAGCTGTGATGCCACAGCACTCTACTCAGGGTGACAGCTTGAGGCTCTGTCTCAAAAAAAAAAGTAATATTCTGTGCCATTTGGGAGAGGTCTCACCCTCCACCCGGAGAGGCTCCAATAAAGCTTCCTTCGCCCTTTGTCTGTGTTCCATAGAAATGGTCCCCATTCAATATACCCCCAAGGATGTTTTGGTGCCTCTTGTAGACTGAATGCTGTCCCTTGACACTACTCAGGTGAACTGCTTTCATGCCCTTTCAGTGATGAAAGAAAGGGAACACTGGCCTCCCCAGAGTCTTCTCCCTTCAACTCCATGGGATCCTGCCCTGCCCACAACACCAGAACTGCTTTCCCTAGTTGTCTGAGACATACCCTGTTTCCCCGAAAATAAGGCAGTGTCTTATTTTAAGGTGTGCTCCCAAAGATGCGGTAGGTCTTATTTTCAGGGGACGTCTTATTTTTCCTGTAAGTAGGTCTTATTTTCAGAGGATGTCTTATTTTCGGGGAAACAGGGTACATGTGGTGTCCTTCTATTGCCAACAATGGCTATACAGTTCTGCTTATCCATGTTTCAAGATATTCCTTGAGGCCAGGCATGGTGGCTTATCCCAACACTCGGAGGTCAAAGTGGGAGAATCATTTGAGGTCAGGAGTTTGAGAGCAGCCTGGGCAATATGGCAAGACCACATCTCTACAAAAAAATACAAAAATTAGCTGGGCATGGTGGCATGCTCCTATAGTTTCAGTTACTTGAGAGGCTGAGGTGGAAAGATTGCTTGAGTGCAAGACTTTGAGGCTACTTGAGCTATGATGATGCCACAGCACTCTAGCCTGGGCAACAGAGCAACAACCTGTCTCAAAAAAAAAAAAAAAAGAAAAGAAAAGAAAAAAGTACACAGCTATGATTTAATAATAATAAACAAAATGTGACCCCTGTAGCTCCGTGGGTAGGTCACCAGCCACATACACCGAGGCTGGTGGGTTTGAACCTGGCCGGGGCCAGCTAAACAGTAATGACAACTGTAACAAAAAAATAGCCGGATGTTGTGGCAGGTGCCCAGCTACTTGGGAGGCTGAAGCAAGAGAATAGCTTGAGCCCAGAGTTTGAGGTTGCTGCAAGCTGTGACGCCACAGCACTCTACCCAGGGTGACAGCTTGAGACTGTCTCAAAAAAAAAAAAAAAAGTGAGGGGTGGAAGGAGACACTTGCTCCATCCTAGTCTTTATGTAGGAGACACTTGCTCCATCCTAGTCCTCATGTGGCCAAGCTGACATCCGGCCCTTAAGCATCTCCTTGATATAATGTGACAGGGAATGTGCATGTTTGGGGCCAACACTTTGGGGACAGGAATTGGCAAGCTTAATGGCCCTGAGGAGGGAAGGATCATAGAGTCTAGGAGAACAAAGAGTAAGGAAGCAGGTGAGGGTATAGGACCAGCAGGAGCAGGATTTTCAGGGGAGCAAGGTGATGTAAAAATGATTGTCGGGCTGGGCACTGTGGTTTATGCTTATGATCTTAGCACTCTGGGAGGCCGAGATGGGAGATCGCTTGAACTCTGTTCAAGATCAACTTGAGCAAGAGTGAGACCCCATATCTACTAAAAATAGAAAAATTGGGCCGGGCGCAGTGGCTCACGCCTGTAAACCTAGCACTTGGGAGGCTGAGACATGTGGATTGCCTGAGCTAACAGGTTCGAGACCAGCCTGAGCCAAACTGAGACCCTGTTTCTAAGCTGGGCATTGTGGCAGGCGTCTATAGTCCCAGCTACTTGGGAAGCTGAGGCAAGAGAATCGATTGAGACCAAGAGTTTGAGGTTGCTGTGAGCTATGATGTTATGGCATTCTACCAAGGTAAACAAAGAGAGACTCTGTCTCCAAAATAAAAAAATAAAAATAGAAAAATTAAGGTTGGGTGCAGTGGCTTACACCTGTAATCCTAGCACTCTGGGAAGCTGAACTACTTAGGAGGCTAAAGCAAAAGGATTGCTTGAGCCCAGGAGCTTGAGGTTGCTATAAGCTATGAGGACAGGACACTGCAGCCTGGGCAATAGAATGAGACTCTGTCTCAAAAACAAACAAAAAATAGAAGGCAGAAAGGGAGGGAGGGAGGAAGGAAAGAAGGAAGGAAAGAAGGAAGGAAAAAAGGAAAAAACTAGCCAGGCATTGTGGCTGTTGCCTGTAGTCTCAGCTACTTGGGAGGCTGAGGCAGGAGGATTGCCTGAACCCAGGAGTTTGGGAGTGCTGTGAGCTAAGACACCATGGCACTCTAGCCTGGGCAACAGAGTGAGAGACTATCTCAAAAATAAATAAATAAGTTAGATCTTCATAGCCCGTGTTGTGGTGCACACCTATAGTCTCAGCTACTTGGAAGGCTGAGGCAGGAGGATGGCTTGAGCCCAGGAGTTTTAGCTTGCCATGAGCTAGGCTGAGGCCACAGCACTCTAGCCTAGGTGACAAACAAAAACCCTTCATTTTAAACTGTTCCCTCTGGTTGCTGTATGGAACATTGACTACAGATGATGAGTGCTGGAGCAGGGAGACCAGGAGGAGGTGGCTGAGCCAGTGAGTAGGAGGGATGGATGGATGAGCTGGGTGTGCCACTGAGAGGCTGCTGGTAAGACTGGGGAAGAGGTCACCTGGTTGGCCAGGTGTTTATGTGGCCTCTGATCCCACCTGGCCTTGCCCATGGCATCTCTGGGGTGGGGCCAGGGGGTAGAGTTCTGTTCTCCTAAATGGTCCCCATTCCTAGGTCCAGAACGTCTCCCAGTCCATGGAGGTCCTTGAGTTGCGGACGTATCGTGACCTCCAGTATGTGCGCAGCATGGAGACCCTCATGCGCAGCCTGGACTCAAGGCTCCGGGTGGCTGATGGATCCCTCTCAGCCAAGAGCTTCCAGGTGGGTTCTTCTGGGTTCAGGCCAGAGGTTGAGGAAATGATTGGTGATTTGGTGCCTGTGAGCTCCAAGATGGGTTTGTGTTGGGGAAGAATCTGGGATCTAGTCTAGACAAGATGTCAAGGACCAGGAGTGTGCATCAAAGACAGAGGTTGGAGTTAGATCTAGGTCAAAGGCCAAGGGTCAGGCTTGATGATGGTGGTTCCCTTGTGGCTGGCAGGAGCTGAAAGACAGGATGACAGAGCTCTTGCCTCTGAGCTCGGTCCTGGAGCAGTACAAGGCAGATACGCGGACCATCGTGCGCCTGCGGGAGGAGGTGAGGAACCTCTCGGGCAGCCTTGCAGCAATCCAGGAAGAGATGGGTGCCTATGGGTACGAGGACCTCCAGCAGCGGGTGATGGCACTCGAGGCCAGGCTCCACACCTGTGCCCAGAAGCTGGGTATGCTTTGACTCCTGACCCTGAGCGCTGACCTCCATACCCAATCCCAACCCCACTTGTGTGCCTACACATTAGAAATACATGACTTCCAATTCCTTGCCCTAACCAAACTCCATATTGGGACCAGATGTTTGACTCTCCTTCACGTCCCCCCCGCCCCCCAACCCTGGTCCCAGCCCTTCCCAATTGGGTCACAACATTCCTGCCTCCTTGGGGCCCTTCCCTTGCTCCACCTTCATTCCTCCCAATTCCTGCCTCCCAGGCTGTGGGAAACTGACTGGGGTCAGTAACCCCATCACCATTCGAGCCATGGGGTCCCGCTTCGGCTCCTGGATGACCGACACAATGGCCCCCAGCGCAGACAGCAGGGTGAGTGACTGTGACCTCCCCTGGGAGGGATAGAGCCTGTGATTGCCCATAGGTGTCCAGGGGTCCCACACCAGTGACTTTCTTATATTTCCCAAATGTCCTCCATCTCCGGGGCCTTTGGATCTCCCCTTAATCATCTAGTGAGAACCCAGTGATCAGGGTTTTCCTGCCCTGTGAATCCCAAAGTCTGCAGATTTCCAATGACTGTACAGGCCACTACTGACCAGTTTCAGTTACCACTGACCTCTAGTAACTATCTAGTGAGCAATGCTTTACCAAGGACAAGAGGCCCTCCCAGCACTGCTCAACGACCTTAGATTTCCAGGGCCTCTGTGGTCATGACTGCTCATCACATAGATCTACAAGAGCCATTCATGATCTGTGTAGTGACTGTCCTGGAATTGTGACCTTCCTAGTGATTGACCTTGGTCACTGAGTGGCGACTGAGTGTCAGAGTTGATAGACAGTGACCAGATGCCATTCAACCATGGTCACTGGCCTCCTAGGGATGACGGTTCAACCAATTGGCTGGTTTGGGAATCAGAATTGGAGATGCATTCTACCATTTCTTAGCTAGGGAAACCTTTAATTTCTTTATCTTTAAAATCATCATGATAATGTCAGCATTCAAGTTTTTTTTTGTTTGTTTGTTTGTTTGAGATAGTCTCACTATGTTGCCCTCTGTAGAGTGCCATGGCGTCACATCTCACAGCAACCTCAAACTCTTGGGCTTAAGCGATTCTCTTGCCTCAGCCTCCCAAGTAGCTGGGACTACAGGTGCCCACTGTTTTTTTGTTGTAGTTGTCATTGTTGTTTAGCAGAGCCAGGCAGGTTCGAACCCGCCAGCCCTGGTGCATGTGGCTGGCGCCCTAACCACTGAGCTATGGGTGCTGAGCCACCATTCACATTTTTAGGATTCTTAGCTCAATAGTAAGGGCACTTGGCTTGGTCTTGGCTCAAGTGGCTAGGGCGCCGGCCACATACACCAGAGGTGGCAGGTTCGAGCCCAGCCTGGGCCTGCCAAACAGCAATGACAACTACAGCCAAAAAATAGCTGGGTGTTAAAAAAAAATAGCCAGGCTTTGTGGCGGGTGCCTGTAGTCTCAGCTACTTGGGAGGTTGAGGCAGGAGCGTCACTTAAGCCCAAAGAGTTTTAAGTTGCTGTGAGCTGTGATGGCACAGCACTCTACTGAGGGCAACATAGTGAGACTCTGTCTCAAAAAAAAAAAGATAATAATAAGGGCACTCACAAATACTAATTAATGTAAGGATGATAACGAAGCAGATGGTAATGACGTGCCTAGTCACCTCATGGTTATAGGGGTAACCATTGGAATTTAGTGACTTCTTATCACCCAAGGGCTGTCCAAAGACCACTGACCATCCAATGACCACTCAAAGAACTGCAATTCCCCCTCCCTCCAATCCTTTGGGATCAGGCATCTTCCAGTTAGTTTCTATTTTAAGACCAATGGTGTTCATGTGGACTACCGTTGGTCAATAAAAATCCCGTAACTGAATAATGATGACTTAGTGATGTGGCTGCTGCCTGAGTGGTTGCTGGGACCCTTGGGCTCCTGACAGTGGCTCCCTCACTGACAGTGGCTACTTCTGTAGGTCTGGTACATGGATGGCTATTACAAGGGCCGCCGGGTCCTGGAGTTCCGTACCCTGGGAGACTTCATCAAAGGCCAGAACTTTATCCAGCACCTGCTGCCCCAGCCATGGGCAGGCACGGGCCATGTGGTATATAATGGCTCCCTGTTCTATAACAAGTACCAGAGCAACGTCGTGGTCAAGTACCACTTCCGCTCACGCTCCGTGCTTGTGCAGAGGAGCCTCCCAGGGGCAGGCTACAATAACACCTTCCCCTACTCCTGGGGTGGCTTCTCTGACATGGACTTCATGGTGGACGAGAGCGGGCTTTGGGCTGTGTACACCACCAACCAGAATGCAGGCAACATTGTGGTCAGCCGGCTGGACCCGCACACCCTGGAGGTCATGCGGTCCTGGGACACTGGCTACCCCAAGCGCAGTGCTGGTGAGGCCTTCATGATCTGTGGGGTGCTCTACGTGACAAACTCCCACTTAGCTGGCGCCAAGGTCTACTTTGCCTATTTTACCAACACATCCAGTTATGAGTACACAGATGTGCCCTTCCACAACCAGTATTCCCACATCTCCATGTTGGATTACAACCCCCGGGAACGGGCCTTGTACACTTGGAACAATGGCCACCAAGTCCTTTACAATGTCACACTGTTCCATGTCATCAGCACTGCAGGGGACCCCTAGGCACTGCCACATGTTGGGGGGCAGGAAGGGAGGCTCCCTGAGGGCCCTTCCAACTCTGTGTCCCTGAAGGCTGATCTTTCCGTCTCTGTCATGCCCTCTCTCTCCCTACCCTTCTGCGAGGCTCTTGTCATTGCCCTCTGTATTTCTATCAATGCATTTTCACCATTTCATCTCTTCTTTATTGATCTCTGCTTTTGATACTCTACTTTTATCTTTCTGCCTTTTTATTGACGTCCCTCTGTCTCTTTCTTTTTATTGATCTGACCCTCTGGTTCTCGTTCCCTATCTCTGCTGTTCTTTGTCTTGCTCTGCCCTCACCCCTCTTTTGCTTCCCGCCCCACCCACACCTCTATTCACACCCCCTTCCCCCGAGTGGAGTGCATGGATCTATTTCTTTTTTTATTTACACTTCTTTCTGAGTTGCCGGAATAAACGGGATCTTTGACATTTTATGTTTCAGTGGCTCTGAGTGGGGCGGGGCACAGACATGAGGACTTCCTTTTGGTAACTCAAGGTTAAGTGAACTGGGGCGGGCAGACCAGCATGGGGGATAGTGAGGAAGGGCCCAGGGTAAACCCTTTGGAGAGACCCAATCTGAAGTTATTTAGATTGAAAGCAATTTGTTTAAAAGCAGTTTGATCAAAATAATCCAGAAGTCTATCAGAATGATGAAAACTGGCCTCAAATGAATACTCTTCCCGTCACTAGCTTTCCACTTTTGGATCACTCTGGTGCATCACTGAGTGGTCTGTGGCAATTTTTTAATGGTTTTTTTTAACAATTTGGCTGCCTTTTAAGAACCTGGGTAAGAGAGGGTTAGGGCACAGTCAAATTTTTCCCTTTTCTTTCTTCTCTTTTTCTGCTTTGTAATTTCAAAAATAATATATATATTATTTATTTATATATATATTTTTTTGAGACAGAGTCTATGTTGCCCTCAGTAGCGTGCTCTGGCATCATAGCTCACAGCAACCTCAAACTCTTGGGCTTAAGCAATTCTCTTGCCTCAGTCTCCCAAGTAGCTGGGACTACAGGCGCCTGCCACAATGCCCAACCATTTTTTTTTTTGTTGTACCTGTCAATGTTGTTTGGCGGGTTCAAACTAGCCAGCCCTATCCTCTGAGCTATAGGCACCGAGCCCAAAAATCAGGTTTTCAAACTAGTCACAGCTGTTGTAAACAACAACTGAAAGCTAGAAACAGCCTAGAGGGGCTTTTGATGCCTTTGGTTGTTTGACTACACTCACAAACACATTGGGGCACATTTACATGGAAGGGGCTTGGGCTTGGGCTGGTCCTTAACGTGGGGACAGCACTCTTGGGAGGGGGGCAGATAGGGAAAGACAGGATGTCTTGGAGGCAGGAGGGAGGAGAAGGTATGAAGAGGTGAGGAGAGGCTAAATCTTTAGCAACCTTAGAGATCCAGTTAAAAGCAGGGCAGGAGGTCCCAGAGGGCTTTATGTGAGCTAGATCTGCACGAGACAGACACCAGGAGTTAGATTGGGCACCAGTGAGGTGTCCCCAGGATAAAGGACAAGCTGGAAAGTGTGCAAGAAGAGTGGAGAGTCACCCCTGGAGCTGAGTGGTTGACAGTGAATGGTGCAGTGAAGGAGGGGCTGGCTGGCTTGGTTCTGATCCAGGCCCAAGTTGGCCTGAAAGGTGGTGCCTATTGAATCCAGAAACATCATGCAAAGAGCTCCACGGGCCCAAACCCCACCCAGCTGAGATGGCAGAGGGGGTGCTCCCTCACTCCTCTGGGAGGACATATTCCCCTATCTCTAATTAACGTCCTCCCTGATTAAATCATCTCTACTCTGTGCTGGCATCCCCTCTCTGGGAACTGGGATACAGGGCCATATTGGGAACCAAACCAATGAATAATAAATAGGGTTGCCTAATGCACTCACTTAAAACCAATTTTTAAAGAAATCCTCGGGAAAAGCAATTAATTTCCATTTAAATGAACGCATTGGACATGGGAGGGGGGAAAGAATTATTTCCTGGGCTAGCAGGTGGGGAGTTGCTTTGCTCTGGTGAAAAGATGGAACAAAAGGAGAAAAACAGCACAGGGCTGGCTCTCTGACAAACACCTGCATCTCCCACCACCGTTTACATTTATTTGAAGGCTAAACTGCAAGATGAGGGGGTGGGGTGGTTCATCCATCCCAGACTAAGTCCTCTTCAAGTAAGGTTGAGAACTGAATTCAACCACCTCCGTTTACAATACACTTAGACCTGGGGTGGCTTGTTGTCACATCGAGATCAGGGCTGGATGTGGCTGTCTGTTACATCTGTATGCTTGGTCCTCAAATAGATGCAACCCCAACCCTGAGGCAGCATTCCTTATACTTTTGTCTTGGTGGCTTTTGCTCATTCCCACTCCCTGGGCCAGGATAAATGTGTGTGTGTGTTTGTCTCAGACTGTCTGCTAATTCATGGACATATTACCTACAATGGGGAAGCCAAACCTCACTCTGGGGCCAAATACTGTTTGCCCTACAATGACCTTCTCTCAACTCTGCCAGATGACCATGGAAGCCAGGACTGATACACACTGCCCAGGAATGGAATTCAGGCCTCTGGAGTGGGTCTGGTCTGATAGGTTCTTGCAAAAGAGGATACGAGGGAAGACTATATAGTCTGAGCCATCCTAAAGGCCTGGGATTTCCTCTCATTCCTGGGCAGGAAGTGAGGGAAACCACTGCTTAATAATGAGTCACCAGGACCCTGAGAGGGCTTGGGCCACATTTACCTAATGGCAATGTTAGCCACTGCACAGACAGACAAGGGAAGAGGGATGCCTAGAGGAGCACCCAGTGCCACCCAGGATACACAGACACAGAGATAGCTAGTCTCATGGCCACATGTAGACACACAGACAAGAACAGACGCCCAAAGTAACAGGGAGTGGGCCCCACGCAGGATAATGCACACCCATGCCTAGCACCAAGAGCTAGAGGTCTAGGGAGATCCTCCCCTGGGGCCTCAGTGCTGACAGGGCACAAAGCCCATTCTTCATCTTGGGGCAGAACCCTGCAAACCCTCCTGGCCTCTGGTCACTGTGTCTAATCTTTCCAGGGGTTGTCATACCAGGAGGGGTGCAGCCTTCCCTAACCCCTGTTCATCTTCTATGCCATTGGCAGGGCTGCTGCCTCATACCCCCTGCCCTGAGTGACAGGAGACTGTTCTGCCCAGAGGTGCAGCCAACCAGTTGGCTCCCCATCCTCCAGGGCTGAGAGGAAACCCATTAAACCTTCCTAATGATAAATGCTCCAGCAGGCAGGCAGGCAGGCAGGCGGGAGGCAGAATGAGCAATTGCTCCAGAAACCAGCCAGATGGGAGTAGGCACAGGTGATTATTTATGAGACTTGGGCCTTTATAAGAGATTCAGCCTGGGAAGGGTTTGCTCCCTTGGAGGAGGGCTTTATTTTGCTCAGGGTCCCGGCATGGGCAATGGGAACATGTGAGCCATGGCCCCTTCCCCAAAGGCAGAGGGAGAGCCAACCACCTGCCTGCCACCCACCCCAGGGATCCACTCTGATCTGCTCTCCAAAAGCCGCTGGACACTGCCTCCCAGGAGCCCCTCCCTCCAGACCAGAAGGGCCCTGTTGCCAAGGTAACAGCATCTGCAGAGGATGCTGGGTCTGGCAGCTGGACCAAGAACCACCTTCCAGAAGCACTTGTGGCAGGGGGAAGGCAGACATCACCAGGCTGGGAGTCCTTCCTTCTAATCAGAGAGCAGCCTGTGTGCACAGGACATGGAGCACCATGCAGAGGGTACCCAGGGACAACGTGGCACACCTCAAGCCGAGAACCACTGTGGCCAGACAGTGCCCCACGGCCTGGAGAGTCAGGCCCAGTAAGAGTAGAGGCTTCCTGGGGGAAGAGGGGCAGCTTAAACCCTAAGACACTTGGGTGGTGGGCGGTGATCCCCTCCATGCACTGCCTCCTTTCCCTACCCACACCACCCCAAAGAAGAAATGAGACACAAGAGAGCAGAGCTGTGGTTCCTGGTTTAATTAGGGTTGCAAAGGGTGCTGCGCTGCCCCTCAGAGAGAGCCCACAGCCGGGCCACACAGAGCATTTGCTGTCTGCAACTGAACAGAGGAATGTGACTTAACTAGAAATAACAACCTAGGGACCCCTGTCTGCCTCCAGGACCTGAAAGCACTGACCAGGCCTTCTCTTTGTGACAGCCCCCCACCTCTGTGCCTGGAGTCTCCCCGCTCCTGGTGCCCTTCTGAAGTCAATTCCTTAATGGAGAGTGGCAGGGGCAGCCCCAACAGGCGTAGGCAAGAAGCAGGGCCCCAGAGCCTGCTAACTGGAAGAAATCCCCTGCCAGCCATTTTGGGAACAATAAATACTGTGTGACAACAGCAAGGGTGTCTGCGGGCCAGCCAGCAGCAAGGGACACCTTGAGCCCAGCCACCTGCCCCCTTGCCCACCAACCAGGCCCAGGCTGTTCGTGTCCATGCCCTCACTCTGTGCGCAGAATGATATGGATGCCGGAGTCCGTGAACACCGGGCCGCTCATCTCTCCCGTTCGCAGCGCAAATGAGGCATCTTCAAATGGCTTCTGCATCTGACCTGGGGACCATGAGGGAAGGTAGGGAGGTCAGGGCCTGGCTGGCAGGGCAGGTGCCTGTGCTCATCCACCCTCATCTCTCATTTGTCACCAGTTTATGGCCCTATCATGGTGCCATTGCTGAGTGGTGGCCCAGGTGGGGGCACGGGGCCATCACAGAGACCCAGGGAAGCCAAGTACAGCAGGAGGGATGGGAGGCAGAACTGCGGCTGGCTGCTGTGAATCAAGAGACACATTTTGGTGAATAACTTGTCTCCCTGGGCCTGGTTCTCAGCCTCTGCCACACCATCTGTCCTGTCTGGCTCCTCTACTTCTAGGTGCGTGGATACCACATCCTTACCCCTACCCCATCCAGGGAAGGAGGAGGAGAGGCAGGGGGGAGGTGAGGAAACCTGATCTCAGGGCCTCCTCCTTCACCCCTGGTTTCCTTGATAGGAGATTCTGGAGAGCCCCAACAGGAAGAGGCACATGACATGATGTACCCATCTTGGTAGGCCCTGATGAGGACATCTGTGTGGGAAGACACACAAACCCACCCCCAGGGTCTGACCCCAGGGAAAATGCTCTGCAGCACTCTCCCCAGCTGGGGCCCTGTGAACCCCCAAGCAGGGCAGACTATGAAGCAGGGATTGTGCTGCCATCTGGTGGACACTGAAGGCCTGAGTGGCAGAGGCCCTCCTTCAGCCCCTCTCCAGCAGGGCTGTCAGGGCCCTTGGCTAAGTGGCACCCCCCTCACCCTACACACCTCTGCTGAAGGCACCCAGGTCTCCCCTGGCCTTGGCTGAGCTGCAGTCACTGAACTGTGAGGCCAGAGACTCAAAGTCTTCCTCTCCTGACTTGATCTTTTGGATGTAACCTGTGGACACAAGACAGGGAGAGCTGAATGTCAAGGCTGGGAAGGGCACAGCTTCATGGAGAGCTCCAGGGTGGAGGGGAAGCTGAGTGTGCTCCCTACACATGTGCACACAGAGACATAATACTACCTCCTCCCATCCCCAGACATGTGCATTTGAGAGAAAATCTACCTCCGGCTCCTTTACACACACAGCAGAGTATGGGAGGCAGGGAGAGGTTAGAAAGGCTAGAGAGGGACAGACTCCACAGCAGGGGGCAAGGCCCTTAGGACAGAAGTGGGAGAGCTGAGTCCTCGGTACAGTTGTTCTATCCATCAAAACTGGGAGGAACAGCCCAGCACTGGGGCCCGAGGTGCTTAGGCAGGTCTCTAAAGTGGACATGTGTCAGTCTCATAGACTGTGGTCCCAGTGGCAGGTGATCCAGCTCTTTATCCAGCTCCCCCAATAGTGTGTTGGCAGAGCCCTGATGCCCTTGCCTTCTGTGTGGCTCAAACCAGCCCTATCAGGTTGGACTCTACTGGAGCGAGGGGAGGCCAGGGCAGGTGGGGGGAAGGTAAAGGATAACTCTGATGAAAATGGTCACCAAGGCTCATGCCTGTAATCCCAGCACTCTGGGAGACTGAGGAGGGTGGATAGCTTGAGCTCATGGGTTTGAGACCAACCTGAGCAAGAGCAAGACCCCGTCTCTACTAAAAATAGGAAAAACTGAGGCAAGAGGATAGCTTGATCCCAAGAGTTGGAGGTTGCTGTGAGCTCTGTGACGCCATGGCACTCTCTCTACCCACAGCAACAGCTTGAGAATCTGTCTCAAGGTTCGGTACCTGTGGCTCAAGCGGCTAAGGGCGCCAGCCACATATACTTGAGCTGGCGGGTTCGAACCCAGCCCAGGCCTGCCAAACGACAGCTGCAACCAAAAAATAGTTGGGTGTTGTGGCAGGCGCCTGTAGTCCCAGCTACTTGGGAGGCGGAGGCAGGAGAATCGTTTGAGCCCAGGAATTGGAGGATGTGTGAGCTGTGATGCCACGGCACTCTACCCAGGGCTTGAGGCTCTGTCTCAAAAAAAAAAAAAAAAGAAGAAAAGGTTCCACAGCAGAGTGGCAGGCAACCTCAGTGCCCCCTGTGTCTGTGTGACTTACATTTGGGGAGCAGAGTGTGGGAGGACTGAGTGTGTACACGTGTGCATGACTGCCAAAGTATGTGTGTACACACTTATGTAAATGCCAGGAGAGGAAGGACAATCAGCCACCTGCCTGAGCCCAGGCAGCCCCTGCGGCAGGCAGGCACCCGTGGGCCAAAGCCCACCTCCATGCCTCCTCTTGTGACATAAACTCTGTCCCTGCCAGTGTCCTCCTTGGGCCTCCAGGGTGACAGCCCCAGCAAGCAGAAGCAGCTGTCCAGGCACCCTGCTCATAGCCCTGACTGGCCAGGCAACTAGCACTGTGGCAGTTCTTCTTTTTGTGTGTGAGGGTCACCCTGACACGCTTGCCAGTGGGTTTCTCAATATCACCCTCACATTTCCACCCATTGCTTCCATCTGACCTAAATAAGGCCAGGCTGTGACACACGTGCCCCAGGGCAAATGTCACACACCTGCCTGGACCCTGTCTGAGCCTTGGGATGTTGCTGGGAGGCCCTGCCTGACACTGGGCTGATCTAAACTTCTCCAGGCTCCAAGAGTGTTAGATCCACCTCTCTGGGACCTTGGCTGAAATGACATGATTACAAGAGCACAACCATAGCTGTCTGGCTGCACGTGACAGCAGCAACCAACGTCCTGGTATCTGATGTGCACTGCCATCCCCTGGCCAGTGACCACCCCCTTTGCCTCCCAACTTGGCCCCTAGCTATGTGCCCACAAGCCACTGTGACACACAGCACTGTGCCTGGTCCCAAACAAGACTTTCATAAACATCACTTGCTGTCACCAGTCTCCCAGGATGTAGCTGCCCCTATTTTTTTCTGCTCAGCCCATCCCTGGACTTTCTGGTCCGTGTATCTCAGTCAGATCTGGCCATCACTGTGAGGCATTGCCAATGCCTGTCAGACAGGGACAATGATGACCTATAAGGCCCCACTTCCATTTGGACTGCTCTTTGCATTGGCTTCTGCCTGTAAACCTCCCCACCTTTATCAGGGCCACTAGTGTGTGGGGGGTCCCCCTATGCTGCATACATCTGTGGGCACCTCCACCTGAACAGGACTGCTCCTGCTTTGCCTGGGTCTCCCATGCATACCACTGGCTCCCCTTGCTTCTCTTCTGTCTGGACCACAGTAAACCAGCCAAGAGTCTGGATCACACAATGCCCCTGAGGTACCTGCCTATCTCCAGGAGGCACCAAGCACCTGCAGAGCCAGGCCCAGCCCTGAGACCCGTACCAGCATCACCTTGCTGTATCCCCCAACAGCCAGGGCCAGGGGCACAGCTGCAGGGATCCCCAAGACCGGATGGTCTGCCCAAGGCTCTTACATACAGTGTGCAAACCACACTTTGCTGACCCCACAGCTCACATTACCCACATCTGCCTCTGACTACCCAGGACTCTCAGGAAACCCCCTGCTCTGACAGAAGCCTGAAATGACTGCTTTTGTTTTCTTTTTAGGAGATGGGGCCTCCCTCTGTTGCCCAGGCTGGCCTCCAAGTTCTGGGCTCAAGCAATCCTCTTGTCTCAGCCTCCTGAGGGACTGAAATGATTACTCTCACCCTGTTCTCCCTTCCCTCCCACCTTGCTCTCTTTCCTTCTCTTCCTCCCCTAGGATTTGAGAGAGGGGAAGGAGAGAACCCTTTGCTCTTCCCCAGTCTTTTGCTTAAGTGTCTCTTCCAACCTGCTATCTCTGGTCTCCTGGGAACCCTTCCCTAACCAACCCCCATGGGGGATGCCTTACCATGGTTGCTGCATTCATCACTGTCCTGTTTGTGGGTCGCTCACCTGCCTCACAGTGGAAGAACAAGGGCAGCTGGGCAGACCTTATTCATTGCTGTACCCTCAGAACCCAGCATTGTACACAAATGGGTGCTCACAATGTTCAGGAATTCAGCTCCGTGCCCGTTGCAGTGGTTCCGGCACCAGCCACATATACCAAGGGTAGTATGTTCAAACCAGGCCCGGTCCAACTAAACAAATGCAACAAAAAAATAGCTGGGAGTTGTGGTGGGTTCCTATAGTCCCAGCTACTTGGGAGGCTAAGGCAAGAGAATCGCTTAAGCTGTGGGCTGTGATGCACTCTACTGAGGGCAAAATAGTGAGACTCTGTCTCAAAAAAAAAAAAAAAAAAAAAAAAAAAGTTCAGGAATTCATGAACAAATGAGACAGAATGAGGGCATGGGGGGGGAAGGAGACAGGGAACCACTGTGGGTCTTTAGGCAGATATGCCAGAATCTCATGTCTTTTTCTGCCTGAATCTCAGGTAGGAAAACTAAATCTGGGCCTCCCCAGGACAATGCCCTGGCCTTTTCTGATCACACCAATACACCTCACCAAGAAAGCACCCATAGAACTTTGATCCAGCCTAGAATTACTCAAGAGTCAGGGCAGGAATGCCCAGTCTGGAGCAGGAGCCCTCCATCTGCTTGGAGGTATTCAGGAGCCCCAGAAATTATATGCAAACCCGACGATGCCTATGTCTGTTGGCAGATCTAGGCCATCCTGAGCATGGCATATTCCTGAAGCTCAGAACCCAGCTCTGCTGCTCCTGAACAAGGAAAGTCTAGCAGGTAACTCTGTCTCTTGGAGCCTCACTCAACTGGCCTATATGGACTAATGACCTGGGAGGGCTATTCTGAGGTGTGAACTAGGTAAGCATTCAAGCAATGGCTGGCATAAAGCAGGCCTTGACAGATCCAACTGTCCATCTTTCTGTTATGGAATGAATGTCTGTGTGTCTCCCCAAATTCATACAACCAAGCCCTAATTCTTAGGGTGGCTGTATGTGCAGATGGAGACTTTTACCAAGTAGTTAGAGTTAAATGAAGTCATAAGGGTGGGGCGCCCTGAGCTAAGAAGATTAGTGTCCTTATAAGAGATACCAGAGAGCTCCTCCTACAAATAGATGCACTAAGGAAAGGCCCTGTGAGCACACACTGAGAAGGCAACTATCCTGCAAGCAGGTCCTCACCAGAAACCAAATCGGCCAGAATCTTGATCTTGAACTTCCAGCCCTTAGAACTATGAGAAAATAAATGTCTATTGTTTAAGCCACTCAGTCTGTGGTATTTTGTTATGGTAGCCATAGCTAACACACCACAATGACTTAAAAAATTAAGACACAAACTTCCTGCTCTGACTCACCAAATCAGTGTGCTGCTTCTAGTCCGAAGCTGCCAGGCACCACAGGGGAAGGGGCCTGGCCAAGGAAAGAGGTGACAGGATTAGGTCCCAGGTGATCCAAGCTCAAGCAGGAGGGGCCCAGAGAGACCCAGCTCAAGGCCAGCAGGTTGGCAGGGTGCCACCAATCCTGGGGTAGGGACATGGGGAGAGTTGCTCCTCATATTCTGGGCCTCCCTGGAGCCCTCAGGCATTGGGCACGCTGAGGTGGAGAGATGGGGATCCAGCAGGCTGGACTTATCCATGACCCGCCCTCCTCAGACAAGGTCACTGGCAATGACACCCTCCCATCCCTGACAGTCTCTGTCTGTAGCCCAGCAGCTACAGAGGAACTGATGCTGGAATAGGAGCCTCAGCAGAAAATGTGGAAGCTCTGGTTCTCTTGGTGGCAGGCAGCCTGTCCCCTCAGGGCAAAGGAGGAATACCAGATCTAAATGGGCACTGCCAGCTGGGGAGTGAGCTGCCCAAATCATGATCTCTTGATTACCTGGGACTAAAAGTAGCCCAAGCAGGGCAGAATATCCACTTCCATGGAGGAGAAAATGAGGCCCAGGTGCTAGATACTCGCTGACACTGCACATGAGCATTTGCAACCGAGCATATCACAGCCAAGCCCATCTCCCCTCATCCTCCTAACAACCCCCAAGGGGACCTGCCCCAGGAGCGGGGAGATTATGGTCTGAGGTTATCAAAGGACCTGCCCAGAGCTCTTCCTATGGGTGTGTGATAGCAGCAGTGGCTGCCATGGGCACAGGCCCTGCTCTACCTCCAGGTTCTCCCACCACACATGCCTCTTCTGTGTGGAAGCAAGTGCCAGCCCCTGAGCCCATCACTCCTGGATCTTCCCTGATCCTATTCTACAGATGAGGGAACTAAGGTATAGAGGAATAGCGTAGCTGGAGGGTTCTAGGAGCTCTGGTAGGGGACGCTGAGTGGATGAAAGAACCCTATGTGAGACAGAACTTCCATCTAGACAAAGTGGCTCATGCTTGTAATCCTAATTCCCTGGGAGGCCAAGGTAGGTGGATTGCTGGAGCTCAGGAGTTTGAGACCAGCCTAAGCCAGAGAAAGACCCCATCTCTAAAAATACAGCTGGGTGTTGGTGGTGGGGGGACTGTAGTTCCAGCTACTTAAAAGGCTGAGGCAGGAAGACAGCGTGAGCCCAAGAGTTTGAGATTGCTGTAAGCTATGACACTATGGCACTCTACCCAGGGCAAGAGTGACAGTCCCTCTTTAAAAAAAAAAAAAAAAAAAAAGACAGCACTTCCCGTAAGAATGGAAATGATTTACATCCTCATTGTTCAAAATAGTAGCTGCTATGAGTGACTTCAAGCAACTTAAAGCATGACTAGTGCAAATGAGGAATCAATTTGCAATATTACTTAATTTTAATTAACTTACATAGAAATAGCCACATGCTACTACTAATGGTAGTAGCAACTGTTAACCTTTATATGTTCAAACAAGATGCGGGTTGGTTCGAATGGCACCTGTGAGCATTGTTCATTTTGCAAACAAAAACTTGATCATAGGCACTGCTCATTTTGCTAACAAAAACTTGATAGTTACTGTTCTGTTACCTGACTTGAGTCTGTAAGCATCGTAGCTTCCTTCTCAATGTTTTTCACAGTAGTGCCTGAAATACTTTGTATAGATAGTGTATTCTTGTGGGAGTATATATATGGGGTGCGATAAATTTGAAGAGTCGTCAAGTTCAGAAGACTAGATCATTGTGGAAGAATCTGGATATAGAGGTAGCTTTAAAAATATTTCTCACATGATGGAGGGAGGGTTATGGGTGGGGCCTCATCTACGGTGCATCTTAGAATGGGTACAGGCGAAACTTACTAAATGCAGAATACAAATGCCTACATACAGTAACTAAGAAAAGGCCATGAAGGCTACGTTGAACAGTTTGATGAGAATATTTCAGATTGTATATGAAACCTGCACATTGTACCCCTTGATTGCACTAATGTACACAGCTATGATTTAACAATAAAAATAAATAAATTAAAAAAAATATTTCTCACAGAAATCATAAACTGTCAAGTATCTCAGAACCTGATTTGGAAAATGAAAGTGTAGAACTTATTTCAAATTTAAAGTCAATCCTCGGCAACTTCAATGGGAGATAAGACAATTTGAATCCAAAAATTGAGTTGTACCATCCAAGAAAGGATTATTAAATTTTTACTGATAAGGCAAAGCTTTGCCATTTCAAAAATAATATGTCTGCATATTATTTTTATAAATGTAAATATAAAATATTGAAACTGACACCAATTTGGGCGAATTATTTTGATTAGTAAGAAACCAAAGAATGTCCAGTAGTGCACCATGTATCCTTTTTTTTTTTTTTTTGCACCATGTATCCTAACCGTTGTTGCAATCTTTGCAGACCTCAACTGGCATGTTTGGGCTGACCTGGCACATTTTGTTTCTGAGTGCTCTGCTCCGCAAAGAGTTAATGGATTACACCATACCAGGGCTGCAAACTATGGCCTGCAATACAAATCCTGCTAGGTTTTATAAATAAAGATTGACACAGAGCCACAACCACATGCTTACACATTGTTTATGGCAGTTATCAAGTTACAAAGCAGAGCTGATGCAGAATGTATCGCCCCTAAAACCTAAAATATTTACCATTAGGCCATTTATTTATTTTATTTTTTTGAGACAGAGTCTTATTATGTCACCCTCGGTAGAGTGCCGGGGCGTCACAGCTCATAGCAACCTCAAACTCTTGAGCTTAAGCAATTCTCTTGACTCAGCCTCCCAAGTAGCTGGGACTATCGGTACCCACCATAATCCCCGGCTAGCTATTAGGCCTTTTAAATTTGCCACCCCTGTGCTAGACTGTGGAGGAAACATGGAACAGAGCAGGCAATGGCCTCTTCCCTTGGGTCAGAATTAATTCACCAGCTCTGCTTGCTACTTCTGCACTCACTACCTTTCTGACCTACCCATATATGTAACTCAAGTCCTTAACACTTGATTGATGACATTACTATTGACAACAGTTCCCACTGACTATTGGCCCACTGTGTGCCACACACCGCTTTATCTCACTAAAATGTCAATGGCCCTCAGAGGCTTGTACATCATGATGCCCATTTTACAGGGGAGAAAACTGAGTCTTGGGGAGGCGATGTTAGTCAAAGAGGCAAAGCAGTAGCCTATCTGAATCCAGGTCTGCCAGCCTACAAGGCTGGGTCCTCCTACCGGTCTTACCCTCAACTGCCAGACACAAAGCAAACAGAGAGACAGCTGTGTGCACCAGGGTCAGTCATGCACAGGCACTTCCATGTTAGAGGACACCACATCTGATGTGAGCAGAGTGAGCTGCAGGAGACGATCTAGTGTGATTTCTGCAAGACCCACCTGATATAGGACCCCTCCTAAGACCCTGTCCTCTGCCTCACTCACTGTTGATCAGTTCCAGGGCCTCCTCCTTGGTCCGGGTGATCTTCTCCTGCCGCCATGATGAGGGCCGCCTTGACTGGCTGTGCTTTACCAACAGGTGTGAGCAGCGGACCCTGGTGGGCTCCCCCTGCCCATTTTTGCCACCACTACTGCTGTTGCCACTGGGCCGCTCCCATTGGCTGGCATTAGTGATGTGATTGAAGTAGTACACTCGGCCTGCAGGGGACAGAAGAGCAAGTGGGAATTCAATTGAGGATGTGTTCATAGGATGCTACCCTGGCCCCACTGGCCATAAGCCAGGATAAAGGGCTGACTTAGGAGATGCCTCATTCAGCCAAATCCACTGCACGTCCATCACACAGGCTCTGGAGAGATGGGCCAACCTAGTATAGGTTGGGGGACAGATAGGCCCTAAAAAAAATGAGACAAGGTAACTTTAATCCTGATAAAGAGGAAAATAACCCAGGGAGATGGAAGAGAGAAAGCTAGCTGCCACAACATCCGGCCTAGTTTTTCTGTCTTTTTTTTTTTTTTGAGACAAAGTCTCACTTTGCTGCCCTTGGTAGAGGGCCGTAGCATTACAGCTCACAGCAACCTCAAACTCTTGGGCTTAAGCAATTCTCTTGTCTCAGCCTCCCAAATAGCTGGGATTATAGGTGCATGCCACAATGCCCGGCTATTTTTAGAGACAAGGTCTTGCTCTGGCTCAGGATGGTCTCCGACCTGTGAGCTCAGGCAATCCACTAGCCTCGGCCTCCCAGACTGCTAGGATTACAGGTGTGAGCCACCAAGACCAGCCTAGTTTTTCTATTTTTAATAGAGATGGGGTCTCACTCTTGGTCAGGCTGATCTCGAACTACTGAGCTCTATCTGCCAACCATGCACTTGGCAGCCATAGTTTCCAGACACAAATCTAGTTCTGTCATTTATTCATTACATGACCTATGTTCCCAGGGCCTCAGTTTCCTCATCTGTAAAATGGAGAAAACAGTACCTGCCTATAGGGTCATTGAAAGACAGAATGAGTTCACACTTTTGTAAAATGCTTAGACAGAGCCTGGCACACAACAAGAATAGGATGGCTTTTATTATCTCCACTGTACAGATCACAAAACTGAGGCTTCACCTTCTGTAACTGTGCTAAGAGCAGCTGCAGGTAACATTTCTTGAATGTTTACTCTGCTCCAGGCACACACAGAGGTAGACAGAACCGTATTTAGGTATATCACACCCAACAGTTCTGCCCTTAACCACTACACAGTGAAGTGTGTTGCAGAA
Organism: Nycticebus coucang; assembly: GCF_027406575.1. Classification (NCBI taxonomy): domain Eukaryota; kingdom Metazoa; phylum Chordata; class Mammalia; order Primates; family Lorisidae; genus Nycticebus; species Nycticebus coucang. The sequence goes on along the minus strand of NC_069782.1, from coordinate 63,712,700 downwards.
CTAGGGACCAGCGTTACTGGAGGATGCACATTACTCAGGGAGCAAGGAACACAGGGAGTGAACACTGCAAACAAGAAGCTTGAAGTAAAGACCCTGTAGATTCTGGGTGTCACTCTAAGGGCTGAGAGTTTGCCTAAGTCACATGACATGTCACCCATGAAGGCTGCCAGGGTCAGCCAGAGGGAAAACAGCAGGAATAGGACCAGAGCTGGGCAGAGCATCAGGTATATGCTAAGTTCCCAGCCATAGGCCACAGCTAGAACAGGGTGGGTGAGAGCACAGGTTCTGGGTACAAATGCAGAAATACTGATTCTAAAACCTTAGCAATGGGCTCCATCTCCCTAACCTCAGTTTTCTCATCTGAAAAATAACAATGAAAGAACAGGAGATCAAACCTCATGGGATTAATGGGGTGATTTAATCTATGCAAAGTGTTCACCAGAGTGCCTGGTGCTCAATAAAAATTGTTACTATAGGCTCTGGAGGCAGAATGGCTGGGGACCTAACTCCAGATTATGGGCCTACTCTTCAGGAGTTTGCAAGGACGGGGTCTGGAGGATCTGGAGGTAAAGTGAAGCTGGTGTATGATGCCCCATGATCATTATCAATGTACACAGCTATGATTTAATAAAAAAAAAAATGCCAAAGTGGGTGGATTTTAGGAGTAACTACCTAAGTCCCACAGTTATGGTAATTCAGAGATAATTTAAACACTTTCAGGGCTCAGCATGATGCTTGGCACAGAGATAAACGTGTCCAATGATCAGCATTATTATTGTTGCTAATTCTTAAATCGGGCCCGAGAACAGGGCCATCCATCCTCAGGCAGAATATTGCCGGTGGATGCCGCAGACTAAGAATTAGGTGTGGAAGGTCCGGGAGTTAGTCAGGGGTAGGCTATAAACCCGGGGCAGGGCAACACCCTGGAGCACATCCTTTGCACAGTGTTGGGGCGTCCCCTTCCCAGCGGGGTGCAGGGACGTTCCCCTGGGGCGTCAGATGCATTAGGCCGAGATGTGTCAGCCGGGCCGGCAGGGCAAGGACGATCGCCCCGGGGAGTGCCGCCGGCTCCCCACCCCGTCACCCGCCCAGCCCCCTGCCTCAGTTTCCTCTGACTTCCAGTCTCCTGAGGATCGCAGCCTCCACGGAGCGGGCCGGGGCCGTTACCCTGAAGACCATGCAGAGGAGCCAAGACCCACAGGAGGGAGGCGGCGACACTACTACGCCCAAGGGGCGAGCTCGAGCCCCGTTTCCGCGGGCCAGCGCGGCCCCGCCCCAGCCCCGACCCCCACGGCACCTGAGCTGCGGCTCATGCGCTTCTCCCAGCCGGGCGGCAGCTTCTCCTCGTCCGCCATCTTCCCTCCTGCCGCAGCGTCCGCTCCGCCCCCACCGCGCCGAGGGTCTCTCGCGCCCGCCCGCCGCCGCCGCCTACTGGCTCAGCTCACCTCGCACCAGGGCTTGGAGGCGACGCTCATTGGGCTTCCCGACCGTCCGGACTGGCTCTCTGGCCTCCTATTGGGCAGAAGCGAGGGCGGGCGGACCCTCCTGCATTTTGGTGAGCCCCGCCCCCTCGCTCCTAAGTGGTGAGGAAGGAGCGCCAGCCCGCCCTCCTCAACGCCCTTTGGCCAGCGCCAAAAAAGTCCCGCTCGCTTCTGGGAGCCCTTCGCCGCAGGGTCGGTCCGCGCAGGATAGAGCTCCTTGATTGGCTAATGCAGCAGCGATTCACGCCTCGCCGAGGCGTTCCTAGCAGCCGCCGTGCGGAAGCGTCTGGCCGGTAACCGCGGTGGACCCGTTGCTTAAGAGCGGTGGTGGGGCCTTTGATGTTGCCATAGCAACGCGGTTGCCTTGGAGATGAATGTCTAAGTGCCTGAAGCCTAAATTTGGCTCTCCAACCTTCCTCTTCCCACTTGTTTCCTCCAGATGTCCGAAACTAGCCCTTTTTACTTTTCGCAAGGTTAATCTGTTTCATCTGCTACTGACCCAAATGCCTTCCACGTCCTTTGGAACCTACTGACTTCCCTATTCCCACCCAGGACTGCTTCTTCCTCCGGGGAAGGTGACTGGTAGGTGCTGGCATTGACATTCACAGATGAGCACGTGAGAGGAGGTGCGGGTGGAGGGGGGCTGTGTTTGAGCCGATTTAAAACAGAGTTTGTGGAATCCATGGGTTACAGAGGAGGTAGCTGGGGACCCAGGGCCTGAGACTGTGGGCTGCAGGTAGACAACAGTAGGAAAGAGTTCACCTACAGTTCATCCACACACAGACCTTTATTGTGACCGTTAAAAGGAAAGAGGCCCAGTGACGTGAATTCATAGGGAAACAAGTACACAAGAAAGCAGAGGCAGGGCACAGTAGAAGGTTAAGAACACTCTGAACCCAGATTTCAGGTCAGAGCCTAGCTCCAGCCATTAGTTATAACCTTGAACAAATTACTTAACCTCCCTACTTCAGCTTCTCTATCTGCAAAGTGGAGTTAAGCAATAATATGTGCCTCTTGTGTTTGATGTGAAGATTAAATCCATATAAAGGCCTCAAAACAGTACCTGACCCATAGCAAGGCCACACAGATGTTAGCCAGTATTGTTTGCTGGGTGAAAAAGCAAGTTATAGTACAGCACAGCAATGATAGTATGTGTGAAAGTATAACAAAACAAAACAAACAAAAAAAAAAAGGCAAGCTACTGAACAGTAGAGTATTAGAGTATGTATAATTACCTCAACTGAGTAAAAACAATTTATATCACAGCAAATTTCTGGATTCCTTCAGATACGTCAATGACTACAACTGGTGATGCAGATGAAGAAATGAGGAACTGAAGGGCGGCGCCTGTGGCTCAGTCGGTAAGGCGCCGGCCCCATATACTGAGGGTGACGGGTTCAAACCCAACCCCGGCCAAACTGCAACCAAAAAATAGCCGGGTGTTGTGGTGGGCGCCTGTAGTCCCAGCTACTCGGGAGGCTGAGGCAAGACAATCGCTTAAGCCCAGGAGTTGGAGGTTGCTGTGAGCTGTGTGTGGCCACGGCACTCTACCGAGGGCCATAAAGTGAAACTCTGTCTCTACAAAAAAAAAAAAAAGAAATGAGGAACTGAAGTTTTAATGTAATATTTGACTTTTTTTACAAGCATGTATTAGCATAATAATCTTTTTTTTTTTTTTTTCTGATACAGAGTCTCAAGCTGTTGCCCTGGGTAGAGTGCTATGGCATCACAGCTCACAGCGACCTCCAACTCTGGGGTTCAAGCGATTCTCCTGCCTCTGCCTCCCAAGTAGCTGGGCCTACAGGCACCTGCCACAATGCCTGGCTATTTTTTTTTTGCCGTTGCAGTTGTCACTGGTGTTTTAACTGGCCTGGACTTAGGGCAGAGTTGCAAAAGCAGTAGGGTTTTCATGTACCCTTCACCCAGCCTTGTATATCAGCATCTTGCATAATAATAGAAGAGGCCAGGCAAGCCATGGTGGCTCACACCTGTAATCAAAGCACTCTGGGAGGCTGAGGCAGGTGGATTGCCTAAATTCAGGATTTTCAGACCAGCCTAAGCAAGAGCCAGACCCGGTCTCTAGTAAAAACTGAAAAACTAGTATGGTGTCGTAGTGGGCGCCTGTAGTCCCAGTTACTTGGGAGGCTGAGGCAAGAGAATTGTTGAAGCCCAAGAGTTTGAGGTTGCTGTGAGCTGTGACAGCATGGCACTCTACTGAGGGTGTAGTGAGACTCAGTCTCAAAAAAAAAAAAAAAAAAAGTCGGGGAAGGAGAGTGAGTGGGGGCAGGAAATGCTTCTGCTACTGGCATTTTCTATTAGAAGCCAAGGATGCTGCTAAACATGTTGCAGTGTACGGCCCCACAAAAAGAACTATCCAACCCAATTGTCAGAAACTCTGTCATAGAATAATTACCAAAGCTAACAGGTCAATATTGGCATAATAATATTAACTAAACTACAGACTTCTCCTGCCCCAATTTTTCCATTAGTGGTCTTTTTATGTTCCAGGATGGGTTTGCCTGGTGTTTCCCCATGATTAGATTGAGGTTATGTGGTACTGGGAAGAATATGACAGAGACCACATGACCTTCAAGATCTGGGTAACAAGTATGCTTATTAATACTAGAGTGTTACTGTTTCTGGCCCCACTAAGTGAATAAAGCAAGGAAATATATACACACATTTCTGTATGTATTTGTATACATATTAAAAAGCCATGAATTCACACTGATGCTTCTAACTTTAATCCAGCCTCACAGGATTCATGCTGACCTCTCCCATCTCCTGTTTTATCTGTAACTTCTTTCTCCAGCAGTGAGCAACCTGGCTCACATTATCTACATACAGGACATTAACTTATCTGTTTAACCCACCCCCTTTTTTTTCTTCTTTTTTTTTGTTGAGACGGAGTTCTACCCTGTGCCATGAGCAGAGTGCAATGGCATCATAGCTCACTGCAACCTCAGACTTGGGCTGTGGGCATCCTGCTGCCTCAGCCTCTGAAGCTGCTGGGATTACAGGTGCTCGCTGTGGCGCCTGGCTGGGTTTTTCCATTTTTTCATGAGTCAGGATCTCACTCTCGCTCAGACAAGCCTCAAACTCCTGAGCTCAAGCAATCCTCCTGCCTCAGCCTCCCACAGTGCTGGGATTAAAAGTGTGAGCCACCGCGCCCAGCCTTTTTTTTTTTTCCAAACTCCTGGGCTCAAGCGATCCTCCTGCCTCAGCCTCCTCAGTAGCTTGGACTACAGGCTCCCTCCCCAACCCCCAGCTTTTTTTTTCTATTTTTAGTAGAGATGGAGTCTTGCTCAGGCTGGTCTTGAACTCCTAAGCTCAAATAATCCACCTGTCTTGGCCTCCCAATGTGCTAGGACTACAGGCATTAGTCACTGTGCCTGGCCAAGAAACTTTTTTTATAGCTGGGTACAAAGGTTTACATCCATAATCCCAGAGCTTTGGAAGGTCAAGGCAGTTGGATTACTTGAGACCAGAAGCTGGAGACCCGTCTGGGTGACATAGTGAGATTCTGTCTCTATTAAAAAAAAAGAAACTAAATAATAAAATAGATTTCTTTGCATTGACATCGTGGCTCAAATAAAAATAAAATAATGTTTATGTAAGTGCATTGAAAAAGGCCTAACTGGGCAGTGCCTGTGGCTCAGTCGGTAAGGCGCCGACCCCATATGCTGAGGGTGGCGGGTTCAAACCCAGCCCCAGCCGAACTGCAACAAAAAAGTAGCCGGGCATTGTGGTGGGCACTTGCAGTCCCAGCTATTTGGGAGGCTGAGGCAAGAGAATTGCCTAAGCCCAGGAGTTAAAGGTTGCTGTGAGGTGTGTGATGCCACAGCACTCTACCAAGGGCCATAAAGTGAGACTCTTGTCTCTACAAAAAGAAAAAGGCCTAACTTAGGCTGGGTGTGGTGGCTCACAATTGTAATCCTAGTACTCTGGGAGGCCAAGGCGGGAGGACTGCTTAAGCTCATGAGTTGGAGACCAGCCTGAGTCACAGTGAGTCTCCATTTCTACTAAAAAAAAAAAAAAAAGGCAAGATCACTTGAGCCTAAGAATTTGAGGTTGCTGTGAACTTTAATGCCATAGCACTCTACCCAGGACAACAGACTGAGACTCTGTCTCAAAAAATAAAAAAATAAAAAAGCCTAACCTCAGGACAGAACGGGGAACATAGCAAGGCTTTACCTTTAGCCTTTATGCTTCCATGCTGACTTGAAGATAAGGAATCACTTTGTTAAATCACTCGCATGTGATTTAAAATTGGTTTTCAAATAAGTCACTTAAGGGGGAGAGAGGTGTGATAGTAAGAAGAGTAAATGTTACTAGAAGGGTACAGGTGAAATTTACTAGATGTAGAATATAAGAGTCTGAACACAATAATTAAGAAAATGCCATGAAGGCTATGTTAACCAGTTGGATGAAAATATTTCAAACTGTATATAAAACCAGCACATTGTACCTCAGGATTGCATTATTGTACACAGCTATGATTTAATTAAAAAAAACAAAACTAGAGTGTATGTTCCAAGAGACACATTTCTGACATGTCAGGAGGAAGCAGAGTCTTACAGATGGAAAGAAGCCACAGGCATGGGTAGGGAAATGACTGAGACCAATGAGACCCCCACCCCATTAGCTAGTAGCATCCCAGAGATAGTGGACAGGTCCACCTCCCAAGAAGTTTGGTAGTGAAAGGCAGACAGAAGGCTTGGTGGAAGTTGCAGGGAAGGGAAGCACAGTGGAGGCTGAGGCGGACTGCTTGAGCTCAGAAGTTCAAGACCACTCTGAGCAAGAGTGAGACACATCTCTACTAAAAAAACAGACAAACAAAACTAGCTGGGCACTGTGGTGGGTGCCTGTATTTCCAGCTACTTGGGAGGCTGAAGTAAGAGGACTGCTCAAACCCAGGAGTTTGATGCTGCTAGGGCATCCTACCCAGGATGATAGAGTGAGAGTAAGTCTTTAAAAAAAAAGGATCAGGAACTGTGAGTAAAGCTTAATGTAACTTGCCCAGGGTCATTCCGCAGTTCAGTGGCAGAGCTGACAGTCCAACTGTAGTCTATCTGAATCAAGAGTCTATATTCCTAACATCTTCCATCCCTACCCAACTCCCCGGTCTATGAGGGTGGTAATAATACCAGGGTCTTTTGAACCACAGAGACTCACAGCAAAACGCAGAGCTCTGGGCTCCTACTGTGCTGGTCTACTCCTCCCCCATGGATCGAGTCAATCTTAACTGCATACTGATGGTACAGTGATAACCAGATACCAATCCTCCCACCCTTAGATAGCTCTTGTGCAAAGATGACAACAAAGCAACATCTGCAATATCTAAGTTTTTATTAAGGTGAGTTTTTAAAAACAAGCATCCATACCAGTGTGGACAGTGTGGGAGGAAAGCAAAGTAGGGCAGGGGAAGGAATTCTGCTCTATTGGTAATAAAGCTCCAGGTTCATCCCATCATGGATTTCATCTTAAGTAAAAGTGTTAAGGAATATTCACTGTGGGCTCCATCTCCACCCCTCTCATCCATTCACAGCTGGCTCAGAGTGGTGACCTGGGGACTCAGACCAGGGCTAAGAAACCAATTTTTAACTGGCCCATTTTGATTTTTTTTTTTTTTTGAGACAGAGTTTCAAGCTGTTGCCTATGGCAAAGTGCTGTGGTGTCACAGCTCACAGCAACCTCGAACTGTGGGCTTAAGAGATTCCCTTGCCTCAGCCTCCCAAATAGCTGGGACTACAGGTGCCTGCCACACGCCCAGCTATTTTCTTTGTTGCAAATGTCATTGTTTTAGCAGGCCCAGGCTAGGTTTGAACCTGCCAGCTTCAGTGTATGTGACTGGTGCCCTACCCACTGAGCTACAGGCACCACCCTGCTTTGATTTAAAGAGAATCCAAGCTATAAAAAAAGTTCATGCTCCTTTTGTACAACAGATATGCCTGAGTCTCACCCCATCCTGACCTGCTGTCGAGCACTCAGGTGGAGTTCAGTAATAACTTTGAATTTAAGGTGTCAATGTCTTCTAAGTCATGTTGAACTATTTCACCAGTCAACCACCCTCCTCCCCCAACAAAATAATTATACAGCATCCATTTTCTAAATGCTCATTATGGACCACACACTAAATTAAACAGATTATGTGTATAATCTCAGTCTTCAGTATTGATAAAGAGAACCAAGGCTGGGTATGTATACTCTTCCTCAGGAAGTCACAAAAAGGATACAGTCCCCTAGAGACACGTGGTCCTTAAAAATCGTGTACCTGTGGAATAGAGATCTTCCAGAGAGAAGCCTAAGGAGGCTCTTCACCCTGGAGGCAGCCTGAGGCAGCCCAGGCTAAGCAAAGGGCTTCCTGTAGTACTCCCCAAACCAAAACCTTTTGTCTAGTCCTGTCCACCCCGGAGCTCTACCACTGCACTCACCACTTCTTAAGGACAATCTTGTTCCAACGGGTGCCAGTTTGGGCTGCAATCAGCTTTTTAAGGTCCCCAATGGTGTCATCGGTGCTGAGCACAGAGGAGTTAAGGCAAATGGAAAGGAGAGGTAGAACGAACAGAATAATACAATCTGAATACTATCTGCCATCCGTCCCCTCTCCTGGATTTAATTAAAACCATCCTAACAACACGAACTGAGCTGCCTGCCTCATGCCAAGCATTCCCAGGGATCACTGCCTCCCGGCCGTCAGTGGATACTTGCATTTAACGCGGACCTTCTTCCCCAAACGGTCGTTGCAAACAACCTCGATCATCCTGGCTGGAGCTACACAGGGCAGGGATTGGAAAGCAGAAAGGGCAGAACTTCAGGAGTCTCCCAGGCCTCAGAAGCTCCAGCCTACAAAACTCTCAGTACCAGGCCCTAGCCCACCAGTTACTGGGTCCTCCGTTTACCCCCGAACACCTTTGGGTCTAGAGCCTAGACCCAAGTCCTCCCAGGCCTTACGTCCCGAGTCCTAGGACCGAGGATCTCAGGCCGCCGCGCCCTCGCATGTTCTCGTCGCTTGAAGGACCAGCCCCAGAGCTCCCTGGCTTCACTTCCCGCCAGTCGCGGACCCATAGCGGCCAGGTCCTGTGAAGTTTCCATAATTCCAGGCTGACCGCTCACCTCCAAACGCCTCGAACCTGCAGACGCCACAACCTCCAGCTCAAGCGCCGGACCCTAGCCTAATAGTCGACGCTGCGAACAGGAAGCGGAAGTGCTGTGCCGGAAGCTCCCGTTTCAGATCCCTTCCCCTCATGAGCTTCTGCAATCTGTCCGGTTCTTCGGAGAACCGGGTTTGAAGTTCCGGGATAAGACTTTTGTGTCCCGGGGTGCAGGGCTGAGGATGAGGAGTGGAGACCCGAAGGTTGACATCTGGCCTGTTGGAAGCCGTTGTCTGAGGCCTTTCGGTATGGGGACATCGTGTGTGTTGGTGGGGGACGCTAAAGGGTCTTGAGGAAGAGGTGACCTCCTGCTCCTGAGCCCGAAGAAGACTTTTCTTGCAGCTGCGGGAAACAGGGATCGGTTTCTGCAGTTACCCGGTCCAGTTCTCTGCCTTCATTTAGGGTTGGGCCTCGTAAGCATTTTGTCCTCCCCTCTCCTCTGGCCATCGCGTCTAACCACCGGGACACTTGAGATGCAGACTCCAGTCAAGAAGCGAAGCCAGATTCTGGGCTGGACTCCACGTCGCGCACAACCATCAGTCGTCAACCTGCAATGCCCGCGTGAGGAGCTGGAAACCGCACAGTTGCTAAATTGCCCACTTCTATATCTTCAAGGAGCCCTTTGTACCAGGGTCTAGGTACGGGAGGGCTAGTGGGCAGCAGCACCCCCCCCCCCCAACTCCATTCATTCAAACCGCTTCTACCCAGTGGAACTGTTGAATGATTCCTTCTGGGCAGAGAAGATTCTCCCAGTTTGATGAGTCTAAACTGATTTACCGTGGCTTTCTTACCTACCCAATCCACCTTTTAAAACTAGGATGTAAGATTAGGGGGAAGACATGAGAGGCCATCCTAAGAAAGGGGCGGATTCTCTGTGACCCTGTTAAGACCACCTGCCTAAGGGAGCCAGCCTAAGAAGAAGGCCCACCACAAACACTGGGTTCAGGGACCTTCCTGAGTCTCAGTCTGCTGCCCAGGCTAGAGTGCCACAGTCTTAGCCTAGCTCACAGCAACCTCAAACTCCTGGGCTCAAGTGATCCTCTTGCCTCAGCCTCCCCAGTAACAGACTACAGGGGCCCTCCACAATGCCTGGCATTGGGCTCAGAACTTTGGCTTATTACTCTTGTTGCCCCTGCAGAGTCCCTTTAAGTGGGCTTTCCAGAGTAGGGACTCTGAATAGACAACTCGTTCAAATTGGAAACACAGATTTTGGATCCAGACAAGTGAGTCAAAATCCCAACCTTACCCCTTAATATTAAATGCCATGGTCTCAAATGAGACCCCACTTTGAAGCTTATTTTCCTTATAATGAGAAAGGGGATCATAATTCTCACCACAGCGTTGTTGTAAGTATTGATCTTAGACCAGCTCCTTTAGGAGTTTGTAGAAGAACAGATAGGGGATGTGGGCTGTGTAGGGTCCTCCCCACCCCTATTTTCTTTGGGTATCCTAACCACTCTGTGATCCAGCAGGTTTTTCCCAGGAGGTTTAAACCAAAACTGAGGTCTTAGACATTCTCAGGCACTGATAAAAAGTATCCAGGGTGTTGCCCAAAACACTGAAAGAAACTGGCCCCAGCCCTGAGCCAAATTCCTTAAACACATATAAACTCCATATCCTGACCCCCACATAACTAGGTAGAACACTCCTTTTCTCTCTCTTGAAGATTGCTGCAGCACTGCTCTATATGCATTCTAATAAATGCTTTGGACTGATCACCCTTTCTTTGGAATCCCAATCTGCCCCATCTCAGGATGGTTTGGGGCACCCGATGTGGGAGGGAACTCCCCTGCTGCTGCTTTTGGGGTAACTTCAGCCGAGGGACCAAACAGGTTGGAGGTCAAGGGTGAGCTGAGAGGATTGATGTACCTGAGAAGTTTGGAAGCAGCACGTCTTTGCATTCACGTAGAAACACTGGATCACACACAAAGTGTTGACTGTGGTTACTGTGGTTACAACTAGATGGTAGAATTGCTGTGAGTCCTATTTTCCCTTTTAGTACTTCTGGGTATCTTTTCATATTTTTTTTATGTCAAACATATGTTATTTTTGTTAAAAGGAGTCAGGGGTGGGGAAGTGTTAGTATTTTTTAAAAAAGTTCTATTCTCTGTGTTTGATTCAAAGATGGCTCAAACACAGGACCATGATGCTGAGCTGAGGTGACTGGAAAGGGGTGGGGAGTGCTGCTGAGAGAAGATGAAAAACACAGCCTGGGGCCAGGTGCAGTGGCTAACACTTGTAATCCTAGCACTCTGGAAGACTGAGCCAGGTGGATTGCTTGAGTTTAGGAGTTTAAGACCAGTCTGAGCAAGAGCAAGACCCCATCTCTACTAAAAATAGAAAGACTAGCCAGGCATTGTGGCTGGAGCCTATAGTCCTAGCTACTGAGGCAAGAGGAGTGCTTGAGTCCGGAATTTGAGATTGCTGTGAGCTAGGCTGAGGCTGTGACACTCTAGCCTGGGTGGCAGAGTGAGACTCTGTCTCAAAAACAAAATGGGCGGCGCCTGTGACTCAGTCGGTAAGGCGCCGCCCCCGGCCAAACTGCAACCAAAAAATAGCCGGGCGTTGTGGCGGGCGCCTGTGGTCCCAGCTACTCGGGAGGCTGAGGCAAGAGAATTGCTTAAGCCCAGGAGTTGGAGGTTGCTGTGAGCTGTGTGTGGCCACGGCACTCTACCGAGGGCCATAAAGTGAGACTCTGTCTCAACAAACAAACAAACAAACAAACAAACAAACAAAACAACAAAAACAAAACCCTCACAACCTGGAATTGTTGGGTGTCTTGGGCTCCATGGGGAGGGCTCCAACCTGTGGGAGGTTTGCTGAGCCATCCTGGAGAGGAGTAGGGGGACAATGGGAGCTATACTGCTACTGCCATACCCGTTCCCTCCCTGGTCCCAGGTGGGGCCTCAGGAGACTGGACACCTCATCTTTCATTATTCCTCCCTGAACCCTGGTGATTATAATTCTGCGATGACCATGAAATGATTTAGTGACTTCCCTTTGAGGGACCAGAGTAGCCCCATCTCTTTGCCTGGGTAGCAGGAAGCTTTGCCCGACCCGCTTTTTCTGGGGGAAGGTGGGTACTTCTCAGGAGGTAGAATTCTGGGTCACAATCCAAAGAGCAAGCTGGACAGCCCCCTTCTACCCCCTTGTTACCCCACACACAGAGGAAGGAGCTTGTATATGGGATTCTTTTTCTGTCTCCCTCTCACTCTTACGCTGGTGGTACAAGAGATGGTTCTTAGGAACTCCCTGCAACTGAGCAGGGGTGGTCAGGGACATCTGGGTTCTGCCAAACTTAAAGACAGTGCCTCCCACAACCCCTAGAATTCACCAAAGGGGAAATAATCTCAGGGGTAGGAGGAGGTGCATAGGTGGATCCTTCCTCCAACATCTGAGCATCTCAGCAGGACTTGGGAGAAAGAAAGCCCACCTGGCACTCCAGAATTCAGTCTGATGGAGAAGACAACAGCAAGAAGTCCTTGCAATACAGTGACAAGTGGAGTGCACTGAGCACAGAGGAGGGACTGTCCGAGCACAAGGGATAGGGTTCTGGGGGGAATTGTGACCGAACAGCATTCCAGTAATGGCTGAGGCTCTGGCAACAGAAGGGTCTGGGCTTGGGACCCTTGCAAGTGACTTGACCTATAAGCTTCAGATCCCTCCTATGGTATCAATCATTTAGGATTGTGGAATTAAGTGAACAAGTCAGTAAAGGCATTGTAATTATCAGAGTGTTCTAGATAGAGGAAAGAACCTGTATGTTCAGTTAGAAATGTTCTTGGCTTCCAGTAACAGAAAGCTGACACGTGCTGAAGCAAGTAAGTGGCTATTTTTCTCTTAACAGAAATTCTGGGAGCAGGCAGCACTGGACCAGCAACCCAGAGATGCCTGGGGCTACTGTCTCATGGGATTCTTTTCATCTTTCCCTCTATGGTCACAAGATGACTGCCAAAGCCTAAAGCACTTTGTGGGCTTTGTTTAAGGAAAAATATCAAAAAGTTTGATTTATTAATATATTTAGAACTCATTTTTTTTTTTTTTTTTTTTTGGTGGGGACTGGGTTTGAACCTGCCACCTCCAGCATATGGGGCCAGTGCCTTTACTCCTTTGAGCCTAGAACTCATTTTTTTTTTTTAAGGCAATACTTACTCATGGTAAAAATTCAAGCAGAATAAAAGTTACTCCCCAGATCCCCAGCTCCTCCCCAGGACAACTATCATTAGAAGTTTCCATTTTCTAGAGACAGTATTTTCATCCTCAAAGTGTGTGATATGGAGCCTCCCAAGAAAATAGTAAACCTCTCAGATAGTATAGCACATTTCAGTAGAGATAGGGAATTTGTATTTTTTTTTTTTCTTTTTTTGCCAGGGCTGGGTTTGAACCCGCCACCTCCGGCATATGGGACCGGCGCCCTACTCCTTGAGCCACAGGTGCCGCCCAAGGGAATTTGTATTTTTAAATAGCATCTAGTATATTCAGTTAAGTCAGAGAAACTCGGTTTTTGTGCTTTTGTGTATAAAGTAAAGAAATAATAAATTGTTTGCTTAATGGGCACAATGCACACTGTCTGGTGGTTAGACATCATTATAACCTTGACCCATTTGTACAAAAGTAATGCATGTAACCAAAACATCTGTACCTCTGTAACATTCTGAAATTAAAAAAAATGTAAAATGTTGTGTCAAACTATACACATTGTTCAGTGTATAGTTCAGTATAAAGTGTCAAACTATACACACTGTTCTCTCCATTTTTTAAAAGCCAACAACATTCTAGAGATTGTCACAACAGCACAGAAAGACCTACCTCATTCTTTTTGAAATCTTGAAATCCTACAAATGGGATTGTGGATCTAACAGGGTATATTCTGATATTGGCAAACTGTTTTCGAAAAGTTTGTATCAATTCTGCCTTAAGATTTTCTTCTGCAATGCTGGAGAGGTTCACTCTTCTTATCAAAGTTGATGTGGGTGTTTTCAAACTTTTTTTTTTTTTTGAGATCCAGTCTCAGTCTATTGCCCTGGGTAGAGTGCTGTGGTGTCCTACCTCACAGCAACTTCAAATTCCTGTGTTCAATTTATCCTCTTGCCTCAGCCTCCCAAGTAGCTGGGACTATAACCATGTGCCACCATGCCTGGCTAGTTTTTTCTATTATTATTATTATTATTATTATTTTAGTAGAGATGGGGTCTCACTCTTGCTCAGGCTGATCTCGAACTTGTGAGCTCAAGCAATCCACCTGCCTTGGCTTCCCTTGTACTAGAATTACAGGTATGTGCCACCATGCCTGGCCTATTTTCAAACTTCTTAATCTTTTGGAATTTGATAGATGACAAACCACAGTGTTATTATTTATTTATGGATAAGTGGAACATACACACTTTTTGTTTTTGTATTTTTACTTTTTTGAGACAGTTTCACTTTCTCACCCTTGGTAGAGTGCTATGGCATCATAACTCACAGCAACCTCAAACTCTTGGGCTCAAGTGATTCTCTTGCCTCAGCCTCCCAAGTAGCTGGGACTACAGGTGTCCGCCACAACGCCCAATTATTTTTAGAGGCGGGTCTTGCTCTTACTCAGGCTGGTCTCCAACCTATGAGTTCTGGCAATCCATGCTGCTCAGCCTCCCAGAGTGCTAGGATTACAAGCGTGAGCCACCACGCCCAGCCCGGTACACACTTTTAAAACAGTTTTAATGTCTCTAATTTCAACTTTTCTGTGTATATGTGAGTGTGTGTGTTAAAAATGTATTTATTGCCAATATGGGTTCTTGAAGGTGTGATTTAGCAAAACCAATTCAAAATTAAATCTCATATGTCTTTTGACTCATCAAACTGACTTCTGGTTATTTAACCTATAGAAATAAAAACGTAGGAATATATACACATGTAGGTGTTGATACATAATAAGCATGTATATACATACAAAGGAATGTTAGCTGCAATATTGTTTGTGGTAGCAAATCTGGAAGAACATAAGTGCTCATTCGTATGGGAATGTTTTAATAAATTTTAACTATTCTTAACGAATTACTATTTTTAAAATGAGTGATATATATTTGGTGAGAATGTCAACTCACACAATCTTTGTAGTAGTAATCAAAACTAAAAACTCAACAGGCCCTTTAGACAAGTTAATTTATATAAATTTATCCTAGCGCATAGGCATCAAAAAGCATATTAAGCACTCTGGGAGGCCAAGGCGGGTGGATTGTCTGAGCTCACAGTTCGAGATCAGCCTGAGCTCAAGCGAGACCCCTGTCTAAAAATAGCCGGGCGTTGTGGCGGGCACCTGTAGTCCCAGTTCCTTGGGAGGCTGAGGCAAGAGAATGGCTTGAGCCTAAGCGTTTGAGGTTACTGTGAACTAAAGACGCCACGGCACTCAACCGAGGGTGACCAAATGAGACTCTGTCTCAAAAAAAAAAAAGCATTATTAAGTAAAAACTTAGAGATCTGTTTGTCTGACAAGCCCTAGGCTCGCGGCCACGCCCCCGGGTTTCGCCCCAGCCACGCCTTCCTGTCTCGGTGTAAGTCGGGATCCCAGACTCCATCCACGTCTCCTGGGCGTGACCGCCGCTCCCAGTCCCACCCTCTATCCCAGGCTCGCCCCACCCCAGCCACGCCTTCCGGGAGGGATTTTTCAACCTCAGCTCCGCCCCAACCACGCCTTCGGAGCTTGGTCCTCGCTCCCAGCCGGGGTCTTTTCACTCTCCAGCAGGCACCGCGAACCCCTCACGGCTCCTGCTACGCCACTGGGGTTTGGTCCTTGTACCCAGCCTGGGTCTCGGAGGCAGTCCGGATCCTGGCCTGGTCCTGCCCGAGACACCACCACGTTCCCGCGAGAGAAAAGTCTAATTTCTGTGCCAGCTACCCGAGGACGCGGCCACCGCTCTGCCGGCTGCCTGGAGCCCCCAGGGCGAACCCCCAGCTGGTGTCTCTTCGGCCGGAAGCGGAAGTGCATATCGGTGGCATCATGGCGACTTTAGCCGAACTCCCGGACTCGGTCCTGCTAGAGGTTTTCTCTTACCTCCCGGTACGGGACCGGATCCGCATTTCCAGGTGCGGCCCCGCCTCCAGGGCGGGGGAAAGGCCGGGTGGAGTGCACCCCTTGGAGAAGCGGATCCGGTCCCCCGGGGGCCGAAGTCGTTCTAACCGCGGGTCTCCTCCCCCAGAGTCTGTCACCGCTGGAAGAGGCTGGTGGACGACCGGTGGCTGTGGCGACACGTCGACCTAACGCTCTACACGGTACGCGGGGCCGAGCGGGCGGGCCTGGGCAGCGTTTGGGTTGACCAGAGCCCGAAGATCACCTCTCCCACCCTGGGACCGTGTGTCGGGGTCCAGGCTCGGGATTTCCAGCCGGGCAGTTGGGAGCCTATCCTGGTATCCTCGCTTTCCTGCTCCTCTCCGACCACGGGGCATCAGTTTCCCCATCACCGAAATGAGGATAAAGAAGATGCTGTTACAGCCCAGCCAGGTCCCTTGCCCACCTGATATCCTGAGACGGCAGGTTTGGCAGTAGAGAAAGTGTTTTATTTCGTGAGGAGCCAGGCGAGGAGCTGGGAGTAATTCCTCGAATCCATCTCCCCAAGAATCTGGGAGAGAGGGTTTTAAGAATGGTTTGGCTGGCAAAAAGGGCTAGGGAATTGTGTCTGCTGATTAGTGGGAGATGAGCTCATAGGGTTGAAATGCGGAAATTATCTTCTCAGTTATGAAGTTTCCTTAGTAGGGGTTTCAGGGCTGTTGGATCCACTCCCACGGGTCTGGTTGGCTTCTCTAGGTCTCTGCGATGCAGAGTCTGAAAAACATCTCAAAGACCAGTCTTAAGTTTTGCACAAACAAGGTTATCTATAGAATCACAAGTCCTGGCATTTATGACAGCAGTGTTATCTCTAGAATCTCAAATCTTGGGATTTAGGACAGCAATGTTATCTCTAGAAGTAATAGGGAGGAGTCACTAATCCTGTGTCTGTCAAGAAGGATAGTGACATTAAGCAGTAACTAGTTATAGCAGTGAGGAAATTGGGGAACAATGGCTGGTTAGCTTCTGGCTGTATTTATGGTTTTATAAAATCAGACTTTGATTACTATTTATGCTTTGTGGCTCTAAACATTATTTTAATATAGCTGGTTCCAATTCTTGCCTCAGAGGCTTTTGTGGGACTTCATCCAGATCCTGGGGGTAAGGGCTTAAAACAGTGTCAGGTGTATACTTAGCATACAATAAATGCTGGTTTAATTAATTAATAATACATTATTAAGTATTATTAAGTATAATACTGATGATTTTTCATGGAGAAATCATTTTCCTGAGTCAGATTAATTTCCTGAGTAGTACAACTGATAATTTTAACTTTCTCCCATTTGGATTTTGTGTTTTGTGATTTAATTATGATTGCACATTTTCTTTTCATTTCTTTTTTTTTTTTTTTTTAATCAGGCCCAGGCGAGGCTTGAACTCACAGCCCTTGGTTTGCAAGGCCGTCACTCTAACCATTGCTACATGCTCAGCTTATGTTTTTATCATGAAACATTTCAAATATTCAGAGATGGCTAGAGGATAATATCATAGACAACTACTTACATCCAGTTTTTTTTTTTTCTTTAGAGACAGAGTCTTACTTTATCGCCCTTGGTAGAGTGGTGTGGCGTCACAGCTCACAGCAACCTCCAGCTCCTGAGCTTAGGCCATTCTTTTGCCTCAGCCTCCCAAGTAGCTGGGACTACAGGTGCCTGCCACAAAGCCCGCTATTTTTTGTTGCAGTTTGGCCGGGGCCTGGTTTGAACCCACCACCCTTGGTATATGGGGCCCACGCCCTACCCATTGAGCCATGGGCATTGTCTCTCACACCTCGATTTAACCTCTTTTCACCCTTGGCCTTTTTTGCTGCATTGAAACACATACATATACATAATAACTACTGTTATAAAGTGAATTCATAGCCTTCCTTTTATGGCTGTATTGACTTCGTGTGTGTGTGTGTGTGTGTATTCATAAGCAATATATGGTATTGTTAATGTGTTTCTGAAGTTTAGAAAGTGTTAATCAGATAATGCTATTTTTAAAACTTTCAATAGATTAAGGGGATACAAGAAGTTTTTGTTACTTGGATATATTTATTGTATTGAGGTGTAGTCTGCACTTTTAGTGCACTTACCACCTGAGTAGTGTAGAGATACAGTGTACCCAATACGTGTAGGTTGCAACTTTCCAGGATTAATTTTTGTAGCATTCACTGTTAATAGGCTGTGATCTTTTTTTTAAACCTAAACCTAATTTACTCTGGGTAGATTCACCCTTTCTAAATTTCTTCTGTGTTGCTTATTTCTATTACAGGTGGTCATTATGAAAGGGATAGTCTGTTATCCTAGTACTTTGGGAGGCCAATGTGGGAAGATCAGGAGTTCAAGACCAGCCTGGGCAACCTAGTGACACCCTGTCTCTAAAACAAAAGAAATTAGCTGGGCATTGTGGTGTATGCCTGTAGTCCCAGGTACTCCAAAGGCTGAGGCAGAAAGATTGAGCCCAGGAATTTGAGGTTGCAGTGAGCTATGATGATGTCACTGCACTCCAGCCTGGGCAACAGAGTAAGGCCTTGTCTCAGAAATAGAATAGAATGGTATAAAGTGGAATGGAATGGAGTGGAGTGGAGTGGAGTGGAAGGAATGGAGTGGAGTGGAATGTAATGGAAAAGAAAAAAAACAGTGGGTTTTTGTTGCTTTCTTTCTTACTGCAGAAGGTAATGAGAATGTACTCTCTTGATAAAGATAGATCTGTTAGGATCTTTTCTCCCCCCACCTTGGATTTATTCAGAGCCCTAGCAATTAAAATGGTGCAGTCAGGCTGGGCATGGTGGCTCACACCTGTAAATCTAGCATTCTGGGAGACCGAGGCAGGTGGATTGCTTGAACTCACGAGTTCGAGACCCCATCTCTACTAAAAATAGAAAAACTGGCTCGGTGCCTGTAGCTCAGTGGCTGGGATGTTGGCCACATACACCGGACTGGCCAGCCCGGGCCTGCCAAACAACAAAGACAACTGCAACCAAAGAATAGCCAGGCACTGTGGCAGGCACCTGTGGTCCCAGCTGCTTGGGAGGCTGAGGCAAGAGAATCGCTTAAGCCCAGGAGTTTGAGGTTGCTATGAACTGTGACGCCGTGGCACTCTACCCAGGGCAACAGCTTGAGACTCTGTCTCAAAAAATAAATAAATAAATAAATAAAATAAAATAAAAATAGAAACACTGAGGCAGAAGGATCACTTGAGCCCAAGTTGGAGGTTGCTTTGAGCTAGGACTCCATGGCACTGTACCCAGGGTGACAGCTTGAGACTGTCTCAAACAAAAACAAACAAACAAACAAAAAAATGGTGTAAACCATCTTCTTTGTCCCAGGGAGGAAGCTGGTTTGGGAAGGGGAGAAGCCCAGGGGGACATCAGAACCCTCCCATCCTGAACTGTCTGTCTTCAGCCTCTCACCCAGCACCCTCTGGCTCCTACAGATGCGGCCAAAAGTCATGTGGCATCTCCTTCGCCGGTACATGGCATCCCGGCTCTACTCCCTGCGGATGGGGGGCTACCTCTTCTCTGGCTCTCAGGCCCCACAGTTGTCCCCTGCCCTTTTGAGGGCCCTGGGTCAGAAGTGTCCCAACCTGAAGCGCCTCTGCCTGCACGTGGCCGACCTCAGCATGGTGCCCATTACCAGCTTGCCGCCCACGCTGAGGACCCTGGAGCTGCACAGCTGCGAGATCTCCATGGCCTGGCTCCTTAAGCAGCAGGATCCCACTGTGCTGCCCCTGCTTGAGTGCATCGTGCTGGACCGTGTCCCTGCCTTCCGGGATGAGCACCTGCAAGGCCTGACACGCTTCCGTGCCTTGCGCTCGCTGGTGCTGGGTGGCACATACCGTGTGACTGAGACAGGGCTGGATGCCGGGCTGCAGGAGCTGAGCTACCTGCAGAGGCTCGAGGTGTTAGGCTGCACTCTCTCAGCTGACAGCACTCTTTTGGCCATCAGCCGCCACCTTCGAGATGTGCGCAAGATCCGGCTGACTGTGAGGGGCCTTTCTGCCCCAGGCCTGGCTGTCCTAGAGGGAATGCCAGCTCTGGAGAGTCTGTGTCTGCTGGGCCCTCTCATTACCCCAGAAATGCCCTCCCCCACTGAAATTCTCTCCTCCTGCCTCACCATGCCCAAGCTCAGAGTCCTTGAGCTGCAGGGGCTGGGGTGGGAGGGTCAGGAAGCTGAGAGGATCCTGTGTAAGGGGCTGCCCCACTGCATGGTCATTGTCAGGGCCTGCCCCAAAGAGTCCATGGACTGGTGGATGTGACCAGTTGGATGGTGTATGTTCCATCCATCCCTGGAATACATCCCATCTTTTACTGTTGAGCCTCAGACCCTCTGAGCAGCATCTTGAAGAGGGCAAGTAATAAAGCTTATGGGAACTGAAGGCCCCAGATAGAGAACTGGGGCCTCAGACCATTCTAATCATTGTTTGCCAGCTGTGTGGCCTTGGTCATACACATATCACCCTCTCAGTGGCCCAGTTCCCATATATGGAAGTAGGAAAGACCATAGCTACCTCATGGTGATGTTGCAAAGCCTTACTCTTAACAGCTTCTTCCTCAAGAAGGGTCTCAATGAAGGGTCATTCCCAGGCTTGTCACAGGGTTGTCCTTAGGAACAGGAAAGATGCAGAGGGTGAGGTTAAGAGCTAGGGGTAGCCAGGCCTGGTGCTTCATCCCTGTAATCCTGGCACTTTGGGAGGCCAAGGCAGGAGGATTGCTTGAGCCCACAAGTTTGAGACTAGCTTAGGTAACATAGTAAGACCCTCTCTCTACCAAAAAATAAAAAGGAGCTGGGGCACCTGAAGGGCTGAGCCCCCTTAAGAGGCCTACAAGGACTATCTATGCACCCACGCACCTATGCACCATTTGTATACTTACATGCAGACAGAGAGAGCAAGTGAGATTTGCACTTTCATGATCAAAATGTTCATAAAAGTTCTCATTTGTATTTTCTATATTTTGTATTATGTTTTTTCCAAGTTTCCCATTAACATATTATTTTGCTATTAAAGAAAAAATCATTTTTTTCAAAGCAGTATCCACTTTATTCATTCAAGCAATGTTTCTTGAGCACCTACTACTTTGCAGGCACTGTTCTAGACCCTGGGGCCACAGCAGTGAAGAAAATAAGACCCTGCCCTTGTAGAGCCCATAGGGAAGAAGGAAGGCAGGGCAACAGATAGGTAAGCACATCTGAATGATTTTGGAGACTCTTGAGATAATAAACCGGGGTCACCATGATGGAGGCCCCAACACTTGGTAAAGTGAGCAGGGCAGTCTTCTTAGCTGAGTTTTGAGAGGTGAAGGGGAAACCAGCCATGGGAAGACGTGAAGAAGAAGATGAAAGGCAAAAATGCTAAGATAGGAATGAACTAGGTATTTTCCAGAAACAGGGAAAAGGTCCCTGTAGTGGAGAAAGCAATAGAAAGTAAGGTTGGCTCTGCGCCTGTAGCTCAGCGGCTAGGGTGCCAGCCACGTACACCAGAGCTGGCAGGTTCTAATCCAGCCTGGACCTGCCAAACAATGACAACTACAACCAAAAAATAGCTGGGTGTTGTGGTGGGTGCCTACTTGGGAAGCTGAGGCAAGAGAATTGCTTAAGCTGTGAGCTGTGATGCTACGGCACTCTACCCAGGGCGATAGCTTGAGACGGTCTCAAGATAAAAAAAAAAAAAAAGAAAGTAAAGAAAGTACAGTTGGAGGCCAGGCATGGTGCCTCATTCCTGTCATCCAGGGCTGTGGGAAGTTGATGTAGGAGGATCACTTGAGTCCCAGCATTGTGAGACAGGCTTGGGAAACAGTGAAGCCCCATCTGTACAAAAAAAAAAAAAAAAATTAGCCGGGGCTAGGCATGGTAGCTCAGCCCTGTAATCCTAGCACTCTGGGAGCCTGAGGCAGGTGGATCACCTGAACTCTGGAGTTTGAGACCAATCTGAGCAAAGCAAGACCCAGTCTCTACTAAAAACAGAAAAACTTATCTGGGTGGCGGGTGCCTATAGTCCCAGCTACTCAGGAGACTAAGGCTTTGAGGTTTGCCTGACCCCAGCAGTTTGAGGTTACTGTGAGCTATGATGCCTCAGCACTCTACCCAGGGGCACAGAGACTCTGCTTCAATAAAATAAATAAATAAATAAATAATAATATATTAGGTGGGCCTGGAGGTGTACACCTGTAGTCCTAGCTACTTAAGAGGTGGGAGGATTGCTGAAGCCCAGGAATTGGAGGATGCAGTGAGCTATGACCCGGCTACCCTCTCTCTCAAAAAAAATAAATTAAAAAATATTAGAAAGTGACGCTGGAGAAATAATGGGGACCTGAGTGCAGGCCTTCGCAGGTGGCTCAGCTATTAGGGTTTCTGTAAGTAGCAGCTCCTTTTCCTGCTTTTTGAGTCTGAACCACTTGAAAGATGCAGGTGTCAGATAATGATTGTGAGCACCTGCTCATGAGATGAGCGTTGCTTCTTCTGATCTGAGCTAGGTGAGAGGCTGTGTGTGACTAAGCTCCAGCTCTGTGGACTCATCACATGCCTGGAAGACCAGGGTGCTTCTTCTGTGGTGGGCAGAGCCAGGAAACAGAAGGGGGCTGAATTGGGTACACTTGGTTCTTTATTCCAAACTCATCCATCAGAAGATCTGGAGATAGTAAATAACTATTGGATATGCCTTCATTTTAGCCTCAGACCACTTCCCACCTTCTCTGTCCTCCGTTCCCATAGTTGTCCAAGCCACTTTTCATCTCTCATCAGCATTATTGCCTTAACTTTTTCTAATTTCCATCCCCAATTCTTTGCCTTCCAAGAGTCGCATAAATGACAGAGATCTTTTTTTTTTTTTTGGCAGGGACCGGGTTTGAACCTGCCATCTCCGGTATATGGGGCCGGCACCCTACTCCTTTGAGCCACAGGAGCCACCCATGACAGAACTTTTAAAAAATATACATCAGGCGGCACCTGTAGCTCAGTGGGTAGGGTGCCAGCCACATACACTGAGGCTGGCAGGTTTGAACCCGGCCTGGCCCAGCTACAACAACAATGACAACTACAACAAAAAAACAGCTGGGCACTGTGGAGGGCACCTGTAGTCCCACCTACTTGGGAGACTGTGGCAAGAGAATCGCTTAAGCCTAAGAGTTTGAGGTTGCTGTTGCAGCACTCTACCCAGGGCAAAATAGTGAGACTCTGTTTCAAAAAAAAAAAAAAAGAGAGAAAAAATCATCAGGGCAGGCATGGTGGCTCACACCTGTAATCCTAGTATTCTGGGAGGCCAAGATGGGAGGACTGCTTGAGCTCAGGAGTTCAAGACCAGCCTGAGCAGGAGTAAGATCCCATCTCTACTAAAAATAGAAAAATTAGCAGGGCCTTGTGGCAGGTGCCTATAGTCTCAGCTATTCAGGAGGCTGAGGCAGGAGGTTCCTTTAAGCCCAGGAATTTAAGGTTGCTATGAACTAGGCTGATGCTGTGGCACTGTAGCCTGGGGCAACAGAGTGAGATTCTATCATGCACGCACATCAGTTATTATTGTTCCTGTACATGAGAAGCATTCAGTGACTCCTCATTGCAGTCAAGAGGCTTGTATGACTCTGTTAATTCTTTGACTTCATTTCCTATTAGAATCCATCCTGCTCAACTCACTTAAACCATTTCAGACACTGGGCTTCTGCTGTTGGATAGGGACCACACACTCTGCCTGCCTCAGGGCCATTGTACTTGCTGTTTATTAATTTACACACATTCCCTAAATTCCTTCAGCCGATTGCTAGATGTGAAGTGGAAATATCCTGTAGATGACCCTGGCTCTCAGTTTTCTTATTTGTGAAACTATTGTTCCTTCCTACTCAGGCCAAACACTAGATAGAAGATATAACCTGAAAGTATAGTGGCAAAGAAAATGCCCTTTTATTTTAATTACTTTATCTTTTTTTTTTTTTTTTGTAGAGACAGAGTTTCACTTTATCGCCCTCAGTAGAGTGCCATGGCCTCACACAGCTCACAGCAACCTCCAACTCCTGGGTTTAAGCGATTCTCTTGCCTCAGCCTCCCAAGTAGCTGAGTAGCCGGGCGTTGTGGCAGGGACTACAGGCGCCTGCCACAACGCCCGGCTATTTTTTGGTTGCAGTTTGGCCGGGGCTGGGTTTGAACCCGCCACCCTCGGTATATGGGGCCGGCGCCTTACCGACTGAGCCACAGGCGCCGCTCTACTTTATCTTTTTTGAGACAGTCTTGCTCTGTTACCTCAGCTGAAGTGCAGGGATGTCATCATAACTTACTACAGCCTCAAACTCCTGGGCTGAGGAGATCCTCCTGCTTCAGGCTCTATAGCTGGACTATAGGCATGTGCTAGCACACCCAGTTAATTTTTCTATTTTTTGTAGAAAAGGGGTCTTGCTCTTGCTCTGAATGGTCTCAAACTCCTGACCTCAAGCGATCCTCCGTCCTTGGCCTTCCAGAGTGCTAGGATTATAGGCGGGGGGCGCAGGGGGGCGGGCACCGCGCTCCCTGAAAAATGCTTTTTAAAACTTTCCAATATGGGCTTGGTGGCGCTTCTTGCCGTACGTGACGGCCGCAGATGGGCGCCTCTCCGGGGATGTAGTAGGTGCCGGCGCAGGACAGGACCGAGCGGCTGCCGGGGTTCCCGCTCTTGCGGGCGGATGGTCACTCCCCCGCGAGGAGGGCGATCCGACCAGCTTTCCTTTGGGTCGGGGACCCGGAGGGTTCGGGGAAGGGACTCTCCTGTGGCACCCACACTCACTCCGGTCGGACTCGCCGGGGTCACCGCCGCGGACCTCGCTTCGGGCCATGACCAGCAATTGTGTCATTTTATAAAGGAAATCACTTAAAATTACTGGGACTGAGCGTTCACGCCGTTATTTGTCCAAGACTGTTAGCGTTCGTCTGTGTGTTTCTTTTTCTTTTCTTTTCTTTTTTTTTTTTTGTGGTTTTTGGCTGCGGCTAGGTTTGAACCCGCCACCCCCGGCATGTGGGACCGGCGCCCTACTCCTTGAGCCACAGGCACTGCCCGGTTCGACTGTGTGGTCTGCGAGATTTATAGTTACAAGAGAAAATTTTTTTTTATTATTATTATTTTTTTTTGTAGAGACAGAGTCTTACGGTACCGCCCTCGGGTAGAGTGCCGTGGCCTCACACGGCTCACAGCAACCTCTAACTCTTGGGCTTACGCGATTCTCTTGCCTCAGCCTCCCGAGCAGCTGGGACTACAGGTGCCCACCACAACACCCGGCTATTTTTCTGTTGCAGTTTGGCCGGGGCTGGGTCCGAACCCGCCACCCTCGGCATATGGGGCCGGCGCCCTACTCACTGAGCCACAGGCGCCGCCCACAAGAGAAATATTTTTGATGCAGCAAACTCCCAGTTATAAAGAAAGCCAGGGACAAGAGATGGGATAGCACCCGATAGCGGCACCTTGCAGAATGCTGCATTCTTGATATAATTGGTGATTACAACTTTCTTCTATAAATTCTTGCCAGCTCCTTGGGATTTGAAGAGAAAATGCCTGGTGTCATACCTAGTGAAAATAATGGACTTTCAAGAGGTAGTCCATCTAAGAAAAACAGACTTTCCTTAAAGTTTTTTCAGAAAAAGGAAACTAAGAGAGCCTTGGATTTCACAGATTCTCAAGAAAATGAAGAAAAACTTCTGAATATAGAGGATCTGAAATTGATCAAGTTGTTCCTACAGCACAATCCTCACCTATAAACTGTGAGAAGAGAGAAAACTTATTACCATTTGTGGGACTGAATAATCTTGGCAATACTTGTTATCTTTTTTTTTTGTAGAGACAGAGTTTTACTTTTTTTTTTTTTTTTGTAGAGACCGAGTCTCACTGTACCGCCCTCAGGTAGAGTGCCGTGGCGTCACACGGCTCACAGCAACCTCTTAACTCTTGGGCTTACGCGATTCTCTTGCCTCAGCCTCCCGAGCAGCTGGGACTACAGGCGCCCGCCACAACGCCCGGCTATTTTTTGGTTGCAGTTTGGCCGGGGCTGGGCCTGAACCCGCCACCCTCGGCATATGGGGCTGGCGCCCTACTCCATTGCCCTCGGTAGAGTGCTGTGGCGTCACACGGCTCACAGCAACCTCCAACTCCTGGGCTTAGGCGATTGTCCTGCCTCAGCCTCCCGAGTAGCTGGGACTACAGGTGCTCCCGCCACAACGCCCGGCTATTTTTTTGTTGCAGTTTGGCCGGGGCTGGGTTTGAACCCGCCACCCTCGGCATATAGGGCCGGCGCCCTACTCACTGAGCTACAGGCGCCGCCCAATACTTGTTATCTTAATAGCATACTTCAGGTACTATATTTTTGTCCCGGCTTTAAATCTGGAGTGAAGCACTTATTTAATATTCTTTCAAGGAAGAAAGAAGCTCTAAAAGATGAAGCCAATCAAAAAGATAAGGGAACTCAACCCTATGTATGAAGGATATCTACAGCATGATGCACAGGAAGTACTACAGTGTATTTTGGGAAACATTCAAGAAACATGCCAGCTCCTAAAAAAAGAAGTAAAAAGTGTGGCAAAATTACCTACTAAGGTGGAAGAAGAACCTAATCAGAAAGAGGAAATGAGTGGTTTTAGTGGCCTGGAGACTGACAGTGTTAGGCATTCTGAAGAGTGTAATGAGAAGCTCCCCAAAGGAAATGGGAAAAGAAAAAGTGACATTGAATTTGGTAACATGAAGAAAAAAGTTAAAGTATCTAAGGAACAACAGTCATTGGAAGAGAACCACAGACAAACCAGATCAAAAAGAAAAGCTACAGATGATACGTTAGAGGTTCCTCCTAAAATAATCCCCAAGTACATATCTGAAAACGAGAGTGCAAGACCCTCACAAAAGAAATCAAGAGTTAAGATGAATTGGTTAAAGTCAGCAGCTAAGCAACCCAGCATTCTTTCTAAATTCTGTAGCCTAGGAAAAATAACAACAAACCAAGGACTGAAAGGACAATCTAAAGAAAATGAGTATGATCTTGAAGAGGACTCAGGGAAGTGTGAGTCATAACACAGCTAATGGTTGTGGACTTGAATCTACAGGAAATAATGTTAAACCTGTAAATGTTAATGAAGCTAAGCCCATTAACAAAGGTACAGAGCAAATTGGTTTTGAGCTAGTGGAGAAATTATTTCAAGGTCAGCTGGTGTTAAGAACTGGTTGCTTGGAATGTGAAAGTTTAACGGAAAGAAGAGAAGATTTTCAAGACATCAGTGTGCCAGTGCAAGAAGATGAGCTTTCCAAAGTAGAGGAGAGTTCTGAAATTTCTCCAGAGCCTAAAACAGAAATGAAGACCCTGAGATGGGCAATCTCACAATTTGCTTCAGTAGAAAGGATTGTAGGAGAAGATAAATATTTCTGTGAAAATTGCCATCATTACACTGAAGCTGAACGAAGTCTTTTTTTGACAAAATGCCTGAAGTTATAATTATTCATTTGAAGTGCTTTGCTGCTAGTGGCCTGGAGTTTGATTGTTACGTGGTGGACTTTCCAAGATCAACACTCCTTTGTTGACACCTCTTAAATTGTCACTGGAAGAATGGAGCACGAAGCAGACCAACGAGAGCTACGGGTTATTTGTGGTCGTGATGCACAGTGGCATTACGATTAGCAGTGGGCATTACACTGCTTCTGTGAAAGTTACTGACCTGAATAGTTTAGAGCTAGATAAGGGAAACTCTGTGGTTGACCAGATGTGTGAAATAGGTAAGCCAGAACCATTGAGTGAGGAGGAAGCAAGGGGTGTGGTTGACAATTATGATGATGAAGAAGTGTCCATTAGAGTTGGTGGAAGTCAAGTAAAGTTTTGAACAAAAAAAATGTAGAAGCTATTGGACTTCTTGGAGGACAAAAGAGCAAAGCAGATTATGAACTATACAACAAAGCATCTAATCCTGATAAGGCTGCCAGCGCAGCGTTGGCTGAAAGTAGAAACTCTGAGACTAACAATACTAATGGGAACCATGAATCTGATAGCAGTAAGGAGTCCAGTGACCAAACAGGCATTAATATGAATGGATTTGAGAACAAAATTTCCTATATAGTGCAAAGCTTAAAGGAGTATGAGGGGAAGTGGTTGCTTTTTGATGATTCTGAAGTGAAAGTTACGGAAGAGAAGGACTTTCTGAATTCTCTTTCCCCTTCTACATCTCCTACATCTACTCCTTACTTGCTATTTTATAAGAAATTACAGAGTTGAGTGTATTTTCTTTGTGTATGTATTAAATAGACCTGCACAAACATTGGTAAAGTTGATTACATCGAAGTTTTTAGCTTATCTTTTGAAGCTACTGGGTATTATTGGTCTCTCTAGGTTTTTATAAAAATAGTGAAATTTGAATTACTGAAAACCACGTTAATTTTTAGAATTCCTTAGTAGAGACTAGTGATGCGTTAGCTTCTGGGAACAAACTTGTATAGGTTCCTAATTATCTAAAATGGAAGCATTTAAACACTTCGATTCACACCAGTCTTTTGTGTTTGCTTTTTAAAATAAAATGCTTGTGTTTGTATTCTCCATATTATGGAGTAATTATCTACATGATGTTTATAGGTCCTGTGGTTTTTCACCTACAAAGCAGAATCTCATTCAGTACATTTAATTTTATAAGAGTCGGGAAGCCAAATCTTGGATGGGCTGTGTCAGGCACAAAGTCTGGAATGTGTGTATTCACAATGGTGTACGTTTTGTGCCTTGAGTCCTCTTTGAAAAGTGTCGCAGAGGGCGGCGCCTGTGGCTCAAGGCATAGGGCGCCGGTCCCATATGCCGGAGGTGGCGGGTTCAAACCCAGCCCCGGCCAAAAACCACAAAAAAGGAAAAAAAAAAAAAAAGTGTTGCAGAAAACTTGGAGAGTCCTCATCTATCTTCACAAGAATTTTATATGTATTTATGCAGATGATTCTGTATTCCAGTAGATCTCTTTGGGCATGGACTAATTTGTATCTCTTCATACTTGATATTCTGCACGATCTGTATATAGTACCTTAGGCTTAGAGGTGTGACCTTAAACTTTAACTTTTTTTTAAAAAACCAGGAGGTCAATAAAATTTAAACTGCTTAATAAAAAAACAAAACAAAAAACTTTCCAATATGATAGGAAGATTTTATAGTTGATTTCAAAAGGCAGCTTCTTGTAATATCCATAGTCTCCACAAGATAAAAGCACATCACTTCATTTGCCTTGTAAATGACGGTGGTCTCGAAACAGCAATTAAGAGAAATAGCTACCATTTGAGAATGTAGGTCTCTTCACTCTTCGTAAGGCGAAAGTGTAAAAGAACCCATATTTCTTGGGCATCTACTTATCAGCTGCACACTGTGATTTACAACTGTGATTTCAATGAAAGCGTGTCTCGCATCTCTCAGAACTCTCCAATAATAAACAATTGGGAAATGAAACAAAAATTAATTGTATTTATATATAACGTCTAGGAGTTAACCTAACTTAAAGATAGAACCGATTGAAGAAGAAATTCTCTTCAAGAGCCCAAAGATGGAACGAGATGAGTGAAGGCGTGTTCCATTTTGTGGCCTGGCAGATACTTTTGCAAAACAGGACTTTTTTTTTTTTTTTTGGTAGAGACAGAGTCTCACTTTATTGCCCTCGGTAGAGTGCCGTGGCGTCACACAGCTCACTGCAACCTCCAGTTCTTGGGCTTGGGCGATTCTCTTGCCTCAGGCTCCCAAGTAGCTGGGACTACAGGCGCCCGCCACAACACCGGCTATTTTTTTTTTTTGTTGTTGTTGCAGTTTGGCCGGGCCGGGTTTGACCCCGACCCTCGGTATATGGGGCAGGCGCCCTACTCACTGAGCCACAGGCGCCGCCAGCTAGCCTTTTCTTGCAGCCCCAAAATCTCCATTACTGCACCTCCTGGGAGAAAGTAGCCTCCTTTTGTGGCCCTGCTGCAGTCACTTTCTCCAAGTTCTTTGTCTTCCTGAGGGCACCTAAGGTTTTCTCACTCAGGGCCCACCTGTAATCCCCAATTACCAGTCCCTCTGAATTCCCAGCTGGTGTAGTAAAAACCTTTCCTTCTGCTGATATTGTCGAAGCCGGGCAGACTGGATAAGCATGGGCAGGGAGGGGCTAAAGGAGCAGGACAGGGAAGGCCTGGTTCTAAGTATGGCTTTTTCTGATTGGTTCCGCGGCTATCACGCCGCAACTCTGATTGGATTAAGTTTCCCTTTCTTTTTTTTCTTTTTTTAGAGACAGAGTCTCACTTTAACACCCTTGGTAGTGGGCGGCGCCTGTGGCTCAGTCGGTGGGGTGCCGGCCCCATATACCGAGGGTGGCGGGTTCAAACCCGGCCCCGGCCAAACTGCAACCAAAAGATAGCCGGGCGTTGTGGCGGGCGCCTGTAGTCCCAGCTACTCGGGAGGCTGAGGCAAGAGAATCGCTTACGCCCAGGAGTTGGAGGTTGCTGTGAGCTGCGTGAGGCCACGGCACTCTACCGAGGGCCATAAAGTGAGACTCTGTCTCTACAAAAAAAAAGAAAAAAAAAACCACCCTTGGTAGAGTGCTGTAGCGTCACAGCTTGCCGCGGACCGCCCGGTTGGTGGCCTTCAGTCCGAGGGAATGAAGGGAGAGGGAACGAGGAAGATCGAGAGATCGGTGAAGAAATGACAGTCTGACACACCACGGGTGAAGTATGCAGCTGTAATTTTACTAGGTGCACATGTTGGTATTTATACATTTTTTACACAATTACATAATGCAGTTTTCATTCTGTTGGTTATCTTTAGTGCTTACAAATGTAGTTTATTATGCATTGTCAGGTTTCTCCACATTCCGTCTCCCCCCCCCCCCAGGGTAGCGGTTTATCAGTTAACTTTGTTCGTTTTCTCTTATTTTTGTGTTGTAACTGCTTACAATTCTTTTCTTAGTTTCTTATTATCTTTTCTGAACAGTTTAACTTTTTTCTTGATTTTAATGCTTGACTACTTCTATTTTTATTTCTACTGATTATAACTTAAGAGTTGTTTTTTGGCATGTATTAAGTTCTTTCATTGATTTCTATTATATGTGAGAGTTGGTGAAGCACGGTGTTCTGAACAGAACTTTATTGTATTATGATGAGTGGATGTGTTCTAGTGAATTTGTAACTTATGTAGGTAGTCTATTGTTTGTGCTCTAGGGTTTATTGTTTCAGCTCTCTGGTATTTACGATGGGAAAACATCTTTGTGTGTTCATTATCGGTGTCACTGAGTCTGACAAGCTCACGAGGTTGTGCTCTATCTGAATCAACAGTGTATTGTGCTCATTCTTAAGAACGTACATATTGACAATTTATTAGAGTGAATGAGTTTCAGGTACAGAATGACAATCACATGAACAGATGCCATAATCTTTAAACTTTGGCAAATACCTAAGACACGTAGTGCAATATTTCTGATGCTTGTACGTGTTGGGGGCGCTGGGGGCTAAGCTCCGCAGAGCACAATCCACCTTCCCGTCGTTCTATAACGTGGACAGCGCCGCCTCACAACGGCTATATGCCGTGGGCGCGGCATTTCCCCCTTTTTTGTTTTTAAACTGCAGTTCAAAGGTTTCTTGGCGTATAGAATTAATAGAAGAAAATAGACACCGTATAAGACATGGTAACAGTAACACAACACAAAATATTAAACAGCCAATAACGGCTATGAGCACAATATACTGGATCTAGTCAAGAGGATTGAGTGCCTTAAATCCATTTGTTAAAGATTGAGCCAGTGTATTGAGGGAGGTCATTGGTAAGTGAGCTTGACTCAAGGCTGTAATATCTTGTTGTAAACCGTGTAAATCATGAGTGATGTCATTATCTTTCTACACACCTTGAAGATGAGCTTGTACTTTGTTCCATGAGTCAGAAATGTTATATGGTAGAGGTGTAATGCAAATGGCTTGAAAGGCAGAATGACATTTTGTTTGTAGCTTCTGTTGTATGTACTTAATGTCCTGGCTTAAAGCTAAGACTACTTCTAACACATTTAACTTAGCTTCAAGCTTATTATCAATACTAGCTTGTGTCATTAATGCTAAAGTTATATTACTGCTAAGAGTATTAACATAGTGTGCTGTATGCACTTGCTGTACTAAAGCTGTAGTAGCTACAGCAAAAGTAGTGATTATAGAAATTAAAGCTGCAATACCTAGGATTAAAGCTGCTACAAATCTTTTAGGTCTGATTAATTCATTAAGTGTTTCTAGCACTTGTAATGCTGCATTGTCATACCATGGATCACCTTGTAAATCAACAGGTAACATTACATATGAAGGTCTTTTTACAATCAATATAGAATCAAACAATCTATTATTAACATGAAAGATATCAGTAGATGTAATACAATTAGTTATTTTGCATGTAGTACATGTAACTTTATAAGAATTATTATATTCTGTTATATTTTAAAAAAGCTGTAGGTGCTAATAATAATGCAAAGGGATATCTTACACATACACGTACTGGTATGGCTGCAGGGTTTGTTATACCTGGTTTCTTTTCTAAAATCATATTAGCTGCAGCTACTAAACGGAAAAGATCGTAGTGAATTTGAGTTTTATTTTGTCCTTGTGTAACCCATATGGGCTCCACTAAACCAGTTGAATACCATCGTCTTATTTTCTGAGAAAAGAATGGTGTCCATTTATAATTATGATATTTTATATCATTATCTTTAAAATATTTTTCATAATCAATTGTACTTGAAGTAGCAGAGTAATCCCAAATGTTTAATTTTGAATTGACTGGGACATGACGGCTGGCAGCATCAGCAAAACCACATGACAGCCAGACGGGTGTTTTAGTTAAAGATGATTCCCAGAACTGATTTATATTTCTATATTTTTCTTTACAGTTGGGAATAGGTAAAGTAGTTACTTTTTCAAAAGTTTCATTAAAAGTTATATGTCCCAAGGTTTGAAGTTCATATTGCCAAACATAACGTTTAGTTGCGTCAGCGGGGTCTGGAGCGTCTGTTAAGAACACTCTATAGCTAGTTTGTACACAAAACAGCGGAGCTCTCCCTCTTAAAGTAAGGCAGATTGGGAGTGAGTCCGCTCTACCTGTAAAATTGATTAGTGAAGAAGCGTGACCTCGTGATTCTGAATTTTGTAAGCCTCCCAAGCGGAGGGTATCATTAGTTAAGATTTTTATAGGCTCTGAATCCAGCCATCCTACAGGGTGTAATAAAGGTGGATTTGGAATGTATGCCCAGTAGGCTGCACTCTCCACTTTAGGAGCAGAGATGAGAGTTAGAAATGCTACAAAATACATTACAGGAGTTAAAGCTTTGCCTTGAGACAACAATAAATGTTTTGCCTCTTGGGTAAGAGTTCTAACTTGTGTCCACGTGATTTTGTGCGTCTTCGGCGGGTGCACTTTCACTTTCTCCAGCCGATGTGTGAGAGTTCGAAGAAGCCGCTGGCGTCTCCTTCTGCGTTGTCTTTTCCGGAGGAGTCGGCTTGACCAGTCGGTCTGGGATCCAGATGGGAGATTCTGCATCCTGTGGAAAAACACAAGCATACTCTCGTCCCGAGGTTATAAGGACATCGGGTCCTTTCCATAAACCAGTTAATAAATCTTTCCAAAGAACTTTGGGCAAGACGTTTTTCGTCTCAGGTTGCCAATGTACAAATGCTGGTGTGTGATTCTCTGAATTAACATTTAAATGATTTAATACAAATAAAGCATGCGATAAAATGTGATGAGGAGAGAAATATGTATGGGCCTTTTGTAGGCGTTCAATTTGTAATTTTAATATTTGATTGGTTCATTCCACAATGGCCTGCCCTTGTGGATTGTAAGGGATCCCTGTAGAATGAGTTATTTTCCATTGAGCACAAAAGTTGACAAATGCTCGAGACGTATAGGCTGGAGCATTATCTGTTTTTAATTGCAGAGGGATACCTAGCTGTTGAAAACAGTTAAATAAGTGTTGAATAACATCCTTGTAAGCCTCGCCAGTTCTTGCAGAGGCACAAATATAATGTGAAAAAGTATCCACAGTTACATGTACATATGTTAATTTTCCAAAGCTTGGCACATGGGTAACATCCATTTGCCATAAAATATTGGGGCGGAGGCCCCTAGGATTAACTCTAAATTTTGAAGGATGATGAGTAAGAGGGCATGCTTTACACTGCAAGACTATTTGTCTTGCCTGTTCTCTGGTAATGTGAAACATTTTTCTTAATGCATTAGCATTTTGATGATGCAAAGCATGGCTGTCCTCAGCCTGAGTGACTGTGGTCACTACAGTTCTTGTAAGTAAATTTGCAGTGGCATTGCCCCGAGCCAATGGCCCTGGCAATTGTGAGTGCCCTCTTATATGACCAATATAAAATTGATTGTGTCTTTGTTGAATTAAAGTTTGAAGTCTTTTTAACAAAGGCAGTATAGTTGAAGTTCCTGTTAAAAGAGCAGTTTCTATAGCTGGAAATAAGGAAGCAACATACTTAGAGTCTGTATAAAGATTAAACTTCTGTGAAAAATGTTCAAAAGCTAAAATCAGAGCCCATAGTTCTGCTTGTTGGGCTGAAGTTTGTGTTATTTCTTTTATAAGAGGTGACATGCCTGGACTAAAAACCACAACTTTGCCTGTTGAGGAACCATCTGTGAACAAAGTAATAACTTGAGACAGTGGTTGTCTGGCACACATAAGAGGAAATACAAGTGAAACCGTTTTTGCAAATTCAATTAAAGGATGTTTTGGATAATGATATAAAATTTGACTTGTGTAACCTTGCAAGGCTAATATCCAATCTTCATTATTTTGAAGTAATTGTTCTATTTGAGTTTTATTATAAGCAGTTATAATGACATGAGGTTCTTTGTCAAATAACTCTTTAGATAGTTTCCTGCCTTTGTCTATGAGTAAAGAGATTAAATAAGGATAATCAGCAACAACTTTTGCTTGTACATGTGGTAGATGGATCCATTCTAAAATGCCTGCCTGCCACAAACAGGCAGTGGGCGTATATTCAGTAGAGAAAATTAATAAAGACCATGGTTTCTGATAATTAATCTGTTTAACTCTAGCTTGGCTAAGTGCCTGTTCTACAACCTCCAGTGTCTGTAAAGCTTCTTTAGTCATTATTCTTGGAGACCGTGGATCTGAGTCTCCTTGCAAAATAGTAAACAAAGGACTGAGAGTCCCCGTAGTAATTTTCAAATAAGGCCGAATCCAATTTATGTCTCCCAAGAGTTTTTGATAATCATTAAGTGTTTGTAATTTATCTCTTCTTATCTGTACTTTCTGAGGGGTGATGTAATCAGAATGAATCCACTGACCTAAATAGCTAAGCGGCTTATCTCTTTGAATTTTTTCTGGGGCAATAATTAGACCAAACTTAGTTAATTGCTCTATGGCCTTTTCCAGCATAAGTTGTACTTGTGCCTGATGTTGATGAGTCAATAAAATATCATCCATATAATGAATAATGTAAGCATCTGGAAATTGTACTCGCAGTGCTGCTAAAGCAGCAGCCACGAATTTTTGACACAATGTAGGACTATTTTTCATACCTTGAGGTAAAGTTTTCCATTGATACCTTTTAAAAGGCTCTCGTAAATTTAATGAAGGAACACTAAAAGCAAATCGAGGGCAGTCATCAGGATGTAGATTAATGGTGAAAAAACAATCCTGTAAATCAATAATTATAATTGACCATCCCTCAGGTATGGCCACAGGGGAAGGGAGCCCAGGTTGCAAGGCTCCCATATCTTCCATAATTGCATTGATTGCTCTTAAATCTTGTAAGAGTCTTCATTTCCCAGATTTTTTCTTTATCACAAATACAGGAGTGTTCCATGGGCTAGTGGATTCTTCCAGGTGCCCTTTATCTACTTGTTTCTGAACTAAAGTTTGTAGTGCCTGTAACTTTTCTGTTGTTAGGGGCTACTGACTAACCCATACAGGCGTATTTGTTAACCATTTTATTTTGATTGCATAATTTTCTGCAGTGGCCCCTATATAAAATGCTGGTTATTTAAATGATCAGCAGAAACTAATTTTAAATCCATAATATGTAAAAGATCTCTGCCCCAGAGTGTAAATGGTAATGAGGGCAACACATATGGTTGAACAAAACCTTTTTTTCCTTCAAATTCCCATGAAAGATAAGCTGTACTTTGCATAACTCCTGTGGCTGAACCGAGGCCAACTAAAGAAGAACCGGTTTTTTGCACTGGCCAAGACTGTGGCCAGTCAGAAGCTGTAATACAGGTTCTGTCAGCTCCTGTGTCCATTAATCCTTTAAATACTTTGCCATTCAACTTTATTTTCAGAAATGGTCGATTATACAAATCATGCACTAGAGCCACATGCTCAGTGGAACCAAACTGATCTTGTCCTCTATTTGCTTTTAAATGTGGTGCTGGTAAAGGAACATATGGTAATAATAGTAACTGAGCAATTCTTTGGCCTTTATGTATTTGAGTTGTTTCTACTAAAGCTCTAACCATTATTTTAATTGTGTTTTGAGTATCTGAATCAATTACTCCTGGAATAACTTCAAAATGTTTAGTATAATTTGAACTTCTTCCAATAATAAGTCCAACTGTCCCTGGTAACAGTTGTCCTTTGACGGCAGTAGGAATTAAAGTAACACCGTCCCATTTGGATAAAATCACATCCTTTTCACTAGCAAGATCTAAACCTGCACTGCCAGGAGTGCCCCGTGAAAGGTCATGAATAGTAAATTCAGGGGCTTGAGGATTTAAAGTGGATGATGGCTGCATGTCTTGGACCGTAGCCTGATCTCCCTTGGGGTTTGGGCTGGGAGAACGCCCCTCATCTAGTTTTTTGACCTTCGTACTTCCTGATCTTCAGAATCAGTGTCACCCTTGTCTTCATTTAAAGGGGTTCCATCCTTATGGAACTTTGATTTACATTCATTTTTCCAATGTCGCCCCTTTTTACAACGGGGGCATAAGCCGGGTGGGTCTCCCCTCGGCTTATTGGCATGGGACCGTTTACAGTCCTTTTGCATATGTCCTGGCTTGCCACAATTATAACAAGTGTTAGCAGGAGCTCTTGGCCCCTTACCTCCTTTATTGAAGGTATTTTTAACATAGGCGCTGAATTTCTGTCCTTACATTGCTGCAGCATAGGCCATACCCTGGACTATAGCTGGTGAGGCATCCATGCGTGCTTTAATATAATCTGGTAAAGTACCTGTTTTTCTTAGAGGACGTATAAGGTCCTGACACAGCGCGTTGGCATTTTCCCAAGCTAACTGTTTAAGCAATAGTGATGTGCCCTCAGACGGGGGGAGCATTCTGTTAATGGCTTCTTCTAACCGTGAAATGAATTCTGGGTATGATTCTTCCATACCCTGTTTAATGT
The DNA here is from genome assembly GCF_027406575.1 of Nycticebus coucang. Lineage (NCBI taxonomy): Eukaryota > Metazoa > Chordata > Mammalia > Primates > Lorisidae > Nycticebus > Nycticebus coucang. The sequence continues at coordinate 63,675,676 of NC_069782.1, read as the reverse complement.
TTGCTAAAGTACTGCCTTTGGTTCCTGGAGGAGGGAGTTTACGCCAGGCATTAACAGCATTTTTTGTTATTGCTTCTAAGAATTGTCGAGGTATGGTTGCCTGTGCCTCAGGAGAGGCAAAATTATCAGTGCCTAATAACATGGCCATAGTGGGCTTAGTTCCCCGTCTATTACTAAATTGAGTAATAGTTTCTTTAGATCTATCTTCATATTCAGTTCTCCACAGAACATAGTCCCCAGGGGACAATGTGGCTTTGGCTGTTTGGTGCCAATCATAAGGTGTGAGCCAAAGGCTCGCAACCAAATCTATAATTTGCAAAGTATAAGGTGCAGAAGCGCCCGGAGTACGGACAGCCTGCTGCAATTCCTTTAGTGTTTTTAAAGGGAGGGGTTCCCAGACTGGGACTTCATCAGCTGCTGGAGGCGCTTTAACCGGAAATGCAAAAGAGCAGTCTCCTTGCCTACGAGCCTCATCCATGGCCCCCCGAAATCCCATAGGTGGAAACGGGGGCCACGGAGCACAAGGGCGAGAAACTCGCGTAGCAGGACGAGCTCTTGACTTATTCACACATGCCACAGGGGGCTGTTGGACATGATCAAAGAAATCTCCTGCCTTATCCTGTTGCTCTATGTCATCTGTTACATCCCAATCGTCATCAGGGGAATCCTCTGATTCCGGCAACAGGGGAGCCGAGGCTGCAGCGCACGGAGCCGTGGCCACAGCGCACGGAGCCGTGACTAAAGTACATGGAGGCTTTGATTCATTTCCTACAGGTTTTAACTCTTCTCCTGCAGCCTCTTCCACAGCAACCTCCTCATAGGTGTGCTGACTTTTAGTATCAGAAGCAGTCTCACGGACAAACGCCTCAAGATGCGTAGTGTCAGTAAGAAGTTCCCTAATCTGCAACCACAGAGGGAAAGCTTGGTCGGGGAGAGAATGTTCCCCGTTAGCCTGCACATAGTGGCGCATTTCCCTTCCAACCCTTTTCCAATCGGCTAAAGACAGCGATCCGTCCTCCACAAACCAGGGGCTGACAAGCCTAACAAAATGCATAAGATCCTCCAACCGCTTGAGGGACACATTGAACCCGTTTTTGGCCAACAAACGCTGTAACATGATACTCAACATTCTTTCTTCTTTAGTTAATGCGTGCCCCATGAGTGTCTGTGATTACTTACGCTTAACCGGTCAGCCTTTACCGGGGGGTCTGCAGCACCCTGGTAAGAGCCGTCCTCAACCTTGAAAAGAGAGAGAAAAAGAGGGGAAAATTACCTGTCCTTCAAGTCCCTGTTCGAGGCGCCAACTGCCGCGGACCGCCCGGTTGGTGGCTTTCAGTCCGAGGGAATGCAGGGAGAGGGAACGAGGAAGATCGAGAGATCGGCGAAGAAATGACAGTCTGACACACCACGGGTGAAGTATGCAGCTGTAATTTTACTAGGTGCACATGTTGGTATTTATACATTTTTTACACAATTACATAATGCAGTTTTCATTCTGTTGGTTATCTTTAGTGCTTACAAATGTAGTTTATTATGCATTGTCAGGTTTCTCCACATTCTGTCCCCCCCCCGGAGGGTAGCGGTTTATCAGTTAACTTTGTTCGTTTCCTCTTATCTTTGTGTTGTAACCGCCTACAATTCTTTTCTTAGTTTCTTATTATCTTTTCTGAACAGTTTAACTTTTTTCTTGATTTTAATGCTTGACTACTTCTATTTTTATTTCTACTGATTATAACTTAAGAGTTGATTTTTTGGCATGTATTAAGTTCTTTCATTGATTTCTATTATATGTGAGAGTTGGTGAAGCACGGTGTTCTGAACAGAACTTTATTGTATTATGATGAGTGGATGTGTTCTAGTGAATTTGTAACTTATGTAGGTAGTCTATTGTTTGTGCTCTAGGGTTTATTGTTTCAGCTCTCTGGTATTTACGATGGGAAAACATCTTTGTGTGTTCATTATCGGTGCCACTGAGTCTGACAAGCTCACGAGGTTGTGCTCTATCTGAATCAACAGTGTATTGTGCTCATTCTTAAGAACGTACATATTGACAATTTATTAGAGTGAATGAGTTTCAGGTACAGAATGACAATCACATGAACAGATGCCATAATCTTTAAACTTTGGCAAATACCTAAGACACGTAGTGCAACATTTCTGATGCTTGTACGTGTTGGGGGCGCTGGGGGCTAAGCTCCACAGAGCACAATCCACCTTCCCGTCGTTCTATAATGCGGACAGCGCCGCCTCACAACGGCTATATGCCGTGGGCGCAGCAACAGCTCACAGCAAACTCCAGCTCTTGGTCTTAGGCGATTCTCTTGCCTCAGACTCCCGAGTAACTGGGACTACAGGCGCCTGCCACAATTCCTGGCTATTTTTTTGTTGCAGTTCGGCCGGGGACGGGTTTGAACCCGCCACTGTCTGTATATGGGGCCAGCGCCCTACTCACTGAGCCACAGGCGCCGCCCAACATGAGTTTTCTTATTAGGGCCTGGGGCAGGTAGAGAACAGCAGCAAGAAAGGGTTTCATTTAGTTATCTTGAGGAACGAGTTCGCACAGAAGTCCCGCCCAAGCCTACTCTCGGTCCTTGGGTCCGCCCACTGGGTCCTATAGTCCGCTTAGCCCTGGCTGGCCTTCTAGGAGAGGTCTCCAACGAGGGCCACGCCCCCAGGACTGTCCCCGCCTCCAGACCTGTGGACCAACCCTGACCCCAATCTCGATCTCGTGCTCCGTTTGGATCCTACCATCTTCCTGTCCTCCCTAGGGTCCCATGCTTTATGAGTGCTCAGAAGCCGAAGTGGGCCTCCTCGGGGCGGCTGGGCTCTTTCCGGTCCAGGTGTGTCCCAGGGGTAGATGTGTGAGGACCAGAGAGAGGTGTGATGTGGGACCAGAGGGGTCAAGGGGTAGGTCCGGCCTCTTCCCAGGTCCCAGACCAATTCGGCGGGAATATCTATTCCCAGGAAAGGGTTGGCCAGGAGGTGCCGTCAAGACGAGCATGTTTTTATTTTTTTATTAAATCATAGCTATGTACATTAATGCAATCATGGGGTACCATGCGCTGGTTTTATATACAATTTGAAATATTTTCATCACACTGGTTAACATAGCCTTTCTGGCTTTTTCTTAGTTATTGTGTTAAAACATTTATATTAAAGAAAAATGGAGGCTTTACCTCTTTCATGTTAACGTGGATGGAGGTGGAACATATTCTTCTTAGCAAAATATTTCAAGAATGGAAAAAAAAAGTATCCAGCCCTACTATGAAATGAATTTATAGCTTTCATATGAAAGCTATAACCCAATTATAGCCTAAGAGTATGGGGAAAGGGAAAAGGGACGGGAGGGGAGGGGAGAGGATGAGTGGAGGAAAGGTAATTGGTGGGACCATACCTATGGTGCATCTTACAAGGGTACATGTTTTTGTTTTTTTTTTTGAGGCAGAGTCTCACTATGTTGCCCTCTGTAGAGTGTTGTAGTGTCACAACTCACAGCAACCTCAAACTCTTGCAGGCGTCCTCAAACTTTTTAAACAGGGGGCCAATTCACTGTCCCTCAGACGGTTGGAGGGCCGGACTATAGTTAAAAAAAAAAACAAAACTATGAACAAATTCCTATGCACACTGCACATATCTTATTTTGAAGTAAAAAAAAAAAACAAACAAAACGGGAACAAATACAATCACACTGCCTTATGTGGCCCGCGGGCTGCAGTTTGAGGACCCCTGGCAAACTATTCTCTTGCTTCAGCCTCCCAAGTAGCTGGGACTACAGGCGCTGGCTATTTTTAGACATAGGGTCTAGCTCTGACTCAGGCTGTTCTCCAACTCATGAGCTTAGGCAATCCGCCCACCTCGGCCTGGCAAACTGCTGGGATTACAGGCGTGAGCTACTGTGCCCAGCCTGGAAGAGAATTTTTCAAAACAGCTTTATTGAGTGTAATTCACATCAAAGGAAGAGTAGAACCTCTGTAAGTTGACCACCCAGGGGATTGTAATAAACCGGTCAACACACAGAGGTGGCCAGCATAAGGAACTAGGCCTACTGTTCTGATGTGCAATTCAATAACATCATCTAATGTCCAATCCATAGTCATGTATCTCTAATTGTTCCATAAATTTCCTTTATTACATTGGCAGAGGGGAATCTGTGATCAAAATAAGGTCCATATGTTTACAGTTGATTGTTTCAGCCCTTTAGTCTGTTTTTTCCCCCAACGTTGATTTTTTTTTTTTTTGAGACAGTCTCAAGCTGTTGCCCTGGGTAGAGTGCTGTGGTGTCATAGCTCACAGCAACTTCTTAACACCTGGGCTCAAGAGAGCCTCTTGCCTCAGTTTTTCTAATTTTGGTAGAGACAGGATCTAGCTCTTGCTCAGGCTGGTCTTGAACTCATGAGTGAGTTCAAGTAATTCACCAGCCATGGCCTCCCAGAGTGCTAAGATTACAAGTGTGAGCCATGGCACCCACCCCAACATTGATGTTTTGAAGTGCCAAGGCCAGTTGCCATGAAGAATGACCCATATTCTGAATGTGTTTAATTGTCTTCTTATGGTGTTTAATTTGTTCCATATAGAGTCAAATAGTAAATATATTATCTTTCATAGGCCAGATGATGTCTGTTGCAACTATTCAACTCTGCCACTATAGCTCAATACAGTGTCTACAAAGGACAGACAATAAATGAAATGGTTATGGCTGTATTCTAGTAAACTTTAATTACAAAAATAGGCATTGCACCGAATCTGGCCTATGAGCCATAGTTTGCTGATCTATATGATATTTATTTTCTATAGTCTAGAGCAGGGGTCCTCAAACTGTGGCCCGCGGGCCACATGAGGCAGTGTGATTGTATTTGTTCCTGTTTTATTTTTTTACTTCAAAATAAGATATGTGCAGTGTGCATAGGAATTTGTTCATAGTTTTTTTTTTTTTTTTACTGTAGAATTATCTTTTTATTTTGGGTAAAAACCCACAGTAATTTTGGGGAGCTGTAATTAAGATTTAACAGCATTATAATTCTAACGAATAACTTAAATATCCTTGTGAGATAAATATAATAATATTTTATGGGTATTTTGGAACCCCAGTATTAAGACTACAAATACACAATAGCCTACATCTATCACCAATGACTCATACTGTTTCTTTCTAATGAATTGACCATTACATTTCTAAAGTTCTGAAATGGCCAACAGACCATAGAAAGATAATTCTTTAGGCTCCTGCTTGAAACCAACAGCTTCAGCAAACTGCTGGCCTTGATTCAGGGCCAACATAGTTTTTTTTTTTAAACTAAAGTCCAGCCCTCCAACAGTCTGAGGGACAGTGAATTGGCCCCATTTAAAAAGTTTGAGGATGCCTGGGTTAGACTCATGCGATCAGATTCCACTATAGGAAAAAAGAAGTCATGTATGCCTTTTTTTATTCTGAATCTAATGCAAGTTCAGCCATACAAGCATATGGCTGAACTTGCCCTGCTCAGAGATCACAAAAGTGTGCCCTAGGCAGATTACCAGTTTGGGGCCCCCATGCAATAATACTGAGCACTGACCATTTGCATTAACACTGACCACTGACCATTTGTGATAACACTGAGCACTGACTATTTGCATTAACACTGACCACTGACCATTTGCTATAACCCTGACTGCTGACAATTTGCATTGACACTGAGTACTTACAATTATCGTTACCACTGAGCACTGACTATTTGCATTACCTCTAAGCTCTGACCATTTGCATTATCTCTGAGCACTGACAATTTGCATGAGCACTGAGCGCTGACTATTTGCATTATCACTATTATGCAACCCCCCTAGAAACCACCCCTGACCAACTAACCAACTTAAAAAAAAGTTCTCCTAACTTCAAAAAAAGGCTCTTCTAACTTCAAAAAAGGTGTCCCCATCTGCAAAAAAAGACCTGCTAACTTCAGAAAAAAAAGTCCCCCCTTAACCGCAAAAAAAGGCCCTACTAACTGCAAAGTAAAAAGAAATAGACCTCCTAACTTCAAAAAAAAAATACTAACTTGTTCTTACCTCAGTCCTTAGGCAGCAGCAGGCTCTGCACAGGCAACCTGGTGACTCGTCCGATTACAGAAGAGACTGAGAGGAGGAGTCAGAGAGTAGGAAGGGAGTTGGAGAGTGCAGGGCACATTCCACACATGGCACTGAATGCCAGGAAAAGTGGGCTGTAAGCAGGATGGCAAGAAGACCTGGTGGGGAGAGACAGAGAGAAGGAGCGGAATCGGAGAGTGTGGGGCACATTCCACACATGCGCACTGTGGTCTGGGATGAGTAGGCTGCTAAGCAGGATAGGCAGGGTGGCAAAAACACCCAGTGGGCCAGATAAATGTCCTAGGCTGGCATATGTGGCCTGCAGGCCATAGTCTGTGGACCCCTGGTCTAATCCATGTGATCAGATTCCTGTGCGAGTTCACAGATCGCAGTGTGGTTTGCACAGGGTAGTGTGAACTGGAAAGGTGGTGGAGGAACCGGCTGTGTAATCATGCCTGTTCTCACACTGCACCATTGTGAGCCTAAGGTAAAAGTGGAGTTCCACCATATGGGCACTGGCAAGGCTGAAATGATGTGGACTGGCAAGGCTGCATTGATGGTCACTGATCAGACTGCATTGATGGGCACTGATCAGACTGCATTGATGGGCAGTGTGGTCTATTTGTCTCTGTGTGGGCAGTTATTGCTGGTATATTGTTTTTGGAGCACTGTATACACATATATTGGTATTTTACTAATAGCAATTTAGAATCCCTAGGAAACAATGATATTAAGAAAGAGAAAAATTGACTAGGAGTATAGGATATTCAAAGAACAGTGGACTTATGATTACTTTTTCATGAAGTACAAGGAAAGAGCTGTGTGTTTGATATGCCAGAATATAGTGTCTGTGTTCAAAGAATACAATTTGCGTCGACACTATCAAACTCAACATAAAGATAAATATGATTGGTTGGTTGGAGAAGTGAGAAAAGATAAAATATTAAAACTGAAATATACATTGACAACTCAGCAAAATACTTTTGTGAAGCAGAAACAGCTAAATACTTCATCACTGCGAACAAGTTTTCAAGTTGCCAAGCTAATAGCGTGCACTGGCAAACAATTTGTGGAGGGAGAATGTGTTAAAGAATGCCTTCTTTCTGTTGCCAAAGAGATGTGTCCAGAGAAGGCTGATTTATTTAGTACAGTGAGTATTTCAGGACCCTCAATTACACGAAAGATTGAAGAAACGGGAGACAATTTGCATCAGCATTTGCAAAACTCTGCAAAAAAACTTTCCTATTTTTCCTTGGCACTCAATGAAAGTAATAATGTTTGTGATTCTGCACAGCTTCTAATTTTTATTCGTGGGACGAATGACTATTTCAAAGTCACAGAAGAGCTTGCTGCACTGCAAAGCATCAAAGGAACAACTATAGGAGAGGATATCTATGAAAAGGTTTGCCAAACTGTGAATAGTTTGGAGCTGGACTGGGCAAAACTAGCCAGTGTGGTAACTGATGGTGCTCCTAGCATGGTGTGGTCTAAGAAAGGAGTAATTGTTTGCATTAACCAAGTGATGGACAGACATAACCATTCTCATCCAATATCCATACACTGCCTCATCCACCAACAAGCGCTGTGTAGTAAATCACTGAAGTGGGACTCTGGTATAAAAAGTGTGGTATCTTGTGTTAACTTCATTAGAGGTAATACACTAAACCACAGACAATTTCAGGAATTTCTGTCTGAGCTAAATGTTGCCTATGAAGATGTTCTGTACCACACAGAAGTCTGTTGGCTGAATCGAGGGAGAGTTTTGAAGCATTTCTATGACTTACTTTCACAGATTACAGCTTTTCTATTTTCAAAAAACAAAGAAGTACCAGAGCTCAATGATGCAGAATGGAAATGGTACTTTGCCTTTCTGACAGATGTAACAGAGCTACTCAACAGTTTCAATGTGCAACGTCAAGAAAAGGGGAAGCTCATCTGTAATATGCAATCACATGTGAAAGCATTTCAAGTAAAATTAGGCCTCCTCATCAAACAAGTGAAGGAGGAAAATTCTGCCATCTCCCCACAACTCAAAATCTGTTAGTGGAAAATCCATTGGTTGTATTCCCAAATAAAACATGTGTGGATTCACTGGAAAAGTTGCAAAAGGAGTTCCAATTTAGATTTAAAGAGCTTTATCTCCATGAACAGGACATACAGCTTTTCCGTAACCCATTTTCTATTGAAAATGTGGATATGATTTACCAAATAGAACTGGCTGAACTGCAGAATTGTGACTCTCTGAAAGACGCATTCAAGTAAGCAGCCTTCCTAATTTCTATGCATCTCTCCCCTGTGAGACATATCCTAATCTCAGGAGCCATGCACTCAAAATGGCAACCATCTTTGGCAGCACTTATGTCTGTGAACAGACTTTTTCCAGAACGAAACATCTGAAATCTCCAACCAAATCTAGACTAACTGATGCACACTTGCATCACTTGTTACACTAGCAGTGACAAAAATGGAACAGGACATTGACCATCTCATTAGCCAAAAGCAGGCTCATAGTTCCCATTGAAATACTGGTAAGTTTGTTGATTTAACTTTACTTATTCTTCATTTTAAATATTGTATTTGTTCCTGTTTTTTTTTTCTTTTTTTACTTCAAAATAAGATATGTGCCGTGTGCATAGGAATTTGTTCATAGTTTTTTTTTTTTAAAGTATAGTCTGGCCCTCCAATGGTCTGAGGGACAGTGAACTGGCCCCCTGTTTAAAAAGTTTGAGGATCCCTGCCCTAGATGCTTTTATCCAGTAAGTTCAGCATCCACAATTATCCTTACCTGAATAAATGATTAATCTGTGGGTGGCCAAATACTGCTTTTCCAATTTTATTATTTGTTAGTTTGTGGTCTTCTATGAAAAATACTTTTCTTTTCCCTCCTTTTCAAATATCTCAATGGAATTGTCCATTTTTACTCGTTGGATTATAATCAGTTACTATCATTATTCTGTTTTAAAAAAATTCAAATTGTACAAAATTTAACCAAGGGAAGAGGAAGCCCTTGTATCTATATCGTGTGTCCTTTTGACATACCCCAGTACTGGTTTTGAACTTGTTTTTCTTTTTTTTTTAGAGACAAGCTCTTGCTCTCTCACCAAGGCTGGAATGCTTACTACATCCTTGAACTCCTAGGCTCAAGCAACCTCCTGTAACCAGAATTTCTTTGTCAAATCCTTGGCCTCAAGGTTCAAGAATGAATCCACAGACTACACATGTAAGAGGACAGATTTTATTGAAAGATAAACAGATAGATGGGGTGGGAGGGGAAGTCTTTGGCAAGCCCCATGGGGAGCCCAAATGGGAAGCACACCGGGGTTTCTGCCTAGGGGTTTATATACTGCTTTTCCTATCCTGTGTGCAGGGGATTTTGGGGAGATGGAATGTATGTCTGGAACATATCACAATCAGCCAGGGGCCTGCAGGCAGAAAGTAATCTCAAAACTGACCCTGTGTAGGAATGTAGTCCCACCTGAGGCTAGTCCCTATGCTCTGAAAGAGGCCATGGGTGTGTTCCCTGCTCCAGGAGAGGCAGCCCAGATGAAATACTGGTCAGGCTGCTTTTTACGAGCCAGGGAATGCAGCCTGTAAAGGGCCTGTTTGTGCCTAGAGATTAGGTCTGTGATGAGACTGATTTCTAAGCTCACCCAGGCCTAGAAAATGGGGGAACCCTGTCCATCCCTGAGCAGGGAACCCTGTATCACTCCCACCTCAGTTTCTGTAGTAACTAGACTTAAAGGCATGTGCCACCAGGCCAAGCTAAATTTTAAAAACATTTTTGGTAGAGATGAGACTATGTTCCCAAGGCTGATCCCAAACTCCTTTGTTCCTAATATCATTAGTATAGTTATTAATTTCTTTATTCTATGCATAAATAAAATAACATCAAAATGACAATGCCTATTAATAATAAAACTTTTAAGCCAAGTTTTAAGTTTCCTTGCAATTGTTTTTGTCCTTAGAAAAGATTTCGCTTAGCATATACAGTTGAGGCAGTAGAGTGAAGTAGAACTAGACTCTGACCCAGTAACTCTATGGAGGCATTAGCCAGGCAGTCTGTGAAAAGTATGAAGCTACTAATTACACCCACCACTGCAGCAGATGTTCCTGTTATCTATAAGCCCTTCAGAGGATGCATGTTGAACCTATGTAGTAACCTTGTACCTTGACCTTCTGTTGTCTTTGAGGATGGGCAGCTATGCATGAAGGTCATGTGCCAGCCTGAACTTCCCTGAATCATGAGATTTTCATGTGCGCCCAACCCCTATAATTGTATAAAAGGTAGGCCAGAAATTGAGTCAAGGGGCTCAGTTTTGGGGATGCTAGTCCACAGAGTCTCCCAGATGGCGAATAAAGCCACTTTATCTTGCAACTGGAGCCTGAGGTTTATTTTTATTTTATTTTATTTTTAGCATTTTATTTATTTATTTGCTTTTTTTAAAAAAAATTTTCTTTGAGACCAAGTCTTACTTTGTTGCCCTTGATAGAGTGCCATGGCATCATAGTTCACAGCAACTTCAAACTCTTGGGCTCAAGTGATTCTCTTGCCTCAGCCTCCCAAGTTGCTGGGACTACAGGCACCTGCCACAACACCTGTCTATTATGAGGGTCTTTTTGTCTGCATTAGCTCCTGCTACATTTTCTTGGTTCCCTGACCAGGAAGCAAGGCTTGATGCCGACTGCACAGCCAGACTCTTTAGGTTGGGTTCTGCCCACCCTGTGGAGCACCCCCATGGGGAACTCCAGTTGGTTTGGCAACACGGTCCTCAGAGTGCTCCTGGGACTGATTCTCTCAGAGGAATGCTTTGTGGAGGCTGACCTGCTAAGGCCCCTGTGGCAGTTCCCTGAGGCAGCTGAGCACCAGGGAGGAACTGGCAATAGGCAGTGCCAGTATGTCCAGAGTACGTAGGACTTATTGGGGCCTACTAAAATTCTAGTGAAAGAAGGAGTCAGACCAACTCTTTGGATGTTAGATCACTGGAAGGTGGGAGGTGTATGAAAGAGTATGGGTGTTGTGTGACTGAGGCTGGACACTGAGGGTGGAGTTCCAACTTCCCCTCATAGGGCCTAAGTGAGTTTTGGCTCCAAACCATGGTTCTGTAGGACACCTCCTATGACTAAGTGGCAGTCTGTGCTGGCACATTGTACCAGCTTGTTTAAGCCAAGAAGGTCTGCCATTCCTGACATGGGAGCCTCTGGTGACAGGTGAAGCACCTGAGTGACCCCTCCATATTACCCCAACCTATGCCTCTACCCTTCTTGTGGTATGAGTGTGCATTTTGTCTTGGGAGGGAGACCCTTGGTGGAAATGGGAAATATGCAAGGAAAGCCCACCCCACTGGACACGATGTTGAAAAACAAGAAAGAATTTATAGGTGACTATGGGGTTACTATGGCCCCAAGAAAGTTAAAAAGTCTTTGTGAGCTAGAATGGCATCCTTTTGGAGTCTTCTTTGGTCATCTGAAGGAAGTCTAGAGAGCTCCTTAGTGTCTAAGGTATGGCACAGTGTTACTGGGAAAGATGGTCTTTGAAAGGCTATGAATCCAAAGATGAAAGATTATTCTGAGGGGATAGATGAAAGGAAAATGGAGGCCTGGTTTGTGCAATTAAAATGGCTTTATTCCACCTGGGTGCAGGTGGGGTAAGATTTCCAGTCAGGCTGGGAAGAAATCCACACGTGAATAATGGCAAACGGGAGTTTTAAAGACCAGGAAGGTGGAGGTCGGGACATTCCCTTTCTTAGGTTGGACATCTGTTGTAAGGGTGGGGGTTGACTGATTTGCCTTTCCTAGGCAGGATATCTGGTGGGAGAGGGTAGGGGGTTGACCTATTCACCTTTCTTAGGTGGGACATCAGGTGAGAGAGGGTAGGGGGTTGATTCTTTTAGGTGGGTCTACCCTATTTGGGTGGGGTTTAACCCTATCATTCCAGTCTTTTTTGTCTATTATAAGGAGGAGGGATGATGGGCTTGGTATGTCTTTGATAACTTCTTGTGGGGGGAGGGGCTGGGTGGGCTTGCCTGTAAAGAGAAGGAGAGGGAAATGGAGTAAGAGAGTGGCGTTTACAGGAACTCTTTGGCTTTTTCAGTCTGAGATGGTAGGGATCCAGTAAGGCAAGGATATGAGGAGTTGTTTTCAGGTGACTGTCTGGTAAATAAATCGAGACATGAGGCAAAGGGTTACTGGTTCAAAACTGAGAATGAGAAAAAAAATCATAATTAAGTGACCTTATCAGACAATAACCAAAAAGGAAGATGGACAATGAGAGGCAGAAACCAGTTGGAGTTATCAGGGCCACCAGCAATCTTGAGAGGACATCTAATAGCCATTACCAAATTCTCTGAACAATTTTTAGAGGATTTTTTCTTTTTTTTAATTATTAAATCATCAAATTATTAATGCGAACATGGGGCACCGTATACTGGTTTTATAGACCATTTGACACATTTTCATCACATTGGTTAACAGCCTTTCTGGCATTTTCTTAGTTATTGTGTTAAGAAATTTATATTCTACATTTACTAAGTTTCACATGGATCCTTGTAAGATGCACCGCAGGTGTAATCCCACCAATTACCCTCCCTCCACTCATCCTTCCCCCTCCCTCCCCTCCCTCTCCCCCTTCCCCATATTCTTAGGTTATAACTGGGTTATAGCTTTCATGTGAAAGCCAAAAATTAGTTTCATAGTAGGGCTGAGTACATTGGATACTTTTTCTTCCATTCTTCAGATACTTTATTAAGAAGAATATGTTCCAGCTCCGTCCATGTAAACATGAAGGAGGTAAAGTCTCCATCTTTCTTTAAGGCTGCATAATATTCCATGGTGTACATATACCACAATTTATTAATACATTCATGGACCGATGGGCACTTGGGCTTTTTCCATGACTTAGCAATTATAAATTGGGCTGCAATAAACATTCTGGTACAAATATCTTTGTTATAATGTGATTTTTGGTCTTCTGGGTATATACCTAGTAGAGGAATTATAGGATTGAATGGCAGGTCTATTTTTAGATCTCTAAGTGTTCTCCAAACATCTTTCCAAAAGGAATGTATTAATTTGCATTTCCACCAGCAGTGTAGAAGTGTTCTCTTTCTCCACATCCATGCCAACATCTCTGGTCTTGGGATTTTGTGATATGGGCTAATCTTACTGGAGTTAGATGATATCTCAAAGTAGTTTTGATTTGCATTTTTCTGATGATCAAGGATGATGAGCATTTTTTCATACGTCTGTAGGCTGTGCACCTGTCTTCTTCAGAGAAGTTTCTCTTCAAGTCCCTTGCCCAGCCTGCGATAGGATCACTTGTTCTTTTCTTGCTTATACGTTTGAGTTCTCTGTAGATTCTGGTTATTAAACCTTTGTCAGAGACATAATGTGCAAATATCCTCTCCCATTTTGAGGGCTGTCTGCTTGCTTTACTTACTGTGTTCTTGGCTGTGCAGAAGATTTTTAATTTGATATGGTCCCAGTAGTGTATTTTTGAAGCTGCTTCAATTGCATGGGGGGGTCCTCCCCATAAAATACTCGCCCAGACCGATTCCTTCAAGATTTTTCCTGCACTCTGTTCTAGTATTTTTATAGTTTCATGTCTTAAGTTTAAATCTTGAATCCAGTGAGAGTCCATCTTAGTTAATGGTGAAAGGTGTGGGTCCAGTTTCAGTCTTCTACAGGTTGCCAGCCAGTTCACCCAGCACCATTTTTTAAATAGGGAATCTTTTCCCCACTGGATGTTTTTAATTGGCTTGTCAAAGTTCAAATAATGGTAAGTAGCTGGGTTCATCTCTTGGTTCTTTATTCTGTTCCAGACATCTACTTCTCTGTTTTTGTGCCAGTACCACGCTGTTTTGATCACTACCAATTTATAGACTGAGGTCCGATAGCGTGATTCCTCCCGCTTTGTTTTTATTTCTGAGTAATGTCTTGGCTATTCGAGGTTTTTTCTGATTCCATATAAAACGAAGTATTATTTTTTCAAGATCTTTAAAGTATGACAGTGGAGCTTTAATAGGGATTGCATTAAAATTGTATATTGCTTTGGGTAATATGAAAATTTGAACAATGTTTATCCTCCCAGCCATGAACATGGTATGTTTTTCCATTTGTTAACATTTTCAGCTATTTCTTTTCTTAGAGTTTCATAGTTCTTTTTATAGAGATCTTTCATGTTGTTTGTTAGATAAACTCCCAAATATTTCATCTTCTTTGGCACTACTGTGAATGGGATAGAGTCCTTAACTGTTTTTTCAGCTTGACTATTGTTGGTATATATAAAGGCTACTGAATTATGAATGTTGATTTTGTAATCTGAGATGCTGCTGTATTCCTTGATCACTTCTAAGAGTTTTGTAGTAGAATCCCTGGTGTTTTCCAGATATACAATCATATCATCTGCAAAGAGTGAATGTTTGATCTCTTCTGATCCTATATGGATACCCTTGATTGCCTTTTCTTCCCTAATTGTGATGGCTAAAACTTCCATTACAATGTTAAAGAGCAATGGAGACAATGGGCAGCCTTGTCTGGTTCCTGACCTGAGTGGAAATGATTTCAATTTAACTCCATTCAATATGATATTGGCTGTGGGTTTGCTGTAGATGGCCTCTATCAGTTTAAGAAATGTCCCTTCCAGACCAATTTTATTAAGTGTTCTGATCATGAAGGGATGCTGGGTATTATCAAAAGCTTTTTCTGCATCAATTGAGAGAATCATATGGTCTTTGTTTTTTAATTTGTTTATGTGCTGAATTACATTTATAGATTTACGTATATTGAACCAGCCTTGAGACCCTGGGATAAAACCAACTTGGTCATGGTTTATAATTTGTTTGATGTGTTGCTGGATTTTGTTTGTTAGGATCTTGTTGAATATTTTTGCATCTATATTCATTAGTCACATTGGTCTATAATTTTCTTTTCTTGTTGGGTCTTTTTCTGGTTTTGGAATCAGGCTGATGTTTGCTTCATAGAATGTGTTGGGTAGTCTTCCTTCTTTTTCGAAAGGAAGGTTGAGTAATATAGGTACTAGTTCCTCTTTAAAGGTCGGTAGAATTCTGACATGAAGCCATCTGGTCCTGGGCTTTTCTTTTTAGTGAGATTTTGTATGGTTGATGCTATTTCAGATCTTGATATAGGCCTGTCCAACATTTCCACTTGATTCTGGCTTAGTCTTAGAAGGTGACGTTCTTTCAAGTTTTGGTCAATTTCCTTCAGATTTTCATATTTCTGAGAATAAAGTTTCTTGTAATATTCATTAAGGATTTTTTTTTTAATTTCTGAGGAGTCTGTTGGTATTTCGTGTTTGTCATTTTTGATTGATGAAATTAGAGATTTTACTCTTTTTTTTTTCTGGTTAGGTTAGCCAAAGTTTATCTTTTCAAAAAACCAACTTTTTGATTTATTGATCTGTTGTATCATCCTTTTGTTTTCAATTTCATTTAATTCTGCTCTAATTTTGGTTATTTCTTTTCTTGTACTGGGTTTGGGGTTGGAATGTTCTTCCTTTTCCAGTTGCTTGAGATGTCCCATTAAGTTGTTAACTTCCTCTCCTTCCGTTCTCTTGAGGAAGGCTTGCAGTGC
This sequence comes from Nycticebus coucang, assembly GCF_027406575.1. Lineage (NCBI taxonomy): Eukaryota > Metazoa > Chordata > Mammalia > Primates > Lorisidae > Nycticebus > Nycticebus coucang. Next base: position 63,660,031 of record NC_069782.1, on the reverse strand, counting down.
TATAAATTTCTCTCTTAGGACTGCCTTTGTGGTATCCCAGAGGTACTGATAATTCGTGTCTTCATTGTTGTTTTGTTCCAAAAATTTGGCAATTTTCTTCTTAATCTCATGTATGACCCAGCTATCATTCAGCATAAGGTTATTTAACTCCCATGTGTTTGTATGAGTATGCAGATTCCTGTTGTTACTGAGTTCAACTTTTATTCCCTGGTGGTCTGAGAAGATGCAAGGAATAATTTCTATTCCTTTAAATTTACTGAGGTTAGACTTGTGACCTAAGATGTGATTGATTTTGGAGTGTGTTCTGTGGGCTGATGAGAAGTATGTGTATTCAGTTTTGTTGGGATGAAATGTTCTTGTAGATGTCTGCTAAATCCAAATGTTAGATGGTTAGGTTTAAACCTAAAATTTCTTTGCTCAGCTTCTTATGGGGGAATCTATCCAACATTGCCAAAGGAGTGTTGAAATCTCTGACTATTATGGAGCTGGAGGAAATCAAGTTGCTTATGTCTGTTAGAGTTTCTCTTATAAACTGAGGTGCATTCTGGTTGAGTGCATAAATATTAATAATTGAAATCTCATCATATTGAGTATTACCCTTAACAAATATGAAGTGACCATTGTTATCCTTCCTCACTTTTGTTGGCTTAAAGCCTATTGTATCTGCAAACAGAATTGCAACACGTGCTTTTTTTGATTACCATTTGCCTGAAATATAGGCAACCATCCTTTCACACTGAGTCTATATTTATCTTTTAAGATAAGATGTGATTCTTGTATGCAGCAAATATCTGGCCTGAGTTTTTGTATCCAGTCAGCCAAACTGTGCCTCTTTAGAGGACAGTTTAAGCCATTCACATTAATGGAGAATATTGATAAGTCTGGTAAAATTTTGGGTATTGAGTTTTTTGAAAGTCCAGTGGACATTTTTAATCCTTTTGCCACTGTGGAAGTGGAGTTTGATCAGAAGTTTCTGAGTGAGTTTACTTTTGTGGTAGAGGATTGTGCTGGTCATTATGAGAATATCCTGAACAGCTGGTTTGGTTATGGCCAATTTCTTAAACATGTGAATGTCATTAAAGTATTTAATTTCTCCATCATAAATGAAACTCAGTTTAGCTGGATACAGGATCCGGGGTTGAAAGTTATTTTGTTTTAGGAGATTAAAAGTTGATGACTACCCTCTTCTGGCTTGAAAAGTTTCAGCAGAGAGATGTAAAGTCATTCTAATATTCTTTTGTTTGTATGTAATGGATTTCTTATGTCTGGCTTCTTTCAGAATTTTCTCCTTCTTATTAACTTTAGTGAAGTTAATTATGATGTGCCTGGGGGATGGCTTATTCGGGTTGAGTCGTGCTGGGGTTCTGAAACTGTCTGCTATCTGAATTTCAGAATCTCTAGGCATGTCTGGAAAATTCTCTTTCATAATTTCATGGAGAAGGGCCTCTATGCCTTGTGAAGCCACTTCATCACTTTCAGTGATTCCAATGAGGTGGATATTAGCCTTCTTCAAATTATCCCAGAACTCTCTGAGAGAATGATCCGTTTTTGCTCTCCATTTCTCTTCCTCTTTGAGAGTTTGGGAGCATTCAAAAGCATTGTCTTCAATCTCAGAAATCCTTTCTTCTGCTTGCTCCACTCTGTTACAGTGATTCTACTGAATTTTTCATATCTTTGAGGAGTGAAAATTCTTGCTTCAATGTGTCAAAATATTTGGTGGTTTTGGCTTTAAATTCATTGAATTCTTGAGACAACTTTTGAATTTCTCCTTGAATTTCTAATTCCAACTTTTGCTCCTTGAATTTCTAATTCCAAATTTTCCTCCATTCTATTAATCTTGTTTGCAATCCAAATTCTGAATTCGATTTCTGACATCTCGGCTAGCTGTTTATGAATGGGATCTTCAGTTACAACTGCAATATCTTTCCTTGGGGGTGTTGATCTACTCTGGTTATTTATGTTACCAGAGTTTTTCCACTGATTCTGCCCCATGATTATTTTACACCATTTGACTTTTCCCCTGGAACTTTGCTGAGGACTCATTCAATGCTACAGCATGAGAAACTGGGGTCCTGTTTTGTTTGGTGGGGCTAAGTGGTTCTGTCTTGTTTTCAGCTGGTCTCTGTCTGACCCTAGTGAAACAGTAACTCTGGGTTGAATCTCAGCTGTGGAGAAATACCAGCAATTAAGTCATCCTGCCCCCCACAGGCAACAATTGGAAAAGGAAAATCAAACCTTTCTACAACCACACACCTAGGGCACCACTTGGATAGTCCTCAGGCAATTGGCTCAGTTCAAGAGGTCCATATCAATTGTCTCAGTCAGCACCTGTCTCAGGTGGGAGAGTTCAAAAGGTCTCTGGCAACTGGATAGCAGGATTCTACTGAGAACTCAAATATGACTTGCTCCGGTGCTCCATGAAGTCAGGAGGACCCACCCAGCAAATAGATTAGTATGGGAAGGTTGATACCTCCTACCCCATCTTGCACCTCTCTCTCACCCAATCACTGATAACCCCACAGGGCTGTGACCCAGTTGCCTCCAATGAGCAGATTCTCCAGGGGTTTGCACCTGCTTGAATCACAAGGAGATCTCTGTCTTCTCAGCAATGCTGCTGCTCTCTGCCACTATCTAGCAGGAGGAGGGAGGCCTGACCACCGCGGGAGGCTGGGGCTGTGCACTCAGTTCCAGGCCTGCCACTTATTAATGTTACTGTCACAATAGAACAACTTTGAGGGAATTTGTTTCTGTCCGTGCTAAATTCCCTGCAGAAGAGAAGATGTTTTGAGTTCCTGGAACCTGTGCCTCAGGCCCTGTCTGTGCCGCTGTACTTTGTATTTGCAGCATGGTTATCTGTCAGTCCCAGCATCTGCCTGCCCTCCTTTGTTTAGGCTGATGGTCCCCTGGGGTCCGGGTGTGTCTTAGGCTCAGTAAAGCGGTCTTCTGGGTCAGCCCCACCCTGGGAGTCTCCCGGCTCTATGCATGCATTTTCTAGTCCCTGTGCTCTTCTACCAGTGGTTACCACATGAGAAGATGCCTGGCCTCCTCTGGTTGCCCAGAAAGACAGAGGGTGTGACTCTGGAATATATGGGGGTGAGCCCTATTGTTGGCAAAAACGGCTGCTGCTCTGCACCTCAGGGCACTGCTGCTCCAGTGTTGCTCCCTATCAGCTGACCATCATCTCCTCACCCCTGTGCTGCAGAATCAGCACTGATCTGCTGCAGTCCAGGCCCCATCCACACCTCTCAAGAAATAACCCAAGAATCTGGACTCCTGGGTGATGGGCCTGTAGACCTCAGAGTGAGAATGGAGGGGAGTGCTGGGAGCTCAGAATTGTAGGTAGAGAATATATATAGTTTTACACAGTTTTATGCCTGGCAGAAGAGCACCATGGCACCCTAGTAGGGGAAGTAGGTCCAGTTTTTAGAGGGTCTCTCCCATGGAGTATAATGGGAGGACTTTTGAACTCTGCTCATTTGTTTATGGGGTATTTCAAGCCATTCTCATGGGGGAGGAGACTCCCGTTCACTTGGTGATGGATTTTGTACCTTTTGTTTGTATCCTTGGGGTCGCAGCTTGCCTCAGCAGAGTTGATGTGCGTTCTTCAATCTTCTCTCTTGGCGCAGCTCTAATCCACCAGGTTACTTGCTAAATTTCTGTCCTTTAACTCTCCTTCTGGACAGGAGCCTCTGTGGAAAGCTGGCTTCAGTCAGCCATCTTGTCTTCGCCCTTCTCATTTTTAGAGAATTTTTAATAAGGTGGGAGTATGGATGAAGTTGCTCCTGTCTTTATTTAAAAAGAGAAAAAATTGGCTTATCTTGTATAAACAAAAATACCTAGAGTTCAGTTTCCCAGAACAGCATCTAGGAGGCATTCTGATTTTCCAGGGGCCATTTGTCTTTTGCAGCTAAAATCAGGAGGGAATTTCAGTTCTGTTCTGTGAATTTCTGCACTGGATCTTCAGAACGACCCACGCAGCCAGACCTCTGTGGGCTGGACATGGTTTGGGTGGGGGTGTTTGGATTTGAGGCACTGCTTTTCTCAGTGTTGGTGTAAGTGCCAGGGCTACAGAGAGACAGCCTTGCAGCCTTCAGGGATAAGCTCGCTCCTGCAGTGTTAGGGAAAGGGGGCAAGAAACAGACTATACAGCATGGGATGGCATGTAGCAAAGTTCTTTATTCGGAGGTCTGATTTTATACATTTCTAGTCACGTACACAATCTATCATCTGTTAGTTTCACCATTACCTCATTTTACCTATCCGAAATTAACTTGTAAGGAAATATCCTGTTACCACATCAACACAATCACTTCTGCAGTTAACATTCTTTGCTAGACATTGACTAATCTCTTGGGCAAGTATCTAAATAAAGATCACAAAGAAGAAAACAGCCACAGGGGAACAGAGTTAATGGAAGAGTGTCTTCAAGCATTCACTCAGTTTACCCAGCATGAAGTAATGACTAGTGTTTCCCCACAGGGCAGAACACCTATAGACCTCTGACAATATGTTTTTATGTGCCCATATCTCTGAGGAGGGGCAGCATGCCCTTTGACCTCAGGCTTAACGAGCACAACTTCAGAGACCTGGCTTGTGGGGATTTTACCTCCTAACAAGCCAGCTCTGCGCATGCGATCCAGGGGGGCCTAGGTTCCTTAAGCCTCTGTAAGAACAGCAAGCCGTTTTTAACTCACACTGAGTTCACTTTGTGTGCTTGATGTAGGATATGTTTATTTCTAAATATTATCCTACCTTTCCCCTTTCTGTTTTCTGATGCATATTATTCATATCTGTCATCATCAAAGTAAACACTTGTGCATAATGTTCATTCTCTGTTTGTGCATGCCTCAAAATGAATCCAATAATTAAAAACAATGCCAATGATCTTACTGAACTTCCTATTAGTCCCTGTATTTTTGGAATAGGATTCATCTGTTCAATTCCATCAGCTATGCCTTATAAAATCTGATCTTCATCTATTTTTTGTAACTTATTTTCAAAAGTGGAATACACCTCATGTTGTAAATTTACAATTTCCTTAGTCAAATTATCATGGTTGAACAAATGCTTTTTAACATTCTCCCCCCAAAATTTACTCTCATTATATTTAACAGGAGTTATACAAAAGTAGTTACATTCCAATCACCTTTTAACTTCAATTGTTTCTTTAAGCTAACTACCTTATCCCCCAACATAATAACAGCTTGTTCTAAATCAGCAATTTCATTATATAATTCAGTGTCAATCTGTTTTTGAGAAGTCCATAATTGTTCAGAGTTCTTATGCTAATCAGTCACAAAATTATGTGTTCTGATTCCTTAAGTGAAAGCCACCCCAGCAGTGGCAGCAGAAGCTGTCACTGCAATAATTCCCAAAATGGCAGTAATCAAACGTCCAGTAAACCTCTTGGTTCTTTTCAAGACTCAATCAGACAGAAGTTGGACTGTCAGGGCAGGAGTTTTTGCCATGGCCTGGTTAAATTCAGTGGCATCCACACACCTGTCCTGGCTCTCAACAAATATAGCTGTTCCTTTTGAGGATCAAAACTTAGAGAACTATTAATACAAGTAAACAGTTGACACACAGGACAAAACAATTCTCCTGTTTTTTCACTCCACTTTATGTTGCCTTTAAGCCACACAAAGAGTAATTGAACAGAAGCTTGAATGTATCTTTCATTGTGGACAGTAAATTCCATACCATAAGTATGGGGTGTGGTGGTCTGATGATAAAACAATCCACTAGTCCAACCTTTCATAGGTTTTAGAGCTGCTGCTACTTTCCACAAATGATTCTGTTTAGGAAAGCCATAAATTCTAGGTGTGGGGGGTGCAAACCCAACATCTGTCCAACTCATAGGTGTTATCATATTAATATTAATTTTATTTTTATTTATAGGTTAGGTAGCCTCATGTTTTGGCAACTCAATGTTAACAGGCCTCTTATTACTGTCAAGTAAAGTTGCCTTTGGACTCAGTCCATTATAGGACCTTTAGAAGTATTAGTTAAGAAAAAAGATCGATCTCCTTTACATCAAGTCCAATGCACCATTCCTTTGGTAATGTGCTTCTTACAAGAAGGAGATTTCACATCTATAGGAGTAACACCTGGGATAAAATGAGAGATGGAATTAGCACTTAGAATAAACACCTCACATTTGACGTCATTCCCAGAAGCTGGCCGGTCATAATGACTTAGTCAGTACTGTACAGTCATATTTAAACAGTGATATTGTTGACCAAAACAAATAGGAGTTTGGTGACCCCAGAAGTATAATTAACAAGCTTCATTCTCTCTTCTTCAGGTTTAAATGGTCCTCTGGTTTCAGAAGGAGCAAGAAGCCACACAGACTCATTTACGTAAATAGGAATAGTAGGTTCAGTCCAACTAACCTTTTGCAGAAGCGGTGGATTAGGGACATAAGTCCAAATGAAATTCCTTTCTCTCTACAGTTGACATAAGGAAAGCAAACATTGCTAAAAAATAGTCACAGGTGTTACCTTACTCTTTTTTCTGCATAGGCTTGTCACAACAGCTTTCCCCAGTTTCTGCATTTGTTGCATGGTCACTATTTCCAGGTGCACTGCCGTCACCTTCTTGCACTTCCCATTCAGTGGGTCAAAGTTAGGTGCCAGAATCTCGTGGCTAATTTGTTCACTCGAAATTCCATCAGGTTTCTCTGCCATTGTTTCTTCATGGGTGACACTTCAGAGTTTAATATTTTTATCTGGAACCCACAAGTTACGGTCTCCTGTAGAAATATAAGCAAATCCCCGTCCCCATTTTACCACAGTGGTGGGGATCCATTGATTATTCAGGTTGTCCTTGTAATATACTGGTTGGTCAGTAGATGGCGGTGTGACCACGCTCCAGTGCCTAGCTGATGGAGTTTCATTTTCATCATTCAAATTTAAAAAATTTAAAGTAAATAGAGCTGAAGATAACCTGTTTGTTGGGGAGGTATACTGTCCTTCCCCCTTCTGTTTTATCAGCATTTCTTTTAATGTTCTATTTTGTCTTTCAATTATAGCCTGACCTGTGCTATTTTTTGGAATTCCAGTTATATGATTTATTTGATGGAGATTAAAAAACTCTTTGCATTTATTTGAAATATAGGCTGATCCATTATCTGTTTTCATAGTTTTAGGTTTACCCATAACAGCAAAGCATTCCAACAGATGCGTGATGACAGCATCTGCTTTTTCAGATGATAATGCTGTTGCCCATGAAAAATGAGAATAAGTATCAACAGTATGATGTATATATTTTGTTTTTCCAAATTCTGGAAATTGAGTTACATCCATTTGTCATAGTTGATTAGATTTCAGTCCTCTATGATTAACTCCCTTGGGTAAAGGAGGTACTACTAAAGGTTGGCAAGTGGGGCAAGATCGGACTGTGGCTTTGGCAGAGTGCCAAGTGATGCCATGTCATTGTTTTAATGATCTTGCATTAGAATGATAAATATTATGTTCTTGTTGGGCAGTAAGTACTGACCCTATTAATTGATCTACCATATGATTTCCTTCAGATAAAGGTCTGGGTAATCCTGTATGGGCTTTAATGTGTGTAATATAAATACCTTTTACTCAGGCCCTTACCAAATTTTGTAGTTGTTGAAACAACAAATTTAATTCTGAATTACTTTCAATTAAAGTAACAGTCTCAATATTTTGTACCACAATTGTACAATAAATCGAATCACTAATTATATTTAGATCCTTGTTAGGGTAATCACTTAATAGCATTACTATAGTAAATAACTCAGCTTTTTGGACAGATCAATAAGAAGACTGTTCAACCTTTTGTATTTCTTCTCCTACATATCCTGCAATTCCTTTTTTGTTGGCATCAGTATAAAAAGTGAAAGCATCATCTAAAGGATGTTCTTTAATAATTTTTGGTAATATCCAATTAGTTCTTTTAAGAAATTGAATTCTTTTATCTTTAGTATAGTGGTTGTCTATAAGCCCTAGGTCATTAGAAAGGGCGATTTGCCATTCAATGTTGAAGATAAATAAATTATTAATTTGAGAATTAGCAAGAGGCACAAAGATTTTTTCAGGGTCTTTACCAGTCAATTGTCTAAATCTTTGATGTCCTTTTAAAATTATTGTGGCCATTACACATATATATATGTATGTTTCCATTTTCTTAACTGTCTTATTAGGTAGAAAACACCATTCTATGAAATTATCGTCCTGTGTTAACAGTCCAGCAGGAGAATGACTGGAAGGAAACACATATAAATAAAAATGACCAACATCATCAATTCTATCTGTTTGGAATTGCTGGATATGCTTTTCTATCCATTATAATTCTTTTTCTGCTTTAGCAGTTAATACTCTAGGGTTTTTAAATCAGCTGGCCCTTCTAAAGTTGCAAACATTTTTTTTAAAGTATACATCGGAATTCTCAAACTAGGTCTAATCAAATTTATATCTCCTAATAGTTTTTGAAAATCATTCAGATTTTTTAAAGTATCTCTTCTAATAGTTACTTTTTGTGGAATTATTTTTTGCCTAGTTATTTTATATCCTAAATACTCCCAAGGATCTGTATTCCATGTTTTGTTCTCAGAAATTACAAGTCCAAATTGCTGGCAATTTTCTTTTACAGCTTCAAACATCTGTTCTAACTTCTCCTTATTAGGGTGTGCTATCAAGATGTCATGCATATAATGTAAGCACATACCCTCTGGGAAAAGTGTTCTTACTTTACCTTTTCCTAAAGGCTGATATACAAAAAGCTGACACAAGGTGGGGCTATTTCACATGACTTGAGGAAGGACCTTCCAATGGAAGTGTCTTGCAGGTTTTTCTGAGTTCAAAGCAGGAATAGTAAAAGCAAATTTGTCAGCATCCTCAGGATGAAGAGGAATGGTAAAGAAACAGTCTTTTAAATCAATTATGATAATAGAATAAGTTTTAGGAATTAGGGATGGGTTAGGTATACCTAATTGCAAGGTCATCATAAGAGCAATAATTGCATTAATTCGTCTTAAATCAGTCAACATTCTACATTTTCCAGATTTCCTTTTTATGAGGATATAGGACTGTTCCATGAACTTGTACTTTGTTCAATATGGCCTGCTTCAAGCTGTTCCTGAACTCAATTATTAAGCACTTCTAATTTTTCATGAGGGAGTGGCCACTGTTCAACCCATATTGGTTGATCTGTTAACCATTTTAATGGCAGGGTGAAGCACTGAACAGGAGCCTTTATATAAAACCCTCATGAAGAGCAGGCAAGCCCAGTCCAGTTTTGTCATTCCCCATTCTTACAATTTCAGGTTTTAAAGTAGGAGTGGGGTCAATGGGATTATAACCCACATTCATCATTATAGTCTTGGCTGGTTTGGACATAGTTGGAATAGTGATCATGGCTCCCCACTGTTGTAAAAGATCTCTCCCCCATATAGATAATGCAATAGGAGCCACATAGGGGTGCAGTTGAGCTTTCTGACCCTCAGGACCAGAACAGTCTAAAGTATTAACACTTTGTTCAATATCAGTTAAGGTTCCCATACCAACAAATGTAGCCTCAATTTTCTTTTTTGGCCAGCCCCGGGCTACATGAAAGAAGCAATTATCGAAACATCTGCTCCTGAATCTACTAATCCAGTAATTGCCATTTTATCAGCAAAAGTTACTGTACACTTCTAGAGTCATTAAGGAAAGTATACCAATAAACCTGTTTTCCAGTACCACCAAAGCCTCCCTCCTGCTTTATGGGAGCAGCCTGTCCTTTATGGTAAGGCAATATTAGTATTTGTGCAGTTCTTTGACCAGCTTTTAATTTTATATGCTGGGTAGAAGAAGCCATAAGCGTAAGTTCCCCTTGATAATCAGAGTCAATAACTCCAGGATGTATGTTTAAACCGTCCATTGTTAAACTACTTCTACCTAAAATAAGCCTCACAGAGTCTGGTGGAATAGGGCCATAAATTCCAGTCTGAAGTTTTCTAGGCTTTTGTCCAGCTAAGATTTCTTCTTCAGATAATATTGGTAAATCTAAAGCTGCACTTCCTTGAGTTGCATGAAAGAGATTCTGAACATGTAGCATGCATTACCCCACTGCTCACTGGAAATTGAGTTGGGGTGCTCGTGTTGTTTGTCATTGGGCTTTGAGCTGAGCCTGGGACCCCATTTCCTGGATCCTGAGCTGGAACAAATTCTACCTTGGGTGGCAGGAATTTGCCATCTTTATCCTTAACAGATCTACACTCATTAGTCCAATGTTTGTCCTTTCTGCAGCGGCGGCAGAGGCCAGGTGCTTGCAGCTTGGCATTCTGAGCTGGAGCAGCCGGAGCACTTTCAGTTTTAGCCTTGCAACATTCTGAACGCAGATGCCCAATTTTTCCACAATTAAAACATTTTGTTTTCTTTTTAGTCCCATTAAGTGCATCCACTAAGGCTGCAGCATTAAGCTTTGCCTGAAATGTTCCAGAGCCCATATCATGACAAATGCGGACATACTGTTCAATGGAAACATTGTCCTGATTATGGACAGATGCCAGGGCCTGCTTACAACTTGAATTTGTGTTCTCGAACGCTAATTGTAATAAAAGCATCTGTCTGGCCTGTTCTCCAGGAACAGACCTTTCAATAGCTGTTTGAAGTCTAACTACAAATTCAGAATATGGTTCTTTGTTTGCTTGCATAATTCGTATAAAAAACTGTTTAGCCCCATCTTTTTCCTTTAGTCTTTGCCAAGCTCTAATGCAAACATCTTTAACCTGAATTAATAAGTCATGTGGAAATTGCAACTGTAGGCAAATGTCAGCATCAGGGCCAGTGCCCATTAAAGAGTTAACTGCAGTTCCCTGAGCTCGGTTTTGTAAAGTTGCCTCTTCCAGCCACTAAGCCTTGAATTGTAAAAACTGCCCAGGGCTCAAAGTAGTATGAGCCAAAGTTTCCCATTCAGCAGGAATAAAAATATGATTTGTGCAATATGAATTTAAAATGCCAATTACAAAAGGGGAAGTAGGTCCATAAGCATTTTCATTGTTCTTAAAAATTTTACTTCTATAGGAGCATTTTGAGTGGCACCTAACTGACCATCCTCTTGAATTTCCCTGAAAACAGGATATGTTTGTATAACAGGCTCTTTATTAGTTCCCAATTCTGAAATTTGAACTGAGTTCTCATTAGACGTGGCCAATTCAGAAACATCTAAAGGAAAGTGATACCGTGCAATGAAGTGAGTATCTGGGGGATTGGGCCATACAGGCTAGACTCCTGGTGGAGCATTACAATGCAAGGGGCCATCCCTCCAGACCATAGGACCTGCTGGTGCAGAAGGAGTTAAAGGCTTGTAAGGTGGAAGCACATCTTTACAAGAACCTGACGTAGAGCTTGCTCTAGAGGAGAGTATTTCAGCTACCTTCTTTTCCACGAAGGCAATTCTTAGATTCATCTTTTGAAAGCCTTCAGCCATAAACTTTTTAAGATATTCAAACTCAGATGCTTTTTGAGCTGATTCATTAGCCATTTACACGAATTCTGGAAAGCTTTCCAGAGTGTCACTCTGTAGACTAATTAAGTCACTCACATATTTCTTAGCAGGCTTAACTGGCCTATTAGGCTTGGGGTCAGAGTTGGACTCTGGCATATTATATTCATGTCCGAACTTCTTGGGACGTTCTGCAGCCTGCTCTGGCTGGTCTAATTGACCCAGCTCGAGCAAAGGAGGCGGGGATGGCAACTCATCAGTGCCATTCTCCTCAGTCCTGGAAGATGGCTCAGAACATGGCTGGAATGGTTCCAGCACTGTGAACCAGCTGATATGCTGCCCATACTTCCCTGATAATAAAATTACCTTAGTGGTGGGTGTGAAGCAGAGCCCGACTCACCTTTTTCCAGACTTTCAAATTAAGCTAGACTCTCTGATCAGGGATCAGGCATGAACCAGTAGCAACGCTTAACAATCACACAGAAAAGTTCCCGCAAGTTACTGATTTTTACAGGAATTTTAGTTGTAGAAATCAGAGTTTTAAAGATCGCAATATACTGATCCTCCAAGGAGGAAGAGAGCTGAAGACTCATATTATTTCCCCCCATGTTTCTTGCTATGCTGGAGATGTCCCACGTACTCTGTGTGGCAATTGCACCATCCCACTTACAGGGTTCTTAAGCTTACCTCAAGCGGCTACAGCAAAGAGCAGATCAAGGCGTCCCAGCAGGGGTGGCCATCCCCCGGCCTGAAGTCAGAAAAGCTCCCTGTCTTGACAGCTGCAGCACCATCCCATCCTCATCACCAATATGTTGGTGTAAGTGCCAGGGCTACAGAGAGACAGTCTTGCAGCCTTCAGGGATAAGCTCACTCCTGCAATGTTAAGGAAAGGGGGCAAGAAACAGACTATACAGCATGGGATGGCATGTAGCAAAGTTCTTTATTCGGAGGTCTGATTTTATACACTTCTAGTCATGTACACACTTAATCTATCATCTGTTAGTTTCACCATTATCTCATTTTATCTATCTGAAATTAACTTGTAAGGAAATATCCTGTTACCACATCAACACAATCACTTCTGCAGTTAACATTCTTTGCTAGACATTGACTAATCTCTTGGGCAAGTATCTAAATAAAGATAACAAAGAAAAAAACAGCCACAGGGGAGCAGAGTTAATGGAAGAGTGTCTTCAAACATTCACTCAGTTTACCCAGCGTGAGGTAACGACTGTGTTTCCCCACAGGGCAGAACACCTATACACCTCTGACAATATGTTTTTATACGCCTGGATCTCTGAGGAGGGGCAGCATGCCCTTTGACCTCAGGCTTAATGAGCACAACTTCAGAGACCTGGCCTGTGGGGTTTTACCCCCTAACAAGCCAGCTCTCTGTGTGCAATCCAGGGGGGCCCAGGTTCCTTAATTCTCTACAAGAACAGCAAGCTGTTGTTGTTTTTTTTTTTGTATATTTTTCTTTTTAAATTTCAGATTAATATGAGGGTACAATTAGGTTACAATGTTTGCATTTGTTAGGAAGAGTCTCTGTTGTAGTTGGGCCCTGCACCCAGGAGGTATGCCATATACCCTTACATTGTGCCCATTAAGTGGGAGCACCCCAATCCCCCTTCTCCCTTCCTCTCCCTTCTTTGCCCCAACTTGAATTGAGTTTTGTCTTATGTAGGTGTGTATTAGATTTTCTACTGGCTTCATATTAGTATCGAATAAATTGGATGCTTGCTTTTCCATTCCTGTGATATTTGTATAAGAACAATGTGTTCCAACTCCATTCAGGTTAGTACAAAAGACATAAAGTCTCCACCATTTTTTTCTCCATCTTTTTTTATTAAATTTATAAATAAAAATTTATAGTTAAGTCATAGCTGTGTACATTAGTGCAATCAAGGGGTACAATGTGCGGGTTTCATATACAATCTGAAATACTCTCATCAAACTGTTCAACGTAGTCTTCATGGCATTTTCTTAGTTACTGTATGTAGGCATTTGTATTCTGTATTTAGTAAGTTTCACCTGTACCCATTCTAGGATGCACTGTAGATGAGGCCCCACCCATTACCCTCCCTCCACCAATACCTCCCACCTCCCTTCCCCTTCCTTGGCCCTTTCCCCATACTCTTGTGCTATAGTTGGGTTATAGCCTTCATGTGAAAGCTATAATTTAGCTTCATAGTAGAGCTGAGTACATTGGATACTTTTTCTTCCATTCTTGAGATACTTTGCTAACAAGAATATGTTCCAGCTCCATCCATGTAAACATGAAAGAGGTAAAGTCTCCATCTTTCTTTAAGGCTGCATAATATTCCATGGTATACATGTACCACAATTTGCTAGTCCATTCGTGGGTCAATGGACATTTGGGCTTCTTCCATGACTTAGCAGTTATGAATTGGGCTGCAATAAACATTCCAGTACAAATATCTTTGTTATATTGTGACTTTTGGTCTTCTGGGTATAAACCTAGTAAAGGAATTATAGGCTCGAATGGCAGGTCTATTTTTAGGTCTCTAAGTATTCTCCAAACATCCTTCCAGAAGGAACGTATTAGTGTGCATTCCCACCAGCAGTGTAGAAGTGTGCCCTTTTCTCCACATCCATGCCAACATCTCTGGTTTGGGGATTTTGTTATGTGGGCTACTCTTACTGGGGTTAGGTGATATCTTGAAGTAGTTTTCATTTGCATTTCTCTGATGATTAAGGATGCTGAGCTTTTTTTTCATGTGTTTGTAGATTGTGCATCTGTCTTCTTTAGAGAAGTTTCAAGTCCCTTGCCCACCCTGAGAAGGGTCACGTGTTCTTTTCTTGCTAATACATTTGAGTTCTCTGTGGATTCTGGTTATTAGACCTTTATAGGAGGTATAACCTGCAAATATTTTCTCCCTTTCTGAGGGCTGTCTGCTTGTTTTACTTACAATGTTGTTGACTGTGCAGAAGCTTTTTAGTTTGATCAGGTCCCAGTAGTGTATTTTTGATACTGCTTCAATTGCCTGGGGAGTCCTCCTCATAAAATATTCACCCAGGTCGATTCCTTCAAGAGTTCCCTGCACTTTCTTCAAGTATTTTTATAGTTTCATGTCTTAAGTTTAAATCTTTTATCCAGTGAGAGTCTATCTTAGTTAATGGTGAAAGGTGTTAGTCCAGTTTCAATCTTCTACAGGTTGCCAGCCAGTTTACCCAGCACCATTTGTTAAATAGGGAATCTTTTCCCCACTGAATGTTTTTAATTGGCTTTTCAAAGATCAAACAATGGTAAGTAGCTGGCTTCATCTCTTGGTTCTTTATTCTGTTCCAGACATCTACTTCTCTGTTTTTGTGCCAGTACCATGCTGTTTTGATCACTATCAATTTATAGTACAATCTCAGGTCTGGTAGCATGATTCCTCCTGCTTTGTTTTTATTACGAGAAATGTTTTGGCTATTCGAGGTTTTTTCTGATTCCATATAAAACGAAGTATTATTTTTTCAAGATCTTTAAAATATGACAATGGAGCTTTAATAGGAATTGCATTAAAATTATATATTGCTTTGGGTAGTATGGACATTTTAACAATGCTGATTCTTCCCAGCCATGAGCATTGTATGTTTTTCCATCTGTTAACATCTTCAGCTGTTTCTTTTCTTAAAGTTTCATAGTTCTCTTTGTAGAGATCTTTAATGTCCTTTATTAGGTATACTCCCAAATATTTCATCTTCTTTGGCACTACTGTGAAAGGAATAGAGTCCTTGACTGTTTTTTCAGCTTGGTTATTGTTGGTGTTTATAAAGGCTACAGATTTATGGGTGTTGATTTTGTAGCCTGAGATATTGCTGTATTCCTTGATCACTTCTAAAAGTTTTGTAGTAGAATCCCTAGTGTTTTCCAGATATACGATCATATCATCTGCGAAGAGTGAAAGTTTGATCTCTTCTGACCCTATGTGGATACCCTTGATCGCCTTTTCTTCCCTAATTGCAATGGCTAAAACTTCCATTACAATGTTAAAGAGCAATGGAGACAATGGGCAACCTTGCCTGGTCCTTGATCTAAGTGGAAATGATTTCAGTTTAACTCCATTCAATATGATGTTGGCTGTGTATTTGCTGTAGATGGCCTCTATTAGTTTAAGAAATGTCCCTTCTATACCAATTTTCTTAAGTGTTCTGATCATGAAAGGATGCTGGATATTATTGAAAGCTTTTTCTGCATCAATTGAAAGAATCATATGGTCCTTATTTTTTAATTTGTTTATGTTCTGAATTACATTTATAGATTTACGCATATTGAACAAGCCTTGAGACCCTGGGATAAATCCCACTTGGTCATGGTGTATAATTTTTTTGATGTGTTGTTGGATTCTATTTGTTAGGATCTTATTGAGTATTTTAGCATCAATATTCATTAGTGATATTGGTCTATAATTTTCTTTTCGTGTTGGGTCTTTCCTGGGTTTGGGGATCAAGGTGATGTTGGCTTTGTAGAATGTGTTGGGTAATATTCCTTCTTTTTCTGTATTTTGGGAGAGGTTTAGTAGTATAGGTATTAGTTCTTCTTTAAAGGTTTGGTAGAATTCTGACGTAAAGCCATCTGGTCCTGGGCTTTTCTTTTTAGGGAGATTTTTGTATAGTTGATGCTATTTCAGAAGTTGATATAGGCCTGTTCAACATTTCCACTTCATTCTGGCTAAGTCTTGGTAGGTGGCGTACTTCCAGGTATTGGTTGATTTCTTTCAGATTTTCATATTTCTTAGAGTAGAGTTTCTTGTAGTATTCGTTAAGGATTTTTTTAATTTCTGAGGGGGTCTGTTGTTATTTCATCTTTACCATTTCTGATTGATGAAATTAGAGATTTTACTCTTTTTTTCCTGGTTAGGTTGGCCAAAGGTTTGTCTATTTTATTGATCTTTTAAAAAAACCAACTTTTGGATTTATTGATCTGTTGTATAATTCTTTTGTTTTCAATTTCATTTAGTTGTGCTCTGATTTTGGTTATTTCTTTTCTTCTGCTGGGTTTGGGGTTGGAGTGTTCTTCCTTCTCCAGTTGCTTGAGATGTCCCATTAAGTTATTAACTTTGTCTCTTTCTGTTTTCTTGAGGAAGGCTTGCAGTGCTATAAATTTCCCTCTTAGGACTGCCTTTGTTGTATCCCAGAGGTTCTGGTAATTGGTTTCTTGACTGTTGTTTTGTTCCAAAAATTTGGTGATTTCCTTCTTAATCTCGTCTATAACCCATCTATCCTTCAGCATAAGGTTGTTTAACTTCCATGTTTTTGTATGGGTATGCAGGTTCCTGTTGTTATCGAGTTCAACTTTTATTCCATGATGGTCTGAGAAGATGCAAGGAATAATTTCTATTTTTAAAAAATTTGCTGAGGTTAGATTTGTGGCCTAGGATGTGGTTGATTTTGGAGTATGTTCCGTGGGCTGATGAGAAGACTGTATATTCAGTTTTATTGGGATGAAATGTTCTGTAGATGTCTGTTAAGTCCAGATGTTGAATGGTTGAGTTTAAATCTAAGATTTCTTTGCTTAGCTTCTTTTTGGAGGATCTATGCAGGACTGTAAAGGGGTGTTAAAGTCTCCAACTACTATGGAAGTGGAGGAAGTCAAGTTGCTCATGTCTGTTAGAGTTTTTCTTATAAATTGAGGTGGATTGTGGTTGGGTGCATAAATATTATTAGTAGAGATTTCATCATATTGAGTATTACCTTTAACAAATATGAAGTGTCCATCCTTATCCTTAATTATTTTGGTTTGTTTAAAGCCTATTGCATCTGCGAACAGGATTGCAATGCCTGCTTTTTTCTGCTTTCCATTTGCCTGGAATATAGATTACCATCCCTTCACCTTGAGTCTATATTTGTCTTTTAATGTAAGATGCGATTCTTGTATGCAGCAGATATCTGGCTTGAGTTTCTGTATCCCACAGCCAAACTGTGCCTCTTTAGAGGACAGTTTAAACCATTCACATTAATTGAGAATATTGATAAGCCTTTTGAGAGTCCAGTAGACATTTTTGATACTTTTGTGACTGTGAAAGTTGGAATTTGATCAAAATTTTCTGGGTGAGTTTCCTTTTGTGGTGGAGGATAGGGCTGGTCAATATGGAAGATAGGTCTGAGAATATCCTGGAGAGCTGGTTTAGTTATGGCAAATTTCTTCAACATTTGAATGTCATTGAAGTATTTAATTTCTCTATCATAAATGAAACTCAGTTTAGCTGGGTATTAGCTGGTTATATTAGCTGGTTCCTGGGTTGAAAGTTATTTTGTTTTAGGAGATTAAAAGTCGATTACCATCCTCTTCTAGCTTGAAAGGTTTCAGCAGAGAGATCTGCAGTTATTCTAATATTCTTCCCCTTGTAGGTAATGATTTTCTTTCGTCTGGCAGCTTTCAGAGTTTTCTCCTTCATATTAACTTTAGTGAAATTGATTATGATGTGTCTGGGAGATGTCTTGTTCGGGGTGAGTCATGCTGGAGTTCTGAAACTGTCTGCTATCTGAATTTCAGAATCTCTTGGCATGTCTGGAATGTTCTCCTTCATAATCTCATGGAGAAGTAACTCTGTGTCTTGTGAAGCCACTTTGTCGCTTTCGGGGATCCCTATAAGACGAATATTGGTTTTCTTCGAATTATCCCAGAGCTCTCTGAGTGAGTGATCTGTTTTTGCCCTCCATTTCTCATCCTCTTTGAGAGTTTGGGAGTGTTCGAAAACTTTGTCTTCAATGTGAGAAATCCTTTCTTCTGCTTGCTCCATTCTGTTACTGAGGGATTGTACTGTGCTTCTCAGATCTTCGAGGGCTGCAACTTCTTGTCTCAATGTGTGAAAATCTTTGGTCATTTGGTCTTTGAATTTGTTGAATTCTTGAGATATCTTTTGGGTTACTGCGTGGAGTTCTAATTTGATCTTATTTGCTATCCAGATTCTGAATTCGATTTCTGACATCTCAGCTATTTGTGCATGGGATCTTGTGCTGTGTCTGCCCCATTGATCCTTGGGGGAGTTGATCTACTCTGATTATTCATATTGCCAGAGTTTTTCTATTGATTTCACCTCATGATTGTTTTTCACTGTTGCCTCTGGCCATCCTCAGAGTTGGGGAGGTGTCTCTCCAAGATTAGATCCCAGTGGGATCACTCTATTGTTTCTTGATCTTTGTAGGGAGTGACCCTGTGTAGTTCCTCTGGGGCGGCTCCAGCTAGGGAGTTTTGGTTGTGGAAGCAGCTCCGGCATGTGACACACCCGGATGCAGCAACTGGGCGGGAGGTGGTGCACATGGTTCTGGTTGTGCCTGGAGCCCAGTGAGTTTGGCACAGAGAGCCCAAGACTCCACGAGTCTCTGGTAGGGGAAGGACTCTGCACAGAGGCAGGGATGGCTCCAGAGGCCATGCGGCTATCAGTATCCCTGGCCTGACGAGTGGGCCAGTGTGGAGGCTGGGAGGACACAGGAGGGAGGATGCAGGGTTGCACAGCTCCCGCAGTTCCTGGTCATGGAATGCGGAGGCCCAGTTGGTGCGGGGTCATGGCACAGATCTTATGGAGGTCCGGGAAGTGCCTAGCCCAGGAATTTGAGGTTGCTATGAGCTGTGACATCATGGCACTCTACCCAGGGCAACAGCCCGGGCCTCCAGTGTGCCAAAACCATCTCACTCTGCCCCTAAGGGTTAAGGCTGTAATGCAGCTCAGTCCCCTCCTTTAGGCTGCTCAGTCACTAGGTTACTAGTTCCCACCCTATCCTTGCTGTGGAACCCTGAGGGCGGAGCTTGCCGGGGCAGTTCTCTCACACAATGTCTCCCTACAGCCCAGCTTAGTGGCTCTGTCTGGGGCTCCAGACAATGCCCAAAGTTCTCCACACTCCTGCTCAAGCTCTCCCCAAGGCAGTTCAACTGAGTGCCAAGTTCAAAAACACTGAAACAGTTGACAGGTAAGGCCTTTCTTGTTTGCAGTCTCACTGCTGCTTGTACTTATGGTTGCCGGCGTGATTAGGTCGATTGAACACATGCAACCACTTGCCAGTTTCCCACTGTTTTTGTCCTCCTCTTGTGGTCCAGAAGTGCCTTGCTGACTCCCTGTATCCTCAAAGGGATGATTATAGGCAGATCCCACCAGCCAGAGATGTCTGGAGTCTTATCTCCCCAGACCCACCATGCCCAGTTGCCAGCATGCTGTTTTTAACTCACACTGAGTTCACTTTGTGTGCTTGATGTAGGATATGTTTATTTCTAAATATTATCCTATGCTCAGTAGCCTGGTTTTCTGCACTTAAAGCAGGATCCTGAGGAAGATTTTGTTTGTTTGTTTTTGGAATGCCTTGCAGAGTTTTAAGAAGTATCTGGGTTTTGCCTAATTGCAGAAGCCAATACTGGAGCCCTGAGAGGCACTGCCACACTCTGAAGGCCAGATCAATGAGATGTCACTGGGAGGTCTGAGGACCATGGGGGAAATTACACCATTTTTTCCCTCTATCACATGGGGCAGAGGGTGGGTGGGAGATGGTGGTGAGGATAGAGTATTGTTTAAGAGAAGGATGTGGATGTGGGGGTTGCAGGGTAATGAGAATGGGTAACTGATGGGATGCTATATAAGGAAGAGAGGTATCCCACACAGAGAAACTTCGTGGGTGTTTTGATTAAGAGAATGGAGGGATTGCAGGAGGTGGATTGGGGAGGCACAAGAGGGGCTGTGGAAGGGCATCAGGAGAAGATGGTGATACCCAGGTGAGGAGAATCTGAGAGGGTTCATAGGATGAACACAGGGAAGGAATGTTTCAGAGTATGAACATGCCTGGATATAAGGAATCTCCGACCATTTGCCTAATTTTTGACAGTAATTATTGAGATCAGTAAGAATTGAGAGATCAAAGGTGCCATGTTGAGGCCACTGCAATCCACTGTCAAGCTTGTACATAGGTCAAGCAACTTGATGTCAGGATAAAACTTTAGAGGCTTGAGATTAGTCAAAAGGCAGTTTAGAGGTGAAGAAGGGGGAATCAGCGACTGTGGAGGTAAAAGGCAGCTTAGAGGTGAACAGAGGAAATCTGTGACTAAGTGGTGCCCATATCGAAAACTAGAGGTAGGAAAAGAAATGAGATCAAAAGGGAGAATGTAGGAAGAGGATAGGAGGAGGAAGAAGAACGTTAGACTGGCTGGAAAAATGGTGATCCAGGCCTCTGAGAGAGCACTGGACAGGTGAGTTTGGCTCATAGAACTACCAAAGATGGTCTAGCCTACAATAGGGTAATGGATGAGCCAGCCTTCATTGAGAGATTACCCCAACTCTCTGAGTACCACTTTGGTCAAAAGAGGGCCTGGCCTCTGCATGCAACCTTAAACAGTGGGAGGGGTCTAGGCCCACAGTAAGGAACCAGAGGGGCAAGGCTGGTGAACCAGCCATAGCCCAGGCCTACAAAAGGGCATCCCCAAACATGATGCACTGGATAGTTGGGCAAGCCTGGCTCACTGGGGTGGCGAGGGCTGAGATTAGGGAGACAAGGCCTCCATGTGTGAAATCAGCTGGAAAAAAAAATGAGGAGAAGGAAGAGGAAGTCTGGGGCTAGAATCAGGGAGAAGTCTCCATGTGTGAAACCAGCTGGAAGAAAAAATGAGGAGAAGGAAGTAAGAGACCCAGAGATGGAGGGAGAGGGAAAGTGGAAGTTAAGAGTAGAGGATAGGGGCGGTGCCTGTGGCTCAAGGAGTGTGGCGCCGGTCCCATATGCCGGAGGTGGCGGGTTCAAACCCAGCCCTGGCCAAAAACCACACACACACACACAAAAAGAGTAGAGGATAGGAAGGGAAGTTAAAAAACAAGTTTAGAAAAGGAGTTCTAGAAGAAAAAGCTCACCTGTAAATGGATGAAATTTAGGCAGAGTTGGAGAGATTTCCTGTTTTCTTTATCTTGCTGGAGGAAGGGTCCATTTAGCTGGTTTCAATGGGTTGTACTTTGGCCCCCCAAAGGAGGTTCTCCCCATCCTGGGTTCAGCACCAAATGAAAGGTTACAGAGCCAAAGATGAAAGATTATTCCAAGGCATGAGATGAAAGGAAAATGGAGGCCTAGTTTGTGCAATTAAAATGGCTTTATTCCACCTGGTAATGTGGAAGTGTGGTAAGATTTCCAACCAGGCCGGGAAGAAATCCACACATGGGTAATGGTGAATGGGGTATCATCCTAACTGATACTTGATTGATACTTGGTTACAACTAGTAATGAACCCACTACAATGAGAGCAGGTAGCAACAGTGCTAGGGGCACAGGGACATGAAGGGAAAGTGTGATGCTAACCTAGAGTAGTGGTGCCAAAGGTATTGGCAGATCCTGTGTTGGAGGACTCCCCAGATGAAATTTCACTGCCCCTGTATAAGGAGACTGCAGGTGCTATGGCACCTGAGGAACCAATTCTCCCTCCAAGTCATATCTAGAGCCACACCCAGTCTGATCAGGCACTCCTCATGCAAAGAAAAGAAATGTCTCAGGAGGTTCTCCCCCCTTAGCATCTCAACTAAGGCCTAAACCAGGAGTCCAGATGCCCCACAGAGAGACTAGACACACTGGAGTGGATGAGGATGGGTACATGGTAAAACAGAGAAGGCTATATCAGCTGTTCACAACCACAGACTCAACTGAATTGGAGACATCATACTCCTTCCTACATGGAGAAGCCCTAGGCTTTGGCCAATTTGATGCAAACCATTTTTCCAACCCATAACCCCACATGGGCAGATTGCCACCAGCTGCTAACGATTCTCTTAAATGTGGATGAGAGACACCATGTGATTCAGACTGCCTCTAAGTGGTTAGAAGAAAATTCCCCAGAAGAGTTCTAAACCTTCAGGAGTATGTTCAGGTTTAGGTCCACCTCCTTGGAGAGGACCCCAAATGGGACCCAAATGTGGCAGAGGGTATGATATGCCTGACCCAAAACCAGGAGGCATTGTTTCAGTGGCTGAGGAGAGGGGCACAGAAAACTACTAATTTAACCTGAGTAAATGAAGTCCTCCAAGAAAAGAAAGGGATCCCAGGCCAATTCTATGAGAAGTTATGTGAAACCTTTTGAATGTATACCCCTTTCAACCCTAAGAGCCCTGAGAACCAGAGGATGGTCGTTATGGCCCTAGTTAGTCAAAATGCTGAGGATATATCATGAAAACTGCAGAAATAGGAGAGGTTTGCAGACATGAACACCTCACAGCTTCTTGAAAGAGCCCAGAAGGTGTTTGTAAACTGGGAAGCAGTGAGCTGTAGAGAGGAAGATAAGCACATGAAACTGAGGGTTGATCTCATAGCTGCAGCTCTAAGCACACAAAGGGGGAACCCCCTCCATTTTGAAGAGGACAGGGTCAAGGCAAGTGAGGAAGTAGAGGACCTTGGGTAAAAGGGCCCCCTTTGTGGAGGGATCAGTGTGCCATATGCCAAGAGAAAGGGCATTGGAAGAACAAGTGTCCCCAGAGACAAGGAAATGTTGAAAATGCTGGAAGAGAGGCTGCAGACCTGGAAAGGCAGGGAGCCCTCTACAACTTAGTGGGAGAGGCCCTGCTTGACTGAAGGAGACTGGACTCAGGTGCCCCTGGAGAGTCCATGGTCCCAGTAAGGATTGGGGGCAGGGACATTGACTTTCTGATTGATACTGGGGCCAAAAACTTGGTGGCGACCCAGCCAGTAGCCTCTTTCATTTTTTTTTTTTTTTTGAGACAGTCTCACTAGGTTGCTCTTGTTAGAGTGCTGTGCTCACAGCAACTTCAAACTCCTGGGCTCAAACAATTATCTTTCCTCAGCCTCCCTAGTAGCTGGGACTATAGGTGCCTGCCACAATGCCTGGCTATTTTTAGAGATGGAGTCTCACTCTTGTTCATGGTGGTCTCGAACTCCTGAGCTCAGGCAGTCCACCTACTTTGGCTTTGCAGAGTGCAGGAATTACAGGTATGAGACACTGCACCTATCCATTTTTTTTTAGACAGAGTCTCACTTTGTTGCCTTTGGTAGTGTGCTGTGGCATTATGGCTCACAGTAACCTCAAACTTTTGGGCTCAAGCAATTATTTTGTCTCAGACTCCCGAGTGGCTGGGACTACAGGCGCTTGCCTGAATGCCCAGCTATTTTTAGAGACAGGGTCTCCCTCTTGCTTAGGCTGGTCTTGAACCCATGAGCTCAGGCAATCCACCTGCCTTGGCCTCCCAGATTGCTGGGATTACAGGTGTGAACTACCCACCTAGTGAGTAGCCCCTCTTTCAGGCCACAGAATTCATATCATAGGAGCAACTGCGGCCACTACTGAACAAGCATCCTGCCTCCCTCAAAAATGCTCCATAGGAGGCCATGAGGTGACTCATCAATTTCTCTACAAGCCCTACTACCTTTGCCTTGGGTAGATACCTCCTAAGAAAACTGAAGCCACAATCTCTTTCTCTTACCAAGGAATTATGTGGCTAAAACTGCCCAAATCAGGTCTCGTGCAAGCTCTAACAATGATAAGAGGAGTGGAGGCTGTTTGCAACGGAGCAGGGGTGGGGATGGGGGTGGGGGCACTCAAGCCCAGGCTAGCCAAATGGTGACCAAAGGTCTGGGTGGAAGATACCTCTGGTCGTGGCGGGGGGGACTCTCAGTGTATCAGCCACCAGTAATATTAGAAGTAAAGCTGGGGGCAAGGCAGTGAGACAAAAACAGTACCAAGTGCCAGGGAGGCCCTGGAAAGGATCCAGGTACACCTTCAGAGATTTGAGTAGTTTGGCATAATCACATGTTGCCAGTCTCCTTGGAATATTCCCTTGCTCCCCGTGCAGAAGCCTGGCTATAGACCAGTGCAGGATCTGAGGCTTATTAAACAGGCAGCTGTAATATTGTATCCTACAGTGCCTAATCTGTATACTCTGCCAAGTCTGCTGCCAGCAGAAGTCAAGTGGTTCACTTGCCTAAACTTAAAAAATGCCTTTTGAAATGTAAGGCTGTCCCCAGAAATCCAGAGGCTGTTTGCTTTCCAGTGGGAAAAACCAGACATAGGAATTGCAACCCAGCACACAAGGGCTAGGTTGCCATAGGGATACAAAAACTCACCCACAATTTGTGGAGAAGTACTGGCTCATGATCTCCAGAAATTCCCAGCTGAGGAATTAGGATGTGTGCTATTTCAGTATGTTGAGGACCTCCTCTTAGGATACCCTACCTTGGAGGGTTGCTCCTGAGGCACCAATTGTCTTTTGCAACATCTAGAGATATGCGGCTATCAAGTGTCTAAGCAGAAGGCTCAGTTTCCCAGCAGCAAATATGATATCTAGGATTCACTATCCAGCTGGGGGAGCAGAACCCCCAGAGATAGAATGCAGGCAAGTCATTAATCACCTCCCCACCCCCACAAGCCGAAAGCAAGTTCGAGATTCTTAGGTGCAGTAGGCTTCTGCCACCTTTGTATTCCCACTTTGCCATCCTGGCCAAACGCTTCCATGAGGCAACTAAAGGAGAAGAGGGAGAGGCCTTAGAATGGGGAGGGGAACAAGAATGCGCCTTCTCCCAGTTAAAGATGAAGCTGATGGCTGTGCCTGTGTTGGGGCTGCCTCACTTAGTCAAGCCCTTCACTTTGTATGTCTCAGAAAGAGAAAAGATGGCTGTGGGTGTATTAACCCAGATTATTGGGTCCTGGCCGAGACCTGTAGCTTATCTCTCTAAACCAGGGTTCCTCAAACTTTTTAAACATGGGGCCAGTTCACTGTCCCTCAGACCGGTGGAGGGCCAGATTATAGTTTAAAAAAAAAAACTATGAATAAATTCCTATCCACACTGCACATATCTTATTCAAGTAAAGTTAAATCAACAAATTTACCAGTATTTCATTTTTTTAAATTTATTTTTATTAAACCATAGCTGTGTACATTAGTATGATCGTGGGGCACCATACACTTGGTCCATAGATTGTTTGACACATTTTCATCACATTAGTTAACATAGCTTTTGTAGCATTTTCTTAGTTATTTTGCTAAGACCTTTACATTCCACATTTACTAGGATTCACATATAGCCTTGTAAGATGCACCACAGGTGTAATCCCATTAATCCCCCTCCTTCCCCATCCCTCCCCCCTCCCTCCCCTCCCTTTCCCCTTTCTCCCTATTCTTAGGTTATAACTGGGTTATAGCTTTCATGTGAAGGTCCTACATTAGTTTCATAATAAGGGTGAGTACATTGGGTACTTTTTCTTCCATTCTTGAGACACTTTACTAAGAAGAATATGTTCCAGCTCCATCCATGTAAACATGAAAGAGGTAAAGTTTCCATCTTTCTTTAAGGCTGCATAATATTCCATGGTGTACATATACCACAATTTATTGATCCATTCGTGGATCGATGGGCACTTGGGCTTTTTCCATGACTTAGCAATTATGAATAGGGCTGCAATAAATATTCTGATACAAATATCTTTGTTATGGTGTGATTTTTGGTCTTCTGGGTATATGCCCAGTAGGGGGATTACAGGATTGAATGGCAGATCTATTTACCAGTATTTCAATGGGAACTATGAGCCTGCTTTTGGCTAATGAGATGGTCAATGTCCTGTTCCATTTTTGTCACTGCTAGTGTAACAAGTGATGCAAGTGTGCATCAGTTAGTCTAGATCTGGTTGGAGATTTCAGATGTTTCATTCTGGAAAAAGTCTGTTCACAGACATAAATGCTGCCAAAGATGGTTGCCATTTTGAGTGCATGGTTCCTGAGATTAGGATATGTCTCAGAGGGGAGAGATGCATAGAAATTAGGAAGGCTGCTTACTTGAATGCGTCTTTCAGAGAATCACAATTCTGCAGTTCAGCCAGTTCTATTTGGTAAATCATATCCACATTTTCAATAGAAAATGGGTTACGGAAAAGCTGTATGTCCTGTTCATGGAGATAAAGCTCTTTAAATCTAAATTGGAACTCCTTTTGCAACTTTTCCAGTGAATCCACACATGTTTTATTTGGGAATATGCCGCGGACCGCCAGTCGAATGAGTCTCAGTCCGAGGGCTTTCAGGGCGAACGGCTCAGGTTGATTAGAAGGTCGACGCAGGATGGAAAATGACAAACTGCCACACACCAGAAGTGATGAAGAAAGCAGCTGTACTTTACTGATTTTTAGGCATGGTATTTATACATTTTTGACAATGTTTTACAAACCACAAAAGATATTTTTATGACTTGCTGATGCTTACAAAGTTCTTATCGAGTTTTGTAGATGTGAGTAGTCAACCGTCTTTTCTTACACAATGTTTCTGCCCGCAAGGGGGAACAAAGGACTGCTGCTTATCAGCAGTTACTCTTTTACTTCTCTTTATCTATGTTTAAACCTTCTTTCTTTGTAAAACTGCTTTGTTCACATTTTGTATTTTTATATTTTTATATTTGATTATGATTTTTATGTTGTTAGTGAATTGATAGTGAATTATGTATATGTTTTAAGTGTATAGTGAGAAAATTATAGAGAAAGCAATTTTATAGAAAACTTATTTCAAAGAGACAGTTTTAAAGGGACATAAGGTAGAGATAAGAGACCGGAGGGAGTGGGTATCTGGTAGGAACATCTTAACTTGTCATTCCTGCATTCTCTTGATACATTGTTTCAATTAACTGACTTTTATGGTGGGAACGTGTTCCCTTGGAGACATTTAGTCTCCATTGTATAGATGAAGTCATGGATTAGTAAGTCATTATGTTTATTCTTAGTTTCTGAGGACATTCAAGCAACAATTAACCATTCAACTCAACAAACAAGTTTCAAACAGGTTTCAGGGTAAAGGTTATTCAGGCCTTTATGCCGCACCTCATGAATTCTTACGTTCACTAAAAGGCATGCTAGGCAACTTATGCGCTGCTGTCGCAGGCCAGGGGGACTGGGGGCAACGCTCCGGGGAGCACTCACCGCCTTACCACAGTTTTTACAACGCGGACAGAGCCATCCCGCCACGGCTTGATGCCGGGGGTGCGGCAGGAATACAACCAATGGATTTTCCACTAACAGATTTTGAGTTGTGGGGAGATGGCAGAATTTTCCTCCTTCACTTGTTTGATGAGGAGGCCTAATTTTACTTGAAATGCTTTCACATGTGATTGCATATTACAGATGAGCTTCCCCTTTTCTTGACGTTGCACATTGAAACTGTTGAGTAGCTCTGTTACATCTGTCAGAAAGGCAAAGTACCATTTCCATTCTGCATCATTGAGCTCTGGTACTTCTTTGTTTTTTGAAAATAGAAAAGCTGTAATCTGTGAAAGTAAGTCATAGAAATGCTTCAAAACTCTCCCTCGATTCAGCCAACAGACTTCTGTGTGGTACAGAACATCTTCATAGGCAACATTTAGCTCAGACAGAAATTCCTGAAATTGTCTGTGGTTTAGTGTATTACCTCTAATGAAGTTAACACAAGATACCACACTTTTTATACCAGAGTCCCACTTCAGTGATTTACTACACAGCGCTTGTTGGTGGATGAGGCAGTGTATGGATATTGGATGAGAATGGTTATGTCTGTCCATCACTTGGTTAATGCGAGCAATTACTCCTTTCTTAGACCTCACCATGCTAGGAGCACCATCAGTTACCACACTGGCTAGTTTTGCCCAGTCCAGCTCCAAACTATTCACAGTTTGGCAAACCTTTTCATAGATATCCTCTCCTATAGTTGTTCCTTTGATGCTTTGCAGTGCAGCAAGCTCTTCTGTGACTTTGAAATAGTCATTCGTCCCACGAATAAAAATTAGAAGCTGTGCAGAATCACAAACATTATTACTTTCATTGAGTGCCAAGGAAAAATAGGAAAGTTTTTTGCAGAGTTTTGCAAATGCTGATGCAAATTGTCTCCCGTTTCTTCAATTTTTCGTGTAATTGAGGGTCCTGAAATACGCACTGTACTAAATAAATCAGCCTTCTCTGGACACATCTCTTTGGCAACAGAAAGAAGGCATTCTTTAACACATTCTCCCTCCACAAATTGTTTGCCAGTGCACGCTATTAGCTTGGCAACTTGAAAACTTGTTCGCAGTGATGAAGTATTTAGCTGTTTCTGCTTCACAAAAGTATTTTGCTGAGTTGTCAATGTATATTTCAGTTTTAATATTTTATCTTTTCTCACTTCTCCAACCAAACAATCATATTTATCTTTATGTTGAGTTTGATAGTGTCGACGCAAATTGTATTCTTTGAATACAGACACTATATTCTGGCATATCAAACACACAGCTCTTTCCTTGTACTTCATGAAAAAGTAATCATAAGTCCACTGTTCTTTGAATATCCTACACTCCAAGTCAATTTTTCTCTTTCTTAATATCATTGTTTCCTAGGGATTCTAAATTGTTATTAGTAAAATACCAATATATGTGTATACAGTGCTCCAAAAACAATATACCAGCAATAACTTTGCCCACACAGAGACAAATAGACCACACTGCCCATCAATGCAGTCTGATCAGTGCCCATCAATGCAGTCTGATCAGTGTCCATCAATGCTGCCTTGCCGGCCCACATCATTTCAGCCTCGCCAGTGCCCATATGGTGGAACTCCACTTTTAACCCAGGCTCACACTGGTGTGGTGCAGGAACAGGCACGATTACAGATCCTGTTCCTCCACCACTTTTCCAGTTCACACTACCCTGTGCAAACCTCACTGCAATCTGTGAACTTGCACAGGAATCTGATCTCATGGGTTTGACTCCTGCGATCAGATTCCACTGCAGGAAAAAAGAAGGAAATAAAAACCTTTTTTCTTGCAAATCTAATGCAAGTTGAGCCCTACAAGCATATGGCTGAACTCGCACTGCTCAGAGATCACAAAAGTGTGAACTGGGGCTTACACAGCACACAACATACAACATCATACACAACTGAATAGCAATCAGAATATAAATGCACTTATTATCAATTAAATTGGGTTTCCTACTCCTTGGCTGTCTGGAGATCCAGATTAAGTTCCCATGGGACCCTAGGCAGATTTCCAGTTTGGGGCCCCCATGCGATAACACTGAGCACTGACCATTTACATTAACACTGACCACTGACCATTTGTGATAACACTGACTGCTGACAATTTGAATTAACACTGAGTACTTACAATTATCTTTACCACTGATCACTGACTATTTGCATTACCTCTAAGTTCTGACCATTTGCGTTACCTTTGAGCAGTGACAATTTGCCTTAGCACTGAGCATTGACTATTTGCATTATCACTATGATGCAACCCCCCTAGAAACCACCCCAACCAACTAACCAACTTAAAAAAAAGCTCTCCTAACTTCAAAAAAGGCTCTTCTAACTTCAAGAAAAGGTGCCTCCTATCTGCAAAAAAAACCCTCCTAACTTCAGAAAAAAAGTCCCCCCTTAACCACACACACACAAAAAATAGACCTCCTAACTTCAAAAAAAAAAAATAAAAAAAAAAACAAATCCTAACTTGTTCTTACCTCAGTCCTTAGGCAGCAGCAGGCTCTGCACAGGCAACCAGAGGTGACTCCTCTGATTACACCAGAGACTGAGAGGAAGAGTCAGAGAGTAGGAGGGGAGTCAGAGAGTGTGGGGCACATTCCACACATGCACACTGTGGGCTGGGACAAGTGGGCTGCTAAGCGGGATGGCAAAAACACATGGTGGGGAGAGACAGAGAGAAGGAGGGGTGGGGAGAGACAGAGAGAAGGAGAGGAGTTGGAGAGTTGGGGCACATTCCGCACATGTGTACTGCAGTCTGGGACTAGTCGGCTGCTAAGCAGGACAGGCAGGGCAGCAAAAACACCTGGCAGGCTGGATAAATGTCCTCGGTGGGCTGAATGTGGCCCATTGGCCATAGTTTGAGGACCCCTGCTCTAAACATTTGGATGGAGTGGCAAAAGGTTGGTCACTATTCTTACGTGCTTTAGCTGCTACTGCTCTTTTTGTGCAAGAAGCTGATATGCTGATTGTAGGGCGGGATCTCAGAGTGAAAGGATCCCACTCTGTGGTCACCTTCATAAACATGAAGGGGCATCTCTGGCTCACTAATGCAAGATTAACTAAGTACCAAAGCTTAATGTGTGCAATCCACTCATAACAATAGAAGAATGTAACACCCTGAACCCAGCCATGTTCCTTCCAATCAGTGGAAGAGAGACTGAGCATGACTGTACAGAAC
This sequence comes from Nycticebus coucang, assembly GCF_027406575.1. Taxonomy (NCBI): domain Eukaryota; kingdom Metazoa; phylum Chordata; class Mammalia; order Primates; family Lorisidae; genus Nycticebus; species Nycticebus coucang. Next base: position 63,629,464 of record NC_069782.1, on the reverse strand, counting down.
TTATACATAATGTGTATTCTATTAGGCCTGACTTGCATGACCAACATTATACAGAAGCAGACTGGGGCTTGTATGTAGAGGAAAGCAGTTACATGACTGCTAAAGGTTATACAGTGGTCACCTTAACAGAGACTGTAGAGGCTAAATACCTACCCCAAGGTACATTGGCTCAGAAGACCGAGTTAATTATCTTGACCTGAGCCTGAAAACTAAGTCAAGGGAAAACTGTGAATATCTACACAGATTCCAAGTATGATTTTCTGACTCTTCAAGTGTATGGGGCATTGTACAAGGAAAAAGGACTATTAAATTCTTGGGGAAAGGATATTAAGTATCAGCAAGAGATATTTCAGTCACTAGGGACAGTATGGAAGCCCTGGAAGGTGGCAGTGATGCACTGTCATGGACACCAACGAGCTGCTTCAACTAAAGGGAATGCTGGGGCTGATGCTGTGGCAAAAAGGGCTGCATTGAAGCTGTACCAAGTGTTGCAAGTGGCTCCCCTCATCTTGTGGGTTCTGAAGTTCACACCTATCTACTCCCAGGAAGAGAAAGAATGGGTGGCAGCAGAAGGGAGCTAGGAAATAGAGGGAGGATGGATGAAGATGCAAGATGGACCAATAGTAGTCCCATAGCTTCTAGGAGCCACAGTAGTGATAGCTATGCATGAGACCGCTCATGCTCCTAGGACAGGAGTCTTTGGTGAAGTTGCTGTGCCTATACTTATACATCTCCCACCTGGAAGCCCTGGCCCAAACTGTTAGTCAATGGTGTGTCACCTGCAACCAGTTCAACGCTTGTCAAGGACCAATGGTATCCCCAGGAATTCAGTCCAATAGGGCAACACCCTTTGAGGACCTTCAGGTAGACTTTACTGAAATGTCCAGGTGTAAAGGGAACAAGTACTTGCTGGTGATGGTCTGCATCTATTCCTGATGGGTAGAAGCATACCCTACTCATACCGAGAAAGCACAAGAAGTCACCTCGGTCCTCCTGAGAGACATCATACCATGCTTTGGACTCCCGCTATGGATTGGATCAGACAGTGGACCAGCATTCATCTCTGAATTAGTCCAGAGGAAAACCAAGGTCCTTGGCATCACCTGGAAATTCCATGCTGCCTACTGCCCACAGAGCTCAGGGAAGGTGGAACACATGAATAAGACTATAAAAACAAGTTTAGGGGAACTGTGCCAGGAGTCAAAATTGCAGTGGGTTAGTGCCCTGTCCTTGGTATTATTCACAATTAGGTGTACTCCCACTAAGAGGATGGAATTCTAGCATTATGAGGTCTTATATCATAGGCCACCTCCTTACTATGAAGTTTGCCAGGATACTCCAGGGAACTGGGAGAGGTAGAGTTGAGAAAGCAACTGCAAGCCCTAGGAAAGGTGGCAGAAGCAGTGTCAGGATGGGTAAATGAGAGATGTCCTGTTAGTTTGTTCTCCCATCCACCCTCTGCCCCCAGGAACATGTCTCCCTTGAGGGAAAGGTGGAAAGGCCCTTACAATGTCATCTTGATCACACCTACTGCAGCGAGAGTAGCAGAAATTCCTGTCTGGATCCATTACAGCAGAGTGAAACCTGCCACTGAGCCTGAGGAAAGGCACACAGACCTAAGAGGAACCATACCAGGCCAGAGGTGACAGCTGCAGCTGACCCTGCATTACCACGGCCTGGACCCCCCCACCTCAAAAATTTATGGACCTTGGAAGCCCACCCCGGACTCTTACAACCCCCACAAGTTATTGTTGAGAACAGCAAGGCCTGCTCCAGTCACACCCTGGGAGCTGACTGGTCCATGCACAGCTGAAGCCTGTGGATCCATGTTGTGGGGATGTTCTTTATTAGACTCATGAGAGCTAAGTGGACTTTAGTTTGTTCTGGTGTTCAGGATGCCAATAGAGAAAATCATAACCGATGTATCCACAAGGTAACCAAAATAGGCCAGAAGGTGACTACTGTTCTGTTATTCTATAGTTTCTATGAATGTGAAGGGACTCAGTGGGGAACCTGCTTACATACTACTGTGGGGAGGAGGCTGTGAGATGGCAGGGCCCCCACAGCCTGGGGAACATTGAGGGAATGAACCCCCAACTGCTTCTCCTCCATTCCCAAAACAGCCATATGCCTTTCTACATGCTCCCTCTGCCAAAAGTCACATAGCCCTTTCTTTGTCTAGTTAACTATGCCGAGATCCTTGAGATCTCTCTCTTCTTTGTCCTTGTCATATGCTAACAAAGTTGAATAGAAACTCCTAAGTCACATAGTTCTTCCTTTGTTTTGTTAACTACTCAAAGATCTTCATGACTTCTCCCTTCTTACTTCTTGTCATATGTTAACAAAGTTGAGTAGAAACAATTAACAAGATGATTTTTCTTTATTAAAGTCATTTACATTTTCTAATTATACTGTAAGTCCAAAATTACGTCTTTTGTTTATGCTATTTCCCCATATTGTCTATGCTACTTTCCCCTGGACAACCCTGTACAGATACTATAAAATAAAGCTGATTTTGTGTTTTGCTGCTGGCTGCAGCCATCAGCTCAGTCAGTCCTCCCAATCCCAACCTTTGCCTCTGTGTCTTCTCTCGTGCTTTATTTTCCTCCTTCCCCACCCATTCCACCCTGGTTCGCTCCCCTTTGCTGTGCTCGTTCATGATATAATACTACTCAATATAAGGTGTAATGACCCTGGGAAAGGGCAACCCCATGTTTGTTACAATCCCTTGGAGCCACCCAATTACTATGAATTTACTATTAAAACAGCCAATAGGTTGGGCAGCTGAGAGGGGACTCTTAATAACTAGAACTTTAGGCTATGGGAATCTGACCCATATGTCCCTAAAGTTTGACACATGTTGGGCTCTAAAACTTGCATATAGCAAACACAGAATGATTTGTGGATCGCTTGCCTGGGAAAGATCTTATGGAAAGGACCAGAAGTATCTATGCACTATAAATTTCCCATGTACTGAATGTGCATACTGGTCATGTGTAATAGAAGGTACCTGGGTTACGGAAGAAGATAACCAAAAAGAGTTCATACTAGAAAAAGGGAAAGCATCGGCTAATTGCACTACTGAAACTTGCACCACCCTGATTCTAACTATAAGAAATCCTTCCAACTCTAAGTGGGCAAAGGGAAAAGTCATGTCTTTGGAAATAGATGGCACAGGCTTGGACCCAAAATGTCAGTTAAGGGTCAGTGGACAGGTTGTCACCCGCCAGGCCAGACAGGTAGCTGTTTACTATACCTTCTATGATGAGTTGGGGCAGCCTGTGCCACAACTTCCAAAGAGTACAAAGAATTTATTCTTCTGCTGGCTGAAAATGTGGCACAGTCCTTAAATGTAATTTCTTGCTTTATATGTGGAGGAACTATGACAGGAGATTGGTGGCCCTGGGAAGCTAAAGAACTTATTCCCACTGAGCCTAACTTAGACATTACTCAATATCAGAGAGCCTTGAAAGACAATGTGTGGATCTTGAAGGCTCCAATTATTGGACAATATTGCCTAGCAAGAAGTGAAGGGAAAAATCTCACTGTGCCAGTAGGGCAACTACATTGCTTAGGTCAGAGGCTGTACAATGCTACTACTGGAATAATTATCTGGTGGGGGGTTGAATCAGACAGAAAAGAGTCCCTTAGACCAGTTCCCTGGACTCAGAGATACCAGGAATCTCACAAGACTGGAGTGCCCCTCTGCAAATGTTTGTTTTTGTGGGAATAAAACAAACCAATGCCCAGTTACCTAACCAATGGGGACTGGCAATTGTATCATAGTGTTAGGCCTAGGGTAAGGTGGAAAAATACCAGTTAACTCCTGGCAAATTTCTGGGCTGCAAGCCCTCAACAAAATGGAGTACTTCCAAGATAGTACTCCCAAACTGGTTCACTCCCAAGATAGATGGGAAAGTACTCATTGACTTCTTGCTTGATTAACTCCCTTGAGAAATGAACTGGGAAGAAACTGACCCTGAGAAACTGTCCTTAGACTGACCTTTAAGAAATACCAGGTGGGGAAAGTACTGAAACAAAGATGTATGATTAACTAACCGCAAAATTCTGCTTCTGTACAATGCTTGCTAACCTACCCAAATGCACCTGGGAAGCCTGTGTGCCAATCAGGATGCAGACCGAGCCTTAAAAACCTGACCCCTTAAGCACTTGGGGCTGCTCTCAGAAGCCCCATGTTGGGACACTGAAGCAATCATTGGCCAGCTCTTCAATAAAAGGACTCCTCTTTAAATTTGACTTGTCTGGCAGTATGTTCTTTGAGAGACCCCTGGGCATAACAATAGGCTTTATAAAACCTTCTTTCTTTCTACTGGCCATCAAAGTAGGAGAATTATTTGGACTTCCAATAGCCACTCCTAAGGAAAAGGTGTGGCTGCCTCGAGACCTACAAACAGGGGAGTGGAAAGATGATGAGTGGCCCCAGAGATAATATTACAATATTACAGGCCAGTTACATGGGCAGAAGATGGGTCATGGGGTACCTGACCCCCATCTACATACTAAATTGAGTTATATGATTGCAGGTGGTCTTAGAAATAATCACTAATGAAACTAGCAAAGCTTTGACCCTCCTTGCCTACCAACAAACCCAAATAAGAAATGCTGTGTATCAGAACAGATTTGTTTTAGATTATTTACTTGCTGCAGAAGGAGGAGTATTTGGAAAGTTCAATCTAACCAACTGTTGTCTAAAAAGAGAAGATAAAGGTCAAGTAGTAGAAAATATAGCTAATGAAATCTCCAAACTGACTCATTTGCCAGTATAAGTGTGGCATGGATTTGATGCAAAATCCATCTTTGGAGGATGGTTCTCTGCTTTTGGAGGTTTTAAGACCTTTATAATGGGCATCTTACTACTGTTGGGGACTTGCCTCCTCCTCTAATGCTTATTGCTGATATTACTCCAAATGGTAAGAAACCTAGTAGATTCAGCTGTATCTCGAAGAATCTCGAGTGTGGAGTGTATTACATGAATCACCATCAAACTGTGACACAGGTCGATGAAGATGACAATGGTGATGAGACCTCATAACAAGCTATTTTGAATATTAAAATGGGGATGAGGCAGAGGAGTGAAGCAGACTAGACTCTGCCACCATAACTCTGTGCAGGCATTAGCCAGGCAGTCTGTGATAAGTACAAAGCTACTAATTACAACCCCCCACTGCAGCAGTTGTTCCTGTTATCTATACGCCCGTCAGAGGGTGCATGTTGAGCCTATGTAGTAACCTTGTAACTTCCATGACCTTCTATTGTCTTTAAGGTTGGGCAGCAATGCACCAAGGGCATGTGCTGGTCTGAACTTCCACTGATCACGAGATTTTCATGTGCATCCAAGCCCTAAAATTGTATATAAGGAAGGCCAGAAATTGAGTTGGGGCTCATTTTTTGAGGTGCTCCTCCAAGTCTCCTGGCTGATGAATAAAGCCACTTTCTCTTCCAACTGGTGTCTGAGGGTCTTTTTGTCTGCAGCTCCTGCTACACAGTCAGTACCAGGTTCCAAAGTTGCTTAATTCTTTTCTATACATTGTTATGTCAAGTTTGTATTCAGTTAGATTCATTTGTTTTTTGAGGTATTAGATTTGTTTTTGTCAGTATTGCATCTTAGGATTTTTTGAATTCCCCTTTTATTTAATTTTAGTGTTTGAAAATATATAACCTTTACATAGTTCAGATATCAAAATGATATACAAAAGTATATACGAAAGTCTCAGTCTTGTCTGTCTCCTTCCCATTGTTTCTCCCCATCTCTGTGAATAAAATTTTTGTTTTATTAGTTTCAGGTTTATTGTGACCATTTTTCTTTTTTCAGAGATAATTTTTGTACATTCTTTCTTTCTTTGGGATGCCATGTCATCTGCCTGCTCTTGTCTCCCTGCTTTCTCTCTCACTCTCCTCTTTCTCTCTCATTCTAAAATATAAAATAAAATCATACTTTTATATCCCCCCAAACAAATAAGATTTATATGAATTGACACACACTCAAACCACATATATATTCATTCTCATTTTCCCTTGCCTTTTTTTTTTTTTTTGAGACAAAGTTTCATTCTCTCACCCTGGGTAGTGTGCCATGGTGTCACAGCTCATAACAACCTTAAACTCTTGGGCTCAATTAATCCTCTTGCCTCAGCCTCCCAAATAGCTGGTGGTAACTGAGACTACAGGTGCCCAGAATGACACTCAGGTAGTTTTTATTCTTCTTTTTCTTTCTTTTTTTTTTAGAGACAGAGTTTCATTTTGTCATCCACGGTAGAGTGCTGTGGCATCACAGCTCACAGCAACCTACAGCTCTTGGGCTTAGGTGATTCTCTTGCCTCAGCCTCCCAAGTAGCTGAGACTACAGGCACCCGCTACAATGCCCAGCTATTTTTTTGTTGCAGTTTGGCTGGGGCCAGGATTGAACCCGCCACCGTTGGTATATGGGGCTGGCATCCTACTCACTGAGCTACAGGTGCTGCCCACTTTTTTTTAATTTTAATTTTTATTTATTTATTCTTTTGAGACAGAGTCTCAAGCTGTGGTTCTGGGTAGAGTGTTGTGACATCAACGCTCATAACAACCTCAAACTCTTGAGCTTAAATGATTCTCTTGCCTCAGCCTCCCAAGTAGCTGGGACTACAGGTGCCTGCCACAACACCTGGCTATTTTTTGTTGCAGTTGTCATTGTTGTTTTGTCTGGCCTGGGATGGGTTCAAATCCACCAGCCTTGGTGTCTGTGGTCAGCATCCTACCCACTGAGCTATAGGCACTGCCCCCGTTTTTCTATTTTTAGTAGAGACAGAGTCTTGCTCTTGCTCAGGCTGGTTTCAAACTGCTGGGCTCAGGCAATCCACCTGCATTGGGCTCCCAGAGTGCTAGGATTACAGGCTTGACCCATCATGCCTGGCCTCCCCTTTTATCAAATACAAGAATATACATGGTTCTTGGCTTAGTGGTACAGAGGCTCATGCCTGTAATTCCAGCACTTTGGGAAGCCAAGGAGGGAGGATTGCTTGGGATCAGGACTTCAAGACTGGCCTGGGCAGTATAGTGAGACCCTGTCTACACACACACACACACACACACACACACACACACACACACACACACACACACACACACACACACACACACACATATCAGGCATAGTGGCAAGTACGTGTAGTCCCCAGCTATTGGGGAGACTGAAGCAGGAACATTGCTTGAGCCCAGGAGTGCTGTACTTGAGTGACCTATGATTGTGGGTCCCCCCAGTGCATTCCAGCACAGAATGAGACTCTCTCTAAAAATAAATAAATAAGTAAATAAGTAAGTAAATAAATAAATGATTACAAACCAATTTATTTTAGGCAGGTGAACTTAGACTGGAGAAAAATCCAATGAATGCAGAGAATGTGTGCAGGAGACCAAGCACCAGGCTTATAGAAATGGCCATCCATTCTTGAGGAAGGCACTGGGAGTGAGACAATCTCCTAGCTGGCATGGAGATATTTTGCAGCCTGGAGACAAGCCCTCAAGCAGCTGTAGGCATTAATAAGATAAGATTGGTCACTCCTTAGCAAGCAGGTGTTGTACTTTGAACATTTGTGGTGCAGCAGGATGGGAGTTGAGCCTGTGGAGAAAGAGCACGTGATACTAGCACGTGGGCCCCTCACTTGTTGTACAATGTTTCAATAAAAGGCCACCACCGAAGTAACTTGGGGCTTCCCTGGAGATAGGGGAAGTCCACCTCTTGCAGGCATGTACCTTCAATCTGTGTCCTGGCCATTTTTATTTGCACGGTGACAGGGTGTCACAGCGGGCATCTACAAATGTACAAGTGCCTTTAGTCATTCTGCAAGACTTGTTTTACATATGAGAACACACACTGGAGGAAAACTCTGGAAATATAAGGGATGTGAGAAGGTCTTCAACCTTTCTTCCCATGTCAATTTACATTTATTTCCAATACCAGAGAGAATCCCCATAAATGCATGGAGTATGAAAATCTTTTAGTGTTCTCTGAAGATGTACAAAAATGATGAGAACTCACACTGTAAAGAGACCATATGAATATAAGCAATGTGGGAAGATTTTGGCTGTCTCTTGCTTTAGGCAACATATGAGAATTCATAATGGAGGGAAACCCTATAACTGTAAATAATATGAGAAGGCTTTCACTGATTCCTCATATCTTACTGTCCATATGAGAACTCACACTTGAGAGAAATCCTATGTGAATTTAAGGAATGTGGGGATGCTCTAAGTAAGTGCTTATCACTTAAGAGACAGATGAAGGACCAAGTGCAATGGCTCACACCTATAATCCTAGCACACTGAGAGACCAAGATGGGAAGATCACTTAAGTCCAGAAGTTGAAGACTGCTGTGAGCCATGATCTGTCACTGCACTCCAGCTTAGGCAACAAATCGAAACCCTGTCTGAAAAAAAAAAGTGAGAGAGAGAGAGAGTCATAAAGATACACACTGATGAGAAATATGAATGTTATAAATGTGGGGAAGCCTTTAGGCACAACTCTTGATGAAAGAATATATACTAGAAAAGAAAACAAATACACGTTACAATGATCAGATTGCCTTTCTTATTGTATAATAATTTTTTAAATGTCAAAGTATTAAGGAGCTACAAATGTTTTAGGTTACATGGATTGCTTTTGTAGTGCTTGAGTCCTGGCTGTAGGTGTGTCTATTACCCAAATAGCATTCATTGTACCAATTAGGTATTGTAAGGGCAGTTTTTGCCCTTCCTCTCTTCCTCCTTCCCTCCTGGCCGATTTCCACTGAGTTTTACTTCCTCCTCTGTGCATATGTGCACTCATTGGTTAGTTCCAATTTAATAGTAAGTACATGTGATGTTTGTTTTTCCATTCTTAAAATTTTGTTTTTTTTATTGTTTGGGGTTCATTGAGGGTACAAAGAATTAGATTACATTGATTGCATTTGTTAGGTAAAGTCCTTATAATTGTGTCCCACCCCCAAGAGGTGTGCCATACACTGTAACCCCTATTCCTTCTCCTCCCCTCTCTCTGCTCCCTCGTTCCCCTGCACCCACCTTGAAGTGATTTGAATTTTTCTCTTACGAGGGTATATATTAGATTGTCTACTGTTTTCGTGTTAGAATTGAGTACATTGGATTCTTGCTTGTCCATTCTTGTGATACTTTACTAAGAAGAGTGTGTTCCACCTCCATGCAGGTTAATACAAAGGATTTAATGGCTGAATCATATTCTGTGATATACATAAAACACAGCTCGTTGATCCATTCATGGGTTGGTGGGCATTTAGGTTGTTCCTACATTTTGGCAGTTGTAAATTGAGCTGTGATGAACAGTCTGGTGAAAATGTCCTTATGATAAAAGAATTTTTTTCTTTTGGGTAGATGCCTAGTAATGTGATTGCAGGATCAAATAGGAGGTCTAATTTGAGTTTTTGAGGGTTCTCCATACTTCCTTCCAAAAAGGTTGTATTAGTTTGCAGTCCCACCAGCAATGTAAAAGTGTTCCCTTCTCTCCACATCCACATGAGCATTTGCAGCTTTGAGACTGTGATGTGTGCTATTCTCACTGGGGTTAGGTGATATCTCAGGGTAGTTTTTTTGTTTTTTGAGACAGTGTCTCAAGCTGTCGCTCTGTGTAGAGTGCTATGGCATCCTATGGCATCACAGCTCACAGCAACATCAAACTCTTGGGCTTAAGCAGTCCTCTTGCTTCAGCCTCCCAAGTAGCTGTGACTACAGGCGCCCACCACAATGCCCAGCTATTTTGTTGTTGTTGTTGTTGTAGTTTGTCACTGTTGTTTGGCAGGCCCAGGCTGGGTTCAAACCCGCCAGCTCCCGTGTATGTGGCTGGCCCCCTAGCCCTTGAGCCACAGGCACTGAGCCTCAGGGTAGTTTTGATTTGCATTTGTCTGATGATTAGGGACAATGAGCATTTTTTTTGTATGTTTGTTACCCATTCAGTCTGTCTTCTTTAGAGAAGGTTCTATTCACGTCTCTTGCCCAGTGATATATGGGATTTTTGGGTCTTTTTTTGTTGGTTAATTTGAGTTCTCTATAGATCCTAGTTTTCAAGCTTTTGTCTGATTCTTAATATGCAAATATCTTTTCCCATTCTGAAGGTTTTCTGTTTTGGTTGTTATTTCCTTAAATAGAAGCTTTTCTATTTAAGTCTCATTTGTTTATTTATTTATTTATTTATTGTTGCAATTGCCATGGAAGTCTTCTTCATAAAATCTTTCCTCAGGCCAATATCTTCAACTGTTTTCCCCACACTTTCTTCAAGGATTTTTATTGTTTTATGCCTTGGGTTTAAAGCTTTTATTCATCCTGAATCAAGTTTTGTAAGTGGTAAGAGGTGTGGAGGTCCAGTTTCAGTCTTTTACATGTGCTTATCAAGTTCTCCCAACATCATTTATTGAATAGAGGTTCTTTCCCCCAGTGTATGTTCTTGTTTTATTTATCAACTAACAGATGTCTGTAAGATGTTATTTTCATCTCATGGTTTTATATTCAGTTCCAAATTTCAATGTGTCTCTAGTTTTTTGAATACCATGCTCTTTTTATCACTGTGGCCTTGTAGTATAGTCTAATGTCTGGTAGGGAGATATCCCTGCCTTTTTTGTTATTACTAAGAATTGCCTTGCTTATATGGGCTTTTCCTGGTTCCATATAGAATGAAGAATTGTTTTTTTCCAAATCTTGAAAGTATGATGATGGTATTTTAATGGGGATTGCATTGAAACTGTAGACTGCTTTGAGAAGTATAAACAGTTTGACAATGTTGATTTTCCCCGGCCATGAGCATGGTATGTTCTTTCATTTGATAATATCTTCTACTATTTCTTTTCTTAGGGTTTGATAATTTACTTGTAGAGGTCCTTCACCTCTTTTGTTAGGTATATTCCTAGGTATTTAATTTTTCATATCATTTTTTTTGAGGCTACTGTGAAGGGAATTGTGTCCTTGATTATATTCTCATCTTGGCTGTTAGTGGCATATACAAAGGCTACTGATTTGTGGATATAATCCTGGGAAATTAATATATATATTGGGCAAAATATATATACACATATTATATATATATTTGTATATACACACATATATTTATAATATTTACATATGTATATATACATATGTATATATTATAATGTATATGTATAATATATACATATATTTTATAATATATACATACATATATCTCACTTCCAGGAGTCTTGTGGTTGAATCTTTGGAGTTTTCTAAGTATAAGATCATATCATGGGCAAAGAGCGGAGAGTTTGATCTCCTCTGCCCCCATATGGATGCCCTTTATTTCCTTCTCTTGCCTGATTGTATTGGCAAGAACTTCCAGCACTATTTTGAATAGTAGTGGTGATAGAGGACCACTTTGCCTCATTGCAGTTCTAAGTTTAAAAGCTTTCAAGCTTTCAGTTTTACTCCATTCAGTATGATATTAGCTGTGGCTTTGTCATACATGGCTTCAATCAGTTTAAGAAATGTGCTACCTGTGCCTATATTCTTTTTTTTTTTAATTGTTGGGGATTCATTGAAGGTACAAAGAACTGGTTTACATTTATTGCATTTGTTAGGTAAAGTCCCTCTTATAATTGTGGCCCACCCATAAAAGGTGTGTCACACACTGTCATTCTCCCCTCCCCCCTCCATCCTTCCTTCTCTCTGCTCTTCCCTTCTCACAACCCCAAAGTGTACTAGGTCATCAACTGTCCTCATATGAGAATTGAGTACATGGGATTCTTGCTTCTCCATTGTTGTGATGCTTTACAAAGAATAATGTGTTTTTTTTTTTTTTTGGCCGGGGCTAGGTTTGAACCTGCCACCTCCGGCCCCCCTGCATATGGGACCGGCACCCTACTCCTTGAGCCACAGGCGCCGTCCCAAGAATAATGTGTTCTACTTCCATCCAGGTTAATACAAAGGATGTAAAGTCTTCATCTTTTTTAATGGCTGAATAGTAGTCCATGTATACACAAATCACAGCTTGTTAATCTGTTCCTGGGTTGGTGGGCTTTTAGGCTATTTCCACATTTTGGCGATTGTAAATTGAGCTGTGATGAACAGTCTAGTGCAAGTGTCCTTATGGTAAAAGGATTTTTTTCCCTTCTGGGTAGATGCACAATAATGGGATTTCAGGATCAAATGGGAGTTCTAGTTTGAATACTTTGAGGGTTCTCCATACTTCCTTTCAAAAAGGTTGTATTACTTTGCAGTCCCACCAGCAGTGTAAAAGTGTTCCCTTCTCTCCACATCTATGCCAGCATCTGCAGTTTTGAGATTTTGTGATGTGGGCCATTCTCACTGGGGTTAGATGATATCTCAGATGGTTTTGATTTGCATTTCTCTAATAATTAGGGATAAGGAGCATTTTTTCATATGTTGGTTAGCCATTCATCTGTCTTCTTTAGAGAAGGTTCTATTCATCTCTCTTGCCCATTGATAGATTGGGATTGTTGGCTTTTTTCATGTAGATTAATTTGAGTTCCCTATAGATCCTAGTTATCAAGCTTTGGTCTGATTCAAAATATGCAAATATCCTTTCCCATTGTGTAGGTTGTCTATTTACCTTGTTGTCTCCTTAGCTGTTCAGAAGCTTTTCAGTTTAATTAAGTTCCATTTGTTTATTTTTGTGGTTGTTGCAATTGCCATGGAAGTCTTCTTCATAAAGTCTTTCCCCAGGCTGATATGTTCAAGTGTTTTTCCTATGCTTTCTTTGAGGGTTTTCATCATTTCATGCTTTCAATTTTGGTCTTTTATCCATCTGGAAACAATTTTTGTGAGTGGAGAAAGGTACAGGTCCAGTTTCAGTCTTTTACTTGTGGATATTCAGTTCTCCCAGAACCAGTTATTGAATAGGGATTCTTTCCCCCAGTATATGCTCATTTTGTTTATCAAAGATTAGTACATTGGTTACTTTTTTCCCCATTCTTGAAATACTTTGTTCCAACTCCATTGTTCCAATTCCATCCAGGTAAACATAAAAGATGTAAAGTCTCCATCTTTTTATGGCTGAATAACATTCCATGATATACATGTACCACAATTTGTTAATCCATTCATGGGTTGATGGGCATTTGGGTTGCTTCTAAAACTTGGCAATTATGAATTGGGCTGCAGTAAACATTCTGGTGCAGATGTCTTTGTGGTAAAATGATTTTTGTTCTTTGGGGTAGATACCTAGTACTATGGGATTGTGGGATCAAATGGAATGTCAATTTTTAGTTCTATGAGGATTCTCCATACTTCTTTCCATAAAGATTGTATTAGTTTGCACTCCCACCAGCAGTGTAGTTGTGTTCCCTTCTTTCACATCCATACCAGCTTCTGTAGGTTTGGGACTTTGTGATGTGGGCTATTCTTACTGGAAGATTAACAAATATAGTCTAGCAAAGGGGAGGGGAGAGGAGAAAGAGAGGGGAGCAAAAGGGAGAGGGCAATTGCTGGGAGGAGGGAGGGCATTAGGTAGTATCTTATCCAGTGTGCACAATGCGAGGGTATATTGCAAAATAACTAGGAGTAAATTTTATATGTCTTACCATAGAAAATAAGTGAGGAGATGGCTATGTTAATCATTTTGATTTAAACATTCCACATTGCATATCAAATCATCACACTGTACATCATAAATGTATACAATTATGATTTTAATTAAAAATTAAGAAAAAAGGAAAAAAAACAAAGATTAGGTGGCTGTAAGATGTTAGTTTCATTTCCTGATTTCTTCTTTTTCTTTTTTTTTTAGAGACAGAGTCTCACTTTGTTGCCCTCAGTAGAGTGCTATGACATCACAGCTCACAGCAATCTCCAGCTCTTGGGCTTAGGCCAGTGGTTCTCAACCTTCCTAATGCCATGACCCTTTAATATAATTCCTCGTGTTGTGGTGACCCCCAACTATAAAATTATTTTTGCTGCTACTTCATGTGTGCAAAAATATGTTTTTCAAAAATACGTTTTTTCTGATGGTCTTAGGCAACCTCTGTGAAAGAGTCGTTCAACCCCCAAAGGGATTACAAATGCTGGCTTAGGTGATTCTTTTGCCTCAGATTCCCAAGTACCTGGGACTACAAGCATCCGCCACAACACCTGGCTATTTTTTGTTGCAGTTTGGCCGAGGTCAGGTTCAAACCCACCACCCTCGGTTTCTGGGGCCAGCACCCTACTCACTGCGCCACAGGTGCCACCCCATTTCCTGGTTTTCTATTCGATTCCAAATATCTATGTCTCTATTTTTGTGTGAGTTCCATGCTGTTTTGACCACTATAGCCTTGTAGTGCAGCCTAACATCTGGTAAGGTGATGTTCCCAGCTTTGTTTTTATTACTAAGAATGGCCTTAGCTATACTGTTTTTTTTCTGGTTCCATACAAAATGAAGAATTATTTTTTCAAAGTCTTGAAAGTATGAGGTTGGTATTTTAATAGGGATGGCATTGAATCTGTAGATTGCTTTGGGAAGTATAGACATTTTAACAATGTTGATGCTTCCTAGCCATGAGCATAGTGTGTTCTTCCATTTGTTAATATCGTCTGCTACTTCTTTTCTTAGGGTTTCATAATTTTCTTTATAGAGGTCCTTCACCTGTTTTGTTAAGTATATTCCTAGGTATTTAATTTTCTTTGCAGCTATGATGAAGGGGCTTGTGTCCTTAATTAGCCTCTCATCTTGGCTGTTATTAGCATATACAAAGGCTACTGACTTGTAGACATTGATTTTATATCCTGAGACATTAACGTATTTTTTGACTATTTCCAGGAGTCTTGTGGAAATAAGATCATATAAGATCATATTGTCAGGAGATCTATTTCTTCCTGAGTTAGGCTGGGGAGAGGGTGTGATTCCTAATATTAATCCATTTCCTTCACATTGTCAAATTTCTGGGCATAGACTGTCTTGTATTCAGAGATAATCTCTTGTATCTCTGTTGCATCTGTTGTTATTTCCCCTTTATCATTTCTGATTGAGGTTATGAGAGATTTTACTTTTGTATTTCTAGTTAGTCTCGCCAAAGGTTTTTCTATTTTATTTATTTTTTAAAAAACCAACTCCTTGTTCCATTAATTTTCTTTCTTTCTTTCTTTTTTTTTTTTTTGAGACAGGATCTCACTATGTTGCCCTCAGTAGAGTGCCATGGTGTCACAGCTCACAGCAACTTCAAACTCTTGGGCTTAAGCAATTCTCCTGCTTCAGCCTCCCAAGTAGCTGGGACTACAGGCCCCTGCCACAATGCCTGGCTATTTTTTCTTGCAGTTGTCATTGTCGTTTAGCTGGCCTGGGCTGGGTTTGAAGCTGCCAGCCTTGGTGCATGTGGCTGGTGCCCTACCCACTGACTTATGGGTGCCACCCTAATTTTCTGAATGATTCTTTTGTTTTCAATGTCATTAATCTCTGATTTAATTTTGGATATTTCTTTTCTTTTGCTGTGTTTTGGCTTAGATTGTTCTTCTTTTTCCAATTCCATAAGATGGCTTGTGAGTTTGTTTATGAGGTCTCTTTTGGTTTTTTGGATGTAGGATTCTAAAGTGATAAATTTTCCTCTTAGGACTGCTTTTGCTGTATCCCACAGGTTTTGGTAGCTTGTGTCTTCATTGTTGTTATGCTCAAGGAAGTTAATGATTTCCTCTTTTATTTCTTCCTGCACCTAACTGTCATCAGCATAAGGTTGTTTAATTTTCATGACTTTGTGTGGGATTGATTGAACATTTTTTTTGGAGTTGAGTTCCACCTTTAATGCTTTGTGGTCTGAGAAGATACAAGGTAAAATTTCAATTATTTTGATTTTGTTGACATTTGTTTTGTATCCTAGGATGTGATCAATTTTGGAGAACATTCCATGGGCCAATGAGAAAAATGTATATTCTTTATATATTCTTTGGGGTGGAGTATTCTATATGCATCTATGAAGGACAGTTGTTCTGGAGTCTCATTTAAGTCACTTATATCTTTGTTTAATTTCTGTTTAAAGTATCTGTCCAGGTCTCGTGAGAGGAGTGTTAAAGTCCCCTGTTATTATGGTGTTATAGGATATCACATTGCTCAGACTAATTAAGTTCTGATTCCAGAATCTGGGAGCATTTAAGTTGGGTGCATAAATATTTAGAATTGAAATGTTTTCTTCTTGTATTTTTCCCTTGACCAATATGAAGTGTCCATCTGTGTCTTTTTTGACGTTAGTTGCTTTAAATCCACTTCTATCTGATAATAAGATTGCAACCCCTCCTTTGTTCTGAATTCCACTTGCCTGAAAAATTGTCTTCCAACCCTTATCTCTTAGTTTTAATTTGTCTTTTAAGGCTAGGTGTGTTTCCTGCAGACAGCAAATGGATGGCTTGTGTTTTTTAATCCAGTCAGCCAGTCTATGCCTCTTTTGTGGGGACTTCAAGCCATTAACATTTATTGAGATAACTGATAAGTGTGATAGAGTTCTAGTCATCTTATTTTGTGAAAGTCCATTGCTTAATTTTATCTTTTGTATCATTGTGGAAGCTAGGTTCTGTCCTTTAATTTCTGGGTGCTTATTTTGCTGGTGGTCCATTGTGATGGTTAGTGTGTAGAACAGGTTGAAGTATTTTCTTTTTTTTTTTTTTTTTTTTTTTTTTTAATTTGGCCAGGGCTGGGTTTGAACCCGCCACCTCCGGCATATGGGACCGGCGCCCTACCTGCTGAGCCACAGGCGCCGCCCTGGTTGAAGTATTTTCTGTAGAGCTAGTCTTGTTGTGGCAAATTTCCTCAATGTTTGCATATCAGTAAAAATTTGATTTCTCCATCAATTTTATTTTATTTATTTATTTATTTATTAAATCATAGCTGTGTACATCAATATGATCATGGGGCACCATACATTTGGTTCATAGAATATTTGACACATTTTCATCTCATTAGTTGACATAGCCCTCCTGGCATTTTCTTAGTTACTTTGCCAAGACATTTACATTCCACATTTGCCGAGGCTCACATGTACCTTGTAAGATGCACCACAGGTGTGATCCTTTCAATCCCCCTCCCTCTACCCACCTCCTCCTCCCTCCCCACACTTTCCCCCTTCCCCCTGTTCTTAGGTTGTAACTTGGTTATAGCTTTCATGTGAAGGTCCTAAGTAGTTTTATAGTAGGTGTGAATACATTGGATATTTTTTCTTCCATTCTTTAGACACTTTACTGAGAAGAATCTGTTCCAGCTCCATCCATGAGCGGCCTTCAGACATATGAAAAAATGCTCATCATCTTTAATCATCAGAGAAATGCAAATCAAAACTACTTTGAGATATCATCTAACTCCACTGAGACTAGCCTATATCACAAAATCTCAAGACCAGAGATGTTGGCGCGGATGTGGAGAAAAGGGAACACTTTTGCACTGCTGGTGGGAATGCAAACTAATACATTCCTTTTGGAAAGATATATGGAGAACACTTAGAGATCTAAAAATAGATCTGCCATTCAATCCTGTAATTCCTCTGCTGGGCATATACCCAGAAGACCAAAAACTACATCATAACAAAGATATTTGTACCAGAATCTTTATTGCAGCCCTATTCATAATTGCTAAGTCATGGAAAAAACCCAAGTGCCCATTGATCCACGAATGGATTAACAAATTGTGGTATATGTACACCATGGAATACTATGCAGCCTTGAAGAAAGATGGAGACTTTACCTCCATCAATTTTAAAGCTTAGCTTCGTGGGATATAGAATTCTGGGCTGGAAATTGTTTTGTTTAAGTAGATTAAAGGTAAATGACCATTGTCTTCTGGCTCAAAAAGTTTCATTAGAGAAGTCTGCAGTCACCCTGACGGATTTGCCCCTATAGGTCAATTGGCGCTTACTCCGGGCAGCTTGAAGAATCTTTTCTTTTGTCTTGACTTTGGACAGGTTCATCTCAATGTATCTTGGAGAAGCTCTATTTGAGTTGAGGCAACCTGGGGTCTGATATTCCTCTGAAAGGAGTGTGCCAGAATCTTTGTTGACATTTGGGAAATTTTCATTTATAATATTCTCTAGTATGGCTTCCATTCCTCTGGGGGCATTCTTCTTCCCCTTCTGGGATACTTATAACTCCTATGTTTGAATGCTTCATAAAGTCACATAATTCTGTCAGTGAATGTTCTGATTTCTCTCTCTCTCTCTCTTTTTTTCTGCTACTTTAATTATCTGAGTTATCTCAGGAGCTTTGTCCTCTACCTCTGAGATTCTTTCTTCTGCATGGTCTAATCTGTAATTGATACTTTCTACTGCATCTTTAAGTTCCCCAATTGACTGCTTCAATTCCTTTAGGTCTGCTATATCCTTTCTATATTCTTCATATTGTTCATTTCTTATTCGATTCTGTTTTTGGATTTATTTTTGGTTATTTTCCACTTTCTCAGCAATTCTCTTAATAAAATACATCACCTGTATTTTATTTTTATTTCATTTTGGTTTTTGAGACAAAGTCTCATGATGTTGCCCTTGGTAGAGTGCTGAAGCATCACAGCTTACAGCAACCTCAAACTCTTGGGCTTAAGTGATTCTTTTGCCTCAGCCTCCCAAGTAGCTGGGAGTACAGGCACCCACCAGGACACCCAGCCAATTTTTTGGTTGTAGTTGTCATTGTTGTTCCGAAGGCCTGGACTGGGTTCAAACCTGCCAACTGTAGTGTATGTGGATGGTGTCCTAGCCACTGAACTACAGGTGCTGAGCCATCACCTGTATTTTAAATTCACCTTCAGTTATTTCTAATATTTCTTTATAGGTGGAATTCTCTGCAGTAACTATATCATGGTCCCTTGAGGAAGTTGCTCTGCACTGGTTTTTCATGTTGCCAGGATTTTTCTGCTATTTCTTCCATATGAGTGTTTTCTTTTATCTATTTACTTGACCTAATTTTCCTTTCACTTCCTTTTGCTCTTTGAGTTATCATGCCTCTGACCTAAGGTTTTGATGAGTCCTTTTGGTACAGGACTAAAAGGATGTGAAGATTGAAGAATAGGAAGGGAAAAAAGATTTAAAAAAAGAAAAAAGAGAAAGGAGAGGAGGGAATATTGAAAAAAAAAAAAGAGAGGCACAGAAAGAGGGAGAGAGGAGGAATAAAGGTATAAAGTAGGGTATTTTGACCCACATCTTAAAAACCCCCAACCTCTGGGGGTGATGGGTTGGGTGGTTCCCTTGAGGTCAGCAGCTCTTTGTCAGCCTGAGAAGACACAGTACCTCACTTCCACCAAATAGAGAGGTAAAACAACAATACTATAAGTCAAACCAAACCAACGAAACAGAAAACCTTGTAGGATAAAATTGGGGAAAAAAACAAATAACAGGGGCAGAAACACTAGCAAAAATGAAGTTCTTATTATTAAAGAAGGCAACAATGGAAAATTATATTTACACTAGAAAAATGAAGACAGAAAAAGAAGAAAAATCTAGGAGGAAAAAGTTGAAATAAAAAAATCCAAAGTAAAGCAATATATCTATCTTGGTGAATATTGTCTGGGCAACAGATGATCTTCTGGGGTATGAGATGCTTATTATGATGCTGATACAGCTGTATAAGATGGAGACTATAGGCCTCTGCTGACTTCTTTGCCCTCAAAGCCCACAGGATTGAGATCCTAATCTCTCCTCAGCCTGCTTAAAAGACACTTTAAACTGTTAACTTTGCCTAAGCAGAGGCTTTCCACATGTCTCTAGGATCTCTCTTGAAATGGCTGCCCACTTATCAGGTGTGCCAAAACCGGCCTCAGTCTATGCCCCTGAGGGCCAAGGCTGTAAGGCAGCTCTCCTATCAACAAATCCTGAAAGCTCCACTCTTCTCCTCAGTCTCAGTCCCAGCCTTTGGCGCTGTTCACAGTCACTAGATCACTCACTCAACTTCTCCCAGCCCAGGCCTCACTCTGCAACCCTGAGGACATAGCTTACACGGCAGCTCTCTGACAGTGGCTGTTCATGGTTCACAGCCAAACAATGATAGCTCCATTCCAGCCCAGTGGCTCAATCCTGGACCCTGGATAATGCTTAAAGTCACCTGCAATCTCACCCAAGTTCTTCCAAGGTAAATTCAACTGAGTGCCCAAGTCCAAAAAACCAAAACAACCCACAGGGAAGGCCTTCCTTGTCTGCAATCTTGCTGCTGTTACAGGTATAGCTGTGGCAGCCGCCATGGCCTCAGACTGAATGAACAGAACCATTTGCCACTTCTCCACTGCTTTTGTCCTCCTCCTGGGGTCCAGAAGTCTCTCGCTATCTCCCTGGCAATAATCCACTCTTGTTACCACAAGCCAGACGTTCCTGGAGTCTTCTCTCCCCAATCTCATAGTGCCCGATTGCAAAGAAGCTATTACTTGACCACCATCTTGCTCTGATCCACCTTGTGTATATTCTTAAGTGCTCTAATTAGAAAAGGATGTTGAATGCTTTTTCTGCATCTATGGAGATGATCATAGGTTTTATTTTTTGTTGTTTTTTTTTGAGACAGAGTCTCAAGCTGTTGCCCCGGATAAAGTGCTGTGACATCATAGCTCACAGCAATCTCCAACTCTTGGGCTCAAGCAATTCTCTTGTCTCAGTTTTTCTATTTTTAGTACAGATGGGTTCTTGCTTTGGCTCAGGCTGGTCTCAGACCATTGAGCTCAAGCAATCCACCCACCTAAACCTTGCAGAGTGCTAGGATTACAGGCGTGAGCCACTGCACCTGGCCTATTGAGAGGATCATATGGTGTTTGTTTTTGCTTCTGTTGATATGGTGAATTACATTTATGGACTTGTGTATTTTCTTTTTTTTTTTTTTTTGAGACAGAGTCTCACTATGTCGTCCTCGGTAGAATTCTGTGGTGTCACAGCTCACAGCAACCTCAAACTCTTGGGCTTAAGCAATTCTCTTTCCTCAGCCTCCCAAGTAGTTGGGACTACAGGCACCTGCCACCATGCTGCTATTTTGTGGTTGTAGTTGTCATTGTTGTTTGTCAGGCCCAGGTTGGGTTTGAATCCTCCAGCTCTGGTGTATGTGACTGGTGCTCTAGCTGCTGAGCTATAGGCACTGAACCTGGACTTGTTTTTGTTAAACCAGCCTTGCATCCCTGGGATGAAACCTACTTGATTGCGATGAATGATTTTTTCTTTTTCTTTGCAGTTTTTTTTTTGTCTGGGGCCGGGTTTGAACCCGCGACCTCTGGTATATAGGGCTGGCCCCTTACTCCTTTGAGCCACAGGCGCCCCATTAATGATTTTTTAAATGTTTAGCTGTAGTCTATTGGCAAGGATTTTAATGAGAATTTTTGCCTCTATATTCATTAGTGAAATTGGTCTGAAGTTCTCCTTTTTAGCTGGGTCTTTTCCTGGTTTTGGTATCAGGGTGATATTTGCTTCATAGAACATGTTGGGGAAGATTCCTTTCTTCTCAATTTTTTGGAACAAAATTATTTTCAAAAACCCTTCCTTCCTTCCCTCCCTTTTCTTCGACAGAGTCTCACTCTGTTGCCTCAGGCTGGAGTGTCATAGTGTTAGTCTAGCTTACAGCAATCTTTTTTTTTTTTAATTTTTTTAATATTTATTTATTTTTATTAAACCATAGCTGTGATTCCTGGGTTCAAGCAATCCTCCTGCCTCAGCCTTCCAAGTAGCTGGGACTACAGGCACCTGCCACAATGCCAGCTTGGTTTTCTTGCTTTTTAGTAGAGAATTGCTCAGACTGGTCTCCAACCCCTGAACTCAAGCAATGTACTCACCATAGCCTCTCAGAATGCTAGGATAACAGGTGGCAGCCACCTCACTGAGACTTTTATTTTTTCTTTCTTAGCCAATTGGATTCCCCTCTCCTCCCTGCTACAAGCTTTACTTTGAAAAATTTTCAAATTTGCAGTAAAGTTGAAAGAATTCACTGAACTGTATACCCTTGACTTAGATCCATCAATATTAACCTTTTGTCACATTTCCCTCCCTCCCACATTATGACAGTTTTATCCCTAAATACTTTGGTATGTATCTCCTAGGAATACTACTTGACCACAATATTGCTATTCCATCTAGAAAAATTACAAATAGAAATAGTTTAGGAAGGGGGGTGGGGCCTTGGTGTGTGTCACACTTTATGGGGGCAAGACATGATTGCAAGAGGGACTTTACCTAACAATTGCAATCAGTGTAACCTGGCTTATTGTACCCTCAATGAATCCCCAACAATAAAAAAAAAAAAAGGAAAAAAAAAAGAAATAGTTTAGTAATACTATCCAATATTGGGCTGCCTATTTATTTAATCCCAGGTCCAATCAAATGCATTTATTACATCACTACCTTGTTGTTAATTTATCAGAGAATTTTTTAATTTTTTTGAAAAAGGGTCTTGCTCTGTTGCCTATTCTGGTGTATAGTGGCAAAATCATAGCTCACTCTAACCCAGAATTCCTGGCCTCAAATGATCTTCCTGCCTTAGCCTCCAGACTGCCTGGGACTACAGGTATGCACCACCACACCTGGATAACTTAAAAATTTTTTTTTTGTGGAGCCAGGACCTCATTATGTTGCCCAGCTGGTTGTGAACTCCTGGCTTCAGGAGATCTTGCCATCTTGGCCTCCCAAAGTGCTGGGATTACAGGTGACAGCCAAGGTAGCTGGACTTAATAGGCTTTCCCTCCCCCGCCTTTTTTTTTTTTTTGAGACAGAGTCTCACTCTGTCACCTGGGGTTGAGTGCTATGATGTCATCATATCTCAGAGCAATCTTAGTTTCCTGGGCTCAAGCAATCCTCTTGCCTCAGCCTCCCTAGTAGCTGGAATTATAGACACCCACCACAATGCCCAGCTAGTTTTTCTATTTTTAGTAGAGATGGGGTCTCCCTCTTACTCAGGCTCATCTCCAACTCTTGAGCTCAATCAATCTATACACCTTGGCCTTCCAGAGTGCTAGGATTACAGGCATGAGCCACCACACATGCACCCGGTGCCATAGGCTATTTTAATCTAGAATAATAACCCCTTTGTTTTTGTCCAGGACACTGATACTTTTGAAAATCCATATGAATTTCTTGCTGAAAGTCCCACATTATGGATATCTCATTGTTTTTTTCATGGTTGTTTTTTAGCTTGTTTTTGTTTCACCTGTAATTCCTATAAAATGAAAGTTAGGTCTCGAGTAGTGGTTCTCAATGGGGG
The DNA here is from genome assembly GCF_027406575.1 of Nycticebus coucang. NCBI lineage: Eukaryota > Metazoa > Chordata > Mammalia > Primates > Lorisidae > Nycticebus > Nycticebus coucang. Next base: position 63,606,337 of record NC_069782.1, on the reverse strand, counting down.
TGATTTTACCCTGGGATACATGTGGCAACATCTGGAGACATTTTTGGTTGTCACATCTGGGGGTGCTTTTGACATCTTATGGGGGGAAGTCAGGGATGCAGCTTCTCAATCTGAATTGAATCCTTATAAGTGAATTCTTCATTTTAATTATTGTATTTTTCAGCTCCAGAAGTTCTTTTGGTTTCTTTTTTGGTTTTCTATTTCTTTATTTATTTTTTATTTTTGGTTTTCTATTTCTTTATTAATACTACATTTTGTTCATAAAATGTTTTCTTGATCATCTCCATATCTTTCTTTCCTTTTTATGAGACATAGTCTCACTTTGTCACCCTCTGTACAGTGCTGTGATGTTATAGTCAGAGAGGATACCTGAGAAGGTTGAGGTCTATGAGAACAGGTCTTCTCAAGGAGACCACCAGGATACACCTGCAGGGTCCTCTCCATGGTGACTCAGCTCTTGGGAATTTGTAAACTTAACTTCCTGGAACTTGGAAATTTCCAAGTTCTGTGAAATCCTGTAGTTCTGTAGGGGCTGAAATAGCATCTCCTGCTTGATTCAAACTGGCTGATGAGAAGGGTACCTGTGGAGTGGAACTTTTGGACTGTCGATAAAAAGGGAAAGACCAAGCCAGTCAGACAGTGTGGCCATTGGAATTCTTCTATGTTATAACCTCCCAGCTGGTGAATAAAGCCCTTCCTCTTTTACACGTGTTGTTTGGGTGCTCTTTCTCTACATTGGGCCTTGTCTTCCTGCAACAATAGCTCACAGCAACCTCAAACTCTTGGGCTCAAGTGATTTTTTTGCCTCAGCCTCCCTAGTAGCTGAGACTACAGGTGCCTTCCACAACGCCCAGCTATTTTTGTTGTTGTTGTTGTTTCTTTGTTTAGCAGACCCAGTTGGGTTCGAACCCACCAACCCTGGTGTATGTTGCTGGTGCCCCACTGAGCCACGGATGCCCAAGCCTCCATGTCTTTCTTTAATTCTTTGAAAAGCTTTAAGACAGTTGTTTTAAAGTCTTTGATAGTCTACCACCAGGTCTCTTTTAGTGATAGTTTCTACTGATTTATCTTTTTCCCTTTGAATGAGCCATACTTTCCTGTTTCTTTGTTTGCATGAAATTTTTGTTAATTACACATTTGAATTCCATTATGTGGTAACTATGGAAATTAGATTCTTCCCCTTCAGTGTTTGTTAATGTTTTGTTTCTCTGTGTGGTTTTAGTCAATTTGTTGTTGTGGTGGTTGTTGTTGTAGTCTGTCTCTGTACCAAAAATCAGCCTCAGATATTCTCAGGTCTTTTCTGATATTTTTATAGCAATGTTCATAGCACTTGATTCACGATAGCTGTCAGTGTAAGTGCACCCCATTCAGGCTGTAACCCTCTGCTAGCTAAAGGGAAACCATTTTGCTTTCAGTATGCTTTTGGCATATTGTATCTTAAAAATTTAGTGTTAACCTGGTGCTTGCTTATACAGCTGCTGGGCATAAGATCTCCATACAGTATTCCTAGCAGCAAAAGAAAAAAAAAAACCCAAACAAACCTAAAACAAAAGAAAAGCAAAAAAATGACCTTGAAGAAAAACAGATCAAGAATCTGGAACAGGCCACCCACAGTCTGCTGACGGCAAGATCCACCATCAAATAAGCGGGGATAACTCTAAGTTAGTTTTCTGCCTGGAACCCTCTTTACCTCTTCCTGTTATAAGTTGCTCAGGAAGCAGAGAAAGTTGAGATGGTCTTTGACACAATAGCCTGCCATCTCCGCAGGCTGCAAGCGCTTGAGTAACCACTTTTCCTTCACCAACATTCACCTCTTGTGTCTGGTTCTCAGGTGGGTACTACCAGCCAAACTCAAGTTTTTACACATCTAATTATTTTAAACCTGGCACAAACAAGCACATTTTTAGTCATTTAGGCCCTGCTTGATTGCATAGCCTGTGAAACTGTACTAAACATCTACTAGCCAGAGACAAAATAAACTCTGAAGCTGTAAAAAAGCATCCCAAGCCATTGCTGTCCTTTGGAGCTTTCTGACGGAGAAACTCCTTGGTAGGCTGGTAGGCAACATTACTTACATGTAAGTCTCCTTTCCAGTGTTATTTTCTGCCTGGACTTTACTTGCTTCCCTCCCCCTCTTACTAGTGATCTCGCCCCCAGGCCATAGCCTAGAGAATTTCATGCCAAGAGGGCCTTCCCCCATGTGTAACCTCCTGGTAGCCCTGCCCAAATAAAGCTTGTGTGTGATACTACCCCCTTGCAGTCATAAGTTTTCCCTAAGTTACCTGAAAATCATTCAAATACATATCTTTATTTTTCACATTTTTTTCTTTTTATCTTTATTTCTCACTAACTCAAAGCTCAACTTTTCATTTAGATCCCTGATCCATTTTTGAGTTTATTCTTGTGAATGGTACGACTTGTACATGTAATTTTGTCTTTTACCAGATGGCCAACCAGTTGTCTATGCACCTTACATTACAAACTACATTTTTTCCTGCCTCATTGATCTGAAATACCACTTTTGTGGACTAAATTTCCATATGTTCCTGTGTCTATTTTTATATATTATGTTTTGTTTCATTTGTCTACTTCTGGTTCATCTGTCAATACCACAATTTTATGAACACATTTTTTTTTTGCAGTTTTTGGCAGGGGCCAGGTTTGAACCTGCCACCTCCAGTATACAAGGCCAGCGCCCTACTCCTTGAGCCACAGGCACTGCCCACCACAATTTTAATTATACAGGCTTTATATATTTTATTTTAATGTTGGTAGGGCATCATTACTTTTCTTTTTCAGAGTTTGGTGGGTATTATGAGATGCTATTCCCATATGAACTTTTATTTTTATTTATTTTACTTTAAGACTGAGTCTCATTATGTCGCTCTTGGTAGTGTGACATCATGGCTCACAGCAACCTCAAACTCTTGGGCTTAAGCAATTCTCTTGTCTCAGCCTCCTAACTAAGCTGGGACTACAGGTGCCCACCACAATGCCTGGCTATTTTTTGGTTGGCATTGTCATTGTTGTTTAGCTGGCCACGGCTGGGTTCGACTCCGCTACCCTCAGTGCATGTGACCAGCACCATAACCACTGTGCTACAGGAGCTGAGCCTCCATATGAACTTTTTTTTTTTTAATTTTTTTTATTAAATCATAACTGTATACAATGATATGATTATGGGGCATCATACACTCACTTCATAAACCATTTGACACATTTTTATCACAGTGGTTAACATAGCCTTTCTGGCGTTATCTCAGTTACTGTGCCAAAACATTTACATTCTACATTTACCAAGTTTCGCAAATACCCCTATAATATGCACCACAGGTGTGATCCCACCGATTCCCCTCCCTCTACTCACCCCCCCCTTTCCCACTTCCCCCTATTGTTAAGTTGTAGCTGGGTTATAGCTTTCATGTGAGAGTCCCAAATTAGTTTCATAGTAGGGCTGTGTACATTGGGTATTTTTTCTTCCATTCTTGGGATACTTTACTAAGAAGAATATGTTCCAGCTCCATCCATGTAAACATGAAAGAGGTAAAGTCTCCATCTTTCTTTAAGGCTGCATGGTATTCCATGGTATACATATACCACAATTTATTAATCCATTCGTGGATCGATGGACACTTGGGCTTTTTCCATGACTTAGCTATTATGAATTGGGCTGCAATAAACATTCTGGTACAAATATCTTTGTTATGTTGTGATTTTTGGTCTTCTGGGTATATGCCCAGCAGAGGAATTACAGGATTGAATGGCAGATCTATTTTTAGATCTCTGAGTGTTCTCCATATATCTTTCCAAAAGGAATGTATTAATTTGCATTCCCACCAGCAGTGCAGAAGTGTTCCCTTTTCTCCGCATCCACGCGAGCATCTCTGGTCTTGAGATTTTGTGATATAGGCTAGTCTCATTGGAGTTAGATGATATCTCAAAGTAGTTTTGATTTGCATTTCTCTGATGATTAAAGATGATGAGCATTTTTTCATATGTCTGAAGGCCTTGCGCCTGTCTTCTTCAGAGAAGTTTCTCTTCAAATCCCTTGCCCAGCCTGCGATGGGATCCCTTGTTTTTTTCTTGCTGATGCGTTTGAGTTCTCTGTGGATTCTGGTTATTAAACCTTTGTCAGAGTTATACCCTGCAAATATCTTCTCCCATTCTGAGGGCTCATATGAACTTTTAAATCAACTTGTATAACTCCCTCAAAGTGTGGTGGTACTTTTATGGGGATGTTTCATTGCTGAATTAACCTATGGAGAATTGCTATCTTTGTTATATTAAGTCATCTTATTGAAGAACAAGGAATTTTTCAATTTGTTCATGTTTATTTTGTGTCTTTCAAGAATGTTTTAAAGTTTCATCATGGGCCCGGCATGATGGCTCACACCTGTAATACCTCCAATGTGGGAGGCTGAGATGGGTGCCTTGCCTGAGCTCAGAAGTTCTAGAACAGCCTGAGCCAAGAAAGACTCTGTCTCAGCTGAAAACAGAAAAACTAGCTGGGTGGTATGGTGGGCCCTAGTTTCACCTACTCGGAAGGCTGAAACAGGAGGATTGCTGGAGCCCAAGAGGTTGAAGTTGCTATCAGCTATGATGCTATGGCACTCAACCCCAGGGCAACAGAGTGAGGCTCTGTCTAAAAAAAAATGTTCTTCATGTAGGTTTTTACTGTTCCTGACAGATTTAATCTTAAATATCTTTATATTTCATTGTAAATAAGTTTCCTTTACTATTATATCATTATTTGTTGGGTAGATTTAGGCCATTGCTTTTTTTTTTAATGAGGGCAGGATTTTACTCTGTCATTCAGTCTGTAGTCCACTAGTGTGATCATAACTCACTGAAGCATTGACCTCCTGGGTTCAAGCAATCCTCCCATGTCACTCTTCTGAGTTGCTAGAAGTATAGGCATGTGACATCATGCCTAGCTAATTTTTCACTATTGTTTACCCATTGCTAGGGAGTTGGGGTAAGTTTTCCCATTGTTACCTGTTGCTAGGAGTTCTTGGGAACTCAGGGAACTTCCTTGTTTTATTCTGAAACCTGTTCTCAGAATTAACCCAAGGTGGGGGTTGAATGTGCGGGGACTCAGGCTGAGACAGTTAGGGGCCTTTAGGGGTCTCTTTGCTGGGTATGACACCAGCTAGTCAGGAGGCTGAGGCAAGAGGATCACTTAGCCCAGGAGTTTGAGATTGCTGTGAGCTGTAACACCATAGCATGTTAGCCTGGGCAACTGAGTGAGACTCTGTCTCAAAAAATAATAGTAACATACGGTCTTTTTTGACTTGTTTTGTTTTACATAACACAAAGTTTTCAAGGTTAATCCATAATTATACCATGAATCAGTATTTTATCACTTTTAATTGCTGAATAATATTTCACTATATAGACATAAGACTTTTAATTTATTCATTCTTTATTGGTATACATTTGCATTGTTTCTAATTTTTGGCCAACGTAAATAATGTTATGAAATAATTTTTGTGCAGACATGTTTTAATTTCCCTTGGATATATATCTAGAAATAGAATTGCTAGATCATATTGTGATACATGTTTAGCTTTTTGAGGAAGAATCAGATTTTTTGCCAAAGTGGCTGTACCACTTACAATCTCACCAGCAGTGTATAAGGTTCCAGTTTTTTACCCTCATATTAATCTGAAGTTATTTAAAAAGGTGCCAGTTTTTCCATCCATGCCAACATTGATTTAGTCTTTTATTTAAAAGTATTCTTATGACCATTCTAGTTGGTGTGAAGTGGTATGAAATTGTAGTTTTGTTTTTAATTTCCTCCAGTGATTTACTTGAGCGTCTTTTCATAACTTATTGGCTATTTATATGTCTTATCCAATCTACTCAAACCTTTGCATTATTTTGTCTTATTTATCATTTTATTATTCAATTCTAAGAGTTTTTTATATATTCTAGATGCAAGTGCCTTATCATACATATGATTTCCAAATATTTTCTCTCAGCTGGGTGTTGTGGTAGGCGCCTATAGTCCCAGCTATTTGGGAGGCTGAGACAAGAGGATCGCTTGAGCCCAAGAGTTTGAGGTTGCTGTGAGTTATGATACCAGGATACTCTACCCTGGGCAACAGAGTGAGACTCTGTCTCAAAAAACAAGCAAACAAACAAAAACCAAATATTTTCAGGAGGTTGTCTTTTCACTTCTTTATTGTACCCCCTGAAAAATTAGCTAGGCATGATGTCACATGCCTATACTTCACCATCTGATTTATACCTGAAGTGGGGCCTCAGTCTTTCTTACAGGTGGCAAATAATTACAACATTTATGGAGGCCCCAGTGAGATTTTGCCACCCCAGACCCCCACCTAGGCCCACTGCCACCCCATGGCTCTAGGGAAAGGCCTTGGAGAAGATGTTCCTCTGCCCCAGAGTCCTCGTGTGGAGCCAGGGCATAGGTTTCCAAAACTTCTGAATTGGTGATTAATCAGTAACACCCAGGTGAGTTTGTACAATCTGTCTGTTCTCTAGAGAGTTTGGGGAGGAACCATCAGCCCCGCTAAGTCTTTTGACCTCTGGAGGTAAGAAAACACCAGCTCTATCCTTCTGTCTGGGGACTACAGTTGTCTGGTGTCTGGGGAATGAGGGAAGGTCAGACTTGACATTAACTTCCCCTCCTGGCCTGCACAGGACACTGTAGTGGGTCACTGGTCTGGACTCAAGGGATTTGTGGGTCATCTGGTCTGGACTTGCTGGGGCGAGTCATCTGGTCTATATCTGTCATTGGTCTGGACTCACAGGGTTTATGGGTCATCTGGTCTGGACTTGCGGGGGCAAGTCATCTGGTCTGTCTTATCTGGACTCACGGGGTGTGTGAGTCTTTGATCTGTCTTTAGTTTAGTTTTGTCTAACTTTGATTTAAACTTAGTCTCAGACTCATGGGGTGTGTGAGTCTCTGGTCTGTCCTTTGTTTGGTTTTGTCTGTCTTTGTCTAGTCTGGTTTTTCTCTTTGGACTCACAGAGTGTGAGTATGCAGGTCCTGTATCTTGTGTCTTGGGGGCTCACAGGGGGTGAGCCCCGGGGGTTTTGGTGAGACTTAAGTCCCAAGTATGAAGTCTCTGAGTAAATGAATGAATGTGTGTAAAATTTGTCAGTCTTTTCGTGAAAATTGTCCCTCCCTTTGGTTTCTCATCTCTAGACTCACAAAATGTGATTCTGTTGGTTTCTCCTCTTCAGAGTGTGAGTCTGTCCTTTTTCTTCATGGGACTCATAGTGGGTGAGTCTCCCATGTCAGTGAGATTGTGTAAAAACTGTCAGTCTTCTTTGTCCTTGGTCTGTCTTTAGTCTATCTAAGTTTGTGAGTCTCTAATCTGTCTCAAGTTTTTCCTTCTAGGAGTCACAGAAGGTGGGTCTTCATTTTGTCTGGTTCTTCTCTTTTATACTCACCAAAGGTGAGTCTTGGTCTGTTAAATTTTCCTCTTAGGATTCACAGAGAGTGGGTCTTTGGTTTGTTTAGCTGGTATGGGTAAGTTTTTTGTCAAATTTGTGTTTGCTGTTTCCAATGGTTTGTCAGAATTCCTTTCAAAAATTAGTCAATTCCAAGTTTAGATGTCAACATCTCTATTTTCTTGTAGTCTGTCAATGTGTCAATGTATAATTTGTATTATCCCTTATGTCTTCCACTGCCCTACAACCCAGTTGCAGTTAAAACCCTCTCTTTCCAGCAATTAAAGAATTACTACAAAGTTAGTTAAAGCTATTCTTTTTGGCTGCCAAAAAACTGTGGTTGCTATGTTATAAATAGTCTTGAGATAAGGTGCTGGCATTCAGCAGAAAACCCAAGGTTAATTACTCATTTGGAATTAAAGAAAAAAAATAGTCTTCTTTACTTTAAAAAAAAAAACAACAGGGGGGCAGAGCATGATGGCAGACAGGACGGATGTGTAGCCCACCTCTCCCAAGCCATCAGGTGAGATGAAAGGCAGTCTGGACCTTCCCTGTGTGTGGATTATTGGAGTGGACAGACAGCTGGAGATGCCCAGCGAACTGGCGGATTGCTATATATGAGGGGTAATTTAAAATCACAGACCCTGTTGTAGAGATTCTTCCCTGCTCTACCATGCCGGCCAGCAGGCCCCTCCCCTGTGGAGGTCAGCAGCTTGTAAATGCTGACAAAACCCAATTGACAAATAATTATTCCTGAACTGAGGGAGGCATCCGAAAGGAGAGCCACTCAAAACCACAGGGAGCTGGGAAAACTGTTGGACAATTGAAGGGAAGGGATCCTGCCTGGGAAACAGACATTTTGAACTACCCCAAAGGGCGGGCACCTTTCCCCCAGGCATTGGAGGGGGCTGGCGGTTTAGGCTGCGCAGCGAACTGGCGGGCGCCAATCCAAAAGAGAAACTCTGAACCATAAAACCCAGAATAAGTCCCCTGAATGCTCCAACCCTGGGACCCGGCTTGAAGCTGCAGACCCAGCTTTGGCTGCTAAAGCCGGGAAACTACTGAAGCTGTGGACCCGGCTTTAGCTGCTGAGGCCGCGAACTTGGCTTCAGCCCTAGGAGCCAGCTACAACAGATAAAACCGCAAGCCAGCCAACAACCGTGTGAACTCAGCACCACTCCCCCTACAGCCCATTGCAGTCGCCAGTTTGCAAGAGAACCTGGGAACAGAGTGGAAAGACTTGAGAAGCATGGACACCTGCACTGAGTGGGAAGGTTGGTCTCAAGTGCTGTCTGGAAAAGAACAGCCGAGGTTACACAATTCTTAGGAGACAAACTTTTGCAGAAATTCCAAAATGGCTATCGGCCACCATCGGTGGTTACCATGGTAACAGTATAAACTGTAAATCAGATATAAGCCTCGGAACGACTCACAGCGCCACCTGGTGTCCAGAAAGTATATTGCAGTATGAATATATTCCAACGAAAGTTGATCTCTAGGACAGACATATAGATAAATAGAGGTATATTTCTACACGCAAGAATATTTTTGTAGTTGGTGCCTTTTTTTTTTTGGTTTTCGTGTTTTTTTTTTTGTTTTTTTTGTTTTTGTCTGTTTTTTCCTCACCATTTTCTTAGAGGAGATTTTGATAATTTTTTATTATTACTTTTTATATAAATATATTTTTTATTTCTATGTCTTCTAATTTTAATTTCTTCTTTCTCCTCATTTAACGTTCCTAATAACACCACTTTTCTCTCTCTCTTTTTTCGTTCTTTCAATTTATTTTACGATTGTCACTATTTTTATTGCAGTTGTTCTTATATTGCTGTTGTCGTGGCTGTTACCTGTATGTCTATGTGTTTCCGTCTGTCTCTGTATCTATGGGCCCATGTGCCTGGTAACCTTTGTATCTGTTTGTTTGTTCATTTGGTCTAAATGAGCTTGGTGTTACGACCTGCAACTCTGAGCTCCTAACACTCCCCTCCACTCTCACTCCGTGATCTGGAGACCTGCCCCGCCAGGAGTCCGGATTCTTGGGTGAACTCTCAAGAGGTGCAGACAGGAACTAGACTGCAGCTGGCCAGTGCTAAATCTGTAGCAAAGGAGTGAGAAGACGATGGTCGGCTAAGAGGGAATTACACTGAAGCGGTGGTGCCCTGAGGTGCAGAGCAACAGCCATCTTCAGCAATAACAAGGCGCACCCCTAGATATCCCATAGCCTCTCCTCCTATCTTCTTGGGCAACCAGATGAGGCCGAGCATCTTCTCAGATGGCAAGCACCATGGAACAGACCTGAGACTGAAACACAGGCCCCATGAGTAAAGGGTTTGCCTGAGGCGGCACTGACCTGGGTGGAACACGGAGACTAGAAAACACACCTGCAGAGCCAGGAAACTCCCAAGGTGGGGCTGATCCAGAGGACCACTTGACTGAGCCTAAGATGCACCTGGCCCTCAGTGGATCACCAGCCTATAGACAAAGGAGGCCAAGAGGCTACAGCCGACAACTGATTGTGCTGCAAATACAAACCCGCAGGACTAAAGACAGGGCCTGAGGCACAGGTTCTGGGAACTCAAATCAGCCTCTCCTCTGCAGAATAATCTAGCAGGGTCAGAAACAAACTCCCACAGGGTTGTTCGGTTCACCCAGTAACATAAACTAAGGGTGGGGCTGGAACTGAGTGAACACCTCCAGCCTACATCAAGTGCCCGAGGTTGACAGGCCACACCATCCCCTGCTGGATAAAGACAGAGAGTAGCGGCCTAGATGAGCAGACACAGACTACCCTGTGACTTAGGCAGTTGCAAACCCCTGGAGTATCTGCTTACTGCAGACAACTGACTGGGTCACAGCCCTGTGGGGATAGCAGCGACTGGGTGTGACAGAGCTGCAAGGAGGGGAAGGAGGCATCAATCTTCCCAGACTGATCTATTTACTGGGTGGCTCTTCCTGACTCCATGAAGCACTGGAGCAAGCCATATTAAAGGAGTCACCAGACCCCACTGATCCAGTACCCAGGGACCTCTTGAACTCTCCCACCCGAGGCAGCTGCTGACTGAGACAACTGATTTGGACCTTTTGAACTGAGCCACTCACCAGGGGACTATCCAGGTGGTGCCCTGAGTGTGTGGTTGTAGGAAGGTTTGATTTTCGTTTTCCATTTGTTGCCTGTAGTGGGTGGGGTGACTTAATTGCTGGTATTTCTCCACAGCTGAGACTTCAACCCAGAGTAACTGTTTCACTAGGGTCAAATAGAAACTAGCTGAAAACAAGACAGAACCACTTAGCCCCTCTACACCAAACAGGGCCCCAGTTTCTCAGGCCACAGCACTGTACGGGTCCTCGACAAAACACCAGGGGAGAAATCAAAGGGAGTAAAACAATCATGGGGCGGAATCAGCAGAAAAACTCTGGTAACATGAATAACCAGATAGATCAACCCCCCCAAGGAAAGTTATGGCAGATGTAATTGAAGATCCCATTCACAAACAACTGGCTGAGATGTCAGAAATCGAATTCAGAATTTGGATGGCGAACAAGATTAACAAAATGGAAATAGGAATTCGTGGAGAAATTCAAAAGCTGTCTCAAGAATTTAATGAATTTAAAGACAAAACCACCAAAGACTTAGACACAGTGAAGCAAGAATTTGCAGCCCTCAAAGATATGAAATATACAGTAGAATCCCTTAGCAACAGAATGGACCAAGCAGAAGAAAGGATCTCCAACATCGAAGATAAAGCCTTTGAACGCTCCCAAACTCTCAAAGAGGAAGAGAAATGGAGAGCAAAAATGGATCACTCACTCAGAGAGCTCTGGGATAACTCGAAGAAGGCAAATATCTGACTCATAGGAATTCCTGAAACAGATGAAGTAACCTCACTGGGCACAGAGGCCCTTCTGCATGAAATTATGAAAGAGAATTTCCCAGACATGCCTAGAGAACCTGCAATTCAGATAGCAGATAGCTTCAGAACCCCAGCACAACTCAACCCCAATAAGACATCTCCCAGCATATCATAATTAACTTCACTAAAGTTGATATGAAGGAGAAAATTCTCAAAGAGGCCAGGTGAAAGAAAACTATTACCTTCAAAGGAAAGAACATTAGAATGACTGCAGATCTCTCTGCTGAAACTTTTCAAGCCAGAAGAGGGTGGTCATCAACGTTTAATTTCCTCAAGCAAAATAACTTTCAACCCCGGATCTTGTACCCAGCTAAACTGAGTTTCATTTATGATGGAGAAATTAAATACTTTAATGACATTCATATGAAAAAGAAATTTGCCATAAACAAACCAGCTCTTCAGGATATTCTCAGACCTATCCTCCATAATAACCAACCCAATTCTCTATTACAAAAGTAAACTCACTCAGAAACTTCTGATCAAAATCCAACTTCCACAATGGCAAAAGGATTAAAAATGCCCACTGGACTTTCAAAAAACTCAATACCTAAAATTTCACCAAACTTATCAATACTCTCCATTAATGTGAATGGCTTAAACTGCCCTCTAAAGAGACATAGGTTAGCTGACTGGACACAAAAACTCAGGCCAGACATTTGTTGCATACAAGAGTCACATCTTAACTTAAAAGGCAAATACAGACTCAGAGTGAAAGGGTGGTCATCCATATTTCAAGCAAATGGTAACCAGAAAAAATCAGGTGTTGCAATTTTATTTGTGGATACAATAGGCTTTAAACCAACAAAAGTAAGGAAGGACAAGTATGGTCACTTCATATTTGTTACGGGTAAGACTCAATATGATGAGATTTCAATTATTAATATCTATGCACCCAACCAGAATGCACCTCAATTTATAAGAGAAACTCTAACAGACATGAGCAACTTGATTTCCTCCAACTCTATAACAGTCAGAGATTTTAACACTCCTTTGGCAGTGATGGATTGATCCTCCAACAAAAAGCTGAGTAAAGAAATTCTAGATTTAAAACTAACCATCCAGCATTTAGATTTAGCAGACATCTACAGAACATTTCATCCCAACAAAACTGAATACACATACTTCTCATCAGCCCACGGAACTTACTCCAAAATTGATCACATCTTAGGTCACAAGTCTAACCTCAGTAAATTTAAATAAAATAGAAATTATTCCATGCATCTTCTTGGACCATCATGGAATAAAACTTGAGCTGAGTAACAAAGGGAATCTGCATACTCATACAAAAACATGGAAGTTAACCTTATGCTGAATGACAGCTGGGTCACAGATGAGATCAAGAAGGAAATTGCCAAATTTCTGGAACAAAACGACAATGAAGACACGAACTATCAGAACCTCTGGGACACAGCAAAGGCAGTTCTAAGAGGGAAATTTATAGCACTGCAAGCCTTCCTCAGGAGAATGGAAAGAGAGGAAGTAAGCAACTTAATGGGACATCTCAAGAGACTGGAAATGGAAGAATACTCCAACCCCAAATCCAGTAGAAGAAAAGAAATAACCAAAATCAGAGCAGAACTAAATGAAATTGAAAACAAAAGAATAATACACCAGATCAATAAATCAAAAAGCTGGTTTTTTGAAAAGGTCAACAAAATAGATAAACCTTTGGCCAACCTAATCAGGAAAAAAAGAGTAAAATCTCTAATCTTATCAATCAGAAATAACAAAGATGAAATAACAACAGACTCCTCAGAAATCAAAAAAATCCTTAATGAATATTACAAGAAACTTTATTCTCAGAAATACGAAAATCTGAAAGAAATTGACCATTACTTGGTCATCACCTTCCAAGACTTAACCAAAATCAAGTGGAAATGTTGAACAGGCCCATATCAAGTTCGAAAATAACATTAACCATACAAAATCTCCCCAAAAAGAAAAGCCCGGGACCAGATGGTTATACTTCAGAATTCTACCAATCATTTAAAGAGGAATTAGTACCTATATTACTCAACCTGTTCCAAAAGGTAGAAATAGAAGGAAGACTACCCAACACGTTCTATGAAGCAAACATCACCCTGATCCCCAAACCAGGAAAAGACCCAACAAGAAAAGAAAATTATAGACCAATATCACTAATGAATATAGATGCAAAAATATTCAACAAGATTCTAACAAACAGAGTCCAGCAACATATCAAACAAATCATACATCATGACCAAGTCGGTTTTATCCCAGGGTCTCAAGGCTGGTTCAATATACATAAATCTATAAATGTAATTCAGCACATAAACAAATTAAAAAACAAAGACCATATGATTCTCTCAATTGATGCAGAAAAAGCTTTTGATAACATCCAACATCCCTTCATGATCAGAACACTTAAGAAAATTGGTATAGAAGGGACATTTCTTAAACTGATAGAGGCCATCTACAGGAAACCTACAGCCAATATCATATTGAATGGAGTAAAATTGGAATCATTTCCACTCAGATCTGGAACCAGACAAGGCTGCCCATTGTCTCCATTGCTTTTCAATATTGCAATGGAAGTTTTAGCCACCGCAATTAGGTAAGAAAAGGTGATCAAGGGTATCCACATAGGGTCAGAAGAGATCAAACTTTCTCTCTTCGCAGATGATATGATTGTATATCTGGAAAATACTCGGGACTCTACTACAAAACTCTTAGAAGGGATCATAGAATACAGCAGCATCTCTGGTTACAAAATCAACATTCATAAATCGGTAGCCTTTATATATACCAACAATAGTCAAGTTGAAAAAACAATTAAGGACTCTATCCCATTCACAGTAGTGCCAAAGAAGATGAAATACTTGGGAGTTTATCTAACAAAGGACGTGAAAGATCTATATAAAGAGAACTATGAAACTCTAAGAAAAGAGATAGCTGAGAATGTTAACAAATGGAAAAATATACCATGCTCATGGTTGGGAAGAATCAAAATTGTTAAAATGTCCATACTACCCAAAGCAATATATAATTTCAACGCAATCGCCATTAAAGCTTCACTGTCATACTTTAGAGATCTTGAAAAAACAATACTTCGTTTTATATGGAATCAGAAAAAACCTCAAATAGCCAAGACATTACTCAAAAATATAAACAAAGCAGGAGGAATAACGCTACCAGACCTCAGACTATACTACAAATCGACAGTGATCAAAACAGCATGGTACTGGCACAAAAACAGAGAAGTAGACTTCTGGAACAGAATAGAGAACCAAGAGATGAATCCAGCTGCTTACCATTATTTAATCTTTGACAAGCCAATTAAAAACATTCAATGGGGAAAAGATTCCTTATTTAACAAATGGTGCTGGGTGAACTGGCTGGCAACCTGTAGAAGACTGAAACTGGACCCACACCTCTCACCATTAACAAAGATAGACTCTCACTGGATTAAAGATTTAAACCTAAGACATGAAACTATAAAAATACTAGAAGAGAGTGCAGGGAAAACCCTTGACGAAATTGGGTTGGGTGAGTTTTTCATGAGAAGGACCCCCCCCGGGCAATTGAAGCTGCTTCAAAAATACACTATTGGGACTTAATGAAACTAAAAAGCTTCTGCACAGCCAAGAACACAGTAAGTAAAGCAAGCAAACAGCCCTCAGAATGGGAAAAGATATTTGCAGGTTATGTCTGCGACAAAGGTTTAATAACCAGAATCCACAGAGAACTCAAACGCATTAGCAAGAAAAGAACAAGGGATCCCATCGCAGGCTGGGCAAAGGACTTGAAGAGAAACTTCTCTGAAGAAGACAGGCACATGGCCTTCAGACATGAAAAAATGCTCATCATCTTTAATCATCAGAGAAATGCAAATCAAAACTACTTTGAGATATCATCTAACTCCATTGAGACTAGCCTACATCACAAAATCCCAAGACCAGAGATGTTGGCATGGATGTGGAGAAAAGGGAACACTTTTGCACTGCTGGTGGAATCGCAAATTAATCCATTCCTTTTGGAAAGAGATATGGAGAACACTTAGAGATCAAAAAAGAGATCTGCCATTCAATCCTGTAATCCCTCTACTGGGCATATACCCAGAAGACCAAAAATCACATCATAACAAAGATATTTGTATTAGAATATTTATTGCAGCCCTATTCATAATTGCTAAGTCATGGAAAAAGCCTAAGTGCCCATCGATCCATGAATGCATTAATAAATTTTGGTATATGTACACCATGGAATATTATGCAGCCTTAAAGAAAGATGGAGACTTTACCTCTTTCATGTTTACATGGATGGAGCTGGAACATATTCTTCTTAGTAAAGTGTCTCAAGAATGGAAGAAAAAGTACCCAATGTACTCACCCTTATTATGAAACTAATGTAGGACCTTCACATGAAAGCTATAACCCAGTTACAACCTAAGTATAGGGAGAAGGGGGAAATGGAAGAGAGGGAGGGGGGAGGTAGGCGGAGGGAGGGGGATTAATATGATTACACCTGCAGTACATCTTCAAGGGAATATGTGAATCCTAATAAAAGTGGAATGTAAAGGTCTTAACAAAGTAACTAAGAAAATGCCACGAAAGCTATGTTAACTAGTTTGATGAAAGTGTGTCAAACAGTCTATGAACCAAGTGTATAGTGCCCCATGATCATACTAATGTACACAGCTATGATTTTATAAAAAAGAAAAAAAAAACAAAAAACAAAACAGCAGCCTTTTGGCGTTACTCTGTTTGGTTCTTATTGTGCTGATTCTCAGGTGACCTCCAGGAGGTGGGCAGGCTGTGTCCCTCTGAGGGGAGGCGCCCCCTGGAAACATCCCAGGGTCCCCTGAGAACCTGTAGCTCCTCAGGAGACCGGCTGATGATCACTCTTAAATTCACCTGTAAGTCTTCCTCCAGAGGTAAGCCACTTTAACATCTAATTTTGGCTAATGTCAGCAGACATTAATATAATTATTCATAGTATTTTTGCTGTGCTTATTTGTTGTAAATTATTAGATAAATATGTAACTGTTTATTGAATTCAATTGTTGTTTGTATAGAGCCTCTGAGGGAAGGCCAAAGAGACAGGGACCTCAGGTTGCGGGAATATTGGCCTGTCAAAAGCTTTTGGAGGCATGAGAAGCCTCAGCCCTACTGGTCAGTTGGGGGCTCACAAAAATGTATATTTGCACCCGTCACCAAAAAAACCATTAAAATGAAAGTGGGCATCCAATAAAAACTCAGAGTGTTAGATCACCCACGGGCCTGTTAAAAACTATATGACAAAGTGTTCTGGTTCTGGTTTTGAGAATATGAAAATGTAAAAGTAAATGTAAACCGAAGAGAAAAAGAGAACAAATATAAAAGAGTTTAAAAAGGTTCCCTAGAACTCAGCATTTTATAACTTGAGACACCTGAGTTCTAGTTTTGTCAGCAATTAGAGGTTTCTTCCTCTATATTGTTAATATAAATGTCTGTTTATTTTAATTCACTGTTTCCTGCAACATTCTGGTTCCCTGATGAGAGTGCTCCCCAGCACTCTGACTCCTGCCATTCCCTAAGAGCCCTCCCATACTAATTACATGGACAGGAGGGCCCAGTAGGGTGGCAGGAAGGTCCCACGGTGGTCCTCTGTGATAGCAGCCCACCAATAGAGGAATGAACATGCAGGGGAAGAGCAGGCTCTGACAATGAACCTACTTTTGTTAACTCCAACTTTGAAGTAAAAGGTAAAATACAACGCCCTGTGTAGTCCACAACTACCTCGCCTCTAGGAAAATAAAGTTTAACTATCCTCCCCCACTATTTATATAGACTTTTAGAGAAACTTTACTAAAACTTTATAAAGCATTGGTCTGTCCTAATGTATAAGACATTGGTCTGTCCTAACATATATTGTCATTAATAATTTTAATTCATCTAAAAAAGAAAAAGAGACTGAGTCCAAAGTTTATCCCTAAAAAGGACAAAGAGATATCATTCTTACTGTCTTTAAAACTTTCTTTTTTTTTTTTTATTGTTGGGGATTCATTGAGGGTACAATAAGCCAGGTTACACTGATTGCAATTGTTAGGTAAAGTCCCTCTTGCAATCATGTCTTGCCCCCATAAAGTGTGACACACACCAAGGCCCCACCCCCCTCCCTCCGTCCCTCTTTCTGCTTTTCCTCCCCCCCATAACCTTAATTGTCATTAATTGTCCTCATATCAAAATTGAGTACATAGGATTCATGCTTCTCCATTCTTGTGATGCTTTGCTAAGGATAATGTCTTCCCTTCCATCCAGGTTAGTATGAAGGATGTAAAGTCTCCAATTTTTTTTAATAGCTGAATAGTATTCCATGGTGTACATATACCACAGCTTGTTAATCCATTCCTGGGTTGGTGGGCATTTAGGCTGTTTCCACATTTTGGCGATTATAAATTGAGCTGCAAAAAACAGTCTAGTACAAGTGTCCTTATGATAAAAGGATTTCTTTCCTTCTGGGTAGATGCCCAGTAATGGGATTGCAGGATCAAATGGGAGGTCTAGCTTGAGTGCTTTGAGGTTTCTCCATACTTCCTTCCAGAAAGGTTGTACTAGTTTGCAGTCCCACCAGCAGTGTAAAAGTGTTCCCTTCTCTCCACATCCACGCCAGCATCTGCAGTTTTGAGATTTTGTGATGTGGGCCATTCTCACTGGGGTTAGATGATATCTCAGGGTTGTTTTGATTTGCATTTCTCTAATATATAGAGATGATGAACATTTTTTCATGTGTTTGTTATCCATTCGTCTGTCATCTTTAGAGAAGGTTCTATTCATGTCTCTTGCCCATTGATATATAGGATTGTTGGCTTTTTTTATGTGGATTAATTTGAGTTCTCTATAGATCCTAGTTATCAAGCTTTTGTCTGATTGAAAATATGCAAATATCCTTTCCCATTGTGTAGGTTGTCTCTTTGCTTTGGTTATTGTCTCCTAAGCTGTACAGAAGCTTTTCAGTTTAATGAAGTCCCATTTGTTTATTTTTGTTGTTGTTACAATTGCCATGGCAGTCTTCTTCATGAAATCTTTCCCCAGGCCAATATCTTCCAGTGTTTTTCCTATGCTTTCTTTGAGGATTTTTATTGTTTCATGCCTTAGATTTAAGTCCTTTATCCATCTTGAATCAATTTTTGTGAGTGGGGAAAGGTGTGGGTCCAGTTTCAGTCTTTTACATGTAGAAATCCAGTTCTCCCAACACCATTTATTGAATAGGGAGTCTTTCCCCCAAGGTATGTTCTTGTTTGGTTTATCGAAGATTAGGTGGTTGTAAGATATTAGTTTCATTTCTTGGTTTTCAATTTGATTCCAAGTGTCTATATGTCTGTTTTTGTCCAGTACCATGCTGTCTTGACCATTATGGCTTTGTAGTACAGACTGAAATCTGGTATGCTGATGCCCCCAGCTTTATTTTTATTACTAAGAAGTGCCTTAGCTATATGGGTTTTTTCCCAGTTCCATACAAAACACAGAATCATTTTCTCCAAATCTTGAAAGTATGATGTTGGTATTTTGATAGGAATGGCATTGAATAGGTAGATTGCTTTGGGAAGTATAGACATTTTAACAATGTTGATTCTTCCCATCCATGAGCATGGTATGTTCTTCCATTTGTTAATATCCTCTGCTATTTCCTTTCTGAGGATTTCATAATTTTCTTTGTAGAGGTCCTTCACCTCCTTCATTAGGTATATTCCTAGGTATTTCATTTTCTTTGAAACTATGGTGAAGGGAGTTGTGTCCTTAATCAGCTTCTCATCTTGACTGTTACTGGTGTATACAAAAGGTATTGACTTGTGGACATTGATTTTGTATCCTGAAACATTACTGTATTTGTTGATGACTTCTAGGAGTCTTGTGGTTGAGTCTTTGGCGTTCTCTAAGTATAAGATCATGTCGTCAGCAAAGAGGGAGAGTTTGACCTCCTCTGCTCCCATTTGGATTCCCTTTATTTCCTTGTCTTGCCTAATTGTATTGGCTAGAACTTCCAGCACTATGTTGAATAGTAAAGGTGACAGAGGACAACCTTGTCTGGTTCCAGTTCTAAGAGGAAAAGCTTTCAGTTTTACCCCATTCAGTAAAATATTAGCTGTGGGTTTGTCATACATAGCTTCAATCAGTTTTAGAAATGTGCCACCTATGCCTACACTCTTCAGTGTTCTAATTAGAAAAGGATGCTGGATTTTATCAAATGCTTTTTCTGCATCTATTGAGAGGATCATATGATCTTTTTTTTTTTTTTTTTGTAGAGACAGAGTCTCACTGTACCGCCCTCAGGTAGAGTGCCATGGCGTCACATGGCTCATGGCAACCTCTAACTCTTGGGCTTATGCGATTCTCTTGCCTCAGCCTCCCGAGCAGCTGGGACCACAGGCGCCCACCACAACGCCTGGCTATTTTTTTGTTGCAGTTTGGCCGGCGCTGGGTTTGAACCCGCTACCCTCGGCATATGGGGCTGGCGCCCTACTCAAGGAGCCACAGGCGCCGCCCGGATCATATGATCTTTATATTTGCCTCTGTTAATATGGTGGATAACGTTTATGGACTTGCGTATGTTAAACCAGCCTTGCATCCCTGGGATGAAGCCTACTTGATAATGATGAATGACTTTTTTGATGGTAAGCTATAATCTATTGGCTAGGAGTATTTTTGAGAATTTTTGCATCTATATTCATGAGTGAGATTGGTCTGAAATTCTGCTTTTTGTTTGGGTCTTTTCCTGGTTTTGGTATCAGGGTGATATTTGCTTCATAGAATGTATTGGGGGAAGATTCCTTCTTCCTTAATTTTTTGGAATAATTTCTCCAGTACAGGAATTAGCTCTTCCTTGAAGGTTTGATAGAATTCTGGTGTGAAGCCATTTGGACCAGGGCATTTTTTGGTTGAAAGATTTTTTTATTGTTTCTTTGATCTCAGTGCTTGAAATTGGTGTGTTCAGGAGCTCTATTTCTTCCTGGCTAAGTCTAGGGAGAGGATGTGATTCCAAATATTGATCCATTTCCTTCACATTGTCAAATTTCTGGGCATAGAGTTTCTGGTAGTATTCAGAGATGATCTCTTGTATTTCTGTGGGATCAGTTGTTATTTCCCCTTTATCATTTCTGATTGAGGTTACTAGAGATTTTACTTTTCTATTTCTCATTAGTCTGGCCCATGGTTTATCTATTTTATTTATTTTTTCAAAAAACCAACTTCTTGTTTCATTAATTTTCTGAATGATTCTTTTGTTTTTAATTTCATTGATTTCTGATTTGATTTTGGAGATTTCTTTCCTTCTACTGAGTTTAGGCTTAGATTGTTCTTCTTTTTCCAATTCCATAAGATGGCTTGTGAGATTGTTGATGCACTCTCTTTCTGTTTTTCGAATGTAGGCATCTAAAGCGATAAATTTTCCGCTCAAATCTGCTTTTGCAGTATCCCACAGGTTTTGGTTGCTTGTGTCTTCATTGTTGTTATGCTTAAGGAAGTTAATGATTTCCTGTTTTATTTCTTCCTGCACCCATCTGTTATTCAACAGAAGATTGTTTAATTTCCATGCCTTTGTGTGGGGTCGAGCGTTTTTGTTAGAGTTGAGTTCCACCTTTAGTGCCTTATGGTCTGAGAAGATACAAGGTAAAATTTCAATTCTTTTGATTCTGTTGATATTTGTTTTGTGTACCAGGATATGATCAATTTTGGAGAATGTTCCATGGGGTGATGAGAAGAATGTATATTTTTTATCTTTGGGATGGAGTGTTCTATATGCATCTATCAAGCACAGTTGTTCTAGGGTCTCATTTAAATCTCTTATATCTTTGTTTACTTTCTGTTTAGAGGATCTGTCCAGCTCTGTAAGAGGAGTGTTAAAGTCCCCTGTCATTATGGTATTATCAGATATCATATTGCTCAGACTGAGTAAGGTCTGTTTCAAGAATCTGAGAGCATTTAAATTGGGTGCATAAATATTTAGAATTGAAACATCTTCTTGTTTTTATTTTTCCCTTGACAAATATAAAGTGACCCTCTTTGTCTTTTTTGACTTTAGTTGCTTTAAATCCACATATATCTGAAAATAAGATTGCAACTCCTCTTTTCTTCTGAATTCCATTTGCCTGAGAAATTGTCTTCCAACCCTTGACTCAGAGCTTTAATTTGTCTTTTGAAGCCAGGTGTGTTTCTTGCAGACAGCTGATGGATGGCTTGTGTTTTTTAATCCAGTCAGCCAATCTATGTCTCTTTAGTGGGGAATTCAAGCCATTAACATTTATTGTGATAATTGATAAGTGTGGTCGTATTCTATTCATCTTATTTTGTGAGAGTCTATTGCTTAGTTTTATCTTTTGCATCAGTGTGGAGGTTAAGTTCTGTCCTTTAATTTCTCAATTCTTACTTTGCTGCTGATCCATTGTGGTGGTCAGTGTGCAGAATAGGTTGAAGTATTTCCTATAGAGCTGGTCTTGTTGTGGTGAATTTCCTCAATGTTTGTATATCTGTAAATGATTTGATTTCTCCGTCAATTTTTAAGCTGAGCTTTACAGGGTACAGAATTCTGGGCTGTAAATTGTTCTGTTTAAGTAGATTAAAGGTAGATGACGATTGTCTTCTTGCTTGGAAAGTTTCATTAGAGAAGTCTGTGGTCACTCTGATGGATTTGCCCCTGTAGGTTAACTGGCGCTTACTCCTGGCAGCTTGCATAATCTTTTCTTTTGTTTTGACTTTGGACAGGTTCCTCACAATGTGTCTTAGAGAAGCTTGGTTAGAGTTGAGGCGACCTGGGGTCCGATATCCCTCTGAAAGCAGTGTGTCAGAATCTTTGGTGATATTTGGGAAATTTTCTTTTATAATATTCTCTAGTATGGCTTCCATTCCTCTGGGGCATTCTTCCTCCCCTTCTGGGATTCCTATAACTCGTATGTTGGAACGCTTCATAAAGTCCCATAATTGTGACAGTGAACGTTCTGCTTTCTCTCTCTTCTTTTCTGCCTCTTTTACTATCTGAGTTATCTCAAGAACATTGTCTTCTACTTCTGAAATTCTTTCTTCTGCATGGTCTAACCTGTTGCTGATACTTTCCATTGCATCTTTAAGTTCCCTAATTGACTGTTTCAGGTCCTTCAGCTCTGCTATATCCTTTTTATATTCTTCATTTCGTTCATCTCTTATTTGATTCTGTTTTTGGATTTCCTTTTGGTTATTTTCCACTTTATTAGCAGTTTCCTTCATTGTTTCCATTATTTATATCATTGTTTTCAACATGTGTATTCTAAGTTCCCTTTCTGTCATTCCTAACTTTTCTTTATAGGTGGAATGCTCTGCAGTAGCTACCTCATGGTGCCTTGGCGGAGTTGTTCTGGACTGGTTCTTCATGTTGCCTGGAGTTTTCTGCTGATTCTTCCTCATGAGTGATTTCTTTTATCTGTTTTGTTGCCCTAATTTTCCTTTCACTTCCTCTTGCTCTTTAAGTTCTCGTGCCTGTGTACTAAGTGTTTGGTGAGTCCTTTTGGTAGAGGACCAGAAGGGTGAGAAGGTTGAAGAGCAAGAAAGGGATGAAATAAAGGAGGACCAAGTGAAAAGAAAAAAAAATCGAGAAAGGAGAGGGGGTGGGTAAAAGGAATATTGACAAAAAGAAGAGAGGCACAAAAAGAGTGAGACAGAGCAATATAGGTGTGCAGTAGGGTACTTTGACACAACCTTAAAAAAAACCCACCTTCTGGGGGTGCCCAGTTGGGGGCTTCCCTTGAGGTCAGCAGCTCTTTGGTAACCTGATCAGACACAGTACCCCACCCCCACCAAGTAGAGAGGAAAGACAAAAATGCTATAAATCAGACCAAAACAAGCAACCAAAAAGCTTTATGGTGTAAAAGTGGGTGAAAAACCAAATAATAGTGGTAGAAGCACTAGCAAAAATGAAGTTGTAGTTATTGAAAAAGGCAGCAATGGGAGATTATAATTAAACTAGAAAAATTGAGAAAGAAAAAAGATCTGTACAAAAAAGTTAAAATTAAAAAACAAAACAACATCAACAACATCAAAATAAACAAAAAACAACCAAACCAAAAAAGAAAAAAAAACAAAAAACAAAAACACACAACCCAAAACAAAGCAGTATGTATATGTTGTTGAATATTGTCTGGGCAACACGTGGTCTTCTGGGGTATGAGATGTTAATCACAGTTCTGGTACGACTGGAGGCTGCTGATTTCTCAAACCGCAGCAGGTGGACACCCTGAATCTCTCTTCAGCCACTTAAAAGGCACTTTGAACTTGTAAACTTGCTGAGCAGAAGCTTTCCCAGGAAAGTGCTTGTCGCTGGAATCACTGCTGAAGTGGCTATCCACTTACCCAGTGTGTCAAAACCAGTCTCACTCTGCCCCTGCGGTTTAGGGCTGCAAGGTGGCTCAGACCCCACCCTTAGGCTACTCAGTCGCTAGGTTACCAGCTCCCACCTGGATTCTAGCTTTGTGACCCTGAGGGCGGAGCTTTCCAGGGCAGGTCACTCACAATGGCTCCCTGTGGTCCACAGCCAAACACTATTAGCTCCGTCTGGCTCAGCGGCTCAGACTGGGGCCCCAGACAAAGGCCAAAGTTCTCCACACTCCTGCTCAGGCTCTCCCCAAGGCAGTTAAACTGAGTGCCAAGTCCAAAGACACCAAAACAGTTCATAGGTAAGGCCTTTCGGTTTGCATTCTCGCTGCTACTGAACTTACAGTTGTGGGTGGGTTTAGACCGATTGAATACACGCGACCACTTGCCATTTTTCTACTGTTTTAGTCCTCCTCTTGGGGTCCAGAAGTCTCTTGCTGACTCCCTGTATCCTCACAGGGGGGATGATAGGCAGATCCCACCAGCCAGAGGTGCCTGGAGTCCTATCTCCCCAGACTCATGGTGCCCAGATGCAAGGAAGCTGTTACTTGGCTGCCGTCTTGCTCCAGTAGTCCAGTATATTATTCTTAACCATTTCTCTGTTTCCAAGGTGTCCTACAGATCTCCTAGGACCTGCAGGTCACAAGGTGAGAGAAGCTGCAGCAAAGACACCTGGGTCCTCCTGGAGATGCTACGGTGAAGAGGAGACCACAGCTTGGAGCCTGGGTGCCCCCGGAGATGCCACAGTGAAGAGAAGACTAGAACTTAGTAGCCATAGCAACAGAAAAATCCTGCACCCGAGCCTGGTCAGTTTAAATGGGTGAATCATGTAGTGTGATAATTATATCTAAGTAAAGCTGCTCACCCCCCAGTCCCGACTCTCAAACAACCCATGTATGTTGCCCTGGCTGGAGTGCAATGGCTATTCACAGGTGCAATAATAGGACACTGAAGCTTGAAACTTCTTAGCTCAAATGATCCTCCTTTCTCAGCCTCCCTGATAGTTCAGACTAAAGGTCTCTGGTGCCCCACACCCAGCTTGATGCTACCCTGTTTCCCCGAAAATAAGACAGTGTCTTATTTTAAGGTGTGCTCCCAAAGATACGCTAGGTGTTATTTTCATGGGACATCTTGTCTTTCCTGTAAGTAGGTCTTATTTTTCGAGGATGTCTTATTTTTGGGGAAACAGGGTACTTTGTATTAAGTTCCTGTATAACTTTTTCTACTTTCCTTTACATTGATGTTCTTTCCCTAGATTAAAAAATTTTTTTTCTAGGTTTATTTTTGATCTAGGGATTTACTTTTTAAAATATTACTCTCATTTTTATTGACAAGGTGTTTAGGAATATGAATTTTCCTTAGGTCACACAGTGGTTCTCAACCTTCCTAATGCCATGGCCCTTGAATACAGTTCCTGTGGGTTGTGACCCACAGGTTGAGAACCGCTGGAAGAGGTGTACTGTATTATCCATAAAAGACAGGAAAAAACCCAATGTCCATCAACTGATCAATGGATAGTGATACAGCCATACAATGGAATATTATTTAGTAATAAAACGAAATTAAGTATGGATATATACTACAACATAGATGTACCCTGAAAACTTTAGATAAGTGAAGAAACAGCCACACACAATGACCACATATTTTGTACTGTAATTCCATTTAAATGACATGTCCAGCCAGGATAGGCAAATCTAGAAACAGAAAGATGAGTTGTTTCTTTGGACTGCGGTAGTGGAGGTGGGGCTGGGTGGGAGGAGTGGGAGATTATGGCTCACGAGGTTTCTTCTTGTGGTCAGGAAAATGTTCTAAAATCAGTTGTGGTGATGGATGCACCAGTCTTTGCATACACAAAAGCCACGGAATTGTATACTTCACATGCTTTGAGAATTCTACCTCAAGCAAAATTAAAGGCCTAAAGAGGGGACTGAATATATCAAAGCATAGATCATTTTATGGTTTGGCAAATTTATTTTCATAAACATGTGCACATCTCTGTAGAAGGCTGAAGAAACAAGAAGAAATGCCCATACAGAAAGCCTTGATGAGTAATCTGACGCCTGGCTCCCAAGCCTTAGATGCCCTGTCCCGGTCCTTCATGCTGATTCCCTCCAATCCAGTCCTCAAAACTCAGTTCTCTGGGACTTTTCCGCTGCAGTTCTGGTTCCACCTCTTGTCATTCTGATACTCAAGCTCCTGAGGCTCCGCCCCCCACGTCAACGCAGGCGGAACCGGAAATGGTGCTGTCCGCGAGCAGGAGGATTTCTGGTTCCGTCCTACTGCCCGCTTTTGTTTTATCTCAGCATTTGCTAATTCTGATCCTAAATCATGCTTGCTAACTCCTTGTTTTGCCTAGTTATGACGAATCATAAGAAGGAGATGAAGGTGGGTAATCTCAAGGACTTTGTGTATCATTGTGGAAATAATTCCTTTGTTATCAGTTTTTTTTTTTTTTTTGTAAAGACAGAGTCTCACTGTACCGCCCTTGGGTAGAGTGCCGTGGCGTCACACAGCTCACAGCAACCTCTAACTCTTGGGCTTATGCGATTCTCTTGCCTCAGCCTCCCGAGTAGCTGGGACTACAGGCGCCCGCCACAACACCCGGCTATTTTTTTGTTGCAGTTTGGCCAGGGCTGGGTTTGAACCCACCACCCTCAGCATATGGGGCCGGCGCCCTACTCACTGAGCCACAGGCGCCGCCCCGTTATCAGGTTTTACATAGTGCTACAGTGTGCTCAGTTTTAACTGCAGCCTATAAATAGGGAGGAATAAGGCAAGAGCCCACAGTAAAGTTGTGGTGAAGTAAGTTTAGTCATGTGCCAGTGATACTAGTAAATCTGTGTCACCAGATGTAGATACCAGACATAATCTGTAGATAGGAGAAGAGGTCTGAGGTCCACAAGTGCTGCAGGTTTCTAGTCTTCCTTAGTCCTTCATACATCTTTCTTAGATGCCATCAAAGAAGATGGTACTTAGCTGAAGTCAGCATGTATTTGATGATTTAGCACTTAGTGACCTTTGAGGATGTAGCTGTGGACTTACTCAGGAAGAGTGGACTTTGTTGGATCAAAAACAGAGAGATCGCTACAGAAATGTAAGCTTGGAAAACTACAAGAATCTTACTACGGTAGGTAAGAGCAATATTAATTTCTTCACTGAGCTCATTAGAAAATGAATGCTTAAATGTTTGCTGACAGATGAGAATACTGTGGTAAATAAGACAGACATAGGCTCTGGTCAATGGGCATTATTATATAGAGCAATAGTCCCTAACCTTTTTGGTAACAGAGACTAATTTCACAGAAGACAATATTTCCTTAGACTGGGGGTAGGGGGGTTAGGCATTAGATTCTCATAAAGAGTGTGCAACCTAGATCCCTTGCATACTCAATTTGCAATAGGGTTCATGCTCCTATGAGAGACTTTTTTTTTTAAAACGAGTCTCACTTTGTCACCTTGAGTTGAGCTCACGGCAACCTCAAACTCCTGGGCTCAAGCAATCCTCTTGCCTCAGCCTCTCAAGTAGCTGGGACTATAGGCACCCACCACAACACCTGGCTGTTTTTAGAGAAGGGTCTTCTCAGGCTGGTTTTGAACTTCTGAGCTCAAGGGATCCACATGCCTTGGCTCCTGGAGTGCTAGGATTACAGGCATGAGCCACTGTGCCAGGGCTCCTATGAGCATCTAATTCTGTCATTTACCTGACCAGAGGCAGAACTCAGGTGATGAAGTGAGTGATGGGAAGTGGCTGTAATGATGCTTTGCTTACTCACCCACCACTCACCTCCTACTGTGTGGCCCGATTCCCAACAGGCCACAGATGGGTACCTATGGGCAGCCCAGGGTTTGAGTACTACAGATGTACAGGATTCCCTGTGAAAATGAAGAGCTATCTAAATAAATGATCCTATTTTCTTTATGGATTAAAAACTTTGAGGTTTTAAGCATGTACAAGATCAGACATTGGTGTCAGGTCTTAAGGTTCCCCAGTCTTTTGAGGGCATTTGAGAGACAATTGGTGCTTGGATTTTTAAATGAGTTTACTGCATTTATTGGAAAAGTTGCACAATTAGTTTTCTGTTTGTAAAGTTACACTTGTTCATTTTCAGAAACCCTGAAGGCAAAAAGTGTTGTCTCCTAATTCAAGGACATGATATCTTGCATGGTCCTCTCCTTTATGTATTTTTCCCTCCATCAGGTTCTGAACTATGTAAACCAGTTCTCATGTCTCCATTGGAACTAGGGGAAGAGTTGAGAACAGGAGTGAGAAGAGTTCTTCAGGATGAGTTCACAAGCATATGTGGTGTTATGAAGAGCAGTGCTAGTCGGGGAAACCTGCAGTACATTTGGAAAGGTAACGTTGTAAACTTCTCAGGGTATACTCTTTTTTCCTGAGAAAGCCATTTGGTTTCTTTTTTTTTTTTTTTTTTAGCACGGATTGAAACTTTAATGTTCTCTCTTAAAATTTACATTGAAGTTTTGGAGATTCTTTGTTGCTGTATTTGTTTTTGAAATGGAGTAATTTATTTATAGTTATTACAAGGATTATAAACATTATCATAATTATACTCTTCCATTTTAAAGATATCTTTTGTTATGTTACCTCTCTTTTTTTTTTTTTTTTTTTAACCATTTGACACATTTTTATCACAGTGGTTAACATAGCCTTTCCGGCGTTATCTCAGTTACTGTGCCAAAACATTTACATTCTACATTTACCAAGTTTCGCAAATACCCCTGTAATATGCACCACAGGTGTGATCCCACCGATTCCCCTCCCTCTACCCACCCCCCCTTTCCCACTTCTCCCTATTGTTAAGTTGTAGCTGGGTTATAGCTTTCATGTGAGAGTCCCAAATTAGTTTCATAGTAGGGATGTGTACATTGGGTATTTTTTCTTCCATTCTTGGGATACTTTACTAAGAAGAATATGTTTCAGCTCCATCCATGTAAACATGAAAGAGGTAAAGTCTCCATCTTTCTTTAAGGCTGCATAGTATTCCATGGTATACATATACCACAATTTATTAATCCATTCGTGGATCGATGGGCACTTGGGCTTTTTCCATGACTTAGCTATTATGAATTGGGCTGCAATAAACGTTCTGGTACAAATATCTTTGTTATGTTGTGATTTTTGGTCTTCTGGTTATATGCCCAGCAGAGGAATTACAGGATTGAATGGCAGATCTATTTTTAGATCTCTGAGTGTTCTCCATATATCTTTCCAAAAGGAATGAATTAATTTGCATTCCCACCAGCAGTGCAGAAGTGTTCCCTTTTCTCCGCATCCCCGCCAACATCTCTGGTCTTGAGATTTTGTGATATAGGCTAGTCTCATTGGAGTTAGATGATATCTCAAAGTAGTTTTGATTTGCATTTCTCTGATGATTAAAGATGATGAGCATTTTTTCATATGTCTGAAGGCCGTGCGCCTGTCTTCTTCAGAGAAGTTTCTGTTCAAATCCCTTGCCCAGCCTGCGATGGGATCCCTTGTTTTTCTTGCTGATGCGTTTGAGTTCTCTGTGGATTCTGGTTATTAAACCTTTGTCAGAGATATACCCTGCAAATATCTTCTCCCATTCTGAGGGCTGTCTGCTTGCTCTGCTTACTGTGTTCTTAGCTGTGCAGAAGCTTTTTAGTTTGATCAAGTCCCAGTAGTGTATTTTTGAGGCTGCTTCAATTGCCCGGGGGGTTCTCCTCATGAAATACTCACCCAGACCAATTTCTTCAAGGGTTTTCCCTGCATTCTCCTCTAGTATTTTTATAGTTTCATGTCTTAAGTTTAAGTATTTAATCCAATGAGAGTCTATCTTAGTTAATGGTGAAAGGTGTGGGTCCAATTTCAGTCTTCTGCAGGTTGCCAGCCAGTTCACCCAGCACCATTTGTTAAATAGGGAATCTTTTCCCCACTGAATGTTTTTAATTGGCTTGTCAAAAATCAAATAGCGGTAAGTAGCTGGATTCATCTCTTGGTTCTCTATTCTGTTCCAGATATCTACTTCTCTGTTTTTGTGCCAATACCATGCTGTTTTGATCACTATCGATTTGTAGTAAAGTCTGAGGTCTGGTAGTGTGATTCCTCCTGTTTTGTTTTTATTTCTGAGTAATGTCTTGGCTATTCGAGGTTTTTTCTGATTCCATATAAAACGAAGTAATGTTTTTTCAAGATCTTTAAAATATGACAGCGGAGCTTTAATAGGGAGTGCGTTGAAATTATATATTGCTTTGGGTAGTATGGACATTTTGATAATGTTGATTCTTCCTAGCCATGAGCATGGTATGTTTTACCATTTGTTAACATTTTCAGCTATTTCTTTTCTTAGAGTTTCATAGTTCTCTTTATTTTTTTTTTTTATTTTTTTTTTTTTTTTAATTTTTTTATTAAATCATAAGTGTATACAATGATATGATTATGGGGCATTATACACTCACTTCATAAACCATTTGACACATTTTTATCCCAGTGGTTAACATAGCCTTTCCGGCGTTATCTCAGTTACTGTGCCAAAACATTTATATTCTACATTTACCAAGTTTCGCAAATACCCCTGTAATATGCACCACAGGTGTGATCCCACCGATTCCCCTCCCTCTACCCACCCCCCCCTTTCCCACTTCCCCCTATTGTTAAGTTGTAGCTGGGTTATAGCTTTCATGTGAGAGTCCCAAATTAGTTTCATAGTAGGGCTGTGTACATTGGATATTTTTTCTTCCATTCTTGGGATACTTTACTAAGAAGAATATGTTCCAGCTCCATCCATGTAAACATGAAAGAGGTAAAGTCTCCATCTTTCTTTAAGGCTGCATAGTATTCCATGGTATACATATACCACAATTTATTAATCCATTCGTGGATCGATGGGCACTTCGGCTTTTTCCATGACTTAGCAATTATGAATTGGGCTGCAATAAACATTCTGGTACAAATATCTTTGTTATGTTGTGATTTTTGGTCTTCTGGGTATATGCCCAGCAGAGGAATTACAGGATTGAATGGCAGATCTATTTTTAGATCTCTGAGTGTTCTCCATATATCCCTCCAAAAGGAATGTATTAATTTGCATTCCCACCAGCAGTGCAGAAGTGTTCCCTTTTCTCCGCATCCACGCCAACATCTCTGGTCTTGAGATTTTGTGATATAGGCTAGTCTCATTGGAGTTAGATGATATCTCAAAGTAGTTTTGATTTGCATTTCTCTGATGATTAAAGATGATGAGCATTTTTTGATATGTCTGAAGGCCGTGCGCCTGTCTTCTTCAGAGAAGTTTCTCTTCAAATCCCTTGCCCAGCCTGCGATGGGATCCCTTGTTTTTTTCTTGCTGATGCGTTTGAGTTCTCTGTGGATTCTGGTTATTAAACCTTTGTCAGAGTTATACCCTGCAAATATCTTCTCCCATTCTGAGGGCTGTCTGCTTGCTCTGCTTACTGTGTTCTTAGCTGTGCAGAAGCTTTTTAGTTTGATCAAGTCCCAGTAGTGTATTTTTGAAGCTGCTTCAATTGCCCGGGGGGTTCTCCTCATGAAATACTCACCCAGACCAATTTCTTCAAGGGTTTTCCCTGCATTCTCCTCTAGTATTTTTATAGTTTCATGTCTTAAGTTTAAATCTTTAATCCAATGAGAGTCTATCTTAGTTAATGGTGAAAGGTGTGGGTCTAATTTCAGTCTTCTGCAGGTTGCCAGCCAGTTCACCCAGCACCATTTGTTAAATAGGGAATTTTTTCCCCACTGAATGTTTTTAATTGGCTTGTCAAAAATCAAATAGCGGTAAGTAGCTGGATTCATCTCTTGGTTCTCTATTCTATTCCAGATATCTACTTCTCTGTTTTTGTGCCAATACCATGGTGTTTTGATCACTATCGATTTGTAGTAAAGTCTGAGGTCTGGTAGTGTGATTCCTCCTGTTTTGTTTTTATTTCTGAGTAATGTCTTGGCTATTCGAGGTTTTTTCTGATTCCATATAAAACGAAGTAATGTTTTTTCAAGATCTTTAAAATATGACAGTGGAGCTTTAATAGGGAGTGCGTTGAAAGTATATATTGCTTTGGGTAGTATGGACATTTTGATAATGTTGATTCTTCCTAGCCATGAGCATGGTATGTTTTTCCATTTGTTAACATTTTCAGCTATTTCTTTTCTTAGAGTTTCATAGTTCTCTTTATAGAGATCTTTCACGTCTTTTGTTAGGTAAATTCCCAAATATTTCATCTTCTTTGGCACTACTGTGAATGGGATAGAGTCCTTAACTGCTTTTTCAATTTGACTGTTGTTGGTGTATATAAAGGCTACCGATTTATGAATGTTGATTTTGTAACCTGAGACGCTGCTGTATTCCTTGATCACTTCTAGGAGTTTTGTAGTAGAGTCCCTAGTGTTTTCCAGATACACAATCATATCATCTGCGAAGAGCGAGAGTTTGATCTCTTCTGACCCTATATGGATACCCTTGATCGCCTTTTCTTCCCTAATTGCGGTGGCTAAAACTTCCATTACAATGTTGAAAAGCAATGGAGACAATGGGCAGCCTTGTCTGGTTCCTGATCTGAGTGGAAATGATTCCAATTTAACTCCATTCAATATGATATTGGCTGTGGGTTTGCTGTAGATAGCCTCTATCAGTTTAAGAAAAGACCCTTCTAGACCAATTTTCTTGAGTGTTCTGATCATGAAGGGATGCTGGATAATATCAAAAGCTTTTTCTGCATCAATTGAGAGAATCATATGGTCTTTGTTTTTTAATTTGTTTATGTGCTGAATTACATTTATAGATTTACGTATATTGAACCAGCCTTGAGACCCTGGGATAAAACCAACTTGGTCATGATGTATAATTTGTTTGATGTGTTGCTGGATTCTGTTTGTTAGGATCTTGTTGAATATTTTTGCATCTATATTCATTAGTGATATTGGTCTATAATTTTCTTTTCTTGTTGGGTCTTTTCCTGGTTTGGGGATCAGGGTGATATTTGCTTCATAGAACGTGTTGGGTAGTCTTCCTTCTTTTTCTACATTTTGGAACAGGTTGAGTAATATAGGTACTAATTCCTCTTTAAAGGTTTGGTAGAATTCTGACGTGAAACCATCTGGTCCCGGGCTTTTCTTTTTAGGGAGGTTTTGTATAGTTGATGCTATTTCTGAACTTGATATGGGTCTGTTCAACATTTCCACTTGATTCTGGTTAAGTCTTGGAAGGTGGCGTGCTTCCAAGTATCGGTCTATTTCCTTCAGATTTTCATATTTCTGAGAATAAAGTTTCTTGTAATATTCATTAAGGATTTTTTGGATTTCTGATGAGTCTGTGGTTATTTTGTCTTTGTTGTTTCTGATTGATGATATTAGAGATTTTACTCTTTTTTTCCTGATTAGGTTGGCCAGAGGTTTATCTATTTTATTGACCTTTTCAAAAAACCAGCTTTTTGATTTATTGATCTGTTGTATTATTCTTTTGTTTTCAATTTCATTTAATTCTGCTCTAATTTTGGTTATTTCTTTTCTTCTACTGGGTTTGGGGTTGGAATGTTCTTCCTTTTCCAGTTGCGTGAGATGTCCCATTAAGTTGTTAACTTCCTCTCTTTCCGTTCTCTTGAGGAAGGCTTGCAGTGCTATAAATTTCCCTCTTAGAACTGCCTTTGCAGTGTCCCAGAGGTTCTGATAGCTTGTGTCTTCATTGTCATTTTGTTCCAAAAAATTGGTGATTTCTTTCTTAATCTCATCTCTGACCCAGCTATCATTCAGCATAAGGTTATTTAACTTCCATGTTTTTGTATGGGTATGCAGATTCCTGTTGTTACTCAATTCAAGTTTTATTCCATGATGGTCCGAGAAGATGCACGGAATAATTTCTATTCCTTTAAATTTACTGAGGTTAGACTTGTGACCTAAAATGTGATCAATTTTGGAGTAAGTTCCGTGGGCTGATGAGAAGTATGTGTATTCAGTTTTGTTGGGATGAAATGTTCTGTAGATGTCTGCTAAATCTAAATATTGGATGGTTAGGTTTAAATCTAAGATTTCTTTGCTCAGCTTCTTTCTGGAGGATCGATCCAACACTGCCAAGGGAGTGTTGAAATCTCCAACGATTATGGAGCTGGAGGAAATCAAGTTACTCATGTCTGTTAGAGTTTCTCTTATAAATTGAGGTGCATTCTGGTTGGGTGCATAGATATTAATAATTGAGATCTCGTCATATTGAGTATTACCCTTAACAAATATGAAGTGACCATTCTTGTCCTTCCTTACTTTTGATGGTTTAAAGCCTACTGTATCTGCAAATAAAATTGCAACACCTGCTTTTTTCTGATTACCATTTGCCTGAAATATGGATGACCATCCTTTCACCCTGAGTCTGTATTTGTCTTTTAAGTTGAGATGTGACTCTTGTATGCAACAAATATCTGGCTTAAGTTTTTGTATCCAGTCAGCTAACCTATGCCTCTTTAGAGGACAGTTTAAGCCATTCACATTGATGGAGAGTAAGGATAAGTCTGGTGGAATTTTGGGTATCGAGTTTTTCAAAGGTCCAGTGGACATTTTTAATCCTTTCGCCAGTGTGGAAGTTGGAGTTTGATCCGAAGTTTCTGAGTGAGTTTACTTTTGTGGTATAGGATTGGGTTGGTCATTGTGGAGGATAGGTCTGAGAACATCCTGAAGAGCTGGTTTACTTATGGCAAATTTTTTCAACATATGAATGTCATTGAAGTATTTAATTTCTCCATCATAGATGAAACTCAGTTTAGCTGGATACAAGATCCTGGGTTGAAAGTTTTTTTGCTTTAGGAGATTAAAAGTTGATGACCAGCCTCTTCTGGCTTGAAAAGTTTCAGCAGAGAGATCTGCAGTTATTCTAATATTCTTACCTTTGTACGTTATAGTTTTCTTTCGCCGGGCTGCTTTGAGAATCTTCTCTTTCATGTTAACTTTAGTGAAGCTAATTATGATATGTCTGGGAGATGGCTTTTTGGGGTTGAATCGTGCTGGGGTTCTGAAGCTGTCTGCTATCTGAATTTCAGATTCTCTAGGCATGTCTGGAAAATTTTCTTTCATAATTTCATGTAGAAGGGCCTCTGTGCCCTTGGCTGCCACGTCATCAGCCTCCGAAATTCCTATAACCCTTATGTTATGTTTTTTCGAATTATCTGAGAGCTCTCTGAGTGAGTGATCCGTTTTTGCTCTCCATTTCTCTTCCTCTTTGAGAGATTGGGAGCGTTCGAAGACTTTATCTTCAATGTCAGAAATCCTTTCTTCTGCTTGCTCCATTCTGTTACTGAGGGATTCTACTGTATTTTTCATATCTTTGAGGGCTGTAAGTTCTTGTTTCAGTGTGTCTAAGTCTTTGGTGGTTTTGTCTTTAAATTCGTTAAATTCTTGAGACAGTTTTTGAATTTCTCCACGAATTCCTAATTCCATTTTATTAATCTTGTCTGCAAACCAAATTCTGAATTCGACTTCTGACATCTCAGCCAGTTGTTTATGAATGGGATCTTCAATCACATCTGCCGTATCTTTTCTTGGGGGGGTTGATCTATTCTGGTTATTCATGTTACCAGAGTTTTTCCGCTGATTCCGCCCCATGGTTTACTCCCTTTGGTTTTTCCCCTGGGGTTTTATCGAGGGCCCGTACAGTGTTGTGGCCTGAGAAACTGGGGCCCTGTCTGGTGTGGTGGAGCAAAGTGGTTCTGTCTTGTTTTCAGCTGGTTTCTGTTCTATCCTATTGCAACTTCTACTCTGGCTTGAAGTCTCAGCTGTGTGGAAAAATCAGCAATTAAGTCACCCCGCCTGCCCACCTCTGGCCCCAGTTGGAAAAGGAGAATCAAACCTTCCTACAATCGCACACCCAGGGCACCACCTGAAAAGTCCTCAGTCTATTAGCCCAGTTCAAAAGGTCCGAATCAACTGTCTCAATCGGCACTTGTCTCAGGTGGAAGGGTTCAAGAGGTCTCTGGGAACTGGATCACAGGGGCCTGGTGACTCCTCTGAGACAGCTCACTCCAGTGCAGCGTGGAGTCAGGAGGAGCCACCCCGCAAACAGAGCAGTCTGGGAAGGTTGACGTCTCCTTCCCCACTTTGCCCCTCCGTCGGACCCAGTCACTGGTATCTCTGCAGATGGCTAACCCAGTTGCCTGCAGTGAACAGACACTCCAGGGGTTTGCACCTGCCTGAATCGCGAGGAAGTCTGCCAGGCCCCCACAGACTGCCGCTATCTAGCAGGAGGAGATGGGGCCTGACATCTTTGAGTGTTTGATGCAGGTGATGGGAAGGAGGTGTTCACTCAGGCTTAGCCCCGTCCCTGATGGATGCTGCTAACAGAACAGAACAGAACAGACAACTTTGTGAGGTTCTGTCTCTGTTCCTGTCGTCGCCTACAGGAGACGGGCTGTTTTGAGTTCAAACGTCTTTGCTGCTGGAGAATTGCGTCTGAACACCTCTCTGGGTCGGCCCCGCCCTGGAGGCTTCTGGGTTTGTGAGCCGTGACACCGGTGGCCTCCTCTGGTTGCCCAGGGAGACAGGGGGTGTGGCCTCAGAATATCCAGAAGTGAGCGTTCTGCCGTTAAAGAAAAAACGGCTGTTGATCTACCTCCAGGGAACTGCTGCTCTGGTGTGGGCACTCAGGCGACCCTTTTCTCCT
Organism: Nycticebus coucang; assembly: GCF_027406575.1. NCBI lineage: Eukaryota > Metazoa > Chordata > Mammalia > Primates > Lorisidae > Nycticebus > Nycticebus coucang. The sequence goes on along the minus strand of NC_069782.1, from coordinate 63,570,040 downwards.
CTGTCCCGCGCCCCAGAGTCAGCACTGAGCGGCCGCAGTTTGTGCTGGGTCCACACCCCTTAAGAGATCCCCCAAGAATCAGAACTCTTGGGGGATGGGCGCCCAGACCCGGATTGGGAGTGGGGCGGGGGGAAGCTAGAGTTTCATTCAGTTTCACGCAATACTACGGTCCGGGGAGGGCTCCTGCACTGCACCGCAGGGAAGTGCCGCCAAGGCTTGATTTCCCCTCAGCGGAGTGCCCTCTCCTCGCTCACGTATCCCAGAGTCAGCGCTGACCTGACGCAGCTCCGGCACTGTGCACTCCCCTCGAGAAATCACCCAAGGAGCCGAACTCCGGAGGGATAGGCCCTCAGACCCCGAGTGAGAGTAGGGGCTCTCAGCTCTCAGCGGGGAGGCCAGAGTCTTATTCAGTCTTGTGCCCGGGGAGGGCTCCTGCACTGCACTGCAGGGAAGTGCCGCCAAGGCTTGATTTCCCCTCAGCAGAGTGCCCTCTCCTCGCTCACGTATCCCAGAGTCAGCGCTGACCTGACGCAACTCAGGCACTGTGCACTCCCCTCGAGAAATCACCCAAGGAGCCGAACTCCTGGGGGATAGGCCCTCAGACCCCGAGTGAGAGTAGGGGTTCTCAGCTCTCAGCGGGGAGGCCAGAGTCTGATTCAGTCTTGGGCCCCGTATGCCCGGGGAGGGTTGGTGCACTGCACCGCAGGGAAGTGCCGCGAGGCGTGACTCCCCCTCAGCCCGGTGCCCTCTCCTCACTCGGCGCGCCTCAGAGTCAATGCTGACCAGACGCAACTCGGGGACTGTCCACTCCCCTTGAGAAATCACCCAAGGATCCGAAGTCCTGGGGGACAGGCCTCCAGACCTCAGTGGGCGGGAGGGGAGCGCCGGGGATTCAGGGTTGCCGGCAAAGGATTCCCAAAGTTTTATTCAGCCCTATGTCCGGCAGGAGAACGCCACGGCACCCCAGTAGGGGAGGTAGGTCCAGTTTTTAGAAGGTCTCTCCCGTGGAGTGTAGTGGGAGGGGCTTTAATTTCTGCCCACTTGTTCAATTGTGGGGCTACAGAGCCGGTCTCATGGGGGAGGGGGACTCCCGTCCGCTTGGTGGTGGATTTTGTACCTTTTGTTTGCGTCCTTGTGATCACAACTTGCCTCAGCGGTGTTGATGTGCGTTCTTCAGCCTTCTCTCTTGGTGAGGCTCAAGTCCACCAGGATACTTACTAAATTCCTGTCCCTTAACTCTCCTTCTGGACGGGAGCCTTTGTTGAAAGCTGGCTTCAGTCCGCCATCTTGTCTCCTGAACCTCATAGTTCTCTTTATAGAGATCTTTCACGTCTTTTGTTAGGTAAATTCCCAAATATTTCATCTTCTTTGGCGCTACTGTGAATGGGATAGAGTCCTTAACTGCTTTTTCAATTTGACTGTTGTTGGTGTATATAAAGGCTACCGATTTATGAATGTTGATTTTGTAACCTGAGACACTGCTGTATTCCTTGATCACTTCTAGGAGTTTTGTAGTAGAGTCCCTAGTGTTTTCCAGATACACAATCATATCATCTGCGAAGAGCGAAAGTTTGATCTCTTCTGACCCTATATGGATACCCTTGATCGCCTTTTCTTCCCTAATTGCGGTGGCTAAAACTTCCATTACAATGTTGAAAAGCAATAGAGACAATGGGCAGCCTTGTCTGGTTCCTGATCTGAGTGGAAATGATTCCAATTTAACTCCATTCAATATGATATTGGCTGTGGGTTTGCTGCAGATAGCCTCTATCAGTTTAAGAAAAGTCCCTTCTAGACCAATTTTCTTGAGTGTTCTGATCATGAAGGGATGCTGGATATTATCAAAAGCTTTTTCTGCATCAATTGAGAGAATCATATGGTCTTTGTTTTTTAATTTGTTTATGTGCTGAATTACATTTATAGATTTACGTATATTGAACCAGCCTTGAGACCCTGGGATAAAACCAACTTGGTCATGATGTATAATTTGTTTGATGTGTTGCTGGATTCTGTTTGTTAGGATCTTGTTGAATATTTTTGCATCTATATTCATTAGTGATATTGGTCTATAATTTTCTTTTCTTGTTGGGTCTTTTCCTGGTTTGGGGATCAGGGTGATGTTTGCTTCATAGAACGTGTTGGGTAGTCTTCCTTCTTTTTCTACATTTTGGAACAGGTTGAGTAATATAGGTACTAATTCCTCTTTAAAGGTTTGGTAGAATTCTGACGTGAAACCATCTGGTCCCGGGCTTTTCTTTTTAGGGAGGTTTTGTATAGTTGATGCTATTTCTGAACTTGATATGGGTCTGTTCAACATTTCCACTTGATTCTGGTTAAGTCTTGGAAGGTGGCGTGCTTCCAAGTATCGGTCTATTTCCTTCAGATTTTTCATATTTCTGAGAATAAAGTTTCTTGTAATATTCATTAAGGATTTTTTGGATTTCTGATGAGTCTGTGGTTATTTCGTCTTTGTTGTTTCTGATTGATGATATTAGGGATTTTACTCTTTTTTTCCTGAGTAGGTTGGCCAGAGGTTTATCTATTTTATTGACCTTTTCAAAAAACCAGCTTTTTGATTTATTGATCTGTTGTGTTATTCTTTTGTTTTCAATTTCATTTAATTCTGCTCTAATTTTGGTTATTTCTTTTCTTCTACTGGGTTTGGAGTTGGAATGTTCTTCCTTTTCCAGTTGCATGAGATGTCCCATTAAGTTGTTAACTTCCTCTCTTTCCGTTCTCTTGAGGAAGGCTTGCAGTGCTATAAATTTCCCTCTTAGAACTGCCTTTGCAGTGTCCCAGAGGTTCTGATAGTTTGTGTCTTCATTGTCATTTTGTTCCAAAAAATTGGTGATTTCTTTCTTAATCTCATCTCTGACCCAGCTACCATTCAGCATAAGGTTATTTAACTTCCATGTTTTTGTATGGGTATGCAGATTCCTGTTGTTACTCAATTCAAGTTTTATTCCATGATGGTCTGAGAAGATGCATGGAATAATTTCTATTCCTTTAAATTTACTGAGGTTAGACTTGTGACCTAAAATGTGATCAATTTTGGAGTAAGTTCCGTGGGCTGATGAGAAGTATGTGTATTCAGTTTTGTTGGGATGAAATGTTCTGTAGATGTCTGCTAAATCTAAATATTGGATGGTTAGGTTTAAATCTAAGATTTCTTTGCTCAGCTTCTTTCTGGAGGATCGATCCAACACTGCCAAGGGAGTGTTGAAATCTCCAATGATTATGGAGCTGGAGGAAATCAAGTTACTCATGTCTGTTAGAGTTTCTTTTATAAATTGAGGTGCATTCTGGTTGGGTGCATAGATATTAATAATTGAGATCTCGTCATATTGAGTATTACCCTTAACAAATGTGAAGTGACCATTCTTGTCCTTCCTTACTTTTGATGGTTTAAAGCCTGCTGTATCTGCAAATAAAATTGCAACACCTGCTTTTTTCTGATTACCATTTGCCTGAAATATGGATGACCATCCTTTCACCCTGAGTCTGTATTTGTCTTTTAAGTTGAGATGTGACTCTTGTATGCAACAAATATCTGGCTTGAGTTTTTGTATCCAGTCAGCTAACCTATGCCTCTTTAGAGGACAGTTTAAGCCATTCACATTGATGGAGAGTATTGATAAGTCTGGTGGAATTTTGGGTGTCGAGTTTTTCAAAGGTCCAGTGGACATTTTTAATCCTTTCGCCAGTGTGGAAGTTGGAGTTTGATCCGAAGTTTCTGGGTGATTTTACTTTGGTGGTATAGGATTGGGTTGGTCATTGTGGAGGATAGGTCTGAGAACATCCTGAAGAGGTGGTTTACTTATGGCAAACTTTTTCAACATATGAATGTCATTGAAGTATTTAATTGCTCCATCATAGATGAAACTCAGTTTGGCTGGATACAAGATCCTGGGTTGAAAGTTTTTTTGCTTTAGGAGATTAAAAGTTGATGACCACCCTCTTCTTGCTTGAAAAGTTTCAGCAGAGAGATCTGCAGTTATTCTAATATTCTTACCTTTGTACGTTATAGTTTTCTTTCGCTGGGTTGCTTTGAGAATCTTCTCTTTCATGTTAACTTTAGTGAAGCTAATTATGATATGTCTGGGAGATGGCTTATTGGGGTTGAATCGTGCTGGGGTTCTGAAGCTGTCTGCTATCTGAATTTCAGATTCTCTGGGCATGTCTGGAAAATTTTCTTTCATAATTTCATGTAGAATGGCCTCTGTGACCTTGGCAGCCACTTCATCATTCTCCGAAATTCCTATAACCCTTACGTTGTTTTTTTTCGAATTATCTGAGAGTTCTCTGAGTGAGTGATCCGTTTTTGCTCTCCATTTCTCTTCCTCTTTGAGAGATTGTGAGCGTTCGAAGACTTTATCTTCAATGTCAGAAATCCTTTCTTCTGCTTGCTCCATTCTGTTACTGAGGGATTCTACTGTATTTTTCATATCTTTGAGGGCTGTAAGTTCTTGTTTCAGTGTGTCTAAGTCTTTGGTGGTTTTGTCTTTAAATTCGTTAAATTCTTGAGACAATTTTTGAATTTCTCCTCGAATTCCTAATTCCATTTTATTGATCTTGTCTGCAAACCAAATTCTGAATTCGACTTCTGACATCTCAGCCAGTTGTTTATGAATGGGATCTTCAATCACATCTGCCGTATCTTTTCTTGGGGGGGTTGATCTATTCTGGTTATTCATGTTACCAGAGTTTTTCCGCTGATTCTGCCCCATGGTTTACTCCCTTGTGTTTTTCCCCTGGGGTTTTATCGAGGGCCCGTACAGTGTTGTGGCCTGAGAAACTGGGGCCCTGTCTGGTGTGGTGGAGCAAAGTGGTTCTGTCTTGTTTTCAGCTGGTTTCTGTTCGATCCTATTGCAACTTCTACTCTGGCTTGAAGTCTCAGCTGTGTGGAAAAATCAGCAATTAAGTCACCACGCCTGCCCACCTCTGGCCCCAGTTGGAAAAGGAGAATCAAACCTTCCTACAATCGCACACCCAGGGCACCGCCTGAAAAGTCCTCAGTCTATTAGCCCAGTTCAAAAGGTCCGAATCAACTGTCTCAATCGGCACTTGTCTCGGGTGGAAGGGTTCAAGAGGTCTCTGGGAAGTGGATCACAGGGGCCTGGTGACTCGTCTGACACAGCTCACCCCAGTGCAGCGTGGAGTCAGGAGGAGCCACCCAGCAAACAGAGCAGTCTAGGAAGGTTGACGTCTCCTTCCCCACTTTGCCCCTCCGTCGGACCCAGTCACTGGTATCTCTGCAGATGGCTAACCCAGTTGCCTGCAGTGAACAGACACTCCAGGGATTTGCACCTGCCTGAATCGCAAGGAAGTCTGCCAGGCCCCCGCAGACTGCCGCTATCTAGCAGGAGGAGATGGGGCCTGACATCTTTGAGTGTTTGATGCAGGTGATGGGAAGGAGGTGTTCACTCAGGCTTAGCCCCGTCCCTGATGGATGCTGCTAACAGAACAGAACAGAACAGACAACTTTGTGAGGTTCTGTCTCTGTTCCTGTCGTCGCCTACAGGAGACGGGCTGTTTTGAGTTCAAACGTCTTTGCTGCTGGAGAATTGCTTCTGAACACCTCTCTGGGTCGGCCCCGCCCTGGAAGCTTCCCGGGTTTGTGAGCCGCGTCACCCGGTGGCCTCCTCTGGTTGCCCAGGGAGACAGGGGGTGTGGCCTCAGAATATCCAGAAGTGAGCATTCTGCCGTTAAAGAAAAAACGGCTGTTGATCTACCTCCAGGGAACTGCTGCTCTGGTGTGGGCACTCAGGCGACCCTTTTCTCCTCTGTCCCGCGCCCCAGAGTCAGCACTGAGCGGCTGCAGTTTGTGCTGGGTTCACACCCCTTAAGAGATCCCCCAAGAATCAGAACTCTTGGGGGATGGGCCCCCAGACCGCAATTGGGAGTGGGGCGGGGGGAAGCTAGAGTTTCATTCAGTTTTACGCAATACTACGGTCCGGGGAGGGCTCCTGCACTGCACAGCTGGGAAGTGCCGCCAAGGCTTGATTTCCCCTCAGCAGAGTGCCCTCTCCTCGCTCACGTATCCCAGAGTCAGCGCTGACCTGACGCAGCTCAGTCACTGTGCTCTCCCCTCGAGAAATCACCCAAGGAGCCGAACTCCTGGGGGACAGGCCCTCAGACCCCGAGTGAGAGTAGGGGTTCTCAGCTCTCAGCGGGGAGGCCAGAGTCTTATTCAGTCTTGGGCCCGTATGCCCGGGGAGGGTTGGTGCACTGCACCGCAGGGAAGTGCCGCGAGGCATGACTCCCCCTGAGCCCGGTGCCCTCTCCTCACTCGGCGCGCCTCAGAGTCAATGCTGACCATTCGCAACTCGGGGACTGTCCACTCCCCTTGAGAAATCACCCAAGGATTCGAACTCCTGGGGGATAGTCCCTCAGACCCCGAGTGAGAGTAGGGGCTCTCAGCTCTCAGCGGGGAGGCTAGAGTCTTATTCAGTCTTGTGCCCGGGGAGGGTTGGTGCACTGCACCGCAGGGAAGTGCCGCGAGGCGTGACTCCCCCTCAGCCCGTTGCCCTCTCCTCACTCGCGCGCCTCAGAGTCAATGCTGACCAGTCGCAACTCGGGGACTGTCCACTCCCCTTGAGAAATCACCCAAGGATCCGAAGTCCTAGGGGACAGGCCTCCAGACCTCAGTGGGCGGGAGGGGAGCGCCGGGGATTCAGGGTTGCCGGCAAAGGATTCCCAAAGTTTTATTCAGCCCTATGTCTGGCAGGAGAACGCCACGGCACCCCAGTAGGGGAGGTAGGTCCAGTTTTTAGCAGGTCTCTCCCGTGGAGTGTAGTGGGAGGGCCTTTAATTTCTGCCCGCTTGTTCAATTTTGGGGCTCTTGAGCCGGTCTCATGGGGGAGGGGGACTCCCGTCCGCTTGGTGGTGGATTTTGTACCTTTTGTTTGCGTCCTTGTGATCACAGCTTGCCTCAGCGGTGTTGATGTGCGTTCTTCAGCCTTCTCTCTTGGTGAGGCTCAAGTCCACCAGGATACTTACTAAATTCCTGTCCCTTAACTCTCCTTCTGGACGGGAGCCTTTGTTGAAAGCTGGCTTCAGTCCGCCATCTTGTCTCCCCCAGCCATTTGGTTTCTGAGTTTCGTCAGGTACCTTCGATTCCTTTTCACCTTTAAATTTCCATTGATCTTCTCAACTTTTTCTGTTCTTGGAAAGATCTGTCCGCTTTATTTTTTATTTTTTTGGTCCACTTTATTTTAAAATTTCCTTTTAGGGCAGCACCTATGGCTCAAGGAGTAGGGCTCTGGCCCCATATACTGGAGGTGGCGCGTTGAAGCCCAGCCCTGGCCAAAACTGCAAACAAACAAAAAAAAAATTCATTTTATGCATGTAGCTCCTTTGTCAACACCATCTTATTTTCTGTCTTTTTTTTTTTTTTTTGAGAGTCTCAAGCTTTCGCCCTGGGTAGAGTGCCATGGAGTCATAGCTCACAGCAACCTCTAACTCAGGCTCAGGCAATCCTCTTGCTTCAGTTTTCCTATTTTTAGAGATGAAGTCTCATTTTTGCTCAGGCTGGTCTTGAACTCATGAACATAAGCAATCCACCCACCTCAGCCTCCTGGAGTGCTAGGATTACTGGCATGAGCCACAGCGCCTGGCCTCTGTCATCTTTTTGCTTACTGTTAGCCTCAGTTTTCCAGAGTAGTTTTACTTGGTAAATTACCCACAGTTTTGACACCATATCTTTATCATTGCCAGATTTCTTTTATATTTTCTTTTATTTTTTAAATCATAGCTGTGTACAATAATGCAATCATGAGGTACAATGTGCTGGTTTTATATACAGTTTGAAACAGTTTCATTGAACAGGTTAACATAGCCTTCATGACATTTTCTTAGATATTGTGTTCTGACTTTTATGTTCTACATTTAGTAAATTTCACCTGTACCCTTCTAAGATGCACCATAGGTGTGGACCCACTAATGACCCTACCTCCACCCATCCTCCTTTTTCCCCTCCCCTCCCTTGCCCCTTTCCCCATGTTCTTGTGCTGAGATTGGGTTATAGCTTTTGTATGAAAGCTATAAATTAGTTTCATATTAGGGCTGAGTACATTGGGTACTTTTTCTTCCATTCTTGATATACCTTGCTAAGAAGAATATTTTCCAGCTCCATCCATGTAAACATAAAAGAGGTATAGTCTCCATCTTTCTTTACAGCTGCATAATATTCCATGGTGTACATATACCACAGTTTATTCCATTCGTGAGTTGATGGGTGATGGGCTTTCCCCATGACTTAGCAATTATGAATTGGGCTGCAATAAGCATTCTGATACAAATATCTTTGTTATAATGTGATTTTTGGTTTTCTGGATATATACCTAGTAGAGGAATTATAGGATCGAATGGCAGGTCTATATTTAGATCTCTAAGTATTCTTCAAACCTCTTTCCAAAAGGAACATATTAGTTTGCATTCCCACCAGCAGTGTAGAAGCGTTCCCTTTTCTCCACATCCAGGCCAACATCTCTGGTTTTGGGATTTTGTGATGTGGGCTAATCTTACTGGAGTTAGATGATATCTCAAAGTAGTTTTGATTTGCATTTCTCTGATGATTAAGTATGATGAGCATTTTTTCATGTGTCAGTAGGCCATGTGCCTGTCTTCTTCAGAGAAGTTTCTCTGCAAGTTCCTTGCCCAACCTGAGATGGGGTCACTTGTTCTTTTCTTGCTAATACATTTGAGTTCTCTGTGGATTCTGGTTATTAAACCTTTGTCAGAGACATATCCTGCAAATATCTTCTCCCATTCTGAGGGCTGTCTGCTTGCTTTACTTACTGTGTTCTTGGCTGTGCAGAAGCTTTTTAGTCTAATCAGGTCCCAGTAGTGTATTTTTGATGTTGCTTCAATTGCCTGAGAGGTCTTCCTCATAAAATATTCCCCCAGGCCGATCCCTTCAAGAGTTTTCCCTGAACTCTCTTCTAGTATTTTTATAGTTCCATGTCTTAGGTTTAAATCTTTAATCCATTGAGCATCTATCTTAGTTAATGGTGAAAGGTGTGGGTCCAGTTTCAGTCTTCTACAGGTCGCCAGCCAGTTTACCTAGCACCATTTGTTAAATAGGGAATCTTTTCCCCATTGAATGTTTTTAACTGGCTTGTCAAAGATCAAATAATGGTAAGTAGCTGGGTTCATTTCTTGGTTCTCTATTCTGTTCCATACATCTACCTCTCTGTTTTTCTGCCTGTACCATGCTGTTTTCATCATTATCAATTTGTAGGATGGTCTGAGGTCTGGTAGCATAATTCTTCCTGCTTTGTTTTTATTTCTGAGTAATGTCTTGGCTATTTGAGTTTTTTTTCTTACTCCATATAAAATGATGTATTATTTTTTCGAGATCATTAAAGTATGACAATGGAGCTTTAATAGGGATTGCATTAAAAGTGTATTGCTTTGGGTAGTATAGACATTTTGACAATGTTGATTTTTCCGAGCCATGAGCATGGTTTGTTTTTCCATTTGTTAACATCTTCAGCTATTTCTTTTCTTAGAGTTTCATAGTTCTTGTTATAGAGATCTTTCACATTCTTTGTCAGATAAACTCCCAAATATTTCATCTTCTTTGGCACTAGTGTAAATGGAATAGAGTTCTTGATTGTTTTTTCAGCTTGGCTATTATTGGTATATATAAAGGCTACAGATTTATGGGTGTTGATTTTGTATCCTGAGACATTGTTGTATTCCTTGATCACTTCTAAGAGTTTTGTAGTAGAATCCCTGGTGTTTTCCAGATATGCAATCATATCATCTGCGAAGAGTGAAAGTTTGATCTCTTCTGACCCTACATGGATACACTGATCGCCTTTTCTTCTCTAATTGTGATGGCTAAAACTTCAATTACAATGTTAAAGAGCAGTGGAGACAGTGGGCAACCTTGCCTGGTTCCTGATCTGAGTGGAAATGGTTTTGATTTAACTCCATACAATGCAATATTGGCTGTGGGTTTGCTATAGATGGCCTCTATCAGTTTAAGAAATGTCCCTTCTATACCAATTTTCTTAAGAGTTCTGATCATGAAGGGATGCTAGATATTATCAAAAGCTTTTTCTGCATTAATTGTGAGAATCATATGGTCTTTGTTTTTTAATTTATTTATGTGCTGAATTACATTTATAGATTTATGCATATTGAACCAGCCTGAGACCCTTGGATAAAACCCACCTGGTCATGATGTATAATTTGTTTGATGTGTTGCTGGATTCTGTTTGCTAGGATCTTGTTGAATATTTTTGCGTCAATATTCTTTAGTGATATTGGTCTATAATTTTCTTTTCTTGTTGGGTCTTTTTCTGATTTGGGGAGCAAGGTTATGTTTGCTTCATAGAATGTGTTGGGTAGTATTCCTTCTTTTTCTATATTTTGGAAAATTTTGCATAATATAGGTACCAATTCCTCTTTAAAAGTTTGGTAGAATTCTGACGTGAAGCCATCTGGTCCTGGGCTCTTCTTTTTAGGGAGACTTTGTATAGTTAATGCTATTTCAGAACTTGATATAGGCCGGTTCAACATTTCCACCTCATTCTGCCTAAGTCTTGGGAGGTTGCATACTTCCAAGTATTTGTCGATTTCCTTCAGATTTTTGTATTTCTGAGAATAAAGTTTCTTGTAGTATTCATTAAGGGTTTTTTGAATTTCTGAGGAGTCTGTTGTTATTTTGTCTTTACCATTTCTGATTGATGAAATTAGAGATTTTACTCTTTTTTTCCTGGTTAGGTTAGCTAAAGGTTTATCTATTTTATTGACCTTTTCAAAAAATCAACTTTTTTATTTATTGATCTGTTGTATAATTTTCTTGTTTTTAATTTCATTTAATTCTGCTCTAATTTTAGTTATTTTTTTCTTCTGCTGGGCTTGGGGTTGGAATGTTCTTCCTTTTCTTATTACTTGAGATGTCCCATTAAGTTGTTAACTTCCTCTCTTTCTATTCTCTTGCGGAAGGCTTGCAGTGCTATAAATTTCCCTCTTAGGACTGCCTTTGTGGTATCCCAGAGGTTCTGAGAATTCGTGTCTTCATTGTCATTCTGTTCCAAAAATTTATTTCTTTCTTAATCTCGTCTTTGACCCAGCTATCGTGAGGTTATTCAGTTTCCATGTTTTTGTATGAGTACACAGGTTCTTGTTGTTACTGAGTTTCACGTTTATTCCATAATGGTCTGAGAAGATGCAAGTAATAATTTCTATTCTTTTAAATTTGCTGAGGGTAGATTTGTGACCTAAGATGTGATCAATTTTGGAGTATGTTCCATGAGCCAATGAGAAGAATGTGTATTAAATTTTCTTAGGATGAAATGTTCTTGAAATGTCTGTTAAATCCAAATGTTGGATGGTTAAGTTTAAGTCTAAAATTTCTTTGCTTACCTTCTTCTTGGAGGATCTATCCAACACTGCTAAAGGGGTATTAAAATCTGCGACTACTAAAGAGCTGGAGGAAATCAAGTTGCTCTTGTTCGTTAGAGTTTCTCTTATAAATTGAGGTGCATTTTCATTGGGGGCATAAATATTAATAATTGAAATCTCATCATATTGAGTCTTGCTGTTAACAAATACGTAGTGACTCTCCTTATCTTTCCTTACTTTTGTTGGTTTAAAGCCTATTGTATCTGTAAATAAGATTGTAGCACCTGCTTTTTTCTGTTTTCCATTTGCCTGGAATATAGATGACCATCCCTTCACCCTGAGTTTATATTTATCTTTTAAGGTAAGATGAGATTCTTGTATGCAGCAGATATCTTGCCAGAGTTTTTGTATTCAATCAGCCAGCCTCTGCCTCTTTAGAGAACAATTTAATCCTTTCACATTAGTTGAGAATATTGATAGGCCTTTTTGAATTTTGTCTATTGAGTTTTTCAAAAGACCAGTGGACATTTTTAATCGTTTTGCCACTGTGGAAGTTGGAAGTTGGTCCAAAGTTTCAGAGTGAGTTTCCTTTTGTGATGGAGAGTTGCACTGGCCATTATGGAGGATAGGTCTGAGGATATCCTGGAGAGCTGGTTTAGTTATGGCAAATTTCTTCAACATGAATGTCACTAGAGTATTTAATTTCTCCATCATAAATGAAACTCAGTTCAGCTGTATACAGGATCCTGGGTTGAAAGTTATTTTGTTTTAGGAGATTAAAATTTGATGACCACCTTTTTCTAGCTTGAAAGGTTTCAGCGGAGAGATCTGCAATCATTCTAATATTCTTCCCCTTGTAGGTTCTTTTACATCTGGCTGCTTTCAGGATTTTCTCCTTCATATTAACTTTAGTAAAGTTAATTATGATGTGCCTGGGGGATGTCTTATTTGGGTTGAGTTGGGCTGGGGTTCTGAAACAATCTGCTATCTGGTTTCAGGATCTTTTGGCATGTCTGGATAATTCTCTTTCATAATCTCATGGAGAAGGGCCTCTGTGCCTTGTGAAGCTACGTCATCACCTTTAGGGATTCCAATAAGGTGAATATTGATTTTCTTCGAGTTATCCCAGAGCTCTCAGAGAGAATGATCTGTTTTTGCTCTCCATTTCTTTTCCTCTTTGAACGTTTGGGATTGTTCAAAAGCTTTGCCTTCGATGTTAGAAATCCTTTCTTCTGCCTGTTCCATTCTATTACTGAGGGATTATACTGTATTTCTCATATCATGTAAGGCTGCAACTTCTTTTCTCAATGTGTCTAAATCTTTGGTGATTTTGACTTTGACAAAATCATTGAATTCTTGAGACATCTTCTGAATTAATCCTACAATTTCTACCTCCATCTTTACTTCCATTCTGTTGATCTTGTTTGCCATTCAAATTCTAAATTCAATTTCAGACATCTCAGCTATGTGTTTGTGAATGGGATCCTCTGGATTGGCTGTTTTGCATTCCTTGGGGGAGTAGAACTGTTCTGTTCATTCATGTTGCCAGAGTTTTTTTGCTGATTCTGCCCCATGATTGTTTTTCAGTGTTTAGCTAGATAAGCAGGTAAGGTGGAATTGGACTGGAAACTTCTACATTTGTGGTTGACCAGCCCCTAGGAACTGGGACTGGTGACTGCAGCTTTTCCTATACAATTTTGCAAAGGACTGGTGCAGTACTACAGTCTGTGACTCTAGAAACCTGCTTGGTGTAATGGGGCTAGGTGGCTCTGCCTTGTATTCATCTGATCTCTGTCCAATCCTAGTGAATCAGTGACTATGGGTTGCAGTCTTGGCTTTGGTGAAATATAAGCAACTAGGACATCCCTTCCCCCACTGGTAATATCTGGAAGAGGACAATCAAACCTTCCCACTACAGTAAAACCTGGGTCCCACCTTGGAGGATCCTCGGGTAGTTTGTGCAGTTGAAGAGTTCCAGACCAATTGTCCTAGACAGCCCCCACTCTCTAGCTGGAGAGTTCAAGAGGACTCCAGCAACTAGATGTTAGGGGTCTATTGGCAGCTCAAGTGTGATTTAATTGCCTCTGGTGCTCCGAGGGTTCAGAAAGGCCCATCCAGTAGGAGGTTTAGAGCCAGGGGGTTGAAGCCTCATACCCCACCTTGGTTGTCCTTTACCACCGGACTCTGGTCACCCCAGTCTCTGGTAGTCCCACTGGCAGTCTCTATTAACCCAGTCTCTATGGCCCTGTTCTGTCCAGTAAGCAAGTGTGCCAGGGCTATGTGCCTGCCAGAGTCAAAGTGAGGTTGTTGCCTTCTTCTCATTGTTACCACAGTCTACCACCATCCTGCCTGCTTCAGGTGCTCAACGGCAGCTGAAGAAAGTTCTATCTGAGCTGAGTCCAAACCTCAGCAGGGAGATGAGCAATTATCTATTTCATCTCTCAGCTCCCCTCCTTTGGCTTTGTTGGGTTCTTTCTGGCCATTATCTCTCCCTCCGGACTGGAGCTTCTGTTGAGAGCTGGCTCCAATCAGCCATTGTCCCCCATTCCCCCTCTTGTTGAATGTGAAAATTGGGGTTAGGGAAAATAACCAATCCAAGGATTTAGCAAAACACCAAACACATTAAGACCAAATGAGCAAACAAACAGAAAGGCTACCAGACACACAAGCCCACAGATGTAAAAACAATCAGAAACACATAGACATACAGACAAAAACAAACAAACAAACCCTACAATAAAAATAATTATAATTGTAAAACAATTGAAAAGAAAAAAAACCTCTAGAAATCTGATGTAAGCACTCTCAGAAACCATAAGAAGGGAAGAAGAGGAAGAGAGATAGAAAAAAAGTAGTGTTCATAAAAAAGTTAAAGAAGAAGAAAGAAAACAAAAATAAAATTAACAATAGCTCCTCCAAGAAAAGGATAAAAAAAAAGAGAAAAAAAAGGCACCAACCACAAAAATATCATTCTTGTATATATATAGAAATATACATCTATACTTATGATGTAAGGGTCAAGTTTAGTAGGAATATATTTGTAATGCAATATACTTCCTGTACACCAGGTGGCGGTGAGTGGTTCCCAGGCTTATACCTGATTCATAGTTTACATTGTTACCATGGTAACCACCCTACCGGTGGCCATTTTTTTTGAGTTTCTAGGTAGGTTTGTTTCCAAACTGTTGCCCAACCTCGGCTGCTCTGTTGCAGACGGTACTTCTATCGGTGTAGGAGTCCACGCTTCACAAATCTTTCCATTATGCTCCCAGGTTGTTCCGCAAACTGGCAACTACAATTGGCTGTGGGGGAGGGGCTGGCTGCCCCTGGCTCCTGCTGCTGCAGTGCACGGAGACCTTTTCCTCAGTTTCGTCGGTTCAGAGTCTCACTTTGAAGTCCAGCAACCTGTCAGTTCGCTGCACACCCCGAACTGCCAGTCCACACCAATGTTCCCCGCCAGGTCTGGTCTGGTCTATTTAATCACTCATATTGTTCTGGGAAAAAAGTTGTCTGCCATTTCGGACAATTCAAAATGTCTGTTTCCTGGGTGGGATCCCCTCCCCTCAAATTTTTTTTCTTTTTCTTTTTTTTTTTTATTAAATCATAACTGTATACATTGATATGATCATGGGGCATCATACACTCGCTTCATAGACCATTTGACACATTTTTATCACAATGGTTAACATAGCCTTTCCAGCGTTATCTCAGTTACTGTGCCAAAACATTTACATTCTACATTTACCAAGTTTCACAAATACCCCTGTAAGATGCACCACAGGTGTGATCCCACCGATCCCCCTCCCTCTACCCACCACCTCCCACCCTTTCCCACTTCCCCCTATTGTTAGGTTGTAACTGGGTTATAGCTTACATGTGAGAGCCCCAAATTAGTTTCATAGCAGGGCTGAGTACATTGGGTACTTTTTCTTCCATTCTTGAGATACTTTACTAAGAAGAATATGTTCCAGCTCCATCCATGTAAACATGAAAGAGGTAAAGTCTCCATCTTTTTTTAAGGCTGCATAGTATTCCATGGTATACATATACCACCATTTATTAATCCATTCGTGGATCGATGGGCACTTGGGCTTTTTCCATGACTTAGCAATTATGAATTGGGCTGCAATAAACATTCTGGTACAAATATCTTTGTTATGTTGTGATTTTTGGTCTTCTGGTTATATGCCCAGCAGAGGGATTACAGGATTGAATGGCAGATCTATTTTTAGATCTCTGAGTGTTCTCCATATATCTTTCCAAAAGGAATGAATTAATTTGCATTCCCACCAGCAGTGCAGAAGTGTTCCCTTTTCTCCGCATCCACGCCAACATCTCTGGTCTTGAGATTTTGTGATGTAGGCTAGTCTCATTGGAGTTAGATGATATCTCAAAGTAGTTTTGATTTGCATTTCTCTGATGATTAAAGATGATGAGCATTTTTTCATATGTCTGAAGGCCGTGCGCCTGTCTTCTTCAGAGAAGTTTCTGTTCAAATCCCTTCCCCAGCCTGCGATGGGATCCCTTGTTTTTTTCTTGCTGATGCATTTGAGTTCTCTGTGGATACTGGTTATTAAACTTTGTCAGAGATATACCCTGCAAATATCTTCTCCCATTCTGAGGGCTGTTTGTTTGCTTTACTTACAGTGTTCTTAGCTGTGCAGAAGCTTTTTAGTTTGATCAAGTCCCAGTAGTGTATTTTTGAAGCTGCTTCAATTGCCCGGGGGGTTCTCCTCATGAAATACTCACCCAGACCAATTTCTTCAAGGGTTTTCCCTGCATTCTCCTCTAGTATTTTTATAGTTTCATGTCTTAAGTTTAAATCTTTAATCCAATGAGAGTCTATCTTAGTTAATGGTGAAAGGTGTGAGTCCAATTTCAGTCTTCTGCAGGTTGCCAGCCAGTTCACCCAGCACCATTTGTTAAATAGGGAATCTTTTCCCCACTGAATGTTTTTAATTGGCTTGTCAAAAATCAAATAGCGGTAAGTAGCTGGATTCATCTCTTGGTTCTCTATTCTGTTCCAGATATCTACTTCTCTGTTTTTGTGCCAATACCATGCTGTTTTGATCACTATCGATTTGTAGTAAAGTCTGAAGTCTGGTAGTGTGATTCCTCCTGTTTTGTTTTTATTTTTGAGTAATTTCTTGGCTATTCGAGGTTTTTTCTGATTCCATATAAAACGAAGTATAGTTTTTTCAAGATCTTTCAAGTATGACAGTGGAGCTTTAATCGGGAGTGCGTTGAAATTATATATTGCTTTGGGTAGTATGGACATTTTGATAATGTTGATTCTTCCCAGCCATGAGCATGGTAAGTTTTTCCATTTGTTAACATTTTCAGCTATTTCTTTTCTTATACTTTCATAGTTCTTTTTATAGAGATCTTTCACGCCTTTTGTTAGGTAAATTCCCAAATATTTCATCTTCTTTGGCACTACTGTGAATGGGATAGAGTCCTTAACTCCTTTTTCAACTTGACTGTTGTTGGTGTATATAAAGGCTACCGATTCATGGATGTTGATTTTGTAACCTGAGATGCTGCTGTATTCCTTGATCACTTCTAGGAGTTTTGTAGTAGGGTCCTTAGTGTTTTCCAGATACACAATCATATCATCTGCGAAGAGCGAAAGTTTGATCTCTTCTGACCCTATATGGATACCCTTGATCACCTGCCGCACCCTCGGCATCAAGCCGCAGCGAGGTGGCGCTGTCCGCGTTGTAAAACGCATGGGTAGGTGGTCTGTGCTCCCCGGAGCGAAGCCCCCAGCACCCCTAGTATGCGACAGCAGCGCATAAGTTGCCTAGCATGCTTTTTGTTGAACGTAATGACTCATGAGGTGCGGCATAAAAGCCTAAGAAACCTTTGCTCTGAAACCTGTCTGTTCAGTTGAATGCCTGATTGTCTTGAGAAACTAAGAATAAACATAATGACTTACTGATCCATAATTAAACATAGTAAGAATGCCTGTGAAGACTCAATGTCTCCAGGGGGAACGATGTAAGAGCACGTTCCTATCATAAATGTCAGTGAGTTGAGACAGTGCATTGAGACAATGCAGGAACAGCAAACAAGATGTTCCATCTAGATATGTACTTACACCACCCACAGCCACCCACGACTTAAAACTTTCCACATACTCTTACATTTCATATATTTCCTAACACTATAATCACTTACATGATTATCACACATATAAGTATAGTAATCATAATAAAAATGAGTAATTTGTAAATTACTACTAATTCTAATAGTAATAAGACAAAACTAATGAAGAAGCCTTACAGTTTAAAACTTGAAAACATTCAGATAAGGGGAAGTGAAAGACACGACTGATAACCAATAACCTTTATTCCCCCTTGCGGGCAGAACCCCTTGCGGGCAGGACATTGTGCAAGTGGGATGGTTGAATACTCACATCTACAAGGTTAGATAATAACTTGTAAGGCTCAGCAAGTTGTAAAAATACCTTTTGTAATTTGTAATGCTTTGTCAAAAATGTATAAATACCAACTCAAAATTCAGTAAAGTACAGCTGCTTCCTTCATCATCTTGCTGTGTGGCAGTCTGTCATTTATCCTGCGTCGACCTCTCAACCAACCTGTACCGTTCGCCCTGAGCACCCTCGGACTGAGGCCCATCGACCGGCGGTCCGCGGCAGCTGGCGCCCTCGAACAGGGACTCGAAGGACAGGTGATCTTTCTTTTTCTTTCTTTCCTTCTTTTCAGGTTGAAGGCGACTCTCACCAGGGAGCTGCAGTCCCGCCGGTAAAGGCTGACCGGTTACGTGTGAGCAATCCGCAGGTATCATGGGGCACGCATTAGTTAAGGAAGAGCGTATGCTCAGCATCATGTTACAGCGTTTATTGGATAAAAATGGTTTTCATGTGTCCCTCAAAAAGTTGGAGGAGCTTATGCATTTCATAAAACTGGTTAGTCCTTGGTTTCTGGAGGAGGGCTCCCTATCTCTCTCCGATTGGAAGCGAGTGGGGCGAGAAATGCGAGCTTATGTGCAAGAACATGGGGAGCAGGTTCTGCCCCCACAGGCTTTTCCCTTATGGCTACAGGTCAGGGAACTTCTGGCCGATAATACCTTTTTGGAGGCTTTTATAAGGGAGACTGCCTCGGAGGCTGGAGGCCCCGAAACTAAGGTGGCCCCCATTTATGATGAGGTCTCTCCGGAGGCTCTAAAGGAACCTGAACCGGCACCAGATGCCGAGGGCGTAATTCCCTCGGCACCAACACTCAAGGAACTCTTGCCGCCGCCTCCGCCAGCTAATGATGATTTCTCTGATAATGATGAGTGGGATGTGGTAGATGAAATGGCCAAGGAGGATGAGGAAGATGATTTTATTGATCATCGGCGTCCTTACCCAGCAGTTCGCATCCCTATGGCAAAACCTAGACCGGCTTTGTGGGCTCCACGCCCTCGTGTGCCTCCCTTACCCCCCGGGGGTTTTCAGGCCGCCGTTCGTGAAGCCCGCCAGCAAGGTGATTTTACTTTCGCTTTCCCGGTACGCTTTTCTGATGATGAAAGAGTTGCCCCGGTCTGGGAGCCTCTGCCTTTAAAAACACTTAAAGAATTGCAGCAGGCTGTCCGTACATCTGGAGCCTCTGCTCCCTATACCCTGCAAATTGTTGAGTCAATAGGTAGCTTGTGGCTTACTCCTTATGATTGGCAACAAACAGCTAAAGCCACACTTTCTCCAGGGGATTACATCTTATGGAGAACGGAGTATGAAGATAGATCGAGAGAAAGCATTAAACAGCATAAGGGAAAGAGAGGTGTACAACCAACCATGGCAATGCTGTTAGGGACTGATAACTTTGCTTCTACCGAAGCTCAAACTGCTATTCCCCGTCAGCTTTTGGAACTGGTTACGCAGAATGCTGTTGCTGCATGGCGCAAGCTCCCTCCTCCGGGAACCAAAAGTACTACCTTAGCAGGAATAAAGCAGGGTGTGGAAGAATCATATCCTGAATTTATTTCTCGATTAGAAGAAGCCATTACTAGAATGCTCCCGCCATCTGAGGGTACAACATTATTGCTCAAGCAACTGGCTTGGGAAAATGCTAATACGCTGTGTCAGGACTTAATACGCCCTGTCAGGAAGACAGGCACATTACAGGATTACATTAAAGCATGTATGGATGCCTCACCGGCAATCGTCCAGGGAATGGCGTTTGCTGCAGCAATGCAAGGTCAAAAATTCAGTTCATATGTTAAAAATGCTTTTAATAGAGACCCTAGTAATACGTGTTACAGTTGTGACCCCCCGCACGCTGTGCCCACGTGTTATAACTGTGGAAAACCGGGTCACATGCAAAAGGATTGTAAGAAATTTACTAATAACAATAATGGGAACAAGACCCGTGGAATTCCCCCGGGTCCATGCCCTCGCTGTAAGAAGGGCAGACACTGGAGAAATGAGTGTAAATCTAAGTTTCATAAGGATGGGACCCCCTTGTCAGACAAGGGTGCTAATTCTACTGAAGGCAACAAGTCAAAAAACTAGATGAGGGGCATTCTCCCAGCCCTAACCCCAAGGGAGAATTGGCTGCGCTTACTGAAGTGCAGCCTGGTTTACAGCCTTCACCTACATTAAACCCTCTAGCCCCTGAATTTACTATTCATGACCTCCCACGAGGAACTCCTGGCAGTGCAGGTTTAGATCTTGCCAGCTCTAAAGATGTAATTTTATCTAAATGGGATGGTGTCACTCTCATTCC
Source organism: Nycticebus coucang (assembly GCF_027406575.1). NCBI lineage: Eukaryota > Metazoa > Chordata > Mammalia > Primates > Lorisidae > Nycticebus > Nycticebus coucang. The sequence continues at coordinate 63,549,953 of NC_069782.1, read as the reverse complement.
CACTGGTATTAAAGGTAAATTATTACCAGGCACAGTTGGCGTCATATTAGGGCGCAGTTCTAATTATACTAAACATTTTGAAGTTGTTCCGGGAGTAATTGACTCAGATACTGAAAATACAATTAAAGTTATGGTGAAAGCCTTGGTAGAGACTACGCAAATTCACAAAGGGCAGAGAATTGCTCAATTACTGTTGTTGCCATATGTGCCACTCCCTAACTATCACCTACACGATGCAAGGGGGGAAGGTCAGTTTGGATCCACTGATCAAGATTGTGTGGCTCTTATTCATGACTTGTATGATCGACCATTTTTAAAAATAAAAATAGAAGGCAGGCCTATTAAAGGCTTGATGGATACAGGAGCTGATGTAACTTGCATAGCAGCTTCTGACTGGCCAAAGTCTTGGCCGGTTCATAGAACCGGTTCTTCATTGATAGGTTTGGGTTCGGTTTCTGGTGTTATGCGCAGCACATCTTATGTAGCCTGGGAGTACAAAGACAAGAAAGGTTATATTCAACCATATGTGTTGCCCTCTCTACCCTATACCTTGTGGGGCAGAGATCTTTTGCATGTTATGGACATGAAGTTAGTTACTGCTGATCAATTAAATGATCAATGTTTTTCATAGGGGCCACTGCAGAAAACTATGCCTGTAAAATAAAATGGTTAACAGACACTCCTGTGTGGGTTAGTCAGTGGCCTCTAACAACGGAAAAATTACAGGCATTACAAATTTTAGTACAAGAACAATTAGATAAAGGACATTTGGAGGAGTCCACTAGTCCGTGGAATACTCCTGTGTTTGTCATTAAGAAAAAATCTGGCAAATGGAGACTTTTACAAGATTTAAGAGCAGTGAATGCCATTATGGAAGACATGGGAGCCCTTCAACCTGGGCTCCCGTCTCCTGTAGCGGTACCTGAAAAATGGTCACTTATAATTATTGATTTACAAGACTGCTTTTTCACCATTAATTTACATCCTGATGACTGCCCTCGCTTTGCATTTAGTGTTCCTTTTTTAAACTTACGGGAACCATTTAAAAGATATCAATGGAAAACTTTACCACAGGGCATGAAAAATAGTCCTACATTATGTCAAAAATTTGTGGCAGCTGCATTGGCAGCACTACGTGAGCAATTTCCTGATGCTTACATTATTCATTATATGGATGATATTTTATTGGCTCATCAACAGCTATCACAAGTACAATTTATCTTGGAAAGAGCTATAGAACAACTAACTAAGTTTGGCTTGGTTATTGCCCCAGAAAAAATTCAAAAAGATAAGCCACTTAGTTACCTGGGGCAGTGGATTCATTCAGATTACATCACACCACAGAAAGTACAAATACGGAGAGATAAGCTACAGACACTCAATGATTATCAAAAGTTATTAGGAGAAATAAATTGGATTCGACCTTTCTTAAAAATTACTACAGGAACTCTTAGTCCTTTATTTGCTATCTTACAGGGGGACTCAAATCCGCGTTCCCCAAGATATTTAACCAAAGAAACCTTACAGGCTTTAGAAGTTGTTGAACAAGCTTTAACCCAGGCCAGGGTAAAACAAATTAACTATCAAAACCCATGGTCTTTGCTTGTTTTTTCTACTGAATATACTCCTACAGCCTGCCTATGGCAGGAAGGTATTTTAGAATGGATTCATTTACCACATGTTCAAGCAAAAATTATTGCGGACTATCCACATTTAATTTCCTTGCTCATAGATAAAGGAAGAAAAAGATCTCGAGAATTGTTTGGTAAAGATCCTCATATAATTGTAACTACTTACAATAAAAATCAAATTGATCAGTTGTTTCAAAATAATGAAGATTGGGTTTTAGCCTTACAAGGCTATACAGGTCAAATTTTATATCATTATCCAAAACATCCATTAATTGAATTTACAAAAACAGTTTCACTTGTGTTTCCTCTTATGTGTTCTAAACAGCCACTGTCCAATGCAATAACCTTATTCACAGATGGCTCTTCTACAGGAAAGGCTGTGGTTTTCAGCCCAGGTCTGTCTCCTCTCGTTAAGGAAGTAACACAGGCTTCTGCTCAACAAACAGAATTGTGGGCTTTGATTACTGCCTTTAATAACTTTAAGCAGAAGTTCAATCTATACACAGACTCTAAGTATGTTGCTTCCCTTTTTCCAGCCCTTGAGACTGCTCTTTTAACAGGAACTTCAACTATTTTACCTTTATTAAAAAGACTACAAACTTTAATTCAACAAAGAAATAATCAATTTTATATTGGTCACATAAGAGGACACACAAACTTACCTGGGCCTTTGGCCCAAGGAAATGCCACTGCAGATCTTTTAACACGTACCATAGTGGCATCAGTAACAGAGGCTGAAGAAAGTCATGCTTTGCATCATCAAAATGCTAATGCATTAAGAAAAATGTTTCATATTACTAGGGAACAAGCAAGACAAATAGTCTTAAAATGCAAGGCTTGTCCTCTTACTCATCATCCCTTAAAATTTGGTGTCAATCCTCGGGGTCTTCGCCCCAATGTATTGTGGCAAATGGATGTTACACATGTACCAAGTTTTGGAAAATTAACATATGTACATGTCACTGTGGATACCTTCTCACATTATATTTGTGCCACTGCAAGAACTGGTGAAGCCTATAAAGATGTTGTGCAACACCTGTTTAGCTGTTTCCAACAGCTAGGTGTCCCTCTTCAACTAAAAACAGATAATGCTCCAGCTTATACCTCACGGGCATTTGAAAAGTTTTGTGTACAATGGAAAATTGCTCATTCTACGGGGATCCCCTACAATCCCCAAGGTCAAGCTATTAGAAAGAACCAATCAGGTATTAAAACTACAAATTGAACGCCTACAAAAAGCTCATAAGTATTTTTCTCCTCATCATATTCTGGCTCATGCCTTATTTGTTTTAAATCATTTAAATGTTAATGCTAACAATTTAACGCCAGCCTCAGTCCACTGGCAACCACAATCACAACAATCTTTCCAAGAGTAATGTGGAAGGATTTGTTATCGGGCCAATGGAAGGGTCCCGATATATTGATAACCTCGGGACGAGGCTATGCTTGTGTGTTCCCCCAGGATGCCAAATCCCCCATCTGGATTCCGGACCGGCTCATCAAACCGGCTCCCCCGGAGGTCCAGACACAGGAGACGACGCCTGCGGCGCATGAGGAACCTAACAGAACAGATGAACAAAGTGAAGGTGCTGCCAAGACCTCCCAAGATCACGTGGACTCAAGTCAGGACTCTAGTAAAACAAGCTAAACAACTTATTTTAGCACAAAATAATCCTTTGACTCCTACCATGTATTTTGTGGCTTTTCTATCTCTCATATCTACTCCCATAGCGGAGGGTGCAGCATATTGGTCATACATTCCTAACCCACCGCTGCTCCACCCAGTGGGTTGGTTAGATCAAGATCCTGTTAAAATTTTAACTAATGATTCCCTCCGGCTGGGAGGCCTACAAGACTCAGAGTCTAGAAGCCATGCTGCGGCGTTAATTAACTTCACTGGTAAAGCCGATTCAATACCTATTTGCTTTACCCTGAGAGGCAAAGCACCTCCTTTTTGTTTACCTACAAGCTATAGAGTGTTCTTAACTGATGCTCCAGATCCTAATAATGCAGAAAGGCGTTATGTTTGGGAATATGAGTTACAAACTATTGGGACATCTAATTATAATGAAACTTGCTTAGCAGTGAACTGGCTGCCTATTCCTAATTGTAAAGAAAAATATAGAGATAAAAATCAATTCTGGGAATCATCTTTAACTAAAACACCTACTTGGCTTTCTTGTGGATTCCCAGATGCAGTCAATAAACATTTTCCTGTAAATTCAGAAACAATCATTTGGGATTATTCACCTACTTCTTGTTATGATCATGAATGGAATTTTGAAAAATTCCATCGGTATAGATGGTCTGGTGCCCCTCAACCTATACGACGATGGTTTACACCTGGTTTAGTTGAACCCATATGGGTGGCACAAGGTCAGAATAAAACTCAAATACATTATGACTTATTTAGACTTGTCGCTGCATCAAACTTAATATTAGAGAAGAAACCTGGCATGACCAAACCTGCAGCAATATCAGTAAGAGTTTGTGTTAGATATCCATATGCTTTACTTTTAGCTCCTAATAAATATTTGAATATTACTCAACTAAAAAATTCTTATCACATAACTTGTACTGCATGTAAAGTAACTAATTGTCTCACTTCTACTGATTTGTTTAATGAAAGACTGTTTAATTCGGTGTTAATTGTTAAAAGACCTTCTTATGTAATGTTACCTGTAGACTTACAAGATGATCCATGGTATGATAACTCTGCCTTACAAGTTTTACATACTGTTAATGAATTAATTAGACCTAAAAGATTTATAGCAGCATTAATTTTAGGAATCTTAGCTTTAATTTCCATAGTTACTACGTTTGCAGTAGCTACAACTGCCTTGGTGCAGGAAGTGCACACTGCACATTTTGTTAATTCTTTAAGTAGCAATATTACCTTAGCCTTGATGACACAGGCCAGTATAGATAATAAACTTGAAGCAAAATTAAATATCTTAGAAGAAGTAGTATTAGCTTTAGGACAAGATATAAAGTTCATACAACATAAACTACAGACTAAGTGTCACTCAGCTTTTCAAGCCATCTGTGTTACACCTTTACCTTACAATCTTTCTACATCATGGGAGAAAACAAAGGCACATTTACAAGGTGTCTGGAAAGACAATGACATAACACATGATTTACACACCCTCCAGAAAGACATCACAGCCATAAGTGAAGCTCATCTACCTACTACATCTCTAGATGCATTAGCTCAATCACTGACTAATAATTTCAAGGCTTTAAATCCTTTAACCTGGATTCAGTACATTGTGTTTATAGCTATTATTGGGTGTCTGATATTCTGTGTTATTTTGCTGTTACCATGTCTTCTACGTTGTGTGTTCTCCTCCATTAAGGCTGTTCGCCAAGACCTCTTTGAATTACGCTTCACAAACAAAAAAGGGGGAACTGCCGCACCCTCGGCATCAAGCCGCAGCGAGGTGGCGCTGTCCGCGTTGTAAGACGCATGGGTAGGTGGTCTGTGCTCCCCGGAGCGAAGCCCCCAGCACCCCTAGTATGCGACAGCAGCGCATAAGTTGCCTAGCATGCTTTTTGTTGAACGTAATGACTCACGAGGTGCGGCATAAAAGCCTAAGAAACCTTTGCTCTGAAACCTGTCTGTTCAGTTGAATGCCTGATTGTCTTGAGAAACTAAGAATAAACATAATGACTTACTGATCCATAATTAAACATAGTAAGAATGCCTGTGAAGACTCAATGTCTCCAGGGGGAACGATGTAAGAGCACGTTCCTATCATAAATGTCAGTGAGTTGAGACAGTGCATTGAGACAATGCAGGAACAGCAAACAAGATGTTCCATCTAGATATGTACTTACACAACCCACAGCCACCCACGACTTAAAACTTTCCACATACTCTTACATTTCATATATTTCCTAACACTATAATCACTTACATGATTATCACACATATAAGTATAGTAATCATAATAAAAATGAGTAATTTGTAAATTACTACTAATTCTAATAGTAATAAGACAAAACTAATGAAGAAGCCTTACAGTTTAAAACTTGAAAACATTCAGATAAGGGGAAGTGAAAGACACGACTGATAACCAATAACCTTTATTCCCCCTTGCGGGCAGAACCCCTTGCGGGCAGGACATTGTGCAAGTGGGATGGTTGAATACTCACATCTACAAGGTTAGATAATAACTTGTAAGGCTCAGCAAGTTGTAAAAATACCTTTTGTAATTTGTAATGCTTTGTCAAAAATGTATAAATACCAACTCAAAATTCAGTAAAGTACAGCTGCTTCCTTCATCATCTTGCTGTGTGGCAGTCTGTCATTTATCCTGCGTCGACCTCTCAACCAACCTGTACCGTTCGCCCTGAGCACCCTCGGACTGAGGCCCATCGACCGGCGGTCCGCGGCAATCACCTTTTCTTCCCTAATTGCGGTGGCTAAAACTTCCATTACAATGTTGAAAAGCAATGGAGACAATGGGCAACCTTGTCTGGTTCCTGATCTGAGTGGAAATGATTCCAATTTAACTCCATTCAATATGATATTGGCTGTGGATTTGCTGTAGATGGCCTCTATCAGTTTAAGAAAAGTCTCTTCTAGACCAATTTTCTTGAGTGTTCTGATCATGAAGCGATGCTGGATATTATCAAAAGCTTTTTATGCATCAATTGAGAGAATCATATGGTGTTTGTTTTTTTATTTGTTTATGTGCTGAATTACATTTATAGATTTATGTATATTCAACCAGCCTTGAGACCCTGGGATAAAACCAACTTGGTCATGATGTATAATTTGTTTGATGTGTTGCTGGATTCTGTTTGTTAGGATCTTGTTGAATATTTTTGCATCTATATTCATTAGTGATATTGGTCTATAATTTTCTTTTCTTGTTGGGTCTTTTCCTGGTTTGGGGATCAGGGTGATGTTTGCTTCATAGAACGTGTTGGGTAGTCTTCCTTCTTTTTCTACATTTTGGAACAGGTTGAGTAATATAGGTACTAATTCCTCTTTAAAGGTTTGGTAGAATTCTGATGTGAAATGTGGTCCTGGGCTTTTCTTTTTAGGGCGTTTTGTATAGTTGATGCTATTTCTGAACTTGATATGGGTCTGTTCAACATTTCCACTTGATTCTGGTTAAGTCTTGGAAGGTGGCGTGCTTCCAAGTATCGGTCAATTTCCTTCAGATTTTGATATTTCTGAGAATACAGTTTCTTGTAATATTCATTAAGGATTTTTTGGATTTCTGATGAGTGTGTTGTTATTTCGTCTTTGTTGTTTCTGATTGAGGATATTAGAGATTTTACTCTTTTTTTCCTGATTAGGTTGGCCAGAGGTTTATCTATTTTATTGACCTTTTGAAAAAACCAGCTTTTTGATTTATTGATCTGTGTATTATTCTTTTGTTTTTAATTTCATTTAATTCTGCTCTTATTTTGGTTATTTCTTTTCTTGTTCTGGGTTTGGGGTTGGAATGTTCTTCCTTTTCCAGTTGCTTGAGATGTCCCATTAAGTTGTTAACTTCCTCTCTTTCCGTTCTCTTGAGGAAGGCTTGCAGTGCTGTAAATTTCCCTCTTAGAACTGCCTTTGCGGTGTCCCAGAGGTTCTGATAGTTTGTGTCTTCATTGTCGTTTTGTTCCAAAAAATTGGCGATTTCTTTCTTAATCTCATCTCTGACCCAGCTATCATTCAGCATAAGGTTATTTAACTTCCATGTTTTTGTAGGAGTATGGAGATTCCTGTTGTTACTCAATTCAAGTTTTATTCCATGACGGTCCGAGAAGATGCATGGAATAATTTCTATTCCTTTAAATTTACTGAGGTTAGACTTGTGACCTAAAATGTGGTCAATTTTGGAGTAAGTTCCGTGGGCTGATGAGAAGTATGTGTATTCAGTTTTGTTGGGATGAAATGTTCTGTAGATGTCTGCTAAATCTAAATATTGGATGGTTAGGTTTAAATCTAAGATTTCTTTGCTCAGCTTCTTTCTGGAGGATCGATCCTACAGTGCCAAAGGAGTTTTGAAAACTCCGACGATTATGGAGCTGGAGGAAATCAAGTTACTCATGTCTGTCAGAGTTTCTCTTATAAATTGAGGTGCATTCTGGTTGGGTGCATAGATATTAATAATTGTGATCTCATCATGTTGAGTATTCCCTTAACAAATATGAAGTGACCATTCTTGTCCTTCCTTACTTTTGATGGTTTAAAGCCTACTGTATCTGCAAATAAAATTGCAACAGCTGCTTTTTTCTGATTACCATTTGCCTGAAATATGGATGACCATCCTTTCACCCTGAGTCTGTGTTTGTCTTTTAAGTTGAGATGTGACTCTTGTATGCAACAAATATCTGGCTTGAGTTTTTGTATCCAGTCAGCTAACCTATGCCTCTTTAGAGGACAGTTTAAGCCATTCACATTGATGGAGAGTATTGATAAGTCTGGTGGAATTTTGGGTGTCGAGTTTTTCAAAGGTCCAGTGGACATTTTTAATCCTTTTGCCAGTGTGGAAGTTGGAGTTTGATCCGAAGTTTCTGAGTGAGTTTACTTTTGTGGTATAGGATTGGGTTGGTCATTGTGGAGGAAAGGTCTGAGAATATCCTGAAGAGCTGGTTTACTTATGGCAAATTTTTTCAACATATGAATGTCATTGAAGTATTTAATTTCTCCATCATAGATGAAACTCAGTTTAGCTGGATAGAAGATCCTGGGTTGAAAGTTATTTCGCTTTAGGAGATTAAAAGTTGATGACCACCCTCTTCTGGCTAGAAAAGTTTCAGCAGAGAGATCTGCAGTTATTCTAATATTCTTACCTTTATATGTAATAGTTTTCTTTCACCGGGCTGCTTTGAGAATGTTCTCTTTCATGTTAACTTTAGTGAAGCTAATTATGATATGTCTGGGGGATGACTTATTGGGGTTGAATCGTGCTGGGGTTGTGAAGCTGTCTGCTATCTGAATTTCAGATTCTCTAGGCATGTCTGGAAAATTTTCTTTCATAATTTCATGGAAAAGCGCCTCTGTGCCCTTCGAGGCCACTTCATCATTCTCAGAAATCCCAATAAGTCTTATATTGCTTTTTTTTCGAATTATCTGTGAGCTCTCTGAGTGAGTGATCCGTTTTTGCTCTCCATTTCTCTTCCTGTTTGAGAGATTGGGAGCGTTTGAAGACTTTATCTTCAATGTCAGAAATCCTTTCTTCTGCTTGCTCCATTCTGTTGCTGAGGGATTCTACTGTATTTTTCATATCTTTGAGGGCTGTAAATTCTTGCTTCAGTGTGTCTAAGTCTTTGGTGGTTTTGTCTTTAATTTCGTCAAATTCTTGAGACAACTTTTGAATTTCTCCTCGAATTCCTAATTCCATTTTGTTAATCTTGTCTGCAATCCGAATTCTGAATTTGATTTCTGACATCTCAGCCAGTTGTTTATGAATAGGATCTTCAATCACATCTGCCGTATCTTTCTTGGGGGGGGGGTTGGTCTATTCTGGTTATACATGTTACCAGAGTTCTTCCGCTGATTCCGCCCCATGGTTTACTCCCTTTGATTTTTACCCTGGGGCTTTATCAAGGGCCCGTACAGTGTTGTGGCCTGAGAAACTGGGGCCCTGTCTTTTGTGGTGGAGCTAAGTGGTTCTGTCTTGTTTTCAGCTGGTTTCTGTTCGATCCTATTGCAACTTCTACTCTGGCTTGAAGTCTCAGCTGTGTGGAAAAATCAGCAATTAAGTCACCCCGCCCGCCCACCTCTGGCCCCAGTTGGAAAAGGAGAATCAAACCTTCCTACAACCGCACACCCAGTGCACCACCTGAAAAGTCCTCAGTCTATTAGCCCAGTTCAAAAGGTCCAAATCAACTGTCTTAATCGGCACCTGTCTCAGGTGGGAGAGTTCAAGAGGTCTCTGGGAACTGGATCACAGGGGCCTGGTGACTCCTCTGACATGGCTCATCCCCGTGCAACGTGGAGTCCGGAGGAGCCACCCAGCAAACAGAGCAGTCTGGGAAGGTTGACGTCTCCTTCCCCACTTTGCTCCTGCGTCGGACCCAGTCACTGGTATCTCTGTAGATGGCTAACCCAGTTGCCTGCAGTGAACAGACACTCCAGGGGTTTTCACCTGCCTGAATCTCAAGGAATTCTTCCAGGCCCTGCAGACTGCCGCTATTTAGCAGGAGGAGATGGGGCCTGACATCTTTGAGTGCTTGATGCAGGTGATGGGAAGGAGGTGTTCGCTCAGGCTTAGCCCCGTCCCTGGTGGATGCTGTTAACAGAACAGAACAGAACACGCAACTTTGCGGGGTTCTGTCTCTGTTCCTGCCAAAATCGCCTACAGAAGACGGGCTGTTCTGAGTTCAAAAGTCTTTGCTGCTGGAGGTTTGTGTCCTCTTTGCTGCTGAAGGTTTGCGTCCGATCACCTCTCTAGGTTGGCCCCGCCCTGGAAACTTCCCGGGTTTGTGAGCAGTGTCAGGAAATCCTCCGCTCACCTGTGACCTCCTCTGGTTGCCCAGGGAGACAGGGGGTGTGGCCTCAGAATAATCAGAAGTGAGCCGTTCTGCTGTTAAAGAAAAAACGGCTGTTGCTCTGCCTCCAGGGAACTGCCGCTCTGGTGTGGGCACTCAGCCAACCCTTTTCTCCTCTGTCTCGTGCCCCAGAGACTGCACTGAGCAGCCGCAGTTTATGCTGGGTCCACACCCCTCGAGAGATCCCCCAAGAATCTGAACTCTTGGGTGACAGGCCCCCAGACCCCGTGTGGGAGTGGGGGGGAAGCTAGAGTTTCATTCAGTTTTATGTCTGGCTGTATTGATGCACGGGGAGGGCTGCTGCACCGCTCCGCAGGGAAGTGCCGCCAAGGCTTGATTTCCCCTCAGCAGAGTGCCCTCTTCTCGCTCACGTGTCTCAGAGTCAGCGCTGACCTGACGCAGCTCGGTCACTGTGCACTCCCCTCGAGAAATCACCCAAGGATCCGAACTCCTGGGGGATAGGCCTCCAGACCCCGAGTGAGAGTATGGGCACTCAGCGGGGAAGCTAGAGTTTTATTCAGTTTTGTGCCTGGCCGTAATGTTGCCCGGGGCGGGCTGCTGCACCGCACCGCATGGAAGTACCGCCAAGGCGTGAATCCCCATCAGCCGGAGCCCTCTCCTCGCTCGTGTGTCTCAGAGTCAGCACTGACCAGTCGTGGCTCGGGCACTGTGCGCTCCCCTTGAGAAATCACCCAAGGATCCGAACTCCTGGGGGACAGGTCCCCAGACCCTGAGTGAGAGTGGGGGGGGAAGCTAGAGTTTCATTCAGTTTTATGTCTGGCTGTATTGATGCACGGGGCGCGCTGCTGCACCGCACCACAGGGAAGTTCCGCCGAGGCGTGACTCCCCCTCAGCCCGGTGCCCTCTCCTCACTTGCGTGCCTCAGAGTCAGCGCTGACCAGTCGCAACTCGAGGACTGTCCACTCCCCTTGAGAAATCACTCAAGGATCCGAACTCCTGGGGGACAGGCCTCCAGACCTCAGTGGGCAGTAGGGGAGTGTTGGGGATTCAGGGTTGCCAGGAAAGGATTTTTAAAGTTTTATTCAGTTTTATGCCCAGCAGGAGAACGCCACGGCATCCCAGTAGGGGAGGTAGGTCCAGTTTTTAGAAGGTCTCTCCCGTGGAGTGTAGTGGGAGGGCCTTTAATTTCTGCCCGTTTGTTTAATTGTGGGGCTCTTGAGCTGATCTCATGGGGGAGGGGGACTCCCGTCTGCTTGGTGGTGGATTTTGTACCTTTTGTTTGTGTCCTTGTGATCACAGCTTTCCTCAGCGGTGTTGATGTGCGTTCTTCAACCTTCTCTCTTGGTGTGGCTCAAGTCCACCAGGATACTTACTAAATTCCTGTCCCTTAACTCTCCTTCTGGACGGGAGCCTCTGTTGAAAGCTGGCTGCAGTCCGCCATCTTGTCTCCCTGCTCCCCTCAATTTTTTATTGGGCTGCCTAGCCCTCTGTGGCTCTGAGCGGCACCTCTATCTAGTCACCAATCTCCACTGAGGAATCCACACTTCACACTTCACTTTTATCAATTAGGTTTCCCCACAAACTTCAAACTACTGTAAGGGAGGGCCTGGCTGCTGGCTGCCGGCCACCTACGGGCAGGGGAAATCTCTACAGCAGAGTCTGTGGTTTTGAATTACACCTCAAATACAGCATTCTCTCAATTCGCTGCATGTCTCCAGCTGTCTATCCACACCAATAATCCACACAGGGAAAAGATCCAGAGCCCCCTCCCTCTCACCTGATGACTTGGGAGAGATGGGTATACATCTGTCCCATCTGCCATGATGCTCCACCTCTGGCACTCTATTTGAGCTTTATTTTTACACAAAATTTAACTATTTTAGTGAATATACTTCATTGGCATTGAATGCATTCAGCGTTGTTCAAATATTAGCTCTTTTTATTTCCAAAGAATTTTTCTTTTTGCAGTTTTTGGCTGGGATGGGTTTGAACCCACCACCTCCGGCATATGGGGCCAGTACTCTACTCCTTTGAGCCACAGGTGCCCCCCCAAAGCATTTTTTATAACCCCAAAAGGAAACCCCCTGTACCCATTAAGCAGTCATTGGATTCCTATCCCAAATCCCTACAACTGCTAATTTACTTTCTTTCTCTATGGATTAACCTATTCGGTATGTATCCTATAAATGGAATCATGCAATGTGACCTTTTATGTTTGCCTTCTTTCACTTGGCCTAATGTTTTTAGAATTCTTCCATGTTGTAGCGTATATCAGTGTTCCTTTTTTATGGCTCAATAATATTCAGTTGCATAAACATATGATATTTTTATGTTGTATGTTTATATTGTATATTTATTGTTACCCATGGATAGGCATTTTCCTCCCTTTTAGCTATTGCAAATAGTGCTGCAAAGAATATTTAAAAATACTTGAATACCTGCTTTTAATTCTTTTGGTTGCATACCTAGGAGTGAAATTGCTTGATTATGTGGTAATTACATTTAACTTGTTAAAGACCACCAGACTGTTACCCACATTGGCTGTACCATATTACATTCCCACCAGCAAAGTACAAGGTTTTCAATTTCTCAAGATCCTTACCAACACTTATTTCCTTTTTCTTTAAATACAAGCCCTGCCAGCTGCAGTGGCTCATGCCTATAATCCCAGCACTTGGGAGGCCAAGGCAGGTGGATTGCCTGAGCTCAGGGTTTGAGAGCAGCCTGAGCAAGAGCAAGACCCTGTCTCTAGAAAACATTTGGGCATTCTGGTGGGTGCCTGTAGTTCCAGCTATGTGGGAGGCTGAGGCAAGAGAATTGCTTAAACCCAAGAGTTTGAGGTTGCTGTGAGCTAAAATGCCATGGCACTCTACTGCAGGTGACCAAATGAGAATCTGTCTCTAAATAAATAAATAAATAAATAAATAAATAAATAAATAAATAATACAAGCCCTCCTCTTAGATATGAAGGGGTATCTTTTGTAATTTTGATTTGCATATCCCTACTGATTATTGGTGTTAAGCATCTTTTCATGTGCTCGTTGGCCATTTCCCTACCTTTTTTAGAGAAATGCCAATTCATGTCTTTTAAATTGGATTGTTTCTCATTTTGTTTTTGAATTGTAGGTGTTTTTTATATACAATAGAACCTCCTCCCTACTTGACCACTTCCTTAAATTGACCTAATTTTCATAGATTGGACATGTACATGTCAGTGCAAAAGGCCTAATTCCTTATGTTGACCACATCTGCATGTTGACCATTTTGTTACAGTGCCTTGGGTGGTCAGCTTACAGATGTTCTGCTATATTGTAGACCCTTGGCCCTTATGATTTGTAAATACTTTCTCACATTTTTGGGTTTTCCTCTCTATTTATTTATTTATTTTTTTGAGAGAGTCTCACTCTGTTGCCTCTGGCTAGAGTGCCATAGCATCAGCCTAGTTCACAGCAACCTCAAATCCTGGGTTCAAGCAATCTTCCTGCCTCAGCCTCCCATGTGGCTGGGACTACAGGCACCTGCCAAAATACATGGCTAATTTTTCTAATTTTAGTAGAGATAGACTCTCACTTTTGCTCAGGCTGGTCCTGAACTCCTGAGTTCCAGCCATCATCCTACCTAGCTGTCCCAGATTGCTAGGATTATAGGTGTGACACCACCACGCCCAGCTGATTCCTCTCAATTTTTGATGGCATTCTTTAATGCACATTTTTAGTGTTGACGAAGTCCAGTTTATCTATTTTTTTCTTGTCTGGTTTTGGTTAGGTATCTAAGAATAAATAGATTTGACATTGTCAGCTTCAAGATCATGAAGATTTACCCCCGTGTTTTTTCCTAAGAGTTTTATACTTTTAAGATTTATATTAGGTCTTTGATCCATTTGAAATTAATTTTTTTTTGAGACAGAGTCTTATTACGTCACCCTCGGTAGAGTGCTCTGGTGTCATAGCTCACAGCAACTTGGGCTTGTCATAGCTCAAACTCTTGGGCTTAAGTGATTCTTTTGCTTCAGCCTCCCATGTAGCTGGGACTATAGGTGCCTGCCACAATGCCCAGCTATTTTTTGTTATTGTTGCAGTTGTCATTGTTGTTTAAGCTGGCCCAGGCTGGGTTCAAACCTGCCAGCCTTGGTGTATGTGGCTGGCACCCTACCCACTGAGCTATGGGCGCTGCCTGAAATTAATTTTTACATATGGTGTGAAGTAGGGATCCAACTTCATCCTTTTGCATGGGCATATTTGGTTGTTCCAGCATTATTTATTGAAGAGATTATTCTTTCTCCATTGAATGATCTTGGCGCTAAGATCTTGGTGGTTTGTTTCTGAATTCTTTTTTTTTTTGAGACAGTTTTAAGCTGTTGCCCTGAGTAGAGTGCCATGGCATCACAGCAACCTCAAACTCTTGAGCTTAAGCGATTCTCTTGCCTCAGCCTCCCAAGTAGCTGGGACTATAGGTGCCTGCTACAACACCTGGCTATTTTTTTTTGTTGTTGTTGTTGCTGCAGTTGTCATAGTTGTTTGACAGGCCCAGAGTAGATTTGAACCTGCCAGCTCCAGTGTATGTGGCTGGCGCCCTAGCTGCTGAGCTACAGGCATTGAGCCTGTTTCTAAATTTTAAATTCTGTTCCATTCATGTATATGTCTGCCCTTATGCATTTTTCCCCTCAAGCCAGAATCTTACTCTATTGCCCTAGGTAGAGTGCTGGGCTTCATAGCTCACAGCAATGTCAAAGTCTTTGGGCTCAAGTGATCCTCTTACTTCAGTCCCCAAGTAGCTGGGACTGCAGGCACTCACCACAGTGTCCATCTTTGTCTTTATGCCTTTATCACACATTTTAGATACTGTAATTTTCAGTTCCAGAATTTTTATTTGGTTTCAAATAATAACTATGTCTTTGGCTGGGCTAAGCAGGTCATGCCTGTTATCCCAGTATTTTGGGAAGCCAAGGTAGGAGGATTATTTGAACCTAGGAGTTGGGGTTGATCACATTACTCACTAAAGTTTAGCCCAGGTGACAGTGAGACACTGTCTCTAAAAATAGAATAAATAGTATCTATGTCTTTGTTGGTGTTGTCTATTGTTGAGGCATCATTTTACTGGTTTCCTTAATTTATTTATTTGAAGTGACAAGGTCTTGCTGTATCAGCTAGGCTGGAACACAGTGGCATGATCATAGCTTACCCAACTCCTGGGCTCAAGTATTCTTTCTGCTTCAGCCCCCTTCTGGTGTACTTGGGACTACAGGCATGTGCCATCATGCCCAACTAATTATTCTTACTTTTTAATAGTGATCTGGTCTCTATGTTGCCTAGGCTAGTCTTGAACTCCTGGCCTCACGCAGTCCTTTGCTCTTGTACTTCAAAGTAGTGGGATTATAGGTGTGAGCCACTATGCCCAGCTCTTCGTTCAGTTTTTTGTCTCTATTAATGTTAGCTCTTTGATCATGTTTAAGGTAATTGATTTAAAGTCTATCTAGTAATCCCAGAATCCCTTGTACAGTTTCCCCCCCTTGTTCTTTTGGATGCTTTGTAGTTTTTTGCTAAAAGTGTATCTTAATGGGGCAGTGCCTGTGGCTCAAGGAGTAGGGAACTGGCCCCATATACCAGAGGTGGCAGGTTCAAACCTGGCCCTGGTCAAAAACTGCCAAAAAAAAAAAGTATTTTAACATCATACTTTTGGAAATCTATTTCTCTCTCCTTGGGGTTCATTGTTGCTGCTTTTTTTGTTTTTTGCTAATGTTTGTATAGTGACTTTCATAAATTATTTTTGTAGAGTCTGCATTCTTTTTAGTGCAGTTCCAAAGAGCTGTGTTCTTTAACTTAGTGATCACATTAGAATGACAGTGTTTCCTTAAATGCCTACAGCCAAGAAATGAAAAATAAACATACTCTTTTGTTTTTTGCTGATGGCCTGTGTGTTGGGTCACTTCTTCATTGCCTAGCCAGGCTGCTTACAACTTTTCCTACTCTTCCTTTGCTGCTTATATGGATCTTGATGGTCAGCCAGAGGTGAAAACTTAGGGTCTTTTAGAACTTTCTGAGCAGTCCAACCCTGAGTATGCTTGTGGGCTTCTCGATTCCCAGGTGAACACTGGAGCTTTTCAAGCACTTATTTGTCTATGTGTCAGCATTCCCAACCTGTTCCTTACTAGGGTTTGCAGTCTGTCTGTCCCAACTGTTTTTCCTTTCTTCAGGTTGCTACAGGCAACATTTTACCATTGGATAACACTTTGAACAGAAGCTGCATGAGATGCTGCTTTGGTCTTGGGAACTCTGAGTTGGGTGAAATAAAAGCAAGCCCTTGCATTTGTACTTGAGGAAGCGATCAGACACTTCAAACACACAATGGCCCATATTGCTCCTTTTGGCACTACCAGCTTGCACAGGGAGTTTGTCCTGCTGTCTACACAGCAGTAGCTCTGTAGGACAATGTGGATGGTACTCTCCAATTTAAAATGCCACAGTCTTCTTCTAGTGAAATACAACTATTTTATCTTCCTTAAATGTCCCCTGATTGTTGTAAATTTTTGACTAGATTTCAAAGTTCTGCAATGGTTGATTCTGATAGCTTTTCTGAGTTTGTTATCTTGTGGTGGGAGCCATGGTGCTCCCCACTCTGCCCATTACATTTGGTAATGCCATTCCTGTACCTTATGATTTTAAACAACTTTATCCCACAGTTTTACTCTAAATCAGAATTTTTCACTTTATTTCAGAATTGAATTTGCAACGCAAAATGAAAGACTCCCACTGCCTCCAGACATTTATGCAGACAAATCCTTCAAATGGAATACAACTGGTAAGATTTCCCAGGGATTAAATCTTCCACCCTAGGACAAGAAGCATAATATCCAGGAGAGTTATATGATGAAAATGGCATTTACCCAGAGAAAGCAGTTTGTGAAGGGATTCTCTGAATATCATGAATCTAGACAACACTCTAAAATTTCTCTGAACCTGTTTCTTCTTAAAGATCTCACAAACATTCACATATACATGATTCAGATATTCAGTTTTGGGTATATAATTCAGTCTAAATAATTATCAGACAAATTCACTAAGAAGCTCTCTCAACATAGAGAACATAGTCAAGCTCCTGGATTATTCAACTTAAAATATCTCAAAAACAAGGTAGGAACGCTATACACACAGAAATGTCAAAATGTTCAAATTTAACTGTGTTTCCAATGTATTAATGTTGTGAAGGGGAGAAATTCTGCTACTGTACTGAATATGAGAAAATCATTAGTCATCATTCATATCTTAATCAACAGGAGAGAAGCAATACTGCGGAGAAACTCTGTGGCCCTAACCATTGTGGAAAAGCCTTTAGTGAATACCCATTTCTTATGACTCACATTGGAGAGAAAACTTGTGAGGATAATCAAAGTGGAAAAGCCTTAAGAAAGAACTTCATTTTTAACTCTTACAAGAAAATTCAGGTAGGGGAACAAACTTCTAAGTTTGTTCAATATGAAAAAGCTGTTAGCCAGTTTCCAAATCTTAAAGAAGAAAACTCATACACAAGAGAAACTGTGTGAATGCAGAGATTGTCAGAGAACTTTTCTTAGTCACACCTTAAGGTACCTATGAGGTCTCATGATGGAGAAAAACACTGTGTATTTAAGGAATGTGGGAAAGCCTTCGGTAATTCCTCATACTTTATAGGACATGTAAAGAATTCTTACCTTCTTATATAAGAATTCACAGTGGAGAGAAACCCTATGTCTGTAAAGAATGTGGTAATGCCTTCACTCTGTCCACACTACTTAAATTACACATCAGAACTCATGTGGAAGAAAAACCATATACATGTGGAGACTGTGGGAAAGCCTTCACCCATTCCTCATACCTTACAGATCACATAAGAATTCACAGTGGAAAGAAACCCTACTTATGTATGGAATGAGGGAAAGCCTTTACTCAATCCACAGGACTTATTTTACACATACGAATTCACACTGGAGAAAAACCATATGAATGTAAGGAATGTGGAAAAGCTTTTATTCATTCTTATACCTTACAAAACATATAAGGATTCACAATGGAGAGAAGCCATATTTATGTAAAGAATGTGGGAAAACTTTTACTCATTCCTCAGGACTTGTTTTACATATGCAAACACACACTGGAGAAAAACCCTGTAAGTGTAAAGAATGTGGGAAAGCCTTTAATAATTCCTCAATGCATAATCATCATGTAAGGACTCACACTGGAGAGAAGCCATATGAATGTAAAGAATGTGGGAAAGCTTTCACTCAATCATCAGGCCTTAGTACACATTTAAGAACTCTCACTGGCTTATGAATTTAAGGAGTGTGGGAAAGTATTTGCTCGGTCAACAAATCTTAATATGCACATGCGAACTCGCACAGTAGAAAAGCCCTATGAAAGAATGTGGGAAAGCCTTCAGATATTCCACATGTCTGAATGTTCATATGTGAATTCACACAGGAACAAAACCATATGAATGTAAGGAATGTGGAAAAAAACTTCACTCAATCTTCAGCACTTGCTAAACATCTAAGAACTAAAGCATGTGAAAAAACCTGAAATTTTCTTCAACCTTAGTATTTAAAACTAAACTGATGTGGGAAAAAACCCTAATCAGTGTAAAGAATATGAGAAACCTACACTCAGTTTTCATTTCTTACATAACAGCTATCAATGAATTTACCATAGGCAGAAGGCCCATTCATATAAAGAATATGGGGAAACAGTAATTCTTTATACCTTACAAAGTGTACAAACTTATTTGAGGGAAAATACTTCTGGCCCTAGAACATATGGGAAAGCCCTCTTTTTTGTTCCATCATTGTTTATTTCACATATCTAAAATTATTGTAAAAGCCAGAAGACTGAGATATAGCCTTAAAATACTTCACATGCCTTATTAACACATCATAACCCACAAATGAGAAAAACCCTCTGTAAGGAGTGTCCTCAAACATTTACTTAGTGCGTAGGGTCTTGTATCCATACAAAAATTTACAGTGTTATAAAACTCTGCAAGTGTAGACAACAACAGGATCCTCACTTCCTTATATCTTTTAATTCAACATTTAAGAACTCTCAGTGGAGAAATACCCTATAAAGGTAAGAAATCTAAGACATAGTTCAGAAATTCTGATAGGTTTATGTGTAAAAAGCCTCAAGAATGTAAGAAAAAAATTCTAGGGTGGTGCCTGTGGCTCAGAGGAGTAGGGCACTGGCCCTATATGCCGGAGGTGGTGGGTTCAAACCCAGCCCTGGCCAAAAACTGCCAAAAAAAAATCCTACCCTGTAATCCTAGCACCCTGGGAGGCTGAAGTGGGAGGATTGCTTGAGCATAGGAGTTCAAGACCAGCATGAGCAACAGTGAGACCCCCTCTCTACTAAAAATAGAAAATTTAGCTGGGTGTGCTGGTGGGTACCTGTAGTCCCAGCTGCTCAGGAGGCTGAGGCAGGAAGATTTCTTGAGGTCAGGAGTTTGAGGATGCTGTGAGCTAGGCTGATGCCACAGCACTCTAGCCCAGGCACCAGGCAATAGAGCCAGACTCTCAAAAAAAAAAAAAAAAGGCTTGGCACCTGTGGCTCAGCAGTTAGAGCTCCAGCCACATGCACTGGAGCTGGAGGGCTTGAATCCAGCCCAGGCCTGTCAAACAACAATGACAACTACAACCAAAAATTAGCCGGGTGTTGTGGCTGGCTGGCTGACCTGTAGTCCCACCTACTTGGGAGGCTGAGGCAAGAGAATCCCTTAAGCCCAAGAGTTTGAGGTTGCTGTGCGCTGTGATGCCACAGCACTCCACCCAGGGTGACATAGGGAGACTGTCTCAAAAAAAACAAAACAAAAAAATTTTTTTAAATCTTCGGGTGTTCAATGAACATACAGTGGAGAGAAACCTTAGAAGGTAAACTATGTGGGAATGCTTTCTTGTGTGTCATATATATATGTTAGTATTTGGTAATTTCACAGAGGTTAGCAATGTTAGAAATATGGAAGTATGTTCATATAGAATACACACACGTATTCTGCTTTCATCCTTTAGTAAAATTGATAATTTGCACTAGAGGAATTGTGATTGTAGGAAATGAGGAAAATCCTGCATCTGTGTTACACATCTTGTTATACACATGTAAACCCACACTGCAAAGAAGCTGTATGAATGTAAAAACGTGGAAATGTTTTTACTAAATACACAGCCCATATGAGACTTGGAAAGGACTCTAGAAGGATAAACTGAATCAGGAATTTGGGGAAGTTTTCAGGTACTATTCTTCACTAACTATACCAAGAAAATTCATATTAGAGGAGAAATAGAAATAAATGATAATGAAAATGAGATTGTGTCTTATTGTCAGTGAAGGCACCTGGCCCCTCAGTATTCTGTGGTTAAGAAGTTTTAAAATTCCTTCTAAGCAGGATTTTTCGTATACTATACTCAGAACAGGATGAAAGAAGAGCTGGGACTGTAGTAGTGAACTGTGCAGTGGTGGTAGGATGTTATATTTAATCCCCATGGTAACCACAGAGAAAATATCTATACACAAAATGAGAAGAAAAGAACAATGTCACTACAAAATAAGTCAACTAAGCAAAAAGAATGCAATAAAAGGAATAAAAAGTAATAAGACAGAAAACAAGTAACAAAATTGCAAAAGACGTCTTTTATTGGTGACTATGTGAAAGGTGATTGGATTGAATTCCTCAATCAAAAGGCATAATTTGGTGGAATGGATTAAAAGACCTCACCCAGGTCAGTAACAGTGTTTCATGTCTGTAATCCTACTACTCTGGGAGGCTGAGGTGGGAGGATCTTTTGACCTTAGGAGTTTGAAACCAGCTTGAGTAAAAGCAAGACCCCCACCTCTACTAAAAATAGAAAAAAATTAGCTAGGCATGGTGAGGCAGGAGGCTGAGGCAGAAGGATGGAGGCTGAGGCAGAAGGATGGAAAAAAATATTCCATGTAAATAGTAACATAAAGAGCTTGGCTGGGTATACTAAATAGACAAATTTGAATTAAAAGTCTGTTAGAAGAGATAAGAACAGTATATATTGACAAAAGGTGCAATTCATTATGAAGATGTAACAATTACATATATCAAACATCAGAGCCTAAAATACATAAAGCAAACACTGACCAAGTGAGTAATAGTTCTATATTCACAGTTGGAGACTGTAATACACCACTTTCAATTATGTTGATAGTACAGCCACACATAATAAAAAGGGAAAGCACTATTTATCAGTTGGACCTAGCACCCAACATTCAGAACACCCAACAACGGCGGGATATACATTTTTCTCAGAATATATTTTCCTCATGTTTTTAGTATTAGTCTCTAGGATAGAACCCATGTCAGGCCACAAAATAAGATTTAACGAAATGTAGAAGACTAAGATAAAAGGTATTTTTTCCACCACAATAGGACAAAACTAGAGATGAAAAATAGAAGGAAAATGAAAATTCACAAGTGTTTTACTATAAACACACTCCTGACCAACTAATGGAGCAAAAAAATCACAAAGGAAAGTTGAAAGTACTTGGAGACAAATGGAAAGAAAAACATGGCATACAAAAACTTCTGAGATGGTGCTGTTATCTAAATGTTTTTGTCTTCTTAATATTCATATGTTGAAATATTAATACATAGGATAATTATATTAAGAGGTGAAGGTCATGAGGACTCTGCAGAGTGGGCTTGTCCTTGTGAAAAACACCCCAGAGAGATTCTTTGCCACTTGCACTATGTAGGGCCCTTCCCTGGAACTCAATCTGATGCTGTCTTGATCTTGGACTTTCCAGTCTCCAAAACTGTGAGAAATAAATTTGTGTTTTGTATTATCCACCCAGTCTATAGTACTTTGTTATATGTACTTAGCAGCCTGAGGATAAAGACAGATACCGTGAAAGTAGTGCTAAGAGAGAAATTTATAGCAGTAAGTACTCAAGTTTAAAAACAAGATCACAAAGATCTTCTGAAATGCAGTTCAAACAGAAGAGTGGTGGAAAGGATATAAACTAAATCAAGTAGGAGATGAAACAGAAAGAAAAAAATTCTGTGTGGGTAGAGTGACTTGGCATTAGCTCACAGCAACCTCAAACAATTAGGTTCAAGTGATCCTCTTGCCTAGCTTCCCAAGTAGTTGGGACTACAGGTACCACAATACCTGGATAGATTTTTATATTTTTAGTAGAGAGGGGTCTTGGTGTCATTCAGACTGGTCTCGAACTCCTTAGTTCAGGTGATCCATCTACCTCAGCCTCCGAGAGTGCTAGGATTATGTGTCTAAACTACCACACCCAGGACCACTGAGCTGTCCATGTTAAAAAAACAAGAAAGGGGACACAGAGAGAAACTCCTGCAATGGGACAAGGACGCTGTCCTTCTCTCCAAGTACCAGGTGCCCTCAACATATTGACTGGACACCAGACAGAAACAATCTCTCATCCGGAGTTGACTCCAGGGCAGTCGGACACAGATAATGAGAAGAGGCTCCAGTTCAGAAGGAGAGTTGAAGGCCAGAAATATAGCAAGTAACCTGGTGGATTAGAGCTGCACCAAGAGAGAAGGTTGAAGAATGCACATCAACCCCGCTGAGGACAGCTGTGACCCAAAGGATACAAACAAAAGGTACAAAATCCATCACCAAGTGGATGGGACTCCCCTCCCCCATGAGAATGGCTTGGAGTGCCCCACAAACAAACAAGCAGAGTTCAAAGGTCCTCCCATTACACTCCACAGGAGAGATCCTCTAAAAACTGGACCTACCTCCCCTACTAGGGTGCCATGACATTCTCCTGCCAGGCATAAAACTATATAAAACTGTATATATTCTCTACCTGCAAATCTGAGCTCCCAGCATTCCCCTCCACTCTCAGTCTGAGGTCGAGAGGCCTGTCCCCTAGGAGTCCAGATTCTTGGGTGATTTCTCGAGGGGTGTGGACAGGGCCTAAATTGCAGCTGGACAGTGCTGACTCTGTGGCACAGGAGTGAGGAGAGGATAGTACACTGAAAGGGAACCATGCCAGAGCAGCGGTGCCCCGAGGTGCAGAGCAGCAGCTGTCTTTTGGCAGCAATAGGGCTCAATCCTGGATATTCCAAAGCCACAACCCCTGTCTCCCTGGGCAACCAGAGGAGGTCAGGCATCTACTCAGATGGCAACTACCACGGAACAGATCTGGGATGGAAATGCAGGCCCCGTGAGTAAAAGGTTTGCCTGAGGCGATACTGGCCTGGGTGGAGCGTGGGGACTAGAAATGCACGTGCAGAGCTGGGAAGTTCCCAGGGTGGAGCTGACCCAGAGGACCGCTTTACTGAGCCTAAGATGCACCTGGCCCACAGGGGATTGTCAGCCTATAGACAAAGGAAGATGGGTGGCTAGAACTGACAGCTAACTGAGTACAAATCTGCAGGAGCAAAGACAGGGCCTGAGGCGCAGCTCTGGGAACTCAAAACAGCTTCTCTTCTGCAGGGGAATTTAGCAGTGACAGAAACAAATTCCCACAAAGTTGTTCTGTTCTGTTCTGTCAGTAACATCAATCAGGGGTGGGGCTGGAACTGAGTCAACACCCCTCAGCCTCCATCAAGTGCCTGAGGTTGTCAGGCCTCACCTCCCCCTGCTACATAGAGGCAGAGTGCAGTGGCCTGCCTGAGTAGAAATATATTTCCTTGTGATTCAGGCAGGTGCAGATGCCTGGAGTATCTGTTCACTACAGGCAACTGAATCACAGCCCTGCAGGGCTATCCGGGATGGGGTGTGACAGAGGTGCAAGGTGGGGAAGGAGGCATCAACCTTCCCAGACTCATCTGTTTGCTGGGTGGGTCCACCTGACTCCACGGAACACCGGAGCAAGCCATCTTTGAGTAGTCACAAGACCTCTGTGATTCAGTTACCATAGACCTTTTAAACCCAACAATGTGAGACATGTGCTGACTGAGACAATTGATTCAGATTTTTTGAACTGAGTCAATCACCGGAGGACTATTCAAGTGCTGCCCTGGGTGTGTGGTTGTAGGAAGGTTTGATTTTCCTTCTCCAATTGTTGCCTGTGTGGGGCGGGGTGACTTAATTGCTGGTATTTCTTCACAGCTGAGACTCCAACTCAGAGTAACTGTTTCACTAGGCTCAAACAGAGACCAGCTGAAAAGAAGACAGAACCACTTAGTCCCACCGCACCAAACAGGTCCCCAGTTTCTCAGGCCATAGCATTGTACAGGTCCTCGACAAAACTCCAGGGGAAAAAATCAAAGGGTGTAAAACAATCATGGGGCAGAATCAGAAGAAAAACTCTGGTAACATGAATAACCAGCATAGTTCAACCCCCCAAGGAAAGATATGGCAGACGTAACTGAAGATCCTATTCATAAACAGCTGGCCAAGATGTCAGAAATTGAATTCAGAATTTGGATTGCAAACAAGATTAATAGAATGGAGGAAAATTTGGAATCAGAAATTTGAGTTATAATTCAAAAGTTGGAATTAGAAATTCGAGGAGAAGTTCAAAAGTTGTCTCAAGAATTTAATGAATTAAAAGACAAAATCACCAAAGATTTGATGCACTGAAGCAAGAATTTGCAGCCCTCAAAGATCTGAAAAATGCAGTAGAAGCCCTCAGTAATAGAGTGGAGCAAGCAGAAGAAAGGATTTCTGACATTGAAGATAAAGCCTTTGAACGCTCCCAAACTCTCAAAGAGGAAGAAAAATGGAGAGCAAAAACGGATCATTCTCTCTGAGAGGTCTGGGATAATTCAAAGAAGGCTAATATCCACCTGATTGGAATCCCTGAAAGTGATGAAGTCGCCTCGCAGGGCACAGAGGCCCTTCTGCATGAAATTATGAAAGAGAATTTTCCAGACATGCCAAGAGATTCTGAAATTCAGATAGCAGAGAGTTTCAGAACCCCAGCATGACTCAATCTGAATAAGACATCCCCCAGGCATATCATAATTAACTTCACTAAAGTTAATGTGAAGGAGAAAATTCTCAAAGCTTCCAGACGTAAGAAATCCATTACGTACAAAGGGAAGAATATTAGAATGACTGCAGATCTCTCTGCTGAAACTTTTCAAGCTAGAAGAGGGTGGTCATCGACTTTTAATCTCCTAAAGCAAAATAGCTTTCAACCCTGGATCCTGTATCCAGCTAAACTGAGTTTCATTTATGATGGAGAAATTAAATACTTTAATGACATTCATATGTTGAAGAAATTTGCCATAACCAAATCAGCTCTTCAGGATATTCTCAGACCTATCCTCCATATTGACCAGCCCTATTCTCTACCACAAAAGTAAACTCACTCAGAAACTTTTGATCAGATTCCAACTTCCACAGTGGCAAAAGGATTCAAAATGTCCACTGGACTTTTGAAAAACTCGATACACAAAATTTTACCAGACTTATCAATATTCTCCATTAATGTGAATGGCCTAAACTGTCCTCTAAAGATGCACAGGTTAGCTGACTGGATACATTACTCACGGCAGATATTTGCTGTATACAGGTGTCACATCTTACCTTAAAAGATAAATATACACTCAGGGTGAAAGGATGGTTATCCATATTTTTGGCAAGTGGTAATCAGAAAAAAGCA
The DNA here is from genome assembly GCF_027406575.1 of Nycticebus coucang. Classification (NCBI taxonomy): domain Eukaryota; kingdom Metazoa; phylum Chordata; class Mammalia; order Primates; family Lorisidae; genus Nycticebus; species Nycticebus coucang. Next base: position 63,524,281 of record NC_069782.1, on the reverse strand, counting down.
GGTGTTGCAATTCTATTTGCAGATACAATAGGCTTTAAACCAATAAAAGTGAGGAAGGATAACAATGGTCACTTGATATTTGTTAATATCACTTCATAATCTCAATATGATGAGATTTCAATTATTAATATCTATGCACCCAACCAAAATGCACCTCAGTTTATAAGAGAAACTCTAACACACATGAGCAACTTGATTTCCTCCAGCTCCATAATAGTCGATTATTTCAACACTGCTTTAGCAGTGTTGGATTGATCCTCCAATAAGAAGTTGAGGAAAGAAATTTTAGATTTAAACCCAGCCATCCAACATTTGCATGTAGCAGACATATACAGAACATTTTATCCCAAGAAAACTGAATACACATACTTCTCATCAGCCCACAGAACATACTCCAAAATCAATCACACCTTGGGTCACAAGTCTAACCTCATTAAATTTAAAGGAATAGAAATTATTCCTTGCATCTTCTCAGACAACCATGGAATAAAAGTTGAACTCAGTAACAAAAAGAATCTGCATACTCAAACAAACACATGGAAGTTAAACAACCTTATGCTTATTGATAGCTGGGTCAGAGATGAGATTAAGAAGGAAATTGCCAAGGGAGGAGACAAGATGGCTGACTGAAGCCAGCTTTCCACAGAGTCTCCCGTCCAGTAGGAGAGTTAAAGGACAAAAATTCAGCAAGTAACCTGGTGGATTTGAGTTGCACTAAGAGAGAAGGTTGAAGAACGCACGTCAACCCCGCTGAGGCGAGTTACGACCACAAGGATACAAAAAAAAAGGTACAAAATCCATCACAAAGCCCCTCCCCCATGAGAATGGCTCAGAGTGCCCCCCAAACAATCGGGCAGAGTTCAAAGGTCCTCCCACTACACTCCATGGGAGAGACCCTCTAAAAACTGGACCTACCTCCCCTACTAGGGTGCCACGGCGTCCTCCTGCAAAGCATAAAACTGTATAAACTGTATATAGTCTCTACCTGGAATTCTGAGCTCCCAGCGCTCCCCTTCACTCACACTGATGTCTGGAGGCCAGTCCCGGTTGGTGGAGAGGGGACCACACCGGAGTGGCAGTTCCCTGAGGCACAGTGCAACAGCCGTCTTTTGGTGACAATACGCCAGGCATAAAACTGTGTAAAGCTGTGTGTGTTCTTTGCCCACAACCCCAGGCTCCCAGTGCTCCCCACACTCCCCTCTGCTCTCACTTCAAGGTCTGGAGGCCTGTCCCCAAGGGGTCCAGACTCTTGGGCGATTGCTTGAGGGGTGTAGACAGTGCTAGGTTGCAGCCGGTCGGTGCAGACTCTGGGGTACAGGAGCGGAGAGAGAACGGTTGGCCGGAAGGGAGCTACAGAGGAGCAGTGGTTGCCTTAGCCATAAAACAGCAGCCCTCTTTTGCTAGCAATACGGCTCACTACCGAATATTCTGAAGCCACACCCCCTGTCTCCCTGGGCAACCAGAGGCTCTGAGTATAGGATTTGCCTGAGGCAACTCCAACTTGCAAACCAGGGAAAATCCCAGGGCGGGGCTGACCCAGAGGTCTGCTTAACTAAACTTAAGATGCACCTGGCCCTCAGGGGATTGTTAGCCTATAGACAATACAAGAGCAAAGACAAGCTGATTTGGAACTCAATTTAGCTCTCTTCTGCAGGGGAACCGCAGAGTTGTTCTGTTCTGTTCTGTCAGTAACATTAATCAGGGGTGAGACTGGACCTGATTGAAAACCCCCCAATCTTCATCAAGCGCCCGAGGTTGTCAGGCCTCACCTCCTCCTGCTAGAGAGAGGCAGAGCACAGCGGCCTGGCAGACTTCCTTCTGATTCAGGCAGGTGCAAACTCCTGGAGTACTGATTCACTGCACGCAACTGGGTCAGCCAACTGCAGGGCTATCAGTGACTGGGTTTGACTGTGGTGCAAGGTGGGGAAGGAGGCAGCAACCTTCCCAGACTGATCTATTGGCTGGGTGGTACCTCCTGACTCCATGTAGCACTGGAGCAAGCCACACCAGACTAGTCACCAGACCCCTGTGATCCAGTTCCCAGAGACCTCTTAAACTCCCTCACCTGAGACAGGTGCAGACTGAGACAATTGATTTGGACTTTTTGAACTGAACCAATCGCCTGAGGACAAATCAGGTGGTGCCCTGGGTGCACGGTGGTAGGAAGGTTTGATTTTTCTTTTCCAATTGTTTGCCGGTGGGGGGGTGGGGTGACTTAATTGCTGATATTTCTCCACAGCTGAGACTTCAATCCAGAGTATCTGTTTCACTAGGGTGGAAAAGAAACCAGCTGAAAACAAGACAGAACCACTTAGCTCCACCACAGCAGACAGGGCCCCAGTTTCTCAGGCCACAACACTGTACAGGCCCTTGACAATGCCCCAGGGGAAAAAATCAAAGGGAGTAAAACAACCATGGGGCGGAATCAGCGTAAAAACTCTGGTAACATGAATAACCAGAATAGATCAACCCCCCAAGGAAAGATATGGCAGATGTAATTGAATATCCCATTCATAAACAACTGGCTGAGATGTCAGAAATTGAATTCAGAATTTGGATTGCAGACAAGATTAACAAAATGGAATTAGGAATTCAAGGAAAAATTCAAAAGTTGTCTCAAGAATTTAACCAATTTAAAGACAAAACCACCAAAGACTTAGACACACTGAAGGAAGAATTTGCAGCCCTCAAAGATATGAAAAATACAGTAGAATCCCTCAGCAACAGAATGGAGCAAGCAGAAGAAAGGATTTCTGACATTGAAGATAAAGCCTTTGAATGCTCCCAAACTCTCAAAGAGGAAGAGAAATGGAGAGCAAAAATGGATCATTCTCTCTGAGAGCTCCGGGATAATTCGAAGAAGGTGAATATCCGAATCATTGGAGTTCCAGAAACAGATGAACTGGTCTTGCTGGGCACAGAGGCCCTTCTGCATGAAATTATGAAAGAGAATTTTCCACACATGCCTAGAGATTCTGAAATTCAGATAGCGGACAGCTTCAGAACCCCAGCACGACTCAACCCCAATAAGACATCCCCTAGGCATATCATAATTAACTTCACTAAAGTTAATATGTAGGAGAAAATCCTCAAAGCTGCTAGGGGAAAGAAAACCATTACCTTCAAAGGGAAGAATATTAGAATGACTGCAGATCTCTAAGCTGAAACTTTTCAAGCCAGAAGAGGGTGGTCATCAACTTTTAATCTCCTAAAGCAAAATAACTTTCAACCCTGGATCTTGCATCCAGCTAAGCTGAGTTTCATTTATAATGGAGAAAATAAATACTTTAATGACATTCATATGTTGTAGAAATTTGCCATAACCAAACCAGCTCTTCAGGATATTCGCAGACCTATCCTCCATAATGACAAACCCCATCCTATACCACAAAAGTAAACTCACTCAGAAACTTCTGATCAAACTCCAATTTCCACACTGGTGAAAGGATTAAAAATGCCCAATGGACTTTTGAAAAACTCGATACCCAAAACTTCACCAGACTTATCAATATTCTCCATTAATGTGAACAGCTTAAACTATCCTCTAAAGAGGCATAGGTTAGCTGACTGGATACAAAAACTCAGGTCAGATATTTGTTGCATACAAGAGTCACATCTTCACTAAAAGACAAACACAGACTCAGGGTAAAAGGATGCTCATCTGTATTTCAGGCAAATGGTAATCAGGAAAAAGCAGGTGTTGCAATTTTATTTGCAGACACAATAGGCTTTAAACCAAAAAAAGTAAGGAAGGACAAGTATGGTCACTTCACATTTGTTAAGGGTAATATTCAATATGATGAGATTTCAATTATTAATATCTATGCACCCAACCAGAATGCACTCCAATTTATATGAGAAACTCTAACAGACATGAGCAACTTGATTTCCTTCAGCTCCATAATAGTCAGAGATTTCAACACTCCTTTGGCAGTGTTGAGATGTCCCATTACGTTGTTAAATTCCTCTCTTTCCATTTTCTTGAAGAGATTGAACGTCCAAGAAGAAGCTGAGCAAATAAATCTTAGATTTAAACCTAACCATCCAACCTTTGGATTTAGCAGACATCTACAGACCATTTCATCCCAACAAAACTGAATACACATACTTCTCATCAGCCCATGGAACTTACTCCAAAATTGATCACATCTTAGGTCACAAGTCTAACCTCAGTAAATTCAAAGGAATAGAAGTTATTCCATGCATCTTCTTGGACCACCATGGAATAAAACTTGAGCCGAGTAACAACAGGAATCTGCATACTCATACAAAACCATGGAAGTTAAATAACCTTATGCTGAATGATAGCTGGGTTATAGATGAGATTAATAAAGAAATTTCCAAATTTTTGGAACAAAACGACAATGAAGAGAGGAATTATGAGAACCTCTGGGATAGTGCAAAGGCAGTCCTAAGAGGAAATTCATACCACTGCAAGCCTTCCTCAAGAGGATGGAAAGAGAGGAAGTTAACAACTTAATGGGACATCTCAAGCAACTGTAAAAGGAAGAACATTCCAACCCCAAACCCAGTAGAAGAAAAGAAATAACCAAAATTTGAGCAGAATTAAATGAAATTGAAACAAAAGAAGTATACAACAGATCAATAAATGAAAAAATTGATTTTTTGAAAAGGAGGATAAAATAGATAAACCATTGACTAACATAACCATGAAAAAAAGAGTACAATCTCTAATTTCATCAATCAGAAACAACAAAGACGAAATAACAACAGACTCCTCAGTAATTCAAAAAATCCTTAATGAATATTACAAGAAACATTATTCTCAGAAATATTAAAATCTGAAGGAAATTGACCAATACTTGGAAGCACGTCACCTTTCAAGACTTAGCTAGAATGAAGTGGAAATGTTGAACAGGCCAATATCAAGTTCTGAAATAGAATCAACCATACGAAGTTTTCCTAAAAAAAAAAAAAAAAGCTTGGGACCATGTTGCTTCACATTAGAGTTCTACCAAACCTTTAAAGTGGAACTAGTACCTATATTACTCAACCTGTTTCAAAATGTAGAAAAAGAAGGAAGACTACCAAACACGTTCTATGAAGCAAACATCGCCCTGATCCCCAAACCAGGAAAAGACCCAACAAGGAAAGAATATTATAGACCAATATCACTAATGAATATGGATGCAAAAATATTCAACAAGATCCTAACAAACAGAATCTAGCAACACATCAAGCAAATTATACATTATGACCAAGTGGGTTTTATCCCTGGGTCTTAAGGCTGGTTCAATATCCGTAAATCTATAAGTATAATTCAGCATATAAACAAATTAAAAAACAAAGATCATATGATTCTCTCATTGATGCAGAAAAAGCTTTTGATAATATCCAGCATCCCTTCATTATCAAAACACTTAAGAAAATTGATATAAAAAGGACATTTCTTAAGCTGATAGAGGCCATCTACAGCAAACCACAGGCAATATCGTATTGAATGGAGTTAAATTGAAATCATTTCCACTCAGATAAGGAATCAGACAAGTCTTCCCATTGTCTCCACTGCTCTTTAACCTTGTAATGGAAATTTTAGCCATCACAATTAGGAAGAAAAGGCGATCAATGGTATCCATATAGGGTCAGAAGAGATCAAACTTTCGCTCTTCACAGATGATATGATCGTATATCTGGGAAACACTAGGGAATCTGCTACAAAACTCATAGAAGTGATCAAGGAATACATCAGTGTCTCAGGTTACAAAATCAACATTCATAAATCGGTAGCCTTTATATATACAAACAATAGTCAAGCTAAAAAACAAGTTAAGGACTCTATCCCATTCACAGTAGTGCCAAAGAAGATGAAATATTTGGGAGTTTATCTAAACAAGGGCGTGAAAAATCTCTATAAAGACAACCGTGAAACTCTAAGAGAAGAAATAGCTCAAAATGTTAATCAACAGAAAAACATACCATACTCATGGCTGGGAAGAATCAACATTGTTAAAATATCTATACTACCCAAAGAAATATACAATTTTAATGCAATTCCTATTAAAGCTCCACTGTCATACTTTAAAGATCTTGAAAAAATAATACTTCATTTTATATGGAATAAGAAAAAACCTCGAATAGCCAAGACATTACTCAAAAATAAAAACAAAGCAGGAGGAATAATGCTATGGGACCTCAGACTATACTATAAATTGATAGTGATCAAAACAGCATGGTACTGGCACAAAAACAGAGAGGTAGATGTATGGAACAGAATAGAGAACCAAGAGATGAACTGAGCTACTTACCGTTAATTGATCTTTGACAAACCAATAAAAACATTCAATGGGGAAAAGATTTCCTGTTTAACAAATGGTGCTGGGTGAACTGGCTGGCAACCTGTAGAAGACTGAAACTGGACCCAGACCTTTCACCATTAACTAAGATAAACTGTCACTGGATTATAGGTTTAAACTTAAGGCATGAAGCTATGAAAATTCCAGAAGAGAATGCAGGGAAAACCATTGAAGAGATCGGTCTGGGTCCAGTATTTTATCAGGAGGACCCACCAGGCAATTGAAGCAGCTTCAAAAATACACTACTGGGACCTTATCAAACTAAAAAGCTTCTGCACAGCCAAGACCCCAGTAAGTAAAGCAAGAAGAGAGCCCTCAGAATTGGAGAAGATGTTTGCAGGTTATGTCTCTGACAAAGGTCTAATAATCAGAATCCACAGACAACTCAAACGTATAAGCACGAAAAGAGCAAATGATCTCATCGCAGGCTGGGCAAGGGACTTGAAGAGAAACTTCTCTGAAGAAGACAGGTGTACAGCCTAAAGACATATGAAAAAATGCTCATCTTCCTTAATCATCAGAGAAATGCAACTCAACACTACTTTGAGATATCATGTAACTCCAGGAATATTAGCCCGTATCACAAAATCCCAAGAGCAGAGATGTTGGCATGGATGTGGAGAAAAGGGAACACTTCTACACTGCTGGTGGGAATGCAAATTAATACATACCTTTTGGAAAGATATTTGGAGAACACTTAGAGATCTAAAAACAGATCTGCCATTCAATCCTACAATTCCTCTACTAGGTGGGGAAGACCCAGAAGACCAAAAATCACATTATAACAAAGAAATTTGTATCAGAATGTTTATTGTAGCCCAATTCATAATTGCTAAGTCATGGAAAAAGCCCAAGTGCACATCGATCCACGAATGGATTAATAAATTGTGGTATATGTACACCATGGAATATTATGCAGCCTTAAAGAAAGATGGAGACTTTACCTCTTTCATGTTTACATGCATGGAGCTGGAACATATTCTTCTTAGTAAAGTATCTCAAAATGGAAGAAAAAGTATCCAATGTACTCAGCCCTACTATGAAACTAATTTATGGCTTTCATATGAAAGCTATAACCCAGTTATAACTTAAGAATATGGAGAAGGGGGAGAGGAATGGGAGGGAGGTTGAGTATGGGTGGAGGGAGGGTGATTGGTTGATCACACCTGCTGTGCATTTTACAAGGGTCCATGTGAAACTTAGTAAATGCAGAATATAACTGTCTTAACACAATAACTAAGAAAATGCCAGGAAGGGTATGTTGACCAGTGTGATGAAAGTGTGTCAAATGGTCTATAAAACCAGTGTATGGTGCCCCATGATTGCATTAATGTACACAGGTATGATTTAATAAAAAAAGAAAAAGAAAAAGTGCTCATCATCTTTTTTTTTTTTTGGCTGGGGCAGGGTTTGAACCCACCACCTCCAGCATATGGGGCCAGCGCCCTACCCTGTTGAGCCACAGGCTCTGCCCCATCATCTTTAATCATCAGGGAAATGCAAATCAAAACCACTTTGAGATATCACCTAACTCCAGTAAGATTATCCCACATCACAAAATCTTCAAACTGCAGATGTTGGTATTATTGGTGGGACTGCAAACTAACACAGCCTTTTGGAAAGAAGTATGGAGAATTCTGAAGGACCTAAAAGTTTATCTACCATTTTATCCTTCAATATCATTACTAGGTATCTACCCAGATGGAGAAAAATCATTTTACAACCAGCACATTCGCACATAATGTTTACTGCAGCCCAGTTCACAATAGCCAAGTCATGGAAGCAGCCTAAATGCTCACGTACCCTTGAATGGATAAACAAATTGTGGTATATGTATACCATGGAATACTATGAAGCCATAAAAAGAGGGAGAATTCACATCTTTTGTTTACCTGATGGAGCTGGAACATATTCTTCTTAGTAAAGTATTTGAAGAATGGGGCAAAAAAGTATCTAATGTACTCAATACTATTTTATTATGAAACCAATATATAATCACATACACATTCATATGAATGATAAAACACATATAGTATAGAAAGAAGGAAGGGAGATAAGGGAAAGGGGAGGGGAAGGAAGAGGGCCGGAGGAGGGATGGTATTTGGAGGGACCTCATGTAATCTGCACAATGCAAGGGTAAATTTCAAAACAACTCAGAGTATATTATAAATGTTGTGCCACAAATATAGGTAAGTGAAGTGATGGTTATGTTAATTAGTTTGATTTTAGCATTCCACATTGTATATCAAATGATGATCACATTGTACCCCATAAATGTATACGGTTATGATTTAATGAAAATTAAGTAAAAAATGTAATAAAAATAATCTTCACTTCCTGTTATAAAGTAGTTAAATAAACTGTTATACTAAAATTAAAAAAAATGTTTCAGGAACACCACATTGCCTGGTACTATAATAAGCTCTTTTGTAACATCCATTTGAGTTTGATGTCTTTTTATTTCATCATGTGAACCATTTCTGATGCTTTAAAAAAAAGCAATATACACATAGATCATGAATACAATCATGCATCTGTGGGGTACAATGTGTTGATTTTTTTTTCTGGTTTTATTATTTTTTTTTATTAAATCATAACTGTATACATTGATATGATCATGGGGCATCATACACTCGCTTCATAGACCATTTGACACATTTTTATCACAATGGTTAACATAGCCTTTCCAGCGTTATCTCAGTTACTGTGCCAAAACATTTACATTCTACATTTACCAAGTTTCGATTTTTTTATACAATGTGACGTGCTTTCTTCAAATCAATCAACATAGCTTTCACCTAATTTACTTGATTATTGTCTTAAGACATTTATGTTCTACATTTGACAGATTTGTCTTGTACCCTTGCAAGATGCTCCATAGGTCTGGTCCCACCATTTGCCCTACCTCTATCAAACTTCTCTACCCCCATTCTTAATCCATTTCTCTCCCTTATCCTGAGCTATAATTGTGTTCTACCTTTCAAAAGTAAGTGTGAGTAAATATAAGTTGGTTTCATAGAAGTACTAAGTACATGGGATACATTTTCCTCCATTCTTGAGATGCTTTACTCAGGAGAATATGTTCCAGGTCTCTCCATGTAAATATCAAAGAGGTAAAGGCTCCATCTTTTTTAAGGCTCCATAGTATTCCATGGTATACAGATACCACAATTTATTAATGCATTCATGGATTGGTGGGCTCTTGGGATTCTTCCATGAGTTGGCTATTACAAATTGAGCTGCAATGAATAATCTGGTGCAAGTATCTTTTTTGCAAAGTGATTTTTGGACTTTTGGATACATAGTAGAGAAATTGCAGGATCCAATGGCAGGTCATTTTTTAGATCTCTGAGTGTTCTCCAAACTCCTTTCCAAAAGGAATGTATTAGTTTGCATTCCCACCAGCAGTGAATAAGTGTTCCCTTTACTCCACATCCACACCAACATCTGTATTTTTGGAATTTTGTTATGTGGGCTAAACTTACTGGAGTTAAATGATATCTCAAAGTGGTTTTGATTTGCATTTCTCTGATGATTAAAGATGATGAGTATTTTTTCATGTGTCTGTAGACCATGCACCTGTCTTTTTCAGAGAAGCTTCTGTTCAGGTCTCTTTCCCATAGTGAAATGGGATCAATTGTTCTTTTCTTATTAATACGTTTGAGTTCTCTGTGGATTCTGGTTATTAGACCTTTGTTGGAAACGTTACTTGCAAATATCCTTTCCCAATTCTGAGGGCAGTCTACTTGCTTTACTTACTGTGTTCTTGGCTGTGCAGAAGCTTTTTAGTTTGATCAGATCCCAGTAATGTACTTTTGGTATTGCTTCAATTGCCCTGGGGGGTCCTCATAAAGTTTTCTCCCAGGCCAATTTCTTCAAGTGTTTCCCCTGAACTCTTTCCAAGAGTCTTTATGGTTTCAGGCCTTAGGTTTAAGTCTTTTATCCAGTGAAAGTCAGTTTTTGCTAAAGGTGGAAGGTATGGTCCAGTTTTAGTCTTCTACAAGTCGTCAGCCAATTCACCCAGCACCATTTGTTAAATAGGGAGTCTTTACCCCAATTTAAGTTTTTGATAGGCTTATTGATGATCAAATGATGATAAGTGTCTGAATTCTTCTCTTTGTTCTCTATTTTGTTCCATACATCTACCTCTCTATTTGTGTGTCAATACCATAGTGTTTGATCACTATAGTTTTATAGTGTAGTCTGAAGTCTGATAGCGTGATTCCACCTGATTTGTTTTATTTCTGAGTAATGTCTTGGTTATTTGAATTTTTTTCTATTTCCATATAAAATGAGTACTAGTTTTTCCAGATCTTTAAAGTATGACAGAGGTGTTTTAATGGGGATTGCATTAAGCCTGTAGATTGCTTTGGGCAGTATGGACATTTTAACAATGTTGATTCTTCCCAGCCATGACCATGGTATGTTTTTCCATTTGTTGACATCTTCCACTACTCCTTTTCTCATAGTTTCATAGTTCTCTTCATAGAGATCTTTCACATCCTTTGTTAGGTACACTCCCAGATATTTCATTTTCTTTGGCACTACTGTAAAGAAAATAGAGTCCATGACTTTTTTTTCAGCTTGACTATTCTTGGTATACATGAATGCTACTGATTTGTGAGCATTGGTTTTGTAGCTTAAGACTCTGCTGTATTCCTTGATCACTTCTAAGAGTTTTGTAGTCGAGTCCCTGGGGTTTTCCAGGTATATGATCATATCATCTGGGAAGAGTGAAAGTTTGATCTCCTTTGACCCTAAATGGATAGTCTTCAGTGCCTTCTCTTGCCTGATTGGAATGGCTAAATCTTCCATTACAATGTTAAAAAGCAGTGGAGATAGTGGACAATATTTCCTGGTTCCTTGTCTGAGTGGAGGTGATTTCAATTTTACTCAATTCGATGTAATATTGGCTGTGGGTTTGCTGTAGATGGCCTGTATCAGTTTAAGAAATGTCCCTTCTACACCTATTTTCTTAAGTGTTCTGATCATAAAAGGATGTTGGATATTATCAAAAGCCATTTCTGCATCAATGAAGAGAGTCATATGGTCTTTGCTTTTTAATTTGTTTATGTGATGTATTATATTTACAGATTTACGTATGAACCAGCTTTAGAGTCTGGGATAAAACCCACTTAGTCATGGTGTATAATTCGTTTGATCTGTTGCTGGATTCTGTTTGTTAGAATCTTATTGAATATTTCTGCATCAAATTCATTAGAGATATTGGTCTATAATTTTCATTTCTTTTTGGGTATTTTCCTGGTTTGGGGATCAGGGTGATGTTTGCTTCATAGAATGTGTTGGAAAGTATTCCTGCTTTTTCTATGTTTTAGAAAAGGTTAAGTAATATAGGTACTCGTTTCTCTTTAAAGGTTTGGTAGAATTATGATGTGAAGCTATCTGTTTCCAGGCTTTTCTTTTTGGGAAGATTTTGTATAGTTGATGCTATTTCAGAACTTGATATAGACCTGTTCAACATCTACACTTCTTCCTGGCTAAGTCTAGGAAGGTAGCGTGACTCCACATATTGGTCAATTTCCTTCATATTTTTATATTTCTGAGAATAGAGTTTTTTGTAATATTCATTAAGTATTTTTTGAATTTCTGCGAAGTCTGTGGTTATCTTGTCTCTGTCATTTCTGATAGATGAAATTAGAGATTTTACTCTTTTATTTCTGGTTAGGTTAGCCAAAGGTTTATCTATTTTATTGACCTTTTCAGAGAACCAACTTTTTGATTCATTGATCTGTTGTATAATTCTTTTGTTTTCAATTTCATTTAATTCTGCTCTAATTTTGGTTATTTCTTTTCTTTTGCTGGGTTTGGGATTGGAATGTTCTTCCTTTTCTGGTTGCTTGAGCTGTCCCTTTAAGTTGTTGATTTACTCTTTTTCCATTCTTTTGAGGAAGGCTTGCAAGGCCATAAATTTCCCTCTTAGGACTGCCTTTGCAGTATCCCTGAGGTTCTGGTAGTTTGTTTCTTCATTATCATTTAGCTCCAAAATTTGGTAATTACCTTTGTAATCTCATTGATACCCAGCTATCATTTAGCATAAGGTTATTTAGTTTCCTTGTCTTTGTGTGGGTTTGCAGATTGCTGTTGTTACCGAGTTCAATTTTTATTCCATGATGGTTTGAGAAGACATAAGAAATAGTTTCTATTGTTTTAAATTTGATGAGTTTTGTGACCTATGATATGATCACTTTAGGAGGATGTTCCATGTGCTGATGAGAAGAATGTGTATTCACTTTTGTTAGGATGAAATGCTCTGTTGATGTCTGTTAAATCCAATTATTGAATGGTTAAGGGTAAGTCTAAAATTTCTTGGGGGATAATGGGAAGATGGCGGACTGAAGCCAGCTTTCCATAGAGGCTCCCGTCCTGAAGGAGAGTTAGGGGACGAAAATTTAGCAAGTAACCTGATGGATTCGAGCAACACCAAGTGAGAAAGTTGAAGAATGCACATCAACCCTGCTGAGGAGAGCCGCGACCACAAGGAAGCAAACAAAAAGTACAAAACCCATCACCAAGCAGACGGGAGTCCACCCTCCCCCACCTGATCGGCTTAAGGGCCCCACAAAAAAAAGGGCGGAAATCAAAGGCCCTCCCACTACACTTCATTGGAGAGACCTACTACAAACTGGACCTACCTCCCTTACTAGGATGCCTAGGCATTCTCCTGCCAGGCATAAAACTGTATAAATCTGTAAATATACTTTGTTGGCAATTCTGAGCTCCCAGAACTTCCCTCCACTCTCTCTGAGGTCTGAAAGCCTGTCCCCCAGGAGTTCAGATTCTTGGGTGACTCCTAAAGGGGAGAGGACAGTCCCCGAGCTGCGGCTGGTCAGTGCTGATTCTGGGGCACTGGAGAGAGGTGAGGACACTCAGCAGAGGGAGACCCTCACCCGGGCGGCACTTCCCTGAGGTGAGGTGCAGCAGCCCTACTTGGGCAACAATACAACCAGGCATATAACTGAGTTGAACTTGCTACCAGCTGCTCTGAGCTCCCTGCTGCTATGAGCTCCTGGCACTCCCCCCGCCCTGGCTCTGTGGCCCGGAGACCTGAGCACCTGCCGTGTGACTGGGCAGGGAGCAGGGTGGAGCTGAGTCTGTTTTTTGCTGCCCGGTGGTTCTGGGCTCCAGCCGCTCCCTCCACCACGCCCCCACTCTGAAGCCTGAAGGTTTGTGCTGTGACGGTACAACCGGGTGAGAGACTGGGAGGAACTGAATTTGCTCGCTGTCGACCTGGCTCCCTAAGGCTCAGAGCCCCTGCTGGCTCTGGGCTCCAGGCACTCCCCCGCCCTCACGCTGTGCTCTGGAGACCTGAGCGCCTGCAGTGTGGCTGGGAAGGGAACTGGGGGGAGCCGAGTCTGTTCCCTGCTCTGTGGTTCTGGGCTCCAGCCACTCCCCCACCCCGCCCCCACTCTGAAGCCTGAAGGCTTGAGCTGTGGCGGTATGACCAGGCGAGAAACTGACTTTACTTGCTGCTGACGGGGCTCCCTGCAGCTCTGAGCCCTTGCTGGCTCTGGGTCCCTGGTGCCTCCCCCTCACTCTGTGGTCTGGAGACCTGAGCGCCTGCCGTGTGGCCAGGCAGGGAACTGGGTGGAGCTGAGTCTGTTTGCTGCTTGGTGGTTCTGGGCTCCAGCTGCTCCTCCAACCCCACCCCGACTCTGAAGCCTGAAGACTTGAGCTGCGGTGGTACAACCGGGCGAGCGACTGGGAGGAACTGAATTTACTTGCTGTTGACCAGGATCCCTGCGGCTCGGAGCCCCTTCTGGCTCAGAGCTCCCAGTGCTCCACCCTGCCCTCGCTCTGGTGGTCTGGAGACCTGAGTGCATGCCGTGTGGCTGGGCAAGGAACTGCGTGGAGCTGAGTCTGTTTGCTGCCCGGCAGTTCTGGGCTCCAGAACATTTCATCCTAACAAAACTGAATACACATACTGCTCATCAGCCCACGGAACTTACTCCAAGATCGATCACATCTTAGGTCACAAATCTAAGCTCAGTAAATTTAAAGGCATAGAAGTTATTCCATGCATCTTCTCGGACCACCATTATTTATCTTGGAATAAAACTTGAGCTGAGTAACAACAGGAATCTACATATGCATACAAAAACATGGAAGTTAAATAACCTCATGCCGAACGATAGCTGAGTCAGAGATGAGATCAAGAAGGAAATTGACAAATTTTTGGAACAAAACGACAATGAAGACATGAACTATCAGAACCTCTGGGACACCGCAAAGGCAGTTCTAAGAGGGAAATTTATAGCGCTGCAAGCCTTCCTCAGGAGAATGGAAAGAGAGGAAGTTAGCAACTTAATGGGACATCTCAAGCAACTGGAAAAGGAAGAACACTCCAACCCCAAACCCAGTAGAAGTAAATAACCGAAATCAGAGCAGAACTAAATGAAATTGAAAACAAAAGAACAATACAACAGATCAATGAATCAAAAAGCTGGTTTTTTGAAAAGGTCAACAAAATAGATAAACCGTTGGCCAACCTAATCAGGAGAAAAAAGAGTAAAATCTCTAATCTCATCAATCAGAAATGACAAAGATGAAATAACAACAGACTCCTCAGAAATCCAAAAAATCCTTAATAAATATTACAAGAAACTTTACTCTCAGAAATATGAAAATCTGAAGGAAATGGACCGATACTTGGAAGCTCGTCACCTTCCAAGGCTTAACCAGAATCAAGTGGAAATGTTGAACAGGCCCATTTCAAGTTTGGAAATAACATCAACCATACAAAACCTCCCCAAAAAGAAAAGTCTGGGACCAGATAGTTTCACGTCAGAATTCTACCAAACCTTTAAAGAGGAATTAGTACCTATATTACTCAAACTGTTCCAAAATGTAGAAAAAGAAGGAAGACTCCCCAACATGTTCTACGAAGCAAACATCACCCTTATCCCCAAACCAGGAAAAGACCCAACAAAAAGAAAATTATAGAGCAATATCACTAATGAATATAGATGCAAAAATATTCAACAAGATCCTAACACACAGAATCCAGCAATATATCAAACAAATCATACATCATGATCAAGTTGGCTTTATGCCAGGGTCTCAAGGCTGGTTCAATATACGTAAATCTGTAAATGTAATTCAGCACATAAACAAAGTAAAAAACAAAGATCATATGATCCTCTCAATCGATGCAGAAAAAGCTTTTTTTTTTTTTTTTATAGAGACTGAGTCTCACTTTATAGCCCTCAGTAGAGTGCCATGGCATCACACAGCTCACAGCAACTTCCAACTCCTGGGCTTCAGCGATTCTCTTGCCTCAGCCTCCCGAGGAGCTGGGACTACAGGCGCCCGCCACAACGCCCGGCTATTTTTTGGTTGCAGTTACGCCAGGGCCGGGTTTGAACCTGCCACCCTTGGTATATGGGGCCGGTGCCTTACCGACTGAGCCACAGGCGCCGCCCAGCAGAAAAAGCTTTTGATAACATCCAACATCCCTTCATGATCAGAACACTTAAGAAAATCGGTATAGAAGGGAAATTTCTTAAACTGATAGCGGCCATCTACAGCAAACCCACAGCCAATGTCATATTGAACGGAGTTAAATTGGAATCATTTCCACTCAGATCAGGAACCAGACAAGGCTGCCCATTGTCTCCATTGCTTTTTAACATTGTAATGGAAATTTTAGCCACCGCAATTAGGGAAGAAAGGTCCATCAAGGGCATCCATGTACGGTCAGAAGAGATCAAACTTTCGCTCTTTGCAGATGATATGATTGTATATCTGCAAAACACTAGGGACTCTACTACAAAACTCTTAGAAGTAATCAAGGAATACAGCAACATCTCAGGTTACAAAATCAACATTCATAAATCAGTAGCCTTTATATATACCAACAATAGTCATGTTGAAAAAACAATTAAGGACTCTATTCCATTCATAGTAATGCCAAAGAAGATGAAATATTTGGGAGTTTATCTAACAAAGGATGTGAAAGATCTATATGAAGAGAACTATGAAACTCTCAAAAAAGAGATAGCCGAGAATGTTAATAAATGGAAAAACATACCATGCTCATGGCTGGGAAGACTCAACATTGTTAAAATGTCCATACTACCCAAAGCAATATATACTTCAACACAATCCGTATTAAAGTTCCACTGTCATACTTTAAAGATCTTGAAAAAACAATACTTAGTTTTATATGGAATCAGAAAGAACCTCGAATAGCCAAGACATTACTCAAAAATGAAACCAAGCAGGAGAAATTACTCTACCAGACCTCAGACTATACTACAAATTGATAGTGGTCAAAACAGCATGGTATTGGCACAAAAACAGAGAAGTAGATGTCTGGAACAGAATAGAGAACCAAGGGATGAACCCAGCTACTTACCATTATTTGATCTTTGACAAGCCAATTAAAAACATCCAGTGGGGAAAAGATTCCCTATTTAACAAATGGTGCTGGGTGAACAGGCTGGCAACCTGTAGAAGACTGAAACTGGATCCACGCCTTTCACCACTAACCAAGATAGACTCTTACTGGATTAAAGACCTAAACTTAAGACATGAAACTATAAAAATACTAGAAGAGAGTGCAGGGATAACCCTTGAAGAAATTGGGTTGAGTGAGTTTTTTATGAGAAGGACCCCCCGAGCGATTAAAACAGCTTCTAAAATACACTTCTGGGACTTGATCAAACTAAAAAGATTCTGCACACCCAAGCACACAGTAAGTAAAGCAAGCAAACAGCCCACAGAATGGGAGAAGATATTTGCTCGTTATGTCTCTGACAAAGGTTTAATAACCAGAATCCACAGAGAACTCAAACACATTAGCAAGAAAAGAACAAGGGATACCATCACAGGCTGGGCAAGAGAATTGGAAAAAAACTTCTCTGAAGAAGACAGGTGAGCGGCCTTCTGATATATGAAAAAATGCTCATCATCTTTAACCATCAGAGAAATGCAAATCAAAACTACTTTGAGATATCATCTAACTCCAGTGAGACTAGCCTGTCACAAAATCTCAAGACCAGAGATGTTGGCGCGGATGTGGAGAAAAGGGTACACTTTTGCACCGCTGGTGGCAATGCAAACTAATACATTCTTTTTTTTTTTTTTAATTTTTTTATTAAATCATAAGTGTATACAATGATATGATTATGGGGCATCATACACTCACTTCATAAACCATTTGACACATTTTTATCCCAGTGGTTAACATAGCCTTTCCGGCGTTATCTCAGTTACTGTGCCAAAACATTTATATTCTACATTTACCAAGTTTCGCAAATACCCCTGTAATATGCACCACAGGTGTGATCCCACCGATTCCCCTCCCTCTACCCACCCCCCCCTTTCCCACTTCCCCCTATTGTTAAGTTGTAGCTGGGTTATAGCTTTCATGTGAGAGTCCCAAATTAGTTTCATAGTAGGGCTGTGTACATTGGGTATTTTTTCTTCCATTCTTGGGATACTTTACTAAGAAGAATATGTTCCAGCTCCATCCATGTAAACATGAAAGAGGTAAAGTCTCCATCTTTCTTTAAGGCTGCATAGTATTCCATGGTATACATATACCACAATTTATTAATCCATTCGTAGATCAATGGGCATTTCGGCTTTTTCAATGACTTAGCAATTATGAATTGGGCTGCAATAAACATTCTGGTACAAATATCTTTGTTATGTTGTGATTTTTGGTCTTCTGGGTATATGCCCAGCAGAGGAATTACAGGATTGAATGGCAGATCTATTTTTAGATCTCTGAGTGTTCTCCATATATCCCTCCAAAAGGAATGTAATAATTTGCATTCCCACCAGCAGTGCAGAAGTGTTCCCTTTTCTCCGCATCCACGCCAACATCTCTGGTCTTGAGATTTTGTGATGTAGGCTAGTCTCATTGGAGTTAGATGATATCTCAAAGTAGTTTTGATTTGCATTTCTCTGATGATTAAAGATGATGAGCATTTTTTCATATGTCTGAAGGCCTTGCGCCTGTCTTCTTCAGAGAAGTTTCTCTTCAAATCCCTTGCCCAGCCTGCGATGGGATCCCTTGTTTTTTTCTTGCTGATGCATTTGAGTTCTCTGTGGATTCTGGTTATTAAACCTTTGTCAGAGTTATACCCTGCAAATATCTTCTCGCATTCTGAGGGCTGTCTGCTTGCTCTGCTTACTGTGTTCTTAGCTGTGCAGAAGATTTTTAGTTTGATCAAGTCCCAGTAGTGTATTTTTGAAGCTGCTTCAATTGCCCGAGGGGTTCTCCTCATGAAATACTCACCCAGACCAATTTCTTCAAGGGTTTTCCCTGCATTCTCCTCCAGTATTTTTATAGTTTCATGTCTTAAGTTTAAATCTTTAATCCAATGAGAGTCTATCTTAGTTAATGGTGAAAGGTGTGGGTCCAATTTCAGTCTTCTGCAGGTTGCCAGCCAGTTCACCCAGCACCATTTGTTAAATAGGGAATCTTTTCCCCACTGAATGTTTTTAATTGGCTTGTCAAAAATCAAATAGCGGTAAGTAGCTGGATTCATCTCTTGGTTCTCTATTCTATTCCAGATGTCTACTTCTCTGTTTTTGTGCCAATACCATGCTGTTTTGATCACTATCGATTTGTAGTAAAGTCTGAGGTCTGGTAATGTGATTCCTCCTGTTTTGTTTTTATTTCTGAGTAATGTCTTGGCTATTCGAGGTTTTTTCTGATTCCATATAAAACGAAGTAATGTTTTTTCAAGATCTTTAAAATATGACAGTGGAGCTTTAATAGGGAGTGCGTTGAAATTATATATTGCTTTGGGTAGTATGGACATTTTGATAATGTTGATTCTTCCTAGCCATGAGCATGGTATGTTTTTCCATTTGTTAACATTTTCGGCTATTTCTTTTCTTAGAGTTTCATAGTTCTCTTTATAGAGATCTTTCACGTCTTTTGTTAGGTAAATTCCCAAATATTTAAACTTCTTTGGCACTACTGTGAATGGGATAGAGTCCTTAACTGCTTTTTCAATTTGACTGTTGTTGGTGTATATAAAGGCTACCGATTTATGAATGTTGATTTTGTAACCTGAGACGCTGCTGTATTCCTTGATCACTTCTAGGAGTTTTGTAGTAGAGTCCCTAGTGTTTTCCAGATACACAATCATATCATCTGCGAAGAGCGAGAGTTTGATCTCTTCTGACCCTATATGGATACCCTTGATCGCCTTTTCTTCCCTAATTGCGGTGGCTAAAACTTCCATTACAATGTTGAAAAGCAATGGAGACAATGGGCAGCCTTGTCTGGTTCCTGATCTGAGTGGAAATGATTCCAATTTAACGCCATTCAATATGATATTGGCTGTGGGTTTGCTGTAGATAGCCTCTATCAGTTTAAGAAAAGTCCCTTCTAGACCAATTTTCTTGAGTGTTCTGATCATGAAGGGATGCTGGATATTATCAAAAGCTTTTTCTGCATCAATTGAGAGAATCATATGGTCTTTGTTTTTTAATATGTTTATGTGCTGAATTACATTTATAGATTTACGTATATTGAACCAGCCTTGAGACCCTGGGATAAAACCAACTTGGTCATGATGTATAATTTGTTTGATGTGTTGCTGGATTCTGTTTGTTAGGATCTTGTTGAATATTTTTGCATCTATATTCATTAGTGATATTGGTCTATAATTTTCTTTTCTTGTTGGGTCTTTTCCTGGTTTGGGGATCAGGGTGATATTTGCTTCATAGAACGTGTTGGGTAGTCTTCCTTCTTTTTCTACATTTTGGAACAGGTTGAGTAATATAGGTACTAATTCCTCTTTAAAGGTTTGGTAGAATTCTGACGTGAAACCATCTGGTCCCGGGCTTTTCTTTTTAGGGAGGTTTTGTATAGTTGATGCTATTTCTGAACTTGATATGGGTCTGTTCAACATTTCCACTTGATTCTGGTTAAGTCTTGGAAGGTGGCGTGCTTCCAAGTATCGGTCTATTTCCTTCAGATTTTCATATTTCTGAGAATAAGTTTCTTGTAATATTCATTAAGGATTTTTTGGATTTCTGATGAGTCTGTGGTTATTTTGTCTTTGTTGTTTCTGATTGATGGTATTAGAGATTTTACTATTTTTTTCCTGATTAGGTTGGCCAGAGGTTTATCTATTTTATTGACCTTTTCAAAATACCAGCTTTTTGATTTATTGATCTGTTGTATTATTCTTTTGTTTTCAATTTCATTTAATTCTGCTCTAATTTAGGTTATTTCTTTTCTTCTACTGGGTTTGGGGTTGGAATGTTCTTCCTTTTCCAGTTGCGTGAGATGTCCCATTAAGTTGTTAACTTCCTCTCTTTCCGTTCTCTTGAGGAAGGCTTGCAGTGCTATAAATTTCCCTCTTAGAACTGCCTTTGCAGTGTCCCAGAGGTTCTGATAGCTTGTGTCTTCATTGTCATTTTGTTCGAAAAAATTGGCAATTTCTTTCTTAATCTCATCTCTGACCCAGCTATCATTCAGCATAAGGTTATTTAACTTCCATGTTTTTGTATGGGTATGCAGATTCCTGTTGTTACTCAATTCAAGTTTTATTCCATGATGGTCCGAGAAGATGCATGGAATAATTTCTATTCCTTTAAATTTACTGAGGTTAGACTTGTGACCTAAAATGTGATCAATTTTGGAGTAAGTTCCGTGGGCTGATGAGAAGTATGTGTATTTAGTTTTGTTGGGATGAAATGTTCTGTAGATGTCTGCTAAATCTAAATATTGGATGGTTAGGTTTAAATCTAAGATTTCTTTGCTCAGCTTCTTTCTGGAGGATCGATCCAACACTGCCAAGGGAGTGTTGAAATCTCCAACGATTATGGAGCTGGAGGAAATCAAGTTACTCATGTCTGTTAGAGTTTCTCTTATAAATTGAGGTGCATTCTGGTTGGGTGCATAGATATTAATAATTGAGATCTCGTCATATTGAGTATTACCCTTAACAAATATGAAGTGACCATTCTTGTCCTTCCTTACTTTTGATGGTTTAAAGCCTACTGTATCTGCAAATAAAATTGCAACACCTGCTTTTTTCTGATTACCATTTGCCTGAAATATGGATGACCATCCTTTTACCCTGAGTCTGTATTTGTCTTTTAAGTTGAGATGTGACTCTTGTATGCAACAAATATCTGGCTTAAGTTTTTGTATCCAGTCAGCTAACCTATGCCTCTTTAGAGGACAGTTTAAGCCATTCACATTGATGGAGAGTAAGGATAAGTCTGGTGGAATTTTGGGTATCGAGTTTTTCAAAGGTCCAGTGGACATTTTTAATCCTTTCGCCAATGTGGAAGTTGGAGTTTGATACGAAGTTTCTGAGTGAGTTTACTTTTGTGGTATAGGATTGGGTTGGTCATTGTGGAGGATAGGTCTGAGAACATCCTGAAGAGCTGGTTTACTTATGGCAAATTTTTTCAACATATGAATGTCATTGAAGTATTTAATTTCTCCATCATAGATGAAACTCAGTTTAGCTGGATACAAGATCCTGGGTT
This sequence comes from Nycticebus coucang, assembly GCF_027406575.1. Lineage (NCBI taxonomy): Eukaryota > Metazoa > Chordata > Mammalia > Primates > Lorisidae > Nycticebus > Nycticebus coucang. The sequence goes on along the minus strand of NC_069782.1, from coordinate 63,502,478 downwards.
GAAAGTTTTTTTGCTTTAGGAGATTAAAAGTTGATGACCAGCCTCTTCTTGCTTGAAAAGTTTCAGCAGAGAGATCTGCAGTTATTCTAATATTCTTACCTTTGTACGTTATAGTTTTCTTTCGCCGGGCTGCTTTGAGAATCTTCTCTTTCATGTTAACTTTAGTGAAGCTAATTATGATATGTCTGGGAGATGGCTTTTTGGGGTTGAATCGTGCTGGGGTTCTGAAGCTGTCTGCTATCTGAATTTCAGATTCTCTAGGCATGTGTGGAAAATTTTCTTTCATAATTTCATGTAGAAGGGCCTCTGTGTCCTTGGCTGCCACGTCATCAGTCTCCGAAATTCCTATAACCCTTATGTTATTTTTTTTCGAATTATCTGAGAGCTCTCTGAGTGAGTGATCCGTTTTTGCTCTCCATTTCTCTTCCTCTTTGAGAGATTGGGAGCGTTCGAAGACTTTATCTTCAATGTCAGAAATCCTTTCTTCTGCTTGCTCCATTCTGTTACTGAGGGATTCTACTGTATTTTTCATATCTTTGAGGGCTGTAAGTTCTTGTTTCAGTGTGTCTAAGTCTTTTGTGGTTTTGTCTTTAAATTCGTTAAATTCTTGAGACAGTTTTTGAATTTCTCCTCGAATTCCTAATTCCATTTTATTAATCTTGTCTGCAAACCAAATTCTGAATTCGACTTCTGACATCTCAGCCAGTTGTTTATGAATGGGATCTTCAATCACATCTGCTGTATCTTTTCTTGGGGGGGTTGATCTATTCTGGTTATTCATGTTACCAGAGTTTTTCCGCTGATTCCGCCCCATGGTTTACTCCCTTTGGTTTTTCCCCTGGGGTTTTATCGAGGGCCCGTACAGTGTTGTGGCCTGAGAAACTGGGGCCCTGTCTGGTGTGGTGGAGCAAAGTGGTTCTGTCTTGTTTTCAGCTGGTTTCTGTTCGATCCTATTGCAACTTCTACTCTGGCTTGAAGTCTCAGCTGTGTGGAAAAATCAGCAATTAAGTCACCCCGCCTGCCCACCTCTGGTCCCAGTTGGAAAAGGAGAATCAAACCTTCCTACAATCGCACACCCAGGGCACCACCTGAAAAGTCCTCAGTCTATGAGCCCAGTTGAAAAGGTCCGAATCAACTGTCTCAATCGGCACTTGTCTCAGGTGGAAGGGTTCAAGAGGTCTCTGGGAACTGGATCACAGGGCCCTGGTGACTCCTCTGAGACAGCTCACCCCAGTGCAGCGTGGAGTCAGGAGGAGCCACCCCGCAAACAGAGCAGTCTGGGAAGGTTGACGTCTCCTTCCCCACTTTGCCCCTCCGTCGGACCCAGTCACTGGTATCTCTGCAGATGGCTAACCCAGTTGCCTGCAGTGAACAGACACTCCAGGGGTTTGCACCTGCCTGAATCGCGAGGAAGTCTGCCAGGCCCCCGCAGACTGCCGCTATCTAGCAGGAGGAGATGGGGCCTGACATCTTTGAGTGTTTGATGCAGGTGATGGGAAGGAGGTGTTCACTCAGGCTTAGCCCCGTCCCTGATGGATGCTGCTAACAGAACAGAACAGAACAGACAACTTTGTGAGGTTCTGTCCCTGTTCCTGTCGTCGCCTACAGGAGACGGGCTGTTTTGAGTTCAAACGTCTTTGCTGCTGGAGAATTGCGTCTGAACACCTCTCTGGGTCGGCCCCACCCTGGAAGCTTCCGGGTTTGTGAGCCGTGTCACCGGTGGCCTCCTCTGGTTGCCCAGGGAGACGGGGGTGTGGCCTCAGAATATCCAGAAGTGAGCGTTCTGCCGTTAAAGAAAAAACGGCTGTTGATCTACCTCCAGGGAACTGCTGCTCTGGTGTGGGCACTCAGGCGACCCTTGTCTCCTCTGTCCCGCGCCCCAGAGACAGCACTGAGCGGCCGCAGTTTGTGCTGGGTCCACACCCCTTAAGAGATCCCCCAAGAATCAGAACTCTTGGGGGATTGGCCCCCAGACCCGGATTGGGAGTGGGGCGGGGGGAAGCTAGAGTTTCATTCAGTTTCTCGCAATACTACGGTCAGGGGAGGGCTCCTGCACTGCACTGCAGGGAAGTGCCGCCAAGGCTTGATTTCCCCTCAGCAGAGTGCCCTCTCCTCGCTCACGTATCCCAGAGTCAGCGCTGACCTGACGCAGCTCAGGCACTGTGCACTCCCCTCGAGAAATCACCCAAGGAGCCGAACTCCGGAGGGATAGGCCCTCAGACCCCGAGTGAGAGTAGGGGCTCTCAGCTCTCAGCGGGGAGGCCAGAGTCTTATTCAGTCTTGTGCCCGGGGAGGGCTCCTGCACTGCACTGCAGGGAAGTGCCGCCAAGGCTTGATTTCCCCTCAGCGGAGTGCCCTCTCCTCGCTCACGTGTCCCAGAGTCAGCGCTGACCTGACGCAGCTCAGGCACTGTGCATTCCCCTCGAGAAATCACCCAAGGAGCCGAACTCCTGGGGGATAGGCCCTCAGACCCCAAGTGAGAGTAGGGGTTCTCAGCTCTCAGCGGGGAGGCCAGAGTCTGATTCAGTCTTGGGCCCCGTATGCCCGGGGAGGGTTGCTGTACTGCACCGCAGGGAAGTGCCGCCAAGGCTTGATTTCCCCTCAGCAGAGTGCCCTCTCCTTGCTCACGTATCCCAGAGTCAGCGCTGACCTGACGCAGCTCAGGCACTGTGCACTCCCATCGAGAAATCACCCAAGGAGCCGAACTCCGGAGGGATAGGCCCTCAGACCCCGAGTGAGAGTAGGGGCTCTCAGCTCTCAGCGGGTAGGCCAGAGTCCTATTCAGTCTTGTGCCCGGGGAGGGCTCCTGCACTGCACTGCAGGGAAGTGCCGCCAAGGCTTGATTTCCCCTCAGCGGAGTGCCCTCTCCTCGCTCACGTGTCCCAGAGTCAGCGCTGACCTGACGCAGCTCAGGCACTGTGCACTCCCCTCGAGAAATCACCCAAGGAGCCGAACTCCTGGGGGATAGGCCCTCAGACCCCGAGTGAGAGTAGGGGTTCTCAGCTCTCAGCGGGGAGGCCAGAGTCTGATTCAGTCTTGGGTCCCCTATGCCCGGGGAGGGTTGGTGCACTGCACCGCATGGAACTGCCGCGAGGCGTGACTCCCCCTCAGCCCGGTGCCCTCTCCTCACTCGGCGCGCCTCAGAGTCAATGCTGACCAGTCGCAACTCGGGGACTGTCCACTCCCCTTGAGAAATCACCCAAGGATCCGAAGTCCTGGGGGACAGGCCTCCAGACCTCAGTGGGAGGGAGGGGAGCGCCGGGGATTCAGGGTTGCTGGCAAAGGATTCCCAAAGTTTTATTCAGCCCTATGCCCGGCAGGAGAACGCCACGGCACCCCAGTAGGGGAGGTAGGTCCAGTTTTTAGAAGGTCTCTCCCGTGGAGTGTAGTGGGAGGGGCTTTAATTTCTGCCCGCTTGTTCAATTGTGGGGCTCTTGAGCCGGTCTCATGGGGGAGGGGGACTCCCGTCCGCTTGGTGGTGGATTTTGTACCTTTTGTTTGCTTCCTTGTGATCACAACTTGCCTCAGCGGTGTTGATGTGCGTTCTTCAGCCTTCTCTCTTGGTGAGGCTCAAGTCCACCAGGATACTTACTAAATTCCTGTCCCTTAACTCTCCTTCTGGACAGGAGCCTTTGTTGAAAGCTGGCTTCAGTCCGCCATCTTGTCTCCCCTCCTACTAATACATTCTTTTGGAAAGATATATGGAGAACACTTAGATATCTAAAAATAGATCTGCCATTCAATCCTGTAATTCCTCTGCTGGGCATATACCCAGAAGACCAAAAACCACATCATAACAAAGATATTTGTACCAGAATCTTTATTGCAGCCCTATTCATAATTGCTAAGTCATGGAAAAAACCCAAGTGCCCATTGATCTATGAATGGATTAATAAATTGTGGTAAATGTACACCATAGAGTATTATGCAGCCTTAAAAAAAGATGGAGTCTTTACCTCTTTCATGTTTACATGGATGGAGCTGGAACATATTCTTCTTAGTAAAGTGTCTCAAGAATGGAAGAAAAAGTACCCAATGTACTCACCCTTATTATGAAACTAATGTAGGACCTTCACATGAAAGCTATAACCTAGTCCCAACCTAAGAATAGGAAGAAGGGGGAAAGGGAGTGGAGAGAGGGGGGAGGTAGGTGGAGGGACGGGGATTAATGAGATTACACCTGCGGTGCATCTTACAAGTGTATATGTGAATCCTAGTAAATGTGGAATGTAAAGGTCTTAGCAAAATAACTAAAAAAATGCTACGAAAGCTATGTTAACTAGTGTGATGAAAATGTGTCAAACGATCTATGAACCAAGTGTATGGTGCCCCATGATCATACTAATGTACACAGCTATGATTTAATAAAAAGAAAAACAAGCAAATTGTGGTATATATACACCATAGAATACTATGCATCCTTTAAGAAAGATGGAGACTTTACCTCTTTCATGTTTACATGGATGGAGCTGGAACATATTCTTCTCGGTAAAGTGTGTCAAGAATGGAAGAAAAAATATGCAATGTATTCACCCCTACTATGAAACTAACTTAGGACCTTCACATGAAAGCTATAACCAAGTTACAACCTAAGAACAGGGGGAAGGGGGAAAGCATGGGGAGGGAGGGGGGATGTGGGTAGAGGGAGAGGGATTGAAAGGATCACACCTGAGGTGCACCTTACAAGGGTACATGTGAGACTTGTCAAATGTGGAATGTAAATGTCTTGGCAAAGTAACTAAGAAAATGCCAGGAGGGCTATGTCAACTAATGAGATCAAAATGTGTCAAATATTCTATGAAACAAGTGTATGGTGCCCCATGATCATATTGATGTACACAGCTGTGATTTAATAAAAAAAAATAAAAAAGAAAAAACATAAACAACTGGCCGAGATGTCAGAAATCGAATTCATAATTTGGATTGCAAACAAGATTAATAAAGTGGAGGAAAATTTGGAATTAGAAATTTGAGCAGCAATTCAAAAGTTGGAATTAGGAATTCGAGGAGAAATTCAAAAGCTGTCTCAAGAATTTAACGAATTTAAAGACAAAACCACCAAAGATTTAGACACACTGCAGCAAAAATTTGCAGAACTCAAAGATCTGTAAAATACAGTAGAATCCCTCAGTAACAGAGTGGAGCAAGCAGAAGAAAAAATTTCTGACATTGAAGACAAAGCCTTCGAACACTCCCAAACTCTCAAAGAGGAAGAGAAATGGAGAGCAAAAATGGATCATTCTCTCAGAGAACTGTGGGATAATTCGAAGAAGACTAATATCTACCTCATTGGATTCCCTGAATCCGATGAAGTGGCTTCACTAGGCACAGAGGCCCTTCTCCATGGAATTATGAAAGAGAATTTTCCAGACATATCAAGAGATTCTGAAATTGAATAGCAGACAGTTTCAGAACCCCAGCATGAGTGAATCCCAATAAGACATCCCCCAGGCATATCATAATGAACTTCACTAAAGTTAATATGAAGGAGAAAATTTTCAACACAGCCAGATGAAATAAATCCATTACCTACAAAGGGAAGAATATTAGAATGACTGCAGATCTCTCTGTAAGAACTTTTCAAGTGAGAAGAGGGTGGTCCATAGACCGTTTGAGATGAACCAAGTGTATGGTGCCCCATGATCATACTAATGTACACAGCTATGATTTAATAAAAAAATTAATAAAAAAAAGAAGAGGGTGGTCATAGACTTTTAATCTCCTAAAGCAAAATAACTTTCAACACCAGATCCTGTATCCAGCTAAAATGAGTTTCATTTATGATGGAGAAATTAAATACTCTAATGACATTGATACAGTGAAAAAATTTGCCTTAACCAAACCAGCTCTTCAGGATATTCTCAGACCTATCTTTTATAATGACCAACCCAATCCTCTACCATAAAAGTAAACTCACTCAGAAACTTTTGATCAAACTCCAACTTCCACAGTGGTGAAAGGATTAAAAATGTCCACTGGACTTTCAAAAAATTTGAAACCCAAAATTTTACCAGGTTTATCAATATTCTCCATTAATGTGAACGGCTTAAAATGTCCTCTAAAGAGGCATAGGTAAGCTGACTGGATACAAAAACTGAGACCAGATATTTGTTGCATACAAAAGTCACATCTTACCTTAAAAGACAAATGTAGACTCAGGGTGAAAGGATGGTCATCCATGTTTCAGGCAAATGGTAATCAGAAAAAAGCAGGTGTTTCAATTTTATTTGCAGATACAGTAGGCTTTATACCAATGAAAGTAAGGAATGATAAGTATGGTAACTTCATATTTGTTAAGGGTAATACTCAATATGAGATTTCAATTATTAATATCTATTCACCCAACCAAATGCACCTCAATTAATAAGAGAAACTCTAACAGACATGAGCAACTTGATTTCCTCCAGCTCCATAATAGTCGGAGATTTCAACACTCCTTTGGCAGTGTTGGATTGATCCTACAATAAGAAGCTGAGCAAAGAAATTTTAGATTTCAACCCAACCATCCAACATTTGGATTTAGCAGACACCTACAGAACATTTCATCCCAACAAAACTGAATACACATACTTCTCATCATCCCATGGAACATACTCCAAAATAAATCACATCTTAGGTCACAAGTCTAACCTCAGTAAATTTAAAGGAATAGAAATTATTCCTTGCATCTTCTCAGACCACCATGGAATAAAAGTTGAGCTCAGTAACAACAGGGATCTGCATACTCATACAAAACCATGGAAGTTAAATAACCTTATGCTGAATGATAGCTGGGTCAGAGATGAGATAAGAAGGAAAGTGCCAAATTTTTGGAACAAAATGACAATGAAGACTCGAATTATCAGAACCTCCAGGATACCGCAAAGGCAGTCCTAAGAGGGAAATTTATAGCACTGCAAGCCTTTCTCAAAGGAATGGAAAGAGAGGAAGTAAACAACTAATGGGACATCTCAAGCAACTGGAAAAGGAGCAAAATTCCAACCCCAAACCCATTAGAAGAAAAGAAATAAGCAAAATTAGAGCAGAATTAAATGAAAATGTGACAAACGGTCTATGAAACCAGGGTATGGTTCCCCATGATCACATTAATGCACACAGCTATGATTTAATAAAAAAAAAAGAAATATGAAAATTGAAAAGTAGACCAATACTTGGAAGCATGTCACCTTCCTAGACTTACCCAGAAAGATTTGGAATTGTTAAACAGGCCTGTATCAAGTTCTGAAACAGCATCAACTATACGAAATCTCCCCAAAAAGAGAAGTCCAGGACCAGATGGCCTCACATCAGAATTGCACCAAACCTTTAAAGAGGAAATAGTACCTATATTACTTAACGTTTTTCAAAACATAGAAAGAGAAGGAATACTTCCCAGCACATTCTATGAAGCAAATATCATCCTGATACCCAAACCAGAAAAAGACTCAACAAGAAAAGAAAATTATAGACCAATATCTCTATTGGAATATTGATGCAAAAATATTCTTTTTTTTTAAATTAAATCATAGCTGTGTACATTAATGTGAACATGGGGTAACATACACTGGTTTTATACACCATTTGACATATTTTCATCACACTGGTTAACGTAACCTTCCTGGCATTTTCTTAGTTATTGTGTTAAGACATTTATATTCTACATTTACTAAGTTTCACATGTACCCTTGTAAGACAGACCGTAGGTATAATCCCACCAATTACCCTCTCCTCCACCCATCCTCCCCCCTCCCTACCCTCCTTATCCACCTTACCCATATTCTTGGGTTATAGCTTTCATGTGGAAGCCATAAATTAGTTTCATAGTAGGGCTGAGTACAGTGGTTACTTTTTCTTCCATTCTTGAGATACTTTACTAAGAAAAATATGTTCCAGCTCCATCCATGTATACATGAAAGAGGTAAAGTCCCCATCTTTCTTTAATGCTGCATAATATTCCCTGGTGTACATTTGCCACAATTTATTAATCCATTCGTGGATTGATGGGAACTTGGGCTTTTTCCATGACTTAGCAATTATGAATAGGGCTGCAATAAACGTCTGGTACAAATATCTTTGTTTTAATGTGATTTTTGGTATTCTGGGTCTTCCTCCCCTGATAGAGAAATTATAGGATTGAATGGCAGGTTTATTTTTAGATCTCTAAGTGTTCTCCAAACATCTTTCCAAAAGCAATGTATTAATTTGCATTCCCACCAGCAGTGTAGAAGTGTTCCCTTTTCTCCACATCCACAGTAACATCTCTGGTCTTGGGATTTTGTGATATAGGCTAATCTTACTGGAGTTAGATGATATCTCAAAGTAGTTTTGATTTGCATTTCTCTGAAGATTAAGGATGATGATCATTTTTTCATATGTCTGTAGGCTGTGAGCCTGTCTTCTTCAGAGAAGTTTCTCTTCAAGTCCCTTGCCCAGCCTGCGATGGGATCCCTTGTTCTTTTCTTGCTTATACGTTTGAGTTCTCTGTGGATTCTGGTTATTAGACCTTTGTCAGAGACATAACCTGCAAATATCTTCTCCCATTCTGAGGGCTGTTTTCTTACTTTACTGACTGTGTGCTGGCATGTGTAGACATTTTTAGTTTGATGAGGTGCCAGTAGTGTATTTTTGAAGCTGCTTCAATTGCCCGCGGGGTCCTCCTCATAAAATACTCGTGCAGACCAATTTCTTTAAGGGTATTATCTGCACTCTCTTTTAGTATTTTTATAGTTTCATGTCTTAAGTTTAAATCTTTTAACCAGTGAGAGTCTATCTTAGTTAATGGTGAAAGGTGTGCATCCAGTTTCAGTCTTCTACAGGTTGCCAGCCAGTTCACCCAGCACCATTTTTGAAATAGGGAATCTTTTCTCCACTGAATGCTTTTAATTGGCTTGTCAAAGATTAAATAATGGTAAGTAGCTGGATTCATCTCTTGGTTCTCTATTCTGTTCCAGACATCTACTTCTCTGTTTTTGTGCCAGTACCATGCTGTTTTGATCACTATCGATTTGTAGTATAGTCTGAGGTCTGGTAGCGTAATTCCTCCTGCTTTGTTTTTATTTCTGAGTAATGTCTTGGCTAATTGAGGTTTTTTCTGACTCCATAAAATGAAGTATTTTTTCAAGATCTTTCAAGTATGACAGTGGAGCTTTAATAGGGATTGCATTATTATAATAATTGCTTTGAGTAGTATGGACATTTTAACAATGTTTATTCTTCCCAGCCATGAGTATGGTATATTTTTCCATTTGTTAACATTTTCAGCTATTTCTTTTCTTAGAGTTTCATAGTTCTCTTTATGGAGATGTTTCACATCCTTTGTTAGATAAACTCCCAAATATTTCAACTTTTTTGGCACTACCGTGAACAGGATAGAGTCCTTAACTGTTTTTTCATCTTGACTATTGTTGGTATAAATATGAAGGCTACCAATTTATGAATTTTGATTTTTGTAACCTGAGATGCTGTTGTATTTCTTGATCACTTCTTAGAGTTTTGCAGTAGAATCTCTAGTGTTTTCCAGATATACAACCATATCATCTGTGAAGAGCAAAAGTTTGATCTCTTCTGACCCCATATAGACACCCTTGACCGCCTTTTTTTCCCTAATTATGGTGGCTGAAACTTCCATTACAATATTAAAGAGCAATGGAGACAATGGACAGCCTTGTCTGGTTCCTGATCTGAGTGGAAACGATTTCAATTTAATTCCATTCAATACGATATTGACTGTGGATTTGCTGTAGATGGCCTCTATCAGTTTCTGAAATGTCCCTTCTATACCAATTTTCTTAAGTGTTCTGACCATGAAGGGATGGTCGATATTATCAAAAGCTTTTTCTGCATCGATTGAGAGAATCGTATGGTCTTTGTTTCTTAATTTGTTTTTGTGCTGAATTATACTTATAGATTTGTGGATATTGAACCAGCCTTGAGATCCTTGGATAAAACCAACTTGGTCATGATGTATAATTTGTTTGATGTGTTGCTGGATTCTGTTTGTTAGGATCTTGTTGAATATTTTTGCATGTATATTCATTAGTGATATTGGTCAATAATTTTCTTTTCATGTTGGGTTTTTTCCTGGTTTGGGTATCAGGGTGATGTTTGCTTTATAGAACGTGTTGGGTAGTCTTCCTTCTTTTTCTACGTTTTGGAACAGGTTGAGTAATATAGGTACTAATTCCTCTGTAAAGGTTCGGTAGAATTCTGACGTGAAACCATCTGGTCCCTGGCTTTTCTTTTTGCGGATGTTTTGTATGGTTGATGCTATTTCAGAACTTTATATGGGCCTGTTCAACATTTCCACTTGATTCTGGCTATGTCTTGGAAGGTGACGTGCTTCCAAGTTTTGGTCAATTTCCTCCAGATTTTCATATTTCTGAGAATAAAGTTTCTTGTAATATTCATTAAGGATTTTTGAATTTCTGAGGCGTCTGTTATTTCTTCTTCTGTCATTTCTGATTGATGAGATTAGAGATTTTAATCTTTTTTTCCTGATTAGGTTGGCCAAACGTTTATCTATTTTATTGACATTTTCAAAAACCAACTTCTTGATTTATTGATATGTTTTATAATTTTTTTGTTTTCAATTTCATTTAATTCTGCTCTACGTTTGGTTATTTTTTTTCTTCTACTGGGTTTGGGGTTGGAATGTTCTTCCTTTTCCAGTTGCTTGAGATGTCCCTTTAAGTTGTTAAATTTTTTTCTTTCTGTTCTCTTGAGGAAGGCTTCCACTGCCCTAAATTTCCCTCTTAGGACTACCTTTGTGGCATGTCAGAGGTTCTGATAATTCATTTCTTTTTTGTTGTTTTCTTCCATAAATTTCTTTATTTCCTTCTTAATCTCGTCTATGACCCATCTATCATTCAGCGTAAGGTTATTTAACTTCTGTGTTTTTGTATGAGCATGCAGATTCCTGTTGTTACTGAGTTCGGCTTTTATTCCATGGTTGTCTGAAAAGATGCAAGGAATAATTTCTATTGTTTTAAATTTACTGAGGTTAGACTTGTGACCTCAGATGTGATCGATTTTGGAGTATGTTCTGTGGGCTGACGAGAAGTATGTGTATTCAATTTTGTTGGGATGAAATGTTCTGTAGATGTCCATTAAATTCAAATATTGTATGGTTAGATTTAAGTCTGAAATTTCTTTGCTAATCTTTTTCTTGGAGGATCTATCCACCATTGCTAAAATTGTGTAAAAATCTCCGACTATTACAGAGCTGGAGAAATCAAGTTGCTCATGTCTGTTAGAGTTTCTCTTATAAATTGAAGTGCATTCTGGTTGGATGCATACATATTAATAATTGAAATCTCATCATATTGAGTATTACCCTTAACAAATCTGAAGTGACCATTCTTATCCTTTCTTACTTTTGTTGGTTTAAAATCTATTGTATGTGCAAATACAATTGCAACACCTGCTTTTTTCTGATTTCCATTTGCCTGAAATATGGACGACCATCCTTTCACCTTGAGTCTTTTTTATCTTTTAGGTAAGATGTGACTCTTGTATGCAGCAAATATCTGGCCTGAGTTTTTGTATCCAGTCAGCCAACCTGTGCCTCTTTGGAGGATAGTTTAAGCCATTCACATTAATGGAGAATATTGATAAGTCTGGTAAATGTTTTGGTTATCAAGTTGATCTAAAATCCAGTGGACACTTTTAATCCTTTCACTACTGTGGAGTTGGAGTTTGATCAAAAGTTTCAAATCATCAGGTGAGAGAAAGAGTGGTCTGGACCTTTCCCACGTGTGGATTATTGGTGTGGATGGACAGCTGACCATCCACAGCATATTGCTGTATATGAGTGGTAATTTAAAACCACGGACTCTGTTTTCGAGATTTTTTATCTTATTGGCCATGCTTGCCGGCTGGCCCCTCCTTTACAGAGGACAGCATCTTGGAAATACTGGCAAAACCCAATTGATGAAAATTTATTCCTGATCTGAGGGTGGCACCTGAAAGGAGAGCCAGTCAAAACCATGGGGAGCTGGGCAACCTGATGGAAAATCGAAGGGAAGGGATCCATTCCTGGAAACAGACATTTTGAACTATCAAAAGTGGTGGATGCCTTCCCCCAGAACAACAGGAGTCATTAAATAGACCGGAGCATTCCCGATGGGGAATGTTGGAGGGGGCTGGAAGTTCAGGCTGCACAGCAACCTGGCAGGTCCCAATTCAAAAGGGAAACTCTGAACCACAAAACAGAATAAGGCCCCCAAGCACCCCAGCCACGGGAACCGGCTGTTGCCGTGGGACCCACCACCAGCCGTGGGACCGCCAGCAGCCATGTGAGCCACCAGCATCCATGCAAGCCGGCAGCAGCACCTGCCCCCTACAGCCGATTGCAGTCGCCAGTCTGCAGGAGAAAGTGGGAGCAGAATGGAAAGTTTGTGAAGTATGGACTCCTGCACTGAGTGGGGAGGTCGGAGAGCCATCTGGAAGAGAGCAACTGAGGTTGCACAATAGTTAGGTGACAAACTTTTACAGAAACTCCAAAATGGCGATTGGCCAGGTAGGGTGGTTACGATGGTAACAGTATAAACTGTGAATCTGGTACAAGCCTTGGAACCACTCACAGCGCCAGCTGGTGTCCAGAAAGTATATTGAATTATAAATATATTCCTACGAAAGTTGATCCCTATATCATACATACAGATGTATATTTCTACATATATACAAGAATAATATTCTTGTGGTTGGTGCCTTTGTTTTTGTTCTGCCTTTTCCTCACAATTTTCTTGGAGGAGCTATTGGCAATTTATTATTTTTTTTTATAGATATATATTTTTGTTTCTATTCTTTTCTATTATTAATTTCTCCTTTCTTCTTTTTTAACTTTTCTATGAACACCACTTTTTTCTTTTTTTTTAAATTGTTTCACGATTATCACTATTTTTATTGTAGTTGTTTTTTGTTGTTGTCATGGGTGCTGTCTGTATGTCTATGTGTCTCTGTCTGTCTGTGCATCTATGGGCTTATGTGTCTGGTAGCCTTTGTATCTTTTTTTTGCTCATTTGGTCTCAATGCGCTTAGTGTTATGACCTGCAATTCTGAACTCCCAGCACTCCCCTCCCCTCTCACTCTGAGGTCTGGAGTCCTGTCCTCCAGGAGTCCCGATTCTTAAGTTATTTCTTCAGAGGTGTAGATAGGACCTGGACTGCAGCTGGACAGTGCTGATTCTGCAGGATGGGAGTGAGGAGACAACGCTTGGCTGAGAGGAAATCATGCCAGAGTGGCAGTGCCTCTAGGTGCAGAACAGCAGCCAACTTTAGTAATAACAAGGCCCACCCCCAGATATACCGAGGCCACTCCCCCTGTCACCCGGGGCAACCAGAGGAGGCTGGGCATCTTCTCAGATTGCAACCACCGCAGAACAGATGTGGGACTGAAACACAGGCCCCGTGAGTAAAGGATATGCTTGAGGCAGTACTGGCCTGGGTGGAACGCGGGGACTAGAAAATGCATGTGCAAAGCCAGGAAACTCCCAGGGTGGGGCTGACCCAGAGGACCGCTTTACTGAGCCTAAGATGCACCTGGCCTTCAGGGGATCATCAGCCTATAGACAAAGGAGGACAGGAGGCTAGAACTGACAGCTAACTGTGCTATGAATATAAACCTGCAGGAGTAAAGACAGGGCATGAGGCACAGGTTCTGGGAACTCAATACAGCCCCTCTTCTGCAGAGGAATTTAGCAGGGACAGAAACAAACTCCCACAGGATTGTTCTGTTCTCCCAGTAACATCAGTGAAGGGCGGGGCTGAACTGAGTGAACACCCCCGAGCCTCCATTGAGCGCCAGAGGTTGACAGGCCTCACAATCCCTTGATGGATAGAGGCAGAGTGCAGTGGCCTGGATGAGCAGATACAGACTTTCTTGTGATATAGGCAGGTGCAAACCTCTGGAGTATCTGCTCACTGGAGACAACTGACTGGGTCACAGCCCTGCGGGACTAGCAGTGACTGGGTGTGACAGAGCTGCAAGGTGGGGAAGGAGGCATCAACCTTCCCAGACTAATCTGTTTTCTGGGTGGGTCCTCGGGACTTCATGGAGCACTGGAGCAAGTCATATTTGAGTTGTCAGCAGACCCCTGAGTTCCAGTTTCCAAAGACCTTTTAAACTCTCCCAGCTGAGACAGGTGCAGACTGAGACAACTGATTTGGACCTTTTCAACCGAGCCAATCACCTGAGGACTATTCAAGTGGTGCCCTGGTTGTGTGGTTGTAGGAGGTTTGATTTTCCTTTTCCAATTGTTGCCTGTGGTGGGCGGGGTGACTTAATTGCTGGTATTTCTCCACAGCTGATACTTCAACCCAGAGTAACTGTTTCACTAGGGGTGCACAGAGACCAGCTGAAAACAAGACAGAACCACTTAGCTCCACCACATCAAGCAGGTCCCCAAAATCTCAGGCCGTAGCACTGCATGGGTCCTGAACAAGGCTCCAGGGGAAAAATCAAACAGTGTAATATAATCATGGGTGCAATCAGCAGAAAAACTCTGGTAACATGAATAACCAGAATAAATCAGCCCCCCTGAAAGGAAAGATATGGCAGATGTAACGGAAGATCCCATTCATAAACAGTTGGCCGAGATGTCAGAATTTGAATTCAGAATTTGGATCGCAAATATGATTAACAGAATGGAGGAAAATGTGAAATTAGAAATCTGAAGAGCAATTCAAAAGTCAGAATTAGAAATTCGAGGAGATATTCAAAAATTATCTCAAGAATTTAATGAATTTGGGGGCGGAGCATGATAGCGGACAGGACAGACGTGTAGCCCACCTCTCCCAAGCCATCAGTTGTTCTTATATTGCTGTTGTTGGGGCTGTTACCAGTATGTCTATGTGTTTCCGTCTATCTCTGTATCTATGAGCCCATGTGCCTGGTAACCTTTGTATCTGTTTGTTTCTTCATTTGGTCTCAATGAGCTTCCTGTTACGACCTGCAACTCTGAGCTCCTAACACTCTCCTCCACTCTCACTCCGTGATCTGGAGACCTGACCCCCAGGAGTCCAGATTCGTGGGTGAACTCTTGAGAGCTGCAGACAGGACCTGGACAGCAGCTGGCCAGTGCTGACTCTATAGCAAAGGAACGAGAAGATGACAGTCGGCTAAGAGGGAATTACACTGGAGCGGTGGTGCCCCGAGGTGCAGAGCAACAGCCATCTTCAACAATAACAAGGCCCACCCCCCAGATATCCCATAGCCTCTCCTCCTGACTTCCTGGGCAACCAGATGAGGCCGAGCATCTTCTCAGATGGCAACCACCATGGAACAGACCTGGGACTGAAACACAGGCCCCGTGAGTAAAGGGTTTGCCTGAGGCAGCACTGACCTGGGTGGAACATGGGGACTAGAAAACACACCCGCAGAGCCGGGAAACTCCCAGGGTGGGGCTGAACCAGAGGACCACTTTACTGAGCCTAACATGCACCTGGCCCTCAGGGGATCACCAGCCTATAGACAAAGGAGGCCAAGAGGCTACAGCCCAAAACTGATCATGCTGTGAATACAAACCCGCAGGACTAAAGACAGGACCTGAGGTACAGGTTCTGGAAACTCAAATCAGCCTCTCCTCTTCAGAATAATCTAGCAGGGTCAGAAACAAACTCCCACAGGGTTGTTCTGTTCACCCAGTAACATAAACTAAGGGTGGGGCTGGAACTGAGTGAACACCTCCAGCCTCCATCAAGTGCCTGAGGTTGACAGGACACACCATCCCCTGCTGGATAAAGACAGAGAGTAGCGGCCTAGACGAGCAGACACAGACTACCCTGTGACTTAGGTAGGTGCAACCCCCTGGAGTATCTGCTTACTGCAGACAACTGACTGGGTAACAGCCCTGTGGGGATAGCAGTGACTGGGTGTGACAGAGCTGCAAGGTGGGGAAGGAAGCTTCAATCTTCCCAGAATGATCTATTTATTGGGTGGCTCTCCCTGACTCCACGCAGCACTGGAGCAAGCCATATTAGAGCAGTCACCAGACCCCTGTGATCCAGTTCCCAGGGACCTCTTGAACTCTCCCACCTGAGGCAGCTACTGACTGAGACAATTGATTTGGACATTTTGAACTGAGTCACTCACCTGGGGACTATCCAGGTGGTGCCCTGGGTGTGTGGTTGTAGGAAGGTTTGATTTTCCTTTTCCATTTGTTCCCTGTGGTGGGTGGGGTGACTTAATTGCTGGAATTTCTCCACAGCTGAGACTTCAACCCAGAGTAACTGTTTCACCAGGGTCAAATAGAAACCAGCTGAAAACAAGACAGAACAACTTAGCCCCTATACACCAAACAGGGCCCCAGTTTCTCAGGCCACAGCACTGTATGGGTCCTCGACAAAACACCAGGGGAGAAATCAAAGGGAGTAAAACAATCATGGGGTGGAATCAGCAGAAAAACTCTGGTAACATGAATAACCAGAATAGATCCACCCCCCCCCCAAGAAAACATACGGCAGATGTAATTGAAGATCCCATTCACAAACAACTGGCTGAGATGTCAGAAATCGAATTCAGAATTTGGATGGCGAACAAGATTAACAAAATGGAACTAGGAATTCGTGGAGAAATTCAAAAGCTGTCTCAAGAATTTAATGAATTTAAAGACAAAACCACCAAAGACTTAGACACAGTGAAACAAGAATTTGCAGCCCTCAAAGATATGAAATATACAGTAGAATCCCTTAGCAACAGAATGGAACAAGCAGAAGAAAGGATCTCGGACATTGAAGATAAAGCCTATGAACACTCCCAAACTCTCAAAGAGGAAGAGAAATGGAGAGCAAAAATGGATCACTCTCTCAGAGAACTCTGGGATAACTCGATGAAGGCAAATATCTGACTCATAGGAATTCCTGAAACAGATGAAGTAACCTCACTGGGCACAGAGGCCCTTCTGCATGAAATTATGAAAGAGAATTTTCCAAACATGCCTAGAGAACCTGAAATTCACATAGCAGATAGCTTCAGAACCCCAGCACAACTCAACCCCAGTAAGACATCTCCAAGGCATATCATAATTAACTTCACTAAAGTGAATGTGAAGGAGAAAATTCTCAAAGAGGCCAGGTGAAAGAAAACTGTTACCTTCAAAGGGAAGAACATTAGAATGACTGCAGATCTCTCTGCTGAAATTTTTCAAGCAAGAAGAGGGTGGTCATCAACGTTTAATCTCCTCAAGCAAAGTAACTTCCAACCCTGCATCTTGTACCCAGCTAAACTGAGTTTCATTTATGTTGGAGAAATTAAATACTTTAATGACATTCATATGCTAAAGAAATTTGCCATAACCAAAAAACTCTTCATGGTATTCTCAGACCTATCCTCCATAATAACCAACCCAATCCTCTACTACAAAAGTAAACTCACTCAGAAACTTCTGATCAAACTTCAACTTCCACAATGGCAAAAGGATTAAAAATGCCCACTAGACTTTCGAAAACCTCAATACCCAAAATTTCATGAAACTTATCAATACTCTCCATTAATGTGAATGGCTTAAACTGCCCTCTAAAGAGACATAGGTTAACTGACTGGACACAAAAACTCAGGCCAGACATTTGTTGCATACAAGAGCCACATCTTAACTTAAAAGACAAATACAGACTCAGGGTGAAAGGATGGTCATCCATATTTCAGGCAAATGGTAATCAGAAAAAAGCAAGTGTTGCAATTTTATTTGCGGATACAATAGGCTTTGAAAGAACAAAAGTAAGGGGGGACAAAAATGGTCACTTCGTATTTGTTAAGGGTAAGACTCAATTTGATGAGATTTCAATTATTAATATCTATGCACCCAACCAGAATGCACCTCAATTTATAAGAAAAACTCTATCAGACATGAGCAACTTGATTTCCCCCAACTCTATAATAGTTGGAGATTTTAACACTCCTTTGGCAGTGATGGATTGATCCTCCAACAGAAAGCTGAGTAAAGAAATTCTAGATTTAAATTTAACCATCCAGCATTTAGATTTAGCAGACATCTACAGAACATTTCATCCCAACAAAACTGAATACACATACTTCTCATCGGCAACCATAACTTACTCCAAAATCGATCATATCTTACATCACAAGTCTAACCTCAGTAAATTTAAAGGAATAGAAATTATTCCATGCAACTTTACGGACCATCATGGAATAAAACTTGAGCTGAGTAACAACGGGAATCTGCATACTCATACAAAAACATGGAAGTTAAATTACCTTATGCTGAATGATAGCTAGGTAAGAGATGAGATCAAGAAGGAAATTGCCAAATTTCTGGAACAAAATGACAATGAAGACACGAACTACCAGAACCTCTGGGACACCGCAAAGGCAGTTCTAAGAGGCAAATTTATAGCACTGCAAGCCTTCCTCAGGAGAAGGGAAAGAGAGGAAGTAAGGAACTTAATGGGACATCTCAAGAGACTGGAAATGGAAGAACACTCCAATCCCAAACTCAGTAGAAGAAAAGAAATAACCAAAATCAGAGCAGAACTAAATGAAATTGAAAACAAAAGAATAATACAACAGATCAATAAATCAAAAAGCTGCTTTTCTTAAAAGATCAACAAAATAGATAAACTTTTGGCCAAGCTAACCAGGAAAAAAACAGTAAAATCTCTAATCTCATCAATCAGAAATAACAAAGATGAAATAACAACAGACTCCTCAGAAATCCAAATAATCCTTAATGAATATTACAAGAAACTATACTCTCAGAAATATGAAAATCTCAAGGAAATTGACCGGTGCTTGGAAGCACGTCACCTTCCAAGACTTAACCAAAATCAAGTGGAAATGTGGAACAGGCCCATATCAAGTTCGGAAATAACATCAACCATACAAAATCTCCCCAAAAAAGCCCGGGACCAGATGGTTATAAGTCAGAATTCTAGCAAACCTTTAATGAGGAATTAGTACCTGTATTACTCAACCTGTTCCAAAAGGTAGAAAAAGAAGGAAGACTACCCAACACGTTCTATGAAGCAAACATCACCCTGATCCCCAAACCAGGAAAAGACCCAACAAGAAAAGAAAATTATAGACCAATATCACTAATGAATGTAGATGCAAAAATATACAACAAGATTCTAACAAACAGAATCCAGCAACATATCCAACAAATAACCAACATATTTCATGACCAAGTCGGTTTTATCCCAGGGTCTCAAGGCTGGTTCAATATACGTAAGTCTATAAATGTAATTCAGCACCTAAACAAATTAAAAAACAAAGACGATATGATTCTCTCAATAGATGCAGAAAAAGCTTTTGATAACATCCAACATCCCTTCATGATCAGAACATTTAAGAAAATCGGTATAGAATGGACATTTCTTAAACTGACAGAGGCCATCTACAGCAAACCCACAGCCAATATCATATTGAGTGGATTTAAATTGGAATCATTTCCACTCAGATCTGGAACCAGACAAGGCTGCCTATTGTCTCCATTGCTGTTTAACATTGTAATGGAAGTTTTAGCCACTGCAATTAGGGAAGAAAAAGTGATCAAAGGTATCCACATAGGGTCAGAAGAGATGAAACTTTCTCTCTTCGCAGATGATATGATTGTATATCTGGGAAATACTAGGGACTCTACCATAAAACTTTTAGAATTGAGGAAGGAATGCAGCAGCATCTCAGGTTACAAAATCAACATTTATGAATTGGTAACCTTTACATATACCAACAATAGTCAAGCCGAAAAAACAATTAAGGACTCTATCCCATTCACAATAGTGCCAAAGAAGATGAAATACTTGTGATTTTATCTAACAAAGGACGTAAAAGATCTCTATGAAGAGAAGTATGAAACTCTAAGAAATGAGTTAGCTGAGAATGTTAACAAATGGAAAAATATATCATGCTTATGGTTGGGAAGAATCAACATTGTTAAAATGTCCATACTACCCAAAGCAATATATAATTTCAATGCAATCCCTATTAAAGTTCCACTGTCATACTTTAAAGATTCTGAAAAAATAATACTTCGTTTTATATGGAATAAGAAAAAACCTCCAATAGCCAAGACATTACATAAAAATAAAAGCAAAGCAGGACGATTCACACTACCAGACCTCGGACTATACTACAAATCAATAGTGATCAAAACAGCATGGTGCTGGCACAAAAACAGAGAAGCAGACGTCTGGAACAGAATAGAGAACCAGAAGATGAATCCAGCAAATTACCATTATTTAATCTTTGGCAAGCCAATTAAAAACATTCAATGGGGAAAAGATTCCCTATTTAACAAATGGTGCTGGGTGAACTGGCTGGCAACCGGTAGAAGACTGAAACTGGACCCACACCTCTCACCATTAACCAAGATAGACTCTCACTGGATTAAAGATTTAAACCTAAGACATGAAACTATAAAAATACTAGAAGAGAGTGCAGGGAAAACCCTTGAAGAAATTGGATTGGGTGAGTTTTTTGAGAAGGGTCCCCTGGGCAATTGAAGCTGCTTCAAAAATACACTATTGGGACTTAATCAAACTAAAAATCTTCTGCACAGCCAAGAACACAGTAAGTAAAGCAAGCAAACAGCCCTCAGAATGGGAAAAGCTATTTACAGGTTATGTCTCCGACAAAGTTTAATAACCAGAATCCACAGAGAACTCAAACGCTTTAGCAAGAAAAGAACAAGGGATCCCATCACGGGCTGGGCAAGGGACTTGAAGAGAAACTTCTCTGAAGAAGACAGGCGCACGGCCTTCAGACATATGAAAAAATGCTCATCATCTTTAATCATCAGAGAAATGCAAATCAAAACTACTTTGAGATATTATCTATCTCCAGTGAGACTAGCCTACATCACAAAATCCCAAGACTAGAGATGTTGGCATGGATTTGGAGAAAAGGGAACACTTTTGCACTGTTGGTGGGAATGCAAGTTAATACATTTCTTTTGGAAAGAGATATGGAGAAAACTTAGAGATCTACAAATAGATCTGCCATTCAATCCTGTAATCCCTTTACTGGGCATATACCCAGAAGACCAAAAATCACATCATAACAAAGATATTTGTATCAGAATATTTATTGGCGCTCTATTCATAATTGCTAAGTCATGGAAATAGCCCAAGTGCCATCGATCCATGAATAGATAATAAATGGTGGTATATGTACACCATGGAATATCATGCAGCTTTAAAAAAAGATGGAGACTTAACCATTTCATGTTTACATGGATGGAGCTGGAAAATATTCTTCTTAGTAAAGTGTCTCAAGAATGGAAGAAAAGTACCCAATGTACTCACCCTTATTATGAAACTAATGTAGGACCTCCACATGAAAGCTATAACCCAGTTACAACCTAAGAATAGGGAGAAGGGGTAAAGGGAGGGGAGGGAGGGGGGAGGTCGGTGGAGGGAGGGGAATTAATGTGATTACACCTGCGGTGCATCTTATTAGGGTATATGTGAATCCTAGGAAATGTGGAATGTAAAGGTCTTAGCAAAATAACTAAGAAAATGCCATGAAAGCTATGTTAACTAGTGTGATGAAAATGTGTCAAACGGTCTATGAACCAAGTGTATGGTGCCCCATGATCATACTAATGTACACAGCTTGATTTAATAAAAAAAAAGAATTTAATGGATTTAAGGACAAAACGACCCAAGATTTTGATGCACTGAAGCAAGAATTTGCAGCCCTCAAATATCTGAAAAACAGTAGAATCCGTCAGTAACAGAATGGAGCAGGCAGAAGAAAGGTTTCTGACATTGAAGACAAGGCATTTGAACGCTCCCAAATTCTCAATGAAGAAAAGCAATGGAGACCAAAAAGGGATCATTCTCTCAGAGAGCTCTGGGATAATTCGAAGAAGGCTATTATCTGCCTCATTGGAATCCCTGAATGTGATGAAGTGGCCTTGCAAGGCACAGAGGCCCTTCTCCATGAAAGTATGAAAGAAAATATTATGGATATGTCAAGAGATTCTGAAATCCAGGTAGCAGAGGGTTTCAGGACCCCAGTATGACTCAATCTGAATAAGACATCCCCCAGGCATATCATAATTAACTTCATTAGTTTCAATGTGAAGGAGAATCTTCTGAAAGCTGCTAGATGCAACATATCTATTACCTACAAAAGGAAGAAGATTATAATGACTGCATATCTCTGTGCTGAAATCTTTCAAGCCGGAAGAGGGTGGTCATAGACTTTTAATCTCCTAAAGCAAAACAACTTTCAACCCCAGATCTTCCAGCTAAACTGAGTTTCATTTATGATGGAGGAATTAAATACTTTAATGACATTCATATGTTGAAAACATTTGCCATAACGAAACCAGTTCTCCAGGATATTCTCAGACCTATCCTTCATAATGACCACCCCAATCCTCTACCACAAAAATAAACTCACTCAGAAACTTTAGATCAAACTCCAACTTCCACAGTGGCAAAAAGATTAAAATTTTCAGTGGAGTTACGAAAAACTTAATACCCAAAATTTTACCAGACCTATCAATATTCTCCATTAATGTCAATGCCTTAAACTGTCCTCTAAAGAGGCACAGGCTAGCTGGCTGGATACAAAAACTAAGGCCAGATATTTGCTGCATACAAGAGTCACATCTTACCATAAAAGATAAATAAAGGCTCAGGGTGAAAGAAGGGTTGTCCATATTTCAGGCAAATGGTATTGAAGAAAAAGCAGGTGTTGCAATTCAATTTGCTGACACAATAGGCTTTAAACCAACAAAAGTAAAGAAAAATGAGAATGGTCACTTCATATTTGTTAAAGGTAATACTCAATATGATGAGATTCCAATTATAAATATTTATGCACCCCACCAGAATGTGCCTCAATTTATAAGAGAAACTCTACAGACATGATCAACTTGATTTCCTCCAATTCCATAATAGTTGGAGTTTTCAACACTACTTTGGCAGTGCTGGAGAGATCCTCCAATAAGAAGCTAGCAAAGAAATTTTAGATTTAAAACTCACCATCCAAAATTTGGATTTAGGAGACATCTACAGAACATTTCATCCCAACAAAACTGAATACACATATTTCTCCTCAGCCCACGGATAATACCCCAAAATCGATCACATCTTAGGTCACAAGTCTAACCTCAGTAAATTTAAAGGAATAGAAATTATTCCTTGCATCTTCTCATACTACCATGTAATAAAAGTTGAACTCAGTAACAACAGGAAGTGGCAGACTCACACAAAAAATGGAAGTTAAATAACCTTATGCTGAATGATAGCTGGGTCAGAGATGAGATTAAGTAATAAACTGCAAAATTTTTGGAACAAAACGACAATGAAGACACAAATTATCAGATACTTTGGGATACTGCAAAGGCAGTCCTAAGAGGGAAATTTAACCACTGCAAGTCTTCCTCAAGAAAACAAAAAGAGAGGAAGTTAACAACTTAATGGGATATCTCAACAACTGGAAAAGGAAGAACATTCGAACCCCAAACCCAGTAGAGGAAAAGAAATGACCAAAATTAGAGCAGAATTAAATGAAATTGAATACAAAAGAATTATGTAACAGATCAATCTAAAAGTTGTTTTTCAAAGGTCAATAAAAAGGACAAAACTTTGGCTAACCTAACCATGAAAAAGAGCATAAAATCAGAAACAAAAAAGACTCCTCAGAAATTCAAAAGACCCTTAATGAATATTACAAGAAACATTATTTTCAGAAATACAAAAATCTGAAGGAATTGACCAATACTTGGAGCATGCCACCTTCCAAGACTTAGACAGAATCAAGTGGAAATGTTGAACATGCCAATATTAAGTTCTGAAATAGCATGAACCACACAATATCTCCCTAAAAAGAAAAGGCCAGGAGCAGGTGGCTTCATGTCAGAATTCTAACAAACCTTTACAGGGGAACTAGTACCCATATTACTCAACCTGTTCCAAAAGGTAGAAAAACAAGGAAGACTATGCAACACGTTCTATGAAGCAAACATCACCCTGATCCCCAAACCAGGAAAAGACCCAACAAGAAAAGAAAATTATAGACCAATATCACTAATGAATATAGATGCAAAAATATTCAACAAGATCCTAACAGAATCCAGCAACATATCAAACAAATTATACACTATGACCAAGTTAGTTTTATCCCAGTGTCTCAAGACTGGTTTAATGTACGTAAATGTATAAGTATAGTTCAGCACATAAACAAATTAAAAATCAAAGACCATATGATTCTCTCAATTGACACAGAAAAGGCTTTTGATAATATCCAGCATCCCTTCATGATCAGAACACTTAATAAAATTGGTCTGGAAGGGACATTTCTTAAACTGATAGAGGCCATCTACAGCAAACCCACAGCCAATATTGAATGGAGTTAAACTGAAATCATTTCCACTCAGATCAGGAACTAGGCAAGGCTGTCCCTTGTCTCCACTGCTGTTTAACATTGTGATGGAAGTTTTAGCCATCGCAATTAGGGAAGAAAAGGTGATCAAGAGTATCCATATAGGGTCAGAAGAGATCAAACTTTCACTCTTTGCAGATGATATGATTGTACATCTGGAAAACACCAGGGATTCTACTACAAAACATTGAGATGTGATCAAGGAATACAGCAGTGTCTCAGGTTACAAAATTAACATTCATAAATTGGTAGCCTTTATATATACCAACAATAGTCCAGCTGAAAAAACAGTTAAGGACACTATTTCATTCACAGTATTGCCAAAGAAGATGAAATATTTAAAAGACGTGAAAGATTTCTACAAAGAGAACTATGAAACTCTAAGAAAAGGGAGGGAGAGACAAGATGGCGGACTGAAGCCAGCTTTCAACAGAGGCTCCCGTACAGAAGGAGAGTTAAGGGACAGGGACTTAGTAAGTATCCTGGTGGACTTGAGCCACACCAAGAGAGAAGGTTGAAGAACGCACATCAACATCACTGAGGCAAGCTGTGATCACAAGGACGCCAACAAAAGGTACAAAATCCACCACCAAGCGGATGGGAGTCCCCCTCCCCCATGAGACCGGCTCAAGAGCCCCACAATTAAACAAACGGGCAGAAATTAAAGGCCCTCCCACTACACTCCACGGGAGAGACCTTCTAAAAACTGGACCTACCTCCCCTACTGGGATGCCGTGGCGTTCTCCTGCCGGACATAGGGCTGAATAAAACTTTGGGAATCCTTTGCCGGCAACCCTGAATCCCCGGCGCTCCCCTCCCGCCCACTGAGGTCTGGAGGCCTGTCCCCCAGGAGTTCGGATTCTTGAGTGATTTCTCAAGGGGAGTGGACCGTCCCCGAGTTGCGACTGGTCAGCGCTGACTCTGAGGCACGTGAGTGTGGAGAGGGCACCCGGCTAAGGGGGAGTCACGCCTTGGCGGCACTTCCCTGCGGTGCGGTGCAGCAGCCCGCCCCGGGCAAAAATACGGCCGGGCATAAAACTGAATGAAACTCTAGCTTCCCCCACACTCCCACTTGGGGTCTGGGGCCCTGTCCCCCAAGAGTTCGGATTCTTGGGGGATCTCTCGAGGGGTGTGGACCCAGCATAAACTGCGGCTGCTCAGTGCGGACTCTGGGGCACAAGACAGAGGAGAAAAGGGTTGGCTGAGTGCCCACACCAGAGTGGCAGTTCCCTAGAGGCAGATAAACAGCTGTTTTTTCTTTAACGGCAGAACGGCTCACTCCTGGATATTCTGAGGCCACACACCCTGTCTCCCTGGGCAACCAGAGGAGGCCATCGGTGAGCTGGATATTTCCTGATATTCCTCACAAACCCGGGAAGCTTCCAGGGCGGGGCCGACCCAGAGAGGTGATCGGACGCAAACCTCCAGCAGCAAAGACGACACAAACCTCCAGCAGCAAAGACGTTTGAACTCAGAACAGCCCATCTTCTATGGGCGATTTCGGCAGGAACAGAGACAGAACCCCACAAAGTCATCTGTTCTGTTCTGTTAGCAGCATCAATCAGGGACGGGGCTAAGCCTGAGTGAACACCTCCTTCCCATCACCTGCATCAAGCACTCAAAGATGTCAGGACCCATCTCCTCCTGCTAGATAGCAGCAGACTGCAGGGGCCTGGCAGACTTCCTTGCGATTCAGGCAGGTGCAAACCGCTGGAGTGTCTGTTCACTGCGGGCAACTGGGTTAACCATCTGCAGAGATATCAGTGACTGGGTCCGACAGAGGGGCAAAGTGGGGAAGGAGACATCAACCTGCCCAGACTGCTCTGTTTGCTGGGTGGCTCCTCCGGACTCCACGCTGCACTGGGGTGAGCCGTGTCAGAGGAGTCACCAGGCCCCTGTGATCCAGTTCCCAGAGACCTCTTGAACTCTCCCACCCGAGACAGGTGCCGATTGAAACAGTTGATTCGGACCGTTTGAACTGAGCTAATAGACTGAGGACATTTCAGGTGGTGCCCTAGGTGTGCGGTTGTAGGAAGGTTTGATTCTCCTTTTCCAACTGGGGCCAGAGGTGGGCGGGTGGGGTGACTTAATTGCTGACTTTTCCACACAGCTGAGACTTCAAACCAGAGTAAACGCTACAGTAGGATTGAACAGAAACCAGCTGAAAACAAGACAGAACAACTTAGCCACACAAGACAGGGCCCCAGTTTCTCAGGCCACAACACTGTACGGGCCCTTGATTAAAGCCCCAGGGGAAAAATCAAAGGGAGTAAAATAACCATAGGGCGGAATCAGTGGAAAAACTCTGGTAACAAGAATAACCAGAATAGATCAACCCCACCAAGAAAGGATACGGCAGATGTGATTGAAGATCCCATTCATAAACAACTGGCTGAGATGTCAGAAATCCAACTCAGAATTTGGATTGCGGACAAGATTAATAAAATGGAATTAGGAATTCGAGGAGAAATTCAAAAGTTGTCTCAAGAATTTAACGAATTTAAAGACAAAACTACCAAAGACTTAGAAACACTGAAGCAAGAATTTACAGCCCTCAAAGATATGAAAAATACAGTAGAATCCCTCAGCAACAGAATGGAGCAAGCAGAAGAAAGGATTTCTGACATTGAAGATAAAGTCTTCGAACGCTCCCAATCTCTCAAAGAGGAAGAGAAATGGAGAGCAAAAATGGATCACTCACTCAGAGAACTCTCAGATAATTTGTAAAAAAGCAATTTACGAATTATTGGGATTTCTGAGAATGATGAAGTGGCCTTGAAGGGCACAGAGGCCCTTTTGCATGAAATTATGAAAGAAAATTTTCCAGACATGCCTAGATAACCTGAAATTCAGATAGCAGACAGCTTCATAACCCCAGCACGATTCAACCCCAATAAGTCATCCCCCAGACATATCATAATTAGCTTCACTAAAGTTAATATGAAAGAGAAGATTCTCAAAGCAGCCCGGTGAAAGAAAACTATTACATACAAAGGAAAGAATATTAGAATAACTGCAGATCTCTCTGCTGAAACTTTTCAAGCCAGAAGAGGGTGGTCATCAATTTTTAATCTCCTAAAGCGAAATAACTTTCAACCCAGGATCTTGTATCCAGCTAAACTGAGTTTCATCTATGACAGAGAAATTAAATACTTCAACGACATTCATATGTTGAAAAAATTTGCCATAAGTAAACCAGCTCTTCAGGATATTCTCAGAACTATCCTCCACAATGACCAACCCAATCCTATACCACAAAAGTAAGCTCACTCAGAAATTTCGGATCAAACTCCAACTTCCACACTGGCGAAAGGATTAAAAATGTCCACTGGACCTTTGAAAAACTCGATTCCCAAAATTCCACCGGACTTATCAATACTCTCCATCAATGTGAATGGCTTAAACTGTCCTCTAAAGAGGCATAGGTTAGATGACTGGATACAAAAACTCAAGCCAGGTGTTTGTTGCATGCAAGAGTCACATCCTAACTTAAAAGACAAATACAGAGTCAGGGTGAAAGGATGGTCATCCATATTTCAGGCAAATGGTAATTAGAAAAAAGCAGGTGTTGCAATTTTATTTGCACATACAGTAGGCTTTACACCATCAAAAGTAAGGAATGACAAGAATGGTCACTTCATATTTGTTAAGGGTAATACTCAATATGATGAGATCTCAATTATTGATATCTATGCAGCCAACCAGAATGCACCTCAATTTATAACAGAAACTCTGACAGACATGAGTAACTTGATTTCCTCCAGCTTCATAATCGTCGGAGTTTTCAACACTCCTTTGGCAGTGTTGGACCGATTCCAGCAAGAAGCTGAGCAAAGAAATCTTAGATTTAAACCTAACCATCCAATATTTAGATTTAGCAGACATCTACAGAACATGTCATCCCAACAAAACTGAATACACATACTTCTCACCATCCCACGGAACTTACTCCAAAATTGACCACATTTTAGGTCACAAGTCTAACCTCAGTAAATTTAATGGAATAGAAATTATTCCATGCATCTTCTCAGACCATCATGGAATAAAACTTGAATTGAGTAACAACAGGAATCTGCATACCCATACAGAAATATGGAAGTTAAATAACCTTATGCTGAATGATAGCTGGGTCAGAGATGAGATTAAGAAAGAAATCACCAATATTTTGGAACAAAACGACAATGAAGACACAAACTATCAGAACCTCTGGGACACCGCAAAGGCAGTTCTAACACGGAAATTTATAGCACTGCAAGCCTTCCTCAAGAGAACAGAAAGAGAGGAAGTTAACAACTTAATGGGACATCTCAAGCAACTGGAAAAGGAAGAACACTCAAACCCCAAACCCAGTAGAAGAAAAGAAATAACCAAAATTAGAGCAGAATTAAATGATACTGAAAACAAAGAATAATACAACAGATCAATAAATCAAAAAGTTGGTTTTTTGAAAAGGTCAATAAAATAGATAAACCTCTGCCAACCTAATCAGAAAAAAAAGAGTAAAATCTTTAATATCATCAATGAGAAACAGCAAAGACGAAATAACAACAGACTCATCAGAAATCCAAAAAATCCTTAATGAATATTACAAGAAACTTTATTCTGAGAAATATGAAAATCTGAAGGAAATTGACCAATACTTGGAAGCACGCCACCTTCCAAGACTTAACCAGAATCAAGTGGAAATATTGAACGGACCCATATCAAGTTCAGAAATAGCATCAACTATACAAAACCTCCCTAAAAAGAAAAGCCCGGGACCAGATGGTTTCATGTCAGAATTCTGTCAAACCTTTAATGAGGAATTAGTACCTATAGTATTCAAACTATTCCAAAATGTAGAAAAAGAAGGAAGACTACCCAACACGTTCTATGAAGCAAAGATCACCCTGATCCCCAAACCAGGAAAAGACCCAACAAGAAAAGAAAATTATAGACCGATATCACTAATGAATATAGATGCAAAAATATTCAACAAGATCCTAACAAACAGAATCTAGCAACACATCAAACAAATTATACATCATGACCAAGTTGGTTTTATCCCAGGGTCTCAAGGCTGGTTCAATATACGTAAATCTATAAATGTAATTCAGCACATAAACAAATTAAAAAACAAAGATCATATGATTCTCTCAATTGATGCAGGAAAAGCTTTTGATAATATCCAGCATCCCTTCATGATCAGAACACTTAAGAAAATTGGTCTAGAATGGACATTTCTTAAACGGATAGAGGCCATCTACAGCAAACCCACAGCCAATATCATATTGAATGGAGTTAAATTGGAATCATTTCCACTGAGATCAGGAACCAGACAAGGCTGCCCATTGTCTCCATTGCTTTTCAACATTGTAATGGAAGTTTTAGCCACTGCAATTAGGGAAGAAAAGGCGATCAAGGGTATCCATATAGGGTCAGAAGAAATCAAACTCTCGCTCTTCGCAGATGATATGATTGTGTATCTGGAAAACACTAGGGACTCTACTACAAAACTCCTAGAAGTGATCAAGGAATACAGCAGTGTCTCAGGTTACAAAATCAACATTCATAAATCGGTAGCCTTTATATACACCAACAACAGTCAAATTGAAAAAGGAGTTAAGGACTCTATCCCATTCACAGTAGTGCCAAAGAAGATGAAATATTTGGGAATTTACCTAATAAAAGACGTGAAAGATCTCTATAAAGAGAACTATGAAACTCTAAGTAAAGAAATAGCTGAAAATGTTAACAAATGGAAAAACATACCATGCTCATGGCTAGGAAGAATCAACATTATCAAAATGTCCATACTACCCAAAGCAATATATAATTTCAACGCACTCCCTATTAAAGCTCCACTGTCATATTTTAAAGATCTTGAAAAAACATTACTTCATTTTTTATGGAATCAGAAAAAACCTCGAATAGCCAAGACATTACTCAGAAATAAAAACAAAACAGGAGGAATCACACTACCAGACCTCAGACTTTACTACAAATCGATAGTGATCAAAACAGCATGGTATTGGCACAAAAACAGAGAAGTAGATATCTGGAACAGAATAGAGAACCAAGAGATGAATCCAGCTACTTACCGCTATTTGACTTTGACAAGCCAATTAAAAACATTCAGTGGGGAAAAGATTCCCTATTGAACAAATGGTGCTGGGTGAACTGGCTGGCAACCTGCAGAAGACTGAAATTGGACCCACACCTTTCACCATTAACTAAGATAGACTCTCATTGGATTAAAGATTTATTTATTTATTTTTTTATCTGATAAAAAAATAAATGAATGCAAGTTTTATTTTATTTTTTTTCACCATTGATTAGTTTCGCATGTTCTTTTTTTTTTATTAAATCATAACTGTATACAATGATATGATTATGGGGCATCATACACTCACTTCATAAACCATTAGACACATTTTTATCACAGTGGTTAACATAGCCTTTCCGGCGTTATCTCAGTTACTGTGCCAAAACATTTACATTCTACATTTACCAAGTTTCGCAAATACCCCTGTAATATGCACCACAGGTGTGATCCCACCGATTCCCCTCCCTCTACCCACCCCCCCCTTTCCCACTTCTCCCTATTGTTAAGTTGTAGCTGGGTTATAGCTTTCATGTGAGAGTCCCAAATTAGTTTCATAGTAGGGCTGTGTACATTGGGTATTTTTTCTTCCATTCTTGGGATACTTTACTAAGAAGAATATGTTCCAGCTCCATCCATGTAAACATGAAAGAGGTAAAGTCTCCATCTTTCTTTAAGGCTGCATAGTATTCCATGGTATACATATACCACAATTTATTAATCCATTCGTGGATCGATGGGCACTTGGGCTTTTTCCATGACTTAGCTATTATGAATTGGGCTGCAATAAATATTCTGGTACAAATATCTTTGTTATGTTGTGATTTTTGGTCTTCTGGGTATATGCCCAGCAGAGGAATTACAGGATTGAATGGCAGATCTATTTTTAGATCTCTGAGTGTTCTCCATATATCTTTCCAAAAGGAATGAATTAATTTTCATTCCCACCAGCAGTGCAGAAGTGTTCCCTTTTCTCCGCATCCACGCCAACATCTCTGGTCTTGAGATTTTGTGATATAGGCTA
The DNA here is from genome assembly GCF_027406575.1 of Nycticebus coucang. Lineage (NCBI taxonomy): Eukaryota > Metazoa > Chordata > Mammalia > Primates > Lorisidae > Nycticebus > Nycticebus coucang. The sequence continues at coordinate 63,471,042 of NC_069782.1, read as the reverse complement.
GTCTCATTGTAGTTAGATGATATCTCAAAGTAGTTTTGATTTGCATTTCTCTGATGATTAAAGATGATGAGCATTTTTTCATATGTCTGAAGGCCGTGCGCCTGTCTTCTTCAGAGAAGTTTCTCTTCAAATCCCTTGCCCAGCCTGCGATGGGATCCCTTGCTTTTTTCTTGCTGATGCGTTTGAGTTCTCTGTGCATTCTGGTTATTAAACCTTTGTCAGAGATATACCCTGCAAATATCTTCTCCCATTCTGAGGGCTGTCAGCTTGCTCTGCTTACTGTGTTCTTAGCTGTGCAGAAGCTTTTTAGTTTGATCAAGTCCCAGTAGTGTATTTTTGAAGCTGCTTCAATTGCCTGGGGGGTTCTCCTCATGAAATACTCACCCAGACCAATTTCTTCAAGGGTTTTCCCTGCATTCTCCTCTAGTATTTTTATAGTTTCATGTCTTAAGTTTAAATCTTTAATCCAATGAGAGTCTATCTTAGTTAATGGTGAAAGGTGTGGGTCCAATTTCAGTCTTCTGCAGGTTGCCAGCCAGTTCACCCAGCACCATTTGTTAAATAGGGAATCTTTTCCCCACTGAATGTTTTTAATTGGCTTGTCAAAAATCAAATAGCGGTAAGTAGCTGGATTCATCTCTTGGTTCTCTATTCTATTGCAGATATCTACTTCTCTGTTTTTGTGCCAATACCATGCTGTTTTGATCACTATCGATTTGTAGTAAAGTCTGAGGTCTGGTAGTGTGATTCCTCCTGTTTTGTTTTTATTTCTGAGTAATGTCTTGGCTATTCGAGGTTTTTTCTGATTCCATATAAAACGAAGTAATGTTTTTTCAAGATCTTTAAAATATGACAGTGGAGCTTTAATAAGGAGTGCATTGAAATTATATATTGCTTTGGGTAGTATGGACATTTTGATAATGTTGATTCTTCCTAGCCATGAGCATGGTATGTTTTACCATTTGTTAACATTTTCAGCTATTTCTTTTCTTAGAGTTTCATAGTTCTCTTTATAGAGATCTTTCATGTCTTTTGTTAGGTAAATTCCCAAATATTTCATCTTCTTTGGCGCTACTGTGAATGGGATAGAGTCCTTAACTGCTTTTTCAATTTGACTGTTGTTGGTGTATATAAAGGCTACCGATTTATGAATGTTGATTTTGTAACCTGAGACACTGCTGTATTCCTTGATCACTTCTAGGAGTTTTGTAGTAGAGTCCCTAGTGTTTTCCAGATACACAATCATATCATCTGCGAAGAGCGAGAGTTTGATCTCTTCTGACCCTATATGGATACCCTTGATCACCTTTTCTTCCCTAATTGCGGTGGCTAAAACTTCCATTACAATGTTGAAAAGCAATGGAGACAATGGGCAGCCTTGTCTGGTTCCTGATCTGAGTGGAAATGATTCCTATTTAACGCCATTCAATATGATATTGGCTGTGGGTTTGCTGTAGATAGCCTCTATCAGTTTAAGAAAAGTCCCTTCTAGACCAATTTTCTTGAGTGTTCTGATCATGAAGGGAGGCTGGATATTATCAAAAGCTTTTTCTGCATCAATTGAGAGAATCATATGGTCTTTGTTTTTCAATTTGTTTATGTGCTGAATTACATTTATAGATTTACGTATATTGAACCAGCCTTGAGACCCTGGGATAAAACCAACTTGGTCATGATGCATAATTTGTTTGATGTGTTGCTGGATTCTGTTTTTTAGGATCTTGTTGAATATTTTTGCATCTATATTCATTAGTGATATTGGTCTATAATTTTCTTTTCTTGTTGGGTCTTTTCCTGGTTTGGGGATCAGGGTGATGTTTGCTTCATAGAACGTGTTGGGTAGTCTTCCTTCTTTTTCTACATTTTGGAACAGGTTGAGTAATATAGGTACTAATTCCTCTTTAAAGGTTTGGTAGAATTCTGACGTGAAACCATCTGGTCCCGGGCTTTTCTTTTTAGGGAGGTTTTGTATATTTGATGCTATTTCTGAACTTGATATGCGTCTGTTCAACATTTCCACTTGATTCTGGTTAAGTCTTGGAAGGTAGCGTGCTTCCAAGTATCGGTCTATTTCCTTCAGATTTTCATATTTCTGAGAATAAAGTTTCTTGTAATATTCATTAAGGATTTTTTTGATTTCTGATGAGTCTTTGGTTATTTCGTCTTTGTTGTTTCTGATTGATGATATTAGGGATTTTACTCTTTTTTTCCTGAGTAGGTTGGCCAGAGGTTTATCTATTTTATTGACCTTTTCAAAAAACCAGCTTTTTGATTTATTGATCTGTTGTATTATTCTTTTGTTTTCAATTTCATTTAATTCTGCTCTAATTTTGGTTATTTCTTTTCTTCTACTGGGTTTGGGGTTGGAATGTTCTTCCTTTTCCAGTTGCATGAGATGTCCCATTAAGTTGTTAACTTCCTCTCTTTCCGTTCTCTTGAGGAAGGCTTGCAGTGCTATAAATTTCCCTCTTAGAACTGCCTTTGCAGTGTCCCAGAGGTTCTGATAGTTTGTGTCTTCATTGTCATTTTGTTCCAAAAAATTGGTGATTTCTTTCTTAATCTCATCTCTGACCCAGGTATCATTCAGCATAAGGTTATTTAACTTCCATGTTTTTGTATGGGTATGCAGATTCCTGTTGTTACTCAATTCAAGTTTTATTCCATGATGGTCTGAGAAGATGCATGGAATAATTTCTATTCCTTTAAATTTACTGAGGTTAGACTTGTGACCTAAAATGTGATCAATTTTGGAGTAAGTTCCGTGGGCTGATGAGAAGTATGTGTATTCAGTTTTGTTGGGATGAAATGTTCTGTAGATGTCTGCTAAATCTAAATATTGTATGGTTAGGTTTAAATCTAAGATTTCTTTGCTCAGCTTCTTTCTGGAGGATCGATCCAACACTGCCAAGGGAGTGTTGAAATCTCCAATGATTATGGAGCTGGAGGAAATCAAGTTACTCATGTCTGTTAGAGTTTCTCTTATAAATTGAGGTGCATTCTGGTTGGGTGCATAGATATTAATAATTGAGATCTCGTCATATTGAATATTACCCTTAACAAATATGAAGTGACCATTCTTGTCCTTCCTTACTTTTGATGGTTTAAAGCCTTCTGTATCTGCAAATAAAATTGCAACACCTGCTTTTTTCTGATTACCATTTGCCTCAAATATGGATGACCATCCTTTCACCCTGAGTCTGTATTTGTCTTTTAAGTTGAGATGTGACTCTTGTATGCAACAAATATCTGGCTTGAGTTTTTGTATCCAGTCAGCTAACCTATGCCTCTTTAGAGGACAGTTTAAGCCATTCACATTGATGGAGAGTATTGATAAGTCTGGTGGAATTTGGGTATCGAGTTTTTCAAAGGTCCAGTGGACATTTTTAATCCTTTCGCCAGTGTGGAAGTTGGAGTTTGATCCGAAGTTTGTGGGTGATTTTACTTTTGTGGTATAGGATTGGGTTGGTCATTGTGGAGGATAGGTCTGAGAACATCCTGAAGAGTTGGTTTTCTTATGGCAAATTTTTTCAACATATGAATGTCATTGAAGTATTTAATTTCTCCATCATAGATGAAACTCAATTTAGCTGGATACAAGATCCTGGCTTGAAAGTTTTTTTGCTTTAGGAGATTAAAAGTTGATGACCAGCCTCTTCTTGCTTGCAAAGTTTCAGCAGAGAGATCTGCAGTTATTCTAATATTCTTACCTTTGTACGTTATAGTTTTCTTTCGCCGGGTTGCTTTGAGAATCTTCTCTTTCATGTTAACTTTAGTGAAGCTAATTATGATATGTCTGGGAGATGGCTTATTGGGGTTGAATCGTGCTGGGGTTCTGAAGCTGTCTGCTATCTGAATTTCAGATTCTCTGGGCATGTCTGGAAAATTTTCTTTCATAATTTCATGTAGAAGGGCCTCTGTGACCTTGGCAGCCACTTCATCGTTCTCCGGAATTCCTATAACCCTTACGTTGTTTTTTTTTCGAGTTATCTGAGAGTTCTCTGAGTGAGTGATCCGTTTTTGCTCTCCATTTCTCTTCCTCTTTGAGAGATTGGGAGCGTTCGAAGACTTTATCTTCAATGTCAGAAATCCTTTCTTCTGCTTGCTCCATTCTGTTACTGAGGGATTCTACTGTATTTTTCATATCTTTGAGGGCTGTAAGTTCTTGTTTCAGTGTGTCTAATTCTTTGGTGGTTTTGTCTTTAAATTCGTTAAATTCTTGGGACAATTTTTGAATTTCTCCTCGAATTCCTAATTCCTTTTTATTGATCTTGTCTGCAAACCAAATTCTGAATTCGACTTCTGACATCTCAGCCAGTTGTTTATGAATGGGATCTTCAATCACATCTGCCGTATCTTTTCTTGGGGGGGTTGATCTATTCTGGTTATTCATGTTACCAGAGTTTTTCCGTTGATTCTGCCCCATGGTTTACTCCCTTTGGTTTTTCCCCTGGGGTTTTATCGAGGGCCCGTACAGTGTTGTGGCCTGAGCAACTGGGGCCCTGTCTGGTGTGGTGGAGCAAAGTGGTTCTGTCTTGTTTTCAGCTGGTTTCTGTTCGATCCTATTGCAACTTCTACTCTGGCTTGAAGTCTCAGCTGTGTGGAAAAATCAGCAATTAAGTCAGCCCGCCTGCCCACCTCTGGCCCCAGTTGGAAAAGGAGAATCAAACCTTCCTACAATCGCACACCCAGGGCACCGCCTGAAAAGTCCTCAGTCTATTAGCCCAGTTCAAAAGGTCCGAATCAACTGTCTCAATCGGCACTTGTCTCGGGTGGAAGGGTTCAAGAGGTCTCTGGGAACTGCATCACAGGGGCCTGGTTACTCGTCTGACACAGTTCACCCCAGTGCACCGTGGAGTCAGGAGGAGCCTCCCAGCAAACAGAGCAGTCTAGGAAGGTTGACGTCTCCTTCCCCACTTTGCCCCTCCGTCGGACCCAGTCACTGGTATCTCTGCAGATGGCTAACCCAGTTGCCTGCAGTGAACAGACACTCCAGGGATTTGCACCTGCCTGAATCGCAAGGAAGTCTGCCAGGCCCCCGCAGACTGCCGCTATCTAGCAGGAGGAGATGGGGCCTGACATCTTTGAGTGTTTGATGCAGGTGATGGGAAGGAGGTGTTCACTCAGGCTTAGCCCCGTCCCTGATGGATGCTGCTAACAGAACAGAACAGAACAGACAACTTTGTGAGGTTCTGTCTCTGTTCCTGTCGTTGCCTAGAGAAGACGGGCTGTTTTGAGTTCAAACGTCTTTGCTGCTGGAGAATTGCGTCTGAACACCTCTCTGGGTCGGCCCCGCCCTGGAAGCTTCCCGGGTTTGTGAGCCGCGTCACCCGGTGGCCTCCTCTGGTTGCCCAGGGAGACAGGGGGTGTGGCCTCAGAATATCCAGAAGTGAGCGTTCTGCCGTTAAAGAAAAAACGGCTGTTGATCTACCTCCAGGGAACTGCTGCTCTGGTGTGGGCACTCAGGCGACCCTTTTCTCCTCTGTCCCGCGCCCCAGAGTCAGCACTGAGCAGCTGCAGTTTGTGCTGGGTTCACACCCCTTAAGAGATCCCCCAAGAATCAGAACTCTTGGGGGATGGGCCCCCAGACCCCGATTGGGATTGGGGGGGGAAGCGAGAGTTTCATTCAGTTTCACACAATACTACGGTCCGGGGAGGGCTCTTGCACTGCACCGCAGGGAAGTGCCGCCAAGGCTTGATTTCCCCTCAGCAGAGTGCCCTCTCCTCGCTCACGTATCCCAGAGTCAGCGCTGACCTGACGCAGCTCAGGCACTGTGCTCTCCCCTCGAGAAATCACCCAAGGAGCCGAACTCCTGGGGGACAGGCCCTCAGACCCCGAGTGAGAGTTGGGGTTCTCAGCTCTCAGCGGGGAGGCCAGAGTCTTATTCAGTCTTGGGCCCGTATGCCCGGGGAGGGTTGCTGCACTGCACCGCAGGGAAGTGCCGCGAGGCGTGACTCCCCCTCAGCCCGGTGCCCTCTCCTCACTCGCGTGCCTCGGAGTCAATGCTGACCAGTCGCAACTCGGGGACTGTCCACTCCCCTTGAGACGTCACCCAAGGATTCGAACTCCTGGGGAATAGTCCCTCAGACCCCGAGTGAAAGTAGGGGCTCTCAGCTCTCAGCGGGGAGGCTAGAGTCTTATGCCCGGGGAGGGTTGGTGCACTGCTCCGCAGGGAAGTGCCGCGAGGCGTGACTCCCCCTCAGCCCGGTGCCCTCTCCTCACTTGCGCGCCTCAGAGTCAATGCTGACCGTCGCAACTCGGGGACTGTCCACTCCCCTTGAGAAATCACCCAAGGATCCGAAGTCCTAGGGGACAGGCCTCCATACCTCAGTGGGCGGGAGGGGAGCGCCGGGGATTCAGGGTTGCCGGCAAAGGATTCCCAAAGTTTTATTCAGCCCTATGTCTGGCAGGAGAACGCCACGGCACCCCAGTAGGGGAGGTAGTTCCAGTTTTTAGAAGGTCTCTCCCGTGGAGTGTAGTGGGAGGGCCTTTAATTTCTGCCCGCTTGTTCAATTTTGCGGCTCTTGAGCCGGTCTCATGGGGGATGGGGACTCCCGTCCGCTTGGTGGTGGATATTGTACCTTTTGTTTGCGTCCTTGTGATCACAGCTTGCCTCAGCGGTGTTGATGTGCGTTCTTCAGCCTTCTCTCTTGGTGAGGCTCAAGTCCACCAGGATACTTACTAAATTCCTGTCCCTTAACTCTCCTTCTGTTCGGGAGCCTTTGTTGAAAGCTGGCTTCAGTCCGCCATCTTGTCTCCCCCCTGCCACATGGCCATCTTGATCTTATCCTCGTCCACGCTGGGGTCACAGGCCCAGAGTTTCCCAGAGCCCCTCAGTTTTGCAGGAAGAGTAGCTCGAATGGCAACTGTGTGGTCCTTTCTACAAGGTGCTAAAAGCTCCAAATCTGTCACTAAAGTCAGGAGCCGCGATGCCGGTGTCCAATACCGGTGGGCAGCACGCTGGGTCTGCTCTGGCGTCCAGGACACTAAGTTGAGCTAGTGCCCCACGTAGCCGGCAGAGCTTCATTCACACAGCCCAACCGGGTAGGAGAGCTGGATTAAAGATTTAAACTTAAAACATGAAACTATAAAAATACTAGAGGAGAATGCAGGGAAAACCCTTGAAGAAATTGGTCTGGGTGAGTATTTCATGAGGAGAACCCCCCGGGCATTTGAAGCAGCTTCAAAAATACACTACTGGGACTTGATCAAACTAAAAAGCTTCTGCACAGCTAAGAACACAGTAAGCAGAGCAAGCAGACAGCCCTCAGAATGGGAGAAGATATTTGCAGGGTATATCTCTGACAAAGGTTTAATAACCAGAATCCACAGAGAACTCAAACGCATCAGCAAGAAAAAAACAAGGGATCCCATCGCAGGCTGGGCAAGGGATTTGAACAGAAACTTCTCTGAAGAAGACAGGCGCAAGGCCTTCAGACATATGAAAAAATGCTCATCATCTTTAATCATCAGAGAAATGCAAATCAAAACTACTTTGAGATATCATCTAACTCCAATGAGACTAGCCTATATCACAAAATCTCAAGACCAGAGATGTTGGCGTGGATGCGGAGAAAAGGGAACACTTCTGCACTGCTGGTGGGAATGCAAATTAATACATTCCTTTTGGAAAGATATATGGAGAACACTCAGAGATCTAAAAATAGATCTGCCATTCAATCCTGTAATCCCTCTGCTGGGCATATACCCAGAAGACCAAAAATCACAACATAACAAAGATATTTGTACCAGAATGTTTATTGCAGCCCAATTCATATTTGCTAAGTCATGGAAACGTGCCCATCGATCCACGAATGGATTAATAAATTGTAGTATATGTATACCATGGAATACTATGCAGCCTTAAAGAAAGATGGAGACTTTACCTCTTTCATGTTTACATGGATGGAGCTGGAACATATTCTTCTTAGTAAAGTATCCCAAGAATGGAAGAAAAAGTACCCAATGTACACAGCCCTACTATGAAACTAATTTGGGACTCTCACATGAAAGCTATAATCCAGCTACAACTTAACAATAGGGGGAAGTGGGAAGGGGGGTAGAGGGAGGGGGTTCGGTGGGATCACACCTGTGGTGCATCTTACAGGGGTATTTGCGAAACTTGGTAAATGTAGAATGTAAATATTTTGGCACAGTAACTGAGATAACGCCAGAAAGGCTATGTTAACCACTGTGGTAAAAATGTGTCAAATGGTTTATGAAGCCAGTGTATGATGCCCCATGATCACATCAATGTATACAGTTATGATTTAATAAAAAAAAAGAAAAATATTCTTGGAGTGAGTGCAGGGAAAACACTTGAGGAAATTGGCCTGGGAGTATACTTTCTGAATATAATCCCCAAGCAATTGAAGCAACACCAAAAATACATGACTGGGATCTGCTCAAACTAAAAAGCTTCTGTACAGCCAAGAACACAGTAAGTAAGGCAAACCAAAAGCCATCAGAATGGGAGAGGAAATTTGCAGATTCTGTCTGTGACAACGGTTTGATTATCAGAATCCACAGAGAACTCAAACTTATTAATAAGAAAAGAACAAGTGATCCCACTTCGTTGTGGACAAGAGACTTGAACAGAAGCTTCCCTGAAGAAGACCGGCTCATGGTCTACAGACACATGAAAAAATGCTCATCATCAAATAATGCAAATCAAAACCACTTTGAGATATCATCTAACTCCAGTAAGAGTAGCCTACATAATAAAATCCCCAAACAACATATATTGGCATTGATGTGGAGAGAAGGGAACACTTCTGCACTGCTAGTGAGAATGTAAGCTAATAGGTTCCTTTTGGAAATAAATTTGGAGAACATTCAGGGATCTAAATGTAGACTTGCTGTTTGATTTTGCAATTCGTCTACTAGGTGTATATTCAAAAGACCAAAAATCACTTTTCAAGTAAGATATTTTCACCAGACACCAGATTGTTCATTGCAGCTCAATTCATAATTGCCAAGTCATGGAAGAAGCCCAAGTGCCCATCAACCCATGCATGGATTAATAAATTGTGGTATATGTACACCATGGAATACTATGAAACCTTAATAAAGATGGAGACTTTACCTCTTTCATGTTTATATGGATGGAGCTGGAACATATTTTTAATAAAGTATCTCAAGAATGAAAGAAAAAGTATCCAATGTACTCAGTACTTTTTTGAAAACAATTTATAATCATTCACACTTTCTTAGGAAAGATAAATCACAACTGTAGCCCAAGATGAAGGAGGGAAGATGAAAGGGATGGGAGGGGAGGAGGGAGGCTTGATAGAGGGAGGGTAAACAAGGGGACCACATCTATGGAGCATATTGCTGGGGTACAAGTCAAATCTATCAAGTACAGAACATAAAATATATTAACACAATAATTAAGTAAATGAGCAAAAGCTATGTTGATTAGTTTGATGTAAGAAATCCAATTTGTATAGAAAATCAGCACATTGTACCCCACATATGCATAAATGTATTCATGATTTTTGTGTATATGCCTTAATAAATGAAAATAAAAACAGAATGCTGAAAAAAAAAGAATATTTAAATGGTGTCAAAGGAGGTCAAACTTCAAGGATGACATGATCTTATACCTGGAAAACCCCATGGCTCAACTATGAAGCTCTTAGAAGAGATCAAGGAATATAGCAGTGTCTCAGGATACAAAATCAATACCTACAAATCAATAGCTTTTATATATAGTAACAATAGTCAAGGCGAAAATATAGTCAAGACCTCTATTTCTTTTACAGTAGTGCCAAAGAAGAGGAAATAATTAGGAATTTCTCTAACAAAGGATGTGAAAGATCTCTACAAAGAGAATTATGAAACCCTGAGAAAAGAAATAGCAGAAGCTGTTAACAAATAGAAACATACACCATGCTTGTGGCCGGGAAGAATCAACATTGTTAAAATGTCCCACAATTTCTTTCTTGTACACAAAGAAATCTACAGATTCATTGCAATCCCTATCAAAGCACCAATGTATACTTCAAATAACTTGAAAAAACAATACTTCATTTAATTTGGAATCAGAAAAAATTCAAATAGCCAATACATTACTTAGACAGAAAAACAAATCTTGAGGCATCACATTAAGACTTCAGGTTATACTACACATCTACAGTGATCAAAGCAGGTTGGTACTGGCACAAAAATAGAGGTATAAATATATGGAATAGAGTAGAGAATCTAGAGATGAACCCAGCTACATATCATCATTTGATCATTGCAGTTTCTGGCTGGGGCTGTGTTCAAACCTGCCACCCCCAGTATATGGGGCCGGTGCCCTACTCCTTGAGCCACAGGCACCACCATCATCATTTGATCTTTGATTAGCCTAACAAAAGCATGCACTGGGGAAAAGTTTCTCTATTTAACCAAGGGTGCTAGGTGAACTGGCTAGCAACCTGTAGAAGATTGAAATTGGATCCTTACATTTCACCACTAACAAAAATTGATTCTCCCTGGATGAAAGAGTTAATTTTACACGAAACTAAAAGTACTAGAAGAGAGTTCAGGGAAAATGCTTGAAAATATTTTCCTCAGAAAATATTTTATGAGGAGGACTCCTCTGTCAGTTAAAACACCAAAGTATATTACTGACATCTGATCAAGCTAAAAAGCTTCTGCACATCTAAAGGCACTACAACTAAGAAAACAGGCAGCCTTCAGAATGGGAGAATATTTTTGCATGTTATGATTCTGACAAAGGTCTGATAACTAGAATCTACAGAGAACTCAAATTAATCAAGAAAAGGACAAACAACCCCATTTCTTTGTGGACAAGTGACTTGAACAGAAACTTCTTTGAAGAAGATAGGTGCACAGCCTACAAACATATGAAACAATGCTCATCATCTTTAATAAGAGAAATTCAAATAAAAACCACTTTGAAATATCACCTGACTCCAGTAAGATTAGCTCATATCACAAAATCCCCAAATTATAGATGTTGGCATGGATGTGGAGAGAAGGGAATACTTCTACACTGCTGGTGGGACTCCAAACTAATACATCCTTTTTGGAAAGAAGTACGGAAAATCTCAAGGAACTAAAAGTTGACCTACCATTTGATCCTCCAATTTCATTATTAGGTATCTACCCACGTGAACAAAAATCATTTTACAACAAAGATATTTGCACCAGAATATTATTGCAGCCCAATTCATAATTGTGAATGCATGGAAGCACACCAAATGGCCATCAACTCACGAATGGATTAACAAACTGTGGTATATGTATATAATGGAATGCTATGCAGCCATAAAAAGGGAAAAAACTAGTAAAAGTATTTATTTACTATGCAAAATACTTTGCAGCTTTTATGTTTACTGAATAGAGTCGGAACATATTCTTAGTGAAGTATCTCAAGCATGGGAAAAAAAAGTATCCAATGTACTCAATACTCAATATGAAACCAATATGTATTCACTTACACATTCATATGTGTTGGTACCATCACCAAGGAATCAGGATGGACAATGGATTGTAAGCTTGAAGCTTGCAGGAGGTGGGCCTCCCCATGCATATCGGGGAAAAGGCCCCAAGCAAACTTTGCAGCTGCCATTTATTGAGAACATGCACCCTTCCCCGGAGCCCCACCCCTTCACTGGAGTTCCACAGTTGATCAATTTCCAACTGCCATTGTCTGTTCCTTAATGTCCAGTAACTGCCACTTTGTCTCTGCAAGCCTGCTGTCCCTGTCAACTGACACTTTTTCTCTTCAAACCTGCTATGCTGGTTCCTACATATCTTTCTACATAGGTTGCTACATAAGTTGTTACTACATAAGTTGTTACATATCTTATTACATAGGTTGCTATACATCCTGTTACATAGGTTGCTACATATCCCCCCTTTTTTGATTAAGACATTCTTGCGTAGGGTGAAGGAAAAACCTGTAGTTTATTTCATTTGCTCTTCTTGTCAAATAGCGCTCTTTCTAGTGAGGTGCAGAAAAGAAAGAAAAAGGAAAAACAACACAAAATAATTAAAAAAACTTCATCATCAGTGAGGGCCTTCACCAAAGAAAAGGGATTTGTGTTCTAAATAAATAAGTTTAATATTAATTTTACATATTTTATTAACTGTTTTTGGCTGACCCATAGGGTTCGTGATGCTTCCATAGGAAGTATTAATCTATGCTCAAAGTTTCCTACTTTTGCACATTATCCATTGCACCCATCAAATGAGCAGCAATAGGCATAGTGAAGACTGGAATGTCAGGTAGGAAAGCATCAATCTAAAGGAGCAGTAAGGGAAGGATTAAGGATACATATCCAATAAAGATTCTCTCACCTTTGCTGATACAAGAAGTTTGCTATGACTTCAAATTTCCATTACCAAAGCCTATCTCTTTGTTCAGAACCTTATTAGAGCTTAGAGGGTGTGGACTGAGTTTACCCAGGCCTAGAGATTGGGAGGCTTTTTAAGTGATGGAACCCTATACCAATCCTTCCTCCAAGAAGCTCTAACTGCTGATGGGGAAAGGGTGATGACTGCTTCAAGCTACTTCCTGCTTTCACATGAAAGGTATAACCCAGTTACAACCTAACAATAGGGGGAAGTGGAAAGGGAGGGGAGGGGTGTGGTGGGTAGAGGGAGGGGGATTGGTGGGATTATACCTGTGGTGCATCTTACTGGGGTATTTGCAAAACTTGGTAAATGTAGAATGTAAATGTCTCGGCACAGTAACTGAGATAATGCCAGAAGGCTATGTTAACCATTGTGATGAAAATGTGTCAAATGGTCTATGAATCGAGTGTATGATGCCCCATGATCATATCAATGTACACAGCTATGATTTAATAAAAAAAAATCATAGTGATATAAGCCCGATGAATATTATAATTTGATAATCTTAAAATGGATCAAATGGGTGTGGTGGCTCACACCTGTAATTGCAGCACCTTTAGAGGCTGAGATGAGTGGATAGCTTGAGGCCAGAAGTTTGAGACTACCGTGAGCAACATGTTGACACCCCTATCTGTACAAAAAATTAAAAAATTATCTAGGTATGGAAAAGAATAAAGATGATGAGCATTTTTTCATATGTCTGAAGGCTGTGCGCCTGTCTTCTTCAGAGAAGTTTCTCTTCAAGTCCCTTGCCCAGCGTGCGATGGGATCACTAGTTCTTTTCTTGCTAATGTGTTTGAGTTCTCTGTGGATTCTGGTTATTTAACCTTTGTCAGAGACATAACCTGCAAATATCTTCTCCCATTCTGTGGGCTTTTTGCTTGCTTTACTTACTGTGTTCCTGGCTGTGCAGAAGCTTTTTAGTTTGATCAAGTCCCAATAGTGTATTTTTGAAGCTGCTTGAGTTGCCTGGGGGTCCTTCTCATAAAAAACTCGCCCAACCCAATTTCTTCAAGGGTTTTTCCTGCACTCTCTTCTAGTATTTTTATAGTTTCATGTCTTAAGTTTAAATCTTTAATCCAGTGAGAGTCTATCTTAGTTAATGGTGAAAGGTGTGGGTCCAGTTTCAGTCTTCTACAGGTTTCCAGCCAGTTCACCCAGCACCATTTGTTAAATAGGGAATCTTTTCCCCACTGAATGTTTTTAATTGGCTTGTCAAAGATTAAATAACAGTAAGTTATTACTGTTATTACTGTCTCCATTCTGTTATTACTGTCTCCATCTACTTCTCTGTTTTTGTGCCAATACCATGCTGTTTGGACCACTATTGATTTGTAGTATAGTCTGAGGTCTGGTAAAGTAATTCCTCCTGCTTTGTTTTTATTTGTGAGTAATGTCTTGGCTATTCGAGGTTTTTTCTGATTCCATATAAAACGAAGTATTGTTTTTTCAAGATCTTTAAAGTATGACAGTGGAACTTTAATAGGGAGTGCGCTGAAGTTATATATTGCTTTGGGTAGTATGGACATTTTAACAATGTTGATTCTTCCCAGCCCTGAGCATGGTATGTTTTTCCATTTATTAAAATACTCGGCTATCTCTTTTCTTAGAGTTTCATAGTTCTCTTTATATAGGTCTTTCATGACCTTTGTTAGATAAACTCCCAAATATTTCATCTTCTTTGGCATTACTGTGAATGGGATAGAGTCCTTAATTGTTTTTTCAGCTTGACTGTTGTTGGTATATATAAAGGCTACCAATTTATGAATGTTGATTTTGTAACCTGAGACGTTGCTGTATTCCTTGATCATTTCTAAGAGTTTTGTAGCAGAGTCCCTAGTGTTTTCCAGATATACAATCATGTCATCTGGAAGAGAGAAAGTTTGATCTCTTCTGACCCTATGTGGATACCCTTGATCACCTTTTCTTCCCTAATTGTGGTGGCTAAAACTTCCATTACAATGTTAAAAATAATGGAGACAATGGGCAGCCTTCTTTGGTTCCTGATCTAAGTGGAAATGATTCCAATTTAACTCCATTCAATACGATATTGGCTGTCAGTTTTCTGTAGATGGCCTGCATCAGTTTAAGAAATGTCCCTTCTATACCAATTTTGTTAAGTGTTCTGATCATGAAGGGATGTTGGATATTATGAAAAGCTTTTTCTGTATCGATTTTGAGAATCATATGGTCTTTGTTTTTTACTTTGTTTATATGCTGAATTTTATTTATAGATTTACGTATGTTGAACCAACCTTTAGACCCTGGGATAAAGCCAACTTCATCATGATGTATAATTTGTTTGATGTGTTGCTGGATTCTGTTTGTTAGGATCTTGTTGAATATTTTTGCATCTATATTCATTAGTGATATCTTTCTGTAGTTTTCTTTTCTTGTTGGGTCTTTTCCTGGTTTGGGGATCAGGGTGATGTTTCCTTCATAAAACGTGTTGGGTAGTCTTCCTTCTTTTTCTACGTTTTGGAAGAGGTTGAGTAGTTTAGGTACTAATTCCTCTTTAAAGGTTTTGTAGAATTCTGATGTGAAACCATCTGGTTCCGGGCTTTTCTTTTTGGGGGAGGTATTGTATGGTTGATGTTATTTCTGAACTTGATATTGGCCTGTTCAACTTTTCCACTGGATTCTGGTGACGAGCTTCCAAGTGTCAGTCCATTTCCTTTAAATTTTCATATTTCTGAGAGTAAAGTTTCTTGTAATATTCATTAAAGATTTTTTTTATTTCTGAGGAGTCTGTTGTTATTTCGTCTTTGTCATTTCTGATTGATGAGATTAGAGATTTTACTCTTTTTTTCCTGATTAGGTTAGCCAATGGTTTATCTATTTTGTTGACCTTTTCAAAAAACCAGCTTTTTGATTTATTGATCTGTTGTATTATTCTTTTGTTTTCAATTTCATTTAGTTCTGCTCTGATTTTGGTTATTTCTTTTCTTCAACTGGGTTTGGGGTTGAAGTGTTCTTCCTTTTCCAGTTGCTTGAGATGTCCCATTAAGTTGCTAACTTCCTTTCTTTCCATTCTCCTGAGGAAGGCTTGCAGTGCTATAAATTTCCCCCTTAGGACTGCCTTTGCCGTGTCCCAGAGGTTCTGAGAGTTCATGTCTTCATTGTCATTTTGTTCCAAAAATTTGGCAATTTCCTTCTTGATCTCATCTCTGACCCAGCTATCATTCAGCATCAGGTAATTTACCTTCCATGTTTTTGTATGAGTATGCAGATTTCTGTTGTTACTCAGCTCAAGCTTTATTCCATGATGATCTGAGAAGATGCATGGAATAACTTCTATTCCTTTAAATTTACTGAGGTTAAACTTGTGACCTAAGATGTGATCGATTTTGGAGTAAGTTCCGTGGGCTGATGAGAAGTATGTGTATTCAGTTTTGTTAGGATGAAATGTTCTGTAGATGTCTGCTAAAGCTAAATGCTGCATCGTTAGATTTAAATCTAAAATTTCTTTACTCAGCTTTTTGTTGGAGGATAGATCCATCACTGCCAAAGGAGTGTTAAAATCTCCGGCTGTTAAGGAGCTGGAGGAACTCAAGTTCCTCATGTCTGTTAGAGTTTCTCTTATAAATTGAGGTGCATTCTGGTTGGGTGTATAGATATTCATAATTGAAATCTCATCATATTGAATATTACCCTTAACAAACATGAAGTGACCATTCTTGTCCTTCCTTACTTTTTTTGGTTTAAAGCCTATTGTGTCTGCAAATAAAATTGCAACACCTGCTTTTTTCTGATTACCATTTGCCTGAAGTATGGATGACCATCCTTTCACCCTGAGTCTGTATTTGTCTTTTAAGTTAAGATGTGACTCTTGTAAGGAACAGACATCTGGTCTGAGTTTTTGTATCCAGTCAGCTAACTTATGTCTCTTTAGAGGACATTTTAAGCCATTGACATTGATGGAGACTATTGATAAGTTTTGTGAAATTTTGGGTATCGAGTTTTTCAAAAGTCCAGTGGACATTTGTAATCTTTTCGCCATTGTAGAAGTTGGAGTTTGATCAGGAGTTTCTGAGTGAGTTTACATTTGTAGTACAGGATTGGGTTGGTCATTATGGAAGATAGTTCTGAGAATATCCTGAAGAGCTTGTTTGGTTGTGGCAAATTTCTTCAACATATGAATGTCGTTAAAGTATTTAATTTCTCCATCATAGATGAAACTCAGTTTAGCTGGGTGCAAGATCCGGGGTTGAAAGTTATTTTGCTTTAGGAGATTAAAATTCAATGACCACCCTCTTCTGGCTTGAAAAGTTTCAGCAGAGAGATCTGCAGTCATTCTAATGTTCTTAACTTTGTAGGTAATGGCTTTCTTTCGCCTGATAAACTTGAGAATTTTCTCCTTCATGTTGACCTTAGTGAAGGTAATTATGATATGTCTGGGGGATGACTTATTGGGGTTGAATCGTGCTGGAGTTCTGAAACTGTCTGCTATCTGAATTTCAGAATCTCTCGGTATGTCTGGAAAATTCTCTTTCATAATTTCATGCAGAAGGGCCTCTGTGCCCATCGATGCCACTTCCTCGTTTTCCAGAACTCCTGTTATTCGTATATTGACCTTCTTCTAATTATCCCAGAGCTCTCTGAGATAATGATCCGTTTTTGCTCTCCATTTCTCTTCCTCTGAGAGTTTGGGAGCGTTCAAAGGCTTTATCTTCGATGTCAGAAATCCTTTCTTCTGCTTGGTCCATTCTGTTTCTGAAGTATTCTACTGTATTTTTCATATGTTTAAGGGCTGCAAATTCTTGCTTCAGTGTGTCTAAGTCTTGGTGGTTTTGTCTTTAATTTTGTTAAATTCTTGAGAGAACTTTTGGATTTCTCCTCGGATTCCTAAATCATTTTCATCAATCTTGTCTGCAATCCAAATTCTGAATTCGATTTCTGACATGGCTCCCAGTTCTTTATGAATGGGACCTTCAATTACATCTGCCATATCTTTCCTTGGGGGGGGGTTGATCTATTCTGGTTATTCATTTTACCAGAGTTTTCCCACTGGTTCTGCCCCATGGTTGTTTTACTCCTTTTGATTTTTTCCCTGGGGTTTAGTTGAGGGCCCGTTCAGTGTTGCGGCCTGAGAGACTGGGGCCCTGTCTGGTGTGGTGGGGCTAAGTGGTTCTGACTTATTTTCAGCTGGCTTCTGTTTGACCCCAGTGAAGCACTTGCTATGGGTTGAAGTCTCAGTTCTCTGAGTCGGCCCTGCCCTGTCAGTTTCCTGGGTCTTTGAGTCACCTCAGGCAAATCCTATACTCAGGGGTGGCCTCCTCTCATTGCCCAGGGATGCAGGGGGTGTGGCTTCAGCCACCTCAGGGAACTGCCGCTCTGATGTGGTTCTTCCCCAGCCTTACTCCTGTGTCCCAGAGTCAGGACTGACCAGCAGTAGTTTGAGCACTGTCCACGGCCCAACAAATCCCCCAAGAATGTGGACTCCCGGGTGACACGCCTCCTGATCCCAGAGTGAGGATGGGGTAGGGCGCCGGGAGCCAAGAGCTGCCAGCAGCGAGCACACTCAGTTCCTCCCGATCTTTAGCTCCGCCGCACTGCCACAGCCCAATCTTCCAGGTTTCAGACTGAGGGCGGGGTGGGGGAGCGGTAGGAGCTCAGGGCCGCCGGCAGTGAACACACTCAGTTCCACTTAGTTCATTGCCTGTCCGCCCAGCAGGCACTCAGGTCTCCAGATCACATAGTGAGGGCTGGGGGAGCGCCTGGAGCCCAGAACCCAGGGTCTCTCACCCGGCTGCACCACCTCAGCTCAAACCTTCAGGCTTCAGAGTGAGGGTGGGGTGGGGGGAGCAGCTGGAGCCCAGAGCTGCTGGCAGTGAACAGACTCAGTTCGACCTAGTTCCTTGCCCGGCCACACAGCAGGAGCTCATGTCTCCAGACCACAGAGGGAGGGCCGGGGGAGCACCAGGAGCCCAGAGCCATCGGCAGCAAACACACTCAGCTCCCTCCCAGTCTCTCGCCTGGCCGCCTTCAGGCTTCAGAGTAAGGGCTGGGTAGGGGGAGGAGCTGGAGCCCAGAGCCACCAGCAGGAACAGACTCAGTTAGACCCAGTTCCTTGCTCGGCCACAGGGCAGGCACTCAGGTCTCCAGACCACAGAGTAAGGGCAGGGAGAGTGCCAGGAGCTCAGAGCCATCAGCAGCAAGCACACTCAGCTACCTCCCAGTCTCTCACCCGGCCGCCTTCAGGCTTCAGAGTGAGGGCTGGGTGGAGGGAGCGCCGGGAGCCCAGAGCTGGGAGCCCAGAGCCACTGGTAGCGAGGTCACACAGTTCCACTCAGTTTTATGCCTGGTTGTATTGTTGCCCAAATAGCGCTGCTGCACCATGCCTCAGGGAAGCGCCACCCTCCACTGACTGTCCTCACCTCTCTCCTGTGCCCCAGAATCAGCGCTGACCAGCCGCAGCTCGGGGACTGTCCTCTCCCCTCTAGAAGTCACCCAAGAATCTGAACTCCTGGGGGACCAGCTTTTAGACCTCAGAGAGAGTGGAGGGAAGTTCTGGGAGCTCAGAGTTGCCGGCAAAGGATATTTACAGTTTTATACAGTTTCATGTCTGGCAGGAGAACGCTTAGGCACCCTAGTAAGGGAGGCAGGTCCAGATTTTAGTAGGTCTCTCCCTTGAAGTGTAGTGGGAGGGCCCATTTGTTTGTGGGGTTCTTAAGCCAATCAGGTGGGGGAGGGGGCACTCCCGTCCTCTTGGTGGTGGGTTTTGTACCTTTTGTTTGCATCCTTGTGGTCGCAGCTCTCCTCAGCGGGGTTGATGTGCGTTCTTCAACTTTCTTGCTTGGTGCTGCTTGAATCCATCAGGTTACTTGCTAAATTTTCACCCCTTAACTCTCCTTCAGGACAGGAGCCTCTGTGGAAAGCTGGCTTCAGTTCGCCATCTTGTCTCTGCCCCCTAGGCCATTGATTTAAAGCTATAATGGAAACATCTGCACCAGAATCTAACAGGCCACTAAAGAGTTTATCTTTCAGAGTGAGTGTTAATTGAGGCCTAGTCCTATCAATAGATGTTTGCCAAAAAAAAAATGTTTGTATTGCCAAGATCATTGGTACATTTACTATCAGTTAGTTTAACGGATGGTAGAAGTAGCTACGGGGCAATTTTTTCATCTGGCTATAATTTGAGTTGGTTGGTTTACTGAGATCAGGATTTGTATTTTCCCGATGTAGTAGGTATTGATAACACGTGTGTGGACTAGCTCCCCATGAGATGTTAAAACACTTTTTCCTAGTAATGGCCCAACAGAGTCTGGGGGAATAGCACCGCATATTCCTGTTCTTAATTTCTTTACTCCCATGTTAGGAAGTAAAAGAACACTATCACATGCTGGAAAATCTAAAGCAGCACTACCTGGGGTGATGTGTAAAACAGATTGGATGGGCTGAAGTTGCTGGTGAGGGGGTAAATCCCCATACCATTTTGTCCCTGGGCCCCGGGTTGTGTCCAACTGATAGTTTCCCTCTTGTAAAGGTGTCCCATTTTTATCAAATTGGGAATGGCATTCATTAGCCCAATGGAACCCTTTCTTCACCTGGGGCATACCCCTGGGGGATTGCATTTTCCTTGTATCTTTTGATTATTGAAATTTCCCTTCCCATTGGTATTCTGATTGCTAGGCCTTTTCAAACAATCTTTTCTCATATGGCCTGGTTTCGTACAATTATGGCATATGACAAAACTTGATTTGAACCTATCCTTTTTTTATTTTTAGAGGAATTTTATTTTATTTTATTTATATTTATTTATTTTTATTAAACCATAGCTGTGTACACTAGTATGATTGTGGGGCACCATACAGTTGGTACATAGATCGTTTGACACATTTTCATCACATTAGTTAAAATAGCTTTTGTAGCATTTTCTTTTTTCTTTTTTTTTTTAATTTTTATTTTTATTGTTGGGGATTCATTGAGGGTACAATAAGCCAGGTTACACTGATTGCAATTGTTAGGTAAAGTCCCTCTTGCAATCATGTCTTGCCCCCATAAAGTGTGACACACAGCAAGGCCCCACCCCCCTCCCTCTGTCCCTCTTTCTGCTTCCCCCCCATAACCTTAATTGCCATTAATTGTCCTCATATCAAAATTGAGTACATAGGATTCATGCTTCTCCATTCTTGTTATGCTTTACTAAGAATAATGTCTTCCACTTCCATCCAGGTTAATACGAAGGATGTAAAGTCTCCATTTTTTTTTTAATGACTGAATAGTATTCCATGGTATACATATACCACAGCTTGTTAATCCATTCCTGGGTTGGTGGGCATTTAGGCTGTTTCCACATTTTGGCGATTGTAAATTGAGCTGCAATAAAGAGTCTAGTACAAGTGTCCTTATGATTAAAGGATTTTTTTCCTTCTGGGTAGATGCCCAGTAATGGGATTGCAGGATCAAATGGGAGGTCTAGGTTGTGTGCTTTGAGGTTTCTCCATACTTCCTTCCAAAAGGTTGTACAAGTTTGCAGTCCCACCAGCAGTGTAAAAGTGTTCCCTTCTCTCCACATCCACGCAAGCATCTTCAGTTTTGAGATTTTGAGATGTGGGCCATTCTCACTGGGGTTAGATGATATCTCAGGGTTGTTTTGATTTGCATTTCTCTAATATATAGAGATAATGAACATTTTTTCATGCGTTTGTTAGCCATTCGTCTGTCGTCTTTAGAGAAAGTTCTATTCATGTCTCTTGCCCATTGATATATGGGATTGTTGGCTTTATTCATGTGGATTAATTTGAGTTCTCCATAGATCCTAGTTATCAAGCTTTTGTCTGATTGAAAATATGCAAATATCCTTTCCCATTGTGTAGGTTGTCTCTTTGCTTTGGTTATTGTCTCCTTAGCTGTACAGAAGCTTTTCAGTTTAATGAATTCCCATTTGTTTATTTTTGTTGTTGTTGCAATTGCCATGGCAGTCTTCTTCATGAAGTCTTTCCCCAGGCCAATATCTTCCAGTGTTTTTCCGATGCTTTCTTTGAGGATTTTTATTGTTTCATGCCTTAAATTTAACTCCTTTATCAATTTCGAATCAATTTTTGTGAGTGGGGAAACGTGTGGGTCCAGTTTCAGTCTTTTACATGTAGACATCCAGTTCTCCCAATACCATTTATTGAATAGGGAGTCTTTCCCCCAAAGTATGTTCTTGTTTGGTTTATCGAAGATTAGGTGGTTGTAAGATGTTAGTTTCATTTCTTGGTTTTCAATTTGATTCCAACTGTCTATGTCTCTGTTTTTGTGCCAGTACCATGCTGTCTTGAGCACTATGGCTTTGTAGTACAGACGAAAATCTGGTATGCTGATGCCCCCAGCTTTATTTTTGTTACTAAGAACTGCCTTAGCTATACGGGTTTTTTTCCGGTTCCATACAAAACACAGAATCATTTTTTCCAAATCTTGAAAGTACGATGTTGGTATTTTGATAGGAATGGCATTGAATAGGTAGATTGCTTTGGGAAGTATAGACATTTTAACAATGTTGATTCTTCCCATCCATGAGCATGGTATGTTCTTCCATTTGTTAATATCCTCTGCTATTTCCTTTCTGAGGATTTCATAGTTTTCTTTATAGAGGTCCTTCACCTCCTTCATTAGGTATATTCCTAGGTATTTCATTTTCTTTGAGACTATGGTGAAGGGGGTTGTGTCCTTAATTAGCTTCTCATCTTGACTGTTATTGGTGTATACAAAGGCTACTGACTTGTGGACATTGATTTTATATCTTGAAACATTACTTTATTTTTTGATGACTTCTAGGAGTCTTGTGGTTGAGTCTTTGGGGTTCTCTAAGTATAAGATCATGTCGTCAGCAAAGAGGGAGAGTTTGACCTCCTCTGCTCCCATTTGGATTCCCTTTATTTCCTTGTCTTGCCTAATTGTATTGGCTAGAACTTCCAGCACTATGTTGAATAGTAAAGGTGATAGAGGACAACCTTGTTTGGTTCCAGTTCTAAGAGGAAAAGCTTTGAGTTTTACTCCATTCAGTAAAATATTGGCTGTGGGTTTGTCATAGATAGTTTCAATCAGTTTTAGAAATGTGCCACCTATGCCTATACTCTTCAGTGTTGTAATTCGAAAAGGATGCTGGATTTTATCAAATGCTTTTTCTGCATCTATTGAGAGGATCATGTGATCTTTATTTTTGCCTCTGTTAATATGGTGGATAACGTTTATGGACTTGCGTATGTTAAACCAGCCTTGCATCCCTGGGATGAAGCATACTTGATCATGATGAATGACTTTTTTGATAATAAGCTGTAATCTATTGGATAGGATTTTGTTGAGAATTTTTGCATCTATATTCATGAGTGAGATTGGTCTGAAATTCTCCTTTTTTTTGGGTCTTTTCCTGGTTTTGGTATCAGGGTGATGTTTGCTTCATAGAATGTGTTGGGGAAGATTCCTTCTTCCTCAATTTTTTGGAATAATTTCTGCCGTACAGGAATAAGCTCTTCCTTGAAAGTTTGATAGAATTCTGGTGTGAAGCCACCTGGACCAGGGCATTTTTTGGTTGGAAGATTTTTTATTGTTTCTTTGATCTCGGTTCTTGAAACTGGTCTGCTCCTAGAAATAGGAGCTCTGTTTCTTCCTGGCTAAGTCTAGGGAGAGGGTGTGATTCCAAATATTGATCCATTTCCTTCACATTGTCAAATTTCTGGGCATAGAGTTATTGGTAGTATTCAGAGATGATCTCTTGTATCTCTGTGGGATCAGTTGTTATTTCCCCTTTATCATTTCTGATTGAGGTTACTAGAGATTTTACTTTTCTATTCCTCGTTAGTCTGGCCAATGGTTTATCTATTTTATTCATTTTTTCAAAAATCCAACTCCTTGTTTCATGAATTTTCTGAATGATTCTTTTGTTTTCAATTTCATTGATCTCTGATTTGATTTTGGATATTTCTTTTCTTCTACTGAGTTTAGGCTTAGATTGTTCTTCTTTTTCCAATTCCATAAGATCTCTTGTGAGATTGTTGATGTGCTCTCTTTCTGTTTATTGAATGTAGGCATGTAAAGCGATGAATTTTCCTCTCAAAACTGCTTTTGCAGTATCCCACAGGTTTTGGTAGCTTGTGTCTTCATTGTTGTTATGCTCAAGGAAGTTAATGATTTCCTGTTTTATTTCTTCCTTCACCCATCTGTTATTCAACAGAAGATTGTTTAATTTCCATGTCTTTGGGTGGGGTCGAGCATTTTTGTTAGAGTTGAGTTCCACCTTTAGTGCCTTATGGTCTGAGAAGATACAAGGTAAAATTTCAATTCTTTTGATTCCATTGATGTTTGTTTTGTGTCCCAGGATATGATCAATTTTGGAGAATGTTCCATGCGGTGATGAGAAGAATGTATATTCTTTATCTTTGGGGTGGAGTGTTCTATATTCGTCTGTAAAGCACAGTTGTTCTAGGGTCTCATTTAAATCTCTTATATCTTTGTTTAATTTCTGTTTAGAGGATCTGTCCAGCTCTGTAAGAGCTGTGTTAGGGTCCCCTGTTATTATGGTATTATCAGATATCATAATGCTCAGACTGAGTAAGGTCTGTTTCAAGAATCTGGGAGCATTCAAATTGGGTGCATAGATATTTAGAATTGAAATATCTTCTTGTTGTATTTTTCTCTTGACCAATATAAAGTGACCATCTTTGTCTTTTTTGACTTTAGTTGCTTTAAATCCACATGTATCTGAAAATACGATCGCAACTCCTCTTTTCTTCTGGATTCCATTTGCCTGAAAAATTGTCTTCCCACCCTTGACTTGGAGCTTTAGTTTGTCTTTTGAAGCCAGGTGTGTTTTTTGCAGACAGCACATGGATGGCTTGTGTTTTTTAATCCAGTCAGCCAATCTATGTCTCTTCAGTGGGGAATTCAAGCCATTAACATTTATTGAGATAATTGATACGTGTGGTAGTATTCTCTTCGTTTTATTTGGTGAGAGTCCATTGCTTAGTTTTTTCTTTTGCATCAGTGTGGAGGTTAGGTTCTGTCCTTTAGTTTCTAAGTTCTTACTTTGATGCTGATCCATTGTGGTGGTCCGTGTGCAGAATAGGTTGAACTATTTCCTGTAGAGCTGGTCTTGTTGTGGCGAATTTCCTCAATGTTTGTATATCCATAAATGATTTGATTTCTCTGTCAATTTTTAAGCTTAGCTTAGCAGGGTACAGAATTCTGGGCTGGAAATTGTTCTGTTTAAGTAGATTAAAGTTAGATGACCATTGTCTTCTTGCTTGGAAAGTTTCATTAGAGAAGTCTGCAGTCACTCTGATGGATTTGCCCCTGTAGGTTAACTGGCACTTAATCCTGGCAGCTTGCCGAATCTTTTCTTTTGTCTTGACTTTGGACAGGTTCATCACAATGTGTCTTGGAGAAGCTCGGTTAGAGTTGAGGCGACCTGGGTTCTGATATCCCTCTGAAAGCAGTGTGTCAGTATCTTTGGTGATATTTGGGAAATTTTCTTTTATAATATTCTCTGGTATGGCTTCCATTCCTCTGGGGCATTCTTCTTCCCCTTCTGGGATTCCTATAACTCGTATGTTGGAACGCTTCATAAAGTCCCATAATTTTGACAGTGAACGTTCTGCTGTCTCTCTCTTCTTTTCTGCCTATTTTACTATCTAAGTTATTTCAAAAACTTTGTCTTCTACCTCTGAAATTCTTTCTTCTGCATGGTCTAACCTGTTGCTGATACTTTCCATTGCATCTTTAAGTTCCCTAATTGACTGTTTCATTTCCTTCAGCTCTGCTATATCCTTTTTATATTCTTCGTATCGTTCATCTCTTATTTGATTCTGTTTTTGGATTTCCTTTTGGTTATTTTCCAATTTATTAGCAGTTTCCTTCATTGTTTCCATTATTTATATCATTGTTTTCTACATGTGTATTCTAAATTCCCTTTCTGTCATTCCTAGCATTTCTTCATGGATGGAATCATCTGCAGTAGCTACCTCATGGTCCCTTTGCGGGGTTGTTCTGAACTGGTTCTTCATGTTGCCTGGAGTTTTCTTCTGATTCTTCCTCATGAGTGGTTTTTTTATGTTTCCTTTCTCTAATTTTCGTTTTACTTCCTCTTGCTCTTTAAGTTCTCGTGCCTGTGGACTAAGGGTTACAGAACCAGAGGGGTGAGAATGTTGAAGAGCAAAATACGGATGAAAGAAAGGAGGACCGAGTGATAAGAATAAAAGAAAAATAGAGAAAGGAGAGGGCGTGGGTAAAAGGAATATTGACCAAAAGAAGAGAGGCACAGAAAGAGGGAGACAGAACAATATAGGTGTACAGTAGGGTACTTTGACACAACCTTAAAAAAAACCCACCTTCTGGGGGTGCCCAGTTGGGTGGTTCCCTTGAGGTCAGCAGCTATTTGCTAACCTGATCAGACACAGTACCCTGCCTCCACCCAGTAGAGAGGAAAGACAAAAATGCTATAAATCAAACAAAAATAATCAAACAAAAAACTTTATGGAATAAAATTGGGGGAAAAGCCAAATAATAGTAGTAGAAACACTAGCAAAAATGAAGTTCTAATTATTGAAAAAGACAACAATGGGAAATTATAATTAAACTAGAAAAATTCAGAAAGAAAAAGGATCTGTATGGAAAAGGTTGAACTTATAAAACAAAACATCAACAACATCAAAAAAACAAACAAACAAAAAACAACCAAACCAAAAAAAAAAAAAAAAGAAAAGAAAAGAAAAAAACACAACCAAAAACAAAGCAGTATGTATATGTTATTGAATATTGTCTGGGCAACATGTGGTTTTATGGGGCATGAGATGTTAATCACAGTTATGATAGGACTGGAGGGTGCTGTTTTCTCAAACCCCAGCAGGTAGATACCCTAAATCTCTCTTTAGCCCACTTAAAAGGCACTTTGAACTTGTTCACGTGCTGAGCAGAAGCTTTCCCAGGAAAGGGCTTGTCGCTGGAATCACTGCTGAAGTGGCTAGCCACTTACCCAGTGTACCAAAACTGGTCTCACTCTGCCCCTGAGGTTTAGGGCTGCAAGGCGGCTCAGACCCTGCCCTTAGGCTACTTGGTTGCTGGGGTGACAAGCTCCCACCCATTTCTAGCTCTGCTACCCTGAGAGCGGAGCTTGCCGGGGCAGATTGCTCACAATGGCTCCTGGTGACCCAACGCCAAACACCATTAGCTCCGTCTGGCTCAGCGGCTCAGACTGGGGCCCTAGAAAATGGCCGAAGTTCTCCGCACTCCCACTCAGGCTCTCCCCAAGGCAGTTCAGCTGAGTGCCAAGTCCAAAGACACCAAAACAGTTCACAGGTAAGGCCTTTCTGGTTTGCAGTCTCGTTGCTACTGAACTTACAGTTGCAGGCGGGTTTAGACGGATTGAACACACGCGACCACTTGCCGGTTTTCCACTGTTTTAGTCCTCCTCTTGGGGTTCAGAAGTCTCTCGCTGACTCCCTGTATCCACGCAGGTGTGATGATAGGCAGATCCCACCAGCCAGAGATGTCTGGAGTTCTATCTCCCCAGACTCACGGTGCCCAGATGCAAAAAAGCTGTTACTCGGCTGCTATCTTTTTTTGTAGCATTTTCTTAGTTATTTTGCTAAGACCTTTACATTCCACATTTACTAGGATTCACATATACCCTTGTAAGATGCACCTCAGTTGTAATCCCATTAATCTCTCTCTTTCCCCTCCCTCTCCCTTCCCTTTCCTCCCTTTCTCCTTTCTCCCTATTCTTAGGTTGTAACTGGGTTATAGCTTTCATGTGAAGGTCCTACATTAGTTTCATAATAAGGGTGAGTACATTGGGTACTTTTTCTTCCATTCTTGAGACACATTACTAAGAAGAATATGTTCCAGCTCCATCCATGTAAACATTAAAGAGGTAAAGTCTCCATCTTTCTTTAGGCTGCATAATATTCCATGGTGTACATATACCACAATTTATTAATCCATTCGTGGATCGACGAGCACTTGGGCTTTTTTCATGACTTAGCAATTATGAATAGGGCTGCAATAAATATTCTGATACAAATATCTTTGTTATGATGTGATTTTTGGTCTTCTGGGTATATGCCCAGTATGGGGATTACAGGATTGAATGGCAGATCTATTTTTAGATCTCTAAGTGTTCTCCATATCCCTTTCCAAAAGGAATGTATTAATTTGCATCCCACCAGCAGTGCAAAAGTGTTCCCTTTTCTCCACATCCACGCCAATTTCTCTGGTCTTGGGATTTTGTGATACAGGCTAGTCTCACTGGAGTTAGATGATATCTCAAAGTAGTTTTGATTTGCATTTCTCTGATGATTAAAGATGATTAGCAATTTTTCATATGTCTGAAGGCCGTGCGCCTGTGTTCTCAGAGAAGTTTCTCTTCAAGTCCCTTGCCCAGCCTGCGATGGGATCCCTTGTTCTTTTCTTGCTAATGCGTTTGAGTTCTCTGTGGATTCTGGTTATTAAACCTTTGTTGGAGACATAACCTGCAAATATCTTCTCCCATTCTGAGGGCTGTTTCCTCGCGTTATTTACTGTATTCTTGGCTGTGCAGAAGCTTTTTAGTTTGATCAAGTCCCAGTAGTGTATTTTTGAAGCAGCTTCAATTGCCCAGGGGGTCTTTCTCATAAAAAACTCGCCCAACCCAATTTCTTCAAGGGTTTTCCCTACACTCTCTTTTAGTATTTTTATAGTTTCATGTCTTAGGTTTAAATCTTTAATCCAGTGAGAGTCTATCTTGGTTAATGGTGAGAGGTGTGGGTCCAATTTCAGTCTTCTACAGGTTGCCAGCCAGTTCACCCAGCACCAAAATCAAAATTCATATATCGGTAGCCTTTATATATACCAACAATAGTCAATTTGAAAAAACAATTAAGGACTCTATCCCATTCACAGTAGTGCCAAGGAAGATGAAATACATGGGAGTTTATCTAACAGAGGATGTGAAAGATCTATATAAAGAGAATTATGAAACTCTAAGAAAAGAGATAGCTGAGAATGTTAACAAATGGAAAAATATACTATGCTCATGGTTGGGAAGAATCAACATTGTTAAAATGTCCATACTACCCAAAGCAATATATAATTTCAACGCAATCCCCATTAAAGCTCCACTGTCATACTTTAAAGATCTTGAAAAAATATTACTTCATTTTATATGGAAGCAGAAAAAACCTCAAATAGCCAAGACATTACTCAAAAATAAAAACAAAGCAGGAGGAATCACGCTACCAGACCGCAGACTATACTAGAAATCGATAGTGATCAAAACAGCATGGTACTGGCACAAAAACAGAGAAGTAGATGTCTGGAACAGAATAGAGAATCAAGAGATGAATCCAGCTACTTACCGTTATTTAATCTTTGACAAGCCAATTCAGTGGGGAAAAGATTCCCTATTTAACAAATGGTGCTGGGTGAACTTGTTGGCAACCTGTAGAAGACTGAAACTTGACCCACACCTCTCACCATTAACCAAGATAGACTCTCACTGGATTAAAGATTTAAACCTAAGACATGAAACTATAAAAATACTAGAAGAGAGTGTAGGGAAAACCCTTGAAGAAATTGGGTTGGGCGAGTTTTTTATGAGAAAGCCCCCCCGGGCACTTGAAGCTGCTTCAAATATACACTATTGGGACTTGATCAAACTAAAAAGCTTCTGCACATCCAAGAACACAGTAAGTAAAGCAAGCAAAAAGCCCTCAGAATGGGAGAAGATATTTGCAGGTTATGTCTCCGACAAAGGTTTAATAGGCAGATCTATTTTTAGATCTCTGAGTGTTCTCCATATATCTTTCCAAAAGGAATGTATTAATTTGCATTCCCACCAGCAGTGCAGAAGTGTTCCCTTTTCTCCACATCCACGCCAACATCTCTGGTGTTGATATTTTGTAATACAGTCTAGTCTCACTGGAGTTATATGATATTTCAAACCAGTTTTGATTTGCATTTCTCTAATGATTAAAGATGATGAGAAATTTTTCATATGTCTGAAGGCTGTGCGCCTGTCTTCTTCAGAGAAGTTTCTCTTGAAATCCCTTGCCCAGCCTGCGATAAGATGCCTTGTTTTTTTCTTGCTGATGTGTTTATGTTCTCTGTGGATTGTGGTTATTAAAACTTTGTCAGAGATATACCCTGCAAATATCTTCTCCCATTCCGAGGGCTGTTTGCTTGCTTTAGTTACTGGGTTTTTGGCTGTGCAGAAGCTTTTAAGTTTTATCAAGTCGCAGTAGTGTATTTTTGAAGCTAGTTAAATTGCCCGGGGGTCCTCCTCATAAAATACTCACCCAGACCAATTTCTTCAAGGGTTTTCCCTGGACTGTCCTCTAGTATTTTATAGTTTCATGTCTTAAGTTTAAATCTTTAATCCAATGATAGTCTATCTTAGTTAATGGTGAAAGGTGTGGGTCCAATTTCAGTCTTTTGGAGGTTGCCAGCCAGTTCACCCCGCCCCATTTGTTAAATAGGGAATCTTTTCCCCACTGAATGTTTTTAATTGGCTTGTCAAAGATCAAATAATGGTAATTAGCTGGATTCATCTCTTGGTTCTCTATTCTGTTCCAGATATCTACTTCTCTGTTTTTGTGCCAATACCATGCTGTTTTGATCACTATCGATTTGTAGTAAAGTTTGAGGTCTGGTAGTGTGATTCCTCCTGTTTTGTTTTTATTTCTGAGTAATGTCTTGGCTACTCGAGTTTTTTTCTGATTCCATATAAAACGAAGTATTGTTTTTTCAAGATGTTTAAAGTATGACAGCAGAGCTTTAATAGGGAGTACATTGAAATTATATATTGCTTTGGGTAGTATGGACATTTTAATAATGTTGATTCTTCCCATCCATGAGCATGGTATGTTTTTCCATTTGTTAACATTTTCAGCCATTTCTTTTCTTAGAGTTCCTAGTTCTCTTTATAGAGATCTTTCAGGTCTTTTGTTAGATAAAGTCCCAGATATTTCATCTTCTTTGGCACTACTGTGAATGGGATAGATTCCTTAATTGTTTTTTCATCTTGACTGTTGTTGGTGTATATAAAGGCTACCGATTTATGGATGTTGATTTTGTAACCTGAGATTGTGCTGTATTCCTTGATCACTTCTATGAGTTTTGGAGTAGAGTCCCTAGTGTTTTCCAGATACACAATCATATCATCTGCGAAGAGCAAAAGTTTGATCTCTTCTGACCCTATATGGATACCCTTGATCGCCTTTTCTTCCCTAATTGCGGTGGCTAAAACTTCCATTACAATCTTGCAAAGCAATGGAGACAATGGGTAGCCTTGTCTGGTTCCTGATCTGAGTGGAAATGATTCCAATTTAACTCCATTCAATATGATATTGATTGTGGGTTTGCTGTAGATGGCCTCTATTAGTTCAAGAAAAGTCCCTTCTAGACCAATTTTCTTGAGTGTTCTGATCATGAAGGGATACTGGATATTATGAAAAGCTTTTTCTGCATCGATTGAGAGAATCATATGGTTTTTATTTTTTAATTTGTTTATGTGCTGAATTACATTTATAGATTTACGGATTTTGAACCAGCCTTGAGACCCTGGGATAAAACCAACTTGGTCATGATGTATAATTTGTTTGATGTGTTGCTGGATTCTGTTTGTTAGGATCTTGTTGAATATTTTTGCATCTATATTCAAAATAATATACCTTGTTGGGTCTTTCTTTTCCTTGTTGGGTCTTTTCCTGGTTTGGGGATCAGGGTGATGTTTGCTTCATAGAACGTGTTGGGTAGTCTTCCTTCTTTTTCTACCTTTTAGAACAGGTTGAGTAATATAGGTACTAATTCCTCTTTAAAGGTTTGGTAAAATTCTGACGTGAAACCATCTGGTCCCGGGCTTTTCTTTTTAGGGAGGATTTGTGTGGTTGATGCTATTTCTGAACTTGATATGGATCTGTTCAACATTTCCACTTGATTCTGGCTAAGTCTTGGAAGTTGGCGTGCTTCAAAGTATCAGTCAATTTCCTTCAGATTTTCATATTTCTGAGAATAAAGTTTGTTGTAATATTCAGGAAGGATTTTTTGGATATCTGACGAGTCTGTTTTTATTTCATCTTTGTTGTTTCTGATTGATGATATTAGAGATTTTACTCTTTTTTTTTCTGATCAGGTTGGCCAGGGGTTTATCTATTTTATTGACCTTTTCAAAAAACCAGCTTTTTGATATATTGATCTGTTGTATTATTCTTTTGTTTTCAATTTCATTTAATTCTGCTCTAATTTTGGTTATTTCTTTTCTTGTTCTGGGTTTGGGGTTGGAATGTTCTTCCTTTTCCAGTTGCTTGAGATGTCCCATTAAGTTGTTACCTTCCTCTCTTTCCATTCTCTTGAGGAAGACTTGTAGTGCTATAAATTTCCCTCTTAGAACTGCCTTTGCGGTGTCCCAGAGGTTCTGATAGTTCATGTCTTCATTGTCGTTTTGTTCTAAAAAATTGGTGATTTCTTTCTTAATCTCATCTCTGACCAGCTATCATTCAGTATAAGGTTATTTAACTTCCATGTTTTTGTATGAGTATGCAGATTCCTATTGTTACTGAGTTCAAGTTTTATTCTATGATGGTCCGAGAAGATGCAAGAAATAATTTCTATTCCTTTAAATTTACTGAGGTTAGACTTGTGACCTAAAATGTGATCAATTTTGGAGTAAGTTCCTTGGGTTGATGAGAAGTATGTGTATTCAGTTTTGTTTGGGATGAAATGTTCTGTAGATATCTGCTAAATCTAAATATTGGATGGTTAGGTTTAAATCTATGATTTCTTTGCTCAGCTTCTTGCTGGAGGATCGATCCAACACTGCCAAAGGAGTGTGGAATTCTCCGACAATTATGGAGCTGGGGGAAATCAAGTTACTCATGTCTGTTAGAGTTTCTCTTATAAATTGAGGTGCATTCTTGTTGGGTGCATAGATATTCATAATTGAAATCTCATCATATTGAGTATTACCCTTAACAAATATGAAGTGACCATTCTTGTCCTTCTTTACTTTTGTTGGTTTAAAGCTACTGTATCTGCAAATAAAATTGCAACACCTGCTTTTTTCTGATTACTATTTGCCTGAAATATGGATGACCATCCTTTCACCGTGAGTCTGTATTTGTCCTTTAAGTAAAGATGTGACTCTTGTATGCAACAAATATCTGGCTTGAGTTTTTGTATCCAGTCAGCCAACCTATGCCTCTTTAGAGGAGAGTAAGCCATTTATTTACATTAATGGAGAGTATTGATAAGTCTGGTGGAATTTTGGGTATCGAGTTTTTCAAAGGTCCAGTAGACATTTTTAATCCTTTGGCCAGTGTGGAAGTTCGAGTTTGATCCGAAGTTTCTGAGTGAGTTTACTTTTGTGGTATAAGATTGTGTTGGTCAATGTGGAGGATAGTTCTGAGAATATCCTGAAGAACCGGTTTAGTTATGGCAAATTTTTTCAACATATGAATGTTATTGAAGTATTTAATTTCTCCACCATAAATGAAACTCAGTTTAGCTGGATACAAGATCCTGGGTTGAAAGTTTTTTTGCTTTAGGAGATTAAAAGTTGATGACCCCCCTTTTCTGGCTTGAAAAGTTTCAGCAGAGAGATCTGCAGTTATTCTAATATTCTTTCCTTTGTAAGTAATGATTTTCTTTCGCTAGGCTGCTTTGAGAATCCTCTCTTTCATATTAACTTTAGGGAAGCTAATTATGATATGCCTTGGGTATGACTTATTGGGGTTGAATGGTGCTGGAATTCTGAAGCTGTCTGCTATCTGAATTTCAGATTCTCTAGGCATGTGTGGAAAATTTTCTTTCATGATTTCATGCAGAAGGGTCTCTGTGCCCATGGAGGCCACTTCATCATTTTCAGAAATCCGAATTATTCGTATATTGCTTTTCTTCTAATGATCCCAGAGTTCTCTGAGTGAATGATTCGTTTTTGCTCTCCATTTCTCTTCCTCTTTGAGAGGTTGGGAGTGTTCGAAGACTTTATCTTCAGTGTCAGAAATCCTTTCTTCTGCTTGCTCCATTCTGTTGCTGAGGGATTCTACTGTATTTTTCATATCTTTGAGGGCTGTAAATTCTTGCTTCAGTGTGTCTAAGTCTTTGGTTGTTTTGTCTTTAAATTCCTTAAATTCTTGAGACAACTTTTGAATTTCTTCTCGAATTCCTAATTCCATTTTGTTAATCTTGTCTGCAATCCAAATTCTGAATTCGATTTCTGACATCTTAGTCAGTTGTTTATGAATGGTATCTTCAATTACATCTGCCGTATCTTTTCTTGGGGGGGGTTGATTTATTCTGGTTATTCATGTCACCAGAGTTTTTCCACTGGTTTGGGCCCATGGTTATTTTACTCCCTTTGATTTTTCTCCTGGGTATTTATCGAGGTCCCGTACAATGTTGTGGCCTGAGAAACTGGGGCCGTGTCTTGTGTGGTGGGGCGAAGTTGTTCTGTCTCATTTTCAGCCGGTTTCTGTTCAATCCTATTGTAACATTTACTTTGGCTTGAAGTCTGAGCTGTGTGGAAAAACCAGCAATTAAGTCACCCCACCCACCCACCTCTGGCACCAATTTGAAAAGGAAAATCAAACCTTCCTACAACCGCATACCCAGGGCACCGCCTGATAAGTCCTCAGTCTATTAGTTCAGTTCAAAAGTTCCAAATCAATTCTCTCAAT
Organism: Nycticebus coucang; assembly: GCF_027406575.1. Classification (NCBI taxonomy): domain Eukaryota; kingdom Metazoa; phylum Chordata; class Mammalia; order Primates; family Lorisidae; genus Nycticebus; species Nycticebus coucang. The sequence continues at coordinate 63,437,046 of NC_069782.1, read as the reverse complement.
CGGCACCTGTCTCGGCTGGGAGAGTTCAAGAGGTCTCTGGGAACTGGATCACAGGGGTCTGGTGACTCCTCTGATATGGCTTACTCCAGTGCTGCATGGAGTCAGGAGGAGCCACCTAGCAAATAGATCAGTCTGGGAAGGCTGATGTCTCCTTCCCCACTTTACCCCTCCATCAGATCCAGTCACTCGTATCTCTGCAGATGGCTAACCCAGTTGCCTGTAGTGAACAGATACTCCAGGGGTTTGCACCTGCCTGAATTGCAAGGAAGTCTGCCAGGCCCCTGCAGTCTGCTGCTATCTAGCAGGAGGAGATGGGGCTTGACATCTTTGAGTGCTTGATGCAGGTGGTGGGGGGGAGTGTTCACTCAGGCTTAGCCCCGTCCTTGATTGATGTTGTTAACAGAACAGAACAGAACAGACAACTTTGCGGGGTTCTGTCTCTGTTTCTGCTATAATTGCCTGCAGAAGATGGGCTGTTCTGAGTTCAAACGTCTTTGCTGCTGGAGGTTTGTGTCCGATTACCTGTCTGAGTCGGCCCTGCCCTGGAAGCTTCCCGTGTTTGTGAGCAGAGTCAGGCAAATCATTTGCTCACTGGCGGCCTTCTCTGGTTGCTCAGGGAGACAGGGGTTGTGGCTTCAGAATATCCAGAAGTGAGCCTCTTTGCTTTTGTTTGCATCCTTGTGATCACAGCTTGCCTCAGTGGTGTTAATGTGCGTTCTTCAACCTTCTCTCTTGGTGCGGCTCAAATCCACCAGTATACTTACTAAATTTCTGTCCCTTAACTCTCCTTCTGGACGGGAGCCTCTGTGGAAAGCTGGCTTCAGTCCGCCATCTTGTCTCTCCCCTCCAATACTTCGGTTTTTATGGAATCAGATAAAACCTCGAATAGCCAAGACATTAGTCAAAAATAAAAACAAAGCAGGAGGAATCATGCTACCAGACCCCAGACTATACTACAAATCAATAGTGATCAGAACAGCATGGTACTGGCATAAAAATAGAGAAGTAGATGTCTGGAACAGAATAGAGAACCAAGAGATGAATCCAGCTACTTACCATTATTTAATCTTTGTTTTAGACCTTTTAGAATCTTAAAAGTAAACATATGATGATTAAAGTGTTGCCTCCCTTGAGGATATTGGAAATTAGGAGGGATATCAGTAACTGTAACAGAAAAGAGCCCCAAAGTATTTTCTAAAGTGAATTTTCCTGTTTATAGCCAGGTGTTGTGGTGGACACCTGTAGTCCCAGCTACTCGGGAGCCTGAGGCAAGAGAATTGCTTAAGCCCATGAGTTGGATGTTCCTGTGAGCTGTGTGATGCCATGGCACTCTACCAATGGTGATAAAGTGAGACTTTTTCTCTACAAAAACAAGCAAACGAACAAACAAAAAAAGGTCTCTCATTTGGCAAGCCTCTAATAGTGCTTTCAGAACTGGAGTGGTGGGAGAGCTATTTTCATAAGGGGGTGCCAAAGGCAGTGCCAGAAATTTTATGTGAGTAGTTTTAATTGTAAAATCTTTCAACTGGTCTTCTGCTTAATCTCGACTTTTAGGTTTTGATTTGGCTTAGCTTTATTGAGGCACAAAAGTGGCAATGGATGGGAGGACACAGAGACCAAAAGACTCAGGTTCTTCCACATCCTGATCTAGTTGAACCTGCTGCACCACTTCATCAGCATCTTTATCAGTCCGAAACTGTTGTGACTCCATGGACCAGAAACCACCCATTGCTTTCCTGTAAATCTTTTTGCTATTTAAAAAGCTTTCTCCCACTACAATTGTCATTCCCCTTGGTAGGGCAGACAGGGATTTGCTTATTATAATGCCAAAGGTCTTAATATCCCTTTGGTAGGTGCCTATAATTTGTCAAATGTGTCACTCACTCCAAGTTATCCTGTCCTTTGGTAGGTTACCTATTACAGGCAACCTACGATTTGCTAAGGGTCTTACTCACTTTAAGTGACATTGTCCCCTTGGTAGGTACCTATGGCGGCCAAAGTCTATGTTGACCCTTGGTCAAACTGGATGGAGAGTCTCTTTTTCCTCTCTGTAACTCCTTCTTTCCATATTATCAAAGGTTACCCTTACTCAGAGTGATATTCCCCTTTGGTCCACATTCGCGATCCTGCAGACTATGCCAGATGTCCCTGCTGTCACCAGGGAAGTAGGCTAGACAATGGATTGTAAGCTCAAAGCTTGCAGGAGGTGGGCCTCCCATGCATGTTGGGAAAAAGGCCCCAAGCAACCTCTGCAGCTATTCATTGAGAACCCGCACCCCTCCCCCAAACCCCCCTTCACTGGAGTTCCACAGTTAATCAATTTCCAACTGCCAACATCTGTTCCTTAATGTCCAGTAATTGCCACTTTATCTCTGCAAGCCTGCTCTCTCAGTCAACTGCCACTTTGTCTCTTCAAACCTGCTGTGCCAGTTCCCACATATGTTTCTACATATCTTTCTACATAGGTTGCTACTTAAGTTGTTACTACATAAGTTGTTACATAGGTTGTTATGTATCTTATAAAATAGGTTGCTACACATCCTGTTACATAGGTTGCTACATATGTTTTTACATAGGTAGCTACATATATGGATGATAAAACACAAATATAAACCAGAAAGAAGGCAGAGAGAGTAAGGAAATGAGAAGTGAGGGGGAATGGTGAGTGGAGGGAGTAGAGAGAGCATTTGGTGGGATCTTATCTAATGTGCACAATGCAAGGGTCCATTTCAATGGAACTAAGAGTAAATTATAAATGTCTTACCACAGAAAAGAAGTAAGTGAGTTGATGGTTATGTTAATGAGTTTGATTTAAGTATTCCACATTGTATATGAAATCATCATATACATAAATGTACACATTTAGGATTTAAGAAAAAATGAAGTTAAAAATAAAATTAACAAAATGCATATACATTCATGTTTGTAGCAGAATTATTCACATTGGCCCAATGATGGAAATCATTCAATTATCCATCATTCAAATACCCAGGATGAATGGGTAAACAACTTGGGGTTTATCAACAGTGTCATATTATTGTGGCATAAAAAGGAAAGTTGTGAGTTAACATTACACAATAAAACTGCCAAGAGTTTGTTCACTTTGGCAGCACATATACTAAAATTGGAATGATACAGAGAAGATTAGTATGGCCCCTGTGCAAGGATGACATGCAAATTCGTGAAGCGTCCCATAGTGTAACATTAAAAGTAAAATTACAAAAAGAAAAAAACTGCCAAGAGGAAGGAGGAAAAGAAAGGAGGAGGGAATGAGGGAGAGAAGAAAGAAAGGAGAGAAGGGATTGAGGGAGGGAGGAAGAAAGGAAGGAAGGAGAGAGGAAGAGAAGGAGGAAGGAAGGAAGGAAGGAAAGAAGGAAGGAAGGAAGGAAGGAAAGAAGGAAGGAAGGAAGGAAGGAAGGAAGGAAGGAAGGAAGGAAGGAAGGAAGGAAGGAAGGAAGGAAGGAAGGAAACAAAGAATGAAGCAGCATCTCAGAGTTATCCCTGGGCATACATCATCACAATGAATAACATGAATGAAAATGCTTTGAAATCTAGATTCCAGCATTCATGTTGAAAATTCCATTACTGTTCTTATTAAAATCAGAACAGCAAATCTGAGAATATGCGTTCATTGTCAAGTTACCAGGTCTCAGCCTGTCTTAGTGCAGTCTCTTCATTTAAGGTAGCTGAGAAAAAATATCTCAAAGACATCCTCTCAGGATTAAATTCATACATGTACAGAAACAGGTTCAGTCCTGGTAAAGTAAGAACGTGGGTTTGAGTATTATAGGATTTTCATGACATTTCTTATATGAATAACAAGAGTACAACCAAACTGAGGTGAAGAACAGTAACAAATAATCAGACCATTTTTGAGAAAACCATGTCAGCCCGTGATATAAAAATTGCTTAAAATATCAAGTAAGAAATATCCAGAATGGCTCTAAGAAAACTGACAAAAATTAGAACTTTGAGGCCCTGGTATAAGGAAAAAAAGGTAGAAAGAAATTACTAAGGAATTTGTTTTGAAAATATAACACAAAAATGTATAAAACAGGTCATAAGTACTCAATTTTTTAATTTTTTTATTTTTTCACTCTTTCCCATTTTTTTAAATTAAATCATAGATGTGTACATTAATGTGATCATGGGGCACCCTACCCTGGTTTCATAGACCGATTGACACATTTTCTTCACACCGGATAACATAGCCTTCCTGGCATTTTCTTAGTTATTGTGCTAAGACATTTACATTGCACATTTACTAAGTTTCACATATAACCTTGTAAGATGCACCGCAGGTATAATCCCACCAATCTCCTTCCCTCTGCCCACCTCCCCCCTCCCTCCCCTCCCTTTCCCCATCCCCCTATTCATTTTTTTCTTATTTTTTATTTTTTTTTTTATTAAATCATAACTGTATACATTGATATGATCATGGGGCATCATACACTCGCTTCATAAACCATTTGACACATTTTTATCACAGTGGTTAACATAGCCTTTCTGGCGTTATCTCAGTTACTGTGCCAAAACATTTACATTCTACATTTACCAAGTTTCACAAATACCCCTGAAAGATGCACCACAGGTGTGATCCCACCGATCCCCCTCCCTCTACCCACCCCCCCCTTCCCACTTCCCCCTATTGTTAAGTTGTAGCTGGGTTATAGCTTTCATGTGAGAGTCCCAAATTAGTTTCATAGTAGGGCTGTGTACATTGGGTACTTTTTCTTCCATTCTTGGGATACGTTACTAAGAAGAATATGTTCCAGCTCCATCCATGTAAACATAAAAGAAGTAAAGTCTCCATCTTTCTTTAAGGCTGCATAGTATTCCATGGTATACATATACCACAATTTATTAATCCATTCGTGGATGGATGGGCACTTGGACTTTTTCCATGACTTAGCTATTATGAATTGGGCTGCAACAAACATTCTGGTACAAATATCTTTGTTATGTTGTGATTTTTGGTCTTCTAGGTATATGCCTAGCAGAGGGATTACAGGATTGAATGGCAGATCTATTTTTAGATCTCTGAGTGTTCTCCATATATCTTTCCAAAAGGAATGTATTAATTTGCATTCCCACCAGCAGTTCAGAAGTGTTCCCTTTTCTCCGCATCCACGCCAACATCTCTGGTCTTGAGATTTTGTGATATAGGCTAGTCTCACTGGAGTTAGATGATATCTCAAAGTAGTTTTGATTTGCATTTCTCTGATGATTAAAGATGATGAGCATTTTTTCATATGTCTGAAGGCCGTGCGCCTGTCTTCTTCAGAGAAGTTTCTCTTCAAATCCCTTGCCCAGCCTGCGATGGGATCCCTTGTTTTTTTCTTGCTGATGCGTTTGAGTTCTCTGTGGATTCTGGTTATTAAACCTTTGTCAGAGATATACACTGCAAATATCTTCTCCCATTCTGAGGGCTGTCTGCTTGCTCTGCTTACTGTGTTCTTAGTTGTGCAGAAGCTTTTTAGTTTGATCAAGTCCCAGTAGTGTACTTTTGAAGCTGCTTCAATTGCCCGGGGGGTTCTCCTCATGCAAAACTCACCCAGACCAATTTCTTCAAGGGTTTCCCCTGCATTCTCCTCTAGGATTTTTATAGTTTCATGTTTTAAGTTTAAATCTTTAATCCAATGAGAGTCTATCTTAGTTAATGGTGAAAGGTGTGGGTCCAATTTCAGTCTTCTGCAGGTTGCCAGCCAGTTCTCCCAGCACCATTTGTTAAATAGGGAATCTTTTCCCCACCGAATGTTTTTAATTGGCTTGTCAAAAATCAAAAAGCGGTAAGTAGCTGGATTCATGTCTTGGTTCTCTATTCTGTTCCAGATATCTACTTCTCTGTTTTTGTGCCAATACCATGCTGTTTTGATCACTATCGATTTGTAGTAAAGTCTGAGGTCTGGTAGTGTGATTCCTCCTGTTTTGTTTTTATTTCTGAGTAATGTCTTGGCTATTCGAGGTTTTTTCTGATTCCATATAAAACGAAGTAATGTGTTTTGAAGATCTTTAAAATATGACAGTGGAGCTTTAATAGGGAGTGCGTTGAAATTATATATTGCTTTGGGTAGTATGGACATTTTGATAATGTTGATTCTTCCTAGCCATGAGCATGGTATGTTTTTCCATTTGTTAACATTTTCAGCTATTTCTTTTCTTAGCGTTTCATAGTTCTCTTTATAGAGATCTTTCACGTCTTTTGTTAGGTAAATTCCCAAATATTTCATCTTCTTTGGCACTACTGTGAATGGGATAGAGTCCTTAACTTCTTTTTCAATTTGACTGTTGTTGGTGTATATAAAGGCTACCGATTTATGAATGTTGATTTTGTAACCTGAGACGCTGCTGTATTCCTTGATCACTTCTAGGAGTTTTGTAGTAGGGTCCCTAGTGTTTTCCAGATACACAATCATATCATCTGCGAAGAGCGAAAGTTTGATTTCTTCTGACCCTATATGGATACCCTTGATCGCCTTTTCTTCCCTAATTGCGGTGGCTAAAACTTCCATTACAATGTTGAAAAGCAATGGAGACAATGGGCAGCCTTGTCTGGTTCCTGATCTGAGTGAAAATGATTCCAATTTAACTCCATTCAATATGATATTGGCTGTGGGTTTGCTATAGATAGCCTCTATCAGTTTAAGAAAAGTCCCTTCTAGACCAAATTTCTTGAGTTTTCTGATCATGAAGGGATGCTGGATATTATCAAAAGCTTTTTCTGCATCAATTGAGAGAATCATGTGGTCTTTGTTTTTTAATTTGTTTATGTGCTGAATTACATTTATAGATTTACGTATATTGAACCAGCCTTGAGACCCTGGGATAAAACCAACTTGGTCATGATGTATAATTTGTTTGATGTGTTGCTGGATTCTGTTTGTTAGGATCTTGTTGAATATTTTTGCATCTATATTCATTAGTGATATTGGTCTATAATTTTCTTTTCTTGTTGGGTCTTTTCCTGGTTTGGGGATCAGGGTGATGTTTGCTTCATAGAACGTGTTGGGTAGTCTTCCTTCTTTTTCTACCTTTTAGAACAGGTTGAGTAATATAGGTACTAATTCCTCTTTAAAGGTTTGGTAGAATTCTGACGTGAAACCATCTGGTCCCGGGCTTTTCTTTTTAGGGAGGTTTTGTATAGTTGATGCTATTTCTGAACTTGATATGGGTCTGTTCAACATTTCCACTTGATTCTGGTTAAGTCTTGGAAGGTGGCGTGCTTCCAAGTATAGGTCTATTTCCTTCAGATTTTTCATATTTCTGAGAATAAATTTTCTTGTAATATTCATTAAGGATTTTTTGGATTTCTGATGAATCTGTGGTTATTTCGTCTTTGTTGTTTCTGATTGATGATATTAGAGATTTTACTCTTTTTTTCCTGATTAGGTTGGCCAGAGGTTTATCTATTTTATTGACCTTTTCAAAAAACCAGCTTTTTAATTTATTGATCTGTTGTATTATTCTTTTGTTTTCAATTTCATTTAATTCTGCTCTAATTTTGGTTATTTCTTTTCTTCTACTGGGTTTGGGGTTGGAATGTTCTTCCTTTTCCAGTTGCGTGAGATGTCCCATTAAGTTGTTAACTTCCTCTCTTTCCGTTCTCTTGAGGAAGGCTTGCAGTGCTATAAATTTCCCTCTTAGAACTGCCTTTGCAGTGTCCCAGATGTTCTGATAGTTTGTGTCTTCATTGTCGTTTTGTGCCAAAAAATTGGCGATTTCTTTCTTAATCTCATCTCTGACCCAGCTATCATTCAGCATAAGGTTATTTAACTTCCATGTTTTTGTATGGGTATGCAGATTCCTGTTGTTACTCAATTCAAGTTTTATTCCATGATGGTCTGAGAAGATGCATGGAATAATATCTATTCCTTTAAATTTACTGAGGTTAGACTTGTGACCTAAAATGTGGTCAATTTTGGAGTAAGTTCCAATATGTATGTGTATTCAGTTTTGTTGGGATGAAATGTTCTGTAGATGTCTGCTTTAAATCTAAGATTTCTTTGCTCAGCTTGTTTCTGGAGGATCGATCCAACACTGCCAAGGGAGTGTTGAAATCTCCGATGATTATGGAGCTGGAGGAAATCAAGTTACTCATGTCTGTTAGAGTTTCTCTTATAAATTGAGGTGCATTCTGGTTGGGTGCATAGATATTAATTATTGAGATCTCATCGTATTGAGTATTACCCTTAACAAATATGAAGTGACCATTCTTGTCCTTCCTTACTTTTGATGGTTTAAAGCCTACTGTATCTGCAAATAAAATTGCAACACCTGCTTTTTTCTGATTACCATTTGCCTCAAATATGGATGACCATCCTTTCACCCTGAGTCTGTATTTGTCTTTTAAGTTGAGATGTGACTCTTGTATGCAACAAATATCTGGCTTGAGTTTTTGTATCCAGTCAGCTAACCTATGTCTCTTTAGAGGACAGTTTAAGCCATTCACATTGATGGAGAGTATTGATAAGTCTGGTGGAATTTTGGGTATCGAGTTTTTCAAAGGTCCAGTGGACGTTTTTAATCCTTTCGCCAGTGTGGAAGTTGGAGTTTTATCGGAAGTTTCTGAGTGAGTTTACTTTTGTGGTATAGGATTGGGTTGGTCATTGTGGAGGATAGGTCTGAGAACATCCTGAAGAGCTGGTTTACTTATGGCAAATTTTTTCAACATATGAATGTCATTGAAGTATTTAATTTCTCCATCATAGATGAAACTCAGTTTAGCTGGATACAAGATCCTGGGTTGAAAGGTTTTTTGCTTTAGGAGATTAAAAGTTGATGACCAGCCTCTTTTGGCTTGAAAAGTTTCAGCAGAGAGATCTGCAGTTATTCTAATATTCTTACCTTTGTACGTTATAGTTTTCTTTCGCCGGGTTGCTTTGAGAATCTTCTCTTTCATATTAACTTTAGTGAAGCTAATTATGATATGTCTGGGAGATGGCTTATTGGGGTTGAATCGTGCTGGGGTTCTGAAGCTGTCTGCTATCTGAATTTCAGATTCTCTAGGCATGTCTGGAAAATTTTCTTTCATAATTTCATGCAGAAGGGCCTCTGTGTCCTTGGAGGCGACTTCATCATTCTCAGAAATTCCTATAATCCTTATGTTGCTTTTTTTTGAATTATCTGAGAGTTCTCTGAGTGAGTGATCCGTTTTTGCTCTCCATTTCTCTTCCTCTTTGAGAGATTGGGAGCGTTCGAAGACCTTATCTTCAATGTCAGAAATCCTTTCTTCTGCTTGCTCCATTCTGTTACTGGGGGATTCTACTGTATTTTTCATATCTTTGAGGGCTGTAAATTCTTGCTTCAGTGTGTCTAAGTCTTTGGTGGTTTTGTCTTTAAATTCGTTAAATTCTTGAGACAATTTTTGAATTTCTCCTCGAATTCCTAATTCCATTTTATTAATCTTGTCTGCAATCCAAATTCTGAATTCGATTTCTGACATCTCAGCCAGTTGTTTATGAATGGGATCTTCAATCACATTTGCCGTATCTTTTCTTGGGGGGGTTGATCTATTCTGGTTATTCATGTTACCAGAGTTTTTCCACTGATTCCACCCCATGGTTATTTTACTCCCTTTGGTTTTTCCACTGGGGTTTTAACGAGGGCCCATACAGTGTTGTGGCCTGAGAAACTGGGGCCCTGTCTGGTGTGGTGGAGCAAAGTGGTTCTGTCTTGCTTTCAGCTGGTTTCTGTTCGATCCTATTGCAACTTCTACTCTGGCTTGAAGTCTCAGCTGTGTGGAAAAATCAGGAATTAAGTCACCCCGCCTGCCCACCTCTGGCCCCAGTTGGAAAAGGAGAATCAAACCTTCCTACAATCGCACACCCAGGGCACCGCCTGAAAAGTCCTCAGTCTATTAGCCCAGTTCAAAAGGTCCAAATCAGCTGTCTCAATCGGCACTTGTCTCGGGTGGGAGAGTTCAAGAGGTCTCTGGGAACTGGATCACAGGGGCTTGGTGACTCCTCTGACACGGCTCACCGCAGTGCAGCGTGGAGTCAGGAGGAGCCACCCAGCAAACAGAGCAGTCTAGGAAGGTTGATGTCTCCTTCCACACTTTACCCCTCGGTCGGACCCAGTCACTGGTATCTCTGCAGATGGCTACCCCAGTTGCCTGCAGTGAACAGACACTCCAGGGGTTTGCTCCTGCTTGAATCACAAGGAAGTGTGCCAGGCCCCCGCAGACTGCCGCTATCTAGGAGGAGGAGTTGGGTCCTGACATCTTTGAGTGTTTGATGCAGGTGATGGGAAGGAGGTGTTCACTCAGGCTTATCCCCATCCCTGATGGATGCTGGTAACAGAACAGAATAGAACAGAATAGAACAGACAACTTTGCGGGGTTCTGTCTCTGTTCCTGTCGAAATCGCCTACAGAAGACGGGCTGTTTTGAGTTCAAACGTGTTTGCTGCTGGAGGAGATTTGCGTTCGAACACCTCTCTGGGTCGGCCCCGCCCTGGAGGCTTCCCGGGTTTGTGAGCTGTGTCAGGAAATCCCCCGCTCACCAGTGGCCTCCTCTGGTTGCCCAGGGAGACAGGGGGTGTGGCCTCAGAATATCCAGAAGTGGGCGTTCTGCCGTTAAAGAAAAAACGGCTGGTGATCTACCTCCAGGGAACTGCTGCTCTGGTGTGGGCACTCAGGCGACCCTTTTCTCCTCTGTCCCGCACCCCAGAGTCAGCACTGAGCGGCTGCAGTTTTTGCTGGGTTCACACCCCTCAAGATTTCCCCAAGAATCAGAACACTTGGGGGATGGGCCCCCAGACCCCGATTGGGAGTGGGGGGGGCAAGCTAGAGTTTCATTCAGTTTTACGCAACACTACTGCCCGGGGAGGGCTCCTGCACTGCGCTGCAGGGAAGTGCCGCCAAGGCTTGATTTCTCCTCAGCAGAGTGCCCTCTCTTCGCTCATGTGTCCCAGAGTCAGCGCTGACCTGACGCAGCTCAGGCACTGTGCACTCCCCTTGAGAAATCACCGAAGGATCCGAACTCCTGGGGAATTTGCCCTCAGACCCTGAGTGAGAGTAGGGGCTCTCAGCTCTCAGCAGGGAAGCTAGAGTCTTATTCGGTCTTGTGCCTGCCCCATAATGTTGCCCGGGGAGGGTTGGTGCACTGCACCGCAGGGAAGTGCCACCAAGGCGTGACTCCCCTTCAGCCCGGTGCCCTCTCCTCACTCGCGCATCTCAGAGTCAATGCTGACCAGTTGGAACTCGGGGACTGTCCACTCCCCTTGAGAAATCACCCAAGGATCCGAATTCCTGGGGGACAGGCCTCCAGACCTCAGTGGGCGGGAGGGGAGCACCGGGGATTCAGGGATGCCGGCAAAGGATTCCCAAAGTTTTATTCAGTTTTATGCCCGGCAGGAGAATGCCACGGCACCCCAGTAGGGGGGGTAGGTCCAGTTTTTAGAAGGTCTCTCCCGTGGAGTGTAGTGGGAGGGGCTTTAATTTCTGCCCGCTTGTTCAATTGTGGGGCTCTTGAGCCGGTCTCATGGGGGAGGGAGACTCCCGTCCGCTTGGTGGTGGATTTTGTACCTTTTGTTTGCGTCCTTGTGATCACAGCTTGCCTCAGCGGTGTTGATGTGCGTTCTTCAACCTTCTGTCTTGATGAGGCTCAAGTCCACCAGGATACTTACTAAATTCCTGTCCCTTAACTCTCTTTCTTTACGGGAGCCTCTGTTGAAAGCTGGCTTTGGTCCGCCATCTTGTCTCCCCTCCCCCCCCCATTCTTAAGTTGTAACTGGTTATAGCTTTCATGTGAAAGCCATAAATTAGTTTCATAGTAGGGCTGAGTACTTTGGATATTTTTTCTTCCATTCTTGAGATACTTTACTAAGAAGAATATGTTCCAGCTCCATCCATGTAAACATGGAAGAGGTAAAGTCTCCATCTTTCTTTAAGGCTGCATAATATTCCATGGTGTCCAATAACACAATTTATTAATCCACTCCTGGATGGATTGGCACTTGGGCTTTTTCTATGACTTAGCAATTATGAATAGGGCTGCAATAAACATTCTGGTACAAATATCTTTGTTATGATGTGATTTTTGGTCTTCTGGGTATATGCCTAGTAGAGGAATTACAGGATTGAATGGAAGATCTATTTTTATATTTCTAAGTGTTCTCCAAACATCTTTCCAAAAGGAATGTATTAATTTGCATACCAGCAGCGCAGAAGTGTTCCCTTTTCTCCACATCCACGCCAACATCTCTGGTCTTGGGATTTTGTGGTATAGGCTAATCTTACTGGAGTTAGATGATATCTCAAAGTAGTTTTGATTTGCATTTCTCTGATGATTAAAGATGATGAGCATTTTTTCATATGTCTGTAGGCCATGTGCCTGTCTTCTTCAGAGAAGTTTCTCTTCAATTCCCTTGCCCAGCCTGTCCATGGATCACTTGTTCTTTTCTTGCTTATACGTTTGAGTTCTCTATGGATTCTGGTTATTAAACCTTTGTCGGAGACATAACCTGCAAATATCTTCTCTCATTCTGAGGGTTGTTTGCTTGCTTTACTTACTGTGTTCTTGGCTGTGCAGAAGATTTTTAGTTTGGTCAGGTCCCAGTAGTGTATTTTTGAAGCTTCTTCATTGCCCGGGGGTGGGGGGTCTTCCTGATAAAACACTCACCTGAGACCGATTTCTTCAAGGGTTTTTCCCTGCACTCTCTTCTAGTATTTTTATAGTTTTGTGTCTTAAGTTTAAATCTTGAATCCAGTGAGAGTCTATCTTAGTTAATGGTGAAAGGTGTGGGTCCAGTTTCAGTCTTCTATAGGTTGCCAGCCTGTTTACCCAGCCCATTTGTTAAATAGGGAATCTTTTCCCCCACTGAATGTTTTTAATTGGCTTGTTAAAGAATAAATAACAGTAAGTAGCTGGATTCAACTCTTGGTTCTCTATTCTGTTCCAAACATCTACTTCTATGTTTTTGTGCCAGTACCATGCTGTTTTGATCACTATCAATTTGTAATTTAGTCTGAGGTTTGGTAGCGTGATTCCTCCTGCTTTGTTTTTATTTAGAGTAATGTCTTGGCTATTTGAGTTTTTTTCGGATTCCATATAAAAGGAAGTATTGTTTTTTGAAGATCTTTAAAGTATGACAGTGGAACTTTCATAGGTCTTGCATTAAAATTATATATTGCTTTTGGTAGTATGAACCTTTTAACAATGTTGATTCTTTCCAGCCATGAGCATGGTATATTTTTCCATTTTTTAGAATTTTCAGCTATTTCTTCTTAGAGTTTCATAGTTCTCTTTACAGAGATCGTTCATGTGCTTTGTTAGATAAACTCCCAAATATTTCATCTTCTTTGGCACTACTGTGAATGGGATAAAGACCTTAACTGTTTTTTCAAGTTGGGTATTCTTGGTGTATATAAAGGCTACCGATTTATGAATGTTGATTTTGTAACCTGAGATGCTGCTGTAGTCTTTGATCACTTCTATGAATTTTGTAGTAGAATCCCTGGTGTTTTCCGGATGTACAATCATATCATCCTTGAAGAGCGAAGGTTTGATCTCTTCTGACCCTATATGGATACCCTTGATCTCCTTTTCTTCCCTAATTGCAGTGGCTAAAACTTCCATTACAATGTTAAAGAGCAGTGGAGACAATGGGCAGCCTTGTCTGGTTACTTATCTGAGTGGAAATGATTTCAATTTGACTGCATTCAATATGATATTGGTTGTGGGTTTACTGTAGATGGCCTCTATCAGTTTAAGAAATGTCCCTTCTATACCAATTTGCTTAAGTGTTCTGAACATGAAGGGATGCTGTATATTATCAAAAGCTTTTTCTGCATCAATTGAGAGAATCATATGGTCTTTGTTTTTTAATTTCTGTATGTGCTGAATTATACTTATAGATTTATGGATATTGAACCAGCCTTGAGACCCTGGGATAAAACCGACTTCGTCATCATATATAATTTGTTTGATGTGTTGCTGGATTCTGTTTGTTAGGATCTTGTTGAATATTTTTGTATCTATATTCATTAGTGATATTGGTCTATAATTTTCTTTTCTTGTTGGGTCTTTTCCTGGTTTGGGGATCAGGGTGATGTTTGCTTCATAGAATGTGTTGGGTAGTCTTCCTTCTTTTTCTACGTTTTGGAACAGGTTGAGTAATATAGGTACTAATTCCTCTTTAAAGGTTTGGTAGAATTCTGACGTGAAAACATCTGGTCCTGGGATTTTCTTTTTGGGAGGTTTTTTATGGTTGATGCTACCCTGTTTCCCTGAAAATAAGACAGGGTCTTATTTTAAGGCGTGTTCACAAAGATGCACTTGGTCTTATTTTCAGGGGACGTCTTATCTTTCCTGTAAGTAGGTCTTATTTTCAGAAGATGTCTTATTTTTGGGGAAACAGGGTATTTCAGAACTTGATATGGGCCTGTTCAACATTTTCACTTTATTTTGGATAAGTCTTGGAAGGTGACGTGCTTCCAAGTATTGGTCAATTTCCTTCAGATTTTCATATTTCTGAGAATAAAATTTCTTGTAATATTCATTAAGGATTTTTTGAATTTCTGAGGAGTCTTTTGGTATTTCGTCTTTGTCTTTTCTGATTGATTAATTTAGAGATTTTTCCCTTTTTTTCCTGATTAGGTTGGCCAAAGGTTTATCTATTTTATTGACCTCGTTGAAAAACCACCTTTTTGATTTATTGATCTGTTGTGTAATTCTTTTGTTTTCAATTTTATTTAATTCTGCTCTAATTTTTGTTATTTCTTTTCTTCTACTGTGTTGGGGCTTGGAATGTTCTTCCTTTTCCAGTTGCTTGAGATGTCCCAAAAGTTGTTAACTTCCTCTCTTTTCATTCCCTTGAGGAAGACTTGCAGTGCTATACATTTCAGACTGCCTTTGCAGTATCCCAGAGGTTCTGATAATTTGTGTCTTCATTGTCGTTTTTCTCCAAAAATTTGGCAATTTTCTTCCTAATCTTATTTCTGACCCAGCTATCATTCAGCACAAGGTTATTTAACTTCCATGTTTTTGTATGAGTATGCAGATTCCTGTTGTTACTGAGCTTAACTTTTATTTCATGGTGGTCCGAGAAGATGCAAGGAATAATTTCTATTCCTTTACATTTACTGAGGTTAGACCTAAGATATGATCGATTTTGGAGTATGTTCCGTGGGCTGATGAGAAGTATGTGTATTCAGTTTTTGGGATGAAATGTTCTGTAGATGTCTGCTAAATCCAAATGTTGAATGGTTAGGTTTAGATCTAAAATTTCTTTGCTCAGCTTCTTTTTGGAGGATAGATCCAACACTGCCAAAGGAGTGTTGAAATGTCTGACTAGTAGGGAGCTGGAGGAAATCAAGTTGCTCATGTCTGTTAGAGTTTCTCTTATAAATTGAGGTTCATTCTGGTTGGGTGCATAGATATCAATAATTGAAATCTCATTGTATTGGGTATTACCCTTAACAAATATGAAGTTACCATTCTTATCATTCCTTACTTTTGTTGGTTTAAAGCCTATTTAAATATGTGTAAATAAAATTGCAACACCTGCTTTTTTCTGATTACCATTTGCCTGAAATATGGATGAACATCCTTTCACCCTATTGTATATTTGTCTTTTAAGTTAAGATGTGACTCTTGTATGCAACAAATATCTGGCCTGAATTTTTGTATCCAGTCAGCTAACCTATGCATCTTTAGAGGACAGTTTAAGCCATTCACATTAATTGAGAATATTGATAAATCTGGTAAAATTTTTGGTATCAAGTTTTTCAAATGTCCAGTGGACATTTTTAATCCTTTCACCCATGTGGGAGTTGTAGTTTGATCAAAAGTTTCTAAGTGAGTTTACTTTTGTGGTAGAGGATTGAGTTGGTCGTTATAGAAGATAGGTCAGAGAATATCCTGAAGAGCTGGTTTGGTTTTGGCAAATTTCTTCAACACATGAATGTCATTAAAGTATTTAATTTCTGCATCATAAATGAAACTCAGTTTAGCTGGATAGAGGATCCGGGGTGAAAGTTGTTTTATTTTAGGAGATTAAAAGTCAATGGCCACCCTCTTCTCGCTTGAAAATTTTCTGCAGAGAGATATACAGTCATTCTAATATTCTTCCCTTTGTAGGTAATGGCTTTCTCTACATCTGGCTGCTTTGAGAATTTTCTCCTTCATATTAACTTTAGTGAAGTTAATTATGATATGACTGGGGGATGTCTTATTGGGATTGAGTCATTCTGGTGTTCTGAAACTGTCTGCTATCTGAATTTCAGAATCTCTAGGCAGGTCTGGAAAATTGTCTGTCATAATTTCATGGAGAAGGGCCTCTGTGCCTAGCGAGGCCACTTCATCAGATTCAGGGATGCTAATGAGGCGGATATTAGCCTTCTGCGAATTATCCCAGAGTTCTCTGAGAGAATGATCCGTTTTGCTCTCCATTTCTCTTCCTCTTTGAGAGTTTGGGAGCATTCAAATGCTTTGTCTTCAATGTCAGAAATCCTTTCTTCTGCTTGCTTCACTCTGTTACTGAGGGATTCTACTGTATTTTTCAGATCTTTGAGTTCTGCAAATTTTTGCTTCAGTGTGTCTAAATCTTTGGTGGTTTTGTCTTTTTTTCGTTAAATTCTTGAGACAACTTTTGAATTTCTCCTCAAATTCCTAATTCCGATTTTTGAATTGCTGCTTGAATTTCTAATTCCAAATTTTCCTCCACTTTATTAATCTTGCTTGCAATCCAAATTCTGAATTCGATTTCTGACATCTCGGCTGGTTGTTTATGAATGTGATCTTCAGTTACATCTGAGATATCTTTCCTTGGTTGGGGAGGTTGAGCTATTCTGGTTAATCATGTCATCAGAGTTTTTCCACTGATTCCACCCCATGATTGTTTTACACCCCTTGATTTTTCCCCTGGAGCTTTGTCAAGGACCCATACAGTGCTATGGCCTGAGAAACTGTGGCCTTGTTTGGTGTGGTGGGGCTAAGTGGTTCTGTCTTGTTTTCAGCTGGCTTCTGTTTGACCCTAGTGAAACAGTTACTTTGGGTTGACGTCTCAGCTGTGGAGAAATACCAGCAGTTAAGTCACCCCACCTCCCACTGGCAACAATTGGAAAAGGAAAATCAAACCCTCGTACAACCACACACCCGGGGCACCACCTGAATTGTCCTCAGGCGATTGGCTCAGTTCAAAGTTCAAAATCAATTGTCTCAGACAGCACCTGTCTTGGATGGGAGAGTTTAAGAGGTCTCTGGGAACTGGATCACAGGGGTCTCGTGACTACTCTGATATGGCTTGCTCCAGTGCTGCGTGGAGTCAGGAGGATGCACCCAACCAATAGATCAGTCTGGGAGGGTTGCTGCCTCCTTTCCCACCTTGCACCTCTGTCACACCCACTCACTGATAACCCTGCAGTTGGCTGACCCAGTTCTCTGTAGTGAACAGATACTCCAGGGGTTTGCACCTGCCCGAATCACAAGGAAATATATTTCTCTTTAGCCAGGACTCTGTGCTCTGCCTCTACCTAGCACGAGGAGGTGAGGCCTGACAAACTCAGGTGCTTTATGAAGGAGGAAATTTAGATTCACTCATTTCCAGCCCTGCCCCTGATTGATGTTACTGACAGAACAGAACAGAACATGTTTGGGTGATTTTGTTTCTGTTCCTGCTAAATTCCCCTGTGAAAAGAAGCTGTTTTGAGTTTCCAGAGCCTGTGCCTCAGGCCCTGTCTTTGCTCCTGCGGGTTTGTGTTTGGTTACCTGTGAGCTCTATCCTGCTGCCTTCCTTTGTCTATAGGCTGACAATCCCCTGATTGCCGTGCATCTTAGGCTCAGTTAAGTGGTCCTCTGGGTCAGCCCCGCCCTGGGAACATACGGTGTCTGCGAGTGCGTTTCTACTCCCTGCACTCCACCCAGGTCGGTACCACCTCAGGCAAGTCCTTTACTCTTGGGGCCTGTGTTTCTGTCCCAGATCTGTTTGTGGTCGTTGCTGGCCTCCTCTGGTTGCCCAGGGAGACAGTGGGTGTGGCTTCAGAATTACCAGGAGTGATCCGTATTGTTGCTAAAAGACAGCTGCTCCTCTGTGCCTCAGGAAACTACTGCTCTGGTGTGGTTCCCTCTCAGCTGACCATCCTCTCCTAACTCCCATGCCCCAGAGTCAGCACCGACCAGCTGCAGTTTAGGCACTGTCCACACCCCTCGGGAAATCACCCAATAATCTGGACTCCTGGGGGACTGGCCTCCAGACCTCAGAGTGAGAGTGGAGGGGAGTGCAGGGAGCTCAGAGTTGCAGGTAGAGAATAGATACAGTTTTATACAGTTTTATGCCTGGCAGGAGAATTCCGTGGCACCCTAGTAGGGAGGTAGGTCCAGTTTTTAGAGGGTATCTCCCGTGGAGTGTAGTGGGAGGACATTTGAACTCTGCCCATTTGTTTGTGGGGCACTCTGAGCCATTCTCATGGGGGAGGGGACTCCTGTCTGCTTGGTGATGTATTTTGTACATTTTGTTTGTATCCTTGTGATCGCAGCTCACCTCAGTGGGGTTGATGTGCGTTCTTCAACCTTCTCTCTTGGTGCTGCTCAAATCCACCAGGTTACTTGCTAAATTTCTGTCCTTTAACTCTCCTTCTGGACGGGAGCCTCTGTGGAAAGCTGGCTTCAGTCAGCCATTTTGTCTCTGCCCCCCCTATTTTTTTTTAATTAAGTCTTTTGTAATAGATCATAAATACATTTATGCTTATTTCAGTGTGTTATTCGTACAAATTGGAGTGCTTACTTCATAAGTACTTTAGAAATTAAGAAACATTCTCTTTAAAGGATAAAGAGAAGGAGGACATTTAGATTCACCACATTTGTCTTGTTCAGAAAGAGGACAATCTGGCAAGGAGTCTTCCCAGGGCCCCTTCACATTCATGTTCCTCTGGCTATAGATGAAGGTGTTCAGCATTGGGGTCATCATCATGTACATCACTGAAAATATAATACCTTGTGCTATGCTTAACAAAGGAGGCAAAAGACCACTACAGGGGGAATTATAAAATACTGAGGAAAGAAATTGCATATGATGTAAAAAGATGAAAAAATATACCATGCTCATGGATGGGCAGAATCAACATTCTTAAAATGGCTATACTTGTCAAAGTGATTTACAGATTCAATGGAATTTCCATTAAAATACCAATGCCATTTTTTGAAGATCTAGAAAAAATAGTTCTATGTTTCATATGGAACTAGAAAAGACTCCAAATAGCCAATGCAACCTTACATAAAAAGAATGAAGAAGGCAGTATCAGCTTACCAGACTTCAAAGTATACTAAAATGGTATTATAGTTAAAAGAGCATGGTACTGGCAAACAAACAAACAAACAAACAAAACCCTGAGACATAGACTTTTGGATCAGAACCGAGAACTCAGATGTGAATTAATCCTCATATTCATATCTGATTTTTGACAAAACAGATAAAATCATACACTTTGGGGAAATAATCCCTGTTAAATAAATGGTGCTGGAACAATTGAATAGCCACATGTAAAACACTGAAATATGATTCACATTCTATTGTGTGTGAAATAGGATCACACCCCAAAATTATCTCACAATGAATAAAAAATTTAAACCTAAGTCAGGAAACTATAAGATTTCCAGAAGAAAATGCTGGAAAAATTCTTATAGATACTGGCCTGGGTAAAGGATTCACAAAGAAGACCCCCCAGGGAGGCGGAGCATGTTGGCGGATAGTACAGATGTGTAGCCCACCTCTCCCAAGTCATCAGGTGAGAGGAAGGTGGGTCTGGACTTTTTCCCACATGGATTATTGCTGTAGACAGACAG
This sequence comes from Nycticebus coucang, assembly GCF_027406575.1. Taxonomy (NCBI): domain Eukaryota; kingdom Metazoa; phylum Chordata; class Mammalia; order Primates; family Lorisidae; genus Nycticebus; species Nycticebus coucang. Next base: position 63,417,266 of record NC_069782.1, on the reverse strand, counting down.
CTGTAGAATACTGCAGCGAATTGGCGGATTGCTGTATTTGAGGCGTAATTTAAAACCACTGATTCTGTTGTAGAGATTCTTCCTGTTTGGCCATGCTGGCCAGCAGGCCCCTCCCTCATGGAGGACAGCAGCGTGCAATTCCTGGCAAAACCCATTTGACGAAAATTTATTCCTGAGCCAAGTTTAGCAAGAGCCACAAGGGACTAAGCAACCAGATGGAAAAATGAAGGGAAGGGATTCCACCCCTGAAACACACATTTCGAATCGTCCGAAATGGTGGGTACCTTCCCCCAGAAAAACAGGAGTGATTAAATAGACCAGACCATTGTGGGTGGGGAATACTGGTGTGGGCTGGCAGTTCAGGCTGTGCAGCAAACTGGCCGGTGGCTGGACTCAAATCTCCAAATTGAAAAGTGAAACCCTGAGCCACATAAACTGAGCAGAAGGTTTCCCTGTGCTGCAGCTGCACCGCTGGCAGCAGCCAGCCCCTCTCCCACAGCTGATTGCAGTTGCCAGTTTGCAGGAGAATGCGGGAGCAGAGTGGAAAGATTTGTGAAGCATGGACTCCTGCACTGAGTTCGGAGTTCAGATAAGAGAGCTGTTTGGAATAGAGAAGCAGAGGTTGCACAACAATTAGGTAAAAACTTTTACAGAAACTCCAAAATGGCAATGGACCAGGTATGGTGGTTAATGTGGTAACAGTATAAACTGTGAATCAGGTATAAGCCTGGAAACCACTCATAGCGCCACCTGGTGTCCAGAAAGTATATTGCATTATAAATATATTCCTATGAAAGTTGATCCCTATGTCATACATATAGATGTATATTTGTACATAACAAGAATATTTTTGTGGTTGGTGTATTTTATTTTTCTTTTCTCTCATCATTATCTTGGAGGAACTATCATTAATTTTTATTATTTTTATATATACTTTTTATGTTTACTTTTTCTATTTTTAATTTTTTCCTTTTCTTTTTTAACTTTTTTCTTCCTTTTTAACATTTTTATGAACACCACCTTTTTTCCTCTTTCCCTTCTCTCTTCCTCTTCTTCCCTTCTTATGGTTTCTCAGAGTGCTAACATCAGATTTCTAAAGGTTTTTTTGTTTGTTTTCTTTGTATGTTTTTTACCTTTGTTCTTTTTCTTTTTCTCAATTATTCTATGATTATCATAATTTTTAATGTAGTTGGGTTTTTTTGTTGATGTTATGTGTATGTCTATGTGTTTCTGATTGATTGTGCATCTGTGGGCTTGTGTGTCTGGTAGCCTTTTTATCTGTTTATTTTCTCATTTAGTCTCAATAAGTTTGGTGTTTCGACCTGCAATTCTGACCTCCCAGCACTCCCCTCTACTCTCACTCTGAGGTCTGGAGGCCTGTTCCCCAGGAGTCCAGATTCTTGGGTGATTTCTCGAGGTGTGTGGACAGGGTCTGGACTGCAGCTGGTCAGTGCAGATTCTGAAGCATGGGAGTGAGGAGACAACGGTTGGCTGAGAGGGAACCACATTGGAGTGGCAGTGCCCTGAGGCACAGAGCAGCAGCCATTCTTGGCAACAATAGGGCCCACCCCCAGATATTCCAAAGCCACAACCCCTATCTTCCTGGGCAACCAGAGGAGGCTGGGCATCTTCTCAGATGGCAACCACCGTGGAACAGATCTGGAACTGAAACACAGGCCCCGTGAGTAAAAGGCTTGCCTGTGGCAGTACTGGCCTGGGTGGAGTGCAGGGACTAGAAAACACACACGCAGACCTGGGAAAATCCCAGGTTGGGGCTGACCCAGAGGACCACCTTACTGAGCCTAAGACGCACCCAGCCCTCAGGGGATAATAAGCCCATAGACAAAGGAAGGCAGGAGGCTAGAACTGACTGTGCTACAAATACAAACCTGCAGGAGTAAAGAGAGGACCTGTGGTACAGTTTCTGGTAACACAAAACAGTTTCTCTTCTGCAGAGGAATTTAGCAGGGACAGAAAAAAACTCCCACAAAGTTGTTTTGTTCTGTCTGTAACATCAGTCAGGGGTAGGGCTGGAAATGAGTGAACACCCCCCAGCCTCCATCAAGCGCCTGAGGTTGTCAGGCCTCACCACCCCCTGCTGGACAAAGGCAGAGAGCACTGGCCTGGCTAAGCAGATACAGATTTCCTTCTGATTGAGGCAGGTACAAACCCTTAGAGTATCTGCTCACTGGAGGCAACTGAGTCACAGCCCTGCAGGGGCAATCAGTAACTGGGTGTGACAGAGGTGCAATGTGGGGAAGGAAGCATAAACCTTCCTAGACTACTCTATTTGCTGCGTAGGTCTTCCTGACTTCACGGACCACTGGAGCAAGTCATATTTGAGTTGTCACCAGACCCCTGCGATCCAGTTCCCAAAGATCTTTGAAACTCTCACATCTGAGACAGGTGCTGACTGAGACAATTGATTTAGACATTTTGAACTGAGCCAATCACCTGAGGACTATTCAAGTGGTGCCCTGGGTGTGTGGTTGTAGGAAGGTTTGATTTTCCTTTTCCAATTGTTGCCTGTGGGGGGTGGGGTGACTTAATTTCTGGTATTTTCTCACAGCCGAGACTTCAACCCAGAGTAACTTTTCACTAGGCTCAAATAGAGACCTGCTGAAAACAAGACAGAACCACTTAGCCCCACCACACAAAATAGGTCCCCAGTCTCTCAGGCCATAGCATTGTATGGGTCCTCAACAAAGCTCCAGGGGAAAAGTCAAATGGTGTAAAATAATCATGGGGAAAAATCAGTGAAAAAACTTTGGTAGAATGAATAACCAGAATAGATCAATCCCCCCAAGGAAAGATATGGCATATGTAACTAATGATCCCATTTATAAACAGCTGGCCAAATTGTCAGAAATAGAATTCAGAATTTGGATTGCAAACAAGATTAATGGAATGGAGGAAAATTTGGTATTAGAAATTTGAAGAGCAATTCAAAAGTCAGAATTAGAAATTCAAGGAGAAATTCAAAAGTTGTCTCAAGAATTTAATGAATTTAAAGACAAAACCACCAAAGATTTCGATGCACTGAAGCAAGAATTTGCAGCCCTCAAAAATCTGAAAAATATGGTAGAATCCCTCAGTAACAGAGTGGAGCAAGCAGAAGAAAGGATTTCTGACATTGAAGACAAAGCTTTTGAACGCTCCCAAACTCTCAAAGAGGAAGAGAAATGGAGAGCAAAAACAGATCATTCTCTTAGAGATGTTTGGGATAATTCAAAGAAGGCTAATATCCACCTCATTGGAATTCCTGAAAGTGATGAAGTGGCCTCGCAAGGCACAGAGACCCTTCTCCATGAAATTATGAAAGAGAATTTTCCAGATAGGCCAAGAGATTCTGAAATTCAGATAGCAGACTGTTTCAGAACCCCATCACAACTCAATCCTAATAAGACATCCCCCAGGCATGTTATAATTAACTTCACTAGTGTAAATATGAAAGAGAAAATTCTGAAAGCAGCCAGATGTAAGAAATCCATTACTTACAAAGGAAGAATATTAGAATGACCACAGATCTCTCTGCTGAAACTTTTCAAGCCAGAAGAGGATGGTCATCGACTTTAAATGTCCTAAAACAAAACAACATTCAACCCCGGATCCTGTATCCAGCTAAACTGATTTTCATTTATGATAGAGAAATTAAATACTTTAATGACATTCATATGTTGAAGAAATTTGCCATAACCAAACCAGCTCTTCAGCATTTTCTCAGACCTATCCTCCATAACGAACAGCCCAATCCTCTGCCACAAAAATTAACTCACTCAGAAACTTTCAAACCCCACGTTCCACAGGGCGAAAGAATTAAAAATGTCCCCTGGACTTTCAAAATATTCCAGCAGAGGAATTACAGGATTGAATGGCAGATCTATTTTTAGATCTCTAAGTGTTCTCCATATATCTTTCCAAAAGGAATGTATTAATTTGCATTCCCACCAGCAGTGCAAATGTGTTCCCTTTTCTCCACATCCACACCAACATCTCTGGTCTTGAGATTTTGTGATATAGGCTAGTCTCACTGGAGTTAGGTGATATCTCAAAGTAGTTTTGATTTGCATTTCTCTGATAATTAAATATGATGAGCATTTTTTCATATGTCTGAAGGCCACATGCCTGTCTTCTTCAGAGAAGTTTCTCTTCAAGTCCCTTGCCCAGCCTGTGATGGGATCACTTGTTCTTTTCTTGCTCATACGTTTGTGTTCTCTGTGGATTCTGGTTATTGAACCTTTGTCAGAGACATAACCTGCAAATATCTTTTCCAATTCTGAGGGCTGTTCACTTGCTTTACTTACTGTGTTCTTGGCTGTGCAGAATCTTGGTAGTTTGATCAGGTCCCAGTAGTGTATTTTTGTAGCTGCTTCAATTGCCCAGGGGGTACTCCATAAAATACTTGCCCAGACGGACTTCTTCAAGAGTTTTCCCTGCACCCTTTTCAAGTATTTTCAGTTTCATGTCTTAAGTTTAAGTCTTTAATCCAGTGAGAGTCTATCTTAGCTAATGGTGAAAGGTGTGGTTCCAGTTTCAGTCTTCTGCAGGTTGCCAGCCAGTTCACCCAGCACCATTTGTTAAATAGGGAATCTTTTCCCCACTGAATGTTTTTATTTGGCTTGTCAAAGTTCAAATAATGGTAAGTAGGTGAATTCATCTCTTGGTTCTCTATTCTATTCCAGACATCTACTTCTCTGTTTTTGTGCCAATACCATACTCTTTTGATCACTATTGATTTGTAGTAAAGTCTGAGGTCTGGTAGCATGATTCCTCCTGCTTTGTTTTCATTTCTGAGTAATGTCTTGTCTATTCCAGGTTTTTTTCTGATTCCATATAAAATGAAGTATTGTTTTTTCAAGATCGTTAAAGTATGACAGTGGAGCTTTAATAGGGATCGCGTTGAAATTATATATTGCTTTGGGTAGTATGGACATTTTAACAATGTTGGTTCTTCCCAGCCATGAGCATGGTATGTTTTTCCATTTGTTAACATTTCCAGCTATTTCTTTTCTCAGTGTTTCATAGTTCTCTTTATAGAGATATTTCATGTCCTTTGTTAGATAAATTCCCAAATATTTCATCTTCTTTGGCACTACTGTGAAAGGGATCGAGTCCTTAACTGTTTTTTCATCTTGACTATTGTTAGTATATATAAAGGCTACCGGTTTATGAATGTTGATTTTGTAACCTGAGACGCTTTTGTATTACTTGATCACTTCTAGTTTTCTAGTAGAGTCCCTAGTGTTTTCCAGATACACAATCATATCATCTGTGAAGAGCGAAAGTTTGATCTCTGCTGACACTATATGGATACCCTTCATCGCCTTTTATTCCCTAATTGTGATGGCTATGACTTCCATCACAATGTTAAAGAGCAATGGAGACAATGGGCAGCCTTGTCTGGTTCCTGATCTGAGTGTAAATGATTCCAATTTACCTCCATTCAATATGATATTGGCTGTGGGTTTGCTGTAGATGGCCTCTATCAGTTTAAGATATGTCCCTTCTATATCAATTTTCTTAAGTGTTCTGACCATGAAGCGATGCTGTATATTATCAAAAGCTTTTTCTGCATTGATTGAATCATATGGTCTTTGTTTTTTAATTTGTTTATGTGCTGAATTACATTTATAGATTTACTTATATTGAACCAGCCTTAGACCCTGGGATAAAACCGACTTGGTCGTGATGTATAATTTGTTTGATGTGTTGCTGGATTATGGTTGTTAGTATCTTGTTGAATATTTTTGCGTCTATATTCATTAGTGATATTGGTCTATAATTTTCTTTTCTTGTTGGGTCTTTTCCTGGTTTGGGGATCAGGGTGATGTTTGCTTCATAGAACGTGTTGGGTAGTTTTGTTTTTCTACCTTTTGGAACAGGTTGAGTAATATAGGTACTAATTACTCTTTAAAGGTTTGGTAGAATTCTGATGTGAAACCATCTGGTCCTGGGCTTTTCTTTTTAGGGAGATTTTGTATGGTTGATGCTATTTCCAAACTTGATATGGGTCTGTTCAACATTTCCACTTGATTGTGGCTAAGTCTTGGAAGGTGACGTGCTTCCAAGTATTGGTCAATTTTCTTTAGATTTTCATATTTCTGAGTGTAAAGTTTCTTGTAATATTCATTAAAGATTTTTTGAATTTGTGAGGAGTCTGTTGTTATTTCGTCTTTGTCATTTCTGACTGATGAGATTAGAGATTTTACTGTTTTTTTTCTGATTAGGTTGGTCAAAGGTTTATCTATTTTATTGAACTTTTAAAAAAACCAACTTTTTGATTTATTGATCTGTTGTATAATTCTTTTCTAAATTTATTATTATTTTTTATTAAATCATAGCTGTGTACATTGATATGATCATGGGGCATCATACACTAGTTTCATAGATTGTTTGACACATTTTTTCCCAATGGTTAACATAGCCTTCCTGGCATTTTCTTAATTATTTTGTAAGACAGTTACATTCCGCATTTACTAAATTTTGCATATGCCCTTGTAAGATGCACCACAGGTGTAATCCCAAAAATCCTCCTCCCTCTACCCACTTGCACCCTCCCTCCCCTCCCTTTCCTCCTTCCCCCTATTCTTTTTATTTTTTTTTCTTTTAATTAAATCATAACTGTATACAATGATATGATTATGGGGCATCATACACTCACTTCATAAACCATTTGACACATTTTTATCACAGTGGTTAACATAGCCTTTCCGGCGTTATCTCAGTTACTGTGCCAAAACATTTACATTCTACACTTACCAAGTTTCGCAAATACCCCTGTAATATGCACCACAGGTGTGATCCCACAGATTCCCCTCCCTCTACCCACCCCCCCTTTCCCACTTCCCCCTATTGTTAAGTTGTAGTTGGGTTATAGCTTTCATGTGAGAGTCCCAAATTAGTTTCATAGTAGGGCTGTGTACATTGGGTATTTTTTCTTCCATTCTTGGGATACTTTACTAAGAAGAATATGTTCAAGCTCCATCCATGTAAACATGACAGAGGTAAAGTCTCCATCTTTCTTTAAGGCTGCATAGTATTCCATGGTATACATATACCACAATTTATTAATCCATTCGTGGATCGATGGGCACTTGCGCTTTTTCCATGACTTAGCTATTATGAATTGGGCTGCAATAAACATTCTGGTACAAATATCTTTGTTATGTTGTGATTTTGGTATTCTGGGTATATGCCCAGCAGAGGAATTACAGAATTGAATGGCAGATCTATTTTTAGATCTCTGAGTGTTCTCCATATATCTTTCCAAAAGGAATGTATTAATGTGCATTCCCACCAGCAGTGCAGAAGTGTTCCCTTTTCTCCGCATCCACGCCAACATCTCTGGTCTAGAGATTTTGTGATATAGGCTAGTCTCATTGGAGTTAGATGATATCTCAAAGTAGTTTTGATTTGCATTCCACTGATGATTAAAGATGATGAGCATTTTTTCATATGTCTGAAGGCCTTGCGCCTGTCTTCTTCAGAGAAGTTTCTGTTCAAATCCCTTGCCCAGCCTGCGATGGGATCCCTTGTTTTTTTCTTGCTGATGCGTTTGAGTTCTCTGTGGATTCTGGTTATTAAACCTTTGTCAGAGATATACCCTGCAAATATCTTCTCCCATTCTGAGGGCTGTCTGCTTGCTCTGCTTACTGTGTTCTTAGCTGTGCAGAAGCTTTTTAGTTTGATTAAGTCCCAGTAGTGTATTTTTGAAGCTGCTTCAATTGCCCGAGGGGTTCTCCTCATGAAATACTCACCCAGACCAATTTTTTCAAGGGTTTTCCCTGCATTCTCTTCTAGAATTTTTATAGTTTCATGTCTTAAGTTTAAATCTTTAATCCAATGAGAGTCTATCTTAGTTAATGGTGAAAGGTGTGGGTCCAATTTCAGTCTTCTGCAGGTTGCCAGCCAGTTCACCCAGCACCATTTGTTAAATAGGGAATCTTTTCCCCACTGAATGTTTTTAATTGGCTGGTCAAAAATCAAATAGCGGTAAGTAGCTGGATTCATCTCTTGGTGCTCTATTCTGTTCCAGATATCTACTTCTCTGTTTTTGTGCCAATACCATGCTGTTTTGATCACTATCGATTTGTAGTAAAGTCTGAGGTCTGGTAGTGTGATTCCTCCTGTTTTGTTTTTATTTCTGAGTAATGTCTTGGCTATTCGAGGTTTTTTCTGATTCCATATAAAACGAAGTAATGTTTTTTGAAGATCTTTAAAATATGACAGTGGAGCTTTAATAGGGAGTGCGTTGAAATTATATATTGCTTTGGGTAGTATGGACATTTTGATAATGTTGATTCTTCCTAGCCATGAGCATGTATGTTTTTCCATTTGTTAACATTTTCAGCTATTTCTTTTCTTAGAGTTTCATAGTTCTCTTTAGAGAGATCTTTCACGACTTTTGTTAGGTAAATTCCCAAATATTTCATCTTCTTTGGCACTACTGTGAATGGGATAGAGTCCTTAACTGCTTTTTCAATTTGACTGTTGTTGGTGTATATAAAGGCTACCGATTTATGAATGTTGATTTTGTAACCTGAGACGCTGCTGTATTCCTTGATCACTTCTAGGAGTTTTGTAGTAGATTCCCTAGTATTCTCCAGATATACAATCATATCATCTGCGAAGAGCGAGAGTTTGATCTCTTCTGACCCTATATGGATACCCTTGATCGCCTTTTCTTCCCTAATTGCGGTGGCTAAAACTTCCATTACAATGTTGAAAAGCAATGGAGACAATGGGCAGCCTTGTCTGGTTCCTGATCTGAGTGGAAATGATTCCAATTTAACTCCATTCAATATGATATTGGCTGTGGGTTTGCTGTAGATAGCCTCTATCAGTTTAAGAAAAGTCCCTTCTAGACCAATTTTCTTGAGTGCTCTGATCATGAAGGGATGCTGGATATTATCAAAAGCTTTTTCTGCATCAATTGAGAGAATCATATGGTCTTTGTTTTTTAATTTGTTTATGTGCTGAATTACATTTATAGACTTACGTATATTGAACCAGCCTTGAGACCCTGGGATAAAACCAACTTGGTCATGATGTATAATTTGTTTGATGTGTTGCTGGATTCTGTTTGTTAGGATCTTGTTCAATATTTTTGCATCTATATTCATTAGTGATATTGGTCTATAATTTTCTTTTCTTGTTGGGTCTTTTCCTGGTTTGGGGATCAGGGTGATGTTTGCTTCATAGAACGTGTTGGGTAGTCTTCCTTCTTTTTCTACATTTTGGAACAGGTTGAGTAATATAGGTACTAATTCCTCTTTAAAGGTTTGGTAGAATTCTGACGTGAAACCATCTGGTCCCGGGCTTTTCTTTTTAGGGAGGTTTTGTATAGTTGATGCTATTTCTGAACTTGATATGGGTCTGTTCAACATTTCCACTTGATTCTGGTGAAGTCTTGGAAGGTGGCGTGCTTCCAAGTATCGGTCTATTTCCTTCAGATTTTCATATTTCTGAGAATAAATTTTCTTGTAATATTCATTAAGGATTTTTTGGATTTCTGATGAGTCTGTGGTTATTTCGTCTTTGTTGTTTCTGATTGATGATATTAGAGATTTTACTCTTTTTTTCCTGATTAGGTTGGCCAGAGGTTTATCTATTTTATTGACCTTTTCAAAAAACCAGCTTTTTGATTTATTGATCTGTTGTATTATTCTTTTGTTTTCAATTTCATTTAATTCTGCTCTAATTTTGGTTATTTCTTTTCTTCTACTGGGTTTGGGGTTCGAATGTTCTTCCTTTTCCAGTTGCGTGAGATGTCCCATTAAGTTGTTAACTTCCTCTCTTTCCGTTCTCTTGAGGAAGGCTTGCAGTGCTATAAATTTCCCTCTTAGAATTGCCTTTCAGTGTCCCAGAGGTTCTGATAGTTTGTGTCTTCATTGTCATTTTGTTCCAAAAAATTGGTGATTTCTTTCTTAATCTCATCTCTGACCCAGGTATCATTCAGCATAAGGTTATTTAACTTCCATGTTTTTGTATGGGTATGCAGATTCCTGTTGTTACTCAATTCAAGTTTTATTCCATGATGGTCTGAGAAGATGCATGGAATAATTTCTATTCCTTTAAATTTACTGAGGGTAGACTTGTGACCTAAAATGTGATCAATTTTGGAGTAAGTTCTGTGGGCTGATGAGAAGTATGTGTATTCAGTTTTCTTGGGATGAAATGTTCTGTAGATGTCTGCTAAATCTAAATATTGGATGGTTAGGTTTAAATCTAAGATTTCTTTGCTCAGCTTCTTTCTGGAGGATCGATCCAACACTGCCAAGGGAGTGTTGAAATCTCCAACGATTATGGAGCTGGAGGAAATCAAGTTACTCATGTCTGTTAGAGTTTCTCTTATAAATTGAGGTGCATTCTGGTTGGGTGCATAGATATTAATAATTGAGATCTCGTCATATTGAGTATTACCCTTAACAAATATGAAGTGACCATTCTTGTCCTTCCTTACTTTTGATGGTTTAAAGCCTACTGTATCTGCAAATAAAATTGCAACACCTACTTTTTTCTGATTACCATTTGCCTCAAATATGGATGACCATCCTTTCACCCTGTGTCTGTATTTGTCTTTTAAGTTGAGATGTGACTCTTGTATGCAACAAATATCTGGCTTGAGTTTTTGTATCCAGTCAGCTAACCTATGTGTCTCTTTAGAGGACAGTTTAAGCCATTCACATTGATGGGGAGTATTGATAAGTGTGGTGGAATTTTGGGTATCGAGTTTTTCAAAGGTCCAGTGGACATTTTTAATCCTTTCGCCAGTGTGGAAGTTGGAGTTTGATCGGAAGTTTCTGAGTGAGTTTACTTTTGTGGTATAGGATTGAGTTGGTCATTGTGGAGGATAGGTCTGAGAACATCCTGAAGAGCTGGTTTACTTATGGCAAATTTTTTCAACATATGAATGTCATTGAAGTATTTAATTTCTCCATCGTAGATGAAACTCAGTTTAGCTGGATACAAGATCCTGGGTTGAAAGGTTTTTTGCTTTAGGAGATTAAACGTTGATGACCAGCCTCTTCTTGCTTGAAAAGTTTCAGCAGAGAGATCTGCAGTTATTCTAATATTCTTACCTTTGTACGTTATAGTTTTCTTTCGCCGGGCTGCTTTGAGAATCTTCTCTTTCATGTTAACTTTAGTGAAGCTAATTATGATATGTCTGGGAGATGGCTTATTGGGGTTGAATCGTGCTGGGGTTCTGAAGCTGTCTGCTATCTGAATTTCAGATTCTCTAGGCATGTCTGGAAAATTTTCTTTCATAATTTCATGTAGAAGGGCCTCTGTGCCCTTGGCAGCCACTTCATCGTTCTCCGAAATTTCTGTAACCCTTATGTTGTTTTTTTTCGAATTATGTGAGTGTTCTCTGAGTGAGTGATCCGTTTTTGCTCTCCATTTCTCTTCCTCTTTGAGAGATTGGGAGCGTTCGAAGACTTTATCTTCACTGTCAGAAATCCTTTCTTCTGCTTGCTCCATTCTGTTACTGAGGGATTCTACTGTATTTTTCATATCTTTGAGGGCTGTAAATTCTTGTTTCAGTGTGTCTAAGTCTTTGGTGGTTTTGTCTTTAAATTCGTTAAATTCTTGAGACAATTTTTGAATTTCTCCTCGAATTCCTAATTCCATTTTATTAATCTTGTCTGCAAACCAAATTCTGAATTTGACTTCTGACATCTCAGCCAGTTGTTTATGAATGGGATCTTCAGTCACATCTGCCGTATCTTTTCTTGGGGGGGGTTGATCTATTCTGGTTATTCATGTTAGCAGAGTTTTTCCGCTGATTCCGCCCCATGGTTTACTCCCTTTGGTTTTTCCCCTGGGGTTTTATCGAGGGCCCGTACAGTGTTGTGGCCTGAGAAACTGGGGGCCTGTCTGGTGTGGTGGAGCAAAGTGGTTCTGTCTTGTTTTGAGCTGGTTTCTGTTTGATCCTATTGCAACTTCTACTCTGGCTTGAAGTCTCAGCTGTGTGTAAAAATCAGCAATTAAGTCACCCCGCCTGCCCCCTCTGGCCCCAGTTGGAAAAGGAGAATCAAACCTTCCTACAATCGCACACCCAGGGCACCGCCTGAAAAGTCCTCAGTCTATTAGCCCAGTTCAAAAGGTCCGAATCAACTGTCTCAATCGGCACTTGTCTCGGGTGGAAGGGTTCAAGAGGTCTCTGGGAACTGGATCACAGGGGCCTGGTGAATCCTGTGACAGAGCTCACCCCAGTGCAGCGTGGAGTCAGGAGGAGCCACCCAGCAAACAGAGAAGTCTGGGAAGGTTGACGTCTCCTTCCCCACTTTGCCCCTCCATCGGACCCAGTCACTGGTATCTCTGCAGATGGCTAACCCAGTTGCCTGCAGTGTACAGACACTCCAGGGGTTTGCACCTGCCTGAATCGCAAGGAAGTCTGCCAGGCCCCCGCAGACTGCCGCTATCTAGCAGGAGTAGATGGGGCCTGACATCTTTGAGTGTTTGATGCAGGTGCTGTGAAGGAGGTGTTCACTCAGGCTTAGCCCCGTCCCTGATGGATGGTGCTAACAGAACAGAACAGAACAGACAACTTTGTGAGGTTTTGTCTCTGTTCCTGTCGTCGCCTACAGAAGACGGGCTGTTTTGAGTTCAAACGTCTTTGCTGCTGGAGAATTGCGTCTGAACACCTCTCTGGGTCGGCCCCGCCCTGGAAGCTTCCCGGGTTTGGGAGCCGTGTCTCCGGTGTCCTCCTCTGGTTGCCCAGGGAGACAGGGGGTGTGGCCTCAGAATATCCAGAAGTGAGCATTATGCCGTTAAAGAAAAAATGGCTGTTGATCTACCTCCAGGGAACTGCTTCTCTGGTGTGGGCACTCAGGCGACCCTTTTCTCCTCTGTCCCGCGCCCCAGAGTCAGCACTGAGCGGCCGCAGTTTGTGCTGGGTCCACACCCCTTAAGAGATCCCCCAAGAATCAGAACTCTTGGGGGATGGGCCCCCAGACCCTGATTGGGAGTGGGGGGTGAAGCTAGAATTTCTTTCAGTTTTACTCAATACTACGTTCCGGGGAGGGCTCCTGCACTGCACCGCAGGGAAGTGCCGCCAAGGCTTGATTTCCCCTCAGCAGAGTGCCCTCTCCTCGCTCACGTATCCCAGAGTCAGCGCTGACCTGACGCAGCTCAGGCACTGTGCACTCCCCTCGAGAAATCACCCAAGGATCCGAACTCCTGGGGGATAGGCCCTCAGACCCCGAGTGAGAGTAGGGGTTCTCAGCTCTCAGCGGGGAGGCCAGAGTCTTATTCAGTCTTGGGCCCCGTATGCGTATGCCCGGGGAGGGTTGGTGCACTGCACCGCAGTGAAGTGCAGCGAGGCGTGACTCCCCCTCAGCCCGGTGCCCTCTCCTCACTTGCGCGCCTCAGAGTCAATGCTGACCAGTCGCAACTCGGGGACTGTCCACTCCCCTTGAGAAATCACCCAAGGATCCGAAGTCCTGGGGGACAGGCCTCCAGACCTCAGTGGGCGGGAGGGGAGCACCGGGGATTCAGGGTTGCTGGCAAAGGATTCCCAAAGATTTATTCAGCCCTATGTCCGGCAGGAGAATGCCACGGCACCCCAGTAGGGGAGGTAGGTCCAGTTTTTAGAAGGTCCCTCCCTGGAGTGTAGTGGGAGGGCCTTTAATTTCTGCCCGCTTGTTCAATTGTGGGGCTCTTGAGCCGGTCTCATGGGGGAGGGGGACTCCCGTCCGCTTGGTGGTGGATTTTGTACCTTTTGTTTGCGTCCTTGTGATCACAACTTGCCTCAGCGGTGTTGATGTGCATTCTTCAGCCTTCCCTCTTGGTGAGGCTCAAGTCCACCAGGATACTTACTAAATTCCTGTCCCTTAACTCTCCTTCTGGATGGTAGCCTTTGTTGAAAGCTGGCTTCAGTCCGCCATCTTGTCTCCCCTCCCTTCCCCCTATTCTTAAGTTGTAACTGGGTTATAGCTTTCATGCGAAAGCTCTGAGGTAGTTTCATAGTAGGTCTGAGTACATTGGGTACTTTTTCTTCCATTCTTGAGATAGAAGGAGGGGGGAGGTTGGACAGAGGGAGGGCAATTGGTGGGATTACACCTGCAGTGCATCTTAGAAGGGTATATGTGAAACTTGGTGACTGCAGAATGTGATTGTCTTAACACAGTAACAAAAATTATGCCACCTAGTAGGCCAAAAATCACATTATAACAAAGATATTTGTACCGGAATGTTTATTGCAGCCCAATTCACAATTGCTAAATTATGGAAAAAGCGCAGGTGCCCATCGATCCACGAAGGGATCAATAAATAGTGGTATATGTACACCATGGAATATTATGCAGCTTTAAAGAGAGATGGAGACTTTACCTCTTTCATGTTTACATGGATGGAGCTGGAACATATTCTTCTTAGTAAAGTATCTCAAGAATGGAGGGAAAGGTATCCAATGTACTCAACCCTACTGTGAAACTAATTTATAGCTTTCATAGGAAAGCTATAACCCAGTTATAACCTAAGAGTAGGGGGAAGGGGGTGAGGGCGGAGAGGGAGGGGGAGGTTGGGCAGATGGAGGGTGATTGGTGGGATTACAACTGTGGTGCATCTTACAAGGTTACATGTGGAACTTCGTGAATGCAGAATATGATTGTCTTAACACAATAACTAAGAAAATGCCATGAATGCTATGTAAACCAGTGGGATGAAAATGTGTCAAACTGTTTATCAAACAAGTGCGTGGTGCCCCATGATCGCATTAATGTACACAGCTATGATTTAATACTAATAAAAAAACTTAAAATAAAAAAGATATCATGACTTTTATACTTACTAACTTATCTCTTTTGTAATATTCCTTTACGGACACATACAGAATAAAGATTATCATAAAGTATGGGCGAAGGGTAGCTTTGTCACTTGGATCTATAGTGCTTATTTTGAGGTGGAATTCTGAAAAGGAAAAAATGTCAGAGAAGTTTCTTAATATGTAAAGAGAACATAAATTTCAAATTTCACTATCTATAGAACTCAAGCACACTTGTTCTTCAGGAGCAGATCTATGGCTGCTTTTGTATTGCAATGGCAATGTCCAGACTAACCACGTTGCTGTTTCTATATTAGAAATTTTATTCTATACTTGAAGTTAACTGTAGCTCTATAACCAAATTTTGATCTTCATTGTTGTGTTGAGGAATCTTATTACTCTCAAATACCACAGGAATGAATTATAGCAACCATTCAGAAGATAGTATAGAATTAAATATTTTAGGGTAGGCCAGGATAAGTAAATGATTCTCTCATGGGTTGTGTGGAATTTGCAAGTGTGGACGCCTAATACCCTGTTTTCCCGAAAACAAGACATCTTTCGAAAATAAGACCTACTTACAGGAAAGATAAGATATCCCCTGAAAATAAGACCTAGCGCATCTTTGGGAGCACACCTTAAAATAAGACACTGATTTTCAGGGAAACAGGGTAATAAATGGGGAAATTTCTGCTATGTTCTTGAAAACCTCATAATTTTGCTGTTTCCCATGAAGCCAAACATGGTTTAGGGTAAGGACTGGCAAACTATGGTTCAAGGGCCTAATCAAATCTGATATGTATTTTTGTAAGGCCTGTGATTTCAGAATGGGTTTTACATTTCTTTCTTTTTTTTTTTTTTTGTAGAGACAGAGTCTCACTGTACCGCCTCTGGTAGAGTGCCATGGCATCACACGGCTCACAGCAACCTCTAACTCTTGGGCTTACGCAATTCTCTTGCCTCAGCCTCCCAAGCAGCTGGGACTACAGGCGCCCGCCACAACGCCCGGCTATTTTTTGTTGCAGTTTGGCCGGGGCTGGGTTTGAACCCGCCACCCTCAGCATATGGGGCCGGCGCCCTACTCACTGAGCCACAGGCGCCACCCGGGTTTTACATTTCTAAATAATTTTTTAAGTGAATGCGAAAAGTTTATGAGACTCAAATTTCAGTATTTATACAATTCTGCCATTCTTACTCTTTTACATGTGGTATATGGCTGGTATCACCATGGCACTGCTGAGTAGTTGGAACTGAATTGTATGTGGTGCAGCAATGCCATTCAAACCTGCATTTGAGAGGCACAGGTACTGTGGCACTGAACACTTTATTTTATGCATTGATTTTATGACCAGGGAACACCAATCATGTCAAAACAATAAAATACAAGAAGAGTAGACTTTGAATAAAATATTTTTAATGCACAGTGGAGTGTGGATAATTTTGCTATTGAATAAAACATATTTATTATGCAATGACACTATGCTGTGATATTACCAGACTACTCATCATAATGTTCACAATATTGCCAAATCATAAAAAAGTAAAAAAAATTATAACCATAAAATTAAACACATATCATATAATTTCTTCATAGAAATTAGAAAATTGAAAATAAGACTGCAACCAAAGTCCACCTTTGAAGGGTGGACTAGGTGCTGGTATTGGTGGGTAGCTTCCCACGGAGAGTACTTCAAAGATGACCATAGTGATACTCCGCACTGAGTATGTAGCATTTTTTCTAGGATGATTTCATGAACTTAATTGTCAGACCTTGTATGCTGCTCAATTATTGCTGTTTATTTGAGGAAACAATGCCAAGTTTGAAGTGACTGGGTCTTAGCCTCTACAAATTGTATTCAAGAACAAATACAGATAAAAATACTTTCAAAGCCAATTAAACTCTAGCTCAGTACAACCTGACATGGAACCTGCTTAGCTTTGCTAAAACTGATGGCAGTAAAATGTGTGAAGAGCATGATGAGTATTATTTGGACAAAGTTACAAAGTTTTTGAAAATGTAAGTTAATTCATTTCATTATTCATCAACATGTACTTTTTGGAAAGTATTTGAATCTGTCATGTGTCATCAAGTCAATGGCGAACCTCATTCATTATGGTATACTTAACCATTGCTAGTTCTCATAATTTTTATTAAAAGTCAAATCCAAATATCCCGAAAAAAAGATGACCCCCCCAAACCAATCTTAGCAACAGCAAAAATAAATAAACAGGGTCTGAGAAAATTAAAAAGACTCTCCACAGCCAAGGACACAATTAAAAGAGCAAATAGACAACCTATGGAATGGGAGAAAATAATTGCATATTATACATCTGATAAAGGACTGATACTTAGAAGCTAAAAAATACTTAAATAAGCACCTGTGGCTTAGTGGGTGGGGCGCCGGTCCCATATACTGAGCGTGGTGGGTTCAAACCCAGCCCCGGCCAAACTGCAACAAAAAAATAGCCAGGCATCATGGCAGGTGCCTATAGTCCCAGCTACTCGGGAGACTGAGGTGCCTCCCTTGCCCCCTTCCCCATATTCTTGTACTGAGATTGGGTTGTAGCCTTCGTATGAAAGATATAAATTAGTTTCATATTAGGGCTGAGTACATTGGGTACTTTTTCTTCCATTCTTTGGATACCTTGCTAAGAATATTTTCCAGCTCCATCCATGTAAACATGAAGGAGGTATTGTCTCCATCTTTCTTTACAGCTGCATAATATTCCATGGTGTACGAATACCACAATTTATTAATCCATTCATGAGTTGATGGGCATTTGGGTTTTTTCCATGACTTAGCAATTATGAATTGGGCTGCAATAAACATTTTGGTACAATTATCTTTGTTATAGTGAGATTTTTGGTCTTCTGGATATATACCTAGTAGAGGAATTATAGCAGCCAATGGCAGATCTATTATTAGATCTCTAAGTATTCTCCAAACATCTTTCCAAAAGGACCGTATCAGTTTGCATTCCCACCAGCAGTGCAGAAGTGTTCCCTTTTCTCCACATCTGCACCAACATCTCTGGTTTTGGGATTTTGTGATGTGGGCTAACCTTACTGGAGTTATATGACATCTCAAAGTAGTTTTGATTTGCATTTCTCTGATGGTTAAGGATTATGAGCATTTTTTCATATTTCTGTAGGCCATGCACCTGTTTTCTTCAGATAAGTTTCTCTTCAAGTCCCTTGCCCAGCCCGAGATAGGATCCCTTGTTCTTTTCTTGCTAATATGTTTGAGTTCTCTGTGAATTCTGGTTATTAAACCTTTGTTGGAGGCATATCCTGCAAATATCTTCTCCCATTCTGAGGGCTGCCTGCGTGCTCTACTTACTGTGTTCTTGGCTGTCCAGAAACTTTTTAGTTTGATCAGGTTCCAGTAGTGTATTTGCGATGCAGCTTCAATTGCCCAGGGGGTCTTCCTAAAAATATATTCACGCAGATTGATTACTTTAAGTGTTTTCCCTGCACTTTCTTCCAGTATATTATAGTTTCATGTCTTAAGTTTAAATCTTTAATCTAGTGAGAGTCTATGTTAGTTGTGAAAGGTGTGGGTCTAGTTTCAGTCTTCTACATGTTGCCAGCCAGTTCACCCAGCACCATTTGTTAAATAGGGAATATTTTCCCCATTGAATGTTTTTAGTTGGCTTGTTAAATAACAAATAACGATAAGTAGCTGGGTTCATTTCTTGGTTCTCTATTCTGTTCCATATATCTACCTCTCTGTTTTTGTGTCAGTGCCATGCTGTTTTGATCACTATCAATTTATAGTATAGTCTGAGGTCTGGTAGCGTAGTTCCTCCTGCTTTGTTTTTATTTCTGAGTAATGTTTTGGCTATTCGAGCTTTTTTCTGATTCCATATTAAATGATATATTATTTTTTTGAGGTCTTTAAAGTATGACAATGGAGCTTTAATAGGGATTGCATTAAAATTGTATATGCTTTGAGTAGTATAGACATTTTGACAATGTTGATTTTTCCCAGCCATGGTCATGGTATGTTTTTCTATTTGTTAACATCTTCAGCTATTTATTTTAATAGTTTCATAGTTTTCTTTATAGAGATCTTTTACGTTATTTGTCAGATAAACTTCCAAATATTTCATCTTCTTTGGTGATACTGTAAATGGAATAGAGTCCTTGATTGTTTTTTCAGCTCGACTATTGTAAGTATATATAAAGGCTACAGATTTATGGGTGTTGATTTTGTATCCTGAGATCCTGCTGTATTCCTTGATCACTTCTAAGAGTTTTTTTTTTTTAGTAGAATCCCTGGTGTTTTCCAAATATACAATCATGTCAAGAGTGAAGGTTTGATCTCTTTTGACCCTATATGGATACCCTTGTATTCAGTTTTGTTAGGATAAAATGTTCTGTAATGTCTGTTAAATTCAACTGTTGGATGGTTAAATTTAAATCTAAAATTTCTTTGCTTAGTTTCTTTTTGGAGGATCTATCCAACACCACTAAACGGGTATTAAAATCTCTGACTACTATGAAGCTGGGGGAAATCAAGTTGCTCATGTCCATTAGAGTTTCTCTTATAAATTGAGGTGCATTTTGGTTGGGTGCATAAATATTAATAATTGAAATCTCATCATATTGTGTCTTGCCCTTAACAAATATGTAGTGACTCTCCTTATCTTTCCTTACTTTTGTTGGTTTAAAGCCTATTGTGTCTGCACATAAAATTGCAACATGTGCTTTTTTCTGTTTTCCCTTTGCCTGGAATGTAGATGACCATCCCTTCACCCTGAGTCTATATTTATCTTTTAAGGTAAGATGAGATTCTTGTATGCAGCAGATATCTGGTCTGAGTTTTTGTATCCAGTCAGCCAATCTGTGCCTCTTTAGAGGACCATTTAATCCATTCGCATTAATTGAGAATATTGATAGGCCTGGTATTGTTTTGGGTATCGAGTTTTTCGAAAGACCAGTGGACATTTTTAATCCTTTTGCCAGTGTGGATTTGGAATTTGATCAAAATTTTCAGAGTGAGCTTACTTTTGTGGTGGAGAGTTGCACTGGCCATTAGGGAGAATAGGTCTGAGGATCTCCTGGAGAGCTGGTTTAGTTATGGCAAATTTCTTCAGCATATGAATGTCATTAAAGTCTTTAATTTCTCCATCATAAATGAAACTCTGTTTAGTTGGGTACAGGATTCTGGGTTGAAAGATATTCTGTTTTAGAAGATTAAAAGTTGATGACCATGCTCTTCTGTTTGAAAGGTTTCAGCAGAGAGATCAGCAGTCATTTTAATATTCTTCTCCTTATAGGTTATAGTTTTTTTACATCTGGGTGCTTTCAGGATTTTCTCCTTCATATTAGCTCTAGTAAAGTTAATTATGATGTGCCTGGGGGATGTCTTATTCAGCTTGAGTCATGCTGGCGTTCTGAAACTATGTGCTATCTGGATTTCAGGATCTCTTGGCATGTCTGGGAAGTTCTCTTTCATAATCTTATGAAGAAGGGCCTCTGTGCTTTGTGAAGCTATGTCATCACCTTCAGGAATCCCTATAAGGCAAATATTGATTTTCTTTGAGTTATCCCAGAGCTCTCTGAGAGAATGATCTGTTTTTACTCTCCATTTCTCTTCCTCTTTGAACATTTAGGATTGTTCAAAAGCTTTGCCTTCGATGTTGGAAATCCTTTCTTCTGCCTTTTCCATTCTGTTACTGAGGGATTCTAATGTATTTCTCATATTATGTAAGGCTGCAACTTCTTTTCTCAATGTGTCTAAATCTTTGGTGATTTTGTCTTTGAATTCATTGAATTCTTGAGACACATTCTGAATTAATCGTACAGTTTCTACTTCCATCTTTGCTTCCATTCTGTTGATCTTGTTTGCCATCCAAATTCTAAATTCGATTTCAGACATCTCAGCTATGCTATGTGTTTGTGAATGGGATCTTCTGGAATGGCTGTTTTGCATTCCTTGGGGGAGTTGAACTGTTCTGTTCATTCATGTTGCCAGAGTTTTTTTGCTGATTCTGCCCCATGATTGTTTTTCAGTGTTTAGCTAGATAAGCAGGTAAGGTGGAATTGGACTGGAAACTTCTACATTTATGGTTGACCGGTTGTGGTTGACCAGCCCCTAGGAACTGGGACTGGTGACTGCAGCTTTTCCTATACAATTTTGCAAAGCACTGGTGCAGTACTACAGTCTGTTACTCTAGAAACCTGCTTGGTGTAATGGGGCTAGGTGGCTCTGCCTTGTATTCATCTGATCTCTGTTCAATCCTAGTGAATCAGTAACTCTAGGTTGCCATCTCAGCTTTGGTGTAATACAACCAATTAGGACATCCCTGTTTCTACCAGTAAATTCTGGAAGAGGACAATGAAACCTTCCCACTACAGTAAAACCAGGGTCCCACCTTGTGCTTGGGTAATTTGTCCAGTTCAAGAGTTCCAGACCAATTGTTCCAGACAGCCCCTACTCTCTAGCTGAAGAGTTCAAGAGGACTCCAGCAACTAGATTTTAGGGGTCTGTTGGCAGCTCAAGTGTGATTTCAGCACCTCTGGTGCTCTGAGGGGTTAGAGAGGCCCATCCAGTAGGAAGTTTAGAGGCAGGGAGTTGACGCCTCTTACCCCACCTTGGTTGTCCTTCACCACTGAACTTTGGTCACCCCAATATCTAGTATTCCCACAGGCAGTCTCTGTTAACCCAGTCTCTGTGGCCCTGTTCTGTCCAATAAGCAAATGTGCCAGGGCTATGTGCTGCCAGAGTCAAAGTGAGGCCATTGCCTCCTCCTCGTGGTTACCACAGTCTGCCACCATCCAGCAGGAAAAGTTGAGATCTGCCTGCCTCAGGTGCTGAATGGCAGGTGAAGGAAGTTCCACCTGAGCTCAGTCCAACCTGAGGATATCCAGACAGCAAAAGAATCACTCCCTCAGGCAGTGCACCTTTGTTGCTACTGTTCTGGAGCTCTGGAATCCCTATAGGATGAGGTGTGGTTCCCTCTGGTAGGCCACAGAATTGGGGAGATGTCTGTCCAGAGTTAGACCCCAGCAGGATCACTCTACTAATGCTGAAGTTGAGTGGGAGGTTCTTATTCTTGGGTTTGTGCACCTCAGCAGTTTCCAAGCCTCCACCTGCAGTGCAGGAACCCAAGTCTCCGTCTGCTGCTGAGATATTCCTTTTTGGGGCCAGGCCAGTGACATTTACTTCTATGTCTTTCTGTGCAGTTACTGGATTCACAGGTACAGCACAGATGTACTGGCATCATCTATGCAATGCCCAATCCTAGCCAGGAAATGCAGACATTCAGGATTCTGAGGGAGTTGGACTTCTAGACTGCCAGACCAGGGGTTGTGGGTGGGTAGTGGGTAGATGGAAGGATCAAGGGGGCAAGGAAAATATTTGTTCAAATTTTCTGCCAGACAAGGTAATTTCTAGACTCACCACAGGGGCTCTCTCTCTTTTCTTTTTTTTTTAATTCGTGGGGATTCATTGAGGGTACAATAAGCCAGGTTACACTGATTGCAATTGTTAGGTAAAGTCCCTCTTGCAATCATGTCTTGCCCCCATAAATTGTGACACACACCAAGGCCTCACACCCTCCCTCCTGCCCTCTTTCTATTTCCCACCCCATAACCATAATTGTCATTAATTGTCCTCATATCAAAATTGAGTACATAGGATTCATGCTTCTCCATTCTTGTGATGCTTTACTAAGAATAATGTCTTCCACGTCCATCCAGGTTAATACGAAGGATGTAAAGTCTCCATTTTTTTTAATGGCTGAATAGTATTCCATGGTATACATATACCACAGCTTGTTAATCCATTCCTGGGTTGGTGGGCGTTTAGGCTGTTTCCACATTTTGGCGATTGTAAATTGAGCTGCAATAAACAGTCTAGTACAAGTGTCCTTATGATAAAAGGATTTCTTTCCTTCTGGGTAGATGCCCAGCAATGGGATTGCAGGATCAAATGGGAGGTCTAGCTTGAGTGCTTTGAGGTTTCTCCATACTTCCTTCCAGAAAGGTTGTACTAGTTTGCAGTCCCACCAGCAGTGTAAAAGTGTTCCCTTCTCTCCACATCCACGCCAGCATCTGCAGTTTTGAGATTTTGTGATGTGGGCCATTCTCACTGGGGTTAGATGATATCTCAGGGTTGTTTTGATTTACATTTCTCTAATATATAGACATGATGAACATTTTCTCATGTGTTTGTTAGCCATTCGTCTGTCATCTTTAGAGAAAGTTCTATTCATGTCTCTTGCCCATTGATATATGGGATTGTTGGCTTTTTTCATGTGGATTAATTTGAGTTCTCTATAGATCCTAGTTATCAAGCTTTTGTCTGATTGAAAATATGCAAATATCCTTTCCCATTGTGTAGGTTGTCTCTTTGCTTTGGTTATTGTCTCCTTAGCTTTGGTTATTGTCTCCTTAGCTGTACAGAAGCTTTTCAGTTTAATGAAGTCCCATTTGTTTATTTTTGTTGTTGTTGCAATTGCCATGGCAGTCTTCTTCATGAAGTCTTTCCCCAGGCCAATATCTTCCAGTGTTTTTCCTATGCTTTCTTGGAGGATTTTTGTTTCATGCCTTAAATTTAAGTCCTTTATCCATCTTGAGTCAATTTTTGAGAGTGGGGAAAGGTGTGGGTTCAGTTTCAGTCTTTTACATGTAGACATCCAGTTCTCACAACACCATTTATTGAATAGGGAGTATTTCCCCCAAGGTATGTTCTTGTTTGGTTTAACAAAGATTAGATGGTTGTAAAATGTTAGTTTCATTTCTTGGTTTTCAATTCGATTCCAAGTGTCTATGTCTCTGTTTTTGTGCCAGTACCATGCTGTCTTGAGCACTATGGCTTTGTAGTACAGACTAAAATCTGGTATGCTGATGCCTCCAGCTTTATTTTTGTTAGAGAGAACTGCCTTATCTATACGGGGTTTTTTCCGGTTCCATACAAAACGCAGAATCATTTTTTCCAAATCTTGAAAGTGCGATGTTGGCATTTTGATAGGAATGGCATTGAATAGGTAGATTGCTTTGGGAAGTATAGACATTTTAACAATGTTGATTCTTCCCATCCATGAGCATGCCTCTTCTATTTCCTTTCTGAGGATTTCATAGTTTTCTTTATAGAGGTCCTTCACCTCCTTCGTTAGGTATATTCCTAGGTATTCCATTTTCTTTGAAACTATGGTGAAGGGAGTTGTGTCATTAATTAGCTTCTCCTCTTGACTGTTATTGGTGTACACAAAGGCTACTGACTTGTGGACATTGATTTTATATCCTGAAACATTACTGTATTTTTTGATGACTTCTAGGAGTCTTGTGGTTGAGTCTTTGGGGTTCTCTAAGTATAAGATCATGTCGTCAGCAAAGAGGGAGAGTTTGACCTCCTCTGCTCCCATTTGGATTCCCTTTATTTTCTTGTCTTGCCTAATTGTATTGGCTAGAACTTCCAGCACTATGTTGAATAGTAAAGGTGACAGAGGACAACCTTGTCTGGTTCCAGTTCTAAGAGGAAAAGCTTTCAGTTTTACTCCATTCAATAAAATATTAGCTGTGGGTTTGTCATAGATAGCTTCAATCAGTTTTAGAAATGTGCCACCTATGCCTATACTCTTCGGTGTTCTAATTAGAAAAGGATGCTGGATTTTATCAAATGCTTTTTCTGCATCAATTGAGAGGATCATGTGAACTTTATTTTTGCCTCTGTTAATATGCTGGATAACGTTTATGGACTTGCCTATGTTAAACCAGCCTTGCATCCCTGGGATGAAGCGTCCTTGATCATGATGAATGACTTTTTGAAGATAAGCTGTAATCTATTGGATAGGATTTTGTCCAGAATTTTTGCGTCTATATTCATGAGTGAGATTGGTCTGAAATTCTCCTTTTTGTTTGAGTCTTTTCCTGGTTTTGGTATCAGGGTGATGTTTGCTTCATAGAATGTGTTGGGGAAGATTCCTTCTTCCTCAATTTTTTGGAATAATTTCTGCAGTACAGGAATAAGCTCTTCCTTGAAGCTTTGATAGAATTCTGGAGTGAAGCCATCTGGACCAGGGCATTTTTTGGTTGGAATATTTTTTATTGTTTCTTTGATCTGAGTGCTTGAAATTGGTCTGTTCAGGAGCTTTATTTCTTCCTGGCTGAGTCTAGGGAGAGGGTGTGATTCCAAATATTGATCCATTTCCTTCACATTGTCAAATTTCTGGGCATTGAGTTTCTGGTAGTATTCAGGGATGATCTCTTGTATTTCTGTGGGATCAGTTGTTATTTCCCCTTTATAATTTGTGATTGAGGTTACTAGAGATTTTGCTTTTCTATTCCTCATTAGTCTGGCCAATGGTTTATTTATTTTATTTATTTTTTCAAAAAACCAACTCCTTCTTTCATTAATTTTCTGAATGATTCGCAAATACCCCTGTAATATGCACCACAGGTGTGATCCCACCGATTCCCCTCCCTCTACCCACCCCCCCCTTTCCCACTTCCCCCTATTGTTAAGTTGTAGCTGGGTTATAGCTTTCATGTGAGAGTCCCAAATTAGTTTCATAGTAGGGCTGTGTACATTGGGTATTTTTTCTTCCATTCTTGGGATACTTTACTAAGAAGAATATGTTCCAGCTCCATCCATGTAAACATGAAAGAGGTAAAGTCTCCATCTTTCTTTAAGGCTGCATAGTATTCCATGGTATACATATACCACAATTTATTAATCCATTCATGGATCGATGGGCACTTCGGCTTTTTCCATGACTTAGCAATTATGAATTGGGTGCAATAAACATTCTGGTACAAATATCTTTGTTATGTTGTGATTTTTTGTCTTCTGGGTATATGCCCAGCAGAGGAATTACAGGATTGAATGGCAGATCTATTTTTAGATCTCTGAGTGTTCTCCATATATCTTTCCCAAAGGAATGTATTAATTTGCATTCCCACCAGCAGTGCAGAAGTGTTCCCTTTTCTCCGCATCCACGCCAACATCTCTGGTCTAGAGATTTTGTGATATAGGCTAGTCTCATTGGAGTTAGATGATATCTCAAAGTACTTTTGATTTGCATTTCTCTGATGATTAAAGATGATGAGCATTTTTTCATATGTCTGAAGGCCGTGCGCCTGTCTTCTTCAGAGAAGTTTCTCTTCAAATCCCTTGCCCAGCCTGCGATGGGATCCCTTGTTTTTTTTTGCTGATGCGTTTGAGTTCTCTGTGGATTCTGGTTATTAAACCTTTGTCAGAGTTATACACTGCAAATATCTTCTCCCATTCTGAGGGCTGTCTGCTTGCTCTGCTTACTGTGTTCTTAGCTGTGCAGAAGCTTTTTAGTTTGATCAAGTCCCAGTAGTGTATTTTTGAAGCTGCTTCAATTGCCCGGGGGGTTCTCCTCATGAAATACTCACCCAGACCAATTTCTTCAAGGGTTTTCCCTGCATTCTCCTCTAGTATTTTTATAGTTTCATGTCTTAAGTTTAAATCTTTAATCCAATGAGAGTCTATCTTAGTTAATGGTGAAAGGTGTGGGTCCAATTTCAGTCTTCTGCAGGTTGCCAGCCAGTTCACCCAGCACCATTTGTTAAATAGGGAATCTTTTCCCCACTGAATGTTTTTAATTGGCTTGTCAAAAATCAAAAAGCGGTAAGTAGCTGGATTCATCTCTTGGTTCTCTATTCTATTCCAGATATCTACTTCTCTGTTTTTGTGCCAATACCATGCTGTTTTGATCACTATCGATTTGTAGTAAAGTCTGAGGTCTGGTAGTGTGATTCCTCCTGTTTTGTTTTTATTTCTGAATAATGTCTTGGCTATTCGAGGTTTTTTCTGATTCCATATAAAACGAAGTAATGTTTTTTCAAGATCTTTAAAATATGACAGTGGAGCTTTAATAGGGAGTGCGTTGAAATTATATATTGCTTTGGATAGTATGGACATTTTGATAATGTTGATTCTTCCTAGCCATGAGCATGGTATGTTTTTCCATTTGTTAACATTTTCAGCTATTTCTTTTCTTAGAGTTTCATAGTTCTCTTTATAGAGATCTTTCACGTCTTTTATTAGGTAAATTCCCAAATATTTCATCTTCTTTGGCACTACTGTGAATGGGATAGAGTCCTTAACTTCTTTTTCAATTTGACTGTTGTTGGTGTATATAAAGGCTACCGATTTATGAATGTTGATTTTGTAACCAGAGACGCTGCTGTATTCCTTGATCACTTCTAGGAGTTTTGTAGTAGAGTCCCTAGTGTTTTCCAGATACACAATCATATCATCTGCGAAGAGCGAGAGTTTGATCTCTTCTGACCCTATATGGATACCCTTGATCCCCTTTTCTTCCCTAATTGCGGTGGCTAAAACTTCCATTACAATGTTGAAAAGCAATTTAGACAATGGGCAGCCTTGTCCGGTTCCTGATCTGAGTGGAAATGATTCCAGTTTAACTCCATTCAATATGATATTGGCTGTGGGTTTGCTGTAGATAGGGTCTATCAGTTTAAGAAAAGTCCCTTCTAGATCAATTTTCTTGAGTGTTCTGATCATTAAGGGATGGTGGATATTATCAAAAGCTTTTTCTGCATCAATTGAGAGAATCATATGGTCTTTGTTTTTTAATTTGTTTATGTGCTGAATTACATTTATAGATTTACGTATATTGAACCAGCCTTGAGACCCTGGGATAAAACCAACTTGGTCATGATGTATAATTTGTTTGATGTGTTGCTGGATTCTGTTTGTTAGGATCTTGTTGAATATTTTTGCATCTATATTCATTAGTGATATTGGTCTATAATTTTCTTTTCTTGTTGGGTCTTTTCCTGGTTTGGGGATCAGGGTGATATTTGCTTCATAGAACGTGTTGGGTAGTCTTCCTTCTTTTTCTACATTTTGGAATAGGTTGAGTAATATAGGTACTAATTCCTCTTTAAAGGTTTGGTAGAATTCTGACGTGAAACCATCTGGTCCCGGGCTTTTCTTTTTAGGGAGGTTTTGTATAGTTGATGCTATTTCTGAACTTGATATGGGTCTGTTCAACATTTCCACTTGATTCTGGTTAAGTCTTGGAAGGTGGCGTGCTTCCAAGTATCGGTCTATTTCCTTCAGATTTTCATATTTCTGAGAATAAAGTTTCTTGTAATATTCATTAAGGATTTTTTGGATTTCTGATGAGTCTGTGGTTATTTTGTCTTTGTTGTTTCTGATTGATGATATTAGAGATTTTACTCTTTTTTTCCTGATTAGGTTGGCCAGAGGTTTATCTATTTTATTGACCTTTTCAAAAAAACAGCTTTTTGATTTATTGATCTGTTGTATTATTCTTTTGTTTTCAATTTCATTTAATTCTGCTCTAATTTTGGTTATTTCTTTTCTTCTACTGGGTTTGAGGTTGGAATGTTCTTCCTTTTCCAGTTGCATGAGATGTCCCATTAAGTTGTTAACTTCCTCTCTTTCCGTTCTCTTGAGGAAGGCTTGCAGTGCTATAAATTTCCCTCTTAGAACTGCCTTTGCAGTGTCCCAGAGGTTCTGATAGCTTGTGTCTTCATCGTCATTTTGTTCCAAAAAATTGGTGATTTCTTTCTTAATCTCATCTCTGACCCAGCTATCATTCAGCATAAGGTTATTTAACTTCCATGTTTTTGTATGGGTATGCAGATTCCTGTTGTTACTCAATTCAAGTTTTATTCCATGATGGTCCGAGAAGATGCATGGAATAATTTCTATTCCTTTAAATTTACTGAGGTTAGACTTGTGACCTAAAATGGGATCAATTTTGGAGTAAGTTCCGTGGGCTGATGAGAAGTATGTGTATTCAGTTTTGTTGGGATGAAATGTTCTGTAGATGTCTGCTAAATCTAAATATTGGATGGTTAGGTTTAAATCTAAGATTTCTTTGCTCAGCTTCTTTCTGGAGGATCGATCCAACACTGCCAAGGGAGTGTTGAAATCTCCAACGATTATGGAGCTGGAGGAAATCAAGTTACTCATGTCTGTTAGAGTTTCTCTTATAAATTGAGGTGCATTCTGGTTGGGTGCATAGATATTAATAATTGAGATCTCGTCATATTGAGTATTACCCTTAACAAATATGAAGTGACCATTCTTGTCCTTCCTTACTTTTGATGGTTTAAAGCCTACTGTATCTGCAAATAAAATTGCAACACCTGCTTTTTTCTGATTACCATTTGCCTGAAATATGGATGACCATCCTTTCACCCTGAGTCTGTATTTGTCTTTTAAGTTGAGATGTGACTCTTGTATGCAACAAATATCTGGCTTAAGTTTTTGTATCCAGTCAGCTAACCTATGCCTCTTTAGAGGACAGTTTAAGCCATTCACATTGATAGAGAGTAAGGATAAGTCTGGTGGAATTTTGGGTATCGAGTTTTTCAAAGGTCCAGTGGACATTTTTAATCCTTTCGCCAGTGTGGAAGTTGGAGTTTGATCCGAAGTTTCTGATTGAGTTTACTTTTGTGGTATAGGATTGGGTTGGTCATTGTGGAGGATAGGTCTGAGAACATCCTGAAGAGCTGGTTTACTTATGGCAAATTTTTTCAACATATGAATGTCATTGAAGTATTTAATTTCTCCATCACAGATGAAACTCAGTTTAGCTGGATACAAGATCCTGGGTTGAAAGTTTTTTTGCTTTAGGAGATTAAAAGTTGATGACCAGCCTCTTCTTGCTTGCAGAGTTTCAGCAGAGAGATCTGCAGTTATTCTAATATTCTTACCTTTGTACGTTATAGTTTTCTTTCGCCGGGCTGCTTTGAGAATCTTCTCTTTCATATTAACTTTAGTGAAGCTAATTATGATATGTCTGGGAGATGGCTTATTGGGGTTGAATCGTGCTGGGGTTCTGAAGCTGTCTGCTATCTGAATTTCAGATTCTCTAGGCATGTCTGGAAAATTTTCTTTCATAATTTCATGTAGAAGGGCCTCTGTGCCCTTGGCTGCCACTTCATCAGTCTCCGAAATTCCTATATCTCTTATGTTATTTTTTTTCGAATTATCTGAGAGCTCTCTGAGTGAGTGATCCGTTTTTGCTCTCCATTTCTCTTCCTCTTTGAGAGATTGGGAGCGTTCGAAGACTTTATCTTCAATGTCAGAAATCCTTTCTTCTGCTTGCTCCATTCTGTTACTGAGGGATTCTACTGTATTTTTCATATCTTTGAGGGCTGTAAGTTCTTGTTTCAGTGTGTCTAAGTCTTTGGTGGTTTTGTCTTTAAATTCGTTAAATTCTTGAGACAGTTTTTGAATTTCTCCTCGAATTCCTAATTCCATTTTATTAATCTTGTCTGCAAACCAAATTCTGAATTCGACTTCTGACATCTCAGCCAGTTGTTTATGAATGGGATCTTCAATCACATCTGCCGTATCTTTTCTTGGGGGGGGTTGATCTATTCTGGTTATTCATGTTACCAGAGTTTTTCCACTGATTCCGCCCCATGGTTTACTCCCTTTGGTTTTTCCCCTGGGGTTTTATCGAGGGCCCGTACAGTGTTGTGGCCTGAGAAACTGGGGCCCTGTCTGGTGTGGTGGAGCAAAGTGGTTCTGTCTTGTTTTGAGCTTGTTTCTGTTCGATCCTATTGCAACTTCTACTCTGGCTTGAAGTCTCAGCTGTGTGGAAAAATCAGCAATTAAGTCACCCCGCCTGCCCACCTCTGGCCCCAGTTGGAAAAGGAGAATCAAACCTTCCTACAATCGCACACCCAGGGCACCACCTGAAAAGTCCTCAGTCTATTAGCCCAGTTCAAAAGGTCCGAATGAACTGTCTCAATCGGCACTTGTCTCAGGTGGAAGGGTTCAAGAGGTCTCTGGGAACTGGATCACAGGGGCCTGGTGACTCCTCTGAGACAGCTCACCCCAGTGCAGCGTGGAGTCAGGAGGAGCCACCCTGCAAACAGAGCAGTCTGGGAAGGTTGACGTCTCCTTCCCCACTTTGCCCCTCCGTTGGACCCAGTCACTGGTATCTCTGCAGATGGCTAACCCAGTTGCCTGCAGTGAACAGACAGTCCAGGGGTTTGCACCTGCCTGAATCGCGAGGAAGTGTGCCACGCCCCCGCAGACTGCCGCTATCTAGCAGGAGGAGATGGGGCCTGACATCTTTGAGTGTTTGATGCAGGTGATGGGAAGGTGTTCACTCAGGCTTAGCCCCATCCCTGATGGATGCTGCTAACAGAACAGAACAGAACAGACAACTTTGTGAGGTTCTGTCTCTGTTCCTGTCGTCGCCTACAGTGGACGGGCTGTTTTGAGTTCAAACGTCTTTGCTGCTGGAGAATTGCGTCTGAACACCTCTCTGGGTCGGCCCCGCCCTGGAGGCTTCTGGGTTTGTGAGCCGTGTCACCGGTGGCTTCCTCTGGTTGCCCAGGGAGACAGGGGGTGTGGCCTCAGAATATCCAGAAGTGAGTGTTCTGCCGTTAAAGAAAAAACGGCTGTTGATCTACCTCCAGGGAACTGCTGCTCTGGTGTGGGCACTCAGGCGACCCTTTTCTCCTCTGTCCCGCGCCCCAGAGTCAGCATTGAGCGGCCGCAGTTTGTGCTGGGTCCACACCCCTTAAGAGATCCCCAAAGAATCAGAACTCTTGGGAGATGGGCCCCCAGACCCGGATTGGGAGTGGGGTGGGGGGAAGCTAGAGTTTCATTCAGTTTCACGCAATACTACGGTCCGGGGAGGGCTCCTGCACTGCACCACAGGGAAGTGCCGCCAAGGCTTGATTTCCCCTCAGCAGAGTGCCCTCTCCTCGTTCACGGGTCCCAGAGTCAGCGCTGACCTGACGCAGCTCAGGCACTGTGCACTCCCCTCGAGAAATCACCCAAGGAGCCGAACTCCTGGGGGATAGGCCCTCAGACCCCGAGTGAGAGTAGGGGTTCTCAGCTCTCAGCGGGGAGGCCAGAGTCTGATTCAGTCTTGGGCCCCCTATGCCCGGGGAGGGTTGGTGCACTGCACCGCAGGGAAGTGCCGCGAGGCGTGACTCCCTCTCAGCCCGGTGCCCTCTCCTCACTCGGCGTGCCTCAGAGTCATTGCTGACCAGTCGCACCTCGGGGACTCTCCACTCCCCTTGAGAAATCACCCAAGGATCCGAAGTCCTGGGGGATAGTCCCTCAGACCCCGAGTGAGAGTAGGGGCTCTCAGCTCTCAGCGGGGAGGCTAGAGTCTTATTCAGTCTTGTGCCCGGGGAGGGTTGGTGCACTGCACCGCAGGGAAGTGCCGAGGCGTAACTCCCCCTCAGCCCGTTGCCCTCTCCTCACTCGCGCGCCTCAGAGTCAATGCTGACCAGTCGCAACTCGGGGACTGTCCACTCCCCTTGAGAAATCACCCAAGGATCCGAAGTCCTGGGGGACAGGCCTCCAGACCTCAGTGGGCGGGAGGGGAGCGCCGGGGATTCAGGGTTGCCGGCAAAGGATTCCCAAAGTTTTATTCAGCCCTATGTCCGGCAGGAGAACGCCACGGCACCCCAGTAGGGGAGGTAGGTCCAGTTTTTAGAAGGTCTCTCCCGTGGAGTGTAGTGGGAGGGGCTTTAATTTCTGCCCGCTTGTTCAATTGTGGGGCTCCAGAGCCGGTCTCATGGGGAAGGGGGACTCCCGTCCGCTTGGTGGTGGATTTTGTACCTTTTGTTTGCGTCCTTGTGATCACAACTTGCCTCAGCGGTGTTGATGTGCGTTCTTCAGCCTTCTCTCTTGGTGAGGCTCAAGTCCACCAGGATACTTACTAAATTCCTGTCCCTTAACTCTCCTTCTGGACGGGAGCCTTTGTTGAAAGCTGGCTTCAGTCCGCCATCTTGTCTCCCCTCGGTTATCTCCATCAATTTTGAAGCTTAGCTTAGCAGGGTACAGGATTCTGGGCTGGAAATTGTTCTGCTTAAGTAGATTAAAGTTAGATGACCATTGTCTTCTTGCTTGGAAAGTTTCATTAGAGAAGTCTGCGGTCACTCTGATGGATTTGCCCCTGTAGGTCAACTGGCGCTTACTCCTGGCAACTTGCAGAATCTTTTCTTTTGTCTTGACTTTGGACAGGTTCATCACAATGTGTCTTGGAGAAGCTCGGTTAGAGTTGAGGTGACCTGGGGTCCGTTCTCCCTCTGAAAGCAGTGTGTCAGAATCTTTGGTGATAATTGGAAAATTCTCTTTTATAATATTCTCTAGTATGGCTTCCATTCCTCTGGGGCATTCTTCTTCCCCTTCTGGAATTCCTATAACTCGTATGTTGGAACGCTTCATAAGTCCCATAATTGTGACAGTGAACGTTCTGCTTTCTCTCTCTTCTTTTCTGCCTCTTTTACTATCTGAGTTATCTCAAAAACTTTGTCTTCTACCTCTGAAATTCTTTCTTCTGCATGGTCTAACCTGTTGCTGATACTTTCCATTGCATCTTTAAGTTCCCTAATTGACTGTTTAAGTTCCTTCAGCTGTGCTATATCCTTTTTATATTCTTCATATCATTCATCTCTTATTTGATTCTGTTTTTGGATTTCCTTTTGGTTATTTTCCACTTTATTAGCAATTTACTTCATTGTTTCCATCATTTCATTCATTGTTTTCAATATGTGTACTCTAATTTCCCTTTCTGTCATTCCTAACATTTCTTTATAGGTGGAATCCTCTGCAGTAGCTACCTCATGGTCCGTTGGCGGGGTTGTTCTGGACTGGTTCTTCATGTTGCCTGGATTTTTCTGCTGATTCTTCCTCATGAGTGATTTCTTTTTCTGTTTCCTTGCCCTAATTTTCCTTTCACTTCCTCTTGCTCTTTACGTTCTCGTGCGTGTGGACTAAGGGTTACAGGACTAGAAGGATGAGAAGGTTGAAGAGCAAAAAAGGGATGAAAGAAAGGAGGACCTAGTGATAAGAAAAAAAAAGAAAAATAGAGAAAGGAGAGGGGGTGGGTAAAAGGAATATTGACAAAAAGAAGAGAGGCACAGAATGAGGGAGACAGAGTAATATAGGTGTACAGTAGGTTACTTTGATACAACCTTAAAAAACAACCCACCTTCTGGAGGTGCCCAGTTGGGTGCTTCCCTTGAGGTCAGCAGCTATTTGCTAACCTGATCAGACACAGTATCCCACCTCCACCTAGTACAGAGGAAAGACAAAAATGCTATAAATCAAACCAAAACAAGCAAACAGAAAACTTTATGGGATACAATTGGGTGGAAAACCAAATAACAGCGGTAGAAACACTAACAAAAATGAAGTTCTAAATATTGAAATAGGCAGCAATGGGAAATTATAATTAAACTAGAAAAATTGAGACAGAAAAAGGATCTGTATGGAAAAGGTTGAACTTAAAAAACAAAACAACATCAACAACATCAAAATAAAGAAAAAAAACTACCAAACCAAAAAAAAAAAAAAAAAACACAACCAAAAAGAAAGCAGTATGTATATGTTATTGAATATTGTCTGGGCAACACGTGGTCTTCTGGGTTTTGAGATGTTAATCACAGTTCTGATACGACTGGAGGCTGCTAGTTTCTCAAACCCCAGCAGGTAGACACCCTAAATCTCTCTTCAGCCCACTTCCTACTTAAAAGGCACTTTGAACTTGTTCACTGGCTGAGCAGAAGCTTTCCCAGGGAAGTGCTTGTCGCTGGAATCACTGCTGAAGTGGCTATGCACTTACCATGTGTGCCAAAACTGGTCTCTCTTTGCCCCATGGGTTAGGGCTGCAAGGCGGCTCAGACCCTGCACTTAGGCTACTTGGTCGCTGGGTTATCAGCTCCCACCCAATTCTAGCTCTGCAACCCTGGGGGCGGAACTTGCTGGGGCAGATCGCTCACAATGGCTGCCTGTGACCCAGAGCCAAACACTATTAGCTCCGTCTGGCTCAGTGGCTCAGACTGGGGCCCTAGACAAAGGCCAGAGTTCTCCGCCATCCCACTCAGGCTCTCCCCAAGGCAGTTCAGCTGAGTGCCAAGTCCAAAGACACCAAAACAGTTCACAGGTAAGGCCTTTCTGGTTTGCAGTCTCGCTGCTACTGAACTTACAGTTTCGGGTGGGTTTAGACGGATTGAACACACGCGACCACTTGCCATATTTCCACTGTTTTAGTCCTCCTTTTGGTGTCCAGAAGTCTCTCACTGACTCCCTGTATCCTCTCAGGGGTGATGATAGGCAGATCCCACCAGCCAGAGATGCCTGGAGTCCTATCTCCCCAGACTCATGGTGCCCAGATGCAAGGAAGCTGTTACTCGGCTGCCATCTTGCTCCGCCTCCCACACAGGGGCTCTCTTGAGAAGGAGTTCCAACTTCCAGCAATTCCTTTCAGTTGGGTGAGGAAGGAGAGTATGAGTTTATCGCTCACTAGTAGAGATCCCACAGCAAGCAAGCAAGCGACTCTTTTAGAGGAGGGAACGGCCACACAACCTCTTTGGAATAAGGTCTGTATCTGTAAATACTTTGTTTCTTCTTCTTTTTTTTAATTAAATCATAGCTGTGTATATTGATATGATCATGGGGCATCATTCACTAGCTTCTTTGGAGTCGAAGCTTACCACAGCATGGAGGACGAAAATTATCTATCTCATCTCTCAGCTTGGCTCCCCTCCTTCGGCTTTGTTGAGTCCTTTCTGGTCGTTATCTCTCCCTCCGGACTGGAGCTTTTATTGAGAGCTGGCGCCAATCAGCTGTTGTCCCCTCTTCCCCCTTGTTCTTGTTGAAAGTGAAAATTGGGGTTAGGGACAATAGCCAACCTGAGGATTTAGCAAAACACCAAACACGTTGAGACGAAATGAGCAAATAAACAGATAGAAAGACTACCAGACACACAAGCCCACCAATGATTGAACAATCAAAAATGCATACACATAGAGAGAGCAAAAACTAGTATAAAAATAATAATAATCATAATCATTGAAAAAAAGGTAAAAAACAGGGCGGCGGCGGCGACGAGGATGGCAGCGACGGCAGCAGCGCAGGAGGCGGTGGCTATGAGGGGGCTGCGGAGCAGGCGGAGGAGGCGTCTGTGCCGGCGGCTAGGTTGCAGAGAAACATCGTTGGGTCCACAGGCACGAGAACTTAAAGAGCAAGAGGAAGTGAAAGGAAAATTAGGGCAAGGAAACAGATAAAAGAAATCACCCATGAGGAAGAATCAGCAGAAAACTCCAGGCAACATGAAGAACCAGTCCAGAACAACCCCGCCAAGGTACCATGAGGTAGCTACTGCAGAGGATTCCACCTATACAGAAATGTTAGGAATGACAGAAAGGGAATTTAGAATACACATGTTGAAAACAATGAAAGAAATGATGGAAACAATGAAGGAAACTGCTAATAAAGTGGAAAATAACCAAAAGGAAATCCAAAAACAGAATCAAATAAGAGATGAACGATATGAAGAATATAAAAAGGATATAGCAGACCTGAAGGAACTGAAACAGTCAATCAGGGAACTTAAAGATGCAATGGAAAGTATCAGCAACAGGTTAGACCATGCAGAAGAAAGAATTTCAGAGGTAGAAGACAAAGTTTTTGAGATAACTCAGATAGTAAAAGATGCAGAAAAGAAGAGAGAGAAAGCAGAACATTCACTGTCAGAATTATGGGACTTTATGAAGCGTTCCAACATACGAGTTATAGGAATTCCAGAAGGGGAAGAAGAATGCCCCAGAGGAATGGAAGCCATACTAGAGAATATTATAAAAGAAAATTTCCCAATTATCACCAAAGATTCTGACACACTGCTTTCAGAGGGAGAACAGACCCCAGGTCGCCTCAACTCTAACCAAGCTTCTCCAAGACACATTGTGATGAACCTGTCCAAAGTCAAGACAAAAGAAAAGACTCTGCAAGCTGCCAGGAGTAAGCGCCAGTTGACCTACAGGGGCAAATCCATCAGAGTGACCGCAGACTTCTCTAATGAAACTTTCCAAGCAAGAAGACAATGGTCATCTACCTTTAATCTACTTAAACAGAACAATTTCCAGCCCAGAATTCTGTACCCTGCTAAGCTAAGCTTCAAAATTGATGGAGAAATCACATCGTTTACGGATATACAAACATTGAGGAAATTCGCCACAACAAGACCAGCTCTACAGGAAATACTTCAACCTGTTCTGCACACTGACCACCACAATGGATCAGCAGCAAAGTAAGAACTCAGAAATCAAAGGACAGGACCTAACCTGCACACTGATGCAAAAGATAAAACTAAGCAATGGAATCTCACAAAATAAGACGAATACAATACTACCACACTTACCAATTATCTCAATAAATGTTAATGGCTTGAATTCCCCACTGAAGACACATAGATTGGTTGACTGGATTAAAAAACACAAGCCATCCATTTGCTGTCTGCAAGAAACACACCTGGCTTCAAAAGACAAATTAAAGCTCCGAGTCAAGGGTTGGAAGACAATTTTTTAGGCAAATGGAATCCAGAAGAAAAGAGGAGTTGCAATCTTATTTTCAGATACATGTGGATTTAAAGCAACTAAAGTCAAAAAAGACAAAGATGGTCACTTTATATTGGTCAAGGGAAAAATACAACAAGAAGACATTGCAATTCTAAATATCTATGCACCCAATTTAAATGCTCCCAGATTTTTGAAACAGACCTTACTCAGTGTGAGCAATATGATATCTGATAATACCATAATAACAGGGGACCTTACACTCCTGTTAC
The DNA here is from genome assembly GCF_027406575.1 of Nycticebus coucang. NCBI lineage: Eukaryota > Metazoa > Chordata > Mammalia > Primates > Lorisidae > Nycticebus > Nycticebus coucang. Next base: position 63,379,912 of record NC_069782.1, on the reverse strand, counting down.
ACAGGTGGACAGATCCTCTAAACAGAAATTAAACAAGGATATAAGAGATTTAAACGAGATCCTAGAAGAACTGTGCTTGATAGACGCATATAGAACAATCCATCCCAAAGATAAAGAATATACATTTCTCTCATCACCCCATGGAACATTCTCCAAAATTGATCATATCCTGGGACACAAAACAAATATCAACAGAAGCAAAAGAATTGAAATTTTACCTTGTATCTTCTCAGACCATAAGGCACTAAAGGTGGAACTCAACTCTAACAAAAATGCTCAACCCCACCCAAAGGCATGGAAATTAAACAATCTTCTGTTGAATGACAGATGGGTGCAGGAAGAAATAAAACAGGAAATCATTAACTTCCTTGAGCATAACAACAGTGAAGACACAAGCTACCAAAACCTGTCGGATACTGCAAAAGCAGTTTTGAGAGGAAATTTCATCGCTTTTGATGCCTACATTTGAAAAATAGAAAGAGAGCACATCAACAATCTCACAAGCCATCTTATGGAATTGGAAAAAGAAGAACAATCTAAGCCTAAACTCAGTAGAAGAAAAGAAATATCCAAAATCAAATCAGAGATCAATGAAATTGAAAACAAAAGAATCATTCAGAAAATTAATGAAAGAAGGAGTTGTTTTTTGAATAAATAAATAAAATAGATAAACCATGGGCCAGACTAATGAGGAATAGAAAAGTAAAATCTCCAGTAACCTCAACCAGAAATGATAAAGGGGAAATAACAACTGATCCCACAGAAATACAAGAGATCATCTCTGAATACTACCAGAAACTCTATGCCCAGAAATTTGACAATGTGAAAAGAAATGGATGAATATTTGGAATCACACCCTCTCCCTAGACTGAGCCAGGAAGAAATAGAGCTCCTGAACAGACCAATTTCAAGCACTCAGATCAAAGAAACAATAAAAAATTTTCCAACCAAAAAATGCCCTGGTCCAGATGGCTTCACTCCAGAACTCTATCATACCTTCAAGGAAGAGCTTATTCCTGTACTGCAGAAATTATTCCAAAAAATTGAGGAAGAAGGAATCTTCCCCAACACATTCTATGAAGCAAACATCACCCTGATACCAAAACCAGGAAAAGACTCAAACAAAAAGGGGAATTTCAGACCAATCTCACTCATGAACATACACGTGAAAATTCTGAACAAAATCCTATCCAATAGATTACAGCTTATCATCAAAAAAGTCATTCATCATGATCAAGGAGGCTTCATCCCAGGGATCCAAGGCTGGTTTAGCATACGCATGTCTATAAACATTATCCACCATATCAACAGAGGCAAAAATAAAGATCACATGATCCTCTCAATAGATGCAGAAAAAGCATTTGATAAAATCCAGCATCCTTTTCTAATTAGAACACTGAAGAGTATAGGCATAGGTGGCACATTTCTAAAACTGATTGAAGGTATCTATGACACTCCCACAGCCAATATTTTACTGAATGGAGTAAAACTGAAAGCTTTTTCTCTTAGAACTGGAACCAGACAAGGTTGTCCTCTGTCACCTTTACTATTCAATGTAGGGCTGGAAGTTCTAGCCAATATAATTAGGCAAGACAAGGAAATAAAGGGAATCCAAATGGGAGCAGAGGAGGTCAAACTCTCCCTCTTTGCTGACGACATGATCTTATACTTAGAGAACCCCAAAGACTCAACCACAAGACTCCTAGAAGTCATCAAAAAATACAGTAATGTTTCAGGATATAAAATCAATGTCCACAAGTCAGTAGCCTTTGTGTACACCAATAACAGTCAAGATGACAAGCTAATTAAGGACACAACTCCCTTCACCATAGTCTCAAAGAAAATGAAATACCTAGAAATATACCTAATGAAGGAGGCGAAGGACCTCTGTAAAGAAAATTATGAAATCCTCAGAAAGGAAATAGCAGAGGATTAACAAATGGAAGAACATACCATGCTCAAGGATGGGAAGAATCAACATTGTTAAAATGTCTATACTTGCCAAAGCAATCTACCTATTCAATGCCATTCCTATCAAAATACCAACATCGTACTTTCAAGATTTGGAAAAAATGATTCTCCGTTTTGTATGGAACCAGAAAACACCCCGTATAGCTAAGGCAGTTGTCTGTAACAAAAATAAAGCTGGGGGCATCAGCATACCAGATTTTAGTCTGTACTACAAAGCCATAGTACTCAAGAAAGCATGGTACTGGCACAAAAACAGAGACATAGACACTTGGAATCGAATTGAAAACCAAGAAATGAAACTAACATTTTACAACCACCTAATCTTTGGTAAACCAAACAAGAACATTCCTTGGGGGAAAGACTCCCTATTCAATAAATGGTGTTGGGAGAACTGGATGTCTACATGTAAAAGACTGAAACTGGACACACACCTTTCCCCACTCAAAAATTGATTCAAGATGGATAAAGGACTTAAACTTAAGGCATGAAACAATAAAAATCCTCCAAGAAAGCATAGGAAAAACACTGGAAGATATTGGCCTGGGGAAAGACTTCATGAAGAAGACTGCCATGGCAATTGCAACAACAACAAAAATAAACAAATGGGACTTCATTAAACTGAAAAGCTTCTGTACAGCTAAGGAGACAATAACCAAAGCAAAGAGACAACCTACACAATGGGAAAGGATATTTGCATATTTTCAATCAGACAAAAGCTTGATAACTAGGATCTATAGAGAACTCAAATTAATCCACATGAAAAAAGCCAACAATCCCATGTATCAATGGGCAAGGGACATGAATAGAACTTTCTCTACAGACGACAGACGAATGGCTAACAAACACATGAAAAAATGTTCATCATGTCTATATATTAGAGAAATGCAAATCAAAACAGCCCTGAGATATCATCTATCCCCAGTGAGAATGACCCACATCACAAAATCTCAAAAGTGCAGATACTGGCATGGATGTGGAGAGAAGGGAACACTTTTACACTGCTGGTGGGACTGCAAACTAGTACAACCTTTCTGGAAGGAAGTATGGAGAAACCTCAAAGCACTCAAGCTAGACCTCCCATTTGATCCTGCAATCCCATTGCTGGGCATCTACCCAGAAGGAAAGAAATCCTTTTATCATAAGGACACTTGTACTAGACTGTTTATTGCAGCTCAATTTACAATCGCCAAAATGTGGAAACAGCCTAAACGCCCACCAACCCAGGAATGGATTAACAAGCTGTGGTATATGTATATCATGGAATACTATTCAGCCATTATAAAAAAAATGGAGACTTTACATCCTTCGTATTAACCTGGATGGACGTGGAAGACATTATTCTTAGTAAAGCATCACAAGAATGGAGAAGCATGAATCCTATGTACTCAATTTTGATATGAGGACAATTAATGACAATTATGGTTATGGGGGGGGAACAGAAAGAGGGAAGGAGGGAGGTGGGTGGGGCCTTGGTGTGTGTCACACTTTATGGGGGCAAGACATGTTTGAAGAGGGACTTTACCTAACAATTGCAATCAGTGTAACCTGGCTTATTGTACCCTCAATGAATCCCCAACTACAAAAAAAAAAAAAAAAAGAAAGAAAAAAAGAAAAAAGGTAGAAAACAAACAAACAAACAAAAACTCTAAAAATCTGATGTAATCACTCTCAGAAACTATAAGAAGAGAAGAAGCGGGAGAGAGATGATGAAAATAAAGTTGTGTTCATAAAAAAGTTAAAAAAGAAGAAAGAAAAAATTAAAAAAATAGAAAATGAAAAATAAAAATAAAGCTCCTCTAAGAAAATGATGAGAGAAAAAAAAGAGGAAAAAAGGCACCAACCACAAAAATATTATTCTTGTATATATATAGAAAATACATGTATATGTATGACGTAGGGTCAACTTTCGTAGAAATATATTTATAATGCAATATAATTCCTGGACACCAGGTGGCGCTGTGAGTGGTTCCCAGGCTTATACCTGATTCACAGTTTACCTTGTTACCACAGTAACCACCCTACCTGGCCCATATCCATTTTGGGGTTTCTATAAATGTTTATTTCCTAATTGTTGTCCAACCTCAGCTGCTCTGTTCCGGACAGCACTCCTATCCGACCTCCCAACTTGGTGCAGGAGTCCATGCTTCACAAATCTTTCCACTCTGCTCCCAAGTTCTCCTGCTAACTGGCAACTGCAATAGGCTGTGGGAGAGGGGCTGGCTGCTGCCGGCTCCTGCTGCTGCTGGCTCCCGTTGCTGCTGTCTGCCACTGCTGTGGCACATGGAGAGCTTTTCCTCAGTTTTTGTGGCTCAGTGTCTCATTTTTGAATCTGGACTTTTGAGTCCAGCCACCTGCCAGTCCACTGCACAGCCTGAACTGACAGCCCATACCAATATTCCTCGCCAGGAATGGTCCGGTCTATTTAATCACTTGTTCTGGGAAAAGGTATCTGCCATTTCAGACAATTCAAAATGTCTGTTTCCCAGGCGGGATCCCTTCTCTTCAATTTTCCTTCGGGCTCCTTAGCCCCTTGTGGCTCTGAGCGGCACCCCTTTCTGGTCGCTAAACTCAGCTCAGGAATAAATTTTTATCAATTGGGTTTTCCCAAGAATTGTGAACTGCTGTCCTCTGTGAGGGAGGGGCCGGCAGCCGGCCTGAGTGGCCAGGCAGGCAAAATCTCTACAACAGAGTCTGTGGTTTTAAATTACACCTCATATACAGCAATCCACCAATTTGCTGCATGTCTCCAGCTGTCTGTCCACACCAATAATTCATGTGGGGAAAAGATCCAGACTACCCTCCCTCTCACCTGATGACTTGGGAGAGGTGGGCTACATGTCCGTCCCATCTGCCATCATGCTCAATGTTCTAAATCCAATATCTTCTTCAAAGAAGTTTAAGTTTATACTTTTAGCTGTTATTTGACACTATCAAGAGAATTTTAAAATAACCCATTGATTAGGAAGATGTATCTATAACTAAGGATTAATGGTGGACCTACCTGGCTTTGTGACTTAGTGAGCTCCATGAATTCATGTCTAAAGGGTACATCACACACTTTATGTGTTTAAAATACATAAAATCCAAGAATATAAAAAGAAAATGTGTACTCCCATGGTATTCTGAAATTCTTAGGAAAAAAAAGTCTTAGAATGGGAAGTTTCAGATATAGAATCATTGGATACCCTATGATCAAACATTCCAAGTTTACATGACTCAGTAACCCCAGCAACTATTTCTCCATGACATATGAACACGGTACGTGGTGTCTCCTGGGCCCCCACAAAGACATTGATGAGCTGGGTGATTACCCCTTGCAAGGAGTGGTGACTTCTATTCTTGGCATGAAGGTACTGAAAATTCAGACAGCAGCATAGCCTGAAGGGTTTCAGGACTTATGCTCATCCCTGAAGGAGTGAAGATTTCTAAATCTGCAAAAGCTGGACTTGCAGAGAACAGAAGCACAAACACCCTAAGTGGCTCCCTGTCAGTTAAATTATACAAGGACATTTATTCTTTCACCTTCTGCTTTCTGGGCCCACGTATTCTGAATATTTGGGTTCCACTCTATTATGATATTTGTTTGATAAAGTAAAGTACAGTATTTGGTAAAGTACATATTATATCCTACAAAGTATATGGTTGAAATTTCCTGTGTGCTCATGTACCTGCATTGATTATTTTTACGCTCTTTAAATTATTTCTTTCTTTATTTTTTTATTAAATCATAGCTGTGTACATTAATGCGAAAATGGGGCAGCATACACTAGTTTTATAGACCGTTTGACACATTTTCATCACACTGGTTAACATAGTCTTCCTGGCATTTTCTTAGTTATTGTGTTAAGACATTTACATTCTACATTTACTAAGTTTCACAAATACCCTTGTAAGATGTATCGTAGGTGTAATCCCACCAGTCACCATCCCTCTTCCTACCTCTTCCCTCCCTCCCCTCCCCCCTTCCCTCTCCCCTTTCCCCATATGCTTAGGTTATAACTGGCTTACAGCTTCCATGCGAAAGCCAAAAATTACTTTCATTGTAGGGCTAAGTACATTGGATACTTTTTCTTCCATTCTTGAGATACTTTACTAAGAAGAATATGTTCCAGCTCCATCCATGTAAACATGAAAGAGGTAAAGTCTCCATCTTTCCTTAAGGCTGCATAATATTCCATGGTGTACATATACCACAATTTATATATCCATTCATGGATCAATGGGCACTTGGGCTTTTTCCATGACTTACAATTATGAATAGGGCTGCAATAAACTTTCTGGTACAAATATCTTTGTTATGATGTGATTTTTGGTCTTCTGGGTATATGCCTAGTAGAGGAATTATAGGATTGAATGGCAGATCTATTTTTAGATCACTAAGTGTTCTCCAAACATCTTTCCAAAAGGAATGTATTAATTTGCATTCCCAACAGCAGTGTAGAAGTGTTCCCTTTTCTCCACATCCATGCCAACATCTCTGGTCTTGGGATTTTGTGATATGGGCTTATCTTACTGGAGTTAGATGATATCTCAAAGTAGTTTTGATTTGCATTTCTCTGATGATTAAAGATAATGAGCATATTTTCATATGTCTGAAGGCCGTGCACCTGTCTTCTTCAGAGAAGTTTCTCTTCAAGTCCCTTGCCCAGCCTGAGATGAGATCGCTTGTTCTTTTCTTGCTTACATGTTTGAGTTCTCTGTGGATTCTGGTTATTAAACCTTTGTCAGAGACATAACCTGCAAATATCTTCTCCCATTCTGATGGCTATTTGCTTGCTTTACTTACTGTGTTCTTGGCTGTGCAGAAGGTTTTTAGTTTGGTCAGGTCCCAATAGTATATTTTTGAAGCTGCTTCAATTGCCGGGGGGGTCCTCTTCATAAAATACTCGCCCAAACTGATTTCTTCAAGGGTTTTCCCTGCACTCTCTTCTAGTATTTTCATAGTTTCATGGTTTAAGTTTAAATCTTTTAACCAGTGAGAGTCTATCTTAGTTAATGGTGAAAGGTGTGGGCCCAGTTTCAGTCTTCTACAGGTTGCCAGCCAGTTCACCCAGCAGCATTTGTTAAATAGAGAATATTTTCCCTGCTGAATGTTTTTAATTGGCTTGTCAAAGATCAAATAATGGTAAGTAGCTGGGTTCATCACTTGGTTCTCTATTCTGTCACAGACATCTACTTCTCTGTTTTTGTGCCAATACCATGCTGTTTTGATCACTATTGATATGTAGTATAGTCTGAGGTCTGGTAGCGTTATTCCGCCAGCTTTGTTTTTATTTCTGAGTAATGTCTTCACTGTTCGAGGTTTTTTCTGGTTCCATGTAAAAGGAAGTATTATTTTTTCAAGATCTTTAAAGTATGACAATGGAGCTTTAATAGGGATTTTGTTAAAATGGTATATTGCTTTGGGAAGTTTGTACATTTTAACAGCCATGTTGTTTCTTCCCAGCCATGAGAATGGTATGTTTTTCCATTTTTTTTTACATTTTCTGCTATTTCTTTTCTTAGAGTTTCATAGTTCTCTTTATAGAGCTCTTTTATGTCCTTTGTTAGATAAACTTCCAAATATTTCATCTCCTTTGGTACTACTGTGAATGGAATAGGGTCCTTAACTGTTTTTTCAGTTTGACTATTGCTGGTATATATAAAGGCTACCGATTCATGAATGTCGATTTTGTAACTGAGACGCTGCTATATTCCTTTATCACTTCTAAGAGTTTTGTAGTAGAATCCCTGGTGTTTCCCAGATATACAATCATATCATCTGTGAAGAGCAAAAGTTTGATCTATTCTGACTCTGTATAGATAACCTTGATCGCCTTTTCTTCCCTAATTGTGGTGGCTAAAACTTCCATTACAAGGTTAAAGAGCAGCGGAGATAATGGGCAGCCTTGTCTGGTTCCTGATCTGAGTGGAAACGATTTCAATTTAACTCCATTCAATAAGATATTGACTGTGGGTTTGCTGTAGATGGCCTCTATCAGTTTAAGAAATGTACCTTCTATACCAATTTTCTTGAGTGTTCTGATCATGAAGCGATGCTGGATATTATCAAAAGCTTTTTCTGCATCAATTGAGAGAATCATATGGTCTTTGGTTTTTAATTTGTTTATGTGCTGAATTATATTTATAGATTTATGGAGATTGTACCTGCTTGAGACCCTGGGATAAAACCGATTTGGTCATGATGTATAATTTGTTTGATGTGTTGCTGGATTCTGTTTGTTAGGATCTTGTTCAATATTTTTGTATCTATATTCATTAGTGATATTGGCCTATAATTTTCTTTTCTTGTTGGGTCTTTTCCTGGTTTGGTTATCAGGGTGAAGTTTGCTTCATAGAACGTGTCAGGTAGTCTTCCTTCTTTTTCTACATTTTGGAACATGTTGAGTAATATAGGTACTAGTTCCTCTTTGAAGGTTTGGTAGAAATCTGAAGTGAAGCCATCTGGTCCTGGGCTTTTCTTTTCAGGAAGATCTTGTATGGTTCATGCTATTTCAGAACTTGATATGGGCCTGTTCAATATTTCCACTTGATTCTGGCTAAGTCTTGGAAGGTGACGTGCTTGTAAGTTTTGCTCACTTTCCATCAGATTTTCATATTTCTGAGAATAAATTTTCTTATAATATTCATTAAGAATTTTTTTAATTTCTGAGGAGTCTGTTGTTATTTTATCTTTATCGTTTCTGATTGATCAGATTAGAGATTTTACTATTTTTTTCTTGCTTAGGTTAGCCAAAGGTTTATCTATTTTATTGACCTTTTCAAAAAACCAACTTTTTGATTTATTGATCTGTTGTATAATTTTGTGTTTTCAATTTCATTTAATTCTGCTCTAATTTTGGTTATTTCTTTTTCACTACTGGGTTTTGGGTTGGAATGTTCTTCCTTTTCCAGTTGCTGAAGATGTCCTATTAAGTTGTTAGCTTCATCTGTTTCTGTTCTCTTGAGGAACGCTTTTGGTAGTATAAATTTCTCTCTTAGGACTGTCTTTGCGGTATCCCAGAGGTTCTGGTAACTCGTGTCTTCAGTTTTGTTTTCTTCCAAAAATTTGGCAATTTCCTTCTTACTCTCATCTATGACACAGCTATTATTCAGTATAAGGGTATTCAATTCCCATGTTTTTGTATGAGCATGCAGATTCCTGTTGTTAGTGAGTTCAATTTTTATTCCATGGTGGTCCGAGAGATGCAAAAAATAATTTCTATTCCGTTAAATTTACTGAGGTTAGACTTGTGACCTAAGATGTGATCGATTTTGGAGTATGTTCCGTGGGCTGATGAGAAGTATGTGCATTCAGTTGTGTTGGGATGAAATATTCTGTAGATGTCTGCTAAATTGAAATGTTGGATGGTTAGTCTTAAATCTAAAATTTCTTTGCTCAGCTTCTTATTGGAGGATCTAGCCAACACTGCCAAAAAAGTGTTGAAATCCCCAACTATTATGGAGCTGGAGGAAATCAAGTTGCTCATGCCTGGTAGAGTTTCTCTTATAAATTGAGGTGAATTCTGGTTGGGTGCATAAATATTAATAATTGAGATCTCATCATATTGAGTATTACCCTGAACAAATATGAAGTAACCATTCTTATCCTTCCTTACTTTTTTTGGTTTAAAGCCTATTGTATCTGCAAAAGTATCGCAACACCTGCTTTTTTCTGATTACCATTTGCCTGAAATATGGACGACCATCCTTTCCCTCTGATTCTATATTTATCTTTTAAGATAAGATGTGACTTTTGTATGCAGCAAATATCTGGCCTCGGTTTTTGTATTGAGTCAGCTAACCTGTGCCTCTTTAGAGGACAGTTTATCCATTCACATTAATGGAGAATATTGGTAAGTCTGGTAAAATTTTGATTATCGAGTTTTTTGAAAGTCCAGTGGACATTTGTAATCCTTTCACTACTGTGGAAGTTGGAGTTTGATCAAAAGTTTCTGAGTGAGTTTACTTTTGGGGTATTTGATTGGGCTCATCATTATGGAGGGTAGGTCTGAGAATATCCTGAACAGCTGGTTTGGTTATGGCAAATTTCTTCAACACATGAATGTCATTAAAGTATTTAATTTCTCCATCATAAATGAAACTCAGTTTAGCTGGATACAGGATCTGTTGTTGAAGTTATTTTGTTTTAGGAGATTAAAAGTTGATGACCACCCTCTTCTGACTTGAAAAGTTTAAGCAAAGAGATCTGCATTCATTCTAATATTCTTACCTTTGTAGGTAATGGATTGCTTACATCTGGCTGCTTTCAGAATTTTCTCCTTCATATTAACTTTAGTGAAGTTAATTATGATATACCTGGGGGATGTGTATTCAGATTGAGCCATGCTGGAGTTATGAAACTGTCTGCTATCTGAATTTCAGAATCTCTTGGCATTTCTGGAAAATTTACTTTAATAATTTCATGGAGAAGGGCCTCTTTGCCTAGCAAGGCCACTTCATCATTTTCAGGGATTCCAATGAGGCAGATATTAGCCTTCTTCGAGTTATCCCAGAGCTCACTGAGAGAATGATCTGCTTTTGCTCTCCATTTCTCTTCCTCTTTGAGAGTTTGGGAGCGTTCAAGGCTTTGTCTTCAATGTCAGAAATCCTTTCTTCTACTTGCTCCATTCTGTTACTGAGGGATTCTACTGTATTTTTCTGATCTTTGAACACTGCAAATTCTTGTTTCAGTGCTTCAAAATCTTTGGTGGTTTTGTCTTTAAATTCGTTAAATTCTTGAGACAACTTTTGAATTTCTTCTCAAATTTTTAATTCCGTCTTTTGAATTGTTCCTCCAATTTCTAATTCCAAATTTTCCTGCCTTCTATTAATCTTGTTTGCAATCCAAATTCTGAATTTGATTTCTGACATCTTGGCCAGCTGTTTATGAATGGGATCTTCTGTTACATCTGCCATATCTTTCCTTTGGGAGGTAGATCTATTCTGGTTATTCATGTTACCAGAGTTTTTCTGCTGATTCCTCCCCATGATTGTTTTACACCACTTGATTTTTCCCCTGGAGCTTTGTCAATGACCCATACAGTGCTATGGCCTGAGAAACTGGGGACCTGTTTGGTGTGGTGGGGCTAAGTGGTTCTGTCTTGTTTTCAGCTGGTCTCTGTTTGACCTTAGTGAAACAGTTACTATGGGTTGAAATCTCAGCTGTGGAGAAATACCAGCAATTAAGTCACCCCGCCCAGCACAGGCAACAATTGGAAAAGGAAAATCAAACCTTCCTATAACCACTCACCCAGGGCACCACCTGAATAGTTCTCAGGGGACTGGCTCAGTTCAAAATGTCCAAATCAATTGTCTCAGTCAGCACCTGTCTCAGGTGGGAGAGTTTAAAAGCTCTCTGGCACCTGGATCACAGGGGTTTGGTGACTACTCACGTATGGCTTGCTCCGGTGCTCCGTGGAGTCAGGACCACCCACCCAGAAAGTGGATCAGTCTGGGAAGGTTGATGCCTCCTTTCTTACCTTGCACCTCTCTCACACCCAGTCACTGATAGCCCGGCAGTTGCCTGTAGTTAACAGATACTCCAGGCCTTTGCACCTGGAGTATCATAACGAAATCTATTTCTGCTCAGCTAGGCCACTGTGCTCTGCCTCTATCTAACAGGGGGAGGTGAGGCCTGACAACCTCAGGTGCTTGATGGAGGCTGGGGGGGTGTTCACTCAGTTCCAGCCCCACCCCTGATTGCTGTTACTGACAGAACAGAACAGAACAAATTTGCAGAAATTTGTTTCTGTCCCTGTTAAATTCCTCTGCAGAAGAGACGCTGTCTTTAGTTCCCAGAGCCTGCACCTCAGGCCCTGTCTTCGCTCCTGCACGTTTGTATTCAGTTACCTGTCAGTTATAGCCTCCCGTCTTCCTTTGTCTATAGGCTGAAGATACCCTGAGGGTCGAGTGCATCTTAGGCTCAGTAAAGTGGTTCTCTCAGTCAGCCCCACCCTGGGACCTTCCAGGCTCTATGCGTGCATTTCTAGTCCCCGCACTCCACCCAGGCCGGTACCGCCTCAGGCAAACCCTTTACTGACGGGGCCTGCATTTCCATCCCAGATCTGTTCTGTGGTGGTTGCCACCTGAGTAGATGTCCAGTCTCCTCTGTTTGCCCAGGGAGATGGGGTGTCACATTGGAATATCCAGGAGTGTGTGCTATTTTTGCCAAAAGACGGCTGCTGCTCTGCACCTTGGGGCACTGCTGCTCCAGTGTGATTCCCTCTCAGCTGACCATCCTCCCCTCACTCCTATGTCAAAGAGTCAGCACTGACCACCTGCAGTTTAGGCCCTTTCCATACCCCTTGAGAAATCACCCAAGAATTTTGACTCCTGGGGTACAGGCCTCCAGACCTCAGAGTGAGAGTGGAGAGTGCTGGGAGCTCAGAGTTGCAGGTAGAGAATATTTACAGTTTTATGCAGTTTTACACCTGGAAGTAGAATGCCATGGCACCCCAGTAGGGGAGGTAGGTCCAGTTTTTAGAGGGTCTCTTCCATGGAGTGTAGTGGGAAGATCTTTGAACTCTGCTCTTTTTTTTGTGGGGCACTCTGAGCCAATCTCATGGGGGAGGGGGCTCCCATCCGCTTGGTGATGGATTTTGTACCTTTTGTTTGTATCCTTGGGGTCTCAGCTCACCTCAGGGGGGTTGATGTGCGTTCTTGAACCTTCTCACTTGGTGCAGGTCTAATCCACCAGGTTACTTGCTAAATTTCTGTCCTTTAACTCTCCTTCTGGATGGGAGCCCCTGTGGCAAGCTGGCTTCAGTTGGCCATCTTGTATCTGCCCCTGTAAGTATTGCAAAAGGGCTAGAAGATGGGTTTTTCAATACTCAGGAATAAATGCCCTTATATGCAATTTAGGTCCATGACACCAGGAAGGCAAATGGAAAGTACACAGGGAGGAAGATGAACTGCGCAAAGCGTTTGTCATATGATAGTGACCTTGTGGGCTTGCTGGGTGTGAGGGTGTGTGTGTGGCTCTCCCTCAGCAGCCAGTCAGGGTTTCTCTATGTGAAAGTGGAGAGGAGCTCATGTTGCTCTGCCTTCGCTTCACTGTACACTGCTCCACATCACTCTCCTTAAAATTAAACAAGTTCCCATATATTCCATCTCATCCTTTTCTATAAAACTGGAATTGCATAATCTCTTTAGGCTGTGGTTTATCTCTTTTTACCAACACTGAAAAACATTATGGATTTTTAATATTTACCACCTGTATTTGCTCAATACTCACTCTGAAATCTGCTCTCCCTGTACTTTTATTGTCCCTTCTGTATATTCAGAGGTAAGAAATGGAACTCTAACAGTAACAAAGGCTTTCATGTCTCTAGCAAATGTCAAAGAAGATTTCCCATCCATATTTATTAGTCCCTTCAACAGAAAAATAAATGCCTTGTAATTTGCTCTCCTTCAAGAAGGAGCTCATGGGAGTAGAATAGTGATTTCCTAGGATAGAAAGGAGAAGGAAATGGGGAGATGATTGTCAAACCATGCAGAGTCTCTAAAGACACAAGATTTCTAAATCCTGGGGATCTACTACACAGCTCAGTGCTTATAGCTAATAATAACCAAACTATCATGTACTGAAAATTTGCTAAAATGAAAGTCAGATGTTCAATATGATCATCACACATTAAATAATAAAGGGGGCTGGAGGAAATTTTATGACATGATTGATATGTCTTTAGCCATGATGGTGCTAAGGATGGGTAAATGAGATGAAGGCTATGTTGATTAGTAGGATGTAAGCACTCTATTTGTACAATCAACACATTGAGGAGGAGGGAGACAAGATGGCGGACTGAAGCCAGCTTTCAACAGAGCTCCCGTCCAGAAGGAGAGTTAAGGGATAGGAATTTAGTAAGTATCCTGGTGGACTTGAGCCTCACCAAGAGAGAAGGTTGAAGAATGCACATCAACACCGCTGAGGCAAGCTGTGATCACAAGGACGCAAACAAAAGGTACAAAACCCACCACCAAGTGGACGGGAGTCCCCCTCCCCCATGAGACCGGCTCAAGAGCCCCACAATTAAACAAGCGGGCAGAAATTAAAGGCCCTCCCACTACACTCCATGGGAGACCTTCTAAAAACTGGACCTACCTCCCCTACTGGGGTGCCATGGTGTTCTCCTGCCGGGCATAAAACTGAATAACTCTTTGGGAATCCTTCGCCGGCAACCCTCCTGGTGCTCCCCTCCCGCCCACTGAGGCCTGGAGGCCTGTCCCCCAGGAGTTCGGATCCTTGGGTGATTTCTCAAGGGGAGTGGACAGTCCCCGAGTTGCGACTGGTCAGCATTGACTCTGAGGCGTGCGAGTGAGGAGAGGGCACCGGGCTGAGTGGGAGTCACGCCTCGTGGCACTTCCCCGTGGTGCAGTGCAGTAACCCTCCCCGGGCAACATTTAGGGGCACAAGACTGAATAAGACTCTAGCTTCCCTGCTGAGAGCTGAGAGCCCCTACTCTCACTCGGGGTCTGAGGGCATCCCCCAGGAGTTTGGATCCATGGGTGATTTCTTGAGGGGAGTGTGCCGCGGACCGCCCTGTCGGTGGGCTTCAGTCCGAGGGAAAGTAGGGAGAAGGAACGAGGAAAGTTGAGAGGTCGGCGCAGGAATGACAGTCTGGCACACTACGGGTTAAAGTATGCAGCTGCAAAATTTACTGAGAGCACATGTTGGTATTTATACATTTTCTTTCCAAGGTTCAAACAATGCAATCTTCATTCTTCTTATGCTTGTAAATTATCTTTGTGTCTGCATATGCGGTTTATCATGCATTACATGTTTTCAAGGTTTTGCTCTCCGGAGGGAGGTGGTTTATCAGTAACACCTGCTTACTCCCTCTTCAGGAATGTCAAGGCTTACAACTTCTCTCAGTCCTGCAACTCTTTTCAGTTTCTTATGATTTTATTTTTAAAACAGCTGAACATATTCTTTTATGTATAATGCTTGACTACTTCTATATATATTTTCTATATATTTTTACTCTTATTAGTAACTATACTTTGATTCATAATTGATTGTTAAACATTAAAATTCCCTATTGATTTGTATTACATATGAAAATTAGTGAAGCAAGATGTTTTTCTAAGTAAAGTTTTACTGCAGGTGGTGATGGTGCATGTCGTGATGGAACATCTTGTTTGCTGTGCCTGCATTGTCTCATTTCACTGACATTTATGGTGGGAAAGTTCTGTTGTGCAGGTTTTCTTGGAGCCATTGAGTCTGGCACAGTCACACTTTTTGTGCTGTTTCTGGACCAGCTACCTTTGTGTTCATTCTTATTGCTTACTTCTCAGGACAAACAGACATTCAGTCTAACATGCACGTACATTGTAACAGAAAGCCATACCCTTAGGTTAATGCGATAGAAAACAGCATGCTGGGCAACATCTCTGTTGCTGCGCACACTGGGGGTGCTGGGGGCTTCGCTCCGGGGAGCACAGACCACCTTTCCGTCGCTTTACAACGCGGACAGCGCCACCTCGCTGCGGCTTGGTGCCGAGGGTGCGGCAGGAGTGCACAGTGCCTGAGCTGCGTCAGGTCAGCACTGACTCTGGGACACGTGAGCGAGGAGAGGGCACTCTGCTGAGGGGAAATCAAGCCTTGGCGGCACTTCCCTGCGGTGCAGTGCAGGAGCCCTCCCCGGGCCGTATTGTTGCGTAAAACTGAATGAAACTCTAGCTTCCCCCCCAACCCCCAATTGGGGTCTGGGGGCCTATCCCCCAAGAGTTCTGATTCTTGGGGGATCTCTTGACGGGTGTGGACCCAGCACAAACTGCAGCCGCTCAGTGCTGACTCTGGGGCGCGAGTCAGAGGAGAAAAGGGTAGCCTGAGTGCCCACACCAGAGCAGCAGTTCCCTGGAGGTAGATCAACAGCCGTTTTTTCTTTAACAGCAGAATGCTCACTTCTGGATATTCTGAGGCCACACCCCCTGTCTCCCTGGGCAACCAGAGGAGGCCACCGGTGAGCGGGGGATTTCCTGACACTGCTCACAAACCCGGGAAGCTTCCAGGGCGGGGCCGAGCCAGAGAGGTGATCGGATGCAAACCTCCACAGCAAAGACGTTTGAACTCAAAACAGCCCGTCCTCTGTAGGCGATTTCGACAGGAACAGAGACAGAACCTCGCAAAGTTGTCTGTTCTGTTAGCAGCATCCATCAGGGATGGGGCTAAGCCTGAGTGAACACCTCCTTCCCATCACCTGCATCAAACACTCAAAGATGTCAGGCCCCATCTCCTCCTGCAGGGGCCTGGCAGACTTCCTTGTGATTCAGGCAGGTGCAAACCCCTGGAGTGTCTGTTCACTGCAGGCAACTGGGTTAGCCATCTGCAGAGATACCAGTGACTGGGTCCGACGGAGGGGCAAAGTGGGGAAGGAGACGTCAACCTTCCTAGACTGCTCTGTTTGCTGGGTGGCTCCTCCTGACTCAACACTGCACTGGGGTGAGCTGTGTCAGAGGAGTCACCAGGCCCCTGTGATCCAGTTCCCAGAGACCTCTTGAACTCTCCCACCTGAGACAAGTGCCGATTGAGACAGCTGATTTGGAACTTTTGAACTGGGCTAATAGACTGAGGACTTTTCAGGCGGTGCCCTGGGTGTGCGATTGTAGGAAGGTTTGATTCTCCTTTTCCAACTGGGGCCAGATGTGGGCAGGCGTGGTGACTTAATTCCTGATTTTCCCACACAGCTCAGACTTCAAGCCAGAGTAGAAGTTGCAATAGGATCGAACAGAAACCAGCTGAAAGCAAGACAGAACCACTTTGCTCCACCACACCAGACAGGGCCCCAGTTTCTCAGGCCACAACACTGTATGGGCCCTCGATAAAACCCCAGGGGAAAAACCAAAGGGAGTAAAATAACCATGGGGTGGAATCAGTGGAAAAACTCTGGTAACATGAATAACCAGAATAGATCAACCCCCCCAAGAAAAGATATGGCAGATGTGATTGAAGATCCCATTCATAAACAACTGGCTGAGATGTCAGAAATCGAATTCAGAATTTGGATTGCAGACAAGATTAATAAAATGGAATTAGGAATTTGAGGAGAAATTCAAAAATTGTCTCAAGAATTTAACGAATTTAAAGACAAAACCACCAAAGACTTAGACACACTGAAGCAAGAACTTACAGCCCTCAAAGATATGAAAAATACAGTAGAATCCCCCAGTAACAGAATGGAGCAAGCAGAAGAAAGGATTTCTGACATTGAAGATAAAGTCTTCGAACGCTCCCAATCTCTCAAAGAGGAGGAGAAATGGAGAGCAAAAACGGATCACTCACTCAGAGAACTCTCAGATAATTCTAAAAAAAGCAACATAAGGATTATAGGAATTTCTGAGAACGATGAAGTCGCCTCCAAGGGCACAGAGGCCCGTCTGCATGAAATTATGAAAGAAAATTTTCCACACATGCCTAGAGAATCTGAAATTCAGATAGCAGACAGCTTCAGAACCCCAGCACGATTCAACCCCAATAAGTCATCACCCAGACATATCATAATTAGCTTCACTAAAGTTAACATGAAAGAGAAGATTCTCAAAGCAGCCCGGTGAAAGAAAACTATAACGTACAAAGGTAAGAATATTAGAATAACTGCAGATCTCTCTGCTGAAACTTTTCAAGCCAGAAGAGGCTGGTCATCAACTTTTAATCTCCTAAAGCAAAAAAACTTTTAACCCAGGATCTTGTATCCAGCTAAACTGAGTTTCATCTATGCTGGAGAAATTAAATACTTCAATGACATTCATATGTTGAAAAAATTTGCCATAAGTAAACCAGCTCTTCAGGATGTTCTCAGACCTATCCTCCATAATGACCAACCCAATCCTATACCACAAAAGTAAACTCACTCAGAAACTTCGGATCAAACTCCAACTTCCACACTGGCGAAAGGATTAAAAATGTCCACTGGACCTTTGAAAAACTCGATACCCAAAATTCCACCAGACTTATCAATACTCTCCATCAATGTGAATGGCTTAAACTGTCCTCTGAAGAGACATAGGTTAGCTGACAGGATACAAAAACTCAAGCCAGATATTTGTTGCATACAAGAGTCACATCTCAACTTAAAAGACAAATACAGACTCAGGGTGAAAGGATGGTCATCCATATTTGAGGCAAATGGTAATCAGAAAAAAGCAGGTGTTGCAATTTTATTTGCAGATACAGTAGGCTTTAAACCATCAAAAGTAAGGAAGGACAAGAATGGTCACTTCATATTTGTTAAGGGTAATACTCAATATGATGAGATCTCAATAATTAATATCTATGCACACAACCAGAATGCACCTCAGTTTATAAGAGAAACTCTAACAGACATGAGTAACTTGATTTCCTCCAGCTCCATAATCGTCGGAGATTTCAACACTCCCTTGGCAGTGTTGGATCGATCCTCCAGACAGAAGCTGAGCAAAGAAATCTTAGATTTAAACCTAACCATCCAGTATTTAGATTTAGCAGAAATCTACAGAACATTTCATCCCAACAAAACTGAATACACATACTTCTCATCTGCCCACGGAACTTACTCCAAAATTGACCACATTTTAGGTCACAAGTCTAACCTCAGTAAATTTAAAGGAATAGAAATTGTTCCATGCATCTTCTCGGACCATCATGGAATAAAACTTGAATTGAGTAACAACAGGAATCTGCATACCCATACAAAAATATGGAAGTTAAATAACCTTATGCTGGATGAAAGCTGGGTCAGAGATGAGATTAAGAAAGAAATTCCCAATTTTTTGGAACCAAATGACAATGAAGACACAAACTATCAGAACCTCTGGGACACTGCAAAGGCAGTTCTAAGAGGGAAATTTATAGCACTGCAAGCCTTCCTCAAGAGAACGGAAAGAGAGGAAGTTAACTTAATGGGACATCTCACGCAACTGGAAAAGGAAGAACATTCCAACCCCAAACCCAGTAGAAGAAAAGAAATAACCAAAATTAGAGCAGAATTAAATGAAATTGAAAACAAAAGAATAATACAACAGATCAATAAATCAAAAAGCTGGTTTTTTGAAAAGGTCAATAAAATAGATAAACTTCTTGCCAACCTAATCAGAAAAAAAGGAGTAAAATCTTTAATATCATCAATCAGAAACAACAAAGACGAAATAACCACAGACTCATCAGAAATCCAAAAAATCCTTAATGAATATTACAAGAAACATTATTCTCAGAAATATGAAAATCTGAAGGAAATAGACCGATACTTGGAAGCATGCCACCTTCCAAGACTTAACCAGAATCAAGTGGAAATGTTGAACAGACCCATATCAAGTTCAGAAATAGCATCAACTATACAAAACCTCCCTAAAAAGGAAGCCCGGGACCAGATGGTTTCACGTCAGAATGCTACCAAACATTTAAAGAGGAATTAGTACCTATATTACTGAACCTGTTCCAAAATGTAGAAAAAGAAGGAAGACTACCCAACACGTTCTATGAAGCAAACATCACCCTGATCCCCAAACCAGGAAAAGACCCAACAAGGAAAGAAAATTATAGAACAATATCACTAATGAATATAGATGCAAAAATATTCAACAAGATCCTAACAAACAGAATCCAGCAACACATCAAACAAATTATACATCATGACCAAGTTGGTTTTATCCCAGGGTCTCAAGGCTGGTTCAATATACGTAAATCTATAAATGTAATTCAGCACATAAACAAATTAAAAGACAAAGACCATATGATTCTCTCAATTGATGCAGAAAAAGTTTTTGATAATATCCAGCATCCCTTCATGATCAGAACACTCAAGAAAATTGGTCTAGACGGGACTTTCCTTAAACTGATATAGGACATCTACAGCAAACCCACAGCCAATATCATATTGAATGGAGATAAATTGGAATCATTTCCATTCAGATCAGGAACCAGACAAGGCTGCCCATTGTCTCCATTGCTTTTCAACATTGTAATGGAATTTTAGCCACCACAATTAGGGAAGAAAAGGCGATCAAGGGTATCCATATAGGGTCAGAAGAGATCAAACTTTCGCTCTTCGCAGATGATATGATTGTGTATCTGGAAAACACTAGGGACTCTACTACAAAACTCCTACAAGTGATCAAGGAATACAGCAGCGTCTCAGGTTACAAAATCAACATTCATAAATCGGTAGCCTTTATATACACCAACAACAGTCAAATTGAAAAAGCATTTAAGGACTCTATCCCATTCACAGTAGTGCCACAGAAGATGAAATATTTGGGAATTTACCTAACAAAAGACGTGAAAGATCTCTATAAAGAGAACTATGAAACTCTCAGAAAAGAAATAGCTGAAAATGTTAACAAATGGAAAAACATACCATGCTCATGGCTGGGAAGAATCAACATTATCAAAATGTCTATACTACCCAAAGCAATATATAATTTCAACTCACTCCCTATTAAAGCTCCACTGTCATATTTTAAAGATCTTGAAGAAACATTACTTCGTTTTATATGGAATCAGAAAAAACCTCGAAAAGCCAAGACATTACTCAGAAATAAAAACAAAACCAGAGGAATCACACTACCAGACCTCAGACTTTACTACAAATCGATAGTGATCAAAACAGCATGGTATTGGCACAAAAACAGAGAAGTAGATATCTGGAACAGAATAGAGAACCAAGAGATGAATCCAGCTATTTGATTTTTGACAAGCCAATTAAAATCATTCAGTGGGGAAAAAATTCCCTATGTAACAAATGGTGCTGGGTGAACTGGCTGGCAACCTGCAGAAGACTGAAATTGGACCCACACCTTTCACCATTAACTAAGATAGACTCTCATTGGATTAAAGATTTAAACGTAAAACATGAAACTATAAAAATACTAGAGGAGAATGCAGGGAAAACCCTTGAACAAATTGGTCTGGGTGAGTATTTCATGAGGAGAACTCCCCGGGCAATTGAAGCAGCTTCAAAAATACACTACTGGGACTTGATCAAACTAAAAAGCTTCTGCAGAGCTAAGAACACAGTAAGCAAAGCAAGAAGACCGCCCTCAGAATGGGAGAAGATGTTTGCAGGGTATACCTCTGACAAAGGTTTAATAACCAGAATCCGCAGAGAACTCAAACGCATCGGCAAGAAAAAAACAAGGGATCCCATCGCAGGCTGGGCAAGGGATTTGAAGAGAAACTTCTCTGAAGAAGACAGGCGCAAGGCCTTCAGACATATCAAAAAATGCTCATCATCTTTAATCATCAGAGAAATGCAAATCAAAACTACTTTGAGATATCATCTAACTCCAGTGAGACTATCCTATATCACAAAATCTGAAGACCAGAGATGTTGGCGTGGATGCGGAGAAAAGGGAACACTTCTGCACTGCTGGTGGGAATGCAAATTAATACATTCCTTTTGGAAAGATATATGGAGAACACTCAGAGATCTAAAAATAGATCTGCCATTCAATCCTGTAATTCCTCTGCTAGGCATATACCCAGAAGACCAAAAATCACAACATAACAAAGATATCTGTACCAGAATGTTTATTGCAGCCCAATTCATAATTGCTAAGTCATGGAAAAAGCCCAAGTGCCCATCGATCCACGAATGGATTAATAAATTGTGGTATATGTATACCATGGAATACTATGCAGCCTTAAAGAAAGATGGAGACTTTACCTCTTTCATGTTTACTTGGATGGAGCTGGAACATATTCTTCTTAGTAAAGTATCTCAAGAATGGAAGAAAAAGTACCCAATGTACACAGCCCTACTATGAAACTAATTTGGGACTCTCACATGAAAGCTATAACCCAGCTACAACTTAACAATAGGGGGAAGTGGGAAAGGGGGGGTGGTGGGTAGAGGGAGGGGGATCGGTGGGATCACACCTGTGGTGCATATTACAGGGGTATTTGCGAAACTTGGTAAATGTAGAATGTAAATGTTTTGGCACAGTAACTGAAATAACTCCGGAAAGGCTATGTTAACCACTGTGAAAAAAATCTGTCAAATGGTTTATGAAGCGAGTGTATGATGCCCCATGATCATATCAATGTATACAGTTATGATTTAATAATAAAAAAACACATTGAATCCCATAAAGGCATAAATGTATTCATGATCTATGTACAAGTGACTTAATGAAAAATTGACATAAAAAAGTTGTATGCATAACTTCTTACACTTCATTCATGGCTTCGTAAAGTAATTTAAAAATTAACAGGAATATTTGAAATGAAAGGACCCCTTTGCCTCTATAATAACTCCATAAAATCTCCCAATTTTCCTCTGTGGTAGCACATAACAGAGAGATGATGCCTGAGTTTCATTGCTTATAGAAATTAAACTTTCCTTAAGGGAAACCTGTGACTTTTAAATTAAACCAAATGAGTTTTGAAACGAAAGGAGTAGATTTTCTCCTTAGAGGAAATAAATACAGTTTCCTCTACCACTGTCTCTGTAGACACAAATTTGACTGGAAAGTTTGCATTCTGCTGTACCTTTGTATCTTAAGGGAGCTGAACTATTTGCAGAGTGCAGAGACAATAGAACAATTCATTTAATGAGGCACTCTGGGAATGCAATCCTTGAGACCCTAGAAATGTTAAACACGCCCCTGCTGGCCCCCACCTGTAATTCTCTGATCTCAGACGGTGTGAAAACCCAATAGAGCTTCTCGGTGACAGAATTTGGAGAAAAGAAACCTTCAGTGACACCATCAGAGAGTGTCAGTGTGAGCAGGGGGGCTGGTGGGGTGAGAAGGAGGAAAGGAAAGTTGGTGCCAGGCTTGGCCTTTACAGCAATAAGATGGTGACAGCCCTGCGTGTATTTAATGTATGAGGGTAAAATCCATATTGGAAGATAATATCTCCTATCAAAGTACTAACCAGACCCTACCCTGCTTAGCTTCCGAGATCAGACGAGATCGGGCGTGTTCAGTGTGGTATGGCCGTAGACGTTTAAAGTTAATATCTTATCTTTGAATATAAGCTGCTTTGAGACTAGTCTTTTCCCACTCTTTTTCAGTTTCCTGTTCTTTCTTTCCAGAATCAATAATAGAATCTCTTTCTAATAAGAGCTAGAAACAGCCATTTCTGGAATGCATCTTCTCATGGACAGTCTTCACAGCTTCTCCACTGTCTCCCAAACATTGTAGATCCCTGGTAGATTTCCTAGATCCAAACAGTCATTCATTAACTACTGGTGAAAGACCTCTTATGTACCAGGTATTGAATGTGTTGTTTTTAATTTGATCACATTTTGTAATTTACTTCACTATTATTGCTGGTAGGTCTGACTTACTAAAATTACTGAATAGTTCTATATTGTTGTCATCATCATTTTTCATTAAAGTGTACACAAAATAATGCAAATTATACACTTATTTTTGACATTTGTCACTCAGGCCAATTTCCGTTGACCATTTTACCAATCTCTTTAAATGTTTGGGAGAACATCGAATAATATAATTTAAAGTAGTCTGTCTTTCCCTTATCATAAATTTTATACAAATGTTCTAATATGTTAATGTAGGATATAATACCTGGGTTTTTTTTTTATTGTTGGGGATACATTGAGGGTACAATAAGCCAGGTTACACTGATTGCAATTGTTAGGTAAAGTCCCTCTTGCAATCATGTCTTGCCCCCATAAAGTGTGACACACACTAAGGCCCCACCTCCCTCCCTCCGTCCCTCTTTCTGCTTCCCCCTACCATAACCTTAATTGTCATTAATTGTCCTCATATCAAGATTGAGTACATAGGATTCATGCTTCTCCATTCTTGTGATGCTTTACTAAGAATAATGTCTTCCACTTCCATCCAGGTTAATACGAAGGATTTAAAGTCTCCATTTTTTTTTAATGGCTGAATAGTATTCCATGGTATACATATACCACAGCTTGTTAATCCATTCCTGGGTTGGTGGGCATTTAGGCTGTTTCCACATTTTGGCGATTGTAAATTGAGCTGCAATAAACAGTCTAGTACAAGTGTCCTTATGATAAAAGGATTTCTTTCCTTCTGGGAAGATGCCCAGTAATGGGATTGCAGGATCAAATGGGAGGTCTAGCTTGAGTGCTTTGAGGTTTCTCCATACTTCCTTCCAGAAAGGTTGTACTAGTTTGCAGTCCCACCATCAGTGCAAGTGTTCCCTTCTCTCCACATCCACACCAGCATCTGCACTTTTGAGATTTTGTGATGTGGGCCATTCTCACTGGTGTTAGATGATATCTCAGGGTTGTTTTGATTTGCATTTCTCTAATATATAGAGATGATGAACATTTTTTCATGTGTTTGTTAGGCATTCGTCTGTCATCTTTAGAGAAAGTTCTATTCATGTCTCTTGCCCATTGATATATGGGATTGTTGGCTTTTTTCATGTGGATTAATTTGAGTTCTCTATAGATCCTAGTTATCAAGCTTCTGTCTGATTGAAAATATGCAAATATCCTTTCCCATTGTGTAGGTTGTCTCTTTGCTTTGGTTATTGTCTCCTTAGCTGTACAGAAGCTTTTCAGTTTAATGAAGTCCCATTTGTTTATTTTTGTTGTTGTTGCAATTGCCATGGCAGTCTTCTTCATGAAGTCTTCCCACAGGCCAATATCTTCCAGTGTTTTTCCTATGCTTTCTTGGAGGATTTTTATTGTTTCATGCCTTAAATTTAAGTCCTTTATCCATCTTGAATCAATTTTTGTGAGTGGGGAAAGGTGTGGGTCCAGTTTCAGTCTTTTACATGTAGACATCCAGTTCTCCCAACACCATTTATTGAATAGGGAGTCTTTCCCCCAAGGTATGTTCTTGTTTGGTTTATGGAAGATTAGGTGGTTGTAAGATGTTAGTTTCATTTCTTGGTTTTCAATTTGATTCCAAGTGTCTATGTCTCTGTTTTTGTGACAGTACCATGCTGTCTTGAGCACTATGGCTTTGTAGTACAGACTAAAATCTGGTATGCTGATGCCCCCAGCTTTATTTTTGTTACTAAGAACTGCCTTAGCTATACGGGGTTTTTTCCGGTTCTATACAAAACGCAGAATCATTTTTTCCAAATCTTGAAAGTACGATGTAGGTACTTTGATAGGAATGGCATTGAATAGGTAGGTTGCTTTGGGAAGTATAGACATTTTAACAATGTTGATTCTTCCCATCCATGAGCATGGTATGTTCTTCCATTTGTTAATATCCTCCGCTATTTCCTTTCTGAGGATTTCATAGTTTTCTTTATAGAGGTTCTTCACCTCCTTCGTTAGGTATATTCCTAGGTATTTCATTTTCTTTGAAACTATGGTGAAGGGAGTTGTGTCCTTAATTAGCTTCTCATCTTGCCTGTTATTGGTGTATACAAAGGCTACTGACTTGTGGACATTGATTTTATATCCTGAAACATTACCGTACTTTTTGATGACTTCTAGGAGTCTTGTGGTTGAGTCTTTGGGGTTCTCTAAATATAAGATCATGTCATCAGCAAAGACGGAGAGTTTGACCTCCTCTGCTCCCATTTGGATTCCCTTTATTTCCTTGTCTTGCCTAATTGTATTGGCTAGAACTTCCAGCACTATGTTGAATAGTAAAGGTGACAGAAGACAACCTTGTCTGGTTCCAGTTCTAAGAGAAAAAGCTTTCAGTTTTACTCCATTCAGTAAAATATTGGCAGTGGGTTTGTCATAGATAGCTTCAATCAGTTTTAGAAATGTGCCACCTATCCCTATACTCTTCAGTGTTCTAATTAGAAAAGAATGCTGGATTTTATCAAATGCTTTTTCTGCATCTATTGAGAGGATCATGTGATCTTTATTTTTGCCTCTGTTAATATGGTGGATAACGTTTATAGATTTCCGTATGTTAAACCAGCCTTGCATCCCTGGGATGAAGCCTACTTGATCATATTGAATGACTTTTTTGATGATAAGCTGTAATCTATTGGCTAGGATTTTGTTGAGAATTTTCGCGTCTGTATTCATGAGTGAGATTGGTCTAAATTCTCCTTTTTGTTTGGGTCTTTTCCTGGTTTTGGTATCAGGGTGATGTTTGCTTCATAGAATGTGTTGGGGAAGATTCCTTCTTCCTCAATTTTTTGGAATAATTTCTGCAGTACAGGAATAAGCTCTTCCTTGAAGGTTTGATAGAATTCTGGAGTGAAGCCATCTGGACCAGGGCATTTTTTAGTTGGAAGCTTTTTTATTGTTTCTTTGATCTCAGTGCTTGAAATTGGTCTGTTCAGGAGCTCTATTTCTTCCTGGCTAAGTCTAGGGAGAGGGTGTGATTCCAAATATTGATCCATTTCCTTCACATTGTCAAATTTCTGGGCATAGAGTTTCTGGTAGTATTCAGAGATGATCTCTTGTATTTCTGTGGGATCAGTTGTTATTTCCCCTTTATCGTTTCTGATTGAGGTTACTAGAGATTTTACTTTTCTATTTCTAGTTAGTCTGGCCAATGATTTATCTATTTTATTTATTTTTTCAAAAAACGAACTCCTTGTTTCATTAATTTTCTGAATAATTCTTTTGTTTTCAATCTCATTGATCTCTGATTTGATTTTGGATATTTCTTTTCTTGTACTGAGTTTAGGCTTAGATTGTTCTTCTTTTTCCAATTCCATAAGATCTCTTGTGAGATTGTTGATGTGCTCTCTTTCTGTTTTTCGAATGTAGGCATCTAAAGCGATGAATTTTCCTCTCAAAACTGCTTTTGTAGTATCCCACAGGTTTTGGTAGCTTGTGTCTTCATTGTTGTTATGCTAAAGGAAGTTAATGATTTCCTGTTTTATTTCTTCCTGTACCCATCTGTTATTCAACAGAAGATTGTTTAATTTCCATGCCTTTGGGTGGGGTTGAGCATTTTTGTTAGAGTTGAGTTCCACCTTTAGTGCCTTATGGTCTGAAAAGATACAAGGTAAAATTTCAATTCTTTTGCTTCTGTTGATATTTGTTTTGTGTCCCAGGATATGATCAATTTTGGGGAATGTTCCATGGTCGATGAGAAGAATGTGTATTCTTTATGTTTGGGGTGGAGTGTTCTATATGCGTCTATCAAGCATAGTTGTTCTAGGGTCTCATTTAAATCTCTTATATCTTTGTTTAATTTCTGTTTAGAGGATCTGTCCAGCTCTGTAAGAGGAGTGTTAAAGTCCCCTGTTATGATGGTATTATCAGATATCATATTGCTCAGACTGAGTAAGGTCTGCTTCAAGAATCTGGGAGCATTTGAATTGGGTGCATAAATATTTAGAATTGAAATGTCTTCTTGTTGTATTTTTCCCTTGACCAATATAAAGTGACCATCTTTGTCTTTTTTGACTTTAGTTGCTTTAAATCCACATGTATCTGAGAATAAGATTGCAACTCCTCTTTTCTTCTGAATTCCATTTCCCTGAAAAATTGTCTTCCAACCCTTGACTCGGAGCTTTAATTTGTCTTTTGAAGCCAGGTGTGTTTCTTGCAGACAGCAAATGGATGGTTTGTGTTTTTTAATCCAGTCAGCCAATCTATGTCTCTTCAGTGGGGAATTCAAGCCATTAACATTTATTGAGATAATTGACAAGTGTGGTAGTATTCTATTCGTCTTATTTGGTGAGAGTCCATTGCTTAGTTTTATCTTTTGCATCAGTGTGGAGGTTAGGTTCTGTCCTTTGATTTCTGAGTTCTTGCTTTGCTGCTGACCCATTGTGGTGGTCAGTGTGCAGAACAGGTTGAAGTATTTCCTGTAGAGCTGGTCTTGTGGCGAATTTCCTCTATGTTTGTATATCTGTAAATGATTTGATTTCTCCGTCAATTTTTAAGCTTAGCTTAGCAGGGTACGAATTCTGGGCTGAAAATTGTTCTGTTTAAGTAGATTAAAGGTAGATGACCATTGTCTTCTTGCTTGGAAAGTTTTATTAGAGAAGTCTGCGGTCACTCTGATGGATTTGCCCCTGTAGGTCAACTGGCGCTTACTCCTGGCAACTTGCAGAATCTTTTCTTTTGTCTTGACTTTGGACAGGTTCATCACAATATGTCTTGGAGAAGCTCGGTTAGAGTTGAGGCGACCTCGGGTCCGTTCTCCCTCTGAAAGCAGTGTGTCAGAATCTTTAGTGATGTTTGGGAAATTTTCTTTTATGATATTCTCTAGTATGACTTCCATTCCTCTGGGGCATTCTTCTTCCCCTTCTGCAATTCCTATAACTCGTATGTTGGAATGGTTCATAAAGTCCCATAATTCTGACAGTGAATGTTCTGTTTTCTCTCTCTTCTTTTCTGCCTCTTTTACTATCTGAGTTATCTCAAGAACTTTGTCTTCTACCTCTGAAATTCTTTCTTCTGCATGGTCTAACCTGTTGCTGATTCTTTCCATTGCATCTTTAAGTTCCCTGATTGACTGTTTCATTTCCTTCAGGTCTGCTATATCCTTTTTATATTCTTCATATCGTTCATCTCTTATTTGATTCTGTTTTTGGATTTCCTTTTGGTTATTTTCCACTTTGTTAGCAATTTCCTTCATTGTTTCCATCATTTCTTTCATTGTTTTCAACATGTGAATTCTAAATTCCCTTTCTGTCATTCCTAACATTTCTGTATAGGTGGAATCCTCTGCAGTAGCTACCTCATGGTCCCTTGGTGGGGTTGTTCTAGACTGGTTCTTCATGTTGCCTGGAGTTTTCTGCTGATTCTTCCTCATGGGTGATTTCTTTTATCTGTTTCCTTGCCCTAATTTTCCTTTCACTTCCTCTTGCTCTTTAAGTTCTTGTGCCTGTGGACTAAGGGTTACAGGACCAGAAGGGTGAGAAGGTTAAAGAGCAAAAAAGGGATGAAAGAAAGGAGGACGGAGTGATAAGAAAAAAAAGAAAGATAGAGAAAGGAGAGGGGGTGGGCATAAGGAATATTGACAAAAAGAAGAGAGGCACAGAAAGAGGGAGACAGGGCAATATAGGTGTACAGTAGGGTACTTTGACACAACCTTAAAAAACCCCACCTTCTGGGGGTGCCCAGTAGCATGTTTCCCTTGAGGTCAGCAGCTCTTTGCTAACCTGATCAGACACAGTACCCCACCTGCACCAAGTAGAGAGGAAAGACAAAAATGCTATAAATCAAACCAAAACAAGCAACAGAAAACTTTACAGGGATAAAGTTTGGTGAAAAACCAAATGATAGCAGTAGAAACACTAGCAAAAATGACGTTCTTTAATTACACTTGATGTCACTTAAAAGGTTGGAAAATCATGCCCTGTTTTATAGCCAATATGAAATTTAAACAACATATGTCACTTTTTAAAATGAGAAAAATCTACATTTGCTTTTTGGTTTATTATGATTGCTATTAAAGATTACAACTAACATGAAAATGTTATGAATTTTATTACCATATACAAATCTAAATAAAGGATTTTAGAAAAAAAAAGGCAGCAATGGGAAATTATAATTAAAGTAGAAAAAATGAGAAAGAAAAAGGGATCTGTATGGAAAAGATTGAAATTAAAAAACGAAAGAACATCAACAACGTCAAAATAAACAAACAAAAAAAACAACCAAACCAAAAAAAAATACACAACCAAAAACAAAGCAGTTTGTATATGTTTTTGAATATTGTCTGGGCAACACGTGGTCTTCTGGGGTATGAGATGTTAATCACAGTTCTGATACTGGAGGCTGCTGATTTCTCAAACCCCAGCAGGTAGACACCCTAAATCTCTCTTCAGCCCACTTAAAAGGCACTTTGAACTTGTAAACTTGCTGAGCAGAAGCTTTCCCAGGAATGTGCTTGTCGCTGGAATCACTGCTGAAGTGGCTATCCACTTACCCAGTCTGCCAAAACCAGTCTCACTCTGCCCCTGAGGGTTAGGGCTGCAAGGCGGCTCAGACTCCGCCCTTAGGCTACTTGGTCACTGGGTTACCAGATCCCACCCGTTTCTAGCTCTGCGACCCTGAGGGCGGAGCTTGCCGGGGCAGATCACTGACAATGGTTCCGTGTGACCCACCGCCAAACAATATTAGCTCCGTCTGGCTCAGCGGCTCAGACTGGGGCCCTAGACAATGGCCAAAGTTCTCTGCACTCCCGCTCAGGCTCTCACCAAGGCAGTTCACCTCAGTGCCATGTCCAAGGACACCAAAACAGTTCACAGGTAAGGCCTTTCTGGTTTGCAGTCTTGCTGCTACTGAACTTACAGTTGTGGGCGGGTTTAGACGGATTGAACACACGCGACCACTTGCCAGTTTTCCACTGTTTTAGTCCTCCTCTTGGGGTCCAGAAGTTTATCGCTGACTCCCTGTATCCTCATAGGAGTGATGATAGGCAGATCCCACCAGCCAGAGATGCCTGGAGTCCTATCTCCCCAGACTCACGGTGCCCAGATGCAAGGAAGCTGTTACTCGGCTGCCATCTTGCTCTGCCTCCATACCTGGGGGTTTTAAACCACCATTCTTTACTTGGTTAAGAAGTTGCCTGTGTTTTTTTGTGTATGTCTGCAGATTCTCTGCCCTACCCACTAACTGCAGAAATGGCTATTCCATATGTTCAAATATATATATGTATTTTGCCTCATGATTGTGAATATGCTTATGAAACTGTATGTGTGATGCACTATGTTAACAAACATTCTAAGACAAACCCAGTTCCCATTCCTGAAGTGTTTACTTGCTCATCATTTATTAGTCCTTTAAAGTGGAAATGAATGTATTGTATTTGATAACCTTACTGTTCCACTTTGAGTCTATATTCAGATGTGTGACGAGCTTCAAGATTTCTGTTTGTGTTATTTTGACATGTTTGATATCACTCATTAATACACATGCAACATTTGTATTTGTTGAGCCTGGACAACATGACAGGCACCAAGTGTATCAACACCCTTGGAAATAAAAATAATGAGAAAAACTCTCACAGCCTCCGACTTCAAACAAACATAAAATTATCAACATGAAATGAACTTGAAGAGATATCACAGGATACTCTACTGTGGGGCTCACACCTCTGTCCTCCTTATCCTCATCCTCTGCTCTCCATTCACTGTTCCTCAAATCCCCATTACGAACCTCACTGAGCCATATTTGTGTAGCATCCTGTTCTCTTGCCTAGAAAGTTTACTCTTTCCTTCCTCCCCTGATTAACTCTGACCCAACCTTCCTCTTTCAGATCATATATACATATATCAGAGAATTCCTTCCTTCACAACATCCCCATCTAAATTTTTCCTCCATGATTTTTTCTGCTTTTAATTTAGTAAACCACTCTATGAGTTATTACATGTAACACAGATTATTTTTCTATCATAAAGATATAAAAATTACTTTAAAGTCACAAATTTGGCTTTTGATTTTTCTAGGATGATTACATTTATACACATTTTGGGAAATTCAATCAAATCTATCAGTTGTATATGTTGGTGACTAACTTTGTTGATTCTGATACATCTGAGCATATCCATATAAGTAAAACATCTGACACACACCTTGTGTTTTATTTCAATTTGTTTGTATGCTTTAGTTTCCTCATTTTATGTATGTAGTCTACTTTTTTTTTCTTCTTTGGAGAATTCACGAGGTGGGCATATTCTGAAAGAAGGAGACATAAGTATCTTCACTAGTTACAAGTTCTATATGACAGGCAAAAGAGGTAACAGACCTGACCTGATGTTTTCATAATGATCAGAATTACATACTGACGGTTGATTCATGTATGTGGGATCTTGATATAAAACATGGGCATGAAAGGCAGATTTATTGTGATGATAATAATGGAAGCTTAAAAACATGAAACTCCATTGTAAGACTCAGTAACCACAACAGAAAAATGATAACTATCCCACCTTGTTTCATTTCATTCTTTGATAAACATTGGAAATACTTACTGCTCCTACTGTAGAGGTAATAGTTTAGATAACTTTCTCAGGTCACTCCATATTAAGCTGGTATATAAATTTCTCTTTTGCAAAGACTGACTCAATAAAACTTTTTCTTAATTATTATTATCCTGTATGATGGAGGAATTATGTATCAAAAATAATTATACTAAAAGGACAAGTTTAGGGGGAAGAGGCAAGATGGCTGACTGAAGCCACCTTTTAGCAGAGGGTCCCATCCAGAAGGAGAAATAATGGCCAGAAACAACCCAATAAAGTGGAAGATCAGGAGCTGAGCAGAGAGAGGATCAATAGGTTCGCATCACCACTGCTGATGCAAGCTGGGAATCCAGGGAAGCAAATTTCAGTTACAAAACCCATCCCAAAGAGGACAGGAATCTTTTCTCTCCCAGCCCCTCATGATAGCAGCTTGAGGCAAGTAGAGAACAGAGGACCTTTTGTTTCACCAATGGGGAGAGAAAGACTGAGGGCCAGGACTCCCTCCACAGAGAGATACCGCTGCAAGCCCAGGCAGTATCTTGCCTGGGCCAAAAGTTGACCTAATATTCTCCCAAGCCAAAAGTTGACCTAATATTCTCCCAATCCTCCTCCCCTCTCCTGGCGGTCTGGAGTACTACCCCTTGCAAAATCACAAGTGTCTGGCAAATTTTTCCTAGGGTGGGGCATCTCATGAGCTGTGGGGCAGGTGCACTGAAACTGTAACTTTAACGGAGGTGGGGAGTCACAAGAGGAGAGAGACTTCCCCTGTGTTGGAAAGAGCATAGCTCAGGACTGCACCACTGTCCACAGGGAGGCGGTGGACACCCTGCTGCTTCTGCTACCCACAGAGCCCCAGCAGGCCACCCACTGGCTCCCCAGCTCCATGGCGGCAGGCGGCTCCTGCAACTGGCAGCCCTTGTGACTCCTGCCTGGCTCCTGAGATTTGTGCAGCCAGTGACTCCACCCTCTGGCTACCCACCCAGCTCCTGCGACCTGCACACAGCAATGCCCCAGACCAGTGGCAACACCTCCAACAGTAGCAGTGCCACCACTCCACGGTCCCTCCCTTTGGGGTCAAATTTGGGAGAGACACCTCCCAAATCCTGTATAATGGAGGGAAACTGACCTGACCTGTAGGGGTTCCAGAGGTGGAGTGTGGCCAAGGCAGAGGTGTGGTCTCTGAGGGAGAGAACCACACTTCTCCATGGTAACTCCTGGCTAAGCACAGATGCAGGTAGAACGCTCCCCAGTTTCCAATGATCCCTGAAGGGAATCAGGCCTGAACTAGTCCCAACTGCAAGTTGCACAGTAATATGGCCCAGTCGGGGAGGTATTATCTCCTCTTTGACTTATATGAAAATCCCTGGTGTACTTGACCAGTGACTGGGGGTAACAGTGATGATAAGTGGGGAAAGAGGCCCAGCCCCACTGGAATAATTCTTTTGCTTGGCAGGCCTTTCTGACTTCACTGACCATTGGAGTGAGTCACACTTGAGCTGCCAGTGGACCCCTGCTGTCCAGTTGCTGGAGACCTTTTGAACTCTCCCATTTGATCTATGTTTCTGCTGACCAGGACAATTGGTTTGGAAGTCTTGATCTGGACTGATTACCCGGTGACTCCCCCAAGGTTATACCCTGGTTGTGTTGTAGAGGGAGGGTCTGATTCTCTTCTTCTAGTTATTGCCAGTGGGGGGAAGGGTGTCTTAATTGTTTGTATTCCCCCACAGCTGAGATTTCAACCCAAAGTCACTGATCCACTAGGATTGGTCCCAGTCTAGCTACATGCAAGACAGACCCACCTAGCCCCACCATATCAAGCAGGCCCCCAGAGTCTCAGGCTGCAGTACTGAACGGAACCTTGGTAAAGCCTTAGAGGAAAAGCTGCAGTCACCAGTTCCAGCACTCTGGTAAATGGCTGATTAATTACATCTCCAGGAGACCTCAATTTAATCCTACCTTACCAGCCTCTGTAAACAAACTGAAAAATAACCATGGGGTGGAATCAGTGGAAAAACTCAGGCAACATGAATAACCAGAGTAGATCAACTCTCCCAAGGTATGACAAAGGAGATACAACAGAAGATCCTATTCATAAACAAACGGCTGGGATGTCAGAAATTGAGTTCGGGATTTAGATAGCAAATAAGATTAACACAACTGAAGTAAAATTGGAATTATAAGTTCAAGGGGTAATTCAAAAGTTGACTCAAGAATTCAATGAATTCAAAGATAAAATCACCAAAGATATTTAAACATTGAGTCACCCCCTGTCATCCTCAGCAGAGTGTTTGTGGCATCCTCATAGCTCACAGAAATCTCAAACTCATAGACTAAACTGATTCTCTTGCCTCAGCCTCACAAGTAACTAGTACTAGAGGTGCTTGCCACTACACTCAGTGAGTTCTTTTTATTTCTGGTAACTCTGTTTAATCAGGGGAGTAAGAAAAGGATAAGTTTTTAGGCCGAGAGAACAGAATGCTACACTGCATGTAGCTCAGTGGGCTTCATAGTGGGGACTTGAGGGATAATGAGATGGAGAGCAGGGGATGAAGGTCAGGAGGGCAGAGCCCCACAGTGATCCTGTAATCTACTTTATGTCTGTAATTTTATTTTTATTTGTGGGTCTGAGGCTGGGAGTATTTTTTCTCATTATTGTTGTTTCCAGGGATGTAGATAAACTTTGTGCCTGTCAGATTGTATGGGGCCAACAGATGCAAATGTTGCATGTGAGAGAAAATGTATCAACAATAACACACAAAAAGAAATAGTGAAGCTCATCACTTGCCTGAATATAGAATCAAAATGGAATGGTAGTGTTAAATAAAATGCATTCATTTCCATTTTAAAGGAATAATAAATGATGAGCAAGTAATACTTATTTTAGGAAAAGTTCATGGTAAGATGTTTGTTAACATAGTACATCATAGCATAGGTCCAAAAAAAGATTCATGATCATAAAACCAAAAAAAAAAAAAAAATTTGAGAATGTGCAATTGCCAGTTCTTTGTTTGCAGCCAGGGCAGAGAATCTCCAAACACAAATGCAGATCAAGGATAACTTCTTAACCCAGTACCTAGGAAAGAGTGGTGGTTTGAAAACCACACCTTGCTTAGAGATCTAAAAATAGATCTGCCATTCAATCCTGTAATCCCCCTACAGGGCATATACCCAGAAGACCAAAAATCACACCATAACAAAGATATTTGTATCAGAATATTTATTGCAGCCCTATTCATAATTGCTAAGTCATGGAAAAAGCCCAAGTGCCCATCAATCCACGAATGGATCAATAAATTGTGGTATATGTACACTATGGAATATTATGCAGCCTTAAAGAAAGATGGAGACTTTACCTCTTTCATGTTTACATGGATGGAGCTGGAACATATTCTTCTTAGTAAAGTGTCTCAAGAATGGAAGAAAAAGTACCCAATGTACTCACCCTTATTATGAAACTAATGTAGGACCTTCACATGAAAGCTATATCCCAGTTATAACCTAAGAATAGGGAGAAAGGGGAAGGGGAGGAGGGGGGGAGGGAGGGGGAAGGAGGGGGATTAATGGGATTATACCTGCGGTGCATCTTACAAGTGTATATGTGAATCCTAGTAAATGTGGAATGTAAAGGTCTTAGCAAAATAACTAAGAAAATGCTACAAAAGCTATGTTAACTAATGTGATGAAAATGTGTCAAGCGATCTATGAATCAAGTGTATGGTGCCCCACAATCATACTAATGTACACAGCTATGGTTTAATAAAAATAAATAAAAAAAATTGTGAAGAGCAAGCAAATAAAAAAAAAAAGAATAGAGTATAAATGTCTTACCGCAACAAATAAGCAAGCTAGGTGATGGTTAAGTGAATCAGTTCAATGTAAGCACTCCACATTGTTTATCAATTCAGCACATTGTACCCCATAAATGCATTAATGTACACAGTCATGATTCCATAAAGGAAAAAAGGGGAAAAAATAAAGTGGAGTCAGGAGATTGTGCACACCCTGGCCAGGGACTCAGCCAGCAACTGCACGGCTCCATACCCCGTGCCTGCCAGGCCTCCATATGCCAGGCCCGGCCATGGACTCCCCCAGAAACCACGTGGCCTCATGCCTTGCACCCCCTGGGCCTCCGTCCACCCTGGCCAGGAACTCTGGGAGTGGTGCAACCTGTGTCCTCCCTCCTGTACCCTCCCTGCCTCTGCACAGGCCTGCCTGTCTGGCCAGGGACTCTGGAAGCATGCAACACATGCCCTCCCCCCTCCGGAGCCCTCCCTGCCTCTATGCGGAGCTCTCCTCCTGGCCAGAGACTGATGGAGCCCTGGGCTCTCTGTGCCAAAGTCACTGAGGGCCAGGTACTTCCAGAACTGTGTGTACCATCCCCCGCCCTGTTGCTGGATCAGGGTGTGCCACACCCTGGAGCTGCTCCCACTACCAGAACTCCCTGGCTGGGACAGTCCCAGAGAAGCTAACACAGGGTCACTTCCTACAAAGATCCAGCAACAATAGAGTGATCCTGCTAGGATCTAATCTTGGAGAGACACCTACTGAACTCTGAGGATGGCCAGAGGCAATGGTGAAAAAAATGGAGTGGAATCAATGGAAAAACTCTGGCAATATGAATAACCAGAGTAGATCAAATACCCCAAGGAAAAACAAAACTGACACAGCACAAGATCCCATGCATAAACTAATGGCTGAGATGTCAGAAATTGAATTCAGGATCTGGATAGCAAATAAGATCAAATTAGAATTTCAAGCAGCAATCCAAAAGATATCTCAAGAATTCAACAAATTCAAAGACCAAATGACCAAAGATTTTGACACATTGAACAAGAAGTTCCAGCCTTCAAAGATCTGAGAAATACAGTAGAATCCCTCAGTAACAGAATGGGGCAGGCAGAAGAAAGGATTTCTGACATTGAAGACGAAGCTTTCAAATGCTCACAAACTTTCAAAGAGGAAGAGAAATGGAGGGCAAAAACTGATCACTCTCTCAAAGTGTTCTGGGATAATTTGAAGAAAACTAATATTCACCTTATGGGGAACCCCAAAAGTGACAAAGTGGCTTTACAAGGCACAGAGTCTCTTCTTCATGAGATTATGAAAGAGAATTTTCCACACATGTCAAGAGATTCTGAAATTCAGATAGCAGACAGTTTCAGAACCCCAGCACAACTCAACCTGAATAAGATCCCCCAGACATATCATAATAAATTTCCCTAAAGTTAATATGAATGAGAAAATTCTGAAAGCAGCCAGACATAAGAAAACCATAACCTACAAGGGGAAGAATATTAGAATAACTGCAGATCTCGCTGCTGAAACCTTTCAAGCTAGAAGAGGATGGTCATAGACTTTTAATCTCCTAAAACAAAATAACTTTCAACCCAGGATCCTGTATCTAGCTAAACTGAGTTTCATTTATGAAGGAGAAGTTAAATATTTAAATGACATTCACATGTTGAAGAAATTTGCCATAACTAAACTAGCGCTCCAGGATATTCTCAGACCTATCCTTCATAACGACCATCGTAATCCTCCACCACAAAAGTAAACCCACCGAGAAACTTTTGATCAAATTCCAACTTCCACAGTCTCAAAAGGATTAAAAATGTCCACCAGGATTTCTAAAGGCTTATCAATATTCTCAATTAATGTGAATGGTTTAAATTGTCCTCTAAAGAGGCACAGCTTGGCTGACTGGATCCAAAAATGCAGGCCAGATATCCGCTCCATACAAGAATCTCATCTGAACTTAAAAGATAAATATAGACTCAAGGTGAAGGGATGGTCATCTATATTCCAGGCAAATGGAAAGCAGAAAAAAGTAGACATTGCAATCCTATTTGCAGATACAATTGGCTTTAAACCAACCAAAATAAGGAAGGATAAAGATGGACACTTTATGTTTGTTAAACGTAATAATCAATATGATGAGATTTTAATTATTAATATTTATGTACCCAACCAGAATGCTCCTCAATTTATGGGAGAAACTCTAACAGACATGAGCAACTTGATTTTCTCTAGTACCATAGTAGTGGGAGATTTTAACACCCCTTTAGCAGTGTTGGATAGATGCTCCAAAAAGAAGCTAAGCAAGAAAATTTTAGATTTAAATTTAACCATTCAACATCTGGATTTAACAGACATCTACAAAACATTTCATCCCAACAAAACTGAATATACATTCTTCTCATAAGCCCACAGAACAT
Organism: Nycticebus coucang; assembly: GCF_027406575.1. Classification (NCBI taxonomy): domain Eukaryota; kingdom Metazoa; phylum Chordata; class Mammalia; order Primates; family Lorisidae; genus Nycticebus; species Nycticebus coucang. Next base: position 63,341,971 of record NC_069782.1, on the reverse strand, counting down.
ACTCCAAAATCGATCACATCCTAGGTCACAAGTCTAAGCTCAGCAAATAAAAAAAAAATAGAAATTATTCCGTGCATCTTCTCACACCATCATGGAATAAAAGTTGAACTCAATAACAACAGGAATCTGCATACTCATACAAAAACATGGAAGCTAAATAACCTTATGCTGAAGGATAGCTGGGTCATATACGAGATTAAGAAGGAAATTGACAAATTTTTGGAACAAAAAAAAAACAATGAAGGCACAAATTATCAGAACCTCTGGGATACTGCAAAGGCAGTCCTAAGAGGGAAATTTATAGAACTGCAAGCCTTCCTCAAGAGAACGGAAAGAGAGGAAGTTAACAACTTAATGGGACATCTCAAGAAACTGGAGAAGGAAAAACATTCCAACCCCAAACCCAGCAGAAAAAAAGAAATAAACAAAATTAGAGCAGAATTGAATGAAATTGAAAACAAAAGAATTATACAACAGATCAATAATTCAAAAAGTTGGTTCTTTGAAAAGGTCAATAAAATAGATAAACCTTTGGCTAATCTAACCAGGAAAAAGATTAAAATCTCTAATTTCATCAACCAAAAATGGTAAAGATGAAATAACAACAGACCCCTCAGAAATTCAAAAAATCCTTAACGAATATTACAAGAAACTTTACTCTCAGAAATACGAAACTGAAGGAAATTGACAATACTTGGAAGCACGCTACCTCCAAATACTTAGACAGAATGAAGTGGGAATATTGAACAGGCCTATATCAAGTTCTGAAATAGCATCAACTATACAAAATCTCTCTAAAAAGAAAAGCCCGGGACCAGATGGCTTCAAGTCAGAATTCTACCAAACCTTTAAGGAAGAACTAGTGCCTATATTACTCAATCCGTTCCAAAGTATAGAAAAAGAAGGAATACTACCCAACACATTCTATGAAGCAAACATCACCTTGATCCCTAAACCAGAGGAAGACAGAACAAGAAAAGAAAATTATAGATTAATATCACTAATGAATATTGATGCAAAAATATTCACTAAGATCCTAACAAACAGAATACAACAACACATCAAAAAAATTATACACCACCACCAAGTTGGCTTTATCCCAGGTTCTCAAGGCTTCAATATACGTAAATCTACAAATGTAATTCAGCACATAAACAAACTAAAAAATAAGAACCGGGGGCATCTGTGGCTCAGAGGGGTAGGGCGCCGGCCCCATATGCCGGAGGTGGTAGGTTCAAACCCAGCCCCGGACAAAAAAAAAAAAAACAAAAACAAAAACAAAAAACTCCAAAAAAAAAAAAAGAACCATGTGATTCTCTCAATTGATGCAGAAAAAGCTTTTGATAATATCCAGCATCACTTCATGATCAGAACACTTAAGAAAATTGGGATTCTACTAGAAAACTTTTATTTATTTATTTATTTATGTATGTATTTTTAATTAATTAATTACTAATATTTTTCAAATTAATATGAGGGTACAATTTTTAAGTTACATTGTTCTTAGGTCAAGTTTCCAAGGTCAAGTTCAAGTTGTCATAGAGCCCTTCCCAGAGGGGGTGTGTTGAGCACTCGCATTGTGCACGTTAGGTGAGATCCTACCGATCACCTTCCCTCCTCCCCCGTCATTCTCTCCCCTCCTCCTTCACCCCTCCCCCTTGCTAGACTATATTTGTTTTTATAATTCATATGGGTGTGTGATTGTTTATATATTGGTTTCATATTAGTATTGAGTACACTGGATTTTTTTTACATTCTTGAAATACTTTACTAAGAAGAAGTGTTTCAACTCCATTCAGGTAAACATAAAAGATATAAAATCTCCATCTTTTCTTGTGGCCGAATAATATTCCATGATATACATATGCCACAGTTTGTTCACCCATTCGTGGGTTGGTGGACATTTGGGTTGCTTCCACGACTTGGCAATTGTGAAATGAGCTGCAGTAAACATTCTGGTGCAAATGTCTTTGTGGTAAAATGATTTTTGTTCTTTTGAGTAGATACCTAGTAATTGGATCATGGGATCAAATGGAAGGTCATCTTTTAGTTTTTTGAGAATTCTCCATACTTCTTTCCATAAAGGCTGTATTCATTTGCAATCCTATTATTGGTGTAAAAGTGTTCCTTTCTCTCCACATCCTTGCCAACATCTGCAGATTTGAGGTTTTGTGGTGTGGGCTGATCTCACTGGGGTTAGGTGATATCTCAGAGTGTTTTTTTTTTTTTTCATCACATTAGTTAACATAGCTTTTGTAGCATTTTCTTAGTTATTTTGCTAAGACCTTTACATTCCACATTTACTAGGATTCACATATACCCTTGTAAGATGCACCGCAGGTGTAATCCCATTAATCCCCCTCCTTCCCCCCTCCCTCCCTTCCCTTTCCCCTTTCTCCCTATTCTTAGGTTATAACTGGGACATAGCTTTCATGTGAAGGTCCTACATTAGTTTCATAATAAGGGTGAGTACATTGGGTACTTTTTCTTCCATTCTTGAGACACTTTACTAAGAATATGTTCCAGTTTCATCCATGTAAACATGAAAGAGGTAAAGTCTCCATCTTTCTTTAAGGCTGCATAATATTCCATGGTGTACATATACCACAATTTATTGATCCATTCGTGGATTGATGGGCACTTGGGCTTTTTCCATGACTTAGCTATTATGAATAGGGCTGCAATAAATATTCTGATACAAATATCTTTGTTATGTTGTGATTTTTGGTCTTCTGGGTATATGCCCAGTAGGGGGATTACAGGATTGAATGGCAGATCTATTTTTAGATCTCTAAGTGTTCTCCATATCTCTTTCCAAAAGGAATGTATTAATTTGCATTCCCACCAGCAGTGCAAAAGTGTTCCCTTTTCTCCACATCCGCGCCAACATCTCTGGTCTTGGGATTTTGTGATATAGGCTAGTCTCAATGGAGTTAGATGATATCTCAAAGTAGTTTTGATTTGCATTTCTCTGATGATTAAAGATGATGAGCATTTTTTCATATGTCTGAAGGCCATGCGCCTGTCTTCTTCACAGAAGTTTCTCTTCAAGTCCCTTGCCCAGCCTGCAATGGGATCCCTTGTTCTTTTCTTGCTAAAGCGTTTGAGTTCTCTGTGGATTCTGGTTATTAAACCTTTGTCGGAGACATAACCTGCAAATATCTTCTCCCATTCTGAGGGCTGTTTTCTTGCTTTACTTAGTGTGTTCTTGGCTGTGCAGAAGCTTTTTAGTTTGATCAAGTTCCAATAGTGTATTTTTGAAGCAGCTTCAATTGCCCGGGGGGTCCTTCTCATAAAAAACTCACCCAACCCAATTTCTTCAAGGGTTTTCCCTACACTCTCTTCTAGTATTTTTATAGTTTCATGTCTTAGGTTTAAATCTTTAATCCAGTGAGAGTCTATCTTGGTTAATGGTGAGAGGTGTGGGTCCAGTTTCAGTCTTCTACAGGTTGCCAGCCAGTTCACCCAGCACCATTTGTTAAATAGAGAATCTTTTCTCCACTGAATGTTTTTAATTGGCTTCTCAAAGATTAAATAACGGTAAGTAGCTGGATTCATCTCTTGGTTCTCTATTCTGTTCCAGACATCTACTTCTCTGTTTTTGAGCCAGTACCATGCTGTTTTGATCACTATCCATTTGTAGTATAGTCTGAGGCCTGGTAGTGTGATTCCTCCTGCTTTGTTTTAATTTTTGAGTAATGTCTTGGCTATTTGAGGTTTTTTTCTAATTCCATATAAAACGAAGTATTAGCTTTTCAAGATCTTTAAAGTATGACAGTGGATCTTTAATGGGGATTGTGTTGAAATTATATATTGCTTTGGGTAGTATGGACATTTTAACAATGTTGATTCTTCCCAACCATGAGCATGGTATATTTTTCCATTTGTTAACATTCTCAGCTATCTCTTTTCTTAGAGTTTCATAGTTCTCTTTATATAGATCTTTCATGTCCTTTGTTAGATAAACTCCCAAGTATTTCATCTTCTTTGGCACTACTGTGAATGGGATAGAGTCCTTAATTGTTTTTTCAACTTGACTATTGTTGGTATTATAAAGGCTACCGATTTATGAATGTTGATTTTGTAACCTGAGACGCTGCTGTATTCCTTAATCACTTCTAAGAGTTTTGTGGTAGAGTCCCTAGTATTTTCCAGATATACAATCATATCATCTGCGAAGAGCGAAAGTTTGATCTCTTCTGACCCTATGTGGATACCCTTGATCGCCTTTTCTTCCCTAATTGCGGTGGCTAAAACTTCCATTACAATGTTAAAGAGCAATGGAGACAATGGGCAGCCTTGTCTTGTTCCAGATCTAAGTGGAAATGATTCCAATTTAACTCCATTCTATATGATATTAGCTGTGGGTTTGCTGTAGATGGCCTCTATCTGTTTAAGAAATGTCCCTTCTATACCGATTTTCTTAAGTGTTCTAATCATGAATGGATGTTGGATGTCATCAAAACTTTTTCTGCATCGATTGAGAGAATCATATGGTCTTTGTTTTTTAATTTGTTTATGTGCTGTATTACATTTATAGATTTATGTATATTGAACCAGCCTTGAGACCCTGGGATAAAACCGACTTGGTCATGATGTATGATTTGTTTGATATGTTGCTGGATTCTGTTTGTTAGAATCTTGTTGAATATTTTTGCATCTCTATTCATTAGTGATATTGGTCTATAATTTTCTTTTCTTGTTGGGTCTTTTCCTGGTTTGGGGATCAGGGTGATTTTTGCTTCATAGAATGTGTTGGGTAGTCTTCCTTCTTTTTCTACCTTTTGGAACAGGTTGAGTAGTATAGGTACTAATTCCTCTTTAAAGGTTTGGTAGAATTCTGATGTGAGACCATCTGGTCCCAGGCTTTTCTTTTTGGGGAGATTTTGTATGGTCGATGATATTTCTGAACTTGATATGGGCCTGTTCAACATTTCCACTTGTTTTTGATTAAGTCTTGGAAGGTGATGTGTTTCCAAGTAATGGTCGATTTCCTTCAGATTTTCGTATTTCTGAGAGTATTGTTTCTTGTAATATTCATTAAGGATTTTTTTGATTTCTGAGGAGTCTCTTGTTATTTCGTTTTTGTTATGTCTGATTGATGAGATTAGAGATTTTACTCTTTTTTTCCTGATTAGGTTGGCCAAAGGTTTATCTATTTTGTTGACCTTTTCAAAAAACCAGCTTTTTGATTTATTGATCTGTTGTATTATTCTTTTGTTTTCAATTTCATTTAGTTCTGCTCTGTTTTTGGTTATTTCTTTTCTTTTACTGGATTTGGGGTTGGATTGTTCTTCCATTTCCAATCTCTTGAGATGTCCCATTAAGTTGTTTACTTCCTCTTTTTCCATTCTCCTGAGGAAGGCTTGCAGTGCTATAAATTTCCCTCTTAGAACTGCCTTTGCTGTGTCCCAGAGGTTCTGATAGTTCGTGTCTTCATTGTTGTTTTGTTCCAGAAATTTGGCAATTTCCTTCTTGATCTCATCTCTGACCCAGCTATCATTCAGCATAAGGTTATTTAACTTCCATGTTTTTGTATGTGTATGCAGATTCCTGTTGTTACTCATCTCAAGTTTTATTCCATGATGGTCCGAGAAGATGCATGGAATATGTTCTATTCCTTTAAATTTGCTGAAGTTGACTTGTGACCTAAGATGTGATCGATTCTGGAGTAAGTTCCGTGGGCTGATGAGAAGTATGTGTATTCAGTTTTGTTGGGATGAAATGTTCTGTAAATGTCTGCTAAATCTAAATGCTGGATGGTTAGATTTAAATCTAGAATTTCTTTACTCAGATTTTTGTTGGAGGATTGATCCAGCACTGCCAAAGGAGTGTTAAAATCTCCAACTATTATAGAGTTGGAGGAAATCAAGTTACTCATGTCTGTTAGAGTTTCTCTTATAAATTGAGGTGCACTCTGGTTGGGTGCATAGATATTAATAATTGAAATCTCATCATATTGAGTCTCACCCTTAACAAATATGAAGTGACCATTTTTGTCCTTCCTTACTTTTGTTGGTTTAAAGCCTATTGTATCCGCAAATAACATTGCAACTCCTGCTTTTGTCTGGTTACCATTTGCCTGAAATATGGATGACCATCCTTTCACCCTGAGTCTGTATTTGTCTTTTAAGTTAAGATGTGACTCTTGTATGCAACAAATGTCTGGCCTTAGTTTTGTATCCAGTCAGCTAACATATGTCTCTTTAGAGGGCAGTTTAATCCATTCACATTAATGGAGAGCATTGATAAGTTTGGTGAAATTTGGGGTATTGAGTTTTTTGAAAGTCCAGTGGGCATTTTTAATCCTTTTGCCATTGTGGAAGTTAGAGTTTGATCAGAAGTTTCTGAGTGAGTTTACTCTTGTAGTAGAGGATTGGGTTGGTTATTATGGAGGATAGGTCTGAGAATATCCTGAAGAGCTGGTTTAGTTAGGGCAAATTTCTTTAGCATTGTATATCATTAAAGAATTTAATTTCTCCGTTGTAAATGAAACTCAGTTTAGCAGGGTACAAGATCTGGGGTTGGAAATTATTTTGCTTGAGGAGATTAAACCTTGATGACCACCCTCTTCTGGCTTGAAAAGTTTCAGCAGAGAGTTCTGCAGTCATTCTAATGTTCTTCCCTTTGAAGGTAATAGATTTCTTTCTACTGGCAGCTTTGAGAATTTTCTCCTTCATATTAACTTTAGTGAAGTTAATTGTGATATGCCTGGGGGATGTCTTATTGGGGTTGAGTCGTGCTGGGGTTCTGAAGCTATCTGCTATCTGAATTTCAGGTTCTCTAGGCATATCTGGAAAATTCTCTTTCATAATTTCATGCAGAAGGGCCTCTGTGCCCAGTGAGGTCACTTCATCTGTTTCAGAAATTCCTATGAGACGGATATTTACCTTCTTCGAGTTATCTCAGAGCTCTCTGAATGAGTGATCCATTTTTGCTCTCCATTTCTCTTCCTCTTTGATAGTTTGGGAGTGTTCAAAGGCTTTATCTTCGATGTTGGAGATCCTTTCTTCTGCTTGGTGCATTCTGGTGCTAAGGGATTCCACTGTATCTTTCATATCTTTGAGGGCTGCAAATTCTTGTTTCAGTGTGTCTAAGTCTTTCGTGGTTTTGTCTTTAAATTCGTTAAATTCTTGAGACAGCTTTTGAATTTCTCCATGAATTCCTAATTCCATTTTGTTAATCTTGTTTGCAATCCAAATTCTTTTTTTTTTTTTATTAAATCATAACTGTATACAATGATATGATTATGGGGCATCATACACTCACTTCATAAACCATTTGACACATTTTTATCACAGTGGTTAACATAGCCTTTCCGGCGTTATCTCAGTTACTGTGCCAAAACATTTACATTCTACATTTACCAAGTTTCGCAAATACCCCTGTAATATGCACCACAGGTGTAATCCCACCGATTCCTCTCCCTCTACCCACCCCCCCTTTCCCACTTCTCCCTATTGTTAAGTTGTAGCTGGGTTATAGCTTTCATGTGAGAGTCCCAAATTAGTTTCATAGTAGGGCTGTGTACATTGGGTATTTTTTCTTCCATTCTTGGGATACTTTACTAAGAAGAATATGTTCCAGCTCCATCCATGTAAACATGAAAGAGGTAAAGTCTCCATCTTTCTTTAAGGCTGCATAATATTCCATGGTGTACATATACCACAATTTATTAATCCATTCGTGGATCGATGGGCACTTGGGCTTTTTCCATGACTTAGCTATTATGAATTGGGCTGCAATAAACATTCTGGTACAAATATCTTTGTTATGTTGTGATTTTTGGTCTTCTGGGTATATGCCCAGTAGAGGAATTACAGGATTGAATGGCAGATCTATTTTTAGATCTCTGAGTGTTCTCCATTTATCTTTCCAAAAGGAATGAATTAATTTGCATTCCCACCAGCAGTGTAGAAGTGTTCCCTTTTCTCCGCATCCACGCCAACATCTCTGGTCTTGAGATTTTGTGATATAGGCTAGTCTCATTGGAGTTAGATGATATCTCAAAATTGTTTTGATTTGCATTTCTCTGATGATTAAAGATGATGAGCATTTTTTCATATGTCTGAAGGCCGTGCGCCTGTCTTCTTCAGAGAAGTTTCTCTTCAAATCCCTTGCCCAGCCTGCGATGGGATCCCTTGTTTTTTTCTTGCTGATGCGTTTGAGTTCTCTGTGGATTCTGGTTATTAAACCTTTGTCAGAGATATACCCTGCAAATATCTTCTCCCATTCTGAGGGCTGTCTGCTTGCTCTGCTTACTGTGTTCTTAGCTGTGCAGAAGCTTTTTAGTTTGATCAGGTCCCAGTAGTGTATTTTTGAAGCTGCTTCAATTGCCCGGGGGGTTCTCCTCATGAAATACTCACCCAGACCAATTTCTTCAAGGGTTTTCCCTGCATTCTCCTCTAGTATTTTTATAGTTTCATGTCTTAAGTTTAAATCTTTAATCCAATGAGAGTCTATCTTTGTTAATGGTGAAAGGTGTGGGTCCAATTTCAGTCTTCTGCAGGTTGCCAGCCAGTTCACCCAGCACCATTTGTTAAATAGGGAATCTTTTCCCCACTGAATGTTTTTAATTGGCTTGTCAAAAATCAAATAGCGGTAAGTAGCTGGATTCATCTCTTGGTTCTCTATTCTGTTCCAGATATCTACTTCTCTGTTTTTGTGCCAATACCATGCTGTTTTGATCACTATCGATTTGTGGTAAAGTCTGAGGTCTGGTAGTGTGATTCCTCCTGTTTTGTTTTTATTTCTGAGTAATGTCTTGGCTATTCGAGGTTTTTTCTGATTCCATATAAAACGAAGTAATGTTTTTTCAAGATCTTTAAAATATGACAGTGGAGCTTTAATAGGGAGTGCGTTGAAATTATATATTGCTTTGGGTAGTATGGACATTTTGATAATGTTGATTCTTCCTAGCCATGAGCATGGTATGTTTTTCCATTTGTTAACATTTTCAGCTATTTCTTTTCTTAGAGTTTCATAGTTCTCTTTTGCCATCCAAATTCTGAATTGGATTTCTGAGATCTCAGCCAGTTGTTTGTGAATGGGATCTTCAATTACATGTGCCATATCTTTGCTTGGGGGGGTTGATCTATTCTGGTTATTCATGTTACCAGGGTTTTTCCGCTGATTCCGCCCCATGATTGTTTTACTCCCTTTGATTTTTCTCTGGTGTTTTGTCGACGACCCGTACAGTGCTGTGGCCTGAGAAACTGGGGCCCTGTTTAGTGTAGAGGGGCTAAGTAGTTCTTAGTTGTTTTCAGCTGGTTTCTATGTGACCCTAGTGAAAAGGTTACTCTGGGTTGAAGTCTCAGCTGTGGAGAAATACCAGCAATTAAGTCACCCCACCCACCACAGGGAACGAATGGAAAAGGAAAATCAAACCTTCCTACAACCACACACCCAGGGCACCACCTTGATAGTCCCCAGGTGAGTGACTCAGTTCAAAATGTCCAAATCAATTGTCTCAGTCAGGAGCTGCCTCGGGTGGGAGAGTTCAAGCGGTCCCTGGGAACTGGGTCACAGGAGTCTTTTGACTGCTCTAAAATGGCTTGCTCCAGTGCTGCGTGGAGTCAGGAAGAGCCACCAGTAAATAGATCAGTCTGGGAAGAATGATGCATCCTTCTCCACCTTGCAGCTCTGTCACACCCAGTCTCTGCTAGCCCCACAGGGCTGTGACCCAGTCAGTTGCCTGCAGTAAGCAGATACTCCAGGGGTTTGCACCTGCCTAAGTCACAGGGTAGTCTGTGTCTGCTTGACTAGGCCGCTATTCTCTGTCTTTATCCAGTAGGGAGTGGTGTGGCCTGTCAACCTTGGGCACTTGATGGAGGCTGGAGGTGTTCATTCAGTTCCAGTCCCACCCTTAGTTTATGTTACTGGGTGAAGGGAACAACCCTGTGGGAGTTTGTTTCTGTCCTTGACAGATTCCTCTGCAGAGGAGAGGCTGATTTGAGTTCCCAGAACCTGTGCCTCAGGCCCTGTCTTTAGTCCTGCGGGTTTGTATTCGCAGCACGATCAGTTTTGGGCTGTAGCCTCTTGGCCTCCTGGTTACCAGGCACATCTGCCCATAGATACAGAGATAGACAGAAACACATAAACATACAAGCAATAGCCACGACAAGAGCAATATAAGAACAACTGCAATAAAAATAGTGATAATCGTAAAATAATTGAAAGAAAAGAAAAAAAGAAAGAGAAAAAAGTGGTGTTAGAAGGAATGTTAAGTGAGAAGAAAGAAGAAATTAAAATTAGAAGACAGAGAAATAAAAAATATATCTATATAAAATGTAATAATAAAAAATTATTGAAATCTCCTCTAAGAAAATGGTGAGGAAAAATCAGACAAAAAGAAAACAACAGCAAAAAAAAAAACCCAACCCCCCCCACTATAACCAAACCAAACCAAACAAAACAAAACAAAACAAAAAAAGGGCACCAACTGCAACAATATTCTTGTGATAGAAATATACCTATAAATGTCTGTATGTCTGCTGTAGGGATCAACTTTTGTAGGAATATATTCATACTGCAATATACTTTCTGGACACCAGGTGGTGCTGTGAGTGGTTTACAGTTTATACCGTTACAAGGTAACCACCTTCCATGGCCGATTGCCATTTTGGAGTTTCTGTAAAAGTTTGTCGCCTAAGAATTGTGCAACCTTGGCTGTTCTCCTCCAGACAGCACTTGCGACCGACCCTCCCACTCAGTGCAGGTGACCACGCTTCCTAAGTCCCTCCACTCTGCTCCCAGGTTCCCCCGCAAACTGGTGACTGCAATCGGCCATAAGGGGAGTGGTGATGAGTTTGCACGGTATCTCCTGTAGCTGGTTCCTGGGGCTTCAGCAGCCAAAGCCGGTCCACGGCTTCAGTTGCTCCGTGGCCCCAGAAGCCAAAGCCGGGTCCTAGGCTTCAAGCCGTTCCGTGGTTGGATATGGTTCAGAGTTTTGGATGGGCGTCAGCCAGTTCGCTGAGCAGCATGAACCGCCACCCCCCTCCAACACCTGGGGGAAAGGTGCCGCCCTTTTGGGTAGTTCAAAATGTCTGTTTCCCGGGCAGGATCCCTTCCCTTCAATTGTCCAACAGTTTGCCCAGCTCCCTGTGGTTTTGAGTGGCTCTCCTTTCGGATGCCTCCCTCAGTTCAGGATTAATTACTTGTCAATTGGATTTTGTCAGCATTTACAAGCTGCTGACCTCCGTGGGGGAGGGGCCTGCTGGCCGGCACGGCTGAGCAGGGATGAATCTCTACAACAGAGTCTGTGATTTTTAAATTACCCCTCATATATAGCAAACCGCCAGTTCGCTGGACGTCTCCAGCTGTCTGTCCACTCCAATAATCCACACACAGGAAAGGTCCAAACCGCCTTTCCTCTCACCTGGTGGCTTGGGAGTGGTGGGCTACACATCTGTCCTGTCCACCATCATGCTCCGCCTCCTCCCTACAAAACTTTTAGAAGTGATCAAGGAATACAGAAATGTCTCAGGCTACAAAATCAACACCAATAAATCTCTAGTCTTTATATATACCACTAATAGCCAAATGAAAAAAAAAGTCAAGGACTCTATTCCTTTCACAGTAGTGCCAAAGAAGATGAAATATTTGGAAGTTTACCTAACAAAGGACATGAATGATCTCTATGATGAGAACTATGACTCTTTAAGAAAGGAAATAGCTTAAGATGTTAACAAATGGAAAAAAACGTACCATGCTCATGCTGGAAAGAATCAACATTGTTAAAATGTGCATACTACCCAAAGCAATATACAATTTTAATGCAATTCCTATTAAAGCTCCATTGTCATATTTTAGGGATCTCAAAAAAAACAATACTTCATTTTATATGGAATCAGAAAAAACCTCGAATAGCCAAGACATTACTCAGAAATAACAACAAAGCAGGAGGAATCTTGCTATCAGACTTGAGACTGTAGTATAAATTGATAGTGATCAAAACAGCATGGTACTGGAGAGGTAGATGTCTGGAACAGAATAGAGAACCAAGAGATGAATCCAGCTACTTACTGTTATTTGATCTTTGACAAGCCAATGAAAAACATTCAGTGGGGAAAACACTCCCTATTTAACAATTGGTGCTGGGTGAACTGGCTGGCTACCTGTAGAAGACTGAAACTGGACCCACACCTTTCACCATTAACTAAGATAGACTCTCACTGGATAAAGATTTAAACTTAAGATATGAAACTATAACAATACTAGAAGAAAGTGCAGATAAAACTCTTGAAGCAATCGGCCTGGGTGAATATTTTACGAGGAGGATTCCCCAGGCAATTGAAGCAGTATCAAAAATACACTACTGGGACCTGCTGAAACTAAAAAGCTTCTGCACAGCCAAGAACATAATAAGTATAGCAAGTAGACAGCCCTCAGAATGGGAGAAAATATTTGCAGGCTATACCTCTGACAAAGGTTTAATACCCAGAATCCAGAAAGAACTCAAACATATTAGCAAGAAATGAACAAGTGATCCCATCTCAGGGTGGGCAAAGGACATGAAGAGAAACTTCTCTAAAGAAGACAGGCACACAGCCTTCAGACACATGAAAAAATTCTCATCATCCTTAATCATCAGAGAAATGCAAATCAAAACTACTTTGAGATATCACCTAACTCTCGTAAAATTAGCCCACATAACAAAATGCCAAAACAAGAGATGTTGGCGTGGATGTTGAGAAAAAGGCACACTTGTACACTTCTGGTGGGAATGCACATTAATACGTTCATTTTGGAAGGATGTTTGGAGAATACTCAGAGATATAAAAATAGACCTGCCATTTGATCTTATAATTCCTTTAATAGGTATATACCCAGAAGATCAAAAATCACAATATAACAAAGACATCTGTACCTGAATGTTTATTGCAGCCCAATTTATAATTGCTAAGTCATGGAAGAAGACCAAGCACCTATCGACCTACGAATGGATTAACAAATTGTTGTACATGTATACCATGGCATATTATGCGACCTTAAAGAAAGATGGAGCGTTACCTCTGTCATGTTTACATGGATGGAGCTGGAACATATTCTTCTTAGTAAAGTATCTCAAGAATGGAAGAAAAAGTATCCAATGTACTCAGCCCTACTGTGAAGCTAATTTATAGCTTTCATATGAAGGCTATAACCCAACTATAGCACAAGAATATGGGGAAAGGGTGAAGGAAGGGGAGGGAAGGAGGGAGGTTGGTGTGGAGTGTGGGTCATTGGTGGGGCCACACCTAGGGTGCATCTTAGAATGGGTACAGGCGAAACTTACTATATGCAGAATACCAATGTCTTCATACAATGTCTAAGAAAATGCCATGAAGGCTATGTTAAACATTATATTTAATGTTTATAAATATAAACATTTATAATGTTTAATAAAAATATTTCAGATTGTATATGAAACCAGCACATTGTACCCCTTGACTGCACTAATGTACACAGCTATGATTTAATAATAAAAAATCCAGAATGTGTACATTGTATTTGGGGAAACGATGCAGTATCATCAATAAATAGACCATAAAATAGACATATTGGGATATCAACAATAAATACATGAGTCAAGAAGTAACATCATCCTTTTCACTAACGATATTATCAATGAAACCCTAAAGATTCCATCAAAAAACTCCCAGATTTGATAAATGAATTCAGTAAAGCTTCAGAATACAAAGTCAATGTACAGAGTAGCTGAGAACCAAATCAAGAAGACAATCCCATTTACAGTAGCTATAAAAAAACTGGGAATATATTTAACCAAGGGAGTGAAATATTTCTATAAGGAAAACTACAAAACACTCAGGAAAGAAATTGTAGATAACACACACAAAAGGAAAATCATACCATGCTCATGGATTGGAAAAAGGAATATTGTTAAAATGGCCATAGTGCCCCAAACAAAATATACAATCAATGCAATTTAATAGTTGGAGACTATTGATATCAAAATATCAATGTTACCTTTTACAAATTTACAGAAGATAATTCTGAAGTCTATGTGGAACCAAGAAAGCATCCAGACAGGCAAAGAAATCTCCAGCAAATAGAAAAAAGCTGGAGGCATCCTATTCCCTGATTTTAAACTATACTATGAGGTAACCAAAACAGTATGGTAGTAGTATAAAAATAGACACGTGGGCCAGTGGTAATGGCTCACGAATATAATCTTAGCACTTTGGAAGGCCAACATGGGAGGATTCCTTGAAGGTAGTTCAAAACCAACGTATGCAACAGATTGAGGTCCTGTCTCCACAAAATAAAATTAACAAAATAAACCAAGCATGGTAGAGTTGAAACACGTTTTTCTTAGTAAAGTATCTCAATAATGGGAAAAAATGTATCCAATGTACTCAGTACTGATATGAAACAAATATATAGGCAACTACATGGCCACACAAAGAACACAATATGGTCTAGCATCGCCTTGGGGATAGAAGGTACAGGGGTAAGGAGAGGAGGGAGATTGGCAGGATCTCACCTAATGTGCATAATGTGAGGGTGTTCAGCACTCCCTTGTGTGAATGGCTAAAATACAACTTGAACTTTACCTTAAAAATAAAAACAATGTAATCTAAACATTTCTACCCTCATTAATCTAAAATTTAAAAAAATGGATTAAGGATATCAATAGGCATTTTGTAAAAGAAGACAAACAAGTGGGCAAGAAGCATATGAAAAAGTTCAGCATCACTAATCATCAGATAAATACAAATTAAAACTACGATGGGATATTATTTTACACCACTATATTTATCATAAAATAGATGAAAAAAAAAGACACAGATCTTGGCAAGGATGTAGATAAAAGATAATATTTATACATTGTTTGTGTGCATATGAATTCTTGTTACCTCTGTGGAAAACAATATAGAGATTTCTAAAAATAGAAGCACCACACAATCCAGCAATTCCACTACTACATATGTACCCAAAGGAAAAGAAATCAATACATAAAATACATACTGGCCTTCATATATTTTTGACAGCAGTATTAACATAGCAAAGTTATGAAATCAACCTAAATGTTCATCACTTGACGATTAGATAAAGAAAATATGGTCTATATACACAATGAAATACTATAGTCATAAATAAAATGAAGTCATGTCTTTTGTAGCAGCGGGAATTGAACTGGAGGCACTTAAGTGAAACAATGCAAAGAAAAACAAACAGTGCATGTTCTCACTTACACATGGGACCTAAATTATATATACACATGGAAGCAGAGTGTGAAATGATGACAATGGAGACTCAGAGCAGGAGAGCATTGAGAGGGAGAAGGATTATGGCAGGTTGCTTGGTGGGCACAATGTGCATTGCTCCAGTAATACATGCACTTAAGGCTCTGACTTAAGCACAGTGCAATATATCCATGTAGCAAAATTGCACTTACACTTCATGAAATATGCAAATGAAGACAAATGAAAAATTATGAATAAATAAATTTATGGAAGTGTGGAGGCAGAAATAATCCAGGTGGATTGGGTTGAAGAATGTGTATTTCAGCCTGAGAAACAGTGATACCCTGTCTCCACAAAAATAGAAAATTACCCTTCGTGGTAGCTGGAGCCTGTAGTCCCAGCTACTTAAGAGGCTGAGACGGGAGGATGGCTTGAGCCCTGGAGTTTGAGGTTGCTGTGAGCTATGGCAATCCCAGTCAACTCTAGACCTGACAATTTAAAGTGACCCTGTCTCAAGGAGAAAGAAAGAAAGAAAGAAAGAAAGAAAGAAAGAAAGAAAGAAAGAAAGAAAGAAAGAAAGAAAGAAAGAAAGAAAGAAAGAAAGAAAGAAAAATATGAACTAACTATAAAATTCATCAGGAAAGGGAAGGACAGAGCATAACCTAAAAGATTATAGAGCATGGAGAGTTTAAAAAATATCTTTAAGGGGAGATACAACAATGTTTTTATTTCAAAGAGAAAGATTATATTTATTGAAGGCATTTGAATGAACAGGAAAGGATTGGTACATCATTTGTAGGATGCAGTATTTATACTCTAAATCAGTGAAAAACCAAGACATGCTGTGTCCCCAATATATAGAATACATGGGTCCAGGGATAGAGTTTGAACAAAAGGGGTGATGCCCAAGGTCACCCTCAGTGAGTTCTTGAGGAGGTTGTGCTCTTGGAGGCCACAACTCTGACGTCTTCAGGTTTAAAGGCTTGTATCCTAAAAAGGTACCAGATCAGAACTATCCTGGGTAGTACATTGCTAGGAACCATCTGAACCAGTCAGCTTTCAAATCTAAATTTTTATTATTATTATTAAGTCATTTGTATATAGATCATGAATAAATTTATGCCATTATGGGATTCAATGTGTTGATTATTTGTACACATTGGAGTGCTTGCATCCTACTAATCAACATAGCCTTCACCTCATTTACCCAATTACAGCATTAAGACATTTGTCTTCTACACGTGATAGATGCAACTTATACTTGCAATGTACCGTATAGGTGTGGTCCTCCTACTATCCCTCCCCTTATCAACTCATCCCCTCCCTTCCTTGCTCCCTCCCCTTCCCTCTTTCATCCTAAGCTATAGTTGTGTTTCATCTTTCATATGCAAGTGCGAGTGATTATAAATTGATTTCACAGTAGTACTGAGTACATTGGATATATTTTTTTTCCATTGAAGTTCAACTCATAATTGCCAAGTCATGGAAGAAGCCCAAGTGCCCATCAATGCATGAATGAATTAATAAATTGTGGTATATGTATACCATGGAATATTATGCAGCATTAAAAAATGGAGACTTTACCTCTTTTATGCTTACATGGATGGAGCTGGAAAATATTATTCTTAGTAAAGTATCTCAGGAATCAAATCTAGATTTTGAATTTGAAATTGAAAATCTCTTTGCTGCTCTTATGGACCATAGGAAAGCAAAGTTAGAAGAGTGAGCAAAGTGTTCCCAAGATATCATTCACCTCAATATTGGTCTCTTTCTTGGTCTCTTAAGAAATCTGGTAAAAAACTTCTGGCTTCCAGCCCTGTGGGGATTGAAGGCTGGTGAAGCAACCAATCCCAGACTGCGAGCAAATAAATTATGAAGATAGGACAAGGTCCCCTCAGTAACTAGATAGTGTCTTCTGGTCCCCATCTCATACAGCAGAATCAGTCTGTTTTGCATCTCCTAACACCATATCTCCACCTGGTGTCCAGGCAATATATTGCAATGTGTATTATTTTCTTTCCTTAAAAAAATTCTTTATTAAATCATAACTGTGTACATTAATTGATTTATGGGGTACAATGTGCTGATTTGATATACCATGTGGAATGCTTACATATAGTTATTTTCTTAGCTTTTTTGTTTGTTTGCTTTGTTTTGTTATATTTTTAGGTTTTCATTTTTACTTTTTGCAATAGTAAGGGCTCCATTTTTGGTACAGTTTTTCTGTACCTTTTGTTCTTTTTTTTTCTAGTTCTCTCCCTTTTACTCTCTTTTGGTAGAAAGTTTTCTACTTTCCTCAGCTTTCCCATGTAAATTTGTTAAACAACAACCAACATATCCCTTTGTTTACATCTTAAAATTTTTGTTTTTAACACTATATTTTTTTATTATTTTATTTTTCTGATTTGTTTCATTCTGTTTCCTATTGTTCTCTATTTATGATACAGAGCCTTAATCTGAGGCCTGTGCTGAGATGCCATGGCATTGGCCTATATCAAGGAGGACTTAAGTCTCTATGGTATCCTTCTAGCTTTGGACTTCAAAAGGATGGATTGTGACATACTGCTGATTTTATTGTATATTTGGTGGAGATGGGGTCCTGCTTTTTCTCAGGCTGGTGAGGAGTTCCATACCTCAAAGGAACTACCTAGAACTACACTCCAGAGTCCTGGAATTGTGGTTGTAGGTCAAAGTACCCTGTTGAACACCACAACTTCTCCCATATCTCTCTTTCTGTTCATTTCATCTTATTTCAATTTTTTTCTTTAACCCCCCCCTGTTTTTCTCTCGTCTTTTTCTTTCATTTCTGTCTTCTTGCTTCATACTCTTCTCTTCCTTTTGGCCTTATATCAAAGGGACATTTCTACATGTAAGCACAAAGACAAGCTAATTTAAAGAGAAAGAGGAAGTGGAGAAAAATTAGGAAAAAGAATTGAACAGGAAGGAAACACACATAAGGAAGAACCAAAAGAAAAATTCTGACAACATGAAAAACCAGAACAGAGCCACCCCCTGAGGGGATCATGAGGTACCTAATGCACAGAATTCCACCCATAAAGAAATAATGAAAATGATATAAAGGGAAATTAAAATATTGATGGCAAAATAATGAAGGGAATAGAAGAGAGAATGAAAAATGATCAAAATGAAATCTAAAACAGACCAAAATAATTAATGAAAGATATGAAGAAATTAGAAAGGATATAGAAGAACTTAAGGAATTGAAGGACACAATCATATCACGGAACTTAAAGATGCAGTGAAAACTATCCATAACAGATTAGACCATGGAGAAGAAAGAACTCAGAGGTAGAGGATGAAGCTCTTGAGGTAACCTACGCATTTAAATAGACAGAAAATAAGAAAGAAAAAGCAGAGTGATCACTGAAGAATTATGGGGGTTCACAAAGCATCCAAAAATCATAATATGGTTTTCCCTGAAGGGGAAGAAGAATGATGCAAAGTAATGAAGGTCCTCTTGGAGGTTTTTATAAAAGAAAATTTCCCAAGCATCACCAAAGCTTTGGGAGGGACATTAAACCCCAGGTCATCTTAATACAAATAGAACATCTCCAAAACACATTGCTATGACCTATCTAAAGTTAAGACAAAAGAGAAAATTCTGTAAGCACCCAGGAGTAAGCACCCATTTACCTCCAAGGGTATATCCATCAGGGTGACAATGGACTTCTCAGCTGAAACTTTTCAAGCCAGAAGATAATGTTTTATCTATGCTTTATCTTGTTCAATGTAACAATTTTCAGCTCAGAATTCTCTATCCTAATGAACTAAGCTTCAAATTCTATGGATAAATTCAATATATTACTAACATGCAAACATTGAGGAAATTCACCACAACAAGGAAAGCTCCACAAGAAATACTCAGATTTATTCTACACACTGACCATCATTAAGGACCACCAGCAAAGTAAATACCCAGAAACTAAAGGACAAATTCTAGCTTCCATAATGGTGCAAAGGATAAAACTGAACAACAGATTTTTTTTGATGAATAAGATGAATAGAACTCCATCTCATTTCATGTATTAATTCTCTCATAGTGTTAATGACTTGAATTTCCCATTGAAGAGGTGCCCGCTGGCTGATTGGATAAAAAAGCACAAGCCATCTACATGCTGCATCCAGGAAACACACCTAACCTTGAAGGACAAAACAAGAAAGGAGGGTTTGTAATCTGATCTTCAGATATAAGTGGATTTCAAACAATGAAAGTTGAAAAAGACAAAGACAATCACTTTGTACTGGTCAAGGGAACAGTACAAGAAGATAGTTCAATTCTAAGTATTTATGCACCCAACTTAAATGCACCTACATTTATGAAACAGACCTTCATTGGTCTGAGCAATATGATATCCTATAACACCATAACCACAGGTGACTTTAGTACTACTCTTATAGAGCTGGACAGATCCTTTAAACAGAAACTATACAAAGATATAAGGGACTTAAATATGACCCCAGAACAAATGGGCTTAATAGACATACACAGAACACACATCCCAAAGCTAATGAATATACATTCTGCTCACCAGACAATGGAACATTCTCCAAAATGAATCATATCCTAGGACACAAATCAAACCTCAACAAAATTAAAAAAATTGAATTATACCTTCCATCTTTTCAGAATATAGGCAATAAAGCTGGAACTCAACTCCAAGAAAAAATTTCAGCCCCACACAAAGATATGGAAACTAAATGACCTTATGCTAAATGACAATTGGTCAAGGAAAAGGTAAAGGAGGAAATTATTAAATTCCTTGAACATAACAACAATGAAGTCACAAGTTACCAAAACCTCTGGAACACTGCAAAAGCAACCTTAAGAGGGAAATTTATTTCATTACATGCCTACATGTGAAAAACAAAAAAGCACATCAACAACCTAAGAAATCATCTCAAGGAAATGAAAAAGGAAGAGCCATCAAATCAAAAACCTAGCAGAAGAAAGAAATAACTAAAATTAATTCAGAAATAAATGAAATTGAAAACCAAAGAATCATTAAAAAATTTATAAAAAAATAGTTGTTTCTTCAAAAAGATAAACAAAATCAATAAACCTTTGGCCAGCCTAATGAGAAACACAAAAGTAAATTATCTAGTAATCTAAATTAGAAATAAAAAATGGGAAATAACAACAGATATCACAGAGAAGATACAAGAGATCATCTCTGACTACTACTAGAAACACTTTCCCTAGAAATTTGAGAATGTGGAGGAAATGGACCAATAAGAAATAGATCTCTTGAAAAGACAAATATTAAGTACTGAAATTAAAGAAACAATAAAAAAACTTCCAATAAAAAGAAGTCCTAGATCAAATGGTTTCACATCAGAATTCTATCAAACCTTCAAAGAAGAGCTCGTACCTATACTTCAGAACATATTCTAAAATGTTGAGAAGGAAGGAACCTTTCCAAACACATTCTATCAAGTAAACATTACCCTGATACCCAAACCAGGAAAGGATGCAAATAAAAAGGAGAACTCCAGACCAATTTCACTAATGAATATTTATACAAAAATGCTCTATAAAATCTTAGCCTATGGATTACAGGTACACATTAAAAAATTACACACCACAATCAAGTAGGCTTCATCCCAGGGATGCAAGGCTGGTTTAACATGCACAAGTCCATAAATGTAATTCATCATATCAAAAGAGGCAAAAAAAAAAAGACCATATGATCCTCTAAATAGTTGTATAAAAAGCACTTGATAAAGTTTAGCATTCCATTCTAACAAGAACACTTAAGAAAATAGGCATAGATGGTACATTTCTTAAACCGACTGAGGTCATCTATGGCAAACCCAGAACCTAGATCATACTCAGTAACATAAAACTGAAAGCGTTTCCACCTAGAATTGAAAAAACACAAGGATATACTCCATTACCACTACTATTCCACATAATTCTGGAAGTTCTAGTCAATACAATCAGGCAAGAAAAAGGTATTAAGGCAATACAAATCGAGGCAGAGGAGGTTAAACGCTTGCTATTTGCTGCTGATATAATCTTTTCTTTTTAAAATTAAATCATACCTGTGTACATTAGTGCAATCAAGGGGTACAATGTGCTGGTTTTATACACAATCTGAAATATTTTCATCAAACTGTTTAATATAGCCTTCATGGCATTTTCTTAGTTATTGTATGTAGACATTTGTATTCTGCATTTAGTAAGTTTCACCTGTACACGTTCAAAGATGCACTGTAGGTGTGACCCCACCAATTATCCTCCATCCACCCCAACCTCCACATCCCTGTCCCTCCCTTGGCAATTTCTCCATATTATTGTGCTATAGTTGGGTTATAGCCGTCATAAAAGCTATAAATTAGCTTCATAGTAGGGCTGAGTACATTGGATACTTTTTCCTCCATTCTTGAGATACTTTGCTAAGAAGAATATGTTCCAGCTCCATCCATGTAAACATGAAAGAGGTAAAGTCTCCATCTTTCTTTAAGGCTGCATAATATTCCATGGTATACATGTACCACAATTTGCTAGTCCATTTGTGGGTCGACGGGCACTTGGGCTTCTTCCATGACTTAGCAATTATGAATTGGGCTGCAATAAACATTCTGGTCCAGATGTCTTTGTTATATTGTGATTTTTGATCTTCTGGGTATATACCTAGTAAAGGAATTATAGGATCAAATGGCATGTCTATTTTTACCCTGTTTCCCCCCAAATAAGACAGTGTCTTATTTTAAGGTGTGCTCCCAAAGATGCGCTAGGTCTTATTTTCAGGGGACGTCTTATCTTTCCTGTAAGTAGGTCTTATTTTCGGAGGATGTCTTATTTTCAGGGAAACAGGGTAGATCTCTAAGTATTCTCCAAACATCCTTCCGAAAGGAATGTATTAGTGTGCATTTCCACCAGCAGTGTAGAAGCGTGCCCTTTTCTCCACATCCACACTAACATCTCTGGTTTTGAGATTTTGTTATGTGGGCTAATTTTACTGGAGTTAGGTGATATCTCAAAGTAGTTTTGATTTGCATTTCTCTGATGATTAAGGATGATGAACATTTTTTCATGTGTCTGTAGGCCACGCATCTGTCTTCTTTAGAGAGGTTTCCCTTTAAGTATTTTGCCCACCCTGAAATGGGATCACTTGTTCTTTTCTTGCTAATACGTTTGAATTCTCTGTGGATTCTGGTTATTAAACCTTTGTCAGAGGTATAATCTGCAAATATTTTCTCCCATTCAGAGGGCTGTCTGCTTGCTTTACTAGTATGTTCTTGGCTGTGCAGAAAGTTTTTAGTTTGATCAGGTCCCAGTAGTGTATTGTTGATAATGCTTCAATTGCCTGGGGAATCCTCCTCATACAATTTCACCCAGGCCAATTCCTTTAAGAGTTTTATCTGCACTTTCTTCTAGCATTGTTATAGTTTCATGTATTAAGTTTAAATCTTTATCCAGTGAGAGTCTATCTTAGTTAATGGTGAAAGGTATGGGTCCACTTTCAGTCTTCTACAGGTCACCAGCCAGTTCACCCAGCACCAATTGTTAAATAGGGAGTGTTTTCCCCACTGAATGTTTTTTTTTTTTTTGGCCGGGGCTGGGTTTGAACCCACCCTCCGGCATATGGGACTGGCGCCCTACTCCTTGAACCACAGGTGCTGCCCGCCCACTGAATGTTTTTAATTGGCTTGTCAAAGATCCAATAATGGTAAGTAGCTAGATTCATCTCTTGGTTTTCTATTCTGTTCTATACATCTACCTCTTTGTTTTTGTGCCAGCACCATGCTGTTTTGATCACTATTGATTTATAGTACAGTCTCAGGTCTGGTAGCGGGATTCCTCCTGCTTTGTTTTTAATTTCTGAGTAATGTCTTGGCTATTCGAGGTTTTTCCTGATTCCATATAAAATGAAATATTTTTTTTTGAGATCTTTAAAATATGACAATGGAACTTTAATAGGAATTGCATTAAAATTGTGTATTGCTTTGGGTAGTATAGACATTTTACCAATGTTGATTTTTCCCAGCCATGAGCATGGTATGTTATTCCATTTGTTAACATCTTCAGCTTTTTCTTTTCTTGAAGTTTCATAGTTCTCTTTATGGGTGTTGATTTTGTGGCCTGATACATTGCTGTATTCCTTGATCACTTCTAAAAGTTTTGTAGTACAATCCCTGGTGTTTTCCAGATATACAATCATATCATCTGTGAAGAGTGAAAGTTTCATTTCTTCTGACCCTATATGGATACACTTGATCGCCTTTTTTCTCTAATTGCGATGGCTAAAACTTCCATTATAATGTTAAAGAGCAGTGGAGACAATGGGCGACCTTGCCTGGTTCCTGATCTGAGTGGAAATGATTTCAATTTAACTCTGTTCAATATGATATTGGCTGTGGGTTTGCTGTAGATAGCCTCTATCAGTTTAAGAAATGTCCCTTCTATAACAATTTTCATAAGTGTTCTGATCATGAAGGGATGCTGGATATTATCAAAAGCTTTTTCTGCCTCAATTGAGAGAATTGTATGGTCTTAATTTTTTAGTTTGTTTATGTGCTGAATTACATTTATAGATTTACGTATATTGAACCAGCCTTGAGACCCTGGGATAAATCCCACTTGGTCATGTTGTATAATTCTTTTGATGTGTTGTTGGATTCTGTTTTTTAGGATCTTAATGAATATTTTTGCATCAATATTCATTAGTGATATTGGTCTATAATTTTCTTTTCTTGTTGGGTCTTTCCCTGGTTTAGGAATCAAGGTGATGTTTGCTTCATAGAATGTGTTGGGTAGTATTCCTTCTTTTTCTATATTTGGAAGATGTTTGGTAATATAGGCACTATTTCTTCCTTAAAGGTTTGGTAGAATTCTGTCGTGGAGCCATCTGGTCCCAGGCTTTTCTTTTTAGGGAGATTTTGTATAGTTGATTGTATTTCAGAACTTGATATAGGCCTGTTCAACATTTCCACTTCATTCTGGCTAAGTCTTGGGAGATGGCGTGCTTCCATTTATTGGACAATTTCCTTCAGATTTTCATATTTTTGATAGTAAAGTTTCTTGTAATGTTCGTTAAGGATTTTTTGAATTTCTGAGAGGTCTGTTGTTATTTCATCTTTACCATTTCTGATTGATAAAATTAGAGATTTTACTCTTTTTGATCCTGGTTAGGTTAGCCAAAGTTTTATCTATTTTATTGACCTTTTCAAAGAACCAACTTTTTGAATTATTGATCTGTTGTATAATTCTTTTGTTTTCAATTTCATTTAATTTTGCTCTAATTTTTGTTATTTCTTTTCTTCTGCTGAGTTTGGAGTTGGAATGTTCTTCCTTCCCCAGTTGCTTGAGATGTCCCATCAAGTTGTTAACTTCCTTTCTTTCCGTTTTCTTGATGAAGGCTTGCAGTTCTATAAATTTCCCTCTTATGAATGCCTTTGCAGTATCCCAGAGGTTCTGATAATTCATGTCTTCATTGTTGTTTTGTTTCAAAAATTTGGTAATTTCTTTCTTAATTTCGTCCATGACCCAGCTATCCTTCAGCATAAGGTTATTTAGCTTCCATGTTTTTGTAGGAGTATGCAGATTCCTGTTGTTATCGAGTTCAACTTTTATTCCATGATGGTGTGAGAAGATGCACGGAATAATTTCTATTTTCTTTTTTAATTTGCTGAGGTTAGACTTGTGACCTAGGATGTGATCAATTTTGGAGTATGTTCCATGGGCTGATGAGAAGAATGTGTGTTCAGTTTTGTTGGGATGAAATGTTCTGTAGATGTCTGTTAAATCCAGATGTTGAATGGTTAAGTTTAAATCTAAAATTTCTTTACTTAGTTTCTTTTTGGAGGGTCTATCCAACACTCCTAAAGGGGTTTTAAAATCTCTGACTATTATAGAAGTGGAGGAAATCAAGTTGCTCATGTCTGTTAGAGTTCCTCTTGTAAATTGAGGTGAATTCTGGTTGGGTGGATAAATATTAATAACTGAAGTGTCATCATATTGAGTATTACCTTTAACAAATATAAAGTGTCCATCCTTATCCTTCCTTATTTTGGTTGGTTTAAAGACTTATTTTGGTTGGTTTAAATCCTATTGTGTCTGTGAATAGGATTGCAACACATGCTTTTTTCTGCTTTCCATTTGCCTGGAATATAGATGACCATCCCTTCACCTTGATCTATATTTATTTTTTAAGGTAAGATGAGATGCTTGTATGCAGCAGATATCTGGCCTAAGCTTTTGTATCCATTCAGCCAACCTGCGCCTCTTTAGAGGACAATTTAAATCATTCACATTAATTGAGAATATTGATAAGCCTTTAGAAATCCTGGTGGACATTTTTAATCCTTTTGTGACTGTGGAAGTTGAAATTTGATCAAAATTTTCTGGGTGAGTTTACTTTTGTGGTGGAGGATTACGATGGTCATTATGGAGGATAGGTCTGAGAATATTCTGGAGCGCTGGTTTATTTATGGCAAATTTCTTCAACATGTGAATTTCATTAAAGTATTTAATTGCTTCATCATAAATGAAACTCAGTTTAGCTGGATACAGGATCCTGGGTTGAAAGTTATTTTGTTTTAGGAGATTAAAATCGATGACCATCCACTTCTAGCTTGAAGGGTTTCAGCAGACAGACTGCAGTTATTCTAATATTTTTCCCCTTGTAGGTTATGGTTTTCTTTTGTCTGGCTGCTTTCAGAATTTTCTCCATCGTATTAACTTTGCTGAAATTGATTATGATGTGTCTGGGTGATGTATTATTGAGGTTGAGTCATGGTGGAATTCTGAAACTGTCTGCTATCTGCATTTCAGAATCTCCTGTCATGTGTGAAAAGTTCTCTTTCATAATATCATGCACAAGAGACTCTGTGCCTTGCGAAGCTACTTTGTCACTTTTGAGGATCCCTATAAGGCGAATATTAGTTTTCTTCAAATTATCCCAGAATTCTCTGAGAGAGTGATCTGTTTTTGCCCTCCATTTCTCTTCCTCTTAGAAAGTTTGCGAGCATTCGAAAGCTTCATTTTCAATGTCAGAAATCCTTTCTTCTGCCTGCCCTATTCTGTTACTGAGGGATTCTACTGAGTATTTCTCAGATCTTTGAGGGCTAGAACTTCTTGTCTCAATGTGTCAAAATCTTGGTCATTTGGTCTTTGAATTCATTGAATTCTTGAATTCTTGAGACATCTTTTTGATTACTTCTTGGAATTCTAATTTGATGTTATTTGGTATCCAGATTCTTAATTCGATTTCTGATATGTCAGCCATTTGTTTATGCATGGGATCTTGTGCTCTGTCTGCCTTGTTGTTACTTGGGGGAGTTGATCTACTCTGATTATTTATATTGCCGGAGATTTTCTGTTGATTCTGCCCCATTATTGTTTTTCACCTTTGCCTCTGGCTGTCCTCGGAGTTGGGGAGGTATCTCCCAAGATTAGACCCCAGCTTTTTGCTGGATCTTTGTAGGGAGTGACCCTATGTAGTTCCTCTGGGGCTGCCTCTGCCAGAGAGTTCTGCCTGTGGGAGCAGCTCCAGAAGGTAGCACAGCTGGATCCAGCAACACAGCGGGGAGTGTTGCACATGGTTCTGGGAGTGACTGGTGCCTGGGCAATTTGGCACAGATAGCACAAGGCTCTAGCACTCTCTGGCCAGGAGGAGGGCTCTGCGCACATGCAGGGAGGTCTCCAGAGGGAGGGTGCAGGTTTCACGGCTACCAGAGTCCCTGGCCAGATTGGCAGGCAGAGGCAGGGAGGGTCTGGAAGGGAGGATGCTGGTTGCGCAGATCCTGGAGTTCCCCAAGCCGAGGCATGGCAGGCACAGGGTTTGGGGTGCGGGGCCACGCGGTTGCCAGTGGAGTCCCTGGCAGGGGTTGGGGGAAGGCTCGGCATGGCCCCCAGAGTCTCTTGCTAGGGGGAATTTGGTCTGGCAGACTTGGGGGGGGCACTGCTCAAGGACCTCCTGCCTCATTCTCAGCAGGGGTTAGGCTTTTTGTTCATCAGGTAAGGGGGGAAGGGTGTACTGGAAGTTCAGAATGGCAGGGAAGACTTTAGTTCAATTTTACTGCCGAGCAAGAAAGTGTTCCGAGTCACAGCAGGGTCCCTCTGAGGAAGTAGTCCCCACTTCCCACAGCACTCACCCATGGGGTGAGACAAGAGGTCCATAGTTCAATGCTTGCCTGTAGAAAACCTGAAGGAGCAAATGAAGAGAAAAAGAAAGGAGACAGAAAAGCAAAAATAACCCACAGCTTTCTTGGGGGAGGGGACTGACACTTTTCCTTTCAGAAGAATTTTGTACTGGAAGCTTGGTTTCTTGGAGTTGCAGCTTGCCTTAGCAGAGGTGACCTGCAGTTACCATTTCTCCCTCAGCTGGGCTCCCAGTCTTCAGGTTAATTAGGCTGTTCTGGACGTTATTGTTCCTTTTGGACAGGAGCCTCTTTTGGAAGCTGAGTTCAGTTGGCATCTTGGCCCTTCCCTCCTTTGATATAATCTTAATTTTAGAACTCCCCCCTCATATTTTTAGAGACTCAACCAGAAGATATTGGACGTGATCAAGAAATACAGTAATGTCTCAGATTTATTTATTTATTTTCATTTATTATTAAATCATAGCTGTGTATATTAATGCAATCATGGAGCAGCATACCCCATTGGTTTTATATACCATTTGACGTATTTTCATCACACTGGATAAAACAGCCTTCCTGGCATTTTCTTAGTTACTGCGTTGAGACATTTATATTCTACATTTAGTTCCTTTCACATGTACCCATGTAAGATGAACCATAGGTGTAATCCCACTAATCACCCTCCCTCCGCCCATCAACCCCTCTCCCCACCACTCCCTCTCTCCCTTCTTCATATTCTTAGGTTACAACTGGGTTATAGCTTTCATATGAAAGCCCTAAATTAGTTTTATAGTAGGGCTGAGTACATTGGATATTTTTTCTTCCATTCTTGAGATACTTTACTAAGAAGAATATTTTGCAGTTTCATCCATGTAAACATAAAAGAGGTAAAGTCTCCACCTTTCTTGTGGAGACTTCCATGACTTATCAATTGTGAATTGGGCTGCAATAAACCTTCTGGTACAAATATCTTGGTTCTGATGTGATTTTTGGTCTTCTGGGTATATGCCTAGTAGAGGAATTATAGGATTGAATGGAGGTCATTTTTAGATCTCTAAGAGTTCTCCAAACATGTTTCCAAAAGGAATGCATTAACTTGTATTCCCACCAGCAGTGTAGAAGTGTTTCCTTTTCTCCACATCCACGCCAACATCTCTGGTCTTGGAACTTTGTGATATTGGCTAACCTTACTGAAGTTAGATGATATCTCAAAGTAGTTTTGATTTGCATTTCTCTGATGATTAAGAACGATGAGCATTTTTTATATGTCTGTAGACCATGCGCCTGTCTTCTTCAGAGAAGTTTCTCTTCAAGTCCCTTGCCCAGTCTGAGATGGAATCACTTGTTCATTTCTTGCTAATACATTTGAGTTCTCTGTGGATTGTAGTTATTAAACCTTTATTGGAGACATAACCTGCAAATATCTTTCCCCATTTTGAGGGCTGCCTGCTTGCCTTACTTACTGTGTTCTTGGTTGTGCAGAAGCTTTTTAGTTTGATCAGGTCCCAGTTGTGTATTTTCATGCTGCTTCAATTGCCCGGGGTGGGGGTCCTCCTGAAAAATTATTCACCCAGACAGAATTCTTTCGAGATTTCCCTGCACCTTCTTCTAGTATATTTATAGTTTCATGTCTTATGTTTAAATCTTTAATCCAGTGAGAATCTATCTTAGTTAATGGTGAAAGGTGTGGGTCTAGTTTTAGTATTCTACAAGTCACCAGTCAATTCACCAGGCACCATTTGCTAAATAAAGAATATATTCTCAACTGAATGTTTTTGTTTTAATTTTTTTTATTATTAAAGAATAGCTGTGCACATTAATGTGATTATGGGGCACCATACACTGGTTTTATAGAACGTTCTCCCATTCTGAGGGCTGTCTGCTTGCTTTACTGTGTTCTTGGCTGTGCAGAAGCTTGTTAGTTTGATCAGGTCCCAGTAGTGTATTTTTGAAGCTGCTTCAATTGCCTGGTGGGTCCTCCCCATAAAATAATTGCCCAGATGGATTTCTTCAAGAGTTTTCCCTGCACCCTTTTCAAGTACTTTCATAGTTTCATGTCTTATGTTTAAATCTTTAATCCAGTGAGAGTCTATCTTAGTTAATGGTTAAAGGTGTGGATCCAGTTTCAGTCTTCTACAGGTTGCCAGCCAGTTCGCCCAGCACCATTTGTTAAATACGGAATCTTTTCCCCACTGAATGTTTTTAATTGGCTTGTGAAAGATCAAATAATGGTAAGTAGCTGGGTTCATCTCTTGGTTCTCTATTCTGTTTCATACATCAACCTCTCTATTTTTGTGCCAGTACCATGCTATTTTGATCACTATCGATTTGTAGTATAGTCTGAGGTCTGGTAGCATGGTTACTCCTCTTTGTTTTTATTTCTGAGAAATGTATTGGCTATTCAAAGTTTATTCTGATTCCATATAAAAGGGAGAAGTATTATTTTTTCAAGATCTTTAAAGTATGACAGTGGAGCTTTAATGGGGATTGCGTTGAAATTATATATTGCTTTGGGTAGTATGGGCATTTTAACAATGTTGATTCTTCCCAGCCATGAGCATGGTATTTTTCCATTTGTTAACATTTTAAGCTATTTCTTTTCTCAGAGTTTCATAGTTCTCTTTATAGAGATCTTTCACGTCCTTTGTTAGATAAATTTCCAAATATTTCATCTTCTTTGGTGCTACTGTGAAAGGGATGGAGTCCTTAACTGTTTTTTCAACTTGACTATTGTTAGCATATATAAAAGCTACCGATTTATGAATGTTGATTTTGTAACCTGAGATGCTGCTGTATTCCTTGATCACTTGCAGGAGTTTTGTAGTAGAGTTCCTAGTGTTTTCTAGATACACAATCATATCGTCTTCAAAGAGCGAAAGTTTGATCTTTTCTGACCCTGATCAAGATACCCTTGATCGCCTTTTCTTCCCTAATTGCGGTGGCTAAAACTTCTATTACAATGTTAAAAAGCAATGAAGACAATGGGCAGCCTTGTCTGGTTCCTGATCTGAGTAGAAATGGTTCCAATTTAGCTCCATTCAATACGATATTGGCTGTGTGTTTGCTATAGATGGCCTCTATCAGTTTAAGATATGTCCCTTCTATACCAATTTTGATAAGTGTTCTGATCATGAAGGGATGCTAGATATTATCAAAAGCTTTTTCTGCATCGATTGAGAGAATCATATGATCTTTGTTTTTTAATTTGTTTTTTTTTGTGTGTTGAATTACATTTATAGATTTATGTATATTAAACCACCCTTGAGACCCTGGGATAAAACCGACTTGCTCGTGATGTGTAATTTGTTTGATGTGTGCTGGATTTTGTTTGTTAGGATCTTGTTGAATATTTTTGCATCTATATTCATTAGTGATATTGCTCTATAATTTTCTTTTCTAGTTGGGTCTTTTCCTGGTTTGGGGATTAGGGTGATGTTTGCTTCATAGAACGTGTTGGGTAGTCTTCCTTCTTTTTCTACGTTTTGGAACAGGTTGCGTAATATAGGTACTAATTCCTCTTTAAAGGTTTGGTAGAATTCTGATGTGAAACCATCTGGTCCCGGGCTTTTCTTTTTAGGGAGATTTTGTATGGTTGATGCTATTTCCGAACTTGATATGGGCCTCTTCAGCATTTCCACTTGATTCTGGCTAAGTCTTGGAAAGTGACGTGCTTCCAAATATTGGTCAATTTCCTTGAGATTTTCATATTTCTGAGAATAAAGTTTCTTGTAATATTCATTAAGAACTTTTTTGGATTTCTGAGGAGTCTGTTGTTATTTTGTGTTTCTCGTTTCTGATTGATGAAATTAGAGATTTTACTCTTTTTTTCCTGTAGGTTAGCCAAAGGTTTATCTATTTTATTGATCTTTTCAAAAAGCAGCTTTTCGATTTATTCATCTGTTGTATTATTCTTCTGTTTTTAATTTCGTTTAATTCTGCTCTAATTTTGGTTATTTCTTTTCTTCTACTGGGTTTAGGGTTGGAATGTTCATCCTTTTCCTGTTGCTTGAGATGTGCCATTACATTGTTAACTTCCTCTCTTTTCGTTCTCTCGAGGAAGGCTTGCAGTGCTTAAATTTCCGTCTTAGAACTGCCTGTGCGGTGTCCCAGAGTTTCTGATAGTTCGTGTCTTCATTGTCTTTTTGTTCCAAAAAACTGGCAATTTCTTTTATTTATTTATTTTTTATTATTTATTTTTTATTAAATCATAGCTGTGTACATCAATATGATCATGGGGCACCATACACTTGGTTCATAGAATATTTGACACATTTTCATCTCATTAGTTGACATAGCCCTCCTGGCATTTTCTTAGTTACTTTGCCAAGACATTTACATTCCACATTTGCCAAGCCTCACATGTACCCTTGTAAGATGCACCACAGGTGTGATCCTTTCAATCCCCCTCCCTCTACCCACTTCCCCCCTCCCTCCCCACGCTTTCCCCCTTCCTCCTGTTCTTAGGTTGTAACTTGGTTATAGCTTTCATGTGAAGGTCCTAAGTTAGTTTCATAGTAGGGGTGAATACATTGGATATTTTTTCTTCCATTCTTGAGACACTTTACTGAGAAGAATCTGTTCCAGTTCCATCCATGTAAACATGAAAGAGGTAAAGTCTCCATCTTTCTTCAAGGCTGCATAGTATTCCATGGTGTACATATACCACAATTTGTTAATCCATTCATGGATCGATGGGCACTTGGGTTTTTTC
Source organism: Nycticebus coucang (assembly GCF_027406575.1). Classification (NCBI taxonomy): domain Eukaryota; kingdom Metazoa; phylum Chordata; class Mammalia; order Primates; family Lorisidae; genus Nycticebus; species Nycticebus coucang. The sequence goes on along the minus strand of NC_069782.1, from coordinate 63,309,964 downwards.
CATGACTTAGCAATTATGAATAGGGCTGCAATAAAGATTCTGGTACAAGTATCTTTGTTATGATGTGGTTTTTGGTCTTCTGGGTATATGCCCAGCAGAGGAATTACAGGATTGAATGGTGGAAATCAATTTTTAGATCTCTAAGTGTTATCCATATATCTTTCCAAAAGGTATGTATTAGTTTCCATTCCCACCAGCAGTGCAAAAGTGTTCCCTTTTCTCCACATCCACGCCAACATCTCTGGTCTTGGGATTTTGTGATATAGGCTAGTCTTACTGGAGTTAGATGATATCTCAAAGTAGTTTTGATTTGCATTTCTCTGATGATTAAGGATGATGAGCATTTTTTCATATGTCTGAAGGCTGCTCCCCTGTCTTCTTCGGAGAAGTTTCTTCTCACGTCTCTTGCCCAGCCTGCGATGGGATCCCTTGTTCTTTTCTTGCTAATGCATTTGAGTTCTCTGTGGATTCTGGTTATTAAACCTTTGTCAGAGACATAACCAGCAAATATCTTCTCCCATTCTGTGGGCTGTTTGCTTGCTTTACTTACTGTGTTCTTGGCTCTGCAGAAGCATTTTAGTTTGATCAAGTCCCAAAAGTGTATTTTTGAAGCTGCTTCAATCGCCCGGGGGGTCCGTCTCTTAAAAAACTCACCAAACCCAATTTCTTCAAGGGTTTTGCCTGCACTCTCTTCTAGTATTTTTATAGTTTCATGTCTTAAGTTTAGGTCTTTAATCCAGTAAAAGTCTATCTTGGTTAGTGGTGAAAGGTGTGGATCCAGTTTCAGTCTTCTACAGGTTGCCAGCCAGTGCACCCAGCACCATTTGTTAAATACGGAATCTTTTCCCCATTGAATGTTTTTAATTGGCTTGTCAAAGATTAAATAACAGTAAGTAGCTGGGTTCTTTTCTTGGTTCTCTATTCTGTTCCAGACATCTACTTCTCTGTTTTTGTGCCAATACCATGTTGTTTTGACAACTATCAATTTGTAGTATAGTCTGAGGTCTGGTAGCATAATTCCTCCTGCTTTGTTTTTATTTTTGAGTAATGTCTTGGCTATTCGAGGTTTTATCTGATTCCATATAAAATGAAGTATTGTTTTTTCAAGATCTTTAAAGTATGACAGTGGAACTTTAATAGGGATTGTGTTGAAGTTATATATTGCTTTGTGTAGTAGGGACATTTTAACAATGTTGATTTTTCCCAGCCATGAGCTTGGTATGTTTTTCCATTTCTTAACATTCTCGGCTCTCTCTTTTGTTACAGTTTCATAGTTCTCTTTATATAGATCTTTCACATCCTTTGTTAGATAAACTCTCAAATATTTCATCTTCTTTGACATTACTGTGAATGGGGTAGAGTCCTCAATTGTGTTTTCAGCCTGACTATTGTTGGTATATATAAAGGCTACCAATTTATGAATGTTGATTTTGTAACCTGGGACGTTGCTGTATTCCTTGATCACTTCTAAGAGTTTTGTAGTAGAGCTCCTAGTGTTTTTGCAGATATACAATCACATCATCTGCGAAGAGGGTAAGTTTGATCACTTCTGACCCTAGTGGATACCCTTGATCACCTTTTCTTCCCTAATTGTGGTGGCTAAAACTTCCATTACAATGTTAAAGAGCAATGGAGAGAATGGGCAGCCTTGTCTGTTTCTTGATCGGAGTGGAAATGATTCCAATTTAAATCCGTTCAAATAATATTGGCTGTCAGTTTGCTGTAGATGGCCTCTATCAGTTTAAGAAATGTCCCTTCTATACCGATTTTATTAATTGTTCTGATCATGAAGGGTTGTTGGATGTTATCAAAAGCTTTTTCTGCATCAATTGAGAAATCATATGATCTTTGTTTTTTACTTGGTTTATGTGCTGAATTACATATATAGATTTACGTGTACTGCACCAGCCTTGTGACCCTGGGATAAAGCCAACTTGATCATGATGTATGATTTGTTTGATATGTTGCTGGATTCTGTTTGTTAGGATCTTTATTTATTTATTTATTTATTTATTTATTTATTTATTTATTTATTTCTTTTTGTAGAGACAGAGTCTCACTTTATGGCCCTCGGTAGAGTGCCGTGGCCTCACACAGCTCACAGCAAGCTCCAACTCCTGGACTTAAGCGATTCTCTTGCCTCAGCCTCCCAAGTAGCTGGGACTACAGGCGCCCGCCACAATACCCGGCTATTTTTTTTTTTTTTGTTGTTGTTGTTGCAGTTCGGCCGGGGCCGGGTTTGAACCCGCCACCCTTGGTATATGGGGCCGGCACCCTACAGACTGAGCCACAGGTGCCGCCATATTTTTTATTTTTTTTATTAAATCATACCTGTGTACATTAGTATGATCATGGGGCACCATACACTTGCTTCATAGACTGTTTGACACATTTTCATCACACTAGTTAACATAGATTTCGTGGCATTTTCTTAGTTATTTTGCTAAGACCTTTACATTCCACATTTACTAGGATTCACATATACCCTTGTAAGATGCACCACAAGTGTAATCCCATTAATCCCCCTCCCTCCACCGACCTCCACCCTCCCTCCCCTCCCTTTCCCCCTTCTCCCTATTCTTAGGTTGTAACTGGGTTATAGCTTTCATGTGGAGGTCTGCATTAGTTTCATAATAAGGGTGAGTACATTTGGTACTTTTTCTTCCATTCTTGAGATACTTTACTAAGAAGAATATGTTCCTGCTCCATCCATGTAAACATGAAAGAGGTAAAGTCTCCATCTTTCTTATCGGCTGCATAATATTCCATGGTGTACATATACCACAATTTATTAATCCATTCGTGGATTGATGGCACTTGGGCTTTTTACATGACTTAGCAATTATGAATAGGGCTGCAATAAATATTCTGATACAAATATCTTTGTTATGATGTGATTTTTGGTCTTCTGGGTATATGCCCAGTAGAGGGATTAAAGGATTGAATGGCAGATCTATTTTTAGATCTCCCAGTGTTCTCCATATCCTTTCCAAAAGGAATGTATTAATTTGCATCCCCACCAGCAGTGCAAAAGTGTTCCCTTTTCTCCACATCCATGCCAACATCTCTGGTCTTGGAATTTTGTGATGTAGGATAGTCTCACTGGAGTTAGATGATATCTCAAAGTAGTTTTGATTTGCATTTCTCTGATGATTAAAGATGGTGAGCATTTTTTTCATATGTCTGAAGGCCGTGTGCCTGTTTTCTTCAGAGAAGTTTCTCTTCAAATCCTTTGCCCAGCCTGCGATGGAATCCCTTGTTCTTTTCTTGCTAATGCGTTTGAGTTCTCTGTGGATTCTGGTTATTAAACCTTTGTCGGAGACATAACCTGCACATATCTTTTCCCAATCTGAGGGTTGTTTGCTTGCTTTACTTACTGTTTTCTTGGCTATGCAGAAGCTTTTTAGTTTGATCAAGTCCCAATAGTGTATTTTTGAAGCATCTTCAATATACCCGGGGGTCCTTCTCATGAAAAACTCTCCCAATCCAATTTCTTCAAGGGTTTTCCCTGCACTCTCTTCTCTCTCTTTTTTTTTTTTTAAATAGTTTCATGTATTAGGTTTAAATCTTTAATCCACTGAGAGTCTATCTTGGTTAATGGTGAGAGGTGTGGGTACAGTTTCAGTCTTCAACAGGTTGCCAGCCAGTTCACCCAGCACCATTTGTTAAATAGGGAATCTTTTCCCCACTGAATGTTTTTAATTGGCTTGTCAAAGATTAAATAATGGTAATTAGCTGGATTCATCTCTTGGTTCTCTATTCTGTTCCAGACATCTACTTCTCTGTTTTTGTGCCAGTACCAGGCTGTTTCGATCACTATCAATTTGTAGTATAGTCTGAGGTCTGGTAGCATGATTCCTCCTGCTTTGTTTTAATTTTTGAGTAATGTCTTGGCTTTTCAAGGTTTTTTCTGATTCCATATAAAACGAAGTATTGTTTTCTCAAGACCTTTAAAGTATGACAGTGGAGCTTTAATGGGGATTGCATTGAAATTATATATTGCTTTGGGTAGTATGGGCATTTTAACAATGTTGATTCTTCCCATCCATGAGCATGGTATATTTTTCCATTTGTTAACATTCTCAGCTATCTCTTTTCTTAGAGTTTTATAGTTCTCTTTATATAGATCTTTCACGTCCTTTGTTAGATAATGTCCCAGATATTTCATGTTCTTTGGCACCACTGTGAATGGGATAGAGTCCTTAATTGTTTTTTCAACTTGACTATTGTTGGTATATATAAAGGCTACCAATTTATGAATGTCGATTTTGTAACCTGAGACACTGCTGTATTCCTTCATCCCTTCTAAGAGTTTTGTAGTAAGTTCCCTAGTGTTTTCCAGATATACAATTATATCATCTGCAAAGAGCGAAAGTTTGATCTCTTCTGACCCTATGTGGATACCCTTGATCGCCTTTTCTTCCCTAATTGTGGTGGCTAAAACTTCCATTACAATGTTAAAGAGCAATGGAGACAATGGGCAGCCTTGTCTGGTTCCAGATTGAGTGGAAATGACTCCAATTTAACTCCATTCAATATGATATTGGCTGTGCTTTTGCTGTAGTTGGCCTCTATCAGTTTAAGAAATTTCCTTCTATACCAATATTCGTAAGTGTTCTGATCATGAAGGGATGTTGGATGTTATCAAAAGCTTTTTCTGCATCAATTGAGAGAATCATATGGTCTTTGTTTTTTAATTTGTTTATGTGCTTAATTAATTTGTTTATGTGCTGTTTATTGATTTACATATATTGTAGCAGCCTTGAGACCCTGGGATAAAACCTACTTGTTCATGATGTATGATTTGTTTGATATGTTGCTGCATTCTGTTTGTTAGAATCTTGTTGAATATTTTTGCATCTATATTCATTATTGATATTGGTCTATAATTTTCTTTTCTTGTTGGGTGTTTTCCTGGTTTGGGGATGAGGGTGATGTTTGCTTCATAGAACGTCTTGGGTTGTCTTCCTCCTTTTTCTACCTTTTGGAACAGGTTGAGTAATATAGGTACTAATTCCTCTTTAAAGGTTTGGTAGAATTGTGACGTGTAATCATCTGGTCTCGGGGTTTTCTTTTTGGCGAGATTTTGTATGGTTGATTTTATTTTCGAAGTTGCTATTGGCCTGTTCAACATTTCCACTTGATTCTGGTTAAGGCTTGGAAGGTGACGTGCTTCCAAGTAATGGTCAATTTTCTTCAGATTTTCGTATTTCTGAGAGTAAAGTTTTTTGTAATATTCATTAAGAATTTTTTTGGTTTCTGAGGAGTCTGTTGTTATTTCATCTTTGTTATGTCTGATTGATGAGATTAGAGATTTTACTCTTTTTTCCTGATTAGGTTGGCCAAAGGTTTATCTATTTTGTTGATCTTTTCAAAAAACCAGCTTTTCGATTTATTGATCTGTTGTATTATTCTTTTGTTTTCAATTTCATTTATTTCTGCTCTGATTTTGGTTATTTCTTTTCTTCTACTGGATTTGGGGCTAGAGTTTTCTTCCATTTCCAGTCTCTGCGGGTTGGCCTTGTTATTGCTGAAGATGGCTGTTGCTCTGCACCTTGGGGCACCATCGCTCCAGTGTAATTCCCTCTTAGCCTACCGTCATCTTCTCGCTCCTTTGCTACAAAGTCAGCACTGGCCATCTGCAGTCCAGGTCCTGTCTGCACCTCTCAAGAGTTCACCCAAGATTCTGGACTCCTGGAGGGGCACGTCTCCAGATCATGGAGTGAAAGTGGAGGAGAGTTTTAGGAGCTCAGAGTTGCACGTCGTAACACCAAGATCATTGAGATCAAATGAACAAACAAACAGATACAAAGGTTACCAGGCACATAGGCTCATAGATACAGAGATAGACGGAAACACATAGAAATACAGGTAACAGCCACGACAACAGCAATATAAGAACAACTGCAATAAAAATAGTGATAATCGTAGAATAATTGAAAGAACGGAAAAAAAGAGAGAAAAATGTGGTGTTAGTAGGAATGTTAAATGAGGAGAGAGAAGAAGTTAAAATTAGAAGACATAGAAATAAAAAGAATATATCTATATAAAAAGTAATAATAAAAAATTATTGAAATCTCCTCTAAGAAAATGGTGAGGAAAAAGCAGAGAAAAACAAAACAAGCACACACACAAAGAAACACGTAAACCAAAAAAAAAGGCACCAACTACAAAAATATTCTTGCGTGTAGAAATATACCTATATATATCTATATGTCTGCTGTAGGGATCAACTTTTGTAGGAATATATTCATACTGCAATATACTTTCTGGACACCAGGTGGCGCTGTGAGTGGTTCTGAGACTTGTACCTGATTTACAGTTTATACTGTTACCATGGTAACCACCTTTCATGGCCTATCGCCATTTTGGTATTTCTGTAAAAATTTGTCGCCTAAGAATTGTGTAACCTCGGCTGTTCTTTTCCAGACAGCACTTGTGACTGACCTTCCCAGTCAGTGCAGGTGTCCATACTTCTTAAGTCTTTCCACTCTGTTCCCAGGTTCTCCTGCCAACTGGTGACTGCAATCAGCTGTAGGGGGAGTGGTGCTGAGTTCGCGAGGTCATTGGCAGGCTTGTGGTTTTATCTGCTGTAGTTGGCTCCGGGGGCTGAAGCCAAGTTCGCGGCTTTAGGAGCTAAATTGGTTCTGGGGCTTCAGTAGCTTTGGGGCTTTAGAAGCCAAAACCGGGTCAGCGGCTTCAAGCCGGTTCCCGTGGTTGGAGCATTCGGGGGACTGATTCTGGGTTTTATGGTTCAGAGTTTCCCTTATGGATCGGCTGTTTGTTGAATATTTTTGCGTCTATATTCATTAGTGATATTGGTCTATAATTTTCTTTTCCTGTTGGGTCTTTTCCTGGTTTGGGGATCAGGGTGATGTTTGCTTCCTAGAACGTGTTGGGGAGTCTTCCTTCTTTTTCTACATTTTGGAACAGTTTGCGTAATATAGGTACTAATTCCTTTTTAAAGGTTTGGCAGAATTCTGATGTGAAACCATCTAGTCCCGGACTTTTCTTTTTGGGGAGGTTTTGTATGTTTGATGTTATTTCCAAACTTGAAATGGGCCTGTTCAACATTTCCACTTGATTCTGGTTAAGTCTTGGAACGTGACAAGCTTCCAAGCATCGGTCCATTTCCTTTAGATTTTCATATTTCTGACAGTAAAGTTTCTTGTAATATTCATTAAGGATTTTTTGGATTTCTGAGGAGTCTGTTGTTATTTCGTCTTTGTCATTTCTGATTGATGAGATTAGAGATTTTACTCTTTTTTTCCTGATTAGGTTGGCCAACGTTTTATCTATTTTGTTGACCTCTTCAAAAAAACAGCTTTTTGATTTATTGATGTGTTGTATTGTTCTTTTGTTTTCAATTTCATTTAGTTCTGCTCTGATTGTGGTTATTTCTTTTCTCCTACTGTATTTGGGGTTGGAGTGTTCTTCCTTTTCCAGTTGCTTGAGAAGTCCCATTAAGTTGCTAACTTCCTCTCTTTCCATTCTTCTGAGGAAGGCTTGCAGCCCTATAAATTTCCCTCTTAGAACTGCCTTTGCGGTGTCCAGAGGTCCTGATAGTTCGTGTCTTCATTGTCGTTTTGTTCCAAAAATTTGGCAATTTCCTTCTTGATCTCATCTCTTACCCAGGTATCGTTCAGCATGAGGTTATTTAACTTCCATGTTTTTGTATGAGTATGTAGATTCCTGTTGTTACTCAGCTCAAGTTTTATTCCATGATGGTCAGAGAAGATGCATGGCATTACTTCTATTCCTTTAAATTTACTGAGGTTAGATTTGTGACCTAAGATGTGATCGATTTTGGAGTAAGTTCCGTGGGCTGATGAGAAGTATGTGTATTCTGTTTTGTTAGGACGAAATGCTCTGTAGATGTCTGCTAGATGTAAATGCTGGATGGTTAGATTTAAATCTAGAATTTCTTTTCTCAGCTTTTTGTTGGAAGATCAATCCCTCACTGCCAAAGGAGTGTTAAAATCTCTGACTATTATGGATCTGGAGGAAATCAAGTTGCTCATGTCTGTTAGAGTTTCTCTTATGAATTGAGGTGCATTCTGATTGGGTGCATAGACATTAATAATTGAAATCTCATAATATTGAGTCTTACCCTTAACAAATATGAAGTGACCATTTTTGTCCTTCCTTACTTTTTTTGGTTTAAATCCTATTGTGTCTGCAAATAAAATTGCAACACCTGCTTTTTTCTGGTTACCATTTGCCTGAAATATGGATGACCATCCTTTCACCCTGAGTCTGTATTTGTCTTTTAAGTTAATATGTGACTCTTGTAAGCAATAGATATCTGGTTTGAGTTTTTGTATCCAGTCAGCTAACCTATGTCTCTTTAGAAGACAGTTTAAGCCATTCACATTGATGGAGATTATTGATAAGGTTGGTGAAATTTTGGGTATCGAGTTTTTCAAAAGTGCAGTGGATAATTTTAATCTTTTCACCATTGTAGAAGTTGGAGTTTCATCAGAAGGTTCTGAGGGAGTTTACATTTATAGTAGAGGATTGGGTTGGTCATTATGGAGGATAGGTCTGAGAATATCCTGAGGAGCTGGTTTGGTTGTGGCAAATTTCTTCAACATATGAATGTTGTTAAAGTATTTAATTTCTCCATCATAGATGAAACTCAGTTTAGCTGGGTAGAAGATACAGGGTTGAAAGTTATTATGCTTCAGGAGATTAAAAGTCGATGACCACCCTCTTCCTGCTTGAAAAGTTTCAGCAGAGAGATCTGCAGTCATTCTAATGTTCTTACCTTTGTAGGTAATGGCTTTCTTTCACCTGATAACCTTGAGAATTTTCTCCTTCATGTTGATTTTAGTGAAGCTAATTATGATATATCTGGTTGGATGACTTATTGGGGTTGAATTGTGCTAGAGTTCTGAAACTGTCTTCTATCTGAATTTCATAATCTCTAGGCATGTCTGGAAAATTCTCTTTCATAATTTCATGCAGAAAGGCCTCTGTGCCCATCAATGCCACTTCATCATTTTCCAGAACTCCTATTATTTGTATATTGCCCTTTTTTAATTATCCCAGAGCTCTCTAAGAGAATGATCCGTTTTTGCTCTCCATTTCTCTTCCTCTTTGAGAGTTTGGGAGCGTTCAAAGGCTTTATCTTCAATGTCAGAAATCCTTTCTTCTGCTTGGTCCATTCTGTTGCTGAGGGATTCTACTGTATTTTTCATATCTTTAAGGGCTGGAAATTCTTGCTTCAGTGTGTCTAAGTCTGTGGTGGTTTTGTCTTTAAATTCCTTAAATTCTTGAGACAACTTTTGAATTTCTCCTCGGATTCCTAATTCCATTTTATCAATCTTGTATGCAATCCAAATTCTGAATTCGATTTCTGACATGTCTGCTAGTTGTTTATGAATGGTATCTTCAATTACATCCGCCATTTATTTCTTTGGGGGGGTTGATCTATTCTGGTTATTCATGTTACTGGAGATTTTCCGCTGATTCCGCCCCATGGTTGTTTTACTCCCTTTGATTTTTCCTCTAGGGTTTTGCTGAGGGCCCGTTCAGTGTTGTAGCCTGAGAGACTGGGGCCCTGTCTGGTGTGGTAGGGCTGACTGGTTCTGACTTATTTTCAGCTGGGTTCTGTTTGACCCCAGTGAAGCACTTACTCTGGGTTGAAGTCTCAGTTCTCTGAGTCAGCCCTACCCTGGATGTTTCCGGGGTCTGTGAGTCACCTCAGGGAAATCTTATACTCAGGGTTGGCCTCCTCTGGTTGCCCAGGGATATAGGGGGTATGGCTTCAGCCGCCTCAGGGAACTGCCACTCTGATGTGGGTCTCCCCCAGCCTCACTCCTGTGTCCCAGAGTCAGGACCGACCAGCCGCAGTTTGGGCCCTGTCCACGCACCGACAAATACCTCAAGAATCTGGACCCCCCTGGGGACAAGCCTCCAGATCCCAGATTGAGGGTGGGGTGGGGCGCTGGGAGCTCAGAGCCACCGGCAACAAGCTCATTCAATTCATCCCAATCTTTGGCTCCACCGCACTGCCACAGCCCAAGCGTCCAGTCTTCAGAGTGAGAGCGGGGTGGGGGGAGTGGCTGGAGCCCAGAACTGCCAGGCAGCGAACAGACTCAGCTCAACCCAGTTCCTTGCCCAGCCACACGGCATGCGCTCAGTTCTACAGACCACAGAGCTAGGGCAGGGGGGAGTGCCGGTAGCTCAGAGCCAGCAGGGGCTCCCAGCCGCAGGGAGCCTGGTTGACAACGAGCAAATTCAGTTCCTCCCAGTGTCTCGCCCGGTTGTACCACTGCAGCTCAAGCCTTCAGGCTTCAGAGTAGGGGCATGGTGGGGGGAGTGGCTGGAGCCCAGAACCGCTGGGCAGCGAACAGACTCAGCTCCACACAGTTCCCTGCCCGGCCACATGGCAGGCACTCAGGTCTCCAGAGCACAGAGCGAGGGTGGGGGGTGCCACGGACCACCCTGTCGGTGGGCTCCAGTCCGAGGGAAAGCAGGGAGAAGGAACGAGGAAAGTTGAGAGGTCGGCGCAGGAATGACAGTCTGGCACACTACGGGTTAAAGTATGCAGCTGCAAAATTTACTGAGAGCACATGTTGGTATTTATACATTTTCTTTCCAAGGTTCAAACAATGCAATCTTCATTCTGCTTATGCTTGTAAATTATCTTTGTGTCTGCATATGCGGTTTATCATGCATTACATGTTTTCAAGGTTTTGCTCTCCGGAGGGAGGTGGTTTATCAGTAACACCTGCTTACTCCCTCTTCAGGAATGTCAAGGCTTACAACTTCTCTCAGTCCTGCAACTCTTTTCAGTTTCTTATGATTTTATTTTTAAAACAGCTGAACATATTCTTTTATGTATAATGCTTGACTACTCTCTTATTAGTAACTATACTTTGATTCATAATTGATTGTTTGTTAAACATTAAACTACTCTATTGATTTGTATTACATATGAAAATTAGTGAAGCAAGATGTTTGAACAAATCCTTATTGTGGGAGGTCATGTCTTGTAAAAGTTCTGTTTATGCATTCATTCTGTTTTTTCTGTCCCCACTGATATTTATGGTGGGAAAAACCTCTTTGTGTGTTCATTAGTAGTGCCACTGAGTCTAACAAGCTCATGAGGTGGTGTTATATTTGGATCAACAGTGTATTGTGTTCATTCTTAAGAAAGTACATATTGATAGTTTATCAGAACAAACAGACTTCTGGTACAGAATGACAAACACATGAATAGATGCCACAATCTTTAAACTTAAGCGGGTAACTGAGCATGCTAGGCAACATTTCTGATGCTGTGCATACTGGGGGCGCTGGGGGCTAAGCTCCGTGGAGCACAATCCACCTTCCCGTCGTTCTAGAACGCGGACAGCGCCGCCTCACTACGGCTATGGTGCCGTGGGTGCGGCAGGGGGGAGCACCGGGAGCCCAGAGCCAGCAGGGGCTCTGAGCCGCAGGGAGCGCAATGGGCAGTGATGAAATTCAGTTCCTCCCAGTCTCTCACCTGGTTGTACTGCCGCAGCTCAAGACTTCAGGCTTCAGAGTTTGGGCGGGGTGGGGAGAGTGGCTGGAGCCAAGAACCTCTGGGCAGCGAACAGACTCGGCTCCCCCCAGTTCCCTGCCCGGCCACATGGCAGTCGCTCAGGTCTCCAGAGCACAGAGTGAGGGCGGGGGGAGCGCCTGGAGCCCAGAGCCAGCAGGGGTTCTGAGCTGTAGGGAGCTCGGTCAACAGTGAGCGAATTCAGTTCCTCCCAGTCTCTTGCCCGGTTGTACCATCGCAGCACAAACCTTCAGGCTTCAGAGTGGGGGCAGGGGTGGCGGGAGCGGCTGGAGCCCAGAACCGCCAGGCAGTGAAAAACTGACTCAGCTCCACCCAGCTCCCTGCCCGGTCACATGGCAGTCGCACAGGTCTCCGGACCACAGAGCGAGGGTGGGCGGGGCGCCAGGAGGTCGGAGCAGCAGGGAGCTCAGAGCAGCTGTTAGCGTGGTCCACACAGTTTGACTCATTTGTATGCCTGGTTGTATTATTGCCCAAGGAGGGTTGCTGTACCTTGCCTCAGGGAAGCGCCGCCCTGGTGAGAGTCTCCCTCTGCTGACTGTCCTCACCTCTCTCCCATGCCCCAGAATCAGCGTTGACCAGCTGCAGCTTGAGGACTGTCCTCTCCCCTTTATGAGTCACCCAAGAATCCGAACTCCTGAGGAACAGGCTTTCAGACCTCAGAGAGAGTGGAGGGAAGTGCTGGGAGGTCAGGGTTGCCTGCAATGGATATTGAAAGATTTATACAGTTTTATGCCTGGCAGGAGAACAGCTAGGCATCCTAGTAAGGGAGGTTGGTCCAGTTTGTAGTAGGTCTCTCCAGTGAAGTGTAGTGGGAGGGCCTTTGATTTCTGCCCTTTTGTTTGTGGGGCCCTTAAACCAATCAGGTGGGGGAAGGGGGAATCCTGTCCGCTTGATGATGGGTTTTGTACCTTTTGTTTGCTTCCTTGTGGTCGCAGCTCTCCTCAGTGGGGTTGATGTGCCTTCTTCAACTTTCTTGCTTGGTGTTGCTCGAATCCATCAGGTTACTTGCTAAATTTTCGTCCCCTAACTCTCCTTCAGGATGGGAGCCTCTGTGGAAAGCTGGCTTGAGTCCGCCATCTTCCCATCATCCCTCGCAATTTCTGTTTTAATCTCATCTCTGACCCAGTTATCATTCAGCATAAGATTATTCAACTTCCATGTTTTTGTATGGGTATGCCGATTCCTGTTACTCAGTTCAAGTTTTATTCCATGGTGGTCCAAGAAGATGCAAGGAATAATTTCTATTCCTTTAAATTTACTGAGGTTAGACTTGTGACTTAAGATGTTGTCAATTTTGGAGTAAGTTCCGTGGGCTGATGAGAAGTATGTGTATTCAGTTTTGTTGGGATGAAATGTTCTGTAGATGTCTGCTAAATCCAAATTTTGGATGGTTAGGTTTAAATCTAAAATTTCTTTACTCAGCTTCTTGTTGGAGGAATGATCCAACACTGCCAAAGTAGTGTTGAAATCTCCGACGATTATGGAGCTGGAGGAAATCAAGTTGCTCATGTCTGTTAGAGTTTCTCTTATAAATTGAGGTGCATTCTGGTTGGGTGCATAGATATAAATAACTGAAATCTCATCATATTGAGTATTACACTTAACTTCTTGTCCTTCCTCACTTTTGTTGGTTTAAAGCCTATTGTATCTGCAAATAAAATTGCAACACCTGCTTTTTTCTGATTACCATTTGCGTGAAATATGAATGATCATCCTCTCACCCCGAGTCTGTATTTGTCTTTTAAGTTAAGGTGTGACTCTTGTATATAACAAATATCTGGCCTGAGTTTTTGTGTCCAGTCAGCTAACCCATGCCTCTTTAGAGGACAGTTTAAGCCGTTCACATTAATGGAGACTATTGATAAGTCTGGTAAAATTTTGGGTATTGAGTTTTTGAAAGGTCCAGTGGACATTTTTAATCCTTTTGCCAGTGTGGAAGTTGGAGTTTGATCCGAAGTTTCTGAGTGAGTTTACTTTAGTGGTGTAGGATTGGGTGGGTCATTATGGAGGATAGGTCTGAGAATATCCTGAAGAGCTGGTTTACTTATGGCAAATTTCTTCAACAGATGAATGTCATTGATGTATTTAATTTCTCCGTCGTAAATGAAACTCAGTTTAGCTGCATACAAGTTCCTGGGTTGAAAGTTATTTTGCTTTAGGAGATTAAAAGTCGATGACCACCCTCTTCTGGCTTGAGAACTTTCAGCAGAGAGATCTGCAGTCAGTCTAATATTCTTCCCTTTGTACATAATGGCCTAGTTTCACTTGGCAGCTTTGAGAATTTTCTCCTTCATATTAACTTTAGTGAAGTTAATTATGATATGCCTGGGGGATGTCCTATTGGGGTTGAGTCGTGCTGGGGTTCTGAATCTGTCTGCTATCTGAATTTCAGAATCTCTAGGCATGTCTGGAAAGTTCTCTTTCATAATTTCATCCAGAATGGCCTCTGTGCCCATCGAGGCCATTTCATCAGTTTCAGGAATTCCAATTATTCGTATATTACCCTTCTTCGAATTATCCCAGAGTTCTCTGAGTGAATGATCCATTTTTGCTCTCCATTTCTCTTCCTCTTCGAGAGTTTGGGAGTGTTGAAAGGCTTTATCTTCAATGTCAGAAATCCTTTCTTCTGTTTGCTCCATTTTGTTTCTGAGGGATTCTACTGTATTTTTTAGATCTTTGAGGGCTGCAAATTCTTGCTTCAGTGTGTCTTAGTCTTTGGTGGTTTTGTCTTTTTATTCGTTAAATTCTTGAGACAACTTTTGAATTTCTCCTCGAATTCCTAATTCCATTTTATTGATCTTGTCTGCCATCCAAATTCTGAATTCGTTTTCTGACATCTCAGCTTGTTTTTTATGAATGGGATCTTTAATTATATCTCCCATATCTTTCCTTGAGGGGGTTGATCTATTATGGTTATTCATGTTACCAGAGTTTTCTGCTGATTCCGCCCCATTGTTGTTTTACTCCGTTTGGTTTTTTCCCCTGGGGCTTTGTCGAGGGCCCGTATAGTGTGGCCTGAGAAACTGGGGCCCTGTCTGGTGTTTTTGGGCTAAGTGGTTCTGTCTTATTTTCTTCTGTTTTCTGTTCAATTCTAGTGAAACATTTACTCTGGGTTGAAGTCTCAGCTGTGTAGAAAAACCAGAAATTAAGTCACCCCACCTGCCCACCTCTGGCACCAATTTGAAAAGAAACATCAAGCCTTCCTACAACCGCACACCCAGGTCACCACCTGAAATTTCCTCAGTCTATTGGTTCAGTTCAAAAGGTCCAAATCAGTTGTCTTGGTTGGAACCTGTCCCAGGTGGGAAAGTTCAAGAGGTCTCTGGGAACTGGATCACAGGGGTGTAGTGACTACTCTGATATGGATTACTCCAGTGCAGCGTGGAGTCAGGAGGAGCCACCTAGCAAATAGATCAGTCAGGGAATGTTGATGCCTCCTTCCCCACCTTGCCCCTCTTTCAGACCCAGTCACTGATATCTCTGTAGATGGCTGACCCAGTTACCTGTAGTGAACAGATACTCCAGGGGTTTGCACCTGCCTGAATTGCAAGGAAATCTGCCAGGCCTCTGCACTCTGCTGCTATCTAGTAGGGGGAGGTGAGGCCTGACATCCTTGGGTGCTTGATGAATGTGGGGGGTGTTCACTCAGGTTTAGCCCTGCTCCTGATTGATGTTACTGACAGAACAGAAGTGATCAGAACAGAACAGAACAATTTTTCGGGTTTCGTCTGCAGAGGAGAAGCTGTTCTGAGTTTCAAGGTCCTGTCTTTGCTGCTGGAGGTTGGTATTCGGTTACCTCTCTGACTCGGCCCCGCCCTGGAAGCTTCCTGGGTTTGTGAGTAGCCTCAGGCAAATCGTTTACTCATGGGTGGCCTCCTCTATTTGCCCAGTGGTGTGGCTTCAGAATATCCAGAGTGAGCCGTTTTGCTGTTAGAAAAAAACTACTCTCGTGCCCCCGAGTCAGCACTGACCAGCTGCAGTTTATGCTCTGTGCACACCCCTCAAGAGATCACCCCAAAATACAGACTCCTGGGGGACAGGCTTCCAGATCCCAGAGTGAGGGCGAAGGAGAGTACCGGGAGCCCAGAGCTGTAGGTAGTGAGCACACACAGTTCCACACAGTCCTATGCCTGGCTGCACCACTGCCAGAAGACAGCTGCCACTCCATGTCCCAGGGAGCCACCGGTCTGGAGCAGTTCCATTCTAGCCGACCATCCTCTTTTTGCTCCTGCACCCCAGAATCAGTGCAGCTCAGGCACTGTCCACACCCCATGAGAAATCACCCAAGAATTCTGACTCCTATGGCACAGGCCCCCAGACCCCAGAGCGAGAGTGGAGTGGAGCGCTGGGAGCTCAGCATTGGGAGTGGGGAAGATACACAGTTTCACTCAGTTTTATGCCTGGCCGCATTGCTGCCCAAGGAGGGCTGTTGCAGCACGCTTCGGGGAAGTGCCGCCCTGGTGTGGCTGCCCCTCAGCTGACTGCACTCTCCTCACTCCTATGCTCTAGGGTCAGCGCTGACCAGCTGCAGCTCAGCCACTGTCCACACCCCTCGAGAAATCACCCAAGAATCTGAACTCCTGGAGGACAGGCCTCCAGACCTCAGTGTGAGTGGAGGTGGTTGCTGGGAGTTCAGGGTTGCAGGTAAAGGATATTTACAGTTTTATACAGTTTTATGCCTGGCAGGAGTATGCTGTGGCACCCTAGTAGGGGAGGTAGGTCCAGTTTTTAGAAGGTCTCTCCCGTGGTGTGTAGTGGGAGGGCCTTTGATTTCTGCCCGTTTATTTGTTTGTTTGTGGGGCTCTTGAGCTGCTCTCGTGGGGGAGGGGGGACTCCCCTCCACTTGGTGATGAATTTTGTACCTTTTGTTTGTGTCCTTGTGGTCGCAGCTCACCTCAGGGGGGTTGATGTGCATTCTTAAACCTTCTCTCTTGGTGCAGCTCAAATCCACCAGGTTTCTTGCTAAATTTTCGTCCCCTCATTCTCCTTTTGGATGGGAGGCTCTGTGGAAAGCTGGCTTCAGTCCGCCATCTTGTCTCCCCCCCACAGAGAACAGGTTTCTGAGGTTCTCGAACATCACATCTCCATGCAAATTCCGCTGAGTAGGGTCCAGGCATTCCCACTCCTCTGGAGTCAATTCTATGGTAATATCTCTGAATGTCACCAGTTCTGGTCACAGCGCTACAGGACACGTAGCAGACACACCCGGACTTTCCACAGTGCAGAGCAAGGAGCAATGAATTCAGTTTCTAATTCTGCTCTAATTTTGGTTATTTCTTTTCTTCTACTGGGTTTGGGGTTGGAACGTTCTTCCTTTTCCAGTTGCTTGAGATGTCCCATTAAGTTGTTAACTTCCTTTTTTTCCGTTCTCTTGAGGAAGGCTTGCAGTGCTATAAATTTCCCTCTTAGGACTGACTTTGTGGTATCCCAGAGGTTCTGATAATTCATGTCTTCATTGTCATTTTGTTCCAAAAATTTGACAATTTCCTTCTTAATCTCATCTCTGACCTAGCTATCATTCAGCATAAGGTTATTTAACTTCCATGTTTTTGTATGAGTATTCAGATTCCTGTTGTTACTCAGCTCAAGTTTTATTCCATGGTGGTCCGAGAAGATGCAAGGAACAATTTCTATTCCTTTAAATTTACTGAGGTTAGACTTGTGACCTAAGATGTGATCGATTTTGGAGTAAGTTCCATGGGCTGATGAGAAGTATGTGTATTCAGTTTTGTTGGGATGAAATGTTCTGTAGATGTCTGCTAAATCCAAACAACGTAAGAATAGGGGAAAGGGGGAATGGGAGGGGAGGGAGGGGAAGATGGGCAGAGGGAAGGGGATTGGTGGGATTATGCCTGCGGTGCATCTTACAAGGGTATATGTGAAAGTTAGTAAATGTGGAATGTAAATGTCTTAGCACAATAACTAAGAAAATGCCAGGAAGGCTATGTTAACCATTATGATGAAAATGTGTCAAATGGTCTATGAAACTAGTGTATGGTGCCCCATGATCACATTAATGTACACAGCTATGATTTAATAAAAAAAAAAGTTTTTACCTAATTGTTGTGCAACCTTGGCTTCTCTGTTCCATACAGCTCTCCTATCTGACCTCCCAACTCGGTGCAGGAGTCCACTCTTCACAAATCTTTTGACTCTGCTCCCACATTGTCCTGCAAACTGGCAACTGCAATTGGCTGTGGGGGAAGGGCTGGCTGCTGCCAGTGGTGCGGCTGCAGCACAGGGAATCCTTCTGCTCAGTTTATGTGGCTCAGGGTCTCACTTTTAAGTCTGGAGATTTGAGTCCAGCCACCCGCCAGTTTGCCACACAGTCTGAACTGCCAGCCCACACCAGTATTCCCCACCCAAAATGGTCTGGTCTATTTAATCACTCCTGTTGTTCTGGGGGAAGGTGCCTGCCATTTTGGACAATTCAAAATGTCTGTTTCTGGGGCAGAATCCCTTCCCTTCAATTTTCCATCTGGTTTCTTAGTCCCTTGTGGCTCTCGCTAAACTCGGGTCAGGAATAAATTTTTGTTAATGGGTTTTGCCAGGAATTGCACACTGCTGTCCTCCATGAGGGAGGGGCCTGCCAGCCAGCTTGGCCAAGCAGAAAGAATCTCTACAACAGAGTCCGTTGCTCAAATACAGTAATCTGCCAATTCGCTGCACATCTCCAGCTGTCTGTCTACAGCAATAATCCATGAGGGGAAAAGGTCCAACCCCCCCTTCCTCTCACCTGATGACTTGGGAGAGGTGGGCTATATGTCCGTCCTTTCCGCCATCATGCTCCACCTCCTATTTTAATTATTTTTATTATTTATTTTTTATTAAGTCATTTTATTAAGTCATAAACACATCTATGCCAATTTTAGTGTGTTGATTATTTGTACAAATTGCAGTGCTTACATCATACTAATCAGCATAGCTTTCACCTCATTTACCCAATTATAGCATTAGGACATTTGTGTTCTACACATGATAGAACCAATTTGTACTTGCAATGTTCTCCATAGTTGTGGTCCCCCTTCTCTCCCCTACTATCCCTCCAACACCCTTTCCATCCCTCTCGCTCCTCTTCCCTCCTTCATCTTAGGCTAAAGTTGTGTTCTGTTTTTCATATGCAAGTGTGAGTTATAAATTAGTTTTGAAGTAGTATGGACTACATTGGATACTATTTTTTCCATTACTGAGATACTTTACTAAGATCAATATTTTCCAGCTCCATCCATGTAAACATAAAGAAGGTATAGTCTCCATTTTTTTCCACTGCTGCATAGTATTCCATGGTATACATATACCACAATTTATTAATCCATTCGTGGGTCAATGGGCACTTGGGCTTCTTCCATGACTTGGCAATTATGAATTGAGCTGCAATGAACAATCTGGTGCAAATATCTTTATGGCCAAATGATTTTTGGTCCTTTGGATATACATCTAGAAGAGGAATTGCAGTATCAAACGGCAGGTCTACATTTAGATCCCTGAAAGTTCTCCAAACTTCCTTCCAAAAGGAACGTACTAGCTTGCATTCCCACCAGCAGTGCAGAAGTGTTCTCCTTTTTCCACATCCACGCCAACATCTGTTGTTTTGGAATTTTGTGTTGTGAGCTACACTTACTGGAGTTAGATGGTATCTCAGACTAGTTTTGGTTTGCATTTATCTGATGATTAAAATGATGAGCATCTTTCACGTGTCTGTAGGCCATCTGCCTGTCTTCTTCAGAGAAGCTTCTGTTCATGTCTATTTCCCACAATGAAAAGGGATCACTAGTTTTTTGCTTAGTAATAAGTTTGAGTTCTCTGTGGAATCTGGTGATTAGACCTTTGTAGGTAGTATAAATTGCAAAAATCCTCTCCCATTCTGAGGGCTGTCTATTTGCTTTACTTAGGTGTTCTTGGCAGTGCATAAGCTTTTTAATTTGATCAGATCCCAGTAATGTATTTTTGATGTTGTTTCAATTGCCTGGGGTGTCTTCCTCATAAAGTATTCTCCCAGGCCAATTATCTCAAGCATTTCCCTTGCACTCTCTCTAAGAATATTTATAGTTTCATGTGTTTTTAAGTCGTTTAGCCAATGAGAGTCAATTTTTGTTAGAGGAGAAAGGTGTGGGTACAGTTTCAGTCTACTACAAGTTGCCCGCCAATTCATCCAGCACCATTCATTGAATAGTGAATCTTTTCCCCAATTTATAATTTTAATAGGCTTATCTAAAATCGAATGATGATAAGTGTCTTGGTTCACCTCTTGGTCTTTAATTCTGTTCCATACATCTACCTCTCTAGTGTTTTGATCACTATTGATTTATAGTATAATCTGAAGTCTGGAAGCATGATTCCTCCCAATTTATTTTTATTTCTGAGTAATGTCTTGGGTATTCAAGGTTTTTCTGTTTCCATATAAAACGAAGTACTAATTTTTCTAGATCTTTAAAATATGAGGTGCTTTAATAGGGATCACATTAAATCTGTAAATTACTTTAAGTAGTATAGACATCTTAACAATGTTGATTCTTCCAAGCCATGAGCATGGTATATTTTTCCATTTGTTAACATCTTCAGCTATTTCTATTCTCAGAGTTTCATAGTTCTCTTTATAGATATCTTTCACATCCTTAGTTAGATACACTCCCAGATATTTCATCTTCTTTGGCACTATTGTAAAGGGAATAGAATTCTTTTTTTTATTATTTTTTTATTAAATCATAACTGTATACAGTGATATGATCATGGGGCATCATACACTCGCTTCATAGACCATTTGACACATTTTCATCACAATACTTAACATAGCCTTCCTGGCATTATCTCAGTTACTGTGCCAAAACATTTACATTCTACATTTACCAAGTTTCGGTATATGTACACCATGGAATATTATGCAGCCTTAAAGAAAGATGGAGACTTTACCTCTTTCATGTTTACATGGATGGAGCTGGAACATATTCTTCTTAGTAAAGTATCTCAAGAATGGAAGAAAAAGTACCCTATTACTCAGCCCTACTATAAAACTAATTTAGGGCTCTCACATGAAAGCTATAACCCAGGAATAGAACTCTTGATTGTTTTTTTCCCTTGACTATTGTTGGTGTATATAAAGACTACAGATTTATGAGTGTTTATTTGGTATCCTGAGATATTACTATATTCCTTCATCACTTCTAGTAGTTTTGTAGTTGACTCCCTGGGGTTTTCCAGATATATACTCATATCAACTGCAAAGAGTGACAATTTGATCTCCTCTTGCCTTATTTAGATCCCCTGGATTGCCTTCTCTTGTCTGATTGTGGTGGCTAAGACTTCCATTACAATGTTAAAAATCAGTGGAGACAGTGGGCATCCTTGCCTGGCTTCTGATCTGAGTGGAAATGTTTTCAATTTTACTCCATTCACTATGATATTGGCTGTGGGTTTGCTGTAGATGGCCTCTATCAGTTTAAGAAATGTTCTTTCTATACCTATTTTCTTAAGCGTTCTGATTAAGAAAGGATGCTGGATATTGTCAAAAGCTTCTTCTGCATCAATTGAGAGAATCATATGGTCTTTGTTTTTTAATTTGTTTATGTGATGTATTATATTTATGGATTTATGTATATTGACCCATCCTTGGGACCTTGGGATGAAACCCACCTGTATAATTTCTTTGATGTGTTGTTGGATTTTGTTTACTAGGATCTTATTGAATATTTTTGCATCAATATTCTTTAGGGATATTGGTCTATAATTTTCTTTTCTTGTTGGGTCTTTCCTGGTTTGGGTATCAGGGCGATATTTGCTTCATAGAATGAATTGGAAAGTATTTCTTCTTTTTCTATGTTTTGGAAAAGATTAAGTAATATAGGTACTAGATCCTCTTTAAAGGTTTGGTAGAATTCTGATGTGAAGCCATCTGGTCCTGGGCCTTTTCTTTTTGGGGGGATTTCTTATACTTGATGCCATTTCAGAGCTTGTTATAGGCTTGTTCAACATTTCCACTTCTTTCTGGCTACGTCTAGGAGGGTGGCATGTTTCCAAGTATTGATCTGTTTCCTTCAGTTTTCATACTTCAGAGAGTAGAGTTCTATGTAGTATTCATTAAGGATTTTTTGAATTTCTGAGGAGTCTCTTGTTATTTGGCCTTTATCATTTCTTTTCTTTTTTTTATTAAATCATAACTGTATACATTGATATGATCATGGGGCATCATACACTCGCTTCATAGACCATTTGACACATTTTTATCACAATGGTTAACATAGCCTTTCCGGCGTTATCTCAGTTACTGTGCCAAAACATTTACATTCTACATTTACCAAGTTTTGCAAATACCCCTGTAAGATGCACCACAGGTGTGATCCCACCGATCCCCCTGCCTCTACCCACCGCCCCTCCCTTTCCCACTTCCCCCTATTGTTAGCTTGTAACTGGGTTATAGCTTTCATGTGAGAGCCCCAAATTAGTTTCATAGTAGGGCTGAGTACATTGGGTACTTTTTCTTCCATTCTTGAGATACTTTACTAAGAAGAATATGTTCCAGCTCCATCCATGTAAACATGAAAGAGGTAAAGTCTCCATCTTTCTTTAAGGCTGCATAGTATTCCATGGTGTACATATACCACCATTTATTAATCCATTCGTGGATCGATGGGCACTTGGGCTTTTTCCATGACTTAGCAATTATGAATTGGGCTGCAATAAACATTCTGGTACAAATATCTTTGTTATGTTGTGATTTTTGGTCTTCTGGTTATATGCCCAGCAGAGAGATTACAGGATTGAATGGCAGATCTATTTTTAGATCTCTGAGTGTTCTCCATATATCTTTCCAAAAGGAATGTATTAATTTGCATTCCCACCAGCAGTGCAGAAGTGTTCCCTTTTCTCCGCATCCGTGCCAACATCTCTGGTCTTGAGATTTTGTGATATAGGCAAGTCTCACTGGAGTTAGATGATATCTCAAAGTAGTTTTGATTTGCATTTCTCTGATGATTAAAGATGATGAGCATTTTTTCATATGTCTGAAGGCCGTGCGCCTGTCTTCTTCAGAGAAGTTTCTCTTCAAATCCCTTGCCCAGCCTGCGATGGGATCCCTTGTTTTTTTCTTGCTGATGCATTTGAGTTCTCTGTGGATTCTGGTTATTAAACCTTTGTCAGGGATATACCATGCAAATATCTTCTCCCATTCTGAGGGCTGTTTGCTTGCTTTACTTACAGTGTTCTTAGCTGTGCAGAAGCTTTTTAGTTTGATCAAGTCCTAGTAGTGTATTTTTGAAGCTGCTTCAATTGCCCGGGGGGGTTCTCCTCATGAAATACTCACCCAGACCAATTTCTTCAAGGGTTTTCCCTGCATTCTCCTCTAGTATTTTTATAGTTTCATGTTTTAAGTTTAAATCTTTAATCCAATGAGAGTCCAATTTGATGTGTTATTTCTTTAGCTTCATTCTTTTTTCTTTTTTTATTAAGTCTTTTGTACAGATATCATAAATACATTTATCCCGATTTCCTTGTGTTGATTATTTGTACAAATGGAGTGCTTACATAATGCTAATCAATATAGCTTTCACCTCATTTACCCAATTATAGCAATTATATACTATTGTACATTATATAATTATATAATTTCAACTCATTTATCCAATTATAGCAATTTGTGTTCTACACATAATAGGTCCTACTTGTACTTGCAATGTGCTCCATAGTTGTGGTCCCCCTACTATCCTCAACTATCTCTCCCCCACATCCTTTCCTCCTGCAACTTAGGCTAAAGTTGTGTTTCATTTTTTATACACAAGTGTGAGTTATTATAAATTGGTTTCACAGTAGTACTGAATACATTGGATACATTTTTTCCCCATCCCTGAAATACTGTACTAAGAAGATTTTCCAGCTCCATCCATGTAAACATAAAAGAGGTAAAGTCTCCATTTTTTTTACTGCTGCATAGTATTCCATGGTATACATATACCACAATTCATTAATCCATTCATGGGTCGATGGGCACTTGGGCTTCTTCCATGACTTGGCTATTGTGAATTGAGCTGCAATGAACAATCTGGTGCAAATGTCTTTATTGCCAAATGATTTTTGGTTTTTTGGATATACACCTAGAAGAGGAATTGCAGGATCAAATGGCAGGTCTACATTTAGATCCCTGAGAGTTCTCCAAACTTCCTTCCAAAAAGAACGTACTAGCTTGTGTTCCTACCAGCAGTGCAGAAGTGTTCCCTTTTCTCCACATCCAGATACAATATGCTTTAAACCAATCAAAGTAAGAAAAGAAAATGATGGTCACACCTTATTTGTTGAGGGCAACACTCAACATGATGAGATTTCAATTATCAACATTTCTGCGCCCAACCAGAGTGTGCCTCAATTTATAAGAGAAACTCTGACATGAGCAACTTGATTTACCCCTGGCACCATAATTGTTGGAGACATTAACACTCCACTGGCAGTGTTGGATAGATCCTCAAAAAAGAAGCTAAGCAAAGAAATTTTACAATTAGACTTAACCTTTTAACATTTGCATCTAATAGACATCTGTGGAACATTTCATCCTAACAAAACCGAATACACATTCTTCTAGTCAGCCCATGGATCATTCTCCAAAATTGATCACGTCTTAGGTCACAAGTCTAACCTCAGCAAATTTAAAGGAATAGAAATCATTCCTTGTATTTTCTTTGACCACCACAGAATAAAAGTTGAACTCAATAACAACAGGAATCTCCACATGCATACAAAAACATGGAAACTAAATAACATCATGCTGAACGATAGGTGGGTAATTGATGAGATTTAGAAGGAAATTACCAAATTTTTGGAACAAAATAATAATGAAGAAATGAACTATTAGAACATCTGGGATACAGCAAAGGCAGTTCTAAGAGGAAAATTTATAGTGTTGCAAGCCTTCCTGAAGAGAATGGAAAGAGAGGAAGTCAATAACTTAATGGTACATCTCAAGCAACTGGAAAAGGAAGAACTTTCCAACCCTAAACCCAGCATTGGAAAAGAAATAACTAAAATTAGAGCAGAACTAAATTAAATTGAAAACAAAAGAATCATACAACAGATCAACCAAAGAGTTGGTTTTTTGAAAAGGTCAATAAAATAGATAAACCATTGGCTAACCTAACCAGAAGTAGAAGAGTAAAATCCCTAATTTCATCAATCAGAAATGATAAAGGCCAAATAACAAGAGACTCCTCAGAAATTCAAAAAATCCTTAATGAATACTACATAAAACTCTACTCTCTGAAGTATGAAAACTGAAGGAAACAGATCAATACTTGGAAACATGCCACCCTCCTAGACGTAGCCAGAAAGAAGTGGAAATGTTGAACAAGCCTATAACAAGCTCTGAAATGGCATCAAGTATAAGAAATCCCCCCAAAAAGAAAAGGCCCAGGACCAGATGGCTTCACATCAGAATTCTACCAAACCTTTAAAGAGGCTCTAGTACCTATATTACTTAATCTTTTCCAAAACATAGAAAAAGAAGGAATACTTCTCAATTCATTCTATGAAGCAAATATCACCCTGATACCCAAACCAGGAAAAGACCCAACAAGAAAAGAAAATTATAGACCAATATCCCTAAAGAATATTGATGCAAAAATATTCATAAGATCCTAGCAAACAGCATCCAAGAACTCATCAAAGAAATTATACAGGTGGGTCTCATCCCAAGATCCCAAGGATGGTTTAATATATGTAAATCCATAATACAAGTATAATACATCACATAAATAAATTAAAAAACAAAGACCATATGATTCTCTCAATTGATGCAGAAAAAGCTTTTGACAATATCCAGCACCCTTTTTTGATCAGAATGCTTAAGAAAATAGGTTTAGAAGGAACGTCTCTTAAACTGATAGAGGCCATCTACAGCCAACCCACAGCCAATATCATAGTGAATGGAGTAAAATTAAAATGATTTCTGCTCCGATCAGGAACTAGGCATGGATGCCCACTGTCTCCACTGCTTTTTAACATTGTAATGGCAGTCTTAGCCACCGCAATTAGACAAGAGAAGGCAATCAAGGGGATTCAAATAGGACCAGAGGAGACCAAATTGTGACTCTTCACAGACGGTATGATTATATATTTGGAAAACCCCAGGGAATCAACTACAAAACTCCTAGAAGTGATCATAGTATATGATAGTGAATATAGTAATGTCTCAGGAAACAAAATAAACACTCATAAATCTGTAGCGTTTATCTACACCAATAATAGTCAAGGGGGAAAAAAAATCAAAGATTCTATTCCATTTACAAAAGTGCCAAAGAAGATGAAATATCTGGGAGTGTATCTAACTAAGGTCGTGAAAGATCTCTATAAAGAAAACTATGAAACTTTGAGAATAGAAATAGCTGAAGATGTTAACAAATGGAAAAATATACCATGCTCATGGCTTGGAAGAATCAACATTGTTAAAATGTCTATACCACCTAGAGCAATTTACAGATTTAATGTGATCCCTATTATAGCACTCTCTCATATTTTTAAAGATCTGGAAAACTTAGTACTTCATTTTATATGGAAACAGAAAAAACCTTGAATAGCCACGGTATTACTCTGAAATAAAAACAAATCTGGAGGAATCAGGCTTCCCGACTTCACACTATATTATAAATTGATAGTGATCAAAGCAGCACAAAAATAGAGAGGTAGATGTATGAAACAGAATTGAAGACCAAGAGGTG
Organism: Nycticebus coucang; assembly: GCF_027406575.1. Classification (NCBI taxonomy): domain Eukaryota; kingdom Metazoa; phylum Chordata; class Mammalia; order Primates; family Lorisidae; genus Nycticebus; species Nycticebus coucang. The sequence continues at coordinate 63,283,720 of NC_069782.1, read as the reverse complement.
AACCCAGACACTTATCATCATTTGATTTTCGATAAGCCTATTAAAATTATAAATTGGAGAAAGATTCCCAATTCAAGAAATGGTGTTGGACAACTTGGCTGGCAACTTGTAGAAGACTGAAACTGGACCCACACCTTTCTCCTCTAACAAAAATTGACTCTCACTGGTTAAAGGACTTAAACTTAACACATGAAACTATAAATATTCTTAGAGCGAGTGCAGGGGAAACGCTTGAAAAATTTGGCCTGGGAGAATACTTCTTGAGGGAGACACCCTGGGCAATTGGAGCAACATCAAAAACACATTACTTTGATCTGATCAAATTAAAAATCTTCTGCACTGCCAAGAACACACTAAGTAAAGCAAATAGACAGCCCTCAGAATGGGAGAGGATTTTTGCAATTTATACTACCGACAAACCAGAATCCACAGAGAACTCAAACTTATTACTAAGCAAAAAACAAGTGATCCCATTTAATTGTGGGCAAGAGACATGAACTGAAGCTTCTCTGAAGAAGACAGGCACATGGCCTACAGACATGAAAAATGTTCATCATCTTTAATCATCAGAGAAATGCAAACCAAAACTTCTCTGAGATACCATCTAACTCCAGTATGAGTAGCCCATATCACAAAATCCCAAAGCAGCTGTATTCTTCAGAGAATTTTTTCTTCAAGTCCCTTGCCCAGCGTGAGATGGAATCACTTTTCTTTTCTTGCTAATACGTTTGAGTTCACTGTGGATTGTGATTATTAAACCTTTGTTGGAGACAAAACCTGCAAATCTCTTCTCCCATTCTAGGACTGCTTGCTTGTTTTACTTACTGTGTTCATGGCTGTGCTGAAGCTTTTTAGTTTGATCAGGTCCAGTAGTGTATTTTGGGCATTGCTTCAATTACCTGGAGGGTCCTCCTCATAAAATATTCACTGAAGCTGATTTTTTCAAGCATTTTCCCTGTACTTTCTTCTAGTATTTTTATAGTTTCTTCTCTTAAGTTTATATCTTTAATCCAGTGAGATTCCCTTAGTTAATGGTGAAAGGTGTGGGTCCACTTTCAGTCTTCTAGAGGTTGCCAGCCTGTTCACCCAGCATCATTTGTTAATTAGGGAATCTTTTCCCCACTGAATGTTTTTAATTGGCTCATCAAAGATCAAATTATGGTAAGCAGCTTGGTTCTCTATTCTGTTTCATACATCTACCTCTCTTTTTTTGTGCCAGTGCATGCTGTTTTGATCACTATCTTATAGTATAGTCAGAGGTCTGACAGCATTATTCCTCCTGCTTTGTTTTTATTTTTGAGCAATGTCTTGGCTATTAGAGGTTTTTTCTGATTCCATATAAAATGAAGTATTTTTTTTGAGATGATATCTCAAAGTAGTTTTGATTTGCATTTATCTGATGATTAAAGATGATTTTTATTTTTTTATATGTGTGTAGGCCATGCGCCTGTCTTCTTCAGAGAAGTTTCTCTTCAAGTCCCTTGCCCAGCCTGTGATGGGATCACTTATTCTTTTCTTGCTTATACTTTTGAGTTCTCTGTGGATTCTGGTTATTAAACCTTTGTCAGAGACATAACCTGCAAATATCTTCTCCCATTCTGAGGGCTGTTTGCTTGCTTTACTTACTGTGTTCTTGGCTGTGCAGAAGCTTTTTAGTTTGATCAGGTCCCAGTGGTGTATTTTTGAAGCTCCTTCAATTGCCCGGGGGGGGGGTGGGGTTCCTCCTCATTAAATACTCACCCAGACTTATTTCTTCAAGGGTTTTCTCTGCACTCTCTTCTAGTATTTTTATAGTTTCATGTCTTAAGTTTAAATCTGGAATCCAGTGAGAGTCTATCTAGGTGTGGGTCCAGTTTCAGTCTTCTACATGTCGCCAGCCAGTTCCTATTTCAAATAGGAAATCTTTTCCCCACTGAATGTTTTTAATTGGCTTGTCAAAGATTAAATAACGGTAAGTAGCTGGATTCAGCTCTTGGTTCTCTATTCTGTTCCAGACATCTACTTCTCTGTTTTTGTGCCAGTACCATGCTGTTTTGATCACTATAGATTTATAGTATAGTCTGAGACCTGGTAGCGTGATTCCTCCTGCTTTGTTTTTATTTCTGAGTAATGTCTTGGCTATTCGAGGTTTTTTATGATCTAACAGGTATTTTAATAAAAACAATCCACAGTAAACATGGCTGTATAACCTTTAAATGATGTATTACAATAAAAGTATGGTTTTTATGAAAGAAAAAAACAATTACCTGATCTGGATGTTTTCTTTTTTTTATATTAAGTCATTTGTACATAGATCATAAATACATTTATACCATTATGGTATTCAATGTGTTGATTATTTGAACAAATTAAAGTGCCTACATCCTACTAATTGACACAGCCTTCACCTCATTTACTCAATTACAGCATTAAGACATTTGTGTTCTACACCTGATAGATCCAACTTATACTTGCAATATGCTCCATAGGTGTGGTCACCCTACTGACCCTCTGTCTATCGACTGACCCGTCCTTCCCCTCTCTCTTGCCTTCCCTCCTTCATCCTGGGCTATAGTTGTGTTTCAATTTTCATATGAAAATGTGAGTTATTATAAATTGGTTTCACACTAGTACTGAGTACATTGGATATTTTTTCCCATTCCTGAGCTACTTTACTAAGAAGAATATTTTTCAGCTCCTTCCATGTAAACATAAAAAAGGTAAAGTCTCCATCTTTTTAATGCTACATAGTATTCCATTCTAAAATAAGAAAGATAACTCACACTTAAGAACTTGAAAAAAGTTATTTATAGCAATAATTGAATATACTTCACCAATTCAATATCCTGCCTCTCAGTGCAGAATGTTCTTACAAACATGAACATCTTGAGTACTCAAATGTTCATTTTATTAAATTTCCCCTGAAGCTAAAAGGAAGCTTCCTAACCCACTGGTATAACACAGTACAAGTTGCAAATTTATAGGGCTTTAATGGGCAAGAAACTATGCTGAGATTACTTATCTTACATAGTCCAAGATTAAGATATAGAATTCTCCATTCCTTCCCTATCTAAATAGAATATATTTTAATTCAAAGTCAGATAGGGGTCAAATAAGTAAAAGCTACTTTCAGGCTTCAAATAACCATATTAGTAATGATGGTAATAATTTTAATCAGAGTAGCTATAGATGTTGATCCTGATAAGCATGTGCTAGGCACTGCATTAATGAAGTGTTTGTGTGTGTGTATACACCTCTGTGTGTGTATGTGTGTATATGTCTCTGTCTGTGTATATATAAGACCTCACACACTATAAGCCTTGGCAGATTATGCTCCTTTTCCATTCAGAAAACACATCTGGTGATAAATCATGTTCCTAAGATCACACCTAGCAAGTGGGAAAGCCAGGAATCCAACCCAGGCTTCAGGGAATCTAAAATCTCTCTGTTTTCCCTTTATCACCCACCTATGGCTTATCTTATTCAAGAAAAAGTTTATCCAGTTAAAGCTTTCTTCCCTCTTCCCATGCCAATTAAAACTAAAACATCAAACAAACTGGAAGTAAAAATGGAAAAAAGCTGATGAAGCCACAGGACCTGGTAATAGCAATTAATAATCACTTAAGGATAATCTAACATCAATATTTTTCAAAGAAAACAACTTAAAGCAAAGATTCACTGAGTCATTAAAAAGACAAGATGAATCCCAGCTCCTATTTATGTGAAACAGAGCATTCTAAAGGAAAATTACATATGCAACAGAGGTTGAAAAATACTATGAAAGAGTATTTTTGACTTAATACGTATTCGTATTAAGAAGTTCGTATTAAGTCATAAAGTGAACTACAAGTTTAAGTTCACATTTTATAAAACTAACTAAAGCCTGTCAGCAAATATATCACCAAAACACCAAACTAAAAACTAATATCAGTCAATATTGAAAGAAAAGATAAATCCATCTGTATACTGTCCTTCATATTGCCCAGACAAAATAACTGGTTTTCTATATAACTGAAGATCTGTGTCAATATTTTTCACTATACCACAACAATTATGAGATGATGTTCTTATTCATTTAACATTTATTTTTTCTTTTTCTTTCTTTCTTTCTTGCTTTATTTTTACAGACACAGTCTCACTCTGCTGCCCTCGGTAGAGTGCCGTGGCATTACAGCTCACAGCAATCTCTTGGGCTTAGGCGATTCTCTTGCCTCAGCCTCCTAAGTAGCTGGGACTACAGGTACCCACCACAATGCCTGGCTATTTTTTTGTTGTTGCAGTTTGGCCGGGGCTGGGTTTGAACCCACCATCCTCGTTATATGGGGCCCTACTCACTGAGCCACAGATGCTGCCCTTGTTTAACATAAATGTTAAATCCCTGAAAGCGATGAAGTGGCTTCACAAGGTACAGAGCCTCTTCTCCATGAAATTAGGAAAGAGAATTTTCCAGACTTTCCAAAAGACTCTGAAATTCAGATAGAAGACATTTTCAGAACCCCAGCACGACTCAAACTGAATAAGACATCCTCCAGGCACATCATAATTAACTTCACTAAAGTTAATATGAAGGAGAAAACTCTGAAAGCAGCCAGATGTAAGAAAACCATAACCTAAAAGGGGAAGAATATTAGAATAACTGCAGATCTCTCTGCTGAAACCTTTCAAGCCAGAAGAGGGTGGTCATTGACTTTTTCTTTTGATTTTTATTTTATTTTTTTATTAGGTCATAGCTGCGTACATTGATATGATCATGGCGCATCATACACTAGCTTCATAAACCCTTTGACACATTTTCATCACACTGGTTGACATAGCCTTCCTGGCATTTTTTTTTTTTTTAGTTATTGTGCTAACATTTACATTCTACATTTACTAAGTTTCACATATATCTTTGTAAGATGCACCGCAAGTGTGATCCCACCTGTCCCCCTCCCTCTATCCCCCTCCCCCTCCCTCCCCTCCTTTTACCCCTTCCCCCTATTCCTAGGTTGTAACTGGGTTATAGCTTTCATGTGAAAGCCCTAAATTAGTTTTCTAGTAGGGGTGAGTGCATTGGGTACTTTTGTCCCCATTCTTGAGATACTTTACTAAGAAGAATATTTTGCAGTTTCATCCATGTAAGCATTAAAGAGGTAAAGTCTCCACCTTTCTTTAGGGCTGCATAATATTCCATGGTGTACATATACCACAATTTATTAATCCATTCGTGGATTGATGGGCACTTGGGCTTTCTCCATGACTTACCAATTATGAATAGGGCTGCAATGAACATTCTGGTACAAATATCTTTGTTATGATGTGATTTTTGGTCTTCTGGGTATATGCCTAGTAGAGGAATTACAGGATTGAATGGCAGATCTATTTTTAGATCTCTAAGTGTTCTCCAAACATCTTTCCAAAATGAATGTAATAATTTGCATTCCCACCAGCAGTGCAAAAGTGTTCCCTTTTCTCCACATCCACGCCAACATCTCTGGTCTTGGGATTTTGTGATATAGGCTAGTCTCACTGGAGTTAGAGGATATCTCAAAGTAGTTTTGATTTGCATTTCTCTGGTGATTAAAGATGATGAGCATTTTTTCATATGTCTGAAGGCCGCGCATCTGTCTTCTTTAGAGAAGTTTCTCTTCAAATCCCTTGCCCAGCCTGCAATGGGATCCCTTGTTCTATTCTTGCTAATGTGTTTGAGTTCTCTGTGGATTCTGGTTATTAAACTTTTGTCAGAGACATAACCTGCAAATATCTGCTCCCATTCTGATGGCTGTTTGCTTGCTTTACTTACTGTGTTCTTGGCTGTGCAGAAGCTTTTTAGTTTGATCAAGTCCCAGTAGTGTATTTTTGAAGCTGCTTCAATTGCCCGGGGGGTCCTCCTCATAAAATACTCACCCAGACCAATTTCTTCAAGGGTTTTCCCTGCAGTCTCCTCTAGTATTTTTATAGTTTCATGTCTTAGGTTTAAATCTTTAATCCAGTGAGAGTCTATCTTAGTTAATGGTGAAAGGTGTGGGTCCAGTTTTAGTCTTCTGCAGGTTGCCATCCAGTTCACCCAGCATCATTTGTTAATTAGGGAATCTTTTCTCCACTGAATGTTTTTAATTGGCTTGTCAAAGATTAAATAATGGTAAGTAGCTGGATTCATCTCTTGGTTCTCTATTCTGTTCCAGACATCTACTTCTCTATTTTTGTGCTCTATACTGTGCTGTTTTGATCACTATCGATTTGTAGTATAGTCTGAGGTCTGGTAGCATGATTCCTCCATCTTTGTTTTTATTTCTGAGTAATGCCTTGGCTATACGAGGTCATTGACTTTTAATATCCTAAAACAAAATAACTTTCAACCCAGGATCCTGTATACAGCTAAACGGAATTTGATTTATGATGGAGAAATTAAATACTTTAATGACATTCACATGTTGAAGAAAATGCCATAACTAAAAGAGCTCTTTAGGATATTCTCAGAGGTATCCTGCATAATGACCAGCACAATCCTCCACCGCAAAAGTAAACTCACTCAGAAACGTTTGATCAAACTCCAACTTCCACAGTGGTGAAAGGATTAAAAATGTCCACTGGACTTTTGAAAAACTTGATACCCCAAATTTTACCAGGCTTATCAATATTTTCTATTAATGTGAATGGCTTAAATTGTCCTCTAAAGAGGCATCAGTTGGATGAATGGATACAAAAACTCAGGCCAGATATCTGCTGCATACAAGAATATCATCTTACCTTAAGAGATAAATATAGACTCAGGATGAAGGGATGGTCATCTATAGTTCAGGCAAATGAAAATCAGAAAAAAGCACATGTTGCAATTCTATTTGCAGATACAATAGGCTTTAAATTAACAAAAGTAAGGAAGGATAAGAATGGTCACTTCATATTTGTTAAGGGTAATACTCAATATGATGAGATTTCAATTATTAATATTTATGCACTGAACCAACATGCACCTCAATTTATAAGACAAACTCTAACAAACATGAGCAACTTGATTTCCTACAGCTCCATAATAGTCAGAAATTTTAACACTCCTTTGGCAGTGTTGGATAGATCTTCCAATATGAAGCTGAGCAAAGAAATTTTAGCTTTAAACTTAACCATCCAACATTTGGATATAACAGACATCTACAGAACATTTCAAAACTGAATACACATTCTTCTCATTAGCCCATGGAACATACACCAAAATCTATCATATCTTAGGTCACAAGTCTAACCTAAGTGAATTAAAAAAAATAGAAATTAATCCTTGCATCATTTTGGACCACCGTGGAATAAAAATTGAATTCAGCAACAAAGGGTATCTGCATACTCATACAAAAACATGGAAGTTATTTATGCTGAATGATAGCTGGGTTATAGATGATATTAAGAAGGAAATTACCAAATTTTTGGAACAAAACAACAATGAAGAAACTAATTATCAGAACCTCTGGAATACTACAAAGGCAGTCCTAAGAGGGAAATTTGTAGCACTGCAAGCCTTCCTCAAGAGAACAGAAAGAGAGGAAGTTAACAATGTAATGGGACATCTCATGCAATTGGAAAAGGAAGAACATTCCAACCCCAAACCCAATAGAAGAAAAGAAATAACCAAAATTAGAGCTTAATAAAATGAAATTGAAAAAAAATTATACAACTGATCAATAAATCAAAAAGTTGGTATTTTGAAAAGCTCAATAAAATGGATAAACCATTCCCTAACCTAACCAGGAAAAAAAAGGTGAAATCTCTAGTTTCATCAATCTGAAATGAAAAAGGCAAAATAAAACAGACTCCTCAGAAATTCAAAAAATTCTTAATGAATAATATAAGAAATTTTATTCTCAAAAATATGAAAAGCTGAAGGAAATCGACAAATACTTGGAAGCACGTCACCTTCCAAGACTTACCCAGAATCAAGTGGAAATGTTGAACAGGCCAATATCAAGTTCTGAAATAGCATCAACCAAACAAAATCTCCCTAAAAAGAAAAGCCCAGGACCAGATGGCTTCACGACAGAATTCTGCCATACCTTTATAGAGGAACTAGTACCTATATTACGGAATTTTTTCCCAAAATATAGAAAAAGAAGGAATACTACCCAACACATTCTATGAAGCAAATATCACCCTGATCACCAAACCAGGAAAAGACCCAACAAGGAAAGAAAATTATAGACCAATATCACTAATGAATATGGATGCAAAAATATTCCATAAGATCTTAACAAACAGAATCCAGCAACACATCAAACAAATTATACATCATGACCATGTGGGTTTTATCCCAGGGTCTCTAGGCTGATTCAATATATGTAAATCTATAAATATAATGCAGCACATAAACAAATTAAAAAAGAAAGACCATATGATTCTCTCAATTGATGCAGAAAAAGCTTTTGATAATATTCAGCATCCCCTCATGCTCAGAACACTTAAGAAAGTTGGTACAGAAGGGACATTTCTTAAACTGATAGAGGCCATCTACAACAAATCCACAGCCAATATCGTGCTGAATGGAGTCAAATTGAAATCATTTCCACTCAGATCAGGAACCAGGCAAGGATGCCCATTGTCTCCACTGCTCTTTAACATTATAATGGAAGTCTTAGCCATCACAATTAGGGAAGAAATTGCGATCAAGGGTATCCATATAGGGTCAGAAGAGATCAAACTTTCACTCTTTGCAGATGATATGATTGTATATCTGGAAAACACCAGGGATTCTGCTACAAAACTCTTAGAAGTGATCAAGGAATACAGAAGCGTCTCAGGTTACAAAATCAACATTCATAAATCAGTAGCCTTTATATATACTAACAACAGTCAAGCTCAAAAAACAGTTAAGGTAGCCGGGCGTTGTGGCAGGTGCCTGTAGTCCCAACTGCTTGGGAGGCTGAGGCAAGAGAATCATGTAAGCCCAAGAGTTAGAGGTTGCTGTGAGCCGTGTGATGTCATGACACTCTACCTGAGGGCGGTACAGTGAGACTCCGTCTCTACAAAAAAAAACAAACAGTTAAGGACTCTATTCCATTCACAGTAGTGCCAAAGAAGATGAAATATTTGGGAGTACATCTAACAAAGACGTGAAAGATCTCTATAAAGAGAACTATGAAACTCTAAGAAGACAGGGGCATGGCCTACAGACATATGGAAAAAATGCTCGTCATTTTTAATCATCAGAGAAATGCAAATCAAAACTACTTTGAGATATTATCTAACTCCAGTAAGTTTAACCCATATCACAAAATCCCAAGACCAGAGATGTTGCCATGGATATGGAGAAAAGGGCACACTTCTACACTGCTCTTGGGAATGCAAAGTAATACACTCCAATTGGAAAGACGTTTGGAGAACACTTAGAATATGAGGAAGGGGAAGAAGGAGGAGAGGGAGGGGGGAGGATGGGCAGAGGGAGGGTGATTTTTGGGACTACACCTGCGGTGCATCTTACAAGGGTACATGTGAAACTTAGTAAATGTAGAATATAATTGTCTTAACACGATAACTAAGAAAATAACAGGAAGGCTATGTTAACCAGTGTGATGAAAATGTGTCAAACTGTGTATAAAACCAGTGTATGGTGCCCTATGATCACATTGATGTACACAGCTATGATTTAATATTAATAAAAAAATAAAAAAATAAAAGTAGATCTGCCATCTGATCCTATAATTCCTCTACTTGGAATATACACAGAAGACCAGAAAACACAAGATAACAAAGATATTTGTACTAGAATGTTTATTGCAGCCCAAATCATAATTGCTAAGTCATGGAAAAAGTTCAAGTGCCCATCGATCCACGAATGAATTAGTAAATTGTGGTATATGTACATCATGGAATATTATCCAGCCTTAAAGAAAGATGGAGACTTTACCTCTTTAATATTTACATGGATGGAGCTGGAACATATTCTTCTTAGTAAAGTATGTCAAGAATGGAAGAAAAGTATCCAATGTACTCTGCCCTTCTATGAAACTAATTTATGGCTGTCATAAGAAAGCTATATCCCATCTATAACCTAAGAATATGGGGGAAGGGCAATGGGAGGGGAGGGGATGGCAGAGGATGGACTGAGGGTTGGTAATTGGTGGGAACACACCTATGGTACATCTTACAAGGGTAAATGTTAAACTTTCTAAATGTAGAATATAAATGTCTTAACACAATAACTAAGAAAATGCCAGGAAGTCTATGTTAACTAATGTGACTAAAATATGTCAAATGGTATATAAAACCAGTGTATGGTGCCCCATGATTGCATTAATGTACACAGCTATGATTTAAGAATAAATAAATTTAAAAATAAAATTTGAAATGATCTTTTAAAATAATTTGTTAACTGTAGAAATGTTTTTTTCTGCTAGGTTTTATTCTTTTCAAATGTAAAGGAATCTTTTTATCTGTGTTTGACATGAGGGAAGAAAAACTTCACTTGAGATCAAGTCATAATGCAACAATTGTAAACTTCTCAACTTTTTCAGGCTGGTCAGGTAAACATGAAGGTTTCGGATGGAATGGTCCTGAATGGCAACAGTATATGTCTGCTACCCAGGAGGTTACGAGGTTATGTTTGGAGAATAAATGGATTGAAAGGATGGATAGGGAGTTCAATTAAAAGAAAAATAATTTATGAAGTAAAACAATACTTTTGCAATATTAATAATCATTTATATTTGCCATTTTTATTTTCTTAAGGGCACAAATAAAATGATTAATTTATAATTATTTGTATATATGTAATAAATATATAATGAAATATATGTACATAATAAAATATATACACAACAAAATATATATGCACAGATATAAGTAAAAAGATTACTTTTGAACAGACTACAAATTAGCAGAAGATACTAATTCAAATTAATTAATAAAAAGTGGGAAATTATTCTTCTTCTGCAAGGTTCATATCCCATAATCCTTGGGAAAGGATTATTTCATTAATAATAAGCTTTTATGAAAACTTATACATGTTCACTGCAGAAATCACAGAGAAAAAAGAAAAAACTTAGTCTTTTACCGATTTCTAATACTATCTGGTTTTATCATACTTTTTACATATTTTCAGCTCACACATTGCCATAGTCCAGCAAATTGACTTTCTCCTCATTGTATATCTTAAAAGTTCACCTCCGCATGTCAGCAGACACCTGTGTATATGCCGCCTTCAATTGTCACATAATGTACTACCCTAAGGATGCATGGAAGTTTATTTATAAATACATTATGTGGTTCTTCTTAATACAGTGTTACTTTAAGCAGAGCTGAAAAAGACAAATGGCGTGGATTTATAATTAATTCCTAAAAATATTTTAGTGTGTGTGACTTGTTGGATAAAGTGCATATTCATTTTCAAAAATGTGATATTTACTACCAAATAGTCTATTTAAAAGGGCATGAACATGTAAAACTTTTAATTGCCAGCATAAGTACCACTATATTGCATCTTTATAAAATTTATGGATAGAAAACAAAATTTATTCCTTTTAATTAAATTCCTTGTCTTATCATGAACACTAAATATTTTTCCCAAGTTCAGAGGTCAATTGTAGATCAGTAAAGGAAAATTTACTTTGCTCAATGTTAGAAATATTTTCTTATTGATAGACAAGAATTCTCTGTAAAATTAAGATATATTTTATTTGATATATTTATATGTGTTGCAAATATTTTTCAAACATGTTTTGTTAATTTTTTTTTCTGTTATACAGCGGGTCTTAATGTTTATTTTGCTAAAGCAAACTTCAGGAAGCTTGCTTAAGAAGTCATTCTCAGGAAGGGCTTCTGTACCATAAAAATGTATCCATATCAATAAGCATTTGTGCTGGTTCCTGGTACTTTAAACACTTTTAATATGTATTTTATTATGAACTTACTTTTATTATCATTTTTGAGACAGATTCTCACTATGTTGCCCTTGGTAGACTGCCGTGGTGTCACAGCTCACAGCAACCTCAAACTCTTGGGTTCAAGCAGAAGATTCTCTTGGCTCAGCTTCCCAAGTAGCTGAGACTACAGGTGCCCGCCACAATGCCCGGCATTTTCTTTCTTTCTTTTTTTTTTTTTTTGTAGTTTTTAACCATGCTGGGTTTGAACCCACCACCTCTGGTATTTGGGGCTGGTGCCCTACTCCTTTCAGCCACAGGCACTGCCCTCCCCCAGATATTTTTTTTTTGTAGTTGTCATTGGTGTTTAGCAGGCGTGGGTTGGAACCCGCCAGCCCTGATGTATGTGGCGGGTGCTCTAGCCACTGAGCTACTTGCACTGAGCCATGAACTTACTCTTGTGATGTAAAAATCTATCTAGTTTATTTCCAGTTAACAGACACCTCAATTATGAAAAATTCATTTTTTGATAATAATATAAAATGTCACCATTATCAAGTTCTAAATTCTTCTATATATTTGGGTGTGTCTGGATTTTATATTTTGTTCCATTCATTCATGTGTCTTTTCAAATGTTAGTAAACAATTCTTGGAACGTAATAGCACATTTTGATATCTAAACGGGCATGCCTTTATTCACACCATTACAAAAGTTTCTTAATGTCATGATAATAACAAAAGACAGACACCATAGTTGACAGGCAACTCAAAAATAGAAAAATTTTGGCATTTTTATTTGGCTGATGTAAAATTAATAAACATGGAAAGAGCTCACATTTTCAGGAAAATGAGTCTTCCTATTCAAGCACGAGCAATCATTTTAGCACTTTAAAATTGCTTTCTAAGGGCGGTGCCTGTCACTCAGTGAGTAGGACTCTGGCCCCATATACTGAGGGTGGCATGTTCAACCCAGCCCAGCCCCAGCCAAAGTGCAATAACAACAACAACAACAAAAAAAATCCTGGCATTGTGGCAGGCATCTGTAGTCCCAGCTACTCGGGATCTCTAAAAAAAAAAAAACAAAAAAAAACATAAAATAAAATTGCTTTCTAGGACTCCTTAGTTGAGAACACATACCCACAATTTCATTTTGATATAAAATGGATATTGGATTTGATCTGAAGATGTGTTAGCTCAGAGGTGGATATATTGTAGGAATTATTTCACTCATTATGTATTTTTCTATAACATATAGAACATTATGTTCAAAAAATGTGTACATCAAAAATAAAATGCTGTTACACCAAATTTTCTTGGTTAATAACTTTAAAATGATCAATACAGTCTGGGCACTGTGGCTCATGTCTGTAATCTTAGCACTCTGGAGGCCGAGGCAGGTGGATTGCCTGAGCTTACCGGTTCAAGACCAGCCTGAGCCAGAGCGAGACCTTATCTCTAAAAATAGTCAGGTTTTGGAGGCTGAGGCAAGAGAACTGCTTGAGGTTGCTGGCAGCTATGACACCACAGCATTCTACCCAGGGAAAAATAGTGAGACTCTGTCTTCAACAAACAAACTAACTAAAAGATCAATACAGAGCTCTATAAGGGGAATCTGGAGTGGATGGAAACCAGATGAGGTTCAGCTTTTTCTCTGCTGCTCATAATGGTGACCCGGGCTCAGGACCTCTCCCAAGCTTCCCCATCTCAGGGCTTAAGGAGCCCTGGAGACAGGAGTGCTCACCCACGGAGCGGATGAAAGGGGGCGTCTCCCCCCACCCGCCCTCCCACCTCAGACCCCTCAACCCCCGCTCACCCCTCCTCTCTGCCACCCCACTCCTACCCCTCTCAACTCCTGACACCCCCCCAACCCCCAGCAGTCCAACTTCCAGTTCCTATTACCTGTTCTTCTTGTCATATGAATTTAACTTATTTCTCTTCAGGTGGATGACCTCCTGCATCTTGTGGAGGTCGCCCTTTTAGGCAGCTCTGTAGAGAGTCTTGAAGTCCGCATCTTTGATGCAATACCCACTCGGTGAGAAGACTGGGTCCTTATTCTGGTCCAAGTAATTGGGGACCAAAGGGGCAAGACTGTGTTGCCCATTCCTCCTGCAGCTAATATCTTCTTTTAAATACAGCTCCCAGCTCCATAGATACCCTGTCCCCCTACCCCCTCCCCTCAGCATTTCTCTGCCTGCGTAGCCCTAGGCTCCTGCACCAACTGGGTGTGGTCGCAGCAAGCTCCCCTATTCGGTTATCAGAACAGCACAGCCAAAGCCTGGCAACCGCAGTGGCTTGCACACGAAGACCCATGCCGGAATCACTAAGTTCTGTGAGCTGGGTGCCTGCGCATGCATGTCAGGGCTACAGAGCTGGACCACAGGGCTTCCTGGGTAGATGGGGTCCTGGTGCACTGTCCACCAAGCCTGGCACACCTGCCGCACATGATGCATGCAGTAGGGATCTAGAGTCCTGTACCTTCAGCTCAGGCAGATACTTCTGGTGCTCACTGCACCAGGGACAGAGCCAGGGACTGCGAGGAACAACCCTGAAAATCCGAACCTTTCTGTGCCCCTAGCAGTACAGACCCAGGCACCTGAAACCTCAGCGCCAACCAAGCCTGGCCAAAGGCCCGGTGGCAGCTGGCACAACACCAAAATGCAGCCGCTAGCCCAGATACCCGGTGGCCGCCCAATGTCCAGGGGCATGGACCCCACGGTCCCCACGTGGGCCCAGGAGGAGTGGGCTGGGGAGGTGAGTAGGTAGGGCCCTTGGGACACTGCCTGCTCCTCCTCGGCACACACATGGGACCATCCCAGCAGCTGGTTCTGCATCTGCGTGCTGCCTGGCTTGGCCAGGCTGAGGGCCAGGCCCTGGCCTCGGTGCCGCTGGGGGCGTTGCGAAATTTGGGGTTTGAGACTGCCACTGCTGGAGCCTGGCATCGGATAGCAGCAGCTGATAAGGTGGCAGTGGCGGGCTGACAGGCTTGTCCCTGTCCATCCCGCCTGCCTGACCACGCCAACACATGCCCACCCCTCCTTGACCCATAATTGGAACATGGAGCAGTGGTGCTGGACACTTGACCACCACCAGGCATGAGGCTGAGCGGCTTCCCTTCTCACTGCCTCTGTTTAAGTCTGAGGTCCGTCTGAGCAATAAATCTGTCAACTAGGACAAGAGATAGGATGGTTTCTGTATCAGGAGTCTAAGGAGATATTAGGTGAGAATTGTCCAAAAGCAACTTCACTTCTCATCTAAAAGTAGATCACCTTCTGAGTCCCTCCAAATCATTAATTATGTCTACCCTACTTCCTCCAATGTTCTTTTATAGGCAATAGTGCTTTAGTTTAAGCAATAATATGGTAGAACAAAATCTTAAATGAATTTTCAAAAAAGTATGTTTCCAAAGACTAGAAAATGTTATAGCAAAAAAAAAGGACCTTTTCATTTAATGAAAAGTTAAAATGTAGAAATACATTTTATGCCTGTAATTAGAAATAAACCCTGAAGCAAAAAATTTTAGAAGGTATCCAATTAGTGTCATATAGATTCAGAAATGACTGGGGAAGTGTACTGTGTAACAATATATGAACTCATTAAGTGTTGGTGAAACATACCAATATTTTATTTGCAAATACATATAAATTTCCTATTATCAGAAAGAACTCAGAAGGAAATTAGATTTATGTAAGAACTAAAAGAATTGGGGAGAGGGGACAGGGTGGGTCGAGGGCGGCTGGGCCTTGGCTGCACCAGCTGCTCTGCCCTAACACGACTTTTCTGGAGTGCCCCGGAAATCTCGGAGTTGATGGGCCGGCCTTTATTCTCTAAGTTAGTGGTCTTTGTTTCCTCCGTGTGAATTCGGATCTGCTGTGAGATTCCTAAACACCCGTGGTGTCAAGGGATGTACACTGTAACCCCTGCTTAGTTGCTGAGTCCAGAGAAGCTGTGAAAGCCCAGGTTGGGAGACAACGCCTGAGGTGGAAAGTGAGTTCGGATCACGGGGTGGGGGTCGGGGACGGGGAGCTCAGGATGCGGGAGGCCCCAGAATCAGGTGGATAGGAGTGTTTAACCTGTTGCTTGAGGACCTGGCGTAGGAGACTTTGATGACTTGTTACTTCTAAGTTCTCTCATTTGAACCTTTTCTGTCTCTGGAAGAGAATCTGGCTCTGTTAATTTCACAGTTTTAGCATTGGTATGTACCCTTTAACTTTGAGATGTTTAGATTTTGGCATTTTTAGTGATGGTTAGAAAGATAGAAAAGAGTGGAAGGGGCAAGATGGCTGAATGGAAACAGCTTCTGAAAAAGGCTCCTATCCAAAAGGAAAGATAAAGTCCAGAAACAGCCCAATTATGTTGAAGACTGGGAACCCAGCCAAGAGAAACGATAATAGCAGGTCACATCTACTGAGAGAAGCTGTGACTCCAAGAAACCAACCTTCAGGTACAAAATTCATCTGAAAGGAAAAGTGTCCTTTCAGTCACCTCCCCCAAGAAAGCTGTTTTTTTTTTCTTTTTTCTATCTCCTTTCTTTTTTTTCTCTTCGTTCACTCCTATGGGTTTTCTACAGACAAGCGGTGAACTGTGGACCTCTTATCTCACCCTACCAGTGAGTGCTGTGGGAAGTGGGGACTACTTCCTCAGAGAGACCCTGCTGTGACTCTGAACACTCTCTTGCTAGGCAGAAAAACTGAACTAAAGTCTTCACTGCCATTCTGAACTCTCAGCACACCCTTCCCACCTTACCTGATGAACCAGAAGCCTAACCCCTGCTGAGACTGAGGGAGGAGGTCCTTGAGCAGTGCCCCATCACCCTGTATGCTGGACCAAGCAACTCCAAGCAAAAGACTCCCCCATATAGGGACTCCACTGGCAACTTCCAGGTCCTGCACCCACTGGGCCTCCACATACTCGCCCAGCCAGGGACTCCACCAGTAACCATGTGGCCTCTTGCCCCCACCCACTGGGCCTCCACCACCCTGGCCAGGAACTCCAGAGATGCAAAACCCGTGTACTCCCTCCCATAACCATCCCTGCCCCCACACCAGCCTGCCTGTCTGACCAGGGACTCTGGAAGCCAGGAGACCTGTGCCCTCCCTCCGAAGCCTTCCATGCCTCTGCGCTGAGCCCTCCTCCTGGCCAGAGACTGCTGGAGCCCCCTGTGCCAAAGTAAATGGGCTGCCAGGTTCTCCCAGAACTGCGTGCACCATCCCCCACCCTGTTGCTGGATCAGGTGTGCCACACTCCTGAGCTGTTCCCACTGCCAGAACTCTCTGGCTGGGACAGTCCCAGAGAAGCTAAACAGGGTCACTCCCTCCAAAGATCCAGCAACAATAGAATGATCCCGCTGGGGTCTAATCTTGGAGAGACACATCCCCAACTCTGAGGATGGCCAGAGGCAATGGTGAAAAACAATAATGGGGCAGAATCAATGGAAATACTCTGGCAATATGAATAATCAGAGTAGATAAACTCCCCCAAGGAACAACAAAGCAGACACAGCAGAAGATCCCATGCATAAACAAATGGCTGAGATGTCAGAAATCGAATTCAGAATCTGGATAGCAAATAGGATCGAAACAGAATTTCAAGCAACAATCCAAAAGATATCTCAAGAATTCAACGAATTCAAAAACAAAATGACCAAAGATTTTGAGACATTGAGATAAGAAGTTGCAGTCTTTAAAGATCTGAGAAATGCAGTAGAATCCATCAGTAACAGAATTGAAAAGAAAGGATTTCTGACATTAAAGACAAGGCTTTCGAATGCTCCCAAACTTTCAAAGAGGAAGAGAAATGGAGGGCAAAAAATTATCACTCTCTCAGAGAGCTCTGGGATAATTTGAAGAAAACCAATATTTGCCTTATAGGGATCCCCAAAAGCAATGAAGTGGCTTCACAAAGCACAGAGCCTCTTCCTCATGAGATTATGAAAAAGAACTTTCCAGAGATGCCAAGAGATTCTGAAATTCAGATAGCAGACAGTTTCAGAACTCCAGCACGACTCAACCCGAATAAGACATCCCCCATACACATCATAATCAATTTCAATAAAGTTAATATGGAGGAGAAAATTCTGAAAGCAGCCAGACGTAAGAAAACCATAACCTATAAGGTGAAGAATGTTAGAATAATTCCAGATCTCTTTGCTGAAATCTTTCAAGCTAGAAGAGGATGGTCATTGACTTTTAATCTCCTAAAACAAAATAACTTTCAACCCAGGATCCTGTATCCAGCTAAACCGAGTTTCGTTTATGATGGAGAAATTAAATACTTTAATGACATTCACATGTTGAAGAAATTTGCCATAACTAAGCCAGCACTCCAGGATATTCTCAGACCTATTCTCCATAAAGACCAGCGTAATCCTCCACCACAAAAGTAAACTCACCCAGAAACTTTTGATCAAATTCCAACTTCCACAGTGGCAAAAGGATTAAAAATGTCCACTGGACTTTCAAAAGGCTTATCAATATTCTCAATAAATGTGAATGGTTTAAATTTTCCTCCAAAGAGGCACAGGTTGGCTGACTAGACACAAAAACTCAGGCCAGATATCTGCTGCATATAAGAATCTCATCTTACCTTAAAAGATAAGTATAGACTCAAGGTGAGTTAGTGTGGATGTGGAGAAAAGGGAACACTTCTACACTGCTGTTGGAATGCACACTAATACATTCCTTTTGGAAGGATCTTGGAGAATGCTCAGAGACCTAAAAATAGACCTGCCATTCAATCCTATAATTATTTTACTAGGTATATACATAGAAAACCAAAAATCTCATTATAACAAAGACATATGTACCAGAATGTTCATTGTTGCCCAATTCATAATTGCTAAGTCATGGAAGAAGCCCAAGTGCCCATCGACCCACGAATGGATCAATATATTGTGGTACATGTGTACCATGGAATATTATGCAGCCTTAAAAAAAGATGGGGACTTTACCTCTTTCATGTTTACATGGATATAGCTGGAACATATTGTTCTTAGCAAAATATCTCAAGAATGGAAGAAAAAGTATCCAATGTACTCAGCCCTACTATGAAGCTAATTTATAGCTTTCATATGAAGGCTATAACCAAATATAGCCCAAGAATATGGGCAAAGGGCCAAGGAAGGGGTGGGGAGGGGGGAGGTTGTGGTGGAGGGAGGGTAATTGGTGAGGCCACACCTACAGTGCATCTTAGAATGGGTACAGGCAAAACTTACCAAATTCAGAATACAAATGTCTTCATACAATAACTAAGAAAATGCCATGGTGATGTGTAGTTAAGGTGATGAACACAGTCAGTCTTGGTGGCTTGAGCATACCACCAAATTTGCAGAGAGAAGGAATCAAAGGGTGAAAAATTCCTGGTTACTGCCATTTCATATAATTTAGATTCACAATTAAAAAGTGACTAGACTTTTATCCTGGAAAAAAAAAAAGGAAAGAAAGAAAATGCCACGAAGGCTATGTTAAATAGTTTGATGAAAATATTTCAGATTGTATATGAAACCAGCACATTGTACCCCTTGACTGCACTAATGTACACAGCTATGATTTAGTTAAAGAAAAAAAGAACTAAAAGGATTTGCTTACATAGTCATGAAAGTTCTTCTTACTGGATATTTCTGTAGCTAACTTTAAACAAAATTTTTAAAAGTGTCAATTTGGGGTGCCAAGAGAAAATTTTTCTTTCTGATTTTTTCACTCTAATTTAACTGGATTTATGATTTTCACTAAAATCATAAACTTACCAGATAGCCAAATTATGTAATTTTGATAGGTTTACACTGGAAAAAATCTTAACGTCTTTTATTTACAACACTTCATATTATAGGGGAAAAATTATAGCCTGGTCAATTAATAAATAGGTAATTTATAATAGTTTAATTTGTCACTTTATTATCTTTGTCCCCTCACAATCCAGTAAAAGGCACTGATATACTTAGAGTAATGATAATAATAATGGCTTGAAACTCATCAAGATTTATGTTGTGGTTGGTATTATTTTAAACACTTTATTAAAGTGAAATCACAAAATATAAATTTTAAACTTTGATTGGCTTTAAGTTATAATTCAGTGATAAGAAACCGTATTATGGAACCAGCACGTTGTACCTCATGATTGCATTATTGTTCACAGCTATGATTTAATAAAATAAATAAATAAAAAAGAGGACAGTTGATATGGTAGACAGATATACTTGGGAATATATAAACGATGTGTCAATTTTCAAGGTAAGGACTAGGGAATGTTTACATTCCTGTGAGCCAAAAAGAGAAATGAAATAATAGGTGAAACTGGAGGTTAGCTAGGTCATGCAAATCCCTTACAGAGGTTTCCAATTCTAAATATGCTGTGCTTGATTATTATGGCTTCATATCCTTCCCAAATATTTTCTCATATTTAACAAGAAAAGAAATGACTTTTTAAAGGAAGATCACTGTTTGACTCTAACTCTTGTAAAGTAAAGGTTAATTACAAACCTTGAAATATTTTATTTTTATTTATTTATTTATTTTTATTTTATTTTTTTTATTAAATCATAGCTGTGTACATCAATATGATCATGGGGCACCATACACCCATGATCATAGAATATTTGACAACTTTTCATCTCATTAGTTGACATAGCCCTCCTGGCATTTTCTTAGTTACTTTGCCAAGACATTTACATTCCACATTTGCCAAGTGGGTAGAGGGAGGGGGATTGAAAGGATCACACCTGTGGTGCATCTTACAAGGGTACATGTGAGCCTTGGCAAACGTGAAATATTTTAGTAACAAAATTTATAAGCTACTCAGCCACCTGTGGGGAGACTTGAGCAACACACAGTATCCTGGGAAAGCCACTGCATGTCCAATGGACAAAATGTGTTTATTAAGCCATCTGATGAGAGCCTTGGGCTCCCAAACTTGCAGGATTGAGGGCAAAGACATCAGGAAGATGGGACCAGGTCCCTTGGCAAGATAGAGGCTTTAGCTTCCATCTTACACAGCTATAGCAGTGTTGTGATTACTCTAGAATGTCATGTGTTCTCCAGGCAATATGCAGCTACATTTTAAAAAAAATTTTTCCCCAAGATTTTTCTTTTTCTTTCTTCTTTTTTTTTAATTATAATTTTTCATTGTTTCTTCAATAGAAAGGGCTTCATTTTTCCGTTTTCCTGCTACTGTCATTCTTTTTCTCCTCAATTTTATCCATTAAGTTTTTCGTTGTTTTGGTTTTATTTATAGTATTTTTGTTTTTCTATTTTTACTTTCTTCAATAAAGTGGCTCCATTTTTGCCACAGTTTTCCTATGTTTTTATTTTTTTTTACATTCCTCTTCTTTTATCTCTCTTTGTGTAAAGATTTTTCTACTTTTCCTATCTATCCCACATAAATTTATCAAATAACAGATAAGATTTACAACACTTTTTTACATCTTATATAACTTTTTCAATTCTCTTTACATACATTTCTTCTTCTTATTATTATTTCTTTTTTCTGTTCAGTTTTATCTTTTGTCAATCTTTATTCCATTTATGGGACAATTCCTCACTCTCAGGCCTGGACTTTGCTACCACAGCACTGGCCTGACTCAAGGAGACCTTGAATCTCTGGTATGGGGGGGGTCCTTATAGCTTTGGCCTTTGGAAGGATGCTATTGGTAAATACCCACTGCAACAAATTGCTGTTTTTTCTTTTTCATTTTGTTTTTTATTCTCCCTTTGGTGGAAGGGGGATCTTGTTTCTGTTCAGGATGATAAAAGCTCCTGACCTAGAGGGACCCCACAACTCAGAGGCTGGGAATTATAGGTGTGGGTCAGAGCGGCCTGCTCAATATCACTATTACTCTTGTATCTTTCTTTCTTTTCTTTTTTGTCAATATTTCCTTTTATACCCCCCTTTTTTTCTTTCCTTTTTTCTATATTTTTTCTCCCTTGTTTCTCTTCACTCTTCATTTTGGTCCTATACCAAAAGACACTACAGTAACTAAGTACAGGGATGAGGTAAATTAAAAAGGAGGAGGAAGTGAAAGGAAAAAGTAGCATAAGGAGACAGACAAAAGGAAAACACTACGAAGAGGAATCAAAAGAACAATCCTGGCAACACGAAAAGCCAGAACAGAGTAAGCTCCCTTAAAGGGATAATAAGGTAGCTACTTTATACAGGATTCCACCTATAAAGAATGTTAGAAATGACAGAAAGGAAATTTAAAATATGGATGATAAGAACAATGAAGAAAATTGCTGAGAAAATGGAAAATAACCAAATGGAAATCCAAAACCAGAAAGAAGGGATGAAAGATATGAAGAATATAGAAAGTATATAGTGGAGCTTAAGGAATTGTAGAAGCCAACCAGGGAATTTAAGATGCAGTAGAGGTATCAAAAACAGATTAGACCATGGAGGAGAAAGAATCTCCAAACTAGAGGATAAAGGACTTGAGCTCACATAGACAGTTAAGGAGGTATAAAAGAAGAGAGAGAAAACAGAACATTCACTGAAAGAATTATGCAGCTTCATGAAGCATTCAAGCATATGAATTATATGTATCCTGGAAGGGGAAGAATAATGCCCTCAGAGGAATGGAAGCCCTACTAGAGAATATCATAAATGAAAAATTTCCAAGTATTACCAAAGATGCTGACACACTCCTTTTAGAGGGACAACAATCCCCAGGGCACCTCAACTCAAAACAGAGCTTCTTTAAGATATACTGTCATGAACATCTCCAAAATAAAGATGAAAGAGAAAATTCTGTAAACTGCCAGGAGTAAGTGCCAATTAACCAATGGGGGCAGATCATTAGGGGGACTGTGGCCTTCTCAACTGAAAATTTGCAAACCAGAAAAGAATGGTCATGTACCTTTAACCTTATTTAAACACAACATTCTTTGGCCCAGAATTCTATGTGCTGCTAAGCTAAGCTTTAAAATTGATGGAGAAATCAAATTTTTTACTGCTATGCAAACATTGAGGAGGTTTGCCACAATGAGACAAGCTCTACACAAAATACTGCAACCTATTCTTCACACTGACCATCAAAATAACCACCAGCAAAGTAAATACCCAGAAACTGAAAGACAAATCTAGCCTCCAGAATGATGCAAAAGATAAAACTAAGCAAGGGACTTTCACAAAATAAGATGAATAAAACTCCACCACACTTATCAATTCTCTCAATAAATGTCAATAGCTTCAATACATTCTTCTCATCAGCCCATGGAACATTCACCAAAGTAGATCACATCCTATGACACACATCAAGCCTCAACAAAATCAAAAGAATTAAAATTATACCTTGTGTCTTCTCAGACCACAAGGCAATAAAGGTGGAACTCAAATCCAACAAAAATTTTCACCCTTTACACAAAGGCTGAATGAAAGTTGGGTCAATGAAGAGATAAAAGAGGAAATCATTAACTTCCTTAAACATAACAACAATGAAGACACAATCTACCAGAACCTGTAGGTTGCTGCAAAAGGAGTCCTAAGAGGTACATTAATGGCATTAGGTACCTACATATAAAAAACAAAGCGAACACATCAACAACCTAATGAATGATCTTAAAGAAATGGAAAATGGAGAGCAATCCAATCCCAAAATTAGCAGAAGAAAAGAAATAACCAAAATTAAATCAGAAATAAATGAAATTTGAAAAAAAGAATCATTATTAAAAGTAATGATGTAAAAGTAATGTAGAATGTAAATGTTTTGGCACAGTAACTGAGATAACGCCGGAAAGGCTATGTTAACCACTGTGATAAAAATGTGTCAAATGGTTTATGAAGCGAGTGTATGATGCCCCATGATCATATCAATGTATACAGTTATGATTTAATAAAAAAAAAGTTGGTTCTTCAAAAAGATAAATGAAATCAATAAACCATTGTTCTGATGAACTAGAAATAGAATAATATAATCTTTAATAACCTCAATCACAAATAAAAGGGGGAATAACAAATGATACAAGAGATTAATCACAGAGATACAAGTGATTATCTCTGAATTCTATAAGAACCCCTACATCCAGAAATTTGACAAAGTGGAGAAAATGGACCAATAACTGAAATTATATCATCTCCCTAGATTTAACCAAGAAGAAATAGATCTTTTGAATAATCCAATATCAACCACTGAGATAGAAGAAACAATAAAAATATTTCTTTTTTTTTTTTATTGTTGGGGATTCATTGAGGGTACAATAAGCCAGGTTGTTATTTGGCCTTTATCATTTCTTTTTTTTTTTAATTTTTTTTATTAAATCATAACTGTACTTTATCATTTCTGATTGATGAAATTAGGGATTTTACTCTTCTACTTCTGGTTAGGTTAGCCAATGGTTTATCTATTTTATTGACGTTTTCAAAAACCCAACCCTTAGATTGGTTAATCTGTTGTATGATTCTTTCGTTTTCAATTTCATTAAGTTCTACTCTAATTTTACTTATTTCTTTTCTTCTGCTAGGTTTGTGGTTGGAAAGGTCTTCCTTTTCCAGTTGCTTGAGATGTCCCATAAGTTATTGACTTCCTCTCTTTTTGTTCTCTTGAGGAAGGCTTGCAATGCTATAAATTTTCCTCTTAGGACTGCCTTTGCTGTATCCCAGAGGTTCTGATAGTTTATTTCTTCATTATAGTTTTGTTCGAAAAATTTGGTAATTTCCTTCTTAATCTCGTCTATGACCCAGCTATCATTCAGCATGCAGTTATTTAGTTTCCATGTTTTTGTATGCGTGTGGAGATTCCTGTTGTTACTGAGTTCAAATTTTATTCTGTGATGTTCCGAGAAAATACAATGAATGATTTCTATTCTTTTAAATTTGCTGAAGTTAAACTTGTGACCTAATATGTGATCAATTTTGGAGGATTATACATGGGCTGATGACAAGAATGTGTATTCGGTTTTGTTAGGATGCAATGTTCTATAGATGTCAATTTGATGCAAATGTTGAATGGTTCAGTTTAATTTAAAAATTTCTTTGCTTAGCTTCTTTTTTGAGGATCTATCCAACACTGCCAGAGGAATGTTAAAGTCTCCAACAATTATGGTGCTGGTGGAAATCAAGTTGCTCGTATTAGCTAGAGTTTCTCTTATGAATTGAGGCGCATTCTGGTTGGGTGCATAAATGTCGATAAACGAAATCTCATCATGTTGAGTGTTGCACTTAACAAATAAGAAGTGACCATCATTGTCTTTTCTTACTTTGATTGTTTTAAAGCCTATTTTAACTATGAATAAAAGCACAACACCTCCTTTTTGCTGATTTCCATTTGCCTGAATTATAGATGACCATACCTTCACCCTGAGTCTATGTTTATCTTATAAGGTAAGGTGAGATTCTTGAATGCAGCTGATGTCTGGCCTGAGTTTTTGTCAGCCAACTTGTGTATTTTTAGAGGGAAATTTAAGCCATTCACATTAATTGAGTGTAATGATAAGGCAGACAGAGTTTTGGGCATTGAGTTTTTCAAAAGTCCAGTGGACATTTTTTTTATTAATATTAAATCTTAGCTGTGTACATTAATGTGATCATGGGGCACCATACATTGGTTTTATAAACAGTTTGATACATTTAGCTGAAACATTCTTCTTAGTAAAGTATCTCAAGAATGGAAGAAAAAGTATCCAATGTTCTCAGCCCTACTATGAAACTAATTTTTGGCTTTCATATGAAAGTTATAACCCAGTTATAACCTAAGAATATTGGGAATGGGGAGAGGGAGAGGAGGGAGGTGGGAGGATGGGAGGAGGGAGGGAGATAGGTGGGATTACACCTGCAGTGCATCTTACAAGGGTACATGTGAAACCCAGTTGACATTTTTTACTCCTTTTGCCAGTATGGAAATTAGAATTTTTTTTTTTACTTATTCTTTTTTTTAATTTCAGTTTAATGTAAGGGTACAAACAACTAAATCACAACATTTGTATTTGTTAGGTAGAGTCCCTCTGGTATCTATGTCTTACACCCAAAATGTGTGCCATACACCTTGACATTGTGCCCATTGGTGGCAGCACCCCAAACCTCGTCCCTTTTCCCTCCTCTCTTATTCCCCCTCCCTACAACTTGAATTGAAATAAGTTTGTCTCCTAGATCATCTACTGGCTTCATATTGGTAATTTTATAATAAAATAAGTTAAAGAAAAGAAATTTCATAAAAATCATAAGAAAGAGAAAATACATTCACTATTCATTAAAGAAAATTAAATCATCATAAACGTCTTAACCCTCATATTTTTCAGGCTTAGTAGGCTGAAGAGGATGAGAAAGAGGAGGAGATGGTTTCACTGTGTCAGGATGACAGTGGAAGGGGAAGTGGGAGAGGCAGCTGCACTAGGTGTGACTTTACAAAAATATGGCATAATTTGATTTTTTACCTCTTAATTTCTCTAAAAATGGGAAATTAGAATTTAATCAAAAGTTTCTGAGTGGTTTTACTTTGGTAGTGGAGGATTGTGTTGTTCATTATGGAGTATAGGTCTGACAATATCCTGAAGAGCTGGTTTTGTTAGGGCATATTTCTTCAACATGTGAATGTCATTAAAGTATTTAATCTCTCCATTATAAATGAAACTCAGTTTACCTGGATACAGGATGCTCAGTTGAAAGTTATTCTTTTAAAGGAGATTAAAGATCGATGACCACTCTCTTCCAGCTTGAAAGGTTTCAGTGGAGAGATCTGCAGTCATCGTAATATTCTTCCCCTTGTATGTAATGATTTTCTTACGTCTTATAGCTTTCAGAATTTTCTCCTCCATATTAACGTTAATGAAATTAATTATCATGTGTCTATGATAATATTTTTGCAGGTTGATTCATGCCAGTGTTCTAAAACTGCCTGCTATCTGAATTTCAGAATCTCTGCACATGTCTGGAAAATTCTCTTTAATTATTTCATAAAGCAAAGCTTCTGTATCCTCAGCTGCAACCTCATCACTTTCAGGTATTCTCATAAGGTGAATATTAGATTTCTTCGAATTATCCCAGAGCTCTCTGAGAGAACGATCCACTTTTGTTCTCCACTTGTTTTCTTTTTTGGGTGTTTGGGAACGTTCAAAAGCTTTGTCTTCAATATTTGAAATTATTTCTTCTGTGTGCTCCATTCTGTTACTGAGGGATTCTACTGTATTTTTTTAGTCTTTGAGGGCTACAAATTCTTGCTTTAATGTGTCAAAATCTTTGGTCATTTTGTCTTTACATTCATTGAATTCTGGAGACATCTTTTGAATTTCTGCTTTGAATTCTAATTTCATCATTTTCTCCATTTTGTTGATCCTATTTGATATCCAAACTCTAAACTCAATATCTGACATCTCAGCCCTTTGTTTGTGAATAGGATTTGTGGTGTGTCTTCTGTATCATTTCTTAGGAGAGTTGATCTCTCTGATTGTTCATGTTGCCAGAGTTTTTCCATTGATTCCACCTCATTATTGTTTTTCACTGTGGGCTATGTGGTCTGATAAGGTGAGATTGGACTGGGCTTTCCTGGAGTTGTGGTCAACCAGCCCTTTGTTAAGGATCTGGGACTGATGACTGCAGCTTTTTCCCCATTAGCTTTGCAACGGACCCGTACAGTATTACAGTCTGAGGCTGGGGAAACCTGCTTAATGCGGTGTGGTTAGGTGGCTCAGTCTTGTATTCAACTGGTTCTTGTCCGATCCTCATGGATCAGTGACTCTGGTGAAGTCTTAGCTATGAATAAATACAAGCAATTAAGAAACCCCACCTCCCCAGACAGCAACTGGAACGGGAAAATTGACTCTTCCTGTTACTGCACAACCAGGGTATCACCCAAGAGGGTTTTTGGGTGATTGTCCCAAGTTAGGGGTTCTGAACCAATTGACTCAGTCATTACGAACTCTCAGGTGGGAGAGTTTGAAAGGTCTGTAGTAGCTAGATAGCAGAGGTCTACTGGCTGCTCAGATTTGGCTCACTCCGGTGTTCTATGGAGTCATAAAGGCCTACCCGGTAGCACAGTATGACCAGGGAGCTGAGTCTCTTTCTCCATTTTGTTCCTTTTTCATGCCCAATCACTGATGACCCCACAGGGCTGCAGTCCTGTTTCCTCCAATATTGTGAAGTGCCAGGGCTTAGCACCTCTCGGAGTTAAAGGAAGGTCAATGCCCCTGAGCCCTAGCCACTGGCCTCAACTACCAGCCAGCTGGGGGAGCTGAGGCCTGCCTGCCTCAGGTGTTGAACAGCCACTGGCAAATATTCCACTAAGGGTCAGTCAATCCTTGGGGTACCAGGCCTGCAAATGCTTATCTCCCTCAGCCATTATGCCTTTGCCCCTGCTGCTCTGCAGCACCAGTATTCCTCTAGAGTGAGTTCTGGTTTCCTCTGGCAGTGCACAGAGTGTGTGTGTGGGGGGTGTTTTTCCATGATTAGATCCCGGTGTGATCACTCTATTGTTGCTGGATCTTTGTGGGAAGTGCCCCTGCACAGCTCCTCAGACACTGCCAAAGCCAGAGAATTCTGGATGTAGGGGCAGCTCCTGGAGCATGCTGCAAATGGATCAGGCAGCAGGGTGGGGTATGCTGCATGTGATTTCAGCAGTGTCCAGCACCTGGTGACTTCAGCAAGGAGAACACTACTCCACTGGTGATTCTGGTCGGGTAGGGCCTGGCGCGGAGGCAGGGCAGGCACAGCATTTGGCTTCAGCAGTCTCTATATGGGCAAGGCACCATGCCTGGCCTCAGTGGTCTCTGGTCAGGCGGGCACAGCACAGAGGCAGGGAGGGCACTGAGGGAAGGGCTCAGGATCCACTGCATGGCTTGAAGACAGGGAGGGTGGGGAGACTGGCTGGGCAGGGGTGGATCACTTTGTCAGCCAGGCTGGTGGGGGGATGCTGCTCATGAGCCACCTCCCTCAGTCAATGCAGGGATTAAGGATATGGTTTATCTGGTGAGGGGGGAAGGGTGGACGGAAAGGTCAGAATGGCAGGGAAAATGTTAGTTAAGATTTTCTGCCTGGTAAGAGAATGTTCAGAGTCACTGCAGGGTCCCTCTGGAGGAAGTAGTCCCCACTTCCTACTACTCTTGCCCGTGGGTTGAGACAAGAGATCCTCAGTTCACTACTTGCCTGTAGAAAACCCACAGGAGCAAATGAAGAGTGAAAGGAAAAGGAAAAATAGCACCAGCAAGTTTCTTGGGGGAGAGGTCAGCTGCTTTTCCTATCGGTTGAGTTTTGTACCTGAAGATTGTTGTCTTGGATTCGCGGCTTGCCTCAGCAGGGGTGACCTGCTGTTATCTCTCTTCTCTCTCAGCTCCCTGTCTTCAGCTCAATTGGATACTTTCTGGAAGTTTTCTTTTTCTCTGGACAGGAGCTTCTGTCAGAGGCTGCTTCCAGTAGGCCATCTTGCAGAGCCCCAGACAGATGGTGATCTTAAAGCTGTTATAATTATTTCCATAAGTACCAGAAAACAGAAGAAAATATGAACATGCTGTGAAATAGAATTCATTTTTAAAAGACCCAAATGGGTCAATAGGCTTCTTCAAACACTTGGCATGGAATACTATGTAGCATTAAAAAAGATGGAGAGGAAAGGCGGAGCAAGATGGCGGACAGGATGGACGTGTAGCCCACCTCTCCCAACCCATGAGGTGAGAGGAAAGGGGGTATGGACCTTCCAAGTGTGGATTATTGGAGTGGACAGACAGCTGGAGATGTTCAGCGAACTGGCAGATTGCTATATATGAGGGGTAATTTAAAACCACAGACTCTGTTGTAGAGATTCTTTCCTGCTCTGCCATGCCGGACAACAGGCCCCTCCCCTACGGAGGTCAGCAGCTTGTAAATGCTGACAAAACCCAATTGACAAATATTTATTCCTGAACTGAGGGAGGCATCCGAAAGGAGAGCCACTCAAAACCACGGGGAGCTGGGCAACCTGTTGGAAAATTGAAGGGAAATAGACATTTTGAACTACCCAAAAGGGCGGGCACCTTTCCCCCAGGTTTTGGAGGGGGCTGGTGGTTCAGGCTGCATGGTGAACTGGCGGGTGCCGATCCAAAAGGGAAACTCTGAACCATAAAACTCAGAATAAGGTCCCCGAGTGCTCCAACCATGGGAACCGGCTATTGCCGCTGAAGCCGCAGACCCGGCTTCAGCCACTAAAGCTGAGAACTTGCCTTCAGCAGTGAGAACCAGCTACAGCCGCTAAAGCTGCAAACCCACCAGCGACAGCACAAACCCAGCACCACTCACCCCACAGCCGATTGCAGTCACCAGTTTGCAAGAGAACCTGGGAACAGAGTGGAAAGACTTAAGAAGCGTGGACACCTGCACTGAGTGGGAAGGCCGGTCTCAAGTGCTGTCTGGAAAAGAACAGCCAAGGTTACACAATTCTTAGGCCACAGACTTTTACAGAAACTTCAAAATGGTGAACGGCCATGGAAAGTGGTTACCATGGTAACAGTATAAACTGTAAACGAGGCATAAGCCTCAGAACCACTCAACGCGCCACCTGGTGTCCAGAAAGTATATTGCAGTATGAATATATTCCTATGAAAGTTGATCCATACAGCAGACATATATAGGTATATTTCTACACGCAAGAATATTTTTGTAGTTGGTGCCTTTTTCTCTTGTTTTGTTTTTTTCTGTTTTTTATTTTGTCTTGTTTTATTCTGATTTTTCCTCACCATTTTCTTGGAGGAACTTTCGATAATTTTTTATTATTACTTTTTATATAGATATATTTTTAATTTCTATGCTTTCTAATTTTAATTTCTTCTTTCTTCTCTTTTAACATTTCTACTAACACAACTTTTCTCTCTCTTTTTTTCCTTTCTTTCAATTATTTTACATTATCACTATTTTTATTGCAGTTGTTTTTATATTGCTGTTGTCGTGGGTGTTGTCTGTATGTCTATGTGTTTCCATATATGGGCCCGTGTGCCTGGTAACTTTAGTATATGTTTATTTGTTCATTTGGTCTCAATGATCTTGGTGTTACAACCTGCAACTCTGAGTTCCCAGCACTCCCCTCCACTCTCATTCCATGATCTGGAGACCTGCCCCACCAGGAGTCCAGAATCTTGGGTGAACTCTCGAGAGGTATAGACAGGACCTGGACTGCAGCTGGCCAGTGATGATTCTGCAGCACAGTAGTGAGAAGATGACGGTCAGCTAAGAGGGAATCACACTGGAGCAGTGTTGCCCCGGCAACAGCCGTCTTCAGCAATAACAAGGCCCACCCCCAGATATCCCATAGCCTCTCCTCCTGTCTCCCTGGGCAACCAGATGAGGCTGAGCATCTTCTCAGATGGCAATCACCATGGAACAGACCTGGGACTGAAACACAGGCCCCATGAGTAAAGGGTTTGCCTGAGTGCCCTGGGTGGAACACGGGGACTAGAAAACACACCCGCAGAGTTGGGAAACTTCCAGGGTGGGGCTGATCCAGAGGACCACTTAACTGAGCCTAAGACGCACCTGGCTCTCAGGGGATCACCAGCCTATAGACAAAGGAGGCCAAGAGGCTACAGCTGACAACTAATCATGCTGTGAATACAAACCCACAGGAGTAAAGACAGGGCCTGAGGCACAGGTTCTGGGAACTCAAATCAGACTCTCATCTACAGAGGAATCTCGCAGGGTCAGAAACAAACTCCCACAGGGTTGTTCCATTCACCCAGAAACATAAACTAAGGGTGAGGCTGGAACTGAGTGAACACCTCCAGCCTACATCAAGTGCCCGAGGTTCACAGGCCACATCACCCACTGCTGGATAAAGACAGAGAGCAGCGGCCTAGACAAGGAGACACAGAGTACCCTGTGACTTAGGCAGGTGCAAACATCTGGAGTATCTGCTTACTGCAGACAAATGAATGGGTCACAGCACTGTGGGGATAGCAGCGACTGGGTTTGACAGACCTTCAAGGTGGGGAAGGAGGCATCAACCTTCCCAGACTGATCTATTTACTGGGTGGCTCCCCCTGACTCCACGCAGCACTGGAGCAAGATATATTAGAGCAGTCACCAGAACCCTGTGATCCATTTTCCAGGGACCTCTTGAACTCCTCCACCAGATACAGCTGCTGACTGAGACAATTGATTTGGACCTTTTGAACTGAGCCATTCACCTTGGGACAATCCAGGTGGTGCCCTGGGTGTGTGGTTGTAGGAAGGTTTGATTTTCCTTTTCCATTTGTTGCCTGTGGTGGGTGGGGTAACTTAATTGCTGGTATTTCTCCACAGCTGAGACTTCTACCCAGAGTAACTGTTTCACTAGGGTCAAATAGAAACCAGCTGAAAACAAGACAGAACCACTTAGCAGCTCTACACCAAACAGAGCCCCAGTTTCTCAGGCCACAGCACTGTATGGGTCCTCGACAAAACACCAGAGGAAAATCAAAGGGAGTAAAACAATCATGGGGCACAATCAGCAGAAAAACTCTGGTAACATGAATAACCAGAATAGATCAACCCCCCCCCCAGGAAAGCTATGGCAGATGTAATTGAAGATCCCATCCACAAACAACTGGCTGAGATGTCAGAAATCGAATTCAGAATTCGGATG
The DNA here is from genome assembly GCF_027406575.1 of Nycticebus coucang. Taxonomy (NCBI): domain Eukaryota; kingdom Metazoa; phylum Chordata; class Mammalia; order Primates; family Lorisidae; genus Nycticebus; species Nycticebus coucang. The sequence continues at coordinate 63,251,425 of NC_069782.1, read as the reverse complement.
GCAAACAATGTTAACAAGATGGAACTAGGAATTCGCAGAGAAATTCAAAAGCTGTCTCAAGAATTTAACAAATTTAAAGACAAAACCACCAAAGACTTAGACACACTGAAATAAGGATTTGCAGCCCTCAAAGATATGAAAAATACAGTAGAATCCCTTAGCAACAGAATGGATCAAGCAGAAGAAAGGATTTCTGACATTGAAGATAAGCCTTTGAACGCTCCCAAACTCTCAAAGAGGAAGAAAAATGGAGAGCAAAAATGGATCACTCTCTCAGAGAGCTCTGGGATAATTCGAAGAAGGCAAATATCCATCTCATAGGAATTCCTGAAACAGATGAAGTGCCCTCAATGGGCACAGAGGCCCTTCTGCAAGAAATTATGAAAGAGAATTTTCCAGACATGCCTAGAGAACCTGAAATTCAGATAGCAGATAGCTTCAGAACCCCAGCATGACTCAACCCCAATAAGACATCCCCCAGTCATATCATAATTAACTTCACTGAAGTTAATATGAAGGTGAAAATTCTCAAAGTGGCCAGGTGAAAGAAAACTATTACCTTCAAAGGGAAGAACATTAGAATGACTGTAGATCTCTCTGCTGAAACTTTTCAAGCCAGAAGAGGGTGGTCATCGATGTTTAATCTCCTAAAGCAAAATAACTTTCAACCCCGGATCTTGTACCCAGCTAAACTGAGTTTCATTTATGATGGAGAAATTAAATACTCTAATGACATTCATATGTTGAAGAAATTTGCCATAACGAAACCAGCTCTTCAGGATATTCTCAGACCTATCCTCCATAATGACCAACCCAATCCTCTACTACAAAAGTAGACTCACTCAGAAACTTCTGATCAAACTCCAACTTTCACAATGGCAAAAGGATTAAAAATGTCCACTGGACTGTTGAAAAACTCGATAGCCAAAATTCCACCAAACTTATCAATACTCTCCATTAATGTGAATGGCTTAAACTGCCCTCTAAAGAGACATAGGTTAGCTGACTTGATACAAAAACTCAGGCTAGATATCTGTTGCATACAAGAGTCACGTCTTAACTTAAAAGACAAATACAGACTCAGGGTGAAGGGATGGTCATCCATATTTCAGGCAAATGGTAACCAGAAAAATCAAGTGTGGCAATTTTATTTGCGGATACAATAGGCTTTAGACTAACAAAAGTAAAGAAGGACAAGAATGGTTACTGCATATTTGTTAAGGGTAAGACTCAATATGATGAGATTTCAATTATTAATATCTATGCACCCAACCAGAATGCCCCTCAATTTATAAGAGAAACTCTAACAGACATGAGCAACTTGATTTCCTCCAACTCCATAACAGTCGGAGATTTTAACACTTCTTTGGCAGTGACGGATCGATCCTCCAACAAAAGCTGAATTCTTGGTCTTCTGGGTATATGCCCAGCAGAGGAATTACAGGATTGAATGGCAGATCTATTTTTAGATCTCTGAGTGTTCTCCATATCTCTTTCCAAAAGGAATGTATTAATTTGCATTCCCACCAGCAGTGCAGAAGTGTTCCCTTTTCTCCGCATCCACGCCAACATCTCTGGTCTTGAGATTTTGTGATATAGGCTAGTCTCATTGTAGTTAGATGATATCTCAAAGTAGTTTTGATTTGCATTTCTCTGATGATTAAAGATGATGAGCATTTTTTCATATGTCTGAAGGCCGTGCGCCTGTCTTCTTCAGAGAAGTTTCTCTTCAAATCCCTTGCTCAGCCTGCGATGGGATCCCTTGTTTTTTTCTTGCTGATGCGTTTGAGTTCTCTGTGGATTCTGGTTATTAAACCTTTGTCAGAGATATACCCTGCAAATATCTTCTCCCATTCTGAGGGCTGTCTGCTTGCTCTGCTTACTGTGTTCTTGGCTGTGCAGAAGCTTTTTAGTTTGATCAAGTCCCAGTAGTGTATTTTTGAAGCTGCTTCAATTGCCCGGGGGGTTCTCCTCATGAAATACTCACCCAGACCAATTTCTTCAAGGGTTGTCCCTGCATTCTCCTCTAGTATTTTTATAGTTTCATGTCTTAAGTTTAAATCTTTAATCCAATGAGAGTCTATCTTAGTTAATGGTGAAAGGTGTGGGTCCAATTTCAGTCTTCTGCAGGTTGCCAGCCAGTTCACCCAGCACCATTTGTTAAATAGGGAATCTTTTCCCCACTGAATGTTTTTAATTGGCTTGTCAAAAATCAAATAGCGGTAAGTAGCTGGATTCATCTCTTGGTTCTCTATTCTGTTCCAGATATCTACTTCTCTGTTTTTGTGCCAATACCATGCTGTTTTGATCACTATCGATTTGTAGTAAAGTCTATACAAAGATATTTGTACCAGAATGTTTATTGCAGCCCAATTCATAATAGCTAAGTCATGGAAAAAGCCCAAGTGCCCATCGATCCACGAATGGATTAATAAATTGTGGTATATGTATACCATGGAATACTATGCAGCCTTAAAGAAAGATGGAGACTTTACCTCTTTCATGTTTACATGGATGGAGCTGGAACATATTCTTCTTAGTAAAGTATCCCAAGAATGGAAGAAAAAATACCCAATGTACACAGCCCTACTATGAAACTAATTTGGGACTCTCACATGAAAGCTATAACCCAGCTACAACTTAACAATAGTGGGAAGTGGGAAAGGGGGTGGTGGGTAGAGGGTGGGGAATCGGTGGGATCACACCTGTGGTGCATATTACAGGGGTATTTGCGAAACTTGGTAAATGTAGAATGTAAATGTTTTGGCACAGTAACTGAGATAAAACCGGAAAGGCTGTGTTAACCACTGTGATAAAAATGTGTCAAATGGTTTATGAAGTGAGTGTATGATGCCCCATAATCATATCATTGTATACAGTTATGATTTAATAAAAAAAATTAAAGTAATAAAGCAAAAGCTCAGGGTCTTATCAAAAAAAAAAAAAAAAAAACTAAGCCCTAAAGAGCCCATGATGTAACTGACTTGGTGGTTCTGGGTTTTGTATTGTTGGATGTTTCTAAATCACTCAGTACATTGGACAGATTAACAGCATACAAAAATATGCGAAATGCTTTCAACTTAATAAACATCAATAACTTTATACAAGTACATAGAGAAGCCGACTGATAAATGAATGAGAAGGAAAATAACCATAATTCTACTGAGAGAACATTTCTCTAATTGCTTACAAGCTCTATTTTAGAATCCATATCTTCAATTACACATCCATATTCACACTCAGTATCTCCTGAAGTATAAAAAGAGAAATATGGCTATATAACATTCTCTATGAGAAAATACATCAATGGATCTTGAAATTTGAATCAATCGTGTTGGTATGAAGTTCATTAATGTGCCTTTTTAACCTTGAAAATAACCAAAAAAAGAACAATAGAATTATCTTATTACGTAAAAAAAAAAAAAAAAAAGAACTTCTGGATTGAAATCTAACCATCCAGCATTTAGATTTAGCAGACATCTACAGAACGTTTCATCCCAACAAAACTGAATACACATACTTCTCATTAGCCCACGGAATTTACTCCAAAATCAATCACATCTTAGGTCAAATGTCTAACCTCAGTAAATTTAAAGGAATAGAAATTATTCCTTGCATCTTCTCGGACCATCAAGGAATAAAACTTGAACTGAGTAACAACAGGAATCTGCATACTCATACAAAAACATGGAAGTTAAATAACCTAATGCTGAATGATAGCTGGGTCAGAGATGAGATCAAGAAGGAAATTGCGAAATTTTTGGAACAAAACGACAATGAAGACATGAACTATCAGAACCTCTGGGACACTGCAAAGGCAGTTCTAAGAGGGAAATTTATAGCACTGCAAGCCTTCTTCAAGAGAACGGAAAGAGAGGAAGTTAACAACTTAACGGGACATCTCAAGCAACTGGAAATGGAAGAACACTCCAACCCCAAACTCAGTAGAAGAAAAGAAACAACCAAAATCAGAGCAGAACTAAATGAAATTGAAAACAAAAGAATAATACAACAGTTCAATAAATCAAAAAGCTGGTTTTTTGAAAATGTCAACAAAATAGATAAACCTTTGGCCAACTAATCAGGAAAAAAAGAGTAAAATCTCTAATCTCATCGATCAGAAATGACAAACACAAAATAACAACAAACTCCTCAGAAATCCAAAAAATCCTTAATGAAGATTATAAGAAACTTCACTCTCAGAAATATGACAATCTGAAGGAAATTGACCAATACTTGGAAGCACATCACCTTACAAGACTTAACCAGAATCAAGTGGAAATGTTGAACAGGCCCATATCAATTTCGGAAATAACATCAACCATACAAGATCTCCCCAAAAAGAAAAGCCCGGGAACAGATGGTTTCACATCAGAATTCTACCAAACCTTTAAAGAGGAATTAGTACCTATATTACTCAACCTGTTCCAAAAGGTAGAAAAAGAAGGAAGACTACCCAACACGTTCTATGAAGCAAACATCAACCTGATCCCCAAACCAGGAAAAGACCCAACAAGAAAAGAAAATTATAGACCAATATCACTAATGAATATAGACGCAAAAATATTCAACAAGATCCTAACAAACAGAATCCAGCAGCATATCAAACAAATCATACATCATGACCAAGTCAGTTTTATTCCAGGGTCTCAAGGGTGGTTCAATATATGTAAATCTATAAATGTAATTCAGCATATAAACAAATTAAAAAAGAAAGACCATATGATTCTCTCAATCGATGCAGAAAAAGCTTTTGATAATATCCAGCATGCCTTCATTGGCGTGGATGTGAAGAAAAGGAAAGACTTTTGCACTGCTGGTGGAATTGCAAATTAATACATTCCTTTTGGAAAGATATATGGAGAACACTTAGAGATCTAAAAATACACCTTCGATTCAATTCTGTAATTCCTCTACTGGGCATATACCCAGAAGACCAAAAATCACAACATAACAAAGATATTTGTACCAGAATGTTTATTGCAACCCTATTCATAATTCCTAAGTCATGGAATAGGCCCAAATGTCCATCGATCCATGAATGGATTAATAAACTGTGGTATATGTACACCGTGGAATACTATGCAGCCTTAAAGGAAGATGGAGACCTTACCTCTTTCATGTTTACATGGATGGAGCTGGAATATATTCTTCTTAGTAAAGCGTCTCAAGAATGGAAGAAAAAGTACCCAATGTACTCACCCTTATTGTGAAACTAATCTAGGACCTTCTTATGAAAGCTATAACCCAGATACAACCTAAGAATAGGGAGAAAGGGGAAAGGGAGGGGAGGGAGGGGGAGATAGGTGGAGAGAGGGGGATTAATGGGAATACACCTGCGTTTCATCTTACAAGGGTATATGTGAATCTTAATAAATGTGGAATGTAAAGGTCTTAGCAAAATATATAAGAAAATGCCAGCAAGGCTATGTTAACTAGTGTGATGAAAATGTGTCAAATTGTCTATGAACCAAGTGTATGGTGCCCCTTGATCATACTAATGTACACAGGTATGATTTAAAAAAAAAAAAAAAGAACCTGCTGGGGAAAATGCATCAAGGTTCACCTGAATTAACAAGGGAGACTATCCAAGGCCCTGTCTACCTATCAATAAATGTTATGAGAAGATTAAATAAATACATATGTGATCTGTTGGTATATTAAAAAGAAAATAAAAGCAATCCATGTAAACAAAACATTTGTATGCACATAATATTTTGAAATTTAAAAAATGTATTTAGGCATGTTTAAATTTAAATTTCTTTCAAATGTTACTATGTTTTATAGTTTTGGTGTACCATCTTATATTTATTTTAAAATGTATTTCCAGAAATTTTTTATTTTTTTTTTATTAAATTATAGCTGTGTTCATTGATATAATCATGGGGCATCATTCACTAGCTTCACAGACCGTTTACCAAGTTTCACATATACCCTTGTAAGATGTACCGCTGGGGTAATCCCACCAATCCCCTCTCTCTACCCCCATCCCCCCTCCCTCCCTTCCCTTTCCCCCTTCCCCCTATTCTTAGGTTGTAACTGGGTTATAGCTTTCATGTGAAAACCCTAAGTTAGTTTCATAGTAGGGCTGAGTACATTGGAATTTTTTCTTAAGTTTGTTTTCTAATTGTTCAGAATTACTGTCAATTTCTGCATAGTGATCTTGTATTCTGTAACCTCGTCCAACTCACTTATTAGTTCTAGTTGTTTATTTTGTGTGTGTGTATTCCATAGGATTTTCTGTAAAAATAATTACCAACTACAAGAAGAGATTTGTACTGTTAAAAAAAAAAGATGGAGACTTTACCTCTTTTATGTTCACATGCATGGAGCTAGAAAATATTTTCCTTAGTAAAGTATCTCAGGAATGGAAAAAAATACAATGTACTCAGTGCTATTATAAAACCAATTTATGATCACTCACAGTTTCATATGAGAGATGAATCACTATAGCCCAATATGAAGGAGGGAAAGAGGAGGGAGATGGCAAGGAAGGTGGAAGTTAGATAGAGGGAGGGTTAATGTTGGAGCATATTGGAAGGGTACAAGTCAGATCTATCAAATATTAAACAAAAATGTCTTAACAATGTGACTAAGTAAATGAGGTGAAGGCGATTTTAATTAGTAGGATGTAAGCACTCCAGTTTGTACAAATAATCAACACATTGAATCCCACAAAGGCATAAATATATTCATGATCTATAGTATATATGACTTAATTAAAAAAAAATAAAAGACCCAGGAAGAACCTGTGGCTCAAAGGAGTAGGGTGCCAGCCCCATATGCTGGAGGTGGTGGGTTCCAACCCAAACCCAGACAAAAAAAAAAAAAAAAAAAAAAAAAAGACCCAAATGGAACATCTAGATGAAAACTATAATATCTGAAATAAAAAGTCTTACTGGTTCTGGTTAACTGTATTAACTGATTACACTGAATTGTATTTAGAAATAAGAACTATACAAAGTGAAGCACAAAAAGAAAATAAAAACATTAATCACATGTGACAAAATATCATGTGTATACATGATATACACACACACATACCCTCACACATCACAGTTAGAGAGGATATTCAGGACGTAGTAGTCAAAGAAACATTTTTTTTTTTTTTATTGTTGGGGATTCATTGAGGGTACAATATGCCGATCCATTTCCTTCACATTGTCAAATTTCTGGGCATAGAGTTTCTGGTAGTATTCAGAGATGATCTCTTGTATCTCTGTGGGATCAGTTGTTATTTCCCCTTTATCATTTCTGATTGAGGTTACTGGAGAGTTTACTTTTCTATTCCTCGTTAGTCTGGCCAATGGTTTATCTATTTTATTTATTTTTTCAAAAAACCAATTTCTTGTTTCATTAATTTTCTGAATGATTCTTTTGTTTTCAATTTCATTGATCTCTGATTTGATTTTGGATATTTCTTTTCTTCTACTGAGTTTCGGCTTAGATTGTTCTTCTTTTTCCAATTCTATAAGATCTCTTGTGAGATTGTTGATGTACTCTCTTTCTGTTTTTCGAACGTAGGCATCTAAAGCGATGAATTTTCCTCTCAAAAGTGCCTTTGAAGTATCCCACAGGTTTTGGTAGCTTGTGTCTTCATTGTTGTTATGCTCAAGGAAGTTAATGTTTTCCAGTTTTATTTCTTCCTGCACCCATCTGTTATTCAACAGAAGATTGTTTAATTTCCATGTCTTTGTGTGGGGTCAAGCATTTTTGTTAGAGTTGAGTTCCACCTTTAGTGTCTTACGGTCTGAGAAGATACAAGGTAAAATTTCAATTCTTTTGATTATGTTGATATTTCTTTTGTGTCCCAGGATATGATCAATTTTGGAGAATGTTCCATGGGGTGATGAGAAGAATGTGTATTCTTTACCTTTGGGATGGAGTGTTCTATATGCGTCTATCAAGCACAGTTGTTCTAGGGTCTCATTTAAGTCTCTTATATCCTTGTTTAATTTCTGTTTAGAGGATCTGTCCAGCTCTGTAAGAGGAGTGTTAAGGTCTGCTGTTATTATGGTATTATCAGATATCATATTGCTCAGACTGACTAAGGTCTGTTTCAAGAATCTGGGAGCATTTAAATTGGGTGCATAAATATTGAGAATTGAAGTGTCTTCTTGTTGTATTTTTCCCTTGACCAATATAAAGTGAAAATCTTTGTCTTTTTTGACTTTAGTTGCTTTAAATCCACATGTATCTGAAAATAAGATTGCAACTCCTCTTTTCTTCTGAATTCCATTTGCCTGAAAAATTGTCTTCCAACCCTTGACTCGGAGCTTTAATTTGTCTTTTGAAGCCAGGTGTGTTTCTTGCAGACAGCAAATGGATGGCTTGTGTTTTTTAATCCAGTCAACCAATCTATGTCTCTTCAGTGGGGAATTCAAGCCATTAACATTTATTGAGATAATTGATACGTGTGGTAGTGTTCTATTCACCTTATTTTGTGAGAGTCCATTGCTTAGTTTTATCTTTTGCATCAGTGTGGAGGTTAGGTTCTGTCCTTTAATTTCTGAATTCTTACTTTGCTGCTGATCCACTGTGGTGGTCAGTGTGCAGAACAGGTTGAAGTATTTCCTGTAGAGCTGGTCTTGTTGTGGCGAATTTCCTCAATGTTTGTATATCCGTAAATGATTTGATTTCTCTGTCAATTTTGAAGCTTAGCTTAGCAGGGTACAGAATTCTGGGCTGGAAATTGTTCTGTTTAAGTAGATTAAAGGTAGATGACCATTGTCTTCTTGCTTGGAAAGTTTCATTAGAGAAGTCTGCAGTCACTCTGATGGATTTGCCCCTGTAGGTCAACTGGCGCTTACTCCTGGCAGCTTGCAGAATCTTTTCTTTTGTCTTGACTTTGGACAGGTTCATCACAATGTGTCTTGGAGAAGCTCGGTTAGAGTTGAGGTAACCTGGGGTCCGATATCCCTCTGAAAGCAGTGTGTCAGAATCTTTGGTGATATTTGGGAAATTTTCTTTTATAATATTCTCTAGTATGGCTTCCATTCCTCTGGGGCATTCTTCTTCCCCTTCTGGAATTCCTATAACTCACATGTTGAAATGCTTCACAAAGTCCCATAATTCTGACAGTGAACGTTCTGCTTTCTCTCTCTTCTTTTCTGCCTCTTTTATTATCTGAGTTATCTCAAAAACTTTGTCTTCTACCTCTGAAATTCTTTCTTCTGCATGGTCTAACCTGTTGCTGATACTTTCCTTTGCATCTTCAAGTTCCCTAATTGACTGTTTCAGTTCCTTCAGCTCTGCTATATCCTCTTTATATTCTTTATATCGTTCATCTCTTATTTGATTCTGTTTTGAATTTCCTTTTGGTTTATTTCCACTTTATTAGCAGTTTCGTTCATTGTTTCCATCATTTCTTTCATTGTTTTCAACATGTGTATTCTAAATTCCCTTTCTGTCATTCCTGACTTTTCTTTATAGGTGGAATCCTCTGCAGTAGCTATGTCATGGTCCCTTGGTGGGGTTGTTCTGGCCTGGTTCTTCATGTTGCCTGGAGTTTTCTGCTGATTCTTCCTCATGAGTGATTTCTTTTATCTGTTTCCTTGCCCTAATTTTCCTTTCACTTCCTCTTGCTCTTTAAGTTCTCATGCCTGTGGACTAAGGGTTATAGGACCAGAAGGGTGAGAAGGTTGAAGAGCAAAAATGGGATGAAAGAAAGGAGTACTGAGTGATAAGAAAAAAAAAGAAATATAGAGAAAGGAGAGGGGGTGGCTAAAAGGAATATTGACAGAAAGAAGAGAGGCACAGAAAGAGGGAGACAGAGCAATATAGGTGTACAGTAGGGTACTTTGATACAACCTTAAATAAAAAACACCTTCTGGGGGTGCTCAGTTGGGTGGTTCCCTTGAGGTCAGCAGCTCTTTGCTAACCTGATCAGACAGAGTACCCCACCTCCACCAAGTAGAGAGGGAAGACAAAAATGCTATAAATCAAACCAAAGAAAGCAAACAGAAAACTTTATGGGATAAAATTGGGTGGAAAACCAAATAATAGCGGTAGAAACACTAACAAAAATGAAGTTCTAATTATTGAAATAGGCAGCAATGGGAAATTATAATTAAACTAGAAAAATTGAGAAAGAAAAAGGATCTGTATGGAAAAGGTTGAACTTAAAAATCAAAACAACAATCAACATCATCAAAAAAAAAAAAAAACAACCAACCCCCCCCCAAAGAAAAAAACACAACCAAAAACAAAGCAGTATGTATATGTCCTTGAATTTTGTCTGGGTGACACGTGGTCTTCTGGGGTATGAGATGTTAATCACAGTTCTGATATAACTGGAGGCTGCTAGTTTCTCAAACCCCAGCAGGTAGACACCCTATATCTCTCTTCAGCCAACTTAAAAGGACTTTGAACTTGTTCACTTGCTGAGCAGAAGCTTTCCCAGGGAAGTGCTTGTCGCTGGAATCACTGCTGAAGTGGCTATCCACTTTCCCTGTGTACCAAAACTGGTCTCCCTCTGCCCCCGAGGGTTAGGGCTGCAAGGCAGCTCAGACCCCACCCTTAGGCTACTTGGTCGCTGGGTTACCAGCTCCCACCCAATTCTAGCTCTGTGACCCTGAGGGCGGAGCTTGCCGGGGCAGATCGCTCCCAATGGCTGCCTGTGACCCAGAGCCAAACACTATTAGCTCCGTCTGGCTCAGTGGCTCAGACTGGGGCCCCAGACAAAGGCCAAAGTTCTCCGCACTCCCGCTCAGGCTCTTCCCAAGGCAGTTCAGCTGAGTGCCAAGTCCAAAGACACCAAAACAGTTCACAGTTAAGGTCTTTCTGGGTTGCATTCTCACTGCTACTGAACTTACAGTTGCAGTTAGGTTTAGACGGATTGAACACACGTGACCACTTGCCGGTTTTCCACTGTTTTAGTCCTCCTCTTGGGGTCCAGAAGTCTCTCGCTGACTCCCTGTATCCTCTAAGGCGTGATGATAAGCATATCCCACCAGCCAGAGATGCCTGGAGTCCTATCTCCCCAGACTCATGGTGCCCAGATGCAAGGAAGCTGTTACTCAGCTGCCATCTTGCTCCGCCTCAATAAAAATATTTCTAACAAAAAAAAGGCCACTACCAGATGGCTTCACACCCAAATTCTATCAAATCTCAAAGAAGGGGATTGTACCAATACTTCAGAACCTATTCCAAAACATTGAGAGTGAAGGAACCTTCCCCAACACGTTCTATGAAACAAACATAGATACCAAAGCCATGAAAGAACTGAACTAAAAAGGTGAACTACAAACCAATTTTACTAATGAATACTGATGCATAAATACTCAATAAAATCTTAGCAAATACATCCCAGCTACTCATTAAATTATATATCGTTATCAAGTAGGCTTCATCCAAGGGATGCAAGGCTGGTTTATCATACACAAATCCATAAATGTAATTCAATATATCAACAGAAGCAAGAAAAGGACCATATGATTCTCTCAGTAGATACAGAAAACAAAACTTAGCATCCTTATCTAACAAGAACTCTTAAGAAAATCTGCATAGCTGGCACATTTCTTAACCTGATTAAAGCCATCTATGGTAAACCACAGCTAACATTATACTGAATAGAGTAAAACTGAAATCTTTTCCACTTAGAACTAGAACAAAACAAGGATGTCCACTAACACCACTATTATTCAGTATTTTCTTGAAGTTCTAGTCAATGTAATCAGGCAAGAGAATATAAAGGGCAGCCAAATGGGGGACAGAGGAGGTCAAACTTTCCCTCTTGGATGATGATATGATCTTATACTTATAAAACCCCACAGACTAAACCACAAAACTGGAAGTGATCAAGAAATTCAGTAATGTCTCAAAGTGTAAAATCAATGTTCACAAATCAGTAGACTGTATATGCTGATAACAACCAACATGGGGTGAAAATCAAGGACACAAATACCTTCACAGTAGCTTCAAATAAAATGAAATACCTAGGAATATACCTAACAAAAGAGTGAAGCATCTTTACAAAGAGAATTATGAAACTCTAAGAAAAGAAAGTGCAGTGACATTAACAAATGGAAGAAAATACCATGTTCTTGGCTGGAAAGAATCAACATTGTTAAAATGTCTATACTTTCCAAAGCAATCTACAGATTCAATGCAATCCCCATGAAAATATCAGCATCGTACTTTAAAGATTTGGAAAAAATAGTAATTAATTTTGTATGGAACCATAAAAAGCCCTGTATAGCCAAGGCTATTGTTAGCAATAGAAACAAACCTGTAGGTATCATCCTACCAGACTTCATGCTATATTTCAAGTTCACAGTAATCAAAGCAGTGTGGTATTGGCACAAAAATAGAGACATAGACTCATGGAATGGAATAGAAAATCAAGATATGAAACCATTCCTTACTTTCCACCTGATCTTTGATAAACCAAATAAAAACATACAGTTGGGGAAATAATTTCTATTCAACAGATGGTACTGGAAAAACTGGATAACCACATGTATAAGACTGAAGCTCAACCTACAGCTCTCAACACTTAGAAAAATTGACTCAAGATGTATAAAAGATTTAAATCTAAGGCATTAAAAGGTAAAAATCTTAGAAGAAAGTGTGGGAAAACCCTTGATGGTGTTGGACTTGGAAAAGATTTTATGACAAATACTTTAGCAACAATCACAACAAAAATAAACAAATGGGACTTAATTAAGCTGAAAAGCTTCTGCACAAGTAGAGACACAACAAGTAAAGTAAAAAGACAACCTTCATAATGGGAAAAGGTATTTTCTGGGTATGAAACTGACAAAGGGTTTATAACTAGAATCTACAGAAAGCTAAAATTAATCAACAAAAAGGAGTAAACAATCCCGTCTATCACTCAGCAAGAGATAGGAGCAGAACCTTCTCTGATGAAACAGATGCATGGCTAACAAACATTTGGAAAAAATGGTCATCATCCTGACCATCAGGGAAATGCAAATAAAAACCACCCTGAAATATCACCCACCCCATTGAGAATAGCCCACATCCCCAAATCTCAATGTGGTAGATGCTGGCGTGGATGTGGAGAGGCAGGAACACTTTCATACTGCTGGTAGGACTGCAAACTAATATAACCTTTTTGGAAGGAAGTATGGAGAACCCTCAATAACTCAAATTAAACCTCCCACTTGATCTTGCAATTGCATTAAGAGGCATCTATCCCAAAGAAAAAAAGATCATTTTATCATAATAACATTTGCACTAGACTGTTTATCACAGCTCAATTTACAATCATCAAGATGTGTAAACAAAGTAAATGCCCAACAACCCAGGAATGAATTGACACGCTGTGGTATGTGTATACCATAGAATATTATTCATCCATTAAAAAAATAGAGACTTCACATCTTTTGTATTAACCTGGATGGAGTTGGAACACATTCTTCTTAAAGTATCACAAGAATAGAAAAGCAAGAATCCAATATACTCAATTCTAATATGAAGCCAGTAGATGATCTAATATGTGCCCACATAAGATAATAACTCAAGTCAATTCAAGGTGAGTGAAGGGGCAAGGGAGCAGGGAGAGGGGAGGGGCATGCTCCCACTTAATGGGCACAATGTTAGAGTGTATGGTATCTTGGGGGAAGTGCATAATTATAAGAGGTACTTAACATAACAAATGCAAACCTTGTAAACTAATTCCTTATACCCTCAATTAACACCCAAAACATTTTAGTACTCAGATGGTTCAGGGCATCATAGACCATAGGACTCCTGAATAAGGTAAAAACAAATCTAGTTAGGCAGATCATTTTTAACTCAGGGCATATTCAAAATTACAAGAAAATGATCTATATGAATAAAGTCAATAGCAACAAGTAAACTTAGCTACCCAAGAATTTGAAAAGTTAGACTAAACAAAAATCAGTCTAACCCTAAAAAAAGTAATGCATTAAGAAAAATGATAAATTCTGAAAATAAAAGTATAATAATGAATATGAAACCATAAAAGACAGAAAAAATAGAAATGCAATGAGTGTAAAGATAATTAGTAAACTAACTTTAATTTCTGAGCATAATGGATTTCAGAAACCAGATCTTTCCTATATTAAAATCTAGATCAAATACATAAAACAACTATTTTCATATATTGGGAAATAGGAAAATCTGAGTGAAAAAAACAGACATGGTAAGTTCTATAACACCCACAGATTATGGCTTATCATCCCTAGCACATGGACAGGAGATCAGAAGTCTCCATGAGCTTAGGAGACAGAGTTTCGAACATCTGCATAATGTCTTTCCGTGGATACTGATAACTGCATATGCATGAGAGGAAATTCCTCCAGGCTGGGAGAGGGGGCCTGGAGAGCATAAGCCTAGCAATTGCACTCACAATGTGGGCGATGGTATGATCCCACATACAAGATGCAAAGACATCCTCATACATAAGCTGAATTTTCAGGTAGAATTTTCAGAAAGGTTAAAGTAATAGTTCTAAATTAACCTGTGCGCTTTACCCACACCACAAATCCTTAAAAGCAAATTCAAAAGGATCAAACTTATTCCTAGTAACTTAATTTTGAACAATATCTCCATGAATATCTCAATAAGTAAACAAAATTCAGTAGCCAAAAGGTAGGAGAAAATTGGTCAATAAAAAAACAGACCAAAAGGTAGGAGAAAATTGGTCCAATAAAAAAAGACCAAAAAAATGAAGATAATGGAAATGACAGATAATGATCTTTTTTCTCTTTTTTTTTTTATTGTTGGGGATTCATTGAGGGTACAATAAGCCAGTTACACTGATTGCAATTGTTAGGTAAAGTCCCTCTTGCAATCATGTCTTGCCCCCATAAAGTGTGACACACACTAAGGCCCCACCCCCTCCCTCCATCCCTCTTTTTGCTTCCGCCCCCATAACCTTAATTGTCATTAATTGTCCTCATATCAAGATTGAGTACATAGGATTTATGCTTCTCCATTCTTGTGATGCTTTACTAAGAATAATGTCTTCCACTTCCATCCAGGTTAATACGAAGGATGTAAAGTCTCCATTTTTTTTAATGGCTGAATAGTATTCCATGGTATACATATACCACAGCTTGTTAATCCATTCCTGGGTTGGTGGGCATTTAGGCTGTTTCCACATTTTGGCGATTGTAAATTGAGCTGCAATAAATAGTCTAGTACAAGTGTCCTTATGATAAAAGGATTTTTTTCCTTCTGGGTAGATGCCCAGTAATGGGATTGCAGGATCGAATGGGAGGTCTAGCTTGAGTGCTTTGAGGTTTCTCCATACTTCCTTCCAGAAAGGTTGTACTAGTTTGCAGTCCTGCCAGCAGTGTAAAAGTGTTCCCCTCTCTCCACATCCACGCCAGCATCTGCAGTTTTGAGATTTTGTGATGTGGGCCATTCTCACTGGGGTCAGATGATATCTCAGGGTTGTTTTGATTTGCATTTCTCCAATATATAGAGATGATAAACATTTTTTCATGTGTTTGTGCCGCACCCTCGGCACCAAGCCGCAGCGAGGTGGCGCTGTCCGCGTTGTAAAACGACGGAAAGGAGGTCTGTGCTCCCTGGAGCGAAGCCCCCAGCACCTCCAGTGTGCGCAGCGACAGAGATGTTGCCCAGCATGCTGTTTTTTATCGCATTAACCTAAGGGTATGGCTTTCTGTTACAGTGTAAGTGTATGTTAAGCTGAATGTCTGTTTGTCCTGATAAGTAAGCAATAAGTCTTGTCAGTATGAACACAATAATAGCTGATTCAGAAACAGCACAAGAAGTATAACTGTGCCAGACTCAGTGGCTCCAAGTAAGCCTGCACAAAAGCAAGTCCCCACCATAAACGCCAGTGGGCTAAGACAATGCAGGCACAGCAAACAAGATGTTTAAACAAGATGTTCCAACACGACATGCACCATCACCACCCACAGTAAAACTTTCCTTAAAAAACATCTTACTTCACTACATTTCTAATCAATCAAATCACAATAGAATAAGCACATATGATTAATAATAAGCACATAATAAAAGTATATATAACCAACATTAACTTAAAATTTATATATCTAATAAGAGCCTTAAAACAAATTATGCCTTTACTATTACTTAAACACAAATGTAAAGAATTACACTATACTAACATTCCTCAGATAAGAGGAAGCAAGCAGGTCTCACTGATAACTACTAACCTTTGTTCCCCTTAAGGACAGAACATTAAGAAGTAGTAATGGATAACTACCCACGTTTGCAAACTTAAAATATAACTTGTAAAGGTCAGCAAGTTGTAACAATACTTTGTGTAACCTGTAATGCTTTGTGGAAACTGTATAAAAACCGTACTTAAAACTCAGTAAAGTGCAGCTGCATACTTCACCAAGTGCTGTGTGCCAGACTGTCATTTTCCTGCGTCGACCTTTCAACCAACCTGACTCCGTTTCCCTGCTTTCCCTCGGACTGAAGCCCACCGACAGGGTGGTCCGCGGCATGTTTGTTAGCCATTCGTCTGTTGTCTTTAGAGAAAGTTCTATTCATGTCTCTTGCCCATTGATATATGGGATTGTTGGCTTTTTTCATGTGGATTAATTTGAGTTCTCTATAGATCCTGATTATCAAGCTTTTGTCTGATTGAAAATATGCAAATATCCTTTCCCATTGTGTGGGTTGTCTCTTTGCTTTGGTTATTGTCTCCTTAGCTGTACAGAAGCTTTTCAGTTTAATGAAGTCCCATTTGTTTATTTTTGTTGTTGTTGCAATTGCCATGGCAGTCTTCTTCATGAAGTCTTCCCCCAGGCCAATATCTTCCAGTGTTTTTCCTATGCTTTCTTGGAGGATTTTTATTGTTTCATGCCTTAAATTTAAGTCCTTTATCCATCTTGAATCAATTTTTGTGAGTGGGGAAAGGTGTGGGTCCAGTTTCAGTCTTTTACATGTAGACATCCAATTCTCCCAACACCATTTATTGAATAAGGAGTCTTTCCCCCAAGGTAAGTTCTTGTTTGGTTTATGGAAGATTAGGTAGTTGTAAGATGTTAGTTTCATTTCTTGGTTTTCAATTCGATTCCAAGTGTCTATGTCTCTGTTTTTGTGCCAGTACCATGCTGTCTTGAGCACTATGGCTTTGTAGTACAGACTAAAATCTGGTATGCTGATGCCCCCAGCTTTATTTTTGTCACTAAGAACTGCCTTAGCTATACGGGTTTTTTTCCGGTTCCATACAAAACGCAGAATCATTTTTTCCAAATCTTGAAAGTACGATGTAGGTACTTTGATAGGAATGGCATTGAATAGGTAGATTGCTTTGGGAAGTATAGACATTTTAACAATGTTGATTCTTCCCATCCATGAGCATGGTATGTTCTTCCATTTGTTAATATCCTCTGCTATTTCCTTTCTGAGGAGTTCATAGTTTTCTTTATAGAGGTCCTTCACCTCCTTCATTAGGTATATTCCTAGGTATTTCATTTTCTTTGAAACTATGGTGAAGGGAGTTGTGTCCTTAATTAGCTTCTCCTCTTGACTGTTATTGGTGTACGCAAAGGCTACTGACTTGTGGACATTGATTTTATATCCTGAAACATTACTGTATTTTTTGATGACTTCTAGGAGTCTTGTGGTTGAGTCTTTGGGGTTCTCTAAGTATAAGATCATGTCGTCAGCAAAGAGGGAGAGTTTGACCTCCTCTGCTTCCATTTGGATTCCCTTTATTTCCTTGTCTTGCCTAATTGTATTGGCTAGAACTTCCAGCACTATGTTGAATAGTAAAGGTGACAGAGGACAACCTTCTCTGGTTCCAGTTCTAAGAGGAAAAGCTTTCAGTTTTATTCCATTCAGTAAAATATTGGCTGTGGGTTTGTCATAGATAGCTTCAATCAGTTTTAGAAATGTGCCACCTATGCCTATACTCTTCAGTGTTCTAATTAGAAAAGGATACTGGATTTTATCAAATGCTTTTTCTGCATCTATTGAGAGGATCATGTGATCTTTATTTTTGCCTCTGTTAATATGGTGGATAATGTTTATGGACTTGCGTATGTTAAACCAGCCTTGCATCCCTGGGATGAAGCCTACTTGATCATGATGAATGACTTTTTTGATGATAAGCTGTAATCTATTGGCTAGGATTTTTTTGAGAATTTTTCCATCTGTATTCATGAGTGAGATTGGTCTGAAATTCTCCTTTTTGTTTGGGTCTTTTCCTGGTTTTGGTATCAGGGTGATGTTTGCTTCATAGAATGTGTTGGGGAAGATTCCTTCTTCCTCAGTTTTTTGGAATAATTTCTGCAGTACAGGAATAAGCTCTTCCTTGAAGGTTTGATAGAATTCTGGAGTGAAGCCATCTGGACCAGGGCATTTTTTAGTTGGAAGCTTTTTTATTGTTTCTTTGATCTCAGTGCTTGAAATTGGTCTGTTCAGGAGCTCTATTTCTTCCTGGCTAAGTCTAGGGAGAGGGTGTGATTCCAAATATTGATCCGTTTCCTTCACATTGTCAAATTTCTGGGCATAGAGTTTCTGGTAGTATTCAGAGATGATCTCTTGTATCTCTGTGGGATCAGTTGTTATTTCCCCTTTATCGTTTCTGATTGAGGTTACTAGAGATTCTACTTTTCTATTTCTAATTAGTCTTGCCAATGGTTTATCTATTTTATTTATTTTTTCAAAAAACCAACTCCTTGTTTCATTAATTTTCTGAATGATTCTTTTGTTTTCAATTTCATTGATCTCTGATTTGATTTTGGATATTTCTTTTCTTCTACTGAGTTTTGGCTTAGATTGTTCTTCTTTTTCCAATTCCATAAGATCTCTTGTGAGATTGTTGATGTGCTCTCTTTCTGTTTTTCGAATGTAGGCATCTAAAGTGATGAATTTTCCTCTCAAAACTGCTTTTGCAGTATCCCACAGGTTTTGGTGGCTTGTGTCTTCATTGTTGTTATGCTCAAGGAAGTTAATGATTTCCTGTTTTATTTCTTCCTGCACCCATCTGTTATTCAACAGAAGATTGTTTAATTTCCATGCCTTTGGGTGGGGTCGAGCATTTTTGTTAGAGTTGAATTCCACCTTTAGTGCCTTATGGTCTGAGAAGATACAAGGTAAAATTTCAATTCTTTTGCTTCTGTTGATATTTGTTTTGTGTCCCATGATATGATCAATTTTGGAGAATGTTCCATGGGGTGATGAGAAGAATGTATATTCTTTGTTTTTGGGGTGGAGTGTTCTATATGCATCTATCAAGAATAGTTGTTCTAGGGTCTCATTTAAATCTCTTATATCTTTGTTTAATTTCTGTTTAGAGGATCTGTCCAGCTCTGTAAGACGTGTGTTAAAGTCCCCTGTTATGATGGTATTATCAGATATCATATTGCTCAGACTGAGTACGGTCTGCTTTAAGAATCTGGGAGCATTTAAATTGGGTGCATAAATATTTAGAATTGAAATGTCTTCTTGTATTTTTCCCTTGACCAATATAAAGTGACCATCTTTGTCTTTTTTGACTTTAGTTGCTTTAAATCCACATGTATCTGAAAATAAGATTGCAACTCCTCTTTTCTTCTGAATTCCATTTTCCTGAAAAATTGTCTTCCAACCCTTGACTCGGAGCTTTAATTTGTGTTTTGAAGGCAGGTGTGTTTCTTGCAGACAGCAAATGGATGGCTTGTGTTTTTTAATCCAGTCAGCCAATCTATGTCTCTTCAGTGGGGAATTCAAGCCATTAACATTTATTGAGATAATTGATAAGTGTGGTAGTATTCTATTCGTCTTATTTGGTGAGAGTCCATTGCTTAGTTTTATCTTTTGCATCAGTGTGGAGGTTAGGTTCTGTCCTTTAATTTCTGAATTCTTACTTTGCTGCTGATCCATTGTGGTGGTCAGTGTGCAGAACAGGTTGAAGTATTTCCTGTAGAGCTGGTCTTGTTGTGGCGAATTTCCTCAATGTTTGTATATGTGTAAATGATTTGATTTCTCCATCAATTTTGAAGCTTAGCTTAGCAGGGTACCGAATTCTGGGCTGGAAATTGTTCTAAGTAGATTAAATGTAGATGAGCATTGTCCTCTTGCTTGGAAAGTTTCATTAGAGAAGTCTGCGGTCACTCTGATGGATTTGCCCCTGTAGGTCAACTGGCGCTTACTCCTGGCAGCTTGCAGAATCTTTTCTTGATCTCTGATTTGAGTTTTTTTATTTTTATTAAATCATAGCTGTGTACATTAATATGATCATGGGGCACCATACACTTGGTTCATAGATCGTTTGACACATTTTCATCACACTAGTTAACACAGCTTTCGTAGCATTTTCTTAGTTATTTTGCTGAGACCTTTACATTCCACATTTACTAGGATTCACATATACCCTTGTAAGATGCACCACAGGTGTAATCTCATAATCCCCCTCCCTCCACCTACCTTCCCCCTCCATCTCCTCCCTTTCCCCCTTCTCCCTGTTCTTAGGTTGTAACTGGTTATAGTTTTCATGTGAAGGTCCTACATTAGTTTCATAATAAGGGTAAGTACATTCGGTAGTTTTTCTTCCATTCTTGAGACACTTTACTAAGAAGAATATGTTCCAGCTCTAAGCAAACAGCCCTCAGAATGGGAGAAGATATTTGCAGGTTTTGTCTCTGACAAAAGTTTAATAACCAGAATCCACAGAGAACTCAAATGCATTGGCAAGAAAAGAACAAGGTATCCCATTGTAGGCTGGGCAAGGGATTTGAAGAGAAAATTCTCTGAAGAAGACAGGCGCATGGCCTTCAGACATATGAAAAAATGCTCTGATTTGATTTTGGATATTTCTTTTCTTCTACTGAGTTTAGGCTTAGATTGTTCTTCTTTTTCCAATTCCATAAGATCTCTTGTGAGATTGTTGATGCGCTCTCTTTCTGTTTTTCGAATGTAGGCATCTAAAGCGATAAATTTTCCTCTCAAAACTGCTATGTTATGCTCAAGGAAGTTAATGATTTCTTGTTTTATTTCTTCCTACACCCAATTGTTATTCAACAGAAGATTGTTTAATTTCTATACCTTTGGGTGGGGTCGAGGATTTTTGTTAGAGTTGAGTTCCACCTTTAGCGCCTTATTGTGCGAGAAGATACAAGGTAAAATTTCAATTCTTTTGATTCTGTTGATATTTGTTTTGTGTCCCAGGATATGATCAATTTTGGAGAATGTTCCATGGGGTGATGAGAAGAATGTATATTCTTTATCTTTGGGGTGGAAGAAACATTTTTTTAATGGTTGAAAAAATTTCCTTATTTGATGAAAATTCTAAGTCCAGAAATACAAAAAGCTTAACCAATTCAAATAGAGTAAACAATAAAAGAAACAAACAGAAAAAGAAAAACCCATGGTATCCACTGGCAAGTCATGCTAAAAACAACAAACAATAAAAAGAAGGTACTACATTAAAGCCAAATTGCTGATAACCACTAATAAAAAAGAACAATTTTAAAGGGAGTGAGATCCAAAATAACCATATAGTATATATGAAAAATTAAGAATAGGAAAAACAGTAGAATTTTGGTGAGAAAATTAGAAAAACAAAAAGTAGTAGTAGAGTGACACTTTTAATGTACTGGCAGAAAAAAGGCTGTGTAAAATTCTATAACCAGACCAAATGATCCCTCAAAGACATGTTCAGAAAAAAAAAAAAAAACCCTAAGAAATGTTATGGTTGATGGTCCCACATTATAAGAAATATTAAAGGAGCTTAGAAAGACTGGATACCAGTGAAAGATTCTGGCCCCAAGGATGAAAGATTAGTACAAGGTGCAAAACAAAAGGAAAAGGAATCCCCATTCTGTAAAAATAATGTGGTCTTTATTTCCACCTGGATGCGGGTGGAATGAAATCAAGAAAGGAATTCCACATGTGGATTATAGTGGATGGGGATTTAAATGGTTGGGTAGAGCAGAAATTGGTGGGATTCCTATTTCCAGGAGGGACATGAGTCTGACCCTTCCTGGGAAGGTCATAAACCTGATCTTTCATGGGGTTAGGGGGCAGGTCTATTTGGGCGGGTACACCCGGTTCTATCATACCAGCCTTTTTCATTTATTATAAGGAGGCAGGGTGATGGGTGTGGTGTCGTTTTGACTGCTTTCTGCAGGGAAAGGGACTGTGTGGGCTGCCTGTAAAGAGAATGGGAGCAGGTGGGGAATGGGAAAGGGAGAGGGAGTGGCATTTACAGTTTGAGGCTTTTTCAGTCTGATGTGGTTTGTATCCAGTAGGGTGAGAATATGAGGAGTTGTTTTGGGGTGACTAGTTAATATATGCAGAGATGAGGCAAAGGGTTACTGGTCCAGAACTGAGAATGAGAAAAATTATTACATAATTAGTGGCTCTATCACATACAATAACCAGGAGTTGTCAGGACCACTAGTAATCCTGAGAGGACATTTCTACCTAGTAGGGGAATGTTGCAATACCCATTACTGAGATCTCTGCCTGTTTTTATTTTTATTTATTTATTTATTTTCCTTTTTTATTAAATCATAGGTGTGTACAATAATGCAATCATGAGGTACAATATGCTGGTTCCATATACTGTCTGAAATATTTTCACCGAACTGGTTAACATAGCCTTCATGTCATTTTTGTAATTTTTGTGTTCAAATCCTTATGCTCTACACTTAGTAAACTTCAGCTGCACCCTTCCAAGATGCACCCTAGTATAGACACACCAATGACCTTCCCTCCACCCTACTTCCCCCTCCATTCCCCTTCCTTGCCCCCTTCCGCATATTCTTGTACTGAGATTGGGTTATAGCCTTCGAAAGAAAGCTATAAATTAGTTTCATATTAGGCCTGAATACATTGGGTACTTTTTCTTCCATTTTTTTGAATACCTTGCTAAGAAGTATATTTTCCAGCTCCATCCTGTAAACATGAAGGAGGTATAGTCTCCATATTCCTTCACAGCTGGATAATATTCCATGGTGTACATATACCACTATTTATGAATCTATTCACGAGTTGATGGGCACTTGGGTTTTTTCCATGACTTAGTAATTATGAATTGGGCTGCAATAAACATTGTGGTACAAATATCTTTGTTATAGTGCGATTTTTTGTCTTCTCGATATATACCTAGTAGAGGAATTATAGGATAGAATGGCAGGTCTATTTTTAGATCTCTAAGTATTCTCCAAACATCTTTCCAAAAGGACCGTATTAGTTTGCATTCCCACCAGCAGTGCAGAAGTGTTCCCTTTTCTCCACATCTGCGCCAACATCTCTGGTTTTGGGATTTTGTGATGTGGGCTAATCATAGTGGAGTTAGATGATATCTCAAAGTAGTTTTGATTTGCATTTATCTGATGGTTAAGGATTATGAGCATTTTTTCATGTGTCTGTAGGCCATGCTCCTGTCTTTTTCAGAGAAGTTTCTCTTTAAGTCCCTTGCCCAGCCTGAGATGGGATCACTTGTTCTTTTCTTGCTAATATGTTTGAGTTCACTGTGGATTCTGGTTATTAAACCTTTGTCAGAGACATATCCTGCAAAGATCTTCTCCCTTAGTCATACTACACTGATTAGTATGATGTAAGCACTCCAATTTGTAGAAATAGTCAACACAATGAAATGGGCATAAATGTATTATGATCTATGTACAACAGACTTAATAAAAAAATAAAAATTAAA
Organism: Nycticebus coucang; assembly: GCF_027406575.1. Lineage (NCBI taxonomy): Eukaryota > Metazoa > Chordata > Mammalia > Primates > Lorisidae > Nycticebus > Nycticebus coucang. The sequence goes on along the minus strand of NC_069782.1, from coordinate 63,227,841 downwards.
AAAGGAAAGAAAAGAAAAAAGAAAGTTTGGCTCTTCTGTCCCTATATGGATACCCTTGATTGCCTTTTCTTCTCTAATTGTGATGGCTGAAACTTCCATTATAATATTAAAGAGCAGTGGAGACATTGGGCAACTTTGCCTGGTTCCTGATCTAAGTGGAAATGGTTTCAATTTAACTCATTGAATACAATATTGGCTTTAAGTTTTTTGTAGATGGTCTCTATTAGTTTAGGAAATGTCCCTTCTATACCCATTTTCTTGAGTGTTCTGATCGTGAAGGGATGTTGGATATTATTGAAAACGTTTTCTGCATAAATTAAATGAATCATATGGTCTATGTCTTTAATTTATTTATGTGATGAATTATATTAATAGATTTACATATATTGAACCAGCCTTGAGACCCTGGGATAAAACCCACTTGGTTATGGTGTCTAATTTGTTTGATGTGTTGCTGGATTCTGTTTGCTAGGATCTTGTTGAATATTTTTGCATCAATATTCATTAGAGATATTGGTCTATAATTTTCTTTTCTTGTTGGGTCTTTTCCTAGTTTGGGGATCAAGGTGATGTTAGCTTCATAGAATGTGTTGGGTTATCTTCCTTCTTTTTCTATATTTTGGAGAACTTTGAGTAATATAGGGATTGGTTCCTCTCTAAAGGTTTGGTAGAATTCTGATATGAAGTCATCTGGTCCTGGGATCTTCTTTTTAGGGATATTTTGTATAGTTGATGCTATTTCACAACTTGATATAGGCCAGTTCAACATTTCCACCTCATTCTGGTAAGTCTTGGGAGGTGGCATGCTTCCAAGTAATGGTTAATTTCCTTCAGATTTTCTTATTTCTGAGGATAAAGTTTCTTGTAGTATTCATTAAGGATTTGTTGAATTTCTGAGGAGTTTGTTGTTATTTCGTCTTTACCATTTCTGATTGATGAAATTAGAGACTTTACTCTTTTTTAATGGTTAGGCTAGCTAAATATTTATGTATTTTATTGACCTTTTCAAAAAAACAACTTTTTGATTTATTGATCTGTTGTATAATTTTTTTGTTTTCAATTTCATTTCATTCTGCTCTAATTTTGGTTATTTCTTTTCTTCTGCTGGTTTTGGGATTGGAATGTTCTTTCTTTTCCAGTTCCTTGAGATGTCCCATTAAGTTGTTAACTTCCTCTCTTTCTGTTCTATTGAGGAAGGCTTGCAGTGCTATAAATTTCCCTTTAAGGACTGCCTTTGTGGTATCCCAGAGGTTCTGATAATTAGTGTCTTCATTGTCGTTTTTTCCAAAAATTTGTTTATTTCCTTCTTAATCTCATGTATGACCCAGCTATCATTCAGCATGAGGTTATTTCATTTACATGTTTTTGTATGAGTATGCAGTTTCTTGTTGTTATTGAGTTCCACTTTCATTCCATGATGGTCTGAGACGATGCAAGGAATAATTTCTATTTTTTTTAAATTTGCTGAGGTTAGGTTTGCGACCTCAGATGTGATGGATTTGGAGTATGTTCCATGAGCTGATGAGAAGAATGTGTAGTCAGTTTTGTTAGGATGAAATGTTCTGTAAATGTCAGTTAAATCCAGTTGTTGGAGGTTAAGTTTAAATATAAAATTTCTTTGCTTAGCTTCTTCTTGGGGGATTTATTTAACACCACTAATGGGGTGTGAAAATCTCTGACGAGTATGGAGCTGGAGGAAATTAAGTTGCTCATGTCTGTTAGAGTTTCTCTTATAAATTGAGGTGCATTTTGGTTGGGGGAATAAATATTAATAATTGAAATCTCATCATATTGAGTCTTGCCCTTAACAAATATGTAGTGACCCTCCTTATCTTTCCTTAATTTTGTTGGTTTAAAGCCTATTGTATCTGCAAATAAAATTGCAACACCTCCTTTTTTCTGTTTTCCATTTGCCTGGAAAATAGAAGACCATCTCTTCACCCTGAATCTATATTTATCTTTTAAGGTAAGATGAGATTCTTTTATGCTGCAGATATCTGGCCTGAGTTTAGTTTTTGTATCCAGTCAGCCAGCATGTGCCTCTTTACAGGACAATTCAATCTATTAACATTTATTGAGAATATGGATAGGCCTGGTATAATTTTGGGTATCAAGTTTTTCAAAAGACCAGTGGACATTTTTAATCCTTTCACCAATGTGGAATTCGGAATTTGATCAAAAGTTTCAGAGTGAGTTTCCTTTTGTGGTGGAGAGTTGCACTGGTCATTATGGAGGATAAGTCTGAGGATATCATGGAGAGCTGGTTTAGTTATGGCAAATTTCTTCCACATATGAATGTCATTAAAGTATTTAATTTCTCCATCGTAAATGAAACTCAGTTTAGCTGGATACAGGATCCTGGTTTGAAACATATTGTGTTTTAGGAGATTAAAAGTCGATGACCACCTTCTTCTAGCTTGAAATTTTTAATTAGAAAGATCTGCAGTCTTTCTAATATTCTTTCCCTTGTAGGTTATGGTTTTTTTATGTCTGGCTGCATTCAGGATTTTCTCCTTCATATTAACTTCAGTGAAGTTAATTATAATGTGCCTGGGGGATGTCTTGTTTAGGTTGAGACTTGCTGGTATTCTGAAGCTATCTGCTGTCTGGATTTCAGCATGTCGTGGCATGTCTGGAAAGTTCTCTTTCATAATCTCATGAAGAAGTGTCTCTGTGCCTTATGAAGCTACTTTGTCACCTTCAGGGATCCCTATAAAGTGAATATTGGTTTTCTTCGAATTATGCTAGAGCTCTCTGAGAGAATTATCTGTTTTTGCTCTCCATTTCTTTTCCTCTTTGAACATTTGGGATCATTCAAAAGCTTTGTCTTTGATGTCGGAAATCCTTTCTTCTGCCTGTTCCATTCTGTTACTGAGGGATTCTACTGTATTTCTCATATCATGTAAGGCTGAACTTCTTTTCTCAATGTGCCGCACCCTCGGCACCAAGCCGCAGCGAGGTGGCGCTGTCCGCGTTGTAAAGCGACGGAAAGGTGGTCTGTGCTCCCCGGAGCGAAGCCCCCAGCACCCCCAGTGTGCGCAGCAACAGAGATGTTGCCCAGCATGCTGTTTTCTATCGCATTAACCTAAGGGTATGGCTTTCTGTTACAGTGTACGTGTATGTTAAGCTGAATGTCTGTTTGTCCTGATAAGTAAGCAATAAGAATGAACACAATGATAGTTGATCCAGAAACAGCACAAAAAGTGTGACTGTGCCAGACTCAATGGCTCCAAGAAAACCTGCACAACAGAACTTTCCCACCATAAATGTCAGTGAAATGAGACAATGCAGGCACAGCAAACAAGATGTTCCATCACGACATGCACCATCACCACCTGCAGTAAAACTTTACTTAGAAAAACATCTTGCTTCACTAATTTTCATATGTAATACAAATCAATAGGGAATTTTAATGTTTGACAATCAATTATGAATCAAAGTATAGTTACTAATAGGAGTAAAAATATATAGAAAATATATATAGAAGTAGTCAAGCATTATACATAAAGGAATATATCAAGCTGTTTTAAAAATAAGATCATAAGAAACTGAAAAAAGTTACAGAACTGAGAAAAATTGTAAGCCTTGACATTCCTGAAGAGGGAGTAAGCAGGTGTTACTGATAAACCACCTCCCTCCGGAGAGCAAAACCTTGAAAACATGTAATGCATGATAAACCGCATATGCAGACACAAAGATAATTTACAAGCATAAGCAAAATGAAGATTGCATTGTTTGAACCTTGGAAAGAAAATGTATAAATACCAACATATACTCTCAGTAAAATTTGCAGCTGCATACTTTAACCCGTAGTGTGCCAGACTGTCATTCCTGCGCCGACCTCTCAACTTTCCTCGTTCCTTCTCCCTGCTTTCCCTCGGACTGGAGCCCACCGACAGGGTGGTCCGTGGCAGGTGGCGCCTCGAACAGGGACCTGAAGGAGAGGTAATCTTCTCTCCTTTTCTTTCTTTTTCAAGGTTGAGGGCGGCTCTTACCAGGGAGCTGCAGTCCCGCCGGTAAAGGCTGACCGGTTAAGTGTAAGTAATCACAGAATTCATGGGGCACGCATTAACTAAGGAAGAAAAAATCTTGAGTACTATGTTGCAGCGTTTGTTGGCAAAGAACGGGTTCAATGTGTCCCTCAAACGGTTGGAGGAGCTTATACATTTTCTTATTAAGCAAGGTACGGAGGAGCCGTACCAAGACTTTATTTCAAGGCTGGAAGAAGCCATTAACAGAATGCTCCCCCCGTCTGAGGGCACATCACTGTTGCTCAAACAGTTAGAAGCATGCATGGATGCCTCACCAGCGATAGTCCAAGGTATGGCCTATGCTGCAGCAATGCAAGGACAGAAATTCAGTGCCTATGTTAAAAATACCTTCAATAAAGGAGGTAAGGAGCCAAGAGCTCCTACTAACACTTGCTACAATTGTGGCAAGCCAGAACATATGCAGAAGGACTGTAAGCGGTCCACTGCCAATAAGCCGAGGGGAGACCCACCCGGCTTATGCCCCCGTTATAAAAAGGGGCGACATTGGAAAAATAAATGTAAATCAAAATTTCATAAGGATAGAACCCCCTTGAATAATGACAAGGGTGACTCAGATCCTGAGGAACAAGAAATGAGAAAATCAAAAAACTAGAGAGGGGGCGTTCTCCCAGCCCTGACCCCAAGGGAGATCGTGCCGCACTGCAGGGCATGCAGCAACCATCCACTTTAAATCCTCAGGCACCTAAATTTACTATTCATGATCTGTCACGGGGCACTCCTGGAAGTGCAGGTTTAAATTTAGCAAGTGAAAAGAATGTCTTATTATCCAAATGGGACGGTGTTACTTTAATCCCCACTGCAATGAAAAGGCAACTTTTGCCTGGAACGGTTGGAATTATAATTAGTAGAAGTTCAAATTATACTAAAAACTTTGAAGTTATTCCAGGAGTAGTTAACTCAGATTCGGAAAAAACAACGCAGAAGGAGGCGCCAGCGGCTGCTGCAAGATCTCACCGGCCGCTTGGAGAAAATGAAAGTACACTCGCCGATAGCGAACAAAACCACCGGGCGCATTTCCACTGGCTCCAAGACGGCTGAAAAGGCCCAGCGGGGAAGGAAGCTGGGGGCCCCCCTGCCCTTCGTGGGGCGGGCCTGCCTCCCAAGTGTTACAGCCCCCAGACAGCAGCACTGACGGAATCCCAAGGGTGAGGTTTAGAACCTTTATTATTGGCCCTTTGCCAGTAGTAATTTGTATAAATAAGAAAAATATTTTTACAAACTGAATCTTTGTCAACGAATAAGATTCTTGCCTTTTAAACCTTCTAATTATCAGTTTAGCTGAGTGAATAAGTGACTTCATGGTAAACTGGGATCCTGTTTGGTGGAAAGTGAGTTTTTGAGAGTAAGAGAAATTAAACAGAAAGGAGAATGACATTGTGTAAAGAAAGAATCTTGTGTGATAAATTTTGTCCTGAAACAGAATAGTTATGTAAGAAAGTAAAAGGCAGAGCAAAAGTTCAAGAAAGTTTAGAATGTTTGTAGATGATCTGTGCAGGTTAAATGAAACTCATAAAAGAGAATTTGTGAAAGAATTTACATGTGATCCAGTTGACTATGTATTTCCTTTAAAATCTTTTAACTTGTAAAAATAACTAATTGTATTGCGTCCTTTGATATGCAACATGATAAACACGTAAATGTTATGTTAATTGTAAAAAAAACCTTCATATGTAATGTTACCTGTAGATCTGCAAGACGATCCATGGTATAATAATACAGCATTACAAGTGTTAGAAACACTTAATGAATTAATTAGGCCTAAGAGATTTGTGGCAGCTTTAATTTTAAGCATTGCAACTTTAATTTCTATAGTCACTACTTTTGCTATAGCTACTACAGCCTTAGTACAACAAGTACATACAGCACACTTTGTCAACACTTTAAGCAATAACATAACATTAGCCTTACTTACACAAGCCAGCATTGATAATAAATTGGAAGCCAAACTCAATGTATTAGAAGAAGTAGTTTTAGCATTAGGACAAGACATAAAATTTATACAACAGAAGCTACAAACTAAATGCCATTCTGCTTTTCAAGCCATTTGTGTAACTCCTTTACCATACAACCTCTCAGAATCATGGTCCAAAGTACAGGCACATCTTCAAGGAGTTTGGAAAGATAATGACATAACACATGACTTACATAATTTGCAAAAGGACATTACAGCTATAAGTCAAGCTCATTTACCTGTCACATCTCTTGATGCTCTGGCTCGGTCCCTTAATAATAATTTTAAGGCTCTGAATCCATTAACCTGGGTCCAGTATATTGTGTTCATAGCTATTATTGCTTGCCTGATATTCTGTGTTGTGTTACTGTTACCTTGTCTCATTCGATGTCTGTTTTCTTCCGTCAATGCCATACGCCAAGAACTCTTTGAAATGCGTTTCAAAAACAAAAAAGGGGGATATGCCGCACCCTCGGCACCAAGCCGCAGCGAGGTGGCGCTGTCCGCGTTGTAAAGCGACGGAAAGGTGGTCTGTGCTCCCCAGAGCGAAGCCCCCAGCACCCCCAGTGTGCGCAGCAACAGAGATGTTGCCCAGCATGCTGTTTTCTATCGCATTAACCTAAGGGTATGGCTTTCTGTTACAGTGTACGTGTATGTTAAGCTGAATGTCTGTTTGTCCTGATAAGTAAGCAATAAGAATGAACACAATGATAGTTGATCCAGAAACAGCACAAAAAGTGTGACTGTGCCAGACTCAATGGCTCCAAGAAAACCTGCACAACAGAACTTTCCCACCATAAATGTCAGTGAAATGAGACAATGCAGGCACAGCAAACAAGATGTTCCATCACGACATGCACCATCACCACCTGCAGTAAAACTTTACTTAGAAAAACATCTTGCTTCACTAATTTTCATATGTAATACAAATCAATAGGGAATTTTAATGTTTGACAATCAATTATGAATCAAAGTATAGTTACTAATAGGAGTAAAAATATATAGAAAATATATATAGAAGTAGTCAAGCATTATACATAAAGGAATATATCAAGCTGTTTTAAAAATAAGATCATAAGAAACTGAAAAAAGTTACAGAACTGAGAAAAATTGTAAGCCTTGACATTCCTGAAGAGGGAGTAAGCAGGTGTTACTGATAAACCACCTCCCTCCGGAGAGCAAAACCTTGAAAACATGTAATGCATGATAAACTGCATATGCAGACACAAAGATAATTTACAAGCATAAGCAAAATGAAGATTGCATTGTTTGAACCTTGGAAAGAAAATGTATAAATACCAACATATACTCTCAGTAAAATTTGCAGCTGCATACTTTAACCCGTAGTGTGCCAGACTGTCATTCCTGCGCCGACCTCTCAACTTTCCTCGTTCCTTCTCCCTGCTTTCCCTTGGACTGGAGCCCACCGACAGGGTGGTCCGTGGCATCAATGTGTCTAAATCTTTGGGGATTTTGTGTTTGAATTCATTGAATTCTTGAGACATCTTCTGAATTAATCATACAATTTCTACCTCCATTTTACTTCCATTCTGTTGATCTTGTTTGCAGTCCAAATTCTAAATTCAATTTCAGACATCTCAGCTATCTGTTTTTTTTTTTTAACAGGATAAAAGTCAATTTATTACACATTAGTGTTGAAGTTTTAAAATTATGTCGTTACATTGATAAAAACATATTATGTTCAAACACAGTCTTAGAAAGTATCTGTTTTTTTTTTTTTTTTGGCCAGGGCTGGGTTTGAACCCGCCACCTCTGGCATATGGGACCAGCGCCCTACTCCTTGAGACACAGGCGCCACCCAGAAAGTATCTGTAAATCTACTACATATGATCTCTGGTTAAAATACAGTTGCAAGAACACCAGAAGCATTATTTTTCTTATGACAAGTGATTTCTCCATGTTAAAAGAGTGAGGCTGTTTATTTAGTGAACAATATTTTAAATATATTCACAATCTTCAAGACAGGAGTAATCTCCACTTTTCGATGAAATCTGTGAAGACGTATTTATTTCTACCACATTAAATAATATGAAATATTTCTACTATGTCTTCTATCACACCAAATAATACTCAAGACTTCCACTTCATTCTACCATGAAGATACCACTGTATTTTGACTAACTGGACAATTTTATCAACTAAAAAACCACTTGGAAAAATGATTGATTTAGAAAATTCAGATTGCTCCCATCACTTAAATTCAGAATAATGTTCACAGCACACAGCATGTGCTTACATGCATGAATGCTGTACAAGTCAAATACCAACTGCATCTATCTTTAAATTTTCTTCAAGTGTTTTTCATATGTAATAATGCATCTATGAAAAAATTGGCATTAATAATATTCACCTAGTATAGAATGGTGTCTAACAGTTCTGATGCAAAGAACAAATATTTCCATTTAAACACTAGAAATTAAGGCATAGTATCAACTGAATTAAGAGTTGAATTACACAGCTGGGTTTTGGGATGGATGCCTATAGTCCCAGCTCCCTGGGAGGCTGAGGCAAGAGAATTGCTTAAGCCCCAGAGTTTGAGGTTGCTGTGAGCTATGACACCATGACACTCCACAAAGGGTGACAAAGTGAGACTCTGTCTCATAAAAAAAAAAAAAAAAAAACAAAGAAAGAAAAAAAGGTGCTGGCCCCATATACTGGAGGTGGTGGGTTCAAACCCAGCCCCAACCAAAAACTGCAAAAAAAAAAAAAAAGATTCGAATTGCATTAATACCTCCTTGTAAACAACTAGAATACTGTCAATACAAATAAAAGTATTGAACAACTGTGCCTTTCCAAATATCAATGTTGTTAACTTCTTTGAAGCATATGAAGAAATTGCTTTGGATCTGGATTATTCTCCACACACACACAAATATTGTTTAGGTACAAATTTGGGTTTGTGCTTTAGACTTTTTCCCATGAATCTCCTGATGCAATTAAACTTGCATTTTAATTAAATTTTTTCATTTAATACATCATTAAATTTTCTTTCCCGATGATTTTCAGGAGATTTCTATGTTGTTTATTTTAGATAAACATATCATCTGAATTATTGCACCTGTAGTTTTTCTGATGCTGAGTAAGATTTGTACTACAGTTAAAGGCCTTGTGACATTCAAAATATTTGAAGTGTTTTTCTTAAGTATGAATTCTCTGATGCTTAATGAGATGTGAACTAGAGGTAAAGGCTTTGCCACATTCATTATATCTGTAGTGTTTCTCTCCAGTATGCATTGTCTTATGTTTAGTAAGATTTGAGCACTGATTAAAGGTTTTACCACATTCTTCACATTTGTAAGGTTTCTCACCAGTATGAATTCGCTGATGAACAATAAGACTTGAAGAATAACTAAAAGATTTGCTACATGCATTACATCTGTAAAATTTTTCCCCAGTATGAATTTTCTGATGTCGAGTAAGATGTGCACTAGAGTTAAAAGCTTTGCCACATACTTCACATTTGTAGAGTTTCTCTCCAGTATGAATTCTTTGATGCACAGCAAGACTTGAGGAATAAGTAAAAGATTTGCCACATGTATTACACTGGTAAACTTTTTCTCCCGAGTGACTTTTCTGGTGTTGAGTAAGAAGTGAACTGTAGTTAAAGGATTTGTCACATTCTTTACATTTGTGGGGTCTCTCTCCAGTATGAACTGTCTGATGTAAAATAAGATATGAAGAACGAGTGAAAGATTTACTACATGTTTTACATTTGTAAAGTTTTTCTCCAGTATGAATTCTCTGATGCTGAGTAAGTTCTGATCTAGTTTTAAAGGCTTTGCCACATTCTTTACACGTGTAGGGTTTCTCTCCAGTGTGAATTCTCTTATGTATAGTAAGGCATGAGCATTGATTGAAGGCTTTCCCACATTCATCACATTTATATGGTTTCTCCCCAGTATGAATCTTGTCATGTCGTCTAAGTGTTGATGAGCAGACAAAAGACAAACCACACTTTTTACATTTGTATGGTTTTTCTCCAGAATGAATACTCTGATGCACGATAAGATGTGAAGAATGATTAAAGGATTTGCTACATATTTTACATGTGTAAAGTTTTTCTCCAGTATGAGTTCTCTGGTGCTGAGTAAGCTGTGAACTACTTTTAAAGGCTTTATCACATTCTTTGCTTTTGTAGGGTTTCTCTCCAGTATGAATTCTGCGATGCACAATGAGACTTGAGGAATGAGTAAAGGATTTCCTACATGTACTACATTTGTAAACTTTTTCTCCTGTATGAATTCTCTGGTGCACAATAAGAGTTGAAGAATGAGTAAAAGATTTGCTACAGGTATTACATTTGTAAAATTTTTCTCCTGTATGAATTCTCTGGTGCACAATAAGAGTTGAGGAATGAGTAAAAGATCAGCTACACATATTGCATTTGTAAAATTTTTCCCCAGTATGAATTCTTTGGTGCATAGTAAGACTTGAGGAACGAGTAAAAGTTTTGCTACATGTATTACATTTGTAAAATTTTTCTCCAGTAAATTCTTTGATGTTGTATAACCCGTGAAATATTGTTAAAGGGTTTGTCACTTTCTTTATCTTTGCAGCGTTTCTCTTTAGTGTGGATAATATTATGATTTCTTAGACTTGATTATTGACTAATGTCTTCCTCAGACTTATGGCATCTGTATGAATTTTCTCCAAAATGGATTCCTACATCCTGGGAATGTTCTGAAGACTGGGTTAAAGCTTCTAAGTATTTGTTACATTTGTAAGACTTCTTTGGAATGTGGATACTCTGATGGACAATAAACTTTGAATATTGATAAAAGACTTTCTTACATTTTTTACATTTGTAATTGTTCTCTGGAAAATGAGTTTTCTTATCTTTTCTAGAACTAGAGACTTCATTAAAGACTTTCTCAGATTTATGGTATTGATCATTTCTGTCTTCAATGCAAATATTTTGGTAATTATTTATAGTGGAGCCCTGGCTAAAGAATATCAAAGTTTTATTATAAGTCTGATTTTGTCCTGAATTATCTATTCCCTGATATTGATTAAGTAATGATGAATGGGTGAAGACTTTCCCACACTGATCAATGTTGTAGACGTTTGCAGAAAAAGGTGCTGTGTTATTATGGAAGAATAATAAACTTTTAAAAAGTGATGCATCAAACTGATCACATTTAGAAATCTTTCCTTCATTTTCAAATCTTAGATCTTCAGGAATGTTTGCATGTACATTTAATCCAATACTATATTGTAAATTTTCCAAATAATTATTTGGAACATGGACCAAGTCCCTATTTAGATATTCAGAATTTCCTTTCAGATAAATGTTGTGCTCTAAAAATTGATGCTGATATTTACTTATAGGAACTTTTGGTTCAGCAAAAGTACGTGACATAAATGGAGTTTTTTTCCAAAACATTTTGTGTTCTTCATCTTCACTATGAATGATATTGTTATTACATAATGTCTTATATTTTTTATGTCCATCATAAAATGCATTCTTCTCTTCAAAGTCACCTACACAATCCCAGTCTGTCCTTAAGTGTAAATTTTCAAGACCAAAACATGCAAATCTTCCCAACAGCATTTTTTGGAATGGAGCTTTTATGTACTTCTCTGTCCAAAGGGCTTGTGATAAATGAGAAAATATATCTGGGTGTTTGGCTACTGCCTCATGTTTCTTCACATTGCAGGGCTCTTGCTTTTGCTCTAGACAGGAATTCAGGTCCATCTTAGAGGCAGCAAGACCCACAGAGACGAGGTTTCTGTAGTTCTCTGACATTGCATCCCTGTACAAACTCCGCTGAGCAGGATCCAGGCATGCCCACTACTCCAGAGAGAATTCTATGGCCACATCCCTGAATGTCAACAATCCCTGAGAAGAACCTGCCATTTCTTCTTCTTTCTCTTGATTCTCTAAGATTCCTTGTCAGGTGACATTATCCAGACAAATCATAACTGCATCTTGAGAATATGAATTTCAAGGCATCGGCACAATCCTTTCATCTGCTACCACCACACCCATAGGCAGGACCATTTCTGAGATTTTCAGAGTAACTCGCTGTACTCCCCGTGGGTGTCTCAGTACCTGCAAGTCATAGAGTGAGAGAAGGTGCAGAGGAGACACCGAGGACTTCCCAGAGACAGAAAAGCCATGAAGGGACCCCAGTTCCGTGCCCCGCACAAGAGACAAAGGCTGCGCCAGATCCTGGAAGCCCTCAGCTATCTGTTTTTAAATGGGATCCTCTGTATTTGCTGTTTTGTCATTACTTGGGGGAGTTGAACTGTTCTGTTTATTCATATTGCCAGATTTTTTCTGCTGATTCCGCCCCATGATTGTTTTTGAGTGTTTAGCTAGATGAGCAGGTAAGTTGATATTGGACTGGAAACTTCTATGTTTGTGGTTGACCAGCCACCATTCACCTGGGAACTGGGACTGGTGACTGCAGCTTTTCCTGTACAATTTTGCAAAAGACTGGTACAGTACTACAGTCTGTGACTTTAGAGGCCTGCTTGGTGTAGTGGGGGTAGTTGGCTCTGTCTTGTATTCATCTGATCTCTGTCCAATCCTAGTGAATCAGTAACTCTGGGTTGCAATCTCAGCTTTGATGAAATACCAGCAACTAGGACACTGGTAATATCTGGAAGAGGACAATCCTTCTCACTACATTAAAACCAGGGTCCCACCTTGGAGGGTCCTTGGGTAATTTGTCCAGTTTAAGAGTTCCAGACCAACTGTCACAGACAGCCCCCACTCTTTAGCTGGAGAGTTCAAGAGGACTCCAGCAACTAGATGTTAGGGGTCTTTTGGCAGCTCAAGTGTGATTTGAGCACCTCTGGTGCTCTGAGGGGTCAGAGAGGCCTGTCCAGAAGGAGGTCTAAAGCCAGGTGTTTGATGCATCTTACCCACCTTGGTCATCCTTCACCACTGGACTTTGGTCACCCCAGTCTCTAGTATTCCCACTGGCAGTCTCTGTTAACCCAGTCTCTATTGCCCTGTTCTGTCCAATAATCAAATGTGCCCAGGCTATGTGCCGGCCAGAGTCAAAGTGAGGTCGTTGCCTCCTTCTTGTGGTTACCACAGTCTACCACCATCCAGCAGGGGAAGCTGAGTTCTGCCTGCCTCAGGTGCTCAATGGCAGGTGAAGAAGTTGCACCTGAGCTTATTCCAAACCTGAGGATATCCAGACAGCAATAGAATTTCTCCCTGAGCCTCTGCGCCTTTGTTGCCACTGTTCTGGATCTCTGGAATCCCTATAGGGTAAGGTCTGGTTCCCTCTGGCAGGCCACAGAGTTGGGGAGATGACTCTCCTGAGTTAGACACCAGCAGGATCACTCTACTAATGCTGAAGTTGGGTGGGAGGTGTCTCCTCTTGGGTTTGTGCACCTCAGCAGTTTCTGAGCCTCCACTCGCAGTGCAGGAGCCCAAGCCTCTGTCTGCTGCTGAGATACTATTTCTTTCAGCCAGGTCAGTCACCTTTCCCTCTATGTCATTCTTTTCAGTTACTGGATTTACAGGTACAGCACAGCTGTACTGCCACCATCTATGCAATGCCTGATCCTAGCCAAGAAATGCAGACATTCTGGATTCTGGAGGAGTTGGACTTCTAGACTGCCAGACTGGGTGGGGTGGGGTGGGTAGACTAAAGGATCAAGGTGGCAAGGAAAATATTTGTTCAAATTTCCTGCCAGACAAGGGAATTCCTAGAATCACAGCAAGGGCTCTCTTGAGAAGGAGTCCCAACTTCCAGAAATTCCATTCAGTGGAGTGAGGAAGGACAGCCTCAGTTTATTGCTCACCAGTAGAGATCCCACAGTAAGCAAGCAACTCTTTTCAGGTAGGGAATGGCCACACAACCTCTTTGGGATGAGATCTGTACCTGAAAATAATTTCTTTGGAGTCGAGGCTTGCCTCAGCAGGGAAGACAAGCAATTATCTATCTCATCTCTCATCTCGGCTCCCCTCCTTTGGCTTTGTTGCGTTCTTTCTGATTGTTATTTTGGTCTCTGGAGTGGAGCTTCTATTGAGAGCTGGCTCCAATCAGCTGTCATCTCCTGTTCCCCCTTGTTCTTGTTGAATGTGAAAATTGGAGTTAGGAACAATAGTCAACCTGAGGATTTAGCAAAACACCAAACACATTGAGATCAAATGAGCAAATAAACTGATAAAAAGGCTACCAGAAACACAAACCCACAGATGCACAATCAGAAACGCATAGACATACAGACAACAAAAAAAACAACTACAATAAAAATAATGATAATTGTAAAATAATTGAAAAAAAGGAACAAACAAAAACGAACAAACAAACAAACAAACAAACAAAAAACTCTCTAACAATCTGATGTAAGCACTCTCAGAAAGCATAAGAAGGGAAGACGAGGAAGAGAGAAGGGAAAAAAAGTGGTGTTCATAAAAAAGTTAAAAAAGAAGAAATAAAAAATTAAAAATAGAAAAAATAAACATAAAAATAACAATATCTCCTGCAAGAAAATTATGAAAAAAAATAGAGAAAAAAGTCACCAACCACAGAAATATTATTCTTGTATATATATAGAAATATACTTCTATATGTATGATGTAGGGGTCAACTTTCGTAGGAATATATTTATAATGCAATACATTTTCTGGACACCAGGTGGTGCTGTGTGTGGTTCCCAGGCTTATACCTGATTCACAGTTTACATTGTTACCATGGTAACAACCCTACCTGGCCTATGGCCATTTTGGAGTATCTATAAAAGTTTCTTTCTTTTTTTTTTTTTTTTTTTTGTAGAGACAGAGTCTCACTGTACTGCCCTCGGTAGAGTGCCGTGGCCTCACACAGCTCACAGCAACCTCCAGCTCTTGGGCTTAAGCGATTCTCTTGCCTCAGCCTCCCGAGCAGCTGGGACTACAGGCGCCCGCCACAACGCCCGGCTATTTTTTGGTTGCAGTTTTGGCCGAGGCCGGGTTTGAACCCTCTACCCTCGGTATATGGGGCTGGCGCCCTACTCACTGAGCCACAGGCGCCACCCTATAAAAGTTTATTTCTTAATTGTTGTCCAACCTCTGCTGCTCTGTTCCAGACAGCACTCCTATCCAACTCGGTGCAGGAGTCCATGCTTCACAAATATTTCCTCTCTGCTCCCACATTCTCCTGCAAACTGGCAACGCAATTGGCTGTGTGGGAGGGGCTGGCTGCCACTGTCTCCCACCCCTGCCGGTGCACAGAGACCTTTTCCTCAGTTTTTGTGTCTCAGAGTCTCCCTTTTGAGTCCAGCCACCCTCCAGTTCACTGCATAGCCTGAACTTCCAGTCCACACCAACAGTCCCCACCAGGAATGGTCTGGTCTTTTTAATCACTCCTGTTGTTCTGGGAGAAGATGTCCGCCATTTCTGACAATTCAAAATGTCTGTTTCCTGGGCGGGATCCCTTCCTTTTTATTTCCATCGGGATGCTTAGCCCCCTGTGGCTCTGAGAGGCACCCCTTTCTGGTCGCCAAACTCCGCTCAGGAATAAATTTTTATCAATTGGGTTTTGCCAGGAATTGCGAACTGCTGTCCTCCATGAGGGAGGGGCAAGCTGCTGGCCACCATGGCCAGGCAGGGAAACCCTCTACAGCAGAGTCCATGGTTTTAAATTACACCTCATATACAGCAATCCGCCAATTTGCTATGCATCTTCAGCTGTCTGTCCACACCAGTAATCCACGCCGGGAAAAGATCCAGAGCCCCCGCCCTCTCACTTGATGATTTGGGAGAGGTGGGTTACACGACCATCCCATCCGCCATCATGCTCCACCTCTCTCTGCCTGTTTTTAGAGAACTTTTATAAGGTGGTAGTGTCGAAGAAGTTGCTCTCATGCTTATCAGAAAAAAAATTGGCTTACCCTCCATTAGGAAAAATATCCAGAGTTTATTTGTGCAGGATGGCATCCAGGGGGCATCCTGACTTTCCAAGGGTTGTCAGTCTTTTGCAGCGAGGCTCAGGTCAGGCATTAGGTCTTGGGAGTGACTAAGAAACTAGATCTTAGGGAAAAAACCTAGGCAGTCAGACTTCCAGTGAAGATCTTCATGGGCCGACTGCTTTGCCAGTTAGCCTGGTCTGCTGCACTTAAAGGACAATCCTGAGGAACACTTTGAGTTTTTTGTTTTAATGTCCCTCTGAGTTTCAAGAAGTAGCCAGGTTTTACCTAATGGTGCAAATTGATATTCAGAGCTCTGAGAGGTTCTCCCACACATTGAAGGCCAAATCTTTGAGATGTCACCAGGGGGTCTAAGGACCCTGGGAGAATTCTGCCATTTTTTCTACCACATACAGTGGGGGATGGTTGAGGGGCAGTGGAGAGAGGGGGTATGGGTATTGTTTAAGGGAAGAATGTGGGGGTTGGAGGGCAATGAGAATGGGTGAATGATGGGAGGTTATAGACGGAGGAGAGGTATCCTACACAGAGGAATTTTCCAGGTGTTCTGGTTAGGAAAATGGAGGGATTGTAAGAGGGGGGTTGGAGAGGAGCAGGAGGGGCTGTGGAAGGGAAGAAGGGGAGGAGATGTTTGCCAGGGTAGGAATAGGCAATGGAAATTCTGATGGATCTGGGGAAGCTGGTGTTACACACACTAGGAGAATCTGAGGGGGTTTGCAAGATGAAAGCAGAAAAGGAATATTTAGGAGTAAGAGAAATGCCTAGATGTAGGGAATCTCTGATCATTTACCCAATTTTTGACAGTAATTATTGAGATCAGTGAGAATTGAGAGATCAAAGATGCTGTGTTCAGGCCAATGCAAGCCACTGTGAAGTTTGTACGTAGGCCAAGCAGTATTACAGAAAAAAATGAGAGGTTTTGGTTTGAGGTCAGGCTGGAAATGTAGAGGCTCGAGGTGAATTATAGGAAAACTTAGAGGTGAAGAAGGGGGAATTCATGACTGAGTGGTGCCCATAGTTTTCACTATGGTAGAAAGTAAATGATATTAAAGCTAAGATATAAAGAGAATTTTCAAGGGGGTAAAGGAGAAACAAAAATAACTGATACTGCAGCCAGAAAGGACTCTGCCTCTGTGTGTGGCTGTCAGCCAAAAAGTGATCTAGACATCTGGGAAGATTCTAGATGAGTGAACCTGTTTTATTGAATGACCAACAATGGTCCAGCCCCACAGTAGGGCAATGGACTGATGAGGCTGGCATGGGGAGATTACCTGGACTCTCCACATATGACTTTGGTCAAAAGAGGGCCTGGCCTCTGACACCATTCAAGCTGCAGGTGTCTGGGCCCACAATTAGGACAGCAGAGGGGCAAGACTGGGGTCAGAGAGGACCTGGCCACTCCATGCAACCACCAGTCAGGAGGATAAAAGGAACCCAGAGACCATATACCAACATTTAAAAGTGCAGAAAGAGAGGGTGGGGAGAGGAGGAGGTAGAGTAGGAACAGGAAGATGAAAGAAGTGCAGAAAAGGTTTTCTTTTTCTTTCTTTTTTTTGTGTGCGATGTTTTATTCTGCTGCCTTTATTTTTTATTTTATTTTATTTGTAGTTTTTGGTGGGGGCTGGGTTTGAACCCACCACCTCTGGCATGTGGGGCCAGCGCCCTACTCCAATGAGCCACAGGTGCTGCCCCAGAAAAGGTTTTCAATGAGGGCTCACCTCAGTATTAAATGTATGAATATTAGGCAAGGTCAGAGAGTGTACCGCTTTTCTTTGCCTCACGGGAATAAGTGTTCATTTGGTTAGGCCTAGTGGGGTATATTTTTAGCCCCCCAAAGGGGCTTCTCCCCTGAGAGTCATGGCACAATACAAAAGATTTTGGACCCAAGGATGAAAGATCATTACAAGGCACACAAAAAAAGGAAAATAGAATCCCTGTTCTGTAGAGATAATGTGGTATTTATTTCCACCTGGATGCAGGTAGGGTAAAATCAAGAAAGGAATTCCACACGTGAGTTATGGCAGATGGGGATTTAAAGGGTCAGGGAGGGCAGCAGTTGGTGGGATTCCTATTTTCTCAAAGGGACATGAACCTGACCCTTCCTGGGCGGGGCAGATGTATTTGGGCGGGTACACCTGATTCTGTTAACCGAAAAGAAATTTGGCTCTACACATACTTGTAGAAATGAAAAGTATCGGAAATAGTGGCTAAGCAAATGAATATAAAAGATAGTTTTTCTATCTTTTCATTTTTTAACTCTTAAAAAGGTAAATTATTGTTTAAATATAAAATAATAGAAATATGGTATTGGTTATATCTACAGAATCAAAGTTTATGACATCAATAGGAGGAAGGACAACAGATATGAAATGGAAATATAATGTGTGCTTCTTTGAATATGACTGATGGTATCATCTTTGAATGTAGCCTGTGACAAGTGAAAAAGGTATATATAGACTCGTTAACAGTCACCAAAACATAAAGACTAATAGTTAAAAAGCAGATAATGAAGATTAAATATAATCATAAAGAGTTTAATATTTCTCAGTGGAGACAGGAAAAGAGGAGAAAGAATAAAGAACAGAAATAACAAATGGAAAATCAATAAACATATCAATATTTACATTGTGTGAAAAATGTTCCATAACATTGATAACAATGCAGAAGTTAAGACAGGCCTCCATTGAGAGTAAAGTTGGAAAAATTTACACAAAATCCAGATACCTGCCTAAGAAACTGTATATTTCTTCTTGAAAATGATTGGGGAATTCATGTATAAGACTATAACTCTAATGTAATGGCATTTATGTCATGAATATAGTGTAAGCTTTAATTTGAGAGGAATGTATACAAATATTAGAGAATGAGAAATCTGAAATTTGGGAAGGAGTGCAGTTGTTTGTTTTGTTGTGGTTTTCAGCATCATAATTTGTTAAGGTTTGGGTGATAATAATTTATATAATTTTAGCTTTTGGCTATAGCTAAGCAGGAGAAAAGAGTTCATCTGTTCCATTATTGGGATCCTTTCCAAATATGTTGAATTCCAAAGCCCAGGCTCATACCTGAAAAGAATTGGAGTATTGGGACTATTGAGCATCTCTTGACTAGCTTCTTGATGGTTAATGGGTGATAGAGTCAAAGATTTTCTGAAGGTCATTTTTTATAGCAAAATAAACATATTTAATCATTTGGCTAAAGACACGAAATGAATTTAAATTGATTTTATATTATAAGAGCTATGTAAAGATGGTCTAGTATTCTGACCATTATGGCCTTGTGGCCTGAGAAGAGACATGGTATAATTTCTATTCCTTTAATTTTGCTGAGTTTTGATTTTTATACTAACATGCCATCTATTTTGGAGTATGTGCCATGAGCTTATGAGAAAAAAGTATATTATTTTATTTTATTTTTTCCTCAGGCCAGACATTTGTTGCATACAAGAGTCATATCTTAACTTAAAAGACAAATACAGACTCAGGGTGAAAGGATGGTCATCCATATTTCAGGCAAATGGTAACCAGAAAAAAGCAGGAGAAAAAAGTATATTATTTTACTTTGGAATGATGTGTTCTGTAAATGACTATTAATCCAATTTGATCTAGGGTCACATTTAAGTTCTTTGTGTCCTTGCTTAGTTTCAGTTCAGAGCATCTGTCCAATTTGCTCAGAGGGATGACATCCCCAACTATGAAGGTGTTATGGGATATCTATTGCTCAGACCCCTCAAGGTCTGTTTCGTAAATCTGGGAGCATTTAAGTTAGGTGCATAAATGTTTAAAATTGAGATTTCTTCTTGTTGTATTGTTCCTTTCACCAGTATGAAGTGTCCATCTTTGTCCTTCTTAAATAAACTTGCTTTTACTCTGATTGTATCTGAGAATAAGATTGCAACCCCTCATTTCTATTCATTTGATACACTGTTTTCCATTCCTTAACCCTGAGTCTTGATTTCTCCTTCAGGGCTAGGTGTGTCTCCTGGAGGCTTGTGTTTTTTCATCCAATCACCTAGCCTGTGCCTCTTTACTGGGGAATTCAATCCATTGATATTTATTGAAATTATCAATAATCATGGTAGAATTCTATTCTTTTTATTGTGAGGTAGTTTATTGTGTAGTTTAATCCTTTGGGCCATTGTGAAGCTTAGTTCTGGCCTTTGGCTTCCAGATGTTTACTTTGGTGGTGGTTCATCATGGTGTTCAGTATTGAGAATAGGTCTAAGTATTTCCTGTAGGGCTGGTCGTGTTGTGATGAAATACCTCAATGCTTATGTATCTGCAAATGATTTGATTTCTCCATCAATTTTTTATTAAAGTCATAAACACATGCATCATGCATATATTAATGTGTTTATGAGGTACAATGTGCTGATTTTATATACAATTTGGAATGCTTACATTAAACTACTTAATATAGCCCTCACCTCATTTACTTAATTATTGTGTTAAGACATTTATACTCTATGCTTAATAGATTTGACATGTACCATTGCAATATGCACCATAGGTGTGGTCCCACAAATAAACCTTTCTCCATCAATACCCCCCCCCTTCCGTCCCATCCCTGTCCTCTTCCCTCCTTCATCCTGGGCTATAGATGTGATTTATCTTTCTTTTTTTTTTTTCAACATCTTTAAAAATGTGTTTATTTTTTTAAAAATCAGTTGTATACAAAAGTGTTCTGTAGTTTTTAATTCTCAAGACAAATACCCAACCCTCCACCCACAGCCCACCCTGCTTCAGTGGTACTTCTGGCAACCCACCCAAATTTCCCTTACAGGAAGTTAACGGCTCAGAATAGACCCTCCTACAGAATTTATCATCACTAACAGATTGTTTAGAATAGAGATCTAGAGAAGCTAACAAGCAAGGTTCCCTATAATGGCAGTAGACTTCCAGCAGACACCACAAGAAAGCACCATCAATTGCTGAAAGCTAAAAAATAGATATAATTTTCAATAATGTTTCATTTTCTATTGGAAAAGTCTTTAAATTACATTAAACAAGTCTCTTCCCCCCCAATGAAATAGTCTAGCTTTTATTATTATGCCTGTAAAAAGTAGGTAACAGCAAGCAGACAGTTAACAGCACAGTGCAATGATTTCTATCCACTCACCCTTAGAACCAAACTACACAAACTGTGCCACACCTGATTATATATAGCAGCGTGGTTGAAATAACCAAGCAAAAGGTGACACATTCATAACTTATGGTTAGGTGATGATCCCATATTTATGAGTGTAGATCAGTCCAATAAAGCAGTAACAGAACAGACAGAAAAAGGGAGCTACTAACACTCCTCTACTCCTATGCCACAAGATTTTTGCTCTGTATTGCAAACAGTGCAAATAGAACCTGTGATATAATATATAGACAATGAAGAAAAGTTACTCTTGGGAATAAAGGCTATTTATCCAGTAAAGACTTCAAGTTGCCTTCTTCCCAGTGATAGCAACTTGTTGATGGCAAGCATTTATTTTTCAATGGTACTAAAAGAATAGAAATGCAATTTTTTAAATCAATGGTTTGTACCTGCAACTGAAATTCCTTGAACTAGAAAAAGTGATTAATACAAAATCATTTTGTAAAAGACCAAGAAATAAAGTTAATTGTAAACAGATGGCTTCCATCTTGACATCTAAACATTGTTTCCATTTATGTACAAGAAGGTATAACTGGCTCCAGTTCTTTCCTCCCTCAATCTATCTTAAATCTTGAAAACAATAACAAAAATGCTTAATTTTCTATTTTGTTACATAGGATTGTGAAAACATGATCATACTCTTACTGCAGAGCTTTAAAAACTCAAATCAGGCATTTACTTATAGCCAAGAACTGTTTTTCACATTGTTGAACTTATTAAATGGCCCGAAGAGTAACACAGTAAGCTGCACACTATAGTGCATAAATCATCAAAATCCATTTTAACTGCCAATTCTTACAGATACTTAAAATAATTATTTTGCATAGTTTTAAATGCCACCAACAATCACAAATGTGAAATACTTCCAGAAAAGAAAAAAAAATCATTCTTTTCATTTCATAGATTACTCTCCTCAAAAGCAAAATACTCAGACTCCAAATATTTATATATCTTTGAACATGCTATGTGTTTAAGAAATCATAGTCGCAATTCTAAACGTTTTGGGGATCCAACTCAGAGCATCTAAATTAATACCAAGCTCCTTAAATATTTATATACTACTGTATACTTATTTGGATCACTAACTACTGTATACTTATTTGGATCACTAGCTATTCATTTGCTCATTCATTCAGTAATCTGTACTGAAATACTATATGGCTAATTATTTCTTCTTTTAAAAGTTAGGCACATACTTAGAAAATAGGCCTGATTATAATAAAATGGGATTTCACTATATTTTTTTCAAACATAATTTTGAGGCTTTAAAAACTGACAAACCCTAAAACATTGAGAACTACAAAAATAATCTCCACCAGGGTACTTTCCCCCCTAGGTTTAAACGTTTTCCAAACACATTTAAGACTGAAGGAAAAAATTCATAGGTCTTTGAATTCCTATGTTTGGGGAACTAAACCTGCAGAGAAGTGAAAAGCAAAAACAAACAAAAAAACAGGACAGTTGGAAATATACCAGAAAGGATAAAAAGGTTATCACATTATGTAGATGAGGTAGACACATTTTTATAATGAAGAATCCATTATGAAGAACCTCTCAAACCAAATACAAACATTTACTTTCCAATTTCCTGGGCATTGGGGATCCTGAACTGTAGTTAGATGGGTAGATACCCTATGATAATGTACATAAAAATCAAAGCAAGATACAGCTGCCTCCAAGAGCAAAGTATGTAATGCTTGACCTTTAGTAACCTCTGAGCTCTCCCTCTCCTTTGTCTAACTACAGGATAATTAAACATATCCTGATAACATAGACAAAAAATAAACTGGGCAGATGTGTTTGATATTTTTAAAAATTCAAATATTATACTAATATTTCCAAGCCACTTTCCTCTAAGAAATAATGAATTCTAACCAAAAATGGATAAAAACTGTCCACACTTTCACACAATCCCACCTTACTGCAAAATATAAAGAAAAGTTAAAGGTTTCAAATACTTAAAATAAATAAAGAAAAATCTTGTCTCCTTTGGCATCTTTAGGAAATAAACTATAGCAATAAAAGTAAGTGATTGCAAAAAGACTTATGCTGAAGTCAACAGTGAGGGGGGAAAAACATAGAAACTTGTGTTTAGGATGCAATAATATCTACTACAAGAGTTAACTATTAATTAGAAAAGCCTTAGAAATTTTGGAAGAACCTTCACATCTTTAATATTACAACATATTTAATAATGGTTATTTTATTGCTTCTAGTATCAAGATTATTGAGAAGTCAAAAGAAGTTATGCTGATTTTATGTTCAAAAATTATTTTCCAAATACTTAATGATAATTTAAGATAAATAACACTTGAAGAAAGCAAAACTTTTATAATGACTTTCAATATACAGCCTTACTTTAATTCAGTCTGATTCCATTACATTTTTATTTTGCATTGGTCCTAAAATGTAAAAAGAATTGTATTTCTATGTATAGTATAGAACTGCCTGCATAAATCCACTTCAACCTTCATAAAATGGTCACATTAGTGTTTGAGCTTGCAAACTAGTAATTTTCAAACTTAATGAACTTAGAATGAAATGTAACTTTAATACAAATAGAAAGTCTGACTATGTACAAGAGAAGGTAAAGTTTTCAATTCTCATATTATCAGAAACATCATAAAGAAAGCTAAATTTATAACACACTTCTATTCCTATGTGCATTTGAAGTATGTACAGTAAAACACCAACACAGCTTTCATGTGTCAATACAGGGAAGTGCAAGCCAGAGTGACTCTTAAAGAATCCAACAAAGCAATCCCTACAAAGCCCAAAATTAGGCTAAACACGACTGGAAACAGTTGATTGTATCCTTATCAGTTCTCAAAGAAAAATTTCATCAGTTTAAAAATGTCAAATTCACTGAAAAACTAAGTTGGGTTCTTTCATTAAGTTTGGTTATAGCAAAACATCAACTA
Source organism: Nycticebus coucang (assembly GCF_027406575.1). Classification (NCBI taxonomy): domain Eukaryota; kingdom Metazoa; phylum Chordata; class Mammalia; order Primates; family Lorisidae; genus Nycticebus; species Nycticebus coucang. Next base: position 63,203,884 of record NC_069782.1, on the reverse strand, counting down.
TTTACTGTTCTTGCAAGAGAAATAAAATTGGTAGCTCCATTTTTACATGATTATTACTTACATAAGGAAAACTTCTAAGAGTATTTGAAAAACTGTGACAAAACATTTCAAACCTATGACCTAAAAATGGAGCAAGGGATACTGTCCCTCGGCACATTTCCCCACCAAATACAAAGAAATTTACCATTAGAATATCAGCTGTGTGCGGTAAGAGGGGGAAAAACAGATAAGGTGTCCCAGTCTATTGACAAGGACGAAAAGGCTCTGAATAGGTCACCATCTTCAATTCTGGATAAATTTCATATTCAAGAATTCTCAAATGCTTAAAATGGTGGTCTTTTCAGCTACCCATCCTAAGAAGTCAAGTACAAGCATGCAAGTAAATTCACAGGCACAAAGGATCCATGTTAAAAACAGTTAAGGTAGCTGTGATGCAACACCAACAATTTGAATGGCCCTGCCACACTCAAAATATTATCTTAATTATTCAACAAAATCCTGAAGCAAACTCTTGCTAGTCTTGGTACACTGTTAAACACTAAAGTAGCATGTTTTTCCATGGTTTTAGCTTAGCTCAAAGAATTTTTACACTATCCATTAAGAAAAAAAATTAAAGTATTTCCCCTTTTTAAATTTACACAGACGTTTAATTAGCTTTATTTACAGAGCAGGGATTTTTCTTTTCAGTCTCCAATGGTGGCTAGATAACATTGTTAGGCAAGAATGCCAGTTTAAAAGAAATTTATGCAGAATCCTAAAAATAACAGATGTTGGTGCTCCTCAAGAAGAGGCAAGCTTGACTATATCAGCAGCTCTCTTTTTATGCCTCAGTTACTCAGAAGCAATTCTGTTGCAGTCTCTACATCCCATGATTTTGAAGACGAGGCCACTATTACTGCATTCCTATCAAAGCCCATAGCACATAGGTTTTCTATTTTTTTGGTGTATTCTGAACTAGAAACTGGTGCTCCAGCATACACATGTGCCCAAAGTCGAGCTGCCTGTTTGAACATTTCGGGATTTTGTTTGTACTGATTTGCTACTACTGCATCTTGTGGATCATCTGGTTCTGCAGCTGCCAATAGGGCTTGCAATGACAATAACACCGTGCGGAGAGTCATTGCTGCCGCCCATTGATCTTTCAGGATATCTAAATAAATAGCCCCTGTGACGGAACTAATATTAGGATGCCATATTTTAGTGATAAACCGGACCTTAGGAGGATTAAATGGATATGTTTCAGGTATCTTTATCTCTAGTTGATACCTTCCTCCTTCATATGGTGTGTCTGGAGGTCCTGCTATTTCTCCTCTTAATTCTGTAAAATTCTCATCTACAAGATCTACTTTAATTTGATTTTTGCTCGTCTCCTCGCTCTTCAGCACCTCCTTGAACTCCCTCTTGATTCGCTGCACCGCAATGTTGGCCATGTCTCCGCCAGCAGCTGATTCGTACCCGCCTCCTCCGCCACCGCTACAACCACCGCCGCCGCTGCCACCTCTTCCTCCACCGCCTCCGCCCTTGGCGATTCAGACCCAAGCACACGAACACTGCCACTGCCACCCCGGCCGCCGCGTTGTCCTCAGTGTGGAATCACCTCCTTGATTTATCTTTCATATTAAAGTGTAAGTGATTATGAATTGGTTTGGCAATAGTACTGAGTAAATTGGATACTTTTTTCTTCAATTATTGTAAAAGTAAAATATGTTCCAGCTCCATCATGTAAACATAAAAGAGGTAAAGTCTCTATCTTTTTTTAAGGATGTATAATATTCCATGGTATACATATACCAAAATTTATTAATCCATTTATGGGTCGATGGGCACTTGGGCTTCTTCCATAATTTGGTTTATGAATTGAGCAGCCATGAATAATCTGGTGCAAATGTCTTCATTGTAATGTCATTTTTAGTCTTTTGGATATATACTTAGTAGAGAAATTACAGGATCGAACAGCAGGTCTACTTTTAAATTGCTAAGTGATCTCCAAACATTCTTCCCAAAGAAACGTATTAGCTTGCATTCCCACCAGCAGTGCAAAAGTGTTTGCTTTTCTTCACAACCATGCCAACATTGGTAGTTTGGGGATTTTGTGATGTGGGCTACTCTTACTGGAATTAGCTGATATCTCAAAGTGGGTTTGATTTGCATTTCTCTGATGATTAAAGATGATGAGCATTTTTTTATGTGTCTGTAGGCCATGCACCTATCTTCTTCAGAGAAACTTCTGTTTAAGTCTCTTCCCCACAATGAAATTGGGATCACTTGTTCTTTCCTCATTAATAAGTTTGACTTCTCTGTGGGTGCTGGTTATCAAACCTTTGTCACAAACAACCTGCAAATATGTTCTCTCATTGTGAGAGCTTTCTGCTTCCTTTACTTACTGTGTTCTTTGCTGTGCTTTTACAGTTTGATCAGATCTCAGTAATGTATTTTTGTTGTTCCTTCAATTGCCCAGGGGGTCCTCCTCATAATGTATTCTCCCAGGCCAATTTCTTCAAGTGTTTCCACTGCACTGTCTCCAAGAATCTTTATAGTTTCATATCTTAAGTTTAAATCTTGTATCCACTGAGAGTCAATTTTTGTTAATGGTGAAAGGTGTGGGTCCAGTTTCAGTATTCTACAAGTCACCAGCCAGTTCACCAAGCACCATTTGTTAAATAGAGAATCTTTCTCCAGATTTATATTTTTGATAGGCTTATCAAAGATCAAATGATAATAAGTGTCTGGGTTCATCGCTTGATTCTCTATTCTGTTCCATACATCTACCTCTCTATTTCTGTGCCAGTACCATGTTGTTTTGATCACTATAGATTTATAGTATAGTCTGAAGTCTTGTAGCGTAATTCCTCATGATTCATTTTTATTTCTGAGTAATGTCTGGGCTATTTGAGTTTTTTTCTGATTCCATATAAAATGAAGTAATATTTTTTTCCAGATCTTTAAAGTATGACAGTGGTGCTTTAATAAGGGTTGCATTAAATTTATATTGATTTGGGTAGTATGGAGATTTTAGCAGTGTTGATTCTTCCCAGCCATGAGCATTGTATGTTTTTCCATTTGTTAACATCTTCAGCTATTTATTTTCTCATAGTTTCATAGTTCTCTTTATAGATATTTTTCACATCTTTTGTTAGGTAAATTCCCAAATATTTCATCTTCTTTGGCACTATTGTAAAAAGAAAGGAGTCCTTGACTGTTTTTTTCAGCTTGACTATTGTATATACCAACAATAGTCAAAAATTCTTCAGAGACAGGTCTCACAGATTTCCCCTACAACTATTTTCCTGCAGAGCAGAAGTTCCTGGGCTTGTCACAAGTGAAAGTCCCCTTTCTGCAGATGGAACTCAGACCACAGCACTTTAGACCCTCAGCAAGAGGCCCACCTACACAAGCTTCTGGCACCTTTTACCACAATGGCATCCTCCTGACGGGGAACTTTCCCCCTATGTATGTCTCTCCTGCTGCCAAACCACACCAGGACTGCTCCAGACAGCACCACAAACAGGCCCCCAAATTCCACTCGGGAATGCTCACTTCTCCAATCTTTTCAGAGTCCCTGAGCCTTACACAAGTAAACGTCCACTCCCAACAGGCAGAACTCAGGTCATGGGGCTTTAGGCCCCCAGTAAGAGGCCTGTCTACACAAGCTTCTGGCACTCTTTACCACAGTCGCATGCCCCTGTCTGGGAACTTTATTCCACCAGTTGCCAAACCATGGCAGAGCCCTCCAGACAGCACCCCAATCTGGCCACCGAATTCCACTCAAAAGAACACACTTCTCCAATCTTTCCACTCAATGCCTCGCTTCCCCCAAGAACAGAAAACTGCAAGAGGTTTCTTCTGGAGCCCCCGTGGAGATCTGGCCACCCCCACCTCCCCCACCACAGCCTGGGCATGCTCACAGAAACTAGCCCAAGTTTGTTAGTACTCCACAGCTCTAGCCAACTTCATCTGTCCACCACCACACTGCACACTCCAAACCACCGCTGCACACCAATATTCCACACCAGGACTGATCTGGTCCTCTCACTCTTCCCTTTTGCTCTAGGAGGACTCAGCTAAACATCCTTCCCATCTTTCATCATGCTCTGTATCCCTACTTTTAACTTCTTGATTCTTATCTTGGATCCTTATCCTTGGTCATAAATATGTTTTCATGTGTCTGTAGGCCATCTTTTTATACAAACTAATAAATACACAAATTTGTCTTAAGTATTACAAAATGGCATTCCAGTTTAAAGTTGCATGTACTCACAGCTGCAAGTGAACCATTAGACAAGTGTTTAATAAACTTCAAAATGTGCAGTTTTATACTTATGTTTTCCTTAAATTAAAGCTTCATCTAAGAGAAATTCAGAGTATGATGAGTTGATTTTTTTAGCTTCTGAATTAAGCGTACTCTTCCCCAAATGAAGTGGTCCCGGTATGACCTAGGACAACCTGCACTAATCAGGGGCAGGGCTGAAGTAGTACCTCACTGGGAGCCCAGGCAGATATTTATCTCCATCAGCATCTGTGGCAAATTACACAGTGAGATCCACATATTTCCTTTCAGTGGAAGGTTTCGGAAGTTTCTGAATTGTCAACTTTAATCTTTTTGCACGACCAGTCATTACTGGAATACAAAGCATTTTGACTCCCTGTACCACCATCATTGGCTCAATTATATACTTCTTTTTGATTGCATTTATGAAATCCAAAAATATGAAATCTTCTTTTCTATGTACAGTCCATCTATCGCACATTGTAAATGACATTCCATTTCTGATTTCAGTCTTTCTTACTTCAGATGTTTCTGTAAACACTATAATTGGAATGGCTAAGAAAACAATTTTGATTGGCTTCAAATAGATAGACACCAATTACTTTGGTCATCTCCAAGGCAACCAAGCCAGAAACTGCAGCAGTGAACGTTGCTATTGCATATATAATTTTGCCAGCTATTCACTTTATTTTGAAGTGGTCAGCTGGTTCAATGTTATATATTTTGGCATGAAGATACAATGCAGCACTGATGAAATCTGTGTCCATTACAATCATCATCTTTTTCAAATGAAAGCACTGCCATCTGATAATCCCTTTTGGTAGCTTCATTTAGATAAAATAGCCTTTCATAGCCTCTCATCTTCACTGTTAACAAGAACATGGTCTGGTTTCCTTGTACTTTCATCAGTTTGAGCAACCTTGTTGGATGGTTTGAATCCCTGAATCTTTACTTCTGAAATAATATTCAAGAAGGTATCTGCTAATAAGTCTTCTTTTGTAAATGGAATGCAATAAACTGTAGCAAACAGTTTTCCAGCATTCGGAAGGAAACTGAGGTGTAAAGGTTCATGTAAATCAAATTTTGTTGAAGATGGGGGCCTCTTTGGTGATTTCCAAAACAAACTGCTATCTTTTAACTATATGAAAGAGAGTAACAGTAAAGAATGTGGAGAGCCTTATGGTTAAAATATTTTTCAACATTTAGTCTCGGTAATTCTACACACTGGGATCAATTTCTAGGTCTTCTGTTAAGTAATTTAATAACTTGAAAACAGCCTACTTTGTGCCTAAATTGTGCCTACTTTGTATCTTTTTTTTTTGGTAAAGATCTTTTATTTATTTATTAAATCATAGCTGTGTACATTAATGCAATCATGGGGCACCATACACTGGTTTTATAGACCATTTGACATATTTTCATCACACTGGTTAACATTGCCTTCCTGGCATTTTCTTAGTTATTGTGTTAAAGATACAAAGTAACTGTACACTTTATACAGTTACTTTGTATCTTTTTCAGGACTTCCGCAGATTTACCAAAACTTTTTAAAATGAAGGCTTATGGGAAAAGGAACTTTCAAATTTATCTCATGGTCCACTGTATGGTATGCTTAATGGTGGCTGGGAAAGACTTCACAGTACAAAATGGTATTTCCTCTTTTGGGAGATCCCTATGACTATTATAATATTTTGTCAAGTGAGGTACAATATCTTCAGTGTTAGTGACCATTGTTCCAGAATCTAAGAGAGCCCTTAGACTTGTTAAGCAATGGCTGTCTACATATCTCCTGGCTTCCATATTGTCTAGTGCTGTGATAATTATATCTTGTTTGGTATAAAACTCAGCACTGTAAATGGCCTCACTTGCCAGACAGACTCTGTTCAGGTGTGCATCTATTTTTATTTGAGAATTTATTTTCAGAGTTGTATCAGGAATAGTATAACCTTAGGTTTCTGTGTGTGATGAGGGTGGAACAGGAACTGTCCATTTAACTTGGATTTTTCTCTTTTATTTTTCTGGAGATAGTCTTCTTATGTTGCCCTCAGTAGAGTGCTGTGGCTTCACATCCTACAGCAAGCTCAAGCTCCTGAGCTCAAGCAATGTTCTCTTTTTTTAAATTAAATCATAGCTGTATACAATAATGCAATCATGGGGTACAATGTGCTGGTTCCATATACAGTTTGAAATATTTTCCCTGAACTGGTTAACACAGCCTTCATGGCATTTTCTTAATTATTGTGTTCAAACCTTTATACTATACACTTAGTAAACTTCACTTGCATCCTTCCAAGATGCACCATAGGTGTGGACTCACCAATCACCCTCCCTCCACCCTTCCTCCCTCTTCTTACCCCTCCCTTGCCCCCTACCCCATGTTCTTATACTGAGATTGGGTTATAGCCTTCGTATGAAAGCTATAAATTAGTTTCATATTAGGGCTGAGTAAATTGGGTACTTTTTCTTCCATTCCTGGGATACCTTGCTAAGAAGAATATTTTCCAGCTCCATCCATGTAAACATGAAAGAGGTAAGGTCTTCATCTTTCTTTACGGCTGCATAATATTCTATGGCATAAAATACCACAATTTATTAATCTGTTCATGAGTTGATGGGCACTTGGGCTTCTTCCACGACTTAGCAATTATGAATTGGGCTGCAATAAATATTCTGGTACAAATATCTTTGTTATAATGTGATTTTTGGTCTTCTGGATATATACCTAGTAGAGGAATTATAGGATCGAATGGCAGTTCTATTTTTAAATCTCTAAGTATTCGCCAAACATCTTTTCAAAAGAAACATATTAGTTTGCATTCCCACCAGCAGTGTTCCCTTTTCTTTTTTTTTGTATTTTTATTTTTATTTTTTTTTATTAAATCATAACTGTATACAATGATATGATTATGGGGCATCATACACTCACTTCATAAACCATTTGACACATTTTGATCACAGTGGTTAACATAGCCTTTCCGGCGTTATCTCAGTTACTGTGCCAAAACATTTACATCCTACATTTACCAAGTTTCGCAAATACCCCTGTAATATGCACCACAGGTGTGATCCCACCGATTCCCCTCCCTCTACCCACCCCCCTTTCCCACTTCTCCCTATTGTTAAGTTGTAGCTGGGTTATAGCTTTCATGTGAGAGTCCCAAATTAGTTTCATAGTAGGGCTGTGTACATTGGGTATTTTTTCTTCCATTCTTGGGATACTTTACTAAGAAGAATATGTTCCAGCTCCATCCATGTAAACATGAAAGAGGTAAAGTCTCCATCTTTCTTTAAGGCTGCATAGTATTCCATGGTATACATATACCACAATTTATTAATCCATTCGTGGATCGATGGGCACTTGGGCTTTTTCCATGACTTAGCTATTATAAATTGGGCTGCAATAAACATTCTGGTACAAATATCTTTGTTATGTTGTGATTTTTGGTCTTCTGGGTATATGCCCAGCGGAGGAATTACAGGATTGAATGGCAGATCTATTTTTAGATCTCTGAGTGTTCTCCATATATCTTTCCAAAAGGAATGAATTAATTTGCATTCCCACCAGCAGTGCAGAAGTGTTCCCTTTTCTCCACATCCACGCCAACATCTCTGGTCTTGAGATTTTGTGATATAGGCTAGTCTCATTGGAGTTAGATGATATCTCAAAGTAGTTTTGATTTGCATTTCTCTGATGATTAAAGATGATGAGCATTTTTTCATATGTCTGAAGGCCGTGCGCCTGTCTTCTTCAGAGAAGTTTCTCTTCAAATCCCTAGCCCAGCCTAGGATGGGATCCCTTGTTTTTTTCTTGCTGATGCGTTTGAGTTCTCTGTGGATTCTGGTTATTAAACCTTTGTCAGAGATATACCCTGCAAATATCTTCTCCCATTCTGAGGGCTGTCTGCTTGCTCTGCTTACTGTGTTCTTAGCTGTGCAGAAGCTTTTTAGTTTGATCAAGTCCCAGTAGTGTATTTTTGAAGCTGCTTCAATTGCCCGGGGGGTTCTCCTCATGAAATACTCACCCAGACAAATTTCTTCAAGGGTTTTCCCTGCATTCTCCTCTAGTATTTTTATAGTTTCATGTCTTAAGTTTAAATCTTTAATCCAATGAGAGTCTATCTTCGTTAATGGTGAAAGGTGTGGGTCCAATTTCAGTCTTCTGCAGGTTGCCAGCCAGTTCACCCAGCACCATTTGTTAAATAGGGAATCTTTTCCCCACTGAATGTTTTTAATTGGCTTGTCAAAAATCAAATAGCGGTAAATAGCTGGATTCATCTCTTGGTTCTCTATTCTGTTCCAGATATCTACTTCTCTGTTTTTGTGCCAATACCATGCTGTTTTGATCACTATCGATTTGTAGTAAAGTTTGAGGTCTGGTAGTGTGATTCCTCCTGTTTTGTTTTTATTTCTGAGTAATGTCTTGGCTATTCGAGGTTTTTTCTGATTCCATATAAAACGAAGTAATGTTTTTTCAAGATCTTTAAAATATGACAGTGGAGCTTTAATAGGGAGTGCGTTGAAATTATATATTGCTTTGGGTAGTATGGACATTTTGATAATGTTGATTCTTCCTAGCCATGAGCATGGTATGTTTTTCCATTTGTTAACATTTTCAGCTATTTCTTTTCTTAAAGTTTCATAGTTCTCTTTATAGAGATCTTTCACGTCTTTTGTTAGGTAAATTCCCAAATATTTCATCTTCTTTGGCGCTACTGTGAATGGGATAGAGTCCTTAACTGCTTTTTCAATTTGACTGTTGTTGGTGTATATAAAGGCTACCGATTTATGAATGTTGATTTTGTAACCTGAGACACTGCTGTATTCCTTGATCACTTCTAGGAGTTTTGTAGTAGAGTCCCTAGTGTTTTCCAGATACACAATCATATCATCTGCAAAGAGCGAGAGTTTGATCTCTTCTGACCCTATATGGATACCCTTGATCGCCTTTTCTTCCCTAATTGCGGTGGCTAAAACTTCCATTACAATGTTGAAAAGCAATGGAGACAATGGGCAGCCTTGTCTGGTTCCTGATCTGAGTGGAAATGATTCCAATTTAACTCCATTCAATATGATATTGGCTGTGGGTTTGCTGTAGATAGCCTCTATCAGTTTAAGAAAAGTCCCTTCTAGACCAATTTTCTTGAGTGTTCTGATCATGAAGGGATGCTGGATATTATCAAAAGCTTTTTCTGCATCAATTGAGAGAATCATATGGTCTTTGTTTTTTAATTTGTTTATGTGCTGAATTACATTTATAGATTTACGTATATTGAACCAGCCTTGAGACCCTGGGATAAAACCAACTTGGTCATGATGTATAATTTGTTTGATGTGTTGCTGGATTCTGTTTGTTAGGATCTTGTTGAATATTTTTGCATCTATATTCATTAGTGATATTGGTCTATAATTTTCTTTTCTTGTTGTGTCTTTTCCTGGTTTGGGGATCAGAGTGATGTTTGCTTCATAGAACGTGTTGGGTAGTCTTCCTTCTTTTTCTACCTTTTGGAACAGGTTGAGTAATATAGGTACTAATTCCTCTTTAAAGGTTTGGTAGAATTCTGACGTGAAACCATCTGGTCCCGGGCTTCCTTTTTAGGGAGGTTTTGTATAGTTGATGCTATTTCTGAACTTGATATGGGTCTGTTCAACATTTCCACTTGATTCTGGTTAAGTCTTGGAAGGTGGCATGCTTCCAAGTATCGGTCTATTTCCTTCAGATTTTTCATATTTCTGAGAATAAAGTTTCTTGTAATATTCATTAAGGATTTTTTGGATTTCTGATGAGTCTGTGGTTATTTCGTCTTTGTTGTTTCTGATTGATGATATTAGGGATTTTACTCTTTTTTTCCTGATTAGGTTGGCCAGAGGTTTATCTATTTTATTGACCTTTTCAAAAAAACAGCTTTTTGATTTATTGATCTGTTGTATTATTCTTTTGTTTTCAATTTCATTTAATTCTGCTCTAATTTTGGTTATTTCTTTTCTTCTACTGGGTTTGAGGTTGGAATGTTCTTCCTTTTCCAGTTGCGTGAGATGTCCCATTAAGTTGTTAACTTCCTCTCTTTCCGTTCTCTTGAGGAAGGCTTGCAGTGCTATAAATTTCCCTCTTAGAACTGCCTTTGCAGTGTCCCAGAGGTTCTGATAGTTTGTGTCTTCATTGTCATTTTGTTCCAAAAAATTGGTGATTTCTTTCTTAATCTCATCTCTGACCCAGCTATCATTCAGCATAAGGTTATTTAATTTCCATGTTTTTGTATGGGTATGCAGATTCCTGTTGTTACTCAATTCAAGTTTTATTCCATGATGGTCTGAGAAGATGCATGGAATAATTTCTATTCCTTTAAATTTACTGAGGTTAGACTTGTGACCTAAAATGTGATCAATTTTGGAGTAAGTTCCGTGGGCTGATGAGAAGTATGTGTATTCAGTTTTGTTGGGATGAAATGTTCTGTAGATGTCTGCTAAATCTAAATATTGGATGGTTAGGTTTAAATCTAAGATTTCTTTGCTCAGCTTCTTTCTGGAGGATCGATCCAACACTGCCAAGGGAGTGTTGAAATCTCCAATGATTATGGAGCTGGAGGAAATCAAGTTACTCATGTCTGTTAGAGTTTCTCTTATAAATTGAGGTGCATTCTGGTTGGGTGCATAGATATTAATAATTGAGATCTCGTCATATTGAGTATTACCCTTAACAAATATGAAGTGACCATTCTTGTCCTTCCTTACTTTTGATGGTTTAAAGCCTACTGTATCTGCAAATAAAATTGCAACACCTGCTTTTTTCTGATTACCATTTGCCTGAAATATGGATGACCATCCTTTCACCCTGAGTCTGTATTTGTCTTTTAAGTTGAGATGTGACTCTTGTATGCAACAAATATCTGACTTGAGTTTTTGTATCCAGTCAGCTAACCTATGCCTCTTTAGAGGACAGTTTAAGCCATTCACATTGATGGAGAGTATTGATAAGTCTGGTGGAATTTTGGGTGTCGAGTTTTTCAAAGGTCCAGTGGACATTTTTAATCCTTTCGCCAGTGTGGAAGTTGGAGTTTGATCCGAAGTTTCTGGGTGATTTTACTTTTGTGGTATAGGATTGGGTTGGTCATTGTGGAGGATAGGTCCGAGAACATCCTGAAGAGCTGGTTTACTTATGGCAAATTTTTTCAACATATGAATGTCATTGAAGTATTTAATTTCTCCATCATAGATGAAACTCAATTTAGCTGGATACAAGATCCTGGGTTGAAAGTTTTTTTGCTTTAGGAGATTAAAAGTTGATGACCAGCCTCTTCTTGCTTGAAAAGTTTCAGCAGAGAGATCTGCAGTTATTCTAATATTCTTACCTTTGTACGTTATAGTTTTCTTTCGCCGGGTTGCTTTGAGAATCTTCTCTTTCATGTTAACTTTAGTGAAGCTAATTATGATATGTCTGGGAGATGGCTTATTGGGGTTGAATCGTGCTGGGGTTCTGAAGCTGTCTGCTATCTGAATTTCAGATTCTCTGGGCATGTCTGGAAAATTTTCTTTCATAATTTCATGTAGAAGGGCCTCTGTGCCCTTGGCAGCCACTTCATCGTTCTCCGGAATTCCTATAACACTTACGTTGTTTTTTTTCGAATTATCTGAGAGTTCTCTGAGTGAGTGATCCGTTTTTGCTCTCCATTTCTCTTCCTCTTTGAGAGATTGTGAGCGTTCGAAGACTTTATCTTCAATGTCAGAAATCCTTTCTTCTGCTTGCTCCATTCTGTTACTGAGGGATTCTACTGTATTTTTCATATCTTTGAGGGCTGTAAGTTCTTGTTTCAGTGTGTCTAAGTCTTTGGTGGTTTTGTCTTTAAATTCGTTAAATTCTTGAGACAATTTTTGAATTTCTCCTCGAATTCCTAATTCCATTTTATTGATCTTGTCTGCAAACCAAATTCTGAATTCGACTTCTGACATCTCAGCCAGTTGTTTATGAATGAGATCTTCAATCACATCTGCCGTATCTTTTCTTGGGGGGGGTTGATCTATTCTGGTTATTCATGTTACCAGAGTTTTTCCGCTGATTCCGCCCCATGGTTTACTCCCTTTGGTTTTTCCCCTGGGGTTTTATCGAGGGCCCGTACAGTGTTGTGGCCTGAGAAACTGGGGCCCTGTCTGGTGTGGTGGAGCAAAGTGTTTCTGTCTTGTTTTCAGCTGGTTTCTGTTCGATCCTATTGCAACTTCTACTCTGGCTTGAAGTCTCAGCTGTGTGGAAAAATCAGCAATTAAGTCACCCCGCCTGCCCACCTCTGGCCCCAGTTGGAAGAGGAGAATCAAACCTTTCTACAATCGCACACCCAGGGCACCGCCTGAAAAGTCCTCAGTCTATTAGCCCAGTTCAAAAGGTCCGAATCAACTGTCTCAATCGGCACTTGTCTCGGGTGGAAGGGTTCAAGAGGTCTCTGGGAACTGGATCACAGGGGCCTGGTTACTCCTCTGACACAGTTCACCCCAGTGCAGCGTGGAGTCAGGAGGAGCCACCCAGCAAACAGAGCAGTCTAGGAAGGTTGACGTCTCCTTCCCCACTTTGCCCCTCCGTTGGACCCAGTCACTGGTATCTCTGCAGATGGCTAACCCAGTTGCCTGCAGTGAACAGACACTCCAGGGATTTGCACCTGCCTGAATCGCAAGGAAGTCTGCCAGGCCCCCGCAGAGTGCCGCTATCTAGCAGGAGGAGATGGGGCCTGACATCTTTGAGTGTTTGATGCAGGTGATGGGAAGGAGGTGTTCACTCAGGCTTAGCCCCGTCCCTGATGGATGCTGCTAACAGAACAGAACAGAACAGACAACTTTGTGAGGTTCTGTCTCTGTTCCTGTCGTCGCCTACAGGAGACGGGCTGTTTTGAGTTCAAACGTCTTTGCTGCTGGAGATTTGCTTCTGAACACCTCTCTGGGTCGGCCCCGCCCTGGAAGCTTCCCGGGTTTGTGAGCCGCGTCACCCGGTGGCCTCCTCTGGTTGCCCAGGGAGACAGGGGGTGTGGCCTCAGAATATCCAGAAGTGAGCATTCTGCCGTTAAAGAAAAAACGGCTGTTGATCTACCTCCAGGGAACTGCTGCTCTGGTGTGGGCACTCAGGCGACCCTTTTCTCCTCTGTCCCGCGCCCCAGAGTCAGCACTGAGCGGCTGCAGTTTGTGCTGGGTTCACACCCCTTAAGAGATCCCCCAAGAATCAGAACTCTTGGGGGATGGGCCCCCAGACCGCAATTGGGAGTGGGGCGGGGGGAAGCTAGAGTTTCATTCAGTTTTACGCAATACTACGGTCCGGGGAGGGCTCCTGCACTGCACAGCTGGGAAGTGCCGCCAAGGCTTGATTTCCCCTCAGCAGAGTGCCCTCTCCTCGCTCACGTATCCCAGAGTCAGCGCTGACCTGACGCAGCTCAGTCACTGTGCTCTCCCCTCGAGAAATCACCCAAGGATCCGAACTCCTGGGGGACAGGCCCTCAGACCCCGAGTGAGAGTAGGGGTTCTCAGCTCTCAGCGGGGAGGCCAGAGTCTTATTCAGTCTTGGGCCCGTATGCCCGGGGAGGGTTGGTGCACTGCACCGCAGGGAAGTGCCGCGAGGCATGACTCCCCCTGAGCCCGGTGCCCTCTCCTCACTCGGCGCGCCTCAGAGTCAATGCTGACCATTCGCAACTCGGGGACTGTCCACTCCCCTTGAGAAATCACCCAAGGATTCGAACTCCTGGGGGATAGTCCCTCAGACCCCGAGTGAGAGTAGGGGCTCTCAGCTCTCAGCGGGGAGGCTAGAGTCTTATTCAGTCTTGTGCCCGGGGAGGGTTGGTGCACTGCACCGCAGGGAAGTGCCGCGAGGCGTGACTCCCCCTCAGCCCGTTGCCCTCTCCTCACTCGCGCGCCTCAGAGTCAATGCTGACCAGTCGCAACTCGGGGACTGTCCACTCCCCTTGAGAAATCACCCAAGGATCCGAAGTCCTAGGGGACAGGCCTCCAGACCTCAGTGGGCGGGAGGGGAGCGCCGGGGATTCAGGGTTGCCGGCAAAGGATTCCCAAAGTTTTATTCAGCCCTATGTCTGGCAGGAGAACGCCACGGCACCCCAGTAGGGGAGGTAGGTCCAGTTTTTAGCAGGTCTCTCCCGTGGAGTGTAGTGGGAGGGCCTTTAATTTCTGCCCGCTTGTTCAATTTTGGGGCTCTTGAGCCGGTCTCATGGGGGAGGGGGACTCCCGTCCGCTTGGTGGTGGATTTTGTACCTTTTGTTTGCGTCCTTGTGATCACAGCTTGCCTCAGCGGTGTTGATGTGCGTTCTTCAGCCTTCTCTCTTGGTGAGGCTCAAGTCCACCAGGATACTTACTAAATTCCTGTCCCTTAACTCTCCTTCTGGACGGGAGCCTTTGTTGAAAGCTGGCTTCAGTCCGCCATCTTGTCTCCCCCAGTGTTCCCTTTTCTCCACATCCGCGCCAACATCTCTGGTTTGGGGGTTTTGTGATGTGAGCTAATCTTACTGGTGTTAGATGATATCTCAAACTAGTTTTGATTTGCGTTTCTCTGATGATTAAAGATGATGACCATTTTTTCATGTGTCTGTAGACCATGCACCTGTCTTCTTCAGAGAAGTTTCTCTTCAAGTCCCTTGCCCACCCTGAGATGGGATCACTTGTTTTCTTCTTGCTAATATGTTTCAGTTCTCTGTGGATTCTGGTTATTAAACCTTTGCCAGAGACATAACCTGAAAATATCTTCTCCCATTCTGAGGGCTTTCTGCTTGCTTTACTTACTATGTTCTTGGCTGTACAGAAGCTTTTTAGTTTCATCAGGTCCCAGTAGTGTACTTTTGATGCTGCTTCAATTGCTTGGGGGAGGGGGTCCTCCTCATAAAATATTCACCCAGAACTATTCCTTCAAGAGTTTTCCCTGCAATTTCTTCTAGTATTTTTATATTTTCAGGTCTTAAGTTTAAATATTTAATCCAGTGAGAGTCTATCTTAGTTAATGGTGAAAGGTGTGGGTCGAGTTTGAGTCTTCTACAGGTTGCCAGCCAGTTCACCCAGCACCATTTGTTAAATAGGGAATCTTTTCCCCACTGAATGTTTTTAATTGGCTTGTCAAATATCAAATAACAGTAAGTACATGGGTTCATTTCTTGGTTTTCTATTCTGTTCCATACTTCTACCTCTCTATTTTTGTGCCAGTACCATGCTGTTTTGATTACTATTGATTTATAGTATAGTCTGAGGTCTGCTAGCGTAATTCCTCCTGCTTTGGTTTTATTTCTGAGTAATGTCTTGGCTATTTGAGTTTTTTTCTGACTCCATATAAAAAGATATATATATATTTTTTGAGATATTTAAAGGATGACAATGGAACTTTAATAGGGATTGCATTAAAATTGTGTATTGCTTTGGGTAGTATAGACATTTTGACAATGTTGATTTTTACCAGCCACGAGCATGCTATGTTTTTTCATTTGTTAACATCTTCAGCTATTTCTTTTCTTAGAGTTTCATAGTTCTTTTACAGAGATCTTTCATGTTCTTTGTCAGATAAACTCCCAAATATTTCATCTTCTTTGGCACTACTGTCAATGGAATAGAGTCTGTGACTGTTTTTTCAGTTTGGCTATTGTTGGTATATATAAAGGTGACGGATTTATGGGTGTTTATTTTGTATCATGAGACATTGTTGCATTCCTTGATCACTTCTAAGAGTTTTGTAGTAGAATACCTGACGTTTTCCAGATATACAATCATATCATTTGCAAAGAGTGAAAGTTTGATCTCAAGGATAGCTGACTGGATGCAGCCTCTGATATAGGCTCCTGTCCAGAGAGAAGGATAAGTTCCAGAGGGTATCCATTGAGCTGAAGACAGGAAGCCCAGCTGAGATAACTACAGGTCACCCTTGCTGAGGCAAGCTGCAATTCCAAGACAAAAATCTCCAGGTACAAAATTCAACCAAAAAAAAAAATGCCCGACCCATCCCCCAAGAAAGCTGTGGGTACTTTTCTTCCTTTTACTTCACTCTTCATTTGCTCCTGTGGGATTTCTACAGGCAAGTATTGAACTGAGGATCTCTTGTCTCAACCCACAGGTGAGAGCAGGAAGAAGTGGGGACTACTTCCTCCAGAGGGACCCAGCGGTGACTCTGAACATTCTCTTACCAGGCAGAAAAATTGAACTTACATTTTCCCTGCCATTCTGAACTGTCAGTCCATCCTTCCCCCCAACCAGATAAACCAGATCCCTAACTCCTGCAGAGACTGAGGGAGGAGGCTTATGAGCAGTGCTCCATGCCAGCCTGCCTGACCAAGTAACCCACTTCCTGCCTGGTGGGTCCCCCGCTCCCTCCCCATCTCCAAGCTGCGCAGTCCCTTGGAGACCACCAAGGCCAGCACCATGCCCTGCCCGCTTGGAGACCACAAAGGCCGGAGCCGCACCCAGCCCACCAGGAGACTGCCGAGGATCATTCTCTCACGGATCTCTGAGATAATTCGAAGAGGTCCAATATTCACCTTACAGGAATACCTAAAAGTGATGAGCTTGCTGTGAAGGATACAGATGCTTTGCTTCATGAAATAAAGAGAATTTTCCTGGCATGCCCAGAGATTCTGAAATTCAGATAGCAGACAGTTTTAGAACACCGGCACAACTCAACCCAAATAAAAATTCTCATAGACACATTATAATTAACTTCGCTAATGTTAATATGAAGGAGAAAATTCTGAAAGCATAAGACGTAGGTAAACCATAACATACAAGGGGAAGAACATTAGAATGACAGCAAATCTCTCTGCTGAAACCTTACAAGCTAGAAGAAGGTGGTCATCGACCTTTAATCTCCTTAGACAAAATAGCTTTCAACCCAGGATCGTATATCCAGCTAAACTGAGTTTTATCTATGATGGAGAAATTAAATATGTTAATGACATTCACATGTTGAAGAAATTTGCCATAACTAAACCAGCTCTTCAGGAAAGTCTCAGACCTACCCTCCATAATGAACAACACAATCCTCCACCACCAAAGTAAAATCACTCAGAAACTTTTGATCAAATTCTAACTTCCACAGTGGCAAGAGGATTAAAAATGTCCACTGGACATTTGCAAAACTCAATACCCAGAACTCTGTTGGGTTTATCATTACTCTCACTTAATGTGAATGGCTTAAATTGCCCTCTAAAGAGACACAGGTTGGCTGACTGGATACAAAACTCAGGCCAGACATCTGCTGCCTTCAAGAATCTCACCATACCTTAAAAGATAAACAAAGACTCAGGCTGAAGGGATGGTGATCTATAATTCAGGAAAATGGAAATCAGAAAAAGCAGGTGTTGCAATTTTATTTGCAGATACAATAGGCTTTAAATGAATCAAAGTAAGAAAGGTCAATAATGGTCACTTTTTATTTGTTAAGGGCAACACTCAACATGATGAGATTTCAATTATCAACATCTATGCACCCAACCAGAATGTGCCTGAATTTATTAGAGAAACTCTTACTGACATAAGCAACTTGATTTCCCCGAGGACCATAATTGTTGGAGACTTTAACACTCCTTTGGCAGTGTTGGATCGATCCTCAAAAAAGAAGTTAAGCAAGAAAATTTTACAATTAAACTTAACCATTCAACATTTGCAGGTAATGACATCTAAAGAATATTTCATCCTAACATAACTGAATACTCATTCTTGTCATCAGCCCATGGATTATCTTCCAAAATTGATCACATCTTAGGTCACAAGTCTAACCTCAGCAAATTTAAAAGAATAGAAATCATTCCTTGTATTTTCTCAGACCACTATGGAATAAAAGTTGAACTCAGTAACAACAGGAATCTCCACATGCATACAAAAACATGGAAACTAAATAACCTCATGCTGAATGATAGCTGGGTCATAGACGAGATTAAGAAGGAAATTACCAAATTTTTGGAACAAAACAATAATGAAGAAACGAACTATCAAAACCTCTGTGATACAGCAAAGAAAATCCTAAGAGGAAAATTTATAGCGTTGCAAGCCTTCCTCAAGAGAACAAAAAAAGAAGAAATCAATAACTTAATGGGTCATCACAAGCAACTGGAAAAGTAAGAACTTTCCAACCCTAAACCCAAGAGAAGAAAAGAAATAACTAAAATTAGAGCAGAACTTCATGAAATTGAAAAAAAAAAAAAGAATCATACAACAGATCAACCAAAGAGTTGGTTTTTTGAAAAGGTCAATAAAATAGATAAACCATTGGCTAACCTAACCAGAAGTAGAAGAGTAAAATCCCTAATTTCATCAATCAGATAAGATAGAGGCCAAATAACAATGAACTTCTCAGAAATTCAAAAAATCCTTAATGAATACTACATAAAACTCTACTCTCAGAAGTATGAAAATCTGAAGGAAATAGATCAATACTTGGAAACATGTCACCCTCCTGGACTTAGCCAGAAAGAAGGGAAAAGTTTAAACATGCCTGTAAGAAGCTCTGAAATAGCATCAAGTATAAGAAATCTCCCCAGAAAGAAAAGCCTGGGATCAGATGGCTTCGCAACAGAATTCTACCAAACCTTTAAAGAGGAACTAGTACATATATTACTTAATCTTTTCCAATACATAGAAAACTAAGGAATACTTTCTAACTCATTCAGTGAAGCAAATATCACCCTGATATCCAAACCAGGAAAAGTCCCAACAAGAAAAGAAAATTATAGACCAATATCTCTAATGAATATTGATGCAAAAATATTCAATAAGATCCTAGCAAACAGAATCCAACAGCACATCAAACAAATTATACACCACAACCAGGTGGGTTTCATCCCAGGGTCCCAAGGAAGGTTCAATATACACAAATCCATAAATATAATACATCACATCAAAAAATTAAAAACTAAAGACCATATGATTCTCTCAATTGATGCAGAAAAGGCTTTTGACAATACCCAGCATCCTTTCTTGATTGGAACGCTTAAGAAAAGAGGTATAGAAGGAACATTTCTTAAACTGATAGAGGCCATCTGCAGCAAACCACAGCCAATATCATAGTGAATGGAGTAAAATTGAAGTCATTTCCACTCATCAGGAACAAGGCAAGGATGCCCACTGTCTCCATTGCTTTGTAACATTGTCATGGAAGTCTTAGCCACAAATATCAGGCAAGAGAAGGCAATCAAGGGGATCCAAATAGAACCAGAGGAGATATAATTGTCACTCTTCACAGACGATATGATTATATATCTGGAAAACCCCAGGGAATCAACTGCAAAACTCCTAGAAGTGATCAAGGAATACAGTAACATCTCAGGATACAAAATAACACACATAAATATGTAGCCTTTATATACATCAACAATAGTCAAGGGGAAAAAACAATCAAAGATTCTATTCCCTTTACAATAGTGCCAAAGAAGATGAAATATCTGGGAGTGTATCTAACTAAGGACATTAAAGATCTCTATGAAGAGAACTATAAAACTCTGAGAAAAATAGCTGAAGATGTTAACAAATGGAAAAATATACCATGCTCATGGCTAGGAACAATCAACATTGTCAAAATGTCTTAATAGACATTTTAAAATGTCTATTAACTACCCAAAGCAATTTACAGATTAAGGTGATCCCTATTAAAGCACCTCTCTCATATTTTAAAGACCTGGAAAAATTAGTACATCCTTTTATATAGGAACAGAAAAATCCTCAAATAGCAAAGACATTACTCAGAAATAAAAACAAATTGGGAGGAATCAGGTTTCAGAGTTCAGACTATATTATAAATTGATAGTGATCAAAACAGCATGGTACTGGCACAAAAATAGAGAGGCAGATGTATGAAACAGAATTAAAGACCAAGAGGTGAACCCAGGCACTTATCATCATTTGATTTTCGATAAGCCTATTAAAAATATAAATTGGGAGAAAGATTCCCTATTCAATAAATGGTGCTGGACAAATTGGCTGGCAACTTGTAGAAGACTGAAATGGACCCACACCTTTCTCTAACAAAAATTGGCTCTCACTGGTTAAAGGACTTAAACTTAACACATGAAACTATAAATATTCTTAGAGAGAGTGCAGGGGAAACGCTTGAGAAAATTGGCCTGGGAGAATACTTCATGACGAAGACACCCTGGGCAATTGAAGCAACATCAAAAATACAATCCTGGCATCTGATCGAATTAAAAGCTTCTGCACTGCCAAGAACACACTAAGTAAAGCAAATAGACAGCCCTCAGAATGGGAGAGGATTTTGCAACTTATACTACCGACAAAGGTCTAATAACCAGAATCTACAGAGAACTCAAACTTATTACTAAGCAAAAAACCAGTGATCCCATTTCATTGTGGGCAAGGGACATGAACAGAAGCTTCTTTGAAGAATACAGGCACATGGCCTACAAACACATGAAAAAATGCTCACCATCTTTAATCATCAGAGAAATGCAAACCAAAACCACTCTGAGATACCATCTAACTCCAGTAAGAGTAGCCCACATCACAAAATCCCAAAACAACAGATGTTGGCGAGGATGTGGAGAAAAGGGAACACTTCTGCACTGCTGGTGGGAATGCAAGGTAATATGTTCCTTTGGGAAGGAAGTTTGGAGAACACTCAGGGATCTAAATGTAGACCTCTGGTTTGATCCTCCAATTCCTCTTCTAGGTGTATATCCAAAGGACCAAAAATCATTTGGCAATAATGATATTTGCACCATATTGTTCGTTGCAGCTCAATTCATAATTTCCAAGTCATGGAAAAGCCCAAGTGCCCATCGACCCATGAATGGATTAATAAATTGTGGTATATGTATACCATGGAATACTATGCAGCAGTAAAACAAAATGGAGACTTTATGTCCATACCTCCTTTATGTTTACATGGATGGAGCTGGAAAATATTCTTCTTAGTAAAAGTATCTGAGGAATGGGGGGAAATGTATCCAATGTACTCAGTACTACTGTGAAACCAATTTATAATCACTCACACTTGCATATGAAAAATGAAACACAACTTTAGGCTATGATGAAGGAGGGAAGGGAAGGATACGGGATTGGGAGGGGATGGGAGGGATAGTAGGAAATAGTAGGGGGACCACAACTATGGAGCACATTGCAAGTACAAGTTGGTTTTATCATGTGTAGAACACAAATGTCCTAAAGCTATAATTGGGTAAATGAGATGAAAGCTATATTGATTAGTATGATGTAAGCACTCCAATTTTTACAAATAATCAACACACTGAAATGGGCGTAAATGTATTTATGATCTATGTACAAAAGACTTAATAAAAAATAAATAAAGGAAGAAAACAAAAAATAAAATCCATGCATTTTTTATGTAAATTATACATAATAAAATAAAATTACCATTACCTCCCTTGCCTATGTTTTTGTATTGTATAGTTACATAACACATTAAGAAAGCATGCATAAAACTACAGAATAAATTTACTTTTAATATTACTTCATATCATTACTTCATTATATTTGATTTATTCTGTAATCTATGTATTTTTCTACACATTTAAAAACAGTATTCTCAGATAGGTTTCATGTGAGCACTATTAAGTTTTTTAAAATTCTGTGCCAAAAACAGGACTTAACTAGCTGCTAGACTCCAGAAGCTATAGCTTTATTTACCATGGCACGAAAAATAAATTTATAAATTCTATATTCTCTAATTCAGTCCTAGTTAGACATTAAAGTGCAGCCAGAACCTGCCCTTTGTTCATGATTCCAAATCAGTTATAAATTCTGTTTAACTTATTTGTATTTTGTGTCTTGTCAATGATGACTTTCTCTCAGGTGAAGAATAATTAACACACTTTGTTGTGTTTTTTTTTTACTAAGTCTTTTGTGCATAGATCAATTTATCAGAAATACTTTAATTAAACTGCCTCCTTAAGAGGAATGACAAATCAAAGAAGCCATCTAAAAAAATTAAAAGTTGTTTTATTCTTACAGATTTTTGAAGAACAAACAAAAGAAATCATTAAATAATCAGTCATGGGTTTTATGAACTGAGACCATTTAGTTTTTTAAATCCTATTATTTCAAACAGCGTGTTCAAATTTAGAGATTAATAGGTTATGTGTCAGGTGCCCATAGTCTAGTTGGGGAAAGCTTTTTAGTAATATAATGTGAACTTCTCCTACCATTATCATTTTACATTGAATGCAACGAGCTCACACAGAAAGGAAAGCTTCACAGCCGAAACATTTTATTTATTTTTTTATTTTTTATGCTTAAAACTAGTGAATTTTATTCTACCTAAATTAAATCTCAGTAAAGTTTACTTTTTTTATTAAGTCATATACACATATTTCATTGAGCTCGCTTTTCCAGCTGGCTTTACTTGACTTGGACATCAATTGTCGCAGGAGGGCTCTGTGGCACTGGGCATAGTAGCAGCGGCTGCGCTCTAGCGGCCCCTCTGGTCCTGCTCCTCTGCGCTCCCAGGTGCCCCACAGTTGGCGGGAACCCGGACTGAGGCACCTCCCTGAAGCGGGGATCTTTCTTCCCCTGGGGTCATGTCATATTTCTCAATTACTTCTGACCATGGAGAACTGGAAGACAAGCCTCCAGCGCCTCCTGTGCCAATGAGCAGCATCATTTTTAGCACTGGAAGCAAAGACACTTTGTCAGCCAATCACGGTTTGAAACCTGGGCCTTAAATGACAGAGACTTCTTGAAGTGTTGAGTTACTTTAGTTTTTTGAACTATTTCCCTCCTCAAATAAGTGGAGATATTCATATAAAAAACAGGAGAAAAGAAAAAGGGTGCAATGTATTTGCTGGTAGACATTCTTTTTATATTTGAAAGATTGAAAAAAGATCTGTGACCTTTAGCATTAATTATTCTAGTGCCCTCCGCTTCTCTTCTTTCTGCTCCTCTACTTCTCCCCTTATTTTTCAGTTTTTTTTGCTTTTTGAGTAGGTATTATTCATTCTCACATGCATAGAATCACATAAAAGAGGAGTAACTGTGGTTCAGTTCTGGCATTTCATTCACACCATCCCTTGCATCACATCTGCTTGCTATCCTACAATAGTACAAATCATGAATAAAAATAATTTTGCCATTTTGGACTACATTTAAGGAAGCTTGTAGGCTTTTATTTCCTAAAATTCCCATTATGTATGTTAAAATACAAGTATAAGGAGATAATTGTTTTTTAATTGATTAAAGGATGATTTTTCAGAAAAATGGATAAAATGGTTCTTGGAACTTATATCTAGAGCACTTAATGGTCTCCTTGCAATAAAATTCCTTTTTTTTTTTTTTTTGCCTTCGATTTTTTTTTTTTTTTATTGTTGGGGATTCATTGAGGGTACAATAAGCCAGGTTACACTGATTGCAATTGTTAGGTAAAGTCCCTCTTGCAATCATGTCTTGCACACATAAAGTGTGACACACACCAAAGCCCCACCCACCTCCCTCCTTCCCTCTTTCTGTTCCCCCCCCATAACCATAATTGTCATTAATTGTCCTCATATCAAAATCGAGTACATAGGATTCATGCTTCTCCATTCTTGTGATGCTTTACTAAGAATAATGTCTTCCACGGTTAATACGAAGAATATGAAGTCTCCGTTTTTTTTTAATGGCTGAATAGTATTCCATGGTATACATATACCACAGCTTGTTAATCCATTCCTGGGTTGGTGGGCATTTAGGTTGTTTCCACATTTTGGCGATTGTAAATTGAACTGCAATAAACAGTCTGGTACAAGTGACCTTATGATAAAAGGATTTCTTTCCTTCTGGGTAGATGCCCAGTAATGGGATTGCAGGATCAAATGGGAGGTCTAGGTTGAGTGCTTTGAGGTTTCTCCATACTTCCTTCCAGAAAGGTTGTACTAGTTTGCAGTCCCACCAGCAGTGTAAAAGTGTTCCCTTCTCTCCACATCCACGCCAGCATCTGCAGTTTTGAGATTTTGTGATGTGGGCCATTCTCACTGGGGTTAGATGATATCTCAGGGTTGTTTTGATCTGCATTTCTCTAATATATAGAGATGATGAACATTTTTTCATGTGTTTGTTAGCCATTCGTCTGTCGTCTTTAGAGAAAGTTCTATTCATGTCTCTTGCCCATTGATATAAGGGATTGTTGGCTTTTTTCATGTGGATTAATTTGAGTTCTCTATAGATCCTAGTTATCAAGCTTTTGTCTGATTGAAAATATGCAAATATCCTTTCCCATTGTGTAGGTTGTCTCTTTGCTTTGGTTATTGTCTCCTTAGCTGTACAGAAGCTTTTCAGTTTAATGAAGTCCCATTTGTTTATTTTTATTGTTGTTGCAATTGCCATGGCACTCTTCTTCATGAAGTCTTCCCCCAGGCCAATATCTTCCAGTGTTTTTCCTATGCTTTCTTGGAGGATTTTTATTGTTTCATGCCTTAGATTTAAGTCCTTTATCCATCTTGAATCAATTTTTGTGAGTGGGGAAAGGTGTGGGTCCAGTTTCAGTCTTTTACATGTAGACATCCAGTTCTCCCAACACCATTTATTGAATGGGGAGTCTTCCCCCAAAGGTATGTTCTTGTTTGGTTTATGGAAGATTAGGTGGTTGTAAGATTTTAGTTTCATTTCTTGGTTTTCAATTCTATTCCAAGTGTCTATGTCTCTGTTTTTGTGTCAGTACCATGCTGTCTTGAGCACTATGGCTTTGTAGTACAGATTTAAATGTGGTATGCTGATGCCCCCAGCTTTATTTTTGTTACAGAGAACTGCCTTAGCTATACGGGGTTTTTTCCAGTTCCAAACAAAATGCAGAATCATTTTTTCCAAATCTTGAAAGTATGATATTGGTATTTTGATAGGAATGGCATTGAATAGGTAGGTTGCTTGGGGAAGTATAGACATTTTAACAATGTTGATTCTTCCCATCCATGAGCATGGTATGTTCTTCCATTTGTTAATATCCTCCGCTATTTCCTTTCTGAGGATTTCATAGTTTTCTTTATAGAGGTCCTTCACCTCCTTCGTTAGGTATATTCCTAGGTATTTCATTTTCTTTGAGACTATGGTGAAGGGAGTTGTGTCCTTAATTAGCTTCTCATCTTGACTGTTATTGGTGTACACAAAGGCTACTGACTTGTGGACATTGATTTTATATCCTGAAACATTACTGTATTTTTTGATGACTTCTAGGAGTCTTGTGGTTGAGTCTTTGGGGTTCTCTAAGTACAAGATCATGTCGTCAGCAAAGAGGGAGAGTTTGACCTCCTCTGCTCCCATTTGGATTCCCTTTATTTCCTTGTCTTGCCTAATTGTATTGGCTAGAACTTCCAGCACTACGTTGAATAGTAAAGGTGACAGAGGACAACTTTGTCTGGTTCCAGTTCTAAGAGGAAAAGCTTTCAGTTTTACTCCATTCAGTAAAATATTGGCTGTGGGTTTGTCATAGATAACTTCAATCAGTTTTAGAAATGTGCCACCTATGCCTATACTCTTCAGTGTTCTAATTCGAAAAGAATGCTGGATTTTATCAAATGCTTTTTCTGCATCTATTGAGGGGATCATGTGATCTTTATTTTTGCCTCTGTTAATATGGTGGATAACGTTTATGGACTTGCGTATGTTAAACCAGCCTTGCATCCCTGGGATGAAGCCTACTTGATCATGATGAATGACTTTTTTCATGATAAGCTGTAATCTATTGGCTAAAATTTTGTTGAGAATTTTTGTGTCTATATACATGAGTGAGATTGGTGTGAAATTCTCCTTTTTGTTTGGCTCTTTTCCTGGTTTTGGTATCAGGGTGATGTTTGCTTCATAGAATGTGTTGGGGAAGATTTCTTCTTCCTCAATTTTTTGGAATAATTTCTGCAGTACAGGAATAAGCTCTTCCTTGAAGGTTTGATAGAATTCTGGAGTGAAGCCATCTGGACCAGGGCATTTTTTGGTTGGAAGCTTTTTTATTGTTTCTTTGATCTGAGTGCTTGAAATTGGTCTGTTCAGGAGCTCTATTTCTTCCTGGCTGAGTCTAGGGAGAGAGTGTGATTCCAAATATTGATCCATTTCTTTCACATTGTCAAATTTCTGGGCATAGTGTTTCTGGTAGTATTCAGAGATGATCTCTTGTATCTCTGTGGGATCAGTTGTTATTTCCCCTTTATCATTTCTGATTGAGGTTACTAGAGACTTTACTTTTCTTTTCCTCATTAGTCTGGCCAATGGTTTATCTATTTTATTTATTTTTTCAAACAACCAACTCCTTGTTTCATTAATTTTCTGAATGATTCTTTTGTTTTCAATTTCATTGATCTCTGATTTGATTTTGGATATTTCATTCTTCTACTGAGTTTCAGCTTAGAATGTTCTTCTTTTTCCAATTTCATAAGATCTCTTGTGAGATTGTTGATGTGCTCTCTTTCTGTTTTTCGAATGTAGGCATCTAACGCGATGAATTTTCCTCTCAAAACTGCTTTTGCAGTATCCCACAGGTTTTGGTAGTTTGTGTCTTCATTGTTGTTATGCTCAAGGAAGTTAATGATTTCCTGTTTTATTTCTTCCTGCACCCATCTGTTATTCAACAGAAGATTGTTTAATTTCCATGCCTTTGGGTGGGGTCGAGCATTTTTGTTAGAGTTGAGTTCCACCTTTAGTGTCTTATGATCTCAGAAGATACAAGGTAAAATTTCAATTATTTTGATTCTGTTGATATTTGTTTTGTGTCCAAGGATATGATCAATTTTGGAGAATGTTCCATGGTGTGATGAGAACAATGTATATTCTTTATCTTTGGGATGGAGTGTTCTATATGCATCTATCAAGCACAGTTGTTCTAGGGTCTCATTTAAGTCTCTTATATCCTTGTTTAATTTCTGTTTAGATGATCTTTCCAGCTCTGTAAGAGGAGTGTTAAGGTCCGCTGTTATTATGGTATTATCAGATATCATATTGCTCAGACTGACTAAGGTCTGTTTCAAGAATCTGGGAGCATTTAAATTGGGTGCATAGATATTTAGAATTGAAATGTCTTCTTGTTGTATTTTTCCCTTGACCAATATAAAGTGACCATCTTTGTCTTTTTTGACTTTAGTTGCTTTAAATCCACATGTATCTGAAAATAAGATTGCAACTCCTCTTTTCTTCTAAATTCCATTTGCCTTAAAATTTGTCTTCCAACCCTTGACTCGGAGCTTTAATTTGTCTTTTGAAGCCAGGTGTGTTTCTTGCAGACAGCAAATGGATGGCTTGTGTTTTTTAATCCAGTCAACAAATCTATGTCTCTTCAGTGGGGAATTCAAGCCATTAACATTTATTGAGATAATTGATAAGTGTGGTAGTATTCTATTCGTCTTATTTTGTGAGAGTCCATTGCTTAGTTTTATCTTTTGCATTGGTGTGGAGGTTTGGTTCTGTGCTTTAATGTCTGAGTTCTTACTTTGCTGCTGATCCATTGTGGTGGTCAGTGTGCAGAACAGGTTGAAGTATTTCCTGTAGAGCTGGTCTTGTTGTGGCGAATTTCCTCAATGTTTGTATATCCGTAAATGATTTGATTTCTCCATCAATTTTGAAGCTTAGGTTAGCAGGGTACAGAATTCTGGGCTGGAAATTGTTCTGTTTAAGTAGATTAAAGGTAGATGACGATTGTCTTCTTGCTTGGAAAGTTTCATTAGAGAAGTCTGCCGTCACTCTGATGGATTTGTCTCTCTAGGTCAACTGGCGCTTACTCCTGGCAGCTTGCAGAATCTTTTCTTTTGTCTTGACTTTGGACAGGTTCATCACAATGTGTCTTGGAGAAGCTCGGTTAGAGTTGAGGCGATCTGGGGTCCGATATCCCTCTGAAAGCAGTGTGTCAGAATCTTTGGTGATATTTGGGAAATTTTCTTTTATAATATTCTCTAGTATGGCTTCCATTCCTCTGGGGCATTCTTCTTCCCCTTCTGGAATTCCTATAACTCGTATGTTGAAACGCTTCGTAAAGTCCGATAATTCTGACAGTGAACGTTCTGCTTTCTCTCTCTTCTTTTCTGCCTCTTTTACTATCTGAGTTATCTCAAAAACTTTGTCTTCTACCTCTGAAATTCTTTCTTCTGCATGATCTAAACTGTTGCTGATACTTTCCTTTGCATCTTTAAGTTCCCCAATTGACTGTTTCAGTTCCTTCAGCTCTGCTATATCCTCTTTATATTCTTCATATCATTCATCTCTTATTTGATTCTGTTTTGAATTTCCTTTTGGTTAATTTCCACTTTATTAGCAGTTTCCTTCATTGTTTCCATCATTTCTTTCATTGTTTTCAACATGCATATTCTAAATCTCCTTTCTGTCATTCCTGACATTTCTGTATAGGTGGAATCCTCTGCAGTAGCTACCTCATGGTCCGTTGGCAGGGTTGTTCTGGACTGGTTCTTCATGTTGCCTGGAGTTTTCTGCTGATTCTTCCTCATGAGTGATTTCTTTTATCTGTTTCCTTGCCCTAATTTTCCTTTCACTTCCTTTTGCTCTTTAAGTTCTCGTGCCTGTGGACTAAGGGTTACAGGACCAGAAGTGTGAGAAGGTTGAAGAGCAAAAAAGGGATGAAAGAAAGGAGGACCGAGTGATAAGAAAAAAAAAAGAAAAATAGAGAAAGGAGAGGGGGTGGTTAAAAGGAATATTGACAAAAAGAAGAGAGGCACAGATAAACGGAGACAGAGCAATATAGGTGTACAGTAGGGTACTTTGATACAACCTTAACAAAAAACTACCTTCTGGGGGTGCCTAGTTGGGTGGTTCCCTTGAGGTCAGCAGCTCTTTGCTAACCTGATCAGACACAGTACCCCACCTCCACCAAGTAGAGAGGAAAGACAAAAATGCTATAAATCAAACCAAAACAAGCAAACAGAAAACTTTATGGGATAAAATTGGCTGGAAAAACCAAATAATAGCGGTAGAAACAGTAACAAAAATGAGGTTCTAATTATTGAAATAGGCAGCAATGGGAAATTATAATTAAACTAGAAAAATTGAGAAAGAAAAAGGATCTGTATGGAAAAGGTTGAACTTAAAAAACAAAACAACAATCAACGACATCAAAATAAACAAAAAACCCCAACCCAACCCCCCCCCCAAAAAAAAACACAACCAAAAACAAAGCAGTATGTATATGTTATGGAATATTGTCTGGGCAACACGTGGTCTTCTGGGGTATGAGATGTTAATCACAGTTCTGATATGACTGGAGGCTGCTAGTTTCTCAAACCCCAGCAGGTAGACACCCTAAATCTCTCTTTAGCCCACTTAAAAGGCACTTTGAACTTGTTCACTTGCTGAGCAGAAGCTTTCCCAGGGAAGTGCTTGTCGCTGGAATCACTGCTGAAGTGGCTGTCCACTTACCCTGTGTGCCAAAACTGGTCTCCCTCTGCCCCCGAGGGTTAGGGCTGCAAGGCGGCTCAGACCCCGCCCTTAGGCTACTTTGTCACTGGGTTACCAGCTCCCGCCCAATTCCAGCCCTGCGACCCTGAGGTCGGAGCTTTTCGTGGCAGATCGCTGGCAATGGCTGCCTGTGACCCAGAGCCAAACACTATTAGCTCCATCTGGCTCAGCGGCTCAGACTGGGGCCCTAGACAAAGGCCAGAGTTCTCCGCACTCCCGCTCAGGCTCTCCCCAAGGCAGTTCACCTCAGTGCCAAGTCCAAAGACACCAAAACAGTTCACAGGTAAGGCCTTTCTGGTTTGCAGTCTCGCTGCTACTGAACTTACAGTTGCGGGTGGGTTTAGACGGATTGAACACATGCGACCACTTGCCGGTTTTCCACTGTTTTAGTCCTCCTCTTGGGGTCCAGAAGTCTCTCGCTGACTCCCTGTATCCTCTCAGGGGTGATGATAGGCAGATCCCACCAGCCAGAGATGCCTGGAATCCTATATCCCCAGACTCACGGTGCCCAGATGCAAGGAAGCTGTTACTTGGCTGCCCTCTTGCTCTGCCTCGTCAGGGTTAATGGGACTGATTTGGAACCCTCTCTGTACGCCAGTTTTGATAGGTGTGGAAGACAAGAACACTGGAGGGGACTGTGAGCCTCGCAAGTTAATCAAGAACAAATGTTGCCTTCTTTCAGCACAGCCTCCTCTTCTGTCTTTCCATTTTCCTGTCTCCTTTTTTTCCCTCTGTCTGCAATCTCAAACACTCCTTTCCTGTGGGATTGACAGCTGTGTGCATATTTTCAGGACTGTGAAGGTCAAGAGGCATCAAGCTAGACATTTCCTTAGGTGTTCATTAGGTTTTTCTGGTAAGTATTTTCCTTCATCCATGCTGCTTTAATAAAGAATAATTCCATCTTGCTACCAGGATTTTTGTTTCATTCTAATGAACAGACAGCTAAAAGAAGCAATATTTCTGTGTTAATCTGTCAAATAACTCTGCAATAAAATTCTTAATTTCCTCTACTGGGTATATACCCAGAAGACCAAAAATCACATCATAACAAAGATATTTGAACCAGAATGTTCATTGAAGCCCTATTCATAATTGCTAAGTCATGGAAAAAGCCCAAGTGCCCATCGGTTTATGAATGGATTAATAAATTGTGGTATATGTACACCATGGAATATTATGCAGCCTTAAAGAAAGATGGAGACCTTACCTCTTTTATGTTTACATGGATGGAGCTGGAACATATTCTTCTTAGTAAAATATCTCAAGAATGGAAGAAAAAGTTCCCAATGTACTCAGCCCTACTATGAAACTCATTTAGGGCTTTCACATGAAAGCTATGACCCAGTTAAACCTAAGAATAGGGGGAAGGGGAAAGGGAGGGGAGGATGGGGGGAGGGGGTACAAGGAGGGGGATTGGTGGGATTACACCTGCGGTGCATCTTACAAGGGTATATGTGAAACTTAGTAAATGTGGAATGTAAAAGACTTAGCACAATAACTCAGAAAATGCCAGGAAGGCTATGTTAACCATTGTGATGAAAATATGTCAAACAGTCTATGAAGCTAGTGTATGATGCCCCATGATCATATCTATGTACACAGCTATGATTCAATAAAAAAAATTCTTAATATCCTTTTTCTCTGGACTATATTGGCTTTCTACAGCTGTTACTAAATTATAGGAATGCACTGGATTATTTCTGGACAGCTACAGCACATCTTAAGTTCTAGATTTGAATGTTCTTTCTGAGCAGTTGTCTGGATAGATTATGATAAAGAAGATGCTACCAATGAAATAGAAAACCAACTCTGATAAGACTATGTTCATCATGACCAGTTGAGAAGGCACTTACATCCCAAGTCATGTAGAGCACAGTCATTGAATATGGGCCAATGCCCTATTTATGCTTGAGAGTCAACAAACGGCCATTCAGTTGATAAGAAGCAGTTTGGGATTTGTATTTACAACTTTTTTATGGTTCCATGCACATCCATTGCTGGCAATGGACTTTGTCATTAAAATATGACTCTTCAGTTATGGGAACTACACCGTAGTTTATTCTTTACTTACTTGGATAAACTAACCTGTAAGAGAAATATGCTTTTAATCCTGAAATGTGTTATTTTCAAACAAAATAATCTTAAAAGACATATGGGTTTGTGATTTATTAGTTAATTTTAAAGTGTTCAGATCTTTTTTTTTTAAATTAAGTCATATACACATAGATCGTGAATACATTTATGCACATGAGGGGTACAATGTGTTGGTTTTTGATAAATCTGATGTGATTACATCAAAGCAATCAACATAGCTTTCACCTCATTTACTTGATTATTGTGTTAAGACATTTATGTTCTATACTTGACATATTTGACTTGTACCCCTGCAATATGCTTCATAGGTGTGGTCCTGCTGTTGCCCTCCCTTTAGCAAATCTCCTCTCTCCTCTCCCTTCCCACTCATTTATCTCCTTCATCCTGGGCTATAGTGGTGTTCTATCTTTCATAAGAAAGTGTGAGTAAATATACATTGGTTTCATACAAGTACTGAGTACATTGAATACATTTTCCTCCATTCTTGTGATACTTTACTCAGGAAAGTATGTTCCAGGTCCCTCCATATAAACGTAAAAGAGGTAAAGTCTCCATCTTTTTTAAGGCTGCATAATATTCCATGATTATATATATATATATATATATATATATATCACAATTTATTAATCCATTCATGGGGCAATGGGCACTTGGGCTTCTTCCATGAATTGGCTATTATTAATTGAGCTGCAATGAATAATCTGGTGCCAATATCTTTTTTGCAAAGTGATTTTTGGTCTTTTGGATATACTCCTAGTAGAGTAATTGAGGTTACAACAGCAGGTCAATTTTTAGATCCCTGAGTGCTCTCCAAACTTCTTTCCAAAAGGAACGTATTAGTTTGCATTCCCATCAGCAGTGCAGAAGTGTTCCCTTTTCTCCACATTCACACCAACATCTATAGTTTTGGGATTTTGTGATGTGGGTGCCGCGGACCGCCGGTCGATGGGCCTCAGTCCGAGGGTGCTCAGGGCGAACGGTACAGGTTGGCTGAAAGGTCGACGCAGGATAAAATGACAGACTGCCACACACCACGAGTGATGAAGAAAGCAGCTGTACTTTACTGAATTTTTGTATTGGTATTTATACATTTTTGACAAAGCATTACAAATTACAAAAGGTATTTTTACAACTTGCTGAGCCTTACAAGTTATTATCTAACCTTGTAGATGTGAGTATTCAACCATCCCACTTGAACAATGTCCTGCCCGCAAGGGGTTTTGCCCGCAAGGGGTTCTGCCCGCAAGGGGGAATAAAGGTTATTGGTTATCAGTTGTGTCTTTCACTACCCCTTATCTAAGTAAATGCTTCAAAGGTTAAAGTTTTAAAACGTGAAAATTCTTTCTTTATAACTACTAGTATTAGTAATAATTCACAAATTATTTACTTCTAATGTGATTAAAAGATTTCATATATGTGTGGGTTATGTAAGTGATTATAGTATTAGGAAATATATGAAATGTAAAGGTATGTGGAAAGTTTTAAGTCGTGGGTGGCTGTGGGTGGTGTAAGCACATATCTGGATGGAACATCTTGTTTGCTGCTCCTGCATTGTCTCAATTCACTGACATTTATGATAGGGGCGTGCTATTGCACCGTTCCCCCTGGAGACACTGAGTCTCCACAGGTATTCTTACTATGTTTAATTATGGATCAGTAAGTCATTATGTTTATTCTTAGTTTCTAAAGACAATCAGGCATTCAACTGAACAGACAGGTTTCATTCACAGGCATTCCTCAGGCTTTATGCCGCACCTTAAGTAATTACGTTCAACAAACAGCATGCTAGGCAACTTCTGCGCTGCTGTGCATACTAGGGGTGCTGGGGGCTTCGCTCCGGGGAGCACAGACCACCTACCCATGCGTTTTACAACGCGGACAGCGCCACCTCGCTGCGGCTTGATGCCGAGGGTGCGGCAGTTCCCCCTTTTTTGTTTGTGAAGCGTAATTCAAAGAGGTCTTGGCGAACAGCCTTTATGGAGGAAAACACACAACGCAAGAGACATGGTAACAGTAAAACAACACAGAATATCAAGCATCCAATAATAGCTATAAACACAATGTACTGAATCCAGGTTAAGGGATTTAAAGCCTTGAAATTATCAGTCAGTGATTGTGCCAATGCATCCAGAGATGTGGTAGGTAGATGAGCTTCACTTATAGCTGTGATGTCTTTCTGGAGGGTGTGTAAATCATGAGTTATGTCATTGTCTTTCCAGACACCTTGTAAATGTGCCTTTGTTTTTTCCCATGATGTAGAAAGATTGTAAGGTAAAGGTGTAACACAGATGGCTTGAAAAGCTGAGTGACACTTAGTCTGTAGTTTATGTTGTATGAACTTTATATCTTGTCCTAAAGCTAATACTACTTCTTCTAAGATATTTAATTTTGCTTCAAGTTTATTATCTATACTGGCCTGTGTCATCAAGGCTAAGGTAATATTGCTACTTAAAGAATTAACAAAATGTGCAGTGTGCACTTCCTGCACTAAGGCAGTTGTAGCTACTGCAAACGTAGTAACTATGGAAATTAAAGCTAAGATTCCTAAAATTAATGTTGCTATAAATCTTTTAGGTCTAATTAATTCATTAACAGTATGTAAAACTTGTAAGGCAGAGTTATCATACCATGGATCATCTTGTAAATCTACAGGTAACATTACATACGAGGGTCTTTTAACAATTAACACAGAATTAAACAGTCTTTCATTAAACAAATCAGTAGAAGTGAGACAATTAGTTACCTTACATGCAGTACAAGTTATATGATAAGAATTCTTCAACTGAGTAATAGTTAAGTATTTATTAGGAGCTAAAAGTAAAGCATATGGATATCCAACACAAACTCTTACTGATATTGCTGCAGGTTTGGTCATGCCAGGTTTCTTCTCTAATATTAAGTTTGATGCAGCGACAAGTCTAAATAAGTCATAATGTATTTGAGTTTTATTCTGACCTTGTGCCACCCATATGGGTTCAACTAAACCAGGTGTAAACCATCGTCGTATAGGTTGAGGGGCACCAGACCATCTATACCGATGGAATTTTCCATAATTCCATACATGATCAGTACAAGAAGTAGGTGAATAATCCCAAATGATTGTTTGTGAA
Source organism: Nycticebus coucang (assembly GCF_027406575.1). Lineage (NCBI taxonomy): Eukaryota > Metazoa > Chordata > Mammalia > Primates > Lorisidae > Nycticebus > Nycticebus coucang. The sequence goes on along the minus strand of NC_069782.1, from coordinate 63,169,081 downwards.
TTTACAGGAAAATGTTTATTGACTGCATCTGGGAATCCACAAGAAAGCCAAGTAGGTGTTTTAGTTAAAGATGATTCCCAGAATTGATTTTTATCTCTATATTTTTCTTTACAATTAGGAATAGGCAGCCAGTTCACTGCTAAGCAAGTTTCATTATAATTAGATATCCCAATAGTTTGTAACTCATATTCCCAAACATAACGCCTTTCTGCATTATTAGGATCTGGAGCATCAGTTAAGAACACTCTATAGCTTGTAGGTAAACAAAAAGGAGGTGCTTTGCCTCTCAGGGTAAAGCAAATAGGTATTGAATCGGCTTTACCAGTGAAGTTAATTAACGCCGCAGCATGGCTTCTAGACTCTGAGTCTTGCAAGCCTCCCAGCCGGAGGGAGTCATTAGTGAGAATTTTAACAGGATCTTGATCTAACCAACCCACTGGGTGGAGTAGCGGCGGGTTAGGAATGTATGACCAATATGCTGCACCCTCCGCTATAGGAGTAGATATAAGAGATAGAAAAGCTATAAAATACATGGTAGGAGTTAAAGGATTATTCTGTGCTAAAATAAGTTGTTTAGCTTGTTTTACTAGAGTCCTGACTTGAGTCCACGTGATCTTGGGAGGTCTCGGCAGCACCTTCACTTTGTTCATCTGCTCTGTCAGGTTCCTCATTCGCCGTAGGCGTCGTCTCCTGTGTCTGATCCTCCGGGGGAGCCGGTTTGATGAGTCGGTTCGGAATCCAGATGGGGGATTCGGCATCCTGGGGAAACACACAAGCATAGCCTCGTCCCGAGGTTATCAATATATCGGGACCCTTCCATTGGCCTGATAACAAATCCTTCCACAGTACTTTCGGGAATGCAGCAGCTGATTTCGGCTGCCAATGAGTTAAAGCTGGTGTTTGATTATTAGAGTTAACATTTAGATGATTTAAAACAAACAAAGCATGAGCTAAAATATGATGAGGAGAGAAATACTTGTGAGCCTTTTGCAGGCGCTCAATTTGTAGTTTTAATACTTGATTAGTTCTTTCTACAATACCTTGACCTTGGGGATTGTAAGGGATCTCTGTAGAATGAGCAATTTTCCATTGTACACAAAACTTTTCAAATGCTCGTGAGGTATAAGCTGGAGCATTATCTGTTTTTAGTTGAAGAGGAACACCTAGCTGTTTAAAACAGCTAAACAGGTGTTGTACAACATCTTTATAGGCTTCACCAGTTCTTGCAGTGGCACAGATGTAATGTGAGAAAGTATCCACAGTGACATGTACATATGTTAATTTTCCAAAACTTGGTACATGTGTAACATCCATCTGCCATAATACATTGGGGCGCAGGCCCCGAGGATTGACTCCAAATTTTAAAGGATGATGAGTAAGAGGACATGCCTTGCATTTCAAGACTATTTGTCTTGCCTGCTCCCTGGTAATCTGAAACATTTTTCTTAATGCGTTAGCATTTTGATGATGTAAAGCATGGCTTTCCTCAGCTTCTGTTACTGATGCCACTATGGTACGTGTTAAAAGATCAGCAGTGGCGTTTCCTTGGGCCAAAGGGCCAGGTAATTTTGTGTGTCCTCTTATGTGACCAATGTAAAATTGATTATTTCTTTGTTGAATTAAAGTTTGCAGTTTCTTTAACAAAGGTAATATAGTAGAAGTACCTGTTAAAAGGGCAGTCTCAAGGGCCGGAAAAAGGGAAGCAACATACTTAGAATCTGTGTATAGATTGAACTTCTGCTGAAAGTTATTAAAGGCAGTAATTAGAGCCCACAATTCTGTTTGCTGAGCAGAAGCCTGTGTTACTTCCTTAATGAGAGGAGACAGACCTGGGCTGAAAACCACAGCCTTTCCTGTAGAAGAGCCATCTGTGAATAAGGTTATTGCGTCAGACAGTGGCTGTTTGGAGCACATAAGAGGAAACACAAGTGAAACTGTTTTTGTAAATTCAATTAGAGGATGTTTTGGATAATGATATAAAATTTGACCTGTATAACCTTGTAAGGCTAAAACCCAATCTTCATTATTTTGAAATAACTGATCAATTTGATTTTTATTGTAAGCAGTTACAATTACATGAGGGTCTTTACCAAACAACTCTCGAGATCTTTTTCTTCCCTTGTCTATCAGTAATGAAACTAAGTACGGATAATCTGCAACAATTTTTGCTTGTACATGTGGTAAATGAATCCACTCTAAAATTCCTTCCTGCCACAGGCAGGCTGTAGGAGTATATTCAGTAGAAAAAATAAGTAAAGACCATGGGTTTTGATAATTAATTTGTTTAACCCTGGCTTGGGTTAAAGCCTGCTCAACGAGTTCTAAAGCTTGTAAGGCCTCTGTAGTTAAATGCCTTGGGGAACGCGGATTTGAGTCCCCCTGCAAGATAGCAAATAAAGGGCTAAGAGTTCCTGTAGTAATTTTTAAGAAAGGTCGAATCCAATATATTTCCCCTAATAACTTTTGATAATCATTAAGTGTCTGTAGCTTATCTCTCCGTATTTGTACTTTCTGTGGTGTGATGTAATCTGAATGAATCCACTGCCCCAGGTAACTAAGTGGCTTATCTCTTTGAACTTTTTCTGGGGCAATAACCAAGCCAAACTTAGTTAATTGCTCTATAGCTCTTTCCAAGATAAATTGTACTTGTAATAGCTGTGGGTGAGCCAATAAATTATCATCCATATAATGAATAATGTAAGCATCAGGAAATTGCTCACGTAGTGCTGCCAATGCAGCTGCCACAAATTTTTGACATAATGTAGGACTATTTTTCATGCCCTGTGGTAAAGTTTTCCATTGATATCTTTTAAATGGTTCCCGTAGGTTTAGAGAAGGAACACTGAATGCAAAGCGAGGGCAGTCATCAGGATGTAAGTTAATAGTAAAAAAGCAGTCTTGTAAATCAATAATTATAAGTGACCATTTTTCAGGTACTGCTACAGGAGATGGGAGCCCAGGTTGAAGGGCACCCATGTCTTCCATAATGGCATTCACTGCTCTTAAATCTTGTAAAAGTCTCCATTTGCCAGATTTTTTTTTAATGACAAACACAGGAGTATTCCACGGACTAGTGGACTCCTCCAAATGTCCTTTATCTAATTGTTCTTGTACTAAAATTTGTAATGCCTGTAATTTTTCCGTTGTTAGGGGCCACTGACTAACCCACACAGGAGTGTCTGTTAACCATTTTATTTTACAGGCATAGTTTTCTGCAGTGGCCCCTATGAAAAACATTGATCATTTAATTGATCAGCAGTAACTAACTTCATGTCCATAACATGCAAAAGATCTCTGCCCCACAAGGTATAGGGTAGAGAGGGCAACACATATGGTTGAATATAGCCTTTTTTGTCCTTATATTCCCAGGCTACATAAGATGTGCTACGCATAACGCCAGAAACCGAACCCAAACCAATCAATGAAGAACCGGTCCTATGAACCGGCCAGGACTTTGGCCAGTCAGAGGCTGCAATACAAGTTACATCAGCTCCTGTGTCCATTAATACTTTAATAATCCTGCCTTCAATTTTTATTTTTAAGAATGGTCGATCGTACAAGTCATGAATAAGAGCTACACAATCCTGATCAGTGGATCCAAACTGACCTTCCCCCCTTGCATCGTGTAGGTGATAGTTAGGGAGTGGCACATATGGTAACAACAGTAATTGAGCAATTCTCTGCCCTTTGTGAATTTGCGTAGTCTCTACCAAGGCTTTCACCATAACTTTAATTGTGTTTTCAGTATCTGAGTCAATTACTCCCGGAACAACTTCAAAATGTTTAGTATAATTAGAACTGCGTCCTAATATGACGCCAACTGTGCCTGGTAATAATTTACCTTTAACACCAGTGGGAATGAGAGTAACACCATCCCATTTAGATAAAATCACATCTTTAGAGCTGGCAAGATCTAAACCTGCGCTGTCAGGAGTTCCTCGTGGGAGGTCATGAATAGTAAATTCAGGGGCTTGAGGGTTTAATGTAGATGAAGGCTGTAAGCCAGGCTGCACTCCAGTAATTGCAGCCAGTTCTCCCTTGGGGTTAGGGCTGGGAGAATGCCCCTCATCTAGTTTTTTGACTTGTTGCCTTCAGTAGAATTAGCACCCTTGTCTGACAAGGGGGTCCCATCCCTATGAAATTTAGATTTACACTCATTTCTCCAGTGTCTGCCCTTCTTACAACGAGGGCATGGACCCGGGGGAATTCCACGGGTCTTGTTCCCATTATTGTTATTGGTAAATTTCTTACAATCCTTTTGCATGTGACCCGGTTTTCCACAGTTATAACACGTGGACACAGCGTGTGGGGGGTCACAGCTGTAACAAGTGTTGCTGGGGTCTCTATTAAAAGCATTTTTGACATATGAACTGAATTTCTGACCTTGCATCGCTGCAGCAAACGCCATCCCCTGGACGATTGCCGGTGAGGCATCTATACATGCTTTAATGTAATCTTGTAATGTGCCTGTCTTCCTGACAGGGCGTATTAAATCCTGACACAGCGTATTAGCATTTTCCCAAGCCAGTTGCTTGAGCAATAATGTTGTACCCTCAGATGGCGGGAGCATTCTAGTAATGGCTTCTTCCAATCGAGAAATAAATTCAGGATATGATTCTTCCACACCCTGCTTTATTCCTGCTAAGGTAGTACTTTTGGTTCCCGGAGGAGGGAGCTTGCGCCATGCAGCAACAGCATTCTGCGTAACCATTTCCAAAAGCTGACGGGGAATAGAGCAGTCCCCAACAGCATTGCCATGGTTGGTTGTACACCTCTCTTTCCCTTATGCTGTTTAATGCTTTCTCTCGATCTATCTTCATACTCCGTTCTCCATAAGATGTAATCCCCTGGAGAAAGTGTGGCTTTAGCTGTTTGTTGCCAATCATAAGGAGTAAGCCACAAGCTGCCTATTGACTCTACAATTTACAGGGTATAGGGAGCAGAGGCTCCAGATGTACGGACAGCCTGCTGCAATTCTTTAAGTGTTTTTAAAGGCAGAGGCTCCCAGACCGGGGCAACTTTTTCATCATCAGAAAAGCGTACCGGGAAAGCGAAAGTAAAATCACCTTGCTGGCGGGCTTCACGAACGGCGGCCTGAAAACCCCCGGGGGGTAAGGGAGGCACACGAGGGCGTGGAGCCCGCAAAGCCGGTCTAGGTTTTGCCATAGGGATGCGAACTGCTGGGTAAGGACGCCGATGATCAATAAAATCATCTTCCTCATCCTCCTTGGCCATTTCATCCACCACATCCCACTCATCATTATCTGAAAAATCATCATTAGCTGGCGGAGGCGGCGGCAAGAGTTCCTTAAGTGTTGGTGCCGAGGGAATTACGCCCTTGGCATCTGATGCCGGTTCAGGTTCCTTTAGAGCCTCCGGAGGGACCTCATCATAAATGGGGGCCACCTTAGTTTCGGGGCCTCCAGCCTCCGAGGCAGTTTCCCTTACAAAAGCCTCCAGAAAGGTATTGTCGGCCAAAAGTTCCCTAATCTGTAGCCATAAAGGAAAGGCTTGTGGGGGCAGAACCTGCTCCCCACGCTCCTGTACATAAGCTCGCATCTCTCGCCCCACTCGTTTCCAATCGGAAAGAGATAGGGAGCCCTCCTCCAGAAACCAAGGACTAACCAGTTTTATAAAATGCATAAGCTCCTCCAACCTTTTGAGGGACACATGAAAACCATTTTTATCCAATAAACGCTGTAACATGATGCTGAGCATACGCTCTTCCTTAACTAATGCGTGCCCCATGATACCTGCGGATTGCTCACACTTAACCGGTCAGCCTTTACCGGCGGGACTGCAGCTCCCTGGTGAGAGTCGCCTTCAACCTGAAAAGAAGGAAAGAAAGAAAGAAGAAAGATCACCTGTCCTTCAGGTCCCTGTTCGAGGGCGCCAGCTGCTGCGGACCGCCGGTCGATGGGCCTCAGTCCGAGGGTGCTCAGGGCGAACGGTACAGGTTGGCTGAAAGGTCGACGCAGGATAAAATGACAGACTGCCACACACCACGAGTGATGAAGAAAGCAGCTGTACTTTACTGAATTTTTGTATTGGTATTTATACATTTTTGACAAAGCATTACAAATTACAAAAGGTATTTTTACAACTTGCTGAGCCTTACAAGTTATTATCTAACCTTGTAGATGTGAGTATTCAACCATCCCACTTGAACAATGTCCTGCCCGCAAGGGGTTTTGCCCGCAAGGGGTTCTGCCCGCAAGGGGGAATAAAGGTTATTGGTTATCAGTTGTGTCTTTCACTACCCCTTATCTAAGTAAATGCTTCAAAGGTTAAAGTTTTAAAACGTGAAAATTCTTTCTTTATAACTACTAGTATTAGTAATAATTCACAAATTATTTACTTCTAATGTGATTAAAAGATTTCATATATGTGTGGGTTATGTAAGTGATTATAGTATTAGGAAATATATGAAATGTAAAGGTATGTGGAAAGTTTTAAGTCGTGGGTGGCTGTGGGTGGTGTAAGCACATATCTGGATGGAACATCTTGTTTGCTGCTCCTGCATTGTCTCAATTCACTGACATTTATGATAGGGGCGTGCTATTGCACCGTTCCCCCTGGAGACACTGAGTCTCCACAGGTATACTTACTATGTTTAATTATGGATCAGTAAGTCATTATGTTTATTCTTAGTTTCTAAAGACAATCAGGCATTCAACTGAACAGACAGGTTTCATTCACAGGCATTCCTCAGGCTTTATGCCGCACCTTAAGTAATTACGTTCAACAAACAGCATGCTAGGCAACTTCTGCGCTGCTGTGCATACTAGGGGTGCTGGGGGCTTCGCTCCGGGGAGCACAGACCACCTACCCATGCGTTTTACAACGCGGACAGCGCCACCTCGCTGCGGCTTGATGCCGAGGGTGTGGCATGTGGGCTACTCTTACTGTAATTAAATGATATCTCAAAGTGGTTTTGATTTGCATTTCTCTGATGATTAAAGAAGACGAGCATTTTTTCATGTGATCAAAGAAGACGACCATGTGCCTGTCTTCTTTGGAGAAGCTCTGTTCAGGTCTCTTGCCCATAGTGAAATGGGATCACTTGTTCTTTTCTTGCTAATACGTTTGAGTTCTCTGTGGATTCTGGTTACCAAATCTTTGTTGGAAATGTAACCTGCAAATATCCTCTCCCATTCTGAGTGCAGTCTACTTGCTTTACTTACTGTGTTCTTGTCAGTGCAGAAGATTTTTAGTTTGATTATATCCCAGTAATGTATTTTTTGTATTGCTTCAATTGCCCTGGGCGTCCTCCTCATGAAGTTTTCTCCCAGGCCAATTACTTCAAGTGTTTTCTCTGCACTCTTTCCAAGACTCTTTATGGTTTCATGTCTTAGGTTTGAGTCTTTTATCCAGTGAGAGTCATTTTACGTTGGAGGTGAAAGGTGTGGGTTCAGTTTCAGTTCTCTACAAGTCGCCATGCAATTCACCCAACACCATTTGTTAAATAAGGAGTTTTTCCCCCAGTTTAGGTTTTTGATAGGCTTATCAAAGATCAAATGATTATAAGTGTCTGGATTCATCTCTTGGTTCTCAATTCTGTTCCATACTTCTACCTCTCTATTTTGGTGCCAATACCATGCTGTTTTGATCACAGTAGTATTGTCTAAATCTGGTAGCATAATTACACCTGATTTGTTTTTATTTCTGAGTGACATCTTGGCTATTTGACGTTTTTTTCTGTTTCCATGTAAAATGAAGTATTAGTTTTTCAAGATCTTAAAGTATGACAGAGGTGCTTTAATGGGGATTGCTTTAAATCTGTAGATTTCTTTGGGTAGTATGGACATTTTAGCAATATTGATTCTTCGCAGCCATGAGCATGGTATGTTTCTCCATTTGTTGATATCTTTCACTATTTCTTTTTTCAGAGTTTCATGTTTCTCTTGATAGAGATCTTTCATGTCTTTTGTCAGATACACTGCAAGATATTTCATTTTGTTTGGCACTACTCTAAAGGGAATAGAGTCCATGACTGTTTTTTTCAGCTTGACTATTGTTGGTATATATGAATGCTGCCGATTTGTGAGTATTCATTTTGTAGCCTGAAACACTTGTGAATTCCTGATCACTTCTAAGAGTTTTGTGGTTGGGTCCCTGGGGTTTTCCAGGTACACAATCATATAATCTGTAAAGAGTAAAAGTTTGATCTCCTCTGACCCTCTATGGATACCCTTGATTGCCTTCTCTTGCCTAATTGCAATGGCTAAGACTTCCATTACAATGTTAAAAATCAATGGAGATAGTGGGCAACCTTGCCTGGTTCCTGATCTGAGTGGAAATGTTTTCAATTTTACTCCATTCAAAATCATATTGGCTGTAGGTTTGCTGTAGATGGCCTCTATCAGTTTAAGAAATTTCCCTTCTGTACCTATTTTGTTAAGTGTTCTGATCATAAAAGGATGCTGGATAATATCAAAAGCCTTTTCTGCATCATTTGAGAGAATAATATGGTCTTCGTTTTTTATTTTGCTTATGTGATATATTATATTTATAGATTTATGTATATTGAAGCAGCTTTGAGAGTCTGGGATAAAAACCACTTTGTCATGGGGTATAATTTGTTCTATGTGTTGCTGGATTGTGTCTGCTAGGATCTTGTTGAATATTTTTGCATCAATATTCATTAGTGATATTGGTCTATTGTTTTCTTGTTGGGTCTTTTTCTGCTTTGAGGATCAGGGTGATGTTTTCTTCATAGATTGTGTTGGGAAGTATTCCTTCTTTTTCTATATTTTGGAAAAGTTTAGGTAATATGGGTACTAGTTCCTCTTTAAAGGATTGGTAGAATTCTGATGTGAAGCCATCTGTTTCTAGGCTTTTCTTTTTGGGAAGATTTTGTATAGTTGATGCTATTTCAGAACTTGATATAGGCCTGTTCAACATTTCAACTTCTTCCTGGCTAAGTCTAGGAAGGTGATGTGATTCCAAGTATGGGTCAATTTCCTTCAGATTTTCATATTTATGAGAATAGAGTTTTTTGTAATGTTCATTAATTATTTTTTCAATTTCTGCTAAGTCTGTGGTTATCTCATCTCTGTCATTTCTGATTGATAAATTAGAGATTTTACTCTTTTATTTCATGTTAGGTTAGCCAAAAGTCTATCTATTCTATTGACCTTTTCCAAAAGCCAACTTTTTGATTCATTGATCTGTTGTATAATTCTTTTATTTTCAATTTCATTTAATTCTGCTCTCATTTTAGTTATTTATTTTCTTCTGCTGGGTTTTGGGTTGGAATGTTCTTTTTTTTCCAGTTGCTGGAGCTGTCCCATTAAGTTGTTGATTTCTTCTCTTTCTGTTCTCTTAGGACTGCCTTTACAGAATTCAAGGGGTTCAGGTAGTTCATGTTTTCATTATTGTTTTGCTCCAAAAATTTGGTAATTTTCTTCTTAATGTCCTCAATGACCCAGGTATCATTTAGCATAAGGTTATTTAGTTTCCATGTCTTTGTGTGAGTTTTCAGATTGCTGTTGTTACTGAGTTCAACTTTTATTCCATGATGATCCGAGAAGATACAAGGAATAATTTCTATTTTTTAAAATTTGCTGAGGTTAACCTTGTGACCTAAGATGCGATCAATTTTGGAGTATTTTCCATGTGGTGATGAGAAGAATGTGTATTCGGTTTTGTTAGGATGAAATGTTCTGTACATGTCTGTTAAATCCCATTGTTGAATGGTTAATTTTAAGTCTAAAATTTCTTTGGTTAGTTTCTCATTGGAGCATCTATCCAACACAGCTAAAGCAGTGTTAAAATTTCAGACTTTTATGCAGATGGATGAAATCAAATTTCTCATGTCTGTTAGAGTCTTTCTTATAAATTGAGGTGCATTCTGGTTGGGTGCATAAGTATTAATAATTGAAATCTCATCATGTTGTGTGTTTCCCTTAACAAATATGAAGTGACCATCCTTATCTTTGCTTACTTTTGTTGGTTTAAAGCCTATTGTATCTGTGAATAAAATTGCAACACCTGCTTTTTTCTTTTTATCCATTTGCCTGAATTATAGATGACCAACCCTTCACCCTGAGTCTATATTTATCTTTTAAGGTGAGTTGAGATTCTTGTATGTAGCAGATATCTGGGCCGAGTTATTGTATGCATTCAGCCAACCTATGCCTCTTTATAGGGCAATTTAATCCATTCACATTAATTGATATTGATAAGCCTGGAATTATTTTGGGTGTCAATTTTTTGAAAGTCGACTGGACATTTTTAATCCTTTCACCACTGTGGAAGTTGGTTTTTGATCAAAAATTTCCAAGTAAGTTTACTCTGGTGGTAAATCATTGTGATGGTCATGGTGGAGGATGGGTCTGAGAATATCCTGGAGAGCTGGTTTAGTTATGGCAAATTTCCTTCAGCATGTGAATATCATTAAATTATTTAATTTCTCCATCATAAATGAAACTCAGTTTTTCTGGATAAAGGATCCCGGGTTGAAAATTGTTTTGTTTTAGGAGGTTGAAGGTAGATGACCATCCCCTTCCAGCTTCAGAAGTTAAGCAGAGAAATCTGCAGTCATTCTAACATTCGTCCCCTTGTAGGTTATGGATTTTTTTATATTTGGCTGCTTGCAGTATTTTGTCCTTCATATTAACTTTGGTGAAGTTAATTATAATATTTCTGGGAGATGCTTTATTTGGATTGAGTTATGCTGGGGTTCTGAAACTGTCTGCTATCTGAATTTCAGCATCTCTTGTGATATTTGGAAAGTTCTCCTTGATTATCTCTTGGAAAAGAGCATCTGTACCTTTTGAAGCAAACTCATTACCTTCAGGGATTCCTATAATGAGAATAATAGTTTTCTTTGAATTATACCAGAGCTGTCTGAGAGAATGATCCGTTTTTGATCTCCACTTCTCTTCCTCTTTGTGCATTTTGGAGCATTCAAAAGCTTTGTCTTCAATGTTAGAAATTCTTTCTTCTGCCTGCTCCATTCAGTTACTGAGGGATTCTACTGTATATCTCATGTCTTGGAGGGCTGCAACTTCTTTTCTCAATGTGTCAAAATCTTGGTGAATTTGTCTTTGAATTCATTGAAGTCTTGAGATAACTTTTGAATTATTCCTAGAATTTCCAAATCCAAATTACTTCCATTCTTTTAATTTTTATTTTTTTTCTGGGTACTTCCTACCTTGTATTTTGATTCTTTTTTTTTAATTGTTGGGGATTCATTCGGGGTACAATAAGCCAGGTTACACTGATTGCAATTGTTAGGTAAAGTCCCTCTTGCAATCATGTCTTGCCCACATAAAGTGTGACACACACAAAGGCCCCACCCACCTCCCTCCTTCCCTCTTTCTTTCCCCCCCCATAACCATAATTGTCATTAATTGTCATATCAAAATCGAGTACATAGGATTCATACTTCTCCATTCTTGTGATGCTTTACTAAGAATAATGTCTTCCACGTCCATCCAGGTTAATACGAAGGATGTAAAGTCTCCATTTTTTTTAATGGCTGAATAGTATTCCACGGTATACATATACCACAGCTTGTTAATCCATTCCTGGGTTGGTGGGCATTTAGGCTGTTTCCACATTTTGGCGATTGTAAATTGAACTGAAATAAACAGTCTAGTACAAGTGTCCTTATGATAAAAGGATTTCTTTCCTTCTGGGTAGATGCCCAGTAATGTGATTGCAGGATCAAATGGGAGGTCTACCTTGAGTGCTTTGAGGTTCCTCCATACTTCCTTCCAGAAAGGTTGTACTAGTTTGCAGTCCCACCAGCAGTGTAAAAGTGTTCCCTTCTCTCCACATCCACGCCAGCATCTGCAGTTTTGAGATTTTGTGATGTGGGCCATTCTCACTGGGGTTAGATGATATCTCAGGGTTGTTTTGATTTACATTTCTCTAATATATAGACATGATGAACATTTTTTCATGTGTTTGTTAGCCATTCGTCTGTCGTCTTTAGAGAAAGTTCTATTCATGTCTCTTGCCCATTGATATAAGGGATTGTTGGCTTTTTTCATGTGGATTAATTTGAGTTCTCTGTAGATCCTAGTTATCAAACTTTCGTCTGATTGAAAATATGCAAATATCCTTTCCCATTGTGTAGGTTGTCTCTTTGCTTTGGTTATTGTCTCCTTAGCTGTACAGAAGCTTTTCAGTTTAATGAAGTCCCATTTGTTTATTTTTGTTGTTGTTGCAATTGCCATGGCACTCTTCTTCATGAAGTCTTCCCCCAGGCCAATATCTTCCAGTGTTTTTCCTATGCTTTCTTGGAGGATTTTTATTGTTTCATGCCTTAGATTTAAGTCCTTTATCCATCTTGAATCAATTTTTGTGAGTGGGGAAAGGTGTGGGTCCAGTTTCAGTCTTTTACATGTAGACATCCAGTTCTCCCAACACCATTTATTGAATAGGGAGTCTTTCCCCCAAGGTATGTTCTTGTTTCGTTTATCAAAGATTAGGTGGTTGTAAAATGTTAGTTTCATTTCTTGGTTTTCAATTCGATTCCAAGTGTCTATGTCTCTGTTTTTGTGCCAGTACCATGCTGTCTTGAACACTATGGCTTTGTAGTACAGACTGAAATCTGGTATGCTGATGCCCCCAGCTTTATTTTTGTTACAGAGAACTGCCTTAGCTATACGGGTTTTTTTCCGGTTCCATACAAAACGCAGAATCATTTTTTCCAAATCTTGAAAGTATGATGTTGGTATTTTGATAGGAATGGCATTGAATGGGTAGATTGCTTGGGGAAGTATAGATATTTTAACAATGTTGATTCTTCCCATCCATGAGCATGGTATGTTCTTCCATTTGTTAATATCCTCTGCTATTTCCTTTCTGAGGATTTCATAGTTTTCTTTATAGAGGTCCTTCACCTCCTTCGTTAGGTATATTCCTAGGTATTTCATTTTCTTTGAGACTATGGTGAAGGGAGTTGTGTCCTTAATTAGCTTCTCATCTTGACTGTTATTGGTGTACACAAAGGCTACTGACTTGTGGACATTGGTTTTATATCCTGAAACATTACTGTATTTTTTGATGACTTCTAGGAGTCTTGTGGTTGAGTCTTTGGGGTTCTCTAAGTATAAGATCATGTCGTCAGCAAAGAGGGAGAGTTTGACCTCCTCTGCTCCCATTTGGATTCCCTTTATTTCCTTGTCTTGCCTAATTGTATTGGCTAGAACTTCCAGCACTACGTTGAATAGTAAAGGTGACAGAGGACAACTTTGTCTGGTTCCAGTTCTAAGAGGAAAAGCTTTCAGTTTTACTCCATTCAGTAAAATATTGGCTGTGGGTTTGTCATAGATAACTTCAATCAGTTTTAGAAATGTGTCACCTATGCCTATACTCTTCAGTGTTCTAATTAGAAAAGGATGCTGGATTTTATCAAATGCTTTTTCTGCATCTATTGAGAGGATCATGTGATCTTTATTTTTGCCTCTGTTAATATGGTGGATAATGTTTATAGACTTGCGTATGTTAAACCAGCCTTGCATCCCTGGGTTGAAGCCTACTTGATCATGATGAATGACTTTTTTGATGATAAGCTGTAATCTATTGGCTAGGATTTTGTTGAGAATTTTTGCGTCTATGTTCATGAGTGAGATTGGTCTGAAATTCTCCTTTTTGTTTGGCTCTTTTCCTGGTTTTGGTATCAGGGTGATGTTTGCTTCATAGAATGTGTTGGGGAAGATTCCTTCTTCCTCAATTTTTTGGAATAATTTCTGCAGTACAGGAATAAGCTCTTCTTTGAAGGTTTGATAGAATTCTGTAGTGAAGCCATCTGGACCAGGGCATTTTTTAGTTGGAAGCTTTTTTATTGTTTCTTTGATCTCAGTGCTTGAAATTGGTCTGTTCAGGAGGTCTATTTCTTCCTGGCTGAGTCTAGGGAGAGGGTGTGATTCCAAATATTGATCCATTTCCTTCACATTGTCAAATTTCTGGGCATAGAGTTTCTGGTAGTATTCAGAGATGATCTCTTGTATCTCTGTGGGATCAGTTGTTATTTCCCCTTTATCATTTCTGATTGAGGTTACTAGAGATTTTACTTTTCTATTCCTCGTTAGTCTGGCCAATGGTTTATCTATTACATTTATTTTTTCAAAAGACCAACTCCTTGTTTCATTAATTTTCTGAATGATTCTTTTGTTTTCAATTTCATTGATCTCTGATTTGATTTTGGATATTTCTTTTCTTCTACTGAGTTTAGGCTTAGATTGTTCTTCTTTTTCCAATTCCATAAGATCTCTTGTGAGATTGTTGATGTGCTCTCTTTCTGTTTTTCGAATGTAGGCATCTAAAGCGATGAATTTTCTTCTCAAAACTGCTTTTGCAGTATCCCACAGGTTTTGGTAGTTTGTGTCTTCATTGTTGTTATGCTCAAGGAAGTTAATGATTTCCTGTTTTATTTCTTCCTTCACCCATCTGTTATTCAACAGAAGATTGTTTAGTTTCCATGCCTTTGGGTGGCGTCAAGCATTTTTATTAGAGTTGAGTTCCATCTTTAGTGCCTTATGGTCTCAGAAGATACAAGGTAAAATTTCAATTATTTTGATTCTGTTGATATTTGTTTTGTGTCCCAGGATATGATCAATTTGGAGAATGTTTCATGGGGTGATGAGAAGAATGTATATTCTTTATCTTTGGGATGGAGTGTTCTATATGCATCTATCAAGCACAGTTGTTCTAGGTCTCATTTAAGTCTCTTATATCCTTGTTTAATTTCTGTTTAGAGGATCTGTCCAGCTCTGTAAGAGGAGTGTTAAAGTCCCCTGTTATGATGGTATTATCAGATATCATATTGCTCAGACTGACTAAGGTCTGTTTCAAGACTCTGGGAGCATTTAAATTGGGTGCATAGATATTTAGAATTGAAATGTCTTCTTGTTGTATTTTTCCCTTGACCAATATAAAGTGACCATCTTTGTCTTTTTTGATTTTAGTTGCTTTAAATCCACATGTATCTGAAAATAAGATTGCAACTCCTCTTTTCTTCTGAATTCCATTTCCCTGAAAAATTGTCTTCCAACCCTTGACTCAGAGCTTCAATTTGTGTTTTGAAGCCAGGTGTGTTTCTTGCAGACAGCAAATGGATGGCTTGTGTTTTTTAATCCAGTCAACAAATCTATGTCTCTTCAGTGGGGAATTCAAGCCATTAACATTTATTGAGATAATTGATAAGTGTGGTAGTATTCTATTCGTCTTATTTTGTGAGAGTCCATTGCTTAGTTTTATCTTTTGCATCGGTGTGGAGGTTTGGTTCTGTGCTTTAATTTCTGAGTTCTTACTTTGCTGCTGATCCATTGTGGTGGGCAGTGTGCAGAACAGGTTGAAGTATTTCCTGTAGAGCTGGTCTTGTTGTGGCGAATTTCCTCAATGTTTGTATATCCGTAAATGATTTGATTTCTCCATCAATTTTGAAGCTTAGGTTAGCAGGGTACAGAATTCTGGGCTGGAAATTGTTCTGTTTAAGTAGATTAAAGGTAGATGACGATTGTCTTCTTGCTTGGAAAGTTTCGTTAGAGAAGTCTGCAGTCACTCTGATGGATTTGCCCCTGTAGGTCAACTGGCGCTTACTCCTGGCAGCTTGCAGAATCTTTTCTTTTGTCTTGACTTTGGACAGGTTCATCACAATGTGCCTTGGAGAAGCTCGGTTTGAGTTGAGGCGACCTGGAGTTCGATAGCCCTCTGAAAGCAGTGTGTCAGAATCTTTGGTGATATTTGGGAAATTTTCTTTTATAATATTCTCTAGTATGGCTTCCATTCCTCTGGGGCATTCTTCTTCCCCTTCTGGAATTCCTATAACTCGTATGTTGGAATGCTTCATAAAGTCCCATAATTCTGACAGTGAACGTTCTGCTTTCTCTTTCTTCTTTTCTGCTTCTTTTCCTATCCGAGTTATCTCAAAAACTTTGTCTTCTGCCTCTGAAATTCTTTCTTCTGCATGGTCTAACCTGTTGCTGATACTTTCCATTGCATCTTTAAGTTCCCTGATTGACTGTTTCATTTCCTTCAGCTCTGCTATATCCTTTTTATATTCTTCATATCGTTCATCTCTGATTTGATTCTGTTTTTGGATTTCCTTTTGGTTATTTTCCACTTTATTAGCAGTTTCCTTCATTGTTTCCATCATTTCTTTCATTGTTTTCAACATGTGTATTCTAAATTCCCTTTCTGTCATTCCTAACATTTCTGTATAGGTGGAATCCTCTGCAGTAGCTCCCTCATGTTCCCTTGCCGGGGTTGTTCTGGACTGGTTCTTCATGTTGCCTGGAGTTTTCTGCTGATTCTTCCTCATGGGTGATTTCTTTTATCTGTTTCCTTGCTTTATCTGTTTCCTTGCTGAAATTTCCTTGAATTTTCCTTTCACTTCCTCTTGCTCTTTAATTTCTCATGCCTGTGGACTAAGGGTTACAGAACCAGAAGGGTGAGAAGGTTTAAGAGCAAAAAAGGGATGAAAGAATCGAGCACCAAGTGATAAGGAAAAAAAAAAGAAAATAGAGAAAAGAGAGGGGTGGGTAAAAGGAATATTGACAAAGGAAGAGAGGCACAGAAAGAGGGAGACAGAGCAATATAGGTGTACGGTGGGGTACTTTGATACAATGTTAAAAATAAAAAACAACACCTTCTGGAGTTGCCCATTTGGGTGGTTCCCTTGAGGTCAGCAGCTCTTTGCTAACTTGATCAGACACAGTACCCCACCTCCACCAAGTAGAGAGGAAAGACAAAAATGCTATAAATCAAACCAAAACAAGCAAACAGAAAACTTTACGGGTTAAAATTGGCTGGAAAAACCAAATAATAGTGGTAGAAACACTAACAAAAATGAAGTTGTAATTATTGAAATAGGCAGCAATGGGAAATTATAATTAAACTAGAAAAATTGAGAAAGAAAAAGGATCTTTATGGAAAAGGTTGAACTTAAAAAACAAAACAACAATCCACATCATCAAAATAAACAAAAAAAACAACCAAACCAAAAAAGAAAAACAAAAAACAAAGCAGTATGTATATGTTATTGAATATTGTCTGGGCAAACACATGGTCTTCTGGGGTATGAGATGTTAATCACAGTTCTGATATGACTGGAGGCTGCTAGTTTCTCAAACCCCAGCAGGTAGACACCCTAAATCTCTCTTCAGCCCACTTAAAAGGCACTTTGAACTTGTTCACTTGCTGAGCAGAAGCTTTCCCAGGGAAGTGCTTGTCGCTGGAATCACTGCTGAAGTGGCTGTCCACTTACCCTGTGTGCCAAAACTGCTCTCCCTCTGCCCCCGAGGGTTAGGGCTGCAAGGTGGCTCAGACCCCGCCCTTAGGCTACTTGGTCGCTGGGTTACCAGCTCCCACCCAATTCCAGCTCTGCGACCCTGAGGGCGGAGCTTGCCGGGGCAGATCGCTCGCAATGGCTGCCTGTGACCCAGAGCCAAACACTATTAGCTCCGTCTGGCTCAGCGGCTCAGACTGGTGCCCTAGACAAAGGCCAGATTTCTCCGCACTCCCGCTCAGGCTCTTCCCAAGGCAGTTCAGCTGAGTGCCAAGTCCAAAGACACCAAAACAGTTCACAGGTAAGGCCTTTCTGGTTTGCAGTCTCGCTGCTACTGAACTTACAGTCGCGGGTGGGTTTAGACGGATTGAACACATGCGACCACTTGCCGGTTTTCCGCTGTTTTAGTCCTCCTCTTGGGGTCCAGAAGTCTCTCGCTGACTCCCTGTATCCTCTCAGGGGTGATGATAGGCAGATCCCACCAGCCAGAGATGCCTGGAATCCTATATCCCCAGACTCACGGTGCCCAGATGCAAGGAAGCTGTTACTCGGCTGCCATCTTGCTGCGCCTCCCCCATTCTTTTAATCTTTTTTGCCATCCAAATTCTAAATTCGATTTTTGAAATCCCAGCCGTCCGTTTATGAATGGGATCCTCTGGTGTGGCTGGTTTTTCAATCCTTGGGGGAGTTTATCTGTTCTGATTATTCATGTTGCCAGAGTTTTTCCACTGATTCCACTCCATGATTTTTTTTACCATATGGCTAGATGAGCAGGTAAAATGAAAATGGATTGGGGGCTTTTGGGGTTGTGGTTGACCAGCCCTTTACAAAAGAGCTGAGACTGTTGACTGCAGCTTTTCCTCTACAGCTTTGCAAAGGACCCATAAAGTACTACAGCCTGAGACTCTGCAGACCTACTTGTTGTGGTGAGGCGAGGTCGCTCTGCCTTGAATGCAGCTGATCTTTGTCGAATCCTAGTGACTCTGGATTGAAGTCTCAGCTGAAATCTGTTTCCTTGGAGTTGCAACTTGCCTCAGCAGAGGAGACATGCAATTATATATCTCTTCTCTCAGCTCAGCTCCCATCCTTTGGCTTTGTTGTGTTATTTCTGGCTGTTACCTCTCCCACTGGAGTAGAGCTTCTGTTGTTTGGTGAGAGCTGAGCTAAACACCTAGCCTGTCTGCCATCTTGCTCTGCCTCTTAGACTCTATGAAACTGTTGATTTCATTGATCTCAAAAAATCTTCACAGGCAGGTTTCACAAACTCTCCTTGCAAAAGTTCCCTTGAAGTGCGGGTTCTCTGGACCAGTTTTGGGTGCAGGATGGCTGCCTGCAGGTGAGACTCAAATCGCCACACCTGGCCCATGGGAAAAGGTGCCTTTTGCAGGTCGCCATTTCCGAAATTTCAAAATACGTCTGTTTCATAAGCAAGATCCTTTCCCCCTGATTATCTCCCCAGCTGCCTAGCCCTGGTGGTGCTGCTCGAAATGGCACCTCTTTCTGGCTGCCAAATTCAACTCAGGAGTCCATGCTTCACCCATATTCCCACACAACATCTAGTTTTCCATGAAGTGGGAATTGTAGTCCTCCATGGGGCAGAGGCTGGTTCCTGCCACCGCTGGCTGTCGCTTCAACAGCGGCAGCGCAGAAATTTTTCTGGCCAACTCCCCAGCTCTGGGTTATATTTCAAGTCCAGCAAATCACCACTTCACTGAACACCCTGAACAGTCTGTCTCCACTAATATTCCATGTTGGGAAAGATCCAGCCCCCCACTCCTCTCAGCTGTTGTTCCAGGAGAGATGAGCTAAATGTCTATCCCACCGGCCATCATGCTCTACCTCTCAAGTGTTCAGATCTTGTTGAAAGAACAATATTATCTGAATCTAGATTCATTGTTTTTTTTTTTTGGTGGTTTTTGGCCAGGGCTGGGTTTGAACCCGCCACCTCCAGCATATGGGACCGGTGCCCTACTCCTTGAGCCACAGGCGCCGCCCAAGAGATTCATTGTTTTAACAATTGCCTTTTGTATTCATCCTTTTTTATCCTCACCTTAGATTGAAAATTTCCATTTTAATCTGAAAATTATCTTAGTAGTCCTCTTGCTATTAGAACAATATTACTATAGTCCTTATTTATTGTATTTTAGATTCTCTCGTGGTCTTAAAGTTTTCTTTTTCCTTTTGCTGCTTTCAGGGACAGTTAAATATGAAAACATTGAGCATTTATCCTACCTAGAAGAGCAAACAGAGTGATTGTGGAACATGAAACACCAAGGCTAACACAACTCTATCTTCATGTGGTGAGTGCCTGGTACATAGTATGAATTTACTTTCCATCAAAATATCAGTGTTAAGCTTATTAAAATTCATCTACAAGCACCAATATAAATGAGCCTGTGCCTTTAAGGAGCAATTTTAAACTACCTATGAGTGTTTCTTTGTAGGGATCACTTAAATATAAGTTTGTTTGTATATACTGTAGTCTAGCCACAATAACTTTAGATCTGATTAGGTAGTAGCTATAATGAGAAAAATTAGGCACATAAAGATACACATATGTATGTGTGTGTCTGTGTGTGTGTGTGTGTGTACTTTTTTCTTCACTCAGAGCATTTATTGAACACTCTGGCAAAGATGCTTTGGTAGATGATGGAGTTATAGAGAAGAATCAAGGACTGGCCTGGCCTTGACAGAACTGAAGTGTTTCTCCTCCACTCTAAAATGTTGCCCAGACAAGAGGTAGAATGAAATGTACGATAATTCTGTAAAATTATCATTTTTTATTGAGAAAAACAATGACATTTGGAATTCAACACCTTTATTTAAATGTGTTGACTTCTTGTTTTGTTAGAGATGGAATTAAGGGAATGTAGCTTGTCTTTTCTGTTGTGTCTTCAAATTTTATACTGCCTTTTATTTTTAATTTAATCTCATTCAATTATTAATTGTTCTATTGACATTAACTTCTGTATTTCATGACTTTGTTCAACAATTTTGTTCTACGGGGTGACTATTGATGGCAGGATCCATACTGTTCCCTCCCACCTGCTCTTACTGGAGAATGGGAAGTACAAAAATAATATGCCCATCATCTCAGCATACAGTCGACAGAGGTACATCTGTGAAAACACAGAAATTTAGAAGATGGCCAAGTTCCATGTTTTCTTAAGTGATATGGGCAGTCTTCATTTGGAAATTGCGAAGAATTTTGTTTTTGCAGGAATTAAGGCACGTACAATTCGTAAGAGAGAGGAATGCAAGCATGGGACTTAGGAACCAATTCTTTCTTTGTGAAGATGATGTTGTTAATAAGAGAAACAGGACTGATGTTCTACTCCAACACATTGCAGAAGTAAAACCATATGTTCATGTGACATCATTTCCTGTTTCTTTCAATGAAGTCACAGCTCTCTCCTTCTTATGTAATACCACTATATAGTATAGATTGAGGTCAAACTTGCCTTGCAGAAGAAGGTCAACAATTTTTTCTGTTCTTGGTGTCCTCCAGTTATGTTCATCAGTGCAGATATACATGGGATTTGGTCATGATTATTTTGTGATTTTGGTGATGATTTTGAAGTTTTAGATATAACAGAAGAACCAAAAGAAATTTTCATTTCAATCATAATGCAAGCTAATCCTGGCATTGTCATTTACCTTGAATATCATCCTCACAAATTTGAGACAGGAAACTCATATCATTTTGGGAAATTAATGGAATGACAGGTTTAAATGGATCTACTCAACAAGTAACTGGGGTATCCCTATTTTCTTTTAGCATTGATGAAACTCCAGAACTGGAACCATATTTACATGGAGGCATAGCTGTCCAAGATAAGACTCCTAATACATTTTGCTTTAAACTACTGAAAAGGCAAATAAAATATCCAAAGTGCCTTATTGCAGATTTCAGCAAACCCAAGGCACCTTTACAGATTCACACAGCTTTGCTTGCCTTGGACCAGTTTCAGGAGAATTATAGCCATAAGCCAAATATCAGATGCTAGCAAATTTCAGAAGAAGTATGCAAACTGGCAACGTCTGTAAGTGAAACCTTGGAAGAGAAAACTGAAGTTGAAGCTAACATTGTGGGCTGCATCCCCTGGGCTCCCCTTAGCCCTGCTGAGGGGAGGTGTTGCTAGCCAAGAATTACCGAAGGCTGTAACAGGAAAGTTTTCACATGTGTGCCAATGGTGATATCTTGAAGCAGCAGATCTTTCTAATCCCTAGGCAAACCTGAGTGCCAAGAATTTCTCCCATTAGGAGATCATTACAAAGCCCTGTGAGCCTGCATGAGAAGCACTTCTGGGAGATCCTGTTGACTATTATAAGATTTGTCAAGTTAGGTACAATAACTTCAGTGTGTATGTTAGTGCACACTAACATATGTATGTATGTTAGTGCCTAAGAGAGGCCTTAGATTTGTTCTAAACATCTTCTGAGTAGGGTGTGGAGCAAAATGTTAAAAAATTTCACTGGTTTTTAGCACAAGTAAAGAGAAGGGGATGGTTATAGTTACAGACCCTGACTTGATAGAAAAATCCAAGTTAAGCACTTTTGGAGGCCAAGATGGGTGGATTGCTTGAGCTCAGGAGTTGGAGACCAACCTGAGCAAAAGCAAGAACCCATCTCTAGAAATAGCCTGGTGGGGGGGAGGGTTGTGGCAGGCTCCTGTAGTCCCAGCTCCTTGGGAGGCTGAGGCAAGAGAATTGCTTGGAGACACATTTTGAACTTGTTCGAAATGGCGGACAACTTTTCTCAGAAAAATAGGAGTGAAAAATAGGAGTGATCATTCCTGGTGGGGAATATTGGTGTGGACTGGCAGTTTGGGGTGTGCAGTAGATTGGCAGGTTGCTGGACTCAAAAGTGAGACTCTGAGCTGCGGAAACTGAGGAAAAGGTCTCCTTGTGTTGCAGGAGCCTGCAGCAGCCACCCCCGCACCCAAAGCCAATTGCAGTTGCCAGTTTGTGGGAGAATCTGGGAGCTGAGTGGAAAGATTTGTGAAGTGTGGACTCCTGCACCGAGTTTGGTGGTCGGATAGGGGTGCCATCTGGAACAGAACAGCCGAGGTTGGACAACAGTTAGAAAACAGACTTTTATAGAAACTCCAGAAATGGCGACAGGCCAGGTAGGGTGGTTACCATGGTAACAATGTAACCTGTAAATCAGGTATAAGCCTGGGAACCACTCATAGCGCCACCTGGTGCCCAGAGAGTATATTGCAATACAAATATATTCCTACTAAAGTTGACCCCTACATCATACATATAGTTGTATATTTTTATATATACACAAGAATAATGTTTTTGTGGTTGGTGCCTTTTTCTCTCTTTCTTTTTCATCCTTTTCTTGGAGGAGCTATTGTTAATTTTTTCATTTTTATTTTTTTATTTTTAATTTTTTCTTTCTTCTTTTTTTAACTTTTTTTAATGAACATTACTTATTTTACTTTCTCTTGTCCTCTTCTTCCCTTCAGGTTTCTGAGATTGTTTACATCAAATTTTTAGAGATTATTTTTTCAATTATTTTACAATTATCATTGTTTTTATTGTAGTTTTTTTTATGTGTATGTCTATATGTTTCTGATTGTCCATCTGTGGGCTTGTGTGTCTGGTAGCCCTTTTATCTGTTTGTTTGCTCATTTAGTTTCAATGCATTTTGTGTTTTGCTAAATCCTCAGGTTGGCTATTTTCCCTAACTCCAATTTTCATATTCAACAAGAACAAGGGGGAATGGGGGACGATGGCTGATTGGAGCCAGCTCTCAACAGAAGCTCCAGTCTGGAGGGCAAGATAACAACCAGAAAGAACCCAACAAAGTCAAGGAGGGAAGCTGAGCTGAGAGATGAGATAGATAATTGCTCGTCTTCCCTGATGAGGCAAGCTTTGACTCCAAGAAACTATTCTTAGGTACAGATCTCGTACCAAAGAGGTTGTGTGGCCATTCCCTCCCCCAGGAGAGTTGCTTGCTTACTGTGTGTTCTCTACTGGTGAGCAATAAACGGAGGCTCTCCTTCCGCACCCCACCAGAGGGAATTGCTGGAATTTGGGACCCCTTCTAAAGAGAACCCCTACTATGAGAATAAGAATTCCCTTGTCTGGCAGGAAATTTGAACAAATATTTTCCTTGCCACCTTGAACCTCCAGTCTATCCCTCCCCTCTGGCCTGGCAGTCTAGAAGTCCTACTCCTCCAGAATCCAGAATGTCTACACTTCTTGGCTAGGGCCAGGTATTGCATAGATGGAGGTATTACAACTGTGCTGTATCTCTGAATCCAGTAACTGTACAGAAAGATATTGAAGGAAAGGTGACTGACTTAGCCCCCAAAAAGTGTATCTCAGCAGCAGACAGAGGATTGATTTCCTGCACTGCGGGTGGAGGCTCGGAAACTGCTGAGGTGCATGAACCCAAGTGGAGACACCTCCCACCAAATTTCAGCATTAGTACAGTGATCCTGCTGGGGTCTAACTCTGGAGAGTCATCTCCCCAACTCTGTGGCCTGCCACAGGGAACCAGACCTCGCCATATAGGGATACCAGAGCTGCAGAACAATGGTAACAAAGGTGCACTGGTTGAGGGAGAAATTCTTTTGCTGTCAGGATATCCTCAGGGTTGAACTGAGCTCAGGTGGAACTTTCTTCACCTGCCATTGTGCACCTGTGACTGTCATAACCATGAGGAGGAGGCAACAACCTTACTTTGACTCTGGCAGGCACATAGCCCTGGCACATTTGCTTATTGGACAGAAATGAGCCACAGACATTGGGTAAACAGACTCCCAGTGGGATGACCAGAGACTGAAATGACCAGAGTTCAGTGGTGAAGGATGACCAAGGTCGGGTAAGAGGCATCAACCCACTGGAGGTAAACCTCCTACTGGATGGGCCTTTCTGACCCCTTGGAGCACCAGAGGTACTCATATTACACTTGAGCTGTCAGTAGACCCCTAATATCTAGTAGCTGGAGTCCTCTGGAACTCTCCAGCTAAAGAGTGGGGGCTGTCTGTGACAGTTGGTCTGGAACTCTTAAACTGGACAAATTACCCAAGGACCCTCCAAGGTGGGACCCAGGTTTTACTGTAGGGGGAAGGTTTGATTGTCCTCTTCCAGATATTACCAATGAAGGGAAAGGATGTCCTAGTTGCTTATATTTCTCCAAAGCTGAGACTGCAACCCAGAGTCACTGATTCACTAGAATTGGACAGAAATCATCTGAATACAAGACAGAGCCACCTACCCCCCCTCTATACCAAGCAGGCCTCTAGACTTACAGACTGTAGTATTCTACAGGTCCATTGCAAAATTGTAGAGGAAAAGCTGCAGTCACCAGTCCCAGTTCTTAGGTGAAGGGAAGGTCAACCACAACTGCAGGTCATCCACAACCCATTCCAATCTCACCTTGCCTGCTCATCTAGTTAAACACTGAAAAACAATCATGTGGCAGAATCAGTGGAAAAACTCTGGCAACATGAATAACCAGAAAGTTCAACCCCCCCTTGGAATGATAAACCAGCCAAACCAGAGAATCCCATTCACAAACATAGCTCAGAGGTCTGAAATCAAATTCAGAATTTGGATTGCAAACAAGATCAACAGAATGGAAGTAAAGATGGAGGTAGAAATTGTACAATTAATTCAGAAGATGTCTCAAGAATTCAATGAATTCACAGACAAAATCTATTTGGATCCCCTTGATTGCCTTCTCTTGCCTGATTGCGGTAGCTAAGACTTCCATTACAATGTTAAAAAGCAGTGGTGACAGTGGGCATCCTTGCCTGGTTCCTGATATAGTGGAAATGACTTCAATTTTACTCTGTTCACTACGATATTGGCTGTGGGTTTGCTGTAGATGGCCTCTATCAGTTTAAGAAATGTTCCTTCTATACCTATATTCTTAAGTGGTCTGATCAAGAAAGGATGCTGAACATTGTCAAAAGCTTTTTTCTGCATCAGTTGAGAGAATCATATGGTCTTTGTTTTTTAATTTTTGGATGTGATGTATTATATTTATGGATTTACGTATATTGAACCTTACTTGGGACCCTGGAATGAAACCCACCTGGTCGTGGTGTATAATTTGTTTGATGTGTTGTTAGATTCTGTTTGCTAGGATCTTATTGAATATTTTTGCATCAATATTCATTAGAAATAGTGGTCTATAATTTTCTTTTCTTGTTGGGTCTTGTTAACTTTTGCATGCGGCTTTTTTATTCAGGATAATGATTAATCCATGTTTCTGCATGTGAGGAGTGTATTGCTGAGTAGTAGTCCCTTGTATGACTACACATAATTTGTTTATTCTCTTGTTCAAAGGATTGAGTTGCTTTCAGTTTATTTCCAGCCTTATTAATAAGGCTATCTTTAATATTTCTGTACAAGTCCTTTTGGTCATATATATATTCTATGTTATACATACTGAATAAATTTCTAGTAGTAAAATTTCTGGGTATTTGTATTTTTAACTTTAAAAGAAATTGCAAAAGAGATTTCCAAAGTGGCAGGACCATTTCACAGTCTGATCAGTAACGTCTGAATTTCAATTGTTCCTTACCTTTGCAAACATTTGATACTATCAGAAAAAAAAACATTCTTGTGGTTGTGTAATGGTAACTCTTGGTGGTTTTAATTTGCATTTCTAGGAAAATTTAGAATGTTGAGCTTATTTCATGTGCTTATTGGCCAATATCCATTTTAGTGAGATGTCTGTTCAGATCTTTTGCCTATTTCTTTATTTTATTACTTGTATTTTTATGGTTGAACTGTAAGAATTTGGCAGATATATTTGTTACCAATATATTCTCATAGTTCTGGCTTGCTTTTTCATTTTTTAAGTCTTTTTAATAACCCATTTTTTTTTTTTTTGTAGAGACAGAGTCTCACTGTACCGCCCTCGGATAGAGTGCCGTGGCGTCACACGGCTCACGGCAACCTCTTAACTCTGGGGCTTACGCGATTCTCTTGCCTCAGCCTCCCAAGCAGCTGGGACTACAGGCGCCAGCCACAACGCCCGGCTATTTTTTGGTTGCAGTTTGGCGGGGGCTGGGTTTGAACCTGCCACCCTCGGCATATGGGGCTGGCGCCCTACTCACTGAGCCACAGGTGCCGCCCTAAAAACCCATTTTTAAAATAACAAATATTCAAGTGTAGAACATAAATGTCTTAACACAATAATCAAGTAAATGAGGTGAAAGCTATGTTGATTGGTTTGATGTAACCACATCAGCTTGTATAAAAAATATCAACACTTTGCACCCCACATACACATGAATGTATTCATGATCTATATGTATTTAACTTAATAAAATATGTATATATAAAATATAAAAACCTAATTTTTTCCTCCTGATCAGTGCTTTTCTATTTGATGTGAGAAATATTTACATAATCCAAAGTCACAAAGGTATTTGCTTATATTTCTCCTTAGAAACCTAATATGCATAGTTTTGATTTTTACATTTTGGCCCGTAATCAATCTCAGAGCAGGTGGTGAAAGAGTCAGGTTGAGGTTAATGTTACTTCATAGAGAGATCAAAATGTTTTAGCAGAGACAATAAGCTAAAAAAAAAAACAAAACAGACAATAAGAAAAAGGTAACCACCTTTCCCAACATGTTACCATGGCAAAATAGTAAACACCAATCAATTGTATATGTGCGTACATTGGATGCTTTTCTTCCATTCTTGAGACACTTTGCTAAGAAGAATATTCTCCATCTTTCTTTACGGCTACATAATTTTCCATGGTATACTTATGCCACAATTTATTGATTGATTCGTGGGTGAATGGGCACTTGGGCCTCTTCCATGACTTAGCATTTATGAATTGGGTTGCAATAAATATCCTGGTAGAAATATCTTTGTTATGATGTGATTTTTGGTCTTCTGGATATATACGTAGTAGAGAAATTAGAGGATCAAATAGCAGTTCTATTTTTAGATCTCTAAGTATTCTCCGAAAATCTTTCCACAAGGACCATATTATTTTGGATTCCCACCAGCAGTGTAGAAGTGTTCCCTTTTGTGCACATCCACGCCAACATCTCGGGTTTTGGGATTTTGTGATATGAGCTAATCTTACTGGAGTTAGATGATATCTCAAAGTAGTTTTGATTTGCATTTCTCTGATGATTAAGGATGATGAGCATTTTTTCATATGTCTGTAGGCCATGTGCCTGTCTTCTTTAGAGAAGTTTCTCTTCAAGTCCTTTGCCCAGCCTGTGATGGGATCACTTGTTCTTTTCTTGCTCAGACTTTTGAGTTCTCTGTGGATTCTGGTTATTAAGCCTTTGATGGAGACACAACCTGCAAATATCTTCTCACATTCTGAGGACTGTCTGCTTGCTTTAATTACCGTGTTCTTGGCTGTGCAGAAGCTTTTTAGTTTGATCAGGTCCCAGTAGTGTATTTTTGAAGCTGCTTCAATTGCCTGGGGGGTCCTCCTCATAAAATATTCGCCCAGACCGATTTCTTCAAGAGTTTTCCCTGCACTTTCTTCTAGTATTTTTATAGTTTCATGTCTTATGTTTAAATCTTTAATCCATTGAGAGTCTACTTAGGTAATGGTGAAACATGTGGGTCCAGTTTCAGTCTTCTACAGGTCGCCAGCCAGTTCACACAGCACCATTTGTTAAATAGGGAATCTTTTCCCCACTGAATGTTTTTAATTGGCTTGTCAAAGATAAAATAACGGTAAGTAGCTGGATTCATCTCCTGGTTCTATATTCTGGTCCAGACATCTACTTCTCTGTTTTTGTTCCAATACCATGCTATTTTGATCACTAACGATTTGTAGTATAGTCTGAGATCTGGTAGCATAATTCCTTCTGCTTTGTTTTTATTTCTGAGTAATGTCTTGGCCTTTTGAGGTTTTTTCTGATTCCATACAAAATGAAATATTATTTTTTCAAGACGTTTAATGTATGACAGTGGAGCTTTAATAGGGACTGTATTAAAATTGTATATTGCTTTGGGTAGTATGGACATTTTAACAATTTTGATTCTTCCCAGCCATGAGCATGGTATGTTTCTCCATTTGTTAACCTTTTCAGCTATTTCTTTTCTAAGAGTTTCATAGTTCTCTTTATAGAGATCTTTCACATCCTTTGTTAGATAAACTCCCAAATATTTCATCTTCTTTGGCCCTACTGTGAATGGAATAGAGTTCTTAAATGTTTTTTCAGCTTAACTATTGTTGGTATATATAAAGGCACTGATTTATGAATGTTGATGTTGTAAGCTGAGACGCTACTGTATTCTTTGATCACTTCTAAGAGTTTTGTAGTAGAATCCCTGGTGTTTTCCAGATATACAATCATATCATCTGTGAAGAGCAAAAGTTTGATTTCTTTTGACCCTATAGGGATACCCGTGTTCACCTTTTCTTCCCTAATTGCGATGGCTAAAACGTCCATTGTAATGGGACAATGGGCAGACATGTCTGGTTCCTGATCTGAGTGGAAATGATTTCAATTTAACTCCATTCAATAGGATATTGGATGTGGGTTTGCTGTAGATGTCCTCTATCAGTTTAAGAAATGTCCCTTCTATATCAATTTTCTTAAGTGTTCTGATCATGAAGGATGCTAGATATTGTCAAAAGCCTTTTCTGCATCAATTGAGACAATCATATGCTCTTTCTTTTTTAATTTGCTTATGTGTTGAATTATGCTTATAGATTTATGTATATTAAAGCAGCCTTGAGACCCTGGGATAAAACAGACTTGGTCATGGTGTATAATTTGTTTGATGTGTTGCTGGATTCTGTTTGTTAGGATCCCATTGAATATTTTTGCATCTATATTCATTAGTGATATTGGTCTATAATTTTCTATCCTTGTTGTTTTTTTTTCCTGGTTTTGGGATCATGGTGATGTTTGCTTCATAGAACATCTTGGGTAGTCTTCCTTCTTTTTCTACATTTTGGAACAGGTTGAGTAATACAGTACTAGTTTCTACTTAAAGGTTTGTTAGAATTCTGAAGTGAAGCCTTCTGTTCCCGGGCTTTTCTTTCAGGGAGATTTTGTATGGTTGATGCTATTTCAGAACTTGATATTGGCCTGTTCAAAATTTCCACTTGATTCTGGCTAAGTCTTGGAAGGTGACGTACTTCCAACTATTGGTCAATTTCCTTCAGATTTTCATATTTCTGAGAGCAAAGTTTCTCATCACAATCATTAAGGATTTTTTGAATATTTGAAAAGTTTGTTGTTATTTCTTCTTGTCATTTCTGATTGGTGAAATTAGAGATTTTACTCTTTTTCTCCTGGTTAGGTTAGCCAAAGTTTGACATATTTTATTGACCTTTTCAAAACGAACTTTTTTTCTCTATGCTCTGGAATATTTTTTTATTGATATCAAATCATAGCTCTATACATTCATATAATCAGGGGGCATCATACATTGGTTTTATAAACAGAAAAAAACAACTTTTTGATTTATTGATCTGTTGTAAATTCTTTTGTTTTCTTTTTTATTTATTTATTTATTTTTTTAATTAAATCATAGCTGTGTACATTAGTATGATCATGGGGCAACATACACTTGGTTCATAGACCATTTGACACATTTTCATCACACTAGTTAACATAGCTTTCGTGGCATTTTCTTAGTTATTTTGCTAAGACCTTTATATTCCACATTTACTAGGATTCGCATATACCCTTGTAAGAAGCACCGCAGGTGTGATCCCATTAATCCCCCTCCCTCCGCCTACCTCCCCCCTCCCTCCCCTCCCTTTCCCCCTTCTCCCTATTAGGTTGTAACTAGGTTATAGCTTTCATGTGGAGGTCCTACTGTACTTTCATAATAAGGGTGAGTACATTGGGTACTTTTTCTTCCATTCTTGAGACACCTTACTAAGAAGAATATGTTCCAGCTCCATCCATGAAAACATGAAAGAGGTAAAGTCTCCATCTTTTTTCAAGGCTGCATAATATTCCATGGTGTATATATACCACAATTTATTAATCCATTCGTGGATCGATGGACACTTGGGCTTTTTCTATGACTTAGCAAGTATGAATAGGGCTGCAATAAATATTCTGATACAAATATCTTTGTTATGATGTGATTTTTGGACTTGTGGGTATATGCCCTGGAGGGGGACTAAAGGATTGAAGGGCAGATCTATTTTTAGATCTCTAAGTGTTCTCCATATCTCTTTCCAAAAGGAATGCATTAATTTGCATTCCCACCAGCAGTGTAAAAGTGTTCCATTTTCTCCACATCCACGCCAAATCTCTGGTCTTGGGATTTTGTGATGTAGGCTAGTATCACTGGAGTTAGATGATATCTCAAAGTAGTTTTGATTTGCATTTCTCTGATGATTAAAGATGATGAACATTTTTTCATATGTCTGAAGGCCATGCGCCTATCTTCTTCAGAAAAATTTCTCTTCAAGTCCCTTGCCCAGCCTGCGATGGGATCCCTTGTTCTTTTCTTGCTAATGCGTTTGAGTTCTCTGTGGATTTTGGTTATTAAACCTTTGTCAGAGACATAACCTACAAATATCTTTTCCCATACTGAGGGCTGTTTGCTTGTTTTACTTACTGTGTTCTTGGCTGTGCAGAAGCTTTTTGGTTTGATTAAGTCCCAATAGTGTATTTTTGAAGAGCTTCAATTGCCCTGGGGGGTCCTTCTCATAAAAAACTCGCACAATCCAATTTCTTCAAGGGTTGTCCCTGCACTCTCTTCTAGTATTTTTATAGTTTCATGTCTTACGTTTAAATCTTTAATCCAGTGAGAGTCTATCTTGGTTAATGGTGAGAGGTGTGGGTCCCGTTTCAGTCTTCTACAGGTTGCCAGCCAGTTCACCCAGCACCATTTGTTAATTAGGGAATCTTTACCCCATGGAATGTTTTTAATTGGCTTGTCAAAGATTAAATAATGGTAATTAGTTGGATTCATCTCTTGGTTCTATATTCTGTTCCAGACATCTACTTCTCTGTTTTTGTGCCAGTACCATGCTGTTTGGATCACTATCAATTTGTAGTATAGTCTGAGGTCTGGTAGCATGATTCCTCCTGCTTTGTTTTTATTTTTGAGTAATGTCTTGGCTATTTGAGGTTTTTTCTGATTCCATATAAAACGAAGTATTGTTTTTTCAAGATCTTTAAAGTATGACAGTGGAATTTTAAAGGGGATTGTGTTGAAATTATATATTGCTTTGGGTAGTATGGACATTTTAACAATGTTGATTCTTCCCAACCATGAGCATGGTATATTTTTCCATTTGTTAACATTCTCAGCAATCTATTTTCTTGGAGTTTCATAGTTGTCTTTATAGAGATCTTTCACGTCCTTTGTTAGATAAACTCCCAAGTATTTCATCTTCTTTGGCACGACTGTGAATGGGATAGAGTCCTTAATTGTTTTTTCAACTTGACTATTGTTGGTATATATAAAGGCTACCAATTCATGAATGTTGATTTTGTAACCTGAGACGCTGCTGTATTCCTTGATCACTTCTAAGAGTTTTGTAGTAGAGTCCCTAGTATTTTCCAGATATACAATCATATCATCTGCGAAGAGCGAAAGTTTGATCCCTTCTGACCCCATGTGGATACCCCATGTGGACCCCTTGATCGCCTTTTCTTCCCTAATTGCGGTGGCTAAAACTTCCATTACAATGTTAAAGAGCAATGGAGACAATGGGCAGCCTTGTCTGGTTCCTGATCTGAGTGGAAATGATTCCAATTTAACTTCATTCAATATGAAATTGGCTGTGGGTTTGCTGTAGATGGCCTCTATCAGTTCAAGAAATGTCCCTTCTATACCAATTTGCTTAAGTGTTCTGATCATGAAGGGATGTTGAATGTTATCAAAAGCTTTTTCTGCATCGATTGAGAGAATCATATGGTCTTTGTTTTTTAATTTGTTTATCTGCTGAATTACATTTATAGATTTACGTATATTGAACCAGCCTTGAGACCCCGGGATAAAACCGACTTGGTCATGATGTATGATTTGTTTGATATGTTGCTGGATTCTGTTTGTTAGAATCTTGTTGAATATTTTTGCATCTATATTCATTAGTGATATTGGTCTATAATTTTCTTTTCTTGTTGGGTCTTTTCCTGGTTTGGGGATTAGGGTGATGTTTGCTTCATAGAACGTGTTGGGCAGTCTTCCTTCTTTTTCTACCTTTGGGAACAGGAAGAGTAATATAGGTGCTAATTCCTCTTTAAAGGTTCGGTAGAATTCTGACTTAAAACCATCTGGTCCCAGACTTTTCTTTTTGGGGAGATTTTGTATGGTTGATGTTATTTCCGAACTTGATATGGGTCTGTTCAACATTTCCACTTGATTTTGGTTAAGTCTTGGAAGGTGACGTGCTTCCAAGTAATGGTCAATTTCCTTCAGATTTTCGTATTTCTGAGAGTAAAGTTTCCTATAATACTCATTAAGGATTTTTTGGATTTCTGAGGAGTCTGTTGTTATTTCATCTTTGTTATTTCTGATTGATGAGATTAGAGATTTTACTCTTTTTTTCTTGATTAGGTTGGCCAATGGTTTATCTATTTTGTTGACCTTATCAAAAACGCAGCTTTTTGATTTGTTGATCTGTTGTATTATTCTTTTGTTTTCAATTTAATTTAGTTTTGCTCTGATTTTGGTTATTTCTTTCCTTGTACTGGATTTGGGTTTGGAGTGTTCTTCCATTTCCAGTCTCTTGAGATGTCCCATTTAAGTTGCTTACTTCCTCTCTTTCCGTTCTCCTGAGGAAGGCTTGCAGTGCTATAAATTTCCCTCTTAGAAATGCCTTTGCAGTCTCCCAGAGGTTCTGGTAGTTCGTGTCTTCATTGTCGTTTTGTTCCAAAAATTTGGCAATTTCTTTCTTGATCTCATCTCTGACCCATCACTCATTCAGCATAACTTTTATGTTTCTGTATGAGTATGCAGATTCCTGTTGTTACTCATCTCAAGTTTTATTCCATAATGGTCTTAAACAATGCATGGAATAATTTCTATTGCTTTAAATTTACTGAGGTTAGACTTGTGACCTAAGATGTGATCGATTTTGGAGTAAGTTCCATGGGCTGATGAGAAGTATGTGTATTCAGTTTTGTCAGGATGAAGTGTTCTGTAGATGTCTGCTAAATCCAAATGCTGGATGGTTAGATTTAAATCTAGAATTTCTTTACTCAGCTTTTTGTTGGAGGATCGATCCATCACTGCCAAAGGAATGTTAAAATCTCCAACAATTATAGAGTTGGAGTAAATCAAGTTGCTCATGTCTGTTAAGAGTTTCTCTTATAATTTGAGGTGCACTCTGGTTGGGTGCATAGATATTGGTAATTGAAATCTCATCATGTTTGTCTTACCCATAAGAAATATGAAGTGACCATTTTTGTCTTTCCTTACTCTTGTTGGTTTAAAGCCTATTGAATCTGCAAATAAAATTGCAACACCTGCTTTTGTCTGGTTACCATTTGCCTGAAATATGGATGACCATCCTTTCACCTTGAGTCTGTATTTGTCTTTTAAGTTAAGATGTGACTCTTGTATGCAACAAATGTCTGGCCTGAGTTTTTGTATTCAGTCAGCTAACCTATGTCTCTTTAGAGGGCATAGGTTCATATTAATAGAGAGTATTGATAAGTTTCGTGAAATTTTGGGTATTTAGTTTTTCACAAGTCTAGTGGGCATTGTTAATCCTTTCACCATTGTGGAAGTTGGAGTTTGATCAGACGTTTCTGAATGAGTTTACTTTTGTAGTAGAGGATTGGGTTGGTTATTATGGAAGATAGGTCTGAGAACATCCTGAAGAGCTGGTTTGGTTATGGCAAATTTCTTCAACATATGAATGTCATTAAAGTCTTTAATTTCTCCATCATAAATGAAACTCAGTTTAGCTGGATACAAGATCCGGGGTGGAAAGTTATTTTGCCTGAGGAGATTAAACGTTGATGAGCATCCTCTTCTGGCTTGAAAAGTTTCAGCAGAGAGGTCTGCGGTCATTCTAATGTTCTTCCCTTTGAAGGTAACAGTTTTCTTTCACCTGGCCTCTTTGAGAATTTTCTCCTTCACATTAACTTTAGTGAAGTTAATTATGATATGCCTGGGAGATGTCTTACTGGGGTTGAGTCGTGCTGGGGTTCTGAAGATATCTGCTATGTGAATTTCAGGTTCTCTAGGCATGTCTGGAAAATTCTCTTTCATAATTTCATGCAGAAGGGCCTCTGCGCCCAGTGAGGCCACTTCATCTGTTTCAGGAATTCCTATGAGTCAGATATTTGCCTTCTTCGAGTTATCCCAGAGCTCTCTGAGAGAGTGATTTTTGCTCTCCATTTCTCTTCCTCTGAGAGTTTGGGAGCATTCAAAGGCTTTATCTTCAATGTCAGAGATCCTTTCTTCTGCTTGGTCCATTCTGTTGCTTAGGGATTCTACTGTAGTTTTCATATCTTTGAGGACTGCAAATTCTTGCTTCAGTGTGTCTAAGTCTTTGCTGGTTTTGCCTTTAAATTCGTTAAATTCTTGAGACAGCTTTTGAATTTCTCCACGAATTCCTAGTTCTATTTTGTTAATCTTGTTCTCCATCCAAATTCTGAATTCGATTTCTGACATCTCGCCAGTTGTTTTTGAATGGGATCTTCAATTACGTCTGCCGTATCTTTCCTTGGGGGGTTGATCTATTCTGGTTATTCATGTTACCAGAGTTTTTCCACTGATTCAACCTCATGATTGTTTTACTCCCTTTGATTTCTCCCATGGTGTTTTGTTGAGGACCCGTTCAGTGCTGTGACCTGAGAAAGTGGGCTCCTGCTTGGTGTAGAGGGGCTAAGTGGTTCTCTCTTGTTTTCAGCTGTTTTATATTTGACCCTAGTGAAACAGTTACTCTGGGTTGAAGTCTCAGCTGTGGAGAAATACCAGCTATTAAGTCACCCCACCCACCATAGGCAACAAATGGAAAAGGAAAATCAAACCTTCCTACAACCACACACCCAGGGTACCACCTGGATAGTTCCCAGGTCAGTGGCTCAGTTCAAAAGGTCGAAATCAATTGTCTCATCAGCAGCCGACTCAGGTGGGAGATTAAAGGAGGTCCCTGGGAACTGGATCACAGGGGACTGGTGACTCCTCTAAATGGCTTGCTCCAGTGCTGCATGGAGTCAGGAAGAGCCACCCTGTAAATAGATCAGTCTGGGAAAATTGATGACTACTACCCCACTTTTTAGCTCTGTCACACCCAGTCACTGCTATCCCCACAGGGCTGTGACCCAGTGAGTTGTCTGCAGTAAGCAGATACTCCAGTGGTTTTCACCTGCCTAAGTCACAGGGTAGACTGTGTCTGCTCATCTAGGTCACTGCTCTCTGTCTTTATCCAGCAGGGGGTGGTGTGGCCTGTCAGCCTCGGGCACTTGATGGAGGCTGGAGGTGTTCACTCAGTTCCAGCCCCACCCTTAGTTTATGTTACTGGGTGATCGGAACAACCCTGTGGGAGTTTGTTTCTGACCCTGCTAGATTGTTCTGCAGAGGAGAGGCTGATTTGAGTTCCCAGAACCTGTGCCTCAGGGCCTGTCTTTAGTCCTGTGGGTTTGTATATGCAGCACAATCAGTTGTTGGCTGTAGCCTCTTGGTCTCCTTTGTCTATAGGCTGGTGATCCCCTGAGGGCCAGGTGTGTTGTAGGCTCAGTAAAGCAGTCCTCTGGATCAGCCCCACCCTGGGAGTTTCCCGGATCTGCGTGTGTGTTTTCTAGTCCCCGTGTTCCACCCATGTCAGTGCCGCCTCAGGCAAACCCTTTACTCATGGGGCCTGTGTTTCAGTCCCAGGTCCGTTCCATGGTGGTTGCCATCTGAGAAGACGCTCGGCCTCATCTGGTTGCCCAGGAAGCCAGGAGGAGAGGCTATGGGATATCTCGGGGTGGACCTTGTTATTGCTGAAGATGGCTGTTGCTCTGCACCTCGGGGCACCACCGCTCCAGTGTAATTCCCTCTTAGCCAACTGTCGTCTTCTCGCTCCTTTGCTACAGAGTCAGCACTGGCCAGCTGCAGTCCAGGTCCTGTCTGCACCTCTCGAGAGTTCACCCAAGAATCTGGACTCCTGCGGGGACAGGTCGACAGATCACGGAGTGAAAGTGGAGGGGAGTGTTAGGAGCTCAGAGTTGCAGGTCGTAACACCAAGCTCATTTAGACCAAATGAACAAACAAACAGATACAAAGGTTACCAGGCACGCGGGCCCATAGATACAGAGAGAGACGGAAACACATAGATATACAGGTACAGCCACGACAACAGCAATGTAAGAACAACTGCAATAAAAATAGTGATAATCGTAGAATAATTGAAAGAAAGGGAAAAAAAGAGCGAAAAAGTGGTGTTAGTAGGAATGTTAAATGAGGAGAAAGGAGAAATTAAAATTAGGAGACATAGAAATAAAAAATATATCTATATAAAAAGTAATAATAAAAGATTATCAAAATCTCCTCGAAAATGGTGATGAAAAAACAGTCAAAAGCAAAAGAAACAAAAACCCCCACGAAAACCGAAAAACAAAACAAAACAAAACAAAAAACAAGGCACCAACTAGAAAAATATTCTTGCGTGTAGAAATATACCTATATATATCTATATGTCTGCTGTAGGGATCAACTTTCGTAGGAATATATTCATACTGCAATATACTTTCTGGACACCAGGTGGCGCTGTGAGTGGTTCCTAGACTTGTACCTGATTTACAGTTTATACTGTTACCATGCTAACCACCTTCCATGGCCGATCGCCATTTTGGAATTTCTGTAAAAGTTTGTCGCCTAAGAATTGTGTAACCTTGGCTGTTCTTTTCCAGACAGCACTTGTGACCCACCTTCCCAGTCAGTGCAGTTGTCCACGCTTATTAAGTCTTTCCACTCTGTTCCCAGGTTCTCCTGCAAACTGGTGACTGCAATTGGCTGTAGGGGGAGTGGTGCTGAGTTCGCGTGGTCATTGGCAGGTTTGTGGTTTTATCTGCTGTAGTTGGCTCTGGGGGCTGAAGCCCAGTTCGTGGCTTCAGCAGTTAAAGCCGGGTCCACGGCTTCAGTAGCTTCGGGTCTTTAGCAGCCAAAACCGGGTCAGTGGCTTCAAGCTGGTTCCTGTGGTTGGAGCATTTGGGGGACTTATTCTGGGTTTTATGGTTCAGTGTTTCCCTTATGGATCAGCACCTGCCAGTTCACCGCGCAGCCTGAACCGCTAGCCCCCTCCAACACCTGGGGGAAAGGTGTCCTCCCTTTTGGGTAGTTCAAAATGACTGTTTCCCAGGCAGGATCCCTTCCCTTCAATTGTCCAACAGTTTGCCCAGCTCCCCGTGGTTTTGAGTGGCTCTCCTTTCGGATGCCTCCCTCAGTTCAGGAATAATTATTTGTCAATTGAGTTTTGTCAGCACTTACCAGCTGCTGACCTCCATAGGGGAGGGGCCTGCTGGCCGGCATGGCCGAGCAGGGAAAAATCTCTACAACAGAGTCTGTGATTTTAAATTACCCCTCATATATATCAATCCGCTTTTTCCCTTGGTGTCTCTAGCTGTCTGTCCACTCCAATAATCCACACATAGGGAAGGTCCAGAATACCTTTCCTCTCTCCTGATGGCTTGGGAGAGGTGGGCTACACGTCCGTCCTGTCCACCATCATGCTCCACCCCCCCCAATTCTTTTGTTTTCAATTTCATTTAATTCTACTCTAATTTTGGTTATTTGTTTTCTTCTACTGGGTTTGGGGTTGGAATGTTCTTCCTTTTCCAATTGCTTGAGATGTCCCATTAAGTTGTTAACTTCCTCTCTTTCCATTCTCTTGAGGAAGGCTTGAAGTGATATAAATTTCCCTCTTAGGACATCCTTCTCATTATCCAAGAGGTTCTAATAATTCGTGTCTTCATTGTCATTTTGTTCCAAAAATTTGGCAATTTTCTTCTTGATCTCATCTCTGACCCAGCTATCATTCAGAATAAGGTTATTTAACTTTTTTGTTTTTGTATGAGTATGCAGATTCCTGTTGTTACTGAGTTCAACTTTTATTCCATGGTTGTGCGAGAGGATGCAAGGAATAATTTCTACTCCCTTAAATTTACTGACTTTAGACTTGTGACCTAACATATGATTGATTTTGGAGTATGTTCCATGGGCTGATGAGAAGTATGTGTATTCACTTTTGTTGGGATGAAATGTTCTGTAGAGGTCTGCTAAATCCAAATGTTGGATGGTTAGGTTTAAATCTAAAATTTCTTTGCTCAGGTTCTTATTGGAGGATCTATCCAACACTGACAAAGGAGTGTTGAAGTCTCCACTAATATGGAGCTGGAGAAAATCAAGTTGCTCGTGTCTGTTAGAGTTTCTCTTATAAATTGAGGTGCATTCTGGTTGGGTGCAAAGATATTAATAATTGAAATCTCATCATATTAAGTATTAGTCTTAACGAACATGAAGTGACCATTCTTATCCTTCC
Source organism: Nycticebus coucang (assembly GCF_027406575.1). Lineage (NCBI taxonomy): Eukaryota > Metazoa > Chordata > Mammalia > Primates > Lorisidae > Nycticebus > Nycticebus coucang. Next base: position 63,130,423 of record NC_069782.1, on the reverse strand, counting down.
TTACTTTTGTTGGTTTAAAGCCTAGTGTGTGTGCAAATATGGATGACTATCCTTTCACCCTGAGTTTATATTTATCTTTTAAGGTAAGATGTGACTCTTCTATGGAGCAAACATCTGGCCTACGTTTTTGTATCCAGTCAGATAATCTGTGACTCTTTAGAGGACAGTTTAAGCCATTCACATTAATGAAGATTATTGAAAAGTCTGGTAAAATTTTGGGTATCAAGTTTTTCGAAAGTGCAGTGGACATTTTTAATCCTTTTGCCTCTGTGGCAGTTGGAGTTTGATCAAAAGTTTCTGCATGAGTTTACTTTTGTGGTAGAGGATTGGGCTGGTCATTATGGAGGATAGGTCTGAGAATATCCTGAAGATCTGGTTTGGTTATGGCAAATTTCTTCAACATATGAATGTCATTAAAGTACTTAATTTCTTCATCATAAATGAAACTCATTTTAGCTGGATACAGGATCCGGGGTTGAAAGTTATTTTGCTTTAGGAGATTAAAAGTCGATGAGCACCTTCTTCTGGCTTGAAAAGTTTTCAGCAGAGAGATCTTCAATCATTCTAATATTCTTCCCTTTGTAGGTAATGGATTTCTTTCATTTGGCTGTTTTCAGAATTTTCTCTTTCATATTCATGCTAGTGAAGTTAATTACGATATTCCTGGGAGATGTTGTATTGGGATTGAGTCATGCTGGGTTTCTGAAACTGTCTGCAATCTGAATTTTAGAATCTTTTGGCAGTTCTGGAACATTCTCTTTCATAGTTTCATGGAGATTGGCCTCTGTGCCTTGCGAGGCCAGTTCATCACTTTCACGGATTCCAATGAAGCAGATATTAGCCTTCTTGGAATTATCGCAGAGCTCTCTGAGAATAATCTGATTTTGATCTCCATTTCTCTTCCTCTTTGAGAGTTTGGGAGCATTCAAAAGCTTTGTCTTCAATGTCAGAAATCCTTTCTTCTGCTTGTTCCACTCTGTTACTGAGGGATTCTACTGTATGTTTCAGATCTTTGAGGGCTGCAAATCTTGTTTTGGTGTGTCAAATTCTTTGGTGGTTTTGTCTTTAATTTCATTAAATTCTTGAGCCAACTTTTGAATTTCTCCTCGAATTTCTAATTCTGACTTTTGAATTTCTCTTTGAATTTCTACTTCTAAATTTTCCTCCATTCTATTAATCTTGTTTGGAATCCAAATTCTGAATTCGATTTCTGACATTTTGGCCAGCTGTTTATAAATGGGATCTTCAGTTACATCTGCCATATCTTTCATGGGGGGGGTTTTGATCTATTCTGGTTATTCATGTTATGAGAATGTTTTAGCTTTTTGCACCCCATGATTATTTTCCACCATTTGACTTTCCCCCTGGAGCTTTGTTGAGGAACCATACAGTGCTACAGCCTGAGAAACTGGGGACATATTTGGTGTCCTGGGTCTAAGTAGTTCTGTCTTGTTTTCAGCCGGTCTATGTTCAACCCTAGTGAAACAGTTACTCTGGGTTGAAGTCTCAGCTGTGGAGAAATACCAGCAATTAAGTCACCCCCCCCCCACAGGCAGCAATTGGAAAAGGAAAATCAAACCTTCCTACAATCACACACCCAGGGCACCTCTTGAATAGTCCTCAGGCAATTGGCTCAGTTCAAAAGGTCCAAATCAATTGTCTCTGTCAGCACCTTTTCAGGTGTGAGAGTTTCAAAGGTCTCTGGGAACTGGATTGCAGGTGTCTGGTGACAACTCAAGTATGACTTGCTCCAGTGCTCTGTGAAGTCAGGAGGACCCACCCAGCAGATAGAGTAGTCTGGGAAGGTTGATGCCTCCCTTCCCCACCTTGCACCTCTGTCACACCCAATCACTGATAGCCCGGTAGGGCTTTGAATCAGTTGCCTCCTGTGAGCAGATACTCCAGGGGTTTGCACCTGCCTGAATCACAAGGAAATCTGTATCTGCTCAGCCAGGCCACTGCTCTCTGCTGTTATTCAGTAGGGGGTGGTGAGGCCTGAAAACCTTGGACATTTGATTGAGGCTGGGGTGTGTTCAATCAGTTCCAGCCCTGCCCCTGATTGATGTTACTGACAGAATAGAACAACTTTGTGGGAATTTGTTTCTGTCCCTGCTAAATTTTTCTGCAGAAGAGAAGCTGTTTTGAGTTCCCAGAACCTGTGCCTCAGGTCCTGTCTTTACTCCTGCAGGTTTGTATTTGTAGCAAGGTCAGCTCTAGCCTCCTGCCTTCCTTTATCTATAGGCTGATGATCCCCTGAGGGTTGGGTGTGTCTAAGGCTCAGTAAAGTGGTCCTCTGGATCAGCCCAGCCCTGGGAATTTCCTGGCTCTGCGCATGCATTTGTTACTCCCCACACTCCACTCAGGCCGGTACCGCCACAGGAAAACCATTTACTCATGGGGCCTGTGTTTCAGTCCCAGATCTGTTCTACTGTGGTTGCCATCTGAGAAGATACCTGGCCTCCTCTGGTTGCCCAGGGAGACAGGGGTTGTGGCTTTGGAATATGCAGAGGTGGGCCCTATTGTTGCCCAAAACGGTTGCTGCTGTGCACCTCAGGGCACTGCCGCTCCGGTGTGGTTCCCTCTCAGCCAACTGTCATCTCCTCACTTCCATTCCACAGAATCAGCACTGTCCAGCTGTAGTCCAGGCCCTGTCCACACCCCTCAAGAAGTCACCCAAGAATCTGGACTCCTGGGGGACAGGCCTTCAGACCTTAGAGTGACAGTGGAGGGGAGTGCTGGGATCTCAGAATTGCAGGTCAAAACACCAAACTTGTTGAGACCAAATGAGCAAATAAACAGATAAAAAGGCTACCAGAAACACAAGCCCTCAGATGCATAAACAATCAGAAACACATAGACATACAGACAACAGCAACAACAAAAACAACAAAACAACAACAAAAAACTACCATAAAAATAATGTTAACCATAAATGAGAAAAAAAAGGTAGAAAATATACAAAGAAAATGAACAAACAAACAAACCCCCCTCTAGAAATCTGATGTTAGCACTCTCAGATAACATGGGAAGGGGAGAACAGGAAGCGAGAAGGGAAAAATAAAAAGTGGTGTTCATAAAAAAGTTAAAAAGGAATAAAGAAAATGTGTCAAATGGTCTATGAACTAAGTGTATGGTGCCCCATTATCATACTAATGTACACAGCTATGATTTAATAAAAAAATAAATTAATTAATTAAAATAGAATAAATAATATATATAGTAAAAATTAATGATAGTTCCTCCAAGAAAATTATGAGAAAAAAAGGGCACCAACCACAAAAGTATTATTCTTGTATATATGTAGAAATATACATCTATATGTATGACGTAGAGATCAACTTTCATAGGAATATATTTATAATGCAATATACTTTCTGGACAAGAGGTGGCACTGTGAGTGGTTCCCAGGCTTATACCTGATTCACCATTTATACTGTTACCACGGAAATCACCCTACCTGGCCAATCACCATTTTGGAGTTTCTGTAAAAGTTTTTTTTTTTTTTTTTTTACCTAATTGTTGTGCAACCTCAGCTGATCTGTTCCAGACAGCACACGTATCCAACCACCCAACTCAGTGCAGGAGTCCACACTTCACATATATTTCCACTCTGCTCAAGAGTTCTCCTGCAAACTGGTGACTGCCATTGGCTGTGGGTAAGGGTGCTGGCAGTGGCCAGGTCTCGCTGCTGCCAGCTATCGTGGCTGTTGCTGATCCAGCGCTGCAGGCTGAGTCTTGCTGCTGCTGCGACTGCTGCGCACGAAAATCTTATACTCAGTTTTTGTGGCTCTGGAGTTTTGAGCCACCTGCGAGTTCGCTGCACAGCCTGAACTGCCCGCCCACACCAATATTCCCCACCAGTAATGGTCCAGTCCATTTAATTACTCCTATTGTTCTGGGGAAAGGTGCCCGCCATTTCGGACAATTCAAAATGTCTGTTTCCAGGAGGGATCCCTTCCCTTCAATTTTCCATCAGGGTGCTTAGTTCCTTGTGATTCTGAGTGGCTCCCCTTTCGGGTGCCAAACTCTGCTCAGGAATAAATTTTCGTCAGTTGAGTTTTGCCAGGAATTGCAAGCTGCTGTCCTCTGTGAAGGAGGGGCCTGCAGGCCAGCATGGCCAAGCAGGGAAAATCTCTACAACCAGAAATTTTAGATTTAAACCTAACCATCCAACATTTGCATTCAGCAGACATCTACAGAACATTTCATCACAACATAACTGAATACACATACTTCTCATCAGCCCATGGAACATACTCCAAAATAGGTCACATCTTAATCACAAGTCTAACCTCAGCAAATTTAGGGAAATTATCCCTTGCATCTTCTTGGACCACCATGGAATAAAAGTTGAACTCAGTAACAAAAGGAATCTGCATACTCATACAAAAATTTGGGAGTTAAATAACCTTATGCTGAATGATAGCTGGGTCAGAGATGAGATTAAGAAGGAAATTGCCAAATTTTTGGAACAAAACAACAATGAAGACACGAATTATCAGAACCTCTGGGATACCACAAAGGCAGTTCTAAGAGGGAAATTTATAGCACTGCAAGCCTTCCTCAAGAGAACAGAAAGAGGGGAAGTTAACAACTTAATGACACATCTCAAGCAACTGGAAAAGGAAGAACATTCCACCCCCAAACACAGTAGAAGAAAAGAAATAACCAAAATTAGAGCAGAACTAAATGAAATTGAAAACAAAAGAATTATACAACAGATCAATAAATCAAAAAGTTGGTTTTTTGAAAAGATCAATAAAATAGATAAACCTTTAGCTAACCTAACCAGGAAAAAAAAATGATTAAAATCTCTAATCTTATTGATCAGAAATGACAAACATGAAATAACAACAGACTCCTCAGAAACTCAAAAATCCTTAATGAATATTACACAAAACTTTATGCTCAGAAATATGAAAATCTAAAGATAATTGACCAATACTTGGAAGCTCGTCACCTTCCAAGACTTAGCCAGAATCAAGTGGAAATGTTGAACAGGCCAATATCAAGTTCTGAAATAGCATCAATCATACAAAACCTCCATAAAAAGAGAGGCCTGGGCCCAGATGACTTCACGTGAGAACTTGACCAAACCCTTATACAGGAATTACTACCTATATTACTCAACCTGTTCCAAAATTTAGAAAAAGAAGGAAGACTACCCAACACATTCTATGATCACCCTGATCCCCAAACCAGGAAAAGACCTAAAAAGAAAAGAAAATCATAGACCAATATCAATAATGAATATAGATGCAAAAATATTCAACAGGATCCTAACAAACAGAATCCAGCAACACATCAAACAAATTATACACCATGACCAAGTCTGTTTTATCCCAGGGTCTCAAGACTGCGTTAATATACGTAAATCTATAAGTATAATTCAGCACATAAACAAATTAAGAAAGAAAGAGCATATGATTGTCTTAATTGATGCAGAAAAAGCTTTTGACAATATCTAGCATCCCTTCATGATGAGAACAATTAAGAAAGTTGATATAGAAGGGACATTTCTTAAACTGATAGAGGCCATCTACAGCAAACCCACATCCAATATCCTATTGAATGGAGTTAAATCGAAATCATTTCCACTCATCAGGAACCAGACAAGGCTGCCCATTGTCTCCACTGCTCTTTAACATTTTAATGGAAGTGTTAGCCACCATATGTAGGGAAGAAAAGGTGATCAAGGGTATCCATATAAGGTCAGAAAAGATCAAACTTTCGCTCTTCGCAGATGATATGATTGTATATCTGGAAAACACCAGGGATTCTACAAACAACACTCTTAGAAGTGATCAAGGAATACAGCAGCATCTCAGGTAACAAAATCAACATTCATATATCGGTAGCCTTTATATATATCAACAATAGTCAAGCTGAAAAAACAGTCAAGGACTCTATTCCATTCACAGTAGTGCCAAAGAAGATGAAATATTTGGGAGTTTATCTAACAAAGGATGGAAAGATCTCTATAAAGAGAACTATGAAACTCTTAGAAAAGACTTAGCTGAAAATGTTAACAAATGGAAGAACATACCATGCTCATGGCTGGGAAGAATCAACATTGTTAAAATATCCATGCTACCCAAAGCAATATACAATTTTAATGCAGTCTCTATTAAAGCTCCAATGTCATACTTTAAAGATCTTGAAAAAACAATACTTCATTTTATATGGAATCAGAAAAAACCTCGAATAACCAAGACATTACTCAATTTAAAAACAAAGAAGGAGGAATCACGTTACCAGATCTCAGACTATACAACAAATTGATGGTGATCAAAACAGCATGGACAAGCCCAGGAGTTGGAGGTTGCTGTGAGCTGTGTAAGGCCACGGCACTCTACCGAGGGCCATAAAGTGAGACTCTGTCTCTACAAAAAAAAAAAAAAAAAAAAAAAACAGCATGGAACTGGCACAAAAACAGAGAAGTAGATGTCTGGAACAGAATAGAAAACCAAGAGATTAATCCATCTACTTACCATTATTTGATCTTCGACAAGCCAATTAAAAACATTCAGTCAACTAATGAGATGAAAATGTGTCAAATATTCTATGAACCAATTGTATGGTGCCCCATGATCATATTGATGTACACAGCTATGATTTAATAAAAAAAAAAAGAAAAAATAAAAATATTCAGTGGGGAAAAGATTCCCTATTTAACAAATGGTGCTGGGTGAACTGGCTGGCAACCTGTAGAAGACTGAATCTGGATCCACATCTTTTACCATGAACTAAGATAGACTCTCACTGGATTAGAGATTTAAACTTAAGACAGGAAACTAAAAATACTAGAAGAAAGTGCAGTGAAAAACCTTGAAGAAATCAGTCTGGGTGAGAATTTTATGAGGACCCTCCCGGGCAATTGAAGCAGCTTCAAAAATACACTACTGCTACCTTATCAAACTAAAAAGCTTCTGCACAGCCAAGAACACAATAAGTAAAGCAAGCAAACAGCCATCAGAATGGGAGAAGATATTTGCAGGTTATGTCTCTGACAAAGATTTAATAACCAGAATCCACAGAGAACTCAAATGCATTAGCAAGAGCAAAACAAGTGATCCCATCTCAGTCTGGGCAAGGGACTTGAAGAGAAACTTCTCTGAAGAAGACAGGCACACAGCCTATAGACATATGAAAAAAATGCTCATCATCTTTAACCATCAGAGAAATGCAAATCAAAACTACTTTGAGATATCATCTAACTCCCGTAAGATTAGCCTATATCACAAAATCCCAAGATGAGAGATGTTGGTGTGGATGTGGAGAAAATGGAACACTTCTACACTGCTGGTGGGAATGCAAATTAATACATTCCTTTTGGAAAGACGTTTGGAGAACACTGAGAGATCTAAGAATAGATCTGCCATTCAATCCTATAATTCCTCTACTTGGCATATACCCAGAAGACCAAAAATCACATCATAACAAAGATATTTTTACCAGAATGTTTATTGCAGCCCAATTCAAAATTGCTAACTCATGGAAAAAGCCCAAGTGCCCATCGATCCACGAATGGATTAATAAATTGTGGTATATGTACACCATGGAATATTATGCAGCCTTAATGAAAGGTGGAGACTTTACCTCTTTCATGTTTACATGGATGGATCTGGAACATATTCTTCTTAGTAAAGTATCTCAAGAATGGAAGAAAAATATCCAATGTACTCAGCCCTACTATGAAACTAATTTATGGCTTTCACATGAAAGCTATAACCCATTTATAACCCAAGAATAGGGAGAAGGGGGAAAGGGAGGGTAGGCAGGTTGGGTGGGCGGAGGGAGGGTGATTGGTGGGATTACAATCAGGGTGCATCTTATAAGGATAAAAGTGAAACTTAGTAAATGTAGAATATAAGTGTGTTAACAAAATAAATAAGAAAATGCCAGGAATGCTATGTTAACCAGTGTGATGAAAATATGTCAAACGGTCTATAAAACCAGTGTATGGTGCCCCGTGATCGCATTAATGTGCACAGCTATGATTTAATAAAAAAAATTAAAAAAATACACTACTGGGACCTGATTAAACTTAAAATCTTCTGCACAGCAACGAACACAGTAAGTAAAACAAGCAAACAGCCATCAGAATGGGAGAAGATATATGCAGGTTATGTCTCCAAAAAAGGTTTAATAACCAGAATCCACAGAGACTCAAACGTATAAGCAAGAAAAGAGCAAGTGATCCTTATCGCAGGCTGGGCAAGGGACTTGAAGAGAAACTTCTCTGAAGAAGATAGGCACACAGCCTATAGACATATGAAAAAATGATCATCATCTTTAATCATCAGAGAAATGCAAATCAAAACTACTTTGAGATATCATCTAACTCCAGTAAGATTAGCCCATATCACAAAATCCCAAGCCCAGAAATGGCGTGGATGTGGAGCCATTGGGAACACTTCTACAATGCTGGTGGGAATGCGAATTAATACATTCCTTTTGGAAAGATGTTTGGAGAACACTTAGAGATCTAAAAATAGATCTGCCATTCAATCCTATAATTCCTCTACTAGGCCTATACCCAGAAGACCAAAATTCACATCATAACAAAGATATTTGTACCAGAATGTTTATTGAAGCCCAATTCCTAATTGCTAAGTCATAGAAAAAGTCCAAGTGCCCATCGATCCATGTATGGATTAATAAATTGTGGTATATGTACACCATGGAATATTATGCAGCCTTAAAGGAAGATGGAGACTTTACCTCTTTTCATGTTTACATGGATGGATCTGGAACATATTCTTCTTAGTAAAGTATCTCAAGAATGGAAGAAAAAGTATCCAATGTACTCAGCCCTACTATGAAGGTAATTTATGGCTTTCACATGAAAGCTATAACCCAGTTATAACCTAAGAATAGGGGTAGGGGGAAAGGGATTGGAGGAGGGGAGAGGTGGGAGGAGGGAGGGTAATTGGTGGGAGTATACCTGTGATGCATCTTACAAGGGTATATGCGAAACTTAGTAAATGTCTCAACACAGTAAGAAAATGCCACGAAGGCTATGTTAACCAGTGTGATGAAAATGTTTCAAACTGTTTATTAAATCAGTGTATGGTGCCCCATGATTGCATTAATGTACACAGCTATGATTTAATAATAATAAAAAAAAAACATATGTCAGCCCTCTGGCTCGTATCTCTGAGGAGAGGCAGCATGCTCTTTGACCTCAGGCTTAACGAGATGAACTTCAGAGACCCAGCCTGTGGGATTTTACCCCTAAACATGCCAGCTATGTCCATGCAATCCAGGGGGGCCCAGGTTCCTTTAGCCTCTGTAAAAACAGCAAACCGTTTTTAAATCACACTGAGTTCACTTTGTGTGCTTGATGTAGGATAGGTTTATTTTAAAATATTATTCCACATTCTGGTCACATAATTTCTCTTGCTTTGTTTTTATTTCTGAGTAATATCTTGGCTACTCAAGGTTTTTTCTGATTCCATATAAAACAATGTACTTTTTTTTGAGATCTTTAAAGTATGACAATGGAGCTTTAATAGGGATTGCATTAAAATTGTATATTGCTTTGCGTAGGATATGCATTTTGACAATGTTGATTCTTCCCAGCCATGAGCAGGGTATGTTGTTCCATTTGTTAACATCTTCAGCTATTTCCTTTTTCAGAGCTTCATAGTTCTCTTTATAGAGATCTTTCACGTCCTTTGTCAGGTAAACTCCCAAATATTTCATCTTCTTTGGCACTATTGTGAATGGAATAGAGTCCTTGACTGTTTTTTCAGCTTTGACTATTGTTGATATATATAAAGGCTACCGATATATGAGTGCTGATTTTGTAATCGGAGACACTGGTGTATTCCTTGATCACTTCTAAGAGTTTTGTTGTAGAATTCCTGGTATTTTCCAGATATACAATCATATCATCTGTGAAGACTGAAAGTTTGATCTCTTCTTTCCCAACATGGAAACCCTTCATTGCCTTTTCTTCCCTAATTGCGATGGCTAAATCTTCCATTACAATGTTAAAGAGCAGTAGAGACAATGGGCAACCTTGCCTGGTTCCTGATCTGAGTGGAAATGATTTCAATTGAACTCCATTCCATATGATATTGGCTGTAGATTTGTTGTAGATGGCCTCTATCAGTTTAAGAAATGTCCCTTCTATACCCCTTTTCTTAAGTGTTCTGATCATGAAGGGATGCTGGATATTATCAAAAGCTTTTTCTGCATAAATTGAGAGAATCATATGGTCTTTTTTTTAAATTTGTTTATGTGCTGAATTATATTTATAGATTTATGTATATTGAACCAGCCTTGAGACCCTGAGATAAAACCCACTTGGTCACAATGTATAATTCATTTGATGTGTTGCTGGATTCTGATCTTTTCCTGGTTTGGGGAACAAGGTGATGTTTGCTTCATAGAATGTGTTGGGTAGTATTCCTTCTTTTTCTGTTTTGGAAAAGGTTGAGTAATATATGAACTTGTTCCTCTGTAAAGGTTTGGTAGAATTCTGTTGTGAAGCCATCTGGTCTCAGGCTCTTCTTTTTAGGGAGTTTTTGTATACTTGATGCTTTTTCAGAACTTGATATAGGCCTGTTGTACATTTCCACTTGGTTCTGGCCAAGTCTTGTAAGGTGGCATGCTTCCAAGTATTGGTCAATTTACTTCATATTTTCATATTTCTGAGAATAAAGTTTATTGTAATATTCATTAAAGATTTTTTGAATTTCTGAGGAGACTGTTGTTATTTCATCTTTACCATTTATGATTGATGAAATTAGAGATTTTTCTCTTTGTTTGTCCTGGTTAGGTTAGCCAAAGGTTTATCTATTTTATTGACCTTTTGGAAAAACCAAGTTTTTGATTTATTGATCTGTCATATAATTCTTTTGTTTTCAATTTCATTTAATTCTGGTTATTTCTTTGCAGTTGCTTGAGATGTCCCATTAAGTTATTAACTTCCTCTCTTTCCGTTTTCTTGAGGAAGTCTTGCAGTGCTATAAATTTCTCTCTTAGGACTGCCTTTGCTGTATTACAGAGGTTCTGATGATTCATGTCTTCATTATCATTTTGTTACAAAAATTTGGTAATTTCCTTCTTAATCTCTTCTATGACCCAGCTATCCTTCAGCATAAAGTTATTTAGCTTCCATGTTTTTGTATGAGTATGCAGATTCCTGTTGTTACTGAGTTCCACTTTTAACCATGATGTCCAAGAAGATGGAAGGAATAATTTCTATTGTTTTAAATTGCTGAGATTGGATTTGTGACCTAAGATGTGATCAATTTTGGAGTATGTTCCATGGGCTGATGAGAAGAATGTTTATTCAGTTTTGTTAGGATGAAATGTTCTATACCTGCCTGTTAAATCTGGATGTTGAATGGTTAAGTTTAAATCTAAAATTTCTTTTGCTTAGCTTCTTATTGGAGGTTCTATCCCACACTGCTCAAGGGTTCTTAAAATATATGACTACTATGGAGCTGGAGGAAATCAAGTTGCTCATGTCTGTTAGAGTTTCTCTTATAAGTTGAGGTGCATTTTGGTTGGGTGCATAAATATTAATAATTGAAACTCATCGTATTGAGTATTGCCCTTAACAAATATGAAGTGACTATTCTTATCCTTCCTTACTTTTGTTGGTTTAAAGTAGGGGTCCTCAAACTACAGCCTATGGGCCAAATGAGGTGGTATGATTGTATTTCTTCCCATTTTATTTTTTTACTTCAAAATAAGATATGTGAAGTGTGCATAGTAATTTTTTCATAGTTTTTTTTTTTTTTAACTATAGTCTGGCCCTCCAACGGTCTGAGGGACAGTGAACTGGCCCCCTGTTCAAAAAGTTTCAGGACCCATGGTTTAAAGCCTATTGTATCTGCAAATAAAATCGAAAAACCTGTGTTTTCTTCTTCCATTTGCCTGGAATATAGATGACCATCCCTTCACCCTGAGTCTATATTTATCTTTTAAGGCAAAATGAGATTCTTGTATGCAGTAGATATCTGGCCTGAGTTTTTGTATCCAGTTAGCCAGCCTGTGCCTCTTTAGAGGACAATTTAATCCATTCATATTAATTGAGAATATATATAGACCTGGTAGAATTTTGGGCATCGAGTTTTTTACTGTTTAGGTAGATGAGCAGGTAAGGTGAAGTTGGATTGGAGACTTCTGGGGTTGTTGTTGAGCAGCCCTTCACGAAGGAACTGGGACTGGTGACCACAGATTTTCCTCTGCAATTTTGTAAAGGACCTGTACAGTACTACAGACTGTGACTCTAGAGGCCTGCTTGGTGTAGTGGCGGTAGTTGGCTCTGTCTTGTATTCAACTGATCTCTGTCCAATCCTAGTGAATCAGTGACTTTGGGTGCAGTCTCAGCTTTTGAGAAATACAAGCAACTAGGACATCCCGTCCCCTACAGGTAATAGCTTGAAGAGGAAAATCAAACCTTCCCACTAGAACAAACCCTGCGTACCACCTTGGAGGGTCCTCAGGTGATTTGTCCAGTTCAAGAATTCCAGACCAATTGTTCCAAACAGCACCCACTCTCTGGCTGTAGAGTCAAAAGGTCTCCAGCAACTAGATAGTAGAAGTCTGCTGGTAGCACAAGTGTGGCTTGAGCACCTCTGGTGCTCCAAGGAGTCAGAAAGGCCCGTCCAGTAGGAATTTTGGAGCAAGGGTGTTGATGCCTCCTTTCCCACCTTGCTCACCCTTCACCACTGGACTCTGGTAACCCCAGTCTCTGGTAGTCCCACTGGAAGTCTCTGTTAATCCATTCTCTGTGCCCTAGTTCTGTCTAATAAGCAAATGTGCCAGGGCTATGTGCCTGCCAAAGTCACAATGTAAGGTCAAAGTATGGTCACTCCCTCCTCCTCATGCCCTCTGCCACCATCCAGCAGGGGAAGCTGAAGCCTGCCTGCCTCAAGTGCTCAATGGAAGCTGGAGAAAGTTCCACCTGAGCTCAATCTAAACCTGAGGATATCAAGTCAGCAAAAGAATTTCTACCTCTGCCACCGTACCTTTGTTGCCACTGTTCTGCAGCTCTGGTATCCCTATAGGGAGAGGTCTGGTTCCCTCTGGAAAACCACAGAGTTGTGGAGATGACTGTCCAAAATTAGACCCCAGCAGGATCACTCTATTAATGCTGATATGGGGTGGGAGGTGTCTCCACTTGGGTTCATGCACCTCAGCAGTTCCTGAGTCTCCAGCCATAGTGCAGAGACCCAAGCGTCTGCCCAGTGCTGAGATACACTGTCTCAGGGCCAGGTCAGTCACCTTTCCCTGTATGTCTTTCAGTACTGTTAGTGGATTCACAGATACAGCACGGCTGCACTGCCTCTGTCTATGCAATGCCCAGAGTTAGCCAAGAAGTGCAGACATTCTGGTTTCACGCAGGGGTTGGACTTCTAGACCACCAGGACAGGGGGCAAGGGTAGACTTGAAGTTCAAGGTGGCAAGGAAATTATTTGTTCAAACTTCCTGCCAGACAAGGGAATTCCTGGGCTCACCTCAGGGGCTCTCTGGAAAATCCCAACTTTCATCAATTCTCTCTGGTGGGGTGAGGGAGGAGAACTTCAGTTCATTGGTCACTAGTAGAGATCCCACAGCAAGAAACTCTCTTAGGAGAGGGGAAAGAAACATGTCCTCTTTGGGATGAAATCTGTACCTGAAATTTCTTTCCACGTGCAATTATCTATCTCTTCTCCCATCTTGGCTCCCCTCCTTTAGCTTGGTTGGTTTTTTTTTTCTGATATTAATGAAGTTTATAAAGAAAATAAAATTGGGTTATTGGTTGGAGAGAGACTGAAGCAGGTGGTGGGAGATGGCAGTCACAGTTCTAAGGTCCATGAGACAGGCATAAGCTCTGTATGTTTGAACAAAAAGGAGACCAGGATTCCACATTCAACTAAGAAGATTTCCATACCTCTTCCCAGATTCATCTTGTCTCTTCTGGCACAAATAGCAAAGAGCATTTCTGCCTCTCCCTCCATCCTGAAGCAGAAATGTAGGTTTTATTTCTTAGAAAGGGCTACCCGATTGCCTAGGACTTCCTCTGAAGGAACTCAAGATTTTCCTTTATTTCCATGCTTGAGAGGTTAGAGAGGCCCCTGAAACAGCTCTTGGAAAGATCTTGAAAGTTTTGGTTTTTTGGAGGGGGTACAGAGTCTCTCTCTGCTGCCCTGGGTAAAGTGTTGTGGACTCAGCCAAGCTCACAGCAATCTCAAACTCCTGGACTCAAGTGATCCTCTTGTCTCAGCCTCCAGAGTAGTTGGGACTACAGACCTTCCTGTGAACTGTTTCGGTGTTCTTGGACTTGGCACTCAGTGGAACTGCCTTGGGGAGAGTTTGAGCAGGAGTGTGGAGAACTTTGGGCATTGTCTGGGGCCCCAGACTGAGCCACTGAGCTGGGCGTAGGAAGCCATTTTGAAAGAACTCTGGTTGGGTTCTTTCTGGCCATTTTCTCTCCCTCTGGACTGGAGCTTCTGTTGAAAGCTTGTTCGAGTCAGCTATTGTCCCCCACTCCCCCTTATTATTGTTGAATGTGAAAATTGGAGTTAGGGACAGTAGCCAACCCAAGGATTTAAAACATGTTGAAATCAAATAGGCAAATAAAGAGACAAAAAAGCAGACACACAAGCACACAGATGCATGAACAATCAAAAATAAATAAACATATGGACAAAAATAACAACAAAATGATGATAATCATAAAATAATTTTTAAAAAGTCTAAAAATCTGATGTAAGCACTCCCAGGAACCATAAGAAGGGAAGAAGAGAGAGAGAAAAAAAATAATATTAATAAAAAAATTTTTAACAATAACTCCTACAAGAAAAGGATGAAGAAAGAGAAGAAAAAAAGGTCAAAATCGTAAAAATATTATGCACACACACACACACAACTATATGTATGACGTTGGGGGGGTCAACTTTAGTAGGAATATATTTATATTGCAATATACTTTGTGGACACCAGGTGGCACTGTGAGCGGTTCCCAGGCTTATACCTGATTCACAGCTTATGCAGTTACCACAGTTACCAGGTTGGTACCGTGGAAGAGGAGGTGCCTGTGCCTTCACGTCACCATTTCTGAAGTTGCCATTACAGATTCCTAACTGTCTGCCTAACCTCAACTGTCCTGCTCTAGGCACCCCTATCTGACCTATAAATTTACAGCAGGAGTCCATACCTCACCAACTCTTCCACTCAGCTCCTAGTTTCCCCATAAACTGCGAATTGCAATCTTCCGTGGGGGAGGGGCTGGTTGCCACTGGCATCCTCTGCTTCAGCAGCAGCATTAAGAATTCTTGTCAGTCACCAAGGCTCAGGATTACACTTTTTAAAAAAATTTATTATTATTATTTTTTATTAAATCACAGCTGTGTACATTAATGCGATCATGGGGCACCATACACTCTTTTCCTAGACCGGTTGAAACATTTTCATCACACTGGTTAACATAGTCTTCCTGGCATTTTCTTAGTTATTGTGCTAAGACATTTACATTGCACATTTACTAAGTTTCACATACACCCTTGTAAGATGCACCGCAGGTGTAATCCCACAAATCTCCCTCCCTCTGAACGCCTCCCCCTTCCCTCCCCTCCATTTCCCCTTTCCCCCTATTCTTAGGTTGTAACTGGGTTATAGCTTTCATGTGAAAGCCATAAATTACGTTCATAGTAGGGCTGAGTACATTGGATACTTTTTCTTCCGTTCTTGAGATACTTTACTAAGAAGAATATGTTCCAGATCCATCCATGTAAACATGAAAGAGGTAAAGTCTCCACCTTTCATTAAGGCTGCATAATATTCCATGGTGTACATATACCACAATTTATTAATCCATTCATGGATCGATGGGCACTTGGGCTTTTTCCATGACTTAGCAATTATGAATTGGGCTGCAATAAACATTCTGGTACAAATATCTTTGTTA
This sequence comes from Nycticebus coucang, assembly GCF_027406575.1. NCBI lineage: Eukaryota > Metazoa > Chordata > Mammalia > Primates > Lorisidae > Nycticebus > Nycticebus coucang. The sequence continues at coordinate 63,114,510 of NC_069782.1, read as the reverse complement.
TGATGTGATTTATGGTCTTCTGGGTATATGTCTAGTAGAGGAATGACAGGATTGAATGGTAGGTCTGTCTTTAGATCTCTAAGTGTTCTCCATATCTCTTTCCAAAAGGAATATATTAATTTGCATTCTCACCAGCATTGTAGAAGTGTTCCCATTTCTCCACATCCACACCAACATCTCTGGTCTTGGGATTTTGTGATATAGGCTAGTCATAATGGAGTTAGATGGTATCTCAAAGTAGTTTTGATTTGCATTTCTGTGATGATTGAAGATGATGAGCATTTTTTTCATATGTCTATAGGCCGTGTGCCTGTCTTCTTCAGAGAAGTTTCTCTTCAAGTCCCTTGCTCAGCCTGTGATGGGATCACTTGTTCTTTTCTTGCTTATACGTTTGATTTCTCTATGGATTCTGGTTATTAAACCTTTGTGGGAGACATAACCTGCAAATATCTTCTCCCATTCTGAGGGCTGTTTGCTTGCTTTTCTCACTGTGTTCTTGGCTGTGCAGAAGCTTTTTAGTTTGATCAAGTCCCAATAGTGTATTTTTGAAGCAGCTTCAATTGCCCGGGAGGTCCTTCTCATAAAAAACTCGCCCAACCCAATTTCTTCAAGGGTTTTCCCTGCACTCTCTTCTAGTATTTTTATAGTTTCATGTCTTAGGTTTAAATCTTTAATCCAGTGAGAGTCTATCTTAGTTAATGTTGAAAGGTGTGGGTCCAGTTTCAATCTTCTGCAGGTTGCCAGCCTGTTCACCCAGCACCATTTGTTAAATAGGGAATCTTTTCCCCACTGAATGTTTTTAATTGGCTTGTCAAAGATTAAATAACAGTAAGTAGCTGGATTCACCTCTTGGTTCTCTATTCTGTTCCAGACATCTACTTCTCTGTTTTTTTTTGCCAGTACCATGCTGTTTTGATCACTATTGATTTGTAGTATAGTCTGAGGTCTGGTAGCGTGATTCCTCCTGCTTTGTTTTTATTTTTGAGTAATGTCTTGGCTATTTGAGCTTTTTTGATTCCATATAAAAGGAAGTATTGTTTTTCAAGATCTTTAAAGTATGACAGTGGAGCTTTAATGGGGAATGCGTTAAAATTATATATTGCTTTGGGTAGTATCGACATTTTAACAATGTTGATCTTCCCAGCCATGAGCATGGTATGTTTTTCCTTTTGTTGACATTTTCAGCTATTTCTTTTCTTAGAGTTTCATAGTTCTCTTTATAGAGATCTTTCATGTGCTTTGTTAGATAAACTCCCAAATATTTCATTTTCTTTGGCACTACTGTGAATGGGATAGAGTCCTTAACTGTTTTTTCAACTTCGCTATTATTAGTATATAAAAAGGCTACCAATTTATGAATGTTGATTTTGTAAACTGAGACGCTGCTTTATTCCTTGATCATTTCTGTTTTGTAGTAGAATTCCTGGTGTTTTCCAAATGTACAATCATGTCATCTGTGAAGAGTGAAAATTTGATCTCTTCTGACCCTATATGGATACCTTTGATTGCCTTTTCTTCCCTAATTGTGGTGGCTAAAATTTCCATTACAATGTTAAAGAGCAGTGGAGACAATGGGCAGCCTTGTCTGGTTTCTGATCTGAGTGAAAATGATTTCAATATAACTCCATTCAATATGATATTGGCTGTGGGTTTGCTGTAGATGGCCTCTATTTGTTTAAGAAATGTCCCTTTTATACCAATTTTCTTAAGTGTTCTGATCATGAAGGGATGCTGTATATTATCAAAAGCTTTTTCTGCCTCAATTGAGAGAATCATATAGTCTTTCTTTTTTAATTTGTTTATATTCTGAATTATACTTATAGATTTACGAATATTGACCAGCCTTGAGACCCTGGGATAAAACCAACTTGTTCACCATGAATAATTTGTTTGACGTGTTGCTGGATTTCGTTTGTTAAGATCTTGTTGTATATTTTTGCATCTATATTCATTAGTGATATTGGTCTATAATTTTCTTTTCTTGTTGGGTCTTTTCCTGGTTTGGGGATCAGGGTGATGTTTGCTTCATAGAACGTGTTGGGTAGTCTTCCTTCGTTTTCTACCTTTTGGAACAGGTTGCATAATATAGGTACTAATTCCTCTTTAAAGGTTTGGCAGAATTCTGACGTGAAACCATCTCGTCCCGGGCTTTTCTTTTTAGGGAGTTTTTGTATGGTTGATGCTATTTCAGAATTTGATATGGGCCTGTTCTACATTTCCAGTTGATTCTGGCTAAGTCTTGGAAGGTGACGTGCTTACAAGTATTGGTCACTTTCCTTCAGATTGTCATATTTCTCAGAATCAAGTTTCTTGGATTATTCATTTAGGATTTTTTGAATTTCTGAGTCTGTTGTTAGTTCGTCTTTGTCGTTTCTAATTGATGAGATTAGAGATTTTACTCTTTTTTTTTTCCTGATTAAGTTGGCCAAAGGTTTATCTATATTATTGACCTTTTCAAAAAAATTTTTTTTGATTTATTGATCTGTTGTATTATTCTTTTGTTTTCAATTTCATTTAATTCTTCTCTAATTTGGTTATTTCTTTCCTTCTACTGGGTTTGGGGTTAGAATAGTCTACATTTTCCAGTTTCTTGACAGGTCCCATTAAGTTGTTAACTTCCTGTCTTTCTGTTCTCTTGAGGAAGGCTTGCAGTGCTATAAATTTCCCTCTTAGGACTGCCTTTGCGGTATCCCAGAGGTTCTGATAATTCATGTCTTTATTGTCATTTTGTTTAAAAAATTTGGCAATTTCCTTCTTAATCTCATCTCTGACCCAGCTATCATTCAGCATAAGGTTATTTAAGTTCCATGTTTTTGTATGAGTATGAAGATTCCTATTGTTACTGAGCTCAACTTTTATTCCATCGTGGTCCGAGAAGATGCAAGGAATAATTTCTATTCCTTTAAATTTACTGAGGTTAGACTTGTGATCTAAGATGTTATCAATTTTGGAGTATATTCCTTGGGCTGATGAGAAGTATGTGTATTCAGTTTTGTTGGGATGAAATGGTCTGTAGATGTCTGCTAAATCCAAAGGTTAGATCGTTAGGTTTAAATGTAAAATTTATTTGCTCAGCTTATTTTTTATTTTTATTTTTATTTTTTTGACCAGGGCTGGGTTTGAACCCGCCACCTCTGGCATATGGGACTGGTGCCCTACTCCTTGAGCCACAGGCACCGCCCTGATCAGCTTCTTATTGGAGGATCGATCCAACACTGCCAAAGGAGTTTTGAAATCTCTGACTATTATGGACCTGGAGGAAATCAAGTTGCTCATGTGTGTTAGAGTTATTCTTATAAATTGACCTACATTCTGGTTGGGTGCATGGATATTAATAATTGAAATCTCATCATATTGAATACTACTCTTAACAAATATGAAGTGACCATTCTTATCCTTCCTTCCTTTTGTTGGGTTAAAGCCTATTGTATCTGCAAATACAATTGCACACCTGCTTTTTTCTTGTTACCATTTGCCTGAAATATGGAAGACCATCCTTTCACTCTGAGTCTATATTTGTATTTTAAGGTAAGATGTGACTCTTTTATGCAACAAATATCTGGCCTGAGTTTTTGTATCCTGTCAGCTAACCTATGACTCTTTAGAGGACAGTTTAAGCCATTCACATTAATGGAGAATATTGATTAGTCTGGTAAAATTTTGGGTATCGAGTTTTTCGAAAGTCCAGTGGACATTTTTAATCCTTTCCCCAGTGTGGAAGTTGGAGATTGATCAAAAGTTTCTGAGTGAGTTTACTTTTTGGTAGAGGATTGGGTTGGTCGTTATGAAGGACAGGTTTGAGAATATCCTGAAGAGCTGGCTTGGTTATGGCAAATTTCTTCAACATATGAATGTTACTAAGTATTTAAACTCTCCATCATAAATGAAACTCAGTTTAGCTGGATACAGGATCTGGGGTTGAAAGTTATTTTGTTTTAGGAGATTAAAAGTCGATGACCACCCTCTTCTGGCTTGAAAAATTTCAGCAGAGAGATCTGCAGTCATTCTAATATTCTTCCCTTTGTAGGTAATGGCTTTCTTCCGTCTGGTTTGTTTGAGAATTTTCTCCTTCATATTAACTTTAGTGAAGTTAATTATGATATGCCTGGGGGATGTCTTATTGTAATTGAGTGGTGCTGGTGTTCTGAAGCTGTCTGCTATCTGAATTTCAGAATCTCTGGGCATGTCTGGAAAATTCTCTTTCATAATTTTATGAAGAATGACCTCTGTGCCTAGCGAGGCCACTTCATCTGTTTCAGGGATTCCAATGAGGCAGATCTTAGCCTTCTTGGAATTATTCCAGAGTTATCTGAGAGAATTATCTGTTTTTGCTCTCCATTTCTCTTCCTCTTTGAGAGTTTGGGAGCGTTCAAAGCCTTTGTCTTCAATGTCAGAAATCCTTTCTTCTGCTTGCTCCACTATGTTACTGAGGGATTCTACTGTATTTTTCAGATCTTTGAGGGCTGTAAATTCGTGCTTCAGTGTGTCTAAGCCTTTGGTGGTTTTGTCTTTAAATTCATTAAATTCTTGAGACAACTTTTGAATTTCTTCTCGAATTCCTAATTCTGACTTTTGAATTGCTGCTCGAATTTCTAATTCCAAATTTTCCTCCAATTTATCGATCTTGTTTGCAATCCAAATTCTGAATTCGATTTCTGATATCTCGGCCAGTTGTTTATGAATGGGATCTTCATTTACATCTGCCATATCTTTCCTAGGGGGGGTTGCACTATTCTGGTTATTCATGTTAGCAGAGTTTTTCCGCTGATTCCGCCTCATGATTGTTTTGCACCCTTTGATTTTTCCTGTGGAGCTTTGTCTAGGATCCGTACAGTGATATGGCCTGAGAAATTGGGCCCTGTTTGGTGTGGTGGGGCTAAGTAGTTTTGTCTTGCTTTCAGCTGGTTTCTGTTCGACCCTAGTGAAACAGTTACTCTCAGTTGAAGTCTCAGCTGTGGAGAAATACCAGCAATTAAGTCACCCCACCCACCACAGGCAACAATTGGAAAAGGATAATCAAACCTTCATACAACCACACACCCAGGGCCCCACCTGAATAGTCCTCGGGTGATAGGCTCAGTTCAAAAGGTCCAAATCAATTGTCTCAGTCAGCACCTGTCTCAGGTGGGAGAGTGTAAGAGGTCTCTGGGGACTGGATCACAGGGGTCTGGTGACTACTCTGATATGGCTTGCTCCAGTGCTGCGTGGAGTCAGGAGGAGCCACCCAGCCAATAGATCAGTCTGGGAAGTTTGATGCCTCCTTCCCCACCTCGCACCTCTGTCACACCCAGTCACTGATAGCCCTGCAGGTGGCTGACCCAATTGCCTGTAGTGAACAGATACTCCAGGGGTTTGCACCTGCCTGAATCACAAGGAAATCTATTTCTGTTCAGCCAGGCCACTGTGCTCTGACTCTACCTAGCAGGAGGAGGTGAGGGGGTGATGAAGTCTGGGGGGTGTTCACTCAGTTCTAGCCCCGCCCCTGATTGATGTTACTGACCGACAGAACAGAACAACTTTGCAGGATTTTGTTTCTGTTCCTGCTAAATTCTCCTGTAGAAGAGAAGCTGTTTTGAGTTTGCAGAGCCTGTGCCTCAGGCCCTGTCTTCGCTCCTACAGGTTTGTATTCGGTTATCTGTTGGTTCTATCCTGGTGCCTTCCTGTGTCTATAGGCTGATGATCCCCTGAGGGCCAGGTGCACCTTAGGCTCAGTAAAGCAGTCCTTTGTGTCAGCCCCACCCTGGGTACTTCCAGAGTCTGTGAGTGTGTTTTGATTTCCTGCTCTCCACCCAGGTCGGTACCACGTTAGGCAAATCCTTTACTCACATGGCCTGTGCTTCCATCCCAGAGATGTTTGTGGTGGTTGCCAGCCTCCTCTGGTTGCCCAGGGAGACAGGGGGTGTGGCTTCAGAATATCTGACAGTGAGCCGTATTGTTGCTAAAAGATGGCTGCTGCTCTATGCCTCAGGGAACTGCTGCTCTGGTGTGGTTCCATCTTAGTCAACCGTCCTCTCCTCACTTCCGTGCCCCAGAGTCAGCACTGACTAGCTGCAGTTAAGGCACTTTCCACACCCCTCAAGAAATCATACAAGAATCTGGACTCCTGGGGGACAGGCCTCCGGACCTCAGAGTGAGAGCTGAGGGGAGTGCTGGGAGCTCAGAGTTGCAGGTAGAGAATATATACAATTTTATACAGTTTTATGCCTGGCAGGAGAACGCCGTGGCACCCTAGTAGGGGAGGTAGGTCCAGTTTTTAGAGGGTCTCTCCCATGGAGTGTAGTGGGAGGACATTTGAACTCTGTCCCCTTTATTTGTGGGGCACTCTGAGCCATTCTCATGGGTGAGGGGACTCCTGTCCACTTGGTGATGGATTTTGTACCTTTTGTTTGTATCCTTGTGGTCGCAGCTCGCCTCCGCAGGGTTGATGTGTGTTCTTCAACCTTCTCTCTTGATGCAGCTCAAATCCACCACATTACTTGCTAAATTTCTATCCTTTAACTCTCCTTCTGGATGGGAGCCTCTGTGGAAAGCTGGCTTCAGTCAGCCATTTTGTCTCCCAGGATTACACTTTTGAGCCCTGCATTGTACCAGTTTGCTGCACACCCCTGAACTGCCAGTTTACACCAATATTCCCAGCCAGGAATGATCCAGTCTATTCATTCACACCTGCTGTTCTGGGAAAAGGTGTGCATGGCAGTTGCCAATTCGGACATTTCATTTCCTAGGTGGTATCCTTTACCCTTAATTTTCTATCAGGCTGCCTACCCCCCTGCCACCCGAATGGCACCCCTTTCTGGTCACCAAATTCCACTCAGGATTCCACACTTTAATGAACTTTTCACAAAACACCTTGTTTCCCCACGAACTGGAAACTGCAGTCCTTTGTGGGGGAAAGGCTTGTTCCTGCCACCTCCAGCCACCAGCTGCCATACACTGGCTGCTGGTACTGCTTCCATTCTGGGACTGAAATTTCTCTAGCAGACTCCACAGCTCTGGGTTACATGTCAAGTCCAGAAATCCACCATTTCACTGCACACCGCTAGCTGCCTGTCTACACAAGCACTCCATGCAGGGAAAGATCTAGCCCTCTCACTCTCACCTGATGATGAAGGAGAATTGGGCTAAACATCCATCCCATCTGCCATCATGCTCTATGTGTTATTTCTTATGCCAGTGCCACACTGTCTTGGTTACTACAAAAGTAAAATTTTACTGCTGTCTCTACATTGTATGTGCCTTTTATTTATTTTCCATTATTATACTAGGACCTTCTGCATTAAATAAAAGTGCTGATGGTGGACAGTCTAACTTTGCTCTCAATCTTAGGGGAAAACATTCAGCATTTTGCCATTCATTTTGATATAAGTTATAAATGATTTTCAGATACATTTGATCTGATTGATAACATCTTCTTTCCCATGTAAAAATTCCTAGTTTATTGAATATATTTTTTCTAAATGAGTGTGGATTTTTGCAAAATGCTTTTTCTGCCTCCATTCAGATGATTATATAATTTTTCTGCCTTATCCAATTAATGTGGTAAATTACAGAGATTAATTTTCTAACATTAAATCAGTACTTCATTCCTGAGAAAACCTATTTTTGCTCATGATGAAGCACTCATTTTAAATTTTCAGTATTCAATTTACTAATATTTTGTGGAAGATAATAGTGTCTTTTTTCAAAAAGGGAGCATGATGGTGGACAGGACAGATGTGTAGCCCACCTCTCCCAAGCCACCAGGTGAGAGGAAAGGTGGTCTGGACCTTCCCTGTGTGTGGATTATTGCAGTGGACAGACAGCTGGAGACGCCCAGCGAACTGGAGGTTTGCTATATATGAGGGGTAATTTAAAATCACAGACTCTGTTGTAGAGATTCTTCCCTGCTTGGCTGTGCTGGCCAGCAGGCCCCTCCCCCACGGAGGTCAGCAGCTTGTAAATGCTGACAAAATCCAATTGACAAGTAATTAATCCTGAACTGAGGGAGGCATCTGAAAGGAGAGCCACTCAAAACCACACGGAGCTGGGCAAACTGTTGGACAATTGAAGGGAAGGGATCCTGCCCGGGAAACAGACATTTTGAACTACCCAAAAGGGCGTTCACCTTTACCCCAGGTGTTGGAGGGGGCTGGCAGTTCAGGCTGCGCAGCAAACTGGCGGACGCCCATCCAAAACTCTGAACTATAAAACTCAGAATAAATCCCCCGAGTGCTCCAACCATGGGAACCAGCTTGAAGCCTAGGACCCGGCTTTGGCTTCTGGATCTGCGAAGCTACTGAAGCCGCGGGCCGGCTTTGGCTGCTGAAAACCCAGGAACCAGCTACAGAAGATACCGTGTGAACTCGACACCACTCCCCTTATGGCCGATTGCAGTCACCAGTTTGCGGGGGAAACTGGGAACAGAGTGGAGGGACTTAGGAAGCGTGGACCCCTGCACTGAGTGGGAAGGTCGGTCGCAAGTGCTGTCTGGAAAAGAACAGCCGAGGTTGCACAATTCTTAGGCGACAAACTTTTACAGAAACGCCAAAATGGCGATCGGCCATGGAAGGTGGTTACCATGGTAACGGTATAAACGGTAAACCAGGTATAAGTCTCGAAACCTCTCACAGCGCCACCTGGTGTCCAGAAAGTATATTGCAGTATGAATACATTCCTACAAAAGCTGATCCCTACAGCAGACATATAGATATTCATAGGTATATTTCTACCACAAGAATATTTTTGCAGTTGGTGCCTTTTTTTGGTTTTCATGGTTTTTTTTTTTTTTGCTGTTGTTTTCTTTTTGTCTGATTTTTCCTCACCATTTTCTTAGAGGAGATTTTGATAATTTTTTATTATTACATTTTATATAGATATATTTTTTATTTCTATGTCTTCTAATTTTAATTTCTTCTTTCTTCTCATGTAACATTCCTTCTAACACCACTTTTTTCTCTCTTTTTTCCCTTCTTTAAATTATTTTACGATTATCACTATTTTTATTGCAGTTGTTCTTATATTGCTGTTGTCATGGCTATTGCTTGTATGTTCATGTGTTTGTGTCTGTCTCTGTAACTATGCGCCCATGTGCCTGGTAACCTTTGTATCTGTTTATTTGTTCATTTGGTCTCAATGAGCTTGGTGTTATGACCTGCAACGCTGAACTCCTAAAACTCCCCTCCACTCTCACTCCGTGATCTGTAGACCAGCCCCCTCAGGAGTCCATTCTTGGGTGAACTCTCAAGAGGTGTAGACAGGACCTGGACTGCAGCTGGCCAGTGCTGACTCTGTAGCAAAGGAGCGAGAAGACAATGGTCGGCTGAGAGGGAATTACACTGGAGCGGTGGTGCCCCGAGGTGCAGAGCAACAGCCGTCTTCAGCAATAACAAGGCCCACCCCCAGATATCACATAGCCTCTCCTCCTGTCTTCCTGGGCAACCAGATGAGGCTGAGTATCTTCTCAGATGGCAACCACAATGGAACAGACCTGGGATTGAAACACAGGCCCTGTGAGTAAAGGGTTTTCCTGAGACGGTACCGAACTGGGTGGAACACGGGGACTAGAAAACACACCCGCAGAACCGGGAAACTCCCAGGGTGGGGCTGATCCAGAGAACCGCTCTACTGAGACTAAGACGAACCTGGCCCTTAGGGGATCACCAGCCTATATACAAAGGAGGTCAAGAGGCTACAGCCAACAACTGATCGTGCTGCGAATCCAAACCCGCAGGACTAAAGACAGGGCCTGAGACACAGGTTCTGGGAACTCAAATCAGCCTCTCCTCTGCAGAGGAATCTGGCAAGGTCAGAAACAAACTCCCACAGGGTTGTTCCCTTCACCCAGTAACATAAACTAAGGGTGGGGCTGGAACTGACAATACATCTCCAGCCTCCATTAAGTGCCCGAGGTTGATAGGCCACACCACCCCCTGCTGGATAAAGACAGAGAATAGAGGCCTAGTCGAGCAGACACAGACTACCCTGTGACTTAGGCAGGTGCAAACCCCTGGAGTATCCGCTTACTGCAGAAAACTCACTGGTCACAGCCCTGTGGGGATAGCAGCGACTGCGTGTGACAGAGCTACAAGGTGGGGAAGGAGGCACCAATCTTCCCAGACTGATTTATTTACTGGTGGATCTTCCTGACTCCACGCAGCACTGGAGCAAGCCATTTTAGAGCAGTCACCAGACCCCTGTGATCCAGTCCCCAGGGACCTCATGAACTCTCCCACCTGAGGCAGCTGCTGACTGAGACAATTGACTTGGACTTTTTGAACTGAGTCACTCACCTGGGGACTATCCAGGTGGTGCCCTGGGTGTGTGGTTGTATGAAGGTTTGATTTTCCTTTTCCATTGGTTGCCTGTGGTGGGTGGGGTGACTTAATTGCTGGTATTTCTCCACAGCTGAGACTTCAACCCAGAGTAACTGTTTCACTAGGATCACATAGAAACCAGCTGAAAACAAATCAGAATCACTTAGCCCCTCCACACCAAACAGGGCACCAATTTCTCATGCCACAGCACTGTACGGATCCTCGACAAAACACGAGAGGAAAATCAAAAGGAGTAAAACAATCATGGCGCAGAATCAGTGGAAAAACTCTGGTATCATGAATAACCAGAATAGATCAATCCCCCCAAGGAAAGAAACGGCAGATGTATTTGAAGATCCCATTCACAAACAACTGGCTGAGATGTCAGAAATCCAATTCAGAATTTGGATGGCAAACAAGATTAACAAAATGGAATTAGGAATTCATGGAGAAATTCAAAAGCTGTCTGAAGAATTTAACGAATTTAAAGACAAAACCATGAAAGACTTAGACACACTGAAACAAGAATTTACAGCCCTCAAAGATATGAAAAATACTGTAGAATCAATTAGCAATAGAATGGACCAAGCAGAAGAAAGGATCTCCGACATCAAATATAAAGCCTTTGAACACTTCCAAACTCTCAAAGAGGAAGAGAAATGGAGAGAAAAAATGGATCACTCACTCAGAGAGCTCTGGGATAACTCGAAGAAGGCAAATATCCGTCTCATAGGAATTCCTGAAACAGATGAAGTGGCCTCACTGGGCGCAGAGGCCCTTCTGCATGAAATTATGAAAGAGAATTTTCCAGACATGCCTAGAGAACCTGAAATTCAGATAGCAGATAGCTTCAGAACCCCAGCACGACTCAACCCCAATAAGACATCCTCCAGGCATATCATAATTAACTTCACTAAAGTTAATATGAAGGAGAAAATTCTCAAAGCAGCCAGGCGAAAGAAATCTATTACCTTCAAAGGGAAGAACATTAGAATGACGGCAGATCTCTCTGCTGAAACTTTTCAAGCCAGAAGAGGGTGGTCATCAACGTTTAATCTCCTCAAGCAAAATAACTTTCAACCCTGGATCTTGTACCCAGCCAAAATGAGTTTCATTTATGACGGAGAAATTAAATACTTTAATGACATACATATGCTAAAGAAATTTGCCATAACCAAACCAGCTCTTCAGGATATTCTCAGACCTATCCTCCATAATAACCAACCCAATCCTCTACTACAAAAGTAAACTCACTCAGAAACTTCTGATCAAACTCCAACTTCCACAATGGCAAAAGGATTAAAAATGCCCACTGGACTTTCAAAAAACTCAATACCCCAAATTTCACCAAACTTATCAATACTCTCCGTTAATGTGAATGGCTTAAACTGCCCTCTAAAGAGACATAGGTTAGCTGACTGGATACAAAAACTCAGACCAGACATTTGTTCCATACAAGAGTCACATCTTAACTTAAAAGACAAATACAGACTCAAAGTGAAAGGATGGTCATCCATATTTCAGGCAAATGGAAACCAGAAAAAAGCAGGAGTTGCAATTTTATTTGCGGACACAATAGGCTTTAAACCAACAAAAGTAAGGAAGGTCAAGTATGGTCACTTCATATTTGTTAAGGGTAAGACTCAATATGATGAGATTTCAATTATTAATATCTATGCACCCAACCAGAATGCACCTCAATTAATAAGAGAAACTCTAACAGACATGAGCAACTTGATTTCCTCCAACTCTATAATAGTCGGAGATTTTAACACTCCTTTGGCACTGATGGATTGATCCTCCAACAAAAAGCTGAGTAAAGAAATTCTAGATTTAAATCCAACCATCCGGCATTTAGATTTAGCAGACATCTACAGAACATTTCATCCCAACAAAACTGAATACACATACTTCTCATCAGCCCACAGAAGTTACTCCAGAATTGATCACATATTAGGTCACAAGTCTAACCTCAGCAAATTTAAGGGAATAGAAATTATTCCATGCATCTTCTTGGACCATCATCTAATAAAACTTGAGATGAGTAACAACAGGAATCTGCACACACATACAAAAACATGGAAGTTAAATAACCTCATGCTGAATGATAGCTGGGTCAGAGATGAGATCAAGAAGGAAATTGACAAATTTCTGGAACAAAACGACAATGAAGACATGAACTATCAGAACGTCTGGGACACAGCAGAGGCAGTTCTAAGAGGGAAATTTATAGCACTGCAAGCCTTCCTCAGGAGAACGGAAAGAGAGGAAGTAAGCAACTGAATGGGACATCTCAAGAGACTGGAAATGGAAGAACACTCCAACCCCAAATCCAGTAATGAAAAGAAATAACCAAAATCACAGCAGAACTAAATGAAATTGAAAACAAAAGAATAATACAACAGATCAAGAAATCAAAAAGCTGGTTTTTTGAAAAGGTCAACAAAATAGATAAACCTTTGGCCAACCTAATCAGGAAAAAAAGGGTAAAATCTCTAATCTCATCAATCAGAAATAACAAAGACGAAATAACAACAGACTCCTCAGAAATCCAAAAAATCCATAATGAATATTACAAGAAACTTTACTCTCAGAAGTACGAAAATCTGAAGGAAATCAACCATTACTTGAAAGTACGTCACCTTCCAAGACTTAATCAAAAACAATTGGGAATGTTGAACAGGCCCATATCAAGTTCAGAAATATCATCAACCATACAAAATCTCCCCAAAATTAAAGCCCGGGACCAGATAGTGTCACGTCAGAATTCTACCAAACCTTTAAAGAGGAATTAGTACCTATACTACTCAACCTGTTCCAAAAGGTAGAAAAAGAAGGAAGACTACCCAAAACATTCTATGAAGCAAACATCACGCTGATCCCCAAACAAGAAAAAGACCCAACAAGAAAAGAAAATTACAGACTGATATCACCAATGAATATAGATGCAAAAATATTCAACAATATTCTAACAAACAGAATCCAGCAACATATCAAACAAATCATACATCATGACCAAGTCGGTTTTATCCCAGGGTCTCAAGGCTGGTTCAATATACGTAAATCTATAAATGTAATACAGCACATAAACAAATTAAAAAACAAAGACCATATGATTCTCTCAATCGATGCAGTAAAAGCTTTGACAACATCCAACATCCATTCATGATCAGAACACTTAAGAAAATCGGTATAGAAGGGACATTTCTTAAACTGATAGAGGCCATCTACAGCAAACCCACAGCCAATATCATATTGAATGGAGTTAAATTGGAATCATTTCCACTTAGATCTGTAACCAGACAAGGCTGCCCATTGTCTCCATTGCTCTTTAACATTGTAATGGAAGTTTTAGCCACCGCAATTAGGGAAGAAATGGCGATCAAGGGTATCCACATAGGGTCAGAAGAGATCAAACTTTCGCTCTTCAAGATGATATGATTGTATATCTGGAAAATACTAGGGACTCTACTACAAAACTCTTAGAAGTGATTAAGGAATACAGCAGTGTCTCAGGTTATAAAATCAACATTCATAAAATGGTAGCCTTTATATATACCAACAATAGTCAAGTTGAAAAAACAATTAAGGACTCTATCCCATTCACAGTAGTGCCAAACATGAAATACTTGGGAGTTTATCTAACAAAGGACGTGAAAGATCTCTATAAAGAGAACTATGAAACTCTAAGAAAAGAGATAGCTGAGAATGTTAAGAAATGGAAAAATATACCATGCTCATGGTTGGGAAGAGTCAACATTGTTAAAATGTCCATACTACCCAAAGCAATATATAATTTCAATGCAATCCCCATTAAAGCTCCACTGTCATACTTTAAAGATCTTGAAAAAATAATACTTCGTTTTATATGGAATCAGAAAAAACCTCGAATAGCCAAGACATTACTAAAAAATAAAAACAAAGCAGGAGGAATCACGCTACTAGACCTCAGACTATACTACAAATCGATAGTGATCAAAACAGCATGGTTCTGTCACAAAAACAGAGAAGTAGATGTCTGGAACAGAATAGAGAACCAAGAGATGAGTCCAGCTACTTACCATTATTTAATCTTTGACAAGCCAAGTAAAAACATTCAGTGGGGAAAAGATTCCCTATTTAACAAATGGTGCTGGGTGAACTGGCTGGCAACCTGTAGAAGACTGAAACTGGACCCACACCTCTCACCATTAACCAAGATAGACTTTCACTGGATTAAAGATTTAAACCTAAGACATGAAACTATAAAAATACTAGAAGAGAGTGTAGGGAAAACCCTTGAAGAAATTGGGTTGGGCGAGTTTTTTATAAGAAGGACCCCCCGGGCAATTGAAGCTGCTTCAAAAATACACTATTGGGATTTGATCAAACTAAAAAGCTTCTGCACAGCCAAGAACACAGTAAGTAAAGCAAGCAAACAGCCCTCAGAATGGGAGAAGATATTTGCAGGTTATGTCTCCGACAAAGGTTTAATAACAAGAATCCACAGAGAACTCAAACGCTTTAGCAAGAAAAGAACAAGGGATCCCATCGCAGGCTGGGCAAGGGACTTGAAGAGAAACTTCTCTGAAGAAGATAGGCGCATGGCCTTCAGACATATGAAAAAATGCTCATCATCTTTAATCATCAGAGAAATGCAAATCAAAACTACTTTGAGATATCATCTAACTCCAGTGATACTAGCCTATATCACAAAATCCCAAGACAAGAGATGTTGGCGTGGATGTGGAGAAAAGGGAACACTTTTGCACTGCTGGTGGGAATGCAAATTAATACATTCCTTTTGGAAAGAGATATGGAGAACACTTAGAGATCTAAAAGTAGGTCTGCCATTCAATCCTGTAATCCCCCTACTGGGCATATACCCAGAAGACCAAAAATCACATCATAACAAATGTATTTGTATCAGAATATTTATTGCAGCCCTATTCATAATTGCTAAGTCATGGAAAAAGCCCAAGTGCCCCTCGATCCATGAATGGATTAATAAATTGTGGCATATGTACACCATGGAATATTATGCGGCCTTAAAGAAAGATGGAGACTTTACCTCTTTCATGTTTACGTGGATGGAGCTGGAACATATTCTTCTTAGTAAAGTGTCTCAAGAATGGAAGAAAAAGTACCCAATGTACTCACCCTTATTATGAAAATAATGTAGGACCTTCACATGAAAGCTATAACCCAGTTACAACCTTAGAATAGGAAGAAAGAGGAAAGGGAGGGGAGGGAGTGGGAGGGAGAGCGAAGGAGGGGGATTAATGGGATTACACCTGCGGTGCATCTTACAAGGGTATATGTGAATCCTAATAAATGTGGAATGTAAGGGTCTTAGCAAAATGACTAAGAAAATGCTACAAATGCTATGTTAACTAATGTGATGAAAATGTGTCAAATGATCTATGAACCAAGTGTATGGTGCCCCACGATCATACTAATGTACACAGCTATGGTTTAGTAAAAATAAATAAATAAATAAATAGTGTCTTTTTTCATTAAGTATATAGGTCAGTGGTTTTTCTTTCCTTTAATATTCTTGTTGGGTTTTGCTATTTTGCTATTCTGGCAGCATAAAGAAAGTCGATATGGAGTATAAACATAAACACTAATGTTCAAAGAAAACTGGATGTCATATTGGACATCAAATTCATTTTGATGTTGTGTTTTAACGGTTACATGCATTGAAAGTCCCAATTTTCAAAAATATGTTAAATACATTCTTCCTTGTGTGGCAAAATAAAATCCAAATACCTCTTTTTTCATTCTGGAGTAAATAAAGAGGTTTTTTTTTTTTTTCATTTTTATAGTTAAAGAATTGTATGTTTTATAAGAACAAAGATATATTTGAAATATGTGTCGAATACCAGAATGAAAAAATCTCATTCCTAAAAACTACTGTGATAGTATGAGGGAGAATCTCATTGGTTCAACTCAGGTTGTGTACCTGTTTCTGAATAAATCTTGTGGCCAGGGTCACAAATTTACAGCTCAAGTGAGAGAGGAGGTAAATCCTATTTGTAACTATATGGACTGACCAGAACTACTATAGAATGTGGGAACTTTGACTTAAAATATACATAGTATAGTAGGAGAAAATGTTACATCTCTACTTCCTGATAAATACCAAGCAAATACCTTCCTCTGAGACTCACCTCCAATATTCACGCTATTGACCCAATTTACTTTCTTAGAAACATTGTCTACTAGTTTCTATGGTTTCTATGACAAGATGATTTTGGTGTTTGTTATTGTCACTTGACATTTTTTTTTCTTTTTCTAAGAGTACTTTGTATTCCCTGTACTTTTTCTGTCTATATTTCCTTTATATTTCTACATAAAGATCTACCCCATATTTTGGTGGTCAACTCAATGTAATTAACTCACAAATTTTAACAATTCTTTAATTTCTAAGAGCCAAACTTTTGCATTTGAAAGTCTAGTTGGCTCTCTAAGGCCAAAATGACTGCAGAAAAAAAGAAATTATGGGCGGCGCCTGTGGCTCAAGGAGTAGGGTGCCAGTCCCATATGCCGGAGGTGGCATGTTCAAACCCTAGCCCCAGCCAAAAACCACAAAAAACCCCCAAAATTATTTATTTATTTATTTATTTTTGTAGAAGGCATATATATTTTTTTTATTGTTGAATCATAGCTGTGAACATTAGTGCAATCGAGGGGTACAATGTGCAGGTTTCATGTACGATCTGAAATTTCTCATCAAACTGTTCAATGTAGCCTTCATGGCATTTTCTTAGTTATTATATGTAGACATTTATATTCTGCATTTAGTAAGTTTCGCCTGTACCCATTCTAAGATGCACCGTAGGTGTGGCCCCACCCATTACCTTCCCTCCACCCTTACCTCACTCTTCCCTTCCCCTCTCTTGGCCCTTTCCCCATATTCTTGTGCTATAGTTGGGTTATAGCCTTCATGTGTAAGCCATAAATTAGCTTCATAGTAGAGTTGAGTACATTGTATACTTTTTCTTCCATTTTTGAGATATTTTGCTAAGAAGAATATGTTCCAGCTCTATCCATGTAAACAGGAAAGAGGTAAAGTCTCCATCTTTCTTTAAGGCTGCGTGATATTCCATGTTATACATGTACAAAAATTTGCTAGTCCATTCGTGGGTCAATGGGCACTTAGGCTTCCTCCATGACTTAGCAATTATGATTTGGGCTGCAATAAACATTCTGGGACACATGACTTTGCTATATTGTGATTTTTGGTCTTCTGGGTATAAACCTAGTAAAGGAATTATAGGATCGAATGGCAAGTCTATTTTTAGATCTCTAAGTGTTCTCCAAACATCCTTCCAAAAGGAACGTATTAGTGTGCATTCCCACCAGCAGTGTAGAAGTGTGACCTTTTCTCCACATCCATGCCAACATCTCTGGTTTGGGGATTTTGTTATGTGGGCTACTCTTACTGGGGTTAGGTGATATCTCAAAGTAGTTTTGATTTGCATTTCTCTTATGATTAAGGATAATGAACTTTTTTTCATGTGTCTGTAGATCATGCGACTGTCTTTAGAGAAGTTTCTCTTCAAGTCCTTTGCCCACCCTGAGATGGGATCACTTATTCTTTTCTTGCTAATTCGTTTGAGTTCTCAGTGGATTCTGGTTATTAAACCTTTATCAGAGGTATAACCTGCAAATATTTTCTCCCATTCTGAGGGCTGTATGCTTGCTTTACTTACTATGTTCTTGGCTGTGCAGAAGATTTTTATTTTTTTTTCTTTTCTTTTTTTTTTTTAGGTGGTATCCACATTTTATTTTTATTTTTATTTTTTTATTAAACCATAGCTGTGTACATTAGTATGATCATGGGGCACCATACACTTGGTTCATATATCGTTTGACACATTTTCATCACATTAGTTAACATAGCTTTTGTAGCATTTTCTTAGTTATTTTGCTAAGACCTTTACATTCCACATTTATTAGGATTCATATATACCCTTGTAAGATGCACCGCAGGTGTAATCCCATTAGTCCCCCTTCTTCCGCCTCCCTCCCTCCTCCCTCCCCTCCCTTTCCCCTTTCTCCCTATTCTTAGGTTATAACTGGGATATAGCTTTCATGTGAAGGTCCTACATTAGTTTCATAATAAGGGTGAGTACATTGGGTACTTTTTCTTCCATTCTTGAGACACTTTACTAAGAAGAATATGTTCCAGCTCCATCCATGTAAACATGAAAGAGGTAAAGTCTCCATCTTTCTTTAAGGCTGCATAATATTCCATGGTGTACATATACCACAATTTATTGATCCATTCGTGGATCGATGGGCATTTGGGCTTTTTCCATGACTTAGCAATTATGAATAGGGCTGCAATAAATATTCTGATACAAATATCTTTGTTATGGTGTTATTTTTGGTCTTCTGGGTATATGCCCAGTAGGGGGATTACATGATTGAATGGCAGATCTATTTTTAGATCTTTAAGTGTTCTCCATATCTCTTTCCAAAAGGAATGTATTAATTTGCATTCCCACCAGCAGTGCAAAAGTGTTCCCTTTTCTCCACATCCACGCCAACATCTCTGGTCTTGGGATTTTGTGATATAGGCTAGTCTCACTGGAGTTAGATGATATCTCAAAGTAGTTTTGATTTGCATTTCTCTGATGATTAAAGATGATGAGCATTTTTTCATATGTCTGAAGGCCATGCGCCTTTCTTCTTCAGAGAAGTTTCTCTTCAAGTCCCTTGCCCAGCCTGCGATGGGACCCCTTGTTCTTTTCTTGCTAATGCGTTTGAAAGTTCTCTGTGGATTCTGGTTATTAAACCCTTGTCGGAGACATAACCTGCAAATATCTTCTCCCATTCTGAAGGCTGTTTGCTTGCTTTACTTACTGTGCAGAAGATTTTTAGTTTGATCAGGTCCCAGTAATGTATTTTTGATACTGTTTCAATTGCCTGGGGCGTCCTCCTCATAAAATATTCACCCAGGCCGATTCCTTCAAGAGTTTTCCCTGCACTTTCTTCAAGTATTTTTATAGTTTCATGTCTTAAGTTTAAATCTTTTATCCAGTAAGAATCTATCATAATTAATGGTAAAAGGTTTGGGTCCAGTTTCAGTCTTTTACAGATCACCGGCCAGTTCACCCAGCACCATTTGTTGAATAGGGAATCTTTTCCCCACTGAATGTTTTTGTGCCAGTACCATGCTTTTTTGATCACTATCGATTTGTAGTACAGTCTTAGATCTGGTAGCGTGATCCCTCCTGCTTTTTTTTTTATCTCTGAGTAATAATTTGGGTATTTGAGGTTTTTTCTGATTCCATATAAAACGAAGTATTATTTTTTCAAAATCTTTAAAATATGACAATGGAACTTTAATAGGAACTGCATTAAAATTATATATTGCTTTGGGTAGTATAGACATTTAAACAATGTTGATTCTTCCCAGCCATGAGCATGGTATGTTTTTCCATTTGTTAACATCTTTAGCTATTTCTTTGCTTAAAGTTTCATAGTTGTCTTTATAGAGATCTTTTACGTCCTTCGTTAGGTATACTCCCAAATATTTCATCTTCTTTGGTGCTACTGTGAAAGGAATAGAGTCCTTGACTGTTTTTTCAGCTTGGTTATTGTTGATATAAATAAAGGCTACAGATTTATGGGTGTTGATTTTGTAGCCTGAGACATTGTTGTATTCCTTGATCACTTCTAAAAGTTTTGTAGTAGAATCTCTAGTGTTTTCCAGGTATACAATCATATCATCTGTGAAGATTGAAAGTTTGATCTCTTTTGACCCTATGTGGATAACCTTGATTGCCTTTTCTTCCCTAATTGCAATGGCTAAAACTTCCATTACAATGTTAAAGAGCAATGGGAACAATGGGCAACCTTGCCTTTTTCCTGATCTAAGTGGAAATGATTTCAATTTAACTCCATTCAAAACGATATTGGCTGTGGGTTTGCTGTAGATGGCCTCTATTAGTTTAAGAAATGTCCCTTCTATACCAATTTTCTTAAGTGTTCTGATCATAAAGGGATGCTGCATATTATCAAAAGCTGTTTCTGTGTCAATTGAGAGAATCATATGGTCTTTATTTTTTAATTTATGTGCTGAATTACATTTATATATTTACGTATATTGAACCAGCCTTGAGACACTGGGATAAATCCCACTTGGTTATGCTATATAATTTTTTTGATGTGTTCTTGGATTCCGTTTGTTAGGATCTTATTGAGTATTTTTGCATCAATGTGCATTAGTGATATTGGTCTATAATTTTCTTTTCTTTTTGGGTCTTTCCCTGGTTTAGGGATCAAGGTGATGTTTGCTTCATAAAATGTGTTGGGTAGTATTCCTTCTTTTTCTATATTTTTTTAAATTTATTTTTATTAAACCATAGCGGTGTACATTAGTATGATCGTGGGGCACCATACACTTGGTTCATAGATCGTTTGACACATTTACATCACATTAGTTAACATAGCTTTTGTAGCATTTTCTTATTTATTTTGCTAAGACCTTTATATTCCACATTTACTAGGATTCACATATACCCTTCTAAGATGCACCGCAGGTGTAATCCCATTAATCCCCCTCCTTCCCCCTCCTTCCCCCTCCCTCCACCCTCCCTCCCCTCCCTTTCCCCTCCACCCTCCCTCCCCTCCCTTTCCCCTTTCTCCCTATTCTTAGGTTGTAACTGGGTTATAGCTGTCATGTGAAGGTCCTACATTAGTTTTATAATAAGGGTGAGTACATTGGGTACTTTTTCTTCCATTCTTGAGACACTTTACTAAGAAGAATATGTTCCAGCTCCATCCATGTAAACATGAAAGAGGTAAAGTCTCCATCTTTCTTTAAGGCTGCATAATATTCCATGGTGTACATATACCACAATTTATTTTTCTATATTTTGGAAGAGGTTTAGTAATATAGGTACTAGTTCTTCTCAAAGGTTTGGTAGAATTCTTACATAAAGCCATCTGGTCCTGGGCTTTTCTTTTTAGGGAGATTTTTTTGTAGTTGATGCTATTTCAGAACCTAATAGAGGCCTGTTGAACATTTCCACTTCGTACTGGCTATGTCTTTGTAGGTGGCGTACTTCCAGGTATTGGTCAATTTCTTTCAGATTTTCATATTTCTGAGAGTTCTGTTGTTATTTCATCTTTACCATTTCTGATTGATGAAAGTAGAGATTTTACTCTTTTTTTCCTTGTTAGGTTGGCCAAAGGTTTATCTATTTTATTGATCTTTTCAAAAAACCAAGTTTTGGATTCATTGATCTTTTGTTTTCAATTTCATTTAATTCTGCTCTGATTTTGGTTATTTCTTTTCTTCTGCTGGGTTTGGGGTTGGAATGTTCTTTCTCCAGTTGCTTGAGATGTCCCATGAAATTATTAACTTCCTCTCTTTCTGTGTCCTTGAGGAAGTCTTGCAGTGCTATAAATTTCCCTCTTAGGACTGCCTTTGCCATATCCCACAGGTTCTGATAATTCGTGTCTTTATTGTTTCGTTCCAAAAATTTGGTGATTTCCTTCTTAATCTCATCTATAACCCATCTATTCTTCAGCATAAGGTTGTTTAGCTTCCATGTTTTTGTATGTGTATGTAGATTCCTGTTGTTATTGAGTTCAACTTTTATTCTGTGATGGTCTGAGAAGATGCAAGGAATAATTTCTATTTTTTTAAAATTTGGTGAGGTTAGATTTGTGGCCTAGGATGTGATCGATTTTGGAGTATGTTCTGTGGGATGATGAGAAGAATGTGTATTCAGTTTTGTTGGCATGAAATGTTCTGAAAATATCTGTTTCATCCGGATGTTGAATGGTTAAGTTTAAATCTAAGATTTCTTTGCTTAGCTTCTTTTTGGAGGATCTATCCATCACTGCTAAAGGGGTGTTAAAATCTCCAACTACTATGGAACTGGAGGAAATCAAGTTGCTCATGTCTGTTAGAATTTCTCTTATAAATTGAGGTGCATTTTGGTCAGGTGCATAAATATTAATAATTGAAATCTCATCATATTGAGCATTGCCCTTAATAAATATGGAGTGACTATCCTTATTCTTCCTTACTTTTCTGGTTTAAAGCCTATTGTATCTGCAAATAGAATTGCAACACCTGATTTTTCTGCTTTCCATTTGCCTTGAGTATAGCTGACCATTCCTTCACCTTGAGTCTATATTTGTCTTTTAAGGTAAGATGAGGTTCCTGTATGCAGCAGATATCTGGCTTGAGTTTTTGTAGACAGTCAGCCAACCTGTGCCTCTTTAGAGAACAATTTAAACCATTCACATTAATTGAGAATGTTGATAATAAGACTTTAGTGAGTCTGGTGGACATTTTTAATTCTTTTGCGACTGTGGAAGTTGTAATTTGATCAAAATTTTCTGGGTGGGTTTAATTTTGTGGTGAAGGATTACACTGGTCTCTATGGAGGATAGGTCTGAGAATATCCTGGAGAGCTGATTTAGTTGTGGCAAATTTCTTCTACATGAGAATGTAATTAAAGTATTTAATTTCTCCATCATAAATGAAACTCAGTTTAGCTGGGTACAGGATCCTGGGTTGAAAGTTATTTTGTTTTAGGAGATAAAAGTCGATGACCATCCTCTTCTAGCTTGAAAGGTTTCAGCAGAAAGATCTGCAGTTATTCTAATATTCTTGTTCTTATAGGTGATGGTTTTCTTTCATCTTGCTGCTTTCGGAATTTTCTCCTTCATATTAACTTTAGTGAAATTGATTATGATGTGTCTGGGGGATGTCTTATTTGGGTTGAGTCATGCTGGCGTTCTGAAACTGTCTGCTATCTGAATTTCAGAATCTCTGGGCATGTCTGGAAAGTTCTCTTTCATAATCTCATGGAGAAGAGACTCTGTGCCTTGTGAAGGCACTTCGTCGCTTTGGGGGATCCCTATAAGGCGAATATTGGTTTTCTTCTAATTATCCCTGAGCTCTCTGAGAGAGTGATCTGTTTTTACCCTCCATTTCTCTTCCTCTTTGAGAATTTGGGAGTGTTCAAAAGCTTTGTCTTCAATATCAGAAATCCTTTCTTCTGCTTGCTCCTTCTGTTACTGAGGGATTCTACTGTGTTTCTCAGATATTTTAGGGTTGCAACTTTTTGTGTCAATATGTCAAAATATTTGGTCATTTGGTCTTTGAATTCATTGAATTCTTGAGATATCTTTTGGGTTACTGCTTGGAATTCTAATTCAGTCTTATTTGCTATCTAGATTCTGAATTCGATTTCTGAGATCTCAGCTATTTGTGCATGGGATCTTGTGCTGTGTCTGCCCCATTGATTTTTGGGAGAGTTGATCTACTCTGATTATGCATATTGCCAGAGTTTTTCTTTGATTTTGCCTCATGATTGTTTTTCACCATTGCCTCTGGCCTTCCTCTGAGTTGGGAGGTGTCTCTCTAAGATTAGACCCCAGCAGGATCACTCTATTTTTGCTGGATCTTTGTAAGGACTGACCCTGTGTCACTCCTCTGGGGCTGCCCCAGCCAGGAAGTTCTGGTTGTGGGACCAACTCTGGAGTGTGACACACCTGGATCCAGCAACAGGGCTGGGGTTGGTGCACATGGTTCTGGGAATGCCTGGCACCCGGTGACTTTGGCATAGAGAGCCCAAGGCTCCAGCAGTCTCTGGCCAGGAGAAGGGCTCTGTGCAGAGGCAGGGTGGGCTCCAGGGGGCAGGCATATACCAGAGTCCCTGGTCAGATGAGCAGGCCTTTGTGGAGGCATGGAGGGTACAGAAGTGAGGATGCGTGGTTCAGGGCATGTGGAGGCCTGGCGGGCGCTGTTAGTGGTGCAGCTCCTACCGAGGTCCCGGTGCACGATGATTGTGGGTCAAGGCACAGCTTTTCCAGAGGTCTGGGTGGGCGCCAGTTGCGGGTCACGCACAGCGCTTCCAGAGGTCCAGGCAGGTGATGATTGTGGGTCATGATGCAGCTCTTTCAGAGGCCCTGTGGGCACAGGTCACAGCACAGCTGTTCAGGAGGTCTGAGCAGGCTCTGGCTGTGGGTCCTGGTGCAGCTCTTCTGGAGCAGAAAAATTTAGAAATTTCTTCCTCCAATGTCTATCACTTCTTCTATATTTTCTTATTTTATTCAGTAAAATTTCCTAACATACAGTAAGAAATTTTCAAGCTATCTTAGGAAAGTTTCATCTTTGCTTTGCAATAATTAAGCTTCACTTTTGCATCTGACTTAGGGAGGAAAGGTCAGTGTTACCTAGAAAAGTTACATGAGCTTTCTTATACAATTATAAGTAGTTTCTACACATATGGATGCCATTTGTTATGAGACTGGAAAGATAAAAAAATATTGCAAGAAAACAAATTAGCATGTATAAAGATGTTACATTATTTACTGTGTTCAAAGAATAACATAAATTTATATGACTGAATCATTTCATATGTAGTTGAGGAGGTTTACAGGAAATGAATTCTTTGTTTTTCTGAGAAAGTCTTTATATCTCTAACATTTTGAAGAATAATTCCACTGTGTATAGAATTCTTGATTGTTGGTCTTTTACTTTTAATACTTCAAATGTTTCACTTCATTCTCTTTTTGCTGGTATGGTTTCTAAGGAGAAGTTAGCAGTAGTTCTTGCCCTTGTTACTCTATAGGTAAAATGTTTTTCTCCTTCGTTTTTTCCCAAGACTTTACTTTGCCTTTTGTTTTATTTATCAGTGGTGCTGGTTTTCGTGTATTTGCTCTGTGTTTATAGGATTGCAATTTTCTGAGATTCTTAGACCTGTGGTTTTGTGTTTGTTATTAACATGGAAAATTGATGACCATTACTACTTCCAGTATTTTATGTGCTTTGCACTTTCTTCTTCTATTTTGGCATTCCAATTATGTAACTAGTACATTTTTTTAATTTGTTGAATAGCTCTTGGATGGTCTGTTCTTTTTTGCATTCTTTTTGTTTTTCACTTTACATTTCAACTTGGAAAGTTTCTATTGCCTATCTTCAAGTTCTCTGATTCTCTCCTTAACTACATTGAACCTACTATAAAGTTCATCTAAAACATTATTTTTGTAGCAATGTTTTTGATTTCGAGCATTTTTGTTTGTTTTGTTTTTCTTGCTTGCTTTTCAGAGTTTCCATTATCTCTGCTTACTTTACACATTTGTTCTTGACCTATCTTCAAGTTCACTGGTTCTTTTTTTACCTGCATTGAACATACAGTGAAGTCCATCTAAAACATTATTTTGTAGCAATGTTTTTGATTTTGAGCATTTTCGTTTTGTTTCGTTTTGCTTACTTGCTGGCTTTTCAGAGTTTCTATTATCTCTGCTTACATCTGTTCTTGTCTTTCCACTATATTCCTTAACACATTAACCATAGATATTTTAAATTTTCTGTTTAAGAATTCCAACATTGTGTCATATCTAAGCTAGGTATGATGACTTATTAGTCTCTTTAGCTTGAGTTCTTTTAATGCAGATTTGTCATATTGAGTATTGGGAATTGAAATAAATAGGGTGATTTTGTGTGACAAATGACAATTCCAACAATTTGTCAGTACTACAATATAAATGTTCAGTTTATGGCTCCACTATTTAGAATGATGTTGTATATTATTCTTGCCAGGTTCTGGCCATTTGTTTTTAATGTTTGCTGTAGGTATGTACATTACAATTAATGTGGCTGTAATGCCAGAGGCTTCAAATTTCTTTAGTGTTCTTGTTTTTAATCTCCTAGTCTGACTTTGATCTTCCCTAAGGACTATTCAGAGACAATCTGTGCCCAAACCTCTTTCAATTGCTATCCACTGTTATTATACTAAAACACTGTTGGTTTTGTGGTAAGGTGTGGAGAATGGGGAGCAGGCTTTAATCTTACAAGTAAATATAAGGCTTTTGGTGGGTCTGTGTGTCAGGGACCACTAGACCCTGGGACCTCCATAAGTGATTCTTCAGTGGAGTAGCTTTCCCTAGCTGCAATGTTCTAGTGCATTTCCCTGATCCCTGCTGAATATGTCTACTCATTTACATAGGTGAGACAAAAAAGCTAAAGAGGACTGTAATACAGATAATTCCCTTCCTCCAACTACACTAAGGCTTTGGCAAAGTAATTACCCATTTAACTGTTTATTATGAAGTACTCTTCAAGAGTGCATATCGCAATGATTATCTCTGCCAGGGATAGTCAGGGACTTTTATGAGATTTAGATAGGGGTAAAGGCTACAAATTGTAAAGGACCCCTAAGATTGTGTCCTCCAGAAGTTTCTCACTCTCAAGCTGGTCTACACCTGGTCTCAAACAATTTGTCAATATTATCATTTAAGTATTCAGTATTAGTTTATGGCTCTAGCAGCTCCAGTAGGTCTCAAGTATGATTCTCTGGATGTGTTTGTATATCTTGAATTTTCGTCTTGAAAATTCAGTTCTCTGATATACCCCAAAATGGTTTTTATTTTATCCAGCCTGTTCTTGTTGCAAGGATGTGAGTCATGCCTTCAAGTCATTCACATGTCAGAGATGAAACTGGAAGTCTAAAAAATTTAATTTGACATTTTCAATAATCAGAGCCATAAAATACCCCCTCCTAATCTCTTTGTACCTTGTGTATGCCTTTAATACATCATTCACAGAGGTTGTTTTGTCTCACTTTGTCAATTATTACCTGGAATATTAGTTGACCTGTATATTGGTAATTCATTCATACTCCTTTTTTTTTTCTTTGAGAGACAAAAATGCTTTCTTTGGAAATGAAACTAAAGAGAAAATTTATCGTAGAGATGCTCATAAAGAGATAAATGAGTAATATAATGGATGGTGAGTTAAACTTCCATTTTGTACATACTTTTGAAAAATATTCTTGGGAAATAAATCTTAAATCTGTACAGTTGTCAAAATACATGTGCACATTTATTCCATGATGGTCTGAGAAGATGCAAGGAACAATTTCTATTCCTTTAAATTTGCTGACGTTAGATTTGTGACCTAGATGTGATCAATTTCGGAGTATGCTCCATGGGCTGATAAGAAGAATCTGTATTCAGTTTTGGTAGGATGAAATGTTCTGTACCTGCCTGATAAATCCAGACGTTGAATGGTTAAGTTTAAATCTAAAATTTCTTTTGCTTAGCTTCTTATTGGAGAATCTATCCAGCCCTGCTTATGGGGTGCTAAAATCTATGACTACTATGGAGCTGGAGGAAATCAAGTTGCTCATGTCTGTTAGAGTTTCTCTTATAAATTGAGGTGCATTTTGGTTGGGTGCATAAATATTAATAATTGAAATCTCATCATATTGAGCATTGCCCTTAACAAATATAAAGTGACTATCCTTACTCTTCCTTACTTTTGCTGGTTAAAGCTTATTGTATCTGCAAATAAAATTGCAATACCTGATTTTTCTGCTTTCCATTTGCCTGGAAATACTCACCCCGAGTCTATATTTATCTTTTAAGGTAAGATGAGATTCTTGTGTACAGCAGATATCTGGCCTGAGTTTTTGTATGCAGTCAGACAAACTGTGACTCTTTAGAGGACAATTTAAGCCATTCACATCCATGGAGAATATTGATAAGCCTGGTAGAATTTTTGGCATTGAGTTTTTCAAAAGTCCAGTGGATATTTTTAATCCTTTGGCTGCTGTGGAAGTTGGAATATGATCAAAAGTTTCTGAGTCAGTTTACTTTTGTGGTGGAGGATTGCAATTGTCATTATGGAGGATAGGTTTGAGAAGATCCTGGAGAGCTGGTTTAGTTATGGCAAATTTCTTCAGCATGTGAATGTCATTAATGTGTTTAATTTCTTAATCATAGATGAAACTCAATTTAGCTGGATACAGGATCCTGGGTTGAAAGTTATTTTTTTTTTTTTAGGAGATTAAAACTCGATGACCACCCTCTTCTAGCTTGAAAGTTTTCATCAGAGAGATCTGCTGTCATTCTAATATTCTTCCCCTTGTACATTTTTCTTACATCTGGCTGCTTGCAGAATTTTCTCTTTCACATTAACTTTGGCAAAGTTAAATATAATGTGTCTGGGAGATGTCTTATTCAGATTGAGACATGCTGGGGTTCTGAAACTCTCTGATATCTGAATTTCCGAATCTCTTGGCATGTCTAGGAAGTTCTCCACCATTATCTCATGAAATAGGACATCTGTGTCTTTGAAAGCCACCTCATCACTTTCAGGAATTCCGATAAGGGAAATAGTAGTCTTCTTGGAATTATCTCAGCGCTCTCTGAGAAAAAGATCCGGTTTTGCTCTCCACTTCTCTTCCTCTTTGAGTGTTCAAAAGCTTTGTCTTCAATGTCAAAAATCCTTTCTTCTGCCTGGTCCATTCTGTTACTGAGGGATTCTACTGTATTTCTCATATCTGGAGGGCTGAAAGTTCTTCTCTCAATGTGTCAAAATCTTTGGTGATTTTGTCTTTGAATTCATTGAATTCTTGGGACAACTTTTGAAATGCTCCTTGAATTTCCAATACCAACTTTACCTCCATTGTATTAATCTTATTTGCAATCCAAAATCTGAATTAAATTTCTAATATCTCAGCCATTTGTTTATTAATGAGATCTTCAGTTGTGTCCACTATGTCATTCCTTGGGGGAGTTGATCTAATCTGGTTATTCATGTTACCAGAGTTTTTCCATTGATTCTGCCCCATGATTATTTTACACCATTTGGCTAGATGAGAAGATAAGGTGAAATTTGGGTTGGGGGCTCCTGGAGTAGTGATTAATCAGCCATTTGCCCAAGAGCTGTGACTGGTGTCTGTACCTTTTCCCCTAGAGCTTTGCAAAGGACCTATACGGTGCTCCAGCCTGAGATACTAGGGAGCTGCTTGGTGTGGGGGGCTAAGTGGTTCTATCTTGTTTTCAGCTGGTCTCTGTCCTACACTAGTGAACCAGTTACTCTGGGTTGAAGTCTCAGCTGTGATGAAATACCAACAATTAAGTCACCCTACCCACCATGGGCAACAACTGGAAAAGGAAAATCAAAGCTTCCCACAACCACACACTCAGGATACTACTTTGGATAGCCCTTGGATGACTGGCCCAGTTCAAGGGGTCCAAATTAATGCCCCAGTCAGCATCGGCTCAGATGGCAGAGTTCAAAATGTCTGTGGCAACTAGATAGCAGGGGTCT
The DNA here is from genome assembly GCF_027406575.1 of Nycticebus coucang. Classification (NCBI taxonomy): domain Eukaryota; kingdom Metazoa; phylum Chordata; class Mammalia; order Primates; family Lorisidae; genus Nycticebus; species Nycticebus coucang. Next base: position 63,085,140 of record NC_069782.1, on the reverse strand, counting down.
GATGGCAGCTCAAGTATGACATGCTCTGGTGCTCTGTGAGGTCAGAAGGACCCACCCAGCAAATGAATTAGTCTGGGAAGGTTGATGTCTCCTTCCCCCCTTTACAAATCTGTAACCCAGTTCCCTGCAATGGGTTTGCACATGCCTGAGTCACAGGAAGATCTATGTCTCCTTGGCCGGGCCACCACTCTGACACTATCCATCAGGCGGAGCTAAGGCCTAACAACCATAGATGCTTAATGTAAGCTGGGGCGGTTCACCCAGTTCCAGCCCCACCCATTAATGATGTTGCTGACACTTATATTTTGGCAAAATTTGTTTCTATGCCAGCTAGGTGCTGTTTTAGTTCAGAGAAACTGTTGCTCAGCCACAGTCTGTGCCTCTGTCTGGAGCTGGCGTGTCTGTCTTCGCTACTTTCTGTGTTGGGGGGGTGATTAGAGCTCATACTCAGCTCTCAGTTTTTGTCTCTCCCCACCTGCTTTTTTCTCAGCTATAATCTCCTGAGGGCCAGATACTGCTTAAGCTCACTAAAGCAGTCCTTCTGGCTCATCCCTGCCCTGGGAGTATGCCATCTCTGCATGCACGTATTCTAGTCCCTGCTGCACTCTTACCAGGGAGGTACCGCCTCAGGCATACTCTTTATTCATGGGGCCTGTGTTTCGATCCCAGATCTGCTCTGCCAGTGGCTGCCACTAGAAAAGATGCCTGTCTTCCTCTGTTTGCCCAGAGAGGAAGGGAGTATCATTCCAAAATATCCACAGGTGTGTGAGCCCTATTGTTTCCACTGCTGCTGCTACTCTGTGCCATGGGGCACCACCTCTCCCTTTCCCATATGGTTCCCTCAGGTCACCATCTTCTCCCTACTCCCGTGCCACAGAATCAGCACAAACCACCAAAAGGCCACACCTTGATAACATCTCTCGATAAAATGCCCAAGAATCTAGAATCCATGGGGGACAGGCTTTCAGACCTCTGTGTGAGAGTGGAGGGGAGTTCTGGAAGTTCATAATTGCAGGTAGAGAATATATACAGTTTTATACAGTTTTATGCCTGGCAGGAGAGTGCCATGGCACACTGGTAGGTCCTCTCTAGGGAAGGAGTTCCAGTTTTTAGAGGGTCTCTCCCATGGGATAATACAGGAGGGGATCTGAACTCTGCTCACTTGTTTGTAGATAGAAAGTATACTGTAAATGGTTCTCACAGGGGAGGAAACTCCCATCTGCTTGGCAATGGACTTTATACCTATAGTTTGTTTCCTTGAGGGTCTCAGCTCACCGCAGCAGGGTTGATGTGCATTCTTCAACCTTCTCTCTTGGCTCAGCTCCAAACCAACAGCCTACTTGCTAAACATTTGCCTTTTAACTTTCCTTTTATATGGGAGCCTCTGTGGAAAGTTGGCTCCAGTAGGCCATTTTGCCTCCACCCTCCAAATTTCATATTTTATTTTAATATGATTTTGCTATTCCACAACCCTTAAATTTCCATATGAATTTCAGCATTTGAATGAGAGAGCAAATTTTTGTGCAATTTCTCCTGGGTTGCAACAAGAGCATCATGAAATAAAAACTGAACTCAATAACAACAGGAATCTGCATACTCATATAAAAGCATGGAAACTAAACCTCATGCTGAAGAATAGCTGGGTGATACATGAGATTAAAAAGGAAATTATCAATTTTTTGGAACAAAACAATAATAAAGACACGAATTATCAGAACCTCTGGGATACTTCAATGGCAGTCCTAAGAGGGAAATTTATAGCACTGCAAGCCTTCCTCAAGAGAATGGAAATAGAGCAAGTTAACAACTTGATGGGACATCTCAAGAAACTGGAAAAGGAAGTACATTCCAATCCCAAACCCAGCAGAAGAAAAGAAATAACCAAAATTAGAGCAGATTTAAATGAAACTGAAAACAAAAGGATTATATAACAGATCAATAAATCAAAGTGTTGGTTTTTTGAAAATGTCAATAAAACAGATAAACCTTGGCTAACCAAAAAAGAGTAAAATCTGTAATTTCATCGATCAGAAATGGTAAAGACAAAATAAGAACAGACTTTTTAGAAATTCAAAAAATTAAAAAAAAAGAAATTTAAAAAATCCTTAGTGAATATTAAAAGAAGCTCTATTCTCAGAAATACAAAAATCAGAAGGAAATACACCAATACTCGGAAGCACATCACCTTCCTAGACTTAGCCAGAATAAAGGGGAAAAGGTGAACAGGCCTATATCAAGTTCTGAAACAGTATCAAATATACAAAATCTTCCTACAAAGAAAAGCCAGGGACCAGATGGCTTCACATCAGAATTCTATCAAACCTTCAAAAGGAACTAGTACTTATATTACTTAACCTTCTCCAATATATAGAAAAAGAAGGAATACTAGCTAACACAATGTATGAAGCAAACATCACCCTGATCCCCCAAACAAGAAAAGACCCCCAAAGAAAAGACAACAATAGACCAATACCACTAATGAATATTGATGCAACAATATTCAACAAGATCCCAGCAAACAGAATCCAGCAACACATCAAATAAATTATACACCATGATTAAGCGGGTTTTATCCCAGGGTCTCAAGGATGGTTCAATATACATAAATCTATAAATACAAGTCATCACATAAACAAATTAAAAACAAAGACCATATTATTCTCACAATTGATGCAGAAAAAGCTTCTGATAATACTCAGCATCCTTTCAGGATCAGAACAATTAAGAAAATAGGTACAGAAGGGACATTTCTTAAACGGATAGAGGTCATCTACAGCAAACCCACAGCCATTATCATAGTGAATGGAGTAAAATTGAAATCATTTCCACTCATATCAGGAACCAGGCAAGGTTTCCCATTGTCTCCACTGCTTTTTAACATTGTAATGGAAGTCTTAGCCACCGCAATTAGGCAAGAAAATGCGATCAAGGGTATCCACTTAGGGTCACAGGGTATTAAACTTTCACTCTTCACAGATGATATGATGGTATATATGGAGAACTCCAAGGATTCAACTACAAAGCTCTTAGAAGTGAGCAAGGAATACAGCAGTATCTCAGGTTACAAAATCAACACTCATAAATCTGTAACCTTTACATATATCAACAATAGTCATGCTGAAAAACAGTCAAGGACTCTATTCCGTTCACAGTAGTGCCAAAGAAGATGAAATATTTGGGAGTGTACCTAACAAAGGACATGAAAGATCTCTATAAAGAGAACTATGAAACTCTAACAAAAGAAATAGCTGAAGATGTTAACAAAGGAAAACCATACCATGCTCATAACTGGGAAGAATTGACATTGTTAAAATGTCCATAGTACCCAAAACAATAGACAACTTTAATGCAATCCCTATTAAAGCTCCACTATCATATTTTAAAGATCTTGAAAAACTAATTCTTCTTTTTATATGGAATCAGAAAAACCTCTAATAGAGAAGACATTACTCAGAAATAAAAACAAAGCAGGAGGAATCACACCACCAGACCTCAGACTATACTATAAATCAATAGTGATCAAAACAGCATGGTCCTGGCACAAAAATAGAGACGTAGATGTATGGAACAGAAGAGAGAACCATGAGATGAACCCAGCCACTTACCATAATTTGATCTTTGACAAGCCAATTGAAAACATTCAGTGGAGAAATGATTCCCTATTTAAGAAATGGTGCAGGGTGAAATGGTTGGCGACCTTTAGAAGACTGAAACTGGAACCCCATCTTTCACCAATAATAAGAAAAATCTCACTGGATTAAATATTTAAAATTAAGACATGAAACTTAAAATACTAGAAGAAAGTGCACGGAATACACTTGAAGAAATTGGCCTGGGAAAATATTTTATGAGGAGGACCCCATGGGCAATTGAAACAGCATCAAAAAATACACTACTGAGACCGATAAAACTAAAAATCTTCTGCACAGCCAAGAACACAAGCAAGCAGACAGCCCTCAGAATGGGAGAAGATATTTGCAGGTTATATCTCTGACAAAAGTTTAATGGCCAGAATCCACAGAGAACTCAAATGTATTAGCAAGAAAAGAACAAGTGATCCCATCTCAGGGTGGGCAAGGGACTTGAAGAGAAACTTCTCTGAAGAAGACAGGTGAAGGCCTACAGACATGAGTAAGTGTTCATCATTCTTAATCATCAGAGAAATGCAAAACGAAACTACTTTGAAATATCATCTAACTCCAGTAAGATTAGCCCATATCACAAAATCCCCAAACCAGAGATGTTGGTGTGGATGTGGAGAAATGGGAACAGTTCTACACTGCTGGTGGGAATGCAAACTAATACATTCCTTTTGGAGAACACTTAGGGATCTAAAAATAGACCTGCCATTCGACCCTATAATTTCTCTACTGTGTATATATCCAGAAGACCAAAGATCAAATTATAACAAAGGTATTTGTACCAGAATTTTTCTTGCAACTCAATTTGTTATTGCTAAGTCATGAAAGAAGCCCAAGTGCCCATTGACCCACGAATGGATTAATAAATTGTGGTATATGTATACCATGGAATATTATGCAGCCTTAAAGAAAGATGGAAACTTTACCTCTTTCATGTTTACATGGATGGAGCTAGAACATATTCTTCTTAGTAAAGTATCTCAAGATTGGGAGAAAAAGTATCCAATGTACTCAGCCCTACTATGAACCCAATTTATAGCTTTCATATGAAAGCTATAACCCAATTATAGCTGAAGTATATGGTAAAAGGGGAGAGGAAGGGGTGGGAAGGGGGGAGGATAGGTGGAGGGAGGGTAATTGGTGGGACTACACCTATGTATCTTACAAAGGTATGCATGAAATTTACTAAATGTGGAATTTAAATATCTTAACATAATAACTAAGAGAATGCCAGGAAAGCTGTGTTAACCAGTTTGATGAAAATATTTCAAATAGTATATAAAACGAGCACAATGTAGCCCATGATTGCATTAATGTACACAGCTATGATTTAATTGAAAAAAAAAACAGAAGAAAGGAAAACACATGTATAGTCTAAAAGGGAGGTGATGAGAGGAAAGAGGGAGAGGGAAGAGGAGAAAGGGTGATTGGCAAGTTCTCACTTAATGTACATAATGTGAGGCTGTTCACCATGCTCCCTGAGTGAAGGGCTCAACTACAACTTGAACTTTACCTTAGAAATAAAAACAATGTAACCTAAACATTTCTACCCTAATACTAATGTGAAATTTTAAAAAATGAAATAACTTGAACAGAGGTGGAGCATTATGGCGGATGGGACAGATGGTTAGCTCAGCTGTCCCAGAACAACAGGTGAGAGTGAGTGAGCTAGATCATTCCCAGTGTGGAATGTTGGTGTGGACAGGCAGTTCGGGGTGTGAAGCAAAGTGGCAGATTGCTGGACTTGGAGTGTACTCTGGACCTGCAGAGACTGCTGGGAAAAGTTCTGTGCCGCTTCTGAAGCGGCAGGTGGCAGCGGCAGCGGTGGCGGCAACCAGTCCACACCCCCCACAGAGGATTACAATTCCCAGTTTGTGGGAAAACTAGCTGTTGTGTGGAAAAATTGGTGAAGTGGGACTTCTGAGGGGAATTTGGCAGCCAGATTGGGGTGCCGTCTGGAGCAGCGGTGGGAGAGACACTCATATGGGAAATATCCCTGATAGGAAGCAGACAAGTTTTGAAATTTGGGAAATGGCGACTGCCACAGGCACCTTTCTGCACACCAGGTGCAGCAATTTGAGTTTCACCTGCAGGTAGCCATCCTGCACCCAAATCAGGCCCAGGATATCCCACACTTCACAGGAACTGTTCCAAGGGAGAATTTGTGAAACCTGCCCATGAAGATTTTTCAAGATAGGTAGAATCAACAGTTCAGCAGTGTCTAAGTGCCAAGTGGGTAGGCAGGAAACCACCAAGAACAGTGTAAGCCAGGAATCAGTTGTAAGCCTGGGAAGAACTCATGGCGCCACCTGGTGTCCAGAAAGTATATTACAACATAAATATGTTTCTACTAAAGTTGATCCTTACAGCATACATATAATCCTATGTTTATACATATATAATATTTTTGCTAGTGGTTCCTTTTTTTACTCTTTCCTTTGCTAATTCCTTTTGCTCTTTTGCATCCTTTCCTGTTCTTTCTTGTAGGAGTTATTGTTAATTAAAAAAAAATATTGTTCCTTAATAAACCTAATTTAAAAAAAAATATTATTAATACTATTTTTTCTTTTTTTATTAAATCATAGCTGTGTACATTAGTATGATCATGGGGCACCATACACTTGGTTCATAGACCGTTTGACACATTTTCATCACACTAGTTAAGATAGCTTTCCTGTCATTTTCTTAGTTATTTTGCTAAGACCTTTACATTCCACATTTACTAAGATTCACATATACTCTTGTAAGATGCACCGCAGGTGTAATCCCATTAATCCCCCTCCCTCCATTTACCTCCCACTCCCTCCCCTCCCTATCCCCCTTCTCCCTATTCTTAGGTTGTAACTGGGTTATAGCTTTCATGTGGAGGTCCTACATTAGTTTCATAATAAGGGTGAGTACATTGGGTACTTTTTCTTCCATTCTTGAGACACTTTACTAAGAAGAATATGTTCCAGCTCCATCCATGTAAACATGAAAGAGGTAAAGTCTCCATCTTTCTTTAAGGCTGCATAATATTCCATGGTGTACATATACCACAATTTATTAATCCATTCGTGGATCGATGGGCACTTGGGCTTTTTCCATGACTTAGCAATTATAAATAGGTCTGCAATAAATATTCTGATACAAATATCTTTGTTATGATGTGATTTTTGGTCTTCTGGGTATATGCCCAATAGGGGGGATTACAGGATTGAATGGCAGATGTATTTTTAGATCTCTAAGCGTTCTCCATATCTCTTTTCAAAAGGAATGTATTAATTTGCATTCCCACCAGCAGTGCAAAAGTGTTCCATTTTCTCCACATCCACGCCAACATCTCTGCTCTTTGGATTTTGTGATGTAGGCTAGTCTCACTGGAGTTAGACGATATCTCAAAGTAGTTTTGATTTGCATTTCTCTGATGATTAAAGATGATGAGCATTTTTTCATATGTCTGAAAGCCGTGCACCTGTATTCTTCAGAGAATTTTCTCTTCAAGTCCCTTGCCCACCCTGCGATGGGATCCCTTGTTCTTTTCTTGCTAATGAGTTTGAGTTCTCTGTGAATTCTGGTTATTAAACCCTTGTCAGAGATGTAACCTGCAAAAATCTTTTCCCATTCTGAGGGCTGTTTGCTTGCTTTACTTACTGTGTTCTTGGCTGTGCAGAAGCTTTTTAGTTTGATCAAGTCCCAATAGTGCATTTTTGAAGCAGCTTCAATTGCCCCGGGGGGGGGGGTCCTTCACATAAAAAACTCGCCCAACCCAATTTCTTCAAGGATTTTCCCTGCACTCTCTTCTAGTTTTTTTATAGTTTCATGTCTTAGGTTTAAATCTTTAATCCAGTGAAAGTCTATCTTGGTTAATGGTGAGAGGTGTGGGTCCAGTTTCAGTCTTCTACAGGTTGCCAGCCAGTTCACCCAACACTATTTGTTAAATAGGGAATATTTTCCCCATTGAATGTTTTTAATTGGCTTGTGAAATATTAAATAACAGTAATTAGCTGGATTCATCTCTTGGTTCTCTATTCTGTTCCAGACATCTACTTCTCTGTTTTTGTGCCAGTACCATGCTGTTTTGATCACTATCCATTTGTAGTATAGTCTGAGGTCTGGTAGCGTGATTCCTCCTGCTTTGTTTTTATTTTTGAGTAATGTCTTGGCTATTCGAGTTTTTTTCTGATTCCATATAAAAAGAAGTATTGTTTTTTCAAGATCTTTAAAGTATGACAGTGGAGCTTTAATGGGGATTGCATTGAAATTATATATTGCTTTGGGTAATATGGACATTTTAACAATGTTGATTCTTCTCAACCATGAGCATGGTGTATTTTTCCGTTTGTTAACATTCTCAGCTATCTCTTTTCTTAGAGTTTCATAGTTCTCTTCATATAAATCTTTTACGTCCTTTGTTAGATAAACTCCCTACTATTTCATCTTCTTTGGCACTACTGTGAATGGGATTGAGTCCTTAATTGTTTTTTCAACTTGACTATTGTTGGTATATGTAAAGGCTACTGATTTATGAATGTTGATTTTGTAACCTGAGATGCTGCTGTATTCCTTGATCACTTCTAAGAGTTTTGTAGTAGAGTCCCTAGTGTTTTCCAGATATAGAATCATATCATCTGCTAAGAGCGAAAGTTTGATCTCTTCTGACCCTATGTGGATACCTTGATCGCCTTTTCTTTCCTAATTGCAGTGGCTAAAACTTCCATTACAATGTTAAAAAGCAATGGAGACAATGGGCAGCCTTGTCTGGTTCCTGATCTGAGTGGGAATGATTCCAATTTAAGTCCATTCAATATGATATTGGCTGTGGATTTGCTGTAGATGGCCTCTATCAGTTTAAGAAATGTCCCGTCTATGCCAATTTTCTTTTTTTTTTTATCTTTTTTTTTTTTTTTTGTAGAGACGGAGTTTCACTTTATTGCCCTCGGTAGAGTGCCGTGGCCTCACGCAGCTCACAGCAACCTCCAACTCCTGAGCTTAAGCGATTCTCCTGCCTCAGCCTCCCGAGTAGCTGGGACTACAAGCGCCCGCCACAATGCCCAGCTATTTTTTGATTGCAGTTTAGCTGGGGCCAGGTTTGAACCCGCCACCCTCAGTATATGGGGCCGGCGCCCTACTCACTGAGCCACAGGTGCCGCCCCTATGCCAATTTTCTTAAGTGTTCTGATCATGAAGGGATGTTGGATGTTATCAAAAGCTTTTTCTGCATTGATTGAGAGAATCATATGGTCTTTGTTTTTTAATTTGTTTATGTGGTGAATTACATTTATAGATTTATGTATATTGAACCAGCCTTGAGACCCTGGGAGAAAACTGACTTGGTCATGATATATGATTTGTTTGATATTTTGCTGGATTCTTTTGTTACAATCTTGTTGAATATTTTTGCATCTCTATTCATTAGTGATATTGGTCTATAATTTTCTTTTCTTGTTGGGTCTTTTCCTGATTTGGGGATCAGGGTGATGTTTGCTTCATAGAACGTGTTGGGTAGTCTTCCTTCTTTTTCTACCTTTTGGAACAGGTTGAGTAATATAGGTATTAATTCTCCTTTAAAGGTTTGGTACAATTCTGATGTAAAACCATCTGGTCCCGGGCTTTTCTTTTTGGAGAGATTTTGTGTGGTTGATGTTATTTCTGAACTTGATATGGGCCTCTTCAACATTTCCACCTGATTTTGGTTAAGGCTTGGAACGTGATGTGCTTCCAAGTAATGGTCAATTTCCTTCAGATTTTCATATTTCTGAGAGTAAAGTTTATTGTAATATTCATTAAGGATTTTTTGGATTTCTGAGTAGTCTGTTGTTATTTCGTCCATGTTATTTCTGATTGATGAGATTAGAGATTTTACCCTTCTTTTCCTGATTAGGTTGGCCAAAGGTTTATCTATTTTGTTGACGTTTTCAAAAAACCAGCCTTTTGATTTCTTGATCTGTTGTATTATTCTTTTGTTTTCAATTTCATTTAGTTCTGCTCTGATTTTGGTTATTTCTTTTCTTCTCTTGGATTTGGGGTTGGAGTGTTCTTCCATTTCCAGTCTCTTGAGATGTCCCATTAAGTTGCTTACTTCCTCTCTTTCTGTTCTCCTGAGGAAGGCTTGCAGTGTTGTAAATTTCCCACTTAGAACTGCCTTGGCGGTGTCCCAGATGTTCTGATAGTTCATGTCTTCATTGTCGTTTTTCCCAAAAATTTGTCAATTTCCTTCTAGATATCATCTCTGATCCAGCTATCATTCAGCATAAGGTTATTTAACTTCCATGTTTTTTTTTTTTATTAAACCATAGCTGTGTACATTAGTATGATCATGGGGCACCATACACTTGGTTCATAGATCATTTGACACATTTTCATCACATTAGTTAACATAGCTTTTGTAGCATTTTCTTAGTTATTTTGCTAAGACCTTTACGTTCCACATTTACTAGGATTCACATATACCCTTGTAAGATGCACCGCAAGTGTAATCCCATTGATCCCTCTCTTTCCCCCTCCTTCCCCCCTCCCTCCCCTCCCTTTCTCTTTTCTCCCTATTCTTTGGTTGTAACTGGGTTATAGGTTTCATGTGAAGGTACTACATTAGTTTCATAATAAGGGTGAGTACGTTGGGTACTTTTTCTTCCATTCTTGAGACACTTTACTAAGAAGAATATGCCTATATCACAAAATCCCAAGACCATAGATGTTGGCATGGATTTGGAGAAAAGGGAACACTTCCATGTTTTTGTATGAATATGCATATTCCTGTTGTTACTCATCTCAAGTTTTATTCCATGATGGTCTGAGAAGATGCATGGAATATTTTCTATTCGTTTAAATTTAGTTAGATTAGACTTGTGACCTAAGATGTGATCGATTTTGGAGTAAGATCCGTGGGCTGATGAGAAGTATGTGTATTCAGTTTTGTTGGGATGAAATGTTCTGTAGATGTCTGCTAAATGTAAATGCTGGATGGTTATATTTAAATCCAGAATTTCTTTACTCAGCTTTTTGTTGGAGGATCGATCCGTCACTGCCAAAGGAGTGTTAAAATCTCTGACTATTATGGATTTGGAGGAAATCAAGTTGCTCATGTCTGTTAGAGTTTCTCTTATAAATTGGGGTGCACTCTGGTTGGGTGCATAAATATTAATAATTGAGATCTCATCATATTGAGTCTTACCCTTAACAAATATGAAGTGACCATTTTTGTCCTTCCTTACTTTTGTTGGTTTAAAGCCGATTGCATCCGCAAATAAAATTGCAACACCTGCTTTTTTATGGTTACCATTTGCCTGAAATATGGATGACCATCCTTTCACCCTGAGTCTGTATTTGTCTTTTAAGTTAAGATGTGACTCTTGTATGCAACAAATGTCTGGCCTGAGTTTTTGTATCCAGTCAGCTAACCTATGTCTGTTTAGAGGGCAGTTAAACTGTTCACATTAATGGGGAGTATTGATAAGTTTGGTGAAATTTTGGGTATTGAGTTTTTTGAAAGTCTAGTGGGCATTTTTAAGCCTTTTGCCATTGTGGAAGTTGGAGTTTGATCAGAAGTTTCTGAGTGAGTTTACTTTTGTAGTTAAAGATTGGGTTGGTTATTATGGAGGATAGGTCTGAGAATATCGTGAAGAGCTGGTTTGGTTATGGCAAATTTCTTTAGCATATGAATGTCATTGAAGTATTTAATTTTTCCATCATAAATGAAACTCAGTTTAGCTGGGTACAAATCTGGGGTGAAAGATATTTTGCTTGAGGAGATTAAATGTTGATGACCAACCTCTTCTGGTTTGAACAGTTTCAGCAGAGAGATCTGCAGTCATTCTAATGTTCTTCCCTTTGAACATAATAGTTTTCTTTTGCCTGGCCGCTTTGAGAATTTTCTCCTTCATATTAACTTCAGTGAAGTTAATTATGATATGCCTGGGGGGATGTCTTATTGGGGTTGAGTCATGCTGGGGTTCTGAAGCCATCTGCTATCTGAATTTCAGGTTCTGTAGACATGTCTGGAAAATTCTCTTTCATAATTTCATGCAGAATGGCCTCTGTGCCCACTGAGGCCACTTCATCTGTTTTAGGAATTCCTATGAGATGGATATTTGCCTTCTTTGAATTATCCCAGAACTCTCTGAGAGAATGATTCATTTTTACTCTCCATTTCTCTTCCTTTTTGAGAGTTTGGGAGCATTCAAAGGCTTTATCTTCAATGTTGGAGATCCTTTGTTCTGCTTGGTCAATTCTTTTGCTAAGGGATTGTACTGTTTTTTTTCATATCTTTGAGGGCTGCAAATTCTTGCTTCAGTGTGTCTAAGTCTTTGGTGGTTTTGTCTTTAAATTCGTTAAATTCTTGAGACAGCTTTTGAATTTCTCCACGAATTCCTAGTTCCATTTTGTTAATCTTGTTTGCCATCCAAACTCTGAATTCGATTTCTGACATCTCAGCCAGTTGTTTGTGAATGGGATCTTCAATTACATCTGCCATATCTTTCCTTGGTGGGGGGGGGTTGATCTATTCTGGTTATTCATGTTACCAGAGCTTTTCTGGTGATTCTGCCCCATGATTGTTTCACTCCCTTTGATTTCTCCCCTGGTGTTTTGTCGAGGACCCGTACAGTGCTGTGGCCTGAGAAACTGGTGCCCTTTTTGATGTTGAGGGGCTAAGTTGTTCTGTCTTGTTTTCAGCTGGTTTCTGTTTAACCCTAGTGAAACAGTTACTCTGGGTTGAAGTCTCAGCTGTGGAGAAATACCAGCAATTAAGTCACCCCATTCACCACAGGCAACAAATGGAAAAGGAAAATCAAACCTTACTAAAACCACACACCCAGGTCACCACCTGAGTTGTCCCCAGGTGTGTGGCTCAGTTCAAAAGGTCCAAATCAATTGTCTCATTCAGCAGCTGCCATGGGTGGGAGAGTTCAAGAGTTCCCTGGGAACTGGATCACAGGGCTCTGGTGACTGGTCTAATATGGCTTTCCCCAGTGCTGTGTGGAGTCAGGTGGAGCCACCCAGTAAATAGATCACTCTGGGAAATTGATGCCTCCTTCCCCACCTTGCAGCTCTGTCACACGCAGTCGCTGCTATCCCCACAGGGCTGTGACCCAGTCAGTTGTCTGCAGTAAGCAGATACTCCAGCGGTTTGCACCTGCCTAAGTCACAGGGTAGTCTTTGTCTGCTCATCTAGGCTGCTACTCTCTGTCTTTATCCAGCAGGGGTTGGTGTGGCCTATCAACCTCGGGCACTTAATGGAGACTGGAGGTGTTCACTCAGTTCCAGCCCCACCCTTAGTTTATGTTACCGGGTGAACAGAACAACCCTGTGGGAGTTTTTTTCTGACTGTGCTAGATTCCTCTGCAGAGGACAGACTGATTTGAGTTCCCAGAACCTGTGCCTCAGGCCCTGTATTTAGTCCTATATTAGGTTTGTATTCGCAGCACGATCAGTTGTTGGCTGTAGCCTCTTGGCCTCCTTTGTCTATAGGCTGGTGATCCCCTGAGGGCCAGCTGTGTCTTAGGCTCAGTAAAGCGGTCCTCTTGATCAGCCCCACCCTGGGAGTTTCCTGGCTCTGTGGGTGTGTTTTCTAGTCCCCGTGTTCCACCCAGGTCAGTGCCACCTCAGGCAAACCCTTTACTCACGGGGCCTGTGTTTCAGTCCTAGGTCTGTTCTATGGTGGTTGCCATCTGAGAAGATGCTTGGCCTCATCTGTTTGCCCATTAAGAGAGGAGGAGACACTATGGGATATCTGGGGGTGGGCCTTGTTGTTGCTGAAGTCAGCTGTTGCTCTGCACCTCGGGGCACCACCGCCCCAGTGTAATTCCCTCTTAGCCATCTGTCATCTTCTCGCTCCTTTGCTACAGAGTCAGCACTGGCCAGCTGCAGTCCAGGTCCTGTCTGCACCTCTCGAGGGTTCACCCAATAATATGGACTCCTGGGGGTGGCAGGTCTCCAGATCACGGAGTGAGCGTGGAGGGGAATGCTAGGAGCTCAGTGTTGCAGGTCGTAACACCAAGCTCTTTGAGACCAAATGAACAAATAAACAGATACAATGGTTACCGGGCACACGGGCCCATAGATACAGAGACAGACGGAAACACATAGACGTACAGGTATCAGCCACGACAACAGCAATTTAAGAAGAACTGCAATAAAAATAGTGATAATCATAAAATAATTGAAAGAAAGGAAAAAAAGAGAGAAAAAAGTGGTGCTAGTAGGAATGTTAAAAGAGAAGAAAGAAGAAATTAAAATTAGAAGACATTGAAATAAAAAATATATCTATATAAAAAGTAATAATAAAAAATTATGGAAATCTCCTCCAAGAAAATGGTGAGGAAAAAGCAGACAAAAACGAAACAAACAAACAAAAAAACAAACCACAAAACCAAAACAAACAAAGAAAGGCACCAATTACCGAAATATTCTTGCGTGTAGAAGTATACCTATATATATCTATATGTCTGCCGTAGGGATCAACTTTCGTAGGAATATAGTCATATTGCAATGTACTTTCTGAACACCAGGTGGCGCTGTGAGTGGTTCCGAGGCTTATACCTGATTTACAGTTTATACTGTTACCATGGTAACCAGCTTCTGTGGCCGATGGCCATTTTGGAATTTCTGTAAAAGTTTGTTGCCTAAGAATTGTGTGACCTCGGCTGTTCTTTTCCAGACAGCACTTGCGACTGACCTTCCTACTCAGTACAGGTGTCCATGCTTCTTAAGTCTTTCCACTCTGTTCCCAGGTTCTCCTGCATACTGGCGACTGCAATCGGCTGTAGGGGGAGTGGTGTTGAGTTCGTATGGTCATTGGCAGGTTTGTGGTTTTATCTGTTGTAGCTGGCTCACGGTGCTGAAGCCAAGTTCGTGGCTTTAGCAGCCAAAGCCAGGTCCGTGGCTTCAGTATCTGTAGCCAGTTCCCGTGGTTGGAGCATTCGGGGGACTTATTCTGAGTTTTATGGTTCAGAGTTTCCCTTATGGATCGGCGCCTGACAGTTTGCCGCCAGCCTGAACCGCCAGCCCCCTCCAACACGTGGGGGAAAGGTGCCCGCCCTTTTGGGTAGTTCAAAATGTCTGTTTCCCGGGCAGGATCCCTTCCCTTCAATTGTGCAACAGTTTGCCCAGCTTCCCGTGGTTTTGAGTGGCTCTCCTTTCGGATGCCTCCCTCAGTTCAGGAATAATTATTTGTCAATTGGGTTTTGTCAGCATTTACAAGTTGCTAACCTCCGTAGGGGAGGGGCCTGCTGGCTGGCATGGCTGAGCAGGGATGAATCTCTACAACACAGTCTGTGGTTTTAAATTACCCCTCATATATAGTGATTTGCCAGTTCGCTGGGCATCTCCAGCTGTCTCTCCACTCCAATAATCCACACACAGGGAAGGTCCAGACCACCTTTCCTCTCACCTGATGGCTTGGGAGAGGTGGGCTACACGTCCGTCCTGTCTGCCATCATGCTCCACCCCCTCTATTTTTTTCTTTTCTCTTCTTCCTTTCTTATGGTTGCTGAGAGTGCTTACATCAGCCTATTTGAATTTTTTTTCTCTCGCCCTATTTTGGATTTTTTTTGGTCTGTTTGTTCATTTGTTTCTGGTTGTCTGTGCATCTGTGTGTTTGTTTGTCTGGTTCCTTTTTTGTTTGTTTATTTGCTCATTTTGTTTGTTTGTTTGTTTATTGATTTATTTATTTTAATTAAATCATAGCTGTGTACATTAGCATGATCATGGGGCACCATACACTTGGTTCATAGACCGTTTGACACATTTTCATCACACTAGTTAACATACCTCTTGTGGCATTTTCTTAGCTATTTTGCTAAGACCTTTACATTCCAAATTTACTAGGATTCACATATACCCTTGTAAGATGCACCGCAGGTGTAATCCCATTAATCCCCCTCCCTCTACCTACATCCCCCCTCCCTCCCCTACCTTTTGTTTCAACATGTCTTTTGTTTTGCTAAATCCTCAGGTTGACTATTTTTCCTAATGTCAATTTTTACATTCAACAAGAATAAGGGACAGTGGTGGATGATAGCTGGCTGGAGCAAGCTTTCAACAGAAGCTCCAGTCCAGAGGGAGAGAGAATAGACAGAAATAACCCAACAAAGCCAAAGGGGGGGCGGAGCTGAGCTGAGAGAAGAGATAGATAATTGCATTTCTTCCATGCCGAGGCCAGCTATGACTCTAAGGAAACAAATTTCAGGTACAGAACTCATCCCAAAGAGGATGTGTGTCTGTCCCCTCGCCCAAGAGAGTTGCTTGCTTGTTTTGGGATCTCTACTAGTTGGTGATGAATGAGGTTCTCTTCCCTCACCCCACTGGACAGACTTGCTGGAAGCTGGGACTCCTTCTCCAGAGAGCCCTGCTGTGAGCCTAGGAATTCTCTTGTCTGGCAGGAAGTTTGAACAAATATTTTCCCTGCCACCTTGAACTCTTCCCCACTTGCCTGGCTGTCTAGAAGTCCAACCCCTGCAGAGACCATAATGTGCACATTTCTTGGCTAGGACTGGGCATTACATGGATGGCGGCAGTGCAGCTACACTGTATCTGTGAATCCAGTAACACTGCAGATAGGCACAGAGTGGAAGGTGTCTGGCCTGGCTCTGAGAAAGTGCAACTCAGCAGTAGGTGGAGGCTTGGGTCTCCGTGCAATGGGTGGAGACTTGGGAACTGCTGAGGTGCAGGAACCCAAATGGAGACACCTCCCATATAGCATCAGCATAAATAGAGTGATCTCTAATTTTGGAGAGTCACCTCCCCAACTCTGTGGACTGCCATACTTCACCCTATAGAGTTACCAGAGCTGCAGAGATGTGGGGGCAAAGGTGTGGTGGCTGAGGGAGAAATACATTTGCTGTCTTGATATCCTCAGGTTTATATTGAGCTCAGGTGGAACATTCCCCTGTTGGCATTGAGTACCTGAGGCAGGCAAGCTTCAGCTCCCCCTGCTGGTTAATGGCAGAGGGTGGTGCCCAGGCTAACTTTGACTTTACTTTGAGTCTGGCAGGCATGAAACCCTGGCACATTTACTTATTGGACAGAAATTGACCACAGAGACGGAGTTACCAGAGACTGGTGGTGAAGGAGGTGCAAGGTGGGGAAAGAGGCATCATCTTGTGTGGTCCAAACCTTCTACTGGACATGCCTTTCTGACTCCAAAGAGCACCAGAGTGAGCCTCACTTCAGCTTCCAGTAGACCCCTGCTATCTAGTTGCTGGAGACCTTTTGAACTCTCCCACTAGAGATTCAGTGCTGACTGGGACAATTGTTTTGGAACTCTTGAACTGGACAAATCAACTGAGGACCCTCCAAAGTAGTACCCTGGTTTTGTTACAATGGGAAGGTTTGACTTTCCTCTTCCAGGTGTTGCTTGTGGGAGAGCTGGGCAGAGAGAAATGATAGATAATTGCACATCTTCCCTGCCAAGGCAAGCTATGACTCCAAGGAAACAAATTTCAGGTACAGAACTCATCCCAAAGAGGATATGTGCCCATCTCTTCCCCCAAGAGAGTTGCTTGCTTGCTGTGGGATCTCTACTTGTGAGTGATGAACTGAAGTTCTCTTCCCTCACTCCACCAGTGAGACTTACTGGAAGCTGGGACTCCTTCTTCAGAGAGCCCCTGCTGTGAGCCTAGGAATTCTCTTGTCTGGCAGGAAGTTTGAACAAATATTTTCCCTGCCACCTTGAACTTCCAGTCTACCCTTCCCTCCGGCCTGGTGATCTAGAAGTTTAACCCTGCAGAGACCAGAATGTCTGCACTTCTTGGCTAGGACTGGGCATTGCATAGGTGGAGGCAGTTTAGCTATGATGTATGTGTGAATCCAGTAACAGTACAGAAAAACTTAGAGGGAGATGTGTCTGGCCTGGCTCTAAGAAAGTGTACCTCAGCAGTGGGTAGAGGGTTGGGTCTCTGTGCAATGGGTGGAGACTTGGGAACTGCTGGGGTGCGTGAACCAAGTGGAGACACTTCCCACCCAACATCAGCATTAATAGAGTGATCCTGCTAGGATCTAATTTTGCAGAGTCACCTCCCCAACTCCTATGGTCTGCTGAAGGGAACCAGACTTCACCCTATAGGGATACCAGAGGTGCATAACAGTGGCAAAAAAGGTGTGGTGGCTGAGGGAGAAATACTTTTGTTGTATGCATATCCTCAGGTTCAGATTGAGCTTAGGTGGAATATTCTCCAGTTGCCACTGGGTGCTTGAGGCAGGCAGACTTCAGCTCCCCCTGCTGTCTGGTGGCAGAGGATGGTAACCAAGAGGAGGAGGCATTGACTTTACTTTGACTCTAGCAGGCACAAAGCCCTGGCACATTTGCTTATTGGACAGAACTGGGCCACAGAGACTGGTGGTGGGGTTATCAGAGACTGGGGTTAACATAATGAATAACAAGGTGGGGGAAGAGGCATCAGCCCCCTTGCTCTAAACCTTCTACTGGATGGGCCTTCCTGACTCCTTGGAGCACCAGAGCAAGCCACACTTGAGCTACCAGTAGACTCCTACTATCTAGTTGTTGGAGACCCTTTAAACTTTCCAGCTAGAGAGTGGGTGCTGATTGGGAAAATTGGTTTGGAACTCTTGAACTGGACAAATCAACCAAGGACCCTCCAAAGTAGTACCCTGGCTTTGTTACAGTGGGAAGGTTTGACTTTCTTCTTCCAGGTGTTGCTTGTGGGAGACGAGATGTCTTACTTACTTGTATTTCTCCAAGGCTGAGACTTCAACCCAGAGTAACTGATTCACTAGGATTGGACAAAGATCAGCTGAATACAAGACAGAGCCACCTAGCCGCACTACACCAAGCCGGCCTCTAGAGTCACAGGCTATAGTACTGTACAGGTCTTTTGCAAAATTGTAGATGAAAAGCTACAGTCACCAGTCCCAGCTGTTTGGTGAAGGGCTGGTCAACCACAATCCCAGAAGCCTCCAATCCCAATTCCAACTTATCTGCTCATCTAGCTAAACAGTGAAAAACAATCATGGGACAGAATCAGCAGAAAAACTCTTGAAAAATGAATAATCAGAACAGTTCAACTCCCCCAATGAATGACAAATCAGCCAACCCAGAGGATCCCATTCACAAAAAGATGGCTGAGATGTAAGAAATCAAATTTAGAATTTGGATGGCAAATACCCTGTTTTCCCGAAAATAAGACATCCTCCGAAAATAAGACCTACTTACAGGAAAGATAAGACGTCCCCTGAAAATAAGACCTAGCGCATCTTTGGGAGCACACCTTAAAATAAGACACTGTCTTATTTTCGGGGAAATGGGGTAAGATTAAAAGAATAAAAGTAATGTTGAAATTAGAAATTCTAGTAATAATTCAAAAGTTGTCTCAAGAATTCCATGAACTCAAAGACAAAATCCCTGAAGATTTTAACACATTGAGAAAAGAAGTTGCAGCCTTCCAAGACATGAGAAATACAGTAGAATACCTCAGTAACAGAGGTATGGAGCTGGCAGAAGAAAGGATTTCTGACATCAAAGACAAAGCTTTTGAATGCTCCCAAATGCTCAAAGAGGAAGGGAAGTGGAGAGCAAAAATGGATCATTCTCTCAGAGAGCTCTGGGATAATTCCAAGGAAACTAATATTCACCTCATAGGATTTCCTGAAGGCGATGAGCTTGCCTTAATGGCACAGAGGCTCTACTTCATGAGATAATGAAGGAGAACTTCCCAGACATGCCAAGAGATTCTGAAATTCTGATAGCAAAAATT
This sequence comes from Nycticebus coucang, assembly GCF_027406575.1. Classification (NCBI taxonomy): domain Eukaryota; kingdom Metazoa; phylum Chordata; class Mammalia; order Primates; family Lorisidae; genus Nycticebus; species Nycticebus coucang. The sequence goes on along the minus strand of NC_069782.1, from coordinate 63,065,810 downwards.
TTCAGAACCCCAGCGCAACTCAATCCAAATAAGACATCTTCAAGGCACATTATAATTAACTTTGCCAAAGTTCATATGAAAGAGAAAATTCTGAAAGCAGCCAGACGTAAGAAAACCATAACCTAAAAGGGGGAAGAATATTAGAATGACTGCAGATCTTTCTGCTAAAAACTCAAACTAGAAGAGAATGGTTATATACCTTCAACCTTCTAAAACAAAAGAATTTTCAACCCAGGATCCTGTATCCAGCAAAACCGAGTTTCATTTATGATGGAGAAATTAAATACCTTAATGATATTCACATGCTGAAGAAATTTGCCATAACTAAACCAGCTCTCTAGGATCTTCTCAGGCCCATCCTCCACAATGACCACCACAACTCTTTACCACCCAAGTAAACTCACCCAGAAAATTTTGATCAAAACCCAACTTCTGGGAGGAGGGGCAAGATGACTGACTAAAGCCAGCCTCTGACAGGAGCTTCTGTCCAGTGGGAAGGATAATGTCCAGAAAGTACCCAATTAAGCTGAAGACTGGGAGCTGAGCTGAGAGGAGAGGAGTGATAACTGTAGGTCAACTCTGCTGAGGCAAGCTGCAACTCCAAGAAAGCAAACTTCAGGTTTTCTATAGGTGAGTGGTGAACTGAGGACCTGTTGTCTCACCCCACGGGTTAGAGCTGTAGGAAGTGGGCTTTACTTCCCCAGAGGGACCCTGCTGTGACTCTGAACACTCTCTTGCCAGGCAGAAAAATTGAACTAATGTTTTCCCTGCCATTCTGAACTTCCAGTCCACCCTTCCCCCCTCACCTGATGAACCAGAAGTCTAACCCCTGCCAAGACTGTGAAGGAGGCTCATGAGCAGCGCCCCCCTCCCTGCCCTATGGACCAAGTGCCCCACCTGGCCAAAACCTGCTTGAGCTGCACATCCCATGCCCATCCCCCTGAGCCAGCCCTGCCTCTGCCCTGCACCCCCACCAGGCCAGAATCATGAGCCAAGAGCTCTCCTTACTGATGTCACTGGGCACCAGGCACTGGCAGAACTACGTGCAGCATCCCCTGCCCTGCTGCTGGATTCGTGTGCCCCTTACTCCCGGAGTGCTCCTACTGCCAGAACTCCCTGGCTGTGTCAGTCACTGGGGAGCTACACAGAATCACTTCCCACAAAGATCCAGCAACAATAGAGTGAGCTTTCCAGGATCTAGTCTTGGAGAGACTCTTCCCCAACTCTGAGGATTGCCAGAGGAAACCAGAACCCATTCCACAGGGATACTGGTGCTGCAGAGTGGCAGAGGCAATGGCATGGTGGCTGAGGGAGAAAAGCATTTGCTGACTTGTTACCCTCAAGATTAAACTGAGTCCAAGTGAAACACTCACCAGTGGCTATTGAGTACCCAAGGCAGGCAGGCCTCAGCCCCCCAGGCAGCTGGAAGCAGAGGTTAGTGGCTGGGCTGTAGGGGCATTGACCTTTCTTTGACTCTGACAGGTGCTAAACCCTGGCATATCTTCTTATTGGAGAAAGCAGGACCTCAGCATTGTGGGGTCACTAGTGACTGTGTGTGAAAGAGGAGCAAAGTGGAGAAAGAGACTCAGCCCTCTGGTCCAACTCTACTACAGGGCAGGCATTTCTGACTCCAGAGAGCACCAGAGCGAGCCATACCTGAGCAACCAGTAGATCTCTGCCATCTAGTTTCTTGAGACCTTTTGAACTCTCCCACTTGAGAGTTTGTACTGACTGGGTCAATTGGTTTGGAACTCCTAACCTGGGCCAATTACCCAAGTACCCTGGTTGTGTGGTAATGAGAAGGATTGATTTTCCTCTTCCATTTGTTGTCAATGGGTACTGGTGTGTCTTAGTTGCTTATATTTCTCCACAGCTAAGACTTCACCAGAGTGAAATCCACCACAGCAAGCAGGTTTCCTCAGCCTCAGACAGTAATACTGTACAGGTCCTATGCAAAGCTATAGGGGAATAAGCTGCAGTCATCAGTATCAGATCCCTGATAAAGGGCTGGTTAACCACAACTCCAGGAACTCCCAATCCAATTTCACCTTACCTGCCCGTCTAGCCCATGGGGAAAAACAATCATGAGGTGGAAACAGCAGAAAAACTCTGGCAACAAGAATAATCAGAGTAGATCAACTCCCCCCAAGGAATGATAAGGCATACACAGCACAAGATCCCATTCATAAACAAGTGGCTGAAAAATCAGAAATAGAGATCAGAATTTGGATAGCAAACAGGACTAACAGAATGGAGGAAAAGATGGAATTAGAATTTCAAGCAGTAATTCAACAGATGGCTCCATAATTGAATGAATTCAAAGACAAAATCACCAAATATTTTGACACATTGAGGCAAGAATTTTCAGCCCTCAAAGACCTGACAAATACAGTAGAATCCCTCAGTAACATAATGGAGCAGGCAGAAGAAAGGAACTCTGACACTGAAGACAAAGCTTTTGAATGCTCCCAAATGCTAAAACAGGAAAAAAAGTGGAGAAAAAAACCCGATCGTTCTCTCAAAGAGCTCTGGAATAATTGAAAGAGATCTAATATTCACATATTAGGAATATGTGAAGGTGATGAGGTTGCTGCAAAGGATACAGATGCTTTACTTTATGAAATAATCAAAGAGAATTTTCCAGACATGCCAAGAGATTCTGAAATTCAAATAGCAGTTTTAGAACACCAGCACAACTCAACCCAAATAAAAATTTTCGTAGGCACATTATAATTAACTTCACCAAACTTAATATGAAGGAGAAATTCGGCAAGCTGTAAGATGTAAGAAAACCATAACCTACAAGGGGAAGAACATTAGAATGACTGCAGATCTCTCTGCTGAAATCTTTCAAGCTAGAAGAGTGTGGTCATTGACCTTTAATCTCCTTAAACAAAATAACCTTCAACGCAGGATCCTGTAACCAGTGAAATTGAGTTTCATCTATGATGTAGAAATTAAATATGTTAATGACATTCACATGTTGAAGAAATTTGCCATAACTAAACCAGCTCTCCAGGATATTCTCAGACCTATCCTCCAATATGACCAACACAATCCTACACCACTAAAGTAAACTCACTCAGAAACTTTTGATCAAATTCCAACTTCCATAGTGGCAAAAGGATTAAAAATATCCACTGGACTTTTGAAAAACTTGATACTCAAAATTCTATCTGGCTTATCAATACTCTCAATTAATGTGAATGGCTTAAATTGTCCTCTAATGAGGTACAGGTTGGCTGACTGGATACAAAAACTCAGGCCAGACTTCTGCTGCCCACAAGAATCTCACCTTACCTTAAAAGATAAACATAGACTCAGGGTGAAGGGATGGTCATATATAATTCAGGCAAATGGAAATCAGAAAAAAACAGATGTTGCAATTTTATTCACAGATACAATAGGTTTTAAACAAATAAAGGTAAGGAAAAATGATGATCACTTCATATTTGTTAAGGGGAACACTCAACATGATGTGATTTCAATGATCAACATTTAGGCATGCAACCAATCTGCACCTCAATTTATAAGAGAGACTCTAATGTACTTGAGCAACTGGATTTCCTCCAGCTCCATAATTGTTGGAGATTTAACACTCCTTTGGCAGTGTTGAATAGATCCTACAAAAAGAAGCAAAGATATTTTAGGCTTAAATTTCACCATTCAAAATTTGCATCTAAAACAAAACCTACAGAACATTTCATCTTAACAAAACTGAATACACATTCTTCCCATCAGTCCGTGGATCATCCTCCAAAATTGATCACATCTTAGATCACAAGCCTAAACTAGGCAAATTTAAAAGAATAGAAATCATTCCTTGTATTTTCTCAGACCATTATAGAATAAAAGTTGAACTCAGTAACAACAGGAATCTGCATGTGCATACAAAAACATGGAAACTAAATAACCTCATGCTGAATGATAGGTAGGTCATAGATGAGATTAAGAAAGAAATTGCCAAAATTTTGGAACAAAACAATAATGAAAACTATCAGAACCTCTGGGATACCATAAATGGACGCCTAAGAGGGAAATTTATAGTGTTGCAAGCTTTCCTCAAGAAAACGGAAAGAGAGAAAGTTAACAACTTAATGAGACATCTCAAGCAACTGGAAAAGGAAAAACATTCCAACTGTAACCAGCAGAAGAAAAGAAATAACTAAAATCAGAATAGAAATAAATGAAATTGAAAACAAAAGAATCATACAATACATCAACCAATCAAAAAGTTGGTTTGTTGAAAAGGTCAATAAAATAGATAAAACTTTAGCTAACCTAACCAGAAGTAGAAGAGTAAAATCCCTAATTTCACCAATCAGAAATAATAAAGGCCAACTAACAACAGACTCTTCAAAAATTAAAAAAATCCTTAATGAATACTACATAAAACTATTCTCAGAAGTATGAAAATCTGAAGGAAATAAATTAATGCTTGGAAATATGGCACCCTTCTAGACTTAGCCAGAAAGAAGTAGAAATGTTGAACAAGCCTATAACAAGTTCTGAAATAGCATCAACTATAAGAAATCTACCCCCCCCCCAAAAAAAAAGCTCTGGACCAGATGGCTTCACAGCAGGTCTCTATCAAATCTTTAAAGAGGAACTAGTAACTATATTACTCAACCCTTTTCCAAAATACAGAAAAAGAAGGAATACTTCCAAACACATTCTATGAAGCAAATATCACCCTGGTACCCAAACCAGGAAAAGACCCAAGAATATAAGAAAAAAACAGGCCAATGTCTCTAATGAATATTGATGCAAAAATATTCAAACAGATCCTAGCAAATAGAATCCAACAACACATCAAACAATTATACATCACGACCAGGTGGGTTTCATCCCAGGGTCCCAAGGATGGTTCAGTATACGTAAATCTATAAACATAATACATCACATAAGCAAATTAAAAAACAAAGACCACATGATTCTCTCAATTGATGCAGAAAAAGCTTTTGACAATATCCAGCATCCTTTCTTGATCAGAACACTTAAGAAAAGAGGTACAGAAGGAACATTTCTTAAACTGATAGAGTTTAAGAGGCCATCTTAAAGAGGCCATCTACAGCAAACCCACAGCCAATATCATATTGAATGGAGTAAAATTGAAATAATTTCCATTCAGATCAGAAACGAGGCAAGCAACTGTCTCCACTGCTTTTTAACATTGTAATGGAAGTCTTAGCCACTGCAATCAGGAAAGAGAAGGCAATCAAGACGATCCAAATAGGACCAGAGGATATCAAACTTTCACTCTTCGCAGACAATATGATTATATATCTCCAAAACCCCAGGGAATCAACTACAAAACTCCTAGAAGTGATCAAAGAATATACCAAAGTCTCAGGATACAAAATTAACATTCACAAATCTGTAGCCTTTATAAATACAAACAATAGTCAATGGGAAAAACAATCGAGGACTCTATTCCCTTTACATTAGTGCCAAAGAAGATGTAATATCTGGGAGTGCATCTAACTAAAGACGTGAAAGATCTCTATAAAGAGAACTATGAAACTCTGAGAAAAGAAATAGCTGAAGATGTTAACAAATAGAAAAACATACCATGCTCATGGCTGGGAAGAATCAACATTGTTAAAATGCCTATACTACCTAAATCCATCTACACATTTAATATGATCCCTATTAAAGCACCTCTGTCATAATTTAAACACCTGGAAAAATTAGTACTTCACTTTATATGGAAATAGAAAAAACCTTGAATAGCAAAGACATTACTCAGAAAGAAAAACAAATCGGGAGGAATCATGCTTCCAGACTTCAGTCTATAGTATAAATTGATAGTGATAAAAACAGCATGGTAATGGCACAAATATAGAGAAGTAGATGTATGGAACACAATTGAGAACCAAGAGATGAACCCAGACACTTATCATCATTTGATTTTCGATAAGCCTATTAAAAATATAAATTGAGAAAAAGATTCCCTATTCAATAAATGGTGCTGGATGAATTGGGTGGCGTCCTGTAAAAGACTGAAACTGGACCCACACCTTTCTCCTCTAACAAAAATTGACTCTCGCTGGTTAAAGGACTTAAACTTAAGACATGAAACAATATAAATTCTTAGAGAGAGTGCAGTGGAAACGCTTGAGAAAATTGGCCTGGGAGAATACTTTATGAGGAGGACACCCCAGTGAATTGAAGCAACATCCAAAATACATTACCGGGATCTTATGAAATTAAAAATCTTCTGCACTGCCAAGAACACACTAAGTAAAGCAAATAGAAAGCCCTCAGAATGGGAGAGGATTTTTGCAAGTTATATTTCTAACAAAGGTCTAATAACCAGAATCCACAGAGAATTCAAACTTATTACTAAGCAAAAAACAAATGATCCTATCTCATTGTGGGCAAGAGACATGAACAGAAGCTTCTCTAAAGAAGACAGGCATATATGGTCTACAGACACATGAAAAAATGCTCATCATCTTTAATCATCAGAGAAATGCAAACCAAAAACTACTGTGTAATCCCATCTAACTCCAGTAAGAGTAGCCCACATCACAAAATCCCAAAACTACAGATGTCGGCATGGAGGTGGAAAAAATGGAACACTTCTGCACTACTGGTGGGAATGCAAGCTAGTATGTTCCTTTTGGAAGGAAGTTTGGAGAACACTCAGGGATCTAAAAATAGACCTGTCATTGTATCCTGCAATTCCTCTTCTAGGTGTATATCCAAAGTAACAAAAATCATTTGACAATAAAAATATTTGCACCAGATTGTTCATTGCAGCTCATTCATAATTGCCAAGTCATGGAAGAAGCCCAAGTGCCCATCAACCCATGAATGGATTAATAAATTCTGGTATATGTATACCATGGAATATTATGCAGGATTGAATAAAATGGAGACTTTATGTCTTTTATGTTTACAAGGATGGAGCTGGAAAATATTCTTCTTAATAAAGTATCTCAGGAATGGAAAAAAAGTCCAACGTACTCAGCACTACTGTGAAACCAATTTATAACCACTCACACTTGCATATGAAAAGTGAAACACAACTATAGCCTAGAATGAAGGAGGTTAGGGGAGGGAGAGTGGAAGGGGGGTGGGTTGATAGAGAAAGTGATAGTAGGGGGACCACATATTGCAAGGATAAGTTGGATCTATCAGGTGTAGAACACAGATGTCCTAATGCTATAATTGGGTAAGTGAGGTGAAGGATATGTTGATTAGTAGGATGTAAGACTCCAATTTGTACAAATAATCAACACATTGAATCCCATAATGGCATAAATATATTTATGATCTATGTACAAATAACTTAATAAAAAACAACAACTTCCACAGTGGCAAAAGGATTAAAAATGTTCTCTGGATTTTCAAAAAATTCGACATCCAAAATAATACCAGGCTTATCACTACTCTCAATTAATGTGAATGGCTTAAATTGCCCTATAAAGAGGCACAGCTTGGCTGACTGGATACAAAAAATCAGGCCAAATATCTGCTGTATACATGAATCTCATCTTACCTTAAGATAAACATAGATTCAGGGTGAAGGGATGGTCATATATAATTCAGGAAAATAGAAATCAAAGAAAGCAGGTGTGGCAATTTTACTCGCAGATACTATAGGCTTTAAATCAACAAAAGTAAGCAAAGATAAGGATGGTCACTTCATATTTGTTAAGGGAAACACTTAACTTGATGAGACTTCAATTATTAATATTTATGCAACCAACCAGAATGCTACTCAATTTATAAGTGAGACTCTAACTGAAATGAGGAACTTGATTAACTCCAGCACAATAATAGCCAGAGATTTTAACAACCCTTTGTGTTGGCTAGATCCTCCAATAAGAAACTAAGTAAAGAAATTTTAGACCTAAAATTAACCATCTAACAATTGGATTTAACAGACATGTACAGTACATTTCATCCTAACAAAACTGAATACACATTCTTCTCACCAGTGCATGGAACAGCCTCCAATATTGATCACATCTTAGGTCACAAGTCTAACCTCAGCAAATTTTACAAAATAGAAATTATTCCTTGTATCTTCTCAGACCATAATGAAATAAAAGTTGAACTCAGTAACAACAGCAATCTGCAAACTTACACGAATACATGGAAACCAAATAACCTTATGCTAAATGATAGCTGGGTCATTGATGAGATTAAGAAAGAAATTACCAAATCTTTGGAGAAAAACGATAATGAAGACATAAACTACCAGAACGTCTGGGGTATTGCAAAGACAGTCCTAAGAGGGCAATTTATAGCATTGCAAGCCTGCCTCAAGAGAACGGAAAGAGAAGAAATCAACAACTTAATGGGACAGCTCAAGCAACTGGAAACGGAAGACCATTCCAACCCCAAATCCATCCGAAGAAAAGAAATAACCAAAATTAGAGCAGAATTAAATTAAATTGAATATAAAAGAATTATACAACATATCAATGAATCAAAAATTTGGTTTTTGGAAAAGGTCTATAAAATAGATGGACCTTTGGCTAACCTAACCAGAAAAAAAAGAGTAAAATCTCTAATTTCATCAATCAGAAATGAAAGAGATGAGATAACCACAGACTTTGCAGAAATTCAAAAAATACTTAATGAATATTATAAAAAAACTCTATTCTCATAAATATGAAAATCTGAAGGAAATTGACCAATACTTGGAATCACACCATCTTCCTAGACTTAGCCAGGAAGAAGTGGAAATATTGAACAGGCACATATCTAGTTCTGAAATAGCATCAACGATACAAAATCTTCCCAGAAAGAAAAGCTCGAGACTAGATGGCTTCACATCACAATTTTACCAAGCCATTAAAGAGGAACTAGTATCCATATTACTTAACCATTTCCAAAACATAGAGAATGAAGGAATACTTCCCAACACATTCTATGAAGCAAATATCACCCTGACACCCAAACGAGGAAAATACACAAGAAAAGAAAATTACAGGCCAATGTCTCTAATGAATATAGATGCAAAAATATTCAATAAGATCCTAGCAAGCAGAATCCAGCAACACATCAAACAAAGTATACACTATACCCAAGTGGGTTCTATCCCAGACTCTCAAGCTTGGTTCAATATACATAAATCTATAAATACAATACATCACATAAATAAAATAAAAAACAAAGACCACATGATCCTCTCAATTGATGCAGAAAAAGCTTTTGATAATACCCTACATCCTTTCATGATCATAATACTTAAGAAAATAGGTATAGAAGGGACGTTTCTTAGAGTGATAGTGGCCATCTACAGCAAACCTACAGCCAATATTATATTGAATGGAGCAAAATTGAAAACATTTCCACTCAGATCAGGAACCAGACAAGGTTGCTCACTATCTCCACTGCTATTTAACATTGTAATGGAAGTCTTAGCCATTGCAATTAGGCAAGAGAAGGCAATCAAGGGTATCCATATATCGTCAGAGGAGATCAAACTTGCACTTTTCACAGGTGATATGATTGTATGCCTGGAAAATCCCAGGGACTCAACCACAAAACTCTTAGAAGTGATCAAGGAATACAGAAGTTTCTCAGGCTACAAAATCAATACTCACAAATCAGTAGCATTCATATATATCAACAATAGTAAGTTGAAAAAACAGTCATGGGGACCCTATTCCCTTTACTATACTTCCAAAGAAAATGAAATATCTGGGACTGTACCTAACAAAGGACATGAACCATCTCTATAAAGAGAAGTATGAAACTTTGAGAAAAGTAATACCCAAAGATATCAACAAATGGAAAAACATACTATGCTCATGGCTGGGAAGAGTAAATATTGTTAAAATGTCCATACTACCTAAAGCAATCTACAGATTTAATGCAATCCCCATTAAAGCATGTCTGTCATACTTTAAAGATCTGAAAAAACTAGTACTTCATTTTATATGGAAGCAGAAAAAACCTTGAATAGCCAAGACATTACTCAGGATTAAAAACAAATCAGGAGGTATCATGCCACCAGACTTCAGATTATATTATAAATCTGTAGTGATCAAAACAGAATACTATTGGCACAAAAATAGAGAGGTAGAAGCATGGAACAGAATTGAGAACCAAGACATGAATCCAGACACTTATAATGATTTGATCTTTGATAAGCCTATCAAAAACTTAATTTGGGGGAAATTATCCCTATTTAACAAATGGTGCTGGGTGAATCGGATGGCAAATTGTGGAAGACTGAAACGGGACCCACACTTTTCACCTCTAACAAAAATTGACTCTCACTGGATAAAAGACTTAAACCTAAGACACTAAACCAAAAGATACATGGAAAGAATGCAGGAGAAACACTTGAAGAAATTGGTCTGGGAGAAAACTTTATGAGAAAGAACTCCGAGGCAATTGAAGCAATACCAAAAATACATTACTGGGATCTGATCAAGCTAAAAAGCTTCTGCACTGCCAAGAACGCAGTAAGTAAAGCAAGTATACAGTCATCAGAATGGGAGAGGATATTTTCAGGTTATGTTTTTGACAAAGGTCTGATAACGAGAATCTGCAGAGAACTCAAACGTATTAGCAAGAAAAGAACAAGTGACCCCATTTCACTATGGCCAAGAGTCCTGAATAGAAGCTTCTCCGAAGAAGACAGGTGCATGGTATACAGACACATGAAAAAATACTCATCTTCTTTAATCATCAGAGAAATGCAAATCAAAACCACTTTGAGATATCATCTAACTCCAGTAAGAGTAGCCCACATCACAAAGTTCCAAAACTATAAATGTTGGCGTGGATGTGGACAAAAGGCAAAACTTTTGCACTGCTGGTGAGAATGCAAGCTAATAAATTCCTTTTGGCAAGAATTTTGGAGAACACTCAGGGATCTAAAAATTGACCTGACATTGGATCCTGCAATTCCTCTTCTAGGAGTATATCTATAGGATAATATTTAGAAATGAACATATCCAACATCAAGCACACAAAGTGAACTCAGTGTGAGTTTAAAATGGCTTGATATTTTTGCAGAGGCTTAAGGCACCTGGACCCCCCTGAGGCATGCACAGAACTGGCTCGTCTGGAGTTAAAATTCCACAAGCCGATTCTCTGAAGTTGTGCACCCCATCAAGCATGAGATCAAGGGGCATGCCACCCCTCCTCAGAGATACAGGCCAGAGGGTTGACGTATGTTAAAAACATATTGTCAGAGGTCTATAGGTGTTCTTCCTTGTGGAGAAACACAGTCATTACTTCCTTCTGGGTAAACTGAGTGACTGCTTGAAGGTACTCTTCCATTAACTCTGTTCCCCTGTGGCTATTTTCTTCTTTGTGATTTTTATTTAGATACCTGCCCAAGAGATTAGTCAATGTCTAGAAAAGAATGTTAACTGCAGAAGTGATTGTGTTGATGTGGTAAAGGATATTTCCTTACAAGTTAATTTCAGATAGGTAAAATGAGGTAATGCTGAAACTAACAGATAATAGATTAAGTGTGTATGTGACTAGAAGTGTATAAAATCAGACCCCCGAACAAAGATCTTTGCTAAACGCCATCCCATGCTGTGTAGTCTGTTTCTGCCCCCTTTTCTTAATATCACAGGAGCGATCTTATTCCTGAAGGCTACATGGCTGTGTCTCTGTAGCCCCAGCATTCTCACCAACATATTGGCGACAAGGACAGGATGGTGCTGCAGCTGTCAAGACAGGGACCATTTCCAGACTCCAGGCTGGGGGATGGCTGGCCCCACTGGGATGCCTTGATCTGCTCTTTGCCGCTTGAGGTAAGCTTGAGAACCCTGTAACTGGGATGGTGCAATTGCTATGCAGAGTATGTGGGTCATCTCCAGCATAGCAAGAAACATGGGAGAAAATTATATGAGTCTTCAGCTCTCTTCCTCCTTGGAGGATCAGTATATTGCCATTTTAAAAACTCTGATTTCTACCACTAAAATTCTGGTAAAAACCAGTAACCTGCAGGAACTTTTCCATTTGGTTGTTAAGCATTGCCACTGGTTCACACCTGACCATTGAGTCCAACTTAATTTGAAATTCTGGAAGAAAGTGGGTTGGGCTCTGCCTCATGCCCACCACAAAGGCAATTTTATAAGCAAGGAAGTATGGGCAGTGTATCAGCTGGTTTACACAGAGCTGAAACTTTTCCAGCCATGTTCCGAGCAATCCTCTGGGACTGAGGAGATTGGCACTGATGAGCTGCCACCTCCATCTTCTTTGCCCGAGCTGGTCAATTAGACCAGCTGGAGCAGGGTGTGGAAAGTCCCAGAGAGTCCGGACATGAATATGATATGCCAGAGTCCAACTCTGACACCGAGATTAATAGGCCAGCTAAGCCTACTAAGAAATATCTGGGTGACTTAATTAGTCTAGATAGTGACGTGGAGAGCTGTCCAGAATTAGTGTAAATGGCTGATGAATCAGCTCAAAAAGAGTCTGAATTTGAACATCTTTAAAAGGTTATGGCTGAAGGCTTTCAAACAATGAATCAAAGAATTGCCTTCTTGGGAAAGAAGGGAGCTGAAATACTCTCCTCTAGAGCAAGCTCTAAGGCAGGTTCTTGTCAAGATGTGTTTCCACCTTACAAGCCTTTAACTCCTTCTGCACTAGCAGGTCCTATGGTCTGGAGGGATGGCCCCTTACATCATAATGCTCCACCAGGAATCTATCCTGTGTGGCCTAATCCCCCAGATACTCACTTCATTGCACAGTATCACTTTCGATTAGATGTTTCTGAATTGGCTGTATCTAATAAGAACTCGGTTCAAATTTCAGAATTGGGTAATAATAAGAGCCTATTATACAAGCATATCCTTTTTTCAGGGAAATTCAAGACAATGGACAATTAGGTGCCGCTTAACATGCTCCTATAGAAGTAAAAATTTTAAGAACAATGAAAGATGCCATTTATGCTTATGAACCTACTTTTCCTTTTGTTATTGGCATTTTAAATTCATTTTGCACAAATCATATTTTTATTCCTGCTGACTGGGAAACTTTAGCTTGTACTACCCTGAGCCCTGGTCAATTTTTACAATTCAAGACTTGGTGGCTGGAAGAGGAAACTTTGCAAAACCGAGCTTGGGGAACTCCAGTTAACTCTTTAATGGGTACTGGTCCTGAGGCTGACATTCACCAAAAGCTGCAATTAACACAAGACTTATTAATACAGGTTAAAGATGTTTGCATTAGAGCTTGGCAAAGACTAGAGGAAAAAGATGGGGTTAAACAGTTTTTTACAAGAATTATGCAAGCAAACAATGAACCATATTCTGAATTTGTAGCTAGACTTCAGACAGCTATTGAAAGGTCTGTTCCTGGAGAACAGGCCAGACAGATGTTTTTATTACAATTAGTGTTTGAGAACGTAAATTCAGATTATAAGCTGGCCCTGACACCTGCCAGAAATCAGGACAATGTTTCCATTGAACAATATCTCCGCAGTTGTTGGGATATTGACTCTGGAACATTTCAGGCAAAGCTTAATGCTGCAGCCTTGGCAGATGCACTTAATGGGAAAGCAAAATGTTTTAATTGTGGAAAAATGGGGCATCTGCTTTCAGAATGTCGCAAGGCTAAAACTGAAAGTGCTCCAGCTGCTGCAGCTCAGGATGCCAAGCTGCAAGCACCTGGCGTCTTCTGCCTCTATGGAAAAGGTAAACATTGGACTAATGAATGTAGATCTGTTAAGGATAAAGATGGCAAACTCCTGCCACCCAGAGTAGAATTTGTTCCAGCTCAGGTTCCAAAAAACGGGGTATTGGGCCCAGCTCGGAGCCCGGGAATAAATATGAGCATTCAGAGTTTATTTCCGGTGGACAATGGGGTAACACATGCACAGGAGAATCAGAACAATTAATTGAAATAGAGCCTGTGAAATTACATGTTCAGGATCTCTTTCATGCAACTCAAGGAAGTGCACCTTTAGATTTACCAATATTATCTGAGGAAGAAATCTTAGCTGGACAAAAGTCTAGAAAACGTCCAAGACTGGAATTTATGGCCCTATTCCACCAGACTCTGTGAGGCTTATTTTAGGCAGAAGTAGTTTAACAATGGAAGGTTTAAACATACATCCTGGAGTTATTGACTCCGATTTTCAAGGGGAAATTATGCTTATGGCTTCTTTAACCCGGAATATAAAATTAAAAGCTGGTCAAAAAATTGCAAAAAATGTAATATTGCCTTACCATAAAGGACAGGACACTCCTGTGAAGTGGGAAGGTGGCTGTAACAGTACTAGAATCAGGTTTTTTTGACATAATTTCCTTAATGACTCTAGACCTCAGTGTACAGTAACTTTTGCTGATAAAACGGCAATTACTGGATTAGTAGATTCAGGAGCAGATGTTTCGATAATTGCTTCTTTTATGTGGCCTAGGGGCTTGCCAAAAAAAGAAAATTGAGGCTACATTTGTTGGTATGGGAGCCTCAACTGAAATTGAACAAAGTGTTAATACTTCAGACTGTTCCAGCCCTGAGGGTCAGAAAGCTCAATTGCACCCCTATGTGGCTCCTATTGCATTATCTACATGGGGAAGAGATCTTTTACAACAGTGGGGAGCCATGATTACTATTCCATCTATTTCCAAACCAGCCAAGACTATTATGATGAATATGGGTTATAATCCCATTGACCCCACTCCTACTTTAAAAACCTGAAATTGTAAGAATGGAGAATAACAAAACTGGACTGGGCTTGCCTGCTTTTCATGAGGTTTTTACATAAAGGCTCCTGTTCAGCATTTTGCCCTGCCATTAAAATGATTAACAGATAAACTGATATGGGTTGAACAGTGGCCGCTCCCTCATGAAAAATTAGAAGCACTTAATAATTTAGTTCAAGAACAGCTTGAAGCAGGCCATATTCAAGAATAGCTGTGTTCAAGAACAGCTTGAACACAGCACAAGTTCATGGAACAGTCCTGTATTCCTCATAAAAAAGAAATCTGGAAAATGGAGAATGTTGACTGATTTAAGATAAATTAATGCAATTATTTCTCCAACGGGAAATTTGCAATCAGGTATACCTAACCCATCCCTAATTCCTAAAACTTATTTTATTATCATAATTGATTTAAAGGACTGTTTCTTTACCATTCCTCTTTATCCTGAGGATGCTGAGAAATTTGCTTTTACTATTTCTGCTTTGAATTCTGAAAAACCTGCAAGGCGCTTCCATTGGAGGGTCCTTCCTCAAGGCATGTTGAATAGCCCCACCTTGTGTCAGTTTTTTCTAAATCAGCCTTTAGAAATAGTAAGAACACTTTTCCTGGAGTGTATGTGCTCACATTATATGGATGACATCTTTATAGCACACCCTAATAAGGAAAAGTTACAACAGATGTTTGAAGCTGTAAAACAAAATTGCCAGCAGTTTGGACTTGTAATTTCTGAGGACAAAACACAGCATACAGATCCTTGGGAGTACTTAGGGTAAAAAAAAAAATAACTAGGCAAAAAATAATTCCACAAAAAGTAACTATTTGAAGGGATACTTTAAAAACTCTGAATAATTTTTCAAAACTATTAGGAAATAGAAATTGGATTAGATTTAGTTTGGGAATTCCCACGTATGCTCTAAAATATTTGTTTGCAAGTTTAGAAGGACTAGCTGATTTAAAAAGCCCTAGAGTATTAACTGCTGAAGCAGAAAAAGAATTACAATGGATATAACAGCATATCCAGCAATCCTAAATAGATAGAATTGATGATGTTAGTCATTTTTATTTATATCTGTTTCCTTCCAGTCATTCTCCTACTGGACTGTTTACACAGGAAGATAATTTCATAGAATGGTGTTTTCTACCTAATAAGACAGTTAAGAAAATGGAAACATATATATATATATATTTATATATATATATGTAAAATGGCCACAATATTTTTCAGAGGATGTCAAAGATTTAGACAATTAATTGGTAAAGGCCCTGAAAAAATATTTGTGCCTCTTACTAATTCTCAAATTAATAATCTATTTATCTTCAACATTGAATGGAAAATTGCTCTTTCTGATTACCTAGGAATATAGACAACCACTATACTAAAGATAAAAGAATTCAATTCCTTAAAAGAAATAATTGGATATTATCAAAAATTATTAAAGCACATCCTTTAGATGATGCTTTCACTTTTTATACTGATGCCAACAAGAAATGAATTGCAGGATATGTAGGAGAAGAAATACAAAAGGTTGAACAGTCTCTTTATCAATCTGTCCAAAAGCTGAATTATTTTCTGTAGTAATGCTATTAAATGATTAACCTGATAAAAATCTAAATGTAATTAGTGATTTAATTTATTGTACCATTGTAGTACAAAATATTGAGACTGTTACTTTAACTGAAAGTAATTCACAATTAAATTTGTTGTTTCAACAACTACAAAATTTGGTAAGAGCCCGAGTAAAAGGTATTTGTATTACACACATTAGAGCTCATACAGGATTACCGGACCTTTATCTGAAGGAAATCATATGGTAGATCAATTAATAGGGTCAGTACTTACTGCCCAACAAGAACATAATATTCATCATTCTAATGCAAGATCATTAAAACAATGGCATGGCATCACTTGGCACTCTGCAACATCTATAGTCCGATCTTGCCCCACTTGCCAACCTTTAGTAGCACCTCCTTTACCCAAGGGAGTTAATCGTAGAGGATTGAAATCTAATCAACTATGGCAAATGGATGAGACTCAATTTCCAGAATTTGGAAAAACAAAATATACTTATATATTGATAAGTATACTGTTGATACTTATTCTCATTTTTTATGGGCAACAGTATTATCATCTGAAAAAGCAGATGCTGTCATCACGCATCTGTTGGAATGCTTTGCTATTATGGGTAAACCTGAAACTATAAAAACAGAATGGATCAGCCTATATTTCAAACAAATGCAGAGTTTTTTAATCTACATCAAATAAATCATATAACTGGAATTCTACAAAATAGCACAGGTCAGGCTATAATTGAAAGACAAAATAGAACATTAAAAAATATGCTGAACAAACAGAAGGGGGAAGGATAGTATACCTCCCCAACAAACAGGTTATCTTCATCTCTATTTACTTTCAATTTTTTAAATTTGAATGATGAAAATGAAACTCCAGCATCTAAGCACTGAAGCGTGGTCACACCACCATCTACTGACCAACCAGTATATTACAAGGACAACCTAAATAATAAATGAATCCCTGCCACTGTGGTAAAATGGGGAAGGAGATTTACTTATATTTCTACAGGAGGCCGTAACTTTTGGGTTCCAGATAAAAATATTAAATTCTGAAGTGTCACCCATGAAGAAACAACAGCAGAGAAACCTGATGGAATTTCAAGTGAACAAATTAGCCATGAGATTCTGGTGCCTAACCTTGACCCACAAGAACGGGAAGCACAAGAAGATGATGACAGCACACCCAGAAATGGTGACCATGCAACGAATGCAGAAACTGGGGAAAGCCGCTGTGACAAAAGCCGCTGTGAAAGCCTACTCAGACAAAAGCATAAGGTAACACATGTGACTATCTTTTTAGCAATGTTTGCTTCCCTTATGTCAACTGTAGAAGGAAAGGAATTGGACTTATGTCCCTGATCCACTGCTTCTGCGAGGCATTAGTTGGACTGAGCCTACTGTCCTTATTTATGTAAATGAGTCTGTGTGGCCTCCTGGTCCTTATGACACTAGAGGACTGTTTAAACCTGAAGAAGAGGGAATGAAGCTTGTTAATTATACTTCTGGGGTCACTGGCCCTCCCATTTGTTTTGGTCAACAATATCCGTGTTTAAATATGACTGTACAATACTGCTTAAGTCATAAACGTGAGATGTTTATGCTAAGTGCTAATTCCATCTCTCGTTTTATCCCGGGTGTTACTCCTATAGATGTGGAAGCTCCTTCTTTTAAGGAGCACAGTTTTACATTGCCAAAGGAATGGGTGCGTTGGACTCAATGTAAAGGAGATAAAACTTTTTTCTTAACTAATACTTCTAAAGGTCTTATAATGGACTGGAGTCCAAAGGCAACTTTACTTGACAGTAATAAGAGACCTATTAACATTGAGTTGCCAAGAGATGAAGCTACCTATCCTATAAATAAAAATAAAATTAATATTAATATGATAACACCTATGAGTTGGACAGATGTTGGGTATGCACTCAATGCACCTGGAATTTATGGCTTTCCTAAGCAGAATCATTTGTGGAAAGTAGCAGCGCTCTAAAACTTATGAAAGGTTGGACTGGTGGATTTTTTTATCATCAGACCACCACGTCCCATACTTATGGAATGGAATTTACTATCCATGATGAAAGATACATTCAAGCTTGTGTTCAATTACCCTTTGTGCAGCTTAAGGGCAACATAAAGTGGAATGAAAAAAACAGGAGAATTGTTTTGTCCTGTGTGTCAACTTTTTACTTGTATTAATAGTTCTGTAAGTTTTGATCCTCAGGACAGGTGTGTTGATGCTAGTGAATTTAACCAGGCCATGGCAAGAATCTCCTGCCCTCATAGTACTTCAACTTTTGGCTGATCGAGTCTTGAAAAGAACCAAGAGATTTATTGGACTTTTGATTGCTGCCCTTCTGGGAATTATTGCAGGGACAGCTTCTGCTGCCACTGCTGGGGTGGCTTTGACTCAAGGAATCAGAACACATAATTTTGTGGCTGATAAGAACTCTGAACAATTATGGAATGCTCAAAAACAAATTGACACTGAATTATATAATGAAATTGCTGATTTAGAACAAGCTGCTGTTATCTTGGGCAATGAATTAGTTAGCTTAAAGAAACAATTGAAGTTAAAATGTGATTGGAATATAACTACTTTTTGTACAACCCCTGTTAAATATAATGAGAGTAAATTTCCTTGGGAGAATGTTAAAAAGCATTTGTTAAACCATGATAATTTGACTAAGGAAATTATAAATTTACAACGTGAGGTACATTCCACTTTTGAAAATAAGTTACAAAAAATAGATGGAGATCAGATTTTATAAGGCATAGCTGATGGAATTGAACAAGTTTAGAAGGATCATTGGCATGATTTTTTATTATTGGGTTCATTTTGTATTTCATTTGTAAGAAAATGAAGCATGCCCAAAGAGAGAATGAACATTATGCATAAGTGGTTGCTTTAATGATGACGGATATGAATAATACATGTAAGAAAACAGAAAGGGGAAATGTAGGATAATATTTAGAATTAAACGTATCCTACATCAAGCACACAAAGTGAACTCAGTGTGGGTTTAAAATGGCTTGCTATTCTTGCAGAGGCTTAAGGCACCTGGGCCCCCCTGAGGCATGCACAGAACTGGCTCGCCTGGAGTTAAAATTCCACAAGCCAATTCTCTGAAGTTGTGCACCCCATCAAGCATTAGGTCAAGGGGCATGCCACCCCTCCTCAGAGATACGAGCCAGAGGGTTAATATATGTCAAAAACATATTGTCAGAGGTCTATAGGTGTTCTTCCCTGTGGAGAAACACAGTCACTACTTCGTTCTGGGTAAACTGAGTGACTGCTTGAAGGTACTCTTCCATTAACTCTGTTCCCCTGTGGCTATTTTCTTCTTTGTGATTTTTATTTAGATACCTGCCCAAGAGATTAGTCAATGTCTAGAAAAGAATGTTAACTGCAGAAGTGATTGTGTTGATGTGGTAAAGGATATTTCCTTACAAGTTAATTTCAGATAGGTAAAATGAGGTAATGCTGAAACTAACAGATGATAGATTAAGTGTGTACGTGACTAGAAGTGTATAAAATCAGACCCCAGAACAAAGAACTTTGCTACACACCATCCCATGCTGTGTAGTCTGTTTCTTTCCCCCTTTTCTTAACATTACAGGAGTGATCTTATTCCTGAAGGCTACAAGGCTGTGTCTTTGTAGCCCCGACATTCATGCCAACAATATCCAAAATACCAAAAATCACTTTTCAAGAAAGATACTTGCACCAGATTATTCATTGCAGCTCAATTCATAATAGCCAAGTCATGGAAGAAGCCCAAGTGCCCATCGCCCCATGAATGGATTAATAAAATCGTGGTATATGTATACCATGGAATGGAATACTATGCAGCCTTAAAAAAGATGGAGCCTTCACCTCTTTGATGTTTACATGGAGGAATATGGAACATATTCTCCTGAGTCAAGTGTCTCAAAAATGGAGAAAAAAGTATCCACTGTACTCAGTACTTCTATGAAACCTACTTATATTTACTCACACTTTCTTATGAAAGTTAGAACACAACTATAGCCCAGGATGAAGAAGAGAAATTGAGTGGAAAGGGAGGCGCGGATGAGGTTTGATAGAGGGTTGCTAAAAGGTGGGACTACACCTATGGAGCATATGACAAGGGGACAAGTCAAATCTGTGATGTGTAGAACATAGATATCTTGGCACAATAATCAAGTAAATGAGGTGAAAGCTATGTTGATTTGTTTGATCTAACCACGTCAGTTTGTATAAAAAGAAATCAACACATTGTACCCCACATACGTATAAATGTATTCATGATCTATGTGTATTTGACTTAATAATAAAAAAAAATACATATAATATACAATTGCTCAGTAAACATATAAAGTAGTACACAACATCACTAATCTTCAGTGAAGTGCAAATCCAAACCATACTGAGATACAAACAATTAGGATAACTACTATAAAATAATAATAATAATGATAATGATAATGAGTGTTGGTGACACCATAGAGAAGTAAGAATTCTTGCACACTGCTGGTGAGAATATAAAATGGTACAAGAATATAGAAAAAAAATGTGTTGGTTCCTAATATAATAAAAAATAGGATTACCAGGCAATGTTGAAATTCCATTCCTGGGTATATACACACAATAATTGAAAGTAGGGGGGTGGCACCTGTAGCTCATCGGGTTGGGCTTTGGCCACATATACCAAGGATGTCAGGTTTGAACCCGGCCAGGCCAGCTAACATTACAACAATAACTGCAACAACAAAAAAATAGCCAGGCACTGTGGCAGGCAACTGTAGTCTCCGCTACTTGGGAGGCTGAGGCAAGAGAATCACTTAAGCCCAAGCATTTAAGTTGCTGTGAGCTGTGACACCACAGCACTCTATGGAGTGTGACAGCTTGAGACTCTGTCTCAAAAAAAAAAAAAGAATTGAAAGTAGGGACAGTAACAGATATTTGTACACCCATATTCCTGGCAAATTATTCACAATGGCCAAACCTATGGAATAAACCCAACTCTTTATCATTTTTAAAATAGATAGCAGTATGTGATATACAGATACACAATGGAACATGATTCAGTCATAAAAAGGAAGACAATTCTCACACATGCTACACCATGGCTAATCGTTGTCAATATTATGCTAAGTCAATAAAGCAAACACAGGAAGACAAAACAATATAATTTCAAATATATGAAGTATCTTAAGTGTTAAAATTCATACAGATAAAAAGGGGAATTGTGGGTCTCAGGATTTAGTGTGAAGGAAGAATGGGGAATTTGTTCAATGTCTACTGAGGTTCTTTTTTTCTTTTTATTAAGTCATACACACAGATCATGAATACATTTATGCATTCGTGGGGTACAGTGTGTTATTTTTTTATACAATTTTGAATGTTTACATCAAACTAATTAATATAGCTTTCACCTCATTTACTTAATCATTGTGTTAAGACATTTATGTTAAAAATACAAAACTATGGGGGGAGACAAGATGGCGGACTGAAGCCAGCTTTCAACAAAGGCTCCCGTCCAGAAGGAGAGTTAAGGGATAGGAATTTAGTAAGTATCCTGGTGGACTTGAGCCTCACCAAGAGAGAAGGCTGAAGAACGCACATCAACACCGCTGAGGCAAGTTGTGATCAGAAGGACGCAAACAAAAGGTACAAAATCCACCACCAAGCGGACGGGAGTCCCCCTCCCCCATGAGACCGGCTCTAGAGCCCCAAAATTGAACAAGCGGGCAGAAATTAAAGGCCCTCCCACTACACTCCACGTGAGAGACCTTCTAAAAACTGGACCTACCTCCCCTACTGGGGTGCCGTGGCGTTCTCCTGCCGGACATAGGGCTAAATAAAACTTTGGGAATCCTTTGCCGGCAACCCTGAATCCCCGGCGCTCCCCTCCCGCCCACTGAGGTCTGGAGGCCTGTCCCCCAGGACTTCGGATCCTTGGGTGATTTCTCAAGGGGAGTGGACAGTCCCTGAGTTGCGACTGGTCAGCATTGACTCTGAGGCGCGCCGAGTGAGGAGAGGGCACCGGGCTCAGGGGGAGTCACGCCTCGCGGCACTTCCCTGCGGTGCAGTGCACCAACCCTCCCCGGGCATACGGGGCCCAAGACTGAATAAGATTCTGGCCTCCCCGCTGAGAGCTGAGAACCCCTACTCTCACTCGGGGTCTGAGGGCCTATCCCCCAGGAGTTCGGCTCCTTGGGTGATTTCTCGAGGGGAGTGCACAGTGCCTGAGCTGCATCAGGTCAGCGCTGACTCTGGGATACGTGAGCGAGGAGAGGGCACTCTGCTGAGGGGAAATCAAGCCTTGGCGGCACTTCCCTGCGGTGCAGGGCACCAACCCTCCCCGGGCATAGGGGGCCCAAGACTAAATAAGACTCTGGCCTCCCCGCTGAGAGCTGAGAACCCCTACTCTCACTCGGGGTCTGAGGGCCTATCCCCCCGGAGTTCGGATCCTTGGGTGATTTCTCGAGGGGAGTGCACAGTGCCTGAGCTGCGTCAGGTCAGCGCTGACTCCGGGACACGTGAGCGAGGAGAGGGCACTCTGCTGAGGGGAAATCAAGCCTTGGCAGCACTTCCCTGCGGTGCAGGGCAGGAGCCCTCCCCGGACCGTAGTGTTGCGTAAAACTGAATGAAACTCCAGCTTCCCCCCGCCCCACTCCCAATCGGGGTCTGGGGGCCCATCCCCCAAGAGTTCTGATTCTTGGGGGATCTCTTAAGGGGTGTGGACCCAGCACAAACTGCGGCCGCTCAGTGCTGACTCTGGGGCGCGGGACAGAGGAGAAAAGGGTCGCCTGAGTGCCCACACCAGAGCAGCAGTTCCCTGGAGGTAGATCAACAGCCGTTTTTTCTTTAACGGCAGAACGCTCACTTCTGGATATTCTGAGGCCACACCCCCTGTCTCCCTGGGCAACCAGAGGAGGCCACCGGTGACACGGCTCACAAACCCGGGAAGCTTCCAGGGCGGGGCCGACCCAGAGAGGTGTTCAGACGCAATTCTGCAGCAGCAAAGACGTTTGAACTCAAAACAGCCCGTCTTCTGTAGGCGACGACAGGAACAGAGACAGAACCTCACAAAGTTGTCTGTTCTGTTCTGTTCTGTTAGCAGCATCCATCAGGGACGGGGCTAAGCCTGAGTGAACACCTCCTTCCCATCACCGGCATCAAACACTCAAAGATGTCAGGCCCCATCTCCTCCTGCTAGATAGCGGCAGTCTGCGGGGGCCTGGCAGACTTCCTTGCGATTCAGGCAGGTGCAAACCCCTGGAGTGTCTGTTCACTGCAGGCAACTGGGTTAGCCATCTGCAGAGATACCAGTGACTGGGTCCGACAGAGGGGCAAAGTGGGGAAGGAGACGTCAACCTTCCCAGACTGCTCTGTTTGCTGGGTGGCTCCTCCTGACTCCACGCTGCACTGGGGTGAGCTGTGTCAGAGGAGTCACCAGGCCCCTGTGATCCAGTTCCCAGAGACCTCTTGAACCCTTCCACCCGAGACAAGTGCCGATTGAGACAGTTGATTCGGACCTTTTGAACTGGGCTAATAGACTGAGGACTTTTCAGGCGGTGCCCTGGGTGTGCGATTGTAGGAAGGTTTGATTCTCCTTTTCCAACTGGGGCCAGAGGTGGGCAGGCGGGGTGACTTAATTGCTGATTTTTCCACACAGCTGAGACTTCAAGCCAGAGTAGAAGTTGCAATAGGATCGAACAGAAACCAGCTCAAAACAAGACAGAACCACTTTGCTCCACCACACCAGACAGGGCCCCAGTTTCTCAGGCCACAACACTGTACGGGCCCTCGATAAAACCCCAGGGGAAAAACCAAAGGGAGTAAACCATGGGGCGGAATCAGCGGAAAAACTCTGGTAACATGAATAACCAGAATAGATCAACCCCCCCAAGAAAAGATACGGCAGATGTGATTGAAGATCCCATTCATAAACAACTGGCTGAGATGTCAGAAGTCGAATTCAGAATTTGGTTTGCAGACAAGATTAATAAAATGGAATTAGGAATTCGAGGAGAAATTCAAAAACTGTCTCAAGAATTTAACGAATTTAAAGACAAAACCACCAAAGACTTAGACACACTGAAACAAGAACTTATAGCCCTCAAAGATATGAAAAATACAGTAGAATCCCTCAGTAACAGAATGGAGCAAGCAGAAGAAAGGATTTCTGACATTGAAGATAAAGTTTTCGAACGCTCCCAATCTCTCAAAGAGGAAGAGAAATGGAGAGCAAAAACAGATCACTCACTCAGAGAGCTCTCAGATAATTCGAAAAAAAACAACATAAGGGTTATAGGAATTTCGGAGACTGATGAAGTAGCTGCCAAGGGCACAGAGGCCCTTCTACATGAAATTATGAAAGAAAATTTTCCAGACATGCCTAGAGAATCTGAAATTCAGATAGCAGACAGCTTCAGAACCCCAGCACGATTTAAACCCCAATAAGCCATCTCCCAGACATATCATAATTAGCTTCACTAAAGTTAACATGAAAGAGAAGATTCTCAAAGCAGCCCAGCGAAAGAAAACTATAACGTACAAAGGTAAGAATATTAGAATAACTGCAGATCTCTCTGCTGAAACTTTTCAAGCAAGAAGAGGCTGGTCATCAACTTTTAATCTCCTAAAGCAAAAAAACTTTCAACCCAGGATCTTGTATCCAGCTAAACTGAGTTTCATCTATGATGGAGAAATTAAATACTTCAATGACATTCATATGTTGAAAAAATTTGCCATAAGTAAACCAGCTCTTCAGGATGTTCTCAGACCTATCCTCCACAATGACCAACCCAATCCTATACCACAAAAGTAAACTCACTCAGAAACTTCGGATCAAACTCCAACTTCCACACTGGCGAAAGGATTAAAAATGTCCACTGGACCTTTGAAAAACTCGATACCCAAAATTCCACCAGACTTATCAATACTCTCCATCAATGTGAATGGCTTAAACTGTCCTCTAAAGAGGCATAGGTTAGCTGACTGGATACAAAAACTCAAGCCAGATATTTGTTGCATACAAGAGTCACATCTCAACTTAAAAGACAAATACAGACTCAGGGTGAAAGGATGGTCATCCATATTTCAGGCAAATGGTAATTAGAAAAAAGCAGGTGTTTCAATTTTATTTGCAGATACAGTAGGCTTTAAACCATCAAAAGTAAGGAAGGACAAGAATGGTCACTTCATATTTGTTAAGGGTAATACTCAATATGACGAGATCTCAATTATTAATATCTATGCACCCAACCAGAATGCACCTCAATTTATAAGAGAAACTCTAACAGACATGAGTAACTTGATTTCCTCCAGCTCCATAATCGTTGGAGATTTCAACACTCCCTTGGCAGTGTTGGATCGATCCTCCAGAAAGAAGCTGAGCAAAGAAATCTTAGATTTAAACCTAACCATCCAATATTTAGATTTAGCAGACATCTACAGAACATTTCATCCCAACAAAACTGAATACACATACTTCTCATCAGCCCACGGAACTTACTCCAAAATTGATCACATTTTAGGTCACAAGTCTAACCTCAGTAAATTTAAAGGAATAGAAATTATTCCATGCATCTTCTCGGACCATCATGGAATAAAACTTGAATTGAGTAACAACAGGAATCTGCATACCCATACAAAAACATGGAAGTTAAATTACCTTATGCTGAATGATAGTTGGGTCAGAGATGAGATTAAGAAAGAAATCACCAATTTTTTGGAACAAAATGACAATGAAGACACAAACTATCAGAACCTCTGGGACACTGCAAAGGCAGTTCTAAGAGGGAAATTTATAGCACTGCAAGCCTTCCTCAAGAGAACGGAAAGAGAGGAAGTTAACAACTTAATGGGACATCTCACGCAACTGGAAAAGGAAGAACATTCCAACCCCAAACCCAGTAGAAGAAAAGAAATAACCAAAATTAGAGCAGAATTAAATGAAATTGAAAACAAAAGAATAATACAACAGATCAATAAATCAAAAAGCTGGTTTTTTGAAAAGGTCAATAAAATAGATAAACCTCTGGCCAACCTAATCAGGAAAAAAAGAGTAAAATCTCTAATATCATCAATCAGAAACAACAAAGACGAAATAACCACAGACTCATCAGAAATCCAAAAAATCCTTAATGAATATTACAAGAAAATTTATTCTCAGAAATATGAAAAATCTGAAGGAAATAGACCGATACTTGGAAGCACGCCACCTTCCAAGACTTAACCAGAATCAAGTGGAAATGTTGAACAGACCCATATCAAGTTCAGAAATAGCATCAACTATACAAAACCTCCCTAAAAAGAAAAGCCCGGGACCAGATGGTTTCACGTCAGAATTCTACTAAACCTTTAAAGAGGAATTAGTACCTATATTACTCAACCTGTTCCAAAATGTAGAAAAAGAAGGAAGACTACCCAACACGTTCTATGAAGCAAATATCACCCTGATCCCCAAACCAGGAAAAGACTTAACAAGAAAAGAAAATTATAGACCAATATCACTAATGAATATAGATGCAAAAATATTCAACAAGATCCTAACAAACAGAATCCAGCAACACATCAAACAAATTATACATCATGACCAAGTTGGTTTTATCCCAGGGTCTCAAGGCTGGTTCAATATACGTAAATCTATAAATGTAATTCAGCACATAAACAAATTAAAAAACAAAGACCATATGATTCTCTCAATTGATGCAGAAAAAGCTTTTGATAATATCCAGCATCCCTTCATGATCAGAACACTCAAGAAAATTGGTCTAGAAGGGACTTTTCTTAAACTGATAGAGGCTATCTACAGCAAACCCACAGCCAATATCATATTGAATGGCGTTAAATTGGAATCATTTCCACTCAGATCAGGAACCAGACAAGGCTGCCCATTGTCTCCATTGCTTTTCAACATTGTAATGGAAGTTTTAGCCACCGCAATTAGGGAAGAAAAGGCGATCAAGGGTATCCATATAGGGTCAGAAGAAATCAAACTTTCGCTCTTCGCAGATGATATGATTGTGTATCTGGAAAACACTAGGGACTCTACTACAAAACTCCTACAAGTGATCAAGGAATACAGCAGCGTCTCAGGTTACAAAATCAACATTCATAAATCGGTAGCCTTTATATACACCAACAACAGTCAAATTGAAAAAACAGTTAAGGACTCTATCCCATTCACAGTAGTGCCAAAGAAGATGAAATATTTGGGAATTTACCTAACAAAAGACGTGAAAGATCTCTATAAAGAGAACTATGAAACTCTAAGAAAAGAAATAGCTGAAAATGTTAACAAATGGAAAAACATACCATGCTCATGGCTAGGAAGAATCAACATTATCAAAATGTCCATACTACCCAAAGCAATATATAATTTCAATGCACTCCCTATTAAAGCTCCACTGTCATATTTTAAAGATCTTGAAAAAACATTACTTCGTTTTATATGGAATCAGAAAAAAACTCGAATAGCCAAGACATTACTCAGAAATAAAAACAAAACAGGAGGAATCACACTACCAGACCTCAGACTTTACTACAAATCGATAGTGATCAAAACAGCATGGTATTGGCACAAAAACAGAGAAGTAGATATCTGGAACAGAATAGAGAACCAAGAGATGAATCCAGCTACTTACCGCTATTTGATTTTTGACAAGCCAATTAAAAATATTCAGTGGGGAAAAGATTCCCTATTTAACAAATGGTGCTGGGTGAACTGGCTGGCAACCTGCAGAAGACTGAAATTGGACCCACACCTTTCACCATTAACTAAGATAGACTCTCATTGGATTAAAGATTTAAACTTAAGACATGAAACTATAAAAATACTAGAGGAGAATGCAGGGAAAACCCTTGAAGAAATTGGTCTGGGTGAGTATTTCATGAGGAGAACCCCCCGGGCAATTGAAGCAGCTTCAAAAATACACTACTGGGACTTGATCAAACTAAAAAGCTTCTGCACAGCTAAGAACACAGTAAGCAGAGCAAGCAGACAGCCCTCAGAATGGGAGAAGATATTTGCAGGGTATATCTCTGACAAAGGTTTAATAACCAGAATCCACAGAGAACTCAAACGCATCAGCAAGAAAAAAACAAGGGATCCCATCGCAGGCTGGGCAAGGGATTTGAAGAGAAACTTCTCTGAAGAAGACAGGCGCACGGCCTTCAGACATATGAAAAAATGCTCATCATCTTTAATCATCAGAGAAATGCAAATCAAAACTACTTTGAGATATCATCTAACTCCAATGAGACTAGCCTATATCACAAAATCTCAAGACCAGAGATGTTGGCGTGGATGCGGAGAAAAGGGAACACTTCTGCACTGCTGGTGGGAATGCAAATTAATACATTCCTTTTGGAAAGATATATGGAGAACACTCAGAGATCTAAAAATAGATCTGCCATTCAATCCTGTAATTCCTCTGCTGGGCATATACCCAGAAGACCAAAAATCACAACATAACAAAGATATTTGTACCAGAATGTTTATTGCAGCCCAATTCATAATAGCTAAGTCATGGAAAAAGCCCAAGTGCCCATCGATCCACGAATGGATTAATAAATTGTGGTATATGTATACCATGGAATACTATGCAGCCTTAAAGAAAGATGGAGACTTTACCTCTTTCATGTTTACATGGATGGAGCTGGAACATAGTCTTCTTAGTAAAGTATCCCAAGAATGGAAGAAAAAATACCCAATGTACACAGCCCTACTATGAAACTAATTTGGGACTCTCACATGAAAGCTATAACCCAGCTACAACTTAACAATAGGGGGAAGTGGGAAAGGGGGGGGTGGGTGGAGGGAGGGGAATCGGTGGGATCACACCTGTGGTGCATATTACAGGGGTATTTGCGAAACTTGTTAAATGTAGAATGTAAATGTTTTGGCACAGTAACTGAGATAACGCCAGAAAGGCTATGTTAACCAGAAAGGCTATGTTAACCACTGTGATAAAAATGTGTCAAATGGTTTATGTAGTGAGTGTATGATGCCCCATAATCATATCATTATATACAGTTATGATTTAATAAAAAAATTAAAAAAAATACAAAACTATGGAATTATGGGAAGATGGCTGACTGGTAGCAACCCTTGGCAGAGGCTGCTGAGCAGAGGAAGAAAAACTGGATGGAATCAGACTCTATGAAGCTAAAGATGGGGATCTGAGCCAAGAAAGAAGTTCGGCAAGCTGTAACTCCAAGGAAGAGCATTCAAGAAAGCAAATTACAGGTACAAAGCCTATCAACTAGAGTATGGGAGACCCCTATCCTAAGCAGGAGGCCTGCCACAGGCTATCTGCAAATGAGCAGGGAACAAAAGCCCTCTCATTTTACCTTGCTGGAGAGAGCCTCTAAACTCCCGGTCTCTTTCTCCAGGGAGGTCCCACTTATGAACCTAGACACCACCCCCACCAGGCATAAAATCGAACAGATATTTTCTCCAACAAGACCAAACGCCCAGTCCACCCTTTCCCTCTCAGAGGCCTGAAGTTCTGCCCCCTGCAGAGCACAGAGTGTTTGGTCTGAGAGAACTGGGCATAGTGTGGACCACCAACAATCAGGATTGTAATCTGTGACTAACGGGAAAGAAAGAGGGTGTGAGAAGAAAGGGACACTTGGTGGGAGGAAGAGCAGTTCCCTGGTTATGACTATGCCTGGCCAGTGGTAGTGTTGACCTTTGGTTTGGGCAATGGGGTGCAGAACCCCTGGCTCTGAGGGCATCCACAGTGGGAGAGTGGTTGCCCCGTGTGCACAGTTCAGAAAGCAGGACTGGTCCCCAGCTCCTGCTGGGCCTGCAAGCAGAGGCTTGATAGGCTTGAACTATGACCTGAGAGCAAGGGCGTGGTCCACTATCTCCAGCAGGACTGGTGAGTAGAGGCTTACCAGATGAGGACCGAGACCTATGGGCAAAGTGTGGTACTCTGATTCTAACAGAATTTGCAAATAGAGGCTTTCCAAGCAGTAGGCAGGCAGGGGCATGGTCCCCCAACTCCAATTGGTCTGGCAAGCAGAGGCTAGCTGTGTGTGGACTGAGAACAGAGGGTGGGGCCCAGTGCCTTGACTCCAACAGAGCCTGTGAATAGAGGCTTGCCAGGCAGTGGACTAAGACTGGCAGGTGGGGGAATGGTCCCCTGACTCCAACCAGTCTGGCAAGAAGAGGCTACCTGTGTGTGTACTGAGACCGGAGGGTGGGGCCCAGTGCCCTGACTCCAACAGAGCCTGCAAACAGAGGCTTCCCAGGCAGTGGACTGAGACTGGCAGATGGGGGCATGGTCCCCTGACTCCAACTGGTCTGGCAAGCAGAGGCTAGCTGGATGTGGACTGAGACCAGTGAGTGGGGGCATGGCCCCTGGCTCCAGCTTGGCCTGTGAGCAGAGAACTGGACAACAGTGCGGACTGAGTCTGGAAGGCAGGAGTGTGGGTCCCTGGCTCCAATTGTGCTGTTGGAGACCCTTGAATCCCTCTCTTTTGGGCATGGTTTGCACTGCCTGAGACAATTTGGTTGGAACCCATGTCTGGGGCTGTCCACTAGGAGACATTTTGAGGTTGATCTATGAAATTCTGTAGTGGAAAAGAACTGAAGAGTGGGAGCTGAGAGCCATAGCTGTTTGTATCTCTTCATAGTCAAGATATAAACCTAATACTGTGCTTTCTTAGGATAGGGTAGAGGTTGGCTGATATCAAAACAGAGCTAGCTTGTTGGCTGATATCAAAACAGAACCAAGTAGTTCCTCAGAGTCTTGAGCTAAAACTCTGAAAGAGGCCTTTGTAAGGTTGAAGGAGATAAGCCACAATTACAAAGCACAGTGCTTTGGTAAGAGGCTATCTCTATTACCTGGGAACCTCAATTCAATCTCACCCTACCAATTCTAATAACCAAATGGTGGAAAATAAACATGGTGTGGACCCAACAGAAGAACTCTGGCAACATGAATAACTAGAGTAAATCAACACCCTCCCCCCAAAGAAATGACAAAGGA
Organism: Nycticebus coucang; assembly: GCF_027406575.1. Taxonomy (NCBI): domain Eukaryota; kingdom Metazoa; phylum Chordata; class Mammalia; order Primates; family Lorisidae; genus Nycticebus; species Nycticebus coucang. Next base: position 63,034,611 of record NC_069782.1, on the reverse strand, counting down.
GATACAACTGAAGATGTCATGCATAGACAAACAGCAGCAACATCAGAAATAGAATTCAGAATATGGATGGAAAATAAGATAAATAGAATGGAAGAAAAGATAGAAATTGAATTCCAAAGAGTAGTTCTAATGTTGTCTCAAGAAATTAATGAATTCAAAGCCCAAGTCACCAAAGATATGGACATAAGAAGAAAAGAGATAGCAGAGCTCAAGGAAATGAAAAAGTTAGTTGAGGAGCTCCAAAGTACAGTAGAATCCCTCAGTAATAGAGTTGACCAGGCAGAAGAAAAGATGTCTGAAACTGTGGACAAAGCTTTTGAACGTTCCCACACACTCAAAGAGGCAGACAAATGGAGAGCAAAAACTGATCGTTACCTGAGAGAATTGTGGGATCACTCCAAAGATCAAACATTCATCGTATAGGACTTCCCAAAGGAAAAGAGGATGGTCCTGAAGGTACAGATGCTCTACTTCAAGAGATTTTGGAGGAAAATTTCCAATCATTGCAAGAGATACAGAACTTCAGATAGCAAACAGTTTCAGAACGCCAGCAAGACTGAATTCAAATAAAGCATCTCCTAAACACATTGTGATTAACTTTGCCAAAGATAAGATGAAGGATAAAATTCTACAAGCAGCCAGATGTAAGGAAAGCATCACCTATAAAGGGAGAAATATCAGAATGACTGCGGATCTCTCAGGAAAAACGTTCCAAGCCAGAAGATGGTCATCGACCTTCAGTCTCCTAAAACAAAACAACTTACAGCCCAGGATCCTCTATCCAGCTAAACTGAGTTTCATTTGTGATGGAGAAATCAAATACTTTAATGACATAGACATGTTGAAGAAATTTGCCATAACTAAACCAGCTCTCCAGGATATTCTGAGACCCATCTTCCACAATGACCAGTGCAATGCTCTACCTCCAAAGTAAACTCACCCAGAAATTTTTGAACAAAATCTAACTTCCACAGTGGTGAAAGATTAAAAATATCCACTGGATATCCAAAAATCATGACACCCAAAACAAAACCAGGCTTATCAATTCTCTCAATTAATGTGAATCGTTTAAATTGTCCTCTAAAGAGGCACAGAATGGCTGACTGAATACTCAGGCCAGATATATGCTGTATACAAGAATCTAACCTTACCTTAAAGGATAACAATAGACTCAGGGTGAAGGGATAGACTGGTATAATACAGGCAAATAGAAATGAGAAAAAAACGAGGGGTTGAAATTTTGGTAGCATATATAATTGGCTTTAAACCAACAAAGATAAAGAACTATGAGGAATTCACTACATATTTGTCAAGGGAAACACCCAACATGAAGAGATTTTGATAATTAACATTTATGAACCCTACCAGAAGGCTCCTCAATTCATAAAACAGACCCTAATGGATATGAACAACCTGATAACTTCTGGCACTATAATAGTTGGAGATTTTAACACCCTTTTGACAGTTTTGGATAGATCCTCCAAGAAGAAATTAAACAAAGAAATGTTAGACTTAAACCAGACCCTAGAACAAATGAACTTTATAGACCTCTACAGAACATTTCACACTAATAAAACTGAATATACATTCTTCTCATCAGCCCATGGGTCATCCTCCAAAATAGATCATATCCTAGGACACAAGTCTAACCTCAGTAAATTTAAAAGTGTAGAAATTATTCCTTGTATCTTCTCTGACCACCATGGAATAAAAGTTGAACTCAAAAGCAATAGGAATCTTCATACTTAAACAAAGTCATAGAATCTAAATAATCGTAGGCTGAATGATAGTTGAGTCAAAGACATGGTTAAGAAGAAAATCACCATATTTTTGGAACAAAATTATAATGAAGACACAAATTATCAAAACCTATGGGATACTGAAAAGGCAGTCTTAAGAGGGAATTTATAGCATTGGAATCCCTCATCAAGAAAACAGAAAGATAGGAAGCCAACAACTTAATGGATCATCTCAAACAACTGGAAAAAGAACACTCCAACCCCAAGCCCAGCAGAAGAAAAGAAATAACCAAAATTAGGGCATAATTAAATGAAATTGAAAAGAATCATTCAGAAGATCAATTAAACAAAAAGTTGGTTATTTGAAAAGATCAAGCTAAAAAGCTTCTGCACAGCCAAGAACACAGTAAGTAAAGCAAGCAAACAGCCCTCAGAATGGGAAAAGATTTTTGCAGGTTATGTCTCCAACAAAGGTTTAATAACCAGAATCCACAGAGAACGCAAATGCTACAGCAAGAAAAGAACAAGGGATCCCATTGCAGGCTGGGCAAGGGACTTGAAGAGAAACTTCTCTGAAGAAGACAGGCACACGGCCTTCAGACATATGAAAAAATGCTCATCATCTTTAATCATCAGAGAAATGCAAATCAAAACTACTTTGGGATATCATCTAACTCCAGTGAGACTAGCCTACATCACAAAATCCCAAGACCAGAGATTTTGGTGTGGATGTGGAGAAAAGGGAACACTTTTGCACTGCTGGTGGGAATGCAAATTAATACATTCCTTTTGGAAAGAGATATGGAGAACACTTAGAGATCTAAAAATAGATCTGCCATTCAATCCTGTAATCCCTCTACTGGGCATATACCCAGAAGACCAAAAATCACATCATAACAAAGATATTTGTATCAGAGTATTTATTGCAGCCCTATTCATAATTGCTAAGTCATGGAAAAAGCCCAAGTGCCCCTCGATCCATGAATGGATTAATAAATTGTGGTATATGTACACCATGGAATATTATGCAGCCTTAAAGAAAGATGGAGACTTTACCTCTTTCATGTTTGCATGGATGGAGCTGGAACATATTCTTCTTAGTAAAGTGTCTCAAGAATGGAAGAAAAAGTACCCAATGTATTCACCCTTATTATGAAACTAATGTAGGACCTTCACATGAAAGCTATAACCCAGTTACAATCTAAGAATAGGGAGAAGGGGGAAAGGGAGGGGAGGGAGGGGGGAGGTAAGTGAAGGGAGGGGGATTAATGAGATTACACCTGTGGTACATCTTACAAGGGTATATGTGATGTACTCACCCTTATTATGAAACTAATGTACGACCTTCACATGAAAGCTATAACTCAGTTACAATCTAAGAATAGGGAGAAGGGGGAAAGGGAAGGGAGGGAGGGGGGAGGGAGGTGGAGGGAGGGGGATTAATGGGATTACACCTGCGGTACATCTTACAAGGGTATATGTGAATCTTAGTAAATGTGGAATGTAAAGGTCTTAGCAAAATAACCAAGAAAATGCCACGAAAGCTATGTTAACTAGTGTGATGAGAATGTGTCAAACAGTCTATGAACCAAGTGTATGGTGCCCCATGATCATACTAATGTACACAGCTATGATTTAATAAAAAGAAAATAAAATAAATAAAACAGAAAAATCAAAAAATAAAATATGAAAAAAATGAAAAGATTAACAAAATTGATAAACCTTGGCCAAACTAAACAGAAATAGAAAAGCAAAACCTCTAATATTGGCTATCTAAAATGATAAAGGAGAAATAACAACAGACACTTCAGAAATTCCAAAAATCCTCAATGATTACTGTCGCGGACTGCCAGTCGATGGGCCTCAGTTTGAGGGTGCTCAGGGCGAACGGTACAGGTTGATTGAAAGGTCGACGCAGGATGAATTGACAGACTGCCACACAAAGCAGCTGCACTTTATTGATTTTTAAGTCTGGTATTTATACATTTTCTTTCCAGGGTTAAAACAATGTAATCATTATTTTGCTTATGCTTGTAAATTATCTTTGTGTCTCCAATTATCTTTGTGTCTCCATATGTGGTTTATCATGCACTATATGTTTTCAAGGTTTTTCTTTTTGGAGGGAGGTGGTTTATTTTTTCAAGGTTTTTGTTCTAGGGAAGTGGTTTCATTAGTAACACCTGGTTGCTTCCCCTTATCTAGGAATGTCAAGATTTGTGACTTCTCTTAGTTCTGTAATTGGTCTCAGTTTCTTATGATCTCTTTTAAAAACAGCTGAACATGTTCTTTTATGTATAATGCTTGACTACTTCTATATATTTTTACTCTAATTAGTAACTATATTTTGATTCATAGTTAATTGCTTGTTAAACATTAAACTACTCTATTGATTTGTGTTATATATGAAAATTAGTGAAGTAAGATGTTTTTCTAAGTAAAGTTTTACTGCAGGAGGTGTCATGTTGGAACATCTTGTTTGCCGTGCCTGCATTGTCTCAAGTCACTGACATTTATGGTAGGGACGTGCTGTTGTGCAGGCTCTCTTGGAGCCACTGAGTTCAGCACAGCTATACTTGCTGTGTTTAATTGTGGATCAGTAAGTCACTGTGTTTATTCTTAGTTTCTCAAGACAATCAGGCAATAATCAGGCATCCAACTGAACAGACAGGTTTCAGAGCAAAGGTTTTTTTAGGCTTTTATGCCGCACCTCGTGAGTTATTACGTTCAAACAAAGGCATGCTAGGCAACTTATGCGCTGCTGTCGCAAACCAGGGGGGCTGGGGGTTTCGCTCCGGGGAGCACATACCACCTACTCACGCATTTTATAATGCGGACAGCGCCACTTCACCCCGGCTAGATGCCGGGGGTGCGGCAGATTACTACAAAAATCTCTATTCCCAGAAATATGAAAATATGAAGAAAATGTAACAATACCTGGAAGCACACCACCTTCCTAGACTCAACGAGAAAGAACTAAAAATCTTGGATAGACCTATATCAACCACTGAAATAGAATCAACAATACAAAATCTCTCTAAAAAGAAAAGTCCAGGACCAGATGACTTCACATCTGAATTCTATTAAACCTTTCAAGAGGAACTAGTACCTATATCATACAATGTTTTCCAAAGCATAGAAAAAGATGGAATACTTCCTAATACATTCTATGAAGTAAATATCACCCTGATCCCCAAACCAGGAAAGGATCCAACAAAGAAAGAAAATTATAAACCAATATCATTAAAGAATATCAATGCAAAAATATTCAATAAGATCTTAGCAAACAGAATCCAGCAACACATCAAACAAACTACACACCATGACCAAATAGGTTTTATCCAGGAGTCTCAAGGCTGGTTCAATATACATAAATCTAAAAATATAACACATCACATCAATAAAATACAAAACAAAGACCACATGATTCTCTCAATTGATCCAGAAAAAGGCTTTAACAATATCAAGCACCAATTCATGATCAGAGTTCTTAATAGGCATAAAAGGGACATTTCTTAAACTAATAGAGGCCATCTACAGCAAACTTACAGCCCATATCATATTGAATGGTGTAAAATTGAAAACATTTCCACTCAGTTCAGGAACAAGGCAAGGGTGCCCACTGTCTCCACTGCTATTCAACATAGTAATGAAAGTCTTAGCCATCGCAATCAGGCCAGAAAAGGTGATCAAGGGTATCCAAATAGGGTCAGAGGAGGTCAAACTCTCACTCTTCGCTGATGATATGATCCTATACCTGGAAAATCCCAGGGACTCAACTTCAAAACTTTTAGAAGTGATCAAGGAATACAGCAGCATCTCAGTATACAAAATCAATGATTATAAGTCAGTAGCTTTTATATACGCCAACAATAGTCAAGGACTCTATTCTGTTCACAGGAATGCCAAAGAAGATGAAATAATTGGGAGTTTACCTAACACAGAATGTGAATGATCTCTATAAAGAGAACTATGAAACTCTAAGAAAATAAATAGCTGAAGATGTTAACAAATGGAAAAACATACCATGCTCATGGATGGGAAGAATCAACAATGTTAAAATGTCCATACTACCCAAAGCAATCTACAGATTAAAGCACCATTGTAATACTTCTAAGAACTTGAAAAAATAGTACTTCATTTTATATGGAATCAGAAAAAAACCTCGAATACCAAATACATTACTCAGAAATAAGAACAAACCAGAAGGTATCACTTTACCAGATTTCAGGCTATACTATAAATCTTTAGTGATCAAAACAGCATGGTACTGGCACAAAAATACAAAGGGAGATGTATGGAACAGAATAGAGAACCAAGAGATGAACCCAGTTACTTATTATCATTTGATCTTTGACAAGTCTATCAAAAATATTCAGTGGAGGAAAGACTTTTTAACAAATGATGCTGGGTGAACTGGCTGGCGACCTGTAGAAGACTAAAACTGGACCCCCATCTTTCACCATTAACAAAAATTGATTCTCACTGGATAAAAGATTGAAACTTAAGACATGGAACTATAAAAATACTAGAAGAGAGTATAGGAGAAACACTTGAAGAAATTGGCCTGGGAGAATATTTTATGAGGAGGACTCCCCGGGCAATTGAAGCAACACCAAAAATACATTACTGGGATCTGACCAAACTAAAAAGCTTTTGCAAAGCCAAGAGCACAGTAAGTAAAACAAACAGACAACCTTCAGAATGGGAGAAGATATTTGCAGGTTATGCTTCCAACAAAGATCTGATAACTAGAATCTACAGAGAACTCAAACTAATCAATAAGAAAAGAACAAATAACCCCATTTATGTGTGGGCAAGAGACTTGAACAGAAACTTCACTGATGAAGACAGGCACATGGCCTACAAACACATGAAAAAATGCTCATCATCCTTAATCACCAGAGAAATGCAAATCAAAACCACTTTGAGATATCATCTAACTACAGTAAGATTAGCCCACATTACAAAAATATAGATGTTGGCATGGATGTGAAGAGAAGGGAATGCTTCTACACTGCTGGTTGGAATGCAAGCTAATATGACCTTTTTGGAAAGAAGTTTGGAGAACGCTCAAGGAACTAAAAATAAACCAACAGTTTGACCCTGCAATTCCTCTACTAGGTATATACCCAGATGATCAAAAATTATTTTACAAAAAAGACATTTGCATTAGAATGTCTATTGAAGCCCAATTCATAATAGCCAAGACATGGAAACAGCCCAAGTGCCCATCCACCCATGAATGGATTAACAAATTGTGGTATATGTACACCATGGAATACTATGCAGCCATAAGAAATATGGAGACTTCACATCTTTTATGTCTACCTGGATGGAGCTGGAACATATTCTTCTTAGTAAAGTATCTCAAGAATGGGTGGGGGGAAGTATGCAATGTACTCAATACTACTATGAAATCAATTTATAACCACCTACACACTCACATGAATGGCAAAACATAACTATAGTCCAACAAGTAGAAGGGAAGAGGAGAGAGAGGGGAGGGGAGGGGGGATATGGGAGGAGTAAGGGTATTTTGGGGCACCTCTCCAATGTACATGATGCAATGGTACATTTCAAAACTATTAAGAAATGAGTATAATTGTGATGGATGTGTTACTTAGTTCAATGTAGGCATTTCACATTGTATATTGAAGAAGTACCCTGAACCCCATAAATGCATCAATGTACAAAGTTATGATTTAATAAAAATAATTTAAAAAATGAATAAGTAACTAAAAAAAAGATATTTATATTCTATACTTGGTAGATTTGACTTGTACCCTTGCAATATGCTCCATAGGTGTGGTCCCAGCTACTAAGGCTCTGTTTGCAAGATTGAAAAGTCCCAGTAATGGATAACAGTGATAGTTGTACCATAATGTGAATGTATTTAGTGCTACTGAAATTTGCACTCAAAATGGTTAACATGGTAAATGTTTCAGATGTCCCATTTATGTAAAACCGTTTATATATTTTTTTTCTTAAAAAAGAAGCATTTTATTATAGAGCACTGGAAATATAAAGAACATGCATTCTATGTATAAATAACTAAAAATTGACAATTCCAACTCAGAGGAGAAATATTAAGAACAAGGTCTTTAATACCAGCGTGATTGCTTTCTACACTTTTTTTTATTAATTTTAAATCATAGCTGTGTACATTAATGCGATCACGAGGCACCATACATTGGTTTTATAAACAGTTTGATGCATTTTCATCACACTGGTTAATATAGCCTTCCTGGCATTTTCTTAGTTATTGTGTTAAGACAGTTATATTCTACATTTACTAAGTTTCACATGTACCCTTGTAAGGTGCACCACAGGTATAATCCCACCTATCACCCTCCTCCGCCCATTCTCCCCCCTCTCTTCCCTCCCTCTCCCTATTCCCCAAATTTTTAGGTTATAACTGGGTTATAGCTTTCATATGAAAATTAATACATTCCTCTTGGAAAGATGTTTGGAGAACACTTAGAGATCTAAGTGTAGACCTGCTAGTCAATCCTATAATTCCTCTTCTGGGTATATACCCAGAAGACCAAAAATCACATTACAACAAAGATATTTGCACCAGAATGTTTATTGCAGCCCAATTCACAATTGCTAAGTCATGGAAAAAGCCCAAGTGCCCATTAATCCACGAATGGATTAATAAACTGTGGTATATGTACACCATGGAATATTATGCAGCCTTAAAGAAAGATGGAGACTTTACCTCGTTCATGTTTACATGGATGGAGCTGGAACATATTCTTCTTAGTAAAGTATCTCAAGAATGGAAGAAAAAGTATCCAATGTACTCAGCCCTACTATGAAACCATTAATATTTTTATAGTTATATGTGTTGTATTTTAAAACACTAAAAATGGAAATTAAAAGATGTAATTTTAAAAAAGAAACCCCAAAATGAGGAATTAACACAAGCTTCCTACAAAGTAGAAAAAGAGATCAAAATCCTCTGTTGACATTTTCCTCCATTAACACAAATGAGTCCTCAGAGACTTTGGCTAATGAGTTCTGTGCCTGGAGCCCTCAAGGCCACACAGCAGTAGATAACCAACCTGTGCCTCCAGCCCTCAGCCTCATGGTTCTGTGTCTCCTCCTTCTAGGGTCATCTGTGTCAGCAGGCTCCTGTCTGACCCTGCCTTCCTGCCAGTCCTGAGGATGGAGCCTGAGCCTTCATCATGTACGATGCCTGGAGGGACCCTAGATCTGTTTTCTGTGATCATGCCCCAGCAGGGGGGAAGTGCAGCTCAGTGAGTACTGAAAGACTGTCTGGAGGCTTTGTTCTCATCCTAAGAACAAACAAGACAACTAAGATAGCCAGATGGGAGGATAACAATGGGAAGAATTTAAGCCCAGAAGCCTGTGAAGTCTGTGGTTTTATTGTAGTGATAGTCTCAGAAATGTCATTCAACATTTTTCCTTTCTCTCACACTGATTGTAATTCTTATAGATGCCTCACCTACACTAGCAACAAATAGGTCCCTAGTCTAAACTGTTTCCTACACACTCCAAAGGAGTTATGAAGGTGAAGAGGAGAAGGCGGGAGATGAAAGCAACCATAATATCATGAGCCATTGGGGGGGCTTCCTCAATGCCAGGCCAGTAGCTCTTTGTTCTATGTAGCTTGTTTTATTTCATAGACAGAGTCTTCCCCATGTTCTAAGTGAACACATCATTATTATTTCAAAGAAGAGGGAAGGAACAAAGCGTTTTATATAACTTGTACCAGGTCATGAGGTAGAAAGTGGTGAAGCCAGGCTTGAATCAGGCAGTCTCTCTGAAGACAACAGCATGCATGCATGCTCTGCCCTCTGTCCAGCTTGCCCTTTGGGATCCCCATAATTCCTGGTGAATGCTCCTGCTACCTGCACTCTTCCCCCTGGGAGTTCTTGGTAAATGACAACAGAGACTAGGCACTGCCTTGTTCATTGTAGCAAATACAGAAAGAGTAGCTGACATTACATCAAATATCTCAAAAGGAATTGGCATGGGAGAATTCAGGGCACATCTCTCCTTTGTCTCTATTCCTGTATATCTTTGCAGTGATCCACATCCTCAAAGAAGCCATAAAATTGGGGTCCTGCATTCCATTCCTATCCAAGAAGCTGGAAACAGTTTCAAAATGTGGCTCAGATGGTAAAGACCTGTGGTAAAGACCTCTGACCTCTACTTAACTCTTTCTGAGATCTGGGAGACTATGAAGCAGTTTAGTTCCTAGGACTGAGAAAATAACCTTTTGATAGTGAATCCTGCCTTTTCCACTTACCTGTATGACAAATGGCAAGTTGTTAGTGTCTCTGAGTCTCAGCATTGTTATGTGGGTTGGTTTCTAGTTGAATATAGCTGCATGGATTAATGATAAACACATCATGGACCCACTCTTTGTGTGTATCTGAGATGGACACATAGAGTAAAAGCAACGTATTTTAGACAATATTATTGTTAATATTCTGAGGTTATTCTCCATACCATTCAACTGAAATATCCTAAAGTGGCCTCAATATTTATATTTTCCCTACATGCCTAAATGGACATCTTATTTTTCTCCTTATGTAAATAAGTCATGACGATTGACTAACCACTGGCTATGGGGGCCAAGATAACAAGATGTTATCTTGTTTTGCACAAAGGAGATATCAACAATGATGATTTCTGGCCAGGCACGGTGGCTCATGTTTGTAATCCTAGCTCTTTGGAAGGTCACTTGAGCCCAAGAGTTTATAACTAGGCTGGGAAACATAATAAGACCCTGTCTCTACAAGAATAAAATGGATTAATTACCCGGGCATGATGGAACACACCTGTAATCCCACCTAGTTGGGAGGCTGAGGTGGGAGGATGGCTTGAGCCCAGGAGTTGAAGGCCTGGGTGACAAAGTGAGACCACTGTCTCAAAAAAAATACTGTGTTAAATATCCATAGACTCTCCTTTGTTCACAAAAATTGTCTGTAAAGAATGTGGTTTTCACAAACTTGGTGATTTCCTGTCTTTCCTGTCATCCTTTTTGTGACCATCCCACTGAACTAGAGACAAGAAAAAACACTAGCCCTTTGTGTCTATGCCAGGGACACCCGGGGTCTGTAATTTCATTTAATGGCATCCACAATATTCAGTTATTCAAAGTTCATGGCAAAGATTTTTGCAGATATAAAAAAGGATGGGGCTCAGCGCCCATAACTCATTGCTTAGGGTGCCAGCCACATACACTGGTGCTGGCAGGTTTGAACCCAACCCAGGCCTGCTAAACAACAATGACAACTACAAATTAAAAATAGCCAGGCATTGTGGTAAGCACCCATAGTCCCAGCTACTTGGGAGGCTGAAGCAAGAGAATCATTTAAGCCCAAGGGTTTGAGGTTGTGAGCTGTGATGCCACAGCACTCTACTGAGGGCAACATAGTGAGACCCTGTCTCAAAAAATAGGGGGAGGAGGAGACAGGTAAACCTTGTTTCTTGGACTGAAACACATTTTAGAGTTTTACATTATTTTAGTCTCAAAGTAATACAAAAGCTTCCTTAGCATTTTATTATTATTTAACCATCAACAGGGGCATTGCATATTACTGGCATCTTTGTGATCAGTGATGGCCTATGATTATGTATATTTAAGTAAACCTTACTTATCAAAACTCAAAGTCAAAGAAGCCATGCACAAAAGTTATATATGAAATGAATTTTAAAAGAAATCTCAAATGCTTGAGTGATCATTTACTTTCATAAAGAAAGAACATACATCCTAGGCTATAGTTGTGCTTCATTTTTCATATACAAATGTGAGTGATTATAAATTGGTTTCACAGTAGTACTGAAATGAAACATAACTATAGCCTAGGATGAAGGAGGGAAGGAGAGTGACAGGGGAGGGGAACAGAGGGGGGTGGGTCGATAGAGGGAGGGTTAGTAGGGGGACCACACCTATGGAGTACATTGCAAGTACAAGTTGGATCTATCAGGTGTAGAACACAAATGTCTTAATGCTGTAATTAGGTAAATGAGGTGAAAGCTATGTTGATTAGTAGGATGTAAGCATTCCAATTTGTACAAATAATCAACACACCAAATCCTATAATGGCATAAATGTATTTATGATCTATGTACAAATGACTTAATAAAAAAAATTAAAAAATAAAAGAGAGAACACACAAAAACTTAAGAGGAAAACTCTTAAGACATAACTGGAATGAAACAATGTTTTCAGCTAATGCACTACCAACATTAATTTAATTTCCATATAACATGACTTACAAATATTCCAAATCAAAGGAATATGTAGCTCTGTATTAGAATAAAATAAGGTACATTTGACAGCTTCTTGGGTTCCATTAATTAGAATGAATTTTTTTAATTAAAGGGGGAAGGATAAGTCTTATTCTACATTTTCTCTCTAAAGAAGTAGACTGTGTTTTACAGTAATCATGGATTTGTTATCTATAATGATCTTGCTCTTCTCACATTATGCAGTACAGTGTCTCTAAGATGGGAATGTGCAGAAAGAGGTGACTAACACAAAATCAATTGTTAAATAATTCTAAAATGATTGAGTTAGTCACACTGAGAAATATTGCTGAAAGTGTGTGGCCCAGAAATATGGAAATTTTCCTTGTGAATTGCTTATATCCAGAATATGGACATAGTCCTAGGTGCTGGTTCCTTTTTTTTTTTTCTTTTTTCCAACCCTCTTTTTCTTTCAATAGATGTCCAAGCTACACAGAACCACAAAATCTGACAGGAGTTTTAGAATTCCTCCTCCTGGGACTCGCTGAGGATCCAGAGCTCCAGTTTGTGTGGGCTGTACCTGTCCATGTACCTGGTCACAGTACTCGGGAACCTGCTCATCCTCCTGGCCATCTGCTCTGACTCCCACCCACACACCCCCGTGTACTTATTTCTCTTCATCCTGTCTTTGCATGACATCTGTTTCATCTCCACCACTGTACCCAAGATGACTGTGGACATCATGACTTAGAGCAGAGTCATCTCCTATGGTGGCTGCCTAATGCAGATGTCTCTTTTTGTGCTTTTTGTTTGTATGGATGATATGCTTCTGACCATGATGGCCTATGCCTGGTTTGTGGCCATCTGTCACCCCCTGTGTTACCAAGTCGTCATGAGTCCACATCTCTGTGGCTTTTTAGTTTTGGTGTCTTTTTTAGCGTTCTGGATTCCTAGCTCCACAATTTACCCAATTTAAGGTTGTGAAACTTTCTAATTTCTTCTGTGAGCCTTCACAACTCCTTAATCTTGCCTGTTCTGATACTGTCATCAATACAGTAACTGAGATAATGCCAGGAAGGCTATGTTAACCATTGTGATGAAAATGTGTCAAATGGTCTATGAATCGAGCGTATGATGCCCCATGATCATATCAATGTACACAGCTATGATTTAATAAAAAAAAAACATATTTATTTATTTGGTGCCATATTTGGTTTTCTCCCTATCTCAGGGATCCTGTTCTCTTACTATAAGATTGTTTCTTCCATTTTGAGAATTCCTTCATCAAGTGGGAAGTATAAAGCCTTCTCCACCTGTGGGTCTCACTTGTCAGTTGTTTGCCTATTTTATGGAACAGGAATTGGAGTGTACCTCAGTTCAGCTGGGTCACCATCTCCCAGGGACAGTGCAATGATATCAGTGATGTACACTGTGGTCACACCCATTTTAAACCCCTTTAACTACAGCCTGAAAAACACAGATAATAAAAGTGCCTTGTGGAGGCTGCAGAGCAGAATATTCTAATCAGTCATCTGTTCTGTCTTTCTGTAGTGTGAAGTAGAAAAGGCTGTGAAATCAAGTATCTACATCTGTAGATCCTGCCTCCTTGGCTCATTATTTCCATTGCTTGATGGCTTTCTAGTCTCCCTATGTTTCATATGTGAATATTGCTTTCTCCATTATGTCATCAATTAGAATGAGTGAATATTCTACTATCCTTTTTTCATCATAAATATCATGACTGAATATAATATAGCTTTAGTTCTGAGCTATGACCCTAAAATCCAGGTGAAATCACACCTCTTTGTTAAACAGCCTTTTTAAAAGACCACCTCATTTAGTTGTAATGTTTATGAAGAAAAAACATTGTGTTCATTATAGGCCATTTTGCTTGAAATCACAGCTTCCAGGAATCTATAAAGGATGTTAAGTGAAGACGTTCTGTAGTTCACAATTACATTCCTTCCCACAGTTCATGTGTAATTTCTTTACATATTGAATCTACAAAACCTACCTAGGTAGGTTATGTATGAGGATCCACATCACCAGTCCTCAAGCTTGGCTTTTATGAAATAGCTCAGGAAGCTCTCAAATATTAATACTGAGTCTCATACCAGATATTTTTGTTTATTTGGCTTTCTCTGGGTATTAGGATTTTTAGCAGAAGAAATTATTCTGATGATAAAGTTTACATAGTCCAAGATCAAATAGGTGAGTTACAAAAGACCTTATTTTTTCAGTAAGCAATGAGGTGTTCTTTTTTTATAACAATGTGGTGGATAATTTTGTTTTTACAGAACTATTTTTCCTTTGTTTTTAGTTGACATATAATAATTTTACATTATATGGGATACAGAGTAATATTTTCCTATATCTATACCATGTGTAATGATCAAATCCGTATATTTAATATTATAGCACCTGGAATATTAATAATTTTTTGTGTTGTGAACTTTCAAAATCCTCTGTAAATTATTGTTAACACTATTCACCCTACATTACTACAGAACACTACAACTTGTTCCTTACATTACTTTTATCTTTTGGTTTTTTTTTTAATTTAGAAGGTACAGGAGTTTTTGTGACATAGATGAATTGTATGCTGCTGATGTCAGAGCTTTTAGAGTTCTGTCACAAGAGTAGTGCACCCTGTACTCAATAGGTAGATTTTCATCCATTACTTGCCTTACACCCTCCCCACTTCTTAGTTTCCAGTGTCCATTACACCATTTTATAACTGTATTGTCTCTTACTCAGCTCCCACTTATAAGAGAAAGCATGTAATAATTTTTTGTGCTTCATAAGACATTAAGTCTAAGAATAAGTCTCCAGCTCCATCCAAGTTGATGAAAAGAATATTATTTCATTCCTTCTTACAGCTGTGTAGCACTCCACAGTATATGTACACCACATTTTCTTTATCCACTTATCACTTAATGGGTACTTAAGCTGTTCCTGCATCTTTGCAATTGTGCATTGTGATGCAATAAACATTCTGGAGCTGTGTCATTTATGTATCATGACTTCTTTTCTTTTGGGTAGATATCCAATAGTGGGATTGCTAGATTGAATAGTAGCTTTACTTTTAGTTGTTTCTTCCCTGAAGAAGACAGACAAATGGCTAACAAATATATGAAAAGATGCCCAGCACACTTAACATAAGAGAAATGCAAATCAAAAATACCCTGAGATATTACCTAACCCCAGTGAGAATAGCCCACACCACAGAGTCCAAATGCTACAGATGCTGGCATAGATGTGGAGAGAAGTGGACACTTTTACACTGTTGGTGGGATTGCAAACTAATACAGCCTCTTTGGAAAGAAGTATGGACAATCCTCAAAGAACTCAAATTAGGCCTTCCATTTGATCCCACAATTCCATTCCCAGGCATCTACCCAGAAGAAAAAAAGGACATTTGCATAGATTGTTTACTGCAGCTCAATTATAATTGCCAAGATGTGGAAACAATCTAAATGGTCATCAACTCACAAATGGATTAACAAACTGTGGTATATGTATACCACAATTCCATTACCAGGTATCTACCCAGAAGAAAAGTAAGGACATTTGCATAGATTGTCTAGTGAAGTTCAATTTACAATTGCCAAGACGTGGAAACAACCTAAATGCTCATCAACTCAGGAATGGATTAACAAACTGGGAATATGTATACCATGGAATACTATTCAGCCATAAAAATATGGAGACTTTGCATCTTTTGTATTATTCAATGCAATTGAAACATATTCTTCTTAGTAAAGTATCACGGAAATGGAAAAGCAAGTATCCAATGTACTCAATACTAACATGAAGTCAGTAGTTCATATTAATATTGAACTAATTTATGCCACCATAAAAGAAAAACTCAATTCGGCTGGTGCCCCTAGTCCAGTGGTTACAGTGCCAGCCACATACATCAAGGGTGGCAGGTTCGAACCCGACCCAGGCCAGCTCAAACAACTGCCACAAAAAAAAAATAGCTGAGTGTTGTAATGGGCTCTCATAGTCCCAGCTACTTGGGAGGCTGAGGCAAGAGAATTGCTTAAGCCCAGGAGTTTGAGGTTGCTGTGAGCTGTGACACCACAGCACTCTACCAAGGGTGACATAGTAAGGCTCTTTCTCAAAAAAAAAAAAAAAAAGAAAAAGTCAATTCAATTCAAATTGGGGGCAGGGGAAGGAGGGTGGAGGTTATTAAGGAGGGAGGAAGATTTGTGTGCTCCCACTTAATAGGCACAATATAAGGGTATATGGCACACCTCTTGGGTACAGGACACAACTACAAGAGGCACTCTACCTAACAAATACAAGCATTGTAACCTAGTTGTTCATATCCTCACAGTAACCTGAAATTTAAAAAAATTACCCTCATATTGTGACTAGTTTCATAACAAAATTTTACAATTCTCTAGTGTCTTAGCTCCCTCATATTCCAAAAGAGTTTCTAGTGTTCACATCAGAACTGAAGCAGGAAGCTAAGTGGCCTTGACTGGATGAAACAATGAGGGTTGTGTCAGTTCTAGTGGACTAGCAATGGCAGTCTTAGAAAAAGTAGAGACAGATAGGTCTCAGTACAAACTGCTGAACAGAACTTTGTAATTTTCTTTAAACACTGACACAATTTCTTTGAGTTTTTCCCCACAAAACAGCAGACTTCTTGCAGCCCTGAGATAACTCCTGTGCCTTATTCTACCAGAATCTCCAGAGAAAGTCAAGATAAGCAATATGACACCACAGATTGTGACCAAGAGCCACAGAGCCTGCACACAGGTTGAAAGAATGAACAATATTAACCCCTAGCTCACTATAATACTAAAATCCCCACCCACCCTGGGGAGGGATTTTCCCACCATTTTCTGTTTATGGGATGTATGAACTAGCATGATTCCCCACTGTGCTTGCGTTCCCTCCACTCCACCCCAAACATACAAGGAGTAAACTCCCTATATGCATTATTGATTTTTACCTCCATAAAAACACTCCTGCTAATCTGGGAGGTGGATTTGAGGTAGCCTGTACCTTCCTCTCCAAGTTGATGCATCTCTGAAATAAATCCTTTCTTCCATGATAATCCTAATCTCAGAATTGGCTTCCTATGAGGTGAACAACAGTGAACCCCCCTTGTGAGTTAGTTAACAATATCAGACTGAATTTTTTAAAAAATCAATGTACACAAATTAGTAGCTTTCAGATACACCAACAATGACAGTCAAGCTGAGAATCAAATCAAAGATACAGTATCATACGTGCATCTTACAAGGGTACATATGAAATTTACTAAATGAAGAATACAAATGTCTTAACACAATAACTAAGAAAATGCTGTGAAGGCTATGTTAATTAGTTTTATGAAAATATTTCAAATTGTATATAAAACCAGCAAATTGTACCCCCCCCCACAATTGCATTAATGTACACAGCTACGATTTAATTTAAAAGAAAAAGACACATTATCCTTCACAGGTACCCTTCATGGCATCAAAGAAAATGATGACCTCTGTAAGGAGAATTATGAAATACTGCAAAAAGAAATCCCAGAGGATGTAAACAGATGGAAAAACATATCATGCTCATGGATTTCCAGAATCAACATTGTTAAAATTTTGTACCACCCAAAGTGATTTACAGATTCAGTGCAATTCTCATTAACACATCAATGTTGAAGACCTTGGAAAAATAATTCTTCACTTCAAATAGAATCAGAAAAGACCTAAAAAAGCCAATGCATGTCAGATTTATTAAAAGTAGAGTATAAGTGTCTTAACACAATAATTAAGTGAGGTGAAGGCTATGTTAACCAGTTTGATGTAAGCATTCCAAATTGTATATAAAATCAGCACATGGAGCCCCATAAATGCATTAATGTACACAGTTATGATTTAATAAAAATAAATTGTTAAAAAAAGCCAATGCAATCTTACATAATAAGAACAATATGGAGGTATCACTTTACCAGACTTCAGCCTATACTACAAGACAGCAATCAGTAATCAAAACAGCAAGATATTGGCATCAAAATAGAGACCTAGACCTGTAGAACAGGGAACCCAGATATGAAACCATCTTCATATCACCATTTGATCTGTGACAAAGCAAAAGAAAACACAGACTGGGGGAAATAATCCCTATTCAGCAAATGGTGGGGAAACATGATAGCCACACAGGAAAGACTAAGACAGGACTCATACCTCTCACCACTCACAAAAATTAATTCATGATGGATAACGGACTTAAACCTAAAACATAGAACTATAGGAATTCTAGAAAAACTGTTGGAAAACTTTTCTTTCTTTTTTTATTGTTTGAGATTCATTTCAGGTACAAAGAATTAGATTATGTTGATTTCATTTGTTAGATAAAATCTCTCTTATAATTGTGTCCCGCCCCCAAGAGGTGTGCCATACACCATGACACCCATCCTTTTTCTCCTCCCCTCTCCCCCTTGTATAAATTCACTTGCTGCCTTCAAATTAGAATAGAGTACATTGGGTTCTTGTGATGCTTTACTAAGAAGAATGTGTTCCAACTCCATCCAGGTTAATATAAAAGATGTAAAGTCTTCATCTTTTTTAGTGGCTGAATAGTATTCCATGGTGTAAATATACCACAGTTTGTAATCCATTCCTTTGGTGGCCATGTATGTTGCTTCCACATTTTGGTGATTGTAAATTGAGCTGCAGTAAACAGTCAGTGAAAATATCCTTATATAAAATTTTTTTTTCTTCTGGGTAGATGCCTAGTAATAGGATTGCAGGATCAAATGGGAGGTCTAATTTAAGTTCTTTGAGGATTTTCCATACTTCTTTCCAAAAAGATTGTATTAGTTTGCAGTCCCACCAGCTGTGTAAAAGTGCTCCTTCTCTCCAACATCTGCAGCTTTGAGACTTTATGATGTGGGCCATTCTCACTGGGGTTAGGTGGTATCTCAGGGTAGTTTTGATTTGTTTTTCTCTGATAATTAGGGATGATGAGCATTTTTTCATGTGTTTGGTAGCCATTTGTCTGTCTTCTTTAGAAAAGCTTCTGTTCATCTCTCTTGCCCAGTGATATATGGGATTGTTGGGTCTTTTTTTGTTGATTGACTTGAGTTCTCTGTAGATCGTAGTTATCTAGCTTTTGTCCAATGTATTATATGCAAACATCTTTTCCCATTCTGAAGGTTGTCTGTTTGCTTTGGTTGTTGCTTTCTTAGCTGTACAGAGCTTTTCAGTTTAATTAAGTCCCATCTGTTTATTTTTGTTGTTGTTGCAATTGCCATGGAAGTCTTCATAAAATCTTTCACCTTCAAGTGTTTTCTCCACACTTTATTCAAGGATTTTTATGTTTCATGCCTTAGATTTAAATCTTTTATCCATCTTGAATCAGTTTTTTTTGTTTTTTTTTTTTTTTTTTGTAGAGACAGATTCTCACCTTACCGCCCTCGGTAGAATGCAGTGGCATCACACAGCTCACAGCAACTTCCAAATCCTTGGGCTTAGGCGATTCTCTTGACTCAGCCTCCCAAGTAGCTGGGACTACAGGCACCCACCACAACGCCCGGCTATTTTTTTGTTGCAGTTTGGCCGGGGCTGGGTTTGAACCCGCCACCCTCAGCATATGGGGACGGCGCCCTACCCACTGAGCCATAGGCGCCGCCCTTGAATCAGTTTTTGTAAGTGGTGAGAGGTGCAGCTCCATTTTCAGTCTTTTACATGTGATTATTCAGTCCTCCCAACACCATTTATTGAATAGAGATTATTTTCCCCAGTGTATGTTTTTGTTTGATTTATCAAATATCAGATGACTATAAGATGCTAGTTTCATCTCATGGTTTTCTATTCAGTTCCAAATGTCAATGTCTCTATTTTTGTGCCAATACCATGCTGTTTTGATCACTATGGCCTTGTAGTATAGCCAAGAGTCTGGTATGGTGATACCCCCAACTTTGTTTTTATTACTAAGAATTGCCTTGGCTATACAGAATTTTTCCTGGTTACATACCAAATGAAGAATTATTTTCTCCAATTCTTGAAAGTATGATGATAATATTTTAATAGGGATTGCATTGAATCTGTAGATTGCTTTGAATAGCATAGACATTTTGACAATGCTGATTCTTCCCAGCCATGAGCATGGTATATTCTTCCATTTGTTAATATCTTCTGCTATTTCTTTTCTTAGGGTTTTGTAATTTTCTTTTTTTTATATATAGTTAATGAAATACTGTATTTATTTTATTTCAGATTAATGCGAGGGCACAGATGATTAGGTTACATTGTGTTTGTTAGGCAAAGTCCAAGTTGTAGTTGAACACTTCACCCAGGAGGTGTGCCATATATCTCTACATTGTGCACACTGGGTGAAAGTTTATCAATCCCTCTCTCCCTCCTCCCCCACTTGAATTTAATTATGTTTTTCTCTTGCATGGGTGTGTAGCTGTTCATCTACTGACTGCATGTTAGCGTTGAGTACATTGGATACTTGATTTTTCATTTTTGTGACACTTTTCTGAGGAGAATGTTCTTCAACTTCATCCAGGTTAATACAAGAGATGTAAAGTCTCCATCTTTTTATGGCTGAATAGTATTCCATGGTGTACACATGCCAGAGGTCTTTCACCTCTTTTGTTAGGTATATTCCTAGGTATTTCATTTTCTTTGAAGCTATTGTGAAGGGAATTGTGTTCTTGATTAGCTTCTCATCAAGGCCATTTTTGGCATATACAAAGGCTACTGATTTGTGGACATTGATTTTATATCCTGAGATGTTACTGTATTTTTTAATCACTTCCAGGAGTCTTGTAGTTGAGTCTTTGGGGTTCTAGAAGTATAAGATCATATCATCAGCAAAGAGTGACAGTTTCACTTCCTCTGCTCACCTTTGGATGCTCTTTACTTCCTTCTCTTGCCTGATTGTATTGGCTAGAACTTCCAGCACTATGTTGAATAGTAGTAGTGATAGAGGACAACCTTGTCTGGTTCCAGTTCTAAGTGGAAAAGTTTTCTGTTTTACTCAGCTCAGTATAATATTAGCTGTTTTTTTGTTGTAGATGGCTTCACTAAGATTCATAAATGTGCCACCTATGCCTATATTCTTAACAGTTCTAATTAGAAAATGATGTTGAATTTTATTGAATGCTTTCACTGCATCTTTTGAGAGGATCATATGGTCTTTGTTTGTGCTTGTGTTGATGTGGTGGATTAGTTTAAACCAGCCTTGCATATCTGGGATGAAAACTACTTGATCATGATGTGTTAGTGTAAGTGCCAGTGCTGAAGAGAGACAGTCTTGCAGCCTCAGGGGCAAGCTCCCTCCTGTAATGTTAGGAAAAGGGGGCAAGAAACATGCCACTACACTTCTTAGGATGGTGTGTAACAAAGTTCTTTATTTGGGGGTCTGATTTTATACACTTCTACTCACGTACACACTTTATCTATCATCTATTTCACCATTACCTCATTTTACCCATCTGAAATTAACTTGTAAGGAAATATCATGTTACCACATCAACACAATCACTTCTGCAGTAACATTCTTTTCTAGACATTTACTAATCTCTTGAACTAACATCTCTAAATAAAGATCACAAAGAAGAAAACAGCCACAGGGGAACAGAGTTAATGGAAGAGTGCCTTCAAGTGTTCACTCAGTTTACCCAGCATGAAGTAACAACTGTGTTTCTCCAAAGGGCAGAACACCTAGACCTTTGACAACATGTTTTTAACATATGTCAACTCTGGAGAGAGCAAGATGGTGGCTGAATAATAGCTTCCTTGCATCTGGGCACCATGAGTCTGGAGAGATAAGACTCCAGGCATCTCTGGCTGGTGGGATCTGCCTATAATCATCCCTTTGAGGAGACAGGGAGTCAGCTAGAGACTTCTGGACCCCAAGAGGAGGACAAAAACAGTGGAAAATTGGAAAGTGGTCGCATGTGTTCAATCAGCCTAATCATGCCAACAGCTGTAAGTATAGTAGCAGCGAGACTGCAAAACAGAAAGGCCTTACCTGTGAACTGTTTTTGGACTTGGCGCTCAGTTGAACTGCCTTGGGGAGAGCTTGATCAGGAGTGCAGAGAACTTTAGGCATTGTCTAGGGCCCCAGACTGAGCCGCTAAGCCAGATGAAGCTAATGTGTTGTGATCAAAATGTGTCAAACAGTCTATGAACCAAGTGTATGGTGCCCCGTGATCATACTAATGTACACAGCTATGATTTAATAAAAAATAAAAATAAAAAAAATAAAGTAGACCGACCATTTGATTGTGTAATCTAACTACTATGTATTTACTCAAAGGGGGAAAAAAAGACATTTTATTTAAAAGATACTTGCACTCAGATGTTTATGGCAGCAGAATTCACAATCATAAACATGTGGAAACAACCCAAGTCCCCACCAATACAAGAGTGGATCAATAAACTGTAGTATATGTATACCATGGAATAGTACTCAGCCATAAAAAAGATGGTGACCTAGTATCTTTTGTAGCAACCTGGATGGTTTTTAAGTGAAGTATCACAAGAATGGAAAAACAAAAACTGCATGTACTCAATACTAAATTGGAACTAGCTGATCAGCAGTTGTGTGCTCATATAGAAGCAAATCTCAGTAATATTCAAGAGGGTGCATGGGAAAGGGGATGGATAAATTCCCACCAACCAGGTACATTGCACAGGTACATAGCACACCTGAAAAAGGGGCACAAATATAATTTTGACTTGAAATATACAAAAGCAAATGATATAACCAAAATGTGTGCTCTCATTTTAAAAATTTAAGAAATTAATTAAAAAATCTGTACAGCTCTATACATTTCAATCATATGTTCAAAGTATAAAAATTAGGGAATAAAATTTAAGGAAAAAAATGTCTTTGCCTCTATACCATTATGAACACCAAGAGATCTGAAAATTCTCCAAACTTTCTTCAAAGATGGCCCGAGTGTGATTGCTTATAGAAATTAAACTTTCCTTAGGGGAAATCTTATAATTTTAAATTAAACCAAAGGAAGAAGAATTTCTCCTTGGAGAAAATAAATCCAGCTTCCTCTACCTTGATCTCCATAGACACAAAGTTGACTGGAAACTTTCCATTCTGCTTTCACCTTTGTATTCCAAGGGAATTAAATTGTTTGCAGAGTGGAGAGACAATAGAACAATTCATTTAACCAGTTGCTCTGGGAATTCAATGCTTGAGACACTAGAAATGTTAAACATGGCCCTGCTGCCTCTCACCTGTAATTCTCTGATCCCAGCCTGTGTGGAAACCCAGCTGGGCTTCCCAGGGACAGACCTCGGAGAAGAGAAAGCTTCAGTGACACCATCAGAGAAAGTCAGTGTGAGTAGGGGGGCTGGTGGGGTGAGAAGGAGGAAAGGAAAGGGAGTGCTGAACTTTGTCTTTAGAGCAATGAGATGGGGACAGTTCTGTATTTGGTCTGTGAGGGTAAAATTCCTGCACTTTTAATTAAAAGAGAGTTTAGTTTCCACTGAAACTGGTCTTTTCCAGCTCTTATTCAGTTTCCTTTTCTCTCTCTCTTAAATTTAGAATCTCTTTCCAGTAACATTTATAGAGAATGCTGAATCCTAAGCACTAGACCACCAGAGATCCAGTAAGAGCAAGAAATGGCCATTTCTTGAATTCATCATCTTCTGGACACTCTTCACATCTTCTTCACTCTCTCACAAATACTCTAGGTTCCTGTTCTATTTCATATATCCAATCATTTGTTCATTAACTACTCGTGGAAGACCTATTATGCACTGGGTATTGAATATTTTGTTCTTACTTTGATCATACTATTACTGCTGGGTCTGACTGACTGAAATCACTGAATGGTTCTATACTGCTGTTGTCATTATTTTTTAACTTCAGTGTGCACAAAAAAATGCATTTAATATGCTTGTATTTGACAATTGGCACTCAGGCCAATTTCCTTTTTCCATTTACCAATCTCTTTAAATGTTGAGGAGAATATTGAATAAATTACATTGAAGTAGTCTGCTTTTGCCTAATCATAAATTTTACACATAAGTTCTAGTATATTAATGTAGAATATCCTGTTGGCTGTAGTTTTCAAACCACTAATCACTATTGTGTTATGAGGTTTTCCTTGTTTTTTGTGTCTGTGGGGAGATTCTCTGCCTTGGCTGATCACAGTTATGACTACTGTAAATGCTCACATTTTTTTTGGCATTGTGATTGTGAATCTCTTCACGGTCCCACATTTGCGATGTATTATGTTAACAAACATCCTAACATGAACCTAGTTTTCCATTCCTAAAGTATTACCTGTTTATCACTTAGTCCTTCAAAGTCAACGTGAATGTATATTGTTTATTAACCTTACCATTACATTTTGAGTCTATATTAAGGCATATGACAAGCTGCAAGATTCCTATTTGTGTCACTGTTGACATGTTTGGTCTCATTACTACACATGCAACATTTGTATTTGTTGAGCCCCTACAACATGACAGGCACCAAGTGTATCTACATGCCTGGAGAAAAATATAATGAAAAAAACAATCACAACTTCAGACTCCAAATAAACAAAAAATAATCAACATGAGATGCACATGAAGAGACAGCACAGGATACTCACTGTGGTGTTCACTCTTCTGCCCTTCTGACTCTCATCCCCTGCTCTCCATCTCCTGCCCCTCAAGTCCCCACTATGAAGCCCACTGAGCCACATGCAGTGTAGCATTCTGTTCTCTCAGCCTAGAAAGTTATTCTTTGTTTATTCCCATGGTTAGCAATGATCCATTCTTTCTCTCTGAGCTCAAATATTCCTATTTCAGAAAAGTCTCACCTACCCAAATCCAAAACTAAATTGTTCCTTCATAAGCTTTTCTGTCTTTAATTTAAGTAACTTTTGTATACATTAGTAATGATGACTCTTTTTCTATTGTGGACAATGTAAACATTTATTATAAAATCTCAAATATGCCTTTTCATTTTTTTCTAGGATAATTAAATTTGTATGACTTTTAGATATTTTCAGTCAAATTTATCAATTATATAAAGTGGTGATTAACTTTGCTGATTTTGATACATCTCAAACTGTGAGCATATCCATATGAGCATCCTCCTCTTCTTGGAGGAATTCACCTGGCAGCCATGCTCTCAAGGAAGGAGAAATAAGGATCTTCACTAATTAGAAGTCTTATATAGTGGCCAACAGAGACAATAGACCCATCACATTGACGATGGTCAGAATTACTTACTAGTGGTTGCTCCATTTAAGAGGGACATTGATACATGAAAGGCATGCAAGACTGATTTACTGTAATATTGAATACCATATGCTCACATTTTTGAAATGTACTATATATGTCAAGGAAGCATAGTAGGAAAATTACCTACATCATTCCATTGAATTTCAATCCTCTATTCATGTTATGAATATTCACTCCTGCTATTTAGAGATGAGATATCTGAAGCTAGGAGTTTCTCAAGGTCACACAATAGTAACTTTGTGGGTCAAAATTCTACTTCAGGAAGTTGGTCTCAAAGAAATATTTTCTAAATAACAGCTCTATACTATACCCTGGGAGATTTACATACCCAAAATAATGTTCTAATAGGAGGAATTTTATAATAGTAATAATAATGACTGCTATATTTTTTATTGAGACTTACTGTACACAAAGGCATTTTTAAAGCCCACAACAAGAAAAGACTGATAAACACCGTTTTAGAACAAAAATAAGACCCTAAGATCTAACTATCATGTTATAGATGTTATCAGGTCACAGATTAGAGGTTTTTAGAGGTGACAATATATTTCTTAAAACATCAGAGCTATTAGAATGAAGAAAGTATGGAGATTATGAAGAAATGGCATAATGTCTTCAATTACTTGGAAACCTCACATCAAAATCGGTTGGTGCACATAGGTTTAAATAGAATTCAATTTAGTGAGTAGATGATAAAACAGAAGATTGCTACTAAATTAAAGGATGTCTGGACATCTCTACTCTATAAAATGACAATGGGATACCACTCACTTGAGAGATTCCCTGTCTTTGGAAATACTCAATGTGAGGACATCCAATCAAGGGTGATACCATAATGCGATAACTAGCTGAGGTGTCAATTGGCTGTTCATTAAATGATACTTTTGCCACCTTCCTCATCAGACACACCAACTACATGGATGCAAAAAACACATAGAAGTCCCACAATTTATCCTCTTGGGTCTCAAAAGATCCTGAACTGCAGCCCCTTCTCTCTGGGCTGTTCCTGTCCATGTATCTGGTCACGGTGCTTGGGAACATGCTTATCATCCTGGCTATCTGCTCTGTACACCCCCATGTACTTCTTTCTCTCTAACCTGTCCTTCATTGACATCTGTTTCACCTCCACCACAGTTCCAAAGATGCTGGTGAACATTCAGACACAGAGCAAAGACATCTCCTACAGGGCATGCTTCACTCAAATGTATTTTTTAAAATTATTTTTGCTAGACTGGATAATTTCCTCCTGACTGTAATGGTCTATGACTGGTTTGTGGCCACTGTCACCCACTGCACTACATAGTCATCATGAACCCTCACCTCTGTGGGCTTCTGGTTCTGACATCTTGGTTCATCATCTCCCTGGTTTCTCTGGTTCACCTTCTCCTAATAATGAGGCTGACTTTCTCTATAGGCACTAAAATTTCACATTTCTTCTGTGACTTGGCTCAGCTACTCAAAGTGGCCCATTCTAATACCCTCTTTGATGAAATCCATATATATGGGTTAGCTGTGTTAGCTCTGTGTTCCCTGTCACAGGGATCCTCTTCTCTTATCTAAGATTGTCTCCTCCTTAGTGAGGATGTAATCCACAGCAGGCAAGTATAAAGCATTTTTCACCTGTGGATCTCACCTCTCTGTCATCTGCTTGTTCTACGGTACAGCACTTGGGGTCTACCTCACTTCTGCTGTGACTCATTCTTCCCAGAGAAGCTCCATTGTCTCAGTGATGTATGCAGTGGTTATGTCCATGCTAAAACCCTTCATCTACAGCCTGAGGAACAAGGATGTGAAGGGGGCCCTGGGAAGACTCCTCAGCAGAGCAGCCTCTTGCCTGTGGCGTACAGATCTCAGTGAACATTGTTGGTCTCAAAGGCAAATGTTAATTTAAATATCCTGGGTCTGTTTCTCCTTTAAATGATGTTTTGCTTGTTTATTTCCAAAGCATATATTACTCTTCTTTTATATATTTTTGAGTTTGTTTGTATTTCCTCAACAGCCCCTCAGGTAATATCTTTTTAACTTTTCTTGCCTATACATTCTAATTTCATCACTTTTCTTAGAGCCATTCTTGAGATTTATAACTTGATATTTACCCCACTTTTTATGTCATGCCAACATGGGATCTTCAGAAATTATTCTTCTGCATGTTATTTTTCTTCATCTCAATGTGGTTGTCCTCTTGTGCTTTGTGGAAGAAGTGTAATAAAAATCACAGAATACCTTCTCTCTTCCCCCATAAATGTATTAATGTACACAGTTATGATTTAATAAAGAAAAAAAGAAAAAATCACAGAATACTCAGAATACTTATTCTACAGGACTTAGCTTGTTGCATTACATGTATAAATTTAATCCTATAATATATATCTTTGAGGTATCTTCTTTCATTTACTCCATTTCTTAAAGGAAGAGACTTAGTTAAGAGAGGCAGCCTGGCAACCTAACACTGAGCCCTAATTTTTCTGTCCTCATTCACAAGAACAGTGATGGGATTCTCAGGATGAATGCTGGACTCTAGATGTCAAAGCAGGGCTCATTCATATGATTCATAGTGATGTGCTGCCTAGAATAACACTAAAATGCTGCTTCATATTTTGTGATTTGTTTGTTTTCCTTCCTTCCTTCCTTTCTTCCTTCTTTCCTTCTTTCTCTCATCTCTTCTTTTCCTACTTCTTGTCTATTTTTTGGTTAACGTTAACTTGCTCCATTTCATTTTATAAATGAGTAATATTCTCCTATATAATATACCCCAAGCTGTTTATCCATTCATTCATAGACAAATACTTGAGTAATTTCCCTTTTTCACCATTGTAAATAGTTCTGCTCTTAACATGCATGTAAATTTATTTCTTTGATATTTATTTTCGCTTATTAGATAATACCACATATTCCTAGCTGTCCAACTGCTGGGTTATCTGCCATTTAACTTTTGGAGGAAGTGCCAAATTGTGTTTTATAGAAACTGGCACTTCTCTCTCAACAATGTTTTATGGCTCCTTATGTTCATATCATACCCAATATATGTTATTTTCTTTCTTAAATGAGGCTATATCCTTCTAGTATGTCTGAAGTAATGTCTATTTTTACTGTTGACTGCTTCCCTAATAACTAATTGGGCATCTATTAGAGTGTTTCTTTGCAATTCATGTATCTTCTGTAGACAGATATATTTTCAAGTCTGCTTATCTTTAATTGTGTAGCTTGTACTTTGGTTTCTGACTTGTACTCACTCTTTATATATTCTGAGTAATTGACCCCTACCTTATATGTGTTAATCTCGTAAGCCCAAAAGTTAGAGGTTCTGTGAGCCATGTGATGCCACGGCACTCTACCCGAGGGTGGTACAGTGAGACTCTGTTTCTACAAAAAAAAAAAAAAAAAAGAAGCTGTGGTATATGTATACCATTGAATACTATTCAGCCACTAAAAAAGATGGAGACTTTACATCTTTTGTATTAACCTGAATGGAAATGGAACACATTATTGGTTTTTTTTTTTAATTGTTAAATCATAGCTGTGTACATTAATGAAATCATGGGGTACAATGTGCTGTTTTTGTATACTATTTGAAATATTTTTATCAAATAGGTTAATATATTCTTCACTGCATTTTCTTAGTTATTGTGTTCAGACATTTATACTCTACACTTAGTAAATTTAACATGTACCCTTGTAAAATACACCATAGATGTGTTCTCACCAATTACCCATCCTATCCCCTTCCCTCCCTCTCCTCTTTCCCCTTCATCTTGGGCTATAGTTGAAAGCTATATGAAAGCTATAACTTGGATTCATAGTAGGGCTGAGTACATTGGATACTTCTTCTTCCATTCTTGAGATACTTTGCTAAGAAGAAAATGTTTCAGCTCCATCCATGCAAACAGGAAATAAGTAAAGTCTCCATCTTTTTAAAGGCTGCGTAATATTTCATGGTGTACATATACCACAATTTATTGATCCATTCATGGATCGATGGGTTCTTGGGCTTCTTCCATAACTTAGCAATTATGAATTGGGCTACAATAAACATTATTGTACACATATCTTTGTTATAAAATGATTTTTGGTCTTCTGGAGGAAGACCTTCCTTCATAGAGGAATTGAAGGATTGAATGGCAGGTCTATATTTAGATCCCTAAGTGATCTCCAAACATCTTTCCAAAAGGAATGTATTAGCTTGGCTTCCAACCAGCAGTGAAGAAGTGTTCCCTTTTCTCCCCATCCATATCAATATCTCTGGTGATGTGGGCTAATCTTACTGGAGTTAGGTGATATCTCAAAGTGGTTTTGATTTGCATTTTTCTGATGATTAAGGATAATGAACATTTTTTCATATTTCTGAAGGCTGCGCACCTGTCTTCTTCAGAGAAGTTTCTCTTCAAATCCCTTGCCCAGCCTGCGATGGGATCCCTTGTTCTTTTCTTGCTAATGCTTTTGAGTTCTCTGTGGATTCTGGTTATTAAACCTTTGTCAGAGACATAACCTGCAAATATCTTCTCCCATTCTGAGGACTGTCTGCTTGCTTTACTTACTGTGTTCTTGGCTGTGCAGAAGCTTTTTAGTTTGATCAGACCCCAGTAATGTATTTTTGGTGTTGCTTCAATTGCCTGGGGGGTCTTCCTCATAAACTCATCACCCAGAAACCCGATTTCTTCAAGTATTTTTCCCTGCACTCTAGTCTAGTATTTTTACAGTTTCATGTATTAAGTTGAAATCTTTAATCTAGTGAGAGTCTATCTTAGTTAATTGTGAAAAGTGTGGTTCCAGTTTCTGTCCTCTATAGGTTGCCAGCCAGTTCAGCCAGCACCATTTATTAAATAGGGAATCTTTCCCCACTGAATGTTTTTAATTGAATTATCAAAGATTAAATAATGATAAGTAGCTGGGTTCATCTCTTGGTTCTCTATTCTGTTCCATACATCTACCTCTCTGTTTTTTTGCTAGTACCATGTTGCTTTGATCACTATCGATTTATAGTATCATCTGATGTCTGGTATTGTGATTCCTCCTGCTTTGTTTTCATTTCTGAGTAATGTCTTGGATATTTGAGTTTTTTTCTGATTCTATATAAAAAGAAGTATTATTTTTTTGAGATCTTTAAAGTATGGCAGCAGAGCATTAATAGGGATTACATTAAAATTGTATATTGCTTTGGGTACAATGGAAATTTTAACAATGTTAATTCTTCTCAGCCATGAGCATGGTATGTTTTTCCATTTGTTAACATCTTCAGCTATTTCTTTTCTTAGAGTTTTATAGTTCTCTTTATAGAGATCTTTCATGCCCTTTGTTAGGTAAACTGCCAAGTATTTCATCTTCTTTGGAATTACTGTGAAAGGAATAGACTCCTTGACTGTTTTTTCAGCTTGACTATTGTTGGTATATATAAAGGCTTCAGATTTATGAGTGTTGATTTTGTAACCTGAGACGCTGCTGTATTCCTTGATCACTTCTAAGAGTTTTGTAGTAGAATCCCTGTTTTCCAGCTATACAATCATATCATCTGCGAAGAATTAAAGTTTGATCTCCTCTGATCCTATATGGATACCCTTGATTGCCTTTTCTTGCCTAATTTCAATGGCTAAGATTTCCATTACAATGGTGAATGGAAGTCTTAGCCATTGAAATTAGGCAAGAAAAGGCAGTCTCAAAAAAGGAGTGGGAGACAATGGGTAACCTTGTCTGGTTCCTGATCTGAGTGGAAATGATTCAAATTTAATGCTATTCAATATAATATTGGCTGTGGGTTTGCTATAGATGGCCTCTATAAGTTTAAGAAATGTCCCTTCTATTTTCTTAAGTATTCTGATCATGAAAGGATGCTGGATATTATCAAAAGCTTTTTCTGCATCAATTGAGAGAATCATATGGTCTTTGTTTTTTACTTGTGTATGTGATGAATTATATTTATAGATTTACGTATGTTGAACCAGCCTTGAGACACTGGGATAAAACCCACTTGATCATGTTTGTGTGCTGTGTTGCGATATTCTGTTTCCTAGGATGTTCTTGAATATTTTTGCATCGATATTCATTAGTGATACTAGTCTATAATTTTTTTTATTGTTGGGTCTTTTCCTGGTTTGGGGATCAAAGTGATGTTTGCTTCATAGAATGTGTTGGGTAGTATTCCTTCTTTTTCTATATTTGGAAAAAGTTAAGTACTTTAGGTACTAGTTTCTCTTTAAAGGTTTGGTAGAATTCTTATGTGAAGCCATCTGGTCCTGGGCTTTTGTTTATAAGGATATTTTGTACAATTGATGCTATTTCAGAACTTCATATAGGCCTGTTAAACAATTTCACTTCATTCTGGCTAAGTCTAGGAAGGTAGCATACTTCCAACTATTGGTCTATTTCCTTTAAATTTTCATACTTCTGAGAATAGAGTTTCTTGTAATATTCATTAAGGATTTTTTGAATTTATGAAGAGTCTGTCATTGTTTTATCTTTGCCATTTGTGATTGATGAAATTAGAGATTTTACTCTTTTATTCCTGGTTAGGTTAGCCAATGTTTTATCTATTATATTGACCTTTTCAATAAACCAAGTTTTTTATTTATTCAAATGTTGTATAATCCTTTTGTTTTAAATTTCATTTAATTCTGCTCTAATTTTGGTTATTTTTTTTTCTGCTGCTGGGTTTGGGATTGGAATGTTCTTCCCTTTCCGGTTGCTTGAGATGACTCATTAAGTTGGTAACTTCCTCTCTCTCCATTCTCTTCAGGAAAGCTTGCAGTGCTATAAATTTCCCTCTTAGTACTGCCTTTCTGGTATCCCAGATGTTCTAGTAATTCATGTCTTCATTATCATTTTATTCCAAAAATTTGGTAATTTCCTTTTTAATCTCATCTATGACCAGCATAAGTCTATTTAGTTTCCATGTTTTTGTATGAGTATGCAAATTCCTGTTGTTACTGAGTTCAACATTTATTCCATGATGGTCTGATAAGATGCAAGGAATAAATTCAATCCTTTTAAATTTTCTGAGGTTAGACTTGTGCCCTAAGATGTGATCAATTTTGGAGGATGTTCCATGGGCTGATGAGAAGAATGTGTATTCAATTTTGTTAGGATAAAATGTTCTGTAGATGTCTGTTAAATCAAATTGTTGAATGGTTATTTTATTTTATTTTATAATTTTATTTTTTATTAAGTCTTTTTTACATAGATCATAAATACATTTATGCCCATTTCAGTGTGTTGGTTATTTGTACAGATTGGGGTGGTTACATCATACTAATCAGCATAGCTTTCATCTCATTTACCCATTTATAGCGTTAGGACATTTGTGTTCTACACATGATAGAACCAACTTGTACTTGCAATGTGCTCCATAGTTGTGGTCCCTTTACTATCCCTCCCATCCTCTGCACCTCCCTCTCCCTCCCCTTCCCTCCTTCATCATAGCCTAAAGTTGTGTTTCATTTTCATATGCAAGTGAGTTATTATAAATTGGTTTCACAGTAGTGCTGAGTACATTGGATACTTTTTTCCATTCCTGAGATATTTTGCTAAGAAGAATATTTTCCAGCTTCATCCATGTAAACATAAAGGAGGTAAAATCTCCGTTATTTTTTTTACTGCTGCATAATATTTCATGGTATACATATACCACAATTTATTAATCCATTTATGGGTTGATGGGTACTTGGGCTTCTTCCATGACTTGGAAATTATGAATTGAGCTGCAATGAACATTCTGGTGCAAATATCTTTATTGCCAAATGATATTTGGTCCTTTGGATATACACCTAGATGAGGAATTGCAGGATCAAATGGCAGGTCTATATTTAGATCCCTGAGAGATCTCCAAACTTCCTACCAAAAGGAATGTACTAGCTTGCATTCCCACTAGCAGTGCAGCAGTGTACCCTTTCTCCACATCCACACCAACACCTGTTGTTTTGTGATTTTTGTGATGTGGGCTACTCTTACTGGAGTTAGATGGTATCTCAGAGTAGTTATGGTTTGCATTTCTCTGATGATTAAAGATGATGAGCATTTTTTCATGTGTCTGTAGGCCATGCGCCTGTCTTCTTCAGAGAAGCTTCTGTTCATGTCTCTTGCCCACAATGAAATGGGATCAGTTGTTTGTCAATTGAAGCAACATCAAAAATACATTACTGGGATCTGATCAAATTAAAAAGCTTCTGCACTGCCAAGAACACACTAAGTAAAGCAAATAGACAGCCCTCAGAATGGGAGAGGATTTTTGCAAGTTATGCTACCGACAAAGGTCTAATAACTAGAATCCACAGAGAATGGTTAAGTTTAAATCTAAATTTCTTTGCTGAGTTTCTTATTGGAGGCTCTATCCAACACTGCTAAAGGGGTAACTATTATGGTGCTGGAGGAAGTCAAGTTGCTCCTGTATATTAGAGTCTCTGGTATAAATTGAGGAGCATTCTGGTGGGGTGCATAAATGTTAATAATTTAAATCTCACCATGCTGTGTTACCCTTAACAAATATGAAGTGACCATCCTTATCTTTCCTTACTTTTGTTGGAAACTAGGTGTTTTGTGGAAAGTTTGGTGAAGTGTGAACTCTTGAGCAGAATTTGGCAGCCAGAAAGGGGTGCCATTTGTAGCAGCAGGGATCTAGGTGGCTGGATAGAAAATTAAGGGGAAAGGATCCACTTAGGAAACAGACACATTTTGAAATTTAGGAAATGGCTTCTCCCTCTCTGTGTCGGTCCAGAGTCCTCTCTTTACCCCTATGTCACAGAATCAGCACAGACCTGCAACAGCCCACACCTTGTCCACACCTCTCAAGAAAACACCCCAGAATTTTGACTTCATGTGGGACAGGCTTCCAGACCTTAGAGTGAGTGTGGAGTGGAATGCTGGGAGTTCAGAACTATTGTTTGTTTCCTTGGGGTTGCAGCTCACCTCAGAAGGGTCGATGTGAGTTCTTCAACCTTCTCTCTTGGCTCATCTCCAAACAATCAGCTTACTTGCTAAACTTCTGTACTTTAACTGTCCTTCTGGATGGAAGCCTTTGTGGAAAGCTGGCTCCAGTCGTCCATTTTTCCTCCACCCCCCGAAAACATTATTCTTAGTAAATCATCACAAGAATGGAGAAGCAAGAATCCTATGTACTCCATTCTGATATGAGGACAATTAATGACCTAGTACACCATGAAGGTGGAGGAAGGGAAGAGTAGAGAGAGAGGAGGGAGGGAGGGTCACAGCACACCTTTTGGGGGTGGACCACAATTATAAGAGGGACTTTACCTAACAAATGCAATTAATATAGCCTAGTTCTTTGTACCCTCAATGAATCACCAACAATAAAATAAAGAAATTATTTCTTCTGCATATATGAACTTCTGTGTCTTTTCACCAAGATCTACCCTCTCTCCCTACCCCATGACCTCAGTATCCACCATTTTTCTGTCTGCTTCCATGACCTGGACATTTTTAGATTACACATGCAGCAGAGTTCATGCTGCATTTTTACATGTATGCCTCCTTTATTTCACTTTATACATAGTCCTACAGATTGATCCATGTGGTAGCAAATAGGATTTCCTTCTTCTTAAAGGCTGAACAGTACTCTATTGTGTATTTGCCACATTTTCTTTATCTATTCTACTGATGATGGGCAGTTAGCTTGATTCCATAACCTGGCTGTTATGATTAGCACTGACATGAAAAGATAAATGCAAATATCTTTCAACATATGTATTTCATATACTTTAAATGTGCACCCAGTAGTGGAATGCCTGGATCACATGATCATTCTATTTTTAATATTTTTGAGCAAACTCCACACTATTTTCCTTAGTGGCTACAATATTATATACTCCCACCAATAGTGGTCAATTCTCCCTGTCCTCCACACCCTCAACAGTACTTGTTACCTTCATCTTCCTGATACTAGATATTCTAACATGTGTGAGGTGATATTTCATTGTGCTTCAATCTGCATTCCTGATGATTATTGATATGATGCTGAGCTTTGTCTATCTATTTGTATGTCTCCTTTTGGGGGAGGTTCAAGGAATAAGTAGTAACACACATCTTCTTTTGAATAATGTCTCTTCATGCTATTTGCCTTCTTTTTGAGTGAGTTATTTGTTTCTTCACTATTGAGTTGTCTGAGCTCCATAAATTCTGGATGTTTGCCCTTTATCTGATATACCCTTGCAAATACATAACCCAATTTGATAGGATACCTCTTTCCCTGGAAACAATGTGGATGAACCTTGAAAACCTGCTAACTTTGTGATAGAAGCAAGCCACAAAGGCAAAATAGTGTATGATTATAGGATTCCATTTGTATGAATGGTCCAGAATAGACAAACAGACAGGCACATAAAATAGATTTGTGGTTGCTTAGCATAGGGAGAAAGGGAGAATGGCTGGGATGTGACTGTTAATGGTTTCAATACTTCCTCAGTGAGGATGAAAATATTCTAAAACTTGATTAAAATGATGGTTGCACAACTCTGTGAATATACAACCAACTATTCACTGTATGCTTTAAATAGGTGTATTTTATAGTATGTCAATTATATCTCAATCAGGCTGCTAAAAAAAAGAAAAAAGATTTTGACTCTTCTTGCCTGCTGTGTTGACATGAGGAAGCTAAAACACCCTGGCAGCAAGTGTAACTCAGAGTTAGATGGGGCCTTTGCTATGTTCCTTCCAAGAGTGAAGAGCTTCTAAAGACTGACATGAACCCATGAACCCTGCTGAGCCTAGAGTTGTCAGAACCCTACTGAGCCTCAGTCCTAGGCTCTAAGGACTTACGAAGTCCTCCAGGGGGTGGCTGATAGTCATGGTGAGTGGAATCATCACTGGTTCCTACGTCTATGCTTGTTTTCTATGGTGGGGAAAATCCCCATGAAGATGTTTCCAATTTAATTCATATCCAGTACCACATTCTGAAGGATAGCATAATCCTTTCAGTGTTGTCTTTAAGCTGACAGTTAGCTATGCCTTTGCTCTAAAGACTATGTGAATTTGACTTCTTCCATATGGTGAGATATGTGAAATAATCAGGTGATCTCATATACATGGGCTTTTATCCCATACTTCCGTCACCATAAGAGAGGATCATTAATGAAATGCTTTGTTTTGTAGGATTTCATGCCTGTGGATCAGGAATTCTGGAAGTCCCATATGTTGGGTGACTGAGGTTTTGAAGATATAAATAGCTAACTGCTACCTGAAATAGGCATCTATCCTTGTGAGGATAAATAGCTGGTCTTTCCAAAACAGAAGGAACCGGAGGGCTGAGACAAGATGGCAAACTGAAGCCAGCTTTCCACAGAGGCTCCCATCCTGAGGGAGAGTTAAGGGATGAAAATTTAGCAAGTAACCTGATGGATTCAAGCAGCACCAAGCGAGAAAGTTGAAGAACGCACATCAACCCAACTGAGGAGAGCTGTGACCACAAGGATGCAAACAAAAGGTACAAAACCAACCACCAAGCAGACGGGAGTCCCTCCTCCCCCACCTGATTGGCTTAAGAATCCCACAAACAAACGGGCAGAAATCAAAGGCCCTCCCACTACATTTCACGGGAGAGACCTACTAAAATCTGGACCTACCTCCCTTACTAGGGTGCCTAGGCATTCTCCTGCCAGACATAAAACTGTATAAAACTGTAAATATCCTTTGCCAGCAACTCTGAGCTCCCAGCACTTCCCTCCACTCTCTCTGAGGCCTAAAAGCCTGTCCCCCAGGAGTTCGGATTCTTGGGTGACTTCTAGAGGGGAGAGGACAGTCCCTGAGCTACAGCTGGTCAGTGCTGATTCTGGGGCATGGGAGAGAGGTGAGGACAGTCAGCGGAGGGCGACCCTCACCAGAGTGGTGCTTCCCTGAGGCATGGTGCAGCAGCCCTCCTTGGGCAACAATACACCCAGGCATAAAACTGAGCAGAACTGTGTGACCTCACTACCGGTGGCTCTGGGCTCCCGGCGCTCCCTCTGCCCTCACTCTGTGGTCTGGAGACCTGAGTGCCTGCTGTGTGGCCAGGCAAGAAACTGGGTCGAACTGAGTCTGTTCGCTGCCGGTGGCTCTGGGCTCCAGCTGCTCCCCCCACCCTGCCCTCACTCTGAAGCCTGAAGGCTTGAGCTGCAGTGGTGCGGCCTGGTGAGAGACTCTGGGCTCTGGGCTCCTGGCACTCTCCCCGCCCTCGCTCTGTGATCTGGAGACCTGAGCGCCTGCCGGGCGGCCGGCAATGAACTAAGTGGAACTGAGTGTGTTCACTGCCGATGGCCCTGGCCTCCCACGGCTCCCCCCACCCTGTCTTCAGTCTGAAACCTGGAAGCTTGGGCTGCGGTGGTGCGGCGGAGCTAAAGATTGGGAGGAACAGAGTGTGCTCGCTGCCGGCGGCTCTTGGCTCCCGGCGGCTCTTGGCTCCCGGTGCCCCACCCCACCCTCACTCTGGGATCTGGAGGCCTGTATCCCAGGAGTCCAGATTCTTGGGGGATTTGTCAGGGCGTGGACAGTGCCCGAACTGCGGCTGGTCGGTCCTGACTCTGGGACACAGGAGTGAGGCTGGGGGAGAACCACATCAGAGTGCCTGTTCCCTGAGGCAGCTGAAGCCACACCCCCTGCCTCCCTGGGCAACCAGAGGAGGCCACCCCTGAGTATAGGATTTGCCTGAGGTGACTCACAGACCCAGGAAACTTATAGGGCAGGGCCGACTCAGAGAACTGAGACTTCAACCCAGAGCAAGTGCTTCACTGGGGTCAAACAGAAGCCAGCTGAAAACAAGTCAGAATCAATTAGCCCCACCACACCAGACAGGGCCCCAGTCTCTCATGCCACAACACTGAACAGGCCCTCAAGAAAATCCCAGGGAAAAAATCAAAGGGAGTAAAACAACCATGGGGCAAATCAGCGGAAAAACTCTGGTAACATGAATAACCAGAATAGATCAACCCCACCAAGGAAAGATATGGCAGATGTAATTGAAGATCCCATTCATAAACAACTGGCAGACATGTCAGAAATCGAATTCAGAATTTGGATTGCAGACAAGATTGATAAAATGGAATTAGGAATCCGAGGAGAAATTCAAAAGATGTCTCAAGAATTTAACGAATTTAAAGACAAAACCACCAAAGATTTAGACACACTGAAGCAAGAATTTAAAGATATGAAAAATACAGTAGAATCCCTCAGCAACAGAATGGACCAAGCAGAAGAAAGGATTTCTGACATTGAAGATAAAGCCTTTGAATGCTCCCAAACTCTCAAAGAGGAAGAGAAATGGAGAGCAAAAATGGATCATTCTCTTAGAGAGCTCTGGGATAATTCGAAGAAGGCTAATATATGAATAATAGGAGTTCCAGAAAACGATGAAGTGGCATCAATGGGCACGGAGGCCCTTCTGCATCAAATTATGAAAGAGAATTTTCCAGACATGCTAGAGACTCTGAAATTCAGATAGCAGACAGTTTCAGAACTCCAGCACGATTCAACCCCAATAAGTCATCCCCCAGACTTATATCATAATCACATTCACTAAAGTTAACATGAAGGAGAAAATTCTCAAGGTTATCAGGCCAAAGAAAGCCATTACCTACAAAGGTAAGAACATTAGAATGACTGCAAATCTCTCTGCCTAAACTTTTCAAAACAGAACACGGTGGTCATCGAATATTAATCTCCTAAAGCAAAATAACTTTCAACCCCAGATCTTGTACCTAGCTAAACTGAGTTTCATCTATGATGGAGAAATTAAATACTTCAACAACATTAATATGTTGAAGAAATTTGCCACAACCAAACCAGCTCTTCAGGATATTCTCAGAACTATCCTCCATAATGACCAACCCAATCCTCTACTACAAACGTAAACTCACTCAGAAACTTCTGATCAAACTCCAACTACTACAATGGCGAAAAGATTCAAAATGTCCACTGGACTTTTGAAAAACTCGATACCCAAAATTTCACCAAACTTATCAATACTCTTCATTAATGTGAATGGCTTAAACTGTCCTCTAAAGAGACATAGGTTACCTGACTGGATACAAAAAACTCAGACCAGACATATGTTGCTTACAAGAGTCACATCTTAACTTAAAAGACAAATACAGACTCAGGGTGAAAGGATGGTCATCCATATTTCAGGCAAATGGTAACCAGAAAAAAGCAGGTGGTACAATTTTATTTGCAGACACAATAGGCTTTAAACCAACAAAAGTAAGGAAGGACAAGAATGGTCACTTCATATTTGTTAAGGGTAATACTCAATATGATGAGATTTCAATTATTAATATCTATGCACCTGACCAGAATGCACCTCAGTTTATAAGAGAAACTCTAACACACATGAGCAACTTGATTTCCTCCAGCTCCTTAATAGATGGACATTTTAACACTCCTTTGGCAGTGATGGATCAATCCTCCAACAAAAAGCTGAGTAAAGAAATTTTAGATTTAAATCTAACCATCCAGCATTTAGATTTAGCAGACATCTACAGAACATTTCATCCTAACAAAACTGAATACACATGCTTCTCATCAGCTATGGAACTTACACCAAAATTGATCACATCTTAAGTCACAAATCTAACCTCAGTAAATTTAAAGGAATAGAAGTTATTCCATACATCTTTTTGGACCATCATGGAATAACACTTGAGCTGAGTAACAACAGGAATCTGCATACTCACACAAAAACATGGAAGTTAAATAAACTCATGCTGAAAGATAGCTGGGTCAGAGATGAAATCAAGAAGGAAATTGCCAATTTTTGGAACAAAATGACAATGAAGACACGAACTATCAGAACCTCTGAGACACCGCAAAGGCAGTTCTAAGAGGGAAATTTATAGCACTGCAAGCCTTCCTCAGGAGAATGGAAAGAGAGGAAGTTAGCAACTTAATGAGACATCTCAAGCAACTGAAAAAGGAAGAACATTCCAACCCCAAACCCAGTAGAAGAAAAGAAATAACCAAAATCAGAGCAGAACTAAATGAAAGAAAACAAAAGAATAATACAACAGATCAATAAATCAAAAAGCTGGTTTTTTGAAAAGGTCAACAAAATAGATAAACCGTTGGCCAACCTAATCAGGAAAAAAAAGAGTAAAATCTCTAATCTCATCAATCAGAAATGATAAAGACAAAGTAACAACAGACTCCTCAGAAATCAAAAAAATCCTTAATGAATATTACAAGAAACTTTACTCTCAGAAATATGAAAATCTGAAGGAATGGACTGATACTTGGAAGCTCGTCACCTTACAAGACTTAACCAAAATCAAGTGGAAATGTTGAACAGGCCCATATCAAGTTCGGAAATGACATCAACCATACAAAATCACCCCAAAAAGAAAAGCCTGGGACCAGATGGTTTCACATCAGAATTCTACCAAACCTTTAAAGAGGAATTAGTACCTACACTACTCAACCTGTTCCAAAAGGTAGAAAAAGAAGGAACACTACCCAACACGTTCTATGAAGCAAACATCACCCTGATCCCCAAACAAGGAAAAGACCCAACAAGAAAAGAAAACTATAGACCAATATCACTAATGAATATAGATGCAAAAATATTCAACAAGATTCTAACAAACAGAATCCAGCAACATATCAAACAAATTATACATCATGATCAAGTTGGCTTTATCCCAGGGTCTCAAGGCTGGTTCAATATACATAAATCTATAAATGTAATTCAGCACATAAACAAAGTAAAAAACAAAGAGCATATGATTCTCTCAATCGATGCAGAAAAAGCTTTTGATAACATCCAACATCCCTTCGTGATCAGAACACTTAAGAAAATTGGTATAGAAGAGACATTTCTTAAACTGATAGAGGCCATCTACAGCAAACCAACAGCCAATATCATATTGAACGGAGTTAAATTGAAATCATTTCCACTTAGATCAGGAACCAGACAAGGCTGCCCATTGTCTCCATTGCTTTTTAACATTGTAATGGAAGTTTTAGCCACTGCAATTAGGGAAGAAAAAGCGATCAAGGGTATCCACATAGGGTCAGAAGAGATCAAATTTGTGCTCTTCACAGATGATATGATTGTATATCTGGAAAACACTAGGGATTCTACTACAAAACTCTTAGAATTGATCAAGAAATACAGCAACGTCTCAGGTTACAAAATCAACATTCATAAATCAGTAGCCTTTATATATACCAACAATAGTCAAGCTGAAAAAATAATTAAGGACTATATCCCATTCACAGTAATGCTAAAGAAGATGAAATATTTGGGAGTTTAACAAAGGACGTGAAAGACCTATATAAAGAGAACTATGAAACTCTAAGAAAAGAGATAGCTGAGAATGTTAAGAAATGGAAAAACATACCACGCTCATGGCTGGGAAGAATCAACATTGTTAAAATGTCCATACTACCCAAAGCTATATATAACTTCAACGCAATCCCTATTAAAGTTCCACTGTCATACTTTAAAGATCTTGAAAAAACAGTACTTCATTTTATATGGAATCAGAAAAAACCTCGAATAGCCAAGACACTACTCAAAAATAAAAACAAAGCAGGAAGAATTACTCTACCAGACCTCAGACTATACTACAAATAGATAGTGATCAAAACAGCATGGTATTGGCACAAAAACAGAGAAGTAGATGTCTGGAACATAGTAGAGAACCAAGAGATGAATCCAGCTACTTACCATTATTTAATCTTTGACAAGCCAATTAAAAACAATCAGTTGGGGAAAGATTCCCTATTTAACAAATGGTGCTGGGTGAACTGGCTGGCAACCTGTAGAAGACTGAAACTGGACCCACGCCTTTCACCATTAACCAAGATAGACTCTTACTGGATTAAAGATTTAAACTTAAGACATGAAACTAAAAAATACTGGAAGAGAGTGCAGGGAAAACCCTTGAAGAAATTGGGTTGGGCGAGTTTTTTATGAGAAGGACCCTCCGGGCAACTGAAGCAGCTTCAAAAATACACTATTGGGACTTGATCAAACTAAAAAGCTTCTGC
The DNA here is from genome assembly GCF_027406575.1 of Nycticebus coucang. NCBI lineage: Eukaryota > Metazoa > Chordata > Mammalia > Primates > Lorisidae > Nycticebus > Nycticebus coucang. Next base: position 62,992,472 of record NC_069782.1, on the reverse strand, counting down.
ACAGCCAAGAACACAGTAAGTAAAGCAAGCAAACAGCCCACAGAATGGGTGAAAATATTTGCAGGTTATGTCTCTGACAAAGTTTTAATAACCAGAATCCACAGAGAACTCAAACACATTAGCAAGAAAAAAACAAGTGATACCATCGCAGGCTGGGCAAGGGATTTGAAGAGAAAATTCTCTGAAGAAGACAGGCGCGCGGCCTTCAGACATATGAAAAAATGCTCATCATCTTTAATCATCACAGAAATGCAAATCAAAACTACTTTGAGATATCATCTAACTCCAGTGAGACTGGCCTATATCATAAAATCTCAAGACCAGAGATGTTGGCGTGGATGTGGAGAAAAGGGAACACTTCTGCACTGCTGGTGGGAATGCAAATTAATACATTCCTTTTGGAAAGATATATGGAGAACACTTAGAGATCTAAAAATAGATGTGCCATTCAATCCTGTAATTCCTCTGCTGGGCAGAGGAATCTGCCAGAAGACCAAAAATCACATCATAACAAAGATATTTGTACCAGAATGTTTATTGCATCCCTATTCATAATTGCTAAGTCATGGAAAAAACCCAAATGCCCATCGATCCATGAATGGATTAATAAATTGTGGTATGAACACCATGGACTACTATGCAGCCTTGAAGAAAAATGGAGACTTTACCTCTTTCATGTTTACATGGATGGAGCTGGAACATATTCTTCTCAGTAAAGTATCTCGAGAATTCAAGAAAAAGTATCCAATGTACTCACGCCTACTATGAAACTAATTTAGGACCTTCACATGAAAGCTATAACCCAGTTACAACCTAAGAATAGGGGGAAAGGGGGAAAGGGTGGGGAGGGAGGGGGGAGGTGGGTAGAGGGAGGGACATTGAAAGGATCACACCTGTGGTGCATCTTACAAGGGTATATGTGAGGCTTGGTAAGTGTGGAATGTAAATGTCTTAGCAAAGTAACTAAGAGAATGCCAGAAGGGCTATGTCAACTAATGTGATGAAAATGTGTCAAGTGATCTATGAACCAAGTGTATGGTGCCCCATGATCATATTGATGTACACAGCTATGATTTAATAAAAAAAAAGAAAAGAAAAAAATAAATTAAATATTATATATTAAAATAATATTTTAAATAAAATAAATAAATTAAAGCTAAAAAAAAAATAGAAGGAGCCCTAAGTGGATGCCTTGTCACCACTTGGATGATTGATCACCTCAATGAGGAGGGCCATCAGGTTGGGGGATAAGCTATTGCCTCTATTGTGAACAGTTTGGATGTTCAGATGCAGCAGCAGCTAGGTGAATCTTTGCCAGCAGGAGTTTCTTCCAATTTGTCTTCTCCATTCATCAGTCATCACACAAAGATGGCCGGTGACAAAGGTTAGCAAATGTTACATGGCCAAATGAGTGCCTACCCTGTCTTTCACTACCACCTTTTTGACATACCCAACACAAAATATTTTATATGTCATGTCCATCTGTGTCCATCCACATGCCTCTTTTCACCCTTCAAAGGTATTGACCAGATGGCCTCACCACCTCAAGAAAGAAAAGAAAAGAAAAGAAAAGAAAAAAGAAAGAAAGAAAGAAAGAAAGAAAGAAAGAAAGAAAGAAAGAAAGAAAGAAAGAAAGAAAGAAAGAAAGAAAGAAAGAAAGAAAGAAAGAAAATCACTCAAGTCACTGATAGAGAATTTCTCCCTTCCTTCCTTCCTTCCTTCCTTCCTTCCTTCCTTCCTTCCTTCCTTCCTTCCTTCCTTCCTTCCTTCCTTCCTTCCTTCCTTCCTTCCTTCCTTCCTTCCTTCCTTCCTTCCTTCCTTCCTTCCTTCCTTCCTTCCTTCCTTCCTTCCTTCCTTTTGAGATATAGTCTCACTCTGTCATCCTCAGTAGAGTGCCATGGTGTCATAGCTCACAGCAACCTCAAACTCTTGGGCTCAAGCCATCCTCTTGCCTCAGCCTCCTGAGTATCTGGGACTACAGTTGCTCACCACAATGCCAGGCTAGGTTTTTTGTATTTCTAGTAGAGATGAGGTCTCTCTCACTTTTGCTCAGATTGGTCTCTTGAACTACTGAGATTCACCCTTCGAGATACACCAGGGAGTATCATGGTCAGAGTCTCAATTGGAACTCCTCTTCCCAGTGAACAGGACAACCAGGTTGAAATAGAGACACAAAAAAGCTCTTGAAAGTTAAGACAAAGCCCAACCATAGAGGAGTGGTGGAAATGGCTCCCACCCCCTGGTCAAACGCTTACTTCTTATATATCCTACAAACTATATTAAATTATTGTCACATTATTTTTTTATAATCTTTTTCTTTTGAGACAGAGTCTCACTATGTCCCTGGGTACAATGTTGTGGCATCACAGCTCACAGCAACCTGAAACTCTTGGGTTTAAGCGATTCTCTTGCCTCAGCCTCCCAAGTAGCTGGGACTACAGGTGCCCACCACAACACCCATCTATTTTTAGAGACAAGGTCTCACTCTGGCTCAGGCTGGTCTCAAATCTGTGAGCTGAAGCGATTCACCTGCCTCAGCCTCCCAAAGTGCTGGGATTACCGGCGTGAACCACCACACCCGGACTTTTTAAATAATCTTTATTTTTGATCTTAACTGCTCCCGGTGGAGTGGTCAGTACCAGCACCATCTGACCTGTAATTCCATCTGTCTGTATTTAGATAAGTTCCTCCCAATGTTGAAATATCAATTTTCTCCTGCCCCACTACTTTATACTTTATTCTGTTAATTTTTAACCGTTTCCATCAGGATTGCTTATTCCTCTTCAAAGGTCCCATTTCACTATCTCACCATTTAGAGGTAACAAATAAACCAGGCTCCCATATCTCCAGCAAATATCAAAGGAGATTTTTCTGTCCCTATTTTGTTAGTCATTTCAACAGAAGAAAAAGTGCTATTCAATTTACCTTCCTCAAGAAGAATTTCTTTGGAAGAAAATGGTGGTTGTCTGGGACTAAAGGGAGGAGGAAATGGAAAGATGATTGTTAAGTCCTACAGGGTTTTAGAGATATAAGAGAAATAGCTTCCAGAGATCTACTACACAGCTTTGTGCTTGTTGCTAATAAGAATACGTTGTATACTGAAAATTTCCTAAAATGGAGATCTTAATTACTCACACTTTCTTATAAAGATAGATCACAACTATAGCCCAGGATGAAGGAGAAAAGTGGAGGGGGATGGGAAGGGGAGGGAAGGTTTGATAGAGGGAGGACAAATGGTGAGACCACACCTATACAGCATATTGCAAGGGTATAAGTCAAATCCATCAAGTATAGAACATAAATGTCTTAACACAATAATTAAGTAAATGAGGTGAAAGCTATATTAATTAGTTTGATGTAAGCATTCCAAATTGTATAAAAAATCAACACGTTGTACCCCACAAATGCATAAATGTATTCATGATCTATGTGTATGTGACTTAATAAAAGGAAAAAAAATAAAATGGAGATCTTATGTTAAGTGTGATGATTACACTTTAAAATAATAAAATGTGTTGGAGGAAATTTGGGAAGGTGATTGACATGTCTTGAGCCTTATGCTGATGATGGTTTCATGGGTGTATACTTATCCAAGACTCCTCAAGTTGCTTACATGAAATACGTACAGCTTTTTACATTTTAATTAGACCTTCTTAAAGTAGTTTAAATATTAAGAAAAAATTATAAAGAAAGGACATCTTTGGCTCTGTAACACCATGGACACCATGAACTCCATAAAATCTCTGAGCTTTCTTCCTCATTGGTACATCACAGAGATGATGCCTGAATGTGGTAGCTTATAGACATTAAAATTTCTGTAGGGGAAACTTTGTAACTTTTAAATGAAATCAAAAGAAGAAGAGGTTCTCCTTGGAAGAAGTAAATCCAACTTCTCCTACCGCTGTCTCTCCAGACACAAAATTGACTGGAAACTTTTCATTTGCTGTCTGCTTTGTCCCAAGGGAGCTGAACTATTGGCAGAGTTGAGAAATAATAGAAAAATTCACTTAATGAGGCGGTCAGGGAATTCAACCCTTGAGACACTAGAAATGTTAAACATGCACCTGCTGGCCCTCATCTGTAATCCTCTGATCCCAGCCTGTGTGGAAAACCAACTGGGCTTCCCAGGGACAGACCTTGGAGAAAAGAAAGCTTCAGTGACACCATCAGAGAGAGTCAATGTGGGCAGGGGAGCTGGTGGGGAAAGAAGGAGGAAAAGAAAATAGTTGTTGGGCTTTGCCTTTAGAGCAATGAGATGGGGAAAGTCCTGCATGTATTTAATCTGTGAGGGAAAAATCCCTGTACTTTGAAAGGAATTTAGTTTCCACTGAGACTGTTTTTTTCCAGCTCTCATTCCATTTCCTATTCTTTCTTTCTTGAATCTATAACAGAATCTCTTTCCAGTAAGAGCTAGATCTGGCCATTTATTGAATGCATCAATCTTCTGGACAGTCTTCACAGCTTCTCTATTGCTTCCCAAATATAATAGGCCCATGTTATTTTTTCTGAATCCAATTATTCATTCATTAACTACTTATAGTAGGTATGCACCAAGTATCGAATATTTTTTTCTTAAATTGATTGAATTTTTAAATTTACATAATTATTATTGTGGGTGGATCTGGTTTACTGAACTCACTGAATAGTTCTATACTGTTGTTGTTCTCATTATTTTTTCACATTAGTGTGCACAATATAATGAAAATTATATACTTATTTCTGACATTGGGGATGCAGGCCAATTTCTCTTTACCATTTTGGCAATCTCTTTAAATGTTCAGGAGACTATCAAATAATTATAATTTGATTATTCTGTCTGTGCCTACTCATTAATTTTATACAAGTGTTCTAGTATTTTAACATAGAATACCCTGTTGCCTGTGGTTGTCAAACAACCATTCTCTACTTAGTTAAAAACTTATGCTTGTCTTTGTGTGTGTGTGTCTGGAGATTCTCTGCTCTGGCCACAAACCACAGAAACAGCTATTCCACATTCTCAAACATATTTTTTTGCATTGTGATTGTTTTTTTTTTTTTTTGTAGGTGCAGTTGACTGCCGTTTTTTTTTTTTTTATTAAATTATAACTGTATACATTGATATGATCATGGGGCATCATACATTCGCTTCATAGACCATTTGACACATTTTCATCACAATGGTTAACATAGCCTTCCTGGCATTATCTCAGTTACTGTGCCAAAACATTTACATTCTAGACCTATGTTTGTGATGTACTATGAAACCAATGTCCCATTTCTGGAATAGACATTACTTGCTTATCACTTAATATTCCTTTAAAATCTACATGATTATATTTTATTGAACATTACTATTCAATTTCAAGTCTATATTAAGGCATGTGATGAGCTTTGATTTTTCTATTTTGTGTCACTATTGACACATTTGATCTCACTCATTATTATACATCCAACATTCATTTGTATGCATATTTTTTGAGACCTTACAAAATGACAGGCACCAACTAGATGCCTGTAAAGAAAAATGATGAGACAAAACAGTCATAACCTCAGAACCACAAACAAACATAAAATTATGGACATGAAAATGCCAAGAAGGCTATGTTAACCAGTGTGATGAAAATGTGTCAAACGGTCTATAAAACCAGTGTATGGTGCCCCATGATCGCATTAATGTACACAGCTATGATTTAATAATAAAAAAATAATAAAAAAATTATGAACATGAGATGTGCAGAGAGAGAGCACAGGATGCTCCGCTGTGGGGCTCACATCTCTGCCCTTTTGACTTTCATCCCCTGCTCTCCATCTCACTGCCCCTCAAGTCCCCACTATGAAGCCCACTGAGCCACATGCAGTGTAGCATTCTCTTCTCTCGGCCTAGAAAGTTTATTTGTTCCTTACTCCCTTGATTAACTCTGACCCATCCTTCCTCTCTCAGTTCATATATCAGAGAATCACAGCTTTTTAAAGGGCTCTCCTGAGTGTGAAGAACATCCGCCCAAGGGTGACTCTGCAGTGTGATGACTAGCCAAGGAGCCAGTTGGCCATTCATGAAATGTTCCATTTTTCTCCCTCCACAGCAGACACACCAGCTTCATGGATGCAGAAAACCACACAGAAGTGTCACAGTTTCTCCTCTTGGGACTCTCAGAAGATCCTGAACTGCAGCCCCTTCTCTCTGGGCTGTTCCTGTCCACGTACCTGGTCATGGTGCTCGGGAATCTGCTCATTCTTCTGGCCATCTGTTCTGACTTGAACCTGCACACTCCTATGTACTTCTTCCTCTCCAACTTGTCCTTCATTGACATCTGTTTCAGCAGCACCACTGTCCCTAAGATGTTGGTAAACATCCAGACACACAGCAAAGACATCTCCTATGGGGCATGCCTCACTCAGATGTATTTTTTTTTTAATCATTTTTCCTGGACTGGATAATTTCTTCCTGACTGTGATGGCCCATTTTGTGGCCATCTGCCACCCCCTGCATTACATGGTCATCATGAACCCTCACCTCTGTGAACTCTTATTTCTGATATCTTGGTTCATCATTTTCTGGGTCTCCCTGGTTTACCTTTTACTGTTGATAAGGCTGACTTTCTCGATGGGCACTGAAATCCCACATTTCTTCTGTGACCTGCCTTAGCTACTCAAGGTGGCCCACTCTGATACCCGCTTCAGTAACATCTACATGTATATGTCAACTGTGCTCCTAGGTGTGTTCCCTGTCACAGGGATCATCTTCTCTTACTCTCAGATTTTCTCCTCCATAATGAGGATGTCATCCACGGCAGGCAAATATGAAGCATTTTCCACCTGTGGGTCTCACCTCTGTGTTGTCTGCTTGTTCTATGGAACAGGACTTGGGGTCTACCTCACTTCTGCTGTGACCCATTCTTACCAGAGAAGCTCCATTGCCTCAGTGATGTATTCAGTGGTCACCCCCATGCTGAAACCCTTCATCTACAGCCTGGGTAATGGGAATGTGAAGGGGTCTCTGATGAGACTCCTCAGCAGAGCAGCCTCTTGCCTGTGACACACTGGCTCAGAACTCAGTGATCACTGTGGACTTCAAAGACAAATGTTGTGAATTTAAATATTGTGATTCTGTTTCTCCTTTAAATGACAAACTTCATTTTTCTACTCCCAAAGCAACCATAACTTGGCTTTGGGATATATTGTATGTTCCCACACATACAACCCCTCCCCACAGTAATTTCTTTCTTTTAAATTTGTTCTCCTGTAAATGGTAATGAAATTTCCATGTTTGAACAGATTTCTTAGAACCACTCCTGATTTCTAACTTGATTTCTTAAAGCACTTTTCATATCAAGTGCTGACGTGTTTCACTCTTCACTTCATTCGACTCTGTCCCTTTTTTAGTGGAAAAAATGGAGTAAAAGCCAAACAACAGTCAAAGTCAAAGCCAAATTCTTACCTCCAGGGCACTTCTCTGTGCTTTACATGTATGGATTTTATCCTAAAACATGTATTTGAGGTATTTTCTTATTCTTCCCATTTCCCAAAGGAAGATACTGAGTTGAGATGGGCTCTAATCTAATAACATGACACTGAGACCCTTATCCTACCTTTGCTGTCTTGCTTTTTGAAAGAGTAATGTGATGGAAATTTCAATATGAAAGCTGGACTCTAGATTTGAAAGCTGGTTTATTTGCATGATTCATAGTGATATACTGTCTAGGATAACTCTGAGATATTCCTTCATTTTGTTGTTGTTGTTGTTGTTGATCCTGGGTTTTTTCCTTCCTTCTTTCTTCCCTTCTATTCTACCTTTCTTTCTTCTTTCTCTCATTCTCTCTTCCCTTCCTTTCCTCCTTCCTCTTGACTGTTTTACTGTATCTGTTCTTCTTATGGCTAAATAATATTTCATGGTATAATATTATTAAAACACAAGTCGTTTATCCATTCGTCCACTGATGGATATTTGGGTAACTTTTTCTGTTGGCTATTGTGAATTGGACTTTTATAAAGATGCATGTAAATGCATTTGTTTGATTGTTTTCTTTTTAGTTATTTGGGGAATATAATCAGAGGTGGAATTGCTGTGTCATATGGCAATTTATGTCGAACTTTTTGAGGAAGTGTCAAATTTTGTTTCATTGCCACTGGTACATTTTCCCTCCCAGCAATGAATAAGGGTTACATCTTCATATCCTTGCTAATAATTGTTGCTTTTCTTTTTCTAAAGATTGTGTCTGCCTTTTATGTGAGGAGTCGCATCTATTTATGCTTTTTGTTTGCATTTCCCTAATGACTAATTGAGCATCTTTTCATGTGCTTTGGCAATTAGTTTGTCTTCTGTGGAGAAAGAACTTTTAAAGTCTTTGCTCATTTTTAATTTACATTCCTGATGAACAGTGAAGCTAAGCTTTTTGCTTATACCTGTTCTCCCTTTCTGTATCTTGTTCTTTCTCCTTTAAAATTTTTTTTTTCCAGGATTGGGTAGAGATGTGTGTTTTCTTTTGAATAATATCAGTTTATATCCTTTTCCTATTTTGTAACTAAACTACTTATTATTTCATTAGTCACTTGAGTTCCATGTATTTTGAATATTTATCCCTTATCTAATTATGCTTTTGTAGAAAGAGATTATAAGAAAACTACAATCTGTACTTTAGACTTTACCTTACAAATGCAAATAATGTAACCTGATCATATGTATCCTTATATTAACCTGAAATTTAAAGCAAGAAAAGAAATAAAAAAGAAATTGGCTCATTTGATTATGAAGAATAGAAGTTCCATAATCTGAAATGAGCAAGATTCAGACGGGGTAGATCTGATCTGTGTTTTTATTCTGAGTCCGAAGTCCTGAGTACCAGGAGACTTCATGGTGTAAGTTCAAGTCCAAAAACTGGCAGGCTTGGGGCCCATAGGGAGGACTCATTTTAAGTTCAAGATCAGAAATGACCAATATCCCACCTCTAAGCAGACAGGCAGATGGGGTCATTCTTTTTTTCTTCATTTCAAATTAACATGAGGGTACAAATAAATAGATTACATTGTTTGAATTTCTTTTCTTTTTTTTTTGCAGTTTTTGGTCGGGGCTGGGTTTGAACCCGCCACCTCTGGCATACAGAGCCATCGCCCTACTCTGTTGAGCCACAGGAGCTGCCTGCATTTCTTTCTTTCTTTTTTTTTTTTTTTTGAGCTTCAAAATAACTTTATTAGATAAGTACTAGTTTGTTTGTTTTTTACTTAATTTTTGTTAAATCATAACTGTAAACATTTATGGGGTACGATGTGAGGATTTGATATACAATTTGGAATGCTGATTAAATAAAACTAATTAACATAACCATTACCCCACTTACTTATTTTTGTTTTACAACATTTATAATATACTCTTAGTTGGTTTGGAATGTATCCTTTCATTGTGTACATTAGGTAAGATACTGCCAAATACCTTCCCTCCACTAATTCTCCCCGCTTACCTTCCCTCTTCCTTATTTCTTTCTGGACTATCTTTGTATTTTATCATTTGTATGAATATGTAAATATTTACTAGACTGTGGTTGAGGAGATAGAATAAAATGTTCTCATTGCTTGCATTTCTAGGGTAAGGTTCAAGTTGTAGTTGAGCCCTTCATCTGGGGTATGCTGTATATTCTTACATTGTTCACAATAGGTGAGAGCTTCCAACTCCACTCCTTGCTCCCTTCACCCTTCTCCCTCTACCTGTCTCCCCCCAACCTTAAATATACTTGTGTTTTTCTCTCCTGTGGGTTTGCACATCTCTGGTATTTACCTGGATGGCTCTCAATGGCATTCTTCTTTGTAAAGTATCACAAGAATGGAGTTTATGTCTGAACTGTCAGCATTTTTGTCCATTCAGGCCTTCAACTGACTGGAAAATGACCACCCTTGTTAGGGAGGGCAATCTACTCTATTCTGTTGACCATTTAAAATGCTAATCTTACCCATAAAAATCCACTTACAGGCATGACACAGCCAAAATAATGTTTGACCGAATATCTGGGCACTCCATAGCAGAGCAAGCTCACATCTAAAAACCATCACAACACTGACAAGAAATTCTGAAGGGGCTCAGCGCCTGTATAGGGCACCAGCCACATACACTGAAGCTGGCAGGTTTGAACCCAACCGAGGCCTGCCAAACAATAATGACAACTACAAACAAAAAAAATAGCCAGGCATTGTGGCAGGTGCCTATAGTCCCAGCTACTTGGGAAGCTAAGGGAAGAGAATTGCTTAAGCCCAAGAGTTTGAGGTTGCTGTGAGCTATGATGCCACATTACTCTACTGAGGGTGACATAGTGAGACTCTGTCTCAAAAAAAAAAATACTGAAAGTATTTTTGAGAGAATTATAACCAGTATTTCAATTCTCACCTGAATTATTTTCTCCCAAGATTAAGAGTTATAGTGGATTTTGACCAGATCTACAAAACACAAAGGTATAAATTACTGAAACATTTTCTTAATTGAACATCTAATGGAGAATGCAAGAAGGCTCGGATTTTCTTTTTCTTTGAGACACTCATATAGGAAAGAGAATTGGATTAAGATCAAAGCACATATTTTTCTTGTGGAAATATGGCTACCATTGAACTTCATATGCCGTGTACTGTAAATTCTTCTTTAGCAGTGAGTCTGGTATCTGGTATCTTATTCCTGCCACCAACTATGAACTGATTTCAATTTCAAAAATACATTTGCATGTTTTGGAGAAGGTTATGTAATATGGGTACTAGTTCCTTTTTAAAGGTTTGGTAGAATTCTGAAGTGAAACCATCTGGTCTTGGACTTTTCTTTTTGGGGAGATTTTGAATAGTGGATGCTATTTCAGTACTTTATATAGGTCTATTCAACATTTCCAATTCTTTTTGACCGAGTTTAAGAAGGTGGCATGTTTCCAGGTATTGATCTATTGCCTCCAGATTTTCATATTTCTGAGAATAAAGAGTTTTATTAGTATTCATTAGGGATTTTTTTGAATTTCTGAGGTGTCTGTTGTTATTTCACCTCTACCATTTCTGATTGAAGATATTAAGGATTTTATTCTTCTGTTTCTTGTTAGGTTAGCTAAAGGTTTGTCAATTTTGTTAACCTTTTTAAAGAACCAACTTTTTGATTCATTGATCTTTTGAATAATTCTTTTGTTTTCAATTTCTTTTTTTTGTTTGTTTTTTCCAGAGCTTTTATTTTTTATTTTTTATTAAATCATAGCTGTGTACATTGATATGTTTTCATTTAATTATGCTCTAATTTTGGTTATTTATTTTCTTCTGCTGGGTTTGGGGTTGGAATATTCTTCCTTTTCCAGTTGCTTGAGATGTCTCATTAAGTTGTTTACTTCCTCCCTTTCTATTCTGTTGAGGAAGGCTTCCCACACTATAAATTTCCCTCTTAGGACTGCCTTTGCAGTATCCCACAGGTTCTAATATTTTGTGTCTTTATTGTCGTTTTGTTCCAAAAATCTGGTAATTTCATTCTATCTCTCTTCTATGACCCAGCTATCATTCAGCATAAGGTCATCTAGGTTCCAAGACTTTGTATGAGTTTGAAGATTCCTGTTGTTATTGAGTTCAACTTTAATTCCGTGTTGGTCCAAGAAGATACAAGGAATAATTTCTATTCTTTTAAATTTGCTAAATTTTCTATATCTCAGTCATTCTTTTTTTTAGACAGAGTCTCACTTTGTCACCCTAGGTAGAGTGCCATGGTATCATCATAGCTCATAACAACCTCGAACTCTTGGGCTCAAGAGAGCTTCTTGCTTCAGCCACTCCAAAGTAGCTAGGACTACAGGTGCCCACCACAATACCTGGCTAATTTTTAGAGATGGGGTCTCATTCTTGCTCAGGCTGGTCTCAAACTCCTGATCTCAAGCAATCAACCCACTTTGGCCTCCCAGAATGCTAGAATTATAGGTGTGAGTCACTGCGCCCACCCTCAGTCATTCTAAATGTTGCCACACAGGGATTCTTCTTTTCCTACCCACAGCTATACCTCTGTCACTGGGTCTCCATAAAATATACTGCCATTTATCCATATCCTTTCTTCTATATGCAGTTTGATTGGGTATATGTAAAAGTGTTCTCTATTTAGGTTAAGGATAAACCAATCTCATTTCTTTAGCCAGATAGCTCCCTGGGAAGAAGGCAGATATTATTATATACCACTATTCACATAACTTACTTTAGTCATTAAGACACCTTTTATTAAAGTGTTTAAGAGCAAGGAACACAAAGAAATCTTGGGAAAATATAATCTGAACAGTATCAGCCATTCTAGGGAGTAGAAATCAGAACCACTGGGAACCTTGGTGAAATTCATCACAGGAGGAGGCTACTTTGGGCTGCACATCCAGGAGCACATGGTGGGGCCTACAGGAGGTCCAGCATAGAATGTCTGCAATGAATTTTTGTTGGACATGTTGCTGTGATGAATTAAGGACTATGGTGGAAACAGAAAAACATAGGCTCAGTCTTGAATTTGTCCTATTGGATTCATTATTACATAATAAAGAATGTTCTAATCAGTACATTTGGTGATATCTCCTCGGCCAGCCTCTCAGTTAAGTCATTATCACAAATATACAGATGAACCACTTCAATAGAAATGTGTTTGTATCCTGCACAAGGTCATACAGTTTGTAATATCAAGTTAATTATAAATTCTATGAATGCCCATTTATAACTAACTTTTTTAATGAAATAAATGTGGGAGCTATCTTTTCATGGGAAACTATCATTTGACTGGATCATGACATAATGATATAAAATCACTGCTTAGCCTTGGAAGAAAAGATTATTGCACTTAATTTGCTGTGGAGGAATTTGAGGCTCACAAAGGAGCTATGAGTTGCCAGAAGTCTCATGTTTAAGAGCCAATGTTGGCTGATGAAGTATATGCAAATCCCACATTCTTTGTCTTATCTGTATTCTTTTTCCTAATCGAAGATTATATCATCACTTCTAGAACCAGAAAAAAAATTCTCCATATATGGTATCAATCCACCATAGCACTCTTCTAAATCTTTAAGTAAAAGAGAAAAAAAACAATGTATTTCCAATGGGGACACTACCATGTGACATCAAAGGCAACATTAATGTTCCTTTTGTCTAGTGCATTGAATATCAAGTAGGTGGGGTTTGGAAAAGCTCACTTTTTCTGGTGACAGGGACCTTAGGGTAGAGTGAAAGAAGAAACATTCAAACATTTATCATGAAACTAGGGATTTAATAATCTTCAGACATCACTAGAGTCACACAACAACTGAAAATATGGTACCACTTAAACCATGGTTGAGCACCCCTCATAAATGCATGTACAAAAAGCACATTTTTTAAAACTCCAATTGCAGATAACTACAACATACCTTACTTCCCTGATTGAGGTTCAGTCATCACTAAAAACTAGTCTGGTTATTTTAATGAAAAGAATTGAACATAGGGATTTGGGTCACTTGTTTCTCCAAGACAAAAGAAAAAGCAAACAGAGATTATAACTAAAGGCAGCCTCCAGAACACTGAGGGCTCAGGGCTGTGTAGGTCACGGTGATGATACTGAATTTTTCAGTGTAGTGAAACATAGTAACCAGGAGAAAAATATGTAATAAGAAAAACAGGAAAAGTGAGGCCTTTCAGATGACATCATCAGTTAAAGTGCCTCTGAGTAGGACTGGCTGCTCCCAGAAATCTGTCAGCTGAGCATTTGGAAAAAAAAAAGAAATCCTTGAAAAATATATCTTGTTACATGCATAGAATATGTAATGATCAAGTCCAAGATTGTTGCCATTTTCATGTTACCAAAAATACTTATTTTTCCTTTTTTTGCCTGTGCTTCCAATATCACATCAGAAATCATTGCCAAATTCAGTATCAAAAAGGTGTTGGCCAGTATCTTTTTCTAAGAATTTTATAGTTTTAGCTATCATGTGTTGGTCTTTGATCCAATTTGCATTAATTTTTACATATGGTGTAACGCCTGGCTCCACCTTCATTCTCATATGTGAAACCTAGTTTTTTCCACAACCATTTGTTAAAAGGCCTTTCAAAAAATATTCTTGGTGCCCAAGCTGAAAATCATTTGACCATACAAAAGAGGCTTTTATTCAGGGCTCTCTCATTATTTCCATTGATCTCTATGTCTATATTTATGCGATAACACAATTTTTAATTACTGGAGCTTTGTAGTCAGTTTGGAAACCATGAACTGTGAGACTTTCAAATTACCCTCTTAGTGAATTCTAATATTTATTCATTTGTCTAATAATTGTACACTGAGTCAGATGACAGTAAAAACCCTGTACAGTATTTGGAGATTAAGTTTCCAAGGTTTTGCATCTACAAGGTCTCATTTGAGCCTCAGTATTCCTGAATGAAGAAAGACCAGATAGATTTTCTGTTTTGCAGGTGAGTCGTAAAGTCTGAATATTTTGGTGAATCCTGACACAGTGATCACTGATCGGTCTGATGCTGGAGGGCTGGTTACCACCAAGCTGGTTACCACCAAGCTCTATTTTTATAAGATCCATCTGCTTTTTATATTCATTCTTAATACTTTGTAATACCTTTTCAGAAAGTGTGAGGCTGAGGTAGGGACTCTCCTTGGAAGAGAGACACCTGGTTGGAAAGCTGCCTACAGAAGCCTCTGGCCTCTTGAGACTCTGGCCTCTTGAGCTTCACCCTGAGTTCCTTGGTCTTTGCAGCTGAAGTTGCATCAGGAAGCAGTGGCTTCCAGTCACTTTAGGCAAATCATTAGAGAGCTCTCCCAGAAGATTCCCCAAACTTTTACCATCTGCATTTCTGAAGGATAATGCAAAGAATAGTAATCTTATTAATAGACGAACCATCTGAGACCTTCCATTTTTGCCTTTTTCAATACTGTTTTTGCCCCTTTGGGTGTCTTGAGGTTCCACACAAATTTTAGGATGAAACTTTTTACCTAAAATGTTGTCCTTGGAGTTTTGTTATGACTCAATTTAATGTGTACTTCCTTGGGTAGTGTGAACATTATACCAATATTAAGGCCTACTCCTATAAACACATGAGGTCTTTCTAGTATTTGTGCCATTAAAGTCTTTTGCTAATGTCTTCCAGCATTCAGTGTGTATTTCTCATTGCTGAATTCCAAGTTCCACAAATCTTCATGTATGACTCAGAGATTGGGAGTAGGGGGAGGTTGTTATAAAATAACTAAACTTTTAATGTGTTATCTACTTTAATTAATTAATGTACCAATCACTTGGTCTAACATGCCAAGAAAGTGACATTACTTCCATGCTCTCAGTTAATTTGGGGGTCTAAGGAGAATTTTATAATTTATTCCTATCAGCTTTAGCTTTGGATTGACATTTTATTTGCAAGAGATTATGTTTTATGCTTGTTTAAATTAGTCCCCAGTGCCACATTTTCCTCTAATTGAATTAAATTGATATAATCCAAAATCATTAACTATATAGTTTTTAGGTATCTAATTTCACCTGAATACTGCGAAGAGTTCTCAACATGGATGAACATTAAAGATATTATACTAAATGAAATAGACTAATCACAAAAGGACAAACACAACAAGATTCCACCTACATGGGGTCCTGCAAGGAGTTAAAACCATAAAAACAAGAAGTATAATGGTAATTCCCAGCAGTTAGGGAGATGAAAAAATGGTGAACTTTTCTCATGGGTAAAGAGTTTCTGTTTTGCAAGGTAAAGAAAGTTCCTGTGATGCATGACGGTGACAGCTGCAAGATAAAGTGAATGTACATTGTACACTGAAAATGGGCAAATGGAAAATTTTTATATTTTCCATTTTTCCCCTTTTATTAAGTCATAAAAAATCAACACATTGTACCCCACAAATGCATAATTATATTTTCCATTTTATATGACTTTCCAATTTGTATGATAAATTTCTAATTTGTATGATACATAAATTTTCAATTTATATGAATATGTTTCATTTCATATGAATCCTATATACTTATAATTTTTATATGTACATGTGTTATATTTTACTACAATAAAAAATGTATAAAATTACAAATCAAAACTACCCTGAGATACCATCTAACCCCAGCGAAAATAGCCCATACAACAAAATCTCAAAACTGCAGATGCTGGAGTGGATGTGGAGAGAAGGGAACATTTTTACACTGCTGGTGGGACTGCAAACTGGTACAACCTTTTTAGAAGGAAGTATGGAAAAACCTCAAAGAACTCAAGCTAGACCTCCCATTTGATCCTACAATCCCATTACTGGGTATCTACCCAGAAGGAAAAAACATCCTTTTATCATAAGGACACTTTCCCTAGACTGTTTATTGCAGCTCAATTTACAATCGCCAAAATGTGGAAACAGCCTAAATGCCCACCAACCCAGGAATGGATTAACAAGCTGTGGTATATGTACACCATGGAATACTATTCAGCCATTTAAAAAAATGGATAATTTACATCTTTTGTATTAACTTGGATGGAAGTGGAAGACATTATTCTTAGTAAAGCATCACAAGAATGGAGAAGCATGAATCCTATGTGCTCAATTTTGATATGAGGACAATTAATGACAATTAAGTCACCGTGGAGGTGGGGGAAGGGGAGAGTAGAAAGAGAAGGAAGGAGGGAGGGGTGGAGAAAGGAAGAGCAGAGAGAGGGAAGGAGGGAGGGGGTGGGGCCTTGGTGTATGCCACACCTTTGGTGGGCAAGACACAATTGTAAGAGGGACTTTGCCTAACAAATGCAATCAGCATAATCTGGTTTATTGTACCCTCAATTAATCCCCCCAAAAAAATAAATAAATAAAAATAAAAAAATAAAAGAGGATATAGAGATCATAGATTTAGAAACATCTGAGATTTGAAAGTTAGATTTGAAACATCTGAGATTCTCTCCTGTTCACTTTTAAGAAGCAGGAAGCCATGTATGTGGCAAGGACAATATGGGGAATGGTGGGAGTAGAAGCTGAGGGCCTCAGTCCTACAACCATGAGAAGAAACTGAGTCCTACCAAGAGTCACATGAGCTTGGAAGAGGACACTGAGCCTCAAATGAGAACTCAGCCCCAGACAATACCTTGATTTCAGCCCAGTGAGATTCTGAACAGACAATTCAGCTATGCTGTGCCTGGATTACTGACCCAGGAAAACTTTGAAATAATAAGTAAGTGTTATTTTAAGCCAAGAAATTTGTGGCAGTAGATAACTAAGGCCAGTGTAGATGGCAAACAATCCAGATTGGAGCAGCTCAGGAGACTCTGGAAGGAGTTATTTAGAGATATAAAGTTGTCCTAATATCTTGAGATATATATGCAATATGGGGATAATTGGGAAATGTATTAGTAGTAAGTATTAATAAGCAAATATTAATGTATTAGCACACAAAACTAAGTGAACAAATACAAGGCCATTGCTAAATTTAAGGAAAACAAAATGTTGCATAGGGAAATAGTTATGGTGTATAATGTGTCAGTTATAAATAGGATTTACAGAGTCATTACAATGTAGAAACCAAATAATGTCTAAGCAAAATCACATGATAAATACAGTGGGGATGTTGAGATAGGAAGTATACATGAGGGTGGGATGAGAAAGTGAATAGCAACAAGTTCATCTTCCACACTAGGACTGATAGATAATGACTAGAATGGAAAAATTTGGAAGTAGCAATATATTTCTATCATTGTGCCTCTGGAAAGGAAGACATTGGAGTGGGTGTGGAAGGTAACTTTTGCTTCTTGCTAAAACCTTGTAGAAGTAGTACAAGTATTATCCTTGCCTCTTTAAAACATGTAAATGTACAACTTGGACAAAAATAAAAATAAATTTAAAGCAAATAATCAAAAGTTCAACTAATAAGGATACCTAAGATTAGTTCTTGAAAAAAAAAAATATATATATATAAAAGCAAAGAGCTCTTTAAAAAAAAATGAAAGAAGTGTATCATATACACAAGTTTCCTGCTGAATAAAGAAACGCCCTTAAAGATTCTCTGGTCATTAGTTTTCTCTTCTTCTGCCTATATTAACAGGAGAAAGTCCTCAGGGACTGGGATGACACAGACCAATTTGGATAATTAGGAGCTCTGTGCCTGGAGACCCCAAGGCTACAGAGCAGAAGGTAATCAGCCTGTGCCTCCAGCCCTCAGGCTGATAGTTTAGTCCAGTGGGCTCCACAACTGTGTCTTCCCCCTGCATCAGGAGTCTCATGTCTGACCCCAGGAAGGAGCCTGAACCTTCATCATGCACCATCCAGGGAGGACAACAGATCTGCTCTCCCTGGTCATGTCCCAACAGAAGGAAAGTCTGGATCAGTGAGTACTGAGGGTTTTCCAGGTGTTTCCTCAACTTCAGGACAACAGGACAGGTGGGGTAGCCAGATGGGAAGAAACCAGTGTAGGAAATTTCAGCCAGAGAACTGGGACAATAATGGTCTTGGTTGTGGTCAGGGTCTCAGAAATCTCATTCAAATCTTCACTTTTCTCATACTCTGATTCTAATTTCCATAGACATCTCACCCACCATGGCAGAAAATGGGTCCTTCTCAACTGTTCCCTAAGCACTTCAAAATGTTTATGATAGTGAGGATTACAATGAAGTTGAAAATGACAGTTACTGTAACATCATCATTCCTGATGGCTTCCTAAATGCCAGGCTCAGGTCTCTGTACTAAGTAGCATGTTTCATTCCGTTGACATAATCCTACCAGGTTGTAAGTGTACACATCAGTATTATTTCCCAGAAGAGGAAAGGACCAACACATTTTCATGTAATGTTCCCAGGTCATGAAAGAGAAAAAGCTAAAGCCACCACTGAACCAGGCAATCTACCTGTAGACATGTGGCATTTAGCCAGTCTTCTCACTGCATCCTAAACACCCTTTCAAATTCCCACCACTCCTGGCAGATGCTACTGACAACCGTTCTCTTCCCTTGGAGGTCACTGGTAGATAACAGCAGAAACCAGGGAGTGCCATATTCACTGTATCAAATACAGAAAGGGCAACTGAGATCACATCAAAGTTCAAAGAAAGAATTGGTATAGGAGAGCCCAGGGCACATTTGTCCTATGCGCCTGTGTCTGCTTTCCTTTGCTGCTACTCACATCCTCAAAAGAGACATGAAATCAGAGTCTTGGGTTATTTCTATTCAGGAACCTGGAAACAGTTTTAAAGTGTATTCAGAAGTACCTGTGGTTGAGATCTCTGACTTCTGCTTAACACTTTCTGGGAGCTGGGAAAAAATGAAGTTTTGTGCCTGAGACTCAGAGAAGGACCATTTGATATTGAATCCTGCCTGATCCACTAATCTGTGTGCAAGGGCCGAGTTGTTGGTGTCTCTGAGACTCAGCATCATCATCTCAGTTGAATTCTAGTTGATACAACTGTATTGAGTATCAATTAAGTAGATCATAGATGCTCCCTTTGTAATCTATCTGTGATGGATACATAAGGTAAAAGCAATATATTTTATTCTTAATATTCTAAAGTTACCCTTCATACTATTCAATTGAAATGTCCCAAGGTGACCTCAGTTGATGCTTTCCTTATATGTCTACTGGATATTATTTTTTTTATTTTTATTTTATTTTTTGTTTTTTGGCCAGGGCTGGGTTTGAACTCACCACCTCTGGCATATGGGACCGGCGCCCTACTCTTTGAGCCACAGGCGCCACCGATATTATTTTTTTGTAATGATATAAGTACTGAGTTATGAGATGATCAACTGAGTATCTTAATTTCTCATTCCTCAGAGTTTATATCTTGCTTTTGCACAGAGGAAGGATCAAAAATGGTGATCTCTGCCTGTTGGTGGTGTGGCTCACACCTATAATCATAGTACTTTGGGAGGCTATAATCTGCATGTTTTTTAACGTAATTGGTATGCTCCTGCCTGTCTTTCCATCCTTCCAAGAATGTCTCATGAAACTAGAGACAAGATTCATAGTAGCTGTTTATGTCTATGGGCACATGGACCCTTTAACTTCATTTAATGGCTTCTCCAATATTTAATTATTCGAAATCAAGGCAGATTTTTATAGATATAAAAAATGGGCCAAGTAAATAGTATTGCCTGGAGTCAGACACACTTGAGAGGGTCATCTCATTCTAGTCTCATATAAAATAAAACTAAAATCCTCTTAATATTTCACTATTGTTTCCTCATCAAAGTACATTGCACACTATTGATGTGTTTGTGGTCAGTGATGGTCTATCATTATGATATTGATATTTAACAAAAAAAAAATTTATTGAAACTCAAAGTCTACCTAAGCCACAGACAGGAGTTATATATGAAATGTATTTTACATTAAAGCCTATATACTTGAGTTAGAACTTACTTCCATGATGAAAGAATGTCAGAAAACATAAGAAAAATAAAAAACTCTAGCACATAGTGTGTAGGAGACACCTGAAAAGAAACACCATGGTAATAGGGTATGGGGAAGGGATTGGTCTCTCCTTAAAGAGCAAGAGAACACTGACATTATTGCATAACAGTCTCCACACCTGTGGTATATCACTTCTATAAATAGCCTCAGGAGAAGGGGGCTCTGGCTCCTGCTAGACTTCTCCTACTATGACTGCTGCACCATTGAGGTACTCGGGTGTCTCTGACCCCCAGCAAGCATGTAGCTTGTAACTTGGTCCACGTCCTGACAATTTCTAGGGCCTGGCCAGCGACCTGGTGTCCCGGCTCTGCAATAGTGGGTATGTAAATGTTTTCTGATTATGAATTGTCAACTTAGTTTCCAGACAATGTAACTCTAGCTCACATACGGTGTTTGTAAATATACTAAACCTAGGGAATTTGTAGCACTGTATTAGAATAAAATTAGGTATATTTGACAGCTTCTTAGTTGCCACTTACTAGCATGATTTCTTATTCCATATATTTTCTGAAAAAAGTAGTATATGTTTTACTATGATCAAGGATTTTTTTATCTTCTCTAATGTTCTTGCTCTTCTCACATTCTTCAATTGAGTTTCTCCAGTTGTGTATAGAAAGAAGTCACTAACACAAAAATCAATCATGAAAGCATTTTAAGATGATCAAGTTTGTCACAACTGAGAAATATTACTTAGAGCTTATGGTCCTCAAGTGTGGAAATTTTCCTTGTGAATTGCTTGCATCCAGAATATGGACACAGTCCTAGGTGCTGGTTCCTTTTTTTTTTTTTCATTCCAACCTTCTTTTCCTTTCAACAGGTTTCCAAGCTACATAGAACCACAAAATCTAACAGGAGTCTCAGAATTCCTCCTCCTGGAACTTTCCATGGATCTAGAACTGCAGCCCATTGTCTGTGGCCTGTTCCTGTTCATGTACTTGGTCACAGTGCTTGGGAACCTGCTCATCATCCTAGCTGTCTGCTCTGACTCCCACCTGCATACCCCCATGTACTTCTTCCTCTCCATCCTGTCGCTGGCTGACATTTGTTTCGTCTCCACCACAATTCCAAAGATGATTCTAAACATCCTAACTCACAGCAGACTCATCTCCTATGTGGGCTGCCTGACTCAGATAGCTTTCATTGTGCTTTTTGGAGGTATGGATGATATGCTGCTGACCGTGATGGCCTATGACCGGTTTGTGGCCATCTGTCACCCCCTGCACTACCAGGGCATCATGAACCCAAGCCTCTGTGGAATCTTAGTTTTGATGTCTTTTCTTCTTAGCCTTTTGGAATCCCAGCTACATAATTTTATAATATTACAAGTCACCTGCTTCAAGGATGTGCAAATTTCCAATTTCTTCTGTGACCCTTCTCAACTCCTCAGTCTCGCCTGTTCTGACACCTTCATCAATAATATAATCATGTACTTCTTTGGTGCCATATTCGGTTTTCTTCCTCTCTCAGGGATCCTGTTCTCTTACTATAAAATTGTTTCCTCCATTCTTAGAGTCCCATCATTTGGTGGGAAATACAAAGCCTTCTCCACCTGTGGGTCTCACCTGTCAGTTATTTGCCTATTTTATGGAACAGCCCTTGGGGTGTACCTCAGTTCAGCTGTGTCACCCTCCCTCAGGAAAGATGCAGTGGCCACTGTGATGTACACTGTGGTCACCCCCATGCTCAACCCCTTTATCTACAGCCTGAGAAACAGGGACATTAAAAGTGCCCTGTTGAGGCTGCACAGATAAATGGTCTAATTTTTTTCTTTTCTATGCTTTTTGTAACGTGGGGTGGAACAGGCAGCAAAGTCAAGTATCTAGATCAACAAATTTTGCCTCCTTGGTCACATTGTCTCTGTTGCTTGATGGCTTCCATTGCTCTTCATGCTTCACTTGTGAATATCCCAGTCTCAGTGTGTCTTTAACTGGAATGTGTGTGTTCTGACATCCTTTGTTCACCTAACATCATGATTAAAACCAATAAACACAGACAGCCTCCTTCAGTGTCTGAGCTAGGGCTATGGTATCCAGGTGAAATCAGAGCTCCTTTTATGTGCAGTTAAGTCATCACTAAATATCAGAAGGTTCTTGAAAACTGACTTAAAGAAATATTAACAGCAGATCCTCAAATAACACCATATTTTTTAATGTCATTTAATTATGATGTTTATGAAGGAATAAAATTGGTTTGATTGTAGATCATGTCACTTAAAGCAGAGTTCCTAAGAACCTATTGAAGACATTAAGTGAGGACTTACTGTAGTTCAAAGTTACATTCTTCTGCACTATTCATGTGTAATTTCTTTAAAAATTGCATCCATGAAATCTATTTAGGTAAGTTGTGTGTGAGGATACACGTGCTTGGCTCTTAAGAAATCACTTGGGAAGCTCATACATGTTCATGAATGAGTCTCACCACTAGAGATATTTATTAACTTTGATTTGTCCAGGTATTATGATTTTTAAAACACTTGGAATGGCTCAGATGAAGAGGTTCAAAGGGATCAATTTCAAATGGATAAGTTACAAAGGAACTTAATCATAGTACCAGGCAATGTGTTTTCTGCAAATATCTTCTTCAAATACACTGTGCTCCAACACCATACACATTGGTCTTATGCTGGGGTTTCTTTTACCACTTAAAATATTCATTTTATTTTATTCTTTTTTAAATATTCTTTTTATATTGGTTGAAAGCGTGTGTTTATACACATATAGCATTTTAACATAGTTCTCTCATTTAAAATAGAAAAGAAAAGCATGATACAAGTATCCCTAAAACTTCACATTCAAATTTTTTAAAATCTGTTTTTAAAATTTATTCTAAACCAAAGGTGGTATGTGTGTACATGTATATACAGATGTGCCAAAAGATGCATACACATTTTAAGAAAGGAAAAATTTGTATTAAAATTGTAATGCTCAATACAGACCAATAACAAAAGATGAACACAAGTCACCTTGACTACCCCTTGTAATTGCAGAAGTCAAAAGTGACTTGAGTATTACAAATTCAATACAATTTTTCCTTTCTTAAAGCAAATATAAATTTTTGTAACCTTCTGTATACACACACATACATATTATTCTGTAACTTAAAAAATGAAATCTTATCATTAGCTGCAGTATGCACAGGAATGGAGGCCATTGTGTTGAGTGAAATAAACCTGAAACACACAAGAAATGTGGCACATTCTCCCTCATATGAAAGAGATAAAAAGTGAACCCAATGGAGGTAGAGAGTAGAAGAGTTGTTACCAGAGGCTAGTAAAGGAAGTGAGGAGAGGGGGGTTATCAGAAGCTGGTTAATGGATACAAAATGCAATTAGATGGTCTTTATTAAAATAACCAGTTTGATTTGTATTCTTGCCTGAACCTTGGACAAGAAAGGTATAAGAAAGTTGTCTTCAATTGGATGGTTTAAAAATGCACCATGAAATAAAGCTTGGTTTAAAATATATATCTCTGTGAAGGGACATACACTATTTGCATGGTAAACTTACACCATAGGTAATTAATTTGTTGTTCTTGTCATTAATTTATTTGAAAACTCAGAAAAATGTTACAGTGAATTAAGACTCTGTATAGAAAACATTTATTTGTGTGGTCACAGTAGCCATCTAATTGTGGTATGACTAAGAGAGGATACCTGGGAAGGGTGAGGTCTAGGAGAACAAAGGTCTTCTTAAAGAACACCTTCAGGGTCCTCTCCATCGTGACTCAGCTCTTAGGAATTTGTAGACTTAACTTCCTGGGACCTGAAAAATCTCCACTTCTGTGAAATCCTGTAGTTCTGTGCTGGCTGAAACAGCATCTCCCGCTTGAGTCAAACTGATCATTGAGAAAGATACCTGTGGGTTGGAACTTTTTCACTGGAGATAAAAAGGGAAAGACCAGGCCAGCCGGGGAGCATAGCCATTTTTTTTTAATTTTATTATTTATTTTTTATTAAATCATAGCTGTGTACATTAGTATGATCATGGGGTACCATACACTTGGTTCATAGACCGTTTGACACATTTTCATCACACTAGTTAACATAGCCTTTGTGGCATTTTCATAGTTATTTTGCTAAGACCTTTACATTCCACATTTACTAAGATTCACATATACCTTTGTAAGATGCACCGCAGGTGTAATCTCATCGATCCCCCTCCATTTTGAATTCTTCTATGCCATTTGCTCCACCAACTGAAATAAAGTCCTTCCTCTCATAAACATGGTGTTTGGATGCTCTTTCTCTTCATTAGGCCTCATCTTCCTGCAACATGACAATCTTCGATTGAGACAGAAATACAGATAAGAGAATGTAGGATTTGTAGACATGTCATCAACCATATATTGACTCTTACATTTGGGACCTTTGGTAACTCACAACTCTTTTTTGAGCCTAAGATTCCTCAGTCACAAATTAAGTGAAACAGACTTTTCTGCAAGTCTATGCAATGATTTGGTATGATTGTATCACAACACAGTCAAATCAAATGTTACTTTCCTATCAAATAACACCTGCACTTAAATTATAGATGTTAACATTATTTTCCCATCACATGAAAAATGGCCTTAATAGAAACAAGAAGATGCTCTATTTTCTGGCTTTTTTTGGGGGGGGGCGGTGAACAAATAAGAAATTTCTACTGTTATTTTTATCTATTTATTATTTGTAGAGCCTTTCAAAACTTACTTTTTGTTCTATGATTCATCTTGTAATTGTTATTTAAGAAATATAGATCCCATTAAATGGTCATGACACAAAATTAAATAATCCATACATTTTTCCCCCAAAGAGTTCATAGAAAGCTATATTGAAGGCATAGAGCTCCAGTGAGAAAATAAAATACTGTGTGTATGGAGGTCAAATTGTCTTCACTCCGTCTTCTAAGGCAGTGAATAATTACTTCAACATTATACAAATTAGAGATGTGCTCACTTTGCCAGATTTTAAGTATATATATATAAATGATATTCATTCTCTGCTCTTGATGTGGTCAATGACTCATTGTATAAATATAAAAAAGTGATAGTCCATGTTCTCACTTATGACTGGTAGCTAAATAATGTGTAAACATGGACAAAGGGCACGGACTGATGGCTAGGGAATACTCAAAATAATGAGGGTGTGAGAGGAACTGGGGGTGCCTAGCAGGAAGAGATAGTTCTGATGTGCTTGTATGACCAATTACTTTGTGTTTTTTAAAATAGTACTTTAGAAAATTTGATTAAAAGTTGATTGTAGGTTATGAACAAGGAAACAGAGACCAAAGAGGTGGACCTTGAGAAAGACCCGTATGCAGACCACAAAACAATGTTGAGAACACCATAAGTCTTCTGAATAAGCAGCAGCTGAGGCCTGACAGCATTAAGACAAAAGACCTGTCTTGCTGCGCTTCACCTTTCCCCCAGTGGGACTCTAGATGAAAGTCACTGAGAGGCGGCCCTGTGGAGGCAGCAGATGCCTGTCAGTCAGAGTCCACGTTGTGAAGGGGGTCAGAAAAGATAACGGGATGTGCTGGGAACAGTGCAAGCACCAGATCTCATTAAGAGAGAAAAACATCTCTCCAGGAGATAAGAGGAATGTGCTTCTTTCCTCCCAATTCTTTTTTTTTTTTTTTTTTGAGACAGAGTCTCACTTTGTCGCCCTTGTAGAGTGCTGTGGCATCACAGCTCACAGCAATCTCCAGCTCCTGGTCTTAGGCAATTCTCTTGCCTCAGCCTCCCAAGTAGCTAGGATTACAGGTACCCACCACAACACCCGGCTATTTTTTTGTTGTTGCAGTTTGGCCAGGGCCAGGTTTGAACCTGCCACCCTCGGTATATGGGGCTGGCACCCTACTCACTGAGCCACAGGCGCCACCTTCCCCCTAATTCTTGGTATGGTATGGTGTCAGCCTGTCAGTGCACGAGGTTCTGAGAGGCCTAAAATCCTATCTTGGGATTTGTGTGCATGGTCTGATGGGGACTGCTTATACATCCTGATTCTAAGCTTTGTTCTTTATTTCATTAACTACATCCCAATTATTTTGTTTAACATAAGGGTAGAAGTAGTTAAAGAACAACTCAGCTAAAGTGGTTAAAGAGCAGCTGAGTTAAAGTGGTAAATACTGTAAATGATGACATATAATGCAGTTTTTTTTACTTTCCCCCAGGACTGTTCATTGGTTGATTTGAATACAATGTATATAATAAATAGTGAGTTAACCCAGAACACCGAGCCATCACCTGCCCTCACTGTTGATGGCATTTGGCTCCATGGGCCCACTCTTTCTAAATCCTAACTTGTCTCTTGTCTTTATTTCTTTCATTCTTTCATCACTGCCAAGCACTGGGAAAGAAACCACTGTGTAGTTCGCGGCTGGCCCTGGACATGAGGGTGTGGGGAGATGCTGAAACATTACTACTTAATGGGTACAAAGTAATGGATACCCTAAAAGCCCTGACTTCACCATGATGCAATCTATGCATATAACAAAATTGCACTTATACTTGACTAATTTATATAAACTAAATGATTTCTCAATAATGACAGAAAAAATATAGTGACAGTCTACCAGCACAATTCAGGATAAAAACACTACTGGAGTTCAAATAATTTACTTGAAGTGAATCAATGTAAGAGGAGATAATGATGACAGTGATGTCTATATTTACTGACTTCTGACCAACTGTATTCATTATGGTTGAATCCTAGGGGGTCCTCAAGCTGATTATTTATTACTAAAAATAAAGAATTCAAAAACATTATAAATATATCCTGTCCCACTCAGATTATAAATTGGAGGAGCTGATGTTAAAAATCAAACTTCAAACCAGACACAGTGTCTCACACTTACAACTCTAGCACTCTAGAGGCCAAGGAGGCCAAGGCAGGAGGATTGCCTGAACTCAGGAATTGGAGACCAGCCTGACTGAGCAAGAGTTAGATCCCCGTCTCTGTTAAAGATAGAAAAACCAGCCAAACATGGTGGCACACACCTGTTGTCCCAGCTACTCAGGGTAGGTTGAGGAAAGAGGATCACTTGAGCCCAGGAGTTTGAAGTTGTTATGAGTTATGACACAACAGCACTCAAGCATGTGGCAACAGAGTAAAACTTTGTCTCAAAAAAAAAATCAAATTTCAATGTAGAAAAGCCATATGTTGAATAAAATAGTAATGATCCATTACTAAATACTAGATTTATAATGAGTACATTTTATTCTTTCTCCTCAACCAGGCTCTAGTTAAGTCATCGTTACAATTTAGCTGATGAACTAGTTCAATAGAAACGTATTTTGTATCATACTCAATGTCATATAGTTTATAGTATCAGGTTACTTATAAATTCTAATAATGTCCATTAAAAATTAAATTATTTAAATGTAATAATAGGATCTACTGTTGATGGTAAAATATCATTTGACTATTTCATGACATCATAAGATAAAACCATTGTTTAGCTTCGGAAGAAAGCTATTGCACTTAATTTGCTGCTTAGGAATTTCAGGCTCAGAAAGCTGTGAGTTTCCAAAAGTGTCAAGTTTCAGGTGGTGCCTGTGGCTCAAAGGAGTAGGGTGCTGGCCTCATATACCGGAAGTGGTGGGTTCAAACGCGGCCCCAGCCAAAAATTGCAGACAAAAAGTGTCAAATTTAAGACTCAATACATGGGTGAGGAAGTACCTACAACTCTTAAATTTTTCTATTACCTGTATTTCTTTCCCAAAGACTGTGACACTACATCTAGGGGGCTACTGTGACCCATTCAAACATTTCCTATGTGGAATATTAATCCAATCATAGCGATCCTCTAATCTTTTTTAAATTAAATCATAGGTACAATGTTCTGGTTTTATATACAATTTAGAATACTTTCATGAAACTGGTTAACATAACCTTCATCACATTTTCTTAGTTATTGTGTTAAGACATTTATATTCTACATTTAGTAGATTTAACATGTATCTTGAAATAAAAATGCAAATGACAAAGCATTACCTGTATGCTGAATCTTCCATGAAACATTAATAGGCTACATTAATGTCCCACTTATAAGTTATTTGACTATTAGGTGTTTTTTATTTAAGAAAAGAAAAAGGGGTAGTGCCTATGGCTCAGTGGGTAGGGCGCTGGCCCCATATACCAAGGGTGGCAGGTTCAAACCCAGCTCTGGCCAAACAGCAACAACAACAAAAAAATAGCTGGGCATTGTGGCAGGTGCCTATAGTCCCAGCTACTGAGAAGGCTGAGGCAACAGAATCGCCTAAGCCCAGGATATGGAGGTTGCTGTGAGCTATGTGATGCCACAGCACTCTACCAAGGGTGATAAAATAAGCCTCTGTCACTGCAAAAAAGAAAGAAAGAAAGAAAAGGAAAAAAAGAAAATAAAAAAGAAACAAAAACTCAGTTCACTTTTGCTGGAGACATGGACCTTTGCTATCTTTTTTTATTATTATTAAATCATAGCTGTGTACATTAATGCGATCATGGGGCACCATACACTGGTTTTATAAACAGTTTGACACATTTTCATCACATTGGTTAACATAGCCTTCCTGGCATTTTCTTAGTTATTGCGTTAAGACATTTATATTCTACATTTACTAAGTTTCACATGTACCCTTGTAAGATGCACCACAGGTGTAATCCCACCAATCCCCTCCCTATCTTATGGTAAAGTAAAATAAAACACCATTCAAATTATTTATTTATTTTTTTTTAATTTTTTTATTAAATCATAACTGTATACAATGATATGATTATGGGGCATCATACACTCACTTCATAAACCATTTGACACATTTTTATCACAGTGGTTAACATAGCCTTTCCGGCGTTATCTCAGTTACTGTGCCAAAACATTTACATTCTACATTTACCAAGTTTGGCAAATACCCCTGTAATATGCACCACAGGTGTGATCCCACCGATTCCCCTCCCTCTACCCACCCCCCCCTTTCCCACTTCCCCCTATTGTTAAGTTGTAGCTGGGTTATAGCTTTCATGTGAGAGTCCCAAATTAGTTTCATAGTAGGGCTGTGTACATTGGGTATTTTTTCTTCCATTCTTGGGATACTTTACTAAGATTATTTATTATGAAATTGGTCAGTGAAAAATCTTCAGACATTATTACAGCCACACTGCAATTGGAAATAGGGTACCACGACTTAAACTTCAGTTGGAAACCCTTCACAAAGACATATACTTGAAAACCAGCTTTATTTCTTGTGCATATTTTAAAACACGCCAATTGCAAACAACTCCAACATACCTTTGCTCCCCAGTCAAGAATAGAAATCAATCCAATTATTTTAACAAAAAGAATTTAATATAGGGAATTGGTTCAATTGTTACTGAAGACAAAGACAAAAAGCAATAATGTGGTCAACAGAGATGGTAAATAAAGGCAGCCTCCAAAACAGCAGGGGTATAAAGGGAGTAGTGAAGTATACTGAATTTTCACTGCAGTGACATTGAATGACCGTAATTGAAAGTATGTAACAAGACCAAATGGAAAATAGAGCAGTGATTTCAAGGGCCCCAAACTAGCATCAAATGATAAGTATATTCAAATGAGGTTGGAATGGCAAAAACAATAGCTTCAAAACCAGCATAATGAGGACATTACTAATCTCTCCTAACTATTTTGAAATGTTCATTAAATTATTGTTACCTATAAATTATCTACTGCATTATCAAATAGTAGAACTTACATCTTCAGTTTCAATGTACTTTCTACTCCTTAGCCAATTTCACTTTATCCCCTGCCCCTTCCCAGCCTCTGCTACCCACCACTCCACTCTCTACCCCTTGAACTGACATCATATTAGGAGCTGGTTTGAGCAAACACCCTCAGCCCGGACACACATGACCACTTCCTTGATAACCTTACCCAGCTGCCACAGCCAACTCCATGGCAAGAGACAAACAGAGCAATTTCCTGAAATAACAGCCACCATATAAAGGGTCTCGCCCAACTGACAACCAGAACTTCCAACAGTACTCTAGGGAACAACACACCACTTGGCATGATGACCATCCAGCACCAGTTCGAATGTGACAATGACAAGGTATCAGGACCCCCCCAAAAAAAAAAGAAAGAAAGAAAATAAAAGCTGTATTTCAAGATCTAAGTGCACCCACCCCCTCCTCTAGTAGGTCAGTCTTCCAAATAGGACACATACACCATCTAGAGACCTCTCCTTCTTCTCACTAACTAGGAGAGTTTGGGGCAAAGGAAAACAGGTGCCCTGCAAACCTATCAGCCCTGAGTTGAGAGAAGATGATTCAGAGGAGAAGAATATAGAAAAAGAACTCTGGCAACATAAAGAAACAAATAATCTAACACCCTTAAAGGATCACAGTGAATCTATAGCAATGGACCCCAAAGAAAAGGAAATCATCAAAATGTAAATGATGGAATTCAGAATATATGGCAAATAAGATGATTGGAATTGAAGAGAAAGTTGAAAACCAACACAAAGAAGCCAAAACAATATTTTAAGACATGAATGGGGAAAAAAGCGGAAAAGTCACTCAAGAGCTAGACAACATATGGAAAGCTATAATAAAACTTAAGGAAATGAAGGAGTTATTTAGAGAATTTCAAAATATAGCAGAAACCATCAACAGGTGGAACCAAATAAAGCTGAAGATCTGGAGCTGAACTGAGAGAGAGGATTGATGGGTTTATATCACCCTTGCTGAGGCAAGCTGGGATTCCAAGAAAGCAAATTTCAGGTACAAAAGCCTTCCCAGAGGTGGAGCATGATGGCGGACAGGACTGACGTGTAGCCCACCTCTCCCCAGCCATCAGGTGAAAGGAAAGGGGTCTGGACCTTCCCCGTGTGTGGATTATTGGTGTGGAAGGACAGCTGGAGACGCTCAGTGAAGTGGAGGACTGCTATATATGAGGGGTAATTTAAAACCACGACTCTGTTGTAGAGATTCTTCCCTGCTTGGCCGTGCTGGCCAGCAAGCCCCTCCCTTATAGAGGGCAGCAGCTTGCAAATGCTGACAAAACCCAATCAACAAATATTTATTCCTGAACTGAGAGAGGCATCCAAAAAGAGAGCCACTCAAAACCGCAGGGAACCGGGCAACCTGTTGGACAATTGAAGGGAAGGGATCCCGCCCGGGAAACAGACATTTTGAACTACCCAAAACGGTGGGCACCTTCCCCCAGACCAGCAGTGATTGAATAAGACCACAACATTCCTGCTGAAGAAAGTTGGAGGGGGTTGGCGGTTCAGGCTGTTCTGTGAACTGGCTGGTCCCGATCAAAAAGGGAAACTCTGAACCATAAAACTCAGAATAAGGTCCTGAGTGCTCCAGCCGTGCAAACTGGCTCCAGCTGCATCCCTGAACCCAGCAGCACCCTCCCCCACAGCCGATTATAGTCGCCAGTTTGCAGGAAAACCTGGGAGCAGAGTGGAAAGATTTGAGAAGCGTTGACTCCTGCACTGAGTGGGAAGGTCGGTCGCGAGTGCTGTCTGGAGCAGAACAGCTGAGGTTACACAATATTTAGGTGACAAACTTTTACAGAAACTCCAAAATGGTGATTGGCCATGGAAGGTGGTTACCATGGTAACAGTATAAACTGTGAATCAGGTATAAGTCTGGGAACTGCACACAGCACCACCTGGTGTCCAGAAAGTATATTGCAGTATGATTATATTCCTAGGAAAGTTGATCCCTACATCATACATATAGATGTATATTTCTACATACAAGAACAATATTTTTGTAGGTGGTGCCTTTCTTTTTTGTTTGTTTTTTTGTTTTTTTTTTGTTCCATTTTTTCTTCACCATTTACTTGGAGGAGCTTTCGTTAATTTTTTATTATTACTTTTTAAATAGATATATTCTTTATTTCTATTTTTTCAAATTTTAATTTCTCCTTTCTTCCCTTTTAACTTTTCTACGAACACCACTTTTTTACCTTTTTTTAAAAATTATTTTACGACTATCACTATTTTTATTGCAGTTGTTTTTATGTTGCTGTTGTCGTGGGTGTTGTCTGTATGTCTATGTGTCTCCGTCTGTTTCTGTATCTATGGACTTGTGTGTCTGGTAGCCTTTGTATCTGTCTATTTACTCATTTGCTCTCAATGAGCTTGGTGTTACGACCTGCAACTCTGAGCTCTCAGCACTCCCCACCACTCTCACTCTGAGGTCTGGAGGACTGACCCCCAGGAGTCCAGATTCTGGGGTGATCGCTCGAGAGGTGTAGACAGGACCTGGACTACAGCTGGACAGTGCTGATTCTGCAACACAGGAGTGAGGAGACGATGGTCGGCTAAGAGGGAATCATGCCAGAGCAGCGGTGCCCCAGAGCAGCAGCCATCTTTAACAATAACAAGGCCCACTCCCAGATATCCCATAGCCACTCCTCCTGTCTCCCTGGGCAACCAGATGAGGCCAGGCATTTTCTCAGATGGCAACCACAATGGATCAGACCTGGGACTGAAACACAGGCCCCGTGAGTAAAGGGTTTGCCTGAGGCAGTACTGGCTTGGGTGGAACGTGGGACTAGAAAACGCACTCCCAGGGGGAGAGACAAGATGGTGGAGTGAAGCCAGCTTTCCACAGAGGCTCCCATCCAGAAGGAGAGTTAAGAGATAAAAATTTAGTAAGTATCCTGGTGGATTTGAGCTGCACCAATAGAGAAGGTTGAAGAACGCACATGAACACTGCTGAGGCAAGCTGTGATCACAAGGACACAAACAAAAGGTACAAAATCCATCACCAAGCAGATGGGAGTGCCCCTCCCCCATGAGACCGCTCAAGAGCCCCACAATTAAACAAATGGGCAGAAATTAAAGGCCCTCCCACTACACTCCACAGGAGAGACCCTCTAAAAACTGGACCTACCTCCCCTACTAGGGTACCATGGCGTTCTCCTGCCAGGCATAAAACTGTATAAAACTTTAAATATCCTTTGCTGGCAACCCTGAACCCCCAACACTCCCCTCCTACTCACACTGAGGTCTGGAGGCCTGTCCCCCAGGAGTTCAGATTCTTGGGTGATTTCTCAAGAGGAGTGGACAGTCCCCGAGCTGCAACTGGTCAGCACTGACTCTGAGGCATGCGAGTGAGGAGAGGGCACGCAGCTAAGGGGGAGTCACACCTCGGCGGCACTTCCCTGCGGTGCAGTGCAGCAGCCCTCCCTGGGCAACAATACAGCCAGGCATGAAACTCTAGCTTCCCCGCTGAGCTCCCAGCACTCCCCCCCCCACTCTCACTCAGGGTCTGGGGGCCTGTCCCCCAGGAGTTCGGATCCTTGGGTGATTTCTTGAGGGGAGTGCACAGTGCCTGAGCTGCGACTGGTCAGTGCTGACTCTGAGACATGTGAGCGAGGAGAGGGCACTCGGCTGAGGGGGAGTCACACCTTGGCAGCACTTCCCTGCGGTGCAGTGCAGCAGCCCTCCTCGGGCAACAATACGGCCAGGCATAAAACTGAATGAAACTCTAGCTTCCCTGCTGAGCTCCCAGCACTCCCCCCCACTCTCACACAGGGTCTGGGGGCCTGTCCCCCAGGAGTTCAGATCCTTGGGTGATTTCTCGAGGGGAGTACACAGTGCCCGAGCTGTGACTGGTCAGCACTGACTCTGAGACACAAGAGCGAGGAGAGGGCACTCGGCTGAGGGGGAGTCACGCCTTGGCGGCACTTCCCCGCGGTGCAGTGCAGCAGCCCTCCATGGGCAACAATACGGCCAGGCATAAAACTGAGTAAAACTGTAGCTTCCCCATTTCCAGCGCTGAGCTCCCAGCACTCCCCCCAACTCACACTCAGGGTTCTGGGGGCCTGCCCCCCAGGAGTCCAGATTCTTGGGAGATCTCTCGAGGTGTGTGGACCCAGCATAAACTGCCCCCTGTCAGTGCTGACTCTGGGGGATGAGACAAAGGGAAAAAGGGTCGGCTGGGTGCCCACACCAGAGCACCAGTTCCTGGAGGCAAATCAACAGCCGTTTTTTCTTTAACAGCAAAACGGCTCACTTCTGGATATTCTGAAACCACACCCCCTGTCTCCCTGGGCAACCAGAGGAGGCCACCAGTGAGCAAAGGATTTGCCTGACGCTGCTCACAAACCCGGGAAGCTTCCAGGGCAGGGCCAACTCAGAGAGGTAATCGGACACAAACCTCCAGCAGCAAAGTCATTTGAACTCAGAACAGCCCATCTTCTGCAAGTGATTTTAGCAGAAACAGAGACAGAATCCCGCGAAGTTGTCTGTTCTGTTCTGTTAGCAACATCAATCAGGGATGGGGCTAATTCTGAGTGAACACCTCCCCCCCACCACCTGTATCAAGCACTCAAAGATGTCAGACCCAATCTCCTCCTGCTAGATAGCAGCAGACTGCAGGGGCTGGCAGATTTCCTTGCAATTCAGGCAGGTACAAACCCCTGGAGTATCTGTTCACTACAGGCAACTGGGTTAGCAATCTGCAGAGATACCAGTGACTGGGTCCAATGGAGGGGCAAAGTGGGGAAGGAGACATCAACATTCCCAGACTGATCTATTTGCTAGGTGGCTCCTCCTCACTCCACGCAGCACTGGAGTAAGCCATATCAGAGTAGTCAACAGACCCCAGTTCCCAGAGACCTCTTGAACTGTCCCACATGAGATAGGTGCTGATTGATACAATCTATTTGGACCTTTTGAACTGAACTAAGAGACTGAGGACTTTTCAGGCGGTGCCCTGGGTATGCGGTTGTAGGAAGGTTTGATTTTCCTTTTCCAATTGGTGCCAGAGGTGGGCGGGCGGGGTGACTTAATTGCTGGTTTTTCCACA
The DNA here is from genome assembly GCF_027406575.1 of Nycticebus coucang. Lineage (NCBI taxonomy): Eukaryota > Metazoa > Chordata > Mammalia > Primates > Lorisidae > Nycticebus > Nycticebus coucang. The sequence goes on along the minus strand of NC_069782.1, from coordinate 62,957,357 downwards.
CAGCTGAGACTTCAAGCCAGAGTAAATGTTACAATAGGATCGAACAGAAACCAGCTGAAAACAAGACAGAACCACTTTGTCCCACAACACAAGACAGGGCCCCAGTTTCACAGGCCACAACCTGTATGGGCCCTCGATAAAGGCCCAGGGGAAAAATCAAACGGAGTAAAATAACCATTGGGTGGAACCACCGGAAAAACTCTGGTAACATGAATACATGAATAACCAGAATAGATCAACCCCCCACCAAGAAAAGATACGGCAGATGTAATTGAAGATACAATTCATAAACAACTGGCTGAGATGTCAGAAATCGAATTCAGAATTTGGATTGCAAACAAGATTAATAAAATGGAATTAGGAATTCGAGGAGAAATTCAAAAGTTGTCTCAAGAATTTAACGAATTTAAAGACAAAACCACCAAAGACTTAGACACACTGAAGCAAGAATTTGCAGCCCTCAAAGACATGAAAAATATAGTAGAATCCCTCAGCAACAGAATGAAGCAAGCAGAAGAAAGGATTTCTGACATTGAAGATAAAGTCTTCGAACGCTCCCAATCTCTCAAAGATGAAAAGAAATGTAGAACAAAAACGGATCATTCTCTCAGAGAACTCTGGGATAATTCAAAGAAGACTAATATACGAATAATTGGAATTTCTGAGAATGATGAAGTGGCCTTGATGGGCACAGAGGACCTTCTGCATAAAATTATAAAAGAAAATTTTCCAGACATACCTAGAGAATCTGAAATTCAGATAGCAGACAGCTTCAGAACCCAAGCACGATTCAACCCCAATAAGTCATACCCCAGGCATATCAAATTAGCTTCACTAAAGTTAATATGAAGGAGAAGATTCTCAAAGCAGCCCGACGAAAGAAAACCATTATGTACAAAGGAAAGAATATTAGAATCACTACAGATCTCTCTGCTGAAACTTTTCAAGCCAGAAGAGGGTGGTCATTGACTTTTAATCTCCCAAAGGAAAATAACTTTTAACCCAGGATCTTGTATCCAGCTAAACTGAGTTTCATTTATGATGGAGAAATTAAATACTTCAATAACATTCATATGTTGAAGAAATTTCTCATAAGTAAACCAGATTTTCAGCATATTCTCAGACCTATCCCCAACAATGACCAACCCAATCCTATACCACAAAAGTAAACTCACTCAGAAACTTCGGATCAAACTCGAATTTCCACACTGGCGAAAGGATTAAAAATGTCCACTGCACCGTTGAAAAACTCGATTCTCAAAATTCCACCAGACTTATCAATACTCTCCATTAATGTGAATGGCTTAAACTGTCCTCTAAAGAGGCATAGGTTAGCTGACTGGGTACAAAAACTCAAGCCAGATATTTGTTGCATATAAGAGTCACATCTTAACTTAAAAGACAAATACTGACACAGGGTGAAAGGATGGTCATCCATATTTCAGGCAAATGGTAATCAGAAAAAAGCAGGTGTTGCAATTTTATTTGCAAATACAGTAGGCTTTAAACCAACAAAAGTAAGGAAGGACAAGAATGGTCACTTCATATTTGTAAGGGTAATACTCAATATGATGAGATCTCAATTATTAATATCTATGAACCCAACCAGAATGCACCTCAATTTATAAGAGAAACTCTAACAGACATGAGCAACTTGATTTCCTCCAGCTCCATAATGGAGATTTCAACACTCCTTTGGCAGTGTTGGATAGATCCTCCAGCAAGAAGCTGAGCAAAGAAATCTTAGATTTAAACCTAACCATCCAATATTTAGATTTAGCAGACATCTACAGAACATTTCATCCCAACAAAACTGAATACACATGCTTCTCATCAACCCACGGAACTTACTCCAAAATTGACCACATTTACCTAACAATTGTAATCAGTGTAACTGGCTTATTGTATCCTCAATGAATCCCCAACAATAAAAAAAAAAGAAAAGAAATTATTCCTTGCATCTTCTCAGACCATCGTGGAATAAAACTTGAACTGAGTAACAACAGGAATCTGCATACTCATACGAAAACAAGGAAGTTAAATAACCTTATGCTGAATGATAGCTGGGTCAGAGATGAGATTAAGAGAGAAATCTCCAATTTTTTGGAACAAAATGACAATAAAGATACAAACTATCAGAATCTCTGGGACACCGCAAATGCAGTTCTAAGAGGGAAATTTATAGCACTGCAAACCTTCCTCAAGAGAACGGAAAGAGAGGAAGTTAACAACTTAATGGGACATCTCAAGCAACTGGAAAAGGAAGAACATTCCAACCCCAAACCCAGTAGAAGAAAAGAAATAACCAAAATTAGAGCAGAGTTAAATGAAATTGAAAACAAAAGAATAATACAACAGATCAGTAAATCAAAAAGGTGGTTTTTTGAAATGCTCAATAAAATAGCTAAAACTCTGGCCAAACTAATCAGAAAAAAAAGAGTAAAATCTCTAATATCATCAATCAGAAACAACAAAGACGAAATAACAACAGACTTGTCAGAAATCCAAAAAATCCTTAATGAGTATTACAAGAAAGTTTATTCTCAGAAATATGAAAATCTGAAGGAAATTGACCGATACTTGGAAGCATGACACCTTCCAAGTCTCAGCCAGAATCAAGTGGGAATACTGAACAGGTCCATATCAAGTTCGGAAATAGCATCAACTATACAAAACCTCCCGAAAAAGAAAAGCTCGGGACCAGATGGTTTCACATCAGAATTCTACCAAACCTTTAAAGACAAATTAGTACCTATATTACTCAACCTGTTCCAAAAGGTAGAAAAAGAAGGAAGACTACCCAACACGTTCTATGAAGCAAATATCACCCTGATCCCCAAACCAGGAAAAGACCCAACAAGAAAATAAAATTATAGACCAATATCACTAATGAATATAGATGCAAAAATATTCAACAAGATCCTAACAAACAGAATTCAGCAACACATCAAACAAATTATATATCATGACCCAGTCGGTTTTATCCCAAGGTCTCATCGCTGGTTCAGTATACGTAAATCTATAAATGTAATTCAGCACATAAACAAACTAAAAAACAAAGACCATATGATTCTCTCAATAAATGCAAAAAAAGCTTTTGATAATATCCAGCATCCCTTCATGATCAGAACACTCAAGAAAATTGGTCTAGAAGGGACTTTTCTTAAACTGATAGAGGCCATCTACAGCAAACCCACAGCCAATATCATATTGAATGGAGTTAAAGTGGAATCATTTCCACTCAGATCAGGAACCAGACAAGGCTGCCCATTGTCTCCATTGCTTTTTAACATTGAAATCGAAGTTTTAGCCACCGCGATTAGGTAAGAAAAGGTGATCAAGGGTATCCATATAGGGTCAGAAGAGATCAAACTTTCGCTCCTCGCAGATGATATGATTGTGTATCTGGAAAACACTAGGGACTCTACTACAGAACTCCTAGAAGTGATCAAGGAATACAGCAGCATCTCAGGTTACAAAATCAACATCTATAAATTGGTAGCCTTTATATACACCAACAATAGTCAAGTTGAAAAAGCAATTAAGGACTCTATCCCATTCACCGTAGTGCTAAAGAAGATGAACTATTTGGGAATTTACCTAACAAAAGACGTGAAAAATCTCTATAAAGAGAGCCTAAGATCCACCTGGCCCTCAGGGGATCATCAGCCTATAGACAAAGGAGGCCCAGAGGCTACAGCTGACATCTAACCGTGCTGCAAATACAAACCTGCAAGTGTAAAGACAGGGCCTGAGGCATAGGTTCTGGGAACTCAAGTCAGCCTCTCCTCTGCAGAGGAATTTAGCAGGGGTTCTGCAGAGTCAGAAACAAACTCTCACAGGGTTGTTCCATTCAGCCAGTAACATAAATTAAGGGTGGAGCTGGAACTGAGTGAACATCCCCAGCCTCCATCAAGTGCCTGAGGTTGACAGGTCTCACCACCCCCGGCTGGATAGAGGCAGGGAGCAGAAGCCTGGATGAGCAGATACAGACTTACCTGTGATTTAGGCAGGTGCAAACCTCTGAAGTATCTGCTCACTGCAGACAACTGACTGTGTCACAGCCCTGTGGGGATAGCAGTGACTGGGTGCGACAGAGCTGCAAGGTGGGGAAGGAGACACCAACCTTCCCAGACTGATCTATTTGCGGGGTGGCTCCTCCTGACTCCATGCAGCACTGGAGCAAGCCATATTAGAGTAGTCACCAGACCTCTGTGATCCAGCTCCCAGAGACCTCTTAAACTCTCCAACCCTAGACCAGTGCTGACTGAGACAATTGATTTGGACCTTTTGAACTGAGCCAATCACCTGAGGATTGTTCAGGTGATACCCAGGGTGTGTGGTTGTAGGAAGGTTTGATTCTCCTTTTCCAATTGTTGCCTGTGGTGGGCAGGGTGACTTAATTGCTGGTATTTCTAGACAGCTGAGACTTCAACCCAGAGTAACTGTTTCACTAGGGTCAAACAGAAACCAGCTGAAAACAAGACAGAACTACTTAGCGCCACCAGACAAAACAGGGCCCCAGTTTCTCAGGTCACAAAACTATACGGGTCTTCAACAAAGCTCCAGGAAAAAAATCAAAGGGAGTAAAACAATCATGGGGCAGAATCAGCAGAAAAACTTCAGTAACATGAATAACCGGAATAGATCAAACCCCCCAAGGTAAGATATGGCAGATGTAATTGAAGATCTTATTCACAAACAACTGGCTGAGATGTCAGAAATCGAATTCAGAATTTGGATGGCAAACAAGATTAATAAAATGAAATTAGGAATTCGAGGAGAAATACAAAAGTTGTCTCAAGAATTTAACGAATTTAAAGACAAAACCACCAAAGACTTAGACACACTGAAGCAAGAATTTGCAGCCCTCAAAGATCTGAAAAATACAGTAGAATCCCTCAGTAACAGAGTGGAACAAGCAGAGGAAAGCATCTCTGACATTGAAGACAAGGATTTTGAACACTCCCAAACTCTCAAAGAGGAAGAGAAATGGAGAGCAAAAACGGATCATTCTCTCAGAGAGCTCTGGGATAATTCAAAGAATGTCAATGTCCGAATCATTAGAATTCCTGAAACTGATCAAGTGGCCTCGCTGGGCAGAGAGGCCATTCTGCATGAAATTATGAAATGGAATTCTCCACACATGCCTAGAGATTCTGAAATACAGATAGCAGACAGCTTCAGAACACCACCATGACTCAACCCCAATAAGACATCCCCCAGGCATATCATAATTAACTTCACTAAAGTTAATATGAAGAAGAACATTCTCAGAGCTGACAGGCGAAAGAAAGCCATTACATACAAAGTGAACAATATTAGAATGACTGCAGATCTCTCTTCTGAAACTTTACAAGCCAGAAGAGGGTGGTCATCGACTTTTAATCTCCTGCAGCAAAATAACCTTGAACCCCGGATCTTGTATCCAGCTAAACAGAGTTTTGAATATAATGGAGAAATTAAATAATTTAATGACATTCAGATGTTGAAGAAATTTGCCATAACCAAACAAGCTCTTCAGGATATTCTCAGACCTATCCTCCATAATGACCAACCAAATCCTCTACCACAAAAGTAAACTCACTCAGAAACATCTGATCAAACTTCAACTTCCACACTGGTGAAAGGACTAAAAATGTCCACTGGACTTTTGAAAAACTAAATACCCAAAAATTTCACCAGACTTATCAATATTCACCATTAATGTGAACGGCTTAAACTGTCCTCTAAAGAGGCGTAGGTTAGCTGACTGGATACAAAAACTCAGGCCAGATATTTGTTGCATACAAGAGTCACATCTTAACTTAAAAGACAAATACAGACTCAGGGTGAAAGGATGGTCATCCATATTTCAGGCAAATGGTAACCCAAAAAAAGCAGTCATTGCCATTTTATTTGCGGATACAATAGGCTTTAAAGCAACAAAAGTAAGGAAGGACAAGAATGGTATTTCATATTTGTTAAGGGTAAGACTCAATATGATGAGATCTCAATTATTAATATCTATGCACCCAACCATAATGCACCTCAATTTAAAAGAGAAACTCTAACAGACATGAGCAACTTGATTTCCTCCAACTCCATAATACTCAGAGGTTTTAACACTCCTTTGGCATTGATGGATCGATCCTCCAACAAAAAGCTGAGTAAAGAAATTCTAGATTTAAATCTAACCATCCAGCATTTGGATTTAGCAGACATCTACAGAACATTTCATCCCAACAAAACTGAATACACATACTTCTAATCAGCCCATGGACTTACTCCAAAATCTATCACATTTTAGGTCACAAGTCTAACCTCAGTAAATTTAAGGGAATAGAAATTATTCCATGCAGCTTCTCTGACCATTATGGAATAAAACTTGAGATGAGTAACAGCAAGAATCTGCATACTCATACAAAAACATGGAAGTTAAATAACCTTATGCTGAATGATAGCTGGGTCAGAGATGAGATCAAGAAAGAAATTGCCAAATTTCTGGAACAAAATGACAATGAAGACACGAACTATCAGAACCTCTGGGACACCACAAAGGCAGTTCTAAGAGGGAAATTTATAGCACTGCAAGCCTTCCTCAGAAAAACGGAAAGAGAAGAAGTAAGCAACTTAAGGGGACATCTCAAGAGACTGGAAATGCAAGAACACTCCAACCTGAAATCCAGTAGAAGAAAAGAAATAATCAAAATCAGAGCAGAACTAAATGAAATTGGAAACAAAAGAATAATACAACAGATCAACAAATCAAAAAGGTGTTTTTTTGAAAAGTTCAATAAAATAGATAAACCTTTGGCCAACCTAATCAGGAAAAAAAGAGTAAAATCTCTAATCTCATCAATCAGAAATAACAAAGACGAAATAACAACAGACTCCTCAGAAATCCAAAAAATCCCTAATGAATATTACAAGAAACTTTATTCTCAGAAATACGAAAATCTGAAGGAAATTCACCATTACTTGGAAGCACGTCACCTTCCAAGACTTAACCAAAATCAGGTCGAAATGTTGAACAGACCCGTATCAAGTTCGGAAATAACATCAACCATACAAAATCTCCCCCAAAAGAAAAGCCCGGGACCAGATGGCTTTACCTCAGAATTCTACAAAACCTTTATTTCATTTTTTTTTTTATTGTTGGGGATTCATTGAGGGTACAATAAGCCAGGTTACACTGATTGCAATTGTTAGGTAAAGTCCCTCTTGCAATCATGTCTTGCCCCCATAAAGTGTGACACACACCAAGGCCACCCCCCCGGCACTCTTTCTGGTTCCCTCCCATAACCTTAATTGTCAGTAATTGTCCTCATATCAAAATTGAGTACACAGGATTCATGCTTCTCCATTCTTGGGATGCTTTACTAAGAAGAATGTCTTCCATTTTGATCCTAGTTAATACAAAAGATGTAAAGTCTCCATTTTTTTTAATGGCTGAATAGTATTCCATGGTATACATATACCACAGCTTGTTAATCCATTCCTGGGTTGGTGGGCATTTAGTTTGTTTCCACAATTTTGCGATTGTAAATTGAGCTGCAATAAACAGTCTAGTACAAGTGTCCTTATGATTAAAGGATTTTTTCCTTCTGGGTAGATGCCCAGTAATGGGATTGCAAGATCAAATGGGAGGTCTAGCTTGAGTACTTTGAGGTTTCTCCATACTTCCTTCCAGAAAGGTTGTACTAGTTTTCAGTCCCACCAGCAGTGTAAAAGTTTTCCCTTCTCTCCACATCCACGCCAGCATCTGCAGTTTTGAGATTTTGTGATGTGGGCCTTTCTCACTGGGGTTAGATGATATCTCAGGGTTGTTTTGATTTGCATTTCTCTAATATATAGAGATGATGAACATTTTTTCCTTTGTTTGTTAGCCATTCGTCTGTCATCTTTAGAGGAGGTTCTATTCATGTCTCTTGCCCATTGATATATGGGATTGTTGGCTATTTTCATGTGGATTAATTTGAGTTCTCTATAGATCCTAGTTATCAAGCTTTTGTCTGATTGAAAATATGCAAATATCCTTGCCCATTGTGTAGGTTGTCTCTTTGCTTTGGTTATTGTCTCCTTAGCTGTACAGAAGCTTTTCAGTTTAATGAAGTCCCATTTGTTTATTTTTGTTGTTGTTGCAATTGCCATGGCAGTCTTCTTCATGAAGTCTTTCCCCAGGCCAATATCTGCCAGTGTTTTTCCTATGTCTTCTTGGAGGATTTTTATAGTTTCATGCCTTAAATTTAAGTCCTTTATCCATCTTGAATCAATTTTTGTGAGTGGAGAAAGGTGAGGGTCCAGTTTCAGTCTTTTACATGTAGACATCCAGTTCTCCTAACACCATTTATTGAATAGGGAGCCTTTCCCCCAAGGTATATTCTTGTTTGGTTTGTCGAAGATTAGGGTTTTCAATTTGATTCCAAGTGTCTATGTCTCTGTTTTTGTGCCAGTAACATGCTGTCTTGACCACTATATCTTTGTAGTACAGACTAAAATCTGGTATGCTGATGTCCCCAGCTTTATTTTTATTACTAAGAACTGTCTTAGCTATACGGGATTTTTTCTGGTTCCATACAAAACGCAGAATCAATTTTTTCCAAATGTTGAAAGTACGATGTTGGTATTTTGATAGGAATGGCATTGAATAGGTAGATTTCTTTTGGAAATATAGACATTTTAACAATGTTGGTTCTTCCCATCCATGAGCATGGTATGTACTTCCATTTGTTAATATCCTCTGCTATTTCCTTTCTGAGGATTTCATAATATCCTTTATAGAGATCCTTCACCTCCTTCGTTAGGTATATTCCTAGGTATTTCATTTTCTTTGAAACTATCGTGAAGGGAGTTGTGTCCTTAATTAGCTTCTCATCTTGACTGTTATTGGTGTATACAAAGGCTACTGACTTGTGGACATTGATTTTATTTCCTGAAACATACTGTATTTTTTGATGACTTTTAGGAGTCTTGTGGTTGAGTCTTTGGCGTTCTCTAAGTATAAGATCATGTCGTCAGCAAAGAGGGAGAGTTTGACCTCCTCTGCTCCCATTTGGATTCCCTTTATTTCCTTGTCTTGCCTAATTGTATTGGCTAGAGCTTCCAGCACTATGTTGAATAGTAAAGGTGACAGAGGACAACCTTGTCTGGTTCCAGTTCTAAGAGCAAAAGCTTTCAGTTTTACTCCATTCAGTGAAATATTGGATGTGGGTTTGTCATAGATAGCTTCAATCAGTTTTAAGAATGTGCCACCTATGCCTGTACTCTTCGGTGTTCTAATTAGAAAAGGATGCTGGATTTTATCAAATGCTTTTTCTGCATCTATTGAGAGGATCATGTGATCTTTATTTATGCCTCTGTTAATATGGTGGATAACGTATGGACTTGCGTATGTTAAACCAGCCTTGCATCCCTGGCATGAAGCCTAATTGATCATTATGAATGACTTTTTTGATGACAAGCTGTAACCTATAGGCTAGGATTTAGTTGAGAATTTTTGCATCTATATTCATGAGTGAGATTGGTCTGAAATTCTCCTTTTTGTTTGGGTCTTTTCTTGGATTTGATGTTTGCTTCATAGAATGTGTTAGGGAAGATTCCTTCTTCCTCAATTTTTGGGAATAATTTCTACAGTAGAGGAATAAGCTCTTCCTTGAATGTTTGATCGAATTCTGGAGTGAAGCCATCTGGACCAGGGCATTTTTTGGTTGGAAGAATTTTTATTGTTTCTTTGATCTCACTGCTTGAAATTGGTCTGTTCAGGAGCTCTATTTCTTCCTGGCTGAGTCTAGGGAGAGGGTGTGTTTCCAAATATTGATGCATTTCCTTCACATTGTCCAATTTCTTGGCATAGAGTTTTTGGTAGTATTCAGAGATGATTTCTTGTATCTCTGTGGGATCAGTTGTTATTTCCCCATTATCATTTCTGATTGAGGTTACTAGAGATTTTTCTTTTCTGTTCCTTGTTAGTCTGGCCAATGGTTAATCTATTTTGTTTATTTTTTCAAAAAACCAACTCCTTATTTCATGAATTTTCTGAATGATTCTTTTGTTTTCAATTTCATTGATCTCTGATTTGATTTTGGATATTTCTTTTTTTCTACTGAGTTTAGGCTTAGATTGTTCTTCTTTTTCCAATTCCACAAGCTCGCTTGTGAGATTGTTGATGCTCTCTCTTGCTGTTTTTCGAATGTAGGCATCTAAAGCGATGAATATTCCTCTCGAAACTGCTTTTGCAGTATCCCACAGGTTTTGGTAGCTTGTGTCTTCATTGTTATGCTCAAGGAAGTTAATGATTTCCTGTTTTATTTCTTCCTGCACCCATCTGTTATTCAACAGAAGATTGTTTAATTTCCATGTCTTTGTGTGGTGTCAAACGTTTTTGTTAGAGTTGAGATCCACCTTTAGTGCCTTTTTGTCTGAGAAGATACCAGGTAAAATTTCAATTCTTTTGATTATGTTGATATTTGTTTTGTGTCCCAGGATATGATCAATTTTGGAGAATGTTCCATGGGGTGATGAGAAGAATGTATATTCTTTATCTCTGGAGTGGAGTGTTCTATATGCGTCTATCAAGCACAGTTGTTCTAGGGTCTCATTTAAATCTCTTATATCTTTGTTTAATTTTTGTTTAGAGGATCTGTCCAGCTCTGTAAGAGGAGTGTTAAAGTTCCCTGTTATTATGGTATTATCAGATATCATATTGCTCAGACTGAGTACAGTCTGTTTCAAGAATCTGGGAGCATTTAAATTGGGTGCATAAATATTTAGAATTGAAATGTCTTCTTCTTGTATTTTTCTCTTGACTAATATAAAGTGACCATCTTTGTCTTTTTTGAGTTTAGTTGCTTTAAATCCACATGTGTCTCAAAATAAGATTGCAACTCCTCTTTTCTTCTGAATTCCATTTGCCTGAAAAATTGTCTTCCAACCCTTGACTCAGAGCTTTAATTTGTCTTTTGAAGCCAGGTGTGTTTCTTGCAGACAGAAAATGGATGGCTTGTGTTTTTTAATCCAGTCAGCCAATCTTTGTATCTTCAGTGGGGAATTCAAGACAGTAACATTTATTGAGATAATTGATAAGTGTGATAAAATTCTATTCTTCTTATTTTGTGAGAGTCCATTGCTTAGTTTTATCTTTTGCATCAGTGTGGAGGTTAGGTTCTGTCGTTTAATTTCTGAGTTCTTACTTTGCTGCTGATCCATTGTGGTGGTCAGTGTACAGAACACGTTGAAGTATTTCCTGTAGATCTGGTCTTGTTGTGGCGAATTTCCTCAATGTTTGTATATCTGTAAATGATTTGATTTCTCCATCAATTTTTAAGTTTAACTTAGCAGGGTATAGAATTCTGGGCTGGAAATTGTTGTGTTTAAGTACATTAAAGGTAGATGACTATTGTCCTGTTGCTTGGAAAGTATCAATAGAGATGTCTGCGGTCACTCTGATGGATTTCCCCCTGTAGGTCAACTGGCGCTTACTCCTGGCAGCTTGCAGAATCTTTTCTTTTGTCTTGACTTTGGACAGGTTCATCACAATATGTCTTGGAGAAGCTCGGTTAGAGTTGAGGCGACCTGGGGTCCGTTCTCCCTCTGAAAGCAGTGTGTCAGAATCTTTGGTGATGTTTGGGAAATTTTCTTTTATGATATTCTCTAGTATGGCTTCCATTCCTCTGGGGCATTCTTCTTCCCCTTCTGGAATTCCTATAACTCGTATGTTGGAACGCTTCGTAAAGTCCCATAATTCTGACAGTGAACGTTTTGCTTTCTCTCTCTTCTGCCTCTTTAACTATCTGAGCTATCTCAAGAACTTTGTCTTCTACCTCTGAAATTCTTTCTTCTGCATGGTCTAACCTGTTGCTGATCCTTTCCATTGCATCTTTAAGTTCCCTAATTGACTGTTTCAGTTCCTTCAGCTCTGCTATATCCTTTTTATATTCTTCATATCGTTCATCTCTTATTTGATTCTGTTTTTGGATTTCCTTTTGGTTATTTTCCACTTTATTAGCAGTTTCCTTCATTGTTTCCATCATTTCTTTCATTGTTTTCAACATGTGTATTCTAAATTCCCTTTCTGTCATCTGTAACATTTCTTTATAAGTGGAATCCTCTGCAGTAGCTACCTCATGGTCCCTTGGTGGGGTTGTTCTGGTTCTTCATGTTGCCTGGAGTTTTCTGCTGATTCTTTGTCATGAGTGATTTCTTTTATCTGTTTCCTTGCCCTAATTTTCCTTTCACTTCCTTTTGCTCTTTAAGTTCTCGTGCCTGTTGGCTAAGGGTTACAGGACAGAAGGGTGAGAAGGTTGAAGAGCAATAAAGGGATGAAAGAAAGAAGTACTGCGTGATAAGAAAAAAAATAGATAAAGGAGAGGGGGTGGGTAAAAGGAATATTGACAAAAAGAAGAGAGACACAGAAAGAGGGAGACAGAGAAATATAGGTGTACAGTAGGGTACTTTGACACAACCTTAATAAAACCCCACCTTCCGGTTGTGCCCAGTTGGGTGGTTCCTTTGAGGTCAGCAGCTCTTTGCTAACCTGATCAGACACAGTACCCCACCTGCACAAAGTAGAGAGGAAAGACAAAAATGCTATAAATCAAACCAAAACAAGCAAACAGAAAACTTTAGATAAAATTGGGTGAAAAAATCTAATAATAGCAGTAGAAACAGTAGTAAAAATGAAGTTCCAGTTATTGAAAAAGGCAGCAATTGGAAATCATAATTAAACTAGAAAAATTGAGAAAGAGAAAGGATCTGTATGGAAAAGGTTAAAATTAAAAAACAAAACAACATCAACAACATCAAAATAAACAAACAAAAAAAAAACAACCAAACCAAAAGAAAAAAAACACACACACACACAACCAAAAACAAAGCAGTATGAATATGTTGTTGAATATTGTCTGGGCAACACGTGGTCTTCTGGGGTATGAGATTTAATCACAGTTCTGATACAACTGGCAGCTGCTGATTTCTCAAACCCCAGCATGTAGACACCCTCAATCTCTCTTCAGCCCACTTAAAAACACTTTGAACTTGTAAACTTGCTGAGAAGAAGCTTTGCCATGAAAGTGCTTGTTGCTGGAATCACTGCTGAAGTGGCTATCCACTTACCCAGTGTGTCAAAACCGGTCTCACTCTGCCCCTGAGGGTTAGGGCTGCAAGGCGGCTCAGACCCCACCCTTAGGCTATTTGGTCGCTGGCTTACCAGGTCCCACCCGATTCTAGCTCTGCGACCCTGAGGGTGGAGCTTGCTGGGGAAGATCACTCACAATGGCTCCCTGTGACCCAAGCCAAACACTATTAGCTCCGTCTGGCTCAGCAGCTCAGACTGGGGCCCTAGACAACGGCCAAAGTTCTCCGCACTCCCGCTCAGACTCTTCCCAAGGCAGCTCAACTGAGTGCCAAGTCCAAAGACACCAAACAGTTCACAGGTAAGGTTCTGGTTTGCAGTCTTGCTGGTACTGAACTTACAGTTGCAGGCGGGTTTAGACGGACTGAACACACGCAACCACTTGCCATTTTTCCACTGTTTTAGTCCTCCTCTTGGGGTCCAGAAGTCTCTCGCTGACTCCCTGTATCCTCACAGGGGTCATGATAGGCAGATCCCACCAACCAGAGATGCCTGGAGTCCTATCTCCCCAGACTCACGGTGCCCAGATGCAAGGAAGCTGTTACTCGGAGGCCATCTTGCTCCACCTCTCTACCAAACCTTTAAAGAAGAATTAGTACCTATATTACTCAACCTGTTCCAAAAGGTAGAAAAAGAAGGAAGACTACCCAACACGTTCTATGAAGCAAACATTACCCTGATGCCCAAACCAGGAAAAGACCCAACCAGAAAAGAAAATTACAGACCAACATCACTAATGAATATTGATACAAAAATACTCAATAAGATCCGAAAAAACAGAATCCAACAACACATCAAAAAAATTATACACCATGACCAAGTGGGACTTATCCCAGGGTCTCAAGGCTGGTTCAATATACATAAATTGATAAATGTAATTCAGCACATAAACAAACTAAAAAATAAAGACCATATGCTTCTTTTAAATGATGCAGAAAAAGCTTTCGATAATATCCAGCATCCCTTCATGATCAGAACACTTAAGAAAATTGGTATAGAAGGGACATTTCTTAAACTAATAGAGGCCATCTACAGCAAACCCACAGCCAATATCGTATTCAATGGAGTTAAACTGAAATCCTTTCCATTCAGATCAGGAACCAGGCAAGTTTGTCCATTGCCTCCATTGGTCTTTAATGTTGTAATGGAAGTTTTAGCCATTGCAATTAGGGAAGAAAAGGCAATGAAGGGTATCCACATAGGGTCAGAGGAGATCAAAATTTCACTCTTTGCAGATGACAAAATCGTATATCTGGGAAATAGTAGGGATTCTACTAAAAAACTTTTAGAAATGATCAAGGAACACAGCAGTGTCTCAGGCTACAAAATCAACACCCATAAATCGGTAGTCTTTATAAATACCAACAATAGCCAAGCCGAAAAAACAGTCAAGAACTCTATTCCTTTTACAGTAATGCCAAAGAAGATGAAATATTTGGGAGTTTATCTAACAAAGGACGTGAAAGATCTCTATAAAAAGAACTACGAAACTCTAAAAAACGAAATAGCTGAAGATGTTAACAAATGGAAAAATATACCATGCTCATGGCTGGGAAGAATCAACATTGTTAAAATGTCTATACTACCCAAAGCAATATGTAATTTTAATGCAATTCCTATCAAAGCTCCATTGTCATATTTCAAAGATCTTGAAAAAAATAATACTTCGTTTTATATGGAATCAGAAAAATACCTTGAATAGCCAAAACATTACTCAGAAATAAAAACAAAGGTGGAGGAATCATGCTACCAGACCTGATACTGTAGTATAAATCAATAGTGATCAAAACAGCATGGTACTGGCACAAAAGCAGAGAAGTAGATGTCTGGAACAGAATAGAGAACCAATAAATGAATCCAGCTACTTAACGTCATTTGATCTTTGACAAGCCAATTAAAAACATTCAGTGGGGAAACGATTCCCTATTTAACAAGTGGTATTGGGTGAACTGGCTGGCGACCTGTAGAAGATTGAAACTGGACCCACACCTTTCACCATTAACTAAGATAGGCTCTCACTGGATAAAAGATTTAAACTTAAGACATGAAACTATAAAAATACTTGAAGAAAGTGCAGGGAAAGCTCTTGAAGGAATCGGCCTGAGTGAATATTTTATGAGGAGGACTCCCCAGGCAATTTAAGCAGTATCAAAAATACACTACTGGGACCTGATCAAACTAAAGAGCTTCTGCACAGCCAAGAATACAGTAAGTAAAGCAAGCAGACAGCCCTCAGAATGGGAGAAAATATTTGCAGGTTATACCTCCAATGAAGGTCTAATAACCAGAATCCACAGAGAACTCAAACTTACTATCAAGAAAAGAACAATTGATCCCATCTCAGGGTGGGCAAAGGGCTCAAGAGAAAGTTCTCTAAAGAAGACAGATGCACGATCTACAGACACACGAAAAAAAGCTCAGCATCCTTAATCATCAGAGAAATGCAAATTAAAACTACTTTGAGATATCAACTAACCCAGTAAGAGTAGCCCACATAACAAAATCCCAAAACCACAGATGTTGGCATGGATGTGGAGTAAAGAGCATGCTTCTACACTGCTGGTGGGAATGCACACTAATACGATCCTTTTGGAAGGATGTTGGAGAATACTTAGGGACCTAAGAATAGACCTTCCATTGGATTCTATAATTCCTTTACTAGGTTTATACTCAAAGACCAAAAATCACAATATAACAAAGACATCTGTACCAGAATGTTTATCGCAGCCCAATTCATAATTGCTAAGTCATGGAAGAAGCCTGTGTCCATTGACCCACGAATGGACTAGCAAATTGTGGTACATGTCTACCATGGAATATTATGCAGGCTTAAAGAAAGATGGAGACTTTACCTCTTTCATGTTTACATGGATGGAGCTGGAACATATTTTTCTTAGCAAAGTATCTCAAGAATGGAAGAAAAAGTATCCAATGTACTCAGCCCTAATATGAAGCTGTTATAGCTTTCATATGAAGGCTGTACCGCAGCTATAGGAAAAGAATATGGGCAAAGGGCCAAAGGAGCGGAAGGGAGGGGTTAAGTCAGGGTGTAGTGAAGGTAATGGGTGGGGCCACACCTACGGTGCATCTTGGAATGAGAACAGGTGAAACCTACTAAATGCATAATACAAATGTCTACATACAATAACTATGAAAATGCCATGAAGGCTACATTGAGCAGTTTGATGAAAATATTGCAGATTGTATATGAAACCAGCACATTGTACCCCTTGATTGCACAAATGTACACAGCTATGATTTAACAATAAAAAAGAAATACATAACTGGGATCTGATCAAATCAAAATGCTTGTGCATTGCCAAGAACACACTAAGTAAAGCACATAGACAGCCTTCAGAGTGGGAGAGAATTGGTGGAGACAAGATGGCTGACTGAAGCCAGCTTTCCACAGAGGCTCCCATCCACAAGGAGAGTTAAAGGACAGAAATTTAGCAAGTAACCTAGTGGATTTGAGCTGCACCAAGAGAGAAGGTTAAAGAACGCACATCAACCCCGCTGAGGTGAGCTGCGACAAGGATACAAAAAAAAGGTACAAAATCTGGCGGCGCCTGTGGCTCAGTGAGTAGGCGCCGGCCCCATATGCCGAGGGTGGCGGGTTCAAACCCAGCCCCAGCTAAACTGCAACAACAAAAACAAACAAACAAACAAAAAAAAAACTTGGGTGGCGCCTGTGGTTCAAGGAGTAGGGCGCTGGTCCCATGTGCCGGAGGTGGCGGGTTCAAACCTAGCCCCGGCCAAAAACCACACACACACAGAAAAAAAAAAACTTATGGGCGGCACCTGTGGCTCAAGGAGTAGGGTGCCGGTCCCATATGCCAGAGGTGGTGGGTTCAAACCCAGCCCCAGCCAAAATCCAAAAAAAAAAAATCTATCACCAAGCAGATGGGAGTTCCCTCCCCCATGAGAATGGCTCAGAGTGCCCCACAAACAAATGGGCAGAGTTCAAAGTTCCTCCCACTACACTCCATGGGAGAGACTCTCTAAAAACTGGATCTGTCTCCCCTACTAGGGTTCCATGATGTTCTCCTGCCAGGCATAAAACTGTATAAAACTGTATATATTCTCTACCTGCAACTCTGAGCTCCCAGCACTCCCCTCCACTCTCACTCTGAGGTCTAGAAACCTGTCCCCCAGAAGTCCAGATTCTTGGGTGATTTTTGAGGGGTATGCACAGTGCCTAAACTGCAACTGGTCATTGCTGACTCTGGGGTGTGGGAGCAAGGAGAGGACTGTTGGCTGAGAGGGAACCACACCAAAGCAGCAGTTCCCTGAGGCTCAGAGACGTATTTTAGCAGCACTACAGCTCAATCATGAATATTCTGAAGCCACACTCCCTGTCTCCCTGGGCAACCAGAGGAGGCTGGCAACAACCCGTGAGTAAAGGATTTGCCTGAAACAGTACCGACTCACAGACCCGGGAAGCTCCCAGGGCGGGGCTGAACAAGAAGACCGCTTTACTGAGCTTATGACGCACCTGGCCCTCAGTGGATTGTCAGCCTATAGACAAAGGAAGGCAGCAAGATAGAATTGACTGGTAACCTAATACAAACCTGCAGGAGCAAAGACAGGGCTTTGTAACTCAAAACAGCTTCTCTTCTGCAGGAGAATTTAGCAGTTCTGTTAGGTTCTGTCAGTAACATCACTCAAGGGGCGGGGCTGTACCTGAGTGAACACACCCAACCTTCACCAAGCGCCCAAGGCTATCAGGCCTCACCTTCCCCTGCTAGATAGAGATAGAGTGCAGAGACCTGGCAAATTTTCTTGTGATTCAGGCAGGTGCAAACCCCTGGAGTATCTGTTCACTACAGGCAAATGAGTCAGCCAACTGCAGGGATATCAGTGACTGGGTGTGACACAGGCACAAGGTGGGGAAGGAGGCATCAACCTTCCCAGACTGATTTATTTGCTGGTTGAATCCTCCTGACTCCACACAGCACTAGAGCAAGCCATATCAGAGTAGTCACCAGACCCCTGTGATCCAGTTCCCAGAGACCTCTTAAACTCTCCTACCCGAGACAGGTGGTGACTGAGACAATTGATTTGGACGTTTTAAATGTAGCCAATTGCCTGAGAACTATTCAGGTGGTGCCCTGGGTGTGTGGTTGTAGGAAGGTTTGATTTTCTATTCAAATTGTTGCCTGCAGTGGATGGGGTTACTTAATTGCTGGTATTTCTCCACAGCTGAGACTTCAACCCAGAGTAACTGTTTCACTAGGGTCGAACAGAAACCAGCTGAAAACAAGACAGAACCATTTAGCCCCACCACACCAACCAGGGCCCCAGTTTCTCAGGACACAGCACTGTATAGGTCCTTGACAAAGCTCAAGGGGGAAAATCAAAGGAAGTAAAACAACCATGTGGTGGAATCAGCAGAAAACTTCTGATAACATGAATAACCAGAATAGATCAACCCCCCCCCCACAAAGAAAGATATGGCAGATGCAATTGAAGATCCCATCATGTACAACTAGCTGAGATATCAGAAATCGAATTCGGAATTTGGAAGCAAACAAGATTAATGAACTGGAGGAAAATTTGGAATTAGAACTTCGAACAGCAATCCAAAAGTCAGAATTAGGAATGCGAGGAGAAATTGAAATGTTATCTCAAGAATTTAATGAATATAAAGAGGAAACCACCAAAGACTCACACACACTGAAGCAAGAATTTGCAGCCCTCAATGATCTGAAAAATACAGTAGAATCCCTCAGTAACAGACTGGAGCAAGCAGAAGAAAGGATTTCTGACATTGAAGAACAAGCCTTTGAATGCTCCCAAACTCTCAAACAGGAAGAGAAATGGAGAGCAAAAATTGATCATTCTCTCAGAGAGCTCTGGGATAATTCGAAGAAGACTAATATCCAACTCACTGGAATCCCTGAAAGTGATGAAGTGGCTTCGCAAGGCACAGAGTCCATTTTCCATGAAATTATGAAAGACAATTTTCCAGACATGCCTAGAGATTCCGAAATTCAGATAGCAGATAGCGTCAGAACCCCAGCATGATTCAACCCCAATAAGAAATCCCCCAGGCATATCATAATTAACTTCACTAAAGTTAATGTGAAGGAGAAAATTCTCAAAGCAACCAGATGGAAGAAAACCATTACCTACAAAAGGAAGAATATTAGAATCACTGCAGATCTCCCTGCTGAAAATTTTCAAGCCAGAAGAGGGTGCTCATCGACGTGTAATCTCCTAAAGCAAAATAACTTTCAACCCCGGATCCTGTATCCAGCTAAAATGAGTTTCATTTATGATGGAGAATTTAAATACTTTAATGACATTCATATGCTAAAGAAATTTGCCATAACCCAACCAGCTCTTCAGGATATTCTCAGACCTATCCTCCATAATGACCAACCCAATCCTCTACCAAAAAAGTAAACTAACTCGAAACTTTTGATCAAACTCCAACTTCCACACTGGTGAAAGGATTAATAATGTCCACTGGACTTTGGAAAAACTCGATAACCAAAATTTTACCAGATTTATCAACATTCTCCATCAATGTGAATGGCTTAAACTGTCCTCTAAAGAGGCATAGGTAAGATGGCTGAATACAAAAACTCAGGCCAGATATTTTGTGCATATAAGAGTCACATCTTAACTTAAAAGACAAATATAGACTCAGGGTGAAAGGATGGTCATCCATATTTCAGGCAAATGTTAATCAGAAAAAAGCAGGTGTTGCAATTTTATTTGCAGACACAATAGGCTTTAAACTAACAAAAGTAAGGAAGGAGAAGAATGGTCATTTCATATTTGTTAAGGGTAATACTCAATATGAAATTTAAATTGTTGATATCTATGCACCCAACCAGAATGCACCTCAATTTATAAGAGAAACTCTAACAGACATAAGCAACTTGATTTCCTCCAGCTCCATAATAGTCGGAGATTTCAACACACATTTGGCAGTGTTGGATCGATCCTCCAATATGAAGCTGAGCAAAGAAATTTTGGATTTCAACCTAACCATCCAACATTTGGATTTAGCAGACATCTACAGAACATTTCATTCCAAAAAAACTGAATATACATACTTCTCATCAGCCCATGGAACATACTGCAAAATAGATAAAATCTAAGGTCACAGGTCTAACTTCTGTAAATTTAAAGGAATAGAAATTATTCCTTGCAAGAGGAGAGGAGGATGGCGGCCGAGTAACAGCTTCCTTGCATCTGGGCACCGTGAGTCTGGAGAGATAGGACTCCAGGCATCTCTGGCTGGTGGGATCTGCCTATCATCACCCCTGTGAGGATATAGGGAGTCACTGAGAGACTTCTGGACCCCAAGAGGAGGACTAAAACAGTGGAAAACTGGCAAGTGGTCGCATGTGTTCAATCAATCTAAACCCGCCCACAACAGTAAGTTCAGTAGCAGCGAGACAGCAAACCAGGAAGGCCTTACCTGTGAACTGTTTTGGTGTCTTTGGACTTGGCACTCAGTTGAACTGCCTTGGGGGGAGCCTGAGCGGGAGTGCAGAGAATTTTGGCCGTTGTCTAGGGCCCCAGGCTGAACTGCAGAGCCAGCCATAGCTAATAGTGTTGGCTGAGGGACACAGGGAGCCATTGTGAGTGATCTGCCACAGCAAGCTCCGCCCTCAGGGTTGCAGAGCTAGAATTGGGTGGGAGTTGGTAACTTATCGATTGAGTAGCCTAAGGGTGGGGTCTGAGCCACCTTGCTGACCTAACCCTCAGGGGCAGAGTGAGACCGGTTTTGGCACACTGGGTAAGTGGATAGCCACTTCACCAGTGATTCCAGCGACAAGCACATGCCTGGGAAAGCTTCTACTCAGCAAGTTTACAAGTTCAAAGTGTTTTCAAGTGGGCTGAAGAGACATTTAGGGTGTCTACCTGCTGGGTTTTGAGAAACCAGCAACCTCCCATCGTATCAGAACTGTGATTAACATGTCATACACCAGAAGACTACGTGTTGCCCAGACAATGTTCACAACATATACATACTGCTTTGTTTTGGTTGTGTTTTTTTGTTTGTTTCTTTGTTTTTCTTTATTTTGGTGTTGTTGATGTTGTTTTGTTTTTTAATTTCAACCTTTTCCGTACAGATCTTTTTTTTTCTCAATTTTTCTAGTTTAATTATAGATAATAATTTCCCATTTCTGCCTTTTTCAATAACCAGAACTTAATTTTTCCTAGTGTTTCTACTGATATTATTTGGTTTTTCACCCAATTTTATCCCATAAAGTTTTCTGTTTGCTTGTTTTGGTTTGATTTATAGCATTTTTGTCTTTCCTCTCTACTTTGTGCAGGTGGGGTACTGTGTCTGATCAGGTTAGCAAAGAGCTGCTGACCTCAAAGGAACCACACAACTGGGTACCACCAGAAGGTGGGTTTTTTTTAAGGTTGTGTCAAAGTACCCTACTGTACACCTATATTTCTCTGTCTCCCTATTTCTGTGCCTCTCTTCTTTTTGTCAATATTCCTTTTACCCACCCACTCTCCTTTCTCTATTTTATTTTTCTCATTTCACTTCATCCTCTTTCTTTCTTCCCTTTCTTGCTCTTCAACCTTCTCACCATTCTGGTCCTGTACCAAAAGGTCTCATCAAACTTTTAGTCCACAGGCACGAGAACTTAAAGAGCAAGAGGAAGTGAAAGGAAAATTAGGGCAAGGAAACAGATAAAAGCAATCATTCATGAGGAAGAATCAGCAGAAAACTCCAGACAACATGAAAAACCAGTCCAGAACAACCCCACCAAGGGACCTGAGGTAGCCACTGCAGAAAATTCTACCTATAAAGAAATGTTAGGAATGACAGAAAGAGAATTTAGAATACACATGATGAAAACAATGAAAGAAGTGATGAAAACAATGAAGGAAACTGCTAATAAGGTGGAAAATAACCAAAAGGAATTCCAAAAACAGAATCAAATAAGAGATGAATTATATGAAGAATATAAAAAGGATATAGCAGAGCTGAAGGAACTGAAACAGTCAATTATGGAACTTAAAATGCAATGGAAAATATCAGCAACAGGTTAGACCATGCAGAAGAAAGAATTTCAGAGGTAGAAGACAAAGTTCTTGAGATAACTCAGACAGTAAAAGAGGCAGAAGAGAAGAGAGAGAAAGCAGAACATTCACTGTCGGAATTATGGGACCTTATGAAGCGTTCCAACATACGAGTTATAGGAATCCCAGAAGGGGAAGAAGAATGCCCCAGAGGAATGGAAGCCATAGTAGAGAATATTATAAAAGAAAATTTCCCAAATAGGACCAAAGATTCTGACAGACTGCTTTCAGAGGGATATCAGAACCCAGATCGCCTCAACTCTAACCAAGCTTCACAAGACACATTGTGATGAACCTGTCCAAAGTCAAGACAAAAGAAAAGATTCTGCAAGCTGCCAGGAGTAAGCACCAGTTGACCTACTGGGGCAAATCCATCAGAGTGACCACAGACTTCTCTAATGAAACTTTCCAAGCAACAAGACAATAGTCATCTACCTTTAATGTACTTAAACACAACAATTTCCAGCCCAGAATTCTATGCCCTGCTAAGTTAAACTTAAAAATTGACGGAGAAATCAAATCATTTACGGATATACAAACATTGAGGAAATTCACCACAACAAGACCAGATCTACAGGAAATACTTCAACCTGTTCTGCACACTGACCACCACAATGGATCAGCAGCAAAGTAAGAACTCAGAAACTAAAGGACAGAACCTAACCTCCACACTGATGCAAAAGATAAAACTAAACAATGGACTCTCACAAAATAAGATCAATTGAATACTACCACACCTATCAATTATCTCAATAAATGTTAACGGCTTGAATTCCCCGCTGAAGAGACATAGATTGACTGACTGGATTGAAAAACACAAGCCATCCATTTGCTGTCTGCAAGAAACACACCTGGCTTCAAAAGACAAATTAAAGCTCTGAGTCAAGGGATGGAAGACAATTTTTCAGGCAAATGGAATTCAGAAGAAAAGAGGAGTTGCGATCTTATTTTCAGATACATGTGGATTTAAAGCAACTAAAGTCAAAAAAGACAAAGATGGTTACTTTATATTGGTCAAGGGAAAAATACAACAAGAAGACATTTCAATTCTAAATATTTATGAACCCAATTTAAATGCTCCCAGATTCTTGAAACAGATCATACTCAGTCTGAGCAATATGATATCCGACAATACCACAATAACAGGAGACTTTAACACTCCTCTTACAGAGCTGGACAGATCCTCTAAACAGAAAGTAAACAAAGATATAAGAGATTTAAATGAGACCCTAGAACAACTGTGCTTGAAAGACGCATATAGAACACTCCATCCCAAAGATAAAGAATATACATACTTCTCATCACCCCATAGAACATTCTCCAAAATTGATCATATCCTGGGACAGAAAACAAATATCGACAGAATCAAAAGAATGGAAATTTTACCTTGTATCTCCTCAGACCATAAGGCAATAAAGTTGGACCTCAACTCTAACAAAAACGCTTCACCCCCCACAAAGGCATGGAAATTAAACAATCTTCTGTTGAATAACAGATGAGTGCAGGAAGAAATAAAACAGGAAATCATTAACTTCCTTGAGCATAACAACAATGAAAACACAAGCTACCAAATTCTTTGGGATACTGCAAAAGCAGTTTTGAGAGAAAAATTCATCGCTTTAGATGCCTACATTTGAAAAACAGAAAGAGAACGCATCAACAATCTCACAAGCCATCTCATGGAATTGGAAAAAGAAGAAAAATCTAAGCCGAAACTCAGTAGAAGAAAAGAAATATCCAAAATCAAATCAGAGATCAATGAAATTGAAAACAAAAGAATCATTCAGAAAATTAATGAAACAAGGAATTGATTTTTTGAAACAATAAAGAAAATAGATAAACCATTGGCCAGACTAACAAGAAATAGAAAAGTAAAATCTCTAGTAACCTCATTCTGAAATGATAATGGGGAAATAACAACTGATCCCACAGAGATACAAGAGATCATCTCTGAATACTACCAGAAACTCTATGCCCAGAAATTTGACAATGTGAAAGAAATGGATCAATATTTGGAATCACACCCTCTCCCTAGACTTAGCCAGAAAGAAATAGAGCTCCTGAACAGACCAATTTCAAGCACCGAGATCAAAGAAACAATAAAAAAATCTTCCAACCAAAAAATGCCCCGGTACAGATGGCTTCACTCCAGAATTCTATCAAACCTTCAAGGAAGAGCTTATTCCTGTAGCACAGAAATTATTCCCAAAAATTGAGGAAGAAGGAATCTTCCCCAACACATTCTATGAAGCAAACATCAAATCCAAGAAAAGACCCAAACAAAAAGGAGAATTTCAGACCAATCTCACTTATGAATATAGATGCAAAAATTCTCAACAAAATCCTAGCCAATAGATTACAGCTTATCATGCAAAAAGTCATTCATCATGATCAAGTAGGCTTCATGCCAGGGATCCAAGGGTAGTTTAATATACGCAAGTCCATAAACGTTATCCACCATATTAACAGAGGCAAAAATAAAGATCACATGATCCTCTCAATAGATGCAGAAAAAGCATTTGATAAAATGCAGCATCCTTTTCTAATTAGAACACTGAAGAGAATAGGCATAGGTGGCACATTTCTAAAACTGATTGAAGCTATCTATGACAAACCCACAGCTAATATTTTACTGAATGGTATAAAACTGAAAGCTTTTCCCCTTAGAACTGGAACCAGACAAAGTTGTCCTCTGTCACCTTTACTATTCAACATGGTGCTGGAAATTCTAGCCAATACAATTAGGCAAGACAAGGAAATAATGGGAATCCAAATGGGAGCAGAGGAGGTCAAACTCTCCCTCTTGCTGCCAATATGATCGTATACTTAGAGAACCCCAAAGGCTCAACCACAAGACTCCTAGAAGTCATCAAAAAATGCAGTAATGTTTCAGGATATAAAATCAATGTCCACAAGTCAGTAGCCTTGGTATACACCAATAACAGTCAAGATGAGAAGCTAATTAAGGACACAACTCCCTTCACCATAGTTTCAAAGAAAATGAAATACCTAGGAATATACCTAACGAAGGAGGTGAAGGATCTCTATAAAGAAAATCATGAAATCCTCAAGAGGAAAATAGCAGAGGATGTTAACAAATGAAAGAACATACCATGCTCATGGATGGGAAGAATCAACATTGTTAAAATGTCTATAGTTCCCAAAGCAATCTACCTATTCAATGCCATTCTTATCAAAATACAAACATCATACTTTCAAGATTTGGAGAAAATGATTCTGCGTTTTGTATGGACAAAGCCATAGTGGTCAAGACAGCATGGTACTGGCACAAAAACAGAGATCTAGACACTTGGAATCGAATTGAAAACCAGGAAACAAAACTAACATCTTACAACCACCTAATCTTTGATAAACCAAACAAGAACATACCTTGGGGAAAGACTCCCTATTCAATAAATGGTGTTGGGAGAACTGGATGTCTACATGTAAAAGACTGAAACTGGACCCTCACCTTTCCCCACTCACAAAAATGGATTCAAGATGGATAAAGGACTTACATTTAAGGCATGAAACAATAAAAATCCTCCAAGAAAACATAGGAAAAACACTGGAAGATATTGGCCTGGGGAAAGACTTCATGAAGAAAACTGCCATGGCAATTGCAACAACAACAAAAACAAACAAACGGGACTTCATTAAACTGAAAAGCTTCTGTACAGCTAAGGAGACAATAACCAAAGCAAAGATTCAACCTACACAATGGGAAAGGATATTTGCATATTTTCAATCAGACAAAAGCTTGATAACTAGGATCTATGGAGAACTCAAATTAATCCACTTGAAAAAAGCCAATAATCCCATATATCAATAGGCAAGAGACATGAATAGAACCTTCTCTAAAGATGACAGATGAATGGCTAACAAACATATGAAAAAATGTTCATCATATCTATATATTAGAGAAATGCAAATCAAAACAACCCTAAGATATCATCTAACCCCAGTGAGAATAGCCAACATCACAAAATCTGAAAACTGCAGATGCTCGCGTGGATGTGGAGAGAAGGGAACACTTTTACACTGCTGGTGGGACTGCAAACTAGTACAACCTTTCTGGAAGAAAGTATGGAGAAACCTCAAAGCACTCAAGCTAGACCTCCCATTTGATCCTGCAATCCCATTACTGGGCATCTACCCAGAAGGAAAAAAATCCTTTTATCATAAGGACACTTGTACTAGACTGTTTATTGCAGCTCAATTTAGAATCCCCAAAATGTGGAAACAGCCTAAATGCCCACCAACCCAGGAATGGATTAACAAGCTGTGGTATATGTACACCATGGAATACTATTCAGCTATTAATAAAAAATTGGAGACTTTACATCCTTCATATTAACCTGGATGGAAGTGGAAAACATTATTCTTCTTAAAGCATCCCAAGAATGGAGAAGCATGAATCCTATGTATTCAATTTTGATATGAGGAAAATTAATGACAATTATGGTTATAGGGGAGCAGAGGGACGGAGGGAGGGGGTAGGGCCTTGGTGTGTGTCACACTTTATGGGGACAAGACATGACTGCAAGAGGGAGTTTGCCTAAGAATTGCAATCAATGTAACCTGGCTTATTGTACCCTCAAAGAATCCCCAACAATAAAAAAAAAAAAAATACATAATCAAGAAGGTTAAAAAAAAAAAAGAAAAAAAAATTATTCCTTGCATTTTCTCAGACCTCCATGGAATAAAAGTTGAGCTGAGTAACAACAGGAATCTGCATACTCATACAAAAACATGGAAGCTAAATAAACTTATGCTGAATGATAGCTGGGTCAGAGATGAGATTAAGAGAAAGAATTGCCAAATTTTTGGAAAAAAACGACAATGAAGACACGAATTATCAGAACTTCTGGGACACTGCAGTCTTTTTTATTTTTTTTTTATTTTTTTTGTAGACAGAGTCTCACTGTACCACCCTCGGATAGAGTTCCTGTGGCGTCCCATGGCTCACAGCAACCTCTAACTCTTGGGCGTACGCAATTCTCTTGCCTCAGCCTCCCAAGCAGCTGGCACTGCAGGCGCCTGCCACAACGCCTTGCTATTTTTCTTTTGTTGTTGTTGCAGTTTCGCCGGGGCTGGGTTTCAACCCGCCACCCTCGGCATATGAGGCCGGTGCCCTACTCACTGAGCCACAGGTGCCGCCCCAGGAAGGCAGTCTTAAGAGGGAAATTGATAGCACTGCAAGCCTTCCTCAAGAGAATGGAAAGAGAGGAAGTTAAGAACTTAATGGGACATCTCAAGCAACTGGAAAAGGAAGAACATTCTAACCCCAAACCCAATAGAAGAAAAGATATAACCAAATTAGAGCAGAATTAAATGAAATTGAAAACAAAAGAATTATACAACAGATCAATAAATCAAAAAACTGTTTTCTTGAAAAGATCAGTAAAATAGATAAACCTTTGCCCAACCTAATCAGAAAAAAAGGTCTAAAATCACTAATCTCATCAATCAGAAATGACAAAGACGAAATAATAACACTCCTCAGAAATTCAAAAAATCCTTAATGAATATTATAAGAACTTTATTCTCAGAAATATGAAAATCTGAAGAAAATTGACCAATACTTAGAAGCACATCACCTTCTAAGACTTAGCCAGAATCAAGTGGAAATTTTGAACAGGCCCTTATCAAGTTCAGAAATAGCATCAACCATACAAAACCTCCCTAAAAAGAAAAGCCCGGAACCAGATGGTTTCAAGTCATAATTCTACCAAACTTTTAAAGAAGAATTCTTACCTATATACTCAACCTGTTCCAAAAGGTAGTAGAAGAAGGAAGAATACCCAACATGTTCTATGAAGCAAACATCACCCTGATCCCCAAACCAGGAAAATACTCAACAAGATAAGAAAACTATAGACCCATATCACTAATAAATATAGATGCAAAAATATTCAACAAGATCCTAACAAACAAAATCCAGCTACACATCAACCAAATTATACATCCTGACCAAGTCGGTTTTATCCCAGTGTCTCAAAGCTGGTTCAATATATGTAAATCTATAAGTATAATTCAGCACATAAACAAATTAAAAAACAAAGACCATACGATTCTCTCTGAAGAATCACCCTGATCCCCAAACCAGGAAAATACTCAACAAGATAAGAAAACTATAGACCCATATCACTAATAAATATAGATGCAAAAATATTCAACAAGATCCTAACAAACAAAATCCAGCTACACATCAACCAAATTATACATCCTGACCAAGTCGGTTTTATCCCAGTGTCTCAAAGCTGGTTCAGTGTATGTAAATCTATAAGTATAATTCAGCACATAAAAAAATTAAAAAACAAAGACCATATGATTCTCTCAATCGATGCAGCAAAAGCTTTTGATAATATCCAGCATCCCCTCATGATCAGAACACTTAAGAATATTGGTATAGAAGGGACATTTCTTAAACTGATAGAGGCCATCTACAGCAAACCCACAGCCAATATCATATTGCATGGAGTTAAACTGAAATCATTTCCACTGAGATCAGGAACCAGACAAGGCTGCCCATTGTCTCCATTGCTCTTTAACATTGTAATGGAAGTTTTAGCCACCGCAATTAGGTAAGAAAAGGCAATCAAGGGTACCAATATAGGGTCAGAAGAGATCAAACTTTCACTCTTCACAGATGATATGATTGTATATCTGGAAAACACTAGGGATTCTACTCTAAAACACTTTTTTTTTTAATCATACCTGTGTACATTGATATATTCATGGGGCATCATTCACTAGCTTCACAGACCGTTTACCAAGTTTCACATATTACCCTTGTAAGATGCACCGCTGGTGTAATCCCACCAATCCCCTTTCCTCTACTCACCACCCCCCTCCCTCCCCTCCCATTCCCTCTTCTCCCTATTCTTAGGTTATAACTGCGTTATAGCTTTCATGTGAAAACCCTAAATAAGTTTCATAGTAGGGCTGAGTACATTTTCTTCCATTCTTGTGATACTTTACTAAGAAGAATATGTTCCAGCTCCATCCATGTAAACATGAAAGAGGTAAAGTCTCCATCTTTTGTTAAGGCTGCATAATATTCCATGGTGTACATATACCACAATTTATTAATCCATTCGTGGATCAAGGGGCACTTGGGCTTCTTCCATGACTTAGCAATTATGAATTGGGCTTCAATAAACATTCTGGTACAAATGTCTTTATTATGATGTGATTTTTGGTCTTCTGGGTATATGCCCAGTAGAGGGATTACAGGATTGAATGGCAGATCCATTTTTAGATCTCTAAGTGTTCTCCATATCTCTTTCCAAAAGGAATGTATTAATTTGCATCCCCACCAGCAGTGCAAAAGTGTTCCCTTTTCCCCACATCCGCACGAACATCTCTGGTCTTGGGATTTTGTGATATAGGCTAGTCTCACTGGAGTTAGATGGTATCTCAAAGTAGTTTTGATTTGCATTTCTCTGATGATTAAAGATGATGAGCATTTTTTCATATGTCTGAAGGCCGCGCACGTATCTTCTTCAGAGAAGTTTCTCTTCAAATCCCTTGCCCAGCCTGAGATAGGATTCCTTGTTCTTTTCTTGCTAATGCGTTTGAGTTCTCTGTGGATTCTGGTTATTAAACCTTTGTCGGAGTCATAACCTGCAAATATCTTCTCCCATTCTGATGGCTGTTTGCTTGCCTTACTTACTGTTTTTTTGGCTGTGCAGAAGCTTTTTAGTTTGATCACGTCCCAGTAGTGTATTTTTGAAGCTGCTTCAATTGCCCGGGGGGTCCTCCTCATAGAATACTCACCCAGACTGATTTCTTCAAGGGTTTTCCCTGCACTCTCCTCTAGTATCTTTATAGTTTCATGTCTTAAGTTCAAATCTTTGATCCAGTGAGAGTCTATCTTGGTTAATGGTGAAAGGCGTGGGTCCAGTTTCAGTCTTCTACAGGTTGCCAGCCAGTTCACCCAGCACCATTTGTTAAACAGGGAATCTTTTCCCCACTGAATGTTTTTAATTGGCTTGTCAAAGATTAAATAACGGTAAGTAGCTGGGTTCATCCCTTGGTTCTCTATTCTGTTCCAGATATCTACTTCTCTGTTTTTGTGCCAATACCATGCTGTTTTGATCACTATCAATTTGTAGTATAGTCTGAGGTCTGGTAGTGTGATTCCTCCTGCTTTGTTTTTATTTCTGAGTAATGTCTTGGCTATTCGAGGTTTTGTCTGATTCCATATAAAATGAAGTATTGTTTTTTCAAGATCTTTAAAATATGACAGTGGAGCTTTAATAGGGAGTGCGTTGAAATTATATATTGCTTTGGGTAGTATGGACATTTTAACAATGTTGATTCTTCCCAGCCATGAGCATGGTATGTTTTTCCATTTGTTAATATTTTCAGCTATTTCTTTTCTTAGAATTTCATAGTTCTCTTTATAGAGATCTTTCACGTCCTTTGTTAGATAAATTCCCAAATATTTCATCTTCTTTGGTACTACTATGAATGGGATAGAGTCCTTAACTGTTTTTTTAACTTGATTATTGTTGGTATATATAAAGGCTACCGATTTATGAATGTTGATTTTGTAACCTGAGACCCTGCTGTATTCCTTGATCACTTCTAAGAGTTTTGTAGTAGAGTCCCTAGTGTTTTCCAGATATACAATCATATCATCTGTGAAGAGTGCAAGTTTGATCTCTTCTGACCCTATATGGATACACTTGATCGCCTTTCTTCCCTAATTGCGGTGGCTAAAACTTCCATTACAATGTTAAAAAGCAATGGAGACAATGGGCAGCATTGTCTGGTTTCTGATCTTAGTGGAAATGATTTCAATTTAACTCCATTCAATATGATATTGGCTGTTGGTTTGCTGTAGGTGGTCTCTATCAGTTTAAGAAATGTCCCTTCTATACCGATTTTCTTAAGTGTTCTGTTCATGAAGGGATTCTGGATATTATCAAAAGCTTTTGCTGCATCGATTGAGAGAATCATAAGGTCTTTGTTTTTTAATTTGTTTATGTGCTGGAGTATATTTATAGATTTACGTATATTGAACCCGCCTTGAGACCCTGGGATAAAACCGACTTGGTCATGATGTATAATTTGTTTTATTTGTTGCTGGATTCTGTTTGTGAGGATCTTGTTGAATATTTTTGCATCTATATTCATTGGTGATAATGGTCTATAATTTTCTTTTCTTGTTGGGTCTTTTCCTTGTTTGGGGATCAGGGTGTTGTTTGCTTCATAGAACGTGTTGGGTAGTTTTCCTTCTTTTTCTACCTTTTGGAACAGGTTGTGTAATATAGGTACTAATTCCTCTTTAAAAGTTTGGTAGAATTCTGACGTGAAACCATCTGGTCCCAGGCTTTTCTATTTAGGGAAGTTTTGTATGGTTGATGCTATTTCTGAACTTGATATGGGCCTGTTCAACATTTCCACTTGATTTTGGTTAAGTCTTGGATGCTGATGTGCTTCCAAGTAATGGTCAATTTCCTTCAGATTTTCATATTTCTGAAAGTAAAGTTTCTTTCTTTCAAAGTAATATTCATTGAGGATTTTTTGGATTTCAGAGGAGTCTGTTGTTATTTCGTCTTTGTCGTTTCTGATTTATGAGATTAGAGATTTTACTCTTTTTTTTTCCTGATTAGGTTGGCCAAAAGTTTATCTACTTTGTTGACCTTTTCAAAAAACCAGCTTTTTGATTTACTGATCTGTTGTATTATTCTTTTGTTTTCAATTTCATTTCGTTCTGCTCTGATTTTGGTTATTTCTTTTCTTCTACTGGGCTTGGGGTTGGAATGTTCTTCCTTTTCCAGTTGCTTGAGATGTCCCATTAAGTTGTTAACTTCCTCTGTTTCTGTTCTCTTGAGGAAGACTTGCATTGCTAAAAATTTCCCTCTTACAACCGCCTTTGCGGTGTCCCAGAGGTTCTGATAGTTCGTGTCTTCATTGTTGTTTTGTTCCAAAAAGTTGGCGATTTCTTTCTTAATCTCATCTCTGACCCAGCTATCATTCAGCATAAGGTTATTTAACTTCCATGTTTTTGTATGAGTATGCAGATTCCTGTTCTTACTCAGCTGAAGTTTTATTGCATGGTAGTCTGAGACGATGCATGGAATAATTTCTATTCCTTTAAATTTACTGAGGTTAGACTTGTGACCTAAGATGTGATCGATTTTGGTGTAAGTTCCGTAGGCTGATGAGAAGTATGTGTATTCAGTTTTGTTGGGATGAAATGTTCTGTAGATGTCTGCTAAATCCAAATGTTGGAAAGTTAGGTTTAAATCCAAGATTTCTTTGCTCAGCCTCTTGTTGGAGGATCGATCCAAAACTGCCAAAGTAATGTTGAAATCTCCGACGATTATGGAGCTGGAGGAAATCAAGTGGCTCATGTCTGTTAGAGTTTCTCTTATAAATTTAGGTGCATTCTGGTTGGGTGTATAGATATTAATAATTGAGATCTCGTCATACTCAGTATTACCATTAACAAATATGAAGTGAGCATTCTTGTCCTTCCTTACTTTTGTTGGTTTAAAGCCTATTGTATCTGCAAATAAAATTGCAACCCCTGCCTTTTTCTGATTACCATTTGCCTGAAATATGGATGACCATCCTTTCACCCTGAGTCTGTATTTGTCTTTTAAGTTAAGATGTGACTCTTGTATGCAACAGATATCTGGCCTGAGTATTTGTATCCAGTCAGCTAACTTATGCCTCTTTAGAGGACAGTTTAAGCCGTTCACATTAATGGAGAGTATTGATGAGTCTTATGGAATTTTGAGTATCGAGTTTTTCAAAGGTCCAGTGGACATTTTCAATCCTTTCGCCAGTGTGGAACTTGGATTTTGATCTGAAGTTTCTGAGTGAGTTTACTTTTGTGGTATAGGATTGGGTTGGTCATTGTGGAGGATAGGTCTGAGAATATCCTGAATTACTGGTTTGGTTATGGCAAATTTCTTCAACATATGAGTGTCATAAAAGTATTTAATTTCTCCATCATAAATGAAACTCAGTTTAGCTGGATACAGGATCCGGGGTTGAAAGTTATTTTGCTTTAGGAGATTAAAAGTTGGTGACCACCCTCTTCTGGCTTGAAAAATTTCAGCAGAGAGGTCTGTAGTCATTCTAATATTCTTGCCTTTGAAGGTAATGGTTTTCTTTCTCCTGGCAGCTTTGAGGATTTTCTCCTTCATATTAACTTTAGTGAAGTTAATTATGATATGCCTGGGGGATGTCTTATTGGGGTTGAGTCATGCTGGGGTTCTGAAGCTGTAAGCTATCTGAATTTCAGAATCTCTAGGCATGTGTGGAAAATTCTCTTTCATAATTTCATTCAGAAGGGCCTCTGTGCCCAGCGAGGCCACTTCATCTGGTTCTGGAATTCCTATGATTCGGATATTCGCCTTCTTTGTATTATCCCAGAGCTCTCTGAGAGAATGATCCGTTTTTGCTCTCCATTTCTCTTCCTCTTTGAGAGTTTGGGAGCATTCAAAGGCTTTATCTTTGATGTCAGAAATCCTTTCTTCTGCTACTCCATTCTGTTGCTGAGGGATTCTACTGTATTTTTCATATCTTTGAGGGCTGCAAATTCTTGCTTCAGTGTGTCTAATTCTTTGGTGGTTGTGTCTTTAAATTCATTAAATTCTTGAGACAACTTTTGAATCTCTCCTCGAATTCATAATTCCACTTTGTTAATCTGGTCTGCAATCCAAATTCTGAATTTGATTTCTGACATCTCAGCCAGTTGTTTATGAATGGGATCTTCAATTGCATCTGCCATATCTTTCCTTGGGGGGGGTTGATCTATTCTGGTTATTCATGTTACCAGAGTTTTTCCACTGATTCCGCCCCATGGTTGTTTTACTCCCTTTGATTTTTTCCACTGGGGCTTTGTTTATATCCTGTACACTGTTGTGGACTGAGAAACTCTGGCCCTGTCTGCTGTGGTGGGGCTAAGTGGTTATGTCTTGTTTTCAGCTGTTTTCTGTTTTACCCTAGTGAAACTGTTACTCTAGATTGAAGTCTCAGCTGTGGAGAAATATCAGCAATTAAGTCACCTATCCGCCACTGGCAAACAATTGGAAAAGAAAAATCAAACCTTCCTACCACCGTGCACCCAGCACAACACCTGATTTATCCTCAGGTGATTGGTTCAGTTCAAAAAGTCGAAATCAATTGTCTCAGTCTGCACCTGTCTCGGGTGAGAGTTTAAGAGGTCTCTGGGAACTGGATCACAGGGGTCTGGTGACTACTCTGGTGTGACTTGCTCCAGTGCTGCGTGGAGTCAGGAGGAGCCACTCAGCCAAGATCAGTCTGGGAAGGTCGATGCCTCCTTCCCCCTGCTTGCACCGCTGTCACACCCAGTCACTGATAGCCCTGTAGTTGGCTGACCCAGTTGCCTGAAGTGAATCGGTACTCCAGGAGTTTGCACCTGCCTGAATCACAAGGAAGTCTGCCAGGCCGCTGTGCTCTGCCTCTCTCTAGCATGAGGAGGTGAGGCCTGACAATCTCGGGCACTTGATGAAGGTTGGAGGGTTTTCACTCAGGTCCAGTCTCACCCCTGATTAATGTTACTGACAGAACAGAACAGAACAACTCTGCGGTTCCCCTGTGGAAGAGAAGCTGAATTGAGTTCCAAATCAGCTTGTCTTTGCTCTTGTATTGTCTATAGGCTGATGATCCCCTGAGGGCCAGTTGCGTCTTAGGTTTAGTAAAGTGGACCTCTGGTTCAGCCCTGCCCTGGGAGTCCCCGGTTTGCAAGTTGGAGTACCCTTAGGCAAATCCTATACTCAGGGTCTCTGGTTGCCCAGGGAGACAGGGGGTGTGGCTTAGGAATATTCAGTAGTAAGCTGTATTGCTAGCAAAGGAGGGCTGCTGTTTTATGGCTCAGGCAACTGCTGCTCTGGTGTAGCTCCCTTCTGGCCAACCATCCTCTCTCTGCTCCTGTACCCCAGAGTCTGCACCGACCAGCTGCAGCCCAGCACTATCTACACCCCTTGAGCAATCACCCAAGTGTCTGGACCCCTGGGGTACAGGCCTCCCAGACCTTGGAGTGAGAGCAGAGGGGAGTGTGGGGAGCACTAGGAGCCTGGGGCAGTGGGCAGAGAACACACACAGCTTTATACAGTTTTATGCCTGGCCGTATTGTCACCAAAAGAGAGCTGTTGCACTGTGCCTCAGGGAACTGCCACTCCAGTGTGGTCCCCTCTCCACCGACCCAGGACTGGCCTCCAGACCTCAGTGTGAGTAAAGGGGAGTGCTGGAAGCTCAGAATTCCAGGTAGAGACTATATACAGTTTATACAGTTTTATGCCTGGCAGGAGGACCCCGTGGCACCCTAGTAGGGGAGGTAGGTCCAGTTTTTAGAGGGTCTCTCCCATGGAGTGTAGTGGGAGGACCTTTGAACTCTGCCCGATTGTTTGTGGGGCACTCTGAGCCGTTCTCATGGGGGAGGGGACTCCCGTCTGCTTGGTGATGGATTTTGTACCTTTTGTTTGTATCCTTGTGGTCACAGCTCACCTCAGCGGGGTTGACGTGCGTTCTTCAACCTCTCTCTTAGTGCAGCTCAAATCCACCAGGTTACTTGCTGAATTTTTGTCCTTTAACTCTCCTACTGGATGGGAGCCTCTGTGGAAAGCTGGCTTCAGTCAGCTATCTTGTGTCCTCCCCCCTCTACTCTAAAACTCTTAGAAGTGATCAAGGAATTCAGCAGTGTCTCAGGTTACAAAATCAACCTTCATAAATCAGTAGCCTTTATATATACCAACAATAGTCGAGTTGAAAAAACATTTAAGGAATCTATCCCATTCACAGTACTGCCAAAGAAGATGAAATATTTGGGAGTTTATCTAACAAAGGACATGAAAGATCTCTGTAAGGAGAACTATGAAACTCTAAGAATAGAAATAACTGAAAATATTAACAAATGGAAAAACATACCATGCTCATGGCTGGGAAGAATCAACATCGTTAAAATGTCCACACTACCTAAAGCAATATATAATTTTAACACAATCCCTATTAAATTTCCACTGTCATACTTTAAAGATTTTGAAAAAACAGTACTTTGTTTTATATGGAATCAGAAAAAAAACTCGAATATCCAAGACATTACTCAGAAATAAAAACGAAGTGCAAGGAATCACGCTACCAGACCTCAGACTATACTACAAATTGATAGTGATCAAAACATAATGGTACTGGCATAAGAACAGAGAATTAGTTGTCTGGAACAGAATAGAGAACCAAGAGATGAATCCAGCTACTTACCATTATTTAATCCTTGTCAAGCCAATTAAAAACATTCAGTGGGGAAAAGATTCCCTATTTAACAAATGGTCCTGGATGAACGGGCTGGCAACCTGCAGAACACTAAAACTAGACCCACACCTTTCATCATTAACTAAGATAGACTCTCATTGGATTAAAGATTTAAACTTCAGACATGAAACTATAAAAATACTAGAAGAGAGTGCAGGGAAAGCCCTTGAAGAAATCGGCCTGGGTGAGTATTTTATGAGGAGGACCCCCTGGGCAATTGAAGCAGCTTCAAAAATACACTACTGGGACCTAATCAAACTAAAAAGCTTCTGCACAGCCAAGAACACAGTAAGTAAAGCAGCAAACAGCCCTCATTGGGAGAAGATATTTGCAGGTTATGTCTCCGACAAAGGTTTAATAACCAGAATCCACAGAGAACTCAAATGTATAAGCAAGAAAAGAACAAGTGATCCCATCGCAGGCTGGGCAAGGGATTTGAACAGCAACTTCTCTAAAGAAGACAGGCGTGCGGCCTAAAGACATATGAAAAAATGCTCATCATCTTTAATCATCAGAGAAACGCAAATCAAAACTCATGGGGGAGGGTACTCCCGTCCCCTTTGAGATACTTTGAGATATCATCTAACTCCACTAAGACTAGCCTATATCACAAAATCCCAAAACCAGAGATGTTGGCATGGATGTGGGGAAAAGGGAACACTTCTACATTGCTGGTGGTAATGCAAATTAATACATTCCTTTTGGAAAGATGTTTGGATAACACTTAGAGATCTAAAAATAGATCTGCCATTCAATCCTATAATTCCTCTACTAGGCATATACCCAGAAGACCAAAAATCACATTACAACAAAGATATTTGTACCAGAATGTTTATTGCAGCCCTATTCATAATTGCTAAGTCATGGAAAAAGCCCAAGTGCCCATCAATCCATGAGTGGATTAATAAATTGTGGTATATGTACACCATGGAATATTATGCAGCCTGAAAGAATGATGGAGACTTTACCTCTTTCATGTTTATATGTATGGAGCTGATACATATTCTTCTTAGTAAAGCATCCCAAGAATGGAAGGAAAAGTATCCAACGTACTCAGCCCTACTATGAAATTAATTTATGGCTTTCACTTGAAAGATATAACCCAGTTGCAACCTAAGAATAGGGGGAAGGGGGAAAGGAACTTGAAGGAGGTGGAGGTGGGCAAAGGGAGAGGGATTGGTGGGATTACGCCTGCGGTACATCTTACAAGGGTATATGTGAAACTTTGTAAATGTGGAATGTAAATGTCTTAGCACAATAACTAAGAAATTGCCAGGAAAGCTATGTTAACCAGTGTGGTAAAAATGTGTCAAATAGTCTATGAAACTAATGTATGGTGCCCCATGATCACATTAATGTGCACAGCTGTGATTTTTAATAATAAAAAAAAGAATGGGAGAGAATTTTTCTAGGTTATGTTTCTGGCAAAGGTCAGGTAACCACTATCCTCACAGAACTCAAACTATTAATAAGAAAGAATGAGTGATACAATTTTATATGGACAGGAGACTTGAACAGAAGCTTCTCAGAAGAAGACAGGCTCATGGTCTACAGATACATGAAAAAATGCTCATCATCTTTAATCATCAGAGAAATGCAAACCCAAACCACTCTGAGATAGCATCTAACTGCAGTAAGAGTAACCCACATCACAAAATCCCAAAACTACAGATGTTGGCATGGATGTGGAGAAAAGGGAACATTTCTGCACTGCTGGTGGGAGTGCAAGCTAGTACGTTCCTTTTGGAAGGAAGTTTGGAGAACACTCAGGGATCTAAATGAAGGCCTGACATTTGATCCTGCAATTCCTCTTCTAGGTATATATTCCAAGGACCAAAAATCATTTGGCAATAAAGATATTTGCACTAGATTGTTCATTGCAGCTCAATTCGTAATTGTCAAGTCATGGACGAAGCCCAAGTGCCCATCAACCCATAAATGGATTAATAAATTGTGGTATACGTATACCATAGAATACTATGCAGCATTTACAAAACAGAGACGTGACTTCTTTTATGTTTACATGGATGGAGCTGGAAAATATTCTTAGTAAAGTATCTCAGAAAAGGAAAAACAATATCTAATATACTCAGTACTACTGTGAAACCAATTTATAATGAAACACAACTAAAGGTTAGGATGAAGGAGGCAAGGCAAGGGAGAGGGAAACAGAGGGGGTGGGTGGATAGAGGGCGGGTTAGTAGGGGAACCACACCTTTGGAATATATTGCAAGTACAAGTTGGACCTATCAGGTGTAGAACACAATTGTCTTAATGCTGTAATTAGGTAAATGAGGTGAAGGCTATGTTGATTAGTAGGATATAAGCACTCTAATTTGTACAAATACTCAACACATTGAATCTCATAAAGGCATAAATGTATTCATGATCTATGTACAAATGACTTAATAAAAAAAAGTTTGGATAACACTCAGGTATCTAAAAATAGACCTGCCATTTGATCTTACAATTCCTCTACTAGGAGTATATCAAAAAGACCACAAATCACTTTGCCAAAAAGATATTTTCACCAAATTATTCATTTCAACACCCCCAGCCTCCAACAAGCACCCAAGGTTGTCATGCCTCACATCCCCCTGCTGGATAGAGGCAGAGCATAGCGGCCTGGCTGAGGAGACATAGATTTCCTTGTGATTCAGTCAGGTACAAAATCCTGAATGATCTGCTCATTGGAGACAACTGGGTCACAGCCATGCAGGGTTATCAGTGACTAGATGTGACAGAGGTGCAAGGTTGGAAAGGAGGAATTGACCTTCCCAGACTAATCTATTTTCTGGGTGGGTCCTCCTGACCTCACGGAGCATTGGAGCAAGTTATATTTGAGTTGTCACCAGACGCCTGTGGTCTAGTTGCCAGAGATCTTTTAAACACTTCCACCTGATACAGGTGCTGACTGAGACAATTGATTTGAACCTTTTTAACTGAGCCAATCACCCAAGGACTATCCAAGTGGTGCCCTGGGTGTGTGGTTGTAGGAAGGTTTGATTTTCCTTTTCCAATAGATGCCTGTGGGGGGCTGGGTGACTTAATTGCTGGCATTTCTCCACAGCTGAGACTTCAACCCAGAGTAACTGTTTCACTAGGGTCGGACAGAGACCAGCTAAAAACAAGACAGAACCACTTAGCCCCACCACACCAAACAGGTCCACAGTTCCTCAGGCTGTAGTACTGTAAGGGTCCTCAGCAAAGCTCCAGGGGAAAAGTCAAATGGTGTAAAATAATCAAGGGGCAGAATAAGCAGCAAAATTCTGGTAACATGAATAACCAGAATAGATCAACCACCCAAGGAAAGATATGGCAGATGTAACTGAAAGTCCCATTCATAAACAGATGGCTGAGATGTCAGATATCGAATTCAGAATTTGGATTTCAAACAAGATTAATGAAATGGAGGAAAACTTGTAATTAGAAATTCGAGGAGCAATTCAAAAGTTGTCTCAAGAATTCAACAAATTTAAAGACAAAACCACCAAATATTTTGACACATCGAAGCAAGAATTTGCAAAGATCTGAAAAATACAGTAGAATCCCTTAGTAACAGAGTGGAGCAAGCAAAAGAAAGGATTTCTGACATTGAAGAGAAAGCTTTTGAATGATCCCAAACTCTCAAAGAGGAAGAGAAATGGAGAGCAAAAATAGATCATTCTCTCAGAGAGCTCTGGGATAATTCAAAGAAGGCTAATATCTGCCTCATTGGAATCCCTTAAAGTGATGAAGTGGCTTTGCAAGGCACAGAGGCCCTTCTCCATGAAATTATGAAAGAGAATTTTCCAGACATGCCAAGAGATTGTGAAATTCAGATAGCAGACAGTTTCAGAACCCTAGCACGACTCAACCTGAATAAGACATCCTCCAGGCACATCATAATTAACTTCACTAAAGTTAATATGAAGAAGAAAATTCTGAAAGCAGCAAGATGAAAGAAAACCACTACCTACAGAGGGAAGAATTTTATAATGACTGCAGATCTTTCTACTGAAACTTTTCAAGCCAGAAGAGGGTGGTCATCAACTTTTAATCTCCTAAAACAAAATAACTTTCAACCCTGGATCCTGTATCCAGCTAAACTGAGTTTCATTTATGATGGAGAAATTAAATACTTTAATGACATGCACATGTTGAAGAAAATTGCCGTAAGCAAACCAGCTCTCCAGGATATTCTCAGACCTATCCTCCATAATGACCAGCCCAATCCTCTACCACAAAAGTAAACTCACTCAGAAACTCCAACTTCCACAGTGGCAAAAGGATTAAAAATGTCCACTGGACTTTTGAAAAACTTGATACTCAAAATTTTACTAGACTTATCTATATTCTCCATTGATGTGAATGGCTTAAACTGTCCTCTAAAGAGGCACAGGTTGTTGACTGGATACAAAATCTCAGGCCACATATTTGCTGCATACAAGAGTCACATCTTACCTTAAAAGATAAATATAGGCTCAGGGTGAAAGGATGGTCGTCCATATTTCAGGCAAATGGTAATCAGAAAAAAGCAGGTGTTGCAATTCTATTTGCAGATACAATAGGCTTTAAACCAACAAAAGTGAGGAAGGATAAGAATGGCCACTTCATATTTGTTAAGGGTAATACTCAATATGAGATTTCAATTATTAATATTTATGCACCCAACCAGAATGCGCCCCAATTTATAAGAGAAACTCTAACAGACATGAGCAACTTCATTTCCCCCAGCTCCATAACAGTCAGAGATTTTAACAGTCATTTGGCAGTGTTGGATAGATCCTCCAAAAAGAAGCTGAGCACAGAGATTGGCAAGATGGCCAACTGGATGCAGCCTCTGACATAGGCTCCTGTCCAGAGAGAAGGATAATGTCCAGAGGGTATCCAATTGAACTGAAGACAGGAAGCCCAACCGAGAGAAAAGACAGACAACTACAGGTTACCCCTGCTGAGGCAGGCTGCAATTCCAAGACAACGATCTCCAGGTACAAAACTCAACTGAAAGGAAAAATGCCCAACCCCTCCCCCAAGAAAGCTGCGGGTTCTTTTTTTCCTTTTTCTTTCATTCTTCATTTGCTCCTGAGGGATTTCTACAGGCAAGTAGTGAACTGAGGACCTCTTGTTTCAACACACGGGTGAGAGCAGTAACAAGTGGGGACTTCTTCCTCCAGAGGGACTGTGCGGTGACTCTGATCATTCTCTTACCAGGCAGAAAAACAGAACTTACATTTTCCCTGCCATTCTGAACTTTCAGTACACCCTTCCCCCCAATCAGATAAACCAGATCCCTAACCGCCTTAGACACTGAGGAAGGAGGTTCATGAGCAGCGCTCCCCCCACCCCCAGCCTTCCTGAATGAGTACCGTGACCACTGCCTGGTCCCCTGCTCCCTCTCTGCCTCTGTGCAGTGCCTCACCCACCTGGAGACCACTGAGGCCAGC
Organism: Nycticebus coucang; assembly: GCF_027406575.1. NCBI lineage: Eukaryota > Metazoa > Chordata > Mammalia > Primates > Lorisidae > Nycticebus > Nycticebus coucang. The sequence goes on along the minus strand of NC_069782.1, from coordinate 62,915,462 downwards.
ACAATGCCCTGCCCACCCAGAGACCACCGAGGCCTTGCACTGCACCCATGCCCTGCCTGCCTGGAGACTGCCGAGGCCATGCTGTGCCCCACCCACCCAGACTGCTGAGAGTGCATGCCACACACCACCCACCGGGAGTCCACAGAGGCCACATACTGTTCCCCTCCCAACTAGAGACCACTGAAGCTACACGCTGCGCCTGCCATGCCTCTGCGCCAGGCCCCCACCCTACCAGAATCGCCAGTGGAGTAGTGATCTTGCTGAAGTCACTGGGCATTAGATACTACCAGAATCCATGCAGTGTACCCTGCCCTGCTGCCAGATCCATGTGCAGCATGGTCCTAGCACTGCTCCTACAGCCAGAATTCTATGGCTTTGGCAGCAGTAGTGGAACTGTGCAGGGGCACTTCCCACAAAGATCCAGCAACAATAGAGTGATCATGCCAGGGTCCAATCTTGGAGAATTACCCCCCCACTCTGTGCACTGCCGGGAAACTAGAAGTAACTCTATAGGGATACTGGTGCTGCAAAGCAACAGGGACAAAGGCACAGTGCCTGAGGTCAATAAGAATTTCCAGGCCTGGTATCCCCAGGATTAGACTGCGCCCACATGGAACACTTGCCAGTGAAAATTGAACACCCGAGGTAGGCAGACCTCAGCTCCCACAGCTGGCTGGTAGCTGAGGGTAGTGGCCAGGCCTTGGGGGCATTGACCTTTCTTTGACTCTGACAAGCACTAAGCCCTGGCACTTTGCATTATTGGAGGAAACAGGACTGCAGCCCTGCAGGGTTACCAGTGATTAGGCATGAAAAAGGAACAAAGTGGAGAAAGAGACTCAGTCCTTTGGTCCTACTGTGCTACTGGGCATGCCTTTCTGACTCCGTAGAGCACCGGAGAGAGCCAAATCTGAGCAGCCAGTAGACCTCTGCTATCTAGCTGCAGGACACCCTTCAAACTCTCCCACCTGAGAGTTCGTACTGACAGAGTCAATTGGTTCAGAACCCCTACTTGGGACAATTACCCAAGGACCCTCTAGGGGGATACGCTGGTTGTGTAGTAACAGGAAGGGTCTATTTTCCCATTCCAGTTGTTGTCTGGGGAAGTGGGGTTTCTTAATTGCTTGTATTTATTCACAGCTAAAACTTCACCAGACTCACTGTTCTACCAGGATAGGACAAGAACCAGTAGAATACAAGACTGAGTCACCTAACCCCACCACACCAAGCAGGTTTCCCCAGACTCAAACTGTAATACTGTACAGGTCCTTTGCAAAGCTAAAGGGGAAAAAGCTGCAGTCATCAGTCTCAGATCCTTAACACAGGGCTGGTTAACCATGACCCCAGGAAACACCAATCCAATCTCTCCTTACCAGACACCTAGCCAACAGTGAAAAACAATCATGAGGCGGAATTAGCGGAAAAACTCTGGCAACATGAACAATCAAAATAGATTAACTTCCCCAAGAAACGATAAAGCAGATACAGCACAAGATCCTATTCACAAACAAATAGCTGAGATGACAGTAATCGAGTTCAGAATTTGGATAGCAGATCAGATCAACAAAATGAAGGAAATGATGAAATTAGAATTTAAAGCAGAAATTCAAAAGATGTCTCTACAGTTTAATGAATTTAAAGACAAAATGACCAAAGATTTTGACACATTAAAGCAAGAATTTTCAGCACTCAAAGATCTGAAAGATACAGTAGAATCCCTCAGTAACAGAATGGAGCAGGGAGAAGAAAGAATCTCCAATATTGAAGAAAAAGCTTTTAAATGCTCACAAACACTCAAAGAGGAAAAACGTGTAGAACAAAAACGGATCCTTCTCTCAGAGAGCTCTGGGATAATTCGAAGAGGTCTAATATTCACCTTATAGGAATACCTGAAAGTGATGAGCTTGCTGCAAAGAATACAGATGCCTTGCTTCATGAAATAATTAAAGAGAATTTTCCAGATATGCCCAAAGATTCTGATTTCAGATAGAAGACAGTTTAAGAACAACAGCATGACTCAACCTGAATAAAAATTCTCATAGACACATAATTAATTTTGGTAAAGTTAATATGAAGGAGAAAATTCTGAATGCTGTAAGAAGTAAGAAAACCATTACATACAAGGGGAATAACACAAAAATGGCTGCATATCTCTCCGCTGAAACCTTTCAAGCTAGAAGAGGGTGGTCATCGACCTTTAATCTCCTTAAACAAAATAACTTTCAACCCAGGATCCTGTATCCAGCTAAACTGAGTTTCATCTATTATGGAGAAATTAAATACGTTAATGACATTCACATGTTGAAGAAATTTGCCGTAACTAAACCAGCTCTTCAGTAAATTCTCAGACTTGTCATCCACAATGAACAACACAATCCTCCACCACCAAAGTAAAATCACTCAGAAACGCTTCATCAAATTCTAACTTCCATAGTGGCAAAAAGATTAAAAATGTCCACTGGACTTTTGAAAAACTCGATACCCAAAACTCTGTCAGTTTTATCATTACTCTCAATTAACGTGAATGGGATAAATTGCCCTCTAAAGAGACACAGGTTGGCTGACTAGATACAAAAACTCAGGCCAGACATATGTTGCATTCAAGAATCACACCTTAACTTAAAAGATAAATATAGACTCAGGGTGAAGGGATGGTCATCTATAATTTAGGCAAATGGAAATCAGAAAAAAGCAGGTGTTGCAATTTTATTCACAGATACAATAGGCTTTAATCCAATCAAAGTAAGAAAAGACAATGATGATCACTTCTCATTTGTTAAGGGCAACACTCAACACTATGAGATTTCAATTATGAACATCTATGCACCCAACCAGAATGCACCTCAATTTATAAGAGAAACTCTAACTGACACGAGCAATTTGATTTCACCCAGCACCATAATTGTTGGAGACATTAACACTCCCCTGCAGTGTTGGATATATCCTCAAAAAAGAAGCTAAGTGAAGAAATTTTAGAATTAAACTTAACCATTCAACATTTGCATCTAATAGGCATCTATAAAACATTTCATCCTAACAAAACCGAATACACATTATTCTCATTGGCCCATGGATAATCCTCCAAAATTGATCACATATTAGGTAACAAGTCAAATCTCAGCAAATTTAAAAGAATAGAAATCATTCTTTGTATTTTCTTGGACCACCACGGAATAAAAGTGGAACTCAGTAACAACAGGAATCTCCACACGCATACAAAAACATGGAAACTAAATAACCTCATGCTAAATGATAGCTGAGTCATAGACAAGATAAAGGAGGAAATTACCAAATTTTGGAACAAAACAATAATGAAGAAATGAACTATCAGAACCTCTGGGATACAGCAAAGCCAGTCCTAAGAGGAAAATTTATAGTGTTGCAAGCCTTCCTCAAGAGAACAGAAAGAGAGGATGTCAATAACTTAATGGGCCATCTCAAGCAACTGGAAAAGGAAGAACTTTACAACCCTAAACCCAGCAGAAGAAAAGAAATAACTAAGGGATTAAGGGGATTACACCTGCAGTGCATCTTACAAGGGTATATGTGAATCCTAGTAAATGTGGAATGTAAAGGTCTTAGCAAAATTGTCAGTGTCACAGGGCCGCTGACCAGCAGGGACGAGGACACCAATGGAAGGATCAAGGGCACTTTATTGTAGAAATGATACAGCTCGGAAAAAAAGCAAGCTCTCCTCTTCCTTCCTCTTCTTTCTCCTGAAATGGAATCTGTACTGCCAGGGTTTGAGGCAGGAAGGTTCACACGGGATTTGGACAGACCCATGGGGCACCCTGCAGGCAGCTTGCGAAGGACAGGTGAACAAGCGCCGAAGCATCCCCCCGGGTGGAAAGCCTTAAGTAGTGGCCAGAACAACAGTGGCTCTGAATCACGCCTAATGACCATTACTTAAGAAAGCATGGACACCTGCCTGACTAATCATCCTTACTCAAAATAATCTGGGTCCTCGTGGCCCTCAGGCAAGAAAGCCTAATTGTCTCATCTTCCCTACAGAGTCTAAAACCCTCCTGGAGGGACGCCTCTGTACTGAGTCTCACCGGCTGAGGAGGGGGCCCCCGGGCTTAGGGAAGGGGCTCCATTATAGGTTGCCTAATGTAGTACAAGCAGTTAGCGCGTCATCTGTTTCTGGGGAGCAGCTATCTCTATAGGTTAGGTTTTTCCCATCCCTCAGCCATTTTAGGCCAGTGGCCGTCGTCATCTTACAGGTCTCTCCACATCTCCCCCTTTTTTGTTTATTTAATTTTGTAGGTTGGGACCATGCCTGTCTTAGGTTGTCTCCGTGCTCGAGCATAGTCTTACCCGTCATGGAGGGTACAGGCAACGGTGGCCTGTTCTCTGTCTTAGGTTGATCTATGTCGGGGGGATCTTACCCATCATTGGCTACTGGTCCAGCATGTTCACCCAGATCTGGGGGGAGCCTCACGATTACAGGGTGAGGAGGGTCTGCTGGACGATGACTTGATCTCATTGTTGTCTTTGGCAGAGGGCATGGACAAACTCAATGCCCATGGCCATGGCAGCCAAAAGCATAATGCCTAAGGCTGCAGTGCAGGCCCAGTTACGGGCATGAGAGATTATGGTTTCCACTACTCCCAGAATGTCTTGTGCGGAAGCCACTTGTACTCGAGTGCTATTTATGTTTACTATGTGATCTAGCGTTAGGCGGGTGAAGTTTTCGAAGTCCGCATCCCAAGTCCCTAGGAGGTATTGGGACAGTTGCTCGGAAGCATTGCGGAGGGTACCATTGGGTTCAAAGACAGTGAGTGTAACACACAGAGAGGGCAGGGAAACTAAACAACCAAGGGAGAGGTATCTCTCCATGTCAAGTACTTGTTGCTGCAAAATGTCCACTCTTTGGTCGAGTAGGAGCAGTCCAGCGTGCAGGTGTCCATCCACGGCACTTTGGGTGCGCAGGGCCTCCGCGACTGAGGAGGAGAGTTGATTAACTGCGGTAGTGGCAGGGACTGCAGTGGCCAGGGCAGCGGTAGCGGTGGCGGCGGCAGTGAGGGCTGCGGCAACAGCAACGGCAATAGCAGCAGTGATTTCAAAATCACGTTTTGGCCTTAAGAGTGGTAGATTGCTCGTGTCAACTGTCACTGGCACGAGCACATACGTGGGGAGCCTGAGGACCATGATGACGGCACGGGGTGGGGGATGGGGGCACAAGGGCGTCCCCATCGAGGCTGTGGGAGGGGCTTCTGGTCTGTACTATTATGAAGGTCTAAGGTATTGAGCAGGAGGGGGGGTGAGCCCCGTAGAGTGGGTGCACTGGGAATCTTGACAGTATTTGGTGACTTTGTTAACCATCATAATACAGGGTTGGCCCTGCCCCTTTACAAGATGGACTGGGGTAGATGGGGGAGGGAAACTTGTAACAGGCGGTGTGGTGTTAAACCGGAAGCAAAGTGTGCCTGGGAGGGACAGGGTTAGATTACGCACGAAGGAGGAGGAGTCCTGTGTACGGATGGATGGAAAACCCGAGCTGGCATTGGTAGACAAAAACACTGACAGAAGACTTGATGTGTTACTAAGGGGCATAGGTTTAGGCCAAGCGCGGGCAATCCCCCAATATTGGGAAGGATCACATATCACTAGTAGGGGGATGAGGAGACAGAGGGCGAGGGGAAGGGGGCTCACGTGACTCTGTAACCAGAGCTTCATCGGTGATGGGTTCACTGGGCGGGTGAGACGTTCCAGGACCCACACCGGGGTGTTCTGATCCTGTGGGAAGACACAAACTGTGCCTTGGTTCCAGATGAGAACCGGGTCTGGGCCACGCCATTGGCCGGTGAGAATATCCTTCCAGTGCACTTGCACTGGGGAGCTGGTCTGGCGGCCAAGGCAGTGACGGTCTGCTGCTGTTTGTCCTTTAGAATCCAAAGTTAAAAAATTTAATATAAAGAGAATGGTATTTAATTTGTCTTTTGGGGATCGGAGTGACAGGGCAGCTCCCTCTTTTTGTTTATTTAAGTGAGTTTTTAGGGTTAAGTGGGCACGTTCGATGATGCCTTGTCCTTGGGGATTATAAGGGATCCCGTGGACTAATGAGATGGAAAATGTGGCTGCAAATTGCTGGAGTTGGGTGGAACAGTATGCGGGGCGTTACCAGTTTTGAGTTGCTTAGGGACTCCCCAGGCCGCGAAGGCCTGCAGGCAGTGACTGATTACGTCCTTTGCCTTTTCCCCCGTGTGTGAGCGGAGGCAAAGATGACACCAGAATATGTATCAATGGCGGTGTGTACAAATTTCAGAGTTCCAAATTCGGGGACATGCGTTACGTCCATCTGCCAAACATGGTTAGGAAGGAGGCCTCGAGGGTTAACTCCCAAATTCAGGGTGGGGAGGTGGGTAATACAAGTTGTACATTGTTTAATGATTTCACGGGCTTGTTCTTTTGTAATGTGGAATCGGTGGCGAAGGGTGTTAGAATCAACATGAAACAGGCTGTGGAAGCGTTGGGCCTGCTTCAGGGGATCTAGGACAAGAGCAGTGATCTCCTATCGGGTGAGGGCATCAGCTGCAGCGTTACCCTGGGCTAGGGGGCCAGGGAGGCCAGAATGAGCTCTGACGTGACCTATAAAAAAGGGTTGTTGTCTCAGCCAAATGAGTTGCTGTAAATTGCGTAGGGCAGTTTGGATGGTAGATTGGGTTGAGATGATGCCAACATTTTCAATGACCTTAACAGCTTGGACTACATAGGCACTGTCTGAGAGAAGGTTAAAAGGGGTGTGGGGGAACATATGAAACACCTGTATCACAGCTAGCAACTCGGCCTCTTGGGCGGAGTTGGTTGGAAAATGGTGCAAAACTTGTTGTTCGGGGGTTATAATGGCTCCTTTGCCTGTTTTGGAACCATCTGTAAATATAAGCATAGCTCGAGGGATAGGAGTGGGTTTTGTAACTCTGGGGAATACGAGGGGGTTGTTAAGACAAAATTGTATTAATGGATGACGGGGTTAATGATTGTCAAAGCGAGCTGTAGTATTGGTGACAGCGATAGCCCAAGAATCATTTGTATTAGTGAGATGTTCAAGTTGGGTGGGCTGGTAAGGGGTACAGATGCAATCTGGCTGTTTTGCAAAAGTTTGGAGGCTTAGTTTGATTCCCTTAAGGATTAGTTGGGCTATAGCTTCGGGGTACCACGGTAAGACCTTGTTTGGGGATTGTGACAGATATAGCCATAGTATGGGGCCCTCTTGCCAAAAGGCCGCGGAGGGAGATCGGGGGTCTGGGAATATACACAAGTACAGCGGGGCTGTAAGGTCTATTTGATGTACCTGAGCTGAGGCCATCCGATTTTGCACTAACTGGAGGGCCTGTCGAGCTTCAGGGGTAAGAACTCAGGGGGATGTAAGGTCTGGGTTTCCAGTAAGGATCTGGTACAGGGGTTGGAGCTCTTGACTAGTTAACTTTAAATAGGGTCGGATCCAATTTATATCACCAAGCAGTTTCTGAAAATCATTGAGGGTAGTGAGATGGTCAGTACGTATGGTGATTTTTAAGGGAGCAACAGTAGTGAGGTTGAGTTTGGCACCTAAGAATTCTTGGCAGTTGGAAAGTTGGATTTTGTCAGGGGCAATGGTTAAGTTAGCTGCAGTCAGCTGATGAGTTAGGCGAGGTAGGATTTCTGTTAACTGTTCTTGTAGAGGAGTACAAATTAAGATATCATCCATATAATGATAAATTTCAGCTTCAGGGTAGAGAGCACGGACAGGTGCTAAAGCCTGAGCTACATACAGCTGGCAAATGGTGGGACTGTTCGCCATGCCCTGGGGTAAAACTTGCCACTCAAATCTATTATCAGGCTGGGAGTGGTTAACAGCAGGTAAGGTGAAAGCAAAGCGCTGGGTGCCTAGGGAATGTAATGGGACGGAGAGAAAACAATCTTTAATATCTATTACTATGGAGGGCCAATTTTTTGGCAAAGCAGAAAGGATGGTGAGTCCGAGCTGGACTTGGCCCATTAGCTGCATTTGATTATTCACAGCACGTAGATCGTGGAGTAGCCTCCAGTTTCCTGAGTTCTTTTTGATTACAAAAATAGGGGTGTTCCAGGGCGAAGTGGACGGTTTAAGATGCCCTGCAATAACTTGTTCTTGAACAAGAGCGTGGGCAGCAGCAAGTTTTTCTTTAGAGAGGGGCCACTGAGCTACCCACACAGGTTTATCCGTTTTCCATGGAATCTGGAGGGGGGTTTTTTGAGACAGTTGTCTCCCCTCGCAAGAGTTTTCAGTGGCCCCTAGGAAAAACCCAATCCTGGGCCTCCCAGCCCTCTATCGGGACGATGCTCAACATGGATAGGCTGTGCTCTTTCCTCCTGGGTTTTTCCAATGCCTCCCTCTCCTGAGTAGCCTGCCTTTATCATAAGCCTTTGGGCAGTGTCGCTATAGAAAGTATCTGATGTAAGTTTAAAAGACATCTGCTGTAGTATGTTTGGGAAGGGGCTCGAATTGTTCCTGACGCCTCAGGTCTTGGCCTAGGCGCTCCCAGTCACCGGGGGTGAGTTGGCCCCGTTCCAAAAACCAAGGGGAAGCCTCTGCCACCATCTTAACAAAAACCTTGGCAGTCCTATCCTTCAATGGGGTCCCATTGCGTTTTAACAATTCTTGAAGAGGGGCTTGGAGCCGCACTCGATACATTTCATTACCCATTTCCGACAATTATCATGAGACAAAACGAAAAACACACAATACAAGACAAGACACTTAACCTATCCCGCTGCTGTGATCGCAGCAAATGATCCCGCCACTATTGTCGTGGCAAATGATGTGTGCACACCCCCGCTTTTGAATGCGGTCCCCGCTTTGGTCGCGGACTCCGGCCCCCTGTCTTAGTTATGGGGCCGCCCCCTGCTTTTGTCGCAGGCACTTACCTTTAGACGTCTACAAGAAGAGGAGAGGAAGAAGATTCCCGGGTTTCGGCACCACTTGGTGTCGCAGGGCCGCTGACCAGCAGGGACGAGGACACCAACGGAAGGATCAAGGGCACTTTATTGTAGAAATGATACAGCTCAGAAAAAAGCAAGCTCTCCTCTTCCTTCCTCTTCTTTCTCCTGAAATGGAATCTGTACTGCCAGGGTTTGAGGCAGGAAGGTTCACACAGGATTCGGACAGACCCGTGGGGCACCCTGCAGGCAGCTTGTGAAGGACAGGTGAGCAAGCGCCGAAGCGTCCCCCCGGGTGGAAAGCCTTAAGTAGTGGCCAGAACAACAGTGGCTCTGAATCACGCCTAATGACCATTACTTAAGAAAGCATGGACACCTGCCTGACTAATCATCCTTACTCAAAATAATCTGGGTCCTCGTGGCCCTCAGGCAAGAAAGCCTAATTGTCTCATCTTCCCTACAGAGTCTAAAACCCTCCTGGAGGGACGCCTCTGTACTGAGTCTCACCAGCTGAGGAGGGGGCCCCCGGGCTTAGGGAAGGGGCTCCATTATAGGTTGCCTAATGTAGTACAAGCAGTTAGCGCGTCATCTGTTTCTGGGGAGCAGCTATCTCTACAGGTTAGGTTTTTCCCATCCCTCCACCATTTTAGGCCAGCGGCCGTCATCGTCTTACAGGTCTCTCCACAAAAATAACTAAGAAAATGCTACAAAAGCTATGTTAACTAATGTGATGAAAATGTGTCAAATGATCTATGAACCAAGTGTATGGTGCCCCACGATCATACTAATGTACACAGCTATGGTTTAATAAAAATAAATAAATAAATAAAATTTGAGCAGAACTTAATGAAATTGAAAACAAAAGAATCATACAAGAGATCAACCAATCAACCAAAGAGTTGTTTTTTGAAAAGGTCAATAAAATAGATAAACCATTAGCTAACCTAACCAGAAGTAGAAGAGTAAAATCCCTAATTTCATCAATCAGAAGTGATAAAGGCCAAATAACAACGGTCTCCTCAGAAATTCAGTAAATCCTTAATGAATACTACATAAAACTCTACTCTCAGAAGTACGAAAATCTGAAGGAAATAGATCAATACTAGGAAACATGTCACCCTTCCAGACTTAGCCAGAAAGAAGTGGAAATGTTGAACAAGCCTATAGCAAGCTTTGTAATAGCATCAACTATAAAAAATCTCCCCAAAAATAAAAGCCCAGGACCAAATGGCTTCACAACAGAATGCTACAAAACCTTTAAAGAGGAACTAGTACCTATATTACTTAATCTTTTCCAAAACATATAAAAAGAAGAAATACTTCCCAACTCATTCTATGAAGCAAATATCACCCTGATACCCAAACCAGGAAAAGACCCAACAAGAAAAGAAAATTATAGACCAATGTCTCTAATGAATATTGATGCGAAAATATTCAATAAGATCCTAGCAAACAGAATCCAACAACACATCAAACAAATTATACACTACGACCAGGTGGGTTTCATCCCAGGGTCCCAAGGATGGTTCAATATACGTAAATCCATAATTATAATACATCACATAAACAAATTTAAAAAACAAAGACCGTATGATTCTCTCAATTGATGCAGAAAAAGCTTTTGACAATATCCAGCATCCTTTCTTGATCCAGAACACTTAAGAAAATAGGCTTAGAAGGAACATTTCTTAAACTGATAGAGGCCATCTACAGCCAACCCACAACCAATATCATAGTGAATGGAGTAAAATTGAAAATGTTTCCACTCAGGGCGGCGCCTGTGGCTCAAGGAGTAGGGCGCCGGTCCCATATGCCGGAGGTGGCGGGTTCAAACCTAGCCCCGGCCAAAAAAAAATAAAAGAAAACGTTTCCACTCACATCAGGAATCAGGCAAGGATGCCCACTGTCTCCACTGCTTTTTAACATTGTAATGAAAGTCTAAGCCACCACAATCAGGCAAGAAAAGGCAATCAAGGGGATCCAAATAGGACCAGAGGAGACCAAATTATCACTCTTCGCAGACGATATGATTATATATCTGAAAAACACCAGGGAATCAACTACAAAACTCCTAGAAGTGATCAAGGAATATAGCAACGTTTCAGGATACAAAATTAACACTTATAAATCTGTAGCCTTTATATGCGCCAACAATAGTCAAGGGGAAAAAACAATCAAAGATTCTATTCCCTTTACAATAGTTCCAAAGAAGATGAAATATCTAGGAGTGTATCTAACTAAGGATGTGAAAGATCTCTATGAAGAGAACTATGAAACTCTGAGAAAATAAATAGCTGAAGATGTCAACAAATGGAAAAATATACCATGCTCATGACTGGGAAGAATCAACATTGTTAAAATGTCTATACTACCTAAAGCAATTTACAGATTTAATGTGATTCCTATTAAAGCACCTCTCTCATATTTTAAAGACCTGGAAAAATTAGTACATCCTTTCATATGGAAACAGAAAAATCCTCGAATAGCCAACACATTACGTAGAAATAAAAACAAATCAGGAGGAATCATGCTTCCAGAGTTCAGACTTTATTATAAATCAATAGTGATCAAAACAGCATGGTACTGGCACAGAAACAGAGAGGTAGATGTATGGAACAGAATTGAAGACCAAGAGGTGAACCCAGACACTTATTGTCATTTGATTTTAGATAAGCCTATTAAAAATATAAATTGGGAGAAAAATTCCCTATTCAATAAATGGTGCTGGATGAAATGGCTGGAAACTTGTGGAAGACTGAAAATGGACCCACACCTTTCTCCTCTAACAAAAATTGACTCTCACTGGTTAAACGAGAGAGTTAACCAGTTAAATGACCAGTGAGAGTCATGAAACTATAAATATTCTTAGAGAAAGTGCAGGGGAAACTCTTGAGAAAATTGGCCTGGGAGAATACTTCATGAGGAAGACACACCCGGCAATTGAAGCAACATCAAAAATACATTAATGGGATATGATCAAATTAAAAAGCTTCTGCTCTGCCAAGAACACACTAAGTAAAGCAAATAGACAGCCCTCAGAATGGGAGAGGATTTTTGCAAGTTATGCTACCGACAAAGGTCTAATAACCAGAATCTACAGAGAACTCAAACTTATCACTAAGCAAAAAACAAGTGATCCCATTTCATTATGGGCAAAAGACATGAACAGAAGCTTCTCTGAAGAAGACAGGCGCATGGTCTACAGACACATGAAAAAATGCTCATCATCTTAAGCATCAGAGAAATGCAAACCAACACTACTCTGAGATACCATCTAACTCCCGTAAGAGTAGCCCACATCACAAAATCCCAAAACAATAGATGTTGGTGTGGATGTGGAGAAAAGGGAACACTTCTACAGTGCCGGTGGGAATGTAAGCTAGTGCATTCCTTCTGGAAGAAAGTTTGGAGAATACTCAGGGATCTAAATGTAGACCTGCTATTTGATCCTGCAATTCCTCTACTAGGTGTGTACCCAAAGGACTAAAAATCATTTGCCAATAAAAATATTTGCACCAGATTGTTCATTGCAGCTCAATTCATAATTGCCAAGTCATGGAAGAAGCCCAAGTGCCCATTGACCCATGAATGGATTAATACATTGTGGTATATGTATACCATGGGATATTATGCAGCAGTAAAAAAAAAATGTAGACTGAAGAAGACAGTCTGGAAAATATTCTTCTTAGCAAACTATCTCAGGAATGGCAAAAAATGTATCCAATGTACTCAGCACTACAGTGAAACCAATTTATAATAACTCACACTTGCATATGAAAAATGAAACACAACTTTAGGCTATGATGAAGGAGGAAAGGGGAGGGGGACATATGGGAACGGGGTGGGAGGGATATTAGGGGAGAGTAGGGGGACCACAACTATGGAGCACATTGCAAGTAAAAGTTGGTTCTATCATGTGTAGAATACAAATGTCCTAATGCTATAATTGGGTAAATGAGAAAAAAGCTATACTGATTAGTATGATGTAAGCACTGAAATCTGTACAAATAATCAACACACTGAAATGGGAATAAATACATTTATGATCTATGTACAAAATACTTAATAAAAAAATAAAATTATATTTAAAAAAAAAGAAGCTGAGCAAAGAAATTTTAGATTTAAACCTAACCATCCAACATTTGGATTTAGCAGACATCTACAGAACATGTCATCCCAACAAAACTGAATACACATACTTTTCATCAGCCCATGGAACATACTCCAAAATCGATAACATCTTTTGGTCACAAGTCTATCCTCAGTTAATTTAAAGGAAAAGAAATTATTCCTTGCATCTTCTCGGACCACCATAGAATAAAAGTTGAACTCAGTAACAACAGGAATCTGCATACTCATACAAAAACATGGAAGTTAAATAATCTTATGCTGAAGGATAACTGGGTCATAGATGAGATTAAGAAGGAAATTGCCAAATTTTTGGAACAAAATGACAGTGAAGACACGAATTATCAGAACCTCTGGGATAACTCAAAGGCAGTCCTAAGAGGGAAATTCATAGCACTGCAAGCCTTCCTCAAGAGAATGGAAAGAGAGAAAGTTAACAACTTAGTGGGACATCTCAAGCAACTGGAAAAGGAAGAACATTCTAACCCCAAATCCAGTAGAAGAAAAGAAATAACCAAAATTAGAGTAGAATTAAATGAAATTGAAAATGAAAGGATTGTACAACAGATTGATAAATCAAAAAGTTGCTCTTTTGAAAAGGTCAATAAAATAGATAAACCTTTGGCTAACCTAACCAGGAAAAAAAGGAAAATCTCTAATCTCATCAATCAGAAATGACAAAGACAATATAACAAAAGACTCCTCAGAAATTCAAAAAATCCTTAATGAATATTACAAGAAACTTTATTCTCAGAAATATGAAAATCTGAAAGAAATTGACCAATAGTGGAAGCACATAACCTTCCAAGACTTAACCAGAATCAAGTGCAAATGTTGAACAGGCCAATATCAAGTTCTGACATAGCATCAACTATACGAAATCTCCCTAAAAAGAAAAGCCCGGGACCAGATGGCTTCACATCTAAATTCTACCAAACCTTAAAAGTGGAACTAGTACCTATATTACTCAACCTGTTCCAAAATATAGATAAAGAAGTAAGACTACCCAACATATTCTATGAAGCAAATATCACCCTGATCCCCAAACCAGGAAAAGACCCAACAAGAAAAGAAAATTATAGACCAATATCACTAATGAATATAGATGCAAAAATATTCAACAAGATCCTAACAAACAGAATCCAGCAACACATCAAATAAATTATACATTATGACCAAGTCGGTTTTATCCCAGGGTCTCAAGGCTGGTTCAATATACATAAATCTATAAATATAATTCACCACATAAACAAATTAAAAAACAAAGAACATATGATTCTCTCAATTGATGCAGAAAGAGCTTTTGATAATATCCAGCCATCCCTTCATGATCAGAACACTTAAGAAAATTGGGATAAAAGGGACATTTCTTAAACTGATATAGGCCATATACAGCAAACCTACAGCCAATATCATATTGAATGGACTTAAATTGAAATCATTTCCACTCAGATCAGGAACCACACAAGGTTGCCCATTGTCTCCATTGCTCTTTAACAATGTAATTGAAGTTTTAGCCATCGCAATTCAGGAAGAAAAGGCGATCAAGGGTATCCAAATAGGGTCAGAAGAGATCAAACTTTCACTCTTCACTGATGATATGATTATATATCTGGAAAACACCAGGGATTCTACTACCAAACTCTTAAAAGTGATCAAGGAATACAGCAGCGTCTCAGGTTACAAAATCAACATTCATAAATTGGTGGCCTTTATATATACCAATGATAGTTCAGCTGAAAAAACAGTTAAGGAGTCTATTCCATTCACAGTAGTGCCAAAGAAGATGAACTATTTGGGAGTTTATCTAACAAAGGATGTGAAAGATCTCTATAAGGAGAACTAGAAAGATCTCTATAAGGCTCTCTATAAGGAGAACTAAGAAAAGAAATAGCTGAAAATGTTAACAAATGGAAAAACATACTATGCTCGTGGCTCAGAAGAATCAACATTGTTAAATTGTCCATACTACCCTAAGCAATATACAATTTTAATGCAATTCCTATTAAATATCCACTGTCATACTTTAAATATTTTTAAAAAATAATACTTCATTTTATATGGAATCAGAAAAAACCTCAAATAGCCAAGACATTACTCAGAAATAAAAATGAAGCAGAAGGAATCATGCTACCAGACCTCAGACTATACTATAAATTGATAGTGATCAAAACAGTATGGTACTGGCACAAAAACAGAGAAGTAGATGTATGGAACAGAATAGAGAACCAAGAGATGAACCCAGCTACTGACCGTTATTTGATCTTTGACAAGCCAATTAAAAACATTCAGTGGGGAAAAGATTCCCTATTTAACAAATGGTGCTGGGTGAACTGGCTGGCCACCTGTAGAAGACTCAAACTCGACCCACACCTTTCACCATTAACTAAGATAGACTCTCACTGGATCAAAGATTTAAACTTAAGACATGAAACTATAAAAATACTAGAAGAGAGTGCAGGGAAAACCCTTGAAGAAATTGGTCTGGGTGAATATTTTATGAGGAGGACCCCCAGGCAATTGAAGCAGCTTCAAAAAATACACTACTGGGACCTGATCAAACTAAAAAGCTTCTGCACAGCCAAGAACACAGTAAGTAAAGCAAGCAAACAGCCATCAGAATGGGAGAAGATATTTGCAGGTTATGTCTCCGACAAAGGTTTAATAACCAGAATCCACAGAGAACTCAAACGTATAAGCAATAAAAGAACAAGTGGTCCCATCGCAGGCTGGGCAAGGGACTTGAAGAGAAACTTATCTGAAGAAGACAGGTGCACGGCCTACAGACATATGAAAAAATTCTCATCATCTTTAATCATCAGAGAAATGCAAATCAAAACTACCTTGAGATACCATCTAACTCCAGTAAGATTAGTCCATATCACAAAATCCCAAGACCAGAGATGCTGGCGTGGATGTGGAGAAAAGGGAACACTTCTACACTGCTGGTGGGAATGCAAATTAATACATTCCTTTTGGAAAGATGTTCGGAGAACACTTAGAGATCTAAAAATAGATCTGCCATTCAATCCTATAATTCCTCTACTAGGTATATACCCAGAAGACCAAAAATCACATTATAACAAAGATATCTGTACCAGAATGTTTATAGCAGCCCAATTCACAATGGCTAAGTCATGGAAGAAGCCCAGGTGCCCATCGATCCACGAATGGATCAATAAGTTGTGGTATATGTACATCATGGAATATTACGCAGCTTTAAAGAAAGATGGAGACCTTACCTCTTTCATGTTTACATGGATGGAGCTGGAACATATTCTTCTTAGTAAAGTATCTCAAGAAATGAAGAAAAGGTATCCAATGTACTCAGCCCTAATATGAAACTAATTTATGGCTTTTATAGGAAAGCTATAACCCAGTTAAACCTAAGAATATGGGGAAGGGGGAGGGGATGGAGGGGGGATGGGCAGAGGGAGAGTGATTGGTGGGATTACACCTGTGGTGCATCTTACAAGGGTACATATGAAACTCAGCGAATGCAGAATATGATTGTCTTAACACAATAACTAAGAAAATGCCAGGAATGCTATGTTAACCAGTGTGATGAAAATATGTCGAACTGTTTATGAAATCAGTGCATGGTGCCCCATGATCGCATTAATGTACACAGCTATGATCTAATACTAATAAAAAAAAAAGAAAATACAAAATGATAGAAATAAATCAAATTATTTCATTAATTATAATAAATATAAACTAAACATTCCAGTAAAAAAGAAAAAAGAAATAATAAAACATCAATTTCCAAAAATAAAAAATATAAAAAAGTAAATAAATTGTGGTATATGTACACCATGGAATATTATGCAGCCTTAAAGAAAAATGGAGACTTTACCTCTTTCATGTTTACATGGATAGAGCTGGAACATATTCTTCTTAGTAAAGTATCTCAAGAATGGAAGAAAATGTATCCAATGTACTCAGCCTTACTATGAAACTAATTTATGGCTTTCATAGGAAAGCTATAACCCAGTTATAACCTATATGGTCTATAAAACCAGTGTAAGGTCTCCCATTACTGCATTAATGTACAGCTATGATTTAATAATAATAATTAAAAAAAAACCCAAGAGTAAAAATCCTAAAATACTTGTTTCATTCCCTGGGCCCAAGTTGCTGACATATCATCTAGACAATTATAGAAGGGAAAGAACATGAAATAGACACTGAACAGACTCCAAACTCTGGGAATTTTTAATTCCTTGAGATGATAGATTGGGCATAAAAGCTTTATATGTTACAAAGTGTAGGACTCTTGCATTCTGTCATGTGTTATAAGCAAGATTTCATAATGTTGAACAACCTCTGTTCATTGGTCTCTGGATGATTTATCCGTTCCTTTATCTCTGGCTTATACTTATGAAATCTATGAATTTAAGAGCAACTTAACACCTTAGAGATAAAATGGTCCACAACCAATGTAACGTACATGATGCCCAGTGAAACTAAGTAAACTAAGTAA
Organism: Nycticebus coucang; assembly: GCF_027406575.1. Taxonomy (NCBI): domain Eukaryota; kingdom Metazoa; phylum Chordata; class Mammalia; order Primates; family Lorisidae; genus Nycticebus; species Nycticebus coucang. Next base: position 62,897,953 of record NC_069782.1, on the reverse strand, counting down.
ATCATCTTCCTTGTCTAAGGCACAACTGCGGCTCAGAAGAGGTTAGATAAATATATCTCAGCAATAAGAAAATTGGAGAGAATGGATTATATATAGACAAAGTATTGCAGGATAAAGAAATTTAGGTTTACTTCCCCAGGAAAGGAAGGAAAGAAAGAAGGAGGAAGAGAGGGAGAGAGGGACAAAAGGAGGAAGGAAGGAAAGAGGGAGGGAGGAAGGGAAGGAAGGAAGGAAAGAAGGAAAAAAGGAATGTTTTCACCAAATAACAAAGCACTTTACCAAATGCTTAATGCATAGTGTATAAGGAACTATCCGTGTTCTGCAAAAACAGTGCTTACTGGACATTCATCATATTATAAAATGCCCCTCACCTGTGAAATTAACAGATTTTTTAAATAGTTCAAGGAAAGAATGGATGTCAAGGTTTAAACCATTTCAATACCACGACATAAGGCACTACGAAGGTCACAAAGAGAATTGTGAGTAATATCCTCTAGGGTGCTCATTAAATACTGGCAGAAGAGAGAAATTGAACCAGGATGTTTATGTATGAGCCTGAAAGGATGACAGTTAGTGATGGACTCACATTAAGATCATGATGCCTAGAATGACCCTAGGAAGATAGAGGAAATTACCTGATGTCCACTTACCCTCTGTTTCATCCCATCCAGGTCCTGAGGTTCCAGTACCCAGAGGCAGAGAAAGTCCAGATCCTACAATCATGCACAAGGAATAGAAAAAGATGATAAAATTATTTCCAGTGTTTTATTTTGTCTGGTCATAAATATTTTTGCAAACGTGCTCCTCTGGAATGACCCAAATGACAAGGGAGAAAGACAGCTATTAGCTGTCATCACTATCAGTCTTCAAAGTTATAAAAGGCCAAAGCAAATAGTATCTTTGGAGGTTTTTTGTTTTGTTTTATTTTTGTTCTCTGAAACAGAATCTTGCTTTATCTCCCAAGCTAGAGTGCAGTGGTATCATCATAGCTCACTGCAACCTTAAATTCCTAGGAGATTCTCTTCCAACTCAAGAGGTCCTCCTGCCTCAGCCTTGTGAGTAGCTGCGACTGGAGGTACACACCACCATACCTGAGTAACTTTTCTATTTTTTGTAGATACAGGGTCTTGCTCTTGCTCAGACTGGCCTCAAATGATCCTCCTACCCTAGCTTCCCAAAGTGCTAGGATTATAGGCATGAGCCACCAGACCCAGCTGCTAATTTAAGGAATGGTTAGTGAAGCCTCTGAAACTGGAATATGTTCCCAGTTGCATATGAGAGATATGTAGTCTACATATTTCTAAAACATTCAGATTTTAGAAAGTAAGTGATTTGATGAAAGTAAGTAGTTACTCCACCAGAGACCTGGTCTTACTGCTAGGGTAGTCAAATATTCCTTCTTCAAGCCAAATAAAAAGCTTTAAGCAGTGGAAAATGTTCTATAAAAAATATAATGGAAACAAAGAAGAGTAACTCAAGAGAATCAACCTTGTTCTAAGGTGCAAAGCAGAATTTCTTGCTGCTGCATCCCAGAAGTTCTTTGAAATCACATCCAATTCAATGATTATTTATTCCATAAAGTCCCACCTGGACAGCAGCAGAAGCAGCCAAATTCAGATTCAAATGGGTCACAATGTTATGAATAATAACATTCATCTCAAGAAAATGTTGCCTACACTTTAGGAACTCGCTGCCATAGGATGAGGAGTTAGAAAGTAGAAGCTGATAGAAACTGTGAGATATAAATGTACAATTAAAAATTTTTTTTATTTAGAGGTTGGGAAGATAACATAATTTGACATTTATTCCCTTTTCCCATATACCAAATAAACATGTCCTATTCTGTTTCTAATGTCTAGTCTTAGTGGGCAATTTTGTTGAACCTTGCTGGAAGAATTGAATAAGGCTATCAGTCATTGAAAAAGTCCTGGAAGCTATTTCTGCAAGGACTAGCTAAGTGTCAGTGGTTGGGGATACAAAGATTAATGGTGTGGCTGTTGTTCTCATGGTTTCACCTTCCAGAGGATAGATAGAGAAATAGGTCATTGTAATATAGTGAATTAAATGCTAAAAATAAAGGCTATTTGTTGAGTGGGCAAGAGAGAGGAGCCCTAAAGCCATCCTGGAAAAATGGTGTCAGGAAAGGATTTCTAAAGGAAGGGATACCTGGGTAAGGCATCAACCAGTGAAATGGTGGAGTAGGGACTTTTCTGGCAGAGATAAGAAGAAAGATCCAGAAGCAAGAAACGGCACAGGAAATAGTGTATGCTGTTGCTTATGCACAAAGTGATGGATGAGAATGATGAAGATGATGTTGGAAAGGTGGGCAGAGACGACATCTCTGAGAACCATGAAAAGGATATTCATGACCCAGTGGGGTGGATCACACTTATAATCCCAACACTTTGGGAGTCTGAGACAGGAAGATTGCTTGAGACCATGAGTTGAGACAAGTCTGAGCAAGTGTGATATCCTATCTCTATAAAAATTAGAAAAATTAGCCAGGTGTGGTGGTGCATGCCTGTAGTCCCAGGTATTACAGAGGCCCAGGCAGGAGAATCACTGGAGCCCAGGAATTCAGGATATCCATAGATATCCAGGAATTCAGATATCCATAGAGGATGGGATTGTGGAGGAACTGCAACCAAATGAGTAATATGACGTGGATTACAATTTTCCCTGGTGCTGAGAGTGAAAGATAGATGTAAGGCAGGAAAAACATAGTGCAAGGGAACAGAGATCAGAAATCCTCACACCATTATAATTGAAGTGACCAACTCAAGAATTATTTTACAGAAGAGAAACAGAGGCTAGGAGAGGTAAAGGAATGATGTCAATGCCTCTTTCATTGTCTCATCTTAGGGGTGAGACTTGACACTTAAGTGAAATCAAGGGGAATTATGAAAAGGGACATGTGTGGGTTTCAATGTTTCCCTAATGTCCCCAGAGCAAAAGGGTATGTATCAAGAGGGGACTCAATGTTAGACTTGCCTGCAGCCTTCATTTTCCCCTCTCTCATCCTCCCCACCCCAGTCTTTACACACCACAGCTCCAAGGAACTGTGATACCAATGAACGCGTTCTCTTCTCCTGAAGGTGTCTAATAAGATCTATGTTTTAACAGTGAAGAAGGAGACAGAAGTCTTTCTGGAGAAGTAGATGTTCCCAGGCAAGTGACAGTGATAGAGAAGAATTTAGAATTCAGAATTGGTCTAGGCTGAGGCTCTAGAGTTGTTGGATCGGGTGATAGGAGAAGGGAACTAGAGTAGACCAAGAATTCACTGTAAAGGACCTACAGCTCTATCAATACCTTGGAGGAATCCATTTGTACAGCTCAGGCTGATAATAGTATCATTAGACAATGTGTTCATGATGGCAAAGAGGAGTGCCTTGAGAGGACCAACAAACAGTAAGCTCTCCCTATAATCTCCATCGACCATCAACCCAAGTGATCTAAAGCCAAAATAAATGCTCACTGTGCAATGACAACTTTCAGCAAGTAGTCTAGCCATCCTCCCTTCAAGGCCTCAATAACTTCTTCTCCATGGACATTGTAAGGTTTCCCCTGCCTTTAAACTAACAATAGTCAATGCCCTTTGTCCTCAACCACCATGGTCCCTGTTGTACTCAACACATAATGGGCTGTGCAAGTTTGGCAATGTGGACCCACTGCAAGGACCAATTCTCCAGAATCTTGTAGTCTTACAGAAATGGGTGATAAAGACAGAAGGTCTTCCCCTCAAAAGAGCAGGGAGACAGAGGCAAGCATGTGGTGTGAGGTTGGAATCATTTCTCCTGGAGAAAAGCATGAACATCTTGGGTGCCTGGTGAAGCTTTGTGTGCCCTGGAGACTGTATCTCCCTCTGAAGCTTGTTAGACAAATTGATCAACAGCAAGTTCATTTGCTGATCAGTTTGGCTTCTCGAGGGCAGGGACTACATAGGAAGGATATCTGAACTACCAATTCCTTATCCTCAAGACTTATCAGTGGAGCCAGCTGTGATTCCTCTCTCCTCTGTTCTGTCCTCTGGGAAGAATCACTCTAGTCTTGATGGTATCACCTCTTGATGACAAGTGACAGCATTTTCTGACTTACAGTTTGCTAATCAGGCACATGGTTTAGTAGTAAATGGGGCTCAGGATTCACAAAGGGAGTGATTCTCAAACATGACCCTGCACTAGAACTATCTAAAGGGCTTGTTTAAACACAGATTGCTAAGACTCACCCCCAGGTTTCTGATTCAGTAGATCTAAATGTGAATTATAATTTGCATTTGGGGCATGCTCCAGATTTGATGTTCCTCCAGACAATTATTTGAGAACCACTGTCCTGGGACAGTGTTTCACAAATTTGGTTTTACCAAAAATATCAACTGGAAATCTTGTTAATATTATAGCTTCCAACTCTATCCAAGACTTATGTTGTCAGTATCTCTAGGGAAAGAGTTAAGAATCTACTTTTTAATTATAACAGTTTTTTTATTTGTATTTATGTTTTATTGTGGGGAAATGTCTATAATAAAATCTATCATTTTTACCATTTTTAAGTGTACAATGTGTTGGCATTATGTACTTTTACAATGTTGTGTACTATTTCCTACTCTTTTTCATCATCCTAAAGATAATGAAAGCTGCATAATTATCCAAATAATAACACCCCATTTTTCTCTACTTCCAGCCCCGGGCAACCTCTATTGCACTTGAATTCCCTATTCTAGGTCCCTCATCTGAGTGCAACCATACAATATTTATTATTTCATATCTGGTTTCTTTCACTTAACATAAACATTTTTAAAGTTCAACGGTGTCATTTGGGGGATCAAATAAAAAAAATCATTGCTAAGGCCAATGTCAAGGGGCTCTTCCTCTGTTTTTTTTGTTTGTTTGTTTTTGCTATTGTTTTGGTTTGGATTTCTTGAGAAAGTTTACAGTTTCAAGTCTTACATATAAATCTTCCACTTTGGATTGATTTTTATGTATGGCGTAAGGGGAAAGTCAAATTTCTTTCATCTTTGGAAGGTTTTTGGGTTTGGGCTTTGTTGTGTGTGGGGCGGGTTACTTCGCTATCCACTTTCCACAACTTTAGATATTGCTTTAGATATTCAGGGTATTTTGCTTTAGATATCCAGGGTATTTTGAATTATCATATAAATAGTAAGAGATTTATTTATTTATTTATTTTTTATTAAATCATAGCTCTGTACATTAGTATAATCATGGGGCACCATACACTTGGTTCATAGACTGTTCGACACATTTTCATCACACTAGTTAACATAGCTTTCGTGGCATTTTCTTACTTATTTTGCTAAGACCTTTACATTGCACTTTTAATAGGATTCACATATTCCCTTGTAAGATGCACCACAGGTGTAATCCCATTAATCCCCCTCCCTCGACCAACTTCTCCCTCCCTCCCCTCCCTTTCCACCTTCTCCCTATTGTTAGGTTGTAACTGGGTTATAGCTTTCATGTGAAGGTCCTACATTAGTTTCATAATAAGGGTGAGTACATTGGGTACTTTTTCTTCCATTCTTGAGACACTTTACTAAGAAGAATATGTTCCAGCTCCATCCATGTAAACATGAAAGAGGTAAAGTCTCCATCTTTCTTTAAGGCTGCATAATATTCCATGGTGTACATATACCACAGTTTATTAATCCATTCGTGGATCCATGGGCACTTGGGCTTTTTCCATGACTTAGCAATTATGAATAGGGCTGCAATAAATATTCTAATACAAATATCTTTATTATGATGTGATTTTTGGTCTTCTGGGTATATGCCCAGTAGGGGGATTACAGGATTGAATGGCAGATCTATTTTTAGATCTCTAAGTGTTCTCCATATCTCTTTCTAAAAGGAATGTATTAATTTGCATTCCCACCACCAGTGCAAAAGTGTTCCCTTTTCTCCACATCCACACCAACATCTCTGGTCTTGGGATTTTGTGATGTAGGCTAGTCTCAATGGAGTTAGATGATATCTCAAAGTAGTTTTGATTTGCATTTCTCTGATGATTAAAGACGATGAGCATTCTTTCATATGTCTGAAGGCCGTGCGCCTGTCTTCTTCAGAGAAGTTTCTCTTCAAGTCCTTTGCCCACCCTGCGATGGGATCCCTTGTTCTTTTCTTGCTAATGCATTTGAGTTCTCTGTGGATTCTGGTTATCAAACCTTTGTCGGAGACATAACCTGCAAATATCTTTTCCCGTTCTGAGGGCTATTTGCTTGCTTTACTTACTGTGTTCTTGCTGTGCAGAAGCTTTTTAGTTTGATCAAGTCCCAATAGTGTATTTTTGAAGCAGCTTCAATTGCCCAGGGGGTCCTTCTCATGAAAAACTCGCCCAACCCAATTTCTTCAAGGGTTTTCCCTGCACTCTCTTCTAGTATTTTTATAGTTTCATGTCTTAGGCTTAAATCTTTAATCCAGTGAGAGTCTATCTTTGTTAATGATGAGAGCTGTGGGTCCAGTTTCAGTCTTCTACAGGTTGCCAGCCAGTTCACCCAGCACCATTTGTTAAATAGGGAATATTTTCCCCATTGAATGTTTTTAATTGGCCTTTCAAAGATTAAATAACGGTAATTAGCTGGATTCATCTCTTGTTCTCTATTCTGTTTCAGACGTCTACTTCTCTTTTTTTGTGTCAGTACCATGCTGTTTTGATCACTATCGATTTGTAGTGTAGTGTGAGGTCTGGTAGCGTGATGCCTCCTGCTTCGTTTTTATTTTTGAGTGAGGTCTTGGCTATTCGAGGTTTTTTCTGATTCCATATAAAATGAAGTATTGTTTTTTTAAGATCTTTAAAGTATGACAGTGGAGCTTTAATGGGGATTGCATTGAAATTACATACTGCTTTGTGTAGTATGGACATTTTAACAATGTTGATTCTTCCCAACCATGAGCATGGTATATTTTTCCATTTCTTAACATTCTCAGCTGTCTCTTTTCTTAGAGTTTCATAGTTCTCTTTATATAGATCTTTCACGTCCTTTGTTAGATAAACTCCCAAGTATTTCATCTTCTTTGGCACTACTGTGAATGAGATAGAGTCCTTAATTCTTTTTTCAACTTAACTATTGTTGGTATATATAAAGGCTACCGATTTATGAATGTTGATTTTGTAACCTGAAACGCTGCTGTATTCCTTGATCAATTCTAAGAGTTTTGTAGTAGAGTCCCTAGTATTTTCCAAATATATAATCATATCATCTGCGAAGAGCGAAAGTTTGATCTCTTCTGACCCTATGTGGATACCCTTGATAGCCTTTTCTTCCCTAATTGCGGTGGCTAAAACTTCCATTACAATGTTAAAGAGCAATGGAGACAATGGGCAGCCTTGTCTGGTTCCAGATCTGAGTGGAAATGATTCCAATTTAACTCCATTCGATATGATATTGGCTGTGGGTTTGCTGTAGATGGCATCTATCAGTTTAAGAAATGTCCTTTCTATACCAATTTTCTTAAGTGTTCTGATTATGAAGGGATGTTGGATGTTATCAAAAGCTTTTTTTGCATCGATTGAGAGAATCATATGGACTTTGTTTTTTAATTTGTTTATGTGCTGAATTACATTTATAGATTTACGTATATTGAACCAGCCTTGAGACCCTGGGATAAAACCAACTTGGTCATGATGTATGATTTGTTTGATATGTTGCTGGATTCTGTTTGTTAGAATCTTGTTGAATATTTTTGCATCTATATTCATTAGTGATATTGGTCTATAATTTTCTTTTCTTGTTGGGTCTTTTCCTGGTTTGGGGATCAGGGTGTAGTTTGCTTCATAGAACGTGTTGGGTAATCTTCCTTCTTTTTCTACCTTTCGGAACATGTTGAGTAATATAGGTACTAATTCCTCTTTAAAGGTTTGGTAGAATTCTGACGAATAACAATCTGGCCCCGGGCTTTTTTTTTGGGGAGATTTTGTATGGTTGATGCTATTTCCGATCTTGATACGGGCCTGTTCAACATTTCCACCTGATTTTGGTTAAGTCTTGGAAGGTGACGTGCTTCCAAGTAACAGTCAATTTCCTTCAGATTTTCATATTTCTGAGAATAAAGTTTCTTGTAATATTCATCAAGGATTTTTTGGATTTATGAGGAGTCTGTTGTTATTTCGTCTTTGTTATTTCTGATTGATGAGATTAGTGATTTTACTCTTTTTTTCCTGATTAGGTTGGCCAAAGGTTTATCTATTTATTGACCTTTTCAAAAAAACAGCTTTTTATTTATTGATCTGTTTTATTATTTTTTTGTTTTCAATTTCATTTAGTTCTGCTCTGATTTTGGTTATTTCTTTTCTTCTACTGGATTTGGGGTTGGAGTGTTCTTCCATTTCCAGTCTCTTGAGATGTCCCATTAAGTTGCTTACTTCTTCTCTTTCTGTTCTCCTGAGGAAGGCTTGCAGTGCTATAAATTTCCCTCTTAGAACTGCCTTTGCGGTGTCTCAGAGGTTCTGATAGTTTATGTCTTCAAAGTCGTTTTGTTCCAGAAATTTGGCAATTTCCTTCTTGATCTCATCTCTGACCCAGCTATTATTCAGCATAAGTTTATTTAACTTCCATGTTTTTGTATGAGTATGCAGATTCCTGTTCTTACTCATCTCAAGTTTTACTCCATGATGGTCCGAGAAGATGCATGGAATAATTTCTATTCTTTTAAATTTACTGAGGTTAGACTTGTGACCTAAGATGTGATCGATTTTGGAGTAAATTCCGTGGGCTGATGAGAAGTATGTGTATTCAGTTTTGTTGGGATGAAATGTTCTGTAGATATCTGCTAAGTCTAAATGCTGGATGGTTAGATTTAAATCTAGAATTTCTTTACTCAGCTTTTTATTGGAGGATCAATCCATCACTGCCAAAGGAGTGTTAAAATCTCCGACTATTATAGAGTTGGAGGAAATCAAGTTACTCATGTCTGTTAGAGTTTCTCTTATAAATTAAGGTGCATTCTGGTTGGGTGCATAGATATTAATAATTGAAATCTCATCATATTGAGTCTTACCCTTAACAAATATGAAATGACCATTTTTGTCCTTCCTTGCTTTTGTTGGTTTAAAGCCTATTGTATCCACAAATAAAATTGCAACACCTGCTTTTTTCTGGTTACCATTTGCCTGAAATGTGGATGACCATCCTTTCACCCTGAGTCTGTATTTGTCTTTTAAGTTAAGATGTGACTCTTGTATGCAACAAATGTCTGGCCTGAGTTTTTGTGGCTATTAGACATAGCTAACCTATGTCTCTTTAGAGGGCAGTTTAAGCCATTCACATTAATGGAGAGTATTGATAAGTTTGGTGAAATTTGGGGTATTGAGTTTTTCGAAAGTCCAGTGGGCATTTTTAATCCTTTTGCCATTGTGGAAGTTGGAGTTTGATCAGAAGTTTCTGAGTGAGTTTACTTTTGTAGTAGAGGATTGGGTTGGTTATTATGGAGGATAGGTCTGAGAATATCCTGAAGAGCTGATTTGTTTATGGCAAATTTCTTCAGCATATGATTGTCATTGATATTTAATTTCTCCATCATAAATGAAACTCAGTTTAGCTGGGTACAAGATCCGAGGTTGAAAGTTATTTTGCTTAGGAGATTAAACGTGGAATACCACCCTGTTCTGGCTTGAAAAGTTTCAGCAGAGAGTTCTGCAGTCATTCTAATGTTCTTCCCTTGGAAGGTAATAGTTCTCTTTTGTCTGGCCGCTTTAAGGATTTTCTCCTTCATATTAACTTTAGTGAAGTTAATTATGATATGCCTGGGGGATGTCTTATTGGGGTTGAGTCGTGCTGGGGTTCTGAAGCTATCTGCTATCTGAATTTCAGGTTCTCTAGCCATGTCTGGAAAATTCTCTTTCATAATTTCATGCAGAAGGGCCTCTGTGCCCAGTGAGGTCACTTCATCTGTTTCAGGAATTCCTATGAGTTGGATATTTGCCTTCTTTGAGTTATTCCAGAGCTCTCTGAGAGAGTGATCCATTTTTGCTCTCCATTTCTCTTCCTCTTTGAGAGTTTGGGAGCATTCAAAGGCTTTTTCTTTGATGTCAGAGATCCTTTCTTCTGCTTGGTCCATTCTGTTGCTAAGAGATTCTACTGATTTTTCATATCTTTGAGGGCTGCAAATTCTTGCTTCAGTGTGTCTAAGTCTTTGGTGGTTTGTCTTTAAATTTGTTAAATTCTTGAGACAGCTTTTGAATTTCTCCAAGAATTCCTAGTTCCATTTTGTTAATCTTGTTTGCCATCCAAATTCTGAATTCGATTTCTGACATCTCAGCCAGTTGTTTGTGAATGGGATCTTCAATTACATCTGCTGTATTTTTCCTTGGGGGGATTGATCTATTGTGGTTATTCATGTTACCAGAGTTTTTCCACTGATTCCGCCAGATGATTGTTTTACTCCCTTTGATTTCTCCCCTGGTGTTTTGTCAAGGACCCATACAGTGCTGTGGCCTGAGAAACTGGGGCCCTGTTTGGTGTAGAGGGGCTAAGTGGTTCTGTCTTGTTTTCAGCTGGTTTCTATTTGACCTTAGTGAAACAGTTCCTCTGGTTTGAAGTCTCAGCTGTGAAGAAATACCAGCAATTAAGTCACCCCACCCACCACAGGCAACAAATGGAAAAGGAAAATCAAACCTTCCTACAACCACACACTCAGGGCACCACCTGAATAGTCCCCAGGTAAGTGGCTCAGTTCAAAAGGTCCAAATCAATTGTCTCAGTCAGCAGCTGCCTCTGGTGGGAGAGTTCAAGAGGTCCCTGGGAACTGCATCAGTGGGGTCTGGTGACTGCTCTAATATGGCTTGCTCCAGTGCTGCATGGAGTCAGGAGGAGCCACCCAGTAAATAGATCAGTCTGGGAAGATTGATGCCACCTTCCCCACCTTGCAGCTCTGTCACACCCAGTCGCTGCTATCCCCACAGGGCTGTGACCCAGTCAATTTTCTGCAGTAAGCAGATACTCCAGGTATTTGCACCTGCCAAAGTCGCAGGGTAGTCTGTGTCTGCTCGTCTAGGCCACTACTCTCTGTCTTTATCTGGCAGGGGGTGGTGTGGCCTTTCAATCTTGGGCACTTGATGGAGGCTGGAGGTGTTCACTCAGTTCCAGCCCCACACTTAGTTTATGTTACTGGGTGAACGGAGCAACCCTGTGGGAGTTTGTTTCTAACCCTGCTATATTCTTCTGCAGAGGAGTGGCTGATTTGAGTTCCCAGAACCTGTGCCTCAGGGCCTGTCTTTAGTCCTGTGGGTTTGTATTCACAGTACGATCACTTGTCAGCTGCAGCCTCTTGGCCTCCTTTGTCTATAGGCTCGTGTTCCCCTGAGGGCCAGGTGCGTCTTAGGCTCAGTAAAGCAGTCCTCTGGATCAGCCCCACCTTGGGAGTTTCCCAGCTCTGTGGGTGTGTTTTCTAGTCCCCGGGTTTCACCCAGGTCAGTGCCGCCTCAAGCAAACCCTTTACTCATGGGGCCTGTGTTTCAGTCTCAGGTCTGTTCCATGGTGGTTGCCATCTGAGAAGATGTTCAGCCTCATCTGGTTGCCCAAGAAGATAGGAGAAGAGGCTATAGGATATCTGGGGGTGAGCTTTGTTATTGCTGAAGATGGCTGTTGCTCTGCACCTCGGGGCACCAGCGTTCCAGTGTAATTCCCTCTTAGCTGACCGTTGTCTTCTCACTCCTTTGCTACAGAGTCAGCACTGGCCAGCTGCAGTCCAGGTCCTGTCTGCACCTCTCGAGAGTTCACCCAAGAATCTGGACTCCTGGGGGGGGCAGGTCTCCAGATCATGGAGTGAGAATGGAGGGGAGTGTTAGGAGTTCAGAGTTGCAGGTAACACCAAGCTCATTGAGACCAAATGAACAAATAAACAGATACAAAGGTTACCAGGCACACAGGCCCATAGATACGGAGACAGACGGAAACACATAGACATACAGGTAACAGCCACGACAACAGCAATATAAGAACAACTGCAATAAAAAGAGCGATAATCGTAACATAATTGAAAGAAAGGGAAAAAAGATAGAAAAAAGTGGTGTTATTAGTAATGTTAAATGAGAAGAAAGAAGAAATTAAAATTAGAAGACATAGAAATAAAATATATATTTATATAAAATGTAATAATAAAAAATTATCGAAATCTCCTCTAAGAAAATGGTGAGGAAAAAACAGACAAAAGCAAAACAAACAAACACACAAAACATGAAAACCACAAAAAAAAAGGCACCAACTACAAAAATATTCTTGAGTGTAGAAATATACCTATATTTATCTATATGTCTGCTGTAGGGATCAACTTTCGTAGGAATATGTTCATACTGCAATATGCTTTCTGGACACCAGGTGGCGCTGTGAGTGGTTCCGAGGCTTATACCTGATTTACAGTTTATACTGTTACCATGGTAACCACCTTCCATGGCTGATAGCCATTTTGGAATTTCTGCAAAAGTTTGTCACCTAAGAATTGTGTAACCTCGGCTGTTCTTTTACAGACAGCACTTGCTACCGACCTTCTCACTCAGTGCAGGTGTCCACGCTTCTCAAGTCTTTCCACTCTGTTCCCAGGTTGGTGACTGCAATCAGCTGTAGGGGAAGTGGTGCTGAGTTCGCGCGGTCGTTGGCGGGCTTGCGGTTTTATCTGTTGTAGCTGGCTCCCGGGGCTGAAGCCAAGTTCGTGCCTCAGCAGCCAAAGCTGGGTCCGCGGCTTCAGTAGCTTCCTGGCTTTAGCAGCCAAACCCGGGTCCACAGCTTCAAGCCGGGTCCCAGGGTTGGAGCGTTCAGGTGACTTATTCTGGGTTTTATGGTTCAGAGTTTCCCTTTTGGATTGGCGCCCGCCAGTTCACCGTGCAGCCTAAATCGCCAGCCCCCTCCAACACCTGGGGGAAAGGTGCCCACCCTTTTGGGTAGTTCAAAATGTCTGTTTCCTGGGCAGGATCCCTTCCCTTCAATTGTCCAACAGTTTGCCCAGCTCCCCGTGGTTTTGAGTGGCTCTCCTTTCGGATGACTCCCTCAGTTTAGGAATAATTATTTGTCAATTGGGTTTTGTCAGCATTTACAAGTTGCTGACCTCTGTAGGGGAGGGGCGTGCTGGCCGGCACGGCCGAGCAGGAAAGAATCTCTATAACAGAGTCTGTGATTTTAAATTACCCCTCATATATAGCCATCTGCCAGTTCACTGGGCATCTCCAGCTGTCTGTCCACTCCAATAATCCACACAGGGAAGGTCCAGACAACCTTTCCTCTCACCTGATGGCTTGGGAGAGGTGGGCTACACATCCGTCCTGTCCGCCATCATGCTCTGCCCCCCAGTAAGAGATTTCAATACCCAACTTTTAACAATGCATAAATCATCAACACAGAAAATCAATAAGAAAACATTTAATTTGAACTACACTTCAAGCCAAAGGGACCTAATAGACATATCCAGAACACTACCTCCTACAACAGCAGAATATGTGTTCTTATCAAAAACACATGGAACAGTCTCTAGAATAGATCATATATGAAGGCACAAAACAAATCTTAAAGTTTAGAAGATTGAAGTCACATCAGGCATGCTCCCCAACAACAATAGTATTTAAAAAATAGAATAGTATAATCACAATCACAATAGTATAAAATCAATATGGAAAAAAATGGACAATTTTTAAACATGGAAATTAAGACCCTCCTAAATAACCAGTGGGTTAAAAAAGAAATAGAAGGGTAAATTGAAAAGCATTTTGAGATAAATGGAAATGGAATCACAACATACTAAAATTTATAGGCTGCTATACCCACAGTTCTAACAGGGATTATAGCATTAAAATTCTACATTAAAAATAAATAAATAAATAAATATAAAAATAAAAATAATGTACTTTAAAAAAGGGAAAGATTTCGGGCAGCACCTGTGGCTCAAAGGAGTAGGGCACTGGCCCCATATAACAGAGGTGGTGGGTTCAAACCCAGCCCTGGCCAAAAACTGCAAAAGGAAAAAAAAAAAAGGAACAATGTCAAATAAACATCCTGTTACAGCTCAAAAAAAATGGAAAAAGCACAAACTAAGCCCAAAGTTAGTAGAAGGAAAAAATAATAAATATTAGAGAAAATATAAATGAAATGAGACTAGAAAAACAATAGAAAAGATCAAGAAAACAAAGGTTTTCTTTTTAAGATCAAAAATACTGATGAATCTTTAGCTAGGCTAAGAGAAAAGCAAAGGACTCAAATAAAATCAGAAATGAAAGAGGAGACATTACAAATAATACTATAGAAATGTAAAGGATCATAGGAGATTTCTGTGAAAAATTACACAACAATGAATTGAATAACCTAGAAGAAATTAATAAATTCCTATAAAGACAAACCTACCGAGACTCAATTATGAAGAAACGCGAAATATGAATGCCAATAATGAGAATGGAGATTTAATAAACAATCAAAAATCTCCTATCAAAGAAAAGCCCAGAGCCAGTCACAGGGGCTGGCACCTGTATATAGTCTCAGCTACTCAGGAGGCTGAGGCAGGAGGATCACTTGAGCCTAGGAGTTTGAGGCTGCAGTGAACTATGAATGCACCACTGCACTGTAGCTCATGCAACAGAAATAGGCATTGTCAGGCAGCACCTGTGGTTCAAAGGAGTAGGGCACCAGCCCATATGCCAGAGTTGGAGGGATTAAACCCAGCCCTGAGCCAAAAACTGCAAAAAAAAAAAGAAAAGAAAAGAAAAACAAAGAACAGAAAGAACAGAAAGAAACATTAGCTCTAAAAACTATAAATGGACAAAATAGAACTGGATTAATAAATTGTGGTATATGTACACCATGGAATACTATGCAGCCTTGAAGAAAGATGGAGACTTTATCTCTTTCATGTTTACATGGATGGAGCTGGAACATATTCTCAGAAAAGTATCTCGAGAATTCAAGAAAAAGTATCCAATGTACTCAACCCTACTATGAAACTAATTTAGGACCTTCACATGAAAGCTATAACCCAGTTACAACCTAAGAATAGGGGGAAGGGAGAAAGGGTGGGGAGGGAGGGGGGAGGTGGGTAGAAGGAGGGGCATTGAAAGGATCACACCTGTGGTGCATCTTACAAGGGTATATGTGAGGCTTGGTAAACTCTGTCTCTACAAAAAAAAAAAAAAATTGAGATTAATGTGAGGGTACAGATGCTTAGGTTGTTTTTGCTTTTATTAGCTAAAGTTCAAGTTTTAGTTGACCCCTTTGAAATTCTAACTTAACTAGATGTCTTTTTACCTGCTAAATCTGGCCGCCCATCTTGGAAGATAAGTGCAAATAATCATGACTCACTGTTAGGAATCTGAGGCTTAGAGAGGTGTGTTGATGTACCAAAGCTGCCACCATCTGTTGACATAGGATTGGGTTAAGAGTTGGTTTCACAGCACATAACCTTTCATTGCCTTGTGTTGCCTTCCCCACATCAGCCACAACCACATCTCTCATAGACAGCCACTGCAGACATTCAGACATATTTTCTTCAAGATTTTCTTCATGCATTGTTTTAATCATACAGTATTAATCACTCCAGCTAACAGCATTTTGAAGAATCAAAATAGATTATCCCTAGAGGGAAGTTTGGTGACCAATTAGCATAAGATCTCTCACAAGCTGACATTTCTTTGATGAATTAGCATGAGTCAATGGCTGTAACTTAGACTTTTGGAAATACAGATACATCATCTGTATTAGTCAGTGTACCACATGATCTCTATTAGTCAGTGTACCACATGGAACTCAGACTTTTCCACTAATGTAATTAAAACCACAAGTGATCATAAGGAGCTATCATTTGTTGGAGATTTGAATGACCTACTTCACTCTCCAGGAAATGTTCTTTCCCAATTATCAAGTACCAGGATGGTAAATGTTAGTCCTTCTGACTTTAAAGAAATATAGGTGAGGTGCTCAAAGGCAGGTGTACCTGAGCCAGACCCAGATGGCTGCCCATTCTGGCTCCACACTTACCAGAATAAGTTCATTTATCCCCTGACCCTCAGCTTCCTTTTCTTTGAAATATGAACAGTAATCCCTACCTTTGAGAGTTTGTGGTGAGGACTGAATGAAGTGATGTACATAAAATGATTTGCGAGTGCCTGGAACAAAATAAATGTTGTTTAATAAATGTTAACTATAAACAGCAACAACAACAACAAAAAATAGCCGGGCGTTGTGGCAGGTGCCTGTAGTCCCAGCTGCTTGGGAGGCTGAGGCAGGAGAATCGCATAAGCCCAAGAGTTAGAGGTTGCTGTGAGCCATGTGACGTCATGGCACTCTACCAGAGGGCGGTACAGTGAGACTTTGTCTCTACAAAAAAAAAAAAATGGGGGAGGCGGAGCAAGATGGCAGCTGAGTAACAGCATTCTTGCATCTGGGCACCGTGAGTCTGGGGAGATAGAACTCCGGGCATCTCTGGCTGGTGGGATCTGCCTATCATCACCCCTGCGCAGATACAGGTAGTCAGCGAGAGACTTCTGGACCCCAAGAGGAGGACTAAAACAGTGGAAAACCGGCAAGTGGTCGCGTGTGTTCAATCAGTCTAAACCCGCCCGCAACTTCCACAGGTACGAGAACTAGAAGAGCAAGAGGAAGTGAAAGGAAAATTAGGGCAAGGAAACAGATAAAAGAAACCACTCATGAGGAAGAATCAGCAGAAAACTCCAGGCAACATGAAGACCAGTCCAGAACAACCCCGCCAATGGACCATAAGGTAGCTACTGCAGATCATTCCACCTATGAAGAAATGTTAGGAATGACAGAAAGGGAATTTAGAATACACATATTGAAAACAATGAAAGAAATGTTGGAAACAATGAAGGAAACGGCTAATAAAGTGGAAAATAACCAAAACGAAATCCAAAAACAGAATCAAATAAGAGATGAATGATATGAAGAATATAAAAAGGATATAGCAGAGCTGAAGGAACTGAAACAGTCAATTAGGGAACTTAAAGATGCAATGGAAAGTATCAGCAACAGGTTGGACCATGCAGAAGAAAGAATTTCAGAGGGAGAAGACAAAGTTCTTGAGATAACTCATATAGTAAAAGAGGCAGAAAAGAAGAGAGAGAAAGCAGAACATTCACTGTCAGAACTATGGGACTTTATGAAGCGTTCCAACATACGAGTTATAGGAATTCCAGAAGGGGAAAAAGAATGCCCCAGAGGAATGGAAGCCATACTAGAGAATATTATAAAAGAAAATTTCCCAAATATCACCAAAGATTCTGACACACTGCTTTCAGAGGGATATCGGAGGACCCTAGGTCGCCTCAACTCTAACCAAGCTTCTCCAAGACACATTGTGATGAACCTGTCCAAACTCAAGACAAAAGAAAAGATTCTGCAAGCTGCCAGGAGTAAGCGCCAGTTGACCTACAGGGGCAAATCCATCAGAGTGACTGCAGACTTCTCTAATGAAACTTTCCAAGCCAGAAGACAATGGTCATCTACCTTTAATCTACTTAAACAAAACAATTTCCAGCCCAGAATTCTGTACCCTGCTAAGCTAAGCTTCAAAATTGACGGAGAAATCAAATCATTTACGGATATACAAACACTGAGGAAATTCACCACAACAAGACCAGATCTACAGGAAATACTTCAACTTGTTCTGCACACTGACCACCACAATGGATCAGCAGCAAAGTAAGAACTCAGAAATTAAAGGACAGAACCTAACCTTCACACTGATGCAAAAGATAAAACTAAGCAATGGACTCTCACCAAATAAGACGAATAGAATACTACCACACTTATCAATTATCTCAATAAATGTTAATGGCTTGAATTCCCCACTAAAGAGACATAGACTGCCTGACTGGATTAAAAAAACACAAGCCATCTATTTGCTGTCTGCAAGAAACACATCTGGCTTCAAAAGACAAATTAAAGCTCCAAGTCAAGGGTTGGAAGACAATTTTTCAGGCAAATGGAATTCAGAAGAAAAGAGGAGTTGCGATCGTATTTTCAGATACATGTGGATTTAAAGCAACTAAATCAAAAAAAGACAAAGATGGTCACTTTATATTGGTCAAGGGAAAAATACAACAAGAAGACATTTCAATTCTAAATATCTATGCACACAATTTAAATGCTCCCAGATTCTTGAAGCAGACCTTACTCAGTCTGAGCAATATGATATCTGATAATACCATCATAACAGGGGACTTTAACACTCCTCTTACAGAGCTGGACAGATCCTCTAAACAGAAATTAAACAAGGATATAAGAGATTTAAATGAGACCCTAGAACAACTGTGCTTCACAGACACATATAGAACACTCCATCCCAAAGATAAAGAATGTACATTCTTCTCATCACCCCATGGAACATTCTCCAAAATTTATCATATCCTGGGACACAAAACAAATATCAACAGAATCAAAAGAATTGAAATTTTACCTTGTATCTTCTCAGACCATAAGGCACTAAAGGTGGAACTCAACTCTAACAAAAATGCTCGACCCCACCCAAAGACATGGAAATTAAACAATCTACTGTTGAATAACAGATGGGTGCAGGAAGAAATAAAACAGGAAATCATTAACTTCCTTGAGCATAACAACAATGAAGACACAAGCTACCAAAACCTGTGGGATACTGCAAAAGCAGTTTTGAGAGGAAAATTCATCGCTTTAGATGCCTACATTCGAAAAACAGAAAGAGAGCACATCAACAATCTCACAAGCAATCTTATGGAATTGGAAAAAGAAGAACAATCTAAGCCTAAACTCAGTAGAAGAAAAGAAATATCCAAAATCAAATCAGAGATCAATGAAATTGAAAACAAAAGAATCATTCAGAAAATTAATGAAACAAGGAGTTGGTTTTTTGAAAAAATAAATAAAATAGATAAACCATTGGCCAACTAACGAGGAATAGAAAAGTAAAATCTCTAGTAACCTCAACCAGAAATGATAAAGGGGAAATAACAACTGATCCCACAGAGATACAAGAGATCATCTCTGAATACTATCAGAAACTCTATGCCCAGAAATTTGACAATGTGAAGGAAATGGATCAATATTTGGAATCACACCCTCTCCCTAGACTTAGCCAGGAAGAAATAGAGCTCCTGAACAGACAAATTTCAAGCACCGAGATCAAAGAAACAATAAAAAATCTTCCAACAAAAAAGTGCCCTGGTCCAGATGGCTTCACTCCAGAATTCTATCAAACCTTCAAGGAAGAGCTTATTCCTGTACTGCAGAAATTATTCCAAAAAACTGAGGAAGAAGGAATCTTCCCCAACACATTCTATGAAGCAAACATCACCCTGATACCAAAACCAGGAAAAGAGCCAAACAGAAAGGAGAATTTCAGACCAATCTCACTCATGAACATAGATGCAAAAATCCTCAACAAAATCCTAGCCAATAGATTACAGCTTATCATCAAAAAAGTCATTCATCATGATCAAGTAGGCTTCATCCCAGGGATGCAAGGCTGGTTTAACATGCGCACGTCCATAAACGTTATCCACCATATTAACAGGGGCAAAAATAAAGATCACATGATCCTCTCAATAGATGCAGAAAAAGCATTTGATAAAATCCAGCATCCTTTTCTAATTAGAACACTGAAGAGTATAGGCATAGGTGGCACATTTCTAAAACTGATCGAAGCTATCTATGACAAACCCACAGCCAATATTTTGCTGAATGGAGTAAAACTCAAAGCTTTTCCTCTTAGAACTGGAACCAGACAAGGTTGTCCTCTGTCACCTTTACTATTCAACGTAGTGCTGGAAGTTCTAGCCAATACAATTAGGCAAGACAAGGAAATAAAGGGAATCCAAATGGGAGCAGAGGAGGTCAAACTCTCCCTCTTTGCTGACGACATGATCTTATACTTAGAGAACCCCAAAGGCTCAACCACTCCTAGAAGTCATCAAAAATACAGTAATGTTTCAGGATAGAAAATCAATGTCCACAAGTCAGTAGCCTTGTGTACACCAATAACAGTCAAGATGAGAAGCTAATTAAGGACACAACTCCCTTCACCATAGTCTCAAAGAAAATGAAATACCTAGGAATATACCTAACGAAGGAGGTGAAGGACCTCTATAAAGAAAACTATGAAATCCTCAGAAAGGAAATAGCAGAGGATATTAACAAATGGAAGAACATACCATGCTCATGGATGGGAAGAATCAACATTGTTAAAATGTCTATACTTCCCAAAGCAATCTACCTATTCAATGCCATTCCTATCGAAATACCAACATCGTACTTTCAAGATTTGGAAAAAATGATTCTGCATTTTGTATGGAACCGGAAAAAAACCCATACAGCTAAGGCAGTTCTTAGTAACAAAAATAAAGCTGGGGGCATCAGCATACCAGATTTTAGTCTGTACTACAAAGCCATAGTGCTCAAGACAGCATGGTACTGGCACAAAAACAGAGACATAGACACTTGGAATCGAATTGAAAACCAAGAAATGAAACTAACATCTTACAACCACCTAATCTTCGATAAACCAAACAAGAACATACTTTGGGGGGAAGATTCCCTATTCAATAAATGGTGTTGGGAGGACTGGGTGTCTACATGTAAAAGACTGAAACTGGACCCACACCTTTCGCCACTCACAAAAATTGATTCAAAATGGATAAAGGACTTAAATTTAAGGCATGAAACAATAAAAATCCTCAAAGAAAGCATAGGAAAAACACTGGCAGATATTGGCCTGGGGAAAGACTTCATGAAGAAGACTGCCATGGCAATTGCAACAACAACAAAAATAAACAAATGGGACTTCATCAAACTGAAAAGCTTCTGTACAGCTAAGGAGACAATAACTAAAGGAAAGAGACAACCTAAACAATGGGAAAGGATATTTGCATATTTTCAATCAGACAAAAGCTTGATAACTAGGATCTATAGAGAACTCAAATTAATCCACATGAAAAAAGCCAATAATCCCATATATCAATGGGCAAGAGAAATGAATAGAACTTTCTCTAAAGATGACAGATGAATGGCTAACAAACAAATAAAAAAATGTTCATCATCTCTATATATTCAAGAAATGCAAATCAAAACAACCCTGAGATATCATCTAACCCCAGTGAGAATGGCCCACATCTCAAAATCTCAAAACTGCAGATGCTGGCGTGGATGTGGAGAGAAGGGAACACTTTTACACTGCTGGTGGGACTGAAAACTAGTACAACCTTTCTGGAAGGAAGTATGGAGAAACCTCAAAGCACTCAAGCTAGACCTCCCATTTGATCCTGCAATCACATTACTGGGCATCTACCCAGAAGGGAAAAAATCCTTTTATCATAAGGACACTTGTACTAGACTGTTTATTGCAACTCAATTTACAATCGCCAAAATGTGGAAATAGCCTAAATGCCCACCAACCCAAGAATGGATTAACAAGCTGTGGTATATGTATACCATGGAATACTATTCAGCCATTAAAAAAAATGGAGACTTCACATCCTTCGTATTAACCTGGATGGAAGTGGAAGACATTATTCTTAGTAAAGCATCACAAGAATGGAGAAGCATGAATCCTATGTTCTCAATTTTTATATGAGGACAATTAATGACAATTAAGGTTATGGGGGGGGAAGCAGAAAGAGGGACGGAGGGAGGGGGGTGGGGCCTTGGTGTGTGTCACACTTTATGGGGGCAAGGCATGATTGCAAGAGGGACTTTACCTAACAATTGCAATCAGTATAACCTGGCTTATTGTACCCTCAATGAATCCCCAACAATAAAATAAATAAATAAATAAATGTTAACTATTAAAAATTATGATTCATGCCAAGCATGGTGATCCTAGTTCTGTGGGAAGACAAGGGGAAAGGATTGCTTGAGCTTAGGGATTACCAGCCTGAGCAAGAGGAAGACCCATCTCTATTTAAAAAGTTAAAAAATTAGCCAAGCACTGTGGTGGGCACCTGTAATTCCAGCTATTTGGGAGGCTGGGGCAAGAGGATTGCTAAAGCCCAGGAGTTTAAGGTTGCTGTGAGCTAGGGTGCTGGAGCATTCACTGGCAGTCTACTCTGTGATAAGTAGGAGGGCCACTCCAGTGAGCCTTGAAGCATAGGCTGTGGGCCTGGATGGAGCCACCTCAGGTGCAGAGCTTGGTGATACTAGCAAATATTCAAACAAGAACCTTGAAAGCCAAAGTGAAGAAGGATTCCATGTGCCACAGCACTCTAGCCCAGGCAACAGAGTGAGACTCTGTTTCACAGAGTATATAAAATTCAGAGCCAGGTGCCTGCTACTTGGGAGGTTGAGGTGGGAAGATCACTTAAGGCCAGGAGTTCAAAACTAGCCAGCCAGCCTGGGAAATATAGCATTAACTCTTTAAAAACATAAAAAAATATTAGCCAGACATGGCGATGGGCACCTATACACTCAACTACTGAGGAGGCTGAGGCAGAAGGATTACTTCAACCCAGGAGTTTAAGGCTACAGTGACCTATGATCATACCACCACACTCTAGCACCAACAACAGAATGAGAACCTGTCTCTAGAAAAAAAGAAAATTACTCTTCAGACATCCACTTTGAGTTAGAAATTAGAACCATGGAATATCAGCATTTACTGCTATGAAACAAAGAGGATACTGTTTCCACCAATTACCTTTTAGGTTAAAATGTGGTATAGTTAAAAGTGTGAGTTATGAATCCAAGCAGATTTGGCCTCTTACTAGCTATGTTTGTGAACTTGGGAAAGCTCCCTTAGAGCTTTCCATAGAAATGAGTTTCTATGCCTCATTTTCCCCATCTATAAAATGTTGATAATAACACCATCTATCTAAAAGTTATCACGCATCATAACTATAAAGGGCCCAAAACAGTGCCTGACATGAGAATAATCATTAAGTGAACCTTAGCTGTTTGGGTTGATGCAAACTATTAAAATTTAAATAATGCTAACATGCCAAATATATTCAAAAATAAAGCAATCCTGGTTTCCCATACTTTATTGACTGGATTCCCTCCTTCTTTTGTAACCACACTCCTTCTGTAACATAAGGAGCCCAGATGATGTGAATGGTTCCAAAGATATCTGGTGCTTGCCTAAAAGAGGCCAAGTGAGGGTTACACCAGACTCAGTCTCAGCTGACCCCAGTAGCTTTCTGTCTAAGCAACTGTACATATGCCTTCCTGTTCTAACTGGTTCTTAGGAATTCTTTGGTTTCTATTTGTAGATAAGTGTAGTAAAAAGCATGGGTTTTGCATTAAGACACAATTTCATCACATGATAGATATGCACACTTGGTCAATTACCTGAATTCATTTGTGCCTCTGTTTTATTATCTGCCTTGTGGGGATAATAATCATCTGCCTCGGGGAAGGAGGGGCAAGATGGCAAATGGAGCTGGCTTTTGACAGAAGTTTCTGTTGAGAGGGAAGGACAATGACCAGAAAGTACTCAATAAAGCTGAAGACTGGGAATTGAGCTAAGAGAGAAGAGTGAGAACTGCACATCACCTCTGCTGAGGCAAGCTGCGACTCCAAGAAAGCAAATTTCAGGTACAAAACTCATCTCAAATGAAAAGTGCCCATCCCCTCCCCAAGAGAGTTTTTTTGTTTTTTTCTCGCTGTAGGTTTTCTACAGGTGAGCAGTGAACTGAGGACCTCTTGTCTCACCCCACAGGAGAGAGTTGCAGGAAGTGGGGACTACTTCTCCACAGGGACCCTGCTGTGACCATGAGCACTCTCCTGCCAGGCATGAAAGTTGAACTAACATTTTCCCTGCCATTTTGAACTTACAGTCCACCTCTTCCCCTCACCTGATGGTCCAGAAGCCTAAACCCTGCAGAGACCAGAATGTCTGCTGTTCATTGCTAGGTCTGGGCACTGCAAGAGCTGTGGTAGAAAAGCTGCAGTGTAACAGTGAGCCCAGAAGTGGTGCAGACAAAGGAGGGGAGGCTGTCGGGCTTGGTTCTGCAAAAGTGCAAACCAGCTATGGAAGGAGGCTTGCAAGCCACGCACCCAGCCCTGCCACAACTGAAGCCTCATGCCCACCCTGCTGGAGCCTCACAGCCCATGGTGTGTGCCCCACCCTGCTGCTGGATCCGCATGCCCTGCACTCCCAAAGCCATCACTACAGCCACCTCTCTGGCTGTGGGATCTGCCTGGGAGCTACACAGGGACACATCACACAAAGATTCAACAACAGTAGAGTGATCCCACCAGGGTCTAATCTTGGAGAGACACTTCCCCAACTCTGAGGACTGCCAGAGGAAGCCATACCTCACCTTATAGAGATATCAGTGATGCAGAGCAGCTGGGGCAAAGGTGCAGTGGCTGAGGAAGAAAATCATTTGCTGACTTGTTATCCTCAGGTTTGGACTGAGCTCAGGTGGAACACTTCCCAGTTGGCATTGAGTACCTGAGGCAGGCAGACCTCAGCTCCCCCAGCCAACTGCTGGCAGAGGGTGGTGGCCAGGCCGAGGGGCATTGACTTTCCTTTGACTCTGGCAGGTGCAAATCCCTGGAACATCTGCTTTTTGGAGGGAGTAGGACCACAGGCCCATGGGGTTACCAGTAACTGGGTGTGAAAGAGGTGCAAGGTGGGGAAACAGAAACCAGTACCCTGGTACAACTCTGCTACTGGGTGGGCCTTTCTGACACCACAGAGCATGGGAGCAAGACACAATTGAGCTGCCAGTAGACCTCTGCTATCTAGTTGCTGGAGACATTTTGAAGTCTCCCACTTGAGAGTTGGCACTTATTGGGTCAATTGGTTTGGAACTCCTAACCTGGGCCAATCACCCAAGGACCCTCTCAGTGGTACCTTGCTTGTGTGATAATGGGAAGGGTTGATTTTCCTCTTCCAGTTGTTGCCCATGGAGAGAAGGTATCTTAGTTGCTTATATTTCTCCACAGCTGAGACTTCAACCCAGAGTCATTGGTCCACTAGGACTGGACAAAGACCAGTTGAATACAAGACAGAGCCACCTAACCCCACCACACCAAGCAGGTCCCCAGAGCCTCTGATTATAATACTGTACAGGTCCTTTGAAAAGCTGTAGGGGTAAAAAGCTACAGTCACCAGTCCAAAATCCTTGGCAAAGGGATAGTTAACCACTACTCCAGGAGCCCCCAATCCAATTTTACCTTACCTACCCATCTAGCCAAACAGTAAAAAACAATCATGGGACAGAAACAGCAGAAAAATTCTGGAAACATGAATAATCAGAGCAGATAAACTCCCCCAAGAAATGACAAAACAGACACACCAGATGATCCCATTCACAAACAAATGGCTGAGATATCAGAAATCAAGTTCAGAATTTCGATGGCAAATAAGATCAACAAAAAGGAGGTAAAGATGCAATTAGAATTTCAAGGAGTAATTCAAAAGTTGTGTCAAGAACTCAATGAATTCAAAGACAAAATCACCAAAGATTTTGACAGATTGAGGCAAGAACTTGCAGCCCTCAAAGATCTGAGAGATCCAGAATCCTTCAGTAACAGAATGGAGCAGGCAGAAGAAAGGATCTCTGATATTGAAGACAATGATTTTGAATGATCCCAAATGCTCAAAGAGGAAGAGAAGTAGAGAGCAAAAATAGACCATTCCCTGAGAGAACTGTGGGATCACTCCAAAAGAGCAAACATTCACCTTATAGGAAACCCTGAAGGAGAAAAGGTTGCTTCAAAAAGCCCGGATGCTCTACTCCAAGAGATAATCGAGGAGAACTTCCCAAACATGGGCAAGAGATTCTGAAATCCAGATAGCAGACAGTTTCAGAACCCCAACACAACTCAATCCAAATATAACACTCCTAGACATATTATAATTAACTTCACCAAAGTTAATATGAAGAACAAAATTCTGCAAGCAGCCAGACGTAAGAAAATTATAACCTACAAGGGGAAAAATAATAACAATGACTGAAAATCTCTCTGCTGAAAATTTTCAAGCTATAACAGGATGGTCATCGACCTTTAACCTCCTAAAACAAAATAACTTTCAGCCTAGGATCCTGTATCCACCTAAACTGAGTTTTATTTATAATGGAGAAATTAAATACTTTAATAACATTCACACATTGAAGAAATTTGCCATAATTAAACCAGCTCTCCAGTATATTCTTAGACCCATCCTTCACAATAACCAGCACAATGCTCTACCACCAAAGTAAACTCACTCAGAAACTTTTGATCAAACTCCAAATTCCACAGTGGTGAAAGGATTAAAAATGTCCACTGAACTTTTGAAAAACTTGATGCCCAAAATACTACCAGGCTTATCAATACTCTCAATTAATGTGAATGGCTTAAATTGTCCTCTAAAGAGGCACAGGTTGACTGACTGGATACAAAAATTCAGGCCAGATACCTGCTGCATATAAGAATCTGATCATACCTTAAGAGATAAATATAGAATCAGGGTGAAGGGATGGTCATTATAGTTCAGGCAAATGGAAATCAAAGAAAAGCAGGTGTTGCAATTTTATTCACAGACACATTAGGCTCTAAACCAACAAAAATAAGAAAAGATAAGGACGGTCACTTCATATTTGTTAAGGGAAACAGTCAACATGATGAGATTTCAATTATTAACATTTACGCACTCAACCAGAATGCTCCTCAATTTATAAAAGAGACTCTGACATGAGCAACTTGATTTCCTCCAGCACCATAATAGTTGGAGATTTTAATACCCCTTCGGCAGTGTTGGATAGATCTCACATGAAAGCTATAACCCAGCTACAACTTAACAATAGGGGGAAGTGGGAAAGGGGGGGAGGTGAGTAGAGGGAGGGGAATCGGTGGGATCACACCTGTGGTGCATATTACAGGGGTATTTGCGAAACTTGGTAAATGTAGAATGTAAATGTTTTGGCACAGTAACTGAGATAACGCCGGAAAGGCTATGTTAACCACTGTGATAAAAATGTGTCAAATGGTTTATGAAGTGAGTGTATGATGCCCCATAATCATATCATTGTATACAGTTATGATTGAATAAAAAAATTAAAAAAAAAAATCAAAGAACTAAGCAAAGAAATTTTGGACATAAACTTAACCATTCAACAATTTGATTTAACAGACATCTACAGAACATTTCATCCTAACAAAATTGAATGCATATTCTTCTCATAAGCCCATGGAACATACTCCAAAATTAATCACATCTTAGATCACAAGTGTAACCTCAGAAAATTGAAAAGAGAGAAATTATTCCTTGTATTGTTTTGCACCATCATGGAATAAAAGTTTAACTCAGTGACAACAGGAATCTGCATACTTATACAAAAACATGGAAACTAAATAACCTCATGCTGAATGATAGCTGGGTCATAGATGAGCTTAAGAAGGAAATTACCAAATTTTTGGATAATGAAGACACAAATTACCAGTACCTCTGGGATACTGCAAAGGCAGTCCTAAGAGAGAAATTTATAGCACTACAAGCCTTCCTCAAGAGAATGGAAAATGAGGAAGTCAACAACTCAATGGGATATCTCAAGCAACTAGAAAAGGAAGAACATTCCAACCCCAAACCCAGAAGAAGAAAAGAACTAAAATTAGAGAAGAATTAATGAAATTGAAAACAAAAGAATTATACAACAGATCAATGAATCAAAAAGTTGGTTTTTGAAAAGGTCAATAGATAGAGCAGCACCTGTGGCTCAAAGGAGTAGGGTGCCAGCCCCATATGCCAGAGGTGGCGGGTTCAAACCCAGCCCTGGCCAAAAACTGCAAAAAAAAAAAAAAAAAGAAAGAAAGAAAGAAAAGGTCAATAGATAAAACTTTGGCTAACCTCATCAGAAATGAGAATAAAAATCTTTAATTTCATCAATCAGAAATGATAAAGGCAAAATAACAACAGACTCCTCGGAAATTCAAAACATCAGAGAGGCACCTGTGGCTCAAAGGAGAAGGGAGCCTGCCCCATATACCAGAGTTGGTGGGTTCAAACCTGGCCCTGGCCAAACAAACAAACAAAAAACTACAAAAAAAAAAAAAGAAAAGAAATTCAAAAGATCCTTAATGACTATTACAAAAAACCATATTCTCATAAGTATGAAAATCTGAAGGAAATAGAGCAATACTTGGAAACACACCACCTTCCTACACTTAGCCAGAAAAAAAGTGGAAATGCTGAACAAGCCTATATCAAGTCATTAAATAGCATCAACTATAACAAATCTTCCCAAAAAGAAAAGCCCAGGACCAGATGGCTTCCCATCAGAATACCAAACCTTTAAAGAGGAACTAGTACTATATTACTTAACCTTTTCCAAAACATAGAAAAAGAAGGAATACTTCCCAACACATTCTGGAAAGCAAATATCACCTTGATCCCCCAAACAGGAAAAGACCCAACAAGAAAATAAAATTGAAGACCAATATTTCTAATGAATATTGATGGAAAAATATTCAATGGAATCCTATCAAACAAAATCCAGCAACACATCAAACAAATTATACACCATGACCAAGTGGGTTTTATCCCAGACTCTCACTGCTGGTTCAATATATGTAAATCTATAAATACAATACATCACATAAACAAAAGAAGAAAGAAAGACCATATGATTCTCTTGATTGATGCTGAAAAAGCTTTTGATAATATCCATCATCCTTTCTTGATCAGAATGTTAAGAAATTAGGTATAGAAGGGACATTTCTTAAACTGATAGAGGCCATCTACAGCAAACCTACAGCAAATATTATATTGAATGGAGTAAAATTGAGATCATTTCCACTCAGATAGGAACCAGGCAAGGTTGCCCATTGTCTCCACTGCTTTTTAACATCATAATGGAAGTCTTAGCCATCACAATCAGGCAAGAGAAGGCAATCAAGGTATCCAAATAGGATTGGAGGAGATCAAACTTTCACTCTTCACAGATGATATGATCGTATATGTGGAAAACTCTAGGGACTCAACTATAAAACTCCTAGAAGTGATTGAGGAATACAGCAGCATCTCAGGATAAAAATCAATACTCACAAATCTGTAGCCTTTACATATACCAACAAGCTGGAACATATTCTTCTTAGTAAAGTATCTCAAGAATGGAAGAAAAGGTATTCAATGTACTCAGCCCTACTATGAAACTAATTTTTGGCTTTCATATGAAAGCTATAACCCAGTTATAACCTAAGAATTTGGGGAATGGGGAGGAAGGGGGCAGGATGGGCAGAGGGAGGGTGATAGGTGGGATTACACCTGTGGTGCATCTTACAAGGGTACATGTGAAACTTAGTAAATGTAGAATATAACTGTCTTAACACAATAACTAAGAAAATGCCAGGAAGGCCATATTAACCAGTGTGATGAAAATGTGTCAAACTGCTTATAAAACTAATGTATGGTGCCCCATGATTGCATTAATGTACACAGCTATGATTTAAAATTAATAAAAAAAATCAAGGACTCTATTCCCTTTACAATAGTGCCAAAGAAGATGAACTATCTGGGAGTGTACCTAACAAAGGACATGACGATCTCTACTAAGAGAACTATGAAACACTGAGAAAAGAAATAGATGAAGATATTAACAAATGGAAAAATATACCATGCTCATGGCTGGGAAGAATCAACATTGTTAAAATGTCTATACTTCCCAAATCAATCTACACATTTAATGCAATCCCATTAAAGCACCTCTGTCATACTTTAAAGATCTGGAAAAATTAGTACTTCATTTCATATGGAAACAGATAAAACCTCAAACAGCGAAACATTATTCAGAAATAAAAACAAATCAGGAGGTATCACGCTACCAGACTTCATATTATACTATAAATCTATAGTGATCAAAACAGCATGGTACTGACACAAAAATACATAGCAGATGTATGGAACAGAATTGAAAACCAAAAGATGAACCCAGAAACTTATTATCATTTGATCTTTGATAAGCCTATCAAAAATATAAATTGGGGTAAAGATTCCCTATTTAACAAATGGTGCTGGGTGAATTGGCTGGTGACTTGTAGAAGACTGAAACTGGACCCGCACCTTTCTCCTCTAACAAAAATTGACTCTCACTGGTTAAATGACTTAAACTTAAGACATGAAATTATAAAATTCTTGGAGAGAGTGCAGGGGAAACACTTGAAAAAATTGGCCTTGGAGAATACTTCATGAGGAAGACACCCCTGGCAATTGAAGCAACATCAAAAATACATTACTGGGATCTGATCAAACTAAAAAGCTTTTGCACTGCCAAGAACACAGTAAGTAAAGCAAGTAGAGAGCCCTCAGAATGGGAGAGGATTTTTTCAGGTTATATTTCTGACCAGAATCCACAGAGAACTCAAACTTATTAATATGAAAAGAACACATGATCCTATTTCATCGTGGGCAAGAGACACGAGCAGAAGCTTCTCTGAAGAAGATAGGCTCATGGTCTACAGACCCATGAAAAAATGCTCATCTTTAATCATCAGAGAAATGCAAATCAAAACTACTTTGAGTTATCATAAACTTCAGTAAGAGTAGCCCACATCACGAAATCCCAAAACTACAGATGTTGACGTGGATGTGGAGAGAAGGGAACACTTTTGCACTGCTGGTGGGAATGCAAGCTAGTATGTTCCTTTTGGAAAGAAGTTTGGAGAACACTCAGGTATCTAAATGTAGACCTACTGTTTGATCCTGAAATTCCTCTACTAGGTGTATATCCAAAAGACCAAAAACTACTTTATAACAAAGATATTTGCACTATATTGTTTATTGCAGCTCAATTCATAATTGCCAAATCATGGAAGAAGCCCAAGTGCCCACTGACTTATGAATGGATTAATAAATTATGGTATATGTATACCATGGAATACTATGCAGCATTAAATAAAGATGGAGACTTTACCTCTTTTATGTTTACATGGATGGAGCTAGAAAATATTCTTCTTAATAAAGTATCTCAGGAATGGTAGAAAAATATCCAATGTACTCAGTACTATTATGAAACCAATTTATAATCACTCACACTTTCATATGAAAGATGAATTACAACTATAGCCCAGGACGAAGGAGGAAAGGAGAGAGGGATGGGAAGGGAGGGGGAGGTTAGATAGAGGGAGGATGAATGGTGGACCACACCTATGGAGCATATTATAAGGGTACAAGTCAAATCTATCAAGTATAGAACACAAATGTCTTAACACTGTGATTAAGTAAATGAGGTGAAAGCTATGTTAATTAGTAGGATGTAAGCTCTCCAATTTCTACAAATAATCAACACATTGAATCCCACAAAGGCATAAATGTATTCATGATCTATGTATATATGACTTAATTAAAAAATACTTTAAGCAGTGAATGACACAGAGTAAAAACTCATTAAAATTTAAATATTTTCTGGGGCAGCACCTGTGGCTCAAAGGAGTAGGGCACCAGCCCCATATGCTGGAGGTGGCGGGTTCAATCCCAGCCCCAGCCAAAAACTGAAAAAAAAAAAAAAATTAAATATTTTATTTTCTCTCCTTTCTTTTGTCCTTAGAACCAAGCAAATTCTTTCTCTTCAAAGCCTGCTCTGAAGCACATTTTGGTCCCCCTACATTCTTTCACTGTCTAAAAACTTAGGATAGCAAAAGAAGTGTTTCTGATCCCACAGAAAGGATATGGGTGGCTTCTTTCACTCAGCCACTCTGGTAGTGCCTCCTGTACGTATTTCTGCTGGGTACTGAAGAGCTTCAATTTAATTTGTGTCTAATATTGATCATTGATCTGCCTTAAACTAAACACAGACTATTTCTTGTTTATTAACACCTTATAAATGGGGAGAGGTTGTTTGTTTTTTACATATTGGCCAAAAAACATATGATTGAGGAAGATAATGGAAACACAACTCATTTAAAAGCATCTCCTGGTATTATGGTCTCTCAGAAAAAGGTGCTAGGTTTCTGGTATTTCACAGGATTCAGAAAGATAGTGTGTAAGATGAATCTCTGAACAGATCTGATCAGAACACTGGGTCCCGTATTTCCTAATAGCAGAACACACAGGTAAATGTATTCATTCATTGTACAAATGTTTGAGCCATTAGGAACTGCAAAGGAAAGAAAGGAATCCAGGATTAAGGGTTTTAGGGGTAGAGTTGGGAGGAGGGTCCGTAAGAAGGAGAGGCCAGTCCAGGGATTAGAAAGGCTTTCTTAGCAGAGAAAGGAGAAAAAGAACACAGTGGAGTCTGAGCAGGAGCCAGCTCACTTTCACACAGTTTCAATAGGCTGTTTTTTTCTCATTTTTTTTTTTTATTAAATCATAGCTATGTACAATAATGCAATCATGAGGTACAATGTGCTGGTTCCATATACAGTCTGAAGTATTTTCACCAAACTGGTTAACATAGCCTTCATGGCATTTTCTTAATTATTGTGTTCAAACCCTTATACTCTACACTTAGTAAACTTCACCTGCACCCTTCCAAGATGCACCCTAGGTGTGGACCCACCTATCATCCTCCCTCCACCCTACCTCCCCCTCCCTTCCCCCCCTTGCCCCCTTCCCCATATTCTTGTACTTAGATTGGGTTGTAGCCTTTGTATGAAAGCTATAAATTAGTTTCATATTAGGGCTGAGTACACTGGGTACTTTTTCTTCCATTCTTTGGAAACCTTGCTAAGACAAATATTTTCCAGCACCATCCATGTAAACATGAAGGAGGTATAGTCACCATCTTTCTTTACAGCTGCATAATATTCCATGGTGTACAAATACCACAATTTATTAATCCATTCATGAGTCAATGGGCACTTGGGTTTTTTCCATGACTTAGCAATTATGAATTGGGCTGCAATAAAGATTCTGGTACAAATATCTTTGTTATAGTGTGATTTTTTGTCTTCTGGATATATACCTAGCTGAGGAATTATAGGATTGAATGGCAGATCTACTTTTAGATCTCTAAGCATTCTCCAAACATCTTTCCAAAAGGACCATATTAGTTTGCATTCCCACCAGCAGTGCAGAAGTGTTCCCTTTTCTCCACATCCGTGCCAACATCTCTGGTTTTGGGATTTTGTGATGTGGGCTAATCTTACTGGAGTTAGATGATATCTCAAAGTAGTTTTGATCTGCATTTCTCTGATGGTTAAGGATGATGAGCATTTTTTTCATGTGTCTGTATGCCGTGCACCTGTCTTCAGAGAAGTTTCTCTTCAAGTCCCTTGCCCAGCCTGAGATGGGATCACTTGTTCTTTTCTTGCTAATACATTTGAGTTCACTGTGGATTCTGGTTATTAAACCTTTGTTGGAGACATATCCTCCAAATATCTTCTCCCCTTCTGAGGGCTGTCTGCTTGCTCTACTTACTGTGTTCTTGGCTATGCAGAAACTTTTTAGTTTTATCAGGTCCCAGTAGTGTATTTTTGATTTAGCTTCATTTGCCCGGGGTGGGGGGGGGTCCTCCTCAAAAAATATTCACCAAGGCCAATTCCTTCAGGAGTTTTCCCTGCACTTTTTCTAGTATTTTTATAGTTTCATGTCTTAAGTTTAAATCTTTAATCCAGTGAGAGTCTATCTTAGTTAAAGGTGAAAGGTGTGGGTTTAGTTTCAGTCTTCTACAGGTCGCCAGCCAGTTCACCCAGCACCATTTGTTAAATAGGGAATCTTTTCCCCATTGAATGTTTTTAAGTGGCTTGTCAAATATCAAATAACGGTAAGTAGCTGGGTTCATTTCTTGGTTCTCTATTCTGTTCCATTTATATACCTCTCTGTTTTTGTGCCAGTACCATGCTGTTTTGATCACTATTGATTTATAGTATAGTCTGAGGTCTGGTAGCGTAATTCCTGAATGAAATTGACAAATACTTGGAAGCACGTCACCTCCCAAGACTTAGCCAGAGTGAGGTGGAAATGTGGAACAGGCCTATATCAATTTCTGAAATAGCATCAACTATACAAAATCTCCCTAAAAAGAAGAGCCCAGGTCCAGATGGCTTCACATCAGAATTATACCAATTTTTTAAAGAGGAACTAGTACCTATATTACTCAAACTTTTCCAAAATATAGAAAAAGAAGGAATACTACCCAACACATTCTATGAAGCAAACATCACCTTGATCCCCAAACCAGGAAAAGACCCAACAAGACCAGAAAATTATAGACCAATATCACTAATGAATTTATTGATGCAAAAATATTCAACAAGATCCTAGCAACAGAATCCAGCAACACATCAAACAAATTATACACCACGACCAAGTGGGTTTTTATCCCAGGGTCTCAAGGCTGGTTCAATATATGTAAATCTATAAATATAATTCAGCACATAAACAAATTAAAAAACAAAGACCATATGATTCTCTCAATTGATGCAGAAAAAGCTTTTGATAATATCCAGCATCCCTTCATGATCAGAACACTTAAGAAAATGGGTACAGAAAGGACATTTCTTAAACTAATAGAGACCATCTACAACAAACCTACAGCCAATATTGTATTGAATGGAGTTAAATTGAAACCATTTCCACTCAGATTAGGAACCAGGCAAGGTTGCCTATTGTCTCCATTGCTCTTTAACATTGTAATGGAAGTTTTAGCCATGGCAATTAGGGAAGAAAAGGTGATCAAGGTGACCATATAGGGTCAGAAGAGATCAAACTTTCACTCTTCGCAGATGATATGATTGTATATTTGGGAAACACCAGGGATTCTACTACAAAACTCTTAGAAGTGATCAAGGAATACAGCAAAAATGTCTCAGGATACAAAATCAATACCCATAAATCTGTAGCCTTTTAATATACCAGCAATAGCCAAGCTGAAAAAACAATCAAGGACTATTCCATTCACAGTAGTGCCAAAGCAGATGAAATATTTGGGAGTTTCTCTGACAAAGAACATGAAAGATCTCTATAAAGAGAACTATGAAACTCTAAGAAAAGAAATAGCTGAAGATGTTAACAAATGAAAAAAATATACCATGCTAATGGCTGGGAAAAATCAACATTTTCAAAATGTCTATACTACCCAAAGCAATATACAATTTTAATGCAATCCCTATTAAAGCTCCATTGTCATACTTTAAAGATCTCAAAAAATAATACATTATTTTATATAGAATCAGAAAAAACCTCGAATAGCCAAGACATTACTCAGAAATAAAAACAAAGCAGGAGGAATTACGCTACCAGACCTCAGACTATACCATAAATCAATAGGCTTTTATTATCCCTTCTGATAGGGTTGAATGTGGGAGGGGAGTTTCCAGAGGCCATCATCCCTTCTGCACAGGAAGTAATTTTTGCACTCAGAGCAAATCTGGGAGTTATTTAACTGGCCACAAGCTGGGGCCACAGTAAAAATTACTGTTTCATTGTTTCCCAGATACACTGGCCTTGAAGCATTTCAGAGAGTGGGCAGGGGCTTTGCTGTGATCATGCAGTTTGGTTTCTGGCCTTTTTTCAACCAGCTATTTCCCAAAATGGGTGTACGCCTGTCACTGCCATAAGGATTTCTTTCCCATAAGGACTAGTCATAAATTTGAGTTTGAACTACTGAGATGAAGGATGTCATTTCTAAGGATGGAACAGGTGTGATAAGGTGGCTTACTAAAGAAGAGTTCCATTTAGGATATGTTATTTTTAAGATGACCATTAGACATCCAAATACATGTTTGGAGCTCAGGAAGGGACTGAATCAGGAATCGTAATTTGAGGGCTGTTAGCCTATACATATCAGTCAGCTATTACCATAATATGCTGAATAACAAATGACCATAGAAATCCCAGGGACAACAGACACATGAAAAAATACTCATCATCCTTAATCATCAGAGAAATGCAAATCAAAACTACTTTGAGATATCATCTAACTCCAGTAAGATTAGCCCACATCACAAAATCCCCAAACCAGAGATGTTGGTGTGGATGTGGAGAAAAGGCAACACTTCTACATTGCTGGTGGGAATGCAAACTAATACGTTCCTTTTGGGAAAATGTTTGGCGAACACTTAGAGATCTAAAAATAGGCCTGTCATTTGATCCTACAATTCCTCTATTAGGTGTATATCCAGAAGACAAAAAATCACATTATAACAAAGATATGTATACCAGAATGTTTATTGCAGCCCAATTCATAATTGCTAAGTCATGGAAGAAGCCCAAGTGCCCATCCATCCATGAATGGATCAATAAATGGTGGTATATGTACACCATGGAATATTATGCAGCCTTAAAGAAAAATTGAAAGTTTACGTCTTTACATGAATGGAGCTGGAACATATTTCTCTTAGCAAAGTATCTCAAGAATGGAAGAAAAAGTATCCAATGTACTCAGTCTTACTATGAAAGCTATAACTCAATTGTAGCCCAAGAAGAAGGGGAAAGGGAAGAGGAGATGAAGGTGAGGGGAGAGAATGGGTGGAGGGAGAGTAACTGGTGGGACCACACCTTAGGTGCATCTCACAAAGGTACATGTGAAATTTACTAGGTGTAGAATATAAATCTCTTAACACAATAACTGAGAAAATGCCACGAAGGGTATGTTAACCAGTTTGATGAAAACATTTCAAACCAGCATGTGGTTTTATATATATATATATAAAACCAGTACATGATTTATATATAAAACCAGTATATGATTGCATCAATGTACACAGCTATGATTTAATAAAGAAAAAAAAAAAGAAATACCAGAGACAAAACATGATTAAGTATTTATTTAGCTCTCAAATCTGTGAGTTGGCTGATTGGCATTGTGCTCCACCGGGCCATTTAACTACTCGTGTGTGGCAATAATGGATGTGCTAACATTAGTAAGCCCAACTATACAAACAGATTTAAAGCCTGTGGTCATACCTCACTAGCTAACATTTCATTGTCTAAAACAAGTCACAGAGAAAAAGGCATGAAATATATGAAAAGAACTGTGCCATTAATCTTCTGGAACATGGTAGTGAAAGTTGTGGTACATAGACCACAAAATGAAACCAGTTGCTGAAGAAGAAAAAGTATATGTCAACAGAGTGGTCATAATTGAACATTCAAAAATTGTTGATTAATATACAGGTTGTTAGCTTTAATCACTGGATATCCAGGACTCTTGCTATTCCCTGGCATATAATAATGAAGACATTCTAGCAATACAGCTCAGGGTTTCCCTTAGAAATACTCAGATACCAGACTTTTATAGAGATAGACTGCCACAGAAACAGACTAGCTGTAAACTAGAATTTCTTGACCCTAGAACTGCTGACATTTGTGTTTTTTGTTTGTTTGTTTGAGACAGAGCCTCAAGCTGTCGCCCTGGGTAGAGTACTGTTGGCATCACAGCTCACAGCAACCTCCAACTCCTGGGCTCAAGCGAATCTCTTGCCTCAGCCTCCCAAGTAGCTGGCACCACAGGCACCTGCCACTAATGCTTGACCATTTTTTGGTTGTAGTTGTCATTGTTGTTTGGCAGGCCCACGCTGGATTCGAACCTGCTAGCTCTGGTGTATGTGGTTGGCGCCTTAGCCACTTGAGCTACAGGTGCGGAGCCCATTTGGGGTTCTTTGCTGTGTGATCTGTCCTGCACTTTGCAGCATCCCTGGACTCTAACCACTAAAGACCAAACACACACTCATCCTTTCTTGCCCGACAATTGTGACATCCAAAAATGTCTTCAGTCACTACCAAAAGTCAACTGGAGGTACATACTGGTTGAGAACTGCTATACACACTGTTCTAACAAGAATCTTTTATCTTGTCCAGAGGCAGAAGACAGGTATCATTACACTTTCCACTCCAAATTTTGTCTCTCAGTAGATGTATATTACCATATTCCTAAGTTTGATTCCAGGTATGTAATTATAGGAGCTTTGAGATCCTCCATAAAATACAATCACAATTATGTGTGCCTACCTTAAACATTATGGACCTCTTGATAAATGCATGCCATCAGATTCTCAAAGTACTCATGACTCAGAACCACTGCTGTGGGTTTTACTCAAATTAATGTGTCTCATATTTGAGGAACGAATGATTTATCTAAAAGTTTAGGCACTATCATAGGTTGCTTTTAGTTCTTTAACTTTTGTAACATAATTTTCACAAAATATTCCTATCACAATTCTTGGATCACACCAGGCACATTTCTGGCCACTGCTGCTTATTCTACCTATAATTCACTTCCCCAATATCAACCTGGTTCCCTTCCTCACATTCACCAAGATTTAGTTCAAATTTCACTTTCTCAATTTCTGCATCAACCAATTTAAAATTCTAGTCTCCCAAGTCTTCTCTATTCTCCTTCATAGTACATAGTATATTTTTCTTTAGTTTTTAACATCAATAAACGCAGACTGTTTTAAATTTGTTTACTGATAATATCATCCCAGTGATTATGGTGTCAATTTTATCTTTCAAAATTTGCATTTCTGAGCATTCTAGTTTTCCTCTGGTCTTATTTATGTTTCAATGCCATCTGCTTCATTACATAAGCTTTGCATTTTTCAAACATTCGTTATGGTTACCCTATCCCTATACTCTTTTCATTAGGGTCCTCTGGCTGTTTTTCCCCCTTAAAGTTTGTTTTTTGCTTTTGTTTTGACTGAGATTGCAATATGTATTAATTGATGATGAACTACTTTTGTTGAATTTTCCTCTTCAAGGACATGGGATGCATTAAAATTTTCCTCATTTCATATTTTACACTTCTTGTTTCCAAGTTATACATTTTGGCACTGTCATCACTGCTAGTAGCCCAATTTTCCTGTTTGACTACCTCCAAAAAGGAAATGAGGAATAAGACTTCCAATTGATATGAATGCACATTAATGTTTGAGAAGCACTGCCTTAAACCTTTGATCCTGAACTCCCTAGACCAGAGGTGAAGGCATTACCTGGGGGCTGTAAGACATGAAAAATTTCATGCCTCCTCATAGATTTGCAAAATGTGCTTCTGTAAATTCTTATTTATAACTTTACCAGGGATTCTTACATGCAGAATGTTTATAATTGCAGGACTGAAATATGATACAAATATTCAAAACCTAGGTCTTGTTAGTGGAAATACATTCTTGAGCACTCTGTGACATCAATAGGACATTTAGTTTTCCTCAAATTCATGAGTCTCTCTTGAGATGAATGCTACTTGCTTTACAAACATTTCATACTTTTGTGATGCTTTTCTAATTTACAGAATTCAAGATTTTTCCAAATGTAGAGAATAAGGAATCATTTCTTATAAATCCTTGATTTTTTCACCATAGTATATTTTTCTTCTAAATATCTTGCTTTAGGAATTTCTTCCTTGAATTTTAAGGAAGAAAATTAGATGATTAATCCCATCTAAAATAAACCAGAATAAAACATTTAGCTCCTCCAGAAAACAGTGGGGTAAAGATATCAAATTGTAATGTCTATGTAGATTTACAAATATATATATAGCATATATATGGAGGAAGTATGAAGCCAAAAAAAAGAGTTTAAAAAGACACCCTTGATTGCTAGGCTCTACAAAGACTTTTATAGTGATAGAGAAGAAAAGATTGGAAATAGCAACCATTTCTAAAAGATTATACAAGATTGAAGCTGATGGTGTGAGAAAGGCTATTAGCCAAAAAGCAAAGATAGGGGGAGGGGGGGGAATGAACAAAGAGAACACACAGGTAATTTAAATACAAAGAATGAATTCTGCTACCAGATAAAGCAGGTACATAGTGGCAAACAATCATTCTCACAAGAACCGTAAAAAAGAAAAAAATTAAAAACCCTGCATATTGAACACTTCTAGGAACTAAAATTCCAAAGAAGGGCCAGCCCTTCCTGAGAGGGTGAAGAATATTTCTGGTTTTCTTTTTTATGGGCATTTGATGAGACTAGGTATGTCCCTGAATATCAGATTTGCCATAGGCATGGGAAGAAGTCAGCAGAGATGTTATTGATAGTGTGGGCTCATATGACGTACTGGAATCTAAAGTAT
This sequence comes from Nycticebus coucang, assembly GCF_027406575.1. Classification (NCBI taxonomy): domain Eukaryota; kingdom Metazoa; phylum Chordata; class Mammalia; order Primates; family Lorisidae; genus Nycticebus; species Nycticebus coucang. Next base: position 62,858,110 of record NC_069782.1, on the reverse strand, counting down.
CAAAACATAGGGCTGATTTTCCTCACAGGTCATTTGCTGAATGCTGAAGTCCTAGGCTAGAAAAGCACATCTGCCATAGGGTCACTATGCTGAGGAAATACAGTCACACTAGAATTAAAGCCCTGAAAAAATGGCAAGTTCACCACAAGACATTTGCCATATTTGAACTGCCTGGTTTAGCAAGAAGATAAAGATCTGAGATCAAATCTCCCCAAAATTAGAAAATTAAGGAAAGAAGAGGCAGAAAAATGCGAAGTTTGCAAAAGAAAGCCTGTTAGGGTCATTCCTAAGGAAGAGCCTGGGCCAAAAAAGAAGAGAAAAACCTTCTAGAAAAGGTGCTCTACTAGAGGAAGGTGCTAGCCACACATACACAACTGACCTCATTCTTGAGACGTTTAAATCTAGAGGTCCTAGGCCTATCCAACATCTCAACAGAGCCCTAATCAATCAACTGCTAATTGGATTAAGATGATCAGCCCTTAAAGACTTAACAGAGAAAATTGTGAATCCTCACTAGAAAAAATTAACATTAACTTCTTTTCTATGCTTCCTTTATGCTCAATGCCTGTATACAAAAAAAAATTATAAGACATTGAAAAGAATCTAGAAAAAATAAATAATATAGGAAAAAAACACCATTTAATTTACCAGAGGTAATTCAGATGTCAACTGTTCGCAGAAAGAGAATTTAAAATAAACTATTACAATAAATACGTTGGATGGACACAGAGGCTCACGCCCCTAATTCTGTCACTGTGGGAGGCCAAGACAGGAGGATCACTTGAGCTCAGGAGTTCAAGACCAGCCTGAACGAGAGCAAGACTCATCTAAAAGTAGAAAAATTAAAAAAATAAATTAGAAAAATTATCCAGTCCTGGTGGAGGGTACCTGTTCTCCCAGATACTCAGGAGGCTGAGACAGGAGGATCACTTGAACCCAGGAGTTTGAGGCTGCCACAAGCTAGGCTGATGCCATAGCACTCCAGCCTGGGTAACAGCATGAGACTCTGCCTCAAAACAAATAAATAAATAAAATAAGTTTAAGGAAAAAAGTGGAGAAATGAACAAAACAGATTAAAAGATAGAGAATTTCCATAAAGGAGACAAAAAGACCTGTTGTACACTTTGAAAAAAATGCAATATATCAAATTAAGGCATGACTTAAGTGGTTATAAGCAGACTAGACCCAGCAGAAGACAGACATTAGTACCTACATATAAGCATCTATCTCAAATAGCTAGAAAAATAAGAGGAAATTAAACCTAAATATAATACAAGGGAATAAGACCAGAAATTAAAGAATCACAAACTAGAATAAAATAAACTAAAAGTTGGTTCCTTGAAAAAAATAATATAATAGCTAAATCCCTAACAAGATGAAAAAGGAAGAGAACACAGAAATTCTATCACAAGAAACAGGATAACATTATAATTTTCAGGTATTACAATGAAAACACAAGATATTAAGAACAACTTTATGTCACTAAGAAGACACAAATACTAAAATTTAGCAAGACTAACACAAGAACAGAAAATCTGTTCTCGTGTAAGTGTATAAATATATAAATAATATAGTAGAAATACTCCCTTGTCTATTTCAACTTTTGGAATAAGTCACCAGTGAAACTATCTTACAAAATCTTCCTGTGGAAAAATCAAAAAAAAAAAAGAAAAGAAACCCAAAGATAGATTCACTGGTAAATTATTCTAATATGGGAAATACATAAGTCAAATTTTATGGAGTCTTTCAGAATAGCTTCCATCTCCTTTTACGTAGTATAAGACAGTAAAAAAAAGATATAATATGTCGACAAGTATGTTATGACAAAAGAAATCACAAGACAAACTTCTGATTAACACATACAAAGAAACAATTTTTTTAAAGTGGCATGCTAAATCTAGCAAAATGAAAAGGCTTATAATATACCATATCCAAGTGTGCTTTATTCCAGTATTAGATGTTGTTTTGCCATTTGAAAAATCAAGAAATATATAATATGCCTTATTGACAGCATTTTTTAAAATTAAATCATAGCTTGTACATTAATGCAATCATGGGGTACAACATGCTGGTTTTATATACAATTTGAAATATTTTCATCAAACTGGTTAACATAGCCTTCATGGCATTTTCTTAGTTATTGTGTTAAGACATTTATATTCTACATTAAGTAAATGTCACATGTACCCTTGTAACAGACAGGATATTTTAAGAACCCTGACGTGCAGAAAAGGCACTAGATAAAACTGAATATCTGTTCATGATTTTTAAAAATCTGACAATGTGGAAATAAAACAATTTCTTTAATCTGATAAAGATTTTCTACAAAAATACTTATAGCATAGCATAATATGGTGAAATATTACATACTTTTCTCTAAGTTCTAGAACAAGGAAAGATATTCTTTTTCATCATTTCTATTCATTACTCTAAGACAAGAAAAATAAATAAAAAAGAGTTTTGAAATTAAGGAAAAGTTTCTTTTATTGACAGGATTATACATATAGAAAATCCAAAACAATCCACAAACTATTTGAATAAATAACTGAGTTTATAAATGTCACTGGCTATGAAGTCAATATACAAAGATATAGCAATTCTGTGAAGTAACCAAAAGAAGTGAAAAATAAATAAATAATGTTTACAAAGCAAAATATAACACATACTTAGAAACAAATTAAACAAAGATATTCAAGACCTCTACAATTATAAAATATCACTGAGAAAAGTTAAAGACAACTTACGTAAATGGACCAGGTTTACCAACTGGAAGACTGGGGCACGGTGGCTCACATCTGTAATCCCAGCACTCTGGGAGGCCGAGGTGGGTGAATTGCTCTGAGCTTACAGATTCGATACCAGCCTGAGCAAGAGCAAGACCCCAACTCTGCCACCACTATTTTTAGATTCCACCTGCCCACTGCTGCCTCTTCCCCTCTTCACATGTATCAAAACTGCCAGGACACTATAATTGGTGCAGACCCTAACCCAGTTTCTGGATAAACACGGCAGTCCTAAACAAATCACAGTCTTACATTTTGCTGGTCACAGTGATTGGATTATGGTGGGCAAGTGAGCAGATCAGAGCCAATCAGACTCAATGAAGATAATTAGACTGGAACTGTTCAAAAAGACAATCACTCTCACTTCTCCCTGAGATTTTAACCTGGGGAGATATTACCCTGGAGCTTCCAGGGCCAACTACTTAGAGATAGCTTGCTTGGAAAAAGGTAACGCAGAAGGATGCACACCCAAAACATGGAGACAAAACTCTTATAGATAACATAATTATCTTTTAAGCCTCAGGATCTAGCCACGCCTGAAACTAGTTGTACCCAAAGACTTTTTAGTAATCAAACCAAAAACTTTCCTTTAAAGAGTAAAAAGAGAGGCAGCGCCTGTGGCTCAAAGGAGTAGGGCGCCAGCCCCATATACTGGAGGTGGTAGGTTCAAACCCAGCCCCAGCCAAAAACTGCAAAAAAAAAAAAAACAAAGGCTCGGCGCCTGTGGCTCAAGTGGCTAAGGCACCAGCCACATAACACCTGAGCTGACAGGTTGGAATCCAGCCCGGGCCCACCAAACAACAATGATGGCTGCAACCAAAAAATAGCTGGGCCTTGTGGCGGGCACCTGTATTCCCAGCTACTTGGGAGGAGGCAGAAGAATCACTTGAGCCCAGGAGTTGGAGGTTGCTGTAAGCTGTGATGCCACAGCACTCTACCCAGGGCGACAGCTTGAGGCTCTGTCTCAAAAAAAAAAAAAAAAAAAAAAAACCAGAGTAAAAGGACAAGAAACTGGGAAAAGCTATTTGCATATATGTATATATAATCTACATATTATATTTTATATGTATATATAATATACATATTATATTTTATGTGTATATATAATACATGGTTTGCATATATGTATCTATAGAAACACACATACATACAATAAAGGGCAAATTACCAGAAGAAAATCCTTCAAAAAAATAAAAAAGAAACCATGGGCACAGTGGCTCACACCTGTAATCCTAGCACTCTGGAGGCAAACCAGACATTATGTTTAGCAAAAGCCAAACACATATAACTGTGTACATGTTGTATTTCAGCATTTATATGAAAATCAAGAATAAGCAAACCTAATTAATTTTAATGAGAGTAAAAATTGTGGTTGCCCCTGTGGAGTAATTGATTATGGAAAAGGAGGATTAATGAGCTTCCTGAAGTCATAGAAACATTCTGTTTGGCAGAATTTATTCATAAATGTAATTTCATCAAGCTGTACACTGAAAGTAAGCATACTTCATGCATGTTAGTGCATGTATACCTTAATAAAACAGTAAAAAGTGGTTAAGGGGGAGTAGCACAGTTAGACTTTTAGAGATAAATGGAAAATAGAAGGGAAAACAGGTAAATGTACCTGAAGCAGCTCATGGTGTTTATTTTCTCACATTAAAAAGCAGTAAAATCTAGGGCGGCACCTGTGGCTCAAAGGAGTAGGGCGCGGGCCCCATATGCTGGAGGTGGTTTTTTCAAACCCAGCCCCGGCCATAAACTGCAAAAAAAAAAAAAAAAAAAAAGTAGTAAAATCTTCCCTGTTTGAAGGCATCAAATATAAATCTTCCTTCCCTAAAATGACACCTTGTCTGATGCTTACCTCAATTACACTTAGAATAATTTCCCTCACTGCCACAGCTATTCTTGCTTTTGAGGTCACCCTAGGCTTGCAAAGATGTCTTTCCCCTTGAGCAGAGTGACATCATAGTATTGGACTGGGCACAGGAAAACAATCTTGCCCCACACTGGGCCAGAAGGACTGCAATATTGACAAAATGACAATGGCAAAGCTTGCCAGAAAATCCAGGAAGCTATGTATAGAGATATCCATGGAGTTGCTGCCTCTGAGCAAATTGAAGTCAAGCACTTAATGTTTAGTTTTGAGCAAAGAGATCCAATAATCAGAAAAACAAGATGAAAACTACAGCCCACATCTTCCACATCTGTCTCCCTGTCTGATGGCCACACTCAGTGTAGCATAATGGGCTTCACCCCTTATACCTTCCAAATCTCATACAAACTCTATACAACTATAATCTAGGACTAGGAAAAAAGTGATTCTGGGACATATAGTCCCTAGCCATTTTAACCCGGATTAATACAACATACTATTTAACTCAAAACATTGGATTCAATTCTCAGCCATGAACAAGGACAAAGAATAAAATATAAAAATAGCATATTAGAGGGCAGCGCCTGTGGCTCCAAGGAGTAGGGCGCCAGCCCCATATGCCGGAGGTAGTGGGTTCAAACCCAGCCCCGGCCAAAAACTGCAAAAAAAAAAAAAATAGCCTATTAGATGATACAACCCTCTTTCAAGCCCTTTGCATTTATTAATCTCTACTGAAACTCCTTAGTAAGCATGAAAAGCTCTTTTCTTTTTTTTTGAGACAGAGTCTCACTCTGTCCCTCAGTAGAGTGCCATGGTGTCACAGCTGACAGCAACCTCCAACTCTTGGGCTTAAGCGATTCTCTTGCCTCAGCCTCCTGAGTAGCTGGGACTACAGGCGCCTGCCACAATGCTATTCTTTGTTGCAGTTGCCACTGATGTTTTAGCTGGCTGGGGACAGGTTCGAACCTGCCACCCTCGACATATGGGGCTGGCGCCCAACTCACTGCGCCACAGGCACCACCCTGCATCAAAAGCTCTTAATAGTAAAAACTGATCATCTCAAAAATTATAACTTCTCTTAGTAAAACAAAAGAATGGGAAGAAAATTATTGAGTAGGCAATTTCCAGTATCTGCTATGCAAGATCAAAAAGAAACCAAAACCAGACTGGTGATACCATAATGACTGCACATTTAGAGAACAATGGGCATTAATTAGAAACCAGTAATAAAAAAAAAAAACACCTCTGCCTCCATATGAAAAAATATAGCATGATCCAAAAGACTGTGTAATGTAAATATTATCGATATGTAAACCAAAATAAAAGTACCTCATACTATGGCTAGAGCTGAAGAAGTAAATTTATCACTTTAAATGTTTGTACCAATAAACCTTGAAAATCAATAAGTCAGAAGTCTACTTTAAGGATGAAGCACTGATGTTCATTTCTAGTATAACTTTTCTTATACACAATTAAGTAATGTTAATGAAGGCTTTAGTGCATGGTTTATACACACAGGTTTCTCTAAGGTATCCCCAAATCTTCAAAAAGATGAGCAATAATTTCCTATTTTCTTACATATATAGGGTATCTCCATAATATGAGATATCACAAGTTGCCTAGGATTTCAAGAAGGCTTGCAGAAATTCCCATTCCTTACATTTAGACGTTTTCTCTAGCATGAGTTTTTTTTTTTTTTTTTTTTTTTGTAGAGACAGAGTCTCACTTTATGGCCCTCGGTAGAGTGCCGTGGCCTCACCCAGCTCACAGCAACCTCCAACTCCTGGGCCGGAGCAATTCTCTTGCCTCAGTCTCCCGAGTAGCTGGGATTACAGGCGCCCGCCACAACGCCCAGCCCTAGCATGAGTTTTTACATGTCTTCGAAAGTAGGCAGGACAAACAAAGGCTTTGTCACATTCCTTACATTCATAAGGTTTCTCTCCAGTGTGACTTCTCACATGTCTTCGGAAGGATGAGGGACAACTGAAGGCTCTTCCACATTCCAGACATTCAAAAGGTTTCTCTCCAGTGTGCATTCTTGCATGTACAGTAAGATATGAAGAATGACGAAATGCTTTCCCACATTCTTTACATTCATAGGGTTTTTCCCCAGTGTGCGTTCTCATGTGGATCCTAAGAGCTGAGGGATAAATAAAGGCTTTTCCACATTTCTTACATTCATAAGGTTTCTCTCCAGTGTGAGTTCTTATATGTACTGTGAGGTGGGAGGAACTAATAAAGGCTTTCCCACATTCTTTACATTCATAAGGCTTCTCTCCACTGTGAGTTCTTAAGTGTTCAGTGAGGGATGAGGAACGACTAAAGGCCTTCCCACATTCCTTACATTCATAAGTTATCTTTCCAATGTGATCTCTCACATGGGCTCTAAAGGATGATGGACAGCTAAAAGCCTTCCCACATTCCTTACATTCATAAGGTTTCTCCCTACTTTGATTTTTCACATGTGTATTAAGGGAAGTGGGAAGATAGAAGGCTTTTCCACATTCTAGACATTCATAGGGCTTCTCTCCAGTGTGTTTTCTCATATGGATACTTAAGGAGGAGGGACAATTGTAGGCTTTCCCACATTCCTTACATTTATAGGGTTTCTCTCCAGTATGTGTCCTCACATGTACAGTGAGTTTTGAGGACTCACTGAAGGCCTTCCCACACTCTTTACATTCATAAGGCTTCTCTCCAGTATGAATTCTTACATGTATTATAAGGTGAGAGGAAGAACCGAAGGCTTTCCCACATTCCTTACATTCGTATGGCTTATCTCCACTATGAATTCTTTTGTGTTTGGAGAGTGAGGAGGAACAACTAAAGGCCTTTCCACATTCCTTACATTCATAAGGCTTATCTCCACTATGAATTCTTTTGTGTTCTATAAGGGATGAGGAACAACTAAAAGCTTTCCCACACTCTTTACATTCATAGTTTGTTTTCCCAGTGTGAATCTTCATATGTGCCCTAAAGAATGAGGCACAACTGAAGGCTTTGGTACATTCCTTACACTCATAGGGCTTCTCTTCAGTAGGAGTTTTCATATGCTTCTTAAAACAAGCAAGAAAATGGAAGGCTTTCCCACATTCCTCACACTGGTAGTGTTTCCTTCTAGTATGAGACTTGATGTGATTCTTAAGGGATGCATAATCCATGAAGGCCTTTCCACACTCACGGCATTCACAGGATTTTATTTCAGTAGTTCTCTGGAGCATATTAAGTTGTGGAATTTGGCTGAAGGTTTGTCCATGTTGATTTTCTTCATTAAATTCATAGATGTTCTTCGCCATATGAGTTCTTTTAAAAATAAAAGAAACGCCATTAGTAATATGTTTTTACCATTTTCAGTGAATGTGTATGTCTTCTGCCCTGTCAAGTTATAGCCAAAAGTTCTCACAGGGGACTCTATCACAGATAATATTGTTACTGAGTTTCTGACTTAGGGGATTTTTCTGGTAAGTGTTTACAACTGAAGTTATGTGCCAGTCAATGTCTCCATCTCATTTGTAGAAAAATACCTAGTGACAATTCTTTGTGAAATCACAATTTTTGACCTAAGCTTATATACACATTTCTTAAATTTTGTGGCATTTTAAAATTCTTTCCTGAGGTTTTACTTCCTCTTCTATGAATGATACTCACCTCAAATCTCTCTCATGGCTTTTGTTTTGGTCATTAATACCATAGTATTCCCAGTTTTCAGGTAAAATGGAAGAACAGGAATCATTTATTTTGAATCTCACTATTTTCTGTTCATTGGAAAATTTTTCTATACAAATATCCTGTTGGACTACCAATTCATTAGTTTTAAGTTGAGTTGCAAAATCTGAAAAAAAAACAGTGAAAGCACTTGTGACCAAAGGACTTTAGCAGAGCAGCTGTTTCAGGACTTTGGCATCAAGTGCTCAAGAGTTAAAATGTTAAGCAATGAACTAAGAAAAATACTATGAATATTGAGAGTAACATAGTTATGTTATTATTGGAGATTATAAAATGTCCTTTATAGAATTATTATAGGCCATCATTACGAAATCAAAATAGAAACGGACTGAATAAAATGCACATGACCAAATACTAACTTACAATAAGGAAATACGGATGGTCTTTATGAAGAACAAGGGAAAGGATTGATAAAAAGTCAAAAGAGTAATCTGCAATATATGTGGATGATCAGACTCCTCAGATAAAACAAAGTATTTTTAATTTGAATTTTTTCCCCAAAAGGACAGTTTCTCCCAAGGATTCTTGCCTTCCTGTTGCTCTACTGTACATATGTCCTGGATAAGTCCTCTTTTCATTGTCTGCAGGTGCTCCTCTTGTTCTCACTGGGAGACCAGATGAAATGTATGTAATGGATACCCTGTACATGCAGACAGGCATTGAAAAACTACAAACATTTCTGTAAGATAGGATGAAAGCTTTGGTCTTCTGATACTCTAAAGATGGGCAAATAAGAGTTTAACCACAATAAAATGTTTGTAAAATTTATTTAAAAAAAAAAAAAAAGCAGTGAAGGGAGAAGAAAGCAGCCTCTGACAAACAGAACCAGTCTAACATTCACAGATCCATTTCAATATTATTACAAGCTAATTTGATAATAACAGCCAGGGCATGTTGTTCTTCTATACAACATAAATATTCTTCCAGAATACCAACCTTGGACAAAGTTACTCTGAGATCATGATGAAATGAAACAAAACAAGACTACTGCATAAATTTTTCTAAAGGCACTATGTCACCCACAAAACACTCAATCACAGAAATGCCCTCACTTTTGGTCAGCAACCAATCTAAAGTGCCTGCCCAAAAGTCATGTTCAAATAGATCAGTGGAACAGAATAGAGAGCTTGTAAACAGATCCACATCAATAGACTCAACTTTGACAAAAGAGAAAAGGCAATACTAAAGAGGGTAGTCTTTTCCACAAATAGTACTGGAACAACTGGACATCTGTATGCACACAAAAAACAATGAATCTAGACACAGAACTCATGCCCTTCACAAAATTTACAAAATTAATTCAAAATGGATCACAGAATACAAGCCTTAAACCCTTCACAAAAAAACTAACTCAAAATGGATCAAATATCCAAATGTAAAATGAAAAACTAGAAAACAGCAGGAGAAAATCTAGGTGAGAGTGGGGTTAGCAATGACTTTTTTTTTCTTTTAAGAAATAAAGGTCTCACTCGGTTGTCCAGCCTGGAGTACAGTAGCACTATCATAGCTCTCTGTAGCCTTGAATGCCTGGGCTTAAGCAATCCTTCTGCCTCAGCCTCCCCAACAGCTGTTACTGCAGGCATAGGCCACCACACCCAGCTAATTTTTTTTTTTATTAAATCATAGCTGTGCACATTAGTATGATTATGGGGTACCATACACCATAGACTGTAATTTTACATAGAGACAGGGTCTTGTTGTGGTGCCTAAGCTGGTCTTGAGCTCTCAGGCTCAAGAATTCTCCTGCCTCAGCCTCCCAAAGTGATGGGATTACAGGTATGAGCCACCACATCTAGGCAGCAAAGACTTTTTAAATGTACCACCAAAGGTGTGAAACAACGAATTGATAAACTAGACTTCATTAAAATTAAAAATGTTCTGCTCTGTGAAAGACAATGTCAAGACTGCTCTATGAATATAGTATCAAGAGACTGAAAAGATAAACCATAGCCTTGAAGAAAATGTTCCCAAAAGACATATCTAATAAAAAGACTGATACCCAAAATATACAAATAACTCTTAAACTTCAAAAATAAGAAAACAATCTAACAACAACAAAAAAAGATCCAAAAACCTTAGCAGACACCTAACCAAAGAAGATATACTGATGGTGAATACTCCATATCATATATCATCAGGGAAAGGAAAATTAAAACAAGACACCACTATACACCTATTAGAATGGCCAAAATCCAAACACTGACAGTACCAAATACTGGTAAGTATGAGGAGCAACAGGAACTCTCATTCGTTGCTGATGGGAATGCAAAATGTACAGCCACTTTGGAAGATAGTTTGGCAGTTTTCTTATAAAATAAAACATACTCTTATCATATAATCCAACAACTGAATTGTGCTCCTTGGTATTTACCCAAAAGAAACTGAAAACTTATGTCCACAAAAAACCTACAAATGAATGTTTACAATAGCTTTATTCATAATTGCCAAAACTTAGAAGCAACCAAGATGTCCTTTCAGTAGATGAATGGATAAACAAACCATGGTACATCCAGACAATGTAATATTATTCCATGCTAAAAAGAAATGAGCTCTCAAGTCATGAAAAAATATGAAGGAAACTTAAATGCATGCTACTAAGTAAAAGAAGCCAATCTGAAAAAGCTGTACAATGCATGATTCCAACTATACAACATTCTACAAAAGGAAAAATTATAGGAACAGTAAAAAGATCTGTGGGATTAAGTGAAAGGGAGAAATGAATCAATGGAGTACAAAGGATTTTCAGGGCAGAAAACTATTCTGTGTAATACTCTAAAGGTGGACACATGTCACTATACGTTTATCCAAAACCATAGAACATACAACACCAAGAGTGAACTCTAAATGTAAACTATGGACTCTGGGTGATGATGATGTATTGATGTAGGTTTATCAGTTGTAACAAATACACCACTCCAGTAGGGGATGATAATGGAAGAGGTATTACCTGATGGAAAGCAGGGATTATAAGAAAATCTCTGTATTTTCCAAAAAAGAAAAAAAAAAAAAAAAGTCTATCCAGAACTTCAGAATGTCACCTTATTTGGAAATACGGTCTTTGTACATAGAATCACAAAGAGGTTATACTTAATTAGGGTGGGCCCCAAATCCAATGACTGGCTTCCTTATAGGGACAGAGAGATTTAGAAATAAACATGCGGGGAAGAACATGAAGGCAGTGATTGGAGTAAGGCATCTATAAACAAAGGAATGCCAAAATTGCCAGCAACCACCAGAAGCCAGGAAGAGATAAGGGATTTTGTTTTTCCCCTAGAACCTTCAGAAAGAACATGGCTCTGGGGACACCTGATTTCAGACTCCTTGGCTCCAGAAATGTGAAAAAATAAATTTGTGTTGTTTTTAGCCACGTTTTTGGTACTTTGTTACAAAATGCCTAGGAAATTAATGCAGCCTTTTTCCACAGACCCATCCCCAAATCACCTAACCAAAGCACAAATCCTATAGGCACAAATCCTACAGAGGCATGTGCTTTCCCTTGCTGTACCAAAAAATAAACCAAATTTACTTAACTATAGTTGCGTTCCTGGTAGCCTTTTGGTAAAGAGTACCAGATGTAAAATCCTCAAAAGGTCCCAAACCACAAACCATCCTTCCCTGTGTTCTAAAGTGACCCCTAAAGTGTATGCCCCCACTCTCAATACTTAAGCCTTAATCTTACAACCACAAGAAAAAGTCAGTTTAATATACAGATATTTATTTTCATGGTGAAGCCACTAGACTGTGAGTTCACTGGGGTTAGTGACCATATCTATCTTATTTGCCAATATATTTTCATCTCTCAGCCCAAATCCTAGAATAAAGCAGATGAATAAAGCTCGGTGCCTGTAGCACAGTAGTTACAGTGCTGGCCACATACATCAAGGCTGGTGGGTTCGAGCCTGGCCCAGGCCAGCTGAACAACAATGATAACTGCAACAAAAAAAGAGCTGGGTATTGTGGTGGGTGCCTGTAGTCCCAGCTACTTGGGTGGCTGAGGCAAGACAATAGCTTAAACCCAAAGAGTTTAAGGTTGCTGTGAGCTGTGACACTACAGCACTCTACCAAGGATGACATAATGAGATTCTGTCTCAAAAAAAAAGAAAAAAGCAGATAAGTAAGATAAAATTGTTTTCTAGGCTCAGTGCCTGTAGCTCAGTGGCTAGGGCGCCAGCCACATACATCAGAGCTGGCAGGTTCAAATCCAACCTGGGCCTACCAAACAACAGTGACAACTACAACAACAAAATAGCCCGGCATTGTTGTGGGCACCTGTAGTTCCAGCTACTTGGGAGGCTCAGGCAAGAGAATTGCTTAAGCCCAAGAGTCTGAGGTTGCTGTAAGCTGATACCACAGCACTCTACCGAGGGTGACAAAGTGAGACTCTGTCTCAAAAAAAAAAAAAAAAAAAAAATTGTTTTCTAAACAACTACATGAAAGAATGTTGTCATTCTTACCTAGTAAGGCCAGGTTCCAGAAGTTTTCCAGCATCACATCTCTGTAGAGGTTCTTCTGAGAAATATCCAACAAAGCCCACTCCTCCTGGGTGAACTTCACAGCTACATCGTCAAAGATCACTAAGTCCTAAAACATCCCACAAGTTCTGTTCAGAAGGTAAAAACTCCAGTGTGCACAAGAGGATGGATAAGGCTGTCAACACTGGAGAACTGAGAGCCAATGCATAGGAAGTTTAGAAGATTCTATGATCTCCCACTATCTACTTTACAACTCAGTCATCAGATCTCATTCCCTTTCTATCCACACATACTTCCTGACAGATCAAATCCAGTCTCATAGATTTAACATTTCTACAACATTAAATTTGTCTCCCCAATAATTTGATAGTAATGAGACAGGAAAAAACACAGTGTTTTTCTTACTGTCTTACAGTCACTTAATACAGCATGGAAGGCTTCTGAATCCAGATATTTGGGGTGTTCCTCACACCAAGAAATTCTCCAGCAGACACCAGTTGGGTGCCCTATAATTCAACTCAACTCTGACACTACATACCTGGAGATAGGCATCAGATCCCACAGATGAAGGCTCAACCCACAAAACTGCCCCCAAATTGAGACACCAATAACAAGTAGTAGGTTATCACATATAATTCTGATTGACTAGCTATAAATCATGGCTACCAGCACACCCTCCTTGGTTTCAATTCATTTGCTGGAATGGCTCATGGAACTCAGGGAAACACATTTATCAATTTATTACAAATCATATTTTAAAATATATAAATAGCCACATGAAGAGATGGTTAGGCCAAGATACATGAGAACTGGCAAAGAGATACCATACCACCTCCCAGAACCACCATGTGCTCAGCCATCCAGAAACTCCTTGAACTCAGTCCTTTTGGATTTTTACAGAAGCTTCATTACATAAGCATGATTTAGTAAATCACTGGTCTTTAGCCCACTCCCCTCCACAGAGGTTGGGAGAGAGAGCTGAAAATCCAAACCTTCTAATTATGCCTCCATCTTCTGAACCACCCCCCATCCTGAGATTGTCTAGGGACTGCCAGCCACCAGTCATCTCCTTAGCACACAAAAATAGTCTTAATGCTCTGAAGAGTCCAAGGGTTTTAGGAGCTCTGTGCCAGGAAATAGAAAAAGACCAAGTATACAGGCTGTCGCCTAGGTTACAAATCAAACAGGCTCTGTAGGTTGGTTCTTAAGTTTAATTTGTATGTAAGTTGAAACAGGTATATTTACCTATTACCTATAATAGCCTCCATTCATAATTGTGAGCCATACATCAGTCAGATGTGCATAACTCGGGGACTTACTGTAATATCCTCTATTCCTAAGTGTGAGTTGAATGTAAGTCAGATGTTTGTAATTCTGAGATTTATTGTATATTTCATAATATCACAGACAGTGACCAATTCTAGTCTTAGAATGGTCCATAAAACTCCAGAGCATATCACAGAAATAAGAGAAATGTTCTAGAAATGAAATAATTCCCACACTGACACCATCTATTCCTTATTACAGAGACAATTTCACCTGCTACCTTATTCCTACCATAGCAATCAGCACAACATGAAAAGCAGAGTCAAGTCCAGACAAGATTTTAACGAATAAAAACACTGAGGGAATGGGAGCTTTTCCTTTTTTTCCCTTCATAAACATTAGAGGCCCAGGAGCCCACAGAAACACAGCTTTTCAAACCAGGCCCATAGCAGACCATATTTTCTTGTATTCTAGGTCAGAGGTCAGCAAACTATGGCTCATGAGCCAAATCCAACCTGCCACCTGTTTGAATAACTAAAGTATTACTGGAACTCTGTGGCCTTCAAAGCCTAAAATACTTACTATGAAGTCTGATACAGAAATTGATTATTAACCTGTGCTCTAAAATAATTAGGAGGAAACCTGGAGAACAGAAATATTCTCTTAGAGAATTATTACCTGTTACTTACCTGTACCATATTTTTCTCAGCAGCTGTCCTTTCTTCCTCCATGTCCCCTTCATAAAGAAAAGCAAGATACTGAGAAGTTAGGGGTAAGGAAAAAGTAACATGAGATCTCCCCACAATTCCCACACTCATAAACCAAGATGTTGCAGCACATCTATAATGAGTGACAACGCCCCTCAAAATACACATAAACACACACACATACACATACCCCAAGATACCCAAGCATACACTAATCTTACATGAAAGTGGACCAACCTTATCTCCCCTAGAACTAGAAAACAGTGCTCTGGTTCTTAAGGATCAGAAAAGAAGGGGTTGAAAGTGTTATTCTATAAGCTAACTGAATTCCAAAAAAGTTTGGCTGTCAATTTTCCTATGATAACAAAAAGCATGAAATGTATCAAGGAGTGCCATTAACCATAGAATAATACACTCCATGTCTCAAATCCAAGAGTGTACTGATTTATACACCAAGTTTCTGAGAGTTCCTCTCCCACTATTTCTAACTATTTCATTCCTTGGCTGGCTAGCAGGCATTACTGCTCCCTGACCACTGCCCCCACGTCTATAAGCTGCAGAGTTTACCAAAAATCCAGTTTCTGAGAAAAAGCATCAACCCACCGAATTATTCATAAGGAGGCAGAAAAGAGTGCGATATTGTGGTTCACAAGCTAATATCTGCCTGGATAGTATAGTAGTAATAAAATAAGAATATTTGACTTGTGTCATCCCTGAGAATGGTATCTGCAATGGTATCACAAAATTTCAAATTACTTCCACTGCAGTAGAACTAGTATTTTAATAGCCAACAAAAAAATTGCAACATATTTTAGTAACAATTTGTGCCATCTGAGCAAATCTGATGTGATAATGACTTTCCAAAGTGATGTCCATATTTTAGAAAATTTATTTCTCATAGAAACTCTGCAAATCAGATATTATTACAACTCTTTAAAGTTGAGGAATCTTAGAAAAAGTCCATCAACCACATGCTCAGTGTTACCCAATTAGAAAGTTGCTGAGGCAGGATATCAATGCTAGTCTATTAATCTTTAATGCACAAACAACCAATGAGTACATTTCTGAGTACATGCCTTAAATTATAGTTGATATTAAGACCTTAATTTACTAACATGATTTAGTCTAGCATCCTGTTGGGCACCATGGAGAGCAGAAAATGAAGAATTCTATTCAAATGTACTATCCCTAAGCTCCTTCTCCTGAAAAAGCCCTATGTCTTGAGCAAGGATGCTTCCCTCAAGGTCCTTACCTTTTTTCCTTTTCTTTTTTTTTTTAGAGACAGAGTCTCACTGTGTCCCCCTGGATACAGTGCCCTGGTGTCATAGCTCACAGCAACCTCGAATTCTTGGGCTCAAAAGATCCTCTTGCCTCAACCTCCCAAGTATCTGAAGACTACAAGAGCCCACCACAACACCTGGATAGTTCTATTTTTAATAAAGATGGAGTCTCGCTCTTGCTTAGGCTGATCTTGAACTCCTAAGCTCAAGCAATCCACCTGCCTCGGCCTCCCAGAATACTAGGATTACAAGTGTGAGCCACCATGCCCGGCCCCTTTTCTCCATTTTGTATTTATTCAGTTAATATTTACCCTGACACTACTACATGCAGTCACATGGAATAAAGACAGAACAAAATAGAGAAATCCTGAAGCACCTGGAATATAATCTTTCAGGGGAGGACAATAAATAAAATATTTCAAGTAGTAGTGCATGCTGTATAACTATGCAGCACATTACAGGGATAAGTAGAAGAAAGTTAGTACTGGTTATAGACAGAGTAGAAGTAAAAACTTAAATTAACCATTTCAGATAACACTGGAAATCCACAGCTGGTTTAGTAGAACTATTAATATATTTATAAGCATAACCAACTCTCAGAGGGAAAGAAATCCGTATTAATAGGCTGACCATTGATTTGTGGGGTTGAAAAAAAGAACAGCACAAAGATTTACAAAGAAAAAAAGAATAGGACAAAATTAATAATATTTTAAAAAATAAAATCATAAAAGCTAAAAATGTATCCTTTGAAAAATTAATGAAACTGACAAAGAGCAACAGAGTATAGACAGAAAAAGTTATGAATGAGTCATAACTACAGATGTCATAGGGAGAATACAGCAAAAATTAAAATACACATAGACATAAAGAAGTGCAGATAACTAATGAATTTCTAGATTGCAGTACAACTTTCCAGAAATGACCAAAAATAAGTACAAAATCTGATTACATCCAGTCATTAAAGGAAAAACACCAGATTAAAACATGTCCACAAGGGAAATAGAAGTTGCAAACTGTTTTACAGGCAAAGTCACTAAATACATAATGGATTCCAATGTAGGGGGAAAAATGTTTTCCTGAATATTTCCAAGACCAGAAGTGTGCAACTCAAAAAAAAAAAAAAATTAAAGATCTCATATACACAATTGCAAAATAATATAAAAATATTAGTACAGTTGAAAAATGAATAAAGAGTAAATTACAAACCAAGTTCATTTCATGAAGGATGATTAAAAACTGAATCATTAATATAATAATATAATATAACAGGAAAACAAAGATTATATGATTCATCACCTTAGACATAAAATATTGATGAATCTATTTCAATATCCATGTGTAATAATAATTTAGCCCATTAGAAAAGACTAGAAGGGAAAAGGTTTTATTAGTCAGAAAAAAAATTTACTAACACCTACAGCAAAAATCCTATTTAAAGTTGAAATAGTAAAACAGTTCCATCTGTGATCAGAAACAAGGCAAAAACGCAAATTATATGCTATTCTACATTGAACCGAAGGTCCTGTTAGTACAGTAAAGAAATAAAAAGAAATGTAAACTGCAAGGAATTAAAAGGAAAAGTTGAAACTGGCGGACAATTACATTTTCTGTGTGAAATTTAATGGCTCTATAGATAAATGATTCAAATGTATCGTTTTCGAGAAGTAGGAGAAAAAATTAAAAAAGAAAAAGAAATACAAATGTATCGCTTTACTAACGACAAACTGCATTTGGCAAGGAGGGGGGCGTTAACAAAGTATTTAAAAAGCAATTACAGGCGGGGCGCGAGACCTTCACACCTATAGTCCCCGTACCTTGGGAGGCTGAGACAGGAGAGTCACCTGAGCTCAGGAGTTCCAGGCAGCCTTGAGCTGTGATCGCGCCACCGCACTCCAGAGTGGGGTAACAGAGCGAGACCTTGTTGCGGAAAACAAACAAACAACAACAAAAAAAAAACAATTCCCTTTTAGTTACCTAAATGTAATGTATCAAACTGATGCCCAAAAGCATCAAAGACTAAACTACTACCTAAGGCATCAAGTGGGAAGAATTGGGGACCAAGTTGAGACAAATGTCACCCGGTGCTCACCTGACGGGCCGAAATCCGCAGATCAGCACCGAGAGAACAAGGTCTAGGTGCTTGTCCTTGTGACCCGAATGGCATAGATGCTTTTCCTTTCTGGAGGGCAAAGGATGCTTTTGGAGGGCTAATTCAATATGACAGTGGCTCACCAGTCTAGCATGCATTGGAATCGCCCCGACCGCGGAACTCAGCCCTTGAGTTCCTGATTCAGTAAGTTTGGGACCAGACCCGGCCGCCGGAGGAGCTGACTCCTGGCTCTCAGAGGCGGCAGCGCGACAAGGGGAGGCCCCAGAGGCAGAATTCGGGCAGAAGGGACGAAGGCCGCCCAGTAGGCCGCCCTTTGCAGACCCTCAGACCAGGCCCTCGGTCTCTAGCGGATAAACGAGGTAGGGGCGGACAGGATAGAGAGCAAACTGAGACAAAAATTACCTCAGGAACTGGTTGAAGTGCAAGGTGACATGGCGGTCGGATCGCGCATGCGCAGATTCTGGTATCCGCACTGCCCTTAACATAAGGGGTGGGGCCACAGGCCTGGGAACTTGGGGCGGAGTGGCGCGGCAGAGAAGTGCTGGGATCGTGCGGGGAACGCCAAGGACCGCGAAGGAGGTTATGGCCGCCAGTGGATGAGAAATACTAGTTTCCACAGGGACTGGCGGTAAAGAATTAGAACTACAAATGGAACTGTGGCGGGACTAAGTCGGGAAGACTGTTGACTCCGCCAGCGTATTGGGGCTGGAGCTAGGGTGAAACCTGGTTGAGGGGGCAGGGATGAGGGCTGGGGGCGGGATTTGACTAGGCCTAAGAGGGGGGCAAACATTAGGCTCTCCCATCCAAGTTGCAAGGGGCCAAGCAGAGGATGCTCATCAATCGTGTTTATACCTATTCTTCTCCACTTTGATAAAGCCCTGTACGCAGAACATACATACTTACAACTGAGCCTAGCAATCTATGAAATAAACTTCTACTTTCCGTTCATGCAGTCCTTAAGGCCTCTAGTTTTCCCTTTTACTATATTATTGGTTACTGCTCCTGTAGAGGAAAGACATTAATAGTTGTTTAAATAGGCCTGTTTATCTGGAAACTTTACTAAACTCCAGTAGCTGTCGGTTCATTATTTGGTACTTCATATATGAATAATATTTTCTATGAATTTTTTTCTTGATCTAATACTTCATTTTTCTTAGTGTTTGCGCAGGGCCTCCCAAGTTGTATTTTAAGTCAGAAAGGAGTTAAGTATTCTTGTCTTGGTTAGTGATGAGTACCAAGGTTCCCAATCAGCTATTTGCTGTAGATTGTGTTTGTCAAGTCAATAAAGTCCCTTTTTAAGCCCAATTTACAAAGACACTTTACCAATAATTTTTTTTAGAAGAAATGTACTTTGATTTATTTGTGGTACATACACAATTCCTATGTACACAAAGAAGTTGAATGTGTCCTGAAATAGAAACTGTACTTTTAAAATGTACAATTGTTTTATATATACATAGTTATATAAGTCTACTACATTTTCATCAAGAAGCTAATCTGAATACCCAGAATTAGCCCAGCATATCAATCATACTTTCTCACTTTGATGACTATCATCTATTGGATTTAAACCATTTTTGACCCTCTGAAGAGCTATATTTTCAATCAACTTAAGTGTTTCATAAAATTGAATTCTCTTAAAAAATAAGTTTATACGTTGGATTCTGTTCAAACTCTTAACCTGAGTCTTTAATAATGTATTGATAAAACTTTCCCTTCTGAAACTTTTAGCAAATTCTAATTTTTTGTAATTATTTTTTATTAAATCATAAATTTGTACATTGATGCATTTTATGGGGTTGGGGTTCAGGGTACTGCTTCAATATACAATGTAAAATGCTTACATACTTTTATCAATAATTTTTGGTGTTTACTATCAAATATTTATGCAACTATTGAGTTGATAATATAATTTTGCTCCTTTAACTTAGTTTATGGTATTATATCTGTGTAAAATATTTAATTTTACATAGTGAATCTATACTCTTAATGAAATGGTTTCTGGGTTTTCTAGTTTGCTTTTAAAAGTCTTCCCAAAAAGATGGAAACTTTCCATCTTTTGTATTAACCTGGATTGAAGTGGAACACATTCTTCTTAGTAAAGCATCACAAGAATAGGAAAGCAAGAATCTAATGTACTCAAAGCAGTAGATAATACAAGGGTGGGGTAGGGAGAAGAGGGAGTAGGGAGAAGGAGAAGGGAGGGGGATGGTGGTCACTATGTATGGCACACCTCTTGGGGGTGGGACATAATTATAAGAGGGACTTTACCTAACAAATGCAATCAGTGTAACCTAATTCTTTGTACCCTCATTGAATCCCAAACAATAAAAGGGAAATAAAAAGTCTTCCCAAACTATAGACTATAAAAATATTTTCCTAATTTTTTCCCAAATGTTATCATTTTTTAAAATATTTAAATCTTTACTCCTCAAGGAATGTATTCTGGTATGATGTGAAATTGAGGTTATTAAATGTACTAAAGATGGCCTTTGTGTATTGGCTCCTAAGTTCTTAATTTTTTCACTTCAGGCTGAGGCTGAGTCCATTAGTTCAAAAGCCCACAAATTCACATTTTATACATTTTTAAGTTTTTTTTTTTTTTTTTTTTCTGAAAGATAGCGTCTCACTATGTTGTTCAGGCTGGAGTGCACTGGAGCTCCAAGTCCTGGACTTAAGTGATCTTCCTGAGTAGCAGGGATTACAGGTGGACACCATGTTTTGCATAAACCTCGTTTATCATCTACTGGCCTTTCATAACAGAAAGCCCTGTGGTTATAAGACCCCAGGTTGCTATGACCCTTCAGCGATCTCTGTGCCAGAGACTCCCTGCCATGCTGCTAAACAATATCACGTACACATGTAAACCCCCTCTCAAATGTCCCTCTCCCCTGAGCATACTGTTGTCCTCTTACCTTTCTGGATGGTGGTTCCTGCTTAGTAAGTCCCTGATGGGTCTCATGCACTGAGGGACGTCTCCTCTGATGCAGCCCTGTCCCAGCACCACCTAACAAAGCTTGTGCATTGCTTCCTCTCACAATCTTTTCCCTAGATCAGACCCCAAACCCCTGGAACCCCTAAAAGTGATGATGAAATGGGATATTGATCATCAAGAAATAGATGGGGGTATCAACTCAGTCAGTTGGATACTCAATTGACATAACTACCCTGGACAGTTTTATGTAATTGGCCCACTTAAATTTAAAATGCAACTTACCAGTTTATCTTGGCATTGTTCTGTGCTATTTTAAACTTTTTTTCATATGTGTGTATAGTTTTCCTTTTTGCCTCATTAGCTTTTGCCAAGTGGTATTTAAGTGAAGCCAGGCCATTGGAACTGACTTTTGGGGTCAGAGGCACTGAGATGCCCAAGGAAGGTCAGCCTGTTCCACTAGGCAGGAGCTGGACATTGTAAGACCTGTGGCCTATAGAGGAAAAGGGAAGGAGTGTGTGCCTTTTCATCAAAGATAGGCAGTCCTTGACCCCATAATGGTTGTAGCAAGAGGAGCTCCCAACAGTCAGGCTAGTGATTTAGGATACTCAGACAGGATGTCCCATGGCAGGTAAACAAACTAAGGTAGAGATGGCAGATAGGAGTGGCGCCTTTGTGCAGAGCTAATATGCCTCAGCTATTGTCTCACTTAGATCTGCTATTAAGGACTTTTCTCTTCTTACCCTCCATAGCACATGAAACACCTTGTGTATTAATTTCCTACACCTGCTATAACAATGTACCACAAACCAGATGACTTACAACAAAAGAAATTTATTCTATCACAGTTCTAAAGGCTGGAAGTCTGAGACCAAGACCTCAGCAAGGATATCAAGGTACCTCTGAGATTCTGGGTAGACTCCTTCCTTGCCTCTCCTAGTTTCTGATGGCAGCTGGCAATCCTGGGCATTCCTTGGCTTATAGAAGCATCACTTCAGTCTCTGTCTTCATCAACACATGAGGTTCTCCTTATTTGTCTGTGTCTGCAACTCTTGTTCTCTTCTTATGAGAACACCAATCCTTTGGGATAGGGCCTGTTGTAATCCAGTATGTCCTCACATTAACTTGATTTCATGTGCAAAGTTCCTATTCATAAATAAGGTCACATTCACAGGAACTGGAGGTTAAGACTTCAACATATCTTTTAGGGGAACACCATTCAACCAATAACACTCAGCCAGAACATTAACAGCAAATTTCAGCAGCACTGTCCCAGGCAGCTTCCTAGGACGTGCCGTTGACATCCTGGAAGGTGACTTCTCAGAGAGTTTCACCAGCACCCCAGTGGGGAAAGAATTTCACAGGGAGTTTCACCTGCAAGCCAGGAGGTGGCTTCCCAATGTGTCCCAATGCCACCCAGTCACCTTCCCAGTGACAGTCACTGGTACTGTAGGAAGCCAGCAGAAAGTTTTGAAATTTCATCATCTATGTTTTTTAAGTTTTACTAATTTTTCAGTATGTTCTCATTATTGAAAACCTAGTTTTAAAGGAAAAGTATAAGGAAAAAAATAAACCCCTCAGAATTTCAACTGTCTTTGGATTTTGTGTATCTCCTTTCTGCCTCCTTTGCATGCATAGCAATGTTTTTAACGCCATATAACCACTACCACAATGAAGGTACCAAGCAGATATTCTCTTCCCTCCAAAAAACTCTGTAGTGCTGCTTTTTTTAATTATGAAATTCCAATTTGAGACAAAGTCTTGCTCTGTCACAGGCTGGAGTACAGTACCACCATCATACCACCCTGCAGCCATGAACTGCGGTGCTCAAACGATGGTCCCAACTCAACCTCCCCAGGAGCTGGGACTACAGGTGTGCGCCACCATGTCTGGCTAATTTTTTTTTTTTTTTTTTGTAGAGACGAAGGCTTACTATATTGCTCAGGCTGGTCTTGAACTTCTGGCCTCATGCAATTCTCCCTCCTGGCTCCCAAAGTGCTGGGATAACAGACAAGAGCCATCATGATCGCCCCTGCACGCTGACGTTTAAACAACTCCAAATTAAGAGTAGTATTCTAGACTCTGGGTGGGAAATGCCTAAAATTCAAATCCTTGACATATGGAAAAGCCACAATGCAACTTCCCGGGAGATAAACGGTTTTTCTCCTCAGCTCCATATTAGAAGCAGCAGAACCTGTTCCCGCGAGGTCCCACCCCCAGGCCCCGCCCATTACGCCTACGGGCGCGTCCGTGTGTGCGCGTGCCGGTGGCCATCTTAACTGCGCGCTACCCCTCATGTCTGCGGTGAGTTTTCATCTGTCTTCAGGGTAGGGTACTGTCCAGGTGCCGCCACGTGGGAGTGGGAGGGTTCAAAGGGATGGCGCAGGATGAAATGTTGTTTACCCAGTGCTCAGTCCAGCCGCTCTGGCCTCGGGTAGCGGTCCCTACCGCGCGGCCCCTCCTGCGAGAGTCCCCACGAGCCCCGCCCTATAGGGGGGTCTGTCTCTGGGAGGAGAAGGATCAGGGCGGCCCCTCTCTCTCACAGGCTCCTCTGTCAAAAGCCTCCACGGCAAGTTTTGTACTATCTCTTTACACGGAAAAGAGTTTCCGCCGTCTGGATCACGGCGACTTTCGCCCCGGCATCTCCTGGCCTGACCAACCTGGCGTTCTGTCATCTACCCTTGAGTACTTAATGATGCAGTTCTGGCTCCGGGTGTTGGTTCTTTAAGTTCAAGTTATATATTCACGTGGAAAGATAAATCTTTTCAATAAACAATAAAATTAAATGCATGAGTGAATGAATGCATATAAAAACAATATTTAGCGCCTAAGAAAAAGCGGGACTACTCTGCTCTTTTCTCAAGTCACCTCAGTTTCTCTTCAGAGCCTTGTGAACCCCGAGAGTTTCAAAATAGATGAAGTGGTCTCAGGGAAGATGTGCAGGCTTATTTTTGTTAGTACCACGAGTTAAAATTGAATTGATAATAAATACTCAGGTAAATTTTGATAGGTGAATTTACTTCTAATTGTTCGTTTTTAAATTTATTAAGTAACTGAAATAGAGAGTCACACGCAATTTAGATTTATTAAACTGAGACTTCAAGGATGCACCTGGGGAGAGCACAACCCACAAAGTATCTGTTGTGGACTTCACTCTCTGTAGAAGTTCTGTGGAAGAGGTTGAACACTTCGGTTTAAAGGGAACGGGGGGGGGGAGGGAGTAGGGATTGAAGGACGTGAGCAGTGAGGCAATTGGTGGCATTCTTGTGACGTTCTATTTAGTGCTCAGTAAATTCTATCGAAGATGAACATTCAAAAAAGAAGATAGAGAAAATAGTCAACTTTATGATCTTCTCAGAGTGAGTAGAAGAGTGATCATCATCTCTCTCCGTGTGCAGAGGCATTGAATGGCCTAAAAAAATGATAATAACATTTCCTGTTTCCCCAACTTTTGGATAACTGAAACCTGCATCCTTGCCTCAGGCCAATGGGAGAGGGACAGAGAATTTCTCTTTGTGCCACAGGGGATATCTCAAGGGAATCATCTGGGTGAAGGTCATAGACTGTTGAAGAGGCCACAAGATCATCTAAACTCAAAATGGGATTAAGGGGTCAGAACCGTTAAAAGCTCTGTGCTTTGGAAGGAATTTGGATTTGAGCCCATTGCCTGCCATTTTTCTCTTTTACTGGCAAGATAATAAACTTGTCTTTCCTTCTCCTTAAACCACTTACCCCACTTTTTATGATGTGGTTTCAGGGGGCAAATGCTGAACTTGCATTAACATTCCTTGGTTTGTATCTGTGGAGTTGAACTTGTAATAGACATTTAAGACTTTATTTAGGCTACAGTCCTGAGATTAAAATTGACATACACTTGTTTTATACGGGCTATATATCTTAAGTCATTTTTTGTTTTTTAGGGCTGAAGGAAATATTTTAACCCCAAATACATTTATTTGACTTTTTTTAATGGGATCTTCCCTACATTTTATATATTTTTTTTCTTTTATTAAGTCATTATACACATAGTTCATGAATACACTTATGCATTTGTGGGGTACAATGTGTTGATTTCTTTGTACAATTTGGCTTTCACTTCATTTACTTATTGTGTTAAGACATTTATGTTCTATACTTGAAAGATTTCACTTGTACACTTGCAATATTCTCCATAGGTGTGGTCCAACCATTTACCCTCCTTCTATCAAAACCTTCCCCCTCCCCTCTTTTCCTCCTCCACTTCTCTCCTTCATCCTGAGCTATAGTTGTGATCTATCTGACATGTTTGGAGATGCCTTTGGGCAAACAGAAATAATTCTGTAAGGCTATGAGGAGGGGGAGAAATTTGCATCTGTACAAAATCTCTGTTAAATGCAGCCAGGCTCTGCCTGTTTGATCTGGGACAGGTTTTCTGAGAGTCTGACTCCTTCAAGGTTCAAATAAAAACATTTCCCTGAGGGCTGTTATCATGAGGCTTATGGGTACATGGCCACTTTGCCAGTCAGGCTCCTTTCTCCCTCCCATACATACCCTGTCTACCAAAAAACCCAGGTGAGTCATTTTCTAAGCTCTTTAATTTCTTAAAAGAGGACCCTTGGGCCACTTTGAGAAAAGGATGGCAGTGCTTGTGTGACTCCTGTCAGGCTCAGTTCTCTCTTTTGGCATAATGAATTTGGGAGGTGGGGATCATAAGATTTTTCTTTTTCCTTTACAAATTCTTATCTAAAAGTCTGTAACTCCTGTAGAAAAAATTATTAACCTATATTCTCTACTTGTTAAAATTTGTTTCTTTTGGTTTTGTATGTATACTTTGTTATGATGAGCCTATTAAACTGTAGACATTCACTTCCTCCTTCAAATCTTAAGCATATACCTTCTAAGAAGAAAGATAATTTTTTACCAAACAGAAAACAAAACTTTATTGTGCCCCCTCCAAGAAAAGCAAATTTTTGCAGTTATCCAAAAGTATCTGTTATAGTTGTCAGGTTGCTTGGAACCAATAAGATTTGCACATTGCATCTAGTTTTTAGATCTCTTTAATGTGCTTTTACCTAGTACATTCACTTGAACTTTGATGGGCGGTGCCTGTGGCTCAAAGGGGTAGGACACTTGTCCCATATGCCAGAGGTGGCTGGTTCAAACCCAGCCCTGGCAAAAAAAAAAAAAAAAAATACAATTTTGACTCTTGAATAGTCCAGGATCGTTATCTTGTAAAATGCTGACATTCTAATGCAAGGTTGATATCCCATGATTTTGTTTTTTTGTTTTGTTTTTCACAATTTTGTTTATCTCCTGTATTTCTTGTAAAGTGGATGTTGGGTTTAGAGCAATATTGTCTAATACAAATATGACCCACCATTGTCTGGCGTTTAGGTTGATTTTTATATATGTTGTGAGATAAGACTACATTTTTATTCTTCTGTATATGGACATCCAATTTTCACAGCACAGTTTATTGAAGAGACTGTGTGGCATTGAGCCAACCCAGTTTTTTCCTTTCTCATTTGTAGTTCGGAAGAATAACTGTTGTTCCAGCTTTATATTGATTAGTGTAAAAAAAAAAAATCGTTGAATATTCTGGGAATGCTTTATCCCTGAGATAAGGAGGAATTGGCATGACTAGTCTGGGTTCTGTTCTTGTCCCTCTTAGAAACAGTGTATTCTTTAACATTTTAGCCCTGCAAGTCACTTTGCCCTATGGTATGAAGCCTAGGTGTACTTTTCTGGATTCCTCAGTTACAGTGCAAGTGGGGCACACACTGAGACTCTATCCAGCCTGAGAAGCTTTTTCTGAGTCTTGGGGGATCACCTTGCCCTGAATCGTAGACTTCCGTTGTCCTTTGTCTTTATCTGTAAGAAATAAATTGCTTTATGTGTGAGTGTTCTGTCTCACCAGACTCAAGCAGTTAGTAAAAGTGTAGCACAAGATGCAGTGGGCCGAAGTGGTAACCAGTGCACAGTGATTCTGCTTCATACTACCCTTTCTCCTTTGTGTATTTTTTTTATTTTTTCAAATTAATATCAGGGTACAATTTTTAGAGTTACATTGTTCTCACTTCCAGGGTAAAGTTCCATTTGTAGAAGAGCCCCTCACCCGGGGGCGTATTATACACCTTCACATGTACACATTAGGTAAGATTCCACCTCTTGCCTTCCTTCTTTCTGCCAAATGTCCTTCCCCCTCCCGCTTCCCTCTACCCCTGAACTGGACTATATTAGTGTTTTCTTGTTCTTATGGGCATGTAATTGTTTATAAATTGATTTCATATTAGTATGGAGTACATTGGATATTTATTTTTCCATTCTTGCGATACTTTACTAAGAAGAATGTATTTCAGCACTGTCCAGGTAAATGTAAAAGATGTAAAGTCTCCATCTTTTTTAATGGCTGAACAATAATATTTCATGGTAAACATATACCACAGTTTGTTGATCCATTCATGTTTGATCGGCACTTAGGTTGCTTCCACTACTTGGCAGTTATGAATTGAGCCACAATAAACATTCTACTGCAAATGTCTTCATGGTAAAATGATTTTTGTTCTTCTGAGTAGATACGTAGTAAGAGGATTGCAGGGTCAAATGGAAGGTCTACTTTTAGATCTTTGAGGATTCTCCATACTTCTCTCCAAAAAGGCTGTATCAGTTGGCAATCCCATTAGCAGTGTAGCTGTGTTCCCTTCTCTTCACATTCATGCCAGCATGTGGTGTTTTGGGACTTTGTGATGTGGGCTAATCTTGCTGGGGATTAGGTGATATCTTAGAGTGGTTTTGGTTTGCATTTCTCTGATGATTACAGTTGAGCATTTTTTCATGTGTTTTTTGGCCATTTGTCTGTCATCCTCGGAGAAATTTCTGTTCAAATCTCTTGCCCACTTGTATACAGAGAGGGTCGTTTGCACTTTTCTTATTGTTTAATTTGAGCCCATTGTGTATTCTTGACAACTTTCTTGAAGATCTATAAATATATTGATTTTTTTTTCTAGGCTTTTGTTCTGTTACATCAGTTTGCATGCCAGCTTTTGTTTCCTGATATCTATTTAATTTAGTTCTTTTCTAATCTTTATTACTTACTTAGTAGTTTTTTTCCTATTTTTGAAATAGAGTCTCACTCTGTTGTCCAGGCTCAAGCCATCTTTCTGCGTCAGCTTCCCAAGTAGCTAGGACTATAGGTGTCCACCGCAACATCCAGTTGATTTTTCTATTTTTAGTAGAGAGAGGGTCTTGCTCTTTCTCAAGCTGATCTCAAACTCCTGAGCTCAAGCAGTCCTCCCACCTCAGCCTCCCAGAGTGCTAGGATTATAGGTGTAAGCCACCACACCTGGCCCTACTTCTAATTTGTGGCTTTGTACTTTTTCTAGTCCCTTGAGGTATGAAATTAGGTGGTTTCTTTGAGGCATTTATTTTTTTCTTAATGCAGTCACCTATTATTATAAAAGTGTCTGTTAGAACTACTTTTACCGGGTGGTGCCTGTGGCTCAGTGAGTAAGGCACTGGCCCCATATACCGAGGGTGGTGGGTTCAAACCCAGCCCCAGCCAAACTGCAACAAAAAATAGCCAAGCGTTGTGACAAGTGCCTGTAGTCCCAGCTACTTGGGAGGCTAAGGCAAGAGAATTGCCTAAGCCCAAGAGCTGGAGAGCTATGAGATGTGACATCATGGCACTCTACCGAGGGTGATAAAGTGAAAAAAAAAAAAAATAAGAAAAAAGAACTACTTTTACCATATCTCCTACGTTTTGTATGTCATGTTTCTATTTTTATTTGCCTGGAGATAATTTTTAGTTTCTTTTTGATTCCTTGTTTGACCTTTAATCATTTAGGAGTTTTGGCTAATTTCCACTTACCTGTGAATTTTCCACTTTTCCCTGTTACTGATTTCTAGTTTCATACCATTGTGGTCAACAAAGATGCTTGTTATGATTTCAGTCTTCTTAAATTCATTAAGACTTATTTAGTTGCCTAACATCTGATTATCCTGGAGAATATTCCATGCATGCATGAAAAGAATGTGTATTCTGCTACGGTTGGATAATATGTTCTTTATGTGTCTGCTAGGTCCATTTGGTCTGTATTATTGTAAATGCACTGTTTTCTTATCGATGTTCTCTGTTTATGATTTATCCATTGTTGAAAGTGTAGTATTGAAATCCTTTGTTATTGCTGATTGCTCTTTCTTTCTTCAGATATATTGATATTTGCTTTATCTATTATGAGCTCCCTAAATACATTGGTGCATATATTATAATCGCTATATCCTCTTGATGAGTTGATTCTTTTATTATATAATGACCTTCTTTGTCTCTTCTTTTTGCCTTATATCTATTTTGTCTAACACAACAATAGCCACTTTCACTCTTCCTTTAGTTATCATTTGCGTGGAATGTTTTTTTTTTTGAGACAGAGCCTCAAGCTGTCACCCTGGGTAGAGTGCTGTGGCATCACAGCTCACAGCAACCTCCAACTCCTGGGCTCACGCGATTTTTTTGCCTCTGCCTCCCAAGTAACACCTGCCACAACGCCCAGCAATTTTTTTTTTTTTTTTTTGGTTGCAGGCCCAGACTGGATTCAAACCCGCCAGCTCAGGTGTATGTGGCAGCTGCCTTAGCTGCTTGAGCCACAGGTACCAAGCCGAAATATGTTTTTTAAACTTTTGACATCCATTCTATGTTCCTTAAAGCTAAAGTGAGTTTCTTGTAGACTGTAGATAGTTGTATCTTGTTTTTGTATTTATTCAGCTTTTTGTCTTTTGCTTGAGGAATTTAATGCATTAAAAATAATTGTTGATAGGTGAGGACATTACAATTTTGTTTGTTGTTTTCTGGCTGTTTTTATAGTTTCTTTGTGTATGGGTTTTTTTATTTCAAAATATTAAGGGAATACGTATGTTTTCATTATATGGATACCTTGTATAATACTTAACTCAGGGCTTTTAGTATTCATTGTACCCAGTAGTTTTTACACCCTCATCTCCTTCTTTGATTTCCATTGTCATTTATATGTCTTTGTGCCCATGTGTGCCCATCATTTAGTTGCCAATTATTAGTGATTATATATGGTATTTGTTTTTACACACATGTACTTTGTGATTTGTTGACTTTGGGAAAATGTCATTCCACTATTCTTATCTGCAAGGTTTCTGCTCAAAAACCCATTGATAGTCTTAAGGAGGCTCCCTTGTATATGACAAATCATTTTTTTTCTTATTGCTTTTAAAATTCTCTTTGTCTTTGACGTTTGACAATTTTTTTATTATAATATGTCTTGGTTTAGACCTCTTTAAATTCAATTTATTTGTGAGTTTTGGGCTTCATCTAGATTCCATGTATCTCCCCAAATTTGAAAATTACTACTATTATTTCTTTAAATTGGCTTTCTACCTCCTTTCTCCTCTTTTTCTGTTTTTTGTTTGTTTGTTTTTTGTTTTGTTTTTTGAGACAGGGTCTCATTCTGTTGCCCTGGGTAGAGTGCTGTGGCATCATAGCCCACAACAACTTTTGACTCTTGGACTTAAGAGACCCCTTTGCCTCAGCCTCCCAAGTAACTGGAGCTGTAGGCACCCGTCACAACCCCCAACTAGTTGCTCTGGTTTTAGTAGAGATGGGGTCTAGTTTTTGCTCAGGCTGGTCTTAAACTCCTTAGCTCATGCAACCCACCCACCTCAGCCTCCCAGAGTGCTAGTATTATAGGTGTAAGCCACCACACCTGGCCCTACTTGAATAGTGCTTTAGGGTTTCTTTACTCTTTTTCATTTTTCTTTCTTTTTGCTTCTCTGGCTAATTTCCAATAATCTATCTTTGAGTATGTTGATTCTTTTGCTTGATCAATTATATGCTTCTGAACCCATCTAATGAATTTTTCAGTTCAGTTGTATTCTTCAACTCCTGTATTTGTTTGGTTCTTATCATTTCTATCACTATGTTAAATTTCTCATTTTGTTCATGTATCATTTTCCTGATTTTGTTTAGGCATTTATCCATGTTATCTTTTAACTCAACTGATATGAAGATGAATATTCAGCCCTACTATGAAGCTAATTTATAGCTTTCATGTGAAGGCTATAACCCAACTATAGCACAAGAATATGGGGAAAGGGCCAAGGGAGGGGAGGGGGGTTTGAGGTGGAGGGAGGGTAATTGGTGGGGCCACACTTACAGTAAATCTTAGAATGGGTACAGGCAAAACTTACTAAATGCAGAATACAAATGTCTGCATGCAATAACTAAGAAAATGCGAACTGATGAAAATTTATTCCTGAGCATAGTTTGGCACCCAAAAGGGGAGCCACTCAGAATCACAAGGAACTAAGCAACCCGATGGAAAATTGAAAGGAAGGGATCCCACCCAGGAAACAGACATTTTGAATTTCCAAAATGGCGGGCACCTTCCCCCAGAACAACAGGAGTGATTAAATAGACCGGACCATTCCTGGTGGGGGATATTGGTGTGGGCTGGCAGTTCAGGCTGTGCGGCAAACTGGTGGGTGGCTGGACTCAAAATTCCAGATTCAAAAATGAGACTCAGAGCCACAAAAACTGAGTATAAGGTTTCCGCCAAGACCCAGCGGCAGCCAGCACCCTCCTTCACAGCCGATTGCAGTTGCCAGTTTCCAGGAGAACACAGGAGCAGAGTGGAAAGATTTGTGAAGCGTGGACTCCTGCACTGAGTTGGGAGGTCGGATAGGAGTGCTGTCTGGAACAGAGCAGCTGAGGTTGCATAACACTTAAGTAAAAAAACTTTTACAGAAACTCCAAAATGGCAATCGGCCAGGTAGGGTGGTTACCATGGTAACAGTATAAACTGTGAATCAGGTACAAGCCTGGGAACCACTCACAGCGCCACCTTGTGTCCAGAAAGTATATTGCATTATAAATACATTCCTACAAAAGTTGATCCCTACATCATACATATAGGTGTATATTTCTACATATATACAATAATAATATTTTTGTGGTTGGTGCCTTTTTTTTCTCTCATCATTTTCTTGGAGGAACTATGGTTAATTTTTATTTTATATATTTTTTAATTTTTATTTTTTCTTCTTTTTTAACTTTTTTACGAGCACCACTATTTTTTCTCCTTTCTCTCTTCCTCTTCTTCCATTCCTATGGTTTCTGAGAGTGCTAACATCAGATTTCTAGAGGGTTTTTTGTTTGCTCATTTTGTTTGTATGATTTTTACCTTTTTTTTAACATCACTGTATTTATTATTTTTTATAAAATGTATTTGCAGAAACGTTTCATCAGACACTGGTACTACAAAAATAAATATAAAACAAATATACACATTTACATATGTTACTTATACACATTATTTACATGTTCAAAAATTCCAAAACTCCAGCATGTTTAGTCCATGATTCTTAACATTCCTGAGAAGGAAAACAATAAAAGCACAAATATACCACATACCATTTATAAGTCTGGGGGTGTATGTTCTAAGAACAAAGGTATTCTCTTTTCGTCATGATCACTGTATTTGGTAAGTGATTCAAGTTTCATTCTGCTTTGTTCTCTCAAAATACATTCTTTAAGTATAGATTAAAATTCTCCTTCACAGAAAGCCTTTGTGAAAAAGTTATATTGAATAAAAAAAGTCATTTTACTTCAAGCTAACAAAAAGTTATTTTTTAAATATACGTCCAAGAGGAGTTTTAATTAATGAAAGCTAGGAGTTGGATTAGAAAACATCAGAAGGATGGAAGAAAGACACTGTAATTTCTGTTTGATGTATTCTGGTAATTTTTCATCTTCTCCATACTTGGTTGTTTGACCATCTGGTGATGTATAACTGATAGAAGATACTCCTGCCTGCACAACCAACTGGGACCCATCATTAAACTAAACCCACACAGCTCCACTAGTTAACTGTGTAGCCCAACCAACATTTTTCACAAAAACAGATTTTAAAAGTTGCGCTGATTTAGGAAGACAATCTTTTAGACTAGTAGAAGAGATGTTTGTTCCAGAAGCTATAGTTGTAAGACCAAGTTCTTCATTTATAACCATAGAAGGATTAAGTATTGGTGCTTGTGTTGCAGAAGCAGCACTATTCATCATCATTCTACTCAAAGCTGGTCTATCCCTTACTGAGTAGTTTGGATCCACAGAAGGAGGTGATATTGCTGTGGGTGAACTAATACAACCATGTTTTCTTCCTATAATTATTGGGAAAAAGGAATCATTCCTACTTTTCCTTTCCTCTTCTGAAATTATGGATTCTAGTATTAAACAAACATGATGACCCTCATTAGCATGGTCCATATATATTTTCATTTCCTCTTTCAAGCTATTAACTTCACTTTCACCTTCTAAAGTGTATTATTTCCCAGTCTTTTCAATTACATGAATTAAATCTTCTGTTTTGTGTATTTTTGCTCCGTCATAAAACCAAACTTCAAAATCAACATCAGGAGCATTCTCCATCAAAACACATTTAGCATAGCTTGTAAAGTAAGTGATTTGGGGAGATTTGGATCTTACAAGCTGTACAAATCTGGCAGCATATTGGTATTTTCTCCAGTACTTTTCTGGTAAATTGTCAAAGCTGTACCTACTGATGTTGTCAGTAGGTGAGGGTGGTCAATCAGTAAGAGGAAAACCTCTTCCATCATTTGGATAAAAAATAGTGATCATATTTTTATCACTAGATATCTGAAGAACTTCTTTCACACATTCTTGAGATGTATAGTCCTTTAGAAGCTCCACAAATACCTCCTCTGAATCAAGTATGCTCACCACAGCCTTTTTGGTTTTCTGTCTGATTGGTGTCAACCTGTGAGCAGCCAAAGGAGATGCAATGCTTCATAATGTACGTTTCTGATAACCCAATGATGGCTCCACACCCTTAGTCTTCCTTTGTTCAAAAAGAGGATCTATGCCAAAAACAGATTCTTGTTGAATTATCCCAGGTTTACTATGAAGTGCAGTCATATGTTTCATGGTATTCAGCTGTTTTACAGGATGTGTATTATCAGAAGCATTAGAGTTCTTTCGGGGTTTTATATCAATCCAAGCATTTCTTGACATGTTCTTCTGCAAATCTGGATGGCCTTAGTAGTCTTGTTTTGAGCTAATACTGTTGCATTCAGTAGTTTCTCTTAAATGAGCATTTATTTGTTGATTCCCAAACCACTGTTGTAACATTTCAGTCTGAGGTGTCTGGTCTGAGAATGGAAAAGGAGTTTTTCTTGGTCAAAGATGATTGGAGAGTGCTTGATTATTAGCAGGTCTGTCAAAAGATCCAGAATTATTGGATGTCTTTTCTTTAAATAAGGGGGAAACATTGATATTGTTTGTAGGTGAGTATCTCTCTTCATTTTCATCTACTCCTGATCTTTTGGGTTTTGAAAGCACTTCAGCTGAGTGACATATTTCCATTATACACGTTTTTGCTTAAGAGTTAGAAGTGCTGGACCTATCAGAGGAATGGGCTCTACGAAGGTAACGAGAATATGGTCTTTCTTCTACATCTTGGATTACTCTGCCCCTTTCACGATCACTGATTTCTTGTTCTTGATTTCCCCACTTATTATAAAAACTGCTTCCCTCTCCTGAAGAAGAAAAATCACTTGAATTTTTAGTCTTTGGAAATACAGTCATTTTATTTGGGAGTGGCTGACCAATCAAAAGTCTTCTTCTGTCAAATAAACTACCATTTATACTGGTACTGGAAGAAGCTGTAATTGCAGTAGAAATTGTGGTATGCCTATCAATTGAGTCTGCCACAGTTCCTAAATCCTTACTTTTTGTTGAAGAATTTTGGGACATAAAAGGATGGTCTAATATTGAAGACAGACTTAAACGATCTGCTGGATTTCTACGAAGTAACTGGTGAATAAGGCCTTTGGCTTCCCTTGACAAAAAAGTTGGCATTTCATAATCTGACAATACTACTTTATTTAATGTGTTCTTGACTGTGTCAGTGTCAAAAGGTGGTCTCCCAATAAGTAATGTATAAAACATACACCACAAGGACCAAACATCAGATTCAAGTTCATGCACACTTTGAGTTGCAATTTCTAGCGAAATATAATTAGGACTTCCATGTAACGTATACTGCTTTTCATGTGGCATTTTCAACTGAGTTGCCAATCCAAAATCAGCAATCTTGATGTTTATATTACGAGTAAGTAAGAGAATAGAAAGTGTGAGGTCCCGGTGTAATATACCATGAGAATGAAGATACAACATTCCTGTGATTACTTGGTGTATGAAATGTCAAGCTTCATTTTCTGAGAAGGGTTTCATTCTGTTCTTTAGATACCTGTTCATTTCTCCATTATGGCACATTTCTAATACCAGATACACATAATTGTTATCTTCAAAATAGTTATAAAGCTCCAAGATAGAAGGATGTTTCAATTGGCAATGTATTTTCACCTCATTTTGGACTCTCTGTAACATTCCTGCTTTGTACATGGATTTCTTATCTGTCATTTTGATTGCGACTTCCAAACCAGTGTGAATGGACTCAGCTGTGTAGACACCAGTAAATGATCCTTTACCCAGCAGACTTCCAACTTTAAAATCTTGGATCTTCTCCCTGATGCAGGTCGCCATATTTCCAAGCCCCGGCTCGTGTTTCCCGGATTAGCTGCCTTCATGCAGTCCCTTTGAGGCAGCGCTCCAAGCAGCCAGCCGGTCTTGGTGCCCATCAGGCTTGGCTCTTTAGGCCGTCGCTCCCAGCGATGACAGTAAAGCCACTAAAAGTTCTCCCTGACACAGTCCGACGCCTGGGTGGTGCCCCTGTACAACCATTTTGAAAAACTCCCACCTGTAGCTGTACCAGCTGGACTGGCGATGACGTAACCAGACTGGTCACACCGCAATGGCTGTACCGGGGCGCATATCCCTTATCCTTTTTTTCCCTTTTTTCTCAATTTTATGATTATCATTTTTATTGTAGTTGTTTTTTTGTTGTTGTTGTTGTCTCTCTGTTTATGTGTTTCTGATTGTTTGTGCATCTGTGGGCTTGTGTGTCCAGTAGCCTTTTTATCTGTTTCTTTGCTCATTTGGTCTCAATGAGTTTGGTGTTTCAACCTGCAATTTTGAACTCCCAGCACTCCCCTCCACTCTCACTTTGAGGTCTGGAGGCCTGTCCCCCAGGAGTCCAGGTTCTTGGGTGAATTCTCAAGGGGTTTGGACAGGACCTGGACTGTAGCTGGTCAGTGCTGATTCTGTGGCACAGGAGTGAGGAGACGACAGTTGGCTGAGAGGGAACCACACCGGAGCGGCAGTGCCCTGAGGCGCAGAGCAGCAGCCATTTTTGGCAACAATACGGCCCACCCCCGGAAATTCTGAAGCCAAAACCCCTGTCACCCTGGGCAACCAGAGGAGGCCGGGCATCTTCTTAGGTGGCAACCACCACAGAAAAGATCTGGGACTGATATACAGGCCCCATGAGTAAAGGGTTTGCCTGTGGCAGTACTGGCCTAGGTGGAGTGCGGGGACTAGAAAACGCACGTGCACAGCCAGGAAATTCCCAGGGCAGGGCTGACCCAGAGGACCACTTTACTGAGCCTAAGATGCACCCGGCCCCAAAGGGATCATCAGTCTATATACAAAGGAAGGCAGGAGGCTAGAGCCGACCATGCTACGAATACAAACCTGCAGGAGTAAAGACAGGGCCTGAGGCACAGGTTCTGGGAACTCAAAACAGCTTCGCTTCTGCAGAAAAATTTAGCAGGGACAAAAACAAATTCCCACAAAGTTGTTCTGTTCTGTCAGTAACATCAATCGGTTGCGAATGGAACTGAGTGAACACCCCCCAGCCTCCATCAAGTGCCCGAGGTTGTCAGGCCTCAACACCCCCTACTGGATAGAGGCAGAGAGCAGTGGCCTTGCTGAGCACATACAGATTTCCTTGTGGTTCAGGAAGGTGCAAACCCCTGGAGTATCTGCTCACAGGAGGCAACTGAGTCACAGCCATGTGGGGCTATCAGTGACTGGGTGTAACAGAGCTGCAAGGTGGGGAAAGAGGCATCAGACTTCCCAGACTACTCTTATTTGCTGGGTGGGTCCTCCTGACTTTACAGACCACCGGAGAAAGTCATATTTCAGTTGTCACCAGACCCCTGAGATCAGGTTCCCAGAGACCTTTGAAACTTCAATACCTGAGACAGGTGCTGACTGAGACAATTGATTGGGACCTTTTAAACTGAGCCAATCACCTGAAGACTATTCAAGTGGTGTCCTGGGTGTGTGGTTGTAGGAAGGTTTGATTTTCTTTTTCTAATTGTTGCCTGTGGGGGGCGGGGTGACTTAATTGCTGGAATTTTTCTATAGCTGAGACTTCAACCCAGAGTAACTGTTTCACTAGGGCTAAACAGAGACCAGCTGAAAACAAGACAGAACCACTTAGCCCCACCACACCAAATAGGTCCCCAGGTTCTCAGGCTGTAGCACTATACGGGTCCTCAACAAAGATGCAGGGGAAAAGTCAAACGGTGTAAAATAATCATGGGGCGGAATCAACAGAAAAACTCTGGTACCATGAATAACCAGAAGAGATCAACCCCCCCCCAAGGAAACATATGGTAGATATAAGTGAAGATCCCATTCACAAACAGATGGCCAAGATGTCAGAAATCGAATTCAGAATTTGGATTGCAAACAGGATTAATAGAATGGAGGAAAATTTGGAAGTAGAAATTCAAAGAGCAATTCAAAAGTCAGAATTGGAAATTTGAGAAGAAATTTAAAAATCGTCTCAAGAATTAAATGAATTTAAAGACAAAACCACCAAAGATTTTGATGCACTGAAGCAAGAATTTGCAGCCCTGAAAGATCTGAAAAATACAGTACAATCCCTGAGTAACAGAGTGGAGCAAGCAGAAGAAAGGATTTTTGACATTGAAGACAAAGCTTTTGAACACTCCCAAACTCTAAAAGAGGAAGAGAAATGGAGAGAAAAACAGATCATTCTCTCAGAGAGCTCTGGGATAATTCAAAGAAGGATAATATCTGCCTCATTGGAATCCCTGAAAGTGATCCTCACAAGGCACAGAGGCCCTTCTCCATGCAATTATGAAAGAGAATTTGTCAGACATGCCAAGAGATTCTGAAATTCAGAAAGCAGACAGCTTCAGAACCCCAGCACAACTCAATCCGAATAAGACATCCCCCAGGCATATCATAATTAACTTCACTAGTGTTAATATGAAAGAAAATTCTGAAAGCAGCCAGATGTAAGAAATCCATTACCTACAAATTGAAGAATATTAGAATGACTACAGATCTCTCTGCTGAAACATTTCAAGCCAGAAGGATGGTCATCGAGTTTTGATCTCCTAAAACAAAATAACTTTCAACCCCTGATTCCTTATCCAGGTAAACTGAGTTTCATTTATGATGGAGAAATTAAATACTTTAATGACATGCATATGTTGAAGAAATTTGCCATACCCAAACCAGTTCTTCAGTATATTCTCAAACCTATCCTCCATAATGACCATCCCAATTTTCTACCACAAAAATAAACTCACTCAGAAACTTTTGATCAAACTCCAACTTCCACAGTGGTGAAAGGAATACAAATGTCCACTGGACTTTCGAAAAACTCAATACCAAAAATTTTACCAGACTTATCAATACTCTCCATTAATGTGAACGGCTTAAATGGTCCTCTAAAAAGGCACAGGTTAGCTGACTGGATACAAAAATTCAGGCCAGATATTTGCTGCATACAAGAGTCACATCTTACCTTAAAATATATAGACTCAGGGTGATAGGATAGTCGTCCATATTTCAGGCAAATGGTAGCCAGAAAAAAGCAGGCATTGCAGTTCTATTTGCAGACACAATAGACATTAAACCAACAAAAGGAAGGATAAGAATGGTCACTTCATATTTGTTAAGGGTAATACTCAATATGATGAGATTTCAATTATGAATATTTATGCACCCAACCAGAATGCACCTCAATTTATAAGAGAAACTCTAACAGACATGAGCAACTTGATTTCCTCCAGCTCCATAATCATTGGAGATTTCAACACTCCTTTGGCAGTGTTGGATAAATCCTCCAATAAGAAGCTGAGCAAAGAGATTTTAGATTTAAACCTAACCATCCAACATTTGGATTTAGCAGACATCTACAGAACTATTCATCCCCAAAAAACTGAATACACATACTTCTCATCAGCCCACAGAACATACTCCACAATTGATCACATCTTAGGTCACAAGTCTAACCTCACTTAATTTAAAGGAATAGAAATTATTCCTTGCATCCTCTTGGACCACCATGGAATAAAAGTTGAACTCAGTAAAACAGGAACCTGCATACTCATACAAAAACATGGAAGTTAAATAACCTTATGCTGAATGATAGCTGGGTCAGAGATGAGCTCAAGAAAGATACTGCCAAATTTTTGGAACAAAATGACAATGAAGACATGAATTATCAGAACCTCTGGGATACTGCAAAGACAGTCCTAACAGGGAAATTTATAGCACTGCAAGCCTTCCTCAAGAGAACAGAAAGAGAGGAAGTTAACAACTTAATGGGACATCTCAAGCAACTGGAAAAGGAAGAACATTCCAACCCCAAACCCAGTAGAAGAAAAGAAGTAACCAAAATTAGAGCAGAATTAAATGAAATTGAAAACAAAAGAATTATACAACAGATCAATAAATCAAAAAATTGGTTTTTTGAAAAGGTCAATAAAATAGATAAACCTTTGGCCAACCTAAGCAGGAAAAAAAACAGTAAAATCTCTAATTTCATCAATGAGAAATGACAAAGACTAAATAACAACAGACTCCTCAGAAATTCCAAAAATCCTTAATGATTATTACAAGAAACTTTATTCTCAGAAATATGAAAATCTGAAGGAAATTAACCAATACTTGGGAGCACGTCACCTTCCAAGACTTACCCAGAATCAAGTGGAAATGTTGAACAGGCCAATATCAAGTTCTGAAATAGCATCAACCATATGAAATCTGCACAAAGAAAAGACTGGGACCAGATGGCTTCACGTCAAAATTCTACCAAGCCTATAAAAGAGGAACTAGTACCTATATTACTCAACCTGTTCTGAAATGTAGAAAAAGAAGGAAGACTACCCAACACGTTCTATGAAGCAAACATCACCCTGATCCCCAAACCAGGAAAAGATCCAACAAGAAAAGAAAATTATAGACCAATATCACTAATGAATATAGATGCAAAAATATTCAACAAGATCCTAACAAACAGAATCCACCAACACATCAAACAAATTATACATCATGACATCTCAGTTTTATCCTAGGGTCTCAAGGCTTGTTTAATATACATAAACCTATAAGTATAATTCAGCACATTAAAAAACAAAGACCATATGATTCTCTCACTTGATGCAGCGAAAGCTTTTGATAATATCCAGCATCCCTTCATGAGCAGAACACTTAAGAAAACTGGTATAGAAGGGACATTTCTTAAACTGATAGAGGCCATCTACAGCAAACCCACGGCTAATATCGTATTGAATGGGGTTACATTGAAATCATTTCCATTCAGATCAGGAATCGGACGAGTCTGCCCATTGACTCCACTGCTCTTTAACATTGTAATGGAAGTTTTAGCCATCACAATTAGGGAAGAAAAGGCAATCAAGGGTATCCATATAGACTCAGAAGATGATATGATTGTATATCTGGAAAACACCAGGGATTCTACTACAAAACTCTTAGAAGTGATCAAGGAACACAGCAGTGTCTCAGGTTACAAAATCAACATTGATAAATCAGTAGCTTTTGTATATACCAACCATAGTCAAGCTGAAAAAACAGTTAAGGACTCTATCCCGTTCACAGTAGTGCCAAAGAAGATGAAATATTTCGGAATTTATCTAACAAAGGATGTGAAAGATCTCTATAAACAGAACTATGAACTCTAAGAAAAGAAATAGCTGAAAACGTTAACAAATGGAAGAACATACCATGCTCATGGCTGGGAAGAATGAACATTGTTAAATTGTCCATACTACCCTAAGCAATATACAATTTTAATGCAATCCCTATTAAAGCTCCACTGTCGTACTTTAAAGATCTTGAAAAAATAATACTTCGTTTTATATGGAATCAAAAAAAAACCTCGAATAGCCAATACAACACTCAGAAATAAAAACAAAGCAGGAGGAATCACACTACCAGACCTCAGACTATACTATAAATCGATAGTGATCAAAACAGCATGGTACTGGCACAAAAACAGATGTTGATGTCTAGAACAGAATAGAGAACCAAGAGATGAACCCAGCTACTTATCCTTACTGATCTTTGACAAGCCAATTAAAAACACTCAGTGCAGAAAGGATTCCCTATTTAACAAATGGTGCTGGGTGAATTGGCTGGCAACCTGTAAAAGACTGAAACTGGACCCACACCTTTCACCATTAACTAAGATAGACTCTCACTGGGTTAAAGATTTACACTTCAGACATGAAACTATAAAAGTACTAGGAAAGAGTACAGGGAAATCCCTTGAAGAAATTGGTCTGGGTGAGTGTTTTATGAGGAGCCCCCCCCCCGCCCCCCGGGCAATTGAAGCAGCTTCAAAAATACACTACTGGGACCTGATCAAACTAAAAAGCTTCTGCACAGTCAAGAACACAATAAGTAAAGCAAGCAAACAGCCATCAGAATGGGAGAAGATATTTGCAGGTTATGTCTCCGACAAAGGTTTAATAACCAGAATCCACAGAGAACTCAAACGTATAAGCAATAAAAGAACAAGTGATCCCATCGCAGGCTGGGCAAGGGACTTGAAGAGAAACTTATCTGAAGAAGACAGGCGCATGGCCTACAGACATATGAGATAATGCTCATCATCTTTAATCATCAGAGAAATGCAAATCAAAACTACCTTGAGATACCATCTAACTCCAGTAAGATTAGTCCATATCACAAAATCTCAAGACCAGAGATACTGGCGTGGATGTGGAGAAAAGGGAACACTTCTACACTGCTAGTGGGAATGCAAATTAATACATTCCTTTTGGAAATATGTTTGGAGAACACTTAGAGATCTAAAAATAGATCTGCCATTCAATCCTATAATTCCTCTACTAGGTAGATACCCAGAATGCCAAAAATCACATTATAACAAAGATATTTGCACCAGAATGTTTATTGCAGCTCAATTCATAATTGCTAAGTCATGGAAAAAGCCCGAGTGCCCATCGATCCACGAGTGGATTAATAACTTGTATATGTACACCATGGAATATTATGCAGCCTTAAAGAAAGATGGAGACTTTACCTCTTTCATGTTTACATGGATGGAGCTGGAACATATTCTTCTTACTAATGTATCTCAAGAATGGAAGAAAAACTATCCAATATACTCAGCCCTACTCTGAAACTAATTTATGGCTTTCATATGAAAGCTATAATCCAGTTATAACCTAAGAATATGGAGAAGGGAGAGAGGGAGGGGAGGGAGGGGGGAGGATGGGCAGAGTAAGGGTTATTGATGGGATTGCACCTGTGGTGCATCTTACAAGGGTACATGTTAAACTTAGTAAATGTAGAATATAATTGTCTTAATACAATAACTAAGAAAATGCCAGGAATGCTATGATAACCAGTGTGATGTAAATCTGTCAAACTGTTTATAAAACCAGTGTATGGTGCCCCATGATCACATAATGTACACAGCTGTGATTTAATATTAATAAAAAAAACTAATCTAGAATAAAAAAAGAAGAAAATGCCACGAAGGCTATGTTGAACAGTTTCCTGAGAATATTTCAGATTGTATAGGAAACTAGCACATTGTACCCCTTGATTGCACTAATGTACACAGCTTTGATTTAATAATAATTAAAAAATTAAAAAAGATGAATATTGTCTATTCTTTGTTCAAAAATCTCCATTTCTTGTGGTTGTCTTATTTTATCTATTCTTGATTATTTGTATTCCTTATAAGTTTACTTTGTTGTTTATGCATTGAAAGTAGCAGCTACCTCTCCTAGTCTTATTATGAACTAGTCTTGACTGGAAGATGCTTTCACCCAGCAGCAGTGCTTCATATGGACTACTCTTCAGACAGTGTACCAAGAGGCCAGTGACAAGATCCCCTTCATGTTCCTGAGGAAAAGCCTCAGTTCTGTTTCTTTCAATCGTGCAGACCATGCCAACTATAAGAGGATGGCTGCCCCTTTTCTTTGTTCAGTCTTGTCTTGAGACTGAGCTCTTTCAATTTTGCAGTGCTCAGTATGAGGCAAGATACTGCCTTCTCTGAGATTACTCTGAGAAATCATTGTGTCAGGTAGCCAGTCTTACTTCCCTGCTGTGGGAGAAATCATGGGCCAGTCTTCTTGGCACTGAGCTATGCTGTTTTGGTGGAGAGACTGATGCAGGTAAGCTGAAATTGTTCCTACCCCATATAAATGCAACTGCTCTCAGTTTGTGCTCCTCTGGGGTGCTTCTCTTAATAGTTATTAGCTAAATTCTGGATTTCACTTCAAGGTATTTTAGTTTCAGTATTGCTGTTATTAATATATTAGTATTTCCCTGGACAAACAGAAAGCTAAGGCTTTCTACTCTACCATCTTGCTGATATCCTCTAAAATATATTAATCATGGAATACAAATAAAATAGTTTTAAATTGCTCATTCAGAGCTCTGTGAAAAAACAAATTTATTAACTGAGTTATAAGTACAGTTCTGTTATTTATTTATTTATTTTTTGAGATAGGGTCTTCTTCTGGTGCCCGGGCTAGAGTGCAGTAGTCTCATTATAGCAGCCTCAAACTCCTGGGCTCAAGTGATTTTCTTGGGTACACTCAGACAGCGTACCATGAGGCTGATGGCCATGTAATGTTTTATTTTATTATTTCATAGAGATGGGATCACACTGTTGCTCAGGCTGGTCTTGAACCCCTGGCCTGAAGCAGTCCTTCCCCTCGACCTCCCAGAGGGCTAGGATTACAGGCATGAGCCACTGTGCCCAGCCAGTTCTTTTATCTTTAGGTTTAGATTATATATTTAAAATATTATTTTCCAAATTTACTTAGATTAGTTTTTATCTTTTTTTTTCCTTTTTTTGAGACAGAGTCTCACTCTTGCCCCAGGCTAGTGTGCCATGGAGTCAG
This sequence comes from Nycticebus coucang, assembly GCF_027406575.1. Taxonomy (NCBI): domain Eukaryota; kingdom Metazoa; phylum Chordata; class Mammalia; order Primates; family Lorisidae; genus Nycticebus; species Nycticebus coucang. Next base: position 62,813,879 of record NC_069782.1, on the reverse strand, counting down.
CCCAGCTTATAGCAACCTCAAACTCGTGGGTTCAAGCAATCCTCCTGCTTTAGCCTCCCAAGTAGCTTGGCCTACAGGCACCACAACAATGCCTGGCTAATTTTTTTATTTTTAGTAGAGAGGCAGTCTCCCTCTTGCTCATGTTGGTCTCAAACTCCTGAACTCAAGTGACCCATCTACTTCAGCTTCCCAGAGTGAAGGTATGAACCACTGCACCTGACCCCTAATTTTCATCTTTCAGTGTGGTTTTGTTATTCCTTTGTTAAGAAATCAGCTTTCAATTTTTTTTTTTTTTTTTTTTTTGGTAAGGATGAGAACCAAGAGCCATAGAGAGACACTGTCTCAAAAAAAAAAAAAAGGTATATTTGTCACCTCAAAGTATAATGTTAGCTTTGATGTTTTTGTATGTGCTGTTTATTGGGTTGAAAATTTTGTTAGGCTTCATGATCTTCATTTTTTAAATCATGGTTTGTAATAACTGACCCAGCAAAAAGACTCCTAAAGGCCCCTAACTGTCTCAGCCTGAGTCCCCGCACGTCTCAACCCCACCCCCTGGCAAAATCCGGGAACAGGTTTCAGAATAGAATAAGGAAGTTCCCTGAATTCTCAAAAACTCCTTGCCACAGGTAAAACAATAGTGAAAACTTACTCAAGCAGAGTTTCCCAAGTTACTAAGTCTCCTAAATTTGTCCCCATGCCAGCTGCAACCCCCTGAGCCAATTACCACACTGTAATCCTTTTCCTCAGGAACGTGAAGGGGATCTTGTCACTGGCCTCTTGGTACACTGTCTGAAGAGTAGTCCATATGAAGCACTGCTGCTGGGTGAAAGCATCTTCCAGTCAAGACTAGTTCATAATAAGACTAGGAGAGGTAGCTGCTACTTTCAATGCATAAACAACAAAGTAAACTTATAAGGAATACAAATAATCAAGAATAGATAAAATAAGACAACCACAAGAAATGGAGATTTTTGAACAAAGAATTGACAATATTCATCCTCCCAACAGAGTAGGGGCTGATCAAATTGAAGACATCTCAGTCACAGAATTCACAATGAATATAAATTGTGTGCAGAGTCACAGTAAATTTGTATCCATCCATGGAATCTTCCTTGAATGTTAGACCATAGAATACAAAAGACATAAGGCAGAAGCACTTGAGGTGTATGACCTTCCCCATGCCCAAGGCAGTCATCCCAAAAGGGAAGGGGCAGGGCAAGAGAGTTAAGAGAACTCCAGTTAAGGCTCTCCCTCTCTCTTTTTCTCTAGATAGGGCAGGAGAGAGACACTGTACATCAGAGTAGTACTTATCCCAGAAATGCCAGCTTGAGTTTCAAATGTAAATCAATTAATTTACCATATTACTAGACTAGAGAAAGGTAACAGCACTTATGAGATGTACAAAAGAAATTTGACAAAATTCATTATCCTGTTGTACTCATTTGCCACCTGTAAAAAAAACTTGGACCCCACTTCAGGTATAAATCAGATGGTGATTTATTACACCTGCGCAGGGGACCGCTGCCCAAAGAGCAGGCGGCCCGAAGTAAGGAGCAGGCTGATTTTTATACCTTTCTTTGTCCTATGTGGCAGGCAAGCAAGTAAGCACAGAAGCAGAACATGGTGGTTAGCTCAGGGCAGGGTTACAGTGTGGTAATTGGCTCATCTGTGACTGAGATGTCTTCAATTTGGTCAGCCCCTACTCTGTTGTTAAATTTTGGTAAGGTTCCATGGTGATTTCTCCACATTCTTATCTTTGTCATATCCTCTTCTCACCACTTACTCCAACATTGAGAAAAATCATGGGTTTCTGCTTTCTTAGAAAAGCTTATTATTTAGATTTATCTGTATTCTTGGACTTCTGATGTGTTTTTTTGTTTGTTTTGTTTTTGTGTTTGTTTGGAGACAGAGTCTCCCTATGTCACCCTCGGTAGAGTGCCATGGCATCACAGCTCACAGCAACCTCAAACTCATGGGCTTAAGTGATTCTCTCGCCTCAGCCTCCCAGTAGCTAGGACTATGGGTGCCCGCCACAATGCCCTGCTATTTTTTTGTTATTGTTGTCATTGTTGTTTTTATCAGGCCCTGGCTGGTTTCATACCCACCAGCCTCGGTGCATGTGGCTGGTGCCCTAACCACTGAGCTACAGGCTCTGAGCCAGACTTCTGATGTGTTTTTAAAAGGTATGGTTTCATAGCTTATGTGGCTTATTAAGAAAGGGAGATCAACTCTCAGAAGTTCTATATTGTAATAGGAATATATGAGAAAAAAAAATTTTTTGTTTTTTTTAATTTTTGTGGAGTTGTACCTTCAGGGGAGACCAAATGGTCTATGAAACTAGTGTATGATGCCCCATGATCACATTAATGTACACAGCTATGATTTAATAAAAAAAAAAAAAGAAAGAAATAGGACTTTTAAATGTAATTCTGCTATGTGATACCAAATTCCCTTTATGAATGTTGTTGGAGTATTTTTTTATTTTGAGTAAAGTTAAAAATAATTCCAGAGGAAAATGAAAAAGGAATTTTAGTTTTAACAGCAAGGCTTTTGTTTCCAAAAAGTTGTTTTGCATTTATAAAATATTTAAATGGATATTTTTAAATGGTATTGTGATTTATTTTGTATTACAGGCAGATACTTTATATATTATTAATTTTCGTTGTACTTATTTTTGCATACTTTCTTTTTTTTTTGAGACAGAGTCTCACTTTGTCATCCTGTGTATACTGTTGTGGCATCATTGCTCCCAGCAGCCTCAAACTCTTGGGCTTAAGTGATCCTCTTGCCTCAGTCTCCCAAGTAGCTGGGACTACAGGTGCTTGCCACAATGCCCAGCTAGCTGTTCCATTTTTAGTAGAGGTGGGGTCTTACTCTTGCTCAGGCTGATCTCAAACTTGTGAGCTCTGGTGATCTACCCACCTCAGTGTCCCAGATTACACTCCAAGTGCAAATCCCTGCGGCAGCCTGCTAGGATTACAGACCTGAGCCGCCACCCCCAGCCTGCATGTACTTATTTAACTAAGATATACTATAGTATTCCTGAGGGGAATAAGAGCTTGTCTGCCATTCAAGAACAAATCATTAGATTCCTTCAGTGAGCTAAGTACTAAGCCAATTATAGGGAACATGATGGCTATGAAAGGAATATAGTACTGGCTGCCATGGAGTTAACTCTAATTTTAAAGACAGATTTAAGTGAATAATGGCAAGTGTGTAATAGGAGGTCTTACTATGGATAAATGAGGAAGACCTTTGGGGAAGGACTGAGTATTTAATTTGAGGACTAAAGCATGAATAAGATTGAACTAGTCAAAGAATTGGGCTTAGTTGAGGGTTTTGAGTACATAATGACATTTCACATGGTAGGAACACCCAAGTGCAAATCCCTGGAGCAGAAGGGAGGGTAGTTGTCTTTGAATCAAGGAAAGACGGAGATTAACAAAACAAAGGAGGACTGATGGGAGAGGGTCAGGACTAGAAGGATGAAGAATTGGGGCTATACTCTAAAGCAGGCATCCTCAAACTGCGGCCCGCGGGCCACATGAAGTGGTGTGAATTGTATTTGTTCCCGTTTTGTTTTTTACTTCAAAATAAGATATGTGCCGTGTGCATAGGAATTGTTCATAGTTTGTTGTTTTTTTTTAAACTATAGTCCAGCCCTCCAACGGTCTTAGGGACAGTGAATTGGCCCCCTGTTTAAAAAGTTTGAGGATGCCTGCTTTAAAGCCACATCACAGAAAGCCTGTGTTCTTAAGTAGGAGAGTGTTGTAATTCAATGCATGACTTAAAGAGAGATAGTTCTGGTTTGAGAGTAGATTTTATTTCTTTATTTTTTTGAGACAGTCTCACTATGTTGCCCTCAGTAGAATGCTGTGGCATCATAGCTCACAGCAACCTCAAACTCGTGAGCTGAAGTGATCCTCTTGTCTTAGCCTCCTGAGTAGCTGGGACTATAGGCACCAGCCACAACACCTGGCTAATTTGTAGGGACAGAGTCTCACTCTTGCTCAGGCTGATCTCAAACTCCTGAGTTCCATCAATCCACCTGTTTCAGTGGATTGCTAGGATTACAGGCATGACCCACTGCACCTGACCCTGAGAGTAGAATTTAGGAAAAGTATGGTGTCAAAATGGGAGCCTATTATGCAGTTTAAAATGGGATATAAGAGCCTATAGTTGGGTGATAGTTAATGAATTATTACTATTAATTAATGGTAATGGGATTGCGGTATGTGAAATGTCTGTAGTGAAATGACTGCATAGGTATATAGCTGATAAAATCGAAAGAATTTAGTTGTTCCTTCATTTTTTTTTATTCACTAGAATATATATAGCACTTAATAAGTCCTAAGTACTATGCTAAGGATTGAGTATGGCACTGTCTTAGTCCATTTGTGCTGCTACAAAATACCTGAGACTGGGTATTTTATAAATAATAGAAACCTTTCACAGTTCTGGAGGCTGATAAATTCAAGATTAAGGCACCAATATGATCAGTGTTTGGCTAAGGCTTAACTCTTTTCTAAGATGATGTCTTGAATACTTTGCTTCCTCATGTGATGGAAAGAATAGAAGGAGGTGGGTGGTTAGGACTTTCCTTTAGCCATTTTATGAGAGCATTAATCCATTCACAAGGACAAGCCCTCATCACCTAAGCCTCTTAAAGGCTTAGGTTGCATTGGAGATTAAGTATTAACATGAATTTTTGAAGGAACACAAACTTCAAACTACAGCAAGAATAGTATAAAAATTAGACCAGGGCTTGTACTCTGGGAGTTTATAATCTAGTAGAGGAAATATAAAAACATCTCACCAAATTTATAATTTCAATTTGATGATGAATCTGAAAAAGAGGATATAATATTAGGAGTAAATATCCAACAATGTCTTTCTCTTCTTTTTAATGGGAGTGAGGGGAACAACAACAATAAAAAAAAGAAAAAAACTAGAAAGGTTATGCTGAGGATTGACATATAAACTGAGACCAAAAATATAGGAAGTAGGAATTAGCTAGATGGGCTAGAGACTGGGGAGAAGGGTGGTATGGTATGAGAAGTGTTCTATATGGAATATCATGGATCTTTTGATTTATTGGTTATTTGTATTTCTGATATAAGAAGGAAGGAGAGAACATCAAGGATTAATTACAGGTTCAATACTAACTTCCATTTACTGAAATAGGAGAAAACAATGAGGACATAAATCTTTAATATAGAACAGATAGGGAAAAAAATAACTGATTTCAGAAAAGTGATATAAATCAAGTAAAAGTAAATTTTTAAGATCCAAAAAACTAGAGTACTTCAATTTCTTATATAGAAAATCAAGGAATTAAACTCAGAGGCTTAGCTTTAAAAAAGTGTTCATGTGTCATATCAGTCTTACCAAGTTGGATTTGTTCTTATACAAAATTGTGGGTCTAGCTGGGGTCAAACATCCAAGATACTGCTTGCCAGAATTATGGAGAATCCTCAAAGAGCTAAAAGTAGCTTCCATTTTATCCCATAATTCCATTACTAGGTGTCTGCCCAGAAAAAATCATTTTATCATAACGACATTTGCATTTGAATGCTTATAGCAGCTCATTTCACAATCACAAAGATGTGAAAACAACCTATGTCCCCTTCAACACATGAATGGATTAATAAACTGTGGTACATGTGTACCATGGAATACTATCCAGCCATAAAAAAGATGGAGACTTGGTTGGTGCCTATGGCTCAAAGGAGTAGGGCATGGGCCCCATATGCTGGAGGTGGTGGGTTCAAACCCAGCCCCAGCCAAAAACTGCAAAAAAAAAAAAAAATGGAGACTTTGCATCTTTTGTATTTACCTGGAAGGATTTGGAGAACATTCTCCTATGCAAGGTATCTCAACAATGGATAAGCAAGCATCCCACATACTCAATATTAAGTTGAAACTAGTAGATTAACAACTATAGGCCCACACAAGAGAAAAACAATTAAATTCACAAAGCAGGGAGGGGGTTCATTAAGTTCTCACCTAATGGTTATATGGCATACTTCCTGGGTGAAGGACTCAGCTATAACTTGGAATTTACCTTACAAATGCAAACAATGTAACCTAATTGTATGTACCATCAGATTAATCCACAATTTTAAAAGAGAAATTTAAATGTCCAACGTTATAGATTTCATTGAGTAAAAAGAAAACAGCTCTTTTTTCAGAGGAAGAAAACCCCAATACTGCTTGCCAATTGGTACATCCATTGAGCCTGCCAAGCCTGAACTTCTGTTCTTACCTTACTCCAGTGCCTTGTCTTGTACTTAATTATATATACATTTGGTCGGTTAGAGAAAAATGTAAATCAGGCAGTCTTGAAGCACTCTTCTTTGTCTTATGATTCCACTAAGGGTACATAGCTGAGAGCAAAGGAATTGTTTTCAATTGGCTGAACTCTCTTTAAAGAAATGTCAAGAACCTGGTCTTGACCAAATGGTGAAAACAGGAGAGAGAGTAGGAGGTCTAGCAATTAAGTTCCTGAACTTGCCACTGTGTGCTTACATTGTCAGCACCATACAAACAACTCAGGTTTCATAACATTGGTATATCCATGTCTTATAGTTGTGTTAATATCAGCGTCTGGCAGTGTCTTGCTAAGTGTCATTCATTTTTGTTCCATGTTTTTGTGTGCTTGGAGAATGTGGAACTTATATTAATGAACAAATATTTGTAAATTTCTTCTTAAAATTGGCAAAAGTGGAAGTGAAATCAGGGACCTGTTCGTCCAAGTTTATGGGGATAATGCCATGAAGAAAATGGCAGTGTACAAATGGATTAAATGTTTTTCTGAGGGAAGAGAAAGTGTCAGTGATACAGAGAGGTCAGCGTAGCCAGTAACTAGCAAAACTAATGAAAACATTGCAAAAATTTATCAAATTATACATCAAAATTGTCAGCAGACTGAGAAGTGTAAGAGACCAAGTAAACATCAATAGAGTGAAAAGCAACATCTTTTTTTTTTTTTTTTTTTTTTTTTTATTGTTCGGGATTCATTGAGGGTACAATAAGCCAGTTACACTGATTGCAATTGTTAGGTAAAGTCCCTCATGCAATCATGTCTTGCCCCCATAAAGTGTGACACACACCAAGGCCCCACCCACCTCCCTCCTTCCCTCTTTCTTCCCCCCCATAACCATAATTGTCATTAATTGTCCTCATATCAAAATTGAGTACATAGGATTCATGCTTCTCCATTCTTGTGATGCTTTACTAAGAATAATGTCTTCCACGTCCATCCAGGTTAATACGAAAGATGTAAAGTCTCCATTTTTTTTAATGGCTGAATAGTATTCCATGGTATACATATACCACAGCTTGTTCATCCATTCCTGGGTTGGTGGGCATTTAGGCTGTTTCCACATTTTGGCGATTGTAAATTAAGCTGCAATAAACAGTCTAGTACAAGTGTCCTTATGATAAAAGGATTTCTTTCCTTCTGGGTAGATACCCAGTAATGGGATTGCAGGATCAAATGGGAGGTCTAGCTTGAGTGCTTTGAGGTTTCTCCATACTTCCTTCCAGAAAGGTTGTAGTAGTTTGCAGTCCCACCAGCAGTGTAAAAGTGTTCCCTTCTCTCCACATCCACGCCAGCATCTGCAGTTTTGAGATTTTGTGATGTGGGCCATTCTCACTGGGGTTAAATGATATCTCAGGGTTGTTTTGATCTGCATTTCTCTAATATATAGAGATGATGAACATTTTTTCATGTGTTTGTTAGCCATTCGTCTGTCGTCTTTAGAGAAAGTTCTATTCATGTCTCTTGCCCATTGATATATGGGATTGCTGGCTTTTTTCATGTGGATTAATTTGAGTTCTCTATAGATCCTAGTTATCAAGCTTTTGTCTGATTGAAAATATGCAAATATCCTTTCCCATTGTGTAGGTTGTCTCTTTGCTTTGGTTATTGTCTCCTTAGCTGTACAGAAGCTTTCCAGTTTAATGAAGTCCCATTTGTTTATTTTTGTTGTTGTTGCAATTGCCATGGCAGTCTTCTTCATGAAGTCTTCCCCCAGGCCAATATCTTCCAGTGTTTTTCCTATGCTTTCTTTGAGGATTTTTATTGTTTCATGCCTTAAATTTAAGTCCTTTATCCATCTTGAATCAATTTTTGTGAGTGGGGAAAGGTGTGGGTCCAGTTTCAGTCTTTTACATGTAGACATCCAGTTCTCCCAACACCATTTATTGAATAGAGAGTCTTTCCCCTAAGGTAAGTTCTTGTTTGGTTTATCGAAGATTAGGTGGTTGTAAGATGTTAGTTTCATTTCTTGGTGTTCAATTCGATTCCAAGTGTCTAAGTCTCTGTTTTTGTGCCAGTACCATGCTGTCTTGAGCACTATGGCTTTGTAGTACAGACTAAAATCTGGTATGCTGATGCCCCCAGCTTTATTTTTGTTACTAAGAACTGCCTTAGCTATACGGGTTTTTTTCCGGTTCCATACAAAACGCAGAATCATTTTTTCCAAATCTTGAAAGTACGATGTAGGTACTTTGATAGGAATGGCGTTGAATAGGTAGATTGCTTTGGGAAGTATAGACATTTTAACAATGTTGATTCTTCCCATCCATGAGCATGGTATGTTCTTCCATTTGTTAATATCCCTGCTATTTCCTTTCTGAGGATTTCATAGTTTTCTTTATAGAGGTCCTTCACCTCCTTCGTTAGGTATATTCCTAGGTATTTCATTTTCTTTGAAACTATGGGGAAGGGAGTTGTGTCCTTAATTAGCTTCTCATCTTGACTGTTATTGGTGTACACAAAGGCTACTGACTTGTGGACATTGATTTTATATCCTGAGACATTACTGTATTTTTTGATGACTTCTAGGAGTCTTGTGGTTGAGTCTTTGGGGTTCTCTAAGTATAAGATCATGTCATCAGCAAAGAGGGAGAGTTTGACCTCCTCTGCTCCCATTTGGATTCCCTTTATTTCCTTGTCTTGCCTAATTGTATTGGCTAGAACTTCCAGCACTATGTTGAATAGTAAAGGTGACAGAGGACAACCTTGTCTGGTTCCAGTTCTAAGAGGAAAAGCTTTGAGTTTTACTCCATTCAGTAAAATATTGGCTGTGGGTTTGTCATAGATAGCTTCGATCAGTTTTAGAAATGTGCCACCTATGCCTATACTCTTCAGTGTTCTAATTAGAAAAGGATGCTAGATTTTATCAAATGCTTTTTCTGCATCTATTGAGAGGATCATGTGATCTTTATTTTTGCCTCTATTAATATGGTGGATAACGTTTATGGACTTGCGTATGTTAAACCAGCCTTGCATTCCTGGGATGAAGCCTCCTTGATCATGATGAATGACTTTTTTGATGATAAGCTGTAATCTATTGGCTAGGATTTTGTTGAGAATTTTTCCATGTATATTCATGAGTGAGATTGGTCTGAAATTCTCCTTTTTGGTTGGGTCTTTTCCTGGTTTTGGTATCAGGGTGATGTTTGCTTCATAGAATGTGTTGGGGAAGATTCCTTCTTCCTCAGTTTTTTGGAATAATTTCTGCAGTACAGGAATAAGCTCTTCCTTGAAGGTTTGATAGAATTCTGGAGTCAAGCCATCTGGACCAGGGCATTTTTTAGTTGGAAGCTTTTTTATTGTTTCTTTGATCTTAGTGCTTAAAATTCGTCTTTTCAGGAGGTCTGTTTCTTCCTGGCTAAGTCCAGGGAGAGGGTGTGATTCTAAATATTGATCCATTTCCTTCACATTGTCAAATTTCTGGGCATAGAGTTTCTGGTAGTATTCAGAGATGATCTCTTGTATCTCTGTGGGATCAGTTGTTATTTCCCATTTATCGTTTCCGATTGAGGTTACTAGAGATTTTACTTTTCTATTTCTAGTTATTCTGGCCAATGGTTTATCTATTTTATTTATTTTTTCAAAAAACCAACTCCTTGTTTCATGAATTTTCTGAATGATTCTTTTGTTTTCAATTTCATTGATCTCTGATTTGATTTTGGATATTTCTTTTCTTCTACTGAGTTTAGGCTTCGATTGTTCCTCTTTTTCCAATTCCATAAGATCTCTTGTGAGATTGTTGATGTGCTCTCTTTCTGTTTTTCGAATGTAGGCATCTAAAGCGATGAATTTTCCTCTCAAAACTGCTTTTGCAGTATCCCACAGGTTTTGGTAGCTTGTGTCTTCATTGTTGTTATGCTCAAGGAAGTTAATGATTTCCTGTTTTATTTCTTCCTGCACCAATCTGTTATTCAACAGAAGATTGTTTAATTTCCATGCCTTTGGGTGGGGTTGAGCATTTTTATTAGAGTTGAGTTCCACCTTTACTGCCTTATGGTCTGAAAAGATACAAGGTAAAATTTCAATTCTTTTGATTCTGTTGATATTTGTTTTGTGTCCCAGGATATGATCAATTTTGGAGAATGTTCCATGGGGTGATGAGAAGAATGTATATTCTTTATCTTTGGGGTGGAGTGTTCTATATGCGTCTATCAAGCATAGTTGTTCTAGGGTCTCATTTAAATCTCTTATATCTTTGTTTAATTTCTGTTTAGAGGATCTGTCCAGCTCTGTAAGAGGAGTGTTAAAGTCCCCTGTTATGATGGTATTATCAGATATCATATTGCTCAGACTGAGTAAGGTCTGCTTCAAGAATCTGGGAGCATTTAAATTGGGTGCATAAATATTTAGAATTGAAATGTCTTCTTGTTGTATTTTTCCCTTGACCAATATAAAGTGACCATCTTTGTCTTTTTTGACTTTAGTTGCTTTAAATCCACATGTATCTGAAAATAAGATTGCAACTCCTCTTTTCTTCTGAATTCCATTTGCCTGAAAAATTGTCTTCCAACCCTTGACTCGGAGCTTTAATTTGTCTTTTGAAGCCAGGTGTGTTTCTTGCAGACAGCAAATGGATGGCTTGTGTTTTTTAATCCAGTCAGCCAATCTATGTCTCTTCAGTGGGGAATTCAAGCCATTAACATTTATTGAGATAATTGATAAGTGTGATAGTATTCTATTCGTCTTATTTGGTGAGAGTCCATTGCTTAGTTTTATCTTTTGCATCAGTGTGGAGGTTAGGTTCTGTCCTTTGATTTCTGAGTTCTTACTTTGCTGCTGATCCATTGTGGTGGTCAGTGTGCAGAACAGGTTGAAGTATTTCCTGTAGAGCTGGTCTTGTTGTGGCGAATTTCCTCAATGTTTGTATATCCGTAAATGATTTGATTTCTCCATCAGTTTTTAAGCTTAGCTTAGCAGGGTACAGAATTCTGGGCTGAAAATTGTTCTGTTTAAGTAGATTAAAGGTAGATGACCATTGTCTTCTTGCTTGGAAAGTTTCATTAGAGAAGTCTGCCGTCACTCTGATGGATTTGCCCCTGTAAGTCAACTGGCACTTACTCCTGGCAGCTTGCAGAATCTTTTCTTTTGTCTTGACTTTGGACAGGTTCATCACAATGTGTCTTGGAGAAGCTTGGTTAGAGTTGAGGCGACCTGGGGTCCGATAGCCCTCTGAAAGCAGTGTGTCAGAATCTTTGATGATGTTTGGGAAATTTTCTTTTATAATATTCTCTAGTATGGCTTCCATTCGTCTTGGGCATTCTTCTTCCCCTTCTGGAATTCCTATAACTCGTGTGTTGGAACGCTTCATAAAGTCCCGTAATTCTGACAGTGAACGTTCTGCTTTCTCTCTCTTCTTTTCTGCCTCTTTTACTGTCTGAGTTATCTCAAGAACTTTGTCTTCTACCTGTGAAATTCTTTCTTCTGCATGGTCTAACCTGTTGCTGATACTTTCCATTGCATCTTTAAGTTCCCTAATTGACTGTTTCAGTTCCTTCAGCTCTGCTATATCCTTTTTATATTCTTCATATCGTTCATCTCTTATTTGATTCTGTTTTTGGATTTCCTTTTGGTTATTTTCCACTTTATTAGCAATTTCCTTCATTGTTTCCATCATTTCTTTCATTGTTTTCAACATGTGTATTTTAAATTCCCTTTCTGTCATTCCTAACATTTGTTTACAGGTGGAATCATCTGCAGTAGCTACCTCATGGTCCCTTGGCGGGGTTGTTCTGGACTGGTTCTTCATGTTGCCTGGAGTTTTCTGCTGGTTCTTCCTCATGAGTGATTTATTTTATCTGTTTCCTTGACCTAAATTTTCCTTTCACTTCCTCTTGCTCTTTAAGTTCTTGTGCCTGTGGACTAAGGGTTACAGGACCAGAAGGGTGAGAAGGTTGAAGAGCTAAAAAGGGATGAAAGAAAGGAGAACCGAGTGATAAGAAAAAAAAGAAAGATAGAGAAAGGAGAGGGGGTGGGTATAAGGAATATTGACAAAAAGAAGAGAGGCACAGAAAGAGGGAGACAAGGCAATATAGGTGTACAGGGGGGTACTTTCACACAACCTTAAAAAACCCCACCTTCTGGGGGTGCCCAGTTGGGTGGTTCCCTTGAGGTCAGCAGCTCTTTGCTTACCTGATCAGACACAGTACCCCACCTCCACCAAGTAGAGAAGAAAGACAAAAATGGTATAAATCAAACCAAAACAAGCAAACAGAAAACTTTACGGGGATAAAATTGGGTGAAAAACCAAATGATAGCGGTAGAAACACTAGCAAAAATGAAGTTCTAGTTATTAAAAAAGGCAGCAATGGGAAATTATAATTAAACTAGAAATATTGAGAAAGAAAAAGGGATCTGTATGGAAAAGATTGAAATTAAAAAACAAAAAAAATCAACTACATCAAAATAAACAAAAGAAAACAACCAAACAAAAAAAAAGAAAAAAATACACAACCAAAAACAAAGCAGTTTGTATATGTTATTGAATATTGTCTGGGCAACACGTGGTCTTCTGGGGTATGAGATGTTAATCACAGTTCTGATACAACTGGAGGCTTCCGATTTCTCAAACCCCAGCAGGTAGACACCCTAAATCTCTCTTCAGCCTACTTAAAAGGCACTTTGAACTTGTAAACTTGCTGAGCAGAAGCTTTCCCAGCTTTCTCGCTGGAATCACTGCTGAAGTGGCTATCCACTTACCCAGTGTGCCAAAACCGGTCTCACTCTGCCCCTGAGGGTTAGGGCTGCAAGGCGGCTCAGACCCCACCCTTAGGCTACTTGGTTGCTGGGTTACCAGCTCCCACCCATTTCTAGCTCTGTGACCCTGAGGGCAGAGCTTGCTGGGGCAGATCACTGACAATGGTTCCGTGTGACCTACCGCCAAACACTATTAGCTCCGTCTGGCTCAGCGGCTCAGAATGGGGCCCTAGACAACAGCCAAAGTTCTCTGCACTCCCGCTCAGGCCTTCCCCAAGGCAGTTCATCTCAGTGCCAAGTCCAAGGACATCAAAACAGTTCACAGGTAAGGCCTTTCTGGTTTGCAGTCTCGCTGCTACTGAACTTACAGTTGTGGGCGGGTTTAGATGGATTGAACACACGCGACCACTTGCCGGTTTTCCACTGTTTTAGTCCTCCTCTTGGGGTCCAGAAGTCTCTCCTGACTCCCTGTATCCTCATAGGAGTGATGATAGTCAGATCCCACCAGCCAGAGATGCCTGGCGTCCTATCTCCCCAGACTCATGGTGCCCAGATGCAAGGAAGCTGTTACTCGGCCGCCATCTTGCTCCGCCTCCTCCGTGAAAAGCAACATCTTTACTGAAAATCTGGGCTAACAACTCATGGCTCTTGCATCATGGTAATGTACCAATTCACATAGCTCTGTCTGTGGGGAAGTTTTTAGCCAGTAAACAAATAATTGTATTGGAGCATTCTCCCTACTCACCTTGTCTGGTCCCCAGTGATTTTTTTCTTTCCCTAAAGATAAAGAAAGTAGTACAAGAAAGACGTTTTGATGACATTCAGAACATCAAGGGTAATATGATAACAGCTTTGATGGCCATTCCTGAAAAAGAGTTCCAGAATTACTTTGAAAGGTGGCCTAGGTGCTGGCATTGGTGCATAACCACCCCAGGGGAGTTCTTTGAAAGTGACTGTAGTGACATGCAGCAGTGAGGTATGTAGCACTCTTTCTAGGACAAGTTTGTCAACTTAATTGTCAGGCTTTGTAAACAATCCAGAGAATGAGGCATGAGTGTCCTTGTTTCAGGCAGCTTGAGAAAAAGTTGTCTTATTTAGGTCTTGATTTTGCCTTTTGAGGAGTCAACATAAAGCTGAGGGGGGGTGACAAACTTAAAGGGGTCCTTTCTCCATAATAATATGATTTTTAAAATTCACATTGCCTACAACTAACAGGGTAGATTGCCAGCCAGTAAATGTAGGAGTGAGGAAATTAAGAAATCACCATTTGGCAATCATATTACAACAGTTCAGTGAGGAAACATCACTGAATGATATTTTTTTCTACTCAAATAGGTAACTTGACCCCCAACTTCACATCCTTCATAAAAGTTAAATGGATTCAATCAAACTTAAAATAACATAGAAGAATATTTTCATGGCTTTAGGGGTTGGGAAATACTTTCTTAAATAAGACATAAGTATGACTATGACTAATTATAAAGAAAGATATATAAACTAGACTAGGTTAAAATTGAAAATTTGTTCATCAGAACATACCTGTAAGAAAGCCTTATAATGAGTAATTCTTCTCATTCTCTTCTTAGAAGAAACATTAATTGACAGAAGTTTTTATGGTATCCAGAATATATTGAAAACTCTTATAAATTAATTCCAAAAATTAAAATAATAAAAAATAGTAAGAGGCTTGACCAAACTCTTTACAAAACTGTACTAATGGACAATAAACATGAAAAATAAAGTTTTTTTTATCCAATCAGACAAATAAAAATTAAATCTGCCACTGCACACATATCAGAATGGCTAAATGCTAAAAGAGTAACAATACCAAGTGTTAAAGACAAGGTGGAGAAACTGGAATTTTCATGTACTTCTTGTTGGGAGTATAAAGTAGATATGTGTATTTTTTTTTTAGTAGCCAGGCATTGTGGCAGGCACCTATAGTCCCAGCTACAAGGGAGGCTGAGGCAAGATAATCACTTAAGCCCAAGAATTTGAGGTTGCTGTGAGCTGTGACACCACGCCACTCTGCCAAGGGTGACATAATGAAACTCTGTGTCAAAAAATAAATAAATAAATAAATAAAAATATCAGGATTAGTGGACTTTCATCTAATACCAAAACTGCTGATTTGAATAACCTCTTTGGTAAATATGGAAAGGTTCTAAGAGCAAAGATAGTTACAGATGCTCAAAGTCCTGGGGCAAAATGCTATGGCATTGTAACTATATCTTCCAGCACAGAGGTGTCCAGATGTATCGCATATCTTCATCACACTGAGCTTCATGGACAACTGATTTCTGTTGAAAAAGTACAAGGTAGGCTGGGCACGGTGACTCACGCCTGTAATCCTAGCACTCTGGGAGGCCGAGGCAGGTGGCTGGCTTGAGCTCACAGGTTTGAGACCAGCCTGAGCAAGAGCTAGACCTTGCCTCTAAAAATAGCCGCATGTTGTGGGATGCCTGTAATCCCAGCTACTCAGGAGACTGAGGCAAGAGAATTGCTTGAGCCCAAGAGTCTGAAGTTGCTGTGAGCTGTCACACCACAGCACTCTACCAGGGGTGACAAAGTGAGACTCTTTCTCAAAAAAAAAAAAGAGAGAGAGAGAGAAAGAAAGGGTGGTGCCTGTGGCTCAGTGAGTAGGGCGGCATATACCAAGGGTAGTAGGTTCAAAGCCAGCCCCAGCCAAACTGCAACAAAAAAATAGCCAGGCATTGGCTTGGCATCTGTAGCTCAAGTGGCTAAGGCACCAGCCACATACACCAGAGCTGGAGGGTTCAAATCCAGCCCGGACCTGCTAAACAACCATGACAACTACAACCAAAAAACAGCTGGGCATTGTGGCGGGCATCTGCAAGTCACAGCTACTTGGGAGGCTGAGGCAAGAGAATTGCTTAAGCCAAGGAGTTGGACATTGCTGTGAGCTGTGATGCCACAGCACTCTACCCAGGGTGACAGTTTGAGGCTCTGTCTCAAAAAAAAAAAAATAGCCAGGCATTGTGGTGGGCACCTGTAGTCCCAGCTACTTAGGAAGCTGAGGCAAGAGAATTGCCTAAGCCCAAGAGCTGGAGGTTGCCATGAGCTGTGACACCACAGCACTCTACCGAAGGCAACAAAGTGAGACTCTGTCTGTAAAAAAAAAAAAAAAAAGAAAGAAAGAAAAAGATAACCTTTCTAGGAAAGAAATGAAGAAAGAAAATAATGAAAAGAGTAGTTCATGAAGTTCTGGAGAAAACAATATATATATATGAGTGATAAAAGTAGCAAGACACAAGCCTGTGTCAAAAAAGAAAAGATGGTCTGAGAAATCTGAAAAAAAGAAAGTAAGGATATTGAGAAAATACAAGGTAAAGATGAGACAAATGACAGTGAAGCAAGTGGCCAAAATTCAGACTCAATTAAAAAAAAAGAATATATATATTCTTTATACATATATAAAGGGAGAGACAGACAGACAGACAGACAGACAGACACAACCAGCCAGGAACCAAAGAGCTGCAGCCTTGGGATCTCCAAGACCTCCACTGGAAATCTCCAACTCAAGGTGACTTTCAAAGAAGTATGAATTAGGGGTATAACTTCACTCCCAGATCCTGTTAGAGACCCAGCTGGGCTTGGCTTTCATAAGGAGAAGCTTTGGTCCCAGCAAACACATCTGGAAGTCTGCAGACAACTACATCCTGATATTGAGGATTAGATTGTGTATTGAAGATTTCTAAGAACTCCCAAGAAACACATAAAGGATCATTTCAGCTCAGTTGCCTGCCAAGGAGTGACCCCTGGGAACCATGGCCAAAAGTCTGTATGCAGAGGTGACCTCCCCAGTTTGCCTGGATGTCTTCACCAATCCTGTCTCCTTGTATTGTGGGCACACCTTCTGTGTTGATTGCATCTGAAGTTGGGCATCAGAAAGGCAGGGTTCAAAATTGATCTGCCCCATGTGCTGAGCATCAACAGAGAAACCTCTCATGGAAGAATGGCAGACCCCTCTCATCAAGAAGCATGGGCCCCTCCTAGAGCACATGAGCAGTGAGCTCCAGTGGTTCTGGGAAGATATGAGCCTGGATTCAGCCACTGCCAGCTCCCTTCTTATTGTGTCCGAGGACCTAAGGAGCGTGCAGCATGCAAAGAGCCATCAGTACATGCTGGAAGATCCCAAGAGATTCACCCACCTGGCTTGTGTCCTGGGTACACTGAGCTTCTCCACTGGCCGACATTACTGGGAGGTGGATGTGGGAGAGGTGAAGGAGTGGTCTCTGGGTGTCTGCAAGGAGTCAGTTGACAGAAGGCAGAGTGATTTATTCTCTGAACATGGCTTCTAGATCATCAGCATGAAGGCAGGAGCAATCTGTGCCAACTTCATCTCAGAAAGTAGGATTCCTGCAAGCCCTGGACGTGGGTGTGTGGGAATTTTCCTGGATGTTGAGATGGAAGAAATCCAGTTTTTTGATGTTGGAAATCATGCCCTCATTTATATATATATAGTCCTGTCTCATCTCTGGAGCTGTTTTGTCAGTTTTTCCTTCTTGACCGGCCAGGACAAGATGATGGTGGTGTCCTGAGAATCTGCCCACGAGAAATTGAACTCTTCCTAGGAGCTTTGCAGAGAAGTCAAAGAGATCTTTGGCCTGAAAATGTCAGAATAATCAAGGACCAGACAGTGTGCTGCAGTGTCAAATATTGTTAAGTGCATTTTGTAGACACTATAGCAACAGTGATATAGATTTGTTTATGGTAAATATTTTAGGCTTGTAGGTAAATAACTGAGATATTTGGGAATGTTATGAAGCACATGAAGCCTTGGTTTTCTAGTCTGTAAGTTGGGATAATTACATCTCAGTCAAATAGCTATCATGATTAGAGATATCACTGTAGTAACATTTCTAGCAAATCATCAATAGAGAGTAATAGGTTTTGAGTTAAGTAGATACTAGATTTTGTGGAAAAACTGTTTTTTATTTTATGGCTTTTTTGTGGAATGTCTGATAAGTCGTCTGTGGACGAAGAATCAGCTAGAACCAATGCAAGATGCTTTGATAAGGCATAAAATTTCAGAAAGAGAGAAATAGGTCCTGGGGAAAACTAAGATTCTCATTTTTAAAAAATTTTATTTATAGAGACAGAGTATCACTTTATTGCCCTCGGTAGAGTGCTGTAGCATCACACTGCTCACAGCAACCTCCAACTCCTGGGCTTAGGCGATTCTCTTGCCTTAGCCTCCCAAGAAGCTGGGACTACAGGCGCCCACCACAATGCCCAGCTATTGTTTTGTTGCAGTTTGGCCAGGGCCGAGTTTGAACCCACCACCCTGGGTATATAGGGCCAGCTCCCCAACCACTGAGCCACAGGCACTGCCCAAGTTTCTCATTTTTATTTTCTCTGAAACACAGTTTCTTGAGAGACAAAAAAGTTTGACCAACCATATTGTGAGTGGTGATTCATATTATACTGGGAATTGTCCTTTGCCCATTTCAACAATTGACCTGTTGTGTAGTTGTCAGTATACTAGGCTATGTATGATAAGCATGAAGATGCCAATAGGTTTAATGAAATCTCAAGTTTATAAAATAATAACAAATTCAAAAACTTCTGGAATCAATTACATAAAGGATGAAATGACTGTTCTGAAGACTGGATCCCTGAATATCTGCCGAGGAGATGCAGGTTTACTTGCGAAACCCCTGTGTGCTTTCTGAGATGAAAGGCCATCTCCCAGCAAGCTCGAACTTCGGACAAGTGTTGCTGATTTTTTATTTGTAAGAATCGTTTATCAACCACATTAACACATTAACATGTATTCATCATACATTTGTTTTTAAAAATTAATATATATATTAATATATATATATTAATTTATTATATATTTATTATATAATAAATATATATATGGAAAATATATATATATGGAAAAAGGAAAAGGGAGTAAGTTCAAAGAGCCTAGGGTATATGGTAACTTTAGACCAAACTAAAGGAGATCATAGTAGGCCCTGAAGAGGAAGATATGAGAAAATTCATAGGAAAAGCAAGGAAAAAGAGAGAGCTAATTTAGACAAAAATGGAACAAAGACTACAGAAGGAAAGAGATTTTACCTTTTGAAAAGTTGAAGGAACAAAGTTTGAGACACCATTTAGTTCATTTTGAAAGACAATGGAACTTCAGAGACAAAGATTGCAGAAAGTGTCAAGAGTAAGAAGATATTAGAATAATTCATGAATGGGAAGAATGTAAACGTTTATATAGAGAGAGCCCATGTCTAGAAATTGAAAGGCAAAAACTAGAGAAAGACAGAATGGAACATGAATCCTTGGAAAGGGAAACATTCATATGGAACAGGAATATTGTAAGAAAGCTGAACAGATTGCTTAAGAGCAAGAGGAACTCAGAAGGCAACAGCAGCAGCTTCATTATAAACAAGAGGAAAGGAGTTCTTTGATACACCCAGGTGATGTAGATCATAGGAGAGATGATTCTTCCTGGAGTGAGAAGAAAAAAATTGTCTCTAGATACAGATGCATGATTCAGCCATGGATCTGACTACTCTGGCCAACAGAACAGATTTAGTGACTTTGATCACTGAGAGAGGGCCAGGTTTCCTGAAAGTTAAGCAGTACAGTCTTCATCTTTTGAAAGGAGGAAACACTTTATTGGTCGAAGAGAAGGGGAAAGGGCACTACCTACTACACAACAAGAAGATCCAAGCTTTGAAAGGTATCCCCAAAATTTCAGTGACTCCAGAAGAAATTAGCCTCTGCACCAAGAAATGAACTTAGAGAATCAGACAGGCAAGATGTATAAGGGGCGCAAGATGAAAGGATAGCAGTGATCCTTCACGACAGGCAAAAATAGGTTACATAATACTTACAAATGCAAGGAACGATTTTATTTTCTAAAAATTAGACAGCAGACTTTTAAAGCTTAAACAGCCTTCAAAATGGAGGCTGGAATTGCTTGGTGGTAAAAAGTAAGTCTAGAGCCAGAAACCCACAGAGCTAAGGCTGCAGATTACACCACTACCACGCAGCTGTACTATGTAACCTATTTTTGCAGAAGATACTGTTATATCAACTGCATCCATAATCCTGGTTTTTTAAGAAAGTAATTTTTAAAAATAAACCTACATGTTCTGTATAATTGCTTAAAAAAATCATATTCCATTGTATGGATGTACCATGTTTTATTTATCCATTCATCATTCTATGGACATCTGGGTTGGTTCCTCTTTGGGGCTGTTATAAATAATGATGCCATAGCATATTTGTGTAAGTTTTTAAGTTGATATGTGTTTTCATTTCTCTTGAGTATATACTTAGGAGTGGAATGGCTTGTTCATAAAACTGTAATTAACCTTTTAACAAATTGCCAGCCTGCTTTCTGAAGTGGCTGCACCATTTCAATTTTCCCTCATACTCACCAAGATTTACTTGTCTCGGAGGCGAAGCATGATGGCAGACAGGACGGACATGTAGCCCACCTCTCCCAAGCCACCAGGTGAGAGGAAAGGCGGTCTGGACCTTCCCTGTGTGTGGATTATTGAAGTGGACAGACAGCTGGAGACACCCAGCGAACTAGCAGTTTGCTATATATGAGGAGTAATTTAAAATCACAAACTCTGTTGTAGAGATTCTTCCCTGCTCGGCCGTGCCAGCCAGCAGGCCCCTCCCCTACGGAGGTCAGCAGCTTGTAAATGCTGACAAAATCCAATTGACAAATAATTAATCCTGAACTGAGGGAGGCTTCCGAAAGGAGAGCCACTCAAAACCACAGGGAGCTGGGCAAACTGTTGGGACAATTGAAGGGAAGGGATCCTGCCTGGGAAACAGACATTTTGAACTACCAAAAAGGGCGGGCACCTTTCCCCCAGGTGTTGGAGGGGGCTGGCGGTTCAGGCTGCCCAGCGAACTGGCGGGCACCCATCCAAATGGGAAACTCTGATCCATAAAACTCAGAATAAGTCCCCCAAGCGCTCCAACCACGGGAACCGGCTTGAAGCCTAGGACCCGGCTTTAGCTTCTGGAGCCGTGAAGCTACTGAAGCCGCTGACCGGCTTTGGCTGCTGAAACCGCGGGAACCAGCTACAGGAGATAGAGCCGGGAGCCCGCCAACAAAAGCGCTAACTCAGCACCACTCCCCTTATGGCTGATTGCAGTCGCCAGTTTGCAGGGGAACCTGGGAACAGAGTAGAGGGACTTAGGAAGCGTGGACATCTGCACTGAGTGGGAAAGTCGGTGGCAAGTGCTGTCTGGAAAAGAACAGCCGAGGTTGCACAATTCTTAGGCGACAGTCTTTTTCGGAAACTCCAAAATGGTGATTGGCCCTGGAAGGTGGTTACCATGGTAACGGTATAAACTGTGAATCAGGTATAAGTCTCCGAACCACTCACAGCCCCACCTGGTGTCCAGAAAGTATATCGCAGTATGAATATATTCCTGTGAAAGTTGATCCCTACAGCAGACATATAGATATTTATAGGTATATTTCTACACACAACAATATTTTTGTAGTTGGTGCCCTTTTTTTGTTTTGTTTTGTTTTGGTTTGGTTTGGTTTTCGTGGGGGGGGTTTTGTTTTGTTTTGTTTTTGGCTTTTTTCCTCACCATTTTCTTAGAGGAGATTTCAATAATTTTTTATTATTACTTTATATATAGATGTATCTTTTATTTCTATGTCTTCTAATTTTAATTTCTTCTTTCTTCTCATTTAACATTCCTTCTAACACCACTTTTTTCTCTCTTTTTTTCCTTTCTTTCAATTATTTTATGATTATCACTATTTTTATTGCAGTTGTTCTTATATTGCTGTATTTGTGCTGTTGCCTGTATGTCTATGTGTCTCCGTCTGTCTCTGTATCTATGGGCCCATGTGCCTGGTAACCTTTGTATCTGTTTATTTGTTCATTTGGTCTCAATGAGCTTTGTGTTACGACCTGCAAATCTGAGCTCATAACACTCCCCTCCACTCTCACTCCGTGATCTGGAGACCTGCCCCCCCAAGAGTCCAGATTCTTGGGTGAACTCTTGAGACGTGTAGACAGGACCTGGACTGCAGCTGGTAAGGGTGGGGCTGGAACTGAGTGAACACCTCCAGCCTCCATCATGTGCCTGAGGTTGACAGGCCACACCACACTCTGCTGGATAAAGACAGAGAATAGCAGCCTAGTCGAGCAGACACAGACTACCCAGTGACTTAGGCAGGTGCAAACCCCTGGAGTATCTGCTTACTGCAGACAACTGACTGGGTCACAGCCCTGTGGGGCTAGCAGCGACAGGGTGTGACAGAGCTGCAAGGTGGGGAAGGAGGCATCAATCTTCCCAGACTGATCTATTTACTGGTGGCTCTTCCTGACTCCAGGCAGCACTGGAGCAAGCCATTTTACAGCAATCACCAGACCCCTGTGATCCAGTTCCCAGGGACCTCTTGAACTCTCCCACCCGAGGCAGCTGCTGACTGAGGCAATTGACTTGGAACTTTTGAACTGAGTCACTCACCTGGGGACTATCCAGGTGGTGCCCTGGGTGTGTGGTTGTAGGAAGGTTTGATTTTCCTTTTCCATTTGTTGCCTGTGGTGGATACGGTGACTTAATTGCTGGTATTTCTCCACAGCTGAGACTTCAACCCAGAGGAACTGATTCACTAGGGTCACATAGAAATGAGCTGAAAACAAGACAGAACCACTTAGCCCCTATACACCAAACAGGGCCCCAGCACTGTACGGGTCCTCAACAAAACACCAGAGGAAAATCAAAGGGAGTAAAACAATCATGGGGCAGAATCAGCGGAAAAACTCTGGTAACATGAATAACCAGAATAGATCAACCCCCCCAAGGAAAGATACGATGTAATTGAAGATCTCATTCACAAACAACTGGCTGAGATGTCAGAAATCCAATTCAGAATTTGGATGGCAAACAAGATTAACAAAATGGAATTAGGAATTCGTGGAGAAATTCAAAAGCTGTCTCAAGAATTTAACGAATTTAAAGACAAAACCACCAAAGACTTAGACACACTGAAGCAAGAATTTGCAGCCCTCAAACATATGATAAATACAGTAGAATCCCTTAACAACAGAATGGACCAAGCAGAAGAAAGGATCTCCGACATCGAAGATAAAGCCTTTGAACGCTCCCAAACTCTTAAAGAGGAAGAGAAATGGAGAGCAAAAATGGATCACTCACTCAGAGAGCTCTGGCATAACTCGAAGCAGGCATATATCCATCTCAGAGAAATTCCTGAAACAGATGAAGTGGCCTCACTGGGCGCAGAGGTCCTTCTGCATGAAATTATGAAAGAGAACTTTCCAGACATCCCTAGAGAACCTGAAATTCAGATAGCAGATAGCTTCAGAACCCCAGCACGACTCAACCCCAATAAGACATCCCCCAGGCATATCATAATTAACTTCACTAAAGTTAATATGAAGGAGAAAATTCTGAAAGCGGCCAGGCGAAAGAAATCTATTACCTTCAAAGGGAAGAACATTAGAATGAGTGCAGATCTCTTTGCTGAAACTTTTCAAGCCAGAAGAGGGTGGTCATCAACGTTTAATCTCCTCAAGCAAAATAACTTTCAACCCCAGATCTTGTACCCAGCTTAACTGAGTTTCATTTACGACGGAGAAATTAAATACTTTAATGACATACATATGCTAAAGAAATTTGCGATAACCAAAACAGCTCTTCAGGATATTCTCAGACCTATCCTCCATAATAACAAACCCAATCCTCTACTACAAAAGTAAACTCACTCAGAAACTTCTGATCAAACTCCAACTTCCACAATGGCAAAAGGATTAAAAATACCCACTGGACTTTCGAAAAACTCAATATCCAAAATTTCACCAAACTTATCAATACTCTCCATTAATGTGAATGGCTTAAACTGCCCTCTAAAGAGACATAGGTTAGCTGACTGGATACAAAAACTCAGGCCAGACATTTGTTGCATACAAGAGTCACATCTTAACTTAAAAGACAAATACAGACTCAGGGTGAAAGGATGGTCATCCATATTTCAGGCAAATGGTAACCAGAAAAAAGCAGGAGTTGCAATTTTATTTGTGGATACAATAGGCTTTAAACCAGCAAAAGTAAGGAAGGACAAGAATGTTCGCTTCATATTTGTTAAGGTAAGACTCAATATGATGAGATCTCAATTATTAATATCTATGCACCCAACCAGAATGCACCTCAATTTATAGAGAAACTCTAACAGACATGAGCAACTTGATTTCCACCAACTGTATAACAGTTGGAGATTTTAACACTCCTTTGGCAGTGATAGATCGATCGTCCAACAAAAAGCTGAGTAAAGAAATTCTAGATTTAAATCTAACCATCCAGCATTTAGATTTAGCAGACATCTACAGAACATTTCCTCCCAACAAAACTGAATACACATACTTCTCATCAGCCCATGGAACTTACTCCACAATCGATCACATCTTAGGTCACAAGTCTAACCTCAGTAAATTTAAAGGGATAGAAATTATTCCATGCATCTTCTCGGACCATCATGGAATAAAACTTGAGATGAGTAACAACAGGAATCTGCATACACATGCAAAAACATGGAAGTTAAATAACCTTATGTTGAATGATAGCTGGGTCAGAGATGAGATCAAGAAGGAAATTACCAAATTTCTGGAACAAAACAACAGTGAAGACACGAACTATCAGAACCACTGGGACACCACAAAGGCAGTTCTAACAGGGAAATTTATACCACTGCAAGCCTTCCTCAGGAGAAGGGAAAGAGAGGAAGTAAGCAACTTAATGGGACATCTCAAGAAAATGGAAATGGAAGAACACTCCAACCCCAAATCCAGTAGAAGAAAAGAAACAACCAAAATCAGAGCAGAACTAAATGAAATTGAAAACAAAAGAATAATACAACAGATCAATAAATCAAAAAGCTGGTTTTTTGAAAAGGTCAACAAAATTGATAAACCTTTGGCCAACCTAATCAGGAAAAAAGAGTAAAATCTCTAATCTCATAAGTCAGAAATAACAAAGACGAAATAACAACAGACTCCTCAGAAATCCAAAAAATCCTTAATGAATATTACAAGAAACTTTACTCTCAGAAATACGAAAATCTGAAGGAAATTGACCATTACTTGGAAGCATGTCACCTTCAAGACTTAACCAAAATCAAGTGGAAATGTTGAACAGGCCCATATCAATTTCAGAAATAACATCAACCATACAAAATCTCCCCCAAAAGAAAAGCCTGGGACCAGATGGTTTTACGTCAGAATTCTACCAAACCTTTAAAGAGGAATTAGTACCTATATTACTCAACCTGTTCCAAAAGGTAGAAAAAGAAGGAAGACTCCCCAACACGTTATATGAAGGAAACATCACCCTGATCCCCAAAGCAGGAAGAGACCCAACAGGAAAAGAAAATTATAGACCAGTATCACTAATGAATATAGATGCAAAAATATTCAACGAGATCCTAACAAACAGAATCCAGCAACATATCAAACAAATCATACATCATGACCAAGTCAGTTTTATCCCAGGATCTCAAGGCTGGTTCAATATACGTAAATCTATAAATGTAATTCAGCACATAAATTAAAAAACAAAGACCATATGATTCTCTCAATCGATGCAAAAAAAGCTTTTGATAACATCCAATATACTTCATGATCAGAACACTTAAGACAATTGGTATAGAAGGGACATTTCTTAAACTGATAGAGACCATCTACAGAAAACCCACAGCCAATATCATATTGAATGGAATTGAATTGGAATCATTTCCACTCAGACCAGGAATCAGACAAGGCTGCCCATTGTCTCCATTGCTCTTTAACATTGTAATGGAAGTTTTAGCCACAGCAATTAGGGAAGAAAAGGCGATCAAGGGTATGCACATAGGGTCAGAAGAGATCAAACTTTCACTCTTCGCAGATGATATGATTATATATCTGGAAAATACTAGGGACTCTACTACAAAACTCTTAGAAGTTATCAAGGAATACAGCAGCGTCTCAGGTTACAAAATCAACATTCATAAATCGGTAGCCTTTATATATACCAACAATAGTCAAGTTGAAAAAACAATTAAGGACTCTATCCCATTCACAGTAGTGCCAAAGAAGATGAAATACTTGGGAGTTTATCTAATGAAGGACGTGAAAGATCTATATAAAGAGAACTATGAAACTCTAAGAAAAAAGATAGCTGAGAATGTTAACAAATGGAAAAATATACTATGCTCATGGTTGGGAAGAATCAACATTGTTAAAATATCCATACTACCCAAAGCAATATATAATTTCAATGCAATCCCTATTAAAGCTCCACTGTCATACTTTAAAGATCTTGAAAAAACAATACTTCATTTTATATGGAATCAGAAAAAAACCTCGAATAGCCAAGACATTACTCAAAAATAAAAACAAAGCAGGAGAAATCACGCTACCAAACCTCAGACTATAGTACAAATCAATAGTGATCAAAACAGCATGGTACTGTCACAAAAACAGGGAAGTAGATGTCTGGAACAGAATAGAGAACCAAGAGATGAATCCAGCTAATTACCGTTATTTAATCTTTGACAACCCAATTAAAAACATTCAGTGGGGAAAAGATTCCCTATTTAACAAATGGTACTGGGTGAACTGGCTGGCAACCTGTAGAAGACTGAAATTGGACCCACACCTCTCACCATTAACTAAGATAGACTCTTACTGGATTGAAGATTTAAACTTCAGACATGAAACTATAAAAAAAACTAGAAGAGAGTGCAGGGAAAACCCTTGAAGAAATTGGGTTGGACGAGTTTTTATGAGAAGGACCCCCCAGGCAATTGAAGCTGCTTCAAAAATACACTATTGGGACTTGATCAAACTAAAAAGCTTCTGCACAGCCAAGAACACAGTAAGTAAAGCAAGCAAACAGCCCTCAGAGTGTGAGAAGATATTTGCAGGTTATGTCTCCGACAAAGGTTTAATAACCAGAATCCACAGAGAACTCAAACGCATTAGCAAGAAAAGAACAAGGGATCCCATCGCAGGCTGGGCAAGGGACTGGAAGAGAAACTTCTCTGAAGAACACAGGTGCACGGCCTTCAGACATATGAAAAAATGCTCATTATCTTTAATCATCAGAGAAATGCACATCAAAACTACTTTGAGATATCATCTAACTCCAGTGAGACTAGCCTATATCACAAAATCCCAAGACCAGAGATGTTGGCATGGATGTTGAGAAAAGGGAACACTTCTGCACTGCTGGTGGGAATGCAAATTAATACATTCCTTTTGGAAAGAGATATGGAGAACACTTCGAGATCTAAAAATAAATCTGCCATTCAATCCTGTAATCCCCTACTGGTCATATACCCAGAAGACCAAAAATCACACCATAACAAAGATATTTGTACCAGAATGTTTATTGAAGCCCAATTCATAATTGCTAAGTCATGGAAGAAGCCCAAGTGCCCATCGATCCACGAATGGATTAATAAATTGTGGTATATGTACACCATGGAATATTATGCAGCCTTAAAAAAGATGGAGACTTTACCTCTTTCATGTTTACATGGATGGAGCTGGAACATATTCTTCTTAGTAAAGTGTCTCAAGAATGGAAGAAAAAGTACCCAATGTACTCACCCTTATTATGAAACTAATGTAGGACCTTCACATGAAAGCTATAACCCAGTTACAACCTAAGAATAGGGAGAAGGGGAAAAGGGAGGGGAGGGAGGGGGGAAGGAGGTGGAGGGAGGGGGATTAAAGGGATTACACCTGCGGTGCACCTTACAAGGGTATATGTGAATCCTAGTAAATGTGGAATGTAAGGGTCTCAGTAAAATAACTAAGAAAATGCTATGAAAGCTATGTTAACTAGTGTGATAAAAATGTGTCAAACGAGCTGTGAACCAAGTGTATGGTGCCCCATGATCATATTAATGTACACAGCTATGATTTAATAAAAATTTAAAAAAGGAAAAAAATAGCTGAGTGTTGTGGCAGGCGCCTGTAGTCCCAGCTACTTGGAAGGCTGAGGCAAGAGAATCGCTTAAGCCCAGGAGTTGGAGGTTGCTGTGAGCTGTGTGAGGCCACGGCACTCTACTGAGGGCCACAAAGTGAGACTCTGTGTCTACAAAAATAAAAAAAAATAACAACCTACTGTTGGAGAGAGCTCTCTGGTCATCATAAAGCATTTTACATACACACACTTAAAGAAATACCCAACTCACATTGTGAACTGAAATGGGAGTATTCTGGAGAATCCATGCCTCCTGGTATGAGGGGGTGAGTGTGGACCTGTGAGTGCAGAAGAAGAAAATATACCATTCGGAACCATTGAGAAGCAGGGAGGAAGTTATACCCCCAAGTACCCCAAGCATCCTTGAATAAAGGCAATTTTTGTGTCTCAAAAAAAAAAAAAAAGATTTACTTGTCTTTTTAATTATGGCCATCTTAATGGGTGTGAAGTATCTTATTGTGGTTTTGATATACATTTCTCTGATTGCTAATTGTGTTGAGTATCTTTTCATGTGCTGCTGACCTTTGTGGGTTTTTTGTTTTGTTTTGGGTTTTTTTGAGACAGTCTTACTATGTTGCCCTGGGTAGAGTGCTGTGGCATCACAGCTCACAGCAACCTCAAACTCCTGGTCTTAAGTGATTCTCTTGCCTCAGCCTCTGAGTAGCTGGAACTATAGGCACCAGCCATAATGCCTGGCTATTTTTTTGCTATAGTTGTCATTGTTGTTTGGCAGGCCCAGGCCAAGTTTGAACCTGCCAGCTCTTGTGTATGTGGCTAGTGCCCTAGCCACTGAGCTACAGACACCGAGACCTTTTTTTTTTTTGAGACAGAGTATCATTGTGTCACCCTCAGTAGAAAGTGCTGTGGTGTCACAGCTCACAGCAACCTCTAACTCTTGGGCTTAAGTGATTCTCTTGCCTCAGCCTCCCAAGTAGCTGGGCCTTCCACAACACACAACACCCAGCTATTTTCCTTTATGTCCTTTTTTTTTTTTTTTTTTCAGTTTTTGACCAGGGCTGGGTTTGAACCTGCCACCTCTGGCATATGGGGCCGGCGCCCTACTCCTTTGAGTCACAGGCGCCACCCTATATCTTCTTTTTTTTTTTTCTCCTTCATATCTTCTTTAGGAAAATGTTCACTTAAACCATTTCCCTGTCTTTTGAACTGTCTTTTTTTAATTCAGTTGGCTGAATTGTTAATGAATGCAGCCTAAAATTTTTCAGGTTGAAAAAATTTAAGTTATTTTTGAAATCATGATATTATCATTTTTACTCTATCATTGAGTGGTCTTTAGCAACTGTTAACAAAGCAAATTATAGTAA
The DNA here is from genome assembly GCF_027406575.1 of Nycticebus coucang. Classification (NCBI taxonomy): domain Eukaryota; kingdom Metazoa; phylum Chordata; class Mammalia; order Primates; family Lorisidae; genus Nycticebus; species Nycticebus coucang. The sequence continues at coordinate 62,784,536 of NC_069782.1, read as the reverse complement.
TTGATTTTTTAATAGTAATTCTCTTGCATTCTTGGGGTAAGCCCAACTTGATTCTGTTGTATTATCTTGCCTGTTTATTCGTGTGTTTTGTTTGGACTTATTTTTCTTAAAATATCTAAATGTCTATTGAAATTTGCCTTTAGTTTTGTTTTCTTACAATGGCTTTGTCATGTTTGATATCAATATGCCAATTTCAAAAACCTTCTTCCCTTCATACTCTTAATCAGTATAATCATTTTAGAAAGCCACACTATTTTGTGAAATTATTGTAAAAGTGACCATGTTTGTTCCCCCTGTGGTAATATTGTATTGTAATACATACATACAATATTACCACATACAATATACATACATACAATATTACCACAGGGGGGAACAATGGTGTAATACTGTAATGGAATAATCAAAACTACAAATGTAACATTTTGAGTCATTTTCAGTCATGAACCCCAATTCTGGGGTTCTACATAAAGACTAAATTAAGCCTTTGAAATACCTAACTCTTGCCTTATAGATTGGATAAGTTTTTATTAACTACACTTATGCTTAGTGTAATTCAAACCCAAGTAATCAACTACATTGAAGTACAGTTTAAGTAACCAGGGTCTTCATAAATGTGTCTAATCTCTAAAAGATTTTCATTCAGAGTGGAATTCTTTCTTTGTATGGCATGAGTGAACAATAAAACTTTTGAGCCTGGTGTATTTTTTTTTGTTGTGTATATATATGTGTAGAAAATTTAAACATCTAGTTTGGGGTATTTTTAAGGAATTTGAGCAGTTAAGTTATTGAGGATGGGGAGACCTAGATTTTCTCTGAAGGGATCAGCAACAGCTCATAATCTTTTTTCAATATTTTTTTAAATTGTGGTAGCAATACATAAAGTAAAATTTGCATTTTAAATGTACAATTCAATGTCATTAATTGTATTTAAGTTATGCAGCCATCACCATCTAGTTCATTTTTTTGTAATTATTATAGGACTATTCTGTTTATTCCTATGTAGTCAGTTTTGGTAAGTTGTATTTCCATAGCAATTAGCTTATCTCGTGAGTTTTAAATTTGGTTGACATAATATTATTTCTAATATCTTATTCGTTTAATCTCTGCAACATATTTTCTTTTTCTGCCTTTTGTCCTTAAAGAATTTTGCTTGATTATTTTCCTGTTAGTTTTTAAAGGACTAATTTTTTGCTTTACTAATCCTGTTATTGTTTTCTAGTTCATCATACTCTTTTTGCTTATTCCTTCTTTAACTTCTTCAGTTGGAAACTTCAATCACTAATTTTTAACTTCATTTCTTTTCTAATTCACTAGAACCTCCATAGCTGACCCCCTCCATACATTGACCACCTCTTTAAGTTGACCCAATTTTTATAGACCAGACATGCACCACATATACATATCAGTACAGGAGGCGGAGCATGATGGCGGATGGGACAGAAGTGTAGCCCACCTTTCCTGAGTCATCACGTGAGAGGAAGGGGGGTCTAGACATTTTCCCCATGTGGATTATTGGTGTGGACAGACAGCTGGAGATGTACAGTGAATTGGTGGATTGCTGTATATGAGGTGTAATTTAAAACCACGGACTCTGTTGTATATGAGGTGTAATTTAAAACCACAGACTCTGTTGTAGAGATTTTCCCTGATTGGCCATGCTGGCCAGCAGGCCCCTCCCTCACAGAGGACAGCAGCTTGCAATTCCTGGCAAAACCCAACTGATGAAAATTTATTCCTGACCAGAGTTGGGCACCCGAAAGGGGAGCCACTCAGAATCACAAGGAGCTAAGCAACCCAATGGAAAATTGAAGGGAAGGGATCCCGCCCGGGAAACAGACATTTTGAATTATCCAAAATGGCGACACCTTCCCCCAGAACAACAGGAGTGATTAAATAGACCGGACCATTCCTGGTGGGGAATATTGGTGTGGGCTGGCAGTTCAGGCTGTGCAGCGAACTGGCAGGGGCTGGACTCAAAAGTCCAGATTCAAAAGTGAGTCTCTGAGCCACAAAAACTGAGTATAAGGTCTCCGTGGGCCACAGCTGCAGCAGAGAGACCCAGTGATAGCCAGCATCCTCCCCAACAGCCAATTATAGTTGCCAGCTTGCAGAACATGGGAGCATAAAGGAAAGATTTGTGAAGCATGGACTCCTGCACTGAGTTGGAAGATCAGATAGGAGTGCTGTCTGGAACAGAGCAGCTGATGTAGCACAACAATTAGGTGAAAAACTTTTTTTTTCTTAAGTTTATTTTTTTTTTGTTATTGTTGGGGATTCATTGAGGGTACAATAAGCCAGGTTACACTGATTGCAAATATTAGGTAAAGTCCCTCTTGCAATCATGTCTTCACCCCATAAAGTGTGGCACACACCAAGGCCCCACCCCCCTCCCTCCCTCTTTCTGCTTCCCCCCCCATAACCATAATTGTCATTAATTGTCCTCATATCAAAATTGAGTACATAGGATTCATGCTTCTCCATTCTTGTGATGCTTTACTAAGAATAATGTCTTCCACGTCCATCCAGGTTAATACGAACGATGTAAAGTCTCCATTTTTTTTTTAATGGCTGAATAGTATTCCATGGTATACATATACCACAGCTTGTTAATCCATTCCTGGGTTGGTGAGCATTTAGGCTGTTTCCACATTTTGGGGATTCTAAATTGAGCTGCAATAAACAGTCTAGTACAAGTGTCCTTATGATAAAAGGATTATTTTCCTTCTGGGTAGATGCCCAGTAATGGGATTGCAGGACCAAATGGGAGGTCTAGCTTGAGTGCTTTGAGGATTCTCCATACTTCCTTCCAAAAAGGTTGTACTAGTTTGCAGTCCCACCAGCAGTGTAAAAGTGTTCCCTTCTCTCCAAATCCACACAAGCATCTGCAGTTTTGAGATTTTGTGATGTGGGCCATTCTCACTGGGGTGAGATGATATCTCAGGGTTGTTTTGATTTGCATTGCTCTAATATATAGAGATGATGAACATTTTTTCATGTGTTTGTTACCATTCGTCTGTCGTCTTTAGAGAAAGTTCTGTTCATGTCTCTTGCCCACTGATATAAGGGATTGTTGGCTTTTTTCATGTGGATTAATTTGAGTTCTCTATAGATCCTAGTTATCAAGCTTTTGTCTGATTGAAAATATGCAAATATCCTTTCCCATTGTGTAGGTTGTCTCTTTGCTTTGGTTATTGTCTCCTTAGCTGTAGAAGCTTTTCAGTTTAATGAAGTCCCATTTGTTTATTTTTGTTGTTGCAATTGCCATGGCAGTCTTCTTCATGAAGTCTTTCCCCAGGCCAATATCTTCCAGTGTTTTTCCTATGCTTTCTTTGAGGATTTTTATTGTTTCATGCCTTAAATTTAAGTCCTTTACCAACTTGAATTAATTTTTGTGAGTGGGCCCAGTTTAAGTCTTTTGCATGTAGACATCCAGTTCTCCCAACACCATTTATTGAATACGGAGTCTTTCCCCCAAGGTATGTTCTTGTTTGGTTTATCAAAAATTGGGTGGTTGTAAAATGTTAGTTTCATTTCTTGGTTTTCAATTCAATTCCAAGTGTCTATGTCTCTGTTTTTGTGCCAGTACCATGCTGTCTTGAGCATTATGGCTTTGTAGTACAGACTAAAATCTGGTATGCTGATGCCCCCAGCTTTATTTTTGTTGCAGAGAACTGCCTTAGCTATACGGGGTTTTTTCCGGTTCCATACACAACGCAGAAGCATATTTTCCAAATCTTGAAAGTACGATGTTGGTATTTTGGTAGTAATGGCATTGAATAGGTAGATTGCTTTGGGATGTATAGACATTTTAACAATGTTGATTCTTCCCATCCATGAGCATGGTATGTTCTTCCATTTGTTTATATCCCTGCTATTTCCTTTCTGAGGATTTCATAGTTTTCTTTATAGAGGTCCTTCACCTCCTTCGTTACATATATTCCTAGGTATTTCATTTTCTTTGAAACTATGGTGAAGGGAGTTGTGTCCTTAATTAGCTTCTCATCTTGACTGTTATTGGTGTACACAAAGGCTACTGACTTGTGGACATTGATTTTATATCCTGAAACATTACTGTATTTTTTGATGACTTCTAGGAGTCTTGTGGTTGAGTCTTTGGGGTTCTCTAAGTATAAGATCATGTCGTCAGCAAAGAGGGAGAGTTTGACCTCCTCTGCTCCCATTTGGATTCCCTTTATTTCCTTGTCTTGCCTAATTGTATTGGCTAGAACTTCCAGCACTATGTTGAATAGTAAAGGTGACAGAGGACAACCTTGTCTGGTTCCAGTTCTAAGAGGAAAAGCTTTCAGTTTTACTCCATTCAGTAAAATATTGGCTGTGGGTTTGTCATAGATAGCTTCGATCAGTTTTAGAAATGTGCCACCTATGACTATACTCTTCAGTGTTCTAATTAGAAAAGGATGCTGGATTTTATCAAATGCTTTTTCTGCATCTATTGAGAGGATCATGTGATCTTTATTTTTGCCTCTGTTAATATTGTGGATAACATTTATACACTTGGGTATGTTAAACCAGCCTTGCATCCCTGAGATGAAGCCTACTTGATCATGGTGAATGACTTTTTTGATGATAAGCTGTAATCTATTGGCTAGGATTTTGTTGAGAATTTTTGCAACTATATTCATGAGTGAGATTGGTCTGAAATTCTCCTTTCTGTTTGGCTCTTTTCCTGGTTTTGGTATCAGGGTGATGTTTGCTTCATAGAATGTGTTGGGGAAGATTCCTTCTTCCTCAGTTTTTTGGAATAATTTCTGCAGTACAGGAATAAGCTCTTCCTTGAAGGTTTGATAGAATTCTGGAGTGAAGCCATCTGGACCAGGGCACTTTTTTGTTGGAAGATTTTTTATTGTTTCTTTGATCTCGGTGCTTGAAATTTGTCTGTTCAGGAGTTCTATTTATTCCTGGCTAAGTCTAGGGAGAGGGTGTGATTCCAAATATTTATCCATTTCCTTCACATTGTCAAATTTCTGGGCATAGAGTTTCTGGTAGTATTCAGAGATGATCTCTTGTATCTCTGTGGGATCAGTTGTTATTTCCCCTTTATCATTTCTGATTGAGGTTACTAGAGATTTTACTTTTCTATTCCTCGTTAGTTGGCCAATGGTTTATCTATTTTATTTATTTTTTCAAAAAACCAACTCCTTGTTTCATTAATTTTCAGAATGATTCTTTTGTTTTCAATTTCATTGATCTCTGATTTGATTTTGGATATTTCTTTTCTTCTACCGAGTTTAGACTTAGATTGTTCTTCTTTTCCCAATTCCATAAGATCGCTTGTGAGATTGGTGATGTGCTCTCTTTCTGTTTTTCGAATGTAGGCATCTAAAGCGATGAATTTTCCTCTCAAAACTGCTTTTGCAGTATCCCACAGGTTTTGGTAGCTTGTGTCTTCATTGTTGTTATGCTCAAGGAAGTTAATGATTTCCTGTTTTATTTCTTCCTGTACCCATCTGTTATTCAACAGAAGATTGTTTAATTTCCATGCATTTGGGTGGGGTCGAGCGCTTTTGTTAGAGTTGAGGTTCACCTTTAGTGCCTTATTGTCTGAAAAGATACAAGGTAAAATTTCAATTCTTTTGATTCTGTTGATATTTGTTTTGTGTCCCAGGATATGATCAATTTTGGAGAATGTTCCATGGGGTGATGAGAAGAATGTATATTTTTTATCTTTGGGATGGAGTGTTCTATATGCAAGCACAGTTATTCTAGGGTCTCATTTAAATCTCTTATATCCTTGTTTAATTTCTGTTTAGAGGATCTGTCCAGCTCTGTAACAGGAGTGTTAAAGTCCCCTGTTATGATGGTATTATCAGATATCATATTGCTCAGACTGAGTAAGGTCTGTTTCAAGAATCTGGGAGCATTTAAATTGGGTGCATAAATATTTAGAATTGAAATGTTTTCTTGTTGTATTTTTCCCTTGGCCAATATAAAGTGACCATCTTTGTCTTTTTTTACTTCAGTTGCTTTAAATCCACATGTATCTGAAAATAAAATTGCAACTCCTCTTTTCTTCTGAATTCCATTTGCCTGAAAAATTGTCTTCCAACCCTTGACTTGGAGCTTTAATTTGTCTTTTGAAGCCAGGTGTGTTTCTTGCACACAACAAATGGATGGCTTGTTTTTTTCAATACAGTCAACCAATCTATGTCTCTTCAGTGGGGAATTCAAGCCATTAACATTTATTGAGATAATTGATAAGTGTGGTAGTATTCTATTCGTCTTATTTGGTGAGAGTCCATTGCTTAGTTTTATCTTTTGCATCAGTGTGGAGGTTAGGTTCTGTCCTTTGATTTCTGAGTTCTTACTTTGCTGCTGACCCATTGTGGTGGTCAGTGTGCAGAACAGGTTGAAGTATTTCCTGTAGAGCTGGTCTTGTTGTGGCGAATTTCCTCAATGTTTGTATATCTGTAAATGATTTGATTTCTCCGTCAATTTTGAACCTTAGCTTAGCAGGGTACAGAATTCTGGGCTGGAAATTGTTCTGTTTAAGTAGATTAAAGGTAGATGACCATTGTCTTCTTGCTTGGAAAATTTCATTAGAGAAGTCTGCAGTCCCTCTGATAGATTTGCCCCTGTAGGTTAACTGGCGCTTACTCCTGTCAGCTTGCAGAATCTTTTCTTTTGTCTTGACTTTGGACAGGTTCATCACAATGTGTCTTGGAGAAGCTTGGTTAGAGTTGAGGCGACCTGGGGTCCGATATCCCTCTTAAAGCAGTGTGTCAGAATCTTTGGTGATATTTGGGAAATTTTCTTTTATAATATTCTCTAGTATAGCTTCCATTCCTCTGGGGCATTCTTCTTCACCTTCTGGAATTCCTATAACTCGTATGTTGGAACACTTCATAAAGTCCCATAATTCTGACAGTGAATGTTCTGCTTTCTCTCTCTTCTTTTCTGCCTCTTTTACTATCTGAGTTATCTCAAAAACTTTGTCTTCTACCTCTGAAATTCTTTCTTCTGCATGGTCTAACCTGTTGCTGATAATTTCCATTGAATCTTTAAGTTCCCTAATTGACTGTTCCAGTTCCTTCAGCTCTGCTATATCTTTTTTATATTCTTCATATCGTTCATCTCTTATTTGATTCTGTTTTTGAATTTCCTTTTGGTTATTTTCCACTTTATTAGCAGTTTCCTTCATTGTTTCCATCATTTCTTTCATTGTTTTCAACATGTGTATTCTAAATTCCCTTTCTGTCATTCCTAACATTTCTTTATAGGTGGAATCCTCTGCAGTAGCTACCTCATGGTCCCTTGGTGGGGTTGTTCTGGACTGATTCTTCATGTTGCCTGGAGTTTTCTGCTGATTCTTCCTCATGAGTGATTTCTTTTATCTGTTTCCTTGCCCTAATTTTCCTTTCACTTCCTCTTGCTCTTTAAATTCTCGTTCCTGTGGACTAAGGGTTACAGGACCAGAAGGGTGAGAAGGTTGAAGAGGAAAAAAGGGATGAAAGAAAGGAGGACCGAGTGATAAGAAAAAAAAAGAAAAATAGAGAAAGGGGTGGGGGTGGGTAAAAGGAATATTGACAAAAAGAAGAGAGGCACAGAAAGATTGAGACAGAGCAATATAGGTGTATAGTAGGCTACTTTGATACAACCTTAAAAAACAACCACCTTCTGGGGGTGCCCAGTTGGGTGGTTCCCTTGAGGTCAGCAGCTCTTTGCTAACCTGATCAGACACAGTACCCCACTTCCACCAAGTAGAGAGGAAAGACAAAAATGCTATAAATCAAACCAAAACAAGCAAACAGAAAACTTTACGGGATAAAATTGGGTGGAATACCAAATAATAGCGGTAGAAACACTAACAAAAATGAAGTTCTAATTATTGAAATAGATAGCAATGGGAAATTATAATTAAACTAGAAAAATTGAGAAAGAAAAAGGATCTGTATGGAAAAGGTTGAACTTAAAAAACAAAACAACAATCAACAACATCAAAATAAACAAAAAACCCCAACCCAACCCCGCCACCCCCCAAAAAAAAAACACAACCAAAAACAAAGCAGTATGTATATGTTATGGAATATTGTCTGGGCAACACGTGGTCTTCTGGGGTATGAGATGTTAATCACAGTTCTGATATGACTGGAGGCTGCTAGTTTCTCAAACCCCAGCAGGTAGACACCATAAATCTCTCTTTAGCCCACTTAAAAGGCACTTTGAACTTGTTCACTTGCTGAGCAGAAGCTTTCCCAGGGAAGTGCTTGTCGCTGGAATCACTGCTGAAGTGGCTGTCCACTTACCCTGTGTGCCAAAACTGGTCTCCCTCTGCCCCCGAGGGTTAGGGCTGCAAGGCGGCTCAGACCCCGCCCTTAGGCTACTTTGTCACTGGGTTACCAGCTCCCACCCAATTCCAGCCCTGCGACCCTGAGGGCGGAGCTTTTCATGGCAGATCACTGGCAATGGCTGCCTGTGACCCAGAGCCAAACACTATTAGCTCCGTCTGGCTCAGCGGCTCAGACTGGGGCCCTAGACAAAGGCTAAAGTTCTCTGCACTCCTGCTCAGGCTCTCCCCAAGGCAGTTCAGCTGAGTGCCAAGTCCAAAGACACCAAAACAGTTCACAGGTAAGGCCTTTCTGGGTTGCAGTCTCGCTGCTACTGACCTTACAGTTGCGGGCGGGTTTAGACGGATTGAACACACGCGACCACTTGCTGGTTTTCCACTGTTTTAGTCCTCCTCTTGGGATCCAGAAGTCTCTTGCTGACTCCCTGTATCCTCTCAGGGGTGATGATAGGCAGATCCCAGCAGCCAGAGATGCCTGGAGTCCTATCTCCGCAGACTCACGGTGCCCAGATGCAAGGAAGCTGTTACTCGGCTGTCATCTTGCTCTGCCTCCTGGTAAAAAACTTTTACAGAAACTCCAAAATGGTCATCGGCCAGGTGGGGTGGTTACCGTGGTAACAGTATAAACTGTGACTCAGGTATAAGCCTGGGAACCACACAGTGCCACCTGGTGTCCAGAAGGTACGTTGCATTATAAATATATTCCTACAAAAGTTGATCGCTACATCATACATATAGATGCATATTTCTAAATATATACAAGAATAATATTTTTGTGGTTGGTGCCTTTTTCTCTTTTTTCTTCTTTGTTTTCCTCATTATTTTCTTGGAGTAACTATCGTTAATTTTTATTATTTTTTATATATTTTTTTAATTTTTTCTATTTTTAATTTTTTCTTTCTTCTTTTTTAAAATTTTTATGAACAACACTTTTTTTTCTCTCTTCCTCTTCCTCTTCTTCCATTCTTATGGGTTCTGACAGTGCTAACCTCAGATTTCTAGAGGGTTACTTTTGTTTGTTCATTTTGCTTGTATGTTTTTTACCTTTTTTTCTCTCAATTATTTTATGATTATCATTATTTTTATTGTAGTTGGATTTTTTGTCGTTGTCTGTATGTCTATCTGTTTCTGATCGTTTGTGAATCTGTGGGCTTGTGTGTCTGGTAGCCTTTTTATCTGTTTATTTGCTCATTTGTTCTCAGTGAGCTTGGTGTTTCAACCTACAATTCTGAGCTCCCAGCACTCCCATCCACTCTCACTCTGAGGTCTGGAGGCCTGTCCCTCAGGAGACAAGATGCTTGGGTTATTTCTTGAGGTGTGTGGACATGGCCTTGACTGCAGCTGGTTAGTGCTGATTCTGCAACACAAGAGTGAGGAGATGACAGTTGGCTGAGAGAGAACCACACCAGGACGGCAGTGCCCTGAGGTGCAGAGCAACAGCCATTTTTGGCAACAATAGGGCCCACCCCCGGATATTCTGAAGCCACAACTCCTGTCTCCCTGGGCAACCAGAGGAGGCCAGGCATCTTCTCAGATGTCAACCACCGTGGAACAGATCTGGGATTGAAAAACAGGCCCCCTGAGTAAAGGGTTTGCCTGTGACGGTACCAACCTTGGTGGAGTGCAGGGACTAGAAAACACACATGCAGAACCGGGAAATTCCCAGGGTGAGGCTGACCCAGAGGACCACTTTACTGAGCTTAAGATGCACCCAGCCCTCAGGGGATCATCAGCCTATCGACAAAGGAAAGCAGTGGGCTAGAGCTGACTGCACTGTGAATACAAACCTGTAGGAGTAAAGATAGGGCCTGAGGCACAGGTTCTAGGAACTCAAAACAGCTTCTCTTCTGCAGAGGAATTTAGAAAAGACAGACACAGATTCCCACAAAGTTGTTCTGTTCTGTCAGTAATATCAATCATGGGTAAGAATGGAACTGAGTGAACACCCCAGCCTCCATCAAGCACTCGAGGTTATCACGCCTCACCACCCCCTGCTGGATAGAGGCAGAGAGCAGTGGCCTGGCTGAGCAGATACACATTTCCTGTGATACAGGCAGGTGCAAACCCCTGGAGTATCTGCTCACTGGAGGCAACTGAGTCACAGCCCTGAGGAGCTATCAGTGAGTGGATGTGACAGAGGAGCAAGGTGAGGGAGGAGGCATCAACCTTCCGAGACTACTCTGTTTGCTGGTTGGGTCCTCTTGACTTCCAGGAGCACCGGAGCAAGTCATATTTGAGGTTTCACCAGACTCCTGCAAAACAGTTCCCACAGACCTTTGAAACGCTCAAACCTGAGACAGGTGCTGACTGAGACAATTGATTTGGACCTTTTGAACTGAGACAATTGCCTGAGGACTATTCAAATGGTGCCCTGGATGTGCGGTTGTAGGAAGGTTTAATTTTACTTTTCGAATTGTTGCCTGTGGGGTTCAAGGTGACATAATTGCTGATATTTCTCCACAGCTGAGAATTCAACCCAGAGTAATTGTTCCACTAGGGTCAAATAGAGACCAGCTGAAAACAAGACAAAACCACTTAGCCCCACCACACCAAACAGGTCCCCAGTTTCTCAGGCCATAGCACTGTACGGGTCCTCCACAAAGCTCCAGGAGAAAAGTCAAATGGTGTAAAATAATCATGGGGCGGAATCTGCAGGAAAACTTTGGTAACATGAATAACCAGAATAGATCACCCCGAAAAGAAAGATGTAGCAGATGTAACTGAAGACCCCATTCATAAACAGCTGCCCAAGATGTCAGAAATCAAATATAGAATTTGGATTGCAAACAAGATTAATAGAATGGAGGAAAATTTGGAGGTAGAAATTCGAAGAGCAATTCAAAAGTCAGAATTAGAAATTCAAGGAGAATTTCAGAAGTTGTCTCAAGAATTTAATGAATTTAAAGACAAAACCCCCAAAGATTTTGATGCACTGAAGCAAGAATTTGCAGCCCTCAAAGATCTGAGAAATACAGTAGAATCCCTCAGTAACAGAGTGGAGCAAGCAGAAGAAAGGATTTCTGACTTTGAAAACAAAGCCTTTGAACGCACCCAAACTCTGAAAGAGGAAGAGAAATGGAGAGCAAAAATGGATCATTCTCTCAGAAAGTTCTGGGATAATTCGAAGAAGTCTTATATCCGCCTCATTGGAATCCCTGAAAGTGATGAAGTGTCCTCTCAAGGCACAGAAGCCCTTCTCCATGCAATCATGAAAGAGAATTTTCCATACATGCCAAGAGATTCTGAAATTCGGATAGCAGACAGTTTCAGAACCCCAGCATAACTCAATCTGAATAAGACATCCCCCAGACATATCATAATTAACTTCACTAGTATTAATATGAAAGAGAATATTCTGAAAGCAGCCAGAAGTAAGACATCCATTACCTACAAATGGAAGAATATTAGAATGACTGCAGAGCTCTCTGCTGAAACTTTTCAAGCCAGAACAGGATGGTCATCGAGTTTTAATCTCCTAAAACAAAATAACTTTCAACCCCGGATCCTTTATCCAGCTAAACTGAGTTTCATTTATGATGAAGAAATTGAATACTTTAATGACATTCATATGTTGAAGAAATTTGCCATAACCAAACCAACTCTTTAGGATATTCTCAGACCTATGCTCCATAACGACCAGCCCAATCCACTACCACAAAAATAAACTTGCTCAGAAACTTTTGATCAAACTCCAACTTCCACAGTGGCAAAAGGATTAAAAATGTCCACTGGAGTTTCTAAAAACTCAATAGCCAAAATTTTACCAGACTTATCAATATTCTCCATTAATGTGAACAGCTTAAACTGTCCACTAAAGAGGCACAGGTTAGCTGACTGGATAAAAAATCTCAGGCCAGATATTTGTTGCATACAGAGTCACATCTTAACTTAAAAGATAGATATAGACTCAGGGTGAAAGGATGGTCATCCATATTTCAGGCAAATGGTAGCCAGAAAAAAGCAGGCATTGCAATTCTATTTGCAGACACAGTAGGCTTTAAACCAACAAAATTAAGGAAGGATAAAATGGTAACTTCATATTTGTTAAGGGTAATACTCAATATGATGAGATTTCAATTATGAATATTTATGCACGCAACCAGAATGTGCCTCAATTTATAAGAGAAACTCTAACACACATGAGCAACTTGATTTCCTCCAGCTCCATAATAGTCGGAGATTTCAACACTCCTTTGGCAGTGTTCGATAGATACTCCAATAAGAAGCTGAGCAAAGAAATTTTAGGTTTAAACCTAACCATTCAACATTTGGATTTAGCAGACATCTACAGAACATGTCATCCCAACAAAACTGAATACACATACTCCTCATCAGCCCACGGAACATACTCAAATATCGATCACATCTTAGGTCACAAGTCTAACCTCAGTTAATTTAAAGGAATAGAAATTATTCCTTGCATCTTCTCGGACCACCATGGAATAAAAGTTGAACTCAGTAACAACAGGAATCTGCATACTCATACAAAAACATGGAAGTTAAATAACCTTATGACGAATGATAGCTCGGTCAGAGATGAGATCAAAAAGGAAATCGACAAATTTTTGGAACAAAGTGAAAATGAAGACATGAATTATCAGAACCTCTGCATAGCACAAAGGCAGTCCTAAGAGGGAAACTTATAGCTCTGCAAGCCTTCATCAAAAGAAGAGAAAGAGAGGAAGTTAACAACTTAATGGGACACTCAAGCAACTGGAAAATGAAGTACATTTCAACACCAAAGCAAGTAGAAGAAAAGAAATAACCAAAATTAGAACAGAATTAAATGAAATTGAAAACAAAAGAATTTTACAAGAGATCAGTAAATCAAAAAGTTGGTCTTTTGAAAAGGTCAATAAAATAGATAAACCTCTGGCTAACCTAACAAGGAAAAAAAGAGTAAAATCTCTAAACTCAGGGGGGGTGGAGCAAGATGGCAGCCGAGTAACAGCTTCCTTGCATCTGGGCACCATGAGTCTGGGGAGATAGGACTCCAGGCATCTCTGGCTGGTGGGAACTGCCTAACATCACTCCTATGAGGATACAGGGAGTCAGCGAGAGACTTCTGGACCCCAAGAGGAGGACTAAAACAGTGGAAAACCGGCAAGTGGTCGCGTGTGTTCAACCCGTCTAAACCCGCCCACAACTGTAAGTTCAGTAGCAGCGAGACTGCAAACCAGAAAGGCCTTACCTGTGAACTCTTTTGATGTCCTTGGACTTGGCACTGAGTTGAACTGCCTTGGGGAAGGCCTGAGTGGGAGTGCGGAGAGCTTTGGCCGTTGTCTAGGGCCCCAGTCTGAGCCGCTGAGCCAGACGGAGCTAATAGTGTTTGGCGGTGGGTCACACGGATCCATTGTCATGGATCTGCCCCGGCAAGCTCCGCCCTCAGGGTAGCAGAGCTAGAAACGGGTGAGAGCTGGTAACCCAGCAACCAAGTAGCCTAAGGGTGGGGTCTGAGCCGCCTTGCAGCCCTAACCCTCAGGGGCAGAGTGAGACCGGTTTTGGCACACTGAGTAAGTGGATAGCCACTTCAGCAGTGATTCCAGCGAGAAAGCTGGGAAAGCTTCTGCTCAGCAAGTTTACAAGTTCAAAGTGCCTTTTAAGTGGGCTGAAGAGAGATTTAGGGTGTCTACCTGCTGGGGTTTGAGAAATCAGCAGCCTCCAGTCGTATCAGAACTGTGACTAACATCTCATACCCCAAAAGACCACGTGTTGCCCAGACAATATTCAACAACATATACAAACTGCTTTGTTTTTGGTTGTGTATTTTTTTTTCTTTTTTTTTTTTTTGTTTCGTTGGGTTTTTTTGTTTGTTTATTTTGACGTTGTTGATGTTCTTTTGTTTCTTAATTTCAATCTTTTCCATACAGATCCCTTTTTCTTTCTCAATTTTTCTAGTTTAATTATAATTTCCCATTGCTGCCTTTTTTAATAACTACAACTTCATTTTTGCTAGTGTTTCTACCGCTATCACTTGGTTTTTCACCGAATTTTATCGCCATAAAGTTTTCTGTTTGCTTGTTTTGGTTTGATTTATAGCATTTTTGTCTTTCCTCTCTACTTGGTGGAGGTGGGGTACTGTGTCTGACCAGGTTAGCAAAGAGCTGCTGACCTCAAGGGAACCACCCAACTGGGCACTCAACCCCCAGAAGGTGGGGTTTTTTAAGGTTGTGTCAAAGTACCCTACTGTACACCTATATTGCCCTGTCTCCCTCTTTCTGTGCCTCTCTTCTTCTTGTCAATATTCCTTATCCCTACCCCCTCTCCTTTCTCTATCTGTCTTTTTTTTCTTATCACTCGGTCATCCTTTCTTTCATCCCTTTTTTGCTCTTCAACCTTCTCACCCTTCTGGTCCTGTAACCCTTAGTCCACAGGCACAAGAACTTAAAGAGCAAGAGGAAGTGAAAGGAAAATTAGGGCAAGGAAACAGATAAAAGAAATCACTCATGAGGAAGAATCAGCAGAAAACTCCAGGCAACATGAAGAACCAGTCCAGAACAACCCCGCCAAGGGACCATGAGGTAGCTACTGCAGAGGATTCCACCTATACAGAAATGTTAGGAATGACAGAAAGGGAATTTAGAATAGACATGTTGAAAACAATGAAAGAAATGATGGAAACAATGAAGGAAACTGCTAATAAAGTGGAAAATAACCAAAAGGAAATCCAAAAACAGAATCAAATCAGAGATGAACGATATGAACAATATAAAAAGGATATAGCAGAGCTGAAGGAAATGAAACAGTCAATCAGGGAACTTAAAGATGCAATGGAAAGTATCAGCAACAGGTTAGACCATGCAGAAGAAAGAATTTCAGAGGTAGAAGACAAAGTTTTTGAGATAACTCAGATAGTAAAAGAGGCAGAAAAGAAGAGAGAGAAAGCAGAACGTTCACTGTCAGAATTATGGGACTTTATGAAACATTCCAACATACGAGTTATAGGAATTCCAGAAGGGGAAGAAGAATGCCCCAGAGGAATGGAAGCCATACTAGAGAATATTATAAAAGAAAATTTCCCAAACATCACCAAAGATTCTGACACACTGCTTTCAGAGGGCTATCGGACCCCAGGTCGCCTCAACTCTAACCGAGCTTCTCCAAGACACATTGTGATGAACCTGTCCAAAGTCAAGACAAAAGAAAAGATTCTGCAAGCTGCCAGGAGTAAGCGCCAGTTGACCTACAGGGGCAAATCCATCAGAGTGACCTCAGACTTCTCTAATGAAACTTTCCAAGCAAGAAGACAATGGTCATCTACATTTAATCTACTTAAACAGAACAATTTTCAGCCCAGAATTCTGTACCCTGCTAAGCTAAGCTTCAAAATTGATGGAGAAATCAAATCATTTACGGATATACAAACATTGAGGAAATTCACCACAACAAGACCAGCTCTACAGGGAATACTTCAACCTGTTCTGCACACTGATCACCACAATGGATCAGCAGCAAAGTAAGAACTCAGAAATCAAAGGACAGAACCTAACCTCCACACTGATGCAAAAGATAAAACTAAGCAATGGACTCTCACCAAATAAGACGAATAGAATACTACCACACTTATCAATTATCTCCATAAATGTTAATGGCTTGAATTCCCCACTGAAGAGACATAGATTGGCTGACTGGATTAAAAAACACAAGCCATCCATTTGCTGTCTGCAAGAAACACACCTGGCTTCAAAAGACAAATTAAAGCTCCGAGTCAAGGGTTGGAAGACAATTTTTCAGGCAAATGGAATTCAGAAGAAAAGAGGAGTTGCAATCTTATTTTCAGATACATGTGGATTTAAAGCAACTAAAGTCAAAAAAGACAAAGATGGTCACTTTATATTGGTCAAGGGAAAACTACAACAAGAAGACATTTCAATTCTAAATATCTATGCACCAAATTTAAATGCTCCCAGATTCTTGAAACAGACCTTACTCAGTCTGAGCAATATGATATCTGATAATACCATCATAACAGGGGACTTTAACACACCTCTTACAGAGCTGGACAGATCCTCTAATCAGAAATTAAACAAAGATATAAGAGATTTAAATGAGACCCTAGAACAATTATGCTTGATAGATGCATATAGAACACTCCACCCCAAAGATAAAGAATATACATTCTTCTCATCACCCCATGGAACATTCTCCAAAATTGATCATATCCTGGGACACAAAACAAATATCAACAGAATCAAAAGAATTGAAATTTTACCTTGTATCTTTTCAGACCATAAGGCACTAAAGGTGGAACTCAACTCTAACAAAAATGCTCGACCCCATCCAAAGGCATGGAAATTAAACAATCTTCTGTTGAATAACAGATGGGTGAAGGAAGAAATCAAACAGGAAATCACTAACTTCCTTAAGCATAACAACAATGAAGACACAAGCTACCAAAACCTGTGGGATACTGCAAAAGCAGTTTTGAGAGGAAAATTCATCGCTTTAGATGCCTACATTCGAAAAACAGACAGAGAGCACATCAACAATCTCACAAGAGACCTTATGGAATTGGAAAAAGAAGAACAATCTAAGCCTAAACTCAGTAGAAGAAAAGAAATCTCCAAAATCAAATCAGAGATCAATGAAATTGAAAACAAAAGAATCATTCAGAAAATTAATGAAACAAGGAGTTGGTTTTTTGAAAAAATAAATAAAATAGATAAACCATTGGCCAGACTAACTAGAAATAGAAAAGTAAAATCTCTAGTAACCTCAATCAGAAATGATAAAGGGGAAATAACAACTGATCCCACAGAGATACAAGAGATCATCTCTGAATACTACCAGAAACTCTATGCCCAGAAATTTGACAATGTGAAGGAAATGGATCAATATTTGGAATCACACCCTCTCCCTAGACTTGGCCAGGAAGAAATAGACCTCCTGAACAGACCAATTTCAAGCACTGAGATCAAAGAAACAATAAAAAAGCTTCCAACTAAAAAATGCCCTGGTCCAGATGGCTTCACTCCAGAATTCTATCAAACCTTCAAGGAAGAGCTTATTCCTGTACTGCAGAAATTATTCCAAAAAATTGAGGAAGAAGGAATCTTCCCCAACACATTCTATGAAGCAAACATCACCCTGATACCAAAACCAGGAAAAGACCCAAACAAAAAGGAGAATTTCAGACCAATCTCACTCATGAATATAGATGGAAAAATTCTCAACAAAATCCTAGCCAATGGATTACAGCTTATCATCAAAAAAGTCATTCATCATGATCAAGCAGGCTTCATCCCAGGGATGCAAGGCTGGTTCAACATACGCAAGTCCATAAACGTTATCCACCATATTAACAGAGGCAAAAATAAAGATCACATGATCCTCTCAATAGATGCAGAAAAAGCATTTGATAAAATCCAGCATCCTTTTCTAATTAGAACACTGAAGAGTATAGGCATAGGTGGCACATTTCTAAAACTGATTGAAGCTATCTATGACAAACCCACAGCCAATATTTTACTGAATGGAGTAAAACTCAAAGCTTTTCCTCTTAGAACTGGAACCAGACAAGGTTGTCCTCTGTCACCTTTACTATTCAACATAGTGCTGGAAGTTCTAGCCAATACAATTAGGCAAGACAAGGAAATAAAGGGAATCCAAATGGGAGCAGAGGAGGTCAAACTCTCCCTCTTTGCTGACGACATGATCTTATACTTAGAGAACCCCAAAGACTCAACCACAAGACTCCTAGAAGTCATCAAAAAATACAGTAATGTTTCAGGATATAAAATCAATGTCCACAAGTCAGTAGCCTTTGTATACACCAATAACAGTCAAGAGGAGAAGCTAATTAAGGACACAACTCCCTTCACCATAGTTTCAAAGAAAATGAAATACCTAGGAATATACCTAACGAAGGAGGTGAAGGACCTCTATAAAGAAAACTATGAACTCCTCAGAAAGGAAATAGCAGAGGATATTAACAAATGGAAGAACATACCATGCTCATGGATGGGAAGAATCAACATTGTTAAAATGTCTATACTTCCCAAAGCAATCTACCTATTCAATGCCATTCCTATCAAAGTACCTACATCGTACATTCAAGATTTGGAAAAAATGATTCTGCGTTTTGTATGGAACCGGAAAAAACCCCGTATAGCTAAGGCAGTTCTTAGTAACAAAAATAAAGCTGGGGGCATCAGCATACCAGATTTTAGTCTGTACTACAAAGCCATAGTGCTCAAGACAGCTTGGTACTGGCACAAAAACAGAGACATAGACACTTGGAATCGAATTGAACACCAAGAAATGAAACTAACATCTTACAACCACCTAATCTTCGATAAACCAAACAAGAACTTACCTTGGGGGAAAGACTCCCTATTCAATAAATGGTGTTGGGAGAATTGGATGTCTGCGTGTAAAAGACTGAAACTGGACCCACACCTTTCCCCACTCACAAAAATTGATTCAAGATGGATAAAGGACTTAAATTTAAGGCACGAAACAATAAAAATCCTCAAAGAAAGCATAGGAAAAACACTGGAAGATATTGGCCTGGGGGAAGACTTCATGAAGAAGACTGCCATGGCAATTGCAACAACAACAAAAATAAACAAATGGGACTTCATTAAACTGAAAAGCTTCTGTACAGCTAAGGTGACGATAACCAAAGCAAAGAGACAACCCACACAATGGGAAAGGATATTTGCATATTTTCAATCAGACAAAAGCTTGATAACCAGGATCTATAGAGAACTCAAATTAATCCACATGAAAAAAGCCAACAATCCCTTATATCAATGGGCAAGAGACATGAATAGAACTTTCTCTAAAGACGACAGACGAATGGCTAACAAACACATGAAAAAATGTTCATCATCTCTATGTATTAGAGAAATGCAAATCAAAACATCCCTGAGATATCATCTAACCCCAGAGAGAATGGCCCACATCACAAAATCTCAAAACTGCAGATGCTGGCGTGGATGTGGAGAGAAGGGAACACTTTTACACTGCTGGTGGGACTGCAAACTAGTACAACCTTTCTGGAAGGAAGTATGGAGAAACCTCAAAGCACTCAACCTAGACCTCCCATTCGATCCTGCAATCCCATTACTGGGCATCTACCCAGAAGGAAAAAAATCCTTTTATCATAAGGACACTTGTACTAGACTGTTTATTGCAGCTCAATTTACAATCGCCAAAATGTGGAAACAGCCTAAATGCCCACCAACCCAGGAATGGATTAACAAGCTGTGGTATATGTATACCATGGAATACTATTCAGCCATTAAAAAAAATGGAGACTTTACATCCTTCGTATTAACCTGGATGGAAGTGGAAGACATTATTCTTAGTAAAGCATCACAAGAATGGAGAAGCATGAATCCTATGTACTCAATCTTGATATGAGGACAATTAATGACAATTAAGGTTATGGGGGGGGAAGCAGAAAGAGAGAGGGAGGGAATGGGGTGGGGCCTTAGTGTGTGTCACACTTTATGGGGGCAGGACATGATTGCAAGGGGGACTTTACCTAGCAATTGCAATCAGTGTAACTGGCTTATTGAACCCTCAATGAAACCCCAACATTAAAAAAAAAAAAAAAATCTCTAAACTCATCAATCAAAAACAACAAAGACAAACTCACAACCCACTCCTCAGAAATTCAAAAAATCCTTAATGAATGTTACAAGAAAATTTATTCTCAGAAATATGAAAATCTGAAGGAAATTGACCAATACTTGGTAGCATGTGACTTTCCAAGACTTAGCCGGAATCAGGTGGAAATGTTGAACAATAGCATCAACCATATGAAATCTCCCTAAAAAGAAAAGCCCAGGACCAGATGGCTTCACATCAGAATTGCCCCAATCCTTTAAAGAGGAACTAGTACCTATATTACACAACCTGTTCCAAAAGGTAGAAAAAGAATAAAGACTACCCAACACATTCTATGAAGCAAACATCACCCTGATCCCCAAACCCAGAAAAGATCCAGCAAGAAAAGAAAATTATACACCAATTTCACTAATACATATAGATGCAAAAATATTCAACAAGATCCTAACAAACAGAATCCAGTAACATATCAAACAAATTATACATCATGATTAACTCGGTTTTATCCCAGGGTCTCAAGGCTGGTTCAATATACATAAATCTATAAGTATAATTCACCACATAAACAAATTATAAACCAAAGACCATATGATTTTCTCAATTGATGGAGAAAAGGCTTTTAATAATACCCAGCATCCCTTCATGATCAGAACACTTAAGAAAATTGGTATAGAAGGGACAATTCTTAAAATGATAGAGGCTATCTACAGCAAACCCACAGCCAGTATCATATTGAA
Source organism: Nycticebus coucang (assembly GCF_027406575.1). Classification (NCBI taxonomy): domain Eukaryota; kingdom Metazoa; phylum Chordata; class Mammalia; order Primates; family Lorisidae; genus Nycticebus; species Nycticebus coucang. The sequence continues at coordinate 62,763,914 of NC_069782.1, read as the reverse complement.
TGGAGTTAAACTGAAATCATTTCCACTCATGTCAGGAACCAGACAAGGCTTCCCATTCTCTCCACTGCTCTTTAACATTGTAATGGAAGTTTTAGCCATTGCAATTAGGAAAGAAAAGGTGATCAAGTGTATCAATATAGGGTCAGAAGAGATCAAACTTTCGCTGTTTGCAGATAATATAATTGTATATCTTGAAAACACCAGCGTTTCTATTACAAAACTCTTAGAAATGATCAAGGAATACAGCAGCATCTCAGGTTACAAAATCAACACTCATAAATCAGTAGCCTTTATGTATACCAACAATAGTCAAGCTGAAAAAACAGTGAAGGACTCTTTCATTCACAGTAGTGCCAAAGAAGATGAAATATTTGGGAGTTTATCTAACAAAGGACGTGAAAGGTCTCTATAAAGAGAACTATGAAACTCTAAGAAAAGAAATAGCTGAAAATGTTAAGAAATGGAAAAACATACCATTCTCATGGCTGGGAAGAATCAACATTGTTAAAATGTCCATAATACTCAAAGCAATATATAATTTTAATGCAATCTGTATTAAATCTCTACTGTCATACTTTGATAATCTTAAAAAATAATACTTCATTTTATATGGAATCAGAAAAAACCTTGAATAGCCAAGACATTACTCAGAAATAAAAACAAAGCAGGAGGAATCATGCTACCGGATCTCAGACTATACTACAAATCAATAGTGATCAAAACAGCATGATACTGGCACAAAAACAGAGATGTAGATTTCTAGAAAAAATAGGAACCAAGAGATGAACCCAGCTACTTACCGTTATTTGATCTTTGACAAGCTAGTTAAAAACGTTCATTGGGGAAAAGATTCCCTATTTTAAAAATGGTGCTGTGTGAACTGGCTGGCAACCTGAAAAAGACTGAAATTGGACCCACACCTTTCACCATTAACTAAGATAGACTCTCACTGGATTAAAGATTTAAACATAAGAGATGAAACTATAAAAATACTAGAAGAGAGTACAGGGAAAACCCTTGAAGAAATCGATCTGGGTGAGTATTTTATCAGGAGGACCCCCCCAGACAATTGAAGCAGCTTTACAAATACACTACTTGGACCTTATCAAACTAAAAAGCTTCTGCACAGCCAAGAACACAGTAAATGAAGCAAGCAGACAGCCTTCAGAATGGGAGTAGATATTTGCATGTTATGTCTCGGACAAAGGTTTAATAACCAGAATCCACAGAGGACTCAAATGTATAAGCAAGAAAAGAACAAGTGATCCCCTCGCAGGCTGGGCGAGGAACTTGAAGAGAAACTTCTCTGAAGAAGACAGGTGCACGGCCTACAGACATATGAAAAAATGCTCATCATCTTTAATCATCAGAGAACTGCAAATCAAAACTACCTTGAGATTAGCCCATATTACAAAATCCCAAGACCAGAGATGTAGGCGTGGATGAGGAGAAAAGGGAACACTTCTACACTGCTGTTGGGAGTGCAAATTAATACATTGCTTTTGGAAAGATGTTTGGAGAACAATTAGAGATCTAAAAAGAGATCTGCCATTTAGTCCTATATTTCCTCTACTAGGTATATACCCAGAAGACCAAAAATCACATTAAAACAAACATATTTGTACCAGAATGTTCATTGCAGCCCAATTCATAACTTCTAAGTCATGGAAAAAGCCCAAGTGCCCATTGACCCACGAATGGATTAATACATTGTGGTATATTTACACCATAATATATTATGCAGCCTTAAAGAAAGATGGAGACTTTACCTCTTTCATGTTTACATGGATGGAGCTGGAACATATTCTTCTTAGTAAAGTATCTCAAGAATGGAAGAAAAAGTATCCAATGTACTCAGCCCTGCTATGAAACTGATTTATGGCTTTCATAATAAAGCTATAACCCAGTTATAACCTAAGAATTTGGAGAAGGGGGAGAGGGATGGGAGGGAGGGGAAAGGATGGGCAGAGGGAGGGTGATTGGTGGGATTATACCTGTGGTGCATCTTACATGGGTACATTTGAAACTTAGTAAATGTAGAATATAAATGTCTTAACACAATAACTAAGAAAATGCCATGAAGGCTATGTTAACCAGCGTGATGAAAATGTGTCAAACTGTTTATAAAACCAGTGTATGGTGCCCCATGATTGTTTTAATGGACACAGCTATGATTTAATAAAAAAAAAAAAAGAGGGAATCCTGGGATGCGGAGCATGATGGCGGACAGGATGGACGTGTAGCCCACCTCTCCCAAGCCATCAGGTGAGAGGAAAGGCAGTCTGGACCTTCCCTGTGTGTGGATTATTGGAGTGGACAGACAGGTGGAGAAGCCCAGCGAACTGGCAGTTTGCTATATATGAGGGGTAATTTAAAATCACACACTCTGTTGTAGAGAATCTTCCCTGCTTGGCCCTGCCGGCCAGCAGGCCCCTCCCCCACAGAGGTCAGCAGCTTGTAAATGCTGACAAAATCCAGTTGACAAGTAATTAATCCTGAACTGAGGGAGGCATCCGAAAGGAGAGCCACTCAAAACCACAGGGAGCTGGGCAAACTGTTGGACAATTGAAGGGAAGGGATCCTGCCCGGGAAACAGACATTTTGAACTACCCAAAAGGGCAGGCACCTTTCCCCCAGGTGTTGGAGGTGGCTGGCGGTTCAGACTGTGCAGCGAACTGGCGGCCGCCCATCCAAAACTCTGAACCATAAAACTCAGAATAAATCCCACAAGCGCTCCAACCACAGAACAGCTTGAAGCTCAGGACCAGCTTTGGCTTCTGGGGCCACGGAGCAACTGAAGCCGCAGGAACCAGCTACAGGAGACACCGCGGGAACTCAGCACCACTCCCCTTATGGCCGATTGCAGTCGCCAGTTTGCGGGGGAATCAGGGAGCAGAGTGGAGGAACTTAGGAAGCGTGGACACCTGCACTGAGTGGGAGGGTCGGTCGCAAGTGCTGTCTGGAGGAGAACAGCCGAGGTTGCACAATTCTTAGGCGACAAACTTTTACAGAAACTCCAAAATGGCGATCGGCCATGGAAGGTGGTTACCATGGTAACGGTATAAACTATAAACCAGGTATGTCTCAAAACTACTCACAGCGCCACCTGGTGTCCAGAAAGTATATTGCAGTATGAATATATTCCTACGAAAGATGGTCCCTACAGCAGACATATAGACATTTATAGGTATATTTCTACCACAAGAATATTTTTGCAGTTGGTGCCTTTTTTTTTTTTTTTTGGTTTTCATGGGTTTTTTTTTTTTTGCTGTTGTTTTCTTTTCTTTTTCCTCACCATTTTCTTAGAGGAGATTTCGATAATTTTTTATTATTACATTTTATATAGATACATTTTTTATTTCTATGTCTTCTAATTTTAATTTCTTCTTTCTTCTCACTTAACATTCCTTCTAACACCACTTTTTTCTCTATTTTTTTCCTTTCTTTCAATTATTTTACGATTATCACTGTTTTTATTGCAGTTGTTCTTATATTGCTGTTGTCGTGGCTATTGCTTGTATGTTTATGTGTTTCCGTCTATCTCTGTATATATGGGCCCATGTGCCTGGTAACCTTTGTATCTGTTTATTTGTTCATTTGGTCTCAATGAGCTTGGTGTTATGACCTGTAACCCTGAGCTCCTAACACCCCCCCTCCTCTCTCACTCCGTGATCTGGACTGCAGCTGGCAAGTGCTGACACTGTAGCAAAGGAGCGAGAAGACAATGGTCGGCTGAGAGGGAATTACACTGGAGCGGTGGTGCCCCGAGGTGCAGAGCAACAGCCATCTTCAGCAATAACAAGGCCCACCCCCAGATATCCCATAGCCTCTCCTCCTGTCTTCCTGGGCAACCAGATGAGGCCGAGCATCTTCTCAGATGGCAACCACCATGGAACGGACCTGGGACTGAAACACAGGCCCCGTGAGTAAAGGGTTTTCCTGAGATGGTACCGACCTGGGTGGAACACGGGGACTAGAAAACACACCCGCAGAGCCGGGAAACTCCTATCGTAGGGCTGATCCAGAAACTGCTCTACTGAGCCTAAGACGCACCTGGCCCTTAGGGGATCACCAGCCCATAGACAAAGGAGGCCAAGAGGCTACAGCCAACAACTGATCGTGCTGCGAATACAAACCCGCAGGACTAAAGACAGGGCCTGAGGCACAGGTTCTGGGAACTCAAATCAGCCTCTCCTCTGCAGAGGAATCTGAGAAGGTCAGAAACAAACTCCCACAGGGTTGTTTCCTTCACCCAGTCACATAAACTAAGGGTGGGGCTGGAACTGAGTGAACACCTCCAGCCTCCATCAAGTGCCCGAGGTTGACAGGCAACTCCCTACTGGATAAAGACAGAATAGTGCCCTTGACGAGCAGACACAGACTACCCTGTGACTTAGGCAGGTGCAAACCCCTGGAGTATCTGCTTACTGCAGACAACTGACTGGGTCACAGCCCTGTGCGGCTAGCAGAGACTGGGTGTGACAGAGCTTCAAGGTGGGGAAGGAGGCATCATTCTTCCCAGACTGATCTATTTACTGGTGGCTCTTCCTGACTCCACACAGCACTGGAGCAAGCCTTTTAGAGCAGCCACCAGACCCCTGTGACCCAGTTCCCAGGGACCTCTTGAACTCTCCCACCCGAGGAGCTGCTGACTGAGACAATTGACTTGGACTTTTTGAACTGAGTCACTCATCTGGGGACTATCCAGGTGGTGCCCTGGGTGTGTGGTTGTAGGAAGGTTTGATTTTCCTTTTCCATTTGTTGCCTGTGGTGGATACGGTGACTTAATTGCTGGTATTTCTCCACAGCTGAGACTTCAACCCAGAGTAACTGTTTCACTAGGGTCACATAGAAACCAGCTGAAAACAAGTCAGAACCACTTAGCCCCTCTACACCAAACAGAGCCCCAGTTTCTCAGGCTACAGCACTGTACGGGTCCTCGACAAAACACTAGAGGAAAATCAAAGGGAGTAAAACAATCATGGGGCGGAATCAGCGGAAAAACTCTGGTAACATGAATAACGAGAATAGATCAACCCCCCCAAGGAAAGATACGGCAGATGTAATTGAAGATCCCATTCACAAACAACTGGCTAAGGTGTCAGAAATCGAATTCAGAATTTGGATGGCAAACAAGATTAACAAAATGGAATTAGGAATTCGTGGAGAAATTCAAAAGCTGTCTCAAGAATTTAACGAATTTGAAGACAAAACCACCAAAGACTTAGACACACTGAAACAAGAATTTGCAGCCCTCAAAGATATGAAAAATACAGTGGAATCCCTTAGTAACAGAATGGACCAAGCAGAAGAAAGGATCTCCGACATCGAAGATAAAGCATTTGAACGCTCCCAAACTCTCAAAGAGGAAGAGAAATGGAGAGCAAAAATGGATCACTCACTCAGAGAGCTCTGGGATAACTCGAAGAAGGTAAATATCCATCCCATAGGAATTCCTGAAACAGATGAAGTGGCCTCACTGGGCGCAGAGGCCCTTCTGCATGAAATTATGAAAGAGAATTTTCCAGACATGCCTAGAGAACCTGAAATTCAGATAGGAGATAGCTGCAGAACCCCAGCATGACTCAACCCCAATAAGACATCCCCCAGGCATATCATATTAATTTCACTAAAGTTAATATGAAGGAGAAAATTCTCAAAGCTGCCAGGAGAAAGAAATCTATTACCTTCAAAGGGAAGGACATTAGAATGACTGCAGATCTCTCCGCTGAAACTTTTCAAGCCAGAAGAGGGTGGTCATCAACGTTTAATCTCCTCAAGCAAAATAATTTTCAACCCCGGATCTTCTACCCAGCTAAACTGAGTTTCATTTAAGACGGAGAAATTAAATACTTTAATGACATACATATGCTAAAGAAATTTGCCATAACTAAACCAGCTCTTCAGGATATTCTCAGACCTATCCTCCATAATAACCAACCCAATCCTCTACTACAAAAGAAAACTCACTCAGAAACTTCGGATCAAACTCCAACTTCCACAATGGCAAAAGGATTAAAAATGCCCACTGGACTTTCAAAAAACACAATACCCCAAATTTCACCAAACTTATCAATACTCTCCATTAATGTGAATGGCTTAAACTGCCCTCTAAAGAGACATAGGTTAGCTGACTGGATACAAAAACTCAGGCCAGACATTTGTTGCATACAAGAGTCATATCTTAACTTAAAAGACAAATACAGACTCAGGGTGAAAGGATGGTCATCCATATTTCAGGCAAATGGTATCCAGAAAAAAGCAGGAGTTGCAATTTTATTTGCGGACACAATAGGCTTTAAACCAACAAAAGTAAGGAAGGACAAAAATGGTCACTTCATATTTGTTAAGGGTAAGACTCAATATGATGAGATTTCAATTACTAATATCTATGCACCCAACCAGAATGCACCTCAATTTATAAGAGAAACTCTAACAGACATGAGCAACTTGATTTCCTCCAACTCTATAATAGTCGGAGATTTTAACACTCCTTTGGCAGTGCTGGATCGATCCTCCAACAAAAAGCTGAGTAAAGAAATTCTAGATTTAAATCTAACCATCCAGCATATAGATTTAGCTGACATCTACAGAACATTTCATCCCAACAAAACTCAATACACATACTTCATCAGCCCACGGAACTTACTCCAGAATCGATCACATCTTAGGTCACAAGTCTAACCTCAGCAAATTTAAAGGAATAGAAATTATTCCATGCATCTTCTCGGACCATCATGGAATAAAACTTGAGATGAGTAACAACAGGAATCTGCATACACATACAAAAACATGGAAGTTAAATAACCTTATGCTGAGTGATAGCTGGGTCAGAGATGAGATCAAGAAGGAAATTGCCAAATTTCTGGAGCAAAACGACAATGAAGACACAAACTATCAGAACCTCTGGGACACAGCAAAGGCAGTTCTCAGAGGGAAATTTATAGCACTGCAAGCCTTCCTCAGGAGAACGGAAAAAGAGGAAGTAAGCAACTTAATGGGACATCTCAGGAGACTGGAAATGGAAGAACAATCCAAACCAAAATCCATTAAAAGAAAAGAAATAACCAAAATCAGAGCAGAACTAAATGAAATTGAAAACAAAAGAATAATACAACAGATCAATAAATCAAAAAGCTGTTTTTTTGAAAAGGTCAACAAAATAGATAAACCTTTGGCCAACCTAATCAGGAAAAAAAGAGTAAAATCTCTAATCTCATCAATCAGAAATAACAAAGATGAAATAACAACAGACTCCTCAGAAATCCAAAAAATCCTTAATGAATATTACAAGAAAATGTACTCTCAGAAATACGGAAATTTGAAGGAAATCGACCGTTACTTGGAAACACGTCACCTTCCAAGATTTAATCAAACACAAGTGGAAATGTTGAACAGGCCCATATCAAGTTCAGAAATATCATCAACCATACAAAATCTCCCCAAAAAGAAAAGCCCGGGACCAGATGGTTTCACGTCAGAATTCTACCAAAATTTTAAAGAGGAATTAGGACCTATACTACTCAACCTGTTCCAAAAGGTAGAAAAAGAAGGAAGACTACCCAACACATTCTATGAAGCAAATATCACCCTGATCCCCAAACCAGGAAAAGACCCAACAAGAAAAGAAAATTAGAAGAGGGGGAGACAAGATGGCGGACTGAAGCCAGCTTTCAACAAAGGATCCCGTCCAGAAGGAGAGTTAAGGGACAGGAATTTAGTAAGTATCCTGGTGGACTTGAGCCTCACCAAGAGAGAAGGCTGAAGAACGCACATCAACACCGCTGAGGCAAGCTGTGATCACAAGGACGCAAACAAAAGGTACAAAATCCACCACCAAGTGGACGGGAGTCCCCCTCCCCCATGAGACCGGCTCAAGAGCCCCACAATTGAACAAGCGGGCAGAAATTAAAGGCCCTCCCACTACACTCCACGGGAGAGACCTTCTAAAAACTGGACCTACCTCCCCTACTGGGATGCCGTGGCGTTCTCCTGCCGGACATAGGGCTGAATAAAACTTTGGGAATCCTTTGCCGGCAACCCTGAATCCCCGGCGCTCCCCTCCCGCCCACTGAGGTCTGGAGGCCTGTCCCCTAGGACTTCGGATCCTTGGGTGATTTCTCAAGGGGAGTGGACAGTCCCCGAGTTGCGACTGGTCAGCATTGACTCTGAGGCGCGCGAGTGAGGAGAGGGCAACGGGCTGAGGGGGAGTCACGCCTCGCGGCACTTCCCTGCGGTGCAGTGCACCAACCCTCCCTGGGCACAAGACTGAATAAGACTCTAGCCTCCCCGCTGAGAGCTGAGAACCCCTACTCTCACTCGGGGTCTGAGGGACTATCCCCCAGGAGTTCGAATCCTTGGGTGATTTCTCAAGGGGAGTGGACAGTCCCCGAGTTGCGACTGGTCAGCATTGACTCTGAGGCGCGCGAGTGAGGAGAGGGCACCGGGCTGAGGGGGAGTCACGCCTCGTGGCACTTCACTGCGGTGCAGTGCACCAACCCTCCCCGGGCATACGGGCCCAAGACTGAATAAGACTCTGGCCTCCCCGCTGAGAGCTGAGAACCCCTACTCTCACTCGGGGTCTGAGGGCCTGTCCCCCAGGAGTTCGGCTCCTTGGGTGATTTCTCGAGGGGAGAGCACAGTGCCTGAGCTGCGTCAGGTCAGCGCTGACTCTGGGATACGTGAGCGAGGAGAGGGCACTCTGCTGAGGGGAAATCAAGCCTTGGTGGCACTTCCCTGCAGTGCAGTGCAGGAGCCCTCCCCGGACCGTAGTATTGCGTAAAACTGAATGAAAATCTAGCTTCCCCCCGCCGCACTCCCAATCGGGGTCTGGGGGCCCATCCCCCAAGAGTTCTGATTCTTGGGGGATCTCTTAAGGGGTGTGAACCCAGCACAAACTGCGGCCGCTCAGTGCTGACTCTGGGGCGCGGGACAGAGGAGAAAAGGGTCGCCTGAGTGCCCACACCAGAGCAGCAGTTCCCTGGAGGTAGATCAACAGCCGTTTTTTCTTTAACGGAAGAACGCTCACTTCTGGATATTCTGAGGCCACACCCCCTGTCTCCCTGGGCAACCAGAGGAGGCCACCGGGTGACGCGGCTCACAAACCCGGGAAGCTTCCAGGGCGGGGCCGACCCAGAGAGGTGTTCAGACGCAATTCTGCAGCAGCAAAGACGTTTGAACTCAAAACAGCCCGTCTTCTGTAGGCGACGACAGGAACAGAGACAGAACCTCACAAAGTTGTCTGTTCTGTTCTGTTCTGTTAGCAGCATCCATCAGGGACGGGGCTAAGCCTGAGTGAACACCTCCTTCCCATCACCTGCATCAAACACTCAAAGATGTCAGGCCCCATCTCCTTCTGCTAGATAGCGGCAGTCTGCGGGGGCCTGGCAGACTTCCTTGCGATTCTGGCAGGTGCAAATCCCTGGAGTGTCTGTTCACTGCAGGCAACTGGGTTAGCCATCTGCAGAGATACCAGTGACTGGGTCCGATGGAGGGGCAAAGTGGGGAAGGAGACGTCAACCTTCCCAGACTGCTCTGTTTGCTGGGTGGCTCCTCCTGACTCCACGCTGCACTGGGGTGAACTGTGTCAGAGGAGTAACCAGGCCCCTGTGATCCAGTTCCCAGAGACCTCTTGAACCCTTCCACCCGAGACAAGTGCCGATTGAGACAGTTGATTCGGACCTTTTGAACTGGGCTAATAGACTGAGGACTTTTCAGGCGGTGCCCTGGGTGTGCGATTGTAGGAAGGTTTGATTCTCCTTTTCCAACTGGGGCCAGAGGTGGGCAGGCGGGGTGACTTAATTGCTGATTTTTCCACACAGCTGAGACTTCAAGCCAGAGTAGAAGCTGCAATAGGATCGAACAGAAACCAGCTGAAAACAAGACAGAACCACTTTGCTCCACCACACCAGACAGGGCTCCAGTTTCTCAGGCCACAACACTGTATGGGCCCTCGATAAAACACCAGGGGAAAAACCAAAGGGAGTAAACCATGGGGCGGAATCAGCGGAAAAACTCTGGTAACATGAATAACCAGAATACATCAACCCCCAAGAAATGATACGGCAGATGTGATTGAAGATCCCATTCATAAACAACTGGCTGAGATGTCAGAAGTCGAATTCAGAATTTGGTTTGCAGACAAGATCAATAAAATGGAATTAGGAATTCGAGGAGAAATTCAAAAATTGTCTCAAGAATTTAACGAATTTAAAGACAAAACCACCAAAGACTTAGACACACTGAAACAAGAACTTACAGCCCTCAAAGATATGAAAAGTACAGTAGAATCCCTCAGTAACAGAATGGAGCAAGCAGAAGAAAGGATTTCTGACATTGAAGATAAAGTCTTCGAACGCTCCCAATCTCTCAAAGAGGAACAGAAATGGAGAGCAAAAACGGATCACTCACTCAGAGAACTCTCAGATAATTCGAAAAAAAACAACGTAAGGGTTATAGGAATTCCGGAGAACGATGAAGTGGCTGCCAAGGGCACAGAGGCCCTTCTACATGAAATTATGAAAGAAAATTTTCCAGACATGCCCAGAAAATCTGAAAATCAGATAGCAGACAGCTTCAGAACCCCAGCACGATTCAACCCCAATAAGCCATCTCCCAGACATATCATAATTAGCTTCACTAAAGTTAACATGAAAGAGAAGATTCTCAAAGCAACCCGGCGAAAGAAAACTATAACGTACAAAGGTAAGAATATTAGAATAACTGCAGATCTCTCTGCTGAAACTTTTCAAGCAAGAAGAGGCTAGTCATCAACTTTTAATCTCCTAAAGCATAAAAACTTTCAACCCAGGATCTTGTATCCAGCTAAATTGAGTTTCATCTATGATGGAGAAATTAAATACTTCAATGACATTCATATGTTGAAAAAATTTGCCATAAGTAAACCAGCTCTTCAGGATGTTCTCAGACCTATCCTCCACAATGACCAACCCAATCCTATACCACAAAAGTAAAATCAACCAGAAACTTCGGATCAAACTCCAACTTCCACACTGGCGAAAGGATTAAAAATGTCCACTGGACCTTTGAAAAACTCAACACCCAAAATTCCACCAGACTTATCAATACTCTCCATCAATGTGAATGGCTTAAACTGTCCTCTAAAGAGGCATAGGTTAGCTGACTGGATACAAAAACTCAAGCCAGATATTTGTTGCATACAAGAGTCACATCTCAACTTAAAAGACAAATACAGACTCAGGGTGAAAGGATGGTCATCCATATTTCAGGCAAATGGTAATCAGAAAAAAGCAGGCGTTGCAATTTTATTTGCAGATACAGTAGGCTTTAAACCATCAAAAGTAAGGAAAGACAAGAATGGTCACTTCATATTTGTTAAGGGTAATACTCAATATGACGAGATCTCAATTATTAATATCTATGCACCCAACCAGAATGCACCTCAATTTATAAGAGAAACTCTAACAGACATGAGTAACTTGATTTCCTCCAGCTCCATAATCATTGGAGATTTCAACACTCCCTTGGCAGTGTTGGATCGATCCTCCAGAAAGAAGCTGAGCAAAGAAATCTTAGATTTAAACCTAACCATCCAATATTTAGATTTAGCAGACATCTACAGAACATTTCATCCCAACAAAACTGAATACACATACTTCTCATCAGCCCACGGAACTTACTCCAAAATTGATCACATTTTAGGTCACAAGTCTAACCTCAGTAAATTTAAAGGAATAGAAATTATTCCATGCATCTTCTCAGACCATCATGGAATAAAACTTGAATTGAGTAACAACAGGAATCTGCATACCCATACAAAAACATGGAAATTAAATAACCTTATGCTGAATGATAGCTGGGTCAGAGATGAGATTAAGAAAGAAATCACCAATTTTTTGGAACAAAATGACAATGAAGACACAAACTATCAGAACCTCTGGGACACTGCAAAGGCAGTTCTAAGAGGGAAATTTATAGCACTGCAAGCCTTCCTCAAGAGAACGGAAAGAGAGGAAGTTAACAACTTAATGGGACATCTCACGCAACTGGAAAAGGAAGAACATTCCAACCCCAAACCCAGTAGAAGAAAAGAAATAACCAAAATTAGAGCAGAACTAAATGAAATTGAAAACAAAAGAATAATACAACAGATCAATAAATCAAAAAGCTGGTTTTTTGAAAAGGTCAATAAAATAGATAAACCTCTGGCCAACCTAATCAGGAAAAAAAGAGTAAAATCCCTAATATCATCAATCAGAAACAACAAAGATGAAATAACCACAGACTCATCAGAAATCCAAAAAATCCTTAATGAATATTACAAGAAACTTTATTCTCAGAAATATGAAAATCTGAAGGAAATAGACCGATACTTGGAAGCACGCCACCTTCCAAGACTTAACCAGAATCAAGTGGAAATGTTGAACAGACCCATATCAAGTTCAGAAATAGCATCAACTATACAAAACCTCCCTAAAAAGAAAAGCCCGGGACCAGATGGTTTCACGTCAGAATTCTACCAAACCTTTAAAGAGGAATTAGCACCTATATTACTCAACCTGTTCCAAAATGTAGAAAAAGAAGGAAGACTACCCAACACGTTCTATGAAGCAAATATCACCCTGATCCCCAAACCAGGAAAAGACCCAACAAGAAAAGAAAATTATAGACCAATATCACTAATGAATATAGATGCAAAAATATTCAACAAGATCCTAACAAACAGAATCCAGCAACACATCAAAAAAATTATACATCATGACCAAGTTGGTTTTATCCCAGGGTCTCAAGGCTGGTTCAATATACGTAAATCTATAAATGTAATTCAGCACATAAACAAATTAAAAAACAAAGATCATATGATTCTCTCAATTGATGCAGAAAAAGCTTTTGATAATATCCAGCATCCCTTCATGATCAGAACACTCAAGAAAATTGGTCTAGAAGGGACTTTTCTTAAACTGATAGAGGCTATCTACAGCAAACCCACAGCCAATATCATATTGAATGGAGTTAAATTGGAATCATTTCCACTCAGATCAGGAACCAGACAAGGCTGCCCATTGTCTCCATTGCTTTTCAACATTGTAATGGAAGTTTTAGCCACCGCAATTAGGGAAGAAAAGGCGATCAAGGGTATCCATATAGGGTCAGAAGAGATCAAACTCTCGCTCTTCGCAGATGATATGATTGTGTATCTGGAAAACACTAGGGACTCTACTACAAAACTCCTAGAAGTGATCAAGGAATACAGCAGCGTCTCAGGTTACAAAATCAACATTCATAAATCGGTAGCCTTTATATACACCAACAACAGTCAAATTGAAAAAACAGTTAAGGACTCTATCCCATTCACAGTAGCGCCAAATAAGATGAAATATTTGGGAATTTACCTAACAAAAGACGTGAAAGATCTCTATAAAGAGAACTATGAAACTCTAAGAAAAGAAATAGCTGAAAATGTCAACAAATGGAAAAACATACCATGCTCATGGCTAGGAAGAATCAACATTATCAAAATGTCCATACTACCCAAAGCAATATATCATTTCAACGCACTCCCTATTAAAGCTCCACTGTCATATTTTAAAGATCTTGAAAAAACATTACTTCGTTTTATATGGAATCAGAAAAAACCTCGAATAGCCAAGACATTACTCAGAAATAAAAACAAAACAGGAGGAATCACACTACCAGACCTCAGACTTTACTACAAATCGATAGTGATCAAAACAGCATGGTATTGGCACAAAAACAGAGAAGTAGATATCTGGAACAGAATAGAGAACCAAGAGCTGAATCCAGCTACTTACCGCTATTTGATTTTTGACAAGCCAATTAAAAACATTCAGTGGGGAAAAGATTCCCTATTTAACAAATGGTGCTGGGTGAACTGGCTGGCAACCTGCAGAAGACTGAAATTGGACCCACACCTTTCACCATTAACGAAGATAGACTCTCATTGGATTAAAGATTTAAACTTAAGACATGAAACTATAAAAATACTAGAGGAGAATGCAGGGAAAACCCTTGAAGAAATTGGTCTGGGTGAGTATTTCATGAGGAGAACCCCCCGGGCAATTGAAGCAGCTTCAAAAATACACTATTGGGACTTGATCAAACTAAAAAGCTTCTGCACAGCTAAGAACACAGTAAGCACAGCAAGCAGACAGCCCTCAGAATGGGAGAAGATATTTGCAGGGTATATCTCTGACAAAGGTTTAATAACCAGAATCCACAGAGAACTCAAATGCATTAGAAAGAAAAAAACAAGGGATCCCATCGCAGGCTGGGCAAGGGATTTGAAGAGAAACTTCTCTGAAGAACACAGGCGCACGGCCTTCAGACATATGAAAAAATGCTCATCATCTTTAATCATCAGAGAAATGCAAATCAAAACTACTTTGAGATATCATCTAACTCCAATGAGACTAGCCTATATCACAAAATCTCAAGACCAGAGATGTTAGCGTGGATGCGGAGAAAAGGGAACACTTCTGCACTGCTGGTGGGAATGCAAATTAATTCATTCCTTTTGGAAAGATATATGGAGAACACTCAGAGATCTAAAAATAGATCTGCCATTCAATCCTGTAATTCCTCTACTGGGCATATACCCAGAAGACCAAAAATCACAACATAACAAAGATATTTGTACCAGAATGTTTATTGCAACCCAATTCATAATAGCTAAGTCATGTAAAAAGCCCAAGTGCCCATCGATCCACGAATGGATTAATAAATTGTGGTATATGTATACCATGGAATACTATGCAGCCTTAAAGAAAGATGGAGACTTTACCTCTTTCATGTTTACATGGATGGAGCTGGAACATATTCTTCTTAGTAAAGTATCCCAAGAATGGAAGAGAAAATACCCAATGTACACAGCCCTACTATGAAACTAATTTGGGACTCTCACATGAAAGCTATAACCCAGCTACAATTTAACAATAGGGAGAAGTGGGAAAGAGAGGGTGGGTAGAGGGAGGGGAATCGGTGGGATCACACCTGTGGTGCATATTACAGGGGTATTTGTGAAACTTGGTAAATGTAGAAAGTAAATGTTTTGGCACAGTAACTGAGATAACGCCGGAAAGGCTATGTTAACCACTGTGATAAAAATGTGTCAAATGGTTTATGAAGTGAGTGTATGATGCCCCATAATTATATCATTGTATACAGTTATGATTTAATAAAAAAAAATAAAAATAAAAATAAAAAAAAATACTTAATAAAGATGAATTTCTAAAAAAAAAAAAAAAGAAAATTATACACCAATATCACTAATGAATATAGATGCAAAAATATTCAACAAGATTCTAACAAACAGAATCCAGCAACATATCAAACAAATCATACATCATGACCAAGTCGGTTTTATCCCAGGGTCTCAAGGCTGGTTCAATATACGTAAATCTGTAAATGTAATCCAGCACATAAACAAATTAAAAAACAAAGACCTTATGATTCTCTCAATCGATGCAGAAAAAGCTTTTGATAACATCCAACATCCATTCATGATTAGAGCACTTAAGAAAATTGGTATAGAAGGGACATTTCTTAAACTGATAGAGGCCATCTACAGCAAACCCACAGCCAATATCGTATTGAATGGAGTTAAATTGGAAGCATTTCCACTTAGATCTGGAACCAGACAAGGATGCCCATTGTCTCCATTGCTCTTTAACATTGTAATGGAAGTTTTAGCCACCGCAAATAGGGAAGAAAAGGTGATCAAGGGCATCCACATAGGGTCAGAAGAGATCAAACTTTCGCTCCTCACAGATGATATGATTGTATATCTGGAAAATACTAGGGACTCTACTACAAAACTCTTAGAAGTGATTAAGGAATACAGCAAGGTCTCAGGTTACAAAATCAACATTCATAAATCGGTAGCCTTTATACATACCAACAATAGTCAAGCTGAAAAAACAATTAAGGACTCTATCCCATTCACAATAGTGCCAAAGAAGATGAAATACTTGGGAGTTTATCTAACAAAGGACGTGAAAGATCTAAATAAGGAGAACTATGAAACTCTAAGAAAAGAGATAGCTGAGAATGTTAACAAAATGAAAAATATACCATGCTCATGGTTGGGAAGAATCAACATTGTTAAAATGTCCATACTACCCAAAGCAATATATAATTTCAACGCAATCCCCATTAAAGCTCCACTGTCATACTTTAAAGATCTTGAAAAAATAATTCTTCGTTTTATATGGAATCAGAAAAAAACCTCGAATAGCCAAGACATTACTCAGAAATAAAAACAAAGCAGGAGGAATCACGCTACCAGACCTCAGACTATACTACAAATCGATAGTGATCAAAACAGCATGGTACTGGCACAAAAACAGAGAAGTAGATGTCTGGAACAGAATAGAGAACCAAGAGATGAATCCAGCTACTTACCGGTATTTAATCTTTGACAAGCCAATTAAAAACATTCAGTGGGGAAAAGATTCCCTATTTAACAAATGGTGTTGGGTGAACTGGCTGGCAACCTATAGAAGACTGAAACTGGACCCACACCTCTCACCATTAACCAAGATAGACTCTCACTGGATTAAAGATTTAAACCTAAGACATGAAACTATAAAAATACTAGAAGAGAGTGTAGGGAAAACCCTTGAAGAAATTGGGTTGGGCGAGTTTTTTATGAGAAAGACCCCCCGGGCAATTGAAGCTGCTTCAAAAATACACTATTGGGACTTGATCAAACTAAAAAGCTTCTGCACAGCCAAGAACACAGTAAGTAAAGCAAGCAAACAGCCTTCAGAATGGGAGAAGATATTTGCAGGTTATGTCTCCGACAAGGGTTTAATAACCAGAATCCACAGAGAACTCAAACGCATTAGCAAGAAAAGAACAAGGGATCCCATCGCAGGCTGGGCAAGGGACTTGAAGAGAAACTTCTCTGAAGAAGACAGGCGCATGGCCTTCAGACATATGAAAAAATGCTCATCATCTTTAATCATCAGAGAAATGCAAATCAAAACTACTTTGAGATACCATCTAACTCCAGTGAGACTAGCCTATATCACAAAATCCCAATACCAGAGTTGTTGGCGTGGATGTGGAGAAAAGGGAACACTTTTGCACTGCTGGTGGGAATGCAAATTAATACATTCCTTTTGGAAAGAGATATGGAGAACACTTAAAGATCTAAAAATAGATCTGCCATTCAATCCTGTAATCCCCCTACTGGGCATATACCCAGAAGACCAAAAATCACACCTTAACAAAGATATTTGTATCAGAATATTTATTGCAGCCCTATTCGTAATTGCTAAGTCATGGAAAAAGCCCAAGTGCCCATCAATCCACAAATGGATTAATAAATTGTGGTATATGTACACCATGGAATATTATGCAGCCTTAAATAAAGATGGAGACTTTACCTCTTTCATGTTTACATGGATGGAGCTGGAACATATTCTTGTTAGTAAAGTGTCTCAAGAATGGAAGAAAAAGTACCCAATGTACTCACCCTTATTATGAAACTAATGTAGGACCTTCACATGAAAGCTATATCCCAGTTATAACCTAAGAATTGGGAGAAAGGGGGAAGGGAGGGGAGGGAGGGGGGAGCGAGGCGGAAGAAGGGGGACTAATGGGATTACACCTGCTGTGCATCTTACAAGGGTATATGTGAATCCTAGTAAATGTGGAATGTAAAGGTCTTAGCAAAATAACTAAGAAAATGCTACAAAAGCTATGTTAACTAATGTGATGAAAATGTGTCAAACGATATATGAACCAAGTGTATGGTGCCCCATGATCATACTAATGTACACAGCTATGGTTTAATAATAAAAAATAAAATATAATACAAAAAAAAAAAGAAAGAAATGTTAAAAATGACAGAACGGGAATTTAGAATTCAGATGATGGAAACAATGAAGGAAACTTCTGATAAAATGGAAAATAACCAAAAGGAAACCCAAAAACATAATCAAATAAGAGATGAACGATATGAAGAATATAGAAAGGATACAGCAGAGCTGAAGGAACTGAAGCAGTTAATTAGGGTACTTAAAGATGCAATAGAAAATATCAACAATTACTTTTTATATAAATATATTTTTTATTTCTGTCTTCTAATTTTAATTTCTTCTTTCCTCTCATTTAACATTCGTACTAACACCAGTTTTTTCTCCCTTTTTTCCTTTCTTTCAATTATTTTATGATTATCACTATTTTTATTGCAGTTGTTCTTATATTGCTGTTGTCGTGACTGTTACCTGTATGTCTATGTGTTTCCATCTGTCTCCGTATCTATGGGCCCATGTGCCTGGTAACCTTTGTATCTCTTTATTTGTTCATTTGGTCTCAATGAGCTTGGTGTTATGACCTGCAAATCTGAGCTCCTACCACTCCCCTCAACTCTCACTCCATGATCTGGAGACCTACACCCCCAGGAGTCCAGATCTTTGGGTGAACTCTCGAGAGGTGCAGACAGGACCTGGACTGCAGCTGGCCAGTGCTGACTCTGTAGCAAAGGAGCGAGAAGATGACGGTCAGCTAAGAGGGAATTACACTGCAGCGGTGGTGCCCCGAGGTGCAGAGCAACAGCCGTCTTCAGCAATAACAAGGCCCACCCCCAGATATCCCATAGCCTCTCCTCCTATCTTCCTGGGCAACCAGATGAGGCCAAGCATCTTCTCAGATGGCAACCACCATGGAACAGACCTGGGACTGAAACACAGGCCCCGTGAGTTAAGGGTTTGCCTGAGGCAGCACTGACCTGGGTGGAACACGGGGACTAGAAAACACACCCGCAGAGCCGGGAAACTCCCAAGGTGGGGGTGATCCAGAGGACCGCTTTACTGAGCCTAACACGCATCTGGCCCTCAGGGGAACACCAGCCTATAGACAAAGGAGGTAAAGAGGCTGCAGCCGACAACTGATCGTACTGCGAATACAAACCCACAGGACTAAAGACAGGGCCTGAGGCACAGGTTCTGGGAACTCAAATCAGCCTCTCCTCTGCAGAAGAATCTAGCAGGGTCAGAAACAAACTCCCACAGGGTTGTTCTGTTCACCCAGTAACATAAACTAAGAGTGGGGCTGGAACTGAGTGAACACCTCCAGCCTCCATCAAGTGCCCGAGGTTGACAGGCCACACCACCCCCTGCTGGATAAAGACAGAGAGTAGTGGCCTAGACGAGTGGACACAGACTACCCTGTGACTTAGGCAGGTGCAAACCCCTGGAGTATCTGCTTACTGCAGACAACTGACTGGGTCACAGCCCTGTGGGGCTAGCAGTGACTGGGTGTGACAGAGCTTCAAGGTGGGGAAGGAGGCATCAATCTTCCCAGACTGATCTATTTACTGGGTGGCTCTTCTGCACTCCATGCAGCTCTGGAGCAAGCCATATTAGAGCAGTCACCAGACCCCTGTGATCCAGTTCCCAGGGACCTCTTGAACTCTCCCACCCTAGGCAGCTGCTGACTGAGACAATTGATTTGGACCTTTTGAACTGAGCCACTCACATGGGGACTATCCAGGTGGTGCCCTGGGTGTGTGGTTTTAGGAAGGTTTGATTTTCCTTTACCATTGGTTGCCTGTGGTGGGTGGGGTGACATAATTGCTGGTATTTCTCCACAGGTGAGACTTCAACCCAGAGGAACTGTTTCACTAGGGTCAAATAGAAACCAGCTGAAAACAAGACAGAACCACTTAGCCCCTCTACACCAAACAAGTCCCCAGTTTCTCAGGCCACAGCGCTGTACGGGTCCTTGACAAATCACCAGGGGAGAAATCAAAGGGAGTAAAACAAACATGGGGTGGAATCAGTGGAAAAATTCTGCCAACATGAATAACGAGAATAGATCAACCCCCCCCAAGGAAAGATACAGCACATGTAATTGAAGATCCCATTCACAAACAACTGGCTGCGATGTCAGAAATCGAATTCAAAATTTGGATGGCAAACAAGATTAACAAAATGGAACTAGGAATTCGTGGAGAAATTCAAAAGCTGTCTCAAGAACTTAATGAATTTAAAGACAAAACCACGAAACACTTAGACACACTGAAGCAAGAATTTGCAGCACTCAAAGATATGAAAAATACAGTAGAATCCCTTAGCAAAAGAATGGACCAAGCAGAA
Organism: Nycticebus coucang; assembly: GCF_027406575.1. Classification (NCBI taxonomy): domain Eukaryota; kingdom Metazoa; phylum Chordata; class Mammalia; order Primates; family Lorisidae; genus Nycticebus; species Nycticebus coucang. Next base: position 62,743,809 of record NC_069782.1, on the reverse strand, counting down.
GAAAGGATCTCCGACATTGAAGATAAAAGCCTTCGAATGCTCCCAAACACTCAAAGAGGAAGAGAAATGGAGAGCAAAACTGGATCACTCTCTCAGAGAGCTCTGGGATAACTCGAAGAAGGCAAATATCCGACTCATAGGAATTCCTGAAACACCTGAAGTGGCCTCACTGGGCGCAGAGGCCCTTCTGCATGAAATTATGAAAGAGAACTTTCCAGACATGCCTAGAAAACCTGAAATTCAGATAGCAAATACTTTCAGAACCCCAGCACAACTCAACCCCAATAAGACATCCCCCAGGCATATCATAATTAACTTCACTAAAGTTAATATGAAGGAGAAAATTCTCAAAGCGCCCAGGTGAAAGAAAACTATTACCTTCAAAGGGAAGAACATTATAATGAGTGCAGATCTCTCTGCTGAAACTTTTCAAGCCAGAAGAGGTTGGTCAACAACATTTAAATCCTCAAGCAAAATAACTTTCAACCCCAGATCTTGTACCCAGCTAAACTGAGTTTCATTTATAATGGAGAAATTAAATACTTTAATGACATTCATATGCTAAAGAAATTTGCCATAACCAAACAAGCTCTTCAGGATATTCTCAGACCTATGCTCCATAATAACCAACCCAATCCTCTACCACAAAAGTAAACTCACTCAGAAACTTCTGATCAAACTCCAACTTCCACAATGGCAAAAGGATTAAAAATGCCCACTGGACTTTCGAAAAACTCAATACCCAAAATTTCACCAAACTTATCAATACTCTCCATTAATGTGAATGGCTTAAACTGCCCTCTAAAGAGACATAGGTTAGCTATGTCTAATAGCTACAAAAACTCAGGCCAGACATTTGTTGCATACAAGAGTCACATCTCAACTTAAAAGACCAATACAGACTCAGGGTGAAAGGATGGTCATCCATATTTCAGGCAAATGGTACCCAGAAAACAGCAGGTGTTGCGATTTTATTTGCTGAAACAATAGGCTTTAAACCAACAAAAGTAAGGAAGGACAAAAATGGTCATTTCATATTTGTTAAGGGTGGACTCAATATGATGAGATTTCAATTATTAATATCTATGCACCCAACCAGAAGGCACCTTAATTTATAAGAGAAACTCTAACAGACATGAGCAACTTGATTTCCTCCAACTCTATAATAGTCAGAGATTTTAACACTCCTTTGGTAGCGATGGATCAATCCTCCAAAAAAAGCTGAAAAAAGAAATTCTAGATTTAAATCTAACCATTCAGCAGACATCTACAAAACATTTCATCCCAACAAAACTGAATACACATACTTCTCATCAGCTCACAGAACTTACTCCAAAATTGACCACATTTTAGGTCACAAGTCTAACCTCAGTAAATTTAAAGGAATAGAAATTATTCCATGCATCTTCTTGGACCATCATGGAATAAAACTTGAACTGAGTAACAACAGGAATCTGCATACTCATACAAAAACATGGAAGTTAAATAACCTTATGCTGAATGATAGCTGGGTCAGAGATGAGATTAAGAAGAAAATCACCAATTTTTTGGAACAAAATGACAATGAAGACACAAACTATCAGAACCTCTGGGACAAAGCAAAGGCAGTTCTAAGAGGGAAACTTATAGCACTGCAAGCCTTCCTCAACAGAACGGAAAGAGAGGAAGTTAACAACTTAATGGGACATCCCAAGCAAATGGAAAAGGAAGAACTTTCCAACCTCAAACCCAGTAGAAGGAAAGAAATAACCAAAATTAGAGCAGAACTAAATGAAATTGAAAACAAAAGAATAATAACAGATCAATAAATCAAAAAGCTGGTTTTTTGAAAAGGTCAATAAAATAGATAAACTTCTGGCCAACCTAATCAGAAAAAAAAGAGTAAAATCTCTAATCTCATCAATCAGAAATAACAAAGACAGAATAACAACAGACTCGTCAGAAATCAAAAAAACCCTTAATGAATATAACAAGAAACTGTATTCTCAGAAATATGAAAATCTGAAGGAAATTGACCGATACTTGGAAGCATGCCACCTTCCAAGACTTAACCAGAATCAAGTGGAAATGTTGAACAGGCCCATATGAAGTTCAAAAATAGCATCAACTATACAAAACCTCCCTAAAAAGAAAAGCCCGGGACCAGATGGTTTCACGTCAGAATTCTACCAAACCTTTAAAGAGGAATTAGTACCTATATTACTCAACCTGTTCCAAAATGTAGAAAAAGAAGGAAGACTACCCAACACGTTCTATGAAGCAAACATCACCCTGATCCCCAAACCAGGAAAAGACCCAACAAGAAAAGAACATTATAGACCAATATCAGTAATGAACATAGATGCAAAAATATTCCACAAGATCCTAACAAACAGAATCCAGCAACACATCAAACAAATTATACACAATGACCAAGTTGGTTTTATCCCAGTGTCTCAAGGCGGTTCAATATACGTAAATCTATAAATGTAATTCAGCACATAAACAAATTAAAAAACAAAGACCAAAAAAAATAGCCGGGCGTTGTGGCGGGCGCCTGTAGTCCCAGCTGCTCGGGAGGCTGAGGCAAGAGAATCGCGTAAGCCCAAGAGTTAGAGGTTGCTGTGAGCCGTGTGATGCCACGGCACTCTACCCGAGGGCGGTACAGTGAGACTCTGTCTCTACAAAAAAAAAAAAAAAAAAAAAAAGACCATATGATTCTCTCAATTGATGCAGAAAAAGCTTTTGATAATATCCAGCATCCCTTCATGATAAGAACACTCAAGAAAATTGGTCTAGAAGGGACTTTTCTTAAACTGATAGAGGCCATCTACAGCAAACCCACAGCCAATATCATACTCAATGGAGTTAAAGTGGAATCATTTCCACTCACATCAGGAACCAGACAAGGCTGCCCATTGTCTCCATTGCTTTTCAACATTGTAATGGAAGTTTTAGCCACCGCAATTAGGGAAGAAAAGGCGATCAAGGGTATCCATATAGGGTCAGAAGAGATCAAACTTTCGCTCTTCGCAGATGATATGATTGTGTATCTGGAAAACACTAGGGACTCTACTACAAAACTCTTAGAAGTGATCAAGGAATACAGCAGCGTCTCAGGTTCCAATATCAACATACATAAATCGGTAGCCTTTAAATACCCCAACAATAGTCAAGTTGAAAAAGCAGTTAAGGACTCCATCCCATTCACAGTAGTGCCAAAGAAGATGAAATATTTGGGAATTTACCTAACAAAAGACGTGAAAGATCTCTATAAAGAGAACTATGAAACTCTAAGAAAAGAAATAGCTGAAAATGTTAACAAATGGAAAAACATACCATGCTCATGGCTGGGAAGAATCAACATTATTAAAATGTCCATACTACCCAAAGCAATATATAATTTCAACGCACTCCCTATTAAAGCTCCACTGTCATATTTTAAAGATCTTGAAAAAACATTACTTCGTTTTATATGGAATCAGAAAAAACCTCGAATAGCCAAGACATTACTCAGAAATAAAAACAAAACAGGAGGAATCACACTACCAGACCTCAGACTATACTACAAATCGATAGTTATCAAAACAGCATGGTATTGGCACAAAAACAGAGAAGTAGATATCTGGAACAGAATAGAGAACCAAGAGATGAATCCAGCTACTTACTGCTATTTGATCTTTGACAAGCCAATTAAAAACATTCAGTGGGGAAAAGATTCCCTATTTAACAAATGGTGCTGGGTGAACTGGCTGGCAACCTGCAGAAGACTGAGATTGGACCCACACCTTATACCATTAACTAAGATAGACTCTCATTGGATTAAAGATTTAAACTTAAGACATGAAACTATAAAAATACTAGAGGAGAGTGCAGGGAAAACCCTTGAAGAAATTGGTCTGGGCGAGTATTTTATGAGGAGGACCCCCCCGAATTGAAGCAGCTCCAAAAATACACTACTGGGACTTGATCAAACTAAAAAGCTTCTGCACAGCCAAGAACACAGTAAGTAAAGCAAGCAAACAGCCCTCAGAATGGGAGAAGATATTTGCAGGGTATACCTCTGACAAAGGTTTAATAACCAGAATCCACAGAGAACTCAAACGCATTAGCAAGAAAAAAAACAAGGGATCCCATCACAGGCTGGGCAAGGGATTTAAAGAGAAACTTCTCTGAAGAAGACAGGCGCGTGGCCTTCAGACATATGAAAAAATGCTCATCATCTTTAATCATCAGAGAAATGCAAATCAAAACTACTTTGAGATATCATCTAACTCCAGTGAGACTAGCCTATATCACAAAATCCCAAGACCAGAGATGTTGGCGTGGATGTGGAGAAAAGGGAATACTTCTGCACTGCTGGTGGGAATGCAAATTATTACATTCCTTTTGGAAAGATATATGGAGAACACTCAGAGATCTAAAAATATATCTGCCATTCAATCCTATAATTCCTCTGCTGGGCATATACCCAGAAGACCAAAAATCACAACATAACAAAGATATTTGTACCAGAATGTTTATTGCAGCCCTATTAATAATTGCTAAGTCATGGAAAAAGCCCAAGTGCCCATCGATCCACGAATGGATTAATAAATTGTGGTATATTCCATAATATACCATGGAATATTATGCCGCCTTAAAGAAAGATGGAGACTTTACCTCTTTCATGTTTACATGTATGTAGCTGGAACATATTCTTCCTAGTAAGGTATCTCAAGAATGGAAGAAAAAGTACCCAATGTACTCAGCCCTACTGTGAAACTAATTTGGGGCTCTCACATGAAAGCTATAACCCAGTTACAACCTAACAATAGGGGGAAGTGGGAAAAGGGGGCTCAGTAGAGGGAGGGGGTTTGGGGGGATTTTACCTGTGGTGCATCTTACAGGGGTATTTGTGAAACTTGATAAATGTAGAATGTAAATGTCTTGGCACAGTAACTGAGATAATGCCAGGAAGGCTATGTTAACCATTGTGATGAAAATGTGTCAAATGGTCTATGAATTGAGTGTATGATGCCCCATGATCATATCGATGTACCCAGCTATGATTTATTAAAAAAAATAAATAAAAAGTTAAAAAAAAAGAACAACTAGATCCCCTACTTTCAATTTAGAGGTACTTCTCACCTAAAAAGGTTTCTAGATATTTGAATTTATCCTATTTAATATCCTCTTGGTTCTTATGTATTTTCCAATGTTTTTACAATGAACATTGAAAGGTTCACAAACAAAAACAAATTTTTTTGGCCTTCTTCTCCCTTCTCTGCTTAAGCAAATAAGAAATTCAGAAGGAGTGGCAGAGTTGAAAAAAAACATTTGGCAACCATTATGTCAACCTGAAATCATAAAGATCAGAATCTGGCTGGGTGTGGTAGCTCATGCCTGTAATTCTAACATTCTGGTAAGTTAAAGCAGGAGGATCACTGGAGGTCAGGGGTTTGAGACAAGCCTAAGCAAGAGGAAGACCCTGTCTCTACCAAAAATAGAAAAATTAGCCCGGCATATTGGTGTGCATCTGTAGTCCTAGCTACATGGGAGGCTGAGGCAGGAAGATCATTTGAGCCCAAGAGTTTGAGGTTGCTGTGAGCTAGGCTGAGGCCATGGTACTCTAGCTCTAGCCCCAGTGACAAAGAAAGACTCTGTCTCAAAAAGAAAAGAAAAAAAAGTCAGAATCTAGTTTTAAAGTGTTCATTCAAGAAAAAGCTGAATGCAATCATCTAGGAAACAGACTCCAAAGAAATGAGGTCAGTGCTCTGAAACTGAAAGAGATAACAAAGAAATTTAGCAGGATTAGATTTCACATGCAAGGTTGGCTTAACAGGTATAACAACTTGATTACAGATTGTTTTCTTTTTCCAGTTTAAAAGTCTAGACATAACATTCCATCTTGGACAAAAGTGATAGCCATAAGGTCTTTCTATAAAAGAAAGCAGCAAGTTAATCTATAATGAAGATCAACAGTAAAGAGAGAAAGGGTCTTTTCTAGTACCCTTTTTACATTTTACAAAACAACATAGGTAAGAGGGAAAAGGCTAGTCTACAATTAGAAAAACAAGGGTTACAGCTTTGTAGTATAGGTGCCTGTTAACATCCCAAGTTCCATAATATCACACTCCCTTAAGGCTCAAAATAAAGTTCCAGCAGCTCAGGCTTTTGAATTACTGAATTCAATTTTTTGAACTTTTTTCAAATAATTAATGTAGGCAAGAATCATCATTGGGAAGGTTTTAAGAGAAACAGGATATTTTCCAATTAACACACAGAGAAACTTGCCAGACCCCATCTTAACCACGATAAATAACTAATGAAGAGTATCTGGGGATTAGTGTGTGTGGGGGGGCTCTTTATGATCAATAATATGGGAGGTAAGTCCATTCCTCTGTATTGTGAGGTCAGAGGGGTCGGGGTCAGTAGGGTTAGTGAGGATCTATGGGCCAGTGATGAAGGTCTGTAGTGATAATGATTAGGAGTCTCTGGGGTCAGCAATTAAGATTCCTTAGGATCAGTGATAGGGATTGTATAGGGATCAATGGAGGAATCTCTGGTGTCATAATGCAGCTCTGTGGATACGAGGGATATGAGGTAGTATCAGGGATGTGGCTATGTGGGGATTAGAGATGTGGATCCAGGGGACTTGATGGAGGTCCATACAGTCTTTGGTTCTGGGGGACTGTGGGTCATTCATAGATGAATGCAGCACTACTTAGAGGTTTGTACTATGGTGTCCATGGAGTATCTATAGAGTATGGAGTGTCCATTAGTTAAGGTTAATGATGGGAGGAGTGTGTGTGCAATAGGACCACAGATGATGAGTTACATGAGTAGGGCTATGAATAATACTATGTGTTGGTACAAGAAACCCACTTACTAGCTTCCCAAGATGGTAGACTAAAAACATCTTTGCACTAGCTGCTGTCCATGTGATTTGGGCAGGGGGACACCAGTCACTTCTTACTGGACTATCCCACAGAGAATCAGCATTGCCAAGGCATAGTGAGACAGTAAGGGACTCCAGGAGACCAGGAGAGTTTTGCAAGTGATTAGGACAATGAGGAGCCCCTGACCCCAGGGGATCCTCCTGTCCCAGCCCCGCAGAGTACTGTGATTCCAGGTGAGGTCACCATGCTCTGAACACCATTATTATTACTCTTTCTTTCTGTCTCTTACCTCCTTTTTGTTTAGTTTTATTGTTTTTGTTATGTTTTTTGTTTGTTTGTTTTACATCTTTATTTCTTGCTTTTCTCCCATCTCACTCTTGTTCTCTCCCTTTCACCCTGTACCAAAAGGATACTTCATTGCCCATGTACAGGGACTAGGAAAATTAAGGAGAAAAAAGAAGTGAGAAGATGAGTAGGGGTGGCAAGTAAACAAGAAGAAAACATACATGAGGAGTAACCAGCACCAAAATTCTGCCCACATGAAAAACCAGAGTAGATCAACTTCCCCCAGGGACCATGAGGCAACTCCACAAATGATCCCAACTATAAAGAAATTATGGAAATGACAGAAAGGGAATTTAGAGTATAAATGGCAAAAACAGTGATGGGAATTGAAGGGAAAGAGGATAACAACCAAAAGAAAATAAAGAAAATTGAACCAAGAAATGAAACAAAGACATATTGAAATTAGAAAGAATAGGACCAGATGCAGTGGCTCATGCCTGTAATTCCAGCACTTGGGAGACTAAGGCAGGTGGATTGCCTGAGCTCACAGGTTCAAGACCAGCCTGAGCCAGAGTGAGACCTTGTCTCTAAAAAATAGCTGGGCGTTGTGGTGGGCATCTGTAGTCCCCGCTACTCTGTGCCATTGTGGAAGCTAGGTTTTGATCTTTAGTTCTCAGTATCTACTTTTCTGGTGGGCCATTTTGATGGTCAGTGGGAAGAATGGGTCTGAGTACTTCCTGCAGAGCTGGTCTTGTGGCAAATTTCCTGAATGTTTGCATGTCAATAAAATATTTGATTTGTCTATCAGATATGAAACTTAGTTTGGCAGGACTTAATGTTTTGTGAGGCTCCATAATTCTTTTACTTTCTTTTCTGCCTCTCTAAATTCTTGAATTATCTCAAGAGCCTCAAGTGATTCTTTGCCTGAGGCTCCCCAGGAGTTTGAGATTGCTGTGAACTGTGAAGCCATGACACTCTATTGAGGGTATGTATCTTGTATATCCCTTATAATTCAGAAATTATATTTCTTAATTATAATTAAGAAATTATAAAGGATATATAAGAGTTTATAAATTTGAAGGAGTCATTCAGGGAATTTAAAGATGCAATAGAAAGTATCAATAACAGATTAAGCCCTAGAGAAGAAAGACTCTCAGAACTAGAAGAAAAGGCTCTTGAGATAACGCAAGAATTTAGAGAAGCAGAAAAAAAGAAAGTAAAAGCAGAGAAATCTCTTAGAGAATTATGGAGCCTCACAAAACATACAAATTATGTTAGGTATCCCTAAAAAAGAAGAAGAGTGACCCAAAGGTATGGAAGTCCTACTGGAGGATATCATAACTGAAAATTTCCCAATAGTCACCAAAAAATCTGACACACTCCTCTTAGATGGATATTGAACCCTGGTTCATCTCACTATAAACAAAGCATCTCCTAGACACATTGTAATGAAGTTGGCCAAGGTCAAAATGGAAGAAAAAATTCTACAAGCATCCAGGAGTATGTACCAATTGACCAATAGTCAGACCCCTCAAAGTAACAGCAGAATTCTCAAGCCAGAAGAGAATGGTCAGTTACCTTTAACCTTGAAAAAAACAATCTTTCAGTCCAGGATCCTGTGTTCTGCCAAACTATGTTTCATATCTGATGGACAAATCAAATCTTTTATTGACATGCAAACATTCATGCTACAAGACCAGCTCTGCAGGAAATACTCAGACCCATTCTTCACACTGAACATCAAAATGGCCCACCAGAAAAGTAGATACTGAAAAACTAAAGGTCAAAACTTGGGAGGCTAAGACAAAAGAATAATTTGGGCCCAAGAGTTTGAGCTTGCTGTGAGCTAATGACACCACAGAACTCTACTGAGGGTGAAAAAGTGAGACTCTGCCTCAAAAAAAAAAAGAGCTAGTACCTATACTGCAGAAACTACTCTGAAATATTGAGAAGAAAGGAACCATCTAAAACATGTTTTATGAAGCACACATCACCATGATACCAAAACCAGGAAAGGATCCAACAAAAAAGGGGACTAGAGACCAATTTCACTAATGAATATCGATGCAAAAATACTTGATAAAATCCTAGCATATAGAATACAACTAAATTTTAAAGAAATTATACATCATGATTAAGTAGGCTTTGTTCCAGGAATGCAAGCTTGGCTTAACATATGCAAATCTATACATGTAATTCACCACAAAAATAGAAGCAAAAACTCACAGTCTTAATTGCCCACATCGAAAAGACAGAAAGATCACAAATCGACAATCTAATGAATTGTCTCAAGGAACTGGAAAAGGAAGAGCAGACCAATCTCAAACCCAGCAGAAGGAAAGAATGACCAAGATCAGAACAAAATTAAATGAAATTGAGAACAGAAGAACTAGACAGAAGATTAATGAGGCAAAAAGTTGGTTCTTTCAAAGGATAAATTTGACAACCCTCTAGCTAGATTAATCAGAAAATAGAAGAGAAAGGATTCTAATAAGCTTAACCAAAAATGAAAAAGGGGAAATCACACCTGATATCATGGATATTCTATATGCCATTTGCTTCCAAAATCTAAGAAGATTTATACTACCTGATGGTAAGACTTTTCAAGAAAATGTGGCAATGACATAAGGATTTTTATATTGATCATTGGAACAAAAAGAGTTCAAAAATATACCCATGCAACATCCCATTCAACAAAGTTTCCAAAGTAATTCAACAGGAAAAGTCTAGTTTTGTCAACAAATGATTCTGGTATAAGCCATTCCAAGAATTCATTTAAAATAAATCACAAACCTAAAATTGCAAGACCTATAAAACCTTCGGAAGAACATAAGCGGTAAGGTAGATAAACAATTTTTATGACTCAGGAAGCATGAATGAAGAAAAGAATAAGAAATTGGAATTCATCAAAATTGAAAATCTGTTTCTCAAAAAATACCATTAAAGAAATGAGAAAACATTCACAATACATATATCTGACAAAGGACATAATATACATAATATGTTAAAAACTCTAACAATTCAAAAATAAGACAATTCAACTTGAACATAGACAAGAGATTTGAACAAATACATAAAAATATGCAAATGGACAATAAAAACATAAAAATGTGCTCAACATGATTAGTCATCAGAGAAATGCAAATCAAAACTACATGTAAAGGCTTGGCACCCGTAGCTCCGTGAGTAGGGCACTGGCCGCATACACGGAAGGTGGCAAGGTTTGAGCCTGGCCTGGGCCTGCTAAACAACAATGACAACTGCAACAACAAAAAAAAAGAATAGCCAGGCATTGTGGCAGACACCTATAGTCTCAGATACTTGGGAGGCTGAGGCAAGAGAATTACTTAAGCACAAGAGTGTGAGGTTGCTGTGAGCTGTGACATCACAGCACTCTACCAAGGGTGACATAGTGAGACTCTGTCTTAAAATAAAACATGTAAATACTATTAACATGACTGGAGTGATAAAATTGAAAAATTAATGGTATCTGTGAAATGTCAAGAAGAATGTGGAGCAACTAAAACTTTCATACATTGATGGTTGGAATGTAAAATGGCTTGCCATTTTGACAAATATTTTGGCAGTTTTATAAAGTTCACCATACACATAACATACAATATTGTTATCCCAGGACACTTATACAGATAAAAGCGTATGGTCACAAAAACTCATATATAAATATTTATAGTAATTTTATTCATATTTTCCCCAAGCAATAAACAACATAATATCCATCATTAGGTAACAGATAGATAAATTGTGGTGTATCTATATAAAGGAATACTGTTTGGCAGTAGAAAGGAGTGAATACTAAGACAGTCAACATTACTGAAGCTCAAAAACACTACACAAAGCAAGAGAAGAAAGGCACACCAAAAAAAAAAAAACCCACATACTGCATGATTCCATTTATATAAAAATTTTGAACAGAGAAAGCAAATCTTGTATTGACAGAAAGCAAATCAATTACTGCCTAGGACCTTCAGTGGAGGGAAATTTATTTCAACAGTAGATAAGGAAATTTTGGCGGTAATGGAAATGTTTTACATAATGGTAAAGAAATTACATGGGAGTGTATATTTATCAAAATTCATATCAACCCCCCCAAGAAAAGATACGGCAGATGTGATTGAAGATCCCATTCATAAACAACTGGCTGAGATGTCAGAAGTCGAATTCAGAATTTGGTTTGCAGACAAGATTAATAAAATGGAATTAGGAATTCGAGGAGAAATTCAAAAACTGTCTCAAGAATTTAACGAATTTAAAGACAAAACCACCAAAGACTTAGACACACTGAAACAAGAACTTACAGCCCTCAAAGATATGAAAAATACAGTAGAATCCCTCAGTAACAGAATGGAGCAAGCAGAAGAAAGGATTTCTGACATTGAAGATAAAGTCTCGAATGCTCCCAATCTCTCAAAGAGGAAGAGAAATGGAGAGCAAAAACGGATCACTCACTCAGAGAGCTCTCAGATAATTCGAAAAAAAACAACATAAGGGTTATAGGAATTTCAGAGACTGATGAAGTAGCTGCCAAGGGCACAGAGGCCCTTCTACATGAAATTATGAAAGAAAATTTTCCAGACATGCCTAGAGAATCTGAAATTCAGATAGCAGACAGCTTCAGAACCCCAGCACGATTCAACCCCAATAAGCCATCTCCCAGACATATCATAATTAGCTTCACTAAAGTTAACATGAAAGAGAAGATTCTCAAAGCAGCCCGGCGAAAGAAAACTATAACGTACAAAGGTAAGAATATTAGAATAACTGCAGATCTCTCTGCTGAAACTTTTCAAGCAAGAAGAGGCTGGTCATCAACTTTTAATCTCCTAAAGCAAAAAAACTTTCAACCCAGGATCTTCTATCCAGCTAAACTGAGTTTCATCTATGATGGAGAAATTAAATACTTCAATGACATTCATATGTTGAAAAAATTTGCCATAAGTAAACCAGCTCTTCAGGATGTTCTCAGACCTATCCTCCACAATGACCAACCCAATTCTATACCACAAAAGTAAACTCGCTCAGAAACTTCGGATCAAACTCCAACTTCCACACTGGCGAAAGGATTAAAAATGTCCACTGGACCTTTGAAAAACTCGATACCCAAAATTCCACCAGACTTATCAATACTCTCCATCAATGTGAATGGCTTAAACTGTCCTCTAAAGAGGCATAGGTTAGCTGACTGGATACAAAAACTTAAGCCAGATATTTGTTGCATACAAGAGTCACATCTCAACTTAAAAGACAAATACAGACTCAGGGTGAAAGGATGGTCATCCATATTTCAGGCAAATGGTAATCAGAAAAAAGCAGGTGTTGCAATTTTATTTGCAGATACAGTAGGCTTTAAACCATCAAAAGTAAGGAAGGACAAGAATGGTCACTTCATATTTGTTAAGGGTAATACTCAATATGACGAGATCTCAATTATTAATATCTATGCACCCAACCAGAATGCACCTCAATTTATAAGAGAAACTCTAACAGACATGAGTAACTTGATTTCCTCCAGCTCCATAATCGTTGGAGATTTCAACACTCCCTTGGCAGTGTTGGATCGATCCTCCAGAAAGAAGCTGAGCAAAGAAATCTTAGATTTAAACCTAACCATCCAATATTTAGATTTAGCAGACATCTACAGAACATTTCATCCCAACAAAACTGAATACACATAATTCTCATCAGCCCACGGAACTTACTCCAAAATTGATCACATTTTAGGTCACAAGTCTAACCTCAGTAAATTTAAAGGAATAGAAATTATTCCATGCATCTTCTCGGACCATCATGGAATAAAACTTGAATTGAGTAACAACAGGAATCTGCATACCCATACAAAAACATGGAAGTTAAATAACCTTATGCTGCATGATAGCTGGGTCAAAGATGAGATTAAGAAAGAAATCAACAATTTTTTGGAACAAAATGACAATGAAGACACAAACTATCAGAACCTCTGGGACACTGCAAAGGCAGTTCTAAGAGGGAAATTTATAGCACTGCAAGCCTTCCTCAAGAGAACGGAAAGAGAGGAAGTTAACAACTTAATGGGACATCTCACGCAACTGGAAAAGGAAGAACATTCCAACCCCAAACCCAGTAGAAGAAAAGAAATAACCAAAATTAGAGCAGAATTAAATGAAATTGAAAACAAAAGAATAATACAACAGATCAATAAATCAAAAAGCTGGTTTTTTGAAAAGGTCAATAAAATAAATAAACCTCTGGCCAACCTAATCAGAAAAAAAAGAGTAAAATCTCTAATATCATCAATCAGAAACAACAAAGACGAAATAACCACAGACTCATCAGAAATCCAAAAAATCCTTAATGAATATTACAAGAAACTTTATTCTCAGAAATATGAAAATCTGAAGGAAATAGACCGATACTTGGAAGCACGCCACCTTCCAAGACTTAACCAGAATCAAGTGGAAATGTTGAACAGACCCATATCAAGTTCAGAAATAGCATCAACTATACAAAACCTCCCTAAAAAGAAAAGCCCGGGACCAGATGGTTTCACGTCAGAATTCTACCAAACCTTTAAAGAGGAATTAGTACCTATATTACTCAACCTGTTCCAAAATGTAGAAAAAGAAGGAAGACTACCCAACACGTTCTATGAAGCAAATATCACCCTGATCCCCAAACCAGGAAAAGACCCAACAAGAAAAGAAAATTATAGACCAATATCACTAATGAATATAGATGCAAAAATATTCAACAAGATCCTAACAAACAGAATCCAACAACACATCAAACAAATTATACATCATGACCAAGTTGGTTTTATCCCAGGGTCTCAAGGCTGGTTCAATATACGTAAATCTATAAATGTAATTCAGCACATAAACAAATTAAAAAACAAAGACCATATGATTCTCTCAATTGATGCAGAAAAAGCTTTTGATAATATCCAGCATCCCTTCATGATCAGAACACTCAAGAAAATTGGTCTAGAAGGGACTTTTCTTAAACTGATAGAGGCTATCTACAGCAAACCCACAGCCAATATCATATTGAATGGAGTTAAATTGGAATCATTTCCACTCATATCAGGAACCAGACAAGGCTGCCCATTGTCTCCATTGCTTTTCAACATTGTAATGGAAGCTTTAGCCTCCGCAATTAGGGAAGAAAAGGCGATCAAGGGTATCCATATAGGGTCAGAAGAAATCAAACTCTCGCTCTTCGCAGATGATATGATTGTGTATCTGGAAAACACTAGGGACTCTACTACAAAACTCCTAGAAGTGATCAAGGAATACAGCAGTGTCTCAGGTTACAAAATCAACATTCATAAATCGGTAGCCTTTATATACACCAACAACAGTCAAATTGAAAAAACAGTTAAGGACTCTATCCCATTCACAGTAGTGCCAAAGAAGATGAAATATTTGGGAATTTACCTAACAAAAGACGTGAAAGATCTCTATAAAGAGAACTATGAAACTCTAAGAAAAGAAATAGCTGAAAATGTTAACAAATGGAAAAACATACCATGCTCATGGCTGGGAAGAATCAACATTATCAAAATGTCCATACTACCCAAAGCAATATATAATTTCAATGCACTCCCTATTAAAGCTCCACTGTCATATTTTAAAGATCTTGAAAAAACATTACTTCGTTTTATATGGAATCAGAAAAAACCTCGAATAGCCAAGACATTACTCAGAAATAAAAACAAAACAGGAGGAATCACACTACCAGACCTCAGACTTTACTACAAATCGATAGTGATCAAAACAGCATGGTATTGGCACAAAAACAGAGAAGTAGATATCTGGAATAGAATAGAGAACCAAGAGATGAATCCAGCTACTTACCGCTATTTGATTTTCGACAAGCCAATTAAAAACATTCAGTGGGGAAAAGATTCCCTATTTAACAAATGGTGCTGGGTGAACTGGCTGGCAACCTGCAGAAGACTGAAATTGGACCCACACCTTTCACCATTAACTAAGATAGACTCTCATTGGATTAAAGATTTAAACTTAAGACATGAAACTATAAAAATACTAGAGGAGAATGCAGGGAAAACCCTTGAAGAAATTGGTCTGGGTGAGCATTTCATGAGGAGAACCCCCCGGGCAATTGAAGCAGCTTCAAAAATACACTACTGGGACTTGATCAAACTAAAAAGCTTCTGCACAGCTAAGAACTCAGTAAGCAGAGCAAGCAGACAGCCCTCAGAATGGGAGAAGATATTTGCAGGGTATAACTCTGACAAAGGTTTAATAACCAGAATCCACAGAGAACTCAAACGCATCAGCAAGAAAAAAACAAGGGATCCCATCGCAGGCTGGGCAAGGGATTTGAAGAGAAACTTCTCTGAAGAAGACAGGCGCACGGCCTTCAGACATATGAAGAAATGCTCATCATCTTTAATCATCAGAGAAATGCAAATCAAAACTACTTTGAGATATCATCTAACTCCAATGAGACTAGCCTATATCACAAAATCTCAAGACCAGAGATGTTGGCGTGGATTTGGAGAAAAGGGAACACTTCTGCACTGCTGGTGGGAATGCAAATTAATACATTCCTTTTGGAAAGATATATGGAGAACACTCAGAGATCTAAAAATAGATCTGCCATTCAATCCTGTAATTCCTCTGCTGGGCATATACCCAGAAGACCAAAAATCACAACATAACAAAGATATTTGTACCAGAATGTTTATTGCAGCCCATTTCATAATAGCTAAGTCATGGAAAAAGCCCAAGTGCCCATCGATCCACGAATGGATTAATAAATTGTGGTATATGTATACCATGGAATACTATGCAGCCTTAAAGAAAGATGGAGACTTTACCTCTTTCATGTTTACATGGATGGAGCTGGAACATATTCTTCTTAGTAAAGTATCCCAAGAATGGAAGAAAAAATACCCAATGTACACAGCCCTACTATGAAACTAATTTGGGACTCTCACATGAAAGCTATAACCCAGCTACAACTTAACAATAGGGGGAAGTGGGAAAGGGGGGGGTGGGTGGAGGGAGGGGAATCGGTGGGATCACACCTGTGGTGCATATTACAGGGGTATTTGTGAAACTTGGTAAATGTAGAATGTAAATGTTTTGGCACAGTAACTGAGATAACGCCGGAAAGGCTATGTTAACCACTGTGATAAAAATGTGTCAAATGGTTTACGAAGTGAGTGTATGATGCCCCATAATCATATCATTGTAACAGTTATGATTTAGTAAAAAAATTAAAAAAAAATTCATCAAGTTATATATTTAACAGTGTAAAAAAGGAGAAAGTTATACATTCTGCTAAGCTCACCTGAACTTTTCACCAAGAGAATACATTCTGGGCCATGAAATACATCTCAAATCTAAAAGAACTAAATCATACCATATAAGCTCTCAGATCACAAAGGAATTAAACTGGAAACTAATCACAAAAAGACAACTGGAAAATCTCAAAATACTTGGGGATTAAAGAGCACACTTCTAAATAACAAATAGGTCAAACAAAAAATCTCAAGAGAAGTTTTAAGAATTTTTTTTAACTAAATGAAAATTAAACAACAAAATTTGTGAGGTACAACAAGAGCAGTCCTTGAAGGGAAATTTATAGCATCAAACAGTTAGAAAAGAAGAAAGATTTAAGTGAATCATCTAATCTTCCACTTTAAGAAAGTCTATCATCACAAAATCCCAAGACCAGAGATGTTGGTGTGGATGTGGAGAAAAGGGAACACTTTTGCATTGCTGGTGGGAATGCAAATTAATACATTCCTTTTGGAAAGAGATATGGAGAACAATTAGAGATCTAAAAATAGATCTGCTATTCAATCCTGTAATCCCTCTACTGGGCATATACCCAGAAGACCAAAAATCACAACATAACAAAGATATTTGTATCAGAATATTTATTGCAGCGCTATTCATAATTGCTAAGTCATGGAAAAAGCCCAAGTGCCCATCGATCCACAAATGGATTAATAAATTGTGGTATATGTATACCATGGAATATTATGCAGCCTTAAAGAAAGATGGAGACTTTACTTCTTTCGTGTTTACATGGATGGAGCTGGAACATATTCTTCTTAGTAAAGTGTCTCAAGAATGGAAAAAAAAGTACCCAATGTACTCACCCTTATTATGAAACTAATGTAGGACCTTCACATGAAAGCTATAACTCAGTTACAACCTAAGAATAGGGAGAAGGGGGAAAGGGAGGGAAGGGAGGGGGGAGGTAGGTGGAGGGAGGAGGATTAATGGGATTACACCTGCAGTGCATCTTACAAGGTATATGTGAATCTTAGTAAATGTGGAATGTAAAGGTATTAGCAAAATAAGAAAATGCCAGGAAACCTATGCTAATTAGTGTGATGAAAATGTGTCAAACGGTCTATGAACCAAGTGTATGGTGCCCCATGATCATACTAATGTACACAGCTATGATTTAATAAAAAAAAAAAAAAGAAAGTCTAAAGTAACACTATTGTAAGAGGGACTTTACTTAACAAACGCAATCAGTGTAACCTGGCCTCTTGTACCCTCGATGAATCCCCAACAATAAAAATAAAATAAAATAGGGCGGCGCCTGTGGCTCAGTTGGTAAGGCGCCGGCCCCATATACCAAGGGCGGTGGGTTCAAACCCGGCCCCAGCTGAACTGCAAACCAAAAAATAGCTGGGCATTGTGGCAGGTGCCTGTAGTCCCAGCTACTCGGGAGGCTGAGGCAAGAGAATCACTTAAGCCCAGGAGTTGGCGGTTGCTGTGAGCTGTGTGATGCCATGGCACTCTACTGAGGGCCATAAAGTGAGACTCTGTCTCTACAAAAAATAAATAAATAAATAAATAAAATAAAAATAAAGGCAATTAGATTGAAAATAAAAAAGAAAGAAAGACTGTCTAAAGTAGATGAGCAAATTAAATACAAAGTAAGTAGAAGAAAAAGAAATAATAAAAATTAGAGCAAAAATCAATTAAGTTGAAAACAGGAAACCAAGAAAATAAACTCAACAAACCAAAAGGTAATATTATACCTGAAGTGAGTGGAACAGAGAAATGCCAGCACACTGAGTCCAAATTAAGCAAGGGTCCTTTATTGATCAGTCAGGCCAAGAGCGGGCTTATGCCTCAAAGTCTCTTGACCCCTAGAAGCAGCGGGTGAAAACCTTTTATAAGGTGCTTTCTTCAGGGCAGGGGGAGTCCTTAATGGCAAGCTGAGTTTTACATGAGCCAACACCTGCAAAATTAGATCTATAGGGTAAGGGGAGTGCTTACAAGAGAGAGCTGTGATTTCACAGGTTTTTGAAGTTTTTGCTAAACTGCAGCTTTCAGCTGAGCTTCCTATTGAAAGCTCTTAGCAAAATGGATAAATCTGGCTCTATGAACAAAAGGGCATTACAGTAGTTCTTTGAAAGGATGAATAGGCTAATAAAGACAAAAGAAAGAAGAGAACAGGCACAAATTAATATAAATCAAAGACAGGACACCACTATGGATTCTATGAACATGAAATAGATAATGAAGGAATTTTTAAGAAACTCCATATCCACAAATTTGAAAACTTACATGAAATGGACCAATGACTTGAAAGACACAATATGCCAAAACTCACACAAGAAGAAACAGACAATCTAAACAGGCCTATGTAAAGAAATAGAATTCATAATTAATAAAATTTCTAAACTAAAACCACCAGGCCCAGACATGTTCACTGGTGAATTCTACCAAACATTTAAGGAAGGGAATATACCAATTCTCTATAATCTCTTCCAGAAGACAGAAGCAAAGGGACTACTGCCTAACTCATTCTACGAGACCAGCATCACCCTGATACCAAAACCAAAGATATTAAAAAAAAGAAAGAAAACTGCAGACCAGTATCATTGCTCATGAACACAAATTTCAATAGAATATTAACAAATTGAATAAAATAACATATAATAAGAATTCTACAACTCAAATATGTTAGGGTTTTCCAGAAAAACAGGACCAACAGGATATATATGACTTATGGGAACTGGTTGATACAGTTATGGAAGCAGTGAAGCCCCATGAGATACTGTCTTCAAACTGGAAAACTAGGAAAGCTGGTAGTGTAATTCAGTCTGAGTCTGAAGACCTGAGAACCTGGGGAGATGAGGGTGTTAACTCGTAGTCTGAAGCTGAAGGCCAAAAAAACAAGAGATTTGATGTCTAAGAGAAGAAGATAAATGTCTCAGTTCAAAACAAGTGACTGCTCTTCCTCCACCTTTTCATTCTATTCTGGCCCTCAATGGACTAGATAATGCCTACTCAGATTGGAGAAGGCAAATCTTCTTCAGTCAGTCTTCTGATTCTCATGCTAATCTCATTCAGAAGCAAACTCACAGAAGCACACAGAAACAATGTTTTACCAGTTATCTGGGCATTCCGTAGACTAGTCAAATATAACATAAAATTAACCATCACAATAACTAAGTGGAATTTATCCTAGATATGTAAGCTTTTTTCAACTTGTGAAAAATCAGTTAATGCAATCCATCATTTTAGCAGGGTAAGAAAGAAAAATCAAATGATAATATCAACAGGGAAGGTATTGAAATAATCCAACATCCATTCCTAATAAAGAAACACTTAGCAAACTAGGAATAGAGGGAAACTTTCTCAACTTGATAAAAGAATATCTACAAAAACGTACATCTAACATCATACTTGTAAGAAACTCAAAGCCTTCTAAGATCAAGAACAAGGCAAGGCTGTCCACTCTGCTCACTAATTTTCACCATCATACTAGAAATCCTAGCTAATGCAAAAAGATAAGGAAAATAAAAGATACACAGATTGGAAAAGAAGAAATAAAACTATCTCTATTCACAGATGACATCGTCTATGTAGAAATCATTTTTACATTGACAGAAAAAAATCCATGTTGGGACTAAGAAGTGATTATAACAAGGTTGCAGGATAATGTACAAAAATCAATTGCTTTCCTGTATATAAGTAATGAGTAAGTGGAATTTGAAATTAAAAACACATAATCAGGATAGGCACTGGTGGCTCACATCTGTAATCCTAGCACTCTAGAAGGCTGAGGTAGGAAGATTCCTTGAGGTCAGGAGTTTGCCACCAGCCTGAGTAAAGAGAGACCCTGTCTCTACTAAAAACAGAAAAAGGAGCTAAGCATGATAGTACAGCCTGTAGTCCCAGCTAGTTGGGAGGCTGAGGCAGGAGGATCACTTGAGTCCAGGAGTTTGAGCTTGCTATGAGTTACGATGCCATTGTACTCCAACCAGGGCAAGAATGAACTCTGTCTCATAAAAAAAAAAATTTTTTTAAGTGCCATCCAAAAAATGAAATATTTAGGTACAAATCAAACAAACTATATACAAGATCTATTTGAGGAAAACAAAACTCTTATGAAAGACAACAAAAAGGGCCGGGTGCAGTGGCTCACGCCTGTAATTCCAGCACTCTGGGAGGCCAAGGCAGGTGGATTGCTTGAGCTCAGGAGTTCAAGACTAGCCTGAGCAAGAGCAAGAGCCCATCTCTAAAATAGCTGGACGAGGGCAGCGCCTGTGGCTCAAAGGGGTAGGGTGCCAGCCCCATATGCCGGAGGTGGTGGGTTCAAACCCAGCCCTGGCCAGAAACTGCAAAAAAAAAAAAAAATAGCTGGACATGTGGTAGGCACCTGTAGTCTCATCTACTTGTGAGGCTGAGGCAAGGGAATCACTTGAGCCCAAGAGTTTGAGATTGGCACTCTACAAGGGTGACAAGTGAGACTCTATCTCAAAAAAAAAAGAAGACAACAAAAGAACTAAATCAATGGAAAGACAGGAATACTCAATATTATCAAGATGTCAGTTTTTCCCAACCTGACTTATAGATTCAATACAATTCCAATAAAAATCTCTGCAGGTATTTTGTAGACATTAACAAATTGATTGTAAAGTTTATGGAGAGACAAAAAACTCAGAATAGCCAAATTGTCCAGGTGTGGTTACTCATGCCTATAATCTTACCACTTTTGAAGGCCCAGGAAGGAGGAGTATTTGAGGCCAGGAGTTTGAGACTAACCTGAGCAACAACAAGACTTGTCTCTACAAAAAATCAGCTGGGTATAGGGGCACAAACCTGAAGTCCCTGCTACTCAGGAGGCTAAGGCAGGGGGATGGCTTGAACCCAGGAGTTTGAAGTTACAATGAGCTATGACTACACCACTCACTCTAGCCTGGGTAGAAGGAGAGAGAGACTCTCAAAAGAAGAAAAGAAAGTGGAAGGTAAAAGGGGAAAGGGAAGGGGAAACGAAGGAAATGGGAAGGGAATGAAAAGGAAAGGAAGGGAAATAATAGCCAACTCAATATTGAAACTAGTCACAAGACTGACACTACTTGACTGTAAGTTTTACTATAAAGCTACTATAATCAAGACAGTGTGGTTTGGGGGTGGGGGAAATAGACAAACAGATCATTGGCACAGAATAGAGTCCAGAAATAGACCCATACAAATAGAGTAACTGATCTTTGATGAGGAGAAAAGGCAATACAATAAAGCAAAAATAGTCTCCATAACAAATGTTGCTAGGATGACTGGATACCAATATACAAAAAAATAAATCTAGGCCCAGGCCTTGCATGTCTCATAAAAATTAACTCAAAATTCATCATAGAACTAAATATTAAACACAAAACTGGAAAAGTCCTAGAAGATAACACAGGAGAAAATCTAGGTGACCTTGGGTATGGCCATGACTATTTAGATATCACACCATAAGCATCATTCATGAAAGAATTGGTTCAGCTAGACTTCTATAACATTTAAAACTTCTGCTCTGGGAAAGATGATGTCAAGATAATGTGAAGGCTAGCCACAGGATAGTAGAAAATGTTTGCAAAAGACACATCTGGTAAAGAACTGTTATTCAAAATAGTATATAAAGAACTGTTATTCAAAATAGTATATAAAGAACTCTTAAAATACAACAGTTAGAAAACAAACCCAATTTAAATATAGACAACAGACACTTCACCAAAGACATATAGATGGCAAGCATAGGTGTTCAATATCACATGTCATTAGGGGCCTGTAAAGTAAAACAATGAGGTATCACTAACACACCAAAATCCGGGCTGACCATGATGGCTCATACCAGTAATCCTAGCACTCTGGGAGTCTCAGGCAGGTGGATTGCTTGAGCTAAGGAATTTGAGACCAGCCTGAGCAAAGTAAGAGCCTGTCTCTACTAAAAATAGAAAAACTTAGCCTGGCTTTGTGATGTGCACCTGTAATTCCAGCTACTCAGGAGGCAGAGATAAGAGGATTGCTTTAGCGCAAGAGTTTGAGGTTGCTGTGAACTGACACCACAACACTCAACCCCAACGTGACTAAGTGAGACTCTGGCTCAAAAAAAAAAAAAAATCCAAAATACTCACAACACCAAATGTTGACAAGGATGTTGAGCAATAAAAACTTGCTTTCACTGATGGTCAGAATGCAAAATGTACAGCCATTTTGAAAGATTGTTTGGCTGTTTCTTATAACATTAAACATACTCTTACCACACAATCCAGTGATTGGAATCCTTGGCATTTACTTAAATGAACTTAAAACTTTTGTCCACATGAAAAAGGTGGGATTACACTTGCGGTGAATCTTACAAGGGTACATGTGAAACTTAGTAAATGTAGAATATAATTGTCTTAACACAATAACTAAGAAAATGCCAGGAAGGCTATATTAACCAGTGTGATGAAAATTTGTCAAACTGTTTATAAAACCAATGTATGGTGCCCCATGATTGCATTAATGTACACAACTATGATTTAATATTAATTTAAAAAAAAGAAAACCTGCACAAGGATGTTTATAATACCTTTATTCATAATTTTTAAACCTTAGAAGTAACCAAGGTGTTTCTTCAAGTTAATTGATAAACAAGGCCAGGTGCAGTGATTCACGCCTGTAATCCCAACACTTTGAGGCGCTGAGGCAGGATGATCACTTTAGACCAGGAGTTTAAGACCAGCCTAGGCAACTAGCAAGACCTTGTCTCTACGAAACATAAATAAATAAATAAAAATATATATAAACACACACATTACAGGATGGACATAACGTTCACATGCAATTTAAATAATAAACTTTTTTTCCTTTATTAAATCATGACTACACATTAATGCATTTATGAGGTACAATGTGCTTCTTTGATGTATAATGTGGAATGCTTACATCAAACTGATTAACATAACCATCTTCTCACTTACTTAATTGTTATGGTAAGACATTTATACTGTATTCTTAATAGTTTTGAAATGTAAAATTTCATTATGAACATTAGGTGAGGTCCCACCAAACACCCTCCCACCCCCCGGCCTCCCCACTCCATTCCCCTCCCCTTTCCCCTCTGCTCTGTCCTTCTTTCTGGACTATAGTTATGTTTTACCATTCATATGAATGTGTAGGTGATTATATATTGATATCATAGTAGTATTGAGTACATTGGATACTTTTCATTCCATTCTTGAGATACTTTACTAAGAAGAATATGTTCCAGCTTCATACAGGTAAATATAAAATATGTAAAGTCTCCATCTTTTTATGGCTACATAGTATTCCAAGGTATACATATACCACAATTTTTTTTATTAATATTAAATCATAGCTGTGTACATTAATGCGATCATGGGGCACCATACACTGGTTTTATAAACACTTTGACACATTTTCAACACACTGCTTAACATAGCCTTCCTAGCATTTTCTTAGTTATTGTATTAAGACAATTATATTCTACATTTACTAAGTTTCAAATGTACCCTTGTAAGATGCACCACAGGTGTAATCGCACCAATCACCCTCCCTCTGCCCATTCTCTCTTCTCCCTCCCCTCCCTCTTCCCCTTCCCCATATTCTTAGGTTATAGCTTTCATATGAAAGCCATAAATTAGTTTCATAGTAGCGCTGAGTAAATTGGATACTTTTTCTTCCATTCTTAAGATAATTTACTAAGAAGAATATGTTCCAGCTCCAACCATGTAAACATGAAAGAGGTAAATTCTCCATCTTTCTTTAAGGCTGCATAATATTCCATGGTGTACATACACCACAATTTATTAATCCATTCATGGATTCATGGGCATTTGGGCTTTTTCCATGACTTAGCAATTATGAATTGGGCTGCAAAAAAGATTCTGGTGCAAATATCTTTGTTATAATGTGATTTTTGGTCTACTGGGTATATACCTAGTAGAGGAATTATGGGATTGAATGGCAGATCCATTTGATCTATTTTTAGATTTCTAAGTGTTCTCTAAACATATTTCCAAAAGGAATGTATTAATTTGCATTCCCACCAACAGTGTACAAGTGTTCTGAGGAGTCTGTTGTTATTTTGTCTTTGTCACTTCTGATTGATGAAATTAGAGATTTGGCTGTTTTTTTCCTGATTAGGTTAGCCAAGGGTTTATCTATTTTATTAACCTTTTTCAAGAAACCAACTTTTTGATTTATTTATCTGTTGTATAATTCTTTTGTTTTCAATTTCACTTAATTCTGCTCTAATTTTGGTTACTTCTTTTCTTCTACTGGGTTTGGGGTTGGAATGTTCTTCCATTTCTAGTTGCTTGAGATGTCCCATTAAGTTCTTAACTTCCTTCTTTTCGTTCACTTGAGGAAGGCTTTCAGTGCTATAAAATTCCCTCTTAGGACTGCCTTTGCAGTATCCCAGAGGTTCTGATAGTTTGTGTCTTCATTGTCATTTTATTCCAAAAATTTGGCAATTTCCTTCTGGATCTCATAGCTTACCCGGTTATCATTCTGCATAAGGTTATTTTACTTCCATGTTTTTCTTTTTTTCTTTTTTTTTTTTTTTTGTAGAGACAGAGTCTCACTGTACCGCCCTCGGGTAGAGTGCCGTGGCCTCACACAGCTCACAGCAACCTCCAACTCCTGGGCCCAAGCAATTCTCTTGCCTCAGCCTCCCGAGCAGCTGGGACTACAGGTGCCCGCCACAACGCCCGGCTATTTTTTTTTTTTTTTGGTTGCAGTTTGGCCGGGGCTGGGTTTGAACCCGCCACCCTCGGCATATGGGACCGGCGCCCTACTCACTGAGCCACAGGCGCTGCCCACTTCCATGTTTTTGTATGAGTGTGCAGGTTCCTGTTGTTACTGAGTTCAACTTTTATTGCATGGTTGTGTGAGAGGATGCAGGTAATAATTTCTATTCCTTTAAATTAACTGAGGTTAGACTTGTGACCTAAGATGTGATCAATTGTGGAGTAAGTTCCGTGGGCAGATGAAAATTATGTATATTCAGTTTTGTTGGGATGAAATGTTCTTTTGATGTCTGCTAAATTCAAATGTTGGATGGTTAGGTTTAAATCTAAAATTTCTTTGCTCAGCTTCTTATTGGAGAATCTATCCAACACTGCCAAAGGAGTGTTGAAATCTCCGACTATTACGGAGCTGGAGGAAATCAAGTTGCTCATGTGTGTTAGAGTTTCTCTTATAAATTAAGGCACATTCTGGTTGGGTGAATAAATATTCATAATTGAAATCTCATCATATTGAGTATTACACTTAACAAATATGAATTGACCATTCTTATCCTTCCTTACTTTTGTTGGTTTAAAGCCTAATGTGTTTGCAAACAGAATTGCAACACCTGCTTTTTTCTGGCTACCATTTGCCAGAAATATGGATAACCATCCTTTCACCCTGAGTCTATATTTATCTTTTAAGGTAAGATGTGACTCTTGTATGTGGCAAATACCTGGCATAAGTTTTTGTATTCAGTCAGCTAACCTGTGCCTCTTTAGAGGACAGTTTAAGCTGTTCACACTAATGGAGAATATTGATAAGTCTGGAAAAATTGGGGGTATCGAGTTTTTTGAAAGTCCAGTGGACATTTTTAATCCTTTTGCCACTGTGGAAGTTGAACTTTGATTAAAAGCTTCTGAGTGAGTTTATTTTTGTGGTAGAGGATTGGGCTGGTCATTATGGAGGATAGGTCTGAGAACATCCTGAAGAACTGGTTTGGTTATGGCAAATTTCTTCAACATGTAAATGTCATTAAAGTATTTAATTTCTCCATCATAAATGAAAATCAGTTTAGCTGGATACAGGATCCTGGTTGAAAGTTATTTTGCTTTAGGAGATTAAAAGTCAATGACCATCTTCTTCTGGCTTAAAAAGTTTCAGCAGAGAGATCTGCAGTCATTCTAATTTTCTTCCCTTTGTAGGTAATGAATTTCTTACGTCTGGCTGCTTTCATAATTTTCTCTTTCATATTAACACTAGTGAAGTTAATTATGTTATGCCTGGGGGTTGTATTATTCAGATTGAGTCATGCTGGAGTTCTGAAACTGTCTGTTATCTGAATTTCAGAATCTCTTGGCATGTCTGGAATATTCTCTTTCATAATTTCCTGGAGAAGGGCCTCTGTGCCTTGTTTGGCCACTTCATCACTTTCAGGGATTCCAATGAGGCAGATATTAACCTTCTTCAAATTATCCCAGAGCTCTCTGAGAGAATGATCCATTTTTGCTCTCCATTTCTCTTCCTCTTTGAGAGTTTGGGAGTGTTCAAAAGCTTTGTCTTCAATGTCATAAATTCTTTCTTCTGCTTGCTCCACTCTGTTACTCAGGGATTCTATTGTATTTTTCAGATCTTTGAGGGCTGCAAATTCTTGGTTCAGTGCATCAAAATCTTTGGTGGTTTTGTCTTTAAATTCATAAAATTCTTGAGACAACTTTTGAATTTCTCTTTGAATTTCTAATTCTGATTTTTGAATTGCTCTTTGAATTTCTACTTCCAAATTTTCCTCCATTCTATTAACCTTATTTGCAATCCAAATTCTGGATTCGATTTCTGACATCTCGGTCAGCTGTTTATGAATGGGATCTTCAGTTACATCTGCCATATCTTTCCTTGAGGGGGTTTGATCTCTTCTGGTTATTCGTGTTACCAGAATTTGTCCACTGATTCTGCCCCATGATTATTTTACACTGTTTGACTTTTCCCCTGGAGCTTTGTTGAGGACCCTTACAGTGCTACGGCCTGAGATACTGGGGACCTGTTTGGTGTTGTGGAGCTAAGTGGTTCTCTCTTGTTTTCAGCTGGTCTCTGATCAATCCTAGTGAAACAGTTACTCTGGTTGAAGTCTCAGCTGTGGAGAAATACCAGCAATTAAGTCACCCCGCCCCCCCAGGCAACAATTGGAAAAGAAAATCAAACCTTCCTACAGCCACACACCCAGAGCACCACTTGAATAGTCCTCAGGTGACTGGCTCAGTTCAAAAGGTCCAAATCAATTGTCTCAGTCAGCACCTGCCTCAGGTGGGAGTGTTTAAAAGGTCTCTGGCAACTGGATTGCAGGGGTCTGGTGACAACTCAGATATGACTTGCTCCTGTGCTCCTTGAAGTCAGGAGGACCCACCCAGCAAATAGAGTAGTCTGGGAAAGTTGATGCCTCCTTCCCTACCTTGCACCACTGTCACACCCAGTCACTAACAGCCCTGCAGGGCTTTGACTCAGTTGCCTCCCATGAGCAGCTACTCCAGGGGTTTGCACCTGCCTGAATCACAAGGAATTCTGTATCTGCTCTGCCAGGCCACTGCTCTCTGGCTCTGTCCCACAGGGTGTGGTGAAGCCTGACAACCTCGGGTGCTTGATGGAGGCTAGGGGATGTTCACTCAGTTCGAGCTCTGCCCCTGATTGATGTTACTGACAGAACAGAACAATTTTGTGGGAATTTGTTTCTGTCCCTACTAAATTCCTCTGCAGAAGAGAAGCTGTTTTGAGTTCCCAGAACCTGTTCCTCAGGCCCTGTCTTTACTCCTGCAGGTTTGTATTCATAACACGGGCAGCTCTAGCCTCCTGCCTTCCATTGTCTATAGGCTGATGATCCCCTAAGGGCCATGTGCGTCTTAGGCTCAGTCCTCTAGGTCAGCCCTGCCCTGGGATTTTCCCAGCTCTGCACATGTGTTTTCTAGTCCCCATGCTCCACCCAGGCCAGTATCACCACAGGCAAACCCTTTACTCACGGGGCCTATGTTCTGTGGTGGTTGCCATCTGAGAAGATGCCCAGCCTCCTCTGGTTGCCCAGAAAGAGAGGGGTTGTGGCTTCGGAATATCCAGGGGTGGGCCATATTGTTGCCAAAAATGGCTGCTGCTGTGCATCTCAGGGCACTGCCGGTCCAATGTGGTTCCCTTTCCTCACTCCCATGCCGTAGAATCAGCACTGACCAGGCCCTGTTGACATCCCTCGAGAAATCACCCAAGAATCTGGACTCCTGGGGACAGTAAGAGTGGCGGGGAGTGCTGGGAGCTCAGAATTGCAGGTTGAAACACCAAACTCATTGAGACCAAATGAGCAAATAAACAGATAAAAAGGCTACCAGACACACTAGCCCACAGATGCACAAACAATCAGAAGCACATAGACATACAGACAACAACAACTAAAAAAAAAAAAACTAAACAAAAATAATGATAATCATAAAATAATTGATAAAAAAGGGGGTAAAAACATACAAACAAAATGAACAAACAAAAAACCCTCTAGAAATCTGATGTTAGCACTCTCAGAAACCATAGCAAGGTACGAAGAGGAAGAGAGAAGGGAGAAAAAAAAGTGGTGTTTTAAAAAGGTTGAGAAAGAAGAAAGAAAATATTAAAAATAGAAAAAATAAAATATATATATATATATAAATTAATGATAGTTCCTCCAAGAACATGATGAGAAAAAAAAGGCACCAACCACAAAAATTTTATTCTTGCATATATGTAGAAATATACTTCTATATATGGACCAGGGATCAACTTTTGTAGGAATATATTTGTAATGCAATATACTTTCTGGACACCAGGTGGCACTGTGAGTGGTTTCCAGACTATACCTGATTCACAGTTTATACTGTTACCATGGTAACCACCCTACCTGGCCGATTGCCATTTTGGTGTTTCTGTGAAAGTTTTTTTACCTAATTGTTGTGCAACCTCAGCTGCTCTGTTCCAGACAGCACTCCTATCCAACCTCCCAACCCAGTGCAGGAGTCCATGCTTCACAACTCTTTCCACTGTGCTCCCACGTTTTCCTGAAAACTGGCAACTGCAATCGGCTGTGGGGGAGGGTGCTGGCTGCCACCAGTTGTCCCAGCAGCGCATGGAAACCTTATACTCAGTTTTGGGGGCTCACAGGCTCACTTTTGAATCTAGAATTTTGAGTCCAGCCACCTGCCAGTTTGCCGCTCAGCCTGAACTGCCAGTCTGCACCAATATTCCCCACCAGGAATGGTCCAGTCTATTTAATCACTCCTGTTGTTCTGGGGGAAGGTGCCCGCCATTTCAACAATTCAAAATGTCTGTTTCCCGAGTGGGATCCCTTCCTTTCAATTTTCCATCGGGTTGCTTAGTTCCTTGTGATTCTGAGTGGCTCCCCTTTCAGGTGCCAAACTCTGCTCAGTAATAACCTTTCATCAGTTGGGTTTTGCCAGGAATTGCAAGCTGCTGTCCTCCGTGAGGGAGGGGCCTGCCAGCCAGCATGGCCAAGCAGGGAAAATCTCTACAACAGAGTCCGTGGTTTTAAATTACACCTCATATACAGCAATCCGCCAATTTGCTGCACGTCTCCAGTTGTCTGTCCACACCAATAATCCATGTGGGAAAAAGGTCAAGACCCCCTTCCTCTCACCTGATGACTTGGGAAAGATGGGCTATATGTCTGTCCATCTGCCATCATGCTCCACCCTCATACCACAATTTGTTAATGCATTCATGGGTCAATGGGCACTTCAGCTGCTTCCATGACTAGGCAATTATGAATTGGGCTTCAATAAACATTCTGGTGGAAATGTCCTTGTTTTAAAATGATTTTTTGATCATCTGGATAAAGACCTAGTAGAGGAATTGAAGGATCAAAGGGTATATCTACTTTTAGTTCCTTGAGTGTTCTCCAAATTTCTTTCCAAAAGGGATGTATTGACTTGCATTCCCACCAGCAGTGCGGAAGTGTTCTCTTCTCTCCACATCCATGCAAACATCTGTAATTTTGGGATTTTGTGATGTGGACTAATCATACTGGAGTTAGATGATACCTCAAAGAGGTTTTGATTTGCATTTCTCTGATGATTAAAATGATGAGCACTTTTTCATGTGTTTGTGGGCCACGTGCCTGTCTTCTTCAAGAAGACTCTTGCCCACATAGAAATGGGGTTATTTGTTCTTATTGGTTAGTCTGAGTTCTCGGTGGATTCTCATTATCACAACTTTGTCAGAAACATAACCTGCAAAAATCTTCTCCCATTCTGAAGGCTGTCTGTTTGCTTTAATTACTGTGCTCTTGGCTGTGCAGAAGCTTTTTAATATGATTAGATCCCAGTAATATATATATATATTTTTTTGTAGAGACAGAGTCTCACTTTATGGCCCTCGGTAGAGTGACATGGCCTCACACAGCTCACAGCAACTTCCAACTCCTGGGCTTAAGCAATTCTCTTGCCTCAGCCTCCCAAGTAGCTGGGACTACGGGTGCCTGCCACAATGCCCGGCTATTTTTTTGGTTGCAGTTCAGCCGGGGCCGGATTTGAACCTGCCACCCTTGGTATATGGGACTGGTGCCCTACTGACTGAGCGACAGGTGCCACCCCCCCAGTAATATATTTTTAATGTTGTTTCAATTGTCAGGGGGGTCATCCTCATAAAATATTCTCCAAGGCCAATTTCTTCAAGTGTTTTCCCTGTACTCTCTTCTAGTATTTTTATAGTTTCATGTCTTAAGTTTGGATCTTTTGTTCAGTGAGAATCAATTTTTGTTAATGGTGAGAGATGAAGGTCCAGTTTCAGTCTTCTACAGGTCACCAGCCAGTTCACGCAGTACCATTTGTTAAATAGACAATCTTTTCCCCAATGAATGTTTTTGATAGGCTTATCAAAGATCAAATGATCCAACAATTTCATACATCAGTGTGGAAGAGAGATGAATAGAATCTTCCCTAAAGATGACAGACAATGGCCAGAAAACATATGAAAAAATGCTCATCATCCCTAATTATTAGAGAAAAGCAAATTAAAACCACCCTGAGATATCATCTAACCCCAGTGAGAATGGCTTATATCACAAAATTTCAAAACTGCAGATGCTGATGTGGATGTGGAGAGAAAGGAACACCTTTACACTGCTGGTGGGACTGAAAACTAATATCTTTTTGGGAAGAATTATGGAGAAATCTCAAAGAACTCAACCTAGACCTCCTGTTTGATCCTGCAATCCCATTACTGGGCATCTATCCAGGAAAAGTAACCTTTTATTATAAAGACACTTGTACTAGGCTGTTTATCGCAGCCCAATTTACAATTGCTAAAATGTGGAAACAACCTAAATGTCCTTCAACCCAGGAATGGATTGGTAAGCTGTGGTATATGTATACCATGGAATATTATTCAGCCATAAAAAATGGAGATTTTGCAGCATTTGTACTAACCTGGATGGAGGTGGAACACATTATTCTTAGTGAAGCATCACAGGAGTGAAGTATGAATCCTATGTATTCTTTTTGATATGAGGACAATTAATGACAATTAATGACACAGTGGAGCATGGGGGAAGGGGAGACCAGACAGAGAAGGAGGGAGTGGGTGAGGGAAAGGAAAATAAGGAAAAAAAAAAAAGACAAGAAAAGAAAATAGTGACTAATTCTCACATAAATTGGATTTAATTTTGACCAAAATACATTACTTAAACATTAATTTTTAATTCAACTTGTTAATATGTTGTTTGGGATTTTGCATCCTCACTTGTAAGTGAAATATGTTTGTAATTTCCCCTTTATTATAATATATTCTCTCCAATTTTAATATCAGGTGTACTCAGATCAAGTAGAATGATTTTGAAGTATTTCTTCTTTTTCTATTGTCTATAAGATTTGGCATGATCTATTTTTTGAAATTATCTTTTACTTTTATTTATAAATATTAGTTGTCTATTTTTCGAGACTTAAAAAAATAATAAGAAATTATTGATGACTGATGACTCCATACTGAATCTCAGAGTCAAAGCATTCTATAATAGACATACTCTTATTTGACAATGTGAATGTTAGTTTCTTTGAATTATTATTATTATTGCTTAATATTATGATGCAGCAACTCTCTGATTTCTTTTCTGAATGTATTTTTTTTTAAAGGCAAATGTCTTTTTTATTATTAAAGTTTTGTTGCTATGGGTAAATACCTCATAGTGGGATTACAGGATCAAATGGTAGGTCTACTTTTTAAAAAAAATTTTTTTTTGAATGTATTTATGTTCATTCATTCTTTATGAGGTTTTTGTTTCTAGTCCTTATCTTAAACATTGTTATTGTTATTAAATTTTAAGCCTCTTTAATTTTGTGAAGGCAAAAAATGGAAACTTAATAAACGCATGTATATGTAAAAATAAAGATCAAATGATGATAGGTAGCTGGCTTCATCTCTTGATTTTCTATTCTATTCCATAAATGTACCTCTCTATTTTTGTGATCAAAACCAAGCTGTTTTGATCACTATCAATTTATAGTACTGCCTGAAGTCTAGTAATGTAATACCTGCTGATTTGTTTTTATTTCTGAGTAATGTATTAGCTATTCAAGTTTTTTTCTGATTTCATATAAATTGAAGTACTATTTTTTCAAGCTCTTTAAAGTATGACAATGGTGCTTTAATAGTAATTGCATTAAATCTGTAAATTGCTTTGGGTAGTATGGACATTTTAACAATATTGATTCTTTCCAACAATGAGCATGGTATGTTTTTCCATTTGTTAACATCTTCAGCTATTTCTGTCCTCAGAGTTTCATAATTCTCTTCATAGAGATCTTTCACATCCTTTGTTAAGGAAAATCCCAGATATTTCATCTTCTTTGGCACTACTGTAAAAGGAATTGGGTCCCTGACCGTATTTTCAGCTTGACTATGGTTGGCATACATAAAAGCTACTGATTGTAAGTATTGATTTTGTATCCTGAGACACTGCTGTATTTCCTTGATTGCTTCTAAGAGTTTTGTAGTTGAGTCCCTGGGGTTTTCCAGGTATAGGATTATATCATCCGCTAAAGGTAAGAGTTTAATCTCCTCGGATCCCTTTTGAATACCTTTGATCCCCTTCTCTTGCCTGATTGCGAGGGCGAGGACTTCCATTACTACATTGAATAACAGTAGAGACAGTGGGCATCTTTGCCTAGTTCCAAATCTAAATAAAAATGTTTTCAATTTTACTCCATTCAGTATGATATTGACTATGGGTCTGCTGTAGATGGCCTCTATCAGTTTCAGAAATGAGCCATCTAACCCTATTTTCTTAAGTGTTCTGATCATGAAAGGGTGCTGGATATTATCAAAAGCTTTTATGCATCAATTGAGAAAATGATAAGTCCTTGTTTTTTATTTTATTTATGTGATGTTTATGTATTGAACAAACCCTGTAACCCTGGAATAAAGCCAATTTGATCATGGTATATAATTTTTTCAAGTGTTATTGAATTCTGTTTGCTATGATCTTACTGAATATTTTTGCATCAATATTCATTAATGATATTGGTCTATAGTTTTCTTTCTTTGTTGGGTCTTTTCCCAGTTTGGGGATCAGGGTGATATTTGCTTCATAGAATGTGTTGGGAAGTATTCCTTCTTTTTCTATGTTTTGGAAAAGGTTATGTAATATAGGCACTAGTCCTTCTTTAAGGTTTATTAGAATTCTGGTGTGAAGCAGTCAGATCCTGGACTTTTCTTTTTTGGGATATTTCATATAGTTGATGCTATTTCAGTGCTTGATATATGTCTTTCAGAATTTCTAATTCTTTCTGGCTGAGTCTAGGAAGGTGGCCTGCTTCTAGGTATTAGTCCATTTCCCTCAGTTTTTTTATATTTCTGAGAATAGAGTTTTTTTGTAGTAATCATTGAATTTTGTTTCTTTGTTTGAGACAGAGCCTCAAGCTATCGCTATGGGTAGAGTGCCATGGCATCACATCTCACAGCAACCTCCAACTCCTGGTCTCAAGTGATTCTTCTGCCTCAGCCTCCCAAGTAGCTGGGACTACAGGCACCCACCACAACACCCAGCTATTTTTTGGTTGTAGTTGTCATTGTTGTTTGGCAGGCCCAGGCTGGATTTGAACCCACCAGCTCTGGTGTATGTGGCTGGCGCCTTAGCCACTTGAGCTACAGGCACCAAGCCAGTAACCATTGAATGTTGATTTCTGAAGTGCCTGTTGTTATTTCTCCTTTATTGTTTCTGATTGATGATATTAGAGATTTTACTTTTCTTTTCCTGGTTAGGTTAGCCAAAAGTTTATCAATTTTGTTAATCTTTTCAAAAAACCAACTTTTTGATTCATTGATCTTCTGAATGATTCTTTTGTTTTCAATTTCATTTAATTCTGCCCTAATTTTGGTTATTTCTTTTCTTCTGCTGGGTTTGGCATTGGAATGTTCTTCCTTTTCCAGTTGCTTACAATGACCCATTAAGTTGTTGACTTCCTCTCTTTCTGTTTTTTTGAGGAAGGCTTCCAGTGCTACAAGTCACTGGGGAACAAAACTGGTGAGTAGTAAAGGTGTTCCAGTACAATCATTTGTTTACTGGCTAAAAACTCTCTCAAAGACAGTGCCATGTGAGTGGGTGGATTGTCATGATGCAACAGCCATAAGTTGTTGGCAAAAATTCAGGTCATTTTTGTGTAACTTTTTCATATAGCCTTTTCAGCACTTCCAAATAGTAAAATTTGTTAACTTTCCAGTTGGTACAAATTTATAATGAACAATACCTCTGATATCAATAAAGATTGGCAACATCATTTTGACTCTTCATTTGGACTTACAGAACATTTTTTTGTCATAGAGAATTAGCTGACTTCCACTGTGCACTTTGTTTCAGGGTCATATTAGTACACCTGTGTTTTACCACCAGCAATAACAACGGCCTAAAACACCGTCTTGCATCTTGGCAAACTTCAGCTCTCCTTTGCTTTTGTTCATTGGTGAGCTGCTTCAGGACCATTTTTGCACACACCTTTCTCATGCCAAGTTTTTTGTTTGTTTGTTTGCTTTTTGTAGGGACAGAGTCTCACATTATCACCCTCTGTAGAGTGCTATGGCATCACACAGCTCACAGCAACCTCCAACTCCTGTGCTTATGTGATTCTCTTGCCTCAGTAGCTGGGACTACAGGCGCCCACCACAACGCCTAGCTATTTTTTTGTTGCAGTTTGGTCAGGGATTGGTTTGAACCCACCACCCTAGGTATATGGAGCCAGTGCCCTACTCACTGAGACACAGGCACCGCCCTCATGCCAAGAGTTTTGGTTAAGATTTTCCTGTTTCTCTATTTATGTTTATTTACTTGAGCTGCTGTGCTTCTCACTGTCAGCTGACAATTTTGATGCATAATTTGACAAATTTTTGCAATGTTTTTTCAACAATAATTAACACCCCTCAGCGAGACACCACCACACATCGACACAAACACAGCTGTGAGACACTGATATGCCAAGGTTATGAAATCTTACCAAGCTGTTTGTATAGTGATCCCAACATAAGCATACTTTGGCAAACTCACAAATTTAATTATCATACCTTGTGTTACTAAGAAGCCAATCTGAAAAGGCTGCGTGCTGCATGATTCCAACTATATGACATTCTGATAAAAGCAATACTATTAAGACAGTAATGTGATGAGTAATTGCCAGGAATCCAGGGGAAGAAGGAATATCCAGCTAATATCCACAATATTCAGCTAATTTCTTCTATTTTTAGTAGAGATAGGCATCTCACTTTTTCTCAGGCTGGTCTTGAACTCCTGAACTCAAGGGATCCTCCAGCATTCACCTCCCCGAGTGCTAAGATCACAGAGTACAAAGGATATTTAGGGCAGTGAAACTACTCTTTATGATACTATGATACTAATATGATACTAATATAATGGATACACATCATTTTACAGTTGCAAAAATCCATAGACAGATACATAACATCAAGAGTAAACCCTAAAGCTGACCAGGGATTTTGGGTGATGAAGTGTCAACACAGACTTGTTGATTGCAATAACAAATGCATCACTGTGGCATGGGATGTCAATACCGGGAAAGGTTGTACACATGTGGGGATGGGGTATACTCGTGATACTCTCTGCTCAATTTCACTGTAAACCTTAAACTGCTCTAAAAATAAATCTTATTTAAAAAATGATTTTCAGTTATACAACAGAGAGTTAAAAGAAACTAAATGTTACTGTGGTGATTTTCAAATGGTGAATATCAGAATAATTAAAAATTCACAAACATGTACTTCACAAAGGGAAACAAATTCCAATGATCAATGAACTTAAAGATAATTCCTGCCATTAGTGAGAAATGCAAATTGAAATCATAATGAGATATGATTCACAACCAGTCCAGAAATGTTTTCCACTAATAAACTTTATTATTTACTACAGAAAAGCCAGAAGAAAGTGGAATAAATACAACAATAAACCCTTTAAAATACAACTAGGAAATAAAACATTTGCTCATATACAAACTAAAATCCATGAAGAAAAGCAGGTAAATGATGAATACCAAGTCCATGAAAGATGTGTTGTCATGGATAAAACAAATGTTATATATAACAGGATAAAAGAAACACTCACAGAGCTTCTAGAAAAAAAGTCCTCTTCTATTTCTTGGTCTAGATGGTGGGTACATAGGTGCTCACTATACGATTATTATTATCAATTCATTTTCACACAATTTTCAGTATAAATTCTATAATTTAAAACTGATTTTTTTTTTTTTGAAACAGAGTCTCATTCTGTTGCACAGGATACTATGCATGGCATCAGCCTCCCTCACAGCAACCGCAGACTCCTACGTTCAAGTGATCCACCTGCCTCAGCCTCCATAGTGGCTGGGACTACAGGTACCCACCACAATATCCAGTTAATTTCTTATATTTTTGGTAGAGATAGGCATCTCACTTTTGTTCAGGCTCGTCTTGAACTCCTGAGTTCAAGGGATCCTCCAGTGTTTGCCTCCCTGAGTGCTAGGATTATAGACATGAGCCATCACACCTAACCTATAATTTTAAATTTTAAAACAAGAACAAGCATGACATATGTGGTTGCTCACACTCGTAATCCCAGCTATTCAGGAGGTCGAGGTGAAAAACATAGCAAGACTCCATCTCTTAATGCTCTTAAAAAAAAATTTAAAGAAAAAGCAAAAGTAACATGCAGAGATAAACATATTAGTAATTGGAACAAATACAGATAAACTTCCAAATGCAGGATTTTTTCAGACAAGATTTTTAAGTATTTTATATACCATTTAAAGTGGATATAACTAAAACCCAAAGGACTTAAAAATAAGAGGATAAAACCCAAAGCCATATTAACAAAATAAATTATCTTTATTAATGTAAAAATGCATTTCAAGTTAATACATGTATGCTGTGAATTAGGTTTTGAGATAATTTATCCTTGTGTAGCGAATTCATATTCTCTCATTTCCTCATGAACTCACTCCAGCAAAATGTATACTCACCCTGCTCACAAAATATATCATCTTTAACATGGTCTCCAAGGACTTCCATGTTGCCAAATTTCCTCAGCAATTTCTAGTCCTTTTGCTTGCTGTTTCAGTGTTTAGGACAGCTTGTCACCCTCTGCTCTTTCCCTTGGTTCCTAGACCCCCTTCCTTTGGTTCTTCTGTCTTATGGGATACTCTTCCTAATTTCCTTTCCCTAGTTCTTTCCATCTCCCCAATATGCAGTACCCTAGAGCTGAGTCCTCAGACTGCTTCTCTTATCTTTTTGTTCATTGTTTAGGTAACAGCATCTGATCTCATGCATTCACATGTCAATCCCTCTGAAGGACTCTGACATTTATATCTGTAGCCCAATAAGGAGTTAATTTTTCTCATGTAACAAGGCATCTAGAAACAAATAGCCTAATGACTCATACAGAGGCCCCAGCAAAGTGTGTGTGTGTGTGTGTGTGTGTGTGTGTGTGTGTGTGTGTGTGTCTGTCTGTCTGTCTATCTGAGTCCACAGGAACCCGAAGAAAGCCAGGTAATATAGATGTTTGTCTCCCAGAACCTCATTGTTGAAATTTGATAATCAATGTTGGACTTGTAGGGTCCACCCAGAGGTAATTGGGGTGTGGGGGTAGATCCCTCATAGATACGGTAATGTTCTCCCTTAAGAAAGTGTGAATTGGGCAGCACCCGTGACTCAGTGAGTAGGGCACCGCCGCCATATACCGAGGGTGGCAGGTTCGAACCTGGTCCCCACCAAACTGCAACAAAAAATAGCCAGGCGTTGGGGCAGGTACCTGTAGTCCCAGCTACTTGGGAGGCTGAGGCAAGAAAATCACCTAACCCCAGGAGCTGAAGGTTGCTATGAGCTGTGACGCCACAGCACTCTACCCACAGCAACAAAGTGAGACTCTGTCTCTTACAAAAAAAAAGAAATAAAGAAAGTGTGATTTCTCACACTGCTAATTCCCATGAGAGCTGATTTAAAAAAAAAAAAAAAAGCTAGGCACAGTGGCTCACGCCTGTAATCCTAGCACTTTGGGAGGCCGAGGCAGGTGAATTTCTCCAACCTCCGGAGTTCAAAACCAGCCTGAGCCAGAGTGAGACCTCATCTCTACAAAAAAAAAAAAAAAAAAAAAAAAAAACGCCGGGCATTGTGGCAGGCACCTGTAGTCCCAGTTACTGGGGAGACTAAGGCAAGAGAATCGCTTAGCCCAAGAGTTTGAGTTTGCTGTGAGCAGTGATGCACGGTTCTCTATGAAGGGCCACGAAGTGAGACTGTCTCTAAAAATACTAACAAAATAAAAAATAAAAGCCTGACACCTTCCACTGTTCACTCTTCCTCTTTTTTCACTGCTAGATCCCTTCACTTTCCACCATGAGTGGAAGTAGCCTGAGACACTCCCCAGATGCAAATGCCAGTGCTGTTTCTTACACACTCTGTACAACTATGAGCCAAACAAACCCCTTTTCTTTATAAATTGCCCAGCCTCGGGTATTCCTTTATAGCAACACTATAGAACAGGGCATGATGGCCTGAAATCCAAGCACTTTGGGAGGCTGAGGCAGGAGGAGCCCTTGAGTACAGGAATTCAAGGCTGGAATGAGCTATGACTGTGCCACTGCACTCCAGCCTGGAGAGATCAGACCCTGTCTCCAAAAAAAAAAAAATGTTTTAAACCCTATAACTTAGTGAATCTAGGACATTGGTGGTTCCATGTACTGAAATTTGATAGTGTCTTGGATTAAGACATTTCCAATTATTTTTTATTAAATCATAGCTGTGTACATTAATGCAATCATGAGGTACAGTGTGCTAGTTTTATATACAATTTGAAATATTTTCATCAAACTGGTTAACATACCCTTCACGACATTTTCTTAGTTGTTGTGTTCAGACATTTATATTCTACACTTAGTAAATTTCACATGTACCCTTGTAAGATGCACCATAGGTGTGGTTCAAACGATTACCCTCTCTCCACCCAGCCTACCCCTCCCATTTCTTCTTCTTCTTGGGCTATAATTGGGTTATAGCTTTCATATGAAAGCTATAAATTGGTTTCATAGTAGGGCTGAGTACATTGGCTACTTTTCCTTCCATTCTTGAGATACTTTGCTAAGAAGAATATTTTCCAGCTCCATCCATGTAAACATAAAAGAGGTAAAGTCTCCATTTTTCTTTAAGTCTACATAATATTCCATGGTGTACATATACCACAATTTATTAATCCATTCATGGGTTGATGGGCACTTGGTCTTTTTCCATGACTTAGCAATTATGAATTGGACTGCAATAAACATTCTGATACAAATGTCTTTGTCATAATGTGATTTTTTGTCTTCTGGATATATACCTAGTAGAGGAATTGTGGGATCCAATGGCAGGTCTATTTTTAGATCCCTAAGTGTTTTCCAAACATCTTTCCAAAAGGAACGTATTAGCTTGCATTCCCACCAGCAGTGTAGAACTGTTCCCTTTTCTCCACATCCATGCCAACATCTCTGGTTTTGGGATTTTGTGATGTGGCTAATCTTACTAGAGTTAGATAATATCTCAAAGTAGTATTGATTTGCATATCTCTGATGATTAAGGATGATGAGCATTTTTCATATGTCTGTAGGCTGTGTGCCTATCTTTTTCAGATAATTTTTTCTTCAAGTCCCTTGCCCACCCTGACTGAAATGGGATCACTTGTTCTTTTCATACTAATACATTCTATGTGGATTCTGGTTATTAAACCTTTGTCAGAGACATAACCTGCAAATATATTCTCCCATCCTGAGGGCTGTCTGCTTGCTTTACGTACTGTGTTCTTGTCTGTGCAGAAGCTTTTTAGTTTGGTGATATCCCAGTACTATATTGCTTCAGTTGCCTGGGGGATCCTCCTCATAAGATATTCGCCCAGGCCGATTTCTTCTAGGGTTTTCCCTATACTTTCTTCTCCTGTTTGTATAGTTTCATGTCTTAAGTTTAAATCTTTCATCCAACGACAGTCTATCTTAGTTAATGGTGAAAGGTGTGGGTCTGGTTTCAGTCTTCTACAGGTCGCCAGCTAGTTCACCCAGGACCATTTGTTAAATAGGGAACCTTTTCCCAGATATACAATCATATCATCTGCAAAGAGTGAAAGTTTGATCTCTTCTGACCCTATATGGATACACTTGATCACCTTTTCCTCCCTAATTGCAATGGCTAAGACTTCTATTACAATATTAAAAAGCAGTGGAGACAATGGGCAACCTTGCCTGGTTCTGGATCTGAGTGGAAATGATTTCAATTTAACTCTATTCAATACAATATTGGCTGTGGGTTTGCTGTAGATGGCCTCTATCAGTTTAAGAAATGTCCCTTCTATACCAATTTCTTAAGTGTTCTGATCATGAAAGCATGCTGGATATTATCAAAAGCTTTTTCTGCATCAATTGAGAGAATCATATGGTCTTTGTTTTTTAATTTGGTTATGTGATGAATTATATTTATAGATTTTTGTATATTGAACCATCCTTGAGTCCCTGGACTAAAACCCACTTGGTCATGGTGTATAATTTGTTTGATGTGTTGCTGGATTCTGTTTGTTAGGATCTTTTTGAGTATTTTTGCATCAATATTCATTAGTGATATAGGGGGAAGTGGGAAAGGGAGGGGAGGGGGGTGGGTAGAGGGAGGGGGATCGGTGGGATCATACCTGTGGTGCATCTTATAGGGGTATTTGCGAAACTTGGTAAATGTAGAATGTAAATGTTTTGGCACAGTAACTGAGATAACGCCGGAAAGGCTATGTTAACCATTGTGATAAAAATGTGTCAAATGGTCTATGAAGCGAGTGTATGATGCCCCATGATCATATCAATGTATACAGTTATGATTCAATAAAAAAAAATATATATATATATATAATTTTCTTTTCTTGTTGGGTCTATTCCTGGTTTGGAGATCAAAGCGATGTTTGCTTCATAGAATGTTGGGTAGTATTCCTTCTTTTTCTATATTTTGGAAAAGGTTGAGTAATATAGGTACTAGTTCTTCTTTAAAGGTTTGGTAGAATTCTGATGTGAAGCCATCTGGTCCCAGGCTTTTCTTTTTAGGGAGATTTTGTATAGTTGATGCTATTTCATAACTTGATATAGGCCTGTTCAACAATTCCAGTTCATTCTGGCTATGTCTAGGAAGGTGGTGTGCTTCCAAGTATTGGCCTATTTTCTTCAGATTTTTGTATTTCTGAGAATAGAGTTTTTTGTAATATTCATTAAGGATTTTTGAATTTCTGAGTTGTTATTTCATCATTGCCATTTCTGATTGATAAAATTAGAGATTGTACTCTTTTTTTCCTGGTTAGGTCAGCCAAAGTTTTATCTATTTTATTGACCTTTTCAAAAAGCCAACTCTTAGATTTATTAATCTATTGTATAATCCTTTTGTTTTCAAATTCATTTAATTCTGCTCTAATTTTGGTTATTTTTTTTCTTCTTCTGGGTTTGGAGTTGAAATGTTCTCCATTTCAACTCCAGTTTCTTAAGTCCAGGCCCATTAAGTTGTTAACTTCCTCTCTTTCCCTTATCTTGAGGAAGGCTTGCAGTGCCATAAATTTTCCTCTTAGGACTGTCTTTGCGATATCCCATAGGTTCAGATAATTCATGTCTTCATTATCATTTTGTTCCAATAATTTGGTAATTTCCTTCTTAATCTCGTCTATGACCCAGCTATTATTCAGCATAAGGTTATTTAGTTTCCATGTTTTCGTATGAGTATGCAGATTCCTGTTTTTATTGAGTTCAACTTTTTCTGTGTGTGTGTGTGAGACAGAGCTTCAAGCTGTCGCCCTGGGCAGAGGGCCATGACATCACAGCTCACAGCAATCTCCAACTCCTGGGCTCAAGCGATTCTCTTGCCTCCGCCTCTCAAGTAGCTGGGACTACAGGTGCCCACCACAATGCCTGGCTATTTTTTGGTTGCAGCCATCATTGTTGTTTGGTGGGCCTGGGCTGGATTTGAACCTGCCAACTCAGGAATATGTGACTGATGCCTTAGCCACTTGAGCCACAGGCGCCGAGCCTACTGAGTTTATCTTTTATTCCATGATGGTCTGAGAAGATGCAAGGAATAATTTCTGTTCTTTTCAATTTGCTAAGGTTAGACTTACGACCTAGGATGTGATCAATTTTGGAGTATGTTCCTTGGGCTGATGAGAAGAATGTGTATTTAGTTTTGTTAGGATGAAATGTTCTGTAGATGTCTGTTAAATCCAAATGTTGAATGGTTAATTTTAAGTCTAAAATTTCTTTGCTTAGCTTCTTATTAAAGGATCTATCCAGCACTGCCAAAGGACTGTTAAAATCTCCAACTATTATGGTGCTGGAGGAAATCAAGTTGCTCCTGTCTGTTAGAGTCTGTCTTATATATTGAGGCACATTTTGGTTAGGTGCATAAATGTTAATAATTGAAATCTCATCAACTTGAGTGTTACCCTCAACAAATATGAAGTGACCATCCTTATCTTTCCATACTTTTTTTTATTTAAAGCCTATTGTATCTGTGAATAAAATTGTAACACCTGCTTTTTTCTGATTTCCATTTGCCTGAAATATAGATGACCATCCCTTCACCATAAGTCTATATTTATCCATTAAGGCAATATGAGGTTCTTGTATGCAGGAGATATCTGGCCTGAGTTTTTTTA
This sequence comes from Nycticebus coucang, assembly GCF_027406575.1. NCBI lineage: Eukaryota > Metazoa > Chordata > Mammalia > Primates > Lorisidae > Nycticebus > Nycticebus coucang. The sequence continues at coordinate 62,700,475 of NC_069782.1, read as the reverse complement.
TCCAGTCAGCCAACCTGTGCCTCTTTAGAGGACAATTTAAACCATTCACATTAAGTGAGAATATTGATAAGCCTGGCAGAATTTTGGGTAGTGAGTTTTTTGAAAGTCCAGTGTACATTTTTAATCCTTTTGCCACTGTGAAAGTTAGAATTTGATCAAAAGTTTTTGACTGAGTTTACTTTTGTGGTGGAGTATTGCACTGGTCATTATGGAGAATCAGTCTGAGAATATCATAGAGAGCTGGTTTATTTATGGCAAATTTATTCAACATGTGAATGTCATTAAAGTATTTAATTTCTCCATCATAAATGAAACTCAGTTTAGCTGGATACAGGATCCTGGGCTGAAAGTTATTTTGTTTTAGGAGATTAAAAGTTGATCACCACCCTCTTCTAGCTTGAAAGGTTTCAGCATAGAGATAGGCAGTCATTCTAATATTCTTCTCCTTGTAGGTTATGGTTTTCTTACATCTGACTGCTTGCACAATTTTCTCCTTCATATTCACTTTGGCGAAGATAATTATAGTGTGTCTAGGAGATGTTTTATTTTGGGTTGAGTCGTGCTGGAGTTCTGAAACTATGTGCTATCTGAATTTCAGAATCTCTTGGCATGTCTGGGAAGTTTTCCTTCATTATCTTATGAAGTAGAGCATCTGCATTTCAAAGCAACCTCATTGCCTTCAGGAATTCCTATAAGGTGAATATTATTTTCTTCAAATTATCCCCAAGCTCTCTGAGAGAATGATCCATTTTTGGTCTCCAATTCTCTTCCTTTTTGAGCATTTGGGAGCATTCAAAACTTTGCCTTCAGTGTCAGAAATCCTTTCTTCTGCCTCCTCCATTCTCTTACTGAGGGAGTCTACTATATTCTCAGATCTTTGAGAGCTGCACGTTGTTGTCTCATTGGGTCAAAATCTTTGGTGATTTTGTCTTTGAATTTGTTGAATTCTTGAGACAACTTTCGTAATGCTTCTTGAATTTCTAATTCCAACTTTATCTCCATTCTATTAATCTTATTTGCAATCCAAATTCTGAATTCAATTTCTGATATCTCAGCCATTTGTTTAGGAATGGGATCTTCTGTTTTGTCTGCCATGTTGTTCCTTGGGGGAGTTGATCTACTCTGGTTATTCAGAGTTTTTCTGTTGATTCTACCCCATGATTATTTTACACTGTTTGGCTAGATGAGCAGATGAAATGAAGTTGGGTTAGGGTCCCCTAGAATAGTGATTAACCAGCCCTTTGCCCAAGAGCTGGGACTGGTGTCTGTACCTTTTCCCCTAGAGCTTTTCAAAGGGCCTGTAAAGTGCTATGGCCTGAGACACTGGGGATCTGCTTGGTGTGGTGGGGCTACCTGGCTCTGCCTTGTTTTCAGCTGGTCTCTGTCCTACCCTAGTTAATCAGTTATTCTGGGTTGAAGGCTCAACTCTGGAGAAATACCAGCAATTAAATCACCCCACCTCCCACTGGCAACAACTGGAAAAGGAAAAGGAAAACTTCCCACAACCACACACCCAGGGTATCACTCTGGATAGTCCTCAGGTGGACTATCCAAAGTTCAAGACATCCAAATCAATTGTCCCAGTCAGCATCCAGTCTCAGGTGGGAGAATTCAAAAGGTCTCCAACAACTAGATAGCAGGGGTCTGCTGGCAGCTCAAGTATGACTTGTGCTGGTGCTGTGTGGACTCAGAAGGACCCACTCAGCAAATGAAGTATTCTGGGAAGATTGATGCCTCCTTCCCTACCTTGTACCTCTGTCACACCCAGTCACTGGTAACCCTGCAGGACTGTGACCTAGGTCCCTCCAATGAGAAGATGCTCCAAGGGTTTGCACCTGCCTGAGTCACTGGGAGAGCTATGTCTCCTCAGCCAGGCTGCCACACTCTGCCACCATCCAGCAGGGGGATGTGAGGCCTGACAACCTCAGGTGCTTAATGGAAGCTGGGGCAGTTCACTCAGTTCCAGCTCCACCCCCGATTGATGTTGCTGACACTTATACTTTTGCAGAATTTGTGTTTATGTTCTGGCTATATTCCCCTGCAGACCAGGCTCTGTTTGAGAGCACAGAAACTGCGACTCAGCCCCGGTTTGTGCCACTGCCCAAAGCTGGCATGTCTGTTTCTGCTGCACTCTGTGTTGGGGTGGGTGAGGTCAGGGCTTTCAGGTCTCAGTTCCTGCCTCTCCCCACCTGCTTTTGTCTCAGTTATGATCCCCTGGGGGCCAGGTGCTTCTTAGGCTCACTAAAGCAGTCCTTCTGACTCAGCCTTGCCCTGGGAGTATGCTGTCTCTGTGCACATGTATTCTAGTCTCCATCCCCACAATGCCCCGCAGAGGCAGGTACTGCCTCAGGCGTACCCTTTGCTCATGGGGCCTGTGTTTTTGTCCTAGATCTATTCCACCAGTGGCTGCAACCAGAGAAGATGCCCAGTTTTCTCTGGCTGCCCAGAAAGGCAGGGAGTGTCTCTCCAAAATATCCCCAGGGGGTGTGAGCCCTATTGTTCCCACCGCTGCTGCTGCTGCTCTGTGCCACGGAGCACCCCCTCTCCCTCTCCCGTATGGGGTTCCCTCAGTCCACTGTCTTCTCCTTGCACCCATGCCACAAAATCAGCACAGACCTGCAACAGCCCATGCCTTGTCCACACCTCTTGAGAAAATGCCTACAAATCTGGACTCCATGGGGACAGGCTTCCAGACCTCAGGGTTAGAGTGGAGGGGAGTACTGGGAGTTCAGAATTGCAGGTAGAGAATATTTACAGTTTTATACAGTTTTATGTCTGATGGGAGACTGCCATGGCACACTAGTATGTTCTCTCTAAGGAAGGAATTTCAGTTTTTAGAGAGTCTCTCCTGTGGGATAAAATAGGAGGATATCTGAACTCTGCTATCTTGTTTGTAGAAAGTATATTGCGAGCTGTTCTCATGGAGGAGGGGACTCCCATCTGCTTGGTGATGGATTTTGTACCTATTGTTTGTTTCCTTGGGGTTGCAGCTCGCCTCAGCAAGGTTGATGTGCATTTTTCAACCTCTCTCATGGCTCAGCTCCAAGCCATCATCTTACTTGCTAAACTTCTGTTCTTTAACTCTCCTTCTGAAGGGGAACCTCTGTGGAAAGCTGGCTCCAGTGGGCCATCTTGCCTCCCAGTCCTAATATTTCCAATTATTAAATAATAATGTAAGGAAAATCCAATTGATAAAGGCTCTTCCTATTTATGGTCAAGTCAATGTCAATTTGATATGAAAACCAGGCAGTTGTTTTCCTGGAGATGCTTACTTTCTAGCTCAGAGAGATTTTCAGAGTTCTGAGGTATGCTGGAGCTCACTTGAGTATAGACCTGAGAAGTCCTGTTTATCCATGATTGTAAATTTTGTATTCATATGCATTAATTCATTCATGCATTTAATTATAGCAGATACATGTGCTCTAAAATCAATTGAGGATGTTTCTAATCTTTCTACATAATTTGCCAAACATAAATAACTGACACTCCCAAAGTCACCTAGTGCTTACCCAAACTGCCAGAATTACCAGATGGTGATTGCCACTGGGGACCAATCAACCATTACCTAAGCGATGGAGTCCAGAACATGAGGACTAAGAAGCTTTGGAAAAGTGGAGCGAAGCAGATGAGAAGGCCCCGCCTGCACTCCCTGGGCTGCCAGCCTCAGAGCAGCCCCAGCTGCTATTCAATGGAAGCCACACTTCTCCCCACCTCCACTCCCACCCGCCTGCCCACCTCTCCAAGTCTAGACTGTACCTGAGAGTAGGCAGGCTGACCCCAAAGGAGAGGCAGCATGTAGATGCATGCGAGGTGGGGGTGCGAACTTCTCCTTCCAGCCACGTGGCAAGGACTGGGCCTGGGGTCTGCTGGGAGAGGCAGTTAGAACCTCAAGCCTGGAGAGCTGGGTTCATGTAGTAGTAGGGCTGGTGGAGGGCGACGTCTGGAGGGAGATGGCTGTGACTGACTCTCCTTTCTCCTTCGTCCCCCTCCTCAAGTAGGGCTACTTATTTTGCCCATTTTATGGGTAGGAAACAGGCATAGACAGGCCAGGTAACTTGACAACAGAGTCTGAAATTGGATCCTGGATCACTGGATGCCTTACACTATCCTCCAGGGAATATGATATCAAGCTCCAAGTGAAGTAAAAAATGGAATTTAAAGTCCTTTGGTGCCACAGTTGCTATTACTATATTTAGACAACCAAGCCAGGATTTTTTTTTCCATCTGAAAACCCTCTTTTGGCATTTTCTTATATATCCCCGTGAATAAAACATCTGCAAAAATGAAGCACAATTCAATCGGAGAATGGTGGTGCATGCCTGTCGTCCTAAGAGACTAAGGTGGGAGGATAAATTGATCCCAGGGGGGTCCAGCTTAGGCAACACAGGAAGACCCTCATCTCTTGAAAATAAAGTTTCTTTTAATTTGAAAAAGGGGTTGAGGATAAATGTAGAATTGTACTATTATAGATTTTACAGGAAGAATGGGGGGCCAAAGATGCCATTCTTGGCAAGGGAATGCACCCCCAGAAAAAGAGGAAAACTAAAAAGTAAGCTGAGTGAGTTGGAACAAAGTCAGCTAGTTTGCATTAAGTTAGCTATTGCTAGCAAGCTTCCTGCCTTTTGTGAAATTCTAGCCTATTGGGAATACAGTTTACAAACACCCCTGCTAGGTCTGTGAGCACTCTGAGGAAAAATGGCCATAGAAGAGACTATGGCAAAGACCTAGAAAGATACATTAACTGAGTGGTTTCCTGCCTAGTAAATAGGCAAAGCAGATACCCATTTTGGAGATTTGCATTTGCCTGAGGCAGATATCAAGGGAGTAGCTTGAGCCCTGAGATATGGGCAGAAGAGCTTGTATCCCTTATCACAGAGAAGATTCTCAGTGGTGGGAATGGAAGAAAAATTCCTCCCTCCTACCAATTCCTCAGAGGAGACTAATGCCAGTGGTGTTTTACTCTACAGGGAACTAGTAATTTGTTCTACAGGGAACTAGTAACCTCCCTAGAAATGTGTGTGTGTGATCTCAAGTGGGAGGCTCTCCCAATACAAGGCTCAGATTTCAGATTTCTCACGGTTAAGGTCACCCTTAAATAATAACAATAGGAGCTGATATGCTCACTCAGAGAAACTGCTGGCATCTTTGTTCCCTCCCTCATCTTACCCTCTGGGCAAACAGACTTCGATATAAGCAGAGTGGAGCAAACACTCTGGGCCATTGCTGGAATCCCACAAACGGGTAATGGACTCCTGAGTTCCCACCTTTAATTATATGCTGTGTCTCATGTTTCTTTCTTTGCTGTTGTTTCTAACTCTACATTTCTTCTCTAGGTCACTGTCAGTTCCACAGGTCTTAGCAGACTCTGCCCCCAGGGTGACATATTTGTTTCATATAGTTGCTATCTAGGCATCCGTTTTTAGGTCTTATATAAACATCCCTTCTGGTTGTGATATAGCTCACTTGGTTTCTCATTTTACTGACCCAAACCCAACACATCTCACAGCTGCTGACCACTATGAGATCTAATGGCCAACACCAGAGTTATGATTGGGGTGGGGGGGCGGACCACTAAAAAGCCACAACACCATATGATCCAGCAATTCCATTCCTGGGCATATAACCAAAGGAATTTAAAGCAGAGATTGGAAGAAACATTCATAGCATTATTGATTCCCTGGTGCTCTAGTGGTTAGGATTCGTAGCAGTATTATGCACAATATCCAAAAGTTGGAAGCAACCCAAAATGTGGTATACCCAAGCAATGGTTATTATTCAGCCTTAAACAGAAATTCTAATACATATTACAACATGTTAAATGAAATAAGCCAGTCGCCTTAGGTCTGCATGATCTTCAAAGTAGTCACATGGCTCTCCAGACCCACCCTGGTTCCAGATGCTGGTAGTCACAACAAGTGAAAGCCATGGGTGTCTAAACATGTGTATTGACCAATGCTGTAGACTTCAGTCTAGATATCCAGATGTGACATGTTCAGACAGAACTGAAGTCCCCATGAGTACCCTTCACTTTACCAGGACCTCTGCACCAGGCACTGTGGATTCATATACTGCACTATAGCCCTTGGAGCCCCTGGTGTCCAGAGGAAATACCCTGGTGACACAATTAGAGAAGAAAAACACAGGCACTTTCACTGAAATACAACCTAGAGCAAATAAAGATGAAACTGATTCCATTTTAACAGTGAGGAATGGGAGACATGATACATTTTACCAGGTCAGAAATAGCTCAGAAGCTTTTAAGAGGGAAATGTCTCTTTTTGCACACAATACAAGCAGACCCTGAGTAACATTTGACCTCACCTCAAGACTCTTCTACTTATCGTCTGCCTTTCAGCTGCTACATTCTACAAGAAGGCACACTTCTTAGGGGCAATAGTGTCCTAATGCACTCCCACCCCAAGGAATCCAGTGTCCACACTTTATAAAAAAAGTGACAGAGGGGATAGGGAGGGAAGTGGGATAGAAGATGGCTGGGTATAAGAAAGGGACAGGGTGGCAGAGGCTTAGGTGGTCCCAACCAGACCAGCGGTCAATGGGAAACCCAATGGTTACTGCTGCTAGGGGCTAAGAAAGAAAGCCAGGACCAAGAATGTCCTGGACACAAGAGGTTAATATCACAGTAAGATATGCCCCAGGACAATTCGTGCAACAAACCTGTCCCTGTCGTTATAGCAGTTCCTTACTAAATTAAACTTTTACCACACAATCCAACAATTGCTCTCCTTGGTATTTATGTCATACAAAATTCTCTAATGGATGTTTGTAGCAGCTTTATTCATGATTGAGAAAACTTAAAAGGAACTGAGATCTTATTCAGTGGGTGAATGGATAAACTGTGGTACATCCAGATAATGGAATATTATCCAGTGTTAAAAAGAAATGAGTTCTCAAGCCACAAATGGACATGGAGGAAACTTAAAAATCTGAAAAGGCTATATACTGTACTAATTATATGATATTCTGAAAAAGGCAAGACAAAAAAAAAAAAATCAGTGGATGCCAGGGGAGAAAGGAATGAATAGGCAGAGCATAGATAATCCATGGACTTTTGGTGATACTTATCAATGTAGCTTCATAAAGTCTAACAAAATATATTAATACCTCTCTGGTGGACTATATAGGTGGTGGTAGAAGCTACACGTCTACAGGCAGTGGGAATATAGGAAATCTTTGTGCTTTCCATACAATTTAGCTGTGAATCTAAAACTACTCAAAAACATAACCTTAATTTTTTTTAAAAAAAAAATGAAGTTATTAAAACATTTAAATATATTTCCAATTAGGAAATATTTTTTGGCACTCTGAGATGAGAAGTGAACACTATTTAGCAGAACTACCACTTTCCAACACATCTTACATTAACAGGATTTCTCTCTACTGCAACATCTTAAGTAGCCCCTGAGATAATAACAGAGGGCTTTCCATGGTTCATAGACTATGTGGCCTCACCAAGTTATTACATGCTGGGCTGTGAGGAGATTCTGACAGCTACCATCCATTCCTTATATTCATAAACCTCTAAGCTCTAACCATGACACTGTAAGTATGAGGAACAAGTGAACAACTACCAGCATCCTTTATATTCATAGTTTTACTCTAGTGTGAATATTCATGTAGCTATTAAGGCTTGAGCCATATGAGACTTCTCCATATTTCTGACATACACTGGATATTATTTCAATGTGAGATTTCAGGTTATTTTGGCATATGAAAAATTCAAAGGTTGTGATGCATTCACTACATTCCTAGGGTATTTGCAGTAAGTTTAGACATGTAAAATAAGCCTTGCCTAATTAGTAAAAGCTTTCTCATGTGCCTTACAAGCAGTCTTCTGTCTTGTCTTTACTATATTGAGAGTTCTCCAGTGATTTTCAACTAGTGTCTGCAAAACACTTTAAAGATTCCTAATTAAATTATTTTCAAAAGAAGTTCAAAGCACAGGAAGTATGTTCTTTTTTAAACTTTTCTTTTTAATCAACAAAATTTAAGTGTACTGAGCAAATTTAACAATAGGTTCTGTGCTCTGGGATAAAAAAACATCAAACAACATTGTATTACACCTTATGTAAAGTACACAAATTAAATGAGAGGTCCTTCATATTCCTGGTGATGGGGCTTCTGTCCACTTTGTTACTGAATATTGTGTAAGATCACATTCCTTACTTTCATAGTAAAAGAAACTTTCCTTTATTTTTTTCATTTGCACAGGATCTATCAACACAGGAGTTGGAAATGAATATTAAGATCAGATGGATACATAAAGGCTTTGTTAAATGCACTACATTCACAGGACTTCTCCCCTGTGTGATTTCTTACATTTTTTTAAGTCTTAACAACTGAAAGAAGGCTTTCCCACATTCTCTATATTTATAGGGTTTCTCTGCACATCATGATCATACATTAGTATTATGGTTTCTAGAATATCTACAGACTTTCCCATGTTCTTTATGGTATTAGTTTCCTGGGGTTTCCATAACAGAGTAACAGACTGAATGACTTAACCAAGAAAAATTTATTTGCTTACAATTCTTGAAGTTCATTATCAAGATGGGGATCAGGGTTGATCTCCTCTACATGCCAGAACAGAAACATCTGTTCCAGGCCTCTGTTCCTGGCTTGCAGAGGGCCATCTTCTGGTGGGTTCACAGAGGCTTCTATGTGTGTACATCCTTCCTTCATGTTCTATTCTTAAAGGAACACCAGTTATCCTGAATTAGGAATCAACCCTAATAGCCTCATTGGAAGTTACTCATCTCTTTTAAAGCCTTATGTCCAAATACAGTTACACTAAAGAAATACAGGTCAGAGATTCTAAATATGACTTTGCGTGGGGGAGGGAGGGAGTTCATCTGCACCATACCGTTAACATTAATAGGGTTTCTCTCTAATGTGAGTTCATATATGCATATTAAAATTTGTGGGATTAGGAAAGGTTTCCTCGGATTCTCTACATTCATAGAGTTTCTCCAGCAAGATTTCTGATGTGCAAGGTTAAGGCTTGAGGAATTAGTGAAGTCTCTTCCTCATTCATTACTAATAAGGTCTTCTCAACTGTGAATTCATATATTCTCACAATGACCTGAGGTATAAGTGAAGATACTACTACATTCCTTACATTCATATGGTTTCTTTTCTGTGAGTTATTTCATGTCTCTGAAGTGAATGGGGACACCTTTCAGCTTTCCCACACTCTTTTTTTTCTTTTCTTTTTCATTCTTTCTTTCTTTTTTTTTTTTTATTTTTGGGGATTCATTGAGGGTACAATAAGCCAGGTTACACTGATTGCAATTGTTAGGTAAAGTCCCTGTTGCAATCATGTCTTGCCCCCATAAAGTGTGACACACACCAAGGCCCCACCCCCCTCCCTCCGTCCCTCTTTCTGCTTTCCCCCCTCATAACCTTAATTGTCATTAATTGTCCTCATATCAAAATTGAGTACATAGGATTCATGCTTCTCTATTCTTGGGATGCTTTACTAAGAAGAAGGTCTTCCACTTCCATCCAGGTTAATACGAAGGATGTAAAGTCTCCATTTTTTTTTAATGTCTGAATAGTATTCCATGGTATACATACACCACAGCTTGTTAATCTATTCCTGGGTTGGTGGGCATTTAGGCTGTTTCCAAATTTTGGCGATTGTAAATTGAGCTGCAATAAACAGTCTAGTACAAGTGTCCTTATGATAAAAGGATTTTTTTCCTTCTGGGTAGATGCCCAGTAATGGGATTGCAGGATCAAATGGGAGGTCTAGCTTGAGTTCTTTGAGGTTTCTCCATACTTCCTTCCAGAAAGGTTGTACTAGTTTGCAGTCCCACCAGCAGTGTAAAAGTGTTCCCTTCTCTCCACATCCACGCCAGCATCTGCAGTTTTGAGATTTTGTGATGTGGGCCATTCTCACTGGGGTTAGATGATATCTTAGGGTTGTTTTGATTTGCATTGCTCTAATACATAGAGATGATGAACATTTTTTCATGTGTTTGTTAGCCATTCGTCTTTCATCTTTAGAGAAAGTTCTATTCATGTCTCTTGCCCATTGATATATGGGATTGTTGGCTTTTTTCATGTGGATTAATTTGAGTTCTCTATAGATCCTAGTTATCAAGCTTTTGTCTGATTCAAAATATGCAAATATCCTTTCCCATTGTGTAGGTTGTCTCTTTGCTTTGGTTATTGTCTCCTTAGCTGTACAGAAGCTTTTCAGTTTAATGAAGTCCCATTTGTTTATTTTTGTTGTTGTTGCAATTGCCATGGCAGTCTTCTTCATGAAGTCTTTCCCCAGGCCAATATCTGCCAGTGTTTTTCCTATGCTTTCTTGGAGGATTTTTATTGTTTCATGCCTTAAATTTAAGTCCTTTATCCATCTTGAATCAATTTTTGTGAGTGGGGAACGGTGTGGGTCCAGTTTCACTCTTTTACATGCAGACATCCAGTTCTCCCAACACCATTTATTGAATAGGGAGTCTTTCCCCCTAGGTATGTTCTTGTTTGGTTTATCAAAGATTAGGTGGTTGTAACATGTTAGTTTCATTTCTTGGTTTTCAATTCGATTCCAAGTGTCTATGTCTCTGTTTTTGTGCCAGTACCATGCTGTCTTGACTACTATGGCTTTGTAGTACAGACTAAAATCTGGTCTGGTGATGCCTCCAGCTTTATTTTTATTACTAAGAAGTGCCTTAGCTATACGGGGTTTTTTCCGGTTCCATACAAAACACAGAATCATTTTTTCCAAATCTTGAAAGTACGATCTTGGAATTTTGATAGGAATGGCATTGAATAGGTAGATTGATTTGGGAAGTATAGACATTTTAACAATGTTGATTCTTCCTGTCCATGAGCATGGTATGTTCTTCCATTTGTTAATATCCTCTGCTATTTCCTTTCTGAGGAGTTCATAGTTTTCTTTATAGAGGTCCTTCACCTCCTTCGTTAGGTATATTCCTAGGTATTTCATTTTCTTTGAAACTATGGTGAAGGGAGTTTTGTCCTTAATTAGTTTCTCATCTTGACTGTTATTGGTGTATACAAGGGCTACTGACTTGTGGACATTGATTTTATATCCTGAAACATTACTGTATTTTTTGATGACTTCTAGGAGTCTTGTGGTTGAGTCTTTGGGGTTCTCTAAGTATAAGATCATGTCGTCAGCAAAGAGGGAGAGTTTGACCTCCTCTGCTCCCATTTGGATTCCCTTTATTTCCTTGTCTTGCCTAATTGTATTGGCTACAACTTCCAACACCATGTTGAATAGTAAAGGTGACAGAGGACAACCTTGTCTGGTTCCAGTTCTAAGAGGAAAAGCTTTCAGTTTTACTCCATTCAGTAAAATATTAGCTGTGGGTTTGTCATAGATAGCTTCAATCAGTTTTAGAAATGTTTCACCTATCCCTATACTCTTCAGTGTTCTAATTAGAAAAGGATGCTGGATTTTATCAAATGCCTTTTCTGCATCTATTGAGAAGATCATATGATCTTTATTTTTGCCTCTGTTAATATGGTGGATAACGTTTATGGGCTTGCGTATGTTAAACCAGCCTTCCATCCCTGGGATGAAGCCTACTTGATCATGATGAATGACTTTTTTGATGATAAGCTGTAATCTATTGGCTAGGATTTTGTTGAGAATTTGCATCTATATTCATGAGTGAGATTGGTCTGAAATTCTCCTTTTTGTTTGGCTCTTTTCCTGGTTTTGGTATCAGGGTGATGTTTGCTTCATAGAATGTGTTGGGGAAGATTCCTTCTTCCTCAATTTTTTGGAAGAATTTCTGCAGTACAGGAATAAGCTCTTCCTTGAAGGTTTGATAGAATTCTGGAGTGAAGCCATCTGGACCAGGGCACCTTTTCGTTGGAAGATTTTTTATTGTTTCTTTGATCTTGGTGCTTGAAATTGATCTGTTCAGGAGCTCTATTTCTTCCTGGCTGAGTCTAGGGAGAGGGTGTGATTCCAAATATTGATCCATTTCCTTCACATTGTCAAATTTCTGGGCATAGAGTTTCTGGTAGTATTCAGAGATGATCTCTTGTATCTCTGTGGGATCAGCTGTTATTTCCCCATTATCATTTCTGATTGAGGTTACTAGAGATTTTTCTTTTCTGTTCCTTGTTAGTCTGGCCAATGGTTTATCTATTTTATTTATTTTTTCAAAAAACCAACTCTTTGTTTCATGAATTTTCTGAATGATTCTTTTGTTTCCAATTTCATTGATCTCTGATTTGATTTTGGATATTTCTTTTCTTCTACTGAGTTTAGGCTTAGATTATTCTTCTTTTTCCAATTCCGTAAGATCTCTTGTGAGATTGTTGATGTGCTCTCTTTCTGTTTTTTGAATGTAGGCATCTAAAGCAATGAGTTTTCCTCTCAAAACTGCTTTTGCAGTATCCCACAGGTTTTGGTAGCTTGTGTCTTCATTGTTGTTATGCTCAAGGAAGTTAATGATTTCCTGTTTTATTTCTTCCTACACCCATCTGTTATTCAACAGAAGATTGTTTAATTTCCATGCCTTTGGGTGGGGTCGAGCATTTTTGTTAGAGTTGAGTTCCACCTTTAGTGCCTTATGGTCTGAGAAGATACAAGGTAAAATTTCAATTCTTTTGATTCTGTTGATATTTGTTTTGTGTCCCAGGATATGATCAATTTTGGAGAATGTTCCATGGGGTGATGAGAAGAATGTATATTCTTTATCTTTGGGGTGGAGTGTTCTATATGCGTCTATCAAGCATAGTTGTTCTAGGGTCTCATTTAAATCTCTTACATCTTCGTTTAATTTCTGTTTAGAGGATCTGTCCAGCTCTGTAAGAGGATTGTTAATGTCCCCTGTTATTATGGTATTATCAGGTATCATATTGCTCAGACTGAGTAAGGTCTGTTTCAAGAATCTGGGAGCATTTAAATTGGGTGCATAAATATTTAGAATTGAAATGTCTTCTTGTTGTATTTTTCCCTTGACCAATATAAAGTGACCATCTTTGTCTTTTTTGACTTTAGTTGCTTTAAATCCACATGTATCTGAAAATAAGATTGCAACTCCTCTTTTCTTCTGAATTCCATTTGCCTGAAAAATTGTCTTCCAACCCTTGACTCGGAGCTTTAATTTGTCTTTTGAAGCCAGGTGTGTTTCTTGCAGACAGCAAATGGATTGCTTCTGTGTTTTAATCCAGTCAGCCAATCTATGTCTCTTCAGTGGGGAATTCAAGCCATTAACATTTATTGAGATAATTGATAAGTGTGGTTGTATTCTATTCGTCTTATTTTGTGAGAGTCCATTGCTTAGTTTTACCTTTTGCATCAGTGTGGAGGTTAGGTTCTGTCCTTTAATTTTTGAGTTCTTAGTTTGCTGCTGATCCATTGTGGTGGTCAGTGTGCAGGACAGGTTTAAGTATTTCCTGTAGAGCTGGTCTTGTTGTGGCGAATTTCCTCAATGTTTGTATATCCGTAAATGATTTGATTTCTCCATCAATTTTGAAGCTTAGCTTAGCAGGTTACAGAATTCTGGGCTGGAAATTGTTGTGTTTAAGTACATTAAAGGTAGATGACTATTGTCCTGTTGCTTGGAAAGTATCAATAGAGATGTCTGTGGTCACTCTGATGGATTTCCCCCTGTAGGTCAACTGGCGCTTACTCCTGGCAGCTTGCAGAATCTTTTCTTTTGTCTTGACTTTGGACAGGTTCATCACAATGTGTCTTGGAGAAGCTCGGTTAGAGTTGAGGGGACCTGGGGTCCGATATCCCTCTGAAAGCAGTGTGTTAGAATCTTTGGTGATATTTGGCAAATTTTCTTTTATAATATTCTCTAGTATGGCTTCCATTCCTCTGGGGCATTCTTCTTCCCCTTCTGGGATTCCTATAACTCGTATGTTGGAATGCTTCATAAAGTCCCATAATTCTGACAGTGAACGTTCTGCTTTCTCTCTCTTCTTTTCTGCCTCTTTTACTATCTAAGTTATCTCAAGAACTTTGTCTTCTACCTCTGAAATTCTTTCTTCTGCATGGTCTAACCTGTTGCTGATACTTTCCATTGCATCTTTAAGTTCCCTAATTGACTATTTCAGTTCCTTCATCTCTGCTATATCCTTTTTATATGCTTCATATCATTCATCTCTTATTTGATTCTGTTTTTGGATTTCCTTTTGGTTATTTTCTACTTTATTAGCTGTTTTCTTTATTGTTTCCATCATGTCTTTCATTGTTTTCAACATGTGTATTCTAAATTCCCTTTCTGTCATTCCTAACATTTCTTTATAGGTGGAATCATCTGCAGTAACTACCTCATGTTCCCTTGGCGGGGTTGTTCTGGACTGGTTCTTCATGTTGCCTGGAGTTTTCTGCTGATTCTTCCTCATGAGTGATTTCTTTTATCTGTTTCCTTGACCTAATTTTCCTTTCACTTCCTCTTGCTTTTTAAGTTCTCGTGCCTGTGCAAGTTGCGGGCGTGTTTAGACAGATTGAACACACACAACCACTTGCCATTTTTCTACTGTTTTAGTCCTCCTCTTGGGGTCCAGAAGTCTCTCGCTGACTCCCTGTATCCTCACAGGGGTGATGATAGGCAGATCCCACCAGCCAGAGATGCCTGGAGTCCTATCTCCCCAGACTCACGGTGCCCAGATGCAAGGAAGCTGTTACTCGGCCAACATCTTGCTCTGCCTCAGGAAGAGGCCAGGGCGCTGGCGCCCAGGGAGACCTGCAGCACCGCCCGGACACTTCCACTGTCAGTGCCACCGCCGAAGGCTACTGTGCTGTGCCAAGCTTCCGAAACGCGGGCACCGGGCACCGCCACCGACACCGCCTGCGCCGCTCGTGCTCCCTGCGCCGCGCTCCGGTCGCTGCACCCAGACTCGGCTGCCCGGTGACTGCCACTGTCCTTTCCCACACTCTTTACACTGATAGTTTCTCATCTACATGCCTTCTTTCATGATTTCGAAAGGAACTTGAAGAACTGAAGGCTTTCCCACACTCCTTACATTCCTAAGGTTTCTCCCCAGTGTGAGTCCTTTCATGCAATTGAAATGAATTGGAATAACTGAAGGATTTCCCACATTGCTTGCATTCATAGGGTTTTTCTCCAGTGTGGATTCGCATAAAGGTTAACACATGTGGGAAACTTGAAGGCTTTGCCACATTCCATACATGTGTGTGGCTTTTTAGCCCTGTGAGTCTGCATGTGATTATTAAGACTGGAGGAATGTGTAAATGCTTTCCCACTTTCTAGGCACTCAAAGGGGTTCTCTCCAGTGTGAATTCTCAAATGTCCACTAAGATTCGAGGAAACTGCAAATGCTTTCCCACATTTGACACATTCAAAAAGCTTCTCTCCAGTATGAGTTCTTATATGTTCACTAAGGCGAGAGGATATAGCAAAGGCTTTCCCACATTCCTTACATTCATAAGGCTTCTCTCCATTGTGAGTTAGTACATGTTTAGTAAGGTCTGAGTTCTGAGTGAAAGCTTTCCCACAGTCCTTACACTTACAGGGTTTTATTCCAGTGTGAATTCGATAGTGATCATTAAGGCATGAGAAATTTCTAAAGGATTTCCCACACACTTTACATTCAAAGGGATTCTCTGCAATATGAGTTTTTATATGTTCTGAAAGTTGAGAAGACTTAGTGAAAACTGTCCCACACTCCTTACATTCATATGGATTCTCCCACATGTGAATTATCATATGTTGACTTAAGCATGAGGAAACAGTGAAAGCTTTCCCACATTCCTCACATTTATAAGGCTTCTCTCCAGTGTGAGATTTTCTATGCTGAGTAAGTTGACAAGTCTTAGTGAAGGCTTTCCCACATTCCTCACATTCGTAGGAGTTGTCTCCAGTGTGAGCTCCCAGGTGAATACTAAGATATGCAAAATATCTAAAGCCTTTTCCACATTCCATACATTTGTAAGGTTTTTCTGAATTGTGATTTTGCATATGCACAGCAAAGTTTGTGGAGTAAATTCCACATTCCTTCCATTCATGAAATTTTTCTCCATTGTTAGTTCCCTTCTTTGCCTGAAGGTATGACTGATTAATAAAGGATTTCCCATAGTCACTGCATGCAAAAGATTTGTCTTGTGTGAAGACATTTGGGGTAAGGCTGAAGGCTTTTTCACTTTGATTCAACACAGAAAGTTTCTCTCCAGTAGAGGTTTTCTTATGCAGAGTAATTAAGTCTAATCCATACTTATTACATTCAGATGTATTTTCATTATTTTGAGTTCTTGTTTGTGTTTCAAGGCATGAGTGTTCACTGAAGATGTCTCTACATTGCTTAGAGTTGCTGAGCTCACCTCCATTGTGGCTTCCTGCCTATTGACAAAAGGATAAATAATAATTAAGGGTTGCTCAGATTCATGAACAGATTCTATTCATCTAAAGATAGAAACATTATAGTAATTATTTTCATTTTAACCAATTTCACTTTGTGCATATAATGATTTCTTTCCAATGGAATGATCAAAGGCTTCTGCCCAATGCTATACCATCTACTCTATCTTACAACCATTTCTATAGACATTCATGAAATTGTTTTAAAAACTCACTTTTAGGGGGCGGTACCTGTGGCTCAAGGGAATAGGGCGCTGGCCCCATATGCCGGAGGCGGCGGGTTCAAACCCAGCCCCAGCCAAAAACTGCAAATAAATAAATTAATTAATTAATTTAATTTTTTAAAAAACCTCACTTTTAGTTACAATTATGAAATGTATACTTGTGAGAACTCTGAAACAAGTGTCAAGCTAGGTTTCAAGCACTGCCAAATCATCATATTCTGACTATCTCTTCAGAGCCCTTATTCCTTCTTGGGTCAATGCTACTTTTCTTATTCTGTTCATTTTCTGTAACAGAATTTCCAATCATCCCTGAATGTAAAAACTAAGAAATACATCTTTATCTTACCACTAGTATCCCACTGGAGGCTGGTCCCCACAAAAAATCCTGCTGAGGTGCCAACTCTTTAGCTTTAAGTTGCCCTTTCCATTCTGAAGTTAAAAAGAAAAAAATGTAAGTTTGGAGACAGAAGTGGTTGACAGAGGCATTAAAAATGATAGAGATCATTTGTATTTGTTTTCAAATTAAACAGTAACAAAAAAAGAAAGCAAAGATCGATCTGAGGATTCTGAACATGTCAAGAATTTGGCAACAATATAGATATGGTGTCAAAAAATTTTTATATAGCTTATTACAGACTTATTTGATGAAAATCAAAAACTATTGGTGAACACAAAGATTATTATCAAAGGAAAGCAGAAGTATAGGACAAGAAGCATACATCAAATCAGTTAACATGAAGAAGACACATGTTTTATTGTTAGACCACAGGAAAGACCAAGTAGTCAGAGGGTAATACCCTGTTTCCCCAAAAATAAGACAGTGTTGAAAATAAGACAGTGTCTTATTTTAAGGTGTGCTCCCAAAGATGTGCTAGGTCTTATTTTCAGGGGACGTCTTATCTTTCCTGTAAGTAGGTCTTATTTTCGGAGGATGTCTTATTTTCGGGAAATAGGGTAATAGTGTGGAAAGTTGAAGATTTTGTAACTTCTGAGAAAAAAATGGTCTCAACCTTCAGAGATAAAGTGTAGATCTTTAAGGGTTTCCTCATTAAAAAAATAAAT
The DNA here is from genome assembly GCF_027406575.1 of Nycticebus coucang. Taxonomy (NCBI): domain Eukaryota; kingdom Metazoa; phylum Chordata; class Mammalia; order Primates; family Lorisidae; genus Nycticebus; species Nycticebus coucang. Next base: position 62,682,855 of record NC_069782.1, on the reverse strand, counting down.
AAATAAAAATGTTTTCATTACACACCCAAACATACTGGACTCCACATTAAACAGGGTTATTCTTCACGAACACTCACCATGAAGAACTCTCTGTGCAGTCCTCAATTCTGCTTTTTCCAACCAAGAGATCAGACTGGGTTTGAAGAGCTGACATCTGTCTTTCTATGTACATTACCGTTCATCTATGTACATTACTGCATTTATCTGCAGAGTTTTTGCATCTCATGGGCAGCATTACATGTCCTTTGGATGCTAATATTCCCCTTTAACCTGGCACAGAGCCTGACTAAAGGCACCCAGTGACTTCTGTCAGACAACAAAGATCCTTCCAGGTAACACCTAAGAGTATACGTAAGTCCCTGTTTGTAACATAATATAAATCAGAATTTTCCAGAAATGTGCTAAATTACTCAAAGAATGCCTGGGCGAAAGGAACACTGTCTCCTTCCGAGCACTTGCCCCCACCAAAGCCTGTCTGCACATTGCAGACGGGTATCCTGTGGCCTCCTGAGGTGGACACTCAGTGCTCTCAGTCTTGTACCCTTACTAGGCCCCCCAATTCTCCCTGGTCATAAGCCCAATATCCAGGGCCTGTCTGCACCCCAAAGTGTTGCTCCCTGCTTTCCCAAAAACTAACTCTGACCCAGGCAACCCACTAGCTAGTGGGGTTGCAATTACACCATCTGAGCCCCAGTCTTGGGAACAGGGCCCCTCTATAAGGTTGGGGGTACTCTGTCAACTCTAGGATGTATGCTGGAGTTCACTTTACATCTGTGTATTACACTCATGTTAAATCAAGGTGAGATTTCTATCTTCTTTCTAGACCCAGCTTTATACAGAATTGAGAATGGACGGTGTTCTCTGGAGATGAACACACAAAGATCAGAATTTAGACCCAGTTTGCTCAAACTTCAGGGCCTAAGCATAGAGCTGAGATTCTTACCAACAGAAAAAACATTCAGCAGTGTAACAGTAATCTAGCTGGTATCTATGGCTGATTATGATGAAGGGCCTGTTTCAAAAGGGACCATGAGAATCTTACTTATACTACAGTTGGCATTTGCTGCAATATAAGCCTCTCAAGCATTTAATCCAAATGATCTAGCAGAAACAATGAAGTGATATCCAAAGTATCCATGGTAAATAAGATTCTGTCAGAAGCCTCTGGCAAGCACCATTAAGAGACTCACAGTATAGACCTCTAGTAGTTTGGAGCAAATCTACACCCTCTTCTGCAGGAAACTTCTGCAGTTAACATTTTGAGAAACTGTTTACCACTAGGTACGTGGTAGAGACAAGACAACCAACCACGGGACATCAATACACCAAGTGGCCTGAGCTTCCCATCATGAACTGGATATTGTCTGACCCAAATAATCTAAATTTTGGCATACACAGCTGTAAACAACCATCACTGGAGATGGCACATAAGACATTGAGCTCTGGTGAGTGTAAGTAAATTGTGTGAGCAAGGCTCAACACTGACTTTAGATGCACTACCTCCTCTCTTTCAATCCATGCTTATGGTTTCCTTCCACCCAGTGGACTAAGACAAAACCTTGTTTACGGGTGGACCTGCATGATATGTAAGTACTACCTAAAAGTGGAGAACTGCAGCCCCACTGTACACTGACCATAAAGGACAGAACTAATAAAAAGTCTTCCCAGTGGCAGAAAGAACTTCATGCTGTGTTATTTTGCTGTCCCTGGGGTGAAGGTTGGCCAGAACAATGCCACACATTCATCAATGTTGCCCATGGTTTGACTAGAGAGTCAAGGATGTGGGAGAAATGAGACTAATGACAAGGAAGTCTGGGAAAAGTTACACATACAGACCTCTCTGAAAGGACAGAGAAAGTACTATAAGAATGCCCACAAAAGGTGATCCCCTAGAAACAAGGTGGACAAAAACATGCACTCTGAAGATTACTTCCCCAACCACTTTAGGACTTGCACAATGGGCCCATGAACAAAATGGCTATCATGCCAGAGACAAAGGTTATGCATGGCTCAACAATACGAACTTCCCCTTAGCAAGGCTGAGCCCAGCAAACATTACTGCCATACCTAACCGTGTGAAAGCAGAAATCAACACCCAAGTACCCAACATGGCACCATTCCCTCCTTAGAGGTTACCAGCCAGCCACCAGGTAATAGGTCCTCCTCTATCAGAAGAGGTGATAAAGATTTATTTTCACTGAAATGTACTCATGCTCTGGATGTGGATTGGCCTTTTTACTATTACGTTACTGCTGGCAATGTCATCCATAGAACCCCAAAATTCTGTATCAGTGGTCATAGCCTTCACACACTTTGTTTCTAAACAAGGAATCTATTTTACTATAAAGAAAATACAACAATAGCACTATATCTGGGCAAACAACTGGTCTGATCACACAACTCATCCCTCTAAAGTAGCTAATCTAATAAATGAAGGGTAAAACAGTATATTGAAAACTCAGTCACAGGGCCAAATGGAAGACAATCCTCTGACTAAAAGGTATTCTGGACTGAGATGGTGGTTCCAATCTTAATCTCAGTGCTTTGGGAGACTGAGGCAGGAGGACCATTTGAGGCCAGGAGTTTGAGACCAGCCTGGACAACACAGCAAGACCCCATCCCTATAAAAAAATTTTAAAAATTAGCTGGGCATCATGGCACACAACTGTGGTCCCAGCTACTTAGGAAACCAAAGAAGTAATAGGATCACTTGAGCCCAGGAATTTGAGATTGCAATGAACTATGATAGTGCCACTGCACTCTAAGCCCAGGCAACAAAGCAAGACTCAGTCTCAAAAAAAAGGTAATTCTGTCTCTCATATAAGACAAGCATCTGTGGCAGCACAGGTGGGCAGCACCTTTGGCTCAGTGGGTAGGGTGCCGCCCCACATACAGAGGGTAGGGGGTTCAAACCCGGCCCCAGCCAAACTGCAACAAAAAAATAGCCAGGCATTGTGGTGAGCACCTGTAGTCCCAGCTACTCAGGAGGCTGAGGCAAGAGAATCGCCTAAGCCCAGGAGTTGGAGGTTACTGTGAGCTGCGATGCCATAGCACTTGACCAAGGGTGATAAAGTGAGACTCTTGTCTCTTAAGAAAAAAAAAAGACAAGATACATGCTTTGAAGCCAGAATATACACCTCTAGGAATAGATGGGTGAAGACAGAGTTAGCTCCACTGAGAGAATTTTTACTTCCATTCCCAACAATTTCAGAGTTTTAGAGATCTTCATCCTCAAAGGGGAAGATTTTCCCCACATATGGTCCCCAAAACATTGAAAGAAGGGACTGCAACCTGGCCATATGGGGCTTCATGTACCACTAAACCAAGAGGAAAAAAAAAAAAACTTACAAAAACCAGGGAGGTTAATCTACTGGCTGAGAGTAATCAATCCTAATTACCAAAGGAAAACTGGGGTACTGCTATAGAATTGAGGCAAGCAGGATGACATGTAGCACCTCCAAGTAGCTCTATGCTGCATAGAAAAGGTTAATGGACAATTACAACTGAAAAAAAAAGTACAATGGAGGACTTAGACATTTGTGGAATGAAGATTGGATCACTGCACCAGGTACAGAATCCAGAGCATCTGAGGTTCTGGTTAAAAGCCAGGAAAACATGAAAATGGTCATTGAAAAGGCCATGGATATCAACTCCAAGCTCAGACCAATGACAGAAACAAGAAATGTAGTAGTTTTACATACTTCTATTTGCTTGTTATAGATACATGTTTGTTTATATGCATGAGTTTATTAATATAAACTAATCATTCCTCACTTCTTATCTCCTTCCTGCTTTTATTTTATATGCTACTAGAGGTTAAATATGTAATTTAGTCATTAGACAACAGAATATCCGATGAGAATGTGACTACATCTGAGGAGTAATTAAGATGGCCTTGATGGGAAAGCAATGACTCTTGTCCCATTGTGGGGAAGAGTGAGAATTTCTTCCCTTATATGTTTAATTGTTATTAAGGAAACTCCCATGTGTCTATAAGGGTACATATGGATGGTGAGATGCCAAAGAGACTATGCCAGTTGAAAATTTATTTGTCTCATTCTAATTTTATCTTCAATACCTGCTATGGAATATAAGACTGTATTCTTTATCAATATTACACATATATTAACTATTAAGCTTTATAGGTAAAAATATGTCATATATTTAGTATAGGTACTACCTTAGCATCCATTTTTAGGCCTGACATACCTATCTGAAACCCACTTGTACTCTGTCACCTTTGGCCTAGTTAAAACTTCCCTCCCAGAGGACTGAAGCCAACATGGCCAACTGGAGCCAGCTTTCTACAGAGGCTCCTGTCCAGAAGCTGAGTTAAAGGACAGAAGTTTAGCAAGTAAGCTAATGGTCTGGAGCTGAGGCAAGAGAAGAGGTTGAAGAATGTACATCAACCATACTGAGGTGAGCTGTGACACCAAGGAAACAAACAATAGTTCTGTGCTGATTCTGTTACATGGGGGTAAAGAGAGGACTGTGGACCGACATGGAGAGGGAGAAGCGGTGCCCAATGGCACAGAGCAGCAGCAGCAGCGGTGGAAACAATAGGGTTCACACCCCTGGGGATATGTTGGCAACCCCTCCTCTTGGCAACCGGTGGCATCCACTGGCAGAACAGATCTGGGACAGAAACGCAGGCACCCTGAGATTTCAACCCAGAGTTACTGATTGACTAGGATTGGACACAGACCAGCTGAAAACAACACAGAGCCACTTAGCCCCACCACTCCAAGCAGGTCCCCAGTGTCTCAGACCATAGCACTGTACAAGTCCTTTGCAAAGCTCTAGGGGAAAATGTACAGATACCAGTCCCAGCTCTTGGGTAAAGGGCTGGTTAATCCCTACCAAGAGCCCCCAACACTTCACTTTATCTGCTCATCTAGGTAATGGTGTAAAATAATCATGGGGTGGAATCATCAGAAAAACTCTGGCAACATGAATAACCAGAGTAGATAAACTCCCCCAAGGAACAACATGATGGACACAATTGAAGATCACATTCATAAACAAATGGCTGATATGTCAGAAATTGAATTCAGAATTTGGATTGCAAATGAGATTAATAGAATGGAGGTAAATTTGGAATCAGAAATTCAGGGAGCATTTCAAAGTTGTCTTAAGAATTCAACGAAGTCTAAGACGAAAATCACCAAAGATTTTGACACATTGAGACAAGAACTTGCTGCCCTCAAAGATCTAGGAAATACAATAGAATCCCTCAGTAACAGAATGGAGCAGGCAGAAGAAAGGATTTCTGAAACTGAAAACAAAGCTTTTGAACACTCCCAAACACTCAAAGAGAAAGAGAAGGGGAGACCAAAAATGGATCATTCTCTCAGAGAGCTCGGGGATAATTCGAGGAAAACTAATATTCACCTTATAGGAATTCCTGAAGGCGACAAGGTGGCTTCAAATAGCAGATTCTCTAATTCATGAGATAATGAAGGAGAACTTCCCAGACATGCCAAGAGATTCTGAAATTCAGATACACAGTTTCAGAACCCGAGCACAACTCAACCTGAATGAGACGTCTCCTAGACACATTATAATTAACTTTGCCAAAGTTAATATGAAGAAGAAAATTGTGCAAGCTGCCAGATGTAAGAGAACCATAACCTACAAGGAGAAGAATATTAGAATCACTGCATATCTCTCTGCTGAAACCTTTCAAGGTAGAAAAGGGTGGTCATCGACTTTTAAACTCCTAAAACAAATTAACTTTCAACCCAAGATCCTGTATCCAGATAAACTGAGTTTCAGTTATGATGGAGAAATTAAATACTTTAATGACATACACATGCTGAAGAAATTTGCCATAACTAAGCCAGCTCCCCAGGATATTCTCAGACCTATCCTCCATAATGACCAGTGTAATCCTCTACTCCCAAAGTAAACACACTCAGAAACTTTTGATCAAATTCCAACCTCCACAGTGGCAAAAAATTTAAAAATATGTTCACTGGACTTTCAAAAAACTCGATACCCAAAATACTACCAGGTTTATCAATATTCTCAATTAATGTGAATGGCTTAAATTGTCCTCCAAAGAGGCACAGGTTGGCCAACTGCATACAAAAACTCAGGCCATATATCTGCTGCATACAAGAATCTCATCTTACATGAAAAGATAAATACAGCCTCAGGGTGAAGGGATGGTCATCTATATTTCAGGCAAATAGAAATCAGAAAGAAGCAGGTGTGGCAATTTTATTCACAGATACAATAGGCCATAAATTTTTAAAAATATGAAAAGATAAAGATGGTCACTTGATATTTCTTAAGGATAACACTCAAGATGATGAGGTTTCAATTATTAACATTTATGCACTCAACCAGAATGTGCCTCAATTTATAAGAGAGACTCTAACAGATAGGAGCAACTTGATTTCCTCCACCACCATAACAGTCAGAAATTTTAACACCCCTTTGGCAGTGTTGAATAGATCCTCCAATAAGAAACTCACCAAAGAAATTTTAGATTAAACTTAACCATTCAACAATTGGATTTAACAAAAATCTACAGAACGTTTCATCCTAACAAAACTGAATACACATTCTTCTCATCAGCCCATGGAACATCCTCCAAAATTGATCACATCTTAGGTCACAAGTCTATCCTCAGCAAATTTAAAAGAATACAAATTATTCCTTGTATCTTCCCAGATTATCATGGAATAAAAGTTGAACTCAGTAACAACAGTAATTTGCATACTCATACAAAAACATGGAAACTAAATAACCTTATGCTGAATGATAGCTGGGTCATAGACAAGATTAAGAAGGAAATTATCAAATTTTTGGAACAAAATGATAATGAAGACACGAATTACCAGAACCTCTGGGATACCACAAAGGCAGTCCTAAGAGGGAAATTTATAACACTGTAAGACTTACTCAAGAGAATAGAAAGAGAGGAGGTTAACAACTTAATGGGACATCTCAAGCAATTGGAAAAGGAAGAAAATTCCAATCCAAAATCCAGCAGAAGAAAAGAAATAACCAAAATTAAAGCAGAATTAAATGAAATTGAAAACAAAAGGATTATACAACAGATTAATAAATCTAAAAGTTGGTTTTTTGAAAAGGTCAATAAAATAGATAAAACTTTGGCTAACCTAACCAGGAAAAAAAGGGTAAAATATCTAATTTCATCAATCAGAAATGGCAGAGATGAAATAACAACAGAATCCTCAGAAATTCAAAAAATCCTTAATGAATATTACAAAATAATCTATTCTCAGAAATACGAAAATCTGAAGGAAATAGACCAATACTTGGAAGCACGCCACCTTCCTAGACTTAGCCAGAATGAAGTGGAAATGTTGAACAGTCCTATCATGTTCTGAAATAGCATCAACTATACAAAATCTCCCTAAAAAGAAAAGCCCAGGAGCAGATGGCTTCATAACATAATTCTACCAAAGTTTCAAAGAGGAAGTAGTACCTATATTACTTAACCTTTTCCAAAATACAGAAAAAGAAGGAATACTACGCAACACATTCTGTGAAGCAAAGATCACCTTGATCCCCAAACCAGGAAAAGACCCAACAATAAAGAAAATTATAGACCAATATCACTAATGAATATTGATTCAAAAATATTCAACAAGATCCTAGCAAACAGAATCTAGCAATATATCAAACAAATTATACACCATGACTGAGTGGGTTTTATCCCAGGGTCTCAAGGCTGGTTCAATATATGTAAATCTATAAATATAATTCATAACATAAACAAATTTAACAATAAAGACCATATGATTCTCTCAATTGATGCTGAAAAAGATTCTGACAATATCCAGCATTCTTTCATGATCAGAACACTTAAGAAAATTGGTATAGAAGGGACATTTCTTAAACTGATAGAGGCCATCTACAGCAAACCTACAGCAAATATTATATTGAATAGAGTAAAACTGAAAACATTTACACTCAGATCAGGGACCAGGCAAGGTTGCCTACTATCTCCACTGCTTTTTAACATGGTAATGAAAGTCTTAGCCATCACAATTAGGCAAGAAAAGGTGATTAAGGGTATCCATATAGGGTCAGAAGAGATCAAACTTTCAACTCTTCACAGATGATATGATTGTATATCTGGAAAACACCTGGGACTCTACTACAAAACTCTTAGAAGTGATCAAGGAATACAGCATCATCTCAGGTTACAAAATCAACACTGATAAATCTGAAGCCTTTATATATACCAACAATAGTCAACCTGAAAAAACAGTCAAGGACACTATTCCTTTGACACTAGTGCCAAAGAAGATGAACTATTTGGGAGTTTACTTAACAAAGGACATGAAAGATCTCTATAAAGAGAACTGTGAAACACTAAGAAAAGAAATAGCTGAAGATGTTAACAAATGGAAAAACATACCATGCTCATGACTGGGAAGAATCAACATTGTTAAAATGTCCATATTACCCAAAGCTACATATAACTTTAATGCAATCCCTATTAACGCTGCTGTCATACTTTAAAGATCTCGAAAAAATAATACTTCGTTTTAAATGGAATCAGAAAAAAACCTTCAATGGCCAAGACATTACTCAGAAATAAAAACAAAGCAGGAGGAATCATGCTACCAGAACCTCAGATTATACTATAAATCGATAGTGATCAAAATAGCATGGTACTGGCACAAAAACAGAGAGTTAGATGTATGGAACAGAATAGAGAACCAAGAGATGAGCCCAGCTACTTACCATTACTTGATCTTTGACAAGAATTAAAAACATTCATTGAGGAAAATGTTCCCTATTTAACAAATGGTGCTTGGGTGAACTGGCTGGTGACCTGTAGAAGATTGAAACTGGACCCACACCTTTCACCATTAACTAAGATAGACTCTCACTGGATTAAGATTTAAACTTAAGACATAAAAGGGAAACACTAGAAAAATCATCCTGGGCGAATATTTTATGAGGAAGCCCCCCCGGGCAATTAAAGCAACACCAAAAATACATTACCGGGACCTGATCAAACTAAAAAGCCTCTGCACAGCCAAAACACAGTAAGTAAAGCAAGCAGTCAGCCTCCAGACTGGGAGAAGACATTTGGAGGTTATGTCTCCAACAAAGGTTTAAAAACCAGAATCCACAGAGAACTCAAACATATTACCATGAAAAGAACAAGTGATCCCATCTCAGGGTGGGCAAGGGACTTGAAGAGAAACTTCTCTGAAGAAGACAGGCGCATGGCCTACAGACACATGAAAAAAATGCTCATCATCCTTAATCATCAGAGAAATGCAAATCAAAACTACTTTGAGATATCATCTAACCCCAGTAAGATTAGCCCACATCACAAAATCCCAAAACCAGAGATGTTGGAGTGGATGTGGAGAAAAGAGAACTGTTGTGCACTGCTGGTGGGAATGCAAACTAATACATTCCTTTTGGAAAGATGTTTGGAGATCACTTAGGGATCTAAAAATAGACCTGCCATTTGATCCTGCAATTCCTCTACTAGGTATATATCCAGAAGACCAAAAATCACTTTATAACAAAGATATTTGCACCAGAATGTTTATTGCAGCCCAATTCATAATTGCTAAGTCATGGAAGACCAAGTGCCCATCAACCCATGAATGGATTAATAAATTGTGGTATATGTACACTATGGAATATTATGCAGCCTTAAAAAAAGATGGAGACTTTACCTCTTTCGTATTTACATGGATGGAGCTGGAACATATTCTTCTTAGCAAAGTATCTCAAGAATGGAAGAAAAAGTATTCAATGTACTCAGCCCTATTATGAAACCAATTTATAGCTTTCATATGAAAGCTATAACCCAACTATAGCCCAGAAAGAAGGGGAAAGAGGAGAGGGAGGGGAAGAGAGGGGGGAGAACGGGTGGAGGGAGGGTGATTGGTAAGACTACACCTATGGTGCATTTTACAAGGGCACATGGTAAATTTACTAAATGTAGAGTATAAATGTCTGAACACAATAACTAAGAAAATGCCATGAAGGGTTATGTTAACCAGTTTGATGAAAATATTTCAAATGATATATAAAACCAGCACATTGTACCCCATGATTGCATTAATAACTTCCCTCCCCATGTAGTTGTTTGTCAGACAACCACTCACTCCTCCTGTCAGTGACCCCAAACTCAATAGGTCCCATAGCTGCTGACCACAATAAAACCTAATGGCCAATACCAAAGTCTTGTCAATAAGCTCCCCTCTCCATGTGTTTTTAACCTAGCCAATTCACAACCCCCATGGGAGAGCGGGGGGTGGGGGTGGGGGGTGTGACACCTGTGTACTTTCAATAAAGGCAGAGTCCCACAGGCCCCCCCACTCTCTCTTATTTCCTAGCCACAGGTGAGCCCCTGCTGTCTCTGGCCTCTTGTGGATTTATAAAAAAAAAAATGCTTTTGTTACATCCTGTGTTTTGTTGTGCTGCCTCCTCCATGTCTCACCGACCTACACACCAGAATGTCCTCTCCTCCAGGGCTGGATAGAAATAGAATGTATAGCCACTACTCAGAAAGAGCCCTCTAGACCAAAATAGAAGAAAATACAATTGGTGTAGGGAGCAGGGTATGTGGTCACAACTATGAAGGTCACCCCAAAATGCCTCAGAGTGCTTCAGCCCTCCCATGTGGGTAACACCATTTGGAAAGGCTCCATAGCTTGCTGGGTATGTCTGTGCTGTTGGGCATTGCTGCTTGTTTTCTTTATTGAGTGCTGCCAAAACTCCCTAAACTGGATGGGCTCTAGAAAGTCTAAGTGCTCCCTGGGACCCGCCAATTGTAAGCCTTAATAGGGCATGCAGGGCAACCACAGTGGCTATCCAGGCTGCTGTCATCCCTGAATGGGAACTACCAGGCTGGGTGAAACTGACTACATTTCAAAGGCCTGACTTGGGAGGCTTGTTGATGAGAAGCAGAAGTGGGTAAGGCAGACACTGGGCCAATATGAGGGTTAGCTGAGCGTGAGAGAGAGACTAGTAATATGACTGCCCTTTGAATTGGGGAGAGAGTCACAGACTTCTCAATCTGACATTTAACTGAGGAGATAATGGCTCCCCACCGGCAAGGGTGCCACTGACGTCAGCTATCCCTACATTGCTGCCTTCCATTGCATCTGTTTCTCTATGCCTCCCTGAACAAGTTTGACTGGGACCCCCTAAAAATGGAGGCAGTAAGAAGGGACTAACAGGAACCACAAATGGAGGCCAGACCTCCAACTAGGGCCATTTGGGACCACCAGGAGCTTGTCAGGTAAACATCTGAAGAAGGCGAAAGGGCCTCATTATCTTGCAGTCTGGCCATTCCAGTTCTTTAGTGTTGGAGGCTCCCAGCCCCTTAACATTCCCTCATCTGTTTTCTTTTTTTGCAGTTTTTGACCGGGACTGGGCTTGAACCCGCTACCTCCGGCATATGGGGCCAGCACCCCACTCCTTTGAGCCGCAGGCGCCACCCTTCCCTCTTTTCTTTTTAATCAATTAGAAACAGAACTAAGAAGTCTTCAGGCAGCTAAAAGCCTCAGACTACCAAAGGAAAAATAAAAGTAAAATAGTCTTGGACTTTAGATAGCTATAACTCAAAGGGGAAAAAAGGAACTTTAAATTTTTTAAACTTTATGTACTGAGCAAACAGAAAGTTTAAAAAACAATGCTACTACCCCCAGATTACTTAGTGATTTAAAAACAAACCATGATACCAAAGGAGAATAAATATAAGGTAATTAGATTTTAACTAATATTTGCTAAAATGTATTGATTAACAAAACCGAATAGGCTTATTCTGGGCTCAAATTAACTTACACCTGGGGATCCCACTAAATTGAAACATTGTGCCCTCTAAAATCTTAAACGGTAACTAAATACAGAAGAAAAAATAGGTGTGCCTTACTTTAATTGCAGCCTTGCTTAAATTTCCCATAGTTTTAGTACTCACTGTCCTAAACTATTCCATGAGGCATAAACACCCACGCATAGTAAATAATAAATTAAAATTGAAGTTAAGACTTTGACACTTACAAATTGGACTGACAAAACAGGACTCCATGGATTCTCAGTTAAAATAGTTAACATAGCCCAATGTAAATAGGGCCTCAAGGCTTAAAAACTTCTATAAAACCTAATCAAGCAATGGGTGATTACCTCTACTCCTCCACTGGACAGATCAATTTTGCCTATTCTTTTTTTTTTTGGGGGGGGGGGTCAGAGTCTCAAGCTCTCACCCTGGGTAGAGTGCCATGGCATCATAGCTCACAGCAACCTCAAACTCTCAGGCTTAAGCAATTCTCTTGCCTCAGCCTCTCAACTAACTGGGACTACAGGCGCCCGCCATAACGCCCGGCTATTTTTTGGTTGTAGCTGTCATTGTTGTTTGGCAGGCCCAGGCTGGATTCGAACCTGCCAGCTCTGGTGTATGTGGCTGGCACCCTAGCCACTGAGCTATAGGCACCGAGCCAATTTTGCCTATTCTTAAATATGAAAATAAACATACAAAATTAAAGGCACCTCATTATGAGCCCACATCCATCAAGGTACAGGGCCAATATTAGTAAAATTCTTGATTCTATTAAATAAACCACCAGTATTTCAATAGCCTCTCTGCTGAGTTTGTTCCACCTCAGACAAGACATGAAATACTTTTTCCAGGCTACCAACAGATCTGTCATCACACTCAATCTTTACAAACAAGATCTTAGACATCAGGCAGGGCACAGTGGCTCACACCTGTAATCCTAGCACTCCAGGAAACTAAGAAAGGTGAATTTCTTGAGCTCAGGAGTTCAAGACCAGCCTGAGCAATAGCAAGACCCTGTCTCAAACAAACAAACAAACAAACAAACAAAAGAATCTTGGTCATCTACCTCTCCCTAGGAACATAGGTATGACATTATACCGATAACATCCTTCTCCAAGGAGACTTGGTTGACACACTCACCAATGACAAACACAACCTTTTAGTACTCTGGGGGTTCTGGTGGCAACATATTCCTCATTCACAAATTTTACTTATCAACAGACACTGCTATTAGTGACTTAAATAAAAACACCCAGCCTAAGAAAGTGAGACCCCTGTCTCTACTTTAAAAAACAGAAAAACTAGCTGGTCACTGTGGTGGGTGTGTGTAGTCCTAGCTACTCAGGAGACTGAGGCAAGAGGATTACTTCAGCCCAAGAGTTTGCAATTGCTGTGAACTATGATGATGCCATGGCACTCTACCTGGGGTGACAGAGTGAGACTCTGTCTCAAAAAAAGAAAAAAACACGAAAAAAAAAGAAAAAACTCCTATATGACAGAGATTCTGACAACTTTTTAAATACCTCCTAGAGTCTCTGGATCACTTATGGTGACCTAAATTAGTTGCTCCAGGGCTTCTGATGCAAGAAATTGCCTTCTATTCACCATTAAAACAACACCACCTCCTACAGGACTTTCACTGACCCTGACCTGTTGTCTCTCCATCCCCAACCGCCCATTATACCTTTCATGTCATGGAAATATGGAAACAACCCCCCACAAGCTCCACACAGCTACCAAGGCCTCCTTAAGACAGGATGAAGCCTGGCCTTGTGGAATATTCCACTTGCAGGAGATGGTAGGCTTCAAGGGACAGATACCAAAGTGTTGGAGGAGGTCACTTTTCCCCCATGCCTCCAGACTACCTGCAAAGTCCTGTGGGATTAACTAAGCGAACAGAAGTGGGAGTTCGTGGATTCCTAAAGGCCACTGCTGACCATTATATGTGATGGAACTCAGCAGAATGTTGCTGCTTTCCATCCCTTTAGCTAGGATGTCCCTAACAAAGGACCGGACATAGCACACCTGGCTAAATTTTTCAGGCAGTCATCTTAGCACTGAATGCCTTTGCCAACAAATGGTCCCATCTTCACATCTTGGCCCATTCATTACCCAAAAGTTGTTGTCTTCAAGGTAGGGGAAAAAAAAAAAAACGAAACCAAAAAACTCCTCTGGAAGTTGCTTGCTGACAGACACTGAAAATATAAAGCAAAATTATACATCCAGCCACGCACAGGGGCTCACACCTGTAACCCTAGCACTCTGGGATATCAAGGACAATAGACTACTTGAGCTCAGGAGTTTGAGACCAGCCTGACCAAGAGACCCCATCTCTAAAAATAGCCAGGTGTTGTGGCAGGTGCTTGTAGTCTCAGCTACTCAGGAGGATGAGGCATGAAGATCACTTGAGCCCAAGAGTTTGAAGTTGCTGGGAGCTATGACACCACAGCACTCTACCAAGGGTGACAAAGTGAGACTCTGTCTCAAAAAAAAAAAATTACACATCTCCACATATACTAAGATCATAACAGAAGGCCTTCCCAGGACATTCCTTGTTCTCATCAGAGTTACGGACCTTATTAGTAGTAATTACACATCCCCACACATACTAAGATCATAACAGAAGGCCTTGCCAGGACACTCCTTGTTCTCATCAGAGTTAAGGACCTTATTAGTAGTAATTAAGACACATTTCAGTTCTTAAAATACACAATACTAGACTCTTGACAAAGGCATTCAATAGAACTTTTATTTCCCTACAACTCCCAAATGACTGGTTTCACTGAAAAACAAAATAGGGTCCTTAAATAACTATTTCTCAAATTCCTGTCCAATATATAAACCCCTAAATTTCTCTATCATGCCCTAGTACTTTATTTTCAATCTTGCCCCTAGCCTACAAAGGGTGAAGGCCAAATCAAGGATGCACACTGTTCTGGGACTCATAAACCAGAGAATGTTCCACAGGCAAGGCAGTTATTCACCTGATAGGGTACCCATTTGAACCTAAATTTCTATTAAAAATAAAAAACAAAAAAGTCCCTGTTAGGTGCAGATATACATCATTCTATTAACTATTAGTCTTATTGCCACTGACTTGGGTGCTTTCTTGGTTTACAACCTGGAAGGCCAACATTATCTCCAGTAGATATCCACTTAAAAAGGATACCCTAGTCCCACATTCTAGACGACTTTGCCCTGGCCCTAAAATCACCACTGGGATCACACTGCCTCAGACAACATACCCTCAATGCAAGACCTTGATGTTGGAGATGACATCACCCATTACACTAGGCCAAGGGTCCTCAAACTTTTTAAACAGGGTGCCAGTTCACTGTCCTTCAGATGGTTGGAGGGCTGGACTATAGTTAAAAAAAAAAAACAAAAAACTATGAACAAATTCCTATGCACACTGCACATATCTTATTTTGAATTAAAAAAAAAAAAAAAAACAGGAACAAATACAATCACACCGCTGCATGTGGCCCATGGGCTGTAGTTTGAGGACCCCTGCACTAGGCAATGCCCTCTGACTGCCTCTCCTAAGGCACTAGCAGGCAAAGAATATTTCTTGCTTTTCTTCCTGAATCCACTGCTTAGCTTGTGATCCTAACACAGTACTTGCTCACCACTCAAATATGCATCTCCACACATCCATACCTAAAGGAAAATCTGTTTCAGTCTTCTACAGGTTGCCAGCCAGTTCACCCAGCACCACTTGTTAAATAGGGAATCTTTTCCCCACTGAATGTTTTTAATTGGCTTGTCAAATGTCCAATAACAGTAAGTAGCTGGGTTCATCTCTTGGTTCTCTATTCTGTTCCAGACATCTACTTCTCTGTTTTTGTGCCAGTACCATGCTATTTTGATCACTATCGATTTATAGTATAGTCTGAGGTCTGATAGCGTGATTCCTCCTGCTTTGTTTTTATTTCTGAGTAATGTCTTGGCTATTCGAGGTTTTTTCTGATTCCATATAAAATGAAGTATTATTTTTTCAAGATCTTTAAAGTATGACAGTGGAGCTTTAATAGGGATTACATTAAAATTGTATATTGCTGTGGGTAGTATGGACATTTTAACAATGTTGATTCTTCCCAGCCATGAGCATGGTATGTTTTTCCATTTATAAACATTTTCAGCTATTTCTTTTCTTACATTTTCAGCTATTTCTTTTCTTAGAGTTTCATAGTTCTCTTTATAGAGCTCTTACACGACCTTTGTTAAACTCCCAAACTGGACCCACACCTTTCACCATTAACTAAGATAGACTCTTACTGGATTAAAGATTTAAACTTAAGACATGAAACTATAAAAATACTAGAAGAGAGTGCAGGGAAAACTCTTGAAGAAATCGGTCTGGGTGAGTATTTTATGAGGAGGACCCCCCAGGCAATTGAAGCAACTTCAAAAATACACTACTGGGACCTGATCAAACTAAAAATCTTCTGCACAGCCAAGAACACAGTAAGTAAAGCAAGCAAACAGCCATCAGAATGGGAGAAGATATTTGCAAGTTATGTCTCCGACAAAGGTTTAATAACCAGAATTCACAGAGAACTCAAACATATTAGCAAGAAAAGAACAAGTGATCCCATCACAGGCTGGGCAAGGGACTTGAAGAGAAACTTCTCTGAAGAAGACAGGCACACGGCCTATAGACATATGAAAAAATGCTCATCATCTTTAATCATCAGAGAAATGCAAATCAAAACTACTTTGAGATATCATCTAACTCCAGTAAGATTAGCCATATCACTCACCCGTGGATATGGAGAAAAGGGAATACTTCTACACTGCTGGTGGGAATGCAAATTAATACATTCCTTTTGGAAAGATGTTTGGAGAACACTTAGAGATCTAAAAATAGATCTGCCATTCAATCCTATAATTCCTCTACTAGGCCTATACCCAGAAGACCAAAAATCACATCATAACAAAGATATTTGTACCAATATGTTTATTGCAGCCCAATTCATAATTGCTAAGTCAATGAAAAAAGCCCAAGTGCCCATCGATCCACAAATGGATTAATAAATTGTGGTATATGTACACCATGGAATATTATGCGGCCTTAAAGGAAGACGGAGACTTTACCTCTTTCATGTTTACATGGATGGAGCTGGAACATATTCTTCTTAGCAAAGTATCTCAAGAATGGAAGAAAAGGTATCCAATGTACTCAGCCCTACTATGAAACTAATTTATGACTTTCACATGAAAGCTATAACCCAGTTATAATCTAAGAATAGGGGGAATGGAGAAAGGGAGGGGAGGGAGGGGGGAGGTGGGCAGAGGGAGGGTAATTTGTGGGATTACACCTGCGGTGCCTCTTACAAGGGTATATGTGAAACTTAGTAAATGTAGAATGTAAATGTCTTAACACAATGACTAAGAAAATGCCAGGAAGGCTATGTTAACCAATGTGATGAAAATGTGTCAAACAGTCTATAAAACCAGTGTACGGTGCCCCATGATCGCATTAATGTACACAGCTATGATTTAATAAAATAAATAAATAAAGGAAAATCTGGTATAGGACATAAAATTAATGGAGATTTCTGTTTACCACAAAAAGTACCTGCCTCGTATTAGTAAAACCTTAACTCCCTGGGTAGAGGACCACCTACTCTGTGGTGCCTCCTCCTTCTACTGTCCTCCCGCTTTCTACCCTTGACCTCCTGCCTCACTTTCCCAACCACAACCACTCCCTCCCCCTCGTCACTTGCAACACCACTAACCTTCATATGCCTACTACTAAATCATCACTTAACATCCTTCAACATAACTGCCCCTGCAGTGTCTCCAGCATTTCAAATTACAACTGTCTTACAGTTAATACTGAGGCACTAAGCGATGTATTGCTATAAATCTGTTCAATCTAGTTGCTACCCTGGAAATCATTTTTAGGCCTGACATACATTGTTAGAAATCTTTCATAACCCACCACTTTGACCTAGTTAAAACTTTTTCTCCCTGTGTGGTGGTTGGGATATAACCTGCTTGTTTCACATGTCATGTCCCCAAATCCAACACATCCCAGAGCTTCTGAGCATGATGAAACCTAACGGCCAACACCATCCCCTCTCTATATGGAAGCCTGAGGGATGATACCAAGAGAACTCAGTAAAGGCAGAATTACACAGGTCCTCTCTCTCTCATTCCCCAGCCACTGGTAAACATCCCATCTGTGGACTTCTGGCTGGCCCTTGAGGGCAGTTCTCAGTCTTGAGGATCTATGAGTAATAAGATGCTTCTGTTACTT
This sequence comes from Nycticebus coucang, assembly GCF_027406575.1. Classification (NCBI taxonomy): domain Eukaryota; kingdom Metazoa; phylum Chordata; class Mammalia; order Primates; family Lorisidae; genus Nycticebus; species Nycticebus coucang. Next base: position 62,664,796 of record NC_069782.1, on the reverse strand, counting down.
CGTGTGTTTCATTGTGCTGCCTCCTCTGTGACTCACCTGACTAACGCACCAGAACATAAACCCTCCTCCTGGTCAGGTCAGAGTTAGAATGCATAGCCACTCTCCAGAGAGGTCTATGACCTAAGACCAAATTAAAGGAAAATACTAAAGGGAGGCATGAGATGGGATGGACTGCAAAAGGAAGGCAACCCTCACCTGCCAGATACAATTGCCACATGGTAGTCAGTGGTGTGGGTGTGAAGCGCACCTCATTTGCCTTTAGACTTTGCCTAAGCCACATCCCAGGACACAGTCCCCAGGCAATTAAGGAACTCTGGCCTAGTCACCACCATCCTGTGGCCCTTCTAACAACAACACCACCAATATCAATTCGTGATAATATACTTGTTTTTGGTTAGATGACAGCCTCCTCCACAAGTTCCCTAAGAAAAGGCCTAGCTTGAATTTCTTCACTGTGTCAGGCTTTCATCACATTAAAGAAATACAAGAAATGGAGAAACATTTAAACACATCACAAGAACACAACCAGAAATACCAAAAGGGGTGATTCTCTGAAAGAATGAGTGACTAGCAACAGCAATAGGTTCAAAGAGACTCAAACTGAAATATATAAAACTTTAATAGATAATAGACCCAAAGACAATCAAAAGCATATTTTGGAATAATGGAGAATTTTACATTCTTAAATAGGGTAGATATTATTTTTAATTTTCTTGGTTCACATACTAGTACTGAAGTTTTAATAGGACAATGTCTTTAGCTACAGAATATGTATTAACAACCATTTAAACCTAAGTGTTATTCCTGTAGTTTTCAACTTCAAGGCCTCTATCCTTCCTTCATATAAGCCCGTTTTAGGCTCTGTAAGGGAAGTATAAGCCTAAGAAGTTCATACGGAAAAAAAAAAAAAAGCTGAGTATGCTAGTTCTCTTCTCCTTCCTCCCTTCCTTCTCTCTCTCTCTTCTTTCTTTCCTTTCTTTCTTTCTCTCTATCTTTTTCTTTCTTATATTTCTTTAGCAAAAAGACTTTCGGGTCTACAAAAGTTTATATTTACATATAAAAATAAGCACTCCCCCGACACCTAAAACACTAAAGTAGCTTTCTACCTGACTGCAATGTATCAAAAGTAAAAACAGACTCGGAGCCCATAGTTCAGTGGTTAGGGCGCTGGCCACATACACCAGGGGAGGTGGTTCGAACCCCACCTGGGCCTGCTAAACAACAACTGCAACAAAAAAATAGCTGGGCTTTGTGGCAGGCGCCTGTAGTCCCAGCTACTTGGAAGGCTGAGGCAAGAGTTAGAGGTTGCTGTGAGCTTTGACACCACAGTACTCTACCGACGGCGACATAGTGAGACGTCTCAAAAATATATATATAAGTAAATACAGACCAGTCAAAAAGAATGCGAAATTGGCAGATGAAACGTTTGTTCGCAAAAACCGGAGGAAGCGATCCCTTGAACTAACTTTTACCCCGTGCTCACCAGGACTAGCCGGATTCGCTAGGTCCGTGAGGGGGGAAGACACAGAGCCACCATCAACCTGACTCTAACGGTGGTTATTCCTTGCCTGTTAAACAAAAAAATATTCACACAGACTGCTTTGGAGAATTTTGAAGAGGTAATCAGTGTGTTTGAAAAAAACCTCAGTTAAAGTCCAAAGGACTTACTTCAAAACCGCTCCTGGCCGGGCCGCTGGAACAACCACCCCAGCGGCCTCTCAGCCCTAAGCTGCGTTGGAAGGATTTGTGGGCCTGGCGGAAGTGATCACAGTGGGCCAAGCCTCCCTAAGTAGTCCCTTCAGCGACCTCAGGCAAAGCCGCGTTCCTTCCCTTTACCTGTCCTCACTGAAAGACGTGTTAAAGTCAACAACCGCAAAATAAAAACATAATTTACCCTCGCTGACAAGCGCCGGAAAAGACAGCGGCCCGCTGAACGTCACTTCCGCTTCCAGCCTCAGCCAGAAGACTGATGCTACACTATTCCTGGCCCAGCTACGCTGAACCCGCTCGGGACCCAGTCGAGCAGAGAAATTCTAGATTTGCCCCGCATCTGTGCGGATGGGCCTTGCATTCGGCTTCTCGCGGGGGCTGGAGAAAGAAACAGGCCCAGGACAAGGTTGAGGTTAGTGAGGGGAGCGGGCCCACATTCTGCGACGGTGAGACCAGGTCCAGGGCCCAGTTTCAATGATCAAATACGGCCCAAAGGCGAAACTAGAAGTGGACTTCCCCACACAATGCTCACAAAAGCTTTTCTACCTCCCTCTCTCTAGGTTTGCAGCGATTCTTCCATGGATAAACTTGCCAGTCCCTGGAAAGTTCTGTCTCCTAACAGTCAATCCAATCTTTAAGCTTGTATTTCCCCATTTTAATCTGTATGAACATGCTAAACTCTAATAATTGAGTGCCTTTTCAACGTATTGATACTTTTTGTATATACTGAATTTTTTTTCTTCTTCAAATAATTATTTCTAGTTTTATTTCTGGGATCTTACTACAAAGTTCCAAAGCCACGCATACTAGGTTGAAAATATCACTGATAACAGGCATGCTTCACTTACGCAGGAATGGTTCTAAAGTTTCTCCAGAAGTCAATTTTGTTGTGGCTTTTAGTGGACGGCCTTCATGCAATTAATAGTTATTTTGAACACTGACTTTTTGTTGTTGTTGTTTGAGACAGTCTCTGTTGCCCAGGCTACCGTGCTGTCATGTCAGTCTAATCTCACTACAACTCTTACTCCTGGGTTCAAGCAATCCTCCTGCCTCAGCCACCGAAGTAGCTGGGTCCAAAGGCGCCTGCTACAATGCCAGGCTAATTTTTTCCATTTTTTAGTAGAGATGGGTCTTGCTGGCTCTTGCTCCGGCTGGTCTCGAGTTCCTTAGCTCAAGGGATCCTCCCACCTCCGCCTCTTTAAGTGTTAGGATTGCACACATCCGACACTGCACCTAGCCTGAACACTGAGTTACTAACATTTTATCAAGATTTATTCATGCTCATTACCAAATGTTTTATGAATCTATTGACTTGTTAACTCTTGTTACTGATTTTTCATCTTTTCCTGCAGAAAATTTTTATGTAGCCAAAGGAGTTAATTATAAAAAATAATTTCTAGGTTTCCTGCTTTGCATTAAAGTCTCCATAAACTCTAGATCACATACAGATTTCCTGATGTTCTTCTGCAGTTTATTACTTTTCAATCTTTCACGCTCATTTTGGCATATGATGTGGGATAGTGGATCCATTCCCCCACCCATGGAAAAATGGCCAGTTATCGTAATAGCATGTATTAGTAAACTCTCCTTGACTTACTGGTTTGACATTCCATGTTTATTAAACAATAAATTCCTGGGTGTGTGATACATACATACCCTATATCTGATTCTAGATTCTGTATCAGTAATGTTTACTTATGCCAATATAATAATTTCATTCCAAAGATTTTTATTCTTCTTAGACATCTATATGAATCCAATAGCTTTATATCAATTTGTAATATTTAGTGGTAAGAAAGTAATGATAGCTGTTTGTTGTTTCTTCCCTTCCTGCTTCAGACATTAAATTTTTATTCTTAATCACTTGAGTCCAAGAGTTCATGGGTGTAGTTAATTATGGATCATGCCACTGCATTCTAGCCTGGATGAGACAGAGTGAGACCTTGTCTCAAAAAATTAATTTTTATGCTTCCAGTGATGTAGCTACTGCCATGATTTACAGTTTTAGTATGTGGATCAGCTTTATTTAGATGTAGTTCACATATGACAAATCATTTATTTAAAAGTATACAATTAAATGTTTTGAGTACATTCACAGTGTTGTGCAACCATCATAATCTTAGGACCTTTTCATTACCCTGAAAGAACTCTGTGGATGTCAAAACCCATTTACTTTCTCCTGAAGCTCCAGGTAACCACAAACTTAGTCTCTGCAGACTTTTGGGGACATTTTGTATGAATAAAATCATGCAACTTTTTGTGAATAGTTTTTTTCACTTAGTATGCTTTTTGTTTGTTCATCTGTGTTGTAATATAGATCAATTTTATTACTGAGTACTATTCCATTCCATTTACTAAATATCATATTTTGTTCATCAGTTAATGGACATTTGGGTCATTTCCACTTTGGGGGTATTAGGAATAATGCTACCAGGAAAATTCACATGTATTTTTTGTGCACGTACATTTTTCTCTTGGAATTGCTGGGTTCTACAGTAACTATAAATTTAAGAATTTGAAGAACTACCAGAAAGTGTGTAAGGGTTCCAATTTTTCCACATCCTTGTTAACATTTGCTATAGTTTTTCTCAATTTAACCATCCTGGTAAAGTGATACCTCATTATGATTTTCACTTATTATTTCCCTAAGACTAGTTAAACATGTTTTCATGTGCTTTTTAGCCATTTGTATTCTTTGGAGAAATGTTCACATCTTTTATCCCTTTTGCAATTGATTGTCTTTTCATTATTGAGTTGTAAGAGTTCTTTGTTCTGTATTGAAATTCACTATCACAGATAAGATTTGCTAATATTTTCTCCCATTCATTGGGTTGTCTTTCATTTTCTTGCTGGAACATTTTAGAACACAAAAGCATGTAATATTGATGGGTGTCCTCTGAAATACAAGAGTTTAATGTTGATAAATTTATTTTTTCTTTGTTTCTAATGTGCTTTGGGATCATACCTAAGAGAACATTGCTAAAGCCAATGTCATGACACTTTTCCTCTATACTTTTTTCTTCTAGGAATTTTACATTTGTAGGTCTTATACATTTATGTCACTGATCAATTTTGAGTTAACTTTTGTGAATAATAAGGACCCAAATTCATTCAGTTGCGGTATTCATTTGTGGTATACATTTCTCTCAGAACCATTTGTTGAGAACGTTTTCATTCTCCATTGAATTACACAGGCACCCTGGGAGATCGGTTGACCACATAAGTGTGAGCCTATTTCTGGACTTTCAATTCTATTCCCCTAATTTATAACTTTATCCTTAAACCAATACCACACTGTTTTCCACACTACAAAATTTTGTAGCACTTTTTAAAATCTGAAAGTGTAAGTCATTCAACTCTTTGGTATTTAGTGTTCTATTTCTATGTAAAGTTTAGGATTCGCTTGTCAATTTCTGTAAGAAGGCAGTCCTAAAGAAAAAAAATTCATCAATGGCACTATTAAAGCATGCTAATGCAGACTTTATTCGGTATCATTGTTTTAGATATAGGAACCACTGCAATGGGCTTTTATAGTAGAGAAGAGAGATTGGGCTAAACTCTGAATATAAGATTAGCAAGTGGGAGGGAGGGGAGACAAGATGGCGGACCGAAGCCAGCTTTCAACAAAGGCTCCTGTCCAGAAGGAGAGTTAAGGGACAGGAATTTAGTAAGTATCCTGGTGGACTTGAGCCTCACCAAGAGAGAAGGCTGAAGAACGCACATCAACACCGCTGAGGCAAGTTGTGATCACAAGGACGCAAACAAAAGGTACAAAATCCACCACCAAGCGGACGGGAGTCCCCCTCCCCCATGAGACCGGCTCTAGAGCCCCACAATTGAACAAGCGGGCAGAAATTAAAGGCCCTCCCACTACACTCCATGGGAGAGACCTTCTAAAAACTGGACCTACCTCCCCTACTGGGGTGCCGTGGCGTTCTCCTGCCGGACATAGGGCTGAATAAAACTTTGGGAATCCTTTGCCGGCAACCCTGAATCCCCTGCGCTCCCCTCCCGCCCACTGAGGTCTGGAGGCCTGTCCCCCAGGACTTCGGATCCTTGGGTGATTTCTCAAGGGGAGTGGACAGTCCCCGAGTTGCGACTGGTCAGCATTGACTCTGAGGCGCGCCGAGTGAGGAGAGGGCACCGGGCTCAGGGGGAGTCACGCCTCGCGGCACTTCCCTGCGGTGCAGTGCAGCAACCATCCCCAGGCACACGGGGCCCAAGACTGAATCAGACTCTGGCCTCCCCACTGAGAGCTGAGAACCCCTACTCTCACTCGGGGTCTGAGGGCCTATCCCCCAGGAGTTCGGCTCCTTGGGTGATTTCTCGAGGGGAGTGCACAGTGCCTGAGCTGCGTCAGGTCAGCGCTGACTCTGGGACACATGAGCAAGGAGAGGGCACTCTGCTGAGGGGAAATCAAGCCTTGGCGGCACTTCCCTGCGGTGCAGTGCAGGAGCCCTCCCCGGACCGTAGCATTGCGTGAAACTGAATGAAACTCTAGCTTCCCCCCACCCCACTCCCAATCGGGGTCTGGGGGCCCATACCCCAAGAGTTTTAATTCTTGGGGGATCTCTTAAGGGGTGTGGACCCAGCACAAACTGCGGCCGCTCAGTGCTGACTCTGGGGCGCGGGACAGAGGAGAAAAGGGTCGCCTGAGTGCCCACACCAGAGCAGCAGTTCGCTGGAGGTAGATCAACAGCCGTTTTTTCTTTAACGGCAGAACGCTCACTTCTGGATATTCTGAGGCCACACCCCCTGTCTCCCTGGGCAACCAGAGGAGGCCACCGGTGACACAGCTCACAAACCCGGAAGCCTCCAGGGCGGGGCCGACCCAGAGAGGTGTTCAGACGCAATTCTCCAGCAGCAAAGACGTTTGAACTCAAAACAGCCCGTCTCCTGTAGGCGACGACAGGAACAGAGACAAAACCTCACAAAGTTGTCTGTTCTGTTCGGTTCTGTTAGCAGCATCCATCAGGGACGGGGCTAAGCCTGAGTGAACACCTCCTTCCCATGACCTGCATCAAACACTCAAAGATGTCAGGCCCCATCTCCTCCTGCTAGATAGCGGCAGTCTGCGGGGGCCTGGCAGACTTCCTTGCGATTCAGGCAGGTGCAAACCCCTGGAGTGTCTGTTCACTGCAGGCAACTGGGTTAGCCATCTGCAGAGATACCAGTGACTGGGTCCGACGGAGGGGCAAAGTGGGGAAGGAGACGTCAACCTTCCCAGCCTGCTCTGTTTGCTGGGTGGCTCCTCCTGACTCCACGCTGCACTGGGGTGAGCTGTGTCAGAGGAGTCACCAGGCCCCTGTGATCCAGTTCCCAGAGACCTCTTGAACCCTTCCACCCGAGACAAGTGCCGATTGAGACAGTTGATTCGGACCTTTTGAACTGGGCTAATAGACTGAGGACTCTTCAGGCGGTGCCCTGGGTGTGCGATTGTAGGAAGGTTTGATTCTCCTTTTCCAACTGGGGCCAGAGGTGGGCAGGCGGGGTGACTTAATTGCTGATTTTTCCACACAGCTGAGACTTCAAGCCAGAGTAGAAGTTGCAATAGGATCGAACAGAAACCAGCTGAAAACAAGACAGAACCACTTTGCTCCACCACACCAGACAGGGCCCCAGTTTCTCAGGCCACAACACTGTACGGGCCCTCGATAAAACCCCAGGGGAAAAACCAAAGGGAGTAAACCATGGGGCGGAATCAGCGGAAAAACTCTGGTAACATGAATAACCAGAATAGATCAACCCCCCCAAGAAAAGATACGGCAGATGTGATTGAAGATCCCATTCATAAACAACTGGCTGAGATGTCAGAAGTCGAATTCAGAATTTGGTTTGCAGACAAGATTAATAAAATGGAATTAGGAATTCGAGGAGAAATTCAAAAATTGTCTCAAGAATTTAACGAATTGAAAGACAAAACCACCAAAGACTTAGACACACTGAAACAAGAACTTACAGCCCTCAAAGATATGAAAAATACAGTAGAATCCCTCAGTAACAGAATGGAGCAAGCAGAAGAAAGGATTTCTGACATTGAAGATAAAGTCTTCGAACGCTCCCAATCTCTCAAAGAGGAAGAGAAATGGAGAGCAAAAACGGATCACTCACTCAGAGAGCTCTCAGATAATTCGAAAAAAAACAACTTAAGGGTTATAGGAATTTCAGAGAATGATGAAGTGGCTGCCAAGGACACAGAGGCCCTTCTACAGGAAATTATGAAAGAAAATTTTCCAGACATGCCTAGAGAATCTAAAATTCAGATAGCAGACAGCTACAGAACCCCAGCACGATTCAACCCCAATAAGCCATCTCCCAGACATATCATAATTAGCTTCACTAAAGTTAACATGAAAGAGAAGATTCTCAAAGCAGCCCGGCGAAAGAAAACTATAACGTACAAAGGTAAGAATATTAGAATAACTGCAGATCTCTCTGCTGAAACTTTTCAAGCAAGAAGAGGCTGGTCATCAACTTTTAATCTCCTAAAGCAAAAAAACTTTCAACCCAGGATCTTCTATCCAGCTAAACTGAGTTTCATCTATGATGGAGAAATTAAATACTTCAATGACATTCATATGTTGAAAAAATTTGCCATAAGTAAACCAGCTCTTCAGGACGTTCTCAGACCTATCCTCCACAATGACCAACCCAATCCTATACCACAAAAGTAAACTCACTCAGAAACTTCGGATCAAACTCCAACTTCCACACTGGCGAAAGGATTAAAAATGTCCACTGGACCTTTCAAAAACTCGATACCCAAAATTCCACCAGACTTATCAATACTCTCCATCAATGTGAATGGCTTAAACTGTCCTCTAAACAGGCATAGGTTAGCTGACTGGATACAAAAACTCAAGCCAGATATTTGTTGCATACAAGAGTCACATCTCAACTTAAAAGACAAATACAGACTCAGGGTGAAAGGATGGTCATCCATATTTCAGGCAAATGGTAATCAGAAAAAAGCAGGTGTTGCAATTTTATTTGCAGATACACTAGGCTTTAAACCATCAAATTAAGGAAGGACAAGAATGGTCACTTCATATTTGTTAAGGGTAATACTCAATATGACGAGATCTCAATTATTAATATCTATGCACCCAACCAGAATGCACCTCAATTTATAAGAGAAACTCTAATACACATGAGTAACTTGATTTCCTCCAGCTCCATAATCGTTGGAGCTTTCAACACTCCCTTGGCAGTGTTGGATCGATCCTCCAGAAAGAAGCTGAGCAAAGAAATCTTAGATTTAAACCTAACCATCCAATATTTAGATTTAGCAGACATCTACAGAACATTTCATCCCAACAAAACTGAATACACATACTTCTCATCAGCCCACGGAACTTACTCCAAAATTGACCACATTTTAGGTCACAAGTCTAACCTCAGTAAATTTAAAGGAATAGAAATTATTCCATGCATCTACTCGGACCATCATGGAATAAAACTTGAATTGAGTAACAACAGGAATCTGCATACCCATACAAAAACATGGAAGTTAAATAACCTTATGCTGAATGATAGCTGGGTCAGAGATGAGATTAAGAAAGAAATCACCAATTTTTTGGAACAAAATGACAATGAAGACACAACCTATCAGAACCTCTGGGACACTGCAAAGGCAGTTCTAAGAGGGAAATTTATAGCACTGCAAGCCTTCCTCAAGAGAACGGAAAGAGAGGAAGTTAACAACTTAATGGGACATCTCACGCAACTGGAAAAGGAAGAACATTCCAACCCCAAACCCAGTAGAAGAAAAGAAATAACCAAAATTAGAGCAGAATTAAATGAAATTGAAAACAAAAGAATAATACAACAGATCAATAAATCAAAAAGCTGTTTTTCTGAAAAGGTCAATTAAATAGATAAACCTCTGGCCAACCTAATCAGGAAAAAAAGAGTAAAATCTCTAATATCAATCAGAAACAACAAAGACGAAATAACAACAGACTCATCAGAAATCCAAAAAATCCTTAATGAATATTACAAGAAACTTTATTCTCAGAAATATGAAAATCTGAAGGAAATAGACCGATACTTGGAAGCACGCCACCTTCCAAGACTTAACCAGAATCAAGTGGAAATGTTGAACAGACCCATATCAAGTTCAGAAATAGCATCAACTATACAAAACCTCCCTAAAAAGAAAAGCCCGGGACCAGATGGTTTCACGTCAGAATTCTACCAAACCTTTAGAGAGGAATTAGTACCTATATTACTCAACCTGTTCCAAAATGTAGAAAAAGAAGGAAGACTACCCAACACGTTCTATGAAGCAAATATCACCCTGATCCCCAAACCAGGAAAAGACCCAACAAGAAAAGAAAATTATAGACCAATATCACTAATGAATATAGATGCAAAAATATTCAACAAGATCCTAACAAACAGAATCCAACAACACATCAAACAAATTATACATCATGACCAAGATGGTTTTATCCCAGGGTCTCAAGGCTGGTTCAATATACGTAAATCTATAAATGTAATTCAGCACATAAACAAATTAAAAAACAAAGACCATATGATTCTCTCAATTGATGCAGAAAAAGCTTTTGATAATATCCAGCATCCCTTCATGATCAGAACACTCAAGAAAATTGGTCTAGAAGGGACTTTTCTTAAACTGATAGAGGCTATCTACAGCAAACCCACAGCCAATATCATATTGAATGGAGTTAAATTGGAATCATTTCCACTCAGATCAGGAACCAGACAAGGCTGCCCATTGTCTCCATTGCTTTTCAACATTGTAATGGAAGTTTTAGCCACCGCAATTAGGGAAGAAAAGGCGATCAAGGGTATCCATATAGGGTCAGAAGAGATCAAACTCTCGCTCTTCGCAGATGATATGATTGTGTATCTGGAAAACACTAGGGACTCTACTACAAAACTCCTAGAAGTGATCAAGGAATACAGCAGCGTCTCAGGTTACAAAATCAACATTCATAAATCGGTAGCCTTTATATACACCAACAACAGTCAAATTGAAAAAGCAGTTAAGGACTCTATCCCATTCACAGTAGCGCCAAAGAAGATGAAATATTTGGGAATTTACCTAACAAAAGACGTGAAAGATCTCTATAAAGAGAACTATGAAACTCTAAGAAAAGAAATAGCTGAAAATGTTAACAAATGGAAAAACATACCATGCTCATGGCTAGCAAGAATCAACATTATCAAAATGTCCATACTACCCAAAGCAATATATAATTTCAACGCACTCCCTATTAAAGCTCCACTGTCATATTTTAAAGATCTTGAAAAAACATTACTTCGTTTTATATGGAATCAGAAAAAACCTCGAATAGCCAAGACATTACTCAGAAATAAAAACAATACAGGAGGAATCACACTACCAGACCTCAGACTTTACTACAAATCGATAGTGATCAAAACAGCATGGTATTGGCACAAAAACAGAGAAGTAGATATCTGGAATAGAATAGAGAACCAAGAGGTGAATCCAGCTACTTACCGCTATTTGATTTTTGACAAGCCAATTAAAAACATTCAGTGGGGAAAAGATTCCCTATTTAACAAATGGTGCTGGGTGAACTGGCTGGCAACCTGCAGAAGACTGAAATTGGACCCACACCTTTCACGATTAACTAAGATAGACTCTCATTGGATTAAAGATTTAAACTTAAGACATGAAACTATAAAAATACTAGAGGAGAATGCAGGGAAAACCCTTGAAGAAATTGGTCTGGGTGAGTATTTCATGAGGAGAACCCCCCGGGCAATTGAAGCAGCTTCAAAAATACACTATTGGGACTTGATCAAACTAAAAAGCTTCTGCACAGCTAAGAACACAGTAAGCAGAGCAAGCAGACAGCCCTCAGAATGGGAGAAGATATTTGCAGGGTATAACTCTGACAAAGGTTTAATAACCAGAATCCACAGAGAACTCGAACGCATCAGCAAGAAAAAAACAAGGGATCTCATCGCAGGCTGGGCAAGGGATTTGAAGAGAAACTTCTCTGAAGAAGACAGGCGCACGGCCTTCAGACATATCAAAAAATGCTCATCATCTTTAATCATCAGAGAAATGGAAATCAAAACTACTTTGAGATATCATCTAACTCCAATGAGACTAGCCTATATCACAAAATCTCAAGACCAGAGATGTTGGCGTGGATGCGGAGAAAAGGGAACACTTCTGCACTGCTGGTGGGAATGCAAATTAATACATTCCTTTTGGAAAGATATATGGAGAACACTCAGAGATCTAAAAATAGATCTGCCATTCAATCCTGTAATTCCTCTGCTGGGCATATACCCAGAAGACCAAAAATCACAGCATAACAAAGATATTTGTACCAGAATGTTTATTGCAGCCCAATTCATAATAGCTAAGTCATGGAAAAAGCCCAAGTGCCCATCGATCCACGAATGGATTAATAAATTGTGGTATATGTATACCATGGAATACTATGCAGCCTTAAAGAAAGATGGAGACTTTACCTCTTTCATGTTTACATGGATGGAGCTGGAACATATTCTTCTTAGTAAAGTATCCCAAGAATGGAAGTAAAAATACCCAATGTACACAGCCCTACTATGAAACTAATTTGGGACTCTCACATGAAAGCTATAACCCAGCTACAACTTAACAATAGGGGGAAGTGGGAAAGGGGGGGGTGGGTAGAGGGAGGGGAATCGGTGAGATCACACCTGTGGTGCATATTACAGGGGTATTTGCGAAACTTGGTAAATGTAGAATGTAAATGTTTTGGCACAGTAACTGAGATAACGCCGGAAAGGCTATGTTAACCACTGTGATAAAAATGTGTCAAATGGTTTATGAAGTGAGTGTATGATGCCCCATAATCATATCATTGTATACAGTTATGATTTAATAAAAAAATTTTAAAAAAAAAGATTAGCAAGTGGGGATTTATGGCTAAGTTAAAGAGTGCAGGTCATTGGATGGAAAATTACTAAGGGGAAATATCAAGTGTATAGGGGATTGTGGATAAACCAACCTAACAAGATTCTTGTTCAAGTCAGGCCAAAGTAATCAAACGTCAAAAGGGGGATTGTAGAGGATGAGGAACCAAAAACAGATATCCAGGGTTATCTGATACCAAGGGTACTAGATTCTTGCTAAACTGACTTAGCAAGGTTCTGGCTAAAACTGGATTTCCAAAGAAATTTAGATCTGTAGATAAGCCTAAGAGAAGTTTGAGGAGCCAGATTATAGTTTGGTAAAACAAAGACTCTTCATCACCATCTGGAATTTTGATAGGGATTATGTTTAATCTATAGACCAATTTGGGGAGTATTGCCATCTTTTTTTTTAGAAACAGAGTCTCACTTTGTCGTCCTTTGGTAGAGTGCTGTGGCATCATAGCTCACAGCAACCTCCAGCTCCTGGGTTTAGGCAATTCTCTTGCCTCAGCCTCCCGAGTAGCTGGGTCTACAGGCACCCAAAGCCCAGCTATTTGTTGCAGTTTGGCCGGGGCCAGGTTCAAACCCGCCACCCTCGGTATATGGGGCCGGCACGCTACTCATTGAGCCACAGGCGCCGCCTGAGTATTGCCATTTTAATATTAAATATTCTAATGACTGAACATGGTGTGACTTTCCATTGCTTTTGGTGTTTTCTTTTTTTTTTTTGAGACAGAGTCTCACTGTGTAGCCCAGGATAGAGTGTCATGGCATCACAGCTTACAGCAACCTCCAACTCCTGGGCTTAAGCAATTCTCTTGCCTCAGCCTCCCAAATAGCTGGGAGTACAGGCGCCTGCCACAATGCCCAGCCACTTTTTTTTTGCATTTGTTGTTTGGCTGACCTGGGCTGGGTTCGAACCCGCCACTCTGGGTTTATGTGGCTGGTGTCGTAACCACTGTGCTATGGGCACAGAGCCTGCTTTTGTTTTTTATCAATGTAAGTCTTGCACATCTTTTATTAAATTTATTCCAAAGCATTATTTTATGTTATTATAAATGGAAATTTATATTTAATTTATATAATTTATATAATTAATTTATTATTATTTATTTATTTATTATAATTTATTAATTCCAATTTGGATTATACAATGATGGTAGATAGAAAAATAGCTGACTTTTCTATGTTGCTTTCTTTTTTTTTTTTTTTGAGATGGAGTCTCACTGAGCCACCCTGGGATTGAGTGCTTTGACATCAACCTCAGTTTTGGGGTCAAGTGATCCTCTTGCCTCAGCCTCCCAAGTAGCTGGGACTACAGGTGCCCACCACAATGCCCGGCTATTTTTAGAAACGGGGTCTCACTCTTGCTCAAGCTGTCCTCAAATTCCTGAGCTCAAGCAATCCACCCGCCTTGACCTCCCAGGCATGAGCCACCATTCCCGGCCCTCTATGTTGCTCTTGTTACCTGTAACACCTTACTGAACTTGTAAGTTCTAATAGTTTTTGGTGTATTCCTTAGGATTACCTAGATAAAAAAATCATATCATATCATTAGTAGACATATTCTTTCCGATCTACTTTTTGTTCATTTACTTTTAAAAATTCCCAATGGATGCATAATTTTATGAGATGCTTTTTCTTCTTCCCTTATAATACATTTTTTCCTTTCTTCTACAGTGTAGTCATCAATTGTGCTGAGAATGTATTTGATAATAAGCCTGTCTTGTAATCCTGGAGTACAACTGGTCATAGTACACTGTTCTTTTTGTTATTACTGAATTTATTTTACTAATATTTTATTTAGAATATTTACATACAAATTAATTTTCTTTAAAATATCATTACCAGGCTGAGCATGATGCCTCGTACTTGTAATCCTAGCATTCTGAAAGGCCCAGGTAGGTAGACTGCTTGAACTCAAGAGTTTGAGACCAGCCTGAACAACAGAAAGACCCCTTCTCTAAAAAAAATAGCCGGGTGTTGTATCTGGTACCTGTAGTCCCAGCAACTTGGGAGGCTGAGGCAAAAGGATCCCTTGCACCCAAGAGTCTGAGGTTGCTGTGAGCTAACATGCCATAGCTCTGTATACCAAGGGTGACAAAGTGAGACTCTGTCTCAAAAATTAACATAAAATATCATTACCTAAGATTAATTTAATTCTAAGCTTTCTCTTATTTGAGTGGATGCATTCACTTATTTGATTCTTACGATACAAAATCAGGTGGTTATTATTATGAAATTCATCCCCAGTATACAAAAAAGCAGATGGAATGAGAGGCCATCTTTTTTCTCCAAAATTACACAGCCCACAAGAGACAGAGTCAAGACAAGTACTCTAACAGTCTGACTCTTGATTCTGTACCTCTCATCTCTTGACTCTATGACCAGTACAGATTTAAAAGTTTCCTCTCATTTCCAAAGGTACTGATCCTCTCTGTGAAATGCTGAGATCTTCACTTTCATGTCCACTAGTTGAGATAATTTAGAAGACCAGTTCCCTATGTATTTAAAATTAGTTCATTCACATCTCAACCATGATCCTTTTCCCCATCATGTAGACAGAAGCACCCAAAGGAGACCATCAAGAGAAGAGGCGTGTAAATGCAAACCTACACACACAGTTTTGCCCCAGTACATTCATGGAAGCCATCTCACATTAAATTTGAGTCACCTTACATGCAACATACACAGAGAAACACACAACAATACTCCAGGCAGAAGTCTGGAAAGTCTCATAGCCAGCAAAAAAAAAAAAATTAAGGTTGTTGCTCTTCTCTCAGCCCTTAAAAAATGTTTAATTTTGTTTTTTCCCTTTATGCTTTCTGGTAAGAAATCCACAGCCAATTGAATTGTTCTCTTATAAGTAGTTCTCAGTCTCATGTCAAGATTTTTCTCTTTAGTTTTCAGCACTTTATGTTTGGGTTTAGAATTTTGGGGAGTTACTATGTTTTGGGTTCACTGAATTTTTCAGTCTGAACATTTTATGTCTTTCACCAAATTTGAGAAGTTTTTCACCATTACTTCTTCAAAAATTTTTACATCACACTTTCTCTCTTCTTCTTCAGGAACTCTGATATCATGAATGTTAGCCCCTGAAGCTCTGCTATAAGTCTGTTGAATACTTTTGGATTTTATTCCGGGCTTTTTGATCATTATGCTATGATACTCTGGACTTTTAAGTTCTATGGACAATATAGAATTATTTTTTAATCAATTACTCTATTGGGTTCAGCTTGCAAGTTTTAGTCAGCACTTTGTAGGTTATGATTTCAGTGTGAGTTTTGTTTTCAGACTTTGTAGTACTACATGTGTTTCTGCCTAGAAGCTAGACTAACATAGAAGGTCATCTATCTCACAGTTCAGTTTGCAAGGTTTATGGTTTGTCTCACTGCCACAAGATTGCTTGGAGGCTGGGGACAAGTAAAGGCAGAAAGTATACTGTGGTATTTATCTCCCTCTTTCTCACTAATCATTAAGAAACCCCCTTCCCATCAATATACTGCCATAACCAAAAGGCTTCTTCTGGAACGCCTCATGCTGGTACTGATTTCTACCTCCCGGTTTTCAGCCACACTGGGTGACACCAGGAAAAAAACTGGTAAACTTACTGCCTGTTTGAAATCTGATATTTTTTCCCATCCATCTGCTATTTACTTTTCAGATTCCTCCAATAGTAGCTCCATACATTCTGTCCACATCTTACATCTCCTTTCAGTGAGACAGACAGAATAATTATGTGTACTCCATCTTTCTCTAAACTAAAACTAATTTTGCCTAGCTTTTTTAAATTTTCTCTATACATGCATGTACATGTCTTTTTTAGAGACAGTCTCACTTTATCGCCCTCTGTAGAATGCGTGGCGTCACAGCTCATAGCAACCTCCAACTCCTGGGCTTAGGTGATTCTCTTCTTCAGCCTACCGATTAGCTGGGACTACAGGTGCCTGCCACGAGGCCTGACTATTTTTTTTGTTGCAGTTTGGCCGGAGCTGGGTTTTAATCCCCCACCCTCGGTATATGAGGCCGGCGCCCTACCCACTGAGCCACAGGCGCCGCCCAAGTTTGCCTGGTTTTATATACATAACAACATAGTATGCATTTTTTTACATCTGCTTTCTTTCACCACATTATGTTTGTGAGATTTCTTTTTTTTTTGGCCGGGGCTGGGTTTGAACCCGCCACCTCTGGCATATGGGACCGGCGCCCTACTCCTTGAGCCACAGGCACCGCCCTGTTTGTGAGATTTCATTCAAGTTAGTGAGTGTACCTGTACAGTAGGCAGAATTCTCAGATGGTACTTGTAACACCTTGGTATAATCCTATTGAATGCTGTTGGGATAAACAGCTTCCTTCTAATTAAGAAAATATGGCAAAAGTGATGGGACGTCAGTGCGATTGCATTGTGTGGCAACAATGAAGGAATTTTGCAGACATAATAATTCAAGTCCCTAATTCAGCTGATTATGTGTTATACAAAAGAAGTAATCTAGAATATCTCCAGGACTTCATTTACTTATGTCTAGAGATGCCTAGAGATACACACCTGACTAAATCAGGTGTGACCCTTCAAAGGGGTTCTAGATATTAGAAACTAAAGATAGCAGACACGCTCTTACCTATGTTGCTGGCATTGACAACATAAGACATCTGAAAAAAAAATTCTGCCAATAATCTGACACAGATTAGAAACACGTCCTTTAATATTTTAGCCTATACATAAGAAAATGCAATGTAGATGACACCCTATTTTAGTCTTAGGGGATCATTAGTAGAATCCCAGGCTAAGACACTTAATATGTATGGCTAACAGAAACTATGAGATAATATACATGTATCCGTGTTGTTTTGATCCATTGGTCATACCAAGTATGGAAAGCTATTACAATTTATCATTGTTGCTTTCCTTTGTAGAAGAGTATTCCACTAAATAAGCATGCCATAATGTGTTTTTCCTTTTAATTATTTAGACAAATTTGGCGATTTTTTCCCCTAACAGTATTTAAAATCTAGCTGCTAAGAATAATCTTTGACATTTGTCTTTATGAGCATGCATTTTGTTGACTATAGTATAGTATGTTCGAGTTCAGTAGAAAATGCCGAATGTTTTTTCAAAATATATTATTCTTTTTAAAAAAATCACAAAACCAACCAAAAATCAAAGGGACAGGAAACACAAACTTTACCTCAATGGGAAGACCTGCAAGGAATTTGGAACTATTCCCCTTCTATCCCAGTGTATCTCTGAGATAGAAGGTTTCAATGTCTGGGTCTTGGGACTGGTCCTGTTCATTTGTGTGCTTGTGTTAGCCTGTGTGCTAGAGGCTGTGTCCACTGGTTTTGGGCTTAGCACTTTCACCTTGTATGACTCTGGAGCAGTCTTTAAGTTTCTTAGCTGGTGTATAAGCCACCAGGTAACTCATAGAAATAACTGTGTTCAAAATTCTTTGTATATTTTATGAGAAAGCAGAAAGATTTTAGGGTAATGGAACACATAAATTCCAGACATCAAAAGGAAAAATTAAAGTATAGGAGGAATAAATTCTGGTGTTCTGTAGTACTACAGAGTGAATGTAATTAACAATTTCTTACATATTTTCAAATAGCTAGAAGACTCGATTTTGAATGTTTGAAACACAAATGATAAATGTTCTAGCTGACAAATATGTACGTTATGCTGATTTGACATTACATATTGTAAACATGTATTGAACTAGTACTGTCACTCTTAAATATGTATAATTAGGTATAAATTAAAATAAGAAAAAGAATTTAACGAAAAAAAGGATTAAAGAAAAAAATGAGGAAAATGTTAAGTATAAAATCAGACAACTGAATTAAAATTCAAATATATGTAATTACATTATATAGAAATGGATGATATACTTCCATTTGAAGTATTGGGTGGACTGTTCCATAGGTCACGTATTTAGTCTAGTTTAAGTCCAATATTTCCTTACTGATTCTCAGTCTAGATAATTTATCCATTGTTGAAATTAGAGTAATGGACCCCCCTACAATTGTTACAATATTGTCTGCTCGGACCCCATAATATTGGCCTTAGATATTATATTTGAATGCTCTACTGTTTGGTACATATATATTTATAATTGTTATAACTGACCATTTTATTATTATATGACCTCCTTTTCTCATTAAAATTTTTCATATGAAGTATATTTTTTCTGACCTAAGTATATTCCTGCTCCTTTTTTGTTTCTGTTTGTAAGGAGCATCCCTGTCCATCCCTTTAGTCTACTTGTGTCGTTAAAGATGAGTCTCTCAACAACAACATATACAGTTATGTGTCATTTATAATGCAGTCAGGCACCCTGTCTTTTGATGGGCAAATTTAATCCAATCACATTTAAAATAATTATTGGGGCAGTGCCCATAGCTCAGTGGGTAGGGCACCAGCCACATACACACAGGCTGGTGGCTTTGAACCTGGCCTGGGGCCAGCTAAAACAATCATAACTGCAACAACAACAAAAAAAAAACAGCTGGGTGTTGTAGCAGGTGCCTGTAGTCCCAGCTACTTGGGAGGCTGAGACAAGAGAATTGCTTAAGCCCAAGAGTTTGAAGTTGCTGTTAGCTGCGACACCACAGCACTCTACCAATGACAACAGCTTGAAATAAATAAATAAATAAAAAATAAATAAATAAAATAATTATTGGAAGGATAACACAGCATGATCAAGTAGGAATTATTTCTAGTTGGCAATGATGTTTGAACATATATAAATCAATAAATGTGATGTAAAGAAAGAAAAAAATCATTATTATTACAATCAATGCAGAAAAAGCATTTAATGAAATTCATCATTTCATGATATCAACTCCCAAACAAATTAGGTATACAAGGAATGCTTCTCAACATAATGGCCATACATATGATCTGACAATTAAGTTCACAAACGCATCCTAGAAAAAGTGCTACATCTTCATTGCTGACCATCACTACAGTTATCATCCAAGTACTTCCCTTAGGAAGCTATGCACCATCACCAGTACCTAGTCTACCTTTCAAAGCAATTTTGGAACTCTTTTTTTCTGGAATGGCTATCACAGCTGTCATCATATTACCCTTCATGTCTTAAATGTCTTTAAAATGTCTTCCTTTCAATATTTCCTTTATCTTTCGGTAAAGAAAAAAGTCACTGGGGGCCAGATCAGGTGAGTAGGGAGGGTGTTTCAGTACAGTCTTTTGTTTACTAGCTAAAAACTCCCTCACAGACAGTGCTATGTAAGTGACTGCATTGCCATGATGCAAGAGCCATTAAGTTGTCAGCAAATATTTTGGTCGTTTTTGTGTTAACTTTTTCATGTTTCAAAGCTTTTCCTTTCATGCAGCCTTTTCACATTTCCAAATAGTTATATGTCATAAACTTGGTTAACTGTCCAGTTGATACCAACTGATAATGAACAATCCCTCCAAAAGAGATTAGCAACATTCTTTTGACTGTTAATGTGGACAGAATGTTTTAGTTATGGAGAATTAGCTGGCTTCCATTGTGCACTTTGATACTTTGTTTCAGGGTCATATTGGTATACTCATGTTTCATCACCAGTGAACATGGCCCCAAACATAGTCTGACCTCTACAAAACGTCTTGGCAAACTCTCCTTTGCTTTTTGTTCATCAGTGAGCTCTTTCAGGACCATTTTTGCACATACCTTTCTCATGCCAAGATTTTCAGTTATTTTCCTATTTCTCTATTGATGTTTTATTTGCTTGATCTGCTGTGCTTCTCACAGCCAGCCAATAATTTTAACACACAATTTGACAAATTTTTGCAATGTTTTCTCAGTTCTGCTTGTTATTAGCCACCCTGATCTCTCTTCATCAGTGATACTTTCTCTCCTCTTAGAAAAACATTTAACTGGGGGGCAAGACATGATTGCAAGAGGGACATTGCCTAACAATTGCAATCAATGTAACCTGGCTTATTGTACCCTCAATGAATCTCCAACAATAAAAAAAAAAGAATAAAAAAAAAAAGAAAAACATTTAATTGACTTGTACACTGCCATTTGCTTCACAACATAAATCCCATCAACTTGGACTAACATGTCCTTGATTTCACTTCCACTCCTGCCAAGTTTAACAAGAAATTTAATGTTTGTTCACTGCTATAATTCAAGCTCTTATGTTCCCATGACAGCAAATTAAAAAATAATAATGATAATGATAATGAACTACACTCAGCAAGACACTGCCATTATGTTAAACACAACAGTGAGACACTGATATGCCAAGGTTATGAAACCTTACCAAGCTGTTTTTACAGTGCTGCCGATGTAAGTGCATGGTAGCAAGTTAGTGAATTTAATTGTCAGACCTTTTATGACAAGCCACAGTTATCTTCATACTTAACAGTGAAAACTTCAAAGCTTTTCCTTTAAGAACAAGATCAAGCCAGGCATGGTGGCTCATACCCAGAGGATGGCTTGAGGTCAGGAGCTTGTGACTAGGCTGGGCAACATAGCAAAACCCTATCTCTTAAAAAATTTTTTTGAAAAAATGCCCAGCCTTGGTGGCATGTACTTGTACTCCCAGCTACTCTGGAAGATGAGGCAGGAGGATCACTTGAGTCTAAGAATTCAGGTAGCTATGATTGAGGCAGTACATTCCAGCCTGAGCAATAGAGCAAGACCTGGTTTCTTGAGGGGGAAAAAAAAAAATAAACTCTTTAAATCAAGACTAGAGGGCCCACACTTGCTGTTACTATTCAACGTAAAACTGCAAATCCTAGCAAGTCCTAGTAAGCAAGAAAAAGACATAAAAGGTATCCAAATGGTAAAGGAAGTAAAATTATTTCGGTTTACAACAATGATCTTAAATGTAGAAAGCCCTAAAGACTCTATCTTACACAAAAATCCATTCAAATTGGATTAAAGACTTAAACCTAAGACTATGTGACCATAAAGCTACTACAAGAAAACACAGAAAAAAAGATTCATTTTTTTTTTTAAATTTTTTTATTATTGCAGTTTGGCCGGGGCTGGGCTCGAACCCACCACCCTCAGTATATAGGGCCAGCATCCCACTCACTGAGCCACAGGCACCACCCCTGTTCTTGCCAATGATTTTTAGGCGTTGACACCAACAGCACAGGCAACAAAAGCAAGTTATAGTCAAGTAAGACCATATCAAACTAAAAAAGATTCTACATAGAAAATGAAACAAAATGTGGTTTGGCACCCATAGCTCAGTGGTTAGGGTGCTGGCCACATGCACCAGGGCTGGCAGGTTCAAACACAGCCCAGGCCTGCTAAACAAAGACCACAATAAAAAAATAGCCGGGTGTTGTGGCAGGCACCTATAGTCCCAGCTACTTGGGAGGCTTGAGCCCTAGAGTTTGAGGTTGCTGTGAGCTGTGACACCGTGGCACTCTTAACGAGGGCAACAAATGAGACTGTCTCAAAAAAAAAAGAAAAAATACCCTATAAAGAAGAGACAAAAGACAGCTTGCTCTCTCTCAGCCAGAGGAAAGGAGACACACAATAAGAACACATTATACAAGCCAAGAAGAGGCCCTCACCAAAAAGCAACCATGCTGGTACCCTGAAGATATACTTCCAGCATTCACAATACAGAAAATTTCTCATGTCAGCCACCTTGTCTGTGGTTATTTGTTGCAGCAACACAACTTGACTACTACAGAAAACAAACCAAATACACACCACAGTAATCAAAGCTATTTTCTTTGAAAGGAATTAACAAAAACAAGTAAATTCTGGCAATATTAATTTTTTTTTTTTTTTGAGGCAGAGTCTCACTTTCTCACCCTCAGTAGAGTGCTGTCGCGTCATAGCTCACAGCAACCTCAAACTTTTGGGCTCAAGTGATTCTCTTGCCTCAGCCTTCCGAGTAGCTGGGAATACAGGCACCTGCCCACAATGCCCAGCTATTTTTAGAGACAGGGCGTTGCTCTTGCTCAGGCTGGTCTCAAACACGGAAGATCAAGCAATCCACCCGCCTTTGCCCCCCAGAGTGCTAGGAATACAGGCATGAGCCACTGCGTCTGGCCAATATTAATGTTTTTATAAAGACACAAAGAAGTGGTATTAGGAATGAAAAGGGGGTACAAAAAGTACATAATGGCTGGAGCCACAAATAAAACACCAGAAAATATAAACTTTGACTATAAAACTTAAAGATACAAAAACGCCTGTAAAAACAACTCTTGCTGAAACGAAACTTGTCAAAACTGATTTAAGATGAAATTGGAAACCTTTCTAATCCCTACAGTATAAAAACAACTTAATCCATGCTTTGAAATCATTCCAAAACATGAGTAAAATCCAGTAACAATGATAACAATCTAGATTTAGATGACTTTGCCAGTGAATTCCGACTGACATAAAAAACATATATATATAAATACCGTATGAGTTTACAAAAGGAGTAAATACTCCTATTTCATATAAAAGACAAAGCATAGAGCAACAAAAGAATGTTTCGTACCAATTTACTTATAATACTTAGTTTAGAAATATGTCTACACTATAGGTATATAGAATACATTCAGGTATAAATCATGCAATCACATATTAGGTACCTATAATAGGCAGGTGTAGTTCTAGGTACTTGAATTTTCTTAGTGAGAAAATTATCACCTGAAAGGAATCAGGCGGCTGGGCACCACTACCTCAGTCGTTAGGGCACTGGCCATAATGCTCCAGGGCTGGGAGCCCAGCCCAAGCCAGCTAAACAAACAAAACAATAGCCAGGTGTTGTGGCAGACCCCTGTAGTCCCAGATACTCAGGAGGCCGAGGTAAGAAAGAGAATAGCTTGAACCCAAGAGTTTGAAGTTGCTGTGAGTTACGACACCACAGCACTCTACCAAGAGTGACAAAGTGAAACTCTGTCTCAATTTTAAATAAATAAATAAATAAATAAAAAGAATTGGGGGAAAGCATTTAATAAATTCTTTTTCTTCTGAGGCACGTTATTGAGCCATGCATGAGAAAGCCTCCCCCAAACAATAAAAAGTAGACAAAAGCTTTGATCTAGTAATAATATCTGTAGCCAATACAGTAATGGGTAAAGACAGAAAGTATATGCTATTAGGATTAACAAAAGTATGCTTGTTTTACTACTTATAAATGTGGTCTTGTTCAGGCAGAAAATTAAGAAAAAGTCATAAATGATCTAAGATTAGAAATTAAAATAAAACTGTCAATTACAGATGATATGGCTATCTATGTATGTGAAAAATACAAAATAATACATAAAAGCTAGACTTTTAAAGAATGGCTGGTAGAGCTTCTAGTAAAATTCAGCATATAAGTATCAACTGCATCTTATATATTGACAATCAGAAAAGTTTCTATACTCTTCATCCATTTAAGAAAAAGCACTTGTACTCCCTAAATCTTTTAAAAGTAAAAAGAGAGAAAGGAAAGAGAGAGAAAAGAAAGGAAAGAAAGAAAATAAATCAGCTTATGAAGCCAGACATGTCCAGGCTATAAGATTTCCATGATACTATCACTGAGTCTAAGCACTAAGATGAATCCAGTATTTACCTCTCCTATTACCTACAAAGGCAACTGTGAGCAAGTTTCAGGGAGACCTGTGGCAACTGAAAAAGGTCAATGAGCTGATACAGTCCACACAAGGCAGTTCAGACTAATCTGATGATGATTTGTGTCACAAATAACTGGTGACAGTTAAAGCTGACAGGAGATGGGCTAAACAGAAGCACTCCACAAGAGAACCACTCCACAACCCACTCCTCTCCATAAAAAAAAAACATAACACAAAAATGTGCCCTGGGCGGTGCCTGTGGCTCAAGGAGTAGGGCACCAGCCCCATATACCAGAGGTGGCAGGTTCAAACCCTGCCCTGGCCAAAAAAAAAAGTACCCATCTCTTCTATTTAGGACTTTTAAAATTCATTTGATAATCATTACATTGGTTGGATTAAGCACTATAGAGAGTCATTAAACAGCAGCAGCCTCAGTGGCCATACATGACATAATCCAAGATTGCTGGAGCATCAGAAATACTTAGACTTGTACCAATCAGACTGAAACCTGGTCATGCTGGTCTGTATGACCAAAGGGCCAATAATGGTGTCAAATAGAGCAGAGTATCAGGACAGCCACATTTAGCAGAGATTCTGTTTGTTTTCATTGTACAAGGATGCACTCAAAACCCAGAAACTAGTCATATTGCCAATCATAGCAATACTCAGGTATGTAATATGATTGCTAAACTGTGGCCATAGATATATGGTCAAAGGGAATGAACATTTATGGTTCCCACCACATCCCTGCACTGCTTGATACTACAGTAAGTCTGACCTCCCCAGGTGTAGGTTAAGCAATGGCTCTCCCTGCAGGGTCACAGTATCTCAGACTACTACCTATTACCTCACTCTTTCTCCATTCAGCTCCTTCTTTTAACTTAGTATCTTACCTGAAATGATCAGGTGGTGAAAGATGAAGAAGAGCATTTATTTTACATTTAGAGCTGTATTATATCTTGTACATCAGCCAGTGTGGACCACTGTAGGTAGACCATGTGTGAGACCATGACAACCCACAAAGAGAATCTGCACTTCTGTCTGATTCCTGAAGGCCTACTTTGTAACCTAGAAGGTACAGGAACTAGACTACAATAGCACTGCTGTAGAATAAAGACATTTCATATCAGGAATTTGCAGGGCAGTATCACAAATTTTCAAAATTGTTCCATAGAACTACACAGAAAGCCACATCTCTGTCAGATGTCAGGCAGTTCACCTATTCCATACATCCAAAGTTTGAATGTGAATCACTTCATGTGTAATGAAGGTTGAAGAACAAGGCAATCAATGTAAAAAATTACTTTCCAACATTTCTTACCTTCGTGAAGTTTTTCTCTACTATGAGATTATAGGCGAACATCAAAGTACTTAGTAGGCCTAGAATCTTTCCACAGAATTACATCACTGGGGTTTATCTCCATTGCAAGATCTCACACCCAAGGGTACAGGGAAAACCTTTCATGATTTGAACATTGTACAAATTGATTCTTATGTGCTGCGTTGTTAGCAGATTTTGCATATTTTATTTATTTAAGACACAGTGTCACTATGTTGCCTTGGTTTGAGTACCATGGCATCACAGCTCACAGCAGTCTCATACTTTTGGGCTTGAGCAATTCTCTTGCCTCAGCCTCCCAAGTAGCTGGGACTACAGATGCCTGCCACAATGCCCGGCTATTTTTTGTTATAGTTTGGCTGGGACCAGGTTCGAACCCTCCACCCTTGGTATATGGAGCCAGCACCCTACCCACTGAGCCACTGGCACCACCCTGTTAGCAGATTTTGATGGCTCTCCTACATGCCTTAACTTCATGGAGTATCTTCAGAGTGAGGTCTTTCATATCTTTAAAGTGAACAGGGACAACAGAACATGTTCACAAATTGGTTACATTAGTAATGTTTCTCATCGGTGTGGGTAAGACTGTGATTATTAAGGCATATGAACTGTCAAAAGGATTTTCATCATTCCTTACATAAAAAGGGTTTCTCTGTAGTGTGTTTTTATACAGTCAGTTAAGATAAGAAAACCAGTGAATGCTTTTCTGTTTTCCTTACATTTATAAGATTATTCTCCAGTGTTGAGTTTGTACCTGGCTAGAAAGTTTCAAGTGTTAAGACTCTCCCACATTCCTTACATTTATAGGGTTACTCTCCACTATGAATTCTTTTTTTTTTTTTGCAGTTTTTGGCTGAGGCTAGGTTTGAACCCGCCACCTCCAGCATATGGGGCCGGCGCCCTACCCCTTTGAGCCAATTCTTACATATTCAGTTAAGCTTGAGGAAACAGTGATGGTTTTACCACATTCCTTACATACATAGGGCGTTTCTCCAGTGTGAGTTCTCAAATGCGCAATATGACATGAAAAGGAAGCAAAGCCTTTCCCACATTGGTCACATTCAAAGCAATTTTTTCCTGTGTGACTTCTCATATGCTGAATACATCCTGAGAATGTATGGAAGAGTTTCCCACATTCCCCACATCATAAGGCTTCTCGCTATTGTGCGTACGTACATGTTTAGTAAGGCTTGAGCGCCAAGTGAATGTTTTTCCACATTCCTTACATTCATAGGGTTTCATTTCAGTGTGAATTCGGAAGTGATCATTAAGGCATGAAGAATTTCTAAAGGATTTTCCACATGCCTTACATTCAAAGGTCTTCTCTGTGGTGTGGGTTTTTGAATGTTGAGTTAGTAGACCACACCTATTATAGGCTTTTCCACATTCATCACATTTATAGGGTTTCTCTCCAGTGTGAATTCTTACATGATCAGTTAGGCTTGAGGAAACAGCAAAGGCTTTCCCACATTCCTTACATTCATAGGGCTTCTCTCCAGTGTGTGTTCGTATATGTCTAGTAAGGTATGAACGCTCAATAAAGGCTTTCCCACATTTCTGACATTCATAGGGTTTCTCTCCAGTGTGTATTCGTAAATGCTTAGTGAGGTATGAGCTTTTAGTGAAGGCTTTCCCACACTCTTTGCATCTATACGGTCTTTCTCCTGTGTGAGTTCGCATATGAACTCGAAGATAAGAAGAAGAGGTAAATAGTTTTCCACACATGTAACACTCGAAGAACTTCTCTCCAGCATGAGTTCTCAGATGTGCAAAAAGAGATGATAAAGAAACAAAAGCTTTCTCACACTGGTCACACTTAAAGGGTCTCTCTCCTGTATGACACCTTATATGTTCAATAAGGCCTGAGGATGTACGGAAGGCTTTGCCACATTCCTTACACTCATAGGGCTTCTCTCCAGTGTGAGTTTGTATGTGTTTAGTTAGGTCTGAGTGCACAGTGAAGGCTTTCCCACAGTCCTTGCACTTATATGGTTTCATTCCGGTGTGGGTTAGCATGTGATTATCAAGATAGGTAGTGTTTCTAAAGCCTTTTCCACACTCCTTACATTCATAAGTATTTTTTACAATGTGTGTTTCAACATGCACAGCACAGGTCACGGAGTCAGGAAAAACTTTCCCACAGTGCTCACAATCATAGAGTTTTTCTCCATTGTGAGTTTTCCTGTGTGCCTGAATGTGTGACTGATTAACAAAAGTTTTCCCACAGTCATTGCATTCAAAAAATTTATCCTGTGTGCACTTCCTCTGGAAATCAACATTTAAAGTCAGGCTGAAGGATTTTCCACACCCATCAAACACAGAAAGTTTCCCTCCAGTAGAGGTTTCCTTGTGCAAAGACAGGAAGTCTTCTCCATACTGACTATATTCAGAAATGTTCTTTTCATTTTGAGTACTCATGTGTGTCTTAAGGCATAAGTGTTCACTGACAACATTTCCACGTTGTTTACAGTCATACAGTTCCCCTCCATTGTGGTTTCTTGCCTGTTGATTAAGGAATGAATGATGAATAAAAAGCATTTTATCAAACAGATTAACAGATTCCACCCAACAAATACAGAAACATGATGATTATGATTTGCCATTTTCATAACACATAGTTCCTGCCCTCTGAATTTCTTTCAACTCAAAGAAAGGAACTCTACTACAAAAATCCTGTACCATCTATTCTAATCTTGAAAAAAGTCCTATAGATTTTCATGAAATTATTTTAAAAGTTGAATGTCTAGTTATATATGTTGAAAACTATGTTTGTGGGAACAATGAAATATTCAGGTTTATGCTAGGTATGGGGTCTCTCTCTGGAGAAATTTCTCACTCTAGGGTGAATTTGTGCTGATTTCTGCAGAGCACTACCAATCTACTCTGAATGTGGAAAATAAGAAATTTCTTTTGTTAATCTTACCGGTTGTATCCCATTTGATGTTTTTAAACAAAAAATATCTTGCCGAAGGGGAGACCCATTGGTTTTAAGACACATTTTCCATTCTGATGTAAAATAGAAAAACATTTATGAGGGTTTACACAACAAAATGGTAGGTTAAAAAACTTAAAAATAATAAAGCTCATTTGTGTTTGTTTTCAAACTAAATGCTAAAGAGTAAAGCAAAGATAAATTCAAGCAGTTTAGCTATGTCTAAAATTTGGCAGTCATAAATACTCAGGGTCAAAATTAAGTTAATTTTTTAAACAATTTATCCTAAGAAAATCAAACATGATGGTGAACAGAAACTATTATCAGGAAAGGAAAGGAAAAAAAAAAATGGGACAAAGTATGCATTAAAACTATAAACTCAAAGAAGAGCAGATCATTTGTGAGATCACCAGAAATTCTGCATGGACACAAAGTAATGGAATATGAAAACCTAAAAATTTCCCAAAGCATTTGAGTCCAAAGGACACAGTCTTCTGATTCAAAGTGCATCTTAAAAATTCCTTATTACACTTCTAAACATACTGAACTTAACATTGTACAAATACTTACCTTGAAAAACACTTTTCTGTACTGTCCTAAACTCTTCTTCCAACTGAGAGATCAGACTGGGTTTAAAAAGTTGGTAACCTGCACCCAGGGAAAGATACATCAATGGAAGAGCCTCATGCAAGAGATGGCAAACTTTCCCATGAAAGGGGGACTCAAAATGCAAACATTCCTTCTTTCTGAATTCAAAAGGGATCTGTTATCTCTGACCCCAGAAGCCCACACGCAAGCTTAAATGCACATTTTTTAAAAGCCTAAGACTTTTACTCAAATAGAAAATAATGGTATTGCAAAAAGAAATCTTGATTCTGAGAAAACTACCACATCAGTGATTCTCAGCTTTGGGGTGGATCAGAGTTATATGGAGGGCTTGTTACAACACAGTTATTAAGACCCAAAAAGCAGACATCAAATATAGACTCTGAGAACACACATTTCTAATAAAGTAATGATGATGCTATTGATCCTAGGGTCACATTAGAAAACTATCATGCCAGATTAAAATGCACTAATACAGGGACTATGCCTCTGTTATTTTCCCACTGTATTCATCCCTAATCCTGAAACACAGTTAAATACATAATACATATCCATTCCATAGGCAGCTACAAGCAATGATGCCAGTCTTACCTACTGAGGATAGGTTCTTGTAGTTCTCTAACATCACATCTCTGTATAGGTTTCTCTGAGTTGTGTCCAATAAAGTCCACTCTTCCTGGGTGAACTCCACAGCCACACTGTCAAAGGTTAACAGGTCCTAAACCATAATACGTATCCTAGTTTGAGCCAAGTAATATCACCAGTGTTCACCAGAGAATGAGGAATGGGGACCAGAGCCTATACAGGGTACTGAAGGGCAGTGCTTACATATTAATAATAATTAAAACAGTGAAAAGTGCTCAAAATGCAAATCTGGATTATCTCTCATCATCTAATCCCAGGCTCCCTGGTATTACCAACTCTTCTATCTATATTCACTCACTGTCAGTGTCTGTCAATAACATGGCTATAATAGCTTCTCTTACACATGAACTAATCTCACCACAACTGGACTGGGAGCTTGTCTCGTTTTAATCCTCACTACTGCAACACACTACAGCAGCATATAACAAATATCTGATGAATGCTCTGAAGTTCTTTAAGAAAAGAATACTTTTATATTCCTTACCAACTGTCATGGCACCCAGAAAAATAACTATAGTCCACACAAAGAAAGTAAGACTAATTCATATCTACTAAAATATTGAGATAATTTTCAGAAAAATTCCTCACAAATACAAGAGGTATTACTTTAGGGCAGCGGTTCTCAACTGGTGGGTCGCAACCCCTTTGGACTGTTAAAGAGCTGCAGCATTAGGAAGGTTGAGAACCACTGCTTTGGGGGAAATTTAATCAGGGTCTTTATTTGCTTTAAGGGACTCTGGAAACAGATCTACCTACAAGAAAATGTACTTGACCATTTTTATTTATTTATTTTTTGAGATAGAGTCTCACTCTGATGCCCTGAGTAGACAATGCTATGGCGTCATCACTCACAGCAACCTCAAGGTCTTAGGCTCAAGTGATCCTCTTGCCTCAGTTTTTCTATTTTTAGAAAGTAGAGGCAGGGTCTTGCTATGCTGGGGCTAGTCTCAAACTCCTGAGCTCAAGCAATCCACTAGCCTCGGCCTCCCAGAGTGCTAGGATTACGGGTATAAGCCACTATGTCTGGCCTATACCATTTTTTAGAAGGATGCAAGTTTCACACTAAGTTTGGATATTCCTAAATTCACTACTATCAGAGGAACTCTCCACAGACATTGCTCCCTGTTGTGTGAATGCTGTTTCTGTCAAATATGTCTTCTGTGCTTATTTTCAATAGTGGAAGTCCTAATACATGTGAATTCTATAGTAAGAAATATCCTTTGTATCTTACTGTTTGTATCCCATTAGATGTTTGTACCATCCAAAAATCCTGCTGTAGTGCCGAAACATTGGTTTTAAGTAGTATTTCCAAGTCTGAAATTAAACCCCAAAAAAAAAAACTTAGGTTTGTAGAAAGAAATGTTAACTCTCATTTGTATTTGTTTTTTAAATAAATGGGGAAAAAAGCTAAGCTTGAAGATTTAGTATGTCAAAAAATTGGCAATGGTAAGGATAAAGGGTCAAAATTTTAGATAATTTGTTACAAATTCATTTTCTGAAATTTAAAATTGATTGTAAACAGAAAGAATATTATCAGAAGAGGAAAGTAAGAAAGATCTGTACCAAGAGCACAGTTCAAAACAACGAACTTGAAAACAAAGTATGTCATTTAATGAAATCAAAGAACGTTGGAACAGATGAAAATTTAAAGAGTATCAGAAATTAAACATATCCTAACTTCTGAAAAACATGGCTTCAACCTTCCAAAATGAAGTGAATCTAAAAGAATTCCTCATTATGCTTCCAAACATACTTAATTTCTCAATGACCAGGGTTATTGTTTATGAACAATCACCTTGGAGATCTCCTCCCTGCACTGTCCTCAACTCTTCTTCTTGTTCCAACCAAGAGATGAGACTGGGTTTGATGAGTTGATATCCTTTACACAAAGAAGAACAGATTAATGGAAGAGGCTCAAGCAAGAGAAGATAAACCTTCCTATGATTCAGGAATGAATCTAATTATTATCTAATAATTCTAATGAAAGCAGTAAAATTATCAGTAAAATAAGCAGCAAATAACAAGTGTGTGCACCCACACAAAACTGGTTATCTCTGACCCCTGACATTCAAATTGATGGTTATGTACACGTTTACCAAGCCCTAACATTTTAAACACATAAGAGATAAAGTTAAGTGAAACAAAGAGATCTTTGTTCACATGAGGAAACAACTATACCAAAGATTGGTATATATTATCATGTATCAGTGCTTGTGCAGAGAGTTAAAACACAGAAGAAAGGGTCCAATTGGAGAAGTTCTGATTCAGTAAGTCACAGGGGAAGACTAAGGAATGTACATTTCTTTTTTTTTTTGAGACAGAGTCTTATTACTCTGTTGCCCCGGGCTGGAGTGCCATGGCACATCTTAGTTCACTACAACCTCGAACTCCTGGGTTCAAGCAATCCTCTTGCCTCAGCCTCCTGTGTAGCTAGGACCCCAGGCACCCGCCACAATGCCCAGCTAATTTTTCTATTTTTAGTAGAAATGGGGTCTCACTCTTGCTCAGGCTGGTCTTAAACTCTTGAGCTCAAGCAATCCATCTCCTTGGCCTCCCAGAGTGCTAGGATTACAGGCATGAGCCACAGTGCCCAGCTAAGGAATGTACATTTCTAAAACGGTAAGAGTGATACTATCAATATGGGACCATATTTTGAGGATCATAACAGTAATTAAAACCTATTAGGGCAGGGACTATACTATGTGTTATTTCCCATTGCATTCAAAATTGATATCACTGATCCATACTGTAAATATGTAAAATAATCAGTTCTGTAGCAGACTACATACAAAGAATTATATCAGTCTTACCTACTGTGGCCAGGTTCTTGTAGTTCTCCAGCATCACATCTCTGTGTAGGATTTTCTGAGTTTGAGCCAATAAAACCCACTCTTCTTGGGTAAAGTCCACAGCCACATCATTAAAGGTCACTGAGTCCTAAATCATCACATACATGACTGCTTGGGTCAAGTAATATCAAGCACTATTCAATGGAGAATGAGGTAATAGAACCCAGTGTGTCAATACATAGTCTTAAGGTTTCTCCTTATCTATCAAAGGTTTACCAGTCTCAGGCATTCTCCTCTTTATCCTCACTCATTCACTATTCACCAACTCCAATCTCAAACATAAATTTATCTCACCATAGCCAGACTCCAAGCACTTTCTTGTCTTATTTTCCTCTATTAAAAGCATGCTCCAGAGTATACTCCATACAGTTGGTAAATGGTGATTAATGATTAAAGCCTCTGAGTAAAAGATACTTTCAACTTTCTTATCCTCTGACATAGCACTCAGCATAGTAAGAAACATACATTGAGCAGCATGAGTGACGATGTGAATTAGTAATGTGCAATACTGAAATGTCTTTCAGGTAATCCTTCTCCAGTATGAGAGCTTCCACTCTCTGGGAAAATTCAGTGAGTGACTCAGCCCTTGAGTGAGTCTATTTACTTTATGAAGCTTTGGAAACAAGTCTGCCTAGAAGGAAATGCGTCTACCTGGTGATGCAATGATGTGATTTTCTCTAAGAATAATCTTTCTGCATACCTGATAACAATTTGTCAGGCAATCGACCATCTTCCTTTCTGCCTCTGTCTTTTCTTCAAGAAGACAGACTGGGTCCCTGGAAAGATCTCCTGAAAAAGAAAGAAGGCATGAAAAGCCAGAGTTGACCATAACCCCCACATTCACATGCATGGAATTCATTCCACCCTGGTTTGAAATTCTCATATAAATCTAGCACATTTACAAACACACACCTCCACACAATATCATTACAGTTGTTTCACCCTAAATCAGAACAAGGGATTGTGAACCAAGCTGCCCATAAAGAAGAGTATAATATTCTCATTGTAAAAGTAAGGAAACTTAAGGCCTAAAAAAATGTGGTTCTTATTTTGCTGGTGGTGACAGAACTCATGGATGAGATTATGCAGCAACTCTTGCCAGAGCACACATATCAGGGAAATGCCTTACAAAAAAGCCGCCTTTGGCACACTTCAGCACCTCAGAAAGGAACTAGAAGGATGACTATTCAGACATAGATCATTGGACTCTAGATTGTGCAGGGGAGATCTAATACAGATTTTTGAAAATCAGGATCAACAGGACTTACTATAGGACAAATCGATGATTTCCTTAAACACATTTATGTGATTCCAAGGATGTGCCAAGGTAGCTTATAAATCTAAGTGGATACTGGTGCTCTCTGTTGCTATTTCTACAGTTATTTGAACTTTGTACACATCAATCATTAATCAACAACCATTACTTACCAGTCCATTACTTACATTATCTCTCAGTGCTGTTGATACATATGAAACCAACTAAAAAAGGTACACATACACTATAATGCATATTAATGCCATCAACTACCATTTACTGGATATTTTAATGTGTTAAAAATTATACTAGGAACTTTGTATGCATATCAGCTCACTTAATTATCCTAACAGCCCTTCATAGAAGGTGATTATCCCTATTTAACGGTGAAAAAGCCTAAATTCAGAAAACACAAGTGACAGTCACAAAACCATCTACTTAAGTGGTACACCAGTACTTGAAAGTAGTCACATCTGTCTCTATGTCTGAGCCTCTATGATGGTTGTTACTCTCTAAGATCACATATAAAGGACTCTGGAAATTGTTACCTGGCTTATTTAAAATGTGATATTCTACTTCTGACTACAAAAGCTTTAGAATCTAGCCAGGCATTGGGGTGAGTGCCTGAAGTCCCAGCTACTTGGGAAGCTGAGGCAAGAAAACACTTAAGCCCAAGAGTTTAAGGTTGCTGTGAGCTGTGACACCACAGCACTCTACCAAGGGTGACATAGTGAGACTCTGTCTCAAAAAAAAAAATAAAAATAAAAAATAATAAAATATTTAAAAAGCTTTAGAATCAGAATTTCATGGTTTCATAAACAAGTCAGAACTTATTTCAAATCTTGGTTAGCCTCAACAGGGTTCCAGAGTAGAAACAATGAGAAGTGAGTGTTCTGAGCTCAATACCATTTGTTCCCAATAGAGGGCATAAAACATGTGCAGAAGCTGTGCCAAATCAAACTCTGCTCTACATCTGACTATTTGCGGGGGTCTCTTTCCTAAAAGTTCTGATTATATTGATTCCTACCTTTAACTTTCTTATGAATAAAATGAAAAAAATGTAACTGAGAGCATCAACAGCACACTGACCAAGAAGAAACAATCTTCTGAACCGGAAAACAAATTATTTGGAGATACACAGTCAGAGGAGAAAAACCAAAAATGAATGAAGAAGGATTATGGGATTCATGAGACAGCATCAAAAGAGCAAATTTTTAAGTTATAAGAATTGAAGGTGATAACAAGGAAGAAAGCCAATAAAGAAATAATAAAAGAAGTTTCCACACTGAGGAAAAAATATAATTATCCATATAAAGGAAGGTAAAACATCTACAATCAGATTCAATCCAAAAAGGGCTATACTAAAACATATCATAACAAAATAGTAAAAAAAATCACAAAAAAAAGGAATAAAAGAATATCACTAGAGAAAATTATCAAATCACAGGGAAAAATATAAAGGAAAAACAAATAATAATTTAATACCAGAAAACAGTAATTAATGAAATGGCAGTAGTAGATTTTACCTATCATAATTACCCTCAACGCACATGGATTAAATTATCTTCCAAAGACATAGGTTGCCGGTGAGGAGGCACAATGACATGCTGCCAAGGGGGATGCACATCACTTTTAAAAGTAAAAAGAAGTAAAAATATTCCATGCAAATACAAACTGAAATAGAGCTAGGTTAGCTATATACTTCTATTAGACAAACTTTTTTTTTTTTTTTTGTAGAGACAGAGTCTCACTGTACCGCCCTTGGTAGAGTGCCGTGGCATCACATGGCTCACAGCAACCTCTAACTCTTGGGCTTACGCGATTCTCTTGCCTCAGCCTCCCGAGTAGCTGGGACTACAGGCACCTGCCACAACGCCCGGCTATTTTTTTGTTGCAGTTTGGCGAGGGCTGGGTTTGAACCCACCACCCTCAGCATATGGGGCCGGAGCCCTACTCACTGAGCCACAGGCACCGCCCAATATTAGACAAACTTTAAGTCAAAAACTGTCACAGGAGACAAAGAAGGTCATTATATAATAATAAACAGATCTATTCATTAAGAAGACAATTTAACAGTTATCTTAAGAACAATTAGATAAATTTAACAATTAAATTAAGAACAATTTTAATATACAGCTCACCCCTCACCCCCGTCTCCAAAGGTACTGTAACCATGCATTCAGCCACTCAAGAACTGAAAACATTTGAAATGTATCCATGCATTCAGCCACTCAAGGACTGAAAACATTTGAAAAAAATTGATGGCTGCATCTGTACTGTATGTACAGACATTTTTCCTTGTTGGTACTCCCTAAATGATACCATATAACAACCATTTACATAGCATTTACTTTATGTAAGGTATTATAGTAATCTAGAGAAGATTTAAAGTATAAGGGAAGGTGTGCATAAGTTATATGCACATACTACACCATTTTAAGGGACTTGAACATCCATGGATTTGGTTATCCATGGGAGATCCTGGAACCAATCCCTCATGCAAACAATTTAAGAGCACAGAAATACAGGAAGCAAATTATTAACATTAATAGATCTGAGGATAAAGTCTGTAATACAGTAACAATTCACTACCCTACTTTCAACAATGGAGAGATCATTCAGACAGAAAATTAAGATACCAGGTGCAGTGGCTCACTTCAGTAACCCTAGCATTCTAGGAGGCCAAAGTGGGTGGATTGCTTTAGCTCAGGAGTTCAAGACCAGCCTGAGAAAGAGTGAGGATCCCCCCCCATGTCTACTAAAAATAGAAAAGCTAGCTGGACGAAATGATGTATGCCTGTAGTCCCAGCTACTTGGGAGCTAAAGCAAGAAGATTGCTGAGCCCACGAGTTTGAGGTTGCTGTGAACTGTGATACCATGCCACTCTAACCAGAGAAACACGGTGAGACTACGACTCAAAAAAAAAAAAAAAGAAGAAGAAGAAGACAATCAATAAAGAAACATTGGAACTTTCACTCAAAATGGCCTTTGGGGGGAGGAGTGACAAGATGTAGAGCCAGTTTTCCACAGAGGCTCCCATCCAGAAGGGGAGTTAAAGGATAGAAGTTTCTCAAGTAAGCTGATGTTTTGGAGCTGAGCCAAGAGAGAAAATTGAAGAGTGCACATCACCCCTGCTGAGGCGAGCTGCGACACCAAAGAAACAAAGGTACAAACCCCATCTCCAAGCAGACGGGAGTCCCCTCCCACACGAGAACAACTCGCAGTGTACTTTCTACAAATAACCAAGCAGAGTTCAGATCTCCTCTTATTTTACCCCACAGGAGAGACCCACTAAAGACCAGAACTCCTTCCCAGAGAGAACACATTTGTGTGCCTTGGCATTTTCCCACAATGCATAAAACTGAACATATAATCTACCCACAATTCTGAACTCCCACCACTTCCCTCCACTCCCACCCCGAGGTCTGGAAGCCAGCCTGCGGTAGAGTCCAGACTCTTGGGCAATTTCCCAAGAGGTGCGAGCAAGCCGTGGGCTGCTATAAGTCTGTGCTGAATCAGCAGCATGGGAGTAAACCAGGAACTGTGCAGCATGGGAGTAAAGGGGAGAGGAAGAAACAGTGCCCCAGGGCAGTGGCAGCGGAAACAATAGGGCTCACAACCCTGGTAGTATTCTGGAGAAACACTCCCATCTCTCTTAGCAACCACAGGGAAGCAGGCCTCTACTCAGGGGGCAGCCATGGGTGGAGCAGATGGGGGATGGAAACACAGGCCCCGCAAGCAAAGGGTATGCCTGCAGCAACCTGCCACAGTAGGGCACAGCAGGGACTGAGATTAGAATACGTACTTGTGCACAGAGGCAGCAAACTCCCAGGGCAGGGCTGAGTCAGAAGTGCTGCTTTTGTGAGCCCAAGATGCATCCTGCACCCAGTGGAGCATAGCCAGCACAAGAGCAAGTGCATGGTAGCAGCATCAGCCTAGGGCGGGATAGGAACTGAGAGCCCTTTGTGAGTTCTGATCTCACCCACTCCAACAAAGAGTGCAACAGAGACAGACGCCAGCTCTGCAAGAACTGGAGCAGCGGTGGCGGCACAGGGCAGGGGTAAGTCACAGCTTCTAGGAACTCAAAGAGTGCCTGGCCCATGGTGGAACTCAGCTGGGATTCCATGAGAATATAAGCAGCATCAACCCGGGGTGGGACTAGAACTGAGTGACACTCCACAGCTTTGACTGAGCACCTGAGATAGTCAGGCTTCAGATCCCCCTGCCGGCTGGTGGCAGTGTGTGGCTACCTAGCCGAGGAGACACTGATCTCCCTGTGACTCTAGCAGGTGCAAACCCCTAGATTTGCTCATTGGAGGGAACTGGGCCACAGCCCCACGGGGTTACCAGTGACTGGGTGTGATGGAGGTGAAGGGTACAGACGGAGGCATCAACCTGCCTAGACTAACTCACTGGCTGGGTGGATCCTTCTGACTCCACAGGGCACCAGAGCAAACCACACTGCCAGTAGACCCTGCTATCTAGTTGCTGGAGATGTTTTGCACTCTCCCACTAGAGAGTTGGTACAGACTGGGACAGCTGGTTTGGAACTCTTGACCTGGGCCCATCACCTGAGGACCCTCCAAGGTGCTACCCTGGTTGTGTTGTAGTGGGAAGGTTTGATTTTCCTCTTCCAGTTGTTGCCCTTGTGGGGTGGGATGTCGTACTTGCTTGTATTTCTCCACAGCTGAGACTTCAACCCAGAGTCACAGATTCAATAAGACTGGACAGAGACCAGCTGAATACAAGACAGAGCCACCTAGCCCCACCACACCAAGCAGGTCTCCAGAGTCTCAGGCTGTGGTACTGTATGGGACCTTTGCAAAGCTGTAGGGAGAAAGATGCAATCAGCAGTGCCAGCTCTTTGGCAAAGGGCTGATTAATCACAAATCCAGGAGCCCCCAATCCAATTTCACCTTCCCTGCTCATCTAGCCAAACAATGAAAAATGATTATAGGGGGGGAATCAGCAGAAAAACTCTAGCAACATGAATAATCAGACTACATTAACTCCCCCAAGGAACAACAAAGTGGACACACCAGAAGATCCCATTCATAAACAAATGGCTGAAATGTCAGAAATCTAGTTTAGAATGTATATGACAAATAAGATTAATAGAAGGGAAGTAAAGTTGGAATTAGAAATTCTAGGAATAATTCAAAACTTGTGTCAAGAATTCAATGAAACAAAGACAAAAATCACTAAAGATTTTGACACATTGAGAAAATAAGTTGCAGCCCTCTAAGATATGACAAATACAGTTGGATCCCTTAGTAACAGAATGGAACAGGAAGAAGAAAGGATTTCTGACATTGAAGACAAAGCTTTTGAACACTCCCAAACGCCCAAAGAAGAGAAGTGGAGAGTGAAAACGGATCATTCTCTCAGAGAGCTGTAGGAGAACTCAAAAAAGGAAAACATTTGCTTTATACGAATTTCTGAAGGTGATGAGGTTGTTCCAAAAAGCACAGATGCTCAGAAGCACAAAAAGCACAGATACTACAAGAGATAATTGAGGAGAACTTCCCAAACATGGGAAGAGATTCTGAAATTCAGATAGCAGACAGTTTCAGAACTCCACAGCACTACTCAATTCAAATAAAGCATCTCCCAGACACAATATAACTAACTTCGCCAATGTTAATATGAAGGAGAAAATACTGCAAGCAGCCAGATGTAAGAAAACTGTAACTTACAAGGGGAAGAATATTAGAATGACTGCAGATCTCTCTGTTGAAACTTTCTGAGCCAGAAGAGGGTGGTCATTGACCTTCAACCTCATAAAACAAAACAACTTTCAACCAGGATCCTGTACCCAGCTAAACTGAGTTTCATCTATGATGGAGAAATTAAATACCTTAATGACATTCACACGTTGAAGAAATTTGCCATAACTAAAGCAGCTCTTCAGGATATTCTCAGACCAATTCTCCTCAATGACCAGCACAAGGCTCCACCACCAAAGTAAACTCACTCAGAAATTTTTCATCAAATCCCAACATCCACAATGACAAAAGGACTAAAAATGTCCACTGGACTTTCGAAAAACTGACCCCCCAAAAAACCACCGGGCTTACCAATACTCTCAATTAATGTGAATGGCTTAAACTGTCCTCTAAAGAGGCACAGGTTGGCTTACAAAAACCCAGGCCACATATCTGCTGCATACAAGAATCTCATGTTAATTAAAAAGATAAATATACACTCAGAGTAAAGGGTTGGACATCTATAATTCAGGCAAATGGAAATCAGAAGAAAGCAGGTGTTGCAATTTTTTTTTTTTTTTTTTTTTGCAGTTTTCGAGCGGAGCTGGGTTTAAACCCGACAACTCCGGTATATAGGGCTGGTGTCTTACTCCTTTGAGCCACAGGCGCCACCCAACAGGTATTGCAATTTTATTCGCAGATACAATAGGCTTTAAACCAACAAAAGTAAGGAAAGATAAGAATGGTCACTTCTTATTTGTTAAGGGCAACACTCAACATGATGAGATGTCAATTATGAATATTTATGCACCCAACCAGAATGCCCCTCAATTTATAAGAGAGACCCTAACAGACATGAGCAACTTGATATCCTCCAGCACCATAATAGTTGGAGATTTTAACACCCCTTTGCCAGTGTTGGATAGATCCTCCAATAAGAAACTAAGAAAAGAAATTTTTAGACTTAAAATTAACTATTCAACAATTGGATTTAACAGATATCTACAGAACATTTCATCCTAACAAAACTGAATGCATACTCTTCTCATCAGCCCATGGAACATCCTCCAAAACTAATCACATCTTAGGTCACAAGTCTAACCTCAGCAAATTTAAAAGAATACAAATTATTCCTGTATCTTCTTGGACCATTAAGGAATAAAAGTTGAACTCAGTAACAACAGGAATCTCTATACTCACACAAAAACTAGATAAGCTTATGCTGAATGATAAGCTTATCATTCACAGATGAGATTAAGAAGGAAATTAACAAATAATTGGAACAAAACGATAATGAAGACACAAATTACAAGAACCTGTGGGATACTGCAAAGGCAGTGCTAAGAGGGAAATTTACAGTGTTAGAAGCCTTCCTCAAGAGAACGGAAAGACAGGATGTCAACAACTTAATGGGACATCTCAAGCAACTGGAAAAGAACATTCCAATCTCAAACCCAGCACAAGAAAGGAAATAACCAAAATTAAAGCAGAATTAAATGAAATTCAAAACAAAAGAATTATACGATAGATCCATAAATCTAAAAATTGGTTTTTGGAAAATGTCAATAAAATAGATAAACTTTTGGCTAACCTAACTAGGAAAAAAAGATCTTAATTTCATCAATCAGAAATGACAAAGGCGAAATTACAACACACTCCTCAGACAAAAAATTCTTAATGAATATTACAAAAAACTATTCTCAGAAATATGAGAATCTGAAAGAAATAGACCAATACTTGAAAGCACGCCACCTTCCTACACTTACACAGAAAGAAGTGGTAATGTTGAACAGGCCTATATCAAGTTCTGAAATAGCATCAACTATAAGAAATCTCCCCAGAAGGAAAAGCTTGGGACCAGATGGCTTCACATCAGAATTCTACCAAACCTTTAAAGAGGAACTAGTACCTATATTACTTAAACTTTTCCAAAACATAGAAAATGAAGGATTACTTCCCAACACATTCTATAAAGCAAATGTCATCCTGATCCCCAAACCAGGAAAAGACCCAACAAGAAATGAAAATTATAGACCAATATCTCTAATGAATATTGATGCAAAAATATTCAGTAAGATCCTAGCAAACAGAATTCAGCAACACATCAAACAAATTATACATCATGACCAGGTGGGTTTCATCCCAGAGTATCAAGGATGGTTCAATATACACAAATCTATAAATATAATACATCACATAAACAAAATAAAAAATAAAGACCATATGATTCTCTTGGTGAATTGATGTGGAAGAAGCTGTGATAATATCCAGCATCCTTTCTTGATCAAAACACTTGATAAAATAGATATAGAATGAACATTTCTTAAATTGATAGAGACCATCCACAGCAAACCCACAGCCAATATTGAATAGAGTAAAACTGAAATCATTTCCATTCAGATCAGGAACCAGGGAAGGTTGCCCATTGTCTTCACTGCTTTTTAACATTGTGATGGAAGTCTTTGCCATCGCAATCAGGCATGAGAAGGCAATCAAGGGTACCCAAATAGGATCAGAGGAGATCAAACTGTCACTCTTCGCAGATGATATGATTGTATATCTGGAAAACCCCATGGACTCAACTACAAAACTCCTAGAAGTGATCAAGGAATACAGCAGGGTCTCAGGATACAAAATCAATACTCACAAATCTGTAGCCTTTATAAATATTCAAGGTGAAAATCAAAAAAACAGTCAAGGACTCTATTCCTTTTACAGTAGTGCCAAAGAAGATGAAATATTTGGGAGTTTACCTAATATAAGAGGTGAAAGATCTCTATAAAGTGAAGAAAT
Source organism: Nycticebus coucang (assembly GCF_027406575.1). Lineage (NCBI taxonomy): Eukaryota > Metazoa > Chordata > Mammalia > Primates > Lorisidae > Nycticebus > Nycticebus coucang. Next base: position 62,622,524 of record NC_069782.1, on the reverse strand, counting down.
AGCTGAAGATGTTAACAAATAGAAAAATATACCATGCTCATGGCTGGGAAGAATCAACATTGTTAAAATGTCTTCTTTTCCCAAAGCGATCTACAGAATTAATGCAATCCCTCTGTCATACTTTAGTGCAGTACCTCTGTCATACTTTAAAGATATGGAAAAATTAGTACTTTGTTTTATATGGAATCAGATAAAACCTCGAATAGCCAAACATTACTCAGAAATAAAAACAAATCAGGAGGTATCATGCTACCAGACTTCAGATTATACTATAAATCTATAATGATCAAAACAGAATGTTACTGGCACAAAAATACAGAGGTAGATGTACGGAACAGAATTGAAAAGCAAGAGATGAACCCAGACACTTATTATCATTTGATCTTTGATAAGCCTATCAGAAATATAAATTGGGGTAAAGATTCCCTATTTAACAAATGGTGCTGGGTGAATTGGCTGGCGACTTGTAGAAGACTGAAACTGGACCCACACCTTTCTCCTCTAACAAAAATTAACTCTCTCTGGTTAAAGAACTTGAACTTAAGACATGAAACTATAAAAATTCTTAGAGAGAGTGTAGGGGAAACACTTGAAAAAATTGACCTGGGAGAATACTTTATGAGGAGGACACCCAGAGCAATTGAAGCAACATCAAAAATACATTACTAGGATCTGATCAAACTAAAAAGCTTCTGCATTGCCAAGAACACAGTAAGTAAAGCAAGTAGACAGCCCTCACAATGGGAGAGGATTTTTGCAGGTTCTATTTCTGACAAAAGTCTAATAACCAGAATCCACAGAGAATTCAAACTTATTAATAAGAAAAGAACAAATGATCTCATTTCATCGTGGGCAAGAGACATGAACAGAAGCTTCTCTGAAGAAGACAGGTGCATGGTCTACAGACACATGAAAAAATGCTCATCATCTTCAATCATCAGAGAAATACAAACCAAAACCACTTTGAGATATCATCTAACTCCAGTAAGAGTAGCCCACATCACAAAATCCCAGAACTACAGATGTTGGCGTGGATGTGGAGAAAAGGAACACTTCTGCACTGCTGGTGGGAATGCAAGCCAGTATGTTCCTTTAAGAAAGAAGTTTGGAGAACACTCAGGGATCTAAATGTAGACCTGTCGTTTGATCCTGTAATTCCTCTACTAGGTGTATATCCAAAAGACCAAAAATCAGTTGGCAACAAAGATTTATGCACCAGATTGTTCACTGCAGCTCAATTCATAATTGTTGAGTCTTAGAAGAAGCCCAAGTGCCCATCGACCCATGAATGGATCAATAAATTGTGGTGTATGTATATCATGGAATACTATGCAGCCTTAAAAAAAAAAGACAGAGACTTTACCTCTTTTATGTTTACATGGATGGAACTGGAAAATATTCTTCTCAGTAAAGTATCTCAGGAATGGAAAAATATATATCCATGTACTCAGTACTACTATAAAACCAATTTATAATCACTCACACTTTCATCTGAGAGATGAATCACAACTATAGCCCAGGATGAAGGTGGGAAGGGGTGGGGGGATAGAAAGGGAGGGGTGGTTCGATAGAGAGAGGGTTAATGGTGGGACTTCACTTATGAAGCATATTGCAAGGGTACAAGTCAAATATTGAACACAAGTGTCTTAACACTGTGATTAAGTAAATGAGGTGAAAGCTATGTTAATTAGTAGGATGTAAGCACTCCAATTTGTATAAATAATCAACACACTGAATCCCACAAAGGCATAAATGTATTCATGATCTATGTATATATGTACTCAGTACTTTTATGAAACCAGTTTAGAATTACTCACACTTTCTTATGAAAGGATAGATCACAACTATAACCCAGGATAAAGGAGAGAAGCAGAGGGGGATGGGAGAGAGGTTTGATACAGGGAGGGTAAATGGTAGGACCACACCTATGGAGCATATTGCAAGGGTACTAGTCAAATCTATAAATGAGGTGAAAGCTATATTAATTAGTTTGATGTAAACATTCCAAATTGTATAAAAAAATCAACACACTGTACCCCACAAATCCATAAAAGTAATAAAAGGAAAAAGAAAAAAAAAAAGAAATATTGGACTATACTTCAGACCAAAAAAAATCTAAGACACGTATACAAAATGTATCATTCAACAGCAATACAACACAAATTCTTCTCAATTATACAGAGAACATTCTCCATGACAGATCGTATGTCAGGCCACAAAAAAAAAAAAAAAAAACTCAAGAAATTTAAGAAGATAAAACTCATATCAAGTATGTTTTCTGACAAGTATATGAAATTAGGAATCAGTAACAGGAATAAACCTGGAAAGTACACAAATATGTGGAAATTAAATAACACCAACCTGAAAAAGCAATGGATCAAAGAGTAAAGTTAATAGTAATAAATGCACATATCATCAAAGAAAGATAACAAGTAAGCAACCTAACATCATGCCTCAAAGACTTGGACAAATAACAAACTAACCCCAACATTAATTGAAGAAAGGAAATAATAAAGATTAAAGATCTGAGCTACAATAAACAAGAGCTCAGAAAGTCAACAGAAAAGATTAAGAAAACTAAAAGTGGGGTTTCTAAAAAGATAAACCAAACTGACAAAACTTTAAATAGCCTAAGAAAAAGAGAGATCACTCAAATAAAATCAGAAATAAGAGAGGAGACGTTACAACTGATACCACAAAATATATAGAATGATACGTGGAACTATTATATACCAACTATTTAACCTATAAGAAATACAGAAATTCCTAGACACACACAATCTACCAAAACCAAATCTACCCTTTCTGATCCTACATCGGACCTCGTCTGACATACTGATTTACCTGTTCTGCTCCGATGTCAGAAGACATCCCACATTTTTTTTTTTTTGGTTGTGTTTGTTTTCCCATTCTGCTGTCAGAGCCTGACTGATGCACTTCCTCAAATAGTACGGACTCTAGTCAGCAAATGCACAGGTTGTACTTTGTTTCTCAGCAGCCCATGTGTTTTAATGTGATCGTGTGTTGTATCTGTGTGGTTGTGCTTGTAGGAAAATGGCAGACAGAAGTGATGATTGCAACATGGATTTCTGAAGACAGGAAAGTTTAATGATGAAAGTGAGCATGAAGAAACTCTTCTTTTATGCAGTGATATTTGTTCCAGTGAATCTGAAACTAGTGATAAAGAAGAAAGTGACAATAATATGCAACCTGTAAGAAATAGCTGGAAGGTTTTTCAGGATAGGTGATGGTGATCTCATAAAGTTCCTACACTCTGTTACACAATAGGAATTCACCCTTCCTCAAAAAGCTTGGCCAAAAACTGAACTTGAATATTTCTAGCTCTTTTTCTCAGATGATCTTGGTGAAAATGTGACTGCAACACATGTGACTGCAACAGAAAAAATACAGAATGTGACTCCACTAACAAAATACTCAATGGGGCATTCATGGAAGGATGTTTTGTCAGAAGAAATAAAGGCATTCTTTGGTGTAATACTAAACAGGGCTGTGAATTTGAAGACACAATCAGTTGACTATTTTACCAAAGATTGGCTAGACCAAACCTCATTCTTCAAGGATGTTTTCTCTCATCTCTGTTTTTTCCAAATATTTTGGATGTTGTACTTAGTTACCTTCTGTCACAGCTCAAAGGGGTGTTGTGTACCTGAGGGAGTAAGGTGAAGACTGTTTGTGAGTATATTGACAATAAATGCAAAGAATTTTATGTACCAGAAAGAAATGTAGCTACAGGTGAGAGCTCAGTAGGTTTCAAATGAAGGATTCAATTCAAAAATTGAATTCAAGTGCTACAATCCAAAGAAGCCAACAAAGTGAGTTCTATGAATTTTTTGCCTGTGTGATTCAGAAAATGGTTATTTTTCTCTCCCATTTCCTATTATCGACTAGACAACAACAGAAACTATTATTTATCTTGATTTGCAATTTACATCTCAAACAGTGATTCATTGGGCACAAGTTTTGCAAGCATATTCAAGTGGTTCAGGTTATCACATCTATACTGACAGGTTTTACACCACCCTGCAACTTGCTCAGGAATTGCATAAAATGAAAATACATATAACAGAAATAGTTATGGCTTCTAGGAATGATTTCCGAGTGATCTGAAAAAGAAACATTAGGAATATGAATTATGTGCCTATGAATGTGATATGAAAATGATGTGCCTCTCATTCCATAGAAGTAACAATGCTAACTACCTTCTTCAGCCCTCATACACAGTTTATCACTGGTTATAGGAAGAAACAGCCTGTTCAATTTGAAAACCTGACAGTAATTGCAGAACACACAAAGTTTATGGAAAGAGTGGACAGAGCTGATCAGTATCGTGGATGTTACAGATTTACAAGGAGGTCCTACAAATGGTTGAAAAAATTATTCTTCTGGCTGATGGAACTTACAGTTGTGAACAGCTACATCCTTTATTCATTAGATAAAAGAGTGGAGAAAGAATGAAGGCACACCTTTCTTACAGGAGAAATTGCATCGCTCAGCTTCTGAGAAACTGAATTCAAGAAAGAGGGGAAGACCATCATCTTCTGAGGTAATGCTAAAGGGGAAGGTGTATTTTATATGAAAAATAAAAAAAATCAACATAGGATTGCATGATTTGCAGCAGAAGAAATGAGAAAGGTGAAAGGAGAGAAACTATTTTCCTCTGTGAGACATCCTGGAGATTACTTCACTAAGTATCGTGCTCAAAAAAATTATAAATAAAAACACTTTAATTATTTTATGTAATCTAAAATAGATAATAAAATCATCAGATGAGTTCATATTTCTGTTTTTCTCTTTTAAAACCATAGAATAATAACAAGTAATCCATTAACCTCTTTCCTGCCCAAGATAAATAAGAGTTCAGGAGTATGCGGGTGGCAGAAAAATTAAATTTGAAAAGATTAATTAAGGAAACAGAAAATATGAACTGAGCAATAAGGAAGGAAGACTGAATCACTAATCAGAACTCTCCCGTCAAACAGAAGCCCTGGACCTAATGGATTCATAGATGAATTCTATAAAACATCTAAAAAATAACTAACTCTTCTGAAACTCTTCCAAAAAAACAGAAAAGAAGAATAGTATTCAATGCAACCAAAGCCCAAAAAGGATACCATGAAAAAAGAAAATTACAGGCCAATATCCATGATTAACAAATCCTCAACAAAATACTAGCAAACTGAATCTAACAGCCCATTTATCCCTGAAATGCAAGGATGGTTTGACATGAAAATCAATGTAATACACCACATTAACAGAATTGAGGATAAAAACCATACGATCATATCAATAGATGCAGATTAAGCATTTAAGAAATTCAACCTTTCATGATAAAAGTTCTCAATAAATTGGGTATAGAAGGACTGTACCCCAACACAATAAAGGCCCTACACAAGCCCACAGCTAACATCATCCTCCTCAAACTCCTGGGCTCAACTCTGATTTAGCCCCTCTGTCAATGCAGATGAGGAGGGCAGATCTGGTTTTTTAAAAATTTCATTTTAGGTGGGTGATGCCTGTGGCTCAAAGGAGTAGGGTACCGGCCCCATATACCGGAGATGGTGGGTACAAACCCAGCCCTGGCCAGAAACTACAAAAAAATAAATAAAAATTTTCATTTTAGGGTGGCACCCATAGCTCAGTGGGTAGGGCACCGGCCACATACGCCCAGGCTGGTGGGTTTGAGCCCAGCCCAGGCCAGGTAAACAACAATGACAACTACAACAAAAAAAGAGCTGGGCATTGTGGTGGGAGCCTATAGTCCCAGCTACCTGGGAGGCTGAGGCAAAAGAATCGCTTAAGCCCAAGAGTTTGAGGTTGCTGTGAACTGTGACAAAACAACCCTCTACCGAGGGCAACATAGTGAGACTCTGTCTCAAAAAAAAAAAAAATTCATTTTAACTAACAAGTAAAAATTGTGTATGTGTGTGTGATTTGCAGTTTTGGCCAGGACCGGGCTTGAACCCTCCACCCCCAGTATATGGGGCCCACGCTCTACTCCTTGAGCCACAGGCACCACCCCAAAATTGTGTATATTTATCACATAGAACATGATGTCTGCATTGTTAAGTGGTCAAACTATTCAATATATGCATTACCTCACATACTTAAACCTCTGTTTAGAACTCTTATATTCCTATTTATGGTAGTCACTATGATGTATAATAGATCTCTTGAATTTACTTCTCCTAACTGAAATTTTGTATTTTTTGACTAACATCTTCTCAATCCTCACCCCCAGGTAACCACCATTTTACTATTTCTATGTGTTTGACTTTTTCACACTCCACATATGATATTTGTGGCTTTTTGCTTTGTTTCATTTCATTTTGCTTTGTTTTTGAGACAGAGTCTGGCTCTGTCATAGGATTATAAGCGTGAGCCACCACACCCAGCTTTGGTGTGTGAAGTGGGCATTTTTGTACCTGGCTCATTTCACTTAACATAATGTCTTTCAGGTTCATCTGTCTTATCATAATGACAGGATTTCCTTCTTTTAAAAGGCTGAATAGTATTCCATTGTGTATATATACATTTTCTTTCTTTTTTTACAAGCTTGAAAAGTTTATTGAGGAAGAGAAAGATACAGAGGTACAGAGCAAGATCCATAGAGCTCATAGACAATGAATGAGCCTCCTCTGTCACAACAAAAAGGCCTGTTTTCTTTAGTCATTTATCTGTTGATGGACACTTCAATATTTAAATATCTTGCCTATTGTGAATAATCTTGCTATGAAGATAGAAATGCAGATATGTTTTTGACATTCTGCTTTCATATTCTTTGGATATATACCCAGAAGTGGAATTACTGGATCATATGGTAGTTCTATTTTGGAACCTCTGTAGTGTTTCCCACAATGGCTATATAAATTCAGATTCCCACTTCCTTTTACACATAATAGGGAGAGGAATCAAAGTATTTTTTCCATCTTTTTTTTTTTTAACACTGACGTGCTATTCGCCATGAATGACATCTGCCATAACCCATGCCACTGGGTGTGTGGGTGGTGACAGCGATCAGCAGCAGCAAGGAATATGGCAGAGAAAAGTCCACTGCCAGGACAGAAACGTGCCATAGGAGTCATCCTGAAGGACTCCTTAAGGGAGGGGTGACCCACGATGCCTAGAAGAAGAATGACTTACTTCTTTTTCCTACGTGCCATCCAATGACACAATGAACAATACAAATGCTGTCACCTATGACCCCCCCCAGACTGTGACTTAGTGAGATATGGCTGGTGCAGTAGCGGTTCTCAACATGCGGGTCACAACCCCTTTGTTCCATTTGTAACAATGTAGCGATTAGGAAGGTTGAGAACCACTGAGTTATACAATAGGGGAATCCCACTTCTAGTTGCAGGGATCCTTCTGCAAATCACAATCACTCAAATATGCACTGAGAAATGCCTACTTCACACAAACCATGACTCTTAGATCCTAAGGGGGCAATAGGATAATTACCCTCTCTTCCACAGGATCACAGCTGGTAAGCAGTCTCCTGGGGTGCATACTGGGACTGGCACAGGATCTGAACTTTAGCCTCAAGACTCTTGGTGACACTCAGAATGGAGTGTGGCACAGCAGTGTGCATAAACAACAAGACAGCCTTCCCAAATGGAAGAGCCCAACAGAGTAGCCAACCACTAAGCCACGAGTAGTCAAAGGATATTTCCAAGAGACTTTCCTCCCCAATTGAGAATGATCTCACTCTCTTCATCAACTGTGTCACAGTGGCGCAGTAAGTCCCTCTCATGAGGCTGTAATCACTCCAGAGAGCTTGAGGAACTTATACTTGAAGAGACCACAGAACTTAAAGGATCTGTGAACTCACAGGTCCTAGAGAGGGAGGCACAACATGCCATGTAGGGGATCACACTGGAGAAGGACCAAGGTAGAGCCTATCAAGCAGGTAGGAGCTGAGAGTGAGGCACCCCTGGGCAAGAGCCTTTCTGGGGTTCCTGGCCTAGTACAATAACAAAAGGCACGAGGAGATTTCATTGGTACATTTGAATGTCAGATTATGGTCAGGGGAGGGCAAGGATGAGAATCTATAATAGGGACTGCCTTTTCACACTAATACAACTGATCACATTACAATGCAATCAGGGAAAAATGAGTGTGGAATCTGGAATATCTGATTAGACCCAGATGAAAGTCAATCTTACACCCTGCTGGGTTTTGGGTGTGGCTTGTCCCCACCAAAAACTCATGTTGAGGCTTGGCCTTCATTGTGGCAGTATGTGAGGAGGGGCCTACTAGGAGGTGTGTGGGTCACTTGGGCAGATCTCTCATGAATAGATTAATAATGCCAGCAGGTAGAAATGAGTTTTAGCTCATGGATAACTAGATTAGTTTCCTTGAGAACTAGAAAGTAAGGTTACTGCGCATGTTTTACCCTTTTTGCACAAGCCCACTCCCTGCCCTTTTTATTTCTCTGCCATGTTTTGACACAGCATGTGAGCCTCACCAGAAGCCATGCAGATGCCAGTGGCACTCTTGAACTTTCCAGCCACCAGAATCCTGGTCAAAGAAAACTTCTTTATAAATTATGCAACCTCAGGGATTATGTCACAGCAATAGTAACCAGACTAATACAACCCCCAAGATACTCTAAGCCCTCCTTCCCAGGGATATAGTTTACTTTGGCTTCTGGAGTGAAAAGTTTTCTGTTTGGCCAAGCACAGTGGCTCACACTTATAATCCTAGCACTCTGAGAGGTCAAGGCAGATGGATTGCTTGAGCTCAGGAGTTCCAGACCAGCTCAAGCAAGAGTGAGACGCCCATCTCTACCCAAAAAAAAAAAAAAAAAGTGTATATATATATATATATATATTTAGAGAGAGAGAGAGTTTTGCTTGTGAGATATATTTATATTTATATATATACACACACACACACACAAAAGCAGGGTGTAGTGGCATGTGCCTATAGTTCCAGCTACTTGGGAGGCTGAGGCAAGAGATCACTTGAGCCCAAGAGACTGAAGTTCTTGTGAGCTCAGAAGACAGCATGGCACTCTACCTAGATCAGTGGTTCTCAACCTTCCTAATGCCTCAACCCTTTAAAACAGTTCTTGTGGGTCGTGACCCACAGGTTGAGAACCACTGACCTAGGGTAACAGGGTAAGACTGTCTGAAAAAAAAAAAAAAAAGAAAAGAAAGAAAAAGAAAAGCCTTCTGCTTGAAAACTGTGTAATAATCTCACTTGGACCAGATACCTTGGAAGGTGATGCATATCTCAAGACCTACCACAATCACCTGCTGTTACCACTAGAGTTCATAACTAGGGCAAAATTCAAGGGCAAAAGTATACAACATAAAGCAAGAAAATAAAGCTCACACAACAAAATAATTTCAACTCTGATCAACATGTGTCAGAAGAAACTAGAGAACATGTATGGGCATGGGTGTTAAATCAAGAAGGGTAAACTATGACACTATTTATGGGGACACTTATTAGACATCTGGGATTTTACATGTTCCTGAATATGACTCTAACAGCTAAAATGGTTGGATGGGTGAAACTTGTACTTATTCTGACCTGCATGGAGTTGATATGCCAGTTTCCCTGGTTAATGAGGAGGAAATCCTAGACATATAGACATGTTGCACTGACAATGAATCCCCAACAATAAAAAAAAAAAAAGAAATGTTGCACTGAATTTATTATGTGATCCTCACACCCTGCCTCCCCCAACCTAGGCTGAGAGCCCAGAAAAGAGTATCTTTGAAGAGAGTGCTTCTTCAAAGGAAACAAGAAAAACGAACAAATAGATAACTTTGAAAACTTCTTTGAAAATTTCTGTGATTATTCTCCTTCATACACCTGTTACAACTACAGGGGATACAATCATTCAGATAAGTTCCTGGACTTCAATGAGGATCACAAGAACCCCGAGGACCAAAAATCAAATGCACTTAACCATCAAAGACAATGATGTTACATCAGCTATCCAGGGCACATTTCACCAGTAATCAAAATACTTTGGCTTAAATAAATTATCAGTGATGGCAAACTGATCACAGTGTCTTTAGAATGAAACAGATACGTAGTCTACTAGCAGAGGGATTAGCAAATCTTGCTGTAAATGATATATAATAAATATTACGCTTTAGGGGCCACAGTTTCTGCTGCAAATACTCAGCTCTGCCCCTATAGTATGAAAGAAGCCATAGAAGATATGTAAACAAGTAAACATGGGCATGATCCAGTAATAGTTATTTACAAAAATAAATTTAGAACTAGATGTGTCCCATGGGTCTGGAATATTACCTGATCTATGTAACAAGAATTCTCAAGTCTGGTGACCAAAAACTTGGTAAGTCCCCACTGAAGGGACTGACAGCCTCTCACTCAATTTCCAAATCACTTAGGATTGTACAGAAGTCATGGATCTTGGAGAATTACTGTGGGCTACTACAAACTTATATCAATTCTCCTGTTCTCTGTTCATCAAAACAGTCTTCGAAGGTTGTGATATTGTACAAAACATCACAACAGTCCACCAGATTAATAATATGCACACTGGAACCCATAAAAAGGAAATAGTAAATGGTTTGAATACCTTTATAAGACACATACAAAGTAGAGGATGGGAGATTTAAGGGCCAGCCGTATCAATAAAGTTTCTGGGGGTCCAGTGGCCTAGACCATATAAAGATATCCCCTCCAAAGTGTCACTCCTCGCCACTCACCTCACACCACCTGTTTCCAAAATGAAGCAAACACTTGGCAGACCTATATGATTCCTTAGGCAATATATACATTTCAATCTACTTTAACTCATCTACAGAGATACTTGTAATGGTCCCCAGTGAGTGGACACCAAGTGAGTGCAATATACCAAGCTCAAGCTGCAGCAGAAGCTTCTTGAGCATTTTAAATTGAATCAACCAGCAGACACAATGATATTCAAAGTATCTGTGATAAATAGGATGTTGCTGAAAGCCTCGGCCAAACACCAACAGAAGAATCATAGTACATACCTCTAGTAGACTAGAGTAAATCTATGCTTTCTGTAGGAAACTATTCTCCTTTTGAGTGGAAAGTTACCACTGATACTATCATAGAGACTGAACAACTAAACATGGGATATCAAGTTTAAAGTGGCCACATGGATTGAGCTCTCTACCATGAACTTGATATTGTTTGGCTGTGTAGCAACAATGTATCATCAGATGGAAATGACACAAAAGACACTGAACTTCTGTAGAAGCTCTAGTGAGTACAAGTTAACTGTGTAAGCAGATGGCAAAGACTCAACACAAGCTCCATTCACACTGCATCCTCTCCCTCAACCCAAGCCTACAGCTTCCTGGGGTATGCCTTATGCCCATCGGAGGCAAAGCCTGGTTTTATAGATGTGTTTCTGTAACATGCTAGAACCACTCAAAAGTGGAGAGCAGAAACACAACAGCCCCACTGAACAATGACCCCAAAGGCTGCAATCACAAAAAGTTTTTCCCAGTGGCAGAATTTCAAGCAGTGTACTTGACTGTCCTCCGGTCTAGACTGAGGAATGGCCAAAAAGGTGCATAAATACCATCCATGAATAGTTACCAATGGTTTCACTAGATGATCAAGATGTGGAATAAAGAAGACTGGTACAAGGAAGTCTAGAAAAACACATTTGGATAGATGTCACTGATAGAACATAAGCTGTGAAGGTATTTGTCTCCCATGTATTTAATAAATGGCCACCAAAGACAATCCATTGGAAAGGAAACTTTAAAAATCAGATGGACAAAAATGATGCATACAGAAGTCAATTACTTTCCCCAGGCCCTTGAATGAAATAGCCATAATGACAGAGACAAAAGCTATTCATGATTCAACAACATGGACTTCCACTTACCAAAGCCAACAAGCAAACAGTACAGATGGGTGCCTGGACTGATAAAAGCAGAAACCAACAATGCATACCCAAGGGCACCACTTTTTAGAGCAGTGGTTCTCAACCTTCCTAATGCCACGAATCTTTAATACAGTCCAAAGGGGTCACAACCCACAGGTTGAGAACCGCTATTTTAGAGTGTCAGGGAAAGCCATTTGGTAGCAGACCAATTACACTGAGCCACTCCTATTATAAAGGTGACGGAGATTTATCCTGACTGAAAGAGGCTCATGTTCTAGATGTGCATCTACTTTTCTCCCAGTTATGCTTCTGCTGGCACCACCATCTATACACTCACAACATGCTTTAACTGTAGTCACAGCACTCTACACAGCAGTCTTTTCTATCAAGAAACCCTTTATACTGCAAAAGGAAGTCCAACACTGAGAACTCATCCCTGCAGTTGACTGGTTTTATCACATTTTCCCATCACTCAGAAAAAACTGTAGAATACCTTCCTGAAAACTCAGTTATAGGGCCAGTTAGGAGACAACCCTATGAAACTTCTCCACCATGCAGTGGGCTACAGCTACACAGTGTGGCTAACTGATCCTAATATGATCTCCACCTTCTGGAGGGGGGAGAAGAGCCTCTCACCCTGTTGCCCCAGGCTAGAGTACTGTGGTGTCATCATAGCCCACAGCAACCTCAAACTCCTGGGTTCAAGCTATTGTTCTGCTTCAGCCTCCCAAGTAGCTGGGACTACTGGCACCCATTACAACGCCCAGCTAGTTTTTCTAATTTTCGTAAAGAAGGGGTTTCACTTTTGCTCAGGCTGGTCTCAAACTCCTGCACTCCCAAGCAATCCTCCTGCTTTGGCCTCCCAGGAGCTAGGATTACAGTCATGAGCCACTATGCCCAGGTATTCACACTCTTGGGTGATAACCACCCCTTGAGTGTATACAAGGCATGTAACTTATTTCAACCCAATGGAACATGGTAAATATGAAGGGATTTTGTGATTGCAATTAGGGTTCCAAATCAGTTGTTTTGAGTTCATCAATATGAAAATTATCATGATGTCATGGTGGGTCTGACTTAATCAGGTGGAAGTCTTTTAAAGAGGGACTTGGCCTCCCCAAAGTTCAGATACTCCTCTAGCAGGCTTACTGAAGCCTGTGGCACAACAACCTCAAGTTGCTGAATCAGCCTCCAACGAATAGCCAGTGACAAGTCCTATTGCTGCAAGGGAATGAATTTTGCCAACTACCCGAGTGTAGAAATACATTCTTCCCTAGTTAAGCCAGATGAGAATGAAACCAACCAACACCTTGATTGCAAGCAGGTGAGACCCTAAACAAAGAACCTACATAAAGCCATATCTGGACTCATGGTCCAAAGAAACGGTTGAGTATGTGTTGTTTGAAGTCACTAAATTTGTTCTAACTTGTCACATGACAATAGATACAGAAAGCACAAGTATTCTTTAATAAGAGGAGCAGGCAGTGGGTCACAGGTAGGCATTCTTTTTTGGGGAGGTTGGGGGGAGTAGACAGTCTCAAGCTGTCACCCTGGATAGAGTGCCGTGGCATCACAGCTCACAGCAACCTTCAACTCTTGGGCTTAAGCAATTCTCTTGCCTCAGCCTCCCAAGTAGCTGGGACTACGGGCATCCGTCACAACACCTGGCTATTTTTTGGTTATAGTTGTCATTGTTGTTTGGCCTGCCAGCTCTGGTGTATGTGGCTGGCACCCTAGCCGCTGAGCTACAGGTGCCGAGCCAGACATTCTTTTTTGTTTGGCTTCTTTCACTCTAAATTGCTAATTAAATTCATCCATACTGTTGCATCTACCTTTGACTTACTCCTTTCATTTCTTATACAATAATCCAGTCTAATATATATATTACAATTCACCCATTCTTCTGTTGATTCACATTTGGGTTCTTTGCAATTTACAGCTATTTCAAATAATACTGGTATGAAAAATATTTACTTTCATCTAAATACACATAAGCATACATTTCTGTTCTATTATAGAGCATGCATACACGCCTAGCAAACACTACCAAGTGTTTGAAATTTTGTTTCTCCAAGAATCTCAGCAACCAGAAGTATATACATATTCTCACCAACTTCGTCTTCAGAATCCTAATCAACTGTTTCACTCTGTCCAGTCAGCTAGCTGACTAAGAGTAGAGAAAGTAACTTGAATATGTCCAAGCCACATGGCACCTTCAGAGTTTTCTGGCAGCCCACACTGACAGGGGAATTTTCTGGTCATTTACTTATGGACTGATTCCAATCCCTAACATGTGAGTGCTAAAAGAAATCACACATGACGGATGATTCTGGATGTTTCCTTTCAGGAAATAAAGGACTTGCCCCAAGTAGGCTTGCAGAACAATTCAAAGAGATTTGACTATGAATCCAAATATTGGCCAAGATAGACAACTAGTTTTTCAATGCTGAGCACTAATTCTCATTAAATCCCTGAAATAATTTCCTATTAATAAAATTTAAACACACTCATGCTTTCTTCTACATCTTCTTGATTTCTACCACTTGAATACAGCACTTATTTTTCCTGAGTTATTCAATGAAGATCACAGAATCCTCCCTCAGCTGTTTCCCACCCAAAGAAAGTAACTCCAGGGGCTTACTGGGCGCCATCTGCTGGTCATTTGGACACACGGTAAGGTTCTCTTTAATATTCACTTAAAAGTATTTGAAAAAAACAACACTATTCTAATGACAACTACTACCAAAAAATAGCCAGGCGCCTGTAGTCCCAGCTACTTGAGAGGTGGAGGCAAGAGAATAGCTTAAGCCCAAGAGCTGGAGGTTGTTGTGAGCTGTTATGCCACAGCACTTTACCCAGGGTGACAGCTTGAGGCTCTCTCTAAATAAATAAATAAATAAATAAATAAGAATATCTTAATACCATGAGGGCTGAAATTAAGAATCTCATTTGAGGTATGTGGAGAGCAAGATGGCGGCCAAGTAACAGCTTCCATGCAGCTCGGCATGGAGAGTCTAGGGAGATAAGACTCCAGGAATCTCTTGCTGGTGGGATCTGCCTATAATTATCCCTTTGAGGATACAGTGAGTTAGCGAGAGACTTCTAAACCCCAAGAGGAGGACAAACACAGTGGAAAACTGGCAGGGGAAAATAAAGAGCAAGAGGAAGTGAAAGGAAAATTAGGGCAAGGAAACAGATAAAAGAAATCACTCATGAGGAAGAATCAGCAGAAAACACCAGGCAACATGAAGAACCAGTCCAGAACCACCCCTCCAAGGGACCATGAGGTAGCTACTGCAGAGGATTCCACCAATAAAGACATGTTAGGAATGACAGAAAGGAAATTTAGAATACCCATGAAGAAAACAATGAAGGAAATGATGGAAACAATGAAGGAAACTGCTAATAAAGTGAAAAATAACCAAAAGGAAATCCAAAAACAGAATCAAATAAGAGATGAACGATATGAAGAATATATAAAGGATATAGCAGAGCTGAAGGAACTGAAGCAGTCAATTGGGGAATTTAAAGATGCAATGGAAGTATCAGCAACAGGTTAGACCATGCAGAAGAAAGAATTTCAGAGGTAGAAGACAAAGTTCTTGAGATAACTCAGATAGTAAAAGAGGCAGAAAAGAAGAGAGAGAAAGCAGAACATTCACTGCCAGAATTATGGGACCTTATGAAGCGTTCCAACATATGAGTTATAGGAATCCCAGAAGGGGAAGAAGAATGCCCCCGAAGAATGGAAGCCATACTAGAGAATATTATAAATGAAAATTTCCCAAATATCACCAAAGATTCTGACACACTGCTTTCAGAGGGATATCGGACCCCAGGTCCCCTCAACTCTAACCGAGCATCTCCAAGACACATTGTGATGAACCTGTCCAAAGTCAAGACAAAAGAAAAGATTCTGCAAGCTGCAAGAAGTAAGTGCCATGTTGACCTACAGGGGAAAATCCATCAGAGTGACTGCAGACTTCTCTAATGAAACTTTCTAAGCAAGAAGACAATGGTCATCTACCTTTAATCTACTTAAACAGAACAATTTCCAGCCCAGAATTCTGTAACCTGCTAAGCTAAGCTTTAAAATTGATGGAGAAATCAAATCATTTACACATATACAAACATTGAGGAAATTCGCCACAACAAGACCAGCTCTACAGGAAATACTTCAACTTGTTCTATAAACTGACCATCACAATGGATCAGCAGCAAAGTAAAAACTCGGAAATTAAAGGACAGAACCTAACCTCCACACTGATGCAAAAGATAAAACTAAGCAATGGACTCTCAGAAAATAAGATGACTAGAACACTACCACACTTATCAATTATCTCAATAAATGTTAATGGCTTGAATTCCCCACTGAAGAGACATAGATTGGCTGACTGGATTAAAAAACACAAGCCATCCATTTGCTGTCTGCAAGAAACACACCTGACTTCAAAAGATAAATTAAAGCTCCGAGTCAAGGTTGGAAGACAATTTTTCAGGCAAATGGAATTCAGAAGAAAAGAGGAGTTGCAATCTTATTTTCAGATACATGTGGATTTAAAGCAACTACAGTCAAAAAAGACAAAGATGGTCACTTTATATTGGTCAAGGGAAAAATACAACAAGAAGACATTTCAATTCTAAATATTTATGCACCCAATTTAAATGCTCCCAGATTCCTGAAACAGACCTTACTCAGTCTGAGCAATATGATATCCGATAATACCATAATAACAGGGGACTTTAACACTCCTCTTACAGAGCTGGACAGATCCTCTAAACAGAAATTAAACAAAGATATAAGAGATTTAAATGAGACCCTAGAACAACTGTGCTTGATAGACGCATATAGAACACTCCATCCCAAAGATAAAGAATACACATTCTTCTCATCACCCCATGGAACATTCTCCAAAATTGATCATATTCTGGGACAAGAAACAAATATCAACAGAATCAAAAGAACTGAAATCTTACCTTGTATCTTCTCAGACCATAAGGCACTAAAGGTGGAACTCAACTCTAACAAAAACGTTTGACACCACACAAAGACATGGAAATTAAAAAATCTTCTATTGAATAACAGATGGGTGCAGGAAGAAATAAAACAGGAAATTATTAAATTCCTTGAGCATAACAACAATGAACACACAAGCTACCAAAACCTGTGGGACACTGCAAAAGCAGTTTTGAGAAGTAAATTTATCGCTTTAGATGCCTATATTCGAAAAACAGAAAGAGAGTGCATCAACAAACTCACAAGCCATCTTACGGAGTTGGAAAAAGAAGAACAATCTAAGCCTAATGTCAGTAGAAGAAAAGAAACCTCCAAAATCAAATCAGAGATCAATGAAATTGAAAACAAAAGAATCAATCAGAAAATTAATGAAACAAAGAGTTGGTTTTTTGAAAAAATTAATAAAATAGATGAACCATTGGCGAGACTAACAAGAAACAGAAAAGTAAAATCTCTAGTAACCTCAATCAGAAATGATAAAGGAGAAATAACAACTGATCCCACAGAGATACAAGAGATCATCTCTGAATACTACCAGAAACTCTATACCCAGAAATTTGACAATGTGAAGGAAATAGATAAATATTTGGAATCACACCCTCTCCCTAGACTTAGCCAGGAAGAAATAGAGCTCCTGAACAGACCGATTTCAAGCACTGAGATTAAAGAAACAATAAAAAATCTTCCAACCAAAAAATGTCCTGGTCCAGATGGCTTCACACCAGAATTCTATCAAACCTTCAAGGAAGAGCTTATTCCTGTACGGCAGAAATTCTTCCAAAAAATTGAGGAAGAAGGAATCTTCCCCAACACATTCTATGAAGCAAACATCACCCTGATACCAAAACCAGAAAAAGACCCAAACAAAAAGGAGAATTTCAGACCAATCGCACTCATGAATACAGATGCAAAAATTCTCAACAAAATCCCAGCCAATAGATTACAGCTTATCATCAAAAAAGTCATACATCATGATCAAGTAGGTTTCATCCCAGGGATGCAAGGCTGGTTTAACATACGCAAGTCCATAAACGTTATCCACCATATTATCAGAGGCAAAAGTAAAGATCATATGATCCTCTCAATAGATGCAGAAAAAGCATTTGATAAAATCCAGCGTCCTTTTCTAATTAGAACACTGAAGAGTATAGGCATAGGTGGCACATTTCTAAAACTGATTGAAGCTATCTATGACAAACCCACAGCTAATATTTTACTGAATGGAGTAAAACTCAAAGCTTTTCCTCTTAGAACTGGAACCAGACAAGGTTGTCCTCTGTCACCTTTACTATTTAACATAGTGCTGAAAGTTCTAGCCAATACAATTAGGCAAGACGAGGAAATAAAGGGAATCCAAATGGGAGCAGAGAAGGTCAAACTCTCCCTCTTTGCTGATGACATGATCTTGTACTTAGAGAATCCCAAAGACTCAACCACAAGACTCCTAGAAGTCATCAAAAAATACAGTAATGTTTCAGGATATAAAATCAATGTCCACAAGTCAGTAGCCTTTGTATACGCCAATAAAAGTCAAGATGAATAGCTAATACGCCAATAACAGTCAAGATGAAAAGCTAATTAAGGACACAACTCCCTTCACCATAGTTTCAAAGAAAATGAAATACCTAGGAATATACGGAACGAAGCAGGTGAAGGACCTCTATAAAGAAAATTATGAAATCCTCAGAAAGGAAATAGAAGAGGATTTTAACAAATGGAAGAACACACCATGCTCATGGATGGGTAGAATCAACATTGTTAAAATGTCTATGTCTTCCCAAAGCAATCTACCTATTCAATGCCATTCCTATCAAAATACCAACATTTCAAGATTTGGAAAAAATGATTCTACGTTTTGTATGGAATCAGAAAAAAACCCGTATAGCGAAGGCAGTTCTTAGTAATAAAAATAAAGGTGGGGGGGCATTACCATACCAGATTTTAGGCTGTACTACAAAGCCATAGTGGTCAAGACAGCAGCATGGTACTGGCACAAAAACAGAGACATAGACACTTGGAATCGAATAGAAAACCAAGAAATGAAACTAACATTTTACAACCACCTAATCCTCGATAAAACAAACAAGAACATACCTTGGGGGAAAGACTCCCTATTCAATAAATGGTGTTGGGAGAACTGGATATCCACATGTAAAAGACTGAAACTGGACCCACACCTTTCTCCACTCACAAAAATTCATTCAAAATGGATAAAGGACTTAAATTTAAGGCATGAAACAATAAAAATCCTCAAAGAAAGCATAGGAAAAACACTGGAAGATATTGGCCTGGGGAAAGACTTCATGAAGAAGACTGCCATCGCAATTGCAACAGCAACAAAAACAAACAAATGGGACTTCATTAAACTGAAAAGCTTCTGTACAGCCAAGGAGACAACAACCAAAGCAAAGAGACAACCTACACAATGGGAAAGGATATTTGCATATTTTCAATCAGATAAAAGCTTGATAACTAGGATCTATAGAGAACTCAAATTAATCCACATGAAAAAAGCCAACAATCTCACAAATCAATGGGCAAGAGACATGAATAGAACTTTCTCTAAAGAAGACAGATGAATGGCTAACAAACACATGAAAAAATGTTCATCATCCCTATATATTAGAGAAATGCAAATCAAAACCACCCTGAGATACCATCTAACCCCAGTGAGAATGGCCCACATCACAAAATCTCAAAACTGCAGATGCTGGCGTGGATGTGGAGAGAAGGGAACACTGTTAACACTGCTGGTGGGACTGCAAACTAGTATAACCTTTCTGGAAGGAAGTATGGAGAAACCTCAAAGCACTCAAGCTAGACCTCCCATTTGATCCTGCAAACCCATTACTGGGCATCTACCCAGAAGGAAAGAAATCCTTTTATCATAAGGACACTTGTACTAGACTGTTTATTGCAGCTCAATTTACAATCGCCAAAATGTGGAAACAGCCTAAATGCCCACCAACCCAGGAATGGATTAACAAGCTGTGGTATATGTATACCATGGAATACTATTCAGCCATTAAAAAAAATGGAGACTTTACATCCTTCGTAGGTTACTGGATGGACGTGGAAGACATTATTCTTAGTAAAGCATCACAAGAATGGAGAAGCATGAATCCTATGTACTCAATTTTGATATGAGGACAATTATGGTTATGGGGGGGGAAGAAAGAGGGAAGGAGGGAGGTGGGTGGGGCCTTGGTGTGTGTCACACTTTATGGGGGCAAGACATGATTGCAAGAGGGACTTTACCTAACAATTGCAATCAGTGTAACCTGGCTTATTGTACCCTCAATGAATCCCCAACAATAAATAAATAAATCAATAAAATCCTTTTATCATAAGGACACTTGTACTAGACTGTTTATTGCAGCTCAATTTACAATCGCCAAAATGTGGAAACAGCCTAAATGCCCACCAACCCAGGAATGGATTAACAAGCTGTGGTATATGTATACCATGGAATACTATTCAGCTATTAAAAAAAATGGAGACTTTACATCCTTCGTATTAACCTGGATGGAAGTGGAAGACATTATTCTTAGTAAAGCATCACAAAAATGGAGAAGCATGAATCCTATGTACTCCATTTTGATATGAGGACAATTAATGACAATTAAGGTCGGAGGGGGGAAGGAAAAGCAGAGAGAGGGAAGGAGGGAGAGGGGTGGGGCCTTGGTGTGTGCCACACCTTCTTGGGGGCAAGACATGATTGCAAGAGGGACTTTACCTAACAAATACATGCAATCAGTGTAATCTGGCCTATTGTACCCTCAATGAATCCCCAACAATAAAAAAATAATAATAATAACAAAAAAAAAAAAGAAAGAAAGTAACTCCAATGTCAAACCTGGGAATAATCCTAGCACTCTGGGAGGCCAAGGTGGGAGCATCACTTTAAACCAGTAGTTTGAGAACACACTAGGCAACATAGTGAGGCACTGTGTCTACAAAAAATAGAAAAATTAGCCAGGCTTTGTTATGAGTGCCTGCAGTCCCAACTATTTGGAAAGTTAAGGCAAGAAGGTCACTTAAACCCAGGAGTTTGGGGTTGCAGTGCACTCTAGCCCACGCGACAGAGCAAGACCCTGCCTCAAATAAAGAACTTATTTGTTATGTGCTTTTATCTTGACCCCATGCCTCACTCTCATGTTTCCTGAACTATGGTCTCAAACTAGGAGTTAGTGGATTCCATTTAAGTTGTAAATAGATTCAAGTCACTCCCCTGCTTTAAACATTTCAAGAGGTTCTCATGGTCTTAGAATATAACCCAGTGTTATTTCCATGGTTCTGCCCCTCTCCAGTCTACTTTCTACCACTCCCTCTGCTCTTCTTCAGCCAACCTCCTTTCCTCTATGCAAAAAAATACAGTAAGCTCAAATTGCAAATGATGTAAACAAATGGAAAAACATAACATGCTCATGCAGCATCAGAATCAACATTGTAAAAATGCCCAAACTACCCAAAGTGACTTACAGATTGAATGTAATCCCCATCAAAATGCCAACATCATTTTTTGCAGAGCTAGAAAAAAATAATTCTACATTTTGTTTGGGATCTGAAAAGAGCCCAAGTAGCCAAAGCAACCTTAAGCAAAAAGAACAAATCCAGAGGTGTTACTTTACCGGAGTTTAAGGTATACTACAAGGCTATAGTAACCAAAATAGCATGGTACTGGCACTAAAAGAGAGACACAAACCAATGAAACAGAATTCAGATATAAAACCATCCATGTACTGCCATCTCATTTTTTACAAATCAGACTACAATATATGCTGGGGAAAGAATCTCTATTCAATAAATGCTTCTGGGAAAACTGGAAAGCCACATGTAGAAGACTGAAATAGGATCCATAGCTCTCACCAATCACAAAAATTAATTCAAGATAGATAATACACTTAAACCTAAGATATGAAACCATTAGAATTCTAAGAGAAAATGTTGGAAAAACTCTTACAGATGTTGGCCTAGGCAAAGAATTTATGAAGACCCAATGACAATCACAGCAACAACAAAAATAAATAAATGGTACTTGATGAAATTAAAAATCTTCTGTACAGTCAAGGAAACAATCAACAGAGTGAATATGCTACCTACAGAATGCAGAGAAAATATTCGCATGCTATATACCTGATAAAGGGCTGATCACCAGAATCTACAAAGAACTGGAGCAAATTAGCAAGAAAAAAATTCAAACAACCCCATTAAAAAGTGGGCAAAAGAGGTGCAGTGGCTCATGCCTGAAATCCTAGCATTCTGAGAGGCCAAGGCAGGTGGATTGCTTGAGCTCAGGAGTTCAAGACCAGACTGAGCAAGAGTGAGACCCTGTCTCTACTAAAAATAGAAAAACTAGCTGGGCATTATGGTGAGTGCCTATGGCCTAGCTACTCAGAAGGCTAGGCAGGAGGCTAGGCAGGATGATCGCTTGAGCCTGAGTTTGAGGTTGCTATGGCCTTTGATGATGCCATCCTAGGACAATAGCATAAGACTGTCTCAAAAAAAAAAAAAAAAATAGTGAGCAAAAGACATGAACAGAAGCTTTTCAAAAGAAGATAGATTAATAGACAAATGAAAATATGCTCAACATCACTAATCATTAGGGAAATGCAAATCAAACCCACACTGAAATAGCATCTTACCCCAGTGAAAATGGCTTTTTTCAAAAAATCCCGAACAGATGCTGGCATGGATGCAGTGAGAAAGGAACACTTACTTTGCTGGTGAGACTGCAAACTAGTACAAACTTAATAGAAAATAGTATGGAAATTCCTTAAAGTAGACCTACCATTTGATCCAAAAGTCCCACTATTTGGCATTTACCCAAAGAAAAAAAAGCCATTTTATCAAAAGACACTTGCATCAAATATTTATTGCAGCACAATTGACAATTGCATTGATGTGCAATCAGCCCAAGTGGCCCATCAATTCACAAGAGTATTACTAAAATGTGGTATATGGACTTCTACTCAGCTATTAAAAAAAATGAATTAATTCCTTTTGTAACAATCTGGATGGAACTGGAGACCATTCTCCTTAGTGAAGTGTCACAAGAATGGAAAAACAAATACCACATGTACTCAGTACTGAAGTGGAACTAACTGAACCGTGCACATGTGCACAGATGGAAGTAAAACTCAGTGGAAATCAAGGAAGGGAAGAATTAAAATCATACCTAGTAGGTACAGCGTAAGGCACACTTATAAACCATGTCTCAGACAGTACAAAAGCAATCTGTGTAACCAAAACATTCATACCCCCTGAAATATTAAAAAAAAAGAAGAAAGAAAGATATTAAGCTCTCTATTGCTGTGAGATTTTGCTGAGAAAGTTCTGGCACCTAAAATGTTCTCACCTACAGTATACCTCCTCATCCTAGCCAAAGATACAGCTAGCTAAATCCTGCTTGGCTTTCAAATTTTCCCATTATGTCTTCCCCCCCTTAGTAATCCACTTTTATGTTCACACAGCAAACTTGCCATTAAATGCAATTAAAATCCACCTTCCTTTATAAGGAAAGTATATGTAAGTCCCAGGGTGGCACTACTATGCCCATTTTGATGGTGATTATTAACCTGTCTCTGGCAAAAAGTCTAGTTCACATTAACCCTTTGACTGCAGAGGGCTCAGAAACAAAATGTGCCAATTGAGACCTGCAGTGATCCCAACAACCATTAGGACACTCAGAGCACAGCACTAGTGGATGTTCTTTGGTTTCTTACTAAGTGGTTTTTTTTGTTTGTTTGTTTGTTTGTTTTGAGTCAAAGTCTCACTTGGTTGCCCTGGGGTTGAGTGCCATGGTGTTATTGCTCACAGCAACCTCAAACTCTTGGGCTCAAGTGATCCTCTTACCTCAGCCTCCTAAGTATCTGGGACTACAAGCACCTGCCACAATGCTAGTTATGTTTATAGACAGGGTCCCGCTCTTGCTCAGAGCTAGTCTCCAACTCATGAACTCAAGTGAGCCGCCCACCTTGGCCTCCCAGAGTATAGGCATGAGCCACCTGGCTGGCTAAGTCAAGACTTGGTTTGCAAAATGAATAATGCCTACAGGTGTTGTTTCACACCAAACAGCTTGCTCAAACACCTAGAGGCATTGTTCCCAGTAAAAAGGTTAATGGACTGGAAAGCTCTTTGTGGACTGTCAGAAAACTTACGTTACCACAAAAATGTAATAGTATATACAAGCACAAATAGAAGGCACACAGAAAGAGAATTTACAATGCAATTAAAAACACTTATATATGGGCGGCGCCTGTGGCTCAGTGAGTAGGGCACTGGTCCCTATGCCGAGGGTCATATAAAAAAGCTTATTCACCAAAGATTACTCACAGATGCTACACAACTTGTAGAAAGGTCGCTGGGGATGGTTTCCAAAATACCAACCACATACTTTTTTTTATTCACATCAGATAGATAATGTGCAGAAGTTTTAAGAAGGTTTAAGGGTGGGCAGCGCCTGCGGCTCAGTGAGTAGGGCGCCAGCCCCATATACCGAAGGTGGCGGGTTCAAACCCAGCCCCAGCCAAACGGCAACAAAAAAAGAGCCAGGCGTTGTGGCAGGCGCCTGTAGTCCCAGCTACTCGGGAGGCTAAAGCACAAGAATCGTCTAAGCCCAGGAGTTGGAAGTTGCTGTGAGCTATGTGACACCATGGTACTCTACTCTACCAAGGGCCATAAAGTGAGACTCTGTCTTTTTTAAAAAAAAAAAAAAAAAGGAAGGTCTAAGGGAGGCCCATCTCCCACACAAGCATGAAAACCTAACCATCATCCTTGTTTGTACAGTGGTTTGGGAAAGGAAAAAAAATCCCAATCATCACACTTACAAAGCACAAAAGGATATCATATGTTACCTTCTTATTCAAAAGGAAAAGGCTATCTTTAAAATAAGAGTGCTGATGATCCCTACCCTAATTAAGCATGTACCAAACTTTTGGAAATGATCTCTTGAAGCCTCTGGTTCAGGGACTTGCACACTATGGCTCCCAGGACAGTTTTGGTAACGTTTTACAGAAACAAAGCCATGCCCATCTATTTACTATGATCTATGACTGCCTGCCTACTACAAAGACACAGGTGAGTATTTCAAGCCCTTACCACCAGTACAGAATAAAGTACTTGCTATCTAACAACCCTTTCCAAAGAGTTTTCCAACCTCTGATCTGGACCTACTTACCAGTTTATAGGAAATGAAGGAAACTTTTTAAATTATATGAGAGGCCAGGCCTTGAAACTCCTAAGCACTTTGGAAGACTAAGGCAGGAGGATCCCTTGAGGCCAGGAATTCAGTCTGGGCAACACCGCGGAACCTCCTCCTCACAAAAAATCTTTTTAAAAAGTAATCAGGAGTGGCCAGTGTGCAGTCCCAGCTACTAAGAAGCCTGAGGCAGGAGGATTGCTTGAGCCCAGGAGTTCAAGGCTGCAACCAACCCACTATACCCCAGCATGGGCCACAGAGTGAGATGCTACATCTAGAAAACAAAATAAAATAACAAATAAGAAATACCACAATATGTGCCTTTTTATTTTTCATCATTAAGGACGAAGTCTCATCCTGTCACCCAGGCTGGAGTACAATAACTCTTCAAACTCCTTGGCTCAAGTCATCTTCCCACTGCGGCTTCCCAAGTTACTGCTGAGACTACAGGAGCAAACCACAATCCTCAGCTGCAACGGGTACTTTTCTCAGCTGCAACAGGTACTTTTCTAAGAGAACATGACTTTTGAAAAAAAATCAATATAATGGAGAAACAACAGCGTCTATTCTAGATTAAGAGACTAAAACAACTGCAATACAAAAAGCTCGAATAGGCTCAGCGCCTATAGCTCAAGTGGCTAGGGCACCAGCCACATACACCAAAGCTGGCCGGTTCCAATCCATCCCGGGCCTGCCAAACAATGACAACTACAACCAAAACATAGCCGGGCATTGTGGTGGGCGCCTGTAGTCTCAGCTACTTGGGAGGCCAAGGCAAGAGAATCGCCTAAGCCCAGGAGTTGGAGGTTTCTGTGAGCTGTGATGCAACGGCACTCTACCCAGGGCGACAGCTTAAGGCTCTGTCTCAAAAAAAAAAAAAAAAAAAAAAAAAAGCCAGGCGTTGTGGTGGGCGCCTCTAGTCCCAGCTAGTTGGGAGGCTGAGGCAAGAGAATCGCTTAATCCCAAGAGTTGGAGGTTGCTGTGACCTGTGACACCACAGCACTCTACCGCGGGCTACAAAATGAGAATGTCTCAGGGAAAAAAAAAAAAAAGCTTGAATAGATCTCAGACCCAAATACACCCAAAGGCATATTTTAGTACAATCTAAGTGTCCTCCTGGGCCAACAATAAATACACAAACACTAAGAAAAGCTGATGAGCAAAAAAAGGTTCATGCAAATTTTCTTGATAGCCACCACAGCTGGCAGACGTTGTACACCCCTGACAGATACTAGACGACATTATTATTATTATTATTTTGACAGAGTTCGCACTCTTTGCCCCAAGGTAGAGTAACCTGTCCTCAGTCTAGCTTACAGCAACTTGAAACCCCCGGGTTCAAGGAATTTTCCGTCTCCATCTCCCAGACTGCCAGGATTAGAGGCGTGAGCCTCCACGCCGGGCCTAGATGATATTATTTTTAATTTCCTTGGTTCAAATAAGCATACCGTGGTTTTAGTAAAACAGTGCCCTCATCTTTGGGTTACGCATTACCAACTACTTAAGTGTCAAGCTTCATCTC
The DNA here is from genome assembly GCF_027406575.1 of Nycticebus coucang. Lineage (NCBI taxonomy): Eukaryota > Metazoa > Chordata > Mammalia > Primates > Lorisidae > Nycticebus > Nycticebus coucang. The sequence continues at coordinate 62,595,913 of NC_069782.1, read as the reverse complement.
TCCAAAGAATTTCCAGTTTCCTATCAGATAACTCACAACAAATATATTTATCTGGGGAGAGAGCAAACACCAAAATAGTAAAAAATAGGTTAATCTACTAAAACAGAAATTATCGTACCAGATGGTCAGAATATCTAAGCTTTTGATTTTTTCAAAAGAAAAACAAGCGAAAAACACACTTAGTACAACCATCCTGTTAACCGAAAATTCGATTATTCTAGTAGTAGCGTATAAACCCTCCATCCTTCATTCCTGTAGACTTGGTTATGAAGCTTCACGAGGATGTACAGACCTAGGAACTTCAGATAAAGACAGTGAGCATTCTTACTTTTCTGTAGAAGACTCGCCGTCTACAGATGTTTATGTTCACGTACAGAAATATGCCCGCCTTAGACATCAAACATAAGGTTTATTTCTGCTGAACGTAACGCGCCAATAATATAGAAGTGTACTGCGTCAAAAGTACAGGACACGCAAAGGCAAAACCAAAATCTCACGAGCAGCTTTCTTCTGCGTAAGGAAGGGACGCCCTCGCGCCAACTTTCTCCCGGTGCTCACCCGAACACAGCGGAATCGCCAGGTCCATGGGATGCGAGGACCCTGGGGACCGACTCAACCAAACTCGAATAGAGAAAAATTCTTTTCTTCTGAAAAACAATCCACAAAGGTTGCCTTGAGGCCTCTGAATAGGGAAGCGAGGCAGATGAAAACCCTCGCGGACGCGCCACCGCCGCTTTCCCGCCCCAGCTCCCGCGGGGACCCACGACCCGAACAGCCTCTCGGACCTGCCCGCGCCCTGAGGCTCCGTGGCCCCAGCGGACGCAAGCGGAGAAAGCCAGGCTCTCCGAAGGACCTTCTCGGTCGTCCTGGTCTGACCACGACCTCTGCGGCCCCTCAAGAACACCGCCAAACCCTCTAGTTCCCACGCGCCTCACCGAAGCTACGACCCACCGGACCACACAAAGGAAAAAAAAAACAACTACGGATGCTTGATGTGATGTCACTTCCGCCGTGAGCTTGGGGCGGGGCTTGGTGCGCGAGCCTTGGCCCAAGACCCAACTAACCCTGCGGAGGAATTCTGGGTTCCTCCTGCGCGGATTTGGGTGCGCGGTGGGGATGGGCTCTGTTGGGGGGAGGAGTACCTGGAAGGAGAAACAGATTCGAAAGTCAAGGTTGAGGTTAGAACCCGATCTATTAGCGGGCCCAAGTGCGGGGACGGTGGACCCAGGCTCAGCTATGGCTTTGATAATGGATTAGACCAGAAGGACAAACGGAGGACTGGGACTCGCACCTCAGGATGCTCACTGAAACTTGATTTCCATCAGCGTTCCTAGAGCCTTTCAAAATTCTCTCCAGCTAATAAACCTGCCAACACATGAAATGGTCTGTGTCGTCCATTCCATCATGTCTTTAGGCTGTTATCCTCCCTTATTTCTCTTCATTTAACCGGACACTGTGCTGAAAACTCTAAATGCTGAATCCCTTTGAGTTATCAGTATACTGATAGTTCTTGTAAAGAGTGAATGTTTTCCGTTTCGAATATGTATTTCTGTTTCCATTTCTTAAGTCTTTAATGTGAGCGGAGAAACAACCTCAAACCCCTCCTTTTTGCTGGAAGAGTTACCTAACGATCTAAGTAGTTATCGATCAGTCAAGTCCACCGGTCCTCCCGTGGTTCTAGCGCCATGAAGGCCAGAGAAACAATAGCTGGACTGAAGAAAACAACAGATGAAACATGTACATATTAGAAATGTGGCAGAGTCCTGCAGGTAGAGATTAGAGGGCTGGATGAAGTGTAGCTAAAAATAGTAACTCTGGGTGAAGGAATAAGAACTTTGTGAAGTTCTCTCAATATAAGGAAGGTTTTTAAAACAATGTCTTCTTGGGATTCTGAATGAATCATGGTAAATAAAGGACTTTAACCCAAATGAGTGTTTGACTCCTGGATCCCTCCTCGTTTACAGGTGGAAATTATTCAAGGCCTCCCATACTATATTGTAAAATGTCACTGACACGAAGCATTCTTCTGTTATTCAGCAAAATAAAAAAAAATGGTGTTGGAATTTTGATGGAGATTGAGTCGAATCTGTACATCTGTTTGGATAATATTGCTATTTTGATGATATTAAATCTTCTTGGGTATGAGTATAGAATATCTCCATTTATTTAGGTTTTCTTTAAGTCCTTTAAGTAATGCTTTTAAATTTCCAGTGTGCATATTTTTTAACTCTTTGAGTAAAGTTAACCCATATAATTTACTCCTTCACATGCTTTTGTAAATGGGATCACATTCATAGTTTTCCTTTTCTGATTGTTCATTGTTGGTGTATAGATAAACAACTGACTTTTATCTGTTGATGTTGTACCATGCACCTTTGGTGAATTCATTATAAGGTCTACCAGTTTTCTTAAAGCATCTTTAGAATTTTCTGTATGTCAGATATCACCTGCAAATATACCTATTTTCATCCAATCTTTTTCTTCTCTAATTGGTTAAAATTTCTTGTAGGAGGTGTTGAATAGCAATAGTGAAATTAGGCATCCTTCTCTCCTTTCTGGTCTTAGGGGAAAAGTTCAGGCTTTCACCACTGAGTTTAATGTAAGCTGTGTCTTTCTCATCCAATGCCCTTTATCATAGAGGAAATTCCTTTCTATTCCTACTTTTCTAAAATTTTATCATGGAAGAGTGTCAAATGCCTTTCCTGCAGGAGATGAGATAATCATGTGGGGTTTTTATTCTTTTGTTCAAGCAATGTGGATTTAACGTTAAATTTCTTTTTGTTAAACAACCTGAAATAAATCTTACTGGACAAGCTGTAGAATGCTTTTAATGTGCTCTTGGATTTGGTTTGCTATTCTGTTTTCTTTCTTTTTGTTTTTTGTTTTTTGTTTTTTTTTGAGACAGAGCCTCATTATGTCACCCTTGGTAAAGTGTCGTGGCGTCACAGCTCACAGCAACCTCAAATCTTGGGCTTAAGCCATTTTCTTGCCTCAGCCTCTAAAGTAGTTAGGACTAAAGGCGCCCGACACAATGCCTTGCTATTTTTCTAGAGATGAGGTTTCCCATTGGCTCAGACTGGTCTCCAACCTGTTTAGAGCAATCCACCTGCCTCAGCCTCCCAAGTGCTGAGATTACAGAAGTGAGCCACCGTGCCTGGCTGCTAATATATTCTGAATAATTTTTGCATCTATATTCATGAAAAAGTCTGTATTTTCTTTTATGATGTTTTCATCTGGCTTTGGTATCACCATAATGCTGGCCTGAGAATGATTTAGGAAGTGTTCCTTCCTCTTCTACTTTTTGGAATACTTTGAGAAACAATGGTATTGGTTCTTAAATATTTGGTAAAATTCATTAATGAAGCCATCTATAGAGTTCTTGAAAATTCTTTGTTGGGAGATTTTGAACTACTGATTCAATTACTTTTCTCATTACAGGTCTATTGAGATTTCGCATTTCTTCTTAATTCTGTTAATTTGCATGTTTCTAGGAATTTGTCCACTTAATCTATGTTATCTAACTTGTGCAATTTTTCATAGTATTCTCTTCCAATTATTTCTCAATGGTTTGTCATAATATACCACAATTTCATTTCCAATTTTAATTATTTTCTTCTATTTTCCTTGTCATTCTAAGCAAAGTTTGTTAATTTTGTTTTTTTCAAATAAACAACTTTTATTTTTTTTTTGAGACAGAATCATACTTCATCACCATTGGTAGAGTGTTGTGGTGTCATAGCTCACAGCCACCTCAAACTCTTGGACTCAAATGATTCTCTTCCCTCAGCCTCCCAAGTAACTGGGACTACAGGTACCTGACACAACACCTGACTACTTTTTTTTTTTTAAGAGATAAGGTTTCACTCTGGCTCAGGCTGGTCTCAAACCTGTGAGCTCAGGCAATCCACCTGCCTCAGCCTCTCACAGTGCTAGGATTACAGGCGTGTCAAATAGACAACCTTTAGTTTCATTGATTCTCATTAAATATTTTCACCTATTTTCCATTTCATGTATTTCCAGTCTTGTCTAGTTTCTGTTAGAACTGTGTGTTTAATTTCCTCTTCTTTTGGTAGTTCTTCTTATTTGTTTGGGACTTTTTTAATGTAGGTATTTACAGCTCTAAATTTCCTGAGCACTCTCTTCATTGCATTGCATAAGTTTTAATCTGTTCTGTTTCATTTTTCTGTCTCTATATATTCTTTAGTTTCTCGTCATTATTTTCTTTTCTTTCTTTCTTTGTTTATTTGTTTTTAATGAGCCACAGAAACTTATTTCTTACAGTTCTAGAGACTGAAAAGTCCAAAACCAAAGTACTAGGAAATTCAGTGTCTGGTGAGGGCTCACTTCCTGGTTCATAAATAGCATCTTCTCACTGTGTCTTCTGACTAGGAAGTTCTCTTGGGCCTTTTTTTAATTTCTTAAATTGAAAAACTGTTCATATATTTATGGGATACAAAGTGATCCAATGATTTATGAATACAATGTGAAGTAATTAAGTCAGCTAATTAAAATATCTACACCTGTTTTTGTTTTTTTTTGAGACAGAGTCTCACTATGTCACCTTCAGGGGAGTGCCATTGCATCACAGCTCACAGCAATCTCAAACCCTTGAGCTTAAGCAATTCTCTTGCCTCAGCCTCCCAAGTAGCTGGGACTATAGGCGCCCGCCACAACACCCGGCTATTTTTGGTTGCAGCTGTCATTGTTTAGCAGGTCCAGGCCGGGCTCAAACCTGCCAGTATATGTGGCTAGTGCCCTACTCACTCAGCTACAAGCACCAAGCCACCTCAGTTATTTTTTGTGATGAAATCATTTGCTTTGTGATTTATTCTTGATCTTGTTTTTTAAATATGTATTGTTTCGTTTGTACATATTTGTATATCCTTACATTTTTGTTATTATAGATTCATTCAATTTATGCTCTGAGAAGGCACTCTGCATGTATGTGGTTTACCTTATGGTATATCTGTGTTCTACATGCACTTGAAAAGAATGTGTACTCTTGTAATATTGGATGGACTGTTCTACAAATGTCTCTGGGGTGGAGTTGGCATATAGTGTTGTTCAGACCCTCTATATCCTTGTTGATCTACCTAAATTTTCTTTCATTATTGAAAATGAGGGATTTAGTGCTCCAATTATAGGTTATTATGTAAGAAATGTCTGATTTCCTCAAGCATTAAGTTTGACAGTTAATATTTCTAACATTTCACTTTGACACTTCTTGATTTTTTGTTTTTCGTGAAGGTACATTCTCATTCTTTCAACTGCATGTTTGGGCTTGTGATAATCTTCCAATTTTTTAGAACAATTTTTGTGAAAGCATGAAAAGTCAAAAATTTGAGTTATTTTTGAAGGTGAGTTCCATCATAGAACTAATATAGTACAGACAGCTCAAAATATCAACAAAGTTTTGAGAAAGAAGTGACTAATGAATGCATGGTATGTCAATGGTTTAAGAAGTTCCATTCTTAAAAATGAGCAATATGGGTGAAATGAAGCAAAAGTCAATAATGATAAGCTGAAAGCTGTAATGGAAGCTTGTTACTCCATCTCAACCTGTATATGAATTAACAGCAAGGACTGACATTACTATTCCAATAATTTTGGATCACTTAAAGCGAAACTGGATAAATGGCTTCCATATGAATTAAACAAGTATCAGGAGAGAAATTATGTCAAGACCTCCCTTTCACTGCTGTCATGACATAAAAGCAAACCATTTCCACTCTGTACTGTTATGTGTGATGAAAAATGGATTCTTTTTCATAATCACAAGCATTCAATACAATGGTTGATAAAGATGAAGTACCAAAACACAGTCCAAAACCCAATATACATCAAGAAAAAGTTAATGGTGTCTTTTTGTGGTCCAGTGCTGGTATTATCCACTACAGCTTTGTGAAACCTGGTCAATTGATTATAGCAGATATCTATTGCATCCAAATGGACAGAATGCTTGTGATTACAAGCACCTGAGATTGGTCAACAGAGACAGGACAATCCTCTTGCAAGGCAATGCTCAACCATGTCACACAAAAAAACACTGCATGTCACTACAAAAAAACACTGCACCAACTCACTATGACTTCTTTCAGGCTTTTGACCACTTCTTAGAAGAAAAAATATTCAATTCCCAACAAGCTGTGGAAATGCCTTTCATGATTTCATTGTCACTCGCTCTCCAGGCTTGTTCGTTGCTGGCATACATAAGCTACGGTTAAGATGAGAGAGCTGTGTCAATAGTTTAGGTGGACAGTTTTAATTATACTTCTTGAGATATAATAAACTCCTGATTCAAAATTGGACATTTCATATTTAATGACCTAATATTATTGTAGAGGCATTGATTTCTCCCTTGAGTTTTGTCATATATTTAGGGCTCTGTACAAGTATTTATGACTCTTACATCTTTTTTTTAAATTTCAGATTAATAGGAGGGTTCAAATGGTTAAGTTACATTGTTTGCCTTAGGTAAAGTCCAAGTTGTAGTTGAGCCCCTTCACCCAGGAGGTGGCCATATACCCTTAAATTGTGCCCATTAGATAAGAGTGCACCAATCCCCCTCCTGTCTCCTCTCTCCCCATTTCTTCTCCCCCCTTGGATTTTTATCTTGTGTGGTCTTATATTGGTCATCTATTGCTTTCATGATAGTACTGAGCACACTAGATACTTGCTTTTCCCTTGTTGTGATACTTTAACTAAAAGGGTGTTTCAACTCCATCCAAGTTAATACAAAAGAGGCAAAGTCTCCATCTTTTTATGGCTGTGTAGTATTCCATGGTATACACATACTACAGTTTATGAATCCATGCATGGGTTGATGGGCACTTGGGTTGATTCCACATCTTGGCAACTGTGAATTGAGCTGCAACAAACAATATAATGCAAAAGTCCTTGTAGTAATTTTTTTTTTCTTCTGGGTAGATGCCTTGTCAACTTTTAGCTCTTTGAAGATCCTCCATACTTCTTTCCAAAGAGGCTGTATTACTATGCTGTTTCCCCAAAAATAAGTCTTATTTTAAGGTGTGCTCCCAAAGATGCACTAGGTCTTATTTTCAGGGGACGTCTTATCTTTCCTGTAAGTAGGTCTTATTTTCAGAGCATGTCTTATTTTCGGGGAAGCAGGGTATTGAGTTTGCAATCCCACCAACAGTATAGAAGTGTGCCCTTCTCTCCACAACCATGCCAGCATTCTGCAGCTTTGGGACTTTGTGATATGATATATTATCACTGGGATTAGGTGCTATTGCAAGATGGTTTTGATTTGCATTTCTCTGATGATTAGGGATGATGATCTCTCATGTGCTTTTTGGCCACTCATCTGTTTTCTTTGGAGTAGGTTCTGTTCACATCTCTTGCCCAACAATAAATGAAATTATTTGCTCTTTTTGTTATTGTTGTTCCTGATTTGAGTTCTCTGTAGATTCTGGCTATCTCCCCCTTGTCTGATTCATAATATGTAAATATTTTTTCCCATTCTGAACGTTGTCTGTTTTCCTTAATTGCTGAGTCCTTAGATGTGCAGAAGATTCTAGTTTAAGTACCATTTATTTATTTTTGTTGTTGTAATTACCTTCATAAAATCTTTCCCCAGACTGATATTATCTAGAGATTTTTCCCATGCTTTCCTCTAGGATTTTTATTATTTCATGTCTTAGATTTCAATCTTTAATGCATCATGAGTCAATTTTTGTTAAGTGGTGAGAGAGGTTGTAGGTTCAGTTTCAGTCTTTTGCATGTGGATACCCAGTTATTGAATAGAGATTCTTTTCCCAAATGTATACTTTTGTTTAGTTTACTGAAGATCAGTATGAGGCTAGTTTCATCTCTAGGTTTTCTATTCTGTTCCATAGATTTATGTCTCTATTTTTGTGTCAATACCATGCTGTTTTGATCACTATAGACTTATAGTAGAACTCGAGTCCGGTCAAGTGATGCCTCTGGACTTGTTTTTATTACTAAGAATTGTGTTGGCTTTGTGGTTTTTTTTTTTTTTTTTTCTGATACCACACAAAATGAAAAACTATTTTTTTTTAAGTTCTTTGACCCAGCCCGCGGGTCAGTCGACAAGGATACCTGGAGGAGGGGGTGAGAATGAAAAAGGGACAAGGGGCGCGAAGAATGGAGACAGACAGCAGTCTGATCAAGTCTCGTTTATTGCAAAGTTCTTCCAGGGTATATAAGGGTAGGTGAAGGAGAGATTTACGTCACCAGGTATAGAAGCAACCTGGCCTTGGTATAGATAAGTTCCTGGCCTTGGTGGAGATAAGTTCCAATGGCAAGCTTCAAAGTTTCGCTCGCGTGATTTATGAGAAGAGGCCTAGCGTTAGCAGGGAAATAGAAACTTAGGCCTAGCATTTGCAGGAAAATAGAAACTTAAGTCTGTTAGTACTGGAAATAGTATTTGGCCTACAAAATAGATGCTGTGGTGTCAGCCTTCCACAGGTCCCCCTTTTTATAATATTTTTAAATGTACATTTTACTTTTAAAGTTTTGCCAGCTCTCAACCGAGAGGGCAGGGTGACTGTGTCTGTCTTAGGTTGGGACCGCCTTACCATCTCAGCTGATCCTCCTTACCCGTCATGGGATACACGGTAGCTATCTGACCGGGCTCCTGTCTTAGGTTGGTAGGATAAGCAAAGTCTTGAGATGAGGGTCCTTGTTACCCGTCCTTGACTAGCCAGTCCCCTAAGTAGTTATGGTTATGTGTTCATCTTCCATAGCAAGTCTGTGATAATGAACCTGGAGGGGCTGCATTTTAATAGCATCAATTTGTTGTTTTATAAAGGCCATGACTTTATTAAAAAGAAAAGGTCCTAGCGACAGTAATATTAGTAAGCCAAAGAAGGGCCCTAAAAATGGAAAGAGATAAGGTAGAAAGCCATTTAGTCCGCTCCAAAATGGGTTGTCCATAATTTTTCTGATCAAGATTGCTGTAAAATAGGTATTATTATCTGTGCCAGTACATAGTTGAACCTGCTCATAACAGGTATTATGTACAGATGGATGGAATTCTATTCAAGGACATGGTCCAGGCTTGTTATTAAAGGTGGGGATAATTTTAGCCTTTTTGCTACAGACCCATGCCTGTGCTCCATGAATATTTTGTCTCATTACTAAGTATGCTGTTTTATCACCACAATCTACATTTAGGAGAGGGGTTGTTTTACCATTCCAGGTGCCATCACGGCACTCACAAGGAGTACCAGTTAATTTTTGTAAGAGTGCCCGAGCCTCATGGGGATTACCGAAACCACCTTCATTTTTTCGTATCAGGAGAGAGATTCCCATCAGTAGCCATATCCAGGTGCTCATAGTTACCTGCAAAGAAAAGAAAAGAAAGCCTTCTCAGGGGGCCTCTTGCTCCCTGGATTTAGAGGTGATGATGTTATCTACTTGTTTGACTAATCGTTCAGGTAACCATCGTGCTGCTTCCATCTTCTGTGAATATATGCATACTGCACCTCTACCCCAAATTAAAACTGGATCGGGGCCGTGCCATTTATTATCTAATGGATCTTTCCATAGGGCAGTGGCAAAATCCCGTTTAGTATCTGGGTGCCAGAAGCGGTCTGCTGCAGACCGGCCATCTTGGTCCAGTGTGAAAAAATTTAAAATGAGTAATGAATGGGATAAGAGATTTCTTGGGGACCCCTTAACAGGGTACTATTCCCCCTTCTTTATTTTTTCCAGAGTGTTTTTAAGAGATAAGTGGGCACGTTCTACTATGCCTTGCCCCTGGGGGTTGAACGGTATACCATTACTGGTATACCAGTAATGTGTTTGATACCAAAGTGTTTACAGAAGGTGTTAAATGCATGTCCTGTGTATCCTGGACCATTATCAGTTTTAATTTGTTTAGGGGTGCCTAGTACAGCCATGGTGGCTAGTACATGGGCAATGACATGTTTGCCAGCCTCCCCTGACTGGCCAGTGGCATAAATAAATCCACTGAAGGTATCTATGGTTACATGAACATACTTGAGTTTTCCAAATTCAGGTAGATGAGTAACATCCATTTGCCAGATGGCATTGGGTATGAGACCTCGAGGATTTACTCCTAGATGGGGAGTAGGGAGTAGAATTACACAAGAAGGGCATTGCTTTACAATGTGGCGGGCTTGTTCCCGGGTAATTTGAAACATGAGTCTAAGGGTGTGAGCGTTTAGATGATGTAATTGGTGAGCAGTGGAGGCTAATGCGATCCAATCAGGTTCTGTGGTGGTTTGGGCAGTACAGACTAAGTGAGTGGCTTTGTCTGCTCTGCGGTTACGATCAGTTAGGGGGCCAGGTAAATTGGAATGAGCCCTAAGGTGTCCAATGAAAAAGGGGGAGGGTCCTTTGGTGTATAAGATTTTAGAGTTGCAAGAAAAAGGTAGCAGTTTCTGATACATGTTTGATTTGCGCTGCTGTCTCTAATAAGGGAACTGAATGAGCTAAATAAGCACTATCAGTATAAATATTCAAAGTTCGATTGGGAAATGCGGAGAAAACTGCGATAACTGCTTGAAGTTCTACAATTTGTGCAGAATTTGATTTTACCTGAAATTGCACAATCTCTGTATTAAAGGTGTAAGCTGCATGACCAGAAGAGGAGCCATCTGTGAAAACTAATAAGGCATTGGGCAATGGGGAATTGGAGGTTCTTGTGGGAAATACAAAGTCATGTGTACTAATAAATTGTAATAATTTATTGGGTGGATAATGATTGTCAAGTTTACCTGAATAAGAAGCACAAGCAATAGGCCAATGTTCTGTAGTTTGAAATAACCAATTAATTTGTGCCTGAGAATAAGGCTGTATAATCATATCTGGTTCTTTACCAAAGTATTTTTTACTATTTTCCCTTCCCATAATGATGATATCTGCGACAGCCTGATAATAGGGATAAATAACTTTCGTGGGAGAAGCAGGTAAGTGGATCCACATTATGGGGGCAGTTTGCCAAAATACTGCTGTGGGTGTAAGAGAAGTTTTACAAATGATGTAACTCAGGGGCTGAGTGTAATCTATGCTTGTAACAAATTGTGAATGAATAGCTTGTTGTACTAATGCTAAAGCCTGACGGCCTTCTTCTGTTAATGTTCTAGGAGAACTGGGGTTGCTGTCGCCTTGTAAAATAGCAAATAAAGGTTTTAAATCCCCTGTAGTTAGTTTTAAGTAAAGTCTAAGACAGTTAATATCTCCTAAGAGCTTTTGAAAATCATTTAGTGTTTTTAATTTGTCTAATCTGAGGGCAGCTTGAGTATTAGTAATTCTGGGTCCAGTTACGTGGAAACCAAGATAAAGGTAGGGATCTTTTAGCTGAACTTTTTCCGGGGCTATTTGAAGTCCCTGGTTTGTGAGGCAGGATGATAAATCACTGTAACATAGTAAAATCTGCTGAGCATTCTGTCCAGCAATAAGAATATCATCCATATAATGAATGATGTACATGGAGTTCCAGCGAAGCCTAGTTTCCTGAATAGCAGCGGCAACAAATTTTTGGCATAAGGTGGGGCTGTTGGCCATGCCCTGTGGTAAAACTTTCCATTGGAATCTTTTCATAGGTTCCTTGAAGTTAATAGAGGGCAGACTGAATGCAAATCTTTTTTGATCTAATGGATGGAGTGGTATAGTGAAAAAACAGTCTTTAAGATCAATGATAATTTTATAGTAACCAAGAGGGATGGCCACAGGAGTAGGTAAACCTGGTTGCAACGCCCCCATGTGGACCATACTGGAGTTTACAGCTCTTAAATCTTGTAATAGTCTCCATCGCCCTGATTTCTTTTTTATGACAAAGATTGGAGTGTTCCATGGGGAGTTGCTTTCCTCTATATGCCCAGTTTTTAGTTGTTCCTGCACTAACTGCTAAGCGGCTTCTAATTTTTCTTTTGAGAGGGGCCATTGATCAACCCATACAGGCTCGTCACTTTTCCAAGTGATCTTATCTGCATGGCGTGCAGGAATGTCAATAGCCCTTAAGATAAATTTCCTAGGCCTTTTTTGTCTGTTTTTCCAGTAATTTGTAAAGGGCTGGGAATGCCTGATTCCTCTTTTCCTAATCCTTTTCCTGGTCGAAAACCTTGGGCAAGCATTTGCGCTGTCACTACATCATTAGGGCTACACATTATGAGTTCCATTTGGGACAAGAGATCTCGTCCCCAAAGGTTGACAGGGATGCTAGGTATGACAAAAGGCTGTATGGTTCCCTGATTGCCATCTTCATCTTTCCAAGTAAGTATCTTGGTGCTTTTTTCAGGGTTTTGGCTTTGACCAATTCCTGTTAAATGAGTTAAGGTTGGGGAAAGAGGCCACTGGCTGGGCCATTGCTCCTTACGGTCCAAATTGCCTGTTTTAAGCCTCTCTAATTCACTGATTAGCTCCTGATGTTCCCTCTCAAGTTTTATTTGTTCTTGTAAATGTGCAATTTTGTTCTCTAGATCCCTTTTTGGGTCTATAGCAGCCATTGCCATGGACGGCACGGAGGACGCTGCGCTGTACGGGGGAAGCCGTTTTTCAAGTAGGGGCCCATCTGGATTATGATACTTGGCCACCTCCTCCTCTAACTCATTCCATTCCTCATCTGAAAGCTTATCATCAGGGTTTATTTTGAAAATTTTCAAGTCTGGGTAGAGCCTACGCTTTGGCTCTGAGACCTTGACCTTGCGCTGCTTTGCTCTCAGTTTGTTCTCAGGCTGAGCTTTCTGCCGAACAGTAGGGGCCTTTTGCTCCTCCCTGTTGGGTTCCTCATCACTCTCAAGTGAGATAAGATCCTCTTGCTCATTAAGCTGACTGCTAGGAGGAGTGCCTCCAGCAGCCCTAAAATCCTGGGACAGATCTTGGTATTTAATATCCCTTTCTTTGTCATGATGTAACAGTTCTTCTCCCTTTTTTATGACATCCGCAACCGCGGGACAAACACTACGATAACTAATAATATCATTAATGAGATTCCAGTACGAGAAAGCAGTAACTGGTATCTTTTCAGGTCCAAATACCTGATAAAAATTATTTAAAGCATCACCTACTCTTTTCCATCTTTTCTCATCTATGGTTCCTTCTTGAGGAAACCAACGACAGACTTCTTTTAAGAAGTCAAAAAATTGAAATAGCTGTTTAATTTTGACCTTTACTCCTCGCGTCCTGAGTGCATCTCTTAACTGTTTCACAAATAACTCATGCTGACTGAATTCTTGCCCCATGATCGCTACTACTCACGGAGATCCTCGTTCCAGTGCAGCAGGCTACTGCGTGGCCAGGTCCCCATGTTTCTCTGAGCCGGCCGGCTGCCTCCAATAGCTTCTTCACCATTTTCCCTCGTATCCAGGTCCCTGGTGGGGCGCCACGTGACCCGGCCCGCGGGTCAGTCGACAAGGATACCTGGAGGAGGGGGTGAGAATGAAAAAGGGACAAGGGGCGCGAAGAATGGAGACAAGACAGGAGTCTGATCAAGTCTCGTTTATTGCAAAGTTCTTCCAGGGTATATAAGGGTAGGTGAAGGAGAGGTTTATGTCACCAGGTATAGAAGCAACCTGGCCTTGGTATAGATAAGTTCCTGGCCTTGGTGGAGATAAGTTCCAACGGCAAGCTTCAAAGTTTCGCTCGCGTGATTTATGAGAAGAGGCCTGGCGTTAGCAGGGAAATAGAAACTTAGGCCTAGCATTTGCAGGGAAATAGAAACTTAAGTCTGTTAGTACTGGAAATAGCACTTGGCCTACAAAATAGATGCTGTGGTGTCAGCCTTCCACAGTTCTTCAAGGCATGATACTTGTATTTTAAGGGGATTACATTAAATCTGCAGATTGCTTTGGGTACTATAGACATTTTAACAATGTTGACTCTTTCTAGTCAAGAGCGCGGTATGTTCTTCTAGTTGTTAATGTCTTCTGATAGTTCTTTTCTCAGGGTTCATAATTCTTTCTGTAGAGATCCTTCACCTACTTTGTTGGATTTATTCCCAGGTATTTCATTTACTTTGAAGCTACTGTGATGGTATTGCATTCTTGATTTCCTTCTCAGCTTGTTGCTGTCATATATGAAGGCAACTGATTTGTGGACATTGATTTTATATCCCGAGATGCTACTGTATTTCTTGATCACTTCCAGGAATCTTGTGGTTCAGTCTCTGGAATTTTTCCTCTCACTTTCTTCTCCTTAAATTTCCTTGTCTCTGTGCTTGGGCGTTGAAGTGGCCATTTCTCAGCCCATTTGTCCTCTCATCCTCCTTACAGATATTGGCATATATAGAGGCTGCAGCAGAGACACTTGGACCATCCAAAGCAAAGAGGAGCAATGAACACATATGGAGCTTGGTAAGCTGAGGCAAGAGACCTCTTACATCTTTCTGATTAACTGAAACTTTTATCAATATATTGCCATCCTTTTTCTACTTTAACAGTTTAGACTTCAAGTCCATTGTGTCCAAGTATTAGTATAGCCATTCAGTTTTCCTTTGGTTATTATTTGTAAGAAGTATCTTTTCTCAATCCTTTCACTTTCAATGAATTTGAGCCTTTGGACCAGGCACAGTGGCTCATGCCTATAATCCTAGCACTCTGGGAGCCTGAGGTAAGAGGATCACTTGCAAGAGCAAGAACCTGTCTCTACCAAAAAATAGAAAAATTACCTGCACTGTGTGGCAGGCACCTGTAGTCTCAGCTACTCAGGAAGCTGAAACAGGAGGAATGCTTGAACCTAGGAGTTTGAGGTTGCTGTGAGCAAGGATGATGCCACAGCACTCTAATGGGGGCAACAGAGTGAAACTCTTGTCTCAAAAAAAAAAAAATTGTGGCTTTGTAACTATTGTATTTGATTCTTGTAGACAGAATAAAATTTGGTCATGAGTTTTACTTTTTTATCCATTCTGCAACTGACTTTTGAAGAGTTTAATCCATTTAAATTTAAAGATAAGAACTTACTACCTGTTATTTTGCTGTTTCTAAATGTATTATACTGCTTAGTTCCTTATTTCCTCCATTACTGATTTTTTGTTAACATACTTTCTAGAATCAATCTTCTTAATACCCTAATTGCCATTTGTGTATACTGCATTCATATTTTCTTAATAGCCCCCCAAAATATTTATCATTCTGATATTATAGTATTATTTAACCAACTTAACTTCAATAGCATAAAAAAACTCCGCCACACAACTACACACTTTTATTAATGTTTTGGTTGCGAAATATAACGTTACATGGCTTGGCATCTATAGCACAGTGCTTACAGTGCCAGCCACATAAACCCAGGCTGGCAGGTTCAAACCCAGTCCAACCAGCTAAACAATGACAAATGCCACAAAAAATAGCTGAGCATTGTGGTAGTTGCGTGTAGTCCCATACTTGGGAGGCTGATGCAAGAGAATTGCTTGAGCCCAAGAGTTTGAGGTTGCTGTGAGCTGTTGACACCATGACACTCTACTGAGGACGACATGAGACTCTGTCTCAAAAAGAAAATATATATATATATGTATGTATATGTGTGTGTGTATATACACACACACAGATGATTTTTATTTTTATTTTTTTATTTTTTGCAGTTTTTGGCCAGGGCTGGGTTTGAACCTGCCACCTCTGGCATATGGGGCTAGCGCCTTACTAGGTTGAGCCACAGGCGCCGCCCTATACACACGATTTTTACACATTGTATGCCTAAAACATAGACTTATATTGTTAAGCATTTCTCTTTTAAATTGGTAGAAAATATAAACTAATATATAGGAATACTATCATGTGTGGTTTTATAATTTCCCATGTATATCCCTTTACTTGATATCTTTATTTCTTTACATAGCTTAAGTTACTCTCCGGCATTCTTTTATATCACTCTGAAAACTTCCTTTAGCATTTCCTGTATGGCAGGTATAGCAGTAAGCTTCCTTACCTTTAGTTTTTCTAGAAAAGTCTTAAATTCGCCTTCGCTTTTGAAAGACATTGCTAATAAACACAAAATTATTGACTGATAGTGTTTCTTTTTCAGCAACTTAAATATGTCATCCCATTACCTTACGTCTCCATAGTTTCTGATGATAAATCAGTTGTTAATATTGAAGATCCTTTTATGTGAGGAACCACTTCTTTCAATATTCCTCATCTTCAGATTTGACATTTTGATGATAATGTGATACAGTGTGGGTCTCTTTGAGTTTATCTTACTTGGAGTTTGTTGAGCCTCGTGAATTTGAAGGTTCATGTCTTACATCAAATTTGGGAAATGTTGGCCTTTATTTCTTCACATACTACTTTTTTTTTTTTTTTGGAGACAGTCTTACTGTCACCCTGAGTAGAGTACCATGATGTCATATCTCATTGCAACCTCAAACTCATGGGCTCAAGTGACCCTTTGGCCTCAGCCTCCCAAGTAGCTGGGACTATATGTGTGTACTATCATACCTGGCTAACTATTTTCTATTTTTAGTAGAGACAGGATCTTGCTCTTGCTCAAGCTAAAACTCTTGAGCTCAAGTGATCTTCCCGCCTCAGCCTCCCAGTGTGTTAGGATTACAGGTGTGAGACCACACCCAGCCATATTTCTTCACATACTTCTTATCTTTTCTATCTCATCTCTTTCTCCATCTTCCATAATATGTATGTTGGTCTAAATAATGGTGTCCTACAAGTCCCTTAATAGTAACTACAAGTCCCTAAATAGATTCTATTTGCTATCTTCAAATTCATGGGTTCTCTCTTTTGCCTGCTCAAATCAGCTGGGGTTAGAAGATGCAAACAGTGACTAAAGAGATAATGCTTAGAATCTGGCTCTTGTAAGAATATAGCTCCATTGTATTTTATTTAGAATTGGGAGGTATTTTACTTGGAAAATATTCTTACAGTATTAAGAAAAATAAAGGACATAATGAGGAAAGCAAAGTACAGAAAATGCTACAAATAGAAATATTTAAATACATTTATTTATTTAAAGACAGGATCTCTCTCTGGCACTCACGCTGGAGTCTTGTGGCATGATCATAGCTCACTATAGCCCCAAATTCCTTTGCTCAAGTGATCCTTCTGCCTCAGCTGCCTCACAATTGCTAAGGTCCCAGGCATGAAACACCTGGCTGAAACACTGAAATTTGAAGAGGAATTAAATAGAGTTCTCAAAAACCAAATGAAAATGTAAATTAATGGATAGATGGTGAAAAGAAGAGAAAGCTCACATAGTAGTACCATTTACCTCCGCTAACATTCCCAAATATACCAGTTCTCATGAAGCATGGCTGCTCCCTACAATGAATCTATTCTGCCTAGAAGGATTCCTTCCTCTCCCATCTTCACCTCTTTGTGATCCATCTCTCTGTGTGTGTTTCATCTTTTTGATCCTCCTGTGTTTGTACAGCTAATATAATACTCGTGGGGTAAAATACACAGTGTGAGAGAGCTAGATAGGAGACAAAAATTTTTTTCACAAAATGGGTTCCAGTATTGTCAGATATGTCCAACATTTTTTCTTCTCTCCCACACACTGGAAGAAAAGGAGTTGTCTTGGGCCACACATTAAATACACAAACACTTATAAAAAATGATGAGCAATAAGAAAAGGTCCATATTTTCATGATATCCAACACCACAGATAAGCAAAACTCCTCACAGAATCCACACATATCCCAGAGGGCACAAGCTGAATAACAATGATACATAAAAGGATTCTGAAGATACAGGTGCAAATTTACAAATAGCAAAACAACTAAAGCAGAGCTCTTTCACAAGAACCCAAAGATAAACACTCTCACTCCATGTCCCAGATGGAATTAACCTCTGAAAACCCTGACAGAGGTTCAGTGCCTGAAGCTCAAGCGGCTAAGGCGCTAGCCACATACACCTGAGCTGGTGGGTTTGAATCCAGCCAGGGCCCACCAAACAATGATGGCTGCAACCAAATTATAGCCAGGCATTGTGGCAGGTGCCTGTAGTCCCAGCTACTTGAGAGGCAGAGTCAGGAGAATCGCTTGAGCCCAGGAGTTGGAGGTTGCTGTGAGCTGTGATGCCATGGCACTCTACCCAGGACAAAAGCTTGAGGCCCTGTAGGAAAGGAAGAAAGAAAGAAAAGAAAGCCCTGACAGAAAAAATAAAATCAGTGCAATGAACAGAATTTTATATTCCCATGAAACCACTAGACCAGTAATTTTCAAACAGTGTGCCATGAGAGGATTTTGGGTGTGCTGTGAAAATTTTAAAGAACATTAATTATTTTCAGAAGAAGTTCAAAGCACAGTAAGTATATTCCTTTTTTCACTCTTTTTTGTTTTTGAGCAAAATAATTTAAGTGTGCCACAGAAGTTTAACTATAGGTTCAAGTGTGCTGTGAGATAGAAAAGGTTGAAAAACATTGCACTAGACTGCCACACAAGGGCAGCAGCCATTCACTTTGTATTTATCACTAACTGGCCATTGTTTGTACAAATCTTGGAACACAAGAGGAGCCTGAGAACAAACTATTTGCTGCATAACAAATGATGAAAGAATGGAGCCAGCCAGATCCATGGAGGTTAAGTTCCTAAAGTTCTCCAGGAAACACATCTCTGTACAGCTTTTTTCTGAACAGGGTCCAGCAATACCCAGTCTTCCATGGAAAAGTCTATTGCCATTCACTTGAAGATGAATGAATTTTAAAACATCACACACATACTGTGGCCAAGCAATGAAAATCTTCAACAATGTATCAGAAGGATGACTAACAGAATTAGGGAAAGAGATATGAAAGTATATGAAGTTCAGACATGCTCTTGAAGCCTCTTCTTAACTGCTTCATGACTCATTTCTCTCCTCTTTCATTCCTGAGCCATATTCTAGGTTTATGACTTCAGTGGCTTCACTAGCATATTGTCTCCATGATCTTTTCCACTATGTGGTAAGGACTCTTCCAGTTTTCTTATTCAAGATCTAGAAAAGACTGGATATACTACAGGAATTGGAGAAATACAAAAAATACATGAATGATTTTCCTAGTGAAAATCTGTTTTTCATTCCAGCACACAAAAGAACTCAGAACTCATAGTTAAACAGAAGAAAAATCTGAAAAACAATTAACAAATGTTGTGG
This sequence comes from Nycticebus coucang, assembly GCF_027406575.1. Taxonomy (NCBI): domain Eukaryota; kingdom Metazoa; phylum Chordata; class Mammalia; order Primates; family Lorisidae; genus Nycticebus; species Nycticebus coucang. Next base: position 62,576,885 of record NC_069782.1, on the reverse strand, counting down.
TAAAAGAATCCTTTTGTGGGCATTCTCTTTCTCGTCCTAGGAAGCCCAGAGAACTAGAGAAGCCTGAGGCCAGCTCAGGTAGGTCTGTAAAGAAATACATCATGGACAAAAGAGGATCTTTTGGGAACAGCAATATCTATTAATTTAAAGACAGGAATAAAAAACAAAAATACAGAAAAAGATGTTCACTTCAATTAGTAATAAAGGAAAGAAATTGAAATCACAATGAGATAACATATCATAGTCACTTGGAAAAAGATTTCCATTGACTAATAAAGTTAAACATGAACGGGGGAATGAAAAAAATTACAGAGAAATGCATCTATAATAACAGTATTCATAAATGATTAAAAATGACCAAAGTTAGGAAAGAACTCACCAAATGTAATTAAATATGTAGGTAGTAAACCTGAGAAAAGCAAGGGAATGCTTAACACAAAGGAGAAAATTAACCATGGTTAAGGTAATCTATTTCTTTTCTTTTTCTTTATTAAATCATGACCATGAACATTAATGCATTTGTGTGTACAGTGTGCTGAATTGATAAATGGTGTGGAATGCATCAAACAGATTAATGTAACCATCGCCTCACTTGCTTATTTGTTGTGGTAAGACATTTACACTCTATTCTTAATAGTTTTGAAATGTACCATTGTATTATGCACCTTAGGTGAGGTCCCACCAAATACCCTCCCTCCTCCAGACCTCTCTCTCTTCTTTCTGGTCAATATATTTTAACTATGTATTTTATCACTCATATGAATGTATAGCTGATTATATGTTGATTTCATAGTAGTAATGAGTACATTGGACACATTTTCTTCCATTCTTGAGATACTTTACTAAGAAGACTATATTCCAGCTTCATTCAGATAAGCATAAAAGATGTAAAGTCTCCATCCTTTTCATGACTGCATAGTATTCCATGGTATACATATACCAGAATTTGTTAATCCATTCATGTGTCAATGGGCACTTAGGCTGCTTCCACGTCTTGGCAATTCTGAACTGGGCTGCAATAAACATTCTGGTACAAATGTCTTTGTTGTAAAATGATTTTTGATAATCTGGGTACAAACCTAGTTAGTAAAGACATTGCAGAATCAAATGGTAGGTCTATTTTTAGTTCCTTGAGCATTCTCCAAACATCTTTACAAAAGGGGCATATTAATTTGCATTCCCACCAGCAGTGCAGAAGTGTTACCTTCTCTCCTCATCCATGCCAACATTTGTAGTTTGGGGATTTTGTGATGTGGGCTACTCTTACTGGAGTTAGATGATATCTCAAAGTGGTTCTGATTTGCATTTCTCTAATAATTAAAGACGATAAGCACTTTTTCATGTGTTTGTAGGTCATGCACCTGTCGTCTTCAGAGAAGCTTCTGCTCAAGTCTCTTGCCCACAAAGAAATGGGGTCATTTGTTCTTTTCTTATTGATTAGTTTGAGTTCTCTGTGGATTCTGGTTATCAGACCTTTGTCAGAAACATAACCTGCAAAAATCTTCTCCAATTCTGAAGGCTGTCTGTTGCTTTACTTACTGTGGTGCTCTTGGCTGTGCAAAAGCTTCTTAATTTGATCAGATCAAATTAAGTAATATATTTTTAGTGTTGGTTCGATTGCTGGTGGGGTCCTCCTCATAAAATATTCTTGAAGTCCAATTTCTTTAAGTGTTTTCTTTGCATTCTCTTCTAGTATTTTTACAGTTTCATGTCTTAAGTTTAAATCTTCTATCCAGTGAGAATAATTTTTTTAATGGTGAAAGGCGAGGGTCTAGTTTCACTCTTCTACAAGTCTCCAGGTAATTCACCCAGCACCATTTGTTAAATAGGGAATCTTTCCCCCAATTTATGTTTTTGATAGGCTTATCAAATATCAAATAACAATAAGTGGCTGGATTCATCACTTGGTTCTCTATTCTGTTTTTGTGCCAGTACCATGCTGTTTTGATATACAGATTTATAGTATAGCCTGAAGTATGATAAGGTGATACAGCCTGATTTGTTTTTTGTTTTGTTTTGTTTTTTTAGAGACAGTCTCATTTTGTCACCTTCAGTAGAATGCCATGGTGTCACAGCTCACAGCAACCACCAGCTCTTGGGCTTAAGTGATTCTCATCCACCCAAGTAGCTAGGACCACAGGCACCTGCCACAACACCCAGCTATTTTTTTGGTGCAATTTGACCAAGGCCAAGTTTGAACCCACCACCCTCGGTATATGGGGCCAACGCCCTACTCACTGAGCCACAGGTGCTGCCCCATCCTGATTTGTTTTTATTACTAAGTAATTTATTGGCTATTTGAGGTTTATTTCAGATTCCATATAAAACAAAGTACTATTTTTTCAAGCTCTGTAAAGTATGACATTGGTGCTTTGATAGGGATTGCATTAAGTCTGTAAAGTGCTTTGGGTAGTATAGGCATTTTAACAATGTTGATTCTTCCCAGCCATGAGCATGGTATGTTTTTGCATTTGTTAACGTCCTCACCTATTTCTTTTCTCAGAGCTTCATAGTTTTCTTTATAGAGATCTTTCACATCCTTTGTTAGAGAAGTTCCCAGGTATTTCATCTTTCTTGGTACTACTGCAATAAAAGGAATAGAGTCCTTGACTATACTTTCAGCTTGACTATTACTAGTATATATAAAAGCTACTTATTTGTAAATATTAATTTTGTATCCTGAGACCCTGCTGTATTCCTTGATCACTTTTGTTTTTTTAAACAGATCCTCAACCTTTTGCCCTGGGTAGAATGCCATGGCATCACAGCTCACAGCAACCTCCAACTCCTGGGCTGAAGTGATGTTCTTGCCTCAGCCTCCCAAATAGCTGGGACTACAGGCACTCACCACAATGCCTGGCTATTTTTTGGTTGTAGCTCCCATTGTTGTTTAGCAGGCCTGGGCTAGATTCAAACCCACCAGCTCTGGTGTATGTGGCTGGCGCCTTAGCCTGCTTGAGCTACATGCACCAAGCCTCCTTGATCACTTCTAGGAGTTTTGTAGTCAAGTCCCTGGGATTTTCCAGGTATAAGATCATATCATCTGCACAAAGTCAGAGCTCGATCTCCTCTGACCCCATTTAGATACCCTTGATTGCCTTCTCTTGCCTGATTGCGACAACTATAACTTCCATCACTATGTTGAATAGCAGTGGAGACAGTGGGAATCATTGCCTACTTCCAGATCTGAGTGGAAATATTTTCAATTTTACTCCATTCAGTATGATATTGGCTGTGGGTTTACTGTATGTGGCCTCTATCAGATTAAGAAATGACCCATCTAAGCCTATTTTAAGCGTTCTGATCATGAAAGGATGCTAGATATTATCAAAAGCTTTTTCTGCATCCAGAGAATCATATGGTCTTTGTTTTTAATTTTATTTATGTAATGTACTTATGAATTTACATATGTTGAACCAACATTGTAACACTGTAATACAACAACTTGATCATAGTGTATTGTTTTGACGTGTTGTTGAATCCTGTTTGCTAGGATCTTATGGAATATTTTTGCATTGATATTAATGAAATTTAATACCCGGGCGCCTGTAGTCCCAGCTACTCAGGAGGCTGAGTCAAGAGAATCACTTAAGCCCAAGAGCTGAAGGTTGCTGTGAACTGTGATGCCACAGCACTGTACTGAGGGTGACAAAGTGAGACTCTCAACCAAAAAATAGCCAGGCGTTGTGGCGGGCACCTGTAGTCCCAGCTACTTGGGAGGCTGAGGCAAGAGAATCGCTTAAGCCCAGGAGTTGGAGGTTGCTGTGAGCTGTGTGATGCCATGGCACTCTACCGAGGGCCATAAAGTGAGACTCTGTCTCTACAAATAAATAAATAAATAATAAGATATTAAGGAAATTTGTCTATACATTTCTTTCTTTGTTGGGTCCTTTCCTGGTTTGGGAATTAAGGTGATATTTGCTTCATAGAATGTGTTGGGAAGTATCCTACTTTTCCTATATTATGGAAAAGGCTGTATAATAATAGGTACTAGCTCCTCTTTTAAGGTTTGGTAGAATTCTGATGTGAAGCCATCTTGTTCCAGACTTTTCTTTTGGAGATTTTGTATAGTTGATGCTATTTCAATGATTGATATAGGTCTATTCAAAATGTCTAATTACTTCTGATTGAGTCTAGGAAGGTGGTATGCTTCCAAGTATTGGTCCATTTCCTTCAGATTTTCATATTGCTGAAAATAGAGTTTTTTGACAGTAATCATTGAGGATTTTTTGAGTTTCTAAGGTACCGGTTGTTATTTCTCCTTTATCATTTCTTATTACAGATGTTAGAGATTCTACTTGTCTGCTTCTGGTTAGGTTAGTCAAAGGTTTATCTATTTTATTACTCTTTTCAAAAAACCAACTTTTTGATTCATTGATCTTCTGAAGAGTTCTTTTGCTTTGAATTTCATTTAATTCTGCCATAATTTCTCACTTTCTACCGAGCTTGGGGTTGGAATGTTCTTCCTTTTCCAGTTGCTTGAGATGACCCATAAAGTCACTGGCTTTTTTTTTTAGCCAGAGTCTCACTATCACCCTTGGTAGAGTGCTATGGTGTCACAGCTCACAGCAACCTGTAAATCTTGGGCTTAAGTGATTCTCTTGCCTCAGCCTCCCACATAGTTGACACTACAAGCATCCGCCACAATACCTGGCTATTTTTTTTGTTGCAGTTGTCATTGTTTAGCAGGCCCAGTACAGGTTCAAACCCGCCTGCCTCAGTATATGTGGCTGGCACACTAACCACTGAGGATTGGGCACCAAGCCACTTTCTGTTTTCTTTTTTTTTTAATTAAATCATAGCTGTGGGGGGGAGAGAAGATGGCGGACTGAACCCAGCTTTTAACAGAGGCTCCCGTCCAGAAGGAGAGTTAAGGGACAGGAATTTAGTAAGTATCCTGGTGGACTTGAGCCTCACCAAGAGAGAAGGTTGAAGAACGCACATCAACACCGCTGAGGAAAGCTGTGATCACAAGGACGCAAACAAAAGGTACAAAATCCACCACCAAGCGGACAGGAGTCCCCCTCCCCCATGGGAACGGCTCAAGAGCCCCACAATTAAACAAGTGGGCAGAAATTAAAGGCCTTCCCACTACACTCCACAGGAGAGACCTTCTAAAAACTGGACCTACCTCCCCTACTGGGGTGCCGTGGCATTCTCCTGCCGGGCATAAAACTGAATAAAACTTTAAAAATCCTTTGCCGGCAACCCTGAATCCCCAACACTCCCCTCCCGCCCACTGAGGTCTGGAGGCCAGTCCCCCAGGAGTTCGGATCCTTGAGTGACTTCTCAAGGGGAGTGGACAGTCCCTGAGTTGCGACTGGTCAGCATTGACTCTGAGGCACGCGAGTGAGGAGAGGGCACCGGGCTGAGGGGGAGTCACGCCTTGGGGGCACGTCCCTGTGGTGCGGTGCAACAGCCCTCCCCGTGCATCAATACAGCCAGACATAAAACTGAATGAAACTCTAGCTTCCCCCCCTACTCTCACTCGGGGTCTGGGAACCTGTCCCCCAGGAGTTCTGATCCTTGGGTGATTTCTCAAGGGGAGCGCACAGTGCCCGAGCCGCGAATGGTCAGCGCTGACTCTGAGACACGCGGGCGAGGAGAAAGCACTCTACTGAGGGGGAGTCACGCCTCGGCAGCATTTCCCTGCAGATTAGGTGCAGCAGCCCACCCCAGGCAACATTACGGGGCCGGGCACAAAACTGAATAAAACTCTAGCTTCCCCACTGAGAGCAGAGAGCCCCTACGCTCACTCGGGGTCTGGAGGCCTATCCCCCAGGAGTTGGGATCCTTGGGTGATTTCTCGAGGGGAGTGCACAGTGTCCGAGCTGCGTCAGCTCAGCACTGACTCTGAGACACGTGAACAAGGAGAGGGCACTCTCCTGAGGGGAAATCAAGCCTTGGCGGCACTTCCCTGTGGTGCGGTGGAACAGCCCTCCTCGGGCGGGTGTAAAACTGAATGAAACTCTAGCTTCCCCCCCCACTCCCAATCGGGGTCTGGGGGCCTATCCCCCAAGAGTTCGGATTCTTGGGGGATCTCTTGAGGGGTGTGGACCCAGCATAAACTGCGGCCGCTCAGTGCTGACTCTGGGGCGCGAGACAGAGGAGAAAAGGATCGGCTGAGTGCCCACACCAGAGCAGCAGTTCCCGGGAGGTAGATCAACAGCCGTCTTTTCTTTAACGGAAGAACGCTCACTTCTGGATATTCTGAGGCCACACCCCCTGTCTCCCTGGGCAACCAGAGGAGGCCACCCGTAAGCGGGGGATTTCCTGACACTGCTCATAAACCTGGGAAGCTTCCAGGGTGGGGCCGACCCAGAGAGGTGATCGGACGCAAACCTCCAGCAGCAAAGACGTTTGAACTCAGAACAGCCCGTCTTCTGTAGGCGATTTCGGCAGGAACAGAGACAGAACCCCGCAAAGTAGTCTGTTCTGTTCTGTTCTGTTAGCAGCACCCATCAGGGACGGGGCTAAGCCTGAGTGAACACCTCCTTCCCATCACCTGCATCAAACACTCAAAGATGTCAGGCCCCATCTCCTCCTGCTAGATAGCGGCAGTCTGCGGGGGCCTGGCAGACTTCCTTGTGATTCAGGCAGGTGCAAACCCCTGGAATGTCTGTTCACTGCAGGCAACTGGGTTAGCCATCTGCAGAGATACCAGTGACTGGGTCCAACGGAGCGGCAAAGTGGGGAAGGAGACGTCAACCTTCCCAGACTGCTCTGTTTGCTGGGTGGCTCCGCCTGACTCCACGCTGCAATGGGGTGAGCCATGTCAGAGGAGTCACCAGGCTCCTGTGATCCAGTTCCCAGAGACCTCTTGAACTCTCCCACCCGAGACAGGTGCCGATTGAGACAGTTGATTTGGACCTTTTGAACTGGGCTAATAGACTAAGGACTTTTCAGGCGGTACCCTGGGTGTGTGGTTGCAGGAAGGTTTGATTCTCCTTTTCCAACTGGGGCCAGAGGTGGGCGGGCAGGGTGACTTAATTGCTGATTTTTCCACACAGCTGAGACTTCAAGCCAGAGTACAAGTTGCAATAGGATCGAACAGAAACCAGCTGAAAACAAGACAGAACCACTTTGCTCCGCCACACCAGACAGGGCCCCAGTTTCTCAGGCCACAACACTGTACAGCCCCTCGATAAAGCCCCAGGGGAAAAACCAAAGGGAGTAAAATAACCATGGGGCGAAATCAGCGGAAAAACTCTGGTAACATGAATAACCAGAATAGATCAACCACCCCAAGAAAAGATACGGCAGATGTGATTGAAGATCCCATTCATAAACAACTGGCTGAGATGTCAGAATTCGAATTCAGAATTTGGACTGCAGACAAGATTAATAAAATGGAATTAGGAATTCGAGGAGAAATTCAAAAGTTGTCTCAAGAATTTAACGAATTTAAAGACAAAACACCAAAGACTTAGACACACTGAAGCAAGAATTTACAGCCCTCAAAGATATGAAAAATACAGTAGAATCCCTCAGCAACAGAATGCAGGAAGCAGAAGAAAGGATTTCTGACATTGAAGATAAAGTATTTGAACGCTCCCAGTCTCTCAAAGAGAAAGAGAAATGGAGAGCAAAAATGGATCACTCACTCAGAGAGCTCTCAGACAATTGGGAAAAAAGCAATTTATGAATTATTGGGATTTCTGAGAATGATGAAGTGGCCTCCAAGGGCACAGAGGCCCTTCTGCATGAAATTATGAAAGAAAATTTTCCAGACATGCCTAGAGAATCTGAAATTCAAATAGCAGACAGCTTCAGAACCCCAGTACGATTCAACCCAATAACTCATCCCCCAGACATATCATAATTAGCTTCACTAAAGTTAACATGAAAGAGAAGATTCTAAAAGCAGTCCGGCGAAAGAAAACTATTACGTACAAAGGTAAGAATATTAGAATAACTGCAGATCTCTCTGCTGAAACTTTTCAAGCCAGAAGAGGGTGGTCATCAACTTTTAATCTCCTAAAGCAAAAAAACTTTCAACCCACGATCTTGTATCCAGCCAAACTGAGTTTCATCTACGATGGAGAAATTAAATACTTCAATGACATTCATATGTTGAAAAAATTTGCCATAAGTAAACCAGCTCTTCAGGATATTCTCAGACCTATCCTCCACAATGACCAACCCAATCCTATACCACAAAAGTAAACTCACTCAGAAACTTCGGATCAAACTCCAACTTCCACACTGGCGAAAGGATTAAAAATGTCCACTGGACCTTTCAAAAACTCGATACCCAAAATTCCACCAGACTTATCAATACTCTCCATCAATGTGAATGGCTTAAACTGTCCTCTAAAGAGGCATAGGTTAGCTGACTGGATACAAAAACTCAAGCCAAATATTTGTTCCATACAAGAGTCACATCTCAACTTAAAAGACAAATACAGACTCAGGGTGAAAGGATGGTCATCCATATTTCAGGCAAATGGTAATCAGAAAAAAGCAGGTGTTGCAATTTTATTTGCAGATACAGTAGACTTTAAACCATCAAAAGTAAGGAAGGACAAGAATGGTCACTTCATATTTGTTAAGGGTAATACTCAATATGATGAGATCTCAATTATTAATATCTATGCACCCAACCAGAATGCACCTCAATTTATAAGACAAACTCTAACAGACATGAGTAACTTGACTTCCTCCAGCTCCATAATCGTCGGAGATTTCAACACTCCTTTGGCAGTGTTGGATCGATCCTCCAGCAAGAAGCTGAGCAAAGAAATCTTAGATTTAAACCTAACCATCCAATATTTAGATTTAGCAGACATCTACAGAACATTGCATCCCAACAAAACTGAATACACATACTTCTCACCAGCCCACGGAACTTACTCCAAAATTGACCACATTTTAGGTCACAAGTCTAACCTCAGTAAATTTAAAGGAATAGAAATTATTCCATACATCTTCTCGGACCATCATGGAATAAAATTTGAATTGAGTAACAACAGTAATCTGTATACTCATACAAAAACATGGAAGTTAAATAACCTTATGCTGAATGATAGCTGGGTCAGAGATGAGAATAAGAAAGAAATCGCCAATTTTATGGAATAAAACGACAATGAAGACACAAACTATCAGAACCTCTGGGACACAGCAAAGGCAGCTCTAAGAGGGAAATTTATACCACTGCAAGCCTTCCTCAAGAGAACGGAAAGAGAGGAAGTTAACAACTTAATGGGACATCTCAAGCAACTGGAAAAGGAAGAACAGTCCAACCCCAAACCCAGTAGAAGAAAAGAAATAACCAAAATTAGAGCAGAATTAAATGAAATTGAAAACAAAAGAATAATACAGCATATCAATAAATCAAAAAGTTGGTTTTTTGAAAAGGTCAATACAATAGATAAACCTCTGGCCAACCTAATCAGGAAAAAAAGAGTAAAATCTCTAATATCATCAATCAGAAACAACAAAGACGAAATAACAACAAACTCATCAGAAATCCAAAAAATCCTTAATGAATATTACAAGAAACTTTATTCTCAGAAATATGAAAATCTGAACGAAATTAACCGATACTTGGAAGCACGCCACCTTCCAAGACTTAACCAGAATCAAGTGGAAATGTTGAACAGACCCATATCAAGTTTAGAAATAGCATCAACTATACAAAACCTCCCTAAAGAGAAAAGCCCGGGACCAGATGGTTTCACGTCAGAATTCTACCAAACCTTTAAAGAGGAATTAGTACCTATATTACTCAACCTGTTCCAAAATGTAGAAAGAGAAGGAAGACTACCCAACACGGTCTATGAAGCAAACATCACCCTGATCCCCAAACCAGGAAAAGACCCAACAAGAAAAGAAAATTATAGACCAATATCACTAATGAATATAGATGCAAAAATATTCAACAAGATCCTAACAAACAGAATCCAGCAACACATCAAACAAATTATACATCATGACCAAGTTGGTTTTATCCCAGGGTGTCAAGGCTGGTTCAATATACGTAAATCTATAAATGTAATTCAGCACATAAACAAATTAAAAAACAAAGACCACATGATTCTCTCAATTGATGCAGAAAAAGCTTTTGATAATATCCAGCATCCCTTCATGATCAGAACACTCAAGAAAATTGGTCTAGAAGGGACTTTCCTTAAACTGATAGAGGCCATCTACAGCAAACCCACAGCCAATATCATATTGAATGGAGTTAAATTGGAATCATTTCCACTCAGATCAGGAACCAGATAAGGCTGCCCATTGTCTCCATTGCTTTTCAATATTGTAATGGAAGTTTTAACCTCCGCAATTAGGGAAAAAAAGGCGATCAAGGGTATCCATATAGGGTCAGAAGAGATCAAACTTTCGCTCTTCGCAGATGATATGATTGTGTATCTGGAAAACACTAGGGACTCTACTACAAAACTCCTAGAAGTGATCAAGGAATACAGCAGCGTCTCAGGTTACAAAATCAACATCCATAAATTGGTAGCCTTTATATACACCAACAACAGTCAAGTTGAAAAAGCAGTTAAGGACTCTATCCCATTCACAGTAGTGCCAAAGAAGATGAAATATTTGGGAATTTACCTAACAAAAGACATGAAAGATCTCTATAAAGAGAACTATGAAACTCTAAGAAAAGAAATAGCTGAAAATGTTAACAAATGGAAAAACATACCATGCTCATGGCTGGGAAGAATCAACATTATCAAAATGTCCATACTACCCAAAGCAATATATAATTTCAACGCATTCCCTATAAAAGCTCCACTGTCGTATTTTAAAGATCTTGAAAAAACAATACTTCGTTTTATATGGAATCAGAAAAAACTTTAAATAGCCAAGACATTACTCAGAAATAAAAACAAAACAGGAGGAATCACACTACCAGACTTCAGACTTTACTACAAATCGATGGTGATCAAAACAGCATGGTATTGGCACAAAAACAGAGAAGTAGATATCTGGAACAGAATAGAGAACCAAGAGATGAATCCAGCTACTTACCGCTATTTGATTTTTGACAAGCCAATTAAAAACATTCAATGGGGAAAAGATTCCCTATTTAACAAATGGTGCTGGGTGAACTGGCTGGCAACCTGCAGAAGACTGAAATTGGACTCACACCTTTCACCATTAACTAAGATAGACTCTCATTGGATTAAAGATTTAAATTTAAAACATGAAACTATAAAAATACTAGAGGAGAATGCAGGGAAAACCCTTGAAGAAATTGGTCTGGGTGAGTATTTCATGAGGAGAACCCCCCGGGCAATTGAAACAGCTTCAAAAATACACTACTGGGACTTGATCAAACTAAAAAGCTTCTGCACAGCTAAGAACACAGTAAGCAGAGCAAGCAGACAGCCCTCAGAATGGGAAAAGATATTTGCAGGGTATATCTCTGACAAAGGTTTAATGACCAGAATCCACAGAGAACTCAAACGCATCAGCAAGAAAAAAAATAAGGGATCCCATCGCAGGCTGGGCAAGGGATTTGAAGAGAAACTTCTCTGAAGAAGACAGGCGCACGGCCTTCAGACATATCAAAAAATGCTCATCATCTTTAATCATCAGAGAAATGCAAATCAAAACTACTTTGAGATATCATCTAACTCCAATAAGACTAGTATATATCACAAAATCTCAAGACCAGAGATGTTGGCGTGGATGCGGAGAAAAGGGAACACTTCTGCACTGCTGGTGGGAATGCAAATTAATACATTCCTTTTGGAAAGATATATGGAGAACACTCAGAGATCTAAAAATAGATCTGCCATTCAATCCTGTAATTCCTCTGCTGGGCATATACCCAGAAGACCAAAAATCACAACATAACAAAGATATTTGTACCAGAATGTTTATTGCAGCCCAATTCATAATAGCTAAGTCATGGAAAAAGCCCAAGTGCCCATCGATCCACGAATGGATTAATAAATTGTGGTATATGTATACCATGGAATACTATGCAGCCTTAAAGAAAGATGGAGACTTTACCTCTTTCATGTTTACATGGATGGAGCTGGAACATATTCTTCTCAGTAAAGTATCTCAAGAATGGAAGAAAAAGTACCCAATGTACTCAGCCCTACTATGAAACTAATTTGGGGCTCTCACATGAAAGCTATAACCCAGTTACAACTTAACAATAGGGGGAAGTGGGAAGGGGGGGGTGGGTAGAGGGAGGGGAATCGGTGGGATCACACCTGTGGTGCATCTTACAGGGGTATTTGCGATACTTGGTAAATGTAGAATGTAAATGTTTTGGCACAGTAACTGAGATAACGCCGGAAAGGCTATGTTAACCACTGTGATAAAAATGTGTCAAATGGTCTATGAAGCGAGTGTATGATGCCCCATGATCATATCAATGTATAGAGTTATGATTTAATAAAAAAAACCACACACACACAAAAAAAAATCATAGCTGTGTACATTAATGTGATCATGGGGCACGATACACTAGTTTCATAGACCATTTGACACATTTTCATCACACTGGTTAACACAGCATTCCTGGCATTTTCCTAGTTATTGTGCTAAGACATTTACATTCCACATTTACTAAGTTTCACATATACCCTTGTAAGATGCAATGCACCGCAGGTGTAATCCCACTACCCCCCTTCCCTCTGCCTGTCTCCCCCCTCCCTCCCCTATCTTTCCCCTATTCTTAGGTTGTAACTGGGTTATAGCTTTCATGTGAAAGCCATAAATTAGTTTCATAGTGCGGCTGAGTACATTGGATAATTTTTCTTCCATTCCTGAGATACTTTACTTAGAAGAATATGTTCCAACTCCATCCACATAAACATGAAAGAGGTAAAGTCTCCATCTTTCTTTAAGGCTGCATAATATTCCATTGTGTACATATACCACAATTTATTAGTCCATCAGTGGATCAATGGGCACTTGAGCTTTTTCCATGATTTAGCAATTATGAATAGGGCTTCAATAAATATTCTGGTACAAATATCTTTGTTATAATGTGATTTTTGGTCTTCTGGGTATATGCCTAGTAGAGGAATTATAGGATTGAATGGTAGATCTATTTTTAGATCTCTGAGTGTTCTCCATATGTCTTTCCAAAAGGAATGTATAAATTTGCATTCCCACCAGTAGTGTAGAAATGTTCCCTTTTCTCCACATCCACGCCATCTCTGGTCTTGGGATTTTGTGATATGGGCTAATCTTATGGGAGTTAGATGATATCTCAAAGTAGTTTTGATTTGCATTTCTCTGATGATTAAAGATGATGAGCATTTTTTCATATGTCTGTAGGCCGCGCAAGTGTCTTCTTCAGAGAAGTTTCTAGTCAAATCCCTGTCCCAGCCTGCGATGGGATCACTTGTTCTTTTCTTCCTTATACGTTTGAGTTCTCTGTGGATTCTGGTTATTAAACCTTTGTTGGACACATACCCTGCAAATATCTTCTCCCATTCTGAGGGCTGTTTGCTTGCTTTACTTACTGTAAAGCAGTAAGTTGGAATGTTCTTCCTTTTGGAATGTTCCTTCCTTCTTGGCTGTGCAGAAGCTTTTTAGTTTGATCAGGTCCCAGTAGTGTATTTTTTAAGCTGCTTTAATTGCCTGGGGGGGTTCCTCCTCATAAAATACTCACCCAGGCCGATTTCTTCAAAGGTTTTCCCTAAACTCTCTTCTAGTGCTTTTATAGTTTCATGTCTTAAGTTTAAATCTTTAATCCAGTGAGAGTCTTAGTTAATGGTGAAAGGTGTGGGTCCAGTTTCAGTCTTCTGCAGCTTGCCAGCCAATTCACCCAGCACCATTTGTTAAATAGGGAATCTTTTCCCCACTGAATGTTTTTAATTGGCTTGTCAAAGGTCAAATAACGGTAAGTAGCTGGATTCATCTCTTGGTTCTCTATTCTGTTCCAGACATCTACTTCTCTGTTTTTGTGCCAGTACCATTTGGTTTTGATCACTACCGATTTGTAGTATAGTCTGAGGTCTGGTAGTGTGACTTCTCCTGCTTTGTTTTTATTTCTCAGTAATGTCTTGACTATTCAAGGTCTTTTCTGATTCCATATAAAATGAAATATTGTTTTTTCAAGATCTTTAAAGTATGACAGTGGATCTTTAATAGTGATTCTGTTAAAATTATTGCTTTGGTAGTATGGACATTTTAATGATGTTGATTCTTCCCAGCCATGAGCATGGTATGTTTTTCCATTTGTTAACATTTTCAGCTATTTCTTTTCTTAGAGTTTCATAGTTCTCTTTATAGAGATCTTTCACATCTTTGTTAGTTAAACTCCCAAATATTTCATCTTCTTTGGCACTACTGTGAATGGGATAGAGTCCTTAACTGTTTTTTCAACTTGACTATTGTTGGTATAGATAAAGGCTACCAATTTATGAATGTTGATTTTGTAATCTGAGATGCTGCTGTATTCCTTGATCACTTCTAAGAGTTTTGTAGTAGAATCCCTAGTGTTTTCCAGATATACAATCATATCGTTTGCAAAGAGCGAAAGTTTGATCTCTTCTGACCCTACATGGACACCTTTGATCGCCTGGCAGGCCTCCAGACCTCAGAGTGAGAGTGGAGGGGAATGCTGCAAGCTCAGAGTTGCAGGTCATAACACCAAGCTCATTGAGAGCAAATGAGCAAATAAACAGATACAAAGGCTACCAGACGCACAAGCCCATAGATACAGAAACAGAGGGAGACACATAGACATACAGACAACACCCACGACAACAGCAAAATAAAAACATCTGTAATAAAAATAGTGATAATCGTAAAATAATTGAAAAGAAAAAAAGTGGTGTTCATAAAAGAAAGGATAAATTAAAAATACAAAAAATAGAAATAAAAAATATATCTATATAAAAAGTAATAATAAAAAATTAACAGAAGCTCCTCCAAGAAAATGGTGAGGAAAAAACAGAACAAAAAAAAGAGAGAGAGAGAGAAAGAGAAAAGAAAAAAAAAGGCACCAACCACAAAAATATTATTCTTGTATGTAGAAATATCCATCTAAATGTATGATGTAGGGATCAACTTTCGTAGGAATATATTCACACTGCAATATGCTTTCTGGACACCAGGTGTTGCTGTGCGTGGTTTCCAGGCTTATACATGATTCAGTTTATACTATTACTGTGGTAACCACATTCCATGGCCAATCGCCATTTTAAAGTTTCTGTAAAAGTTTGTCACCTAAGTATTGTGTAACCTCGGCTGTTCTGCTCCAGAGAGCACTCACGACCGACCTTCCCACTCAGTGCAGGAGTCCACGCTTCTCAAATCTTTCCACTCTGCTCCCAGGTTCTCCTGCAAACTGGCGACGGCAATCGGCTGTGGGGGAGGGTCCTTCTGGGTTCGCACGGTTGCTGGCGGGTTCCGCAGCTGTAGTCAGTTCCTGCAGCTGGAGCAGTCGGGGACCTTATTCTGAGTTTTATGGTTCAGAGTTTCCCTTTTGGATCAGGACCCGCCAGTTCGCCGCGCAGCCTGAACCCCCAGCCCCCTCCAACATTCTCCACCAGGAATGCTATTCAATCACTCCTGGACTGAAGGAAGGTGCCCGCCCTTTTTGGGTAATTCAAAATGTCTGTTTCCCGGGTGGGATTGCTTCCCTTCAATTTTCCATCAGGTTGCCCAGCTCCCCGTGGTTTTGTGTGGCTCTCCTTTCCGATGCCTCCCTCAGTTCAGGAATGAATATTCGTCAATTCGGTTTTGTCAGCATTTGCAAGCTGCTGTTCTCCGTAAGGGAGGGGCCTGCTGGCCAGCACGGCCAACCAGGGAAGAATCTCTACAACAGAGTCTGTGGTTTTAAATTACCCCTCATATATAGTAATCCGCCAATTGGCTGAGCATCTCCAGCTGTCCGTCCACAACAATAATTCACACACGGGGAGGGTCTAGACCCCCTTTCCTCTCACCTGATGGCTTGGGAGAGGTGGGCTACATGTCCGTCCTGTCCACCATCATGCTCCGCCCCCCCACTTTCTGTTTTCTTTTTTTTATTTTTCTTAATATAATAATATATATGATTTTTTTTTTATTGTTGGGGATTCATTAAGGATACAATAAGCCAGGTTACACTGATTGCAATTGTTAGGTAAAGTCCCTCTTGCAATCATGTCTTGCCCCCATAAAGTGTGACACACACCCAGGCCCCACCCCCTTCCCTCCTTCCCTCTTTGTTTCCCCCCCATAACCATAATTATCATTAATTGTCCTCATATCAAAATTCAGTACATAGGATTCATGCTTCTCCATTCTTGTGATGCTTTACTAAGAATAATGTCTTCCACATCCATCCAGGTTAATACAAAGGATGTAAAGTCTCCATTTTTTTTAATGGCTGAATAGTATTCCATGGTATACATACACCACAGCTTGTTAATCTATTCCTGGGTTGGTGGGCATTTAGGCTGTTTCCACATTTTGGCGATTGTAAATTGAGCTGCAATAAACAGTCTAGTACAAGTGTCCTTATGATAAAAGGATTTCTTTCCTTCTGGGTAGATGCCCAGTAATGGGATTGCAGGATCAAATGGGAGTTCTAGGTTGAGTGCTTTGAGGTTTCTCCATACTTCCTTCCAGAAAGGTTGTACTAGTTTGCAGTCCCACCAGCAGTGTTAACAGTGTTCCCTTCTCTCCACATCCACACCAGCATCTGCAGTTTTGAGATTTTGTGATGTGGGCCATTCTCACTGGGGTTAGATGATATTTCAGGGTTGTTTTGATTTGCATTTCTCTAATATATAAAGATGATGAACATTTTTTCATGTGTTTGTCAGCCATTCGTCTGTCGTCTTTAGAGAAAGTTCTATTCATGTCTCTTGCCCATTGATATATGGGATTGTTGGCTTTTTTCATGTGGATTAATTTGAGTTCTCTATAGATCCTAGTTATCAAGCTTTTGTCTGATTCAAAATATGCAAATATCCTTTCCCATTGTGTAGGTTGTCTCTTTGCTTTGGTTATTGTCTCCTTAGCTGTACAGAAGCTTTTCAGTTTAATGAAGTCCCATTTGTTTATTTTTGTTGTTGTTGCAATTGCCATGGCAGTCTTCTTCATGAAGTCTTTCCCCAGGCCAATATCTGCCAGTGTTTTTCCTATGCTTTCTTGGAGGATTTTTATTGTTTCATGCCTTAAATTTAAGTCCTTTATCCATCTTGAATCAATTTTTGTGAGTGGGGAAAGGTGTGGGTCCAGTTTCAGTCTTTTACATGTAGACATCCAGTTCTCCCAACACCATTTATTGAATAGGGAGTCTTTCCCCCAAGGTATGTTCTTGTTTGGTTTATCAAAGATTAGGTGGTTGTAAAATGTTAGTTTCATTTCTTGGTTTTCAATTCGATTCCAAGTGTCTATGTCTCTGTTTTTGTGCCAGTACCATGCTGTCTTGAGCACTATGGCTTTGTGGTACAGATTAAAATCTGGTATGCTGATGCCCCCAGCTTTATTTTTGTTACAGAGAACTGCCTTAGCTATACGGGGTTTTTTCCGGTTCCATACAAAACGCAAAATCATTTTTTCCAAATCTTGAAAGTACGATGTTGTTATTTTGATAGGAATGGCATTGAATAGGTAGATTGCTTTGGGAAGTATGGACATTTTAACAATGTTGATTCTTCCCATCCATGAGCATGGTATGTTCTTCCATTTGTTAATATCCTCTGCTATTTCCTTTCTGAGGATTTCATAGTTTTCTTTATAGAGGTCCTTCACCTCCTTCGTTAGGTATATTCCTAGGTATTTCATTTTCTTTGAAACTATGGTGAAGGGACTTGTGTCCTTAATTAGCTTCTCATCTTGACTGTTATTGGTGTACACAAAGGCTACTGACTTGTGGACATTGATTTTATATCCTGAAACATTACTGTATTTTTTGATGACTTCTAGGAGTCTTGTGGTTGAGTCTTTGGGGTTCTCTAAGTATAAGATCATGTCGTCAGCAAAGAGGGAGAGTTTGACCTCCTCTGCTCCCATTTGGATTCCCTTTATTTCCTTGTCTGGCCTAATTGTATTGGCTAGAACTTCCAGCACTACGTTGAATAGTAAAGGTGACAGAGGACAACCTTGTCTGGTTCCAGTTCTAAGAGGAAAAGCTTTCAGTTTTACTCCATTCAGTAAAATATTGGCTGTGGGTTTGTCATAGATAGCTTCAATCAGTTTTAGAAATGTGCCACACATGCCTATACTCTTCAGTGTTCTAATTAGAAAAGGATGCTGGATTTTATCAAATGCTTTTTCTGCATCTATTGAGAGGATCATGTGATCTTTCTTTTTGCCTCTGTTAATATGGTGGATAACGTTTATAGACTTGCGTATGTTAAACCAGCCTTGCATCCCTGACTTTCTGTTTTCTTTTTTTTTTTTTTTTTTTTTTTTTTGTAGAGACAGAGTTTCACTTCCTTGCCCTCAGTAGAGTGCCATGGCGTCACACAGCTCACAGCAACCTCCAACTCCTGGGCTTAGGCGATTCTCCTGCCTCAGCCTCCCGAGTAGCTGGGACTACAGGCGCCCGCCACAACGCCCGGCTATTTTTCTGTTGCAGTTTGGCCAGGGCTGGGTTTGAACCCGCCACCCTCGGTATATGGGGCCGGCGCCCTGCTCACTGAGCCACAGGTGCCGCCCACTTTCTGTTTTCTTGATGAAGGCTTCCAACACCATAAATTTCCCTCTTAGAACTGCCTTTGCAATAAACTATAGGTTTTGATAATTTGTGTCTTCATTATCATTTTGTCTACAAATCTGGGGATTTGCATTTTAACCTCATCTTTGACGCAGCTACTGTTCAGCATACAGTTATTTAGTTTCCATGACTTAGTGTGAGTATGAAGACTGCTGTTGCTGTTCAGTTCAACTTTTATTATATGTTGTCTGAGAAGATACATGGAATAATTGCTATTCTTTTCAATTTGCTGGGCTTAGATTTGTATCCTAAGATATGATTAGTTTTGGAGGATAATCCATAGGCTGATGAGAAGAATGTATATTCAGTTTTATTAAAACAAAATGTTCTCTGGAAGTCTGTTAATTACATTTGTTCTAAGCTCGAGTTTAAGTCTAATATTTCTTTGTTTAGTTTCTTTTTATTCCATTAAATCATAGCAGTGTACATTAATGCAATCATGGGGTACAATGTACTCATTTTATATACAATTTGAAATATATTCATCAAACTGGTTAACATATCCTTCACGGCATTTTCTTAGTTATTGTGTTAAGACATTTATATTCTACACCTAGTCAATTTCACCTATACCCTTGTAAGATGCACCATAGGTATAGTCATACCAATTACCCTCCATCCACCCATCCTCCCCTCTCCCCTTCCCTATCTCTCCCTATCACCTTCTTCTTGGGCTATATAATGGGGTTATACCTTTCATAAGAAAGCTATAAATTTGTTTCATAGTAGGGCTGAATATATTGGATACTTTTTCTTCCATTCTTGAGGTCCTTTGCTAAAACGAATATGTTCCAGCTCCATCCATGTAAACATGTAAAAGGTAAAGTCTCCATCTTTCTTTAAGGCTGTATAATATTCCATGGTATACATATACCACAATTTATTAATCCATTCATGGATCGATGGGCATTTGAGCTTCTTCCAGGACTTAGCAATTATGAATTGGGCTGCAATAAGCATTCTGGTACAAATATCTTTGTTCTAATGTGATTTTTGGTATTCTGGGTCTATACCTAGTACAGGAATTGTAGGATCAAATGGCAGGTCTATTATTAGATCTCTAAGTGTTCTCCACACATCTTTCCAAAAGGAATATATTGGTTTGCATTCCCACCTGCAGTGTAGAAGTGTTCCCTTTTCTCCACATCCACGCCAAAATCTCTGGTTTTGAGATTTTATGATGAAGGCTAATCTTACTGAAGTTAGAAGATATCTCAAAGTAGTTTTGATTTGCATTTCTCTGATATGTCTGTAGGCCGTGCACCTATTTTCTTCAGAGAAGATTCTCTTCAAGTCCCTTGCCCACCCTGAGATGGGATCACTTGTTCTTTTCTTGCTTATATGTTTGAGTTCTCTGTGGATTCTGGTTATTAAAATTGTGTAGAAGACATAACCTGCAAATATCATCTCCAATGCTGAGGGCTCTCTGCTTGCTTTACTTACTGTGTTCTTGGCTGTGCAGAAACTTTTTAGTTTGATCAGGTCCCACTAGTGTATTTTTGATGCTGCTTCAATTGCCTGGGGGATCCTCCGCATAAAATATTTGCCCAGGCAATTTCTTCAAGAGTTTTCCCCGCACTTTCTTCTACTATTTTTATAGTTCCATGTCTTAAGTTTAAATCATTAATCCAGTGAGAGTCTATCTTAGTTAATGGTGAAAGGTGTGGGTCCAGTTTCAGTCTTCTACATGTCACCAGCCAGTTCACCCAGCACCATTTGTTAAATAGGGAATCTTTTCCCCACTGAATGTTTTTAATTGGCTTGTCAACATCAAATGATGGTAAAGTAACTGGGTTCATCTCTTGGTTCTCTATTCTGTTCCATACATCTACCTCTCTGTTTTTGTGCCAGTACCATGCTGTTTTGATCACTGTTGATTTATAGTATAGTCTGAGGTCCGGTAGCGTGATTACTCCTGCTTTCTTTTTATTTCTGAGTAATGTCTTGGATATTCAAGGTTTTTTCTGATTCCTCATAAAACAAAGTATTATTTTTTTTGAGATCTTTAAAGTATGACAGAGGAGCTTTAATAGGGATTGCATTATAATTGTATATTGCTTTGGGTAGTATGGACATTTTAACAATGTTGATTCTTCCCAGCCATGAGCAAGGTATGTTTTTCCATTTGTTAACATCTTCAGCTATTTCCTTTCTTAGAGTTTCATAGTTCATAGTTCTCTTTATAGAGATCTTTCATGTCCTTTGTTAGGTAAACTTCCAAATTTCATCTTCTTTGGCACTACTGTGAATGAAATAGAGTCCTTGCCTGTTTTTTCAGCTTGACTACTGTTGGTATATATAAAGGCTATAGATTTATCAGTGTTGATTTTGTAACCTAAAATGATGCTGTATTCCTTGATCATTTCTAAGAGTTTTGTAATAGAATCCCTGGTGTTTTCTAGATATACAATCATATCATCTGTGAAGAGTAAAAGTTTGATCTCTTCTGACCCTATATGGATACACTTGATCACTTTTTCTTCCCTAATTGTGATGGCTAAGATTTCCATTGCAATCTTAAAAAGCAGTGGAGACAATGGGCAACCTTGCCTGGTTCTGGATCTGAGTGGAAATGATTTCAATTTAACTCTATTCAATATGATATTGGCTGTGGGTTTGCTGTAGATGACCTCTATCAGTTTAAGAAATGTCCCTTCTATACCAATTTTCTTAAGTGTTCTGATCATGAAAGGATGCTGGATACCTTGTTTCCCGAAAATAAGACAGTGTCTTATTTTAAGGTGTGCTCCCAAAGATGCGCTAGGTCTTATTTTCAGGGGACGTCTTATCTTTCCTGTAAGTAGGTCTTATTTTCACAGGATGTCTTATTTTCGGGGAAACAGGGTATTATCAGAAGCTTTTTCTGCATCAATTGAGAGAATCATATGGACTTTGTTTTTTAATTTGTTTATGTGCTGAATTATATTTATAGATTTATGTATATTGAACCAGACTTGAGACCCTGGGATAAAACCCACTTGGTCATGGTGTGTAATTTCATTGATGTGTTGCTGGATTCTGTTTGTTAGGATCTTGTTGAATATTTTTGCATCTATATTCATTAGTGATATTGGTGTATAATTTTCTTTCCTTGTTGAATCTTTTCCTGGTTTGGGGATCAAGGTGATATTTGCTTCGTATAATGTTCCTTCATATAATGCTTCCTTCTTTTTCTATATTTTGGAAAAGATTAAGTAATACAGGTACTCGTTCCTCTTTAAAGGTTTGGTAGAATTCTGACGTTAACCCAGCTGGTCCCAGGCTTTTCTTTTTAGGGAGATTTTGTATAGCTGATGTTATTTCAGAACTTGATATAGGCCTATTCAACATTTCCACTTCATTCTGGCTAAGTCTAGGAAGGTGGCATGCCTCCAAGTATTGGTCTATTTCCTTCAGATTTTCCTATTTCTGGGTATAAAGTTACTTGTAATATTCATTAAGGACTTTTTTAATTTCTGAGGAGTCTGTTCTTTTTTAGTCTTTACCATTTCTGATTGATGAAAGTGCAGATTTTACTCTTTTTCCTGGTTAGTTTAGCCAAACATTTATCTATTTTATTGACTTTTTCAAAAAACCAACTTTTTGATTTATTGATCTGTTGTATAATCCTTTTGTTTTCAATTTCATTTAATTCTCCTCTAATTTTGGTTATTACTTTTCTGGGTTTTGGATTGGAATGTTCTTCCTTTTCCCATTGCTTGAGATGTCCCATTAAGTCGTTAATTTCTTCTCTTTCCATTCTCTTGAAGAAGGCTAGCAGTGCTATAAATTTCCCTTTTAGGACTGCCTTTACAGTATCCCAGAGGTTCTGATAATTCATGTCTTCATTATCATTCTGTTCCAATAATTTGCTAATTTCCTTCCTCATCTCATCTATGACCCAGCTATCATTCAGCATAAGGTTATTTAGCTTCCATGTTTTTGTAGGAGTATGCAGATTCCTGTTATTACTGAGTTCAATTTTTATTCCAAGATGGTCTGAGAAGATGCAAGGAATAATTTCTATTCTTTTAAAATTGCTGAGGTTAGACTTGTGACCTAAGATGTGATCAGTTTTAGAGGATGTTCCGTGGGCTGATGAGACTGTGTATTCAATTTTGTTAGGATGAAATGTTCTATAGATGTCTGTTAAATCCAAATGTTGAATGGTTAAGTTTAAGTCTAAAATTTCTTTGCTTAGCTTCTTGTTGGAGGAGTTATCTAACCATGTCAAAGGTGCGTTAAAATCTCCATATTATCGTGCTAGAGGAAATCAAGTTGCTCCTGTCTGTTTAGGGTCTCTCTTATAAATTGAGGCACATTCTGGTTGCGTGCATAAATATTAATAATTGAAATCTCATCGTCTTGAGTGTTACCCTTAACAAATATGAAATGACCACTCTTATTTTTGCTTACTTTTGTCAGTTTAAAGCCTATTGTATCTGCAAATAAAATTGCAACACCTGCTTTGTTCTGCTTTTTTTACCCAAAATACAGATGACTATCCCTTCACCCTGAGTCTGTATCTTTTAAGGTACGATGAGATTCTTGTATGTAGCCAATATCTGGCCTGAGTTTTTGTATCCAGTCAGCAAGGCTGTGTCTTTTTAGAGGACAATTTAAGCCATACACATCAATGGAGAATATTGATAAGCCTGGTAGAATTTTGGGTATCAAGTTTTTTGCAAGTCCAGTGGACATTTTTTAATCCTTTCGCCACTGTGGAACTTGGAGTTTGATCAAAAGTTTCTGAGTGAGTTTACTTTTGTGGTGGAGTATTGCACTGGTCATTATGAAAGATAGGTCTGAGAATATCCTGGGGAGCTGGTTTAGTTATGGCAAATTTCTTCAACATGTGAATGTCATTAAAGTATTTAATTTCTCCATCACAAACAAAACTCACGTGTACCCTACTCCTTGCCTTCTGAGGGATTCATAGTTTTTGATAGATTAAACAAGCTTTGTGGAATATACAAAGTTCCTGCACTTGCCTTATCAGCAGAAGGCTTCTTTCCAGTCTAAGTGCCCACACCTTCCGTAAAGCATGAAGAGTTAAGGAAAGCCCTGCCATGTTCCTTATGATGGGGTTTCAACCCACTCTAAGTTCCTACATGTTGTGTAAGATCACATTCTTTAAATAAATACTAAAAGAAACCTATTACTTCGTTATGGTCTTTCATGTTTCCTGCTTGATTTATAAGTTCTTTTATCAGATGAGTTTGGATGCATTAAGGTCTAATGTTCTAATAAACACAAAAATGCCTTTTGTGCATGCCTTAAATTGACTGAAATTATCTCTTGTATGTTCAGTATGCCAAAGACTGAAAACACTTTCCCTAATTCCTTACACCACAGAGTTGCTAAAGTGTTTCCCACATTGCTTTTTTTGTTGTTTTTGTTTTGTTTGTTTGAGACAGGGTTTTGCTCTGTCACCCAGACTAGAGTGTAGTGGCAGCACTGTATCTCACTACAGTCTCAAACTACTGGCCTCCAATAATCCTCCTGCCTCAGCCTGTCCCACCATACCAAACTAAATTTGGGCATGCCCAACTGAATTTTCTATTTTTGTTGAGATGGGGTCTGCTGTAGCTCAGGCTTATTCCAAACTCCTGGCTTGAAGCAATCCTTTCACCTCAGCCTCCCAAACTACTAGGATGACAGGCATGAGCCACCACACCTGGCCTTCCCACATTATTAGCTGTACTGTTTTGCTACAGTGGCCATAACAAAATACCATGTACTGGATGGATTAAACAGAAACGTATTTGCTCATAGTTTGGGGGGCTAGATCAATGAGCTAATAGGGACTGTGAAGAGTGGCTCATACCTAGAAGTCTCAGCACTGTAAGAAGCATGCAGACTGCTTGAGGCCAGATCAAGACCAGCCTGGCAACACAGTAAGACCCCTTCTCTACAAGAAATAAAAAATTAACTGGAAATGGTGCACATCCCTATTGTCCCAGTTACTCAGAAGCCTGAGGCAGGATTGCTTGAAGCCAAGCGCTCAAGGTTACACTGCTGCACCCTAGGGATGGTTTCCTTTAGAAGCCTTCTATAAGAAGGATCTCCCTCCTTGACTTGCAGGTGACTATTTGTGGTCACTTCACATAGAATTCTGTTCCTGTTCCCCTGGAAATCTCTTTCACCTGTTACAAGGAAACCACCCATGCTGAATTAGAACTCTATTTTAAATGCTTCATTTTAAATGAATCACCACTTTTAAAACCTTATCTATTAGCTGGTTTGAGTACAGTGATGTTTACAACTAATAGATCACAACTAGTTACAGATTCCTTTGTTCCTTTCCCATTACCTCTACTTTAGTTGACTAAAAAAGAATTTAAAACCATATCTGTAAAATATCATTACATCTTGAAGTTTCAGGGGTTAAAGCCTTACTAGATGAATTGGGGGGGAGGACATAACCTAGGCCATTCCATTTATATTCACAAAGTTATTGACCAACATGAGCTGGCATGTAGATATATACATATGTGTGTGTGTATGTGTGTGTATATATATATATATATATATATATACACACACACACATACATATACACACACACACATATATATATGCATTTTATTTTTAAATAGGCTCTGGTTTTGTCACCTGGGCTAGAATACAGTAGTATTAGCATAGCTCTCTGCAATTTCAAATTCCTGGGCTCAAGCAATTCTCTTGCCTTAGCTTCCCAAGTAGCATATGCCACCACGCCCAGCTTATTTTTCTATTTTTTTGTAGAGACCAGATCTCAACTCTTGCTTAGGTAGCTCTCCAGCTCCTGACCTTAAGCAATCCTCTTGCCTCAGCCTCCAGAGTGCTAGGATTATAGGCATAAGCCACGGCACCCAGTGCAGCATGTAGATATTAAAGTCTGTGGAATGAGGAAGGGTTTTCTCACACTGCTTATAATCACAGTAAGTAATTAATTGAGTTATTAAATCTTTATTAAAGACTGAGTACTTCCCATATTCCTTACATCAATATGACATCTCTCCACTGAGAATCCTTACATATACATTAAAGCTTGAGGAGTAAGTGAAGGCTTTCCCACATTCCTTAAAATCATAGGGTTTCTCTCCAGTAAATGTTCTGCTATTTAAATCCTAAGGATTTAATAAAGGCTTTCCCATATTCCTCATAAATATAGGATTTCCTATCACTGTAAATTCTTACATGTTCATTAAGATCTAAGATAATATACATTCCTAACTCTAATAGGATTTCTCTACAATGTGAGTTTGTTCACATCTTTCAAATAAATGGGAAGACAGAGCTTTCCCACAATCCTAACAGTGATAAAGTTTCTCTTCATTCTGAGTTTTTAAATACTATCGAAAGGGACTATAAGATTTGAAGGATTTATTACACTCCTTATATCCTTATATAGATTTCTTTACAGTGTATGAATTCATATACTTGAAACGAATTAGAGTAACTGAAGGCTTTCCACATTGTTTACACTTGTGGGGTTCTTCTCCAGTGTCAGTTCATACATGAATATTAAGGCTTGTAAAATATGTAAAAACCTCCTTGCATTCCTTACATGTGTATGCTTTTCTGCAATGTGAGTTCATGTGAACTTTTTGTTTCCTTTGAGATAGAGTCTTGCTCTGTTGTCCTGACTAGAGTGCAGTGAGTATCATCATAGCTCACTGCAATCTTTAACTCCTGGGCTCAAGCAATCTTCCTGCCTCAGCCTCTCTTCCCCTTGTTCCTATATACACAATAGATTTTTTTCCTCCTGGCTGTTTTGAGGATTTTTAAAATTATCTTTGATATTCTCTAATTTAAAAATTATATGCTTTATTTTGTGCTTGTCCTGCTTAGTGTTCTCTGAGCCTCCTGGATTTGTGCTTTGGTGTCTGAGATTAATTATGAGAAATTCTTAGTCATCGTTTGAGAAATTCTTCTATTCCTTTCTTTCCTGCTGGTATTCCCATTATGCATTTGTTACAACTTTTTTAAGTGTCCTGTAGTTCTTATATCGTCTGTTTCTTTTTATTTTTATTTCTCTTTGCTTTTCAGTCGTGGATCCTTTTTTTTTTTTTTTTTTTTTGAGACTGAGCTTCATTATGTCACCCTGGGTAGAGTTCCAGGGCATCACAGCTCACAGCAACCTCAAACTCTTGGGCTTAAGCGATTCTCTTGCCTCAGCCTCCCAAGTAGTTGGGACTACAGGCACCCGCCACACACCTGGCTCTTTTTTGGTTGCAGTTGTCATTATTGTTTAGCAGGCCCAGGCCTGGCTCCAACCTCCAGCATAAGTATATATGGCTGGTGCCATACTCACCGAGCTATGGGTGCTGAGCCCGGCTATTTTTTGTTGTAGTTGTCATTGTTGTTTAGCTTGCCCCGGCTATGCTCTAACCTGCCAACTTCTCTAAGGTAGAAATTATTAACATAAGCTCTTCAACAATCCTGATGGGGTTTTGGTCCACTTACTTTCACAGTAAAAGAAAAGTTCTTCTTGTTCTTTTTTTCCTTTATTTTCATATGGTCTGTTACCAGATACCCTGGCTATGAATATTAAGACATGGTGGACACTGGTAGGCTTTTTTCACATGCCTGTCATTCATAGAACTTCTCTCCTGTGTGATTAGAATGGGCCGAAGACTGAATGAAGGCTTTTCACATTTCTTACACTCATATGATTTATCTCCAGTGTGGCTGCCCATATGAATATTAAAGCTTTTGGACAATCTACATGGTTTTTGCATACTGCTTACTGTACCCTTTACTAGAGCTGCCATCACAAAATACCAGTCTGGGTGCCTTAAACAAGAAAAATTTATTTGCTCGCAGTTCTGGATACAAGAAGTCAAAGATCAGGGATGCCAGTAGGGTTGATTTCCTGTGAAGACCTTAATAGAAGGATCTATTCCAGTCCTGCCTTTGGCTTGCAGATTGCCATCTTTGGATCACTTCATGTGATCTTCTGTGTGTGTGTCCCTGACACATCTATCTCTTCTCATAGACACCAATCATACTAGACTGGGGGTCTACCCTAACAGACTCATTTGTATTGAGTAATCTTCTAGAGTTTCTGTCCAGTGTGAGTTCATTCATGTCTTCAAAGTGAACTGGGACAAACTGAGGGCTTATCCACATTATTTATAATAAGAATTTCTCACTAGTGAGTTCTTCAAAGTGATCGAGGATGACTGTAAGCTCTCCCACATTGTTGACATTTGTAAGGTTTCTCTTCAGCGTGAGTTGTTTCATGAATTCTAAAGGAACTGAAACACATGAAGGCTTACCTCTTTACATTCATAGGGTTTCTCTCCAGTGTGCGTTCTTTCATGTATTTGAAATGAACTAGAAAAACTGAAGGCCTTCACACATTATTTACACTAATAGGGTTTCTATCCAGTGTGGATTCACATGTGAATGTTAAGGTGGGTGGAACAGTTAAAAGCCTTCCCACACTCCTTACATGTGTATGGTTTTGGGGAACAGTGAGTCCTCATGTGATATATTAAAACATGATGTATACCCAAATACTTTCCCACATATTTTAAACTCACAAGCCTTCTCTCCAGTGTGAGTTCTTATATGCTGAATAAGGCATGAGGATGTAAGGAAGGATTTCCCACATGCCTTACATTCATAGGGCTTATCCCCACTGTCAGATCATACATGAAGGGCGGCGCCTGTTGCTCAAGGAGTAGGGCGCTGGTCCCATATGCTGGAGATGGCAGGTTCAAACCCAGCCCTGGCCAAAACACACACACACACACACACACACACATACACACATACACACACACACACAAAAGATCGTACATGAATACTAAGGCCTGAGTACTGAGTGAAGGCTTTTCCACACTCCTTGCAAATATAGAGCTTCGGTCCAGAATGAGTTCTTTCATGAATTTGAAATAAATTGGAATAATTAAAGGCTTTCCCACATTCCTTAGATTCATAGGGTTTCTCTCCAGTGTGGGTTCGCATGTGAATATTGAGGTATGCAGGATATCTGTAGCACACATTTCCACATTCCTTACATTTGTAAGGCTTCTTTGCATTGAGGGTTTCTATTAGCACAGAAAGGCTTGTGGAGTGAATAAAGTCTGCCCCATCTTCCTTCTGTTCATGGAGTTTTTCCCCATTGTGAGTTTTCATATGCACCTGAAGGTATGACTAATTTATAAAGGATTTTCCACAGTTACTGCATCCAAAGGATTTCTCTTCTGTGCTAGTTCTTTAGTACACAATATTTGGTATCAGGTTGAAGATTTTTACATGCTGAGTAAACTCAGAAAGTTTCTAACCAGCAAAGCTTTTCTTATGCAAGATGAGAAAGTCTTTTCCATACTGATTATAGTTGTAAGTGTTCCCCATACAGTGAGTTATCATGTGTGTCTCATGGAATGAGCATTCACTCAAGACTTCAATGTTGCTTACAATCACAGAGTTCTCCTGCATTGTGACTTCCTTCCTGTTGATGAAGGGATGACAATTCAAGGATTTTTTTCAAACACATTAATAGTTCCATCCATCTGAAGATATAAACATTATTATGATGAAGATTACAATTTTTGCCATTTATTACATACTGTATATACAATTCCAACCTTGCTAATTTATTTCTTTTCTTTTTGCAGTTTTTGGCCAGGGCTGGGTTTGAACCCACCACCTCCGGCATATGGGGTTGGCACCCTACTCCTTTGAGCCACAGGCGCCACCCGCTGATTTCTTCCCAATAGTATACTGAATGCTTATTCCAGAGGTTGTACCACCTACTCTAATCTTAAATGGATTGCAGAATTCCAAAAAACTGTTTTAAAAACTCATTGTCTAGTTACATACATGGAAAAAAAACAAAACTCTGGTAGCCGTAAGCCCTCCGGAGCCCTCCCTGCCTCTGCACAGAGCCCTTCTCCTGGCCAGAGACTGCTGGAGCCTTGGGCTATCTGTGCCAAAGTCACTGGGCGCCAGGCACTCACAGAACCGTGCGCACCACCTCCTGCCCTGTTGCTAGATCCGGGTGTGTCAAACTCTGGAGCTGCTTCCACAACCAGAACTCCGTGGCTCTGGCAGCCCCAGAGGAACTACACAGGGTCACTCCCTACAAAGATCCAGCAACAATAGAGTGATCATCCTAGGATCTAATCTTGGAGAGACACCTCCCTAACTCTGAGGACAGCCAGAGGCAACGGTGAAAAACAATCATGAGGCGAAATCAACAGAAAAACTCTGGCAATATGAACAATCAGACTAGATCAACTCCCCAAGGATCAATGGAGCAGACACAACACAAGATCCCATGCACAAACAAATAGCTGAGATGTCAGAAATCGAATTCAGAATCTGGATAGCAAGTAAGATCGAATTAAAATTCTAAGCAGTAACCCAAAAGATATTTCAAGAATTCAATGAATTCAAAGACCAAATGACCAAAGATTTTGACACATTAAGACAAGAAGTTGCAGACCTCAAAGATCTGAAAAACACAGTAGAATCCCTCAGTAACAGAATGGAGCAAGCAGAAGAAAGATTTCTGACATTGAAGACAAAGCTTTCGAACGCTCCCAAACTCTCAAAGAGGAAGAGAAATGGAGGGCAAAAACAGATCACTCTCTCAGAGAGCTATGGGATAATTCGAAGAAAACCAATATTCGTCTTATAGGGATCCCTGAAAGTGACAAAGTGGCTTCACAAGGCACAGAGTCCCTTCTCCATGAGATTATGAAAAAGAACTTTCCAGATATGCCAAGAGATTCTGAAATTCAGATAGCAGACAGTTTCAGAACTCCAGCACAACTCGACCCAAATAAGATATCCCCCAGACACATCATAATCAATTTCACTAAAGTTAATATGAAGGAGAAAATTCTGAAAGCAGCTAGACAAAAGAAAACCATCACCTACAAGGGGAAGAATATCAGAATAACTGCAGATCTCACTGCTGAAACCTTTCAAGCTAGAAGAGGATGCTCATCGACTTTTAATCCCCTAAAACAAAATAACTTTCAACCCAGGATCCTGTACCCAGCTAAACTCAGTTTCATTTATGACGGAGAAATTAAATACTTCAATGACATTCACATGTTGAAGAAATTTGCCACAACTAAACCAGCTCTCCAGGATATTCTCAGACCTATCCTCCATAAAGACCAGCGTAATCCTCCACCACAAAAGTAAACCCACCCAGAAAATTTTGATCAAATTCCAACTTCCACGGTGGCAAAAGGACTAAAAATGTCCACCGGACTCTCGAAAGGCTTAACAATATTCTCAATTAATGTGAATGGTTTAAACTGTCCTCTAAAGAGGCACGGGTTGGCTGACCGTATACAAAAACTCAAGCCAGATATCTGCTGCATACAAGAATCGCATCTTACATAAAAAGACAAATACAGACTCAAGGTGAAGGGATGGTCACCTATATTCCAGGCAAATGGAAAGCAGAAAAAAGCAGGCGTTGCAATCCTGTTGGCAGATGCAATAGGCTTTAAACCAACCAAAATAAGGAAAGATAAGGATGGACTCTTCATATTTGTTAAAGGTAATGCTAAATATGAGATCTCTATTATTAATATTTATGCACCCAACCAGAACACACCTCAATTTATAAGAGAAACTCTAACGAATGTGAGCAACTCAATTTCCTCCAGTTCCATAGTAGTTGGAGATTTTAACACCCATTTAGCAGTGCTGGATAGATCCTCCAAAAAGAAACAAAGCAAAGAAATTTTAGATTTAAACTCAACCATTCAAAATCTGGACTTAACAGACATCTACAGAACATTTCATCCAAACAAACCTGAATACACATTCTTCTCATCAGCCCACGGAACATAATCCAAAATCGACCACATCCTAGGACACAAATCTAACCTCAGCAAACTAAAAAAAATAGAAATTATTCCTTGCATCCTCTCAGACCATCATGGAATAAAAGTTGAACTCAATAATAACAGGAACCTGCATACCCATACGAAAACATGGAAGCTAAACAACCTTATGTTGAAGGATAGATGGGTTATAGACGAGACTAAGAAGAAAATCACCAAATTTTTGGAACAAAACAACAATCAAGAGACGAATTACCGGAACCTCTGGGATACTGCAAAGGCAGGCCTAAGAGGGAAATTTATAGCACTGCAAGCCTTCCTCAAGAAAACGGAAAGAGAGGAAGTTAATAACTTAATGGGACATCACAAGCAACTGGAGAAGGAAGAACATTCCAACCCCAAACCCAGCAGAAGAAAAGAAATAACTAAAATCAGAGCAGAACTAAACGAAATTGAAAACAAAAGAACTACACTACAGATCAATAAATCCAAAAGTTGGTTTTTCGAAAAGATCAATAAAATAGATAAACCTTTGGCCAAACTAACCAGGAAAAAAAAGAGTAAAATCTCTAATTTCATCAATCAGAAATCGTAACGATGAAATAACAACAGACCCCTCAGAAATTCAAAAAATCCTTAACGAATACTACAAGAAACTCTACTCTCAGAAATATGAAAATCTGAAAAAGATCGACCAATACCTGGAAGTACACCACCTACCAAGACAGCCAGAATGAAGTGGAAATGTTGAATAGGCCTATATCAAGTTCTGAAATAGCATCAACTATACAAAATCTCCCTAAAAAGAAAAGCCCAGGACCAAATGGCTTTAAGTCAGAATTCTACCAAACCTTTAAAGAAGAATTAGTACCTACACTAATAAACCTCTTCCAAAATATAGAAAAAGAAGGAATATTACCCACCACATTCTACGAAGCAAACATCACCTTAATCCCCAAACCAGGGAAAGACCCAACAAGAAAAGAAAATTATAGACCAATATCACTAATGAATATGGATGCTAAAAGACTCAATAAGATCCTAACAAACAGAATCCAACAACACATCAAAAAAATTATACACCACAACCAAGTGGAATTTATCCCAGGGTCTCAAGGCTGGTTCGATATACATAAATCTATAAATGTAATTCAGCACATAAACAAACTAAAAAATAAGGACCATATGATTCTCTCAATTGATGCAGAAAAAGCTTTTGATAATATCCAGCATCCCTTCATGATCAGAACACTTAAGAAAATTGGTATAGAAGGGACATTTCTTAAACTAATAGAGGCCATCTACAGCAAACCCACAACCAATGTCGTATTGAATGGAGTTAAACTGAAATCATTTCCACTTAGATCAGGAACCAGGCAAGGTTGCCATTGTCTCCATTGCTCTTTAACATTGTAATGGAAGTTTTAGCCATTGCAATTAGGGAAGAAAAGGCGATCAAGGGTATCTACATAGGTCAGAAGAGATCAAACTTTCACTCTTCGCAGATGATATGATCGTATATCTGAAAAACACAAGGGATTCTACTACAAAACTTTTAGAAGTGATCAAGGAATACAGCAATGTCTCAGGCTACAAAATCAACATTCATAAATCTGTAGCCTTTATATATACCAACAATAACCAAGCCGAACAAACAGTCAAGGACTCTATTCCTTTCACAGTAGTGCCAAAGAAGATGAAATATTTGGGAGTATACCTAACAAAGGACATGAAAGAGCTCTACAAAGAGAACTATGAAACTCTAAGAAAAGAAATACCTGAAGATGTTAACAAATGGAAAAACATACCATGCTCATGGCTGGGAAGAATCAACATTGTTAAAATGTCTATACTTCCCAAAGCAATATATAATTTTAATGCAATTCCTATTAACGCTCCATTGTCATATTTTAAAGATCTTGACAAATATAATACTTCGTTTTATATGGAAACAGAAAAAACCTTGAATAGCCAAAACATTACTCAGCAATAAAAACAAAGCTGGAGGAATCATGCTACCAGACCTGAGACTGTACTATAAATCAACAGTGATCAAAACAGCATGGTAGTGCTCGCTTCGACAGCACATATACTAAAACAGCATGGTATTAGCACAAAAACAGAGAAGTAGATGTCTAGAACAGAATAGAGAACCAAGAGATGAATCCAGCTACTTACCGTTATTTGATCTTTGACAAGCCAATTAAAAACATTCAGTGGGGAAAAGATTCCCTATTTAACAAGTGGTGCTGGGTGAACTGGCTGGCTACCTGTAGAAGATTGAAACTGGACCCACACCTTTCACCATTAACTAAGATAGACTCTCACTGGATAAAAGATTTAAACTTAAGACATGAAACTATAAAAATACTTGAAGAAAGTGCAGGGAAAACTCTCGAAGGAATAGGCCTGGGTGAATATTTTATGAGGAAGACTCCCCAGGCAACTGAGGCAGTGTCAAAAATACACTACTGGGATCTGATCAAACTAAAAAGCTTCTGCACAGCCAAGAACACAGTAAGTAAAGCAAGCAGACAGCCCTCAGAATGGGAGAAAATATTTGCAGGTTATACCTCCGATAAAGGTCTAATAACCAGAATCCACAGAGAACTCAAACTTATTAGCAAGAAAAGAACACGTGATCCCATCTCAAGGTGGGCAAGGGACTTGAAGAGAAACTTCTTGAAAGAAAACAGACACACGATCTACAGACACATGAAAAAAAGCTCATCATCCTTAATCATCAGAGAAATGCAAATCAAAACTACTTTGAGATATCACCTAACCCCAGTAAGAGTAGCCCACATAACAAAATCCCAAAACCAGAGATGTTGGCGTGGATGTGGAGAAAAGGGCAAACTTCTACACTGCTGGTGGGAATGCACACTAATACGTTCCTTTTGGAGGGATGTTTGGAGAAGACTTAAGAGACCCAAAAATAGACCTGCCATTCAATCCTATAATTCCTTTACTAGGTTTATACCCAGAAGACCAAAAATCACAATATAACAAAGACATCTGGACCAGAATGTTTATTGCAGCCCAATTCATAATTGCTAAGTCATGGAAGAAGCCCAAGTGCCCATCGACCCACAAATAGACTAGCAAATTGTGGTACATGTATACCATGGAATATTATGCAGCCTTAAAGAAAGATGGAGACTTTACCTCTTTCATGTTTACATGGATGGAGCTGGAACATATCCTTCTTAGCAAAGTATCTCAGGAATGAAAGAAAAAGTATGCAATGTACCCAGCCCTACTGTGAATCTAAATTATAGCTTTCACATGAAAGTTATAACCCAACTATAGCACAAGACTATGGGGAAAGGGCCAAAGAAGGGGAAGGGAGGGAGGAGGTTAGGGGGAGGAAGGATAATGGGTGGGGCCACACCTATGGTGCATCTTAGAATGGGTACAGGCGAAACTTACTAAAGGCAGAATACAAATGTCTACATACACTAACTAAGAAAATGCCATAAAGGCTACGTTGAACAGTTTGATGAGAATATTTCAGATTGTATATGAAATCAGCACATTGTACCCCTTGATTGCACTAATGTACAAGCTATGATTTAACAATAAAAAATAAATGAATAAATGAATAAATAAAAGAGAAAAAAGAAAATAACAAAAAGGAAAATGTATACTCCTGTGAAACCTGAAGAAATGTTTCACTCTCGTTTGGAGCATACGCAAATTATCACAATCAGCTATCTCTTCAGAGATGTCAGTTTCTCTTGCATGTATGCTATTGCTCTCAAATATTTCTTATTTTTGCTGATTTTCTATAACAGGATTCCCTATTTTCTCTGAGGGTAGAATATAAGACCTATCCCTTGTTAATCTTACTGTTTGTATCCCAATGGATGTTTGACCTCTCAAAAAGTCTTGCTGAAGTACTGAAGTAACTGGTTTCAAGTTGCACTTCCCATTCTGAAATAAAAAAGAGAAATAAAGGTAAGAATTTGGAAAAGGGAATGGAAGACTGACTTGAGTCAAAAGTGGTAAGGCTCATTTCTATTTATTTTAAAATTCAACATGGTAAGAAAAAGAACAAAAAGATTTGAGGATTTTGGCAATGTGAACAATTTGTCAAAGACAAGGACTTGGGATAAAAATTTTAGATAGTTTATTACAAATGGATTTTATGAAAATTAAAACTGATGATGAACAGGAAGAGAATATTAGGGAATGGGCTGAGCAGGGTGGCTCATGCCTGCAATCCTAGCAGTCTGGGAGACCCAGGTGGGTAGATTGCTTGAGCTCAGGAGTTCAGGACCAGCCTGCGCAAGAGCGAGGGCCCATCTCTACTAACAATAGAAAAACTAGCTGGATGTTGTGGTGGGCATCTGCAGTCCCAGGTACTCAGGAGTCTGAGGTAAGAGGGTTTCTTGAGCTCAAGAATTTGAGGTTGCTATGAGCAACGATGCCACAGCACTCTACCCAGGGCACGGGGTAAGACTCTGTCTCAACAAAAAGAGAAAAAAGGAGGAGAGACTATCAGGGAATGAAAGAAGGAAATTGGTGGGGAAAAAAAGCTTACATCAAAACAACAAACATAAAGAAAAATTTGAATTCAGTAGTCCATTATCCACAGAGGATACATTCCAAGATCCCCACTGGGTGCCTGAAAGCACAAACAGTACTAAACTCTACAAACTCTATGTTTTTTTGATATGGTGACTAAGACAGCTACTAAGTGACTAACGGGCATGTAGCATATACAGTATAGAAACGCTAGACAAAAGGATGATTTCTGTCTTAAGTGGGATGACATGCAATTTCATCATGCAACTGAGAATGATGTGCAGTTTGAAACATGAACTGTTTATTTCCGGAATTTTCCATTTTAATATTTTTGGATTGCAGTTGACTACAGGTAACTAAAACAATGGAAAGGGAAACCACAGTCAAGGAGGGATTACTGTATAAGTAAAAGAGTGTGGGAAGTTGGGTATTTCCTAACTTCTGGGATGGCCTCAAACTTCTGAAAGAAAACGCATCATACAAAGTTTCATTATACTTCTAAACATACTAAACTTCTCATTTACCAGGGTTGCTCATCATGGACACTCACCTTGGAAAACTCCTCTCTGAAATGTCCTCAACTCTTCTTGTACCAACCAAGAGATCAGATTGGGTTTAATCTGACATCCTGAGCATATGAAGAAACATTAATAGAAGAGGCTCATATAAGAAATGATGGGCAGCGCCTGTGGCTCAGTGAGTAGGGTGCCGGCCCCATATACCGAGGGTGGCGGGTTCAAACCCGGCCCCGGCCAAACTGCAATAAAAAAATAGCCGAGCACTGTGGCGGGCGCCTGTAGTCCCAGCTGCTCGGGAGGCTGAGGCAAGAGAATTGCGTAAGCACAAGAGTTAGAGGTTGCTGTGAGCCGTGTGACACCACGGCACTCTACCGGAGGGCGGTACAGTGAGACTCTGTCTCTACAAAAAATAAAAAATAAAAAAATAAATAAATGATAAACTTTCTACAATTCAGGAACTGTAATTCTAATGAAGCAGTGGAATTCATTCAAAAGGACTAAAAATGCAAATAATCCCTCTGTCTGTACCCAAGTTTGATTACCTATGTCCTCTTACAACGCATTTTCAGGTTTATGTACACTTTAACAAAGTACTAGGCTTTTATTCAAATAGGAAATAAAGGAAATATAACAGAGATCTTCATTATCCTGGGGAAACAAATACTCCAGTGGTTCTCAAAAACACTGCCCATCAGAGTCATCTAGAGAACATGCTGGAACACAGATGACTGAGCTCTGACTCCAAGTTTCTTTCTTTCTTTCTTTCTTTCTTTTTTTCTTTTGAAACAGTCTCACTCTCACCCTGGATAGAAAGCCATGGCATCATAGCTCACAGCAACCTCAAACTCTTGGGCATAAGCAATCCTCTTGCCTCAGGCTCCCAAGTAGCTAGGACGATCAGTGCCCACTACAATTCCCAGCTAGTTTTTCTATTTTTAGGAGACACAGGGTCTCTTGCTCAGGACTGGTCTTGAACTCCTGAGCTCAAGGGATCCACCTGCCTCAGCCTTCTAGAATGCTAGGATTACAGATGTGAGCCACTGTGCCCAGCCTTGACTCCAAGTTTCTTATTCAATATGTCAAAGGTAGAGAAAGAAAATGTACATTTCTAACACTCATGGTACTTCTATAGATCTTGGACCACATTTTGAGAATAACCACAGTAGATTTAGGGCAGGGACTATATTTGTTATTTCCCAGTGAGTACATAACAAATATCAGTTCTACAAAAAGCTACAAGGAATGGCAGTTTTACCTACTGTAGCTAGGTTGTTATAGTTCTCCAGAATCACAAGGCTACACATATTTCTCTGAGTTGTGTCCAGCAAAGTCCACTCCTCTTGGGTGAAGTCCACAGCCACATCATCAAAGGTCACTGAATCCTAAATTATCACACACATGCTGGTTTGAGCCATGTAACATTTCTACCAATGTTCACTGGAGAATGAGGAAGGGAGACCCAGTACCTTATAGGACCTCAAGGTCTACAATTATCAACCCCAAGGTTCAAGGGTCCTAAACTCCTTTATCAAAAGCATATCCACTGTTGATGTCCTTCAGTCACATGGCTTCTTGAATATGAAACTATCTTACCATAATCAGACAAGATCTCATCTTTTATTTTGTTTTGTTGTTGTTTTTTTTTTTTTTTTTTGAGAGTCTCACTATGTTGCCCTTAGTAGAGTGCTGCAGCGTCACAGCTCACAGCAACCTCAAACTCTTGGGCTTAAGAGCGATTCTCTTGCCTCAGCCTCCCACGTAGCTGGGACTACAGGAGCCCACCACAACGCCTGGCTATTTTTTTTCTGTTGTAGTTGTCATTGTTGTTTAGCAGGCCTGTGCCAGGATCGAACCCGCCAGCCCTAGTGTATGTGGCTGGTGCCCTAAACACTGAGCTACGGGTGCCAAGACAAGATATCATTTTATTTCCATCCATTTGAGTACATTGCTCAGCATATTCTAGACCAATGGTTCTCAACGTGTGGGTCACAACCCCTTTGTAACAATGAAAATACATCCTGCATATCAGATATTTACATTATAATTCATAACAGTACCAAAATTACAGTTATGAAGTAGCAATGAAAATAATTTTATGGTTGGGGGTCACCACAACATGAGGAACTGTATTAAAGGGTCGCAGCACTAGGAAGGTTGCGAACCATTGTTCTAGACCACTGTTCATCAATACTGATGAACGAATACATTTCTTTGAACAAAGGAAACTTTCACCTGTCTTACCACCTGAGCACCCAGCAAAACAAGAAACATGCAGTCATCCCCATTAGAGTCAATATTAATTAGTAACTTAATTATTAATAAATTAAAATACCAGAATAATTTTTAACTTATCACCTCACCTATATGTAGAGGCTCCTTTCCCTGGAGAAATTCAACTGGGGAATCAGCCCTTGAGCAAGGCTTTATTTGGAGACAAGTCTGTCTAGATTTACAGCCGTTCTCAATCTGTGAGTCATGACCCTTTAGGACTGTATTAAAGGTTCACGGCATTAGGAAGGTTAAGAACCACTGGTCTAGAAGGAAGTAAATCTACCTTGTCGAGGTGCAGTATGTCATTTTGCACAAGGATACAGTTTCTTTTTACCTGATAACAATTTTTCAAGCAGTCAGCCACCATCCTTCCTACCTCTGTCTTTGCTTTATGAATGCAGACTGAATCCCCAGAAAGATGACCTCCTGGATATGTAAGGAAGGATGAGAACCCATAGCTGAGCACAATTCCCACATCTACATACCCATAAGTCATTCCATCCTAGTTTGAAATTCCTATATACTCCTGCACAATCAAGAAAACACACATACATACAACCTACTGCCAAACAATACCAGATCAGTCTGGCTGGCTGGAAAAGGGGAGGGTCAGGAGAAATTTAACAGTCTTATTTTATAGATAAGGAAACATACATGCTAAGCAATGTGACTTAATCATGATAAAACTCATGAAGGAGACTACACAGTACCTCTTCCCAAAGCAACCACCCCAGGGGGCTGACAAAACAGTATATTCTGGCCCACATCACCACCTCCCAAAAGAACAGCCCAGACCACTGCACTCTATGTTGTTTAGCTCCCTAAACCTAGAGCAGCATCTCCAGAAAAGAGTTTGAACCTAAGCGAATAGTGGCAATCTTCATTCCTCTTTATACAGGGTTACTGGAATTCCTGTTGGTATCAATCATTAATCAACAAGCATTACTTAATCATCAGTCATGACACATCATACATTCAGCCAGAAGAAGTGGCTCATACCTACAATCAATCCTAGCACTTTGAGGCCCAGGCAAGAGAATTGCTTAAGGACAGGAGTTTAAGACCAGCCCAAGCAAGAGTGAGATCCCATCTCTACAAAAAAACAGAAAAATTGTGCCTGTAGTCCCAGCTACTTGGGAGGCTGAAGCAGGAGGATTGCTTGAGCTCAGGAATTTAGGTTGCAGTGAGCTCTATTATGCCACAGCACTCTAGCCTGAGTGACAGAGACTTTGTCTCAAAGAAAAAAAAAAATCATACATTAGCTCTCCACAGACAATATATGTGAAGGTCACTATAAATGGTATACTCTGTAACATGAGTATCAATAACATGGACAACCATTTACTGAGATGGCTATGTGTCATAAGTTGTACTAGGTGTTTATACAGAGGGTGCCAAAAAATGTATATATATTTTAAGAAAGGAAAAAACTATATTAAAATTGTAATACCACTCATCACATTTGACTTCTGTAATTACAAGAGATATACAAGGTACAATATACTAGATAACAAATATTGGTATACATTATTATAATTTCATTACAGTTTTTTCCTTTCTTAAAATGTGTATACATTTTTTGGAACCCTGTGTGTGTA
The DNA here is from genome assembly GCF_027406575.1 of Nycticebus coucang. NCBI lineage: Eukaryota > Metazoa > Chordata > Mammalia > Primates > Lorisidae > Nycticebus > Nycticebus coucang. The sequence continues at coordinate 62,536,537 of NC_069782.1, read as the reverse complement.
TGTGTATAAAGGTAAACATATATGCATGTACACACATGCTCAATTATCATAACTACTCTTCCCAGTAGATATCATTACTCCTATTTCATACTGAAAAGATCTACATTCAGCCATTTGTAATTAGTCAGTAACACCCAGTTTCAGAAGTGGCAAACCAGGACTTGAATGCAGATACGTTTTTGGAAAAAACTTCAGGATACATCTAAGGGCTGGGCAGCCTCAATAGGAAACACCAAACGAAACAGATCAGCCTCCCACCTTGCATTGGCAGAGGGGCAATGCCAAAACAGATTGTGCCCCACATTTCTCTACTATAAGAATCTTCTTGTCTATAATACGAGTGTCTGACATGGGTCTTCAAAATACTATGAGCCACCTTTTCATAGTATTTATCAGGTTGATGGTTTTCACCAAGGTTAGCCTGTATTTATCTTTTTGGTTTTTGTAGAGAGGGTCTCACTTTGCTACCCGGCCTGATCTCAAACTACTGGCCTCAAGTGATTCTCTTGTCTCTGCCTCCAAAAGTGCTAGAATTACAAGCATGAGCTACTAAACCTGGCCCTTGCTTTTATTTCCCTGCCCCCCGCCCCAGCCCTTGCTTTTATTTTTATTCACTCCTTTACCACACTTATTTGGTGATTTTTTTAGTTACCTTTTAACCTTATATATCTTAAATATTAGCTCTTTTCACTTAAAAAATTAATAACAATTATTAAATTAAACACAAAACAGCAGTTCAAATGGTGACCTACAGAATGGTATTCAAATGATGAACCCAATTCGCTCTCACAAAAACCCTATAGGCCTCATTGCACAGAGGAGATTAAAACCCTAAAATGACAAAAACCACATCTGGACTCCTAGTATAGGTCACAACCACCACCAGCAGTCTCAAACAGGGATCCTTAGGTTGGATAGGCCCTTAAATGTATTTAGTTTGGTAGCACCTAAATAGAATATTTAACTTTAATTTTTAAAAACTGATAATCAATGTACATTCAAGTATACATACCTTAAATATTAACTGGAAGAATTTTGACAACTGCATATACTTCTGTAATAACAAGCCTAAACGAGATGAAGAACTCAAATCATCTTCCTCTGCAGAAGGCCCACTGGCCCCTTGCAGTCAATTCCCTGTCAGGCCCAGACAAGTGCTTTGTGATTTCTTTTAGCTACTAGGTACAATAATCTGTATATAACATTATGCACATTGCTCATCTTTCTCAAATGTTTGTCCTAACTTAGTTTCTTTCTGTTGTATAAAAAAGCAATGTGGAAGCAATATGTTAACATCTCCCACTGGAATTGTGGATTGACTATGTTCTTGTGTGACTGTAAAGCACTCCTTTATGCATTTTGTAAGAATATAATTGGGAAGACAAGCATCTTGAACTTAACACTTTATATCCCTAGGAATGCTTTATGACAATGTGGTGTGACATGGGGAATCTGCTTTGGTGAATTTCTGCACATTGTGGGCAGCATTGTCTCCTTTGGATGCCAATGTTCTCAATATCTGGCACAAAGGCTGACTCATGAAGGCACCCAGTGATTGCTGACAACAAAGTTCCTTTGCTAACTTTATACAGGTGGTCCCTCATTTAACAATTTCTCTCATCCTGGGTACAGTGCTATGGCGTCATAACTCATAGCAACCTCAAACTATTGGGCTCAAAATATCCTCTTGTCTCAGCCTCCCAAGAAGCTGGGATCACAGGCACCCGCCATAATGCCCAGCTAGTTTTTCTATTTTTAGTAGACAGGGTTTCACTCTTGCTCAGGCTGGTCTGGAACCGTATGAGAGACTTAACAGGGTATTAAATGCATTTCTCACTGACAATTTTGACTTAGTGGGGTGTAGCCCTGTTGTAAACAGAGGAGCATCTATATTAAATGCATTTCTCATTGACAATTTTGACTTAGCGGGGTGTAGCCCTGTGTAAACAGAGGAGCATCTGTATTCAAGTATAGTCTGTCATCCTTGGTAAAGTTCCATGGCATCATAACTCACAGCAAACTCAAACTCTTGTCTTAAACAATTCTCTTGCCTCAGCCTCCCAAGTAGCTGGGACTACAGGCGCCAAGCACAACACCTGGCTATTTGTAGAGATGAGGTCTCACTCTGCTCAGACTGGTCTCAAACTCCTGAGCTCAGGCAATCCACCTGCCTGAGCCTCCCAGTTTGCTAGTATTACAGGCATCAGCCACCACACCTGGCCTAAGTAACTGTTCATAACACAATAAAAATGACTTTTCAGGAAATGTACTAAATTACTCTTAAGGATATTCAAGGGTGGGAAGGACATTTCTATACACTTGGCCACAACCCATGGCTTGTTGGCACACTGGAAACAAGTTTCCCAAGGCCTCCTGATGTGAACACGTAGTCCTCTTGCTTTTATAGATGTACAGGCTCCCTGACTTCCTCTGCTCATTAGCCTAACTGACCAATGACAAGCTCATTAGCCTAACTGACCACTGACAAGCTCTGCCCCAGGCAACCCAGTGAACATCACCATCTAATGGGCTACAATGACACCTCTAACAAGGTCTGAAGCCCAATCCTGGGGAGAAGTACCCCCTATAAATTTGCTTTCCTAGGTACTGTCAATTAAAAGATACAAGTTAGAGTCTGAGGACAGTGGCTCACACTTGTAATCCTAGCACTGTGGGAGGCCGAGGCAGGTGGGTGGATTGCTTGAACTCAGGAGTTCGAGGCCAGTCTGAGCAAGACCCCCATCTCTACTAAAAACAGAAAAACTAGCCAGACATCATGGCAGGCACCTGTGGTCCCAGATATATGGGAGGCTGAGACAAGAGGGTATCTTGAGCCCAAGAGTCTGAGGTCGCTGTGAGCTATGACATATGACACTGTACCCAGGGTGACAAAGTAAGCCTCTGTCTCAAAAAAAAAAAGAAGAAGATACAAGTTAGTTAGAGTTCCCTTTATATCTTTATGTTACACTTCTTATCAAGGTATGACTTCTGTTTTCTGACTGAACCCAGACTTACTACAGTAATGAGACAGACCAATTTCAGGAGTTAGGTTTGTAAAGATGAGATTTAGGGATTGTTTTGGTCAAACCTTTAGGCAGGAGCAAAGAGCAGAGCTTATTACCAATGGGAAAAACATTCAGAAAGACATTCAGTGGTATCACGTTAATCAAAGTATTTCCTATGTTTGACTGTAAAGTGTCCACTGAAACACTGGCCTTGGGACTCCAAGTAAATGCTGAACTTTAGATAACTCCAAAAACTGGCGAGGGATGAGTCTTTTCAGTGAACCTGCACTGAAAACGTCAGCCTTAGGTCTTCTGCAGCTCAGTTCAATGTCCAAAAATCGGAGAGATTCCACAACAACTCTTAGAGATACAGATTTCTTATCTCCACAAGGCTGATACAATTTTAAGTCAAACATAAATTTTAATTTAAAGGTTAAACTACAACCATAGCACAGTCTCACCTAGTTTTTCAGGTGAAAATTAGAGCATTAATATCCCTTGAATATCCCAGAATATCCCTTGTGTGTGAGGGAGGTTTTGGGGGGGGGGGTTTGTTTGGTTTTTTGAGACAGAGTCTCAAGCTGTCACCCTTGGTAAAGTGCCATGGCATCACAGCTCACAGCAACCTCCAACTCTTGGGCTCAAACAATTCTCTTGCCTCAGTTTTTCTATTTTTAGTAGAGACAGGGTCTCACTTCTTTGCTCAGGCTGGTCTCAAACTGGTGAGCTCAAGCAATCCACCCGCCTCAGCCTCCCAAAGTACTGGGATTACAGACATGAGCCACTGTGCCCAGCCCTCTTGTGTGATCTTTAAGGTTCACTCCAACACAGATGTGGAAATTATATTCAGAGAGGTACAGGAATTTACAGTATTTATTTTACTCACAGGTCTTGGAGAGGGAGGAATGGAATGGCATGCTATGCTGGGTTGGAGGAGGACTGGAGGAGCAACTAGGGAGCAGGCTCTTCCAGAAGATAGGGAAATTAGAGAATTGGGACCTTATTTGATGTCAGAGTAGAGTATGCAAGCAAAAACCAGAGGATTTCATCAGTGTATCTGAGTGTCACTAGTCACAGACATGGGAGAAAACACAGGGGAACTTGGGCAAGAGGCTGGTGTTTTCATATTGGTACACGTAGTCACCTGGGCAGGATGCCCACAGGCTGTTTGTGGAGATATTGAGGCACCAAAAAAATAACAAATTTTTAAAAATCTGGCTCAGTACCCGTAGCACAGTGGTTATGGCACCAGCCACACACACCGAGGCTGGCAGGTTCGAACCCAGCCCGGGCCAGCTAAACAATGGTGACAACAACAAAAAATAGCCAGGTGTTGTGACTGGTGCCTGTAGTCCCAGCTATTTGGGAGGCTGAGGCAAGAAAATTGCTTAAGCCCAAGAGTTTGAGGTTGCTATGAGCTGTGATGCCATGGCACTCTACCGAGGGCAACATAGCGAAACTCTGTCTCAAAAAAATAAAATTATAATATAGCCCATTCCATGATTCCTCAACCTTTTAAACAATACTAATTGGGACTGATAACAGTTGTCACCATGGTTGTAGAGATGCTAAAGGTGACTGGGACTAATGTAGCCCCCCCCCCCAATTCTATCAGCAGGGATCCTTCCTCAAATTGTAATCTCTAGGATGTATATTCAGAAATGCCCATTTCACATGGACCAGTGATTACAGAGCCTGGGGAGCAATAGGATAATTATCCCCCATCACCAAAATCACAGCTAATAATCACTGTCCTTGATGTGTTACTGAGACTGCCAATCTTAAAAGGAAGAATCTTGGCAACACTTGGAAAGGGCAACATAAAAGCAGGCCACAGGTGTGTGCATGAATGCCAATAAGACAGAGAGCCTTCCCCAACAGCAGAGCCCAATGGGGACGGCCAATTAGTAAGCCAGAAGTGTTTCTAAGGGGTTTTCAGCCCAAGTTTAGAAGGATGACGTTGTCGTCACTAATTGTGTTACAAATGGATCAAGTACCCCTTTCTGGGATTTATTTTTCTTTTACTATTATTTTTAACTGACACATGAAAATTGTACATACTTATGGGATACAAAGTGACAATCTGATGGTGTATACACTATGTAAAGATAAAATCATAGTAATTAGCATATCCACCACCTCAAATGTTTTATCATTTGTTTGAATTGGGAACATTCAAAATCTTCCCTTCTGCTATTTGAAAATACACAATAAATTGTTGTTAATTGCAGTTGCCCTTTAGTGCCATAAAATACCAGAACTTATTCCTTTTTTTTTTTTTTTTTCTATCTAGTGCTTCTGGGATCTTTCAGAATCACTTCAACACAGTGGTGGATATCACACTCAGATACATGAAATTAATGGATTTATTACACATCCCATGAGGACAAAGGCAGGAGGCTTTACAGAGCTGGGAGGGAGCTGAAAGAGTGAGGACCCCTGGGAAAATGCCTGTGTTAGGGGTCTGCAGAGAGTACACAAGCAAAAGTTAAGAGGGGATTTCACTGGTATATTTGAATGTCATTAGGTCATGGTCAGGGGAGTGCCAAGAAAGAAAACTCATAGCAAGAACCACTCATAGCTCACTGGTGCACCTGGTTTTCTTAGCAGGGTGCTCACAGCCTGTTTGATGGGATGTTGAGGAATCCAGAAAATATGAAGCTTAAAGATAAACAACACAATCAGAGAAGAATGACAGCAAAAAACTTAGAATATGGACATGTAGTTGGACCCAGATGAAACTTACAATCTCAAAGCCCCAAGACACTCTCATACTCCCTTACTAGGGAAGTAATTTATTCTTTGGTTTCTATGGAGAAAAGTCTTCTCCTTAAGAAAAACAACCTGTGGTAAACTCACTTAGAAACTCACATAGAAAGAAAATGCATTCTTAGATATTGTTATGAATTATTAATATTATGAATTATCACATAGATAATTCATATGCTGTTATCAGATGAAATCCAGGGAACATATATGAAAATAGATGCTAATGATATTAGAGCCAAGATGGTAGAATTGCACCACTAGGTAGGGCCAAATTCAATGACATAGAGAATTTGTCTACTTAGTAGACATCATAGACTTTGCTTATTAGCCCATGGACCTGGGTACGACTAACAGCTAAATTAGTTGGAGGACTGAAACTTGGACTCAAAGGTAACCTACAGTTAATGAGGCTGATACACCAGACTAATGTGAAGAGGGAACCACGACACATAAAATGTTGCACTGAATTTATCACATGTCACTGGACAGCTCTCTTCCTGCAACCCACATCAGAGGCCTATAACACACTCTCTTCATGAAGGTAATCCAAAATAGATCCACAAAGAGAGCACGTCCATTCTTTTTTTTTTTTTTCTTTGAGAAAGTCTCATTATGTCACCCTCAGTAGAATGTCATGGCATCACAGCTCACAGCAACCTCAAACTCTTGGGCTTAAGCCATTTTCTTGCCTTAGCCTCCCAAGTAGCTGGGACTACAGGTGCCCACCACAACATCCAGCTATTTTTTTGTTGTAGTTGTCACTATTGTTTAGCAGGCCCAGGCTGGGTTTGAACCCACCAGCCTCGGCGTATGTGACATGTGGCTGAAGCCATAACCACTATGCTACAGGTGCTAAGCCAGCACTTCCATCCTTGTAAGATCTGTGATTATTTTACTTTTATTTATTACTTTTTTTTTTTTTTTTGCCTTTGGAGACAGAATCTCAGTCTGTTGCCCTGGATAGAGTGCCCTGGTGCCACAGCGCACAGCAACCTCAAACTCTTGGGCTCTAGAGATCCTCTTGTCTCAGCCTCCCAAGTAGTTGAGACCACAGGCATCTGCCATCATGCCTGGCTAGTTTTTCTATTTTTATTTAGTAGAGATGGGGTCTCGATCTTACTCAGGCTTGTCTTGAACTCCTGAGCTCAAGCAATCCACCTGCCTCAGCCTCACATAGTACTAGGAGTACAGGTGTGAGCCACTGCGCCCAGCTGTTATTCTTCCTTTATAAGCCAGGTATAACTACAAGGGATACCATCATTGACATCAATTCTCAGATTCCAACATAGATGATAAGAACCCACAGTAGCTAAAGTTAAGTGGGTAGCATGTGACTATCAAAGACAAGAAGTCCAAGAAAATAAAATGGTATAAATAAATAAGTAAATAAACCGGCTTCAGCAAGAATGAGACCCTATTGCTACTAAAAAAAAAAAAAAAAATTGAAAACTTAGCTGGACGGGGGAGACAAGATGGCGGACTGAAGCCAGCTTTCAACAAAGGCTCACGTCCAGAAGGAGAGTTAAGGGACAGGAATTTAGTAAGTATCCTGGTGGACTTGAGTCTCACCAAGAGAGAAGGCTGAAGAACACACATCAACACCACTGAGGCAAGTTGTGATCACAAGGACGCAAACAAAAGGTACAAAATCCACCACCAAGCGGACGGGAGTCCCCCTCCCCCATGAGACGGGCTCAACAGCCCCACAATTGAACAAGCGGGCAGAAATTAAAGGCCCTCCCACTACACTCCACAGGAGAGACCTTCTAAAAACTGGACCTACCTCCCCTACTGGGGTGCCATGGTGTTCTCCTGCCGGACATAGTGCTGAATAAAACTTTGGGAATCCTTTACCGGCAACCCTGAATCCCCAGCGCTCCCCTCCCGCCCACTGAGGTCTGGAGGCCTGTCCCCCAGGACTTCGGATCCTTGGGTGATTTCGCAAGGGGAGTGGAAAGTCCCCCGAGTTGCGACTGGTCAGCATTGACTCTGAGGCGCGCAAGTGAGGAGAGGGCACCAGGCTGAGGGGGAGTGCCTGCGGCACTTCCCTGCGGTGCAGTGCAGCAACCCTCCCCGGGCATACGGGGCCCAAGACTGAATAAGACTCTGGCCTCCCTGCTGAGAGCTGAGAACCCCTACTCTCACTCGGGGTCTGAGGGCCTATCCCCCAGGAGTTCGGCTCCTTGGGTGATTTCTCGAGGGGAGTGCACAGTGCCTGAGCTGCGTCAGGTCAGCGCTGACTCTGGGATACGTGAGCGAGGAGAGGGCACTCTGCTGAGGGGAAATCAAGCCTTGGCGGCACTTCCCTGCGGTGCAGTGCAGGAGCCCTCCCCAGACCATAATATTGCGTAAAACTGAATGAAACTCTAGCTTCCCCCCCCCCAAACTCCCAATCGGGGTCTGGGGGCCCATCCCCCAAGAGTTCTAATTCTTGGGGGATCTCTTAAGGGGTGTGGACCCAGCACAAACTGCAGCCGCTCAGTGCTGACTCTGGGGCGCGGGACAGAGGAGAAAAGGGTTGCCTGAGTGCCCACACCAGAGCAGCAGTTCCCTGGAGGTAGATCAACAGCCGTTTTTTCTTTAACGGAAGAATGCTCACTTCTGGATATTCTGAGGCCACACCCCCTGTCTCCCTGGGCAACTAGAGGAGGCCACCGGTGACACGGCTCACAAACCCGGGAAGCTTCCAGGGCGGGGCCGACCCAGAGAGGTGTTCAGACGCAATTCTCCAGCAGCAAAGACGTTTGAACTCAAAACAGCCCGTCTTCTGTAGGCGACGACAGGAACAGAGACAGAACCTCACAAAGTTGTCTGTTCTGTTCGGTTCTGTTAGCAGCACCCATCAGGGACGGGGCTAAGCCTGAGTGAACACCTCCTTCCCATCACCTGCATCAAACACTCAAAGATGTCAGGCCCCATCTCCTCCTGCTAGATAGCGGCAGTCTGCGGGGGCCTGGCAGACTTCCTTGCGATTCAGGCAGGTGCAAACCCCTGGAGTGTCTGTTCACTGCAGGCAACTGGGTTAGCCATCTGCAGAGATACCAGTGACTGGGTCCGACGGAGGGGCAAAGTGGGGAAGGAGACGTCAACCTTCCCAGACTGCTCTGTTTGCTGGGTGGCTCCTCCTGACTCCACGCTGCACTGGGGTGAGCTATGTCAGAGGAGTCACCAGGCCCCTGTGATCCACTTCCCAGAGACCTCTTGAACCCTTCCACCCGAGACAAGTGCCGATTGAGACAGTTGATTCGGACCTTTTGAACTGGGCTAATAGACTGAGGACTTTTCAGGCGGTGCCCTGGGTGTGCGGTTGTAGGAAGGTTTGATTCTCCTTTTCCAACTGGGGCCAGAGGTGGGCGGGCGGGGTGACTTAATTGCTGATTTTTCCACACAGCTGAGACTTCAAGCCAGAGTAGAAGTTGCAATAGGATCAAACAGAAACCAGCTGAAAACAAGACAGAACCACTTTGCTCCACCACACCAGACATGGCCCCAGTTTCTCAGGCCACAACACTGTACGGGCCCTCGATAAAACCCCAGGGGAAAAACCAAAGCGAGTAAACCATGGGGCGGAATCAGCGGAAAAACTCTGGTAACATGAATAAGCAGAATAGATCAACCCCCCCAAGAAAAGATATGGCAGATGTGATTGAAGACCCCATTCATAAACAACTGGCTGAGATGTCAGAAGTCAAATTCAGAATTTGGTTTGCAGACAAGATTAATAAAATGGAATTAGGAATTCGAGGAGAAATTCAAAAATTGTCTCAAGAATTTAACGAATTGAAAGAAAAAACCACCAAAGACTTAGACACACTGAAACAAGAACTTACAGCCCTCAAAGATATGAAAAATACAGTAGAATCCCTCAGTAACAGAATGGAGCAAGCAGAAGAAAGGATTTCTGACATTGAAGATAAAGTCTTCGAACGCTCCCAATCTCTCAAAGAGGAAGAGAAATGGAGAGCAAAAACGGATCACTCACTCAGAGAACTCTCAGATAATTCGAAAAAAAACAACATAAGGGTTATAGGAATTTCGGAGAACGATGAAGTGGCTGCCAAGGACACAGAGGCCCTTCTACATGAAATTATGAAAGAAAATTTTCCAGACATGCCTAGAGAATCTGAAATTCAGATAGCAGACAGCTTCAGAACCCCAGCGCGATTCAACCCCAATAAGCCATCTCCCAGACATATCATAATTAGCTTCACTAAAGTTAACATGAAAGAGAAGATTCTCAAAGCAGCCCGGTGAAAGAAAACTATAACGTACAAAGGTAAGAATATTAGAATAACTGCAGATCTCTCTGCTGAAACTTTTCAAGCAAGAAGAGGCTGGTCATCAACTTTTAATCTCCTAAAGCAAAAAACCTTTCAACCCAGGATCTTGTATCCAGCTAAACTGAGTTTCATCTACGATGGAGAAATTAAATACTTCAATGACATTCATATGTTGAAAAAATTTGCCATAAGTAAACCAGCTCTTCAGGATGTTCTCAGACCTATCCTCCACAATGACCAACCCAATCCTATACCACAAAAGTAAACTCACTCAGAAACTTCGGATCAAACTCCAACTTCCACACTGGCAAAAGGATTAAAAATGTCCACTGGACCTTTCAAAAACTCGATACCCAAAATTCCACCAGACTTATCAATACTCTCCATCAATGTGAATGGCTTAAACTGTCCTCTAAACAGGCATAGGTTAGCTGACTGGATACAAAAACTCAAGCCAGATATTTGTTGAATACAAGAGTCACATCTCAACTTAAAAGACAAATACAGACTCAGGGTGAAAGGATGGTCATCCGTATTTCAGGCAAATGGTAATCAGAAAAAAGCAGGTGTTGCAATTTTATTTGCAGATACACTAGGCTTTAAACCATCAAAAGTAAGGAAGGACAAGAATGGTCACTTCATATTTGTTAAGGGTAATACTCAATATGACAAGATCTCAATTATTAATATCTATGCACCCAACCAGAATGCACCTCAATTTATAAGAGAAACTCTAACAGACATGAGTAACTTGATTTCCTCCAGCTCCATAATCGTTGGAGATTTCAACACTCCCTTGGCAGTGTTGGATCGATCCTCCAGAAAGAAGCTGAGCAAAGAAATCTTAGATTTAAACCTAACCATCCAATATTTAGATTTAGCAGACATCTACAGAACATTTCATCCCAACAAAACTAAATACACATACTTCTCATCAGCCCACGGAACTTACTCCAAAATTGACCACATTTTAGGTCACAAGTCTAACCTCAGTAAATTTAAACGAATAGAAATTATTCCATGCATCTTCTCGGACCATCATGGAATAAAACTTGAATTGAGTAACAACAGGAATCTGCATACCCATACAAAAACATGGAAGTTAAATAACCTTATGCTGAATGATAGCTGGGTCAGAGATGAGATTAAGAAAGAAATCACCAATTTTTTGGAACAAAACGACAATGAAGACACAAACTATCAGAACCTCTGGGACACTGCAAAGGCAGTTCTAAGAGGGAAATTTATAGCACTGCAAGCCTTCCTCAAGAGAACGGAAAGAGAGGAAGTTAACAACTTAATGGGACATCTCACACAACTGGAAAAGGAAGAACATTCCAACCCCAAACCCAGTAGAAGAAAAGAAATAACCAAAATTAGAGCAGAATTAAATGAAATTGAAAACAAAAGAATAATACAACAGATCAATAAATCAAAAAGCTGGTTTTTTGAAAAGGTCAATAAAATAGATAAACCTCTGGCCAACCTAATCAGGAAAAAAAGAATAAAATCTCTAATATCATCAATCAGAAACAACAAAGACGAAATAACCACAGACTCATCAGAAATCCAAAAAATCCTTAATGAATATTACAAGAAACTTTATTCTCAGAAATATGAAAATCTGAAGGAAATAGACCGATACTTGGAAGCACGCCACCTTCCAAGACTTAACCAGAATCAAGTGGAAATGTTGAACAGACCCATATCAAGTTCAGAAATAGCATCAACTATACAAAACCTCTCTAAAAAGAAAAGCCCGGGACCAGATGGTTTCACGTCACAATTCTACCAAACCTTTAAAGAGGAATTAGTACCTATATTACTCAACCTGTTCCAAAATGTAGAAAAAGAAGGAAGACTACCCAACACGTTCTATGAAGCAAACATCACCCTGATCCCCAAACCAGGAAAAGACCCAACAAGAAAAGAAAATTATAGACCAATATCACTAATGAATATAGATGCAAAAATATTCAACCAAGATCCTAACAAACAGAATCCAGCAACACATCAAACAAATTATACATCATGACCAAGTTGGTTTTATCCCAGGGTGTCAAGGCTGGTTCAATATACGTAAATCTATAAATGTAATTCAGCACATAAACAAATTAAAAAACAAAGACCATATGATTCTCTCAATTGATGCAGAAAAAGCTTTTGATAATATCCAGCATCCCTTCATGATCAGAACACTCAAGAAAATTGGTCTAGAAGGGACTTTTCTTAAACTGATAGAGGCTATCTGCAGCAAACCCACAGCCAATATCATATTGAATGGAGTTAAATTGGAATCATTTCCACTCAGATCAGGAACCAGACAAGGCTGCCCATTGTCTCCATTGCTTTTCAACATTGTAATGGAAGTTTTAGCCACCGCAATTAGGGAAGAAAAGGCGATCAAGGGTATCCATATAGGGTCAGAAGAGATCAAACTTTCGCTCTTCGCAGATGATATGATTGTGTATCTGGAAAACACTAGGGACTCTACTACAAAACTCCTAGAAGTGATCAAGGAATACAGCAGCGTCTCAGGTTACAAAATCAACATTCATAAATCGGTAGCCTTTATATACACCAACAACAGTCAAATTGAAAAAGCAGTTAAGGACTCTATCCCATTCACAGTAGTGCCAAAGAAGATGAAATATTTGGGAATTTACCTAACAAAAGACGTGAAAGATCTCTATAAAGAGAACTATGAAACTCTAAGAAAAGAAATAGCTGAAAATGTTAACAAATGGAAAAACATACCATGCTCATGGCTAGGAAGAATCAACATTATCAAAATGTCCATACTACCCAAAGCAATATATAATTTCAACGCACTCCCTATTAAAGCTCCACTGTCATATTTTAAAGGTCTTGAAAAAACATTACTTCGTTTTATATGGAATCAGAAAAAACCTCGAATAGCCAAGACATTACTCAGAAATAAAAACAAAACAGGAGGAATCACACTACCAGACCTCAGACTTTACTACAAATCAATAGTGATCAAAACAGCATGGTATTGGCACAAAAACAGAGAAGTAGATATCTGGAACAGAATAGAGAACCAAGAGATGAATCCAGCTACTTACCGCTATTTGATTTTTGACAAGCCAATTAAAAACATTCAGTGGGGGAAAAGATTCCCTATTTAACAAATGGTGTTGGGTGAACTGGCTGGCAACCTGCAGAAGACTGAAATTGGACCCACACCTTTCACCATTAACTAAGATAGACTCTCATTGGATTAAAGATTTAAACTTAAGACATGAAACTATAAAAATACTAGAGGAGAATGCAGGGAAAACCCTTGAAGAAATTGGTCTGGGTGAGTATTTCATGAGGAGAACCCCCCGGGCAATTGAAGCAGCTTCAAAAATACACTACTGGGACTTGATCAAACTAAAAAGCTTCTGCACAGCTAAGAACACAGTAAGCAGAGCAAGCAGACAGCCCTCAGAATGGGAGAAGATATTTGCAGGGTATATCTCTGACAAAGGTTTAATAACCAGAATCCACAGAGAACTCAAACGCATCAGCAAGAAAAAAACAAGGGATCCCATCGCAGGCTGGGCAAGGGATTTGAAGAGAAACTTCTCTGAAGAAGACAGGCGCACGGCCTTCAGACATATCAAAAAATGCTCATCATCTTTAATCATCAGAGAAATGCAAATCAAAACTACTTTGAGATATCATCTAACTCCAATGAGACTAGCCTATATCACAAAATCTCAAGACCAGAGATGTTGGCGTGGATGCGGAGAAAAGGGAACACTTCTGCACTGCTGGTGGGAATGCAAATTAATACATTCCTTTTGGAAAGATATATGGAGAACACTCAGAGATCTAAAAATAGATCTGCCATTCAATCCTGTAATTCCTCTGCTGGGCATATACCCAGAAGACCAAAAATCACAACATAACAAAGATATTTGTACCAGAATGTTTATTGCAGCCCAATTCATAATAGCTAAGTCATGGAAAAAGCCCAAGTGCCCATCGATCCACGAATGGATTAATAAATTGTGGTATATGTATACCATGGAATACTATGCAGCCTTAAAGAAAGATGGAGACTTTACCTCTTTCATGTTTACATGGATGGAGCTGGAACATATTCTTCTTAGTAAAGTATCCCAAGAATGGAAGAAAAAATACCCAATGTACACAGCCCTACTATGAAACTAATTTGGGACTTTCACATGAAAACTATAACCCAGCTACAACTTAACAATAGGGGGAAGTGGGAAAGGGGGTGGGGTGGGTAGAGGGAGGGGAATCGGTGGGATCACACCTGTGGTGCATATTACAGGGGTATTTGCGAAACTTGGTAAATGTAGAATGTAAATGTTTTGGCACAGTAACTGAGATAACGCCGGAAAGGCTATGTTAACCACTGTGATAAAAATGTGTCAAATGGTTTATGAAGTGAGTGTATGATGCCCCATAATCATATCATTGTATACAGTTATGATTTAATAAAAATAAATAAATAAATAAATAAAAAGAAAAATTAGCTGGACATTGTGGCAGGTACCTGTGGTCCCAGCAACTTGGTAAGCTGAGGCAAGAGGATCACTTGAGCCCAAGAATTTGAGGTTGCTGTGAGCTATGACAGCACAGCACTCTAGCACTCTAGCCTGGGCAACAGAATGAGACTATGTCTCAAAAATATAAAGAAAGAAATAAAGACAAGAAGGCCACATCAACCACTAAGACACAAAATGTACCAATAAATCAGAATGCCTCAGCTGAACAGATCTTTCATGGTGGCAAAATGATCAGTGTCCTAAAAATGAAATAGAAAAGGGTACCACTAAAACAGAGATCAACAAACTTGGCTTTAAGGCCACATGAGCACTATTACAAATACTTAACTCTGTCCCTGTACAAAAGAAGCCACAGACACTACCTAAACAAACATGGCTGTGTTCCAATAAAACTTTACAAGAACAGGTTTAAAGCCAGATTTGCTCCATATGAGCCACAGTTTGCCAACCTATATACTAAAAAATTGCTTCATCTATGTAAGAATTCTCAAGTTGGGGCCAAAAACGTTACTTAAGTTACCATGGTGGAGAATCACGGCCTCTTGCCCAATTTCCAAACCTAGATAACACATCAGTTGGGCCTGTGCAGAAGTTTCAAGGATCTTGGCAAATCACTGGGCGCTATCATAGGCATATATCAATTCTCCTATTCTCTGCCAATATATAAGCTTCAGAGATTTTGACAGTGTACAAAACATCAGAATGAAGCACTACCTAGATAATATTATGCAGATTAAATCCTCTGAGCAGGAAATAGAAAATGTTT
The DNA here is from genome assembly GCF_027406575.1 of Nycticebus coucang. Lineage (NCBI taxonomy): Eukaryota > Metazoa > Chordata > Mammalia > Primates > Lorisidae > Nycticebus > Nycticebus coucang. The sequence goes on along the minus strand of NC_069782.1, from coordinate 62,521,173 downwards.
CAAATACCCTTATAAGACACATACAAATAGCTCAGTGCCCATAGCATGGTGATTACAGCGGAAGCCACATACACCAAGGCTGGCAGGTTCAAATCCAGCCTTGGCCAGCTAAAACAACAATGACAACTGCAACAAAAAATAGCTGGGCATTGTAGCAAGCATCTGTGGTCCCAGCTACTTGGGAGGTTGAGGCAAGAGAATCATTTAAGCCCCAAGAGTTGGAGGTTGCTGTGAGCTGTGATACCACAGCACTCTACCCTGAGGGCAACATTGTGAGACTATGTCTCCAAAAAAAAGAGAGAGAATGAGAAGTTCTACTCAGAGGTCGGATAACTCAACAAAGTTTCTAGGGATCCAGCAGTCTAGATTATATACACATACCCCACCCCATGTTGTCACTCCAACATTGTACATCATACCATCTGCAGCCAAAAATGAGGAATAACACCTAATAGAATTATTGGATTTTGAAGGACATATATCTCAAATCAATGTGCTTTATTTAACCCATGTGTGAAGTTGCCTAAGCTTACAGTTTCAAGTGAGACAACAAAAGCAATCTGCAGTGAGCTCAGGCTGTAGTGAAAGCTTCTCAGAGCTTAATCCAAATGACTCAGTAGAACAATGATACAGTGCAAATAGAAAAGAGGATATTGTTGAAAGCCTCTAGCAAGCACCAATAAGAACTCATACCACAGACCTCTAGTAAATGAAGCAAACCTATGCCCTCGGAAACAGCTTAACCCAGGTGCATGGTAAAGGCTGGACAACTGGCAGTGAGCATCAAGTAACCAAGTGGCCTGAGATGCCCCTCTTGAACTAAATGTTGCCTAACCCATCAAGCTCTAAGTTTGGGCATATCCACCATCAAATGGAGGTGTCACAGAAGACACTGATTGCAGGCAAATCTGGTGAGTACAAGCAAACTGCATAAGCAGGGGGAAAAGACTTTTTTTTTTTATTAAGTCTTTTGTACATAGATCATAAATACATTTATGCCCATTTCAGTGTGTTGATTATTTGTACAAACTGGAGTGCTTACATCATACTAATCAGCATAGCTTTCATCTCATTTACCCAATTATAGCATTAGGACATTTGTGTTCTACACATGATAGAACCAACTTGTACTTGCAATGTGCTCCATAGTTGTGGTCCCCCTACTATCCCCTTCTATCCCTCCCACCCCCTCCCCATCCATCTCCCTCCCCTTCCCTCAACACAAACTCCAATCACACTATCTTATCTCTCTCAGTCCATGCCTATGGTTTCCTGAGGTGTTTAATCCTTATGCCCAGCTAACTGACACAAACCCTGGCTTATAGATGGGTCCACATGATACACTAGTACCATCCCATAGTGGAGAGGTAAAGCACTGCAGCACCACTGAAGGACAAAACTATTAGTACATAATCCCAATAGTTCAACTTCATACAGGATTTTTGGCTGTCTTCTGGAGTAACATGTGGCTGTAAGTATACATACAAACAGATTTGCCAATTGTTTGGCTGGATGTGAAAGCATGTGAAAGGAATAAGACTGGTGATAAGGAAGTCCAGGAAAAGGTATATGAATGGATCTCTCTGAAAGGAAACAGGCTATGAAGGTAACTGTGCCCCATGTGAATGCCCACATAGGGCGAGCCAAACGAAATAAAACTACCTGTATTAATAATCACATGGAGAAAATGAGGCACTCTGTAGATGTCAGTTACTCTCCCCAGCCAACTCAGTACTTGTTCAATGGGACAGTCAAGAAAATGGCCATAGTAACAGAGAAAATATTATATATATGGGTCAACAACAGGGACTTCCTCTTACTGACTTAGCAAAAACTACTGTTAGGTACCTAATCTGCTGAGGGCAGAAACCAACACCAAGTGTCCAGATGGCACTATTCCCTGAAGGGAACACTGACTATATGAGAATTATTCTATCACAGAAGTGACCAACATGCAGCCTCACAGGAATGACCTCATTCTGGATAGGGATTTGTCTTTTTCATGGCATCTCTGTCCATGGACTCACAAATTACTTTAGCGATAGTCATGGCATTCCCACACTGTTGTTTCTAATCAAGGAACCCTTTTTACTACAACGTATAACAATGGGAGCATGTCTCTGCAATCCATTGGTCTGATCACATACCTCTATCACTCAGAAGAAGCTGATCAAAATGGAAGGTGGAATACCTTACTGAAAAGTCAGTTATGGGGCGGCGCCTGTGGCTCAGTAAGTAGGGCGCCGGCCCCATATACCAAGGGTGGCGGGTTTGAACCCAGTCCCGGCCAAACTGCAATAAAAAAATAGCCGGGCGTTGTGGCGGGCGCCTGTAGTCCCAGCTGCTTGGGAGGCTGACGCAAGAGAATCACGTAAGCCCAAGAGCTGGAGGTTGCTGTGAGCCGTGTGACACCACGGCACTCTACCAAGGGTGGTAAAGTGAGACTCTGTCTCTACAAAAAGAAAAGTCAGTTATGTTACCAATTGTGACTTAATCCTCTGAAAGGATCCTGTCTCCCAGTACAAGCTATGTGTGCTATGAATCAGAGAGCCTTACATGGTACTGTCTCCTCACAACCAGAAGATACAGGTCCAGAGTGAAAATGGAAATGGATCCACTAACAAAATTTTTACTTCCAATCCCAGCAACTCAGAACACTACAGGTTTGGAGATCTTACTCCCTAACAGGGAAGGGTCCCTTAGGGGCACAACTGTCATCCCAATACAATGGAAAGTGAGATTGCCACCTGGCTATTCAGGGTTCCTTATGCCACCAAACTAAGAAGGGAAAGGAGGAAGGACAGTTAATCTACTGGCTGGAGTAATAGACCATAATTAGCAAAGGGAAACTGGGTTACTGCTACACAATTGAGGCAAGGAAGACAAAGCCTAGGCCCTCCTATACAAAACCCGCTCTTATTTTAGGGTATTTCATCATACCTCCTGATGAAATATGGGGGTATGCAAAATTATGCCAAAGTATCTTTTTTACTAGGGAGGGGGTGATTCTATAGCTTTTAACAGAAGGTCCCAAGGATCATAAGATGAAAGTGGCCCTCCAAAACAGAGAACATCAGTTACTGACAATAAGAGCATTTTTGAAAAATAAGTGTGCCAAAGCCAGAAGCATAAGATGTGAAATTTGGTAGATATGGAATGTAGATGTCTTGGCACAATAACTGGGAGAATGCCAGGAAGGCTGTGTTGACCAGTGGGATGAAAATGTGTCAAACGGTCTGTGAAACTAGTGTATGATGCCCCATGATCATATCAATGTACACAGCTATGATTTAATAAAATAAATAAAAAAAGAAAGAAAGAAAAAAAGAAAAAAAAAAAAGCATTCAAGTTTAGAAGGTATTAGATCCCAAGAAGAGAATACATGGAAAGATGCAGGGAACAGACTTTATATAAGGACAGTCACCAGAAGGACAGACAAGAACTGAGCCCAGATGTGTTCATTTCGCTAACTCCTATGCTGCCAAATTCCACCCAGCTCAGCCTCTGGAAATCAAACTGAAACCCTAAAGTTGGATCCTATGGCATGTCCCTCTTAATTTCCTAAACCCAATCTGGATTTATCCCTCCTTGAAATTCTAAAACACCTGTTAGCTTCATTAGCTTTCTTCTCATTCTAAATGCAAGTTTTATATTTGTGTCTCAATAGATCTTTCTACAATTCACTCATTCATTCATTCATTCAGTAGGCTTATTAAATCTTTCCTAGATGCCAACCCCAGTGATATAACAAGCAACAAAAACATAGTCTCTGTTCTTAGTACATTTGTACTTTACTTGAAGATTTACAATAGCAAGATAATTTTGTGTAGTGACCAATGTTATCAATATAATAAAACATTACTCTTAACTGTGTGACTTTAATCAAGCTTCTCAACTTTTGTGTTTTCTGTTTTTTCTTCTGAAAATTGGGATAACAATTATATGTTATAGTGTACTCTAGGGATTAACTGAGTTAATATTTGTCAGATTCTTAGGACAGTGTCTGGCACAGAATCAACATGATGGGTGTTTGCTATTATTCTTTTTCTTTACTTTATTTTTTTTTTATTTGTTTGTTTTGAAACAGAGTCTTACTTTGTTGCCCTCGGTAAAATGTGGTGGCATTACAGCTCACAGCAACCTCCAACTCATGGGCTCAAGTGATTCTCTTGCCTCAGCCTCCCGAGTAGCTGGGACTACAGGCACCCACCACAACCCCTGGCTAGTTTTTTCTATTTTTATAGAGATGGGGTCTCGCTTTTGCTCAGGCTGGTCTTGAACTCCTCAGCTCAAGCAATCTTGGCCTTGGCCTCCCAGAGTGCTAGGATTACAAGTGTGAGCCACTGCCCACCCCCCTCGCTGCCTTTATGTTTTTTAGATATGAAGTTTAACTCTGTTGAAGAAGCTGAAATACAGAGGCATAATCATAGCCCAGGGAAGCTTTGAACTCCTGGCCTCAAATGATTCTCCTGCCTCGGCCTCCCAAAGCACTTGGATTACAGGTATGAGCACTGCACCTGGCCCTGCTATCATTCTCTGAGCATAAGATGTACTTAAGACAGTGATTTTTCTTTTTTTTTGAGACAGAGTCTCACTATGTCACCCTCGAGAGTGCCATGATGTCACAGCTCACAGCAACCTCAAACTCTTGGCCTTAAGTGATTCTCTCGCTTCAGCCTCCCAAGTAGGTAGGACTACAGGCACCCAAAATGCCCAGCTATTTTTGTTGTTGTTGTCATTGTTGTTTAGCAGGCCTGGGCCAAGTTCAAACACACCAGACCCAGTGTTTATGGACAGCACCCTAACCACTGAGCAACGGGTGCCACGCCAAGAGATAGTGATTTTCAAATGGTGTGCCATAAAAATTTTTAAAGATCATTAATTAAATTATTTTCAAAATAAGTTCAAAGCACAATTTAAGTGTGCTGTGGAAGTTTAACTACAGGTTCAAATGCTGAGAGATAAAAAAGGTTGAAAAACACTGAGGATGGTCAGCAAGAACCTTCCTGAAATGGCAGCTTTTGAATTGAGACATTGGTAATCAGAAGAATCCAGCAACAAACATCTCGATGAAAAGTATACCACACTTGGCTCAGCGCCCATAGGTCAGTGAGTAGGGCACCAGCCACATACACTGAAGCTGGTGGGTTTGAGCCCGGCCTGGGCCAGCTAAACAACGACAACTCCAACCAAAAAATAGGTGCGTATTGTGGCGGACGCCTGTAGTCTCAGCTACTTGGGAGGCTGAGGCAAGAGAATCACTTAAGCCCAAGAGCTTGAGGTTGCTTGAGCTGTGATGCCTCGGCACTCTACCGAGGGCAACATAATAAGACTGTCTCAAAAAAAAATGTATACCACACAAAGAAAAATAGTAGGTGTGAAGGCCCTAAAAGAGGTATGTGCAAACAAGAGAGAAGACTTCTGTGGTGATAATACAGTGAGTAGCACAGATGAGGCTGAAGATCAGGCTGGGGCCAGTAAGCCCTTACATATGTTTGAGTTTAGTTTTACACTACAGACTATAGAAAGGTATTGGAGAGTTTTAAGAGAGGGGTCAGTCCAAGCACACCTGTAATGCCAGTACTCTAGGAGGCCAAGGCAGGAGGATCTCTTGAGCTCAGGAGTTCGAGACCAGCCTAACCAAAGTGAGATCCTGTCTCTACTAAAAACAGAAAAATTAACCATGCATTCTACCAGGCACCTGTAGTCCCAGCTACTCGAGAGGCTGAGACACAAGGATCACTTGAACCCAGGAATTTGAGGTTGTTGTGAGCTAGACTGACACCACAGCACTCTAGCCTGAGCAACAGACTAAGACTCTGTCTCATTCAAAAAAAAAAAGACAGGATTTCCCTGTTTATAAAAGAATCACTCTGAGAGGTGGCTCACACCTATAATCCTAGCACTCTGGAAGGCTGAGGCAGGTGGACTGCTTGAGCTCATGAGTTCCAGAGCAGCTAGAGCAAAAAGTGAGACCTATCTCTACTAAAAATAGAAAAACTGAGACAAGAGGATCACTTGAGCCCCAGTTGGAGGTTGCTGGATAGATACCAGGGCATTCTATCAAAAAAAAAAAAAATTACTTTTCTATATAGACTATAAGACTCATGTCCATTTGTGTGATCATTTTTTCTCTGCCCTTGGCATATAGCCAATGAATTTAAGAAATTCACCTCTTTCATGTTTATATGGATGGAGCTGGAACATATTCTTCTTAGTAAAGTATCTCAAGAATGGAAGAAAAAGTATCCAATGTACTCAGCCCTACTATGAAACTAATTTCTAGCTTTCATATGAAGGCTATAACCCAATTATAACCTAAGAATATGGGGAAAGGAGAAAGGGAGGGCAGGGGAGGGGCATAGGATGGGTGGAGGGAGGGTAATTGGTGGGACCACACCTACGTGCATCTTACAAGGGTACATGTGAAACTTATTAAATGTAGAATATAAATGTCTTAGCACAATAACTAATAAAATGCCAGGAAGAAGAACCTTGGGGAGGGTGGAGCAAGATGGCAGCCGAGTAACAGCTTCCTTGCATCTGGGCACCGTGAGTCTGGGGATATAGGACTCCAGGCATCTCTGGCTGGTGGGATCTGCCTATCATCACCCCTGAGAGGATACAGGGAGTCAGCGAGAGACTTCTGGACCCCAAGAGGAGGACTAAAACAGTGGAAAACCGGCAAGTGGTCGCGTGTGTTCAATCTGCCTAAACCCGCCCGCAACTGTAAGTTCAGTAGCAGCGAGACTGCAAACCAGAAAGGCCTTACCTGTGAACTGTTTTGGTGTCTTTGGACTTGGCACTCAGCTGAACTGCCTTGGGGAGAGCCTGAGCGGGAGTGCGGAGAACTTTGGCCTTTGTCTAGGGCCCCAGTCTGAGCCGCTGAGCCAGACAGAGCTAATAGAGTTTGGCTCTGGGTCACAGGCAGACATTGTGAGCGATCTGCCCTGGCAAGCTCCGCCCTCAGGGTCGCAGAGCTGGAATTGGGTGGGAGCTGGTAACCCAGCGACCAAGTAGCCTAAGGGCGGGGTCTGAGCCGCCTTGCAGCCCTAACCCTCGGGGGCAGAGGGAGACCAGTTTTGACACACAGGGTAAGTGGATAGCCACTTCAGCAGTGATTCCAGCAACAAGCACTTCCCTGAGAAAGCTTCTGCTCAGTAAGTGAACAAGTTCAAAGTGCCTTTTAAGTGGGCTGAAGAGAGATTTAGGGTGTCTACCTGCTGGGGTTCGAGAAACTAGCAGCCTCCAGTCGTATCAGAACTGTGATTAACATCTCATACCCCAGAAGACCACGTGTTGCCCAGACAATATTCAATTCCATATACATACTGCTTTGTTTTTGGTTGCGTGTGTGTTTTTTTTTGTGTTTGTTTGTTTGGTTTTTTTTTTTTTTGGTTTGGTTGTTTTTTTTGTTTACTTTGACGTTCTAGATTGTTGTTTTGTTTTTTAAGTTCAACCTTTTCCTTACAGATCCTTTTTCTTTCTCAATTTTTCTAGTTTAATTATAATTTCCCATTGCTGCCTATTTCAATAATCAGAACTTCATTTTTGTTAGTGTTTCTACCACTATTATTTGGTTTTTCCAGCCAATTTTATCCCGTAAGGTTTTCTGTTTGCTTGTTTTGGTTTGATTTATAGCATTTTTGTCTTTCCTCTCTACTTGGTGGAGGTGGGGTACTGTGTCTGATCAGGTTAGCAAAGAGCTGCTGACCTCAAGGGAACCACCCCACTTGGCACCCCCAGAAGGTGTTTTTTTTTTTTTTAACGTCGTATCAAAGTACCCTACTGTACACCTATATTGCTCTGTCTCCCTCTTTCTGTGCCTCTCTTCTTTTTGTCAATATTCCTTTCACCCAACCACTCTCCTTTCTCTATTTTTCTTTTTTTTCATTTTTTTTTTTCTTATCACTCGGTCCTCATTTCTTTCATCGCTTTTTTGCTCTTAAACCTTCTCACCCTTCTGGTCCTGTAACCCTTAGTCCACAGGCACAAGAACTTAAAGAGCAAGAGGAATTCAAAGGAAAATTACGGCAAGTAAACAGATAAAAGAAATCACCCATGAGGAAGAATCAGCAGAAAACTCCAGGCAACATGAAGAACCAGTCCAGAACTACCCCGCCAAGGGACCATGAGGTAGCTACTGCAGAGGATTCCACCTATACAGAAATGTTAGGAATGACAGAAAGGGAATTTAGAATACACATGTTGAAAACAATGAAGGAAATGATGGAAACAATGAAGGAAACTGTTAATAAAGTGGAAAATAACCAAAAGGAAATCCAAAAACAGAATCAAATAAGAGATGAACGATATGAAGAATATAAAAAGGATATAGGAGAGCTGAAGGAAATGAAACAGTCAAGCAGGGAACTTAAAGATGCAATGGAAAGTATCAGCAACAGGTTAGACCATGCAGAAGAAAGAATTTCAGAGGTAGAAGACAAAGTTTTTGAGATAACTCAGATAGTAAAAGAGGCAGAAAAGAAGAGAGAGAAAGCAGAACGTTCACTGTCAGAATTATGGGACTTCATGAAGCGTTCCAACATACGAGTTATAGGAATTCCAGAAGGGGAAGAAGAATGCCCCAGAGGAATGGAAGCCATACTAGAGAATATTATAAAAGAAAATTTCCCAAATATCACCAAAGATTCTGACACACTGCTTTCAGAGGGATATCGGACCTCAGGTCGCCTCAACTCTAACCGAGCTTCTCCAAGACACATTGTGATGAACCTGTCCAAAGTCAAGACCAAAGAAAAGATTCTGCAAGCTGCCAGGAGTAAGCACCAGTTGACCTACAGGGGCAAATCCATCAGATTGACCGCAGACTTCTCTAATGAAACTTTCCAAGCAAGAAGACAATGGTCATCTACCTTTAATCTACTTAAACAGAACAATTTTCAGCCCAGAATTCTGTACCCTGCTAAGCTAAGCTTCAAAATTGATGGAGAAATCAAATCATTTACGGATATACAAACATTGAGGAAATTCGCCACAACAAGACCAGCTCTACAGGAAATACTTCAACCTGTTCTGCACACTGACCACCACAATGGATCAGCAGCAAAGTAAGAACTCAGAAATTAAAGGACAGAACCTAACCTCCACACTGATGCAAAAGATAAAACTAAGCAATGGACTCTCACAAAATAAGACGAATAGAATACTACCACACTTGTCAATTATCTCAATAAATGTTAATGGCTTGAATTCCCCACTGAAGAGACATAGATTGGTTGACTGGATTAAAAAACACAAGCCATCCATTTGCTGTCTGCAAGAAACACACCTGGCTTCAAAAGACAAATTAAAGCTCCGAGTCAAGGGTTGGAAGACAATTTTTCAGGCAAATGGAATTCAGAAGAAAAGAGGAGTTGCAATCTTATTTTCAGACACATGTGGATTTAAAGCAACTAAAGTCAAAAAAGACAAAGATGGTCACTTTATATTGGTCAAGGGAAAAATACAACAAGAAGACATTTCAATTCTAAATATTTATGCACCCAATTTAAATGCTCCCAGATTCTTGAAGCAGACCTTACTCAGTCTGAGCAATATGATATCTGATAATACCATCATAACAGGGGACTTTAACACTCCTCTTACAGAGCTGGACAGATCCTCTAAACAGAAATTAAACAAGGATATAAGAGACTTAAATGAGACTCTAGAACAACTGTGCTTGATAGACGCATATAGAACACTCCACCCCAAAGATAAAGAATATACATTCTTCTCATCACCCCATGGAACATTCTCCAAAATTGATCATATCCTGGGACACAAAACAAATATCAACAGAATCAAAAGAATTGAAATTTTACCTTGTATCTTCTCAGACCATAAGGCACTAAAGGTGGAACTCAACTCTAACAAAAATGCTCGACCCCACCCAAAGGCATGGAAACTAAACAATCTTCTGTTGAATAACAGATGGGTGCAGGAAGAAATAAAACAGGAAATCATTAACTTCCTTGAGCATAACAACAATGAAGACACAAGCTACCAAAACCTGTGGGATACTGCAAAAGCAGTTTTGAGAGGAAAATTCATCGCTTTAGATGCCTACATTCGAAAAACTGAAAGAGAGCACATCAACAATCTCACAAGAGATCTTATGGAATTGGAAAAAGAAGAACAATCTAAGCCTAAACTCAGTAGAAGAAAAGAAATATCCAAAATCAAATCAGAGATCAATGAAATTGAAAACAAAAGAAACATTCAGAAAATTAATGAAACAAGGAGTTGGTTTTTTGAAAAAATAAATAAAATAGATAAACCATTGGCCAGACTAACGAGGAATAGAAAAGTAAAATCTCTAGTAACCTCAATCAGAAATGATAAAGGGGAAATAACAACTGATCCCACAGAGATACAAGAGATCATCTCTGAATACTACCAGAAACTCTGTGCCCAGAAATTTGACAATGTGAAAGAAATGGATCAATATTTGGAATCACACCCTCTCCCTAGACTCAGCCAGGAAGAAATAGAGCTCCTGAACAGACCAATTTCAAGCACTGAGATCAAAGAAACAATAAAAAAGCTTCCAACCAAAAAATGCCCTGGTCCAGATGGCTTCACTCCAGAATTCTATCAAACCTTCAAGGAAGAGCTTATTCCTGTACTGCAGAAATTATTCCAGAAAATTGAGGAAGAAGGAATCTTCCCCAACACATTCTATGAAGCAAACATCACCCTGATACCAAAACCAGGAAAAGACCCAAACAAAAAGGAGAATTTCAGACCAATCTCACTCATGAACATAGACGCAAAAATTCTCAACAAAATCCTAGCCAATAGATTACAGCTTATCATCAAAAAAGTCATTCATCATGATCAAGTAGGCTTCATCCCAGGGATGCAAGGCTGGTTTAACATACGCAAGTCTATAAACGTTATCCACCATATTAACAGAGGCAAAAATAAAGATCACATGATCCTCTCAATAGATGCAGAAAAAGCATTTGATAAAATCCAGCATCCTTTTCTAATTAGAACTCTGAAGAGTATAGGCATAGGTGGCACATTTCTAAAACTGATTGAAGCTATCTATGACAAACCCACAGCCAATATTTTACTGAATGGAGTAAAACTGAAAGCTTTTCCTCTTAGAACTGGAACCAGACAAGGTTGTCCTCTGTCACCTTTACTATTCAACATAGTGCTGGAAGTTCTAGCCAATACAATTAGGCAAGACAAGGAAATAAAGGGAATCCAAATGGGAGCAGAGGAGGTCAAACTCTCCCTCTTTGCTGACGACATGATCTTATACTTAGAGAACCCCAAAGACTCAACCACAAGACTCCTAGAAGTCATCAAAAAATACAGTAATGTTTCAGGATATAAAATCAATGTCCACAAGTCAGTAGCCTTTGTGTACACCAATAACAGTCAAGATGAGAAGCTAATTAAGGACACAACTCCCTTCACCATAGTCTCAAAGAAAATCAAATACCTAGGAATATACCTAACGAAGGAGGTGAAGGACCTGTATAAAGAAAACTATGAAATCCTCAGAAAGGAAATAGCAGAGGATATTAACAAATGGAAGAACATACCATGCTCATGGATGGGAAGAATCAACATTGTTAAAATGTCCATACTTCCCAAAGCAATCTACCTATTCAATGCCATTCCTATCAAAATACCAACATCATACTTTCAAGATTTGGAAAAAATGATTCTGCGTTTTGTATGGAACTGGAAAAAACCCCGTATAGCTAAGGCAGTTCTCTGTAATAAAAATAAAGCTGGGGGCATCAGCATACCAGATTTTAGTCTGTACTACAAAGCCATAGTGCTCAAGACAGCATGGTACTGGCACAAAAACAGAGACATAGACACTTGGAATCGAATGGAAAACCAAGAAATGAAACTAACATCTTACAACCACCTAATCTTTGATAAACCAAACAAGAACATACCTTGGGGGAAAGACTCCCTATTCAATAAATGGTGTTGGGAGAACTGGATGTCTACATGTAAAAGACTGAAACTGGACCCACACCTTTCCCCACTCACAAAAATTGATTCAAGATGGATAAAGGACTTAAACTTAAGGCATGAAACAATAAAAACCCTCCAAGAAAGCATAGGAAAAACACTGGAAGATATTGGCCTGGGAAAGACTTCATGAAGAAGACTGCCATGGCAATTGCAACAACAACAAAAATAAACAAATGGGACTTCATTAAACTGAAAAGCTTCTGTACAGCTAAGGAGACAATAACCAAAGCAAAGAGACAACCTACACAATGGGAAAGGATATTTGCATATTTTCAATCAGACAAAAGCTTGATAACTAGGATCTATAGAGAACTCAAATTAATCCACATGAAAAAAGCCAACAATCCCTTATATCAATGGGCAAGAGACATGAATAGAACTTTCTCTAAAGACGACAGACGAATGGCTAACAAACACATGAAAAAATGTTCATCATCTCTATATATTAGAGAAATGCAAATCAAAACAACCCTGAGATATCATCTAACCCCAGTCAGAATGGCCCACATCACAAAATCTCAAAACTGCAGATGCTGGCGTGGATGTGGAGAGAAGGGAACACTTTTACACTGCTGGTGGGACTGCAAACTAGTACAACCTTTCTGGAAGGAAGTATGGAGAATCCTCAAAGCACTCAAGCTAGACCTCCCATTTGATCCTGCAATCCCATTACTGGGCATCTACCCAGAAGGAAAGAAATCCTTTTATCATAAGGACACTTGTACTAGACTGTTTATTGCAGCTCAATTTACAGTCGCCAAAATGTGGAAACAGCCTAAATGCCCACCAACCCAGGAATGGATTAACAAGCTGTGGTATATGTATACCGTGGAATACTATTCAGCCATTAAAAAAAATGGAGACTTTACATCCTTCGTATTAACCTGGATGGACGTGGAAGATATTATTCTTAGTAAAGCATCACAAGAATGGAGAAGCATGAATCCTATGTACTCAATTTTGATATGAGGACAATTAATGACAATTATGGTTATGGGGGGGGAACAGAAAGAGGGAAGGAGGGAGGTGGGTGGGGCCTTGGTGTGTGTCACACTTTAGGGGGGCAAGACATGATTGCAAGAGGGACTTTACCTAACAATTGCAATCAGTGTAACCTGGCTTATTGTACCCTCAATGAATCCCCAACAATAAAAAAAAAAATGAAAATGCCAGGAAGCCTATGTTAACCAGTGTGATGAAAATATGTCAAATGGTATATAAAACCAGTGTATGGTGCCCCATGATTGCATTAATGTACACAGCTATGATTTAATAATAAATAAATTTTTTAAAAAAGAAATTCAATTCAGAAAATAAGCCATTCCCCACAAAAATGATACAGTATAGCTAAGCACAAACAGAAGACACACAGAAACAAAATTACAAAACAAAAATTAGAGTCATAAAATGCCCACAAAACACTATACTAAATACTATACCAAAACACTATACTTCTGAAAATATATTTGCATATTCTTCCTTTCCATGAAAGTAGACAAGATATTTTCTTTTTGAAAACAAGTCCATTGCAGTAAAAACTCTGTTCCTATACCCTCTGACCTAGATATCTTATTTTATTTTATTTTTTTCCTATCAAGAGCTGATCAGAAATAGACATCCAATTTTAAAAGCTTCCCCTATGGGCGGTGCCTGTGGTTCAAGGAGTAGGGCGCAGGTCCCATATGCCGGAGGTGGCAGGTTCAAACCCAGCCCCAGCCAAAAAAAAAAAAAAAAAAAAGCTTCCCCTATGGCAGAGCACAGTGGCTCAAACGTGTAATCCTAGCACTCCAGGAAGCCAAAGCAGGAGGAGCACTTCAGGTCAGGAGTTGGGAGACCAGCCCAAGAAAAGCAAGACCTCTACTCTACTAAAAAAAGAAAAAAAGGAAAGAAAGAAAGAAAAAGAAAAGTTAGTCAGGCATTGTGGTGAACGCATAAAGTTCCAATTACTCAGGAGGCTGAAGCAGAAGGATTGTCTGAGCCCTGGATTTTGAGATTGGTATGAGCTAGACTGAGACCATGGCACTCTAGCCCAAGCAACAGAGCAAGACCCTGTCTTAAAAGATAACAAATAAATAAATAAATAAATAAATAAAACCTTCCTCTGAAACTGTACTTCCACAGTGTGAAAAAACATAAAGAGAAGTTTATTCACTGGATATTACTCATGGATATTAAAACAATTGGAAAGAAAACTTGCTGGAGGACAAGATATTCTGAATGTCAAAATATCAACCACAAAATACTTTTTGTTCAAAAGGAAATGTCTACCTTTAAAATAGAGTACTATGATGATTACTATTTTAAGCAAGTATCAAACTGAGCATCATTAACAAAAAGACCATGTAAATGTGTCTTCCTGCATACAATGAAGCATACAATGTCATCTATGAAATATTTTACAAAATAATTTGTTAGAAGCCTCTAGACTAGACATTGGAAAGCTATGGCTCACAGGCCTGTTATTGTAAATATGGTTTTACTGGACAAAAGCCATATCCATCTGCTTACTACAATCTATGGTTCACTGTCCACTACAAAAACAGAGCTAATTAATTCCAGATGTTATGGCTTGCAAAGCATGAAGTACTTACTGTCTGGCCCTTCTCACACAAAACATTCACCAACCTCTGCTCTAAACATAATTACCATTTTATCAAAAATACAAAAAAGTGGAGGAATTCCTTAAACCTGCCAAGAGAATTCAATCAGAAATAGTAGAATGTTTGCCTTTCTAAAAGAATATGTGGCTCTGCAAAAAACCAAAACAAAGGGAAAAATTGAGCACTCTTGGTTCAAAGAAACTAAAATATATAAACAAATGTAATCTAGAAACCTTGACTGGATCTTAGATCCAAAAACATCCAAAAGCCTATTTTCAAACAATGTAGAGAATGTTGCTTTTGTTTTTGTGGTGACAGTCTCACTCTGTTGCTGCTAAAGTGCTGTGGCTTCAGTCTAACTCACAGCAACCTCAAACACCTGGGCTCAAGCCATCCTCCTGCCTCAGCCTCCCCAGTAGCTTAGAGTACAGAAGTGTACCATAACGCCCATCTAATTTTTTCTATTTGTAGTAGAGACAGGTCTCATTCTTCCACAGGCTGGTTTGGAATTTCTGAGCTCAGGGGACCCTCCTGCTTCACCTCTCATGAGTGCTAGAATTATAGGCATGAGCCACTGCGCCCAGTGGAGAATTTTTTTTTTTTTTTTGCAGTTTTTGTCCAGGGCTGGGTCTGAACCCACCACCTCCGGCATATGCGGCCAGTGCCCCACTCCTTGAGCCACAGGCGCCGCCCAAGATTTTTTTTTTTTTTTGGCCAGGGCTGGGTTTGAACCCGCCACCTCCGGCATATGGGACCGGCGCCCTACCCGCTGAGCCACAGTAGATATTACATAATGTTATTAGTTTTCATTTTCTTGGATGAAATAACAGTATTTTGCTTCTACCATACTAAGCCATATCCTTATCTTTAGCAAACACATCATCAAGCATTTAAATGTCAAGTCTCATGCCTGTTTGTTTTCAATTTCCTTACTATAAAATTTACCATAAGATATATTTATCTGGAAAGACAGAAAACATGAAAAATTATAAAAATGCATAAATCTACTACAATGAGTATTAGACTTTTTTTTTTCTTTTGAGACAGTCTCAATCTGTCGCCCTGGGTAGAGTGCCCTGATGTCATCATAGCTCACAGCAACCTCAAACTCTTGGGCTGAAATGATCCTCTTTCCTCAGCCTCCCAAGTAGCTGGGACTACAGGTGCTAACCAAGATGCTCAGCTAATTTTCTATTTTTATTAGAGATGGGGTCTCGTTCTTGGTCAGGCTGGTCTCAGATTCGCAAGTTCAATGAATCCACCTGCCTGGGTCTTCCAGAGTGCTGGGATTACAGGCCTGAGCCACCGCATCCAGCCGCTATTAGACGTTTAAATTACAGGTTATGTTTAAGACTTTACAAAAGAAAAACGTGGGACAAAACACTTTTTTTTTTTTTTTTTTGCAGGTTTTGGCCGGGGGCTGGATTTGAACCCGCCACCTCCGGCATATGGGGCCGGCGCCCTACTTCTTTGAGCCACAGGCGCCACCCGAGACAAACACATTTAATCCAACAATCCTGTTAGTGGTAAATTCCATGCTCTGTTTTTAGGTGCTGTGGGAATGTACAGGCCTCCGAAATTCGAATGAAGAGAATGAATGAGTATTCTCCGCTTTTGTGGAGGGTTTTGTTTGTTTTAGTAGAAAGACGTACAGTCTACAAGCGTTTATATTCATATACATAAATATGCACACCCTAGATACCTAAGAATGTTTAACATAAAAGCAAAAGTCAAAAATAAAATACGATTCGCAAAAAGCCAAATTCTCAGATGAAACATTCGACTCCATAAGCGAAGGAAGCAGTGGGTCCCTTGAACCAGCTTTCAATTTATCACCAGAACCCGCCAGAATCCGCAGGTCCCCGAGCCAGGAGACGCCTGAAGACCGAGTCAGCGCTGACTCGAAAATCAGAAATTATCTTCTGGGGAAAAATTCACAAACTTTATTAACGGAGGCTTTGGAAGAACGGAGCACAGTAGATGAAAACACCCCGCCGACGCGATATAACGGCAGTTCACCTACATAGCACCTCGCAGAGACAGATGGTCCTACCGTCCTCTGGGAACTGGCCCCGCCGAGCAAGAGCCGGGCGGCCCAGGTCAAACCCGTCCTTCTCCACCATACCCCTCTTTACCCACAAGCCGGCCCATTCACCGGTAACTCACGAAAGCCGAAGAGTGACCAATTCTAGGGCAAAAAGGTTCCGCTGACCCTGCAGCAAGCGTGGACAGGAAAACCGCACGCTGCTGACGTCACTTCCGCTTCCAGTGTCGGGCCGGGCGGAAATTTGAGGTTCCAGCTTCAGCCAGGTAGCACCTGGCAGGCACAGAAATTCTAGTTTTCTACCGCGTGGGTACCGGTGGGCCCTGGATGGACTCAGCGCAGGGGCGGGTGCCAAAGGCAGAAACAGGCCCAAAGACCAAGGTTGAGGTTATTGCCAGTCCTAAGGGGAGGGCTGCTGAGCCAGAAATAGGGGCCAATGTGTAATGCATCTAGAATTGATAACTACATTTTTTGCTACGTTAATATTTCAACTTTTGATGTAAAAAAGTTTAAATTTTACGTGGCCAAAAGAATTTTTTTTCTTTGAGACAGAGTCTATGTCGCCCTTGGTAGAGTGCTGTGACATCACAGCTCACAGCAACCTCCACCTCTTGGGATTAAGCGATTATCTTGCCTCAGCCTCCCAAATAGCTGGGACTACAGGCACCCGCCACAACGCCTGGCTATTTTTTGGTTGTAGTTTCATTGTTGTTTCGCAGGCCCAGGCTGGATTCAAACCCACCAGTTCCGGTGTATGTGGCTGGCTCCCTAGCCGCTTAGCTATAGGCACTGAGCCACCAAAAGAATTTTTTAAAGAATTATTTCTGATCCAACCTGAGCAAGACCTAGACCCCGTCTTAAAAATACCCAGGCGTGGTGGCGCCTGTGGCTCAAGGAGTAGGGTGCCGGGTTCAAGCCTGGCCCCAACCAAAAACGGGAGGCTGAGGTAAGGGGATCACTTTCAGCCCAGAAGTTTGAGGTTGCTGTGACCTATGACGCCATATGACTGTATCCAGGGAGACAAAGTGAGACTCTGTCTCAAAAAATAATAATAATTTCTGGGTTTCCTGCTTTGTTTTTAAAAAAACATTCTGTATCTTTTAACAGAATGTATTTTGGCCTATGGAGGCTCCAACTTGGCTCTCAAATCTGGCACCAAATTCCCTTCCCTTCTACCAAAAGAAGTCCACCCCAACAACATAACAATTTTTCCAAGAGGTAAGAGCGAGCAGGCCTTACAGGAGAAGAGTAAGGACATTGTTATCTGTGTGGAAAGAGAGTGGTGGCCTACGGGACACAGTGTAAGGCTACATGACACACCTCCTGGGTGAGGGGCACAACAAGAACAGGGATCTTACCTAACAAATGCAAACATTGTAACCTAATCATTTGTACCCACCATTAATCTCAAACAAAAATTAAGTATTGGCTGGGACAGGGACATAAACATTTCAGAACAGAAGTGGCTACAAAGAAGGAGAGGGTCCCGACACCGGAAGTGTTATAGCTTTGAGCACACCTACTTTGGCCCCTTTGACCTCAGTGCCATGAAGATCCCCCAGCGTCTCCTGTACCTATAGGTGCTTTGAGGCCATCCTGTCCCTGGACAGTGGATATCGCACCCTGGTGACCATGGTGCAGAAGGTCTGCTGGACCAGTCCGCCTAGGGCCAGATGCAGTCCAACCAGGATGCTTTGCCCCCTGACTTCTCGGTAGTGCATTCAGCTGCGGGTATGACTGGTTTAACACCAACCTTGTTACCCACGACTCCATCCCCAATCTGAGCCAAGCACCCCCACCCACAGACGCAGCACTGAATACTACCCCTGAGTGGAGGTCCTCCCGGAGGACTGTGCCCCAAAAAGTCCCATGGGTCCAGTGTCACCAGGGCCAAAATATCTGCTTCCAGGGCAACCTCTCAGTCCCTGTGTACATCAGAACCTGCCACGGACCCTCCTGCACCACTGCGGGCACCACAAGCCCATGGATAGACATCGACCTCCAGGGTTCCTGCTGTGAGGAGAAGCTCTGCAACCAGGATTCACTGACCCGGCCCTTCACCACCACCTCAGCCACCTCCCTTCCCTGGCACCCCAGGTCATGGCACTGCTCCTCACCCTTCTCCTGCTGGCAGGGCTTTCTGCATAGACTACCCCTCCAGGAGACTGGGTAATAGGGTCACACATGCCCTTCTCCTCCACACTGCATGCCTTTCTCTTCCATGCTTCAGCTCCTACCCATTTTACTAGAAAATGATGTCAAAACAAGAGTTGCACTCCTGTACCTCTGGTTCTCCATCTGTCTCTTCCTCCTACTTCCTGACCATCACCCTTCCCCTACCTAGTCAGCAGGCCTGGAAAAAACTGGACACAGTCACTAGCATTCCAGGATAAAGAGAAACAGATGCATTCTGCTCCATATGAAGAGCAATTCTTTTTCTTTCTTTTTTCTTTTCTTTTTTTCTTTCTTTTTTTTTGGCAGAGTCTCTTTTTTGTCACCCTCAGTACAGTGCCATGGCATCATAGCTCACAGCAATTTCAAACTCTTGGGCTTGAGCAATCCTCTTGCCTCAGCCTCCCAAGGAGCTAAGACTACAGGCTCCTACCACAACGCCTGGCTAATTTATCTACTTTTAGTACAGACGGGTCTCACTCTTGCTCAAGGTGGTTGAAGAGCAATTCTGACAATAACTGTTATTCCCTAAGCACCAGCCAGGCACCAGGCAGCCCATAGCAGGGCTCCCTGTGCTCTCCCTCTGGAGCCTGATCATGGCTCTAAGAGGCAGTCTTTATTGGTATATTATTAATATCACTGGAGGCAGCAAAAGCAGTATATGGTAACACATGCCCAGACTGGAGCTGAACTGTATGGGCTTTAATCCCAGCTCTCCTATTCAGCTTGTCTGTGACCACAGTCAAGTTATTTAAGCTCTCTGTGCCTGTGTTTCTTTACCTATTAAGTGGAGAAGAAAACAAACTCTATAATAAGAAGGCCTACTTCACAGTGGTTGGGATGAGGATTTAATGAGATGAACCTATGGTTCCTGACACAGTACCTCACTGCACAGCAGTCACCCAGTGTAGTGAGCTATTTTCATAAGCCCCACGTCACAGATGGATGAAGGGAGAGCCAAAGGCCCTTGCTTGAGCTCATGCATCCAGTAAGTGGAGAACCAGGAGTCGGATTCCCAGCCCCATGAACTTCTAGGCAACCCCACATCCCAAATACAAGAGTGTTGATGTATTTGACAGAAAAAACACATGAGGCAAAGCTGAGTCGTGTCAAATTCTCCAACTGTCAGGAAAGTCAGGAAAGACTTTGTGGAGGATGTAAACTTAGAGCAAAGTCCTAAGAAATAAACGGAAGTTGGCAAAAAGAAGTAACAGGAAGGGCATTTTAGGTGGAGGAGATGGTGCAAAGTCTGAGGTAGGAAGGAAGACAGGGAATACAGGACACTTACATGAGCACATGAACTTCATATAAATGGGATCCTACAGCATGTCCTCTGGGCACATTGCACAATATCCCTTCATATCCTTTCTGCCATATGATCTTCCCAGCAACCCAATGGGGTGAGCAAAGGAGTGAGTTGCATCTTGCGATGGTCTGAATGGTTGTGTCACCTCAAAACTAATATTTTAAAACCTTATCACCAAGGTGATGGTGCTAGGGGTTGGGCTTTTACTAGATGATTAGATCATGAGGGTAGAGACCTCATAAGTGAGTCTCTTATAAAAGAGACCCTAGACAGCTGCCTTGCCCTCCCACCAAGTGGGCACACAGCTAACAGATGCCATCTATAAGCCAGAAAGCAGGTCCTCATCAGACATCAAATCTGCTGGTGCCTTATTTGTGGACTTCCCAGCCTCCAGAACTGTCAGAAATAAATTTCTGCTGTTTATAAGCCAAAAAATAATAATATAAATAAAAATTAAAGAAAGGATAATAAAGATTAGGTATCTTACTCACCATCTGTGTCTAGAGACTGGTCCTTCTCTTTATCTGCTTATGTGCTAGTGGCTTTGTCCACAAGTCTTTGGGCTGAGAAGTACGTTTTGCTTTGTATGATTCTGGACCAATCTATAAGTTTCTCAGCTACTGTGTTGCTCAGGAGCAAGGAAAGACTATTCAGAATTCTTTATGTACTTTAAATGAAAGGAAAGATACAAACTTTTAAATCAAAAATGTTATATGGTAGGCTGGGCACAGTAGCTCGTACCTGTAATTCTAGCTCTCTGGGAGGCTAAGGTAGGTGAATTGCTTGAACTTAGGAATTGGAGACCAACCTAAGTAAGAGCAAGACCCTAAAAATAAAAACAAAAACTAGCTGGAGGGAGTGTCTGGGGCCTATAGCCCCAAATGGAAGGCTGAGGTAAGAGGATTGTCCAGGCCGAGAGACTGAGGTTGCTGTGAGCTATGATGGCACCCAGAATTCTACCCAGGGACACGGAATGACACACTATCTCAGAAAAAAACAAAAAGTGTTTTATGGTAATGGAGTATATAAATTATAGAGATCATGAGGAAAAATAAGGAAATGAGGACAAGTGTCAATTTAAAAAACAAAAAGAACAAAAGCAAGAAATTAAAAGCATAAAATGAGATGACCAAATTAAAAATAAATAAGTATTTTCAGTATAGTTTTTTTAAATATCAAAATTAATGCAATGTGCTATTCTGATTAAATCCTGGGCCTGATAAAAGACAACAGTGAAAAAATGTGGAATTTGACAAAGATCTGTAGGTTACTTAATAACATTTATCAATGCTATATACACCCAGCCTGAGCCTGCCAAAACAACAATAACAACTACAACAAAAAATAGCTAAATGTTGGGGTGGGTACCTGTAGTCCCAGCTATTTGGGGGCTGAAGCAAGAGAATCGCTTAAGCCCAAGAGTTTGAGGTTGCTATGAGCTGTGACGGCACAGCACTGTACCAAGGATGACATAGTGAGATTCTGTCTCAAAAAAAAAAAAAAAGAAAGAAAAAACATAGCCAGGGGTTGTGGCGGGTGCCTGTAGTCCCAGCTACTACCCTGTTTCCCCGAAAATAAGACATCCTCCGAAAATAAGACCTACTTACAGGAAAGACAAGACATCCCCTGAAAATAAGACCTAGCGCATCTTTGGGAGCACACCTTAAAATAAGAAACAGGGTAGGGAGGCTGAGGCAAGAGAATCCCTTAAGCCCAAGAGATGGAGGTTGCTGTGAGCTGTGACACCATAGCACTCTAGCGAGGGCAACATAGTGAAATTCTGTCTCAAAAAAATAAAAAATGAAAAATAAAAAAATTTTGAGAAGTAAAAATAGAAAAACTGAGGCAAGTGGATAGCTTAAGCCCAAGAGTTGGAGATTGCTATGAGCTATAACGCCAAGGCACTCTACCCAGGGCAACAGTGTGACACTCCATCTCAAAAAGAAAAAAAAAAGAGTTTATTTAAAATGCAGATTTTAAGAGTTCCTGCTACATGATATTTTGGAAAAGAATTTTTATTTATTTATTTATTTATTTATTTATTTATTTATTTTTGAGATAGAGTCTCATTCTGTCACCCTGGGTACAATGCCATGGAGTCATAGCTTACAGCAACCCCAGACTCTTGGCACTTAAGTGATCCTCTTGCCTCTGCTTCCCAAGTAGCTGGGACTACAGGTGACCACCACAATGCCAGGCTAGTTTTTCTATTTTTGGTAGAGATTAGATCTCACTCTTGCTCAGGCTCTGACCTCAAGCAGTCCACCTCCCTTGGCCTCCCACAGTGCTAGGATTGCAAGTGTGAGCCACCACACCCAGCTAGAAAAGATATTTTAAATGTTTGAGACATCAATGAGTTTAAGGCAGAGTTGAGGAGCCTGCAACCTTAAGGCCACATACGGCTTTCTAGGTCCTAAAATGCAGTGTTTGGGCTGAATCCAAATTTTACAGAACAAATCCTTCTATTTTTATTAATACATTTTGTCCTGGGCAGCGCTTGTGGCTCAGTGAGTAGGGCACCAGCCCCATATACTGAGGGTGGCAGGTTCGAACCCTGCCCCAGCCAAACTGCAACAAAAAATAGCCAGGCATTGTGGCGGGCACCTTTAGTCCTAGCTACTCAGGATGCTGAGGCAAGAGAATCACCTAAGCCCAAGAGCTGGAAGACGCTGTGAGCTAGATGTCATGGCACTGTACCAAGGGTGACAAAGTGAGACTCTGTCTTTAAAAAATAAAATAAAATACATTTTGTCCTTTTTTATTTTTTTATTTTTAAAATGAACATACCCTGTTTCCCCGAAAATAAGACAGTATCTTATTTTAAGGTGTGCTCCCAAAGATGTGCTAGGTCTTATTTTCAGGGGATGTCTTATCTTTCCTGTAAGTAGGTCTTATTTTCGGAGGATGTCTTATTTTGAGGGAAACAGGGTAGTTAAAACACCAAAGAATAAAATAAGTTTCAACAAAATAATCCTCCCAGACTGGCTGGCACAATTAGAACATTAGTAAGTAATAAGGGCTAAACTGACAGCTACTACACTCATGGTTTAGTTCTACTTCCCCACCTGATGGCACCACTACTGCATCAAGCTGGTTGGTAAGAGTTCATGGGGGTCAAGTATGCTACCCTGTTATCAGCATTTGACAACGATGTACTGTGTTTCAGCTTGAAGTGGAAGTTGTGAATAGTTGCACAGCTTGATAGTATTTTTTTATTATAATTCTGTCAACTTAACAGCCTATCATGTCAAAGAAGACCAAGAGAATGCTGAAGGAGGAAATGAGGGTTGGGAATTGCAGAATTATCTTTTTTTTTTTTTAAAAAGATAAGATGTTTTGCCTGTTTTGTGATACTACACTATCAACCATTAAAGAAATTCTATATTCAGGCTAAGTCAGTAGTATTAGGTGATTCTAATATTCTATATTCTTTTTTTTTTTTTTTTTTTGTAGAGACAGAGTCTCACTTTACTGCCCTCGGTAGAGTGCCGTGGCATCACACGGCTCACAGCAACCTCCAGCTCTTGGGCTTACGCGATTCTCTTGCCTCAGCCTCCCGAGTAACTGGGACTACAGGCGCCCGCCACAAGGCCCAGCTATTTTTTTGTTGCAGTTTGGCCGGGGCTGGGTTTGAACTGGCCACCCTTGGCATATGGGGCCGGCGCCCTACTCACTGAGCCACAGGCGCCGCCCAATATTCTATATTCTTATAAAGTGTTATAAGTATTATAACACTTGTAAGAGTCACAAATATTTTAAATTGAAGAGGTGCAAAAGATCATATTGCAGAAATTTAAAAATGAAATGCAAAGACAGGTTCAGTGAGTGGGGCGCTGGTCCCATACACCGAGGGTGGTGGGTTCAAACCCAGCTCCGGCCAAACTGCAACAAAAAAATAGCCGGGCGTTATGGCAGGCGCTTGTTGTCCCAGCTACTTGGGAGGCTGAGGCAAGAGAATCGCCTAAACCCAGGAGTTGGAGGTTGCTGTGAGCTGTGACGCCAGGGCACTCTACTGAGGGGATAAAGTGAGACTCTGTCTCTAAAAAAAGAAGAAGAAAGAAAAGAAAAGACAATTCTTTTAAGCAGCGGTAAGACCTGAAGTAATGCCACTGAAATTATTTATAAAAGGTTGGTGTGTGTGGCTCAGTGGGTAGGGCACCAGGCCCATATACCGAGGGTAGCGTGTTCAAACCTGGCCGCAGGCCAAACTGCAACAAAAAATAAGATGGGGGCAGTGCCTGTGTCTCAAAGGAGTAAGGCGCTGGCCCCATATACTGGAAGTGGTGGGTTCAAACCCAGCTCCAGCCAAAAACTGCAAAAAAAAAAAAAAAAAAAGGCCGGGCACTGTGGTGGGCGCCTGTAGTCCCAGCTACTCAGGAGGCTGAGGCAAGAGAATCACCTAAGCCCAAGAGCTAGAGGTTGCTGTGAGCTATGACACCACAGCACCCTACCAAGGGCGACAAAGTGAAACTCTGTCTCTTAAAAAAAAAAAAAGAAGAAATTATTTATAATTATTTATAAAGCAGTTTATATACTCAGGCAGAAAGAAAAGCCATTCATTCAGTAATATTGAAATTGTAAAGAAATCCATTGTTGAAGTTGTAGGATGCTTAGACCCTGATAATGTTTGAAAGCACAAACAACTGCCTCTTTCAAGGAGAACCATAACTGATCGGCAGAATGAATTAGCCTTCAACTTAACAGAACAACTTCATGCAGTATTTCAAAAGGAAAATATATCAATTGCTTTGGGTGAATCACCTAATACTACTGACTTAGCCCAAGTTTTATACTTCATTTGGGTCATAACAAGATTTTTCTTGCTATGAAGAGTCATTCACTCTTGCAGACAGAATACAGGGAATAGATAACTTCAACAACTGTCATGTCAGTTTAGTTAAATGTCATGAAGTCAGACTGAATTTGGTAAATTAAGTGTATGTACAGACAGTGCACCTTCCATGACAGGAAAACCTGAAGGGTTTATCACACAGATTAAAAGAGTATTAACAGATCCAGATACTCTCATTTCATTGTATCTTGCATTAGCAAAATCTCTGCTAAAGCTACTGTTTTATGTTACACTTAGCAACATGTTACAAGTGTTCTTAACTATATTTAACTATATTCGTGCAAATGCATCTTGGCATTATCAGTTGAACAATGCCGTATTCTGTATAGATTTGCCATAGTATTCTTCTTTTTTTTTTTGAGACAGGGTCTCTGTAGCCCTGGTAGAATACCATGGCATCATTGCTCACAGCAACTTCAACCTCTTGGGTTCAAGGGATCCTCTTGCCTCAGCCTCCCAAGTAGCTGGGACCACAGGTGCCAGCCACAAGGCGCAGCTACTTTTTCTATTTTTAGTAGAGATGGAATCTCAATCTAGCTCAGGCTACCCTCAAACTCCTGAGTTCAGGTGATCCACTGACTCAGCCTCCTAGAGTGCTAGGATTACAGGGTGAGCCAACTGCACCCAGCCTGCCATAGTATTCTAAGGTGTGTTGGCTATTACAGGGACAAGTATTAGCCAAAATTTTATCTTTGCAAGAACACATAGTTAAATTTTATAAAAAACAGAATCAGAAATGTGAATTATAAAAGATTTCTATAGGAAGGCAGCATTTCTGAAACAGCATGTGTGATATCATGTCAAATCGAAATGACTTGAATATTTTGCAAGGTAAAACTAAGTCTATAGGGCGGTGCCTGTGGCTCAAAGGAGTAGGGCACCAGCCCCATATGCCAGAAGTGGCAGGTTAAAACCCAGCCCCAGCCAAAAACTGAAAAACAACCCCCCCAAAACTAAGTCTATATATAATATGTGGCAAAAAAATCTAAGCATTTTTTTAAAACTATCTTTTTTTGAAACATTTCTACAAAAGGAATTTTATTTATTTATTTTTTTTTTTTTTTTAGAGACAGAGTCTCACTTTATCACCCTCAGTAGAGTGCCATGGCATCACAGTTCACAGCAACTTCCAACTCCTGGGTTTAGGTGATTCTCTTGCCTCAGCCTCCCAAGTAGCTGGGACTACAAGCGACTGCCACGATGCCCGGCTATTTTTTTGTTGCAGTTTGGCCAGGGTTGGTTTGAATCCACCACCCTCAGTATATGGGGCCGGCGCCCTACTCACTGAGGCACTGGCACCACCCCAAAAGGAAATTTTGGACGAATATTTTCCCCAGTTACCAAAAGTCATTGATGAGCAGGATAATATACGTGAATTATTTGAAGAATATGCAGCTGTTATAGACCTGTATATTGGAGAATACATTGAAAAGTTCACTGACAGTTTTCCTTGGCCTTTTGGTCTGGCTCCCAGTGTGGTTTGAGCCAGATGCACAACAGATAATTACAAAACTGTGTGAGATGAAGGAGAAAAAGGAGAACAATAACACAGTGACTTTGTGGGGATTTTTTCAGAGAACATGTGCTTGGATATTTTTGTTCTGAGAACAGGCATAACAACCACTTTGGAATCTCTTTCTTTCTTAATGGACAACAGCTCTAGACAACCAAGGTGAGGCTCCTGTCCAAAAGGAGAGTTAAAGTACAGAAATTTAGGAAGTAACCTGGCGGATTAGAGCTGCGCCAAGAGAGAAGGTTGAAGAACGCACATCAAACCTACTGAGGTAAGCTGCAACCCCAAGGATACAAACAAAAGGTGCAAAAGCCATCACCAAGCTGATGGGAGTCCCTAACCCCATGAGAATGGCTCAGAGTACTCCATAAACAAACAAGCAGAGTTCAAAAGTCCTCCCATTATACTCCACGGGAGAGACTCTCTAAAAACTGGACCTACTTCCCTACTAGGGTGCCATGGCACTCTCCTGCCAGGCATAAAACTGTGAAAAACTGTATAGATTCTCTACCTGCAGTTCTGAGCTCCCAGCACTCCCCTCTCACTCTGAGTCTGGAGGCCTGTCCCCCAGTAGTCCAGATTCTTGGGTATTTTCTCGAGAGGTGTGGACAGGGCATGGACAACTGCTAGCCAGTGCTGATTCTGCAGCACAGGAGTGAGGAGAGGATGGTCAGCTGAGAGGGAAGCACATCGGAGCAGCAGTGCCCAGAGGCACAGAGCAACAGCCATTTTGGGCAACAATAGGGCTCACCCCTGGATATTCCAGAGTCACACCCCCTGTCTCTCTGGACAACCAGAGGAGGGAGGCCAGGCATCTTCTCAGGTGGCAACCACAGGTGGAACAGATCTGGGATGGAAACGCAGGCCCCATGAGTAAAGGGTTTGCCTGAGGCGGTTCCAGCCTGGGTGAAGCGCAGGGACTAGAAAATGCACTTGCAGTGTTGGCTGAATCCCAGGGATTGATCCAGAGTACCTCCTTATTGAGCCTAAGACACCCCGGCCACCAGGAGATCATCATCCTAGACAAAGGAGGGCAGGAGGCTAGAACTGACAGCTAACTGTGCTGCAAATACAAACTACCAGGCAGCAGCAAAGACAGGGCCTGAGGCGCAGGTTCTGTGAACTCAAAACAGCTTCTCTTCTGCAGGGTAATTTAGCTGGAACAGAAACAAATTCCGCAAAGTTGTTCTGTTCTGTCAGTAACATCAATCAGGGGCGGGGCTGGAACTGAGTGAACACCCCCAGCCTCCATCAAGTGCCCGAGGTTGTCAGGCCTCACCTGCCCCTGCTGGATAGTGGCAAGAGCAGTGGACAGACTGAGGAGACATAGATTTCCTTGTGATTCAGCAGGCACAAACCCCTGGGGTATCTGCTCATGGGAGGCAACTGGGTCATAGCCCTGCGGGGTTATCAGTGACTGAGTGTGACACAGGTGTAAGCTGTGGAAGGAGGCATCAACCTTCCCAGACTAATCTATTTCCTGGGTGGGTCCTCCTGACCTCACAGAGCACCAGAGCAAGTCATATTTGAGTTGTCAGCAGACCCCTGTGATCTAGTTGCCAGAGACCTTTTAAACTTTTCCACCTGAGACAGGTGCTGACTGAGACAATTGATTTGGACCTTTTGAATTGAGCCAATCGCCCGAGGACTATCCAGGTAGTGCCCTGGGTGTGTGGTTGTAGGAAGGTTTGATTTTCCTTTTTCAATTATTGCCTGTGGGGGGCAGGGTGACTTAATTGCTGGTATTTCTCCACAGCTGAGACTTCAACCCAGAGTAACTGTTTCACTAGGGTCAGACAGACACAAGCTGAAAACAAGACAGAGCCACTTAGCCCCACCACACCAAACAGGTCCCCAGTTTCTCAGGCCATAGTACTGTACAGGTCCTCGGCAAAACTCCAGGGGAAAAGTCAAATGGTGTAAAATAATCATGGGGTGGAATCAGCAGAAAATCTCTGGTAACATGAATAACCAGAGTAGATCAATCCCCCCCAAGGAAAGATATGGCAGATGTACCTGAAGATTCCATTCATAAACACATAGCCAAGATGTCAGAAATTGAATTCAGAATTTGGATCGCAAACAAGATTAATAGAATGGAGGAAAATTTGGAATTAGAAATTTGAGGAAGGAGTAGGGAGCCGGTCCCATATGCCAGAGGTGATGGATTCAAACCAAGCCCCGGCCAAAAACCACAAAAAAAAAAGAAAAGAAATTTGAGGAGAAATTCGAAAGTTGGAATTAGAAATTTCAGGAGCAATTCAAAAGTTGTCTCAAGAATTCAACGAATTTAAAGACAAACCACCAAAGATTTTGACACATTGAAGTAATAATTTGCAGCCCTCAAAGATCTGAAAAATACAGTACAATCCCTCATTAAAAGACTGCAGCAAGCAGAAGAAAGGATTTCTGACATTGAAGACAAAGCTTTTGAATGCTCCCAAACTCTCAAAGACGAAGAGAAATGGAGAGCAAAAACAGATCATTTTCTCAGAGAGCTCTGAAATAATTTGAAGAAGGCTAATATCTGCCTCATTGGAATCCCTGAAAGCGATGTGGCTTCACAAGGCACAGAGGCTTTTCTCCATGAAATTATGAAAGAGAATTTTCCAGACATGCCAAGAGATTCTGAAATTTAGATAGCAGACACTTTCGGAAACCCAGCATAACTCAACCCAAATAAGACATCCCCCAGGCACATCATAATTAATTTCACTGAAGTTAATATGAAGGAGAAAATTCTGAAAGCAGCCAAATGTAAGAAAACCATAAGCAACAAAGGGAAGAATATTAGAATGACTGCAGAGCTCTCTGCTGAAAACTTTCAAGCCAGTAGAGGGTGGTCATCGACTTTTAATCCCCTAAAACAAAATAACTTTCAACCCCGGATCCTGTATCCAGCTAAACTGAGTTTCATTTATGATGGAGAAATTACATACTTTAATGACACTCATATGTTGAAGAAATTTGCCATAACCAAACCAGCTCCTCAAAATATTCTCAGACCTATCCTCCATAATGGCCAGCCCAATCCTCTACCACAAAAGTAAACTCACTCAGAAACTTTTGATCAAACTCCAACTTTCACAGTGATGAGAGGATTAAAAATGTCCACTGAACTTTCAAAAAACTCGATACCCCAAATTTTACCAGACCTATCAATGTTCTCCATTAATTTGAATGGCTTAAGCTGTCCTCAAAAGATGCACAGGTTGGTTGACTGGATACAAAAACTCAGGCCAGATATTTGCTGCATAAAAGAATCTCATCTTACCTTAAAAGATAAATATAACTGGGTGGCACCTATGGCTCAGTGAGTAGGGCGCTGGCCCCATATACCAACGGTGGAAGGTTCAAACCTGGCCCCAGTGAACTGCAACAAAAAAATAGCTGGACGTTGTGGTGGGCGCCTGTAGTCCCAGCTACTTAGGAAGCTGAGGCAAGAGAATCGCCTAAGTCCAGGAATTGGAGGTTGCTGTGAGCTGTGATGCCACAGCACTCTTCCGAGGGCCATAAAGTGAAACTCTGTCTCTACAAAAAAAAAAAAAAAAAAGATAAATATAACTTAGGGTGAAAGGATAGTCGTCCATATTTCAGGCAAATGAAAATCAGAAAAAAGCAGGTGCTACAATTCTATTTGCACATACAATAGGCTTTAAACCAACAAAAGTAGGGAAAGATAAGAATGGTCACTTCATATTTGTTAAGAGTAACACTCAATATGATGAGATTTCAATTATTAATATTTATGCATCCAACCAGAATGCACCTCAATTTCTAAGAGAAACTCTAACAGACATGAGCAACTTGATTTCCTCCAGCTCCATAATAGTTGGAGATTTTTCGCTCCTTTGGCAGTGTTGGATAGATCCTCCAATAAGAAGCTGAGCAAATAAATTTTAGAGTTAAACCTAACCATCCAGTATTTGGATTTAGCAGACATCTACAGAACATTTCATCCCAACAAAACTGAATACACATATTTCTCATCAGCCCACCGAACATACTCCAAAATCAATCGCATCTTAGGTCACAAGTCTAGCCTCAGTAAATTTAAAGGAATATAAATTATTCCTTGCATCTTCTTGGACCACCATGTAATAAAAGTTAAACTCAGTAACAACAGGAATCTCCATATGCACGCAAAAACCTTATGCTGAATGATAACTGGGTAATGGATGAGACTAAGAAGGAAATTGCTAAATTTTTGGAACAAAACGACAATGAAGACACAAATTATTAGAAACTCTGGTATACCACAAAGGCAGTCCTAAGAGGGAAATTTATAGCACTGCAAGCCTTCCTCAAAAGAACGGAAAGAGAGGAAGTTAACAACTTAATGGGACATCTCAAGCAATTGGAAAAGGAAAATATTCCAACCCCAAACCCAGTAGAAGAAAAGAAATAACCAAAATTAGAGCAGAATTAAATTTAATTGAAAACAAAAGAATTATACAACAGATCAATAAATCAAAAAGTTGGTTTTTTGAAAAGGTCAATAAAATAGATAAACTTTTGGCTAACCTAACCAGGAAAAAAAGAGTAAAATCTCTAATCTCATCAATCAGAAACGACAAAGACAAAATAACAACGGACTCCTCAGAAATTCAAAAAATCCTTAATGAATATTACAAGAAACTTTATTCTCAGAAATATGAAAACCTGAAGGAAATTGACCAATACTTGGAAGCATGTCACCTTCCAAGACTCAGCCAGAAACAAGTGGAAATGTTGAGCAGGCCAATATCAAGTTCTGAAATAGCATCAACCATATGAAATCTCCCTAAAAAGAAAAGCCCGGGACCAGATGGCTTCACTTAAGAATTCTACCAAACCTTTAAAGAGGAACTAGTACCTATATTACTCAACCTGTTCCTTCCTATAGAAAAAGAAGGAAGACTACCCAACACGTTCTATGAAGCAAACATCACACTGATCCCCAAACCAGGAAAAGACCAACAAGAAAAGAAAATTATAGACCAATATCACTAAAATATTGATGCAAACATATTCAACAAGATCCTAACAAACAGAATCCAGCAATGCATCAAACAAATTATACATCATAACCAAGTCGGTTCTATCCCAGGGTCTCAAGGCTGGTTCAATATACATAAATCTATAAGTATAATTCAGCACATAAACAAATTAAAAACAAAGACCATATGATTCTCTCGATTGATGCAGAAAAAGCTTTTGATAATATCCAGCATCCCTTCATGATCAGAACTCTTAAGAAAATTGGTATAGAAGGGACATTTCTTAAACTGATAGAGTCCATCTACAGCAAACCCACAGCCAATATCGTATTGAATGGAGTTAAATCGAAACCATTTCCACTCAGATCAGGAACCAGACAAGGCTGCCCATTGCCTCCACTGCTCTTTCACATTGTAATAAAAGTTTTAGCCATCGCAATTAGGGAAGAAAAGGTGATCAAGGGTATCCATATAGGGTCAGAAGAGATCAAACTTTCCCTCTTCGCTGATGATATGATTGTATATCTGGAAAACACTAGGGACTTTACTATAAAACTCTTAGAAGTGATCAAGGAATACAGCAGCATCTCTGGTTACAAAATCAACACTCATAAATCGGTAGCCGTTATATATACCAACAATAGTCAAGCTGAAAAAACAGTTAAGGACTCTATTCCATTCACAGTAGTGCCAAAGAAGATGAAATATTTGGGAGTTTATCTAACAAAGGACATGAAAGATCTCTATAAAGAGAACTATGAAACTCTAAGAAAAGAAATAGCTGAAAATGTTAACAAATGGAAAAACATAACATGCCCATGACTGGGAAGAATCAACATTGTTAAAATGTCCATACTACACAAAACAATATACAACTTTAATGCAATCCCTATTAAAGCTCCACTGTCATACTTTAAAGATCTTGAAAAAATAATACTTCATTTTATATGGAATCAGAAAAAACCTCGAATAGCCAAGACATTACTCAGAAATAAAAACAAAGCAGGAGGAATCACGCTACCAGACCTCAGACCATACTATAAATCGATAGTGATTAAAACAGCATGGTACTGGCACAAAAACAGAGAGGTAGATGTATGGAACAGAATAGAGAACCAAGAGATGAACCCAGCTACTTACCGTTATTTGATCTTTTACAAGCCCATTAAAAACATTCAGTGGGGTGGGGAAAGATTTCCTATTTAACAAATGGTGCTGGGTGAACTGGCTGGCAACCTGTAGAAGACTGAAACTGGACCCACACCTTTCACCATTAACTAAGATAGACTCTCACTGGATTAAAGATTTAAACTTAAGACATGAAACTATAAAAATACTAGAAGAAAACGCAGTGAAAACTCTCGAAGAAATCAGTCTGTGTGAATATTTTATGAGGAGGACCCCCTGGGCAATTGAAGCAGCTTCAAAAATACACTACTGGCAACTGATCAAACTAAAAAGCTTCTGCACAGCCAAGAACACAGGAAGTAACACAAGCAGACAGCCCTCAGAATGGGAGAAGATATTTGCAGGTTATGTCTCCGACAAAGGTTTAATAACCAGAATCCACAGAGAACTCAAACATATAAGCAAGAAAAGAACAAGTGATCCCATCGCAGGCTCTGCAAGGGACTTGAAGAGAAACTTCTCTGAAGAAGACTGGCGCACAGTCTAGCCCATACCACAAAATCCCAAGACCAGAGATGTTGGCGTGGATGTGGAGAGAAGGGAAAGCTTCTGCACTGCTGGTGGGAATGCAAATTAATACATTCCTCTTGGAAAGATGTTTGAAGAACACTCAGAGATCTAAAAATGGACCTGCCATTCAATCCTATAATTCCTCTACTAGGTATATACCCAGTAGACCAAAAATCACATTATAAAAAAGATATTTGTACCAGAATGTTTATTGCAGCCCAATTCATAGTTGCTAAGTCATGGAAAAAGCCCAAGTGCCCATTAATCCACAAATGGATTAATAAATTGTGGTGTATGTACACCATGGAATATTATGTAGCTTTAAAGAAAGATGGAGACTTTACCTCTTTCATGATTACATGGATGGAGCTGAAACATATTCTTCTTAGCAAAGTATCTCAAGAATGGAAGAAAAAGTATCCAATGTACTCAGCCCTACTATGAAACTAATTTATGGCTTTCATAGGAAAGCTATAACCCAGTTATAACCTAGGAAGAAGGAGGAGAGGGAGGGGAGGGAGGGGGGAGAATGTGTGGAGGGAGGGTGATTGGTGAGATTACACCTATGGTGCATTTTACAAGGGTACATGTGAAACTTAGTAAATGTAGAATATAAATGTCTTAACACAATAACTAAGAAAATGTCAGGAAGGCTTTGTTAACCAGTGTGATGAAAATATGTCAAATTGTCTATAAAACCAGTGTATGGTGCCCATGATCGCATTAATGTACACAGCTATGATTTAATAAAAAAAAGAAAAAGAAAAAGAAAAGTTCACTGACCTGAGAATCATGACATCACACTCTAATTAGTGTTTCAGCCTCACTTAGTTGATAGCACCTAAAGAAATACAGATGGAATTGATTGCACTCTCAATAGATGACATTTTTTTATATCATCATCATCATTTACTTTTTTATAACAGATTAATGTGAGGGTACAAACAATTAGGTTACATTGTTTGCATTTGTTAGGTAAAGTCCAAGTTATAGTTGAGCCCTTTACCCACGAGGTGTGTCATACACCCCTACATTGTGCTCTTTAGGTGTGAGTATACCAGTCCCTCTCCCCTCTTTCTCCTCTCCCCTCCCAGATGACAATTCAAAGTCATTGTGTAATGCTAAGAAATATCTAGTTGAATTAAAGAAAAATGCAGTAGAATACACACACCTTCAGCAATATGCCAAAAAAATGCTTTCTCGCTTCTCCACCACTTATATTTGTGAATCTATATTCTCTTACCTAACACAAATCACGATGCCCTTAAGGTCATAAATGACTGATACCCACCTAAAGGATCAATGGAAACCTGACATCCATGCTACAACCAAATAATCAACAGCAAGCAGACACAACCAAGTCATTAAAAAGTGAGCTAACTTTAAAGTTTCCAAACAGTGAGGTAGGGCACTTGGACTTGATTTCCCAGCAGGCAGAGAAACTGTGGAATATACAGAGGGTTCTATTTTACTTTTCACACTGAGGATGAAACAGAGGCCTTAAAATTTCAGGAAGAGCAGAGGAAGTGTTATTAAAATCAGTTTGCTTATCTACTATAACAGAGTGTTACCAAGCCTCAGCCACCCTGGGGTGACAAAGTTGAGCCTGTTCTGAGGCTGGGGGTTATCGGTTCAACTGAAGTAGTCCTAGAGAGTCCATGAGTGTAGAGGATGCCAGTTCATGGGGGCTCTAGAGTTCTGAGCATGAGCTCCCCTTCCTGGGGTATTTCTCTTCAGAGGCCTAGCATGCTGCAGTGAAATCAGGGTGCAGCCCCCAGAGCAGGACGAATTCTTGACATCTTGCCTAATTTTTATCATAGTGTTAGCCACTATTTGAAAAGCTTTCTGTTCTCAGGACCTGCTGCCAGCCCCATCTCCTCTTTCCCTTCTCTCTCCATCCAGTTGTCAAAGATCATTGAAGACCAGGTTTGGAATTTTGCTTGTGGAATCTGAGGCTCCTTTACAAACTTTTGAAGTTTATGGCAAATATTAGGGGCCAACTGGAGAGTAAGTGCACTGTGAGGACAGACTGTCCCTCCCTAGTGTCAGGATCTAAACTGGAAAGGAGGGAGTCAAGGGAGACACTTTATCTTGAAAGTGAAGATACCAAGAGCAGGCAGAGTATAGATAAGTCCAGCAAGCTTGAACCTCAGCAGGGCATACAGTACAAAGAAACCATTGAAAATGAAAGTAAATCAGTGAGGAGCCAGGCGCAGTGGCTCACACCTGTAATCCAAGCACCTGCAAAGGCAAGAAGGGTGGATTGCCTGAGCTCACAGGTTGGAGACCAGCCTGAGCAAAAGCGAGAACTCCTCTCTAAAAACAGGCAGGTGTTGTGGTGGGCACTTGTAGTCCCAGCTAAGCTACTTGTGAGGATGAGGCATGAGAATCACGTAAGCCCAAAAGTTTGAAGTTGCTGTCAGATATGACACCAGGCACTCTACCAAGGGTGACAAAGTGAGACTCTGTTTCAAAAAAAAAAAAAAAGAAAGTAAATCAGTGAAACATACCTGCTTCTGGCTGGCTCCCTGAGCAAATTGAGTTCCCAAAGGGTTTTTGATGGGGAGCCCAC
This sequence comes from Nycticebus coucang, assembly GCF_027406575.1. Lineage (NCBI taxonomy): Eukaryota > Metazoa > Chordata > Mammalia > Primates > Lorisidae > Nycticebus > Nycticebus coucang. The sequence continues at coordinate 62,485,425 of NC_069782.1, read as the reverse complement.
CTCCCCTTGGGTTGACTCTCTCAGCTCCTGTGATGGGAGCACAGGAGTACTGGTCACAAAGCCTGATCTATTTTGCTTACCAGCTCATAATGATCATCCTCACCCTGAACTATATAACCTTTTTCTCCCAAGTGGCTCACTTGTCTTCCTCTGTTCTCTGAACCATCAGAAGATTCCCTTCTTTTTTGTATTATGTAAGGACATAAAAAGCTATACATATGGAATTTCATTTTATTTCCCTAATTGTTGAAAAAACTTTTTTTTTTTTTTGAGGCAGTCTCACTATGTCACCCTTGGTTGGGTCTACAGGCACCCACCACAACCCACAACGCCCAGCTTTTTTTTTTTTTTTTTTGCAGTTGTTTTAGCAGGGTCAGGCTGGGCTCAAACCAGCCAGCCTTGGTGTATGTGGCCGGTGCCCTACTCACTAAGCTATGGGCGCTGAGCCTGAGAAAACAATTTAAGCTGAAAAATAGTATAATTTTAGGAACCGTTAAGGGCCATCTTCCCTGATAGTCCAAAACATACATAGGCCAAATAAGGTTACAATAGAATGTTAGTTTTCTTTTTCTTTTCTTTTTTTTTACACCAAAGGATTAGTTTTCTTTTAGTCAGAGAGTAATACCCATAAATGGCCCAATCAGACATTTTTCACTCCAACAGCCTTTTCTCCAGGTGTATTCACACAGAGAGACAAATACTACACACACAAACAGAAATAAAAGCTTGCAGCAGGGCAAGGTAGCTCATGCCTATAATCCTAGCACTGTGGGAGGCCAAGGTAGGTGGATTACTTGAGCTTAGGAGTTCCAGACCAGCCTGAACAAGAGCAAGACCCTGTTTTCTACTAACAATAGAAAAACTTGCTGGGCCTTATGGAGGATGCTTGTAGTCCCAGATACTTGGGAAGTTGAGGTAAGATCTCTTGAGCCCAAGACTTTGAGGTTGCTGTGAGCTATGATGAGACATCATTCTACAGAGGGTGACAAAGTGAGACTCTGTCTCAAAAACAAATTATTGTACAAAGGCTAGGTCATGTTACAGTAAAACCTCTAGTCATAACCCAAGGGATTATCCATTGGATCAGACAACTGAGCCCCCAAGGCTGGGCTTCACAGAAATTTGAGTCTCCTTCACAGATGGGGAGTCAAACCCCTTGTACAGTCAGATAGGGGCTCTTACCCCTGCAAACACCTGAATAAAAGTGAAACCGATCTCTATAAATGTGAGGTGATGGCAAGAGCAGGACACTACACCAACTGTTCCTGGAAAAAATCATTTCAGCAGCACTACAAGGAGTGGCAGAGAGGCATGTTCCAGTCTCACCTGTCCAGCTGGATTGGTAGGGCCCTAGGCGAGTCTATACTCACAAAACCACCCAGCCAATGATCCCTTTGTGGTCACCAAAATATGTTGCTAGACCAATGAGTCTGTCCACCTTTCAACTAAGTTAATTAACGGAAAAGTAGATGAGAGATTAACAACTTCATTTTATTTACAGAAAAGCCAGCAATTCTGAAGAACAGCAAAGATAACTCCTCAAAGAGCTGTTTTTCTCTCCTGTTTCCCTTTGTTATTTATAGATATATAAATATATATATATATGTATTCTTTTTTTTACAGTTTGCTTCCTAGGATAATTTTATTAAAGAGAAAGAAAAAAGATTTAGTAACTTTTTCAAGGACTGAATCAACATACAAAGGTGTTACTTATTTTCTTCTTCTTCTTTTTTTTTTAAGAGACAGAGTCTCACTTCGTTGCCCTCAGTAGAGTGCCGTGGCATCACAGCTCACACCAACCTCCAGCTCTTGGGCTTAGGATAGTCTTTTGCCTCAGCCTCCTGGCACCACCACAATGTCCTGCTATTTTTTTGTTGCAGTTTGGCCGGGGCCAGGTTTGAACCCACCACCCTCGGTATATGGGGCCGGCGCCCTACTCACTGAGCCACAGGTGTCTCCCGGTTACTTATTTTCTTGTGAAAAGAAGTGATAGGTGCTAATATTAAACTGACAAAAAAAAGGGGAGTATTCATTTTTTTATCTGTTGATTAAGGTTGCTAAACCCTAGATTAGCATCTTACTTTTAGCTTTAGTAGGAGCACTACTGGGAAGCAAGAAAGTAGTAGTTTTCAAGAAAACAAAGGCAGGTGAATGGATTAGACAGATGAATGGATAAAGCAAATGTACATATATACAATACACATAAACACAAATGGATTATTCAACCATAAAAATGGAAATCCTGCCATTTGCAACAATATGAATGAACTTGAGGGCATTATGCTAAATGAAATAAGCCAAAGACAAATACTGTCTGATATTGCTTAGATGTGCAGTCTAAAAAAGTTGAATTCATGGTAACTGAGACTGAGAGTAAAATAGTAGTTTTAAGGCCTGACAGGTGAAGGAAATGGAGAGATGATGGTCAAAGGGTATAAACTTCCATGTGTAAGATAACTAAGTTCTGGGGATCTAATTAGAGCATAATGATAGTTAACAATACTGTATTGAATACTGAAGTTTGCTAAGAGAGTTATATTATTATGAAATAAGCATTTGGTCTTAGTTCCAGCATACAACTCCTAAAATCCTTAGAATAGTCATGATAAAGTGTTCTGGTGTATGCCAATATATGCTAATGACTAGTGGCTGACATCCCATAGGTAGCTTCAGGAAAGACCAAGCCATGAGGGCGGCGCCTGTGGCTCAAAAGAATAGGGCCCTGGCCCCATATGCTGGAGGTGCAAGCCCAGCCCTGGCCAAAAACTGCAAAAATAAATAAAGACCAAGCCAGGATTAGAGGGCTGGGACTTTCAGCCTCACCTCCTAACCTCTGATGAAAGAAGGTGATAGTGGGAGGTGGAGCATGATGGTGGACAAGACGGACATGTAGCCGACCTCTCCCAAGCCATCAGGTGAGAGGAAAGGGGGTCTGGACCTTCCCTGTGTGTGGATTATTGGAGTGGACAGACAGATGGAGATGCTCAGTGAACTGGCGGATTGCTATGTATGAGGGGCAATTTAAAACACAGACTCTGTTGTAGAGATTCTTCCCTGCTCAGCTGGGCTGGCCAGCAGGCCACTCCCCTATGGAGGTCAGCAGCTTGTAAATACTGACAAAACCCAATTGACAAATATTTATTCCTGAATTGAGGGAGGCATCCAAAAGGAGAGCCACTCAAAACCACAGGGAGCTGGGCAACCTGTTGGACAATTGAAGGGAAGTGATCCTGTCCGGGAAACAGACATTTTGAACTACCCAAAAGGGCAAGCACTTTTCCCCTAGGTGTTGGAGGGGACTGGTGGTTCAGGCTGTGAGGCGAACTGGCGGGTGCCGGTCCAAAAGGGAAACTCTGAACCATAAAATTCAGAATAAGGTCCCCGAACGCTCCAACCACGGGAACCGGCACAGCCGCTGAAGCCGCGTACCTGGCTTAAGCCCCAGGAACCAGCTACAACCGCTAAAGCCACATATCCACCAGTGACCGCGCAACGAGCACCACTCTCCCCACAGCCGATTGCAGTCGCCAGTTTGCAGAAGAACCTGGGAACAGAGTAGAAAGACTTAAGAACCGTGGACACCTGCACTGAGTGGGAAGGTCGGTTGCAAGTGCTGTCTGGAAAAGAACAGCCGAGGTTACACAATTCTTAAGCTACAAACTTTTACAGAAATTCCAAAATGGCGATCGGCCATGCAAGGTGGTTACCATGGTAACAGTATAAACTGTAAATCAGGTATAAGCCTCGGAACCACTCACAGCACCACCTGGTGTCCAGAAAGTATATTGCAGTATAAATATATTCCTACGAAAGTTGATCCCTACGGCAGACATATAGATGTATATAGGTATATTTCTACACGCAAGAATATTTTTGAAGTTGGTGCGTTTCTTTTTTTTTTTGTTTTGTTTTGTTTCTGGTTTTTTGGGGTTTTTTTGTTTTGTTTTGTTCTGTTTTTCCTCACCATTTTCTTGGAGGAGCTTTCGATAATTTTTATTAATACTTTTTATATAGATATATTTTTTATTTCTCTGTTTTCTAATTTTATTATTTTTTTTATTTTGAAAAGAGTAAGCAAAAAATTCTCTTATCTTTTATTTCTCCTATCAGAGTTTATCTGTTTTCTAATTTTAATTTCTTCTTTCTTCTCTTTTAACATTTCTACTAACACCACTTTTTTCTCTCTTTATTTCTTTCTTTCAATTATTCACGATTATCACTATTTTCATTGCAGTTGTTTTTATATTGATATTGCCTGTTTATCTATCTGTTTACGTCTGTCTCTGTATCTATGGGCCCGTGTGCCTGGTAACCTTTGTATCTCTTTATTTGTTCATTTGGTCTCAATGAGCTTGGTGTTACGACCTGCAAATCTGAGCTCCCAGCACTCCCCTCCACTCTCACTCAATGATCTGAGACCTTCCCCCTGGGAGTCCAGATTCTTGGGTGAACTCTCGAGAGGTGTAGACAGGACCTGGACTGCAGCTGGCCAGTGCTGATTCTGCAGCACAGGAGTGAGAAGACGACAGTTAGCGAAGAGGGAATCACACTGGAGCAGTGGTGCCCCGAGGTGCAGAGCAACAGCCGACTTCAGCAATAACAAGGCCCACCCCCAGATATCCCATAGCCTCTCCTCCTGTCTCTCTGGGCAACCAGATGAGGCTGAGCATCTTCTCAGATGGCAACCACCACAGAACAGAACTGAGACTGAAACACAGGCCCCGTGAGTAAAGGGTTTGCCTGAGGCAGTAGTGACCTGGGTGGAACACAGAGACTAGAAAACACACCCACAGAGCTGGGAAACTCCCAGGGTGGGGCTGATACAGAGAACCACTTCACTGAGCCTAAGATGCACCTGGCCCTCAGGGGATCACCAGCCTATAGACAAAGGAGGCCAAGAGGCTACAGCCAACAACTGATCGTGCTGCAAATACAAACCCGCGGGAGTAAATGTAGGGCCTGAGGAACAGGTTCTGGGAACTCGAATCAGCCTCTCCTCTGCAGAGGAATCTAGCAGGGTCAGAAACAAACTCCCACAGGGTTGTTCTGTTCACCCAGTAACATAAACTAAGGGTGGGGCTGGAACTGAGTGAACACCTCCAGCCTCCATCAAGTGCCCGAGGTTGACAGGCCACACCACTCCCTCCTGGATAAAGACATAGAGCAGCGGCCGAGACGAGCAGACACAGACTACCCTGTGACTTAGGCAGGTACAAACCTAAGGAGTATCTGCTTACTGCAAACAACTGACTGAGTCACAGCCCTGTGGGGCTAGCAGTGACTGGGTGTGACAGAGCTGCAAGGTGGGGAAGGAGGCATCAACCTTCCCAGACTGATCTATTTACTGGGTGGCTCCTCCTGACTCCACGCAGCACTGGAGCAAGCCATATTAGATCTGTCACCAGATCCCTATGATCCAGTTCCCAGGGACCTCTTGAACTCTCCCACCCGAGACAGCTCCTGACTGAGACAATTGATTTCGACCTTTTGAACTGAGCCACTCACCTGGGGACTATCCAGGTGGTGCCCTGAGTGTGTGGTTGTAGGAAGGTTTGATTTTCCTTTTCCATTTGTTGCCTGTGGTGGGTGGGGTGACTTAATTGCTGGTATTTCTCCACAGCTCAGACTTCAAGCTAAAGTAACTGTTTCACTAGGGTCAAACAGAAACCAGCTGAAAACAAGACAGAACCACTTAGCCCCTCTAAACCAAACAGGGCCCCAGGTTCTCAGGCCACAGTACTGTACGGATCCTTGACAAAATGCCAGGGGACAAATCAAAGGGAGAAAAACAATCATGGGGCGGAATCAGTGGAAAAATTCTGGTAACATTAATAACCAGAATAGATCAACCCCTCCAAGGAAAGATACAGCAGATGTAATTGAAGATCCCATTCACAAACAACTGGCTGAGATGTCAGAAATCGAATTCAGAATTTGGATGGCAAACAAGATTAACAAAATGGAACTAGGAATTCGAGGAGAAATTCAAAAGCTGTCTCAAGAATTTAATGAATTTAAAGACAAAACCACCAAAGACTTAGACATACTGAAGCAAGAATTTGCAACCCTCAAAGATATGAAAAACACAGTAGAATCCCTTAGCAACAGAATGGACCAAGCAGAAGAAAGGATTTCTGACATTGAAGATAAAGCCTTTGAACTCTCCCAAACTCTCAAAGAGGAAGACAAATGGACAGCAAAAATGAATCATTCCCTCAGAGAGCTCTGTGATAACTCGAAGAAGGCAAATATCCAACTCATAGGAATTCCTGAAACAGATGAAGTGGCCTCACCGGGCACAGAGGCCCTTCTGCGTGAAATTTTGAAAGAGAATTTTCCAGACATGCCGAGAAAACCTGAAATTCTGATAGCAGATAGCTTCAGAACTCCAGCATGACTCAACCCCAATAAGACATCCACCAGGCATATCATAATTAACTTCACTAAAGTTAATATGAAGGAGAAAATTCTCAAAGCAGACAGGTGAACGAAAACTATTACCTTCAAAGGGAAGAACATTAGAATGAGTGCAGATCTCTCTGCTGAAACTTTTCAAGCCAGAACAGGGTGGTCATCGACCTTTAATCTCCTAAAGCAAAATAACTTTCAGCCCCGGATCTTGTGTCCAGGTAAACTGAGTTTCATTTACGATGGAGAAATTAAATACTTTAATGACATTCATATGCTAAAGAAATTTGCCATAACCAAACCAGCTCTTCAGGATATTCTCAGACCTATCCTCCATACTAACCAACCCAATCCTCTACTACAAAAGTAAACTCACTCAGAAACTTCTCATCAAACTCCAACTTCCACAATGGTGAAAGGATTAAAAATGTCCACTGGACTTTGGAAAACTCGATACCCAAAATTTCACCAAACTTACCAATACTCTCCATTAGTATCAATGGCTTAAACTGCCCTCTAAAGAGACATAGGTTAGCTGACTGGATACAAAAACTCAGGCCAGATATTTGTTGCATACAAGAGTCACGTCTTAACTTAAAAGACAAATACAGACTCAGGATGAAAGAATGGTCATCCATATTTCAGGCAAATGGTAACCAGAAAAAAGCAGGTGTTGCAATTTTAGTTGCAGATGCAATAGGCTTTAAACCAACAAAAGTAAGGAAGGACAAGAATGGTCACTTCATATTTGTTAAGGGTAAGACTCAATATGATGAGATTTCAATTATTAATATCTATGCAGCCAACCAGAATGCACCTCAATTTATAAGAGAAACTCTAACAGACATGAGCAACTTGATTTCCTCCAGCTCCATAATCGTCGGAGATTTCAACACTCCTTTGGCAGTGCTGGATTGATCCTCCAACAAAAAGCTGAGTAAAGAAATTCTAGATTTAAATTTAACCATCCAGCATTTAGATTTATCAGACATCTAGAGAATATTTCATTCCAACAAAACTGAATACACATACTTCTCATCAGCCCATAAAACTTACTCCAAAATGGACCACATTGTAGGTCACAAGTCTAACCTCAGTAAATTTAAAGGAATAGAAATTATTCCATGCATCTTCTCGGACCATCATGGAATAAAACTTGAGCTGAGTAACAACAGGAATCTGCATACTCATACAAAAATATGGAAGTTAAATAACCTTATGCTGAATGATAGCTGGGTCAGAGATGAGATCAAGAAGGAAATTGCCAAATTTTCGGAAAAAAACAACAATGAAGAGACGAAATATCAGAACATCTGGGACACCGCAAAGGCAGTTCTAAGAGGGAAATTTATAACACTGCAAGCCTTCCTCAGGAGAACGCAAAGAGAGGAAGTAAGCAACTTTATGGGACATCTCAAGCAACTGGAAATGGAAGAACACTCCAACCCCAAACTCAGTAGAAGAAAAGAAACAACCAAAATCAGAGCAGAACTAAATGAAATTGAAAACAAAAGAATAATACAACAGTTCAATAAATCAAAAAGCTGGTTTTTTGAAAATGTCAACAAAATAGATAAACCTTTGGCCAACTAATCAGGAAAAAAAAGAGTAAAATCTCTAATCTCATCGATCAGAAATGACAAACACAAAATAACAACAAACTCCTCAGAAATCCAAAAAATCCTTAATGAATATTATAAGAAACTTTACTCTCAGAAATATGAAAATCTGAAGAAAATTGACCGTTACTTGGAAGCACATCACCTTCCAAGACTTAAACAGAATCAGGTGGAATTGTTGAACAGGCCCATATCAAGTTCGGAAATAACATCAACCATACAAAATCTTCCTAAAAAGAAAAGCCCGGGACCAGATGGTTTTACGTCAGAATTCTACCAAACCTTTAAAGAGGAATTAATACCTATATTACTCAACCTGTTCCAAAAGGCAGAAAAAGAAGGAAGACTACCCAACACGTTCTATAAAGCAAACATCACCCTGATCCCCAAACCAGGAAAAGACCCAACAAGAAAAGAAAATTATAGACCAATATCACTAATGAATATAGATGCAAACATATTCAACAAGATCCTAACAAACAGAATCCAGCAACATATCAAACAATTCATACATCATGACCAAGATGGTTTTATCCCAGGGTCTCAAGGCTGGTTCAATATCCGTAAATCTATAAATGTAATTCAGCACATAAACAAATTTAAAAACAAAGACCATATGATTCTCTCAATTGATGCAGAAAAAGCTTTTGATAACATCCAACATCCCTTCATGATCAGAACACTCAGGAAAATTGGTATAGAAGGTACATTTCTTAAACTGATAGAGGCCATCTACAGCAAACTCACAGCCAATATCATATTGAATGGAGTAAAATTGGAATCTTTCCACTTAGATCAGGAACCAGACAAGGCTGCCCATTGTCTCCATGGCTTTTTAACATTGTAATGGAAGTTTTAGCCACCGCAATTAGGGAAGAAAAGGCAATCAAGGGTATCCACATAGGGTCAGAAGAGATCAAACGTTTGCTCTTCGCAGATGATATGATTGTATATATGGAAAACACTAGGGACTCTACTACAAAACTCTTAGAAGTGACCAAGGAATACATCAGCATCTCAGGTTACAAAATCAACATTCATAAATCGATAGCCTTTATATATACCAACAATAGTCAAGTTGAAAAAACAATTAAGGACTCTATCCCATTCACAGTAGTGCCAAAGAAGATGAAATATTTGGGAGTTTAACACAGGACGTGAAAGATCTATATAAAGGGTACTATGAAACTCTAAGAAAAGAGATAGCTGAGAATGTTAACAAATGGAAAAATATACCATGCTCATGGTTTGGAAGAATCAACATTGTTAAAATGTCCATAATACCCAAAGCAATATATAATTTCAACATAATCCCCATTAAAGCTCCACTGTCATACCTTAAAGATCTTGAAAAAACAATACTTCGTTTTATATGGAATCAGAAAAAACCTTGAATAGCCAAGACATTACGCAAAAATAAAAACAAAGCAGGAGGAATCACACTACCAGACCTCAGACTATACTACAAATTGATAGTGATCAAAACAGCATGGTACTGGCGTAAAAACAGAGAAGTAGATGTCTGGAACAGAAGAGAAACAAGAGGTGAATCCACCTACTTACCGTTATTTAATCTTTGACAAACCAACTAAAAACATTCAATGGGGAGAAGATTCCCTATTTAACAAATGGTGCTGGGTGAACTGGCTGGCAACCTGTAGAAGACGGAAACTGGACCTACACCTTTCACCATTAACCATGATAGACTCTCACTGGATTAAAGATTTAAGCCTAAGACATGAAACTATAAAAATACTAGAAGAGAGTGCACGGAAAACCCTTGAAGAAATTGGGTTGGGCAAGTTTTTTATGAGAAGGACCCCTCGGGCAACTGAAGCAGCTTCAAAAATACACTATTGGGACTTGATCAAACTAAAAAGCTTCTGCACAACCAAGAACACAGTAAGTAAAGCAAGCAAACAGCCCACAGAATGGGAGAAGATATTTGCAGGTTATGTCTCCGACAAAGGTTTAATAACCAGAATTCACAGAGAACTCAAACGCATTAGCAAGAAAGGAACAAGGGATCCCATCTCAGGCTGGGCAAGGGATTTGAAGAGAAACTTCTCTGAAGAAGACAGGTGCACGGCCTACAGACATATGAAAAAATGCTTATCATCTTTAATCATTAGAGAAATGCAAATCAAAACTACTTTGAGATATCATGTAACTCCATTGAGACTAGCCTATACCACAAAATGCCAAGACCAGAGATGTTGTCGCGGATGTGGAGAAAAGGGAATACTTTTCCACTGCTGATGGAATTGCAATTTAATACATTCCTTTTGGAAAGATATATGGAGAATACTTAGAGATCTAAAAATAGACCTGCCATTCAATCCTGTAATACCTCTACTGGGAATATACCCAGAAGACCAAAAATCAAATCATAATAAAGATATTTTTACCAGAATGTTTATTGCAGCCCTATTCATAATTGCTAAGTCATGGATAAGCCCAAATGCCCATCGATCCACGAATGGATCAATAAATTGTGGTATATGTGCACCATGGAATACTATGTAGCCTTAAAGAAAGATGGAGACCTTACCTCTTTCATGTTTACATGGATGAAGCTGGAACATATTCTTCTTAGTAAAGTATCTAAAGAATGGAAGAAAAAGTACCCAATGTACTCACCCTTATTATGAAACCAATGTAGGACCTTCACATGAAAGCTATAACCCAGTTACAACCTAAGAATAGGGAGAAGGGGTAAAGGGAGGGGAGGGAGGGGGGAGGTAAGTGGAGGGAGGGGGATTAATGGGATTACACCTGTGGTGCATCTTACAAGGGTATATGTGAATCTTAGTAAATGTGGAATGTAAAGGTCTTAGGAAATTAACTAAGAAAATGCCAGGAAGGCTATGTTAACTAGTGTGATGAAAATGTGTCAAACGGTCTATGAACCAAGTGTATGCTGCCCCATGATCATACTAATGTACACAGTTATCATTTAATTAAAAAAAAAAAAAAGGAAGAAAGGAAATAAAAATGAGAATTCTCTACTTTATGAGGAAGACCCCCCCCCGGGCAATTGAAGCAACACCAAAAATACATGACTGGGATCTGATCAAACTAAAAAGCTTCTGTACAGCCAAGAACACAGTAAGTAAAGCAAGCAGACAACCCTCAGAATTGGAGAGGATATTTGCAGGTTATGCTTCCGACAAAGGTTTGATAACCAGAATCCACAGAGAACTCAAACTTATTAATAAGAAAAGAACGAGGGGGAGGAGACAAGATGGCTGACTGAAACCAGCTTTCCACAGAGGCTCCCGTTCAGAAGGAGAGTTAAAGGACAAAAATTCTGCAAGTAACCTCGTGGATTTGAGCTGCACTAAGAGAGAATGTTGAAGAATGCACGTCAACCCCACTGAGGCCAGCTGCAACCACAAGGATACAAACAAAAGGTACAAAATCCATCACCAAGCAGACGGGAGTTCCCTCCCCCATGAGAACGTCTCAGAGTGCCCCACAAACAACCGGGCAGAGTTCAAAGGTCCTCCCACTACACTCCACGGGAGAGACCCTCTAAAAACTGGACCAACCTCCCCTACTGGGGTGCCACGGCGTCCTCCTGCCAGGCATAAAACTGTATAAACTGTATATGGTCTCCACCTGGAATTCTGAGCTCCCAGAGCTCTCCTTCGCCTCCACTGGGGTCTGGAGGCCAGTCCTGGTTGGTCAGCGGAGAGGGGACTGCACCAGAGTGGCAGTTCCCTGAGGCACAGTGTGACAGCCGTCTTTTGGTCATAATACGGCCAGGCATAAAACTCTGTAAAGCTGTGTGCGTTCTCTGCCCGCAACCCCAGGCTTCCAGCGCTCCCCGCGCTCCACTCTGCTCTCGCTCCAAGGTCTGGAGACCTGTCCCCCAGGGGTCCAGACTCTTGGGCGATTGCTCGAAGGGTGTAGACAGTGCTGGGCTGCAGCCTGTCGGTGCAGACTCTGGGGTACGGAGCAGAGAGAGGACGATTGGCCGGAGGGGAGCTACACCAGAGCAACGGTTGCCTGAGCCATAAGGCAGCAGCCCTCTTTTGCTAGCAACACGGCTCACTACAGAATAGTCTGAAGCCACACCCCCTGTCTCCCTGGGCAACCAGAGACTTTGAGTTTGCCTGAGGCAACATAAACTTGCAAACCAGGGAAACTCTCAGGGCAGGGCTGACCCAGAGGTCCGCTTTACTAAACCTAAGACGCACCTGGCCCTCAGGGGATCATCAACCTATAGACAATACAAGAGCAAAGACAAGCTGATTTGGAACTCAATTCAGCTTCTCTTCTGCAGGGGAAACGCAGAGTTGTTCTGTTCTGTTCTGTCAGTAACATTAATCAGGGGTGAGACTGGACCTGAGTGAAAACATCTAGTGCCCGAGGTTATCAGGCCTCACCTCCTCCTGCTGGAGAGAGGCAGAGCGCAGCGGCCTGGCAGACTTCCTTGTGATTCAGGCAGGTACAAACTCCTGGAGTACCGATTCACTACAGGCAACTGGGTCAGCCAACTGCAGGGCTATTAGTGACTGGGTGTGAAGGGGTGCAAGGTGGTGAAGGAGGCAGCAACATTCCCAGACTGATTTATAGGCTGGGTGGCTTCTCCTGACTCCACGCAGCACTGGAGCAAGCCACACCAGAGTAGTCACCAGAGGCCTATGATCCAGATCCCAGAGACCTCTTAAACTCTCTCACCTGAGAGGTGCAGACTGACACAATCGATTTGGAAATTTTTGAACTGAACCAATCACCTGAGGACAAATAAGGTGGTGCCCTAGGTGCACAGTGGTAGGAAGGTTTGATTTTTCTTTTCCAATTGTTTGCCAGTGAGGGCTGGGGTGACTTAATTGCTGATATTTCTCCACAGCTGAAACTTCAATCCAAAGTATCTGTTTCACTAGGGTGGAACAGAAACCAGCTGAAAACAAGGCAGAACCATTTAGCCCCACCACACCAGACAGGGCCCCAGTTTCTCAGGCCACAACACTGTACGGGCCCTCGACAAAGCCCCAGGGGAAAAAAATAAGAGGGAGTAAAACAACCATGGGTCGGAATTAGTGGAAAAACTCTGGTAACATGAATAACCAGAATAGATCAAACCCCCCCCCCCAAGGAAAGATATGGCAGATGCAATTGAAGATCCCATTCATAAACAACTGGCTGAGATGTCAGAAATTGAATTCAGAATTTGGATTGCAGACAAGATTAACAAAGTGGAATTAGGAATTCGAGGAGAAATTCAAAAGTTGTCTCAAAAATTTAACAAATTTAAAGACAAAACCACTAAAGACTTAGACACACTGAAACAAGAATTTCCAGCCCTCAAAGATATGAAAAATACAGTAGAATCCCTCAGTAACAGAATGGAGCAAGCAGAAGAAAGGATTTCTGGCATTGAAGATAAAGCCTTTGAATGCTCCCAAACTCTCAAAGAGGAAGAGAAATGGAGAGCAAAAACGGATCACTCACTCAGAGAGCTCTGGGATAATTCGAAGAAGGTGAATATCCAAATTATAGGAGTTCCAGAAACAGATGAAGTGGCCTCACGGGTCACAGAGGCCCTTCTGCATGAAATTATGAAAGAGAATTTTCCAGACACACCTAGAGATTCTGAAATTCAGATAGCGGACAGCTTCAGAACCCCAGCATGACTCAACCCCAATAAGACATCCCCCAGGCATATCATAATTAACTTCACTAAAGTTAATATGAAGGAGAAAATCCTAAAAGCTGCCAGGAGAAAGAAAACCATTAAAGGCAAGAATATTAGAATGACTGCAGATCTCTCTGCTGAAATTTTCAGGCCAGAACAGGGTGATCACCGACTTTCAATCTCCTAAAGCAAAATAACTTTCAACTCCGGATCTTGTATCCAGCTAAACTGAGTTTCATTTATGATGGAGAAATTAAATACTTTAATGACATTCATATGTTGAAGAAATTTGCCATATCCAAACCAGCTCTTCAGGATATTCTCAGACCTATCCTCCATAATGACCAACTCAATCCTATACCACAAAAGTAAACTCACTCAGAAACTTCGGATCAAACTCCAATTTCCACACTGGCGAAAGGATTAAAAATGGCCACTGGACTTTTGAAAAACTCGATACCCAAAACTTCACCAGACTTATCAATATTCTCCATTAATGTGAACGGCTTAAACTGTCCTCTAAAGAGGCATAGGTTAGCTGATTGGATACAAAAACTCAGGCCAGATATCTGTTGCATACAAGAGTCACATCTTAACTTAAAAGACAAATACAGACTCAGGGTGAAAGGATGGTTGTCCATATTTCAGGCAAATGGTAATCAGAAAAAAGCAGGTGTTGCAATTTTATTTGCAGATACAATAGGCTTTAAACCAACAAAAGTAAGGAAGGACAAGAACGGTCACTTCATATTTGTTAAGGGTAAGACACACTATGATGAGATCTCAATTATTAATAGCTATGCACCCAACCAGAATGCACCTAAATTCATAAGAGAAACTCTAATAGACATGAGCAACTTGATTTCCTCCAGCTCCATAATCGTCGGAGATTTCAACACTCTTTGGCAGTGTTGGATCAATCCTCCAACAAGCTGAGCAAAGAAATCTTAGATTTAAACCTAACCATCCAATATTTAGATGTAGCAGACATCTACAGAACATTTCATCCCAACAAAACTGAATACACATACTTCTCATTAGCCCATGGAACTTACTCCAAAATCGATCACATCTTAGGTCACAAGTCTAACCTCAGTAAATTTAAAGGAATAGAAATTATTCCATACATTGTCTCAGACCACCATGGAATAAAACTTGAGCTGAGTAACAACGGGACTCTGCATACTCATACAAAAACATGGAAGTTAAATAACCTTATGCTGAATGATGGCTGGGTCACAGATGAGATTAAGAAAGAAATCACCAATTTTTTGGAACAAAATGACAATGAAGACACAAGCTATCAGAACCTCTGGGACACTGCAAAGGCAGTTCTAAGAGGGAAATTTATAGCACTGCAAGCCTTCCTCAAGAGAACGGAAAGAGAGGAAGTTAACAACTTAATGGGACATCTCACGCAACTGGAAAAGGAAGAACATTCCAACCCCAAACCCAGTAGAAGAAAAGAAATAACCAAAATTAGAGCAGAATTAAATGAAATTGAAAACAAAAGAATAATACAACAGATCAATAAATCAAAAAGCTGGTTTTTTGAAAAGGTCAATAAATAGATAAACCCCTGGCAAACCTAATCAGGAAAAAAAGAGTTAAATCTCTAATATCATCAATCAGAAACAACAAAGATGAAATAACCACAGACTCATCAGAAATCCAAAAAATCCTTAATGAATATTACAAGAAACTTTATTCTCAGAAATATGAAAATCTGAAGGAAATAGACCGATACTTGGAAGCACGCCACCTGCCAAGACTTAACCAGAATCAAGTGGAAATGTTGAACAGACCCATATCAAGTTCAGAAATAGCATCAAATATACAAAACCTCCCTAAAAAGAAAACCCAGGACCAGATGGTTTCACGTCAGAATTCTACCAAACCTTTAAAGAGGAATTAGTACCTATATTACTCAACCTGTTCCAAAATGTAGAAAAAGAAGGAAGACTACCCAACATGTTCTATGAAGCAAACATCACCCTGATCCCCAAACCAGGAAAAGACCCAACAAGAAAAGAAAATTATAGACCAATATCACTAATGAATATAGATGCAAAAATATTCAACAAGATCCTAACAAACAGAATCCAACAACACATCAAACAAATTATACATCATGACCAAGTTGGTTTTATCCCAGGGTCTCAAGGCTAGTTCAATATACGTAAATCTATAAATGTAATTCAGCACATAAACAAATTAAAAAACAAAGACCATATGATTCTCTCAATTGATGCAGAAAAAGCTTTTGATAATATCCAGCATCCCTTCATGATCAGAACACTCAAGAAAATTGGTCTAGAAGGGACTTTTCTTAAACTGATAGAGGCCATCTACAGCAAACCCACAGCCAATATCATATTGAATGGAGTTAAATTGGAATCATTTCCACTCAGATCAGGAACCAGACAAGGCTGCCCATTGTCTCCATTGCTTTTCAACATTGTAATGGAAGTTTTAGCCACCGCAATTAGGGAAGAAAAGGCGATCAAGGGTATCCATATAGGGTCAGAAGAGATCAAACTCTCGCTCTTCGCAGATGATATGATTGTGTATCTGGAAAACACTAGGGACTCTACTACAAAACTCCTAGAAGTGATCAAGGAATACAGCAGCGTCTCAGGTTACAAAATCAACATTCATAAATCGGTAGCCTTTATATACACCAACAACAGTCAAATTGAAAAAGCAGTTAAGGACTCTATCCCATTCACAGTAGCGCCAAAGAAGATGAAATATTTGGGAATTTACCTAACAAAAGACGTGAAAGATCTCTATAAAGAGAACTATGAAACTCTAAGAAAAGAAATAGCTGAAAATGTCAACAAATGGAAAAACATACCATGCTCATGGCTAGGAAGAATCAACATTATCAAAATGTCCATACTACCCAAAGCAATATATAATTTCAACGCACTCCCTATTAAAGCTCCACTGTCATATTTTAAAGATCTTGAAAAAACATTACTTCGTTTTATATGGAATCAGAAAAAACCTCGAATAGCCAAGACATTACTCAGAAATAAAAACAAAACAGGAGGAATCACACTACCAGACCTCAGACTTTACTACAAATCGATAATGATCAAAACAGCATGGTATTGGCACAAAAACAGAGAAGTAGATATCTGGAATAGAATAGAGAACCAAGAGATGAATCCAGCTACTTACCGCTATTTGATTTTTGTCAAGCCAATTAAAAACATTCAGTGGGGAAAAGATTCCCTATTTAACAAATGGTGCTGGGTGAACTGGCTGGCAACCTGCAGAAGACTGAAATTGGACCCACACCTTTCACCATTAACTAAGATAGACTCTCATTGGATTAAAGATTTAAACTTAAGACATGAAACTATAAAAATACTAGAGGAGAATGCAGGGAAAACCCTTGAAGAAATTGGTCTGGGTGAGTATTTCATGAGGAGAACCCCCCGGGCAATTGAAGCAGCTTCAAAAATACACTACTGGGACTTGATCAAACTAAAAAGCTTCTGCACAGCTAAGAACACAGTAAGCAGAGCAAGCAGACAGCCCTCAGAATGGGAGAAGATATTTGCAGGGTATATCTCTGACAAAGGTTTAATAACCAGAATCCACAGAGAACTCAAACGCATCAGCAAGAAAAAAACAAGGGATCCCATCGCAGGCTGGGCAAGGGATTTGAAGAGAAACTTCTCTGAAGAAGACAGGCGCACGGCCTTCAGACATATGAAGAAATGCTCATCATCTTTAATCATCAGAGAAATGCAAATCAAAACTACTTTGAGATATCATCTAACTCCAATGAGACTAGCCTATATCACAAAATCTCAAGACCAGAGATGTTGGCGTGGATGCGGAGAAAAGGGAACACTTCTGCACTGCTGGTGGGAATGCAAATTAATACATTCCTTTTGGAAAGATATATGGAGAACACTCAGAGATCTAAAAATAGATCTGCCATTCAATCCTGTAATTCCTCTGCTGGGCATATACCCAGAAGACCAAAAATCACAACATAACAAAGATATTTGTACCAGAATGTTTTTTGCAGCCCTATTCATAATTGCTAAGTCATGAAATAAGCCCAAGTGCCCATCGATCCACGAATGGATTAATAAATTGTGGTATATGTATACGATGGAATACTATGCAGCCTTAAAGAAAGATGGAGACTTTACCTCTTTCATGTTTACATGGATGGAGCTGGTACATATTCTTCTTAGTAAAGTATCCCAAGAATGGAAGAAAAAATACCCAATGTACACAGCCCTACTATGAAACTAATTTGGGACTCTCACATGAAAGCTATAACCCAGCTACAACTTAACAATAGGGGGAAGTGGGAAAGGGAGGGGTGGGCAGAGGGAGGGGAATCGGTGGGATCACACCTGTGGTGCATATTACAGGGGTATTTGCGAAACTTGGTAAATGTAGAATGTAAATGTTTTGGCACAGTAACTGAGATAACGCCGGAAAGGCTATGTTAACCACTGTGATAAAAATGTGTCAAATGGTATATGAAGTGAGTGTATGATGCCCCATAATCATATCATTGTATACAGTTATGATTTAATAAAAAAATTAAAAAAAAAAAGAAAGAAACCGCCAATTTTTTGGAATAAAACGACAAGGAAGACACGAACTATCAGAACCTCTGGGACACCTCAAAGGCAGTTCTAAGAGGGAAATTTATAGCACTGCAAGCCTTCCTCAAGAGAACGGAAAGAGAGGAAGTTAACAACTTAATGGGACATCTCAACCAACTGGAAAAGGAAGAATATTCCAACCCCAAACCCAGTAGAAGAAAAGAAATAACCAAAATTAGAGCAGAATTAAATGAAATTGAAAACAAAAGAATAATACAACACATCAATAAATCAAAAGCTGGTTTTTCGAGAAGGTCAATAAAATAGATAAACCTTTGGCCAACCTAATCAGGAAAAAAAGAGTAAAATCTCTAATCTCATCGATCAGAAACAACAAAGACGAAATAACAACAGACTCCTCAGAAATAAAAAAAATCCTTAATGAATATTACAAGAAACTTTATTCTCAGAAATATGAAAATCTGAAGGATATTGACCAATACTTGGAAGCACGTCACCTTCCAAGACTTAGCCAGAATCAAGTGGAAATGTTGAACAGGCCCTGATATCAAGTTCGGAAATAGAAATCAACCATACAAAACCTCCCTAAAAAGAAAACCCAGGACCAGATGGTTTCACGTCTGAATTCTACCAAACCTTTAAAGAGGAATTAGTACCTATATTACTTAACCTGTTCCAAAAGGTAGAAAAAGAAGGAAGACTACCCAACATGTTCTATGAAGCAAACATCACCCTGATCCCCAAACCAGGGAAAGACCCAACAAGAAAAGAAAATTATAGACCGATATCACTAATGAATATAGATGCAAAAATATTCAACAAGATCCTAACAAACAGAATCCAGCAACACATCATACAACTTATACATCATGACCAAGTCGGTTTTATCCCAGGATCTCAAGGCTGGTTCAATAGACGTAAATCTATAAATGTAATCCAGCACATAAACAAATTAAAAAACAAAGACCATATGATTCTCTCAATCGATGCAGAAAAAGCTTTTGATAATATCCAGCATCCCTTCATGATCAGAACTCTTAAGAAAATTGGTATAGAAGGGACATTTCTTAAACTGCTAGAGGCCATCCACAGCAAACCCACAGCCAATATCATATTGAATGGAGTTAAATTTGAATCATTTCCAATGAGATCAGGAACCAGACAAGGCTGCCCATTGTCTCCATTGCTTTTTAACATTGTAATGGAAGTTTTAGCCACTGCAATTAGGGAACAAAAGGAGATCAAGGGTATCCATATAGGGTCAGAAGAGATCAAACTTTCACTCTTCGTGGATGATATGATAGTATATCTGGAAAACACTAGGGACTCTACTACAAAACTCTTAGAAGTGATCAAGGAATACAGCAGCGTCTCAGGTTACAAAATCAACATTCATAAATGGGTAGCCTTTATATATACCAACAACAGTCAAGTTGAAAAAACAGTTAAGAACTCTATCCCATTCACAGTAGTGCCAAAGAAGATGAAATACTTGGGAATTTATCTAACAAAGGACATGAAAGATCTTTATAAAGAGAGCTATGAAACTCTAAGAAAAGAAATAGCTGAAAATATTAACAAATGGAAAAACATACCATGCTCATGGCTGGGAAGAATCAACATAGTTAAAATGTCTATACTACCCAAAGCAATATATAATTTCAATGCAATCCCTATTAAAGCTCCACTGTCATACTTTAAAGATCTGGAAAAAACAATTCTTCGTTTTATATGGAATCAGAAAAAACCTCGAATAGCCAAGACATTACTCAGAAATAAAAACAAAACAGGAGGAATTACGCTACCAGACCTCAGACTATACTACAAATCAATAGTGATCAAAACAGCATGGTATTGGCACAAAAACAGAGAGGTAGATGTC
This sequence comes from Nycticebus coucang, assembly GCF_027406575.1. Classification (NCBI taxonomy): domain Eukaryota; kingdom Metazoa; phylum Chordata; class Mammalia; order Primates; family Lorisidae; genus Nycticebus; species Nycticebus coucang. Next base: position 62,465,268 of record NC_069782.1, on the reverse strand, counting down.
TGGAATAGAATAGAGAATAAAGAGATGAATCCACCTACTTACCGTTATTATTCTTTGACAAGCCAATTAAAAACATTCAGTGGGGAAAAGATTCCCTATTTAACAAATGGTGCTGGGTGAACTGGCTGGCAACCTGTAAAAGACTGAAAGTGGACCCACACCTTTCACCATTAACTAAGATAGACTCTCACTGGATCAAAGATTTAAACTTAAGACATGAAACTATAAAAATACTAGAGGAGAGTGCAGGGAAAACCCTTGAAGAAATCGGGATGGGCGAGTATTTTATGAGGAGGACCCCTCGGGCAATTGAAGCAGCTTCAAAAATACCCTACTGGGACTTGATCAAACTACAAAGCTTCTGCACAGCCAAGAACACAGGAAGTAAAGCAAGCAAACAGCCCTCAGAATGGGAGAAGATATTTGCAGGTTATGTCTCCGACAAAGGTTTAATAACCAGAATCCACAGAGAACTCAAATGCATTAGCAAGAACAGAACAAGGGATCCTATCTCAGGCTGGGCAAGGGATTTGAAGAGAAACTTCTCTGAAGAAGACAGGCGTGCGGCCTTCAGACATATGAAAAAATGCTCATCATCTTTAATCATCAGAGAAATGCAAATCAAAACTACTTTGAGATACCATCTAACTCCAGTGAGACTAGCCTATATCACAAAATCCCAAGACCAGAGATGTTGGCGCGGATGTTAAGAAAAGGGAATACTTTTGCACTGCTGGTGGGAATGCAAATTAATAAATTCGTTTTGGAAAGAGATATGGAGAACACTTAGAGATCTAAAAATAGATCTGCCATTCAATCCTGTAATTGCTCTACTGGGCATATACCCAGAAGACCAAAAATCAAATCATAACAAAGATATTTGTACCAGAATGTTTATTGCAGCCCAATTCATAATTGCTAAGTCATGGAAGAAGCCCAGGTGCCCATCGATCCACGAATGGATTAATAAATTGTGGTATATGTACACCATGGAATATTATGCAGCCTTAAAGAAAGATGGAGACTTTACCTCTTTCATGTTTACATGGATGGAGCTGGAACATATTCTTCTTAGTAAAGTATCTCAAGAATGGAAGAGAAAGTACCCAATGTACTCAGCCCTACTATGAGACTAATTTAGGGTTTTCACATGAAAGCTATAAGCCAGTTACAACCTAAGAATAGGGGGAAGGGGGAAAGGGAGGGGAGGGAGGGAGGGTAAGTAAAGAGAAGGGGAGTGGTGGGATTACACCGGCGGTGCATCTTACAAGGGTATATGTGAAACTTGATAAACGGTCTGTGAAGCTAGTGAATGATGCCCCATGATCATATCAATGTACAGAGCTATGATTCAATAAAAAAAAAAAAAAAGAAAAGAACGTAATGAAAGAATGAAAGTAATCCCAGTTCATTGTGGGCAATGGATTTGAACAGAAGCTTCTCTGAAGATGATAGGTGCAGGCCTACAGACACATGAAAAAATGCTCATCATCTTTAATCATCAGAGAAATGCAAATTAAAACCACTTGGAGATATCATCTAACTCCAGTAAGAGTGGCTCACAACAAAATCCCAAAACTACAGATGTTGGCGTGGATGTGGAGAAAAAGGAACACTTCTGCACTGCTGGTGGGGGTGCCAGCTAATACGTCCCTTTTGGAAAGAAGTATGGAGAATAGTCAGGGATTTAAAAGTAGACCTACTGTTTGATCCTGCAATTCCCCTACCAAGCGTATATCCAAAAGACCAAAAATCACTTAATAAGAAAGATATTTGCACCAGATTGTTCATTGCAGCTTAATTCATAATAGCAAAGTCATGGAAGAAGCCCAAGTGCCCGTCAACCCATGAATGGATTAATAAATTGTGGTATATGTATACCATGAAATATTATGCAGCCTTAAAAAAGATGGAGACTTTACCTCTTTTATGTTTACATGGATGGAGCTGGAATTTATCCTACTTAGGAAAGTATCTCAAGAATGGAAGAAAAAATATCCAATGTAGTCAGTACTATTATGAAACCAATTTACAATTACTCACACTTTCATATGAACAATCGTGGTCCAAAATGAAAGAGGGAGGAGGCGGGGAGGGGGAGGTCAGGTTAAGGGAGGGTGAATGGTGGGATCACACCTATGGTGCATATTGCAAGGGTACATGTCGGATCTATTAAGTATAGAGTATAAATGTCTTAACACAATAAGTAAATGAGATGAGGTATATATTAAGAAGCGTTCCTAATTCTATATGAAATCAGCACGTTGTATCCCATAAATGCATTAATGTATACATGATCTATATGTTTCTGATTTAATAAAAAAAATTTTAATAAAAAAAAGAAAGAAGCTGATAGTTAAGGTGATTGCCAGTGACCAATGATTTAATCAATCATGCCCATGTAATGAAGCCTCCATTAAAATCTCAAAGGCAGAGTATGGAAAATGTAGGAATAGCTGAATGCCTGGAGGTTCCTAAAGGGTGGTGCACCTAGAGAGAATACAGTCGCTCCTCAACCCTTGTCATAGGTTGCCATGTGCACCTCTTCATCTGTATCCTTTGTGACAACCCTTTTAATAAATCGGTTAAACGTGTTTCCCTGAGTTCTGTGAGCTGAACTCAAGGTGGGGATCCAGAAAAACTCCAATTTATAGTCAGTCAGTCAGAAGCACAGCAGTAACAGCCTAGGACTTGTAACTGGCACAGGAAGTGGGGGCAGTCACATAAGACCAAGGTCTTAACCTGTAGGATGATGCTACCTCCATGTAGGTAGAGACAGAAGAGAAATGAATTAGATGACAACTAGCTGTGGTCTCCTGAAGAATCTGCTGCAGAACTAATAGGCTGTTGGTGAGTGGAAAGCCCCACATACTTCTTGATGACCAGAGGTCACAAAAGTCTTCTGTGTTCACTCTTGTGGTGTAAAGACAGAGGGAGCACTAGTTTGGTTTTTCTACAAAGATTAGCTCTTATATGTAATCATCACACACAAAAATGTGAGATGAATGTACCAACTTGACTGTAATACTCATCCCACAATATATCTGTATCTCAAGTCATCATACCGTACACCTGATATCTCTATAATTATTTTTGTCAATTTATACCTCAATAAAGTTGAAAAAGATAAACCTATGAGAAATGCACACAAGAGAATCAAAACTAATCAATATCATACCTGTTCTGACAAAAAAGAAAAAAAAAGTGTAGCATTCCAATAAACTCAGACCATCGAGAAGGCTTCTATATTCCTAAGTCCTTGGCCCACTGGAATGTCCTAGATTTGCACTGTCCCATACGGCGGCCATATGTGGCTATGAAGCCCTTGACACATGCCTAGTTTGTATTGAGATGCATTCCAAGTGTAAATCAAGTGACAGATTTCAAACAAGGATCAGCAGGTCTACAGAATTCTCTGTAAGATCATTCTGTTGAATCTCTATTGCTACACAAGGGCCAGAATACATTTCTATTACCATCTCATTATACTCAGATACTACTCCTTTATAAACTTCATAGAACTCTTTCACATTAACCTGATCCATGTTGAACAGCTGTACAGCTGAGATTTCAAAACCTGCTTCTCGGATAGCCTACAGGACCTTCCCTAATAGTCCTTCACCGACAGCGTGGGACTTAACAATGCAGCAAGTACAGTTGGTAAATTTAGCAGTATTTGCTGACCCACAACCTCCACTGGAAGGAAAAAAGAACTGTATTTCTCTGGCAGCAGAAGCAAAACAATCAGGGCCATGCATTTCTTACACTATCTGTTCCAGAGGGCTCTAATGTATCCAGAAGCATGTGTGTGTGCCTCCCCAGAGTTTGCAGGTCCAAGTAGTCTTTTCCATTCACAGATAGCATCATCTTTGAAAATCTGCATGGCAATAATAGGACCACTTATAATGAACTGGATTCGCTCATTATAAAAGGGACTTGATTGATGGTCTAAATGAAAATCCATTGTTTCTTTCCTTGAAATCATCATCATTTTGAGTTTGGTTATAGTATACCCAACTTTATTATGTCAATTATTTCTCCAGCCTTTGATACTGCATCTGGTTTAATCAGGGCTATTTTTATCTTTCCTACTGCCCAGTTGATTAGCTGTATATTGATTCCCATAGTCAACCAACACCAAGTTGTAAAGACATTCACTTAGTTGCCTATAAATAAATCTTCCAAGTGCCGGCTGTCATATTTGGTCGTCTTCCAAAAGGTACAATGATTCTTTACATCATGCATTTCAACAGATCCATCTCCTGGGTAAAATAAAAGTTCGTAACACCGAAGTGAAGCATTTGGATCATACCATTCTGCAATGAAAACAAATCTTTCACTATGATTCATAGTTTCAGAATGTCAGTACAAGGAAACTGGTAACGTTGAGGCAGTAAGACAGCACCACCAACACCATTATCCAGTTACTTTGGCAACAGAGCCCCACTCGTTAATTTTTTATTATTAGAGTAAAAGTATCCACATCGTCATTACTCATCTTAATGTACATTAAACAGCTTTCTCTACGTAGAGAAATGCAAGGTTGCATAATATCCCCCTATTGTAAAGTGGTTATCTCTTCAAAGTATTCCTATTCTAGACTAAACTTACAGTTAAGTCTATGCTCCAGGCCTGGGGTTGGGGTAGAGGGAAGGGGCTCCAGTTATCAGTGTTGGAGTCACCGGAGGATCAGGGTGTGTTGTCATTCTCCAGAGGCCACGTAGGTTGGGTGTCCTGCAGCTGATCATCCAAGTTTTGGCAGAACACCCGTGATCCTCCCAGAACCCAGGTTTGTGAGTTGCCACAAGGCCATGTCCCTAGCCTCCATCCTCCCAGAAGGCTGCCCCTGCACCATGGTCCTTAGAGTGTCTATAACAGAAGAGCTTATACATGAATAAACTCCAGACAGCAGCACATGGGTTCATCCGCCCCACCAGGGCCTGTTCAGCAGCATCCTGCATGTAATGGTTCTTTAGGATAACAGTGGCTACCATCATGAGCAGTATCCCTCCAGCAACCAGTCTGTTGGGCTCGTTCCCACAATTGCAACATTTTCCATCTGGGAAGCCTACCTTGGTGCAGGCTGAGGTGGGGTCGCAAACACCCAGAGCCAGGGCAGCCCCTCCTTACTCCACATTTTCAAATGGCAAAATGAAACGTGCATGACCTCATCCTGCACCCCAGATACCACTGTGGTGCAGCTGTCCAGAGAAACTACCTTTCAAGCCTCTAACGCTTCTCCAAGCACCTGGCTTGGGTTGGTTATCTAAACCAACCACAAGGCTCTTACCTCCATTCCTCAGGTCTCCAGTAACAACCCCAAGAAACAGATTTTACAATTAAAAATCAATTTATTTTTTTGGGGGGGACAGTTTCACTATGTCTCCCTCGGTAGAGAGCTATGGCGTCACAGCTCACAGCAACCTCAAACTCTTGGGCTTAAGCGATTCTGTTGCCTCAGCCTCCCAAGTAGGTGGGACTACAGGCACCTACCACAATGCCCAGATTTTTTTTTGTTGTTGTCATTGTTGTTTAGCAGGCCCGGCCAGGTTCGAACCCACCAGCCGCAGTGTACATGGCCAGCACCCTAACCACTGAGCTACGGGTGCCAAGCCTAAGCCTAAAAATCAAAACTTCTAAGTACATATTAATAAAACTTTGTTTCATACAGGCAGAGCCTGTAGCTCAGGGGGTAGGGCGCCAGCCACATACACTGGACCTGGCGAGTTCAAACCCAGCCTGGGCCAGCTAAAACAACGACAACTGCAACAAAAACATTCGAGGTTGCTGTGAGCTGTGACACCACAGCAATCTACCCAGGGTGACAGCTTGAGACTCCGTCTCAAAAAACAAACAAACAAACAAAAAACCAACTTTGTTTCATACAGAACCAAACTATGGTCCTGTCAGTACAACACTAAAACAAACACTTAATGTTTAGGAAAAAAACGTATACACAATTTATTTCCATTCCAACCAACCCAATCATACATACCATTTTTTTCAGAAGACAGTCTTGCATAAAGCCTCCTGAACATAAGATTTTTTTTTTTATCATTTTCTTAAATTCCCTAGTCTTAGTCCTGTAATTATTTTTATATTGGAATCAAAGACTCTACCAGAGGACAAAAATTTACCATGCCAAGATTCTTTCTCATACAAAATGACTTTTTTCCTAAATTTATATTTTGATTAATATATCTAAAGAAATGTAGTCCTTTTCTTTGGCTGGGTGCCCATAGCTCAGTGGTTAGGGCGCTGGCCACATGCACTGGGGCTGGTGGGTTTCAACCCAGCCCCAGCCTGCTAAACGCACACACAAAAAATAGCCAGGCATTGTAGTGGGTGCCTGTAGTCCCAAATACTTGGGAGGCTGAGGCAAGAGAATCACTTAAGCCCAAGAGTTTGAGGTTGCTATGAGCTGTAATGCCACAGCACTCTACCAAGGGGGACATAGTAAGACTCTCTTCTCTCAAAAAAGAAAGAAAAAGAAAAAAATAAAACTTCATTCTTACTTTAATTAACTGCCACATCCATCTCCAATCTTCAGCAACCACCACCTCAATCTGTCAGCTGCCATCAACATCAAAGCAACACTCCATACCAGCAAGAAAATTTTTGACACAATGAAGGCTCAGATAATCATTAACATTTTTAAGTATGTTGTTTGTTAGACATAATGCCTTCACACACACTGTAAATGTAACATGTATGTACTGAGAAGCCAAAAATTTGTATGACTCACTTTATTGCAATATTTAGTTTATTGCAATTGTCTGAAAACGTGAACCCACATTCTCTAAGGCATGCTTGTGATCCCACATATTTAGTTAAGACCCAAAAAAATAGGTGAAGGTAGTCCCTGTTTCCTACACTGTATGGCTCCAGGGTGAGTTCTTAATTGCTTCATTGTGATTAGATTGCAATGAGAAGAATGTGTATTTTCAAACAAACAAAAAACCCCAGATAGATTCTAGTAGCTCTCCTACTTTCTTAAAATCCATGGAGGATCCTGAGACTCTCAGTTCTTTTATGTCTTTGAAGTATAGGGGGATGCCTGCAGACTTTCCCACATTCTTTAATACCAATAGATTTCTCCTCAATGTGAACTTGGATGTGATAACTGAGGTGTGAGAAATTCTTCTAAAGGATTTTCTGCATTACTTACATTCAAAGAGTTTTTTCAGTGTGTTTTTAAATGTTTAGTTAGCAGATAAAATCTATTGTAGGCTTTCCCACACTCTGTACATTTGTAAGGTTTCTCTCCAGTGTGAATTATAACATGTTTTTGTAGGTGTGAAGAAGCACGGAAGGTTTTGCCACATTCCTTACATATGTACGGTTTCTCTCCAGTGTGTGTTCTTATATGTTCAATAAGTTGTGAAGATGTAGCGAAAGATTTCCCACATTCCTTACATTCATAGGGCTTCTCACCAGTGTGAGTTTTTATGTGATTATGTAGGCTTGAGGAAACAGTGAAGGCTTTCCCACAGTCCTTACACTTATAAGGTTTGATTCCAGTGTGAATTCGAACATGATTCTTAAGGCACGAGGAACTTCTAAATGATTTTCCACATACCTTACATTCAAAGGGCTTCTCCTCTGTGTGAGTCTTAAAATGTTCAGTTAGTAGGTAAAGCCTATTGTATGCTTTCCCACATTCATTACATTCATAGGGCTTCTCTCCAGTGTGTGTTCGTACATGTTTAGTAAGGCCTGATTGCCCAGTGAAGGCTCTTCCACATTCCTTACATTCATAGGGTTTCTCTCCAGTATGAATTCTTACATGTTCAACTAGGTGTGAAGAACCAGTGAAACATTTTCCACATTCCTTACATTCATAGCGTTTCTCCCCAGTATGGGTTCGCATGTGACTATTAAGGTATGAAATACATCTAAAGAATCTTCCACATTCCTTACATTCGTAGGGTTTTTGCACAGTACACATTGGAAGAGACATAGCATGGCTTGTGGAGTAAGTAAAAGCTCCCTCACATGGCTCTTGCTCATAGAGTTTTTCTCCATCAGGTGCAATCCCATGTGCCTGAAGGTATGGCTGATTAACAAAAGCTTGCTCAAAGTCACTGCATTCAAAGGATTTGTCTTCCAAGCACATTCCCTGGTGAACATCATCATCTGGTGGAAGGCTGAAGGCTTTTCTACACTGACTAAACCACTTCTCTCCAGTAGTGGTTTTCTTGCACAAAGGAGAGTTTTCTCCATTCTGATTACAGTCATAAGTGTTTCTTGTATTTTGAGTTATAGTGTGTGTCTGAAAGCATGGGTGTTCATGGAAGACTTCTCCAGGTTGCTTATAGTCAGAGAGTTCCCCTTCATTGTGGCTTTCTGCCTGTTGAAGAGATGAATGATAATTAATTGATTTTTCAGACTTAATAGATCCCACCTATCTGCAATCAGACACATTATAATGATGATGATGAAATTTTGCCATTTTCATTACATACACACAGTTCCTACCCTGTGGATTTCTTACATATTGAATGTCACCCTATTTCAAGGGTCTTATGCCATCTCCTCTAACTTTGAAAAAATTCCTGAATGGTTTTGTAAAATTGTTTTCAAAATCTTATTACCTAGTTATACATGTGGTAATCTGTACTTGTACCAAGTTTCAAGATACGATTAGGCTACCCCCTTACATATTTTACAGTATCCCTCTACAGACATTCTTCCTGCTTAGGTGAACATTACAACTCTCAATTATTGGTCATTTGTGTTGATTACCTACAATGGAATTCCCAATATTTTTTTGAGTGTAGTAAATAAGAAATCTTCCTTATTAATCTTACCATTTGTATGCAATTTGATGTTTTTAACCAAAAAATATCCTGCTGAAGTGCTGATACTTTGGTTTAAGTTGCCATTCTGAAGTAAGACAAAAAAATAAGGGTTTACAGAATAAAATGGTAGGTTAAATAAGTTAAAAATGATAAAGGTAATTTGTATTTTTCATATTAAACACACTAAAAAAATTAAGCAAATACAGATTGGAGCAGTTTCCCTATGTCTATATGTGAATCATACGAGTCAAAATTTATTAATTTTTTAAAGCATTTATTCTATGGAACTTAAATAAGATAGTGAACAGACAGCATTACCAAGGAAAGAAAGCAGACACAATCTGAATAATCATATATTAAAATCATAAACTAAAAGAAAAAAAAGAACAAGTCATTTGTGAAATCATAGCATAGTGTTTATGAGATAAATAAAAAATTAAGGGGGGGCCTGAACATAGCATAAAACTTCTGAGTCCAATGGTTTCACGGTCTGTGACAAAGTACACCTTAAGAAAGTTTTCGTCATTATACTTCCAAACATACTGAACTTCTTATTGCCCAGGAATGATCTCCACAAACACTTACCTTGGATCTCTCTTCTTGCAATTCCTTTTCCTCTAACCAAGAGATCAGACTGGGCTTAAACAGCTGATATCCTGTACAAAGAGAAAAGAGAGATCTTCATTTTCTTTTTTTTTAGGCAGAGCCTCAAGCTATAGAGCCCTGGGTAGAGTGCCACGGTATCACAGCTCACAGCAACCTCAAACTCCTGGGCTTAAGTGATTCTCTTGCCTCAGCCTCCCAAGTAGCTGGGAATACAGGAGCCCACCACAATGCCCAGCTATTTTTTGGTTGTAGTTGTCATTGTTTGGCAGGCCTGGGCTGGATTCGAACCTGCCCACTCTGGTGTATATGGCTGGCGCCTTAGCTGCTTGAGCTACAGGTGCCACCAGAGATCTTTGTTTTCTTAAAAAAGAAAACTACTGGCCTGGCATGGTGGCTCACAGCTGTAGTCCCAGCGCTGTGAGAGGCCGAGGCAGATGAATTTTCTGAGCTCAGAGGTTTGAGACCAGTATGAGCAGCAGTGAGCCAGAGTAAGATCCCGTCACTACTAACAACATCAAAAACAGCCGGACGTTGTGGTGAGCATCTGTAATCCCAGCTACTGGGGAGGCAATGGGAAAGAGCATCACCAGAGGAAGAAGAAAATGAACAAAAAAAAAGAATACTTCAAATGAAGAAGAATGAACAAGAAAGCTGAAATTAAAAAAAAAAAAAGAAAGAAAGAAAACTACTATACCTGTGGTTCTCAACTTAGGAGTGAATCAGATTTATCTGGAGGTCTTGTTAAAACACAGACAAACATGGCTCGGCACCTGTAGCACAGTGTTTGCGGCGCTGGCCACATACATCAAGGCTGGCAGGTTCAAACCTGGCCCAGGCCAGCTGAACAACGACAACTGCAACAGGAACAACAACAAAAATAGCCGGCTGTTACGGCAAGTGCCTGTAGTCCCAGCTATTCAAGAGGCTGAGGTAAGAGAATCGCTTAAGCCCAAGAGTTTGAGGTTGCTGTGAGCTATGATGCTACAGCACTCTACCAAGGGCGATATAGTGAGACTCTGTCTCAAAAAACAAACAACAACGACAAAAAAAACAGACAACAGGACCACAGATTTTCTGATTCACCATATTAAAAGTGGAGTCTGCAAATGTACGTTTCTAACAGAATGACAATGGTGCTATTTATCTTCAAACCACATTTTAAAAGCCAGCACACTAGATTAAAACCACTACTGTAGTGACTATCTCTGCTATTTTGCAGTTTTCAGATTTGACATCACTGACCCTGAAGTGTTATTCCATAATATGTATGTGTTCCATAGGAGGCTACAAGGAATGAGTCTTATCTACTGAGGGCATGTTCTTATTGTTCTCCATGATCACATCTCTATATAGGATTTTCTAAGTTTGATACAATAAAATCCACTCTTCTTGGGTGAACTCTAGAGCCACATCATCAAAGGTCATAAGTCCTAAATCCTAATACACATGCTGGTTCGAGCCCTGCAACATGTCTACCAATATTCACTGACAATAATGAAGGAAGGGAGAACCCAATGCCTGCACAGGGTTGTGAGAGCTCCCACTGCCTACCCTAGAGTCCAGTGGTCCTAGGAACTTTTCTCTATCTGCACTCACTGTCAGTCTTTGCCAGTCATATGGCTTTCTTTCTTTCTCCTTTTTTTTTTTTTTTTGAGACAAAGCCTCAAGCTGTTGCCCTGGGTACAGTACCGTGGCATCACAGCTCACAGCAACCTCAAACTCCTGGGCTCAAGCGATTCTGCTGCCTCTGCCTCACAAGTAGCTGGGACTACAGTCGCCCGCCACAACGGCTATTTTTTGGTTGCAGCCGGCATTGTTGTTTGGCGGGCTGGGGCTGGATTCGAACCCACCAGCTCTGGTGTATGTGGCTGGTGCCTTAGCCACTTGAGCCACAGATGCCAAGCCAGTCATAGGCTTTCTAACACATGAACTTATCTCCCCACACCTAGACCAGGAACTCTTCTCATTTCCCTGTACTACAGCACACTTCTGAGCATATTGCATGCACTTGATAAAATGATGTATCAATCAATTCTTTAAGGACAACCTCCCTCTTCCTTATTGTACGTCAGAGCACTTTGCAAAATAAGAAACAGGCATTTCGCACCACGAGGGTCAAATTTACAGCCAATTACTGAAATATTGGGATGATTTTCCAAGTAATACCTAATTAATATATAGCCTTCAGTCTACCAATAAATTCAACAGGGGACTCAAAATCCTTGAGGTTTTGTTTCAAGAAGCTCTGAAGACCAATTAATCCAGAAGCAAATGTGTCTACCAGCTGGATACAAAGCATGACATTTTTTATGTCATTTATGCACTTTTATCAGTTACCCATCATCCTTGCAGCCTTCAACTTTTTTCCATGAAGGCAGAAGATGAAGACCCGAGAAAAGTAACTTCCTGAAAAAGAAAAAAGGCATGAGAACCCAGAGTTGACTGTAATTTCCACATTCACGCTATCTGGAAGTCACTCCATCCCAGTATGTAATTCCCATGTAATCCTGCACATTCCAGAAAACAAACACATATGAACAACCTACTGCCATACAAGGTCAGAGAAGTCTGTCTCACCTCAAGTTCCAGAGAGGAATGGTGAACTATACCTCTATCCCTAAGGAAAAGAGCAACAATCTCAACTTAAAGGTAAGGAAAGTTAAGTCCTGAGAAATGTGAGTCTTAATTTACCCAAGGTGATGATACTTACGAAAGAGATTAGGCAGCACCTCTCCCAAAGCAACATTCTCTAGCCCACTCCAGCACCACTGAAACAAACCCGGGCCAAGACTGCTCAGCCCCATACCATAGGGTTCTATTGTATAGGGGGTACCCAAGGCAGAGTCCTTTAAAAAACAACAGAACTCACCATGGGACAAAAATTAATGGCTGCCATTCAGATGTCAATGAAATCTGCCTCAATACTCCTTTCTTTGATGTCAAGACCACTTCACAGAAACTTATGAATCTAAATGGATAACACAATCGCCATTCCGCTTGATACAGGAACATCTACATATTTCATATTAACCATTGATCATAAGGTCAAACACCACACATTAATATTCTCTCTACAGATGATATATGTGATAGCTACTAAAAAACCAGAGTACTCCATAAGCATTGGTAATCTTCTACTGAACAACAGTATATGTCAAACATCTCAGTAGGAGCCTTATATATACAAAATGTAAAAAAAAAAAAGTATGCACATTTAAAAGATGTTATCTATGTATTACTTTTTTTTTTTTTGAGACAGAGGCTCACTACATTGCCCTTGGTAGAGTGCTGTGGCATCACAGCTCATAGCAACCTCAAACTCTTGGGCTTAAGTGATTCTCTTGCCTCAGACTCGCAAGTAGCTGGGACTACAGGCACTCGCCACAACGCCCAGCTATTTTTTGTTGCAGCCGTCATTGTTGTTTAGCTGGTCAAGGCGGGGTTTGAACCCACCACCCTCAGTGTATGTGGCTGGCGCCATAACCACTGTGCCATGGGTGCCAAGCCTATGTATTACTTTTTGAAGTTAAATTGAATTATGGTAGCAATGTGCAGCATGACCTTCACAGCACCTCTTATAACTGCAGAAGTCAAACGTGATTTGTAGTCATCTTTTGTCATCAGTATATTAAGTACAATTTTAATAGTTTTTCCCTTTCTTAAAATGTGTGTACTTTTTTGGCACTCTCTGTATAAGCTCACTTAATTATCATGACAGTACTTCACAATAGAAGTTACCCCTGTTTAATAGTTAATCCTCATCCATTCAGATGACACTAACAGGTTCAAAATCAGCTACTTAAAAACTGGTGAACCAGGGAGGCGCCTGTGGCTCAGTGAGTAGGGTGCCGGCCCCATATACCAAGGGTGGTGGGTTTGAACCCAGCTCTGGCCAAACTGCAAAAACAACAACAACAAAAAAAAAAAAAAACAGCTGGGCGTTGTAGTGGGCACCTGTAGTCCCAGCTACTCGGGAGGCTGAGGCAAGAGAATCACCTAAGCCCAAGAGCTGGAGGTTGCTGTGAGCTGTGACACCATGGCACTCTACCAAGGGCGACAAAGTGAAACTCCGTCTCTAAAAAAAAAAAAAAGAAAGATTGGTGAACCAAAGCTTGTATGCAGGTTAGTTTGCTCAAAACCATGAACTCCTAGCTGGGTACAGTGGCTCCCACTTGTAACCCTAGCACTCTGAGGCGAGATGGGACAATCACTTGAGCTCTGGAGTTCAAGACCAGCCTGAGCAACAGGAAGACCCCCATCTCTATTAAAACTAGGTCTAAATCTGCTCTACACAATACCACAGAAAGGAGCCACATGTGCTCCTGTGGACTTCATATGTACCTAGTATGACTTTAGAACAAGCTTTATTATTTCATTTAATTTAGTTAAAATTTAAAAATTTATACTTTATTTAGTTATTGGAAATCTTTTTTTTAAAACTTGGATACATGAATGTCCCTTTTCAACTGTGAATGGGGTCTAAATATAAATTATGTATACTGATTATATAAACGTTTATATAATCTTTTTTGCCATGCTACATATTATATTTACTCCATATGTTGTTTAAAGATTAACTCTTTGTCAAAAATTCACAACAATCTTTAATAAATCAAACACTGAACAGAAGCCCAAAAAGTGATATATGGAATGATATTCAAATGATACAAAAATTCTGGCCGTGCGCAGTGGCTCATGCTTATAATCCCAGCACTCTGGGAGGCCGAGGAGGGTGGACTGCTTGAGCTCAGGAGTTCGAGACCAACCTGAGCAAGAGCAAGACCCCATCTCTAAAAATAGCTAGTGTTGTGATGGGTGCCTGTAGTCCTAGCTACTTGGGAGGCTGAGGCAGGAGGATCTCTTAAGCTATGAGTTTGAGTTTGCTGTAAGCTATGACGCCACGGTCTTCTACCCAAAGCAACAGAGTGAGACTCTCAAAACATAAATAAATAAATAAATCCAAAAACTCAATGTTCCACAGTTCACTACTTATGAACTCAATTCACCCTCACAACTTTACAAATGAGAGAAGCAAAACCCTGAAAATTTCACAGGGGCACAAAAATGATTACAGTTCTAGTGTAAATTGAACTTTCTATCAGCAGCCTCAAACTGGGGATCCTCAAGCTGAACAGGTCCCCAAATGTTTTTAGTTTGGTAGCATCTTCATAGGCTCTTCCTTTTTTTAAAAAAGTGAACCATGACAAACATAATGAAATGCACATATCAGAAGTATTCAGTAGATGAGTTCTGACAATTGCATATACTTGTATAAGCACAAGATACAGAACATATTCACCTCCAAGAAAGCTCTCTGCACCCCCCAAGTCCATTCCCAAATTCTCCAGACAAGCACTGTCTGATTTCTATCAGTTACTAAATACAGAATTCTGAATAATAGCATTAGGCAGTATACACATTTTAATTTGTATATCTGTATTATTTCCTTCATATTTTAGAAAAAATATATGAGAAACATGGTAAAATCTCTCACTAGAATTCTGGACTTATCCAGAATTCTATCTAGTATTTCTATCTAGTATTATTTTGCGCAGGGGCCATGCTAATCGTCTCTGTATTGTTCCAATTTTAGTATATGTGCTGCCGAAGCGAGCACTCTAGTATTATTTTGTATGTAACATTACCAAGTGGACGCACGTTTTGAATTTATTTATTTATTTATTTTACTTTTTTGACACAGGGTCTCACTTTGTCACCCTAGGTAAAGTGTGGCATCACAGCTCACAGCAACCTCAAACTCGGCCTTAAGTGATTCTCTTGCCTCGGCCTCTCAAGTAGCTGGGACTACAGGCACCCCCCCCCACAGCTCCTGGCTACTTTTTTGTTCTAGTTGTCGTTGTTTGGCTGGGTTTGAACCGAACCTGCCAGCTCTGGTGTATGTGGCTGGTGCCCTAGTGGCTGAGCTATAGGTGCTGAGCTGAATTTTTGTATTTTTTTTTGTGAAAGAAAATCTTTTATCAGCTGGGTACAGTGGATCACACCTGCAATCCTAACACTCTGGGAGGCTGAGGCAGGAGGATCACTTGAGCTCAGGAGTTTGAGAGCAGCCTGAGCAAGAGTGAGACCCATTTTCTATTAAAAATAGGAAAATTAGCCCACATTGTAGCGGGCACCTTCAGGCCCCCCTACTTGGGAGGCTGAGACAAGAGGATTGCTTGAACCTAGGAGTCTGAGGTTGCTATGAACTAGGCCAATGATGCCATGATACTCCAGCGTGGGCAACAAAGTGAGACTCTGTTTCAAGGGAAAAAAAAAAAAACTTTTATCGCAATGAATGCTATTTTTCAACTAGCCAGGAATTGTAGTGGGTACCTGTAGTCTCAGCTACTGAAGAGGCTGAAGCAAGAGTTTCAGGTTGCTGTGAGCTATGGTGCCACAGCACTCTACCCACAGCGGCTCTCAGAAAAGGAAAAAAATAAGAATGCTATATCTCTAAGTAATTATTTGTGACAATGTTACCTAAACATAGGCTATTCTGTCTTTTCTAGAGTTTTTCTTCCTATCTTGAGCAGCATTATGTCTCTTTTTGATACCACTGTTTGCCAGTACCTGGCAACAGAGCCTGGCTCACTAAAGGTACCTGGTGACTGTTCTCTGACAGATGAGGTCTTTCTCAACATGGTCAAAGTACACACATAGATGATAGCTAAATAACAGTTCATAACCAAATGTAAACCTGTTTTCCAGGGGTCCTCAAACATTTTAAACAGGGGGCCAGTTCGCAGTCCCTCAGACCGCTGGAGGGCCGGACTATAGTTTGAAAAAAAAAAAAACTATGAACAAATTCCTATGCACACCACACGTATCTTATTTTGAAGTAAAAAAACAAAACGGGAACAAATACAATCACACCACCTCACGTGGCCCGCAGGCCATAGTTTGAGGACCCCTGCGAATGTTTTCAGTATGTACTAAATTATTCTAAGAATCCAGTAGTGGGAGGAACATTCCTCTAAGCACTCACATATGACCCATGCCTTGTCTGTTTACTGGAGACTGTTTTTAAGGCCTCCTGAGATGAATGCTTAATGTTCTAGGTATTTTGTTTTTTGTTTTTTTTCGAGACAGAGTCTCACTATGTTGCACTCAGTAGAATGCCGTGGCGTCACAGCTCACAGCAACCTCTAACTCTTGGGCTTAAGCCATTCTCTTGCCTCAGCCTCCCAAGTAGCTGGGACTACAGGCACCCGCCACAACACCCAGCTATTTTTTGCTGTTGTTGTCATTGTTCAGCAGACCCAGGCCGGGTTCAAACCCGCCAGCCCCAGCATGTGTGGCCAGCACCCTAACCACTTGAGTACAGGTGCCAAGCTAATGCTCTAGGTTTTGCACCTACCATAGCATCCCAACTTCTACATATCTGCCCAACAAACATGGCTGGTTTGCATTCCAAGGGTTGTACAATGCTTGCCAAATGATTGCTAATCACCTCTTGCCTCTAGTGACCCAAGCCACCCCAAAATTTCTTCACTGTCTTTAATAATATTTTCTCTAATAAAGTCTGAACTCAACTCCTGGAAAGAGGCCTCTACCCCAATAAGCTTGGCCTTCCCTAGCTATTCCCCATCAACTCTAGAGTATCTACTAGGGTTTTCTTTACATTTTAAAATTATACTTTCGCTATTCAAAACAAGTAACCAAGGCATGATTGCTGTGGACTGTAAAGATGAAATATGGAAACTGGCTTGGTCAAGGTTTTGGGGGTAAGGAGAGAGTTAAGGTTCTTGACGATGGAAAAGACATGCAGTGGCATCATAATAATGACACTTACATACAGTTGATTCTGATGAAGTGCTTGCTTTAAGTGTCCAAGTGAATGATGTTTTTTATTAGTACAGCAGTAATGATCACTATAAGGATTACAAGTGAGATGAGTTATACAATCTTCTGAATATATTTGCAAGAAAAATGACAAGCTTGGGTGGCACCTGTGGCTCAGTGGGCAGGGCACCAGCCCCATATACTAAGGGTGGTGGGTTCAAATCCAGCCCCGGCCAAACTGCAACAAAAAAATAGCTGGGCGTTGTGGCAGGCGCCTATAGTCCCAGTTACTCCGGAGGCTGAGGCAAGAGAATTGCCTAAGCCCAGGAGTTGGAGGTTGCTGTGAGCTGTGCTGACACCATGGCACTCTACTAGGGGGATAAAGTGAAAACTCTGTCTCTACAAAAAAAAAAAGAAGAAGAAGAAAAATGACAAGCTCAGATCTCCTACTCTGCAGATCAAGTCAAGGTCTGAGAACCAAAGAACTTTTTACAGATACTCCTTAAAGAAAGCTATTTCTTGTGGCCAAGGGGCTGAAATCATTCAAAATCAAACCCCCCCAAAACTGCACAGGTTAAACTACAACCACAGGTAAAGTCAAAAGGAATCACTGATTTTTTTATTTGAAAATTAGACCATTCCTATGGGAAAAACAAGAGCATGAAACTTGAAATGAAGGCATCTAGTTGGGATCCAGATGAAACTAGAAACCCCTAATTCTAGTGCCTCCACTCTCTCACCTGCAGGCCTGTTCAGTGTGCCATGGAGAGCAGTGTCCCAAATATAGCAGTTGGTAAACAGTGGGGATTAAGAAAAAAAGAAAGAAAAATAGAAACTCCCCAAATAAACCTCCCTTACCAGAAAGATACCTTGCCCTTTGGTTTCAGGAGACCAGCTTTCCTCTACTTTGAAAACCCTGTGTTCTTGGGTAGTGCCTATGGCTCAGTGGGTAGGGTGCCGGCCCCATATACCAAGGGTGGCGGATTCAAACCCAACGCTGGCCAAACTGCGACAAAAAAATAGCCAGGCATTATGGCGGGCGCTTGTAGTCCCAGCTACTTGGGAGGCTGAGGCAAGATAATCACGTAAGCCCAGGAGCTGCTGTGAGGGTGCTGAGAGCTGTGTGACACCAGCCCTTTACCGAGGGTGACAAAGTGAAACTGTCTCTACAAAAAAAAAAAAAAAAAAAAACCTGTGTTTTCACTTAGGGTTTCTAAGGGCAGGAATAGGACACAATAAAACAGAAAATAGCTCACACAATAAAATAATTCCAATTCTGATAATACATACCCTAAAAAACTAGGGAACATGTCACGTACAGGATGTTTAACCACAGAGGTTGGGCTATATATAACACAATAGACCACGTTCATTTACAGGAGGCTCATTATTAGACATTGTGAATTTAATACATACCTCATGGACACAAGGATGGCTGAAACAGCTTACAGGGTTGGATGATGGAAACCTGGGCATAAATGGTGAACTATGTACAATAAATTAAGTTCAGCATTTTCCCAACATAATGTGATAGGGAATCCTAGAGAGCTGGGAGTACTGTCCTGGATTTATTATACATCATCTGTACAACCCTTTTCCCAAACTATGTTGAGACACCAGAAGATACTCTTCACAAAGGTATTTAGAAAGAGATTAGTGAAAGGTGTACTGCAATCCTCGAATAGCAGAATTCTGTATTCTTCTTTATAAGTTAGGTATGACTGTACAGAATGCCACACCATCACTGAGATGAGTTCCCTGATTCCAACCAGGATTACAGTGTTCCAGAGCACAGAAATCAAGTGGGTAGAATTTAACCACCAGGCTTGGCACCCATAGCTCAATGGTTAGGGTGCCAGCCACATGCACTGGGTCTGGTGGGTTTGAATCTGGCCCAGGCCTGCTAAACAACAACAAAAAATAGCTGGGCGTTGTGGCGGGCACCTATAGTCCCAGCTACTAGGGAACCTGAGGCAAGAGAATCGCTTAAGCCCAAGAGTTAGAGGTTGCTGTGAGCTGTGACGCCACAGGATTCTACTGAGTGTGACATAATGAGACTCTGTCTCAAAACAAACAAACAAACAAAAAAAAAAACCCAACAAACAAAAAAAAGAATTTAACTACCGAAGACAAGGTGGGCAAAGTAACCATCAAGCATGTTAGAAATATACCAGTAAATCAGAATGCCCTGACCCAGAGAGATCTTTGGTGGTAGCTAACTGATAATGGTGTCCCTAGGAATTTAACGGATAAGCAGTTAACAAACGCTTCTTTCTCTAAATGGCCACATAACATGTTAGGCATGTGGACCATACAGTCTCTGTTGCAACTACTCAACTCTGCTAATACAGTATGAAAGAACCCATAGAAAATGGAACAAGGCTCAGCACCTGCAGCACAGTAGTTACCACACCACCCACATACACCATGGTTGGCAGGTTCAAACCTAGCCTGGGCAAGCTAAAACAACAATAACAACTGCAATAAAAAATAGCCGGTGTTGCGCCGGGCGCCTGTAGTCCCAGCTACTTGGGAGGCTCAGGCTATAGAATTGCTTAAGTCTAGGAGTTCTACCGAGTGCAACATAGACTAAAAAAAAAGAAAGAAAAAAGAAAAACCCGAACAAATTAATATAGCTGTGTTCCGATCAAACTTTATATACAAAAACAGTTGCAAGGCCAGTTGTCACTCACGGATAACAGTGCACCAAGTTCTATACTTGAATGCTGCTCCATCTATGTAACAAAGAAGTCTAAAGTACGGTAGCCAAAAACCTGACTTGAGTCATTCGAGTGCCTTCTACCCAATTACCACACCTAAGTCAATTCACAAACCTATGGGCCCGTCATCAAAGGACCCTGCACCATCACCTCAATTCATACTATAAATCTTCCTTCAAGACTTCCCCAAAGGAATTGGTACTCATTTACTAGAGTGATTATGCACTAGAGCCAAGACATACCCAGACTGGCCTCTAAGATGACACTAAATCCTGGGGACCCAAAATACTGCTGTGGCCCACCACCAAAGTGGTAGGTTTATGGTCATAGTAGTCAGGTGATAGATTGAGTCTGTTAAAATAAATCAAATGGAGAATAGGTCTGAAGCATCTCTGAATAGACAAAGCTAGTGAGGTCTCATAACGACCTTAATCTTGCTCAATATGCAAACTTAAGAGAAACTTAAGACCATCCAATCAGCAATTGCCAACTAACTTATAGTTATGTAACACTGGACTTTCCAACAGTATAGACCGAATAAGGCAGCAATCAAAACTAACCAAATATTTTCTCTACTTTACTTCTATGTTTTTCCTGTAACAGCCGTCCTCTTTAGCAGAGCCCCCAAACCCTGTCCAATCTGGAGCTGCCCAATTCATCAGTTGCTGCTTGTACAAAAAAACCGTCTAAATTTTTATGGTGCCTCAGGTTACCTTTTAACAGGTCTTAATTCAACTCATAGAAGGCCCAATCTTGTGATTATTCCACAGATTCCATAACTGGAACATGAATATTCTTGTGATTGGCAGAATCCCCTAATTGGCTCTCTGATCAATGGGGTCACTTTTATGACAGGAAAAACTACAAGGAGACTCCTAGAACTCCCACACAGAACAAGCCTGAAATAATACATTCTTGGACAACTACAAAAATGAACAACATCAAAGACTTGAAATGATGAAGTATCCCAACACTTAGCCCATTCCAATTTAATTTAGCATGTCAGCCGGTGCCAAAGTCACCTGGATCTTGGAGAATGACTGTCATTGATCATGATCTTAGGTGGTCACTCCAACTGTAGCCATTTTTCAAAATGCAGGCTCTTTACTAGAGCAAATCAACATAATCTCTATCACTGGGTAGAGAAGATATATTGACATAGCTAATGCTTTTTCTCCCAAATCAATTAAAAAAAAAAAAAAACAAGAACCAACAGTATACCTTCACAGCATTGCCCCCAGGCTATCAATTGCCAGGTCTCTGCCATAACATAGTCCCCAGAGGAATTGACATTGCACAAAACACCACACTGGTACATTATGTTGACATACTAATTATATCCAATCAGTGAGGAGAAAATATTTTTCTGCTTTTTACTTCTGTAAGAAACATGGGACTCCCAGTTCCAAAATCATGGCATAGAATAGTCTGTAGACTGGTTTCACTAACTCACTAACTTTATTTTTGGAGAGAGCATCTTACTCTGTCACCCACATGAGTGCAATGGCATCAGCCTATCTCACAGAAATCTCAAATTACTAGATTCAAACGATCCTCCAGCCTCAGCCTCCCAAGTAGCTGGGACTACAGGTGCTCACCACACCCTGATAATTTTTCTATTTTTAGCAGAGATGGGGTCTTACTCTTGCTTACACTGGTCTCAAACTCCCGAGTTCAAGTTCAAGCAATCCTCCCACCGCTGCCTCCTAGAGCAAAGACTTTTTGTATAGCACCTAAAAAGCAAAAATCAATCTGAAAAGCTTCTCTGCACAGTAAAGAAGGTAATAAACAAAGCAAAGTGACAAGCCACAGAATGGCTGAAAATATCTGCAAATTATTCATCTGATAAGGGATTAACACAATGAGCTAAAACAACTCAATGACAAAAAAGAAGAAAAAAAGAAAATTACAGACTCGGCGCCTGTAGCTCAGAAGCTAGGGCGCCAGCCACTTACATCAGACCTGGCGAGTTCAAACCCAGCCCAGGCCAGCTAAACAATGACAACTGCAACAAAAAATAGCAGGGCATTGTGGTGGGCGCCTGTAGTCCCAGGTACTTTGGAGGCTGAGGCAAGAGAATTGCTTAAGCCCAAGAGTTTGAGGTTGCTGTGAGCTGTGATGCCACAGTACTCTACCAAGGACGACATAGGGAGACTCCGTCTCAAAACAAAAACAAAAAACAATGACGACAACAACAACAACAAAAAAAAATAGCTGGGCCCTTGTGGTGGGCGCCTGTGGTCCCAGCCACGTGGGAGGCTGAGGCAAGAGAAATCATTTAAGCCCAAGAGTTGGAGGTTGCTGTGAGCTGTGACACCACAGCACTCTACCCAGGGTGACAACTTGAGACTCTATCGCCACAAAAAAAAAAAAAAAATCTAATTACAAAAATTGG
Source organism: Nycticebus coucang (assembly GCF_027406575.1). NCBI lineage: Eukaryota > Metazoa > Chordata > Mammalia > Primates > Lorisidae > Nycticebus > Nycticebus coucang. The sequence goes on along the minus strand of NC_069782.1, from coordinate 62,442,964 downwards.
CAAAACATCTGGATAGACATTTCACAAAAGAAGACACAAAAACTGGCCAACAGGTTTTTGAAGAAAAAAAAAAATATGCTCAACACCAGTCCTCAGAGAAATGCAAATCAAACCACAATGAGATGCCATCTTCCTCTAGTTAGAATAGCTTTTATCAAAAAGACAAGTAAGAGCGAGACCCCATCTCTACTAAAAATAGAAAAACTATCTAGGTGTGGTGGCACATGCCCATAATCCCAGCTACTCAGAAGGCTGAGGCAAGAGGATGGATCCCCTGAGTCCAAAAGTTTGAGGTTGCTGGGAGCTACGATGATGCCACAGCACTCTACTCAGGGTGATGGAGTAAGACTCTGTCTCAAAAAAAACAAAAACATCCCCAAACTAAAAATAAAACGTATGATCCAGTAATACCACCACTGGGTATATACCCAGAAGGAAAGAAAGCAATACTTAAAGAGATTATCTGCATTCCCTAGAGTCTCACTTTTATTACACTCCGTAGAGTGATATGGCATCAGAGCTCACAGCAACCTCAAACTCTTGGGCTCAAGTGATTCTCTTGACTTAGCCTCCTGAGTAGCTGGGACTACAAGTGTCTGCCACAAAGCCCAACTATTTTTAGACTGGAGTCTCACTCTTGCTCAGGCTGGTCTCGAACCTGTGAGCTCAGGCTATCTACTCGCCTTGGCCTCCCAAAGTGATAGGATTACAGTCATGAGCCACGGGGCCCAGCCTTGCATTCCCATGTTTACTGAAGCACTATTCACAATAGCCAAAATATAGAATTAACCTAAAACCCACCAATGGATGAATGGATAAAAAAATGTGGTATATATACCCAATGGACTATTCAGTCATAAAAGAATGAAATCCTGTCCTATGCAGCAACATGGATGGAACTAGAGGTGATTATATTAAGAACAATAAGTTAAGCACAGAAAAGACAAATATCACAAGTTCCCACTCATCTGTGGTATCTCATGAAAACAGAGAGGGATAATGAAAGGTTTATTAACAGTTACAAACACAGTTTGGTAAAAGAAATAAGAACTGGTGTTCTACAGATCAGTAGGAGACTAGAGTTAACATTAATTTACTGTACATTTCAAAATAGGTAGAAGAGAATATTGTGGGCATTAAAGAAATATTTAAGGTAATGGAAATCCCAATTTGATTTAGTGTATCAAATTATCACATGTACCCTAAAAATATGTACACCTATTATACATAATAATGCATCAAAAAATTAAATGAAAAATTTAAAGGAGAAGATGGGAAGATTCAGGAACCAGTTTCTGTTGGTCTCCCGTCTGGATCATATAAAAACACCCCCTACAAGATAGCTCCAAGTTACTAAACTTCAAACCATCTACCAGCAAAATGGAGGCACAACACTCTGTAGACCTTCTGCACTTTGAAAGCAACATGTACAAAATTTGAATATGCTTTAACACCCCACACAGTCACCTGAAGGCTTCTAATTTCAATGAATCAGAGCAAGTTCAGGCTGTAGTACAAGTTTCTCAAGCACTTGATCCAGCAGACCCAATGATAGTCAAAGTGTCCATGGTAAATAAGATACTGTTGGAAGCCTCTGGCAAACACAGATAGGACACAGTTCAACCCTTTGGTATTTCAGAGCAAATCTATGCCCTCTTCTGCAGGTAGTTGTTTTTATTTTGAGAAACAGGTTTTATGGTTTGCCTTAAGTGACTTAAGACAAGACTGAGTAATTTGAGATCTTATGGTTCCCACACCATAAAATACTATCAGCCCTTATCAGTAAGTTTGCCAATCTCTCCTATGCACCAAGTTACAAGTTTATAGGAAACAGCATGAAATGGAGGAAGATCTAAAGACAACTTGAGAATACAATCAGAAATGTCTGATTGTGTGACTCCTAAAAAAGGTGTAACTCTTCAAAAGTCAATATAATAGACAATAATAACTATTTTAGGTGAAAAAATGCTAAGACATAAACAATTGCAATGTATAAACCTTGAATGGGATCCAAAAGCACCCAAACAACGTGTGTTGGGAAAATGTTGAGTGTTTTAGTTATTATACAAAGTAGACATTAGATGACACCATTATGTTTAATTTTCTTAGGTAAAATACTAGTATTGTGGTTTTATTAGGAAAAAGTCTTTATGAGATGCATTACTAGATATTTAAAGGTCAAGTGTCCTATGTGTAATTGATGTTCAACTTACACTCAAATAATTGTTCACCATAAAATGTATTTCTCTATTTGAGTAGAGAGCAAACAAGGACGATGCTAAAAATGAGTAAATCTACCATAATGGATGTTTCTTGTACTGAACGTTCAAATTTTCATTAAATCCAAATTTTTCATCCAAATATGCTGTTAATAATGAATTCCATTACTCTAGTATATCAGTGTAATAAAGTCCCTATCCTTTCATACTAGAGGCCCCCGTTTTTTGTTTTGTTTTGTTTTTGTGAGACAGACTCTCACTATGTCACCCTGGGTAGAGTGCCGGGGCGTCACAGCTCACAAAACCTCCAACTCTTAGGCTTAAGCAATTCTCTAACCTCAGCCTCCCAAGTAGCTGAGACTACAGGCGCCCGCCACAAGGCCCGGCTATTTATTTGTTGCAGTTGTTTAGCTGTTGTTTTAGCTGGCCCGGGTCGGGTTTGAACACGCGACCTTCCGTGTTATGTGGCTGGCGCCCGTAACCACTATGCGACGGGTGCCTGGCCTAGAGGCCCCCGTTTTTTAAGCTCTGTAGGGATGCACAGTCCTAGGATCTTTAGTTGAAGAGAACGGCTAAGTATTCCTGCTTTTCTTTAAGAGAAAAGCTTGTGATCTACGTGTTCATATTTATATACAGAAATAGGCACACCCTAGACAACTAACCATCTTTTCACCCAAATGTAACACGTCAAAAATAAAGGATACCAAAACAAAGGCAAATTCTCAGATGAAACACTTTTAACGAAAAAATAGCAGCAGAGCCCCACCCCCAAACCAACTTTCTACGAAGTGCTCACTAGGAACACGCTGGAATCGCCAGGTAGTCCACGTGATGCGACTGGTGGAAATTATTTTCCCTTTGGAGAAAACAAAATTCACAAACGTCGCTATGGAAGCTTTAGAAGAGGAAAACAGAGCGGATGAAAACACCCCGCGGAAGACAGGTAACAGCAGGTCCCAGAGACTGAAGGCCCGAGCGGCCTCAGGGAACTGGCCGCGCCGGGAGGACCCGTGGCCCCAGCAAGCCGGGCTCCCTATTCAGAGGCCCCTCGGCGGCCTCGCCCTATCCTCCCTTTGATGCGCACCTGCTACCTCCCCACCCTCCTCCCACCACCAAGCACATTGAACTCACCAATGCCGGAGCGAACCCCACCACGATAAAGACCAAATGCACCACAAGCGCTTGGGCCAGAACCGGAAAACATGGCGGCTGTCCTGACGCCACTTCCGCCTCCAGCCCCCGGCCGGGCGGGGCTCCCGGACTGGAGCGTCGGCCGCGCCGGACCCGCGGAATACAGGAATTATAGTTTCCTCCATGGAGGTGTGGATGCCCTTGTTGTTCCTTTAGTCAGGGACCCAGAAGTGGAACTGGAGGTAGAAACAGGCGAAAAGACAAGAGGAGGTTAGGATCTGGCCCACTGGGCGGGGCCGGAGCCGGGGGCGGGATTGGAGATGGCACTAAGCCAGCGGTTTGGACCAAGGGATGGATTGGAAGACCCAGTTTGGGAATGAGGGCACACCCCGGAGGACGCTCATGAAAAGCTCTTCTATATGTCTCCCGGCTCCCTCCGCATTCAATAGAGCCTTTCCGGGGTTTTTTGGTGTGTGTGTGTGTTTTTTTTCTTTTTTTTTAAGAGACAGAATCTCATTCTGCCGCCCAGGCTAGATGCCGTGGCATCATCTTAGCTCACAGCAGCCTCAGACTCTTAGGCTCAAGCTATCCTCTTGGCTCAGCCTCCCAAGTAGCTGGGACTACAGGCACGTTCCACCACGCCCGCTAGTTTTTCTATTTTTTGACAGGGTCTCGCTCTTGCTCTGGCTGGTCTGGCACTCTTGAGCTCAAGTGATCCTTTAGCCTCACCTTCCCAAAGTGCTAGGATTACAGGAGTAAGCCACTGCACCTGGCATCTTATTCCTTTATGTATATCGGAACAACACGGTTAACTCTAGTAGTTGATTCCTTTGCGTTTTCAGTGTAATTGTATCTTCTGCAAATCTTGATTATTTTCTCGTCATCAAATATTTCTGTAATTTTCTCGTCATCAAATATTTCTGTAATTTTTCTTATCTACCCATATTGGTCAGGACTACTTATAAGTTTATATGGAAGTACAAACATGGTAATAACCAAGAAAATGTTGACAAATGAAAGCAAGATATTAAAACTCACTATAAAGTCTATGATTAAAACTATATAATACTGGCACATGAGCAGGAAAAAGATTAATGGAATGTCTAGAAATAGACTCAATAAGAATATGTGGAAATTTAGTTCATAAATGTGTCATTTCATATCAGTGGGGCAAAAAAAGCAATTTATTTTCTTTTTGGATTAATATCAGGGTACAGACGATTAAGTTACCCTATTTGTGTTGGTTAGGTAGAGTCCAAGTTGTAGCTGTGCCCCTCACCCAGTAGATATGCCATATATGCTTACAAAAAAGCCGCAGTTTCTAATGAAAGGTACTAAAACAACTGGTAGGCTGTTTGACAAAAGACAAAATTAAATCTATACCTTGCAATATGTGTAAGAATAAATTCCAAATGGATCAAAGATCTAAATGTGAAAAAACAAATAATACATAAATGTAGGTGTTCAAGAGATATCTTGGCTAATTAGGGGAAAAGATGTGATCACAAGCCAGCAACAAGCTTTATTTGGGATGTGCTTTGACAGGTTAGCCATGGGGGAAGATCCATGCAGCCTGTGAGTATCCACAGGCTTCCACTTGTGAGTCCCTGCCCAGAAATGGTAGAGGGAAAGAGAACTCCCAAAGGAAAAGGAAATCAGAGAGGAGGCAATATGTTAGGTGATGTTCTGCAGCCTGGCGGAGTGTCTCTGCATCCAAAAATTCTGCACCACAGGTGCAGTAGCGTAGGCCTGTAGTCCAAGCTACTCCAGAGGCTGAGACAGGACAATCGCTTTAGCCCAGCAGTTTCAGATTGCAATGAAGTATGATGATGCCACTACATTCCAGCTGGGGGTTGAGTGGGGTGGGGGGAGAGAGAGAGAGAGAGAGGGAGACTGACTCTGTCTCAACAAGAAAGAAAAAAAAAAGCCAGCAACAACAACAAAAAAAAAAAAAAAGAAAGAAAGAAAGAAAAAAGCTCTGAAGGACAGCAGTGACTCTGGGTTTTAACAGACCCAGGGTTTATTTTATCCAAGGCTGACAATCTCACAGAACATACAAAGCAGGCACACTCTAGATGCCTAAAAAAAAAATACACTCCTTTACAGTATATTTTCAACAATCAAATGTGTTATAATTTCAGTGTGGCAGTGGTGGGGTCTTCACAACAATGCTGTAAACACTGGTGTACAAAAGCTCTTTGAGTCCCTGCCATTAGTGTTGGGTTTCAAGGCAGCTGCCTGTGTCGTATGTGTGTTTCAGAAAGCTGCCCAGATCCTCAGTTACTGAAGTGCTCTTGGACAAAAAATGACCAGACTCCCCAGAGCAGTGATTCTCAACCTTCCTAACGCTGAGAACCTTTAATACAGTCCAAAAGGGAACCTTTAATACAGACCCACAGGTTGAGAACTGCTGCTCCAGAGTAAGGCAAGCATGAAACAGAGTTTATTGAGCAAGAAAAAGATAGGTTTACAGAGTAAGAAAGTTTACAAAGACACACATTCACCATTGAGAGAGAGAATGGGCCTCCATTGCCAGAGCAAGTAGGTAAAGAGGCAAGTGTAATGGCCAGCAGTGCTCTTTTATACCACCTGGGCAAGGCTTACCTCATATTTCAGAGACCGCCTTGGAACCAGAATTTTACTGTGCATACTGACTTCCCATGAGCCTCTCTTAGAGGCTCTTAGAGACCATTAGAGGGCTGTGGACCACAATGTAGATTTAAGCTAATGACATAATTAGTCTTAAGGCTATTTTAGGTCACCTTTAAGACTCTTGTACTAGTTGTTACGCTAAAACAGTGTTTCTCAATGTTTTTTAATCTCACAATGTGCTTGAACCTATAAAACATGTACACTTAAAATATGTTGATCAAAAGAAAAGTAAAAAAAGGTATATACTTACTGTGCTTTGAACTTCCTTTGAAAATAGTTTAATTAATGATCTTTTTTATTTTTTATTTTTTTATTGTTGGGGATTCCTTGAGGGTACAATAAGCCAGGTTACATTGATTGCAATTGTTAGGCAAAGTCCCTCTTGCAATCATGTCTTGCCCCCATAAAGTGTAACACACACCAAGGCCCCACCTCCTTCCCTCCATCCCTCTTTCTGCTTTTCCTCCCCCACATAACCTTAATTGTCATTAATTGTCCTCATATCAAAATTGAGTACATAGGATTCATGCTTCTCCATTCTTGTGATGCTTTACTAACAATAATGTCTTCCACTTCCATCCAGGTTAATACGAAGGATGTAAAGTCTCCATTTTTTTTAATAGCTGAATAGTATTCCATGGTGTACATATACCATAGCTAGTTAATCCATTCCTGGGTTGGTGGGCATTTAGGCTGTTTCCACATTTTGGTGATTGTAAATTGAGCTGCAATAAACAGTCTAGTACAAGTGTCCTTATGATAAAAGGATTTTTTTCCTTCTGGGTAGATGCCCAGTAATGGGATTGCAGGATCAAATGGGAGGTCTAGCTTGAGTGCTTTGAGGTTTCTCCATACTTCCTTCCAGAAAGGTTGTACTAGTTTGCAGTCCCACCAGCAGTGTAAAAGAGTTCCCTTCTCTCCACATCCACGCCAGCATCTGCAGTTTTGAGATTTTGTGATGAGGGCCATTCTCACTGGGGTTAGATGGCATCTCAGGGTGATTTTGATTTGCATTTCTCTAATATATAGAGATGATGAACATTTTTTCATGTGTTTGTTAGCCATTCGTCTTTCATCTTTAGAGAAGGTTCTATTCATGTGTCTTGCCCATTGATATACGGGATTGATGGCTTTTTTCATGTGGATTAATTTGAGTTCTCTATAGATCCTCGTTATCAAGCTTTTGTCTGATTGAAAATATGCAAATATCCTTTCCCATTGTATAGGTTGTCTCTGTGCTTTAGTTATTGTCTCCTTGGCTGTACAGAAGCTTTTCAGTTTAATGAAGTCCCATTTGTTTATTTTTATTGTTATTGCAATTGCCATGGCAGTCTTCTTCATGAAGTCTTTCCCCAGGCCAATATCTTCCAGTGTTTTTCCTACACTTTCTTTGAGGATTTTTATTGTTTCATGCCTTAAATTTAAGTCCTTTATCCATTTTGAATTAATTTTTGTGAGTGGGGAAAGGTGTGGGTCCAGTTTCAGTCTTTTACATGTAGACATCCAGTTCTTCCAACACCATTTATTGAATAGGGAGTCTTTCCCCCAAGGTATATTCTTGTTTGGTTTATTGAAGATTAGGTGGTTGTGAGATGTTAGTTTCATTTCTTGGTTTTCAATTCGATTCCAAGTGTCTATGTCTCTGTTTTTGTGCCAGTACCAAGCTGTCTTGACCACTATGCCTTTGTAGTACAGAATAAAATCTGGTATACTGATGCCCCCAGCTTTATTTTTATTACTAAGAACTGCCTTAGCTATACGGGGTTTTTTCCAGTTCCATACAAAATGCAGAATAATTTTTTCCAAATCTTGAAAGTACGATGTTGGTATTTTGATAGGAATGGCATTGAATAGGTAGATTGCTTTGGGAAGTATAGACATTTTAACAATGTTGATTCTACCCATCCATGAGCATGGTGTATTCTTCCATTTATTAAAATCCTCTGCTATTTCCTTTCTGAGGATTTCATAATTTTCTTTATAGAGGTCCTTCACCTCCTTCGTTAGGTATAGTCCTAGGTATTTCATTTTCTTTGAAACTATGCTGAAGGGAGCTGTGTCCTTAATTAGCTTCTCATCTTGACTGTTATTGGTGTATACAAAGGCTACTGACTTGTGGACACTGATTTTATATCCTGAAACATTACTGTATTTTTTGATGACTTCTAAGAGTCTTGTGGTTGAGTCTTTGGGGTTCTCTAAGTATAAGATCATGTCGTCAGCAAAGAGGGAGAGTGTGACCTCCTCTGCTCCCATTTGGATTCCCTTTATTTCCTTGTCTTGCCTAATTGTATTGGCTAGAACTTCCAGCACTATGTTGAATAGTAAAGGTGACAGAGGACAACCTCGTCTGGTTCCATGAACCAAGGAGAAAAGCTTTCAGTTTTACTCCATTCAGTAAAATATTAGCTGTGGGTTTGTCATACATAGCTTCAATCAGTTTTAGAAATGTGCCACCTATGCCTATACTCTTCAGTGTTCTAATTAGAAAAGGATGCTGGATTTTATCAAATGCTTTTTCTGCATCTATTGAGAGGATCATGTGATCTTTCTTTTTGCCTCTGTTAATATGGTGGATAACGTTTATGGACTTGGGTATGTTAAACCAGCCATGCATCCCTGGGATGAAGCCTACTTGATCATGATGAATGAGTTTTTTGATGATAAGCTATAATCTATTGGCTAGGATTTTGTTGAGAATTTTTGCATCTATATTCATGAGTGAGATTGGTCTGAAATTCTCCTTTTTGGTTGGGTCTTTTTCTGGTTTTGGTATCAGGGTGATGTTTGCTTCATAGAATGTGTTGGGGAAGATTCCTTCTTCCTCAATTTTTTGAAATAATTTCTGCAGTACAGGAATAAGCTCTTAAAGGTTTGATAGAATTCTGGTGTGAAGCCATCTGGCCAGGACATTTTTTGGTTGGAAGATTTTTTATTGTTTCTTTGATCTCAGTGCTTGAAATTGGTCTGTTCAGGAGCTCTATTTCTTCCCAGCTAAGTCTAGGGAGAGGGCATGATTCCAAATACTGATCCATTTCCTTCACATTGTCAAATTTATGGCCATAGAGTTTCTGGTAGTATTCAGAGATGATCTCTTGTATCTCTGTGGGATCAGTTGTTATTTCCCCTTTATCATTTCTGATTGAGGTTACTAGAGATTTTACTTTTCTATTTCTCGTTAGTCTGGCCAATGGTTTATCTATTTTATTTATTTTTTCAAAAAACAAACTCCTTGTTTCATTAATTTTCTGAATGATTCTTTTGTTTCCAATTTCAATGATCTCTCATTTGATTTTGGACATTTCTTTTCTTCTACTGAGTTTAGGCTTACATTGTTCTTTTCCAATTCAATAAGATGGCTTGTGAGGTTGATGCGCTCTCTTTCTGTTTTTCGAATGTAGGCATCTAAAGCGATGAATTTTCCTCTCAAAACTGCTTTTGCAGTATCCCACAGGTTTTGGTAGCTTGTGTCTTCATTGTTGTTATGCTCAAGGAAGTTAATGATTTCCTGTTTTATTTCTTCCTGCACCCATCTGTTATTCAACAGCAGATTGTTTAATTTCCATGCCTTTGTGTGAGGTCGAGCATTTTTGTTAGAGTTGAGTTCCACCTTTAGTGCCTTATTGTCTGAGAAGATACAAGGTAAAATTTCAATTCTTTTGATTCTGTTGATATTTGTTTTGTGTCCCAGGATATGATAATTTTGGAGAATGTTCCATGGGGTGATGAGAAGAATGTATATTCTTTATCTTTGGGATGGAGTGTTCTATATGCGTCTATCAAGCACAGTTGTTCTAGGGTCTCCTTTAAATATCTTATATCTTTGTTTAATTTCTGTTTAGAGGATCTGTCCAGCTCTGTAAGAGGAGTGTTAAAGTCCCGTGTTATTATGGTATTATCAGATATCATATTGCTCCAACTGAATAAGGTCTGTTTCAAGAATCGGGGAGCATTTAAATTGGATGCATAAATATTTAGAATTGAAACATCTTCATGTATTTTTCCCTTGACCAATATAAAGTGACCATCTTTGTCTTTTTTGACTTTAGTTGCTTTAAATCCACATGTATCTGAAAATAAGATCGCAACTCCTCTTTTCTTCTGAATTCCATTTGCCTGAAAAATTGTCTTCCAACCCTTGACTCGGAGCTTTAATTTGTCTTTTGAAGCCAGATGTGTTTCTTGCAGGCAGCAAATGGATGGCTTATGTTTTTTAATCCAGCCAATCTATGTCGCTTCAGTGGGGAATTCAAGCCATTAACATTTATTGAGATAATTGATAAGTGTGGTAGTATTCTATTCATCTTATTTTGTGAGAGCCCATTGCTTAGTTTTATCTTTTGCATCAGTGTGGAGGTTAGGTTCTGTCCTTTGATTTCTGAGTTCTTACTTTGCTGCTGATCCATTGTGGTGGTCAGTGTGCAGAACAGGTTGAAGTATTTCCTGTAGAGCTGGTCTTGTTGTGGCGAATTTCCTCAATGTTTGTATATCCGTAAATGATTTGATTTCTCCGTCAATTTTTAAGCTTAGCTTAGCAGGGTACAGAATTCTGGGCTGGAAATTGTTATCTTTAAGTAGATTAAAGGTAGATGACCATTGTCTTCTTGCTTGAAAAGTTTCATTAGAGAAGTCTGCAGTCACTCTGATGGATTTGCCCCTGTAGGTCAACTGGTGCTTACTCCTGGCAGCTTGCAGAATCTTTTCTTTTGTCTTGACTTTGGACAGGTTCATCACAATGTGTCTTGGAGATGCTCGGTTAGAGTTGAGGGGACCTGGGGTCCGATATCCCTCTGAAAGCAGTGTGTCAGAATCCTTGGTGATATTTGGGAAATTTTCTTTTATAATATTCTCTCGTATGGCTTCCTCATTCCTATGGGGCATTCTTCTTCCCATTCTGGGATTCCTATAACTCGTATGTTGGAGTGCTTCCTAAAGTCCCATAATTCTGACAGTGAACGTTCTGCTTTCTCTCTCTTCTTTTCTGCCTCTTTTACTATCTGATTTATCTCAAGAACTTTGTCTTCTACCTCTGAAATTCTTTCTTCTGCATGGTCTAACCTATTGCTGATACTTTCCATTGCATCTTTAAGTTCCCTAATTGACTGTTTCAGTTCCTTCAGGTCTGCTATATCCTTTTTATATTCTTCATATCGTTCATCTCTTATTTGATTCTGTTTTTGGATTTCCTTTTGGTTATTTTCCACTTTATTAGCAGTTTTCTTCATTGTTTCCATATTTCTTTCATTGTTTTTATCATGTGTATTCTAAATTCCCTTTCTGTCATTCCTAACATTTCTTTATAGGTGGAATCCTCTGCAGTAGCTACCTCACGTTCCCTTGACAGGGTTGTTCTGGACTGGTTCTTCATGTTGCCTGGAGGTTTCTGCTGATTCTTTCTCATGAGTGATATCTTTTATCTGTTTCCTTGCCCTAATTTTCCTTTCACTTCCTCTTGCTCTTTAAATTCTCGTGCCTGTGGAAGTTGCGGGCGGGTTTAGACTGATTGAACACATGCGACCACTTGCCGGTTTTCCACTGCTTTACTCCTCCTCTTGTGGTCCAGCAGTCTCTCACTGACTCCCTGTATCCTCACAGGGGTTACGATAGGCAGATCACACCAGCCGGAGATGCCTGGAGTCCTATCTCCCCAGACTCACAGTGCCCAGATGCAAGGAAGCTGTTACTCGGCCGCCATCTTGTCTTCATACCTGTCTATAGGCATAGAGGCTGAGAAGTCCAAGGTTGAGGGCTTTCTTGCTAGTAGAGACTCCCTGCATTGCCCTGAGGCAATGCAGGACATCACATGGCAAGGGGTCCTAATTAATGGTCTTTAAAAAGTTTCACATTACACCATTAAAAATCACTGCTCTGGAGCGGCGCCTGTGGCTCAAAGTAGTAGGCTGCTGGCCCCATATGCCAGATATGGCAGGTTCAAACCCAGCCCCAGCGAAAAAAAAAAAAAATCACTGCTCTGACGTATCTTTGCTTTCCTGGCAGTGTCTGTACACATGTAGACTTCCTGGCTCCAAATTCCTGAGTTGCACAAACTTCTGCTTCTCTATTGGAATCACTGGGCATGTTAAGTTAAAAAGACTCCACTCTACCAGAGCAGGGGATGCCAAACTTTCTATAAAAGGGCACAGAATAATTTAGACCGTGTCATATGGTATCTGTGGCATCTATTAAATGCATCTGGAGGGCAGCACCTGTGGCTCAAAGGAGTAGGGCACTGGTTCCATATGCCGGAGGTGGCAGGTTCAAACCCAGCCCCGGCCAAAACTTCAAAAAAAAAAAGTGCATCTGGAGCTGGAAGAGGTTGGAGCAGGACCCAGCAGAAAGAGGGGTGGCCAGTGGGGTCACACAGCCAGCAGCCATGACTTGCTGGGCACCCAGCCCAGGGCTTGCTGCTGCTCTGCTGTAAGCACTTGGCCACCTGAAGATGGGGTTAGAAGTAAGGGAGAAAGGGTGTGAGGGTAGGTTCCCAGCAATTTCTTCTTTATCTAGCAGTGGCTTCTTCCTCCTGGGAAGGTTTCTGTCCTTAGCTCAGGTCTGAACTGGGAGCCTTTGATGTGCTGCCTGGGATGGTCAATCCTCTGCAGCTGGATTCACAGAAATGAAGGAGAAGAAGAGGAAAGAAAAGTAGCAACAGTAGTAGATTCCACTGATTCATGATCTTGTGAAAGGCAGAGAATCCTATCCATGGATTCGTTGATCTCATTGTACCACTACCATTCACCAGTAAATTATCTAACTGAGATATACTCTTTTTACTGAGACACACTGTTAGTGAAAAGGGATAGAAATAAATAATGTGGGGGGAGGGAGCATGATGGCGGACAGGACGGACGTGTAGCCCACCTCTCCCAAGCCATCAGGTGAGAGGAAAGGCAGTCTGGACCTTCCCTGTGTGTGGATTATTGGAGTGGATAGACAGCTGGAGACGCCCAGCGAACTGGCAGATTGCTATATATGAGGGGTAATTTAAAACCACAGACTCTGTTGTAGAGAGTCTTCCCTGCCACGGCCCCTCCCTTATGGAGGTCAGCAGCTTGTAAATGCTGACAAAACCCAATTGACAAATAATTATTCCTGAGCCGAGGAAGGCATCCGAAAGGAGAGCCACTCAAAACCACGGGGAGCTGGGCAAACTGTTGGACAATTGAAAGGAAGAGATCCTGCCTAGGAAACAGATATTTTGAACAACCCTAAAGGGCAGGCACATTTCCCCCAGGTGTTGGAGGGGGCTGGCAGTTCAGGCTGCACGGCGAACTGGCGGGCGCCGATCCAAAAGGGAAACTCTGAACCATAAAACTCAGAATAAGTCCCCCAGACGCTCCAACCACGGAACCAGCTACAGCTACTGAAGCTGCGGACCTGGCTTTAGCTGCTAAAGCCGCAAACTTGGCTTCAGCCCCGGGAGCCAGCTACAGCAGATAAAACCACAAACAACCCCACGAACTAAGCACCACTCCCCCTACAGCCGATTGCAGTCGCCAGTTTGCAGGAGAACCTGGGAACAGAGTGGAAAGACTTAAGAACCGTGGACACCTGCACTGAGTGGGAAGGTCGGTTGCAAGTGCTGTCTGGAAAAGAACAGCCGAGGTTACACAATTCTTAGGTGACAAACTTTTACAGAAATTCCAAAATGGCGAATCGGCCATGGAAGGTGGTTACCATGGTAACAGTATGAACTGTAAATCAGGTATAAGCCTCAGAACCACTCACAGCGCCACCTGCTGTCCATAAAGTATATTGCAGTATGAATATATTCCTACGAAAGTTGATCCCTACAGCAGACATATAGATGTATATAGGTATATTTCTACACACAAGAATATTTTTGTAGTTGGTGCCTTTCTTTTTATTGTTTTGTTTTGTTTTTTTGGTTTTCATGTTTTTTTTGTTTGTTTTGTTTTTGTCTGTTTTTTCTTCACCATTTTCTTAGAGGAGATTTCGATAATTTTTTATTATTACATTCTATATAGATATATTTTTTATTTCTGTCTTCTAATTGTAATTTCTTCTAGCTTCTCTTTTAACATTCCTACTAACACCACTTTTTTCTCTCTTTTTTTCCCTTTCGTTCAATTATTTTATGATTATCAATATTTTTATTGCAGTTGTTCTTATATTGCTGTTGTCATGGCTGTGACATGTATGTCTATGTGTTTCCGTCTGTCTCTGTATATATGGGCCCGTGTGCCTGATAACCTTTGTATCTGTTCATTTGTTGTCAGTGAGCTTGGTGTTACAACCTGCAACTCTGAGCTCCTAGCACTCCCCTCCACTCTCACTCCGTGATCTGGAGACCTGCCCCCCAGGAGTCCAGATTCTTGGGTGAACTCTCTAGAGGTGTAGACAGGACCTGGACTGCAGCCAGACAGTGCTGACTCTGTAGCAAAGGAGCAAGAAGACGATGGTCGGCTAAGAGGGAATTACACTGGAGCAGTGGTGCCCCGAGGTGCAGAGCAACAGCAGTCTTCAGCAATAAGAAGGCCCACCCCCAGATATCCCATAACGGATATCCCAAGATAAAGATATACCTTTACTCTTGGGGCCTGTGTTTCAGTTCCAGGTCTGTTCCATGGTGGTTGCCATCTGAGAAGATGCTCGGCCTCATCTGGTTATGGGAGATGAGGCCGAGCATCTTCTCAGATGGCAACCACCATGGAACAGACCTGGAACTGAAACACAGGCCCCAAGAGTAAAGGGTTTGTCTGAGGCGGCACTGACCTGGGTGGAACACAGGGACTAGAAAACACACTCGCAGAGCCGGGAAACTCCCATGGTGGGGCTGATCCAGAGGACCACTTTACTGAGCCTAAGATGCACCTGCCCTCAGGGGATCACCAGCCTATAGACAAAGGAGGCCAAGACACTACAGCCAACAACTGATCGTGCTGCGAATACAAACCCACAGGAGTAAAGACACGGCCTGAGGCACAGGTTCTGGGAACTCAAATCAGTCTCTCCTCTGCAGAGGAATCTAGCAGGGTCAGAAACAAACTCCCACAGGGTTGTTCCGTTCACCCAGTAACATGAACTAACAATGGGGCTGGAACTGAGTGAACACCTCCAGCCTCCATCAAGTGCCTGAGGTTGACAGGCCACACCACCACCTGCTGGATAAAACAGAGTAGCGGCCTAGATGAGCAGACACAGACTACCCTGAGACTTAGGCAGGTGCAAACCCCTGGAGTATCGGCTTACTGCAGACAACTGACTGGGTCACAGCCCTGTGGGGCTGGCAGCGACTGGGCGTGACAGAGCTGAAGGTGGGGAAGGAGGCATCAATCTTCCCAGACTGATCTATTTACTGCTTGGATCCTCCTGACTCCACGCAGCACTGGAGCAACCCATATTAGAGCAGTCACCAGACCCCTGTGATCCAGTTCCCAGGGACATCTTGAACTCTCCCACCCGAGGCAGCTGCTGACTGAGACAATTGACTTGGACCTTTTGAACTGAGCCACTCACCTGGGGACTATCCAGGTGGTGCCCTGGGTGTGTGGTTGTAGGAAGATTTGATTTTCCATTTGTTGCCTGTGGTGGGTAAGGTGACTTAATTGCTGGTATGTCTCCACAGCTGAGACTTCAACTCAGAGTAACTGTTTCTTTAGGGTCAAATAGAAACCAGCTGAAAACAAGACAAAACCATTTAGCCCCTCTACACCAAACAGGGCCCCAGTTTATCAGGTCACAGCACTCTACGGGTCCTCAACAAAACACCAAGGGAGAAATCAAAGGGAGTAAAACAATCATGGGGTGGAATCAGTGGAAAAACTCTGGTAACATGAATAACCAGAATAGATAAACCCCCCCAAGGAAAGATACGGCAGATGTAATTGAAGATACCATTCACAAACAACTGGCAGAGATGTCAGAAATCAAATTAGAATTTGGATGGCAAACAAGATTAACAAAATGGAACTATGATTTCCTGGAGAAATTCAAAAGCTGTCTCAAGAATTAACAAATTTAAAGACAAAACCACCAAAGACTTAGACACACTGAAGCAAGATTGTGCAGCCCTCAAGGATATGAAAAATACACTAGAATCCCTTAGCAACAGAATGGACCAAGCAGAAGAAAGGATCTCCGACATTGAAGATAAAGCCTTTGAATGCTCCCAAACTCTCAAAGAAGAAGAGAAATGGAGAGCAAAAATGGATCATTCTCTCAGAGAGCTCTGGGATAACTCAAAGAAGGCAAATATCTGACTCATAGGAATTTCTGAAACAGATGAAGTGGACTCACTGGGCACAGAGGCCCTTCTGCATGAAATTATGAAAGAGAATTTTCCAGACATGCCTAGAGAACCTGAAATTCAGATAGCAGATAGCTTCAGAACCCCAGCATGACTCAACCACAATAAGACATCCCCCAGGCATATCATAATTAACTTCACTAAAGTTAATATGAAGGAGAAAATTCTCAAAGCGGCCAGGCAAAAGAAAACTATTACCTTCAAAGGGAAGAACATTAAAATGAGTGCATATCTCTCTGCTGAAACTTTTCAAGCCAGAAGAGGGGGGTCATCAACGTTTAATCTCCTCAAGCAAAATAACTTTCAACCCCAGATATTGTACCCAGCTAAACTGAGTTTAATTTATGATGGAGAAATTAAATACCTTAATGACATTCATATGCTAAAGATATTTGCCATAACCAAACCAGCTCTTCAGGATATTCTCAGACCTATCCTCCATACTAACCAACCCAATCTTCTACTACAAAAGTAAAATCACTCAGAAAGTTCTGATCAAACTCCAACTTCCACAATGGCAAAAGGATTAAAAATGCCTACTGGACTTTCGATAAACTCAATACCCAAAATTTCACCAACCTTATCAATACTCTCCATTAATGTTAATGGCTTAAACTGCCGTCTAAAGAGCCATAGGTTAGCTGACAGGATACAAAAACTCAGGCCAGATATTTGTTGCATACAAGAGTCACATCTTAACTTAAAAGACAAATACAGGGTATTTGGTAAAGACAGGGTAAAAGGATGGTCATCCATATTTCAGGCAAATGGTAATCAGAAAAAAGCAGGTGTTGCAATTTTATTTGCAGATACAATAGACTTTAAACCGACAAAAGTAAGGAACTACAAGAATGGTCACTTCATATTTGTTAAGGGTAAGACTCAATATGATGAGATTTCAATTAATATCTATGCACACAACCAGAATGCACCTCAATTTATAAGAGAAACTCTAACAGAAATGAGCAACTTGATTTCCTCCACCTCCATAATAGTTGGAGATTTTAACACTCCTTTGGCTGTGATGGATCGATCCTTCAACAAAAAGCTGAGTAAAGAAATTCTAGATTTAAATCTAAACATCCAGCATTTAGACTTAGCAGACATCTACAGAACATTTCATCCCAACAAAACTAAATACACATACTTCTCATCAGCCCACAGAACTTACTCCAAAATGGACCACATTGTAGGTCACAAGTCTAACCTCAGTAAATTTAAAGGAATAGAAATTATTCCATGCATCTTCTCGGAACATCATGGAATAAAACTTTAGCTGAGTAACAACAAGAATCTGCATACTCATACAAAAACATGCAAGTTAAATACCCTTATGCTGAATGATGGCTGGGTCAGAGATGAGATCAAGAAGGAAATTGCCAAATTTTTGGAACAAAACGACAATGAAGACAAGAACTATCAGAACCTCTGGGACACCACAAAGGCAGTTCTAAGAAGGAAATTTATAGCACTGCAAGCCTTCCTCAGGAGAACGGAAAGAGAGGAAGTAAGCAACTTAATGGGACATCTCAAGAGACTGGAAATGGAAGAACACTCCAAGCCCAAATCCAGTAGAAGAAAAGAAATAAACAAATCACAGCACAACTAAATGAAATTGAAAGCAAAAGAATAATAAAACAGATCAATAAATCAAAAAGCTGTTTTTTTGAAAAGACAACAAAATAGATAAACCTTTGGCCAACCTAATCAGGAAAAAAAGAGTAAACACTCAAATCTCATCAATCAGAAATAACAAAGACGATATAACAAAAGAGACCTCCAAAATCCAAAAAATCCTCAATGAATATTACAAGAAAATTTACTCTCAGAAATATGAAAATCTGAAGGAAATAGACCGTTACTTGGAAGCATGTCACCTTCCAAGACGTAACCAAAATCAAGAGGAAATGTTGAACAGGCCCATATCAAGTTCGGAAATAACATCAACCATACAAAATCTCCCCAAAAGGAAAAGCCCGAGACTAGATGGTTTTACATCAGAATTTTACCAAACCTTTAAAGAGGAATTAGTACCTATATTACTCAACCTGTTCCAAAAGGTAGAAAAAGAAGGAAGACTACCCAACACATGTTTGATGAAGCAAACATCACCCTGATCCCCAAACCAGGAAAAGACCCAACAGAAAAGAAAATTATAGACCAATATCACGAATGAATATAGATGCAAAAATATTCAACAAGACCCTAACAAACAGAATCCAGCAACATATCAAACAAATCATGCATCATGACCAAGTTGGTTTTATCCAACGGTCTCAAGGCTGGTTCAATATACGTAAATCTATAAATGTAATTCAGCACATAAACAAATTAAAAAACAAACACCATATGATTCTCTCAATCGATGCAGAAATAACTTTTCATAACATCCAACATCCCTTCATGATCAGAACACTCAAGAAAATTGGTATAGAAGGGACATTTCTTAAACTGATAGAGGCCATCTACAGCAAACCCACAGCCAATATCGTATTGAATGGAGTTAAATTTAAATCATTTCACTCAGATCAGGAACCAGATAAGGCTTCCTATTGTCCCCAGTGCTCTTTAACATTGTAATGGAAGTTTTAGCCACCGCAATTAGGGAAGAAAAGGTGATCAAGGGTATCCACATAGGCTCAGAAGAGATCAAACTTGTGCTCTTCGCAGATGATATGATTGTATATCTGGAAAACACTGGGGACTCTACTACAAAACTCTTAGAAGTGATCAAGGAATACAGCAACGTCTCAGGTTACAAAATCAACCTTCATAAATCAGTAGCCTTTATATATACCAACAATAGTCAAGTTGAAAAAACAGTTAAGGACTCTATCCCATTTACAGTAGTGCCAAAGAAGATGAAATACTTGGGAGTATATCTAACACAGGACGTGAAAGATCTATATAAAGAGAACTATGAAACTCTAAGAAAAGAGATAGCTGAGAATGTTAACAAATGGAAAAATATACCAAGCTCATGGTTGAGAAGAATCAACATTGTTAAAATGTCCATACTGCCCAAAGCAATATATAATTTCAATGCAATCCCCATTAAAGCTCCACTGACATACTTTAAAGATCTTGAAAAAAACAATACTTCATTTTATATAGAATCAGAAAAAACCTCGAATAGCAAAGACATTACTCAAAAATAAAAACAAAGCAGGGGGAATCATGCTAGATACCTCAGCCCATACTACAAATCGATAGTGATCAAAACAGCATGGTACTGGCACAGAAACAGAGAAGTAGATGTCTGGAACAGAATAGAGAACCAAGAGATGGATCCAGCTACTTACCGTTATTTAATCTTTGACAAGCCAATTAAAAACATTCAATGGGGAAAAGATTCCTTATTTAACAAATGGTGCTGGGTGAACTGGCTGCCAACCTGTAGAAGACTAACTGGACCCACACATCTCTCCATTTTTTTTTTATTGAATCATAACTGTATTCATTGATATGATCATGGGGCATCATACACTTGCTTCATAGACCATTTGACACATTTTCATCACAATGCTTAACATAGCCTTTCCGGCGTTATCTCAGTTACTGTGCCAAAACATTTACATTCTACATTTACCAAGTTTCGCAATTACCCCTCTAAGATACACCACAGGTATGATCCCACCGATCCCCCTCCCTCTACCCACCACCCCCCTCCCTTTCCGACTTACCCCTATTGTTAGGTTGTAACTGGGTTATAGCTTTCATGTGAGAGCCCCAAATTAGTTTCATAGTAGGGCTGAGTACGTTGGGTACTTTTTCTTCCATTCTTGAGATACTTTACTAAGAAGAATATGTTCCAGCTCCATCCATGTAAACATGAAAGAGGTAAAGTCTCCATCTTTCTTTAAGGCTGCATAGTATTCCATGGTGTACATATACCACAATTTATTAATCCATTCGTGGATCGATGGGCACTTGGGCTTTTTCCATGACTTAGCAATTATGAATTGGGCTGCAATAAACATTCTGGTACCAATATCTTTGTTATATTGTGATTTTTGGTCTTCTGGGTATATGCCCAGCAGAGGAATTACAGGATTGAATGGCAGATCTATTTTTAGATCTCTGAGTGTTCTCCATATCTCTTTCAAAAAGGAATGTATTAATTTGCATTCCCACTAGCAGTGCAGAAGTGTTCCCTTTTCTCCACATCCATGCCAACATCTCTGGTTTTGAGATTTTGTGATATAGGCTAGTCTCAGTGGAGTTAGATGATATCTCAAAGTAGTTTTGATTTGCACTTCTCTGATGATTAAAGATGATGAGCATTTTTTCATATGTCTCAAGGCCGTGTGCCTGTCTTCTTCAGAGAAGTTTCTCTTCAAATCCCTTGCCCAGCTGTGATGGGATTCCTTGTTTTTTTCTTGCTGATGCGTTTGAGTTCTCTGTGGATTCTGGTTATTAAACATTTGTCAGAGATATACCCTGCAAATATCTTCTCCCATTCTGAGGGCTGTTTGTTTGCTTTACTTACAGTGTTCTTAGCTGTGCAGAAGCTTTTTAGTTTGATCAAGTCCCAGTAGTGTATTTTTGAAGCTGCTTCAATTCCCCGGGGGGTTCTCCTCATGAAATACTCACCCAGACCAATTTCTTCAAGGGTTTTCCCTGCATTCTCCTCTAGTGTTTTTATAGTTTCATGTCTTAAGTTTAAATCTTTAATCTAATGAGGGTCTATCTTATTTAGTGGTGAAAGGTGTGGGACCAATTTCAGTCTTCTACAGGTTGCCAGCCAGTTCACCCAGCACCATTTGTTAAATAGGGAATCTTTTCCCCACTGAATGTTTTTAATTGGCTTGTCAAAAATCAAATAGCGGTAAGTAGCTGGATTCATCTCTTGGTTCTCTATTCTGTTCCAGATATCTACTTCTCTGTTTTTGTGCCAATACCATGCTGTTTTGATCACTATCGATTTGTAGTAAAGTCTGAGGTCCGGTAGTGTGATTCCTCCCGTTTTGTTTTTATTTCTGAGTAATGTCTTGCCTATTCGAGGTTTTTTTCTGATTCCATATAAAACGAAGTATTGTTTTTTCAAGATCCTTAAAATATGACAGTGGAGCTATAATAGGGAGTGCGTTGAAATTATATATTGCTTTGGGTAGTATGGACATTTTGATAATGTTGATTCTTCCCAGCCATGAGCATGGTATGTTTTTACATTTGTTAACATTTTCAGCTATTTCTTTTCTTAGAGTTTCATAGTTCTCTTTATAGAGATCTTTCACGTCTTTTGTTAGGTAAATTCCCAATCATTTCATCTTCTTTGGCACTACTGTGAATGGGATAGAGTCCTTAACTGCTTTTTCAACTTGACTGTTGTTGGTGTATATAAAGGCTACCGATTTATGGATGTTGATTTTGTAATCTGAGACCCTGCTGTATTCCTTGATCAGTTCTAGGAGTTTTGTAGTAGAGTCCCTAGTGTTTTCCAGATACACAATCATATCATCTGCGAAGAGTGAAAATTTGAACTCTTCTGACCCTATATGGATACCCTTGATCGCCTTTTCTTCCCTAATTGCGGTGGCTAAAACTTCCATTACAATGTTGAAAAGCAACGGAGACAATGGGCAGCCTTGTCTGGTTCCTGATCTGAGTGGAAATGATTCCAATTTAACTCCATTCAATATGATATTGGCTGTGGGTTTGCTGTAGATGGCCTCTATCAGTTTAAGAAAAGTCCCTTCTAGACCAATTTTCTTGAGTGTTCTGATCATGAAGGGATGCTGGATATTATCAAAAGCTTTTTCTGCATCAATTGAGAGAATCATATGGTCTTTGTTTTTTAATTTGTTTATGTGCTGAATTACATTTATAGATTTACGTATATTGAACGAGCCTTGATACCCTGGAATAAAACCAACGTGGTCATGATGTATAATTTGTTTCATGTGTTCCTGGACTCGGTTTGTTAGGATCTTGTTGAATATTTTTGCATCTATATTCATTAGTGATATTGGTCTGTAATTTTCTTTTCTTGTTGGGTCTTTTCCTGGTTTGGGGATCAGGGTGATGTTTGCTTCATAGAACGTGTTGAGTAGTCTTCATTCTTTTTCTACATTTTGGAACAGGTTGAGTAATATAGGTACTAATTCCTCTTTAAAGGTTTGGTAGAATTCTGACATGAAACCATCTGGTCCCGGGCTTTTCTTTTTAGTGAGGTTTTGTATAGTTGATGCTATTTCTGAACTTGATATGGGTCTGTTCAACATTTCCACTTGATTCTGGTTAAGTCTTGGAAGGTGGCGTGCTTTCAAGTATTGGTCAATTTCCTTCAGATTTTCATATTTCTGAGAATAAAGTTTCTTGTAATATTCATTAAGGATTTTTTGGATTTCTGATGAGTCTGTTGTTATTTCATCTTTGTTGTTTCTGATTCATGATATTAGAGATTTTACTCTTTTTTCTGATTAGGTTTGCCAGGGGTTTATCTATTTTATTGTCCTTTTCAAAAAACCAGCTTATTGATTTATTGATCTGTTGTATTATTCTTTTGTTTTCAATTTCATTTAATTCTGCTCTAATTTTGGTTATTTCTTTTCTTCTACTGGGTTTGGGGTTGGAATGTTCTTCCTTTTCCAGTTGCTTGAGATGTCCCATTAAGTTGTTAACTTCCTCTCTTTCCGTTCTCTTGAGGAAGGCTTGCAGTGCTATAAATTTCCCTCTTAGAACTGCCTTTGCGGTGTCCCAGAAGTTCTGATAGTTTGTGTCTTCATTGTCGTTTTCTTCCAAAAAATTGGCATTTTCTTTCTTAATCTCATCTCTGACCCAGCTATCATTCAGCATGAGGTTATTTAACTTCCATGTTTTTGTATGAGTATGCAGATTCCTGTTGTTACTCAATTCAAGTTTTATTCCATGATGGTCCGAGAAGATGCATGGAATAATTTCTATTCCTTTAAATTTACTGGGGTTAGACTTGTGACCTAAAATGTGGTCAATTTTGGAGTAAGTTCTGTGGGCTGATGAGAAGTATGTGTATTCAGTTTTTTTGGGATGAAATGTTCTGTAGATGTCTGCTAAATCTATATATTGGATGGTTAGGTTTAAATCTAAGATTTCTTTGCTCAGCTTCTTTCTGGAGGATCGATCCAACACTGCCAAAGGAGTGTTGAAATCTCTGACGATTATGGGGCTGGAGGAAGTCAAGTTACTCATGTCTGTTAGAGTTTCTCTTATAAATTGAGGTGCATTCTGTTTGGGTGCATAGATATTAATAATTGAGATCTCATCATATTGAGTATTATCCTTAATAAATATGAAGTGACCATTCTTGTCCTTCCTTACTTTTGATGGTTTAAAGCCTACTGTATGTGCAAATAAAATTGCAACACCTGCTATTTTCCTGATTCCATTTGCCTGAAATATGGATGACCATCCTTTCACCCCGAGTCTGTATTTGTCTTTTAAGTTCAGATGTGACTCTTGTATGCAACAAATATCTGGCTTGAGTTTTTGTATCCAGTCAGCTAACCTATGCCTCTTTAGAGGACAGTTTAAGCCATTCACATTGATGGAGAGTATTGATAAGTCTGGTGGAATTTTGGGTATCAAGTTTTTCAAACGTCCAGTGGACATTTTTAATCCTTTCGCCAGTGTGGAAGTTGGAGTTTGATCCGAAGTTACTGAGTGAGTTTACTTTTGTGGTATAGGATTGGGTTGGTCATTGTGGAGGATAGGTCTGAGAATATCCTGAAGAGCTGGTTTACTTATGGCAAATTTTTTCAACATATGAATGTCATTGAAGTATTTAATTTCTCTATCATAGATGAAACTCAGCTTAGCTGGATACAAGATCCTGGGTTGAAAGTTATTTTGCTTTAGGAGATTAAAAGTTGATGACCACTCTCTTCTGGCTTGAAAAGTTTCAGCAGAGAGATCTGCAGTTATTCTAATATTCTTACCTTTGTACGTAATAGTTTTCTTTCGCCGGTCTGCTTTGCGAATCTTCTCTTTCATGTTAACTTTAGTGAAGCTAATTATGATATGTCTGGGGGATGACTTATTGGGGTTGAATCGTGCTGGGGTTCTGAAGCTGTCTGCTATCTGAATTTCAGATTCTCTAGGCATGTCTGGAAATTTTTCTTTCATAATTTCATGCAGAAGGGCCTCTGTGCCCTTCGAGGCCACTTCATCATTCTCAGAAATCCCAATAATTCGTATATTGCTTCTTTTCAAATTATCTGAGAGCTCTCTGAGTGAGTGATCCGTTTTTGCTCTCCATTTCTCTTCCTCTTTGAGAGATTGGGAGCATTAGAAGACTTTATCTTCAATGTCAGAAATCCTTTCTTCTGCTTGCTCCATTCTGTTGCTGAGGGATTCTACTGTATTTTTCATATCTTTGAGGGCTGTAAATTCTTGCTTCAGTGTGTCTAAGTCTTTGGTGGTTTTGTCTTTAAATTCGTTAAATTCTTGAGACAACTTTTGAATTTCTCCTCGAATTCCTAATTGCATTTTATTAATCTTGTCTGCACTCCAAATTCTGAATTCGATTTCTGACATCTCAGCCAGTTGTTTATGAATGGGATCTTCAATCACATCTGCCGTATCTTTTATTGGGGTGGTTGATCTACTCTGGTTATTCATGTTACCAGAGTTTTTCCGCTGATTTCGCCCCATGGTTATTTTACTCTCTTTGATTTTTCCCCTGGGGCTTTATCAAGGGCCCATACAGTGTTGTGGCCTGAGAAACTGGGGCCCTGTCTTGTGTGGCGGAGCTAAGTGGTTCTGTCTTGTTTTCAGCTGGTTTCTTTTCGATCTTATTGCAACTTCTACTCTGGCTTGAAGTCTCAGCTGTGTGGAAAAATCAGCAGTTAAGTCACCCCGCCTGCCCCCCTCTGTCCCCAGTTGGAAAAGGAGAATCAAACCTTCCTACAACCGCACACCCAGGGCACCGCCTGAAAAGTCCTCAGTCTATTAGCCCAGTTCAAAAGGTCCAAATCAACTGTCTCAATAGGCACCTGTCTCGGGTGGGAGAGTTCAAGAAGTCTCTGGGAACTGAATCACAGGGGACTGGTGACTCCTCTGACACGGCTCATCCCAGTGCAGCATGGAGTCAGGAGGGTCCACCCAGCAAACAGAGCAGTCTGGGAAGGTTGACGTCTCCTTCCCCACTTTGCCCCTCCGTCGGACCCAGTCACTGGTATCTCTGCAGATGGCTAACCCAGTTGCCTGCAGTGAACAGACACTCCAGGGGTTTGCACCTGCCTGAATGGCAAGGAAGTCTGCCAGGCCCCCGCAGACTGCCGCTATTTAGCAGGAATAGATGGGACCTGACATCTTTGAGTGCTTGATGCAGGTGATGGGAAGGAGGTGTTCACTCAGGCTTAGCCCCATCCCTGATGGATGCTGCTAACAGAACAGAACAGACAACTTTGCGGGATTCTGTCTCTGTTCCTGCCGAAATCGCCTACAGAAGACAGGCTGTTCTGAGTGCAAACGTCTTTGCTGCTGGAGGTTTGTGTCCTCTTTGCTGCTGAAGGTTTGCGTCCGATCACCTCTCTGGGTTGGCCCCGCCCTGGAAGCTTCCCGGGTTTGTGAGCAGTGTCAGGAAATCCCCCGCTCACTGGTGGCCTCCTCTGGTTGCCCAGGGAGACAGGGGGTGTGGCCTCAGAATATCCAGAAGTGAGCCGTTCTGCCATTAAAGAAAAAAACGGCTGTTGCTCTGCCTCCAGGGAACTGCCACTCTGGTGTGGGCACTCAGCCGACCCTTTTCTCCTCTGTCTCGCGCCCCAGAGTCCGCACTGAGCAGCCGCAGTTTATGCTGGGTCCATACCCCTCGAGAGATCCCCCAAGAATTCGAACTCTTGGGGGACAGGCCCCCAGACCCCAAGTGGGAGTGGGGGGGAAGCTAGAGTTTCATTCAGTTTTATGCCCGGCCGTATTGTTGCCTGGGCAGGGCTGCTGCACCGCACCGCGGAAGTACCGCCAAGGCTTGATTTCCCCTCAGCAGAGTGCCCTCTCCTCGCTCACGTGTCTCAGAGTCAGCGCTGACCTGACGCAGCTCGGGCACTGTGCACTCCCCTCGAGAAATCACCCAAGGATCCGAACTCCTAGGGGATAGGCCTCCAGACCCCGAGTGAGAGTAGGGGCGCTAAGTGGGGAAGCTAGAGTTTTGTTCAGTTTTGTGCCCGGCCGTAATGTTGCCCGGGGAGGGCTGCTGCACCACACCGCAGGGAAGTGCCGCCGAGGCATGACTCCCCCTCAGCCCGGAGCCCTCTCCTCACTCGCGTGTCTCAGAGTCAGCGCTGACCAGTCGCAGCTCGGGCACTGTGCGCTCCCCTCGAGAAATCACCCAAGGATCCGAACTCCTGGGGGACAGGCCCCCAGACCCCGAGTGAGAGTGGGGGGGAAGCTAGAGTTTCATTCAGTTTTATGTCTGGCTGTATTGATGCACGGGGAGGTCTGCTGCACCGCATCACAGGGAAGTGCCGCCGAGGCGTGACTCCCCCTCAGCCCGGTGCCCTCTCTTCACTCGCGTGCCTCAGAGTCAATGCTGACCAGTCACAACTCAGGGACTGTCCACTCCCCTTGAGAAATCACTCAAGAATCCAAACTCCTGGGGGACAGGCCTCCAGACCTCAGTGGGCGGGAGGGGAGTGTTGGGGATTCAGGGTTGCCGGCAAAGGATTTTTAAAGTTTTATTCAGTTTTATGCCCGGCAGGAGAACGCCACGGCACCCCAGTAGGGGAGGTAGGTCCAGTTTTTAGAAGTTCTCTCCCGTGGAGTGTAGTGGGACGGCCTTTAATTTCTGCCCGTTTGTTTAATTGTGGGGTTCTTGAGCCGGTGTCATGGGGGAGGGGGACTCCCGTCCGCTTGGTGGTGAATTTTGTACCTTTTGTTTGCGTCCTTGTGATCACAGCTTGCCTCAGCGGTGTTGATGTGGGTTCTTCAAACTTCTCTCTTGGTGAGGCTCAAGTCCACCAGGATACTTACTAAATTCCTGTCCCTTAACTCTCCTTCTGGACAGGAGCCTCTGTTGAAAGCTGGCTCAGAGTTCTAATCAAAATAGCTCTGCCAGCTCTAGCTCCACCCACCAAATCAAGCTCACCTGGCTGCCCAGCTGACAGTGCTGGCACAGAGTTCAGGAGAGCAACCTATGTGCTGGGCACCATCAAGCCAATCAAATGCTGAGGGTCTCATCTCTGTGGACAGTGTACACTCAAACCTCAGACAAAGTCAATCAGGCATTGGGTGCTGCCTGTCCAGTCAAGCTAATTGGCTGCTACCCAGTGGGGGGGCACAGGTCTAAAGTTCAGATAAGAGTTGCTCAGGCACCAGGCACAGCCCACCTAATTGAGCTCAGAGAGCCTCCTCCCAGTGGAGTGTGCTAATCCAAAGTTCAGTCCAAAGTTGCTTAAATCGACCCCACCCACCTAACTGGGCCCAATCTGGTGGAGTACAGAGGCCCAAAGTTCAGTCCAACATCACTTAAACCTTGACCTTATCTACCCAATTGGGCTCAGAGAGCCCCACCTGGTGGAGGCCAGAGTTCCAAGGTTCAGACCAAAATCACTTAATCCTCGGCCTCATCTACCCAATTGGGCTAAGATAGCCCTCTCTTGTGGAGGTCAGAGGTCCAAAGTTACCTGATTGAATGAATAGAGCCTTGCCTGGCAGAGCCTGGTGGTCTAAGGTTCAGTTCAAAGTCGCCTAGACACTCACCTGTCCATACAATCAAGCTCAGAGAGCCACACGCCTGGTGGAGGGGGCAGGTCCAAAGTTCAGTCAAAAGTCAGTCATTTAAGCAGTGGCCCTGCCCACCCAATGGAGCTCAGAAGTTGTCCTGAAGGGCAGAAAACAGCTGCCTGATAATTCCCGAGGATCTGGAGATGCGTAGTTCACCGTCTCCCCACCAAACCTTAGACTGCTGTGCTATACTCTTCTCACACTGCAGCTCAGGAGCCAGCAGACTTCCCAAGCTTCTCAGTGATCTGGTCAAACACTCTGGACTCTACAGAGGGCAGCTCTTCCAGCATCTAGGGTGGGGGAAGGGTGATCTGAATGCTCATGATTGCAGGAAAAATATTTGGTCTTTTGTGCCGGACAGAATGGGACCTAGGCTCAGTGGTGGGACCTCAATAATGAAGGAGGACTGGGACTTAGCAACTGCTCTCCCATCAGATAAGGTGAGGAAACATTTGAACCCTGTTCACTGGCTGGCCAGTCCCCCACCATGGAGCTCCCAGTTGGAGGGAGGGGACTCCCTTCCTCTGAGAGCTGGCTCATACCTATTGTTTTTCTTCCACTTTCTTGTTTCTGCCACTTGATTCAGCCTGGGAAATGTGTACTTCATTCAGTCTTCTCAATGCGGAGCTCCTCTCATTTGGCTTCCATCCACTTCCACCCACTTATCTGAGGGGTGTAAATTCTGGATTTAAATCTATTTTTCCTGTGTTATCAGCAACCTTGCAGATCAGAAAAATGAACCTTAGACCTGGACACCATCTGTCTTTGGAGGGGTGAGTTGAATGGCATCTTCTGTTATATCTCCTTTGTCATTCCTTGGGGGAGTTGATGTACTCTGGTTATTCATATTGCCAGAGTTCTTCTGCTGGTTCCTTCCCATGATTAGAGTGCCACAGCACTCTACCAAGAGAGAAATAGTGAGACTCTGTCTCAAAAAAAAAAAAGATTCTGATAACCTTTACTGTGTAGAAAAGGTACTTCAAAATTAAAATCAAACAAACAAAAAAGGAGATAATTGCTGAGCATTTCCAAAGTTGAGAAATAATATCAAGTTACAGTTTCAAGAAATGATGCAAAAGCTAATGAGGATAGAGAGAAAACTATACCTAAAGCA
Source organism: Nycticebus coucang (assembly GCF_027406575.1). Taxonomy (NCBI): domain Eukaryota; kingdom Metazoa; phylum Chordata; class Mammalia; order Primates; family Lorisidae; genus Nycticebus; species Nycticebus coucang. The sequence goes on along the minus strand of NC_069782.1, from coordinate 62,413,881 downwards.
CAACATAGTAAAAGAACTGAAAACCAGTGATGAGTATAAAATCTTTGAAAACAATCAGAGAATAAAGACCCATTGCTTTCAAAGGAACTACAATAAGCCTAACCACGGACATTGCAACAGAAATGAGAGAGCCAGAAGATGATGAAAAGGCATCTTTAAAGTGCCAAAGAAATGGATTGCTTAGTATAAATTCCTCATCAAACACAAATATCCTTCAAAATTGGCATGATAAGCCTTCCATTTGATTCACAATCCCTTGACTAGGTATCTACTCAGAAGAAAAAAATTATTTTACCATAAGGACATTTGAACTATAATGTTAATTGAAGCTCAGGTCACACTTGCCAAGACATGGAAACGACCCAAGTTCCCATCAACTCATGAATGGATTAATAAACTATGGCACATGTATACCATGTAATAATACTCATACTCATAAGAAATATGGATATTTTATATCTCTTGTATTTACCTGGATGGAGTTGAAGTACTTTCTTCTTAGTAAAGTATTACAAGAATAGAAAAGCAAGTTGCCAATATGCTCAATACTAATGTGAAACCAATAGATAAACACATCCCCACATGAGAGAAAAACAAAATTAAATTCAAGTGGGGGGAGGAAGGAAGAGGGAAAGAGAAGAGAGAGGATGGGGATTGGCATGCTATCACCTAATGTGCATAACATGAGGGTGTTCAGCACACTCCATGGGTGAAAAGCTCAACTGCAACTTGAAATTACCTAACAAATGCAAACAATGTAACCTAATCATCTGTACCCTCATATTCATCTGAAATAAAAATAAATAAAATGTGAAGCAAAATTAAAATTTATTCAGACAAATAAAATGAAATAATTAGGCCAGGCACAGTGGCTCATGCCTGTGATCCTAGCACTCTGGGAGGCAGAAGCAGTAGATTGCCTTGAGCTCAGGAGTTTGAGACCAACCAGAGGAAAGCAAGACCTTGTATCTACAAAATATATAAAAACTAACCATATGTGTGGCAAGAACATGTAGTATCAGCAACTCAGGAAACTGAGACAAGAGAATTGCTTGAGCTCAAGATTCTCAGTTTGCTGTGAGCTATGACACCACGCCACTCAACCTCAGGGAGGCTGAGGGAAATTCTGTCTCAAAAAAAAATGAGATGAAAGATGGCAGGGATTAATTAAAGATCAGAAACAGTGGTAGTTAGTGAGACTTGAGGATCTTTCTAAATGTTTCTTAATTACTACCCTAGGAGATTTTTAAAAAATCTATAGTCAGTTGGGAGAAAGAAATTTACCTTCTTTAGATAAATATATTTTGGGTAATATATTAAATTTTGGCAGAATTATAACTTTTCTTCGAAAATACTATTATGACAGAGGGGAAGGGCAAGATGGCTGACTGAAAGCAGCCTCCAACATAGGCTCCTTTCCAGAGGGAAGGATAAGGTCCAGAGGGTATTCAACTGAGCTGAAGACAGTAAGCCCAGCAGAGAGAGAAGAGAGATAACTACAGGCCACCCTTGCTGAGGCGAGCTGTGATTCCAAGACAGCAATCTCCAGGTACAAAACTCATCTAAAAGGAAAAATGCCCAACCCTCCCCCAAGAAAGTTGCGGGTTCTTTTTTCCTTTTCCTTTCCCTTTTTGTTTCTTCCTGTGGAATTTCTACAGGCAAGTAGTGAACTGAAGATCTCTTGTCTCAACCCACAGATGAAAGCAGTAAGAAGTGGGGACTACTTCCTCCAGAGGGAACCTGAGGTGACTCTGAAAATTCTCTTACCAGGCAGAAAAATTGAACTAACATTTTCCCTGCCATTCTGAACTTTCAGTCCACCCTTCCCCACTAACCGGATAGACCAGATACCTAACCCCTGCAGAGACTGAGACAGGAGGGTCATGAGCAGTGCCCTCCCCTCCCAGCCTGCCTGAATGAGTGCCCAGTCCCTCGCCCAGCCGGACCCCCACTACCACCCCCTCTCTGAGCCATGCTGTGCCCCCAGTGCCCTCCCTACCTCTGCACTCCACCCAGCCCACCCAGAGACCACCGAGGCTGGCGTGGCACCCCGCCCACCCAGACCACCGAGGCCGCGTACTGTGCACCGCCCACCTGGAAACCACCGAAGCCTCATGCCTGGACAAACCTGCCCGGAGACTGCAGAGGCCATGTGCCATGCCTTGCCTATCAAGAGACCACTGAAGCTGCGTGCTGCACCTGCCCTGCATGTGCCAGGACCCCACCAGACCAGAATAGCCAGTGGAGTAGTGTTCTCCTTGCTGGAGTCACCAGGCACTGGATGCTGCCAGAATCACGTGCAGCATACCCTGCCCTGCTGCCAGATCCGTGTGCAGCACGCTCCTAGAGTTGCTTCTACAGCCAGAAATCTCTGGCTTTGGCTTTGGCTTTCGCAGTGGCAGTGGAGCTGGGCATGGGCACTTCCCACAAAGATCCAGCAACAATAGAGTTATCACATTGGGATCTAATCTTGGAGAAACACCCCCAAAACTCTGTGCACTGCCAGAGGAAACCAGAAGTCACTCTATAGGGATACTGGTGCTGCAGAGCAGCAGGGGGCAAAGGCCTGGTGGCTGAGGGAGATAAGCATTTGCAGGCCTGGTACCCCCAGGATTAGACTGAACCCAAGTGGAACACTTGCCAGTGGCTATTGAACACCCAAGGCAGGCAATCCTTAGCTTCCCCAGCTGGCTGGTAGCCAAGGGCAGTGGCCAGGCCTCAGGGGCATTGACCCTCCTTTGACTCTGACAGGCACTAAGCCATGGCACTTTGCATTATTGGAAGGAACAGGACTGCAGCCCTGAGGGGTCACCAGTGTTTGGGCATGAAAAAGGAACAAAGTGGAGAAAAACTCAGTCCCGTGGTCCTACTGTGCTTCCGGGCAGGCCTTTCTGACTCTGTAGAGCACCAGAGTCAAATCTGAGCAGACAGTAGACCTCTGCTATCTAGCTGCTGGAGACCTTTCAAACTCTCCCACCTGAGAGTTCATTCTGACAGGGTCAATTGGTTTGGAACCCCTAACTTGGAACAATCACCCAGGTATCACCCAGAGGGGTGATACCCTGTCTGTCTAGTAACAGGAATGGGTAGATTTTCCCATTCCAGTTGTTGTCTGGGGAGGTAGGGGTTCTTAATTGCTTGTATTTCATCACAGCTAAGACTTCACCAGAGTCAATGATCCACCAGGATTGGACAAGAACCAGTTGAATACAAGACTGAGCCACCAAACTCCACCACACCAAGCAAGTTTCCCCAGCCTCAGACTGTAATACTGTACAGTTCCTTTGCAAAGTTAAAGGGGAAAAAGCTACAGTCATCACTACCAGATGCATAACAAAGGGCTGGTTAACCAAACCCCAGGAAACCCCTTTCCAATCTCACCTTACAAGTCCACCTAGCCAACAGTGAAAAACAATCATGAGGCGGAATCAGCGGGAAAACTCTGGCAACATGAACAATTGGAGTGGATCAACTTCCCCAAGAAATGATAAAGCAGACACACCACAAGAGCCTATTCACAAACAAACGGCTGAGATGTCAGAAATCGAGTTCAGAATTTGGATAGCAAATAGGATTAACAAAATGGAGGAAATGATGAAATTAGAATTTAAACCAGAAATTCAAAAGATGTCACAAGAATTTAACGAATTTAAAGACAAACCGACCAAAGATTTTGACACATTAAAGCAAGAATTTACAGCCCTCAAAGATCTAAAAAATACAGTAGAATTTCTCAGTAACAGAATGGAGCAAGCAGAAGAAAGGATCTCCAGTATTGAAGACAAAGCTTTTGAATGCTCCAAAACATTCAAAGAGGAAAAAAAGTGGAGGACAAAAATGGATCATTCTCTCAGAGACCTCTGGGATAATTCAAAGAGGTCTAATATTCGCCTTATAGAAATACCTGAAAGTGATGAGGTTGCTGAAAAGGATACAGATGCTTTGCTTCATGAAATAATTAAAGAGAATTTTCCAGACATACCCAGAGATTCTGAAATTGAGATAGCAGACAGATTCAGAACACTGGCACAACTCAACCCAAATAAAAATTCTCATAGACGCATTATAATTTCATTAAAGTTAATATGAAGGAGAAAATTCTGAAAGCTTTAAGAGGTAAAAAAACCATTACACACAAGGGGAAGAACATTAGAATGACTGAAGATCTCTCCGCTGAAACCTTTCAAGCTAGAAGAGGATGGTCATCGACCTTTAATATCCTTAAACAAAATAACTTTCAACCCAGGATCCTGTATCCAGCTAAACTGAGTTTCATCTGTGATGGAGAAATTAAATACTTTAATGACATTCACATGTTGAAGAAATTTGCCATAACTAAACCAGCTCTTCAGGATAGTCTCAGACCTATCTTCCATAATGAACAACACAATCTTCCACCACCACAGTAAAATCACTCAAATTTTTCACAAATTCTAAGTTCCATAGTGTCAAAAGGACTAAAAATGTCCACTAGACTTTTGAAAAACTCGATACCCAAAACTCTGTCAGGTTATCATTATTCTCAATTAATGTGAATGGCTTAAATTGCCCTCTAAAGAGACACAGGTTGGCTGATTGGATACAAAAACTCAGGCCAGACATCTGCTGTATTCAAGAATCTCACCTTACCTTAAAAGATAAACATAGACTCGGGGTGAAGGGATGGTCATCTATAGTTCACGCAAATGGAAATCAGAAAAAAGCAGGTGCTGCAATTTTATTTGCAGATTCAATAGGCTTTAAACCAATCAAAGTAAGAAAAGACAATGATGGTCACTTCTTATTTGTTAAGGGCAACACTGAACATGATGAGATTTCAATTATCAACATCTATAAACCCAACCAGAATGTGCTTCAATTTATAAGAGAAACTCTAACTGGCATGAACAACTTGATTTCCTCCAGCACTGTAATTGTTGGAGACTTTAACACTCCTCTGGCAGTGTTGGATAGATCCTCAAAAAAGAAGTGAAGCAAAGAAATTTTAGAATTAATCATTCAATATTTTCATCTAATAGACATCTATAGAACATTTTATCCTAACAAAACTGAATACACATTCTTCTCATCAGCCCATGGATCAGCCTCCAAAATTGATCACATCTTAGGTCACAAGTCTAACATTAGCAAATTTAAAAGAATAGAAATTCTTCCTTGTATTTTCTTGGACCACCACAGAATAAAAGTTGAACTCAATAACAACAGGAATGTCCACACACATTCAAAAACATGGGAATTAAATAACCTCATGCTGAATGATAGCTGGGTCATAGATGAGATTAAGAAGGAAATTACCAAATTTCTGGAACAAAACAATAATAAAGAAATGAACTATCAGAATCTTGGGGATACAGCAGAGGCAGTCCTAAGGCGAAAATTTATAGTGTTGCAAGCCCTCCTCAAGAGAATGGAAAGAGAGGAACTCAATAACTTAATGGGTCATCTCAAGCAACTGGAAAAGGAAGAACTTTCCAATCCTAAACCTGAGAGAAGAAAAGAAATAACTGAAATTAGAGCAGAACTTACTGAAATCGAAAACAAAAGAATCATACAACAGATTAACTAATCAAAGAGTTGGTTTTTTGAAAAGGTCAATAAAATAGATAAACTGTTGGCTAACCCAAGCAGAAGTAGAAGAGTAAAATCCATAATTTTATCAATCAGAAATGATAAAGGCCAAATAACAATGGACTCCTCAGAAATTCAGCAAATCCTTAATGAATACTACATAAAACTCTACACTCAGAAGTATGAAAATCTGAAGGAAATAGATCAATACTTAGAAACATGTCACCCTCCCAGATTTAGCCAGGAAGAAGTGTAAATGTTGAACAAGCCTATAATAAGCTCTAAAATAGCATCAACTATAAGAAATCTCTCCCAAAAGAAAGCCCGGGACTAGATGGCTTCACATCAGAATTCTACCAAATCTTTAATAAGGAACTAGTACCTATAGTACTTAATCTTTTCCAAAACATAGAAAAAGAAGGAATACTTCCCAACTGATTCTATGAAGCAAATATCACCCTGATTCCCAAACCAGGAAAAGACCCAAGAAAAGAAAATTATAGACCAATATCTCTAATGAACATTGATGCAAAAATATTCAACAAGATCCTAGCAAACAGAATCCAGCAACACATCAAACAAATTATACACCACAACCAAGTGGGTTTCATCCCAGGGTCCCAAGGATAGTTCAATATATGTAAATCCATAAATATAATACATCACATAAATTAAACAAAGACCATATGATTCTCTCAATTGATGCAGAAAAAGCTTTTGACAATATCCACCATCGTTTCTTGATCAGATTGCTTTAGAAAATAGGTATAGAAGGAACATTTCTTTTTTTTTTTTTTTTTTTTGTAGAGACAGAGTTTCACTTTATTGCCCTTGGTAGAGTGCCATGGTGTCACACAGCTCACAGCAACCTCCAACTCCTGGGCTTAGGCGATTCTCCTGCCTCAGCCTCCTGAGTAGCTGGGACTACAGGCGCCTGCCACAACGCCCAGCTATTTTTTGGTTGCAGTTTGGCCGGGGCTGGGTTTGAACCTGCCATCCTCGGCATATGGGGCCGGCGCCCTACTCACTGAGCCACAGGTGCCGCCCAGAAGGAACATTTCTTAAATTGATAGAGGACATCTACAGCAAACCCACAGCCAATATCATAGTGAATGGAGTAAAACTGAAATCATTTCACTCAGATCAGGAACCAGGCAAGGATGCCCACTGTCTCCACTGCTTTTTAACATTGTAATGGAAGTCTTAGCCACTGCAATCAGGCAAGAAAAGGCAATTAAGGGGATCCAAATAGAACCAGAGGAGATCAAATTGTCACTCTTTGCAAACGATATGATTATATATCTGGAAAACCCCAGGGAATCGACTACAAAACTCCTAGAAGTGATCAAGGAATATAGTAACATCTCGGGATACAAAATTAACACTCATAAATCTGTAGCCTTTATATACCCCAACAATAGTCAAGGGGAAAAAACAATCAAAGATTCTATTCCCTTTACAATAGTGCCAAAGAAGATGCAATATCTGGGAGTGTGTCTAACTAAGGATGTGAAAGATCTCTATAAAGAGAACTATGAAACTCTGAGAAAAGAAATAGCTGAAGATGTTAACAAATGAAAATATATATCATGCTCATTGGCTGGGAAGAATCAACATTGTTGAAGTGTCTATACTACCTAAAGCAATTTACAGATTTAATGTGATTCCTATTAAAGCACCTCTCTCATATTTTAAAGACCTGGAAAAATTAGTACTTCGTTTTATATGGAAACAGAAAAAACCTTGAATAGCCAAGACATTACTCAGAAATAAAAACAAATAGGGAGGAATCACTTCCAGACTTCAGACTGTATTATAAATCGATAGTGATCAAAACAGCATGGTACTGGCACAAAAATAGAGAGGTAGATGTATGGAACAGAATTGAAGACCAAGAGGTGAACCCAGACACTTATTGTCATTTGATTTTAAATAAGCTTATTAAAAATATAAATTGGGAGAAAGATTCCCTATTTAATAAATGATGCTGGATGAATTGGCTGGCAACTTGTAGAAGACTGAAACTAGACCCACACCTTTCTCCTCTAACAAAAATTGACTGTCATTGGTTAAAGGACTTAAACTTAAGACATGAAACTATAAATATTCTTAGAGAGAGTGCAGGGGAGATGCTTGAGAAAATTGGCCTGGGAGAATACTTCATGAGGAAGACACCCTGGGCAAATGAAGCAACATCAAAAATACATTACTGGGAGCTGATAAAAATTAAAAAGCTTCTGCACTGCCAAGAACACACTACGTAAAGCAAATAGACAGCCCTCAGAATGGGAGAGGATTTTTGCAAGTTATACTGCCAACAAAGGTCTAATAACCAGAATCCAAGAGAACTCAAAATTATTACTAAGCAAAAAATAAGTGATCCCATTTCATTGTGGGCAAGAGACATTAACAGAAGCTTCTCTGAAGAAGACAGACGCATGGCCTACAGACATATGAAAAAATGCTCATTTTTAATCAGAGAAATGCAAACCAAAACTACTCTGACATACCATCTAACTCCAGTAAGAGTAGCCCACATCACAAAATTCCAAAACTACAGATGTTGGTGTGGATGTGGAGAAAAAGGAACACTTCTGCACTGCTGGTGGGAATGGAAGCTAGTATGTTCCTTTTGGAAGGAAGTTTGGAGAACACTCAGGGATCTAAATGTAGACCTGCCGTTTGATCCTGCAATTCCTCTTCTAGGTGTATATCCAAAGGACCAAAAATCATTTGGCAATAAAGATATTTGCACCAGATTGTTCATTGAAGCTCAATTCATAATTGCCAAGTCATGGAAGAAGCCCAAGTACCCATCGACCCATGACTGGATTAATAAATTGTGGTATATGTATACCACAGAATATTATGCAGCAGTAAAAACAAATGGAGACTTTACCTCCTTTATGTTTACATGGATGGAGCTGGAAAATACTATTCTTAGTAAGTTATCTCAGGAATGGAAAAAAATGTGTCCAATGTACTCAGTACTTCTGTGAAACCAGTTTATAATAATAACTCACACTTGCATATGAAAAATGAAACACAACTTTAGTCTATGATGAAGGAGGGAAGGGGAGGGCGAGGGATGAGGGGCTGGGGGGTGGGAGGGATAGTAGGGAATAGTAGGGGGACCACAACTATGGAGCACATTGCAAGTACAAGTCGGTTCTATCATGTGTAGAACACAAATGTCCTAATGCTATAATTTGGTAAATGAGATGAAAGCTATGCTGATTAGTATGATGTAAGCACTCCAATTTGTACAAATAATAAACACACTGAAATGGGCATAAATGTATTTATGATCTATGTACAAAAGTCTTAATAAAAAATAATAAAAAAAACAAAATACTATTATGCCTTTTAAAATACTCTTGGTACTAACCTCTTCTACAGAATATAGCACAAGGTCTTGCACGTAGTGGATAAGAGTAGAACCATGGAGGCTTTTAAGATCTTTAACATTCTGGTTAAGGACCAGTATGAACTAAGAAGGTATGTCAGTAAAACCCTAGGGCCTATGTGTCTAGGTACATTGTCGCCCCTGATGAAAATATAATTAGGTGTCTAGGGGCACTTAGGAATGAAGAACAGAAATCTACAACTGAAGAATAGACAGCCTCAAATAGAAAGATAACTAAGATTGTATGTAAATTTGGTTCCACAGACAATGTGCAAATTAGCTATGACCTACCTAAGAAGCAAAGAGATCTCACCTTTAATGGGAGAATCCTGTTAGCAAAGTAGGGTCCTTACCTCAAAGTCACTGGGAACTCTCAGAACTTTCTGACATCTCAGGCATTTGTTTGTGAATGGGATCTTGTGCTGTGTCTGCCATATCGTTTCTTGGAGGAGTTGATCTACTCTGATTATTCATGTTGCCAGAGTTTTTCTGCTGATTCCACCTCCTGATTGTTTTTCACTGTAGGCTACGTGGTCAAGTAAGGTGAAATTGGATTGAGGTTTCCTGGAGTTGTGGTTAACCAGCCCTTTGTTAAGGATCTGACACTGATGACTACAGTTTTTTCCCCTTTAGCTTTGCAAAGGATCTTACAGTCTGAGGCTGAGGAAACCTGGTTGGGGTGATGCAGTTAGGTGGCTCTGTCTTGTATTCAGCTGGTTCTTGTCTGATCCTGGTGGATCAGTGACTCTTGTGAAGTCTTAGCTATGGAGAAATACAAGCAATTAAGACACCCCACCTCCCATGGACAACAACTGGAAGAGGAAAATTGACCTTCCCTGTTACTACACAACCAGGGTATCACCTTAGAGGGTTCTTGGGTGATTGTCCCATGTTAGGGGTTCTGAACCAATTGACCCAGTCAGAACAAACTCTCAAGTGGAAGAGTTCGAAAAGTCTCCAGCACCTAGATGGCAGAGGTCTGCTGCCTGCTCAGATTTGGCTCACTCTGGTGCTCTATGGAGTCAGAAAGGCCCATCTGGTGGCACTGTTGGACTAGGGGGCTGAGTCTCTTCCTCCACTTTGCTCCTTTTTCACACCCAGTCACTGGTGACCCCACTGTGCTGCAATCCTGCTCCCTCCAATAAGCAGAAGTACCAGGGCTTAGTGCCTGTCAGAGTCAAAGGAAAGTCAATGCCCCCATGGCCTGGCCACTGCCCTCTGCTACCAGCCAGTTGGGGGAGCTAAGGCCTGCCTGCCTCAGGTTTTCAATAGCCACTGGAGAGTGTTCCACTTGGGCTCAGTCTAATCCGGGGGGTACCAGGACAGCAAATGCTTTTCTCCCTCAGCCATCACACCTTTGCCCCTTCCACTGTGCAACACCAGTATCCCTATAGAGTTCTGGCTTCCTCAGGCAGTGTACAGAGGTGGGGAGGTGTCTCTCCAAGATTAGACCCCTGCAGGATCACTATATTGTTGCTGGATCTTTGTGGGAAGTGACCCTGCACAGCTCCTCTGCCACTGCCAAAGCCAGGGAATTCTGGCTGTAGGAGTAGCTCCAGGAGCGTGGTGCACAGAGATCTAGCAACAGGGTGGGGGCGCTGCATGTGACTCTGGCAGTGTCTGGTGCCCAGTGACTTCAGCAATGAGAGCACCACTCGCTTGCAGCTTGTAGCTTGTAGCTCGAGCAGTGGCCTTGCATGGAGGCAGGGCAGGCGCAGAGCTCGGTGGGCACTGCATGGAGGCAGGGAGGGTGCCGGGAGCAGGGCTCGAGATGCATAGTGCAGCATGGAGACAGGGAGAGTGTGGGGGCATGGCTAGAGTTGATTCTGGCCAGCGTGGGGCAGGGCACTTGGTCCAGCAGACTGGGAAGGGGGGACGCTGCTCATGAGCCTCCTCCCTCAGTCTCAACAGGTGTTGGGGTTCTGGTTTATCAGCTGAGGGAGGAAGGGTGGACTGGAAGTGCAGAAAGGCAGGGAAAATGTTAGTTCAATTTTTCTGCCTGGTAAGAGTGTTCAGAGTCACCACAGGGTCCATCTGGAGTAAGTAGTCCCCACTTCCTACAGCTCTCACCCATGGGGTGAGGCAAGAGGTCCTCAGTTCACTACTCGCCTGTAGAAAACCTACAGGAGCAAATGAAGAGAGAAAGGAAAAAAAAAAAAAAAACACTGCTTTCTTAGGGGAGGGGTCGGACACTTTTCCTTTCGGATGAATTTTGTACCTGAAGATTGCTTTCTTGGAGTCACAGCTTGCCTCAGCAGGGGTGGCCTGCAGTTATCGCACTTCTCTCTCGGCTCAGCTCCCAGTCTTCAGCTTAATTGGGTACTTTCTGGATGTTATCCTTCCCTCTGGACAGGAGCTTCTGTCAGAAGCTGCTTCCAGTTGGCCATCTTGCCCCTACCCTGGAAGCATAATTCTGATATCTACTATCCAATTAATGATGTTTTGGGTACCTATTTCTTGCCACTTCACTACCAAACTCTTAGTGTCCCTTCATTTAAACTAACTTCTGGGCGGTGCCTGTGGCTCAAGGAATAGGGCACCAGCTCCATATGTTGGAGGTGGTGGGTTCAAACCCAGCCCCGGCAAAAAAAAAAAAAAAAACGAATAAACCGTAACCACTGGCTTCCTTGGTTCTTTTAGTGTCTGTATCTTTTTCACATCTCCTCACCTGTGTTAAATACATGCCCAGTGACTGTCTGCATTGTTATGATATTCACTGTATACTTTTTTTGTCATTTCAATAAATTTCAGAAGTGGCTAGAATACTTCAGAAAGTTATTTTTGTGACTGAGGCCTTTTTGTTGAGAAAATACCTGAAACACTATAGAAGTGGACACTCCAGGTGCATCTTTTCCCTCACAATCAGCTATATTATTTCTCAAATTAGATGGTGCTTTTTAAAAATTAAATCTTGTACACCTTTAGATTTCTGCTTCGTACTCTGGTACAGGACAAGAAGGAATTTTTTTTTTTTTTTTTTTTTTTTGTAGAGACAGAGTCTCACTGTACCGCCCTCAGGTAGAGTGCCGTGGCGTCACACGGCTCACAGCAACCTCTAACTCTTGGGCTTACGCGATTCTCTTGCCTCAGCCTCCCGAGCAGCCGGGACTACAGGCGCCCGCCACAACGCCCGGCTATTTTTTTGTTGCCGTTTGGCCGGGGCTGGGTTTGAACCCGACACCCTCGGCATATGGGGCCGGCGCCCTACTCACTGAGCTACAGGCGCCGCCAAGAAGGAATTTTTTTTAAATCACTAACCCTGTGGCTTAACTCATTTCACATGGGATTTACCTAATTTCTTTTTTTTAATTTTTTTTCCTAATTTATTATCCTTTACCTTATTTGATCTGTAGTTTTTCATGCTTGTTTACACAAGGAAGAATATACAAGTATATTCTCTCTACCACAATTCTAATTCTTGTTACTTGAAACATGTTTTCAGATGCAAACATGCAAGTTTAATGTACTTATTGTTACTCAGTTGTGTTTTCTGTCAGAGAGCATGTTGTTTTCCAAATTATTTTACCCTTACCAATCACATGTGTACCAAATTAGAAAATAAAACAGAAAATTCATAAAATGGAACAGAAAAATACCTTGGATCTATATTTAGCTACTCCCAAATCATTGGATTTCAAATAAAAAGTAAAAAACAATTTTCCTCAGTCTACATAAAAGTGTGAACTAGTAATTCAATATTTTCATTCTTTGCCTATAACTCACTTGTTATATTTTAAACCTACCAAAATATATTAGCAGAAGACTTGTAGTACTGCAAAGACTTCTTCAGTTAAGAAACTTTCGTGCATATACCTTTGATAGTGGATCCCTACATTGCTTGTCAGCACTTTCTCTAAAGATTAACAATGGGACACTGGGCAAACTTTACATTGCCAGCAGAGAACATCAACAACAATCACAAAGATAAGTGAACTTTCAAATTTTAATTCAAATAATATAATATGACAGTATTATGTTCTGACACAGACTATCTGCTTAAGCCCACGTCTAATATATTCTAATGTCCTCATAAGACAGTGGGTGAAGGAACCTTGATACCGTTTAATGATTTCCTATAGGTAAGTGAGTTACAAACTTGCTGCTGCATCCTCACAACAAAGTCTCATTCTGCAAGGTAGGATTCTCCTCATAGGCACAGTATAATGACCCCATTCTCTCTCAACACACACTGACCTGAGTGAGAAGCCACAAGGCAGAAGAAATATGCAACCTGGCATTAATGACTGGCAGTATAAAACTACACTACAGTTTGAGACATTGGAAATGGTGACTCTTTTAACATGAGTCCAATTCAGTGGTCATCATAGTGAAATTGTTCATATTTTATCTTGCTCAGTAATATGATTCTGTACTTGGCATTACCTTCCTTATCATGTAAGGTTATAAAATTATAGAACAAGGAAAACACCAGAAACCCTCTGCCTCTATTCCATGGGCAAAGATTATCTGTAAGCCACTCTTTACTTTTGGAATCTTTAAGTTTTATAACTAGTGAAAAAACTTCTTAAAATTAAATATTACCTTAAGACATATGGATTCTAAAATACTATCCCAGTAGGAAATGTCCCTTGGACTATGTCACATTCCTCATGTAAAGAAAACAATATTAACCCAGGAACTTTAATTTTGTTGATACCTGTGGCTAGTTATTTTCACTTCCTTTAAGCTCTTCTTGCTCTTCCTCTGATATTGATACCGACTTCAGTACTGTAGATTTCATATATTTAGTTAAATGAGTTGCTTAGAATGATTTCATAAAAGCTATCATTTTTATACAAATGGATAGAAAGCAAAATTTCTTTTTATTTTATAAATTGAGAGTTTGGATGAAGGTAAATCTTTAGTAGACTAAATACTTCTTTTTAAAATACTCCTAATTAGCTTAAACATTACTTTTATTCATTTTTTTTTTTCAGGCACAATCTCATTCTGTTCCCCTGGGCCATGGCATCCTAGCCCACAGCAACCTCAGTCCCTTGGGCTCAAGCCATTCTCTCACCTCACATTCCTAAGCAGCTGGGACTACAGGAATCTACCACAACGCCAGGTTAGATTTTCTATTTTCAGTAGAAATGGGGTCTTGCCCTTCCTTAGGCTGGTCTCAAACTCGAGTGATCCACCTGCCTTGGCCTCTGACAGTGTTAGGATTACAGGCATGAGCCACCATTCTTGCCATTACTATCTAACACTTTAAAAACCACTGAGAATGCTACTAGATAGCTTTGGGGGGGGTGGGTAAAGCCACAAACATCACAAATTCATTCACTCAATAAAAATGACAAAAACATGCAAAACTTGGTAAATGTGGAATGTAAATGTCTTGGCACAGTAACTGAGAAAATGCCAGGAAGGCTATGTTAACCATTGTGATGAAAATGTGTCAAATGGTCTGTGAAGCTAGTGTATGATGCCTCATGATCATATTAATGTACACAGCTATGATTTAATAAAAAAATCATAAATAAAGCAAGATTTACAAATCCAGTAAAATATAAAGGTAACACTGTATACTCTGGTCTACTTCAAAATAGTACCTGCAACATAGTGCGCATGTTGTTAAAAATTAATAGATCTGAATTTTACTATTAGGTTTTATACCTTACCTTTATCAGTGTATGCCCTGTTCCTTACATGTGAAATTCTTTCCTCTAATATTCTGACAAATCACCTTCCATTGTTTGACTCAGATTGCTATATGAAGCCTTCGGTGATTCTGGCATTTTCCCCAGATGACCAGGCATCTAGCCTCTCTTGGGGCTGCCTTACTACTTAATGGATTTCTCCTCTGAAACTTTTCCACCTGAACTGTGGTTTATTTACTTCCTTTTTCCTTCACAATATAACTTAAATACATTTTCTTTTTAATTTTTTTGATTTGTTGTCTTGTATTTATCTATTACAGAAAATTATAGGGCCATAAAATTAGTGGTTACTTAAATTGCTTTTGAACCATTTATTTCCATCTCTATCCCTTTGTCTTATAAGCCGTATAAGGGGAAATCTTCCAAAATCCCATTAGACAAATAGTCTGAATCTGTTTTATTTGACTATTACTGGCTCTAAGTTTAAAGGTATGTACGTAAAATGTGTCAAGGTTGGCTTTTCCCGATGTCATGTATGAGCTGAGAAGTAAAGGGTGAGATGAGCAAGGTGAAAATGTGGAGAGGTCAGGAAAAAGGGAGATCAAGACAGAAAGGAAAGAGAAGCCTGAAAGAGGGTGTGCATTTGTCCAAAATAGAGGGATTGGCTCAGAGGGCACTCCCAGAGGTTGTTTGATAGTGCTAGAGTAAGGCAGACACACAGGGAAAGGATTAGAATGGAGAGTTGAGAAAATGTCAGATTACAAAAGCCTTCTATGAAACCTAAAAGTACTAGGTCATTATTAATTTAAGGAATGTTTAATCATCCTACTGGCCCTGGAGAGAGACCACAGTAACAACTGTAGGGAAGATGAATTCTAGGGGCACATGAATAAATAGAAGATGACTTACAGGCCATATAGCAAAATAAATGCACTTCTGAAATATATGAATGTTTCCAGAAATTCTTCATATTAGTGTCAGTGTCCAGGATAATGTGGGTTTTTATGGAATAAATAATCTGGGTTTTGTATTTTAACTTTTTTTTTCAATTTTAATGCACAGTACACTAAGTATTAATGTTTACAACCCACTGTATACAAAAGCTAGGGATCCCCAATCACTTTTACTTACATTTGCCCCCTTTTTAATCTGAATTCAAAGGGTTAAGTGTGGTACACGTGTATTGGAGTGGTATAGAGAGGTTAAATTAACAAGGACTCTACAGTCATTCTCAACGGATCCAAAAAATGTAATGTTGAGAAAATAAAAAAAGTCATAGTATGATATATACCATTTCTGTAAAATTTTATGACACAAAAACAAGTTCTAAGTAATATTTATCACCATACACATACATGGCCAAATACTTTGAAACCATGGAAATAATGTACGATTACAGGTGTTGATTACATCTGCATAACATTTTTAATAGTACAATAGGACTATTTTATACTATTTACATTTCAGGATCACTGATTTTAAAGACTGTGTCTACCAAATATTCACAAAGGAATGATTATTTTACTAACATGGATACCCCATCACACAAATACAGTCTGCTAATTAAAATATCTGACTTTCTTAGTATCATCAGTGTAAAAACAGTAAGATGGAATAATTAAAGTTAAAACATGACTTATCTGTTAACATGAAGTGTTCCTCTAAGTAAAGTTTTGATTTCCAATAAGCACTTGAAAAATTGTGGAGTTACAAAATTCACCTCTGTCAGGGATGCCAAATCAGAGAACTATGGGAGGCAGAATAACAAAAACCAGAACAAGAACAAAAGAAAAGAAAAGAAAATTACCTGTTGTGGCTTCTTGCACTTTAATTGTTTCTACCCTGTTTCCCCGAAAATAAGATATCCTCTGAAAATAAGACCTACTTACAGGAAAGATAAGATGTCCCCTGAAAATAAGACCTAGTGCATCTTTGGGAGCACACCTTAAAATAAGACACTGTCTTATTTTCGGGGAAACAGGGTACTCCTTTATCTGGAGTAGCAAGCTTCTGTGTCAGAGGTACCCACAGTGAGCTTTGAAAAAAAGTGTATCATAAGTAACGCATAATTTCACAAAATATACAGGGAATAATTCAAGACTAACAATGAATGTTGTTACCTGAAACTGAGGTTCTATCTTAGAATTCCCTGAAAAACAAAGAACACATGCAATCAGTGTAAATGACAATGTAAATGTAGATATCATGAAATCAAACATAGTTGAGGAGAGTTCCTATTGAGCTGAACCCTCAAGCTTGGCTTTGAAAATAATTACTTTAGGTTTGGGTCTGCTTTTTCCCTCTTTTATTGGCTGATTTATTGATTGATTGATTTAGGGGCAGACAGGAACATAACAGACATAAACTGAAGACAATAGGATATAATTTTAATATCATGTACAGTTAAAACTTCAAAAGTGACATTAGGTTTCACTCAAATGAAACATAAATAAAAAAACACTCAAATGAAGGAGTGCACATACAGCAGAGTGAAGAGTGGTCTTTATTCGAAGGGGCAAATCATGACCCAGAGAGGATAAAGGATGAGGCTGATGGCAGAAGCTTACAGCACGTTTTTAGTGCAACCCACAAACATCATTTATACCATACGCTGCAAGGATCTGCCATATTCTTCAATTTGTGCTCCATTTCAGAAGGAACACAGCTGTGATTACAGTTCAGTTGAGGGTATAATCCATTTTTCATTAGAGAAAGGATTCAATAGATCTACATGCATAGAACCTTGTAGAATAACAGTTTTAAAAATGTGATGTTTTACGCACCCATAAAGACACAAGTATACCAATATTTCTTAGGTCCTCTACTTTTGTCATATTAATTTTCTTCCTCAACTCACATAAGAGGTATGCAAGAAATTATACATACTGAGCTATCAATGGTGAACTATTTAGCAAAAAAAAAAAACAACACTGAATAGCCACAGAATTATTAGCTATTAATGAAATTTTATATTCCAAAATCACTAGAATATTCACTGGACATGACATTAAAATTCATAAAAGGCACACCTAAGCTTTTAGGCTATTTTAGAATATTAAATTTTTAGAATATTAGGGGATACATGTTTTGTTTACGTACTTTCCTTTTATACAGATCGAATCAAGTGACAAGTGTATTGTTTCTAAAATTAGTGTCCTTGGGGATGTCACATTAATCCATTAAGCGATTTTAGTAAACAGCTACTTTATAGAAAAAAAAATTAGCATTTAAAAGCCAGCTATTTATGTTCAAAATAACCTCACCTGATTAACTAGTATCAATACAAAACATATCTCTGATGCCTGACAATTCCAGAGAAAAGAAATGCATCTCTGTGGTCTGCCCCAATCCCAGCATTTCCTCCTCCCTCCAGTAATCTCTGGGGCTGCAATAATCCAATCTTCCATGTGTGTGTCAATTTTCTGAAGCCACCTGAATTGAGTTCTCTCATGTTTGTGCATCAGTAACTGAGAAATTACCTAGCTAACATCTTTCTTCCCTGCCTCTGTGCCCACTTACAAGCCCTCTTGGTTTGCCAAAAATATTCCTGAAATCTGACATTTGCATTCTTTTGATGGATTATTTCCACCAACTCTTTCCTATTTAGCAATAACATTTTATATCTACGATTTCAATCTATCATTCAGTGTTATGGATGGAAACATGCTCATAAATAAGAGCAAAATAATGCTTTCCCTTGATTCTAGGTTGGAAATATTATTTAATGGTGCCTCCTACAGATTTCCCTACAGAGAAGTCTATACCCTAGGTATTCAGGGTGGCATGAGGAACAGCAGCACTGGAGTCACCTGAGAATGCATTAGCACTGCAGAATCACAAACCTGCTCAATCACAATGTGCATTTTTAACATGGTCCCCACTGATGTTTCAATGTTTGAGAAGCTCTGATCTCTAAAGAGTGAATCTACATTCCTTTCCCTGAAATTATCCTTTGGAATATAGCTTCCAGTTCCTCCCCATCACATATTCCACACTGAAATGGCATTTAAAATCACAAAGTTTCTAATGGAATGTTAGTGGGTTATAGCTTTCCTGGCCTCTCCACAACTGAGCCCAATTCCATCCAATTGAACCATATGTTATGAAGAACCATCACTTTATATGACATAAAATTGCATACAGGTAACAGCTCCTCTCTCCATCAGACAGCTCTGCATGACCAGGGGCCTCAGACCTTAAGGCCTTCCCAACAGTAAGAAACACAGGGAGAAAAGTGAACTTGGTGCTACTTCTCTCATTCATTTTGGCACTGGAATCTCATTTTATTATGTTCTTCCCACCCACCTAACACCTTCCTCTACCTTTTATTTAGGAAGTATTTTATTGGAACACCTTGCCATTACATCCATCTGCTCCTTTTCTCTCCATGTAATCCTATGCTGTCTGCTTTCCCAATTCTTCATCCCCTTTTGTAAACCTGTCCTCTTCCTGATTTCCTGACTTTGCTCAGCTCTCAGACTATATTGAGATGGGATAAAGATTCAGCTCCTTTAGTGATACTCTCAAATACATCTTCATTTGTTGCTAACACCTGTGAAGATATAAAACTTAACACTGTTTCACTTCATTTGTTCTTTACTATACATGTAATAGGTGGTTTTCCTTGGCATTTAGAATATGTTGGTGCTCATGTTTTTCCTTTTTTTTATTAAATCATAGCTGTGTACATTAATGCGATCATGGGGCACCATACACTGGTTTCACAGACCGTTTGACACATTTTCATCACACTGGTTAACATAGACTTCCTGGCATTTTATTAGTTATTGTGTTAAGACATTTATATTGTACATTTACTAAGTTTCACATGTACCCTTGTAAGATGCACCGTGGGTGTAATCCCACCAATCACCCTCCCTCTGCCCATCCTTCCCCTCCCTCTCCTCCCCCTCCCCTTTCCCCATATTCTGAGGTTATAACTGGGTTATAGATTTCATATGAAAGCCACAAATTAGTTTCATAGTAGAGCTGAGTACATTGCATACATTTTCTTCGATTCTTCAGATACTTACTAAGAAGAATATGTTCCAGCTCCATCCATGTAAACATGAAAGAGGTAAAGTTTCCATCTTTCCTTAAGGCTGCATCATATTACATGGTGTACATACACAACAATTCATTAATGCATTCATGGATCAATGGGCACTTGGGCTTTTTCCATAACTTAGCAATTCTGAATCGGGCTGCAATTAACATTCTGGTACAAATATCTTTGTTATATTATGATTTTTGGTCTTCTGGGTAATACCTAGTAGAGCAATTATAGGATTGAATGACAGATCTATTTTTAGATCTCTAAGTGTTCTCCACACACCTTTCCAAAAGGAATGTATTAATTTTCATTCCCACCACCAGTGTACAAGTGTTTCCTTTTCTCCACATCCATGCCAAAATCTCTGGTCTTGGGATTTTGTGATTTGGGCTAATCTTACTGAAGTTAGAGGATATCTCAAAGTAGTTTTGATTTGCATTTCTCTGATGATGAAGGATGATGAGCATTTTTTCATATGTCTGTAGGCCATACGTCTGTAGGCCATACATCTGTCTTCTTCAGAGAGGTTTCTCTTCAAGTCCCTTGCCCAGCCTGCAATGGGATCACTTGATCTTTTCTTGCTTATACATTTGAGTTCTCTGTGGATTCTGGTTATTAAACCTTTGTCGGAGACATAACCTGCAAATATCTTCTCCCATTCTGAGTGCTGTCTGCTTGCTTTACTCCCTGTGTTCTTGGCTGTGCAGAAGCTTTTTAGTTTTATCAGGTCCCAGTAGTGTATTTTTGAAGCTGCTTCAATTTCCCAGGGGGTCCTCCAAATAAAATATTTGCCCAGACCGATTTCTTCAATGGTTTTCCCTGCACTTTCTTCTAGTATTTTTATAGTTTCATGTCTGAAGTTTAAATCTTTAATCCAGTGAGAGTCTGTTGTGGTGAAAGATGTGGGTCCAGTTTCAGTCTTCTGTAGGTTACTAGCCAGTTCACCCAGCACCATTTGTTAAATAGGGAATCTTTTCCCCACTGAATGTTTTTAATTGGTTTGTCAAAGATCAAATCACGGTAAGTAGCTGGGTTCATCTCTCGGTTCTCTTTCTGTTCCACACATTTGCCTCTCTGTTTCTATTTTTTGGTTTTTTTTTATTAAATCATAGCTGTGTACATCAATATGATCTTGGGGCACCATACACTTGTTTCATAGAATATTTGACACATTTTCATCTCATTAGTTGACATAGCCCTCCTGGCATTTCCTAGTTAGTTTGCCAAGACATTTACATTCCACACTGGCCAAGGCTCACATGTACCCTTGTAAGATGCACCACAGGTGTGATCCTTTCAATCCCCCTCCCTTTACCCATCTCCCCCCTCCCTCCCCACACTTTCCCCCTTCCCCCTGTTCTTAGGTTGTAACTTGGTTATAGCTTTCATGTGAAGGTCCTAAGTTAGTTTCATAGTAGGGGTGAATACATTGGATATTTTTTCTTCCATTCTTGACACACTTTATTGAGAAGAATATGTTCAAGCTCCATCCATGTAAACATGAAAGAGGTAAAGTCTCCATCTTTCTTCAAGGCTGCATAGTATTCCATGGTGTACATATACCACAATTTGTTAATTCATCCGTGGATCGATGGGCACTTGGGTTTCTTCCATGACTTAGCAATTATGAATAGGGCTGCAATAAAGATTCTGGTACAAACATCTTTGTTATGATGTGGTTTTTGATCTTCTGGGTATATGCCCAGCAGAGGAATTAAGGATTGAATGGCAGATCTATTTTTAGATCTCTAAGTGTTCTCCATATATCTTTCCAAAAGGAATGTATTTGTTTGCATTCCCACCAGCAGTGCAAAAGTGTTCCCTTTTCTCCACATCCATGCCAACATCTCTGGTCTTGAGATTTTGTGATATAGGCTAGTCTCACTGGAGTTACATGATATCTGCACTCTCACTGGAGTTAGATGATTTGCATTTCTCTGATGATTAAAGACGATGAGCATTTTTTCATATGTCTGAAGGCCGCTCGCCTGTCTTCTTTGGAGAAGTTTCTTTTCAAGTCTCTTGCCCAGCTTGTGATGGTATCCCGTTCTTTTCTTGCTTATGCATTTGAGTTCTCTGTGGATTCTGGTTATTAAACCTTTGTCAGAGACATAACCAGCAAATATCTTCTCCCATTCTGTGGGCTGTTTGCTTGCCTTACTTACTGTGTTCTTGGCTGTGCAGAAGCTTTTTAGTTTGATCAAGTCCCAGTAGTGTATTTTTAAAGCTGCTTCAATTGCCCAGGGGGTTCTCCTCATAAAATACTCACCCAGACCAATTTCTTCAAGGGTTTTCCTGGCACTCTCCTCTAGTATTTTTGTGGTTTCATGTCTTAAGTTTAAATCTTTAATCCAATGAGAGTCTATCTCAGTTGATGGTGAAAGGTGTGGGTCCAATTTCAGTCTTCTGCAGGTTGCCCTCCAGTTCATCCAGCACCATTTGTTAAACAGGGAATCTTTTCCCCACTGAATGTTCTTAACTGGCTTGTCAAAGATCAAAAAGCAGTAAGTAGCTGGATTCATCTCTTGGTTCTCTATTCTGTTCCAGATATGTACTTCTCTGTTTTTGTGCCAATACCATGCTGTTTTGATCACTATCGATTTGTAGTAAAGTCTGAGGTCTGGTAGTGTGATTCCTCCTGCTTTGTTTTTATGTTTGAGTAATGTCTTGGCTATTCGAGGTTTCTTCTGATTCCATATAAAATGAAGTATTGTTTTTTCAAGATCTTTAAAATATGACAGTGGAGCTTTAATAGGGAGTGCGTTGAAATTATATATTACTTTGGGTAGTATGGACATTTTGATAATGCTGATTTTTCCCAGCCATGAGCATGGTATGTTTTTCCATTTGTTAACATTTTCAGCTATTTCTTTTCTTAGAGTTTCATAGTTCTCTTTATAGAGATCTTTCACGTCTTTTGTTAGGTAAATTCCCAATCATTTCATCTTCTTTGGCACTACTGTGAATGAGATAGAGTCCTTAACTGCTTTTTCAACTTGACTCTTGTTGGTGTATATAAAGGCTACCGATTTATGGATGTTGATTTTGTAACCTGAGACGCTGCTGTATTCCTTGATCACTTCTAGGAGTTTTGTAGTAGAGTCTCTAGTGTTTTCCAGATACACAATCATATCATCTGCGAAGAGCGAAAGTTTGATCTCTTCTGACCCTATATGGATAACCTTGATTGCCTTTTCTTCCCTAATTGCGGTGGCTAAAACTTCCATTACAACGTTGAAAAGCAATGGAGACAATTGGCAGCCTTGTCTGGTTCCTGATCTGAGTGAAAATGATTCCAATTTAACTCCACTCAATATGATATTGGCTGTGGGTTTGCTGTAGATGGCCTCTATCAGTTTAAGAAAAGTCCCTTCTAGACCAATTTTCTTGAGTGTTCTGATCATGAAGCGATGCTGGATATTATCAAAAGCTTTTTCTGCATCAATTGAGAGAATCATATGGTATTTGTTTTTTAATTTGTTTATGTGCTGAATTACATTTATAGATTTAAGTACATTGAACCAGCCTTGACACCCTGGGATAAAACCAACTTGGTCATGATGTATGATTTGTTTGATATGTTGCTGGATTCTGTTTGTTAGGATCTTGTTGAATATTTTTGCATCTATAGTCATTAGTGATATTGGTATATAATTTTCTTTTCTTGTTGGGTCTTTTCCTGGTTTGGGGATCAGGGTGATGTTTGCTTCATAGAACATGTTGGGGAGTCTTCCTTCTTTTTCTACCTTTTGAAACAGGTTGAGTAATATAGGTACTAATACCTCTTTAAAGGTTTGGTAGAATTCTGATGTGAAACCATCTGGTCCCGGGCTTTTCTTTTTAAGGAGGTTTTGTATAGTTGATGCTATTTGTGAACTTGATATGGGTCTGTTCAATATTTCCACTTGCTTCTGGCTAAGTCTTGGAAGGTGGCGTGCTTCCAAGTATTGGTCAATTTCCTTCAGATTTTCATATTTCTGAGACTAAAGTTTCTTGTAATATTCATTAAGGATTTTTTGGATTTCTGACGAGTCTGTTGTTATTTCATCTTTGTTGTTCCTGATTGATCATATTAGAGATTTTACTCTTTTTTTTCTGATTAGGTTGGCCAGAGGTTTATCTATTTTATTGACCTTTTCAAAAAATCAGCTTTTTGATTTATTGATCTGTTGTATTATTCTTTCGTTTTCAATTTCATTTAATTCTGCTCTAATTTTGGTTATTTCTTTTCTTCTACTGGGTTTGGGGTGGGAATCTTCTTCCTTTTCCAGTTGCTTGAGATGTCCCATTAAGTTGTTAACTTCCTCTCTTTCCGTTCTCTTGAGGGAGGCTTGCAGTGCTATAAATTTCCCTCTTAGAACTGCCTTTGTGGTGTCCCAGAGGTTCTGATAGTTTGTGTCTTCATTGTCATTTTGTTCCAAAAAATTGGCGATTTCTTTCTTAATCTCATCTCTAACCCAGCTATCATTCAGCATAAGGTTATTTAACTTCCATGTTTTTGTATGAGTATGCAGATTCCTGTTGTTACTCAATTCAAGTTTTATTCCATGATGGTCCATTTTACCCCTGGGGCTTTATCAAGGGCCCGTGCATTGTTCTAGCCTGAGAAACTGGGGCCCTGTCTTGTGCGGTGTGGCTAAGTGGTTCTGTCTTGTTTTCAGCTGGTTTCTGTTCGATCCTATTGTAACGTTTACTCTGGCTTGAAGTCTCAGCTGTGTGGAAAAACCAGCAATTAAGTCACCCCACCCTCCCTCCTCTGGCACCAGTTGGAAAAGCAAAAATCAAACCTTCCTACAACCCATACCCAGGGCACCGCCTGAAAAGTCCTCAGTCTATTAGTTCAGTTTAAAAGGTCCAAATCGATTGTCTCAATCGGCACCTGTCTCGGGTGGGAGAGTTCAAGTGGTCTCTGGGAACTGGATCACAGGGGTCTGGTGACTCCTCTGATATGGCTTACTCCAGTGCTGCATGGAGTCAGGAGGAGCCACCTAACAAATAGATCAGTCTGGGAAGGTTGATGTCTCCTTCTCCACTTTGTCCCTTCGTCGGACCCAGTCACTGGTATCTCTGCAGATGGCTTACCCAGTTGCCTGTAGTGAACAGATACTCCAGGGGTTTGCACCTGTCTGAATTGCAAGGAAGTCTGCCAGCCCCTGCAGTCTGCCACTATCTAGCAGGAGGAGATGGGGCCTGACATCTTTGAGTGCTTGATGCAGGTGGTGAGAGGGAGGTGTTCATTCAGGCTTAGCCCCGTCCCTGATTGATGTTGCTAACAGAACAGAACAGACAACTTTGCGGGGTTCTGTCTCTGTTTCTGCTAAAATCGCCGACAGAAGACGGGCTGTTCTGAGTTCAAACGTCTTTGCTGCTGGAGGTTTGTGTCCGATTACCTCTCTGAGTCAGCCCTGGCCTGGAAGCTTCCCAGGTTTGTAAGCAGTGTCAGGCAAATCCTTTGCTCACTGGTAGCCTCCTCTGGTTGCCCAGGGAGACAGGGTGTGTGGCTTCAGAATATCCAGAAGTGAGCCATTTTGCTGTTAAAGAAAAAACGGCTGTTAATTTGCCTCCAGGAACTGCCGCTCTGGTGTGGGCACCCAGCTGACATTTTTCTCCTCTGTCTCATGCCCAGAATCAGCACTGAGTGGCTGCAGTTTATGCTCTGTCCACACCCCTCAAGAGATCTCCCAAGAATCCAGACTCCTGGGAGGCAGGCCCCCAGACCCCCAAGTGAGAGTGCGGAGAAGCTAGAGTTTAATTTAGTTTTATGCCTAGCCGTATTGTTGCCCGGGGAGGGCTGCTGCACCTCACGGCACCACAGGGAAGTTCCGCCAAGGCATGACTCTTCCTCAGCCGAGTGCCCTCTCCTCACTCACGTGTCTCAGAGTCAGTGCTGACCAGTGGCAGCTCAGGCACTGTGCACTCCCCTTGAGAAATCAGCCAAGGATCCGAACTCCTGAGGGACAGGCCCCCAGACCCAGAGTGAGAGTGGGGGGAAGCTAGAGTTTCATTCAGTTTTATGCCTGGCCGTATTGATGCATGGAGAGGGCTGCTGCACAGCACCACAGGGAAGTGCCACTGAGGTGTGACTCCCCCTTAGATGGGTGCCCTCTCCACACTCGCGTGCCTCAGAGTCAGCACTGACCAGTTGCAGCTCAGGGACTGTCCACTCCCCTTGAGAAATGACACAAGAATCCAAAATCCTGGGAGACAGGCCTCCAGACCTCAGTGAGCGGGAGGGGAGTGTTGGGGATTTAGGGTTGCCAGCAAAGGATTTTTAAAGTTTTATACAGTTTTATGCCTGGCAGGAGAACGCCATGGCACCCTAGTAGGGGAGGTAGGTCCAGTTTTTAGAAGGTCTCTCCCGTGGAGTGTAGTGGGAGGGCCTTTAATTTCTGCCCGTTTCTTTAATTGCGGGGCTCTTGAGATGGTCTCATGGGGGAGGGGGACTCCCATCTGCTTGGTGGTGGATTTTGTACCTTTTGTTTGTGTCCTTGTGATCACAGCTTGCCTCAGCAGTGTTGATGTGCGTTCTTCAACCTTCTCTCTTGGTGCGGCTCAAATCCACCAGGATGCTTACTAAATTCTTGTCCCTTAACTCTCCTTCTGGACGGGAGCCTCTGTTGAAAGCTGGCTTCAGTCCGCCATCTTGTCCCTCCCCCCCATGAGATTTCAATTATTAATATCTATGCACCCAATCAGAATGCACCTCAATTCATAAGAGAAACTCTAACAGACATGAGCAACTTGATTTCCTCCAGCTCCATAATACTCGGAGATTTTAACACTCCTTTGGCAGTGAGGGATCGATCCTCCAACAAAAAGCTGAGTAAAGAAATTCTAGATTTAAATCTAACCATCCAGCATTTAGATCTAGCAGACATATACAGAATATTTCATCCTAACAAAACTGAATACACATACTTCTCATCAGCCCATGGAACTTACTCCAAAATCGATCACATCTTAGGTCACAAATCTAACCTCAGTAAATTTAAAGGAATAGAAATTATTCCATGCATCTTCTCGGAACATCATGGAATAAAACTTGAGCTGAGTAACAATAGGAATCTACATACTCATATAAAAACATGGAAGTTAAATAACCTCATGCTGAATGATAGCTGGGTTAGAGATGAGATCAAGAAGGAAATTGCCAAATTTTTAGAACAAAACGACAATGAACACATGAACTATCAGAACCTCTGGGACACCACAAAGGCAGTTCTAAGAGGGAAATTTATAGCACTGCAAGCCTTCCTCAGGAGAATGGAAAGAGAGGAAGTTAGCAACTAAACAGCTCATCTCAAGCAACTGGAAAAGGAAGAACACTCCAACCCCAAACACAGTTGAAGAAAAGAAATAACCAAAATCAGAGCAGAACTAAATGAAATTGAAAACAAAAGAATACAACAGATCAATAAATCAAAAAGCTGGTTTTTTTGAAAAGGTGAACAAAATAGATAAACCGTTGGTCAACCTAATCAGGAAAAAAGAGTAAAATCTCTAATCTCATCAATCAGAAATGACAAAGACGAAATGACAACAGACTCATCAGAAATCCAAAAAACCCTTAATGAATATTACAAGAAACTTTACTCTCAGAAATATGAAAATCTGAAGGAAATGGACTGATACTTGGAAGCTCGTCACCTTCCAAGACTTAACCAGAATCAAGTGGAAATGTTGAACAGGCCAATTTCAAGTTCGGATATAACATCAACCATACAAAACCTCCCCAAAAAGAAAAGTCCAGAACCAGACGGTTTCACATCACATTTCTACCAAACCTTTAAAGAGGAATTAGTACCTATATTACTCAAACTGTTCCAAAACGTAGAAAAAGAAGGAAGACTTCCCAACACGTTCTATGAAGCAAACATCACCCTGATCCCCAAACCAGGAAATGACTCAACATGAAAAGAAAATTATAGACCCATATCACTAATGAATATAGATGCAACAATATTCATCAAGCTCCTAACAAACAGAATCAAGCAACATATCAAACAAATCATACATCATGATCAAGATGGCTTTCTCCCAGGGTCTCACAGCTGGTTCAATATACGTAAATCTATAAATGTAATTCAGCACATAAACAAAGTAAAAAACAAAGACCATATGATTCTCTCAATCGATGCTGAAAAAGCTTTTGATAACATCCAACATCCCTTCATGATCAGAACACTTAACAAAATCGGTATAGAAGGGACATTTCTTAAACTGATAGAGGCCATCTACAGCAAACCGACAGCAAATATCATATTGAACGGAGTTAAATTGGAATCATTTCCACTCTGATCAGGAAACAAACAAGGCTACCCATTGTCTCGATTGCTTTTTAACATTGTAATGGAAGTTTTAGCCACCGCAATTAGGGAAGAAAAAGCAATCAAGGTCATCCACATAGGGTCAGAAGAGACCAAACTATCGCTCTTCGCAGATGATATGATTGTACCTCTGGAAAACACTAGGAACTCTACTACAAAACTCTTAGAAGTGATCAATACAGCCACGTCTCAGGTTACAAAATCAACATTCATAAATCAGTAGCCTTTATATATACCAACAATAGTCAAGCTGAAAAAACAATTAAGGACTCTATCCCATTCACAGTAATGCCAAAGAAGATGAAGTATTTGGGAGTTTATCAACAAAGGATGTGAAAGATCTCTATAAACAGAACTATGAAACTCTAAGAAAAGAGATAGCTGAGAATGTTAACAAATGGAAAAACATACCATGCTCATGGTTGGGAAGAATCAACATTGTTAAAATGTCCATACTACCCAAAGCAATATATAACTTCAACGCAATCCCTATTAAAGTTCCACTGTCATACTTTGAAGATCTTGAAAAAACAATACTTCTTTTTCTATGGAATCAGAAAAACCCTTGAATAGCCAAGACATTACTCAAAAATAAAAACAAAGCAGGAGGAATCACGCTACCAGACCTCAGACTATACTACAAATCGATAGTGATCAAAACAGCATGGTATTGACACAAAAACAGAGAAGTAGCTGTCTGGAACAGAACAGAGAACCAAGAGATGAACCAGCTACTTACCGTTATTTAATCTTTGACAAGCCAATTAAAAACATTCAGTGGGGAAAAGATTCCCTATTTAACAAATGGTGCTGGGTGAACTGGCTGGCAACCTGTAGAAGACTGAAACAGGATTGACACCTTTCACCACTAACCAAGATAGACTCTTACTGGATTAAAGACCTAAATTTAAGACATGAAACTATAAAAATACTAGAAGAGAGTGCAGGGAAAACCCTTGAAGAAATGGGTTGGGTGAGTTTTTCATGAGAAGGACCCCCTGGGCAATTGAAGCTGTTTCAAAAAT
This sequence comes from Nycticebus coucang, assembly GCF_027406575.1. Lineage (NCBI taxonomy): Eukaryota > Metazoa > Chordata > Mammalia > Primates > Lorisidae > Nycticebus > Nycticebus coucang. The sequence continues at coordinate 62,384,899 of NC_069782.1, read as the reverse complement.
ACACTTTTGGGACTTGATCAAACTAAAAAGTTTCTGCACAGCCAAGAACACACTAAGTAAAGCAAGCAAACAGCCCACAGAATGGGAGAAGATATTTGCTGGTTATGTCTCTGACAAAGGTTTAATAACCAGAATCCACAGAGAACTCAAACCACAGACTGGGCAGGAGACTTGAAGAGAAACTTCTCTGAAGAAGACAGGTGTGCGGCCTTCAGACATATGAAAAAATGCTCATCATCTTTAATCATCAGAGAAATGCAAATCAAAACTACTTTGAGATATCATCTAACTCCAGTGAGACTAGCCTATATCACAAAATCTCAAGACCAGAGATGTTGGCGTGGATGTGGAAAAAAGGGAACACTTCTGCACTGCTGGTGGGAATGCAAATTAATACATTCCTTTTGGAAAGATCTATGGAGAACACTCAGAGATCTAAAAATAGATCTGCCATTCAATCCTGTAATTCCTCTGCTCGGCATATACCCAGAAGAACAAAAATCACAACATAACAAAGATATTTGTACCAGAATGTTTATTGCAGCCCAATTCATAATTGCTAAGTCATGGAAAAAGCCCAAGTGCCCATCGATCCACGAATGGATTAATAAATTGTGGTATATGTACACCATGGAATACTATGCAGCCTTAAAGAAAGATGGAGACTTTACCTCTTTCATGTTTACATGGATGGAGCTGGAACATATTCTTCTTAGTAAAGTATCTCAAGAATGGAAGAAAAAGTACCCAATGTACTCAGCCCTACTATGAAACTAATTTGGGGCTCTCACATGAAAGCTATAACCCAGTTATAACCTAACAATAGGGGGAAGTGGGAAAGGGAGGGGAGAGTGGTGCTGGGTAGAGGGAGGGGGATCGGTGGGATCATACCTGTGGTGCATCTTACAGGGGTATTTGCAAAACTTGGTAAATGTAGAATGTAAATGTTTTGGCAAGTAACTGAGATAACACCAGAAAGGCTATGTTAACCACTGTGATAAAAATGTGTCAAATGCTCTATGAAGCGAGTGTATGATGCCCCATAATCATATCAATGTATACAGTTATGATTCAATAAAAATAAATAAATTAATTAATTAATTGCTAAGTCATGGAAGAAACCCAAGTGCCCATCCATCCACGAATGGATTAACAAATTGTGGTATATGTACACCATGGAATACTATGCAGCCTTGAAGAAAGATGGAGACTTTACCTCTTTCATGTTTACATGGATGGAGCTTGAACATATTCTTCTCAGTAAAGTGTCTCAAGAATGGAAGAAAAAATATCCAATGTATTCACCCCTACTATGAAACTAACTTAGGACCTTCACATGAAAGCTATAACCAAGTTACAACCTAAGAACAGGGGGAAGGGGGAAAGTGTGGGGGGGAGGGGGGTAGAGGGAGGGGGATTGAAAGGATCACACCTGTGGTGCATCTTACAAGGGTACATGTGAGGCTTGGAAATGTGGAATGTAAATGGCTTGGCAAAGTAACTAAGAAAATGCCAGGAGGGCTATGTCAACTAATGAGATGAAAATGTGTCACATATTCTATAAACCAAGTTCATGGTGCCCCATGATCATATTGATGTACACAGCTATGATTTAATAAAAAAAAATCCTTAATATTACAAGAAACTTTACTCTCAGAAATATGAAAATCTGAAGGAAAATGACCATTACTTGGAAGCACGTCACCTTCCAAGACTTCATCAAAATCAAGTGGAAATGTTGAACAGGCCCATGTCAAGTTCGGAAATAACATCAACCATACAAAATCTCCCCAAAAAGAAAAGCCCGGGACCAGATGGTTTTAAGTCAGAATTCTACCAAACCTTTAAAGAGGAATTAGAACCTATGTTACTCAACCTGTTCCAAAAGGTATAAAAAGAAGGAAGACTACGCAACACATGTTTGATGAAGCAAACATCACCCTGATCCCCAAACCAGGAAAAGACACAACAAGAAAAGAAAATTATAAACCAATATCACTAATGAATATAGATGCAAAAATATTCAACAAGATCCTAACAAAAAGAATCCAGCAACACATCAAACAAATTATACACCATGACCAAGTTCGTTTTATCCCAGGGTCTCAAGGCTGGTTCAATATACGTAAATCTATAAATGTAATTCAGCACATAAACAAATTAAAAAACAAAGACCATATGATTCTCTCAATTGATGCAGAAAAAGCTTTTGATAACATCCAACATCCCTTCATGATCAGAACACTCAAGAAAATTGGTATAGAAGGGACAATTCTTAAACTGATAGAGGCCATCTACAGCAAACCCACAGCCAATATCATATTGAATGGAGTTAAATTGGAATCATTTCCACTCAGATCAGGAACCAGACAAGGCTGCCCATTGTCTCCATTGCTCTTTAACATTGTAATGGAAGTTTTAGCCACTGCAATTAGGGAAGAAAAGGTGATCAAGGGTATCTACATTGGGTCAGAAGAGATCAAACTTTCGCTCTTCACAGATGATATGATTGTACATCTGGAAAACACTAGGGACTCTACTACAAAACTCTTAGAAGTGATCAAGGAATACAGCAGCGTCTCAGGTTACAAAATCAACCTTCATAAATCAGTAGCCTTTATATATACCAACAATAGTCAAGTTGAAAACAATTAAGGACTCTATCCCATTCACAGTAGTGCCAAAGAAGATGAAATACTTAGGAGTTTATCTAACAAAGGACGTGAAAGTTCTATATAAAGAGAACTATGAAACTCTAAGAAAAGAGATAGCTGAGAATGTTAACAAATGGAAAAATATACCATGCTCATGGTTGGGAAGAATCAACATTGTTAAAATGTCCATACTACCCAAAGCAATATATAATTTCAATGCAATCCCCATTAAAGCTCCACTGTCATACTTTAAAGATCTTGAAAAAACAATAGTTCGTTTTATATGGAATCAGAAAAAAACTTAAATAGCCAAGACATTACTCAAAAATAAAAACAAAGCAGGAGAAATCACGCTACCAGACCTCAGACTATACTACAAATCGATAGTGATCAAAACAGCATGGTACTGGCACAAAAACTGAGAAGTAGATGTCTGGAACAGAATAGAGAACCAAGAGATGAATCCAGCTACTTACCGTTATTTAATCTTTGACAAGCCAATTAAAAACATTCAGGGGGAAAAGATTCTCTATTTAACAAATGGTGCTGGGTGAACTGGCTGGCAACCTGTAGAAGACTGAAACTGGACCCACACCTCTCACCATTAACCAAGATAGACTCTCACTGGATTAAAGATTTAAACTTAAGACATGAAACTATAAAAATACTAGAAAAGAGTGCAGGGAAATCCCTTGAAGAAATTGGGTTGGGCGAGTTTTTTATGAGAAGGATGCCCTGGGCAATTGAAGCTGCTTCAAAAATACACTATTGGGACTTGATCAAACTAAAAAGCTTCTGCACAACCAAGAACACAGTTAGTAAAGCAAGCAAACAGCCCTCAGAATGGGAAAAGATATTTGCAGGTTATGTCTCTGACAAAGGTTTAATAACCAGAATCCACAGAAAACTCAAACACATTGGCAAGAAAAGAACAAGGGATCCCATCGCAGGCTGGGCAAAGGACTTGAAGAGAAACTTCTCTGAAGAAGACAGGCGCACGGCCTTCAGACATATGAAAAAATGCTCATCATCTTTAATCATCAGAGAAATGCAAATCAAAACTACTTTCAGATATCATCTAACTCCAGTGAGACTAGCCTATATCACAAAATCTCAAGACCAGAGATGTTGGCGTGGATGTGGAGAAAAGGGATCACTTTTGCACTGCTGGTTGGAATGCAAATTAATACATTCCTTTTGGAAAGAGATATGGAGAACACTTAGAGATCTAAAAATAGATCTGCCGTTCAATCCTGTAATCTCTGTACTGGGCATATACCCAGAAGACCAAAAATCACAACATAACAAAGATATTTGTACCAGAATGTTTATTGCAGCCCAATTCATAATTGCTAAGTCATGGAAAAAGCCCAAGTGCCCATCGATCCACGAATGGATTAATAAATTGTGGTATATGTACACCATGGAATATCATGCAGCCTTAAAAAAAGATGGAGACTTTACCTCTTTCATGTTTACATGGATGGAGCTGGAACATATTCTTCTTGGTAAAGTGTCTCAAGAAATGGAAGGAAAAGTACCCAATGTACTCACCCTTATTATGAAACTAATGTAGGACTTTCACATGAAAGCTATAACCCAGTTACAACCTAAGAATAGAGAGCAGGGGGGAAGGGAGGGGAGGGAGGGGGGAGGTAGGTGGATGGAGGGAGATTAATGGGATTACACCTATGGTGCATCTTACAAGGGTATATGTGAATCCTAGTAAATGTGGAATGTAAAGGTCTCAGCAAAATAACTAAGAAAATGCTATGAAAGCTATGTTAACTAGTGTGATGAAAATGTGTCAAACGATCTATGAACCAAGTGTTTGGTGCCCCCTGATCATATTAATGTACACAGCTATGATTTAATAAACATTTAAAAAAAGGAATAAAATAAAATAAAATGTGCAATGCAAAAAGAAAAAAAAAAGAACTGGCAAAATATTTTTGGTAATAATTTATCCAAACAATACATTGAGTTATTCTATGAATGACATGCTCAAGCTAGGAAACTGGATAGTCTTTTTAAATAACAGAATTCCTGTACTACGTGGTCCTCTAAGTCTGCTTCTCTGTGGAAAGTAAAAGGCATTGGAAAAATACCAGATATGTTAATACTTAGTTTTAGTTGAAAATAGAACATAACTTTATTTAGGGAAATTGATTTATTTTTAGATATTTAAGCTATTGTTAATTTTAGATCAATGACTAATAGTAAAATAGATGTTTGGTGCTTGTTTATAGAGAGACAAAGAACAGCATGGCATAAACTAACATCCCAGAAATAGATGAAAAATTTTAAGTGATAATGTTGTATCTGTTAACCACTGTTATGTTTCTTAACTCTGCCCTGAACAATGAGGCACCTGTCTGGACCCCTAGTGTTGGCACCAAAATTGATTGTTCTCCTATTAGTAAATTCTCATGCCTTTCTTCTCCTTTGGTAGTTTAAAATTAATAGGTACTGATGATTTATGTTTGATAAACGTAAGTTCTGTCTGTATCTCATACAGTAAACTTGGTGCCAGAATCTTTAAAAAAAATTCATTATTAGTCAAAAGTATCTTGAGTACCCGTGTGTATATGATATGGTTAGCAGATTCCATAGTGAGATAAAGAGAGATTTTGAACTTTAGTGATGATATTGATCTTTAATACACCAGTTCATTACATTTTCTTTGTGATAACTTTCTATGTGGGTTATGTTGAAAATTTTGGTAACAATAGATATTTACCTCTATTGCTTTATTCATGGTTTCCACAACTCTTGCTGTACTATCTCTTATTTTTTCTATTTGAAAGTGTTTTCATGTTTAATGAGGTATCAAAAATATTAATCCCAAGAAACAGAGAAAATGTGGTAGGAATACCTTATCTTAGAATATTCTAAAATAAGATGGAAGCATTCATTATTGATATTTTAATAAATAAAACTTCCAAATAATATTATTAAATTATTCCATTATTTAGAAATTTTTTAAAAAGGGGGTAAATGCTTTTTTTAATATTTATTTATTTTTATTAAACCATAGCTGTGTACATTAGTATGATCGTGGGGCACCATACACTTGGTTCATAGATCGTTTGACACATTTTCATCACATTAGTTAACATAGCTTTTGTAGCATTTTCTTAGTTATTTTGCTAAGAACTTTACATTCCACATTTACTAGGATTCACATATACCCTTGTAAGATGCACTGCAGGTGTAATCCCATTAATGGGGTAAATGCTTTTAAGGAAATTTGTCATATCCTCCCTATGTCTAGAAAATGACAAAATATTACAATAAAACTTGAAAAATCTGAAGGCTAAAAATTATTTTTAAAAAAACTGTCCTCTAAAGAGGCACAGGTTGGCTGACTAGATACAAAACTAGAAACAGATATCTGCTGCATACAAGAATTTCATCTTAAAAGATAAATATGGACTCAGGGTGAAAGGATGGACATGTGTATTTCAGGCAAATGAAAATGAGAAAAAAGGGCTAGGAGCTGATTCCTCTTCTTCAGCTGTTCCATCTCCTGGAGAGCCCAAGTGTCTGTGCAGCAGCCTCTGTCACCCTGTGACCTGCAGGTACTGGGAGATCTGTAGGGAGGACACCGGGGCATCCCGGGAGCTGGGAAATGGTGGGCTAAGATTCCGGACTGGAGAGGAAGCCACACGTGCGCTATGGCTGACTGGGATTTAACAGATTGATGGCCGCTCTTAGCGACCCATACTTTTTATCTTGGAGGACTAGAGCTGAGATCCCAGTGCCCACCACTGCTAACCCCAGTCCTGACAGGGTGGAGATGGTGAGTGCTGTCACTGGTTCCCTTTTGAAACGAAGGCCTGAGTAACAGCTTCCCTGCAACTGGGAACAGTGAGTCTGGGGAGACAAGACTCCAGGCATCTCTAGCCAGTGGGATCTGCCTATAATCATCCCTTTGAGGATACAGGGAGCCAGCAAGGGACTTCTGGACCCCAAGAGGAGGAGAAAAGCAGTGGAAAACTGGCAATCGGTTGCATGTGTTCGATCAACCTAATCACACCAGCAACCATAAGTACAAGCAGCAGTGAGACTGCAAACCAGAAAGGCCTTCCCTGTGAACTGTTTCGGTGTTCTTGGACTTGGCACTCAGCTGAACTGCCTTCGGGAGAGCTTGAGTAGGAGCGTGGAGAACTTTGGGCATTGTCTGGGGCCCCAGACTGAGCCACTGAGCTGGGCGCAGGAAGCCTTTGTGAAAGAACTGCCCCGGCAAGCTCTGCCCTCAGGGTCTCAGAGCAAGGATTGGGCGGGTCAAAGTAACCTACTGACTGAGCAGCCTAAAGGTGGGGACTGAGCTGCCTTGCAGCCTTAATCCTTACGGGCAGAGTGAGACGGTTTTGGCACCCTGGAGCCTTGGGCTGTTGTTCTGGGTAGAGTGCCATGACATCACAGCTCACAGCAACCTCAAACTCCTAAGCTTGGCACTGCCCAGACCTCCATAAGAGCTGTGCAGTGACCCCCAACCGGTGACCTGCACCCAACGGAACTCCACAGTACCTGATCAGGAACTGCAGAAGCCAAGCAACACTGCGTCCTCCCTCCTGTGTCCTCCCAGCTTCCACACTAGCCCGTTCATCTGGAAAGGGACTCTGGTAGCTGTATGCCCTTTGGAGCCCTCCCTGCCTCTGCGCAGAGCTCTTCTCCTGGCCAGAGACTGCTGGAGCCTTGGGCTCTCTGTACCAAAGTCACTGGGCGCCTGGCACTCCCAGAACCGTGCGCACCACCCCCAGCCCTGTTGCTGGATCTGGGTGTGTCACAAACCGGAGCTGCTTCCACAACGAGAACTCCCTAGCTAGAGCAGCCCCAGAGGAACTACACAGGGTCATTCCCTACAAAGATCCAGCAACAATACAGTGATCCCGCTGGGGTCTAATCTTGGAGAGACACCTCCCCAACTCTGAGGACAGCCAGAGGCAACAGTGAAAAACAATCATGAGGCAAAATCAACAGAAAAACTCTGGCAATATGAATAATCAGAGTAGATCAACTCCCCCAAGGATCAATGGGGCAGAAACAGCACAAGATCCCATGCACAAAAAAGTAGCTGAGATGTCAGAAATTGAATTCAGGATCTGGATAGCAAATAAGATCGAATTAGAATTCCAATAGTTATCTAAAGAATTCAACGGATTCAAAGACCAAATGACCAAAGATTTCGACACATCGAGACAAGAAGTTGCATCCCTCAAAAATCTGAGAAACACAGTAGAATCCCTCAGTAACAGAATGGAGCAAGCAGAAGAAAGGATTTCTGACATTGAAGACAAAGCTTTCAAATGCTCCCAAAGCCTCAAAAAAGAAGAGAAATGGAGAGCAAAAACAGACCACTCTCTCCAAGAGCTCTCGGATAATTTGAAGAAAATCATTATTCGTCTTATACAGACCCCTGAAAGTGATGAAGTGGCTTCACAAAGCACAGAGTCTCTTCTCCATGAGATTATGAAGGAGAACTTTCCAGACATGCCAAGAGATTCCAAAATTCAGATAGCAGACAGTTTCAGAACTCCTGCACGACTCAACCCAAATAAGACATCCCCCAGACACATCATAATCAATTTCACTAAAGTTAATATGAAGGAGAAAATTCTGAAAGCTGCCAGACGAAAGAAAACCATTACCTACAAGGGGAAGAATATCAGAATAACTGCAGATCTCTCTCCTGAAACCTTTCAAGGTAGAAGAGGATGGTCATCGACTTTTAATCTCCTAAAACAAAATAACTTTCAACCCAGGATCCTGAACCCAACTAAACTGAGCTTTGTTTATGACGGAGAAATTAAATACTTCAATGACATTCACATGTTGAAGAAATTTGCCACAACTAAACCAGCTCTCCAGGACATTCTTAGACCTATCCTCCACAAAGACCAGAGTAATTCTCCACCACAAAAGTAAACCCACCCAGAAAATTTTGATCAAATTCCAACTTCCACAGTCGCAAAAGGATTAAAAATGTCCACTGGACTCTCAAAAGGCTTATCAATATTCTCAATTAATGTGAATGGTTTAAACTGTCCTCTAAAGAGGCACAGGTTGGCTGACTGGATACAGAAACTCAAGCCAGATATCTGCTGCATACAAGAATCTCATCTTACATTAAAAGACAAATATAACTCAAGGTAAAGCGATGGTCCTCTATGTTCCAGTCAAATGGAAAGCAGAAAAAAGCAGGCATTGCAATCCTGTTCACAGACGCAATAGGCTTTAAACCAACCTAAATAATTAAAGATAAGGATGGACACTTCATATTTGTTAAAGGTAATACTCAATATGAGATCTCAATTATTAATATTTATGCACCCAACCACAACGCACATCAATTTATAAGAGAAACTCTAACAGACATGAGCAACTCGATTTCCTCCACTTCCATAGTAGTTGGAGATTTTAACACCCATTTAGCAGTGCTGGATAGATCCTCCAAAAAGAAGCTAAGCAAATAAATCTTAGATTTAAACTCAACCATTCAACATCTGGACTTAACAGACATCTACAGAACATTTCATCCCAACAAAACTCAATACACATTCTTCTCATCAGCCCACAGAACATACTCCAAAATCGACCGAATCCTAGGGCACAAATATATCCTCAGCAAATTTTAAAAAATAGAAATTATTCCTTGCATCTTCTCAGACCATCAAGGAATAAAAGTTGAACTCAATAACAACAGGAACCTGCATACCTATACAAAAACATGGAAGCTAATCGACCTTATGCTGAAGGATAGATGGGTTATAGATGAGATTAAGAAGGAAATAACCGAATTTTAGAAACAAAACAACAATTGAGACACAAAATACCAGAACCTCTAGGATACTGCAAAGGCAGTCCTAAGAGGGAAATTTATAGCACTGCAAGCCTTCCTCAAGAAAACAGAAAGAGAGGAAGTTAATAACTTAACGGAACATCTCAAGTAACTGGAGAAGGAAAAATACTCCAACCCCAAACACAGCAGAAGAAAAGAAATAACCAAAATCAGAGCAGAACTAAATGAAATTGAAAACAAAAGAATTATACAACAGATCAATAAATCCAACAGTTGGTTTTTTGAAAAGATCAATAAAATAGATAAACCTTTGGCCAACATAACCAGGAAAAAAAAGAGTAAAATCTCTAATTTAATCAATCAGAAATGGTAAAGATGAAATAACAACAGCCCCTCAGAAATTAAAAAAATCCTTAACGAGGGCAGCGGCACCTGTGCCTCAAAGGAGTAGGGCGCCAGCCCCATATGCAGGAGGTGGCGGGTTCAAACCCAGACCCAGCCTAACACTCCCAAAAAATAAATAAATAAATAAAATAATAATAAAAGTTTTTAAAAAATCCTTAAGGAATACTACAAGAAACTCTACTCTCACAAATATGAAAATCCGAAAGAAATCAACCAATACCTGGAAGTACGCCACCTACCAAGACTTAGCCAGAATGAAGTGGAAATGTTCAACAGGCCTATATCAAGTTCTGAAATAGCATCAACTATACAAAATCTCCCTAAAAAGAAAAGCCCAAGACCAGATGGCTTTACATCAGAATTCTACCAAACCTTTAAAGAAGAACTAGTACCTATACTACTAAACCTCTTCCAAAATATAGAAAAAGAAGGAATATTACCCAACACATTCTATGAAGCAAACATCACCTTGACCCCCCAAACCAGGAAAAGACCCAACAAGAAAAGAAAATTATAGACCAATATCACTAATGAATATTGATGCTAAAATACTCAATAAGATCCTAACAAACAGAATCCAACAACACATCAAGAAAATTATATACCATGACCAAGTGGGATTTCTCCCAGGATCTCAAGGTTGGTTCAATATACGTAAATCTATCAATGTAATTCAACACATAAACAAACTAAAAAATAAGGACCATATGATTCTCTCAATTGATGCAGAAAAAGCTTTTGATAATATCCAGCATCCCTTCATGATCAGAACACTTAAGAAAATTGGTATAGAAGGGACATTTCTTAAACTAATAGAGGCCAACTACAGCAAACCCGCAGCCAATATTGTACTGAATGGAGTTAAATTGAAATCATTTCCACTTAGATCAGGAACCAGGCAAGGTTGCCCATTGACTCCATTGCTCTTTAACATTGTAATGGAAGATTTAGCCATTGCAATTAGGGAAGTAAAGGTGATCAAGGGTATCCACACAGGGTCAGAAGAGATCAAACTTTCACTCTTCGCAGATGATATGATCGTATGTCTGGAAAACACCAGGGATTCTACTACAAAACTTTTAGAAGTGATCAAGGAATATAGCAATTTCTCAGGCTACAAAATCAACACCCATAAATCTGTAGCCTTTACATATACCAACAATAACCAAGCTGAAAAAACAGTCAAGGACTCTATTCCTTTCACAGTAGTGCCAAAGAAGATGAAATATTTGGGAGTATACCTAACAAAGGATGTGAAAGATCTCTACAAAGAGAACTATGAAACTTTAAGGAAAGAAATAGCTGAAGATGTTAACAGATGGAAAAACATACCATGCTCATGGCTGGGAAGAATCAACATTGTTAAAATGTCCATACTATGCAAAGCAATATATAATTTTAATGCAATTCCTATTAAAGCTCCATTGTCATATTTTAAAGATCTTGAAAAAATGATACTTCATTTTATATGGAATCAGAAAAAAACTCGAATAGCCAAAACATTACTCAGAAATAAAAACAAAGCAGGAGGAATCACACTACCAGACCTGAGACTATACTATAAATCAATAGTGATCATAACAGCATGGTACTGGCACAAAAGCAGAGAAGTAGATGTCTGGAACAGAATAGAGAACCAAGAGATGAATCCAGCTACTTACCGTTATTTGATCTTTGACAAGCCAATTAAAAACATTAAGTGGGGAAAAGATTCCGTATTTAACAAATGGTGCTGGGTGAACTGGCTGGCAACCTGTAGAAGATTGAAACTGGACCCACACCTTTCGCCATTAACCAAGATAGACTGTCACTGGATAAAAGATTTAAACTTAAGACATGAAACTATAAAAATACTTGAAGAATGTGCAGGGAAAACTGTTGAAGGAATATGCCTGGGTGAATATTTTATGAGGAGGACTCCCCAGGCAATTGAAGCAGTATCAAAAATACACTACTGGGACCTGATCAAACTAAAAAGCTTCTGCACAGCCAAGAACATTGTCAGTAAAACAAGCAGACAGCCTTCAGAATGGGAGAAAATACTTTCAGGTTATACCTCCAATAAAGGTCTAATGGCCAGAATCCACAGAGAACTCAAATGTATTAGCAAGAAAAGAACACATGACCCCATCTCAGGGTTGGCAAGGGACTTGAAGAGAAACTTCTCTAAAGAAGACAGATGCACAATCTACAAACACATGAAAAAAAAGCTCATCATCCTTAATTATCAGAGAAATGCAAATCAAAACTACTTTGAGATATCACCTAACCCCAGTAAGAGTAGCCCACATAACAAAATCCCAAAACCAGAGATGTTGGCGTGGATTTGGAGAAAAGGGCACACTTCTACACTGCTGGTGGGAATGCACACTAACATGTTCCTTCTGGAAGGATGTTTGGAGAATACTTAGAGACCTAAAAATAGACCTGCCATTCGATCCTATAATTCCTTTACTAGGTTTATACCCAGAAGACCAAAAGTCACAATATAACAAAGGCATCTGTACCAAAATGTTTATTGCAGCCCAATTCATAATTGCTAAGTCATGGAAGAAGCCCAAGTGTCCATCGACCCATGAATGGACTAGCAAATTGTGTACGTGTATACCATGGAATATTATGCAGCCTTAAACAAAGATGGAGACTTTACCTCTTTCCTGTTTACACAGATGGAGCTGGAGCATATTCTTCTTAGCAAAGTATCTCAGGAATGGAAGAAAAAGTATCCAATGTACTCAGCTCTACTATGAAGCTAAATTATAGCTTTCACATGAAGGCTGTAACCCAACTATAGCACAAGACTGTGGGGAAAGGACCAAGGAAGGGGAAGGGAGGGGGGAGGTTTTGGTGGAGGGAGGGTAATGGGTGGGGCCACATCTACAGTGCATCGTAGTATGGGTACAGGCGAAACTTACTAAAGGCAGATACAAATGCCTACATACAGTAACCAAAAAAATGTCGTGAAGGTAGCTACGTTGAACAGTTTGATGAGTATATTTCAGATTGTATATGAAACATGCACATGGTACCCCTTGATTGCACTAATGTACACAGCTATGATTTAACAATAAAAATAAATAAATTTTTAAAAAAAGATGAGAGGCTAATTAAGGACACAACCCCCTTCACAATAGCATCAATGAAAATAAAATACCTAGGAATATACCTAACAAAGGAGGTTAAGAACCTCTATAAAGAAAATTATGAAATTCTAAGAAAGGAAATAGCAGAGGATATTAGCAAATGGAAGAACATATCATGCTCATGGATGGGAAGAATCAACATTGTTAAAATGTCTATACTTCCCAAAGCAATCTACCTATTCAATGCCATCCCTATTAAGATACCAACATCGTACTTTCAAGATTTGGAAAAAATGATTCTGCGTTTTGCATGGAACCAGAAAAAGCCCCTTATAGCTAAGGCAGTTCTTAGTAATAAAAACAAAGCTGGGGACATCACCAAACCAGATTTTAGGCTGTACTACAAAGCCATAGTGCTCAAGACAGCATGGTACTGGCACAAAAAATAGAGACATAGACATTTGGAATCAAATAGAAAACCAGGAAACGAAACTAACATCTTACAACCACCTAATCTTCGATAAACCTAACAAGAACATACCTTGGGAGAAAGACTCCCTATTCAATAAGTAGTGCTGGGAGAACTTTATATCCACATGTAAAAGACTGAAACTGGACCCACACTTTCCTCCACTCACAAAAATTGATTCTAGATGGATAAAGGCCTTAAATTTAAGGCATGAAACAATGAAAATCCTCAAAGAAAGCACAGGAAAAGCACTGGACGATATCAGCCTGGGGAAAGACTTCATGAAGAAGACTGTCATGGCAATTGCAAATACAACCAATATAAACGAATGGGACTTAATTACACTGAAAAGCTTCTGTACAGCCAAGGAGACAACAACCCCAGCAAATAGACAACCTACACAATGGGAAAGGATATCTGCATATTTTGAATCAGACATAAGCTTGATAACTAGTATCTATAGAGAACCCAAATTAATCCACATGAAAAAAGCCAACAAGCCCATATATCAATGGGTAAGAGACATGAATAGAACCTTCTCTAAAGACAAATAAACGGCTAACAAACATTAAAAAATGCTCATCATCCCTAATTATTAGAGAAATGCAAACCAAAACCACCCTGAGATAACATCTAACTCCAGCGAGAATGGCCCACATCACAAAATCCCAAAACTGCAGATGCTGGCATGGATGTGGAGGGAAGGGAACACTTTTACACTGCTGGTGTGACTGCAAAGTAATACAACCTTTTTGGAATGAATTATGGAGAACCCTCAAAGAATTCAGTCTAGATCCACTTGATCCATCAATCCCAAATTAACCCACATGAAAAAAGCCAACAATCCCATATATCAGTGGGTAAGAGACATGAATAGAACCTTCTCTAAAGACAGACAAATGGATAACAAACATTAAAAAATACTCATCATCCCTAATTATTAGAGAAATGCAAACCAAAACCACCCTGAGATAACATCTAACCCCAGCGAGAATGGCCCACATCACAAAATCCCAAAACTGCAGATGCTGGCATGGATGTGGAGGGAAGAGAACACTTTTACACTGTTGGTGTAACTGCAAAGTAATACAACCTTTTTGGAATGAATTATGGATAACCCTCAAAGAACTCAGGCTAGACCTCCCATTTGATCCATCAATCCCATTACTGGGCATTTACCCAGAAGGAAATACTCCTTTTTATCATAAGGACACTTGCACAAGACTGTTTATTACAGCTCAATTTACAATCACCAAAATGTGGAAACAGCCTAAATGTCCACCAACCCAGGAATGGATTAACAAGCTGTGGTATATGTACACTATGGAATACTATTCAACCATTTAAAAAAATGGAAACTTTACAGCCTTTGTATTACCTGGATGGAAGTAGAACACATTATTCTTAGTGAAGCATCACAAGAATGGAGAAGCATGAATCCTATGTACTCAATTTTGATATGAGGACAATTAATGACATGGTAGGGGTGAGGAAAGGATGAGCAGAGAGAGGGAAGGAGCAAGGGGGTGGGGTCTTGGTGTGTGCCACACCTTTCGAGGGAAAGACAATTGTAAGAGGGTCTTTACCTAACAAATGCAATCAGTGTAACCTGGTTTCTTGTACCCTCAATGAATCCCCAACAATAGAAAAAAAAAAAAACAGCTGAAAAAATTGGGTGGGGAAAGAACAGTGGAAGATCTCACACTATTTGATTTCAGAGCTTAGTACAAATCTATAGCAATTTTACCAACTTGCATAAGAACAAAACAATAGAAAAGAATAGAAGTTCATACATCATGCATGTGTACTGTTTAATCATTTGGGTTTTGCAGAGATGACAGGAGAATGCAGTTGGAGAAAGGAAAGTCATTTAGATAAATGGTGTTGTAACAACTAAATGCCATACACAAAAAAGTAACTTACAGTGGATGACAGACTTAAGTGTAAACCTTAAACTATGAAACTCATTCAAGATGATACAGGAGAAAATCTTTGTGATCTTGGATTAGGCAGAGATATCTTCAATAAGACCTCAAAGCATAATCTACCAATGCAGAAACTGGTAAAATGGAATTCAACAAAATCAACAATTTCTATTCCTCAGATGATACTAATAGGATGAAAAGACAAGCCACAAACTGAAAGGAAATATTTGAAAAGCACATAAAGAGCTAACATCCATAATATAGAAAGAATTCTTGAAACAAAAAATAACTCAAAAAAGGGCAAAGAATTTGAACAGACACATCACCAAAGACACAAATGGCCAAAAAAAAAGCATAAAAAGATGCTTGATATCACTGTTATATAAATGAAAATTAAAACCATAATAAAATAATACTTCATACCCATTAGAATAGCTAAGATTTAAAAATACCAATCTAAACTCTATGTGACTTCTCTTTGAGAAGGTAAAAATGGTGCAGCCACTTAAACAGTTGGGCACTTTCTTGTAGTATTATGCACACATATATATACATGCATATTGTTTTCATACAGTTCCTAGCTCATAACTCCCACAGTCTTTGTTACAGTAAGCAAAATCTCTTTACCAGCCAGAGAGGGACCTGCCCCATACCCTCAAGGAAGGAATGTTACACAGAGAGGTCAAGAAGAATCTGAACAGTCCTTGCTGGGTTTAGATCATATTCATTCTGTCTAATCACATTTCAAGATGATTCACCATGCTTCAATCATGCACATGTAATGAAGCATCCATAAAAAACAATGAATTTGGAGACTTTCCAGATGGTTGAAAAAGTGTGGTTTCCTATAGGGTAGTGTGCCCAGAAAGAGCATGACCCCTTCCATGCTTTATGCATATCTTCATCTATACCCTTTGTTTTTTGTTTGTTATCAGAGACAGGGTCTCACTCTGTCACCCAGGCTGGAGTACAGTGGCACAATCATAGCTCCCTGAAGCTTCAAACTACTGGCTCAAATGATTCTCCCACTTCAGCCTCTTTGGCTTGGACTACAGGCATAAACAATCACACCTAGCTGGTTTTCTTTTAATGTTTAGAGATACAGGCCTTGCTATGTTGCTTAGACTTTTCTCAAACTACTGACCTCAAGCTGTCCTCACCATTAGCTTGGGTTACATAGATTAGCTATTTCACTCAACTCAATCAGCAGACTTTCTAAGTTTGTGTCCTTCACAAACAACTGGTAAATATGTCTCCCTAAATTATGTGAGGCTCTCCAGTAAATTAATCAAACCCAAAGAAGCAGTTCATGAGAACCCCAGGTTGAAGCTAGTCAGGTATAAGTTCCCAAGGCCCAGACTTGTGAGTAGTATCCGGTGGGGGGGCACACCAGTACTGGGGGCAAAGGCTTCAACTTGTGTGATACAATACTATCTCCAGGTAGATAGTATCAAAACTGAATGGAAAGATACCTGGGCAGTGTCCACTGATTGTTGGTGGGAAACCTTCACCCCTTGCATTGGTCACAGATTTATTCTCCTGGATTGAGGTTTTTATTGAGTGTGAGAATAGGAAACATGGGAGTTTTTCTACCTACCCTTGGTAGAAATTAAACCATGTCCACACAAACATGCACAGAAATGTTTACAATAGCTTTGTTCATAATCACCAAAATGGGAAACCAACAAAATGACTTTCAAGTGGTGAACAGATGAACACACTGGTGCAGTAACAAACATGGGGGTATGCAAAAGGCACTGTTAAGTGTAGGAGGCAGATGCAAGAGGCTATACAGTGTGTGATGACACCACTGATATGACATTTTGGAAAAGACTAGATTTGGATCTGTGGTTGACTATGAGAGGGAAAGAGTTTTATTCCATCAGAGCACAAGGGATTTTAGGTTGAACCATTCTTTATCCTTGAAATAATTCTATGTCAAAACTTGAACTCTGCACAGAAAATGGTGACACTGACTGTAAATTATACCTTGATTTAAAAAATTGGAAGAAAGGTGGGCTCTTCCAAAGATGGCTGACTGAAGCCAGCTTTCCACAGAGGCTCCCATCCAGAAGGAGGCTTAAAGGACATAAATTTAGCAAGTAATCTAGTGGATTAGAGCGGTGCAAAGAGAGAAGGTTGAAGAACACACATCAACCCTGCTGAGGTGAGCGGCAACCCCAAGGATACAAATGAAAAGTACAAAATCCATCCCCAAGCAGACAGGGGTCCCCTCCCCCATGAGAACAGCTTGGAGTACCCCGTAAACAAACAAGCAGAGTTCAAAAGTCTTCCCATTATATCCCACAGGAGAGACCTCTAAAAACTGGACCTACTTCTCCTACTAGGGTGCCATGTCGCTCTCCTGCCAGGCATAAAACTGTATAAAATTCTCTACCTCCAATTCTGAGCTCCTAGCACTCCCCTCCACTCTCATTCTGAGGTCTGAAAGCCTGTCCCCCAGGAGTCCAGATTCTTGGGTATTATCTCAAAAGGTGTGGACAGGGCATGGACCACTGAGGGCCAGTGCTGATTCTGTGGCACGGGACTGAAGAGGGGGCGGTCGGCTGAAAGGGAACCACACCAGAGCAGTGGTGCCCTGAGGCACAGAGCAGCAGCCATTTTTGGCAACAATAGGGCTCACACCTGGATATTCCAGAGTCACACCTCCTATCTCTCTGGGCAACCAGAGGAGGCCCGGCATCACCTCTGGTGGCAGCCACAGGCAGAAGAGATCTGGGATGAAAACACAGGCCCTGTGAGTAAAGGGTTTGCCTGAGGTGGTACCAGCCTGGGTGGAGCATGGGGACTAGAAAATGCATGGGCAGAGCCAGCAGATTTCCAAGGCGGGGCTGACCCAGAGGACCACTTTACTGAGCCAAAGACACACCCAGCCCTCAGGGGAACAGCAGCCTAGACAAAGGAGCACAGGAGGCTAGAACTGACAGCTAACTGTGCTGCAAATACAAACTACTGGGCAGCAGCACAGACACAGCCTGAGGCACAGGTTCTGTGAACTCAAAACAGCTTCTTTTCTACAGGAGAATTTAGCTGGGACAGAAACAAATTCCACAAAGTTGTTCTTTTCTGTCAGTAACATCAATCAAGGGTGGGGCTGGAATTGAGTGAACAGCCCCAGCCTCCATCAAGCACCCGAGGTTGTCAGGCTTCACCTCCCCCTGCCAGACAGTGACAGAGAGCAGCAGCCTGGCTTAGGAGACAGATCACCCTGTGATTCAGGCAGGTGCAAACGCTTGGAGTATCTGCTCATTGGAGGCAACTGGGTCACAGCCCTGTGGTGTTATCAGTGACTGGGTGTGACAGAGGTGCAAGGTGGGGAAGGAGGTATCAACCTACCCAGACTAATCTATTTGCTGGGTGGGTCCTCATGACCTCACAGAGCACTGGAGCAAGTCATATTTGAGTTGTAAGCAGACTCCTGGAGCAAGTCATATTTGAGTTATCAGCAGCCCCTGCAATCTAGTTGCCAGAGACCTTTTAAACTCTTCCACCTGGGACAGGTGCTGACTGAGACGATTGATTTGGACCTCTTGAACAGGGCCAATCACCCGAGGAATATCCAACTGGTGTGTGGTTGTAGGAAGGTTTGATTTTCCTTTTCCAATTATTGCCTGGGGGGGCAGGGTGACTTAATTGCTGGTATTTCTCCACAGCTGGGACGTCAACACAGAGTAATGATTCACTAGGGTCACACAGAGACCAGATAAAACAAGACACAGCCACTTAGCCCCACCACACCAAGCAGGTCCCCAGTTTCTAAGGCCGTAGCACTGTACAGGTCCTTGGCAAAGCACCAGGGGAAAAGGTACAGACACCAGTCCCAGCGTTTGGGCAAAGGGCTGGCTAATCACTACTTCTGGAGCCCCGAACCAAACTTTTCTTTATCCACTCATCTAGTCAAACGGTGTAAAATATTCATGGGGCAGAATCAGTGGAAAAACTCTGGTAACATGAATAACCAGAGTAGATCAACCCCCGCAAGGAAAGATATGGCCGACGTAACTGAAGATCCCATTCATAAACAGATTGCCAAGATGTCAGAAATTGAATTTAGAATTTGGATTGCAAACAAGATTAATAGAATGGACAAAAAGTTGGAAATAGAAATTGAGGAGAAATTCAAACGTTGTCTCAAGAATTCAATGAATGTAATGACAAAATTACCAAAGATTTTCACATATTGAAGCAAGAATTTGCAACCCTCAAACATCTAAAAAATATAGTAGAATCCCTCAGTAACAGAGTGGAGCAAGCAGAAGAAAGGTGCTGCAATTCTATTTGCAGATACAATAGGCTTTAAACCAACAAAAGTAAGGAAAGATAAGAATGGTCACTTCATATTTGTTAAGGGTAATAATATGATGAGCTTTCAATTATTAATATTTATGCACGCAACCAGAATGTGCCACAATTTATAAGAGAAACTCTAACAGACATGAGCAACTTGATTTCCTCCAGCTCCATTATAGTTGGAGATTTTAACACTCCTTTGGCAGTGTTGGATAGATCCTACAATAAGAATCTGAGCAAAGAGAGTGAGAGCAAGATGGCAGCCAAGTAACAGCTTCCCTGCAACTGGGCACCGTGAGTCTGGGGAGAAAAGACTCTAGGCAACTCTGGCTGGTGGGATCTGCCTATAATCATCCGTTTGAGGATACAGGGAGTCCGCAAGAGACTTCTGGACCCCAAGAGGAGGACAAAAACAGTGGAAAACTGGCAAGTGGTCACGTGTGTTTGATCCATCTAATCTCGCCTGAAGCTGTAAGTACAGCAGCACCGAGACTGCAAACCGGAAAGGCCTTACCTGTGAACTGTTTTGGTGTTTTTGACTAGGAACTCTATTGAACTGCCTTGGGGAGAGCTTGAGCAGGAGTGTGGAGAACTTTGGGCGTTATCTAGGGCCCCAGACTGAGGCGCTGAGCCAGACGGAGCTAATGATGTTTGGCTGTGGGCCGCAGGGAGCCATTGTGAGAGAATGGCCCCGGCAAGCTCTGCCCTAAGGGTTGCAGAGCAAGGATCGGGCGGGAGCTGACTGAGCAGCCTAAAGGCGGGGACTGAGCCACCTTACAGCCTTAACCCTCAGGGGCAGAGTGAGACTGATTTTGGCACACTGGGTAAGTGGATAGCCACTTCAGCAGTGATCCCAGGGACAATCACTTTCCTGAGAAAGCTTCTGCTTAGCCAAGTTTAAAAGTTTAAAGTGCCTTTTAAGAGGGCTGAAGAGAGGTTTGGGTGTCCAACCTGTGGGTTTGAGAAATCAGCGGAGCCCTCCAGTCATATCAGCATTATGATTAACATTTCATACCCCAGAAGATCACCTGCTGCCCAGACAATATTCAATGAAATATATATATACTGCTTTGTTTTTGATTGGGTTTTTTTTTTTTGGTTGCTTGTTCTTTTGTTGTTTTTGTTTTGTTTAATTTCAACCTTTTCTGTACAGATTTTTTTCTTTCTTCTTTCTTTTCTTTCTCCATTTTTCTAGTTTAAATACAATTTCTCATTGCTGCCTTTTTCAATAATTAGAACGTCATTTTTGCTAGTGTTTCTACACCTATTATTTGGTTTTTCACCCAATTTTATCCTGTAAAGTTTTCTGTTTGATTGTTTTGGTTTTAGTTGTAGCATTTTTGTCTTTCCTCTCTACTAGGTGGAGGTGGGATATGGTATCCAATCAGGTGAGCAAAGAGCTGCTGACCTCAAGGGAACCACCCAACCCAGCACCCCCAGAGATTGGGGCTTTTTTAAGATTGTGTCAAAGTACCCTACTGTACACCTATATTGCTCTGTCCCCTTCTTTCTGTGCCTCTCTTCTTTTTGTCAATATTTCTCTTTACCAACACCCCCTCCTTTCTCTATTTTCTTTTCATTCTTTCTTTATTTCTTTTTCTTTCTCTTATCTCTTCTTGCTCCTCAACCTTCTCATCCTTCTTGTCCTGTACTAGAAGGACTCATCGAAACCTTAGTCCACAGGCATGAAAACATAAAGAGCAAGAAGAAGTGAAAGGAAAATTAGGGCAAGGAAACAGATAAAAGAAATCACTCATGAGGAAGAATCAGCAGAAACCTCCAGGAAACATGAAGAACCAGTCCAGAGCAACCCCTCCAAGGGACCACGAGGTAGCTACTGCAGAGGATTCTACCTATAAAGAAATGTTACGAATGACAGAAAGGCAATTTAGAATACACATAATGAAAACAATGAAGGAAATGATGGAAACAATGAAGGAATCTGCTAATAAAGTGGAAAATAACCAAAAGGAAATCCAAAACAGAATCAAATAAAAGATGAATGATATGAAGAATATAAAAAAGATATAGCAGAGCTGAAGAAACTGAAGCAGTCAACTAGGGAACTTAAAGATGCAATGGAAAGTATCAGCAATAGGTTAGACCATGCAGAAGAAAGAATTTCGGAGGTAGAAAACAATGTTCTTGAGATAGATAGTTGAAGAGGCAGAAAAGAAGAGAGAGACCAGAACATTCACTGTCATAATTATGGGACTTTATGAAGCATTCCAACATACAAGTTATAGGGATCCCAGAAGGGGAAGAAGACTGCCCTAGAGCAATGGAAGCCATACTAGAGAATATTATAAATGAAAATTTCCCAAATATCACCAAAGATTCTCACACACTGCTTTCAGAGGGATATCGGACCCCAGGTCGCCTCAACTCTAACCAAGCT
Organism: Nycticebus coucang; assembly: GCF_027406575.1. NCBI lineage: Eukaryota > Metazoa > Chordata > Mammalia > Primates > Lorisidae > Nycticebus > Nycticebus coucang. The sequence goes on along the minus strand of NC_069782.1, from coordinate 62,362,849 downwards.
TCTCCAAGACACATTGTGATGAACCTGTCCAAAGTCAAGACAAAAGAAAAGATTCTGCAAGCTGCCAGGAGTAAGCACCAGTTGACCTACAGGGGAAAATCCATCAGAGTGACTGCAGACTTCTCTAATGAAACTTTCCAAGCAAGAAGACAATGGTCATCTATTGTCTTTAATCTATTTAAACAGAACAATTTCCAGCCCAGAATTCTATACCGTGGTAACCTAAGCTTTAAAATTGATGGAGATATCAAATCACTTACGGATATACAAACATTGAGGAAATTCGCCACAAGACCAGCTCTACAGGAAATATTTGAACCTGTTGCACACTGACCATCACAATGGATGAGCAGCAAAGTAAGAACTCAGAAATCAAAGGACAGAACCTAACTTACACACTGATGCAAAAGATAAAACTAAGCAAAGGACTCTCACAAAACAAGATGAATAGAACACTACCACACTTGTCAATTATCTCAATAAATGTTAATGGCTTGAATTCCCCACTGAAGAGCCATAGATTGGCTGACTGGAATAAAAAACACAAGCCATCCATTTGCGGTCTGAAAGAAAAACACCTGGCTTCAAAGGACAAATTACAACTCTGAGCCAAGGGTTGGAAGACAATTTTTCAGGCAAATGGAATTCAGAAGAAAAGAGGATTTGCAATCTTATTTTCAGATTCATGTGGATTTAAAGCAATTGAAGTCAAAAAAGACAAAGATGATCACTTTATACTGGTCAAGGGAAAAATACAACAAGAAGATGTTTCAATTCTAAATATTTATGCACCCAATTTAAATGCTCCCAGATTCTGGAAACAGACCTTACTCAGTCTGAGCAATATGATATCTGATAATACCATAATAACAGGGGACTTTAACACTCCTCTTACAGAGCTGGTCAGATCCTCTAAACAGAAATTAAACAAAGATATAAGAGATTTAAATGAGACCCTAGAACAACTGTGCTTGATAGACACATATAGAACACTCCATCACAAAGATAAAAACCAAACATAAAAACATTCTTCTGATCACCCCATGGAACATTCTTCAAAATTGATCATATACTGGGACACAAAACAAATATTAACAGAATAAAAAGAATTGAAATTTTACCTTGCATCATCTCAGACCATAAAGCACTAAAGGTGGAACTCAACTCTAATGAAAACGGTCAACCCCACACAAAGGCATAGAAATTAAACCATCCTCTGTTGAATAACAGATGGGTACAGGAAGAAATAAAACAGGAAATCATTAACTTCCTTGAGCATAACAACAATAAAGACACAAGCTACCAAAACCTGCGGGATACTGCAAAAGCAGTTTTGAGAGAAAACTTTACTACTTTAGATGCCTACATTCTAAAAACAGAAAGAGAACACATTAACAAACTCACAAGCCAACTTATGGAATTGGAAAAAGAAGAACAATCTAAGCCTAAACCCAGTAGAAGAAAAGAAATATCCAAAATCAAATAAGAGATCAATGAAATGGAAAACAAAAGAATCATTCAGAAAATTAATGAAACAAGGAGTTGGTTTTTTGAAAAAATAAATAAATTAGATAAACCACTGGCCAGACTAACAAGAAATTCAAAAGTAAATTCTCTAGTAACCTCAATCAGAAATGAAAAAGGGGAAATAACAACTGATCCCACAGAGATACAAGAGATCATCTCTGAATACTACCAGAAACTCTATGCACAGAAATTTCACAATGTGAAGGAAATAGATCAATACTTGGAATCACACCCTCTCACTAGACTTAGCCAGGAAGAAATAGAGCTCCTGAACAGACCAATTTCTAGCAATGAGATTAAAGAAACAATAAAAAAGCTTCCAACCAAAAAATGCCCTGGTCCAGATGGCTTCACACCAGAATTCTATCAAACCTTCAAGAAAGAGCTTATTCCTGCACTATAAAAATTATTCCAAAAATTTGAGAAAGAAGGAATCTTCCCCAACATGTTCTATGAAGCAAACATCACCCTGATACCAAAACTAGGAAAAGACCCAACCAAAAAGAAGAAATTCAGACCAATTTCACTCATCAAAATAGATGCAAAAATTCCCAACAAAATCCTTGCCAATAGATTACAGCTTATCATCAAAAATGTTATACATCATGATCAAGTAGGTTTCATCTCAGGGATGCAAGGCTGGTTTAACATACACAAGTCCATAAACGTTATCCACCATTATCTGCTCCAAATGGGAGCAGAGGAGGTCGAAATCTCCCTCTTTGCTGACTACATAATCTTATACTTAGAGAATCCCTAAGACTCAACCACAAGACTCCTACAAGTCATCAAAAAATACAGTAAGATTTCAGGATATAAAATCAATGTCCACCAGTCAGTAGCCTTTCTATACGCCAATAACAGTCAAGATGAGAAGCTAATTAAGGACACAACTCCCTTCACCATAGTGTCAAAGAAAATGAATGTAAAGGTCTTAACAAAATAACTAAGAAAATGCTACAAAAGCTATGTTAACTAGTGTGATGAAAATGTGTCAAACGATCTATGAACCAAGTGTATGGTGACCCATGATCATACTAATGTACACAGCTATGATTTAATAAAAATAAATTTTAAAAAAATGAATATACCTAACGAAGGAGGTGAAGGACCTCTATAAAGAAAATTATGAAATCTTCAGAAAGGAAATAGCGGAGGATATTAACAAATGGAAGAACATACCATGCTCATGGATGGGAATAATAAACATTGTTAAAATGTCTATACTTCCCAAAGCAATCTACCTATATAATGCCATTCTTATTAAAATACCAGCATTGTACTCTCAAGATTTGGAAAAAATGATTCTATGTTTTGTATGGAACCAGAAAAAAGCCCGTATACCTAAGGCAGTTCTCAGTAATAAAAATAAAGGTGGGGGCATCACCATACCAGATTCTAGGCTGTACTACAAAGCCATAGTGGTCAAGACAGCATGGTACTGGCACAAAAATAGAGACATAGACACTTGGAATCGAATAGAAAACTAGGAAATGAAACTAACATCTTACAACCACCTAATCTTTGAAAAACCACACAAGAACATACCTTGGGGGAAAGATTCCCTATTCAATAAATGGTACTAGGAGAACTGGATATCCACATGTAAAAGACTGAAAGTGGACCCATACCTTTCCTCACAAAAATTGATTCAAGATGGATAAAGGACTTAAATTTAAGGAATGAAACAATAAAAATCCTCAAAGAAAGCATAGGAAAAACACTGGAAGATATTGGCCTGGGGAAAGATTTCATGAAGAAGACTGCCATGGCAATTGCAACAACAACAAAAATAAACAAATGGGACTTCATTAAACTGAAAAGCTTCTGTACAGCTAAGGAGACAATAACCAAAGCAAAGAGACAACCTACACAATGGGAAAAGATATTTGCATATTTTCAATCAGACAAAAGCTTGATAACTAGGATCTATAGAGAACTCAAATTAATCCACATGAAAAAGCCAACAATCCCATATATCAATGGGCAAGAGACATGAATACAACCCTCTCTAAAGAATACAGACAAATGGCTAATAAACATATAAAATAATGTTTATCATCCCTATCTATTATAGAAATGCAAATCAAAACCACCCTGAGATACCATCTAACCCCAGCGAGAATGGCCCACATCACAAAATCTCAAAACTGCAGATGCTGGTGTGGATGTGGAGAGAAGGGAACACTTTTACACTGCTGGTGGGACTGCAAACAAGTACAACCTTTCTGGAAGGAAATATGGAGAAACCTCAAAGCACTCAAGCTAGACCTCCCAATTGATCCTGTAATCCCATTACTGGGCATCTACCCAGAAGGAAAAAAATCCTTTTATCATAAGGACACTTGTACTAGACTGTTTATTGCAGCTCAATTTACAACTGCTAAAACATAAAAAAAGCCTAAATGCCCACCAACCCAGGAATGGATTAACAAGCTGTGGTATGTGTATACCATGTAATACTATTCAGCTACAAAAAACAAAATGGAGACTTTACAGCCTTCGTATTAACCTGCATGGAAATGGAAGACATTATTCTTCATAAAGCATTACAAGAATAGAGACACATGAGTCCTATGTACTCAATTTTGATATGAAGCCAATTAATGACAATTAAGGTCATGGTGCGGGTGGGGGAAGGGGAGAGCAGAGAGAGAAAGAAGGAGGGAGGGAGGGGTGGGGAAAAGAAGAGCAGAGAGAGGGAAGGAGAGAGGGGGTGGGGCCTTGGTGTGTGCCACACCTTCTGGGGGCAAGACACAATTGCAAGAGGGACTTTACCTAAAAAATGCAATCAGTGTAACCTGGCTTACTGTACCCTCAATGAATTCTGGTAGAGTGCCGTGGCGTCACACAGCTCACAGCAACCTCCAACTCCTGGGCTTAGGTGATTCTCCTGCCTCAGCCTCCCGAGTAGCTGGGACTACAGGCGCCCGCCACAACACCTGGCTATTTTTTTGTTGCAGTTTGGCCGGGGCTGGGTTTGAACCCGCCACCCTTGGTATATGGGGCCGGCGCCCTGCTCACTGAGCCATAGGCCCTGCCCCCCCTCAATGAATTCTTAACAATAAAAAAAAAGAACCTGAGCAAAGAAATTTTAGATTTTAACCTCACCATCCAACATTTGGATTTAACAGATTATCTACAGAACATTTAATCCCAACAAAACTGAATACACATACTTCTCATCAGCCCACGGAACATACTCCAAAATCAATCACATTTTAGGTCACATGTCTAACCTCAGTAAATTTAAATAAATAGAGATTTTTCCTCGCATCTTGTTGGACCACCATGGAATAAGAGTTGAACTCAGTAACAACAGGAATCTGCTTACTCATACAAAAACTTGGAAGTTAAATAACCTTATGTTGAATGATAGCTGGGTCAGAGATGAGATTAAGAAGGAAATTACCAAATTTTTGGAACAAAACAACAATGAAGACACAAACTATCAGAACCTCTGGGACAATACAAAGGCAGTCCTAACAGGGAAATTTATAGCACTGCAAGCCTTCCTCAAGAGAATGGAAAAAGAGGAAGTTAACAACGTAAACTAATATCTCAAACAACTGGAAAAGTAAGAACATTTCAACCCCAAACCCAGTAGAAGAAAAGAAATAACCAAAAGTAGAACAGAATTAAATAAAATTGAAAACAAAAGGATTGATTATAAAACAGATCAATAAATCAAAAAGTTGGTTTTTTGAAAAGATCAATAAAATAGATAAACCTTTGCCTAACCTAACCAGGAAAAAAAAGAGTAAAATCTCTAATTTCATCAATCAGAAATGACAAAGGCGAAATAACAGACTCCTCTGAAATTCAAAAAATTATTAATGAATATAACAAGAAACTTTATTCTCAGAAATACGAAAATTTGAAGGAAATTGACCAATACCAAAAAGCATGTCACCTTCCCATACTTAGACAGAATCAAGTGGAACTATTGAACAGCCCTATATCAACTTCTGAAATAGCATCAACCATACAAAACCTCCCGAAAAATAAGAGCCCAGAACCAGAAGGCTTCATGTCAGAATTCTACCTAACCTTTCAGGAGGAACTAGTATGTATATCACTCAACCTTTTCCAAAATACAGAAAAAGAAGGAAGACTACCCAACACGTTCTATGAAGCAAACATTACCCTGATCCCCAAACCAGGAAAAGACCCAACAAGAAAAGAAAATTATAGACCAATATCACTACTGAATATGATGCAAAAATATTCAACAAGATCCTAACAAACAGAATCCAGCAACACATCAAACAAATTATACATCGTGACCAAGTCAATTTTATCCCAGGGTCTCAAGGCTGGCTCAACATACGTAAATCTACAAATATAATTCAGCACATAAAGAAATTAAAAAACAAAGAACATATGATTCTCTCAATTGATGCAGAAAAAGCTTTTGATAATATCCAGCATCCCTTCATAATCAGAACATTTAAGAAAATTGGTATAGAAGGGACATTTCTTAAACTGATAATGGCCATCTACAGCAAACCCACAGCCCATATCCTATTAAATGGAGTTAAATTGAAATCATTTCCACTTAGATCAGGAACCAGGCAAGGTTGTCCATTGTCTCCACTGCTTTTTAACACTGAAATGGAAGTTTTAGCCATCACAACTAGGGAAGAAAAGGCGATAAGGGTACCCATGTAGGGTGAGAAGAGATCAAACTGTCACTCTTCACAGATGATATGATTGTATATCTGGAAAACACCAGGGATTCTGCTACAAAACTCTTAGAAGTGATCACAGAATACAGCTGCGTCTCAGGTTACAAAAATCAACATTTATAAATCGGTAACCTTTATGTATACTAACAATAGTCAAGCTGAAAAAACAGTTAAGGACTCTATTCTATTCACAGTAGTGCCAGAGAAGATGAAATATTTGGGAGTTTATCTAACAAAGGACGTGAAAGATATCTATAATAAAAATTATGAAACTCTAACAAAAGAAATAGCTGAAAATGTCAACAAATGGAAGAACATACCATGCTCATGGTTGGGAAGAATCAACATTGTTAAAATGTCCATATTACCCAAAGCAATATAAAAATTTAATGCACTCTATTAAAGCTCCACTGTCATACTTTAAAGATCTTGAAAAAAATAATACTTCATTTTATATAGAATCAGAAAAAACCTCGAATAGCCAAGACATTACTCAGAAATAAAAACAAAACAGGAGGAATCACACTACCAGACCTCAGACTATACTATAAATCGATAGTGGTCAAAACAGCATGGTATTGGCACAAAAACAGAGAAGTAGATGTCTGGAACAGAAAAGAGAACCAAGAGATGAATCCAGCTACTTACCGTTACTTAATCTTTGACAAGCCAATTAAAAACATTCACTGGGGAAAAGATTCGCTATTTAACAAATGGTGCTGGGTGAACTGGCTGGCAATCTGTAGAACACTGAAATTGGACCCACACCTTTCACCATTAACTAAGATAGACTCTCACTAGATTAAAGATTTAAACTTAAGACATGAAACTATAAAAATACTGGAGAAGAGTGCAGGAAAAACCCTTCAAGAAATCAGTCTGGGCGAGTATTTTATGAGAAGAACCCCCCAGGAAATTGAAGCAGCTTCAAAAATACACTACTGGGACTTGATCAAACTAAAAAGCTTCTGAACAGCCAAGAACACAGTAAGTAAAGTAAGCAAACAGTCCTCAGAATGGGAGAAGATATTTGCAGGTTATGTCTCTGACAAAGGTTTAATAACCAGAATCCACAGAGAACTCAAACGCATTAGCAAGAAAAGAACAAAGGATCCCATGGCAGGCTGGGCAAGGGACTTGAAGAGAAAATTCTCTGAAGAAGACAGGCGCACGGCCCTCAGACAGATGAAAAAATGCTCATCATCTTCAATTATCAGAGAAATGCAAATCAAAACTACTACGAGATGTCATCTAACTCCAGTGAGAGGAGCCTATATCACAAAATCCCAAGACCAGAAATGTTGGTGTGGCTGTGGAGAAAAAGGAACACTTCTGCACTGATGGTGGGAATGCAAATTAATACACTCCTTTTGGAAAGATACATGGAGAACACTTAAAAATCTAAAAATAGATCTGCCATTCAATCCTGTAATTCCTCTACTGGGCATATACCCAGAAGACCAAAAATCACATCACAGCAAAGATATTTGTACCAGAATGTTTATTGCAGCCCTATTCATAATTGCTAAGTCATGGAAAAAACCCAAGTGCCCATTGATCCACAAATGGATTAATAAATTGTGGTGAGGGGGAGACAAGATGGCGGACCGAAGCCAGCTTTCAACAAAGGCTCCCGTCCAGAAGGAGAGTTAAGGGACAGGAATTTAGTAAGTATCCTGGTGGACTTGAGCCTCACCAAGAGAGAAGGCTGAAGAACGCACATCAACACCGTTGAGGCAAGTTGTGATCACAAGGATGCAAACAAAAGGTACAAAATCCACCACCAAGCGGACGGGAGTCCTCCTCCCCCATGAGACCGGCTCAAGAGCCCCACAATTGAACAAGCGGGCAGAAATTAAAGGCCCTCCCACTACACTCCACGAGAGAGACCTTCTAAAAACTGGACCTACCTCCCCTACTGGGGTGCCGTGGCGTTCTCCTGACGGACATAGGGCTGAATAAAACTTTGGGAATCCTTTGCCGGCAACCCTGAATACCCGGCGCTCCCCTCCCGCCCACTGAGGTCTGGAGGCCTGTCCCCCAGGACTTCGGATCCGTGGGTGATTTCTCAAGGGGAGTGGACAGTTTCCGAGTTGCGGCTGGTCAGCATTGACTCTGAGGCGCGCAAGTGAGGAGAGGGCACCGGGCTGAGGGGGAGTCACGCCTCGCGGCACTTCCCTGCGGTGCAGTGCATCAACCCTCCCCGGGCATACGGGGCCCAAGACTGAATAAGACTCTGGCCTCCCCGCTGAGAGCTGAGAACCCCTACTCTCACTCGGGGTCTGAGGGCCTATCCCCCAGGAGTTCGGCTCCTTGGGTGATTTCTCGAGGGGAGTGCACAGTGCCTGAGCTGCGTCAGGTCAGCGCTGACTCTAGGATACGTGAGCGAGGAGAGGGCACTCTGCTGAGGGGAAATCAAGCCTTGGCGGCACTTCCCTGCGGTACAGTGCAGGAGCCCTCCCCAGACCATAGTATTGCGTAAAACTGAAAGAAACTCTAGCTTCCCCCGCCCACTCCCAATCAGGGTCTGGGGGCCCATCCCCCAAGAGTTCTGATTCTTGGGGGATCTCTTAAGGGGTGTGGACCCAGCACAAACTGCGGCCGCTCAGTGCTGACTCTGGGGCGCGGGACAGAGGAGAAAAGGGTCGCCTGAGTGCCCACACAAGAGAAGCAGTTCCCTGGAGGTAGATCAACAGCCGTTTTTTCTTTAACGGAAGAACGCTCACTTCTGGATATTCTGAGGCCACACCCCCTGTCTCCCTGGGAAACCAGAGGAGGCCACCGGTGAGCGGGGGATTTCCTGACACTGCTCACAAACCTGGGAAGCTTCCAGGGCGGGGCTGACCCAGAGAGGTGTTCAGACGCAATTCTCCAACAGCAAAGACGTTTGAACTCAAAACAGCCCGTCTTCTGTAGGCGACGACAGGAACAGAGACAGAACCTCACAAAGTTGTCTGTTCTGTTCTGTTCTGTTAGCAGCATCCATCGGGGACGGGGCTAAGCCTGAGTGAACACCTCCTTCCCATCACCTGCATCAAACACTCAAAGATGTCAGGCCCCATCTCCTCCTGCTAGATAGCGGCACTCTGCGGGGGCCTGGCAGACTTCCTTGCGATTCAGGCAGGTGCAAACCCCTGGAGTGTCTGTTCACTGCAGGCAACTGGGTTAGCCATCTGCAGAGATACCAGTGACTGGGTCCAACGGAGGGGCAAAGTGGGGAAGAAGACGTCAACCTTCCCAGACTGCTCTGTTTGCTGGGTGGCTCCTCCTGACTCCGCGCTGCACTGGGGTGAGCTGTGTCAGAGGAGTCACCAGGCCCCTGTGATCCACTTCCCAGAGACCTCTTGAACCCTTCCACCCGAGACAAGTGCCGATTGAGACAGTTGATTCGGACCTTTTGAACTGGGCTAATAGACTGAGGACTTTTCAGGCGGTGCCCTGGGTGTGCGGTTGTAGGAAGGTTTGATTCTCCTTTTCCAACTGGGGCCAGAGGTGAGCAGGCGGGGTGACTTAATTGCTGATTTTTCCACACAGCTGAGACTTCAAGCCAGAGTAGAAGTTGCAATAGGATCAAACAGAAACCAGCTGAAAACAAGAAAGAACCACTTTGCTCCACCACACCAGACAGGGCCCCAGTTTCTCAGGCCACAACACTGTACGGGCCCTCGATAAAACCCCAGGGGAAAAACCAAAGGGAGTAAACCATGGGGCGGAATCAGCAGAAAAACTCTGGTAACATGAATAACCAGAATAGATCAACCCCCCCAAGAAAAGATATGGCAGATGTGATTGAAGATCCCATTCATAAACAACTGGCTGAGATGTCAGAAGTCAAATTCAGAATTTGGTTTGCAGACAAGATTAATAAAATGGAATTAGGAATTCGAGGAGAAATTCAAAAATTGTCTCAAGAATTTAACGAATTGAAAGACAAAACCACCAAAGACTTAGACACACTGAAACAAGAACTTACAGCCCTCAAAGATATGAAAAATACAGTAGAATCCCTCAGTAACAGAATGGAGCAAGCAGAAGAAAGGATTTCTGACATTGAAGATAAAGTCTTCGAACGCTCCCAATCTCTCAAAGAGGAAGAGAAATGGAGAGCAAAACCGGATCACTCACTCAGAGAACTCTCAGATAATTCGAAAAAAAAACAACATAAGGGTTATAGGAATTTCGGAGAACGATGAGGTGGCTGCCAAGGACACAGAGGCCCTTCTACATGAAATTATGAAAGAAAATTTTCCAGACATGCCTAGAGAATCTGAAATTCAGATAGCAGACAGCTTCAGAACCCCAGCGCGATTCAACCCCAATAAGCCATCTCCCAGACATATCATAATTAGCTTCACTAAAGTTAACATGAAAGAGAAGATTCTCAAAGCAGCCCGGCGAAAGAAATCTATAACGTACAAAGGTAAGAATATTAGAATAACTGCAGATCTCTCTGCTGAAACTTTTCAAGCAAGAAGAGGCTGGTCATCAACTTTTAATCTCCTAAAGCATAAAAACTTTCAACCCAGGATCTTGTATCCAGCTAAACTGAGTTTCATCTACGATGGAGAAATTAAATACTTCAATGACATTCATATGTTGAAAAAATTTGCCATAAGTAAACCAGCTCTTCAGGATGTTCTCAGACCTATCCTCCACAATGACCAACCCAATCCTATACCACAAAAGTAAACTCACTCAGAAACTTCGGATCAAACTCCAACTTCCACATTGGCGAAAGGATTAAAAATGTCCACTGGACCTTTGAAAAACTCGATACCCAAAATTCCACCAGACTTATCAATACTCTCCATCAATGTGAATGTCTCAAACTGTCCACTAAAGAGGCATAGGTTAGCTGACTGGATACAAAAACTCAAGCCAGATATTTGTTGCATACAAGAGTCACATCTCAACTTAAAAGACAAATACAGACTCAGGGTGAAAGGATGGTCATCCATATTTCAGGCAAATGGTAATCAGAAAAAAGCAGGTGTTGCAATTTTATTTGCAGATACACTAGGCTTTAAACCATCAAAAGTAAGGAAGGACAAGAATGGTCACTTCATATTTGTTAAGGGTAATACTCAATATGACGAGATCTCAATTATTAATATCTATGCACCCAACCAGAATGCACCTCAATTTATAAGAGAAACTCTAACAGACATGAGTAACTTGATTTCCTCCAGCTCCATAATCGTTGGAGATTTCAACACTCCCTTGGCAGTGTTGGATCGATCCTCCAGAAAGAAGCTGAGCAAAGAAATCTTAGATTTAAACCTAACCATCCAATATTTAGATTTAGCAGACATCTACAGAACATTTCATCCCAACAAAACTGAATACACATACTTCTCATCAGCCCACGGAACTTACTCCAAAATTGACCACATTTTAGGTCACAAGTCTAACCTCAGTAAATTTAAAGGAATAGAAATTATTCCATGCATCTTCTCGGACCATCATGGAATAAAACTTGAATTGAGTAACAACAGGAATCTGCATACCCATACAAAAACATGGAAGTTAAATAACCTTATGCTGAATGATAGCTGGGTCAGAGATGAGATTAAGAAAGAAATCACCAATTTTTTGGAACAAAACGACAATGAAGACACAAACTATCAGAACCTCTGGGACACTGCAAAGGCAGTTCTAAGAGGGAAATTTATAGCACTGCAAGCCTCCCTCAAGAGAACGGAAAGAGAGGAAGTTAACAACTTAATGGGACATCTCACGCAACTGGAAAAGGAAGAACATTCCAACCCCAAACCCAGTAGAAGAAAAGAAATAACCAAAATTAGAGCAGAATTAAATGAAATTGAAAACGAAAGAATAATACAACAGATCAATAAATCAAAAAGCTGGTTTTTTGAAAAGGTCAATAAAATAGATAAACCTCTGGCCAACCTAATCAGGAAAAAAAGAGTAAAATCTCTAATATCATCAATCAGAAACAACAAAGACGAAATAACCACAGACTCATCAGAAATCCAAAAAATCCTTAATGAATATTACAAGAAACTTTATTCTCAGAAATATGAAAATCTGAAGGAAATAGACCGATACTTGGAAGCACGCCACCTTCCAAGACTTAACCAGAATCAAGTGGAAATGTTGAACAGACCCATATCAAGTTCAGAAATAGCATCAACTATACAAAACCTCCCTAAAAAGAAAAGCCCGGGACCAGATGGTTTCACGTCAGAATTCTACCAAACCTTTAAAGAGGAATTAGTACCTATATTACTTAACCTGTTCCAAAATGTAGAAAGAGAAGGAAGACTACCCAACACGTTCTATGAAGCAAACATCACCCTGATCCCCAAACCAGGAAAAGACCCAACAAGAAAAGAAAATTATAGACCAATATCACTAATGAATATAGATGCAAAAATATTCAACAAGATCCTAACAAACAGAATCCAGCAACACATCAAACAAATTATACATCATGACCAAGTTGGTTTTATCCCAGGGTCTCAAGACTGGTTCAATATACGTAAATCTATAAATGTAATTCAGCACATAAACAAATTAAAAAACAAAGACCATATGATTCTCTCAATTGATGCAGAAAAAGCTTTTGATAATATCCAGCATCCCTTCATGATCAGAACACTCAAGAAAATTGGTCTAGAAGGGACTTTTCTTAAACTGATAGAGGCTATCTACAGCAAACCCACAGCCAATATCATATTGAATGGAGTTAAATTGGAATCATTTCCACTCAGATCAGGAACCAGACAAGGCTGCCCATTTGTCTCCATTGCTTTTAAACATTGTAATGGAAGTTTTAGCCACCGCAATTAGGGAAGAAAAGGCGATCAAGGGTATCCATATAGGGTCAGAAGAGATCAAACTCTCGCTCTTCGCAGATGATATGATTGTGTATCTGGAAAACACTAGGGACTCTACTACAAAACTCCTAGAAGTGATCAAGGAATACAGCAGCGTCTCAGGTTACAAAATCAACATTCATAAATCGGTAGCCTTTATATACACCAACAACAGTCAAATTGAAAAAGCAGTTAAGGACTCTATCCCATTCACAGTAGCGCCAAAGAAGATGAAATATTTGGGAATTTACCTAACAAAAGACGTGAAAGATCTTTATAAAGAGAACTATGAAACTCTAAGAAAAGAAATAGCTGAAAATGTTAACAAATGGAAAAACATACCATGCTCATGGCTAGGAAGAATCAACATTATCAAAATGTCCATACTACCCAAAGCAATATATAATTTCAACGCACTCCCTATTAAAGCTCCACTGTCATATTTTAAAGATCTTGAAAAAACATTACTTCGTTTTATATGGAATCAGAAAAAACCTCGAATAGCCAAGACATTACTCAGAAATAAAAACAAAACAGGAGGAATCACACTACCAGACCTCAGACTTTACTACAAATCGATAATGATCAAAACAGCATGGTATTGGCACAAAAACAGAGAAGTAGGTATCTGGAACAGAATAGAGAACCAAGAGATCAATCCAGCTACTTACTGCTATTTGATTTTTGACAAGCCAATTAAAAACATTCAGTGGGGAAAAGATTCCCTATTTAACAAATGGTGCTGGGTGAACTGGCTGGCAACCTGCAGAAGACTGATATTGGACCCACGCCTTTCACCATTAACTAAGATAGACTCTCATTGGATTAAAGATTTAAACTTAAGACATGAAACTATAAAAATACTAGAGGAGAATGCAGGGACAACCCTTGAAGAAATTGGTCTGGGTGAGTATTTCATGAGGAGAACCCCCCAGGCAATTGAAGCAGCTTCAAAAATACACTACGGGGACTTGATCAAACTAAAAAGCTTCTGGACAGCTAAGAACACAGTAAGCAGAGCAAGCAGACAGCCCTCAGAATGGGAGAAGATATTTGCAGGGTATATCTCTGACAAAGGTTTAATAACAAGAATCCACAGAGAACTCAAACGCATCAGCAAGAAAAAAACAAGGGATCCCATCGCAGGCTGGGCAAAGGACTTGAAGAGAAACTTCTCTGAAGAAGACAGGCGCACGGCCTTCAGACATATGAAAAAATGCTCATCATCTTTAATCATCAGAGAAATGCAAATCAAAACTACTTTGAGATATCATCTAACTCCAATGAGACTAGCCTATATCACAAAATCTCAAGACCAGAGATGTTGGCGTGGATGCGGAGAAAAGGGAACACTTCTGCACTGTTGGTGGGAATGCAAATTAATACATTCCTTTTGGAAAGATCTATGGAGAACACTCAGAGATCTAAAAATAGATCTGCCATTCAATCCTGTAATTCCTCTGCTGGGCATATACCCAGAAGACCAAAAATCACAACATAACAAAGATATTTGTACCAGAATGTTTATTGCAGCCCATTTCATAATAGCTAAGTCATGGAAAAAGCCCAAGTGCCCATCGATCCACGAATGGATTAATAAATTGTGGTATATGTATACCATGGAATACTATGCAGCCTTAAAGAAAGATGGAGACTTTACCTCTTTCATGTTTACATGGATGGAGCTGGAACATATTCTTCTTAGTAAAGTATCCCAAGAATGGAAGAAAAAATACCCAATGTACACAGCCCTACTATGAAACCAATTTGGGACTCTCACATGAAAGCTATAACCCAGCTACAACTTAACAATATGGGGAAGTGGGAAAGGGGGGGGTGGGTAGAGGGAGGGGAATCGGTGGGATCACACCTGTGGTGCATATTACAGGGATATTTGCGAAACTTGGTAAATGTAGAATGTAAATGTTTTGGCACAGTAACTGAGATAACGCCGGAAAGGCAATGTTAACCACTGTGATAAAAATGTGTCAAATGGTTTATGCAGTGAGTGTATGATGTCCCATAATCATATCATTGTATACAGTTATGATTTAATGAAAAAAAATAAAAAATAAAAAAATAAATAAATTGTGGTATATGTACACCATGGAATATTATGCAGCCTTAAAGAAAGATCGAGACTTTACCTCCTTTATGTTTACATGGATGGAGCTGGAACATATTCTTCTTAGTAAAGTATCTCAAGAATGGAAGAAAAAGTATCCAATGTACTCAGCCCTACTATGAAACTAATTTAGGGCTTTCACATGAATGCTATAACCCAGCTACAACCTAAGAATGGGGGAAGGCGGAAAGGGAGGGGAGGGAGGGGTGTAGGTGGGTTGAGGGAGGGGGATTGGTGAGAATACACTTGCGGTGCATCTTACAAGGGTATATGTGAAACTTAGTAAATGTGGAATGTAAATGTCTTAGAACAATAACTAAGAAATTGCCGGGAAGGCTATGTTAACCAGTGTGATGAAAATGTGCCAACTGGTCTAGGAAACAAGTGTATGATACCCCATGATCATATCAATGTACACAGCTATAATTTAATAAAAAATTAAAATATTATTAAAAAAATAAAACAAAACAGCATGGTACGGGCACAAAAACAGAGAGGTAGATGTATGGAACAGAATAGAGAACCAAGAGGTGAATCCAGCTACTTACCTTTATTTGATCTTTGACAAGCCAACTAAAAACATTCAGTGGGTAAAAGATTCCCTATTTAACAAATGGTGCTGGGTGAACTGGCTGGCAACCTATAGAAGACTGAAAATGGACCCACACCTTTCACCATTAACCAAGACAGAGTCTCACTGGATTAAAGATTTAAACTTAAGACATGAAACTATAAAAATACTAGAAGAGAGTGCAGGGAAAACCCTTGAAGAAATTGGGTTGGGCGAGTTTTTTATGAGGAAGAACCCCTGGACAATTGAAGCAGCTTCAAAAATACACTATTGGGACTTGATGAAACTAAAAAGCTTCTGCACAGCCAAGAAAACAGTAAGTAAAGCAAGCAATCAGCCCTCAGAATGGGAGAAGATATATGCACGTTATGTCTCTGACAAAAGATTTAATAACTAGAATCCACAGAGAACTCAAACGCATTAGCAAGAAAAAAACAAGGGATCCCATCGCAGGCTGGGCAAGGGACTTCAAGAGAAACTTCTCTGAAGAAGACAGGCGCGTGGCCTTCAGACATATGAAAAAATGCTCATCATCTTTAATCATCAGAGAAATGCAAATCAAAACTACTTTGAGATATCACCTAACTCCAGTGAGACTAGCCTATACCACAAAATCCCAAGACCAGAGATGTTGGCGTGGATGTGGAGAACACTTTTGCACTGCTGGTGGGAGTGCAAATTAATACATTCCTTTTGGAAAAATATATGGAGAACACTTAGAGATCTAAAAATAGACCTGCCATTCAACCCTGTAATTCCTCTACTGGACATATACCCAGAAGACCAAAAATCACAACATAACAAAGATATTTGTACCAGAATGTTTATTGCAGCCCTATTCATAATTGCTAAGTCATGGAAAAAGCCCAAAGGCCCATCAATCCACGAATGGATTAATAAATTGTGGTATATGTACACCATGGAATACTATGCAGCCTTAAAGAAAGATGGAGACTTTACCTCTTTCATGTTTACATGGATGGAGCTGGAACATATTCTTCTTAGTAAAGTATCTCAAGAATGGAAGAAAAAGTACCCAATGTACTCACCCCTACTATGAAACTAATTTAGGACCTTCACAGGAATGCTATAACCCAGTTACAACCTAAGAATAGGGGGAAGGGGGAATGAGGGGGGAGGGAGGGGGGAGGTGTGTAGAGGGAGGGGGATTGGTGAGAATACACTTGTGGTGCATCTTACAAGGGTATATGTGAAACTTAGTAAATGTGGAATGTAATTGTCTTAACAAAATAACCAAGACAATGCCAGGAAGGCTATGTTAACTAGTGTGATGAAAATGTGTCAGACGGTCTGTGAACCAATTGTATGGTGCCCCATGATCGTATCAATGTACTCAGCTATGATTTAATAAAAAAAAAAAAAGAAAGAAAGAAACTGTAAAAAGACTAGAAGAAAGTGCAGGGAAAATACTGAAGAAATCAGTCTGGGCAAGTATTTTATGAGGAGGAACTCCAGGCAATTGAAGCAGCTTCAAAAATACACTACTGGGACTTGATCAAACTAAAAAGCTTCTGTACAGCCAAGAACACAGTAAGTAAAGCAAGCAGACAGCCCTCAGAATGGGAGAAGATATTTGCAGGTTATGTCTCTGACAAAGGTTTAATAACGAGAATTCACAGAGAACTCAAACATATTAGCAAGAAAAGAGCAAGTGATCCCATCTCAGTCTGGGCAAGGGACTTAAAGAGAAACTTCTCTGAATAATACAGGTGCATGGCCTACAGACATATGAAAAAATGCTCATCAGAGAAATGCAGATCAAAACCACTTCGAGATATCATCTAACTCCAGTAAGATTAGCCCATATCACAAAATCCCAAGATCAGAGATGTTGGCGTGGATGTGGAGAAAAGAAAACACTTCTACACTGCTGTTGGGAATACAAATTAATACGTTCCTTTTGGAATGATGTTTGGAGACCACTTAGAGATCTAAAAATAGATCTGCCATTCAATCCTATAATTCCTCTACTAGGTATATTCCCAGAAGACCAAAAATCACATTATAACAAAGATATTTGTACCAGAATGTTTATTGCAGCCCTATTCATAATTGCTAAGTCATGGATAAAGCCCAAGTGCCCATCGATCCTCGAATGGATTAATAAATTGTGGTGTATGTACACCATGGAATATTATGCAGCCTTAAAGAAAGATGGAGACTTTACCTCTTTCATGTTTACATGGATGGAGCTGGAACATATTTTTCTTAGCAAAGTATCTCTTTTTTTTTGTGGTTTTTGGCCGGGTATAGGTTTGAACCCGCCACCTCCCACATATGGGACCGGCGCCCTACTCCTTGAGCCACAGGCGCCGCCCCTTAGCAAAGTATCTCAAGAATGGAAGAAAAAGTATTCAATGTACTCAGTCCTAATGTGAAACTAATTTATGGCTTTCACATGAAAGCTATAACCCAGTTATAACCTAAGAATAGGGGGAAGGAGGAGAAGGAGGAGAGGGAGAAGAGGGAGAAGAGGGAGGAGAGGGAGGGGGAGAATGGATGGAGGGAAGGTGATTGGTGGGATTACACCTGCGGTGCTTCTTACAAGGGTACATGTGAAACTCAGTAAATGTAGAATATAAATGTCTTAACACAATAACTAAGAAAATGCCAGGAAGGCTATGTTAACCAGTGTGATGAAAATGTGTCAAATAGTCTATAAAACCAGTGTATGGTGCCCCATGATCACATTAATGTACACAGCTATGATTTAATAATAAAAAAAAGAAAGATATAACCCACTTATAAACTAAGAATATGGAGAAGGGGGAGGTGAGGGAGGATGGGCAGAGGAAGGGTGATTGGTGGGATCACACCTATGGTGCATCTTGGGTACATGTGAAACTTACTAAGTGTAGAATATAAATGTCTTAACACAATAACTAAGACAATGCCAGGAAGGCTATGTTAACCGGTCTGATGAAAATATGTCAAATGGTCTATAAAACCAGTGTATGGTGCCCCATGATTGCATTAATGTACACAGCTATGATTTAATAATAAAAATTTTGGATGAAAAACCCAGAAAATGTCTAAGATTTGGAGATATTACAGCATATGCACAACATGTGGGGATGCTATAATTATCTTCATAGTAACATTAAAATTAGGATAGCCAAGGATGTGACCCTTTGGACACTATCAGTTTGTAAAGATATCCTTTTCCCTCAAGCTGGATCTTCAGTTACGGTATCAAGGATTAACCAGTTGACATACAGAGTGGAAATAAATCTTCAAGTCAATTTTATTTATTTTTATTTTTTTATTAATTTTAAATCATAGCTGTGTGCCCCGGCCTGTGGGGAATTCAATGGGGACCTGGGAAACAAAGGGGTCAGTCGAATGAGGGGACAAGAGACACGAAAGAATGAGAGCAAGTCAAGAGTCTGATCAAGCTCCATCGAGTTTATTTTTCAGCTGGACTTATAAGCACACAAACGAGGAAGTAACTAAGGGCTATTCCTAACAGGGCAAGGAGGGGGCTAGTTTCTGGAAAATTACTAGGAGAAGGTCCCTAAGGCGTGGGGTGCATTTTTGAAGAGATACGCAAGCGGAAAGTACCATTGCTGTTATGGTTGAATTCCTGAGAGTAGCTTGCTCGTAAAACCGCAAATCAAGCAGGCTAGCAAGGGGCATTTTTGTGATATGTTTTGGCTCCCGGCATCTCCTCCCTTTTAGTTTTTTAAATTGTTGGGGTCTGTCAGTTGTCGGCGTAGAAAAGAGGGCATTAAACTTTTGGGGGGAAGTACTGACCTGATGCCTCCTGCGGGCATAATGACCACATGATAAGTTTGAGCGTCTTTTGGGGAGGAGAGGAGAAATTTTTACGATGCTAACCTCTATGCAAATCAGGTTTGCTTGCAAGGGACTCAGAGAGGCTGTTTATGCCTTCCCTCTGCAGTGTCTTTATTGCACCCCGTAAAAGGTACCCAGGTTGTACTCACATATGGTGGTGAGTCAACGTGCATAGCTCTGAGTGCTTATGCGGTTCCTGGAGGAATATCTTCGTTGTTAGGTTCAGCAAGACCCCGGTCTGCAAGGTCGAGTCTATGATAAGGGACTTGAATGGGTTTTGATGCCAGGGAGTCGATCTGTGATTTGATAAAATTCATGATTTTGTTAAGAATAATGGGTCCAAGGGTGACTATTAATAGCAAGCTAATAAGGGGACCTGCAAGGGGCATGAGTAAGGAGTACATGGAGGATTTCCACCACTCGTTTGCCTCAGATGAAAATTTTTGTTTTTGTAAATCTAAGCTAAGCTTATGAAGTTTGTTAATCTGTGTTTTCATCAGTCAAGTTTTCGGTTAAATAGAAGCGCCAAGCGAAGGGCTGTTGACCACTGGAACAGGTTGGCCCAGTGCCAGGAGGCAGAAGATCAGGAGATAAGGCAGCATCATGGATGGAAATCCGTGGTTCTGGAAGGGAAAGGAGAAAGATAATCTCAGGGAGGCTTTTCTCCCTGGATTTTAGAATTGTTATCAATTTGTTTTACTAATCTTTCAGGCAGCCATCTGGCTGCATTTTCTTTGGTATCAAATAGGCATATGGATCCTCGGCCCCAGATAAGAACTGGGTCTGGGCCGTTCCATTTCGTTCCATTGGTGAGTGGATCCTTCCATAGGACTGTGGCATAATTGTTATTTGTTTCTGGGTGCCAAAGGCGGTCAGCGGCAGACTTGCCCTGGGCATCCATATTTAAAAAATTAAGGACAAATAGGGCAAGATGAAGAATGTTTCTTGGGGATCCTTTCTTGGGGTATAATTCTCCCTTTTTTAATTTGTGAAAGGTATTTTTAAGGGTTTGATGAGCACGTTCAATGATGCCCTGTCCCTGAGGATTATAAGGTGTGCCAGTAATATGTTTAATCTGCATTTGGTGGCAAAACTCCTGAAAGTTTTTTCCGGTGTATCAGGGGCCATTGTCAGTTTTGATGATTTTAGGTTTGCCCATGACTGAGAGACAATTAAGGACATGGGCGATAACGTTTTTGGAGGCTTCTCCAGTATGGAGGGTAGCAAATATAAATCCACTGACGGTGTCTATAGTTACATGCAAGTACTTGAGATTGCCAAATTCAGGGATGTGTGTAATATCCATTTGCCATATACCATTAGGAATTAGACCTCTGGGATTAACACCTATATGAGGGGAGGGTAGTAGGGTGACACAGGCTGGGCACTGTTTAACAATTTGTCGTGCTTGTTCCTGGGTAATTTTAAAAGCTAGCTGTAGGGTTTGGGCATTTAAATGACGTAGGGCATGCCATTGCTGGGCTTCTGCAATAGGGTCTACAGAAATAGGGAAGGTGAGGCGTGTGGCCGCATCAGCACAAGCGTTTCCTTTGGCGAGAGGACCAAGCAGATCAGAATGGGCATGAAGGTGTTCAAGATAAAAGGGGTAATTTCTGGAGTTGATTAACTTTGGGAGGTGGATATAAAAGAGGGTGGCGTTGGTGAAGGGTTTAATATAGGGAATTGTCTCAAGGAGAGGAACTAAATGAGCAATGTAAGCGCTATCAGTATATAGATTAAAAGGATGATTAGTTAAGGTTAAGAAAACTTGAATTACTGCATAAAGTTCTACAAGTTGTGCTGATTTAAAAGGAGATTGGACAGTGGTGGTTTGTCCGTCTATGGTGTAGGCAGCAAGACCATTAGAGGAGCCGTCGGTAAATACAAGGCATGCCTCAGGAAGTGGTTGAGAGAAAGTTATTCTTGGAAAAATAAAAGGGTGAATTTTGCTGAATTGGAGTAATTTGTTGGCAGGGTAATGATTGTCAATCGCACCGGAAAAAGATAAACAGGTAATTGGCCAGCCACATCTGTGGTTTGTAAGAGCCAGTTTAGCTGGTCTTTTGTATAGGGTAATATTAACCTGTCAGGATCCTTGCCAAAGAACTGACGACTTTGTTCGCGTCCTAAACGGACAAGGTTGGCAACTAAGGTACCATAAGGGACGAGAATCTTGGAAGGGGAAGCAGAAAGGTGGGTCCATAAGAGAGGACTATGTTGCCAAAATACTCCAGTAGGGGTATGAGGTGTGGCACAGATAATGAATGAGAAGAACGTAACTCTTGAATGAGTTTTAAATGTTCCTTTCTTGTTTGGAGTAAGTCCTTAAGGGAGGAGACCTCTTGACATAATTTGCGTTTGACATTTTCAATAGGAGTGTCTATACCCAGAATCGGAGCACAAAATGGAGGGGCAGAAGCATAGGAAGGGGGATGATTTAGGGCGGAAGGGAAGGGAGGCCAGTCAGAATTGTGATACTTAGCGGCTTCCTTTTCTTGAGTGGCGGTTTCTTCGGGGGAGAGGAAATTGGGAGGGGGCTCCTCGAGGGAAGGGTATAGGGAGTTAACAGGAGGTTTGGGAGGTTCAGGATCAGGGGGAGTGTCAGGCTGAGGCATAGGAACAGAAACAGAAGGGCAGGCTGAGTGTGGTCTGGAGTGTTCTTTAAGCGCCTTTTCTCCTTCTTTAACAACTTCTTGGGTATCAGGCCATTGGTTGTAAGTTTTTAAAATTTCACAGATCAAATTCCAGTAGGAAAATGCCTGAATGGGGATTTTTTCGGGACTGAATGTCCTATAATAATCTTTTAGGCAATCACTGACTCTAGTCCATCTTAGAACATCAATAGTGCCTTCTTGGGGGAACCAAGGACAGATATCACCAATAAAAACAAAAAATTTATAGAGATCTTTTTTCTTTACCCGAGTTCCTCATGTCTTGAGGGACTCCTTGAGTCCCTGAATAAACAAGTCATGTTTACTTAACGTTTGTCCCATAAACTCGTTGCTGTCTCTTACCTTGATGGATCAGACTCGCAGGTGGGCAATTCTGCGGCAATCGCAGTGCGGATCTTCACTTACATCCTTCTTGTGGCGCGGCAATCACAGTGCGGATTTTCACTCACAACCTTCGGGTTGCGGCAATCCAATGATAAGAGTACCCTTACTGGCAGCAACGTTTGATGACACCCCTGTACCTTTGCCCCACGTTTGGACGCCAATTGCCCCAGCCCGCAGGGAATTCAATGGGGACCTAGGAAACAAAGGTGTCAGTCGAATGAGGGAACAAGAGACACGAAAGAATGAGAGCAAGTCAAGAGTCTGATCAAGCTCAGTCGAGTTTATTTTTCAGCTGGACTTATAAGCACACAAACGAGGAAGTAACTAAGGGCTTTTCCTAACAGCGCAGGGAGGGGGCTAGTTTCTGGAAAATTACTAGGAGAAGGTCCCTAAGGCGGGGGGGGGTGCATTTTTGAAGAGATACGCAAGTGGAAAGTACCATTGCTATTATGGTTGAATTCCTGAGAGTAGTTTGCTCGTAAAACCGCAAATCAAGCAGGCTAGCAAGGGGCATTTTTGTGATATGTTTTGGCTCCCAGCAGCTGTGTACATTAATGCGATCATGGGGCACCATACATTGGTTTTATAAACAGTTTGACACATTTTCATCTCACTGGTTAATATAGCTTTCCTGACATTTTCTTAGTTATTGTGTTAAGACAGTTATATTCTACATTTACTAAGTTCACATGTACCCTTGTTAAAATGCACCACTAAACCAAGATTTGGAAAACAGGGGAATAGCCCAACTTTAAATTCACTGAAAGAAAAGAAGTAATTGGGTACTCTGCTGATGGTTTTCATTACAACTCCCAAAAAGCATGTTTAGGTTAAATGTTCTGTACCATTTCAATGGTTTTGACAATTTGAATTGGATAAGAAAGCTTAAAAACCCAGAAAGTAAATCATTGGGTTGAAACATGAAACTGTTTTTGTCTTTCAACAGAGAGAATAGTTTTGTAAGAAGCATGCTTAAAGCAATGAGCTGCTCACCACAGAGACTCACAACTCAGTCAAGAGCTGACAATATCAAAAGTACCTGGACAAAGAGCCCTAGACTGCTTTCTTCAGGACCAGGTTGCCACCAGCTTGCACGATTGTTTGAATTTCAAGTTATTTGCAATCATGCTCAGAACTGCTTCAAGCATAACATGAGTAGTGCATTACCTTTTTGCTCCTTTTCTTCTCATAGTCCATATATTGGGACTCAACCACTCTTCTGCCTGTGGGGACACACCATTGATTTATAACAACAGTTATGACAGTGGGCTGAGAAGAGCCAACACACCCAAGTGCCCAGGACCCCATGCCCCAGAGAGCTAGATACTATGACCCTCCCTATTCAGTGATGGGACATAAGCAGTTGCTCTCTCCTCCTTCTGTTCATGTCCTTCAGCAGGTTCAAGCACATATGGGACACCTACTGTATGCAAGAACATTTGCAGGACACATACTGTATGCACAAAAACTTGTTGGACACCTGCTATATGCAAGTCCCAAGCTAAGGGTGGAGCCACAGAGTTCCAGAAGTGCTCTGATCCTGGATTATGTCCCAAGGGCAAAGGAGCAAGTGCCTTGAGGCAAGGAAGAGAAAAAAAACTATACGATGTGCCTCCAGTTTCCTCCCCCTTCCTCCCAGTGTGACCCCTACAGCCCCTTCCCCAACTGCATGTGTCCAGGGGTCCCTCCTGGTACCACCTCTCACTGCCCCCAACCCAATTTAGACCCTCCTTTGAGAAAAGCTCAGCATCCAGGCCCTCTGAAGACATAGCCTAGTGACAGCCCCAGCCCTTTTCAGGTGGCTCCTAAGAGCAATGCAGACAGAGCAAATGCCACCTGTCACCTAGCCTCCTGGGGTGCTGTCAGTTCTCTGCTCTGCCCCCATACTCCCCTGGACCCTCCCTATACCTGCTCCCCACCCCTAGATGGTGGCCTGTTTCCTTCTTCCTTAGGAAGACAATAGGGGCCCAGGAGATCCTCCCACCACTGCATATGCTCCCTCCATGCCTGAGGGCTGTATCCTGCCCCCTCTTATGGATACTGTACTCCCAGGTAAGGTGAACTCTCCATTCTGTGCACTAGAGCCCTCACCCAGGAAGAAGCCCAGCAATTCCCGCCTCTGTGCCCTGCAGCCCCTCAAGTCCTCCCTGCAGGTCTAAGTGTTCACTCTGCCTCCGCACCACTGCCTGCTTCTCTGTCCCCCATCACAAGTACCCAGAGAGTCCCGCACTTTCTGACTCCTCTTCCTCTCTTTCCTCTCTTCTCTCTCCCCTTGAATTTCCCTAATCTAGTTTCAGACTCACCCCTGCACTGACACTCCTTTGGGTAAGACCACCATGGATGCCTGCTCTTGAGCCCAGTGCCATCCTCAGTCCTGGCCATCAGCACAGCCAGGACTAGCTCCTTCTTCCCTGAAAAGCCCCTCATTAGCCCTCCAGGCTGCCCCTCTGGGGGCAGAGACAGGCTGGGCTGCTGGGTCCACCAGCTCAGGTCTGAGCTCTTCCAGGCCCCTTCCTGGCCCTGTACCAGCTCTGAACTTGTCACCTCCACACTTCACCCACTTGTTCTGTTCAGCTACCCTGACCCCTCACTGTGCCCCCCACTGGCACCTCTCTCCTCCAGTGCTCTGCTCAGCTCAGATCATGGCACAGCCCTGTTTTACCCATAGTGTCTCTGTTTCCACTACACTACTGGCCTCCTCTCCCTCGGGTTCCCTGAGGGCCTGGGAGTTTGTCCCCTTTGCTTGTTGCTATATTCTACCATCTCATGTGGAATAAGTGCTCAGGAATATTCCAAGTATTCTACACTTTAATAGGTGCCTATAGAGCTCAGAGGTTTCCTGTGGCTTGGCATGGTCAATGCCACATAGCTCAAAAACATCGTTGTGTGTGCTTGTGACTTTAATCATAACTCTGTGCCAGGATTTGATACTTCTGTTGGGCATTGGGGCTGCAGCCACAACCCTGAGAGAAAAGGAGGCAACTCCACAATTAACAGGAACCCCATGGTCAGCCAGAGAGCTGACCAGAGAGCTGATTACTGGTCAGTAATCTGAGCATGTCTGCAGAGTGAGTGTTTGCATGGAGCAGGTGGGTGCCTGGAAGCCAGTGACAACCAGGAGCTCAACGACAGTGGCGGTGCCTAACGGTCAAGGCCAGGACCAGGCAGGGTCTCAGGGAGAGAACTGATCTGTTAGGGAGCTAGAAGTCTGGCTCTTCTAGAGAAACAGGACAAGGGTGGGGCTCCCATTTCACCCTAATCCTGTGCCAAGTGATTGCTCACACCTGGGAAGAAAGGACCACCACCCCCTCCCCCCCCACCAAACCAATCTACCAGTCAGAAATTTGCAGCCAATTGTAGAGAAATGTGTAGCCCATGGGCCAAGGCACATAGGTACAGTAGAGTCTTGAAGATGACCTAGAAGAGCCTGAAGGCTAATTGCCATGTCATCAGGTTAAAGCTACACTGTGGTCCACAGCCCCCACACAGGCTTTCAGAGAGGCTCATGGGAGGTCAACATGCACAGAAAGACTTTGGTTCCAAGGTGACCTCTGGATCAGGAGGTAGGTCCAATCCAGGCAGAATAAAACAGAACCCTTACCCATAACCAAAGCCTTTTCTTTTTTTGACAATGGAGGCCTATTCATGGTCTATGTCTGTTAGACTATATCTTGCTTTTACTCCATAAATCTATCTTTTTCATCCTCAATAAACTTTGTTCCATGCTTGCCTTATGTTGAAGTCTGGTCATTCTTTGGCCAAAAGCACCCTGAGAACCCAGGGTGCAGACTGCTGCCTGAAACCTGATAAATCCACAGAATGGCCTGCCACTGGATCATGCAGCCAGAGGGGTGAGGCAAAGGACACACCATTCTAAGCAGGGGAGTCCATCCTGATTTGGGTCTTTTAAAAACATCAGCAAACAGTGTTGTTCAAGGAGAAAGATCAGAGGCTTTGGCTGTCTAGGACAGTGGGGAAGAAAATCAGTTTCAAATTTCTGAAAAACTAGGATGCACCTGTTTGTTTTAAATAGGGCTGGATTTTCCACAGAAGTAATGATGCAAAGAAGGATATATTAATAGTTTCTAAGAACTAGACAGCACACAAATACAGTGTGTTAGAAGCACAGTGTGTTAAGCACAAGATTAACAAGCAATGTGGGAAGACAGAAATCTTTGGAGCTAAATTCCTACTCTAAGTTCTGTAAATTGGGCAATGCCACACAGCACTCATTGAGATATACCTCATTGTGATAGTCTGGACTTTCAACGACAGAGACCAAAGAATCTACCATCCACATCATGCTCTGCCGAAAGTCAATGATGTATAGGGGATGTTAACAGTGACCCCAGACTCACTGGGGAAAATTAGACCTATGGGAATCCCCATAAGACTAATAATTATATAGTGGAAACTGAGACTATGATTTTATTTATTTGAAACAGTCTTGCTCTGTTATCTGGGCTAAAGTGGAATCATCATAGTTCACAGATTCTCAAACATCCAGCCTCAAGTGATCATCCCACCTTGTCCTCCTAAAGTGCTGGGATTACAGGCATGAGCCACCACCCGTGGCCTGAGTCTAATTTCAGCTCATGCCCTCCATGTCCACCTTCCAAAAGATGTGTCCTGGACACAGCTCGTGAATTCTATGGTTGAGAGGGACACTGTCCAAAATGATCACCACCATCTCATGACACATTCCTCATCAGGGGGCTAGGATGGCCACACTCAGAATCTCCAGAAGTGTGACCACGAGGCAGTAAAGCCAGAGCCCCCTTCTCTGGCCTGTTTTTTCCTTCCATCAAAAGCATTCAATGAAAGAAAAAAATGCATTTTATTTAAATGGATCCTGCTATCTCTCACCTCGTGTGCTTCTTTTTTTCTTTCTGGCTCCACCAACCGTGCTAGACCCAGCAGATGCAGGCTTTCTACAAGAGAAGAGAAAGAGGTCTTGTTCACCCAGATGGTCAAATCTGGGTGAACAAGACCTCTGGGGATCTCTGCACGGCTGTGCCACCTCAGCAGGAAGAGGGACACAAGGGACCACCAGACCCAGTCACCTGGGCAATCCTGCATAACTGAACACCTGAGATATAAAGGGGCAGATGACAAGAGCTCTGGGTAAGAGATCACAGTTTTTCTGAGTGTGGAAGATCTCAAGTTAGCCCTGGGTTAATTTATTCAGCAGATGTTTATGTGCCTGCTGTACACCCATAGGGGTATAGGGTGAAAAAAACACAGGGCTCCTTCCCAGAAAGAAAAGATCAGCATCTACCTCAACAGGAAAACACGAAGGGGGCCTCAGCAAGTACAGAGATGGGGGCATGGATGTGGCAAAGCACAGTAGGTTTAGATATGTGACAGAGGACATCCTGAGAATGACTCAACCAGTGCCTGCACACTGGGGTAGGAGAGAATGACATGGATACAGAAATTGATCAGCGCTACAGTTTAGAGAAGATGAACAGTGACATGCAGTCAGGGAGGAAAGGTGGCAGGTCCAACCTGGAAGAGTTCTGAATTCTAGCTTACAGGTTCATCCTTGTTCCTAGAGCCCAGATGTTGGCAACCTTTCCTGTAAAGAGCTGACAGTAAATAATCATAGCTTTGTTGGCAACATTTGTGCTGCTAAAACTAGAAACTAATCAACTTTGCCAATTCCAGGATGAAAGCAGAGATGGATGTAACAGAATGGAATGGACAAGCTATGTTCCAATAAAACTATTTATAGGCATGATGTTTGAATTTCATACAGTTTGTGTTTCACAAAAAATCTGATTCTCCAATTACCCTCCCTCCACTCTCCCCCTCCTCTTTCCTCTTCACCATGGGCTGTAGTTGGGTAATGGCTTTCTAAATGGAAGTGTGGGTGCTTATATATTGGTTTCATAGTAGAGCTGAGTACATTGGATAATTTGCTTCCATTCTTGAGATACTTTGCTAAGAAGCCACACCTATGGTGCATTTTACAAGGGTGTATGTCAACTCTACTAAGTGTAGAGTATAAATATCTTAACACAATAATTAAGAAAGTGCAGTGAAGGCTACGTTAACCAGTTTGAAAGTATTTCAAATTGTATATAAAACCAGCACATTGTACCCCATAAATGCATTAATGTGCACAGCTATGATTTAATTTTAAAAAAGAGTATAATAAAAACTTTTTTTACTCTCTTCCACAGCTATTTAAAAATGAACAGACTGTTCTTAGCTTATCAGTATTACCAAAAAAGTGGGCACCATGGCTTTCACCTGTGGAGGATTAAAAGCTTCTGTGGGCAACAGGGCAATGGGGAAGGGTCTGGAACTGCAGATGAACATGAAAACCGTTGTCAGCTGGTAGGAAGACAGGCTTTAACATTAGAAGGACAGGGACCAGTCTGTTGCTGCTCCTCACTGTACCTGAGGCCTGTCTGCGTATCGAGGGTCTCTGCACTGGAAAGCACCTCAGGTGGCTCACACAGCGTAAAGTAACGTCTAAAGAGTTCTGAAGGCCAGATTCGGAGCTCAGGGTGCTGGCAGGTTTCACTTTTGCCACCCCTGGGACAGCGCTACCTGTCACAGCAGCCAACTCCTGTCCAGTAGGCTCCCGAAACCCTCAAGCGACCCTCTGAAGCAAGACCCAGGCAGTGCTGCGGGCACCTGGAGTGAGGCCTTCCGGGTAAGAGGCAACGTAACAAATGGGATCCTCTCAACCCTGCAGATTCCTCACTGTTCACATGATTCCTCATCATCTGCCAGACCAGCAGCTGGTATCTGAGCCAGGGCTCTGGAATCACAGCCAGTGGGCTCCAGGCCGGGCTGGTAGGACCCAAGGTGGGTCACTGCAGCTATGTGAGCCTGGAGTACCTCACCCACCCCTGAAAGGTCCTGAATGGGAGACATGTGAAGAAAGTTAAGCGGAGAGTTAGTGTGAACAAGCTTGTTCTTAGTGACCGGCCAGAGGCAGCTCAGCACACTTACAAGCCGCTTTCCCCCCTTTCTCTTGCTGTCCTACCAGCGCCCACTCTCCGAACCAGAACTAGCGCAGACCTGAGCGCTGCAGGAGGCTCCCGGACGCGCGTCTGGAGGGTTCAGGGAGCCGTGGGCTCCGGTCCCGCCCCGAAGGCGCCCACTCTCCAAGATGCCGCCGGCCCACCCCGGCCCTCCGCGATGGCTACTCCTCTGACACCCACAAATCCATGCCCAGAACACCCGGCCTCACCCTGTTCCGCGCTCTGAGGAATCCGCCATTTCCCACCTTCCACCCAAAGGCCAGCCTCGCAGGAGACTGCTCCTCGGAGATCGGACCGGCGTGGAGCCGCGGGAGGGGCGGTGCGGCCGGTGTTTAAACAGCGCCTCCCCGACACGCACCAGCGGGACGCGCACCTGTCGGCTCTGCAGCCGGCCTTGGAGTATCTGATCAGCCACAGGTGGGGCTGCTGCAAGGAGCGGGCGGGCCACGACGCCCGCCTCATAGAATGCAAATTCGCTTTCTTTTTTCTTTTTATTAAGTCAAATACACATAGATCATGAATATATTTATGCATGTGTGGGGTACAATGTGTTGGGGAGGGGTTATAACCAATCTGACATGGTTACATCAAACCAATCAACATAGCTTTCGCCTTATTTACTTGATTATTGTGTTAAGACATTTATGTTCTACACTTGACAGATTTGACTTGCACCCTTGCAATATACTCCATAGGTGTGGTCCCGCCTCTTACCCTCCCCTCCCTTCCCACTCCATTTCTCTCCTTCATCCTGGGCTACAGTTGTGTTCTATCTTTCATAACAAAGTGTGAGTAAATATAAGTAGGTTTCATAGAAGTACTGAGTACATTGGATACTTTTTCCTCCATTCTTGAGATACTTTCTCAGGAGAATATGTTCCAGGTCCCTCCATGTAAACATAAAAGAGGTAAAGTCTCCATTTTTTAAGGCTGCATAGTATTCCATGGTATACATATACCACAATATATTAATCCATTCATGGATCGATGGACACTTGGGCTTCTTCAATGACTTGGCTATTACGAATTGAGCTGCAATGAATAATCTGGTGCAAATGATTTTTTTGCAAAGTGATTTTTGGTCTTTTGAATATACTCCAGGTAGAGGAATTGCAGGATCCAACGGCAGGTCAATTTTTAGATCCCTAAGTGTTCTCCAACCTTATTTCCAAAACGAATGTATTAGTTTGCATTCCGACCAGCAGTGGAGAAGTGTTCCCTTTTCTCCACATCCACACCAACATCTGCAGTTTTGGGATCTTGTTATGTGGGCTACTCTTACTGGAGTTAGATGATATCTCAAAGTGGTTTTGAATTGCATTTCTCTGATGATTAAAGATGATGAGCATTTTTTCATGTGTCTGTATACCATGCACCTGTCTTCTTTAGAGAAGCTTCTGTTCAGGTCTCTTGCCCATAGTGAAAGGGGATCACTTGTTCTTTTCTTATTAATAAGTTTGAGTTTTCTGTGGATTCTGGTTATCAGACCTTTGTTGGAAACATAACCTGCAAATATCCTCTCCCATTTTGAGGGCAATCTACTTGCTTTACTTAATGTGTTCTTGGCAGTGCAGAAGCTTTTTAGTTTGATCAGATCCCAGTAATGTATGCATTTTGTAAGCAGGTTGTGTCAAAGGGAGAAAAGTAAACACACTTCCAAATGAAAATGTAGTACTTACTGGGTTAAGTAAGCAAAAATTTGTTTCAAGTGACTTCCCATATATCCTTCCCAGAATTACGTTAATTAGCCTTATTTTCTTTTTTATTAATATTAAATCATAGCTGTGTACATTATAATTAGCTTTATTTTCATGGCAGGATTAACAAATTGTGGTATTTGTACACCATGGAATGTTATGCAGCCTAAGAAAGATGGAGACTATACCTCTTTCATTTTACATGGATAGAGTTGGAAAATATTCTTCTTAGCAAAGTATCCTGAGAATAGAAGAAAAAGTACCCAATATACTCAGCTCTAATATGGAACTAATTTATAGCTTTCATACGAAAGCTATAACCCAATGTCAGTACGAGAATATGGGGAAGGGGGCAAAGAAGGAGAAGGGAGTGGGAGGAAGGGAGGAGGGAGGGTGATTGGTGGGTCCACACATACAGTGCATCTTGGAAGGGTGCAGGTGAAGTTTACTAAGTGTAGAGTATAAGGATTTGAACACAATAATTAAGAAAATGCCATGAAGGCTTTGTTAACCAGTTCAGTGAAAATATTTCAGACTGTATATGGAACCAGCACATTGTACCTCATGATTGCATTATTGTACATGGCTATGATTTCATAAAAAAAAATTAAATTAAATTTTGTTTTTTTTATTGTTGGGGATTCATTGAGGGTACAATAAGCCAGGTTACATTGATTGCAATTGTTAGGCAATGTCCCTCTTGCAATCATGTCTTGCCCCCATAAAGTGTGACACACACCAAAGCCCCACTCCCCTCCCTCTGTCCCTCTTTCTGCTTTTCCTCCCCCACATAACCTTAATTATCATTAATTGTCCTCATATCAAAATTGAGTACATAGGATTCATGCTTCTCCATTCTTGTGATGCTTTACTAAGAATAATGTCTTCCACTTCCATCCAGGTTAACACGAAGGATGTAAAGTCTCTTTTTTTTTTTTTTTTTTTTTTTTTTTGTAGAGACAGTCTCACTGTACCTCCCTCGGGTATGAATAGTATTCCATGGTATACATATACCACAGCTTGTTAATCCATTCCTGGGTTGATGGGCATTTAGGCTGTTTCCACATTTTGGTGATTGTAAATTGAGCTGCAATAAACAGTCTAGTACAAGTGTCCTTATGATAAAAGGATTTTTTTCCTTCTGGGTAGATGCCCAGTATGGGATTGCAGGATCAAATAGGAGGTCTAGCTTGAGTGCTTTGAGGTTTCTCCATACTTCCTTCCAAAAATGTTGTACTAGTTTGCAGTCCCAACAACAGTGTAAAAGTGTTCTCTTCTCTCCACATCCACGCCAGCATCTGCAGTTTTGAGATTTTGTGATGTGGGCCATTCTCACTGGGGTTAGATGGTATCTCAGGGTGGTTTTGATTTGCATTTCTCTAATAGATAGGGATGATCAACATTTTTTCATATGATTATTAGCCATTTGTCTGTCTTCTTTAGAGAGGGTTCTATTCATGTCTCTTGCCCATTGACATATGGGATTGTTGGCTTTTTTCATGTGGATTAATTTGAGTTCTCTGTAGATACTAGTTATCAAGCTTCTGTCTGATTGAAAATATGCAAATATCATTTCCCATTCCATAGGTTGTCCATTTGCTTTGGTTGTTGTCTCCTTAGCTGTACAGAAGCTTTTCAGTTTAATGAAGTCCCATTTGTTTATTTTTGTTATAGTTGCGATTCGCATGGCAGTCTTCTTCATGAAGTCTTTCCCCAGGCCAATATCTTCCAGTGTTTTTCCTATGCCCTCTTTGGGTACTTTTATTGTTTCATGTGCCTTAAATTTAAGTCCTTTATCAATCTTGAATCAATTTTTGTGAGTGGGGAAAGGTATGGGTCCAGTTTCACTCTTTTACATGTGGATATCCAGTTCTCCCAACACCATTTATTGAATAGAAAGTCTTTCCCCCAAGGTATGTTCTTGTTTGGTTTATCGAAGATTAGGTGGTTTAAAGATGTTAGTTTCATTACCTGGTTTTCTATTCGATTCCAACTGTCTAAGTGTCTATTTTTGTGCCAGTACCATGCTGTTGTGACCACTATGGCTTTGTAGTACAGCCTAGAACCTGGTGTGGTGATGCCCCAAGTTTTATTTTTATTACTAAGAACTGCCTTAGCTATACGGGTTTTTTCTTGTTCCATACAAAATGCAGAATCATTTTTTCCAAATCTTGAAAGTATGAGGTTGGTATTTTAATAAGAATGGCATTGAATAGGTAGATTGCTTTGGGAAGTATAGACATTTTAATAATGTTGATTCTTCCCATCCATGAGCATGGTACGTTCTTCCGTTTGTTAATGTCCTCTGCTATTACCTTTCTGAGGATTTCATAATTTTCTTTACAAAGGTCCTTCACCTCCTTCATTAGGTATATTCCTAGGTATTTCATTTTCTTTGAAACTATGGTTTAAGTTGTGTCCTTAAATAGCTTCTCATCTTGACTGTTATTGGCGTATACAAAGGCTACTGACTTGTGGACATTGATTTTATATCCTGAAATATTACTGTATTTTTTGATGACTTCTAGGAGTCTTGTGGTTGAGTCTTTGGGGTTCTCTAAGTATAAGATCATGTCGTCAGCAAAGAGGGAGAGTGTGACCTCCTCTGCTCCCATTTGCATACCCTTTATTTCCTTGTCTTGCCTAATTGTTCAATAGTAAAGGTCACAGAACTAGAACTTCTAGCACTATGTTGAATAGTAAAGGTGACAGAGGACAATCTTGTCTGATTCCAGTTCTAAGGGGAAAAGCTTTCAGTTTTGCTCCATTCAGTAAAATATTAGCTGTGGGTTTGTCATAGATAGCTTCAATCAGTTTTAGAAATGTGCCACCTATGCCTATACTCTTCAGTGTTCTAATTAGAAAAGGATGCTGGATTTTATCGAATTCTTTTTCTGCATCTATTGAGAGGATCATATCATCTATATTTTTGCCTCTGTTAATATGGTGGATAACGTTTATGGACTTGCGTATGTTAAGCCAGCCTTGCATCCCTGGCATGAAACCTACTTGATCATGATGTATGACTTTTTTTCAATATTAATTGTGTTTTATTTATTTTTTTTTTTTTTGCAGTTTTTGGCCAGAGCTGGGTTTTGAACCTGCCACCTCCAGCATATGGGGCTTGAGCAGTACTCCTTTGAGCCACAGGCACCGCCCCAGTGTATGACGTTTTTGATTATAAGCTGTAATCTATTGGCTAGAATTTTGTTGACAATTTTTGTATCTATATTGATGAGTGAAATTGGTCTGAAATTCTCCGTTTTGATTGGGTCTTTTCCTGGTTTTTGTATCAGAATAATGTTTGCTTCATAGAACGTGTTGGGGAAGATTCCTTCTTCCTCAATTTTTTGGAATAATTTCTGCAGTACAGGAATAAGCTCTTCCTTGAAGGTTTGATGGAATTCTGGAGTGAAGCCACCCAGACCAGAACATTTTTTTATTGGAAGCTTTTTTATTGTTTCTTTAATCTCAGTGCTTGAAATTGGTCTGTTCAGGAGCTCTATTTCTTCCTGGCTAAGTCTAGGGAGAGGGTGTGATTCCAAATATTGATCCATTTCCTTCACATTGTCAAATTTCTGGGCATAGAGTTTCTGGTACTATTCAGAGATGATCTCTTGTATCTCTGTGGCATCAGTTGTAATTTCCCCTTTATCATTTCTGATTGAGGTTACTAGAGATTTTATTTTTCAATTTCAGGTTAGTCTGGCCAGAGATTTTTTTTTTTTCCCCAAAAACCCAACTCCTGCTTTCATTAATTTTCTGAATGATTCTTTTCTTTTCCATTTTATTGATCTCTGATTTGATTTCGGGTATTTCTTTTCTTCTACTGGGTTTAGTCTTAGATTGTTCTTCTTTTTCCAATTCCATAAGTTGGCTTGTGAGTTTTTTAATGTGTTCTCTTTCTGTTTTTCGAATGTAGGCATCTAAAGCGATTAAGTTAGGTTCTGTCCTTTGATTTCTGAGTTCTTACTTTGCTGCTGATGCATTGTGATGGTCAGTGTGTACAACAGGTTGAAGTATTTTCTGTAGAGATGGTCTTGTTGTGGCAAATTTCCTCAATGTTTGTATATTCGTAAATAATTTGATTTCTCCAGCAATTTTAAAGCTTAAGTTACCAGGGTATAGAATTCTGGGCTGGAAATTGTTCTGTTTAATTAGATTAAACATAGACGACCATTGTCCTCTTGCTTGGAAAGTTTCATTAGAGAAGTCTGCAGTCACTCTGATGGATTTGCCCCTGTAGGTCAACTGGCGCTTACTCCTGGCAGCTTGCAGAATCTTTTCTTTTGTCTTGACTTTGGACAGGTTCATCACAATGTGTCTTGGAGAAGCTCGGTTAGAGTTGAGGCGACCTGGGGTCTGATATCCCTCTGAAAGCAGTGTGTCAGAATCTTTGGTGAGATTTGGGACATTTTTATTTATAAAATGTCTAGTATGGCTTCCATTCCTCTGGGGCAGTCTTCTTCCCTTTCTGGGATTCCTATAACTCATATGTTAGAATGCTTCATAAAGTCCCATAATTCTGACAGTGAACTTTCTGCTTTCTCTCTCTTCTTTTCTGCCTCTTTAACTATCTGAGTTATCTCAAGAACATTGTTTCCTACCTCTGAAATTCTTTCTTCTGCATGGTCTAACCTGTTGCTGATACTTTCCATGGCATCTCTAAGTTCCCTAATTGACTGCTTCCATTCTTTCAGCCCCACTATATCCTTTCTATATTCTTCATATAGTTCATCTCTTATTTGATTCTGTTTTTGGATTTCCTTTTGGTTATTTTCCACTTTATTAGCAGTTTCCTTCATTGTTTCCATCATTTCCTTCATTGTTTTCATCATGTGTATTCTAAATTCCCTTTCTTTTTTTTTTTTATTAAACCATAGCTGTGTACATTAGTATGAACGTGGGGCACCATACACTTGGTTCATAGATCATTTGACACATTTTCATCACACTAGTCAACATAGCTTTTGTAGCATTTTCATAGTTATTTTGCTAAGACCTTTACATTCCACATTTACTAGGATTCACATATACCCCTGTAAGATGCACCGCAGGTATAATACCATCAATCCCCCTCCTTCCCTCTCCTTCCCCCCTCCCTCCCCTCCCTTTCCCCTTTCTCCCTATTCTTAGGTTATAACTGGGTTATAGCTTTCATGTGAAGGTCCTACATTAGTTTCATAATAAGGGTGAGTACATTGGGTACTTTTTCTTCCATTCTTGAGACACTTTACTAAGAAGAATATGTTCCAGCTCCATCCATGTAAATGTGAAAGAGGTAAAGTCTCCATCTTTCTTTAAGGCTGCATAATATTCCATGGTGTACATATACCACAATTTATTGATCCATTCGTGGATCGATGGGCACTTGGGCTTTTTCCATGACTTAGCAATTATGAATAGGGCTGCAATAAATATTCTGATACAAATATCTTTGTTATGGTGTGATTTTTGGTCTTCTGGGTATATGCCCAGTAGGGGGATTACAGGATTGAATGGCAGATCTATTTTTAGATCTCTAAGTGTTCTCCATATCTCTTTCCAAAATGAATGTATTAATTTGCACTCCGACCAGCAGTGCAAAAGTGATCCCTTTTCTCCACATCCACGCCAACATCTCTGGTCTTGGGATTTTGTGATATATGCTAGTCTCGCTGGAGTTAGATGATATCTCAAAGTAGTTTTGATTTGCATTTCTCTGATGATTAAAGATGATGAGCATTTTTTCATATGTCTGAAGGCCATGCGCCTGTCTTCTTCAGAGAAGTTTCTCTTCAAGTCCCTTGCCCAGGCTGCAATGGGATCCCTTGTTCTTTTCTTGCTAATGCGTTTGAGTTCTCTGTGGATTCTGGTTATAAAACCTTTGTCGGAGACATAACCTGCAAATATCTTCTCCCATTCTGAGCGCTGTTTGCTTGCTTTACTTACTGTGTTCTTGACTGTGCAGAAGCTTTTTCATTTGATCAAGTCCCAATAGTGTATTTTTGAAGCAGCTTCAATTGCCTGGTGGGTCCTTCTCATAAAAAACTCACCCAACCCAATTTCTTCAAGGGTTTTCCCTACACTCTCTTCCAGTACTTTTATAGTTTCATGTCTTAGGTTTAAATCTTTAATCCAGTGAGAGTCTATCTTGGTTAATGGTGAGAGGTGTGGGTCCAGTTTCAGTCTTCTACAGGTTGCCAGCCAGTTCACCCAGCACCATTTGTTAAATAGGGAATCTTTTCCCCACTGAATGTTTTTAATTGGCTTGTCAAAGATTAAATAACGGTAA
Organism: Nycticebus coucang; assembly: GCF_027406575.1. Taxonomy (NCBI): domain Eukaryota; kingdom Metazoa; phylum Chordata; class Mammalia; order Primates; family Lorisidae; genus Nycticebus; species Nycticebus coucang. Next base: position 62,325,258 of record NC_069782.1, on the reverse strand, counting down.
GTAGCTGGATTCATCTCTTGGTTCTCTATTCTGTTCCAGACATCTACTTCTCTGTTTTTGTGCCAGTACCATGCTGTTTTGATCACTATCGATTTGTAGTATAGTCTGAGGTCTGGTAGTGTGATTCCTCCTGCTTTGTTTATATTTTTGAGTAATGTCTTAGCTATTCGAGGTTTTTTCTGATTCCATATGAAAGGAAGTATTATTTTTTCAAGATCTTTAAAGTATGACAGTGGAGCTTTAATGTGGATTGTGTTGAAATTATATATTGCTTTGGGTAATATGGACATTTTAACAATGTTGATTCTTCCCAACCATGAGCATGGTATATTTTTCCATTTGTTAACATTCTCAGCTATCTCTTTTCTTAGAGTTTCATCGTTCTCTTTATATAGATCTTTCATGTCCTTTGTTAAATAAACTCCCAATTATTTCATCTTCTTTGGCACTACTGTGAATGGGATAGAGTCCTTAATTGTTTTTTCAACTTAACTATTGTTGGTATATATAAACGGTACCGATTTATGAATGTTCATTTTGTAACCTGAGACACTGCTGTATTCCTTAATCACTTCTTAGAGTTTTGTAGTAGAGTTCCTAGTATTTTCCAGATATACAATCATATCATCTGCGAAGAGCAAAAGTTTGATCTCTTCTGACCCTATGTGGATACCCTTGATCGCCTTTTCTTCCCTAATTGTGGTGGCTAAAACTTCCATTACAATGTTAAAGAGCAATGGAGACAATGGGCAGCCTTGTCTGGTTCCAGATCTAAGTGGAAGTGATTCCAATTTAACTCCATTCAATATGATATTGGCTGTGAGTTTGCTGTAGATGGCCTCTATGAGTTTAAGAAATGTCCCTTCTATACCAATTTTCTTTAGTGTTCTAATCATGAATGGATGTTGGATGTTTTTTTTGTTTGTTTGTTTTTTTTGGATGTTGGATGTTATCAAAAGCTTTTTCTGCATCGATTGAGAGAATCATATGGTCTTTGTTTTTCAATTTGTTTATGTGCTGTATTACATTTATAGATTTACATATATTGAACCAGCTTTGAGACCCTGGGATAAAACTGACTTGGTCATGATGTATGTTTTGTTTGATATGTTGCTGGGTTCTGTTTGTTAGGATCTTGTTGAATATTTTTGCATCTATATTCATTAGTGATATTGGTCTATAATTTTCTTTTCTTGTTGGGTCTTTTCCTGGTTTGGGGATCAGGGTGATGTTTGCTTCATAGAATGTGTTGGGTAGTCTTCCTTCTTTTTCTACCTTTTGGAACAGGTTGAGTAGTATAGGTACTAATTCCTCTTTAAAGATTTGGTAGAAGTCTGACGTGAAACCATCTGGTCCCGGGCTTTTCTTTTTGGGGAGATTTTGTATGGTTGATGCTATTTCTGAACTTGATATGGGCCTGTTCAACATTTCCACTTGTTTTTGATTAAGTCTTGGAAGGTGACGTGTTTCCAAGTAACGGTCGATTTCCTTCAGATTTTTGTATTTCTGAGAGTATAGCTTCTTGTAATATTCATTAAGGATTTTTTGGATTTCTGAGGAGTCTGTGGTTATTTCGTCTTTGTTATTTCTGATTGATGAGATTAGAGATTTTACTCTTTTTTTCCTGATTAGGTTGGCCAAAGGTTTATCTATTTTGTTGACCTTTTCAAAAAACCAGCTTTTTGATTTATTGATCTGTTGTATTATTCTTTTGTTTTCAATTTCATTTAGTTCTGCTCTGATTTCGGTTATTTCTTTTCTTTTACTGGATTTCTGGTTGGATTGTTCTTCCATTTCCTGTCTTTTGAGATGTCCCATTAAGTTGCTTACTTCCTCTTTTTCCGTTCTCCTGAGGAAGACTTGCAGTGCTATAAATTCCCCTCTTAGAACTGACTTTGCTGTGTCCCAGAGGTTCTGATAGTTCATGTCTTCATTGTCGTTTTGTTCCAGAAATTTGGCAATTTCCTCCTTGATCTCATCTCTGACCCAGCTATCATTCAGCATAAGGTTATTTAACTTCCATGTTTTTGTATGTGTATGCAGATTCCTGTTGTTACTCATCTCAAGTTTTATTCCATGATGGTCCGAGAAGATGCATGGAATAATTTCTATTCCTTTAAATTTGCTGAGGTTAGACTTGTGACCTACAATATGATCGATTCTGGAGTAAGTCCCGTGGGCTGATGAGAAATATGTGTATTCAGTTTTGTTGGGATGAAATGTTCTGTACATGTCAGCTAAATCTAAATGCTGGATGGTTAGATTTAAATCTAGAATTTCTTTACTCAGCTTTTTGTTGGAGGATCAATCCAGCACTGCCAAAGGAGTGTTAAAATCTCTGACTATTATAGAGTTGGAGGAAATCAAGTTGCTCATGTCTGTTAGTGTTTCTCTTATAAATTGAGGTGCATTCTGGTTGGGTGCATAGATATTAATAATTGAAATCTCATCATATTGAGTCTTACCCTTAACAAATATGAAGTGACCATTTTTGTCCTTCCTTACTTTTGTTGGTTTAAAGCCTATTGTGTCCGCATATAAAATTGCAACTCCTGCTTTTTTCTGGTTACCATTTGCCTGAAATATGGATGACCATCCTTTCACCCTGAGTCTGTATTAGTCTTTTAAGTTAAGATGTGACTCTTGTATGCAAAAAATGTCTGGCCTGAGTTTTTGTATCCAGTCAGCTAACCTATGTCTCTTTAGAGGGCAGTTTAAGCCATTCACATTAATGGAGAGCATTGATAAGTTTGGTGAAATTTGGGGTATTGAGTTTTTTGAAAGTCCAGTGGGCATTTTTAATCCTTTTGCCATTGTGGAAGTTAGAATTTGATCAGAAGTTTCTGAGTGAGTTTACTTTTGTAGTAGAGGATTGAGTTGGTTATTATGGAGGATAGGTCTGAGAATATCCTGAAGAGCTGGTTTAGTTATGGCAAATTTCTTTAGCATATGTATGTCATTAAAGTATTTAATTTCTCCGTTGTAAATGAAACTCAGTTTAGCTGGGTACAAGATCTGGGGTTGAAAGTTATTTTGCTTGAGGAGATTAAAGCAAAATAGAGGGTTGATGACCACCCTGTTCTGGCTTGAAAAGTTTCAGCAGAGAGATCTGCACTCATTCTAATGTTCTTCCCTTTGAAGGTAATAGATTTCTTTCTCCTGACAGCTTTGAGAATTTTCTCCTTCATTTTAACTTTAGTGAAGTTAATTATGATATGCCTGGGGGATGTCTTATTGGGGTTGAGTTGTGCTGGGGTTCTGAAGCTATCTGTTATCTGAATTTCAGGTTCTCTAGGCATGTCTGGAAAATTCTTTTTCATAATTTCATGCAGAAGGGCCTCTGCGCCCAGTGAGGCCACTTCATCTGTTTCAGGAATTCCTATGAGATGGATATTTCCCTTTTTCGAGTTATCCCAGAGCTCTCTGAGTGAGTGATCCATTTTTGCTCTCCATTTCTCTTCCTCTGTGAGAGTTTGGGAGCATTCAAAGGCTTTATCTTCGATGTCGGAGATCCTTTCTTCTGCTTAGTCCATTCTGTTGCTAAGGGATTCCACTGTATTGTTCATATCTTTGAGGGCTGCAAATTCTTGTTTCAGTGTGTCTAAGTCTTTGGTGGTTTTGTCTTTAAATTCGTTAAATTCTTCAAACAGCTTTTGAATTTCTCCACGAATTCCTAATTCCATTTTGTTAATCTTGTTTGCCATCCAAATTCTGAATTCGATTTCTGACATCTCAGCCAGTTTTTTGTGAATGGGATCTTCAATTACATCTGCTGTATCTTTCCTTGGGGGGGTTGATTTATTCTAGTTATTCATGTTACCAGAGTTTGTCCGCTGATTCCGCCCCATGATTGTTTTACTCCCTTTGATTTTCCTCTGGTGTTTTGTCAAGGACCCGTACAGTGCTGTGGCCTGAGAAACTGGGGCTCTGTTTGGTGTAGAGGGGCTAAGTGGTTCTGACTTGTTTTCAGCTGGTTTCTATGTGACCCTAGTGAAACAGTTACTCTGGGTTGAAGTCTCATCTGTGGAGAAATACGAGCAATTAAGTCACCCCACCCACCACAGGGAACAAATGGAAAAGGAAAATCAAACCTTCCTACAACCACACACCCAGGGCACCACCTGGATAGTCCCCAGGTGAGTGACTCAGTTCTAAATGTCCAAGTCAATTGTCTCAGTCAGCAGCTGCCTCGGGTTGGAGAGTTCAAGAGGTCCTTGGGAACTGGGTCACAGGGGTCTGGTGACTGCTCTAAAATGGCTTGCTCCAGTGCTACATGGGGTCAGGAAGAGCCACCAGTAAATAGATCAGTCTGGGAAGAATGATGCCTCCTTCCCCACCTTGCAGCTCTGTCACACCCAGTCTCTGCTAGCCCCACAGGGCTGTGACCCAGTCAGTTGTCTGCAGTAAGCAGATACTCCAGGGGTTTGCACCTGCCTAAGTCACAGGGTAGTCTGTGTCTGCTCGACTAGGCCGTTATTCTCTGTCTTTATCCAGTAGGGAGTGGTGTAGCCTGTCAACCTCAGGCACTTGATGGAGGCTGGAGGTGTTGACTCAGTTCCAGCCCCACCCTAAGTTTATGTTACTGGGTGAAGGGAACAACCCTGTGGGAGTTTGTTTCTGACCTTGCCAGATTCCTCTGCAGAGGAGAGGCTGATTTGAGTTCCCAGAACCTGTGTGTCAGGCCCTGTCTTTAGTCCTGTGGGTTTGTATTTGCAGCACAATCAGTTGTTGGCTGTAGCCTCTTGGCCTCCTTTGTCTATAGGCTGGTGATCCCCTAAGGGCCAGGTGTGTCTTAGGCTCAGTAGAGCGGTTCTCTGGATCAGCCCCACCCTAGGAGTTTCCCAGCTCTGCGGGTGTGTTTTCTAGTCCCCGTGTTCTACCCAGGTCGGTACCATCTCAGGAATACCCTTTACTCACGTGGCCTGTGTTTCAGTCCCAGGTCTGTTCCATGGTGGTTGCCATCTGAGAAGATGCTCAGCCTCATCTGGTTGCCCAGGAAGACAGGAGGGGAGGCTATGGGATATCTGGGGGTGGGCCTTGTTATTGCTGAAGATGGCTGTTGCTCTGCACCTCGGGGCACCACCGCTCCAGTGTAATTCCCTCTCAACCGACCGTTGTCTTCTCGCTCCTTTGCTACAGAGTCAGCACTGGTCAGCTGCAGTCCAGGTCCTGTCTATACCTCTTGAGGGTTCAGCCAAGAATCTGGACTCCTGAGGGGGCAGGTCTCCAGATCACAGAGTGAGAGTGGAGGGGGGTGTTAGGTGCTCAGGGTTACAGGTCGTAACACCAAGCTCATTGAGACCAAATGAACAAATAAACAGATACAAAGGTTACCAGGCACATGGGCCCATAGATGCAGAGATAGACAGAAACACATAAACATACAAGCAATAGCCATGACAACAGCAATATAAGAACAACTGCAATAAAAATAGTGATAATTGTAAAATAATTGAAAGAAAGGAAAATAAAGAGAAAAAAGTGGTGTTAGAAGGAATGTTAAGTGAGAAGAAGAAATTAAGATTAGAAGACATAGAAATAAAAAATATATCTATATAAAATGTAATAATAAAAAATTATCGAAATCTCCTCTAAGAAAATGGTGAGGAAAAATCAGACAAAAAGAAAACAACAGCAAAAAAAAAACCCACGAAAACCAAAACAAAACAAAACAAAACAAACAAAAAAAAAGGCACCAACTGCAAAAATATTCTTGTGGTAGAAATATACCTATAAATGTCTATATGTCTGCTGTAGGGATCAACTTTCGTAGGAATATATTCATACTGCAATATACTTTCTGGACACCAGGTGGCGCTGTGAGTGGTTTTGAGACTTATACCTGGTTTGCAGTTTATACCGTTACCATGGTAACCACCTTCCATGTCCGATCGCCATTTTGGAGTTTCTGTAAAAGTTTGTCGCCTAAGAATTGTGCAACCCCGGCTGTTCTCCTCCGGACAGCACTTGCGACCAACCCTCCCACTCAGTGCAGGTGTCCACACTTCCTAAGTCCCTCCACTCTGCTCCCAGGTTCCCCCACAAACTGGCGACTGCAATCGGCCATAAGGGGAGTGGTGCTGAGTTCGCGCGGTATCTCCTGTAGCTGGTTCCCAGGGCTTCAGCAGCCAAAGCCGGTCCACGGCTTCAGTTGCTCCGCGGCCCCAGAAGCCAAAGCCGGGTCCTAGGCTTCAAGCCGTTCCATGGTTGGAGCGCTCGGGGGATTTATTCTGAGTTTTTGGTTCAGAGTTTTGGATGGGCATCCGCCAGTTCACTGCGCAGCCTGAACCACCAGCCCCCTCCAACACCTGGGGGAAAGGTGCCCGCCCTTTGGGGTAGTTCAAAATGTCTGTTTGTTTCCCGGGCAAGATCCCTTCCCTTCAATTGTCCAACAGTTTGCCCAGCTCCCTGTGGTTTTGAGTGGCTCTCCTTTCGGATGCCTCCCTCAGTTCAGTATTAATTACTTGTCAATTGGATTTTGTCAGCATTTACAAGGTGCTGAGCTCCGGGGGGGAGGGGCCTGCTGGCCAGCATGGCCGAGCAGGGATGAATCTCTACAACAGAGTCTGTGATTTTTAAATTACCCCTCATATATAGCAATCCGCCAGTTCGCTGGGCGTCTCCAGCTGTCTGTCCACTCCAATAATCCACACACTGGGAAGGTCCAGACCGCCTTTCCTCTCACCTGGTGGCTTGGGAGTGGTGGGCTACACGTCCATCCTGTCCACCATAATGCTCTGCCCCCCCTGAGGATCTCTTAAGCCCAAGAGTTTGATACTGCTGTGAGCAACCATGGGACTGTATCCAGGTGAGAAAGTCAGACATTATCTCAAAAAATAATAATGATAAAGTCAGGGGTGGAGAGGGCAGAGGCAAGATGGCTGACTGAAGTCAGCTTTCCACAGAGGCTCCCATCCAGAAGGAGAGTTAAATAAAGGACAGGAATTTAGCAAGTAACCTGGTGGATTAGAGCTGTGCCAAGAGAGAAGTTTGAAGAACGCACATCAACCCTGCTGAGGCGAGCTGCAATGCCAAGGATACAAACAAAAGGTACAAAATCCATCACCAAGTGGACAGGAGTCCCCTCCCCCATGAGAATGGCTCAGAGTACCCCATAAACAAACAAGCAGAGTTCAAAAATCCTCCCATTATATTCCATAGGAGAGATCCTCTAAAACTTGGACCTACTTCCCCTAATAGGGTGCATGGACCTCTCCTGCCAAGCATAAAACTTTATAAAACTGTACATATTCTCTATCTGCAATTCTGAGCTCCCAGCACTCCCCTCCACTCTCACTCTGAGGTCTGGAAGTCTGTCCCCCAGGAGTCCAGATTCTTGGGTATTTTCTCGAGAGGCACGGATAGGGCATGACCTGCTGCTGGTCAGTGCTGATTATGTGGCACTGGAATGAAAAGACGATGGTCAGCTGAGAGGAAACAATACAGGAGCTGCAGTGCCCTGAGGCAAAGAGCAGCAGCCATTTTTGGCAACAATAGGGCTCAGCCCTGGATATCCCAGAGTCACACCCCCGTCTCTCTGAGCAACCAGAGGAGGCTGGGCATCTTCTCAGGTGGCAGCCACTGGTGGAACAGATCTGGGATGGAAATGCAGGCCCCGTGGGTAAAGGGTTTGCCTGAGGTGGTACTGGCCTGGGTGGAGCACAGGGACTAGAATATGCACGTGCAGCGCCGGCAGATTCCCAGGGTGGGGCTGGCCCAGAGGACAATGTTACTGAGCCTAAGACACACCTGGCCCTCAGGGGATCATTAGCCTAGACAAAGGAAGGCAGGAGGCTAGAACTGACAGCTATCCATGCTGCAAATACAAACTACAGCCAAGACCAGGCAGTAGCACAGAGAGGGCCTGAGGCGCAGGTTCTGTGAAATCAAAACAGCTTCTCTTCTGCAGGGGAATCTGGCCAGGACAGAAACAAATTCTGCGAAGTTGTTCTGTTCTGTCAGTAACATCAATCAGAGGAGGGCTGGAACTGAGTGAACAGCTCTAGCCTCCATTAAGCACTTGAGGTTGTCAGGCCTCACCTCCCCCTGCCAGATAGTTTCAGAGAGCAGTGGCCTGGCTGAGGAGACATAGATCTCCTTGTGATTCAGGCAGGTGCAAACCCCTGAAGTATCTGCACATTGGAGGCAACTTGGTCAAGGCCCTGCAGGGTTATCAGAGAATGGGTGTGAAATGTGCAAGGTAGGGAAGGAGGCATTAACCTTCCCAGACTAATCTATTTGCTGGGTGGGTCCTCCTGACCTCATGGAGCACCAGAGTGAGTCATATTTGAGTTGTCAGCAGACCCCTGCAATCTAGTTGCCAGAGACCTTTTAAACTCTCCCACCTGAGACAGGTGCTGACTGAGACAATTGATTTGGACTTCTTGAACTGGGCCAATCACCAAAGACTATCCAAGTGGTACCCTGGGTGTGTGGTTGTGGGAAGGTTTGATGTGAATGGCTTAAACTGTCCTCTAAAGAGGCACAGGTTGGCTGACTGGATACAAAAACTCAGGCTAGATATCTGCAGCATACAACAATCACATCTTACCTTAAAAGATAAATACAGACTCAGAATGAAAGGATGGTCGTCCATATTTCAGGCAAATGGAAATCAGAAAAAAGCAGGTGTCACAATTCTATTTGCAGATACAATATGCTTTAACACAACAAAGTAAGGAAGCATAAGAATGGTCACTTCTGGCTCAGTGTCTGTGGTTCAAGCAGCTAAGGCGCCAGCCACATACACCTGAGCTGGCGGGTTTGAATACAGCCCAGGCCGCCAAACAACAATGATGGCTACAACCAAGAAATAGCTGGGCGCTGTGGCAGGTGCCTATAGTCCCAGCTACTTGGGAGGTGGAGGCAGGAGACTCACTTGAGCCCAGGACTTGGAGGTTGCTGTGAGCTGTGATGCCACAGGACTCAACCCAGGGCAACAGCCTGAGGCTCTGTCTCAAAAAAAAAAAAAAAAGAATGGTCACTTCATATTTGTTAAGGGTAATACTCAATATGATGAGATTTCAATTATTAATATTTATACCCAACCAAAAATGTGCCTCAATTTATAAGAGAAACTAACAGACATGAGCAACTTGATTTCCTCCAGCTCCATAATAATTGGAGATTTCAGCATTCCTTTGGCAGTGTTGGATAGATCCTGAAAAAGAAGCTGAGCAAAGAAATTTTAGATTTTAACCTAACCATCCAACATTTGGATTTAGCAGACATCTACAGAACATTTCATCCCAACAAAACTGAATACACATACTTCTCATCAGCGACGGAACATACTTCCAAATCGATCGCATCTTAGATCACAAGTCTAACCTCAGTAAATTTAAAGGAATAGAAATTATTCCTTGCATCTTGTTTGACCACCATGGAATAAAAGTTGAACTCAGTAACAACAGGAATCTGCATGCTCATACAAAAACATGGAAGTTAAATAACCTTCTGCTGAATGATAGCTAGGTCATAAATGAGATTAAGAAGAAAATTAACAAAGTTTTGGAACAAAACAACAATGAAGACACGAATTATAAGAACTTCTGGGATACTGCAAAGGCAATCCCCGAGGGAAATTTATAGCACTGCAAGCCGTCATCAAGAGAACGGAAAAAGAAGAAGTTAACAACTTAATGGGACATCTCAAGCAACTGGAAAAGGAAGAACATTCCAACCCCAAACCCAGTAGAAGAAAAGAAATAACCAACATTGGAGTAGAATTAAATGAAATTGAAAACAAAAGAGTTATACAACAGATCAATCAATCAAAAAGTTGGTTTTTTGAAAAGGTCAATAAAATAGATAAACCCTTTGCTAACCTAACCACAAAAAAAAGTAAAATCTCTAATTTCATCATCAGAAATGACAGATGAAATAACAACAGACTCCTCAAAAATTCAAAAAATCCTTAATGAGTATTACAAGAATCTTTATTCTCAGAAATACGAAAATCGGAAGAAAATTGACCAATACTTGGAAGCACATTACCTTCTAAGACTTAGCCAAAATCAAGTGAAAATGTTGAACAGGCCTATATCAAATTCTGAAATAGCATCAATTATACAAAATCTCCCTAAAAAAAAAAAAAAAAGACTGGGACCAGATGGCTTCATGTCAGAATTCTACCAAACCTTTAAAGTGGTTTACTCAACCTGTTCCAAAATATAGAAAATGAAGGAAGACTACCCAACACGTTATATGAAACAAACTTCTCCCTGATCTCCAAACCAGGAAAAGACCCAACAAGAAAAGAAAATTGTAGACCAATATCACTAATCAATATAGATGCAAAAATATACAACAACATCCTAACAAACAGAATCAAGCAAAACATCAAACAAATTAAACATCATGACCAAGTCGTTTTTATCATAGGGCCACAAGCCTAGTTCAATGTATGTAAATCTATAAATATAATTCAGCACATAAACATATTAAAAAACAAAGACCATATTATTTTCTCAATTGATGCAGAAAAAGCTTTTGATAATATTCAGCATCCCTTTCTAATCAGAACACTTAAGAAAATTGGTATAGAAGGGACATTTCTGAAATTGATAGAGGCTATCTACAACAAACCCACAGTCAACATCATATTGAATGGAGTTAAATTGGGAACATTTCCACTCAGATCAGGAACCAGACAAGGCTGCCCATTGTCTTCATTGCTTTTTAACACTGTAATGGACGTTTTAGCCACAGCAGTTAGGGAAGAAAAGGCAATCAAGGGTATCCATATAGGGTCAGAAGAGATCAAACTTTCGCTCTTCGCAGATGATATGATTGTATATCTGGAAAACACTAGGGACTCTACTACAAAACTCTTAGAAGTGATCAAGGAATACAGCAGCATCTCAGGTTACAAAATCAAAATTCATAAATCGGTAGCCTTTATATATACCAACAATAGTCAAGTTGAAAAAACAGTTAAGGACTCTATCCCATTCATAGTAGTGCCAAAGAAGATGAAATATTTTGGAATTTATCTAACAAAGAACGTGAAAGATCTCTATAAAGAGAACTATGAAACTCTAAGACAAAAAAATAGCTGAAGATGTTGACAAATGGAAAAACATAGAATGCTCATGGCTGGGAAGAATCAACATTGTTTAAATGTCCGTACTACCCAAAGCAATATATAATTTCAACGCAATCCCCATTAAAGCTCAACTGTTATACTTTAATGATCTCGAGAAAACAATACTTCGTTTATATGGGATCAGAAAAAATCTCATATAGCAAAGACATTACTCAGAAATAAAAACAAAGCTGGAGGAATCACGCTACCAGACCTCAGACTATACTACAAATTGATAGTGATCAAAACAGCATGGTATTGGCACAAAAACAGAGAAGTAGATGTCTGGAACAGAATAGAGAACCAAGAGATGAATCCAGCTACTTACCGTTATTTAATTTTTGACAAATCGATTAAAAACATTCAGTAGGGAAAAGATTCCCTATTTAACAAATGCTGCTGGGTGAACTGGCTGGCAACCTGCAGAAGACTAAAACTGGACACACACCTTTCACCATTAACTAAGATAGACTCTCACTGGATTAAAGATTTAAACCTAAGACATGAAACTATAAAAATACTAGAGGACAGTGCAGGGAAAACCCTTGAAGAAATTGGTCTGGGTGAGTATTTTATGAGGAGGACACCCCCCAGGCAATTGTAGCAGCTTCAAAAATACACTACTGGGATTTGATCAAACTAAAAAGCTTCTGCACAGCCAAGAACACAGGAAGTAAAGCAAGCAAACAGCCCTCAGAATGGGAGAAGATATTTGCAGGTTATGTCTCTGACAAAGGTTTAATAACCAGAATCCACACAGAACTCAAACGCATAAGCAAGAAAAGAACAAGGGATCCCATCGCAGGCTGGGCAAAGGATTTGAAGAGAAACTTCTCTGAAGAAGACAGGCGCATGGCCTTCAGACATATGAAAAAATGCTCATCATCTTTAATCATCAGAGAAATGCAAATCAAAACTTCTTTGAGATATCATCTAACTCCAGTGAGACTAGCCTACATCACAAAATCCCAAGACCAGAGATGTTGGCGTGCATGCAGAGAAAAGGGAACACTTTTGCACTGCTGGTGGGAATGCAAATTATTAATTCATTTTGGAAAGATATATGGAGAACACTTAGAGATCGAAAAATAGATCTGCCATTCAATCCTGTAATTCCTCTACTGGGCATATACCCAGAAGACCAAAAATCACATCATAACAAAGATATTTGTACCAGAATGTTTATTGCAGCCCTATTCATAATTGCTAAGTCATGGAAAAAGCCCAAGTGCCAATTGATCCACGAATGGATTAATAAATTGTGGTATATGTACACCATGGAATATTATGCAGCCTTAAAGAAAGATGGAGACTTTACCTCTTTTATGTTTACATGGATGGAACTGGAAAATAGTCTTCTTAGTAAAGTATCTCAAGAATGAAAAAAAAAGTACCCAATGTACTCACCCCTACTATGAAACTAATTTAGGGCTTTCACATGAAAACTATAACCCAGTTACAACCTAAGAATAGGGGGAAGGTGGAAAGGGAGGGGATGTAGGGTAAGGTGGGTAGAGGGAGGGGGATAGGCGGGATCACACCTGCGGTGCATCTTACAAGGATATATGTGAATGTAGAATGTAAATGTCTTAGCACAATAACTAAAAAAACGCCAGGAAGGCTATGTCAACCAGTGTGATGCAAATGTGTCAAATGGTCTATGAAGCTAGTATATGATGCCCCATGATCATATCAATGTACACAGCTATGATTTAATAAACAAATAAATAAATAAATAAATAAAATGTTCTTTTCCTGATAGTGATAAAAACTGCATTTTTGTTTTATATTTATCATTTTACACATTTCTGTGTATTTTTAAAAATATTTTATGATAAAAGAGGAGAAAAAGTAATAAAAGAATATTAACTACTTTTAAAAAAAGAAATATGTTGTACAAGTATGTTTAATAATGCAGAAGGGTGTTGAAGATATTAGGTTATTTAGATTAAAAGACTTTGAAATCATGTAGTCCTCATTTTTAAAATAGAGTGTGTATCTGTGTACATATGCACATTTATATGTAAAACCAAAAGATTATTGGAATGACTGACTTTAAAGTATTAAAAGTGGTTATTCCTGAATAGGAGATTATGAATAGTTTTAACTTTTTTCTTTTTGTATTTACAAGAAAAATAATTTTCTAGTAAATTCTTAAAAAAAAAAATTGGTATAGAAGGGACATTTCTTAAACTGATGGAGGCCATCTACAGCAAACCCACAGCCAATATGGTATTGAATGGAGTTAAATTGAACTCATTTCCACTCAGATGAGGCTGATAAGGCTGCCCATTGTCTCCACTGCTGTTTAACATTGTAATGGAAGTTTTAGCCATCGCAATTAAGAAAGAAAAGAAAATCGGGAGGCGGAGCAAGATGGCAGCCGAGTAACAGCTTCCTTGCATCTAGGCACCGTGAGTCTGGGGAGATAGGACTCCAGGCATCTCTGGCTGGTGGGATCTGCCTATCATCACTCCTATGAGGATACAGGGAGTCAGCGAGAGACTTCTGGACCCCAAGAGGAGGACTAAAACCATGGAAAACCGGCAAGTGGTCGCGTGTGTTCAATCCGTCTAAACCCGCCCACAACTGTAAGTTCAGTAGCAGCGAGACTGCAAACCAGAAAGGCCTTACCTGTGAACTGTTTTGATGTCCTTGGACTTGGCACTGAATTGAACTGCCTTGGGGAAGGCCTGAGCAGGAGTGCGGAGAACTTTGGCCGTTGTCTAGGGCCCCAGTCTGAGCTGCTGAGCCAGACAGAGCTAATAGTGTTTGGCGGTGGGTCACCCGGAACCATTGTCAGGGATCTGCCCTGGCAAGCTCCGCCCTCAGGGTTGCAGAGCTAGAAACGGGTGGGAGCTGGTAACCCAGCGACCAAGTAGCCTAAGGGCGGGGTCTGAGCTGCCTTACAGCCCTAACCCTCAGGGGCAGAGTGAGACCGGTTTTGGCACACTGGGTAAGTGGATAGCCACTTCAGCAGTGATTCCAGCGAGAAAGCTGGGAAAGCTTCTGCTCAGAAAGTTTACAAGTTCAAAGTGCCTTTTAAGTGGGCTGAAGAGAGATTGAGGGTGTCTACCTGCTGGGGTTTGAGAAATCAGCAGCCTCCAGTCGTATCAGAACTGTGACTAACATCTCATACCCCAGAAGACCACGTGTTGCCCAGACAATATTCAATAACATATACAAACTGCTTTGTTATTGGTTGTGTATTTTTTTCTTTTTTTTTGTTTGGTTCTTTTTGTTTGTTTGTTTATTTTGACGTTGTTGATGTTCTTTTGTTTTTTAATTTCAATCTTTTCCATACAGATCCCTTTTTCTTTCTCAATTTTTCTAGTTTAATTATAATTTCAAATTGCTGCCTTTTTTAATAACTACAACTTCATTTTTGCTAGTGTTTCTACCGCTATCATTTGGTTTTTCACCCAATTGTATCCCTGTAAAGTTTTCTGTTTGCTTGTTTTGGTTTGATTTATACCATTTTTGTCTTTCCTCTCTACTTGGTGGAGGTGGGGCACTGTGTCTGATCAGGTTAGCAAAGAGCTGCTGACCTCAAGGGAACCACCCAACTGGGGCACCCCCAGAAGGTGGGGTTTTTTAAGGTTGTGTCAAAGTACCCTACTGTACACCTATATTGCCCTGTCTCCCTCTTTCTGTCAATATTCCTTATCCCCACCCCCTCTCCTTTCTCTATCTCTCTTTTTTTTCTTATCACTCGGTCCTCCTTTCTTTCATCCCCCTTTTTTGCTCTTCAACCATTTCACCCTTCTGGTCCTGTAACCCTTAGTCCACAGGCACAAGAACTTAAAGAGCAAGAGGAAGTGAAAGGAAAATTAGGGCAAGGAAACAGATAAAAGAAATCACTCATGAGGAAGAATCAGCAGAAAACTCCAGGCAACATGAAGAACCAGTCCAGAACAACCCCGCCAAGGGACCATGAGGTAGCTACTGCAGAGGATTCCACCTATACAGAAATGTTAGGAATGACAGAAAGGGAATTTAGAATACACATGTTGAAAACAATGAAAGAAATGATGGAAACAATGAAGGAAACTGCTAATAAAGTGGAAAATAACCAAAAGGAAATCCAAAAACAGAATCAAATAAGAGATGAACGATATGAAGAATATAAAAAGGATATAGCAGAGCTGAAGGAAATGAAACAGTCAATCAGG
This sequence comes from Nycticebus coucang, assembly GCF_027406575.1. Taxonomy (NCBI): domain Eukaryota; kingdom Metazoa; phylum Chordata; class Mammalia; order Primates; family Lorisidae; genus Nycticebus; species Nycticebus coucang. The sequence continues at coordinate 62,310,000 of NC_069782.1, read as the reverse complement.
GAACTTAAAGATGCAATGGAAAGTATCAGCAACAGGTTAGACCATGCAGAAGAAAGAATTTCAGAGGTAGAAGACAAAGCTCTTGAGATAACTCACATAGTAAAAGAGGCAAAAAAGAAGACAGAGAAAGCAGAACGTTCACTGTCAGAATTATGGGACTTTATGAAGCATTCCAACATACGAGTTATAGGAATTCCAGAAGGGGAAGAAGAATGCCCCAGAAGAATGGAAGCCATACTAGAGAATATTATAAAAGAAAATTTCCCAAACATCACCAAAGATTCTGACACACTGCTTTCAGAGGGCTATCGGACCCCAGGTCACCTCAACTCTAACCGAGCTTCTCCAAGACACATTGTGATGAACCTGTCCAAAGTTGAGACAAAAGAAAAGATTCTGCAAGCTGCCAGGAGTAAGCGCCAGTTGACCTACAGGGGCAAATCCATCAGAGTGACCACAGACTTCTCTAATGAAACATTCCAAGCAAGAAGAATATGGTCATCTACCTTTAATCTACTTAAACAGAACAATTTCCAGCCCAGAATTCTGTACCCTGCTAAGCTAAGCTTCAAAATGGACGGAGAAATCAAATCATTTACGGATATACAAACATTGAGGAAATTCGCCACAATAAGACCAGCTCTACAGGAAATACTTCAACCTGTTCTGCACACTGACCACCACAATGGATCGGCAGCAAAGTAAGAACTCAGAAATCAAAGGACAGAACCTAACCTCCACACTGATGCAAAAGATAAAACTAAGCAATGGACTCTCACCAAATAAGATGAATAGAATACTACCACACTTATCAATGACCTCCATAAATGTTAATGGCTTGAATTCCCCACTGAAGAGACATAGATTGGCTGACTGGATTAAAAAACACAAGCCATCCATTTGCTGTCTGCAAGAAACACACCTGGCTTCAAAAGACAAATTAAAGCTCCAAGTCAAGGGTGGGAAGACAATTTTTCAGGCAAATTGCATTCAGAAGAAAAGAGGAGTTGCAATCTTATTTTCAGATACATGTGGATTTAAAGCAACTAAAGTCAAAAAAGACAAAGATGGTCACTTTATATTGGTCAAGGGAAAACTACAACAAGAAGACATTTCAATTCTAAATATTTATGCACCCAATTTAAATGCTCCCAGATTCTTGAAGCAGACCTTACTCAGTCTGAGAAATATGATATCTGATAATACCATCATAACAGGGGACTTTAACACACCTCTTACAGAGCTGGACAGATCCTCTAAACAGAAATTAAACAAAGATATAAGAGATTTAAATGAGACCCGAGAACAACTATGCTTGATAGACGCATATAGAACACTCCACCCCAAAGATAAAGAATATACATTCTTCTCATCACCCCATGGAACATTCTCCAAAATTGATCATATCCTGGGACACAAAACAAATATCAACAGAATCAAAAGAATTGAAATTTTACCTTGTATCTTCTCAGACCATAAGGCACTAAAGGTGGAACTCAACTCTAACAAAAATGCTCGACCCCACCCAAAGGCATGGAAATTAAACAATCTTCTGTTGAATAACAGATGGGGGCAGGAAGAAATAAAACAGGAAATCATTAACTTCCTTGAGCATAACAACAATGAAGACACAAGCTACCAAAACCTGTGGGATACTGCAAAAGCAGTTTTGAGAGGAAAATTCATCGCTTTAGATGCCTACATTCAAAAAACAGAAAGAGAGCGCATCAACAATCTCACAAGAGGTCTTATGGAAATGGAAAAAGAAGAACAATCTAAGCATAAATTCAGCAGAAGAAAAGAAATATCCAAAATCAAATCAGAGATCAATGAAATTGAAAACAAAAGAATCATTCAGAAAATTAATGAAACAAGGAGTTGGTTTTTTGAAAAAATAAATAAAATAGATAAACCATTGGCAAGACTAACTAGAAATAGAAAAGTAAAATCTCTAGTAACCTCAATCAGAAACGATAAAGGGGAAATAACAACTGATCCCACAGAGATACAAGAGATCATCTCTGAATAGTACCAGAAACTCTATGCCCAGAAATTTGACAATGTGAAGGAAATGGATCAATATTTCGAATCACACCCTCTCCCTAGACTTAGCCAGGAAGAAATAGACCTCCTGAACAAACCAATTTCAAGCACTGAGATCAAAGAAACAATAAAAAAGCTTTCAACTAAAAAATGCCCTGGTCCAGGTGGCTACACTCCAGAATTCTATCAAACCTTCAAGGAAGAGCTTATTCCTGTACTGCAGAAACTATTCCAACAAACTGAGGAAGAAGGAATTTTCCCCAACACATTCTATGAAGCAAACATCACCCTGATACCAAAACCAGGAAAAGACCCAAACAAAAAGGAGAATTTCAGACCAATCTCACTCATGAATATAGATGCAAAAATTCTCAACAAAATCCTAGTCAATAGATTACAGCTTATCATCAAAAAAGTCATTCATCATGATCAAGTAGGCTTCATCCCAGGGATGCAAGGCTGGTTTAACATACGCAAGTCCATAAACGTTATCCACCATATTAACAGAGGCAAAAATAAAGATCACATGATCCTCTCAATAGATGCAGAAAAATCATTTGATAAAATCCAGCATCCTTTTCTAATTAGAACACTGAAGAGTATAGGCATAGGTGGCACATTTCTAAAACTGATTGAAGCTATCTATGACAAACCCACAGCCAATATTTTACTGAATGGAGTAAAGCTGAAAACTTTTCCTCTTAGAACTGGAACCAGACAAGGTTGTCCTCTGTCACCTTTACTATTCAACATAGTGTTGGACGTTCTAGCCAATACAATTAGGCAAGACAAGGAAATAAAGGGAATCCAAATGGGAGCAGAGGAGGTCAAACTCTCCCTCTTTGCTGACGACATGATCTTATACTTAGAGAACCACAAAGACTCAACCACAAGACTCCTAGAAGTCATCAAAAAATACAGTAATGTTTCAGGATATAAAATCAATGTCCACAAGTCAGTAGCCTTTGTATACGCCAATAACAGTCAAGATGAGAAGCTAATTAAGGACACAACTCCCTTCACCATAGTTGCAAAGAAAATGAAATATCTAGGAATATACCTAACAAAGGAGGTGGAGGACATCTATAAAGAGAACTATGAACTCCTCAGAAAGGAAATAGCAGAGGATATTAACAAATGGAAGAACATACCATGCTCATGGATGGGAAGAATCAACATTGTTAAAATGTCTATACTTCCCAAAGAAATCTACCTATTCAATGCCATTCCTATCAAAGGACCTACATTGTACTTTCAAGATTTGGAAAAAATGATTCTGCGTTTTGTATGGAACCGGAAAAAACCCCCGTATAGCAAAGGCAGTTCTTAGTAACAAGAATAAAGCAGGGGTATCAGCATACCAGATTTTAGTCTGTACTACAAAGCCATAGTGGTCAAGACAGCATGGTACTGGCACAAAAACAGAGACATAGACACTTGGAATCGAATTGAACACCAAGAAATGAAACTATCATCTTACAACCACCTAATCTTCGATAAACCAAACAAGAACTTACCTTGGGGGAAAGACTCCCTATTCAATAAATGGTGTTGGGAGAATTGGATGTCTACATGTAAAAGACTGAAACTGGACCCACACCATTCCCCACTCACAAAAATTGATTCAAGGTGGATAAAGGACTTAAATTTAAGGCATGAAACAATAAAAATCCTCCAAGAAAGCATAGGAAAAACACTGGAAGATATTGGCCTGGGGAAAGACTTCATGAAGAAGACTGCCATGGCAATTGCAACAACAACAAAAATAAACAAATGGGACTTCATTAAACTGAAAAGCTTCTGTACAGCTAAAGAGACAATAACCAAAGCAAAGAGACAACCCACACAATGGGAAAGGATATTTGCATATTTTCAATCAGACAAAAGCTTGATAATCAGGATCTATAGAGAACTCAAATTAATCCACATGAAAAAAGCCAACAATCCCATATATTAATGGGCAAGAGACATGAATAGAACTTTCTCTAAAGATGACAGATGAATGGCTAACAAACACATGAAAAAATGTTCATCTCTATATATTAGAGAAATGCAAATCAAAACATCCCTGAGATATCATCTAACCCCAGTGAGAATGGCCCACATCACAAAATCTCAAGACTGCAGATGCTGGCGTGGATGTGGAAAGAAGGGAACACTTTTACACTGCTGGTGGGACTGCAAACTAGTACAACCTTTCTGGAAGGAAGTATGGAGAAACCTCAAAGCACTCAAGCTAGACCTCCCATTCTATCCTGCAATCCCATTACTGGGCATCTACCCAGAAGGAAAAAAATCCTTTTATCATAAGGACACTTGTACTAGACTGTTTATTGCAGCTCAATTTACAATCGCCAAAATGTGGAAACAGCCTAAATGCCCACCAACCCAGGAATGGATTAACAAGCTGTGGTATATGTATACCATGGAATACTATTCAGCCATTAAAAAAAATGGAGACATTACATCCTTTGTATTAACCTGGATGGAAGTGGAAGACATTATTCTTAGTAAAGCATCACAAGAATGGAGAAGCATGAATCCTATGTACTCAATCTTGATATGAGGACAATTAATGACAATTAAGGTTATGGGGGGTGGAAGCAGAAAGAGGGATGGAGGGAGGGGGGTGGGGCCTTGGTGTGTGTCACACTTTATGGGGGTAAGACATGATTGTAAAAGGGACTTTACCTAACAATTGCAATCAGTGTAACTGGCTTATTGTACCCTCAATGAATCCCCAACAATTAAAAAAAAAAAAAAGGAAAAGGAAAATAAAAGAAAGAAAAGACAATCAAGTGTATCCATGTATGGTCAGAAGAGATCAAACTTTCACACTTTGTAGATGATATAATTGTATATCTGGAAAACATCAGGGATTCTACTACAAAACTCTTAGAAGTGATCAAGAATTACAGCAGTGTCTCACGCTACAAAATCAACATCCATCAATCAGTAGCCTTTATATATACCAACAATAGCCCAGCTGAAAAAACAGTCAAGGACTCTATTCCATTCACAGTAGCACCAAAGAAGATGAAATATTTGGGAGTTGATCTAACAAAGGACATGAAAGACCTCTATAATGAGAACTATGGAACTCTAAGAAAAGAAATAGCTGAAAATGTTAACAAATGGAAAAACATACCATGTTCATGGCTGGGAAGAATTGACATTGTTAAAATGTCCATACTACCCAAAGCAATATACAATTTTAATGCAATCCCTATTAAAGCTTGACTGTCATACTTTAAAGATCTTGAAAAAATAATACTTCATTTTATATGGAATCAGAAAAAACCTTGAATAGCCAAGACATTACTCAGAAATAAAAACAAAGCAGGAGGAATCATGCTACTGACCTCAGACTATACTATAAATCAATACTGATCAATATGTGAATCCTAGTAAATGTGGAATGTAAAGGTCTTAGCAAAATAACTAAGAAAATGCTACAAAAGCTATGTTGACTAGTGTGATGAAAATGTGTCAAACGATCTATGAACCAAGTGTATGGTGCCCCACGATCATACTAATGTACACAGCTATGGTTTAATAAAAAAAAAAAGTGATCAAAACAGCATGGTACTGGTACAAAAACAGAGAGGTAGATGTATGGAACAGAATAGAGAACCAAGAGATGAACCCAGCTATTTACCGTTGTTTGATCTTTGACAAGACAAGCCAATGAAAAACATTCAGTGGGGGGAAAATTTCCTATTTAACAAATGATGCTGAGTGAACTGGCTGGCGACCTGTAGAAGACTGAAACTGGACCCACACACCTTTCATCATTAACTAAGATAGACTCTCACTGCATTAAAGATTTAAACTTCCGACATGAAACTATAAAAATACTAGAAGAAAGTGCAGGGAAAACTCTTGATGGAATCGGTCTGGGTGAATATTTTATGAGGAGGACCCCCCTGAGCAATTGAAGCAGCTTCATAAATATACTACTGAGACCTGATCAAAGTAAAAATCTTCGCACAACCAAGAACACAGTAAGTAAAGCAATCAGACAGCCCTCAGAATGGGAGAAGATATTTGCAGGTTATGGCTCCGACAAAGGTTTAACAACCAGAATCCACAGGGGACTCAAACATGTTAGCAAGAAAAGAACAAGTGATCCCATCAGGCTGGGCAAGGGACTTGAAGAGAAACTTCTCTGAAGAAGACAGGCACACGGCCTACAGACATGAAAAAATGCTCATCATCCTTAATCATCAGAGAAATGCATATCAAAACTACTGTGAGATGTCATCTAAATCCAGTAAGATTAGCCCATATCACAATATCCTGAGACCAGAGATGTTGGCGTGGATGTGGAGAAAAGGGAACACTTCTACACTACTGATGGGAATGCAAATTAATGCATTCCTTTTGGAAAGATGTTTGGAGAACACTTAGAGATCTATAAATAGACCTGCCATTCAATCCTACAATTCCTCTACTAGGTATATACCCAGAAGACCAAAAATCACATTATAACAAAATATTGTACCAGAATGTTTATTGCAGCCGAATTCATAATTGCTAACTCATGGAAAAAGCCCAACTGCCCATCAATTTACAAATGAATTAATAAATTTTGATATAAGTACACCATGGAATATTATGCAGCCTTAAAGAAAGATGGAGACTTTACCTCTTTCATGTTTACATGGATGGAGCTGGAACATATTCTTCTTAGTAAAGTATCTCAAGAATGGAAGAAAAATTATCCAATGTACTCAGCCTTACTATGAAACTAATTTATAGCTTTCATATAAGCTATAACCCAGTTATAACCTAAGAAAATGAGGAAGGGGGAGAGAGAGGGGACAGGAGGGGCGAGTATGAATGGAGGGAGGGTGATTGGTGGGATCACACCTACAGTGCATCTTACAAGGGTACATGTGAAATTTACTAAATGTAGAATATAAATGTCTTAACACAATAACTAGAAAATGCCAGGAAGGCTATGTTAAACAGTGTGATGAAAATATGTCAAATGGTCAGTGAAACCAGTGTATGGTGCCCCATGATTGCATTATTGTACAGAGCTCTGATTTAATAGTAAAAAAAGTCAGGTACTGGACATAATTTTTCCATACATCTTACAATGTTATCAATGTTATTTTCAATTGCAACCTGTAGGTCTTTTGTACTTAATTATTCCTAATTTTTTTTGTTTGAAACCAGAAAATATTCCATATAGCCAAAGCAGCCTTAAGGAACAAGAAAAAAATCAGTAGATGTCACTCTACCAGACTTCAAGCTATACTACAAAGCTCTAGTAATCAAAACAGCATGGTACTGGCACAAGAACAGAGACATAGATCAAGATCAGAATGGAGAACCCAGATGTAAAAACCCTCCTCATAGTGCCATCTGATATTTGACAAAACAGACAAAAGCAAATGCTAGGGAAAGGAATCCCTATTCATTAAGTAGTGCTAGGAAAATTGTATAGCTACATGCAGAAGAATGAAATGGGATCTGCATCTCTCACCCCTCACAAAATTAACCCACAATGGATGACAGACCTAAGGCATAAAACTACAAGAATTCTAGAAGATAAATTTGGAGAAACCCTTATAGATATTGATCTAGGCAAGGAAATTATGAAGAAGACCCCAAAGCAATCTTAGGAACAATAAAAATAAATGGAAATTTGATCAAACTAAAAAGCTTCACACTGACAAGGAAATAATTAGAGCAAACAGACGACAACCTATAGAATGGAAGAAAATAAGGGGCTGATACATCCAATAAAGGGCTGATACATCCAATAAAGGGCTGATAATGAGAATCTATAAAGAACTCAAGCAAATCAGAAGAAAAAAATCAAACAACCATATTAAAAAAGTGGGCAAAAGACGAGAACAGAAGATTTTCAAAAGAAGATAGTCTAATGGCCAATAAATATAGGAAAAATGATCAATGTTTCCAATCATCAGGGAAATGCAAATCAAAACCACAATGAGGTATCACCTGAATCCAGTGAGAATGGCTTCTATCAAAAAACCACCAAATACAACATAAATGCAGAGAGAACACTTATACATTGTTGGTGGGAATGCAAACTAGTGCAATACCCAGGGAAAGTTGTATAGAGATTCTTCAAAGAACTAAATGTAGACCTACCATTTAATACAGCATTCTCACTATTGGGTATTTGCCTATTTGCCATAAGGGAAATAAAAACTCATGTTATCAAAAACATGTACTTGAATGTTTATTGCAGCACAATTCACAATTGTAAACATGTGGAATCGACTCAAGTGCGCATTAATACAAAAGTGGATTAATAAAAGTGGTATATGTACACCATGGAGTACTACTCAGCCATAAAAAGCAATGTTGAACTTTTGTAACAACCTGGATGGAAGTGGAGACCATTCTAAGTGAAGTTTTGCAAAAATGGAAAAACAAACTCCGCACACACTGATTCTTTTTTTTTTTTCTTAATCAGCTTTTTTTATTTTTTTATTGTTGGGGATTCATTGAGGGTACAATAAGCCAGATTACACTGATTGCAATTGTTAGGTAAAGTCCCTCTTGCAATCATGTCTTGCCCCCATAAAATGTGGCACACACCAAGCCCCCACCCCCTCCCTCCGTCCCTCTTTCTGCTTCTCCCCCCATAACCTTAATTGTCATTAATTGTCCTCATATCAAAATTGAGTACATAGGATTCGTGCTTCTCCATTTTTGTGATGCTTTACTAAGAACAATGTCTTCCACTTCATCCAGGTTAATACGAAGGATGTAAAGTCTCCATTTTTTTTAATGGCTGAATAGTATTCCATGGTATACATATACCACAGCTTATTAATCCATTCCTGGGTTGGTGGGCATTTAGGCTATTTCCACATTTTGACGATTGTAAATTGAGCTGCAATAAACAGTCTAGTACAAGTGTCCTTATGATAAAAGGATTTTTTTCCTTCTGGGTAGATGCCCAGTAATGGGATTGCAGGATCAAATGGGAGGTCTAGCTTGAGTGCTTTGAGGTTTCTCCATACTTCCTTCCAGAAAGCTTGTACTAGTTTGCAGTCCCACCAGCAGTGTAAAAGTGTTCCCTTCTCTCCACATTCACACCAGCATCTGCAGTTTTGAGATTTTGTGATGTGGGCCATTCTCACTGGGGTTAGATGGTATCTCAGGGTTGTTTTCATTTGCATTTCTCTAATATATAGAGATGATGAACATTTTTTCATGCGTTTGTTACCCATTCGTCTGTCGTTTATAGAGAAAGTTCTATTCATGTGTCTTGCCCATTGGTATATGGGATTGTTGGCTTTTTTCAGGTGGATTAATTTGAGTTCTCTATGGATCCTAGTTATCAAGCTTTTGTCTGATTGAAAATATGCAAAAATCCTTTCCCATTCTGTAGGTTGTCTCTTTGCTTTGGTTATTGTCTCCTTAGCTATACAGAAGCTTTTCAGTTTAATGAAGTCCCATTTGTTTATTTTTGTTGTTGTTGCAATTGCCATGGCAGTCTTCTTCATGAAGTCTTTCCCCAGGCCAATATCTGCCAGTGTTTTTCCTATGCTTTCTTGGAGGATTTTTATTGTTTCATGCCTTAAATTTAAGTCCTTTATCCATCTTGAATCAATTTTTGTGAGTGGGGAATGGTGTGGGTCCAGTTTCAGTCTTTTACATGTAGACACCCAGTTCTCCCAACACCATTTATTGAATAGGCAGTCTTTCCCCCAAGGTATGTTCTTGTTTGGTTTATCAAAGATTAGGTGGTTGTAAAATGTTAGTTTCATTTCTTGGTTTTCAATTCGATTCCAAGTGTCTATGTCTCTGTTTTTGTGCCAGTACCATGCTGTCTTGACCACTATGGCTTTGTAGTACAGACTAAAATCTGGTATGCTGATGCCCCCAGCTTTATTTTTGTTACAGAGAACTGCGTTAGCTATACGGGGTTTATCCGGTTCCATACAAAACGCAGAATCATTTTCTCCAAATCTTGAAAGTACGATGTTGGTATTTTGATAGGAATGGCATTGAATAGGTAGATTGCTTTGGGAAGTATAGACATTTTAACAATGTTGATTCTTCCCGTCCATGAGCATGGTATGTTCTTCCATTTGTTAATATCCTCTGTTATTTTCTTTCTGAGAATTTCATAGTTTTCTTTATGGAGGTCCTTCACCTCCTTCATTAGGTATATTCCTAGGTATTTCATTTTCTTTGAAACTATGCTGAAGGGAGTTGTGTCCTTAATTAGCTTCTCATCTTGACTGTTATTGGTATACACAAAGGCTACTGACTTGCGGACATTGATTTTATATCCTGAAACATTACTATATTCTTTGATGACTTCTAGGAGTCTTGTGTTGAGTCTTTGGGGTTCTCTAAGTATAAGATCATATCGTCAGCAAAGAGGGAGAGTTTGACCTCCTCTGCTCCCATTTGGATTCCCTTTATTTCCTTGTCTTGCCTAATTGTATTGACTAGAACTTCCAGGACTACGTTGAATATAAAGGTGACAGAGGACAACCTTGTCTGGTTCCAGTTCTAAGAGGAAAAGCTTTCAGTTTTACTCCATTCAGTAAAATATTAGCTGTGGGTTTGTCATAGATAGCTTCAATCAGTTTTAGAAATGTGCCACCTATGCCTATACACTTCAGTGTTCTAATTAGAAAAGGATGCTGGATTTTATCAAATGCTTTTTCTGCATCTATTGAGAGGATCATGTGATCTTTATTTTTGCCTCTGTTAATATGGTGGATAATGTTTATAGACTTGCGTATTTTAAACCAGCCTTGCATCCCTGGGATGAAGCCTACTTGATCATGATGAATGACTTTTTTGATGATAAGCTGTAATCTATTGGCTAGGATTTTGTTGAGAATTTTTGCATCTATATTCATGAGTGAGATTGGTCTGAAATTCTCCTTTTTGTTTGGGTCTTTTCCTGGTTTTGGTATCAGGGTGATGTTTGCTTCATAGAATATGTTGGGGAAGATTCCTTCTTCCTCAGTTTTTTGGAATAGTTTCTGCAGTACAGGAATAAGCTCTTCCTTGAAGGTTTGATAGAATTCTGGAGTGAAGCCATCTGGACCAGTGCATTTTTTGGTTGGAAGATTTTTTTATTGTTTCTTTGATCTCAGTGCTTGAAATTGGTCTGTTCAGGAGCTCTATTTCTTACTCGCTGAGTCTAGGGAGAGGGTGTGATTCCAAATATTGATCCATTTCCTTCACGTTGTTAAATTTCTGGGCATAGAGTATCTGGTAGTATTCAGAGATGATCTCTTGTATCTCTGTGGGATCAGTTGTTATTGCGCCTTTATAATTTCTGATTGAGGTTACTAGAGACTTTACTTTTCCTCCTTAGTCTGGCCAATGTTTTATCTATTTTATTTACTTTTTCAAAAAACCAACTCCTCGTTTCATTAATTTTCTGAATGATTTTTTGTTTTTAATTTCATTGATCTCTGATTTGATTTTGGATATTTCTTTTCTTCTGCTGAATTTAGGCTTAGATTGTTCTTCTTTTTCCATTTCCATAAGACCTCTTGTGAGATTGTTGATGCGCTCTCTTTCTGTTTTTTGAATGTAGGCATCTAAAGCGATGAATTTTCCTCTCAAAACTGCTTTTGCAGTATCCCACAGGTTTTGGTAGCTTGTGTCTTCATTGTTGTTATGCTCAAGGAAGTTAATGATTTCCTGTTTTATTTCTTCCTGTACCCATCTGTTATTCAACAGAAGATTGTTTAATTTCCATGCCTTTGGGTGGGGTCGAGCATTTTTGTTAGAGTTGAGTTCCACCTTTAGTGCCTTATGGTCTGAGAAGATACAAGGTAAAATTTCAATTCTTTTGATTCTGTTGATATTTGTTTTGTGTCCCAGGATATGATCAATTTGGAGAATGTTCCATGGGGTGATGAGAAGAATGTATATTCTTTATCTTTGGGGTGGAGTGTTCTGTATGTGTCTATAAAGCACAGTTGTTCTAGGGTCTCATTTAAATCTCTTATATCTTTGTTTAATTTCTGTTTAGAGGATCTGTCCAGCTCTGTAAGAGGAGTGTTAAAGTCCCCTGTTATTATGGTATTATCAGATATCATCTTCCTCAGACTGAGTAAGGTCTGTTTCAAGAATCTGGGAGCATTTAATTTGGGCGCATAAATATTTAGAATTGAAATGTCTTCTTGTTGTATTTTTCCCTTGACCAATATAAAGTGACCATCTTTGTCTTTTTTGACTTTAGTTGCTTTAAATCCACATGTATCTGAAAATAAGATTGCAACTCCTCTTTTCTTCTGAATGCAATTTGCCTGAAAAATTGTCTTCCAACCCTTGACTCGGAGCTTTAATTTGTCTTTTGAAGCCAGGTGTGTTTCTTGCAGACTGCAAATGGATGGCTTGTGTTTTTTAATCCTGTCAACAAATTTATGTCTCTTCAGTGGGGAATTCAAGCCATTAACATTTATTGAGATAATTGATAAGTGTGGTAGTATTCTATTCATCTTATTTGGTTAGAGTCCATTGCTTAGTTTTATCTTTTGCATCAGTGTGGAGGTTAGGTTCTGTCCTTTAATTTCTGAGTTCTTACTTTGCTGCTGATCCATTATGGTGGTCAGTGTGCAGAACGTGTTGAAGTATTTCCTGTAGAGCTGGTCTTATTGTGGCGAATTTCCTCAGTGTTTGTATATCTGTAAATGATTGGATTTCTCCGTCATTTTTTAAGCTTAGCTTAGCAGGGTACAGAATTCTGGGCTGGAAATTGTTCTGTTTAAGTAGGTTAAAGGTAGATGACCATTGTCTTCTTGCTTGGAAAGTTTCATTAGAGAAGTCTGCGGTCACTCTGATGGATTTGACCCTGTAGGTCACCTGGTGGTTACTCCTGGCAGCTTGCAGAATCTTTTCTTTTGTCTTGACTTTGGACAGGTTCATCACAATGTGTCTTGGAGAAGCTCAGTAGAGTTGAGGTGACCTGGGGTCCGATATCCCTTTGAAAGCAGTGTGTCAGAATCTTTGGTGATATTTGGGAAGTTTTCGTTTATATTATTCTCTAGTATGGCTTCCATTCCTCTGGGGCATTCTTCTTCCCCTTCTGGAATTCTTATAACTCGTATGTTGGAACGCTTCATAAAGTCCCATAATTCTGACAGTGAACAATCTGCTTTCTCTCTCTTCTTTTCTGCCTCTTTTACTATCTGAGTTATCTCAAGAACTTTGTCTTCTACTTCTGAAATTCTTTCTTCTGCATGGTCTAACCTGTTGCTGATACTTTCCATTGCATCTTTAAGTTCCCTAATTTACTGTTTAAGTTCCTTCAGCTTTGCTATATCCTTTTTATATTCTTCATATCGTTCATCTCTTATTTGATTCTGTTTTTGGATTTCGTTTTGATTATTTTCCACTTTATTAGCAGTTTCCTTCATTGTTTCCATCATTTCTTTCATTGTTTTCTACATGTGTATTCTAAATTCCCTTTCTGTAATTCCTAACATTTCTTTATAGGTGGAATCATTTGCAGTAGCTACCTCATGGTGCCTTGGCGGGGTTGTTCTGGACTGGTTCTTCATGTTGCCTGGAGTTTTCTGCTGATTCTTCCTCATGAGTGATTTATTTTATCTGTTTCCTTTCCTTAATTTTCCTTTCACTTCCTCTTGCTCTTTAAGTTCTTGTGCCTGTGGATTAACGGTTACAGGACCAGAAGGGTGAGAAGGTTGAAGAGCTAAAAAGGGATGAAAGAAAGGAGGACTGAGTGATAAGAAAAACAAACAAAAATAGAGAAAGGAGAGGGGGTGGGTGAAAGGAATATTTACAAAAAGAAGAGAGGCACAGAAAGAGGAAGACAGAGCAATATAGGTGTACAGTAAAGTACTTTGACACAACCTTAAAAAGAACCCCACCTTCTGAGGGTGCCCAGTTGGGTGGTTCCCTTGAGGTCAGCAGCTCTTTGCTAACCTGATCAGACACAGTATCCCACCTCCACCAAGTAGAGAGGAAAGACAAAAATGCTATAAATCAAACCAAAACAAGCAAACAGAAAACTTTACAGGATAAAATTGGGTGGAAAACCAAATAATAGCAGTAGAAACACTAGCAAAAATGAAGTTTTAAGTATTGAAAAAGGCAGCAATGGGAAATTATAATTGAACTAGAAAAATTGACAAAGAAAAAGGATCTGTATGGAAAAGGTTGAACTTAGAAAACAAAACAACATCAACAACATCAAAATAAGCTAAAAAGACAACCAAACAAACAACAAAAAAAACACAACCAAAAACAAAGCAGTATGTATATGTTATTGAATATTGTCTGGGCAACACGTGGTCTTCTGGGGTATGAGATGTTAATCACAGTTCTGATATGACTGGAGGCTGCTGATTTCTCAAACCCCAGCAGGTAGACACCCTAAATCTCTCTTCAGCCCACTTAAAAGGCCCTTTGAACTTCTTCACTTGCTGAGCAGAAGCTTTCCCAGGAAAGTGCTTGTCGCTGGAATCACTGCTGAAGTGGCTATCCACTTACCCAGTGTGCCAAAACTGGTCTCACTCTGCCACTGAGAGTTAGGGCTGCAAGGTGGCTCAGACCCCACCCTTAGGCTACTTGGTCACTGGGTTACCAGCTCCCACCCAATTCTAGCTCTGCAACCCTGAAGGCAGAGCTTGCCAGGGCAGATCACTCACAATGGCTCCCTGTGACCCACAGCCAAACACTATTAGCTCTGTCTGGCTCAGCGGCTCAGACTGGGGCCCTAGACAACGGTCAAAGTTCTCCACACTCCTGCTCAGGCTCTCCCCAAGGCAGTTCAACTGAGTGCCACGTCCAAAGACACCAAAACAGTTCACAGGTAAGGCCTTTCCAGTTTGCAGTCTTGCTGCTACTGAACTTACAGTTGCAGGCGGGTTTAGACGGATTGAACACACGCGACCACTTGCCAGTTTTCCACTGTTTTAGTCCTCCTCTTGGGGTCCAGAAGTCTGTTGCTGACTCCCTGTATCCTCACAGTGGTGATGATAGGCAGATCCCACCAGCCAGAGATGCCTGGAGTCCTATATCCCCAGACTCACGGTGCCCAGATGCAAGGAAGCTGTTACTCGGCCACCATCTTGCTCCACCCCCACATACACACACTCATTCTTAAATTGGAAATAATTGATCAACACCTATGTGCACATTTGGTAGTAAAACCCAATCAAAAGAAAACAGGGGGCAGGAAAGAAGAGGTAAATTCACAACAATTGGGTACAGTATCAGTGTCAGGAGCATGCTTACAACTTTGACTCAAATTGTACAAATGCAACTCATATAATCAAAGCATTTGTACCCCTGCAATATTCTAAAATAAATAAAGAAAATGGGATTTGATTCTTGATTCTGAAAAAGTTCTATCTCCTCTCTTATCATTCTTTGTCTTATTGTGCAACAATGGAGCAGAATACATAAACTAGATAAACCTTATACTCTTGTTCTGTTAGAAACATTAGAAAGGGAAAGAATATTCAAGACAGCGGCCAAGAAACAGCTTCCCTGCAACTAGACATGGTGAGTCTGGGGAGATAAGACTCCAGGCATCTCTGGCTGGTGGGATCTGCAAACCAGAAAGGCCTTACCTGTGAACTGTTTTGGTGTTTCTTGGACTTGGCACTCAGTTGAACTGCCTTGGGGTGAGCTTGAGAAGGAGTGTGGAGAATATTGGGCTTTATCTAGGGCCCCAGACTGAGCTGCTGAGCTGGATCGAGCTAATAGTGTTTGGCTGTGGACCACAGGAAGCCATTGTGAGAGAACTGCCCCGGCAAACTCTGCCCTCAGGGTCACAGAGCAAGGATTGGGGGGGAGCTAGTAACCTAGTGACTGAGCAGCCTAAAGGCAAGGACTGCGCTGCCTTACAGCCTTAACCCTCAGGGGCAGAGTGAGACCAGTTTTGGCACACTGGAGCCTTGGGCTATTGCCCTGGGTAGAGTGCCATGGTGTTACAGCTCATAGCAACCTCAAACTCCTTGGCTTGGTGCTGCCCAGACATCCATAAGAGCTGCACTGTGACCCCCAACCTGTGACCAGCCCCCACCAGGCCTCCACATGCCCAGACCAGGAACTGCAGGAGCCATGCAAGCCTGCATCCTCCCTCCTGTACCCTCCCTGCCTTCACACTGGCCCACTTGTCTGGCCAGGGACTCATGTAGCCATGTGCCCTCTGGAGCCCTCTCTGACTCTGCACAGAGCCCTTCTCCCAGCCAGAGACTGATGGAGCCTTGGGCTATCTATGCCAAAGTCACTGGGCACCAGGCACTCCCAGAACCATGCTCACTACCAACCGCCCTGTTGCTAGATCCAGGTGTGTCACACTCCAGAGCTGCTTCCACAGAACTCCCTGGCTGGGAGAGCCCCAGAGGAACTACACAGGGTTACTCTCTACAAAGATCCAGCAACAATAGAGTGATCCCGCTGGGGTCTAATCTTGGAGAGACAGCTGCCCAACTCTTAGGACGGCCAGAGGAAATGGTGAAAAACAATCATGAGGTGAAATCAACAGAAAAACTCTGGCAATATGAATAATCAAAATAGATCAACTCCCCCAAGGATCAATGGGGCAGACAGATGCCATGCACAAACAAATAGCTGAGATATCAGAAATGGAATTCAGAATCTGGATAGAAAATAAGATCTAATTAGAATTCCAAGCAGTAACCCAAAAGATATCTCAAGAAATCAACGAATTCAAAGACCAATGACCAAAGATTTTGACACATTGAGACAAGAATTTGCAGCCCTCAAAGATCTGAGAAACACAGTAGAATCCCTCAGTAACAGAATGGAGCAAGCAGAAGAAAGGATTTCTGACATTGAAGACAAAACTCTCAAATGCTCCCAAACTCTCAAAAAGGAAGAGAAATGGAGGGCAAAAAAAGATCACTCTCTCAGAGAGCTCTGGGATAATTCAAAGAAAACTAATATTCATCTTATAGGGATCCCCAAAAGCGATGAAGTGGCTTCACAAGGCACAGCATCTCTTCTCCATGAGATTATGGAGGAGAACTTTCCAGACATGCCAAGAGATTCTGAAATTCAGATAGAAGACAGTTTCAGAACTCCAGCATGACTCAATCCAAATAAGATCCCCCAGACACATCATAATCAATTTCACTAAAGTTAATATGAAGGAGAAAATTCTGAAAGAAGCAAGACGAAAGCAAACCATCACCTACAAGGGCAAGAATATTGGAATAACTGCAGGTCTCTCTGCTAAAATCTTTTAAGCTAGAAGAGGATGGTCATCGACTTTTAATCTCCTTAAACAAAATAACTTTCAACACAGGATCCTATACCCAGCTAAACTGAGTTTCATTTATGACGGAGAAATTAAATACTTCAATGACATTCACATGTTGAAGAAATTTGCCATAACTAAACCAGCTCTCCAGGATATTCTCAGACCTATTCTGCATAAAGACCAGCATAATCCTCCACCACAAAAGTAAACCCACCCAGAAATTTTTGACAAAATTCCAACTTCCATAGTCGCAAAAGGATTAAAAATGTCCACCAGACTCTCGAAAGGCTTATCAATATTCTCAATTAATGTGAATGGTTTAAATTGTCCTCTAAAGAGGCACAGGTTGGCTGACCAGATACAAAAACTCCAGCCAGATATCTGCTGCATAGAACAATCGCATCTCATGTTACAAGACAAATATAGACTCAAGGTGAAGGGATGGTCATCTATAGTCTAGGCAAATGGAAAGCAGAAAAAAGCAGGCATTGCAATCCTATTCGCAGACGCAATAGGCTTTAAACCAACCAAAATAAGGAAGGATAAGGATGGACACTTCATATTTGTTAAAGTTAATACTCAATATGATGACATTTCAATTATTAATAATTATGCACCCAACCAGAACGCACTTCAATTTATAAGAGAAACTCTAACAGACATGAGCAACTTGATTTCCTCTAGTTCGTAGTTGGAGATTTTAACACCCCTTTAGCAGTGCTGGATAGAGCCTCCAAAAAAGAAGCTAAGCAAAGAAATTTTAGATTTAAACTTAACCATTAGCCATCTGGACCTAACAGACATCTACAGAACATTTCATCCCAAGAAAACTGAATACACATTCTTATCAGCCCATGGAACATACTCCAGAATCGACATCCTAGGCCACAAATCTAACCACAGCAAATTTTTGAAAATAGAAATTATTCCTTGCATCTTTTCAGAGCATCATGGAATAAAAGTTGAACTCAATAACAACAGGAACATGCATACCCATACAAAAACGTGGACTCTAAACAACCTTATGCTGAAGGATAGATGGGTTATAGAGGAGATTAAGAAGGAAATCACCAAATTTTTGGAAAAAAACAACAATCAAGACACCAATTACCAGAACCTCTAGGATACTGCAAAGGCAGTCCTAAGAGAAAAATTTATCACACTGCAAGCCTTCCTCAATAAAACGAAAAGAGGAAGTTAATAATTTAATGGGACATCTTAAGCAACTGGAGAAGGAAGAACACACCAACCCCAAACCCAGCAGAAGAAAAGAAATAACCAAAATCAGAGCAGAATTAAATGAAATTGAAAACAAAAGAATTATACAACAGATCAATAAATCCAAAAGTTGGTTTTTTGAAAAGATCAATAAAATAGATAAACCTTTGGCCAACCTAACCAAGAAAAAATGAGTACAATCTCTAATGTCATCAATCAGAAATGGTAACGATGAAATAAGAACAGACCCCTCAGAAATTCAAAAAATCCTTAATGAATACTACAAGAAACTCTACTCTCAGAAATAGGAAAATCTGAAAGAAATTGACCAATACCTGGAAGTACGCCACCTACAAAGACTTAGCCAGAACGAAGTGGAAATGTTGAACAGGCCTATATCAAGTTCTGAAATAGCATCAACTATACAAAATCTCCCTAAAAACACAAGCCCAGGACCACATAGCTTTACGTCAGAATTCTACCAAACCTTTAAACAAGAACTAGTACCTATACTACTAAACCTCTTCCAAAATGTGGAAAAAGAAGGAATATTACCAAACACATTCTACGAAGCAAACATCACCTTGATCCCCAAACCAAGGAAAGACCCAATAAGAAAAAAAATTATAGACCAATATCACTAGTGAATATTGATACTAAAATACTCAATAAGATCCTAACAAACAGAATCGAACAACACATCAAAAAAATTATACACCACGACCAAGTGGGATTTATCCCAGGCTCTCAAGGCTGGTTCAAGATACATAAATCTATAAATGTAATTCAGCACATAAACAAACTAAAAAATAAAGAGCACATGATTCTTTCAATTGATGCAGTAAAAGCTTTTGATAATATCCAACATCCCTTCATGATCAGAACACTTAAGAAAATTGGTATAGAAGAGACATTTATTAAACTAATAGAGGCCATCTACAGCAAACCCACAGCCAATATCGTATTGAATGGAGTTAAAGTGAAATCATTTCCACTTAGATCAGGAACCAGGCAAGGTTGCCCATTGTCTCCATTGCTCTTTAACATTGTAATGGAAGTTTTAGCCATTGCAGTTAGGGAAGAAAAGGCGATCAAGGGTATCCACATTAGGGACACACGAGATCAAACTTTCGCTCTTCACAGATGATATGATCGTATATCTGGAAAACACCAGGGATTCTACTACAAAACTTTTAGAAGTGATCAAGGAATACAGCAATTTCTCAGGCTACAAAATCCACACCCATAAATCTGTAGCCTTTGTATATACCAACAATAACCAAGCCAAAAAAACAGTCAAGGACTCTATTCCTTTCACAGTAGTGCCAAGAAGATGAAATATTTGGGAGTATACCTAACAAAGGAAAGATCTCTACAAAGAGAACTATGAAACTTTGAGAAAAAAATAGCTGAGGATGTTGACAAATGGAAAATCATACCACGCTCATGGCTGAGAAAAATCAACATTGTTAAAATGTCTATACTACCCAAAGCAATATATAATTTTAATGCAATTCCTATTAAAGCTCCATTGTCATATTTTAAAGATCTTGAAAAAATAATACTTCATTTTATATGGAATCACACAAACCTCGAATAGCCAAAACATTACCCAGCAATAAAAACACAGCAAGAGGATTCACGCTACCAGACCTGAGACTGTACTATAAATTGATAGTGATCAAAACAGCATGGTACTGGCACAAAAACAGAGAAGTAGGTTGAGATCAAGATGGCGGCCGAGTAACAGCTTCCTTGAATCTGGGCACCGTGAGTCTGGGGAGATAGGACTCCAGGCATCTCTGGCTGGTGGGATCTGCCTATCATCACCTCTGTGAGGATACAGGGAGTGAGCGAGAGACTTTCGGACCCGAAGAGGAGGATTAAAACAGTGGGAAAATGGCACGAGAACTTAAAGAGCAAGAGGAACTGACAGTAAAATTAGGGCAAGGAAACAGATAAAAGAAATCACTCATGAGGAAGAATCAGCAGAAAACTCCAGGCAACATGAAGAACCAGTCCAGAACAACCCCTCCAAGGCACCATGAGGTAGCTACTGCAGAGGATACCACCTATAAAGAAATGTTAGGAATGACAGAAAGGGAATTTAGAATACACATGTTGAAAACAATGAAAGAAATGGTGGAAACAATGAAGGAAACTGCTAATAAAGTGGAAAATAACCAAAACGAAATCCAAAAACAGAATCAAATAAGAGATGAATGATATAAAGAATATAAAAAGGATATAGCAGAGCTGAAGGAACTGAAACAGTAAATTAGGGAACTTAAAGATGCAATGGAAAGTATTAGCAACAGGTTAGACCATGCAGAAGAAAGAATTTCAGAAGTAGAAGACAAAGTTCTTGAGATAACTCAGACAGTAAAAGAGGCAGAAAAGAAGACAGAGAAAGCAGATCGTTCACTGTCAGAATTATGGGACTTTATGAAGCATTCCAACATACGAGTTATAAGAATTCCAGAAGGGGAAGAAGAATGCCCCACAGGAATGGAAGCCAAACGAGAGAATATTATAAAAGAAAATTTCCCTTTGTTGTTTCTGATTGATGATATTAGAGATTTTACGCTTTTTTTTCCGATTAGGTTGGCCAGAGGTTTGTCTATTTTATTGACCTTTTCAAAAAACCAGCTTTTTGATTTATTGATCTGTTGTATTATTCTTTCGTTTTCAATTTCATTTAATTCTGCTCTGATTTTGGTTATTTCTTTTCCTCTACTGGGTTTGGGGTTGGAATGTTCTTCCTTTTCCAGTTGCTTGAAATGTCCTATTAAGTTGTTAAATTCCTCTCTTTCTGTTCTCTTGAGGAAGGCTTGCAGTGCTATAAATTTCCCTCTTAGACCTGCCTTTGCAGTGTCCCAGAGATTCTGATAGTTTGTGTCTCGGAATTTACCTAACAAAACACGTGAAAGATCTCTATAAAGAGAACTATGAAACTCTAAGAAAAGAAATAGCTGAAAATGTTAGCAAATGGAAAAACATACCATGCTCATGGCTGGGAAGAATCAACATAGTTAAAATGTCCATACTACCCAAAGCAATATATAATTACAACGCACTCCCTATTAAAGCTCCGCTGTCATACTTTAAAGATCTTGAAAAAACAATACTTCGTTTAATATTGAATCAGAAAAAACCTCGAATAGCCAAGACATTACTCAGAAATAAAAACAAAACAGGAGGAATCACACTACCAGACCTCAGACTTTACTACAAATCGATAGTGATCAAAACAGCATGGTATTGGCACAAAAACAGAGAAGTAGATATCTGGAACAGAATAGAGAACCAAGAGATGAATCCAGCTACTTACTGCTATTTGATCTTTGACAAGCCAATTAAAAACATTCAGTGGGGAAAAGATTCCCTATTTAACAAATGGTGCTGGGTGAACTGGCTGGCAACCTGCAGAAGACTGAAATTGGACCCACACCTTTCACCATTAACTAAGATAGACTCTCATTGGATTAAATACTTAAACTTAAGACATGAAACTATAAAAATACTAGAGGAGAGCGCAGGGAAAACCCTTGAAAAATTGGTCTGGGCGAGTATTTTCTGAAAATGACCCCCACGGGCAATTGAAGCAGCTTCAAAAATACACTACTGGGACTTGATCAAACTAAAAAGCTTCTGCACAGCCAAAAACACCGTAAGTAAAGCAACCAAACAGCCCTCAGAATGGGAGAAGATATTTGCAGGGTGTATCTCTAACAAAGGTTTAATAACCAGAATCCACAGAGAACTCAAATGCATCAGCAAGAAAAAAACAAGGGATCCCATCGCACGCTGGGCAACGGATTTGAAGAGAAACTTCTCTGAAGAAGACAGGCACGTGGCCTTCAGACATATGAAAAAATGCTCATCATCTTTAATCATCAGAGAAATTCAAATCAAAACTACTTTGAGATGGCATCTAACTCCAGTGAGACCAGCCTTTATCACAAAATCTCATGACCAGAGATGTTGGCGTGGATGTGGAGAAAAGGGAACACTTCTGCACTGCTGGTGGGAATGCAAATTAATACATTCCTTTTGGAAAGATAAACGGAGAACACTCAGAGATCTAAAAATAGATCTGCCATTCAATCCTGAAATTCCTCTGCTGGGCATATACATAGAAGACCAAAAATCACAACATAACAAAGATATTTGTACCAGAATGTTTATTGCAGCCCAATTCGTAATTGCTAAGTCATGGAAAAAGCCCAAGTGCCCATCGATCCACTAATGGATTAATAAATTGTGGTATATGCACACCATGGAATATTATGCAGCCTTAAAGAAAGATGGAGACTTTACCTCTTTCATGTTTACATGGATGGAGCTGGAACATATTCTTCTTAGTAAAGTATCTCAAGAATGGAAGAAAAAGTACCCAATGTACTCAGCCCTACTATGAAACTAATTTGGGGCTTTCACATGAAAGCAATAACCCAGTTACAACCTAACAATAGGGGGAAGTGGGAAAGGGAGGGGAGGGAGGGAGGTGGTGGGTAGAAGGAGGGGGATTGGTGGGATTATACCTGTGTGCATCTTACAGGGGTATTTGCGAAACTTGGTAAATGTAGAAAGTAAATGTCTTGGCACAGTAACTGAGATAATGGGAGGAAGGCTATGTTAAACATTGTGATGAAAATGTGTCAAATGGTCTATGAATCGAGTGTATGATGCCAAATGATCATATCAATGTACACAGCTATGATTTAATAAAAAATAAAAATAAAAATAAAAAAAAGAAAATTTCCCAAATATCACCAAAGAATCTGACACACTGCTTTCAGAAGGATATCAGACACCAGGTCGCCTCAATTCTAACCGAGCTTCTCCAAGACACATTGTGATGAACCTGTCCAAAGTCCAGACAAAAGAAAGGATTCTGCAAGCTGCCAGGACTAAGTGCCAGGTGAGCTACAGGGGCAAATCCATCAGAGTGACCGCAGACTTCTCTAATGAAACTTTGCAAGCAAGAAGACAACGGTCATCTACCTTTAATCTAATTAAACAGAACAATTTCCAGCCCAGAATTCTGTACCCTGCTAAGCTAAGCTTCAAAATGGACGGAGAAATCAAATCATTTACGGATATAAAAACATAGAGGAAATTCGCCACAACAATACCAGCTCTACAGGAAATGCTTCAACCTGTTCTGCACACTGACCACCACAATGGATCAGCAGCAAAGTAAAAACTCAGAAATTAAAGGACAGAACCTAACCTCCACACTGATGCAAAAGATAAAACTAAGCAATGGACTCTCACAAAATAAGATGAATAGAATACTACCACACTTATCAATTATCTCCATAAATGTTAATGGCTTGAATTCCCCACTGAAGACACATAGATTGCTTGACTAGATTAAAAAACACAAGCCATCCATTTGCTGTCTGCAAGAAACACACCTGGCTTCAAAAGACAAATTAAAGCTCCGAGTCAAGGGTTGGAAGACAATTTTTCAGGCAAATGGAATTCAGAAGAAAAGAGGAGTTGCAATCTTATTTTCAGATACATGTGGATTTAAAGCAACTAAAGTCAAAAAAGACAAAGATGGTCACTTTATATTGGTCAAGGGAAAAATACAACAAGAAGACATTTCAATTCTAAATATTTATGCACCCAATTTAAATGCTCCCAGATTCTTGAAACAGACCTTATTCAGTCTGAGCAATATAATATCTGATAATACCATAATAATAGGGGACCTTAACACTCCTCTTACAGAGCTGGACAGATCCTCTAAACAGAAATTAAACTAGGATGTAAGAGATTTAAATGAGACCCTAGAACAACTGTGCTTGATAGACGCATACAGAACACTCCATCCCAAAGATAAAGAATATACATTCTTCTCATCACCCCATGGAACATTCTCCAAAATTGATCATATCCTGGGACACAAAACAAATATCAACAGAATCAAAAGAATTGAAATTTTACCTTGTATCTTCTCAGACCATAAGGCACTAAAGGTGGAACTCAACTCTAACAAAAATGCTCGACCCCACCCAAAGGCATGGAAATTAAACAATCTGCTGTTGAATAACAGATGGGTACAGGAAGAAATAAAACAGGAAATCATTAACTTCCTTGAGCATAACAATGAAGACACAAGCTACCAAAACCTGTGGGATACTGCAAAAGCAGTTTTGAGAGGAAAATTCATCGCTTTAGATGCCTACATTCGAAAAACAGAAAGAGAGCGCATCAACAATCTCACAAGCCATTTATGGAATTGGAAAAAGAAGAACAATCTAAGCCTAAACTCAGTAGAAGAAAAGAAATATCCAAAATCAAATCAGAGATCAATGAAATTGAAAACAAAAGAATCATTCAGAAAATTAATGAAACAAGCAGTTGTTTTTTTGAAAAAATAAATAAAATAGATAAACCATTGGCCAGACTAATGAGGAATAGAAAAGTAAAATCTCTAGTAACCTCAATCAGAAATGATAAAGGGGAAATAACACCTGATCCCACAGAGATACAAGAGATCATCTCTGAATACTACCAGAAACTCTATGCCCAGAAATTTGACAATGTGAAAGAAATGGATCAATATTTGGAATCACACCCTCTCCCTAGACTCAGCCAGGAAGAAATAGAGCTCCTGAACAGACCAATTTCAAGAACTGAGATCAAAGAAACAATAAAAAATCTTCCAACCAAAAAATGCCCTGGTCCACATGGCTTCACTCCAGAATTCTATCAAACCTTCAAG
This sequence comes from Nycticebus coucang, assembly GCF_027406575.1. NCBI lineage: Eukaryota > Metazoa > Chordata > Mammalia > Primates > Lorisidae > Nycticebus > Nycticebus coucang. The sequence continues at coordinate 62,284,774 of NC_069782.1, read as the reverse complement.
GAAGAGTTTATTCCTGTACTGCAGAAATTATTCCAAAAAATTGAGGAAGAAGGAATCTCCCCAACACATTCTATGAAGCAAACATCACCCTGATACCAAAACCAGGAAAAGACCCAAACAAAAAGGAGAATTTCAGACCAATCTCACTCATGAATATAGATGCAAAAATTCTCAACAAAATCCTAGCCAATAGATTACAGCTTATCATCAAAAAAGTCATTCATCATGATCAAGTAGGCTTCATCCCAGGGATGCAACGCTGGTTTAACATACGCAAGTCTATAAACGTTATCCACCATATTAACAGAGGCAAAAAGAAAGATCACATGATCCTCTCAATAGATGCAGAAAAAGCATTTCATAAAATCCAGCATCCTTTTCTAATTAGAACACTGAAGAGTATAGGCATAGGTGGCACATTTCTAAAACTGATTGAAGCTATCTATGACAAACCCACAGCCAATATTTTACTGAATGGAGTAAAGCTGAAAACTTTTCCTCTTGGAACTGGAACCAGACAAGGTTGTCCTCTGACACCTTTACTATTCAACATAGTGCTGGAAGTTCTAGCCAATACAATTAGGCAAGACAAGGAAATAAAGAGAATCCAAATGGGAGCAGAGGAGGTCAAACTCTCCCTCTTTGCTGACGACATGATCTTATACTTAGAGAACCCCAAAGACTCAACCACAAGACTCCTAGAAGTCATCAAAAAATACAGTAATGTTTCAGGATATAAAATCAATGTCCACAAGTCAGTAGCCTTTGTGTACACCAATAACAGTCAAGATGAGAAGCTAATTAAGGACACATCTCCCTTCAGCATAGTTTCAAGGAAAATGAAATACCTAGAAATATACCTAACGAAGGAGGTGAAGGACCTCTGTAAAGAAAACTATGAAATCCTCAGAAAGGAAATAGCAGAGGATATTAACAAATGGAAGAACATACCATGCTCATGGATGGGAAGAATCAACATTGTTAAAATGTCTATACTTCCCAGGGCAATCTACCTATTCAATGCCATTCCTATCAAAATATCAACATCGTACTTTCAAGATTTGGAGAAAATGATTCTGCGTTTTGTATGGAACCGGATAAACCCCGTATAGCTAAGGCAGTTCTCTGTAACAAAAATAAAGCTGGGGGCATCAGCATACCAGATTTTAGTCTGTACTACAAAGCCATAGTGGTCAAGACAGCATGGTACTGGCACAAAAACAGAGACATAGACACTTGGAATCGAATTGAAAACCAAGAAATGAAACTAACATTTTACAACCACCTAATCTTTGATAAACCAAACAAGAACATACCTTGGGGGAAAGACTCCCTATTCAATAAATGATGTTGGGAGAACTGGGTGTCTACATGTAAAAGACTGAAACTGGACCCACACCTTTCCCCACTCACAAAAAAATTGATTGCAGATGGATAAAGGACTTAAATTTAAGGCATGAAACAATAAAAATCCTCAAAGAAAGCATAGGAAAAGACTTCATGAAGAAGACTGCCATGGCAATTGCAACAACAACAAAAATAAACAAATGGGACTTCATTAAACTGAAAAGCTTCTGTACAGCTAAGGAAACAATAACCAAAGCAAAGAGACAACCTACACAATGGGAAAGAATATTTGCATATTTCCAATCCGAAAAAGGCTTGATAACTAGGATCCATAGAAAACTCAAATTAATCCACATGAAAAAAGCCAACAATCTATATCAATGGGCAAGAGACATGAATAGAACGTTCTCTAAAGAAGACAGACGAATGGCTAACAAACATATGAAAAAATGTTCATCATCTCTATATATTAGAGAAATGCAAATCAAAACCACCCTGAGATACCATCTAACCCCAGTGAGAATGGCCCACATCACAAAATCTCAAAACTGCAGATGCTGGCATGGATGTGGAGAGAAGGGAACACTTTTACACTGCTGGTGGGACTGCAAACTAATACAACCTTTCTGGAAGGAAGTATGGAGAAACCTCAAAGCACTCAAGCTAGACCTCCCTTTTGATCCTGCAATCCCATTACTGGGCATCTATCCAGAAGGAAAAAAATCCTTTTATCATAAGGACACTTGTACTAGACTGTTTATTGCAGCTCAATTGACAATCGCCAAAATGTGGAAACAGCCTAAATGCCCACCAACCCAGGAATGGATTAACAAGCTGTGGTATATGTATACCATGGAATACTATACAGCTATTAAAAAAATGGAGACTTTACATCCTTCGTATTAACCTGGATGGAAGTGGAAGACATTATTCTTAGTAAAGCATCACAAGAATGGAGAAGCATAAATCCTATGTACTCAATTTTGATATGAGGACAATTAATGACAAGTAAGGTTATGGGGGGGAGGAAAAGCAGAAAGAGGGACGGAGGGAGGGTATGGGGCCTTGGTGTGTGTCACCACTTTATGGGGGCAAGACGTGATTGCAAGGGGGACTTTACCTAACAATTGCAATCAGTGTAACCTGGATTATTGTACCCTCAATGAATCCCCAACAATAAAAAATAAATTAATTAATAAATAAAAACAGAGAAGTAGATGTCTGGAACAGAACAGAAAACCAAGAGATGAATCCAGCTATTTACCATTATTTGATCTCTGACAAGGCAATTAAAAACATTCAGTGGTGAAAATATTCCCTATTTAACAAATGGTGCTGGGTGAACTGGCTGGCAACCTGTAGAAGATTAAAACTGAACCCACCCCTTTCACCATTAACTAAGATAGACTCTCACTGGATAAAAGATTTAAACTTAAGACATGAAACTATAAAGAAAGTGCAGGGAAAACTTGAAGGAATCGGCCTGGGTGAATATTTTATGAGGAGGACTCCCCAAGCAATTGAAGCAGTATCAAAAATACACTACTGGAACCTGATCTAACTAAAAAGCTTCTGCACAGGCAAGAACATAGTGAGTAAAACAAGCAGACATCCCTCAGAATGGGAGAAAATATTTGCAGGTTATACCTCTGATAAAGGTCTGATAACCAGAATCCACAGAGAACTCAAACGTATTAGCAAAAAAAGAACACGTGATCCCATCTCAGGCTGGGCAAGGGACTTGAAGAGAAACTTCTCTAATGAAGACAGATGCACGATCTACAAACTCATGAAAAAAAGATCATCATCCTTAATCATCAGAGAAATGCAAATCAAAACTACTTTGAGATACCACCTAACCCCAGTAACAGTAGCCCACATTACAAAATCCCAAAACCAGAGATGTTGGCGTGGATGTGGAGAAAAGGGCACACTTCTACACTGCTGGTGGGAATGTGCACTAATATGTTCCTTCTGGAATAATGTTTGGAGAATACTTAGAGACCTAAAAATAGACCTGCCATTCGAATCTATAATTCCCTTACTAGATTTATACCCAGAAGACCAAAAATCACAATATAACAAAGACATCTGTACCAGAATGTTTATTGCAGCCCAATTCATAATTGCTAAGTCATGGAAGAAGCCCAAGTGCCCATCGACTCACGAATGGACTAGCAAATTGTGGTACATGTATACCATGGAATATCATGCAGCCTTGAAGAAAGATGGAGACTTTACCTCTTTCATGTTTACCTGGATGGAGCTGGAACATATTCTTCTTAGCAAAGTATCTCAGGAATGGAAGAAAAATTATCCAATGTACTCAGCCCTACTATGAAGCTAAATTATAGCTTTCACATGAAGGCTATAACCCAACCATAGCACCAGACTATGAGGAAAGGGCCAAGGAAGGGGAAGGGAGGGGGGAGGTTAGGGTAGAGGGAGGGCAATGGGTGGGGCCACACCTTGGTGCATCTTAGAATGGGTACAAGCGAAACCTACTAAAGGCAGAATACAAATGTCTACATACAATAACTAAGAAAATGCCATGAAGGGTATGTTGAACAGTTTGATGAGAATATTTCAGATTGTATATGAAACCAGCACATTGTACCCCTTGATTGCACTAATGTACACAGCTATGATTTAACAATAAATAAATAAATAAATAAATATTAGAAAGATAAGTGAAAAATCTGCAAATATGTCTCGGCACCTTACTTAATGTGCCAGCCACATACACCAGAGCTGGTGGGTTTGAATCCAGTCCAGGCCTTCCAAACAACAATGACAACTACAACCAAAAAGTACTTGGGCATTGTGGCGGGCATCTGTAGTCCCAGATACTTGGGAGGCTGAGGCAAGAGAATGACTTATGCCGGGAGTTGGAGGTTGCTTACGCAATTCTCTTGCCTTAGCCTCCCAAGTAGATGGGACTACAGGTGCCCTCCACAATGCCCGGCTATTTTTTTGTTGTACTTGTCATTGTTGTTTGGTTGTACTTGGCATTGTTTTTGTTGTTGTTGTTGTTGTTTGTTTGTTTTTTTAGCAGAGTTGGGGTCTTGCTTTGCTCAGGATGGTCTTGAGACCCTGAGCTCAGGCAATCCACCTCCCTCAGCTTCCTAGAGTGCTAGGATTACACATGTGAGCCACTGGGCATAGCCACAAAAATATTATTTTAAAAATATAGAATACCAACTCCAGTGCCTGAGAACTCTTTAACTCTAAATAAGATTAGCAGCAAGAGGTCATAACTACAAAAGCATTCAGTAGGTCCCATATCTGGGCCTTGATTTCCTCATTTAGCTATCAGGATAGCATATTGACCATATAATCACTCTTCCAGCTCTACAAGTACCTTTAGAAATAAAGGAGACAGAAATACACAAAAAGCATACAGCAGTTACCCCTTTTCCACAGTTTCATTTTCCATAGCTTTAGTTACCTGAGGTCAAATGCTGTTTGAAAAGAAGAAATGGATAATATCCGAAATAAACAATTTGTAATGTAGCAGGAAACTGACTCAGACAGAAGATTCCAGGCACCAGTTGGAAGAGGAAGCGGCTTTATTCGATGGCTGGGACTAGTGGACTAGTGTCCACTAGTGGACTAGTGTCCTAAAAACCAAGACCACTGACTCAATCTCTTGCCTTCCCTTTATACATTCTTAGGGTTTGGGTGCACGTGAAAGTCATGAAAGATGTGACAGATGTGAAAATGTTGTGATTCAAGGGAAGTTCAGGTTGGCCCGTGCCCTTGGTACAGGATGGGCTACCTGTCCTCAAAGGCGACAGAAAGTTAAGGAAGTTACAAGGTTACTACTAGGCCCAGCACATCCCAAGAGAAGGGCATGTAGATAACAGACATCTGCTGCAGTAGAGGTAGTAGTTAGTGTTACAGACTGTCTGGCTAATGCCTGTACAGAATGACTAGGACAGAATTTAGATCTGCTTTTACTCTCTTGCCTCATTAAGTATAAAACTGAGTAATATTTTTGGCAGTGTGATTAAATCTGAGCTTTTCTGGGATGTAAATCCTTCCTGTGTGTGGGCATCCAGGCTATAGAGGCCACCTACCCTTCCTGTGTGTGGGCATGCAGGCTATAGAGGCCGCCTACCCTACAGTCACTTAGTGGCCTTCCGGGATTTTGTATCACTGTGGCATTAGCCCAGTGCTAGTGCTCAAGTCACCCTTATTTTATTTAACATGAGAGTAGTGGTGCTGGCAATTTGGATGGAAAAGAAGGACCGAAGTGCATCTTTTAATGAGAAAAAACTTTTGTTCTTGACTTAGCAAGGAAAAAAATTTCTATGATGAGGTTGCTAAGATCTACAGTGAGAAAAAATCTACTGTGAAATTGTGAAGAAGGTGCTATTGTGTCAAACTGCAAAATTTGCTGACACAGTGGGTGGTATGTGCTTAGTTAAGATGGAAAATCACTAAATCTTTGGGTAGAGGAAACGTGTTTCAATTGATAGCAGTTGGGTTCAGTACTGTCTGTGATTTTAGTGTCCACCAGGGGTGCCAGAATGTATTCCCCATAGATAAAGAAGGATAACTGTACAATTTTTCATATCTTCTGCCCATTCTTCCTATTGGGTTGCTTAACATATTTTATTAATTTTTATCAATAAGATGATATTGCAAACTAATACAGCCTCTATGAAAAGAAGTATGGAGAATCCCCAAAGAGCTAAAAGTTGACCTTCCATTTGATCCCACAATTCCATTACTTGGTATCTACCAGAAGAAAAAAAATTCATTTAACCACAAGTGAAAGGGCGGCACTTGATTGGCAGAGATCTCACAGACTGCCAAGGCTTGTACAAAAGGTCTTTATTGGTGAGGGATGCTGCAGAGCAGCACCAAGGAGGAGAGGAAAGAGAGAGAGAGAGAGAGACCAAAAGTGCACCTTTATATAGGTTCAGTTAGGGGAAGTCTCAGAATGGTGAGGGGATGGTAGAATAGCCAATAAGAAGTTACTGCTCTGGCAGGAAGAGCCATTAGGGGCAGGCCATAAGTTTGAAATTTTCAGCAGGTAATTGCCACTGTGAGATAAGAAGATGTCTAGTAGGCAACTCCCTGTTGTTTAGAGGGAAACTCCCTGTGCTTGGAAAGGAACTGTAACTTTAAGAGTGAGACAGCTAGTCTTGGTCTGTTGAAAGCAGAAAGGGGCTTTCTGGGGAAGAGGCTTTTCTGGGGCAATTACCTAACATTCCTCCCTTCTTGATATGTTAAAAATGGAGGGTTGGCCTTGGGATAGGGGATGTTGAGTTCTTTCTTCTGTAGTTTCTTCCTTCTGAGAGGGACGTGTAGTTTCAATTGGCCAACTAGATGATTATAATCTTTTTCGCTGAGAGGATGTAAGTTTTTGCTTTCAGACTGCCTTTTTAGCGGTGGCTGTTTAGAAGTGGTGTTCAGGAAAGTCTTGTGGCCTGGAGTAGAGTGTAGTCCATTCACAAAGAAGTTTTTTTTTGTTGTAGTTTGGGAGCTGTATCTGGGGTGTAGTTTTGGAGCACCAACTGAGTAGTTACCTGTTGAGACAACTTTGAGAGTTCAGTTTGAATAAAATGAGTTATGCATGGAGCCACAGCCACCAGCCCAAAGATGATAACTATAGGTGTGAGGAAAGGTACAAGTGCAACCCAGAGTGGGTTTTATTTTTTTTTTGTAGAGACTGAGTCTCACTTTATGGCCCTCGGTAGAGTGCCATGGCCTCACACAGCTCACAGCAACCTCCAACTCCTGGTCTTAAGGCGATTCTCTTGCCTCAGCCTCCCGAGTAGCTGGGACTACAGGCACCCGCCACAACACCCAGCTATTTTTTGGTTGCAGTTTGGCCGGGGCTGGGTTTGAACCCGCCACCCTCGGTATATGGGGCCGGCGCCTTACCAACTGAGCCATAGGCGCCACCCCCAGAGTGGTTTTGAGTGAACCCAGAGGAGAAGTCTGATGACTCTGATTCATGTTGTTTTTTTCAGAGTTTGAGACTTTCTTGGAGTGATCAGACTTTGTTAGTGATGATTCCAGACTCATTAACAAAGAAAAAACTTTCCTCTTGGAGTGCCAAACAAAGTCCTGTAGTCTGATGAGTTGGAAAGTGTGAGAGGCAAGACTTTGTTTATGGGTTGGAGCATTGGCAGATCTCACAGGATGATGTAAGCTGATTTAGAAATTCTGAATCTATCTGTGAGAGAGGAAAGAAAGCTTCGAGAAATTGTAAAGTCTGCGAGTTGGGGTGAAACAACTTGTGGAGATAGATGAGGAGGTCACAAGTGGGAAGTTGATTCGTTTCCTTTACTGTAGCAGCAATAGGAGTGGAAATAAGTAGGAATTGAGAGAAGGTGTCAGGAGATGAGTGTTGGAGAGTAGCTGTATGTGCTGCATGGTTGGCTCAGTTGTTAGCCTTTGATATAGGAGAGTGGTTAGATTGATGTGAATGGCAATGGACAATGTCTGTAGCCTTAAGCAATTTGGAAGCTTCTAGTAGTTTTACAATAAAGTGAGAGTTAATAATAGGGTTACCTTTGGTGTTACATAAACCTCACTCTTTCCATATAGCTGCATGGAATGCATACTTAGAATCAGTATAGGATAGTGAGAGATTTATCTCATGCTGCTAAAGGCTCTGGTTAGTGCTATTAGTTCTACCTGTTGGTTAGTGGTGGAAGAGGGAAGAGAGTGAGCCTTGATGATCTCTTTAGAGGACACAATTGCATAGCTTGCTCTACGAGTTCCCTCATACATAAAAGAACTGCCATCTGAAAACCAGAGGAGATCAGTATCAGGAAGAGGTCCTTCTTGTATATTGGAGAGGTAAGGGAGAAGAGTGTCTAGTGTTTGAAGGCAATCACTAGTGGGTGATGGAGTCAGAGGGATGCAGGATTTAGCGTGGGACATGTGTTAAAATATAATAATGGGTCAGATAAGAGAGAGGTTTAAAGATTAAAAATGTGGCATGGTGGCAGGGTTTGAAGATTTTTGTATGTCAAAAGATCAGATAGAGAATGAGGGGATAAGACAGTAGTAGGGGAACCAATAGTGAGTTTCTTCGATTTTTGTATTAGAGTAACTGTGGCTGCCAACCTCGAATAGTGTGATCTAACTGTTTTTAGAGACAAGCAACTGGAGCAAAAGTGGGGCTTAGCTGATGTCCAAGCACGCTGAGAGCAAACCCATGGTTTTCTGTGACATATAGGAGGAAGTGGTGAGAAAGATCAGGAAGGTGGAGGGTATGAGGGGTTTTTTTGTTTGTTTTTGTTTTTTGGGGGGGTTGTTTGTTTGTTTGTTTGTTTGTTGCAGTTTTTGGCTGAAGCTGGGTTTGAACCCACCACTTCTGGCATATGGGGCCGGCACCCTACCCCTTTGAGCCACAGGCACCACCCAGGGCTGGAGCTTTAATAAAGCACTCTGTAGAGATTCATAGGAAGTAGAAATGGAGGTTAGGAGAGGCTCATGAGAGTCACTTTGAGTAGCGTTATATAAAGGAGTTAGCTAGGAGAGAAAAGTTGGGAATCCATGCTATGAGGTACCCAGTTAATCCTGAAGAGGAGAGAAGTTATTGTTTTGTGGTGGGTAGAGGAAAGTTGCGAAGAAGACTTTTTCTGTCTATGGTAATAGCTTTGAAGCCTGGGAACAAAAGGACACCAAGGTAAGTGATTTTCTGTTGTGATAATTGAACCTTTGAGGGAGAGACCTGATATCCCCTATCTTCAAGGAAATTAAGGAGGGAACAGGTGTCTCACTTAGAGTCATGTAAGGTGGGACTACAGAGCAGGAGGTCATCGACATACTTAACCAAGGTTGAAGGAGAGAGATTATAGGACTGGACGTCTCATGATAATGTCTGGCCAAATAAGTGGGGGCTGTCACAAAATCCCTGGGGGAGTATGGTCCAAGTAAGTTGGGAAGAAGTCTGAGAAGTAGGGTCAGTCTATGTGAAGGCAAATAGATCTTGGCAATTAGGGTGTTTGGGAATGGAGAAGAAGGCATCTTTGAGGTCTAGCATACAGAAATAAGTCGTCCAAGGTGGGATAGTTGATAGGACGATATATGGATTAGAGACTACTGGGTGTATAGGAATGACTGCAAGTGATAGGTGCCATTAGGTTTTTTATTGCTAGTATGGGGGTATTATATGGTGAGTGGGCAGGTCGCAAAAAATCCTTTTTCTAGGAGATCCTGTATAATAGACTGAAGTCTCAGGAGACTAGATTGGGGAAGTGGATATTGACGTCATTCCAGGTAAGTTGATAGGACATAGTAAGAAATTGAAACTCTTGAATAAAATGAGAAGGATTAGAAGTAAAGGAACCTAGTCTAACTTTAAGGTGTGTGAGTTTAGTCATGGGGAAAGGAACATAAACAGAAACTACACCACTGACTCCAGCTACCTTGTGGAGCAAGGCCAGGAAGTGAGAGAGAGCTGAAGGTCCCTCTAATTCTGGAGACCAATGGGAATGGGATCAGGTGAGGGGACCAGGAAACTGGGTCCCTGTCTTGTGCAGTGGGGCTAAGTGGTTCTGTCTTGTTTTCAGCTGGTTTCTGTTCAACCCTAGTGTAACATTTACTCTGGGTTGAAGTCTCAGCTGTGGAGAAAAACCAGTAATTAAGTCTCCCTGCCCGCCCACCCACGAATTGGAAAAGGAAAATCAAACCTTCCTACAACCACACACCCAGGGCACCACCTGAGAAGTTCTCAGTCTATTGGTTCAGTTCAAAAGGTCCAAATTGATTGCCTCAATTGGCACCTGTCTCAGACGGGAGAGTTCAAGAGGTCTCTGGGAACTGGATCACAGGGGTCTTGTAACTACTCTGATATGGCTTACTCCAGTGCTGTGTGGAGTCAGGAGGAGCCACCTAGCAAATAGATCAGTCTGGGAAGGTTAATGTCTCCTTCCCCACTTTGCCTCTCTGTCAGACCCAGTCACTGGTATCTCTGCAGATGTCTGACCTAGTTGCCTGTCGTGAACAGATACTCCAGGGGTTTGCACCTGCCTGTATCGCAAGGAAATCTGCCAGGCCTCTGCAGACTACCGTTATCTAGCAGGAGGAGGTGAGGCCTGACATCCTTGGGTGCTTGATGCAGGTGGGGGGGGTGTTCCCGCAGGCTTAGCCCCACCCCTGATTGATGTTGCTAACAGAACAGAACAGACAACAAAACCTCTCTGAGATACCATCTAACTCCAGTAAAAGTAGCCCACACCACAAAATCCCAAAACAAAAGATGTTGGCATGGATGTGGCCAGTTTCTCAGGCCACAACACTGCATGGGCCCTCGATAAAACCCCAGGGGAAAAATCAAAGGGAGTAAAATAACCATGGGGCAGAATAAGCAGAAAACTCTAGTAACATGAATAACCACAATAGATTGACCCCCCCAAGAAAAGATACGGCAGATATAATTGAAGACCCCATTCATAAACAACTGGCTGAGATGTCAGAAATCGAATTCAGAATTTGGATTGCAGACCAGATTAATAAAATGGAATTAGGAATTTGAGGATAAATTCAAAAGTTGTCTCAAGAATTTAATGAATTTAAAGACAAAACCACCAAAGACTTAGAAACACTGAAGCAAGAATTTACAGCCCTCAAAGATATGAAAAATACAGTAGAATCCCTCAGCAACAGAATGGAACAAGCAGAAGAAAGGATGTCTGACATTGAAGATAAAGCCTTTGAACACTCCCAAACTCTCAAAGAGGAAGAGAAATGGAGAGCAAAAATGGATGATTCTCTCAGAGAGCTCAGGGATAATTCGAAGAAGATCAATATACGAATAACTGGAATTTCTGAAAATGATGAACTGGCCTCAATGGGCACAGAGGTCCTTCTACATGAAACTATGAAATAAAATTTTCCAGACATGCCTAGAGATTCTGAAATTCAGATAGCAGACAGCTTCAGAACCCCAGCACGATTCAACCCCAATAAGTCATCCCCCAGACATATCATAATTAGCTACACTAAAGTTAACATGAAAGAGAAGATTCTCAAAGCAGTCCAGCGAAAGAAAACTATTACGTACAAAGGGAAGAATATTAGAATGACTGCAGATCTTTCTGCTGAAACTTTTCAAGCCAGGACAGGGTGGTCATCGATTTTTAATCTCCTAAAGCAAAATAACTTTCAACCCGGGATCTGGTATCCAGCTAAACTAAGTTTCATTTATGATGGGGAAAATCAAATACTTTAATGACATTCATATGTTGAAGAAATTTGCCACAACCAGACCAGCTGTTCAGGATATTCTCAGACCTATCCTCCACAATGACCAACCCAATCCTGTACCACAAAAGTAAACTCACCCAGAAACTTCAGATCAAACTCCAATTTCACACTGGTGCAAGGATTAAAAATGCCCACTGGACTTTTGAAAAACTCAATACCCAAAACTTCACCAGACTTATCAATATTCTCCATTAATGTGAATGGCTTAAACTGTCCTCTAAAGAGGCATTGGTTAGCTCACTGGATACAAAAACTCAGGCCAGATACTTGTTGCATACAAGAGTCACATCTTAACTTAAAAGACAAATACAGACTCAGGGTGAAAGGATGATGTTATTTCAGGCAAATGGTAATCAGAAAAAATCAGGTGTCGCAATTTTATTTGCAGATACAATAGGCTTTAAACCAACAAAAGTAAGGAAGAACAAGAATGGACACTTCATATTTTTTAAGGGTAATACTCAATATGATGAGATCTCAATTATTAGTATCTATGCACCCAACAAGAATGCACCTTAATTTATAAGAGAAACTCTAATACACATGAGCAACTTGATTTCCTCCAGCTCCATAACATTCGGAGATTTCAAAACTCCTTTGGCAGTGATGGACCAATCCTCCAACAAGAAGCTGACCAAAGAAATCTTAGATTTAAACCTAACCATCCAACATTTGGATTTAGCAGACATCTACAGAACATTTCATCCCAACAAAACTGAATACACATACTTCTCATCAGCCCACAGAACTTACTCCAAAATCGATCACATCTTAGGTCACAGGTCTAACCTCAGTAAATTAAAAGGAATAGAAATTATTCCATGCATCTTCCTGGACCACCATGGAATAAAACTTGAGCTGAGTAAGAACAGAAATCTGCATACTCATACAAAAACATGGAAGTTAAATAACCTTATGCTGAATGATAGCTGGGTCAGAGATGAGATTAAGAAAGAAATCACCAATTTTTTGGAACAAAACGACAAAGAAGACACGAACTACCAGAACCTCTGGGACACCACAAAGGCAGTTCTAAGAGGGAAATTTATAGCACTGTAAGCCTTCCTCAAGAGAACAGAAAGAGAGGAAGTTAACAACTTAATGGGACATCTCAAGCAACTGGAAAACAAAGAACGTTCCAACCCCAAACCCAGTAGAAGAAAAGAAATAACCAAAATTAGAGCAGAATTAAATGAAATTGAAAACAAAAGAATAATACAACAGATCAATAAATCAAAAAGCTGGTTTTTCAAAAAGGTCAGTAAAATACATAAACCTTTGGCCAACCTAATCAGGAAAAAAAGAGTAAAATCTCTAATCTCATCAATCAGAAACAACAAAGATGAAATAACAACAAACTACTCAGAAATCAAAAAAATCCTTAATGAATATTACAAGAAACTGTATTCTCAGAAATATCAAAATCTGAAGGAAATTGACCAATACTTGGAAGCATGTCACCTTCCAAGACTTAGCCAGAATGAAGTGGAAATGTTGAACACGCCCATATCAAGTTCGGAAATAGCATCAACCATAAAAAAAACTCCCTAAAAAGAAAAGCCCGGGACCAGATGGTTTCACGTCAGAATTCTACCAAACTTTTAAAGAGGAATTAGTACCTATATTACTCAACCTGTTCCAAAAGGTATAAAAAGAAGGAAGACTACCCAACATGTTCTATGAAGCAAACATCACCCTGACCCCCAAAGCAGGAAAAGACCCAACAAGAAAAGAAAATTATAGACCAATATCACTAATGAATATAGATGCAAAAATATTCAACAAGATTCTGAATCCAGCAAAACATCAAACAAATTATACATCATGACCAAGTCAGTTTTATCCCAGGGTCTCAAGACTGGTTCAATATACGTAAATCTATAAATGTAATCCAGCACATAAACAAATAAAAAAACAAAGACCATATGATTCTCTCAATCGATGCAGAAAAAGCTTTGGATAATATCCAGCATCCTTCATGATCAGAACACTTAAGAAAATCGGTATAGAAGGGAAATTTCTTAAACTGATAGAGACCATCTACAGCAAACCCACAGCCAATATCACATTGAATGCAGTTAAATTGGAATCATTTCCACTCACATCAGGAACCACACAAGGCTGCCCATTGTCTCCATTGCTTTTTAACATTATAATGGAAGTTTTAGCCACCGCAATTAGGGAAGAAAAGGAGATCAAGGGTATCCATATAGAGTCAGAAGACATCAAACTTTCGCTCTTCACAGATGATATGATTATATATCTGGAAAAAACTAGGGACTCAGCTGCAAAACTCTTACAAGTGATCAAGGAATACAGCAGCGTCTCAGGTTATGAAATCTACATTCATAAATCGGTAGCTTTATATATACCAACAATAGTCAAGTTGAAAAAACAATTAAGGACTCTATCCCATTCACAGTAGTGCCAAAGGAGATGAAATATTTGGGAATTTATCTAACAAAGGATGTGAAAGATCTCTATGAAGAAAACTATGAAACTCTAAGAAAAGAAATAGATGAAAATATTAACAAATGGAAAAACATACCATGCTCATGGCTGGGAAGAATCAACATAGTTAAAATGTCTATACTACCCAAAGCAATATATAATTTCAATGCAATCCCTATTAAAGCTCCACTGTCATACTTTAAAGATCTTGAAAAAAACAATACTTCGTTTTGTATGGAATCAGAAAAAACTCTAATAGCCAAGACATTACTCAGAAATAAAAACAAAGCAGGAGGAATTATGCTACCAGACCTCAGACTATACTACAAATCGATAGTGATCAAAACAGCATGGTACTGGCACAAAAACTGAGAAGTAGATGTCTGGAACAGAATAGAGAACCAAGAGATGAATCCAGCTACTTACCATTATTTAATCTTTGACAAACCAATTAAAAACATTCAGGGGGGAAAAGATTCCCTATTTAACAAATGGTGCAGGGTGAACTGGCTGGCAACCTGTAGAAGACTGAAACTGGACCCACACCTTTCACCATTAACTAAGATAGACTCTCACTGGATCAAAGATTTAAACTTAAGACATGAAACTATAAAGATACTAGAAGTGAGTGCAGGGAAAACCCTTGAAGAAATTGGGTTGGGCGAGTATTTTATGAGAAGGACCCCCCGGGCAATTGAAGCAGCTTCAAAAATATACTACTGGGACTTGATCAAACTAAAAAGGTTCTGCACAGCCAAGAACACAGTAAGTAAAGCAAGCAAAAAGCCCTCAGAATGGGAGAAGATATTTGCAGGTTATATCTCCGACAAAGGTTTAATAACCAGAATCCACAGAGAACTCAAAGGCATTAGCAAGAATAGAACAAGGGATCCCATCGCAGGCTGGGCAAGGGATTTGAAGAGAAACTTCTCTGAAGAAGACAGGCGCGTGGCCTTCAGACATATGAAAAAATGCTCATCATCTTTAATCATCAGAGAAATGCAAATCAAAACTACTTTGAGATACCATCTAACTCCAGTGAGACTAGCCTATATCACAAAATCCCAAGACCAGAGATGTTGGGGTGGATGTGGAGAAAAGGGAACACTTCTGCACTGCTGGTGGGAATGCAAATTAATACATTCCTTTTGGAAAGAGATATGGAGAATACTTAGAGATCTAAAAATAGATCTGCCATTCAATCCTGTAATTCCTCTACTGGGCATATATCCAGAAGACCAAAAATCACATCATAACAAAGATATTTGTACCAGAATGTTTATTGCAGCCCTATTCATAATTCCTAAGTCATGGAAGAAGCCCACGTGCCCATCAATCCACGAATGGATTAATAAATTGTGGTATATGGGGCGGCGCCTGTGGCTCAGTGAGTAGGGCGCTGGCCCCATATGCCGAGGGTGGCGGGTTCAAACCCAGCCCCGGCCAAACTGCAACAAAAAATAGCCGGGTGTTGTGGTGGGCGCCTGTAGTCCCAGCTGCTTGGGAGGCTGAGGCAAGAGAATCGCGTAAGCCCGAGAGTTAAGAGGTTGCTGTGAGCGGTGTGACGCCACGGCACTCTACCCAAGGGCGGTACAGTGAGACTGTCTCTACAAAAAAAAAAAAAAAAAAAAATTGTGGTATATGCACACCATGGAATATTATGCAGCCTTAAAGAAAGATGGAGACTTTACCTCTTTCATGTTTACATGGATGGAGCAGGAACATACTCTTCTTAGTAAAGTATCTCAAGAATGGAAGCAAAAGTATCCAATGTACTCAGCCCTACTATGAAACTAATTTAGGGTTTTCACATGAAAGCTATAACCCAGTTACAACCTAAGAATAGGGGGAAGGGAGAAAGGGAGGGGAGGGAGGTGGTAGAGAGAAGGGGATTGGTGGGATTACACCAGCGGTGCATTTTTTTTTTTCTTTTTTTTTATTGTTGGGGATTCATTGAGGGTACAATAAGCCAGTTACACTGATTGCAATTGTTAGGTAAAGTCCCTCTTGCAATCATGTCTTGCCCCCATAAAGTGTGACACACACTAAGGCCCCACCCCCCTCCCTCCCTCTCTCTTTCTGCTTCCCCCCCCATAACCTTAATTGTCATTAATTGTCCTCATATCAAGATTGAGTACATAGGATTCATGCTTCTCCATTCTTGTGATGCTTTACTAAGAATAATGTCTTCCACTTCCATCCAGGTTAATACGAAGGATGTAAAGTCTCCATTTTTTTTAATGGCTGAATAGTATTCCATGGTATACATATACCACAGCTTGTTAATCCATTCCTGGGTTGGTGGGCATTTAGGCTGTTTCCACATTTTGGCGATTGTAAATTGAGCTGCAATAAACAGTCTAGTACAAGTGTCCTTATGATAAAAGGATTTTTTTCCTTCTGGGTAGATGCCCAGTAATGGGATTGCAGGATCAAATGGGAGGTCTAGGTTGAGTGCTTTGAGGTTTCTCCATACTTCCTTCCAGAAAGGTTGTACTAGTTTGCAGTCCCACCAGCAGTGTAAAAGTGTTCCCTTCTCTCCACATCCATGCCAGCATCTGCAGTTTTGAGATTTTGTGATGTGGGCCATTCTCTCTGGGGTTAGATGATATCTCAGGGATGTTTTGATTTGCATTTCTCTAATATATAGAGATGATGTACATTTTTTCATGTGTTTGTTAGCCATTCGTCTGTCGTCTTTAGAGAAAGTTCTATTCATGTCACTTGCCCATTGATATAAGGGATTGTTGGCTTTTTTCATGTGGATTAATTTGAGTTCTCTATAGATCCTGGTTATCAAGCTTTTGTCTGATTGAAAATATGCAAATATCCTTTCCCATTGTGTGGGTTGTCTCTTTGCTTTGGTTATCGTCACCTTAGCTGTACAGAAGCTTTTCAGTTTAATGAAGTCCCATTTGTTTATTTTTGTTGTTGTTGCAATTGCCATGGCAGTCTTCTTCATGAAGTCTTCCCCCAGGCCAAAATCTTCCAGTGTTTTTCCTATGCTTTCTTTGAGGATTTTTATTGTTTCGTGCCTTAAATTTAAGTCCTTTATCCATCTTGAGTCAATTTTTGTGAGTGGGGAAAGGTGTGGGTCCAGTTTCAGTCTTTTACACGCAGACATCCAATTCTCCCAACACCATTTATTGAATAGGGAGTCTTTCCCCCAAGGTAAGTTCTTGTTTGGTTTATCGAAGATTAGGTGGTTGTAAGATGTTAGTTTCATTTCTTGGTGTTCAATTCGATTCCAAGTGTCTATGTCTCTGTTTTTGTGCCAGTACCATGCTGTCTTGAGCACTATGGCTTTGTAGTACAGACTAAAATCTGGTATGCTGATGCCCCCAGCTTTATTTTTGTTACTAAGAACTGCCTTAGCTATACGGGGTTTTTTCCAGTTCCATACAAAACGCAGAATCATTTTTTCCAAATCTTGAAAGTACGATGTAGGTACTTTGATAGGAATGGCATTGAATAGGTAGATTGCTTTGGGAAGTATAGACATTTTAACAATGTTGATTCTTCCCATCCATGAGCATGGTATGTTCTTCCATTTGTTAATATCCTCTGCTATTTCCTTTCTGAGGAGTTCATAGTTTTCTTTATAGAGGTCCTTCACCTCCTTCGTTAGGTATATTCCTAGGTATTTCATTTTCTTTGAAACTATGGTGAAGGGAGTTGTGTCCTTAATTAGCTTCTCCTCTTGACTGTTATTGGTGTATACAAAGGCTACTGACTTGTGGACATTGATTTTATATCCTGAAACATTACTGTATTTTTTGATGACTTCTAGGAGTCTTGTGGTTGAGTCTTTGGGGTTCTCTAAGTATAAGATCATGTCGTCAGCAAAGAGGGAGAGTTTGACCTCCTCTGCTCCCATTTGGATTCCCTTTATTTCCTTGTCTTGCCTAATTGTATTGGCTAGACCTTCCAGCACTATGTTGAATAGTAAAGGTGACAGAGGACAACCTTGTCTGGTTCCAGTTCTAAGAGGAAAAGCTTTGAGTTTTACTCCATTCAGTAAAATATTGGCTGTGGGTTTGTCATAGATAGCTTCAATCAGTTTTAGAAATGTGCCACCTATGCCTATACTCTTCAGTGTTCTAATTAGAAAAGGATGCTGGGGGCGGCGCCTGTGGCTCAGCGGGTAGGGCGCCGGTCCCATATGCCGGAGGTTGCGGGTTCAAACCCAGCCCCGGCCAAATTAAAAAAAAAAAAAAAAGGAAAGGATGCTGGATTTTATCAAATGCTTTTTCTGCATCTATTGAGAGGATCATGTGATCTTTATTTTTGCCTCTGTTAATATGGTGGATAACGTTTATGGACTTGCGTATGTTGAACCAGACTTGCATCCCTGGGATGAAGCCTGCTTGATCATGATGAATGACTTTTTTGATGATAAGCTGTAATCTATTGGCTAGGATTTTGTTGAGAATTTTTCCATCTATATTCATGAGTGAGATTGGTCTGAAATTCTCCTTTTTGTTTGGGTCTTTTCCTGGTTTTGGTATCAGGGTGATGTTTGCTTCATAGAATGTGTTGGGGAAGATTCCTTCTTCCTCAATTTTTTGGAATAATTTCTGCAGTACAGGAATAAGCTCTTCCTTGAAGGTTTGATAGAATTCTGGAGTGAAGCCATCTGGACCAGGGCATTTTTTAGTTGGAAGCTTTTTTATTGTTTCTTTGATCTCAGTGCTTGAAATTGGTCTGTTGAGGAGGTCTGTTTCTTCCTGGCCAAGTCTAGGGAGAGGGTGTGATTCCAAATATTGATCCATTTCCTTCACATTGTCAAATTTCTGGGCATACAGTTTCTGGTAGTATTCAGAGATGATCTCTTGTATCTCTGTGGGATCAGTTGTTATTTCCCCTTTATCATTTCTGATTGAGGTTACTAGAGATTTTACTTTTCTATTTCTAGTTAGTCTGGCCAATGGTTTATCTATTTTATTTATTTTTTCAAAAAACCAACTCCTTGTTTCATTAATATTCTGAATGATTCTTTTGTTTTCAATTTCATTGATCTCTGATTTGATTTTGGAGATTTCTTTTCTTCTACTGAGTTTAGGCTTAGATTGTTCTTCTTTTTCCAATTCCATAAGGTCTCTTGTGAGATTGTTGATGTGCTCTCTGTCTGTTTTTCGAATGTAGGCATCTAAAGCGATGAATTTTCCTCTCAAAACTGCTTTTGCAGTATCCCACAGGTTTTGGTAGCTTGTGTCTTCAATGTTGTTATGCTTAAGGAAGTTAGTGATTTCCTGTTTGATTTCTTCCTGCACCCATCTGTTATTCAACAGAAGATTGTTTAATTTCCATGCCTTTGGATGGGGTCGAGCATTTTTGTTAGAGTTGAGTTCCACCTTTAGTGCCTTATGGTCTGAAAAGATACAAGGTAAAATTTCAATTCTTTTGATTCTGTTGATATTTGTTTTGTGTCCCAGGATATGATCAATTTTGGAGAATGTTCCATGGGGTGATGAGAAGAATGTATATTCTTTATCTTTGGGGTGGAGTGTTCTATATGCGTCTATCAAGCATAATTGTTCTAGGGTCTCATTTAAATCTCTTATATCTTTGTTTAATTTCTGTTTAGAGGATCTGTCCAGCTCTGTAAGAGGTGTGTTAAAGTCCCCTGTTATGATGGTATTATCAGATATCATATTGC
Source organism: Nycticebus coucang (assembly GCF_027406575.1). Lineage (NCBI taxonomy): Eukaryota > Metazoa > Chordata > Mammalia > Primates > Lorisidae > Nycticebus > Nycticebus coucang. The sequence continues at coordinate 62,265,081 of NC_069782.1, read as the reverse complement.
TCAGACTGAGTAAGGTCTGTTTCAAGAATTTGGGAGCATTTAAATTTGGTGCATAGATATTTAGAATTGAAATGTCTTCTTGTTGTAGTTTTCCCTTGACCAATATAAAGTGACCATCTTTGTCTTTTTTGACTTTAGTTGCTTTAAATCCACATGTATCTGAAAATAAGATTGCAACTCCTCTTTTCTTCTGAATTCCATTTGCCTGAAAAATTGTCTTCCAACCCTTGACTCAGAGCTTTAATTTGTCTTTTGAAGCCAGGTGTGTTTCTTGCAGACAGCAAATGGATGGCTTGTGTTTTTTAATCCAGTCAGCCAATCTATGTCTCTTCAGTGGGGAATTCAAGCCATTAACATTTATGGAGATAATTGATAAGTGTGGTAGTATTCTATTCGTCTTATTTGGTGAGAGTCCATTGCTTAGTTTTATCTTTTGCATCAGTGTGGAGGTTAGGTTCTGTCCTTTGATTTCTGAGTTCTTACTTTGCTGCTGATCGATTGTGGTGGTCAGTGTGCAGAACAGGTTGAAGTATTCCCTGTAGAGCTGGTCTTGTTGTGGTGAATTTCCTCAATGTTTGTATATCCGTAAATGATTTGATTTCTCCATCAATTTCGAAGCTTAGCTTAGCAGGGTACAGAATTCTGGGCTGAAAATTGTTCTGTTTAAGTAGATTAAAGGTAGATGACCATTGTCTTCTTGCTTGGAAAGTTTCATTAGAGAAGTCTGAGGTCACTCTGATGGATTTGCCCCTGTAGGTCAACTGGCGCTTACTCCTGGCAGCTTGCAGAATCTTTTCTTTTGTCTTGACTTTGGACAGGTTCATCACAATGTGTCTTGGAGAAGCTCGGTTAGAGTTGAGGCGACCTGGGGTCCGATATCCCTCTGAAAGCAGTGTGTCAGAATCTTTGGTGATGTTTGGGAAATTTTCTTTTATAATATTCTCTAGTATGGCTTCCATTCCTCTGGGGCATTCTTCTTCCCCTTCTGGAATTCCTATAACTCGTATGTTGGAACGTTTCATAAAGTCCCATAATTCTGACAGTGAACGTTCTGCTTTCTCTCTCTTCTTTTCTGCCTCTTTTACTATCTGAGTTATCTCAAAAACTTTGTCTTCTACCTCTGAAATTCTTTCTTCTGCATGGTCTAACCTGTTGCTGATACTTTCCATTGCATCTTTAAGTTCCCTGATTGACTGTTTCATTTCCTTCAGCTCTGCTATATCCTTTTTATATTCTTCATATCGTTCATCTCTGATTTGATTCTGTTTTTGGATTTCCTTTTGGTTATTTTCCACTTTATTAGCAGTTTCCTTCATTGTTTCCATCATTTCTTTCATTGTTTTCAACATGTGTATTCTAAATTCCCTTTCTGTCATTCCTAACATTTCTGTATAGGTGGAATCCTCTGCAGTAGCTACCTCATGGTCCCTTGGTGGGGTTGTTCTGGACTGGTTCTTCATGTTGCCTGGAGTTTTCTGCTGATTCTTCCTCATGAGTGATTTCTTTTATCTGTTTCCTTGCCCTAATTTTCCTTTCACTTCCTCTTGCTCTTTAAGTTCTTGTGCCTGTGGACCTATGAGAACAGCAGGTTGACTTCTTTTCACCACGAAAATGGTCTAATTTCTTTGGAAAACGGTAGCATGTGCTTTCATCACAATGGAGAACCATAAGCTGTCAGCTCCTTCCAGTGGATCTTTTCTCACAGATCTTGCTTGAGTAGAAAGGGTGGCAGTGGAGAATTTCAATACAAGATGCCTAGAACAAAACCCATTTGCTTTTCAAGACCATCCGTGCAGGCTGGAGTCCACTCTCTCTCTTGCTCATGGTCTGCAGCAGCACTACTTTTGAAGCCTCAAAATAGACTCTTTCATTATGCTCCAGTATGTGTAAAGTGTAAATGGATCTGGGGTTGCGTGGGGAAGGGGGGGCAGAGGGAGAGAAACAATGTCTTGCGGCTGCTGTTGCTCTGGCTGCTGCTCCACGGGGCTTGTTTTGGATCCCCCTGCAGTGAAACAGGTCCTGTACGGCTCCGCCACTGTAGTAGAAATGATGTCTGCGGTATACTCTGCTCTCTCCTCCTCCTCCTCCTCCTCCTCCTCCTCCTCCCCCTCCTCCCAGCGGTGCATCTTACAAGGGTATTTGTGAAACTTGGTAAACGTTCTGAGAACCTAGTGAATGATACCCCATGATTATATCAATGTACACAGCTATGATTTAATAAAAAAAGAAAAAGAAAAAGAAAAAGAATTAAAGAGGTAAAGTCCCAATTTTTTTACTGCTGCATAGTATTCCATGGTATACATATACCACAATTTATTAATCCATTCATCAGTCGAAGGGCACTTGGGCTTCTTCCATGACTTGGCTATTATGAATTGAGCTACAATGAACAATCTGGTGCAAATGTCTTTATTGCCAAATGATTTTTGGTCCTTTGAATATACACCTAGAAGAGGAATTGCAGGATCAAATGGCAGGTCTACGTTTGGATCCCTGAGAGTTCTCCAAACTTCTTTCCAAAAGGAACGTACTAACTTGCATTCCCACCAGCAGTGCAGAAGTGTTCCCCTTTCTCCACATCCATGCCAACATCTTTTGTTTTGGGATTTTGTGGTGTGGGCTACTCTTACTGGAGTTAGATGGTATCTCAGAGAGGTTTTGGTTTGCATTTCTCTGATGATTAAAGATGATGAGCATTTTTTTCATGTGTCTGTAGGCCATGCTCCTGTCTTCTTCAGAGAAGCTTCTGTTCATGTCTCTTGCCCACAATGAAATGGATCACTTGTTTTTTGCTTAGTAATAAGTTTGAGTTCTCTGTGGATTCTGGTTATTAGACCTTTGCTGGCAGTATAATTTGAAAAAATCCTCTCCCATTCTGAGGGCTGTCTATTTGCTTTAATTGGTGTGTTCTTGGCAGTGCAGAAGCTTTTTAGTTTGATCAGATCCCAGTAATGTATTTTTGATGTTGCTTCAATTGCCTGGGGTGTCTTCCTCAAGAAGTATTCTCCATCTTTCTTTAAGGCTGCATACAAGATCCTGGGTTGAAAGTTTTTTTGCTTTAGGAGATTAAAAGTTGATGACCAGCCTCTTCTTGCTTGAAAAGTTTCAGCAGAGAGATCTGCAGTTATTCTAATATTCTTACCTTTGTACGTTATAGTTTTCTTTCGCCGGGCTGCTTTGAGAATCTTCTCTTTCATGTTAACTTTAGAATGGAAGAAAAAATACCCAATGTACACAGCCCTACTATGAAACTAATTTGGGACTCTCACATGAAAGCTATAACCCAGCTACAACTTAACAATAGGGGGAAGTGGGAAAGGGGGGGGTGGGTAGAGGGAGGGGAATCGGTGAGATCACACCTGTGGTGCATATTACAGGGGTATTTGCGAAACTTGGTAAATGTAGAATATAAATGTTTTGGCACAGTAACTGAGATAATGCCGGAAAGGCTATGTTAACCACTGTGATAAAAATGTGTCAAATGGTTTATGAAGTGAGTGTATGATGCCCCATAATCATATCATTGTATACAGTTATGATTTAATAAAAAAATTTAAAAAAATAAATAAATAAATAAATAAAATAGAAAAAAAAAAAAAAGAAGTATTCTCCCAGGCCAATTTTTTCAAGTGTTTCCCCTGCACTGTATCTAAGAATATTTATAGTTTCATGTCTTAAGTTTAAGTTCTTTAACCAGTGAGAGTCAATTTTTTTTAGAGGAGAAAGGTGTGGGTCCAGTTTCGGTCTTCTATAAGTTGCCAGCCAATTCATCCAACACCATTTATTGAATCTTTCCCCCAATTTATATTTTTAATAGGCTTAGCGAAAATCAAATGATGATAAGTGTCTGGGTTCACCTCTTAGTCTTCAATTTTGTTCCATATATCTACCTCTCTATTTTTGTGCCAGTACCATGCTGTTTTGATCACTATCGATTTATAATATTGTCTGAAGTCTGGAAGCAATTCCTCCTGATTTGTTTTTATTTCTGAGTAATGTCCTGGCTATTTGAGGTTTTTTCTGTTTCCATATAAAACAAAGTACTAATTTTTCCAGGTCTTTAAAATATGAGAGAGGTGCTTTAATAGGGATCTTGTTAAATCTGTAAATTGCTTTAGGTAGTATAGACATTTTAACAATGTTGATTCTTCCCAGCCATGAGCATGGTCTATTTTTCCATTCGTTAACATCTCAAGCTATTTCTTTTCTTTGAGTTTCATAGTTCTCTTTATAGAGATCTTTCACGTCCTTAGTTAGATAAACTCCCAGATATTTCATCTTCTTTGGCACTATTGTATAGGGAATAGAATCCTTGATTGTTTTTTCCCCTTGACTATTGTTGGTATATACAAAGGCTATATAGATTTATGAGTGTTAATTTGTATCCTGAGACGTTACTATATCCCTTGATCACTTCTAGTAGTTTTGTAGTTGATTCTCTGGGGTTTTCCAGATACATAATTGTATCATCTGTGAAGAGTGACAATTTGATCTCCTCTGGTCCTATTTGGATCCCCTTGATTACCTTCTCTTGCCTGATTGCGATGGCTAAGACTTCCATTACAATGTTAGAAAACAGTGGAGACAGTGGGCAATCTTGCCTGGTTCCTGATCTGAGCAGAAATGATTTCAATTTTACTCCATTCACTATGATATGGCTGTGGGTTTGCTGTAGATGGCCTCTATCAGTTTAAGAAATGTTCCATCTATACTTATTTTCTTAAGCATTCTGATCAAGGAAGGGTGCTGGATATTGTCAAAAGCTTTTTCTGCATCAGTTGAGAGAATCATATGGTCTTTGTTTTTTAATTTGTTTATGTAATGTATTATGTTTATGGGTTTATGTATATTGAACCATCCTTGGGACCCTGGGATGAAACCCACCTGGTCGTGGTGTATAATTTGTTTGATGTGTTGTTGGCTTCTTTTTGCATCAATATTCGTTAGAGATATTGGTCTATAATTTTCTTTTCTTATTGGTTCCTTTCCTGGTTTGGGTATCAAGGTGATATTTGCTTCATAGAATGAGTTGGGAAGTATTCCTTCTTTTTCTATGTCTTGGAAAAGATTAAGTAATATAGGTACTAGTTCCTCTTTAAAGGTTTGGTAGAATTCTGATGTGAAGCCCTCTGGTCCCAGACTTTTCTTTTTGGGGAGATTTCTTATAGTTGAGGCTATTTCAGAGCTTGTTATAGGCTTGTTCAGCATTTCCACTTTTTTTAGCTAAGTCTAGGAGGGTGGCATGTTTCCAAGTATTGATCTTTTTCCTTCAGATTTTCATACTTCTGAGAGTAGAGTTTGTGTAGTATTCATCAAGGATTTTTTGAATTTCTGAGGAGTCTGTTGTTATTTGTCCTTTATCATTTCTGATTCATGAAATTAGGAATTTTACCCTTCTACTTCTGGTTATGTTAGCCAACAGTTTATCTGTTTTATTGACCTTTTCAAAAAACCAACTCTTTGATTGGTTGCTCTATCATATGATTCTTTTGTTTTAAATTTCATCTAGTTCCGCTCTAATTTTAGTTATTTCTTTTCTTCTTCTGGGGTTACGGTTGGAAAGTTCTTCCTTTTCCAGTTGTTTGAGATAGCCCAATAAGTTATTGACTTCCTCTCTTTCTGTTCTCTCAAGGAAGACTTGCAATGCTATAAATTTTCCTCTTGGGACTGCTTTTGCTGCATCCCAGAGGTACTGGTAGTTCATTTCTTCATTATTGTTTTGTTCCAGAAATTTGGTAATTTCCTTCTTAATCTTGTCTATGACCCAGCTATCATTCAGCATGAGGTTATTTAGTTTCCATGTTTTTGTATGCATATGGAGATTCCTGTTGTTGCTGAGTTCAACTTTTATTCCATGGTGGTCAAGAAAATACAAGGAATGATTTCTATTCTTTTAAATTTGCTGAGGCTGGACTTATGAACTAAGATGTGATCACTTTTGGAGGATGATCCATGGGCTGATGAGAAGAATGTTTATTCGATTTTGTTAGGATGAAATGTTCTATAGATATCTATTAGATGCAAATGTTGAAAGGTTAAGTTTAATTCTAATTTCTTTGCTTAGCTTATTTTTTGAGGATCTATCCAAACTGCCAGAACAGTGTTAAAGTCTCCAACATATATGGTGCTGGGGGAAATCAAGTTGCTCATGTCAGTTAGAGTTTCTCTTATAAATTGAGGCACATTCTGGTTGAGTGCATAAATGTTGATAATTGAAATCTCATCATGTTTAGTGTTGTTCTTAACAAATAAGAAGTGACCATCATTGTCTTTTCTTACTTTGATTGGTTTAAAGCCTATTGTATCTGTAAATAAAATTGCAACACCTGCTTTTTTCTGATCTCCATTTGCCTGAATTATAGATGACCATCCCTTAACCCTGTGTCTATGTTTATCTTTTAAGATAATGTGAGATTCTTGAATGCAGTAGATGTCTGGCCTTAGTTTTTGTATCCAGTCAGCCAAGCAATGTCTCTTGGCTGACAATTTAAGAGGGCAATTTAAGCCATTCACATTTATTGAGTGTAATGATAAACTAAGCAGAGTTTTGAGTATTGAGTTTTTTTTTAAATCCAGTGGACATTTTTAATCCTTTTGCCACTATGGAAGTTAGAATTTGATCAAAAGTTTCTGTGTGATTTTACATTCGTGGTGGAGGATTGTGTTCTTCATTATGGAGCATAGGTCTGAGAATATCCTGAAGAGCTGGTTTTGTTGTGGCAAATTTCTTCAACATGTGAATGTCTTTAAAGTATTTAATTTCTCCATCATAGATAAAACTCAGTTTAGCTGGGTACGGGATCCTGGGTTGAGTTATTTTGTTTAAGGAGATTAAAGGTCAATGACACCATCTTCTAGCTTGAAAGGTTTCAGCGGAGAGATCTGCAGTCATTCTAATGTTCTCCCCTTTGTATGTAATGGTTTTCTTCCATCTTACAGATTTCAGAATTTTCGCCTTCATATTAACTTTAGTGAAATTAAATTATCTGTCTATGAGAATTTTTATTTGGGTTGAGTCATGTGGGTGTTCTAAAATTGCCTGCTATCTGAATTTCAGAATTTCTGGGCATGTCTGGAAAATTGTCTTTAATTATGTCATGAAGCAAAGCATCTGTATCCTTCGCAGCAAGCTCATCACTTTCAGGTATTCCTGTAAGGCAAATATTAGACCTCTTCTTGTTATCCCAGAGCTCACTGAGAGAATGATCCATTTTTGTTCTCCACTTTTTTTCCTCTTTGATGTTTGGGAATGTTCAAAAGCTTTGTCTTCAATATCAGAAATCCTTTCTTCTGCTGCTCCATTCTGTTACTGAGGAATTCTACTGTATTTTTTAGATCTTTGAGAGCTGCAAATTTTTGCTTTAATGTGTCAAAATCTATGGTCATTTTGTCTTTAAATTCCTTGAATTCTTGAGACATATTTTGAATTTCTGCTTTAATTGTAATTTCATCATTTCCTCCATTTTGTTGATCTTATTTGCTATCCAAATTCTGAACTTGATTTCTGACATCTCAGCCATTTGTTTGTGAATAGGATCTTGTGGTGTGTCTGCTTTATTGTTTCTTGGGGAAGTTGATCTGCTCTGATTGTTCATGTTGCCAGAGCTTTTCTGCTGATTCTGCCTCATGATTGTTTTTCACTGTTGGCTAAGTGGTCTGGTAAGGTGAGATTGGATTGGCGTTTCATTGAGTTGTGATTAACCAGCCCTTTGTTAAGGATCTGGGACTGATGACTGCAACTTTTTCCCCTTTAGTTTTGCAAAGAACCTGTACAGTATTACAGTCCAAGGCTGGGGAAACCTGCTTGGTGTGGTGGGGTTAGGTGGCTCAGTCTTGTATTCAACTGGTTCTTGTCCGATCCTGGTGGATCAGTCACTCTGGTGGAGTCTTAGCTGTGAAGAAATATAAGCTATTAAGAAACCCTACCTCCCCAGACAACAACTGGAATGGGGAAATTGACCGTTCCTGTTACTGCACAACCAATGTATCCTCCTAGAGGGTCCTTGGGTGATTGTCCCAAGTTAAGGGTTCTGAACCAATTGATCCAGTCAGTACGAACTCTCAGGTGGGAGAATTTGAAAGGTCACCAGGAGCTAGATATCAGAGGTCTACTGGCTGCTCAATTTGGCTCTTTCTGGTGCTCTACAGAGTCATAAAGGCCCACCCAGTAGCACAGTAGGACCAGGAGGCTGAGTCTCTTTCTCCTATTTGTTCCTTTTTCATGGCCAATCACTGTTATCCCCACAGGGCTGCAGTCCTGCTCCCTTCAATAATGCAAAGTGCCAGGGCTTAGTACCTGTCAGAGTCAAAGGTAGGTCAATGCCCCTGAGGCCCAGCCACTGCCCTCAGCTGCCAGCTAGCTGGGGGAGCTGAGCCCTGCCTGCCTTGGGTGTTCAGTAGCTACTGGTGAGTGTTCCACTTGGGCTAACTCTAATCCAGAGGGTACCAGGCCAGCAAATGCTTATGCTTATCTCTCTCAACCACCGCACCTTTTCCCCTACCGTTCTGCAGCACCATTATCCCTATAGAGTGGGTTCTGGTTTCCTCTGGTAGTGCACAGAGTTGGGGGGGGGTTCTCCAAGATTACACCCCGGTGTGATCACTCTATTGTTGCTGGATCTTTGTGGGAAGTGCCCCTGCACAGCTCCTCTGCCACTGTCAAAGCCAGAGAATTCTCGCTGTAGGAGCAGCACATGGATTGTGCTGCACACGGATCTGGCTGCACACGATTCTGGCATTGTCCAGTGCCCAGTGACTTCAGCAAGGAGAACACTATTCCACTGGTGATTCTGGTCAGGTGGGGGCCTGGCACGGAGGCAGACGGGATCTGGTTTATCCTGTGAGGGGGGAAGGGTGGACTGGAAGTTCAGAATGGCAGGGATAATGTTAGTTCAATTTTTTCTGCCTGGTAAGAGAATGTTCAGAGTCACTTCAGGGTCCCTCTGGAGGAAGTAGTCCCCACTTCTTACTGCTCACACCTGTGGGTTGAGACGAGAAATCCTCAGTTCACTGCTCGCCTGTAGAAAACACACAGGAGCAAAGGAGGAGGGAAAGGAAAACGAAAAAGAACCTGCAGCTTTCTTGGGGGACAGGGAGGGCACTTTTCCTTTCAGTTGAGTTTTGTACCTGAAGATGTTGTCTTGGTGTCACAGCTTGTCTCATCAGGAGTGACCTGGAGTTATCTAGGCTGGGCTCCCTGTCTTCAGCTTAATTGGATATTTTCTGGACATTATTCTTCTGTCTGGATAGGAGCTTCTGTCGGAGGCTATTTCCAATCAGCCATCTTGCCCCTCCCCCCCAGGGCATTTTTTTCTTGGAAGCTTTTTTATTGTTTCTTTAATTTCAGTGCATGAAATTGGTCTGTTCAAAAGCTCTATTTCTTCCTGGTTAAGTCTAGGGAGAGGGTGTGATTCCAAATATTGATCCATTTCCTTCACATTGTCAAATTTCTGGGCATAGAGTTTCTGGTAGTATTCAGAGATGATGTTTGTATATGTGTGGCATCAGTTGTTATTTCCCCTATATCATTTCTGATTGAGGTTATTAGAGATTTTACTTTTCTATTTCTAGTTAGTCTGGCTGAAGTTTTATCAATTTTATTTATTTTTTCAAAAATCCAATGCCTTGTTTCATTACTTTTCTGAATGATTCTTTTGTTTTCAATTTCATTGATATCTGATTTAATTTTGGATATTTCTTTTCTTCTGCTGTGTATAGGCTTAGATTATTCTTTTTTTTTTTTTTTTGCAGTTTTTGGCTGTGGCTGGGTTTGAACCCACCACCTCTGGCATATGGGGCTGGCGCCCTACTCCTTTGAACCACAGGCACCACCCTGGCTTAGATTATTCTTCTTTTTCCAATTCCATAAGATGGCTTGTGAGTTTGTTGATGCACTCTCTTTCTGTTTTTCTAATGTAGGCATCTAAAGCGATAAATTTTCCTCTCAAAACTGCTTTTGCAGTACCCCACAGGTTTTGGTAGCTTGTGTCATCCTTGTTATGCTCACGGAAGTTAGTGATTTCCTGTTTTATTTCTTCCTGCACCCATCTGTCATTCAACAGAAGGTTGTTTAATTTCCATGCTTTTGTGTGGGGTTGAACATTTTGGTGGAGTTGAGTTCTACCTTTAGTGCCTTGTGGTCTGAGAAGATACAAAGTAAAATTTCAATTCTTTTGATTCTGTTGAGGTTTGTTTTCTTTCCTAGGGTGTGATCAATTTTGGAGAATGTTCCATGGGGTTGATGAGAAGAATTTATGTTCTTTATCTTTGGATGGAGTGCTCTATACACATCTATCAAGCACAGTTGTTCTAGGATCTCATTTAAGTCCCTTATACCTTTGTTTAATTTCCGTTTCGAGGATCTGTCCAGCTCTGTAAGAGTAGTGTTAAAGTCTCCTGTTATTATGGTATTGTAACATATAATATTGTTCAGACTGAGTAAGGTCTGTTTCAAGAATCTGAGAGCGTGGGCGGAGACATGATGACTGACTGAAGCCAGCTTGCCACAGAGGCTCCCGACCAGAAGGAGAGTTAAAGGACAGAAATTTAGCAAGTAATCTGGCAGATTAGAACTGCACCAACAGAGAAGGTTGAAGAATGCACATCAACCCTGCTGAGGTGGGGTGTGACCCCAAAGATACAAAAAAATGTACAAAATCCATCACCGAGTGGACAGGAGTCCCCTAACCCATGAGAACAGCTTGGAGTACCTCGCAATCTAACAAGCAGAGTTCAAAAGTCCTCCCATTATATTCTACGGGAGAGACCCTCTAAAAACTGGACCTACTTCCCCTACTAGGGTGCCATGGTGCTCTCCTGCCAGGCATAAAACTGTATATATATTCTCTACCTGCAATTATGAGCTCCCAGCATTCACCTGCACTCTCACTCTGAGGTCTGAAAGCCTGTCCCACAGGAGTCTAGATTCTTGGGTATTATCTAAAGAGGTGTGGACAGGGCATGGACCACTGCTGGCCAGTGCTGATTCTGTGGCAAGGGAATGGGGAGAGGACAGTCAGCTGAGAGGGAACCACACCAGAGTGGCAGTGCCCCAAGGCGCAGAGCAGCAGCCATTTTCGGCAACAATAGAGCTCACCCCTGGATATTCTGGAGTCACACCTCCTGTCTCTCTGGGCAACCAGAGCAGTCCAGGCATCTTCTCTGGTGGCAGTCACTGGCAGAGAAGATCTTAGACGAAAACACAGGCCCCATCAGTAAAGGGTTTGCCTGAGATGGTACCAACCTGGGTGGAGCACTGGGACTAGAAAGTGCATGCACAGAGCCAGCAGATTCCCACGGTGGGGCTAAGACACACCCGGACCTCAAGGGATCATCAGCCTAGACAAAGGAGGGCAGGAAGCTAACCATGCTGCGAATACAATCTCCCAGGCAGCAGCAAAGACAGGGCCTGAGGTGCAGGTTCTGTGAAGTCAAAACAGCTTCTTTTCTGCAGGGGAATTTACCTGGGACAGAAACAAATTCTTCAAAGTTGTTCTATTCTGTCAGTAACTTCAATCAGGAATGGGGCTGGAACTAAGTAAGCAGCCCAAACCTCCATCAAGCACCTGAGGTTGTCAGGCCTCACCTGCCCCTGCCAGATAGTGGCAGAGAACATCAGCCTGGCTGAGGAGACATAGATCTCCCTGTGATTCAGACAGGTGCAAGCCCCTGGAGCCTCATTGGAGGCAACTGGGTCATAGCCCTGCAGGGTTATCAGTGACTGGGTGTGATAGAGATACAAGGTGGGGAAGGAGGCATCAACCTTCACAGACTAATCTATTTACTGGGTGGGTCTTCCAGACCTCAGGGAGCACTGGAGCAAGTCATATTTGAGTTGAGTTGTCAGCAGATCCCAGCAATCTAGTTGCCAGAGACCTTTTAAACTCTCCCTCCTGAGACAGGTGCTTACTGAGACAATTGATTTGGACCTCTTGAATTGGGCCAATCGCCCGAGGACTATATAAGCAGTATCCTGGGTGTGGTTGTAGGAAGGATTGATTTTCCTTTTCCAATTGTTGCCTGTGGGGGGCTGGTTGACATAATTGCTGGTATTTCTCCATAGCTGAGACTTCAATCCAGAGTAACTGATTCACTAGAATTGACAGACACCAGCTAAAAACAAGAAGAGCCACTTAGCCCCAACACACCAAGTAGGTACCCAGTTTCTCAGGCTGGAGCACTGTTCGCATCCTTGGAAAAGCTCTAGGTGAAAAGGTACAGACACCAGTCCCAGCTTTTGGGCAAAGGGCTGGTTAATCACTACTCCTGGAGGCCTGAACCCAACTTTTCTTTATCCACTCATCTAGTCAAATGGTGTAAAATAATCATGGGGTGAAATCAGTGGAAAATGCTAGCAACATGAATAAACAAAGTAGATCAATACACTGAAGGAAAGATATGGCAGACATAACTGAAGATCCCATCCATAAACAGATGGCCGAGATGTCAGAAATCAAGGTCAGAGTTTGGATTGCAAACAAGATTAATAGAATAGAGGAAAAGTGGGATTGGAAATTCGAGGAGAAATTCAAAAGTTGTCTCAGGAATTTAACTAATTTAAAGACATGATGACCAAAGATTTTGACACCTTAAAGCAAGAATTTCCAGCCCTCAAAGGTCTGAAAAATACAGTAGAATCCCTCAGTAACAGAGTGTAGCAAGGTGACATTGAAGACAAAGCTTTTGTATGCTCCCAAACCCTCAAAGAGGATGAAAATGAAGAGCAAAAATGGATCATTCTCTCAGAGAGCTCTAGGATAATTCAAAAAAGTCTAATATCTGCCTCTTGGTTTCCCTGAAAGCGATGAAGTGGCTTTACAAGGCACATAGGCTCTATTCCATGAAATTATGAAAGAGAATTTTCCAGACATGTCAAGAGATACTGAAATTCAGATAGCAGACAGATTCAGAACCCCAGCATGACTCAACCCGAATAAGACATCCCCCCAGGCACATCATAATTAACTTCACTAAAGTTAATATGAAGGAGAAAATTCTGAAAGCAGCAAGACGTAAGAAAACCATACCCTACAAAGGGAAGAGTATTAGAATGACTGAAGATCTTAATGCTGAAACTGTTCAAGCCAGAAGAGGGTGATCATTGACATTTAATCTCCTAAAACAAAATAACTTTCAACCCAGGATCCTTTATCCAGCTAAACTGAGTTTCATTTATCATGGAGAAATTAAATACTTTAATGACATTCACATGTTGAAGAAATTTGCCATAAACAAACCAGCTCTTCAGGATATTCTCAGATCTATCCACCATAATGACCAAAACAATCCTCTACCACAAAAGTAAACTCACTCAGAAACTTTCGATCAAACTCCTACTTCCACAGTGGCAAAAGGATTAAAAATGTCCACTGGAGTTTCCAAAACCCAATACCCAAAATTTTACCAGGCTTATCAATATTCTCCATTAATGTGAATGGCATAAACTGTCCTCTAAAGAGGCACAGGATGGCTGACTGGATACAAAATTTCAGGCCAGATATTGCTGCATACAAGATTCTCATCTTACATTAAAAGATAAATACAGGTTGGGAGGACAAGATGGCGGACTGAACCCAGCTATCAACAGAGGCTCCCGTCCAGAAGGAGAGTTAAGGGACAGGAATTTAGTAAGTATCCTGGTGGACTTGAGCCACACCAAGAGAGAAGGTTGAAGAACACACATCAACACCGCTGAGGCAAGCTGTGATCACAAGGACGCAAACAAAAGGTACAAAATCCACCACCAAGTGGACGGGAGTCCCCCTCACCCATGAGACCGGCTCAAGAGCCCCACAATTAAACAAGCAGGCGGAAATTAAAGGCCCTCCCACTACACTCCATGGGAGAGACCTTCTAAAAACTGGACCTACCTCCCCTACTGGGGTAACGTGGCATTCTCCTGCCGGGCATAAAACTGAATAAAACTTTAAAAATCCTTTGCCGGCAACCCTGAATCCCCAACACTCCCTCCCGCCCACTGAGGTCTGGAGGCCTGTCCCCCAGGAGTTCGGATCCTTGAGTGATTTCTCAAGGGGAGTGGACAGTCCCCGAGTTGCGACTGGTCAGCATTGACTCTGAGGCATGCGAGTGAGGAGAGGGCACCGGGCTGAGGGGGAGTCACGCCTCGGCGGCACTTCCCTGTGGTGAGGTGCAGCAGCCCTCCCCGTGCATCAATACAGCCAGACATAAAACTGAATGAAACTCTAGCTTCCCCCCCACTCTCACTTGGGGTCTGGGGACCTGTCCCTCAGGAGCTCGGATCCTTGGGTGATTTCTCGAGGGGAGCGCACAGTGCCCAAGCTGCGACTGGTCAGCGCTGACTCTGAGACACGCGGGCGAGGAGAAAGCACTCTACTGAGGGGGAGTCACGCCTTGGCGGCACTTCCCTGCAGATTAGGTGCAGCAGCCCTCCCCGGGCAATATTACGGGGCCGGGCACAAAACTGAATAAAACTCTAGCTTCCCTGCTGAGAGCTGAGAGCCCCTACTCTCACTCGGGGTCTGGAGGCCTATCCCTCAGGAGTTGGGATCCTTGGGTGATTTCTCGAGGGGAGTGCACAGTGCCCGAGCTGCATCAGGTCAGCACTGACTCTGAGACATGTGAGCAAGGAGAGGGCACTCTGCTGAGGGGAAATCAAGCCTTGGCAGCACTTCCCTGCGGTGCGGTGCAACAGCCCTCCCGGGGCAGGCGTAAAACTGAATGAAACTCTAGATTCCCCCCCACTCCCAATCGGGGTGTGGGGGCCTATCCCCCAAGAGTTCGGATTCTTGGGGGATCTCTTGAGGGGTGTGGACCCAGCATAAACTGCGGCTGCTCAGTGCTGACTCTGGGGTGCGAGACAGAGGAGAAAAGGGTCGGCTGAGTGCCCACACCAGAGCAGCAGTTCCCTGGAGGTAGATCAACAGCCATCTTTTCTTTAACGGAAGAATGCTCACTTCTGGATATTCTGAGGCCAAACACCCTGTCTCCCTGGGCAACCAGAGGAGGCCACCGGTGAGCGGAGGATTTCCTGACACTGCTCACAAACCCGGGAAGCTTCCAGGGTGGGGCCAACCCAGAGAGGTGAAACCTCCAGCAGCAAAGACGTTTGAACTCAGAACAGCCCATCTTCTGTAGGCGATTTTGGCAGGAAAAGAGACAGAACCCCGCAAAGTTGTCTGTTCTGTTCTGTTCTGTTAGCAGCATCCATCAGGGACTGGGCTAAGCCTGAGTGAACACCTCCTTCACATCACCTGCATCAAGCACTCAAAGATGTCAGGCCCCATCTCCTCCTGCTAGACAGTGGCAGTGTGCGGGGGCCTGGCAGACTTCCTTGCCATTCAGGCAGGTGCAAACCTCTGGAGTGTCTGTTCACTGCAGGCAACTGGGTTAGCCATCTGCAGAGATACCAGTGACTGGGTCCAACGGAGGGGCAAAGTGGGGAAGGAGACGTCAACCTTCCCAGACTGCTCTGTTTGCTGAGTAGCTCCTCCTGAGTCCACACTACACTGGGGTAAGCCGTGTCAGAGGAGTCACCAGGCCCCTGTGATCCAGTTCCCAGAGACCTCTTGAACTCTCCCACCTGAGACAGGTGCCGATTGAGACACTTGATTTGGACCTTTTGAACTTGGCTAATAGACGCAGGACTTTTCAGATGGTGCCATGGGTGTGCGGTTGTAGGAAGGTTTGATTCTCCTTTTCCAACTGGGGCCAGAGGTGGGCGGGCGGGGTGACTTAATTGCTGATTTTTCCACACAGCTGAGACTTCAAGCCAGAGTAGAAGTTGCAATAGGATCGAACAGAAACCAGCTGAAAACAAGACAGAACCACTTTGCTCCACCACACCAGACAGGGCCCCAGTTTCTCAGGCCACAACACGGTACGGCCCCTCAATAAATCCCCAGGGGAAAAACCAAAGGGAGTAAAATAACCATGGGGCGGAATCAGCAGAAAAACTCTGGTAACATGAATAACCAGAATAGATCAACCCCCCCAAGAAAAGATACGGCAGATGTGATTGGAGATCCCATTCATAAACAACTGGATGAGATGTCAGAAATCGAATTCAGAATTTGGATTGCAGACAAGATTAATAAAATGGACTTAGGAATTCGAGGAGAAATTCAAAAGTTGTCTCAAGAATTTAACGAATTTAAAGACAAAACAATCAAAGACTTATACACACTGAAGCAAGAATTTACAGCCCTCAAAGATATGAAAAATACAGTAGAATCTCTCAGCAACAGAATGGAGCAAGCAGAAGAAAGGATTTCTGACATTGAAGATAAAGCCCTCGAATGCTCCCAATCTCTCAAAGAGGAAGAGAAATGGAGAGCAAAAACGGATCACTCACTCAGAGAGCTCTCAGATAATTTGGAAAAAAGCAATATACGAATTATAGGGATTTCTGAGAATGATGAAGTGGTCTCCAAGGGCACAGAGGCCATTCTGCATGAAATTATGAAAGAAAATTTTCCAGACATGCCTACAGAATCTGAAATTCAGATAGCAGACAGCTTCAGAACCCCAGCACGATTCAACCCCAATAAGTCATCCCCCAGACATATCATAATTAGCTTCACTAAAGTTAACATGAAAGAGAAGATTCTCAAAGCAGTCCGGCGAAAGAAAACTATTACGTACAAAGGTAAGAATATTAGAATCACTGCAGATCTCTCTGCTGAAACTTTTCAAGCCAGAAGAGGGTGGTCATCAACTTTTAATCTCCTAAAGCAAAATAACTTTCAACCCAGGATCTTGTATCCAGCTAAACTGAGTTTCATCTATGATGGAGAAATTAAATACTTCAATGACATTCATATGTTGAAAAAATTTGCCATAAGTAAACCAGCTCTTCAGGATGTTCTCAGACCTATCCTCCACAATGACCAACCCAATCCTATACCACAAAAGTAAACTCACTAAGAAACTTTGGATCAAACTCCAACTTCCACACTGGCGAAAGGATTAAAAATGTCCACTGGACCTTTGAAAAACTCGGTACCCCAAACTCCACCAGACTTATCAATACTCTCCATCAATGTGAATGGCTTAAATTGTCCTCTAAAGAGGCATAGGTTAGCTGACTGGATACAAAAACTCAAGCCAGATATTTGTTGCATACAAGAGTCACATCTCAACTTAAAAGACAAATACAGACTCGGGGTGAAAGGATGGTCATCCATATTTCAGGCAAATGGTAATCAGAAAAAAGCAGGTGTTGCAATTTTATTTGCAGATACAGTAGGCTTTAAACCATCAAAAGTAAGGAAGGACAAGAATGGTCACTTCATATTTGTTAAGGATAATACTCAATATGATGAGATCTCAATTATTAATATCTATGCACCCAACCAGAATGCACCTCAATTTATAAGAGAAACTCTAACAGACATGAGTAACTTGATTTCCTCCAGCTCCATAATCATCAGAGATTTCAACACTCCCTTGGCAGTGCTGGATCGATCCTCCAGAAAGAAGCTGAGCAAAGAAATCTTAGATTTAAACCTAACCATCCAGTATTTAGATTTAGCAGAAATCTACAGAACATTTCATCCCAATAAAACTGAATACACATACTTCTCATCAGCCCACGGAACTTACTCCAAAATTGACCACATTTTAGGTCACAAGTCTAACCTCAGTAAATTTAAAGGAATAGAAATTATTCCATGCATCTTCTCGGACCATCATGGAATAAAACTTGAATTGAGTAACAACAGGAATCTGCTTACCCATACAAAAACATGGAAGTTAAATAACCTTATGCTGAATGATAGCTGGGTCAGAGATGATATTAAGAAAGAAATTCCTAATTTTTTGGAAAAAAATGACAATGAAGACACAAACTATCAGAACCTCTGGGACACCGCAAAGGCAGTTCTAAGAGGGAAATTTATAGCACTGCAAGCCTTCCTCGAGAGAACGGAAAGAGAGGAAGGTAACAACTTAATGGGACATCTCACGCAACTGGAAAAGGAAGAACATTCCAACCCCAAACCCAGTAGAAGAAAAGAAATAACCAAAATTAGAGCAGAATTAAATGAAATTGAAAACAAAAGAATAATACAACAGATCAATAAATCAAAAAGCTGGTTTTTTGAAAAGGTCAATAAAATAGATAAACCTCTGGCCAACCTAATCAGGAAAAAAAGAATAAAATCTCTAATATCATCAATCAGAAACAACAAAGACGAAATAACCACAGACTCATCAGAAATCCAAAAAATCCTTAATGAATATTACAAGAAACTTTATTCTCAGAAATATGAAAATCTGAAGGAAATTGACCGATACTTGGAAGCGCGCCACCTTCCAAGACTTAACCAGAATCAAGTGGAAATGTTGAACAGACCCATATCAAGTTCAGGAATAGCATCAACTATACAAAACCTCCCTAAAAAGAAAAGCCCGGGACCAGATGGTTTCACGTCAGAATTCTACCAAACCTTTAAAGAGGAATTAGTACCTATACTACTCAACCTGTTCCAAAAGGTAGAAAAAGAAGGAAGACTACCCAACACATTCTATGAAGCAAACATTACCCTGATCCCCAAACCAGGAAAAGACCCAACAAGAAAAGAAAATTATAGACCAATATCACTAACGAATATAGATGCAAAAATATTCAACAAGATCCTAACAAACAGAATCCAGCAACACATCAAACAAATTATACATCATGACCAAGTTGGTTTTATCCCAGGGTCTCAAGGCTGGTTCAATATACGTAAATCTATAAATGTAATTCAGCACATAAACAAATTAAAAAACAAAGACCATATGATTCTCTCAATCGATGCAGAAAAAGCTTTTGATGACAACCAACATCCATTCATGATCAGAACACTTAAGAAAATTGGTATAGAAGGGACATTTCTTAAACTGATAGAGGCTATTTACAGCAAACCCACAGCCAATATCATATTGAACGGAGTTAAATTGGAATCATTTCCACTTAGATCTGGAACCAGACAAGGCTGCCCATTGTCTCCATTGCTCTTTAACATTGTAATGGAAGTTTCAGCCACCACAATTAGGGAAGAAAAGGCGATCAAGGTATCCACATAGGGTCAGAAGAGATCAAACTTTCGCTCTTCGCAGATGATATGATTGTATATCTGGAAAATACTAGGGACTCTACTACAAAACTCTTAGAAGTGATTAAGGAATACAGCAGTGTCTCAGGTTACAAAATCAACATTCATAAATCGGTAGCCTTTATGTATACCAACAATAGTCAAGTTGAGAAAACAATTAAGGACTCTATCCCATTCACAGTAATGCCAAAGAAGATGAAATACCTGGGAGTTTATCTAACAAAGGACGTAAAAGATCTACATAAAGAGAACTATGAAACTCTAAGAAAAGTGATAGCTGAGAAAGTTAACAAGTGGAAAAATATACCATGCTCATGGTTGGGAAGAATCAACATTGTTAAAATGTCCATACTACCCAAAGCAATATATAATTTCAGCGCAATCCCCATTAAAGCTCCACTGTCATACTTTAAAGATCTTGCAAAAATAATACTTCGTTTTATATGGAATCAGAAAAAACCTCAAATAGCCAAGACATTACTCAAAAATAAAAACAAAGCAGGAGGAATCACACTACCAGACCTCAGACTATACTACAAATTGAAAGTGATCAAAACAGCATGGTACTGGCACAAAAACAGAGAAGTAGATGTCTGGAACAAAACAGAGAACCAAAAGATGAATCCAGCTACTTACCGTTATTTAATCTTTGACAAGCCAATTAAAAACATTCAGTGGGGAAAAGATTCCCTATTTAACAAATGGTGCTGGGAACTGGCTGGCAACCTGTAGAAGACTGAAACTGGACCCACACCTCTCACCATTAACCAAGATAGACTCTCACTGGATTAAAGATTTAAACTTAAGACATGAAACTATAAAAATAGTAGAAGAGAGTGTAGGGAAAACCCTTGAAGAAATTGGGTTGGGTGAGTTTTTTATGAGAAGGACCCCTCAGGAAATTGAAGCTGCTTCAAAAATGCACTATTGGGACTTGATCAAACTAAAAAGCTCTGCACAGCCTAGAACACAGTAAGTAAAGCAAGCAAACAGCCTCAGAATGGGAGAAGATATTTGCAGGTTATGTCTCCGACAAAGGTTTAATAACCAGAATCCAGAGAGAACTCAAATGCATTAGCAAGAAAAGAACAAGGGATCCCATCGCAGCCTGGGCAAGGGACTTGAAGAGAAACTTCTCTGAAGAAGACAGGCGCGTGGCCTTCAGACATATGAAAAAATGCTCATCATCTTTAATCATCAGAGAAATGCAAATCAAAACTACTTTGAGATATCATCTAACTCCAGTGAGACTAGCCTATATCACAAAATCCCAAGACCAGAGATGTTGGTGTGGATGTGGAGAAAAGGGAACACTTTTGCACTGCTGGTGGGAATGCAAATTAATACATTCCTTTTGGAAAGATATATGGAGAACACTCAGAGATCTAAAAATAGATCTGCCATTCAATCCTGCAATCCCCCTACTGGGCATATACCCAGAAGACCAAAAATCACACCATAACAAAGATATTTGTATCAGAATATTTATTGCAGCCCTATTCATAATTGCTAAGTCATAGAAAAATCCCAAGTGCCCATCGATCCACGAATGGATTAATAAATTGTGGTATGTGTACACCATGGAATATTATGCAGCCTTAAAGAAAGATGGAGACTTTACCTCTTTCATGTTTACATGGATGGAGCTGGAACATATTCTTCTTAGTAAAGTGTCTCAAGAATGGAAGAAAAAGTAACCAATGTACTCACCCTTATTATGAAAATATTGTAGGACCTTCACATGAAAGCTATAACCCAGTTACAACCTAAAAATAGGGAAAAAGGGGAAAGGGAAGGGAAGGAGGGGGAGGGAGGGGCAAGGAGGGGGATTAATGGGATTACACCTGCGGTGTAATCCCATTACAAGGATTAACCCCTTACAAGGGTATATGTGAATTCTAGTAAATGTGGAATGTAAAGGTCTTAGCAAAATAACTAAGAAAATGCTACAAAAGCTATGTTAACTAATGTGATGAAAATGTGTCAAACGATCTATGAACCAAGTGTATCTTGCCCCACGATCATACTGATGTACACAGCTATGGTTTCATAAAAATAAATAAATAAATAAATAAAAACCCGTCTCTGGCCAAACTGCAACAAAAAATAGCCAGGCATTGTGGCAGGCGCCTGTAGTCCCACATAAAAAAATAAAAAAGTCAGAATTAGAAATTCGAGGAGACGTTTTTAAGTGACGTCCAAGTTGCAGTTAACTCCTTCACCCAGGAGATGCGAATTTACGATTAAACTGTTCTAAAGGTTAAATAAAGATTTTGATATTCTGAAAAAAAAAAAGAAAGAAAAAAGAAATTCGAGGAGAAATTTAAAAGTTGTCTCAAGAATTTAATGAATTTAAAGACAACACCACCAAAGATTTTGATGCACTGAAACAAGAATTTGCAGCCCTCACAGATCTGAAAAATACAGTAGAATCCCTTATAAACAGAGTGGAGCAAGCAGAAGAAAGGATTTCTTACATTGATGACAAAGCTTTTTAATGCTCCCAAACTATCTAAGAAGAAGAGAAATGGAGAGCAAAAACAGATCATTCTCTCAGAGAGCTCTGGGAAAATTCAAAGAAGGCTAATATCTGCCTCATTGGAATCCCTGAAAGTGATGAACTGGCCTCGCAAAGCACAGAGGCCCTTCTCCATGAAATTATGAAAGAGAATTTTCCAGACATGCCAAGAGATTCTGAAATTCAGATAGCAGACAGTTTCAGAACCCCAGCACAACTCAATCTGAATAAGACATCCCCCAGGCATATCATAATTAACTTCACTAGTGTTATAGTGTTAATATGAAAGAGAAAATTCTGAAAACAGCCAGACGTAAGAAATCCATTACCTACAAAGGGAAGAATATTAGAATGACTGCAGATCTCTCTGCTGAAACTTTTCTATCCAGAAGAGGATGGTCATCGACTTTTAATATCCTAAAACAAAATAACTTTCAACAAGAGATCCTGTATCCAGCTTAACAGAGTTTCATTTATCATGGAGAAATTAAATACTTTAATGACATTCACATGTTGAAGAAATTTGCCATAACCACCAGTTCTTCAGGGTATTCTCAGACCTATCCTCCATAATGACCAGCCCAATCCTCTACAACAAAAATAAACTTTCTCAGAAACTTTTGATCAAACTACAACTTCCACAGTGGCGAAAGATTAAAAATGTCCACTGGACTTTCAAAAAACTCGATACCCAAAATTTTACCAGACTTATCAATATTCTCCATTAATGTGAACAGCTTAAACTGTCCTCTAAAGAGGCACAGATTAGCTGAATGGATACAAAAACTTAGACCAGATATATGCTGCATACAAGAGTCACATTTTACCTCAAAAGATAAATATAGACTCGGGGTGAAAGGATGGTCTTCCATATTTCAGGCAAATGGTAGCCTGAAAAAAGCAGGTGTTGCAATTCTACTTGCAGACACAATAGGCTTTAAACAAACAAAAGTAAAGAAGGATAAGAATGGTCACTTCATATTTGTTAAGGGTAATACTCAATATGATGAGATTTCAATTATGAATATTTATGCACCCAACCAGAATGCACCTCAATTTATAAGAGAAACTCTAACAGACATAAGCAACTTGATTTCCTCCACCTCCATAATAGTCAGAGACTTCAACACTCCTTTGGCAGTGTTGCATAGATCCTCAATAAGAAGCTGAGCAAAGAAATTTTAGATTTAAACCTAACCATCCAACATTTGGATTTAGCAGACATCTGCAGAACATGTCATCCCAACAAACTGAATACACATACTTCTCATCAGCCCAAGGAATATACTCCAAAATCCATCACATCTTAGGTCACAAGTCTAACCTCAGTAAATTTAAAGGAATAGAAATTATTCCTTGCATCCTGTCAGACCACCATGTAATAAAAGTTGAACTTGGTAACAACAGGAACCTGCATACTCATACAAAAACATGGAAGTTAAATAACCTTATGCTGAATGATAGCTGGGTCAGAGATGAGATCAAGAAGGAAACTGCCAAATTTTTTAAACAAAACGACAGTGAAGACACAAACTATCAGAACTTCTGGGATACCACAAAGGCAGTCCTAAGAGGGAAATTTATAGCACTGCAAGCCTTCCTCAAGAGAACAGAAAGAGAGGAAGTTAACAACTTAATGGAACATCACGCAACTGGAAAAGGAAGAACATTCCAACCCCCAAACCAGTAGAAGAAAAGAAATAACCAAAATTAGAGCAGAATTAAATGAAATTGAAAACAAAAGAATAATACAACAGATCAATCAATGAAAAAGTTGGTTTTTTGAAAAGGTCATTAACTAGATAAACCTTGGGCTAATCTAATGAGGAAAAAAAGAGTAAAATCTCTAAATTCATCGATCAGAAACAACAAAGACAAAATAACAACAGACTCCTCAGAAATTCAAAAAATCCTTAACGAATATTACAAGAAACTTTATTCTCAGAAATATAAAAATCTAAAAGAAATTGACCAATACTTGGAAGCACATCACCTTCTGAGACTTAGCCAAAGTCAAGTGGAAATGTTGAACAGGCCAATATCAAGTTCTGAAATATCATCAACCATACAAAATCTCCCTAAAAAGAAAAGCCCAGGACCAGATGGCTTTAGGTCAGAATTCTACCAAACCTTTAAAGAGGAACTAGTACCTAGATTACTCAACCTGTTCCAAAAGGTAGAAAAAGAAGGAAGACTACCCAACACGTTCTACGAAGCAAACATCACCCTGATCTCCAAACTAGGAAAAGATCCAACAAGAAAAGAAAATTATAGACCAATATCACTAATGAATATAGATGCAAAAATATTCAACAAGATCCTAACAAACAGAATCCAGCAACACATCAAACAAATTATACATCATGACCAAGTTGGTTTTATCCCAGGGTCTCACGGCTGGTTTAATATACATAAATCAATAAGTATAATTCAGCACATAAAGAAATTAAAAAACAAAGACCATATGATTCTCTCAATTGATGCAGGAAAACCTTTTGAGAATATCCAGGATCCCTTCATGATCAGAACACTTAAGAAAATTGGTATAGAAGGGACATTTCTTAAACTGATAGTGGCTGTCTACAGCAAACCCAAAGCCAATATTGTATTGAATGGAGTTAAATTGAAATCATTTCCACTCAGATCAGGAACCAGACAAGGCTGCCCATTGTCTCAACTGCTTTTTAACATTGAAATGGAAATTTTAGCCATTGCAATTAGGGAAGAAAAAGCAATCAAGGGTATCCATATAGGATCAGAAGAGATCAAACTTTTGCTCTTCTCAGATGGTATGATTGTGTATCTGGAAAACACCAGGGATTGTACTACAAAACTCCTAGAAGTGATCAAGGAATACAGCAGCGTCTCAGGTTACAAAATCAACACTCATAAATCAGTAGCTATTATATAAACCAACAATAGTCAACCTGAAAAAACAGTTAAGGACTCTATTCCATTC
This sequence comes from Nycticebus coucang, assembly GCF_027406575.1. Taxonomy (NCBI): domain Eukaryota; kingdom Metazoa; phylum Chordata; class Mammalia; order Primates; family Lorisidae; genus Nycticebus; species Nycticebus coucang. The sequence continues at coordinate 62,240,528 of NC_069782.1, read as the reverse complement.
ACAGTAGTGACAAAGAAGATGAAATATTTGGGAGTTTATCTAAAAAAGGATGTGAAGGATCTCTATAAAGAGAACTATGAAACTCTAAGAAAGGAAATAGCTGAAAACATTAACAAATAGAAAAATACACCATGCTCATGGCTGGGAAGAATCAACATTGTTAAAATGTCCGTACTACCCAAAGCAATATACAATTTTAATGCCATCCTATTAAAGCTCCACTGTTGATCTTGAAAAAACAATACTTCGTTTCATATGAAATCAGAAAAAACCTCGAATAGCCAAGACATTACTCAGAAATAAAAACAAAGCAGGAGGTATCATGCTACCAGACCTCAGACTATACTATTAATCGATAGTTGTCGGGGCTGATCCGGACATGCCCCAGGATGAGAGCCAGCATTGGCGATGAGAGGAAGTCACTCTGAGCCTAACTGGTAAACAACTTTGAGGAAGTCCTCCTGATTGGTCTGTGTAGGTGCATGCTGAGCTCGTGCTGTATGCCTGCTCCCGCTTTGGACTCTAACCTGTGCATTTCCCGAACACGTGTACTCTACTCTGATTGGCTTAGGAAAGGTATATAAGGCTGCACAATGGTTCCGTGCAGAGAGGTTCCTAGTTCCCATTCCCGTTCCTGTTCTGTCCTTTGAGCTTGCTGCATAAAAGTTACCTTTGACTCTTCTTGGTGTCCTCCTCTCTGCTGGTCGGCGGCGCTGCGACACCGACAACTGGTGCCGAAACCCGGGAACCTCATGCGCCTTGGCAGTACAGCAGCTCGGTAAGTCAAGTGCCTGCGACCAAAGCAGGGGGACTGCGATCAAAGCGGGGGCCCGCGACAAGAGCTGGGAAATCAGCGCTGGGACCGCGATCAAAGCGGGGGCCCGCGACAAGAGCGGGGAAATCAGCGCTGGGACCGCGATCAAAGCGGGGCCGCGACAAGAGCGGGAAAATCAGCGCTGGGTGACCACGATCGTCGTGGTGGGATAATACTGTCTCCTTAATGTGTATGCTTGTGTGAGTGACTTTGTGTGTTTTGTGTTTGTCCCTGTTGTCTCTGTCCGCCTTTGCCGCCCCATTGCCACTTGGAAGATTCAAGGGGAGTGTGCACAGAGACCCTTTGGGCCTTTTAAGTGATAGTGTGGTGGCAGAAAACCATGGGTAACTAAGCTTGCTGCTTAAGGCTGCAAGCCCCTTTGCAAGCCTTATTAAAACGTAATGGGACTCCACTGAAGGATAAAACCGCAAAGGTATTTGTACAAACTGTGGGTGATGCTTCCCCCTGGTTCTTGGAGCAAGGCCAATTGATCTCAGGGGACTGGGAACGCCTTGGTCAAGACCTTAGGCGTCAGGAAGCATTCGAGCCCCTACCTACCGGGACCATGGCTATCTGGACCCTGGTAAGAGGCTGCCTTGCCAGTCCCCTGACCAGATGCCAGGAAGCTCTGGCGGAGGGGGAGAAAGCTTTGGAAAGTATTCAGGAGGAACTGACGCGCTCTTCCCAGGCCCGTACCGGACCTCCCGCGCGAGACAGAGGCCGAGGACAGTTCAGGGCACCAGAGAGAAAAGGATGAGGCTGCCCCACCGCCAAAGCGGAGGTCTAAGAATAGGAGGGCGCCACCAGAGAGCTTTTTGGGTTCCTCTTCTGAAGAGAATGGCCCTGATGAGGAACTCTTTCATCAGATGCAAAGGCTAGTTATGGGGGAGGGCTGCTGCCCCACTGCCCCCCCTCCTTACAATCCTGCCGCGGACCGCCAGTCGATGGGCCTCAGTCGAGGGTGCTCAGGGCGAACGGTACAGGTTGGTTGAGAGGTCGACGCAGGATGAATGACAGACTGCTACACAGCAAGATGGTGAAGGAAGCAGCTGTACTTTACTGAATTTTTGAGTTGGTACTTATACATTTTTGACAAAGCATTACAAATTACAAAAGGTATTTTTACAACTTGCTGAGCCTTATAAGTTATTATCTAACCTTGTAGATGTGAGTATTCAACCATCCCACTTGCACAATGTCCTGCCCGCAAGGGGTTTTGCCCGCAAGGGGTTCTGTCCGCAAGGGGGAATAAAGGTTATTGGTTATCAGTTGTGTCTTTCACTACCCCTTATCTAAGTAAATGCTTCAAAGGTTGAAGTTTTAAAACGTGAAAATTCTTTCTTTATAACTACTAGTATTAGTAATAATTCACAAATTATTTACCTCTAATGTGCTGAAAAGATTTCATATATGTGTAAATTATGTAAGTGATTATAGTATTAGGAAATATATGAAATGTAAAGGTATGTGGAAAGTTTTAAGTCGTGGGTGGGTGTGGGTGGTGTAAGCACATATCTAGATGGAACATCTTGTTTGCTGTTCCTGTATTGTCTCAATGCACTGTCTCAATTCACTGACATTTATGATAGGAACGTGCTCTTACATCGTTCCCCCTGGAGACATTGAGTCTTCACAGGCATTCTTTGCTATGTTTAATTATGGATCAGTAAGTCATTATGTTTATTCTTAGTTTCTAAAGACAATCAGGCATTCAACTGAACAGACAGGTTTCATTCACAGGCATTCCTCAGGCTTTTGCCGCACCTTAAGTAATTACGTTCAACAAACAGCATGCTAGGCAACTTATGCGCTGCTGTGCATACTAGGGGTGCTGGGGGCTTCGCTCCGGGGAGCACAGACCACCTACCCATGCGTCTTACAACGCGGACAGCGCCACCTCGCTGCGGCTTGATGCCGAGGGTGCGGCACAATCCCACCTTCTTCACCCCTTACGGGCCTTGGTCACACCCAGATACCTTCGGCCCTTGTGGAGGCCGGAGCCACCACAGACCCAGGTGGGATCACCCCCCCACGCGGCACCGCCGCTCACCCAGCTCATCCTCGCAGTCCCACTCCCCTGAGAGAGGACCCAGAAGGGAACAGAAGCGGCGTCCGCGCCTGGTTCCCGGAGCCTCTTGCCTTCCCTGTGTTTGAGGATGCCCAGCAGCAGAGGTATCATCAACCCCTAGACTTCAAACTAGTTAAGCAATTAAAGGAGGCAGTGTCCACGTATGGGGTTCAAGCTGCTTTCACTGTGGCCATAGTTGAGTCTCTCGGGCAGAACCTAACACCCCTGGACTGGACTGATGTAGCCGGGCCTGCCTCACTGGGGGGCAGTACTTACTTTTCAAGTCAGCCTGGCAAGAATACAGCCAGGACGTAGCCCGCCATGCCAACCACGCTGCGGGAAACCTGTGGGGATTGGACATGCTCATGGGGCTTGGCAATTATGAGGGACAGAACAATCAAACGGGGTACCCTGCCCCAGTTTACATGCAAATAGCAGCCAGCGCCATAAAGGCCTGGAAGACCCTTCAGGGCGCAGGTGACCTGCAGGGTCAACTTACTAAGGTTATCCAAGGACCCAATGAGCCTTACGCAGACTTTGTGGCCCGTCTTATGCAGACAGCTGCTCGTGTGTTCGGCTCAGCAGACCAGGCCATGCCCCTCTTAAAACCCCTTGCATATGAACAAGCAAATAAATGGTGTAGGGAGGCAATTAGACCTTGGAAATCAAAGGGTCTTGATGCATGGATACAAGTCTGCAGAGACATAAATGAAAGCACTGTCCAGGGCCAGGTTATGGCTGCCGCCATCGTTAGCGGCATGCGCCAAGCCCAAGGGAAAGGCCATTCCTCCGGACAGCATCCATGTTACCATTGCAACCAGGCAGGTCATTTTAAGAGGGGCTGCCCCCAACGAGAAGGGCGACTATCTGGTAACCCATCCCAACCCAGAGGCCCTACGCAGCTATGCCCTCGATGCCGCAAAGGCAGGCACTGGGCCTCTGAGTGCAGATCCATACGAGACATAGATGGAAACCCCATTACCCCTCACCAGCCAAAAAACGGGCCACGGGGCCCACTACCCCGGGGCCCGCAAATGTACGGGGTAGTCCAACAACTCCCTCGCCTCATCCCCACCACGCAGTCGGAGACACCCCCTCAGCCTCTGTCCCAGCCAGAAGGGCCACCCCTGGCTCGGCAGGACTGGATGTCTGTGCCTCCGCCAGACTCGTACTAACCCCTGAAAAGGGCGTTCAGCCCCTCGAGTCGGACTTCCAAGGACCCCTCCCTCTTAATACAGTGGGTTTGCTGTTGGGACGCAGCTCCACTGCCCTCTCGGGCCTTGTAGTCCACCCTGGGGTCATAGACTCAGACTACACGGGTGTTGTAAAAATCCTTGTATCTTCCCCCCGGGGAATAGTAGCTATCTCCCCTGGGGACAGAATAGCCCAAATACTTGTTCTCCCCAGCTGTCACAAGGCTTACCCCAGTGCCGGCGCAGCCCGAGGACAGAAAGGATTTGGCTCCTCTGGACAGCCATTTGTAGGAGCTACCTTTGAACTTGCTGACAGGCCTCAGTGGACTTTAAAAGTAAATGGCAAGGAGTTTTTAGGCCTATTAGACACAGGGGCCGACAAAAGTATAATAAGACAATCAGATTGGCCCCCCAAATGGCCGTTGCAGCAGAGCAGCCTTATCCTCCGAGGTTTAGGACTTGCCACGTCTCCAGACATTAGTGCGGCCTCCCTTTCCTGGACTGACTCAGAAGGCCACTCAGGAATTTTCCAACTATATGTTCTAAATATCCCCATCAGCCTATGGGGAAGAGATATCTTACAACAGATGTCCTTCAAACTCACATCAGACACCTTCTATAGCGAGACCGCCCAAAAACTCATGACAAAGGCAGGCTATTCCGGAACGGGCGGGATAGGAAAGAACCAGGAAGGAAAGTCACAGCCCATCCATGTTGAGCATTGTCCTGAAAGGGGGATAGGAGGACCAGGACTGGGTTTTTCCTAGGGGCCACTGAGAACACTCAAAGGGGGAAGCAACTGTCCCAAACCCCCCCCCTTCAAATTACATGGAAAACAGACAAACCTGTGCGGGTAGCTCAGTGGCCCCTCTCTAAAGAAAAGCTCGCTGCCGCCCACATCCTAGTGCAGGAACAAATTGCCGCAGAACATCTTAAACCATCCACCTCACCCTGGAATACCCCTATCTTTGTAATCAAAAAGAAATCAGGGAAATGGAGACTACTCCATGACCTGCGTGCTGTCAATAATCAGATGCAGCTAATGGGCCAAGTCCAGCTTGGACTCCCCATCCTTTCTGCCTTACCAAAGAATTGGCCTTCCCTAGTGATAGACATAAAGGATTGTTTCTTTTCTATCCCTTTGCACCCCCAGGACACTCGACGTTTTGCCTTTACCTTGCCGGCCATCAATCACTCCCAGCCTGACGGCAGGTTTGAGTGGCAGGTACTGCCACAGGGTATGGCAAACAGCCCCACCATGTGCCAATTGTACGTGGCCCAGGCCCTGACACCTGTCCGAGCACTGTTCCCTGAAGCAGAAATCTACCGTTATATGGATGATGTCTTAGTCTGTGCTCCTCAACAAGAGCAATTGATAGAGATCTTGCCTTGCCTTACCCAACATCTGGCTGCAGCCAACTTAACCATTGCCCCTGAAAAGATCCAACTCTCAAACTGCCAGGAATTCCTGGGCGTCAAACTCGACCTTACCATCATTACCCCCCTAAAATTAACCCTCCGCACAGATCACCTTTCCACCCTTAATGATTTTCAGAAACTACTAGGCGATATCAACTGGATCCGCCCTTATCTAAGGCTAACCAATCAAGAACTTCAACCACTGTACCAAATACTTACTGGAGACCCGGACCTTACGTCCCCCAGAGCCCTCACTCCTGAGGCTCGACAAGCTCTCCAGTTAGTACAAAATCGAATGGCCTCAGCCCAAGTCCATCGTATAAACCTTAATGCCCCATTGTACTTGTGCATGTTCCCAGACCCCCGAGCACCCTCTGCAGCGTTCTGGCAGGAGGGCCCAATAATCTGGATTTACCTATCACAGTCCCCAAACAAAGTTTTACCTTGGTATCCCGAGGCTATAACCCAATTGATCCTTAAAAGCATCAAATTGGGCCTCCAAACGTTTGCAAAACAACCTAACTATATCTGTACCCCTTACCAACCCGCCCAGTTAGAGTACCTCTCTTCTACAAATGATACTTGGGCTATCGTAATCACCACTACCACAGCTCACTTCGATAATCATTACCCCCATCATCCATTAATCCAGTTCTGCCTCAACAACCCCCTTATTTTCCCCAGAATCACAAAACCCACCCCTATCCCCAAAGCCATGGTCATCTTCACAGATGGCTCCAGAACAGGCCAAGCCTCAATTATTACCCCTCAGCAGCAAATTGTACACCAGTTTCCAACCAACTCCGCCCAAGAGACAGAATTACTGGCTGTACTACAAGTTTTCCATATGTTCCCTCACACCCCCTTTAACCTCCTGTCTGACAGTGCGTACGTTGTCCAGGCAGTTCAAGTAATTGAGAATGTTGGTATCATCTCTACTCGGTCAACGGTCCAAAAGGCCTTAAGCAACCTGCAACAACTCATCTGGCAGAGACAGCAGCCATTCTTCATAGGCCACATCCGAGCCCATTCTGGTCTCCCTGGCCCACTGGCTCAAGGCAATGCTGCCGCGGATGCCCTTACTCACCAAGAAGTAACCGCCCTTGTATTGGACCCCCTAAAACAAGCCCAACATTTCCATAGTCTGTTTCATGTCAATTCTAATACCCTTCGCCACCGATACCAAATTACCAGAGAGCAAGCCCGGGAAATTGTCAAACAGTGTTCAACCTGTATTACCCACCACCCGGCCCCATGTCTGGGAGTTAACCCCCGAGGCCTCCTCCCAAACCATATCTGGCAAATGGATGTGACCCATGTCCCCGAATTTGGAACCCAAAAATTTGTACATGTCTCTATTGACACGTATTCTGGAATCATCTTCGCCTCCGCCCATACTGGCGAAAAGGCAAAAGATGTAATCAGCCATTGCCTGCAAGCCTTTGCTGCCTGGGGAACTCCTAAACAAATCAAAACAGATAATGGCCCTGCATACTGCTCCACTCAGTTTCAACAATTTGCATCCACCTTTTCCATCTCCCTAATTCATGGAATTCCCTACAACCCTCAAGGGCAAGGCATCATAGAACGAGCCCATTTAACTCTAAAAACTCAATTAATTAAACAAAAAGGGGGAGCTGTCTCCTCACGTTGCTCCCCGAAGGACAAACTAAATACCATTCTTTTCATTTTAAATTTTTTAACTTTGGACTCCAAGGGCCAGGTGGCCGCGGACCGCCACTGCCTCAGCCGTCAGACCGGCTCCCCAGTGCAAGTTCGCTGGAAGGATGTTCTCACCGGGCAGTGGTGTGGCCCAGACCCGGTTCTCACCTGGAACCGAGGTGCGGTTTGTGTTTTTCCACAGGACCAACCAACCCCGGTGTGGGTCCCGGACCGTCTCGTCCGCCCGGTGAATCCACCTCGTGAGGATGCCACACCCATGGAAAACCGTGAGCCCCCTCCTCATCCTCTCCCTGATGACTCTCCTCTGCCCCACCAGCCAGCGGCGTCTGTTATGGACACTGGTGAGGGCCTGGCCGTACCCAATGCCGCTCAGTAATACCTCCTTACTTTTTCCCCCTTTTCTTTACGACCAGCACCACTACCGGGCTCCCCACTGTCCCTATGGGCACAGCTCATGCCGCTTTTACCTCCAGGGAGTCCCAGCTCCATGATAGTTTATGCTTTACAACTATTCCTAACACGACAGTCGGCAATATGCCCAACCCCTGTATCCGCTTGGCAAATCAAACTTTAGGCTTATTTCAGCAAAATGGATCTAGAGTTGTGACAGCTTCCCTGTCAACACCTCACTTTCTACCTAAGGCAGAATGGAATTACACTGCTTCTATACCCCGTCGGCACCCCCGATGCTCCTCCGAGTCCTGCTGGCCCCCTGAGTGGACCGGGTGCCAAGGTGCGCTCACCCCACGCTGGGTTTCAAACAGGTTTTGTGTTTTCACCCTCCTTCTTTACGTATTCAAATGATACCTTCGGAGGTTATAATTATACATACCAAAACCAAAAGAGAAAATCCCTTTTGCACCTACCCCTGTATGTGTCCACCCACCCTTTATGTTCATCCTGTTTAATCTATCCAATGCACAGAATGCTACCTTAAACTGTATGCAAAATAACACATGTGCTCTTTCCCAATGTTGGTATGCCTCACAAAGTGACACCGCCATAGTGGCCCAGGTCCCCACATTCCTGCCTATGCCAGCGCAGGTGCCGGAGGAACATCTACCTGTTGTGCTGGCACGCAGCAAAAGGGACTTTGGAATCACGGCTGCAGTGATAGCCGCGGTGACAGCATCAGAAGCAGCAGCAGCGGCCGCCGCTGCAGCTTTGGCCACTTCAATCTCCACAGCCACCAAGTTGAACGAACTAGCCGAAAACACAGCCACTGCCCTCTGTACACAGGATGCCATCAATGCCCATTAAGGGATTGCTACAGGTTGCTAACTTGACAAAACACTGGGCAGGCCTAATATGCCTGGCAGTACTCCTAGGCTTGGGAGGACTCCTAAAGTGCTTCCTTAAGGCGCGCAAAGAGCGGCAGCGCCGACTTACTGTCTTGACACAAGCCATGCTGGCTCTGGAAGCTGGTGACTCTCCCCACATTTGGCTCAACATGCTAGACCGGTAGTCAACGACGGGTAAGCATTCCTGGCTGTCGGCACCAACCTAAGACAGACCCCAGGCCATGCTGCCTAGGAGGTCAATGACGGGTAAGGGCACGACAGGCTAGGAGCAACCTAAGACAGGCACGGTCTCTGGTTTTTCTGTATTTATACAGAAAGGGGGAGATGTCGGGGCTGATCCGGACATGCCCCAGGATGAGAGCCAGCATTGGCAATGAGAGGAAGTCACTCTGAACCTAACTGGTAAACAACTTTGAGGAAGTCCTCCTGATTGGCCTGTGTAGGTGCATGCTGCGCTCGTGCTGTATGCCTGCTCCCGCTTTGGACTCTAACATGTGCATTTCCCGAACACGTGTACTCTACTCTGATTGGCTTAGGAAAGGTATATAAGGCTGCACAATGGTTCCGTGCAGAGAGGTTCCTAGTTCCCATTCCCATTCCTGTTCTGTCCTTTGAGCTTGCTGCATAAAAGTTACCTTTGACTCTTCGTTGGTGTCCTCGTCTCTGCTGGTCGGCGGCGCTGCAACACCGACAGATAGTGATCAAAACTGAATGGTACTGGCACAAAAACAGAGAATTAGATGTCTGGAAAAGAATAGAGAACCAAGAGATGAATCCAGCTACTTAGGTGAGATGCTGAGAATATCCAGCATCCATTTGATCTTTTATAAGCCAATTAAAAACATTCAGTGGAGAAAAGATTCCCTATTTAACAAATGGTGCTGGGTGAACTGGCTGGCGACCTGCAGAAGACTGAAACTGGACCCACACTTTTCACCATTAACTAAGATAAACTCTCGCTGAATTAAAGATTTAAACTTAAGACATGAAACTATAAAAATACTAGAAGAGAGTGCAGGGGAAACCCTTGAAGAAATCAGTCTGGGTGAGTATTTTATGAGAAACCCCCAGGCAATTGAAGCAGCTTCAAAAATACACTACTGGGACCTGATCAAACTAAAAAGCTTCTGAAAAAACAGAAGATCTTGAAAAAACAATACTTCATTTTATATGGAATCAGAAGAAACCTCGAATAGCCAAGACATTACTCAAACATAAAAACAAAGCAGGAGGAATCATGCTACCAGACCTCAGACTTTACTACAAATCGATAGTGATCAAAACAGCATGGTATTGGCACAAAAACAGAGAAGTACATATCTGGAACAGAATAGAGAACCAAGAGATGAATCCAGCTACTTACCGCTTTTTGATCTTTGACAAGCCAGTTAAGAACATTCAGTGGGGAAAAGATTCCCTGTTTAACAAATGGTGCTGGATGAACTGGAGGGCAACCTGCAGAAGACTGAAACTGGACCCACACTTTTCACCATTAACTAAGATAAACTCTCGCTGAATTAAAGATTTAAACTTAAGACATGAAACTATAAAAATACTAGAAGAGAGTGCAGGGGAAACCCTTGAAGAAATCAGTCTGGGTGAGTATTTTATGAGGAACCCCCAGGCAATTGAAGCAGCTTCAAAAATACACTACTGGGACCTGATCAAACTAAAAAGCTTCTGCACAGCCAAAAACACAGTAAGTAAAGCAAGCAGACAGCCATCAGAATGGGAGAAGATACTTGCAGGTTATGTCTCCGACAAAGGTTTAATAACCAGAATCCATAGAGAACTCAAACGTACAAGCAAGATAAGAACAAGTGATCCCATCGCAGGCCCGGGCAAGGGACTTGAAGAGAAACTTCTCTGAAGAAAACAGGCGCATGGCCTATATACATATGAAAAAATGCTCATCATTGTTAATTATTAGAGAAATGCAAATCAAAACTACCTTGAGATACCATCTAACTCCAGTAAGATTAGCCGATATCACAAAATCCCAAGACCAGAGATGTTGGAGTGGATGTGGAGAAAAGGGAACACTTCTACACTGCTGGTGGGAATGCAAACTAATATGTTCCTTTTGGAAAGATGTTTGGAGAACACTTAGAGATCTAAAAAATAGACCTGCCATTCAATCCTTTAATTCCTCTAGAAGGTATATACCCAGAAGACCAAAAATCACACTAAAACAAAGATATTTGTACCAGAATGTTTATTGCAACCCAATTCATAATTGCTAAATTATGGAAAAAGCCCAAGTGCCCACTGATCCATGAATGAATTAATAAATTCTAGTATATGTACACCCTGGAATATTATGCAGCCTTACAAAAGATGGAGACTTTACCTCTTTCATGTTTACATGGATGGAGCTGGAACCTATTCTTCTTAGTAAAGTATCTCCAGAATGGAAGAAAAAGTATCCAATGTACTCAGCCCTACTATGAAACTAATTTATGGCTTTAATATGAAAGCTATAACCCAGTTATAACCTGGGAATATGGGGAAGGAGTAGAGGGAGGGGAGGGAAGTGAGGAGGATGGGCGGAAGGAGGGTGATTGGTGGGATCACAGCTACGGTGCATCTTACAAGGGTACATGTGAAATTTACTAAATGTAAAATATAAATGTCTTTTAACACAATAAGTAAGAAAATTCCAGGAAGGCTATGTTAACCAGTGTGATGAAAATATGTCAAATGTTATATAAAACCAGTGTATGGTGCCCCATTATTGCATTAATGTACACATTTATGATTTAATAACAATAAACGAATCTGGGAGCATTTAAATTGGGTGCATAAATTGGGTCTTCTTGTGTTTTTCCCTTGACCAACGTAAAATAACCATCTTTGTCTTTTTTGACTTTAGTTGCTTTAAATCCACATGTATCTGAAAATGAGATTGCAACTCCTCTTTTCTTCTGAATTCCATTTGCCTGAAAATTTGTCTTCCAACCCTTAACTCAGAGTTTTCATTTGTTTTATGAAGCTAGGTGTGTTTCCTGCAGACAGCAAATGAATGGCTTGTGTTTTTTAATCCAGTCAGCCAACCTATGCCTCTTCAGTGGGGAATTCAAGCCATTAACATTTATTGAGATAATTTATAAGTACGGTAGTCTTCCATTCATCTTATTTCGTGAGAGTTCATTGCTTAGTTTTATCTTTTGCATCAGTGTGGAAGTTAGGTTTTGTCCTTTAATTGCTGAGTCCTTACTTTCCTGTTGATCCATTGTGATGGTCAGTGTGTAGAAGAGGTTGAAGTATTTCCTGAAGAGCCAGTCTTCTTGTAGCGAATTTCCTCAATGTTTGTATATCAGTAAATGATTTGATTTCTTCATCAGTTTTAAAGTTTAACTTAGCAGGATATAGAATTTTGGGCTGGAAATTGTTCTGTTTAAGTAGATTAAAGGTAGATGACTATTGTCTTCTTGCTTGGAAAGTTTCCTTAGAGAAGTCTGCAGTCACCCTGATGGATTTGCCCCTGTAGGTCAACTGGCGCTTACTCCTGGCAGCTTGCAGAATCTTTTCTTTTGTCTCTTTTTTTATTTTGTCTTGACTTTGGACAGGTTCATCACACTGTGTCTTGGAGAAGCTCGGTTAGAGTTGAGGTGACCTGGTTCTGATATCCCTCTGAAAGGAGTGTGTCAGAATCTTTGGTGATATTTGGGAAATTTTTATTTATAATATTCTCCTATTTGGCTTCCATTCTCCTGGAGCATTTTTCTTCTCCTTCTGGGATACCTATCACTCATATGTTTGAATGCTTCATAAAGTCCCATAATTCTGTCAGTGAATGTTCTGCTTTCTCTCTCTTCTTTTCTGCCTCTTTAACTATCTGAGTTATCTCAAGAACTTTGTCCTCTACCTCTGAGATTCTTTCTTCTACATGGTCTAATTTGTTGTTGATATTTTCTATTGCATGTTTAAGTTTCCTAATTGACTGCTTCAGTTCCTTCAGTTCTGCAATATCCTTTCTATATTCTTCATATCGTTCATCTCTTATTTGATTCTGTTTTTGGATTTCCTTTTGGTTATTTTCCACTTCATCAGCAGTTTCCTGCATTGTTTCCATCATTTTCTTCTTGTTTTCATCATCTGTATTCTAAATTCCCTTTCTCTCATTTCTAACATTTCTTTATAGGTGGAATCCTCTGCAGCAGCTACCTCATGGCCCCTTTTGGTGGGGGGGAGGGGGGTTGCCTTGGACTGCTTTTCCATGTTGCCAGGATTTTTCTGCTGATTCTTTCTCATGAGTGTCTTCTTTTATCTGTTTCCTTGCTCTAATTTTCCTTTTACTTCCTCTTGGTCTTTAAGTTGCCGTGTCTCTGGACCAGGGTTTCAATGAGTCCTTTTGGTATAGGACCTGAAGGATGAGAAGGTTGAAGAGCAAGAAAGGAAAAAAGACAGAAAAAAAGAAAAGGAAAAAAGAGAAAGGTGAGGGGGTGGGTAAAAGGGAATACTGACAAAAAGAACAGGGGCACAGAAAGAGGGAGACAGAGCAATATAGGTGTACAGTAGGGTACTTTGACCCAACCTTAAAATCCCCCCAACCCCTGGGGGATCCAGGTTGGGTGGTTCCCTTGAGGTCAGCAGCTCTTTGCTAGCCTGTTTTGACACAGTACCCCACCTCACCAAGTAGAGAGGAAAGACAAAAATGCTATATATCAAACCAAAACAAGCAAACAGAAAACTTTATGGGATAAAATTGGGGGAAAAAAACAAATAATAGGGGTAGAAACACTAGCAAAAATAAAGTTCTAATTGTTGAAAAAGACAACAGTGGGATATTATATTTAAACTAGAAAAATGAAGAAATAAAAGAATAAAAAAGAAAAGAAAAATCTATAGGGAAAATGTTGAAATTATAAAACAAAACAAAACGACAACAATAATAACCAAAAGAAAAAAACCTCAAAACAAAGCAGTATATATTTCTTGCTGAATATTGTCTGGGCAACAGGTGATCTTCTGGGGTATGAGATGTTAATCACAATGCCGATACGCCTGTATAAGATGGAGACTGGAGGCGTCTCTGATTTCTCAAATCCTGCAGAGTGGAAAGCCTAAAGTGGAGATCCTAAATCTCTCCTCAGCCCACGTAAAAGGCACTTTAAACTGCTAAACTTGGCTAAGCAGAAGCTTTCCCAGGAAAGTGCTTGTCGCTGGGATCATTCCTGAAGTGGCTATCCACTTAACCAGTGTGCCAAAACCGATCTCGCTTATGCCCCTGAGAGCTAATGCTTCAAGGTGCCTCAGTCCCTGCCTTTAGGCTGCTCAATCACTAGATTACTAGCTGCTGCTGATCCTTGCTCTGCGACCCTGAGGGTGGAACTTGCTGGGTCACTTCTCCTACAATGGCTTCGCCCAGCCGGCAGCTGAACACTATTAGCTCAGTCTGCCTCAGCAGCTCAGTCTGGGGCCCTAGACAATGCTTAAAGTCCTCTGCACTCTTGCCCAAGTTCTCCCAAGGTAGTTCAACTGAGTGCCAAGTCCAAAAAAAACCAAAGCAGCCTACAGGTAAGACCTTTCCAGTTTGCAATCTCACTGCTGCTGTACCTACAGCTGCCAGCGGGATTAGACCAAATGAACACACACAACCAGTTGCCAGTTTTCCGCTGCTTTTGTCCTCCTCCTGGGGTCCAGAAGTCTCTCACTGATTCCCTGTGTCCTCAAAGGGATGTTTATGGGCAGATTCCCACCAACCATAGATGCCTGGAGTCTTGTCTCCCCAGTCTCTTTGTGCCCAGTTGCAAGGAAGCTGTTACTCAGCCCGTTTTGGGTTTTTTGTTTGTTTGTTTTGTTTTTTTGAGACAGAATCTCACTCTGTTACTCTGGGTAGAGTGCCGTGGTTTCATAGCTCACAGCAACCTCAAACTCTTGAGGTCAAGTGATCCTCCTGCCTCAGCCTCCCAAGTACCTGCAACTACAGGTGCCCACCATAATGCTTGGCTACTTTAGTAGAAATGGGGTCTCACTCCTGCTCAGGCTGGTCTTGAACTCCTGAGCGCAATCAATCCACCTATCCCAGCCTCCCAGAGTGCTGGGATTATAAGTATGAGCCATCACACCCAGTCTACTCTGTATATATTTTTAAACAAGAGCTACACATGCACACATACATACAATATACACATATGCAGTATATATTTTTCCCTTCATATGAAAAGCTTTGTGATGACAGCTTAGAAATCATTAGAATCTCAAGATAACATAAGAGGCCTTATTAGCTAACCTAAGGAACTATCACCATTTGGACTTGTACCCCCTAATAATTCTTTTTTCTACAGCCTGACAGTCTCATTTGCATGGGAAAGGTAGCAAATGAAATAAAATTCATGGCCATTACCACTACACATGCCTTCTGAACAGAAGAAAAAAATACAATAATGATAATCTGAGCTCTTTAATGAGTCCAGTGACATTTGTGGAATCAGTCAGAAATTGTCATCTGGACCCAAGTGTCACTTATCCCTACAACCGTTCACTTGATTCATCTGTAGGAAACTGGTCAATTCTATGATTTGCACCAATAAGGCCAAAGAGACAGAAAAGTTGCCTCTTTTGCACAATAAAAGATGTACTTTAAATCTATCAGATGTCATTGAAAATCTGCCCTTGGTCAGAAAGATAAATTTCTGAAAAGCCAAGCTGTGCTGTTTTTAGCTTCATAGCAAAAAATGAAATGACAATCTAGCCTTCTGCTATTCCTCCCCAAGCAGAGCGGCTTTCCAAAACGAGTGTCTTGGATGTGAGGGCGATCTGGCTGCGACATCCGTCACCCCATTGATTGCCAGGGTTGATTCGGCTTATCTGGCTGGCTAGGCGGGTGTCCCCTTCCTCCCTCACCGTTCCATGTGCGTCCCTCCCGAAGCTGCGCGCTCTGTCAAAGAGGACGACCTTCCCCGATACAGGAGGACCGTTCTTCGGTCAAGGGTATACAAGTAGCTGCGCTCCCCTGCTAGAACCTCCAAACAAGCTCTCAAGGTCCAAAACTAGTGTCTTAGCACAAGTTGATGAGCAAAAAGAAGAATTGACTGATTTTCTTGAAAATGACACACAAGGGCGGCGCCTGTGGCTCAGTCGGTAAGGCGCCGGCCCCATATACCGAGGGTGGTGAGTTCAAACCCGGCCCCGGCCAAACTGCAACCAAAAAATAGCCGGGCGTTGTGGCGGGCGCCTGTAGTCCCAGCTACTCGGGAGGCTGAGGCAAGAGAATCGCTTAAGCCCAGGAGTTGGAGGTTGCTGTGAGCTGTGTGAGGCCACAGCACTCTATGAGGGCCATAAAGTGAGACTCTGTCTCTACAAAAAAAAAAAAAAGAAAGAAAAGAAAATGACACACAAGCCACCCAATTTCCCAAGGTTGGGAAATTGCTTGACTCCACTAACTTGCTTAAGTGACATTTCTGACTGTCTGAATGAGCTTAATTGGAAAGAAAAAAAGAAATCCAGGGACTGTGTGAAAGTAGATTAAGGTTGATGAATTCAGAGCAGGAGTTCACTTTTCATGAAAAGAATTACATGGTTCGCTGCTGATGACTTTAGAATTTGAATCCTGGGGAAATGTTCAGATGAGTGGAGCCCATCTGTGCATGCATGACAGAAGGTTTTGAAATACATGATGTGTGAAATCTGTTAGCCATCCCACAAGACTTTTCAACATGACACCTGTCAATGGCTTGAGCAGAAAGGCCTTTAATATTGAAGATGGGCGCGGTGCCTGTAGCACAGTGGTTTCAGCGCCAGCCACATACACGGAGGGTGGTGAGTTTGAACCTGACCCGGGGCCAGCTAAACAACAATGACAACTGCAACAACAACAATAACAACAAGAAAAGTAGCTGGGCATTGTGGTGGGTGCCTGTAGTCCCAGCTATTTGGGAGGCTGGGGCAAGAGAATCACTTAAGCCCAAGAGTTGGAGGTTGCTGTGACCTGTGACGCATTGGCACTTTACCAAGGATGACATAGTGAGACTCTGTCTCAAAAAAGAAAGAAAAAAGATTGAAGAATGATTGACTCATTTCAGGCAATAGTAAAAGATGTTAGGAGGAAAAGTCTCATTTTCAGGGATGCATAAAACTGCTTTCACAGAAGCCAAGCAATGCAAAGAAACTTTGAGTGCATTTAATGAACAAACAGAAAAAGGTGAGAAAATTCTTGCCAAAGACACAAATTGGGCTTCTGTTCTTGGAGAAGATAATCTAGATAGTGAAACCTTGGGGTTCAAGACAAAGTCATCACAAGTCGGAGACCTCCAAGGAAATAAATCACAAGTTTTGAAGAAACCGATTTATGTGTTAAGGTAAATGAGTTCTTCAAGTCTTTCCGGAAGGAAAAGCAAGCAAATGTACACTCAAGAGAATAAAATAACAGATGCACACACAGATTACATGAAAACTCCAAAATGAACAAGTTTTATTGCAGTCAGAAAAAAAGCAAACAAACCACGCAACTTACAAGTTGAATTCCAAAGTGTTGGCAAAAACATAAAGACGTTAGTAAATCAAATCCCCCTCCAATATAATAAGTGGTCACCAAATATTAACTTTAAAGTGAATTTACCCTGGAGGCGTGGGAGGAATGAGAGACTCTTTCCAAAGCAGATGAAAAGAAAAGATTTTCCATGCACGTGGGGAACCTGATGCCTACTGAAATTCAAGCCAAAATTCTTCCAGGAAAATTAGAGAAAACTCTTGAGTTTTTGCAATTATCTTGAGAGGACAAAGCTCATGATTTCTGGGGGTGTCAATTAGACAACTTAAGGGGACTTAAATAACTTATGAAAATGTCTGTGTCCAAAGAAAAAAATTGAGGAGGAATTTGAATCAAAAATTTGAAAAGCACCGTTATGTGTCCAATAATCAAATAAAGGGGCAGGCAAGTGCAGAAGCTTTCTGAGAGGTCCCAGGAATTCTGTGCATAACCCGATCCCTCCTCCCTCAAAAATTTAAATTTAAATGTTTCCTCATTGTTGTTCTTTTTTTTTTTCCTTCTCATGTATGCAAAGACCATAGGACAAGGATTCATACATCATACTAACTGGATCTGGATAGAGCATTTGCTCCCTGAAAGCAAGATAGAGTCGCCCTGGTTCTTCTCATACTAGAAGATGATTTTTCTGCTCAATAATTAAAGAGTCATACAGCTTCAGAAATGGAGCTGGCTCCCCACTGGCCAGACCTCAGTCACATGACTTCACCTGCTGCAAGGGAGGCTGAGATTTGTAGTTCATCTGGGAACTACATGAATCAGGTATAGCACTATTGAAGCTACTAAGACAGAATGAAGGGCTTTGGACAGACAACCTGCATTCTCCATGCTTTTCATTAGCTTCTGCTGTTTTGATTTCATGGTCTTGACTTTTGAGCCTATTCTGAGAAATGCCACGTGTTTTTCAATGAGCTCGATTTTATGCACATTAAGAAAAATGCTTATTTTATTTTATTTTTTTCCCCAGCCCTGATGGAGCCCATAAGTACTTACCAGGCACTACTTGGAATGCTTCTTACATGTTAAATCATATATCCTTGACACAGTTCAGAGAATCAGAGAGGCATATTCTCTTATGATATCCATCTTTTTTCCCCAAAATGACATAATCATGGTCCAGAGAGCATGTGTAGAATATTTGAGGTTGTACAGCTTAAAATAGAGAAGTCAGTATGTCAACCCAGGAATTGGGCATTAGAGTCCAGAGTATAACTATGACTAGTCTTGCCTACTACCTCTAAGAGAAAGCTAAACAAATTTCCCCACTACTTCTTTCAAATTAGGAAAAAACATGTACCCAGCATGTATTAATGTGTATATTAATATTAGTGTCCTGGAGTTTCTGTGGCAAAGTACCACAAACTCAGTTGGCTAAACAAAAGAAATCTATTTGTTGTTTCAGAGTTCTGGGGACTGCAAGTCCAAAACCCAGGTGGGGAAGTGACATGCTCCCTCTGAAGGTTTAGGGAAGGGACTGTCTAAATGTTCTGTTTCTTTGGCTAATCAATCCCTTGGCTTATAGAAGTAGCATTCCAATAATCCCATGACATTCTCCTCGTGACCCCATCTGTATTCAAATACCCCCTTCTTATAAGGACCCAAGGCATATTAGATTAGGGCCCCACTCGACTCCAGTGTGACCTGAGTGTAATTACAACTGCAATGACCCCATTTCCATATAAGGTCACATTCTGAAGTACTGGAGGTTAAGACTTCAACATAAGGGATTTGAAGGGATGTAATTCAACTCATAGCAGTATCCAACATATTAATAACACGTGTGTGCGTGTGTGTGTGTGTGTGTGTGTAATTCAATCTTCCAACTTCAGGTGTCAAAGGTGAAACAGGCTAACCATCTTTGATAACCAAGACATCTTGTACATAGTGGCTTATGCTTGGGCAAAAAATAAAGTTGTTACTTTTATGTCCATACAGGAAAGCAGAAATGAAAATATAGCCCCACACTTGGCATCTCCCCCTTCACAATTCTGAAATTACAGTCATGGATTTTCCCCATTCCAACATGAAAATATTCACCTCTTGGCCACAAAGTGCATTGAAGTTCCCACAAAGAAGAGCTGATGTGAACTTTTACTTGTGTAGTTGATCCACCATGATCAACCTGGGGTTTAGGAACACTCACACACATCCCACCGTCAAAATCCACAACTTTTGACTCTTCCCCCCCATCTTAACTATTAATATCTTACTGTTGAGTGGAAGCCTTACTGATAATATAAACTGATGATTAACACGTGTTTTGAATATGTACTATATTCTTACAATATAGTAAGCTAGAGAGAAGAAAATGTTATTAAAACCTCATAAAGAAGAGAAAATATATGTACTATTCATTAAGTGGAAGTGGATGTTAATGAAGGTCATCATCTTCACACTGATTAGGCTAAGGGTGATTAAGTGAAGGGGTGGGTCTTGCTGCCTCAGGTGTGGCAATGTGGAAGAAAATCTTTGTATAAGTGAATCTACTTAATTCACATCCACGTTGCTCAAAGGAACTATACATTCAAAGCTAGCATTTCCTTCATTCAAATGCATGAAGATTTTGCATTTTATCACTATTTTTCTTATCAGCATAGGAAGAATGTCTTGGAGGTGACCGCCTAAAGAGAGGTTACCCAAGAGATGATTATTACAAATATTTTTATTTTAAGCAGTTTGAATATCAAATTTGCTTTCTTCCTGTCATCCAGATGAGTTTTATCTTGTAATCTTGTAACATTTGTTTTCCACATTCATTATCCATCTTGAGTGTAGAAAGGGATTTATTGGATATTACACAAACCTACATAGCTTTATGATTTGGGGGCCACTTACTACCACCATTTCATAAAATTTTATATTTAGTACCTGAAATGTAGGATGGATGCTACAGCAATCAAAACCACTTTTCTGTTTTATATTTACTTTAAATGATTGAAAGTGGAGTATGAAAGTTTCAGAAATTGGGCTGGGTCAAACATTAAAAAAATGATTAGAGTCCATGTAGGTATGCCTGGATATGTACATGTGTATGAGTGTGTGTCTGTACATACAAAAATACACATGCTTTTTTTTCTCTTTTTTTGCAGTTTTTGGCCGGGGCTGGGTTTGAACCCATTACCTCCGGTATATGGAGCTGGTGCCCTACTCCTTTGAGCCACAGGTGCCAGCCAAACACACATGCTTTTTAACAAGAACTTAATTAAGCTCAGACTGAACTGCCTATATAGAAAATGGTAGCTTGGCATTAGGAATCACCATTCCTAGCAAACCTCTTACAAGAATTGGAAAGTGTGATAGGACAAACATTCAACTAGACAATGCATTCTCTAAATTAACCTACATAGTATAGGAAAATCCATGATATGAGACATGCAATTCTCACATGTCTAATCTGGAATATTAGTTTTAAAGGAGTTTTTTTCAAATGTGTTGCTCTTTCAAATGTTTTCTAATTTCGATTTCTCTCTTTAGAGACCCCAGTTTACAAAGGTGAGCACAAAGCATGCATATTTAGGAATTTTATGGGTTCTTTATATAAGACCCAGATTGCAATGAATGGGTCTTCATCTTTGGTTCAGATATTTAAGCCAAAGTCTAAAAGTTATATAAACATTAATCTTAGCTTAATCAATTTATACCAATATTCCCAAAGGATCCTTTACCCTCTCCCCAGAAGTATTTCTAAAACACAAGCAAATAGCTAGTATACTTTTTAGATGTCTAAGGATTTAAGATTTTCTTGGGTGAGTAGAAAAAGCATACATTCAATAAAGGAAAGCTGTTGCTGTAGGAACTGGTACCTAAAGAGTATCAAAGACTAAAATTACTGTGACAGGTCTCAACATCTGAAAACTCACCATTTCTGTCTCCTATTCTCCAAAACATATCAAAAATACAAGATTTCCTAGGAGAAAGTAGCCCGAGACTGATTTCCCCTGGATGGTTTTAACATTCATAATTTTGCCCTAAAATTTTTTAAATCTGGGTTATTTTCTGTGGGTAATAATAATTTATTTTGTGCAGACACACCAAAGTTGAATAGACAATCAGACCCTATTGTGAGCATGGGCAATCATTCATTCTCACTGGTGAACACGCGATAGTTTTTGACTTCTGTGCTGAATAATTGTTGACATCTCTGAGAAATGTAGCACAGGGCAAGCCTCTGACCACACCTTCTACAAAAATCTCAAAAATTGTCATCTCCCAGAATCGGATAACATCCCTTCTCCCACCTGTTACCACTGTGCTTTGCAACACACATGAGTGTGTTTTTGCACCATGAGGTAGTTGAAGCTCTCAGAACAGAGAGCTGGACCTTCTTGGTGCACAGGTGTGACAGAAACAATAGATTAAGCAATCTTTTCACCACACTACATGCAACGAACTGGGGATTCCTAGGGATGCTGCAGCCATAGTAAACACAGAACAGAACAGGCTTTAGGTCAGCAGATGATACCAAGAATACATGGGGTTCTTATCTTGATTCAGTTTTTCTCAAAGTGATCAAAGAATCTGGATGTCTTCAGACATTCACCAGCTCTGGAAGAGAAGATTAGAAACACAATGTCAAGCCAGGACCCCCCAAAAACAAAAACAAAAATAAGGATTAAGAATGTCATCATATTTGGGAGCTAAAAAATGTCAGTCTCATGGAAGTATTGTTCCAATTTTAGTATATGTGCTGCCGAAGCAAACACAGACTCATGGAAGTAAAAAATATACAATGAGGACAAATGAGGCTGAGCAGCATAAGGGTAACAGAGAAGTGAGATATTTGTTAACATTTGATTAAAGGATACAAAATAACAGCTAGACAGGAAGAAATGGGTCTAATGTCCTTTGCAGAATGACTATAGTCAATAGTCATATGTTACATAGTTTCAAATACTAGGAGATATCAAATGTCCCCAACACACAAAAAAGATGAATGTGTGAAATGAATGATCTACTAATTACCGTGATCTGATGACTATACATTTATGTATAGCAATATTATGATGTGATCCATGAATATGTATAATGATTATTCATCAATTAAAATAAATTAAGTTAAATTTAAAGAATCATATTTGGCTGCTTCACTTGACTAGAAAAAAAGTTCATGTTTTGGGGAAAATATTCTTTTTCAAAACATCATCTTTTTTTATTACAATTTACCATTATTAAGTGTTTAGACCTGTGGTTCTCAACCTTCCTAATGCCATGGCCCTTTAATACAGTTCTTCATGTTGTGGTGACCCCCAACCATAAAATTATTTTTGTTGCTACTTCATAACTGTAATTTTGCTACTGTTGTGAATCGTAATGTAAATATCTGACATACAGGAGACCCCCAAAGGGGTTGTGACCCACAGGTTGAGAACTGCTGGTTTAGACCATCTTAAATGAACTAATTCTCTATTTAGTTAACATTTGTATGAATCCCTTTTTTACTTTTTTTATTTTTATTTTTATCATCTATTTCTTTGTTTTTGAGAGAAGATCTTTCTCTGTCACTGGGGCTAGAGTGCAGTGGCCTCATCATAGTTCACTTCAACCTCAATCAAACTCCTGGGCTCAAGCAATACTCCTGCTTCAGCCTCCCAAGTAGGTAGGACTACAGGTGCCCACCACAATGCCTGGTGAATACATATATATATATTTTTTTTTTTTTTTTGGTAGTGATTGGGTCTTATTCTTGCTTAGACTGCACTTGAACTCCTGGCCTCCCACCTCAGCACCACACCTGCCCTGAGTATCTTTCAAAGATATGGTCTCATTGGTCTTTATAACCTCTAAAGAGAGTGTTGTTATTTGTTCCATTCTACAAAATAAAAGTGAATAGTGATGCTCAAATTTCCACTTTAAGTGACAGATGTTTGCTGCTATTTACTTAGCTCCTCTGTTTCCATATCTCTTTCCCAAGAAGGTGGAGAAGTTTCAGCACCAGGGATATGGTTCCCCAGGTTTTGTACTGCACATTTGCACAGATGTAGCCAGGGCAGCACACACATCCCTTAGGAGAAATATAATATTTCTGACCTACCCTGGGCTGGAGGACAGACAGCTGGAGTCCATCAGCACAATCGTAGGACCCTGACCCCTCCAAGCACCAAGCCCTTCGTGCAGTTACTATGCACATATTTCCTAGATGGTGTATAAGTTTTTCAGTCAGCAAGATGATGTAGAGCCAGGGTGCACACCAAGGTCGTTTTCCAGTGTCCCTCCAAGGGTATATCACCCTGTTGGAATCTTCCTTTCCTCTCAGCCCAGGAACTTACAGGGAAGTAACAATACACTCAAAGCTTGGGGACACTTGGTGAGGCTAGCACAGAATTATAATGGAGGAGGCATACAGAATATTTTTCAGGCATCCACAGGGCACAAAAAGGCTACAAGACACTGCACAACTTTAACTAAAAAGTTCTTCCACATCAGATAAACAAGGAGAGCATGGTCCATATGTTAGAAACTCTACCTGTTTTGGAAGCTCAACCGGCCCCCATTCCAATAAAACTTTATTTACACCAATATGCAGCTGGCCTGCAGGCTATAGTTTGCCAATCTGATTTTCTTTTTTAAATACTATGCTGATATATTACTAGTCTTGATTACTGAATTTGTTAATGTGCTATTCCCTGCTACCACCCTAGTCTCACATTTTGTCCCAGGGGACGTGTGTGTGTGTGTGTGTGTGTGTGTCCCTCAATTTCAGCCCTTGTTTAACACATGTTTACACATCGCTGCCAAAAAATGCCAAGGAGGTTAAAACATGGTGTCTCTTTACAGAGCAATAAGGCTGTTTGTCAACATTCAACATCCTACCCACTCCCCAAAACTTTCAGGGAGGTTTGTTGTGTAAACTCACCACAAAAGGACACTGAGTGGTACCACCCATTGGCCAGCAGAGGGTGTCATGGGCAGGTTTTAGGATTTTGACTTCAAACACAAATCCTCAAGAAGTGTGGGGCACTTTACTAGAATGGAAGAAAAAGTATCCAATGTACTCAGCCCTACTATGAAACTAATTTATGGCTTTCACATGAAAGCTATAACCCAGTTATAACCTAAAAATATGGGGGGGGGGATGGACGAAGGGAGGGTGGTTGGTAGGATTACACCTGCGGTGCATCTTACAAGTGTACACATGAAACTTAGTAAATGTAGAATATAAATGTCTTAACACAATAACTAAGAAAATGCCAGGAAAGCTATGTTAACCAGTGTGATGAAAATGTGTCGAACTGTCTATAAAACCAGTGTGTGGTGCCCCATGATCATATTAATGTACACAGCTATGATTTAATAAAAAAAAAAAAAAGAAGAAGAAGAAAAAGTGTGGGGCAGAGGCCTCCCCACCCCCTGCAAACCCCAGACAGATTCTAACATGGGTGGTCTGAGGACTAAGCTTCCAGGAACCCTGAGATAAAAATTTGTGTCACTGTTTTTCAGTGAAGCATCCTTCTCCCTCCTCTAATAATTGTGTCTTTAGGGGGCTCTTTGGCCCAACCCAGGAGTCAGGACTCAACATTGAACCCAGAAGCCCTTTCTCTCCAGGTCTGGATCTGAATTCTCTGAATTCAGAGAAAAAGCTTATAATTTTAGTGGTTTTCTAGCTTTCTTTGGAAGATGACTGTGCAAAATTTTCATGTTCAACCCAGTTATTTTTCCTGGCTCATCTGTGGTTAACATTTCCCCTAAAACTAAGCAAAAGGGAACCATATTGGGATAGCTGAATGCTTATAAATATTTCATTCTATGTTAGTAGTTTAATAACCTTGGCAGTCAGTCCAAATCTTGCAGATCAGAGAAAAATGGTTAATCAAAAGAAGAGGCATTCTTGAACTGGTTTCTCCCAATCTTCTCTGAGTCCACATTAAAATCCTAACTTAAAATCACTCCATTAGGCAAAGTATCTGTATTAGACTTAACCAGAAATAACAAAGCTAGAGAAAGACACCAGAAAGTATTTATTTTTTTAAAAAATCACATTTTATAACTAGAAAAAAAATGATTTGAATGAAACTTACCACTGTTCTGGAAGCAATTTCTCCTCTTGTTTAAATAGGTGGTCTCTGCCCCCACCAAGGTCACCACCACCACGGACACAATAAGGGATATAATTTTTGCTACCATATTACCCGAAAGAGTTGAAAGAAAGCAAGGTCATCTGAGAAAAACACGTCCCACAGTAAATGATTTGTTTTAAATAACTTCTCTAGCACTCCCAACCAACTATCATATCCAGTGGAAAACAAAACAGCAAATCATGAATAGGAATCCTTAGAAAATGATTGGTTTCACAAAAGATGAGGCTTATTAACCACATCTTACCCATTCTCATATTTCACAAAACGTGAGGCTTTGCATAGAGGAGAAACTTGGCATTTTGTTTGTGTGTCGAATTGGATTGGTCTATACCCTTTTAGATATAAAACATTGTCTTATACAAAAAAATTATATATTTTTCAACAAATAAAAGTTCCTGATAGATCTGCTTTCAATGTCCTGCTGGAGCTTGAGATACAAAGATACACTTGACATGATGTATCATTGAAGTTTCAAAGGCAAACTTACTATAAAGCTTTGTTTCCCTGTGAAAAGAAACAAGGAAGGGAACTGACATGATAAAACTGGAAAAAAAAAAAAAGAAGTGAAATGATTGTTTCCACTTGAAATAACCACCCATGACTGCCTTATTTCAGACAGAGCTGACATGCCTAGTGTGATGTAGTAGGTAGTGGATATGTGGCCACACCATGAATGAGGTTGCCATGTTGGCTGGAAAAACCATGTTAGGGAGCAAGAATCTGTTCTATGTCTGACAATGCCCCCTCACTCCACCTCCTGAGGGAGGTTGCCATCCATTCTTCCCTCATGTGTCCACACCTTCTGCAATGTGACTTGGTAGCATTTTCCAGGAAGAGGTGGGATCCATGTCATCATCCTTAGAATCTCAGAAGCTTTGGCCAATACAATGTGGCAAAAGTGAAGCTTGACCTGTTCTAAGCCTGGCGGGCATTCTTATTTTCTTTCTCTTGTTATCCAGCCTGGCTATCATATGACCAAACCTGACCTGGCCTCCTGGAGGAATATGGGAGCCCACATGTACTTCAAACAAGCTGCTCCAGCTGAGGCCCCAGATACATGAGAAGACACAGCCAACATAGGCCAGACCTTCAGCTGACTGCAGATAAGGAAGAAAACTCAGAGACAATGAGAATGGATTATTTGAGCCCAAGTTGATGACTCACATAATTGTGATTGCACTAAATTGTTGTTGCTCCCAGCAGCTACATTTTGATGACTTTTGTTATGCAGCATAGCTGACTGATACACATCTCTTTCCTCTCTGCCATCCTGTACAAATCTATACAAGTGCAATCAATTCTTACTACCAAATGGATGTCCACGCAGACCTCTCTCTGCCTCCCCTGCCTGGACTTTAATTGAGCTGGTCTGTCCCTAAGTTCATCTCCCTCCCAGATCATCTGCTCTTAAAGCTGGTCTCCCTGAGTCTTGGTGGGCCCTACACACAGAGAATACACCAGCAGCTCTTAATTAATGATGGGGTAGCTGGTCAATCAATTACCTTCTGGGTTGTTGTAAGTTGAATGGTCATCTCCACCTGTACGGGGAAGAAGACACATTCATGAGTTTATTATTCAGCAGAACTTGTCTAGTATCTTCTAATTCTAGGCAATATTGAGGATACAACAATAAGCACTGCACACAAAAACACTTGTTTGCACGAGATTTGCATTCTCATTGGGAAAGAAGGGACAGGCAGCCAGCATGAGGAAGGAGGAGTGTGCGTCATGCAAATGCTATGTCTGGTGAGGATTGGGGACAGGAGACTAAGGGGAAGAGGGAGGCAGCTGAAATCTCAGGGTTAGGCAATATGCATATGTGCACACACACACGCAACACACAGGGGCAGACAAACACATTAAGAAGATACAGGCATGGGGGAGTGAGACAAAGATGGTGGCCGAGTAACAGCTTCCCTTTAACTGGGCACCGTGAGTCTGGGGAAATAAGACTCCAGGCATCTCTGGCTGGTGGGATCTGCCTATAATCATCCTTTGAGGATACAGGGAGTCAGCAAGAGACTTCTGGACCCCAAAAGGAGGACAAAAACAGTGGAAACTGGCAAGTAGCTGCATGTGTTGAATCAGTCTAATCCCGTCGGCAGCTGTAAGTACAGCAGCAGTGAGACTGCAAACCGGAAAGGCCTTACCTATGAACTGTTTGGTGTTTTTGGACTTGGCACTCAGTTGAACTGCCTTGGGGAGAACTTGAGCAGGAGTGCGGAGAACTTTGGGTGTTGTCTAAGGCCCCAGACTGAGACGCTGAGCCGGATGGAGCTAATAGTGTTTGGCTCTGGGCCACAGGGAGCCATTGTGAGAGAACTGTCCCAGCAAGCTCTGGTCTCAGGGTCACAGAGCAAGGATCCGGTGGGAGCTGGTAACCTAGTGACTGAGCAGCCTAAAGACGGGGACTGAGTCGCCTTACAGCCTTAACCCTCAGAGGCAGAGTGAGACCAGTTTTGGCACACTGGGTAAGTGGATAGCCACTTCAGCAGTGATCCCAGCAACAAGCACGTTCCTGGGAAAGCTTCTGCTTAGCCAAGTTTAGAAGTTTAAAGTGCCTTTTAAGGGCTGAAGAGAGATTTAGGGTGTCCACCCTGTGGGGTTTGAGAAATCAGCGGAGGCCACCAGTCATATCAGCATTGTGATTAACATCTCATACCCCAGAAGACCACCTGTTGCCCAGACAATATTCAACAAGATATATATATATATATATATATACACACACACACACACACATATATACTGCTTTGTCTTTGGGATTTTTTTTTTGTTGTTGTTGTTTGTTTGTTTTTTGTTTACTTTTTTGTTGTTCTTTTGTTTTTTAATTTCAAGCTTTTCCATACAGATTTTTTCTTCTCTTTTTTTCTTTCTTTTCTGTCTCCAGTTTTCTAGCTTAAATACAATTTCCCATTGCTGCGTTTTTCAATAATTACAACTTCATTTTTGCTAGTGTTTCTACCCCTATTATTTGGTTTTTCACCCAATTTTATCCCGTAAAGTTTTCTGTTTGCTTGTTTGGGTTTGATTTATACCATTTTTGTCTTTCCTCTCTACTTGGTGGAAGTGGGGTACTGTGTCTGATCAGGTTAGCAAAGAGCTGCTGACCTCAAGGGAACCCCAGAGGTTGGGGGGTTTTTTTAAGGTTGTGTCCAAGTACCCTACTGTATACCTATATTGCTCTGTCTCCCTCTTTCGTGCCTCTCTTCTTTTTGTCAATATTCCCTTTTACCCACGCCCTCTCCTTTCTCTATTTTCTTTTCATTCTTTCTTTTTCTTTCTTTTATCCCTTCTTGCTCTTCAACCTTCTCATCCTTCTGGTCCTGTACCAAAAGGACTCATCAAAACCTTAGTGCACAGACATGGAAAATGAAAGAGCAAGAGGAAGTGAAAGGAAAATTAGGGCAAGGAAATAGATAAAAGAAATCACTCATGAGGAAGAAACAGCAGAAAACACCAGGCAACATGAAGAACCAGTCCAGAGCAACACCTCCAAGGGACCACGAGGTAGCTACTGCAGAGGATTCTACCTATAAAGAAATGTTAGGAATGACAGAAAGGGAATTTAGAATACATATGATGGAAACAATGAAGGAAACTGCTAATAAAGTGGAAAACAACCAAAAGGAAATCCAAAAACAGAATCAAATAAGAGATGAACGATATGAAGAATGTAGAAAGGATATAGTGGAGCTGAAGGAACTAAAGCAGTCAATTAGGGAACTTAAAGATGCAATAGAAAGTATCAGCAACAGGTTAGACCATGCAGAAGAAAGAATTTCGGAGGTAGAGGACAAAGTTCTTGAGATAACTCAGATAGTTAAAGAGGCAAAAAAGAAGAGAGAAAAAGCAGAATGTTCACTGTCAGAATTATGGAACTTTATGAAGCGTTCCAACATACGAGTTTTAGGAATCCCAGAAGGGGAAGAAGAATGCCCCAGAGGAATGGAAACCATACTAGAGAATTTTATAAATGAAAATTTCCCAAAGATTCTGACATACTGCTTTCAGAGGGACATCAGACCCCAGGTCACCTTGACTCTAACAGAACTTCTCCAAGACACATTGTGATGAACCGGTCCAAAGTCAAGACAAAAGAAAAGATTCTGCAAGCTGCCAGGAGTAAGCGCCAGTTGACCTACAGGGGCAAATCCATCAGAGTGACTGCAGACTTCTCTAATGAAACTTTCCATGCAAGAAGACAATGGTCATCTATCTTTAATCTACTTAAACAGAACAATTTCCAGCCCAGAATTCTGTACCCTGCTAAGCTAAGCTTCAAAATGGATGGAGAAATCAAATCATTTATGGATATACAAACATTGAGGAAATTCGCCACAACAAGACCAGCTCTACCAAACATACTTCAACCTGTTCTACACACTGATCATCACAATGGATCAGCAGCAAAGTAAGAACTCAGAAATTAAAGGACAGAACCTAACCTCCACACTGATGCAAAAGATAAAACTAAGCAATGGTCTCTCACAAAATAAGATGAATAGACTACTACCACACTTGTCAATTATCTCAATAAATGTTAATGGCTTGAATTCCCCACTGAAGAGACATAGATTGGCTGACTGGATTAAAAAACACAAGCCATCCATTTGCTGTCTGCAAGAAACACACCTGGCTTTAAAAGACAAATTAAAACTCCAAGTCAAAGGTTGGAAGACAATTTTTCAGGCAAATGGAATTCAGAAGAAAAGAGGAGTTGCAATCTTATTTTCAGATACATGTGGATTTAAAGCAACTAAAGTCAAAAAAGACAATGATGGTCACTTTATACTGGTCAAGGGAAAAATACAAGAAGAAAATGTTTCAATTCTAAATATTTATGCACCCAATTTAAATGCTCCCAGATTCTTGAAACAGACCTTACTCAGTCTGAGCAATTATGATATCCAATAACACCATAATGACAGGGGACTTTAACACTCCTCTTGCAGAGCTGGGCAGATCCTCTAAACAGAAATTAAACAAAGATATAAGAGATTTAAATGAGACCCTAGAACAACTGCGCTTAATAGATGCATATAGAACACTTTCTCCGAAAGATAAAGAATATACATTCTTCTCATCACCCCATGGAACATTCTTCAAAATTGATCATATCCTGGAACACAAAACAAATATCAACAGAATAAAAAGAATCAAAATTTTACCTTGTATCTTCTCAGACCTAAGGTACTAAAGGTGGACCTCAACTCTAACAAAAACATTCAACCCCACACAAAGGCATAGAAATTAAACAACCTTCTGTTAAACAACAGATGGGTGCAGGAAGAAATAAAACAGGAAATCATTAACTTCCTTGAGCATAACAACAATGAAGACACAAGCTACCAAAACCTGTGGGATACTGCAAAAGCAGTTTTGAGAGGAAAGTTTATCACTTTAGATGCCTACATTCGAAAAACAGAAAGAGAACGCATTAACAAACTCACAAGCCAACTTATGGAATTGGAAAAAGAAGAACAATCTAAGCCTAAACCCAGTAGAAGAAAAGAAATATCCAAAATCAAATAAGAGATCAATGAAATGGAAAACAAAAGAATCATTCAGAAAATTAATGAAACAAGGAGTTGGATGTTTGAAAAAATAAATAAAATAGATAAACCATTGGCCAGACTAACAAGAAATTGAAAAGTAAAATCTCTAGTAACCTCAAGTAGAAATGATAAAGGGGAAATAACAACTGATCCCACAGAGATACAAGAGATCATCTCTGAATACTACCAGAAACTCTATGCACAGAAATTTGACAATGTGAAGGAAATGGATCAATAATTGGAATCACACCCTCTCCCTAGACTTAGCCAGGAAGAAATAGAGCTCCTGAACAGACCAATTTCTATCACCGAGATTAAAGAAACAATAAAAAAGCTTCCAACCAAAAAATGCCCTGGTCCAGATGGCTTCACACCAGAATTCTATCAAACCTTCAAGGAAGAGCTTATTCCTGTACTGCAGAAATTATTCCAAAACATTGAGGGAGAAGGAATCTTCCCCAACACTTTCTATGAAGCAAACATCATCCTGATACCAAAACCAGGAAAAGACCCAACTAAAAAGGAGAATTTCAGACCAATTTCATTCATCAATATAGATGCAAAAATTCTCAACAAAAATTCTCAAAAAATTCTCAACAAAGTCCTAGCCAATAGATTACAGCTTATCATCAAAAACGTCATGATCAAACCCAGAGATGCAAGGCTGGTTTAACATACGCAAGTCCATAAACATTATCCATCATATTAACAGAGGCAAAAATAAAGATCACATGATCCTCTCAATAGATGCAGCAAAAGCATTCAAGGGCGGCACTTGTGGCTCAGTGAGTAGGGCGCCGAACCCATATGCCGAGGGTGGCGGGTTCAAACCCAGCCCTGGCCAAACTGCAACAAAAAAATAGCCGGGCGTTGTGGCGGCCACCTGTAGTCCCAGCTGCTCGGGAGGCTGAGGCAAGGGAATTGCGTAAGCCCAAGAGTTAGAGGTTGCTGTGAGCCGTGTGACGCCACGGCATTCTACCCAAGGGCGGTACAGTGAGACTCTGTCTCTACAAAAAAAAAAAGAAAAGAAAAAGCATTCGATAAAATCCAGCATCCTTTTCTAATTAGAACACTGAAGAGTATAGGCATAGGTGGCACATTTCTAAAACTGATTGAAGCTATCTATGACAAACCCACAGCTAATATTTTACTGAATGGAGTAACATTGAAAGCTTTTCCTCTTAGAACTGGAACCAGACAAGGTTGTCCTCTGTCACCTTTACTATTCAACATAGTGCTGGAAGTTCTAGCCAATACAATTAGGCAAGACAAGGAAATAAAGGGAATCCAAACAGGAGCAGAGGAGGTCACACTCTCCCTCTTTGCTGACGATATGATCTTATACTTAGAGAATCCCAAAAACAAGACTCCTAGAAGTCATCAAAAAATACAGTAATGTTTCAGGATATAAAATCAATGTCCATAAGTCAGTAGCCTTTGTATATGCCAATAACAGTCAAGATGAGAAGCTAATTAAGGACACAACTCTCTTCACCATAGTTTCAAAGAAAATGAAATACCTAGGAATATACCTAACAAAGGAGGTGAAGGACCTCTATAAAGGAAATTATGAAATCCTCAGAAAGCAAATAGCAGAGGATATTAACAAATGGAAGAACATACCATGCTCATGGATGGGAAGAATGAACATTGTTAAAATGTCTATATTTCCCAAAGCAATCTACCTATTCAACGCCATTCCTATTAAAAACCAACATCGTACTTTCAAGATTTGGAAAGAATGATTCTGCGTTTTGTATGGAACCAGAAAAAAACCCGTATAGCTAAGGCAGTTCTTAGTAACAAAAATAAAGCTGGGGGCATCACCATACCAGATTTTAGGCTGTACTACAAAGCCATAGTGGTCAAGACAGCATGGTACTGGCACAAAAATAGAGACATAGACACTTGGAATGGAATAGAAAACTAGGAAATGAAACTAACATCTTACAACCACCTAATCTTTGATAAACCAAACAAGAACATACCTTGGGGGAAAGACTCCCTATTCAATAAATGGTGTTGGGAGAACTGGATATCTACATGTAAAAGACTGAAACTGGACCCACACCTTTCCCCACTCACAAAAATTGATTCAAGATGGATAAAGGACTTAAATTGATAAAAATGATAAAAATCCTCAAAGAAAGCATAGGAAAAACACTGAAAGATATTAGCCTGGGGAAAGACTTCATGAAGAAGACTCCTGTGGCAATTGCAACAACAACAAAAATAAACAAATGGGACTTCATTAAACTGAAAAGCTTCTGTATAGCTAAGGAGACAACAACCAAAGCAAATAGACAACCTACACAATGGGAAAGGATATTTGCATATTTTGAATCAGATAAAAGCTTGATAACTAGGATCTATAGAGAACTCAAATTAATCCACATGAAAAAAGCCAACAATCCTATATATCAATGGGCAAGAGACATGAACAGAAACTTCTCTAAAGAAGACAGACGAATGGCTAACAAACATATGAAAAAATGTTCATCATCCCTATATATTAGAGAAATGCAAATCAAAACCACCCTGAGATACCATCTAACCCCAGTGAGAATGGCCCACATCACAAAATCTCAAAACTGTAGGTGCTGGCGTGGATGTGGAGAGAAGGGAACACTTTTACACTGCTGGTGGGAATGCAAACTAGTACAACCTTTCTGGAAGGAAGTATGGAGAAACCTCAAAGCACTCAAGCTAGACCTCCCATTTCATCCTGCAATCCCATTACTGGGCATCTACCCAGAAGGAAAAAAATCCTTTTATCATAAGGACACTTGTACTAGACTGTTTATTGCAGCTCAATTTACAATTGCCAAAATGTGGAAACAGCCTAAATGCCCACCAACCCAGGAATGGATTAACAAGCTGTGGTGTATGTATACCATGGAATACTATTCAGCTATTAAAAAAAATGGAGACTTTACATCCTTCGTATTAACCTGGATGGAAGTGGAAGACATTATTCTTAGTAAAGCATCACAAGAATGGAGAAGCATGAATCCTATGTACTCAATTTTGATATGAGGATAATTAACGACAATTAAGGTCACGGTGGGGGCGGGAGAAGGGCAGAGCAGAGAGAGAAAGAAGGAGGGAGGGTGGGGAAAGGAAGAGCAGAGAGAGGGAAGGGGGAGGGTGTGGGGCCTTGGTGTGTGCCACACCTTTTGGGGGCAAGCCACGTTTGCAAGAGGGACTTTACCTAACAAATGCAATCAGTGTAACCTGCCTTATTGTACCCTCATTGAATCCCCAACAATTAAAAAAAAAAAAAAAGTGAGTTCAGGCTTGGAGCTCAGTGGTTAGTGCACTGGCCACATATACCAAGGCAGGCACGTTGGAACCCGGCCTGGGCCAGCTAAACAACAATGACAATTGCAACAAAAAAATTAGCCAGGCATTGTGGCAGACACCTGTAGTCCCAGCTACTTGGGAGGCTGAGACAAGAGGATCACTTGAGCCCAAGAGTTTGAGGTTGCTGTGAGCTGTGACTCCATGGCACTCTACCAAGGGTGACAAAGTGAGACTCTGTATCTAAAAAATAATAATAATAAAGACATTGTTCCAGGTTCTATGTTGTTATGTTACCCTTTTGCCATCGTAGGATGTAGTTGACTGATGTGTACCTGTATCCCAAATGCTTATTTCCAAGTACATTTTCATAGAATCAGATTTTAAAAAAAAAAAGAAAGAAATTTTGACAGTTAAAAGAGTATTAAGGGGTGTTGATATGACAGATTATGATTGATTTGCACTAGAGTACAAGCGGCAAAGGTGTTGGTTAATAGCTCTGAGGTGTAATTTGAAGATAGAACATACAGGATTTGCTGAGAGCTTTGATATAACATGTGAGATGATAAAAGTATCAGAAAAATTAAGGATTTTGATCTAAGAAATTGGAAAATGAAGTTACATTCATGAAGACGTTCAATACTACAAGATATAGAAATCTGGAAAAAGAATATCAAGCTTTGTATATTTGAAGTTAAAGATGGAACTCCTAGAAGAAATATGTAAATTTTGAGTTCAAGGGTGAGGTCAAGATATGAGATAAAAATTTTAGAGTTGGGAGGCTCCTGTGGCTCCGTGAGTAGGGTGCCGGCCCCATATACCGAGGGTGGCGGGTTCAAACTCCGCCCCGGCCAAATTGCAACAAAAAGAAATAGCCAGGCCTTGTGGCAGGCGCCTGTAGTCCCAGCTACTCCGGAGGCTGAGGCAAGAGAACCGCCTAAGCCCAGGAGTTGGAGGTTGCTGTGAGCTGTGTGATGCCACAGCACTCTACCAAGGGCAATAAAGTGAGACTCTGTCTCTACAAAAAAAATAAAAAAATTTAGAGTCATGACAATACAGACATTTGAACAGCTTTATTGAATTAATTAGCAAATAATAGCACATTTTTAAGCGTTCACTTTGTATGTTTTTATATATGTATAGAGCCATAAAACCATTGCTGCAATTAAAATAATGAGCTTATTAATCACTCCCAAAATTCTCCTCTTGAAATATTGCCATTCTTTCCTCCTACACACCATGTCATCATGCCTCTATCCCCAGAAAAATGCTATTCTTCTTTCTGTCACCACAGACAAGGGTGTATTTTGCAGGCCTATATATAAATGTGCTCAGTGTGCCTATTCTTTTATTTTCTGGCTTCTTTCATGCAGCAGAATCATTTTGATGCCCATCCTTGGTGTGTGCCTCAACAGTTCATTTTTCAATTGTCAAGTATTATTTCATTATCTGTATACATCATAACTTGTCTTTTTACCTCATGGTGGGTATTTAAATGATCTCCACAATTTGGTTATTACAAGGAAAACTGCATAGAACATTCAAGTCTGTACAAATGTATGCTTTCATTTCTCTTGGGTAAATAAATGTCTACCTGTGTGATGGCTAGGGAAAAGGGTAAGCATCTGTATACTTATTTATGAAATCGTTTTTCAAAGTGATTGTTTACACTTTTCATCCCAACAACCATGTGTGATGATTGTCCTTCTGCCACATATGCATTGGCAATGCTATCATCAACCTTCTAAATTTTATATATTCTAATTCCAATAGGTGTATATGGTACACAGTGGTTGTATTTTTAATTATCATTTCCCCATTGATTAATGATGTTGAGCAAAATTTCATATTCTTATTTGTATTTATACATCACCTGTGATTAAAACTCTTTTTAAATCATTGGCCATTTTTAAATTGGACTCTTTTTGTATTATTGAGTTTTGAGAGGTTTTTTTGATATTTTAGAAAAGTGCTTTATTAGATATACAATTTCCATTTGTAAATTGTCTTTTTATTCACTTCAGAGAATCTTTTGAAGAGAATAAATTCTTACTTTTTATCATGTACTATTTATCAGTTAAGTCTTTTACAGATTATACATTAATATCACCCCTAAGAAATCGTTGCCTAACTCATACCACCAAGATGTTCTCATATGTTTTCTTCCATAAATTTCACTATTATAGTTTAATAGGCAGGTTAATAATTTAAATTTCAATAGTTTTATATAGGTATAATTGATCTTTTATTTATATGTATTTAAAGTGTACAGTTGATGTCTATATACACATCCACCCATGAAACCATCACCACAATCAAAAGTGAACGTATCTGTTACTCCAAAGAGTGTCCACACATCTTACTCCTTCCCATTTCCACTGCTCCCCATCCAGGCAACTATTGATTAACTTTCTGTCCTCTGAATTAGTTTGTGTGTTGCAGAGGTTTTTAATTTAAAAAAAAAAATTGTCTTCCTTTATTTCTCTAAATATTTTATAAAGAAAAATCACACATCACATGTTCATGTCTGTCTTCTTTTACTCAAAATACCTTGAGTTTCATTTCTCTTATTGCATATATCAACATTTCAATACCTTTTATTGTTCAGTAGTGTGCCATTGTATGGATAAACATGATTATTCTTTTTTTTTTTTTTTTTTGTAGAGACAGAGTCTCACTTTATGGCCCTCAGTAGAGTGCTGTGGCCTCACACAGCTCACAGCAACCTCCAACTCCTGGGCTTAAGCGATTCTCTTGCCTCAGCCTCCCGAGTAGCTGGGACTACAGGCGCCCGCCACAATTCCCAGCTATTTTTTGGTTGCAGTTCAGCCGGGGCCGGGTTTGAACCCGCCACCCTCGGTATATGGGGCCGGCGCCTTACCGACTGAGCTACAGGCGCCGCCCAACATGATTATTCTTTTACCCAATCAAGAGTTTATGGACTCTAGGCCAGGCATGGTGGCTCACGCTGTAATCTCAGCACTCTCGGAGTCTGAGGCTGGTGTACTGTCTGAGCTAACAAGTTCAAGACCAGCTGAGCCACAGCGAGACCTCATTTCTAAAAATAGCTGGGTGATATGGCAGGCACCTGTAGTCCCAGCTGCTCGGGAGACTGAAGCAAGAGAATCACTTGTCCAAAAGAGAATCAGAGCCCAAAAGTTTGAGGTTGCTGTAAACTATGACACCAGGGCACTCTACCAAGGGTGACAGTGAGACTCAGTCTCAAAAAAAAAGAGCTTATGGGCGGCGCCTGTGGCTCAGTAAGTAGGGCGCCAGCCCCATTTGCCGAGGGTGGCGGGTTCAAACCTGGCCCTGGCCAAACTGCAACAAAAAAATAGCTGGGCGTTGGGGTGAGTGCCTGTAGTCCCAGCTACTTGGGAGGCTGAGGCAGGAGAATCACGTGAGCCCAGGAGCTGGAGGTTGCTGTGAACTGTGTGACGTCATGGCACTCTACCGAGGGCAATAAAGTGAGACTCTGTCTCTACAAAAAAAAAAAAAAAAAAAGCTTGAGTTATTTCCAGTTTGGGAATATACAAATAAAGTTGTTATGCACACTAATTTTCAAAGCTTTGTGTGCTTCTATGGACATGTGCTCTCTTTGATCTTGGTCAATTAGGGGTAGAATGACGAGATCACATGAGAAGCGAATGTTTAACTTTTAAAGAAGCTGCAAAACTATTTTCCAAGATGAATGTCCCATTTTATACTGAGTGGCCATAAAGTTGGTGTGAAATTTAAAATAGACAACTTTATGGCCACCCTGTATTTCCACCAGCAGTATATGGGGGTACAAGTTCTTCAGCATCCTCTGTAAAACTTTATCTTGCCAGTCTTTTTAATCTTAACTAACCTAATAACGTTTAGTGTTGTTTCATTTGCATTTGATTTAATAACTGATTAAATTGAACATCTGTCAGTGCAACTCGACCCAAAATAATAACACCTACTCAGTCCATTTTGCATTAAACCGAGGAACACAGGGAGGACGAAAACAACAAGCACTTGGCACAGAAAGACAGGTGTGACCCCTCCCAACAATCCTCACAGCTTTTACTCGAGTAAGGCATGAGAAAATACAGCACAGCAGAAAGCTACAGTCAAGGTTAAAAAGGAGTTTTTCTTCAACTGCACAATGTAACTCTTTTTTTTTCTTTTTTTTTATTATTATTTTTTTTTTTTTGTAGAGACAGAGTCTCACTTTATGGCCCTCGGTAGAGTGCCATGGCATCACACAGCTCACAGCAACCTCCAACCACCCGGCTTAAGCGATTCTCTTGCCTCAGCCTCCCGAGTAGCTGGGACTACAGGCGCCCGTCACAACACCCAGCTATTTTTTGGTTGCAGTTCAGCCGGGGCCGGGCTTGAACCCCCGCCGCCCTTAGTATATGGGGCCGGCGCCTTACCGACTGAGCCACAGGCGCCGCCCTGCACAATGTAACTCTTAACACATTCTGTTTACTGCACTTATGTCTTGCCTTTTTTTTATCGCTACTAAATATGACTTCTGGCTGGGACAGTGTGCTGTGCCTCCTAAGGACGGTTTTCAGTGCTCAGGGCCAGCAGCGATGCTTGGGTTTTTCCCAGATCACTCTGTTTCTAGGACCCACTACTTTTAACTCTGTGCTGTATCCTGCAACTCTCATGTTCCTTTTGGTCCACTATATATTTTATTTGGTGGAATGTTTGGTCAAATCATTTTCAAAATACTATTGGGTTGTTTCATTAAAACTGAATTTTTAGAGCACTGTGTATATATTCTACATGCACATTGTTTACCTGATATAAGCTTTGCAAATATTTTCTCCCAAACTTTGACCAGTCTTTATTTCCTTAACCATGATTTTTAAAAAGCAGATACTTTTTGTTGAAATCAGATTTATCATTTTTCATTACTTACGCTCATGATATCATGTCTAAGAAATCTTGCTTAGCCCAAGTTTACAAATATTTTTGCCTACCTTTTAGAAGTTTTATAGTTTTAGGTCTGTGGTCCATTTTGAGTTCATGTTGTTTACGGTGTGAAGTATGAACTGGGTTTCCTGTTTATATGAATATACTGAAAAGACTCTTCCTTTTCTACTGAATTGCCTCTGTACTTTTGTTGAAAATCAGTTGTCCTTTCAGCATGGATAATGTCTAATCTTCAGTAAAAACTTGGGTAGGGTCCCACTTCTCATTACTCTTGGTTTAAAAAATAATTGTATATGCACACACATATATATTTATTCATTCATTCATTCGCTCTGTGGTCATTTATAATTGCCCATACAGCCTCAGTCCAGTTACAACCCTCCGCTGCCATATATAAAGCAGTGACTAGTTACATGGCTCTCCCTGGTGGAGCCAGCTCTGCCCCATCCTCAGGTTACTCAGGGGACTGTCCTCTGACCCTCCTGCCCAACAGGAGCATGTAAAGGTCCTAAGTGCACTGTGTGGAAGTAGGTTGGGGCAAAGTGACTCCTTCCTGGACAGGCACTGCTAGGCCACTACCCAGTAGTTGCCCATGCCAGGGAGGTCTCTAGGCCCATGGACAGAGCACCGTGTTTTCCTCCAGCCAGGCCTTTGGGGAGCAGGATGGTCCCCTGGACTCTGTCTCCAGGCTCATGGGCAGAGCTCTGTGTTTCCCTTCAGCCAGGGCTTCAGGGCCTGTCCTGATCAAGCTCACCTTAGGACTGGGCCATTTACAGGCTCTCTCCTTTCTCTTTTTTTTTTTTTTTTAAGACAGAGTCTCACTATGTCACCCTGAGTAGAGTGCCATGTTGTACCAGTTCAGAACAACCTCAAAATCCTGGGCTTAAACAATTCTCCTGCCTCAACCTCCCCAGCAGCCAGGACCAGAGGCGCCCGCCACAATGCCCAGCTACCTTTTTGTTTTGGTTGAAGTTGTCGTTTGGCAGGCCCAGGCCTGATTCAAACCCACGAGCTCCAGTGCATGTGGCTGGCACCCTAGCCACTGAGCCATTTTGTTTTGTTTTGTTATTCACTTTATCTAACACTCCCCACCAAAAAAGTCCTTTTTGTAATCATTCCATTATCTACTATTCTTATTGGTGCTTTCTTTGAAAACTGCTGGCCAGGTCCCTGGCAAGCATCTGCCCTGTGGCCCTCACTCTGCGTTTACCCAATCACCTCATTTGCTAGGCCTCCCTTTCATTTCAGACCTTGGTTTCCCTTTCAAAGACACCCCTATGAGGCTGCAGGGAGGAGGGGCCCAGAGGCTCTCCAAGCCTACATGTGACAACATGGGACCAGCAGGGGTAATACAGAGGCCAGGGCAGCCCACAGCATAGGCCCTAGGCCTTGGGCTTCCCGCCATGTGGCAGCAGCTGTGCAGTGCAGACACTGTCTCCACCTCCCTGAATTTTTGACTAAAGGTTTCGAGAAGAGGAGCCATAGAGAGCAGGTGGCAGGTACCCAACTTTGCCCCCAAATTCACCACCCCCATCTCCTGGACTCCCCCAGCAGACTCTGTCAAAGCCCAAGCACTGAAGGCTTGGGAAATCCATTCCAGACGGGTATCCTCAGAGGAGGTGCTCAATTGACACTTCATATCCTGTTTCCTTGCACGTTCCTTTGGAAATGAGGCCAGCCTCTCCAGGGTCAGGGTCACGTTGAGTGTTTCAGGGCAGGAAGGTCTGCTGGCCCCTCCAGAGAGGCAGGTGACAGCATGCATGTGGGTCAACTTGGAAAGGCACCAACTCTCTGGAGTTACCCTGCTTTTACTAGGCTAGGCCCACTTGATTTCAGAACCAGCAGTGACTGAGCTGTCTCTCCCCCCTCTAGGATCCAGACCCTTGGCGTGGCTCGGCACCCCCTGGCCCCTAGGTGCTGT
This sequence comes from Nycticebus coucang, assembly GCF_027406575.1. Taxonomy (NCBI): domain Eukaryota; kingdom Metazoa; phylum Chordata; class Mammalia; order Primates; family Lorisidae; genus Nycticebus; species Nycticebus coucang. The sequence goes on along the minus strand of NC_069782.1, from coordinate 62,199,794 downwards.
CCACATGTTCCCATCTCAAGTGTGCCTGCTTGGGTCCCCCCAGGCCTTCCTACCCTCTAAGCATGTCTCCTTGATGTATTAAGATCCCTGCCACAAACCAGCACTGGCCTCCACCCTCAGATCATCAGCATCCACATTCCCCACCACTGCCAGTTGGGTTTGACCCAAGGCCCCAGGGCCCCTTCAAGGCTCTCCAAAGATAGCTTCTCAACCCACCCTCCACCAGTGGTAGCTTCAGAAGAGACTACTTGGGCCACTCCCAGAGCGTGCCCTGCTTGCTACGTGACCCCAACCAAGTTCCTGTCCTCTCTGGGCAGCCTTGCCTTCCCCCACCAAACATGAGGGTATGAAAATCCTTAACAAAATTAGGACTCCTACCTCTGCCACAGAGTGGGACTCTCCAGGGCTGAAAGATGAGGGGGTGAAGGAGCCCTGTGATAGCAAGGCTGCCCTGCTTGGCTCTGAAGGCCTCTCTATGAGGCCTGGGGAGCAAATCTTGCCTGCCCACTGGACTACAGGGGAAGGGGATAGGCATTCATATCCCACCCACCACCCTCAGCCCAAGGCCCTGAGCAGAGGTGGAGCTGAGAGATCAAACGTGTTTTAATGGGAGACAGCACCCAGGTCCTGCCTGGGCCCCAGGGGTGCAGTGCTAGCCGGGGCTTCAGGCTGTTTGCCCTTCCCGGCCATCCTCCCCTTCTTGGTGGCAGAGGAGCCAGCCTTCCTCTTGCTGTGTAGGACTGGAACAGCAGCAACCACAGAGGGGGGCCCTGGACAGGCCAGTGGCTCGTCATCCAGCACCCTGAAGTTGAAGAAGCAGTCCACGTTGGACACAGCGTCCAGGATCTCAGGCACACTATAGTCAAAGGACAGCAGTTCATCCGGCAGGTGCAATGAGCGGATGTCACTGGCTGAGTCGTCACCACCACTGCTGCCATCACTGCTCTCTGGCAGAACAGGCCAGGGGGCCTTGATGGGTGTCCCTTCGGGCTCAGTGCTGCCGGGCAGGCAGTCAAAAAGCTTCATGGCATCCTCCAGCAACACCTTGTCGGGAAGTGCAAACGCTCTGACTGCCTCGGGGGCCTTGGCCTCACCTGCTTCCAGAGGGGCCGTCTCCTGGGCCTCAGCCATCTTTGGTTTACCAGGGCTGGGAGAGAACAGCTGCTCCTTGGCAGGGAAGGCCTCAGGTCCCGGGAACTGGCCCAAGTTGCCCTTGAGGTTGCCATAGGTGCTAGGGGGCAGTGTGGGCTCCTGGGGGAGTGCGATGATGATTGGGGCTGCCTTGCTCTCCTTGGAGGCTAGGGGAGCCAGTTCCACAAACGCAGGTGGCCCTCCATCCCTCACAAAGCCCAGGGCCTCTGGGCCAGGCCCCTCAGGGGGGAAATAGGGCACTAGGTACTGGGCCCCTCCGGGCACCGGCTGGTAGTGGGAGTACAGGGTCTGTGGGGGTGGCCCTGGGGCTCTGAGGTAGTGCTGGGGCTCCAGGAGGTAGCTGCCGGGGGAGGTGGGCACCCCAGCAGGCCCCACGCTGCCCGCTGCCACCAGCTTGTACAGGGACGACTGGCCGAAGTCAGTGGTGGCCCACTCAATCCGGTAGATTCGAGGGTCAAAGAAGCACCCACAGGGGGCCATCTGGAAACCTGCAGGCCGGGGTGGGATCCTGAGAGCAGCTGCAGGGCACCACCCCGAGGCCCCACAGCCTGCCTGGAGAGGCAGGGCCCACACCTGGGGGGCGGTCAGGGCCACAGGGGACACAGGCCTTGCCGTAGGAGCCTGTCGAAGACAGGGACATGACTCTTGCCTTTAGGTGCACACTTGGAGAAAGACAGAAATAGATACTGTTTGGGAGGCCTTGGGGATGGCAGGCCCAGAACTTATCTCTGTGATTCTTATCACAGGAAATGAGAGACACAGGCCTGTCCTTGGGGTCCCATAAAGGGGGGTCAGGGGCAGGAAGGGTCCCTCCCATGCTAACCTGTTCCCAGCTACTTCCTCGTCAAGGAGGGAAGGGTATGCCAGTACCTGCTGGGGGGGCTGGAAACACCTCTTTCTCTGAGTTTTGGGGGTGGTACAGGGTCGCAGAGCCTGTGGACAAAGGTGCCAGGGTGGGTGGGTCCCTGGGGCTGGAGGGCAAGAGCCCTGGGCCCCCATCCAGCTGGGCACCCTGCTCACCCCAGCTCGTACCCACAGCAGGAGGCAGCTCCACACAGGCCAGAGTAGGCTGGCTGCCCAGCCCCTCAGCACCTTCCAGACCTCGAGGCCCAAAGCCTTCCTGGGGAGCTGCAGGTGCGTAGAAAGGTTTGGGGTGCTGCATAGGGAGGTGGTTGGGGCCCTGCCTGGCAGGTCAGGAGGGAGCACAGGTAGCTCACCCAGAAAACAGACTCAGAGTCCCACGGGGTTCTGTTTGCCTGGTTACTCCAGGCAGCGGGTTCCAGGCTACAGCCCACCCACTGGGCAGGGTTCCGGGTGTGGGAGTGGCCCAGGGAAAAGATAGGGTGCCCACAGCAGGCATCAATGAATACAAATGAACTTGAAGCAAGGTTCCGTGCCTTCTGCTTTTCCAGCAGTACCCACCTAACAGCTGTGAAGCTGCCTCCTCCAGGCAGGCTGCTTCCCAGGCAGGCCAAGCCCGCCCAGCCTAGACACCCTGCTTCCTTCCTCCCGGTCAAGGGCCCATGGGGGTGGCCAAGAGCCTCCACAAATGAGTGACCAAATGGGGAGGAAGGAGCAGCCAAAGGACAAGTTCTGGGGAGGACCAGGAGGTGGCAGCCCCAGGATCACAGAAGGCCTGGATTTTAAGAGAATAAAATTTATTGTCCTCTCCATGTCCTTGGGGGGGCCCTCAGAAGGCCCCCGCCCAACCTTGGCATCCACAGCTATTTGTATGCATTGGCCTTGTGCTTTGGCAGGAAAACGAAATTAGGGGGTACTGGTCCAAGGAGCATCTCGCTGTAGGAAGGGCAGGCAGGAGGCAGTCAGGCTGGGAGCCTAGGCACAGCCCCCTCATGGCAAAACCCACACCATATATCACAGCCTCCCCACCCCCCAAACCCCCCACACCTGATGCGGATCCAGTCAGAAGCCTTTTGACTAGCCATCAGAGTCTCCAGGTAGTCGCGGCCCAGATAGTAGGGGGGACGCTCATTGATCCTCTGTGGGAGCTGCTCCAGCAGACCCACGGGCACATACCTATGAACAGATGGGTGGCGAGGTCAGGGTTGAGCCAGACCCTGCTGGGCCTGGCCCACATGCTTCCCACACCGTGGGCCCTGGTGACCACCTGCACAAGAAGGAGAGCCACTCAAGCATGAAGCGCCGTGTCTTCTCCACACCCTGTGTGTCGGAACCCCAGTGCTCCAGGCCATAGTCTGTGAAGTCCCGCAGGATGTCCAGGCGCTCAGATGATGATATGTCCCAGTGCCGCTGCTCCTTGATCTCCGTGAATAACCAAGGCTTCAGCAGGGCACCACTGTGGGGCAGACAGGGGTCACAGAGCACAGACCCAAAATGTACAGGCCTAAAACACCTGGTCATGGTCACCTGACCTTCAAACCCAGCATCTTCTTTTTTTTGAAACAGTTTTACTTTTGTCACCCTCGGTAGAGTGCCATGTCATCACAGCCCACAGCAACCTCAAACCTCTTAGGCTCAAGTGATTCTCTTGCCTGAGCCTCCCTAGTGGTTGGGACTATAGGCACCCACCACAACACCTGGCTATTTTTAGAGACAAGGTCTCACTCTAGCTCAGGCTGGTCTTGAACTTCTGAGCTCAAGCAATCCACCGGCCTCAGCCTACCAGAGTGCTAGAATTACAGGTGTGAGTCTGACACAGAACCCAGCATCCTCAACCCACAGATATCAGATCCCATAGCTGCAGAAACTTCCAGTCCCCTCTTCCTCGATCAGCTCCAACCCCTAATCCCCATCCCAGGAAAAACAGCACAACACAGACCAGAGGTGGGTGAGAGCATGTCATGTTCCGGGGCGCCTGCTGCAGCAGGTTCACCTGTTCCCTCCCTACCAAGACAGGGCACTCTGAGTGGCTCAAATTGGTTTTCTGCATCCTCGCTAGGCACTTACCGGGCAATCATGATCCCAGCAACGCCAGTCTGCATGGCACGGTTGGCGTCCTCGTATGACAAGATGTCCCCATTTCCTGAGGGGACAGAGGCTGTGTTCTCAGGGAGCTGCAGGCAGGTGGGGGCATGCCGGGGCTCCACTTGGCAGCCCTTTGGGAGTTTTTGCTCAACCAAGGGTGTGTGGCCTTGAGTCGCAGAGGACAGGGCACCCACCGAACAGAGGCATGGGGCTGGCTGCCTTCACACACTGCTCGATGTACTGCCAGTCGGCCAGCTTGGTGTAACGCTGCTCCCGAGAGCGGCCATGGAGCTAGGGGAGAAGCCACCATGCAGGGAGGGAGGCAGAGTAAATGAGAGGCAGAGAGAAAAAGATGGAGAGAGACAGGCTGAGAAACAAAGACAGAGACAGAGGCAAGAGGCAGATGGAGACAGAGACAGAGGGAGGAATGGGAAGAGAGGAGTTGTTAGGAGGAGACACAGGGCACCCCAAGGCCCGGATGCCCACATGCCCTGAGACCCACCGTGACGAGGGCTGCACCCCAGCCCCACAGCTCAGGCAGCAGGCGGTGTGCCAAGTTCACACGTTCCTGGACACCAGTGCGGATTTTCACAGTCAGTGGCACATCCAGCACCTGTGGGTCAGTGGGAAGGTATGCTCGGCAGGGCCCAGAGTTACTGCGGGTAAACACGGGGATGTTGGTTTGGTCATACCTGGTTCATGCCACGGACAATCTGCTGGAACTTGGTGGAGCGATTCATGAGGGCACAGCCCCCACCCTGGGAGACACAGTAGGCAGGCTAAGCCTTATAGCCCTCATCCTGCTCCTAGCCTCCCCAACAGAAGACAGAGACTCAAAGAAAGAGCAGGTGCCCCAGGGCCACATACATGTCCCCAGATCCCTGACCTACCATTCACCACGTCACTTGCAGGCTCAGTGCCCTATCCAGATGGGAAAGCAAGGCACGAATCCGCAAGGCACAGGAGGTGACACTGCTAGGTCCCAGGCCCCCATCCACCCCACCCTAGCTGTGCCTCCTCCAGGGCTCCTAGGCTGAGCTGCTGCTACCTTCTTGTACACAAGGTCAATGGGGCAGCCGACATTGATGTCCACAAAGTCCACCTCGATGGTGCGGTTCAGCAACTCAGCACACTTGGTCATGGTGTCAGGGAAGGCACCCTCCAGCTGTGGCAGGGCAGGGCAGGGCAGGGGGTGAGAGGCATATCCAAACCATCGTGTCTGGCTGTCCCCTGGGGTATCCTGAGCCCCTGGGCTCTTCTCCCTGAGCCTCCCTGGAAAGCACCGTCCCCTGGCTAAGGCCATCAGCCCCTGGAGATGGATGGAGCTGTCATCCCAAAGCTGAGGCAGGAGAAGTCAAGGAAGCAACCAAGGCAAGTCCTGAACCTGGCTGGGAATCATAGTGACTGAGGTCCCTCAGGGCAACTGGGCACTGACCTGAACACCAAAGATGTCCTCACACTGGTGGCGTTTGAGCAGAGCCCACTCAGACATCTGTCCCTGCAGGAGGTTAGTGCAGACAGCCATCTCCCCACAGGTCACATCTGCCCCAAAGCGTTTACAGATCCGCCTAAAGGGCAGGTTCCCACACTAGGGGCAAGAGAACACAGACAAACACACGAGGGCATGGTAAGCAGGGACCCCAGATGCCCACCCTAGCCCCAAGACCCAGCAGGTAGAGACAAACACTCAGCACTATCTGAGGGACCACACTGCTACTCAACCCACCCAATCAGCCAGCTGTCCCACCCATGTCCTACCGTGGTAAGGGGGGCCAGATACAGTTTGCCACTGATATCCAGCTGCAAGGGGAAAAAACATGTCAGCAAAGCTCAATCCTCCAACCCAGCTTCTGAGGCCTCTATGGCCTCCCTTTTCCCCAGAATCTAGGACATTCTTTGCCCTGCCTGGACTGGCCTGGTTCCTTTTCACCTATGGGCCTCTGCCAATTGATCCCTTTATAAGGAATGTTCTTTTCATTCTGTATTCTCCTCCACTGGAGAGCTTCTATGCAATCATCAAACCCCCAATCTCAAATGTGCCTCTTTTCCATACTATTCTCATCTGCCAAGCTCTGACTCTCTGGAACTGACAGTGTACGTCCAACTCTTTCTGCACCCCAGACTGGGATCCTTGAACACAGAGTCCAGAACAGAGCACAGAGAGGGAGTAGCAGCAGAGAGAGCCTTAAGAGTATAGCCTTTAACTCCCATGCATCTAGAATAGGAACCTGGACATAGCTAGTGCCTAATTGACACAAGCTAAATGGACAGTTCTGCTCCTAGCATCACCCTCAACAGAGCCATGACACATACCTGCTTCTTTTCACAGGGCCGCAGCCTGATGATGTCCTCATCTGTCAGAGGCCCACAGGTCCGCACAGGAAGGGTGTTGGGAGGGGTGCCAGTGCCCAGAGCTAAAGGTGCCTCCTGGGCCTTGTTGTGCCCTGGAGCACCCTCAGCCACCGTGACCTCAAGGAGAGCAGCAGCAGGTGGGGAGTCCTGGCTTAACTGGCGCAGGGTCTGCTCTGCTCGCTCGAAGCGGATCTCGCGCTTCCGTAGCTGCTGCTGCAGGGTTCTGTCCAGGCCGTTGCAGACAACAGGTGAGAGGTGGGCCCAGCGGACCACCAGATCCTCCTGTACCAGGTTCTGGCCCTCAGGCCCCATATGGGCCATGGCAAAACGGCAGGTCACACCATAAGGGCACCTGCCAAAGGTCTCAAATAGCACACAGCGGGGGCCCAAATCAGCTGGCTTTGTCTCCAGGTAGCAGCCCACATCATGCAGGAATCGGCAGCGGTCACCAAAGAAGCACTTAGCCACCGACCCCTGCGGGTAAACAGCAAGAGAACAAAGAAGGAAGGGGAAAAGTTGGGGCAACCTGGGTCTGAAACCTGGATTGCCACTCATGGCTGGGTTCTGGACAAGTCAGCAGCCTCACTGTGCCTTGGTGGCTTCGTTACAGACACAACCACAACCCTTACACCCTACTAGCACAACAAGGAGGAAGACTGAATGGCAACAGAGAAATCTCCAACTAAAACTCCTGGGACTTTCTAACAATCGTGGAATGCTAGAAAATACGCCTGCTCCTGCCGCCCCAGCACAGATGCCCTGGCAGCCATGCTCACCTGGATCAGGGAGGGGCAGAGCCTGTTCTTGTCGTAGTGTGTGGGCTTCATGTGGGGCCGGCTTTTGTTCTGCCCCCGGGCCCTCTTATGAGCCGGCAGCTGTTCCCCATGCTCAGCTGCCTCATCTGTCTGTCCCTCCTCCAGGCGGATCCGCTTGGCTTCAGGTTCAGCCAGGTCATTGCCACCAGGGTATCCAACCTCGGTTTCCTGGCAAGGCTTCTCCTGCCCTTTGGCTTCTAGGAATTTGTGAAACTGCTCCTTGGTGGTGAGGTATCTGCCAACAGAAAAGAAAAGGAAAGGAGAGCTCGTCTAGGAAGTCCGTGCTCTGACCTCAGACTGAATGAACACTGGGGAACGGGCTGAGAAACACTTGCTCCTGCTTTAATGCTTCTGCTGACAAGGCTCTCACTACTTAAAAACAGCCAGCTCCAGCACTTCGGGCCACAAGGAAGACTTATTTTGTCGCCGGGTCCCCAGTGTCCAGAGGTTGCGCTAAAACTACCGGTTATCAGCCATGAACATCCCCAACTCAAGTTAGGCCGAGCGAAAACAACAAGTCCCAGCATGCCTTGCAGCGGGGTTCAAGCCTTCACATTTCCCAGCACGCCTTTCGGCCACTCCAACACCGCAACCCCCAGCATGCCCCGCGGTATTCGTCCTCGAGGTGTGGCTGGATAGGCACATGCGCCGTTCCCACAAATAGGCACAGGGACTACAGTCCCCAGGATGCACTGAAGGCATTGCTTTCAAACCCCGCCTCGCCCAGCCTAGACGTGGTGTATTTACTGTATGCGATAGCTACCAACGTGAACGATCTCTGACCGCCGCTAACCACCCTCAGGACATAGAAACGGCCCAGAATGAAGATCCGGCGAGCTTTCTGCCCTTAATCACCGCCTAATATCCCGACGTGCACCACTCGGGCGGCGCTACGGATGCCGGAAAAGCCCTAAGATCTTCCTTGCTGCCCTGACAACTCACTGAGGTTTAATGGGCGCCACGCCCCGTTCCGACGCGCTGGCTCCTGAGTCGCCGCCGCCACTACCATTCTCTGCTGGTATCTCCAATGTTCCCTCCGCCATCGGCGCTTCTGTCGCCCGAGCTGGAGTGTGAGTGGAAGGCCTTCCGGGTCGCGTGTGTCGGCCCTGGCTACGTTGAGGAAGTGCTTGTGCGCCGAATGTTTCAATGACGTCAGGACGTAATCTTCGCTGGTTACGTCGCAGGGGTGGAGCCTACACCCGGGTAGGGCCTCAGCTGTCACGTAAGACTCAGTTTCGCGGGCTCGCAAATTGCCTGCTCTTAAGCTGCAATCAGCCGGTGTTTTCCTGTCAGAGTTTTTAAAAATATAAGTTGCACTACTTTTATGTGGCGCATTCGTTCAATAAATAATGAATTGAGCGCCTGTGTGGGCAGACAAGGTCTTTCTTTTTTTTTGTAGAGACAGAGTCTCACTTTACCGCCCTCGGTAGAGTGCCGTGAGGTCACACGGCTCACAGCAACCTCCAGCTTTTTTGGGGGGGGGGCTTAGGCGATTCTCTTGCCTCAGCCTCCCGAGCATCTGGGACTACAGGCGCCCACCACAACGCCCGGCTATTTTTTGGTTGAAGTTTGGCTGAGGACGGGTTTGAACCCGCTACCCTCGGTATATGGGGCCGGCGCCCTACTCACTGAACCACAGGCACCATCCGACAAGGTCTTCTTATATGCTAGGGATACAGCAGAGAACAAAAGGGACAAAAATTCTCAGTTTTAAAAGCCTGCATAGGAGTGGGTACACAGGCAAAAAACAAAGTATAAAGTAAACTATAGCATATGTTAGACGGCTCCAGGCCCCTCGCTCAGCTAAGTTTGAATCCCACCACCTACACTTCCAGCCAGAAACATTGGGCATCCCTTTTAACCCCCCTGTGCCTCAGTCTCTTGATCCATGAAACAGGGCTGATAAAACTACCCTCTTTAGAAGGTAAGGATTCAATAAGCAATAATAAATTGTAATTAAACACTAACTAATAATATAATGATTTCCCCTAAATTATATTCAGGAACACCATGGGGGCGGGGGCGGGGAATCAACTGGCCTTTTTTTTTTTTTTTTTTTTTTAATGAGACAAGGTCTCTGTTGCCTGGGCTGGAGTGCGGTGGCTCCATCATAGCTCACTTGCAGCCTCAAACTCCTGGGCTCAAGTGATCCTCCTGCCTCAGCCTATTGAAAAGCTGGGATTACATGTATGTGCCAGCACACCCAGCTAATTTTTCTATTTTTTAATAGAGACAGGTCTCACTCTTTCAGGCTGGTCTCAAGTTCCTGGCCTCAAGAGACCCTCCTCCCTTGGCCTCCCAGAGTGCTGGGACTACAGGTGTGAGCCATTGCTCATGGTGTAACCAATCTCTTACCTCCCCTTCCTGCTATTCACTCTAAACTTGACAAAACTTTTCCTGGGGTGGGACGGAAGGCTGGAACTGTGCCTCTCTTACAACAGATGGGGAAACTGAGGTCCAAAAGGGGGCGGGATTTGCCCAAGGCCACAACAGGCTCAGAACCAGCTTGTCCCGGACCAGGGAGGAAAAGGAGGGGCAGTCCCACAGTGTGTCTTCATCCTCGGCTGCCCTCTGTAGGACAATCTGGGAATAAAGATGGTGGAACCTGGGAGTCTGAAACTGGAAGAAACCCGGGCAGTCTGAGCAAGACTTCTTGCCCAGCCCAATTTCTGCACCTCCAAAAGTGGGAGCTCACTCTTCCCTTCCAGGGTGCACATCCCATTGTCCTCTGAGGTTTCCCCAGTTGGATCTCACGTCATCTTACAGGTACCCAAGACACTCTGGGGAGATAATTGGACACGTAAGGGAAACTGAGGCCCACAGAGAACAACCTCAGGAATGTAGCCTCCTCTCTGGGCCTCAGCTTCCAAAGACAGAGGGTTATTTAGGGCTTCCTGGCTCTGCCCTGTGACAACCCTCCCCCCTATAAGGCAATCTCAGAAGGCTTCCCGTAGAATATCTATGGGCTGGCCATAGATCACCATGATAACCACTAACTAGTAATACAGAAAAAGCATTTGCTACTACATATTAATAATTTTTTTTTTTGAGACAGAGCCTCAAGCTGGGTAGAGTGCTATGGTGTCACAGCTCACAGCAACCTCCAACTCCTGGCTTAAGCAATTCTCTTGCCTCAGCCTCCTGAGTAGCTGGGGACTACAGGCACCCACCACAACGCCTGGCTATCTTTTGGTTGTAGTTGTCATTGTTTGGCAGGCCCAGGCCAGATTCAAACCCGCCAGCTCTGGTGTATGTAGCTGGCGCCTTAGCCACTTGAGCTACAGGTGCCACCCTTCATATTAATAATTTATCATTGTTATAATTTGTATAGTATTGTTTACCCCTTGCTAAACAATTTTATTGAACACTAGCTGTGTACCAGGCCCATTCTAAGTCCTTTTCATGGATTGACTCGTTTATTCCTTGCCATGGTCTTATGTGCAGGAAACAAACATCTGCCCCAACTCCACTTGAGTCCTTGGGCTGCAGAGGGTGCCCCTAACCCCTACACGTCTTGTTTTGGTAGTCCCAGCAAACCCCAGACTCAGGGAGACTCTAAGTGGCCTCAAAAGCTCCAGTCTGATGACCCCATCCACCTCCTGGGTGTCTCTGTCAGGCCTTCTCACCCCAGGGGCCATGTGGCCTCAGCCCCTCCCCCAAGTTGAGGTCCCCAGCCCACAGGCTGCCCCACCATGCCAAATCAAAGGTCAAAGATCAACCTGCATCTCCCCCTACAATTTGATGGTCCCCATGTCCTGCCCACTTTCTCTGCAGAGAAGCCTCTCCTCTCACTTCTTCCTATCCCCCTCATCCAGGCTTCAGTCTCCCTTCCTGCCCCTATGGGCCAGCCCACCCCCTAGCTCTTTATAGAACATAAATCTGGCCCTAGCACCATAGCTCATGCCTGTTATCCCAGCACTCTGGAAGGCTGAGGAAGGAGGATAACTTGAGCCAGGAGTTGGAGACCAACCTGAGCAACATAGCAAGACCCCATCTCCAAAAATTTTTTAAAAGCCAGGCACAGTGGAGCCCTGTGACAGGCCAAGGCAGGAGAATTGCTGAGCTAAGTAGTTCAAAACCAGCCTGAGCAAGAACAAGACCCCTGTCTCTAATAAAAATAGAAAAATTATCCTAGCATGGTAGCACATTCCTGTAATCCTTTAGTGAGCTATGATGATGCAACTGCACTCCAGCCTAGGTGACACAATGAGACCCTGTCTCAAGGAAGGAAGGAAAGAAGGAGGGAGGTAGGCCTTGGGGAGACACCCAAGAGGGAGAGAGAGAGAGGAGGAGGAGGAAAGAAAAGAAAGACATGAATCTAACCATGGCCCTCCCTGCTCCCAATCTTTCATGGCTTCCTACTGCCCCAGCCCTGGACCACAGCCTCCCAGCTCCTGCTGCCTTCCCAAGGTTCATCCTTTATCACCCTCTCACTCTCTAAACTCAAACACCAAGTTCATTTCAGACCTTCCATGAACCAGTCTGACCTGTCAACCTTTGCATAGACTGTTCCCACTTCCAGGAACGTTTCCAAGACTGTTCCCTGCTCCCAGCCACCTTCCTCAATTCTGCCACCTTGATCCTCTTGATCCTCCAGAAGACTCCCTGACTGGCCAGGCATGTTGGCTCCTGCCTGTGTTCCTAGCACTCTGGGAAGCCAAGGCAGGAAGATCACTTGAGCTCAGGAGTTCATAAGCAAGACTGAGACCACATCTCTACCAAAAATAGAAAAAAACTAGCCGGGCATTGGGGCAAGCACCTATAGCCCCAGTTATGCAAGAGGCTGAGGCAAGAGGATCACTTGAGCCCAAGAGTTAGACATTGCTGTGAGCTACGAGACCATGTCACTCTACCCAGGGCAACAGAATAGATTAAAAAAAAAAATTTTTTTTTAAAGACTGCCTGACTGCTTCTGGATAAGCATGGGCCCAGTGCCTACTGTGGACTCTGTGGCTGCCTGAGCAGTCCTCCACTGGGGCTTTGGTCATGCTGTGATTGCCTAGTCACATGCCCATCTTTCCCACTGGACTGTGAGCCCAGAAAAGGTGGGAATCAGATCTGCTTTGGTCATTCTATGTCCCCAGCCCTTAACACCAGGCCTGGCATACAAGCAGGTGCTCCATGAACAATTTGCTGAGTAAATGAATCTTACTGTGGCTAGGGAAACTGAGGCACAGAGTAGGGGCAGAATCTTCTAGTGCAGTGGTTCTCAACCTGTGGGTTGTGGCCCCTTTGGGAGTCGAATGACCCTTTCACAGGGGTCGCCTAAGACCATTCTGCATATCAGATATTTATATTATGATTCATAACAGTACCAAAATTACAGTTATGAAGTAGCAACAAAAATAATTTTATGGTTAGGGGGTCACCACAACATGAGGAACTGAATTAGAAAGGTTGAGAACCACTGTTCTAGTGGGTCCCACCTTTACTGAGACTGTGGCAGGGGACTGAGGGCTTCCCAAGAGCCCTGGGTTGGCTGTTAGTGTCACATTTTTAATGTCCCCACACCTGGACCAGACCCAAGTTGTCTGGATGCCTGACCTTGACAGATCTGGAGGAATCAGGAGGGAGGCAAATGGGTAGCCCTGAGGCCCCTGAGTAAGTGGGCCCGGGGACAGAGCCACTGGCTTCCCACTGAGTGACCAGCTCACTCTCTTTTATCCTTCTTGTTTCTCTTTCAAAATTTTTTCTTTTTTTGTTCTTTTCTGTATTTCCTTCTCTCAGTGTTCCTCTCAAATCTCTTGAGTCATTCTCTGCATTTCTCTTTCCCTGTCTCTCTCTCCTCATCTCCCTATCTCCACTTGCCACCCCTTCAGTGCCCCTCAGTTTCCCATCCCCCTTTCCCTCTCTCTTGGCCAGGCCAGATGGGGATGGCAGCAGCAGGCAGGTGCCTCCTGGGATCAGTGCCCTTGACTGCCACAGCTGCCCAGGATTTGTGGCTGGAACTCCTTTATCTGTGGCTGCAGCTGCCCCTTATCTGTGGCTTCAGGACACAAGCCCAGGATTAGGACAGCCCAGGCCAAGGACACAAGACTGCAGGGTGGGCAGAAGCTTGTGTGCAAGGAAGCCAATGCCAGTGGGTGTCCCTGGGAGTGCCTGTGAGCATGTTCCTGCATGCGTGGGTAACAGTCCACACATTTGCATTAGAAGCTGCTGAGGGTGTGTGACTGGGAGCATGATGTCTGTATGCATCTACTTCATTATGCGTGTGCATGAGGGAGGAACTATGCATATATATTTGTGGCTGGGACCTGTGTGTCACTCTGTATGTGTGTGTGTGTGTGCATGAGTGTTTGTGCCTCTGGGGGGTCCCCAGAAAGACATACCTGCCCCACCCTACAGGTGGCCATGCAAACCCAGCCTAACTCCCTACCCACACAATGTTGATTCTGAGTCTCCACCTGCCCCCCCACCCTGCCTTCCCTGTGTTGATGGTTTTCCCACATTGCTGACCCTAGGCCTCCAGAGACAAGGCCTTTAACTTGTGACCTGCCGCCATAAATGGTCTTGTCGGGACTATTGCTGGCCCTGTTTTTACCATCTTCGCCTGGAGCAAACCAGCCCCTTCCTGCCGCCCACAGGCCTCATGGGCCCAGTCTGGCCTGGCCAGCTTCTACTCCAGCTCCCAGGGCCCTTACTCCAGTCCAGCCTAACCCAAGTCAGGAGTGTATGTCCAGCCCTGCCAGAGCTGAGACCTCTCTCTCTGCTCAGCATGGCCTGGTTTGAGGTGAGAGTGACTGTGCAGTCAGTAGGCCCAACACCTAGTTTGGGGGAGCCTGTTGGTGGTCACAGTGACCTGAGTGGGTCCTTTCACTTCTCCATAGGAAAATGACACTACCCACCTCCAAGGCTCCAAGCAGCTGGAAGTGGGTAGCAATTCACAGAACCTGTGATTCTGGTGTGATCACATGGGGGCCACTTCAAAGATGGAGAAAACTAAGCCCAGTCACCAGCACGCTGAGGGGTGAGGCAGTGCTCAGTGTGCAGAGATGGCCAATGCTCCAACCAGGGGACACAGTGGGCTCCCAGCTGCCTCTACCTCCACAAGGCTGGTCCCTGGGGGTCCTGGGAAGTAGCCCCAGACCCACTGGACCTGAACCAACTACTGGCGCTAAGATGGAAACTTCTCCACCAGCCAAATCCTAGTCTTGGCCAGAAGCCGTTGGCCTCCCAGAACCTCTGCCTGAGGCTCCACCCAGGAACAGGACACTTTCCCTGGCGGCAGCAGCCTCCCGGGGAGGGCAGGGACCAGCTCTGGAGAACAGGGCTGGAGTTTCATAACAACCAAGTGGGCACAGAGCAGGCTGAGGGATGGGTGTTGCCAGGAGTCACCTGGGGGACGTACCTAAGGAAGCAGAGAACAAGTGGAACTAATTTCCAGGCAAACACACCAGGGAGCACAGGCAGATAGGTGTTAAGGCCTGGGATTCAGCTGTCCCTGCACCATCCCAGCACTGCCTGGGCAGGGACCATGGGACTACAGGCTCAAATAAGTCTAAGACAGTGGTTCTCATTAGGAAGGTTGAAAACTACTGGTCTAAGAGAGCACATTCGCCCCTGGGCCTTTCTGAGCCTCTCAGCTTCCCACATCCATGCTCTGGGAAGACCACAGACCCTACCCATAGGCTGCACAAGAAGCAGCAGAAGTTCAAGGCTCTGCTACACCCACCCCACAGCAGACCAAGTCTGGGACAAAAAAAGTTTAAAAATATAGCATTGTAAATACTCACATGTCCTGCAAATAGAACCAGCCCCTGGTCCCCTGGTCTCTGGGGCAGCCAAGCCCAGACACTTTTTTGGGGAGGGTATAGAGTGCAGGTCTTAATGGAGGGACCTTCCTGGACCCTGCGGTTCCCAGCAGGAATGAGCCTGGCCTGGCCAGGGCTGGAGGGCAGGTGTGTTCTGTGTACATCTCAGTTCCTGGATATATCCTAGGCTGTGCCGTGGGTCAGCAAGTGTGACAGGGTGTCTGTCTCTACCCATCTGGGGGCAACTTAGCATGCAGGTCTGTGACAGAGTGCTGTTGCAGTTGACTCAGGAAGGTGTCAGAATAAAAGGAACCTGTGATTGATGTGATCATGTGGAGCTGACCTCAAGCAAGCCAGCAGGTCTGTGTTTCTGAGTGCAACAGGGTCTCCCCCAAGTGTGAGTTTGTGTCAGCATGTGTGTCCCTGAGTGTGATGGTTGGAGGTGGGGATTGTCCTTGTGTCCCCACCTCCTGCCTGGCGCCCCGCCCCCACCTTGGCCCCATCCCACAAACCCCCCTCCCCAGAGGAAGAACCAAGTCTCTCAAGTCGCTGTTGTCAGGGCAACCGTTTTACGAGCGTCCACATGGTGGGCACATGTGTGTGTCCTGTGCCCCATGTGTCTACACGCCCCACCCCTGAGGCCCCCAGCTGTGCGTGGGAGGGGGGCACAGGCTGTGTGGGGTGAGCAGGAGGCCGCTGAGGGGCGGCTGGTGACAGCTTAATGGCTGGTGGGGGTGCCTGGCAGGGCTGCGTGTGTGCAAAGTAGAATGTCTCCCAGACAGGCCCAGCGTGTGTGTGCGCGCACGCGCGCAAGTTCGAGTGCAGGTGCGACAATGTCTCGGTACTCCCTGTGAGTTGTGGCTTTGAGGCATGCAGGGGGCGCCTTGTGAGTGTTGCAGCTGTCCGTGCAGCACCGTGCATTGTGTGCACTCGGCAGGGATGGTGTGAGTGGCCCTGGGCTGGGAATGTATTGTCTGTGTGGAGTGTCCTGGAGACTGTGTGTGGGAGCA
This sequence comes from Nycticebus coucang, assembly GCF_027406575.1. Taxonomy (NCBI): domain Eukaryota; kingdom Metazoa; phylum Chordata; class Mammalia; order Primates; family Lorisidae; genus Nycticebus; species Nycticebus coucang. The sequence continues at coordinate 62,183,768 of NC_069782.1, read as the reverse complement.
TGTAAAGATCTGCGGAGTATGTGTGAGTGTGTGTGTTCACGCCTGTGCGGGTGTCCACCAGCAACCAAGAAGCCACTCTGCAGGCCAGCAGGCTGAGTGTGTGAATATGCGTGCCTGTGTGTTGGTTTCTTCAAGAGGGAACACACAACTCGCATGTTAGTGAGAGTGTAAGTCTCAGGTCTGTGTGCACAAGTGGGTTCAGAGATTTGAGGTGAGGAAGGACCCTCCCAGGGGAGAGTGTTTGTGTGTCCGTGTGATGCAAGTTGAGGGGTCAGTAGCACATCAGTGCGCGTGCACGTGCGAGTACAGGTAGGTGGTTGTGACCATGTATATGGCCCCATGCATGTAAGGGTGTCCGGGTTTGTGTGAGAATGAGGGTATAACAATGGGTGTGACTCTGCCTAGAACAAAGGTATGGGGATCTGTGCACAGGTGGCCCGCGATGCCATGCTCTTCTTCCCGCTCAGAGTGTGCTGTGTGCGTGGGAGCAGGTGCCTGGGGAGAGCATTTCTGATCACCAATAATGATAGTCACTGGGACGTCGCTCAACATGCGTCAGGCACGAATATTCATACTTACTCATCCAATCCTTACTACAACACCGTCAGGATCTTCTGTAATAATAATACCCCGTGTTACAAGTGGGAAAACTGAGGCACGGGGAGAGCATGTGGCGGTCCAAGACCACACAGAGCACAAATCCCTTTTCTTTTCCATTCTGGACCAGCGAATAGGCCACATGCTCACTTTCAGGTCCCCCAACGCCAGAATTTACAGGGCATGTACCTAGTCTCGCACTCTCAGCAACCCGTGTGCAGTAGGAAATCAGGCTGCCTAGTGCCACCTCCAGTCACTGCGTGGTGCCGCAAGTTGTATAGGCACCTTGCAGGGGACGTGTGTTGGTAGGAAGGTTCCTTCCTGGGATGGCCTAACCCCCATACGAAGCCTCAGGCTGTTGGGATCGGAGAATGCAGGGGGCCAAGGCCAGAGTGAGAGGGCAGCCCCAAGACTTCAGGAGGCGGGAATGAGAAACCTGAGCACCGGGGCCCAAGAAGGCAGGCAGAGCCGGAAGGAGTCTGCGCGCCGGAGTCTCGGGCCTGCTGCCGGGCAGGGGTTTCTTGGTAGCTTTGCTGGGGCCGGGGCGGGGCCTCGACGGGCCCAGCCCGGCCTACTCCGGCCGGCCCCACCCCGGTCTGCGCCTCCTGGAGGCGCCGTGGGAACGCGGAGCCGTCGGGGAGGGGTCTAGTGGGTTTGGGCTTGTGGGCCGGCAGTGATAATGCCCGGCGCGGCGGGTTTTGGTGCCCAGTAGGGGGCGCCAGCAAGAGGCAGCGAAGAGAAAGGGATCCCCTGCGGGGTCTGAGGCCAGGTCGGGGGGCTCTGCTACTTGATGGGGGCTGTGGACAGTGGGTATCTCGGCTGTCTTAGAGGAGACCTTTGGGTCTCAGTTCCCTGAAAGGGCTTTCTTGGGAGGGAGCTTCTTCAGCTTTTTTGAAAGAGGGCCTCGGGCAGGACGGGGTTGGGGCAGAATCCTCAGAAGGGTGGGCGGAGTTGTAAATGATGGCCACAGTCTTCGGATCGGCGCTGCGGCTCTTCGTCAGAGGGGGACCTGAGGGGACGACTTGGGGTTCCGGATTTATGGTAGAGGCTCCGTCGAGGGTCTCAGAATAGGGATGGGCCTTCCCTGGAGGGTTTACTTGGTGAGGGAACTTACTGAGGGCTTGTTTTCCGGGACCTAGGGCAGCACTGAGTGAGTTGGCAGTAAGGTTAGATCCTTACAAGAGTGGGCGTCGCTGAAGTCACAGGCACTTGCGTGGGGCAACCGTGGGGTACGGTTAGTAGACGTCTTGGGGCTGTTCCGAAGGGGAGCCGTCGGAGTTCCTAGAGCTGAGAAAGATTGCCGTCGGGGGGGGGGTCTGTGGCGCCCTCGCCCCTGCTACCTGTGTTCTTTCGGGTACCCCTCCGGCTGGGACGAGGAAGGGCGGGGGCGGGTGGGAGCGGCTCCTGGGACCTAGAAACCCGAGCCACAGCCCCCGGCCCCGCCCCCAGCCCCGCCCCCAGCCCCCGAGCCGGCCGAGCCGTCCGGGGCGGGAGCGGCGGAGGCGGGGGCAGAGCCAGCCGTGGAGCGGCTCGGAGCGCCCGGGCCTCTCACGCCGCCGCCCCGGAGTCCCACCCCGCGCGCCAAGACCGCCCTGCCGTCTGTGCACTCCTGCGCCCTGTGCCCTCCAAGCCGCCAGCCGTCCAGGGCACCCACTCCCAGCCCCAGCTCCCAACGGGGCCGGGATGGCCGCACCCCGCGGCTGAGCAAGCCCCAGGGGGGGTGCTCCATGGGCCGGCCCGCGCCGCGCCCCCCCCGCGGCCGCCCCCTCCGGCTCGGGCCCCTCCGGGCGCCGCGGGCCCAGGCGGCCCGGATGGCGGTCGCGGCGGCTGGGGCAGGGGCTGGGGCTGGCGCGGGCGGCAGGCGCGGACGCCACTGACGGGTAATCCAGTGCCCGGAGCGGGTAAGCAAGGGCAAATTGGAGAGATGGTGCGGGGGTAGGGGGACGCGACCCGCCCCATGGACAGAAGATTGGGGTGATGCTGGGGTCTCCCAGTAAACCAGTGGCTGCCCTCCTCGACCCGAGAACCCGAGGCCGCATGAGGGTGGGATCACTGGGGCGACAGGTCCGCGCATGGCACAAGGCGGGGGTACAGAGGACGATCTTAAGCGGCTTTCCAAGCCCAGCTCCAGCAAGGGTGCCCCAACCCGTCGGGGCGGGCGTGCCCTTGCCTCCTTAGACCACCGCGGGAGTCTGAGGAGGGGGCAGTGCCTTTAAAGCTAAGGCAGCCAGAATCTCCTTCCCCGCCTCGAGGAGGACGAGACCCAGATAGCACTTTTGCCTTACGGTCTATAAGGGGCCCTGGGAGGCGTCTGGATCCCGCAAACCCCAGGTAGGGGGCTGCCGTCGCTGTCCCGCTGCGTCCAGAAGTAAACATCTGTCAGTGGCGCGTTCCAGCCGCCTTCTCTGTGTCCGCCGCCGCTGCCGCCGCTGGGGACACGGTGTCCTCAGTGAGGGCCAGGCCCTCTCAACTCCTTTCATCCCTGCTCAGCCTCAAGAGGGCGTGAAACTCTTTCCTTTAAGGGCAAATCCTGGAGGTGGGGGGGGGGCGGTAGGAGGCGGTGCTTTCCGTTTCTGCTTTTTTAAAAGGGTGTCACCTGCTGGGATTAGCTCAAAATTGTGCCAGGGGATGGTTTGTGGGTTAAAAGTCATTAGGCCTGGCGGTGCCTGTGGCTCAGTGAGTAGGGCACCAGCCCCATATGCCGAGGGTGGTGGGTTCAAACCCAGCCCCGGCCAAACTGCAACAAAAAAATAGCCGGGCGTTGTGGCGGGCGCCTGTAGTCCCAGCTGCTCGGGAGGCTTAGGCAAGAGAATCGCTTGGGCCCAGGAGCTGGAGGTTGCTGTGAGCTGTGTGAGGCCACGGCACTCTACCCGAGGGCGGTACAGTGAGACTCTGTCTCTACAAAAAAAAAAAAAAAAAAGTCATTAGGCCTAGGGGTGCTGCAGAAAGAGGACAGATGAGAGGGGGGACTAGAGAGAGAGATGGCCTTTCCCCAGGGTAGGTGCCACTGCTGTCACTTCTCCAGAAAGTATCTTCAGGGCTGATTGTCCATCAAGATCTACAGAGCAGAGCCTGAGGAAAAGGGGATGCAGAAAGCCAGACCCCTGACTGTCCTTGCTCCTGCCTGTCTGCCCTGCCGGCTTCCTACCCAACATCCTTGTCTGTGTTCCATAACCCTCTTTGTTTCCTAGTGCTGGAGGCTAACGAAGCCCCAACAGGATGTCAGCCAGGGGCAGAATCCCTGCCTTGCCAGCTTCTCCCCACCCCCAGCTTCTTGCCCCAGGGCGCTTTGGACAGCCATCCACACACCCTTTTATCCTAAAACTCCTGTGGTTTGGTTTAGGGGGCTCTGAAGCCACTTCACCCATCAGCAAGCTGCCAAGAGCTTGTTGGAGGGGTGGCAGAAAAGAAAACAAAACATCTTCCTCTTCAACTGGGGATGGTGTCTGAAATTCCACCATCAGCACTTATTTTCAAGGAGCAAACAGAGGATATAGCTTTCAAGAGTTGAGCAGAAGGGATGGAAAAGTTTGCTATAGCTAGGCACAGGAACACAATCAAGAGATTGTTTCAAGGAGTGTTTGTCAACAACAACGGCATGGCTGACTACCATCAGGGCTATTGGGCCATGCTTTAAGGGAGATAGACTTAGACCCAGAGCTGGTGAAGCCCAGAGTAGGAAGTCAGGAAAGACTTCCTAGAGGAGGGACTTTGGAGCTGGGGCTCTGAAGGATGAGTTGGAGTTTTCTAAGCAGAAAACAAGGGGATTCCACGTGGTATGAAATGTGCCTGCAAAGATCTGGAGACAGGAAATAGCATGGTTAGTTTTGGAATAGTCAAGGTGCCCTAGTGAGTGTGGGAGAGAAAGAGAGAGACTGTTCTGGAAGATTGACAAAGGAAGGACAGATCCCTAGAGATAGGGGACAAATACACAAAGGAGAGAGGAACAAGCCCTAAATGGATGTGGAAACACTGGGCCAGGAAGGCTGCCTTTGCTGAGGGGCTGTGGGTCACACTTGCAGATGCATCATCCTGGTCCTCCAAGGTGGAGCAGGGGCTTTCAGGGCTCAAGCCCATGAGGGGAAATTAGTGAAGGGGGAAGGGTCTTCCCATTTTGCCCAGTGAGCACCTTCTGAGAGCCAGGCAGGCCCCAGTGGGGGACCCATTTTGCAGACAAGAAAACTGAGGGTGGGCCAGGCAGAGGAATTGTTCCTCTATGCCCTATATATTTGCTAAGTGTTAAGTCACAGTGTGCTGAGCTCTGAGCTAGGATGAAGTGGAGGGCAAGATGGGACTGGTGCTGCTACACTTGGAGGGAGGGGGAGGGGTAGGGCAATGGACAATAGGCTCCCAAATCAGCCTTGTCCCTGCAGAGGTGGTAATGGCCCTGAAGAAGCCTGAGTGGGGAGCACCCATAAATAGGATCTCTGTGGCAGGGGTGTTCAGGAAGGGTCTCAGGAAGACAATGACATTGGAACAGAGGGGTCTTCCCTCCAAATCCAAATGAAATCAGGCTTTGGCTGGGCCCTGGCAGGAATTAGACAGTGGGCCCAGCTTGCAGCATGTAGCCCCCACTTCCCAAGTGGGGAAACTGAGGCTTAGAGAGAGGGCACCCTTAGTGACTAAATAGCACAGTGTGTCAGGTGCCAAGGCAAAAGTTGAATTTGAAGAGATGCAAAAGAGGGCTCCTGGGAAACTGAGGGGTGTTTCCTAGTCTTCTGACTCATCTGGGGCCTGTGCCTCAATTTCTCTCTCTGTCAGGTGGCCATCATCTTGTGTTGTTCTACTGGCTGCTCCTGGAAGCCTGTGTCTTTCAAGCCACCTGCCCGGGCCCTTCATCAGCTGCTTAGCTGTGCCAGGTCTTATTAGGCTGATCCTGTCATCCCACGGTGGGGAGCCCCCTCCTGCCAGCTCCAGATGCCTGGAGGCCAGCCCCAGACCAGGCACTAGCTGGTATAGTCAAGAGGGAAACTTTATGGGCCAACTGCAGAATTCTGCAAAGCTGGTGGCCCACCGTGCACCCACACACAGTCCCCAGTCCTGCTTCCCAGCTGGTGGGTGCAGGAAGAAAGGGCTACAGGCACTGGTAGTGGATGGGTGAGGATGAGGGTGGGGCTGACCCTGAGGGCTCTGAGATCCATGGGGCACTCATTCCCTCCCACCTCATCTTCTCTGCACTGTCCCCTAGCTCCTGTTGCTCCAGCCACACTATCTCTTTGAACAGGCACAGCCCTGCCTTTGAACTTGTAGTTCCCTCCATCTAGAACACTCTTTGTAGATCTTCACTTGGTGACTTCTTTCTTAACCTCCAGGTCTAAGCTCAAATGCTACCTCCTATGAGAAGCCCTCCTTGACCCCCTAATCTAGAAGCAATCCCCAATGCCCATGGCTTCATCTTGTTTATTGTGGTGGTGTTTCACTACTAAATTGTAATTTAGTTTAAAATCTAAATTATTGTACTTACTTCGTATTAATTATCTGTCTCCCCCACTGAACCATGAGCTTGTTGAGGGCAGGGCACAGGTTGGCCTTGGTTACCACTAAGTTCCTGACCCCCAGCCCAGGCCCTGACACACAGTAGGTGCTCAATAATTGTCAAGTTAACGTGTTGGGGGTAGAACCTAGCCTGGCACTCTGGGCTTCCTGCCATCGGGGCCTTTCACTTGTTGGGTCTGCAGGGCTGTCTATCTTTGAAAAGATCTCTTACCTCCCTGCGCCTCAGTATGCCTATTCTCTCAGACAGCAGGCAGAACGCACTCTCTGGCTCCTCCTCTTCTTGGGACTACTTATAACGAAAGCCAGGAGACTCCCAGGTGGTGGTTGTACAGTCATGGAGAGAACAACTTTGGAATCAGACCCCGGTTCAAGCCCCAGCTCAGCTGCTTATTTGCGTGACCTTAAGTAAGACCCTTAACTTCTCTGATCCTCTGTTCTCCATGTGGAAAACAGGGCTGATAATAACATCTTAGGTCAGGGTTCAGCACCTGTAGCTCAGTGTAAGATGCCGGCCACGTACACCGAGGCAGGTGGGTTCAACCTGGGCGGGGGCCTGCTAAACAACAATGACAACTGCAACAACAAAAATAGCTGGGCATTGTAGCAGGCACCTGTAGTCCTGGCTACTTGGGAGGCTGAGGCAAAAGAATCACTTTAGCCCAAGAGTTAGAGGTTGCTGTAAGTTGTGACACCATGACACTCTACCCAGGGTGACACAGTGACACTGTCTCAAAAAAAAAAAATCTTAGGTCAGGTGTGGTAGCTCATGCCCATAATCTTAGCACTTTGGGAGACTGAAGCAGGAGGATCACTTGAAGCAGGAGGATCACTGATGAAGCAGAAGGGCCAGGAGTTAAAGACTAGTCTGGGCTATGTAGTGAGACTCCCATCTCTACAAAAAAATAAAAACATTAGCTGGACATGGTGACATGTGCCTGTAGTCCCAGCTACTCAATAGCCTGAGGCAGGTAGAGTGCTTGAGCCCAGAAGTGGGAGGCTATAGTGAGCTATGATTTCATGACTGCACTCCACCTTGGGAGACAAAGCAAGACTTTGTCTCTAATAAAAACAAAAAACCAACAGAAACAAAAAACTCTGTCTTTTAAAAAAAACAACAAACAAAAACATACCTTTTTCAGGGACTGTGGGAAAATAAATGTAAATACTAAGCACACATGACTTCACTAAGTAAATGCTGTAGCATACATTCCCAGGTGTTAATGTTATTATTGTTGTTTTTGTTGTTAGAGAGGCCATATAGATGTGGTTAGAAAAATGGAAACAAAGGGCGGCACCTGTGGCTCAGTGAGTAGGGCGCCAACCCCATATACCGAGGGTGGTGGGTTCAAACCCGGCCCTGGCCAAACTGCAACAAAAAACAGCCAGGCGCCTATGGTCCCAGCTACTGGGGAGGCTGAGGCAAGAGAATCCCCTAAGCCCAGGAGCTGGAGGTTGCTGTGAGCTGTGATGGCACAGCACTCTACCAAGGGCAATAAAGTGAGACTCTACAAAAGTCTCTACAAAAAAAAGAAAGAAAGAAGGAAAAATGGAAACAAGGGTGTTAGAGCTGGGATTTTGAGAGATGAGTAGGAGTTTGCCCAACCACCTATGTAGAAATCCTAGTTTGGCCACTTATCCTGTTTGACTCTAAGTCACTTTATTTCTCTGGACCTCAGTTTTCCTGTCTACCAAGTGAGGATAAAATAGTCCATATCTTGGCTCCATGCCCATAGCTCAGTGGTTAGGGCGCTAACCACATACACTGGGGCTGGCAGATTCAAACTTGGCCCGTGCCTGCTAAAAAACAATGACAAGAACAAAAAAAAAGCCGGTCATTGTGGCTATTAGGCGCCTGTAGTCCCAGGTACTTGGGAGACTGAGGCAAGAGGATACTTGAGCCCAAGAGTTTGAGGTTGCTGTGAGTTGTGACGCCATGGCACTCTACCGAGGGTGACATAGTGAGACTCTGTCTCAAAAAAATAGTCCATATCTTACTATGAGTTACTACAGTGTTTAACATGCTTAGAATGGCACCAATAGTGTTGTTCACTAGTGTTGGTATCCACTATTATTAGTTTTTACTACTATTATTATCACAAAGCAGCTAGCACCATCCTCCCCAGAAGCCACTCTCCCTTCAACTTCACTTTATTTTTTTTTATTTTTTTTTGAACATAGCCATTCTTATTCTTTTTTTTTTTTTTTTTTTTTTTTTTGCTTTTTATTATATTTATTTATTTGTGGTTTTTGGCCAGGGCTGGGTTTGAACGCACCACCTCCGGCATATGGGACCGGCGCCCTACCCCTTTGAGCCACAGGTGCCGCCCTCAACTTCACTTTAGTGAAGACAGATCAAGAGCCCCTCAAGACAAGCTCAGGAAGGACAGGCGTGGTGGCTCACACCTGTAATCCTAGCACAGAGAGGCCAAGGCAGGTGGATTGCCTGAGCTCACAGGTTCAAGACCAGCCCGAGCCAGAGCAAGACCCTGTCTCTAAAAATAGCCGGGCATTGTGGGGGGCACCTGTAGTTCCAGCTACTCGAGAGGCTGAGGCAAGAGGATTACTTGAGCCCAAGAGTTGGAATTTGCTGTGAGCTATGATGCTACAGCACTCTACCGAGGGTGACAAAATGAGACTCTGTCTCAAAAAAAAAAGAAAAAAGACAGGCTAAGGGGCTGGAACCTAGTGCTCAGAATAGCAAGGAGCTGGTGATGGTTCTAGCAGTTGGGCAGCACTCAGCTTCTGTTTGGGGAGGAAAAGAGGAGAGGCTGGGCCCCCTCCCCTGGAAGGGTCTGTTGGGGGTATCTGCATCTGCACCCCCCACACACACGAAGCCACTCAACAGGCTAGTCCCCAGCCCCTGCAGACGCAGCATTGGAACCAGCTGTGTTCTCCAGATGTTCTTGGTTTGCCCCCAGATGTGTGCCACCAGCTTGAGGCTGTCCCGGCCTCCCTGTCCCTCCATGGGGTGGGGTTAGGCCCTGGGGCTTTCTGAGGAAGGGGGCACATTTTTGTGAGATGTAGAATTTGTTTCTTGTTTTGCAGAATCATTGAGTTTGCCTTGAGAGAGACCCAGACCCCTGGCCAAGGCCCACCCCTCATGGGGCCTCAGTTTCCCCATCAGTGAAATCCCACCAGGGGCCATCTGGGAAAAGGAGGCTAGTGGCACTGCCCCTAGAAACAGGGCCTCAACAGGCCTGCAGGGTCTTGTTGAATGAAATGACCTCCTAATAAAAGAGGTGACCACTGGGCGGTGCCTGTGGCTCAAGGGAGTAGGGCGCCGGCCCCATATACTGGAGGTGGTGGGTTCAAACCCAGCCCTGGCCAAAACCAAACAAACAAACAAAAAAAAAGAGGTGAGCATTGTACATATGGAGAAAGTGAGGCTCAGAGAGTGGGAGAAGTTTACTCCATGTCACCTAACCAGGAAGAGGCAGACCAGGGATCTGTCTGTGTGCACAGCCACGTGCTGCAGCACTCACAGACATGCACCCTTCCTAGCTGCACTTGCTGGCTTCACAGCTGGAGCCTAAGAACTACCGTATCAGGCTTTTCCAAGTCCTTCCTGGCATCCACACGGTGCTGGGCAACACCCATCAGGCCATGATTGAAGATGGGGAAACTTGAGTCACAGGAGGGTCAGGAGTGAGGTGGAGAAGAAGGAGTCACATATGCATGGACTGTGGCACTCACAGGCAGAAGCATGGAGCCTGGGGGTCTGCAGCAAGCTCATGCCTCTCAAAAAAGAATTCATAGGCTGCCCTGTACTTTGAGCAGACTCAGCCCAGGATATCCTTCCAGAAACTCCCAGTCCAGCAAAAACAGATGCGGACACAGACAGCTTGCTGGCAGAGCTGGGCAAGATACAGGACCCACAGGAACCATGATGGGAAACAGGGAAGGCTTCCCTCCTGGTGAAGGGGCCATCAGAACTAGAGCTTTGCAGGATGAGTGGGTGTTTGCCAGAAGGGGAAAGGCCCCAATTCCAGGTTTCCCCAGACTAGAAGAGATGTCTGGAGGAAGGGAGGCCCCTCCCTTCCCCTTTCTCCTCTCTCAGGTGTCACTCATAGGAGTCCTACAGACAGGTGTCCCTGACCCCAGGAAGCTTGGTGGGAAGAGGGGTGTCCCAGGGCACTGCCTGCGTACAGGGTGTGAGCAGCATTTTCTGGCACCACCAAGGAAGCTTTTGGTTATTCATTGCCCCTCTCTGAGCCTCACTTTCCCTCCTTCAATGTCCTAGCACTGGGGATTCTGTGGCCTCCAGGTAGAAATTGCAGTATATTCTAGATCCTTCTGGCTGCAGTTCAGGCTGTTGCAGCCCCCAAGGAAGGGAAGATTCTTCTCACCTCAGGCAATGTGGATTCTCCAGGGTCAGGATGTTTCCTCCAAGACTGGGAAGGAACCACTCCCAGTCCTTCCTGGACAGTGTAGGTGGCACCTGAAATATGGACCAGGTAACAATAGTCAGTGTGGGGCAGTTCCCTCCTAAGTCACCCTGCCTACTCTGCCCTCACTTCTGCTGCCCTGGGCCCACTGCATCTGTGCCCCACTGGAATCATTTGTGCATCTCTGTATGTGTGAGCAGGTGGCCAGTATTCAAGAGTGTCAGGGACAAGCAGGCAGCAGGGAGGACAATGGATGTCCCATGCCTATAGGTGTGTATCTTGTGCACTTGGAGAGGGACAGGTGCTCACGGGAGGGCTCAGTGGCCACCCCTGTGTGTGGTTGTGTCCATTCTGTGTCAACATGAAAAAGACAATGCCTGAGTGTGGGGAGGTGAGACCAACCTACCGTGTTTGAGTGTGCACGTGATCGGATTTGAGTGTGAGTGTGAAAACACCAGTGTGTGAGTACAATGTTTGGACACAGTGTGAAAACACCCAAGTATGTGAGTGTGAATACTAATGTGTGAATGTGGAGGTGTTCAAGTGTGTAGATGTGATCACATTTGCAAGTGAATGAATGTGTAGTGTTTTGAATGAGTGCAAAAATGTCCAAGTGTAGGTGTGAATGTGAAAACTTCTCAGCACGAGTCTGATAGTATTCAAGCATGAGTGTGAGAACAAACTAGTGTGTGAATGTAGTGTTTGAGTGTATGGATGTGTAATATTTGATTGTGTGAGTGTGACTGTGTTCAACTATGTGAGCATGGAAATGTCTGCATGTGTATGTGATCATATTTGAGCATAAGTATGAAAATACATAAGTGGGCTGGGTGCCCGTAGCACAGTGGTTAGGGCATCAGCCACATACACTGAGGCTAGCAAGTTCGAATCCAGCCAGGCCAGCTAAACAATGACAACTGCAACAAAAAAATAGCCAGGCATTGTGGCGGGTGCCTATAGTCCCAGCTATTTAGAAGGCTGAGGCAAGAGAATCACTTTAGGCCACGAGTTTGAGGTTGCTGTGAGCTGTGACCACACGGCACTCTACCGAGGGCAGCATAATGAGATTCTATCTCAAAAAAAAAAAAAAAAGAAAAAAGAAAATACCTAACTATTCAAGTTTTGTTTTTTGTTTTTTTTTTTTTAGAGACAGAGTCTCACTTTGTTGCCCTTCGTAGAGTGCTGTGGCATCACAGCTCACATCAACCTCCAGCTCTTGGGCTTAGGCAATTCTCTTGCCTCAGCCTGCCAAGTAGCTGGGACTACAGGTGCCCGCCACAATGCCTGGCTATTTTTTTGTTGCAGTTTGGCCGGGACCAGGTTTGAACCTGCCACCCTCAGTATATGGGGCCGGCGCCCTACTGAGCCACAGGTGCCACCCCAATCATGTTGATCTTTGAGTGTGACAGTGCTTCAATGTGTGTTGAAGATGTCCAAACAGTTGAGTTGTGTGTTAAGTGTGAAAACACCCTAGGATGCCTGTGTAACCGTGTTTGAGCATGAGAGCATGTGGACAGTGCATGTGACAGTGAGCATGTGAATGTAATATGTATGAGTGTGTGTACAAGAGTGGAAGAACCTGAGTGTGTGTGAGAACAGAAGACAGCTGGGGGAGATTGTGAGCCTCGTGAGTGCTATGTGTGAACCACCTGGGCTGGAAGCCTCCAGCACACAAGCACACACATCATGTACACATGCATTAGCCCCTCCTGGTCTAGTCCGTGCCAGGGACAAACCAGTTAGGTGACCCCCATACAGAAAGGCCCATTGTCAGCAGCTGGTTTATCAGCAGTGCCTGCTGGGCCCTGTTCACTGATGGCCCCCTGCCTTCCTGCCTGTCACCAGAGATCTGGGTGGGGAATCTGCAGTCCCAAGGCCAGTAAGGACTTCCGTGGCCGGGCCAGTCTGGAACTGACTCATTCACCGCCCTGTGTTGAGCCCTTCGTAGATATAGAACACCAGAGCCCAAGGCTTTTTCCAGCCCAATAGGGAAACTAAGGCACACTACTCCAAGATTGGTGTGAGGTCAGGCAGAATGCTGTGGGTCCAGAGTGGTCTTGGGCTCCTGGTTGCGGTGTTAGGGGCGGGGGGGCGGTTTCCTTGCCTGCTTCCCTTTCATGGTTGTGAGCTCACAGTTATTCAAATCCTAGCTCTGTGACCTTGAACATGTCACTTCACAGCTCTGGGCCTCCGTTTCTCACTTGTAAAATGGGGATAAGGGTATTACCTGCTTTTTAGGACTCTTGGAAGGTTGAAATGACATAACAGGTATTAAGTTTGTAGAATGAGATTGGGCATAAAGTGGGTTCTCGTTAAAGGTAAAAGGGGTGGGTTTTGGCACCTGACAGCTGCTGGGGCTGCCTTCTACTTGCTTCACCTTGTTAAGAAGGAAATACTCGCCCCAAGGCCCACCAGGTCTTCTACAACCTGCTCCATCCCCTCCCACCATCCCTTCCTCACTCTGTCCTCCTCCTCACTCTGCTCCAGCCACACAGGCCTCCTCACTATGCCCCCAACGTGCCAGGCATGGTCCTGCCCCAGGGTCTTTGCACAGGCTGGGCTGCTGCCTGGGACATCTGCCCCTAGATTTTCCTAACAGCTGACTTCTTACTCTTGAGTCTTAAGCACATGTGTCACTTCCTCAAGGAGGGCCCCCTAACCAACCCCTATGGATCTAATCCTCTTGACTATCCCTCATAATACTTGCCTGAAATCATTTTAATCTTTTTTATGAGATTATCTGTCTTCCCTACCAGATGGACTCAGTCTGGCTTGGTCCCTACAGTGTCCTCAGGGCCTGGCAAATCATACGGGAGCCCAATAAATGTTTGATGAGTGAATGAGTGGATGAATGGATTTATTGGGAGGATGAAAAAGACATGATAGTTGGGCAACGCCTGTCGCTCAAAGGAGTAGGGTGCCAGCCCCATATACCAGAGATGGTGGGTTCAAACCCAGCCCCAGCCAACAACTGCAAAAAAAAAAAAAAAAAAGAAGAAGAAGAAAAAGAAATGATAGTTGAAATCTCTGGGCTTAGTATACAGCCAGTGCTTAATAAATGAAGGTAGGTTTCCTGAATGGGGCTGGTGCCATATTAAAGCAACAAATGTGAAACCCTGGACCCTTCAACTTGGAATCTGAGCCACTTGATGCCTAGCTTCTTTGTATTCATTAGTTCATTCATTCATTCAGCAAATGTCTATTGAGCACTGAAGTGCCAGTGGGGAACCAGATGGGCAGGCCTTGAAGGACAGTCAACCTCCCCTTCAGGTTGACTCTCTTAAGACCCCCAGGCTGGTCTGGGATTTGCTTACATGGCCTTCTGTCAGGAATCTCATTCCCAACCAACACCACCAACATTACCAAACCGGGTGGTATCAATATCACCAATAATGGCGAGTCTTTGGGGTGACTCTACAGCATTTGCCTCCAAGCATAGCCCAGTCTGTATGGGGTGTGTCAAAAAACCTGGGTTCAAATCTCACATTTTTTTCTAGCTGCATGCCCTCAGACAAGCCCCAACCCATTTTGTGCCCTCCAAGCATAGCCCAGTCTGTATGGGGCCATGTCAAAAAACCTGGGTTCAAATCTCACATTTTTTTCTAGCTGCATGCCCTCAGACAAGCCCCAACCCATTTTGTGCCTTAGTTTCACCCCAGTTGTATAATGGAGATACTGGTGCCTCTCTCAGGGGTTCAAGCACCAGCCTGGTACACAGCCGGCACTTTAATAAACGTCTCCTTTTACTGCCTAGTGGGTGTAGCTCCTGGTGCTTGAGAATCCAGTGGGTGGGAGGTGTGAGGGGAAGAGGAGGTTCGGAGTCCTGTACTTGGCTGCATAAAGTCTCAGCCCATGCAAAGCAGTGGAGATGAAACTTAATTAGCATGGGATGAATCTCCCCACAGTGCAGGGAGATTCAGGCTCAGAGCTGCCCCAGTGTTGATTAGCCTCCAACCCAGCTTCCAGAGCTCCGTGTAAATGTTTATGCCGGGCTGGCTGCCAGGCTCAGTGTGCCGGACACCAGGCTGCCAGGACGGGGGAATGTAAATGTTGGCTGGGGGCTGCCAGGAGGCGGGAAGCAGCTCCTACATGGGGACAGGGAGTATACGTGGGTTACTAAAACACCTGCTTTGTGCAGTGAGCATGGTACCACCAGGCAGTCACAACACAGTAAACAGTGTCTTAATGGGGGAAGCTGAGGACCTGAAGTTAGAAGAGATAGGAGAGGTGGTCAGGGAAGGCTTCCTGGAGGAGGCAGCATCCAAGCTGAAGCTGAAAGGAGAATGGGAATGAGGAGGAAGGGAGAGGAGAGCCCTGGCTGGAAGGACCTACCTGTACAAAGGCCTAGAGGTGAGACTCAATGTCAGGGGCAGCTTTGGTCCATTGCCACCCTCCTCTGGATCACTTGGAGGGGAAAAGGAGGCTTAGAGAGGGGAAAAGAGTCACTGAAGGCCATCAATATGTAGAGAACAAAGTCTCAGTCCCAGATTCCTGCCTCCCAAACTATCCCGAGCACTGTCCTTCCTTCTGGCCCTTCTTCCACAGTGCCACCTGTCTCGAATGCCCTCACTGCCTTTCTCTGCAAGTTCAGGCCAGCCTCAGGGCCTTTGCACTGGCTGTTTCCCCTGCCCAAGATGCCATTCTGTGCCTGGCCAACTCTCACCTGACACCCAACCTCTTCTTGGCAAGTTTTTCACAATCTTATTCAATGGCTCCTATCTTATTATTGATCATTAAGCAGGAATTGTTCAAAATCAAGGGCCCACTTTATCCACAGTGACTGGCCCAGTGCCCTGTGCCCATTTGTTGCTGGAAGGACAGACTGGGCGAGCGGCTGAACATCCCATGCCCCCAGGACGAGGATGCAGCGCTGGAAGGCGGCAGCCTTGGCCTCAGTGCTGTGCAGCTCCATGCTGTCCATCTGGATGTGTCAAGAGGGCCTGCTCTTCAGCCACCGCTTCAGACCCTCACTAGTCCCCCTTCACCGCCTGCCTCGCACCCTGGACACCCGGATCAACCGCCTGGCCCAGTGTAAGCACCTCCCGTGGGTTAGGTCAGGCACCTGGACGTAGGGGTGGCCATAGTGATGGGGTTTCAGGTAGTGGCGCCCGAGTGGAAGGGTCAGTGAAGTTTGGACAGTTTGTTTATTTACATGGGGTGGAAGAACGGTGCAAATCCCTGCAGGCTTGGCCAGGAATTGGGGTCCTTCAGCTTAGCTGTCACAAGGAATTAGGCTCTGGCCCCTGAGGGGCTGTGGGGGCCAGATGGAGATTAGATTCGGGCATTTGGCCTGGATGGCCCCCAAGCACAGCGAGGGGTGGAGGGATAGCTGGATCCAGGCCCCAGTGACCAGCCCTGAGCAGGAGGAGAGACCTAGAAAGATCTAGAAACGAGAAGGTTGACCCAGAGACAAAGAGATGGAGAGAAAAGAGACGAGGCTGGGGACATACAGACGCCAGCACAGGCCCTGAGGTAGGGAAGAGGAGCCGCCCATTCCCAAGGCGTGGCCCCTTCCGGACTCCCCACCCACCCCTGCAGCGTGCCCCACTGCAGGTCAGGTGGGGTGAAGGAGGTGTTAGGCACGGAGCTGATGTGCACGTGCCTACGTCCACGCGCGTCCCCGCAAGTACCCCGGGGCTGTAGACGCAGTCGGGGCTGTAGACGCAGGCCGGCCACGTGCACGGCACCCGTGGGTGTGGGCCGGGAGCTCGCTGGTGAGCGAGTCTGCGCCTGCACCGCCAGCGCGCAGAGTCCTCCATTCTTATATGCACAATGGGCAAAAACGGCCTCCAGCGCGCGAGCTCCACCACTGCTGTCCTCCAATTGTCACAGAACATACAGCGCTGGGTCCCAGAAACCCAGGCTGGGCCCTCAAAAGCCAGCGCTGCAGGACCTGGGGGCAAGGCAGGAATGTAGGAATTTCTGCGCTGGGACGGTTGCAGACAATGGGCGGGTGCCTGCCTGTCCTGCATCCTGTCCCTGGGCCCAGCTGTACTGTAATTAGGGAGCAGGTACCGAGTCCTGGGAGTCCCCATGTTGTAGGCCCAGAAACTAATGCCATGTTGGTAGATTTTCAGGCTTGGGACACTATGTTCCAGACCCTGTGCAAGTAGGCAGGAAAAGACATTCTGAAAGATTGTCCCTTGTTTACTTGAAATTCAGATTTAACTGGGTGTCTGTTATTTTATCTGGCAACCCTACAAAAGCTACCTAGAATACTAAATTCCACTTTTCGGGTGGTGGAAGGTAGGTGCACACCCAGAAGTGAGCAGGTCATGCACCTAACCCTAAGCACACTCTTGGCCACCCCAGTCGTGCCAGGGAAATTACTAAAGAACATGGAACAGGCTACCCAGTCGTCCCCACCCCAACTTCACACCATTCAGCCTCAGCCAAAGCAGAGATGATGCAGGCTTCACTGAACAGGAAAACTGAGGCACTGAGCAGGGCCATTGCCTGCCAGAGGTTGCACAGGGTGAAATAGGCAAAGCCAGGCAGAGCATAAGGTTTGTCTGATTTCCCACCTCTTGTGGGAACAGACACCTTCCAGGGCAAACAGTCCTCCTTGGAATGCCTAGAAGGCTCATTCTTCTGACAACCAGGTGCAACTGCCTTGGGGGCATGCAGGGTCTAAACTTTGGAATTCCTCTCCCAACTACAATTGTGACTGCCACCTGCTCTAGGGCTGCGATCCTTAGCCTGCCAGCAATTCCCCAGTCAGCACTGTCTGCCATTCCAACCTCTCCACTTCTCTGTTGGGGCTGTGCAGTGCAGGGGCAGGGGAAGCCATTTGGGTAATGAATTGAGGGTGCAGGGCCCTGGGAATCTGTGACTTGGGGCACCTCGTAGCGACTGTGTGAGAAGAGGGCTGGACAGGGGCCAAACTTGGGAGAATGAGGGAGGTGGGAAGAACGTCCTATGGGGGGGGGATCTCTCTCCCTCCCTCCCTCCTGCTAGTGGTGGGACCTAGGGCAAGTGTCTGTCCTCTTGGATGCTGAGTTTTCTTACCTGTGACATGGGGGTGGCCCTGACAGTAGGTGGGGTCCCCATGAAGACCTTGAATGCAGTAGACCTCAGTACTTTCTGCCTCTCTGCTGAGAAGCCTAAGCACCTAATTTGGTCTCTTGGATAAGGAAACTGAGGCCCACTGCAAGATGAGGTGGCAGGGTTTACGGAATTTGAACAGCTCAAGGGCTCAGAGAAGATGTAGACGCTTTGGGTGGGGGCCCCAGAGAAAGTTAGAGACCAATGACAACCTAACTAAAGGGTAACTGATGGGAGCATGGGAAGCAGCCCCCAATACTGCCCAGAGAGGGTGTACCCGTGTGCCCCGCGGCAGCAGGAAACCACTGGGTCACCGCCACCCTATGGTATGCCCCTCCCTTTCTTTTCAGCACTGGGTGGGGACAGCTCAGTGAAAGTGAGACCCCCACCCTCAAAGCAGCCCTGCACAGGTATGGACCTAGACAGAACTGGGACTGAAGAAAGAATGGGCAGCAATGGAGGGGTGGGGCCCAGTAGGAGTGAGTTAGAGACCCCGGTAAGCTCATTTCAAAGTGGAGCAGGCTGGAAAGTGGCCCTGGACTTGCAGAAAGGGTGAGCCATGTTCTGGGCAGCCCAATATACGACCAGGGTTCAGCAAGAGGGGTGGGTTGTCCTGGGGACTAGGTTGGAGGCCCCAAAGCAGCCCTGATTTGGAAGTGAGATGAAAAGCTGTCCGGTCCGGCGTCCCAGCGAGGGTTTCTTGGCAAGGGTACAGACAAGTTTGGGGACTTCCTCCCACAGCCTCTCATCCACTTGCTTCTCTCCCTAACTTCGTAGACCGTGCACTGCTGCAGGGCGCCCCGGACGCGGTAGAACTTCGCGAGCTGACGCCCTGGGCGGACCGGCCTTCAGGACCCCGCCGTCGGGCGGGGCCTCGGCGGCGGCGCGCGCGTCCGCGGTCCGGGATGCGACCATGCGGGTTGCGTGAGCTGGAGGTACGCGTGAGCGAGCTGGGCCTGGGCTACGCGTCGGACGAGACCGTGCTGTTCCGCTACTGCGCAGGCGCGTGTGAGGCGGCCGCGCGCGTCTACGACCTGGGACTGCTGCGCCTGCGCCAGCGCAGGCGCTTGCGGCGGGAGCGGGTGCGCGCGCAGCCCTGCTGCCGCCCGACGGCCTACGAGGACGAGGTGTCCTTTCTGGACGAGCGCAGCCGCTACCACACAGTGCACGAGCTGTCGGCGCGCGAGTGCGCATGCGTGTGACCCTACCTCACGGAGCCCGACGAGACGGAGGCCACAACCCCTGTCCCGACGGCGCCCCGACAGCACTCTTGGTCCCACCCGGCCAGCCCCGCTGGTCGCTGTCCATGCGCGGTGGATGCCGTCGAGGCCACTGGACTCTCGCGATAACTTTTGAGATAAAAGTGTGGGGAAATTGAGCCCGGCTTGTGATTAACGTTCTTGAGCTAGTGAGCGTGTGTGGGGAGAGGGCGCCAGCTCTGTTAGGGAAAGGGGGACCCATTTTCCCTGGCGTGTCCACATCTGCACCTCTCTGCTATGTGTGCTTCTGAGAAGGAAGAAGGGAGAGCCCGTCTGCAGAGGAGACTGAAGTCTAGGTGGATCCAGGCCTCCTTTACCCAAAGGGTCTCCTCTGTCCCGGTCCGCCCCCACCAGGGTGAACTGGAATCCACTATATCCTTTCACCAGCTAAAAATACCCTCTGGCTGCCTACCTCCCAGGCAGAGAGAGACCTGGGGCGGGCGCCAGCCCCGTCCAGCCCAAAGCCAGCGCCTCCTAGGGGAAAGCTGGATCCCCAGGGACGTAGGTCCTGGGCCAATAAAAGCCTGGTCCGGCCTCGACCAGGGTGGGGATTTATAACCAGCCCCCGTGGGGGATGGAAAAGGCCCATGCGGTATTTAGATTTGCCAGCGGTGTCACCGTGATGCTTGGCAGGCCCCAGACAGAGTGAGCTGTTGGGTTCCCAGAGCGCGGGGCGTGGGTGGGGGGTGGGTCCCACCGTCTGATGAGGGGGAGGGGGCGGGGGCTAGGAGCCAGGGAAGTCACCTGAGAGACGAAAGGGTGGGAACCCCTCTCCTCCTGTCGCGCAAGGGTGGAGGGTGCAACTCTGCTTTCCTCCGGTTTTTATAACTTCCCCTGTGCCCCGGACTGGGGACTCCCCAAATCACACCTTTCTTTTCCCCCAGATGGGTCCCCTAAGGGCATTGGCCCCTCCTCTCTTTCCCTCACATCTGCACTTGGGACCACTGTCCAGCCATTTTGTCCTTCCGGGCCCCAATTCCCATCCCAAAGCTGGGGAGCACAGATCAGAAGATGCCCCCAGGGAAACTCACCCCGCCCTGCAGGAGCATCCACACCTACAGCCTGAGATGCTCAAGGAAGCTAACAAGCAGGACTTTCAGGAGCCCTGAGAGCAGACATAGGTGGACAGACCGCCAGCCCTTGGATGGTCTGCTTGGAAGATTGTTTCAGGGGCGTGGCTGCCTCGGATCCCCGCCCACCCCGTAGCCTTTTGACTTTGAGGTTTGGGGTGGTGGATTCCTCCACTGTTTGGGCTGACTCAGCCCAACCTCAGCAGAAAGGCCACAGAAGCCAATGTGTACTTACCCAGAGCCTCAGTTTCCCCCATCCTAGATGGTCCAGGAGGCCCCAAGCCTCAAAGACAAAAGTTGTTCAGTTTAGGGCACACAGTGGGAAAATTGGCCTTGGAGCCTGGGTCTGTGGTCCTCAGACTCACTGATCCTGTGTGCATGTGTGGGTTTTGAACACCCACCCTTGGCCTCTCAGGACCTGGGCCTTCCTGTCTCCCACCCAGATTCAACATCCCAACCACGGGGCACTGGTCAAGCCCATCAGAGAACTGGAACATAAACATGGCAGCCTCCACAGGCCCCCAGAGCTGAGGTTCACAGCAGCACACACCACACACCAGGCTGGGTCACAGCTGCCACACACACACACAATTATGGGGCACAGAGACTGTCACCTACACAGGGACTCAGCAGCCAAGATCACACGCAGAGGAGCCACAATCCAAGTTCTTGCACAGTCACCATCCACGCTTGGAATTACACACTCAGAGAGGGGCACTCTCAAACAAAGTCACCACTCATCCACAAAGAATTGGAGCCACAGACACTGCCACACCACCACATACAGACATAAACACAGGGACACTCTTCTGCTGACATACAACCTGTGCCAGTCATTGCAGAACTCATACAGACTGCCTGGCACCCCAGACAGCGCCCTGCACTGTCCCACACTCAGGGACAACCCTGGGGCCACACATTCTTTCTCATGCTCAGAATAACCATTACCCACAGACACAGGTGGAAATGCACGCGGCCCTCACGCCACACACACATACACCATCAGAGTGACCCCACGGTCACACAGCAACACACCTTCATGACAGGCATACACTAATGGTCATACCGAGTCCTTTGCCATGCCAACGCTGACAGACACACATACACACACGGGGGACCTGCTCTCCTCTGTCTCCCACAAACACCCCACCTGGCTGTATGTGCTCGGCAGAAAAGGTCCCCCTATTCCTGCTCTGCCCCACATTGACTCCTGGAAAGCATGGTGCCACTCTCTACCCGTCTGGGCCTTGTTCTCCCTACCCCAGGAAGCCAAGGGAGGAGGGGCACCTCCCAGGCTCTGGATACCTGCCCCCAGAGCCACAGAAAAGTCCAGAGCAGAGATTTTCTACCTGTGGACAGTTGGAGCTGGACCATTCTCTAGGGGGAGGGGTATCCTGTGCACTGTAGGGGTCTGGAGTATCCCTGACCTCTACCCACAAAGTGGCATCCATTCCCTCCCACATGTGACAACCAAAAATGTATCTGGACGTTACTGAGTATCCCCTGTGTGGCAGAACCACCCTGGGGTGAGATCCACTGTTCTAGAGTATGGGGGTACACACCAGTTTCCCTGCAGTATCACTGTGTGGGAATGTCGATGACATTGTTTTCACATGTCACAGGCTGTCCCCAACAACAGCAGTAATCATCCAGAACCAACAGCAGACTATCATCCAGAGCCATCACCTATGTGTGGGACCCCAGGGAGTCAGTTCCACAGGGGTTGAGTGCCTTAGTGGGCAATGTCCCCAGCAGCAAAAGTCCCAGGGAAGCGAGGCTCCTAGCAGGCAATATCCAGTGAGGCAAGTGCCCAAGTGGAGAGAGTCACCAGGAGCTGAGTTCCCCAGCAGGGGCAGTCTCCAGGAACCGAGGACCACAGCAGGCTAGCCTTCTGGAGGTGGAGGTCCAGAGCTGATGTCCCTGGCAGCTGTGAAGCCCAGCATGTGAAGTGTCAGGTAAGTGAGATCTCTGGCAAACAAGGGCCCCCCAGGTGAGGTCCCAGATAAGGATGCCCTGGATAGGTGAGGTCACAGGCAGGTGATGTCCCGGGTAGGTGTGGCCTCAGACGTGTCACCTAGGCAGATGAGGTCCCGGCAGCCAAGGCCCAAGGCTGGCCACCTCATGTGAACCAAGCTGCGATGCTGCCCACTGTCTGGTACCTGTTCTCCTCCTGCAGCTTCCGGCAGGCCTTGCAGAAAGCCAGGGCCCAACTGAAGTCATGTGGCTGCAGCGTCTCCCGCCAGTGGAAGTAGCTCAGGTACCGAGCATGGTCTTTGTCCAGTGCCTGCAAGTAGTGGGCCAGGTCCCGGGGACTCTGGAAGTCGTCCACATGAATGAAGGCCTCCGGGGGCAGGAAGCGCTCATAGCAGCTCCGACTAGGGCCTAGCACCACGGGCACAGCCCCAGCCTGCAAGGCATTCCTCCACAGCTTCTCAGTGATGTAGTCTTTGTGCTGGGAGTTCTCAAAGGCCAAGTAGAACTTGTACCTGGACAGCTGCTGCTTCATGGCGCCCTGGGGCAGTGGCCTGTGGTTTCTCCCATACACGTCCACTTTGATATGCATCTGCAGCAACTGGTAGTATCGCACCCTGGCCGAGTCTGATCTCCAGTTGGACACCACCCACACCACCAACTTAGTCTTGGCTGAGAGGTCGACCAAGGTATGGGCAGGCTGGCCGGGCCAGGGCTCAAGCCAGCCATAAGGCATAAAGATGTCAGAGTCGCTGCGGTAGGACATGGTCAGATTGAAGTGTCCATCCATAGCTTCCAGGTGCCGGGAGTTAGAAGGTGGCTCCATGTTAAACCAGACCCAGCGCTGCCCCAGTGGTCTCGGGGATAGTGGGAGCTGGGTCTTAGGACTGTACATGACATCCCAGTGATGCACAATGACCCCGTCTGCCTGTGCATACATGTTGCGATTGGCAGTCAGGTGGCAATCAGCTGTGCCAGGCAGCATCTCCGAGCAGCGGGACAGAGCCACCGGAATGTTGAAGGGCCATGTCCACAGCAGGATGAGGAGGGGCGGGTGGGGAGGGGGCCCCGTGGTAGCCTGGCAGCAGGACCCATTGGTGGACGTTGTCCCGGCTGACCTATTGGAAGCCATGGTGATGTATTCCAATGCAATGGGCACTGACCTAGGGGACCCACTGGGACCGTCTTGAGACACACGCAGGTAGGAGAAGAAGCACACGGCCAAAAGTAGCTGAAACAGCAGCCCCACCAGACAGGGGCGCCATGGACACTGCCACTTGGCTGGGCCGGGTGGATCCATGGGTCAGAGTAGCTGGGAAGAGGAGAACAGAGATGAGGTCATTGAAGACACCGACCCACTCACCAAAGTCCTTGGGCACAAGTCCTGATAGGAAGTTACTATTCCCATTTTACAGATGGCAAGACTGAGACACAGTGACTCAAAGCAAAATATAGTAGAGCTAGAATTGGAGCAAAGGGAGCCTAGCCCCAGAGTCCACTTCCTTCTACACACTAGACTACACAACCTCTCTGCCTGGGCAGGGACACCAGGGGAAAGTGGGATAGGTCCCAGGGGGCCCCCAGGTCCCACTTTGACTTCATCCATTCCCACTTTCTCCAGACTCTTCCCCAGTCTGGGGAGAATATCATGCCAGTTATAAACACTCTGCCCCTGAGTCCAGGCCTGAATTCATGACTCTGCCTAGGCAGGGTACAATGGGTTTCGGTTTTGAAGTTTATGTGAGAGCTCACTAGGTAAGGAAAAGGATATTCCTGGCAGAAGAAACAGCCAGTGCAAAGGCCTGGAAGGGAGAGACACCCGAGCAGTTTGTAAAAAGAGCAAAGGAAGTACTTAGAGGTGCTGGTTTGAACCTACTCATTCATACATTCAGTCTGTGTTTCACACAGACTCAAACTTACTCCTCAGACATTCTCTTTCCTTCCAGTGGGAGAGACCCAGGCTGGGGGAAGGTAGAGACAGTTAGGAGGGACAATGGGCAGATGTGGGGCCCCAGGGGAGGCAGTGGGCAGACCAAGCAGGCAGTAGGGTCACCCCTGCGATGTGGGGACCCCCAGGAAGCAGCAGGCATGGAAGGAAGATGCTGAACCATTGTGAGCACTGCTCACCCTGGAGATGCCTGGGGTGTGGGCTGGAGCTGGGGGCCTGGATGGAGCCAGGGGAGGCCCCCAGAGTCCCAGAGTGTGGGCACCTTCTAGGAAAGGCTGAGATGCTGCCACTGGAGGAGGAGGAGGGACACCTGGGCCACCATTCCTGGTAGACAGGATGAGGTTCAGAGGCTGGAGTGGACAGTTTAACAATGACAACGTCATTGCAATAGCAGAGTGCAGATGCCTTCTAGGAGATGCCAGAGGGACCCTGGAATCTGAGGAGCGGCCCTTCTAAAAAGAGGACACACCTGGGCGGTGCCTGTGGCTCGGTCGGTAAGGTGCCGGCCCCATATACTGAGGGTGGCAGGTTCAAACCCCGCCCCGGCCAAACTGCAACCAAAAAATAGCCGGGCGTTGTGGCAGGTGCCTGTAGTCCCAGCTACTCGGGAGGCTGAGGCAAAAGAATCACTTAAGCCCAGAAGTTGGAGGTTGCTGTGAGCTGCGTGAGGCCACGGCACTCTACCGAGGGCCATAAAGTGAGACTCTGTCTCTACAAATAAAAAAAAAAAAATGAGGACACACCTGTGTGCATGCAGGTGACACTGCAGAGGCAGAAACACAAAGGAACCTTGTCAGGGAGCATTAACCGTACCCTGCCCATGATCCTCAGCTTCTGGTGTCTGGAAATCTGGCCAATTCCCCTCCCTTCCCATACCCACAGGTGATCACAAAGTCATCCCAGATCCGAACCCCAATCTCTGGGGAAGAAATCTAAGAACCCACACTTGCCTCTGCTCCTTTGTACCCTTGGAGCTTTAAATAATGAGGAAACTGAGGCTCAGACACCTGAGCTTCTTGCCAAGTACACACCACCAGAGCCATTATGATCCAGACGCAGACCCTCCGATTTGGCGGCCACTGAGCCCTTCAAATGTGACTGTTGTGTCCCAGGATCAAGATGTTTAATGCCAATTTAATTTTAAAAACACATATTCTCTTCTGGGTATCAAAAACAACTGCAAAATAAAAACTAACATTAAAATGAATGCAAGACCTGATAGTCACATCAGTGATTGGAAAACTTCTGAGTACCTTTGGAATGTCTCAGACTTGCAAATCTATGCCTTTAGCCTCGCCTTTTATGGAATGCAAATCAAGTGCTATGATAGAGAATGAGTGTCTGAATTGTGTGATGAGGATAAAATATGCACTGGATTGCCAAGATTTAGGATGAAAAATAGAATGTAAAATACATCATTTGCTGGACAAAGTGGCTCCTGCCTGTAATACTAACGTTTTGGGAGTCTGGGCTGGAGGACTGCCTGAGGCCAGGGTTCAAGACCAGCCCTGGGTAAGATAGTGAGACTCTATCTGTACACACACACACACACACACACACACACACACAAAAGAAATAAACTATGTCATTAAAATGTTTTAATATACGATTACACCTTGAAATGATACTATGGTGATTTGGCTCTATTGGGTTAAATGAAGAATATTATTGGAGGCCAAGCATAGTGGCTCATGCCCAGCACTCTACGAGGGCGAAGCAGGAGGACCCCTTGAGCTCAGGAGTTCAAGACCAGCCTCAGTAAGAGACTATTTTTAGTCTTGACTAAAAATAGAAAAACTACCCAGGTGAGGTGATGGGTGCCTATAGTCCCAGCTACTCAGTCTTGAGCGTAGAAGTTGAAGGCTACAGTGAACTGTGATGACACCACTCTACTTCAGCCTCAGCAACAAAGCAAGTACTTACTGTCTTTCAGCCTCAGCAACAGAGCAAGACCTCTTTTCTTTAAAAAAAAAAAAAGAACAATGTTTAAAAGGGGTTTTTTTTCACGCTAAGTACAATGTTACTGCTTCAGTAAGATCTCACTTCACTCTTGCCATTGAAATGTTAGTGCTTAAATACAGATGTGCTTAAAGTGTTAAATCTACATGGGACTGCCAAGATTTATGAGGAACGAAGAATACCAGGAAGTAATTACTAATTACCATTAGTAATTTTCTACAGTGATTATATGTCACCATAATGTATTGGATGGATTGGGTGAAATAAAGTACATTGGTAAAAGTAAATGTATAAAAATTGTATATTTGTATCCCTTTTAATGTGGCTACTAGAAATTTTATTGTTTTAATTTTATTCAAATTAATATGAGGGTGCTACATTTCATTTACATTGTGCTCACTTCCAGGGTAAAGTTCCATTTGTACAAGACCCACTCACCCAGGAGGCGTGTCATACAGGGTACACTAGGTGAGATCCCACCTCATGCCCTCCCTCCTTCTGCCATACGTCCTCTCCCCAACCCCCTCCCGCTTCCCTCTACCCCCCAAATGGACTATAATAGTGTTTTATTGTTCTCAGGAACATGTAATTGTTTATATATTGATTTCATATTACTATGGAGTACCTTGGATATTTCTCTCTCCATTCTTGCTATACTTTACTAAGAAGAATGTATTTCAACTCCATCCAGGTAAATGTAAAAGATGTAAAGTCTCCATCTTTTTAATGACTGCATAATGGTATAAATATACCATAGTTTGTTGATCCATTCATGGGTTGATGGGCACTTAGGTTGCTTCCATGACTTGGTAATTATGAATTGAGCCACAATGTTAGAAATGTTTAATTACATATGTAGTGGAAAACAGTTTGGCAATTACTGAAAAATCAAGAGATGAGCCAGGTACAGTGGCTCAAACCTATAATCCTAGCACTCTGGGAGGTCGAGGATTGCTTGAGATCAGGAGTTCAAGACTAGCCTGAGCAAGAACAAGACCACATCTCTAAAAATGAGCGGGGTGTTGTGGCAGGCACCTGTAGTCCCAGCTATTCGGGAGGCTGAGACAAGAGGATAACTTGAACCCAAGAGTCTGAGGTTGCTATGAGCTATGATGCCACGGCATGGTACCGAGGGTAACAAAGTGAGACTCTGTTTCAAAAAAAAAAAAAAAAAAAATCAAGAGACTGACCATATTGCCCACTCTCTGAGGAATGAGCACAAAAGAATTAAAAGCAGGGATGCTAACAAATACTTGTATACTTCATTGTCACAGCAGCCTGATTCAATTAGCCAACAAGGGAAACAACTCAAGTGGCCATCACAAAAAATAAGTGGTCCATCATACAATCAAAAAAAAAAAGTGGTCCAGCCATACAATGGAATATCACTCAGTCATTGAAAAGAAAGAAGCTCTGACACAGGCTACAACATGACTGAACCTTGAAAACATCAGATTCAGTGAGAGAAGCCAGGCACAAAAGGGCAAATCCTGTAAGATTACACTTCTATGAATTATCTAGAACAGGAAATTCACAGGACAGAAGGTAGGTGAGAGACTTCTGGGGGCTGCAGGGAGAGAGAGAGAATGGAGAATTTCTGCTATTAATGAGTATAGAGTCTCAGTCTGGGGTGATGAAAACTTTGGAAAATAGAAAGGAATGATGATTGAAGGACATTTGTGAATGGACTTTGTGCCATTGAGTTACACATGTACAAACTGCGAATATTGTGTATATTTTATGGCAAGGTAAGAAATAATGTAATATGCTAAAAAATTGAATTATATACCTTAAATGAGCACATTGTATGGAATGCAACTATCTTTCAACAAATCTGTTTGAAAATTGCTTGCTTTCTCCACTAGCAAACCTGGTCCAAATTACACAGAGGAGACTAAAGAGTGATAAAAAGGAAGTGAGATGCCCAATTACAAGCTCATGCCAAAGGGCTGGAAAGAGACTCAAAAGACAGGCCCTTAGCGAGACAATCCGAGCCAGCAATTGGAGGGAAATGGAACTTTGACCAATTACTGCTGTGCACTGCTGGGCTCTTGAGCTGGGTACAAAGTTAATATTTGTAAATGCATTTTATATATATATATATAATGTCACGCGGCCCTGGTTTTATGGCAACTCCTCCTAGGAGACCTTGAGATAACCATAAGCGAGATAGACTGGGGGAGGGGGAGGGCTAACATCCCACCCAAGTTGAACCCAAGATATTTTTCCTAGAAAAGGATTGGAAAATGACTCAAAGAGCAGAAAATATACAACAACAACAGTCTCAGATTGGTGGTCCTGCCGTTAATTCTGGGAGACCAAGGCTGGAGGATCATTTGAGCCCAGGGGATTGAGACCAGCCTGGGCAATAGTGAGACAGCCCCCCATCTCTACTAAACATAAACAAAATTAGCCTGCCATGGCAGGCAACTGTAGTCCCAGGTACTCAGAAGGTTGAAGCTGGAGAACTGTTTGAGCCCATGAGTTCAAGGCTATAGGGAGCAAGGATAAGACCTCTGCTTTCTAGCCAGGGTGACAGAGTGAGACCCCTAACACCCTCCCCCCAAATTAATAAATGAATAAAAATATACACCTTATGTCTTCTTTTCCCACTGGGCAAGGCAAGGGAAGACAGTATTCCAGGCCAGGAAGGATTAGTAGTTCAGGCTGTTCTCTGTGCCGGGAGCCAGAGGGACTTCTAAATCAGCAATTCACCAGCAAGAGAGCCCAGCAACCAGTGCCTCCTGGTTTGGCAAATCAACCAGAACCTCCAGGCCCTCCACCACTCCTGCCCGTGTCTAGGGGCTGCTGGCAAAGCTCCAGACCATTCCACAGCCTGTGGATCCCCCAGCCTGGATTCTGTGCAAGGCCCAGCTGCAACCTGAAGCCACACAGAAAGGGTGGACAGCAGAGAAGGGACTGAGGTGCCTAGGGGGGTACCCCACATGTTCTCGGGTTGTGGGGGTAAATGTGCCCCAAGAGGCCTTACCTGAGGGGGTGCAGCACGCAGTGGGCAGCGGGCAACTCACTGGGTTTCCAAGGACCAAGTCTCACCTGCCTTCTCAGGGCATGAATAAGAACAAAAGGGGAAGTATATCCATAGTCTAATCCAGGTTCCGTTCCTCCAACCACCACACCTGCTATCAGGTGACCTGGTATGTGCTACCTGAGAGCCAGGTCATCACCCAGAAGTAAATTGGGGCTCTGCTAGTCCCAACTATAAAACGAGACAAGGTACAAGAATTCGGAGTCCCAGGTCATGGCCCTGGCTCCATCTGTGACCTCAGTGCTGTGTGGCTTTGGACATAAAGGTTGACCTTTGAGAAACCAACCCGTTTCTCAAAGTAGGTTCCCTCTCAGGGAAGGAGGGTGACTAGATGTTCTTTGGGAGGTGGGAAGCAAAAAGTGAGCAGAATTTTCAACCTTCCTGTCTTGATCTTCACCAGATCCCAGATCCCCTTCTCATTCAGTCAGTCCATCAGTGCAGGCAGAATGGGGACCAAAGAACCCATTCTTGACAAGGCAAAACATCCCCAGAAAAATGGGAAAAATAAAAAGGTCAGCTAAGTGAGGCAGAACAAAGGAGTGTCAGCTAGTTTACCTTTAAACCAGCTGCTGCTAAATTTCTTATCTGAGCGAGTTACCTGCTTTTCCTAGAAGCCGGGCCTGTGGGGGATACAGCTTCCAAACACCCCTGCTGGGTCTCTGAACACTCTGAAGGAGTAATGGCCACAGAGGATGCTGTGGCAAGGCCTACCAAGAAACATTAACTAGGCTGTACCCTACCTAATTAACAGTCAAAGCAAATACCCATTGTGGAGATTTGTATTTGGCTGGGGCAGAGATAAAGGGAACAGTTCAAGCCCTGAAATACGGGTAGGAGAGCTTACATTTTTTATCACAGAGGAAGATCCTCTGTGGTGGTGATGAGAGGAAAATTCCTCTTTCCCACCAATTCTTCAGAGGAGATTGATGCCAGTGGCATTTTACTCCACAGTGCACTAGCAGGTACTAACACCCCGCCAGGAATCTGTATGTGTGACCACAGACAGAAGGCTGCCTCCACATAAGGCTCAGGTTCTGGATTTCTCAAGACTGCTCAGACCCTTAACGTTAGTGATTATAGAAATAATAGGAGCTGATATGCTCACTCGGAGAAAATGCTGGTGTCTTTCCCTTCCTCAGCTTAGCCTTCGGGCTAATGAGCAAATAGCTTTCAAAAAAGCGAGTGGAACTGACACTCAGGGCTACCCACAGGAACCCGAAAGTGGGCAGTGGTCCCCCGTGCTCCCACCTTTGAAAATTCTATTCTCTCTATCTCGCTCTGTCCTCCTTTGTAACTTTACATTTCTTAAGTTGATTGCTGCCAAATCCACAGGTCTTAATGGACCCTGCCCCTGGGACAGGACCCCAGCACATCAACAAACATTTCTAGAATGCTCACTGACTACTAAGCTGAGAGATACCGCAGGGAGTCAGTGGGTGAGCCAGACCCCTGTAAAAAAGGAACAATTAAAAATTTCATGATAAGTAAGCAGACTATGATCTATTCTGGGCTTCCTGGATGTAGAGCTGTAAACTAAGGTTTAGTAGGAGTTCACTCACTAAAACAGGCAGGGAAGAACATGCCAGGCAGAGGGAGCAGCCTGTGAACAGGCCCTGAGGCCATAAAGGTCCAGGCACACTGGAGGAGCTGGAGGAAATCCAGCAGGCTGGGTACTCACAAGCACAAGATGCAGAGCCATATAGAGAACAGGCCACATCCAGCTGTGGTCAGCGATAGGGTTCAGCACAGGGCAATAGGGAGCCATGAGAGGCTTCAAACAGAGGGGTGACCATGTTGCCTGGTGTTCTGAGATGTTCTCTCAGGACATGCTAGGGACAGGCCATCGGAGACAGAGCAGAGGCAGAGAGAACAAGAGAAAGAAGAGGCTGCCTTAAATGTTTTGGCAAGTGACGATGGCCATCCAGATCAGAGCAAAGGCCGAGGCTCTGTTCTGGTGGCCCAGCCAAGCTCCTCTGTATGAGTCAAACCACTCCCTTGCCCTGCCCAGTCCTACCAGTCAGTGTGGAAGCCAGCTAAATTTCCTGGAGCATTTGAGAGAGATGGTCTGGGAGACTGTTTTGGAGAGGATGGTCTCAAATCTGTTAATCCTGACCTCAGTACAGAGGCTACACCGCGTCAGGCTAATTTTTCTAGAACAGGTCCACCCTGTCCTATATATCATTTCCAGGAGGCTACTGAACACTGGGGTTCCACCATCTGGGTGCCCAGCTAGTTTCAGGACAGCATGTCCTGGGGGGCGGGACTGGGCCTAGGGTCCTCCAGGGCAGGGCATTTGCAAGAGGGGTTGACCTAAATTTACTCACTTCTCATGCCTTGACTGTGGGCATTGTCTGTGACTCATTGAAAAAATAACTCCTGGGGCTGATGTGAAAACTGAAGCCCCAAGATAATGAAGAGTCAGCGACAGGGTTCAGCACAGGGCAATAGGGAGCCATGAGAGGCTTCAAACAGAGGGGTTACCATGTTGCCTGGTGTTCTGAGATGTTCTCTCAGGACATGCTGGGGACAGGCCATCAAAGACAGACAGAGCAGAGGCAGAGAGAGCAAGAGAAAGAAGAGGTCCAGACCAGCAGGTTCTAGGAGGCAGGACTGGGCCAAGAGGCTGAAGTCCCCCAGTGCAGGCCATTTGTAGCAGTTGACCCTACTACTGCCATCTCTCATGCCTTGTGGGCATTGTCTGTGACTTATTGAAAAAATAACTCCTGGGGCTGATGTGAAAACTGATGCCCCAAAATGATGAAGAGTCCTCTGCCCTCTAAGTTGCACCAGATCCCTCCTCTGACTCCTGCAGCTGCCCTGTGTATCTCCATCAGAGCTCAGGCCGCATGGGGATCCATTCCCCTGCTGGTTTTGGCATCCCCATAAGCACACAAAAGCTGGAGGAGGAAGAGAAAAGGGAAGGAGTAAGAAATTGAGTTGTACTCAAGGATTCAAAATCCAAAAGTCGCTCTCTGGTGGAGAGTCATTCCACAGCTGTGACCTCTGAGTAGAGAGAGGATGGATGGCAGCACTGGCCAAGATGACAGCTCCAGGCAGAGTTTGGCTCATCCTGAATTTGCTGTGTGACCTGAGATACTTGCTGACACTTTCTGAGCAAGGCTCACAGGCTGAGCTTGGTGGGGTCTCCCTGTAAAAGGGCCAGGTCAGCACCCAGAGAGGGGAACCACAGGAGTCTCCTCGTCTGTCTCTGGATGAGCTGAGACAAGCTTGTGGGCTTGTGGTTTGCAGTGAAGCCATCTGGGCCCCCTGGCGGGGGTCTCTGCCCTCATCAGACCCCTAACAACTCCCTCGGTCTGGGATGAGTGAGTGACAGAGCCACCAGCCCCCTGAAAATTTCCTTCCTCTGGGGAAAAAGCGGGGAGGTCAGGGCTAACACCCCACCCAATTGAACTCAAGATACTGTTCCTAGAAAAAGAATGAAAAATGCCACAGGGCAAATCAACCAGAACCTCCATACCCTCCACCACCCCTGCCTGTGCCTAATGGCTGCTGGCAAAGCTCCAGACCATTCCATAGCCTGCAGACCCTCCAGCCTAGGTTCTGTGCCAGAACCAGCTGCGATCCGAATCCACATAGACTTGGGTGCCTAGGGGGTACCCCACATGTTCTGGGGTGGGGGGTAAATGTGCCCCAAGAGGCCTTACCTGGGGGCACAGTGAGCCGGCAGCACCAAACAGCTCATGAAGAGCCTGAAGGCTGGGTCATAGCAGAGTTTCCAGGGCATGGATGCGGCCAAGCCAGCAGGAGACAGACAAGAAAGCAGACCTTGCAGCACTGCTGTGCCATCCAGAACCCCAGCGCACCATGTCCTGGAGTTGGGCCCATCATCCAGAAGGGAATTATAGGACTCCTTTAGTGCCAGTTGTAAGAATAGGTAAAGTGGAAGAAGTTAGAGGCAAGGCCTGGCCCCGGCCCTGGCCCCACATGTGGTCTCAGGGTGTATGACTTTGGGTACACAGTTGACCATCCATAAAATGAGAAGGCTGACCTAAACCACCATTTTTCAAAGTGGGTTTCCTGGGGAGGGCACCAGAGGTCCCTTCAGAAGTGGAGAGCAGAAAGTGAGAGAGATTTTCAGCTTTCCTGTCTTCACTCCCACGAGCTGCCCCCCATCTTGTTCTGTCAGTCCATCATCCTGCTATCATGCACATGCTGCATAGCAGACCCAGGGAGACCGCGGGGGTCAGTGGGTTCCTCAGACAATGCTCAACACTTACAAAGGATCTGCCACTTAAAATTTGCAGTACAAGATTGTGGTGACCCCATCTGGGTTTTCTGGATGTTGAGCCAGCTAGGACCTGCTGGCCTGCTGTATGAGCTAAAGCCTAAGTAGGAGTTCTCTAAGTTCAAAGGGAAGAGCGGGGAAGTGCATGGCTGGGGAGGGAACAGAGGGAACAGCCTCTGCCTAGAGGCAGAAGAGGTCATGGCACACTGGAGGAAATGGAGGAAATCTAACAGGCTGGGTTCTCACAGGCAGCAAGAGGCAGAGCTTTTGCTGAAGCCAGGCCACATCCAGCCATGTCCAGCTGTGGTCAGTGATGGGGTTTAGCCCAGGGCAATAGAGAGCCATGAGAGGCTTCAAGCAGAGGGGTTACCATGTTGCCTCATGTTCTGAGATGTGCTGGACATGCTGGCAACAGGCCATCAAAGACAGAGCAGAGGCAAAGAGAACAAGGAGAAAGAGGAGGCTGCCTCAAATGTTTTGGCAAGTGACAATGGCCATCCAGATCAGAACAAAGGCTGAGGCTCTGTTCTGGTGGCCCAGCCAAGCTCCTCTGTGTGACTCAAACCACTCCCTCTCCCTGACTGGTTCTGCCAGTCAGTGGCGAGTCTAGGGAGCCAGCCAAGCTTCCTGGAGAGTTTGAGAGAAATGGTCTGAGAGACTGGTTTGGAGAGGATGGTCTCAACTCTATTAATTCCAACCTGGTGCAGAGGCTACACAGTCCAAGGTAGAAATCATTTTCAGAAGACTGAGTGTCCAGGCAGGTCCAGGCCAGCAGGTTCTAGGAGACAAGCCTGGGCCAGGAGGCTGAAGTCCCCCAGTGCAGGCCATTTGTAGCAGTTGACCTAAATCCACCCATCTTTCATGCCTTGACTGGGGGCATTGCCTGTAACTTATGAAAAAATAACTCAAGGGTTATCAGTCTTGCTGTCACTGTGTCCTGGGCCCTTGGCCAAGCCTTGATGGGCAAGTGTATCCATAGCCACCCTGCTGATGTGAAAACCGAAGCCCGGAGACAGGGAGCTCCTTGCCTGGAGTCACCAAGCTTGTACAAGTGTGCTTTTTGTCCCCTACCTCCTCGATAATTCCTAGTTGTGCTTCAGGGCTTGGTGCAGGCACCTCTTCCAGGGAGGCTCCCCACATAGAGGCTCCTCTGTACCCCGAGCCAGGCCAAGGCCTTCCTGTGGCTGCTACACCTGGCTTTGTGTCCCATTCATAGCTCAGACCACACTGTGCCCCTTGCCCTGCTGGGTTGACAGCTGTGTGAGGACAGAGAAACTGGCGGAGCCAGAGAGGAGGGAAGATGGAATCAGAAATCCAAACATAGGTCTTCAGCAGAAGGCTGCAGGGCCCTGGGCATTCCCTGATGTGATCCCTGGGCAGTGGGGCTGGACGGCCAGGCTGATGGCAGCAATAGTGCTCCTGGGCAGCTGTTCTCGCCCAACTGCACCCTGACTCTGACTGAGCCCCAAAAGCTGGCGGGGGGGGTTCCTGGAGCCATCAGGAGCTCCTCTTCAATTCTGGCTATACGCACCCTTGCCAGTGAGTCCTGTCACTCCACAGAGACTGGAAATAACCTTCATGCTCCTGTGACAGAGCAGGGTAGGAGACAGGCTCCAGATCGAGTCTTCCCCCACCCCAAATTGCTCCACTGGCACGATCACCGACTGAGTCCCTCCTCTGGCCCCAAAGTCAGCCCTGGCCCCCACCCTGAATCCCCCTTTTGCCCTCTGAACTGGTGCCTTCCTCCTGGAGCTCCTCCTCTGGACCCACCTTGTTCATACAGCTGGCAGTCAAGGCCAATTAGGAATTGAGATTTGAATCAGGAGCCACAGCTCAACCACCCACTGGCCCCTTGGAGCATCAGGAAGGAGCTCCTAGCCCATCACCAGACAGAGCTGGGGCTCTTCCTGAATTTGCTGTGTCACCTGGGATATTTGCTGACCCTCTCTGTGCAAGGCTCACAGGCTAAACTCGGTGGAGTCTCCCTGTAAAAGGGCCCAGGGCCCAGATGGAGGAACCACAGGGATATAGAGGAGCTGAGACCAAACTGTTGAGTGCAGGGAGGCCATGGCCCCTGACTGGGGTCTCTGCCCTCAATGGACCCCCACCACCACCTCCCTTGGCCTAGGCTTGGAGGATGACAGAGCCACCAGTCCCCTGGAAGTTTCCTTCCCCTGGGGCCTCCGGGCTATGAGCCAAGGGGTGGCTGGCAGCTCAGCAGGAGGGAGAAGGGCCCCTGGGCCAGGAGGGAGGAACAATGAACCACCCAGGCAATGTGGTGCATGTGGGAGGGCAGTGTGGGGGTTCAGGGATAGTACTGAGGCTCGAGGGGGCACCCGGGGTCCCTCAGTGTTGGCAAGGTGGCTGGGCCCTGCCCTTTTGGGGGCCACAGAAGGTTCCTATGCCCCTCTGAACCTCAGAGAAAGATCCAGGCAGAGGAAAAGAAAGACAAGTTGAGGGAAAGAGAGTGGCTCAGCTCTGATGTCCATTCAGGTAGAGATAGTGGTGCCAGAGACTCTGGAAACACGGTACCCTATGCCTCCTACCCCTGTCCTCTGGGGACCAGTCCTCACCAGCCTGTAGGGAAGCCTTAACCTGGCCTCCGAGGGCCCCCATCTGCCTCCTGGGACCCTTGGCTTGCAGCCAGGTGGTGGAGAGAGGCCTCCAGGTATGTGGTGTGGGAGGCAGGTGAGTGATGGGCCTGGCAAGGCTGGCTCAGCTCTGGGGTCACCTGTGGGCTTGGGAGAGGCCCCCCAGACCCCCCACACTCTGCTCATCTTGTGCCTGTCACCCTCTGCCCTGGTATGACACATATCTCTGCTCATTCATGGTGCAGATGGGGAAATAGAGCTCAGAGACTATCTGGAATTCACCTCCACCCTGACCAGCCAGTCTTCCTTCGCATTCTCCAGAGAGCAGCAAGTTCCCCCAACCCCAAAACGTTCCAGAATGTTCTGAAAGTCCTTATTTATAGTCAAAACCAACCTGCAGCCCCTATGCAATGGAGCTGGGCTAAAAGCAGGGCCCTTCTGATCTCAAAGGTCTCAACCCCAAGGGCTCTGGAGAACCCTTGACCTCTGGCAGCTGTGTGGCCTAAGGCGAGTTTCCCCACTTCTCTGGGCCTCAGCCATCTGGTCTGCACAGTAGAGCCAATGCCAGCACTCTCTTTAGGAGGTGGAGGTGACCTCTAGGACACTAGAGGAATCTTGCATATGCCTCTGCAGGGTATGAGGAACAGTGGACAGGGCCAGAAACCCTCAGGCTTGGGCCTCAGTTTCCTTTCTTGTAACTTCAAGCACCAGCTTCTCTTTGCTCATCCACGTGGTCCTGTGACCACTGAGTGTAGAGGGCGTCAGGGAAGCCCCAGGATACAGACACCTGGTCCATATACGGCCTGCCTTAGCCCTTCCTTGCCCCAGCCCCGTATCATGTTGGGGTCTACCCACCCCTGACACCCTGACCCAGCTGGATTCACGTAGCTTAAATTTCGGCCCATGTTGGGTGAAGAGGCGTAGCCTGGACACGCTTCATTTTCCAATTTCTGGAAATAAAAGCTGTGGGGCCATCTATTGTTAAGTGGAAAAAAGCCCATTGCAAAACTATGTGCAAAAAAATAATAGCATCTAGGTGCACGGAGGAAGAGAAAATTCTAGGGAATATGTGGGGTTGAGGAACAAAGGGGCCTTTCTCTCATTCTGGAAAGGTTTTGTGGAGCACGTTGTGGCAGCTCAGAAAAGCCAATGAAGGTGAATTGCAAGAAAGAGAACAGTTAAGTCTTCTGTTGGGACCGGGAGGTAAAAAAGCTTAGGTTTTTTTCTTGGTCTCTTGTTTTGGGGGGAGGTTTTCAAGATAAAACACCTGTCTCTCCGACAGCAAAAACCGGAGCCAAGAATGCTAGTAGTCTGGGCATCAAGCCTGGCACTGTGGGAGAATGTGGAGATGCCACTTTGAGAAGATGTGCCAGAATCCGCCTGCCCCTCCTGCAGCCCTGTCCCCATTGGCATTCTCTGGAGAGCAGCAGTTTCCCCTTACCCAGCTTGTCAGAATGTTCCAGAAGTCCTCGTGTACAATCAAAATCCATCTGCAGTCACTCAGGCCCCCAGCCCAGCTGCAGCCTGGGCCTGCCCCTTCTGGAAGGCTTCTGTGCTGAGAATTGGACATTAGAACAAGGGGAGCCATGAGAATGTCAGGCCATGTGTTGCCCATCCTTGGCTCAGAGCCAATCTCAGGGGAAAGGCCATAGGTCCTGCTGTAACTCCCGTGTGGTGCCTCACTGTTTGTGCCCCAGGACCTTGATATATGCTGCTCCCTCTGCCTGAAACCCTTTTCCCCTGCATGTTCCTTCTCCAATCATTTGTTCCAATTGCATCCCCTCCCCAACTCCCTATCCACTCCCTTGCTTCATTTGTCTCCATAACAATTGCTACCATTGAACCTGACCCTGCATTTGACTTTCTCACAGTTATTGCCTCTTGCCATTGTCTCCCACCAGAAGGTCATAGTCTATGAGGGATCTTGGCCTGTTTTGCTTTCTGCTGAACCTAGAGTACCTTAATAATACCCAACACCCAGTAATCATGATCAATAATATCAATAATCATATCAAGGAAGGGAGGGAGGAAGGGAGGAAGAGAGGATGGAAGGGAGGATTATTAACCATGCTTGAAAATTCTCCTGGCTAGGCATGGTGGCTCACCCCTATAATCCCAACATTCTGGAAGGCCAATGTAGGTGGATTGCCTGAACTCGCAAGTTTGAGACCAGCCTGAGCCAAACCAAGATCCCATCTCTAAAAATAGCCGGGCGTTGTGGCAGGTGCTTGTAAGTCCCAGCTACTTAGGAGGCTGAGGCAAGAGGATCATTGGAGCCCAAGAGTTGGAAGTTGCTGTGAGTTGTGACACCACACCACTTTACCTAGGGTGACAAAGTGAAACTCTGTCTCAAAAAAAAGGCAAAGAAAGAAAGAAAATTCTCTTATTTGTTTCTTGGCTTTTCAGTGTCTCCTTCCAAGATTGGGAACCCCATAGAGCAGGGCCTTTGAGACCTGGCACCCACTTGGGTACTCAGTAAACAGGTGCCGAAGAATTGATAGTGCCTGTGAGTTAACGCAGATGGAAGCTGGGACTCTTAGAGAACTACAAAGGGAGACTCGGATTATCTCTGGATTGGGGGACAGGATGGGGCCCCTGCCTGTGCTTCCCTGGCCCCCACCCTGACTGCCCTGGGCCACTATCTCAGAGGAATCTACAGGTGAGGTGGTCCTCACCCAGGGTGACATGGTGGGGCTGAGCATGGCTCTGGATGGAGCCTGTGGCAGGCGCAGGCAAGCAAAGAATGCTCCAGCCTACAAGAATGAATAAACAGGCTCCTTGGATGTCAGAGGTTGGGGGTGGGAGGACGCTCCACCGGGGATATTTAGACAAGGCAGACCGCCAGGCAGTGTCATCAGGCCTAAAATTAACCTCCACTTCCCACTCAGCCCCTCCCCCTGGGCCTGGAGGGAGTCTGGGGCCCCAGCCATCACTTAAGTGAATGCTAACTATGCTCCAGAACAAGCTCCTGGATTGCATTAGTGCATTTGATTCTCTCAACAACCCTGACAGCTAGTATCATTATTAGTGTTGTAATTAGCCCCATTTTACAGGTGAGGAAACCAAGGCACAGAGAAAGTGATTGCCTCAAATTGCCACAACTCACAAGTGACAGAAGCAGGATTTGAACTCAAGATTTGAGGCTGTGCCCTCACCACAAGTCCTCCCTAAAGGCTGACGAAGGTAAGAGGAAAGTAATGTGCCCTTGGGGGAGGCAGCATCTGATTCCCCCCCCCCCTTTCTTCCCCTGCCAGGGACCTCTCCAGAGACTTCCAGAGTCATGGTAACTTTGGGTCTTTCTTTTTTTTTTTATTGTTGGGGATTCATTGAGGGTACAATAAGCCAGGTTACACTGATTGCAATTGTTAGGTAAAGTCCTTCTTGCAATCATGTCTTGCCCCCATAAAGTGTGACACACACCAAGGCCCCACCCCCCTCTTTCCATCCCTCTTTATGCTTCCCCCCCATAACCTTAATTGTCATTAATTGTCCTCATATCAAAATTGAGTACGTAGGATTCATGCTTCTCCATTCTTGTGATGCTTTACTAATAATGTCTTCCACTTCCATCCAAGTTAATACGAAGGATGTAACATCCCAAGGTGACCTCCTAGGGGCCTGAAATACCCTCACAAGGCTAAGGGAGGATCAAGGAGGGGTAGCACAGCACTGGTGGTCTCCAGGAGCACTGAATAGATGGATAATTTACTAAAATATAAAATGCATCCACTTCAGGCCAGGTGAGGTGGCTCACACCTGTAATCTCAGCGCTTTGGAAGTCAGAGGCAGGAGAATCACTTGAGGCCAGGGCTTTGAGATCAGCCAGAACAGGATGGTGAGACCTCATCTCTAAAAAAAAGAATTTTTTTTTTTTTAATTACAGAGCCTCAGCTGGGCGCCTCATACCTGTAATCTTAGCATTCTGGGAGGCTGAGACAGGTGGACTGCTTGAGTTTAGGAGTTTGAGACCAGTCTGAGCAAGAGGGAGACCCCTTCTCTACTAAAAAGAGAAAAAAACAGCCAGGCATTATGGTGAGCACCTGAAGTCCCAGCTACTAGGGAGGCTGAGACAAGAGGATCTCTTGTGCCCCAAGAGTTGGAGGTTACTGTGAGCTATGAAAATACCACGGCACTCTACTAAGGGTGACAAAATGAGACTCTGTCTAAAAAAAAAAAAAAAAATTACAAGGCCTGGTGGTGCTCACCTGTAGTCCCAGCCACGTGGGAGGCTGAGGCAAGGGGATCGTTTGAACCCAAGAGTTTGAGGTTGCTGTGAGCTATGATTACACCTCTGCACTTCAGCTTGGGAGATAGAGCAAGATTCTATCTCTTAGAAAAAAAAATTCA
Source organism: Nycticebus coucang (assembly GCF_027406575.1). Lineage (NCBI taxonomy): Eukaryota > Metazoa > Chordata > Mammalia > Primates > Lorisidae > Nycticebus > Nycticebus coucang. The sequence continues at coordinate 62,143,809 of NC_069782.1, read as the reverse complement.
CTCCAAATGGGAGATAGGTGCAGCCTTAACCTCTTCCATCATAACTGAGCCCCTATTCTGGGTCCCCAGGAACCTCGAGGTCCAGCATCCAAGTGGGAGGCACACATGACAGAGAGGCCTGCAGCCTCCCCGAGGCCAGGGTCCCTCTGACTGGTGGATGCTGATCACATCCAGGTATTCACCCATAGTCCGGGTAAGGACACTGAGGTATAATGCACAGCCATCAAATTTAACTGGTTTGTTAACCTGTGGTTTTTTTGTTTTTCTTTTTAATTTTTATAATAGAGACAGAAGCTGGCTCTGTCACCCACTCTGGAGTGCAGTGGTGTCATCATAGCTCCCCACAATGTCAAACTCTTTGGCTCAAGCAATACTCCTGCCTCAGTCTCCTGAGTACCTGGGACTACAGGCGCCACTACACCCTGAAAATCCTGCAGTTTTATTTGCTTTTCTGACAGCCTTAGCTAAGTAGGGGGTAATTCCGGGCAGGCAGATGCTGAGAGCCATGGCAGCCACACGAGGCTTACAGGTGGCTCCCCAGTGCTGGGACCAGCCAAATGGAAGAGCTGCAGGGCCTCTCTGCCTCCCCCGGCCCTGCCCACCCTGCCATCATCCAGGTTCCCACTCACTCTGGCTCATTATTCATTTTTAATGGCAGCTGCTGGGCAGCATATGGGCAGCAACACCTGGGACTTCCAGGCTCCCCAGCAGGAGGCCTCACTAATGGGGGCTGCAGAGCCAGTGAGGGAAGGCAAGGGGCTCAAGTGTCCAAGTTGGGGCAGGGGCGGGAAGCAGACCCCTTCTGCCCCTACCCCTTTCTGTCTTTGAGCCATCATACATGCTATTTCTCTTGCCTGGGCCACTCTTTTCCCTTCTCTTGACAAAGACTCCTTGGCTGTGTCAGCTGCCTCCTCTGGGACCCTGTCTGCCTATGAAACCCTATTACAGCCCTATTCCTTATGTGTCCATCTCCCCCACTGGCCTGTGAGCCTTGGGCCAGGGGGAGGGGTCTGGGTCTGTCTCAGCCCCACTCTGTCCCTGATGCCCAGCATAGGCCCTGGCACACAGCAGGTGGAATTGCTCCAGTGTCAGTCACAGATGCCCTGGCTCTACTCCATTTGCTGTGTGACCCTGGGCGATTAGTTATCCCTCTCAGAGCCTTAGGTTTCCCGATCTGTAAAATGAGATACCAGTGCCTCCCATCTACTAACCCAAATTGCACTGAGATGGCCAAAAAATTACGTTGTACAAAAAGGTGCTGGAGGAGGGGTGCAGTGGCTCATGCCTATAACGCCAGCACTTGGAGGATCTTTCTGAGGCCATCATACATGCTATTTTAAGAGATCACGAGTTCAAGACCAGCCACTGGCAATAACAAGACCCCATCTCTACAAAAAAATAAAAATTTTAAAAATTAGCAAGCATGGTGGCACATGCCTAGACCCCTAGCTACTGGGGAGGTTGAGGCAGGAGGAACCCTTGAGCCCAGGAGTGTGAGGCTGCAGTGATCTATGATAACACCACTGCACTTTAGCCTGGGTGACAAAGCAAGACAATGTATCAAAGAAAAAAAAAAAAGGTGCTTGGGCGGCACCTGTGGCTCAAGGAGTAGGGTGCTGGTCCCATATGCCGGAGGTGGCGAGTTCAAACCCAGCCCTGGCAAAAAAAAAAAAGTGCTAAAACCAGGGAATTGTGTTTGGCACCTGTGAGGAGATGCAACAGATATTTATGTAAAATTTTAGGCAAAATTAAAACAAAGAATTATCCCTACACACCTACTAGAATGGCCCAAATCCAAAGCTCTGCTAACGCCAAATGCTGGCAAAGATACAAAGCAACAAGAAAATCCATTCATTGCTGGTGAGAATGCAAAATGGTGCATCTACTTTTAAAAGACAGTCTGGCAGGTTCTTATAAAGCTGAACATATTCCTACCATCCAATCCAGTGGTTTTGCTCCTAGGTATTTACCAAAAGGGGATGAAAACTTATGTCCATACAAAAACCTGCACATGGATGTTTCTAGCAGCTTTATTCACAACTGCCAAGACTTGGAAGCCACCAAGATGTCCTTTGGTACATGAGTGGATAAATAAACACTGGTGCATCCAGACAATGGAATATTATTCAGTGCCTAAGAATAATGAGTTGTTAAGCCATGGGCAGACCCAGGGGGATCTTAAGTGCATATTACTGAGTGAAGTAGCCAGGCTGTGTGATTCTGACTGCAGGACATGCTGGAAAAGGCAAAAATATGGAGACACTAAAAAGATCAGTGGTTCCCAGGGATTGGGGAGGGGGAATGAACGGGTGGAACACGGGATTTTTAGGGCAGTGGGACTGCTCTGTGTGATCCTATAATGGTGGAGACGTGTCATTGCACATTGTCCAAACCCAGAGAATGTGCAACATCAAGAGAGAGCCCTAATGTGAACAAAGCACTTCAGTTAATAACAACACGCCGGTATAACAAACATCCCACCTTAATGCAAGATGGGGGCAAAAGAAACTGCATGGAGAGTGGGCACATGGGAACTCTCTGCTCAATTTTTCTGTAAACCTAAACGTGTTCTAAAAAATAGAGCTTACTAACTGAAAATGTTTTTTAAGAGTGCAGGAATATCCATCCACGTGCAAAATGACACTTGTTACAAGTCCTTGTTGATGGATAGGACCCAAAGCCTGGGAAGGAGGAAATATGCTTTTTGGTGACAATGGTCAGCCTCAGGGTGGAATATTATACCACCCTTAAAGAAAGAGGAGTGTGTGTGTGATCCCAGGAATCTGAGGTGGGAAGATTGACTGAGGGCAGGAGTTTGAGACCAGCCTGAGCAACGAAGGGATAACCCACCTCTACAAAAAATAAAAATAAAAAGAGGAAGTTTTTCACTAAATGAGAAGAATTCCAAGATGAACTGTTAAGAGGCAACTAGACTGAGGGTGGCAACAAAGCAGAGAGTGTATGATGCTGTTTCTGTGGGGAAAGAAAACACACATGCTTGTTTCTGCACAGAGCCCAGCTGGGACCAAGGATAGTGCTGGGGTGGGGCAGCTGGGCTTTACTCTGAGCACCCTTTGGAATCTTTCCAATTCTATGGCCTGAGTCTGCTTTACCTACTGAAAGAAAATAAGCTGTAAAATATATTTTAGAAAGACTGATGTGAAAAAAAATGGGCAAAATGGGTTTTTAAAAGTGAGGGACCTACAGATTTCAGGTCAGGGCATCACTCTGCTATGGCCCTTCTGTTTGGGCCCAACATCTTTCCTTGGCCCCACAGCTGTGAGCTCCACCTGGCTCACATCTTTTCTGCTCCAGGTCAGCAACTGAGCAGAGCCCCGCAAGGCCTCCCAGGTGACGCAGGCCGGGCTGGGCCAGGGACCAGCCAGGCCTTACTGAGCCCTGTGCAGCTCAGCGACCACCCAGTGTGGTGGGAACCCCCAGGGACTGAGCTGGCTCAGACCTGTGCACACCAGTGAGGGGACTAGGGGCCCCTCTCTGTGTCTAAAGCCAGGCCTGTGTGCAAACTCTAAGAAGGACCACAGTGAGTGGCAGGAGATTGACTGAAGGGGGTTCAGTGGGGCCCCTTAGGCTGCTCTGTACCTTAGTTTCCCCATGGACAAAGTCACTCTCTAGTTGTGTGAATCTCATGGATGCAGGGGGCACCCAAGAAGACCTGGGACTGGGAATCTGGTCTCTTACAGGGTCTGGATGTCAAGCCAGGTGTGGCAAGGGGGCACAAATCTCTATCCCCCTACTTCCAGAAAGTGGAAGTGATGACAATCCTGGCTTTGGTCTTTGAGGCTGGAGCCTCTACTGCAACACAGCCAGAGAACCTGGGATCCTCTTTACTGAGACCCTCACCCCGCCTCTACTCTGACAGGGCCCCTGTGGGCACAGTGACATGACATCCCTGAGGCATTCTGAGCCCCCAATTCACAGGCACTTGATCCTACCACACTGGTCTTCTGGAGGTTACAGGGCTGCGGTCAGTGTCTTTGCACAAGTTGTGCTTCTGCCTGAAGAAGGCTCCCCACTGGAACCCCAAAGCTGGCTGCCTCTTGGCCCCACAGGTCTTCCCCAGACCACCCCCAGCTATGGGCCCCGATCTCTGTCTCTCAGGCCACCTTGCCTTTATCTCCCAAGCACAGTTTTGGAAGGAGAAATGAGAAATGTGACTGGTATCGCTGGGGACAGTGACAGGGTAGGGACATGGTGAAACTACTTGTCTTGTTTGCTCATTTTTTTTTTTTTTTTTGTAGAGACAGAGTCTCACTTTACAGCCTTCAGTAGAGTGCCATGATGTCACAGGACTCACAGCAACCTCTAGCTCTTGGGCTTCAGCGATTCTCCTGCCTCAGCCTCCCAAGCAGCTGGGACTACAGGTGCCCGCCACAACGCCCGGCTATTTTTTGGTTGCAGTTCAGCCGGGGCTGGGTTTGAACCCGCCACCCTCGGTATATGGGGCTGGCGCCCTACTCACTGAGCCACAGGTGCCACCCTTGTTTGCTCATTTTTGACACTTCTCCCTCTAGTCCAGATTTTGTGCTCTAAGAAAGTGGAGATCTCAGTGGTCTTATTTGTAGAGGTGACTCCCACTGGGAATACCCACAGTGTAGGTACTCAGGCACTCACTAGCCATTCCCTGCTTAACAAAGTGGACACATGCTGAGAGATGTGCTAGGGGGCTCCGTCAGCATGCACACACACATCCTGGGCAGGGCCCGCTGCCGCCCGGGCTGAGGGGTGCTGCCTGCTGCTTCTGGGGTAACCTGCACAGTGCACTCCTGCATGGAACGCTGTAGGCCACTGAAACACGATGGTATCCGTGTCCTGAACATTTCTAAACACAGAAAAGGTGCAGTGTAGGGCGGCGCCTGTGGCTCAGTGAGTAGGGCGCCGGCCCCATATGCCGAGGGTGGCGGGTTCGGACCCAGCCCCGGCCAAACTGCAACAAAAAAAAAAAATAGCTGGGCGTTGTGGCGGGCGCCTGTAGTCCCAGCTGCTTGGGAGGCTGAGGCAAGAGAATCGCGTAAGCCCAAGAGTTAGAGGTTGCTGTGAGCCGTGTGACGCCACGGCACTCTACCCGAGGGCGGTACAGTGAGACTCTGTCTCTACAAAAAAATAAAGAAAAGAAAAGAAAAGGTGCAGTGCAGTAAGAAGAATATGGGATTGTAATCTGATGGGACTCCATCATATACACAGCCTGTCACTGACCAAAACAATATCAAGCAGTGTGACTGTGCTTGTTACATAAATTCTGAATCTTGACTTTGAGATTCTCTGAGATGGATGGTTTCTCTCATGTCCCTAGAGCCATCATCAAATGGGGGAATAGTGAGAAGGTTGCAAAGCCATCCTCAAACTGTTCTCAGTCCCACCTCTGAACCTCATGTCAGTGGCCAACGTGGAGATTCACTTTCTTTGTTTATCCATTCATTCATTTTTTTTTTTTCCGGTTTTTGGCCAGGGCTGGGTTTGAACCCACCACCTCCAGTATATGGGGCCGGCACCCTACTCCTTGAGCCACAGGCGCCACCCTATCCATTCATTCATTCCACACATATTTATGAAGCCCTGCTGAGCTCCTGGGCCGGGTGTGGGGCATGGGGTAACCAGAGGATATAAGATCCAGGACACATCCCAGCCCTCAAAGAGACACACGTAAATAATATATGTAATGATGACATGGGATTTAGAAGCTGGTAAGTGCTATGGACAGAACTAGAAGGTGGAGTGTGGGAGGACATGACATCTGAGCTGAAAACTGGAGGGGTGAGCTGTAGGGGCACCTAGAAAAAAGCATTCAGGCAGCAGGCACAGCATGTGCAAAGGCCCTGGGGCAGGACAGTGCCTGGTGTATTGAAGGCATAGCAAAGAGGCCAGTGTGTCTGCAACAGAGTGAGGAGGGGGCAGAGAAAGAGGAAAGTGGGCACAGGGCAAGTTGTGCAGGGCCTGGTGGACTCCAGGGAGGACTTAGGCTTTGATGCTGAGGGAGGTGGGAGCCATGAGGGCTGTAGGCAGACAAGAGACAGGCCCTGACTCAGGTGTTCATGGGTGCCATCTGGCTGTTGCAAGGATAGACCATGGGGGGCCAATGGTGGAGGCCAGGGACCAAGGTGGAAGGGACTTTGCTGGTCTTAGTGGGTGAGGCTGAGATGGGACCAGGGGCAGACCCAGGATGAATTTGGAGACCCAGGGGCTTGCAAAGGGGTCAGAGGGCAGGAGGACCAGCTGTTCAGCCCCAGTAGGGTGAACATCATTCCATGGGGTCTTTTCAACAACCTCCTATCCCATCCTGGTCACCAACACATTAACAAGCGCCTAGCCCACATTCAACACCACCTTTCACAGTAGTTTGCAGAAGTGTAATTTTGCTCCTGAGACAACTTGGGATACGAGAACACCTTCCTTTCCTCGTTGGCTTGTTTTTGTTCCAATCGAGACCACTTGGAAAGTAAAAAGAAGATACTTGTTTCCAAGTAATAGCTAATAATAGCAAGAGAAGTAACACTTCTTTTTTTTTTTTTTTGTAGAGACAGAGTCTCACTGTACCGCCCTCGGGTAGAGTGCCGTGGCGTCACATGGCTCACAGCAACCTCTAACTCTTGGGCTTAAGCAATTCTCTTGCCTCAGCCTCCAGAGTAGCTGGGACTACAGGCGCCCGCCACAACGCCCGGCTATTTTTTGGTTGCAGTTTGGCCGGGGCTGGGTTTGAACCCGCCACCCTTGGCATATGGGGCCGGCGCCCCTCTCACTGAGCCACAGGCGCCGCCCCCGAGAAGTAACACTTCTAGTGTCCACTATGAGGCAGGCTCAGAAAGTGCCTCCCTGGGGCCTGTTTCCTCATCTGTGGAACAGGACTGATATACATGATGTGGAGCTGCTGAGGTCGTAACACAATCTGACCAGCCTGGCAGCTTGGAGGGGCTCTTGGATTCTTCCCTTTTTTTCTTGCTAACGCAGTGGTTCTCAACCTTCCTAATGCCGAGACCCTTTCATACAGTTCCTCATGTTGTGGTGACCCTCAACCATAAAATTATTTTCGTTGCTACTTCATAGCTGTAATTTTGCTAGTTATAAATCGTAATGTAAATATCTGATATGCAGGATGGTCTTAGGCGACCCCTGTGAAAGTCATTCGACCCCCAAAGGGGTTGCAACCCACAGGTTGAGAACCGCTGTGCTAATGTTTTCCTGCCCAACTAAGAGCTTAGAGACCCTGGAGGGGCAGGGCCAACATCTTGCAAAGGACCTATCTCTGGGTCTTGGGGATTGTGTGGCCCTGATGGCACACCAGGCCTTCTTGATTTCACCTTTGCCTAGACACCCTTCTTCCTTGGACAAATCTGAAAACACATCCTTTAGCCCCCTTTTTTCATGCCACCTCCTCCAGGAAGCCCTCTTTGCCCCCAGGGCCACCCTAACTGCCTGCTTGGGGCTGGGAAGGGCCATGTTGAAATCTGAGTAAATTCCAAAAGATTCTTTAGCTGTCCAACAGGAAGCTGCATGGCAGAGGCAGATGTTCTGGACAGGGCCCTTGGCGGGGAGAGCTGTGCGTGATGCAAGAGTGATGTCAGCTCTTTATAACCTAGTAAATGTTTATGGGCAATGGGGCTTGAATTTTGAGGCTCCCTGGAGCTCAGAGAGCAGATGCCCCCTCCTGCCCAACTCTGGGGGGCCTGGCAGACTCACACCAACACTGGCAACTGGCCCAAAACCAGGCTAGGTGGGCAGCAAGCACAGCTCCCAGTCTGAGGTGCAGGCTCTCTTGAAGGCAGGGAATAAACAGAGGCTGGATGGCGGGGCAGGGCTCACTGGCTTTGAATTTCCCTTCCTCTTCCCCTAGGCCTTGGTGTGCACATCTATGAAAGGGGACTATGAGATCTGGTACAGGGTTTGGACTTGCAGGAGGCCCAGGTGGACATGCTTTTAGAAGTGGCTTCAGTGCAAGAACAGCACTCACTGTGGGCCTTGGGCAGGTCCCTTCCCCTGTCCAGCCCTGTATCCAAACTGGGAGTATGGGCTATGCTGCCCTCTCTTGGAACCTGTGACCTGCTGGCTGTCTTAGGATGGACAGGAAGGAAAAGAGATGAGAAGACAAGATGGTGGCCTGCACCCTGCCCCCGGTAGAGCTGCATCCTCTACTGGCCACGGAGGATACAGAGCAGAAGCCACAGGGGCCCCAGAGTGGACAGGGAGCCTGCAGGGGTGGAACCGTCCTTCTTCATGGAACATCTGGGGCTGAGCAATGGATGTTATTCCCATTTGCCATGTGGGAAAGCAGAGGCTTTGATGCTGATGTCACCAAGGACTCAGAGCCAGGGAAGAAATCAAGTGCAGGGTATCAACACAAAGCCTTCACTTTATCCAAAGCTGCCTCAGACTCCAGGCCCCTCCCCTCCCAGCCACCTCTCCTCAGGAAGCCTCAAGTCCAGACTCAGGCACACAGTCCTGGACATGACCCTGAGCTGCTGCCTGGCTCCCTCAGGCCCGAACACTTATCTGATCCCACTTCAGGGTAGGTGGGGAGAAAAGAGCTGAAAGAGGAGATCTGGAATCACTGTACATGGACAAAAAAAAAAAAAAAAACAAAAAAAACACAGCAGGACTGCAGCGTGGCCTCACTCCAGGCTCTGCTTGCGTTCAAGTTGAGCTGCTCAACAATCAGAGGGCACTACCCTGGGTGGACAGAGAGGCAAAGTGAAGATAAAAGTGGAGTTTGGTGTTTAACTATGTCTAGGCCCCAGGGGTGGGCTCGAGTGCAGGGTTGGGAAGAGCCAGTGTGGTCACAGGAGGGCCACGTAGCTTTGCTCCCCTGGGTGGGGCCTGCAGCGCCCTAATTTATAGCCCATCTCATCATGGTGGCATGTGAGCCCTTACCAGGCTTCAGCTCGAGCTGCCAGGAAGCATGAGACAGTTCTGGAGAAAAAGCCCAGGGTAGCGCCCACATTTCAGGGCTGCCTAAACTGCAGGGCCTGTCAGGCACCACAGACGGAGATTACAACAGAATCCTGTCCCGCTATGCCCTAGGGAACTGCTGGATGGGATGAGACTCCTGGGCCGTCTGTCCAGGCCTCTCTGCTCCAATGCCTAAGAACTTGGAGATGCTGCCCAGGCGTGTTTTCCACATTCTGTTGGCTTTGGGGACAGGCCCAGAAAGGGGATGGTAGCGAATTGCAGGGGAGCTATGGCCAGAACAGAGGATGAGCTGTGCGCAACTGGGACCAGTTTACATCATTGGCAGGCAACTGCAGGCCCCTATCCTGCCCCAGTATCCTAGCCAAGTCCCACTCCTAGGCTCCCTCTGGCCCCAGCCTGTCACACTCCCAGCGCTGTAGGGCCAGACTAATGCCCTTGCCACCCTGAGCCTCCCTCCCTCAGTGGCATATTCCTGTTGCCAAGCCCTCTGGGACACTCAGACACATATACACAGAATTTATTTCCAGAAGTATCCCAATCTGCTGAGGTCCTGGCAGATGGCAGGGCTCACACCCTGGGCTCTCCAAACACTCTCCAGCCTTCCAGCTTGCCCATCTTGACTAGGGCGGCCGCTATGCCCATGTACATGCAGGCAGTGGCACCGATCCCGTAGTTGTGAGCTGTGACAGTAAGGAGGTAATGTCAGGCATGTGGAAGTATGGGTTCCATGCCCCAGCCAGTGGCCACCCTGGGAGCTGGACTGAGAATCCTTTACTTCAGAAGGTCACTCAAACCTCCCACAAGGTCAGCAGGGGCACTAGACTTCAGAGATGCAAAAACAAGCTCAGAGGAAGGCCTGAGCCCAGGTCTCTTTGCAGCAGGAATCCTAGGTGTTAGGTCTACACTGGCCATACACTGACCACCCCTGAGGTGAGGAGGACACCACACTGCTACATAGCATCTGTGCACCCAGCCCCCACCTGACTCCTTGTTTGGGAGTCAGGACAGGCAGGGTGCCAGGCAACAACCAACACTTCAGTGTGGTACAGCCTCTCCCCTACCCACAGGTGCCAGGGTCAGGCCACACCACGCATCTATGCTCTGTGAACCAAGGAGCACAGACAGGGCCTCCATTTGCTTGGATTTTCCTGCTTGAAGCACTGAGCCAGATAAGGAAGGAAATATGTTCTATCCACCAGACCTGCCCATTGCAGACAGGGCAGGAGCTGGTCCCAGCCAGAGTCAGGTGGATGGGAATGCGACAAAGTCTCGGTACAGGGGCCATAGGAATGGGCTTCCTCCCCTCCCTGGGCCACCCACCATCTCAGCTTGGCTGGAACCTGGCATTGAGCAACATGCTCCAAGAGCATGAGTCTCAGTGAGCCAGGGACACAGGCAGCAGTGACCCTGGAGTCTGGGCCCACAGGGGCTGGGAGAAGTAGCACCCACTCCCTACACCAGACAGGCTCCCTAGTGCCGGGCCAACCCAGAGCCACCCAAGTCCCTCCCTGAGCCCCAGTTCCCGAATCTGTAAAGTGGGGGTTTTGAGAGTAGCTCCCCTGAAGGTTTCTGTGTGCTGCTAGAAGAACAGAGTGCAGGGAGTGTCACCTTCTCTCTGTGCCACAGGCCAGTGGTCAACATGGGCGGTGACCCATGTTCCCTGATGAGGCATGGCAGAGAGGGGGACGTGGAGTGAAGGCAGCCGCAGGGAAAGGGGCTGGATAACATAGAGTGGCTGGGGCAGTGAGGCTGTGCTGACACCTAGAGGAGTGTTCTAGGCAGAGCGCACAGCCCACACAAAGGCCCCGAGGCAGGACCACACCTGGCATGTTGGAGGCATAGCAAACAGGCTGGAACAGAATGCAGGGGCCAGGCTGAATGCCAAAGGGCACCCTGGGAGGACTTGGCCTGGTGGGCAAATGGCAGTGCTACTCTCACTGAGCTGACTGGAGTTAGGGGCAGCATCCGTGCACCCAGCCCCCACCTGACTCCTTGTTCAGGACAGAACAGAGAGGGCTCTGGGTCAGGGGAGGTCAGGGGTTATTCTGCTAGTACGGGAAGCGTGGGGGGGAGCCCACTCACTGCGTGCTCCCAGGGTCAGGCCTCCTGCACAGCCTCCGATGAAGTAGTTCAGGGGGTCGTCAGGCTTCTCACGGACCTGGGCGCTGATGCACGAGGCAAGGCCAAACACGGCTCCAATAGCAGCTGCTGGGCAGAAGCTGAGTTAGGGGCCTCAGCAGGAGGCTGCTGGACACTTACTACGGGTGGGCAGAGGGCAGAACCCTCTAGTATGGACAGCGACAGGCACCCCACCCGATACCCAGCTGGTCTCCTGAGACCATTCCCAGCCTGACATGTGTCCCTAAAAAAGGAACTCTCCCTGGTGGCTTAGACTGTGGACACTGACCAGGAGCTGTGGAATATACTTCAAGGGCCAGGGCAGTGCCAGGAGAGCCCCCAGCCCTGCCCACCATGCTTGCTCACCTGCAGTAAATGTATATCGTCCAGCCCTGGCCACTCCTTCAAGGACTGTGCCAGAGGGATTGAGTGAGAGGCTATAGGCAGAGGTAGCCAGGCCTGCAAGACAGAGGTGATGGAGGCTGCTCAGACTGCACGCTGGTTAAGTCCTTGCTGGAGGCTCTGTCCCTAGGCCTCATGATGCTACCCCAAGTGGCTCCTGGCAGTACCTTCTTCACCCAGGACCCTGAGCTACTGGGTAGCAGAGCTAGATTTGAAAGGGGAGGGTGCTGTTCCAAAGCCAGGGAGGCCTCACCCCCAGGTGTCCCTGCTTTACTTGGAGATAAGTTTCAAGCCTGCCCAGTATTAGTGGAGGCAGATTACCTGTCAGCTCCCTGACACCCTTGCTAGCCCTCAGGTGGAGGAACATTCATGACCTGGGCTGCTCCCCAACCATGCGCCGCCTGCTCAGGTGCCACAGTGGTGCCACCCACAAGCCCTGGCACCCAGGCCCAACTACCATCAAAGGTGCCATTCTCTTGGGGGCTTGGGGCTCCACACCCCTCCCTGGCTCTGCTCCAGCTGCCAACACCTCCTTCTCATCACTTCCAAGCCTCCTCTCTGCCCTGGCAGCTCAGCCCCGGCCCTCCCCCACACATCTGGCTGCCTGGCTGCCACCCATGCCCACTCGGCCACGCCACTCTGGTCAGCACTTCCAGCTCTGCCATCTGCCTTAGCCACCCAACCCTGACATTGGCTTCTCTGCATGTCGGGCCCGGGCAAAAGTGGGGCCTGGAGTCCAGTGCCAAGTGGATGATGAAGATGGAGGTTTTATGTTGGGCAAGGCTGTGCAGGTCCCGAGCTTCCCCCACAGCCCCTCAGTCCCCCTGGCTTCACCAGCCCCCCTATAGTGGACAAGCAGCCTAAGGCTGGCCCAACCCAGGGATCCCCCCGTCCTCCAGCCAACACAGCTCAAGGCAGACAAACAATCTCCCTCTCCCTACAGACCCCCCAACACATCCCAACTGCCAGCTGGGGGAACTGGGGCCACCCTATCCCAGACAAAATAGAACTGCCACAGACAAGGGCAGCCCTCACCTTTCCTCCCCCTCAGGGGCCTCTGGGACCTTAGAGAGACAAGCGATTTGCCTAAGGACACCCAGCACAGCTAGTCTGGAAGCCATGCAGGTCTGACCAAAACCCTCGCTCTGTCCTAGCCCCCCAGCCTCCGGCTTCACTAGATCACCGGGCCTTCCAGGCTTGGTAGTGCCTCCGTCCCAACTCCTGGCCCTAGCCTTGCCTCTGATTCAGCTTCCACTTGGGTTCTGCCACCCAAGAGCTGCTGGAGACATTTTTCACATTTGTCTGAGAGCAATGCTGAGAAGGGCCAAGACTGCTCCCTTCCTACAAGAATGGGGAAAACAAGGTCCAGGGATGTGGGGGATGGGGGGTAAGCCACACATCAAGAGTGCTTTGTGGGTTTTATTTCTCTCAACCCCACACTGGACCCTAGGAGTCCTGCTTGACCTCAGAAAGGTGGATGGAGCCAAGTGCTAGGCCTGGGGGTTGGAGTGAGGCTGGGGCTGCTACATACAGGGTCAGGGAATGGAATCCAGTTTGCGCCTCTCCCCAGCTCCCATCACCTCTCCCTGGCCCAGCAGCCTTAGTCATAGCTCAGCTCTCAAATACACATACACGCCAGTTTATAAATATTCTTTTTCTTTGGGCAGCACCTGTAGCTCAGTGGGTAGGGCACCAGCCCCATACACTGTGGGTGGCGGGTTCGAACCCGGCCCCAGCCAAATGGTAACAAAAAAAATAGCTGGGTATGGGCGGTGCCTGTGGTTCAAGGCGTAGGGTGCCGGCCCCATATACCAGAGGTGGTGGGTTCAAACCCGGTCCAGGCCAAAAAACCTGCAAACAAAAAAATAGCTGGGCGGGCGGTGCCTGTGGCTCAGTCGGTAAGGCGCCGGCCCCATGTACCGAGGGTGGTGGGTTCAAACCTGGCCCCGGCCAAACTGCAACCAAAAAATAGCCGGGCGTTGTGGCGGGCGCCTGTAGTCCCAGCTACTCGGGAGGCTGAGGCAAGAGAATCGCTTAAGCCCAGGAGTTGGAGGTTGCTGTGAGCTGTGTGAGGCCAAGGCACTCTACCGAGGGCCATAAAGTGAGACTCTGTCTCTACAAAAAAAAAAAAAAAATAGCCGGGCATTCTGGCGGGCACCTGTAGTCCAGCTACTCAGGAGGCTGAGACAAGAGAATCACCTGAGCCCAAGAGTTGAAGGTTGCTGTGAGCTGTGACGCCACAGCTCTCTACCGAGGGTGATAGAGTGAGACTCTGTCTCAAAAAAAAGATTCTTTTCTTTTTTAGAGACAGGGTCTTGTTCTGTTACCCAGGCAAGAGTACAGAGGTACAATCATAGGTCACTGTAGCCTCAACTCCTGGACTCAAGTGATTCTTCTGCTTTAGCTTCCCCAGTAGCTGGGACTATAGGTGGGCTATAATGCTGGTTTCATTTTTAAATCTGGGGGCTGGGTGCACTGGCTCATGCCTGTAATCCCAGCACTCTCGGTGGACTGCTTGAGCTCACAACTGGCCTGAGCAAGAGACCCTGTCTCTTAAAAAAAAAAAATAGCCAAGTGTTATGGTGGGCGCCTGGGAGGCTGAGGCAAGAGGATCGCTTGAGCCCAGGAGTTTAAGGTTGCTGTGAGGTATGATGCCACGGCACTCTACCCAGGGTGAAAAAGTGAGACTCTGTCAGGGAGACCTTTTTTTTTTTTGGAGATGGGGGCCTCACTATGTTCCCAGGCTGGTGTCAAACTCCTGGGCTCAAGCAAGCCTTCCACCTCAGCTTCCCCAAGTGCTGGGATTACAGTCATGAGCTTAAAGATTCTTATTCAGAGGGGACTCCTTGTCCTGCATGGAAACTGGTAAGTGCAAATCCAGGACCAGGCCAGCCTCTAGGGTCTTATAACCTCTCAACCCCAGACTAGATTCAGCGATGACTCTAGAACTCAGTCATGGAGTGACCCCTGGGGAGAAACTTATCAACACCATTCCTGTAAGTCAGTAGTTCCAGCCAAGGATCTCCAGCTCATGGAGCACCCTGATACAGCAAGTGCCCCACTACCTGTTATCCCCTCCCCAAAATCCCTGAACTGGGAGCAGAGGACTTGTGATCCCCTTGACTATCCCTCAAAGGCTAGGGACTACACCCACTTGTCCAGCAGAAATCCTCTCAGTAACTGCCACATCCCACCCCGTCAGAAGCCCCCTCGACAGCCTCCAAAAGGCTCCCCTTCCCTCTACTCCACCCACTGCCATCTCCCTGACTCATGAAGATCCTTCAGACACCATGTGTGTGCATTCATTCATTCAGTTACTGTCCTTTACTCCTTAATTTGTTCATTGTTACTATGTGTGCACAAGATGCCTCACTAGTTCACTCACTCACTCACAAAGTTGCTATGTGCCCACAAGGTGCCTCGTTCATTCATTCTTTCCCAGTTAGGGCCCACAAGGGGCTTCGAGCACAGTATTCCTGCCATCCAGAGTCCCCATTTGAAGGAAGTCAGACACAAACCAAGTTATCTCCCTCAGATGAGGAATGAGGGGAGGCTTGAAATGAAGTTGAGTGAGGCAGTAAGGAGAGGACCCAGAAACATGTTTACGCCAAGTCCTGTATGCTGAGTGGAGGTGGCCAGTGAAAATTTCAGGGACAGTGAGCACAGGCACAGTGTTTCCCTGGAAGACCCCACAGACCTGTTGCTCCTCAACACACACCTTTCCAACAACTCCCCATTCAAGCAGACTACATGTAACCCCATCCCCTGGGACTCCCCTTTCTCCTGGAGACCCTCCATATCCCATGCTGTGGGCACATTCCTTGCCCTAGAAACCTCTACGGCAGCGGTTCTCAACCTGTGGGTCGCCACCCTTTTGTAACAGTGAAAATACATCCCGGCATTAGGAAGGTTGAGAACCACTGCTCTAGGGATAGGTCGGCAGACCTGGATTTGCAGCCCTGCCCTAAATGACTCTGGGACAATAAATATACTTCTCCCAGTTCTGAGAAATGAAAATATGATATTTTCACTATGTCTGTGAAATGCTCAGGCTGGACAGTAGGAGACTCTGGTGTCTCCCCTACTGGAGGATGTGGGTCCCCTCATGCCCCCACAAGGCTACCCACTTAGTAGCTCTTGACTCACCTCATCTGGAACCCCTTTGGTGGCCCCAATAAAAGTTTCAGATGTTCTGGCAGCGCCTGTGGCGCAGTGAGTAGGGTGCCGGCCCCATATACTCAGGGTGGAGGGTTCAAACCCAGCCCCGGCTGAACTGCAACAAAAAAATAGCCGGGCATTGTTGTGGGCGCCTGTAGTCCCAGCTACTCGGGAGGCTAAGGCAAAAGAATTGCTGAAGCCCAAGAGCTGGAGGTTGCTGTGAGCTGTGATGCTATAGCACTCTACCAAGGGCGACAAAGTTAGACTCTGTCTCTACAAAAAAAAAAAAGTTTCGGATGTTCCTGACGACTCCCACCTCAATCCTGGAAAGACTTCGTTTTACTCTCAAACTTTATCAAGCTTCTGTTCCCCTTTAGGCACCCCCAAAATGCCCAATGACCGTCGATCTCAAATTTTGAGATCTCAATTTGCTCCGTTGGCAAATCTCATGACCCCTTTACTCCTTGATTCCGATAATGGACCCCGTCTGCTTCACAACTTCCCCAAAGCCTGGCAACAGCTTCAACAATAACCTCCTCACACAGCTCGGCGCCCATAGCTCAATGGTTAAGGCGCCGGCCACATGCACCAGGGGTGGTGGGTTCGAAGCCGGTCAGGGCCTGCTAAACAACAATCACAACTGTAACAAAAAATAGCTGGACCCCATCTACAGCTGGGCTCAGCTCCCCAATTGGGGAGGCTGACGCAAGAGAATTGCTTAAGCCCCCAAATTGGAGGTTGCTGTTGCTGCGAGGACATAGTGAGATCCTGTCTCAAAAAAAAATAAATAAATAAATAACTCTTCACGCCTCCCCCCAGACTGCCAGCACCCAGGAACCGCTCCTGACGAACCCAGTGACCAGTTAGTCACATGCACCACGACTGCCCTGTGCCCCCTAACTCTGCTGGACTCCCCGTCAGCACGTCTATCTCACACAGAAGTCCCCCATGACCTCTTCATATACCCCAGTGACGACCACATGCCACCCGGGAGATTCCCTGGCCCCCAGAACCTACTCGGACAGCCCCCAGTGACCCTATGAACTCCCTTCGCCCTCCACCCTCGGGGCCCGGCCGACGCTCACCAACGGCGCCGCCGATACTGGTGCTAGCGTAGGCTTTGCGGTGGCAGTCGGTGCCATCCGGGATGTCCCAGTACTGACGGAGGAGCCTCCGCGCCATGGTAGCCGAAGTGTGGGCACCACACAGCTGACCCTGCGTGCTCCGCAGCCCAAAGGACAGCGCCACGGGCTCTCGCGAGACTTTCAGGGCTGCGTGCGCAGCCTCCCGGGTGGACGAGCCAGCAACAAGCGCGCAACTTTATTGAGCGCGGCGGACACGGGTTGTACGAACATGCCCGGGGCGGGCCTGGCGTAAGAGAGCAAGCAGCACGTGCACCCCCCGGGCCAATTCTCCGAGGGGGAACTGTGGCGTACTGAAATGAGTAAAGACAAGTTCCGCTAGTCCCAGCTCAGGAGGTTCTATGTTAGGGATGATTTGACTACCACAGGTGGTGCCCGACGGAGGGACTGTGACAGGTGGTAGGCCCACATTCAGGTGCCGATTAGGGCGCGCAGCAGACCTACGCTTGATAGGAGTGAGACCTAATTATGGGGCGGGGCATGGCGGAGACGTGGCCACTCCCAGAGCCAGAATCTGTGTGGGGCGTGGTCATACCCTTGTAGCAAAGCTGGAGTCCGAAAAGCCGGCGACAGTTTTGGGGCGGTGGCCAGATTCAGGGGCGGGGCTTGCTGGAAAAGTCATCAATCCTAGTGCTAGAATCCTCGCAGGACGTTACCTAGGTCCAATCAACAGCTTGTCCAAGCCCTCGGACGGATGAAGTACACTTGCGCGGGCATTGGGGGTGTGGCCAGAACCCGGGGCGACAAGTGCCAAGGGCGAGGTGTAGGTTCTAGGGGCGTGGCCAGGCTTGCCGTTCTGTGAGGTCTGGACCAATCCTGGTGTTTATTTTAAGTAAGGCGGGGCTTGTCTCTAAGGCGAGACCGATGCCATTTCCCGAGCCTGAGCTGGGGGAGACACTGGAGGACATTGGGCATGGTCTGTCAAGACCGATCTTGGAGTTAGGCCGGGCTCAGGGGCGGAGTTTCAAGATGCCAGAACCAGTAAGGATGTTCAGGTTGGAGGAAAGGCAAGCCGGCCCTGGAGGTGAAGTCCAGTAAGGGCCATGGCCAATCAAGACCAGGTTCTGAGGAAACCGGTCGGAGGGTGGGGCAGCGACTTGCCGGTTTGGGGCGGTCGGGGGTGTGTGGCCATGCCTAGATTGCTGCCGGAACCATGTCTGCACCTCCTGCCTTGCAAATCCGGGAGGCAAACGCACACCTGGCGGCCGTGCACCGACGCGCAGCGGAGCTGGAAGCGCGGCTGGACACGGCGGAGCGCACAGCACGCCACGACCAGCAGCTGCGCGCTGCCCTGGACGAGCTGGGCTGCGCCAAGGACTGATGAGGCCCGGTGGACTTCTCGGAGGAAATGGGCGGAGGCGGAGCCGAGATCGGAAAGCAAGCAAGGGCAGGGGGAACCGTGTGCATTCAATGTGGAAGCTGGCCTGCTGGTGGGATTGAAAAAAGAAATACCAAAAAACTCGAATTAGTCATCAGTATGTAAAGTTGAGAGATGTGACCCAAGCGTGGATCTCTAATTTCAAACAGGGCCCACTTTACCACACACAGAATCAACTGGTACTGAGTGGCACAGGGACCACTGATCACCAGTCATAGGCATCGGGGCCATGGTAGGCTCTTGAGCAGGGGAGGATGGAATTATATCAGCGTTTTTGAAGAGCCCCTGTGGCAGCTGAGGATTGAAAGGGATGAGATAAGACAAGCACCCAGAAAGGAGGGAGTAGCTTGGGCTCAGGTGGGAAATGATTACTAATTCAGAGCTAATGGGATGCATTCACTCATCTTTATGGAACATATACTTTGTGCCAGGTACTGTGCTGGGTTGGCACTTACATCAACCGGTGAGACCTACACAGCCCTGCCCATAGAGAGTTCACAGTCCAGTGGGGGAGACAGACACATCACTGGGTGGTTACAACACAAGTAGTTAAGGAGTTTGAAGGCAGTGCACATAGGGACCTGAGAGGTCTCAAAGGGAAGGCTTCATGGAAGAGGAAAAAGATGTTGGGGCAGAGGGAACCACAGGAAAAGTGAGCAGTGATGAAGTCTGTCTTAGTTTGGGCTGCCATAAAAAACTACTATAAAATGGGTAGTTTAAACAACAGAATTATTTCTCACAGTTTTGGAGGTGAATTCTGAGAATAGAGTGCCAGCAGCGCCAGGGTGTAGTGAAGGCTGTCTTCATGGCTTGAGGCTGCTGCCTTCTCCCTGCGTCCTCACATGGCAGAGAGCCACGAGTTCTTTGGTTTCTCTTCATATAAGGGTATTTACTAATCTCATTGTGGGGGGCCCCTGATGATGACCTTATCTAACCCTAATTATCTCCCAAAGGTCTCATCTCCAAATACCTTCCCATTGGGGATTAGGGCTTCAACATACGAATTTAGGGGAAGATAACACTGAGTCCAATAATATGAAGGACCCCGAGGCAGAGGGAAGAGTAGAGACTTTACCCCTAAAGATTACGGGGGGCCTCGGGGGAGTCAGAAGTAGGAAGGAGCAGACCCTCTGATGCCCAGGACTGTAACCACCTCATCTTGCCTTCCTGCCAGTGAGATTGTCACTCTCCGGGAGCAGCTGCTGACTTCTGAGGCTACTGTCCACAGGCTGCGGCCGCTGTGCACCAGAGGGATGAGTTCATCAGACACTTGCAGCCCTGGGCTGAGATGCTGCAGGACATCTGTTACTGCCGGCTGCCCCTGGCCAGGCTGCTGGCTGCCCTGGCTGAGGCTGAGCGCCTGGGACCTCTGCTAGTCAGTGACCCCAACTACCCACTCCCTGGTGTGCCTGACCTACCCCTTACTAATAGCACTGGGGAAGAAGGGGACATGGACCAGCTCCAGCCTGCGGTATTTGGGACTACAGTGTGAATCTGGAGACAGGCCACTGTTTTGGGTGTCCTTAGTGTTCTGGTGGGGACCCTGTGGCAGAGTCATAGCATCAAAATAAGCTGAAAACAGACCCACAGGCCAAATGAGGATGTTTAATGCAGACAGAATTTGTTTTTTGAAGTTCAAATCAATCACCCTTGTTAAAAATTGACAATGCTCATACATAAATCTGGATTTCTGGCAAGATGGGGACATGCTTGCTTAGATCTGAGTCTAGGGTACCCTTTTAGCTTGGTGTGAGTTTCAACTGGTCCCCTCACTTCTCTTAGGTTATCTGTCTTGAAGCAACTGAGTTTGAGACCTTTCCCTCTGGTGGAGGCAGATGGCAGCAAGTTTCACATTACTTGAGTTGTTCTGTCCCTTTTTATTATTTCTCCTGAGGCAGCCCCCATCTCAGGTCTGAAGTTTTTTCTTTACGCCAGATCAGAACTGAGAACCTCTAAACCTCATGCCATTTTACATTGGGTAGATTTTTTGTTTTCCACATTTTGTTTTCTTACCATCAGAATGTAAGCTCCATGAAGCCAGGGATTTCTCCGTCTGATTCCCTGTTTGTCTTCAGGGCTTAACACATTCCAGGAGCCCCAGCAAGGTCTGTTGGTCCTGAACGGAGCCAGTCCCTGTTCAGGCCAGTCTAACTTTTTTAACAAGTAGCTATCTCAGCCCAGAGAATCTATTTTCTTAACTCCTGTTTCTACATTGTCCTTGGCCCAGGGCATCATGGTACCTTGCTTTTAAACCAGGTAAAGAAGCCTTGTGCCTTCCATGCCTGGCCTGGACAGCAATAGTTCTCCAGCCTCCTCACTCAGGAAATGGTTATACCAGGAACAGGAACTGCTGGGGTGGGTGGGTGCAGAGTCTTTTTCAGCCCAGGTCAGTGGCCACCCCAGCCCTCAGGAAGGCACTGCATGCACACCTGGAATCAAATGGTGATTTCCCCTTTGTGCAATAACAATGGCCCCATTTTCTCTTCAGGATGAATAAAGCCGGGGGGTGGGGGGTGGGGGACTGTTTGTACAAAGGGGGAGGCAGGCTGGGGCCTGTCTTTGCCTAGGAATAAACAAGATGATTTCTTGGCCTTCTTCATCCTTTCTTCCTGGCAGGGGTCTGGAGAGGTGGCCCTCTGTGTTTGTGGTTCAGGCTGGAGCTCCCCTGGGTCTTGACATGAGATACAGTCTAGGGAGCTTGTGTCAGGCACTCTAAACACGTGATCGTGTCTGATCTTTGCAGCCACCTGTAGACACAGGCATTGTCCTATTTTACAGTTGTGCAAAATGAGGCTCAGAAAAGTGAAGAGAAACGGCCTCCAGTTCTGAAGGGCCACGGCACTTCCAACATTGGTGGAGGTTCTTTTGAAATTTTTAACTCTTTTTAAAATGAGATGCCAGGCCAGGCGCAGTGGTTCACACCTGTAATCCTAGCACTCTGTGAGGCCAAGGCAGGAAAATCGCTTGGGCTCAGGAATTCAAGACCAGCCTAAGCAAGACCCAGACCTGGTCTGTATTAAAAATGGAAAAAGTAGCCAGGCATTGTGGTGAGTAGCTGTAGTCCCAGCTACTTAGGAGGCTGAGGCAGGAGAACCACCTGAGCCCAGAAGTAGTTTGAGGTTGCTGTGAGCTAAGCTATGGCCTTATCTTAGCTCACAGCAACAGAGTAAGACTCTGTCTCAAAAAAAAAAAAAAAGCCAAAACAAAATTATAATATTGTGATTATATTTTACAATTTTTTTATAGGTAAAAAAATGCATGTTTGTAATATAAAAAAACACAATGAAGTTTTTCTCTGCCTACTCAATCGTTTTGGATTCCAGCAAGCCATCAGAATTTCAGTACTGGCTCGGCACCTGTAGCTCAGTGGCTAGGTTGCCAGCCACATACACCGGAGCTGATGGGTTCGAACCCAACCGGGGCCTGCCAAACAACTACAACCAAAAAAGAAAATAGCTGGGTGTTGTAGCCTGTAGTTCCAACTACTTGGAAGACTAAGACAAGAGAATCACAATTGCCCAAGAGTTAGAGGTTGCTGTGTGCTGTGACGCCACAGCCCTCTACTAAGGGCAACATAGTGAGACTGTCAAAAAAAAAAAAAAATTAACAGTAAAATGTCACTGTGACACCTCATAAAACTGACAAGTGTTATACCACCCATGATCTGAACCACAGCACTGGGTAGCTTGTAGATTAACTGCAAAGGCAACTTCCAACAACACAATTGCACTGTTAGGCCAAGCTTTGAAAAGCCTCTGATAATCCCTGGGGGTTCCTACTATAGGCTGCAGGCTCCTAACAGAGCCTACATTGTTAAATCCTGGGACACGTGACCAGCCTGGCCTGAAATTCATGTCTGAAGCCTCTATCAAAGGCCTTCTGTGAGGTGGCCTTTGTCCCTTGTCGTTTACATCAGGGCTCAGAGGGCCACTTCTTCACTTGGTGCCAGTCTCTGGCTCACCCATCTTGTAATGCAAGAACACGCCAAGTAATGCCACAACAAAAATACTGTGACTGGCTCCAAAACTACCAGCTTTGCCATGGTTAATGCTGAGAGGACCTCTTACTGGATGTAGGCCTGAGTGGGAGACCTTGGGACCCCCAGGATCAGGGTTACCTGGAGTCCTTTTGATTTTTGATTGCTTGGCAATTCTGTGGGCCCTGGCTTTGGCCAAGCTGCCCATGAAGCCCAAAGAGGGGAAGCGACTCACCCTAGGCCACACAGGAAATCAGGGTGCAAGCATCTCCCACCACAGCTTTGTTTCCACCCAGGACACTTCCATCCCTTCAGGGCTGTAGCCTGTCCCTCCTCCCTGCCCACCTGGGCATGGCTCTGTCACAGGCCTCCACCCTATCCCTCCCAGCCCTGCCACATGCCCCAGCACAGTGAGGGTTACAGCTGGGGCCCTCCCAGTTTCCAGAGCCACTGTCCCCTAGCAACAAACTGGGCAGGACGCACAGCGAACACTGGGCTCAGCCATCAGTGGGGCAGACACAGGCCAGCGAAGCAAGTGAGGGACAAGTGCCCAGGGTGGGGCTGGCTGGCAGGGAATAAGTTTCCCCTTGCCCTCTCCCCCAGCAGCTACACACGGAACCCCAATCCAGCATGGACAGTGTGGATGCCACTGTGGAGAACTCTGGGAATAGTGCCTGTCCCAAGGGGCCTCAGGCATCCAGAGCCTAGCCAGGTGAGCTGACCATTTGCACCCCCCCTACCCCAGCCACCAAGACCTTCATCCAACCATGTCCCTGTCCCCCAGGCTCTTCCGCCACCAGAACGAGGACAGGAGCAGATGCTTGGACGCGGGGGAGCTCCAGAAGGGCCTGGCCCAGTTGGGACTGGTGCTGGTAGAGGCAGAGGTGGAGGCCCTGTGCAGGCACTGGGACCGGGATGGCAGTGGAAGGCTGGACCTGGAGGAATTCCTGTGGGCTCTGCGGGTGAGGCCCCACCCACCTGGCGCATCTTCTGGGTGTGAGGCATCCAAGCATGAGACCCAGAGGTGGCGCCCACTCAGGGGTAGCAGGCCCCTCTCTGCATGTGCTCTGGGAGGTGGAAGGGAGGGCTGGGGAGACCTGCCGAGCTCTGCTCCCAGTGACTGCCTCCCCACAGCCTCCTATGTCCCCGGCCTGGAAGGCAGTTATTGCAGCCGCATTTGCTAAGCTGGATGGCAGGGGGGACGGTGTGGTGACAGTGGATGACCTCCATGGGGTCTACAGTGGCTGCTCCCACCCCAAGGTACACAGTGGGGAGTGGACTGAGGAGGAGGTGCTCGGCCACTTCCTGGACAACTTCGACTCCTCTGAGGATGGGCAGGTGGGTGGCCCGGCGGGTCCCACCTCCACCTGAGGCAGCCCATCGGGGCCTCTAGTTCCCCCTAAAACACATTGTATCCCCAGGTCACGCTGGCAGAATTCCAGGACTACAGTGGTGTGAATGTCTCCATGGACACAGATGAAGAGTTTGTGGCCATGATCAGTGCTTGGCAGCTGTGAGCAGTGCCCTAGCTCAGCACCCCTCTCCCATCCCCAGCCAGGACCCTTCTCACTTTGAGTTGAGCTGAGCAGGGCCCTGGTGAGGAAAGGGTGGGCAGGGGAATTGAGGCTGCAGAACCAGCTGAACTAGGTTCCTGCCCTGCTACCAGACAGAGGTGGAATAAAGGACACTGACACTGTACTGACCTGAGGCCTCAGGTGTCCCTGTTGATGTGCCTGCCCTCCTGTGGGCCCCTAGGTGACCCCTGGGTGGGGAGGCAGAGTGAGGACACCTGCCTAGATATGGAGTACAAGGCAAGGGCCAGGTCCTCTGGCTTCCTGAGGCCCCTGGGGCATGTGGAAGGCCAGGGTTTTAGTTAAAAGTTTAATGTAGTTCCCAAATACATTTCATATGACAATCTTTTTTTTTTTTTTTTTTTTTTGTAGAGACAGAGTCTCACCTGATCGCCCTCGGTAGAGTGCCGTGACCTCACACAGCTCACAGCAACCTCTAACTCCTGGGCTTAAGCGATTCTCTTGCCTCAGCCTCCCGAGTAGCTGGGACTACAGGCGCCAGCCACAACGCCTGGCTATTTTTTTGTTGCAGTTTGGCCGGGGCTGGGTTTGAACCCGCCACCCTCGGCATATGGGGCCGGCGCCCTACCCGCTGAGCCACAGGCGCCACCCTCATATGACAATCTTACATAAATGTTCCAAAACACACGGGCATTATCTGGTTTTACTTTCACTAGTTGGCTAAGGCTTAAAGCACGGAAGTGTGACTGATCTCTCGGGAGGTCTCTTCTATACTCCCAGATGCAGGTTTGCTGGGCAGTGCCAGCCAACGGAGCTGCCCAGGCTGAGGGCTCCAGCTAACCCAGAGTGTGAGCAGCACAGCCTTCTCTTCACCCTCCAGTGTGGGGTGGGGTGATGTCCCCTGAAGTTCTGAGGATGCCCTGGCATGGGGGACCTCCTCTGCAGCCTCCCCAGGCAGAAGATGCCTGGCTGACTCTTGGCTACACGATAGAGTGGGGTGGGCACAGGTGCCTGTTTCTATGTGCTACATGCATGGGACAGCCTGTTGTCAGAGGCCAGCCCCTGGCCTGGTTAGGGTCCTCCTCAGATATGCCCATGGTCACAGTGTTGGGGACAGTGATGTCTGAGGCTGGGGAGGGAATAGCCAACAGCAGGAAGCAGGTCTGTGCCTGGGGGCATGATGATGGGTGAACCACATGATGTGGACAGGGATGAGGGTGGGAAACCCTCCCCATTCAGGGACCTTTTTCCAGATAGGCACTCTCCAGACCAGGCCAAAGGCCCAACCCTCAGTACTCCATGACTCAGCCTGGAGGAACCTGGGGCGAGAAACAAGTGGGGGTCCAAACCCCCAGAGCAGCTTGACCCCTCACTTCAGAGGCCAGGACCTTAGAAGGAAAAGGGGATGGGCTGTGCCATCTCAATGCTTCAGGGCACATTAATTGAAGAAACTAAAAACAGAGCCTTTGAAAATAAAAAGAAACAAAAAAGATCTGTAAAATATAAACCCCAAATCAGAATATGAAAAGTGGGAAATAGAGAGTAGTTAAACTGTCCACAAGGCCCAGTGTATACACTTCCATGAGTTCCCAAGGCCAGGCTGCTGGGAGGAGGGAGCTCAGCAGGTGGGTGGGGGTGGGGAGGGAGCCCTAGGCACAGTAGAGGGCCAGCTCCTCCCCATAGGGCAGGTGGTGTGGGTAGTGGAGAGGCCAGAGGCTCTGGCTGGACACAAAAGGTAGAAACACAAGGGGTGAAGTAAGGAGGTCTCCAGTCCCAGTAAGAAGCCGTGACAAGCCTTAATGTGCCATTTCAATTCAAAGGAGGGGAGGGAAGAAATGTTCTTTTTTGTTTTGCTCATCAATATGATGAGTTCTCATGTCCCAAACCACATTCAGGCAGTTTCCAAGTCTGCTTTGAACAGGATGTGCAGCTCCAGACTGTGGCCCACCCAGCAGGGTTTGGCACCCAGCACCCCTCCATGCTGCCTGTGGGGAGGAGGTGGATGGGCAGACAGACGGACAAAGCAGCAGCCTGGTGTGCAGCTAGCCCAGCCGCTATGTGCTCCCAGCCGTCTGCCCGTCTCCTTCGTCGCCAGCACCTGCAGGGAAGCAGTAGCCCCTTATATTTGGGCCTGGTCCACCCTGGAAAAAACCTGGACTTCTCCCGTCAGGACAACCCTGCCCAGAGGTCACTGGGGACCTGCATACCAGCCCTCTTGGGTTCCCCAAAGTGGGGACTGCCTGGCTCACCAGCTCCATTAGCCCCTGAGGGAGCCAGGACATCGTCATCATCGCTGTCATCCTCTTCATTGGATGGGGCTGCCCCAGGCTCAGGGGCAGGCATCTTGGCTTCCTGTTCCTGCTCTGCACGGCTGCGCAGGGCCAGGATGCGGTGATGCAGGGCTGCATACAGCTGACCTGTGTCCTTGGAGCTGGCCTGGGGGATACAGGGGCTGTAAGGCCCTCGGGACTCTAGTACTCTACCCGCTTGCCGGGGACAGTAACAGAAATGCCAGGTCCTGAGGGGCTGAGAGGGTCAGGCAGGTCAGTGCTGGTCTGGGGCCCAGAGGTCACGGCTGGTGGATATGCTATCATCTGTCCATCTGTCCCATGGGGGTGTTCACCCTGAACACCTGACCCCATCTCAGCCAAGTCCCAACAGTTCCTCTGGGCTAGGAAAAGGAAGATGACTACCATGGATAAGTGCTTCCAGAGGCTGTCCCACAGAGGGTCCACAGCAACTGGGAAGAACCCAACCCTGTGTCCTAGGCAGTGACTATAGCTTAATCCCCTCATCCCTGCCCTGCCCAACAGTGGACTGAAGCACCCCAGCCCCAAAGCTGGTATTGGGCCTGGGCTCTGAGCCTTCCCCAGCACTGCCCTCCCCCGCCAGCTTCCCCCAGGGGCTCAGAGTCTGCACCTGTGTTGCTGTCACCACCACGTGGCCCTGGGGGGCTTATTAGGAGATGCCACTACTGCTTCTTGCTGTGAGGAAAGGGCCTCCCTGCTCACTCACTCACCTCCCAGGGGGCCCACCTTCCATGTCTACACCCAGACTAGCACCCCTTAGCACCACCTATGGTGCCCGGTGTGCCGAGAAGCCTCAGTGTGGCTGGTGGGACAAGGTGTGTGGCCCCTCCCTTCCTGGGCACTTCAAAGGAGTGCTGCCATCCTCTGGGAGCTGTGCTGGTCACTCCTCTTTCCCAGAGGCTGGTGGCTGTGAGGGGCATCCTGGGGCAACTCACCGAGATGAGGAAGACCTTCACACCCTGGTCCTCGGTGTCCATGGCTGTAATGCGGATGCCCTTCTCGCTGGCCTTGTCGATCTGCATCTGAGCCCATAGCTTGGTGTTGAGGATGAGCCGCAGGCTCCCCTGGGTCCGCATCACTGCAACCAACAAGGCACTGAGCTCCAGCCTGTCCCTCCCACCCCGCAAATGGCAGCTCCCAGAATAGACACCTAGAGGGAAATTCAGTATCCCAGGGCAAAAGCCCATGACTCTGAAGACTCCCAGCCCCAGCACCATCCTGCTCCCCCAGCATGAAGGTTATGGTAGGGCAGCGGCCTCACAGGCTGGCACTGCAGACCAGAGGCCACATACAGGTTGTAGAGGGTTTTATTTGGTCCACACAGGCAGGCACCAGAATAGGAGTACCCTTGTGGAAGGGGTTAGACAGGAGCAAGAGGAGGGTCACTAGATGGGGGGGATGCACACTTCTGATGTGTGTGTTCTGCATGTGACAGGGAGTGATGCCCTTCTGATTGTCTCCACATCTGCTGGGTCAAGCCGCGCCCCGTGTTCTTTCATTAGAAGGTGGACTAAGGCTACAACTCAGACCTCCTACTGAGAGGGACCTAGAAAGACCAAGGGCAGTAGATGGTGAAGGGAAACAGGACAGCCTTATTTCTCTGCCTACTCTCCTGTTGGGGACCTCTGCCCACTGGAACAGGCCTGGAGAAGATTAGAAGCTCCTCACGCTGCTGGGGTCCAGTAACCGGATCTCCCCAGAGATCACTTCAGAAGCAGAAAGACAGGGGGCCTGGGACTGCTCTGAGGGTGAGGAGGCCACCGCCTGACGACCCAGGCAGAGGGGATGACCTATGCACTCAGGCACTACACACTTTTTATTCACACATATTTGAATGTTTCCACAAGAAAAAGCAAAGTCAGAGGATGTCCCCGGGGGAGACGAGAGCAGTCCTGGCCTAGAGGGACTCTCCTTATCTCTGTTCCAATTTGGGGAGTGTCTCTGAGTCAAGGTGTGTGAAAACTTTGTTTCAAAGGGGCTACTTGAGCTACTGCTGGGCTCGAAATCCACATTCTGCAAAGACCAAAAGACACTTTGAAAATAAAAGAAAAAGATGGACGTGCATATCATTCAAATGTACACGCATATGTGCTGTGTGTGTGCACACATGCACACACTCGTTTCTGGGAATGGACAGCCCCAGTAGCATTATCTATGACAGTAAAAACATCAGAACAGGTTAAGTGTCCATCAATAGGGAAAAGTCCATTAACTGTCAACAGAACATTCATGTAAGTTTTTCAAAAACAATCATTATTTTAAAGGGAAAATAGTGATCTGGGAAGATGCTCATAAAACAGCAAATGAAAAGAACAGGATAAAAAACTGCCGTTTTGGACAGGCATGGTGGCTCACACTTATAATCCTAACACTCTGGGAGGCTGAGGCAGGAGGATCCCTTCAGCTCAGGAATTTTGAGACCAGCCTGAGCAAGAGCAAGACCCCGTCTCTACTAAAAATAGAAAGACTAGCCAGCCATTGTAGTGGGTGTCTGTAGTCCCAGCTACTGGGGAGGCTGAGGCAGGAAGATCACTTGAGCCCAGAAGTTTAAGGTTGCTGTGGGATAGGCTGACACCAGGGCTCTATATCTGGGTGACAGAGTAAGACCCTGTCACAAAAGAAAACAAACAAAAGAAAAACAAAAAAAACTCAACAACAAAAAACAAAACCACCACAACCAAAAAACCAAAATCAAACAAAGAAAAAAACCCCTCTGCCTTATTTCCTTAAAAAGGACCCAAAACAGGAGGAATGGACCACTAAAACATAATCAGCTGGCATTTCTCTTTATAAAGAAATCATAGTTGATCTTTGACTTTTTCTTTTTTCCTTTTTGCCATAAAACTCCCATTTTATTGTCAGAAAATCAGTTTAAAAATTGCCATAGACTTTTATGTACTTTGACACTGAGTCAGGAGGGGCAATAGCCCCTCAGACCCTTTTCAGACCAGGTGCTGAAAGCTGAACGATGTGTGTGTGGCTTTCCTGTGGGGATGGCTTCCCTGCTCCTCTACTCTGACAAGCACCAGGTCGCAATAACTCCCTTCACCCCTTTGGCATTTGCAGTTCTGACCGCACTGTCTCCAGCCCTCTCCACGGAGCCCCACCACAGACCCTTTCAGTAGCCCTCAGCAGCTCACCCAGTCGGGACTGTAATGTCCCGTCGTCGGTTGACGCCATGTCGTTGAGCCTGAGCAGCCCCCGTCCTCTCTCCACCCATGACTGTGAGGTCTTGTCAAAGACAAACAGCTTACACTGGATCTGGAACACACACGGTGGCCCTTAGTGAGCAGGGAGCCTGGCTGGATGTTCTGCTGAGGATGGACCCTGAGAGTAGTGACATTTAACCTGCATGGACTTCCAGGGTCAGCAGACTCTGGCTTGCGGGACACACCTAGCCCTTGGGCAGTTTCCTATTCTGCCATTAAGCTTGAAAGGTTTTATATTTTAAAAGGGATATTAAAAAAAAAAAAAAAAAAGAACCCAATCATTAAGGAAACACACATCAGAACCACAGTGAGATGTCACTTCACATCTGCTATGTGTGGCTATAACCACGTGGAGAAACAGAGACCTTATTCACTGCTGGTAGGGAAAGAAAATGGTACAGCTGCTGTGGAAAACAGTCTGGCAGTGCCTCAAAGAGTTAAACATGGAGCTACCACATGGCCCAGCAATTGCACTCTGAAGGATCTACCCAAGAGAAAGGGAACATGAAGGGAACATGTGTTCACACAAAAACCTGTACGCAAATGTTGATAGCCGTATGATTCACAACAGCCAAAACATAAAAATAAGCCAAGTATCAACTGATGAATGGGTAAACAAATGTGGTCCATCCTTATAATGAAACATGTTCAGTCATAAGAATGAGGGAGGCTCTGACAGAAACTACAAAATGTAGCCTTGAGAACATTATGCTGAGTGAGAGAAGCCAGACACAGAAGGACACACAGTGCCATTCATACGAAATGTCCTGAACAGGCAAATCCACAGAGACAGGAAGTCAGTAAGTGGTTGTCAGGGGCTGGGGGAGTGAGTGGGGAGAGACGGCTGACAGGAATGGGGTTTCTTTGTGGGGAACAAAGATGTTTTACACTAGATTGTAGTAATAGCTGTACAATTCTATGAATATACTTAAAATCCACTGAACTGCATGATTTAAATTATATAGTAGGTGTAGTATATCTCAATAAGGCTGTTTTGTTTATTTATTTATTTTGAGATAGAGTCTCACTCTGTCACCCTGGGTAGAGTGCCATGGTGTCATAGCTCACAGCAACCTCAAACTTTCTGGGGTTGAGCAATCCTCCTGCTTCAGCTTCCCAAGTAGCATATATCACTGAGCCCAGCTAGTTTTTCTATTTTCAGTACAGACAAGGTCTTGCTCTTGCTCAGGCTGGTCTTGAATTCCTGAGCTCCGGCTATCCAATGCCTTAGCTTCCTGGAGTGCTAGGATTACAGGCGTGAGCCACCGTGCCTGGCCAATAAAGCTATTGTATATATGTTAAGAAAATAACAATATGTGACAAAGACCATATGTAGTCCTTCACAGAGAAGTACAGTTCCCTCTAAGCCAATCTCTCTCAACATGACTACATTAAAAAATAAATGGGGCATTTTGTCGGTAGAGGCTGGAGGAGGAGGTCGGGGAGGAGGTATCGGGTGGTCAGCAGCCAGCTCGTCGCTACTTGTGGGCCTCGTTCGATCCGTGCCTCGTTTCTCCCTGGAAAGGGAGGGAGGCTTCGACATTGAGAGGAAGCCGCCGCCTCCGTAGTCCGAGCCTGGAGTTGCTAGGGCTTCTCTCAAACTTGTGTGCTGAGGAGACTCAGATGTTGGCCTCAGCTCCTAGGCTGAACTCAGCAGATCAGCCCATGAAAACTTCTGTATTGAGACAAAGGAAAGGATCCTTCAGAAAGCAACACCTATTATCCTGGGCTTGGCAGCAAGGAAGAGGACAGGTAGTGGAAATCCTACAATCGGGAAAGCAGACTGAAAGGTGACAAAGAAGCTGAAGATGGGTGGTGGAGAAAGGTATAACATTCCAGCCCCTCAATCTAGAAATGTTAGTAAGAACCAACAACAGATTAATAGACAGAAGACCAAGGATCAGAATTCTCAGATGAAGATTGTTCATAAGAAAAAAGAAAGAGGACATGGTTATAACTCATCAGCAGCTGCATGGCAAGCCATGCAAAATGGGGGGAAGAACAAAAATTTTCCAAATAATCAAAATTGGAACTCAAGCTTATCAAGTCCCAGCTTACTTTTTAAATCTCAAGCTAATCAAAACTATGCTGGAGCCAAATTTAGTGAGCCACCATCACCAAGTGTTCTTCCCAAACCTCCAAGCCACTGGGTTCCTGTTTCCTTCAATCCTTCAGATAAGGAAATAATGACATTTCAACTTAAAACCTTACTTAAAGTACAAGTATAAAATAAGATAAAGTATACTGTTGCTTATGGATATAGTCAACTGGTCTGAAACAGATTGACTAGGGAATCCTTTTGTGTAGAACTAATTATAAGTGAAAAGTATATTTAGACTTCATCTCATTTGCTCTACGTGTTGTGTGCACTGTGATGTAATAGTATCAGTGCAGCTTAAAGAAATTAATGATTTGTATTTGGTAATATTCTCAACTGAGTATCTTATAAGTGAAACTATTCAAGTTTAGATTTGGGGAATGGTAAAGGAATCAGCTTTTTCTATTGTTGGGGGAAAAACAGTAATTTAAGATTATCATTCATGGGTCTTAGTAGATTTATGTGTTGAGTTAGCGACTAAGATGATAAGCATCTAGCTAAGACAGAGATTGAAAACTAGTTGAACATTTCAAAGTTAAATATACTAGAAACAGCCACACCAGTAATAAAATCTGATGCACTGCCAAAAAAAAAAAAAAAATAAATGGGGAGGGTGGCACCTGTGGCTCAGCGAGTAGGGTGCCGGCCCCATATACCGAGGGTAGTGGGTTCAAACCCGGCCTCGGCCAAAATGCAACCAAAAAATAGCCGGGTGTTGTGGCGGGCGCCTGTAGTCCCAGCTGCTCGGGAGGCTGAGGCAAGAGAATCACGTAAGCCCAAAAGCTGGAGGTTGCTGTGAACCGTGTGACATCATGGCACTCTACGGGCGGCAAAGTGAGACTCTGTCTCTACAAAAAAAAAAAATAAATAAAATAAATGGGGAAAAAAAGCAGTACCACTAAAAACTCCATAGTACTCTACGTGATTTATAGACATAGACACATCTGTATGTGTCCAGAGAAAGGAAGCAGATGGACACTGCCCACCAAACCCAGCCAGCTTGGGAGGTGTGGCCTCAGGAGGAGGAGCGGGGTGGGAGACAGGGATGGAGAGGGCGGGTTTGCAATTCTGGCTGCATCTGATTTTCTTCCTACTGAGACAAAATGATTACATGTGTTAATTATGGGTGACAACAGGAAGGTGTTTTTTCCCATAGTCTTTGTCATTTCCCAAACCATCAAGAATATCTCAAAACAGACCCTCCTGCTCTAAAACCAAAACAAAACCAGAAGACCCCTGTCTCAGGCTAAGCTCTCCATAAGAGCCCTCCAATGAGGCTACAGGGTATAGGCCAGCAGCCCACAAAGGGGAGGCCCAGGTGCCAAGGCTGCAGATCCAACCCTTGGGGGTAGGACCCCCAGGAACACAAAGGACCTTGAAGACCCAGGCCTTTGGCTCCCTCACCTGTAACACGTTGCTCTCTGCCTCTTCCCCGGTGATGACTTCCACTTTTTCCAGCAAACACTTCCGTGCTGTGGCCTTGGTGTAGGCGGCTGCTGACTCGGCCAAGGACTCTGAAATATTATTAGCTAAACAAGGCTGACTATTCGGTAAGGGGAGAGTGTGTAGCTTGCAGGAAACTGAGAGGGTGGTTCTGGCCTCAAGGACACTGACTACTCTAGGAGAGCCAGACACAGTGGCCAGAGTGGACTTTGGACACAGGCCAAGATGTTTAGCCTCAGGATGCGCAGGGAGACTACTCAGGAGCTGCCAAGTGTGGTTCCGGATCCTGACTTCCCATGCAGTACAAGACAGGACAAGGAGACTCTCCTGTGCCTGCTGCTTCAAAGTATAAAGGGTGCCATGGTACCTCACTACCCTCCCCACTGCTGCTCAACAACATGGGCCCACGTGTTCTTTAATACAGATGCCTCTCTGCTCACTGCAGTGCAGAGCCCTGAAGGCCATGGCCACTGCATACGGACCATTCGGTAGCTGGTTCACACATTGTTCCTTACTGCAGGGAAGAGTCAGTCCCCTCCTCCCTCCCAGGCAGAGTGTGGATGAACACAGTGTCCTCTCGTCATCCATTACCCCCTGAGCCATGGGGAAACAAGACTATAACACACCTTTCTCAGGGGTGGCCTCCTGGGAAGAAGATTCGGACCCAGACTCAGCAACCAAGTTTTCTCTGTTGGCATCTGAACTGATCTCATTCAATTTGGGAGGGCTCTGAAGAGAAACAAAGAAACATGGGGGAAGTGGTCATGGGGGACACATGGCTGCTGAATGGACAGACTCTGAGTGGGGACAGAAGCTCTGGGCACACCTCTGCCCAGCTCCTCATGCCATGTGCTCCCTGGCCACCCTTGCACGTTTCATATGAACACTCCCAAACTGCCTTGAAGCTTCTGCACATGGTCTCTCAGGTGTTGCCAGGGGGTGAGTGTCCCCAGTCACCTTCATCCACATGGCTATGGGAGGTAAGGCTTTGCATATTTATTTGAATACTGAATATAACAGAAAAAGGGTAGTAATGAAGCCAAAGAAGAAAGCAGAAGGTGCCTCATTAATTTAGTACAAGCTGAAACAAAGATGGAGAAGAGGGGGCCCCATATAATCACAATCAAAAGGAAGTTGGCAAACCATTCCAGAACCCTCTCCTAGGCTGGCTGGGCTCTCTGGGAATGGAGATAGCTCTTTTGTGCTCCAAAGCATTAGCTGTGGTGTGTGATCAGGGAAGCAGGGAGGCCACAGCCCTGTCTGCCAGCACAGCTGGCCTGTGTAGGCAGAAAATACAGAGGGCTTGTCCTCTTTTGGGCTGTAGTCTCACGGTCTGGATGGGGCTGGCCTCTCTCGGCTTGAGAGGGTTAAGGGTGGCCCAGCAGCAGATGACCGAAGACTTCTGTCTGATGGCTGCAATCCCAGCTGGCCTGGCAGGGAGGAACTGTGGCCCCCCACTGCCAGCATAGCCCCATGGCCTCAGGGGAAGCAAACCCATCTTGGGAGAAGCTGGTTCCTGGGCTGCCAGAGCCAATGACCTTGGCCTCACCTTCCAGTGGAGTCTGAGCCAGGTCTTTTTTCTCTTACTTGCAGCTGAGTGTCCCAACTTTACAGGAGACAATGCAGCAGCCACACTCCCCCTGCCCTCTCGACACGAAACTTCTGGTCTCCAAGAACAGTCCCAACATGGCCACTCACCAAAACTCGCTCACTCATGTTCTGGCCAAATACGAACTTGTTGCTGGAAGCATCGGCACTACTGGTCGAGTTCTCTAAACTGAAGAGAAGATGTGTAGTGAGTGTAGAGACAACAGGTAGGTGTGGCCAGGCAAATGAACATACACACAGATGCAGGCACATGGGTGCACGAGGCACAGCGCAGGGTCCTCTCTGCTGTGTGCGCCAGAGACAGGGTCCATGATACTGCCTCACTGCGCCACATGAAAACATGGATCTGTAGCCTGTCTTGGATAAAGGGACCCAACAGTACTAGGGAAGCCCATGTTCTACCCGTTCCTCAGGCCTATTTCCCAGGCAGAACACACTTTCTCCTCAAACACCTGGAGGGACAGCTGGGCTATGTGTGAGCTCCACCACGGGAAGTGCTGATCGAGCACAGGGCAGGGTCTTTACCCCATGTGCCCAAGCTGAAGGTAAAGGGGCACCAGGGCTTTTGAAACCTTGCAGCTGATGCAAAGCAACTGAGCCACAACTGGCCCCTTCAGGTCTGTTCTGAGCAGGAGGTCTGTATGACAGAGGTCACCTCAAGGGCCGTGCCTTTCACACACCCCTGGACAACCCCACAGAGCTCTGGTCCAGCCTCAAGTATCTGTCCAATCCCAGGACAAAGCCCACCACCCTGTCCTGTCCACAGCTGGGCCCAGATGGTGACCTGGATCCTGAAGGCATCTGCTTCCCCTGGAGCTGCCTGGCTTTTGGTCCAGGTGCCAAGGCTCCTAGGCCTGAGGATCGTGGGCCCCTCTGTGGCTGGGGACTTTCCCAAACACTTGCACCACCATGCTAAGGCTGGCCACTATACCTGGAGCTGATATACTGAAGGAAATAGTTTGTTGCAGTTGGCATTTCTGAACTGGGGTGTCCAGCGTTTTCCATGTCAGCTTCATCAGTGTTCTCATTCATTAGCTAGAGAATGGAGAAGACACTTGCTACTCAGAGAATGACAGGGCCTGGAACTTTACAACTCAGTCTGCCTGTACAAGCCAAGGTGCAGGTGCAGGCGGGGTGCACCCTCTCCCTGTCCCTGTCTCTCTCTCTCTCTCTCTCACACACACACACAGACAGGCATGCGCGAGTATGGCGGGGGTTGGGGAGTAGGGCTATAGTCAATGCTACCACTTCCTGCTTTCAACAGTTAACACACAAAAATGTACATAAAGCAGCAGAGAGCTTTTTCTACCTTGTTGTAGAATACTACCTACAAGCTGGCATCTTGCTGGCATTTTTGTCAATGCCTCTGTATCAAGAACATAGAAAATTTACAAGCAGGTATTTTAAGAGGTTTACTATAAACATGAGAAAAGCATCACCTCCTGAGGGCTTCTTTTACACTGCAATGGCTGTGCTTAGTCTGTCAGATACATTATCTAGCTGAGTCCTCCCGGAACCTTGTGAAGTGGATATTGTGGACCCCATCTTACAGACAAGAGGGCAGAGGCCCACGGAGATGAGACCAGAGCTCAAGTGTCTTTGACAGGTGATGGGGCTGACTGTGAGACTCTGAAGCCCACACAGAGCCCTACACATTGGGCCCATCCCAATTTCAAAGCAGCTCTCCCCCCAAGCTCCAGGCACAGACTCAACAGAGCCTAAGGTCCAATAGCCAAGCTCTTCCTGCCTCCTCTCTGGAGGGAACAGCTCCCAAGGGAGTTATTCTTTTGATTTCAAGCCACAGCAACATTCACTGACACCTGTCTCAGCAGTTTGTGCTTCTGATGCACAGCAAGCAACAAGGGAAGAAGCGGAAAACTCAATCCAGTGCTTCCTACACTCCACAGAGATCTGTTTCTTTATCTCAAGATTCTTCCTCGTTGGCACTATTGATGGCTGGGCCAGTTTGTTTTCTGTGGGGCCATCCTGGGCACTATAAGATACCTGGCCTCTATCCACTCCATGCCAGAAATGTCCCCTACTTGTGATGACCAAAAATGCCTCTAGATAAAGCCATGATACTGCCTCTCAGGCTTCTAAAGAAGCTTCTTGCCAGATGAGCTGCTGGAAGTGCCACAGAAGGTCCTGTGCCTGTGGCTGGGAGAGGTGGTCTTCCCAGAGCCCCAGCACAAAGGTCCAGGGATGTTCCCTGTCACTAAGTCTCCAGACTAGACCATCACACTTAGAAAAAGGGTAGTACTGAAGCTACTAGAGGGAAGCTGAGAGCTGACAGACTTTACTGTTGTCTTTCAGGAAAGAAAATGGAATCGTTTCCTGCACAAGTGATTCTGTCCCCCGGAGAACAATTGACATCTTTCGCTGTCACGACTGGGAAAAGTGGGGGGAGGGGGGCTCCTGGCATGGAGTGGGCCAAGGACATTGCTCAGCACCTGCAGTGCCCACAACAGTCCCTCAGAAAACCAAGAATGATCTAGTCCAAATGCGTTAATGCTGAGATGGAGAAACACTGAAAAAGTCTCTGGCGCAATGTGGAAAGTATTGATTATGCTGTCTACTCTCTTCTCTGCTATGAAAATCTGAGTTCTCAGGGCTAAGCATGATCAGCTGCTCCCTATCCCCTGCCTAGGGAGCACGAGGGAGCCTGACTTGACAAGCCACCACAGGTGGGAACTCTGCAGCCTGGCGGCTGGGCGGGTGTGTGCCTGGGAGCTAGGGAAGGTGGGAAGCATGCAGAGCAGCAGCTGGCTGTGCTGTGACTCACAGAGCTGTCCCTCTCCTCCCCACCCACTACTTTCCTGTTGTGTAACTTGGGAGAGGCACAGCCCATCACATACCTTAACTCTGTCCCTCAAGTTCTGTCCAAATACGAAGGCTTGCTGTGCAGCTTGTTCTTTTTTCTCACAGTTTTCTTCCTCATAAGTATTGCCAGACTCATATTTCTGGGGTTCTTTCTCCTATTTAAAAAAAACACCACCACCACAAAATACATAACCCAAAAAAGGTGACACACTCAGAAGATAAGAAAGACCCCAGGTGATGCCATTGCACCTTGTTTACTCCACTTCT
Source organism: Nycticebus coucang (assembly GCF_027406575.1). NCBI lineage: Eukaryota > Metazoa > Chordata > Mammalia > Primates > Lorisidae > Nycticebus > Nycticebus coucang. The sequence continues at coordinate 62,106,430 of NC_069782.1, read as the reverse complement.
CCTCTGGGCAGAGGTCCCTGGCAAGAGTCAGCCTGAGACTTGTCCTAGGACCAGCCTTGCCAGCAGCCTGTGATAGAGGTTCCCTGGGTGGGGCCCTGGGAGAAGGTCCCTGACGTCACCAACCACAAGCTGCTGGTTGCCTTCACAGGCACATGGATTTGTTTTAGACACATGGGAATCAATATGAGAGGGACAGGTTTGGGTACTTGAAAGCCACATGGCAGAGGCTGGTCTCTAGTCCTGAAGGCCTCTGTGAGGCCGAGCTCTCCAGGGCTTCCGCAGATGCTACAAGGCTGCTTTATTGAGATGCTTTTAATCAACATTTGCTTAGAGTCATATTTGCTTCTGATATAAAAAAGCCCCTGTTGGGTGTGACAGCTAACACCTGTAATCCCAACAATTTGGGAGGTCAAGGTGGAAGGATCACTTAAGCCCAGAAGCTTGAAACCAGACTGGACAACACAGCAAGACCCTGCTTCTACAAAAAAATTTAAAAATTAATTAGCTGGATGTGGTGGCACAAACTTGCAGTTCTACTTCTTGAGAGTCTGAGGCAGGAGGATTGCTTGAGCCCAGCAGTTGAAGACTGCAGTAAGGTATGACTGTACTACTGTGCTCCAGCCTAGGCAACAGAGAGAGAGGATGTCTCTTTAAAAAAAAAGGCGCCTGTGGCACTGGCCCCAGATACCAGAAGAGTAAGGTTACTGGTCCCAGCCAAAACTGCAACAACAATGAAAAAAAAAAAGGGGGGTGGTGGTGGTGGCTGGGCACAGTGGTTCACACCTGTAATCATAGCACTCTGGGAGGCCAAGGTAGGTGGGTTATTTAAGCTCAGGAGTTCAAAACCAGCCTGAGCAAGAGCAAGACTCTGTCTCTAAAACAAACAAATAACACCCCCCCCCCCCAAAAAAAGAAAATACTAGCCACACGTTGTAGCAGGTACCTAGAGTTCTTCCAGCTATTCAGGAAGCTGAGGCAGGAGGATCACTTGAGTCCAGGAGTTTGAGGTTGCTATGAGCTAGGCTGACACAACAGCACTCTAGCCTGGGCAAAAGAGTGAGACCCGGTTTCCAAAAAAAAAAGGGAAAAAAGAGGTGGGTAAAGAAAATACAATGTAGCTGTAACCAATAGAGAGGCAGGTCTTTGATATGAAATGGTGTCCATTATACACTGACTGGAAGAAAAAGCTAAGACGTGGGATACAGAAGTGTGATCCAAAAGCAAACCTAATCCTAAGTCTGTGTATTTAGAAATGTCCAGGATAGAAAACAGGAGAGAGAATTTAAACTATTAAAAGAGCTAAGTTAACTGGATGGTGTCTTTCACTTGATACTTTATAAAATTTCTCTACTGTTTAAATATTTTTTTTTTTGGTAGAGACAGAGTCTCACTTTATGGCCCTTGGTAGAGTGCCGTGGCCTCACACAGCTCACAGCAACCTCCAACTTCTGGGCTTAAGCAAGTCTCTGGCCTCAGCCTCCCGAGTAGCTGGGACTACAGGCGCCCGCCACAACGCCCGGCTATTTTTTTGGTTGCAGTTTGGCCGGGGCCGGGTTTGAACCTGCCACCCTCGGTATATGGGGCCAGCGCCCTACCGACTGAGCCACAGGCACTGCCCTGTTTAAATATTTTTTTTTGGTAGAGACAGTCTCACTTTATGGCCCTCGGTAGAGTGCCGTGGCATCACACAGCTCACAGCAACCTCCAACTCCTGGGCTTAAGCGATTCTCTTGCCTCAGCCTCCCGAGTAGCTGGGACTACAGGCGCCCACCACAACGCCCAGCTATTTTTTGGTTGCAGTTTGGCTGGGGCGGGGTTTGAACCCGCCACCCTCGGTATATGGGGCCGGCACCTTACCGACTGAGCCACAGGCGCCGCCCCTGTTTAAATATTTTTAACATGCAGTTACTTTGTAACTAACATTAATGGATTCATTTATCTTGGGATAATGGAATATGGAGTTGCTGGCACTTCATACATGTTTTTCTTACACTACAAGGTAAGAGCTATTGTGTAATTTGAAGTTTAAAATGTCTTTTGGGCAGATGCTCTGGGGATGTGTATGATGGACAAAAACACAAAGAGATGTGACAAGACCTGAAGACTGCGAACTCCAAGTGAGAAAGGCTGCAGACAGCCTGATGCCACACAGTGCTTCTGCAGGGCAGGAAAGACTACCGAGCCCCAAGAAGGGTGGGTCACAGCACAAATTACACTTTCTGGAACACATTTAAAGAGTTTGTGCTCCCTATAAATTTTGCTGATGACTTCACACTGAAGCCTCATGCCTGTGCAAGAGTGAGCATGGCCTTTTAAAATGAAACACAATCTGTATGTGGCGATCTGGGAGTCCTCAGAGGACAGACCAATCCCTAGCTCCACTGCAGACCATTGGGAAGAAACTTAGCAGAAACGCATGCCCGGCCCTTGACTTCAGTATGCTGTGTTCCCTGTTCACCCTCTGACCAGTGCTGTTCCCAAGTAGGCAGAGCCCACAGAGTCACCTGAGGTGGGGGACACAGGAAGAGATGTAAACAGCCAAATGTTTCTTTTCTTTCTTTCTTTCTTTGAGACAGTCTCATTATGTCACCCTCGGTAGAGTGCCATGGCGTCACAGCTCACAGCAACCTCAAACTCTTGGGTTCAAGCGATTCTCTTGCCTCAGCCTCCAAAGTAGCTGGAACTACATGCACCCATCACAATGCCCAGCTAGACAGACAAATGTTTCTGACCATAGAGTATGTTTATAACCTGATAAGACCTTTTAAAAGGCCTTAATGGTACTAACAAGCAAATTCTGACACCTGTAATCACAGTCTATGTGTGTACACATGTATGCATGTTTGTGTGTAATGGCTTTTCCCCACTTCCCAAAGAAAGCATCTGAAGTCTAACCTTGGCTGCTCACATATTGGCCACCCCAACCCATAAGCCCTACTACTAAAGGCTGCCTCCCATAGCTCATGGTCCCTGACAGGCACCGTGTTAGTGTGTGCCATGTTTGTGGATGGTGTGGAGAGGCAAAGGTCATGCTTGGGCTGCTGCTGAAAAGGCCAGAGAAGGGCACACACAGCCCGCCCTGCCAATCTCAGCAGAGCCAGGTAATCATGGGATAGTATGGGTGCAACCTCTGCATGTAAACCACATGCAGAGCCGCTGATGGGTGTGTGGCATGTGGGGCTCCATCCCAGACCCACATGGCTTTGGGAAACCGGGAGGGACACACCTGGGAACTGGGAGTGGCAGCCAGGAGACCCTGCGGCATGGAAACTGACTTCGGCTCCCAGGGGTGTCCAGCCTGAAGAAGGGAAATGGAGAGGCCCGACCTCTGAACTCAACGCTGGTAGGGAGCACACTTGTCTGCATTGCTGAGGAAGGGCTAGAACCAACAGGAAAGCGACTCAGGCAGATGGGGACCAAGCTGGTGCTGCCTACGTGGCCTGTGTACCCACCACTGGGAATGCTGGAGGAGGACAGGATGGGCTGGGTCACTTCCAGGTCTCCCTCCAACTCAAAAACTACACACCTGAGCACCCTGAACCCTGACAAGCCCAGCTACTGAAGCTCCCAAGCAGTAGTATGGTGGACGTGCTTTTAGGGGGAACCTCCTCAGGGATATGGTTTAAATTTTAATTGTAAATAGCCATTTTCTTTTCTTTTTTTTTTTTTGTAGAGACAGAGTCTCACTGTACCGCCCTCAGGTAGAGTGCCATGGCGTCACACGGCTCACAGCAACCTCTAACTCTTGGGCTTACGCGATTCTCTTGCCTCAGCCTCCCGAGCAGCTGGGACTACAGGCACCTGCCACAACGCCCAGCTATTTTTTTGTTGCAGTTTGGCCGGGGCTGGGTTTGAACCCGCTATCCTCGGCATATGGGGCCGGCGCCTTACTGACTGAGCCACAGGCGCCGCCCGTAAATAGCCATTTTCACCAACTGAGCTTGGGCATCTACTGGAGGTGGAGGGCATAAAACCACAGGCCACTGAAATGGATGGAGCGGAAAGCAGACATACAGATCCCATCCAGCTTTCACATGGAAGAGGCCATGGGGTATGTTTCCACACTCTCAACTCCAAACCCATCTCTACCAACCTCAACAGCAGGCTCGTTACCAAATGCCCCTTGTTTTACAATGGCTATGAAACACACTGCCTTAGGCCTATATCCTGAAGGACTTTTCCCCTTTAAATGAACTATTTCTGAGCTGACTTCCCAGGCAAACTTTTTCAACTAGAATTGAGCACTCATATGAGTCCCCGAGGGATTGTCTGGGTTTGGGACAGAAAAGGGAGCAAGCTGTTTCTACATAATTGCTGCAAGACACTCATCTGCCAGCTGTCCCTCTGGTTCAGTGATTCCACAGAACACAGTGATCCAGGTGCCCCAGCAGGAAAACTCGGGCAGAGCATGCTTGTGGCACCGTTCTCTGTGACTAATGGAGAAAGACCAGTCTTGGCAGTCTAGTAATTTGGTTCATCAGTTATGATTACTCACTAAGACCACTGAGCAAATCCAGGAATCCTTAAAACAGCCTCATGTTGAAACTGCACAGAACAGGTAAACAGTCCATGCACTCAACAGAACCCCAGAAGCATCACCCTACCACCCATGCAGGACCCACTTACCTCAAGTGTACGTGCCTCTTCGGCAGATTCAGAAAGACTTCTCTGTGCAGTGTTTCCAGGTGATGCTGCTGGCACTGGCCCTGGCCCTGTGCAGTCTGCTGGAATGCTAAGCCCGTTGGTGCCACTGTTGGGGACTGTGGTGGGGAGGGGAGGAAAGGAGGCAGGGAACACTAGTGTTCAGAGAGGCACCTCCCTCCCCTACTTGCTGAGGGACTGGACATCCTCCTACTGTGTAGGCCCTTGCACACATCTCCTTTTTAAGGAAAGGACCTCATGTCTCTATGAAGAGCCATAAATTCTTAGGTTAAGAAAACCTCATAGATATGAGTCTACCTCAGATATGAGGCTATCTTATTTTTATTTCAAAAAGAACCATGTGACTTTTCAGTGTGTCTAAAAGCATTACTACTAACTAAAGGGGGGGGAAAAAAAAACAGAAAAAGAAAATATATTGGGGAACAATTCTTTATGAATGTTCCTAGTAAGGAGATCGTGCATTCCTCCCCTTAAATAGTTAAAGAGTTTATGACACACACAATTTTAAATCTGGCTTTGACTGTTTAGCATTAGATTAAAACAATGTTACCAAAAACCCTTCAGAAATATGAACTATTTCCTTTGTGTTAGATGCTGAGTTGCCTCCAAAGAAAAGCTCATTAGTGTTAAGAAAATTAAGGACTAATTGGACACCACTACCTCCCAAGATAGAATGGAAGTACAGTTTTAGGAGCTACATATAAAGGCTGGTAAATAAGGTAAAAATGCACATCTAACCAAAAGGACTCTTCACATCTCTTAGATGACCTATAAAGTTAAAAGGCTGAAGCTTTATCTGCAAACATGCAAATCTAAACATTCCCAGGAACTGGCCAGATTTTATGGAGACAAGAGAACAAACAGAGCCCATTTCCCCACAGTCATCTGGGGGGAGGTGCTTCTCTCTCCTCCTCTGTGGGCCTTGCAGGCTGGAGGGAACCGGGTGGGGGTGGCTGATTTAAAGGATCACCTTTTCCTAGCTCTCTGTATTTCTGGGTGCATTCAGTTGTCACCTGTGCCGAGACACTGCTGTCTCAGGCATGACTTCATAACTTCTTTACCCTGCCGTCTGAGCCTAGGTGCCAAGGCTGCCGATTCTTACCAGTCTGGGACAGCGCCTTTGGCTGCGGGGCTTGTAACACTGCTGGACGAAGCACACTCCGCTGCTGCTCCTTCGGCTTCTGGCTTGGCAGACCTGGGAACAGATGTTGGCTTTCCCAGGGCCTCCAGTTCCCTGGCGGAAACTCAAGACCCCCTGCGCCCAGGTACTTCAGAGAAGACTGACTGACCCCCAGCAGGTTAACTTGGAAGGGAAAAACTTTAAAAAAAAAAAAAAAAAAAGAAACCTGATGTCTTTGCAGGGAGGCATGCAGATTCTGGCTATTGTTATTTTTATATGTGATTAAGTAAAAATTCCTAGCCATCAAGTGGAGATAGCAAGGAGAGAGTAGAGAAACCACAGCCGCCCCATGACCTTTAGGACTCTGCATGGGGTCACACAAAGGCATCCTTTGCACCCACTTTTTAATTATTATTTTTTTTATTTTTACTTTTTGGAGACAGAGTCTTATTTTGTCACCCCTGGTAGAGTGCCATGGCGTCACAGCTCACAGCAACCTCAAACTCTTGGGCTCAAGCGATCCTCTTCCCAAGGGAATTGCCTGAGCTCACATGGCAGCAGTTCTGCGAACTGAGGTTTAACACACAGCATGTTAAGGCCAGAATGTTCTGAAGAAACAGGCTGCACTGCCATGCTATAGCTAGGTACAGACTCAGCACACCCCACCCCATCCCACACCAAGCCTGGTCCTGGAATGCCACCTCTTCTGAGTGCACAGGGCTCACAGGGAGCAGTCCCCAGCCCCCTGTCAACTGCCTTTCTTTGAGTAGCTTTCCAGGGCTCATCGGTCAGGTCACAGATAGCCTAGAACACAGGTGAGGCTGCAGTGTCCAGGTGTGGCTGGACAAGAGACCTGGAAAGCTGTCAGGAAGCTGTTTTCCCCGTTCTCCGTGGAGGCACGTGACCTACCTGCGCTGGGTGCCTGGCCATGGATCAGGGTTGGTGGCTTCAACCGGAACCCACTGCTCCTTTCCTCTAAAAGCACAAGATGAATTATAAACAGCAGGTTTGCCTAGGCAGGGGCTGGGCCTGGGAGGAGGGAGGCAGGAGAGGGCTTTGGTCTCAGACTCAGTGACCATGGGCCTGGAGACTTAGGGGAAACATTTCCATCTGTCCAACTGGCAGGGCAATGCAGCAGCTAGGGGGTGGGAGAGAGGCAGGGGCCTCAGGAAGTGGTGTCTCTGAGGCATACTACTAACAGTGGGTGCCCAGAGTGAGGCTGAGTGCACTGATCCCCAATGGCCTGCTTAGGAGCTGAGGCACAGCCCAGGAGAAAGTCAGGGAGTCATAGAGCAAAGGTTCCAGGGAGCTGTGTCCCTTTCCTAGAGTACTTCTGTTACAGCATGTGTCTGTAGCTTAGAAAAGCCTCAGCCCTACCATCAGATGTTTGAGGAATGAGATCCGCTTTTTGTGGTGAAAAGGTCAAGGTGGCAGGAGCCTAGCTTCCTTCCTTTTCCAGATGTGCCAGTTGCTTAGTGAGAGACAGCTCTCCTGGCACCTGTAAGGAGACTAAGTCTCCCGAGGATGGAGCTTGGGCTGACAAATGAACAGAGATGGGGCTCAGTGCCCATAGCATAGTGTAAGTTACGGTGCCAGCCACAAACACGGAAAGTGATAAGTTCAAATCATGCCCGGGCCAGCTAAACAACAACGACAACTGCAACAAAAAACGGCCAGGCATTGTGGCAGGTGCCTGTAGTCCCAGCTACTTGGGAGGCTGAGGCAAGAGAATTGCTTAGGCCTGGGAGTTTGAGGTTGCTGTGAGCTGTGACGCCACAGCACTCTACTGAGGGCGACATAGTGAGACTATCTCAAAAGAGGAAAAAAAAAAAAAATGCACAGAGCTGGAAAAGCAAATGCCCAAGAGCTATCTCGAAAGTCTGGCTTCAGCTCAGACACCTTTCCACATGGATCCCACATCTCCCCATCTGTGTGTCTTGGTGACCTTGTCCACTGGTGGGGATAGCAATCTAGCCTGATCTATGACAGGAAGGATCATCATAAAAGGCCCCTGACTCCGGCAGGCAGGCCCACATCTAGGAAGCACAGGTGCTATGGCATCACATCTCCTAGGGGCAGCCCTGTTTTTGTGCTAAGGTTCAACCTTTGTTGGGAAGCAGAGCACAATATCAACACACACAAATCAATTCTATGTCTACACACTACCAGTGAACAATCTGAGAATGAAATTAAGAAAATAATTCCGGCGGCACCTGTGGCTCAAGGAGTAGGGTGCCGATCCCATATGCCGGAGGTGGCGGGTTCAAACCCAGCCCCGGCCAAAAAAAAAAAAACCAAAAAAAAAAAAAAAAGAAAATAATTTCATTTTATAAAAGCACCAGAATACTTGGGAAAAAATATAACAAAAGGAAACTATAAAACACTGCTGGAAGAAATAAAAGACTTCAATAAATATAAAGGCAAGAAAAAGAAAAAAAAAAAGGCTCCATAAAGTCATACATGTAGTCTGATTCTATTTATATGAAAGGTTCAGAATGGGGGCAAATTCATGGAGAAAGTGGATTCATGGTTGCCAGCAGCTGGAGGAGGCAGTTTGGGGGATGATTGCTGACAGAGTCAGGGCTTGCTTCTGAAGCGATGGAAATGTTTTAAAATTAATTATGGTGAGGACAGCCCAGCTCTGTGGATACACGAAAAAAACACTCAATTGTATACTAAGACAATGATGACAAGACCCAGAACACTTTGTCAGACTGAACATTCAGATATAAAGGAAAATCAAAGCAGGATTCAGAATGTTAAAGAAAAACACTTCCCCTGCTGTGCTGGGGAGTCATACTGCTTTCCTTGGGCGATAACAGGATCTTAACAACTCTCATTACTAGTTAACATGAATGAGTTGAGCCTGCTAGTGGGGTTGGTGCCTCTCCCATAATAGGGTGGTCATAAAACCAAACTCAGGAGAACCAGACACCACAGGATGCAGAAGGAAGAGATGCTCACTGCCACATGTTCCTTTTTATGAGGGAAATACTGAATTACATTTCCAAAGCATAGGATTATTTAGATGACCAGTAATTTAGATACATTGAGATAATTTTTAGAAAGCCTTCACACTGGCTTTCCAACCAAGGAACCTTCAGGCTGATGAGGCACGGCAGGCCTAGGTAACTGTCACCACTGACCAGCTAGTAGTTCTGGGCTCAGACCCATGCCCACCCTGCAGCAACACAGGAAATCCATACTGAAAGCTGCAATGAATAGATAGGCAGATAGACAAGCATGCTGTATTTCCAAAGGGAACTAGGGCCTTAGGGGACTGAAGGGGCCCGTGAAAGCAGTGAAGTGTGCTCCCGGAGCAGCTAAACTCTGGAGGCCCCTGTCTTGGGTCCCACTCCTTTAAAACATGGGCAATTGCTTCTGATTCCTTCCAGAAACTCCCTTTTCTTGCAACATAGTCAGAGTGAGGCTTGGGGCTGTGCGGGCTACTGTACTTAAGTCTCCCCAAGGGCACATGCATCCCTTAGAAGAAGAGGCTGCCACCCACCTCCATCCCATCCCAACCCCCCACCACTGGGGCAGCCTTTGCCCTTCTGAGAAACAAGGTGGCTCCTGTTTTGTGGGGGTTCAGGCCTGCCTAAGTCTCTGAGTGATGTCTGAAGGACAGGGAAGCCTTGATTTGACCAGGAAAGCATACTGGAATTAAACCTGGCATGCAGCAGGTGTTGAGAAGGATTCAGGAGGAAGCAGCCAGGTAGGCAGCTGGGGCATGTGAAATGATGGTGCTGGTACAAGGTGGGGAGAGAGCAACAGGTCACACACCAAGGACAGCGAGAGCCAAATTTAAGGGGCAGAAATCTGCTGAGGGGAAGCTAAAGGAACCCTGATGGTCCTGGATTGGCGGTACCCATGTTCTCCAGACCATCTCTGAATACAGAGAGATTCTAGTAGAGTGTAAACCCAGCTCTGTCTGCTGCAGTCTGGGAACAGAGACATGCCATGAGATGGTAAGATCATGGGAGCACATGCAGTACCCAGATCTTGGTTCTAAAGACCACTCTCCGCCACAAAGAACTAGGGCCTCTATGAGGAACGTTAGCAACTCCAGGGCTGGAATAGAGAAGAAAATGAGCCAAGAGCCTTTTGCTGTGAAAAAATAAAGGAAGTGCTCAAAGGAATGGTGGGGACATGCCAAAAGGACACAGGAACCTCCCAACAAAGCTTCCACTGGCTGAATCTGGGACAACCTGCACATTAAAATAAAAACTAGTGACAACAGATTATAGCCCACTGACATAATCAAGGAATAAGTAATGGGGAGAAAAGCAAGCTTTCTGTCCAGTGAAATGCCAATGAATAAACACAGGGGAATGGTGGGGATATCTCCACGGGGCAACCATCAAAATGAAAACTCATTCCAGAAACAAAACACGACTGGGCATAAAAACTGGAGGGTAGAAGTAAGATGGGACATGCACTGTCCAGAGTCTCAAAGTATCTCTCCAAAAAATTATCCACCACAAAGCCTGAAGAAAAGCAATTTTCACCCAGTGGTGAAACTTAGAAGACAGTGCCCTAGCCAAGGGATCAAAGTTAACCCTGCTAACAAGGGGATAAGTGAACACTGCACACACTGAGGGAACAGTATCACTTTTGTGACCTTCTCACCCAAGCTGCCTAACCTGGCTCTAATTACCAAGACACACTGGGAAAACCCACATTAAAGGACTTCCCTAGAACCACCAACTTATAACAAGTCAAGGGACAACTTCCCGCTAGGAGACAGATGCCGCAACGTGTGACATAGGTTTGATCCCTTTGCTCTAAAGCAGCTATCCTCAACCCTACTTGGCACGAGGGACCGGGTTCAGGTAAAACAATTTTTCCGCCCAAAGGGAGGTGATGGACAGGAGATAGAACTCAGGTGGTGATGCAAGCAACAGAGAATAGCTGTGAATACAGCTCACTTGCTGCTTATCTCCTGCTATGCAGCCTGGTTCCTAAGAGGCCGTGGACTGGAACCTTTTTGGCACCAGGCACCAATTTCATGGAAGATAATTTTTCTACAGAGGCAGTGAGAGGAATAAGAGGTGGAGCTCAGATGGTGCTGCTGTGTGGCCCAGTTCCCAATAGGTCACAGATTGGTACCCGTCTGTGGCCTAGGGGATAATTGGGGAAAACTGATTGGGGCCTCCAGGTAAAAGAATAGAGAAGCACTTTATAATTCAGGAAGTGTTAAAGTTTTTCAAAATTTAAGCTAAAAAATAGAAAGCAGGCAAGCAGACAAGGATGTGAAGTTCATTTTGCAGAATTTACTTGCTAATGTAGAAAAGTGTTGCTGAGAGGGAAGGGAGGCCATCACTCAGACTGCGAGAGTGATTGTGAGAGTCTCAAAACCATAAAGGGACTGAGAAATGCAGCTTAGCAACAGATAACCTGGACAAGAACCATAGGCCCTGCTCCCACTGTTCAGACCTCCACCTGCCAAGCGACACCCAGATCTGACAGACAACCTGCCGTTCCTGAGGACCTGGAAAACCCAAGCTCCTCTGCAGGGCAAGATTGAGGGATCAGCTCAAAACAGTCTGATTTTGGAATCAAAATGAATTCAACTATTTGAAATGGTGCCATCAAATCAATCTTTAAAGTTATAAAGAATTGCCTCTTCCCTTGACAGGGACATCAGACCAGCATATGACTTTATCTGGCAATGCTTTTGAAGTCAGCAATGAATTTATGTAAGGCAGGTTGGGTTACAGAATTTGAGTTGTTAAACTTTCTCGTTAAATGTTTTATGAGGAATTTCAGCCATGTGGAAGAGACTTTCAGGAAATCTTGGACTTGGTTCTCTAGCTAAAGACCAAAAAAGGAAGGTTCTATACCCTTCAGAAAGGATCAAGATGTTTTTCTTAAAGTTTTAAAGCTGTGATTAAACATACTTCTCTAAACAGCTCTTAAGCAATATTAATTCATGTGAGAATTTAATATGTAGAAAGGGGCTCTGGAAAATAATATATTGTCACAGGAGTTACTTTTGTAATGGCAGGGAGAATGGCCTGAGGTTCTTTTCGTGGCATCACAGTTCACAGCAACCTTAAACTCTTGGGCTTAAGCGATTCTCTTGCCTCAGCCTCCTGAGTAGCTGGGACTACAGGCGCCCGCCAGAACATCCAGCTATTTTATTTATTTATTTATTATTGTAGTTGTCATTGTTGTTCAGCAGGCCTGGCCGTGTTCAAACCCACCACCCCTGGTGTATGTGGCTGGCGCCTGTTAACCACTGAGGCTATAGGCGCCAAGCCTGGCCAGGGGTTCTTTTTATTTGATGTATTTCTGATCTACTTTTCTTCTTAAACACTATGAATGCATTACTTATATAAACTTTTGAAAAATGAATAATATATCTCTTGAAAGACTTTTTTAAAAAGGACTTAAAACTGCTTGCAACTTGGCCCTGCTCATAGAAACAGACATTCAAGGGCTTATAAAGCCTTGTCTCATGTGAGACTCCAAATTTACAGGTGTAAGAGATAGGGGGAAAAATTAGGAACTGAAAAAAGAGCTGGTTTAAAATGCCCAATCCTGGGCAGCACCTGTGGCTCAAAGGGGTAGGGCGCCAGCCCCATATGCCGGAGGTGGCTGGTTCAAACCCAGCCCCAGTCAAAAACTACAAATAAATAAATAAAATAAAATAAAATGCCCAATCCTGATGAAGATCTTATTTTTTCAACACTGACTGCTTTTCCTCCCAGGAAACTCTCCCCTGGACTGGTGGGAAGGCAGAGGGACACGAAGGCTCACCTGGTTCTGAGTCAGAATTGCCTGTAGATGACTCGCAGAAGGTTGATGGCATAAATACATTGTTTTTTGATACTGTCACCACGGAGGTGCAGGCAGGGGAGGAAACAAGAGGAAAAACAGTGTGAGTAGGCAAGGTAGACAAGCAGGGTTGAGTCTCAAGCCCCAGCTCAGAAGGGAACAGCACTCCTTGAACAAGGCATCAACCTTTTCTGATAAAGCAAACCCAAAGCTCAGCAAGAATGGGAGTCTCCAACGCAATGGCCTTCATCTGTCTCATGGAAACTTTGGTCTACTGGGGGCTGCCTGTCTTGTCCTGACACTCCTGGGTTGGGGGCGGCGGGGGGGCAAGCCAGCAGGGCAGCAGAGGGCCCTAGATGCTCCACACTGCACAGGAGGCTGCCTCTCTCCCACAGATCTTACTTTATGATAGCAACTGCTCCCTAGGGTAAAGGCTGGCTGACAGGCTTCCACAAAGGATGCAGACCTCAGAGGTGAAGAACTAAGCCTGAGCATAAGGAGGTCAGAGTGAAAAACACTTTTGGTGCCTCTTACACCTCTCATTTCCCTGACGGCTAAGAGCTGAGTACCTTCTAGGTGCCACTGCACTAGAGGGAGGCAATTTCAAGCAGGCTGGGGGAAAACTGATTGGCAGCCCTTTGTCCCTTTAGTTCTGGCAACAGCACAAAAGGCTACCTCTCCTCTCTATGGGGGCTATGGATGTAGCAAGTAAGCAAGTGGTGAGTGGGGAAGAATGAAACCAAAAACCAGGAAGTGGAAGCTCCCCATTCTGCCCATGTGCACAGAGGTCCTTAAGAAAAGGACGTCAAGTGCAGCTTGGATTGCAAACAATGCAAACAGTTCTTTAGCATCTGGTCAGCAGGTGACAGTGTAACTTACAGGTGAAACTAACAGTCACAAAAAAGGATATGGCCATGTCCCAAATCAACATTAAGGGAAATGGGCATGAAATCAAGTGTGTAAGAGAGATGACCATGAAAGGACACTGCCTTTCTACATTGTCATGTCTGCACGACTTTTATAAGCAGAAACAACTTTCAAGAGTGTTTTTTCCCTTACAGCAATATGCTGAAGGTTACCAACTGTAAAATTATTTCTGTGAACTTCCCAGGGATGAATTCCAGGCTGGTAACCAGAGAAGCTCTCTAATGGCATGGTATCTCCAATCTGGTACTAGAAAGCTGAGACAGAGAACACAAGATAATTTGTGTTATCTTGTGGGGAAGTCAGGATGCGAATGGAAGAGCCTAAGGTGTTCATCCTCCAATCAGAAGGGGCATTCCCCAGCTGGAGCCTGGAAACTAAGAAGCCCCAATGGCTCTCTCTGCCCCGGGAACCTGCCTCTTTCTTACACTAGCCTTCATATGTCCCCACCTGCCTTGACCTCTGTGCCTGTGCTCAGGCCACACCTCATAATCCAGGGCCTCCAACTCTTGTGTCCACTCCTTTCACAGTCCTAGTATGGCTTGCCCTGACAAGCCTCACCAAGCTTCTGAGAGCTCATGGCATCACATCAGGTCTCTGCTGGGACCTTATGGCTTGTTAGTTACTGGGTATATGTGCATGTCTGGGCTATCCCTGGGCTGCCAATGCTGGGTAGGCCCTGTTCAGAACACCCCACCCCAACATTCAGTCTGTGGTCAGTAGCCCTGAAAACTAGAGAGGTTACTAACAGTCAGTCAGAGACCCCTACAGGGCTCCCAACAGTGAATCCTTCCCCTCCATTTCAGAGGGATGATTTCATAGTCTTCCTAATAAGCTGCCAAGTCTCACCACCCTATTAAGCGTCACTGATTCCAGAGAGGGGACATCTGTTGCTACATTTTGGGCAAGCTCTAATCTCACTCCTGATGGAGACCAACCCTGGGTTTGATTCTAACTGATCTGGGAAGGAGACAGAGGATGGATGAAAGGCACTGGAGGGGAGCAGTAGGGTTATGAGCACAAATGCTTTCGTCATTCACCAAGTCTGTATTACCTGACTGTGTGGGGGGGAACTGTGTTAAAGATGATGTTCTTTCTCTCTTGACAGGAGGGCAGTAATTTCCATCTTCTCGGTCAGAATCTACAGAAAACAATGAGAATAGGAGGAGAAAAGTAAGGTTACTTCTGTTTTTATAACTGGTTAAGATGGTCAAGCATGTTAGATATTTCTTTACCTTCTCCGCCTTCGGGACTGGAGCCTCTGGCTGATCTCTGAAACAAGAGCACACATCAGGGTGGTAAGAAAGCGCTGTGCTACAAGCCAACAGTTCTCAGCTCCATAACCAATGGAACCTGATACACAATGATGCTGAAGGCTAACTCCCCAAGCTCAGCCACCCACACTACATATCTCAACCTACGGCTCAAAAGTTATCTCTGATGAACCTCTGAATCTGGCTTACCAAACCATGTGCCAAGGAGAGCATGTATAACACAAGGATCTGTTTCTGTTTCTCCACAGGTTACAATTACCTGGCCTGCCTCCCCCAAACTCAAACACAGTGAAACTTTATCTGGCCACAGTTCCCTTTGCCAAGAACTGAAAAGTGACCCTCCCCGCTATGTTATGAAGAGCTGCAGGCTTGTTAAGATGGTTGTATAACACCAGGATCAGAGTGGTTTCTGAGCTTTGCCTTGGAACATTCTATGGTGCAGATAGATCCCTGTCTCAAGGTGGGCTATTATTTACAGAGCAAGTAAGAGTTTTGATGATTTGGACCAAAGCCCCTTGCCAAGTGTCCAGAGCATAACCATCAAAGACAAGAGCTCTACAGACAACAGAACAATCACAAGCTGAGAGAGAAGGGAGCTGAAGAATTTCCTACTTTATCAACCTTTAGTTTTTAGAATGTGAACAACTAACAATTATGACAAAAAATGAATAGTGTTCATCTTCTCTCCTAACACACAATCCCTCACGTATGCTCTGTCTTGAACACGGCAGCCAAAAGCAAGCTGATAGTGAGTGCCACTCCTCCTGGCATACTCTGCTTAAGAGTAAGCAGAAGAGCCAATTTTTCTTATTTTCTGAAAATCTCCTTGGAGGTCAAGTTTAGCTAAATTAGGGCTGCCCACCTCAGTGAGCTGTTAGGGATTAAGTGAAGAGCTTTGCAAACTGCAGAGTGGTATATAAAAGTATAACTGCAATAAACAAAACTTAAGATTATGGGAGCCAGGTACTTTTGGCCGTGCAGGCCACATTTGGTGTCTGTCATATTATTCTTCTTTGTTTTTATTTTAACAAGCCTTTAAAAATATAAACATGATCTTAGGTTATAGGCCCAGGGCCAGAGTTGGTGGCAATGGGAGTCCAGAGATGGTAGGAAGTTTCCTCAAAGTCACATAGCTAATTCACAACAGTAAGAAAAGAAAGTCCTAACCCGGACTTTCCCCTCCCTGGTAAGAACTGACCACTCAGGTTTGTGTTAGAAAAGCAAGCTTGTGTTTCTCGCTTGAGGTCTGTGTTCTTAGAGCTCTTAGGAAATGGTCTGGAACAGTGGTTCTCAACATTCCAAATGCCGCTATGTATTTTCATTGTTACAAAGGGGCTGTGACCCACAGGTTGAGAACCGCTGGTCTGGAGGATGTGTCTGTGAAATGAGGGCCAGATAATAACAACCCACTGTATGTCTGGGCAACTGGGAGGCTCAGAGGAGACCACAGACAAAATGCACGGGAAGTAAAATCCGTCTAATACAACAGGGAATTCTATTAATCACTGGGGCAACGGTTAAAATACCAAGTCCAAAATGGAACAAAATATTGGTGTCAAGTATGCTGGTCCTAGTGCCAGCACAAAACAACAGCCAGGATATGCAGGCAGAACATCAAGGCTGCTCTGTCCTCACCACTTCTTAAAGGCTTGTGGAATTTAGTCAGTTTACCTGGCTCTGCTGCTTCCTAAGTATGAACCTTACCTCGCTCAGGCTTTGGTTTCCTCACTTAGAAAAAGAGGATGCTGCGGTGTCTCCCTTGAAGGGAGGGATTGGGGCAGTGACCCAGAACAGGTCTCATGCTCAGCCCAGTGCAAAAATGCAAAGCTCAGTTCCTGTCATTATTTTAATGTCCATTACTTACACCTGGATGTGGCAAAACATGAACCCCTTAGGCCTGCGGGGTCCCGACCCCTTTTGAACAACAAAAATACACTGTGGCATTAGGAAGGTTGAGAACCACTACCTTAGGCTGTGTTGGGGTCAGGAGAGAATGGGAGCTAGGGATGTGAGGATTAAGAAGTACTTCCAGGGCGGTGCCTGTGGCTCAAGGAGTAGGGCGCCCGTCTCATATGCCAGAGGTGGTGGGTTCAAACCCAGCCCTGGCCAAAAAAAAAAAGAAGTACTTCTATGCCCAAGCCTGCAGGTGAAGCTGAGACGCACTCAGACAGTGCTCCCATTCCATAGGTGCCAAAGTCTGAAAATTGCATCTGATAACATGGAGCTGTCTCTGGCTTGTCATCAGCCTCCCCATATCATCCCTTTCCCCAGGGGCCATCAGTGGGGTCCAGATAGCAAAGGTGGGAGAGTCTAAGTGAGGTGGCTACTGCCCAGGCCAGGTGCTGAAACCTTGGCTCACCCAGCAGAGCCCAGGCATCCTATCCCAGGCCAGCTCCAGCAACTCCAATACAGGACACATCCTCCTCAGTGACTCACGCCCTCCTGAATGCTACAGGACCACCGAATCCTCTGTGCAGGTCCCTGTTCAAAGTGGGTGTCCCAGCCTCAAGCATCCTTCTGCCCACTCCTACCAGTGGGCCCCACATGTTCCCACACCACACGTCATCCCATGACTCTCCACTCTCCTCTCCTGTTTTAATTCACTGAGATCTCAACTGTACCCCAACCCTTGCACGGTGGCCTCCTGGGTCTTGGGGCATCTGTCCCTTCCTGAATGACCTTTGGGACCTGGACATCCTTTGGGATCTACGAACAACCTGCTCTCTCACCAGATGACATCCTCCTTCCCCTTCAGATGAGAATGAATCTCTCAGTCATGTGATCAACGTTCCTCATACTTTTCCTTCCTGGCTTTTACTATGATCCTGGGATTTGGGGTAGGGTCCCGCACAAGACTTCAAGTCCTAGGAGGGACCTGGTCTTCACAGTATTTAGCATTTGCTCAAGGAAAAAAATATGCCTCTCAGGCACTCTTCAGGCCAAAGAGAGCAGTGAAGTTTCTTGCCCTAGCCTTATGGTGAGAACAATCTATAGTGATGCCCATGCCTGGGCTAGTGGTGCTGACAGCTGATAGTCCCTGGCTTCCTCATAGTTCCTCAGCCCCTGCTTAGGACACTCCCCGCTCTGTTGCAATCTTAAGAGGTTTGGACTCCTAATTCTCTTTGGTCTGCTACGTATCTAAGTTAATTCCTACATGCACAAATTTCCTATTTTTCTTTCAGATTTCTAATTTCATTCCATTGTGGTCAGAGGACATACTCTGTATGATTTCAATCTTTTTAAATTTATCAAGATGTGTGCTTTGTGGCCTTGGAAAATGGTCTGCCCTCCAGAATGTTCTGTGTGCACATGAAGGCAACATCCCCCTGCCGCTTCTGGGAGGGGTGTTCTGTAGATGCCTGTTAGGTCTAGTTGGTTTCTAGCATTCAAGTCCTCTACTTCCAATGTTTTGTCTGGATGCTTTACTGATTACTGAGGGTGGGGAACACATCTGGAACTGAGCCAAGTCTCTGATCAGTCCCCCAGCATGGTTCCTTCCCACCTCCCTGCTCCCCTGTATCACAG
Organism: Nycticebus coucang; assembly: GCF_027406575.1. Taxonomy (NCBI): domain Eukaryota; kingdom Metazoa; phylum Chordata; class Mammalia; order Primates; family Lorisidae; genus Nycticebus; species Nycticebus coucang. The sequence goes on along the minus strand of NC_069782.1, from coordinate 62,088,145 downwards.
AGCAGCTCCAGACCCCTGGGGCTCACTGCTTCCCTTACGGCCCCTTCCAGTTCTCTGAACATGCTGACTGTGCTCTTCCCACAACTCCCGGGTACTTTCCCTTGGGATACTGTCCTTCAGAGACTGCTCACTGTGACCACTCCCTTAGGTAAACAGGTGCTCACCCGTACTGCGCCCAGACCCTCTTGGGCTCTCTTTCTACCCTGCTTTGTTCTATCAGGGTCTTTCTGGTATGTGTCTCCTGCTGCAACAAAGCTCATATACCAATACTCGGATACCATGCACAAAAGGCGCTCAGCGAGGACTTGCTGTGTGGATGGGGCCGACATCCTCCACTATGTCCCCTTCAGATACTATAGCATGAGGGGAGACCTGGCCAGACAAGATTCAGCTGTTCTTCAACACCTGAACTCAAGATACACTCAAATCCAAGCCTCAAATTGCTTTTACGAACTCGCCTGTAGGAAAGTGGTGGGGCACTCAGTCTTGGAAGCCAGGGCTAGGGTAGGACAACACAGGAAGATCTCCATACTGAGCGAACCTTCCAGATGCTGCCAGAATCACCAGGGAGGTCCGCAACTGCCAACTCAGAAGCAAGGCGCAAACTGCTGCCAGTAACTCCCCTTACTAAGAACCAGAAGGAAAAGCAGGAAGAGGGAGTGTCTGCAACAACACTGGCTCTCCTGAAAATCCTCACCAGCTCCCACTAGAGGTGCCGCCTGACCTGTGCCCATGTCAGATTCTTCCTTCCATGACCTGCTGGAACACAGGGCCTCTCCTCTCAGCAGAACCTGGAGTTTGCTGTCTGGCTGACTCATGCTATCTTCCTCAAAGCAGAAAGAGTTCTATGCTTCAGGAATACTACTCCAAGTCACTCTTGAAGGCCAAGGCCAGTTCCACTAACATCTTCCATTTCCTTGAAACATGGCAGCACAGTAGCTGGACCTGTTTGGTGTCAAGGAAGTCAGAGAAGGGGGCCACCCTCCACTCCAATCAAAAGAGTAGGTTCTGAGGGGTCAGTGTAGAATAGGCCTAGGATACATGTGGGCTCAGATCCCAGAGGTCTACAGCCCACAGCTCAAGAGCCACCACAATAGGGACTCATGCAGAAACAGGGTGTAAGGGCCCCATTTCTTCCTCCTCTGCTTTTACCCAAACTGGACTTCACCACAGCAAGGTCAGGACTTCAAGAGGACATGTAAGGAATGCTGGGTCAGCAGCCATTTGGAATACCAAGATGAAAACATTCCAAATTAATAAACAAGGGAGCCAGAGAGAAAAAAGACAAAAGAGCACCCTTCAACTTCTCTTTCTGGCATCAGGACAGCACAAATGAAAGAAGCAGGCTAAGAGAAGTGAAGAGCCCTCCTGCAGTGCCCAGGCTCCAGGCTGGTAAGGCTCAAGCAACCACAGCTGCTGCTCGTTGTGCTGCTGGATGGTGCCTTCACCCTCCTAGCTGGGTGGAGGCAGGACCTGCAGCCAGCTTTCCTCCTAGGACACCAAACACAAGAATCCCTGTCACCAACTGCAACATAGGGGTCACACCCAACCCTGAATGTGAATGTAGAGGTAGGAGGCATCTATGAAGACAAAACAGTAAAAGTCACGATTGTTACATTTATTAAGAATTGCCCCACCAAAAACACACAGCTCCTATGAGGCTACCTGGGATGGCCCCAAGGAAGACAAAGGTGCCAGACTGGCTGGAGCTGATTCGAGGCCAGGTTTCAGAAGCGGACTGAACAGATGACAAGGACAAACAGGCAGTAAGCAGGAATGAACAGTACTGTCTACCTGACCCAGTCCCTTAGAAAAGACCAGAAAGCAAGGCCACATTTTCTTTCTAGAAAACAGTAGCTACCAATTGGTCTGGCAGAGTCTCAGTGAATCCCGGTCTGAATTGATGAGTTAGGAAATCTGGCTGGTTGTGGTTGCAGGAAATTGGATGCCTGGGATGCAAAGTAAATTATGGGAAAATTCAATGCCGCTTATTCTGGGACTGAGGCAAGCAGCATGGAGATTCTTGCTGAAAAGGCAGACACTGAAAAGAGCAAAAGAGAAGCAGCCCCAAAGGTCTGAATGTGGAGGGCAGTGAGGGTCAAACCCTGTGCAGGAGCTAAGAGGTGAAGGGAATCTATCTAGCCAAAGGGGCTCATTCCAGGATCTTCTTAAGCTTCCTGGTACGTCTAATAAACAGATTTTTGAAGCTCAGCAGTGCCTTGGTACAGAACTTCAGCACTGCACAATTCCACTAGGTACGGAGCAAGCATTGAGAGCAGCCTGCCTTCTCTGGATCAAACAGAGAACTGAATCTGGATGTGGTTTGGTATTCTTCAAACTGTCTTCTCAAAGCCAGGAAGTCTGATACATAGAGACTTTTTCCTGGTACCAAGTGTGCCACGGCCAGAGTTCTGATGAGAATGAAAGATGATAAGGCCCCTTTATAAACAACAATTCAGTGCACCACTATTTAAACAACTCTTGGCTGTACATTCCCCCCAGGGACTGTGGAATAAAGAGAATGGACTAGACAAGACAGATGAGGCCCACTGGGTAACGTGTAGGCTGTTTCCTGAACTCTCAACATGATACAGGGCAAGATTCAAATTTGTTCTGAAGCAAAAGAAAACAGTGGAATTAACCAAAGAAAAATTTCGGCCTCAATAGCTGGGATCAAGTTTCATCTGACTTGATAAATGACCCTCCCGTGTTTTGAGCATACCCAATCAGCAAAGAAAGCCAATTAATGGGAGAAGTTAACAACCAGCCAGCATTTTCTCTGCAGAGAGTACAAGGGAGTCAGCTTTGCTGGCTGGGAACCATCATCAAGCAGTGTGACAGTGGTGCTATTGAGGCTTCCAATACTGCATACCCTAAAGTTATAAATGCTAAAACGAGAGAGTATGTGCATGTGGGTCATATGCATGCAGCCCAGTGCTGTGCTGGTACATTTACAACTAGTCCCACCAGTCTCTCAATCCTGGCCTTTTTTCATGGGGACTTAACAACTCATCTTTAGGCTCTTTGCCATGTGTCACTTTTTGTTTGCCAATTTGGGGACTGCCAACTCCCTTAGGATTAGAGCTTCTGATTCAAAAGTCTGTAAGACTCTAGAAGCTGAGTTCTATGGCACACCCACCACCTGGACTGGCCAGGCCACACAGCAATGCCTAGCCTGGCCATGGGTGGGAAGTGAGGCTACCTTGGGAAACTTCTCCCATGTGCCTCTACAAGAGCCTGTTGCTCTTTATTTTATTTTTTGAGACAGAGTCTCACCACGTCACCCTTTGTAGAGTGCCACAGCATCATAGCTCATGGCAACCTCAAACTCTTAGACTCAAGCAATTCTCCTGCCTCAGCCTCCCCAGTAGCTGGGACTACAGGCGCCTGCCACAACACCCAGCTATTTTTAGAGACGGGTCTTGCTCTTGCTCAGGCTGGTCTCAAACCCATGAGCTCAGGCAATCCACCTGCCTTGGCCTCCCAGAGTGCTGGGATTACAGACGTGAGCCACTGTGCCTGGCCGAGCCTGTTGCTCTTGTAGAACAGCTGCTGTCACAAAAGCTCTGTGGTCCACCTGTCCTGTTTGTTACTCTCATTCTGAAACCTGCCACTTCTTAGTAGACTCAGATGAAGATCATCTGTTCTTAAGGGCTAATGACAGAGACTTGAGAATGCCATTTCCTGGGCCCTTGAATACCAAAGAAACAATAACTCACAATACCTAACTTCAGAGACCTTTCTGGGAGCTGCTCTGTCAAAAAAAAAAAAAAAAAAAGTGACCACCTCCTAATTCTTGCCCTGGCAGCACTCATTTGACGGGTACACTCCCAGCACAAGGTGTTGCAAGTGTCTTCAGGCTAGAATCCTTAGCTTCTAAGCATGTCTTGCCACCCTAAACCCTCTCTGTGCCATGATGGATTACTCCCTTTTCTTGCAAAGACTCTGGCACATGGTAAAGACTGCTGCCTCTTTCCCCATGATTCTTCCAAAATGTTAAAATAGGACTTCAACTTACCCCTGGCTGAATACCAATTCCTAAGTGTCTCAGGGTTTGGTGGCTACAACTTAATTTTATTTAATGGTTTTCTTAAGCAAACAGGGGACCAGTATGTGACAGAAGGAATTGCTGAGGTCTAGGGTGAGGTGTGGGATTGTGCTGCCCCGGAAGGCTGCTTGGTGTTCAGAATGGTAGAGCTGGGCCCTTTGTTTTGTTAATAGTCCTTTCTACCTGTCATGAGAATAGGGGTCTTCTGGCATTAGATATCTAGAGGATGGAGTTTTCAATCCTGAATGTAGGATGATGTTTACCTTTCCCAATTTATCAAACTTCAAAAACCCAAGACATTTCATTTCTTGTTGTTGAGAGTTCACAATCTTCTCCACCTATAATCTTCAAAAGCCTTCTTAATACAAAGATAAAGGGCTCAAGGGATTCCCTTCTGGATTCAAAGGAAGAGTCTTTTCTTCTTCCTGCTTTGATCGAAGACAAGCAGTTCACTGCCTAACCACAATCCAAACAATCAGTCTTGCAAAGCAATCTGTGTTAGACAACTCCTGTTCCTACATATCAAAGGAAGCCTTAGCTTCTTGGGTTTCTAAGACACTGAACTTGTATGCCCAAGTTCAGGGAAAGGAAAAAGAAAAATGGAAGGAGGGAGAAGGGGTCGAGTTTGATTTGGAAAGTTCTGCCCCACCATTCAATTCCTCTCTTGATCCCTCATGTCTTTTCCAGGAAAGAGGATTCACCCCTCGCTATGGGGTCTACAGCCCCCCAATTAGAAAAGCCTACACATAAAAGGGGACTCAATCTTCCCTAACTTTTCAGCAGCACAAATTGAAGGGAGTTGAAGGAATCCTAGTCATCTTTTAAGTTACCATCAGCTGCTTACAGTTATCTAGGGCCTAGATCTGAGGGAACAGATGGGAAAGGGGCCCCCTGGGCAGTAGGAGTTCCGGTAGATGTGGACTTACCCCTGCCAGTTCTCGCGGGAAAGGAGGAAGCTGGGCTTCAGGAGCGGGAGGCGGAGGAGTGCTGGCGGAAGTGCTAGCGGGGGCAGGAGGTTCTAGGGCATGCTCACCAGCTGACTCGGGGTGACCCGTGCCATGGTGGGGGGCCTCAGCCTCCCCCTGAGGCTCCTCTCCCGAATCCGACAAGTCTTTTTGCTCTGCAGAGGACTGGGAGCAAAAAAGACAATTTTCCTTCAATGTGAATATAAAGGCTGCGCCATAGGACAAGGAAGGGCAGGGCAAGGGTACAGGGATGGAGAGGGCTGGATCTCTAGGGAAACAGTGAGACCCGCCTGGGTGGATGGACCAAAAAAGCAAGAACATGCCACTGTGTTCTGTTCAACAAAACTGGCCTTCCCAGCTAAGGAAGGAAAATGTTAAGTGGGTTTGGTGCTGCCTGTGAGAAGCCCGGATGCTTTTTTTCAAAACTATGGGTGGGCTAGCACAGAGCAACTCTGCTTATGAGCCTCAAGGCCTCTTGGTGGCCAAGGAGCAGGGACAGTTATGCCAAAGACTCTTAAAATCACTACAGGCCAATAACACACTTCCTCAAAAGAATACAAAACATGCACAGGATCTCCACACCACTTCTGAGCTTGGGAAAGGTAGGAGAGAACACTGCATAGGTAAGAAGGAAATCCAGGGTCAAAGGCTTCTGCATCTTGCTAGTTCTCCCAGCATCTTTCCATTTGTTCTGCTTGTACCTGATAGGAAGAAAGTGCTTTCTTGCCTCAGTGAATACAAGTGTAGGGTGACAGAGACCATGAGAGGTGGTGTTTGAATCAGTGGGTAGTTCAGCTGGAGAGGGCAGAGCACACCAATCGAGCTCCAGGGCTGAGATTCTCCCAGGCACACCCCAAACATCCAGGCAAGAGGTTATTTGGAAAACAGCCAAGGTGAAGAGCAAGCTGGTTCTGGAAGTCTTTCTCCCCCAAAGTAAAACACTTGGCAACCTTTAGGGTGGTTCTTGGGGTTAAGAAGAGGCTTCCAAGGGCTGAGAGTGCTATGGCCATACTTCCAAGGATCTTTTCTTGAGAAATGGTTTATGCACCTGGCATCCTAAAACAAATGGGTTTTAGGCCCCAAACTTCCAACATGGCATTGTCCAATGACACAGGGCCCTTTTCCTCACCTGATAACCTAAATGACTACAGGGCTATCCTGTCTCCCTGTGAAGGGACTGACCTCTTTGGATAGGGCTGGGGCATTACTTTTTAATGTGTGTTCTGGAAACTTTATGAAAAGGATTTAAGAGCTCTTTCAAGAATACTTAGGAAAGCAAAGAGCAACATAATGTTAACTCATCTTCCTGTCTCAAGAGTCACCAAGGGACACCATCACCTCTTTCTATCCAGGGGAGATCCACTGACACAAATGCCTTCCCAAACCTGCACCAGGTGCTGTGGGCAGGGGCAGTCCAGCCACCACCATTTGCTGTTACTTTATGGCTAGAGATATAAGACCTCACCAGAGAACCACTGGAATTTGATTTAAAACTCCTGCTTTTGGAATGTAAATGTTCAAATACCCTCATAATGACTAAATGGAAGGACCAAAAAGAAATTCATCAAGATAGAAATCAAGGGATCAGAACAGGGTCCAATTCTTCATCTTCATTTAAATGAATGACTCTTAACAAGGGTTAAGAAGTGTCATATCACGTCTTCTCTTGGATCTAGAGACATTTCTTAGTAGAATTAACACATGTTGTGCCAGCATTTTCTGTTTGGGTCCTAGTGTTTCTCTTGGGCAAGTTCTCCAGAACCAAGATGAGGGCCTTGTAGTTTTTCAATGTTTGGTAAAATCAGGCATTAAGACTTCACCAGACTTTATCATCACCCTAAAATACATGTGGCTGACAAAAGCCTTGTGTGCAAGCTTATCTCATCAATAGTAAGCTTCACAATTAGGCCTAAATCCAGTGTGTTCAGTAACACTGCATCTTCTGCTAAGTGGTGCCTTCTGTCTTCTTACCAAACAGGCATTACCCTGCCAGTGTAATCCCAGAGCCTTCAGCTTAACAAATGCTTTGAAGAAAGAACAATTGAAAGAAACATGTAGTCATTACAAACAATGAAACAACCCACATGAAGACATTTAAATTCTCTTCACATTGGAAAGAAAAAGAAAGAACTCTGTCTCTATTCAAGATAGTTAAGGAACATTTTTGCCCCCTAAATACAAATGCATGTAAATATAAGCATTTCAGGAAGACAGCCATACCCAGGAAGTACATTCAGGGAAGGAAGTAAATAAAATTCCTGTGCCCAATCTGGCCAGGAATTCATTTTAGGTGCCAGGACTAAAGTTCAAAACTGTAAGTTTTGGAAGTTCAAACTGTCCAAATTGTCTGTCGCTTTTTCTAACCTGGAACAATAGAAGGATTTGGCAACCTGTCCTAAGGCTAAGCAAAAAGCCACTGGGATTCCATATGCAGGCCACTACCACCAATGTGCAGTCTGCTGCAAATGCAATTTGGCATGACAGCAGCATCCACATAAAACACTGTGTGGTTTGGCCACAAAACAAAAACAAAAAACTCCTAGGCTGGCAGCTTAATTTCTTTCTTTTCATCTAAATCCTTAATCTCAATCATGATTCAGCAATAACACCTGGGCATATGAAGCTCTTTCTCTTTTTTTTTTTTTTTGACACAGAGTCTTACTTTGTCACCCCTGGTAGAGTGCCATGGCAGCACAGCTCACAGCAACCTCAAACTCTTGGGTTTAAGTGATTATGTTGCCTCAGCCTCCCAAGTAGCTAGGACTACAGGTGCCTGCCACAATGCCCAGCTATTTGTTGTTGTTGTCATTGTTGTTTAGCAGGCTTGGGCTAGGTTTGAACCCGCCAGCTCTGATGTATGTGGCCGGCACCCTAACCACTGAGCAACAGGCGCTAAGCCAGCTCTTTCTTTTGAATGAGGGCAAACAGGCCCTTTTATGCCAACTCATTATGTGCTTTGAAATCATTACTGAAAGACAAGTTAGTTATTTCCACAGTTGCTAATAGGATTTCCCAATTAAGATGTTGTTCAAAAAGTCACTACAGTAAACATTTCTGGGACAATTAGTATAATTTAAAATACAGACTACAGGGTGGCACCTGTGGCTCAGTAAGTAGGGTGCTGGCCCCATATACTGAGGGTGGTAGGTTTGAACCTGGCCCCAGTCAAACTACAACAAAAAATAGACGGGTGCTGTGGCACCACCTATAGTCCCAGCTACTCGGGAGGCTGAGGCAAAAGAATCGCCTGAGCCCAAGAGCTGGAGGTAGCTGTGAGCTGTGACGCTACAGCACTCTACTGAGGGCGACAAAGTGAGACTGTTTCTAAAAAATATAAAAAATAAATTAATAAAATACGGACTACGTGTTGTAGGACACCACTTTCTTAGGAGTGACATAGTATTGAGGCCATGGAGGAGAATGGCCTGTTTCCAGGGGCCGCTGCTGATGCAGCATTAGGGAGGACGTTATGCAGATGGAGCTCACAGACAGGCATAAGCATTCAGGGCTGGAGCACCAATAGTGAAGTGGGGTGAAGTACAACCAAGTGTTCACAGTATTATTCTTTTCTAAAGACTTGAAAATGTCCAAAATAAAATTTGAAATTTTCAAAATAGATAGTTGAAGCAAAATGGGGGAAAATCTGCTCAGAAAACCAAAACCAAAACCAACAGTAGCCCTATAGGTTTTTTTTTCAACTTGGCTTCTGGATAGTAAGAGGGGATAACCAACAGTAGCCCTATAGGTTTTTTTTTTCAACTTGGCTTCTGGATAGTAAGAGGGGATAGGTAGATTATCTCTGTAAGAAAGAATGAAACTGAATGGTCTTCAAATTCTCATTTTTGACAGGAATATTGTGGCTGCTTTCTGAAGGCCTGGAGAAGCCAAGGAGGAGTGAAGCTAGACATCTGCCTTCTGTGTTTACTTTATACCTGACTCACAGGCAATGACAGCTGAGAAAACAACCCTCACAAAGGCTCCTTCTGTGTCTGTCTTTAACATAGAGAGGTTCTCAAACGCCCTTACAGGGATTGTAGGGCATTTGGGAACCTCTGTATGTACAGCTCCCCACTTCTATACGAAGAGCTGGAGAGCAGTTATTTTTAGAAGCCCATTTAGAATTGGCTCTGAGTCAACATTTTGACAGGGACTATACCAGGGCATTTTTAAAATGATGCAGAAGCCTTCCTTGCTAGCCTGCCAGTTCAGGTTCAACTCTAGCACAGATTCCCTTGAAGGGAATGTACATGTAAACAAGCCTTCAAATCACAAAGCAACAGAACCACCTTTGCTTTGAGAATAGTACTGAAATAAGAGCTAGAGATTCTTAAACGTATTTAAAATTCATCTGAGCACATATTACATTTTAGTGTTTCATCATGCAAGCTGTCCATAAGGTGTGCAAGCTTGAAGAATTCCTATTATTATTTTAAATCAAGGGTTGCAAACATTTTTTCTGCAAAGGGTCGATACTAAGTATGTTGAACTCTGTAGGCCATATGGTTGCTGTCCTAACTGCTGTTGTTACTGTACTGGGGCCTGGTGTGGCTATGCTCCAACAAAACTTTATAAAACAGGCCTGTAGTCCCAACTACCAGGGAGGCTGAAATGGGAGGATCACTTGAGCCTAGGAATTCTGAAGTAAGCCTGGGCAAGGGACCTAAAAATAAACAAACAAACAGCAGTGGACCCCCGCTTTAAAATGAAAGTGGTTCAAAAGATGACCATAATCCATTACAAAATTCTATAAAAGCCTGATTTTACTGAATAGCATCTCAAACAGAGCTCTAATACATCCAACTCCTAAGACTTTAATATTACGTCCCTAAAAACTACAGGAAAGGCCATTGTTAGCCCCTTCATACAGACTGAACCTCCAAAGGTTAGATAAGAAAAACACATGTAATTAAGCTGTACTGGTCTGGGCCCAAGGCAGAGGAGAGAGCAGAGTTAGATGTACATTGAAAATACCACCTGGGGGTGGCGCCTGTGGCTCAAGGAGTAGGGCGCCAGTCCCATATGCCGGAGGTGGCGGGTTCAAACCCAGCCCCGGCCAAAAACCACAAAAAAAAAAAAAAAAAAAAAGAAAATACCACCTGGAAAAAGGTTTTCACAGGTTTCCTGATTCTTCCTTAAGCAAAAGAATTAACAATGGGAAAGTTAAAGGTGAGAATGAGATAACAGTTAAAGTGACAAGCCTAGGTAGATAATAAGCCCAGAGGTACCTTGTGTGGGGTCGGGTTTGGGCTAGGGGCAGTCTCTGTCACACACACACACACACACACACTCTCTCTCTCTCTCTCTCTCTCTCTCTCTAATACACAGTCTCCTCCATTCTCTGCTAGGCACTTGAACATTGCTTAGGAAAACTGGGCCACTGAAAGAGAAATTCTGGCTTCTTCTCAGACCAACGGACAGGATTTAAGATGAGCAGCCATGAGTCCGAAATCACTAGATAGGATTTAAGTCATGAGTCCCAAATTACTAGAACAGCAGCTCCCAACCTGGGAGCCAGTTGCCTCCAACAGACAGAATCCACAGGAGCACCAAGTTGATGAGATTCTCAAATGCTGTTAATTATCAACCAGATACAAAAATACTTCTAAATTCAGCAGTTTGTAACCATAAAGGTTGCAACAAGTATCATAATAAATTACAACTACCAGCATGGTGCCTCAGTGGGAAGCAACCACACAATTTTTAGACAAATAGAGGGAATCCTCATATAAGCTGGGAAACACTGCTACAGATACCAACTAACTTCTGACATAACTCCGATCTTACACACTTATCTGTCAGGGAAGGATGTAAACCAAAGGCTCAAGGTAAGCAACATCTATGGGTCTATGGCTGTTTTATCACAGACCCTACTCCACACCTGTTAGACCTTTGACAGGCACCATTCTAACAAAGGTGCACCTGAACACCCCAAACTCAAGGGGGGGGGGAAGCAACCTCATGATGATGGATAATAAGTATGTAATGCAAGCAAACTCATTCTAAATACCTTTATGCCAACTTGGTTAGAGCCAAAAGAATGCCCCTAAAATCTTTAAAGGTTCTATTTTGCCCCTTAACCACTTTTGCTCTCTATTCTCTCTTCATCCCCTTTCCTTCCACCTTTCCCCCTAGTCTGCTCCTCTGCTACTGCTACTCCTCCTAGTATGCAGGGGCATTTTCTAAAACAAATCATTAGGAATTTAGAAGAATATTGCTGACAGGGTTTGAACAAGCCACACTCTGCGAGCCCCTCCCACACCAGACCTGCCTTAACCCTTTAACCTCTCTGCATAGTAATCTAAGGCCAAGCTTTCCCTCTCCAAGCCAAATGTGCAAAGTCTTTTTTTTTTTTTGTCTTTTTGAGACAGTCTCACTTTGTAGCCCTTGATAGAGTGCTGTGGCATCACAGCTCATAGCGACCTCCAACTCCTGGGCTTAGGCAATTCTCTTGCCCCAGCCTCCCCAGTAGCTGGGACTACAGGCACCTGCCACAATGCCCGCCTATTTTTAGAGACAGGTCTCACTCTGGCTCAGGCTGGTCTCGAACCTGTGAGTGCAGGCAATCCACCGGCCTCAGCCTCTCAGAGTGCTGGGATTACAGGCGCATGAAACCGCACCCAGCCCAATGTAGTCTTAAAGACCCCTGCCTAGGTCTCCCCACCTGTGGGCAGAAGCAGCTATGGTAATGCAACCTGAAGGAAAAACTCCCTAGGAAAGAAGAAATCAGAGTAATGATGCAAAGAGAGAACATACCGGCCCCTTACCTTTTGTCCTTTATCCTTCTGAAACACAAAGACAGGAGGAGCAATGGCAGGCTTTTCTGCAAAAAGAAAAATTGGTTTTTCTCCCCCCAATACTATATACATACAGTAAACAAAGCTACATTTGTTTATAAGTGTATGTATGTGTGTGTGTATATAAAAGCTACTAACTTCAAAGAGCATCAAATCACTTAGGGCAGCTCCTTGTCATGGACACTTGGATGCGTGGGTGTGTTCAGTATGAAATTCAACACTTACTGGTATTATACAGACCTGTTTTTCTATGCACATTGTTTAATTAACAAGGAGCTTTCAAGACTTGCTTGGAGTAGGAATGCACATGAGAGCAGAAATGCACAAAGAAAGTGCCAGCCACTGTGTAGTCCTGCGGGAATGTGGCATAGAGACTCCAGATTTTTATGTGAAACCTCCTGAATTTCCAATGTTGGAGATAAATTTGTTTTTTTGTTGTTGTTTGTTTTGTTTTGTTTAATTTGCAGGCCAGAAAGCAATTGATCTGTATCTGCTAGCCAGGTTGCTTAATGCTCTTTGGAGACCTGGCCCAGCAGGCCCAGGATGCAAACTTCCCTCTACATTAGGGAGGGAGAACAGGGAGCCACTGAGGGTCTGAGAGCCCACCTAGGACAGCTGCTGTTGAAAGAAGAAACACCATGGGATTCTCTACCACTGCAATTTCCACAAAACACCATTTGTCTCCTAACCCAGGGGCAGCCACATCCACAGCTCTCAGCACTCACCTTAGTGTGAGTGGCAGCTCAGTAAAGTTCCCTTGGGACACACTGATGAGGACTGCCATGACTCTACAGGGGAGGCCCACACCACATCTGCCTCATGGCCTCAAGTGCCCTGAGGCCTGCGTTCACTTTTCAAGGCACCTAGGGCTTGGTAAAGCAGGAGCTCTGAGCCTAGGGAAAGCCTGCTACAGGTGTACTGGGCCCCTGCAGCAAGTGGAATTCAGGCACCTGCTCTCACAGGCCCCTAGTAACACCTGGGCACAGCCCGAGAAGAGAGTGCTGTGCTGGGGTCTCAAGAAGAAGAAATGGAGGGAGAACAGCAGCTCAAAGGCACACCTCTTAGAGTGCTAGGGTGGGGTGTGGGCTACCATACCAAGGATCTGGAGAAATGCTGGAGAAGGCACTGGGAAGCAGGGGGTCTGTTCAGACTGAAAGAGAAGAGTTTGGGGAAAGGGGAGAGAGGATAGATGTGGGGAGATCAGGTGGGTGGCAACTGAAAAGTGATGGGTCAACACCATCCCACTCCTGCAGAAGTCTTGACTTTGGGGCAACAGTCCACAGGCAGGCAGCCCACTCATCCTGATGTTCCCTCCACCATGCTCCCCAAAGCCTTGCTGCATCTGAATCCAACTGCACGCAGCAAATATTGGGGTGAATGACACTGACACATCTCCAATGTAGCTTCTAGGCCTCCTTTAGGTAGCCACCTCCTTGACACCCCACACAGCTATTGCTTAATAAACTCGAATGAATGTGCTTCTGTTGGACAATAAATGACGTCAAAGGAATGCTACAGGGGACCCTGGGGCAAAGTCGCAGCCCCGTCTGCCACTGGGGAACCTAGAGACCTTGCGGCACTGCCCTGTACCCTACAGACCAGGCCCCGCCAAGGTACCCAGAGGCACAGAAAGCAGTTAGGGTTTGGGCCATCTCCACACTCCCCAGCCCCATCTGCTTTGGAGAACCACCCCTCCCCAACACCCCCAACGTTTCAGAGGGACCCAACCTCAGCCCTGGCTCTAGCCTGACAAGGATAGTACTGCAGGCTCCAGCTTTAGGGAACACAGCAGCATGTGAAGAAGGCCAGGCCTTTTGTTAAGAGCCCCCTGGGGAAGGAGTGCTTTCTTCCTGCTGGCGCTCCTGGGCTGGTGGGAGGTGACCCTGGGACCACCAGCAGTCATGTGTCACCATAAAGGGCCTGGAACTGGAGCAAACCCAGAGGGAAAACAGAACTAGAGATGGATAACTAAATCCTGGTCACACTGTTGGAGGTCCTGAGTTGAACTTGGCCCAAAGCTAGGCCAAGCAATGCTGAATTTTGCTTAATTCAGGGAGAGCCTGCTGCACGTGCACTGGGCCCCTGCAGCAAGTGGAATTCAGGCACCTGCTCTCTCACAGGCTCCTAGCAACGCCTGGGCTTTCCCAGTCTGAGGTACATTTCTGCCCTGTGTTACTTCAGCCTGAGAAAAGCACGGTCTAGCCACTGTGGACTTAATTAGACATATGCTGTACTTGGGCACTGAGAGAATAAACCTTGGAGTAGCCTCAAAGTGAAGCTAACATACTTTCTTTTTCTTCACCTGGCCCATACTTATGATTTGCAGTCTGTCTTCCTACTAAGGTACAAACTCCAGGAGAGTACAGACACTATTCTGCTCCCCTTGGCATCCTTTGGCCCAAGAACAGTACTTGGCATGTCGTGGCAATCCAATAAATATCTGATGAAGGCATGGTGCCAGGCTAGTGAGGAAGGGCAGAACAGAGATAGGATCCTTTGGAGAGAAGTGGAAGAGATTTCTAGTGATGAGAACTGTGTTGGTTGATCTGCATATGCTCAGAGGTGACCTCGGCTATTGAGGCAACTTCTGGAGGCCAGGGCTGCCTATGACTTGAAGCCTTTCTAGACTACATAGCAGGCTTGGGCTAAGAGAGGACCTCTCTGATGAAGGAACAACCCTGTCATGGACCTGGGCTAGCTGCCCAGCTAGAAGTAGAGGGAGGCTATGGAAGGGGACATGTGGGTTGAGCTCTGAAAGCAGAGATCCAGAGAACAGGAAAGTTAGGGTGATGCTCAATCAGATCCTCCCTAATTACCTCCTGTCCCCTGTTCCCCATCCCTGCCACCCTCAGAACCTCTTTCTTTCTCTGCCTCTACTTTCAGACCCTTAAATCAGGGGTCTATAGAGCAGGCAGAACCACTGATGTAAAACGTGCACTCAGAACTGCCAACTTCCTTTTATGGACATTTTGAGTTCCTTTGGACAAGCCACACCCTCCCACCTGACTACCATGATAAAGAGCCTGCTGTCCCCTGCATGCCCCATGTTCATGACATACTCCTGGACTTCTGCCTGGTTCTGTCCCTCTACCTAGAATATGTGTTTACCTTCTGTGTGGCTAGCTCCCTCAGGAAGCTCCCAGTTTGGACTGCACACATGCCCTGCTCTGCTCCCTCCTGATCACGACTCTGGATTCTACCCTGCCATGGGGCACTCAGAGGCTGCCTGTGATGGTGGCTGAGTGACTAGAGGCACAGCATCTGAAACAGCTCTGTCCCCAGCACATTACCCAGCACATGCTGTGTAGACATCATCCAGTAAGTATTTGAACTAAACCCATCTCTACTTGTCCACACATAGAACACCAGCTGATATATACTCCCATAAACATTTACTAAGCCCTTATTCTGTGCATGGCACCACAGGAAAGGTAGAGAACAGGAGGCTGAGAGCAGAAGACTTAACGGGAAAACATGTGATGGGGGCAGCAGTGCACATGGTGGGCTGGCACTGAGGAGCCCTGGCACTCCTAGAGGCATTCATCGGTCACTGACAGCATCTACCTCTAGAACCTGAGCTATAGGATTGGGGCCTCATCTGTCCTGCTCACCTCTGTATCCCCCATGGCAAACACAGAACTTCACACACAGCAGGGGCTTAACCAGCAGTTACAGCGTGAATGAAATGCCACATAGCACACAAAAAGATTAGGACCAAGGAGGAGGCACAGTCAGGGTTCTCCAGAGGAATAGACAGGATGCAGCCATTAGTCAAGGACTGCAGCAGAGCCCCCTGCTGACGGCAGGCAGCCTTCATTCTTTAATTCACTGTACTAACTAAAGCATAGAAATGAACCATCACCTCTCTACCCTGAACACAAAGCCATCAGTTACACAAACTGCACTTCCACTCAGCAATAAGTACCCAAACTGCAAACTGGTACTTGTGTCCCATTCCACATAGGACCACCCTACACTGATCGAAATGGGGATGGACTGTTTTCGGTGGTCATCCTTCATCACCAAACTGCTTCTGTCATGTCAGCGAGACAGTAAAATGCATGCCACTACCTGAAACCCAAGTTTAGGGAATGCACAGGGGACCAGAAGCAGGGAGGCTACTATGACCTGCTTTAATGCCTAGCCCAGCTTTGCTTTCACAGGTCAGGGAAAAACTACCACCAGAGATTTTTGGAGACCCAGATTACCATGAAAACCTAAAATATTTAAATATCAACAAATGCAAACTATTTAGCCCAGATTCTGTCAAACAAATGTTTTTTTGTAAAATGGTCCAGTAAAACACTCCCTGCCTGGTGACCGACTACACACAGCAGCACAGTATAGAATTCAGGAAACTAATAGAAAGACCCCTTTTGACCAAATGATCTAACCATGGAAGTCACCTTTCCAGGAACCCCATGCCAGGACCCTGTTTCACAGACTGATTGTGACTAACACTGGTGTGTGATACGGGGGTCCACTCCTGCTTGGTTGGACCTCCCAGGTCACTGCAAACAAGACCTTGCCTGTAGCTGGTGTAGTGCTTCTCCTCTGGCCTCAGCATGCTTTTCAGGGCACTGCAAACCAAGTCCAAGGTGGCTACTGCCCCATTTGACCCCTCTTCCTCCAATCCAGCAGCCTCCTCCTGGGCCCTCCCCAGCTCCTATGTCCAGGTTAACACTCAACCTGAACCTAATTAGGTGATTCACAGGACAACCAGACCTAAGCCAGGGAAAGTCCCCTGCCTGCCCCAATCACAGCAAGGGGAGAGGGATGGCCTAAATAGAAGTTAAGAGGAGTGAGCCCCTGCTGGCATCCTGGCCCACTGTGCAGCTCCCCTTCTTGTCCCCTGCTACCTATCCTCCCAACTGTGAGGCTCAGATGCAAACTGGAACAGACCAGCTGTGATACCCAGGAAAGGGCCTGAGTCTAGGTCTTGGTCTTTGCTAAGAACTGAGCAAGTCTCAGCACAGAAAGCTTGGTGATCTCTGCACTCATTCTAAACCTCTGCCAGCTGCTGGGGAGCCCCTTACCCTGTTCCCTCAACTCCTGCCTTTTCATCCTCCTATGGCTGTGACTGTCAGGGTACTCTTTCCCATTCCCTCAGCTGCATGTGGGATTCACAGAGTCAAACAAATATTCTTTCAGCAGCTACTACAACTTTCAACAATTCCACATATCCAAGCACTCAGTATACCAGACACCCCATCAACCTATGGGGACAAGGCAGTGATACAGAGAGACATGTCCCCTGCCTGTCAGGAGCAGACATAAGACTTCAAACTGAGGCCGTGCCTGTGGCTCAGTCAGTAGGGTGCTGGCCCCATATACTAAGGGTGGTGGGTTCGAACCTGGCCCCGGCTAAACTGCATCAAAAAACATCTGGGTGTTGTGGTGGGCACCTGTAGTCCCAGCTACTTGGGAGGCTGAGGTAAGAGAATCACCTAAGCCCAAGAGCTGGAGGTTGCTGTGAGCTGTGATGACACAGCACTCTACCAAGGGCGACAAAGTGAGACTCTGTCTCTTAAAAAAAAAAACAAAAACTTCAACTGAACATTACAAGCACAAGGAACCCTGGGAGGGCAAAGCTGGGGGGGGGGGTCCTAATCCAGTAAGACTGCAGAAAGGAGTGAAATCAAGGAAAACTTCATGGAAGAGGTGTGAGTAGAAGAACAAGCAGCATTTTGCCAGGTGAGCACAGGAAGAACTTGCAGCAGGATGTGAGGAGCACTGGCAAACTAGGAGGTCAGCAGTAGGTCTGGTACTGTGCCAGTGCTTGAGACATACCCTAGGGACAGACTAGAAAACAAGGCAACAGGAGCTAGGTGGGTACACCTCCACCCTGCCCTGTGCCTGAGGCCTGCATGCTCACACCTACATGGGCCAGCAGAAGAGGATCCCAGAAGGCAAACCCCAGTCAAACTCAGGCAGTTTTTCGAGGAAATGAAGCAAAGACCACTGCAAAGAAAAGGCAGGAGGGCATGGAAGGGCACAGGTTCCCTTCTGACCTGAGAAGCCATGGATTATTGTCCCTGGGGGGAGCTGTAAGTCTCTAGAGATGTGGGGTCTCAAATAGGTGGCCCCTCCAAGAGAAGGTCCATTGATGATCCACAGATAGCTTGCATGTGTGGGAGGTCTTTAAAAATCTTGGCCAAGGTCATCTCTATAATTTTGTGTGTGACATCTTTGTCTAAGCCCAGAAACTACCTCCTCAAACACTGGGTTAAGAACGGTCAAAAGAAACATAGTTTTAAATAGCCTGACACTTGAACAAATTAAAATAATAGGCTTCCTGGTACCACCTCAACAACCAGGGACCAAAACACAAGGTTTTTATCTGTGTCATTTCTGCCAATTGGTTGATAGCAAAATCTTTACACAAAATGACTTATGTATCTATTTCAGAGGCAGCTGGGAAGAGGGAGGGGGGCACAGTAGAGAACATCTTGCCCCGCAGCTTCTCTAAGGAAGGAAGGAGAGCATGTTGGGATAGGGTGGGTAGTAGGAACTATAGAGACACTTGGAAAGGTGGTGGGGCCCTCGCTGCCCACTGCAAGTGAGGGCGGGAGCTGGCCCGAAGCCCAAAGAATGTGCTCCCCAGCCCTCTAGGTTAACAGGGGTCTTAGAATAGTGTCTGTAGACTTCTCCCAGCCTCTGCCATGTTTCATGCAGCAAAGTTATCTGCATGGGATTTCCCAAACTCAGGATGGTTTCATCAAATACTTCTTTATTTTTTATGTTTTACCTGTATCATTCTCACTGAATCTGTATAACTACCATAAGAGGTAGGTTACATCAATGTCCTTATTTTACAGGAAAGAAAACAGAGTCCAGTGACTAGTCCATGGTGGGAAAAGGTCTCTAATCCAGGTGGGCCTGACTTGGAAGCCGATGCTCCTCAGTACCATGCTGCTCGCCATCAAGAATAAAGCAGCTAATTAAAAATAAATAAATAAATAAAGAATAAAGCAGCTGCCTGTCAACATTCTGCATAGGGACCTACAGGAGAGCACAAACTAAACTAGGGGGCTTGTGACAAGCTTTGGGGTCAGTGCAAGGCTTCTCACAGGACATGTGACCACCCGCCCCAAGAATACCATGTGCAATTACACAGATCCTTGCAGAGATTTAAGTCCTTTAAGAATGTCGAGAAAAGGGCGGCGCCTGTGGCTCAGTGAGTAGGGCGCCGGCCCCATATGCCGAGGGTGGCGGGTTCAAACCCGGCCCCGGCCAAACTGCAACAACAAAAAAAATAGCCGGGTGGCGGGCGCCTGTAGTCCCAGTTGCTTGGGAGGCTGAGGCAAGAGAATCGCATAAGCCCGAGAGTTGGAGGTTGTTGTGAGCTGTGTGATGCCACGGCACCTCTACCCGAGGGCGGTACAGTGAGACTCTGTCTCTACAAAAAAAAAAAAAGAATGTCGAGAAAAGAATCAAAGACAGGCCAGGCAAGGAGGCTCATGCCTGTAATCCCTGTAAGTCCAAGAGTTGGAGGTTGCTGTGAGCTATGACGCCAAGGCACTCTACCAAGAGAGACAAAGTAAGACTACCTCCAAAAAAAAAAAAAAAAAAAGGAAAAAGAATTAAAGACAGAGGCCAGGCACTGTGGCTCACACCTGTAATTCCAGCACTCTGGGAAGCCAAGGCAGGTGGATCCCTTAAGCTCAAGAGTTAGAGACCAGCATGAGCAAGAGTGAGACACCATCTCTAAAAATAGCTGGGCATTGTGGTGGCACCTGTAGCCCCAGCTACTTAGGAGGCTGAAGGAAGAGGATCTCTTAGGCCCAGGAGCTTGAAGTTGGTGTGAGCTACGACTGCATAGCACTCTATGTAGGTGACAGAGTGAGACTCTGCCTCAAAACCAAAAAAAAGAATCAAAGACACATTCCAAGGTGCACACTCAGTTGTGAAACAAGTTGCATTCTGTCTTTGCTGAAAATGTAACCATGGAATGCTTTGCATAACATATTCAGAATCTGACAACACACACTCCCCTACCATCTCAACTCTCTCCCCTTCCACATAAACTTTCTTTACTGCTGCAGAAGTAATGTATAGAGTAGCAAGGGCAGCATGCCCTGTAATAAGCTTTGGTGCCCCCTCTCCCTGTGGCTCCCTCCAGCCTCTCTCTTGGAGGATTTCCTGCTAAATTTAAATAGAAGAAACTAAGTATCTCCAGGAAAACACAGAAGAGAATCTGGTATATTTTTGCCTTTTCTGTTTATCCTCCTCCTGACGATGGCTCCAACACCTGCCAGGAAACTGCCTCCATCTGGAAAGCCACTTAGAATTCTTGACCAAACTGTCAGCAAGGTACTTGTGTAAATTTAGCTTTAATCTTGGGCTGATATGTCTTAATCTTCTTATCTGTGAAAAAAAATATGGAAAGCATCTTGCCAACACAAATAATAGCCTGTTAATATGTGGCAACCGCTGTAATCTGGCGACAATATCTTGACCCTTCATGTCATTTATTTTTTTACTCAGGAATTATTATAAACAGTTCTGTGCCACAACAGAAAGGTAAATAAGTCACGATGTGTCAGCTCTATCCTCCAACTAATTCTTTGGTGAAGAATGGAATGGATCTCAAACATGCTGTTGCTAGGTGATGCCTCTCTGCCTCTCCATGCACAGCATATTTGGGGCTCACCAGACCAGCTAACACAGGGTGGTGGGCCCCTGTGTAACTTAACTCTTTCCTCAGCAGTCAGAATATACAGAAGTGTAAAAAAAAAAATACGCATATCTTCAGAAAGGAAAAAACTGTGTAAAAATAGTAATACTCAGGCTTGGCACCCGTAGCACAGTGGTTATGGCACTGGCCACATGCACTGAGGGTGGCAGGTTTGAACCCAGCCCGGGCCTGCTAAACAACAATGACAACTGCAACAAAAAAACAGCTGGGCGTTGTGGCAGGCACCTATAGTCCCAGCTACGTGGGAGGCTAAGGCAAGAGAATAGCTTAAACCCAAGAGTTTGAGGTTGCTGTGAGCTGTAATGTCACGGCACTCTACCGAGGGTGACATAGTGAGACTCTGTCTAAAAAAAAAAAAAAATTGTAATACTCAATAGATGTTGATAACAAAAGATGAATACAGGTCACGTCTGACTTCTGCAATTACAAGAGGTGTTCAAAGTATATACATAATATAATAATATACATACAATACATCTCTCACCGACCCGTGTAAGGCACTGCATTCACTGTCAATATTTATGGTATTCAAAGAAAAGCAGGAAATCATGTGACACTTTCAGTATTTTTCCTCTGGCAATTCTCAACTGTTCTTATGGAGATTATGGGCTGTAGTTTTTAGAGCTGACATTGTACACTTTATGCATTTCCTTCTGGAATACTCTTCATCTTGTCATTTCCTTTGCCTACTGAAATCCAAGCCAATCTCCCAACACTCTACTCTTACTGCCAGACACCTATGCTTCCAATAGCAGGAGCTTCAAGCACTTGTTAAATGGCCTTTACTAGATGCTATATTAGGCGATTTACAGAATTCTTCTTATTTACCACAGCCACATCCCCGTGACATCCTTGTGTCCTGCTGACTACCCAACGAGGGCCAAACCACATCTGCCTTCTTTATCTCTACACGTATCAGTGCTGCAGCCAGAGCTGCCTAGGCCTCCCCACTCTGCCCCACCCAGCTGTAAGCCCCTGGGAGCAGAACTTGCACTTTGGGCACCTTTGTGCCTTGAATCCAACAGAAATCTCACAAACTTACACAAAGTCAGCTATGTTGCCTAAACCTGACAGAAGAAATTCAGCAATCCAATTCTGATGGCACTTCTCTGTTTTGCCACAAGGTAGTGAGACACCAACACCACTGAGGTGCCCTGAAAGTGTCTGAAGCTTGAGGGAAGGTTCCAGGAGAATCTAATAAATCCTCTCTAAAGAGAAACTTGTGGGATGGAAATCCTCAAACTATAGAACTTCTGCTGAGGCAGCAGGGGAAAACTGATGAAACTTGAGAGTGTGGGCTCTGGTCTTCATATGTGTACAAACCTGACTCAAACACTTGCCACCAGGATCCTGGCAAGTGAAGGAACTTACCTTCCCTTCATAATATCCTCCTCTGTATAGCAGGGATGGTATTTCAGCATAAGCAGTCACAGTAAAAATTAAATGAAACGGTGAGGCTGGGGCAAGGTGGCTCGCACCTGTAATCCTAGCACTTTGGGAGGCCAAACATGGGTGGCTTGCTTAAGCTCAGGAGTTCAAGACCAGCCTTAGGAAAAGTGAGACCCCCATCTCTACTGAAAATAGAAAAACTGAGACAAGAGGATCTCTTGAACTCAAGAGTTTGAGGTTGCTGTGAGCTATGACACCCATAGCACTCTAACCAGGGTGACAGCTTGAGGCTGTCTCAAAAAAAAAGGAAATGGTGCCTACACAGAGTATCACATACCACCCATTCCACGTTAGCTCTGGTGTCATCATCATACTCAAAGGACTGCAAAGCAAACACACTGATGCCACCCAAAACAAGGGCCTTGGACTCAAGGATGGCTGCCAGCTGCCAGGTTCCTGACACTGGTAAATTTTGCCTTACAGTTTGGCCCCTTCCAAGGAGTGGAATGATTAGATCCAAGAGCTACCTGGACACCCAGGCCACTCAGTGAGAATGCTCAGCTGCTCAGAATCCCTCGGCTGTGCTGAGACTGAAAGAAACACCGAGGTAAGGTTTGAAGGAGGCCAGTCAGCCAAGCTTGCCCTGTTGTCAGGATTTACTGAGCACCTACTCTGTGCCAGGCACTGAGCTCAGCACTGGAGGGGGGATGTAAAGGCAGATAGTGCCACAGCTCTCTAGTGGGAAAAGAGAGAAGACAAATGGCTTCGTGCTGAGACAACTACATAATTCTGGAGAGAGGTGCTATACAGAAAATAGCAGGATAGTGGAAGAGTGAGTGGTTGGGGAAGACCTCTCTGAAGCGTAGACATGAAGGATGAGAAGGGATGAGACAGATAAGTGGGGGGGGAGTACAAAGGTCCTAAGGCCAGAAAGGGCCAGGAAGCCCACGTAAGAGGGAAGAAGTTGCAGAGAGGTTGGAGAGGGCTGGGGAGGGCCCAGAGGTGGCGGTGAGGAATCTGGATTTATCCAGTTTACAGGCTCTGACCCAGGCCTTGGACTGTCAAGACCCAGCAGCTGCCACCACCAAGCCATAAAAATACCTTTTTTCCACTGAGCAATGAGTAGCTTGTTTTCTCACCCTCACCCCCAGAGAAAGACAAACTCACAAGGACTGTTTTCCCCTCTCACACTCTACCCTTACAGATGCAACATGGAGAATTTAATATGAGCAAACAAGTTACCAAAATTCTGCATGGCAAACCTAGGGGAGTTTAATTTAGAAAAGGCATTTTAAACTTACCTCAAAAGGCAAAGCCTGCCTCTCAAACATGTGCATAGAGTAACTACTATTGACTACGATTTCCTGCTTTTCTTTGAATACCATAAATACTGACAGTGAATGCAGTGCCTTACATGGGTCGGTTTTCAGGAGGACAAGTGCTCATTAACTAGATGCTACTGCCTCACTGGGAAGATTTCTGTTGGATTGTCATTTCCTTTGCCTACTGAAATCCAAGCCAATCTCCCAACACTCTACTCTTACTGCCAGACACCTATGCTTCCAATAGGTGCTTCAAGCACTTGTTAAATGGCCTTTACTAGATGCTGTATTAGGCGATTTACAGAATTCTTCTTATTTACCACAGCCACATCCCCGTGACATCCTTGTGTCCTGCTGACTACAGTGAGATAGGCACAGTGGCCCACACTGGCCCTCTGCATACATGGCCTTGGGTTTCAGCCCTGCACCTGGACCACCACTAAAGGTCCTTCCCAATTCTGACATTCTGCTCAGGTCTTCACCTTGGACCTGAGTCAGTGCTGAAGATTAAGGAAAATGCTCGTCCAGGGATATGAAGTCCACAATGCCTACTTAGCTGCCAAAAGGCCATAATGGAAAAGGAAGGTTGGGAAGATGAGCCCTAAGCTCTAATTGGCAAATAATTTATTCCTGAACAGTTTTATTCAATCCTATAACCCATGAGTATTTTTGCACTAGAGATATTTTTGGTTGTCATGATGGGGGAAGAGATATTATGGCATCTAATGGATGGAGACCCAGGATGCTGACCAACATCCTTTGCTGCTTATCAGAACCATCACCCAACACCAAGAATGATTCAACTCCAAATGTGAACAGTGCTGAAGTTAAGAAATCTTGCATTAATTACTTGGAAAATGAAGCAGCAGCATCCAGTTAATGAGCACTTGTTCTCCTGAAAACCGACCCAGGAAAGGCATTGCATTCACTGAAAAAATTGAGTTTGATCCTTAACTTGATTATACACCAAAATAAATTCCCCACAGATCAGATGGCACAAACCAAGCTGTGATCCCCTCAGCTTCTGTAATTAACCTTTCTTCTCCCTCCTCACTGTATGGATTTTCTTTCTAGGGGGAGACAGGGTCTTGATTTGTGGCCTCAGTGGTATCATCATAGCTCACTGCAACTTCAAACTCCAGAGGGCTCCAGAGGCTTCCTGCCTCAGCCACCAGGGTAGCTGGGATTACAGATTCTTTTTGGGGGGAGACAGAGTCTTGACTTGTTGCCTCAGTGGTATCATCTTATCTCACTGCAACTTCAAATTCCAGAGGGCTCCAGAGGCCTCCTGCCTCAGCCTCCAGGGTAGCTGGGATTACATATGTGTGCCACCACACCTGGTTAATTTTTCTTTTTTTAGGAGACAAAGTCTTGCTCTTGAACTCCTGACCTCCTGCCTCAGCCTGCCAGAGTTTGACAAATTTCTTTAACATCTGGCTTAAGAGAATATAGCTGAATTCTCTTTTTCCTCTCTCACTCTCTTTTTTTTAAAGAGACGGAGTTGTTGTGAGGTTGCTGGTTGCTATGTTACCCAGGTTGACCTTGAACTCCTAGGCTTAAGCAATCCTCCAGCTTGGCCTCCCAGGTAGCTGGAACTACATGTGTATACCACTACATCAAGCTTGAATTCCTTTTTTTTTTTCATTATTTAAGATCTTTATTAACAGGTGCTTGCAGTTTGTTGACTTTTTTGAAAAAATCAAGTTGTAAACTTTTATTACAAATTAAAAATGAAGTTTTTAAAAATCTCAACTTGACCAGATATGAAACAATTTAAAAACCTTTAAAGGCGTTATTGAGAAAAACCAGGCTTTTTTAAAAAACATGTTTGTTGGGCGACGCCTGTGGCTCAAGGAGTAGGGCACCGGTCCCATATGCTGGAGGTGGTAGGTTCAAACCCAGCCCCAGCCAAAAACCAAAAAAAAAAAAAAAAAAAACATGTTTGTTATTACCAAAAAAGACTTCTTTAGGTAAAAATAATAAAAACCCCATGCTATAGATAATGCAGATAGCTCTAGTTATCTGGTCAACAGGCAAAAAGCAAGCACTTAAGGTCTTCAGCTTCAATCTTTTGCTCATTTCTTATTGCTGGAATTTCATATTCGTTTCTTCTTGTTGGATGACTAAACTGGACGATGGTAGAGATGGTAAGCCGGCATTTACTCAGCCCCGCCCTGCTCAGCCTCGGGAGCGGACGAATTCTCAGCTGGTGGATCGGCTGCTTTTGTCTCTTTGCCATCTTGTGGTTTAGGGTTTTCTGGGGGTCTGTGTCGGTAATTGAAGTTGCGACAGTACCCACGTTGAGGCGGCTGCTGACCTTGGGTCTCATCTCTTTGATTCTCTTTATCCTCTTCATTGCCGTCTTCTCTGTGCTGTCTTTGGCGAGGAGGACCCCTGTGGAATCGTGGTCTATAACCCCGATACATATTCTGTCTTACTGGTCTACCTTGTTCTCCTGCACCCTGGTTGTCAGCACCCTCCATCACTTCTCCCTGCACAGGAGGGTTGGAATACTGTGGTCGATGCCCATAGGGTCTCCGCATGTAGTAAGGTGGGAACCTTCGCCTGCGGTAGGGCCGGCGTTGTTGGTCCCGGCCTTCAGGAGCTCTCTCCAATCCCTCGTTCTTTTCCCCCACTCTCGCTATTCTGGTAATTCTGCTGGTAATTGCATGGAGGACCCGAGACGTGGATAGTGCCTATAATGGTTACGGTCTGCTGCATATTTACTGCCTTGAACTGGAATTCCACCAGGGCCTGTAACATTTGCTGCCTCCGCACCCTTTTCTCCTTCAACAACATCAAACTCCACAGTCTCTCCATCTCCTACACTGCGAAGGTACTTCCTGGAGTTATTCTTCTTTACGGCAGTCTGGTGTACAAATACATCTTCCTTGGTGTTATTCCTGTTGATGAAACCATATCCGTTTCTCACATTGAACCATTTTACTGTTCCCAAAACCTTTGTTGTGATGATTTTCTTGTCCTTGCCGGCAGGCGCCACAGATTTGAGACCGTCCGGGCCACCGCTCCCTGCGCTGCTGCCCGTAGTGCCGGGCTTGGTGTTGGCAGTGCTGAGGGCGGGGGCGGCGGGCGGCTGCTGGGTCTCAGCCTCACTGCTCATGGTTGCGGTGATGGTGACTGGGGCCGGCTGCAGCAGCTGCGGCTCCTCCCAATGTGTGATGGTAACTAGGCCGGTGGCGGCGGTGGGGCTGCTCAGGGCTCTCTGGGGTCCGCTCTCCGCTCCCGCTACCGATCGAACGCCAAGCTTGAATTCTCTTATCTGCTTCTATAGTTTACCTATTGCTAGATAACATATCATATAGTATCTGGAAAAAAACTTCCCTGAAAAAATGAGAATAAAAAAGGCAAATACTGTTCCTGTTTTGTTTTGTTTCGAGACCGAGTCTTACTCTGTTGCTCAGGGCAGAGTGCTGTGACATCAACCTAGCTCACAGCAACCTTAAACTCCTGGCTTCAAACAATCCTCCTGCCTCAGCCTCCTGAGTACCTGAGACTACATGCACCTACCATGATGTCCAGCTAATTTTTCTAGTTTTAGTAGAGAGGGAAATCTCACTCTTGCTCAGACTAGTCTTAAACTCCTGATCTTACTCCTCTAGCCTCAGCCTCCCAGAGCGGTAAGATTACAGGCACAAGCCACCACACCCAGCTACGTCCCTGTATTATTATAAAAATACTTTTGAATTTGCAGTCCCCTCAAAAAGGCCCTGGGAAGTCGCACAGGCCCAGACTATCTTTGAGAACCACTGCCACGTGCTACTCTGAGTATCAGCATTCCAAGGACACTAAATCCTGAATTAATTATAGACTACGAGTTTTACACTAAGGTACTATGCTAACAAGCACTGAGGGCAGACATCAAAAAGTCTAAGGAGGCTGTATGACAGGACTGAAACCCAGATGCCAACCAAAGTTTGGCAGGCCCCATAAGAAAATGAAGCAGGTTAGGCCCTGAGCAGCATGGTGAAGACAGTGGTGTCCAGGAGGATGCAGTCTGTCTCAAGGATGGGAGCTGCTCCTCAGCCCAGAAGAATAGTTACTGTGCAAGAATATGCAGCCCAAGGGTGGCTGCTATCTTCCAAGAGAAATCAGAAATCTGGATTCCCCCCAACCCCCCACCTCATCCTCTGCCTTTAAATCTCAGAATATTTAAGTGTTGGCTCCTAAGAACAAAACCCTAAATGGGCCAAATTAAGTATGTCTGCTTGCTCCTCAAGCAAGTTTGTGACTTCTGCCTGTGGCTTTCAACTCTGGTTTCATATCGTAAAACATCTGTGGAGCTCTGAAAAACTACAGACACCCTAGAATTCCTGGAACCATTTCCAATGGTGCAACCCAGGCAGTAGTTTTTATTTTCTCCAGCAACTTCTTTAAGCAAGCGTGAAGTGCAACCATGGCTCAGTCACAGTGAGTGCTATGCCACAGCATTAAATGCCAAGACCACCCCAGAGGGAGCAAACTGTAGACATGCTGCGGGGGTGAGAGATATCCTGAGGCCCCTCTCTGGAGTAGAATAGAGGCACGCAGAACACTACTTCCTCTGGACCACAAGTCCTTTTAAAAGAAAACAAAAGAAGCTTACTGCCCTGCTACCACCACTAGATCCCAAATAGAGAACCATGCAAATCCACGTGCCTTGTGATTGCTTCAAAGTACCATGGAGAGCTACCAACACCCAGCCAAGCCAATACAAGCCATCTCTGCAGGTCTTTTTTTTTTTTTTTTTTTTTTTGAGACAAGAGTCTCAGTATGTCGCCCTCGGTAGAGAGCTGTGGCGTCACAGCTCACAGCAACCTCTAACTCTTGGGCTCAAGCAATTCTCTTGCTTCAGTCTCCCAAGTAGCTGGGACTTACAGGCGCCCGCCACAACGCCCGGCTATTTTTTGGTTATAGATGTCATTGTTGTTTGGCAGGCCTGGGCTGGATTTGAACCCACCACCTCCGATATATGTGGCTGGCACCCTAGCTGCTGAGCTATAGGCGCCAAGCTGCCATCTCTGCAAATCTTGCCTGTCTCTTGCCGTTTTCATGAATGGTATTCACTTCCCAGAATCCCAAAGGGCTCCCCACACAGCCTTTATCTGCCACTACATCCCAGCCTATTCTCTCAACAGAATAGGCATGAAGTAACTCAGAACCTAAAATGCTCCCTTCCCCCACCAAACACTGTGCCTCCCCCCAATGCCAGCCTCAGGTCACCTATTCTAACCTCATCCAATTCCAGCTCCTTCCACTAACCCCCAATCTCAGAGTATTGGCACATAGCAGATCCCAAGAGACCCTAATACCTAGCAAATGTACGAGGGTGACATGACTGCTGGGGAGATCCCATTCCCAGTTAACTGAGGACTAAGGACACAGTTGCCATGTTTGGCAGAACTATTACGCTTTTATGTGTCTACACAAGATCCTGGGCAAAACTTATACTTCTTCAAAGTGTACAAAAAACAAAGACTCTGGAGTCTCTGAGTTATCACATCACCCCACAGCTACCAGCAACCTCCCTCTGCTGCACCCACAGGTGGCACAGGCAAGGGGAAAGCATACATTCTGATCTCAGGACAAATCCCAGAGTTAATTTTTATAAACTCATGAAAATGTTTGAACAACTATTTCTCCCTTATCCTAAAAATAAAGTTTAGGGCAGGGGAAAGAGGTGTTGAGAATCAAGTGAAATGAGGATTCCAATGAGTTGTAGCTAATGATAAAAATTCAGTTTCATTTCATTCTCTCAGGGTTTTAAGTCAACAAGTAAGGTTCAGGGCAGCACCTGTGGCTCAGTGAGTAGGGCACCAGCCCCATATACTGAGGGTGGTGGGTTCAAACCCAGCCCCGGCCAAACTGCAACAAAAAAATAGCCGGGTGTTGTGACGGGCACCTGTAGTCCTAGCTACTAGGGAGGCTGAGGCAAGAGAATTACCTAAGCCCAAGAGCTGGAGGTTGTTGTGAGCTGTGACACCCTACTGAGGGCGACAAAGTGAGACTCTGTCTCTAAAAAAAAAAAAAGTAAGGTCCAAA
Organism: Nycticebus coucang; assembly: GCF_027406575.1. Classification (NCBI taxonomy): domain Eukaryota; kingdom Metazoa; phylum Chordata; class Mammalia; order Primates; family Lorisidae; genus Nycticebus; species Nycticebus coucang. The sequence continues at coordinate 62,058,890 of NC_069782.1, read as the reverse complement.
TGGAGAAAAGCCAAACTACTCTTGAAAATCTCTCTACCCACACTTAGGCAATTCTACTACCAGGGACACAGCAATGTTCAGTTATCATGATTTCAGGTTAGAGACAGTGGGGTTATATTGTTAGCATTTAGTGGGTAGAGGCCAAGGAGACTGATCAAATTCCTACAATGCAGGGTAGACCCTCACTGTAGACAATTATCTGATTCCCAACAACCTACAAGGTCTATAGTGCTGAGGGTGAGAAACCCTGGGCTAGGTGATCACCCAGTGACAGGCAGGGCTGGTCTCCCATCACAGGCTCTAGGCAGGGCCATCTCCAAGTGGGATAAGGGCACCTGCAGTATTTAGACTCTCTTTTTTGCAAAGCACTTAAGCTGTGTCTAGAGCAGAGGCGACTATAGTACAGACAGCTACCACTGAGTGTCTAACACTGAGGGTGGAGACAGATGCTGAACAATTCATGCGCATTAACTTCTCTAATGCTCACAGCAACCATGAGAGAGGTACAGTTATCAATATTCCCAATTTATTGGTAAGGAAAATGAGGCTCAAAGAAGCTAAGAAATTTGCCCAAGGTGACTCAGAGTAAATAGCAGAATAAAAAATACGGGCCCAGTTGTCTGTGTCCCCATCATCAATACCAGTCAGTCTTACCTGGGTCGATGCTGTACCCGTACTCTCCACCCTCAGGTGGCTATGTCTGTCTGGAGACAATTTTGGTTATCATGACCCTTGGGGTGGGGGGTGTGTGTGTGTTAATGGCATCTAGTGAGCAGTTTCAAGGATGCCACTGTGTTGCCAAACATCCTACAACATAGAGAATAGAGAACTACCCAGCTCAAAATGTTAACTGTGCCAAAGTTGAAAACCCTGCTTCATACCATTTCCCATGTTTCCACTATGTATGTCTACAGGCTAGTAAGGAATTTATGTTACCATTTAACGCTGGGTAGACTCAAGTATACCTTATGCACATTCTTCCATTCTTCTCTACCTTTAGCAGGGACAAAACTCTGCCTTCAAATCATGATGTCAGTCTATGATGCAGAACAACTCCAGAGTTTGGGAGGTATCAACAGTGAAATTGCCAAACATAGGAAACTATCCCTGGACAGTGTAAAACACACACATATACTCTTCTAGGACAGAAGCATTCCAACTAGACTTTAACAGATCAGGACTACCAAGAAAGGCTGTGGGAGTTCGACTTTAACAGATCAGGACTACCAAGAAAGGGCTGTGGGAGTTCCTATCACCATCCATGAATAGATCACCATGGCAAATAGGATACTGTACTGGGCACACAACTGAAAACATTTCCTTGTACACAAACACAGCATACCTAACCTTTATTACTCAAACTGGTAGGCCTCAATTCTGGCTGCATATCAGAATTATCTGGGCTGCTATCTGTTCAAATGCCCAGGACCCAACCAACACCTCACAGAACCTGTAAGGAGTGGGGTCTGGGTATGTGCGGTTTCAAGAAAACTTCCCAGGTGATACTGACGCATAGCCAGGCAATATCAGGACAGTCACTGCTCAGACTGACACTGAGCTGGGACTGGCCCAGAGAGGACAGTGAGTGGAGGACAAGATATGAGGATGGAACAACTTAGAATCCCTGTCTGGAAGCACAGAAGCCAAGAGGACATTTGACTGAAGTTTACATAGCAAGAGGAAAAGCACAACTATGTGGCAGTCCCCAAAGCTTCAGAAATACATGGAGAAGGAAGTCCCCCTTTACATAGTAAGGAATTAAAACATCTTTTTTTTGTGGTTTTTGGCCGGGGCTGGGTTTGAACCCACCACCTCCGGCATATGGGACCAGCGCCCTACTCCTTGAGCCACAGGCGCCGCCCAGGAATTAAAACATCTTAACAGACTGCACAAACCAAACCAGAAATAGAATCTTCAAGAAACACACAGGGACTGATGAGAGGATCACAGGGATATCTGTGGCACAAAGATCAAGATTGTCAGAGATACAATGCTAGGTGAGAGTAGCATTTCCATTTCTGTTTGATAATTTTCAGTTCAACTATGTCATTGACAATGGACAGCCCATGCATATAGCATAAGCTAGAAACAGTATCCCCTAGAAAACAGCAATCCATAATTTTCCCTGTGCTCAAATGTATTCCCTTGCAGGGGGTATTTCTTAGATTCCTCCTCTGGGCCAGGTACTGTTCTAGATGATCATGACAAACAAACTGGGCAGTCAAACAAGTAAAACCTAGTATGCTAGACAGCAGTAATGGGGTAAAGGGAATAAGGAATGTGGACATGACTTAAGATGGTGGCCAGAGTTCTCAGTAATAAAGTAACACATGAGAAAGAGTGAGTCATGAGGATATGTGGGGGAAAATTGTTTCAGTCAGAAGAACCAGCAGGAAAAAAGGCTAAAAGGAAGAAATATATGGACCATTCAAGGAAAACTAAGAGAGCCAGGACAGTTAGAGCTGAGCAAGTCAGGGAAAGAGTGGTGAGATAGGACAGGGAAGATAGCAGGGGCTGGCCTGCTCTGGCTTCTGGGCTGAGAAGTGTTGAGATGGGTAAGGATAATGGGAAGGGGTCACCCTTTCGAAGCATTGTTATGGTAGAACTGACAATTTACTTAGGAGTATGAGAGAAACAGGGGAGTCAGGGGTGACCTGGAGGTTTTAGGCCTCAGCAACTAAAAGAATGGACTTGCCATTTATTACAGTGGGAGAAAGACTGAGAAGTGCAGGTTCTGGTGATGGTGGGGGAGGATAAGAATTTTGTTTTGGATGTGCTGTTAGATGTGCCTATGAGACACCCAGATGGAGATGTTAAATATGATGTTGCACATATAAGTCTTGCGTTTAAGAAACTATATGGGGATGGTGCTTGTGGCTCAGTGGGTAGCGCGCAGGCCCCATATACCGAGGGTGGTGGGTTTGAACCCGGTCCCGGCCAAACTGCAACAAAAAAATAGCTGGGGTTATGGTGGGTGCCTGTAGTCCCAGCTACTTGGGAAGCTGAGGCAAAAGAATCGCCTAAGCCCAGGAGTTGAAGGTTGCTGTGAGCTGTGACGCCAAAGCACTCTACAGGGGACGATAAAGTGAGACTCTTGTCTCAAAAAAAAAGAAAGAAACTATAGGGCTCTACAAATAAATATATGAAGTATGTCATATTGAGCTCCATTTGTACAGTCACTTTCCTGCCTTTATCTGGACATCATAAGTTGGAATGGCTCCTTTACCTTTTAAAAGAGATGCAGGCTAAGATAGTTAAGAATGGGAGACACAGAAGCCAGATCACCTTGGTCCACATCTCTGCTCAATAGCTACGTTGTCCTGCCTTGGGTAAGTAACTTACCCACTCTAACTCATTTCCTCATCAAGAGAATGGGGCCAATAGTACCTATGCCTCATAGGGCTTTTGTGAGGAGTATTACCAGAGATAACAGTATGTCAAAACTTTGAAAGGTATCTGATACCATCCCAAATGCTCCACAAGACTGAGCACTTACTATCATCATTCATTCTTCAGTGCAATTCGCGAGGGAAACCTCAAGACACCCTCCAATAGCAGGGAGCATGGTATGGTGGAGTTAGAGCCAGACAGGTATAGAGTCTGCTTGCAGGTGTGCACGGAGAAAAGGAGGGAGTTAAATATAGGCCTTGGAAGTCCTGAAGCTACAGCGATAGCAACAGGACTGTCCTTGTAGGCAGACATCAGCCTTGCAGAGCGCTTTCTCTGGGGAATTTGGAAGATAACCTTGTCAAAAAACGCTCGGGTGAGATGGCAGCGCTCCACAGAGAAGGAAACCAACCGGTCTCTCTCTGGACTTGCAGCCCAAAAAAGGGGGGTGAGGGGCCAAAAAGCAGCCAGAGCCTGAATCAGCAGACACAGGCGCCCCAAAGGGCCCGGGGGAACTGGGGGCAAAGTACGGGGCAGGGAATGGGTGAAGACAACCCGGGCTTTCTCTGTCCTCGGCGCGGAGCCGGCCTGCAGAGGACGAAGATTTCACAGAATTTAGGGGATGGACAGCCAGGTCGGAGAAGGAGAGATAACGGATCCCCGATGTCGAGGGGGCAGGAGAGGAAGCCTGGCGCGCTCGCGCCCACAACCAGGCCCCAAGGTCTATTTACATCCGAGGCCCAGGCTCTGAGGCTGCCTCCCGGCCCCTTCAGCCTCAGGACTGATCTGCGAGGCGGAAGAGCCTCAGGGCCGCGACTCCAGCGGCTTGCCGGCATCTCTGGCCAAACGATGGGAAGAACGCGGCTGCCTGGAGTGTTGGCCGGGTCGGTGAGCCTGGCCTGAGGGGACGCAATGGGGGGCGGCTGCAGGGCCCGCTGGGCCGCTACCCCGGAGAGAAAGGGAACCTCGCAGTCCGCGGCGCTAACCCCCTTGGACCCGTGGCCCCTGGGCGTCCCGCCGCCCGTTCCCAGGCCGCCAGCTGGCCCCCAACGACGCCTCCCTACCTTCGTTCGCCAGGTCCGCCATTTTACTTCCTTAAACCCTCCCACAAGGCCCCGCGCGGGCCCGGGCTTGCTTGCTTTTTGCCAGAAATTCGCGCGCGTGCGCACTTGACGAGCCGACGCAGTGCAAGGCGGACAACTTCGCGCCTGCGCGCTCAGCAGCGCGCTTAATCGAGTTCCGGTGGCCTTCCCAGCCTGGCCACTCTCCAAGCACGCGCCTGCGTATTAACCGCCATCCGCCTCTTTTTCCCGCCTACAGAAGGGGCGTGGACCGGAAAGGGTAGGGTAGGGCGCGTGCGCGGTGGCCGCGAGTGCGCAGTCGGTGGTGTGACCTGAACCAGGGTCTTGTGAGGCGGCGGACCTGGTTTTGACACTTCTGGTCTGCCTCTTGCTTTCCGGGGGTCCCCAGAAGTGGAAAAATGAGCCATAGAGCCGAAACCTGCCTCTAGATAAACCCTCTGCGGCTCCGGGGGCTTTCCCCACGCGCCGGCAGGAGGCCTAAAACCTCAGGCCTCAGTTTCCCGGTCCCAGGAGCGGGTACCTTGGGCAGACGCTTTCCAGAGGGCCACACGGTGAGGTAGCGGGAGGGGAAGCAAAGCTGAGGTTGAAGAACACCGGCTTCGGGGAGGGGGCGGCCCGTGGACGGACGTGCTGGGTAGGGGACTCGGCGAAAGAGACGGGACCTTTCTGAGCGCGCCACTTGGGGCCCCGGCAGCCAGACTCCCGGCGCCGCACCTCGCGGTTCTCCATCTGTGAAATGGGATTGCCAACCTCACAAGGCGTGTGTTGTGAGAGAGTTGGGCCTCCTGGAGTGGGTCCACTCGCCTGCTCCGACTCTCAGCAAACACTTGGCTTGGTCTAAACTCAGCCGCTGTCACCGGCAGCCGGCACCGCCCTGGCCCCGTTTCCTAATCCCTTTCCTGGAAGACGGGACAGCCTCTTCGCCACCCTTCGTGTCACTCTTATCAAGCTCCAGGCTCCCCACTGCACATGGCAGCAGACTGAGGAATCGTTTACAAATATAAACTAAAAATTGAATGTGCGCTGTGGCTCACACCTGTAATCCCAGCAGTGTGGGAGGCTGAGCGCTTGAGCACCCAGTTGGAGACCAGCCTGAGCAAGGGCGAGATCCCGTCTCTACTAAAATTAGAAAATCTAGCCAGGCGTTATGGCGGGCACCTCTAGTCCCAGCTAGTCCGGAGGCAGAGGCAGGAGGATCACCTGAACCCAGGAGTTTGAGGTTGGTGTGAACTATGATGCCAGGGCATTCAACTGAGGGTGACGAAGTGAGACTGTCTCAAAAACAGTATGTATGTATGTATATAACTAGTATACGTATATATAAACTAAAATTATGAATATCAAGGGCTCAGCCATCCTCCGTCCTTTCAAAGAGTTTCAGCTGAACTTGGAATAAATTCTAACTTTTTACTGCTCTTCCCATTTTAGCCACATGGGTCTCTCTGTTCGTGGAGTACAACAAACTCATTCCAGCTTCAAGTTCTTTGCACTTGCTGATCCCTCTGCTTGGGACTTTGTATTCCAGGTCTTATCAAAGTTTGAGTCCCAGCTTTTCCTTTTTTTCTCCAGTATGATCTAGAAGGGAGTGAAGCAAGTTCTGTATAAACTGTGGCCCAAATCTGGCTGTGAACTGAGAAAGGTGTGTGTGTGTGTGTTTTTAAACAGGCTGTGAAAAGATATCAAAAGAAAAATAGTCTCTCCTGACATGACAATTATATGAAATTTAAATTCTAGTGTCCATAAATAAAGTTTTATTTGAAAACAACCACACTTACTCATACGTTGTCTCTGGCTGCTTTTAAGTTATAACAGCAGAACTGAGTCTGTTTAACAGAGACTGTGTGGCAAAAAAATTTTTGAAGTATTTACTATTTGTGTCTTTGCAGAAGTAAGTTTGCCAACCCCTAATCTGGACACATGTATTTACATGGTGAGCCTATCTTATCTGTATATCTGGTAAATGTTGAAGAACTGCTTCTTGGGAAGAAAATGTGTTCGTCAATATGAACGTATGTGTATGACTATATGCGGTTTTTTGTAATTTTACTGATACTTTTCTACTACTGTCATAGTCTAGAGGACAATTAATAAAACAAGTTGAGCTCTGATTTGTAGTGTTTGCAGATTTTCTTCGTGTAAATGCTTCAGCCATGGCCTACTTTAAGCTATAATGTGATGTTAATTAACCACAGAGTTGGGAAGGGATGTGGGAAAGCATATCAGGTTTTTTTCCAAGAGCTTACTGCTTTTTTAGTATAGTCCCAGACCTTCAGGATCATCATCACCTACAGACTCGTTAGAAATTTAGAATCCTAGACCCCAATCCAGACCCGAATCAGAATCTGCATTTAAAAAAAATCCCCAGGGCACCAGCACCTGTGGCTCAGTGAGTAGGGCACCCGTCTCATATACCAAGGATGGTGGGTTCGAACCTGGCCCTGGCCAAACTGCAATAAAAAAATAGCCAGACGTTGTGGCGGGCACCTGTAGTCCCAGCTACTCGGGAGGCTGAGGCTAGAGAATCGCCTAAGCCCAAGAGCTGGAGGTTGCTATGAGCTGTGACAGCTATTGCACTCTACCGAAGGGCAACAAAGTGAGACTGTCTCTTTAAAAAAAAAAAAAAGGATCCCCAGGGGCTTCCTGTGCACATTGGATCTTAAGAAGCACTTTTTAAATGGAATTTTTATTTATTTTTGTCGGGGGTGGGGTGGGATATATTGAATACCATTAAAATTTTCCTTTTTTCCTAAATTTTACAAATGCATTTATTGAAAGTATATTTGGGGCGGCGCCTGTGGCTCAAGGGGTAGGGCGCCAGTCCCATATGCTGGAGGTGGCGGGTTCAAACCCAGCCCCGGCCAAAAAAAAAAAAAAAAAAAGAAAGTATATTTGCAGAAAAACTGGATGGATGATAAACAATATACCTTTTATCCATGTTTACCTATAAATACTTTGACCCATTTATGATCTCTCTCCTGGCTCTTCCTCTTTCCTGCTCTTTCTCTCACCTGTCTCTCCCTCCACACACAAATACACACACACATACAGGAGGTGTGCCATATGCTCCTGCATTGTATCCTCTACGTGGGGGCTTCCTGAGTGACAAACACACTCAGACTTTTCCTAATAAACATAAACAGTGTAGCCCAATGGTAGGTACCGTTATTACTCTGAAATTAAAAAAAAAAGATCCCCTAAATCTAAAATACACAACAGAGAGAGTGAAAAAATACACATACATTCCTGGACATTTACAAAAATATTTCATACATCTTGTACTTTTTTATTTCAAATTAATATAACTAGAATCTACAGAGAACTCAATCAAGAAAAGAACAAATAATCCCATTTATAAATGGGCAAGAGATATGAACAGAACCATCCCTGAAGAAGGCAGATGAATGGCCAACACACATGAAAAAAATGCTCATCATCCCTAATCAATCAGTGACATGCAAATCAAAACCACCCTGAGATACCACCTAACCCCAATGAGAAGAGCCCACATCACAAAGTCCCAAAGCTGCAGATGCTGGTGTGGATGTGAAAAGAAGGGAAAGCTTTTACACTGTTGGTGGGACTGTAAAGTAATATAGTTTCTTTGGAAAGAAGTATGAAGAATCCTGAAAGATCTAAAAGTTAACCTTCCTTTGATCCCATAATCCCATTACTAGGTATCTACCCAGAAGAAAAAAAATCATTCTACCTTAAGGAGATTTGCACTAGAATGTTTATTACAGCTCAATTCACAATCACCAAGACATTAAATCAAGTGCCCATCAACACCTGCATGGATTAATAAACTGTGCTATATGTATACCATGGAATACTATTCAACCATAAAAAGATGGAGACTTTATATCTTTTGTATTTACCTGGATGGAATTGAAGAACATTCTTCTTAGTAAATAAAGTATCACACAAATGGAAAAGCAAGTATCCAATGTACTCAATACTGGGGTGGCGCCTGTGGCTCAAGGAGTAGGGCACCAGTCCCATATGCCGGAGGTGGCGGGTTCAAACCTAGCCCTGGCCAAAAACAAAAACAAACAATGTACTCAATACTAATATGAAACCAGTGGATAAACAACTATAACTACACGCCTACATGAGAGAAAAACATAAACTCAGCTTGCTGCCCTTAGCACAGTGGTTATGGCACCAGCCACATACGCTGAGGGTGGCGGGTTCAAACCCAACCCAGGCCAGCTAAACAACAAAATAGCCGGGGATTGTGGCAGGCGCCCATAGTCCCAGCTACTTGGGAGGCTGACGCAAGAGAATCGCTTGAGGTCAGGAATATTGAGGTTGCTGTGAGCTGTGATGCCATGAGGGCAACGTAATGAGACTCTGTCTCAAAAAATAAAAAAAAAACAACCCACAAACTCAAGTGGGAGGGTGGGGGGAGGAGAAGGAAGGACGTACTGGTAAGCCCTCACCTAATGGGCACAATGTAGGGTATACAGCACACCCCCTGGGTGAAGGGCTCAATAACAATGTGAACTTTACCTAACAAACACAAACAGTGTAACCTATTCATTTTTGCCCTCATTAATCTGAAATAAAAATTTCCTTAATACCCTATATTTGCCAGCAAGCTATAGGCACAAACCACAGACCTTGAGTTAGAAATTCTTTGGGAATAGGTAGAATGTTAGCTCACTTTGTCACCCACTATGTGTAGAACTGTGGGTTTCTCTGTCCCAGCTTGTTAATTTCATTGTTCAATTCTTGTGGGTGGGTCTTTTCAGCCTTTGCCATATGTATGAATCCTCTGACTTTTAATGAACTTAATACTTTTCTTTTGGCTTAAGTTTACATTAAATAGATATTTTATATCACCATTTACAATAGAAAACCCTGGCCTGGCGCCTGTAGCTCAGTGGCTAGAGCGCCAGCCACATACACTGGAGGTGGCAGGTTCGAACCCAGCCCAGGCCTGCCAAACAACAATGACAATTACAACCAAAAAGTAGCCAGGGATTGTGGCGGGTGCCTGTAGTCCCAGCTACTTGGGAGGCTGAGGCAAGACAATCACTTAAACCCAAGAGTTGGAGGTTGCTGTGAGCTGTGACGCTAGAGCACTCTACCCAGGATGACACAGTGGGACTCTGTCTCAAAAAAAAAAAAAGAAAACCCTAAGCTGTGATAGGTCATTGTTAAAGTAAACACAAAAACAAAACAATGTTTTTAATCTCTAAGTAGTTACTGTTGCCTACCAAGTTGCTGAACCTAAAGTCTGCTTTTTCTTTGATGTAAAGAGAGATTAGCAAAGTATTAGAGCGTTGCTAGAGGCATATTATCCCTCAAGAGAAACTTTCCACTTATCATGATAAGGAGTGAAAGAATTGAAAACAGGCTAACTATAGTCTCTGTGATTCAGCGTCATTTAATGCCATGTCTACGTGTTGCCTAAAGTCATTTCATACACCACATTCATCCCACGTTGGGAAATTCCCAGCAACATGCTATCACCTGCTAAAAATAATCCAGTTGTGTCAAAGGACACCGAGAAGTACAAAACCTATCAGCAGGAAGAGCCAACTGAATTTCCACTGGTTTTATAATTCTAGTGTTGATGGCTGCCAACCCAGTTGCCCCTTAGGCCTTCCTTTGCTTTCTTTAGTTGGTGTCCTCTTGCAAATTAACTTAGCCAATGACCGTTTGAACAAATACTTAATTACCCACTGTGATGGTTTTAAAATTTGGGGCTAAATTTTTTGAGCTTCCTCTTATCAAGAAGCCAGGGCTCTGTTTCCTTCATTTCCCATGTGTGGGAAAATGGGAAATTATAGCTAAATGTACCTTTACCCACAAAATATTCATTATAAAATTTTATAAAATGTACAAAATATTCTCTTTGTTGGTCACCTTTTGTAAAATTTTGTAATGAACATTTTGTAAATAAAGGTACATTTAACTACAATGTCTCATTTTCTGTATGTACGGTCACTTTAGGGGTGACTTTTGGAACATCTTGTAAAAAGCAGGAATGCAACTTCTGCCTGCTCTGCTGCTGGAACAATCATTCTGAAAGCTTTTGGCCCACTGGTAAAGAGTCCAACTGTTCTGAGGCTTTCATGTGGTAGGGAAGCTGAAACATGGGCCTCATGGCAAGGGCCTGAGCAAGACATGCCCAGCCAATCCCAACAACAGCCACTGACTTTAGTTGGATGACAGACCCTGAACCCTGAGAAAGAATCACCTATCCTACCCCTTCCCATTTCTCACCCACAGAAAACCATGAAATATAAATGGTAGTTGCTGATATAAGCCACTGCAGTTTGAGAATGTGTGTTATCCAGCAGTGTATACCCTCTGCACCTGCCACACATCAGGTACTGTTCTACACATTGGGTTCTCAAGTTGAACAAGCAAATGAGATACTGACAAGTGCTACAAAGAAAACAGTGCATTGTGACACAATGACAGAGGGGATTCTTTAGATTGGTTTGGCCGAAGTCCCCTCTGAGGAGGTGGAGCTTTAGTAGATCTGTAGAAGGAGTGTAACCAGAACAGTGAGTGCAAAGTCCCTGAGGCAGGAAGCAGCTTGGCATTCTGGAGGGACAGTGAGGAGCTCGGTGTGGCTGCAGCATAGTGACCGGAGGGAGAAGGGGAGGAATGAGGTTAAGGAAGGACAACAGTGAGGAATCTCAGTTCTTTTCTGATTGCAAGGGTTGGAAGCAGGAAGTGCTAAGTAAGATAACCTAGGCAGGTTAACAGAGAGACGCTGTGTGATCTCATTTATATGTGGAATCTGAAAGAGTTGAAGTGCTAGAAGCAGAGAGTAGAATGGTGGTTATGAAGAACTGGGGTGGGGGAAGGAACCCCCATGTACAAAGGGCACAGAGTTTCAGTTAGCAGGAGGAATAAGTTCTAGAGCTCTATCCTACAGAACAGTGACTGTAGTTAATAATAATGTAGCATTGGGCAGCGCCTGTGGCTCAGTCGGTAAGGCGCCAGCCCCATATACCGAGGGTGGCGGGTTCAAACCCGGCCCCGGCCAAACTGCAACCAAAAAATAGCCAGGCGTTGTGGCGGGCGCCTGTAGTCCCAGCTACTTGGGAGGCTGAGGCAAGAGAATCGCTTAAGCCCAGAAGTTGGAGGTTGCTGTGAGCTGTGTGAGGCCACGGCACTCTACCGAGGGCCATAAAGTAAGACTCTGTCTCTACAAAAAAAAAAAATAATAATAATAATGTAGCATATACTTGAAAACTAATAAGAGATATCTTAAATGTTCTCACCACAAAGAAAGGATGATGAGGGATGGATCATTTCACCATGTATACATGTATCGAAACATCACACTGTACCCCCTTAAATTACACAATTTTTATTTCTCAATGATACCTTAACAAAGTAAAGGGAAAAATTTTTTTTAGAATTATTGCTCAGTAAAGCTGAGTTAAAGAATGCCAGTGAGTGACTGGGTCTCAGTTAATTGCCCATTGCCTGCATGGAGGCACAAGGCAGCATGCTTCCCCAGAAACCAAAATCCCAGCTCCCAAAATAGTGACCATAGTGTGCATTTTGCTTAAGGTTTAACAGGAGATGGAGGAGAAGGCAAACAAAACTTGCCTCAGGCCCCCTTTCGGTTGGATTTGATATTGTGCTGCAGACATGGGCCCCACAGGTGAGCAAGCTAATGGATACTGGGAGATATGGGCCTGAGTCCTAAAATCCAGCTGGAATGTGCAGTTTCAGCTAAGGAGAGACCTCCAGCTGGCTTCCATGAATGCCCACAGGGAAAGGAATGTGGTTTATGTCTGTGTCTCAGCAGCCTGGTAGAAGATAAATAGGAAAGGAGCAGGAAGAGGAAAAGCTAGTTTACCTTCCTGCTTGCTCTTTTCTCATCACTGTGGTCAAAATAGGTTGACCCAGGTACTATGGTCTAAACATTTACATGTCCTCCAAATCCATATGTTGAAATCTTCACCCCCAAGGTGATGGTATAGGGGATAGGGGCCCTTTGGGAGTTGAGTAGGTCAGGAGGGTGGAGCCCTCATGAATGGGCTTAGTGCTTTTCGAAAAGAGCCCTGGAGAGATCCTTGGCCCTTCCTTCCACTACATGGGGACACAGTGAAAAGGCACTGTCTATGAACCAGGAAGTGGGGCCTCACCAGCCACTGCTTCTACTTTGATCTTGGACTTCCAGACTCCAACTGTGTGAAATAAACGTCTGTTATTTATAAACCACTTGGTCCATGGAGGAATTAAGACTTGAGATGGTGAGTGAGGGTGGAAGGGGAATGCTGGAGGGAGGGCACATGGCCCAGCAAAGACAAAGGCAGCCCTAGCCAGGCCCGGTGGCCCTGTGATTAATTGGTCTGTGTCCTGAGCACAACAAGAACTTACTAGAACTGGTTTCAAGGAGGAGCAAGACCTGCGCAGGTTTGAGAATCTCTGGCAGAGAAAGGATATGTGGGGAGGACTCGGGAAGGGGTATTAGGAAAGCCTGCACGCAGGAGCCACAGAGGAGGCCACAGCCACCATCCCACACCAGAGCTGCAGGGACTTAAGTTGCGCAGAGCCTGGGGTACAGCTGGAGAGACTGAGGGACTTGGGAGAGCCAGTGTCAGCCCAGAGGCCCTTCTAGGAACCAACAGCACACCCAATCCAGGCATGGACTGGGAATCACAGGAACAGGTAGTTTGGGAAGGTGGAGTTCCCATAGACTCTTTGAAAATGTCTGAAATGTTTAGAGGCATCTCTCCTCAGAGTGCAGGTGGGTGTCCTGAACTGAAGACCAGGAGCCCTGCAGCCTAGTCCCTGTGCCTGTTTGTGTCTTGGCTCCCCCCATACCATGTTAGAGTTCTCCAGAGAAATAGAGCTGATAGGAAATAGATGGATGAATAAATAAGTAGGCGGTGGATCAATGCACTGTGGAAGTTGGCTCATGCAATCATGAAAGCTGAGGAACCTGGGGATCTACCGTCTTCGAGCTACGTATGCTGAAAATCAGTAGTATGATTCAGTCCAAGTCCAAGGCCTGAGAGCCAGCACCTACTAGTGTAAATCCCAGGATGAGGCCAGGAGGAGATGAGATGACTGCTCAAACAATGAGGCAGGAAAAAGGGGTTAATTCTTCAGCTGCCTTTTGTACTACTGGGGCCTTCAACCGATTGGATGAGGCTCACCCACTTCAGGGAGGGCCATCTGCTTTACTACTCAGTCCACTGATTCAAATCCTCAATCTCATCTGGAAACACTCTCACAGAAATACCACAAAATACTGTTTCATCCGGGCACCCTGCAGTCAGTCAAGGTGACACAAAATTAACCATGCCACTTCCTCTGTAGAGCTGGGCAGAAAAGAGGCTTTCTGCTGCTCTAGGTTTCTCTTGCTCTCAGCTGGTAAATAGGTCTGGGAGCAGGAGATGCAGGTTCCCAGCCACTCCTGCCCTCTCTCAGGACACAGGACACAGCAGGTGTCCAAGGTGGATGCTGCTAACTGAGGCCATGAGAAGGGTCTCCACCCATGCCTGCAGCCTCACCAGCCTTCTTAGCCATGGGAGAGAAACTGCAACCCCTTAACTCCTGCATTCTGCAGCAGCTGTCTGTGCTATGGAACTAGGGTAAAACACTCATCTTACTCTATTTTATTTTTATTTTAATTTTTTAAACTTTCCCATTTGAAAAAAATTCAGACTTATAAAAAGTTGCAAAAACAGTACAAAGAACTCCATCCAGCCTCTATCCAGCTTCCCTCAAATATCATCTTACACAGACCAATGATCAAAACCAGGAAATTCACAGTCAGTACTGTTATTCACTAATGTGAAAACCTTATCCAAATTTCATCTGGTCAGGTCTAGTGTCCTTTTTTTGTTCCAGGATTTAGTCTGGATCCAACCTTGCACTTAGATAAAATTCCTATTTAGTCTCCTTTAGTCTGGATCATTTTCTCAATTTTTCTTATTTTTTTCTCAGCCATGATGCTTCCAATGAGTACTGCTGAATTATTTTGTAGAATGCTCCTTTGTTGGATGTTTCCCCATAATTAAATTCAGATTATGCACTTTGGGCAGGAATTAAAATAGAACTGATGCGTGTCTTTCTCAGTGTACCTGGAGGCTCATGGTGATGATTTGTACCATTAGTGATTACAAAATGTAGGTCACTCGACTCAGTAGTCCTCAACCTTCCTAATGCCGCCAACCTTTAATACAGTCCAAAGGGGTTGCAACCCACAGGTTGAGCACCTCTGGATGGTGTCTGCCAGGTGATTATATTTCCCTGTGTAATTACTGAGTATCTTGTGGGGAGACTTTTTGAATCTGTGTAAATAAAAATAGAACATTAGAGGAAGAGAAGGGGTGCGGGGGGAAGGGGAAGAAAGGAAACTAGCTTTTTCACTCTTTCCCATGGTGCTCTAGCTTCAGGGCAAAATCCAAGCTGGCAGTGACCCTGGTGAAAAGGAAGAGGCTGTGTCACACAGTGACCACTGCGGGGCAGCAGAGGATTGGAGTGCATTCACAGCTGGGCTGGGCGCAGTTTCCTCTGAGTAACTGTACTTATTAGAATGCCAAGGCTCGGCATCTGTTAAAGATCTGGCGTCGTCTGTGAGCCAGGTCATGCAGGTGATGCAGGACGTCTCAGTTGTACTTTGCTTTCTCAAGACGATGCTCCTAGGTTGACTGCAGTTGCCAAGCAGTCACTGCAAAAGCTAAAAAACACTGCAAAAGCAACACCTGTAGACAGGGGCTCTCAGGTCAGGAGGGTTTCAAGGAGTCAGATATATAGAGTATATCTGTTTTGAGACTAGTTGCAATCTCTGAGTCTGGCTGCAAAATTCGTGGGTACTGAGGATATATATGTTTCGAGACTAGTTGCAATCTCCCCAGAACATCTGTGGTAGACCTAAGCCAAGGAGCTTTGCTGGAAAGTTAGGAAGATGTCCATAAGATTAAAGGGAAAGGAGAAGAAATGGCAGCCCCAGAGGGTCTTGGGGGCCCGCTGGGCAAAATTAGCGAGGTACCTCCCTGAGAATGGCTGAACTTTGATGGCTTTCAGCTTTACAATTCACCTTGCAGTTCAGATTCTAAGGAGAAAGAGTCACTTGGGACCAGCATGTGGGGCATGTTATTAACCTCACCTCCCAAGTAACTCATCCCTCCACTACTTATTGAGCAGGTGCTTCTGTGTGACCAGCCACTGCTCTCAGGTGCCGTTTGAGACATCCAAGTAGAAGCATCTAGTGCCAGCCAGACTGGCCTCCTTGCTCCCTGCTCCCCACACATGCTGAACTCGTCCTGTCCCTTCGCCTGGAACAGCTTCCCTCCATGTGTGAGAGCCACCCACGTGAAGACAGTATTTAAAACCACAGGAGAAAAGTCATTCCCCCAAAATAATCAGGGTGCTATTCCAAAAGGAGGCAGGACGAATGCTGAATAGCAAAACCCTGTAAGTATTCATGACGGAGGATTCTAGAGGAGGCCTGTGATCTCAAATAGGTTGAGAATGACTCTAGTATTGTGAGTTTTTACATTGCAGCGCTGTACAATGCATGTTATGTATATATATGTGTGCATGTGCATGCACACACACACATACACACACACACACTAAATAAAAATTTCACAAAGCTAACCAAGCATTGGTGGCTTAGGCCTATAAGCCCAGCACTCTGGGAAGCTAAGGTGGGAGGATGCCTTGAGCTCAGGAGTTTGAGACCAGCCTGAGCAAGAGGGAGATCCCCATCTCTACTAAAAGTAGACAAAATAACCACGCACTGTGTTGGGCGCCTATAGTCTCAGCTACTTGGGAGGCTGAGGCAAGAGGATCACTTTAGCCCAAAAGTTTGAGGTTGCTGTGAACTATGATGCCACTGAAGTCTACCAAGGGCAACTCTGTCTCAAAAAAAAAAAAAAAATTACAAAGGCAGTTTAAAAATACATTGACACTCCTGATGGCTTTGATTTCTCCCATCCAAGTACTAACCAGGCCTGACCCTGCTTAGCTTCCGAGATCAGACAAGACTGGGTACGTTCAGGGTGGTATGGCCCGTAGACAGATTTCTATCCTGGTTCATTAAAGAAAATCTGGTCATAACCCACTAACTTGTTTTCCTCAGCCCTTTGGCCACCATGGGGCAAACAGGGCACTTTTCTCCATGCCCATATCCCCCTCACTTGTATTATTTTCCTTTTATTTTATTTATTTATTGAGACAAAGTCTCACTATGTCACCCTGGGTAGAGTGCCGTGGTATCACAGCTCACAGCAACCAACCTCAACTCTTGGGCTTAAGCAATTCTCTTGCCTCAGCCTCCCAAGTAGCTGGGGCTACAGGCACCCCACCACAATGCCCGACTATTTTTTGCTGTAGTTGTCATTGTTATTCAGCAGGCCTGGGCTGGGCTTGAACCTCCCTGGTGTATGTGGCTGGCGCCCTAACCACTGAACTATGGGTGCCAAGCCACTTGTATGATTTTAATAAACACCTAACTGGCCTCCCTGCTTCCATTTTTTTTTTTTCTTGCTATGTAATTGTTCCTAGCAGAATAAATCTTTCTAAAGCCCAGCTTCGAGTACATCAAAACTCCTCAGTGGTGACCCCTTACATGAATCCAGTTCCTTTAGTTTGCCCATTTCTCAGCCTCCTCCAGACTTTTTCTCTCCTTTGCCAGGGCACGCTTTCCCTGCCTCCCCAGGATCACTGTGTCATCTTCTGTGACAAGCCTTCCTCACTCACTCTTGCACTCCCATTCTCTCCCACTGCCTGCTGAGCTGTGTTAGACCAGGAAATACAGCATTGAGCAAGGGAGGTGAAATCTACTCACCCATAGAACTTATGGGAAAAAGAGATTTGCAAACAATTACTATAGAGTGTGGAAGGTCACTTGGGGGTGTAAGAGATCCTAATCTAGGTGGGTAGCATTCAGCAAGCCTTTCCAAAAGAATTACCAATTAAAAATAAAAAGTTCAGTGCTGAAGAGGAAGATGCTTCCAGTTTGCAGAGGATAGTGGCAGTGTCTGGACTCAATTTGGTAGTCAGGACTGAGGTTGGTGTACTCCTGGAGTGCAGTGGGCAGAGGCCAGGGCTGCTACTCAGCACCGTGCAGGGCCCAGGGCAGCACAGAGGATGATCCAGCCCCACCTGTCCAAGTATACAAAGGAAGAAACACTTATCGAGGCTTACTCCAGTGCTTTTTAAAAAATTTTTTTTGGAGACAGTCTTACTCTGTCGCCTGGGGTAGTTTGCAGTGGTATCATCACAGCTCACAGCAATCTCAAACTCTTATTTTTTTTAATTTACTTTGTCGCCCTCAGTAGAGTGCCATGCCATCACAGCTCACAGCTACCTCCAGCTCTTGGGCTTAGGTGATTCTCTTGCCTCAGCCTCCCGAGTAGCTGGAACTACAGGTGCCTGCCACAACATCTGGCTATTTTTTTGTTGCAGTTTGGCCGGGGCTGGGTTCAAACCCGCCACCCTCAGAATATGGGGCTGGTGCCCTACTCAGGTTCAGCCCGCAACCTTAAACTCTTGAACTCAAGTGATCCTCTTGCCTCGACCTCTGGGTAGCTAGGACTACAGGCGTCCACCACAATGCCTGGCTAGTTTTTTTATTTTTAGTAGAGATGGGGCCTCACTCTTGCTCAGGCTGGACTTGAACTCCTGAGCTCAAGGGATTCTCCTACCTTGGCCTCCCAGAGTTCTGGGACTACAGGTGTGAGCCAACTGGGATTACAGGTGTGTTTTTTCTTCCTTTCTTTCCTTTCCTCCCCCACCCCCTTCCTTTGTTAGAATCTTACTTTGTTACCCTTGGTAGACTGCTGTGGCATCATAGCTCACAGCAACCTCAAATTCCTGGCCTCAAGAGATCCTCTTGCCTCAGCCTCCCAAGTAGCTGGGACTAC
Source organism: Nycticebus coucang (assembly GCF_027406575.1). Classification (NCBI taxonomy): domain Eukaryota; kingdom Metazoa; phylum Chordata; class Mammalia; order Primates; family Lorisidae; genus Nycticebus; species Nycticebus coucang. Next base: position 62,040,562 of record NC_069782.1, on the reverse strand, counting down.
AGGCGCCACAACACCCAGCTGTTTTTAGAGATGGGGTCTGGCTCTTTCTCAGGCTGGTCTCGAACTCCTGAGCTCAGGCAATCCACCTGCCTTGGCCTCCCAGAATGTGGGGATTACAGGTGTGAGCCACTGTGCTTGGCCTATATTATTTCTCACAACAGCACTGTCAGGTGGGTATTTTTTTATTAAATCACAGCTGTGTACATTGGTATGATCATGGGGCATCATTCTCTAGCTGAGTATTTTTATCATTGTTTTTCCAGATGGGAAATCCAATGAAAGTAAATAGTTTACTTGAAGACACAGTTAGGAATTATGGAGCTGAGAAGAAGGGCACTGCAGGGGAGGGATGGCAGCCTGTGCTTCGATGGAGACATGTGGAGCAGCAGATGCCCAGCTCCTGTCTTCCTGTTGAGGACCAGGTGCTTGTGAGGCTCTGAGAGAAAATGGAGCAAGTTGGCAGCATGTGGAGTGTTGCTTCCCTCGTGGGAATGGTCCCAGTCACTAAGGATGTGGAAAGAGAAGAGGGCAGTTCCCAGGGGCAGAGGGGCAGCAGCCAGAATGGCAGAAGGAAAACCAGGAGACAGGGGACACTCTCAGCCAGAGCATCCTCCCTTCTTAGCATACTTGCCACTGAGAGAGTGTGTGTGTTATGTGTGAACCTGCCACCAGTTTGTGAAGATAGATAGGTCATGTGAGAGACCCCTGACCACCCTTTCTGCGGTCTGTCTGGAGGCTATTAAGCAGTTACATTATCACTAGGGACCCAGGCCCCTTCTGTGTCATTGCTTTGTCATCCTTATCATAACACTTCCACCTCCAGTTCCAAGATGGCTGCTGATGCTCTAGCCATCATATGTGCATTCCAGCCAGCAGCTTTGATGTGTAAAATGAGGGCAATAGGGCGGCACCTATGGCTCAGTGGGGTAGGGTGCCAGCCCCATATGCTGAGGGTGGTGGGTTCAAACCCAGCCCCGGCCAAACTGCAACAAAAAAATAGCCGGGTGTTGTGGTGGGCACCTGTAGTCCCAGCTACTTGGGAGGCTGAGGCGAGAGAATCGCCTAAAAAACCCAGGAGATGGAGGTTGCTGTGAGCTGTGACACCACAGCACTCTACTGAGGGTGATAAAGTGAGACTGTCTCAAAAACAAACAAACAAACAAAAACGAGGGCAAAAGATAGTAAAAGATTGTAAAAAAGAGGAGATGGGTCAGAAGCATCTAGTGTGGAGCCTGCTGTGATTACAGTCAGTGCCTCCTACGAGTGCTTGGAAGGACCAAGGTTCTTCTTATTTGTGAGATATGTGCACCCTGGGACCCTAACCAATGGGCCCTGTGAGGCACTTGCCAGCCTGAGGACCTTGAGCACACTCCTCTCTCCTCAGGTGGCCACCTCTGGGGCACCATCACCAGAGCTGCTTATGAGCTTCCACTCTGTCACCAGACTCACAGGCTCCAAGGGAACAGCTGGGTCTCTTGTCCAGGACTCTGTAGTCCCACATGGGGCCTGGATCTCTGAGGCGGCGGCTGGGAGCACTGCTGCTTGTGGAAGGGTTGCTACTTGTCTGATCTGGTTCAGGTGCAGCAGGTCTGAAATCAAGGCCCCCATAGGTTGGAAGGAGTAGACTCCTACCCGACACTTGGAGCCTGGAAGGAGTCAGCACAGTAGGGACATGTTGAGTCCCAGCAGCTCCCTGGGATGAGCCACACACCTGGTGGCTAAGTACAAAATTAAAACATGGGCGCTTTCTCCAAAAATTAAGAATTTCAAGGTGGTGAGACCAGAGCACTACACTGAGGTCAGTCTAAGGATCTCTCAGTCCAGGTGAGTGATGGGCAATTCTAGTGCCACCCGGGATGCCAGGCCTTCTTTCTGGGACAGAAGGGCACCAGCTTGGGATCCAAGCAGATTTCAGCGGTAGCTGACCAGGAACTGTGTCAGCCTTGCTGGGATGTCGTACAGCCTGTGGGTCCTCTCCCTGGTTCGTGAGCCCAGCACTCTCCTCTGTGGAGCTCCTTCAAGTCCTATAGCCACCCCCACCCTAATCTCACCAAGTCAGACTTGAGTCCAGGAACCATTCATTTTGTGACAAGCTTATGCAATGATTCTCAAGTGACCCTGGAGTTTGGCCCCACCGCTACGCTGACAAACCCTGAGGAGTAGCCCTGGCTGCGTCACTCTACCACATCTGAAGGCGGCTAGTGTGCTCACAATGTGAGCAGGACACATCTCTGGGCCTGAAGTGGCCAAGCTGGCTGCAGTGGTGTTCCAGGGCAGCAGGGGCTGACAGGTAGGAGGGTGCATCTCACCCTCAGGGGCACTGCTGGGCAGGTGGAGTGGCTTGGGGGAGGATGGGAGGATGTTTATTACTATGAAAAACGAGAATGACTTTACTGCCATTTTTCTCTCTCCCCGCGGATCCTGTGACAGACTGGACAGAACATAGGCAGAAACTCAGTTTGTATTGGTTACCACAAATGGAAGAAAAGCCAGGTCATTACAATCTGCCAACCATGAGCTTAAGTGTATCCCAGGGAGGAGACATGTATTTTAAAGACATTCTTTCTGTCCAATTTCATCTAAGTTTTGAACTGTAAGACCAGATCAACATTGTGATTACTATGGATTTCTGTTTCTAAGGTAAGGGTGCATCTTTCTCTTCCTTCCCTACTCTGCTCTGGTGCAGGCAGAGTGAAGCAAAGCCATGAAGGGAGGGTTTTAAAGGCCACATGAATGCATTAATACCTTTATACATTAGTACCTTCTGTGTGAATGAGAATAAAATACTTAGAACTGAATACACGGCAATATACACATTCATAAGAAACATTCTAATAACAATTAGAGCACAAAACTATCGGTATAAACATATTTCCAAAAAGAGAAACTATTGCATTTCATTAGATGGTGCTTCCTAGACCGAGGTCTGTCTTCCTCTCTCGCTGGTTTTGGGACAGGACTCCTGCAAGTAGCTAACCAAATGCAACAGCTACGTATTTCCATGGAGGCAAATTTGGAGCATCTTAAAGTTAAGGGTGTCTGTCCCCAAAGAGTTTTGACTCTGAAGAGGTTGAGATGGGTCAGAGTACCCAAGGATAGTGAATTCAGAGGGAGGCATTCTAGAAGACTGCACGGAGTGGTCATAGGCACCTTGTTTGTACCTGTGGGGTGGCTGCCTTCCAAAGGCAAACAGACTCATTCCAGAGCTAGCAGTTTGGCTTGGTGTTGACTGTGAACTGGACAGAACTCCACAACCTTCCTGTTGCTGAAAAAACGTCTGGTTTTAATTTTTAAAAAGATGCTATTATGTCTTGGCATGAGTGGGACTGTTTCCATGGCTTGTTCTTTTTTAGGCTGTCGATCCAGCCAGGGACAGTGGGACTGCCAGCTGCTTCCATACAATCTTTTGGTGCCTAGTGATCTAGCTTCCCATGGGCCACTGGCCTCCCTGCCCCAGCAGAGTCAAGCAGGGTGGGAAGCAGAGGATGGCCTAATTCACGAAAGGCTATGAGGTGCAGCTGCTGAGATGGGTCCATTCTTTCCTGACAGAGGCACCAGAGTGAGGACACTCCGCTTTCCATTCCTGAGGGGACCCCATGGATGCTGGCGAGCTCTGTACCTATTCAACAATGGTAGGACAAGGGGGTCAGAAGCTGTCCCTTTCTTCTTAGGCTCTGCAGATTTTTCTTTTAAATCATGTCGAAAATTGGTAGCAGCTGAATGGAGGGACCAACGCTCTCAGCACGACCCTTCAGGGACTCTGGCCAAAGTTCACAATTCTGTCAGGGGACACTTTGTCTTGAATAAGCCCCTGGAGGGCTGCTCAGGCACTCAGAAGCTCAGAACACAGCCATGGCAGTGGGAGCCTGCTGTGAGCTTCTGCAGCTGTAACTCCATTCTTCTTCTTGAACAGTATCTCGTCCTTTAAGAGCACTAACCCTGGGAGCCTCCCTTGAGTCAGAGTAAACATCACATCATCTAAGAGACACGAATGTGGTAGAGCCGGTGAAGTCCAGGTTCTCAGAGTGGCTGGGCAACATCTTCCGGAACCTCTTGGGAGGCGCCTATGGGTGCTAGATGCCCTGCAGGTTGTGGTTGGGGTCATTGCGCTCCCGCTTCACCAGGGGTTCGCCAAGGCTGCGGCAGTCCAGGTCGGCCTCATTGCCATGCTGCTCTTCACCAAGGTCGTCTGTATGTTGGGGGTGGGAGAGCCATGGGAAGAAGAGAGAGAGAAAATCAAATATTCATAAAGTTACACAGGCACGAACAGGCCAGGGCCTCAAGGACACATGGCAGCCTGTGCAGCTACCTCGGCCTCTGCTCTGGCCTGTTCTGTCCTCCTGTGCTGTCGAGGGAGCCTCTGTCTCATGCCCTCCCCTGACCAGCTGACTGGTCTGGGCCATGCTCCCCGCAAGGCTGGGCTCTCTCTGGCCTGTCTGTCCCATTCTCTCTCTGGGTGTTGGTGCAGGAAGCTATGGGCCACCCAGTCCTGACCAGGGTCTTGCTGCTCTGGGCCTGATGTGGAGCTGCCTGGATGGTGGGATCAAGTTCTGGGCCAGCCGAGCCAGTCTTCAGGGACATCACGGGGATGTGGCTGCTGCCCAGGCACCCTCCGCCATCTGGATGTCAGCTTCTATGGGCCTTCCCTGCCAAGAGGCTGCACCAGTTTCCAACTGCTTGTCATGAGATGGGGTGGCCAGGCCAAGTCGAGGGTTACAAGCCCAGGGAGGGAAAGCCAGGGATGTACCCACCTTTGTCAAGCAGCGTCAGTGACAGGGAGGAGAGATCATTGAACTGAAAGAGAAACCCAGAGTCAGGGTGTCCACAGAGGGTGATAGCTGTCCTTCAGTCCCAGAGACATCAGCCAAGCGCATCTTGAGCTATGTCCTCACTGACAGTAGAGTGAGTGGGGTTCTGCCCTGTGGTGGTGGGGCCTCTGATGCTGTCAGGTGTCTGGCCAAGGCCCCTCTCACCTTTCTGGGAGGTGCTGCTCAGGCCAGTGAGAGATAGGGCACCCACGGTTCCTCAGGTATGGCTCCTCTGGCTTTAGTGTTGGTGTGGGGACCAGGGCCAAGCTATCTCTACTCCTCTAGAGTCTGTACATGGCACAAAACTACCTCATGGTTGCCCCAGAGCCCAGGGCCACTGTGAGGAATTCACAACACCAGGGCTTCCTCTGAGCAGTGAGTGTGCAGGGAGCCCTGCCATTCATCAAGCATCCCCTCACTTCTTCCTCAAAGCATCCCCATACAGCCCGCCAAGTCTACTCTGAGGTGCAGACCCCAAAGAACTGAAAACAAGTGTGTATACAAAGACTCACACAGGCATGCTCACAGCAGCCAAATGCCCAAAACAAGGCGTGAGTGGACAAACCCAACATGGTACACCCACAAAGTGGAATGTCACTCAGTCATGACAAGGAAGGAGGCTCTCACACAGGCTGCAATGTGCATGGACCTCAAGGACGTCATGAGAGAAGCTGGACACAGAAGGACACACGGTGTGTGACTCTGTCCACAGAGATGGGGAGTAGAGCTGTGGTTGCCAGTGGGTCAGAGAAAAGATAGGGAGAAACTGCTGATGGGGATGGGTTTCCTTTTGGGGTGATGGAATGTCCTGGAACTAGAGAGCAGTGGACAACTGAACACTGTAAATGTACTAAATGAGCCACTGAACTGTGCACTTTAAGATGGTATGTGTTATATTATATAAAGAAACCCACAGGTGGTATCTGTGGCCTCCTAGGTGAGGCAGGAAGCCTGCCAGAGTCACAGTGAGCAGGGGTAGGGCAGAGGGGCCTCACCTCCCCCATCACAGCGATCGGTGTCTCCCCAGTGGCCTCAGCCACACGGTGCTCAACCAGGTAGAACATGTACTCGTCGTAGAGCAGGCGGATGAGGTGGAAGGAGCCAAAGCTGGCGGCACTGCGCAGGGTCAGGTCCCGGATCACCATGGAGCTGGGGGCAAGTGGGCAGAGGTGGGAGGCCTTTCTGGAGAGCCTAGATCTTGGGACCTTAGTCTAAGCTTTGCAAAAGCAAAGTGCGCCCTGCCCCCTGCTTGTCTGAGAACCCTGGGTCCTACACCTGCCAGATACCCTGAGTCGGGTGTGACCAGCTGGCAGGGGCAGGGCTGATCACTCACTCCCAGAGACCACACAGGGCTGCTCTGAAACATGAATGTGACTGTCTCTAGCACAAGCACAGGAAGTTGGTTTCCAGTTCCTGACTTTCCCTACTGGCATTTTTGATCTGAGTCAGAGTGCAGACTAGTGGCTGGTGCCACCTCCAGGGTGCATTACTCTCCATCTAAAGCAGAGGCCTGGCAGATCATGGTCCAGATCCAGACCACATCCAGCCCTCAGCCCATGAGCTGAAGATGGTTTGCACATTTTGAAATGGTTAGAAAGAATCAAAAGTGGTCTCTGTTGATGTGTGAAAATTATATGCAATGCACCTCTGTGTCCACAGATGGAGTTTAACTAGCACACACCATGCCTGCTCCTGCGTATGTTGTCTTTCCCCATGACAGTGTCAAATACTATCTGGTTCTTTATAGAAAAGGCAACCCCTGATCTATAGGAATTATACAATGTGGCATCTGGTCAAAAACTGTGGCCTCCAAGAACACCTGCCGGTTAGCCTCTAGCCCCTGAGGCCCATCTCACAGTAAAACTCATAAGCTCTCAAAGCTGATGCAGGAAAGAAGGGAACAGAAAGGACTAGAAAAGGAAAGAGAGACACACTATGGATAACACCGAGAGGCAGGAGCCTGCTTGTGTTCCAAGTTGGAGGCTGCACTGAGCTGTGATTATGCCACTGCACTCCAGCCTGGGTGACAGAGCAAGACCCTGTTTATAAACAACAGCAACAACAACAAAAACACTGAAGCTGTTCATATTTAGTTATTAACCATAGCTGCAAACCTCCTCTTGCACCTAGCTTGGCCCCTAATGCCTCTTTCCCCAAAGCCCACCCCCATGAGGATGGGGTGGCTGGAGTGATGCACCCAACTACCCCACAGCCTTGGTGTCATTGTTTTCAGGGGGTAATGACTAGCTCTTTTTAGAAAAAGATGCAAAATTTTCCCTGTATTTATCACTCAGTGAGACCAAAACTCTCCCATAGAGCTGCAGGGATCATCTCGGTATGCACAGGCCTCCTTCTGGGCAACGTCCCTGCTGAAGCCCTGGCTCCACTGCCTAGAAATAATTTCCCTTCAGAGATCTGAGGACCCTGCTCCACAGCCTCCTAGATGTCCACATCTTTGCTTGGAAATCTGACATTGCTCTGGTTCCTGGCCTGTTCTCTCTCTGGAAGCTTCTGTGACTGGTCTAAGTGTGCTGTCCTGAAATCCCACAAGGAGGTAAGCTCCTCCGGAGGCTTCTTTGTTGTGCTGGGAACTTGGCAGCTTTTTCAATTGGAGATGTGTACCCTTCAGTTTTGAGATATCTTTTTTGTTTTTGAATTTTTACTCTCTATACTATTACTTTTTAGAGACAGGGTCTTGTTCTGTCACTCAGGCTTGAATGGGGTGGTGCAATCACAGCTCACTGTATCTTCGAACTCCTGGGCTCAAGCAATCTTCCCACTTTAGCCTCCTGAGTAGCTGGGATTACAGGTGCCACCACCACTCTTGGCTAATTAAAAAAAACTTTTTTGTAGAGATGGGGTCTTGTTATGTTGCCCAGGCTGGTTTTGAACTCTTGAGCTCAAGAGATATCCTCCTACCTCAGTCTCTCAAAGTACTTTTTTTTTTTGTAGAGACAGAGTCTCACTGTACCGCCCTCGGTAGAGTGCCGTGGCGTCACACGGCTCACAGCAACCTCTGACTCTCGGGCTTACGCGATTCTCTTGCCTCAGCCTCCCAAGCAGCTGGGACTACAGGCGCCCGCCACAATGCCCGGCGATTTTTTTTTGTTGTTGTTGTTGCAGTTTGGCTGGGGCTGGGTTTGAACCCGCCACCCTTGGCATATGGGGCTGGCGCCCTACTCACTGAGCCACAGGCGCCGCCCTCAAAGTACTTTTTTAAAAAAGATTCATATTTAGCTGGGCTGGGCGTGGTGGCTCACACCTATAATCCCAGCACTCTGGGAGGCTGAGGCAGGTGGATTGCCTGAGCCCCGGGTTTGAGCCCAGCCTGAGCCAGAGCGAGATGTCATCTCTAAAAGTAGCCAGGTATTGTGGCAGGTGCCTGTAGTCCCAGCTAATTGGGAAGCTGAGGCAAGAGAATCACTAGAGCCCAAGAGTTTGAGGTTGCTGTGAGCTGTGATGCCACAGCACTCTATCTAGGGTGACAAAGTAAGACTCTGCCTCCAAAAAAAAAAAAAAAATTTATATTTAGCTAACTGATCTGCTACTAAGAAGAGATATTTTCTTTTGTTTTTGTTTTTTTTTTGGAGACAAGAGACTGAAGCTGTTGCTCTGGGTAGAGTGCTGTGACATCACAGCTCACAGCAACCTCAAATTCTTGAGCTTAAGTGATTCTCCTGCCTCAGCCTCCCAAGTAGCTGGGACTACAGGCACCCACCACAATGCCCAGCTATTTTTTTGTTTGTTGCACTTGTCATTGTTGTTTAGCAGGCCCGGGCCAGGTTTGAACCCACCAGCCTTGACGTATGTGGCTGGCACCCTACCCACTGAGCTACAGGTACTGCCCAGAAGAGGTATTTCTTGGTTATGTTTTTATTATTTTCTTTTCTTCTCTTAAAGAAGAAATTAATATTAGCTGGATATTGAACCTTTTGGACTGATAAAAGGTTCAATATGCAGCTAATATTAATTTCTTCTTTAAGAGAAAGATATTGAACCTTTTGGATTGATAAAAGGTTCAATATCCTGTCATGTTTTTCCTTCTTATTTCTTCTCTCCTATAGTTACTTTCTGTGATGATTAGTTTGGCTGGGCTCTAGCATTCAGTTATTCAAACACTAACCCAGGCACTGCTGTGAGGTATTCTTAGACAGGGTTCACATCATTTGGCTTTAAGTAAAGGAAATGATCCTTGATAATATGGTTGAGCTCTGTCTGATCAGGCTAAGGGCCTTAGGAGAAGAACTGAGATTTCCCTGAGCAAGAGGAGTTTTACCTATGGATGGCAGCGACAGCCCTGCAGTCGAGAACCCACTGCCTGGGATCAACTTCTTTTTATATATCATTATGATACACAGTGGAGCATCCATAGCTGACCACCTCTCTGCACTGACCACTTCCTTACATTGACCTAGTTTTCATAGACTGGACATGCACCACATGTACATACCAGCACGGCAGCTCTAGTTCGTAATGTGACCACTCCGCATGTTGACCAGTTTGGTATGGTCCCTTGGGTAGTCGACTTACGGAGGCTCTACTGTATTCATACATAATTGTCGCATATATACACATGATCCCCCATGACCCACGCCAGTCTGTGCCTGGTGGGGGACACTGGGACAGGGACTTGCTGGTGCTGTGGCTGCCTCTTCTGTGTTGATACAGTGAGCAGGCTCAATGTCAACTTCTGGTTTGGCTTGTCCTAACTGACCACCTCGCTCAACACCACTTCTCAAAGGCTGCTTCTTGTCTCTCATCTGCCTCTTGGGCTCTCCTGTAGTCTGTTCTTGTGGGCCTATGCCTTTCGAAAGCACCTCTTCCTGCCCCTCGAGAGGGTTTGCTCCAGAGCAGAGACAAATATGTGCTTCACCTGCTGAGCTTTTCCAGAAGTCTATCTGTCTGTGCAAGCTTCAACTTAGCTTTAGGCCGTGGGTAGGGTTCTGGTCTTGCTCCCAGGAGGTTCCCACTAGGAACAAGGCCCACAGAGCAAGCACTTGTTTTGGGGATTCATTCAGTACCCTCCGAAACCCCGTTTTCCTCTAAGCTCAGTGACTAGGAGGCAGGTAGGGTCACTTCCAGAACTCCCCCAACCCTGAAATTCAGGAGGGACGTACCTGTAAAAGGACCATTTCAGCAAAAACTGCCGGGCAGCCTTGGGGAAGCTGGGGCTGCCCACATGCTGCTTCAGGACCTGGGTGACCACATTGTCCAGCCAGCTGGCCCACTGGTCCAGGGAGCTCTGCTGCTGCAGGGTCAGCTTGAAGTCCTGCTCTAGCCTCTGCACCACGCTCTCTTCACACTGGCAGACCCAAGAGGCTTGCTCCTGTGTTCAGGATGGGGCTAGTGTCAGCCACACTCCAGACAGGCTACACAAACCTGTCAGGGATGCCCCCTCATCTAGGGGGGACATTATGCCATGCTCAAGCCTCCATGCCCTTGGCCTTGACAGCTGGGAGCCAAGCACCCTTAGTGTCTACTTCTAGGCGGTAGAACAGAGTGCCAGGGACTGGGGGACAAGACTGGCTTCTGTGGACTTACACCTGGGTCTTTCTGGATCAAAGCTCATGCTATACCATGTTTCTGTTTGTTTTATTTTGAAGTGCTCACCCTTCTAAACATGAGTGTGTACTTATGTACTTAATGGATAAAGCAGGGCCTGAAGTGAGGCAGAAGTGTGGCTGCAGGACCTGACTGCTGACCACCTGCTGTGTGCCTGCACTTTGCCAGGCCTAGGTGATGGAGCCAGAAAAATGGCAACAGAGTGGAGAATGTGGTGCTAGGACTTTGGGAGCTGGGAGCCTTTGCAAGGAAGAGGAACACAGGTGTTGGTCATAGCACCTGGGATGTGCTTCATGCAGCAGTTAACGTGGGCTGGGCACCAGATTAGGTGCCAGATTTTGCTGTAGGCTTGATTTTGTGGGTCTGCTGGGTTTTCCACAGGATGAAAAGCCTAGGCCAGTGGGGCAGGGGAGGACCCAGGTCTGAAATGCAGGCTGAAGTCACATAATTATCATCTCTGCTCTGCAGGTGGAGGCCCTGGGGAACTGCACTGGAGAAAGTCACCTGCACGTTGGCAAAGTCCACGCGGTTAAGGTCGCTGAGCATCTGGTTGATCTGGGACGTGTTTTGAAGAACTGCCCGGGCCGCCTGAGCTAGATGATTGAGGGATGTGTATCTCCGCAGAGTCTGGGCAAAGGCACTGACAACACCAACCTGTAAGCAAGGCCTCGTGGTGAGCACTTGTTGGGAGAGCTCGTCCTGCTCTGCTCCTTGCAGGGCCGTGTGGGCTCAGGGACAATGCAGGGAGGAGCAACTCCTGCAAGGAAGAAAGATTCCCCCTCTCTGCAGTCACTCTAAGGACTTGAAGAGAAAGAGTCAGTGAAGGCTAGAGGCCTCTCCAGTGCATCAGGAGGCAGCTCTGACAGATGCCACAGTGCTGGCAAGCATAGTCATACCCTGCTTCTATAAGGAAGAGGAAGGAAGCCCTCTGACACTCAGCCAAAAATACAGATTCCTGGGCCCTCCTGGGCATGGCTAGGGAATATGAATTTTTTTTTTTTTTTTTGAGAAAGAGCCTCAAGCTGTCACCCTGGGTAGAGTGCTGTGGCATCACAGCTCACAGCAGCCTCCAATTCCTGGGCTCAAGCGATTCTCCTGCCTTTGCCTCCCAGGTAGCTGGGATTATAGGTGCCTGCCACAACACCTGGCCATTTTTTAGTTGCAGACATCATTGTTGTTTGGTGGGCCCAGGCTGGATTTGAACCCGCCAGCTCAGGTGTATGTGACTGGCGCCGAGCCAGGAATATGAATTTTTAATAGTTACCTAGGTGGGACACTGACGTTTAGAATTACTGCCTAACAGACCAATTCCAAAGTGTAGGTGGATAGACTAGATGCCCTGAAGCCTACTGCATCTGTGTCCAATAGCTTTTTATAAGATGCTTAGGAGAATGATTGGTGATCATTCTCTTTTCCACTTGTACGCCAAGTCTTTACTTTTTTTTTTTTTTTTTGAGAAAAGATCTCACTCTGTCACCCAGGATAAAGTGCAGTGGTGTCATCATAGTTCACCATAGCCTCAAAATGTTGGGCTCAAGCCATCCTCCTGCCTCAGCTTCCTGGAGCTGAGACTACATGTACAGGCACCACAATGCCCAGTAATTTTTCTATATTTAGTAGAGATGGGGTCTCTATGTTATTCAGGCTAGTCTCGAACTCCTGAGCTCAAGAGATCCTCCTGCCTTCCCAGCACCTATTCTACATCAACCACATCCTCAGCACTCGCTGAGAGTATCAGCTGCTCTCATGACACATAGAGAAAGTTGGCTTTCTTTGGGGCTCCTCCTCTCATCTGCCTCAGGACCCTGCCCAGACCTTGCCCCCATGTTACCTTGGTCTGGATGACTTGCTGTGGGAAGTCACTCATAGCATTCGTCAACCAGCCTTCCAAGCTCTTGGCAAAATTCCGTATTGCCTGTGTCAAGGTACCTGGGAGACATGGATCATGGTTTTAACAGTGAAGAAGGCAGCAGATCGCCCCTGAAAATCAGCTCTGAGTGTAAGAGATGATGCAAATGCAATGAAAATGACCACCTGAAAGAACAAGTGACATGGAGGGAAGAAGAACAACCAAGCAGGCAGTAACAGAGCCTCTGAGGAAGAGTTAGGGATGGCCAGGTCCGTCTGTCCCCACTGTTCAGGGTGAGTTTCACATGGGGTGATCCCACCCTACGGGATAATAGGCAATGCCTGGGGTGCTCCTGGCACGAGTGTTTGAGGCCCAGGATACTGCTTACATCCTGTAGGGGCAGCACCCCCATGAGGCCCTGGGCTGTGGCTTCCCTGTAGCAAGGGCTGTGGGTGACCAGGCTGCTCTCAAAGGCTGGCTTTCATGCCCCCAGAAAACCTTCCATAAAGCACTGAACCTTGCCTGGCCTGCTCTTGGTGGGTAGAGCTCCCTAGAGCCACTATGAGCTCCCTTGGGTTGGAAGAAAGGAAGAACACAGGTGCCAGAGGGTCCCAGCCCAGGGATGGCTGACTGCTGCTCAGGCCTCTGGATTCTTGTGAAAGAGAGGGGCATATGGTGGCTGAACTGTGTAGGGAGACAGAAAAGCAGAAGATGAAGCAGCGGGGCAGGGTCTGCTTACTGGGGACCGGCCGCAGCACGTCAGGGATGAGAATCTCCACCAGGGCCTGGTAGAGGATGTGGTCACAGCTCCTCATCCATTTGAGGATGGAGTCGTGTTTACACAGGGAGATGAGCTTGTCCTTGGGCAGGATGATGCCTTCAGGCTCTTCGTCACTGTGGAAGGAGGAGCACAGTGCTGAGCTGGCTGGGTCTGGGTGGGTAAGTCAGCAGGGGATGACTGAACTGCTGGACTGACGTGAGCAGAGGGCTGGGTGATGGTGGGCTGGAGCCTTGACTACGCCACTCCAGATTGTTCCCAGGCTGCTACCCCCGAGCCTCTGTATTTCCCTTAGGGAACCACACTGTCCCTTCCCTTGCTTGTGGCCAACATGAGGTCTCTTCCATTTGGGATTGCATCATCGTCACCTATGTGTTCAAACTGTCTGATTTGAAAAGGGGCAAATGGCTACATGCATTACAGAACAATTCTACCAAGTCTGAAAATGACAGGGACAGAGGAGGGGCTGAGCTCTGCTTCTTGGAGAGCTGACACCCTTGTCTGTGGGTCAGATATAAGCATTAGCAGGGGACAGCATGTGGGTTGAGTCTGCAGAGGCCTGTGAACTGAGCCAGGCTGCAGCTGTGTGGCCCGCTGAGATGCTGGGCAGTCACCTGGCAGGTAGAGGGGTTGGGCCATCACTGGAGGAGGCCTTAGAGTTCCAGAAGGACAGCCACAGCTTCTCAATGTAGTGGAACTGGAGGTTCATCACAACATCTAGAGTTGCCTAGGAATAAAACTCATCAGTTAGATGAGGGTGCATATCCATCCTATGTCCCCACAACACGGCAAGCAAGGAGCCAAGATGTAGGTCACAGTGGGGTCTTCTAAAATCCTGACAGAGATCCCAGGAGAGCAGAGAAGCAGGTGCTAGAAGTGGATGGAGGGCCCCTGCTCTGAGAGAGGACACGTGGTGGGGGGGACTTAGGGCTCCTGTCTCCTTGGTGTTGCTGGGGACACCTGGCGACTATGTGGCAGTTCTGGTGAGAGATGTGGGGCAGTCACCTCGCAGTGCCGTCTGTATGCCAGCTGCAGGGCCTTGACATCATGCAGGGTGAGGCTCTCTTGCAACAGGATGCTGCCCAGGTCAGGTGCTGGGAAGTCTGGGAAGATGTGGGAGACATCTGGGGGAAGAACACAGAACCTTAGAAAGGGGCTCTTTGGAAAATGGGGGCCCTTAATAGCTGTAGAAGCCTTGAGCCCAGGTCCTGGAACACAAGAAGTGCTCAGAACTGCCATCCTTGTCAGCACAGCAGGCACCCACAGAGCCAGCCGAGGGAAGTGCCTCTGGGAGGCAGCTAGCCAAAGTGTCCCTGGGGTAACCTCCTAGAGACGGGCCTCACACTATTGCAGTCTCTTCAGAACACTCAACCTAGCAGGGTTCTGTCCAGGCTCAAAAAATATAGTGAAAGTACAGGGAAGCTCCTGAGTGTCCTTAGAGTCCCTCAGGATGCTTGGAAAATATCCTGCTTCCTCTCTGCTGGCTGTTTCATTTTACACAGGGAGATAAGCTTGTCCTTGGGCAGGACAGTGCCTTCAGGCTCTTCATCAGTGGGGCAGTCAGGGCTCCATTCCAATATGAATGATAAAATATTGGTGACACCATGAGTCTCCCCTAGGTATCCCTGAGACAGGTTCTGCATTAGGATGCCCTCCCAGGGCAGACATGGCATCACTGTTTGGCCAGCTGGTTGGGACAGTGTCCCCTAAGTAGCACCCAGGGAAGAGGCTAACGTGCCCTAAAAGCTCTTGCTGAGTGGGAGGAGAATACAGGGAGGAGATAGACCCTGCTGTGCCAGAGCATGGGCTTGGAAAGAATCCTGTGACCTCTCTGCTGGCTGTTTCATTTTACTCATTTTCCTAATAGTTACTTTATATGTTGTTTTAGCTGATTGTTCTAAAAGTTCAGAGATACCATAAAGTCTATCTAGAACTTTCTATTTGCCTGAAGAGGTGTCATATGAGAAAACTATTAAAAGCAGCACTGAAGTGCTGCTAGTGCTGAAAGGCACGTGCCCCAGGCTGCCCAGGGAGGCCCCGTCCGGGCGCCACTCACCTATGTACTGCTGGTGGTGCTGGCTCTGTGCGGCCATAGCCTGCTCGGGTGTGCTGTGTAGGCCGCTATGGGAGCCACTGTCCCCAAGGCTGTCCGTCTTCTGAGCTGGCCGGTACCTGGGCAGGGGACACATGTGCCAACATGAGGCCCAGCAGTGCTGCCTGGGCTGGACTCTAGGAGCAGGGGCTGTACAGGATGGAATGTGTGTGTGTGTGTGTACAAGTTGTGGTCAAGTACATGTAATGCAAAAATTACCACTTTAACCATTTTTAGGGGCACCACTCAGTGGCATTAAGCACACTCTACATTGTTATGCAACTGTTACCACCCTCCATCTCCAGAATCTTCTCATCTTCCCAAACTGAAATTGTCCCCAAGAGACACTAATTCTTCTCCCCCTCCCCAGACCCGGCATCCACCTTCTACTTCCTATCTCTGTGAACCTGCTAACTCTAGAGCCCTCCTGTGAGTGGGATTACACAGGCTTTGTCCTTTTGTGTCTTGACTTCTGTCACTAAGCATCATGTACTCAAGGTTCACCGGTGTTTTAGCAAGTGTTAGAATTTTCTTCCATTTTAGGGCTGAGTAATATTCTATTGAGTGTGTAGATCCCAGTGTTGATGGACACTTGGGTTGTATGTACCTATTTCCGCCCCCCCACTTCTCTCTTAGAAGACAAGTGAAATTTGTTGCGTGGAATCACAAACATCCTTACTACTGTGTAATCTCAAAGGAGATTCTGTGACTTTTGTTTAGGCAGCAGCCTAAGAAGTGGTAATAGAAGCAGGCCTCCCCAGATGGCACACAGCGGGGAAAGCAGGGTTGGAGCCAGCCCCAGATGTGAGCACTTTTCCTCATAGAGAAAGGGGGCTGGGCCCACTGCGATATGGGAGAAGCATGCTGGTGAGGTGCGGTCTGTCTGAGCATTGGACACACGGTCAGGAAATGGTTTCCCACACTCATATGGCATCAGCCTGTCCCCATGAAACATGTGGCTGCTCCTAAAATAACACACCGCCTAGAGTACAGATTCACTTCAGGTGTATGCGAGGAGCCAAAAGTGAACGACAGTAGTGCCAAGCTGCAGGGTCTGTGTTCACAGACAGCACAGTGCAGATGGGTGATTGGCCCCATTCTTAGCTGTTGGCTCCTAGAGAATATTCTAGGAACTTTTTTCTGTGACCTCCAACTCACATGACTGGCCACATGGTTAGGAGTCACCGGGCTTTTGAGTCACAGACTCAGGAGTGGCTGTGTTCATGTGTTTGGCAGGTAGGTGGTAGGTGTGAAGGTCAACTGTGACAGGCCCTGCCCTTAAACCATCCAGACTCTCTAGAGAGGGCTAGGGAGAGGAAGTGCTCTTTGGCTTACGGGGATACACCAGAAGGCTGTGGGTGGTGACATTTGAGTGGGTCCTAAACTAGCCATTAGCAAACTATGGACTGGGGACCTTGTTCTGTACCTTGTTTTTGTAAATAAACTTTTATTTGCACACAGCCACGCCTACTGATTTGTGTGCTATGTGAGGCTGATTTCCTGACAGCAGCAGGAATGGAGCAGATGTTGCAGAAACCATCTCCCTGGAAGGCTCAGGGGTCCTTAAACTGCGGCCCATGGGCCACATGAGGCAGTGTGATTGTATTTGTTCCTGTTTTGTTTTTTTACTTCAAAATAAGATATGTGCAGTGTGCATAGGAATTTGTTCATAGTTTTTTTTTTTTAACAGGCCCACCAACGGTCTGAGGGACAGTGAACTGGCCCCCATTTAAAAAGTTTGAGGACCCCTGAAGATAGTTGCACTGGTTCTTTAAAAAAAGATGCTGACCCTGCCTGGGAGGACGAGGAAGCGTGTGAGGCGGAGAAGACGGCATTCCAGACCACACTAGGCCTTTTAGCCACTGGATCAAAGTGTTAGGAAGTGGTAGTAACTTGAGTCTATTTGCTTCATTCTCCTGGCTTCTTGGTTTATTTTCAGTGTTCTCTTCCTTTTTTCCTCTAAACTTTAAAAATGAAAGACCTACAATGCCGACTATTCCATTCTGGGAAAGGGAAGAGGGAGGAAGAGGGGAGGGAGAAGGGAGGGATGGGTGGAACACAGGGGAGTTTTAGGGCAGTGGGACTACTCTGTGTGATGCTGTGATGGTGGAGACACCCACAGAATGTATACCACCAAGAATGAGCCTGAATGCAGACCAAGGACCCTGGGTGATGACAAGGCGCCCAAGAGGTTCATACATCGTGACCAGTACCGCTCTGGGGTGGCTGCTGTGTAGATATAGGGGCGGGGAATGTATGGAAACTCTGTGTACCTTCCACTCAATTTCACTGTGAACTTAGAACTGCTCTAAAAATTAAAATCTACTTTAAAGAAGTAGATTAAACACATGAAAACTCTGTTAGCTAGATAGAATTGCTTCCCAGCGGCCCATGCCTCCTGCCAGCCTGGGGCGCTCTCAGCACAGATGAGTATCTTGGCTCCCTCAAGGGTGCTGGGGCTGGGTGGTGCGACTGAGTTCACTTTGCGGAGAAGCCACCCACCTGGGCTTCTGGTGCAGGGGCTGCTGCCGCATGGCCATGTACTGGGTGTCTTCCTGCAGTCGGTTCAGGGGGGAGTCTGGCTTCAGGCGGATCCCATAGTAATGATACTTTGAGTTGCCCCTAGAAACCAAACAGCCCAGGATCAACTCCCTTTGCAGGCATCCTGACAAGAAGACAGGTACTCTTTCTTTTCTTTTTTTCCAAGATGGGCATCTTGCTATGTTGCCCAGGCTGGCCTCAAGTAATCTTCCTGCCTCGGCATCTGAAAGTGTTGGGATTACAGGCAGAAGTGCTGGGATTACAGGTATAAGCCATCACCGTGGCCTAGAGGCTGCTTTTTTAAAAAAACTTGTTGTCATGGGAAATTTCAAAAGGAGAGGGAAAACCAGAATGAACCTCGGTTCATTTTCTAAATGAGAATAGGGTCCACAGTCATGCCCAGCCCTGGCCAACTCGGAGCCACGCCAGGTTCACCCAGAGGTGACTATGAGTCAGGACAAGAAGAAGAAGCCCTATGTTGTCCCCAAAGCTCTCGATTTTTAGAGAAAGCAAGAGGGAGATGGGCACGTGGGGGTGATCAGACATTTGGCTTCATCAAGTTGGTATCTACCCACCTGGTGCCCAGCCGCCGTGTCCTCAGCCCCATAAACACAGAACGGATCAGTTTCCCAAAGGAGGCAGCATTCACTGGGTCCAGCTTGTGCTCCTGGCAGTGGCGAAGGTAGTGGTTGTACAGAGAACTCCTGGGCAGACTCACACCTTCCGCAGTTTCATAATTGTCTAAGAGCCACTGGAGCTGGGCAAAGGAAGCCATATGTACATTTCTCAAAATCCTGAAAAAAAGCTAAAATGCTAACATGGATTCATTAAGAGAATTGTTTGCTTGCCCTCTACTACCAAAGGTGATGAGGAGACCCATTTTCTTTGTCACTTATCTGTGCACTCTAAGCATATAATCAGTGGCTTATTTTCATTCCTTTATTTATTCCTTCAATCTTCAGCCTAGTTTTCAGATTCCTCGACTTACTTTAAAAAAATCTGCATGTGCTCAAGACCTGTTATGTTCTGTTTTCATAATTTAAAACCCATACACCACCATGCAGTGTCCAGACACCAAATATCTCCTGAATGTATAGGAACGGAGAGAAATTCTGATGCCAAGAATGACAGAGAGATTAGAGACAACCCGAGGGGCTTGTTAGCGCTGCTCTCTGAACTAAATAACGACCACACAAAGAGGTGCACTAACACTCACTAGGATCCCCAACTGAGAAAGGCATGAATGGAAATCTAATAAAATTTATAAACTCTTACATGTCAGGTTTTTGCTCTAAGTCAAAAGGCAGACTATATAAGTCCAGAGCTGGGGTCTGTGCCTCTGGAGTCAGTGTCAGGTTGGAAGGGTAAGAGCCACATGGGTGTGGACATAGAAGGAAGATCCTCGCCTGAGGATACCTCCAGCAAAGTGCCCTAAGCAGCAGCCCCAACCTTTCTGGCATCAGGGACCAGTTTCATGGAAGACAATCTTTTCACAGACTCAGGGTGGGGGGATAGTTTCGGGCTGATTCAAGCGTATTACATCCCCACCTCAGATCATCAGGCATTAGATTCTCAGAAGGAGCACAGCCTAGCCTCTCACAGGTACAAGTTACAGTAGGGTGCCTGCTCCTGTGAGAATCTAACCCTGCTGCTGACCTGACAGGAGGAGGAACCCAGGCAGTGATGTGAGTGAAGGGAGCAGCTGTAAACACAGATAAAGCTTCCGCACTCATCTGCAGCTCACCTTCTGCCATGTGGCCTGGTTCCTAACAGGCCACCTACTGGTACTGGTCCATGGCCCAGCTTACAGGCCAAAGCCCTAAACCCTGCAACTTGATTCTGGCTTCCCTGTCTGCTCTCTGATCATCTTTCCCCTGATCCAGAGAGGTCTGATGTAGTAACTGACCACTGGGATTTTGGAGAAGGGCAGGCATGCACAGAGGCAACACCTGAATCCAGATCTCACTTCAGAGTCCTGAGGGGCCCTTGCTGCCTGGGCCTTCCGAGTGTGGTTCTGAGTCTCCAGCCCCTGTCCGTGTGGGAGTGCTGGGCTCCTACACATCCCCTGGGCCTGAGAAGCTCTGTCTTCACGTGCTGAGCATCCTGCAAGACCCAAGGGAGGCGTCTCCCCAGGAAGGCTCTGCCTGCTTCATCCACCAGGGACTGCAAGCTAGAAAAGCAGTTAGCCTCGGCCTCCGGTGTAAACACAGCTTTGGGAGGCTCTGATGTGCCCTCGTCAACAAAAGCGACCTTGTGGCCCCACCCACCCTGCACATCCCAGGCCTTCCAGGGCCCAGGGCCAGAGAAGGGCAGGCACTAGGGAGAAGACCTGCCCTGGGGTCCCTTCAGGGGATGATAGGCAGGTCTGAGACCAAGTGCAGGGGCTCTGGGACACAGGGTACACGCAGGGCCCTGTTAACAGAAGCACTGTCGCCTGGCTGAGTTAGGGTGGTGGGCTATCTTCTAGATAGCAGGCGCCTCAGGGTCAGGCTGGAGGTCAGGGCAGAGGTTAGGACCATGTATCATCCTGGCACCAAAGAGCCAGGAAAGGATCTTCAGGGTCGGTGAGAAGACACACAGGTGGGTGCTGCTGTGTGCAGGGAGGGCTGAGGAGGCAGAGGAGAGTGGAGGAGCCTAAAGTGGAGGTCCAAAGTCATGTGCTGCTTCCGGCACCACACCACAAGCCCCCTCCCTACTGTGCTCCTGCAAATAACATCCTGTGGCCAGACAGCCCCCTTTCCACGGGACAGGGCAGCCCTGCTTCTCCCCATTACTGGGTTTCAGCTCCTTGCCAGGCCACAGAATTTCTCAAACAGGCCAGTCACCTCCTCCTGAGGGAATGGGGGGACTGCTTCCTCTTTTTTTTTTTTTTTAAGAGATTAGAGTCTCACCTTATCGCCCTTGGTAGAGTGCCATGGTGTCACACAGCTCACAGCAACCTACAACTCCAGGGCCCAGGAGATTCTCCTGCTTCAGCCTCCCGAGTAGCTGGGACCACAGGCACCTGCCACAACGCCCGGCTATTTTTTTGTTGCAGTTTGGCCGGAGCCGGGTTTGAACCTGCCACCCTCGGTATATGGGTCCGGCGCCCTACTCACTGAGCCACAGGCGCCGCCCCAGGGACTGCTTCCTCTTGCTACTGTGTAGCAGCCCTGGGTACTGTGTCCCCTGCCCCCAACTGTGTGTGTGACCAGTTAGCAGCTGTCAATCTCATCTGTCCAATGTTAAGTGTCCTGACTACCAGGGTAGCTGACAGGCAAAATGAGGAGACAGGACGAGAACAATGAGAGGAGGGGCAGTGGCCAAGGCCGGAGCTCTGGGCAGGAGTTGCCCAAATTCAAGGGCAAAGAGAGGAGGCCACTGGGAGAATATTTTTCTTCCTCCCTTGCCCCTCTGGGAAAAAGAATGCAGATTTTTCACTTCCCAGAAAGTCATTTGCACCTTTTTTTTTTTTTTTTTTTTATTAAATCATAGCTGTGTACATTAATGCGATCATGGGGCACCATACACTGGTTTTATAGACCGTTTGACTCATTTTCATCACACTGGTTAACATAGCCTTCCCGGCATCTTCTCAGCCCTCAGAATGGAAGAAGATATTTGCAGGTTATGTCTCCGATAAAGGTTTAATAAACAGAATACACAGAGAACTCAAACGTATAAGCAAGAAAAGAACAAGTGATCCAATTAAAGGCTGGGCAAGGGTATTTGTACCTTTTATCTTCGGACAAACTAGGTGCAGAGCAGCTGTCTGTTCAGTGCTGCGCTGGCCAGGTACTCATACCCTCAGGAAATGTCTTTGGTTCTCCCTCACCCCTGGCCCCTCTGTCTCTATCTGACTTTCTGAACTCATCGCAGGTGGCTCTGCTGTGCACTCTCAGTCCAGCCCAGTACTCTGACCATGCTTCCACGCCTTTCTCTGGGGGAGGTTCAGGAACTCACACCCCTGGGGAGTCTGGGAGTGACTTGGGAACAGCTGGTAGGCCCAGTCAGTGCTACCTGATTGACACTGGTAGGGCAGCACCACCATTGGTAGGCAGAAGCCACCTCCCTGCAGCTCCCAGGGAGGTCCCTGCAGCACTGAGCCAGTAGGGAATGGGGTAATTTAGCTCTCTGCCACTCCTTTCATCTTTTTGAAAGTTTTTCTTAAATTTTAATTTTTTAGAGACAGGTTCTTACTTTGTCACCCAGGTTGGAGTACATGGTGTCATCATAGCTCACTCAGCCTCCAACTCCTGGGCTCAAGCAATCCTCCTGCCTCAGCCTCCCAAGTAGTTAGGACTACCATATGGGTGCACATCACTGTGCCTGGCTACTTTTAAAATTTTAAGTAGAGACAGGATCTCACTCTTGCTCAAGCTGGTCTTGAACTCCTGGGCTCAAGGAATCCTTCTGCCTCAGCCTCCCAAAGTGCTGGGATTATAGGCATGAGCCACCGTCCTGGCCCCTTCTGTCTTGTTTTCACTTGGTTTGGGATCCAGGGAAGGAAGGGGCTAGTATTTTTTTTTTTTTTTTTTTTTTCGGCCGGGGCTGGGTTTGAACCCGCCACCTCCGGCATATGGGACCGGCGCCCTACTCCTTGAGCCACAGGTGCCGCCCAGGGGCTAGTATTTGTTTGGGCCCTGTGTTCTTTCACAGAATGTTTCACACCTGGACTGTCCTGTGTACTTACTTGTGTGGCTTGTCTCCCCTGCTGGAGTGAGCAGTCTCTGAGGGCAGAAATGGACCTCCCTAGCTCTCTCTGTTTCTGTTTTTGTCTCCATCTCTGCCTTTCTTTCTATTTCCTTCTGTCCGTGTGGGCACCCCCAGGATGTTGAAGTTGTCTCAAGTCTGGCAGCCAAGAAAGAGTGACCATGTGGATAGGGGTCCTGAGGAGCAAAGGGGACTCTAGCATGTGGGGTGCATGTGGAAAGCATTTGGACACAGAAGCCCCGGACTCCCCCCATCATTCTGAGGCTAAGGGAGCCCCAAATGCCATGTCTAAGACATTCTCTCGTGGGCCCAGGAGCCACAGCCAGAGCAGCCCCATGTCTCAAGGGCCTGAGAGCCAAGCCACATTGGGCAGAAGCCAAAAGATGATGCATTCTCAGGCTACATGTGTGAGGCCAGATTTTGTGGGATGGAGCACAGGACTAAAGGTCCTGAAAGGCAGCATAAGGCAGCATCTAAGATCTATCTAGCAGTCAGACATGAAAAGAAGTTTTGGAAAAGATGGTCTCTTGCCCTCTTTATCCCCTATGGATTTTAAATTAAAAGCAGAACTCTCTCTTTGGGTAATTACACTGATGATGACATTAAAAGGATGCACTGTGACAAGTCCTTCCTCCTTGACAGAGAGTAACCAGAGAGAAGACTGACTGCAGCAGGTCCGTGGGGGCAGTTCAGGAGAACCACCCAGGAGGGAGACAGCCTGGAGGTAAAGTGCCAGGCACTTACAGACTCCAATCAAGCTCTACATGTCCGTGGCTGCTGGGAGTGAGTCACCTAGCTCTGGATCCACACACCCCAGCTTGAGTCTGGTACGGACCGAACATCACAGGTCAGTCTCAGTAAACTGGCCACAAGAGTCGAAATGTGCCACCTCCCCATTGCACGTTATGTAACCTCTTGGGACTCAGGTGCCTTCAGGCAAGGAAAGAGACAGCTAGCTGGACAAGGCCACCCTGCCAGTTTGGGGATATTCCACTGTGAGTGTGGTCTGCTCATGTTTGTGTTACTTCTGTGTCACTATCAAACAGGAATAAAGAAAATGCTCTCTAAGACAATGTACATATGTACACATTTGTTATGATCTGGCAGGATGGCAAACTTCTTAAATAAATAGATTGAATCCTTCCTTTGAGAAAAAAAAAAGTCCAACCCCACCTACTGCCTCCGTGGTTCTAGGCTCCCTGGTGGAGCAGCCTGTAGACAGACATCCTCACCTATAGGTGGGAGGGCAGGGCTCATGCCACTTGCCCAGCCCCTGTCTTCTAAGATACTTGCTTCTGCTATTGGGGACACTGACTCCTGACTGGCTGCTGACAAGCTGTATCCTTGCTGGGCCAAATGCCAGAAGCTTGGGCAGCTCTTCTGAGCATCCACGTGTGTTCTGCGTTACTACACCCAGTTTGGAAATGTGGGGGCAGTATTTCACCCATCCTGCAAATATGTCCTGAGAGTTGACTCTATGCCAGACTGGGGACGTGGTGGCGAGTAAAACAGAAAAACAGACATAAACTGCCTTCTCCCCAGGTGTCCATTCTCACACACACTCACAAAAAATAGGTAAAATGAACTAAATAAGGGATGGTGCTAAGTGTTATGAGAAAAATGAATGTGAGAAAGGGAGCCAGAAACATCGTCATGGAGGGAGAACTACAATTTTAAGTCAGTGTGGTATGCAGGTGCCAGGTAAGCGCCCCCTCCAAGTAAGGACAGGAAGGAGGCTAGGGAGGAGCCATGGTGGACAGAGCTCTAGGCACTGAGCACAGCCTGTGCAAAGGCCCTGGGGTAGGACCAGCAAGGAGGCCCCAGTGGCTGAAGCAGAGTGAAGAGGGGAAGAGAAGGAAGAGGGGAGAGCAAGGAGGGGACAGGTAAGTCGTGTACGGCCTTGGGGGCCATTTTGATGATCCTGGCTTTACCTGGATGCCTAGGGGAGCCCTGGGACTTCTGAGCAGAGTGGCCTAAAATCACCCTGGTGACTGCCAGGAAAAGGGCCTACATAGTGAGGGCAGGCACAGGGGCTGGCCAGGAGGCAGTAGAAATAACCCATGGGGAGGTGGTGGCAGCTAAGGCAGTGGTGAAGGAGGAGGTGGGAGAAGCAGGGAGACAGGATGGTGGCAGGAGGAGACTGGGTGGGTGCTAAGGGCAGGGTGAGGCTTTGGACATCTGTGATGAACTGCTGATTCAAGTGGCAGGTGGATGTGCTGGTGTGTCATCAAGGGGAGGCCTGGGTGGCGACGCTCACTGGGAAACAGCCTGGGTGGGTCCCAGTGGGGTGAAGGCACAGGATACTGAAGGAAAACCATTGCACAACCAAGATCGTGGCCACAGGAAGGTGTAATAGCCACTGAATCAACTTTTGGACAAGGTCACTGTTGGACTGGCTCTGCTAACCCCACCCTAGCCTGCAGGCAACGACTACTAGGTGGGGCATCAGTAAAAGTCTAAATGATCTTGGATTATTTGCATTTCTTAATTGAAAAGAACAAAAGTCATATAATCCTCGAAACTTCTCGGGACTCCTTGTCAGGGTTTCCATACCAGGCTGACCGTTAGCTGGCCGGGATGATCTTCCAGGCCCTGTTGCCCTCAGAAACCTCTGTGCACATGTGGGTTTAACGTGGGTGTGCATTTCCACATGGCCTCTGCCCTCAAATGCAAAGCTCCCTATGTTTGGTACTGACCAAGACAGAGCCCTACACACAGCAGACAGTGGGCTAACATCACCAAGTGGCATCAGGGAGGAAGCAGCATAGCCCAGCTACTGGTAGGACACTTAGCCTGGAGCTCTCTGGGAACACTGGCCCACAAGGCATGTGTGCCTTCTGGCACTGTGGCCCCAAGGCTGGGCTCTCAAAGGAACTGTGACTGGTTCTGCAATGCATCCTGAACCTCCAGAAGGCTGCTGCCCACAGCCAGCACAATCTTAGCCACAGGCAGACTGGAGGCTACCCGCTGTGAGTGCCCCCAGGCAGTGGAGGTTGCACTGCCCCATCCATCAGCAGATCCAATTCTTTAAGGCCTCTCTTTCTCCCCTTATCTCACATTTGTCAAAACAAGATCCAGGCTTATTTTGCCCCAGTGTTTGTGCAGGAATTTTTAGAAAAATCTTTTTTTTTTTTTTCTTTTGAGAAAGAGTCTCACTTTGTCACCCTCGGTAGAGCGCCGTGGTCACAGCTCACAGCGACCTCAAACTCTTGGGCTTAAGCAATTCTCTTGCCTCAGCCTCCTGAGTAGCTGGGAATACAGATGCCCTCCACAATGCCCAGCTATGTATATATATATATTTTTTAAGAGATAAGGTCTTGATCTTGCTTAGGCTGGTCTTGAACTCATAAGCTCAGGCAATCTACCTACCTCCCAAGTGAGAAAAATTTTATTTCTTTCTTTGTTTCTAGGTCACCAAGCCCCAAATCCTATGAATCACAGCTCATGATGAAAGAAAACAACTTAGCAACAAATCACCAGTGAGAAAACTGCTAGAAAAGGGGAGCAACCTGAGAAAATCTACGTTCCAAATGAAAAGTGTTAGCTTGCCAGAAGCACACCTGCAGCAGAGACAAGCAGCTTGCTTGTTCTCCTGTAGACATTTTAACTTCTCTGCAGCCATTGCCATGCTGTCTGCCTGGGGCTATGCCCCCTGCTCTGCCCGCCTCACTGGCTCTCTCTCTCCCAAGGCCCCACAGGCTACAATGTGGCCACATAGGCTTGTCTTATTGAATACAGATGTCATTCTCCTGGCTTTTCTACTCATTGTGCTCTGGTTTAAAACCTGGGGTTGGGGGATCCTCTCTCTAAGCACATGCTGAAGATTTCCCCTCCCTGGGTCTGTCTATAGAGAGCCAGTAGTATGGACAACAGGGTGCCCATGTCTCTCCCAGACAGGTAGGGGCTGGGGCACTGATGGGGGGCCTAGTATACTTCCTTTTACTTTAAGACAAGTGGCAGAGAGAAATATTTCTGCTTTTTCTTCTTTCTAATGACCAGCCCTCTGGAGAAGGGACCAGAGCCCTCCTCAGGTGCTGCCTTGAGCAGCCAACCACGCTGGTGCCCAACCCATGAACCCAGTTTTCCGGACCTTTCCTGATATCAAGTTCTACTCCCATAATCACTGTCTTCCAAGTAGCACCTTATTCTAAAGGTTGGCCAGCACAAGGGGCTTGATGAGGTCATAGTTAGGGTCAGGTTACACTAAAAGGGACTTCTTTTTCTTTGATGTTCGAATTCTCAAGAGAATGTCAAACCCCAGTTTAAGAGCTAGAGAACAACTGCTAGAAGCACATTCTGACTTTTGCCACCTGCTCTAGTTCTGAAACAAAGAATACATTTCCAAGTATGTTCCAAGTGGAACTGAGAGCATTTGGAAGAGAAGGTGAAAGGAATGAATGTGAAGATTCCAGAGGCTTCCTTCTCAATTGTCCTTGGAAATAATGACCCCGAGCCAGTCACCTCCTCCAGTCCCACTCCAGCGTGAGCCTCCCAGAGCCAGGATATCCACAACTTCCCAACACAGGACCTGCAATCACGGTTTCCTCCCATGAGACAGAAAAGGAAAAAAATCTTATACAACTAAAATCAGTAGGTATTAGTTGTGTTATGCTTTTCTCTAATTATCATTTCTTTTAAATAGCTGATCCCAAGAAAATTAGCTAAGAGTCTTTATTGCACTCCTGATCCTATGCCATTTTCTCTCTTTTGTTCCTGCTATTTTGTTTTTCTTTTTAATACATAAATCTACTGATTATACATTAAATAATTTAATCTCTGTAACAGCCCTAGGAGGTGCTATTATTTTCTACCTTTTACAAATGAAGAACCTGTCTGGATTTCCTGTTTTTATTGTTGAAGGATATTTTTGCTGGGTATAGAATTCTATGTTGGCACCCTCCCCTTCACTTTTAGCACTATAAAGGTGTCATTTCATTGCCTCTGTTTTTAAAATGTCTATGCAGGTCACAAGCAGAGCAGGGATAGATTGCCAAGTCAGACACACACTTACATGGCTGTTGAGTAAACCGCTTTTGTGTGAAGTGATTCCTTCGCTTTTTTGGAGGTTTTCAATCGCCATTTCAAGCTAAAGAAAATGTGTGCAGAAACAAAACAAAACAAAATGGAAAAAAAAAGGGGAAATCAGATGGTTAGCATCAGCCAAAATTTGTTTTTATTAATATCCAAATAATGATTTGAGTTCCTATAAAATAAAAACAAAGCTCCACAGAAGCAGGCGTGGAGGTGAGTTAAATTGTGAGTCAAAGCTGTGCCAGGGAGTGTTACTTCATCACATGCAAAAGAGCCTGATAGACTGTTCAACATAAGCAGGAGAATAAAGTTATATTGTGAAAACTCGCCATAGGATTTTAACACAACATATGCCAGTGTACATGCATAACATATTAATACATAGTTCCTGCATAAATTCAGGTGTCTGAAAAGCCAGCATGATAATCACTCACTCCTCTCCACAAACCCCCTCTATTGCTAGGGAGAATCAAGTGAACATAACCAAGGAAAGATGGCAGCATTGATCACCCAGCCAGGCTGTCCTGTCACAAAGCCCAGGGTCTGCCCGCTGCAGGCTCTGGGAAAATATCGATGAGGCCAAAGATACAGACCCTACCATCAGGAGGTGTAGGACCCTAGCCAGTGGACACAGCCACAGAGATCAGATCCTGAATGTTTACGAAGTATGAGTTGCACAAAGAGAGCTGGGTGGGAAAGAGAACAGTCTTGGAAGAAAGAGTCAGGGATGCTAATGGCAGGACTTGCTAGAAGAAGGGGGCTTTGGAGTTGGGTCCTAAGGGACCTGCTGGAGGGGAGGTGGGCAGTAAGTCTTCTCAGGAGGAAGCACCCGGCTGGGCTTGGCTGCCACAGCATCTGCCTGTGTCAGATGTGACCTAGGCTTGTATGTGGAAAACAGAAATTTAAAATCTGCTGCAGCCCACCTGATGGGCAGAGAACTGTGATGGAAGGAATTGGACCTAAAGTATATGCTTCCTTTCCTAAAATACTCAGGGAGGCCAAAGACTTGGATGATGCTTCTGCAAAAAGCAGGTCAACCAACTATGTATTTCAGAAATTTTGTTCCTCAGAGCTGAGTTCAAGGAGAGGGTGACTGCTTCTCCCAGGGGCTCTTTGACTGCTGTGGTCCTGCTTTCTCTTACTAGCTGCACTTGCTACAAGCCAAAGAAGATGTTGGTGTCACCTTTAAGAAATATAGAAGGTGCTGGGGAGGATGAGGCAAAGGAGGACTGTGAGACCACCCTCCACCTTGCCCACCTGTCAGCCCCAGGGTGCAGGTGAGTGAGGAGGAGGCACTCATCACTGCCTCTATGATAGAGAGGAAAACCATATCTACCTCTCCCCAGTCCCATGGGCATTGTGATCTGCATCTTGGCAGTTCAGGCAAGGCCTGGCAAAGCACATGGCTCTTGCTTCCCCCTCAACAGGGAGAAGCCAGGGCAGTCATCCTTCCACGTGTGACACCACCCAACCATGGGTATCCTGAGAGTGGAGTTCATGACCTCCACAAGTCTGCCCAAGCCTTGGGTGGCCTTGTCTAGAGCACAGCAGACTGGAAAGGGAAAGAAAAAAACCTCTCTCAGAATGGTGAATCTCAACCATTTGGTCTGATGACACATTTACACAACTGAAAAATTTTAAGATTTCGGCACCCTCCCCCAAAAGGGAGCTTTTATTTTTACATTTAAATCTATCAATATTGAACATACTAGAAATTAAAGTGGAAAATTTTAAAAATACATGTATTCATTCATTTAAAAATATATATCCATTACAGGTTAACATAACATTTTAAAACGAAGAATAGCTATATTTTCCTAATTCCAAAAGAAAAAATTAGATGAGCAGAATTGTTTTACATCATTATAAATCTCTTGAGTGTCTGATCTATAAAAGACAGATCCACACATGTGCTTCCACATTTTCATCTGTTACCATGCTGTTTTATTTGGAGTATATGAAAAAAAAAATGGTCTCACACAGATATATAATTGGAAAAGGAGCAGTGTTTTAATAGCCTTTTCAGATAACCGTAGATGTTTTTACTTGCTATTACACTAACATTTGACAACTAGAAGTTTCTTTTCTTTTCTTTCTTTTTTTTTTTTCTTTGAGACAGAGCCTCAAGCTGTCAGTCTTGGTAGAGTGCCGTGGCATCACAGCTCACAGCAACCTCCAACTCCTGGGCTCAAGCGATTCTCTGGCCTCAGCCTCCCAAGTAGCTTTGACTATAGGTGCCAGCCATAATGCCTGGCTATTTTTTGGTTGTAATTGTCAGTGTTGTTTGGCAGGCCTGGGATGGATTCGAACCTGCCAGCTCTGGTGTATGTGGCTGGTGCCTTAACCACTTGAGCTACAGGCGCTGAGCCAACTAGTTGTTTCTTGAAAGTTAGTTGCAAGGTAGAATTTGAAACCATACCAATGAGGTTTTCATACTCATTTACATTGAAATCCATTACTCTTTTTTTTTTTTTTCCTTTTATTACTCTTGAGATGACATCAGCAAAAATGGCACCTTAGGGAACTCAAACCATCAAAATCAACTTTATCTGAACTCCGGAAGCCAATGGAAAGGTTATAGCAACCAGGTGAACCCTTAACCAAGAAAAACAACAGATGAACCTTGGCATTTAAGGAAAACTGTTGAATCAGTAGCTGAACGCTAAGCTAAGCAAACAGAGATTTCAGTGGCTATGCATGAAAAAGAACATAAATTTTACAAAACTAGTCCAGAAAGATCATTAAACAAACAATCAATAACAACTATGAGCAGCAATCAAAAAACCCAGGGAGGACCAAGAATTGATATCCAGAGTTGCCATATTCGAAATATCTAGGTTTCCACAAAGATTATGAGGCATGCAAACAGAAATATGGCCCAAACATAAAAAAAAAAGTAGAAGTGTCCCTGAGAAAGCCCAGACATTGGATTTATCAGACAGTTTAAATTCACTATTTAAAATATGCCCAAAGGAAACCACATACAAAGCATCAAAAGAAGCCACGACAAAGAAGCCTTGCCAATTAGAGAATATTGATAAAGATACAGAAATTGTAAAAAGGCAACAAATAGAAATTCTGGAGTTTAAAGTATGATAGCTAAAATGAAAGAATCACTAGGAGAGGTTCAACACAGATTTGAGCAGGCAGAAGAAAGAATCAGGAGACTTTTAAGGATAGGTCAATTGGGATTACTCTATTTGGGTCTGAGGGCCAGAGAGAAAAAATAATGAAAAAAAAAGAAAATAAACTGAGTCTAAGAAACTGTGTGATACCATCAGGCATACTAAGAAACATACAATAGGAGTCCCCGGAGAGGAAAGAAAGAGACAGAAAATATATCTGAAGATATAATGGCTGAAAAGTTCCCAAATTTGATAAAGACATGAATCTACACATTCAAAAATTTCAACAAAACTCTAGTATAAGCTCAAAGAAATCCATACCCAGACACATTATAATCAAACTGTTGAAAGACAAAGACAGAGAATCCTGAAAGCAGTAAGAGAAAATCAACTGGGTTTGCCTAATGAAAGTAAAGTTGATTTCTCATCAGAACCATGGATTCCAGGAGGCAGTGGAATGACATATTCAAAGCGTCAAAAAAGTAAAAAACTCAAATGTAAATCAACAGATAAAGGGATAGACAAAATGTGGTCCGTCTATACAATAGAATATTATCTAGCCACAAAAAGGAATAAAGTTCTAACATATGCTCCCAACCAAAAAAAAAAAAAAAGTTCTAACATATTGTAGCACGAATGAACCTTAAAAACATGACACTTGTGAAAGAAGCTAATTACATAAGGCCATATGTTATATATTTCCTTTTATTGAAATGTATAGAAAAAGCAAATCCCTGGAGATATAGAGCATATTAATGGTTGTCAGGGGATGGTGTGAGGGGCAATGCAGTATGACAGCTAACGTGAATGATGTTTACCTTTGTGGTAATGAAATATTCTGGATTTAGATGAGGTGATGGTTGTACAACATTGTGAATGTACTAAATGCCATTGAGTTGTATTCTTTGAAATAGCAAATTTTATAATATATAGATTTTTATTTCAAGAAAAATAAATACATAGAGCTAACATTAAAAAATACATTAGTCTCTCTTGCAATTTGAATGTATCTTTTACTGATGGGCATGGTTTTATATAATAACACTATGCATTGGTCACTAGGAAAATAGAGGTTCTGAGTTGGCAGATCTTCTAAACGTTGACATAATATCAAGAAATCACATTTGTTAACATCTCTACCAACTTCATAAGAAAAGTCATTAACTACTGAGAATTTGTCAGGTTCTTAGTGGCAGACACAACTTTTCCAAAATTATAATTTTTTGTTTGAAAACTTAAATTTTATCATTGGCAACAAAAAACTACCAGCTGTTTTCCTTAATATGTCAGGTTTAACATTGTTCATTTTTGAGAAAGTCTGCCAAATAATTGAGCCTGAATAATCACAGTCTGTCATTTTTCCAATTCAAAATACTGTTTTATGAAAACAATCATTAGTTCTGTCTACAATTCAAACAAACACAAGCAGGCTTTTCCTAGAAATGATCAGTGTACTTTGGTAGACTTTCCATCTCATCACATAGAATACTAAAGATGTATGCTCAAGGGTTAAAACTTAATAAAATTAATACTTTTTTTCCTGCTGCAGCAAGGACATTCTTAAATGAAACTGGTATTTTCTGTCTCCCCCTTTAAAAATATTTTTATTTATTTATGTTTTTGGAGATGGGATTTTGCTTTATTGCTCAGGCTGGTCTCAAAGTCTTGACCTCAAGTGATCATTTGATCTCAGCCTCCTGAGTTGCTGGAATTACATGTATGAGCCACTGCACCTGGTTCTCTTTAAATTAAAAATTAAAAAAAATTTTTAATGTGAGTACATCATGGTGAAGAATACAGTGACTTCTAGAAAAGTTTGCTGTCTCAGCCTAGATTCAAGCTAAGGTTCAGTTGTTTCAACCATGTTGATTCTGAATAATCAATGCAAACATCAACATAGGACAAAAGGCAACTATAGATTTAGTGCTATTGTGAAAATAGTTTTGAGCTCATGGACTCCCTAAAAGGGTCTTGGGGATACCCAGAGGCTTGTCTGATATAATTAAGAGAGCTAAAAATCTTGGAGTTATAACGAGTGTTGTGGAAAAGATACAAAATAAGATTTGTATTTCCATCACCCTCAAAACCCGGTAGCCATTAAATAGGGTTTGAACAGGCCCACCAATACAGAAAATGAATTTAATCCATAGTGGGACTTCCCAAGGCGTCCGGTCTTTGAAAATGTTGATAAACACCTGAAAAGGACAAGGCGCTCAGCAAGCACCGCCAGCCTCTCTTCCCCTGGCCAGATGAGGGGTGGTGCAGGAGAGCTGGGGCTGCAGGTGCAGTGCATGCATCTGCCCAGCAAAGAGCGCCCTCACCGTGCGGGCCAACACGTCCGCCAGCCCTCTAGCCATCTTTAAAACTTAAATTTTTGGGGCCTTGGTGTGTGTCACACTTTATGGGGGCAAGACATGATTGCAAGAGGGACTTTGCCTAACAATTGCAATCAGTGTAACCTGGCTTATTGTACCCTCAATGAATCCCCAACAATAAAAACAAACAAACAAAAAAACCCTTAAACTTTAATTGAGTGCTTCGACTGGAGTTTGTTGTTGTTATTCTTAAGTTTCTATCAAAGTGCACAGCTCTGGCAGAGCCAAGAAATATTTTTGGTCGTCCCTGCTTGCTGGCCCCACGACCTCAATCCAAGAAGATGTGGGCCCCAGCAGGGAGGTGGCGGCGCTTGGGAGGCTAAGGCAGGAAGGTGACTGGAGCCCAGTAGTCCCAGGCTGTCTGGGTAAGACTCCTTCTCTAAAACAAATGAAAAAAGATACACTGTCTCAAGAACCTAAGGGTAACAGCAAAGAGAAGATAAGTGGCCTAGCAGGAATTTACCTAACTCCAGGACTACATGTGTACCTTGACCTTGGTTGTAGTGAACAGGCTGTCACCACAAAGGGAGGGTGAGGACTATCCTTCCTCCGAGTTCATTAGCATCTGGCACTTGGTCATTCCACTGATAAGTTCATTAAAAGAACCTGTCAGAGGACAGCCGCCCCAGCCAAGGGCCATCTATGGCCAATATGAAAGTGACAGCCACATCTCCTGGCTGGGTTTGCCTCCTGTACCCACTTTTGCAAAAAACTTGTAAAACCAGCTTTAAAAGTGATAATCTTATCAAACATTTGTCAAACCTATAGAATATACACCAAGAATGAACCCTAAGGTAGACCTGGACCCTAGTTAACAACAATGTATCAACATTGCCTCAGTACAAATGTTACAAGCTAAAAACTTAAACTGCACTAAAAAAGTCTTAAATTTTAAAAAGTGGCTGAGGTGGGTAGATTGCCTGAGCTCAGGAGCTTGAGACCAGCCTGAGTAGAACAAGACCCTGTCTTTACAAATGGAAAAACCAGCCAGGTGTGCCAGGTGCCTATAGTTCCTACTACTCTGGAGGTTGAGATAAGAGGATTGCTTGAACTCAAGAGTTTGGGGTTGCTGTGAGCTATGACAACATGGCACTCAACCTCAGGGCAAGAGACTGAGACTTTATCTCAAAAAAAAAAAATAAAATAAACAATTTAAAAGTGAGGATAGATACTTTTAGTGAGAGAAAAAGAAGATGCACTATTGTCAAAATTCCTTTATAAAACAGTACCTGAATGTGGTAATTATCAAAGCCAAGCAGTGGGAAGAGTGACTATTATCATATGTGTTTGCCAGCAAATAATTTGATCTAATAGTTGGACAAAGTATCTTATGTGCAGGGGGTGAATAAACTTCTGGCAGACAGTAGGAGTGGTCAGATGACTTTTGTCTTTTATTTTGAGACAGAGTCTCACTAGGTTGTTGCCCTTGGTGGAGTGCCGTTTTGTCCCAGCTCACAGCAACCTCAAACTCTTGGGCTTAAGTGATTCTCTTGCCTCATCCTCCCAAGTAGCTGGGACTACAGGCCCCTGCCACAACGCCCGGCTTTTTTTGTTGTTGCTGTACTTGTCATTGTTTAGCAGGCCTGATGTATGTGGTGGGTGCCCTAGCCACTGAGCTATAGGCGCTGAGCCTTGTCTTTTTTTTTTAGAAATAGAGTCTCACTGTGTTGTCCAGTCTGGTTTCAAACTCCTGGCTTCAATCCTTCCATCTCTACCTCCCAAAGTCCTGGGATTACAGATGTGAACCACCACGCCTGATCACCAGGTGATTTTTTAATTTTGTGTCTTCACTAAAGACCCAGGCTACAGAAGAAGATACATTTGCAACTGATGATTCTGTCATGAACTGTGAAGCCTCATGGAGGTATACCAGACCTGTGGGCCACTAGGATGCCAGGCCACTCCTAGGGAGCAGAAGGCATCCTCAGTGTCCTCCCAGGCTGACCCAGCTCTAACTGAAACAGGAAACTTCCCAACATATCAAATTGGAGCCACCTTGTGTCCCTCTCCTCATGTGCTAGGTACACAAGGCAAGACTTGTCTTTCTGTCTGTCTCAGTGTGTATTGACAGTCAGGTACAAGATGTTCACTTGAGCTTTTTTTTTTTTGAGGCAGAGTCTCACCATGTCACCCTCGGTAGAGTGCTGTGGCATCACAGCTCACAGCAACTTCAAAC
This sequence comes from Nycticebus coucang, assembly GCF_027406575.1. NCBI lineage: Eukaryota > Metazoa > Chordata > Mammalia > Primates > Lorisidae > Nycticebus > Nycticebus coucang. Next base: position 62,005,533 of record NC_069782.1, on the reverse strand, counting down.
TCTTGGGCTTAAGTGATTCTCTTGCCTCAGCCTCCAAGTAACTGGGACTACAGGCCTCCACCACAATGCCTGGCTATTTTTGTTGTTGTAGTTGTCATTGTTGTTTAGCAGGCCCAGGCTGGGTTTGAACCCACCAGCCTCGGTGTGTGTGACTGGCACTATAACCACTGAGCATGGGTGCTGAGCCTTCATTTGAGCTTTTAAAACAGGAGCTGGGTTTCTGATAACACGAGTAAAGATTATTTGTATGATTTCAGCTGGCCTATCTCAGGAATATATATAGTATTATAGATCTTGAGGCAAGATAGGAGAAGACCATCAGGCCAAGCTCTCCGAGAGCAACTGAGAAACAAGAGTTAGTCGGGCAGCATTTGGAGAAGAGATTTTGCCTGGAGCTGTGGCTTGGGGTGCACTGTGAGGTGGTCAGTGCTGGTTGCTATATGAGAACTAGAGGAGCAGGGCAGAGATGACGACATACTAGGAAAGTCTTGTGCAGGCCAGTGGTGGGAGCCTGGGAGCTGCAGAGGTATGGGATATAAGGAGGCCTTTTTGCAGCTTTTGGTTCTCAAGGGAAGTGCATTGAGTGGATTGCCTGGAAGAGAGGGCAAACCTGAACAGTATATAGCAGCCAGATTTGAGGGCTGGCTGGAAGGGATTTGCCACCAGTCTGGCCAGTGGTGGAGATAGCAAGGGCTCGGCCATTATGGCAAGGTCGTGAGGCCAGGTCACCTACAGGAACATAGCCATTTTAGTTCCGCCTGCTAGGATTGGTCCTCTAGTTGTGACAGGCTCAGGGACTCTAGCACCCCAGGAGAACTGTGGTCTGGGGCACGGTGAGACCTACCTCTGAAGGATTCAGGAGAGAACGGAGTTCCCAATCTGGTGGAACCTGAATGCTGAGGGAATAATCAGGTGATCCCTGGGGACAATTAAGTTGGGGATCTGGTCTATGCCTGGGTTCTAGAGAGAGGTTATCAGCGGTGTTGTCCATCCCCTAAAACTACAGGACCACCTGATGTTCCAGCAATATATTGCAACACAAATATATTCCTACTAAAGTTGGACTCTCCTGCCATAAATATATATATGTACATATAAATAATTAGTTTTTTATTTTGTTTATTTTTATTTATTTATTTATTTTTTGGGCCAGGGCTGGGTTTGAACCCACCATCTCCAGCATATGGGACTGGGGCCCTATCCCATTGAGCCACAGGCACCGCCCCTTGTTTATTTTTTTCTTTCTTCTTCTTGTTAGTATTTTCTTTTTCTTTTCTTTAATTTGTTACTGAGGTTGCTTATTTTTGGTTTTTAGAGCTTTTCAATGTTTTGTATTGATGTGTTTTGTTTCTTGCTTATTTGTATGGTTGGTTCTTTTCTTAACTTCTATTTTTACTTTCATCAGGAGCAAGGCCTCCTGTATTTTTTGGTTACAGTATTTTAGCCTCGTTTATTCTCTCTCCATATTCACTCCAGTACTTTCTCTCTCTGGACAGAGACTCTTCTACCATTCTCATCTCTCCACAATAATTGCCTCTGCAACAGCTAAGCTATCCCCTCTCTTTTTCTTATTTCTTTCTTTATTCTACTTCCCTCTCTCTCTCTTCTATTAGATATAACAGTATTTTTAATTTCCTTTATTTATTCTTATCTTAATATTATTTCTTTTCTTTTTCTTTCTTTCTTTTTTTTTTTTTTTGTTCAGACCAGGGGGAAACATTTGTAGTCTGGCAGGTAGGCCACAGCAGGGATCTGGCTCAAGGGGGCTAAAAGACCTTTCTACTTCTGGCCCTATGCAGATTGTACTGGCAAGACCACAGCTGCAGAATTCTTCTATTTCATTTTCATTCTTACTTAATGTTTTCTTAGTGTTTTTGGTTTTACCTCTTTTCCTTCCCTTGCTAGTTTAAGCCCTTTTCCTTCCCTTCCTAACACTCAGGCTTACAAGGACTGCCTGATTTTGAGGAACCCTTCCAGTCCAGCCCCCTCAAAACCCTTGAGATGTAAATGTGGCCTTAGCACCATCCTGATATATCATTTCTTCTGTCACTTTCAGCCTCTCCTCCTGACCTCCTTCTCACCTGTTCTCCAAGTTTTATTTCTCCTGTTATTCCTCCTTCCTTTTTTTTCTTTTCTTCTACTCTTTCATTCTTTTTTACTTTTTCTTTCTTTTCCCTTTGTTTCTCCCTGCCTACTGCCTACCTTTCTCCTCATTTTGGCCTCACACCAAGAGGTCTCTTCATCACATAAACCCTGAGACAAGGTAATTTTGAAACAAAGGAGGAACTGAGATGAAAAAAGGTGCACAAAGAGGTGAACAAGAAGAAAGCACACACGAGGAGGAACCAGCAGAAAAATTGAGGCACCATGAAAAACCAAATAGAGCAACTCCTCCAAGGGACCATGAGGCAGATTTTACAGAAGACTCATCTTATAAAGAATTAGTGAATCTGGGCTCTGCACCTGTAGCTTAAGTGGCTAAGGCATCAGCCACATAACACCAGAGCTGACAGGTTCAAATCCAGCTCGGGCCTGCTAAACAATAACGACAACAGCAACAAAAAATAGATAGGTATTGTGGCAGGTGCCTCTAGTCCCAGCTACCTTGGAGGCTGAGGCAAGAGAATCGCTTATGCCCAGAAGTTGGAGGTGGCTGTGACCTATGATGCCATGGCACTCTACCCAGGCCGACAGCTTGAGGCTTTGTCTCAAAAAAAAAAAGGAAAAAAAAAAGAATTAATGGATCTGACATAAAGGGAATTTAATATATAGATGATTAAGACAACAAAGGAATGGATGAGAAAATAGAAAGAACCAAAAGTCAGACAACAGATATGTAGAATATAAAAAAGATAATGTGGTGGGATCACACCTATGGTGCTTCTTACAAGGGTACATGTGAAACTTACAAAATGTAGAATATAAATGTCTTCACACAATAACTAAGAAAATGCCAGGAAGGCTATGTTAACCAGTGTGATGAAAATATGTCAAAGGTATATAAAACCAGTGTACGGTGCCCCATGATTGCATTAATGTACACAGCTATGATTTAATAATAAAAAAAAAGAAAAGACATGGATGAGCTTAAGGAAATTAAGGTAAAGATACAGTAGAAAGTATCAAAAATAGATTAGACCACAGAGAAGAGGAACATCAGAGTTATAGGATAAAATTTTTGAGTTAACACAGGTAGTTACAGAGTCAGAAAAGAAAAGAGAGGGTGGCACCTGTGGCTCAGCGGGTAGGGTGCCGGTCCCATATGCCGGAGGTGGCGGGTTCAAACCCAGCCCCGGCCAAAAAAAAAAAAAAAAAAAAGAAAAGAGAGAAAGCAGAGCAGGCACTTAGAGAATTACAAGACACCATGAAGTGTTCAAATGTATGGATAATAGGAATCTCTGAAGGGGAAGAAGATTGTCCCAAAGGTATGGAAGCCATACTGGAGTATATCATAAATGAAAACTTCCCAAGTGTTATTAAAGATCCTGATCACATTCCTTTCAGATGGATGTCGAAGTCTGGGTCATATCAACTCTAACAGAGCCTCTCCAAGACACATTGTAATGAACCTGTCCAAAGTCAAGATGAAGGAGAAAATACTGTAAGCAGTTAGGAATAAGTGCCAATTGACATACAAGGGCAGAGCATTAGGATGACAGCAGACTTTTCAACTGAAACTTTCCAAGCCAGGAGAGCACAGTCATCCTCCTTCGACATCCTTAAACAAAATAATTTATAGTCCAGAATCCTGTATCCTGCTAGACTTAGCTTCAAAATTGATGGAGAAATCAAATCTTTTGCAGATATATAAGCACTGAGGAAATTCACAACAAGACCAGCTCTACAGGAAATACTTAGACCTATTCTTAATATTGAACACCACAGTGGACCACCACCAAAGTAACATCTAGAAGCCAAGGCCAGAACTTAGCTTCCACAATGGCACAAAGGATAAATCTACAAAACAAACTATCTCATAATAAGATGAATAGAATTCTACCACACTTATTGATATTCTTTTTTTTTTTTTTTTTGTAGAGACAGAGTCTCACTGTACCGCCCTCGGGTAGAGTGCCATGGCATCACACGGCTCACAGCAACCTCTAACTCTTGGGCTTACGCAATTCTCTTGCCTCAGCCTCCCGAGTAGCTGGGACTACAGGCGCCCACCACAACGCCCGGCTATTTTTTTGTTGCAGTTTGGCCGGGGCTGGGTTTGAACCCGCCACCCTCAGCATATGGGGCCAGCGCCCTACTCACTGAGCCACAGGCGCCGCCCTGATATTCTTAATAAATGCCAATAGATTGAATTCCCCACTGAAGAGGCACAGGCTGGCTGATTGGATGAAAAAAACACAAGCCATCCATATGCTGTATGCAGGAGACACACCTAGCCCTAAAGGACAAATCAAAACTCAGGGTTAAGGGATGGAAAACAGGGTTTCAAGAAAATGGAAATCAGAAGAAAGGAGGGGTTGCAATCTTATTCTTAGATACAAGTGGATTCAAAGCAATATTAGTTAAGAAAGACAAAGATGGACACTTCATACTGGTCAAAGGAAAAATACAATAAGAAGACATCTCAATTTTAAACACTTATGCACCCAACTTAAATGTTCCCAGATCTATACAACAGATCTTGAGGGTCTGAGCAATATGATAGCTCATAACCCTTAATAGTCAGGGACTTCAGCTCCCCCCTCTGACAGAACTGGACAGATCCTCTAAACAGAAACTAAACAAGGATACAAAGGACGTAAATGTGACCCTAGAACAAATGAGATTGATAGTCATATACAGAACACATCATCCCAAAGCAAAATATTAAGCATTTTTCTCATCAGCTCATGGCACATACTCCAAAATAGATCACTTCCTAGGATACTAATCAAACCTCAGCAAAATTAAAGGAACAGAAATTATACCATGTCTCTTCTCAGACCACAAAGCTATAAAGGTGAAACTCAACTCCAACAGAAATGATAGTTGGGTTCAGGAAGAGATAAAAGAGGAATTTGTTAATTTCCTCAAACATAACAACAATGAAGACACAAGTTACCAAAACCTCTGGGATATAGAAAAAGCAGTCTTGAGAGGAAAATTTATTGCACTAGATGCCTACCTTCGAAAAACAGAGAGTGAGCGCATCAGCACACTCACAAACCATCTTATGGAATTGGAAAAAGAAGAACAATCTAACCCTAAACCCAGCAGAAAAAAATAGCCAAAATCAAATCAGAAATTAATGAAATTGAAAATAAAACAAATCATTCAGAAAATTAATGAAACAAAAAGTTGGTTTTTTGAAAAAGTAAATAAAATAGGTAAACCTTTGGCCAGACTAACTAGAAACAGTTAAAGTAAAAAGTAAAATCTCTAGCAACCTCAATCAGAAATGATAAAGAGGAAATAACAACAGATGCCACAGAGATACATGAGATTATCTCTGAATACTACAAGAAACTCTATGCCCAGAAATTTGACAATGTAGAGGAAATGGATCAATACTTGGAATAATACCCTCTCCCTAGACTTAATCAATAAGAAATTGGCCTTCTGAACAGACCAATTTCAAGCACTGAGATCAAAGAAACAATAAAAAATCTTCCAACAAAAAAATGTCCTGGTCTGGATGGCTTCACACCAGAATTCTATCAAACCTTCAAAGAAAAATTTATACCCATACTGTAGAAATTACTCCAAAAAATTGGAGAGGGAAGGAATCTTTCGCAACACATTCTACGAAGCAAACATCACCCTGATACCAAAACCAGGAAAAGATCCAATTAAAAAGGAGAACTACAGACCAATTTCACTAATGAATATAGATGCAAAAATTCTCAATACAATCCTAGCCAATAGATTACAGCTTATCATTTAAAAAGTCATACATCACGATCAAGTAAGTTTCATCCCAGGGATGCAAGGATGGTTTAACATACGCAAGTCCATAAACGTTATTCACCACATTAACAGAAGCAAAAACAAAAACCATATGATCCTCTCAGTAGATGCAGAAAAAGCATTCAATAAAATCCAGCATCCTTTTCCAATTAGAACTCTGAAGAATATAAGCATTGGTGGCACATTTCTTAAACTGATTGAAGCCATCTATGATAAACTTCACAGCTAATACTATACTGAATGGAGTAAAACTGAAAGCTTTTCCTCTTAGAACTGGAACCAGACAAAGTTGTCCTCTGTCACCATTACTATTCAACATAGTGATGGAAGTTCTAGCCAATACAACCAAGCAAGAGAAGGTAATAAAGGTTATCCAAATAGTGGCAGTGGAAGTGAAACTCACCCTCTTTGCTGACGATATGATCTTATACTTAGAGAACCCCAAAGACTCAACCACAAGATTTCTGGAAGTCATCAAAAAATACAGTAATGTCTCAGGATATAAAAATCAATGTCCACAAGTCAGTAGCCTTTGTATACACCAATAACAGCCAATAACTCTCTTCACCATAGTTTCAAAGAAAATGAATACCTAGGAATATACCTAACAAAAGAGGTGAAGGACTTCTATAAAAAAAAACTATGAAACCCTAAGAAAAGAAATAGCAGAAGATATTAACAAATGGAAGAACATACCATGCTCATGGCTGGGAAGAATCAACATTGTGAAAATGTCTATACTTCCCAAAGTAATCTACAGATTCAATGCAATCCCCATTAAAATACTAACATCATACTTTCATGATCTGGAAAAAATAATTCTTTATTTTATATGGAACCAGAAAAAAACCCGTATAGCTAAGGCAATTCTTAGTAATAAAAACAACACTGGGAACATTAGTCTACCAGACTTTAGGTTGTACTACAAGGCCATAGTTATAAAAACAGCATGATAGGGCGGCGCCTGTGGCTCAGTCGGTAAGGCGCCGGCCCCATATACCGAGGGTGGCGGGTTCAAACCCGGCCCCAGCTGAACTGCAACCAAAAAATAGCTGGGCGTTGTGGCGGCCGCCTGTAGTCCCAGCTACTTGGGAGGCTGAGGCAAGAGAATCGCTTAAGCCCAAGAGTTGGAGGTTGCTGTGAGCTGTGTGATGCCACGGCACTCTACCGAGGGCCATAAAGTGAGACTCCGTCTCTACAAAGAAAAAAAAAAAAAGCATGATATTGGCACAGAAAGAGACATAGACATCTGGAATCAAATAGAACACCATGAGATGAAACTAAAATCTTATAGCCACCTGATTTTTCCTTTTTTTTTTGTCTGTCATTTCTTTCTTTTTTTTTTTTTTTTTTTTATTGTTGGGGATTCATTGAGGGTACAATAAGCCAGGTTACATTGATTGCAATTGTTAGGCAAAGTCCCTCTTGCAATCATGTCTTGCCCCCATAAAGTGTGACACACACCAAGGCCCCACTCCCCTCCCTCCATCCCTCTTTCTGCTTTTCCTCCCCCCCATAACCTTAATTGTCATTAATTGTCCTTATATCAAAATTGAGTACATAGGATTCATGCTTCTCCATTCTTGTGATGCTTTACTAAGAATAATGTCTTCCACTTCCATCCAGGATAATACGAAGGATGTAAAGTCTCCATTTTTTTAAATAGCTGAATAGTATTCCATGGTATACATATACCACAGCTTGTTAATCCATTCCTGGGTTGGTGGGCATTTAGGTTGTTTCCACATTTTGGCGATTGTAAATTGAGCTGCAATAAACAGTCTAGTACAAGTGTCCTTATGATAAAAGGATCTTTTTCCTTCTGGGTAGATGCCCAGTAATGGGATTGCAGGATCAAATGGGAGGTCTAGGTTGCGTGCTTTGAGGTTTCTCCATACTTCCTTCCAGAAAGGTTGTACTAGTTCGCAGTCCCACCAGCAGTGTAAAAGTGTTCCCTTTTCTCCACATCCATGCCAGCATCTGCAGTTTTGAGATTTTGTGATGTAGGCCATTCTCACTGGGGTTAGATGATATCTCAGGGTTGTTTTGATTTGCATTTCTCTAATATATAGAGATGATGAACATTTTTTCATATGTTTGTTAGCCATTCGTCTGTCATCTTTAGAGAAGGTTCTATTCATGTCTCTTGCCCATTGATATATGGGACTGTTGGCTTTTTTCATGTGGATTAATTTGAGTTCTCTATAGATCCTAGTTATCAAGCTTTTGTCTGATTGAAAATATGCAAATATCGTTTCCCATTGTGTAGGTTGTCTCTTTGCTTTGGTTGTTGTCTCCTTAGCTGTACAGAAGCTTTTCAGTTTAATGAAGTCCCATTTGTTTATTTTTGTTGTTGTTGCAATTGCCATGGCAGTCTTCTTCATGAAGTCTTTCCCCAGGCCAATATCTTCCAGTGTTTTTCCTATGCTTTCTTTGAGGATTTTTATTGTTTCATGCCTTAAATTTAAGTCCTTTATCCATCTTGAATCAATTTTTGTGAGTGGGGAAAGGTGTGGGTCCAGTGGGTCCTGTGGGTCCAGGATCATATGATCCTCTCAATAGATGCAGAAAAAGCATTTGATAAAATCCAGCATCCTTTTCTAATTAGAACACTGAAGAATATAGGCATAGGTGGCACATTTCTAAAACTGATCGAAGCTATCTATGACAAACCCACAGCTAATATTTTACTGAATGGAGTAAAACTCAAAGCTTTTCCTCTTAGAACTGGAACCAGACAAGGTTGTCCTCTGTCACCTTTACCATTCAACATAGTGCTGGAAGTTCTAGCCAATACAATTAGGCAAGACAAGGAAATAAAGGGAATCCAAATGGGAGCAGAGGAGATCAAACTCTCCCTTTTTGCTGACGACATGATCTTATACTTGGAGAACCCCAAAGACTTAACCACAAGACTCCTAGAAGTCATCAAAAAATACAGTAATGTTTCAGGATATAAAATCAATGTCCATAAGTCAGTAGCCTTTGTATATGCCAATAACAGTCAAGATGAGAAGCTAATTAAGGACACAAGTCCCTTCACCATAGTTTCAAAGAAAATGAAGTACCTAGGAATATACCTAACGAAGGAGGTGAAGGACCTCTATAAAGAAAATTATGAAATCCTCAGAAAGGAAATAGCAGAGGACATTAACAAATGGAAGAACATACCATGCTCATGGATGGGAAGAATCAACATTGTTAAAATGTCTATACTTCCCAAAGCAATCTACCTATTCAATGCCATTCCTATCAAAATACCAACATCGTACTTTCAAGATTTGGAAAAAATGATTCTGCATTTTGTATGGAACCAGAAAAAACCCCGTATAGCTAAAGCAGTTCTTAGTAATAAAAATAAAGCTGGGGGCATCAGCATACCAGATTTTAGTCTGTACTACAAAGCCATAGTGGTCAAGACAGTATGGTACTGGCACAAAAATAGAGACATAGACACTTGGAATCAAATTGAAAACCAAGAAATGAAACTAACATCTTATAACCACCTAATCTTCGATAAATCAAACAAGAACATACGTTGGGGGAAAGACTCCCTATTCAATAAATGGTGTTGGGAGAACTGGATGTCTATATGTAAAAGACTGATCTTTGATTAACCAAACAAGAACATTCACTGGGGGAAAGAATCCCTATTCAATAAATGGTGCTGGGAGAACTGGATAACCACATGTAAAAGACTGAAACTGGATCTGCATCTTTCTCTACTCACTAAAATTGATTCAAAAGGGAGAAAAGATATAAATCTAAGGCATGAATCAATAAAAATCCTCGAAGAAAGTATGGGGAAGATACTTAAAGATACCGGCCTAGGGAAAGATTTTATGAAGACTTCCATGGCAATTGCAGCAACAACAAAAATAAACAAATGGGACTTAATTAAGCTGAAAAGCTTCTGTATGGCTAAGGAGACAACAATCAAAGCAAATAGACAACCATCAGAATGGGAAAAGATATTCGCATATTATGAATCGGACAAAAGCTTGGTAACTAGAATCTACAGAGAACTCAAATTAAGCAACAACAACAAAAAGCCAACAATCCCCTATATTGGTGGGCAAGTGATATGAACAGAACCTTCTCTAAAGAGGACAGATGAATGGCTAACAAGCATATGAAAAAGTGCTCATCGTCCCTAATTATCAGAGAAATGCAAATCAAAACCACTCTGAGATATCACCTAACTCCACAGAGAATGGCCCACATCACAAAGACTCAAAGCTGGCATGGGTTGTGGAAAGAAGGAACACTTTCACGCTGCTCGTGGGACTGCAAACTAATATAACCTTTTTGGAAGTAAGTATGGAGAACCCTCAAAGAACTCAAACTAGACCTCCCATTTGATCCTGCAATCCCATTACAGGACATCTACCCAGACAAAAAAAAAAAAATTTACCATAAGGACATTTGCACTAGACTGTTTATTGCAGCTCAATTTACAATTGCCCAATTGTGGAAAGGACCTAAATGCCCACCAAACCAGAAATGGATTAACAAGCTGTGGTAAAAATGATGGTGACGTTATATCTTTTGTATTAATCTGGATGGAGATGAAATACATTCTTCTGGCTCAGCACCTGTAGCTCAGCAGCTAGGGTGCCAGCCATATACCCCAGGGCTAGCAGGTTCGAACCCGGCCTGGGGCTGCAAAACAATGACAACTACAAAAAAAAAAAAAAATAGCCAGGCATTGTGGTGGGTGCCTGTAGTCCCAGCTACAGTCTGAGGCAAGAGAATCGCTTAAGCTCAAGAATTTGAGGTTGTTTGAGGTGTTGTTGCTGACACCACAGCACTCTACCAAAGGCGACAAAGTGAGACTCTCAAAAAAAAAAAAGAAATACATTATTCTTAGTAAAGCATCACAAGAATGGAGAAGCAAGAAAGCAAGAATCCAATGTACTCACTTCTGATATGAGGACAATTGAAGCTAGTACATGGTGGGGAGAGGGGAAAGAGGGAATGAGGGAGGGGGTGTGGGGCCACAATGTATGATACACCTCTTGGGAGCAGGACACTATTAATAGAGGGACTTCACCCAGCAAACGCAAGCAGTATAACCTGGCTTATTGTACCCTCAATGATTCCCCAACAATAATAATAAAAAAAAGAACTTGAATCTATCTATCTGTCCAAGGCTAAAAATATCATGTCTTTCTTTCTCTCTCTTCTTTCTTTAGATAGAGTCTTGCTTTGTTGTCCCAAAAGACAGTGGTGTGATCATAACTCACAGCTCCTCAAACTCCTGCCTCAGCCTCCCGAATAGCTGAGAGTATAGGGACGTGATACTGTGTCCAGCTAATTATTTTATATTTTGCAGAGACAGGATCTTGCTCTTGCTCAGGCTGGTCTTGAATTCCTGAGCTCAAGTGATTCCCTCCCTCAGCTCCCCAGAGTTTTGGGATTATGGGCATGAATCACCTTGTCTGGCCTCTTGCCTTTTAATATTGGGAATGATGAAGACCCAAAGTAGTCCAAGAGAATGGACTGCTGAGATTCTGGCTTTTCCTCAGTAGTTGAGGATTTTCTCACTTAGGGCAGAAAAAAAATGTATGGTGAATTGCTAGGCATATTTAAAAATCACATCTGAAGCCACAAAGCTTACAGCAGTTCTTTCTGGTTCTGTCAGCTGAACACAACCAGAGAGATGAAAATCTATTTGCCACTGTTCTCCAAGGTGAAACATCTGTCCTTCCATCCTCTGCAGAGGATGTGCTGGTGGACTTGGCATTTGGAGTCCTGAAGTGAGTCTCTGGTGTGAGTCCCTGCCTACTCTCCAGCCTATGCCTGATCTGAATCTCTATGGCTACTGGTCCCAGCACCTGTAACCATGGGCTAGGACTCTAATGTAGGAGTGTTCAAAGAGACACTACTAAGGTGTGAACTTGGACCCATGGGTCAAGTTATCCCTTGTCAGACAGATCTGGATGCCCAGGAATGCTTGATTCTTTATATTTAAAAAATGGGGTAGACCTTTTGTCTTCACCAGTTCCCATTGTGTGTTCTGTGGAGGCCACTTGTTTCCACAGCATGGCCCCATGCAGCCCCTGGGGAGGAAGGCCCTCTGAAGCCAGCTGCCAGTGTGGAGGGGTTTCTTCCTATACCCCACACCCTCACCAAGTGACCTTCAGCCTCCTCTGGACACAACCCAAAGGGCACAAAAGAAGGCTATATTTGGGCTGAAGCTATAAGAGTATGTCTTTCTGCTCCCTATAGTGAAAATAAGGACAACAGAAAACGTTCTTATCAAACTCACCATTTGGGCGATTAACTTTTAGGATTTATAATACTGATGAAACCAGAAGTAAACACTCAAACCATTTGGTCAGAAGTCGGAAATCAGTCACTGAGGCTGTGGGTGGCAATTTGCTTCAGTCTTCATGCTCTGTTTTTGGGATTAACTTCAAGTCCCACTAAACAAAGCTCTGATATGAACAAACTGGTGGATGCAGGAACTGTATTTCTGTTGCAGTCTCAGGCCATTCTTGTTCTTGGCTCCAGGAAAGTCCCTCGAATCTCTGTGACATCCTTGTGAGATGTTCCCATGCCAAAAATAAGCCAATGAACAATAACAGGGCAAGAAGAGGAATAAGGAATAAGATTCTCATCCAAGATAACTCCCCAGGAGCATGACAGTGTGTGTATGAAGAAATTCAATTTTTCCAAAGCAAGCCAGACAATTAACCATAGTAACTGGGTGGCTGAGGGTCTGAGTAGCACATTTGCTTGCAATAAGATGGTTCTGAACCCGGAGGACACTGCTGTTTTTCTCAGTACCTTTGTGATGTATGATCCCAAGATATTCTACCATTATAAGTGGATGCAGTTTGCTAAAATCAAACCTGAAAATCAGGGTTGTCTGTGAGGAAAGCTTTCCAATCTCTAAACTTGGTTCCACCTAGCTGGTCCTCTAGGGGACATGTATGTCTGGTCTCCTGTAGTCACGCAGGCCCGGGGATGCTGATGGCTCTGAGGCACTGAGTGGGGATGTAGGAGAAGCAGACACACCTCTGACAGAGCAGCGAGTGCCACCCCATAATATCACAGACTCTAGAAAGCATGCAACTTCTTGCTAGAAGAGAGGGAGAAAGAACAGGAACTCCATGCCTGTCTTCAGAGCCAGGTCTTTGGGATCCCTCTGGACACGGGAAGAGAGAGATTACATTCAGGAGGCCTCTTCTTCTGATATCAGAGTGACCCCTGAAACACACTGGGACCAAACAAAAACAAAAAACCAGGGACAAAGCTAGACCATTATCTTCTATTTCCAGAGATTAGCTCCACGCCAAAACAAGAAGGTGGGTAATTGAAAATCAATCAGTATAATCCATCATATTAATACCATAAAGAAGAAAAAATATATGATCACACCAATGAAGAAAAAGAATTTGACAAAATTCAACAACTATTTATAATAAAGACTCACAGAAAATTTGAAATAGAAAGGAAATACCTCAGCCCGAAAAAGTATATTTATGAAAAGTCCACCTTTAATATCTTAGTTAGCAATGAAAGACCGAAGTTTTTCCCCCCTAAGACTGGGAACAAAGCAATACAATTTATAATAGCTCCTAACCCACAAAACACCTAGGTATAAATCTAACAAAACATGTCCAGGAGCTGTATGCTAAAAATCATAAAATGCTGATGAAAAAAATCAAAGTGGATCTAAATAAGTGGGAAAACATACCATGGTCACAGTAAAGAGGTCAGTTCTCCCCAAATTGATTCAATGCAATTTAATAAAAAAATCTTAGTAGGATTTTTTTGTAGACATAGATAAATTGACCTAAAACTTATACAGGGGCATTAAGTTTATATAAATAGCCAATATAATATTAAAGAAGAAACAAAGTAGAAGGAGCCATTCTACTTAATTTTAAGACTTACTGTAAAGCCATAGTAATTAAGACTGTGCTATTCACAAAGGGATAAGCACACAGATCAGTGGAATGGAATACAATGTCCTAAAATTGACCCACACCCATACAGCCAATTATTTTAATAAAGGTGCAAAAGTAATCCCATGGAAAAAGGATAGTCTGTTTAATAAATGAGGCTAGAACAACTTGTTGTTTCATATGAGAAAAAAACCACTCAACTTAAACGTTCTATCTATTCAAATTAACTCAATAAGAAAGGTATTTAAATGTAAAGTGTAAAACTACAAAACTTTGAAAGAAAACAGGAAACCTGTACACAGACAGAATTCTTAGACCTGGCATCAAAAGCGTGAGCCAAAAATGAAAAATTGATAAATTAGATGTCATCAAAATTAAAAAAAAAAATTTTTTTCTCCACAAAAGATAACTCTTTAGAGAATGAAAAACACACTACAGAATGGGAGAAAATATTTTCAAATCACCTATCTGAAAGGGGACTTGTATCCACTTGTATCCAGAATGTATATTAATATAAAGAATTCTCAAAACTCAGCTGTCAAAAACAACCAACCCAGTTTAAAAAAATAAGAAAATGTGTTGAACTGGCATTTCACCAAAGAGAAAACAAGCACATGAAAATCTGCCTTCCATCATCAGCTATAAAGAAAATGCAAGTTACAACCACAGAGAGGCCTATTAGAATGACCAGATTAAAGGGTACTGACAACATCACGTTCAGACGATGAAGTGGATCGACAAGAAATCTCAGGTGTTACTGGTGGGAAGGCAAAGTGGTACAACCACTTGGGAAAACTCTTAGGTGGTTTCTGATAAGTTAAACATACACATTTATGAGTAGCAATTCCACTTGTAGAGATTTACCCAAAAGAAAGAAAAATACATGTCCATACAAAAACCTGCATGTGATTACTTTGAGTTGGTTCATTCATAATTTCCCCCAAATGGAAACCATCCAAATGGTCCTCAACTAGTAAATGAATAAATAAACTGTATCATAGTGGAATATCACTCAATAACAAAAAAGAACCAAACTCTGATCCGTGGCAGTGGTTCTCAACCTTCCTAATGCTGTGATGTATTTGCATTGTTATAAAGGGGTTGCAATCCACAGGTTGAGAACTGCTGGCATACAGCAACTTGATTAAATCTCAAAGGCACCACACAGAGTCAAGGAAGCTAATCTCAAAGTGTTGTCTGCTGTATGATTCTGTGTTTACAACATGCCTATAAAGATAAGACTACAGTGCCAGGGAACAGGTTAGGAGTTGTGGGGTTGTCGGGGCTGAGGCCAGTGTGGGGGAGGTTGTGACTGCCAACAAATATCATGTAGGGGTTTTCTGGGAGTCCTGATTGTGGGGTGGTTACACAAACCCACACGTGTCAAATTCATAGGGATGTATGCCAAAAAGTCAATTTCACTGTGTTAATTTAAAAAATGAAACAAAAGTAAACCTGGAAAACTGAGTTTTAAAAGCAAAGGCTTTTTAAAAGCAGGTAAATAATTTTTTTCCACAGGAACATGGAAGTAAGAATTCAGTAGAGTTCTGCAGGGAAACTTTCTCTTGTTTGGGCGGGTCCAGTTTTCAGGGTGATGAACTGAGCTAAGTCTCTGATAACAGTAACAGCGATGGTAGCAGTGACGACAGTAATAGCAGCAGCACTAGCGCTGGGAGGTGCTTTATTCATTCACTCTTCGCCATGTCCCGTGAGCACGGCTTGTCTTCCTCTTTGTACCAATGATAAACTGAAATTCAAAGAGCTCTACAGACCTGCCTAGGGTCGCTGGGCCCAGGTGAGGCTGGCAGGACTGCCACATCGGCCACCTGGGTCCACAGCAGATGATAGTTCCCCCTAGGTCTTTGGGTTGCCTCTTACTTCCCATCCCTGCTGCTGAAAGTCTTACACTACCCTGTTGGCCCTCGGGAGCCTCCTACATACCGTGGCTGGTGATGACCGGGAGGTATGGGCCAGAGAATGTCGTGCACCGTCTATGCCCCCATGGATGAGATAGGCTCCCGCGCTGGAGACGAGGGGGCTTCCCCCAACATCCATGGTGATGCCCACCATGCTGTGGGAGGGTACCGTGGGTGGGGACGAGGCTGCCACTGTCACCTGGGTGCCACCCGGGGCCTCGAAGTAAGAAGCTGCGCTACTGGGGGCGTACATCTGAGGCTCGGGGTTGTAGGTATAGGCCGTTCGTCTGTTAGAAAGAGAGAAGTCACTGTGAAACTGTCTGGGTTAAGTGCTTCGTCTGAGTTTCAAAGGAATCCAGCAGAAGTTCAGGTAAAGACTGGAACCCCATGAGACCAGGCATATGGAGCAATCTGGACATGGCATATGGAATTCAAACATAGAACAAAGTTCAACACTGCCATCTCTGGCTTGGCACCTGTAGCTCAGTGGCTAGGGCGCCAGCCACATACACTGGAGCTGGTGGGTTTGAATCCAGCCTGGGCCTGTCAAACAATAACGACAACTACAATAAAAAAATAGCCAGGTGTTGTGGCAGGTGCCTGTAGTCTTAACTACTTTGCAGGCTGAGGCAAGAGAATCACTTGAGCCCAACAGTTTGAAGTTGCTGTGAGCTGTGACGCCACAGCTCTCTACTGAGGGTAGATACAGTGAGACTCTGTCTTAAAAAAACCAAAAAACCTGCCATCTCTGAAAATATTCAGATGACAGACTGACTAATTGAAAACCGACCATTTAAAAATTCTATATGGGTAAATGGGTCACAGAGGGAGCTCCTCTGTGGAGATTCTGAAACAGTTTTATATCTTACTGTGGTGGTTACACAAATCTATACATGTGACAAAACTGAACAGAAATATACACACGTATGCACACACAAAAAGGAATGTGCATAAAGATGGTAAAACGCAATGAAGTCCGCAGGCCTGCTAACAGCACTGCCCCAGTGTCAGTGTCCAGGTTTTAAGATTATCCCATAGTCAATAAACAGTGTCACCACTGGGACAAGCTGGAGGAGGAACGGTCCATGGGATTCCAGGTACTAATTTTGTAACTTCCAGAAAGTTAAAAAGAATGAAATTGTATAAGAAAAAGAATTTCCGAGTGACACCAAGGATTCATATTCATCTAATATTCCTTTTTTTTTTTGGCCGGGGCTGGGTTTGAACCCACCACCTCCGGTGTATGGGGCTGGCGCCCTACTCATTGAGCTCAGGCACTGCCCCATCTAATATTCCTTTAATGCCTGAATTAAAGGATTAGCAATGTCTGTTGAAACTGAAATTTTTATTTATTTTTATTTATTTATTTTTTGAGATAGAGTCTCACTTCATTGTCCTCAGTTGAGTGCTGTAGTGTCACAGCTCACAGCAACTTCAAACTCCTGGGCTCAAGTGATTCTCTTGCCTCAGTCTCCCAAGTAGCTGGGACTACAGGCACCCGGCATGCTTGACTATTTTTTTTGTTGCAGTTGTCACTGTTGTTCACACACCCACCAGCCTGGTGTATGCGGCTGGTTACACTGAGTTACAGGCGCTGGGCTGAAAATGGAATTTTTAAATTAAACTTGAGTACTGCCATCTATTTGTCCCCCAAGGTGACATCCTGTATGATTGTAGTATAACATCAAAACTGGGAAAGTGACCTCAATACAACATATGGAGTCTATGTTGACTCCCCAGTTTTACATGTACTCATTGATGTCAGTGCTTCACAGTCTTAAATGTGGTGCTTTAGGAAGTCCTACAACTCAGAAATCACACCAAGCCCTTGCTCTTGTGAAGCAAGTCAAAACACAAAAATAAACGTGTCTCAAGCAAAATGAACTGCAACAGAGATGCATAATTCTCTGCCCCAAGCATCATGTAGTTAGAGAGCAGACACCATAGGGGTCCTTGAGAAATGGAAAATCAAGTTTTATCAACATGATAACAAGCTAGAGTTTAACAAAGGTAGCAAAGGTTTTGAGACTGCAAAGACTGAAACTTCAGAACTAAAAGTTGGATGAGTTTTTAGTTTTTTCTTTTAAAGACTGCCTTTTCTAGAAGTAAAAGAAAAAATACAAAGGTCTCTACAGTGTTGTGCTGTCCTAGTACTATGTTAATAGCATTTAGTGAATAGCATTTATCTCTGAAAAGATAAGGGACAGAAATTTGTTCAAACACATCCCCAGAGGGAAGAAGGAGGAAGCTTCATGAGAGAAGGTTCTGGATGTGGTCCCTGAGGGACATGCACGTACATGGTCCCGTTCGTGTAGACGGCATCTCCCCCCTCCACGTACTGCACCTGGGCAGGGTACACGTGCTGCACGGGCTGGACCTGCAACAACAGCAAATGCATTGTATTACAGCAAGTAGTTCTCTTGCCAATTATTTCTGGATCATTCAAGCTGAAAATGGCCTCTGCTGCCTTTTATGAATATTTAGTACCAAGTACAATTTACCCTCCCACAGTCAGCACTCCTAGAAAAATGCCAGGAAAGACAGTAACAAAAGGACAACAGATCCTCAAGGGGCCCAAATGGCTCACAAATGTGCTGCAGATCTTCAGAGTTCTGCTGTGGTTTCTGAGTCTGGGCTCACTTCTGCTGTGGTGCTCCAGGGAAGCAAGATCAGTGGCCCCTAATCTGTATACACAGCAGCATGGCTTCTATCCAGAGTGGTGGAAGCCAAAGTCGTGAACAAAGCTCCAACCTTGGCATGTTGGACAGTTCCTGGTATGGGCAGATGGCTCAAGCTGATAACATTCTACCAGCCCCTCTCCCTAACACTCCCTGACTGAGAGGAGAGAGAGGCTCTAACATCTGGGCAGAGTGGGAAGGAGCAACACACCTTGAGAGATGGGGTGATGGGAGGATCCTAGTGCCCACCCCATGCCCTGTCCAGCACTTTGCGCATGGAACTCTATAAACTCTCACCAAGGAGGGCATCTTAATGGGTGCCCAGGTCAACATAATTGTGGGGTGAGAAGATGGAGGGCCACTGTGGTGGACTGATTTGGGTCTCGTGATGACCTTTTTCTAAAGCCTTCGCCTGAAGCTGCAGGATGGGGCTGACCTGCATGGACCTCCAGGACAACCAAGCATGGTATACATGTGCCCAAGGCACAACCCTGTAATAACAAGTTCCAGGAGAGACCATGTGCTGGGTGTTATCACCAGGGGTGGAAGTTGAACATCAAACTCCAGGGAACCAAGTGAAATGCAGAAGTCACCTGGCGAGCTTGAGTTGCCCTGAGTTGAAGAAGCCTCTAGAATCACACATAGGTCTCTATCTCCCCTTCCTTGATGGTATTCCTGAAGAGAGATAGGAGCCACTGCCCTAAGATCTTGTGTCCATACTGGGTCTACAAACCTTCCCCATTCCTATGGACACAGCCACCTGACAACATCTATAGATATGCTACTAATCTAAGCAGAACACCTTTGAAGAGGCAGGTGCATTTTCTAGGCTCTGAATTAACTTTAACTCAGGATTCTACAGAGCAGAGTGTGCAAACTCTAACCTAAGGGCCAAATCTGGCCCACTGCCTGCTTTTGTAAGTAAAGTTTTATTGGTACACAGCCATGACCATTTGTTTACATTGCTGCTTTTGTACTTCAGTGGCAGAATCCAATAGTTGTTTCAGAAACTGCCTAGCCTACAAAACCAAAAAAAGTAGTATTTGGCTTTTTTTTTAGAAATGGTTTGCTGAGTCAGTCATGCTACGAATACACCTGTAATCCTAGCACTCTTGAGAGGATGAGGCTTGAGATTACAGTGAGCTAGGATGACATGGGTGGATTGCCTGAGCTCAGGAGTTTGAGATCAGCCCGAGTACCAGAAAGACCTTGTTTCTACTAAAAATAGCTAGGCGTTGTGGCAGGTGCCTGTAGTCCTAGCTACTTGGGAGGCTGAGGCAAGAGGATCACTTGAGCCCAAGAGTTTGAGGTTGCTATGAGCTGTGATGCCAGGGTATTCTACCGAGGGCAACAGAGTGAGACTCTGTCAAAAAAAGAATAAAAAGAAAAGAAAAAAGAAGGAAAAGGAAAAGGAAAGGCCGGCCCTTCTAGATCCACTGACTGTCCCTGAGATACGATCTGGGTTACTATTTGGGTGATGAGCTGTGCTTTCAAACTTTATTTTTAGATAATTCAATTCACAAGAGACATCTCCTCTGTCACGCACTCATCTGAGGGTACAGCACTTGCTTGCAGATGAGTCTTCCTCTCCAGGAGGTACTGTGTTCCTCCACACAGGAATGCTTCATTTCCTTTTTTTTTTTTTTTAAGACATGGAGGGGTTTTGCTCTGTCTTCCATGCTGGAGTGCATGGTGTCATCCTAGCTCACAGTAACCTCAAACTCCCCTGATCAAGTGATCCTTCAGCCTCAGCCTCCCCAGTAGCTGGGACTATAGGCACATGCCACCATGTCTGACTAATTTTTAAATAAAAATGTTTTGTAGAGATAGGATCTTGCTATGTTGCCCAGGCTGGTCTTGAACTCCTGGCCTCAAGTGATCCTACCATGTTGGCCTCCCAAAGCACTGGGATTATAGGCGCAAGCCACCATGCCTGGCCTTAGAACCCTTTCTTTCTGTCTGCATTTCTACTTCAGCTCTACCTGTAGGCACTGGGCGCTCTCTCACTTCCCAAATGCCTGCAGAATTTATGAATGAAAGAAAGAACACCAGCTTTCCTGGCTTGTATCTATCTATAGTAAATGAATTAAAAAAAAAATCACATAGCTTCTGGAAGAGGCTTCTGGCTAAGAAACTTAAGCTAGCCCATGAAAAGGATGCATAGCTCAGACACTGTTCTGCATTGCCAAGTGCTAACCGTGTTGTGGTGTGGCTGGTGCTGTGGCACTATTGTTACCTGCTGTGGCACCTGCTGAACTCTGGGGAGAGAAATGGGCTGCATCTGGGCCCCTTTTGGGGCAGAGCTGGCTGCCTGGACCAACACCCTCTAAAAGAGAAGGGAAAGGAGGGCAGTTAGACTAGTTAGAGGTCAGTGCCAAACACAGTATATAGGAAGCTGTTTGCCTGCTTCGTCTAAACAGGTGGGATTGAGAGGAGTGGGGCAGGGCACTCACGCTGACTTGGGCAGACACACTGCAGGTACACTAACACCCCACATACGTACACAAGTGTGCATATACATTCACCCTCGTGTACCATGCACAAGCACAGACCTGTGGGCATGGGGACACACATATACGTGTATGCACACACACACGGAAGCACATGTGCCTCTTCTTGGACCCAAGCAGTGTTGTCTCTGGGATCAAGAGTCTGTGGTAAGGTGATGCTGGCTGTCCCTGGTACAGAGGGGACTGCTGAGTGAAGAGAGGGAGCCTCTAGACAGCCATCCTCACCAATGCTCTAGGAGAGTGCTTTGTGGCCCTCCACAGCTTTGCTGTACACACTGGACTTCTCCTTATTTTATACAAGAGAAAGAAACAAAGCCCAGAGTGGCCAAGTAGTATGTAAGGCCATGGAGTACTGAACTGTACAGCCAAGCCTGGAGTTAGGAATCCTGCATCTGGACCCACTCTCTGCCTCCACTGCTTTCTGGCCTCCTGAGTCTAGTCTCCACAGCTGTGGCTTCGATATTTTGCCCCCAGCACCTGACTGGCCACACAGAGCTATGAAAACATGGAGGGTCAAAGCAAATTCCAGATATGAGAGAGAAATAGGAGTGTTTTTCATGTTTATTTAGAGCTAGGTTTTAGAAGTCATCAACTGCCATGTGGTGATTCTCTGACAAGGACATTGAATGTCTTGGGCTGTGGTGACTCTGGGGGGTGCTGGGTTAGTGTCTCAGGAATGGAGCTATAAGATGAAGGAGGTACTAAAAAGCATACCCCAGCGTGGTGCCTGTGGCTCAGTGGGTAGGGCGCTGGCCCCATATA
The DNA here is from genome assembly GCF_027406575.1 of Nycticebus coucang. NCBI lineage: Eukaryota > Metazoa > Chordata > Mammalia > Primates > Lorisidae > Nycticebus > Nycticebus coucang. Next base: position 61,983,847 of record NC_069782.1, on the reverse strand, counting down.
CCGAGGGTGGCAGGTTCGAACTCAGCCATGGCCAAACTGCAACAAAAAATAGCCGGGCGTTGTGGTGGGACTCCCTGTAGTCCCAGCTACTTGGGAGGCAAGAGAGACAAGAGAATCGCTTAAGCCCAAGAGTTTAAGGTTGCTGTGAGCTACGTGATGCCATGGCACTTGACCAAGGGCGATAAAGAGAGACTCTGTCTCTAAAAAAAAAGAAAAAAGAAAGAAAAGGACACCCCTAAGGGCCATTTAGGTTCCAGCTGAACTGGGTGCTGCGTACTAGGAGAATTCAAAAGGACATGGCTGTCTGTGAGCTCACAACCAAAGACAAAAAGACACAGATGAGACAAGCACCAACAGCATGAGTAGATAAACCCACTGTGGTCCATCCTCATACAGGAATGTCACTCAGCCATGACAAGGAAGGAGGCTCTGACACAGGCTGCAATGTGGATGAACCTTGAGGATGCTGTGAGAGAAGACAGACACAGAAGGACACACAGTGTGCGACTCCATTTACATGAAATGTCCAGAACAGGCAGATCCACAGAGACAGACGGTGGATTTGTAGGTACTAGGGATGAGGAGAGGCTGGAGAGTGACCACTAATGGAGACATGGGTTTATTTGGGGGAGATGATCAGCTCCAGAACTAGACAGAGGTGATAGCTGCACAACGTTGTGAATGTACTAAACACCACTGAATTGTACACTTTAAAATGATTAATTTTGTGTTACCTGAATTTTACTTCAGTTAAATAAAAAAGTAAGAATATTAAGCATTTCCATTTATACTCTCCTAGCACCAAGCCACCCAATACAGTAGCTACTAGCAGCAGCTGTGTTTAAATTTAAAGTCAGTGAGATTTACATAAATTGTCAAGTCCAGTTCCTTGAGCACACAGGCCACATTTCAAGCTGTGACAGCGACACAAAGACCTGTCCACTGAGGCTGCTGCTGAAGGCGGTGAAGTCCAGCCAGGCCAGGCCCAGTGAGTGCCTGAGAGGGATAAGGACCTGAGGCAGTAAGGGGTGGGGGGGGGAGAGAGGGCAGGGAGCAAACCAATTAGGTCACAATCTACTGGCAGGACAATGGTATCTCAGATCTGCTTCTGAGACTGCCCCCCCAATATTTGTAAGAAATAAAAGCTAAAGATATCCAACTACACTTTCTAAATCAGTGGTTCTCAACCTTCCTAATGCTGCAACCTTTTAATACAGTCCAAAGGGGTTGCGACCCACAGGTTGAGAACCACTATTCTAAATCAAATAAACTGCTTTGCTGTCTGCCTTTTTGTTTTTGTTAAATTTTCCCCCCACTTTAATAATTGCTTTTTGCTGTGTTCCTTTTTGTAGGTTCTAAATCGAGGGTGATCACATGGTCACAGGTAGGCATAGTGGCATATGCCTATAGACCCAGCTATTCAGGAGGCTGAGGCTGGAGGATCACTTGAGCCCCAGGTCTCTTTCATATGGCCTCTGCCACTCACTTTGTGTTCATGTGTACTTTATAGCTTCTCTCTCTCTCTGTCTCTTCCCCCTTCCTTCTCTTCTTCCTTCCTTACTCCCTCCTCGTTTTTTGAGATGGGGTCTCACTCTGTGCCAGGCTAAAGTATAAAGCTGGTTATGGCCAGCTCACCATTAACCTCCCATTTCTGGGCTCAAGTGATCCTCCAGCCTCAGCCTCCTCAAAAGCTGAGGCTACAGGCATATGCCACTATGCCTACCTAATTAAAAACATTTTTTTTTTCTTTTTAGAGACAGGGGTCTTACTGTGTTGTCCAGGCCAGCCTGGAACTCCTGGGTTCAAGTGACATTCCCACTTTGGTCTCCCAATGAGCTGGGACTATAGGAGTAAACCACCATGCCCACTTATGCTTATTTCAGTCTATTGCAGACATTCAGACAGTTTCAATTTAAAAATCCTCTCTCTGTAGGTTTTAAAGAATATGCCCATTCTAGTGCTAGATTCCCTCAAACTAAATTCTAACTTATCTTTTGCCTTATCCATGAAATACTTCTGTGTAAAGGGGTCATTTCCAAGGTACAAGAAAATTTCATTGAAAATAAGAAGAGACTAAGTGGAATTTGGGGTAGTGGTTTATTTTTCAGTTCATATCATTTCCCAGGTAGGACTTTATTCACAAAAAGTGAACATGCTTAATTATTAGGCATGAAGAAAGGGGTTCCTACTTCTATAGAAGTAGTCTTGGGGCTGAGAAGTCCATTCAGAAAAATATAGATTTGATCCAAGTAGTCTTCAAACCTACAAGGAACACATCCATACTGTTGTCGCACTCCTGTCCCAAGGCAGGTGTTACCTGTGGGGAGGCTGGCACGGGCTGGGCTGCCGCTGACGGACGCAGAGCCACAGAAGCCGGAGACTCCGATCCACTCTCCGAATTCTGCATGCTCAGTTCTAAAGAGAGGTAATGAGAGATTGGTGGGCAAGGGTTGTGAATATGAAGCCCAAGGAGGCAACTTACAAGTTCAAAAAGGGGAAGCAGTAACTTCTTACATTCTTCAAAGTAGAAATGCAGAGACTCTGGCAGGACTGGTTAAGGAAGGTGGAAAACTTTTGTAGAACTGTTCCATAGATGGAGAGAGGAGATGGAGAGAAAAACATTTTTGTAATTTATATTTTGAAAAATGAAATATAAAACCAAAACAAGCCAGGTGTGTTGGCTCATGCCTATTAATTCCTGCACTTTGGGAGGCTGAGGTAGGAGGATCACTTAAGCCTATGAGTTTGAGATCAGCCTGGGAACATAGACCCCATGTCTACAAAAATTTAAAAAATTAGCTGAGTGTGGTGGCATGGGACTGTAGTCCCAGCTACTTGAGAGGGCTGAGGCAGAGGATCGCCTGAACCCAGGAGTTTGGGGCTTCAGTGAGCTTTATGACTGCGCCAGTATACTCCAGCCCAGGAGACAGAGCAAGATCCTGACTCAAAAAACAAAACAGCCAAAAAACCAAAATAAAGCTAGCTCTGTGTTACCATACAACTGCCAGAATTCTCCAGCAGAAGGCTGGGGACAAGAACTATTTTGAAGGGCTCAATTGCATATTCATTTATCCAGCAATTTGAAAGCCCTTGGCAGATGACTGCCATTTGGGGAGCTACTGCACCTCAAACTACAATTGGGCTCAGCACGCATAGCACAGTGACTACAGCATCGGCCACATACACCGAGGCAGGCAGGTCAGCTAAACAACAATGACAACTGCAACAAAAAAATAGCCGGGCACTGTGGCAGGCGCCTGTAGTCCCAGCTACTCAGGAGGCAGAGGCAAGAGAATCGCTTAAGCCCAAGAGTTGGAGGTTGCTGTGAGCTATGATGCCACAACACTTCACTGAGGGTGACATAGTGAGACTCTGTCTCAAACAAACAAACAAAAACTATAACTGGAGAAATCCTAAGGTAGAGTTCCCTACTGCAGCACTTTGTTGTAGTGAGGTGGGTATCCTGGGCACTGCAGGATGCTGAGTAGTATCGCTGGCCTCCACCCACTTGATATATGGAGCACCCTCTCCCCAGGTCATGACAACCACAATTTCTTCAGATATTGCCAAGTTCCTGTGAGGAACAACTTGAGAAACACTGTCCTAGGGACAAAAAAACTGATCTGTGGAGGGAGCAAGAAAAAAGGTGCATTTTATCCTGAGCTAAATAAAAGTCCTCAGGAATTTTGGCAGTAAATAAAAACTGCCTGTTTATGGTGATCTATGTCCATAGGAAAATAGGAAATATACATAAGAAATATACAAAAGTATATTTCTTTCCTGTCAGATTCATACATCTTTCAAATAGGTAGTTTTAAAATTCTATATGAAAAGACTCTGTTAATATCAGAAAAAAAGTGGCAGATGACACAAATTAATTATATTAAAATGCTAAAAGTCAAACAGTCCTCACAGTTATTTATTTATTGTGGAGATGGGATCTTGCTGTGTTGCCCAGGGACTATTCCCTAATTCCCCACACTGCCCTCCCAAGTGCCTGGGGCCTCCCCTTTTTTCAGTTCTATGTGAGACTGACTCAGCTCCTACCACTAGATGGCACCAGAGCCACGTGGTGATTGGCTGGGGACATTAACATCTACCTTATCAGGACACCAACAATCTCTTGAAAAGATTATGAATTTCCAATTGTGTATTTTCTGGGTCTCCAACTTTCTCTCTCTCCTTAACAGAACTAATCTTTGGAATTTTTCTGCTGGAAGTTGTTTAATCAAGCTTAATCAAACTTGTATTTATAGTTTTCTCTAAATGTTTAAATCAGTCACTTGCACGCCACACACCACATTGTTCCCATCTGAAGCCAAGAAGTGGGTATACTAGGAGGAAATGCTTTGAATAAAACTCCTCTAGAAAAGAATCTACCCTTGAGAAAGTGAAAAAACTCACTTAACTAAGACCAGTTCCTTGTTCCACAGGTGGAAATAATATTGCTGCAAAGGCCAGACCTTATTTAAATATGGAGAGCTGGTTAGAGCGCTAGGGGAAATGGTGAGACCATGCTCTGCTCACTATGGCCAGGACACACCTTCTGTAATGCAAGTGACTTCATATTACAGGATTTTTCACATAATCTGTTTTCCACTTTTAACACATTATTTAACATGTACTGTTTACATGTCAGACTGGAGAGTCTGTGGCTTTTTGCGAGGGGCATGCCCAGTCCACAAATGCCTGGGCAGTGGAAAACATCAGGCTAGTCGTCCTGAAGTGTCAGAAAATAGAGTTCTTAATGCTTGGGGTGAGGTGAGTTCTGGAAGAGTGACAGTCACAGAAGGAGCAAGTCCCCAAATCTGCCTGTTAAATCCAGCCAAATCTTTAGCCAGCTGATTATACCACACAGGTTGGGGGAGGGAGGGAGATACCAGAGGTCTTAGGGAAAAAACAGTAGCTCAAAGATGAAAAAACTAAGTGGAGATTTCAACTGCTGGCCACTGTAGTAGAGAAAGTTTGAATCTAGTTAAGTCAGCTTCCTTCAAGGGAATTCAGCAGAATCTAGATATTATACAACTTATCATTCATGATGTCCAGGACCCAATAAAAATCATAAGCTATGAGAAAAAGCAGGAAAGTAACTGGAACTCAAGAAAAGAGAAAAGGAGTCAATTATAACCAAGCCCAAGGTAATCCAGATGGTACAGAGAGTAGACAAGAACTAAAGTAGCTACTAAAAATATGTTCAAGAACTTAAAGGAAGGAATATACATCATAAATGAACATACAGAAATATCAGCCAAGAAACAGAAACCATCAGAAAGAACCAAACTGGGACAGGCCCAGTGGCTCATGCCTGGGAGACTCAGGCAGAAGAATCGTTTAAGCTTAAGAGTTCAAGACCAGCATGAGCAACATAGTGAGATCCCATCTTTAAAAAAAATTTTTAGGGTGGTGGCTATGGCTCAAAGGAGTAGAGCACCGGTCCCATATGCTGAAGATGGCAGGTTCAAACCCAGTCCTGTCCAAAAACTGCAAAAATAAAAAATAAAAAATGTTTGGCTTGGCACCTGTGGCTCAAGCGGCTAAGGCACCAGCCACCTGAGCTGGCAGGTTCGAATCCAGCCCGGGCCCACCAAACAACAATGATGGCTGCAACGAAAAAATAGCCAGGTGTTGTGGCGGGCGCCTGTCGTATCGGCTACTTGGGAGGCTGAGGCAAGAGAATCGCTTAAAGCCCAGGAGTTGGAGGTTGCTGTGAGCTGTGATGCTACAGCACTCCACCCAGGGCGACAGCTTGAGGCTCTGTCTCAAAAAAAAAAAAGAAAGAAAGAAAAACATTGTATTAACATTGTAATACTAGTCATGTTTGAGCACTCCTGAAATTGCAGAATTCAAACATGACTTACATTCATCTGTAGTTACTGGTATATATTGAGTATTACAATTTTAATACAGTTTTTTCCTTTCTTAAAATGTATATACATTTTTGGCATTCTCTATATCTAACTGGAGTTCCAGAAGAAAAGGAGAGAATGAAAGAGAAAAAAAAAATACTGAAGAATGGCTGAATACCTCTTAAATTTGGTGCTAGATATCAATTCAGAAGTCCAATGAACCCCAAAAGGATAAATACAAAGAAAATCAACTTAGGTATGCTACGGTTAAATTGCTAAAATCAAAGAAATAAAGAGAAAAATTTAAAAACAGAGAAAAATAATGTGGATACGGACTTCTCATCAGTAATAATGGCAATAAAAAAACAATGGAATCTTCAGCATGCTGGGAGGAAAAATACCTGTCAACCTAGAATCCTTTTTTTTTTTTTTTCTTTTTTTTGCAGTTTTGGCCGGGGCCAGGCTTGAGCCTGCCACCCCCAGTATATGGGGCTGGTGCCCTACTCCTTGAGCCACAGGTGCCGGCCTCAACCTAAAATTCTATATCCAGCAAAACTATTCTTTAAAAATGAAGGTGAAGTAAAGATATTTTCAGATAAACAAAACCTGATGAATTTTGCTAACTACACTAGGAGAAATGCTAAAGAAATTTCCTTAGGATAAAGGAAAAATATCATATGGTAAAATTAGATTTATTAGAAGGAGTAAACATCACTCAAAATGATAAATACATAAGTAATTTTAAAAGACAATTTTTTCTTTTCCTCTCTTAATTTCTTCAAAATACATATGTTTAACAAAATACTTCATAACACTCTATTGTGGGGCTTATAACATGTAGATGTGATCTATATCACAATAATAGCATAAAGGATGAGGCAAACTGAGTTATACATGTAAGCTTCTTGTATTTTACATAAAGTATTAACAAATTAACTCTATGTAAACTGTGATGCATAATGATGTATATTATAACTTTTAAACCACGATGAAAAAAAAACACAAACAGGTATAGCTAAAAAAACTAACAATCAAATGAAATCCTACTAAACATAATTAATTGTCCCCCCATAAGGCAAGAAACAAAAAGCAGATGAAATAAATAGAAAGCTAGTGGCAAATGGCTTTCCTGAAACAAAATGTAATAATAATTATATTAAATGCAAACCGAATAAACACCGAGTGAAAAGGCAGAAATGGTCAGCGTGGATAACAGACAAGATCCCATTATATGCTCCCCAAAAGAAATCCTCTTTAAAAATAAAGGCACACATAGGTTGCAAGTAAATACATCATACAAACTCTAACCTTAAGAAATAGGGAGTGGCCATAATAATCAGAAAAAATAGACTTCAAGACAAGCTATGTTCATAGAGAATAGAGACACTGACAAGAGATTAAATGTCATCATGATAAAATTAGCAATTTATCAGGATGATGTAATCTTTATAGATGTGTATGTACATAGCAATACAGCTTCGAAATACATAAAGAAAAAAATTACCAGAACTAAAGGAAGAAACTATGTTGGAGATCATAGTTGGAGATTTTCAATATCCTTCATTCAGTGATTTTGATAGAAGAACTAAACAAAAATTTCAGTAAGGATGTAGACTATCTGAATTATACTATCACCACATTGATCTAATTGACATTTATGAAAAGTTACATTCAAAACTTGCATTCTCTGCAAATTCATATAGAATATTCACTGTTATAGGTCATATTCTGGGCTGTAAGACAAGTCTCAATACCTTTAAAAAGACTGAAATTATACAGAGCATGTGTGTACTTTGACCACAATGGAATAAATTAGGGATTAAAAAGATAGCTAGAAAAATGCCAAATATTTAGAAAAGTTAAAATTTATCCCTCAAATGATCCATAGGTCAAATAATAAATCACAAGAGAAATTAGAAAATATTTAAAGCCAAATGATAATATAAACACCACAATTTGTGGATGCATCTATAGCAGTGCTTAGAAGGAGATAATAGCTTTATATGCTTATAACAGAAAGAAAAGATTAAGAACCAATCATTTGGAATAGGTAGCAATGCCAGCACCAGCCCAAACATGACTGTGCAGCCTCTGGCTTCCCAAGTAAGAGGAAACACCCTGGTGGCCTCAACACCACCAGGTTGAGTTTTCACAGAACCAGAGATGGCATCAGTGGATCTCAAGGCTTATGTGGATCCGGCCTGCAGAGCCGCCGAGGAAACGTCTACTACACCTGTCCCTCCTGTGTGTGCAGACAGTCACCCAGGTTTAGAATGGAAATGTTGTTTCAGGACAAGAAACTTTGAGTGAGTTTTTTTAAACATTGCCTTGCAGTAAGTTCTGGAATAATGTGGTAGACTGCCAGCCTGTTCATGATGAAGCCACACCAAGTCAGACCATAGTCCTTGTTGTGATCTGTGGAACGGTGAAGCTTGAGGGTGACAAACAATGGGACTTCAACCAGAGCTTCATCCTGACTGCCCAGGCCTCACCCAGCAACTCCACGTGAAAGACTGTAAGTGACTGCTTCCAGTTCCAGGACTGGGCCAGCTAGTGGGGGCAACAAAGGCTCTTTGTTTCAGCCCCAGCTCTGTAGAGACACTCAAATCTCAAATGTGGGGAACATAGTTCATTTTTGTCATTGCAGGGACCCTGCAGACTACCCTGTGTTGAGGCTTATTTGTCATTGTTTTCTTTTAAAAGTGTAAACTTTTCTATTTTACTACTTGCCCAGTGGAGACCCTGATTCTGGAAATTCTGACAAATAATATAATAATACAAATGTTGCTTCTGTCCCTTGGCGGGGGAAAAATCAATCATTTAAGTTTTTGACCTTAAAAAACTTTATTTGGTAAGACAAGGAAGGAGGATCGCTTGAGGCCAACAGTTTGAGATCAGCCTGGGCAACACAGAAAGACTTCATCTCCACGGGAAAAAAAAAAAGATTATCTGAGCATGTGGTGTGTGTGTATCTGTAGTCCCAGTTACTTGGAAGGCTGAGGTGGGAGGTGGGAAGATTGCTTGAGCCCAGGAATTTGAGGTTAGAATGAGTTGTGAGGTTATTCCCTACCTGGGTGAAAAAGTAAGACCCTGTCTTTAAAAAAAATAAATTTTTAAGAAGCTATAAAAATATAGGCAAATTAAACTTAAGTAGGAAGAAGGAAAATAATAAAGAACAATTTCACAAACAATGGAGAAAATGAACAAAATAAAAATTTCCTAAAAATTGAAATTCCTTCAAATCAGAAATAAGCTATCAAGCCACAAAAAACCATAAAGGAAATTTAAACACATTACCACTACATTAACGAAGCCAATCTTAAAAAGCCACATACTGTATGATTACAATTATAGAATATTTCAGAAAGGTAAAAACTATAGAGACAGTAAAAACAGTAGTTGCCAGGGTTTAGAGAGGAGAGAGGGATGAGTAGCCAGACCATGGAGGATTTTTAGGTCAGTAGAACTATTCTGCACGTTACCATAAAGGTAGATACATGTCATTATACGTTTGTCAAGACTCTTAGAATGTATGAGTGAACTCCAATGTAAACTATGGACTTTGGGTGATAATGATCTGTCAATGCAGATTTCATTAATTATAACCAATGTACCACTCTGGTGGGGGATGTTGGCAATGAGGGAGGTTATACACATCTGAAGGGAGGGGACATGGAAAAATTTCTCAATCTTGATGTGTACTTAAAATTGCAAAATTGCTCTTAAAAATTAAGTCTTTGAAAAAGAGAAGATTAACTGACAACCTCCTAGAAAGACCAATAAAAAAGGTAAACAAAAAAAAAAAAAAGAAAGAAAAGAAAAGAAACCAAATTACCAATTATCAAGAATGAAATGAGATTTACCACTATAGGTCCTACAGGAATCAAAATGACAGTAAGAAACTATTATGAATTTTAGCCAATAAATTCAATAATTTAGGTCAAATGAGTTTTTTAGAAAAGTACAACACACCAAACCTGACACAAGATGAAATAGAAAATGCAAATGCCTTATATCTAAGGAAGAAATTGAATATAATAAAAAATCTCCTTACAACAAAACTTCAGGCACATATAGTTTTACTGGTGAATGCTATCAAATACCAAAAAAGGAGTTAATACACAAACTCCATGAGAAAATAGAAAAAAAAATACTTTCACAACTCATTTTATGAGGTCATTAAGCCAGTAACAAAATTTGATAAAGACATTATAAGAAAAGTAAACTGAAAAGCTTCTGCACAGCTAAGACACAACAATTAAAGCAAACAGACAATTTTCAGAATGGGAAAAGATTTTTGCATGTTATGAATCTGACAAAGGTTTGATAACTAGGATCTATAGAGAACTCAAATTTATCAACAAAAATAGAGCAAACAATCCCATCTGTCACTGGGAAAGAGACATGAACAGAACCTGCTCTGATGAAGACAGATGAATGGCCAACAAACATGAAAATATGCTCATCATCCCTAATCATCAGAGAAATGCTAATCAAGACCACCCTAAGATATCACCTAACCCCAGTGAGAATGGCCCACATCATGAAGTCCCAAAGCTACAGATGTTGGCACAGATGTAGAGAGAAGGGAACACTTTTACACTGTCGGTGGGACTAGAACTAACTAATACAGCCTCTTTGGAAAGAAGTATGGATAATCCTCAAAGAACTCAAATTAGACCTTCCCATTTGATCCTGCAATCCCGTTACTAAGCACGTACCCAGAAGAAAAAAAAATCATTTATTCATAAAGACATTTGCACTAGATAGTTTATCACAGCTCAATTTACAATTGCCAAGATATGGAAACAACCTAAATGTCTATCAACCCAGGAATGGATTAAGAAGGTATGGTATATGTATACCATGGAATACTATTCAGCCACTAAAAAAAGAAGACGACTTTACATCTTTTGTATTAACCTGGATGGAATTGAAACACATTCCTCTGAGTAAAGTATCCCAAGAATGGAAAAGCAAGTATCCAATGTACTCAATAATAATATGAAGCCAGTAGATGATTTAATATACACCCACATAAGAGAAAAACTCAATTCAATTCAACTTGTGGGGAAGAGGGTTTGGTGTGCTCCCACTTAATGGGCACCATGTAGAGGTGAGAGGTGTATGGCACACCTTTTGGGTGTAGGACACAACTACAAGAGAGACGAACGCAAATATTGTAACCTAATTGTTTGTACCCTTATACTAACCTGAAACAAAAAAAGTATAAAAAAAAAGAAAGAAAAGTATTTGGATCAATATCTCTCATTAATATATATGGAAAAATCATTAACGAAATATCAATAAATCGAATCCAGCAACATATAACTAATAAATAACCCATACTTTTATCATTGATTTTTTTGTCTTTAAAAAACTTTACTATTGTTTTTTAGCAAACCCAAATGGAATGTATAATTTTTATTTTCTAATGGAGCCCTTCCTCTTTTCCTTCTCAATTGTCAAAATCTTTGACAAAAGTGTAAAGGCAATTCAACAGAGAAAGTGTAAAGGCAATTCAACAGAGACAGAAAAGTCATTTAAACAAATGGTACTAGAGTAATAGGCTTTCCATACAGGGGGGAAAATAAACATTTACTCCTACCTCGCACCATACATGAAAGTAATCTGAACTTAGACCACAGACATACACATAAAAGCTAAACCTATGAAACTTCTCAGTGAAAACAGAGAGAGTTAGGCAAAGCTTTCTTAGACAAGATACAGAAAGCAATAGCATAAATAAACTTGATAAGTTGGAGTACACCAAAATTTAAAACGTCTGCTCATAAAAAGGTTCCATTAAGAACACAAATAGGGGGCGGCGCCTGTGGCTCAAGGAGTAGGGCGCCGGTCCCATATGCCGGAGGTGGCGGGTTCAAACCCAGCCCGGCCAAAAACCACAAAAAAAAAAAAAAAAAAAAAAAGAACACAAATAGGTAAACCGCAGTCGTAGAAATACTTGCAAAACATGTATTTCCTACAATTCAATAATAAGACAAATAACCTAACAGGGGAAACAGGCAAAACACTTGAATAGGCACTTAATAAAGATACACAAATGCCCAAAAGTATATGAGATAACGTTCAACCTCATTAGTTTCTAGGTCACTGAAAATACAAACCACAGTGAGACAACCACTTCACTAACCATTCACTAGAATGACTGACACCAACAAGCCTGACAGCATCCACCACAGCAAGCACATGGAGAACTGAAATGAGTGCAAGCTGCTGTGGGGGGTGGAATTGATGCAATCATGCTGTAAAAGGCCTGGTAGTTTTCTAGAAAGTTAAACCCATCCTTCTACCCAGAGTTCCTCTCCTAGGTATTTATCCAAGAGACACAAAAATGTATGTCTTCAAAAAGAAACTTGTATAAGCATGTTCATAGCAGTTTTACTTATGATTGCCAAAAAGAAGAAATAGCCCAACTGCTTCTCATCAGAAGAATGGATGAGAAATTGTAGCCTATGATGCTTTAAAGATACATATTGTAATCCCCAAAGCAACTACTAGAAAAGAAAAAGGCATAGCTAAAAAACTGACAGAGGAGCTTCCAGATAGCTGAACATGTGGAGGTTCTGAGAGGCACGTGTGCAAACCTTCATGCCACTTTCCATTTTCCTTGCTCTATCCTTCTCATCTGTATTCTTTGCAATAAACTGGTAAACCTGTTCAGGCTAAAATCTTTATGCCACATGGAGAGACCTAGCCAACAGCTAGAATCAAATGCCAAACATGTGAGGAAGGGAGGCTGTCTTAGTTCATCCAGTCCCACCTGGGCCACCCAACAAACACAGCAACACAAGGCAGGACCAGCATGAGAATCACCCTGCTGAGCCCAGCCAAAATTACTGACTCAGAATTATGAGCAAATAAAATGGTTGTTTTAACTCACTAAAAAAAAAAAAAAAAAAAAAAAAAGCTAATGGAAGAGTAGTACTAGAATACTATTAATAGAAAAGAATGAATGACTGATATTCACAATACATGGATGAATCTCAAAATCATTATGCTGAATAAAAGAAGCTCTGTCCAGAAAGCAGATAAGGTAGAACTGACAAAACTAATCTAAAAAGTAATGGGGGTGGGATTGACCGGGGAGGGACAGGAGGAAATTTCTAGGGAGATGGACACATTCGCTATGGTAACAGGTGGTGAGTGTCATGGAGTGGCCATTTGTCAAAATTAGCCAGCCAAAATATGAACAGTTACTGTATGTAAGTTTTAACCTAACCACCCCCCAGCCTATATAAATATAACAATGTAGAGGAGGATGGGGTATACAGGTGGCATGGGAATATAGCAGGATGCTGAGGGTGGTGGCTATATGGGGTTCACTGCAGCTTACTTTGTAGATACTTGAAAGTTCCATAATAAAAAGTCAAACAAAAATACCCAGCAACTAGCTGTCAACTCAAGAGGACGAACATAAAGCAAGCACGCACTGTCTTGCCATCCGAGCAGCTCTATTGTGGCAAGAGCAGTGGTTTGTGTAGGCTTTCCAGAAGGTGTGACACTGGATCCTGAGTCACTCCTCTACCTGGCAGAGGGAGCAGGAGGCAGGGCCCCTGGACATGAATATCAGCAATCCATTTACTCTAAAGTCCTTGGTGCACTAGGACGAACATTGTAGACCACCTTTCTAGCCCCCAGTTTGCCAATCTCTAAATCCACCAAAGTCCAGTCAGCACGACTAAATGAAGGCCACACCTCTGCTCTGAACCTGGACTTGCCATGGGAACTGGGGGTCATTCAGAAACTGGCCTCCCTGTCCTTTCTTTCTCACATTCCTTTGTCTTTTCTTCTTTTTTCAGTCCTTTCTCTGATCACCTCCACTGGAGTCCCCTTAGACTGGGTTACAGGAACCTCAGAATAACTCATGTAAAGCTGAAGATATGACCTTTTACCTAGCCTGGCCTTGCCAGGCTCAGAAACATGCCCAGAGTGTTATTCATAAGCTAAGCATGTTTCATTTGCAATCTTGGTCCAAGATAGGGGCAGGCATAAAATAAAGTGGGAAAGCATAGAATCAGCAATGCAATTACCCCTCCTTAGCTGGCACCAGCATTTGGAATCCACAAAATGCACATTTGACCTTGAACAGCTGACCAAGTAAACCAAACACACACTTGACCTTTGAGAGATGCTGCTGAGTAAAACTCACCAGGGGCAACATCCACCATGGTTTCCTGAGTTTATGTGAGGGGGCAAAGGAGAGACACCACAAGCAGCAGCCTGGATCATGCTGCAATGAATGAATGTGCCTGGGCACAAAGGAACAGGCTTGTGTTTACAGGAAAATACTCCCATCGCCTAGTAACCAGTAATGTCAGGAAAGGAAATGGAGAAAATGCTGAGTGCAATTTCTGGGCCCTGTTCCTGGCTCTGCACTGACTCACTGTGACCTTAAGCAATCTCTTTTCTATTCCTGTTCTTCCAAATGCCAAATGGAGCTATCACCTGCCTGAGGTATGATCAATATTTAGACAACATTTTGCCATCTTTGGTTGTAATCAACGAAGGGAAAGCTAAGCAGTTTTTAGTCACCTTCATTCTAGCTGGTTAATGACCTCCTGCCTTAAGGAGACACATGGCCCCTCTCCCAGTGCCGGGTGGCATCCAGATGGCACCAGAGTTCATTAGCCCCAGGAAAACAATTAACTTCCTCTCTCTGAACAAGAAGGGACAAGCCCAGAACACTCTCAGGAGTATCTGTTGTTGTAAAGCCTGGATCCTGCCTCAACATTTGTCCTAACACTCCCAGGGCTTACTACGAGGCCCAGAAAAATCCTGTCCATTTCCTTCTCTTGGCTCACTTCAGCCTGAAGGTCAGGTCTAAGGAACAAGTGATGAGTGTTTTGGATTCAGTCTCCACTATCCATGCGTGTGTGTGGCCCCTGCTAAGCTCTAGGCATGGAGAGGATGCCCATTTGTTTGAGAAGCTAAACATCCCTTTCCTTCTACTGCAAAGTGGACTTGATTGTACTTCTTGACAGTAGAACTACACACATCCTTTCTTGTGCTGGGGTCACTCCCAGTGCACCCAGTTAGTTCTCAACATCCAACCATCTCTCCCCAGAGCACTGTGAACAGTGGGGGCAGATGGTTCTGTGGGTGGGGCCGTCCTGGGTACTGAAGGCTGCTGAGCAGTGTCCTGCCTCCACTCACCCCAGTCATAAAAACTACAGATGCTCCGGACATCGCCCAGTGTCTCCTGGGGGCAGACGAGTCCCCACTGAGAATCCCTGTTCTAAATGGATGCATGATGTCTGAGAAGGATTCAAACAGCCTGTGAGTAAAATGAGACTGTAGACAAAAGAATAAAATGGAGGAGACTGCAGGACACAAAATCATGACAATTTAGCTAGACAAGAAGTGTGAAATCAGAGCGGAAAAAGATGACCAGACCCTTCGAGGGCTACCCGCTATTTTCCAGAGTAGCAAATTTCAGCACGCCATGACCCATTCTTCCTTCTTTGTCTAAGCCTTTTGGTGCTCCATCATCCTTAGTCACTTTTTGGTTCTCTTCTTCTGCAACGATGGACTTTCAAGGATAGGAGCTGGCACCAAGTTTCTCTAAAAATAAAGTATCTTTGGAATTCAAATTCCTTTTTCTTTGGCTAAGAATTGCGCTTCTGTTCCTGTTTTCTTCTGGGAAGCCAAACTTTCCCTCCTTTCTGTAGCAGAGGGTCGGAACCAAGTCCTTGACAACTGGCCTCTACAGGGCTCTCAGCAGAGTGAGGGATCTGGTAGGGGAAGGCTGTCAGAGGCTTGGGATCAGTTACTGAGGGGGAGGGAAACACCCAATTACTTCCCTCTTAAAGAGATGTGATTTAGGTCCGTGGTGAACCTCTGAACCACCAGGCGGGTCAGACGCAGACAGAGGGAAAGACGATTGCCGGTTGGAGCCCAGGCCTCTTGGCCTGTTTGCTGCGCCAAGAGTACGCCAGGAACCGAGGGCCCAGGATGCTGCCCCAAATCCCGACATTTTGAGGCACAGCAGCTGCCTCGAAATCCAACACTTTCATGGAAAGGCACTGTGTATAAAGAATTAAGGAGATAATTTGATATTACTTTCCTCCAGAGAGGACTGCCTTTTGCTTTTGGCAGTAGTGTGAGACGGCTGAGACCTCTGCTGAGCTTCCAAGCCACCAGGCTCAACACTACTTATGAATCAGTTTTTGGCCAGGGCTGGGTTTGAACCCACCACCTCCGGCATATGGGACCGGCGCCCTACTCCTTGAGCCACAGGCGCCGCCCAGTGGAGTTGTTTATTACATCTACTTCTGGGGTTGTGAGCAATGACTGAGTGATGAACACATGATGCGTTGAACAGAGCCTCTCCACAGACAGAGGATGCATCACACAGAGCCTCTCCATAGACAGAGGACGCATCACACAGAGACTCTCCACAGATAGAGGATATGTCACACAGAACCTCTCCACAGACAGATGTGTCACACAGAGCCAATCCACAGAGGAAGCGTCACACAGAGCCTCTCCACAGACGGAGGATGCATCACACAGAGCCTCTCCACAGATAGAGGATATGTCACACAGAACCTCTCCACAGATAGATGTGTCACACAGAGCCTCTCCACAGACAGAGGACATGTCGCACAGAGCCTCACCACAGACAGAGGATGCATCACACAGAGCCTCTCCACAGATAGAAAATATGTCACACAGAACCTCTCCACAGACAGATGTGTCACACAGAGCCTCTCCACAGAGGATGCATCACACAGAGCCTCTCCACAGACAGAGGATGCGTCACACAGAGCCTCTTCACAGACAGATGCATCACTCAGAGCCTCTCCACAGACAGAGGATGTGTTGCACAGAGCCTCTCCACAGATAGAGGATATGTCACACAGAACCTCTCCACAGACAGATGCGTCACACAGAGCCTCTCCACAGACAGAGGACGCGTTGCACAGAGCCTCTCCCTAGACAGAGGACACATCACACAGAGCCTCTCCACAGACAGAGGATGCGTCACACAGAGCCTCTCCACAGACAGAGGATGTGTCGCATAGAGCCTCTCTACAGACAGAGGACGCATCATACAGACCCTCTCCATAGACAGAGGACGCATCAACGGAGCCTCTCCACAGATAGAGGATATGTCACACAGAGCCTCTCCACAGATAGAGGATATGTCACACAGAACCTCTCCATAGACAGATGCGTCACACAGAGCCTCTCCACAGACAGAGGATGCGTCACACAGAGCCTCTCCACAGACAGAGGATGCATCGCACAGAGCCTCTCCACAGACGGAGGACGCGTCACACAGAGCCTTTCCACAGACAGAGGACGCGTCGCACAGAGCCTCTCCACAGACAGAGGATGCATCACACAGAGTCTCTCCACAGATAGAAGATATGTCACACAGAACGTCTCCACACACAGATGTGTCACACAGAGCCTATCCACAGAGGATGCATCACACAGAGTCTCTCCACAGATAGAGGATATGTCACACAGAACCTCTCCACAGACAGAGGACGCATCACACAGAGCCTCTCCACAGATGGAGGACGCATCACACAGAGCCTCTCCACAGACGGAGGACGCATCACACAGAGACTCTCCACAGATAGAGGATATGTCACACAGAGCCTCTCCACAGACAGAGGACGCATCACACAGAGCCTCTCCACAGACGGAGGACGCATCACACAGAGACTCTCCACAGATAAGAGGATATGTCACACAGAACCTCTCCACAGACGGAGGACGCTTCACACAGAGCCTCTCCACAGACAGATGCATCACTCAGAGCCTCTCCACAGACAGATGCGTCACACAGAGCCTCTCCACAGACAGAGGACACATCACACAGAGCCTCTCCACAGACTGAGGATGTGTCACACAGAGCCTCTCCACAAACAGAGGACGCATTCGCACAGAGCCTCTCCACAGACAGAGGACGCATCACACAGAGCATCTCCACAGATAGAGGATATGTCACACAGAACCTCTCCACAGACAGATGTGTTCACACAGAGCCTCTCCACAGGCAGAGGATGCATCGCACAGAGCCCCTCCACAGACAGAGGACACGTTGCACACAGCCTCTCCACAGACAGAGGAAGCATCACACAGAGCATCTCCACAGATAGAGGATATGTCACACAGAACCTCTCCATACACAGATGTGTCACACAGAGCCTCTCCACAGACAGAGGACGCGTCACACAGATCCTCTCCATAGACAAAGGACGCATCACACAGAGCCTCCCCACAGACAGAGGATGCATCACACAGAGCCTCCCCACAGACAGAGGATGCATCACACAGAGCCTCTCCACAGACAGATGCATCACTCAGAGCCTCTCCACAGACAGAGGATATGTCACACAGAACCTCTCCACAGACAGATGCGTCACTCAGAGCCTGTCCACAGACAGAGGACGCATCACACAGAGCCTCTCCACAGACAGAGGACGCATCACACAGAGCCTCTGCACAGACAGATGTGTCTCACAGAGCCTCTCCACAGACAGAGGACGCGTCGCACAGAGCCTCTGCCACACAGACGAGGCCTTGCACAGAGCCTCTGTTGCAGAGAGCTCAGTTCTGTCAGCCAGACTCATGATTAGGATCGAACGCAGGCTCTGAGGGGGCAGCTCTGAGCCGTGTCTTCTTGGCTGTCTGCTCTTCCTGGGTCTTCCGCTTAGAGCCCTGCTCGCTGGGATGGGTCTTCCAGACCTGATTTTCTGTATAAATTTGGTTGCTAAGCAATAGTTCAGTTTCCCATACTGACTAAGCATTTTAAAATATGTAAGTAAAATAATAGAGTCAAGAAGAAGTCTGGGCCGTGGGGAGGTGTTGCTTTTGACTCTTTGTAACAGTAGAGTTCTTTCTTCTTCTCTCTGTCTTTTTTTTTTTTTTTTGGTCTTTTTAAAAATAAAATAAACAAGCCAGCCAACAAAAAAAAAAAAAAAAAAAAGAGATGTGATTTGACTATTAACGTAAAAATTTTCCACAACAAAGTATGGTGATCTCATTAACCGCCATTCAGGGGAAAATGTAACGAATTCAGGGGAAAATCTAAATTAAAAAACCACTGACCCCCACTGACATTTTTACCCAGAAAAAAAAAATACACACACATATATATATATATGTGTATTTTTTTTTTTTGAGACAGAGCCTCAAGCTGTTGCCCTGGGTAGAGTGCTGTGGCATCACAGCTCACAGCAAACTCAACTCCTGGGCTCAAGAGATTCTCCTGCCTCTGCCTCCCAAGTAGCTGGGA
Organism: Nycticebus coucang; assembly: GCF_027406575.1. NCBI lineage: Eukaryota > Metazoa > Chordata > Mammalia > Primates > Lorisidae > Nycticebus > Nycticebus coucang. The sequence goes on along the minus strand of NC_069782.1, from coordinate 61,964,725 downwards.
CTACAGGCGCCTGCCAAAATGCCTGGCCATTTTTTTTTTTTTTTTTTTGGTTTCAGCCATTATTGTTGTTTGGTGGGCCTGGGCTGGATTTGAACCCGCCAGTTCAGGTGTATGTGACTGGCACCTTAGCCATTTGAACCACAGGCGCCGAGCTGCAGCAAATATTCTTTTGGCAGGCAACTTAATTCCATCACTTATTAAAAATAACTTAAACACCATAAAACTTGGTTTCCAGGAAACCAGGTTAGGGGTGTCCTGAAGTTCATCACAGTGGAATGAAAGTTAACTGATACCAAGCTGAAGACTGACCATCACTATCTGTCCTCTAGGACTGGGCCTAAGAAGTGTCTCTCTCACACACACCCACACTCATACACACAAATAGACACGTCCACACATGCACACCAGACACATGTACACAACACCCACATATAAACACACACTTCACACGAACACACATGTACACACAAACATGCATGTACACATGTATATACACACACACATACGCAGATATAAATACAACACCCAATACAGGTTGACATGAGAAAAATGGCCCAAACCACTCATAAGATGCTTTTCTTACACCAGACTTCTTTCTGTTAAACAGAATGTTGAGTACTCCCAATAGACAAAAATCGGTGATTCTTACAGTAAAAATGGGAGGCATGTTCACATATTTACACACACATATGGGAGAAAACCTCAAAATACAGTTCTTTCTCTGCAAGTCACGTGGCCTCTCCCAGCCCCTTCACTGCCCTCTCTGCTCCTCCAACCCCCTCCTCTGCCCCACTTATGACATCCCCATCCCTCTTCCTTGCACCTTCCCCTCCCATGTGTATGCTGTCTCTGATGGCTTTTCTGCTCCAACAGCAGAGCTGAGGAGCTGAGAGGCAGACCAGCAACCATAATATTTATGCTCTGGCCCTTTTCAGAACTTTTCAGAAAAAGGCCCCTAGCCCAGGCGCGCCTGTGGCTCAAGGAGTAGGGCGCCGGTCCCATATGCCGGAGGTGGCGGGTTCAAACCCAGCCCCGGCCAAAAAACACACACACACACACAAAAAAGGCCCCTAGCCCCTTCTAGAAAGTTCTAGAACCTCTTTCTCACTCCGAGGATCCATCCATCAAGCTCATAATTCACCTCTGCACGGGCTCAGATCTTTCAGCTGAGGGATAGGTTCACATCTCCTCCGTTAAGGACAACATTCACTACTACCATGACCTTCACCTTTATTTTCCCTCAGGATACCAGTTCTTCTGTCTTGGTGAGACCAGATCCGTGAAGAGAGTCTGTGTTGTCTTCTCTAGGCTGTTCTCATGTCTGCCCCACTGGTCTCCCCAAGGCCTGCATGGGGCAGTTTTCAGTTCTTCTGAACTTGACCTCTCTGTAGTGTTTGGGGTTGCTCTTTGAACTTCTGTCCTTCCTCATGTCTGGGCATCGCCGTCGTCTGGCCTCACCCTCCTTCCAATGGCATTTCCTTGGTCCCCTGCTTTGGCCCCTCTTTGGCCCCTGCGTGCCCCCAGCCCTTTTTCCCTTTCCTTCCCCCATCACACTCATTATAGACACAACCTCACTGCACCACAATTTCCAGCACTGCCCAGATCACCCAGCTTTAGTACCCATTTCTAGCTGCCTCCCAGACCTTTCTACCTGAGCATCCCTTCAGGTGCTTCAACAAGTCCTCAGGGAACTTCCTTCCCCCTAAACTTGACACTTCTCCCATGTTTCCTAGGCCACTGGGCTGCTCAAGTCTGGGACATGTCCCTTGGCCTTGGGGCATGGGACACGTGTGGCTGGTGACTCAGTCCTGCTGTTTCCACCTGATACCATCTCCCATCTCTCCCCACACCCCTGTCTTCTATTCTTGCTGCTATTTTAGTGAGTCTGTGCACCCCGTACCCCCCAATCTTGTACCTGGAACTCCCTGCTTCCGGCCTCAGCTTTCCCAGGCCAATTTTCTTTCACATTGGGTGATTCAAAAGATTAACAATGTCTTGTCACTGCCCTGGCTCAAAAACACCCTTCCATGGATTCCCATTGCTCACAAAAAATATGTATGTTCAAATCAAGGGACACTTACAGGCCAGTTGCCTAGGTGGAGTTCTGTGACATTCTGATGGCAAGAGGGTCTATTGTCATTGAGAAGGCTGAGTGGCCTACATTAGAAGGTTGGGACCTGTCATTCACACTCACAAGACAGCTCAGTCTCCTCTGGTGATCAAGACCTTGTCACCTGAAGACTATATATGCACAGCTAGGCAAAGAGCCCAGCCCTGGAGAACCTTGGTTCCCTCCCTACTTCCCAACCCAGCCACTGGGTCCTTACTCTGGGGAGTAAGCTCCAGCCACAAGGAGGAAGTGGCAGAACTGGGTGTGACCTGGGTCTTCAGCTCTGGTTTGGCCTTGTCACCCCTTTGGCAGAAGGACGTACACATCTTTAAGACTCCCAGCATCTCACTTTCTGAATCATCCCGTATATAAATTGCTCAAATGAGCACTCAAAATTAGCAACATAAGTTTACTTTTTTGCTTTAGAAATTTCTAGAATTTAGCTTATGCTATTGGAACTATAATTTATATGATTCCCATGAATGAATGATTGCAGGAATTCTAGATGGACTTGTACATTTTGCCCATTCTCTGCAGTTCAAGATAAGTAGTGGCTCTTTATTTATTTGCAGTAGCTGGGAGGAACTTGGAATTTCAGGACATCTGGGAGTCCCTCCTGGCCCACATTTCTCTCACTTGGGCTGCTGAGTCTTGTTCTACCCTCTGGTTCTCGCTCCTAGAAACATTTCCTCTCATGCATTCAACTACCTGCCTCCCTACTCTCTGCCTATAATGCCCACTCTGCAGAAAGCAGGGCTTCCTCTGATTTCTGATGGAGTTTTAAATGGGGTTATCTACATAGCTCTGAAGCAACTTCCAGTTTAATACAAACAGAATTCAAGATGCCAGACTTCAAATTCAGGCCTGATGAATGTCAGCCTGAGTGTCAGCCACTGTGCTGAGCACTTTGACCCAGAAAGTCCAAGTTCTTAGCAGAATTAGGGGAGGCCAAGTGGAGCACAGAGGTCCAGACTTGCAGTGACTAGGTGGCAGCAGCACATGGTGGGTCATTAGAGGCTGGGACTGGTATCCCCTGTGAGCAAGGCCATGAGGAGAGGACAGGGATTATACATCCACCAGGATGGGGAAGGACAGGACCTCACAAGTGGGGCCAAAGCAGGGCAACACTGTCCCTCAAAGTCCACCTGCACACAACAGCTAAGAACAAATGACTGCTCAGTCAGAAAGGGAAGGAAGGAAGGAAACAGCAACCAGCTGTTTGAAAATGGACCAATGTCAAGTGCAGCAGTGATTGAATCAGCTCATCACCTACTGTGGGGCTTTCTGACCATGGCACTGTGAGAATTTGGGGCCTGATGGTGTTCTAGGATGGGGCATCCTGGGCACTGCAGATGCCAGGAGCTCCCTCTAGTCTTGACAATCATAGATGTCCCCAAACATTGCTCAATGTCCCCTAGGGGCTCAATCACCCCTGTTGAGACCACAGTCTAAGGTCATACCTTCACCACCCACACCAGTTCTAGATCAACCATACCCATTCCCCATTTTCCCCTCAAGTCTGTCTGCTTCCTGTCACACAGCTGGTCACAGCCTGGTTTCTTGGCCAGCTTCCTGGAGAAAACAAAGAGTGGATCTGTGTCACCTCTGCAACTCCTCTCTACTCCCTCGTCCCAGCCTCAGCCTAGCACATTGCCTGGAAGATGCTCAAGGTGTGCTGTGGTGAAAGAGAGAATGAGGGGACACCTGCTCTCCTCACTCTCTTTGGCCAGCCATAAGCCCCCATTTTCAGATGGCCACAGGGGTCAGTCTGGGCTCTGGGGTGCAGGTCTTGAAGGCATAGTGCCATTGTATTGTGCTCCTTCTCTTACCACCCTTTCTCTCTTCTCATTTTCCTCTCTCTTTCTGTACAACATCCTTGAGCAGAGAGCTGGGGGACCCAAAAAGCAGCTGCCATGGTCAAGGTGAATGTGGGGAATGTATGAGGCCAGTGAAAACCCAGCCAGCCTGCCTGCTGCACCAAGAAGGGCTGACCTTACTCACGCCCTCCTGTCCTACCACCTCCAAAACCTGTCAAAGTGACCCAGGCAGCCAAAGGGTGAGGGGGCAGGCCCAGGCTGCTTCTTCCACAGCATTTGCTGGGTTCCGAGCCGGGCGACATGGAGGCAGGAACACTGGGTGCCCATTCCTGCCTGGTGGCAAGAGTCTCATCCTGCCTGTGTGGCACTTCCTGTCCCCACAGAGATCTCCAGAGATGGACAAAGACTAAGGGGCAATGTTCTGTCCACACCTCCACAGCTGACTCAAGCCAAGAGGAGTCTGGCTTTCTGGATCCTCCAAACGTCACATACAAGGCCTTTCCAATTTACCCCACATCCTCTCCTCCATCAACACCTGATTATGGAATTTAAAAAGCAGAGAAATGGTGTAGCTCAGATTCAATAATTTCCACCTAGAATCACAGCACTGGAGAGGCCCTTAAAAATCACCTGACCCAGCACTTTCAGCTGACAGATTAAAAAATTTACCTAAAGATTGTTAAGTGGTTTGCCCAAACAAAGCCTGACATGAGGGAAAATATTTCCACAGGAAAATTTTTTCAAAGATTAATTTAAAAAGAAAAATTTTAAATGTGTCTATAATTCCCAAACAATGACTTGCTTATACTGGGGACTAGGTACAAAATAATTTTGTGGAAGGCAGAACAGCACTTCTTTTGGATTTTTTTTTTTTTTTTTTTTTGTGGTTTTTGGCCGGGGCTGGGTTTGAACCCGCCACCTCCGGCATATGGGACCGGCGCCCTACTCCTTGAGCCACAGGCGCCACCCACTTCTTTTGGATTTATCTTTTTAAGTACAGAGTGATCTTCTAAAACTCCCGCAGTAGGTTGCAGGATGAATTGCATAGTTTAGCTATTCTTTTGGGGGAGTCTTTGTGTAAGTCAGAGATATTCATTTTGATTTCAGCAATACTTGCTGTTACTGGATCTTAATAGAGCTGATGGCTAATAAGCTTGCCTTAAAAAAACAAAAAAAGCTTGCTTTTATTTGTTATATAACACAAATGCCATTTCATTATAAGTTTCTGCTGAAAAATAAAGCTGGGAACTCGTTCAGATACTTTAAATAGTCCCAAGACATTAGCTGAAATGCTGGCATAAAAATGCAATGAACATTTTCTCAGGGCATTTCAACTACAAAGTGAATTGCCCTTAAAAAAAAATAAAAAAAAGTCCATACAACCAAAGCAAGTCTCACCGCGAGAGCTGTTTTACTGATGGGCTGGTGTGTCTGTTCGAGGCGGTTGTTGCTGCATTAGTCAGATTGCACTCAAGATGAATAAGCAAGGATGAAGTCCACACCTATAACCTGTACTGGCTCACAGTTTTCAATTTATAGCCCTGGCTGTGGGGTGGGGGCAGGAGGCAGTGCCGGGAGGAGGGAAAGAAATGTGTCACTTGCTTTGAATGAAGTTCAGGGGTGTTATTTACCTAAGTAACCAAACTCTTGTAAACAATTGCTATGTCTTGCTCTCCATTGAGGAGGTGGGGACATGAATCCAATTTATAGTTGCAAAGTGCCATCAACAGGGCACTGTTCCCCTGTTAATGGGAACACTTGGCCTCCCCTAACTAGCTACATTAGGCTTAGGGTTACCTGAGGACCCTGCTTCTTAACATGAACATCAAGGACGTGGAAGGTCCAGTCACCCTCACCAGCCAATCCTATATGTGAATGTCTCTAAACATGAACTGTCCAGGGTCTAACTCTTTGCTTTTCTAATATTCTTTTTTTTTTTTTTGGAGACAGAGCCTCAAGCTTTCGCCCTGGGTAGATTGCCTGTGGCATCACAGCTCACAGCAACCTCCAACTCCTGGGCTCAAGCAATTCTCCTGCCTCCACCTCCCAAGTAGCTGGGACTACAGGCGCCGTCACAATGCCTGGCTACTTTTTGGTTGCAGCCATCATTGTTGTTTAGCGGGCCCGGGCTGGATTCGAACCCATCAGCTCAGGTGTACGTGGCTGGCACCTTAGCCGCTTGAGCCACAGGAGCCGAGCCTGCTTTTCTAATATTCTTGAGCACCAGGATTGAAAATGCTTTGCTAAAAAGTACTGGAGAGAGTGCAGATTTACCTATGATGTACAAGGTTGGCAAGTAATGATTTTATAAACACCAAGAATTAGATCAAAAAAGAAATTCCACTTAAGACTAAAATAAGTCTCCAGTTGAGAGCAGTCTGGGTCATATTCAAACGGCCAGAAGTTAATTTCAAAAGCTCCTCTGCGTGTAAATAGGATGGGATATGGACACAACAAAATGCTTTACTTAGAAACCCCAGATGGACTTGCGTCTACCTGTTGTGGCAAATCAAACTCCGACATAATTTCATCAAGAAAAATACATACAGATGGTCAATTAAGACCTGGAGTCCACGCTCTCCGTGCTGTTTGCCTGGCCCTCATTGTTTGCTAAGTAACAACGGTTGCCAGGGGCAACGCAGTCCACTCCCGGTTTCAAGAGCCTGTTGCTGGGCAACTGGGAGAATACGTCCCAAACCAAACAATATCATCCCGGAGCAACCCCCTCTATCTCACATTAACCAGATCTAAAAAAGAAAAAAAAAAAAAAACCAAAACCCAAACCCTCCCAAATATGTAATCTATTATTTTCAGAAGCCCAAAGAGAAAGGCAAATAATCTCTTCTCTATAGTAACCAAGGAGAAAACAGTTTACCATATTTGTTCTGAAACAACAAAACCCAAGAAAGATCAACTCTCTCTGTGGTAAGAAGGCATCACAGGAGAGATTTTAATCCTTCCTAGTCCTGGGAGCAGAACGTCCTTCCTCTTTTTCTCTAAGAGGAAAGAATCTGTTTATCATCAAACAAACAATGTGGGATAGTTCATAGCTGCATAAGTATTTTCTGGGCAAAGTAAAAAGAATCGGGGATTAAGTTATCTGAAAAAATTATAAACACAGAGAAGTAGATACTTAATTAAAAATACTTTTTAAAGCATCATGTACTATGGAATAAGTGCTGGCGGAACCACTGACTCAGCGTCAGAAATGCCTTGTGGGACTTTGCCAGAAGTAACTTACAGTATCTGATGTCACTGTGCCTGCTCTTCCCACCCCACCCAGGGAGAGGAAAACTCTTCTAAGAGGAAGCCAGGCCACATCAGTAGCCCCCAGATAGCAAGAAGCACAAGACCACCACCCCCCCACCTCCTGAATGAGGTGGCAGGGAAGGCCCTAGTATTGGGCAATCTTGATCTATGAAGGAAAAATAAGCCAACAAAGCCTTTGCTCTGTGCAGAGCAGCTCAGGCTCAGTGTGGATTCTCCATGGCTTTGGGACTTGGAGAAGGAGAGGCAGAGCTCTAAGCAGTGGTCTTGCCTTTGGCAATCTTAGCAAAGGATCTTAAAACATTGTGATAGAATGGGCAGCATGTAGCTCTGGACTCAGTGAGTGAACATTTTAGATTATAAAAGCACACAGGCTAATGGATTTGTGCATGATTAAGTATAGCCTTTGGCTCTCAGCTCACATTTGACTCTTAGACAGATATAGTCAGTGCACAGAAACTCTGTTTTCTTTTTTTTTCTTTTGTAGAGACAGAGTGTCACTGTACCGCCCTCGGGTAGAGTGCCGTGGCATCACACGGCTCACAGCAACCTCTAACTCTTGGGCTTACGCGATTCTCTTGCCTCAGCCTCCCGAGCAGCTGAGACTACAGGCGCCTGCCACAATGCCCGGCTATTTTTTTGTTGCAGTTTGGCCGGGGCTGGGTTTGAACCTGCCACCCTCGGCATATGGGGCCGGCGCCCTACTCACTCAGCCACAGGCACCGCCCGAAACTCTGTTTTCTTAAGATACCATCCAAGGGTCACTCCTGGAATAAACAAGATGGAATCAATGTGTCTCCCTGAGAAGAAGGCAAAGTGGATTCCATGCTGTTACAATTTGAACCTGTGGTCGAATTTGAAGCCACTCTTAGGCCATTAACCTACAACTAAGTGGTAACATGGAGTGATAAGTGTGGTTTCCTAGTCCCAGAGGTCAAACCCCCAGCAGCCACCGGAATCTTTGTTGGGCAGTGCTCAGGGGATTCCACTGGGTTCTTACAGGGATGTTCCATCCCAAAGAAAGCTTGACATGCAGCTCTAAGGACCACAACCCCATATCTCGAAGGGGGTTAACCCAGGGATCCTACCTATGTCATTCATTAATCATTATAAAAGATATTATTTATTCAATGCTTAGCATGGGCGAGGCATTGGCTAGTAATCAAAACAGATGAAATTCCTTTCCTTTATGGACCTTATATTGTAGTAGTTGGGGTAGGGGCAAGGATTTAGACAGCAAGTGAGATAAATGAGAGAAATATATCATACATCTAATGACAAACTATATCATCCTGTGATAAGTGCCAAGGGGAATAATGAAGCAGAGACAGGAATGCTGGGATTTGGTGGGACAATTACATTTAAACAGTTGTCAAAGCCTCTTCAAGCAGATGATTAGAGTAAAGGGATGAGGAGGAAAGTGCAGGTTGGAGATGTTCAGATGTCTGGGGAAACAGCCAGTGCAAAGGCCCCGAGGCAAACTGTTTCTTGCTTGTGAATAGAGCCAAGTGAAACGGAGGAGGAAAAAGGGATCTGACTTTTGGTAGGGGTGCAGTGGAAGTGATCAAATTGTCTGAACCCAGGAATGATCAAGTTGATTCACATTTTAAACAGGACCCTCTGGCTGCTGGGTCGAGAAGAGGCAAAGAAGGAAAAGGGTTAGAGCACAGAGCACAGTTAGGAGGCAATTGTTATAATCCAGGCAAGAGAGGGGGCCTGGCTGTGACAGCCATAGAAGGGAGAGCTGTCATACTCTAGGTCAGGCGTCCTCAAACTTTTTAAACAGGGGACCAATTCACTGTCCCTCAGACCGTTGGAGGGCCGGACTATAGTTTAAAAAAAAAACTATGAAAAAATTCCTATGCACACTGCACATATGTTATTTTGAAGTAAAAAACAAAACGGGAACAAATACAATTCATTGTGGCCCGCGGGCTACAATTTGAGGATGCCTGCTCTAGGTGAACATTAGAGGGAGTTAGCCTGATATGCTGATGGGTTGGATAGGGACAGGTGAGAGAAAGAAGGAGTCAAGGGTTCTTCCAAGGTTCTTGGCAACTGAGGTCAGGAAAATGTCCTAAGAAACAAGCCTGGAGAGCACTCGAAGTTGATTCCAAAGGTGGGAAGTGGGAGAGGCTCTTAGATACCCAGCTGGAGATATGAAGAAAGCATGTAAGTCTGGGGCCATCGGTATATAGAAGACATGGTTAGAACCATCAATGTATAGAGGATATGACCTGGAGCCATAGTTTACAGACAACATGGCTAGAGCCATCAGTGTATAGGGGCCATGATTGGAGCCATCAGTGTATAGAAGACATGACTGGAGACATAAGTGTATAGAGGACATGACTGGAGCCATCAACATATAAAGGACATGACTGGAGCCATCAGCATATAGAGGACATGACTGGAGCCATCAGCATATAGAGGACATGACTGGAGCCATCAGCGTATAGAGGACATGACTGGCGCCATCAGCGTATAGAGGACATGACTGGAGCCATCAGTGTATAGAGGACATAAGCTGGAGCTATCAGTGTGTATAGAGGAAATGACTGAAGCCATCAACCTATAGAAGACATGACTGGAGCCATCAACGTATAGAGGGCATGACTGGAGCCATCAGTGTATAGAGGGCATGACTGGAGCCATCAGCGTGTAGAGGACATGACTGGAGCCATCAGTGTGTATAGAGGACATGACTGGAGCCATCAGTGTGTATAGAGGACATGACTGGAGCCATCAGTGTGTATAGAGGACATGACTGGAGCCATCAGTGTATAGAGGACATAAGCTGGAGCTATCAGTGTGTATAGAGGACATGACTGAAGCCATCAACCTATAGAAGACATGACTGGAGCCATCAACGTATAGAGGGCATGACTGGAGCCATCAGTGTATAGAGGACATAAGCTGGAGCTATCAGTGTGTATAGAGGACATGACTGAAGCCATCAACCTATAGAAGACATGACTGGAGCCATCAACGTATAGAGGGCATGACTGGAGCCATCAGCGTGTAGAGGACATGACTGGAGCCATCAGTGTGTATAGAGGACACGACTGGAGCCATCAGTGTGTATAGAAGACATGACTGGAGCCATCAGTGTATAGAGGACATAAGCTGGAGCTATCAGTGTGTATAGAGGACATGACTGAAGCCATCAACCTATAGAAGACATGACTGGAGCCATCAACGTATAGAGGGCATGACTGGAGCCATCAGTGTATAGAGGACATAAGCTGGAGCTATCAGTGTATATAGAGGACATGACTGAAGCCATCAACCTATAGAAGACATGACTGGAGCCATCAACGTATAGAGGGCATGACTGGAGCCATCAGTGTATAGAGGGCATGACTGGAGCCATCCGTGTGTATAGAGGACACGACTGGAGCCATCAGTGTGTACAGAGGACATGACTGGAGCCATCAGTGTGTATAGAGGACATGACTGGAGCCATCAGTGTGTATAGAGGACATGACTGGAGCCATCAGTGTGTATAGAGGACATGACTGGAGCCATCAGTGTGTATACAGGACATGACTGGAGCCATCAGCGTATACAGGACATGACTGGAGCCATCAGTGTATAGAGGACATGACTGGAGCCATCAGTGTATAGAGGACATGACTGGAGCCATCAACGTATAGAGGACATGACTGCAGCCATCAACGTATAGAGGACATGACTGGAGCCATCAGCGTATAGAGGACATGACTGGAGCCATCAGTGTATAGAGGACATGACTGCAGCCATCAATGTATAGAGGACATGACTGGAGCAATCAACGTATAGAGGACATGACGGGAGCCATCAGTGTATAGAGGACATGACTGCAGCCATCAATGTATAGAGGACATGACTGGAGCAATCAACGTATAGAGGACATGACGGGAGCCATCAACGTATAGAAGTCATGACTGGAGACATCAGTGTATAGAGGACATGACTACAGTCATCAGTGTATAGAGGGCATGACTAGAGCCATTGGTGTATAGAGGTCATGACTAGAGCCATCAACATATAGAGGACATGGCAGGAGCCATCGGTGTATAAACGACATGACTAGAGCCATCAGCGTATAGAGGACATGACTGGAGCCATCAGTGTGTATAGAGGACATGACTGGAGCCATCAGACTATAGAAGGCATGACTAGAGCCCTCAATGTATAGAGAACATGACTGGAGCCATCAGCATATAGAGGGCATGACTGGAGCCATCAGCGTATAGAGGACATAACTGGAGCCATCAGTATACATAGAGGACATGACTGGAGCCATCAGTGTGTATAGAGGACATGACTGGAGCCATCAAGTGTATAGAGGACATGACTGAAGCCATCAGTATATAGAGGACATGACTGGAGCCATCAACGTATAGAGGACATGACTGGAGCCATAGTTTACAGATGTTATGGCTGGAGCCATCAGTATATAGAGGATATAAGCTGGAGCCATCAGTGTATATAGAGGACATGACTGGAGCCATAGGCATATAGAGGATATAAGGTGAAATAATCCATGTTAATGAGTCACAGTTCCTTTAGGGAGCCCCTATTCCCTGTCCCATTCCCCAGCCATAGAATTCCTGTGTCTACTCCCTGCCAGCCCCTAGAAGCCAGAGTGCTGGGCCCTGCAGGCTGCTTGGGGGCCTCCAATCTCACCAAGGTGGAAGGGCTTAAAGCCACTGGCAGGGCCTGGCATGGAACATGACGACTTAGGTCTACAGACCTCACATCAAAGTCCCCAGCAGATCTTGGGCTCTCAGACACAAGCCTGGGCTTCAGGCTTCAGGGCTCCATGGGACCAATACCCACCCACCCTGGGGCCCACCTCAATAGCCTGCCAGCTGCTTCCCCCATCACATTTATGCCCATACATGTGATCTGCCTTTTTTTTTTTTTGTACCACTTTCTTTATGGTTACTCTATATCTCTTTTCAAATCCACCAAAAAGACTGATCTTTTCTTTCTCAGGAGGCTGAGGCAAGAGAATCACTTGAGCCCAAGAGTTTGAGGTTGCTGTGAGCTATGATGTCATGGCACTCTACCAAGGAGGTCAAAGAGAGAGTCTGTCTCAAAAAAAAAAAAAAAAGAAAAAGAAAGAAATGAGTTTTAACACTCCTATTTTTCTCACTGTGTCAACATACAAACACACAACCTTAAATAAGAAAAATGTTCTAAAGTCAATAAAAGTATATTTACTGCCAAGTCATGCTTGCAGTATACAAGATTTTTAATGCAAGAAATTTAATGCAAGACAAAATGAGCAAGGCCAGGAATCTTGCTGTGAGAGTTTTAAAAGCACAGTTCTCCCACTTTGAACAAGGAATGGACTCAGCCCCACCAGGGGAGCTTTCACCTATTTTGGGGAGGGAAAGAACTTCTGGTGCTGTTAAGCTACCATCAATCTCTGAAGTATGAACAGATCTCAATCAGCTCGGGATAGAAAGTCAAATCAAAGATCCCTTCAGCAAGGCCCAAGGATCTCAGAAGAAAAAAAATGAGTCAATAAAAGACAAGATTAGATTTATTCCATCTGTCATCTCCCCTACTCATCTCAAATTCCACTATCCAATCTGGGAACAAACAGATATTCTGTTTCTGTTCCCCTCAAAGTTTCAACCCCAGACCAAACTTCAGTGTACTCTAACAAAATGGACCGAAAAATGTCTTTCTGTTAAACTCATTATTCTAATTAAACCTCTCAGTAAAGTATCTCAAGAATGGAAGAAAAGTATCCAATGTACTCACCCCTACTATGAAACTAATTTCGGACCTTCACATGAAAGCTATAACCCAGTTACAACCTAAGAATAGGGGGAAGGGGGAAAGGGTGGGGAGGGAGGGGGGAGGTGGGTAGAGGGAGGGGCATTGAAAGGATCACACCTGTGGTGCATCTTACAAGGGCATATGTGAGGCTTGGTAAATGTGGAATGTAAATGTCTTAGCAAAGTAACTAAGAAAATGCCAGGAGGGCTATGTCAACTAATGTGATGAAAATGTGTCAAATGGTCTATGAACCAAGTGTATGGTGCCCCATGATCATACTGATGTACACAGCTATGATTTAATTAAAAAAAAAATGAAAATAAACCCAAAGACGAAAATGTTGGAGGTATTTTAGGTTTTCAAACTATTTAGTCCAAATTAATTCTAAGAAGAAATACTAAAATCAATTGTTTAAAAAAGACAATTTCCCTTGCAGGGAAAATGTTATTTTTTTTAATTTAAAAAGGCATTTTAAAACCTGTACAATATTTGAAATGGCTTTCCTAGTCCATCAAGAGTTGAAACAACAATGAGTGTTTATTTTCCTCAGCACTTTCTTCCAGCTTGTTAGAGATAGGGCTTCAGAAAGAGCGTGGAACCAGCAAGCAACTCACAAAGTTGAAGAGAGGAAATAACAAACCCCCAACTTTGTCTGGTTCTTCTTTTGGTGTCTCCATTCCCAGCTCTGTATTAATTCTACTGCCAAAGCAAGGCAAAAGATAACTTTGGAAAAAATGGAATAAAATGCTCTAACTCTGCTGGAGAGGTAGAAAGAGAAACAGAAATGGGTACAATGAAACCTAAAAAAATAAAATAAAATAAAATAATTTTAAGTTATTTTGTTCAGTATAGCTCCTTTTGCTGATAAAATTATCCCCTTTATATTATGTTTATCCTTTTATTTTTATTTAGTACAAGCATCTTGTGCATACATATTTGTAAAGAGGGAACAGCTTTATGTATAAGAATCATTTTTATGTCTGTGCATGATAATAAAACCCATATTCTAGTCAAAATGAAAAAAGAAAAAAAAGAAACCTAACTGCAGCCCTGGTAAGCACCTTTCTCCCTTGCTTCCCTGGCCCAGCTCACCTCTCTGATTCATTATCTACACCTGGACCCTCCCACGTCTCACTATTCTTTCCATATTGCCTTGTTTCTAGACTTCTCGGGGTGCTCATGTATCCACCTGACTGCTGGGTGATCCAGAAAGCATTTTATTACTATGACTGCATGATTTTATTTTTTTTAGACCAGGTCTCTCTCTGTTACCTAGGCTGTAGAGCAGTGGCATTATCATAACTCACTACAACCCCAAACACCTGGGCTCACCTCAGCCTCCCAAGTAGCTGGGACTATAGGCGCCCACCACAATGCTCAGCCATTTTTCTGTTATTTTGTAGAGACAGGATCTTGCTCCTGCTCCTGGTCTCAAACTCCTGACATCAAGAGATTCTCCCACCTTGACCTCCCAGAGTTCTGGGATTAAAGGATTACTGCATCCAGCCAAATTTTTCAAAGAAATATTTGAAATATTTTCATCCAAATGGAATATGAAACAATTCAAATAAGAAGGAAAATTAAATCAATAAAAACCCTCTAAAGCTTACAACAGAGTGGAATAATGATGCAGTTGGAGTTCTGTGTGAGTCAAATTTTCCTTCTTACAACGCAAATGTCATGCTTAAGATTGGATTAAATGTGGATGGCTACACTCAATAATTTGGACTAAATACTCCTCTTCAGAATCCATACTGGCTCTTTGCTTAGCCAGCATTAATCAGGGAAGTATCTGAGAGGTGTGGCATACCAAGTCAGCCTTGACCTTGCTCTTTCTTTGACCTTCTATGTCACCTCCCTCAGCAAAGCTGACTGGCTCTGTCCACTCCCATCATCTGGACCTCCATCACCTCTCTCCTGGTCACCTCCTCTGACCCTCCTCTCTAGCAAATGGGAAGTGTGTTTTGTCCTCACACATGAATGACCAGGAACAACCACAGAGTGACTCTGTGGCAGCCCCTAGACAGACCCACCCTGGGCAGCAGGAGCTCATTGTGCTAAGGCTGATTCTCTGGGCAGTGCAAGGCTCAATCCACTAATGACCCACCCTACCCAGCCAAGGTCAACACTCAGAAGATGGAGAGTGAATGGAGGGCAGCCCCAATAAGGTGGCTGGCCACCGATGGCAAACATAAGGAGGTGGGGTTTGGTTGCTGTGAGCGGTGTGGGGCACACCTCAGGCAGGAAACAGATGCCATGGTGCCAAGGAAAGCTTTTCCTTTCATCCCAAACTGGTACCTTCCAAACCCCAGGCTGAGAGGGCACACCAGAACCTTCCTCTTGCCCTTTTAGTACACAGCCAGCATTTGTATACCCTTCACCCTCCCCAGTTCTGGGGCACAGGGGCTGTGGCTTGAAGTGTGCCCACATCTCGCTCCTTTGGAGCCTATGGCACTCCATCATCATTCATTTATTCAACAAACACAGCCTGAGCAGCTGCCACATCTCAGCACGGCTCCACATGCTGGGGCACAGCAGGGAGCGAAACAGACCAAGTCCCTGACCATGTGGTGCTGACACTGAAGAGTGGACAGACGATACCCAGGACACAGGATGTCAGGAGATGAAAAATGCTTAGAAGAAAACTAAACTCAAATGAGCAGAGGAGTGCAGCATGGGTGCAGGGTGACAAGGTGACCAGGAGCAGAGGTAGGGCAGAGGTGGGGATCATGTGAGGAAAGTGCCATCACTGGGAAGGCTTGCCAACGAGGGTGCTCAGCAGGACTGAGGCACATGGGGTCACCCGAGGATGCCATCCGTGTGTGACAAAGTGAGTTAGGAGGACACTATGGACTGAACATTGTGTTCCTCCACCAAATTCAAATCCTGAAATCCTCACCCCAGGCCACGGCCTTAAGTGATGGGGCCTTCAGGAGGTGGTTACATCGGGGGTTAAAAGGGACCCCAGGGAGCTCTCTCACTGTCTTCCCACCAGGCACCCCAGAAAGTGGGCCCTCATCACAACCCGACCCTGCTGGCACTCTGACCATGGCTTTCCAGCCTCCAGAGCACAAGCCCCCAGGCTATGGTGCTTTGTTGAACAGCCTAAATGGACTAAAACAAAGTTGCAGGAGGAGGAGATGGCCTTAACATTGTGAGGGTGCCACAGTGGGGTCTTTGTCTTTCACTCTGAGCATGGTAGGAAGCCACCAGAAGGTTCAGGGCACAGTGAAACAGTATGATGTATATTTTAGAGCATTAGTGATCAACTGAGGCAATGTGCATAGTCAGATGGCTAGGAGAGAGGTGATGGAGGTCCAGATAATGGGAGTGGACAGAGCCAGCCAGTTCTGCTGAGGGAGGTGACATAGAAGGTCAAAGAAAGAGCAAGGTCAAGGCTGACTTAAGGCTTGGAGTCATTCTGAGCACCTAGGGGATGGGACTGCCTAATGCCGGGCTCAGGAAGCCCATGGGCAGGCAGGAGATGACAGGTACAAGGTCAAATCAGGCACCCTGTTCTGGACACAGAGAGCCTGACACCCCGATACAGCCACTACCCCAGTCTGGGACTCAGGGAGGCAACTGTGCTGGAGACACAAATCACAAGTCCTAAGGTGTTTCAGCTTGTGTGACTTAGATTGCCAGGGAAGTGGGTGCAGATGGAGCAGGAAAGAAGTCCTTTCTCTAGTTCAAAGATCATGATCAGTTGGAGGATGTGGCTGAGGAAGAAATCCAAGGGAGAAGAGAGCTAAAGCTGAGCAAAGCCATGAAACTTCGAAACACAACAGGGCTGCAAGAGAAGGAGCCTGGGGCCAGACCCTAGACCTTCAATTTTCTAACTGGGTGACCTCAGCCAGGGACTTAAATCTTCCCATCTATTTAATAGATAAACAGAAAATAAACAGAAAAAAATAATTGTATCTGCTTTGGGTGGTTGTATTAAATAAAATGAAGCCTACAAAGCATGGAATTTTATTGCCAGCCCATCACACAGAAAATGCTCAATAAATGTTTGTTAGCACCATTGTTGTAATTCACTCCATTCTAAAGTAACCAAGACCAATTTGCTGATTTAAATACCCTAAACCCTAAAAGCGGTTATGCTCTTTGCTATTTGTGATTTCAAACACAAATGATCTTGATAAACTCTTCAGGGAGTGCCTCCCACTATGTGCTATGTTCATTCCAGGGCATATTAGTGGGGTTCATCATTTTAACCAAATACTTAATACTCATTTCTTTCTCCACATCTTGCCAAATGTTACAAGTCTCCTTCCAGACAAACACTGCTATGTTACTGTTACAGAAACAATATTCAACATCTATCCCTTTTGCTCCTTAGAAACCCAGTCCTTCCATAAGGCTTGTAGCATGCACAACACTCTTACCACATGCAACACTATCCCTGGCCTACCATCTCATAAACTGCTTGATAAATGATGATTAATGCCACTGTGTTCAGTGCCACCCTCTCCAAGAGGTAGAAAGAGAGCCAGAGTGCTTCCTTAATTCTTAAACTTCAGTGCCCCCAAAGGAGAGCCGTTTTGTTTTCTCATCTTTGTTGTAAGTTTCTGGGGGTTGAATCATTAGACTGGGGGTGTTGCCAATTCCTTCTCCAGTGCTAGGTCAAAAGCAGGCCAGGGTGTCTATAGTGTTGGCCATGAGCGTGTGCCAGGGAGCTGAGGCAAAGCCTTCAGGCACCAGCTGCTAGGAAAGCAGCGGTGATCTGCCTCTGCAGAGGATGAAATGTCTGAACCTACACAGCATCAGAGTCAGCTAGAAGTGGTATGTTTCTCCCTTCTCAGAATCTGCCCTACAGAAATACACATGTGCAGAAACGTGCATGGCCACACAAACATCTGGGTACTAATGTTCACAGAAACATTACTCCTAATAGCCCCAAAGTAGAAACAACCCAAATGTTCATCAACTGATGAATGGATAAACAAAGCAAGACATATCCACATGATGGAGTAATATGTGGCCATACAAAAGAAGCAAACACTGACACACACTACTGTGGACGAACCTTGAAAACTTCACATTAAGTGGAAAAAGCCAGTCACAAAAGACCACACAGTCTATGATCTATTTATATCAAATGTTCAGACAGGCAAATCCAGGGAGACAGAAAGCAGATGGTGGCTGCCAGGGGCTGGGGCAGGGGATGGGGACCAACTGCTAATCGGTATGGGGTTTCTTTTGGGGGGATGAAAATGTTCTGAAATTAGATAAAGACCGCACACCTTTAAGAATACAGTATACTAAAATCCACTGAACTACCTGTGTATATTTTAAATGGCTTAACTTTATAAATAAAGTTTCATATTTTATTTCGTATTTTATTTGTGTCAGTGTTTGCTTCTTTTATATGGCCAAATATTACTCTATCAGGTGGATATGTGTTAGTGAAATATATGACAGTAAAATTGGGGGGAAAAAAGTATATGGACAAAATGTACCCAGTGGCATTAGTTGAAGTCACAAAAAACTAGAAACTTTGATGTTAATCATAGAGAAACTGTTAAATAAATCATGGTACCTTCTTGCTGTAACACTATGCTATGAGAAGAATGAGGTGGCGGCACCTGTGGCTCAGTGAGTAGAGGGTGGTGGATTTGAACCCGGCCTTGACCAAACTGTAATATTTTATTATTCGTCAAAATAATCTGACAAATATTTTTAAAAGAGCACAGTTTTTAGTTTGTAGGGAGAAAGAGTGAAGCAAGAAAACCAGGGCAGAAGCTACCATGACATACGTTATTTTTACAAGTTTCATAATAATTATCCTTCCAAGATCTATACATGGAAGCTGGGAAGGAAATATATGATTTTACAAACCCAAGTAAATAAAGCCCATTAAATGAAGAGTTACTAATTAAGTATTTAGTTAACATGAAGGTAAACGATGGCTTCTATAAATTTTTAATGTAGGTAATTATACTCTTAGTAAATCATCACAACACACAAACATTAGCATGTTTATTCAGTGTCAATTGCCCTAATGACTTACAAATGTCATTATCCAAAAATGAAATTTTATTAAAACAGGTACATGAAAAGGTAGAGAAGGGAAATGGACCAGATGCTGTATCTATAGTTTGGTGAAAGTTAGTCATTGTTAGAGATTAATACAGTAAGGGAGAGAGTCCTTTTCTCCTGAATTGATGTCTATCAGGATTGGTAAACTGTTTTTCTTTTTAGAGATAGGATCTTGCCCTGTCACCCGGGCTGGAGTGCAGTAGTACCATCACAGCTCACTGCAGCCTCAAAATCCTGGGTTCAGCAATCCTCCTCCCCCAGCTTCTCATGTAACTGGAACTATAGGCACCACCACACTGGCTAATTTATTAATTTTTGTAGAGATAGGGGCCTCACTTACATTGTCCAGGCTAGTTTCAAACTCCTGGCCTCAAATGATTCTCCTGCCTTGGCCTGCCAAAGTCTGAAATTACAGGCATGAGCCGTCGTGTCTGGCCAGGGTAAACTTTCTATAAAGGGTCAGAGCATACATATTTTTGGCTTTGTGGGCCATATGGTCTGTGTTGTAACTACGCGACCCCTCCCATGTCCAAGAAAGCAGCGTGGATGTAGGAGAGGTGTGGTCGTGAATGCCCCTAGTGCCCTTCAGAGCCAAGCTGGAGCCTGGGGCAAAAGAAAAACATCAGCAATGCCGATCTTGTCTCAATTGAAAATCTTCATATTTTGTTCATCATAGAATTTGGAGGCATTTATTTTGAATTTTAAAAATACTACATTAAAATATTATGTATCTTGGGCAGCACCTGTGGCTCAAGGAGTAGGGCGCCGGTCCCAGATGCTGGACCTAGCCCCGGCCAAAAACCACAAAAAAAAAAAAAAAAAAAAAAAGAAAAAATTATGTATCTTGTGTTATGAGTCAACCGTTTGCGTTAACTGTATATATAGTAATGGATCACTGGTTACCTAGTCAATTGAAACCTGGTACTTCCATCAGAATAAAGCATGATGAACCAAAAAAAAATTATGTATCTTTCTTTTTATTTATTTATTTATTTATTTTTTATTAAATCATAACTGTATACAATGATATGATTATGGGGCATCATACACTCACTTCATAAACCATTTGACACATTTTTATCACAGTGGTTAACATAGCCTTTCCGGCGTTATCTCAGTTACTGTGCCAAAACATTTACATTCTACAGTATCTTGATGACAACTTTTTTGGGTTCCACCTTAAATGTTATGCCCCAAGCTAGCAGCTCATGTGCCTTACCCTAGTAATGGTACTGATGCTATTCCAATAAAACTTTAAATGATGTATAAAACTTTAAATGATTTCTTTATAGATACTGTACTTTGATTTCATATAATTTTCATGTACTACAAAATATTCTTTTTTTCCAATCATTTCAAAATGCAAAAAAAATATTCTCAGCTTGTGGAAGCATCAAAAAAAAAAAAAAGGGTCAAAAATAGCAGTGCGCCAGATTTGAACCCTGGTCTGTAGTTTGTTTTGGACAGCCATGTAAAGATCATGTCTTATTCATAATTACACTCACAGAAAAATACCTGCAAGCAAGTGGGCACTCAAACAATTCTGCATAACTCAGTCTCATGTTCTCCTTTCTTACAGGCCCACTTAGGTTGCTTTTTATTGTCTTCCATCATCAAACATGAAATGATGAAATGAGTGCACATGCCCAGGGCACTCAGATCTCTCCAGCAGAGAAGGCACAAGGTGGCCCTGGGCATGGTGCGGGAATCCTCTATGAGCAGCAGGGAACTGGACCTCAAGATGTTCTTTCTACTAAGGGCCATCAACTCGAAAGGCCATCAACCCTCCGAGCTGAGGGTATAGAAATCAAACAAACTCACTGCACATCATTTGGCTAATATAGGACTACACATAAGGTAATCATTAGGGTCTTTATTAAAACTATGACCCCACAGGGGGTGGCCAGTTCAGGCCCCGGCAAAAACTGCAAAAAATAAAATAAAATAAAACTATGACCCCACAATTCAGCAGGAGAGGTGGGGGTGGGGGTGGGGGTTGCCAGATGCAAACTATAAAGGAATAAGCTTCCTATTAACATAATGCTGGGAAATACAATTGGAGTAAACTACTTTTTTTATTATTTTTTAAATTGTGGTAAACATACATAATACATAGTTACAATTTACCATTTTAACTATGTTTAAGTAAGTGTATGGTTCAATGGTATTAAGTAAATGAAATGCCATGCAACTGTCACCACCATCCATCTCCAGAACTTTCTCATCTTCCCAAACTGAAACTCTGTCCCCAGGAAACACCAACTCCCCATCCCCTCCCCGGCCCCTGGCACCCACTTTCGATTCCTGTCTCTGTGAACCTGGCAACTCTAGAGACCCCCTCTGAGTGGTATCACACAGGATTTGTCCTTTTGTGATTGGCATATTTCACTGAGCATCATGTCCTCAAGGTTCATCCACATTGTATCATGTGTTAGAATCTCCTCCCTTTTTAAAGCTGAGCAATGTCCCACTTTATGGGTGGACCACGTTTTGTTTATTTACTCATCCATCAGTGGACACATGAGTTGCTTCCACCTTTTGGCTACTGTGAATAATGCTTCTATGACCATCAGTGTCCATATATCTCTGTTCAAATCTGTGGTATAGACACAGAAGTAGAATTCTAGATCATGTGGTAATTCTATGTTTAACTTTTTGAGGAACTGCCATACTGTTTTCCATAGCTGCTGTACCATTTTACATTTCCACCAACAGTTCACATGGGTTCCAATTTTTCCACATTCTCACCAACACTTTTTTTTTTATAACAGCCATCTTAATGGGTGGGAAGTGATATTATTGTGGTTTTGATTTGTATTTCCCCAGTAATCCACTAGTGGTGTTAAGCATCTTTTCAACTGCTTACTAGCCATTTATATATCTTTGGAGAACTATCTATACAAATATTTTGCCCATTTTTTAAAGATAGAGTCTCGCTCTGTCACCCAGGCTAGAGTATAGTGGCATGATCACAGCTCACTGCTACCTCAAACTCCTGGGCTCCAGTGATCCTCATGGCTCAGCTTCCTCAGTACCTGGACTATAGGCACCTGCCACCATGCCCAGCTTATTTTTAAATTTTTTTGTGGAGACAAGGTCTTGTTCTTGATCAGGTTGGTCTTGAACTTCTGACCTCAAGCAATCCTCCTGCTTTGGCCTCCCAAAGTCCTAGGAATACATGTGTGAGCCACCATGGCTGGCCTTATTAGTTTGGGGGTTTATTTTTTTGTTGTTTCATTTTGTGGAATTATAGAAGTTCTTTATATATTTTGGAAATTAACCCTTATCAGATATGATTTGGTAATTTTTTCTCCCATTCTTTGGGTTGCCTCTTTATTCCATTGATGCTGTTCTTTGATGCATGAGAGTTTTTAATTTTAAATCCAATTTACTATGTTTCTCTTGTTGCCTATGCTCTTATGCCTAAGAGTTTTATAATTTTAGCTCTCATGTTTAGGTCTTTGATCCATTTTGAGTTAATTTTTGTATATGGTATAAGATAAGAATTCGATTTTATTCAGTTTTCCCGATATCATTTATTGAAAATACTGTCCTTACCCTGTTGAATGGACTTGGCACTCAGTTGAAGTAAAATACAGTCATGTGTCACTTAACAACAGGAATACATTCTGAGAAATGTCTCTTTAGGTGATTTCGTCACGATGCAAACATCCAAAAGTGCACTTACACAAACCTAGCTGGTGTAGCCTACTACACACCCAGGCTGTGTGGTCTCTCCTAGTGCTCCTAGGCTGCACAACAGCACAGCATGTGATTGAGCTGAACACTCTAGACAACTGTGACAAAAACAGTACAGGAGAGATGGGGCATCACATGATTTTTTTTTTTTAAGAGACAAGAGTTTCACTTTATCACTCTCAGTACAGTGCTGTGGCATCACATAGCTCACAGCAACCTCCAGCTCTTGGGCTTAGGTGATTCTCTTGCCTCAGCCTCCTGAGTAGCTGGGACTACAGGTGCCCGCCACAACACCTGGCTATTTTTAGTTGCAGTTTGGCCGGGGCTGGGTTTGAACCTGCCACTCTCGATATATGGGGCCAGCGCCCTACCCACTGAGCCACAGGCCCCACCCAAGATGGGGCATTACAATCTGACGACACCACTGCTGTATATGCTGTTGGTCATCAACCAAAATGTTGCTATGTGGCACATAACTAAACAAGTAATTAAAGTTAAGTAACAACACATGAGGATTTAATTATGCCAGCTGGGGTACCCAAAAAGTGAATTTTCAAAGGCTCAAATAAGACAAGTTCTACTTTCTCCTTCTGTGGTGATGCCTGTGCGTGCCTGTGTGCAGTGGTGTACTTCCTTACTGCCATTTTCAAATGGACTGTGTCGCTGACTCAACCCCACTACAAAGACACAAACAGACTTTTCTGTTTACACCCAAGTTTTTCCCATTCTATTTTTAAAAGCCTAGTGAATACTGGGCCAAGCAATTTCAAGTCTGCAACATCCCTGTTCAAATGGCTGAAGCAGGATCCTAAAACCAGGTCTGTGGATTCATAAAGCTGCACTTTGGGCAGCCTGTGAACTTGAACTCAACATGAAAAAGTAGGTAGCGTGTGTATCTATTCTTTTGGGAAGAAATTCCTAACATTTAGCATTCTAAAGGAGGTCCAGATTAAAGAAAAGATAAAAAACCATTGGGCTAAAGCAGTATGTCTTAAAAAAAAACTTTTTTTAGTCTCCTTAAACTTCAGTTTACAAATTCAAGAACTCCAGTTTAAATAAGCCATATTGTATGAACCAGGCTGGTCTGCAGCCTTTAGAAGAAAGTGACAAAAATGAACTCACTTCCTGGCTGAGGTGGATGGTAGCATCAGGCCACAAGTCACACACTACAGAGGCAGCATCATGGTGGATGTGGCCCAAGCACAGCCTGCACAGGAGCAGAGTGGGACACACATCCCTGTCTCCAGTGGGGAACCGTGGCCCAAAGGCAGCTGCTTTTTCCTCCCACCACCCTATATTTGGGAATTCAAACAGTCTGGGACGGTATCATGCTGCTAATTGGCTATGCCTAAAGAACACCTTACTAACAATTAATTATGGGCCACGGAGCCCAGAAGTGCCCAACCTCTGAGAAAACCCACAAGAGAAAGACTGGAGAATGGGTGAAGGAGGGGAGGGCTTAGGGAGAAGCAACATTCTTTTCTAGGGCTCATCCATTCAAACACGGAAACGGACCTAATTTTTTGTTTTGTCACACTCACCATTATGCAAACAAAGAAAAATGGACCCAATTTGCCATATTTGGTTTCTGACCTAAGGTGAGTCCTCGATAACTTTCTCACCCCAGAGAAGTCTGACTCCAGTTCTGAGTCCTTCCTGGGTTCTGTCAGGACTTCCTAAGCAATGTCTTAATTCTACAACAAATGATTCAGAAGTCACACAGAATTTATTTTTGTGAGGTTTAGCTCTACAAGAGGCTCCACAGACCTCCCTTGCCCCTTCTACCACGTGAGGACAGTGAGAAGGCACCATCTGTGAACCGAAAAATGGGCCCTCAGTAGACAATGAATCTGCCAGTGCCTTGGTCTTGGACTTCCCAGCCTCCAAAACAGTGATTAATTATTTATAAGCCACCTAGACTATGAGATTTTTGTTAAAGCAGCCAGAATAGACTAACACACCCTCTCTCCACCACAACCACCCTATGTAGCTCTTACGTTTGCCCTACACCTTCATGATTCAGGATCTTTGGGCATTTCACAGAGGAAAAAAAGCTTGTGGATGTGAGAAAATTATTATGTAAGATGATACCTTTGAATTTGTCAAAAGAAGATATACAAATGCAATGGCCAATAAACACCCAAAAAGATGCTGAACATCATTAGTTATTAGGGAAATGCAGATCAAAACCACAATGAAATACCATTTTCATACTTGCTAGCTTGGCTATGCTGAAAGTGAGGGAAAATAAGTGCTGGTGAGGATGTGGAGAAACTGGAGCCCTCATTCACAGCTGGTGGGAATGTAAAATGGTACAGCTGCTGTGGTAAACAGTTTGACAGTTAAACATGGAGTTCCCATATGACTCAGCAGGAGTCAGGAATATTACCAAAAGAAATGAAAATAAATGTGTCAACAAATGTTCATAGCAGCACTATTCATAATAGTCAAAGATCAGAAACAACCAAATCTCCATCAAGGGATGAATGAATAAACAAATGTGGTCCATCCATACAATGGAATATTATTCAGCTGTAAAAGAGAATGAAGCTCTGACACAGGTTACAACATAGCTGAACTTCAAAATATTATATAAGTGAAAGAAGCCAGTCACACGGGAAAAGTCGCATACTGTATGATTCCATTTATAGGAAATGTCCAGCCCAGGAAAATCCATAGACACAGAAAGTGGATTGAGGCTGCCACAGGCTGGAGGAGAGGGAGTTGTAATGGACTATACTGAGCACAGGGCTCCTTCTGTGGTGATGGAAATGTCCTGGAATTGGATAAGGACGGTGGCTTCACAGTATTATGAATACCCTGAAAACCACTGAATGAAAACTCTTTGTAAATGGTTAAAATGATAAATTTTATGTTATGTTAATTTTATCTGGATTAAAAAAAGAAAATGATAAACTGTGTTGGCAAATGCTGGACAACAATAAAATCAGATGATAAACTAAAATTGTTCCTATATTCTTATTATTTTTATTTTTTTTTGCAGTTTTGGCCGGGGCCAGGTTTGAACCAACCACCTCCAGTATATGGGGCCGGCGCCCTACTCCTTGAGCCACAGGTGCTGCCCTGTTCCTATATTCTTTACCTTGGAGTGATATTGGTCATAATTATGAGAAAGTAAGTCATGAAAACTTCTAAAGTCCAATTTTTTTAGCATTTTCAGAAATAAACTTTGGTAACAAACAAAAATACTCCTTTGCACACTATCCCTAAGAGACTTTCTTTGTGAAAACCTCCAGTAACAGAAAGGGAAATAGGTGTAAGGAGGTCTGTTTTAGAAATGCTGCATCTAAGGTGCCAAAACATTTGATCAGACCTGTCCCATAAATAGAATAAAAGAGGAACGACAGTATAGGTAGGCATTTCACAGTCGGGAATCTGAAATGAGAATATGTCCCAGTTTGGGAGTCAAGAGAATGAAGACTTTCTGGGCCACGCCCTCAGTGATCATTAACACTGGAGAATAAAGGAGCGGGGAGTTTCTAGAAGATTCGTCATTTATGGAAGCAAAAAAAAAAAAAGAAAGAAAAATGAAAAACCAGTTGAGGTTAGTGTCTCAGAAATCTTGAAGATTTTAAAAAGAAAAATATGAGTCACTGATTTTTTTTTTTTTTTTTATTGTTGGGGATTCATTGAGGGTACAATAAGCCAGTTACACTGATTTTAAAATGAGAGAAAAGCTCAGATTAGGAATGAATGAGTTATCCAGGATTAGGTCAAAGGAATCCTGATTTCAATCTGTTGCATAGAGTTAAAGAGAAAGAATCTAACTATAAGAAGTCAACTATAAGAACAAGAAAGAGGTTCAAGAACAGGATCTACTCAGCCACAACTGAGCTTCCTGTGAGCTCCCTACTCAGCCTGAAGGAAGCAGACAGATGTGACAGGTGGCCAACCATCTAAGCTGGAACAGGGGCAAAGGCCCTCTAGGACAGAGGTGGCCCAGCAGGTTGCATCCTGGACTTCTGGGAAAGGTTTTCTACTGGGAAGGAAGCAGAATGAATGTTTTGGTGGAGTATAAAGGCAGCAAAGAGTCTAAAACCACAGAGAATTCAGCAGGGAGGGAAATGGCATTGTTGGGGGGGTCCCGGGTGGGTCAGGGCAGCGTCAAGGGCAACAGGCACGAACTTGCAGCAGAGCAAACCAGCCCAGCAATCAGGCCTCCCAGAGGCACACGCAGGCAGCACTGGCACAGCTCACAGACAGAACAAGGTTGAGTCAGTCACACATCGGCTTTGAGATGGGTGGGGCCAAGCTGACACGGAACAAGTCTGAGAACCCTTTCATGGTGTTCAAATGCTACCATCTTGACCTCAGCATGCATTTGCCTAGGGCGGGATGGAAGTGACTCTCATTTTCACCAGATGGTCAAAACGTCTGTGACCTGCTACTCCGAAATGTTTAGAAGGTAAAGAGTTTGTATGGGACTGGGAGGCAATAAATGGGACCAGGACTTAAGGGCAAAGGATAGCCTGGGGAAAAAGAACCCTTGTGATGTGGGGAAGGGGAGGAGGTGGCACCAGCCCATCCTGCTGGAGGTGGTGGTACAGTTTTAGGCAAGTACAAAAATGGAAAGTCACATTGAACAGATTGTGGATGTAAATGCAAGCCAGCCCACCCCCAGGGGAAGAAGTCCCTTAGGCCCAGTGATTTCCCTTGCAGGAGTCTGCAGACATCTCATACACCTGCACAGATATATTTGGACAAGGGTGCCTACTGCAGCATTGCTGGTAAAAGTAAAAGGGTATAACCAAAATGCCTCTCAATAAGGAGCCAGTTACATACTTTCAGCCCATCTGTACAGTGCAGGCTTACACACTTACACAGAAAGAATGAAGCACAAACAGTAATAAGGAAAGATATACAGTAAACATTAGGTGAGGAGAGCTGATAACTGCATAATCTTATAAAAGAGCCACTAAATTACACACATTAAAAGTATATATTTAAAAAAAAATAAAAGTATATATTTTATGGTAAGTTATATCCCAATTTAAAAAATAATAAAGAATTGATGTATGTTTTATATGCATATAAAATATCTGATCCAAATTTTTCTTGACAGTGAAAGGGGCAGGAGGAGAGAGGATGATGAAGCCAGAGGCTCTTTTATCCTCTTTTTTCTCTGTACTATTTGTATATTTCACAAGGAAAAGGTAAGACTTTCATAATAGAAAAGAGGAAGTAGATGGAATTATGAGAACTACTCACAGGATTCTAAAGTCCTGAATGGTCACCAGGGAATGCTGAGGTCACAGTGGACTACATGTCTTAAAAGGCCAATGATGGCTACTTTAGAAAATGGGAAACAATGAAGTCAAGTGGACCTCTGCTACATGGAGTTTGTGATGACCTTACACTTTTGTCTATTTTTTTTTTTAATTTTTTGAGACAGAGTCTCACTTTATCGCCCTCGGTAGAGTGCGTGACATCATAGCTCACAGCGACCTCCAGCTCTTGGGCTTAGGCGATTCTCTTGCCTCAGCCTCCAGAGTAGCTGGGACTAAAGGTGCCCGTCACAACACCCAGCTATTTTTTGTTGCAGTTTGGCTGGGGCCAGGTTCGAATCAGCCACCCTCGGTACATGGGGCCGGTGCCCTACTCACTGAGCCAAAGGAGTCGCCCGACCTTACACTTTTGTGCCTATGACATACATGTATCTGGACACAGCAGGGCATAGAAATTCACACTTATAATCTCAGTACTTTGGAAGGCTGAGGCAGGAGGATCACTTGAGCCCAGATATTCGGGCTGTAATGCAAGATCCTATCTCCAGAAAAAAATAAAAATACCTGGATGCCAGTAAGAAGCTATTATAACATAGTGGTCACCTTTTAAAAAGAAAAGAGATGACTTAAAACTTGTGCCTGCCTGGACTTTAACACCTGTACCTCCACAGGCCAGTACAGGAACTCATTTGTGGCCACTAAGTACTTGCAATATGGCTGGTCTGGAAAGAGATTTCAAAGACTTGGCACACAAAAAAGAAAGTGAAATATCACAACAGTAATTTTTTCGTTTAGGTTATATGTTGAAATGACAATATTTTGATACAGTGCATTGAATAAAATGTATTATTAAATTACTTTCACTTGACTTAATTTTTTAAAAATGTAGCTACTAGAAAACTAAAAATTACACACATAGATGCTTCATATTTCTATATTGGTTGGTAATGACCAATAGTCTAGAAGACTCTTCAACTAAATCACCAAACAGTAGAGTCACAAATATCTTGAGATCCCTATTTTACTAGAAAGTAAGCAAAATAATTTTTAGATCTAGATGTGATCTCTATCTAGTAAGAACTCAAGTCAATCCAACAAATAATTACTGTTTGGTGTCCCACAAACATAGTTAGACATGGTCTCTATCCTCAAGGGTTTTATGCAGGGAAAGACAGAAAAGGAGATGTACACAAATAATTCCTTATGTGGCAAAAGGTAGCAGGACAGGCAGGGCCTTGCCATGGAGGTGGGTGGGGAAATCAGGCAGAGAAGAGAAAGGGCAGAGCCTGGGTTGGCTGGAACTGGGCAGGAAGGGGAGAAACAGCCTGGGCCATCTGGAGAAGGGCTATGATTGGCAGTCAGAGCCCCTAGACTCCCTCCCAAGGGGCAGGAGTCAGCAAACTACAGCCCACAGGCCAAATTTAGGCCAACCTGCTTGCTTGTTTGTGTATGGCCCACAAGTTACAAATGGTTTTTACATTTTTAAGTGGTTGGAAAAAATTCAAATCAAAGTATTTTGTAACACGTGAAAATTATATGAAATTCACATTTCAGCGTCTATAAATAAAGCTTTACTGGCACATGGCCTTGCCCATGCATTCACACATTGTCTACAGCTGCTTTTGAGCTACAATGGGAGAGAGTTGAGCCACCATCTGGCCTGCAGAACCTAAAACATTGATTTAATACTACCTGACCCTTTACTGAGAATATGTGCCGACCCCACTTCTTTGGACTACTAAAACATTCTGTAGGCTTTCCTTGCTCAAATGAAACAAGGGTACTTTGCTCATATGCAGTACTGGTACTTTTGCCAATTTACAGAACTATTTATTGGACAGGTTCCTTGAATTTACAATAATTTGCCCCACAAATATTTCCTAAACCCTTGGTAAAAGTTTCCTCTTACCTGTTGGTGAAGAGCAATAAATGGCAAAATAAATCCTCACATTACTAGGTGTTTTACTATACATGTATCATTTGATCCTCATTCTCCAAGTCCCTACCAGCTTAAGGCCACTACTGAGAGCAAAAGAAAGCCTCAGATTCAGAAGGAAAACAAGAGGATGTGTGCCATAGCTTCATGTGAAGGGAGGAGTCAGAATTTTAACAGTCTTGAGTTGGAAGGTCTGAATCAGAACAGCATTATCAGAAATCAAAAGGGAAGGATAAATAAAAAAAAAAAACCATTTGGAAAGTGGAACATACAGGAGCTAGTGACTACAGAAAAGGGGTTAGTGAGGTAAAGGGAGATGAGGTGGCCCCCAGCCTTCAAGCCTGGGCAACAGAGGCAATGGCTCCATCCATCCCCAGGACAAGGAGTAGAGTCTGGGCTACTCCAGTTTCTGGAGAGAGTCACAGCTGGGGGTGGGGGGGACCTACAACTACACATCCCTCCTTCACTAGAGGCCCTGCTTTTCTTGCTGGATTCTGGGCTCAACCCTTTCGGAAGCAGAAAGAAGAATCCAGACTGAGAGAACATTGTGGGTAAAAGGAAAGTCCAGTTGAGTTTAGCACAGGAAGGATCCCTCAGCTATTTGTGTGAAGAACTGAGATGCACGCTACAGCATGTCACCTTCTGAAGGATGTGGTGATCACACTGACCCTGCTGGGCTTCTGCAAGGGCTAGACGTAGTATATATAAAGTGCCAAGTACACAGTAGGCGCTCAGTAGGTGAGGTCATGGTAACTAGTTATTTTTAAAACTCAACCATGGTGATCCAGCAGTCACACCACTTTTAAGGTCTTACTGCTCTCTACTGAGAGCACCTTCTTTATTCTGTGGTCAATATACCACTCTCCACCTTTCTCGATAAATTCTCCTTTTTTGGTCTGAATGACAGGAAAAAGAGTTTGCTCATTCACAAAACATTTGTCAGAACTTCTGGACAGCATAGTCCTTCCCCAAGATGGCAGGAGATAATCTCTACTTTGAAAATCTCTTAGGATCCACTCAAGTTTTCATAGGATCATAGAATTAAAAAAAAAAATAAAAAAAAAAGAGCCTGAAGTATCTATCATATAAGGAGACCTTCTGACCTGAGGCCTGCCTTAGAGGCTGGAGAGCCCTGGGAAAGGGTAGATCCTGAAGTTGCTGGAACTGCAGTTTATCTTAACCCTTCTGCCCAGAACAGGAAAGGTGTGAATGACTGAATTCCCAGCCTTCAGAGCTCAGCAAATAGCTGTGTGACAATGGAGCATTTGACCCACATGATGGAAAGGAGAGCTTGGTGTTCTCAGGACTATTCCCTTTCCAAGGAAGAAGAGGATACAACCAGATCTCTTGTGACAGTGACATTTAAAGATGTGGCTGTGGACTTCACCAAGGAGGAGTGGCAGCAAATGAAACCTGCTGAGAGGATCTTGTACCAGGATGTGATGTTGGAGAATTATAGCAACCTAGTCACAGTGGGCTGTCAAGTCACCAAACCAGCTGTGATATTTAAGTTGGACAAGAAGAAGAGCCATGGGTGATGGAGGAAGGAATGTTTGGAAGGCATGTCCAGAAGTTTGGGAAGCTGATGAAAAGATCAAGAAGCAACAGTAAACACTTGTGAGGAAAATCACACCCATCTCCAAGAAAGCTCTGATTAAGGAAAAAGTCATTGAATGTAAAAAAGTTGCAAAAATGGGCGGCACCTGTGGCTCAGTCGGTAAGGTGCCGGCCCCATATACCCAGGGTGGCGGGTTCAAACCCGGCCCCGGCCAAACTGCAACCAAAAAATAGCCGGGCGTTGTGGCGGGCGACTGTAGTCCCAGCTACTCTGGAGGCTGAGGCAAGAGAATCGTTTAAGCCCAGGAATTGGAGGTTGCTGTGAGCTGTGTGATGCCATGGCACTCTACCTAGGACCATAAAGTGAAACTCTGTCTCTACAAAAAAAAAAAAAAAGAGAGAGACAGAGAGAAAAAGTTGCAAAAATATTTGCTCTGAGCACAGACATTGTTACTTCAAGACACAGTTTCTATGAATCTGACTCACTTGATAAGGGTTTGGAACGTAATTTAGGCTTAAATAGTTATGAGAAAGGCTGTATAAGAGAGAAAAATTATGAATGCAACAAGTACGAGAAACCATTTCACCATTGCTCATCCTATGTTGTATCCCCATTTAAGTGTAATTGGTGTGGACAAGACTTCAGTCATAAATTTGACTTCATGAGACATGAGAGAATTCATGCTGGACAGAAGCCCTATGAATGTAAGAAATGTGGAAAAGCCTTCAGCAGGAAGGAAAATCTTATTACACATCAGAAAATTCATACTGGGGAAAAGTTGTATAAGTGTAATGAATGTGGAAAAGCTTTCATTCAGATGTCAAACCTTATTAGACACCAGAGAATTCATACTGGTGAAAAACTTTATGCATGTAAGGATTGTTGGAAAGCCTTCTGCCGGGAGCCAAAACATCATAAAAATGCCCCTTGCTATCTTGATTTTACGAGCAAACTATTCTTAGGAATTCAACCGTAAACAGCAACGGTACTTTCCCCTTGCATATCTCCTCAAAAATGCACCCCCCACCTTAGGGTCCTTCTCCTAGTAATTTTCCAGAAACTAGCCCCCTCCCCGCCCTGTTAGGAATAGCCCTTAGTTACTTTCTCGTTTGAATGCTTATAAGCCCAGCTGAAACAATAAACTCTTCGGAGCTTGATCAGACTCTTGACTTGCTCTCATTCTTTCGTGTCTCTTGTCCCCTCATTCGACTGACCCCTTTGTTTCCCAGGTCCCCGTTGAATTCCCCGTGGGCCGGGGCAATTTGCGCCCAAACGTGGGGCAAGGGTACGGGGGTGTCATCGAACGTTGCTGCCAGTAAGGGTACCCTTATCATTGGATTGCCGCAACACCAAGGTTGTGAGTGAAAATCCGCACTGTGATCACCGCACCACAAGGAGGACATGAGTGAAGATCTGCACCGCAATTGCCGCAGAATTGCCCACCTGCGAGTCTGATCCGCCAAGGTAAGAGAAAGCAACGAGTTTATGGGACAAACGTTAAGTAAACATGACTTGTTTATTCAGGGACTCAAGGAGTCCCTCAAGACACGAGGAATTTGGGTAAAGAAAAAAGATCTCTATAAATTTTTTGTTTTCATTGGTGATATCTGTCCTTGGTTCCCCCAAGAAGGCACTATTGATCTTCTGAGATGGACTAGAGTCGGTGATTGTCTAAAAGATTATTATAGAACATTCGGCCCCGAAAAAATCCCCGTTCAGGCATTTTCCTACTGGAACTTGATCTATGATATTTTAAAAACTTACAACCAATGGCCTGATGTCCAAGAGGCTGTTAAAGAAGGAGAGAAGGTGCTTAAAGAACACTCCAGACCACCCTCAGCCTGCCCTTCTGTTTCTGTTCCTATGCCTGAGCCTGACACTCCCTCCAATCCTAAACCTCCCAAACCTCCTGTTAATTCCCTATACCCCTCCCTCGAGGAGCCCCCTCCCAACTCCCTTTCCCCCAAAGAAACAACCACCTGGGAAGAGGAGGCCGCTAAGCATCACAATTCTGACTGGCCTCTCTTCCCTTCCGTCCTAAATCATCCCCCTTCCTATGCTTCTGCCCCTCTATTTAGTACTCCCATTCTAGGCGTAGACACTCCAATTGAAAATGTCAAACGCAAATTATGTCAAGAGGTCTCCTCCCTTAAGGATTTACTCCAAACAAGGAAGGAACATTTAAAACTCATTCAAGAGTTACGTGCTTTAGAATTGGAGCTAAAAATCCTCCCCCTCTCACCCCAACGTTCCATAAACATAGCTCAAAACAAAAACCTTTAAAGGCGCTGCATGCCTTTCCTGTAACTAAGATAAAAGGGAATCCCCCTCCCGAATCAGAACCAAAACCTCCCTCTGATGGGGACGAATACCCCTCGGCAGATGACGCCTCAGATAATGACTACGAGGCCTCTGACTCAGATGCGGAAAAAGCTGAAACTGCCGATCAGCAGTATCGTCACTTGAATTTCAAGCATGTTAAAGAATTAAAAACTGCTGTGTCCCTCTATGGCCCCACAGCCCCTTTCACTATATCTATAGTTGAATCTCTGAGCGAGTGGTGGCTCACCCCAAATGACTGGTTCTTTATAACCTGCGCCACCCTGCCTGGAGGTGATTATGTCCTCTGGAGAACCGAATATGCTGATAACTGCAAAGAAACAGCAGCCCGTAATCTTGAAAATAAGACCTCCAAGAAATGGACTAGGGATAAACTCATGGGACGTAGTCCCTATGATACTAACATTAGACAAGCTAAATTTTCCCCCGGCCTCCTGGCCCAAATACAGAATGCTGCCCTTAAAGCATAGAGAAAGCTCCCTCCCAAGGGATCAGCAACTACCTCCTTGGCCAACATTTGACAGGGCCCTGACGAGCCTTATAGTAATTTCATCAGCCGCCTTACCAATGCGGCTGAGAGACTTGTCGGCCAGCAAGAAAATGAAAGCGAGTTCATTAAACATCTTGCATTTGAAAATGCAAACCCTGCATGTCAAGCCGCCATACGGCCTCACCGCAGGGGCAAGACCATTTCTGATTATGTTAAACTTTGTGCAGGTATCGGCACCGCTCACTCCATGGGACTTGCTATTGGAGCCGCCCTTAAAGAATTCGCTCAGGGAAACAACCCAAAAACTTGTTTTAATTGTAAACAACCAGGACACTTTTCTAGAGACTGCACGGCCCCTAAGGCCGAACGACCCATACCCCCCTCTCTTTGTCCACGATGCAAGCGAGGCAAACACTGGGCGTCCGAATGCCATTTGAAAACAGACGCCCAAGGCAATCCCCTACCTCAAAAGCAGGGAAACTTCCTACGGGACCAGCCCCTGGCCCCCAAATGGGCACAAACCTCTGGGGCTATCAGGTTTGTCCCCCAAAACCCACCCCCTCAAGTCCAAGCCTCCTCTCCCTCTCCTGAGCAACTGCTGGCAGCGCAGGACTGAACCTCTGTTCCTCCACCAGCGCAATACTAACACCTGAAATGGGCATCCAAATCCTCCCTACTGGGGTTTATGGCCCCTTGCCCCCCAACACTTTCGGACTTCTTCTTGGCCGTGCCAGTACCACCCTGCAAGGCCTCACTATTCCCCCTGGCATCATTGATAACGATTACGCTGGAGAAATTAAAATACTTGCTTCCGCCTCCCTCAGCCCTATAACCATTCACCCAGGCCAAAGAATAGCTCAGCTATTACCCTCCAGCCATCCTTATTCTCTAAAAACCCGGGGTACTCATAACCTTAGTTCCTCTGACGCTTATTGGGTCAGACAAATCACACAAGAAAAACCCCTCCTTAAGCTACAATTAAACGGCAAAACTTTTGAAGGATTACTTGACACTGGGGCAGACGCCACAGTAATCGCCAGTAAATACTGGCCCCCTTCCTGGCCCCTCACTACTTCCCTAACCCATCTCCGGGGTATTGGCCAAACCTCCAACCCCCAACAGAGTGTTGAAATCCTCAAATGGACAGACGAGGAAGGCAACACTGGTACTGTTCAACCTTATGTTGTGCCTGGCCTCCCAGTCAATCTCTGGGGCAGAGACATCCTTGCCCAACTAAAACTAATTATGTGCAGTCCAAACGAAACCATCACCCACCAAATGTTAAAACAAGGGTTTCGCGCTGGTCAGGGATTAGGGAAATATTCCCAAGGAATAAAAGAGCCCATTCAAATAACCTCAAATCTTAACCGCGCTGGACTAGGCATAGAAAATTTACCCTGACGGCTATTCACCTTCCTGTACCCCACGCTGATAAGATTACTTGGAAATCCAATGAACCGGTGTGGGTCAATCAATGGCCGTTAACTACAGAAAAATTAACTGCAGCAGCAATGTTAGTACAGGAACAGCTTGCTGCTGGCCATATTGAACCTACTACTTCCCCTTGGAATACTCCTATTTTTGTCATAAAAAAGAAATCTGGCAAATGGAGACTACTGCAAGATTTAAGAGAAATAAATAAAACAATGCTTTCCATGGGAGCTTTACAACCAGGTCTGCCTACTCCCGTGGCTATCCCTGCTGGATTTTATAAGATTATAATTGACCTCAAAGATTGCTTCTTTACTATTCCCTTACATCCCGAAGACAAGGCACGCTTTGCATTTAGCTTACCAGTAACTAATTTCCATGCCTCGCTTCCATTGGAAAGTTCTACCTCAAGGCATGGCTAACAGCCCAACACTGTGCCAAAAGTTTATAGCCCAAATTATTGACCCTTTTCGAACATTATGGCCTACTATCTATACAATTCACTACATGGATGACATTCTTTTAGCAGGAGCAGATGCTTCCCAAGTACTCCTATGTAGTCAACAACTCTCACAGAGATTAATAGACCGAGGCCTCCAAATTGCCCCAGATAAAATTCAATTAAAAGACCCCTATTTTTATTTAGGATTTGAGCTCCACCATCAGAAAATCACCACACAAAAACTCCAATTAAGAACCAGCCATTTGGAGGAGGGAGACAAGATGGCGGACTGAAGCCAGCTTTCAACAGAGGCTCCCATCCAGAAGGAGAGTTAAGGGACAGGAATTTAGTAAGTATCCTGGTGGACTTGAGCCACACCAAGAGAGAAGGTTGAAGAACGCACATCAACACCTCTGAGGCAAGCTGTGATCACAAGGACGCAAACAAAAGGTACAAAATCCACCACCAAGCAGACGGGAGTCCCCCTCCCCCATGAGACCGGCTCAAGAGCCCCACAATTAAACAAACGGGCAGAAATTAAAGGCCCTCCCACTACACTCCACGGGAGAGACCTTCTAAAAACTGGACCTACCTCCCCTACTGGGGTGCCGTGGTGTTCTCCTGCAGGGCATAAAACTGAATAAAACTTTAAAAATCCTTTGCCTGCAACTCTGAATCCCCAACACTCCCCTCCCGCCCACTGAGGTCTGGAGGCCTGTCCCCCAGGAGTTCGGATTCTTGAGTGATTTATCAAAGGGAGTGGACAGTACCCGAGTTGCGACTGGTCAGCATTGACTCTGAGGCACGCAAGTGAGGAGAGGGCACCGGGCTGAGGGGGAGTCACGCCTCGGCGGCACTTCCCTGTGGTGTGGTGCATCAATACGGCCAGGCTTAAAACTGAATGAAACTCTAGCTTCCCCCCAACTCTCACTCGGGGTCTGGGGGCCTGTCCCCCAGGAGTTCGGATCCTTGGGTGATTTCTCGAGGGGAGTGCACAGTGCCCGCGCTGCGACTGGTCAGCACAGACTCTGAGACACGCGAGTGAGGAGAGGGCACCGGGCTGAGGGGGAGTCACACCTCGGCGGCACTTCCCTGCGGTGCAGTGCAGCAGCCTTCCACCCGGGCAACATTACTACACAAAACTGAATAAAACTCTAGCTTCCCCGCTGAGCGCCCCTACTCTCACTCGGGGTCTGGAGGCCTATCCCCCAGGAGTTTGGATCCTTGGGTGATTTCTCCAGGGGAGTGCACAGTGCCTGAGCTGCGTCAGGTCAGCGCTGACTCTGAGACACGTGAGCGAGGAGAAGGCACTCTGCTGAGGGGAAATCAAGCCTTGGTGGCACTTCCCTGCGGTGGTGCAGCAGCCCTCCCCGGGCGGGCAACAGTACGGCCAGGCATAAAACTGAATGAAACTCTAGCTTCTCCCCCACTCCCATTCGGGTTCTGGGGGCCTGTCCCCCAAGAGTTCAGATTCTTGGGGGATCTCTCGAGGGGTGTGGACCCAGCATAAACTGCGGCTGCTCAGTGCTGACTCTGGGGCGCGAGACAGAGGAGAAAAGGGTCAGCTGAGTGCCCACACCAGAGCGGCAGTTCCCTGGAGGCAGAGCAACAGCCGTTTTTTCTTTAACGGCAGAACGGCTCACTTCTGGATATTCTGAGGCCACACCCCCTGTCTCCCTGGGCAACCAGAGGAAGCCACCGGTGAGCGGGGGATTTCCTGACGCTGCTCACAAACCCAGGAAGCTTCCAGGGCAGGGCCAACCCAGAGAGGTGATCGGACGCAAGCCTTCAGCAGCAAAGAGGACACAAACCTCCAGCAGCAAAGACGTTTGAATTCAGAACAGCCCGTCTTCTGTAGGCGATTTCGGCAGGAACAGAGACAGAACCCCACAAAGTTGTCTGTTCTGTTCTGTTCTGTTAACAGCACCCATCAGGGACGGGGCTAAGCCTGAGTGAACACCTCCTTCCCATCACCTGCATCAAGCACTCAAAGATGTCAGGCCCCATCTCCTCCTGCTAAATAGCGGCAGTCTGCGGGAGCCTGGCAGACTTCCTTGCGATTCCGGCAGGTGCAAACCCCTGGAGTGTCTGTTCACTGCAGGCAACTGGGTTAGCCATCTGCAGAGATACCAGTGACTGGGTCCAACGGAGGGGAAAAGTGGGGAAGGAGATGTCAACCTTCCCAGACTGCTCTGTTTGCTGGGCGGCTCCTCCTGACTCCACGCTGCACTGG
Organism: Nycticebus coucang; assembly: GCF_027406575.1. NCBI lineage: Eukaryota > Metazoa > Chordata > Mammalia > Primates > Lorisidae > Nycticebus > Nycticebus coucang. The sequence continues at coordinate 61,926,336 of NC_069782.1, read as the reverse complement.
GATGAGCCGTGTCAGAGGAGTCACCAGGCCGCTGTGATCCAGTTCCCAGAGACATCTTGAACTCTCCCACCCGAGACAGGTGCCGATTGAGACAGTTGATTTGGACCTTTTGAACTGGGCTAATAGACTGAGGACTTTTCAGGCGGTGCTCTGGGTGCGTGGTTGTAGGAAGGTTTGATTCTCCTTTTCCAACTGGGGCCAGAGGGGGGCAGGTGGGGTGACTTAATTGCTGATTTTTCCACACAGCTGAGATTTCAAACCAGAGTAGAAGTTGCAATAGGATTGAACAGAAACCAGCTGAAAACAAGACAGAACCACTTAACTACACCACACAAGACAGGGCCCCAGTTTCTCAGGCCACAACACTGTATGGGCCCTTGATAAAGCCCCAGGGGAAAAATCAAAGGGAGTAAAATAACCATGGGGCGGAATCAGCGGAAAAACTCTGGTAACATGAATAACCAGAATAGATCAACCCCCCCAAGAAAAGATACGGCAGATGTGATTGAAGATCCCATTCATAAACAACTGGCTGAGATGTCAGAAATCGAATTCAGAATTTGGATTGCAGACAAGATTAATAAAATGGAATTAGGAATTCGAGGAGAAATTCAAAAGTTGTCTCAAGAATTTAACGAATTTAAAGACAAAACCACCAAAGACTTAGACACACTGAAGCAAGAATTTACAGCCCTCAAAGATATGAAAAATACAGTAGAATCCCTCAGCAACAGAATGGAGCAAGCAGAAGAAAGGATTTCTGGCATTGAAGATAAAGTCTTCAAACGCTCCCAATCTCTCAAACAGGAAGAGAAATGGAGAGCAAAAACAGATCACTCACTCAGAGAGCTCTCAGATAATTTGAAAAAAAGCAATTTATGAATTATTGGGATTTCTGAGAATGATGAAGTGGCCTCCAAGGGCACAGAGGCCATTCTGCATGAAATTATGAAAGAAAATTTTCCAGACATGCCTAGAGAATCTGAAATTCAGATAGCAGACAGCTTCAGAACCCCAGCACGATTCAACCCCAATAAGTCATCCCCCAGACATATCATAATTAGCTACACTAAAGTTAACATGAAAGAGAAGATTCTCAAAGCAGCCCGGCGAAAGAAAACTATTACGTACAAAGGTAAGAATATTAGAATAACTGCAGATCTCTCTGCTGAAACTTTTCAAGCCAGAAGAGAGTGGTCATCAACTTTTAATCTCCTAAAGCAAAAAAACTTTCAACCCAGGATCTTGTATCCAGCTAAACTGAGTTTCATCTATGATGGAGAATAATTAAATACTTCAATGACATTCATATGTTGAAAAAATTTGCCATAAGTAAACCAGCTCTTCAGGATGTTCTCAGACCTATCCTCCACAATGACCAACCCAATCCTATACCACAAAAGTAAACTCACTCAGAAACTTCGGATCAAACTCCAACTTCCACACTGGCGAAAGGATTAAAAATGTCCACTGGACCTTTGAAACACTTGATACCCAAAATTCCACCAGACTTATCAATACTCTCCATCAATGTGAATGGCTTAAACTGTCCTCTAAAGAGGCATAGGTTAGCTGACTGGATACAAAAACTCAAGCCAGATATTTGTTGCATACAAGAGTCACATCTCAACTTAAAAGACAAATACAGACTCAGGGTGAAAGGATGGTCATCCGTATTTCAGGCAAATGGTAATCAGAAAAAAGCAGGTGTTGCAATTTTATTTGCAGATACAGTAGGCTTTAAACCATCAAAAGTAAGGAAGGACAAGAATGGTCACTTCATATTTGTTAAGGGTAATACTCAACATGATGAGATCTCAATTATTAATATCTATGCACCCAAACAGAATGCACCTCAATTTATAAGAGAAACTCTAAGAGACATGAGTAACTTGATTTCCTCCAGCTCCATAATCGTCGGAGATTTCAACACTCCTTTGGCACTGTTGGATCGATCCTCCAGCAAGAAGCTGAGCAAAGAAATCTTAGATTTAAACCTAACCATCCAATATATAGATTTAGCAGACATCTACAGAACATTTCATCCCAACAAAACTGAATACACATACTTCTCATCAGCCCACGGAACTTACTCCAAAATTGACCACATTTTAGGTCACAAGTCTAACCTCAGTAAATTTAAAGGAATAGAAATTATTCCATGCATCTTTTAGGACCATCATGGAATAAAACTTGAAATGAGTAACAACGGGAATCTGCATACTTATACAAAAACATGGAAGTTAAATAACCTTATGCTGAATGATAGCTGGGTCAGAGATGAGATTAAGAAAGAAATCGCCAATTTTTTGGAACAAAACGACAATGAAGACACAAACTATCAGAACCTCTGGGACACCGCTAAGGCAGTTCTAAGAGGGAAATTTATAGCACTGCAAGCCTTCCTCAAGAGAACGGAAAGAGAGGAAGTTAACAACTTAATGGGACATCTCAAGCAACTGGAAAAGGAAGAACATTCCAACCCCAAACCCAGTAGAAGAAAAGAAATAACCAAAATTAGAGCAGAATTAAATGAAATTGAAAACAAAAGAATAATAAAACAGATCAATAAATCGAAAAGCTGGTTTTTTGAAAAGGTCAATAAAATAGATAAACCTCTGACCAACCTAATCAGAAAAAAAGAGTAAAATCTCTAATCTCATCAATCAGAAACAACAAAGACGAAATAACAACAGACTCATCAGAAATCCAAAAAATCCTTAATGAATATTACAAGAAACTTTATTCTCAGAAATATGAAAATCTGAAGGAAATTGACCGATACTTGGAAGCACGCCACCTTCCAAGACTTAACCAGAATCAAGTGGAAATGTTGAACAGACCCATATCAAGTTCAGAAATAGCATCAACTATACAAAACCTCCCTAAAAAGAAAAGCCCAGGACCAGATGGTTTCACGTCAGAATTCTACCAAACCGGGGCGGCTCCTGTGGCTCAAGGAGTAGGGCGCCAGTCCCATAAGCCGGAGGTGGCGGGTTCAAACCCAGCTCCGGCCAAAAATCAAAAACAAAAAAACAAAAAAACAAAAACAAGAAAAGAATTCTACCAAACCTTTAACGAGGAATTAGTACCTATATTACTCAACCTGCTCCAAAACGTAGAAAAAGAAGGAAGACTACCCAACACGTTCTATGAAGCAAACATCACCCTGATCCCCAAACCAGGAAAAGACCCAACAAGAAAAGAAAATTATAGACCAATATCACTAATGAATATAGATGGAAAAATATTCAACAAAATCCTAACAAACAGAATCCAGCAACACATCAAACAAATTATACATTATGACCAAGTTGGTTTTATCCCAGGGTGTCAAGGCTGGTTCAATATACGTAAATCTATAAATGTAATTCAGCACATAAACAAATTAAAAAACAAAGACCATATGATTCTCTCAATTGATGCAGAAAAAGCTTTTGATAATATCCAGCATCCTTCATGATCAGAACACTCAAGAAAATTGGTCTAGAAGGGACTTTCCTTAAACTGATAGAGGCCATCTACAGCAAACCCACAGCCAATATCATATTGAATGGAGTTAAATTGGAATCATTTCCACTCAGATCAGGAACCAGACAAGGCTGCCCATTGTCTCCATTGCTTTTCAACATTGTAATGGAAGTTTTAGCCACCGCAATTAGGGAAGAAAAGGCGATCAAGGGTATCCATATAGCGTCAAAAGAGATCAAACTTTCGCTCTTCGCAGATGATATGATTGTGTATCTGGAAAACACTAGGGACTCTACTACAAAACTCCTAGAAGTGATCAAGGAATACAGCAGCGTCTCAGGTTACAAAATCAACATCCATAAATCGGTAGCCTTTATATACACCAACAACAGTCAAGTTGAAAAAGCAGTTAAGGACTCTATCCCATTCACAGTAGTGCCAAAGAAGATGAAATATTTGGGAATTTACCTAACAAAAGACGTGAAAGATCTCTATAAAGAGAACTATGAAACTCTAAGAAAAGAAATAGCTGAAAATGTTAACAAATGGAAAAACATACCATGCTCATGGCTGGGAAGAATCAACATTGTCAAAATGTCCATACTACCCAAAGCAATATATAATTTCAACGCACTCCCTATTAAAGCTCCACTGTCATATTTTAAAGATCTTGAAAAAACAATACTTTGTTTTATATGGAATCAGAAAAAACTTCGAATAGCCAAGACATTACTCAGAAATAAAAACAAAACAGGAGGAATCACACTACCAGACCTCAGACTTTACTACATATCAATAGTGATCAAAACAGCATGGTATTGGCACAAAAACAGAGAAGTAGATGTCTGGAACAGAATAGAGAACCAAGAGATGAATCCAGCTACTTACCGCTATTTGATTTTTGACAAGCCAATTAAAAACATTCAGTGGGGAAAAGATTCCCTATTTAACAAATGGTGCTGGGTGAACTGGCTGGCAACCTGCAGAAGACTGAAATTGGACCCACACCTTTCACCATTAACTAAGATAGACTCTCACTGGATTAAAGATTTAAACTTAAGACATGAAACTATAAAAATACTAGAGGAGAATGCAGGGACAACCCTTGAAGAAATTGGTCTGGGTGAGTATTTCATGAGGAGAACCCCCCGGGCAATTGAAGCAGCTTCAAAAATACACTACTGGGACTTGATCAAACTAAAAAGCTTCTGCACAGCTAAGAACACTGTAAGTAAAGCAAGCAAACAGCCCTCAGAATGGGAGAAGATATTTGCAGGGTATATCTCTGACAAAGGTTTAATAACCAGAATCCACAGAGAACTCAAACGCATCAGCAAGAAAAAAACAAGGGATCCCATCGCAGGCTGGGCAAGGGATTTGAAGAGAAACTTCTCTGAAGAAGACAGGCGCACGGCCTTCAGACATATGAAAAAATGCTCATCATCTTTAATCATCAGAGAAATGCAAACCAAAACTACTTTGAGATATCATCTAACTCCACTGAGACTAGCCTATATCACAAAATCTGAAGACCAGAGATGTTGGCGTGGATGCGGAGAAAAGGGAACACTTCTGCACTGCTGGTGGGAATGCAAATTAATACATTCCTTTTGGAAAGATATATGGAGAACACTCAGAGATCTAAAAATAGATCTGCCATTCAATCCTGTAATGCCTCTGCTGGGCATATACCCAGAAGACCAAAAATCACAACATGACAAAGATAGTTGTACCAGAATGTTTTTTGCAGCCCAATTCATAATTGCTAAGTCATGGAAAAAGCCCAAGTGCCCATCGATCCACGAATGGATTAATAAATTGTGGTATATGTACACCATGGAATACTATGCAGCCTTAAAGAAAGATGGAGACTTTACCTCTTTCATGTTTACATGGATGGAGCTGGAACATATTCTTCTTAGTAAAGTATCTCAAGAATGGAAGAAAAAGTACCCAATGTACTCAGCCCTACTATGAAACTAATTTGGGGCTCTCACATGAAAGCTATAACCCAGTTACAACCTAACAATAGGGGGAAGTGGGAAAGGGAGGGGAGGTTGTGGGTAGAGGGAAGGGGATCGGTGGGATCACACCTGTGGTGCATCTTACAGGGGTATTTGTGAAACTTGGTAAATGTAGAATGTAAATGTTTTGGCACAGTAACTGAGATAACGCCGGAAAGGCTATGTTAACCATTGTGATGAAAATGTGTCAAATGGTCTATGAAGCGAGTGTATGATGCCCCATGATCATATCAATGTATACAATTATGATTTAATAATAAAAAAAAAAAACAAAAACAAAGAACCAGCCATTTAAAAACCTTAAATGATTTTCAAAAACTTTTAGGCCATATTAATTGGATTAGACCCTATCTCAAACTTACCACCGGAGACCTCAAGCCCCTCTTCGACAACCTTAAAGGTGATCCTAACCTCTCCTCCCCCTGCTCCTTAACCCCTGCAGCAATAACAGCCCTAAAAACTGTCGAGGTGGCCATCCAGAACCAAGGAGTCACTTTTGTCTCTTATGACAAACCCTTCTCATTCGTTATTTGTGCCACACCTCATACCCCTACTGGAGTATTTTGGCAACATGGTCCTCTCTTATGGACCCACCTTCCTGCTTCCCCTTCCAAGATTCTCGTCCCTTATGCTACCTTAGTTGCCAACCTCGTCCGTTTAGGACGCGAACAAAGTCGTCAGTTCTTTGGCAAGGATCTTGACAGGTTAATATTACCCTATACAAAAGACCAGCTAAACTGGCTCTTACAAACCACAGATGAGTGGCCAATTGCCTGTTTATCTTTTTCCAGTGCGATTGACAATCATTACCCTGCCGACAAATTACTCCAATTCAGCAAAATTCACCCTTTTATTTTTCCAAGAATAACTTCCTCTCAACCACTTCCTGAGGCATGCTTTGTGTTTACCGATGGCTCCTCTAATGGTCTTGCTGCCTACACCATAGACGGACAAACCACCACTGTCCAATCTCCTTTTAAATCAGCACAACTTGTAGAACTTTATGCAGTAATTCAAGTTTTCTTAACCTTAACTAATCATCCTTTTAATCTATATACTGATAGCGCTTACATTGCTCATTCAGTTCCTCTCCTTGAGACAATTCCCTATATTAAACCCTCCACCAACGCCAACCCCCTTTTTATCCACCTACAAAAATTAATCAACTCCAGAAATTACCCCTTTTATCTTGAACACCTTCGCGCCCATTCTGATCTGCGCGGTCCTCTCGCCAAAGGAAACGCTTGTGCTGATGCGGCCACCCGCCTCACCTTCCCTATTTCTGTAGACCCTATTGCAGAAGCCCAGCCATGCCACGCCCTACATCATTTAAACGCCCAAACCCTACAGCTAGCTTTTAAAATTACCCGGGAACAAGCACAACAAATTGTTAAACAATGCCCAGCCTGTGTCACCCTAGTACCCTCCCCTCATATAGGTGTTAATCCCAGAGGTCTAATTCCTAATGATATATGGCAAATGGATATTACACACATCCCTGAATTTGGCAATCTCAAGTACTTGCATGTAACTATAGACACCTTCAGTGGATTTATATTTGCTACCCTCCATACTGGAGAAGCCTCCAAAAACGTTATCACCCATGTCCTTAATTGTCTCTCAGTCATGGGCAGACCTAAAATCATCAAAACTGACAACGGCCCCGGATACACCGGAAAAAACTTTCAGGAGTTTTGCCACCAAATGCAGATTAAACATATTACTGGCACACCTTATAATCCTCAGGGACAAGGCATCATTGAACGTGCTCATCAAACCCTTAAAAATACCTTTCACAAATTAAAAAAGGGAGAATTATATCCCACGAAAGGATCCCCAAGAAACATTCTTCACATGCCCTATTTGTCCTTAATTTTTTAAATATGGATGCCCAGGGCAAGTCTGCCGCTGACCGCCTTTGGCACCCAGACACAAATAAAAATTATGCCACAGTCCTATGGAAGGATCCACTCACCGATGGAAGGAAATGGAACGGCCCAGACCCCGTTCTTATCTGGGGCCGAGGATCCGTATGCCTATTTGATACCAAAGAAAATGCAGCCAGATGGCTGCCTGAAAGACTAGTAAAACAAATTGATAACAAATCTAAAATCCAGGGAGAAGAACCTCCCTGAGATTATCTTTCTTCTTTCTCCTTCCAGAACCACGGATTTCCATCCATGATGCTGCCTTATCTCCTGATCTTCTGCCTCCCGGCAGTGGGCCAACCTGTTCCAGCGGTCACCAAGCCCTTTGCTTGGCGCTTCTATTTAACCAAAAACACGACTGATGAAAAAGGTTTCGGCCACCTCCTAGCCACTGCCGACTGCCCGCCTTCTGGATGAAGTTCTACCATTTTTCTTAATTTTACTGACTTTAAAATCCAAGCATGGCATCCCCGCCCACATCTATGTTTTTTGTACGATCAAACCGATCGTAATTGTAAAGATTACTGGTACATGCAAAATGTAGGCTGTCCCTATTACTACTGCAATATTCACCCAACCCAATGTCCTGATTCAAGTTATTCCATTAGTTCACTTCCTTACAATAGCCCCCATAAGCTTTTTTACTTCCAAGACCACTACACCCTTATCATTCAAGATCCATGGGACAATAGATGGACATCCCCTGTCAAAGGCGCCATGTACCCTACCTCATACAGCTCCTGGCCTTCCAGCAAGCTATTCATATGGCGCTCCCTCGTACAAATCCAAACCACCCTTCATACCCAGATTCAAAACCAAGAAAACGCCTTGCTTAAACAACTTGCACCCCCTTCCCCAGATAGCCCTTTTTTCCTGGCTTACTCTCCTCCGCGAAGGTCTCCTTATTGCCAATATGAGCGGGCTAGGCAACCTCACCTCTTGCTTCCTCTGCGCCAGTCTCGGCTGCCCACCCCTTACCGCCGTCCCTTTGCCATCTCCCCTGAACACTACTGCTTTAGAAGAAACATCCTTTAAACCCCTACTCGATATTTCTCTGTTCTTAAACCCCCAGGAAGACTCCTTCATCTTTTGTTATTCTAACGCTTCTACTAGACTCTGCAACACCACTTCTCCACCTACCCAAAACATCACCGCCCCCCCGCCCCCCCCCCCCCCGCTCCTTCATTTGGTGCAACGGCACTCTTTCCAAAAATCTTACCCTCCCACTTCAGCCTACAGCCTTGTGCCTCCCAGTAACTCTTATTCCTCAACTAAACATCTGTACACCTACTGAATTTATTTCCCCCTTGGACAAAATTGACTCTCGTGTTTTTTCCAGAAACAAACGTGCTGTTTTCCTTCCCCTAGTTGCGGGTATCTCTCTTGCAACATCTGCTGTATCTGCGGGACTTGCAGGAGGGGCCCTTGGGCACTCCTACATCACTGCTGCCAAGTTAACAGAACAATTCCAACTAGCAGTCGAGGCCTCTGCAGAATCCCTTGCCTCCCTACAAAGACAAATAACCTCCCTCGCCCAAGTAACCCTACAAAATACACGAGCCTTAGACTTCCTCACAGCTGAAAAAGGAGGAACATGTCTATTTCTACAAGAGGAATGTTGTTACTTTGTTAATGAATCAGGCACAGTAGAAACACAGATTGACAAACTTCATAAGCTTAGCTTAGATTTACAAAAACAAAAATTTTCTTCTGAGGCAAACGAGTGGTGGAAATCCTCCACGTACTCCTTACTCATGCTCCTTGCAGGTCCCCTTATTAGCTTGCTATTAATAATCACCCTTGGACCCATTATTCTTAACAAAATCATGAATTTTATCAAATCACAGATTGACTCCCTGGCATCAAAACCCATTCAAGTCCATTATCATAGACTCGACCTTGCAGACCAGGGTCTCGCCGAACCTAACAACGAAGATATTCCTCCGGGAACCACGTAAGCACTCAGAGCTATGCACGTTGACTCACCATATGTGAGTACAACCTGGGTACCTTTTTACAGGGTGCAAGAAAGACACTGCAAAGGGAAGGCATAAACATCCTCTCTGAGTCCCTTGGAAGCAAACCTGATTTGCATAGAGGTTAGCGTCGTAAAAATTTCTCCTCTTGGGCGGCGCCTGTGGCTCAGTGAGTAGGGTGCCGGCCCCATATGCCGAGGGTGGCGGGTTCAGACCCAGCCCCAGCCAAACTGCAACAGGAAAATAGCCGGGCGTTGTGGTGCGTGCCTGTAGTCCCAGCTGCTCGGGAGGCTGAGGCAAGAGAATCGCGTAAGCCCAAGAGTTAGAGGTTGCTGTGAGCCATGTGATGCCACGGCACTCTACCCGAGGGCGGTACAGTGAGACTCTGTCTCTACAAAAAAAAAAAAAAAAAATTTCTCCTCTCCTCCCCAAAAGATGCTCAAACTTTTCATGCGGTCATTATGCCTGTGGGAGGAATCAGGTCAATACTTCCCCCCAAAAGGTTAATGCCCTCTCTTCTACTCCGACAACTGACAGACCCCAATAATTTAAAAAACTAACAGGGAGGAGATGCCAGGAGCCAAAACATATCACAAAAATGCCCCTTGCTATCTTGATTTTATGAGCAAACTATTCTCAGGAATTCAACCGTAAACAGCAACAGTACTTTCCCCTTGCATATCTCCTCAAAAATGCACCCCCCGCCTTAGGGTCCTTCTCCTAGTAATTTTCCAGAAACTAGCCCCCTCCCCGCCCTGTTAGGAATAGCCCTTAGTTACTTCCTCATTTGAATGCTTATAAGCCCAGCTGAAACAATAAACTCTTCGGAGCTTGATCAGACTCTTGACTTGTTCTCATTCTTTCGTGTCTCTTGTCCCCTCATTCGACTGACCCCTTTGTTTCCCAGGTCCCCGTTGAATTCCCCGCAGGCCGGGGCAGCCTTCAGTCAGAAATCCAATCTCATTGAACATGAGAGAATCCACACTGGAGAAAAACCCTATGAATGCAAGGAATGTGGGAAATCCTTCAGCCAGAAGCAAAATCTTATTGAACATGAGAAAATTCATACTGGGGAGAAACCTTATGCATGTAATGAGTGTGGCAGAGCTTTTCCTCGAATGTCATCTGTTACTCTGCATATGAGAAGTCACACGTGAGAAACCATACAAATGTAATAAATGTGGAAAAGCTTTAAAAAAAAAAAAAAAAGGGGAAATCCTGGCTGATTTAAATCAGTTTCCCTATCCAAATGCTTCCAATTTCCTTATCCAAGAACTGGAAATGTTATCACATAGCAATGGACAATCTTCTATGGATCAGAGAAGATGAATGGCTTGATGAACAGCAGCATATTACTTTATTGAAGAACTTTGTAACCAGACAACTGAATATACAATTATTTTGGAGTTTCTATTTGGAAACAAGTAAGAGAACTTTGTTATTCATGAAGTTTATCTTAGCATTTATAAGTGCTTTATATTTTGACTTACATTAAAAATGACCTCTCTTCCTGATAATGATTATTGCCAGCCTAACTAGAAATGAGTGGTCCTTGGTGGAACTTCAGAAATGGGGACTGTCCCTATGCCATGGCAGTGCAGTGGGTGCTTGGGTGCAAGATAGGGATAGACTTCAGTGAGATGCACTTCCTTCAAAGTCCACCAAAGCCTGGGCAATGACCTTGAGCCATTCCTCCTCCTTGGTTTTGCCACATTGCCGCATTGTGACAGAGGTCAGAGGGATTACAGAACGGTTAATGACATCTTAGTACCCACATGAGACTGCCTTCTCAATCCTTTGAGAAGACCTAAAAAAGATCTGGAAAGGAAGTGGATTCTATGTCTGTCGCCCTCTGCCCAGTGGTTCATTTTCTGAACCAGGAAATGAAGATAGGGAAATGGGTCTCTAAGGAAGGGAGCCAGGGTTAGAAATATTTGTCTACAAAGTGAGTAAATTTTAAAGCAATTCTATTCATTCCCTGTAACTATGTCCTCCCACACAGCTCAGGGTTCAGGGCTGACTTCTTGGGGTGGCCTGACAGTCTCCAAAGCTTTCGAATTTTGCACAAATTGGTTGCATCCCAGCAAAGGTTAAGGGTTAAAAACTAACAAGTTGGCCTATAACCTTGCTTTTCTCAGAGTAAAAAGGAGAATTCATTTATTCAACATTTTGTTGATAAAACAATTCAAATAGGCACAAATAGCTCTGCATTTGTTCCACATGGACTTTTTGACAGAGTAAAATCTTTGGAAAGTTCCAAAGCAAAATAAGAGACAAATCAAACTGTTGCCATTGGCTTAGACACAGAATCAGGCATATTATATTCTCCATTGTGTGTTCAGCTTCTAGCACAAGACCCCACAGCACCAATATGAAGGCCTACATGTGATGGCCTGTGGGAAGCGTGGCAGGGGTAGCTGTCGCCATCCACCAGTACCTTGTTACAACTGAGAATAGGAAATGAGACAGATAATCACTACCACCTGTCAAAGATGTGAAATCTAGGTGCTGTGGCAATTCACTTGCAGTCCTTGCCACTTGTGGCTGGAGTGGATGTCTGAAGATGTGGTTGGCTGTCACCACTTGGGAAGCAGGTAGAGGCCAGGGACAGTGCACAGAAGAGCTCCCACCACCAAGAATAACCTGGCTCCAAATATACTTTCTAACTTACCTCACCAATAAAAACCTCGAGGTTGCACATCAACAGAGCCTGGTGAAGGGTCTTGAGAGAAGAGCAGGATGTTCTTCCATAGACATGACATTCCAGAGAGAGGGGATAGGAGAGCACACGAGGTGTTCAAGGCATGGCAGGCTCATTTGGAGAAGCAGTGAGGCGAGGCAACAAAAATGAAGATGGAGCGAGAGCCAGATGAGCCTTGGACACCAAGCTAAGTTCAAGGTGGTCATGACAAAGGGGAGGGGCCAGCTTGTCAGCTTGCTAACAGAAGCAGAGAGAAAGCACATATCGTTCCTCCTGGTGTAGCCCAGAAGAGCCACAGCAAGACAGGTGGGAGGAGATGAATAAGACTCAGGAGACAAAGCAGCCCTGGGTCTGTGAGGGAGACACAGAAGTGATCATGGAGCACCCTCATTATTGGTGACCAGAAGGCTAGACAGTTACTGCCACAGAACAGGAGAAAAGGATGACAAAGACTTTAACAGCCACTGGAACTGGAAGAAAGAGCAAAGCTAGGTTCTGAAGGACCATGCAAATGGGAGGAAGATGGAAGTTTCTTGACCAGAAGTCTACATGGGGGCGCTATGTCATGGGGACACCATGTTACAACCTCTACCATCCCACAGTGTGTTCAATTAGACAACTCCCAATTGACAGGTCTTTTCCTTTGCATGCTGAGTCTCCCCAATGAGCACTTTCATCAGCAAAGGTATGCCCCATTGTGAACTAAGCAATTAACCGAATCACACAGGACTCCCAGAAATACTTTCTACTCACCCGTGTCTATCATTTCAAGGATATATTCCTCCAGGATTTATACAACTGATTTGCTCCCAAAAGATTTTCTGTTTTTAACTTGGGTCTCAATGCCAGTTGCCAATGGTTGCTAACAATTTTAAATTTCTCTAGCATCTTCTCCTCTCTTTACTTTCCACATGATGATATATTAATATACATACTCAACCAACTGTAAGATCCTCAGATGGCTGCTATTTTGGGCACACAAATATTTGCTGAATAAATGAATGAAGACCCCAGGGAGCTCCTCAGAGAATGAAGCCCCTACTAAGGTGAATTTTTATAGAAGACAAAGAATTCTTCTATTTTCTTAAATGAAATTTCTATTTGTAGGAAGAATTCTTTTTAAAATCAGAAGCACATCCTTTAATCTGTTTTCAGTGTGTCTGGAATCCCTCATATATTTTTTCTCAAAGCAGGCTACATCTGTCTGTACATATTCTGAGAATGAGAGAGGTGGGAAAAAGTCCTTCCTGGTGTTTTCTTTGGGTTCCCACTGGCCCGGGTAGAAGAGGAACATTTTGTGGATTGGCAATTTTTTTTGGAAACTGCTTCCAATGCCTTACCCCACATATCACCTTTAGGACAGAAATGTATCCTTGGAAACAAGACACTGTTTCTAAAAGATAAATTGTTTGCATTTTTTAAAAAAGCATAATTAAGTGCTGTTGTGACTTTAGGAATGGACTTCTATAGCATTGGTTTGATCGCAACAGTTTTCCAGGGAGACAGGTGTTCACGACTCAAGACTTCTGCTTTTTTTGTGGGGACAGAATCCTTTCCCACGGGACTTGTCCAAGTCTAATCTTTGTATTCTCTATCAGATCTTGGTCTTTATGGTGCTGTCCCTGAAGTCATGCCCTCTTTTGCCTTCTGAGCCTTGGTCTAGGTTCTCCCTCCACCTAAGAATACTTTCAAAACTTCCTCTGTCTGGCATGATTCACAATAGCCAAAAGGAGGCAACAACCCAAGCATCCATGGATAAATACAACATGGCATGTTGCATAATACAACATGCAATGGAATATTTTTCAGCCTTAAAAAGGAAGGAAATTCTGACATATGCTACAACATGGATGAACCTCGAAGACACAGTTTTAAGTGAAATAAGCCAGTCACAGAAAAACAAATACTCTCTTATTCCATTCATATCAGGCAGAGCCTCAAATACAGAGACAGAAAGTAGAACAGTGGGTGCTCCAGGTTGAGGGGAGGGAGACACTGTTTAACTGGAACAGAATTTTGTTTGGGAAGAGGGAAAGAGTCCTGGGATGGAGGGTAGTGACAGTTGCACAACACTGAATGTGCTTAATGCCACTGAGTTGTTCGCTTAAACGTGATTAAAATACAAATTTTATGTTATGTATATTTTACCACAATTAAAAATAAAAACAATACAACTTTCCTATGTTGACTCCTCCTTGGCTTCCTCCTCCTTGAATTTCAATGGCTCTGTCCTTGGCCTTCTGTTCTCACGCTCCACCCTCTTCTTGGGTGACCTCATCCATTTCCACCACTAAAATGACCAATTATATGCTGGTAGTTCCTAAACTTTGACCCCTAGCCTGGACTGCCCTTCAGCTCTAGACCCTAAAACCCAGTTAGCTGCCTACTAGAAAACTGTTCCACTCACACCTCACAAACCTCTTGAACTCACCAAGCACATGACTGGACTCATTACCCTCTTACTCCCAAACCAGCTTTCTCCATGTTCCCTAAGTTGTTGAAGTAGCATGTTCTGCTCAATCTCTAAAAGCAGACACCTGGGAACCACCCTAGGCTCTTCCTTACTCCTCACCCCACAGTGAATATCCAGGTCTCATGAAGGCCTTGGGACCTTTGAAGCTCTGTCTTTCTCACCATTCCCTAGTTGTTGCTTTAGGGCAGGCCCTTGTCACCCTCCCCTATACAAAGGTGATGGTACTCTCTGCATTTCCTACCTCCAGACTCCAAGCTTTCCAATGCATCTACTAAAAGCCCGCCTGATCACAGAGCTGTGCCACTAAAAGCCTCTGGGCCCAGAACTGGAGAGAAGCTCCAACCACCTAACCAGGGGTTAGCAAACTTTCCTGTAAAGAGCCAGGCAGTAAATATTTCAGGCTTTGTAAGCCACATTCTATTTCTGTTGTAAATACTCAGCCATGAAAATACTCACAGCCATGCAAAAGCAGTCAGAAACAGACAATATATTAAGTGAAATGAGCATGGCCATTAGCCAATAAAATTTTACTTACAAAAGCAGACCACAGGCTGGATTTGGCCCACAGGTGTAGTCTGTGGATAGCTGCTTAGACCAAGGCCCTCTAAACCCTGCCCCTGGCTCCCCTCATTGGTATAATCTTCCTTGGACCCTGACTCAGCCACCAGGAAGTGCTTGCATGTTCTTGAAAATATAGCCACATCTCCACTTACCCACCTGCTCCATGCAGAACACCACACTCAAGATTCAGCTCAAGCCCATGTCCTCTTTTCAGACCATTCCTGGCCCCACCAGGGAGAGCTGGCCTACCCACTTTGGGCACCCTCTGTGCCCTGTAGAGACCTCTAGCACAGCCCCTGCTTAACACCACTGCTTCTCTTTGTCAGTCTTAGGCCTTTGTAACCTCATAGGATAGTGCTTTACTCAAAGAGGGCAATGAGTAAGTGAAAAGGTGAACAAATGGATACATAATGAACAAATGTCAGAGGTCTGTCTGGAAAGCAGGTTTTCCAGTAAATGGCTAGCCACCCTAGATCAGACAGCTATGGGCAGAGGTGAAATCTACTAACAATTCAGTTGATACTTAAAAGTGCATCCAAACTCTTCCCCATGTTGTCCAAGGCCCTGGGAATTGCTGGGTCTTCTCTCTGCCACATACCTCCTTGAGAACTTTGTTGGGCATTAGACACCCAGTGAGCTTCACACTGCCTTGTTTTGTCTACTCTACTGTTCAATTTTTGGGTCAAATTCACATATAAGAAGTCTCTTATAAATAATCCCCTCACCCCTTCTCAAACACACCCACCCACCCACACTCAAAATAACTGCAGAGATCTTAGTAGAAACAGGCTTACCATATATATGATATTATGCATACCATATATAGCTACATTACATAATAAATAATCACTGTATCAGGCCATTACATGTACAGTCTATGCATTTCCAATGGCTTTATCGTTTTCCTTCAATTTTAAAACATGAACTATGGCAGGTGTAAACTGATTCAAAGCTTCCAAAAATCCACTTGCTTTATATAGATCTATAAGTAGCAGCAAGTCAACTGTATTTTTCAGAAAGCCAGAGAATTCAGAAACATTAAAAGTAAGAATGAACATTGCCAGGGGATAAAACACAGTTTTACAACATGTAAGACCTATGTATCATAAAACAGGAATGCACTTTCAGGAAAAAACAATGGAGGTGTAGCAAGGCTGGGCTGTCTGCTCCTAAGGGATCCACTCAATTCCTGGCACAAAGACCAAGACAGCCCTTACCTCCAAATGCTGCTTTCTAAACTTCGACCATGTTGGCATCTAAGAGTCAGTGATAACAAAGAAGGAAAACCAGTTTTGTTGTTTTTTTTTTTTTTTTTTTTTTTTGAGACAAAGCCTCAAACTGTTGCCCTGGGTAGAGTGCCGTGGCATCACAGCTCACAGCAACCTCCAATTCCTGGGCCCACCCGATTCTCCTGCCTCCGCCTCCCAAGTAGCTGGGACTACAGGTGCCCGCCACAATACCCGGCTATTTTTTGGTTGAAGCCGTCATTGTTGTTTGGCGGGCCCGGGCTGGATTCGAACCTGCCAGCTCAGGTGTATGTGGCTGGCGCCTTAGCCGCTTGAGCCACAGGTGCCGAGCTGGAAAACCAGTTTTAAAATGTTCTCATCTATAAGTTCTGCCTACAGAACTGGCCATCCCCCAAATTCATCAGTAAGTATTATTGAGGTTTGGGGAGTAATTTCCAATGGTCCAATACCACAATCAAAATGTAGAACTTCAAGCCACTCTTCTTGGTGCTTCTGTTTATGATGAGCACTTACACTTGCACAGTGACAGATTTGTATGAGTGAATTTCTAAATTAACTTAAAGGCATTTTCTACAGCATAAAGCTCATCCACTCAATCAAGCAAGATATACTTACTGAACACCTCCTCAGCATTCAGGAAACCATAATAAAGATTTGATGATCCCAGGCTACTTACTATCTGGTTTGCTTCATTCCAATAATAACGATGATAATGATGATGATGACAACAGAAAGCCTTTGCTGAACGCCTATCAGGTGGTAGGACCTGTGTTAAATAGTTTATTAATAGCCAGGTGCAGTGGTGCTACTCTGGAGGCTAAGGCCGGAGGATTGCTGGAAGCTGGAAGTTCAAAACCAGCCCAGACAACATGGGAGGACCCCGTCTCAAAAAAAAAAAAAAAAAAAATTTATAGAAAATATATCTAAAATAGCAACCATACAAGCTATTTTTGTTGATTTCACAGAATGAGCCACTAAGCTCATAAGTGGTGATACCACAATTTAACCCCTTCTCTGCCATGCTCCAAAGCCCTTGTCTACAACACCCAGCACTAACAACCAGTAATTTTTCCATTCCTCTTCCCTCTTCCCCCATTACCCAGTTTGAGCTCTACTGAGTCTCAGAGCTGGCAATATGTAGTAAGTAATGAGTAAATTTTAATTTCCACATATGCTTTCCTCACAGGTGCTGAGGAAAACTTCTGTTTATTCATTTTACAAAGATTTATGGAGTGCCACAATTATTTTCAGCCCTGAGGACACAGACATTAATAAAACCATTTCAGTTTTTTCTCTAATTTTCAGCGTATATGCCATCTGTCCATCAACCCATCTATTCGACAAAATAAAATAGAACTTCTTCCCCTCACTGAGCTGACATTCTAACAAAGCAGACAACAGTAATAAATACATTGACTGTACGGTGTGTTGGATAGAGATAAACGCTAAGACAAAGAAAGCAGGGAAGGAGGCTAAAAGCACTGTTTTCAAGTAGGTGGCCTGATGATACTTAAGAAAAGGCCTGAAGGAAGTGGGGGAGTGAGCTCTCCAAATACCGGAGCAAAGAGTTGTCCAGGAAGAGCATGATGAAGTTCCAGAGGCCAGCAGGGCAGAAGAACTAAGAGGTGGAGAGGCAGGTACTCTGCAAGAAGTAGATTTCGGGGACTATGACCAGCTTGGCTTGGCCACCTTAATTCCAAGTTATCTGTCAAAATCCACCAGGATGGGCCGAGCTAGCAGCTACAGACTTTTCTGCAGGGAAGATCTTGACCCCTGCGCCAGCAGGAGCTCCTAAGATCCAGATTCCTTCTAGAATTGTGGATCTTCTTCCTTCCTCCTTCACCCACCTCATCTCATTCATCCCCTTTATTCTGGGTCTTCTTCTGTTTCCTTTTTCCTATAAGAATTCCTTTGCTGATCTTGGGGTTTAAAGGAAGCAAGAAGGTGATTTCTTTAATTTCTAGCATATGTACCATTGTCCATCAATCCATCCAGGCAGCACAAAAAGAACTCATGCCATGCCCAGTATATGTATGAGAGAATATGGCCCATGGAGGGGCTGCTTACTGTTTAAATTCTAGAGGGGGTCAAAATGTTTCTTTAAAAATAAAATACATAATCCCACAATCCCTTACAATTCCAAAATCCAGAAAACAGAAAGTTTTGTTTTGTAAATTTGGCATAGACTCACTTGGTGACAAAACCTGATCTGAACTCACATGAAGTTACTTATAAGGGGTAGTCCTTACCTACCTCCATTTTGTGTGAATATTTATATACTTCCATGCAGAAACATGATGTGTCCTAGACTGGGAATTTCAGAGACAAGACTATGAATTTGTTATGTCTTGTTCCTCTACTTTAGTGAGGGTCCTGACAAGTGAGATGGTTTCTCTGAAAGAAGCTTTTTAAAAATTTTCATATTTTCTAAAGTAGGTGGGGGGGGGCACAAGTAGTTAACCCTCAGTTAATTAAAAAGAAAGAAATATAAGAGGTAGCTCCTTCTAGCCCTAGAATTTTACAAGCAAAATAATCATGAGTTACTATTAAAAAACCAGACTAAGGCTGGGAATGGTAGCTCACTCTGGTAGGCTGAGGCAGGTATTGGATTTCTTGAGCTCAGGAGTTTGAGACCAGCCTAAGCAAGAGCGAGACACCAGTCTCTCATAGCTGGCGTTGTGGCAGGTGCCTCTAGTCCAGGCTATTTAAGAGGCTGAGGCAAGAGGATCACTTGAGCCCAAGAGTTTGAGGTTGCTGTGAGCTGTGATGTCATCGCATTCTACAGAGGGTGACAAAATGAGACTCGGTCTCAAAAAATAAAATAAAATAAAATTTTACTAAAAATATTTTATACTAAATATTGTACACTAAAAATTTGACTCAATTATAATACTAATTAAAGTTAAATCAATTTAATATTACTATTAGTTAACTGTAATTCTAATATGAAACTTAAAAAATTAAATCTAAGAAATAAATTGCATCACTAGTAAATCTTGAACAGGACTTCAATAGTAAACGCTGTTAAAAGATGAATAAAATCCAGAAAGCAAGTATCATTGAATTTCAAAGAACTGATTCCATTACTTGAAGTAATCAATAACTCTGTCCCTCCTCTCTCAGATTCAGTGGTTTAAAGAAATTTACCATAAGTACTAACATACAGTATTGCTTTTACTATGCAGGCAAACTAGTTCTGAACTCATTCCTGACCCAAAATTAGTTGAAGTATCACAGGATCACAGAACCATTGACCTTTTCCATCATATAAATCCCTTCTAATACTTTTCCAAGCCTGCTGATGAAGGGGCCCTAGTGATTAACAAAATTATTCTTTTCCTATGGGGGCTGGGCTCACCATAAATTCTTATTTTTCTGGTCAGAAATACGAATTGCCATTTCTAAGGTTATTTTAGAGTCCGTTCACGTCTTTAAACTTGAGTAGAAAAAAGAATAGGTACTCGTACCCATGCTCCACCTCCCAAACCCCAGAAGGGCAGAGTGTAAGGATCTTTTATATAAAGCAAACAAATAATGTCTCAGAAGTAAAAATATCTCAGTAAGAGATATTTCAGTAAAGCTGAGTGGCATGGCCCCTGGTACCTATAGCCCCAGCTATAGGTTGGAGGATCACTCTAGCCCAGCAGTTGGAGTCCAGCCTGGGCAACATAGTGACACCCCATCTCTAAAAAAAATAAATAACTAAATAACCCCAGCCAATAAAAACATACAACCCTCCCCCACCAAAAAAGGCTTTTTGTTATTGGTGTTTTATGCTATTATTATTATTTTGTTGAGGAACTCTTAGTTGAGAATGATCCTAGTACAAGGTTTTATATTTGGGTGGGGAGTGGAATACTCATCAAGGCCTGCACTGACACTTTATGGTACAAAACAAGAAGACTGGAGAGCAGGAGTAAAGCTAGCAACACCCCAAAGTAGGGGGTCTGTGGGTTCCAAGAGGCAGCCAGCCGTGGAGTCGCACCTGCCCTCTCTCCCTTCACCAGTCCTGAGGGGCAAGCAGGAGGTTAAAATAGGAAGATGAACCAACCATTCCACCGCTGCCGCCTCCGGAATGGCCAGAGCAGGCTGGGCCCCAGGGTCCTGGAAATAGCCACCTGGCACTGGAAGACTCAACTTTCTTACCAGAGCAGAGTAACGAGAAAAACCGATAGGAATGGAGCCCGAGGCTGGTGACGACCATGTGCGATGGTCTCTCCGAGAGAGGGGGAAGGAAGAGAAATAAGGCGCACTTAGAAGGGGTTGGGGTGTGAGTGTGTGTTGGTGTGTGTGTGTTGGGGGGCAAGAGGTGGAGCTTAAATATGCAAACACGCACTCCCACAACATCAAGAGAAAATGCCACGGAACAGTTTGGGCTCTTTAACAAAATAATAAATTAATAAATTGGGGGGGCACCACCCACACCCTGGTGAAACTTTTCTCCAGTTCAGATCATTCCGTGTGCAAAGGGGTTTCCTGTGGAGCGTGAAAGAACTGGCGGGAGGAGGAGAGGGTGTCCGAAGAGCCCTAAACACAATAATTTGGGGGTGAAAAGGTAAGAAATTGGTTATCAGGGGAAGTTTGAGGTGAAAAGTGACAAAAGGAGATAAGGGGTTCTCCCCAAGACAAACTCATCGACTTTGGGGTTGCAGGGGCGCCCCCTAAACTCAATACCTCTGGGAATCAAATGAAAGGGGGTTCCCCCAGGACAACTCAAATCCAGGAATTTGGAGGTAAAAATGAGAAGGGCGTCTTTGAGTCCCTCCCAATTCAGGGAGTTTGCGGCTGAATGAGAAGGGCCCCAGAATGCCCCAATTTCGGGGACTTAGGAAGTAAAGTGATGAAAGTATCTCCCAGGCAATC
Organism: Nycticebus coucang; assembly: GCF_027406575.1. NCBI lineage: Eukaryota > Metazoa > Chordata > Mammalia > Primates > Lorisidae > Nycticebus > Nycticebus coucang. Next base: position 61,905,092 of record NC_069782.1, on the reverse strand, counting down.
CCAATTCAGGGACTTGGGAGTGAAAGACAACGGTCCTCAGCAGCTCCCAATTCAGGGAATTTGAGAGTATGAGTAAGAGAGTGATCGCTGGGCACCCCCAACTCAGAGACCTGGGGTACAAAAGTGAGAAGAAGATTCTGGGGACCCCAGTTCAGGGAGTTTTAAGAGTTTGAAACCGCTTTCTGGGGCGCCCTAATTCAGCAAGTTTGAGAGTGGGCGTGAGAAAGGGGTTCCCAGACGCACCAACCTCTGGAAGTTTTGTAAAAAGTGAGGCGACGGGTCCCCACCTCCCCGAGTTCGGTTAAAAAGGAAGGAGAGGGCGTCACCAGGGTCCCCCGAAACTCAGCCGCGCACTTGGGACCAAGATTGCGGAGGTGGGACCCCAGGCGCGCTCTGCCGGACGTTTTGGGGTGCTCGGCGGCGGCGCGCTCCCCGAACCCCCGCTCCGAGGGAGCCGGTCCCCGGCGGCCCCGCACTCCCCGGTCCGGCCCGGGGCGGTAGCATCGGTCACCTGGAGTTCCGGCCAGGAGTTCGGGCAGCAGCTCCCGCGGAGGCAGCGGCGGCTGCTGCGTGTTGGTCCCCGTTGGTAAGTAACAGTCTCCACGGCTACAGTCTCTATGGCGGCGGCGGTGGCGGCGGCGGCCGCTCCTCCTCTGGCTCCCGCCGCCCGCCCGCCCGCCTGCCCGCTTGCCCGCGGGCCCCGCGCCTCCTGCCCTCCCGCTGGGCGCTGTGGGGCGGGGCGTTGTTACCAGCAACGGTTACCAGGCTCCTCGCCCCACCCCTCCAACGGCCCGCCCACGCCACCTCCAACGGGTGTGGAGGGGGCGGGGCGCAAGATCTTACGACGTCCCATTGGCTACCCACGGTGCTAGTCAGAGAGGGCGTCTCCCGGCTAGAACGAGGGGGAGACTCAGCCAATCGTCGTGAAGGAGGGCGGGATATGATGGGAGGCGCGCGCGGCTTGGGAGGGTTGACCGCCGGGAGGCGCGCGCGGGCCGTTGGATTGGAGGCGCGTGTTGAGGGGTGCAAGTGCCTACTTTTAGGAGCTGCAGGGGTCTTCGTCTAGTCCACAGGCTGAATACTGGACATGTAGGATGCACTCTGCTTAGCGGTCGGCAAACTCCGAAATACTGCCTTGTTTTTTCATGGCCCACAAGCTGAGAATTTTAAAGATATTTTTATGGTTAAAGAAAATAATCAAAAGACTGTGACGTGTGAACATTATAAGAAACTCGATTTTAATTTCTTGAAGCCAGTATTTCCAACTAGTTTATAGGTTGGCAAACTGTGGCCTTGCAACCAGTCATCTTATGTTTGTAAATAAAATTTTATTGGAACACACCCCCTACTTCATTTGTGCAAGATGGGAGGCTGATTTACACTACAAAAGTTGAGTAGTGGAGAGTTGTTGGTTATAGACCGCATGGCATATGCAAAGCCTAAAATATTTACTATATGCTCCTTTACATAAAATGTTTGTCCTACTTCCCCTTCTCCCTAAGGTGGTAGATGAACCAGCCAGAACCTCATAGAACTTATATTATAGTGGGGGATAGTAACAATAAATAGAATAAATAAAGAAACATATATAGTTAGTTATTTGAGAAAAGAGACGGGACCCATGGGAGCAACAGGATTGTTCTGAGAAGAGGCAGCCAGGGCTACCCAAGGGAAGATTAGAGTCAGGCCCTTTTATTCATTCAACAAGTAATCATATTAGTGAGCAGTGATTAAATTGTTCCTATGTGCCAGAAAATGATCTAAGTATTTTTGTAATGCTAACTCATTAAATCTTAAACATCACATCCTGAAAAAGAATAGGAAGAGAGATTGGAGGAACCTCAGCAACCTCAGCAGCAGCAGGAAATACTCAGAGGTCCAATCCACAGAAACACATCAATAACTAAAATCAAATTTTCCGGAAACGATACTTGAAGCAATGCATTCTGGCATTTTCTGTTCTCTTTCATTTAAGTTAAAATGTTGATAGTGATTTGCTAAATTGATTTCACCATTTTCTAATGAGTTACTTCTCAAAGATTTTCATGTGAGGGAGTCTTAATCTCCAGCAGTCCAAAATAATTAATCTTTTTGATTCCATTATTAATTTAGTTTTATTTTATTTTTTTTCATTTTTTCCCCATTATTAATTTAGACAAAAATATTTGTTAAGTGCCTACTATTTGCTAGATTCTAGAGACACAGATAAAACTGATATAATTCTTACACCAATAGGAAAAGTGAGATAATAGTGACTTGGGGGGAGAGTGGGTGAGGCTTATCTTAGAGCAGCCAAGAATGACCTCTCTAGGGTGACCAACCATCCTGGTTGGTCCAAAACTGAGGGGTTTCCCAGGACAGAGAATTTCACTGCTAAGACTGGGAAATTCTCAGACAAAGCAGGAAGAGTTGGTCACTCAGGATCTCTCTGAGATGACATTTGGGCCAATATAATGAGGAATGAGGGAAGACAATTTTGAATTCAAAATCTTTGGCATGAAAATTCTTGTCAGAGAAACAGAAAGGAGGTCCTTGGACATGGCTGGAGCAGAGTGAAGTGTGGAGAGTAAGTCAGAGGATAGTGATGATCATTTCAGTGGAGGCCTCATTGGCCATGAGGAAGAGTCTTGATCAGATAGGGGAGCAGGTAGAGGGTTATAGGTGGGAGGAACATGTAAATGTAATCTGATTTGTGATTTTAAAAGCTCAGTTGAGCCAATGCATGGGGAATGAATTACAGGAGACAGAAGGTCAGAGACAGAACCTGGAAGTCTGTCCCCAGTTCTCTTGGACTGGAAAGTATGGCAGATTGGATTTGGGATCTGGCCGTGGAGCTGGATGTGAGTGGATGGGTTAGGGTACATTCTGGAGAACTTTCCACTGGACTAGATGCAGGGAGTGAGAGATGAAGTTTTAGGGCAAAACTAGAACACTTGTTTTATTTTTATTTTATTTTATTTGAGACAGTCTCACTATGTTGCCCTCAAGAGAGTGCCGTGGTGACACAGCTTACAGCAACCTCAAACTCATAGGCTTAAGGGATTCTCTTGCCTCAGCCTCCCAAGTAGTTGAGATTACAGGCGCCCATCACAATGCCCTGCTATTTTTTGTTGCAGTTGTCATCTTTGTTTAGCTGGTCTGGGCTGGGTTCGAACTCCCTATCCTCAGTGTATATCTCTGGCACTGTAACCACTGTGCTACAGGTGCTGAGCCCAGAACACTTGTTTTAGAAATGTGAATTTGTCCTTGTGTGGTGCATGTGACAGGAAACAATTGAGCACAACGTGAAAGTTTTTGCTTTGTTTATGTGCAGTTTTTGTCTGCAAGAAACACTAGGTGAATACAGAAAACTATACCTGTCTGGAATACACAAAATATGCATATGCACACATCTCAAACACCTACCATCAACCACACTTCCTGATGTGTTGTGAGGAATATCCATCCACATCTAGCATTACAAGTTCTGTATGTTCTCAGATGTCCTACCTTTTACCTCCTCATAATAACTTGTAAGCTGCACCCTCCAATATCCATGCCCTCAAGCAAATTTAGGCCTTTTCAAAGCAGCGTCGTATGGAAGGAACAAATGAAATAGAAAATAAAAAATAGAGATAATCAACAAAACCACAAGTTGATTCTTTGAAAAAAAAAAGTTGACAAACTTTTAACTAGACTGACCAAGAAAGACAGAAGACTCAAATTACTAAAATCAGAAATCAAAGAAAGGACAACACTACCAATCTTATGGGAATAAAAAGGATGATAAGGCAATATTATGAAAGTTTATATGTCAACAAATTAGATAATCTAAATGAGAACTAATAAGTATCAAATAACCTAAAAGAAATGGACAACTTCCCAGAAAGACACAAACTACCAAAACTGATTCAAGACGAAATAGAAAATCTTTCTACATTGACTCTGGTTAAAGAAAAAAATAAAAAAGAAATAGAAAATCTGAATAAACTTACAACAAGTAAGAAATTGATATTTTGGTTCGGTGCCTGTAGCTCAAGAGGCTAAGGCACCAGCCACATACACCAGAACTGGCGGGTTCAAATTCAACCCGGGCCCACCAAACAGCAATGACAACTACAACCAAAAAAAAAAAAAAAAATACCTGGGCATTGTGGTGGGTGCCTGTAGTCCTAGGTACTTGGGAGGCAGAGGCAGGAGAATCGCTTGAGCCCAGGAGTTGGAGGTTGCTGTGAGCTGTGATACTACAGCACTCTACCCAGCGTGACAGCTTGAGGCTCTGTCTCAAAAAAAAAAAAAAGAAATTGATTTTTTTATATATTGGCTCAGTGCTAAGGCACCAGCCACATACAACGGGCTGGCAGGTTCAAACCCAGCCCAGGTCTCCCAAACAACAATGACAACTGCAATTTAAAAAATAAAAAATAGCTGGGCATTGTGGCAGGCACCTGTAGTCCCAGGTACTTGGGAGGCTGAGGCAAGAGAAGCGCATTCTATTGAAGGTGACATAATGAGACTGTCTCAAAAAAAAAAGAAAGAAAGAAAAGAAAAGAAAAAAGAAATTGAATAGCAATCAGGTCACAAGGACTCCATTCTCATTAATGGGATTAGTGCCCTTATAAAAGAGGCTTAAGGGAGCCTGTTTGCCCCTGTTGCCATGTAAGAATCCACAGAAGGTGCCATCTAGGAAGAAGAGGCCTTCAACAGACACCAGATTTCCTGCTGCCTTGATTTTGAACTTCCCAGCCTCCAAAGACCATGAGCAACAAATTTCTTTTGTTTATAAATTTCCCTGCCTAAGGTATTTTTGTTATGGAAGCCCAAATGGACTAAAACATTAGTCTAAGAAACACATATTTTCCCAAACACACTTGGTGTTTCCAAGCTCATCTCAATTGGGGAGCAACTTGCCTTTGCTCAGCTGCAGAAAGCTCTCACTTCGCATCCAATGGTTCCCAGCAGGTGGCAGGCACCATGAACTCCCTGCTCTTAAGCGGTCTTATTAGAGAACTTGAAGTCCTCTTCACCAGGATCTGGGTAATGTATAATCAGACTTGTTCCCAAACCCATCCCTCAGCACCTCACAAGTTCTCTTCCAAAGCATTTTTTTCTAAAAGTCCCCTCCCAATCATCTTTATACTCTCCTATTGAGCAAGAAGTCTTTAGATTTGGGAACTTCTGTCTAAATTATTACCTCTAAAATTCTTCCAAGCAGATTGCCACCTCACTGGGGAATTCTACAATCACTGTGTCTACCCTAGTTGAACTTTCAGCTTTGCACCCCATTTCATTTGCCTTCCTGTGAATTGCCTTTACCTCAACCACCCATCTATGTAAATCCCATTAAAGAGCAGTTTTCTGTCAATATACAGAAGTACCCCCATCATCTAGGAATTCTGCTTCCCCAGGGGATATTTGGTGGTATGGGGGTGCTCTTGGTGTGGAGTAGGTGGAGGCCAGAGACCCTGCTTGGCACCCTGCAGTATGGGGCTGTATCACCCACCCTGAAGCTGATACAGCCCCAAATGTCCACAGTGCTGAGGTTAAGAAACCCCTACATTAATTATTTTTTTGGGGGGAGACCAAGTTAGGTTTCTAGATCACACTATAAGCCAAAATAAATTCACAACGGGTCAGATGTTATTATATAGACTAGGGTTAGTTCCCCACCTCCTAGAATTTACCTCCTCTCTCCCTCCCACTTAGTATATGGATTTAAATGGGTGCAGCCTTTTAGGAATTCAGCAGGGCAGATGATTATGGGACAGAGTCTCTTGCGGGAGTCTCACCTGGGGGTGATTCTGCACCTCTTAGGGACCCTTGTGATGTCTGGAGACATTCGGGGCTATTATGAGCAGGGCTGGCATCTCCTGGTATGGAGTGGGTGGGGTCAGGAGCACTGCTCAACAGCTTGCAGTCCCAGAACAGCCTCACCTAGGGAATGATCCAGTCCCAGATGTCAGTGGTGGTAAGGTAGAGAGAACTAATTAGACTTAGTTCTTCCTGAGTAAATGATTATTGAAGGAACGGATGATGAAATGTCAAGTCAGCACGTACAGGCTTCTTGCCCAAATGTCTATTAAATTTTATTTTAATTGTGATGAAATATATATAACATAAAATTCACCATCTTAACCATTTTTAAGTGCACAGTTCAGTGGCATTAAGTACATTCACATTATTGGGCAACCATCACCACCCTCCATCTCCAGAACTTTCTCATCTTCCCAAACTGAAACTCTGTCTCCATGAGACACTAACTCTCCATCCCTCCCCCAGCTCCTGGCACCCACTTTCTACTTTTTGTCTCTGTAGACTTAATTATTCTGCAGAACTCATATATTTGTCCATTTGTGACTGGTTTCTTTCTTAGCATAATGTCTTCAAGTTCATCTAATTTGCAGCATGTGTCAGGATTTCCTTTTATTCCACCGTATGGATGGGCCACGTTGTGTTTATCCATCCATCCACCCATGGACACTTGGGCCATTTCCACCTCTCGTCTATCGTAAATCATGCTGCTATGAACAGGATGTACAAAAATCTCTTTGAGATCCTGCTTTCAATTCTTTGCTTGCCCAATTCTCTTAAGGCTAGGTGGGCAGAAAAATCAAGGAAACTCTTCCACTGGGGGGAATGTAGAGGAAAAAGAATGCAATTCCAAGCATATATGAAGAGTGTCAAGCCTCCAGTTATAATCCAGGAAAGAGATGTAAGGGTTTCTCTGAGATTCATCCTTAACTTTTCATGGAAGTTCTGAGATTTCCTGCTCAGTTATTATATATTATGCGAGGGCAGCAAGAAACAGGTGTAAATTTCCTGCAGGAAATTTCTGCTTGGACTTACACTTTGGTCACTGGTAGCTTCCCAGTACCCCTATTGTGGCCCAAATAAAGTCAAAGAAATCCCATGTTCCCCTAGCCCAGGATGCTCAGGGCAGACAGGAAGGAGAGAATTAGCCTTAGATTCTGAACAGATGGAGGAAAGGCTGATAGTGCCTATGGACACTCTGCTCCAGTACGTTCCAGAAAGGAGGTATTGCCTGCTTAAAGAAGCCCCTGGAGGAGGCTCGGTGCCTGCCACATACACCTGAGCTGGTGGGTTCCAATCCAGCCCGGGCCCGCCAAACAACAATGACAGCTGCAACCAAAAAAAATAGCCGGGCGTTGTAATGGGCGCCTGTAGTCCCAGCTACTTGGGAGGCAGAGGCAGGAGAATCACTTGAGCCCAGGAGTTGGAGTTTGCTGTGAGCTATGATGCCACAGCACTCCACCCAGGGCGACAGCTTGAGGCTCTGTCTCAAAAGAAAAAAAAGAGAGAAAAAAAAGAAGCCATTGGAGGGCCAGGCACGGTGGCTCATGCCTGTAATCCTAGCACTCTGGGAGGCTGAGGCCCATGTATCGCTTGAGCTCAGAAGTCAAGAACAGCCTGAGCAAGAGCAAGACACCATCTTTATTCAAAATAGAAAAACTATGCTAGGTGTAGTGGCACTAGCCTGTAGTCTCAGCTATTCAAGAGGCTGAGGCAGGAGGATTGCTTGAGCCCAGGAGTACAAGGTTGCTGTGAGCTATGATGCCACAACACTCCACCCAGGGCAACAGAGTAAGACTGTGTTGGAAAAATTTAAAAAGCTGCTTGAACTATTTTGGAAGACCATCTTTGGAGGATCTTGGGCACAGCTTAGAGGGAAGATGGCGGAGCTAACATCACAGAGGAGGAACCATCAGGGGTGGAAAACTGAGTGGAGGTGGAAGGAAGGCAACATCATGGTTGTCTGGCCTCTTAACCTAAGGTTCAAGGCAAGTGACACCAAGGAGGACTCACTCACAGGGTGGCAAGTTCACCCTGGTTTCCTTCAGACTTGTCCTGCTTTTAAAACTGAAAGTCCTAGTTCCTCAAATAAAGTAAACCATGCAACTACCATGGAACTCAACAATTCCACTCCAAGGTGTACATTCAGTGGAACTGAAAACACACGTTTGCACAAAGGCCTGCAATACTGTTCGTAACAGTATTAGTTGTAATAGCCTCAAAGTGGAAATGATCCCAGTGTCCATCTGTGGATGAATGGATAAACAAAATGTAATATATTTGTACAATTAAATATTATTTGGCTGTGAAAAGGTTGAAGTACTAACACAAGTTACAACATGGATGAACCTTAAAAACATCAGGCTCAGCAAGAAAAGCCAGACACAGAAGGCCACACAGTGTGTAATTCTACTGATTTATTTTTACATTCTTATCTATTTATTTATTTAAAGAGATGAGATCTCTCCCTGTTGCTCAGACTGGAGTGCAATGGCTATTCATAGACATGATTATAACATGTTATAGCCTTGAATTCCTGGTCTCAAGCAATCTTCCTGCCTCAGCCTCCCAAGCAGGGAGTTGAGAATACGGGTGCCTGCCACAATATCCAGCCCGTAATTCCACTTATATGAAATGTCCAGAATGGGAAACCCCAGAGACAGAAAGCATATTAGCAGCCCCCGGGGGCTGGGCTAAAGGTGGAATGGGAAAGGACTGATAATGAGGACAGCATTTTCCTCGGGGGTAATGAAATGTTCTGGAGCTGGAAAATGGTGATAGTTGCACAATTCTTTAAATACATTTAAAACCATTGAATTATATACTTTAAAATGGTGAAACAGATATTATGTGAATTATATCTGAGTAACATATATTTTTTGGAGACAAGGTTTCACTCTGTTACCCAGGCTAGAGTACCATGGCATCATCATAGCTCACTGCAACCTCAAACTCCTGTGCTCAAGTGATCCTCCTACCTCAGCCTCCCCACTAGCTGGGACTACAGGCGCCCATTACAACGCCCGGCTATTTTTTTTGGTTGCAGCTGTCATTGTTGTTTGGCGGGCCCGGGCTGGATTGGAACCCACCAGCTCAGGTGTATGTGGCAGGCACCGAGCCTCCTCCAGGGGCTTCTTTAAGCAGGCAATACCTCCTTTCTGGAATGTACTGGAGCAGAGTGTCCATAGGCACTATCAGCCTTTCCTCCATCTGTTCAGAATCTGAGGCTAATTCTCTCCTTCCTGTCTGCCCTGAGCATCCTGGGCTAGGGGAACATGGAATTTCTTTGACTTTATTTGGGCCACAATAGGGGTACTGGGAAGCTACCAGTGACCAAAGTGTAAGTCCAAGCAGAAATTTCCTGCAGGAAATTTACACCTGTTTCTTGCTGCCTAGCTGGGACTACAGCATCTCACTCTGTCATCTAGGCTAGAATGCCATGGTGTGATCAAAACTCACAGCAACTTCAAACTCCTGGGCTCAAGCCATCCTCCTGCCTCAGCCTCTCCAGTAGCTGGGACTGCAGGCATGCATCACCACACCTGGCTAATTTTTCCTATTTTGTGTAGAGACAGGGTCTTGCTCTTGCTCAGACTTGTCTTGAACTCATGGCCTCAAGCAATCCTCCCAAACACACTATCTTTTGAAGTCAATATGCAAACATTTATTGAGGTCTTACTATGTGCCAGGTGATTTCTCCATCATTTTATCAATAAAAACTCATTTAATCTTCATAATTCTGACATTATTAGTCCCATTTTACATATAAGGGAACTTAGTGTATTCATTATCTATTGCCCCCAAATGTAGCAGCTTAAAATGAGCTTTGTTATCTCATGTCATTTCTGTTGGTCAGGAATCTGGGTGCAGTTTAGGTGGGTGTTTCTAGCTCAAGGTCTCTGATGAGATTGGGCCAAACTGTCAGCTGGGGTTGCAGTCTCATCCAAAGGGTCAACTGAGGAAACATTCACACTTTCTCCCTTCCTTCTGCTTGGGTCCAAGAGTTTGAGATTGCTGTGAGCTGTGATGCCACAGCACTCTACCCAGGGGCACAAAGTGAGACTCTGGCTCAAAAAACAAAACAAAACAACAACAACAAAAACCTTTTAATTAGAAGGAAGCCCATCTGGAAGGAAAAAAAAATTTACAACCACTGAGGGCAAATCCTCTCAAGGAGATCAGGAAGGCTCCTGGGGTGCAGGGTTGGAATATTAATAGAATGGCTGTGCCAATTTCTGTGTTGGCTGCACATGCAAGGAACAAAGAAAGGAAAGAGGGAAAAGGAAAATGGGGTGGGGGGGGAGAAGAGTTTGGAGAAAAAATAAAAGGAGTGAAGAATGAGAAAGAAAGAAGTTTTTAAAAAGAAAACAGGAAGAGAAACAAAAAGTTTCAGCAACAAGAGCTGTTAAGTACAGGCAGTCCTGGGTTAGGGACAACCCCAGTTAGGGCGCCCTGTACTTCGGAGCGGGCTCCCGAGGCTCCCCATCAGGGTAATTTATTATTAAATGATTAAATTGATAACTTGGGAGCTAGTTTCTCCCACATATGTAAACAGACGTGCACGGCTTGAGGCTTCTCAGCAGCTGACAGAAAGACAAGGGCACCAAGAATCAAAGGATACAGAGCCAACAAAGTTCACAAGACTCCGCTAAAGCCTTTCATCTCACTGAAGCAGGATTTGCATTCACTGCACTGTTAGAACATCAGCTGCTACGAGGTTATTTATGATGAAAAAAAGAAAAAGGCTGTGCCAACAACCCTAGATGCCTTTTTTTCAAGAAACTCATTTCGGTGGAAAGCTCCCTCCATTTCAGCGACAGAATCAACTCCTGTCCACCACTCCATCCTCTCCAGCACTTCCATCATCATCTTCTGAATAATGTCAGTCTGCCTTCCTGCCTCACAAATGCCTTTCCAGCAAGCATCGATGCAACGTTAGGTGAGTGGAAACCTTTCGTTTCTTTCCTGAAATTTCTCCTATCTCCTCTGTAAACTTTTTGTATGTTTGTTTTTATGTTCTATTTGTTTGAATTAAAAGCGCACATAGTTTATATGACTTATTATTACAGCACAGAGGAATTGCCATTATTATAGTAATGCACTGTATTCTTAACACATATGAGCCATTATATATTGCTATTATTACTATTATTACTGTATATGCACTGTTCAGCAGGGATCTGAGTTACGTATAAATGTGACCTAAAGACATTCTCAGGAATTTGTCTGTAACCAAGGGACCACTGGCATATTGGCTGCCTACTTTACAAAATTGAACATTCTTAGCTGAATTACACCAAGTTAGTTGCGATGGTAACAATAGAGCTTTGATTAGTCTTGGGTCTGTGTGTGAACACTAGAGTATTTTCAGAAATGATACAAAGATCTACCAGGAAGGATAATGAGGGCTTTGCGTTCATGTATGTCTTTATAAATGACACGAGTCTTATTCATTTTCTTTTGAGTATGTCACCATGTGAGCTCTAGCACTTTTATTATCATTTGGAAAAAATCACAAACAGGTAAAGGAATAGGACATATGGGCACATTGGGCAATCCTCTGTATTTTCTTGGAAACTTCCTTGTATTTTTTTTACCCAGGCTGCTATTGTTTCACAATAGTCATTTTTTATTTTAAAGAAAGCACATCCTTACATAGGTGAGGTTGAAAATTATGCATTCTTTCTTACAGCCATAATGAGCTTAATGGACCCACTTTGGAGACTCTGAACACATGCCCTGACCTTTAAAGACACAGATGGAATAAAATTCCTGAAGTTAAAGCTTTTGCGAATTCTACTTTTATCCTAAAACTTCAGTTTATGATGTGGTCAAACAGAGGGGAAACAAAATAATTAAATAATTAAATTCAACCTATATCAGGATGTATTTATTTTATCCTGTGAGAACAGGCAATAAAGATATTAATAAATGTGTTGGCTCAGTGCCTGTAGCTCAGTGGTTATGGCGCAGGCCCCATACACCAGGGTGGGTTCAAACCTGGCCCAGGCCTGCCAAACAACAATGACAACTACAACCAAAAAATAGCCAGGCGTTGTGACAGGTGCCTGTAGTCCCAGCTACTTGGGAGTCTGCAGCAAGAGAATCACTTAAGCCCAAGAGTTTGAGGTTGCTGTGAGCTGTGACCCCATGGCACTCTACCAAGGGTGACATAGTGAGACTCCATCTCAATAATAAAAAAATGTGAATATATATAAAAAAATTTAAAAAATGTGAATATATGGACAAAAATGCAAAACTCTGAGTTTTGAATATCCCAAGTTGTAAAAGGATTTCTTTTACTATCCCTCAGTCCAGTGTTTCTTAGTTGTTTTTGCCATGAGGTTCATGTAGAAAATGATAACATTGGTATATATTTGTATAAATCTTCTTCATAAAATACTTTCCAAATTTTTTATTTAAAATATATTTTTATGTATAGATATATTTATTTTTTTAATTTCAGATTAAGATGAAGGTTCAAACGATTAACTTACAATGTTCGCATTTGTTAATGTAAGGTCCCTGTTGTAGTTGTGTCTTGAACCCAGGAGGTGTGCCATATGTGCTTACACTGTGCCTAGGTGGAGCACACCTATCCCTCTCCCCCTCCTTTCTTGCCCCTCACCTCCACTTGAATTGAATTGAATTTTTCTCTTGTGTGGGCATGAATTAGTTCCTCTACTGGCTTCATATTACGGTAGTATTGATTGGATACTGGCTTTTCCATTCTTGTGATTCTTCACTAAGAAGAATGTATCTTTTTCAAATTTTTAATAAGGAACCTGATCTTTCTTGCCTGAACATAACTTTTTTTTTTTTTGAGACAGAGTCTCACTTTGTCACCCTCCGGAGAATATGTGGTATCATAGCTCACAGCAACCTTAAGCGATCCTCTTGCCTCAACCTCCTAAGTAGCTGGGACTACAGATGCTGGCCACAACACCCGGCTATTTTTAGATAGGGGGTCTCACTCTTGCTCAAGCAATTCACCCCCCTTGGCCTCCCAGAGTGCTAGGATTACAGGCATGAGCCACCACACCCGGCCATGAACATAACTTTTAAAATTAGCTTTTGTGCTTATAATCACTGTATTTGGTGATCAATTTATGAATGAGAAATTTTGCTAATGATCTCTTTAAGTTCCTTTTTAATGTGATAAAACATTTTAAAATATTTTTGTGACTTTTAAAAACTGAGCTGTAACCTACATACATCAAAGTGCACAATTTTTCCATCAAGATGAAACGTGCACAATTTTAATTATTTATGTACATGTGACTTTTCACATATGTGTCAACCCTGTCACCAGCACTTAGATCAAGGTTATAGGATGTTGCCATTCCCACAAAGAAGTCTTTCTGGTCCTTTTCCGGTTAATACTTCCACTCCATTATTCTTTCTGGCTTATATCGCCATATTTATGTTGCTCATTCTTGAACGTCATAATTATGAAAATATGCAATATGCTGTTTCATATCTGGTTTCTTTTATGTAATATCATGTCTGTAATGTTCATCCACGTTGTCTTGAGCATATCATTCCCTTTATTTTTAACATAATTACCAAGTAATATTCCATGATATGAATATACTACCCTGTTTCCCCAAAAATAAGACAGTGTCTTATTTTAAGGTGTGCTCCCAAAGATGCTCTAGGTCTTATTTTCAGGGGACGTCTTATCTTTCCTGTAAGTAGGTCTTATTTTTGGAGGATGTCTTATTTTTGGGGAAACAGGGTACTATTTCCGACTTCTCACTTTCTTTTTCTTTCCTTTCTTTTCTTTCTGTTTATTTTTTTTCTTTTTCTTGAGACAGCGCCTCACTCTGTTGCCCTGGTTACCTGGGTAGAGTGCCATGGCATCATAGCTCACAGCAACCTCAAACTCTTGGGCTCAAGAGATCTGCTTGCCTCAGCCTCTCAAGTAGCTGACACTACAGGCGTGAACCACAATGTCTGGCTAGTTTTTCTAATTTTCTTAGTAGAGACAAGGTCTGACTCTTTCTCAGGCTGGTCTCAAACTCTTGAGCTTAAGGAATCCACACATCTTGGCCTTTCAGAGTGCTGGGATTATAGGCATGAGCCACCATGTCCAGCCAATTTCCTCACTTTCTTGATAGGTACAATTGGCAAGAAACTTTTGTGTACAAATAGGTGATAAGAAATTTAAAACCACTTTTTACAAGCCACTAAGAAATTATGACAGGTGAAATTCTATCTGAAGATCCCAACAGCTCTTCCTCCTTCACAAATACAAGCTTGAAAATCTCTTGTGAATGAATTTTGAACCAGTTTAATATTTTCCTATTGGGTATTTCAAATAATGATGAAGCTTTAATCTCCGTGCATTGTTAGAGCAGTGACGCAGCTGCTGGCTCAGTCCTGGCTGGAAGGGCTCACCAACTGCAAATTCACCAAAGAATCTGATGCACACAAAGATGGAAATTTGGGGCCTTTGCTTGGAGCTGCATCTACCAGGATCCCTGTGGCCTGTCGAAAGTGGTCCTTGGGCTTCCTACCCTCTCCTTGGCACCAGGAACATACATGGCTCTAGTATTTTCTAGTACTAGTACAGGGAAAAGAGAACTCCCTTGTCTGTGGTGGACAATGGGTGTCAGATGTTGCTCAGCATGCTCAAAATCTGTAGGAATCCGAGACACAGCTCCAGCCTCCTACTTCATGTTGGCTACCCTGGCAGGAGCCTTGGATGAGGCCCCTCATGGCTATAGATGACGTACCTGGGAACTGCAGGCCTCTCTGATGTCAGCTGGCCATAACTGCTGTCTTGCCATAGCAATGTTATTTCACACTATCAATGTCCCTTGCATTCTGTCAAATTTGTATCATTTAAAGACCACAAAACATAGCAAGAATTAATTCATTAAAATTTTAAGAGCGAGACGCTGTCTCAAAAAAAATTAATTTTGCATGTTAGTTGAGAGCACACTAATCCCCTTTCTTCCCCCTTGCCCTCCACTTGAGTTTAATTGCGTTTTCCCCTTGTGTGGGCGTGTAGTTGTTTACTGGTTTCATATTAGCATTGAGTACATGGGATACTTTCTTATCCTTTCTTGTGATACTTTGCTAAGGAGAATGTTCTTCAACTCCATTCTGGTTAATATAAAAGATGTAAAGTCTCTTTTCTTTTTAACAACTGAATACTACGCCATGTTATTCATGTACCACAGCTTTTTAATCCATTCATGTGCTGATGGGCTCCTGGGTTGATTCCATATCTTGGCAATTGTGAACTGAGCTGCAATAAACGTTCTAGTGCATATGTCTTTATAGTAAAATGATAGTTTTCTTCTGGGTAGATGCCTAGGAGTGGGATTGTGGAATCAAATGGAAGGTTTACTTTTAGATCTTTGAGGATTCTCCATACTTCTTTCCAAAGAGGTGGCATTAGTTTGCAGTCCCACCAGCAGTATAAAAGTGTTCCCTTTTCTCCACATCCACACCAGCATCTGCAGCTTTGAGACTTTGAGATGTGGGCCATGCTCACTGAGGTTAGGTGATATCTCCGGGTGGTTTTTATTTGC
This sequence comes from Nycticebus coucang, assembly GCF_027406575.1. Lineage (NCBI taxonomy): Eukaryota > Metazoa > Chordata > Mammalia > Primates > Lorisidae > Nycticebus > Nycticebus coucang. The sequence continues at coordinate 61,889,760 of NC_069782.1, read as the reverse complement.
ATTTCTCTGATGATTAGGGAGGATGGGCATTTTTTCATATTTTTTTTGGCTATTCATCTGTCTTCTTCGGAGAAGGTTCTCTTCGTATCTCTGCCCAAGGACAAATAGGCACAGTGTAAGGGTATATGGCACACCTCCTGGGTGAGGGACACAATTACAACTTGGACTCTAACAAACGCAAACAGTGTAACCTAATCGTGACCTACCCTCATATTAAGCTGAAATAAAAATAATTAGTCCTCTTCCCCAAATAGATAGGGAAGTTGCAGCTTTAGGGGCCAAGATTTACATATGAGTTCATTGGTTCCAGATCACGGTGCGTTTAAGGGACTTGGGACATGTCAGGAAAAGGTAAGAACACAAGATGGCAGTATTGCACAGCAGGCATGAGGGGCAGCACTTGGTCAGATCTCTGCATGTGGGGGAGGCCCCTTCCCAGGGACTTGTGGTGTGGGGCCACCTCACAGAAGGGAGGAGGAGGGCAAGGGAGCTCATGGGAGAGTAGGGGTTTTTGGGGGTGGGGGTTAGGTGTCTAGGTGATGTCTTTCAGCAGCAAAGTCTGTGAATTAGAAAACTCTGAAGGGCAGCAACAATTTGAGTCCTTTATAGCTTCAGGATTTGTCTTATCTATGGCTAGCAGATGTTGGGTGCAGTTTCGTGGAGTATGCAAAGCAAGAAGATTCTAGGTCAGTGTTTTCAACCATTTTTATCTCACAGCACACTTGAACCTATAGTCAAACTTCTGTGACACACTTAAATTATGTCTAGCAAAAAAAAAGAGAAAAGAGTAAAAAAAAAAAAAAAAAAAAGGAATGTACTGGCTCGGCTCCTGTAGCTCAGCGGCTACACCACATACACCAGAGCTGGAGGGTTTGAATCCAGCTCCCACCTGAAACAACAATGACAACTATAACCTAAAAATAGCCAGGCATTGTGGCAGGTGCCTATATAGAGAGAATCGCTTAAGCCCAAGACTTTGAGGTTGCTGTGAGCTTTAACATCACGGCACTCTATCCAGTGAGACTCTGTCTCAAAAAAAAAAAAAAAAAAATTGGACTTACTATGCTTTGAACTTCTTCCAAAAATAATTTAATTAATGATCTTTAAAAGTCTCCAAGGCACACCAGATTCTCTCCTGGCACATGGGTTGAAAATCACTGTTCTAACTGGTTAAAAATATGCTTATGCATGCTATATTTATAGCCATTAGAAGTGTGAGAATTTGAGTTTGGTGCTGGTGGGCTTCAAACAAAAAGGTCCCTGCCTGCAGTGGACAAATAAATAAGATAGGGCAGATAGAAGCCATGTTTGGGCCATTTTGTATAATCAATGCCAACCAATTTTTTAAACCTTTCTTTCTTCTACACATGCGCTATCCAGTATGGTAGGCTACAAGTTCCATGCAGGCAGTCAGCACTCAAAACATGGCCAAACTGAGATGGGCAACTACCCAAAGTACACCAGATTTACAGCATTTAGGGTGAGAGAAAGAATGCAAAATATCCTATTGATGTTTTCTATTTTGATTACATGTTGAAATTATAATATAGAGGATAAAAGAGGTAAAATAAAATGTACTGTTAAGATTAAGGTCGACCCATGAATGGATTAATAAATTGTGGTATATGTATACCATGGAATACTATGCAGCATTAAAAAATGGAGACTTTTTTTATGTTTACATGGATGGAGCTGGAAAATATTATTCTTAGTAAAGTATCTCAGGAATGGAAAAAAAAATCCAGTATACTCAGTACTACTGTGAAACCAATTTAGAATCACTCACACTTGCATATGAAGAATGAAACACAACTATAGCCTAGGATGAAGGAGGGAAGGGGAGGAACAAGGGAGGGGACAAGGGTGGGTTAACAGAGGGAGGGATAGTAGGGCGCACCACATCCATGGAGCATATTGCAAGTACAAGTTGGATTTATCAGGTGTAGAACACAAATGTCTTAATGCTGTAATTGGGTAAATGAGGTGAAAGTTATGTTGATTACTAGGATGTAAGCACTCCAATTTGTACTAATAATCAACACATCAAATCCCATAATGGCATAAATGTATTTACGATCTATGTACAAATGACTTAATAAAAAAAAAAAAAAGAAAGAAAGAAAAAGATTAAGGTTCGCATCCATAGCTCAGTGGTTAGGGCACCGGCCACATACACTGGAGCTGGTGGGTTTGAGCCCAGCCCAGGGCCTGCCAAACAACAATGACACTACAAAAAAAAAAAAAAAAGCCAGGCATTGTGGCAGGCACCTGTACTTGAGAGGCTAAAGCAAGAGAATTGCTTAAGCCGAAGAGTTGGAGGTTGCTATGAGCTGTAATACCACAGCACTCTATCCAGGGCAACAACTTGAAACTCTGTCTCAAAATAAACAAAGTAGTTGGTATAGTGGCTCAGCCCATAATCCATTATAAGTTGATTGCCTGAACTCACAGGTTTGAAACTAGACTGAGCCAGAGCAAGACCTCGTCTCTAAAAACTAGCCAGGCGGCGCCTGTGGCTCAGTCGGTAAGGCGCCGGCCCCATATACCAAGGGTGGTGGGTTCATACCCGGCCCCGGCCAAATTGCAACCAAAAAAAAAAAATAGCCGGGCGTTGTGGCGGGCGCCTGTAGTCCCAGCTACTCGGGAGGCTGAGGCAAGAGAATCGCTTGGGCCCAGGAGTTGGAGGTTGCTGTGAGCTGTGTGATGCCACAGCACTCTACCGAGGGCCATAAAGTGAGACTCTGTCTCTACAAAAAAAAAAAAAAAAAAAAACTAGCCAGGCATTGTGGCAGACTCCTGTAGTTCCAGTTACTTGGGAGGCTGAGACAAGAGAATTGCTTAAGCCCAAGAGTTTGAGGTTGCTGTGAGCTGTGATGCCACCACTCTCTACCCAGGGTGACATACTGAGACTTTGTCTTAAAAAATATATAAAATAAAATTAAGATTAAGACTTTATTTTTGGGGCGGCGCCTGTGGCTCAAGGAGTAGGGCGCTGGTCCCATATGCCGGAGGTGGCGGGTTCAAACCCAGCCCCGGCCAAAAAAATAAATAAATAATAAAAAAAATAAAAAAATAAAAAAAAAGACTTTATTTTTGTTTCATGTTTGTGATCAGTTTAGGTGTATATGTAATATAAAAGAGGTTTTCCAAGAATGAGGTTTCAATTGAAAAGATTTCCTTTTTTTTTTTTTTTTTTTGTGAGACAGGGTCTTGCTCTGTTATCCAGGCTGGAGTGCAGTGGCATCATCGTAGCTCACTGCACTCTCCTACTCCTGAGCTCAAGTGATTCTCCCGGCTCAGCCTCCTGAGTAGCTGGGACTATAGGTGCACACTAGGGCAACACAGCAAGACTGCGTCCTCTATAAAAAAATGTAAAAAATTAGCCGGGAGTGGTGGTACACACCTGAATTCCTAACTACTCTAGAGGCCGAGGCAGGATTGCTTGAGCCCAGGAGGCTGCAGTGAGCTCTGATCACATCACTGCACTCAAGCCTAGGTGACAATGACAAGGTCCCTTTTTCTAAAAATAACAATAATGTGAGCCACAAATATTATATTTTCTAATAGCACATAAATAAAAGAAACAGGTGAAATTAGTTTTAATAATCTATTTTATTTAACTTAATGTAGCTAAAATATCATCAATAAATCTATTTTATTTAACTTAGTGTAGCTAAAATATCATCACTGTGACATATAATTACTAATGAGATATTTTACTTTCTTTTTTTTAAATGCTAAATCTTAAAAATATGATGTGTGTTTTATGCTAACAGCACATCTCAATTCAGATACTAAATTTTTATCAGAAACACTTAATCTGAATTTAGAGTTCATAGACTTCATAACCATAATTTTGCTATTGTTATGAATCATAATGTAAATATCTGATATGCAGGATGGTCTAGGCGACCCTTGTGAAAGGGTCATTTGACTCCCAGCGGTTGAGAACCGCTGCTCTAGGAGCTAGTCTTCCTTTGATGTGGGTTGTTATGTGCTAAATTGTGTCCCCTCACCACCATGCTGTCCCAATTTATAGGCTGAAGTTCTAAACCCCTAGTAGCTCAGAATGTGACCTTATTTGGAAATAAGGTCACTGCAGATCCAATAAGTTAAAGTAAGGTCATGAGAGTGGATCCTGATCCAATATGACTGGCGTCCTTATAAAAAAGGGAAATTTCTGGCTGTACACAGTGGTTCATGCCTGTAATCCCAGCACTCTGGGAGGCCAAGGCCTCCTCACTTGAGGTCAAGAGTTCAAGAACAGCCTGAGCAAGAGTGAGACTCCATCTCTACTAAAAATAGAAGAAGTAGCTGGGCGAGGTGCAGGTGACTGTAGTCCCAGCTACTCAGGAGACTGAGCAGGAGGATTGATTGAGCCCAGGAGTTTGAGGTTGCAGTGAGCTATGACGACGCCACTGCACTACAGCCTGAGGCAATAGAATGAGACTCTGTCTCAAAAAATAGAGGAGGATTTAGACACAGACACAGAGGAGGAGTCCACGTGAAGATGAAGGCAGAGATTGGAGTAATGCACCTACAAGCCAAGGAATGCCAGAGATTGCTTGCATTCATCAGAAAATAAACATTCTTCCTCGTGTTCTCAGGGTCCCTCCTGAGACTCTGCTGACACCTGAATTTCAGACTTCTGACCTCAGGATCATGAAAAAGCACATCGCTGTTGTTACAGCCACTCAGCCTGGGGCACTTTGTTGTGACCAACCTAGCACTAATACACTGGTCACCCTAGTGTCTGCTGATGACCATGTGAGCCTACTGCATCACTGGTCTTCCTACCAGCCTGGTGCCAGCACTTTTAAGAACCCATATATCAGGTCCATATCTTGTCAAGGGGAAAAGAATAGTAGGTGGATGTGCAATTTTCTTCCAATACAGCTGCCTCCTCTGCCATTTCCAGCTGCTCCCTCTCTAGTAGACCAGGTTCAGTTGAACAAACTCAAGATCACTCCCACACCTCACACACACATTCTCTCTTGGAGGCCAGTTTTCTGATCTCCTCCACTCACATAACTCACCTACCATTTTCATGATTCTCCAGATCTCTTAAGCAGGAAGTAAGTCTTATGCTAAAGATCAGGGCTCAGTTTCCCCTACAGACTACAGCATGGTGAATCATGTACTAGCTCTTACATCTTCTCCCTGGGAGTAACAGGTATCAGTCACTTCTTATGTTTCATTGGCCAAAGCATATGTCATCCACTGCATACCTTTAAAAAAAAAAAAACCCTGTCAATAATATAGAACTCTAGCAAATGATTCATATGCAAAAGTGTTTAAGGGTGAAATGGGTGGATAGTTTTAGCTTGCTCTAAAATGCATCAAAAAATAAGATGAAGCAATGGATGTAAGGACAGCCAGATAGATACATGCTAAAGCAAATACAGAAGACTGCCAGCAGTTATAGAATTTAGGTCATGGGTGAGAGGGAGGTTGATATATGATCCTACTGGCTGTCGTGGATGCTTTAAAAGTTTCATTAAAAATTGTTGAAAGGGGGCCGGGTGTGGTGGCTCACTCCTGTAGTCCCAGCCCTGTGGGAGGCTGAGGCGGGTGGATTTCCTCAGCTCAAAGGTTCGAGACCAGTATGAGCATGAGTGAAACCCGGTCTCTACCAAAAAAAAAAAAAAAAAAAAGCCAGGCTTGTGGCGGGCGCCTGTAATCCCAGGTACTTGGGAGACAAAGGGCAAGAGAATCGCTAAAGGAAGAATGGAAAATAAAATAACTTCAAACTAAGAAGAGTGAAAGCCAGCTGAAATTGAAAGCAAAAAAAAATTTTTTAAAAAAATTGTTGAGAGGGGTTGGGCACAGTGGCTCACACCTGTAATCCTGGTATTCTAAGAGGCCTAGGGAGGAGGATCTCTTGAACCCAGGAATTTGAGACCAGCTAGGACAATATAGCCAGACTCTATAAAAAATACAAAATTTAACTGAGTGTGGTGGCAGGCGCACGTAGTTTCAGCTACATAAGAGACTAAGGCAGGAGGATCGCTTGAGCCCAAGAGTTTGAGGCTGCAGTGAGCTATGATGACTCCACTGCACTCTAACCTGGGTGACAGAGGGAGACTTTGTCTCAGAAAAAAAAAAAAATTGTTAAGAGGATAATGAAAAAATAAATATAAGAGGGAAAACTTGACTTAATCAATATTGACCATGTAACGTCACACAAAGAGTAGGATTAATTCAACTCCCAGCACCTTTGGTCCAAAAAGATACCATTACCACCCCCAATGAGATAAATAATAACATTTGTGCTCAACCCTCGTGACTGTTTGCAGTTGCTCCCAGGCTGTGGACCATCCATCGAAATGGAGAAGTCCTTCTGAGGCTATCAAAATATGGACCAGGCCATGAGGCTCCGATGACCATCCCTGAATTATTTCGAGATTCTGTCAGCTGGTTTGGGACACATCCAGCCCTTGCATCCAAAAACGGCAACAAGTGGGAAATCTGAATTTCAGCCAGTACTATGAGGCTTGTTGGAAGGCTGCCAGGTCCTTGCTCAAGGTAAATGTATCATTTGTTCATTCATTTTTTCTCATTTATTCAGAATAGGTAATATGCACATACAAGATTGGACAATTGAGTTTATGAACTCATCCTAGAAAAAGTGCTACACATCTCATTGCTGAATATCACTATGGTCACCTTCAAAGTACTCCTCTTGGGAAGCTATTCACAGAGGCCAGCACATAGTCCACCCTTCAAAGCAATTTGGGAACTCTTCTTTCTGGAATGGCCACCAGAACTATCTTTATACAAGGTCAGACAATTAGGTTTGCAAACTCATCCTAGAAAAAGTGCCTAATAGTCAGACCTCATTTATAATTAGATGTGGTACAAAATGCATAAGGACACCAATACCTCAGTTACAGCTTTGGAAGATCCTGATGAAGACCTAGCAAAGCCACACCCAGACTCCCCACCCATAGGAAGTGCAACAATAACTGCGTGTTTTATGCAGTAGATAATTAATTCAGTACATTATCTCCCATTGTGAAAGGGTATCCCTTGGTGGGATGGTTACAGTTAAGAACCACCCCCTTGGGCTGAGTTTTTTTTTGGTGGCTCCACCCTGACACCATGTTGCTGCGCTGGTTCATCTCTCCTGAAAGGTGGTCCCCTTTAGTTCTTGATTCCTGAGGTTCAAGGTCCCCTTCCTCCCCTAAACCTCAGAGATCTAATTAGAAACAAATCAGTCTATCTACATATTAATAAAAACACTCTGCCTACAAAGAACACAGCCTTTTTGTCACTGAAATATTTGGTAGTTCATTCTAAAGCATCAGCAGGCAGAGGCCTTCCACATGCTTACTCTCCTCTAAAGAATAGCATCATTGTCACCTTCAATCCCATGTCACGAAAAGTTTCAACAAGTTGGAGATACCCAGAACCAAAGGGAGGTTCTCCGACCCCACCTTAGTACCTGAGTTTCTGGTTCATTATCAACCATGTCTTTACATGTACAATTTATCACCACAATCTGATATCACTGTTTGAATGCTTTTGTTATTAAAAATAAAAGTAAATTCACACCTATTAGGATGGTGGCTATTATTTAAAAAAAAAAACAAAGTTTGAGGAAGGACATGAAGAAATAGGGATTCTTGTACACTGCTTTTGGGAATATAAATGATGCAGCAACTATGGGAAACAGTAAAGTGATTCCTCAAAAAGTTAAACAGAATTATCATAGAATCTCGCAATCTTGTGCATATTTGAAAGCAGGGACATGAAGAGATATTTGTACACTTAGGTTCATAACAGCATTATTCACCATAGCCAAAAGGTGGAAGCAACTCATGTCTTGATGGATGAATGAATAAACACAATGGGTCTGTCCACACGATGCAACATGACTCATCCTTAAAGAGGAAGGAAATTGTGACACCTGCCACAATGTGGATGGACTTTGAGGACACTGTCCTCAGTGAAATGAGCCACACACAAAAGGGCACATCCTGTGTGATCCTAGAGTTGGCAGGTCCACAGAGACAGAAAGTAGAAGGTGGGTGCATGGGGAAGGGGCGGGGGTAGGGAGCTGGTGACATAGTTTCAGTTTGGGAAGATGAGAAAGTTCTGGAGATGGAGGGTGGTGACAGTTGTGTGCTTAATGCCACTTTAAAATGGTTAAAATGTGGGTGGCACCTGTGGCCTCAAGGCGTAAGGCGCCAGCCCCATTATACCAGGGGTGGCTGGTTTAAGCCCGGCCCCGGCTAAAACTGCAAAAAAAAAAAAAAAAAAAAAAAGTTAAAACGGTAAATTCCATGTTATATATGTTTTCCTGAAATAAAAAATAAGTAAATGGGGCAGCACCTGTGGTTCAAGGGAGTAGGGCGCCGGCCCCATATACCAGAGGTGGCACGTTCAAACCCAGCCCCGGCCAAAAACTGCAAATAAAATAAAATAAATAAATAAATGAGGTGTTACGTAGAGGGAGGCAAACAAACCTCAAAATAGTCACAAAAATATCATGCCCCATATTGTCAGCTCAGTGCTATTGTCCCCTCCCCCACATGACAGCCTTAAAGCTCTCACATATCTGTGTTTATGTTTTGTTTGTCTGTTTTTTTCCTTCCTCGCTGGGCTTGGAGTGTTTCCATGGAGTTGGCATCCTGGGTTTTAACTCTGTGCAGTGGTTTGTTGCTGCTCTTGGCTCTATCTTAACAGGGTAAGGCTGCTGGCTTGTCCACTGTGAGTACTGGCCAGCTACTTCCCCGGGCCTGGCGGCTCTGGGCTGGTTTAGGTTGAGATGTGCATGGGAATTTCACGTCGAGCCCCAGGTTAGCAGAAGGGATTGACACAGATAACACTTTAGAGATTTCTGCTTATGTGCCAAGCATTGTCCTCTGTGTGCATGCTCCTGTAAAACCTCACAACAGCAACGTAAAATGTTATCCCCTATTTACAGATGAGGAGACTGAGGCCCACACAGCCAGTGTAGCAGCACCAGCCCCCCAACCCAGCTTTAAAAAGAAACACAATAAAAGGGGAACTCCAGGCTGGGCATGGTGATTCACACCTGTAATCCCAGCAGTGTGGGAGGCCAAGGTAGGAAGATAGTTTGAGCTCAGGAATTTGAGACCCCCATCTCTACAAAGAACAGAAAAATTAGCTAGGCATGGTGGTAGCTAATGTGCACCTGTAGTCCTAGCTACTTGGGAAGCTGAGGCAGAAGGATTGCTTGAGCTCAGAAGTTTGAAGTTACAGTGAGCTGTGTTCATGCCAGTGCACTTCAGCATGGATGACAGAACAAGACCCTGTCTCTTAAAAAAAAGAAAAGAAAAAGGAAACTCTTCTGATTATAGCTAGGACTTAGGGAACAGATAGGATAGCCTGACATTTAGCTCCCCATGAGCAAGAATCATGTTTTGGGCCAGATATGTGATCCCAGCACTCTAGTAGACTGAGGCAGGTGGACTGCCTGAGCTCACAGGTTTGAGACCAGCCCGAGCCACAGCAAGACCCCGTCTCTAAAAAAATAGCCAGGCGTTGTGACCGGTGCCTGTAGTCCCAGCTACTCAGGAGGCTGAGGCAAGAGAATCACTTGAGCCCAGGAGTCTCAGGTTTCTGTGAGCTATGACACCACAACTCTCTACTGAGGGCGACAAAATAAAACTGCTTCAAAAAAAATTTTTTTTTTGTTCATTTTTAAGGTCTGGTTTATCAGGTTGCTCAGTAAGCATTTAAGTGAATGATGATTAACCAACCAGCTACTACAGTTCAGGTGGATTTTCCTGTCCTAAATGTTTTGAAGCCAAGTGAAAAGAATGCATTTGAAGTTACCATGTGCTGTGCAGTGTTTAAGTTTGCAAATGACTCCTACAAGGAAAAAAAGGAAAAAAGTCTGTCCCTTTGTTTACCTTGGGAAACTCTCCCAGTTGGTGCTGTGGCCTCTTGGGGCGGGGCTGTTCTGTGGGCGGGACTGTGCTGTGGGGCGGGACTATATTGTGGGCGGGACTGTTAAATGGGGCGGGGCTGTGCTATGGGGCGGGGCTGTTCTGTGAGCGGGACTGTGCTATGGGGCGGGGCTGTTCTAGGCCCTGCACTGTGCTGAGCAGCGACCCTGGCCTCCAATCCTCCGTGCAGGTTATGACAACCACAAATGTCTCTTCAAATATCACTGAATGTCCCTGAAAGACAAACATCTCCCCAGATGAGAAGCACTGGTTTACATGTTAATAATACAAAAGAAAAATACAGGAACCCGGTCCACGCTCCCGCCCAGGAGACAGTCGACTCGACGTCCGGTTCGCCCTTACCGGTGGGTTCCCACTCTAGGACGCCGTCAGCAGAGCGCCCTTTCCCTGTGACTCCCGCCACATGCCCTGTGGGGCCGGCTTCAGAGCCATGGCGACAGAGGAGAAGAAGCCAGAGACCGAGGCTGTCAGAGCACAGCCAACGCCTTCCTCGTCAGCCACTCAAAGCAAGCCCACACCCATTAAACCAAACTGCTCTCTAAAATTCACCCTTGCTGGCTCCTCTGTGAAATTCAGCCCAAATGGAGAGTGGCTGGCAAGTTCATCTGCTGATAAACTCATTAAAATTTGGGGAGCATTCAATCCTATAATTCCTCTACTAGGCATATACCCAGAAGACCAAAAATCACATCATAACAAAGATATTTGTACCAGAATGTTTATTGCAGCCCAATTCATAATTGCTAAGTCATGGAAAAAGCCCAAGTGCCCATCGATCCACGAATGGATTAATAAATTGTGGTATATGTACACCATGGAATATTATGCAGCCTTAAAGAAAGATGGAGACTTTACCTCTTTCATGTTTACATGGATGGATCTGGAACATATTCTTCTTAGTAAAGTATCTCAAGAATGGAAGAAAAAGTATCCAATGTACTCAGCCCTACTATGAAACTAATTTATGGCTTTCATATGAAAGCTATAACCCAGTTATAACCTAAGCATGGGGAAGGGGGAGAGGGAAGGGAGGGAGGGGGGAGGTGGGCAGAGTAAGGGTGATTAGTGGGATTACACCTGCGGTGCATCTTACAAGGGTGTATGTGAAATTTAGTAAATGTAGAATGTAAATATCTTAACACAATAACTAAGAAAATGCCAGGAAGGCTATGTTAATCAGTGTGATGAAAATGTGTCAAACGTCTATAAAACCAGTATATGGTGCCCCATGATCGCATTAATGTACACAGCTATGATTTAATAAAAAAAAAATAAAAGAAATTTGGGGAGCATATGATGGGAAATTAGAGAAAACCATATCTGGTCACAAACTGGGAATATCTGACGTAGCCTGGTCATCAGATTCCAACCTCCTTGTTTCTGCCTCAGATGATAAAACCTTGAAGATATGGGATGTAAGCTCGGGAAAGTGTCTGAAAACTGTGAAGGGGCGCAGTAATTGTGTCTTTTGCTGTAACTTCAACCCCCAGTCCGACCCCATTGTCTCAGGCTCGTTTGATGAGAGCGTGAGGATATGGGATGTGAAGACAGGGAAGTGCCTCAAGACTTTGCCGGCACACTTGGATCCGGTCTCAGCCTTTCATTTTAATCATATGGATCCTTGATAGTTTCAAGTAGCTATGACAGTCTCTGTTGCATCCGGTACACAAACTCTGGCCAGTGCCTGAAGATGCTCATCGAGGGTGACAACCCCCCAGTGTCATTCATCAGGTTTTCTCTGAATGGAAAATGTGTCTTGGCTGCCATGCTGGACAACACCCTGAAGCTCTGGGACTACAGCAAGGGGAAGTGCCTGAAGACATACCCTGGCCACAAGAATGAGAAATACTGCATATTTGCCAATTTCTCAGTCACTGGTGGGAAGTGGATCGTATCCGGTTCAGAGAACAGCCTGGTTTACATTTGGAACCTTCAGACAAAAGAGATTGTACAGAAACTACAAGGCCATACAGATGTTGTGATTTCAACAGCTTGTCACCCAACAGAGAACATCATCGCCTCAGGGCACTAGAAAAGGACAAAATGATTAAGCTGTGGAAGAGCAACTGCTAAGCCCTTGGCTACCCCGAGAGACTGTCGGGACTTATCTGGATCGGCAAGAACAGTGGGTGTCGTGGATGTGGCCCTGGTCTGGGTCTGGGGACCTGGGCAGGGCCTGACTTGAGCCCTCTCCTCTTTGAAGACGATTTGGCTGAGGGGGAGTGGACCACTGGAAAGTCCTAATTTCCTGGTGACATTTCTTGCCAATTCTTCTAACACTGTCTAGGGAAGTGTTCCTAGTCTGTATTGTGTTCAGAGTCAACAAAAATTTTTAATTTTTTATTACAAAAGGGTGAAGTTCAATTTATCATGAGTTGTGTTTTTCCAGTAAACGTTCTGTATCCCTTGATATTCTGCCCCAGTGCGATGCTGTGACCCATCTCCCCACCATGGCTCTGGCCTGCTGGCCTCTCCCGCCTCATCCTCTGTGGTCCTGGTCTCGGTGTCAAGTAGTTGCTCTAAAACATGGCTCCAGCTGTTCATGATTCCTGCCTGTCATAGTACCCAGCGTATTTTCAAGTCTTTTCTGGAAACATAGCATTGTAAGGTTATTTCCATGTAAAGAATCTTTGTGTCCTGGGATTCACAGTTCATGTGCTGACAGCATGGAGATCATGGTTTCCCCATCCATCCCACTGATGTTCAGACCACAACCAGCAGTACAGACCATGATAAAAGGAGGGAGTTTGTGAAAAAAAAAAATAATAAAAATACAAAAGTTTCTATTTTTTTATCTAGCAACATCCTATCTTCCTAGAGTAACCACAATGAACAGTGGTTTTCCTTCCTACACATTTTGTATGCATGTGTAAGCACACATATGTGTTCACAGAAGTATGTGTATAGCACATATGACCTGTTAAAAATAGGCTCAAGCTAGAATTTGGTTATTGAATCTGCTTTGTTTTTCACTTAAAATGTTTATCCATGTTAACACTTCCCTCCTCAGTGGCAGCATGTTATTGCCTTGTTTGAATTTACTATGAGTTATTTGGCCAGTGCTTCACCGGTAGACATAGGATGCAATATCCATTCATCATGACTAGCAGTGATTACAGATTTCTGCTATTACAAAGAACTATTATGACATGAACTTTTTTTTTTTTTGAGATAGAGTCTCACTCTTGTCATCCAGGCTAAAGCAACCTCAAACTCTTGGGCTTGAGGTATCCTCTTGCCTCAACCTCCCAAGTACTTAGATAGGCTTGGGCCACAATGCCTAACTAGTTTTTAGTTTTAGTAGAGACAGGGTCTCACTCTTGCTCAGACTGGTCTCGACCTCCTAAGCTCAAGCAATCCACCTGCCTTGGCCTGTAATCACACTCTGGGATTACAGGTGTGAGCCACCACATCCAGCCACAAACATTTTTTATATCTATATAAAGTCCATAGATTCTAGTTCACATATGTGGGTATTTTTACAAGATATTTCAGAACATCTGACCCGCTGGGTATGAGCACTTAAAATCCTGACTTTGCAAAGAGCCTTTATTAATTCACCGTGAGGCCCAGATTGAACTGGCATTTGGAGACGTCCAAAGCACATCTTGAAAGGAAGATGGTTTTGAGACTGGCCAGGGAGTTATCTCTGGAGACTAAAGTTTGCCTATGTTAAGGTGAAAAATAAAATGTAAATCTTATTTTTATTCACACTCTTTTCTCTAGAAGGGCTGACCATTTTGTATTTGTATTTCTTAATTTGTCCAGTTTTTCCCTTTTTATTGGTTAATGAATTTGCAAGAACACTTCATGTAAGATGTATTAACTCAAGAAAGTGGGCAGATTTTCTCTGCCCTACATCTAGTTGCAGTACGATCAGTACAACCTTCAGGGTAGCATCCAGGAAAGAGCTATCAATGGACTTCAAAAATGCTCTTTTTTTTTTTTCAGCTGAAAAGAATAGGTTGTAAACTAGTCTAGACTGTAATATTTCATTTTGGGGGTATAATTATATATGCATAGATAGAAAAATAAGGAGGGATATTTATCAAAATGCTAATAGTTGCTATTTTTTGCAAGAATATTATAGGAAACAATTGCCTTCTCACAGTGATTATGTAAGACTTTGTAATCATGAAAAAATAACAATAAAAATAAAATATTGACTTGCTTTTGAACTGGTAATTCTACTTTTGGAAATTTACTTAAACAAATTAAACCAAAATGTGAATTTAAGTCTTGTGGACACAAGATGCTTCTTGCAAGTGTTATTAGTGATGGCAAAAGTTAGAAAGAACCTAAATTCTTTCTAGACGTGTCCAGGGTAGAACAATAACAGATCTTCTGGCTTTAATACTTCTTTGATTTAATATTTGGCATGATTTTAATGCGATGGCTCTGAAGAGCACATGTTAAACATTTTTGATGTTGTAAGAAGTATAAAAGCATGTATCAAAATATTTATGCACTGTACGTTTACAACTATACTTAAAATTAAAAAATAGCAACTATAATATACCATCTGTTACCCACCAGTCTTTTACCCATATGGTTTTACTGACTGCTCACAGCAGTCATATGAAGTAGGCTTGTTATCCCAAGGAATAATGGTGGTGGTGACGTGGGGCCAAGAGAGATTAAGTGGCTTCCCCCCACCAAAATCATACTGTGGCTGGGTAAAGACCCAGAGATCTAAACTCAAGTTTGTCAATCTTGAGATGATGATTATAATAATAACAACTGTTGTGCCTAGGAGTTCCACAAAGACCACACTGCCAAACAAATTTAAAGAGGAGTCTTTTTATTGAAGAGCCTGTGGGCAACTGCCTTGGTGTTCCAACATGGGGTTTCTGAGAGCAGCCCCGAGTGCCTAAGGGGTCGGGTTTTTAAGGCTTAGTCTGCATCCTGGTTGGCATGCAGGCTGCTCAGGTGCATCTGGGTAGGGTAACAAACAAGCATTGTACAGAAGCAGAATTTTGCGGTTTGTCAGTCATATGTCAGATACCTTTGTTTTAATATTTTCCCCTATACATTTTAGTTTCAGTACTTTCCCCCCATACAACTTAGTTTTAGTACTTTCTCAACTTGGTATTGTTTAAAAGTCAGTCCAGAAACAGTTGGTACCTCCTGGTCTGTTTCCCAGGGAGTTAGCCGAACAAGAAATTTGTAGTGAACTAGAAGCAAGAAATTACTTAGTACTTTCCCATCTGTCTTGGGAATGAACTAGATTTATTTCAATTTTTTTGAAAGCTTGCAGTCTGGAAATTTGCCAGGAGTTAGCCCAGGAGTTAACTGGTATTTTTCCATTATATCCTAGGCCTGACACCTTTCTATCTTAGCCTAGGCCTACTAGTCCTAACACAACAATAGTAGTAGCAGTTAAAAGCCAAGAAAAAAAAACAAGGGAGTTTACTAAGCAATCAATGGGCTTGTTGCCTAATATGCACAGATGCCAATACCAGGTCATCAGGTTTTAAGAAAAGAAATGCTTTATGCAAGTCACTGGCAAAGAGACAAGAGAAAACTATGGTTGCAGGCTTGGTTCATTGGGCATGCTCAGGTGATGTGACTTTCACTGGTGGGGGGAGTCTTAGCAACTGAAAAACAACATGTGGTATTATTACATAAAAGTTGGACCAGATTGATCTGCTGCAGTTACATGACTAGAGAAGTATTATCATTACTTATATTTGATCATTAAGATTAAGAATGCTCTAATATGTTATTTTCTATTTTCTAAATTTTTATGTGCACATATTATTCCTGCCTTACAGTGTGGAATAAACTTTTATAGAGACTTATCTGCCAGGCACAGTGGCTCACACCTATAATCCTAGCACTCTGGGAGGCGGAGGCAGGCAGATTGCTTGAGCTCACAAGTTTGAGTTCAACACCTGCCTGAGCTAGAGAGAGACCCTGTCTCTAAAAATAGCTGGGCATTGTAGTGGGTGCCAGTCCTAGCAGTTGGGACTAGTTCACTGTGGAGTAAAATACCACTGGCGTTAATCTCCTCTGAGGAATCGGTGGGAGAGAGGCATTTTCCTCTCATCACCACAACAGAGGATTTTCCTCTGTGATAAGGGATGTTAAGCCCTCCTGCCGATATCTCAGAGCTTGAGCTGTTACCTTGGTCTCTGCCCCAGCCAAATGCAAATCTCCACAGCGGGTATCTGCTTTGTCTGTTTAATAGACAGAAATGACCTAGAAGGTGTATCTTTTCTAGGACTTGCCACAGTTTCTTCTATGGACGTTGTTTTCCTCAGAGTGTTCACAGACTTAGCAGGGTATTTGTGTAAGTTGTATTCCCAATAGACCAGAGTTACAGGAAAGGCTGGAAACTTGTTCAGATAAGAAATTTAGCAATGGCCGGCTTAAAGGTAAATTAGCTGACTTTTCTTTGTTCTGACTCCTTCAGCTAGCTTACTTTTTAATTTTCCCTTTTGCCGGGGGTACCCTTCCCTGCCAAGAATGGGGTCTTCAGTCCCCATTCTGCCTGCAGTCCTCTGTATAAATGAGCATGAGAGCAACATACCTTCATATCTCACAGAATTATTAGGAAGAGTCAGTTAGATGAAGATTACTATGCTGTAAAGTGCAGTACCTAGCAAATAGTATGTGCTTATAAGTACTGATGAGGGAATATATTATACATAATTATAACCTGCATAATTCCCTGCCCTATTAAAAGCACAACAACTCGATTAATGGAGCAGAAAACCCAGAAATAGACCCAAATATACTTGGTCACTGGATTTTAATGATGACACCAGAGAAATCCAATGGTGGTGGATCAATTGTATATTCACATGGAAAAATAAATCAGCCTTGATCCCTACCTCACACCAAATGCAAAAATTACATCCAGGGGTGGCACCTGTGGCTCAGTGGATAGGGCGCCAGCTCCATATACTGAGGCTGGGGAGTTTGAATCTGGCCCCAGCCAAACTGCAACAAAAAATAGCTGGATGTTGTGGTGGGCTCCTGTAGTTCCAGCTACTTGGGAGGCTGAGGCAAGAGAATCACCTAAGCCCACGAGTTAGAGGTTGCTGTGAGCTGTGATGCCACGGTACTATACTGAGGGCGATAAAGTGAGACTCTGTCTCTAAAAAAAAAAAATTAAATCCAGATGGATTGTAGACCTAATTATGAAAATTAAGACTAAGTGTGGTGGCTTATGCCTGTGATCCTAGTGCTTTGGGAGGCTGAGGCAGGAGGATCACTTACGCCCAGGAGTTTAAGACCAGCCTAAGCAAAATAGTGAAACCTCCATCTCTACACAAAATAGAAAAATTACTCAGGCATTGTGGCATGTGCCTATAGTTCCAGCTGCTTTGGAAGCTGAGACAGGGGAATTGCTTGAGCCCAGGAGGTTGCAATAAGCTATGATTGCACCAATGCACTCCAGCCTAGGTCATGGAACTAAATGCCTGTGGCTCAGTGGGTAGGGCGCTAGCCCCATATACCGAGGGTGGTGGGTTTCAACCCAGCCCCAGCCAAACTGCAACAAAAATATAGCCAGGCATTGTGGTGGGCGCCTGTAGTCCCAGCTACTCGGGAGGCTGAGGCAAGAGAAACGCCTAAGCCCAGGAGTTGGAGGTTGCTGTGAGCTATGATGCTACAGCACTTTATTGAGGGCGGCATAGCGAGACTCCGTCTCAAAAAAAAAAAAAAGTTAAAGCTTCAGGAGAAAAGAAAACACAGGAGAACATCTTCACAGCCTGGGAGTAGGCAAAGATTACTTAGGACAAGAAAGCAAAAAGCATTAAAGAAAATGCAGATGAATAGGGCTTCATTAGCATTAAAAACTTCTGCTCATTAAAAGATACAAACAACAAAATGAATAGGCAGATCACACTCTTGGAGGAAATACTCACAAAACTCGAATCTGACAAAGGACTGGTACTATGTCTCTAGAATATATAAAGAAATCCTACTCAAGGGAACCAGCATCAGGCTGCAAGATTGGCCTGTTCATCCTCAACAGCGACCTGGCCAATTTAGGGGTTGAGTGCCTCAGGATGTTAGACTCTGGGGAGGCTTATCTACACCTGGATGTACAGGGAAGTTAGTTTTTTTGCATTTTGTTCCCAGCATCACCTTTGGTCACCCTGTGTTAGTAGCCTCTGAATGCAGCGAGGCCAGGACCCTTCCTAGACATGCACATGGTGGTGTCCAGGCCAGGCAGTGGGTAAAGCCAGTGGCTGTAGCAAGAGCCAGTCGGAACACCCTTCAACTCGAGGTTCCTGAGAACCCACAGCCTCTAAGGAAAGACATGTGGGAGAATGGATGAAGGTTGGCCTTGTCATCAAACCAGGAGGCTACTGAGAACCCAAGGGCTTTAATAAAAGACGGGAGAAGAGGAGAAGGTTGGCCTTGCCATCAAACCAGGAACAACAGTTGAGTATTTGGCACCATGGGCTGATCAAATGGACATGGCCTTGGTTATGACAGTGGAACTTGGGTTTGGAGGACAGAAATTCGTAGAAGATATGATGCCAAAGTTTCACTGGTTGAGGAATCTGTTCCCATCTTTGGATATAGAGCTTGGTGGTGGAAGACCTGACACTGTCTGTCAGTGTGCAGAAGCAGAAGCAGACATGATTGCACCTGGCAGTGCCATTATGAGGCGTGAAGACTCCAGATCTGTAAGCGAACTGTTAAGAAATGTTTGCTCAGAAGCTGCTCAGAAATGTTCTCTTGATTGATGAAACCACAAGGAGCTCAGTGTTTCTGCTCACGAGTTCTCCTTTTTACTGGAGAACAGGAACACTGACCACCAAATCAGACTGCAGGCAGCACTGCTTTGAAGCAATTACTCACTCAGTGATAAAAATATTTTATGCAGTATGTTTTAAGAGGTTATCAATTGGTGTTTATAACTCATTTTTAGTGATATAATTGAAAGATTAGTGTGGTGAAATAGTTTTTACTGAGAGATTTGATTTTTATAAGGAGTAAATATATGGCCGTATTAAAGCCACAAATGGAAATGTGTCTTACTGCCTAACAGGGCATATTGGCCACTATGAAAAACTTTTTATATTTCTACAAAAATTTTCTATTTCTCAGCTTTCCAAATACAAAGGAAATGCTTATATTTTCCCTTAAAAAAAAAAAAAAAGAAAGAAAGAAAAGAAATCCTAGTTAGGATTGAGTTGGTTGAGCAGAAGACTTGAGCAGAAAAGTCATACAGGAAAGCAGGCAACAAGCACTTGTAAAGATGCTCGATGTCTTTAGCTGGTGAGAAATGCAAATCACAGCCACAACTGGGTGACAACAGCTAGAACAGAAGGCTGTGAATAAAGGGAACTGTTGGCTGAGCTGTGGATCAAATCCCAGGTCTAACAATTACTTGCTGTGTAACCTTGAACAAGCAAATGCACTGCCCTTGGCCTCATCTTGCCCTTGACCTGTTGTTATGACTTCCTAGGAGTTGCCACTCCCATCATCACTATCATTTTCATTGTCTTCATCACTGCTAAGTTGGGAAAAATGGAAAGCTGGTGGGGAGGCTACAAGCTCAGAACTTACCTGAAAACCTTTCCTCTCCCCTTACCTTTCAAGCCACTCTCACCTGAAGGTGTGCGTGGGCAGACACGTGAATGTAATTTCTTTTCCCAGGGGTCTTTGTGTCGGTATTTATGCCACCAACTCTGTTGAGGCTTGTCAATACATCATCAGTCAAGCCAAGGTGAACATCTTGCTGGTTGAAAATGATCAACAGTTACAGAAAATCCTTTCGGTAAATTCTTATCTAGTCCTGCTCTCCAAAGTCTCCCAAGGGACCCCAGGGCTCTGGTCAGTAGCCTCGTGCTCCCAGGTAGATACTAACAATAAGGTGGGGTGGTGGTGTTTACTCCATGCACAGGTTCAGCAAGAATCCTCTATGACCACAGCTTCTGATGAAGCTGCTTTTGGGGGGAGCAGAGTGGGAGAGTTTAATTTCCAATTCATATTACCTTAGTTTACCATTCATCCTCCATTAAAGTGTTCATGTATTATTTGATATACATCCAACTATTGATTTTTTTTCCCCTCTCCTCCTCCTCCTCCTCCTCCTCCTTCTTCTTCTTCTTTTGTTAGGCAGGGTCTCCCTCTATTGCCCAGGCTAGAGTGCAGTGGTACCATCACAGCTCACAGCAACCTCAAACTCCTAGGTTGAAGCGATCCTTCTGCCTCAGCCTCCTGAGTAGCTGACATTACAGGTGTGTGGCTAATTTTTTCTATGTTTTGCAGAGCTCTTATTATATTGTTCAGGCTGGTCTCAAACTCCTGATCTCAAGCCATTCTCCTACCACAGCCTCCTAAAGTGCTAGGATTACAGGCATGAGCCACTACACCCACCCTGATGGTTTTCCTTTTAGAGGTATAATTATTTTAAGCTTGTGCTACTTGTAATTTTCTTCATTTCTTGTCAGTCTTAATTTCTGAATGTTTTTCTCCGCTAAATTCCTATTTCACTTTGCTCTGGCATCGTGCTCTTTCCTGAGTGGCTTGTATGTTGCTTTGTGTTCTTCCTTATTAGCTGCATTGCATTCAGTACATTTTTAATTTTATATAGGAATGTTGGTTTGTGAAGTGAATTTTCTTTTGCACTGTGAAATTTGATACCTTTTGATTTTTTTCTGATAGTATCTTGGTGTGGTCATCACTGAAATCTTTTCAGTTTCTCTTGTGGGTTTGAATGTGTTGTTTCCTGAATTGGCTTTTGGTTGGAGGATCCAGAGAGAAGGGGAGTCCTTGACAGCAGGGAGCCTAGATGACTAGATTCAACCTTCAGCTCAAGACTCTTGTGACAGTTTCTTTAATACCTTATCTCTGGGGCCCCTGACCCCTGGGCCTGAGCTCTGCCTCCTCTCCCATCCCTAACTCACCCACCTTAGTCTGTGGAAAAATGTTCTTCCAGGAAACTGACCCCTGGTGCCATAAAGGTTGAGGACTACTGCCCTATTTCATTACTTAGTGTCACAGATTTCTTCCCATTTTACCATCCTGAGAGTTGAGATGTGGGTTACCGTGGACGGTGTCCTCCAATCCGCTGTCAGCTTCATGTGTCCCTACATTTTAGCATCTCTGAAATTAGGGGACATTTTTCAGACTTGACACATTGTGCTGCCGGAACTCTTTTGACTCCTAATTCCTAACCTCATTCAGGAAGGAATTCCTAATCTCTGACCTTCAGCCCGGGGTTTTAAAAAATTACTTTCTTAAATGATGCTTCTGTGGTCCCATGTCATGTCTGTTTGTTCTATGAGCAGAACACACTGTGAGGTGGTGGGTGGTGAATGGGCGGGGGTCCTTCTTCCTACTGTGAACACTAGCTTAATTAGAGTTTTCTGTCACTGGGAAATGCCTTATATCCTCTCCTTGCCCTCAACAACCACCTTGCTGCTGGAGATTCCGGTCCTGCTTCTGGTATTTTCAGCCTTACATGCAGAAAGCAACATCTGGATTATTTCTTATTCCTAGTTTCACTGAAGACACCATTTTGGAGCATTTGTTATTCCAGTCATTTTGTGGGGAAGATTCAAATGAGGGTCCTTACATGCTCCTCCACTGGGGATCTTTGGTTGGGGTAATAATCACGGCTCCTTCCTCCCTTAAACCCCACACTCCTTGTCTCTGCCTCCAAAGCTCCGCCAACCTGCCTCCCCCACCTATCACTCTCCTGGGTTCCCACTCTGGCCATCCGGAACTTTTTACATTCTTCAAATATCTCAAGCTACTGCCTGCTCCAGCCTCTTTGAATGTCTGCTTCTTTCTGGAAAACTCTTATCTGCCTGCTTTGTGGGATTCTGTCTTTTCTCTCCAACCTGAGCCAGAGGCGTGGCTGTAATTACCAGAATGGGCACTGGTAGTGATTTATTCATCAGATTGGCTAAGAAAAGTCAGAGAGGAACCCTCCTTCTTTGGCATGAAAGGATGTGTGAATCCCTAGGTTGGGTCACCTAAACCTTGCAGTGCTAAATATGGGGAGGGGGTTGTTAATCTATCCAGTTCCAGACACCTTCATGGAGGATTTTTGTTGCCTGACTCCAGCTTAAGGGTTGGCTGAATTCTGGCTGCGTGGTGCAGGGAAAAGAGAGAAGGAAAAAGCAAGGAGAGACTTCCTTGAGTTCAACAACCAAGATCCACAATTCTGTGTAGCATATTCGCTCTGAGACGTGTTGTTTTGGGAAGGCTGTTGCCTACATCTACCTCCAACTATTGGAAGGCTGTTGATACAGACCACAAAAAAACCAGCAGTCCCAACTCAGACCATTTAGAGGCAGTTGAGACAAAGAGCAATGTTCTATGGTGTGAGCAGGGAAAAGAGAAGAGCTGGAGTTGCCATAGAGTGAGCTTGGACTCCACCCAGCTTCACTCAGGTTTTCCCAGGGCTGAGTTGCCATGCTGCCCACAGAGAACTGTATTTCAGATTCCATGGAGCAGACTGGAGACTCTAAAGGAGATTGTCCAGTACCGGCTGCTGATGAAAGAGAGCCGTAACAACCTGTACTTTGTAAGTGTGGACCTGGGCGCTGGGGCATGGCCTCGCCAGGGTGAGCGAAGGGAGGGGAGAGGTCTGGAAACAGCAGTGGATCAGACCTCGCCAGGGTGGATGAGAACTTACAAAGGAAGTGGCAGGGTCTTGTAAGGGAAGGTTTGGCCCTTTGAGGAAAGGTGGGAGGTGAGCAAAGGAGGGTGAGGCTGGCCTTGGGAAAGTGGATGGAACCTTTGAGTCATTTTTCTTTTCTCGTGTAAGGGGACTAATGAATGGGAAAATGTCTGTTCTAGCTATTTATTGCTGTGTAACAAAGACCTCCACCAAACTGGTAAGTAAAACCAACCACCATTTATTTTTTATTATTTTTTATGTCTCCATTTTTTGAGACAGAGTCTCATTTTGTTACCCTAGGTAGAGTGCTATGGTGTCACAGCTCACAGCAATCTCAAACTCTTGGGCTTAAGTGATTCTCTTGCCTCACCCTCCTAAGCACCTGTGACTATAGGCACCCACCACAATGCCCGGCTACTTTTAGAGATGGTGGTGGTGGGGGTGTCTCACTCTGATTCAGGCTGGTCTTGAACCCGTGAGCTCAAGAAATCTACCCCCCTCAGCCTTCCAGAGTGCTAGGATTAAGGTGTGAGCTACCGCGCCCAGCCAACAACCACCATTCTATTGCTAATTTTTTTGAGGACATTAAGACAATTGAAATATATACTGAAAATGGCAAATTAGATATGGTAAAACTCACATTAGTTTAGGTTTAAAAATTTTATTTTCACCCAAGCCAGAATTTATTATGATTTTACTTTCCTAGCTTTAACAGCTGCAAAGTCCTCAATAATATTTTTATTAAAACCATTACCGTTTTAAAATATGTAAAAATATGTACATAGGGATTGCAAATTTTTTCTTTTGCTGAAGTCTCCATTGTGGCTTAGATTCAACTGCCATGCTACAGCTTTTACCACTTACTAAAAATTTTGATATTTTAGTCATCATGAACTGTGATTTTAATCATGCATTTTAAAATACTACCTTAAAATATTATTTAACTTGTTTGCCAAGGTTTTAAAAATTTGTACCATAAGCAAGGTTATGAATCTTTACTCGAGTCCCAGACCTGGACTTGGGGGGTCTTCTAGTATCTTTTCCATCATTGTGGTCTCTCTCATGTGACCTCTCTAGCATGGTGACTTCAGGATTGCTGGACTTATGTAGTGGCTCAGATCTTTATAGAGAATGAGAGAGAGAGAGAGAGCCAAGTTTCTTTTAATTTCCACAAGATAAGACCCTCAAAGCCTATTGTTATAATCAGAAGTCCCCCAAAGCCACAGAATTTATTTGATTTAAACTCCATGCCAGTGAGAGAAAAGGTGTCCACGGTCCTTTCTGGCCAGCCACAGCGCTCGTCAGCTTGTGAGCCTTTCAGCACACAGAAGTGTCCATCTGAATATATTAATACCAGGACAATGACTAAGGAAGCGAGACAACCAATCACAATTAAAGACCTTTTTAGAGGTTCAGAGTACCCACTATAGCAATAGCATCTTAAGTCTTGGGTAACTTAAAGGCTCCTTTCTTGTACATTTCAAAACTATTAAGAAAATAGTATAATTGTCTTACCACAACAAATAAGTAAGCGAGGTGATGGATGTATTAATCAGTTAAATATAAGCATTTTACATTGTATATCAAATCAGTACACTGAAACCCATAAATGCCTCAATATACAAAGTTATGATTTAATAAAAAAACAAACAAAAAAAGTCCCAACACTTTTCACCTACAATCTTCTCCTACAAAGATGACAGTATGAAAGTAGATGTCACAATCGAGTACACTCCAAGCCACTTCCATTATTTGGAAACTTTACATTATTTAACGTTTTTAATGTGTAACTTTTCTTTTTCTTTTTTTTTTATTAAATCATAGCTGTGTACATTAATGCGATCTTGGGGCACCATACACTGGTTTTATGGACCATTTGACACATTTTCATCACACTGGCTAACATAGCCTTCCTGGCATTTCTTAGTTATTGTGCTAAGACATTTATATTCTACATTTACTAAGTTTCACACGTACCCTTGTAAGATGCAACGTAGGTGTAATCCTACCAATCACCCTCCCTCCGCCCATCCTCCCCCCTCCCTCCCCTCCCTCTCCCCCTTCCCCATATTTTTAGGTTATAACTGGGTTATAGCTTTCATATGAAAGCCATAGATTAATTTCACAGTAGGGCTGAGTACATTGGATACTTATTTTTCCATTCTTGAGATACTTTACTAAGAAGAATATGTTCCAGCTCCATCCATGTAAATATGAAAGAGGTAAAGTCTCCATCTTTCTTTAAGGCTGCATAATATTCCATGGTGTACATATACCACAATTAATAAATTCGTGGATCGATGGGCACTTGGGTTTTTTCCATGACTTAGCAATTATGAATTGGGCTGCAATAAACATTCTGGTACAAATATCTTTGTTATGATGTGATTTTTGGTCTTCTGGGTATATACCTAATAGAGAAATTATAGGATTGAATGGCATGTCTATTTTTAGATCCCTAAGTGTTCTCCAAACATCTTTCCAAAAGGAATGTATTAATTTGCATTCCCACCAGCAGTGTAGAAGTGTTCCCTTTTCTCCACATCCACGCCAACATCTCTGGTCTTGGGATTTTGTGATATGGGCTAATCTTACTGGAGTTAGATGATATCTCAAAGTAGTTTTGATTTGCATTTCTCTGATGATTAAGGATAACAAGCTTTTTTTCATATGTCTGTAGGCCGTGCACCTGTCTTCTTCAGAGAAGTTTCTCTTCAAGTCCCTTACCCAGCCTGAGATGGATCACTTGTTCTTTTCTTGCTTATACATTTGGGTTCTCTATGAATTCTGGTTATTAAACCTTTGTCGGAGACATAACCTACAAATATTTTCTCTCATTCTGAGGGCTGCTTGTTTGCTCTATTTACTGTGTTCTTGGCTGTGCAGAAGCTTTTTAGTTTGATCAGGTCCCAGTAGTGTATTTTCGAAGCTGCTTCAATTGCTTGGGAGGTCCTCCTCATAAAATATTCACTCAGATCAATTTCTTCAAGAGTTTTCCCTAAACTTTCTGCTAGTATTTTTATAGTTTCATGTCTTAAATTTAAATCTTTAATCTGGTGAGAGTCTATCTTAGTTAATGGTGAAAGGTGTGGGTCCAGTTTCAGTCTTCTACAGGTTGCCAGCCAGTTCACCCAGCACCATTTGTTAAATAGGGAATCTTTTCTCCACTGAATGTTTTTAATTTGCTTGTCAAAGATCAAATAACGGTAAGTAGCTGGGTTCATCTGTTGCTTCTCTATTCTGTTCCACACATCTACCTCTCTGTTTTTGTGCCAGTACCATGCTGTTTTGATCACTTTCAATTTATAGTATAGTCTGAGGTCCGGTAGCGTGATTCCTTCTGCTTGTTTTTATTTCTGAGTAATGTCTTGGCTATTTGAGGTTTTTTCTGATTGCATATAAAATGAAGTATTATTTTTTCAAGATCTTTAAAATATGACAGTGGAGCTTTAATAGGGATTGCATTAAAATTGTATATTGCTTTGGATAGTATGGACATTTTAACAATGTTGATTCTTCCCAGCCATGAGCATAGATATCCAGGGGTGACCCCTATTGTTGCCAAAAATGGCTGCTGCTCTATGCCTCGGGGCACTGCCACTCTTTGTGTGATTCCCTCTCAGCTGACTGTCCTCTCCTCACTCCCATGCCACAAATTAGCACTGACCAGCAGCAGTCCAGGCCCTGTCCACACCTCTCGAGAAAACACCCAAGAATCTGGACTCCTGGGGGACAGGCCTCCAGACCTCAGAGTGAGAGTGGAGGGGAGTGATGGGAGCTCAGAATTGCAGGTAGAGGATATATACAGCTTTACACAGTTTTATGCCTGGCAGGAGAGTGCCATAGCACCCTAGTAGGGGAAGTAGGTCTAGTTTTTAGAGGGTCTCTCCTGTGGAGTATAATGGGAGGACTTTTGAACTCTGCTCATTTGTTTATGGGGTACTCAGAGCCATTCTCATGGGGGAGGGGACTCCCGTCTGCTTGGTGATGGATTTTGTACCTTTTGTTTATATCCTTGGGGTTGCAGCTTGCCTCAGCAGAGTTGATGTGCGTTCTTCAACCTTCTCTCTTGGCGCAGCTCTAATCCACCAGGTTACTTGCTATATTTCTGTCCTTTAACTCTCCTTCTGGATGGGAGCCTCTGTGGAAAGCTGGCTTCAATAAGCCATCTTGTCTCCGCCCCCAACGTGTAACTTTTCTTTCAACTGCTATCTCAGCTTTTTTTCATGTTGTTTTTACTTCTTTTTTACTCCAAAGATCTGATGTGAATGTCCTGATGTCCTTGTCTTATGGAACTTTCTTTTTCTTCTTTTTTTTTTTTTGAGACAGAGTCTCACTATGTCACCCTTGGTAGACTGTGTGGCGTCACAGTTTACAGCAACCTCAAACTCTTGGGCTTAATCAGTTCTCTTGCCTCAGCCTCCCAAGTAGCTGGGACTACAGGTGCCCGCCATAATGCCCAGCTATTTTTTGGTCACAGTTGTCATTGTTGTTTAGGTGGCCTGGGCCGGGTTCAAACCCACCAGCTTCAGTATGTATGTGGCTGGTGCCCTACCCACTGAGCTATGAGCACCAAGCCAAACTTTCTGACCCATCTCCCACCACTATCCTCTTGCACCCTCTAGCCACACTGGCTTACATTTAGCTCCTAGAACATATACAACTGTTCTCCATCCCCACACCTTTACAATTGCTGGGCCTCCTACTTGTAATGTGCTTCCTTAGCAATGTCATGACACTGGGCACTTCCTCCTCAGTGGGCTTCCCTAGGAAAAGCTGTAGTCTGCCACATCACCAGCTTTGTTTTTATTGTTGGTGTCCTCTCCTGAGATTGTATGATCCTTGACAGTAGCGACTCTGCCTATTTAGTTCACAGCCATTTTCCCACTGTTCTGAGCAAAGATGGAACAGATAGGAGATGTATCATTAATATTTTGGTTGACTGACTAACAGGCACTAGTCAGGCAAATAAATATAAAATTGCAAATGTGAAAAAAGGTAGGGGGGCTCATTTCTTAGCAATAGTACTTACAGCAGGGTTTCTCATCTTCATTCCTGTTGACATTGGGGTGGATAATTCTTTGTTGTAAGGGGCTTTCCAATACACTGTTGGATGTTGAACAGCATGCCTGGCCCCCACCCACTTGACACCAGGAGAGGGTGGTGTCTCCTTAGATGGATCCAGAATCATCACAAGCATCACAAGCTGGTGACACTGGCCATTTCTGGAGGACTTGTGCCCCTCCATCTTGAAGTTAGTGTATAATCCTCATCTAAAGCCTTATGGGGTGTTCAGTGGTAGAATTTCTGTGTGTTCCATGTGATACTCAGTAAACACAATGCAACAGTTCACTTGGAGACACTGGATTCTATAAGTTAAGAGCACAGGCAATCAGGTTTGAATGCTAGTTCCTCTGTTTACTTTCTGTGTGACCTTGGGCAAGTAAGCTATCCCTCCTGAGACTCAGCCCCCCTTTTCTGCAGCATGGAGATAATGTATCTGTTATCAGTAAGAATACCTGTGGCTGCAAGTGACAAAGGCCCAAGCCCAAATCACTTATGCAAAAGAAGATAATTTGTCTGTTTATGTAACTACAGCTTAGGATGTGGATTTCAGGCATAATTGTAACCAAGGACTCAAAGAATGTGACCTGGACTCTATTTTGCTTTCTTGATTTCTTGGCCTCACTTTGGCTTTGCTTCCTCTCATAGCCCTGAGATAGTTCAGCATCTTCTATGGCCACATCTTGACTCATTCATGCCCAGAGTCCATGTTCCAGAATTCCTGGCTAAAGTCTTTATCTTCACTGTGATTGGACCACTTGAGGTCACATGCCCAGGCCAGATCCAATCATTGTGACCCAAGCTAATGGAATATTCTGTCCTAAACCAATCAGGTTGATTTCTGAACCTATGAGTAGAATCAGCCCTGTCCAACCAATGATGAAGAAGCTGGTGGTGAGGAGTGGAACTTGGGAAGGCAGCAAATAATATCTGATGCCACAGAACACTTAGCACATGCCAACTACTGTACTGTTCTGAACATTTTATATGTATTAACTCTATTAGTGTCTAGACAGCCCAAGGAGTTTGGTCCTGATACACGTATCATTTTAAGTTTAGCTATTTTATGTATACCCAAGACAGAATTTACTATCATTTTACTTTCTTGGCTTTAATAGTTGCAATGCATCAATACTATTTTTATGAAAACCACTGACCATTTAATAATATGTTTATAGGCATGCAACTTTTACCTTTTGCTGCAGTTTCCACTATGGCTTAGATCCAACAGCCCTTTTGCAACCTGTCTTTATTTAAAATTTACTTAATCATGTGCCCCCTACTATTCCAAGCATATTATTGTACATATAGTAACTCTATTACTCCACAGAGTTGGGTCTGAATTTTACAAATGAGGAAACTGAGGCAAGGGGAGCTTAAGTGGCCCTTCCAAAGTGACAGAGCAGAATCAGACATCTTAGGACTTTCATAGGAGGTTCCAGGACTGGTACATCCTAAGCCATTTCTCTTTCTGTGAAATAACGCTTTAGGAAAGGTTGTTAGGACAAGATCTGATCCAGGAAGGAGATTCCTGGCTGTCTCCTTATCCTCTGCTTATATTTTCTGTCCACAGTGGGATGATTTCATGGAACTTGGCAGTAGCATTCCTGACACTCAACTGGAGAGAATTATTGAGAGCCAGAAAGCTAATCAATGCACCCTTATCATCTACACTTCGGGGACCATAGGCCCACCCAAGGGAGCAATGCTCATCCATGACAATGTAAGCCAAAGTCCCTTCTTTCTGGAGTGATAGCTTCAGAATGTTTTTGTTCCAGGGGCAGGGTGATATCCAGGGGTCTAGCACACAGTGGTTTCTTCACCACTGGGGGCTAGAGAGTTGTGTGGTCGCTTCAGAGAGGGTGGTGTTGTGCAGGGGTTGAAATCAACAGATTCTGTGCAGACCCAGTTCCAAAGTCTGGCTCTATGATCTTGAGCAAGACAACTTACATTCCAAGCCTCAGTTTCCTCATTTGTGAAATGGGAGTGATAGAATAGTCCCTACCTTGTGGATTGTTTTGAAGTTGAAACAAGTTAATACTTGTAGAGAGCTCAGAATTGTGTTAAATAATAAAATAAGTATGTGGAAAACCAGCATGTGCGTTCTGTGCCTTGGGGAGAGGGATCCAACAGAAGTTGATTTTCTTGATTGCTTAAGGTAGGCTGCTTCTTAGAGACAAACTTAGCCATGTTTGGGCAGAGTCCAAGACTGATGGTAATTTAGATCACTTTTGTAAAAGAATAAATGGAATGCGTGCTGTGTGATTTCATTCATATTATGTCCTAGAGGCTGGTCATGGTGGCTTACACTTGTAGTCCTAAGGCAGGAGGATCACTTGAGGCCAGGAATTCAAGACAGGCTGGGTAACATAGTGAGACCCTGTCTTTAAAAAACAAAATAATTAGCTGTGTATGGTAGGCATACCTGTAGTCTCATCTACTCAGGCGGCTAAGGCATAAGGATCACAGTAATGCCACTAATCTCCAGCCTAGGTGACAAAGTGATACCCTGCCTCAAAAAATAAATTAAAATGAAATAAAACTCTAGAAATTTCAAACGTTTCTATAATGACAAAAAGGAAGTGGGTGGTTGCCTGGAAAGGAGCAGGCAGGGCAGGAGGAAACTTTCAGTGGGGGGTGGGTAGGGACACATCCACTATCCTAATGGTGCTGGTGGTTTAACAGGGGTAGACACTTCCCAATTTGTGTCAAATTGCAGTTAAATATATGCAATTTATTGCATAACAGTTACATCTTAATAAAGCTTTCTTTAAAGAAAATAAAGAGATAGTATTTGTTTCATGGTCACTGTATGCCAGCGTTTTATGCTTAGCGACTCCTCTTAGTGTCTGTCCAGTTCCTCTGGCACATGGTCTTTTGCTGATGAGAAAACTGAAGCCCAGAGCCTTGCTTGTCCTCAGTCACACACTGGGCAATGCCATAGAGCCAGCACATGAGCCCTGGCCAGCTGGCTGCATGATCTACACATTTAACTACACTGTAGATGTATGTAGCTGATGTGCAAAGATGTCCAAGGGTGCAGTGATAAACATCCAAAAGCCAGTTGCAGAACAGTACACAAGGCAAATTGCAATTTTTGTTAAAAACTGAAAAATGACAAGTGATATGCGTGTGTGCAAGTCACAAAAGCAGAAAAAAGGTGTGGCAGAGTATGCATCCATTATAAGTTAGAGTTCCTCTCTGTGAGTCAGAAAGATTGCTAGTTTTAATTTTAATTGTTTTTAGAGTGGGATCTTGCTATGTTGCCCAGGCTGAAGCACAGTGGCTATTTGCAGGCACCATCCTAGCTTATGGCAGCCTCATACACCTGGCTTCAAGTGGTCCTCCTGCCTTCTCACAAAGTGCTGGAACTACAAACATAAACCTCCACACCAAACCCAGATTTCTCACTTTAATGTGAATCCAAGCCTTTTGCAAACACTTTTTTTTGTTGCTGAATTCCCTTCCTCCTCCTGAATCTTAGCTTGAGACCTCTTGGAGGTTTTTTCTTTTCTTTTCTTTCTTTCTTTTTTTTGTTTGTTTTTTGTTTGCAGTTTTTGGCCAGGGCTGGGTTTGAACCTACCACCTCTGGTATATGGGGCCGGTGCCCTACTCCTTGAGCCACAGGTGCCACCTGAGACCTCTTAAAAGGTTTTTTGATTCTTCTACAACTACTTTGTTACTCTCTCACACTTCCTCTTGAGCAAGACAGTGAACTAGGGATTAAAGTGTATAAGTAAATTGAAACTCAGCTTCTTGTAATATCAGATGTATAGATATATTTTTCATAATAACAAGGAAAACAGTTGTCAATAAATCATAGGAGTAAAAACAAATATTCAGACATCACAGGAACCCTTGTAAAGAAACAAGCCTGGACCCAACTGTATGATGCAAGATACAGAAAAATTAATTTGGGTCCAGCCCCCACCAGTGCTTTCCTGGACCTGTGCCTCTGCCCTGTTCACCCCTCCTGCCTTCATCCCCCAGGCACTGTCTCCCCCCAAGCAGCAACCAGGAAGCACCTGGGAGCAACTGTTGTCAGGGCCTGTCCCTCCTCTGCGCACAGTCCTCCATGGCTGCCTGTCAGGGTCTGTCCCTCCTCTGCGCACAGTCCTCCATGGCTGCCTGTCAGGGTCTGTCCCTCCTCTGCGCACAGTCCTCCATGGCTGCCATTGCCTTAGCATTTCTGACACCGATGTGTTATATGCTCACTTGTTATATGCGTATGAGCATTAGCTCCCCAAGGTCAGGGCCTGTTTTATTCACTGGTAGCCAGTGAAGTATTTGATTCACTTTTGGGGAATGAATGAGTGAACAAAATCTGATTGGAAAGGATCCTCTCCCTGTGCTGGCTAGCACTTATGCTTTTAGTGGTTTCATGTCTGGTAAAATATTCTTCTAGCACAGGGCTTATAAGCACAGGCCCTGAAGCAAGACCTCCTGTGTTTGAATCCTAGCTCTTCCATTTGCTGGCTATGTGTCCTTGGGGCAAATTCCTTAACTTTTCAGGGCCTCATTTTCCCTATCTTTAAAATAGATATAAGAATGGTTCCTACCTTTTAGAGTTGCTGTGCAGATTAAATTATTTAATATGCTATATGCTGTTACTGTGTAACAAAACATCCTAGGACTTAGTGATGTAAAACATTGACTGTGTATTGTTTATGGGTCTGGAATTTGGACAGGACTCAGCTTGGGTGAGATGGCCCTTCCATGGAGGGGACATTTTTTTTTTTTTTTGAGACAGAGCTTCAAGCTATCGCCCTGGGTAGAGTGCTGTGGCATCACAGCTCACAGCATCCTCCAACTCCTGGGCTTAAGCAATTCTCTTGCCTCAATCTCACAAGTAGCTGGGACTACAGGCGCCTGCCACAACTCCCTGCTAGTTTTTGGCTACAGTTGTCTTTGTTGTTTGGCAGGCCCAGCCTGGATTCGAACCCACCGTTCTGGTGTATGTGGCTGGTGCCTTAGCCACTTGAGCTACAGGTGCCAAGCCTGGAGGTGACATTTGAATTGAGACTTAACATCCAAGAAGTAGCCATCCATGGTACAGTGGGGAAAAAAGCTGGAGGAACAGCATTCCAAATGGAACAGCCAGTACAAAGGCCCTGAGGCTGCACCATGCCTAATGTATTAGAGGAACAGCAAGGAGGTCTCTGTGGCTGGATGAATGCGGTAACCATGCACCAGAGATATACAACACCAGTGAGAAATAGAGATGGCAAAATTATAGATACACTAAGGCTTTATATGAATGTATG
The DNA here is from genome assembly GCF_027406575.1 of Nycticebus coucang. Lineage (NCBI taxonomy): Eukaryota > Metazoa > Chordata > Mammalia > Primates > Lorisidae > Nycticebus > Nycticebus coucang. The sequence continues at coordinate 61,856,896 of NC_069782.1, read as the reverse complement.
CATTGGAGAAAGAAAAGCACAAATATGTTAATTTGGGGGGTGTTTATGTTATAGGATTATGAGTAGCCTTTTTGTTTATTTGACAGTATTGGTTCCATTGTTTTATAATGGACATGGGAAGCCTCTATTCTCCACTTCACAGATTAGGACATAGAGGCCATGAGGGATTTTAAGTGAATAGTCCAAGTTCTAACAAATGATGAAGGCAGGATTTGACTCTGGGACTCTTACTGAAACCTTCAGTTTTCTGAGTGTCCACGAAGACATTCTGAATCTGTCGTTGGACCCAAGGGGATCTGCAAACCACCCTACCCCAAAGCAGCCCAGGGAGTCTTGTAACTCCCACTAGCCTCAGGCAAGTAAGTGACCCATACTGTGTTTCAGTTTCACCATCATAAAATAGAGAGATTGGTAGTCACCAACCCCCCGTGTTATGTTAAATGACTCCATGTTTGTGAAGTACCAGAACAGTGCCTAACATATAGGATGTGCCTTATGTTTGCTAAATAAGTGGCCAGGGGCAAGGCATTTTGGATCACCCTTTGTGTTCTAGATCACGCGGATGGCAGGGGCAGTTTCAAAAGACTTTGGTCTATTGGAGAAGCGGGAGGTGGTGGTCAGCTACCTCCCCCTCAGCCACATTGCAGCACAGATGATGGACATCTGGATACCTATAAAGATTGGGGCAGTCACATACTTTGCTCAGCCAGATGCTCTCCGGGTAAGACTAAGTAATGACTGGGGACCCCACTGCATTCTCCAGGGCAGCCTGTGTAAATGGATGGTTGTTCATTCACTTGACAAATTTTTTTTTGTGAAGCTCCAGGTCTGAGGGAGTTTTCTCTACCTTCATCTTACATTCCATTTAGCAGCACTAAAAACAGATGTCCACCTTCTTTTAGTTTTTACTTTTATCCAAGTCAGGGCACCCATGTATGGTTGTGCAGATTGAACACTGAACAACCCAGGACAGAGATGTAAGTGGTATTGAAAGTAAAATGTGTGTATGTGTGTATGTGTCATTTTAAAAGTCAGTATTCCCAATGCAAAAAGTTCCAACAACCAAGAGTTTTTGGCAATAAAGTCTGATCTAAACTGAAATAATCATAATTGTGGTCTTCATTTTATCCCACATACTGGGAATATGCATACATATTACTGCAGAAATACTAATGAGATGGATTCTACTGGGCTTTCTCAGATGCCAGGGAAGGAGGCATATGCTAGATAGAATATGTACTGTATTACCTTTTTGAAGGCCGGAGAATTCTAAATTCCAAACCACATCATCTGGCCCCAAGCGTTTGAGATAAGGGATTTTGGACTTTTTTTGAAAAACAGCAGTGTCCCAAATTACCGCATAGAGGCAACCTCTTTCAGATAGTTTTTAAGATTTCTTTCGATATTTACCTCTAGTGTTTTAAATATGTGGTACTGCTTTTTTATTTATCCACTTTGAAATATTATGTTACATTTTTCTATTGTGGTGAGTGAAGATTTAGTCTTCTTCTTCCCCCTTCTCTACCCATTTTCTCTTCTCCATCCTCTTAATGTTAATCATTCTTAGTTAACTGAGTCAAGTAGTTTATCATATTATTACATTTCCTGTGTGGTCCAATCTTTTGTTTTTCCCAGAGTTAGTAGTTGCCTTTCTTTTCCAATTTGGTGATTCTTTTTCATATCTGTCTAATTGCTCCATCTAATCTGTCATGCTTATCAATATTCTCCAAAGGCTCAATTAATTATTCATTGCATTTTTTTTTTTTGAGATAGAATGTCACTTGGTCACCCTTGGTAGAGTGCTGTGGCATCATAGCTCACAGCAACCTCAAACTCTTGAGCTCAAGGATCCTCTTGCCTCAGCCTCCTGAGTAGCTGGGACTATAGGTGCCTACCACAATGCCTGGCTATTTTTTTTTTAAAGATGGTCTCTCGCTATGGCTCAGACTGGTCTCAAACTCCTGAGCTCAACCAATCCACCCGCCTTGACCTCCCAGAGTGCTAGGATTATAGGCATGAGCCACCACGCCCAACCTTGCTTTTTTTTTTTTTCATCCTTCTGTCCTAAGCTGGACTGATTGTTGTTTTAGCTTGTCCTGGGTTGGGTCTCCTAGAAGCAAAACATGAAATGGAGAATTTTTTTGTGATTTATTGGTGGGGGCTCTCAGATGAAAATGGTGAAGGGAGCAGGATAGGCCAGGGAAAGAAAGCAAGAAAAGATGCATGTATTAATAGATTCAGCTGGACTGTAACCTCAGATGGATCCTGTGGGAAGCTCCGAGGCATGAGTGGTGCCACAGTGTTGTCTCACTTTAAGGAGAGTAGGTGGGCCCTTGAACCTCATCTGAGGGAGGGCAGTTCTCTGGGAAAAAGGAAACTATGAACAACTAGGGATCAGGATGGAACTTTAACAGTGCCTTCTACAAGCTACCACTCAGAGCTATCCCTTTCCCCTACTCCCGGATTGGATCCCCTGTTTTTTTGGAGTTTTTGCCTTCTTTAAAGAATGATTCTTTCATTTAGGTAGAGATTATCCTTTGATAAATTTTCCAGAGTAATTATGTGAGAGAAAAACTTTACTTCTTCTATGTCTGGACTTTGCAAACCTAGTAGAGCTAGGAGTGACCTCTGGCATTCAGCTTCCCCTTTCCCACTACCCCACCAGCCACACTCTGAATTAGCTTCCTATTACTGCCACAGCAAATGACCACAAACTGAATGGCTGAAAACAATATCAATTTATTATTTTATAGTTCTGGAGACTGGAAGGTCAAAATGGATTTAACTGCGCTAAAAATCAAGGTGCTGGCAGGGCTACATTCCTCCTGGAGATTCTGGGGGAAAAATCCATTTTCTTGCCTTTTCTAGTTTGTATGTGTGTATGGGGGAGTTGTTTGTTTAGACAGGGTCTCATTCTGTCACTCAGGCTGAAATACAGTGGCGGTGACATCTTCATCACTCACTGCAGCCTCAAACTCTGGGGATCAAGTGATCCTCCTTCCTCACCCTCCTGAATAGCTGGGACTATAGGTGCCCACAATGATGCCTGGCTAAGTTACCTATTTTCAGCAAAGACAGAGTCTCACTCTTGTTCTGACTGGTCTTGAACTCCTGGCCTCAAGTGATTCTCCTGCTTCAGCCACCCAGAGTGCTGGGATTATAGGTGTGAGCCACTGTGCTTGGCTGTCTTTTCCAGCTTTTAGAAGCTACTACATGCCTTTGCTTGTGGCCTCTTCCTCTGCACTTGATCTTAGCCAAAAGGCTGAGAAGCGATTGGTCCCTTCCTCTGTCTTCAAGGACAGCAGCATAGGATCTTCCAATCTCAATCTCTCTCTCTGTCACACACACTCAATCACCTCCATCATCACACCCCACATGACCCTGACCTTTCTGCTTCTCTCTTACTGCAAGAACACTTGCAATAACATTGGGCCCACCCAAATAACCCAGGACATCTCAAGATTCATAACTTAAAATATATTCATAGGTTTCTTGGAGTTAGGACATGAAGATCTTGAGATCTTGACATTATTTTTTTCTCCCACACTCTCCATCAAACAGACCTTTGCACTTCCTTCTAGAAGCTTCTTTGTCTGTTCTTTGCGTGCTTGACTCTTCCTCCTCAGTCAATTCGGTGCTAAATATTTCTTTGGTCCCTCTCAATCACTTTCATATTACGCATGCTCAGTGCCTGAGATATGGTATATATTCAATACATTGTTTTTCCTGGCTGAGTACAGAATGTATACACATTCACCTACAGGTCTTGAGAAGTTCCCATTTTCCTACACCCACATCAGCCCTAATGTTATCAAAATTTTAAAAATTGTCAGTCTGAATGATAATAAAAGCATCTAAGCATTTTAAGAAACTGCTAGAGTGTTTTCTAAAGTAACTGCACCATTTCATATTCCAACCAGAAGTGTATGAAGGTTATAGTTCTTCCACATCCTCAGTAACACTTCTTATTTTTTTTTAGTTTTTTAGAGATGAGGTCTTGTTCTGTTGCCCAGGCTGGAGGGCAGTAGTATAATCATAACTCACTGCAACCTCAAGCTCCTGGGCTGGTCCTCCCTCCTGAGTAGCTGGCACTACAAGCGTGAGGACTGCATCTGGCCCTGTTTACATTATTCCTATTGTTATTATTGTCACTCCTCGTGGGTGTGAGTGGTACTCCATCATTCTGATGTGCATTTCCCTGATGATTGAGGACAGTGAGCATCTTTTCATGTGCTTATTGGCTGTTGGTATATCTTCTTTGGAGAAGCATCTTTTCAAATGTTTTGCCCATTTAAAAACATTGTTGCAAAAACAAAAAAACAAAAAAACATTGTTGCACATTAGGATTTTTTATATATCTAGTTATGAATCCTTTATTAAATTTATGATTTGCAAATACTTTCTCCCAGTTCTGCAGCCCATCTTTTTGTTTCTTCTGAAGCACAAAAAAGTGTTTAACTTTGATAAAGTCCAATTTATTATTTTTTTTCTTTTATGTTCTTGTTCTTGGTATTGTAGATAGAAAATCTCTGCCTACTCTAAAGCCATCAAGTTTTTCTTCTATCTTTTCTGCTATAAGGCTTTTATTTTTAGCTCTTACATTTATATATTTTGAGTTAACATTTGTGTTTGATGAAAATTAAGATGCACTCATGTGCTTGTGATACATATTTTAGATAGATAGATAGATAGATAGATATAGATAGATAGATGATACATAGATGCATATTTTCCCCCAACAGAACTGCCTTGGTAATTTTGTTAAAAATCCATTGATCAGGCCAGGCATGGTGGCTCATGCCTATAATCTTAGCACTCTGGGAGGCTGAAGCCGTAGAATCACTTGAGCTCAGGAGTTCAAAACCAGCCTGAGCAAGACTGAGATCCCATCTGTACTAAAAATACTAGAAAAATTAGCCAGGTGCACAACTATTCCAGAGGTTGAGGCAAGAGGATCCCTTGAGCCCAAGAGTTTGAGGTTGCTATGAGCTATGATCCCCTGGCACTCTACCCAAGTCAACAGAGACTCAAAAAATAAACACATAAATAAATAAATAAGAAAGAAAGAAGAGAAAAATCAGTTGATCATAAATGTAAAGTTTTGTTTCTGGATCTTCTATTCTGTTCCATTTATTTGCATGTTTATCCTTACACCAAAACCATACTTCCTTGATTACACTAGATTTATAGATTTATAGCAGAATGACAAATTTTGTCCTATTTTTCCTGGGACATTCCCAGTTTTAATCAAAAGTTCCAAATTTTAATAACTTTTCCATTTCTGGATAAACATGGATGGTTGATCACCCTACTTTATAATAAGTTTTAAAATGCTAGAAGCTATGATGACACCAGGGCACTCTACCCATAGCAACAGAATGAGACTCTGTCCCAAAACTAAATACATAAGTAAATAAATTAAAATTAAAAAATAAAATCATGTAGTAAGTCCTCTGATTTTATTTTTCCTTTCCAAAATTGCTTTGGTTACTTTAGATCCTCTGCCTTTCTGTATAAATTTATAAGATCAGCTTGTTGGTTTGTATGAAAAAGCCTGCCTGCGTTTGGATAGAGATTGCATTGAACCTGTAGATCAGTTTAGGGGAGAAACCTGCATCTTTTTAACAGTTACATAATATTCCACTGCATGCAACCACAATTTCTTATTTTATTTTATTTATTTAATTTTTTTATTATTAAATCATAGCTGTGTACGTTAATGTGATCATGGGGCACCATACACTGGTTTTACAGACCGTTTGACACATTTTTTAAATTTATTGTTTATTTTTTTTAATTAATTCATTTTTTATTGTTAAAACATAGCTGTGTACATTAGTGCAATCAAGGGGTACAATGTGCTGGTTTCATATACAATTTGAAATATTCTCATCAAACTGTTCATGGCATTTTCTTATTGTATGTAGACATTTGTATTCTGCATTTAGTAAGTTTCGCCTGTACCCATTCTAAGATGCACTGTAGGTGTGGCCCCACCTATTGCCCACCTTCCACCCCAATATCCCCCCTCCATTCTCCTTTCTTGGCCCTTTCCCCTTAGTTTTGTGCTATAGTTGGGTTATAGCCTTCATGTGAAAGCTATAATTTAGCTTCATAGTAGGGCTGAGTACATTGGATACTTTTTCTTACATTTCTGAGATACTAAGAAGAATATGTTCCAGCTCCATCCTTGTAAACAGGAAAGAGGTAAAGTCTCCATCTTTCTTTAAGGCTGCATAATCCATGGTATACATGTACCACGATTTGCTAGTCCATTCGTGGGTCAATGGGCACTTGGGCTTCTTCCATGACTTAGCAATTATGAATTGGGCTGCAATAAACATTCTGGTACAGATGTCTTTGTTATATTGTGATTTTTGGTCTTCTGGGTATAAACCTAGTAAAGGAATTATAGGATCGAATGGCAGGTCTATTTTTAGATCTCTAAGTATTCTCCAAACATCCTTCCAGAAGGAACGTATTAGTGTGCATTCCCACCAGCAGTGTAGAAGTGCGCCCTTTTCTCCACATCCATGCCAACATCTCTGGTTTTGGGAATTTGTTATGTGGGCTACTCTTACCGGGGTTAGGTGATATCTCAAAGTAGTTTTGATTTGCATTTCTCTGATGATTAAGGATGATGAGCTTTTTTTCTTGTGTTGGTAGATCGCAAATCTGTCTTCTTTAGAGAAGTTTCTCTTCAAGTCCCTTGCCAACCCTGAGATGGGATCACATGTTCTTTTCTTGATAATACGTTTGAGTTCTCTGTGGATTCTGGTTATTAGACCTTTATCGGAGGTATAACCTGCAAATATTTTCTCCCATTCTGAGGGCTATCTGCTTGCTTTATTTACTATGTTCTTAGCTCTGCAGAAGCTTTTTAGTTTGATCAGGTCCCAGTAGTGTATTTTTGATACTGCTTCAATTGCCTGGGGAGTCCTCCTCATAAAATATTCACCCAGGCCGATTCCTTCAAGAGTTTTCCCTGCAATTTCTTCAAGTATTTTTATAGTTTCATGTCTTAAGTTTAAATCTTTTATCCAGTGAGAGTCTATCTTAGTTAATGGTGAAAGGCATGGGTCCAGTTTCAATCTTTACAAGTTGCCAGCCAGTTCACCCAGCACCATTTTTAAATAGGGAATCTTTTCCCCCCTGAAGGTTTTTAATTGGCTTGTCAAAGATTAAATAATGGTAAGTAGCTGGATTCATCTCTTGGTTCTCTATTCTGTTCCAGACATCTACTTCTCTGTTTTTGTGCCAGTACCATACTGTTTTGATCACTATCGATTTATAGTATAGTCTCAGGTCTGGCAGCGCAATTCCTCCTGCTTTGTTTTTATTGCTGAGTAATGTTTTGGCTATTCGAGGTTTTTCTTTTCTGATTCCATATAAAACAAAGTATTACTTTTCCAAGATCTTTAAAATATGATGATGGAGCTTTAATAGGAATTGCATTAAAATTATATATTGCTTTGGGTAGTATAGACATTTTAACAATGTTGATTCTTCCCAGCCATGAGCATGGTATGTTTTTCCATTTGTTAACATCTTCAGCTATTTCTTTTCTTAAAGTTTCATAGTTCTCTTTGCAGAGATCTTTTACGTCCTTTGTTAGGTATACTCCCAAATATTTCATCTTCTTTGGCACTACTGTGAAAGGAATAGAGTCCTTGACTGTTTTTTCTGCTTGCCTATTGTTGGTATATATAAAGGCTACAGATTTATGGGTGTTGATTTTGTAGCCTGAGACATTGCTGTATTCCTTGATGACTTCTAAAAGTTTGGTAGTAGAATCCCTGGTGTTTTCCAGATATATGATCATATCATCTGTGAAGAACAAAAGTTTGATCTTTTCTGACTCTATATGGATACTCTTGATCTCCTTTTCTTCCCTAATTGCAATGGCTAAAACTTCCATTACAATGTTAAATAGCAGTGGAGACAATGGGCAACCTTGCCTGGTTCCTGATCTAAGTGGAAATGATTTCAATTTAACTCCATTCAATATGATATTGGCTGTGGGTTTGCTGTAGATGGCCTCTATTAGTTTAAGAGGCCATTAGTTTAGTCCCTTCTATACCAATTTTCTTAAGTGTTCTGATCATGAAGGGATGCTGGATATTATCAAAAGCTTTTTCTGCATCAATTGAGAGAATCATATGGTCCTTATTTTTATTTGTTTATGTGCTGAATTACATTTATAGATTTACGTATATTGAACAAGCCTTGAGACCCTGGGATAAATCCCACTTGGTCATGGTGTTTGATTTTTTTGATGTGTTGTTGGATTCTGTTTGTTAGGATCTGATTGAGTATTTTAGCATCAATATTCATTAGTGATATTGGTCTATAATTTTCTTTTCTTGTTGGGTCTTTCCCTGGTTTGGGGATCAAGGTGATGTTTGCTTCGTAAAATGCGTTGGGTAATATTCCTTCTTTTTCTATATTTTGGAAGAGGTTTAATAATATAGGTACTAGTTCTTCTTTAAACGTTTGGTAGAATTCTGATGTAAAGCCATCTGGTCCTGGACTTTTCTTTTTAGGGAGATTTTGTATAGTTGATGCTATTTCAGAACTTAATATAGGCCTGTTCAACATGTCCACTTCATTCTGGCTACGTCTTGGTAGGTGGTGTGCTTCCATGTATTGGTGGATTTCTTTCAGATTTTTATATTTCTGAGTGTAGAGTTTCTTGTAGTATTTGTTAAGGATTTTTTTAATTTCTGAGGAGTCTGTTGTTATTTCATCGTTACCATTTCTGATTGATGAAATTAGAGATTTTACTCTTTTTTTCCTGGTTAGGTTGGCCAAAGGTTTATCTATTTCATTGATCTTTTCACAAAACCAACTTTTGGATTTATTGATCTGTTGTATCATTCTTTTGTTTTCAATTTCATTTAAATCTGCTCTGATTCTGGTTATTTCTTTTTTTTAATTTTTTTTTTTATTGTTGCAGTTTGGCCGGGGTTTGGTTTGATTTCACCACCCTCAGCATATGGGGCCAGCACACTACTCACTTAGCCAAAGGCACCGCCCGATTTTGGTTATTTCTTTTTTCTGCTGGCAGTTTTTGGGTGGGTTTACTTTTGTGGTGGAGGATTATGCTGGTCTTTATGGAGGATAGGTCTGAGAATATCCTGGAGAGCTGGTTTAGTTATGGCAAATTTCTTCAACATGTGAATGTCATTGAAGTATTTAATTTCTCCGTCATAAATGAAACTCAGTTTAGCTGGGTACTGGATCCTGGGTTGAAGTTATTTTCTTTTAGGAGATTAAAAGTCGATGACCATCCTCTTCTAGCTTGAAAGGTTTCAGCAGAGAGATCTGCAGTTATTCTAATATTCTTCTCCTTGTAGATGATGGTTTTCTTTCATCTGGCTGTTTTCAGAATTTTCTCCTTCATATTAACTTTAGTGAAATTGATTATGAGGTGTCTGGGGGATGTCTTATTTGGGTTGAGTCATGCTGGAGTTCTGAAACTGTCTGCTATCTGAATTTCAGAATCTCTTGACATGTCTGGAAAGTTCTCCTTCATAATCTCATGGAGAAGGGACTCTGTGCCCTGTGAAGCCACTTCATCGCTTTCAGGTATCCCTATAAGACGAATATTGGTTTTCTTTGAATTATCCCAGAACCCTCTGAGAGAGTGATCTGTTTTTGCCCTCCATTTCTCTTCCTCATTGAGAGTTTGGGAGCGTTTGAAAGCTTTGTCTTCAATGTCAGAAATCCTTCCTTCTGCTTGCTCCATTCTGTTACTGAGGGATTCTACTGTGTTTCTCAGATCTTTGAGGGCTGCAACTTCTTGTCTCAATGTGCCAAAATCTTTGGTCATTTGGTCTTTGAATTTGTTGAATTCTTGAGATGTGTTTTGGATTACTTTTTGGAATTCTAATTCGATCTTATTTGCTATCCAGATTCTGAATTCGGTTTCTGACATCTTGGCTATTTGTTTGTGCATGGGATCTTGTGCTGTGTCTGCCCCATTGATCCTTGGGGGAGTTGATCTACTCTGATTATTCATATTGCCAGAGTTTTTCTGTTGATTTCGCCTCATGTTTATTTTTCACCATTGCCTCTGGCTGTCCTCAGAGTTGGGGAGGTGTCTCTCCAAGATTAGACCCCAGCGGGATCACTCTGTTGTTGCTGGATCTTTGTAGGGCATGACCCTGTGTAGTTCCTATGGGCTGTCCCAGCTAGGGAGTTCTGGTTGTGGAAGCAGTTCCAGAGTGTGACACACCAGATCCAGCAACAGGGTGGGAGGTGGTGAGCTTGGTTCTGGGAGTGCCTGGCACCCAGTGACTTGGGCACAGGGAGCCCAAGGCTCCAGCAGTCTCTGGCCAGGAGAAGGGCTTTGCACAGAGGCAGGGCAGGCTCTGGTGGGCACGCGGCTGCCAGTGTCCCTGGCCAGATGAGAGGGCCAGTGCAGAGGAGGGTACACGAGTGAGGACACAGGGTTGCACAGCTCCTGCAGTTCCTGCTCAGGGCATGCGGAGGCCCGGCGGGCGCAGATCATAGGTTGGGGGTCGCAGCGCAGCTCTTATGGAGGTCCAGGCGGCGTCGAGCCCAGGAGTTTGAGGTTGCTGAGCTGTGACACCACGGCACTCTACCCAGGACAACAGCCTGAGGCTCCCATGTGCCCAAACTGGTCTCACTCTGCCCCTGAAGGTTAAGGCTGTAAGGCGTCTCAGTCCCTGCCTTTAGGCTGCTTAGTCACTAGGTTACTAGCTCCTGCCCCATTCTTGCTCTGCAACCCTGAGGCAGAGCTTGCCGGGGCAGTATTCTCACTATGGCTCCTTGCGGCCCACAGCCAAATACTATTAGCTCCGTCCGGCTCAGTGGCTCAGTCTGGGGCCCTAGACAATGCCCAAAGTTCTCCACACTCCTGCTCAAGCTCTCCCCAAGGCAGTTCAACTGAGTGCCAAGTCCAAAAACACCGAAACGGTTCACAGGTTAAGCCTTTCTGGTTTGCAGTCTCACTGCTGCTTGTACTTATGTTTGCCGGCGGGATTAGGTCAATCAAACACACACAACCACTTGCCAGTTTTCCACTGTTTTTGTCCTCCTGTTGGGGTCCAGAAGTCCCTTGCTAACTCCCTGTATCCTCAAAAGGATGATTATAGACAGATCCCACCAGCCAGAGATGCCTGGAGTCTTATCTCCCCAGACTCACCATGCCCTGTTGCAGGGAAGCTGTTACTCGGCCGCCATCTTGCTCCTAACCCACTTTCTGAGGTTTTAGATCTACATGTAACTTACATCACTAATTGCTAGTGCATGACCTATCAATTTTTAGTGGGCCTTTTATATGGTCATCCTGAACTTTCACTGTTGAAGAATCATGTCTAAATGTCACCTTGACTTTAAGAAGTATTTTTGCTGTCTTGATCTTGGCTTCACAAAAGGTTCCTCTGTATTTAGAACTCACATCAGTGCCCCCTGTCAAATAGGGAGGCTCATCAAGGGCCTTCATGATGCTTCTGGGACCGATACACCCTCACAAACATCGGGTTCACCTGCACCTTCCTCAGAGGCGAGATCTGACCCTGGCACGTCCAGAATCCCCTCTCCTCCTCCCCCTGAAAACCAGCAGCCCAGGGGAAGAGACTGGGAAGAAGGGCAGTGGGTGCAGTGGCTGCTGAGCCTGAAGCTATGGCTCCTCCTCCTCTCGTGGGGCAATTGGTACCTTTGTTTGGCGGCCGCTCTCTGGCTCCCTGGTTGGGGGGAGGGGGGATGATGAAAAATCCCTCCTGGAGGTCCAGGCTCCTAATCATGCTGCCCTCCAGAGGACAGCGGCAATGGACCCTCTGCGGCTCCCTCCAGGCAAAGGCCCAAGCGGTGGCTGTGGCAGCAGCAAGCTTAACCTCAGGAGTCTCTCTTGGCTCCAGCGCCCGAGCTCCTCACTCTGGACCAACTGACAGGCCGGTTTGACTCATTTTCATCACACTGGTTAACAATGCCTTCCTGGTATTTTCTTAGTTATTGTGTTAAGACATTTATATTCTACATTTATTAAGCTTCACATGTACCCTTGTAAGATGCACCAGAGGTGTATTCCCACCAATAACCCTCCCTCTGCCCATCTTTCTCTCTCCCCTCCCTTCCACCCTTCCCTATATTCTTGGGTTATAACTGGGTTATAGCTTCCATATGAAAGCCATAAATTACTTTCACCGTAGGGCTGAGTACATTGGATACTTATTTTTCCATTCTTGAGATACTTTACTAAGAAGAATATGTTCCAGCTCCATCCATGTAAATATGAAAGAGGTAAAGTCTCCATCTTTCTTTAAGGCTGCATAATATTCCATGGTGTACATATACCACAATTTATTAATCCATTCGTGGATCGATGGGCACTTGGGCTTTTTCCATGACTTAGCAATTATGAATTGGGCTGCAATAAACATTCTGGTCACAAATATCTTTGTTATGATGTGATTTTTGGTCTTCTGGGTATATGCCTAGTAGAGGAATTATAGGATTGAATGGCAGGTCTATTTTTAAATCTCTAAGTGTTCTCTAAACATCTTTCCAAAAGCAATGTATTAATTTGCATTCCCACCAGCAGTGTAGAAGTGTTCCCTTTTCTCCACATCCACGCCAACATCTCTGGTCTTAGGATTTTGTGATATAGGCTAATCTTACTGGAGTTAGGTGATATCTCAAAGTAGTTTTGATTTGCATTTCTCTGATGATTAAAGATAATGAGCATTTTTTCATATGTCAGTAGGCTGCGTGCCTGTCTTCTTCAGAGAATTTTCTCCTCAAGTCCCTTGCCCAGCCTGCGATGGGATAACTTGTTCTTTTCTTGCTTCTACATTTGAATTCTCCGAGGATTTTGGTTATTAAACCTTTGTCGGAGACGTAACCTACAAATATCTTCTCCCATTCTGAGGGCTGTCTGCTAGCTTTAATTACTGTGTTCTTGACTGTGCATAAGGTTTTTGGTTTGATCAGGTCCCAGTAGTGTATTTTTGAAGCTGCTTCAGTTGCCTGGGGGTCCTCCTCATAAAATAGTCGACCAGACTGATTTTTTCAAGGGTTTTCCCTGCACTCTCTTCTAGTATTTTTATTGTTTCGTGTCTTAAGTTTAAATCTTTGATCCAGTGAGAGTCTATCTTAGTTAATGGTGAAAGGTGTGGGTCCAGTTTCAGTCTTCTACAGGTTGCCAGCCAGTTCACCCAGCACCATTTGTTAAATAGGGAATCTTTTCCCCACTGAATGTTATTAATTGGCTTGTCAAAGATAAAATAATGGTAAGTAGCTGGATTCATCTCTTGGTTCTCTATTCTGTTTCAGACATCTACTTCTCTGTTTTTCTGCCAATACCATGCTGTTTTGATCACTGTCAATTTGTAGTATAATCTGAGGTCTGGTAGCGTAATTCCTCCTGCTTTGTTTTTATTTTTGAGTAATGTCTTGGCTATTCGAGGTTTTTTCTGATTCCATATAAAGCAAAGTATTGTTTTTTCATGATTTTTAAAGTATGACAGTGGAGCTTTAATAGGGATTGCATTAAAATTATATATTGCTTTGGGTAGTACGGACATTTTAACAATGTTGATTTTTCCCAGCCACGAGCATGGTATGTTTTTCCATTTGTTAACATTTTCAGCTATTTCTTTACTTAGAGTTTCATAGTTCTCTGTAAAGTTCTCTTTCACGTCGTTAGATAAACTCCCAAATATTTCATCTTCTTTGGCACTACTGTGAATGGAATAGAGTCCTTAACTTTTTTTTTCTGCTTGCCTATTGTTGGTATATATAAAGGCTATGGATTTATGAATGTTGATTTTGTAACCTGAGACACTGCTGTATTCCTTGATCATTTCTAAGAGTTTTGTAGTAGAATCCTTGGTATTTTCCAGATATACAATCATATCATCTGTGAAGAGCGAAAGTTTGATCTCTTCTGACCCTATATGGATACCCTTGATTTCCTTTTCTTCTAGTAATGATGAGTAAAACTTCCATTACAATGTTCAAGAGCAGTGGAGACAATGGGCAGCCTTGTCTGGTTCCTGATCTGAGTGGAAATTTGATTTCAATTTAACTCCATTCAATATGATATTGGCTGTGGGTTTGGTGTAGATGGCCTCTATCAGTTTAAGAAATGTCCCTTCTATGCCAATTTTCTTACATGTTCTGATCATGAAGGGAAGCTGGATTTATCAAAAGCTTTTTCTGCATCAATTGAGAGAATCATATAATCTTTGTTTTTTAATTTGTTTACGTGCTGAATTATACTTATAGATTTACGTATATTCAACCAGCCTTGAGACTCTGGGATAACCCTGACTTGGTCATGATGTATAATTTGTTTGATCTGTTGCTGTTCTGTTTGTTAGGATCTTGTTGAATATTTTTACATCTATATTCATTAGTCATGTTGGTCTATAATTTTCTTTTATTGTTGGGTCTTTTCCTGGTTTGGGAATCAGGGTGATGTTTGCTTCATAGAATGTGTTGGGTAGTGTTCCTTCTTTTTCTACATTTTGGAACAGGTTGAGTAATATAGGTATTAGCTCCTCTTTAAAGAATTGGTAGAATTCTGACGTGAAGCCATCTGGTCCTGGGCTTTTCTTTTTAGGGAGATTTTGTATGGTTGATGCTATTTCAGAATGTGATTTTGGCCTGTTCAACATTTCCACTTGATTCTGGGTAAGTCTTGAAGGTGACGTGCTTCCAAGTTTGGTCAATTTCCTTCAGATTTTCATATTTCTGAGAATACAGTTTCTTGTAATATTCATTAAGGATTTTTTTAATTTCTGAGGAGTCTGTTGTTATTTCATCTTTGTCATTTTTGAGTGATGAAATTAGAGATTTTACGCTTTTTTTCCCCGGTTAGATTAGCCCAAGGTTTACCTATTTTATTGACCTTTTCATTAAATCAACTTTTTGATTGATTGATCTGTTGTACAATTCTTTTGTTTTCAATTTCATTTAATTCTGCTCTAATTTTGATTATTTCTTTTCTTCCTCTGGGTTTGGGGTTGGAATGTTCTTCCTTTTCCAGTTGATTGAGATGTCCCATTAAGTTGTTAACTTCTTCTCTTTCCGTTCTCTTCCAAAGGCTTGCAGTGCTATAAATTTACCTCTTAGGACTCCCTTTGCGGTATTCCAGAGGTTCTGATAATTCATGTCTTTGTTGTTGTTTTGTTCCAAAAATTTGGCATTTTTCTTCTCAATCTCATCTCTGACCCAGCTATCATTCAGCATAAGGTTATTTAAATTCCATGTTTTTGTATGAGTATGCAGATTCCTGTTGTTACTGAACAACAGGTGGTCTGAGAAGATGTAAGGAATAATTTCTATTCCTTTAAATTTACTGAGGTTCGACTTGTGACCTAAGATGTGATCGATTTTGGAGTATGTTACGTGGGCTGATAAGAATTATGTGTATTCAGTTTTTTGGGGATGAAATGTTCTATAGATTTCTACTAAATCCAAATGTTGGATGGTTCAGTTCAAATCTAAAATTTCTTTGCTCAGCTTCTTATGGAAGGATCGATCCAACACTGCCAAAGGAGTGTTGAAATCGTTGACTATTATGGAGCTGGTGGAAATCAAGTTGCGCCTGTCAAGAGTTTCTCTTATAAATTGAGGCACATTCTGGTTGGGTGCATAAATATGAATAATTGAAATCTCATCATATTGAGTATTACCTTTAACAAATTTGAAGTTACCATTCTTATCCTTTCTTACTTTTGTTAGTTTAAAGCCTATTGTGTCTGCAAATAAAATTGCAACACCTGCTTTTTTCTGATTACCATTTGCTTGAAATATGGATGACCATCCTTGCACCCTGAGTCTATATTTATTGTTTAAGGTAAGATGAGATTCTTGTATGTAGCAAATATCTGGTCCGAGTTTTTGTATCCAGTCAGCTAACCTGTGCCTCTTTAGAGGACAGTTCAAGCCATTCACATTAATGGAGAATATTGACAAGTCTGGTAAAATTTTGGGTATTGAGTTTTTCGAAAGTCCAGTGGACATTTTTAATTTTTTCGCTGACCCGGCCCGCGGGTCAGTTGACAGGGATACCTGGAGGAGGCGGTGAGAATGAAAAAGGGGCAAGGGGCACGAAGAATGGAGACAAGACAGGAGTCTGATCAAGTCTCGTTTATTGCAAAGTTCTTCTAGGGTATATAAGGGTAGGTGAAGGAGGAGGTTTACGTCACCAGGTATCCAAGCAACCTGGCCTTGGTATAGATAAGTTCCTGGCCTTGGTGGAGATAAGTTCCAACAGCAACCTTCAAAGTTTCGCTCACGTGATTTATGAGAAGAGGCCTAGTGTTAGCAGGGAAATAGAAACTTAGGTCTAGCATTTGCAGGGAAATAGAACTTAAGTCTGTTAGTACCGGAAATAGCACTTGGCCTACAAAATAGATGCTGTGGTGTCAGCCTTCCACATTTCGCCACTGTGGAAGTTGGAGTTTGATGAAGAGTTTCAGAGTGAGTTTACTTTAGTGGTAGAGGATTGGGCTGGTCATTATGGAGGATAGGTCTGAGAATATCCTGACGAGCTGGTTTGGTTATGGCAAATTTCTTCACCATATGAGTGTCTTTAAAGTATTTAATTTCTCCATCATAAATGAAACTCAGTTTATCTGGATACAGGATCCGGGGTTGAAAGTTATTTTGCTTTAGTTGATGAGCACCCTCTTCTGTCTTGAAAAGTTTCCCCAGCAGAGATATCCTCTGAAATATTCTTCCCCTTGTAGGTAATGGATTTCTTACGTCTGGGTGCTTTCAGAATCTTTTCCTTCGTATTAACTTTAATGAAGTTAATTATGGTATGTCTAGGGGATGTCTTATTTGGATTGAGTCATGCTGGGTTTCTGAAACTGCTCTCTGAATTTCAGAATCTCTTGGCATGTCTGGAAAATTCTCTTCCATAATTTCATGGAGAAGGGCCTCTGTGCCTTGCGAGGCCACTTTATCACTTTCAGGGATTCCAATGAGGCAGATATTAGCCTTCTTCAAATGATCCCAGAGCTCTCTGAGAGAATGATCCAATTTTTCTCTCCATTTCTCTTCCCCTTTGAGAGTTTGTGAGCACTCAAAAGCTTTGTCTTCAATGTCAGAAATCCTTTCTTCTGCTTGCTCCACTCTGTTACTGAGGGATTCTGCTGTATTTTTCATATCTTTGAGGGCTGCAAATTCTTGCTTCAGTGCATCAAAATCTTTGGTGGTTTTGTCTTTAAATTCATTAAATTCTTGAGATAACTTTTGAATTTCTCCTCGAATTTCTAATCCGACTTTTGAATTCCTCCTCGAATTTCTAAGTCCAAATTTTCCTCCATTCTATTAATCTTATTTGCAATCCAAATTCTGATTTTCTGATTTCGATTCCTGACTTCCCAGCCATCTGTTTATGAATGGGATCTTCAGTTACATCTACCGTATCTTTCCTTGGGGGGTGGGGAGGCTTGATCTATTCTGGTTATTCATGTTACCAGAGTTTTTCTGCTGATTCCACCCATGATTATTTTACACCATTTGACTTTGTCCCCGGAGCTTTGTCGAGGACCTGTACAGTGCTACGTCCTGAGAAACTGGGGCCCTGTTTGGTGTGGTGGGGCTAAGTGGTTCTGTCTTGTTTTCAGCTGGTCTCTGTCCGACCCGAGTGAAACAGTTATCTGGGTTGTAGTCTGAGCTGTGGAGAAATACCAGCAATTTAGTCACTGCACCCCCCACAGGCAACAATCAGAAAAGGAAAAAAATCAAACCTTCCTACAACCACATACCCAGTGCACCACTTGGATAGTCCTCTGGCGATTCGCTCAGTTCAAAAGGTCCAAATCAATTGTCTCAGTCAGTACCTGTCTCAGGTGGTAGAGTTTAAAAGGTTTCTGGCAACTGGATCACAGGGGTCTGCTGACAACTCAAATATGACTTGCTCCAGTGCTTCGTGAAGTCAGGAGGACTCACCCAGCAAATAGATTAGTCTGGGAAGGTTGATGCCTCCTTCCCCACCTTGCACCTCTGTCACACCCAGTCACTGATAGCCCTTCAGGGCTGTGACCCAGTTGCGTCCAGTGAGCAGATACTCCAGGGGTTTGCACCTGCCTGAATCACAAGGAAATCTGTATCTGCTCAGCCAGGCCACTGCTCTCTGCCTCTATCCAGCAGGGGGAGGTGAGGCCTGACCACCTCGGGCACTTGATGGAGGCTGGGGGATGTTCACTCGGTTCCAGCCCCGCCCCTGATTGATGTTACCGACAGAAGAGAACCCAACTTTGTGGGAATTTGTTTCTGTCCGTGCTAAATTCCCCTGTAGAAGAGAAGCTGTTTTGAATTTCCAGAACCTGAACCTCAGGCCCTGCCTTTGCTCATGCAGGTTTGTATTCGCAGCACAATTAGGTGTCAGTTGTAGCCTCCTGCCTTCCTTTGTGTATAGGTGACGATCCTCTGAAGGCTGGGTGCGTCTTAGGCTCAGTAAAGTGGTCCTCTGGGTGAGCCCCACCCTGGGATTTCCTGAGTCTGCGCATGCATTTTCTAGTCCCTGCACTCCACCCAGGCCGGTACTGTCTCAGGCAAACCATTTACTCATGGGGCCTGCGTTTCAGTCCCTGATCTGTTCTGCAGTGATTGCCACCTGAGAAGATGCCTGGCTTCCTCTGGTTGCCCAGGGATACAAGGGGTGTGGCTTCAGAATATTTGGGGGTGAGCCCTATTGTTGCCAAAAATGGCTGCTGCTCTGCACCTCGGGGCACCGCCGCTCCTCTCCTCACTCCTGTGCCACAGAATCAGCACTAACCAGCTGCAGTCTAGGCCCTGTCCACACCCCTCGAGAAATCACCCAAGAATCTGGACTCATGGGGGGGGCAGGCCTCCAGACCTCAGACTGAGAGTGGAGGGGAGTGCTGGGAGCCCAGAATTGCAGGCAGAGAATATACAAAGCTCTATACAGTTTTATGCCTGGCAGGACAATGCCATAGCACCCCAGTAGGGGTGGTAGGTCCAGTTTTTAGAGGGTCTCTCCCATGGAGTGTACTGGGAGGACCTTTGAACTCTGCTTGTTTGTTTGTGGGGCACTCTGAGCCATTCTCATGGGGGAAGGGACTCCCGTCTGCTTGGTGGATTTTGTACCTTTTGTTTGTATCCTTGTGGTCGCAGCTCACCTCAGCGGGGTTGATGTGCATTCTTTAACCTTCTCTCTTGGTGCAGCTCTAATCCACCAGGTTACTCGCTAAATTTCTGTCCTTTAACTCTCCTTCTGGATAGGAGCCTCTGTGGAAAGCTGGCTTCAATCAGCCATCTTGTCTCTGACACAACCACAATTTCTTTAGCCAATCCCTATGCTGTGTTACAAAATAATGCCACAAAGAACATCTTTAGTGTGTTTATGTACCTGAGTCTTTCATCTAGCTAAATTCCTTCGCCTGCAGAAAGGAAGTGGCCAGGGTTCATTTAAAATGTTGATTCTGACAAACAATTGGGCAGAGTTCAAAGGTCCTCCCACTACACTCCATGGGAGAGACCCTCTAAAAACTGGACCTACCTCCCCTACTAGGGTGCTATGGCATCCTCCTGCCAGGCATAAAACTGCATAAACTGTATATAGTCTCTACCTGGAATTCTGAGCTCCCAGTGCTCCCCTCCACTCACACTGAGGTCTGGAAGCCAGTCCCCCAGGAGTTCAGAGTCTTGGGTGATTTCTCAAGGGGTGTGGACGGGGCCTCGACTGCAGCTGGTCAGCGCCGGCTCTGGGGCACGGGAGTGAGGACAGGACGGTCGGCGGAGAGGGGACTGCACTGGAGCGGCAGTTCCCTGCGGCACAGTGCAACAGCCATCTTTTGGTGACAATACAGCCAGGCATAAAACTGTAAAACTGTGTGTGTTCTCTGCCCGCAACCCCAGGCTCCCAGTGCTCCCCTCTGCTCTCGCTCCAAGGTCTGGAGGCCTGTCTCCCAGGAGTCCAGACTCTTGGGTGATTCCTCAAGGGGTGTAGACAGTGCCAGGCTGCATCTGGTCAGTGCAGACTCTGGGGCATGGGAGTGGAGAGAGGATGGTTGGCCGGAAGGGAGCTGCACCGGAGCAGCGGTTGCCTGAGGCATAAGGGTCTTGGCATAAGGGTCTTGGCAAACATGCCAGGAAAGCTATGTTAACTAGTGTGATGAAAATGTGTCAAACAGTCTATGAACCAAGCGTATCATCCCCCATGATCATACTAATGTGCACAGCTATGATTAAAAAAAACAAAACAAAACAGCAGCCCTCTTTTGCTAGCAATATGGCTCACTACCGAATATTCTGAAGACACATCCCCTGTCTCCCTGGGCAACCAGAGACTGTGAGTATAGGACTTACCTGAGGCAACTCCAACTTGCAAACCAGGGAAACTCCCAGGGTGGGGCTGACCCAGAGGTCTGCTTTACCGAACCTAAGATGCACCTGGCCCTCAGGGGATCGTTAGCCTATAGACAATACAAGAGCAAAGACAAGCTGATTTGGAACTCAATGCAGCTTCTCTTCTGCAGGGGAACCGCAAAGTTTTTCCGTTCTGTTCTGTCAGTAACATTAATCAGGGGAGAGAATGGACCTGAATGAAAACCCCCAACCTTCATCAAGCACCCGAGGTTGTCAGGCCTCACCTCCTCCTGCTAGAGAGAGTCAGAGTGCAGCGGCCTGGCAGACTTCCTTGTGATTCAGGCATGTGCAAAATCCTGGAGTACTGGTTCACTGCAGGCAACTGGGTCAGCCAACTGCAGGGCTATCAGTGACTGGGTGTGACAGTGGTGCAAGGTGGGGAAGGAGGCAGCAACCTTCCCAGACTGATCTATTGGCTGGGTGGCTCCTCCTGACTCCATGCAGCACTGGAGCAAGCCACACCAGAGTAGTCACCAGACCCCTGTGATCCAGTTTCCAGAGACCTCTTAAACTCTCTCACCCAAGATAGGTGCATACTGAGACAATTGATTTGGACCGTTTGAACTGAACCAATCAGCTGAGGACAAATCAGGTGGTGCCCTGGGTGCACGGTGGTAGGAAGGTTTGATTTTTCTTTTCCAATTGTTTGCCAGTGGGGGGCGGGGTGACTTAATTGCTGATATTTCTCCACAGCTGACACTTCAATCCAGAGTATCTGTTTCACTAGGGTGGAACAGAAACCAGCTGAAAACAAGACAGAACCATTTAGCCCCACCACACCAGACAGGGCCCCAGTTTCTCAGGCCACAACACTGTACAGGCCCTCGACAAAGCCCCAGGGGAAAAAATCAAAGGGAGTAAAACAACCATGGGATGGAATCAGCAGAAAAACTCTGGTAACATGAATAACCAGAATAGATCAACCCCCCCCCCAAGGAAAGATATGGCAGATGTAATTGAAGATCCCATTCATAAACAACTGGCTGAGATGGACAGTGCATTAGAACAGGAGACACAAAACTCAGCATCTCTTGGGATTTTGGACACCCACAAGCTCCCAGAGCCCCTTTTGTTTCATTTATAAAATACAAAATTACAAATATACCAGAAATCTATAAAGGCATTCTCTTTACAAAAACAATTTAATGCAATACTTAAAAGGCTAGTGTCATATTTAATGGCCCTCCTCAATCATTTGATGGGCTTTTACTTTTTTTTTTTTTTGAGATAGAGTCTCACTATGTTGCCCTCGATAGAGTGCTGTGGAGTCACAGCTCACAGTACCTCAAACTCTTGAGCTTACACAATTCTCTTGCCTCAGCCTCCCAAGTAGCTGGGACTATAGGCACCCACCATAGAGCTGGGCTACTGGGCTTTTACTTTTTAATATCTAAGTACAGTCAATCTTCATTATTTGCTGACTGTATTTGCAAATTCACCTGTTTGCTAAAATTTATGTGTAACCCCTGAATCTGTAATCATGGCACTTTCCAGGTCATTCCCAGACATGCACAAAGGAGTGAAAAATTGGCCAATGTATACTCTCCCAGCTGAAGCTGAGCAAGGTGCTTATTTCAGCTTTTTTTCACTCTGCTTATTTCAGCTCTTACACTCTGAACACGTGTCCTTTTCAAGGTATATTCATTACCATGTTTTCCATAATTGTAATTTTTTAAGCAAAGCTTTATAATTTACCCATAACTATCTTGAATAATTTTGGGTCAATTCAATTCTATTTTATAGAATCGTCTCTATTTGTAGGTGTGATTTTTCTCCCTTTTCAAGTATTCTAAGTGGTTAATCTGGGTATATGGGAATACTCTTGATTTGTATCTAAACATGTCACTGCCAACCTACAAGTATTTTGCCATGAATAATGCACTCCCATGTATAATGTGCACCCAGGTTTTTAGCCCAAAAAGCCTTTTTTTATTTCAAATTTTTATTTGTTTATATTTGGGTACGTTTTTGTATTATAAAGGAATTTTAACATTCATTCTTAACATACTATGGTGTAAGAAATTTTATGTAACGAATTATTACAAAATAAAAACTAGATATAAGGCAGTGCCCGTAGCTCAGTCAGGGGGTTTGAACCCAGCCTGAGCCAGCTCAACAATGACAACTGCAACAAAAAAACAGCTGGGCATTGTGGGGACGCCTGTAGTTCCAGCTGCTTGGGAGGCTGAGGCAAGATAATTGCTTAAGCCCAAGAGTTTGAGGTTGCTGTGAGCTGTGACGCCACAGCACTCTACCGAGGGTGACATAATGAGACTCTGTCTCCAAAAAAAAAAAAAAATGACAGATACAATGTACAAGAAATTTTATGTACCAGTAACAAATAGTGCCCAAGTATAATGTGCATCCTTATTTTTCCCTCAAAAATTTAGGCAAAAAGTGCACATTATACACAGCAAAATACAGTATTTCTTAAAATGTCTAGTCTTTTTGCATAGATAAGAAAAAAAATCTTTGCATAGACTGTCAAGAAAAAAAGCTCAACCTCAGTAGAGGAATCTATGTATTTTCTACACTGATTCTCATTCTGTCCTCACTATTCTAATAGTTGTTCTTTAAGAAGCAACAAGATATTAAATTTATTTGTAAATTTTGGTAAGATATATAACACAAAGTTTGTCATTTTTAGTATACATTTCAGTGGCATTAAGTGCACTCATTGTCATGTAACCATCACTACCATGTATCTGCAGAACTTTCTTCATCTTTCCACTCTGTACCCATTAAACAACTCCCCATTCCTCCCTTCCCTCACAACCACCATTATACTATCTCTTGAATTTTACTCCTTTCTATGCTGTATGAGTGGAATCGTAAGAGTATTTATCTTTCCTTGACTAGTTTATTTCACTGAACATGTCTTTGAGGTTCATCCATGTTGTACCTAGTGTCAGAATTGCCTTCCTTGGCTGAATATTCTACCTCGCATACAAGGGCTGTCCAGAAAGTATCCAGCCACTGCTAATAACATGTTCCATTTTGCATGGTTTGAGACTTTCCAAACAGCCCTCAGATACTTCTATCTCCTGTATTTTACTTATCTATTTGTACATTATGGGCATGGGCACTGGGTTACTTCCAATTGGCTATTGCAAATCATGCTGCTATGAACATAAATAAGTGTACAATTCTCTCTTCAATCCCCTGCTTCCAATGCTTTGGTGCATATACACAGAAGTAGAACTGCAGGATAACATGGTCATTCTATTTTTTTTCTTTTTTTTTTGGAGACAAAGTCTCACTCTGTGTAGAGTGCTGTGGCATCATCAAGGTTGATAGCAACCTCAGTCTCTTGGGCTCAAGTAATCCTTTTGCCTCAGCCTCCTGAACACTGGGAATTACAGGTGCCCTCAATGACACCCAGCTATTTTTTTTTCTGTTTTTAGTAGGATGGGGTCTTGAACTCCTAAGGTTTAACAATCCACCCACTTGGGCCTCCCAGAGTGCTAAGATTACAGGCATGAGCCACTGCACCCAGCCTATTTTTTTTGGCTCATAGTTTGTCAATCTCAACAACATCCAACAATATTTGAAAATGTCGGGCAGCGCCTATGGCTCAAAGGACTAGGGCGCCGGCCCTATATGTCAGAGGTGGCAGGTTCAAACCCAGCCCCAGCCAAAAACTCCAAAAAAAAAGAAAAAGAAAATGTCATTGTACACACATTTGGGAAACTATTCTAAATAGAGATCATGCTCGTTGGCAAAGTTCATAAAAACCCAGGCACAGCGACTTAAGTCCTCTAACTTGACCTTTTGCAAGCCCAGGGCTCTGCTTCCTTGGCCTCATAGAGGCCACTTCTTCTTCATCTGCCTCCTCTCACAGCAATGCAGTGACGCTGAAGTCCCTCCACCCACCAGATATAATCCCAAGACTTTGCCCCCAGCTTGCTTGGGGACTGTCACTCTGGAGACCACTGGCTTGTGGGGTCAGTGAACAGTCTTCTTGGATGGACCCCCTCCTTGCTTTCGAAAACAAGCCTCTGCAAAGGGGCAGAGGGATGTGTCCCTATCATGTCTCAGGGCTGTGGAATCCAGTGATGTCACAAGAACTGGCAATGGGCAAGAACATTCTAGATGTACAGTCTGGAGTCCACTGTCCCCTATGGCTACAGTGGGAGTGACAAAGCTGATAAAAAGAAAGTGGAGCCAAGACCTGGCTTTGTCCTCCTAATGACAGAGAGGGGTGAAAATGTGTTGTGGGTAGGAGAGAGGGTTTGGGGGAGAGGTAGATATTTCAGCTCCTTCCAGGGATGAAGCGGGCTGCACGCTGCATGGGAGATGAACATAGAAGGCTGTGGAAACAATTCTTTACTAACTCCTTGTTTCATTTTCTCTTATGCATATCTCCTCCTTTACACTCCAGCCGGAAGGGCCTTCATCATGTTGCTCCCTCTCCTAAGCTGTTTCTCCCTTCCTTCTTTGCCTGCTCAACTTTTACCCTTTGTTCAGAGCTGCCTTCCCTGGCCATCCATCCCCATGACTAGGTGGGAACCCTGTGCCTCCCTGTTGGACGCTGCCAACCCTCTACCCCCTGTAATTTTGTTTGAATATGTCTGCCCAGCTCTAGCAAACTGGATGCCCACCAGACAGTGAGAAGGGAAACAAAGATATTCTGGACACAATGACCTCAAAAAAGACTAGGAGGCCATGGCAGGAAGGTGCTCGGCACTCAGGAAAAAATACAGGTAGAGGCTCCTCGGGCCCTGGATGAGGTTAGTGTTCCTGCAGAGGCCAGTTTGAGGGTGAGGGTCTGGCTTTCAGGGCTGGCTATGGGTGGCTCAGCCAGGGTTGGGATCCTTGAGGTCCTTTTGTTTCTGTTTGTCCCTTTAGAGAAGGCTAGAGCTAGGGGCACTATCCTTCTGCCACAATGCTGGCCTGGGTGTCCAGGGGTGGAAGGTGGTCAGCACATGTCAGAGGGGCCTGGTTTCTGGGGAGGGAGGGAGTCCCGGAGCGACCTTGGGCTTGCTTGCTGGGAGGTTTCCTCCTGAACTCTCTCTGGGTCAATGAATCTTACTGTCCCCTGGCCCTGAATCCTTTCTCTGTCCTCCTCCCCTGCCCCTCCATCCCGCTCCTCCTCTGCCTGTCTGGCGGTCTCGGCCGCCGCGGATCCCGTCTGCTCACAGGTTCCAGTTACTGGACCACACAGAGCCATGGCGAGGTGCGGTTGCGGCAGGACGAGAACTCGTTCACTGAGAAGGCGCCGCTCACCATACACGACATGATCATGGGCACAGCCATCAAGTACGCCAACTACATCGCGCTCGGCTCCAAGTACAAGGACAACTGGCACCTGCTCACCTACATCGAGTACTATGAAGAATGCCGGAGAGCGGCCAAAGCCTTCCTTAAGGTACAGCGTGCGCCTGCGCGCTACTCTAACCGCCCTCCCACGTCCTCCCACGCCCCTCCTACCCGTGCCTCTCCTTCCCCATCCTGCGCCTGCGCGCGACTGTAACCGCCTTCTCACGCCCCTCCTGCCGCGCGCTTCTCCGGCCCCATCCTGCGCCTGCGCGCTGCTGTGAACCAGCCCCACCCTCACCCCATCCCCGTTCTTCTCACTTTCATCTCGTGTTCTCTCGTGTTTCGCAGCCAGTGATTAAAATTACATACTGCAGTATTCATTCTGTATCCCAGTTCAAAAAAAAAAGAAAAGAAAATCTAGAAAATCAGGCTGTTTATGACGTCAGTTTGAATCCCAGCCCAGCATTAGCTGCGTGTTTACTTTGCTTCTTTGTGCCTCAAGTTTCCTCATATGTAAAATGGACATTTTGATATATACAACATGTATACTTATTAAACATATTGAATATATTAAAGTATATATCTTATATTTTTATAATATGTAAAATACATCTAATATATATGAATTTTATACTTCTATATTGAGTTTAATATATGTTTTCTAGTAAAATATGTGAATATATAAAATTTTAATGTAAAATATTTTACATTAACGTTCATATATAAATATATAAAAAATAGCTCCTAACACAGGATTGCTGCTGGATTCAGTGAGTTGAGACACACATCAAATAGCTCTGGCCCACATGAAGCACCATGTCAGCATTAGCTATTATTTTTATGGTTGTTGTCCTTACTGTGTCTCTTCCACAGTGGCATTTCTTAGAGAGGCCTCTCCTTACTGCCCTGGTTCCCCAGACCTTCCTCCTTACCCTTTCCATTACAGCCTCTTTCAAACGTTTTGTGCCCAGCCTTCACTGCCATCTGGTACCATGTCATTTATTTGTTTAATTGGCCAATTCCAGGAGGGCAGGAAGCCAGATTGCCTTCTTCTGGCCCTCTGGTGTTTGTTGAATGAATGAATGCCTATTTGTTTCTGATTAGAAAAGGGGATAAGAGACCTCAAGAGACTAGCCCAAGTCAGCATTGTAAGTAACTCAGGTTCTAGTTAGACAATGAAGTCAACAGAGCCTAAGCCAGGGTTAAAATTTTAACATATGGTGGCCAAGGGGAGCCTTGCTGAGAGAGGGTGACATTTCAACAAAGATTTAAACAAGGTGAGGGAGGGAGTCATAGGAGATCTGGGGGAAGAGTGTTCAGGTCAAGGGAACAGCCTGTGTGAAGGCCCTGAGTGAAGACTGCATCTGGCTTGTTGGAGGTACAGCAAGGAGGCCTGTGTGACTGGAGCACAGTGAGGAGCGGGAAAGAAGGAGGAGGGGAGGGCAGGGAAGGGATGGGGTAGGTCTTGCAGGCCCTTGTGGCTTCAGGGAGGACTTAGGCTTTTCTCCCAATGTAGGTGGGAGCCGTGCAGGATTGTGGGCAAAGGGACAAGCTCTGACTCAGGCATTCACAAGCACCCTCTGTGGCCGTTTGGGGGAGGACAGACTGGATGGAAACAGTTTGGACCAAGGTGATAATCGCAGGAGAGGGGGTGATAGGTGACCAAATTCTGAAGATAAAGTTCACAGGATTTCTTGGGTGTCTCAGAATGAAGTTTCTACCCCCATGTAACTTGAAGGATGGAGCTACTATTGACTAAGATCATGACAGGCCAGAGTGGAGGGAGGGAGCAGGTTTGGGATGGGGGGATAAACTCCTCAATTCCATGGGGGCTGTGTTGGGTTGAGATGCCTGTTAGAAGAGGAAAGGGGGGGACTGCTGTATCTAAGAGTCTGGCATAGCTTGGAAAGGCCCCACCTGGATCTGATGGACTCACCTTTTATGCCACAATGATCGAGTGGAACTGAGATGTGCACCACCTTTGATGGCTCAGTTGATCCAAATACTGGCACAAAAGTCATGTGCATAAGCAAAGTCTGAGCTACTGCAGCATTTTATCTGATACAAGCAAACAAGAAAAATGAAACAAGCAAACAAGAAAAATGCACCAACCAGAACCCACCTATGTATCAACCAATAAGGGGGATTATTAAATCATGACGTCTGATATTACGTGTTATAGAGGTGTTATATTTGACATCACAGAGAATATTTATTTTTATTTTACTTATTTATTTTTTGAGGCAGAGTCTTACTCTGTTCTCCTGGGTAGAGTGTCGTGGCATCATAGCTCACAGCAACCTCAAACTCCTGGGCTTAAGGGATTCTCTTGCCTTAGCCTCCTGAATAACTAGGACTACAGGTGTCTGCCACAACCCCCAGCTAGTTTTCCTATATTTTAGTAGAGAAGGAGCCTCTCGTGTTCAGGTTGGTCTTGAACTCCTAAGCTCAAGCAATCCACCAACCTTGGCCTCCCAGAGTGCTAGAATTATAGGTATGGGCTGCCACACACAGCCTGATGTTGTAGAGAATATTTAAAGACTGGGGAAAATAAATGAGATACATGGTTTTGTGAACAAAATCAGGGGCTGGTTGCCGTAGCTCACACCTGTAATCCTAGCACTCTGGGAGACTGAAAGTGGCAGATCCCTTGAGCTTAGGACTTTAGAGATCAGCTTGAGCAAGAGTGAGAAAAACTAGCCAGGCATGGTGGCAGGCATGTGTAGTCTCAGCTATTTGGGAGGCTGAGACAAGAGGATCTCTTGAGCACAAGAGATTGAGGTTGTTGTGAGCTGTGATGATGCCACAGCATGTACTTAGGATGACAGCATAAGACCCTGTCTCAAAAAAATAAAAAAGAAAGAAAGAAATCATGTTGTGATAACATGGGTAGATACTATTGTCCTGACTTTGCAAAATAATTTATGTGTACAAATGTCAGGTAGGCATTTTGTATTTTGGGATTTCTCAATCCTGTTATTAGGTCATTGGGGCTGGATTTGGGGTGGGGACTATGGCGACCTTCACTGCTGTTCATCTACTCAGTGCCATTGTCATTCCCTCCTCCAATTTGTGACAACCCCTAATGCCTCCAGGTGTCACAAGGTTTTAAGTGGAACAGAATCAGCCCCTGGCTGAGAAGCCTTGCTCTGGATAAACATGTGGAGCTTGCAATGGAAGGATGGGTTACTTTATCAGAGGGGGTAAAGGACAATGGTCAACAGACAAAAGGGAGTCTGAACTAGTAAGCCAGAGGCTCCTGGGCAGGCTGGGGGTGTTAGCCGCCAGCCTGTCAGAGCCTGATGAGGACCTCCTTCCCCAGCTGGGCCTCCAGCGCTTCCACGGTGTGGGGATCATGGGGCTGAATTCAGAGGAGTGGGTCATTGCCAGCATCGGTGCCATCCTGGCAGGGTAAGGGTTCCTTGTCTTTCCTGGGAATGCATGGAGGCCACCAGCGCACCTTCTCTTGAGACGGGTTTCAGGGAAAAGTCCTTAGGACAGGGAGCTCTGACCATAGCTCCACTTCAGTCTGTGCTCAGTGATATTTGTCAATGACCCAGTCTTGAACATAGCCTAGCTTACCCTTCCCAACGTTTAAACTCACATAGATCCTGCGGAGCCCTGCTCCTGTAACCCCTCTTCCATCTCCCAGAGCCCCTCCTCCCTCCAGACCCATCACCCCTCCTCCAGAAAACCTTCTCGGTTTATCTGGGCTCTCTCTTGCTGAGCCCTCTCTCCACCCATCCTGAACATTGAGAATCCCTTGAGGGAGGGCCAGGGCAGGGCTGTCCCTGAGTCCCACCTTCAAATAACGGTGCGCATCGGGGTGTCTGGGACTCCCAAGAATGTTGGGTTTCCCTGAAGCACTCACCCAGCAAGCCCTCACCTTTTGGCTTCTTTTAGAGGCTTTTCTGTTGGCATCTTGACTAACAGCACTCCAAAGTCCTGCCAGATCATCGCCGAAAACGCAGAGATGGACATCTTTGTGGTGGATAATGACAGGCAGCTGCAGAAAATCCTACAGGTCAGTGACACGCCGGCTTGGGAGCCAGGGGAGCTTGCTGTGTGTGTGTGTGGGGGGGGGGTTCATGGCTTAGGTTACAGGCATGGACCTTGCCTAATAAAGAAATGAAGTTCAACTAGAGGGTCACAGACCATCCCATTGTTGTGCACAGTTGGGAATGGTAGGTCCCTATCGGCGTGGGTGGGCCGGTCCAGAGGGGCCCCCTAAAACGTGCTGGAGTGTTATGTTTCCTGGGGCATCTCTGCATGCTGCTGCCTCTGATGTGTCCTGAGGGAGTCAGGGCCAGTCCAAGATTGTCTCCGGGGCTCATGCTACAAGCCACCCCAAGGTGGGAGGTGGGACCCCACGATGTAGCAAATCCAAGCTTAAGGTCAACTTACTCCTCTAGGTGAGAGAGATTGTTGGATTTTGGGTGACCTCATAATAATATTGGGATGATGATTGTGATAAGAATCCACATGCATGGAGCACCCACTTTACCAAGGTCCAAGCCAAGACCTTGTCTCTTGTAAACAACTTTTATGAGGCAGAAACTACTTTTAAGCCCATTTTACAGAAGGGACAAAATGAAACTGTACATCCTGGTGCAGTTCTGTTTGAGATAACAGCCAATCAGAAGCTGAGCTGTGACTTCCATCTGCCAGCTTCAGCAGAATCCATCCCCAGCTCCCAGCCTGCTTTTTACAAAAATTTCACATTATGTACCATCTACCCATCTTGACTGTTCTTAAGTGGGCAATTCAGGGGCATTCAAGTACATTCACCATATTGTGCAATGATGTCCTCTCCCTGATTGCAGAACATTTTCATCACCCCAAAGGAAACCCCATCCATTAGCAGTCACTCCCTGCTGCCCCAGCCCTCCCCACCCCCAACCTTCAGCAACCACCTGCCCACTTTTGTCCACATAGATTTGTCTGTTATAGACATTTGACCGAATGGAATCCCATGGCTTGAACCCCGGAGTTTTAAGGTTGCTGTGAGCTAGGGTGAGGCCATGGCACTCTAGCCTGGGTGACACAGCAAGACTTTGTCTCAAAAGCTTGGATGCCTAAGGGGCCAGACATGTCCCCAGTCAGCCATTTTCACAGGCTGCTCCTTCCCTTATGTGTTCTACTGTGATTTTCTCTTTCTTGCCCAGTGTTTATCCCAGTGGCATCTATCGCTGCAGCCTTCTACATTCCTGTATTCAGTCTTCCTGGTAATTCCACTTGGATGTGTAACAGGCATCCCAAGCTCAGCCTGTGCAAAACAGAGCTCCTGCTCTTCTCCCCCGAAACTGCTCCTCCCTCTGCCCTGACTCAGGCTGTGGCAGCTTCACCATTCCTGCTGCTAAGATCCCAGCTCGGGCATCATCCTGGTGGCTCCTGTCTCTTCCTCCACCTGCACCAGGAAATCCCACTGGCTCTGTGTCACAGGCAGAATAATGGCCAAAGGACATTCATGCCTGATCCCTGGAACCTGTGACTATGGTACCCTGTGTATCAAGGGAAACTTTTGCAGATGGGATTAAGTTTAAGGACTTCAAGACAGGGAATTTATCTGGATTACCTAGGCAAATGAAGACTTAAAAGCACAGAGAATTTCCTCCTGCTGGGTGTAGGAGAGGTGAGGGGGAAGGGAGATTAGAGATTTTCAAAGCATGGGAGGAATTCAACATGCTGTTGCTGGCTTTGAAAATGGATTAAGAGGCTACAAACAAGGAAGGCAGCTCTCCTGCAGAAACTGAGATTGACCCACAGCTGACAGTGAGTGAGGAGACAGGGAGGGGGACCTCCTCCTTGGACCACAAGGAACTGAATTCTGCCAACACCCTTAGCAAGCAAGAAAACAGATCCTCCCCTGAATCCCCCAGAAGGAGCACAGGGCAGCTGATGCCTTGATTTTGGGCTTGTGAGACTCTTAAGCAGAGACCCATTGGTGCACTCTGGGTTTCTGAATTATGGTGACTTTGAGATAATAAATGAGTATCCTTCCTTTGTTCAAAAACTTCCCAGGGCTCCCACCTCTCACCTCACCAGGCCCTGCACAACCTACCCTGTCCCCTCTCTTTCCTCCCCTCCTCCAGTTCTCCCCCTCCTTACTCTGTTCTAGCCTCCTCACTGTGCCTCCAAGATGCCAGGCATGGTCCTACCCCAAGGCCTTGGCATGGACTGTGACCACTGCCTGGAATTCTTTTCCTCCAGATACCTCCATAGCTCACACCCTCACCTCCCTCAGGTCTTTGCTTAAAATGTCATCTTTTTTTTTTTTTTTTCAAATAGAGTTTCACTCTGTTGCCCAGGCTAGAGTACTATGGTGTCAGCCTAGTTCACAGCAACCTCAAACTCCTAGGCTCAAGTGATCTTCCTGCCTCAGTCTCCCAAGTAGCTGAGACTGCAGGCACCCACCACAATGCGCAGCTAGTTTTTCTTTTTTTAGTAGAGATAGGGTCTCTACTAAAGACTCTTGTTCAAGCTGGTCTCAAAACTCCTGAGCTCAAGGGATCCTCCTGCCTTGGCCTCCCAGAGCACTAGAATCACAGGCATGAGCCACCATTCCTGGCCAGCTTAAATGTCATCTTGCCAGTAGGAATTTTCTAGATCACCCTTTATAAAAATACTGCCTTCAAACTTCCTCCCCACGCAATCCCCATTCCTTTCTGTCACGCTGAACTATATGCTAGTGGATTCTAACATTGCCTTATTTATTTTTAATTATTGTCTGTTGAGCTCCCCCTTCTCCCAAGGACATAAATACCATGAAGGCAGCCAGTATTATCTCAGCTCTCACTGCTGGGTTCCCAGCACCTAGAACGGAGCCTGGCATACAGTTGGTGAGTGCACGAATAAGTGCCATGTGCCACTGTCAGAGCCAGCCAGCAAGGCCATAGGGTGTCATAGAATCATTTTAATTTTTTTTCTTTTTGTTTTTTGAGACAGGGTCTCACTCTGTCCCCCAGGCTAGAGTGTGGTGGCATCATCATAGCTCATTGCAGCCTCAAACTCCTGGGCTGGAGTAATTCTTCTGCCTTAGCCTCCTGTGTAGATGGGAGTGTAGGCACTTGCCACTATGCCTGTCTAATTTTTCTATTTTTTTAGTAGAGAAGGGTCTCACTCTTGCTCAGGCTGGTCTCAAACTCCTAAGCTCAGGCAGTCCACCTGCCTCTACCTCCCAGTGCTAGGATTACAGGTGTGAGCCACCTCACCTGGCTAGACTCATATATATATATATGAGACTCATTTATGTCACCCTTGGTAGAGTTGCTCACAGCAACCTCAAACTCCCAGGCTTAAGCGATTCTCTTGCCTCAGTCTCCCAAGTAGCTGGGACTACAGGTGCCTGCCACAATGCCTGGCTATTTTTTGTTGCAGTTATCATTGTTGTTTAGCTGGCCCAGGCCAGGTTCGAACTGGCCACCCTCGGTGTATGTGGCTGGCACCGTATACTACTGTGCTACAGGTGCCAAGCCAAGAATCATATTTTTCAAACATTTTTTGATCACTGTTTCCCCAAGAAAACTCTGGACAGTAATGTGAAATCTCCCTAATTTTTACATGTGGACAACTAAATTGAAAAGCAATTGGTCTGGGTAAGAGACATGGACAGAATCTTCTCTGAAGAAGACAGATGAATGACTAACATATGAAAAAATGCTCATTGGCCCTAATCATCGGAGAAATGCAAATCAACCCCCCCCCCCACGAGATATCACCTAACCCCAGTGAGAATAGCCCACATCACAAAGTCCCAAAGCTGGAGATGCTGGCACAGATGTGGAGAAAAGGGAACACTTTTACACTGTTGGTGGAATGCAAACTAATGCAGCCTCTTTGGAAAGAAGTATGGAGAATCCTCGAAGAGCTAAAAGTAAACCTTCCATTTGATCCTACAATCCCATTACTAGGCATCTACCTAGAAGAAAAAAAAAATCATTTTCTCATAAGAACATATGCACTAGATTGTTTATCACAGCTTAAATTACAATCACTAAGATGTGGAAACAATCTAAATGCCCATTAACCAAGGAATGTATTAATAAACTGTGGTATATACATACCATGGACTACTATTAAGTCATAAAAAAGATGGAGACCTTACATTTTTTGTATTAATCTGGATGTAAAGTATCATAAAAATGGAAAATCAAGTATCTAATAATACTAATATGAAGCCAGTAGATGATCTAATTCATGTCCACACAAGAAAAACTCAATTCAATTCAAGTTGGGGGAAGGGGGAGGAGGAAGGGAGAAGAAGGAAGGAAGGGAGGGGATTGGTGTGCTCCCACTTAATAGGCACAATGTAAAGGTATATGGCACACCTCCTGGGAGTGGGACACAACTACAACACTAACAAATGCAAATATTATAACCTAGTTGTTTGTACCCTCACAATCTAAAATTAAAAAAAAAAAACAATTTGGGAACAAATAGCAAAAAGACAACCTGATTTAAAAATAGGCAAAGGTCCAGGTATGGTGGCTCACACCTATAATCCCAACACTCTGGGAGGCCAAGCAGCGGGATTGCTTGAGCTCAGGAATTCATGACTAACCTGAATAAGAGTGAGACCCTGTCTCTGAAAATATCTGGGCATTGGCTCAAGCGCCTGTGGCTCAAGTTGGTGGGTTCGAATCCAGCCCGGGCCCGCCAAATAACAATGATGGCTGCAACCAAAAAACAGCTGGGCATTATGGCAGGTGCCTGTAGTTCCAGCTACTTGGGAGGTGGAGGCAGGAGAATCACTTGAGCCCAAGAGTTGGAGGTTGCTGTGAGCTGTGATGCCATTGCACGCTACCCAGGGTGACAGCTTGAGGTTCTGTCTCAAAAAAAAAAAAAAAAAAGAAAAATATCTGGGCATTGTGGCAGGCTCCTGTAGTCCCAACTACTTGGGAGGCTGAGCCAAAAGAATCGCATAAGCTAAAGAGTTTGAGGTTGCTGTGAGCTGTGATGCCATGCACTCTACTGAGGGTAACAAAGTGAGATTCTGTCTAAAAAAAAAGAAAGAAAGAAAGAAAAGAAAACAAACAATGTGCACAAATATTTATGGCAGCATTATTCATGACTGCCATTAAGGGAAACAACCCAGATGTCCTTCACTGGGTGAGTGGATAAGCGGAATGCAGTCTGCACATGCAACAGGATATTGTTCAGGTATATGGAGGAGCGAAGCTCTGATGACAGTCCACAGCAGCCACAGCACGGGTGAAGCTTGCTCAGTGAAATAACTAGACACAAAAGTCCACAGATTGTGTTCCTTCTAATACGAAATCACCAAATCCACACAAAAGAAAGCAGAGATCAGTGGTTACCAGGGCCTAGAGAAGGGGATTGACTGCTAATGGGTAGAGGGCTTCCATTTAGGGTGATGGAATGTTCTGAAAATAGTGGTGATGGTTGTGGGCTTGGGTGTCAGCTGCCTTCGTGCACATGGGCCTTGAGGCTGTGCACGGCTGAGCAGCTGATGTCCTGCAGATCCAGGGCTGCTTGAAGCATCTCAAAGCCATTGTTCAGTACAAGGAGGTAATCCAGACGGAGCAGACAAACCTGTATTCGGTGAGCCTGGCCAGGGAGAGGATGGTGGGGGAGGGGGGCAAGGCCATGGTGTGCTTTGGGGCAAGTTCTATGCTGGGGGATGCCAAGAGCTCTGTGAACCCCTGGCCTAGAGCTGAGGTTGCTAGATTGAGGGAAATCCGGGGAGCTTTCCTGGGGCTTCTCTCTTTCTTGGAGCAGTGGCAAAGTTTCCTGGACCTCGCAGAGGGTGTCTCAGACTACAGGCTGGACCAGGTCATCGACTCACAAAAGCCCAATCAGTGCTGTACCTTGGTCTTCAGCCTGTCAGCCACAGGCCCCCCAAAAGCTGTGATGTTGAGCCATGATAATGTGAGTGTCCTACCCAGAGAAGGCTGGGCCCCCAACTCTGTCCCCAGCCACCCACACAGGTACTTCTGGGGTCTGAGAATGAGGGGGCCTGCGGGACTGGTTTACTGTCTTTCAGATCACCTGGACCACAGCAGCCACTGTCCAGAGCCTTTGTTATAAGTGCCCCCCGGAAGGGCAAGAAGTCCTGGTGAACTACCTCCCACTCACCTACATGGGGGCCCAAATCTTCGACATGTGGGTCACCATTGAGGTAGCTGGGGCACTCTACTTTGCTCAGCCAGAAGCTGTGAAGGTCAGTGGAGCTCCCTGACCCCCACTGGGTGACAAAAGCAGTGGATGAAGGGCTGTCCTGAGTGGAAGTCTCAGTCCACACTGGCCCTACCATGCCTCTGGTCCTCAGTTTCCCCACCAAAGAAAGGAAAGAGGTGGAGTGGATGAGAGCTAGTGTTGGAGTGGATGAGGATAAAAGCTAGTGTTGGAGTAGATGAGAATGAGAGCTAGTGCTGGAGCGGATGAGATCTAGTGTTGGAGAGGATGAGGATAAGAGATAGTGTTGGAGTGGATGAGAGCTAGTGTTGGAGTGGATGAAAGCTAGTGTTGGAGTTGATGAGGTTAAAAGTAGTGTTGGTGTGGATGAGGATGAGAGCTAGTGTTGGAATGGATGAGGATGAGAGCTAGTGCTGAAGGGGATGAGATCTAGTGTTGGAGTGGATGAGGATAAGAGTTGGTATGGATGAGGATAAGAGGTAGTGTTGGAGTAGATGAGGATAAGAGGTAGTGCTGGAGTGGATGAGAGCTAGTGTTGGAGTGGATGAGGATGAGAGCTAGTGCTGAAGGGGATGAGATCTAGTGTTGGAGTGGATGAGGATAAGAGTTGGTATGGATGAGGATAAGAGGTAGTGTTGGAGTAGATGAGGATAAGAGGTAGTGCTGGAGTGGATGAGAGCTAGTGTTGGAGTGGATGAGGATGAGAGCTAGTGCTGGAGTGGATGAGAGCTAGTGTTGGAGTGGATGAGGATGAGAGCTAGTGCTGGAGTGGATGAGATCTAGTGTTGGAGTGGATGAGGATAAGAGCTAGTGCTGGAGTGGATGAGATCTAGTGTTGGAGTGGATGAGGATAAGAGCTAGTGTTGGAGTAGATGAGGATAAGAGCTAGTGTTGGAGTGGATAAGGATGAGAGCTACTATTGGAGTGGATAAGGAAGAGAGCTACTATTGGAGTGGATAAGGAAGAGAGCTAATGTTGGAGTGAATGAGGGTTAGTGTTGGAGTGGATGAAAGCTAGTTTTGGAGTGGATGAGATCTAGTGTTGGAGTGGATGAGAGCTAGTGTTGGAGTGGATAAGGAAGCGAGCTAATGTTGGAGTGGATGAGGGCTAGTTTTGGAGCGGATGAGAGGTAGTGTTGGAGTGAATGAAGGTCAGAGCTAGTGTGGTAGTGGCTGAGGAAGAGAGCTGGTATTGGAGTGAATGAGAGCCTGTGTTGGAGTGGATGAGGATGACAGCTATTGTTGGAGTGGATGACAGCTATTGTTAGAGTGGATGAGGAAGAGACCTAGTGTTGGAGTGGATGAGGATGAGAGGTAGTGTTGGAGTGGATAAGGAAGAGAGATAATGTTGGAGTGAATGAAGACTAGTGTTGGAGTGGATGAGGGCTAGTGTTGGAGTGGATGAGGATCAGAGCTAGTGTTGGAGTGGATAGGAGCTAGTGTTGGAGTGGATGATAGTTGGTATTATGGAGAATGGGACGCATTGCCCACCCCTTCTGGGGTTAGAGGGAAACTAATTTCAGCCCTTATATGTAGGAGAGTGTCCTTCAGCATAGAGTGGTTAAACACAGTTAAATCCATCCTTGTGGACTCAGTCATGAACGGAAGGAGACTCTGCTTCATCTAGACGAACCTTACACTCAGTAAAATAAGCCAGTCACAGAGGGAAAAATCGTGTGTGATTCCTACAGTGACAGAAAGTAGAAGGTAGTGCCAGGGGCTGGGATGGGTGGGGAGTTAGTGTTTCATGGAGGCAGAGTTTGAGTTTGGGAAGATGAGAAAGTTCTGGAAACAGAGGGTAGTGATGGTAGCACGGCACTGTGGGTGTGCTTAATGCCACTGAGCTGTGCACTTAAAAATGGATAAGATGGCATATTTTATACTATGCATATATTTTACCACAATTTTAAAAAATAGCACACAAGGTCCCTGAGGTATATGGTGACACATCAGTCACACTGTATTCATCTGTGAACATAGAAAAGCACGCATTTGCCATCAAGATAGGAAACAGAAAAGCCATAGAGGGTTTGGGGTGGCTCATTTTTACCCCAAAATCTTATTCTGTAGAGGGGCCAAGGTATAAATTAGGGTTTTCCAGACAAGAGGTAAATTGCGCTAATAGAATAGGTACTTAGGGAAGGAACAAATTTCCGCAAAGTCCTCATGGAAAGAAAAGCAAAATTTTATGAACATGACTATTGAAACTTCATATCATTTTTCACAGGTCACAAAATAGTATGGTTTGGGGCTTTTTTTTTTTTGGATACAGAGTCTCACTCTGTTGCCCTGGGTAGAGTGCCATGGAGTCATAGCCCACAGCAGCCTCAAACTCTTGGGTGCAAGCGATCCTCTTGCCTCAGTTTTTCTATTTTTAGTATAGACGGGGTATTGCTTTTGCTGAGGCTGGTCTCAGACCTTACAGCTCAAGCAATCCTGCCTCAGCTTCCCAGAGGGCTAGGATTACAGGTCTGGGAGGGTTTTTTTGTTTTGTTTTGTTTTGTTTTGTTTGAGACAAAGTCTCATTTTCTTGCCCTCCATAAAGTGCGCTGGTGTCACAGCTCACAGCAACCTCAAACTCTTGGGCTCAAGCGATTCTCTTGCCTCTGCCTCCCAAATAGCTGGGACTACAGGGGCTTGCCATAACTCCTGGCTATTTTTAGAGACTGGGTCTTGCTCTTGCTTAGGCTGGTCTCAAACTCCTGAGCTCAAGCATCTCAGCCCCCCAGAGTGCTGGAATTACAGGTGTGAGCCACTGCACTCAGCCTTGTTTGGGGCACTTTTTAAAAGAAACCATTTTGTGTCTGATGTGGGAGAACTGCATCAGCTGGCAGCTGTGGCCCTGACTGGCCTGGGAGACATGGCTTATGGGCCGTGGGCTTCACATTGGGTGAGAGGGCAAATCTTACCTCCATCCCTCAGGAGTGGGTTTTTGGTTATGGTCACCAGGGAATCATTCTTAGGAACTGAGAAGATTGGAAAATAGTGACAAGCCAGAGCTGGTAGTGTCGCTTTCCTCCTGTTCCCTCTTGCCCTACATCTATCTCTGCCCATCTCTGCGTATTTCTCTTTCTCTCTCTTTTTATTTACTTTTTTTTTGAGACAGAGTCTCACTCTGTCACCCTGGGAAGAGTGCTGTGGTGTTATAGCTCACAGCAACCTTCAACTCTTGGGCTCAAGTGATCTTCCTGCCTCACTCTCCCTGAGTAGGTGGGACTATAGGCCTGAGCCACTGTGCCCGGCCTGAGTCGCTGAGACTACAGGTGCCCATTACAACACCTGGCTAGTTTTTCTGTTTTAGTACAGACGAGATCTTGCTCTTGCTCAGGCTTGTCTCAAACTCTTGAGCTCAGGTGATCCACCCACCTCAGCTTCCCAGAGTGTTAGGATTACAGGCATGAGCCACCATGCCTGGCCTTTCTTTCTCTGTCTTATATCTCTCTCTCTCTCTCTCTCTCCCTCCCTCTATCTCTATTTTTCTCTTTCTCTTGCTGCCTCTTCCTCTTTCTCTCTTCTTCTTTGTGTGTCTCTCTTGCCTTATCCCTTTCTTTTTTTTTTCTCTCTCCTTCTCCCTTTTCTCTCTCTAGTTTTTTCTCTTACTGTATTTCTCTTTCTTCCCCTCTCTCTCTATCTCTTCTTTCTTTTCCCCCTTCCCCACCCTACATCTCTTCTCTTCCTCCTCATCTGACTCAGTTCCAGGAGAGGGAGACATGAACTACCGGGCTAGCCCACAGTGTGGCTGAATCTCCCATGTGCTGGGCCACAGGGAAGAGGACAGGGACTTTGCCATGTATGCCTGCGCAGGGTGGTCCTCACCCAAGCTCTAGCAATCGCTGTAACCACCTCCCTGCCACTCATGACCTGGCTCCTGCCTCGGCTTGCAAACACCTGGAGGTGGGGGCGAACACAGGAAGCCTGTCTGGTCTGGCAGGGGTGGGGCTGAGGACCCTCCTCTGCTGGCCCCAATGCCCCTGCCTGTGCAGGGTTCGCTGATGGACATTCTGCGGGAGGTGAGGCCCACCACATTCTATGGCGTCCCATGGATCTGGGACCGGATGCTTGACAACCTCAAGGCCAGCCAGCTGGACTCGACCACGCTGCGGAGGAAGTTTGACAAGTGGGCCATGATGCTGGGACTGAGGACCAATCAGAAGCGGATGTTTGGGTGAGGCTGGGATATCTAGGGCTACCTGCTTTGGGGGGCTGCTGGAGGCTGGGCTGGGATGTCCCGAGGCCATGCTCTGCTACCCCGTGTCTGCTTCTCAAGGCACATAGATCTTCCACTATGCTTTGGCCTGGCCAAGAGCCTGACCTTCAACCCAGCCAGGAAGTTCTTTGGCCTGGAACACTGCCAGCAGTTCTTCAACATGGGGCCAGGGCTCCCCAGGGCCACCCTGGACTTCTTCCTCAGCCTCAACATACCCATCTTTGAGTTCTATGGCTTGACCGAGTGCACAGGCATCCACTCCGTATCCAGCCACAAGGCCTTCCGGCTGCTGAGGTGGGTCTTTGGGGAGGGACAGGCAGGCAAAGAGGCCCAGGATGTGGGCTGACCCCTTCTCCTAACCTGGGAACCCTAAGGTCAAATGTGGTCACCCTACTTGGCTCTTGCCCACCAAGGAACACAGGTCCAAAGGCAAATGAAT
Organism: Nycticebus coucang; assembly: GCF_027406575.1. NCBI lineage: Eukaryota > Metazoa > Chordata > Mammalia > Primates > Lorisidae > Nycticebus > Nycticebus coucang. The sequence goes on along the minus strand of NC_069782.1, from coordinate 61,816,461 downwards.
GAGTGAGCCTATGAGGGGATGACCTCAAGCCCTTTTCTGATTTGCATTTTGAGTTGCAAACTGTTCTTACTAACAGCAAATAATTTTTAACACCCTAGCATCTCAGGTGAGAGCCACTGTCTGTGAATGTGCCTACTGCTTTGTGAATGTCACTGCCAGACTTGGCAACTTAGAATGATAATTTACTACCTCACAGTCTCTGTGAGTCAAGAGTTTAGGAGGTGCTTGATGATTGGGTGGTTCTGGTTTGGGCACCTCTCATGAGGTGCAGTCAAACTGTCAGTGGCACTGACTCCTCTGCAGGCTCCACAGGGGCTGGGGAGTTGCTTCCACAGAGGTTCCCTCACATGGCTGCTGGGGGCTCCCTCCTTGCTGGCCATCAGCAGGAGGCCCTGGCTCCTTGCTACATGATTCTCTCCACTGGGCTGCTTGAAGGTCCTCCTAGTATGGCAGCCACCTTCCCTCGGAACAAGTGAGGGGAGAGAGAGAGAGAGCAAGGTGAAAGCCACAGTGTCTTTTATGATTAGGGTTGCCAGATTTAGCAAACAAAAATACAGGAGTCCAGTTGAATTTGACTTTCAGATAAATAATGAATAAATTTTGGATTTTTTAGTGTAAGTATATCCCATGCACTATTTGGGACATAACTTATACTAAAAAAATTTTGTCTGCAATTTAAAATTAGTTAGGCATCTTATATTTGATCCGACAATCCTATTATCTATTATGAGCTAACCTCGGAAGTGGCACTCAGTCATTTCTGCCACATCTGATGACAGGTCAGCCCTGAGCAGTGTGTGAGGGGGCTACATAAAAATGTGGACACCTGGGTGGTGCCTGTGGCTCAGTGGGTAGGGCACTGGCCCCATATACCGAGGGTGGCAGGTTCAAACCCAGTCCCGGCCAAACTGCAACAAAAAAATAGCCAGGCGTTGTGGGGGGCGCCTATAGTCACAGCTACTCAGGAGGCTGAGGCAAGAGAATCACCTAAGCCCAGGAGTTGGAGGTTGCTGTGAGCTGTGTGACACCACAGCACTCTACCAAGGGCAATAAAGTGAGACTCTGTCTCTACAAAAAAAAAAAAAAAAAAAAATTGTGGACACCTTTTGGAAGTCAGTTACTAAAACTACTGATCTAGTTAAGGGACCCCACATGCATTTTCTGTTGCATGCAGCCTGTACTGATGGGACAGGACAAGATGAGGAATGAGGAGCAAGTCATAGCCCTTTTACTGGGCTGGTTTCCTGCCTGGGCTCACCTCTCACTAGGTGACTACAGTCAAAGGGAAGCACAGGCAGACAGATGCCTGTTAAAGCAGGGAGGACACATTTTTTCCAAAATACTACTGCAAAAAGTAAAATAGTCCAGCAAAAAGTGAACCCAACTTTGACTGATGCTGAGGTGACTGGGAGTTTTAAAGGAAACCCAGGAGACTGAAAGTGAGAGACCAAGAGTTCTTTCAGGCTCTCGGGTCCTTGAGGAAGTAAGTTTGGAGCTGTAGTTTACTTCACAAAGGACAGAAAAAGGGTTTTGAAGTTTGACCTTTCTAAAGTAACTCCTTGAGGTCAGGCGGGGTGGCTCACACCTATAATTCCAGCACTTTGGGAGGCTAAGGTGGGAAGGATCCCTTGAGCTCAGGAGTTCAAGATCAGCCTGGGCAACATACCAAGACCTTATCTGTACTAAAAATAAAAACTAGCTGGGCATGGTGTTGAGTGCCTTAGTCCCAGATACTCAGGAGACTGAGGCTGGAGGATCGCTTGAGCTCAAGAGTTTTAGGCTACAATGCAGTTTTATCACAACACTGCATTCTAGCCTGGGTGACAGAGTGAGACCCTGTCTCTAAAAAAGTTTATAAAAATAAATAAAGTAATTTCTCTAAGAGGAGGTTCAGGACTTCTATGGTCTGAATTTTGTGCCCCCTCCCCTAAAATTCATTTTGATATCTTAACTTCCAAGGTGATGGTATTAGAAGGTAGGTCCTTTGGGAGGTGATTAGTTCATGGGTGAAGATTGATATTTTCACAGTTCTGGAAGCTAAAGTCCAAGATCAAGCTGTCAAGTGGTTGGGTTCTTGATATGGCACTCTTCCTTGCAGACAGCCCCCCTTCTTGCTATGTCCCTGCTATGTTTCCTAACAGAAAGAAAGCTCTCTGGGGGCCCCCACCCCAAGAGCACATCTAACATTAATTACCTCCTAAAGGCCCCATCTACATATGCCATCATCTTTGGGGTTAATATGACTTGGGTGAAGGAGACCCAATTCCTTCCATAGCAGTATGTGGCCTGTGTGTAGATCAGGACCAGTTTTAAGGCTGCCCTGAGTCTCCAGACAGTTGATGCATCAACTGATTCCATTGAAAGGTACCTTGAATTTTTTTTTCTTTTCTTTCCTTTTCTTTGCTTTTTGTTTTTCTTTTCTTTTTTCTCTCTCTCTCTCCTTCCTTTCTTCCTTTCTTTCTCTTTCTTTCATTCCTTCCTCCCCCCCCGCCTTCCTTCCTTCCTTCCTTTTCTCTTTCCTTCTCTCTCTCTCTCTTTTCTTCAATGCCCAAGCTAGAATGCAGTGGCATCATCATAGCTCACTCCAACCTCAAACTCCAGGGCTTTTGCCTCAGCCTCCCAAGTAGTTGGGACTACAGGTGCCCACCACCACACCTGGCTAGTTTTTCTATTTTTTGTAGAGATGGGATCTCATTATGTTGTCCAGGCTGATCTGAAACTCCTGGCCTCAAGTGATCCTCCTTCATTGCCCTCCCAAAATGCTGGGATTACAGGCATTCGCCACCTTGCCCGGCCTATATATGTCTTGCCTTGTGCCCTGGGCTGGTCTGTGAACTCCTGGAGGACAAGGGCTGGGTGTGATGCCTCTACGTCCTCCTTAGACTTGGCTCAGAGCTGGGACTTGGCTAGGTGTCTGTACTTCCAGTCTGTGGCTGTACATCGGCCACCTACTTTGGGTCAGTGGGACTCTTAGGAGGTAAAAGGAAGAAAGAAGTCTTAGAATCTGTGTGGTCTTGTGAATAAGAGAAAGAGGGGTGGTGAGCAAGGACAGGAGAGTCCCTGATCTGGTGAGGGATGAAATCTGCTCATGTCTAACACTTCCCCTTCTCATTCATTCCCCACAGCTCTGGGAAGGGGCTACCCAGGGCCCACACCAGGGTGCATAAGGAAGACGAGGAGGGTGTTGGGAACATCTCTATTTGGGGCCGGAACATCTTCATGGGTTATCTCAACAACAAGGAGGAGACAGAGAAGAGGATGGACTCCCAAGGCTGGATGCACACAGGGGACCTGGGCTTTTTGGATGTTAATAAGTTCCTGTACATCACAGGCAATGTCAATGGTGAGCAAGACAGGGCCAGGCCCTGCAGGACAGTGGTACAGGTTGCACACAGCACAAGGCTGACTTGTGGGCTGACCTGAGAACTGATTTCCAGCCTGGAGGAAGGGGTGCCTTTTTTATGCCTGGGATACATCTTTGGTGTCTGTATGCAGAGGGCAGCAGCTATGGGTCCCTTGCAAGGTGGGGCTGCTTTGCGCCAGTTTCCCTACCCCAAATCCTCGCTCACTTGCTATAGCTTTTCAGAGATGAAACCTCTTCCTTTTCTGCATATAGATATCATCACTCTCAGTTCTGGGGAAAAGGTCAACCCCAAACCCATCGAGGACCGCGTAAAGACGTACATCCCCATTGTGCGGCACGTGGTGGTGGTGGGCCAGGATGCTCCGTACCTGTGCGCCCTGCTCACGCTGAAGGTCTCTTGGGCTGTCCCTGGGCCTCATGACAATCTGGACTGTCAGTTGTTTGAGTGGGTGCTGGTGACCTGGTTGCAAGATGAGGATGCTGAGGTTCAGAGGGGAGGGGCACCCTCGCGGTGCCAAGTCCAGGATATTAGCCACACCCTGGCTAGGGGAGCTGGGGTGGGGTGGGGGTCCAGGTGACCCCAGAGAAGTGGCCTGCTGTGCTGGATTTTGTAGGTAAGGGGCTCCACCCAAGAACAGTATTCCAAAGATAGTGCTTGGTGCTCACCATGGGCACTTGAGACCATCCCCTGTCTTTTTGGAGGCACTGGTGGCCCTGATCTTAGGACAAGTGATGTGAGAGAGCAGTTAGATGCAGTGCGGCTTGGCTGGCCCGGCCTGTCACAGAGCAGGGCAGCACTACACATGCCCTCCCAGGCAGGGCCTCTGTTCTCATCTGTGCAGTGGGGAGCTGGGTGTTTATGCAAGTGGCAGGTGCTGAGGCAGACTAGGAGTAGCCCAACTCCACTCCCCCCGGCAGTGCCAGGTCAATATGGAGACAGGAGAGCCTCGAAACATGCTGACCAGCGAGGCCGTGGCTTTCTGCCGGCAACTCAAGAGCCACTCTACAAGGCTGACAGACATCATCAATGGCCAGGACCACATCATCACAGGGTTCATCAGCGAGGTCATTGACACCATCAACGTGGAAGCTCAGTCAGAGAGTACCAGAATTGTCAAGTGGACCATCCTCAACACAGACTTCTCCATTGCTGGCGGGGAGCTCGGTGAGAGGCAGGGCACAGGAAAGGGCCCAAATGGCCAGTGGCATTCTGCAGCCCTGGGCTGAGGCTGAATTTGGGGGGCTTGGGTGGCCATGTGGTTTTGCCTATATCATTCAGCAAAACACGTGTAAGTCTTGACAGGGTACAGGGCATGGTGCCAAAACCCCTCAGCCCCTTTCCCAGGAGCTCTGCCTCCCAGGCTGGAGTGCAGTGTTATGATCATAGCTCACTGCAGCTTTGAACTCCTAGGCTCAAGCAATCCTCCTGCCTCAGCCTCCCAAGTAGCTGGGAACATGGGCACACACCACCATGTCCAGCTAATGTTTTTTTTTTTTAGAGACAGAGTCTCACTTTGTCACCCTTGGTAGAATGCCGTGGCCTCACAGCTCACAGCAACATCTAGCTCTTGGGCTTAGACGATGCTCTTGCCTCAGCCTCCCAAGTAGCTGGGAACATGGGCACACACCACCATGTCCCTCTAATTTTTTTTTTTTTAGAGACAGAGTCTCACTTTGTCACCCTTGGTAGAATGCTGTGGCCTCACAGCTCACAGCAACATCCAGCTCTTGGGCTTAGGCGATGCTCTTGCCTCAGCCTCCCAAGTAGCTGGGACTACAGGCACCCACAACGCCCAGCTATTTTTTGTTGCAGTTTGGCCGGGGCCAGGTTTGAACCCACCACCTTCAGTAAATGGGGCCGGTGCCCTACTCACTGAGCCACAGGCGCCCTCCAGCTATTTTTTTTTTAATATTTGTAGAAATGGGGTCTGTGTTGCCCAGGCTGGTCTCAAATTCCTAGGCCCAGCACTTGTCCTGACTCAGTCTTCTAGAGTGCTGGGATGACAGGTGTGAGCCACCACTCCCTGCCTGGCATCCACGTCTTAACCAGTGCCTCAGGTTCTCAGGAACTCTGGGATGGGCTCCTAGCACCGAGGGCTCTTCTGCTGGCTACCCAGCTAAAGCCTCCTGCTGCTCCATGTCCCTCCTCCCCATATCCCTAGAGCACACTCAGCCTGCCAACGCTTGTCCTATTGGGCAGCCAGGCTGCAGGGACTGCCTGGGGACCTACTAGGAGTGGAAGGACTGGGACTTGCTTCTGTTACAGGGGCAACAACGAAAGTGAAGAGGGCAATCGTGGCCAAAATATACCAAGAGGAAATTGAAAAGTTTTACAAGGAGGACTGATTAGTTGTGGCCAGGAAGAGGCTCCATTCCCTCTCTGTGTCCCTTTCCATTGACTATCAAGGAGCCAATTCTTAGAGGGAGGAAAGCACGCCCAGCGAGGGGGCCTGCTGGCCACTAGCATGACTCTCAGGGGAAGTGCTGTAAGTCTAAAAGAATTAATAAAACTGGCTCACTAGAGCAGTGGCTCTCACCCAGGAGCAAGTCTGCTTATAGGGCTCCTGTGGTGATGTCTGTGGTGGTCACATCTGGTAATCTGGCATGGACTGGGTGGGTGCTGGTGTGCTGCTTAGCACTCCAGTGTTTGGGACAGCTCCCACTGCCAGGAGGAGATGTCAGTGGTGCCTGGCTCCGCAGTGAAGGCTCCGTGAGATTCAGAAGCTGCCTTGACAAAGCTCCTGGGTTTCTTTCCTTTCACTTTGAAAAATACACACCCTATCTTAAGTAAGAAGTAGTTTGGGGTTTGGTGGACAGGCCTGTTGTCCTTTTTTTTTTTTTGGTTGCAGTTTTTGGCCGGGGCTGGGTTTGAACCCAGCACCTCCAGCATATGGGGCTGGCGCCCTACTCGTTGAGCCACAGGCGCCACCCAGGCCTGTTGTCCTCTTTAGAGACAGTGCAGGGCTGTGGCCCAGCTGCCTGCAAGCACCCTGAGGTGCATAAGAGGGCAGACAAGGGCCTGCAACTAGCCTGTGTATGGGGTCAAGGACACCCAGGCTCAAGGAGTTCACACACTGGATTCATCAAAAACACTTGGGAGACTCCTTGTTCATATGGCACATGTTAAATCTCATCTGGCACCCACCTTGTAGAGAAGATACAGAGATGACCCTGTGAAGCCCGTGGACACGCGCAGCCAAGTGCTCAGCCCTGACAAGGTTCCCACTGGGGCTGCAAGTGGCTACCAGGCCAGAACATGCACAGGGAGCATCTACAAAAGTCCTGTACATGAGTAGGAAGCAGAAGAGCAACATCAGGAGAGACTGTACCAAGAACTGGCACTCAAGGAGAGCCACCAGATCTTGCTTTGTATAATGTGCATGTTTTTGCCCAAAGTTTTGAGGGAAAAATAACTATATATTATATATAGGTAGTATGGCTTGGAAGTAGGGGAGCCCAGCAGCACTCCTAGGGCTGCTGCGCCATCCCGCTGGGGCCTGCTGGGTGCACTGGGGGAGGTGCCGTAAGTCTAAAAGATCTTCTAGTCTGGGAGGATCTGGGATTCAGTGGGAGCGGGCCAGAGTGGCCTCTGCTGAGAGCCGTGATTAGGGGAGGACTTGATGGCAGGAATGTGCAGAGTGAGGCCTGAGGCCTGAGGCCTGGCCAGGTGAAGGTGGACTGCAAGCCCTGCACAGGTCCCAGGGACCCACCTGGCTACCTGCAGGCTGAGTAGCCTCAAATGCTCCTGCCCTGCCAGCCATATGCTTGTCCATCTCACTTGTGCCGGTGATGTGGCAGGGAATGAAGGGCTCCTGGGAGAGAGGGAGGGGGCAGGCTTCAGAGCAGTGGCTTGGGAGGGTGGGTATGTGTGATCTGTAAATTTACCAGGAGGGTGCTAGTCCTCCCCAGCTGTGCCTCTCCTGGCTGAAACCTGGCCACTTTCTTGAGGGGCATTTTCCTGCAAGTTTGAGTCAAAAGTGTGTGTGTACATTATACAAGGGAGCACATTATACACAGCAAAATATGTTATTTCCCTGGAGAAATACTAGGGAATGTTATCCAAGAAATAAACACATGGAATTGGTTGGCTTGGCTTCTGGTCCAGCGTGTGTGGTGCTAGGAAGTCATCGTGTCCATCCTAACCAGAAAAACAGCTGAAAGGCTAAAAATGGCCTGACCAACCTTGGGGGAGGGAACTCGCCAACTCCAACTCCCTCTGAGAAACACTTGTGAAGGCCACAGCCCAGGAGCACTGGCTCATGAAATACTCACAGGACTGCAAAACGCTCCCTTCCCCCATGTTTTACCAGGGGTCCGGTATAATAACTGTGGGTTACACATGAACTGCAAGACATACTATTTCTAAGGAAACCTACAGCAAGAGAAGAGACAAAATCAAGGATGCCACAAGAAAATTTAGCCTCTGATGCCACAGCAAATAGCAAACACAGCCTACCTCCTAGCTGGAGAAACGCAAAACCTCACACAAAAAGCCTATTTATCTCAGTTCCTTTTACCTAGTATATTATCACATATGGTTTTCAACAAGAACAAAAAAATACAAGACATGCTAAAAGGAAACAAAAGAAAACAGTGTAGAGAAACGAGTCAAGCAAGCATCACCACGCCAGAGATTTTGGAATTATCAGATTGTGGGTTTTTTTTTTTGAGATAGAGTCTCTGTCGCCCTGGGTACAGTGCTGTGGCATCATCATAGCTCACAGCAACCTCAAACTCCTGAGCTCAAGTGATCTTCTTGCCTCAGCCTCCTGAATAGCTGGGACTACAGGTGCCTGCCACAACTGTAATTTGCCTAATTTTTCAACTTTTAGTAGAGACAGGATCTCGCTCTTACTCAAGCTGGTCTAGAACTCCTGAGTTCAGGTGATTCTCCCACCTTGGCCTTCTAGAGAGGATTATAGACATGAACCACTGTGCTTGGCCCCACACTATGCCTCTTAAATAAAAATGATTAATATGGATCTCCCTGATGATGGAGCACTTTTTTGTGCTTCTTGCCCATTTGTCTTTTGAGAAGCATCTATCTGTTTATGTCTTCTGCCCACTTTTTAATAGGATTTTTTTTCTTGCTGACATGCTTGAGTCCTTTGTAAATTCTGGTTATGCGCCCTTTATTGGATGTGTAGCTTACAAATACTCTCTCCCATTCTGTAGGTTGTCTGTTTGCTCTGTTGATTATTTCCTTAGCTGTGCAGAAAGTTCTTAGTTTAAACAAATCCCATTTATTAATTTTTGTTGTTGCCATGATTGCCACTGGGGTCTTTTCCATAAATTCTTTGCCTAGGCCAACATTTAGAAGAGTTTTTCCTATGTTTTCCTCTAGAATTTTTATGGTTTCTGGCTCGGCGTCCATAGCACAGTGGTTACGGCACCAGCCACGTACACCAAGCCTGGCGGGTTTGAACCCAGCCTGGGCCAGTTAAACAACAATGACAATTGCAAAAAAAAAAAAAAGAATTTTTATGGTTTCATGCTTTAGATCAACATCATTAATCATCAGGGAAATAGAAATTAAAACCACAATGAGATATTAACTTACCCCAGTTAGGATGAGTTTTATTAAAAAGTCCACAAACAACAGATGCTGGTGTGGATGCAGAGAGAAAAGTATGCTTGTTAGTGGAACTACAAATCAGTACAACCTCTATGGAAAATAGGACGGCGATTCCTCCAAGAACTAAAAGTAGACCTACTATTTGATTTAGCAATTCCATTATTGGGTATTTACCCAAAGGAAAAGAAATCATTTTATATAAAAGACACCTTGGCTCAGCGCCTGTAGCACAGTTGTTACGGTGCTGGCCATATACACTGACGCTGGCAGGTTTGAATCCGGCCAGACCAGCTAAACAACAATGACAACTGCAACCAAAAAATAGCCGGGCGTTGTGGCGGGTGACCATAGTCCCAGCCACTTGGGAGGCTGAGGCAAAAGAATCGCTTAAACCCAAGAGTTTGAGGTTGCTGTGAGCTGTGATGCCATAGTACTCTACTGAGGGCGACATAGTGAGACTCTGTCTCAAAAAAATAAATTAATAAAGACACCTGCAGTCCAGGTGCAGTGGCTCACGCCTATAATCCTAGCACTCTGAGGCTGAGGTGGGTGGATCCCTTGAGCTCAGGAGTTCAAGACCAGCCTGAGCAAGAGCAAGACCCTATCTCCACTAAAAATAAAATACTTAGCCAGGTGAGGTGGCACATACGTGTAGTCCCAGCTACTTGGGAGGCTGAGGCAAGAGAATCACTTGAACCTAAGAGTTTGGGGATGCTTGAGCTATGATGATGCCAACTCTGTTACTTTACCCAGGGCAACAGAGTGAGACTCTGTCTCAAAACAAACATACAAACAAAAAACCCAAAAAAGACATCTGTACTCAAATGTTTATTGCAGCACAATTCACAATTGCAAAGATATGGAATCAAAGTGCCCATCAATTCATGAGTGGATTAATAAAATGTGGTATATGCCAAGAAAAAAAGATGAACTAATACCTTTTGCAACAATCTGGATGGAACTGGAAGCCGTTTTCCTAAGTGAAGTATATTACAAGCATGGAGAAACAAACACCCCATGTCCTCACTATTAAATTGGAGTGAACTGATGAGCACATACGTGCACAGAAGGAAGTAAGACTCAGTGGAAAGAAGCTGGGGGAGTGGGGAGAAGGGAAATAAACCCATTTAATGGGTACTGTGAACACTATTCAGCACACCTATAGCCAGGACTCAAACATGGCAAAAATGATCCATGTAACCTAAAATATTTGTACCCCCTTAGTATCTTGAAATAAAAGAATGATTAATATGCTAAGAATTCTAAGAGAGAGCAGACAACATGCAAGAACAGGTGAGTAATGTAAACACAGATGGGACTCCAAGAAAAAAATGTTAGTCATTAAAACCACTAACACATGGCCGAGCACAGTGCCTCAGACCTATGTAATCCCAGCACTCTGGGAGGCCTGCGGGGGAGGATTGCCTGAGCTCAAGAGTCCAAGACCAGCTTGAGCAAGAGCGAGACCTTGTCTCTACTAAAAATAGAAAAATTATCTGGGCATTGTGGTGGGCTCCTGTAGTCCCAGCTACTCAAGAGGCTGAGACAAGAGGATTGCTTGAGGTCAAGAGTTGAGGTTGCTGTGAGCTGTGACGCCGGAGCACTCTACCTCAGGATGACAGACTCTGTCTCAAAAAAATACAATTACATTAAATTAAAAAAGAAAAATGGTATCCACTAAAGCTACATACACATATGCTACCCAAGAAAGCTTCTAGATTGAAAAGCCCAAAGGGCCAAACCCTTCCCCAAGATGATGAAAGTGATGATGACTATTACTGAGTGCTGGATTTAACTGAGTATGCAAGAAGACATCACTGGTGGAATCGAGCATCTGGCCATGGTTCTGGACCAAAGCTAGAGAAATACTCAGTAGCTACCCAGATTATAATGGGTGGTGTCATTGGCTGGTGTGCAGGATTTTTTTTTTTTTTTATTAAATCATAGCTGTGTACATTGATATGATCATGGGGCATCATTCACTAGCTTTACAGACCGTTTACCAAGTTTCACATATACCCTTGTAAGATGTGCAGGATTTTTGTTATAGAAAGTTGTAAAGCTTGCAGCAACTGCTGGCTGAAGGAGGTGGTGGCTTTCCTCTTCAGATCGCCAGTCACAGTGGCTATACGCAATCGACTAGAAGTGTTGAAAAAGATGTAAAGAAAAAATCAACTGAAATCAACAAATGTAAGTGAAGAAATCACAGAATTTATCAAACAGAACATTGTGATATCCAGTAGATTTGTGGGAGGCTTTTTGCTATGCCTTCCATCTTAAGGACATAAATGTTCTACTGCAGTGCATTTGATAATGAAAAAAGAAGTGGTAACAAGGTTGTCTCTCAACAGTACGTGCTGCCAACATCTGCAGGGCAAGAAGAAAACAACTAGCTGGACAGTACTAAATTTACAGCTTAGCATCTTGCCACCTGAAGCTTAGCAAATTTACACCTACTGTTAAATAACCTATATGTATGTGAAAATAGTATTCCTGAGTAAAACGTAGCTTTCATCAGTTTTTAAAAATTTGTCTGTTTAGAAATTAAAGTATAAAATATCGCCATTGGGTGTAGATATGGAGAAAAAAAGTCTGTTGGATTGAAATGATTCTCTTTTTACTTAAGATGTTCTTCATTGCCCTTTATAGTATAGTGCTGACTTTTTGTTTTAAAAGATGCTTGCAATAAATTGAACTGTAATGCCCTTTTGTGGAAAGCTTTAGAAATATTATAATTATTAAAGATAAACAATCTACTGATGTTAACTTAAAAAAAAAGTGCAAAGGGATTAGGAATCAGATTAGCATCAGCCTTCTCAAGCAAGGTCTTAAAAATTCTGAGGAAAAATAATTTCCTACCTAAAACTCAAAACTATTCCAGGCTCTCAATCAAGCGAGAATAGAATAAATACAACATCAGATGTGTGAGTTCTCCAGCTGGCCTGTGTCCTTCTTAGAGTGCTACTGGAGGGTGTGCACCACCAACGGAGGCCGTGCAGGAAGATGATGAAGTCAGACTTGAGAAGCAGGGTCTGTGAGACAGGAAGAGAGGTGAACTATCAAGACAACATTTGTAGCCTAGAGAGAAACCAGCTGGATGGTGGATTTTAAGAAAATCAAAACTTGATAGATTATCAGATGTGTTTGAGACATCAAGAATCTTCCGTACAACTTTTGGGAAGATTTTGTGCCTGATTAATGCACAGAAGACAAAGCAAAGGCAAATTTTAACTCCAGGAAAAGTAAAAATATTATACACACACACACACAAGGAAATGTCTCTTAATACTATATCTTAATTCCTCACTGGAAAAGGATTGCTGTGGAAGGATAGGTCCAAAGAGACCTCAGTTTTTGGTTTTGTTTTTGAGACAGGGTCTCCTCTGTTGCCCCAATTAATGGAATCTCATCCTAGCTCATAGCCGCCTCAAATTCCTCCCTTAGCGTCCCAAGTAGCTAGGATCACAGATACACATCACCACAATTGGCTGATTTTTCTTTTAGTAGCAACGGGGTCTTGCTTTACTAAGGCTGGTCTCAAACTCCTGGTCTCAAGTGATCCTCCCATCTCAGCCTCCCAGAGTGTTAGGATTACAGTCATGAGCCACCGCACCAGACGAAGACCCCAGTATTATCTGTAATGTTTCATTTTTAAGGACAATACTTTACTCATGACTCAGACCCTTGATACTCAGGTGTCCACAGATCTGCAGCATCAGGACCTTCCAGGAGTGTCATGAAGATGGAATGGGAGGCCCCCCTACATCTGCTCAATTACAATCTACACTCAGTATCCCCGAGAGACACACAGTCACATTAAGTATTAACTTAAAGAATTCCAGCTAAGTTTTTAGAAAGTCACCTGTGGAGCCTTCTGGAAGGTCTTGCTCTAGAGCCACAGAACCATAGCCTGCAAGGATAGACCAAAGTGTCTTCCTACGAAGTTCTTAGATTGCTTGTCCAGGGGTCAGAGCCACCAGTGAGCATGTAATCACAGCAGTTATGACGCCGTCACACAGCTGGCCCACGCTGTGGAAAGGCATCTGCTGATGTGATCTTAGGGCAGTCTGTTCTCTGAGCTGGTTCTTCCTCTGTAAGTGAAGGTTCTAATGGCAGTGCCCACCTCCTCTGGTGGCTGTGAGATAACTCTCAGTGAACACTCTACTATATTTTTACACATAAATGGTCCTTCCACTGTGTGCTGGGGTCTTAGAACCCTGGGAGACTAATCTAGACCCTTTGTCACTCCATAACCCTTCTTTAGAAGCTTGGATCCGAAACCATTCACTGGTAGGAAAGGCCCTGGGCAGGGCCAGCCACAACACTGACACTGGGGACAGGATCTTTGGTTCTGAGAAGGGAAAAAAACACCCCAGCATGACCTGGTGTTAAGCTGCGCCCAGCTGCTGCCTGTCGATGAGAGTGACCTCAGTCAACGGCTGCCACCATGGGCAGGGTGGCCAGAGGACATCAGCCTCTGGTGTGGACCACTCAGTAATACACTGGTGCTCCTCTTCGGGGGAGCTGGACAGACATGCTTAAGATAGGACCAGCAAGAGCTTTGCATCCTGGAGGCTCACCCAGTTCTGCCACACTGTAGCAGAGAAAACTTACCACGGGCAGACTGGCAGACGGCACCAGCCCTCCTCTCGCCTAGTCCAGAGTGGGCACGAGGTACCCATGCTGCCTCACACTCCAGCCCCACCCCTGCAGGAGGAACCAAGCAGATATGCAGGTCTGCTTTACCATCTGACTTTATTTCACTTTTTTTTTCTATAAAACTCCTCCATAATTTCACAATTTAACAAAAAAGTTTAAAATCCAGGACAGAAACAATCCTGTAACTCAGTTACAAACGCAGTTCTCCTTATTCCTTTTAACCAGGAGCTGGTCTCAGGTTGAAGTGTCCTAGTTCCTAGTGAGACACATTCTTTGTAAAAACCCTTATGGGTAATGAAGGTATTCGATACCATTTGCTTTTCGGCGTTGGTTTACACTTTGTTCAGGAGAGTAAAACACAGGGGTTGCACTGGGGGCAGGCGGCTTAACACAAAACACATGGCAATCACAAAGTGCCGGGCCCCTTCCTATGGAAGTGTCCCCAAAGCCCTATGGGCCCAGCCACCAGGCAGTGGGGGTGGGCAGGGCCTGATGGCCCAGTATGTCCACTAGGTGGCCATGGAGCCAGCCCTGGGCCCAGAGCAGCTCTGGAGGACAGTGGTGGGGCCTTCTGGCCGGAGGAGGTAACTGAGACAGGAGTTGGTGATTCCGGGGGCCATGGAAACAGCAGGAAGGGCCAGACACTGTTGCTGAGGGCAGGCAGGTGTGCCTGGCCCTCCTCCAGTTGAGCGAAGGCTGCTCACATAGCTGTCACTGTGAATCCTGGGGGATCCTGTGAAAGAGAAAGCCCAAGGGTCCGAGATCCCTGGCAGCCTCTGTGCACAGAGGGTAGAGCAGCTGCCGCCACTCCGCCCATCACAGGCCAATTCCTTCTGTCCGATGTCTTAAAGGGTGTCCAGAGAAGAGAAGAAGGTCCACTTTGGAGTATTATTGGCCTGCCTGGAAGGGGATGAGGCGGGAGCTTGCCTCTTTCTTGTTGGCACCTGAAGGCTGTGGGACTGGGAGAGGCAGCATGGTGGCCAGGAGTTCCAGAGGCTTCCACCAACATCGCAGGCCCTTCCCCAGAGTTCTGGGGTGTTCCCAGACAACTGGTGCTGGGGGAAGCCTTGGAGACAGGAGCTGCCCAAGGAGTGTTCAGATTGTGCCTGCCAGACAGAATCAGAGCACAGACAAGATTAGGGACCTGGGTGGGGGGGATGATGGAGTCCCTCAGCCCATGGCTAAATTCACATGCCGGGAGTGAGGTTTGAGAGAAGGCAGCCCATATGGGGCTGTTCTCCTCCCCATTTTGGTCAGGGCAGGAGGACTTGAAATGACTCTAAAGTCAGAGGGTAGGAGGTGGGAGCTAGAGGATACTCAAGTCAAGGTCTAGGGAAACAGAGGTGACTAAATAACAGAGGTGACTGGAAGCCATGCCAAGGTGGGCCCCATGAGGGCCCCCTGGCCTTGGAAGGGGGCACTGGAGCAGAGCAGGACCGGCCAGCCATTGGAGAGCCTCAGGCATACAGGAGTGAGTCCCCAGGCTCAGCACCAGCAAGGGCTGCAGCAGTGCGGGGTGGGCCAGGCCGGGCCACAGTGGAGAGAAAGGCAGCCTGGGGGGGCCAATCCAGCCAAGTGACCTGGCCTGTCATGGCCGAGGCCCATGCTAGAGGAGCTGACTCAGAGTCAGATGTGCCTCAGAAACTCCACAAATGATCCCATCTTATTTGGCAAAAGCTCATTTTTTTTCAAAGTTCGAAGACTTGATCAAGGAAAGGAAGAGGATCCTGTGGGAAGAGCCCCATGGTGCCAAGTCTGGCCCTGGAGACCATGGGGGCACAAAGACACCCAGAGTGGAGATTTCAGCTCCCGGTGCCCTAAGGACTCGCTGACCCCATGTAGCATTTACTGTCCAGGGAGGACTGGCGGGAGGTGGCAGCAGTGCCCTTGGAACCACAAAGAGGAAAGGATTACTCCCTTCGTCTCAGAGGGCTGGCCGCTCCTGGCTCGGCCTCCAGCCTGACCACAAGACCTGTGGAGACATTTTAACCTACAAGCCCCACCTTATCAGCCCCCCACCCCACCCTACGTGCACTGCTGCCCAGATGCACACCCGAAACCACTCTTGCACAGACAGAACACACACATGTATATAATACAGAGAGAACGACACAGCACGGAGTCCTAGCACGGAGAGCCAGCAGTGACGCCTGCCCTCAGTCTACACATGAAAACAACGCAGACACACAGTCAGGGCCTTATGAGGTCCTGGTGGGTGGGGACATGTTCTGAACCATTCAGGGAGACTAGAAATAGCTCCTGGCAGTTGGTCCAGCTACTCAGGCCCAGGCAGTGAAACCATGCCACACAGCCCACCGTGGAGCAGGGGCTGGTCCTAAGGCTGGGATAGGGTCCCCATCCATGCCCATTTCTTCCCCTTCAGGGAGCAAGGACCAGAGCTGCCTTTCACACAAGCCGCTCTCCAAGGGGAGTCTGAGGGACAGCTCGTGTGTGGCTGGGAACAGCAGTGCTGGCCTAGCCCCTCGGCCCCAGAAGTTGAAGAGGGTGGGTAGGGAGCCACCAAGGAAAGTGCAGCTGGCTGTGAGGGCCGAGGACAGGGCGGTCACTAAGGCAGTGCTGCGGGCAGGCCAGTTGAGAGAGAGAAGGGCAGGCAGGGCATGGCCGTGGCCTCCCAGGACCCTGGCAGCAGGGGGCCAGCACCCAGCCCCGGGTCATGTGGCCACAGCCTCCAGATAGCTCTGCAGCTTGCGCACGGTCGTCTCATCCAAGGAGAAGAGGTCGAAGTCAAAGGTGGTGTTGGTGACGTTGAAGTGGCCAGTCTCCTCAATCAGGTTCACAATCTGCAAGGCAGTGGCAGGGTGGCTTCAGGGATAGTGTCCTGAGGGCAGATATGCCACCACGCCACAGGACCCCCACAAGGGCTGGGTTCCTGGGGGATGCAGCCAGGTGCTCTAGCAGCTCACAACCCTCAGAGGCACCTTCAACCTCAGCATGCATCTCCCTGGTCCTGAGGGAGGGCTGAGCCAGGCAACACAGTCAGGACCAGTACCTGCTGCAGCACGTTGCGCTCCCGCAGGGCCATCAGCCTCCGGTGCAGCTCCACCAGCTCATCAGTGTAGGCCTGCAAGAGGGCGGGCTCAGCAGGTGAGATGAGGTAGCCCGCCCCACCTCCTGGTCCCACCAACACCCAGGGCCACCCCTTAAAGTGCAGAGCCACCAGTTCTGCCCCAGAGGGCCACCAGGATGTATCTCAGTGCCAGGGGCAAGAGGCACCTTCCTAAGCACTGCTGGGAGGAGGAGGGAGGGCCAACCTCACCCAAGGACAGTCCAGGGTGCCCTCTACTGGCTGTGTCCCCACCTTGTCATAAGTGCCCTTCTTGAGGGTCTTCTCAGGCTTGCTGCAGGACTCAGGGCTCCTCCGGCCTGATGCCTGCAGGGGAACCCCAGATCGCTGCTGAGCTTTGGCCTACGCTCTCCCCTAGCTGCAAGCATGTGCAATGCCCCCCAATCCCTCCCAGGATGCACACCAAGGTCCAAACCCTGCCTGGGCATACTCTGGCTGGCCCCAAAGGACTGATTAGTCAGGGCCTGCCCATCCTGGGGCTTGATGGTGAATCCAGCCTCCTCCTCGCCCACTGCCCTCAGTCCTCAGGACAGGGACAGGACCACCAGAGCAGCCTTGATGGTGGGGTACCCCCAGGGCCTCCAAGCTTACCTTGCTGTTGGGTGGGGGTGGCTTCTGGGGGGGTGGGGGCTCACGGCCAGGCAAGCAGGAATCAGCGCTATTATCACTCTCGCTGTCACTGAAGCTCAACCTGAACACCAACATGGCTTATCAGGTCCCCACCACCCCACCCAGCCCTGCAGCTATCACAGGCTCAGGCCCTCCCGTTTACCAAACTGGTGCTCCCACAGACAACCCCCCCTCTAAGCTCTAGGCAGCTACTTCTGATGAAAAGAAAAAAGAGAAAAGAAAGAGGAAAAGCCCCAGGATGGACAATCCCTGAATAACCAGTCCTTTGGGGCCAGCCACAGTATGCCCAGGCAGGGTTTGGACAGGACCTTGGTACCTATCCTGGGAGGGATTGGGGGGCACTGCACATGCCAGCTTGGTTTTGTGGCTCTGTTGGCATCAGAGCTGCCTGTGAGAGGATCTACCCTCTCCCTTAATAGCACTGCTCTGACCCCACCCCCACCCCAGCCACCCAACCCCTGTGCTCTGGCCCACAGGCTGCCTCCTTACATTGGAGGGAACAATCTTAAACATGGGGTGTCTGGTGGTGGCGAAGCCCAGGCTTTTAGCCTCCCACCTCCTGGGGGCAGGTCCTCCATCCCTGCCTCCATTTCCTCATCTATAAGAGGCTGCCAAGAGGACTACAGAGGACAACAGTGAGCTTGGGCTCAGGGGACAAACATTCACGACTACTGACGGGGAGGCATTTGGTCACTCAACATCCAGAAAGTCACCCAGCTTGGATCTGCAAAGCTCTCCTCAGAGACCCATTTCTCTGGTACCTGGGATGTTGCTCCAACAGGGCTGTTTGGGCTGAATCCAGCGAGAGGGACACTGACAACTGTCACTTCACAACACGTTACTCATCCTGGCCCTTGTTGCTCAGTGAAGCACCCGAAGGCACCTGAGGCCACAGCCAGGCCCAGGTGGCCATGCCCCTGTCCTGCTCCTCCCTGGCCTCCCAGACCTCCCCCAGAATGAGCACCAGAGAAGTGCAGCAGCCTCCTGGACTCTGCCTATGGCCTGTGGAGGCTGTAGGTCTGGCCTCAGTCCTTGTTCCCATTGCCCAGGTGACGTTCCCAGAGTGCTGCTCCCACCTGCCCCTGCCCTGTGTCCCACAAGCAATAGCTGGGCTCTGGCAAAGACTTGGGCCTCTCAGGGAGCAGAGTGGGGTGAGTGGGGGCTTTGCTAGCACCAGCTCAGACAAGGTGGCCTGCATGGCCCCCTCCCTGACACCCACAGGTTTGCCCTTGCCCAGGGTCATCACACATGGCCCCAAAGGACATCAAGAAGTGTTCCCTCATCTAGGTCCCTGTGTCATGCTGTGAGCCCCTCAAAAATGGGAACATCTGTCAGCCTTTCTGCTCATAGCTCTTGGCACCCAATAGAATCTCCACTGAATGTGACCAAACTGAGGCAAGAGCCTGCAGCCACTACCCTGTCCCAGGGAAGTCACTGTCCTCCTTGTGTCCAGAGGTTAAGAGCCCTTTGGGGCCTCAGATCTGTGCCTTCCAAAGGCCAAGAGCCTCGCTGTGTCCATGCTGGTATAGGCAGCACGGCCCACAAGGCCTGTTAGGGCTGTCATAGTCATCGCTCTTGGAAAGGTAGGATTTTATCCCATATGGGGATACCTTACTGGAAACAGACAGATGACCAACCCCATCTTCAAGAGGAGCCACACAGCCTTAAGGGGAGGAGAGTTGCAAGAGGACTGGGCTGCTGGCCACTGCCCCTGCCCTACACATGCCCAGACCCATTCCTGATGCCCATGTCTCTGGAGCCGAGCCTCCCACCCACCCAAGGATCTGGGGGGTATCCAAAGGACGCAACTTGGCTCCCCCTGCACCTTTAGGGGAACGGCCTGCAGGCCACTAAAGCAGGTCCCCACCCTAGGTGTCTACAAGCCTCCAGCCAGGGCTTTCAGTGGGTGCTGTGTGCAGCACACATAGGGAAGGACTGGGGGTTCCCCTGACCCAAGACCAGAAAAACCTCTTTCTTGCTCCCCACTCCTGACCTCCCTGCAACACTGCCCTCAGACTATAGGGCACAAGTCATTTTTCCCTATCTCTCTTCTCCAATGGCAATTGAGATCTTTTATCAGAACTTTACTCTCCCTCCTGGGCAGCCCGCACCTACCAGCAACCACAAGTTAGGGTGCCACCTAGGGTTCCTTACTTGGCTGATCAGGAGAGAACACATGGCCCTAGCCCACCCTGACACCCGGGCTGCCCTGAGGCCACCTGGGGACCACCCCCATCCTGCCAGGAGACCCTTTAGCCATTGCTTTACCCTTACCATTCCAGCAGACCCAGAGGGTTGCCCAGGGCCCCTGCCTGCACCCGCTGGCTCTCCCACTGGGCCCAGTCACCTGGAATCCCTCCCTGCGGTTGTCTTGACAGCAGCCTCCTCGCCTGACGAAGAGTCGTCCTCGTCGGACTCCTCCGACTGCAGGTCCTCCACCATGGAGCGCAGGGGTCCTGGGGCAGGTTGAGGGGAGAGAGAGGAGGGCTCCAGCTGAGCCGGTGGCCCCTCCCCCACAGGCCCCAGCATGCTTCTTGACACTGTGGACCCCAGTGCACTTGCCAACTGCCTAGGAGGCTGCTTTGCCAGGGACCTGGTCATCCACCTCCAAGAACTGCCTCACACCATGACTGCCCCTTCCTGGGGCCCCCTTCTGGCTCCCCTTCCCTCTCTACCTTCGTGGCCCTGTCCTGCAGCAGGGTTGCAGGGCCCCTCCATTGCCAAAGCCGGATGAGAACCCCTCCTCTGCTCCCAGATGCAGAGATCACTGGCTCTGCCAAGCACCCAGGATGAGCCAGCCCTTGCCGGGGAGGGCTCAGGAGCTGGAGCCAGGGGTGCGGATGCTCTGCCCAAGGGCCACAAGATGCCCCTGCTCAGTCTGTACCCCAACTTGGGCCTGCCCACCCCCTTGGTAATATCCTCTGCTGCTCCTGACCCTGTCCGCCCCTTTCTCCAGAGGCCCAGGGTTTTAGTCCCCTGCAGACGGCATCTTGGTTTATATTCCTGTTACCAAGGCAACAGAGGGACACAAAGACCTCAATTACCTTGGTCACATGATCCCACTCTGTCAGGTTCCCCCCTCCCAGCAGACAAGAGCACTTGGAAGGAGTGTGGGCTCAAGGGCCCCATCCCCCAGCCCCTCTTGGGAACAGCTTGGCTGAAATCCAGGCCAGACCCCCTTATGCGCCCCTCCCCCAGCCCCTAGTATTCTAGCTGTGTGGGAAGCAGACTCTCATTCCAGAGCACTAGTAGGGAAGCTTATGCCCAGCAGAGGATGGGTGCTGGTGGACTCCGGGTGGCTTCCCAGGACCCTCCCAAGTCGGGGCAGGTTCCAGGGAGAAGGCAGATGGGCCCATGGTGCAGGGAGGGGTGGAGCCCATGGTCTCTGGCAATTGGCAGGGCCCACATCAGAAGGGCACTAGCCCTTTATCAGCACAGCTCAAAGCACGGGGATGGGTGCCAGGACACCAATGGCCACAGAAAGGAGCAGCACCCCCCAACCCAGCTGAAGGTCTCGTGACCTGTTTCTGTTTTGCTTTCATTTTCATTTATTTATTTATCTTCCCTAGATGGGGGTCTTGCTAGTTGCCTAGGTTAAAGTGCAGTAGCACAATCATAGGTCACTGAGGCCCCAAACTGCTGATCTCAAGTGATTCTCCTGCCTTGGCCTCCCAAGAAGCTGACTGCAGGCATGCACCACCATGCCCAGCTAATTTTTCTAGTTTTTTGTAGAGATGGGGTCTTGCTTTTGCTCAGGTTGGTCTCACTCCTAGACTCAAATGATCCTTCCACTTCGGCCTCCTAAAGTGTTGGGATTACAGGCGTGCGCCATCGTGCCTGGTCTGTTTTGTTTTTAAATACGGACTCCATTCAAGCCACCAAAAACCCTATGGGCATGTCCTTGTGCAGGCCCAGCCTGGAAAAGTCTGGGAAAGCTGAGAAGCCCAAATGCAGCCCAGAGGAAACCAACTGGGTTGGCCCTCCCTGCCCTCCAGCAAGTTTTAAGTCTTTTTGGCAGCAGCAGCAGCTTCTAGACTTGGGTGTACAGCTGGCCAAAACTTGGCATGGAGCAGGCTCCACTGCCAGTGAACTTGGAGAGGCAGGGTGGGAGCACTCTGACTCCCAGCAGCCCTGTACCCACTGACCTCCAGTGGGGGGCACGCTCTACTCCTGTGGGGTCCCCTCCTGCTGCCCTCATTACACACCTTGACTGTGGTTCTGAGACGGCTCAAAGTCGGAATCCGAGCTGGAGTCTGAACTGGAGCTGGAGTTGGATGGGCTTGACTGGGCAGACTTCACCCCACAAAATGGCAGCAGAGGGGAGAGAGGGAAGAGCCATCACCTTTCAGCTGAGAAAGGGGCAGGGCAGATGCCCTCGGGCAGTGCCACTGCCCAGAAGGTCTGTCCCAGACATCCCAAGGGGTCCCCAGGACACCCACCCATGTTGCTCCTAAGAACGTGCCAGGAAGTTGGCACCCAGCTCCTCACGCACACTGCAGCCTACTTTCCTCAGTCTCAGCACACCATGGGACTGTCCTACCAAGGGACTCCAGTTTCCAGCAGCACCAGGCAAGATTCAGAATACCTCTAGGCTTTCTCATATGACTAGGCAAAAGAGTGTATGGGGCAACACAGTTCTCAAAGAGGGAGGCTGGGGGGTGGCAGGGAGGTCTGGAATAGGAGAGCTGGAAATGGAAGCTTCTCATTCAGACTCACACACTTTCCTGGGGCTCAGAGATGATACAAAGCTCCACCACCCTGCCTAGGTGCTGCCACCAACCCTGGCTACCAAGGTAATTTTGAGTATGTGTGCACACTTGGCAACAGATACCACGGCTGTCCTTCCTCCTTCGGCTGCTGTTCATCCAGGCTCAGCCACCAGGGGGCATTAAAAACCAAAATAATCGTGACAAGGACAGAGGGGACAAGATGCCCAGGTGAGAGGGTAGCTGAGAATGTGCACATGCACACGTGTTTGTGCAAGGGACGGGGAGCTTGGGGCTGCATCTCGCAGGTGGACAGGTATCAGTCACTGAGCACAGAGGCTGGGCCAGAATGGGGCTGCCCACAAGTGTGTGCGCCAGTAGGTGCAGTGGGGCAGGTATGGGCAGGCTCTAGAAGGCAGAAGTCAGGAGTCTGAAGGCTCAGGGAGGGTCCCCTGGCTCAGGGTACCCCAGGCCCCAGAAAGGCTGTCTCAGACCCAGCAGGTCTGTCCTTAGGCTGGGGGCTATGCAGCCCCTCACCTCAGGGGACCCATCTCATGGAACTAAGTGGCTGGAACCCCTTCATCAAGCGAAGGGAGGGGCTAGCAGAGGGAGCCAGCTGACCTGCTGGGTCTTGGCAGGTGCCCTTCCCCACTGCATTTGGGTGTGGGCAGCCCCCACACCGTGACAGCTAGAAGATGCCTGGGGAGAGATTCCCTGGCACATGCAGAAAGGAGGGGTCAGGGCTTGGGGCAGCCTCACCCAGCCCATTGTAGCTCCTGCTATGAACCCTGCCACTGGCAAATGATGTTCTCTGGGGACCCTCCCCAGGAAAGCCCATACAGGTTTCCCACCACCCGTGCAGACCAGCCTGACTCTCTAGCACACACCAGACAGTGTGGCGTGTACACCCACACATCCCTGGAGTGCTTATTCTTGGGGGAGGGGTCCCATCTCTGGGGCCCTGTTCTAAACCTGCCTCCTCACCATTTGGCTTCTCGACTTGGACCAAGGTGGTCCCCAGTGTCAAACCTTAGTTTCCCTTTCTGTGAGGGAACTGCCAGCCTGCACAAGAAGGTGGGCTGGTAGGATGGTCCCAGGCCCCTGCTTCACCACCCCCACCCTGTGCATGCTCTCATTTTCACTGGTTGGGGTCAGCAGGGACAGAATGCAAAGAGGGCCCCAAAGCCCCAGGTGTGGCGGCACTGTGCTCACAGGGGAAAGTCATGCAAATCCAACAGGCAGGGAGAATCAGAAATGGTGTCAGCCAAGAGCCTGGAGGTGGCATGGTCAAAAGGGCTGCTGGAGTACACCTAGGTGCTTAGGCTACACAGGGCACCCAGGGCCCATGACTGGCCCATGTGTGGACTGAACTGACTGGCTCAGGAACCCCAAGGCCTGAAGGGACCCCAAAGAAACAGCCAGAGGAACTGGGGAATGGGGCCAGGTGGGGCACTGCAGGGCAGGGAAGAGGCAGCTGTGTGTGGCAGCTGCAGCTCCTTAGTGTAGTCTCCTCTAAACCTGCGGGCCACCTTGCCCCTTCACCACAGGTGCCTGCAATTTGCCAAAGCCACAGGGCTGGGCAATGTCAGGGACTTAACTGAAGTCCTTCAGTGGGTAGATGGGTAGTCTTTAGCCAAGAAGAAACCCCCGGAGTTTCCTCAAATACCTCCAACCCTGAGCCCACAGACACTGGACAGGTCTTGGTTGCCATGCCCCATCTTGGCATGGCAACCCTGAGATGGCCAGAAGTGCCTCACAGAACATCCTACATGTTCCTCAACAGAGTAGGAATCTGGAGCCCTGGTGCAACACACTGCTGGGGCCAGTCTAGCAGGGCAGGGCCTATAAGACTCCAGAGAGGCCTGGTCATGGGACAGGATTTCCCTACCTGTTCAGAGCTACATATCCAGAGGAAAGAGCAGACTCAGGTGCCAAGCAGGCACCCACAGAACATGCTGCAACTGAGAGGGCCACCTAGGCCCAGAGTTTCTGGAAGTCAGCACCAGGGCTTGCCACCTTGTGATCACAGGCAGGTGACACTCACTGTCTTCACCCTGAGAAGTGCTGGGTGCTCAGCCTCCCCTCCCCCATGGATATCTATAAGCTGTTTCCCACAGGTCAGTCACCCCCAGCCAGTGTTGCCACCAGCTCCAGTTCTGTCTCTGGGAATTGCTTTCAAAGTCCCAACAGAGCCTGAACAGCAGCCTGGAGAGCAAATCTCTCCCTCACAGGCTAGTAAAGATTTGGAAACCACAAAAGGCTGACAGGGTTGGGGCCAGCAATAAAGATGAGGAACTTAAACTCTACCATTCATTCATTCATGTATGCATACATGTATTCTCTGAACACCAGGAGCCACATACCGCGCTGGAGGCCCCAAACAAGGTCTGGCTTCAAGGCCAAGTCTGGCTACTCTCTCTCTCTCTCTTTTTTTTTTTTTTTGGAGACAGAGTCTCACTATGTCACCCTCGGTAGAGTGCCACAGCGTCACAGCTCACAGCAACCTCAAACTCTTGGGCTTAAGCAATTCTCTTACCTCAGCCTCCCAAGTAGCTGGGACTACAGGTGCCCACCACAATGCCTGGCTATTTTTTGGTTGCAGTTGTCATTGTTGTTTAGCAGGCCCGGCCGGGCTCCAACCCTCCAGCTTCGGTATATGTGGTTGGCACCCTACCCACTGAACTATGGGCGCCAAGCCGAGCTACTGTCTCTTGTGGCTAAAGTCATGGCTGCTGCAGGATAAGCCCAGAGCCTTTCATGGTGACATACCATGAAAGGGATCCTGGCCCCACACTTAGAAAACCAGTTGGGCCAAAGAAGAATATCATCCCAAGTCCCAGCCGTGTGTAGCAGCCATGGGTGAGAGGGATGGGCTGATGGCTGCCCGCCTCCAATAGCCACCTGGGAAGGGAACTGGGCACAGCTCAGGTGCCATCAATAAACCTCTAGACAGGGAGAGCAAGATGAGATGTCCTGATGCCCAGTTATCAGAGAGGATTTCCTGCCAGGCTCACCCTGCTCACCCCAAGGCAGCTTCCAAGACCCGAACCTAAGCACCCTGAGACCTTGCTTGCCCAGGGCCATCAGTAGGGCAGCTCTCACAAAGCAGGCTCTATCACCCTGGCAGAGGGAAACCGAGGTACAAGGCACAGAAGCTGGTGAAGACCTGAGCCCTGGGCTCCGGATCCCATCTCCTACCATGCTGCCTGCTGATGTGCACCCCTCTTCCTGGCTTCCTCCCAGGCGGGGCTGACATGGAGGGGTCCTCTCACCTCTGACCTGAAGGAGGCCTCATCTTCCGAGTTGGACTCCTCTACCTCCAGGGGCTTCCTGGCCTCCCTGGGCTCATTCTCAGCCTTCACCTTCTCCCCTCGGGCACTGCTCTTATCTTTGGCCGGCTTCTTGTCTGAGAAGGATGAGGAGGTACGGGGTGAGGTGCCTGGGGTGCTCCGAGACCCCTTGGAGCTGCTCTTCTTCTGCTTCTTGGCGCTGGGCTTTGGTGAGTCTGAGGTGGCTGGCCGCTTGCTGGAAGCCTTGGGTGGGGGTGGGGGTGGGGGACCCCCCTTGGGGGACATGCTCTCCAGCTTGGTCTCCTTTAGGGCCATCTTGGGCTCCTTGAAGGCAGCCTTGGGTGGAGGCACCTTCTCTTCCTTGGGGAGCCGGCCTTCACCCAGCTTCCGCGAGGTGTCCTTGGAGCTCTTGGCCTGCTCGCGCTCCAGCTCCTTGGAGGAGCCCTTGCTCTCTGAGTCCTTGCGGGGTCGTTCACGGTGCTCCTTGGTTACCTTGTGTGGCTTGGAGGCCTTGCTGCAATCCTTGTTGGCATCCTGCAATGCCAAAGGGGGCAGGCAAGGGGGGAACACCTGATCACATGGCATCTCAACACCTGGTCACAAGGACTGCCTTGCTCTGCTACCCCCAACCCCCTACAAAAGTATAATCCACCTGTTTCAGACTCAATTAGAGTCTTTTCCATAAAGTGAAAAGGCAGGTGAGAGTTTTTGTGTTTTGTTGAGATAGAGTCTCACTCTGTCACCACAGGTAGAGCGCCGTGGCATCAGCTCACAGCAACCTCAAACTCTTGGACTCAGGGATCCTCTTGCCTCAGCCTGCTGAGTAGCTGGGACTATAGGCACCGGCCACAATGCCTGGCTAGTTTTTCTACTTTTTAAAAATAGAGAAGGTCTTGCCCATGCGCAGGCTGGTCTCAAAACTCCTGAGCTCAAGCAATCCACCCGCCTCAGCCTCCCAGAGTGCTAGGATTAAAGGCTTGAGCCACCAGGCCTGGCCAGGTTAGGGTTTTAAATGGAGCTGCTCCGTTACTACTAGAAAATGTGAGCAAGTCCCTGAGACTGCAGGCTAAGACCCCTCTGAATGCACTGATACCCCCTGTTGAGCTCAGAAAGAGAACAGTGAGTCAGAACAAGCACAGCAAGCCACATCACCCGCTCTCACCAATGCTCACGGCTGCCACTGGGCACGTGGGACCCTGGTGCAGGCCCTGTCCCTTTCTCAGTCTCTTCTGACCCCCCAGCACACACGCTCACTGTTTCACTGTCTCCTGCTTTGACATTCCAACCTCCGCCCTGAGCTCCTTTGGCTCCTGTGTCCCCACACCTCCACTATGCAGCCAGCTCCACCATCCTTGGGGATAGCTGTTCACTGGAGCCATGCTATTGAGCACCTACTGGGTTACTGGGCACTACACAGAGACAGCACTAGGCCTCTCAGAATTGAAACCACCTGGCTGGCCTTCCTGAGACAGGAAAGGTATTCCTGAGCCTCTGTCTCAGAGGGTTTAGGGTGAAGCCTGGACTCTGAGGCTTCCCAATGGGGACAGAAGCAGGTCAAACACAATGAGCGGCAGAAACTCCAAGGAGTAATGCCACGGGACCCCAGGCAGGCATCTCCTCTGAACAAGTGCAGAAGCACCCACCTCCCCAGGCGATGGCACAGGCCTGGCAGACGGTGAATTCTCGTCAGGATTGGCGACCCACAGTAGCACAGCCCACGCCCTAGCCTGAGCTTTGCTATTTGTATGTTTCCATCCTGTCCTCCCTCCATACTCCATCAGCTCTCCTACAGTGGGGGCCACGTCTTCCTTGACACCCTGCGTCGCCATACACATCCAGGAATATGGAACAGCAGCCAGGTGAGGTGCGTGGTAAGCCCAGAGGCTCTCTGGGTGAACACTCTCCCAGGCTCCCCAGTAGTAGCCCAGCTCTGAGGGCAGCCCCACTGTCCTGGGAAGGGCTTCTGGGGCCCAGTGAAAGCACCAGGGAAGACGGAGGTGTCCATGCTTCATCACTTCATTAGCTCACCACCAGACATGCGGGAGGGGCAGGCTGGTCAGGGGCTACTGCTACCTGTTCCCAAGGCCACCTGAGTGTCCAGGGACAGATTCCTCCCCGTAAAGAGCCACAGGGACAGATGGAGCAGCTGCCACATGTCTGGTCGACTCAGTTTGCTGTCTTCCCATCGTCTTCTTGCAAATTCACAAAACATATCAACGTTAAAGGCTCAGAAACAGTCCCAGAGGCTAGGGGGCCACTGATGCCTCCTTACCCATGTTGGCCTGGCTGATGCCCTGGCAGTGGGAAGGGCTGTTCACACTATGAGCCCCCGCAGCTGGCTATGCTCCTGGGGTATGTTTCTTGGGGATGGTGCATGGAACAGGGCCCATGCCTGGGGGTTCCACTCCCCAGCTGGCTGCTCCCTAGGAGGGAAGAATAAAGCAGGGGTGCCATATGCCATCTTGTCCCCTTCTCACTATGGATACATGCCCATGTGGACCAAAGGAGCTCAAATGATGTCACAACCACCAAGGATGGAACAAGAGCAAACACACAGTTCCCACCATAGGCTACTGGCCCTGGGGTCAGCTGCCACAGCTAGGAGCCTTCCCAGGGGCACACACCAGGCCACAAAGTTGGCTCTCTTAAGGTTACCAACTTTGAGCACTACACAGACATCCATAGGAGTGATGATCCATCAGAGTTATGTTCTTATTACAGGTGTCCACGACCCCTGAATGGTTAAGAATTGAGACTTAGAAAAAAAACCACCAGGCCAAGTGTCTGACATCAAATGGGGGGAATGGGGCATCGCAGCAGCTGCCAACTGTGCTGGCCTGGGTGTGCAGGGGCGGGAACTGAAGGAGCCATCTTCCTTGCAGCATAAACCTAGGCACGGAGGTTAGAGGGTCATGTCCTCTCCCTGATTGCCACCATGCTACCCCTGGTTGGGGGCTGTGAGGTGGGGACAAATGCTAGCAACCAAATCACCCATAGTTGCAACAGCCAGACCTACCAACAGTCCCCCAGCCCAAGGGATTCCAAGAAAGAAGGTTCGAGAAGGCCCACCCCATGCCTACTCTCCCAGCCTCAGTGAGCCAGGCTGGGCCTCTGCCTGGAGAACAACTCAGACTCTCCAGGTGAATAGCCATTGCCAGAGAAGGAGAGAGCCACTCACAGGCTCATGCAGTTAGGCTTGTGGTCCCGATGCTGCGACTGTGATGGCAAGGACAAGGGGCCCTCTTGGAGAGCCAGAGAGAGGCTTGACAGGACCTTGAGCCACCTGAGAAACCTACACAGACACCTCCTGAGCCTCTCCACCAGCTGGCTAGAGAAGGCTCCAGAATGCAGAGAGTGGAGCCAGAGAAGCCTGGCAGATAAACACACCTGGCTCCAGGACTCTTAGGGGTCTCAAAGACCACTTTCCAAAAGAGATGCCAAGAGCAGCTTCCAAAGCCTGCTGATTGCAGGGAAGGCATTTTTCCACAGGGCTTTAACTGTCAAATAACCAGGACTTCCACAGAGCCGTGTATGGCTTGAAAGGAAGCTGCTGAGACACCTAGCAAAAGCTTCTCTTTCGTTTCACCTCCATGAAGCTCAGGGGAAGACAGGCCTAGACCTCAGGGCTCTGTTCCCTGCTTGAAGACTTTGACGACAATTTCCAAGACCTGCCAGCCTTGTCAAAAGGGCCAAAAAGACCCTGCCTGGGTACTGTAGCTCTCCTCCAGCCAAGCAGGCAGATGAGGCTGCATGATGGCTGAGAACCCTACTTGTCCCATCTGGGGTTCCCCAGCCCATGAAAGTGGAGCAAAAAGAACACAGAAGTGGAGACGACATGTGAATTCAGAGGCATGATGCCCAGGAGCCACCTGAGGGCCCTGAAGGCCTCAGCCCCCAGGAATGGCTGTGCTAAGTGGGTGGCTGCAGAGGAACAGGACCCATGCTCACAGCTTTATATGGACATCACGATACTCTCCAAGGGGCTTTCCAGCTTGTCCTTTGAGCAGCCACTCTGGGGTGGTTCAGAGAAAGAGAAGCCTCAGGAAGACCAAGTGCCACCTGCTTGACTGGGTTGAGGAGGACGATAAATTATTTCTTCCTCCTCAAAACTGTATGCACCCCTTCCCCCATCCCCAAGGAAGCCGTTGCTAGAGAAGTACAGCCAAGGGCAGGGGTTGGCCAGGCTGTGCTCAGGAGAGCTGAGAAGGTGAGCAGCCACGGTCCAGGATGCAAATGCTCTGCCCAGAGGCTGCCCTAGCCAGCCATCTGCGAAGCTCTTGGGGCTTTGGGCTGCGTAGTCCTGTGGCCAAGCCCATGCTCAACAGGATGAGGGGAAGGGAAGGGATCAGGCAGGTGTATGGCCTCAAGATGGATGGGGAAGAGTACCCAAGATCACTTGGTTCATTCCTGAAATCCTAAGGAAGTGGCAGTGATCGGTATAGGGGAAGCCAGAGAGATCAAAGAGGAAGACACCAAGGGAGCGAGTGCAGGTGTGGAAGGCTCAGCTCAGCAGCGCCACACAACTAGGCCTTCCACCTCACTAACCTTGGAGCCGTGGGACGGTTTGGTCTTCTTGGGGTCAGAGAAGGCAGAGAGTGGAATTGTGGGCAACATGGGGTAGTCAGGGCTGGGCCTGGACACCGTGTCTGCTCCTTCGGGCATTACCATCACCTAGTGACAGAGAAGAGACAGGCATTATGATGGGCAGGGGCCAGCAGTCCCAGACAGGAAGGAGGCCCGTGTGGACATGTGGACGTGCTGATAGCAACGGGGCTCCCTCTTGGGGTGAGGGGAGAAAGGAGAGACTGAGCTCCCCTTTCCTGGAAGAATCACAGGTACTTTCCCTGCTGGGAGCTGGGTACTAAGCACTCGGGTGAAGCAGGCTGGGTGGTGAAGAGTGAAGAGAAGCCTAGGCTCCTGGGGTGGCTAGGCTGCACAGCCCCAGGGCACAGTGGAGCAGAGAGCTGGCTGAGAAGACTGGCAGAGCATGCCAGGACGCATGAGAAGACAGCTGCAGCCCATGCTCAGCCTATGTGCCAAGGCCAAGAGGCCAGAAAGAAGCATGGTGAGGGTGAGAGGCCAGGTGCCCAAGACAGGTAGCGTGCTGCAGAGAGCCATTTCCAAGGTGTCTGCACAGATGCAACTTCAGTGTGTCCCACATGCACCGCAGGACAAGCCTTTATCTTCTTGCAGGTGACTGAAGCTGACCCAAAGCATGCTGAGACAACGGCAGGAGGCGGCCTGCATGGGGGGAGAGCCCACCGTCCTCTGCAAAAGCAGCTGTGCAAAGCCAGCCCTGAGCCTGGGGGAAGTGCCAGGTCTGGTCTTGGAGGCTAAGATCCTTCCAGGAGGTGCCCCTAGGACACTGGCTACAGGGAGAGGAAGCCCTGCGTAAGATCTCAAAATACTCATACTACAGATTAATGCTGACAAGCCTCCTAGATGGCCACAAATCGAGACAAAAGTAGAAAACACAGTTAACAAGTACTGAATTCAGGCAGAAGCAGTACCACTAAGAACAATTACCACCTGTGATTCCTGGACAAGCCAACCCCTTCATCTGAGGATGCTGACATACTGTGGTCACAGGGACACAGCTGTGGGGTTGTTCCTGGGAGTCCCCAACAGTGGACTGACACACTCGCTATGCCTGACAGGTAGCTCCCTGGAGACAGGCCACAGATACCCCATGCTCCAGGGCAGCTGAGGCCCTGCCTACCTGCAGATATGCTCACAGGGAGTGCGCACCCCTCCTCCCATGTCAACCCATCCCTAGTCTCTCTCAACCAGTGCCCTAGACTGACACTACTTCAGGTCCAGGAAGTGCCTCTCTCCTCTGTAACACAGACCCTTGGAAAAAGAACAGGTAAAGTGAACAAGTGGATCACTTCTATCTGCAACACAGTGCTGCCATGGTGACCCCTCTCCCCAGATGTAAATACAGACCCTCGGCCACCAGGGTGAAGGATGAGAAAGAGCCTGGAGCGGTACAGGGCTAGAACACTGGGAAGTCCCACCCTAGTCATTCTGTAAGTACACGTAAGAAATTTCAAGAACTCCAAGGGATCTCTTGGTAAGGAATGTGAGGAGGGCTGCCTGCTCTTCAGCTCCTCCAGCACTGACAGCTACATGGGCAAGGGCTGCAGCGACTCGCTGCTGGATACACTCTGGGCTTCAGGACAGCAAAGGCAGATGCAAGGAAGCACGGGACAACAGCCACCGTCCCTCAGACTGCTCCTGAGGCTAGAGGGGACCCTGGCCACTAGCTCAGAGTGAGCCCTGAAGGCCCAGAAAGTTCCTGAGCAGCAAGCCAGCTCCTCCTCTGGGCAGCCCTCCCAGAGGGTGGATGGTGCCCACCACCCTCACTCTGCCCACAGGGCTTGGGTTGCTCCCCCACCAGCCCTGCACAGGCTGAGCAGGACCTGCCCCCAGCTCCTCTTCCTCCCAGCCCTTGCTACATTCACTTAGTCCTCAGAGCATTCCTCTCTTCAGAGCAATGGAAACTGCATCCATTGGGAGCTGGTCCTGGCTGCTGCCCAAGAGACCTGGGAGATGCTGTTTCTTTGAAACGTAACTACAAGGCTTCAGGGAGCCCAGAGACACCTGGCGCCAAGCAGTGGGAAACCCGAAGGTGGGAAGCAGGCGGATCAGAGCAGGGAGGTCGCAGGGCCACACTGTCCATGCAGACCTACCCAGCGCCTCCTTCACCCGTCCTTCAGAGCCAGAAGGTGTCTTTATTAGGGACACGGCAGGACTCATTCAAACCTGCCACAAACTATTCCTTTTACCAAAAAGTAACAAGTTCATCATGGACTCAGCTGTGCTCGGCAGAGAGTGTGTGGTTGTTCCTGGAGCCCAAGATACCACCAGGCTCCCCACTGCCTTGGGAGGTGGGTCTCCCCTGCACACACCCCACACGTGACGCACACCCTCACACATAGCCCCAGATACCCTACACGTGGCCCCTCCTACCACACATACCCATATACATACCCGGCCCCTACTCCATGAGAAAAGCACAGGCTGACATCTAGGCAAATGCTCTGTGACCCTGGGTCACCGAGGTGGCTATGCCACACTGTGACCAAGCCACAGGCTGCACATGCCGCCACACGACCACCCACCTGCAGCCAGGTGCCCTGTCCTCCTCCCCCAGCTACCATGCCACACCCCATCTCCAAAAGCCCCAAAGGCTCCACCTCCTAGAACCCTAAAGGCTCCACTCAGGTCACCGCACAGAGATCCAGGCCATACGACTCACTGAAAAGTCCTAGTTCTGAAGTGATGCTGTCTTCTGGCCTCATAGGACAGAGGTGACTCACAGAGGACCCCCTGCCACCTTCCCAGGTGGCCCTGCCAGGCTGGTTACGAGCCAGGTCTAGGCCTGGCCACGCGGACAGACCGGCCTCACACCCATTCCTTCCCTGACACTTCCTGAAGGAAGATGCTAATTAACCACTGCCACCCAGGAAGCGGGGGAGAACCAGCAGTTCATCACCCACAGCCACCCACGCCCTGGCATACACCTCCAGGTACCACCTGCTTAGTGTGCACCTGGGTTAAGGAGATCCCAAAACATCTCCAACACCAATGCATGCCTCTGACACAGGGAGCCAGGACAGGGCAGACGTGGCCAGCACAGCAGCCACTGAGCCAGGTGGGGGAAGGCCCACCCTCTGGGGCACTCACCCCGCCAGCCCGCAGGAGCTTGTACCGGAACTCAGTGGTGGGGTTGTTGAAGGTGAGCTTCTCGCAGCGCAGGTGGTTCACGGGCGGGTTGCCCTCCAGGTTCAGGAACAGGTCGTAGGTGAAGCAAACTTTTCGAGGCTCCTCCTTAAACAATGAAAACAGGGAAGTCTGAGTCAGAGGGGCAGGCAGGAGGCTGTGGCCACAGGACAGGGATAGGCCTCCCAGGTGACAGCCCAGCTCCTTCCTTTCTCCTTCACCTGCCTCCACTCCCCCTCTCCATCTCTCCTGGTCCACCTCCTTTGCTTCCTCAAAATAAATCAACTTATGACTCTCCTGCAGTGGACTGGGCATAGTAGGCTTCTTGACAGAAACCAAGATCACTAATACGATGTGCTTAGATGCTTAAGAGCACACTTCTGCCACTGGCAGGGGCAGAACCCTTGCTGCCCCACGAGACAGAGACCTTCCCTTTGGTTTACTGCCTACAGCACAGACAGGATGGATGTGCAGGACAAGTAAGGGAGGAGCGGCCATAAGCAAGGCTCTGACCAAGCAGTGTTTGACATCTGTAGCAAAAGTCGGGGGCTCAGGCAGAGGCAGGCCTGCTGGGAAGAAGGTAGTACACAGGGTCAAGTTTCTGTGCCAAAGCAAAATACTTCATATAAAGAGCCCACCTCGCACCAAATTATGTAAGTTGGGGGTCCCACAGAATGGAGATGTGCTTCTGGGGCAGGAACACTGGGCAAGTAAAAAAACAGTGAAGACTCTGAGACAAGCCTGAGTGTCACACTGAGAAACTGAAGTTTTAATGGGCACTGAGGTTTATGGGCAACCGGTGTTGGACACGGGCTAAGATCATCTGATGGGGACTGAATTGTCCCTTCAACAAATAATTCTGGGACAATTGGATATCCACACAACAAAGAATGAAGGTGAACTCGATCTCACATAAAAAAACAACTCGGAATGGATCAAAGACCTAGATGTAAGAGCTAAGACTATAAAACTCTTACAAGTATACACCTGATATTGGATGAGACAAATATTTTTCCTTTCTTTCTCTCTCTCTCTTTTTTTTGAAAGACAGGGTCTCACTCTGTCACCCAGGGTGGTCTTGAACTCCTGGCCTCAAGAGAGCCTCCCATCTCAGTCTCCCAAAGTGCTGGGATTATGGCCAGCAATTATGTCCTATATATGACACCAAAGCCTCAGGCAACTAAAGGAAATTAGATAAATCAAACTTCATCAAAAATTTTAAAATTTTGTGCTGTAAAACAGGACACTGTCAAGGAAGTGAAAAGACAACCCACAGAATAAGAGAACATATTTGCAAATCATTAATCTGGTAAGGGTTAATATCTAGAACATAAAAAAAAATTTGAAACAATAAAAAGACAAATAGAACCCTTGTGCAATACTAGACGGACTGTAAAATGGTACAGGCCACTTTGGAAATCTGGCAGTTAACATGTTAAATACAGAGTAACCATATGAACCATGCACCAACTTCTAGATATATGTACCCAAGAGAACGAACACATGCTCACACGAAAACTTGATACATGTGTCCATCTTCACTGTTACCATAGTCAAAAAGTGGAAATGACACAAATGTCCAACAACAGATGAACAGAAAGCAAGTGTGGTCCACCCACAACTGAAGTATTGCTCAGCTGCAAAAGGCATCAGGCTCTGCCTGGCATAAGCTGCAATGGGGATGACTCTTACAAACACTGCACTAAGGAAAGACGACAGACACAAAACGCCATGAAACGTCCAGGACAGGTGAGTCCACAGAGACAAGAAGTGGATTAGTTGGGGGTAGGAGCAAGGGGAGGGGGAGGGGACATAGGCAGTGACTGCTCATGGATATAGGGTTTCCTTTAGGGGTAATAAAAATATTCTAGAATCAGAAAATTATGACATTGTCTAACATTGTGAATACACTAAACACCACCAAATTTGTACATTTTAGAAGGGAAAGTATTTTGGTATGTGAATTACATCCCAATTTGTTAAAATGCTACTGATTATAAGAGGAAAAAATTAGGAGTATGAGGGGTGGTAAAAGTTTGAGAGAGAGAAAACTACACTCAGAGCTTTGAAAGAGACCACCAAAAAGATGGCAGAGGCCCCAGCCCCAAGCTTCCTACGCCCCGTGTACCCTGAGCTCACAGTGTACATGGCAATGTTTTTAAGCAATAGGGAAGGGGGCAGGGATGTCTCCCCTCAGGCTGCCCCCATGGCCATTGGTTTGTCTAAGTAGCTCTGAGAGCCTGGCTGGCAATGTGCCTGTTCAACACAGACAGCAGTGGCAGCTCCCACAAGCGCCCAGGAGTTCCAAAAAGCAGACTGCGAATGACTCCATCCCCCAGCGCTCTGTCAAGGTGAAGAGCCTCCACAGCGTTCAGGCTGGTGAAAGCAGACAAGTGAACAGGTCTTCCCAATCCAAGGCCAACCAGTGTAGCTGATGTTGACCTAATTTGGTGGGGGAGCCCCTGGTCTCAGAAGAGCAAATTTCCACACAGACCCAAGGGAGGAATCATGAAGTGTCTAGGATAGACTAGGAAGTCCCCTTCCTCTTGTCTGGGGTGGACATGTGACCTAGGTTTGGGTAAAGAGTTGAAGGGGAGGTCAGCCTTGGGAGGGCTTTACTTCCCAATCATAAACAAAACTGCAAGGAGAAAGTTTCTCATCATCTTTCTCCTTCCTGCCGGAACATGAAAGGCAGCCTCCACCACAGGACAGGCATGGCAGGAAGCTGGGAGAGCCTCAGGGGGAGGGGAGGGCAGGCCACGAGCCCTGGCATTAAGCCCCAATGTACACTTGCTATGGGCAGCTGGACATCACCCGGTAGATATTCTGAGACATTGCCAAGCTCTCACTCCCTCTACAAAGCTTTCCTTAAAGCTCCAGATATGGTCATCACCCCTCCTCTGGGTCCCCTGCCTGTATTGAGGCATGTGTCCCAGGGGGCGAGCAGGGAATAGACACAGGCCTGGGGCTTGCCCACACAGTCTACCAGGCATTGGTCCTTTAGAGGTGGCCTCTAAAGGGAGGACTCAACACAATGCCAGAGAACCCTTGGGAAGCAGGGGCTCCTCTCCTGCCCTCTCCCCAAAGCATGGTCAGCTCTGGGGAGGTGCTCCACATTAGCCAAATGCCTGGAAAGCCACGATGGATTAAGGGGTAGGAAGGGGGCCAGGATGGCTCCCTGGAGGCTGTGATGGCTTAAAGAAGGGCAAGGAGTCTATCAGGTCATGAAAGGTAAAGGGGGGAAGGAGAGGGGGCCTCCAGACTAGAGCAGCGGGGAACCCCACAACCTGGGAGGGAGTGGCAGGCAGCTCAAAGGGGAAATTAGAGTGAGGTGGCAACAGGTGACCCAGGGAGAAGGGTCTAGGTTAGCGGTTCTCAACCTGTGAGTTGCAACCCCTTTGTAACGATGAAAATATATCCTGCATATCAGATATTTACATAAAGATTCATAACAGTAACAAAATTACAGTTATGAAGTAGCAACGAAAATAATTTTATGGTTGGGGGTCAGCACAACATGAGGAACTGTATTAAAGGGTTGCAGCATTAGGAAGGTTGAGAACCACTGCCCTAAGTTATTCCTGCAGTGAGCTGTGCCCAGCGGTGGAGGAGGACTTGGGCTTAAGAACTGCCAGATCGTAAGAAAACCACACTCTACAGCACAAAAGGTGACTTCTGGCTCTCACTATTGGGAGCACACGGCTGGTTTGAATCCAGGAGATAAAAGTGGGTAGTGTGGGCAACCAAGCCCTTCTTGAGCTTCTCCTACCAAAATGATGCCACTAGGTAAAGATGGAGACAGTGAGGGGGTGAACCATATAGATAGTCCCAGCTAACTCACGAAGAAATGGAAGCACCACTGCTTCGTAATGCCCAGGCACAGACCACCAGCTGCCAGTAGAGCTGGGCCCTCTGCAGAGATTGAGCCCCAAATGCAGGTGCTGGCAGAGAGCATGCCACTCAGAGGACGGCCGTGGGGCCACAATGGGGCAAAGGCCCCAGAGCCAGATGGTGTCAGACTCTGCAGGATGCCTTACCCAGATTCCTCAACAAATTGTAAAGAAAAAAAAAAGTCAATGAATGAAAAGGCTGAGGGATAATCTATAGTTTAAAAGGAATTAAAAGACAAATCAGTGAATCTCAATGTGTGAGTCTTATAGAAATTCTAATTCAGGGCGGCGGCTGTGGCTCAGTGAGTAGGGTGCCAGCCCTAAATACCAAGGGTGGCAGGTTCAAACCCAGTCCCAGCCAAACTGCAAAAAAAAAATAGCTGGGCGTTGTGGCGGGTGCCCTTAGTCCCAGCTACTCAGGAGGCTGAAGCAGGAGAATTGCCTAAGCCCAAGAGCTAGAGGTTGCTGTTAGCGGTGACGCTATGGCACACTACCGAGGGCGACAAAGTGAAACTCTGTCTCTAACAAAAAAGAAAAAAAAAAAAAGAGGAGGCGGAGCAAGATGGCGGCTGAGTAACAGCTTCCTTGCATCTGGGCACCATGAGTCTGGGGAGATAGGACTCCAGGCATCTCTAGCTGGTGGGATCTGCCTATCATCACCCCTGTGAGGATACAGGGAGTCAGCGACAGACTTCTGGACCCCAAGAGGAGGACTAAAACAGTGGAAGAATGGCAAGTGGTCGTGTGTGTTCAATCCGTCCAAACCTGCCCGCAACTGTAAGTTCAGCAGCAGCGAGACTGCAAACCAGAAAGGCCTTACCTGTGAACTGTTTTGGTGTCTTTGGACTTGGCACTCAGTTGAACTGCCTTGGGGAGAGACTGAGCGGGAGCGCAGAGAGCTTTGGCCGTTGTCTAGGGCCCCAGTCTGAGCCGCTGAGCCAGACGGAGCTAATAGTGTTTGGCTCTGGGTCACAGGCAGCCATTGTGAGCGATCTGCCCCGGCAAGCTCCGCTCTCAGGGTCGCAGAGCTAGAATCGGGTGGGAGCTGGTAACCCAGCGACCAAGTAGCCAAAGGGTGGGGTCTGAGCCGCCTTGCAGCCCTAACCCTCAGGGGCAGAGTGAGACCGGTTTTGGCACACTGGGTAAGTGGATAGCCACTTCAGCAGTGATTCCTGCGAGAAAGCTGGGAAAGCTTCTGCTCAGCAAGTTTACAAGTTCAAAGTGCCTTTTAAGTGGGCTGAAGAGAGATTGAGGGTGTCTACCTGCTGGGGTTTGAGAAATCAGCAGCCTCCAGTCGTATCAGAACTGTGATTAACATCTCATACCCCAGAAGACCACGTGTTGCCCAGACAATATTCAATAACATATACATACTGCTTTGTTTTTGGTTGTGTCTTTTTTTTTTTTTTTTTTTGGTTTGGTTGTTTTTTTGTTTATTTTGATGTTGTTGATGTTGTTTTGTATTTTAATTTCAACCTTTTCCATACAGATCATTTTTCTTTCTCAATTTTTCTAGTTTAATTATAATTTCCATTGCTACCTTTTTCAATAACTAGAACTTCATTTTTGCTAGTGTTTCTACTGCTATTATTTGGTTTTTCACCCAATTATATCCCGTAAAGTTTTCTGTTTGCTTGTTTTGGTTTGATTTATAGCATTTTTGTCTTTCCTCTCTACTTGGTGGAGGTGGGGTACTGTGTTTGATCAGGTTAGCAAAGAGCTGCTGACCTCAAGGGAACCACCCAACCGGGCACCCCCAGAAGGTGGGGATTTCTTAAGGTTGTGTCAAAGTACCCTACTGTACACCTATATTGCTCTGTCTCCCTCTTTCTGTGCCTCTCTTCTTTTTATCAATATTCCTTTTACCCACCCCCTCTCCTTTATCTATTTTTCTTTTTTTTTTCTTATCACTCGGTCCTCCTTTCTTTCATCCCTTTTTTGCTCTTCATCCTTCTCACCCCTCTGGTCCTGTAACCCTTAGTCCACAGGCACAAGAACTTAAAGAGCAAGAGGAAGTGAAAGGAAAATTAGGGCAAGGAAACAGATAAAAGAAATCACTCATGAGGAAGAATCAGCAGAAAACTCCAGGCAACATGAAGAACCAGTCCAGAAGAACCCCGCCAAGGGACCATGAGGTAGCTACTGCAGATGATTCCACCTATACAGAAATGTTAGGAATGACAGAAAGGGAATTTAGAATACACATGTTGAAAACAATGAAAGAAATGATGGAAACAATGAAGGAAACTGCTAATAAAGTGGAAAATAACCAAAAGGAAATCCAAAAACAGAATCAAATAAGAGATGAACGATATGAAGAATATAAAAAGGATACAGCAGAGCTGAAGGAACTGAAATAGTCAACTAGGGAACTTAAAGATGCAATGGAAAGTATCAGCAACAGGTTAGACCATGCAGAAGAAAGAATTTCAGAGGTAGAAGACAAAGTTCTTGAGATAACTCAGATAGTAAAAGAGGCAGAAAAGAAGAGAGAGAAAGCAGAACGTTCACTGTCAGAATTATGGGACTTTATGAAGTGTTCCAACATATGAGTTATAGGAATTCCAGAAGGGGA
Organism: Nycticebus coucang; assembly: GCF_027406575.1. NCBI lineage: Eukaryota > Metazoa > Chordata > Mammalia > Primates > Lorisidae > Nycticebus > Nycticebus coucang. The sequence continues at coordinate 61,776,962 of NC_069782.1, read as the reverse complement.
AGAAGAATGCCCCAGAGGAATGGAAGCCATACTAGAGAATATTATAAAAGAAAATTTCCCAAATAGCACCAAAGATTCTGACACACTGCTTTCAGAGGGATATCGGACCCCAGGTCGCCTCAACTCTAACCGAGCTTCTCCAAGACACATTGTGATGAACCTGTCCAAAATCAAGACAAAAGAAAAGATTCTGCAAGCTGACACGAGTAAGCACCAGTTGACCTACAGGGGCAAATCCATCAGAGTGACTGCAGACTTCTCTAATGAAACTTTTCAAGCAAGAAGACAATGGTCATCTACCTTTAATCTACTTAAAGATAACAATTTCCAGCCCAGAATTCTGTACCCTGCTAAGCTAAGCTTAAAAATTGATGGAGAAATCAAATCATTTACGGATATACAAACATTGAGGAAATTCGCCGCAACGAGACCAGCTCTACAGGAAATACTTCAACCTGTTCTGCACACTGACCACCACAATGGATCAGCAGCAAAGTAAGAACTCAGAAATTAAACGACAGAACCTAACCTCCACACTGATGCAAAAGATAAGACTAAGCAATGGACTCTCACCAAATAAGACGAATAGAATACTACCACACTTATCAATTATCTCAATAAATGTTAATGGCTTGAATTCCCCACTGAAGAGACCTAGATTGGCTGACTGGATTAAAAAACACAAGCCATCCATTTGCTGTCTGCAAGAAACACACCTGGCTTCAAAACACAAATTAAAGCTCTGAGTCAAGGATTGGAAGACAATTTTTCAGGCAAATGGCATTCAGAAGAAAAGAGGAGTTGCAATCTTATTTTCAGATACATGTGGATTTAAAGCAACTAAAGTCAAAAAAGACAAAGATGGTCACTTTATATTGGTCAAGGGAAAAATACAACAAGAAGACATTTCAATTCTAAATATTTATGCACCCAATTTAAATGCTCCCAGATTCTTGAAACAGACCTTACTCAGTCTGAGCAATATGATATCTGATAATACCATCATAACAGGGGACTTTAACACTCCTCTTACAGAGCTGGACAGATCCTCTAAACAGAAATTAAACAAAGATATAAGAGATTTAAATGAGACCCTAGAACAACTATGCTTGATAGACGCATATAGAACACTCCACCCCAAAGATAAAGAATATACATTCTTCTCATCACCCCATGGAACATTCTCCAAAATTGATCATATCCTGGGACACAAAACAAATATCAACAGAATCAAAAGAATTGAAATTTTACCTTGTATCTTCTCAGACCATAAGGCACTAAAGGTGGAACTCAACTCTAACAAAAATGCTCGACCCCACCCAAAGGCATGGAAATTAAACAATCTTCTGTTGAATAACAGATGGGTGCAGGAAGAAATAAAACAGGAAATCATTAACTTCCTTGAGCATAACAACAATGAAGACACAAGCTATCAAAACCTGTGGGATGCTGCAAAAGCAGTTTTGAGAGGAAAATTCATCGCTTTAGACGCCTACATTCGAAAAACAGAAAGAGAGCACATCAACAATCTCACAAGAGATCTTATGGAATTGGAAAAAGAAGAACAATCTAAGCTTAAACTTAGTAGAAGAAAAGAAATATCCAAAATCAAATCAGAGATCAATGAATTTGAAAACAAAAGAATCATTCAGAAAATTAATGAAACAAGAAGTTGGTTTTTTGAAAAAATAAATAAAATAGATAAACCATTGGCCAGACTAACGAGGAATAGAAAAGTAAAATCTCTAGTAACCCCAATCAGAAACGATAAAGGGGAAATAACAACTGATCCCACAGAGATACAAGAGATCATCTCTGAATACTACCAGAAACTCTATGCCCAGAAATTTGACAATGTGAAGGAAATGGATCAATATTTGGAATCACATCCTCTCCCTACACTCAGCCAGGAAGAAACAGAGCTCCTGAACAGACCAATTTCAAGTACTGAGATCAAAGAAACAATAAAAAATATTCCAACCAAAAAATGCCCTGGTCCACATGGCTTCACTCCAGAATTCTATCAAACCTTCCAGGAAGAGCTTATTCCTGTACTGCAGAAATTATTCCAAAAAATTGAGGAAGAGGGAATCTTCCCCAACACATTCTATGAAGCAAACATCACCCTGATACCAAAACCAGGAAAAGACCCAAACAAAAAGGAGAATTTCAGACCAATCTCACTCATGAATATAGATGCAAAAATTCTCAGCAAAATCCTAGCCAATAGATTACAGCTTATCATCAAAAAAGTCATTCATCATGATCAAGTAGGCTTCATCCCAGGGATGCAAGGCTGGTTTAACATACGCAAGTCCATAAACGTTATCCACCATATTAACAGAGGCAAAAATAAAGATCACATGATCCTCTCAATAGATGCAGAAAAAGCATTTGATAAAATCCAGCATCCTTTTCTAATTAGAACACTGAAGAGTATAGGCATAGGTGGCACATTTCTAAAACTGATTGAAGCTATCTATGACAAACCCACAGCCAATATTTTACTGAATGGAGTAAAACTGAAAGCTTTTCCTCTTAGAACTGGAACCAGACAAGGTTGTCCTCTGTCACCTTTACTATTCAACATAGTGCTGGAAGTTCTAGCCAATACCATTAGGCAAGACAAGGAAATAAAGGGAATCCAAATGGGAGCAGAGGAGGTCAAACTCTCCCTCTTTGCTGACGACATGATCTTATACTTAGAGAATCCCAAAGACTCAACCACAAGACTCCTAGAAGTCATCAAAAAATACAGTAATGTTTCAGGATATAAAATCAATGTCCACAAGTCAGTAGCCTTTCTATACACCAAGAACAGTCAAGATGAGAAGCTAATTAAGGACACAACTCCCTTCACCATAGTTTCAAAGAAAATGAAATACCTAGGAATATACCTAACGAAGGAGGTGAAGGACCTCTATAAAGAAAACTATGAAATCCTCAGAAAGGAAATAGCAGAGGATATTAACAAATGGAAGAACATACCATGCTCATGGATGGGAAGAATCAACATTGTTAAAATGTCTGTACTTCCCAAAGCAATCTACCTACTCAATGCCATTCCTATCAAAATACCAACATCGTACTTTCAAGATTTGGAAAAAATGACTCTGTGTTTTGTATGGAACTAGAAAAAAAACCCATATAGCTAAGGCACTTCTTAGTAATAAAAATAAAGCTGGGGGCATCAGCATACCAGATTTTAGTCTGTACTACAAAGCCATAGTGCTCAAGACAGCATGGTACTGGCACAAAAACAGAGACATAGACACTTGGAATAGAATTGAAAACGAAGAAATGAAACTAACATCTTACAACCACCTAAACTTCGATAAACCAAACAAGAACATACCTTGGGGGAAAGACACCCTATTCAATAAATGGTGTTGGGAGAACTGGATGTCTACATGTAAAAGACTGAAACTGGACCCACACCATTCCCCACTCACAAAAATTGATTCAAGATGGATAAAGGACTTAAATTTAAGGCATAAAACAATAAAAATCCTCAAAGAAAGCATAGGAAAATCACTGGAAGATATTGGCCTGGGGAAAGACTTCATGAAGAAGACTGCCATGGCAATTGCAACAACAAAAAAAATAAACAAATCGGACTTCATTAAACTGAAAAGCTTCTGTACAGCTAAGGAGACAATAACCAAAGCAAAGAGACAACCTACACGATGGGAAAGGATATTTGCATATTTTCAATCAGACAAAAGCTTGATAACTAGGATCTATAGAGAACTCAAATTAATCCACATGAAAAAAGCCAACAATCCCATACATCAATGGGCAAGAGACATGAATAGAACTTTCTCTAAAGTGAGAGATGAATGGCTAACAAACACCTGAAAAAATGTTCATCATCTCTATATATTAGAGAAATGCAAATCAAAACAACCCTGAGATATCATCTAACCCCAGTGAGAATGGCCCACATCACAAAATCTCAAAACTGCAGATGCTGGCGTGGATGTGGAGAGAAGGGAACACTTTTACACTGCTGGTGGGACTGCAAACTACTACAACCTTTCTGGAAGGAAGTATGGAGAAACCTCAAAGCACTCAAGCTAGACCTCCCATTTGATCCTGCAATCCCATTACTGGGCATCTACCCAGAAGGAAAAAAATCCTTTTATCATAAGGACACTTGTACTAGACTGTTTATTGCAGCTCAATTTACAATCGCCAAAATGTGGAAACAGCCTAAATGCCCACCGACCCAGGAACGGATTAACAAGCTGTGGTATATGTATACCATGGAATACTATTCAGCCATTAAAAAAAATGGAGACTTTACATCCTTCGTATTAACCGGGATGGAAGTGGAAGACATTATTCTTAGTAAAGCATCACAAGAATGGAGAAGCATGAATCCTATGTACTCAATTTTGATATGAGGACAATTAATGACAATTAAGGTTACGTGGGGGGGGGGGAGCAGAAAGAGGGATGGAGGGAGGGGGGTGGGGCCTTGGTGCGTGTCACACTTTATGGGGGCAAGACATGATTGCAAGAGGGACTTTACCTAACAATTGCAATCATTGTAACCTGGCTTATTGTACCGTCAATGAATCCCCAACAATAAAAAAAAAGAAAGAAACACACACACACAAAAAAAGAAAAAGAAATCCTAATTCAAACCGAAATATACTAGACTTATTAAACACTGACATTTTAAGGAACTAAGGAATTATTATAAATTAATATGATAATAGCATAATCAAGGCACTATTAATTCATAGGTATAGTCTCAGCATGGCCATCTTTTCAGCCCCTTCTGAAGTATTTACATATGAAATGATAATGTGTGGGATTCGTGCTCCAAAAATGCAAGGGTGGCAGTGGGAGGGACTGAGCCATAATGGGCCTGGCCATGTGCTGACCACTGTCAAGGGTGGCCACCATCAGCGATGGCCACAGAGGGCTTACTGCCCCACTCTACTTCTGCAAATGCTCCAAGCTTTCCCCGATAGCCTTTCCTGAGTGGATGCAGCACAGCAAGGCTGCATGCTCAGAGGAGGGATGTGGCTGAGGGAGCCCTTCCCACCCAAGAAGCCTAGGCCCTTGGGGAGAGGTACAAGAGGGGAGGCCTGCCTGGGAGCTGACATCCTCACAGCAGTGAAAAGACACAGGCCTGGGGCTTGCCCTCACAGTCTGCCAGGCTTTGGTCCTTTAGAGGTGGCCTCAACGCAATGCCACAGACATAGTCTTAGCGTTGTTGCTATCACGAGCAGAAGATGCCTTTCTTTCCACAAAGGATTCACTGGCTTGAGCAGGGCACCTGGGGTAGGGGCAGCCACCAGATAGTACCTGAAGCCATAGGACTCCCCAGGGACGCAACCCAGCTCTGCCCACTACCTACCACAGGGTACCCTGGGGCTCAGTGCTGGGCCATCCTCTTCCCAGATGTCATTGCACCCAGTGGCCCCTTTGCACTTTGGCTGTACAGCACGTCCAGCCACTTGTCTGCAGCCCCTTCCTGTCCCCTCTCTCCTGGACCCCCACTACTTCCTAACCATCTAGCTGCTTCAACCCGGCCCCCCTTCAACCTGGCGTTTAAACCGGCTGGTGGCTCAACTCAACCTACCAATAACTTCTATAGCCTGAAGTCAGCACCACACGCCCACCCTGATCTCCCCCACCAACTATTCTGATCTCTGCCCCCAAGTATGGCACACGCTTTGCTCTCTTCCAGGTGCTGTCACAGTCTGAAGGACGAAGGTCTCCTGCTCCACCAGACTACAAGCACAGTGGACAATGACACCATTGTGTTTTGCTCCTAACAGGCCTGGACCAAAGCTAGCACGCCCACCTGCCAAATGTCCCTAAATACTCATTTATCCACCAAAAATGTACCAGGTGCCTACCATGTGTTCACAGCAGTGACCAAGACCAAGGAAGGTCTCTAACTTTATGGACAGGGCACAAAGGTGAGACAGCCACTGCAATGACAACATGACATGACCGAACTATGTCACGCACCTGCAGAGCCTTGAATGTGGCCAGGGGCATCACTAAACACTGCATGTGTGTGTGCTTCACAGCCCCACATGGGTGCTCCCAGTGTCCCCTGTCACAGCTGAAGACAGGGAATCAGGGTGGAGAATGTGGTCAGCACCAGGGCCAGGACTGGCCAGGGGGCTTCCTGTGCAGCCCCTGGGCCCTAGAAGGCTCCACACACCCACACAAACCCAACAGGGTGGGCAGCTACAGCAAGAGGAGACCGGCCTGTGTTCTTCACAACTCCCTGGAGGGGAAGGAAGGCAGCTGCAGCCTGGAGAGCCCTCTGTGCCACCAGCAATAGCACGCTGAGGATGGCTGCTAACTGGCACTCTCTCTGGATGAGACCTAGGACCCATGACACTTAGGGACTCCCAGAAGGGCTGCAGATCCCTCCCTGGACAGCCTCCTGGAGACCTAGTTTCCTGTGAGACTGGACATGGCAGCACTGCCAAGCTCCAAGGCCTAGCAGCCTTGTAAGGACTGGCAGGGTCACCGGAGGGTAACAGCCTTGGCTACTCTAGCTGAACCCCAATGTGGCCCCACTCTCAGCGGTGGCAGCCACCCATTCCCAGGCCACTGGCCACAACCCAGCATGTTTCCAACCTTAGCAAACTAAGATGCAGAGGAACTGACCACACTGGTGCCAGAACCAGAGCCACAGGCAAAGCCACGACGTACACTCATCCACAGCATCAGAGCCAGAGCCACGGCATGCACTGGTCCACAGCACTGGAGCCAGAGCCACGTCGTGCACTCACCCACATGACCAGAACCAAAGCCGCGACATGCACTGATCGACAGCACCAGAGCCAGTTCCATTGTATGCACATGTCCACAGCGCCAGAGCCAGAGCCATGGCATGCACACGTTCACAGCACCAGAGCCAGATCCACAGCATGCACTTGTCCACAGTGCCAGAGCCAGAGCCGCAGCATGCATATGTCCACAGTGCCAGAGCCAGAGCCATGGTGTGCACTCGTCCACAGTGCCAGAGCCACGGAATGCACTTGTCCACAGTGCCAGAGCCAGAGCCATGGTGTGCATACATCCACAGTGCCAGAGTCAGAGCCATGGCATGCACTTCTCCACAGCGCCACAGCCAGAGCCATGGCGTGCACACATGCATAGCACCAGAGCTAGAGCCATGGCATACACTTGTCCACAGAGCCAGAGCCAGTTCCATTGCATGCACTCGTCCACAGCACCAGCGCCAGAGGCACGGCGTGCACTCTTCCATAGCACCAAAGGGTGGGCATCAAGCCAAGTGCTTGTCTGGGGCCCTTGAGGCCAGGCTAGTCCTGTCGCAGGGCACGTCAGGGCCACAATCCATGGCCCTGTGGTTGCCAACAGTGCTTGGCGTCTTAGTGCAGGTGAGGCCAATGTCCCCTCCTGCCCACACGTGGCCTGGAGGACACCCAGAGTGACCTCCCTGCATCAGAGTGAGAGCAGAGGAACCAGCCCTCCTGAGGACCCTCCTGTCTGACATTCCCTTGTAAGGCCCCAGAGTTCACATATGCTAGACTCTAAAACATAATAAAGTTAAACCTGAATGTGATTGTGGATCTAGATCCAAGTGCCAGGGAAACACTGAAATGTCACTATCAACATCCCTGTGGGACAAACAATACACCTTCTTCTCAAAATACTTTGCAAGGGAGGAAAGAGAGGATGAGAAAAAAGATTTAAAGAGGCTTAAGAGTCAAGAGTGATACACTGACCTTATTTGAATCCTCACTTGAACAAATTAGTCCCCAGCACTTGCAGGGGTGGGTTCCAGGACACAGACACAGCTGACTCGTGTTTGTGTGTGTGTGTGTGTGTGACAAGAGAAGAAAGTGACGTGACTGGATATGTGATATTAAGGAATTATTAATTTATCAGCTTCTATGATGATGCTGTTGTGGTTAGGTGTTTTGTTTACAAAGTCCTCTCTCTTACAGGCACATCCCGATATATCTACAGATGACAAGATATGATGTCCAGGACTTGATTCTAAACAGTGCTGGGAACAGAGATGAGAAAACAGGACCCAAATGTCGGCAGCTGTTAAAGCTAGACTGGGGGGGGAAGGAGGGGGATGGGAGGGAGGAGGGGTTGCTCTGCCATTTTCTCTACTTCTTTATAAAGGCCATTTTTTACAGTTTTCTATGTTAGAAAAGAATTAAACTTATATGCTAGGCTTTGCCTGGCCTGCCTTATGAATCTGAACTTCAGTTCAATACCACTCGTGTGCCTGTGAGCAGCCTCTGTGCAGTGCTGGGAAGAGGGTAAACACATTTCCGTGGAGAATCCTCTAATCCTGCTCCCCCCGCCCCAGAAGACCCTGCTTCAGTGGGCAGACAGCAGCAGCAGCTGGCCCTAACCCTCCAGGAGCCAGGTGCTGGCAGCAGGCTTTACCCAGCACCTTATTCCATCCACACGAATACTCTCAGAATGAGTCACTATCCTCACCGGCCATCAGGGGAAGAAACTGGGGTTCTGGGATGTTTGATCATTTGACAAAGCCAAGCAGAAGCAATAAAAGGCAAGCACATCAGAGGCCTCCCACGCCTCCTCTGGGTAAAGTCCTGACGTGCTCATGCTTGGTTCTCCAGCTCACAACAAACTGGAACAGGGCTGGCTGACTGGCTAGCAGAAAGCCGGAGAGGAGACATGGGAAAAGAAGTCCAAGCAGCAGACAGCCCACGCCTGCAATCTCACTCCCAGAATGCCATCTGTCAAGCGTACAGGAGGGCCACAAGTCACTGCTGTGACAGGACATGCTCCTCAGCAGAACAGCCAGGTAAACCACAGATGACCCGCATGACAGGACTCACTCCACAGACCCACAGATGCAGGGCCAGGCAGCAAGTCCAAAAGCTGCACACCATACCCCCAACACTCACTCACACACTCACACTCAGCCAAAAAGACGCTTTCAAAGAACAGACAACTAACTGTGCATTGTGGTTACTTCAAGGAAGTGGCCTGCAGACAGGATTTCAATTCTTTGCAACCTACACATACCACCTTTGAAATTAGAAGAGGAAAAACTTAAAAATAAAAAAAGGCTTAAGAAAAATAGTACAATGTGTGCTGAAAACTGTGGGCTATGTGGTCAGACCCCCTAGGTGCTGAAGCAGCCCATCATCAATTTGCTGTGTGACCTTGGCTGCACTGCTGCATCTCTCTGAGCCTCAGTGAGAGGAGGGAGAGAGAAAGCACAATGGTGCCTCTGGCTGGTAGGACCCCTACCATGTCTGCCTGCCTGCACTGCACATGAAGCAGAGGAGACTCCTGCAGGTGCCCTCAGGGCCTCCAGGTCAGGTCCAGGGTGGACAATCACTGAACCACTGTCTGAGACAGCAGAAGCAGCAAGCAACTTATAAGCCTGTCAGGAAGGGGCTGCCCCTGGTCAGAGAAGGATGTGAAGTTCTCTTTTTGTCCCTCTGAACTATGAATTCCACCATGGAGTACTGGCTGTCCCTGGAAGAAATTCGACAGGTGCTGCTGGTGACTCCAAGGGCAGGCTCTGTAGCCCAGCTGACTCGCCCACTTCCTGTGCAGCCCTGGCCAGTCACGTCGCTTGTCTGTGCCTCAGCTTCCTCACCTGCAAAGTAGGAATACCAAAACCCAGCTGCATACAGATGCTCAGACACACGAATATGGTGGGTCCCCTAAGACACACTGCCAGGAGAAGACAGCAAATTGCAAAGCAGTGAATACACCAGACCTCCAGTGCTTTTACACTGAAGAAATGTTTTCCAGGCTGGGCAAAGAGGTTCATGCTTATAATCCTAGCACTCTGGGAGGCTGAGGAGGGAGGATTGCTTGAACTCAGGAGTTTGAGACCAGCCTGAGCAAGAATGAGACCCCGTCTCTACTAAAAATAGAAAAAGTAGCCAGCCATTGTGAGGTGTGCCTGTAGTCCCAGTTACTCAGGAGGCTGAGGCAGGAGGATCGCTTGAGCCCAAGAGTTTGAAGTTGCTGTGAGCTAAGATGATGCTATGGCACTCTAGTCAGGGACTCTGTCTCAAAAAAGAAAAGAAAAAAAATGTTTTTGATACGAATGTGAAACACACAGGGAAACAGTCCAGAACCTAGATGCTCAACTATTTTCAGGAGGAGGGCAGTGCACAGGACAGAGTTCCAATTTTTATCCTGCACACTACAGTGTTATCTGCAGTTGTGATAAGCTAAGTAAATCCCTGAATCGATAAGCAATTAGAAACTAAGACAAAGAAGGCAGAAAGGCAAGCACAAGTGGTAAAGAGCTTTCTATGGAAACAGCTGAACATATTTAGGCTTTAAGTTGGCTTCTATTATCTGGAAGCCTAACTGAATGATTTCTCCCCAACCTAACACCAAAAAGAAGGAGAAAGCAGCTTGCAATATACATGGCACATGTAAAACAGCAGTTTGGAAAAGAAACCTGGGCCAAGTGTGGTGGTGAAAGAAACCCACTGCTTTGGGAGGCTAAGATCACCTAAGCCCAGGAGTTCTAGGCTGCAGTGAACTACAATCACACCATCAAACTCCAGGCTAGGTGAAGAGCAAGCCCGAGGGCAATAAAGTGCAACTCTGTCTCTGCAAAAAAAAAAAAAAAAATAGGGAAGTAAAGGGAAGAAACCTGGATTACAACAGATAAAATAGAAGCCAGGTGGTCGCATCCCCCAGGATGTGATGACAGCCATCATCAGCACCAATGCCAACTCCACTAGTACCTCCGCTGAGCCCCACAGGGCCAGCTCCTCTGCCTCCTCCCTCCCTCCTGCCATGCTTGTCGCAGGGTAGCTGCAAGACAGAGAGGCATGAGCCTGCCCTTGCCCAACACAGAGACAACCTCTCTCCAACCTGCACTGAGGCTGCCTGGCCCACACCTCCTGGCCCCACCCCCCACCCCCCACCCTGTGTGGCCAGCAGGAAGGATCCAGGTCCAGGAAGGGCTCCACAAATGGCAGGCCCTGACCCACGCTACTCCATAGCACCTCTCTGTGTCCCGCTCTGGGGAGCGAAAATGCAAATCACTCCCATCCCTACAGGACATACACCAATCTGTTGAGAGACAGTGTCTCAGAGAAGTGGACTAAGAAGGAAATTTGGGGAACATAACATGTGCTTCCAACTCCAAGCCAGCAGTTGGTGTTGGAGTGGGGACTGTCTGCCCCCAGGGGGCCTTGGGTAACTGTGATGAGCTGTGGGGTTCTCTTAAGGGACTTCTCCACCTGGCTCCAGACTCTGCCCTCCAGGAAATCCATGGAGGCACAGAAAGAAGCCACCGGGAAAGACAAACTGAGCAGCATGGCCAGTGTGTGTTCATGCAGCTTGTCACAATTTGGCAGCCCCCTGACCTTCCCTGTGTGTCCTTACACAATGTCCCTTCTGTTCTGGCTCCTCACAGTCTACTGTTGAGACCTCGGCTGCAGCATCAGCCAATTTTCCCTGGTGGGAAGCTCTGAGTGCTCACAGAGGGGTTGCTCGCCTCCTGAACTCTGTAGAGCTCGGGAGAGGCAAGGAGCCACGTGTGCAGACAAGGCGAGAACACAATGGGCTCTGAGAGGGTGTGCCAAGCCCCAGAACCTGCACCGTCCCTCACTCCACTGGGATCAGCTCTCCCTAGTTTCTGTTTAACCTGAGGGCAGGCCAGGAAAGCCCTGCTGGCCCTGCTTCAGATGGTTTTTGCAGCTGTTTCTACCATAAGAGGGTGGGGGTGGGGGACCAAGATCTGGTGGTCCTGGTACCTACCCTGGCATGTTCCCAGCTCTGCCAGACTGCCTGTGCAGCTGCCCATAGCCCACCAACGCCTGTAACCTGGGATATGTCCAAGAAGAGGCCTCAGAGGGTTTTAAGACTCTGAAGCCAGTGCTGTTTCACTTGTGTCTAAGAACTTCAAGCCAAAATCATGCAAAATTTCTAATAAAATGTCCCAACACGCCCTCCCCGGGCCTTGAGATAACCCCATGTGAGCAGAACTGTGGAACATTAGTGACAGCTACTGATAGCGTGGTGTGTGGGTGGGGGAGGGTGACAAATAACAAAAAAACACTTCTTTTTCACATTTTGCCACTTCTGAACATTGTACTATCTCTTAAAATCAGTCTGTAGCCTTAACATGTTTCTTTCCCTCCTCCTAAAATGTGTCATCATGTTGATGGTGAAGGGAGGTCCCAACAGGAGTGGAACCCAAGCCTGCACAGCCCTCTGCTGTCGCTGTGAGTATTGGGTTCCACATGCATAAGAGCCCGGCTGGTAAGCTGTGGGGATGACATCGGACACAGAAATGACAGAGTGGGTCATTTCTGGGAACCCAGACCACCTCTCTCCTCCATCTGACAACTGATTCTCTCAGCACCTCTGATTTTGCCAAGTACTCTGAGCCAGAAACACAGGAATAAATGGCAAACAACTTTGATGTGAAAAAGACAAAACTGAGATCTAAGAGGACTACCAAGGAAAATCAAGTCACATCTAACGAGGTCTTGGAGAAGAGCTCCTGATTCCAACTGCTGATCTTGGCTAATGACTCAAATTAAATCAAAGCAAAAAAAAAAAAAATCAACTGCAGAGAAGTCAGTCTGCGATGAACACAGAGCAGGTATGTGGCAGGGTCACCATGGGGGCCTGTGGGCTGGTGGTGCAGGCTTCAGGACAGGCAGCGGCCCCAAGCCCCTCACCCACCCAAGACTCAGCTCCACACCCATATGTCCTGCAGGTCAGCCGTGGACCCTCAGGGCCCCTCTGAGGCCCAGACCCTGCTTCCAAACTGACCCCAGGGCACAATCACTGGATTATTTCTGGGAGAGTGAGCCAGGTCTGCTTTATAATGTGAGTGATCTACTTAAGAAGAGCATGGGCAGGCACCTAGCTGGGGACTCGGAGGGTTCAGAGGGCCCCACTTGCGATCACATCCCAGTGGCCCCCACTGTGCTGGCGCTGAGCAGCCCTACCCAGCTCCCCTTTCCCTATTCTCATTCCTTACATCCAGACTCTGTCTTCATACAACTGTCCTTGCACTTGAAGTAGCCTTCCCGTCCTCTCAGCCTCACAGGAACATCTCTGAGGCCAACCTAACTGGGTTCCCGTGATGCATTCAGCACCCAGCGTATCAGCTTCCGTGAACTTATGACCTGTTCTGGGGCCATCACTTTCTCTGCTAGATGCCTGCTACTATCCACTCTGGGCCTTGGCAGGCCCTAAGCTTAGCAAGTATTTGTTGCATGGATAATCCAAACTCCAGCAAGGAACAGAAGAAAAACAATTCATCCTCCTCACTGCAAATAAACATTTTCTTCTTTTTTTTGAGACAGAGTATCACTGTCACCCTGAGTAGGGAGCCGTGGCGTCATGACAGCTCACAGCAACCTCAAACGCCTCAGCTCAAGAGATCCTCCTGCCTCAGCCTCCTGAGTAGCTGGGACTACAAGCACACACCACTATACCCAGCTAGTTTCTTTCTTTCTTTTTTGAAAGTAGAGATGGGGTCTCAGTCTTCCTCAGGCTGATCTCAAACTCCTTAGTTCTAAGGACACTCCTGCCTCAGTCTCCCACGGTACTAGGATATAGGCATGAACCAATGAGACCCAGCCAACAAATAAACATTTAAAAACCCTCAATTGCAAAGAATAAACCTCCCCTGCTAGGTGCCATCTCCCTGCTGGAGGGACCGTCCATCCCACACATGCTGCCACTGGGCAGCACAAGGAAAAGCATAGCCTCAAGACAAGCCACAGATTTGGAGAAAATATGTGCAAATCACACATAAGATAAAGAACTCCCAAAAGTCAACAATAAGAAAAATAGCTCTCCCCCAAAAAGAAAACTAGGGAGGAATAAAATTCTGAAGACATACTTGACCAATACATGAACTGCAAATAAGCGCATAAAAAGATAATCAGCCATCTGGAAGATGTAAGTCAAAACCTAATCAGGTACCACTTCATACCCACTAGGGTAGCCTTAAGTAATCAGAGACAGGAAATAAGTATTGGTGAGGATGTGGGGAAACTGGGGCCCTCATACACTGCAAATGTGCAGCCATAGTGGGAAACAATCTGGCAGTTACTCAAAAAGTTAAACACACAATAACCAAAAGACCCAGCAATTCCACTGGCATTAGACAGTGGTGAAGGTATGATGGTTGTACAGCTCTGAATATGCAAATAAACCACTGGACTGTATGAAATGGAGTGAATTGTAGATTGTGGGAATGATACCTCAATAAAGGTGTTTAACAGAGAGATACAACACACACAGACAAAAGAAGGGGGGTGGGGGGTAGGGAGGCAGGTCCAGGCTTCAGGAGGGCCAGCAGCCCCTAGGCCCCCAGCCCACCCAAGACTCAGCTCCACACCTGGAGCTGAGAGAAGGAAGGAAGAGGAAAGAGAAAAGAAACAACCTGACCCATCAAGTGCTGGTGAGGCTATGAAGCAACATGAAGTTTTCCTGCTGATAGCAATGCAAAACAGCACAGCCCTTCAGAAAACTGTTGGGCTGTTTCTTATAAAAGTTAACCGTTTTCAGTTTCTTATAAAGTTAACCAGAGATATACCATATGACCTGGTAATCTTTACTCCTGGATATTTACCCAAATAAACTGAAAACTTATATGCACACAAAATCCTGTATGCAAATATTTACAGCAACTTTATTCATAATGACCAAAAACTAGAAATCAAGATGTCCTTCAACAGATAAATGGATAAACTGCACTGCATTCATATAATGGAACTCTCCTCGGCAGAAAAAGAATCAAATGATTTGTTGATGCAACAACATGAGTGTATCTTAATTAAGTGCACTTTGCTAAGTCAGAGACACCAGACACAAAGGGCTACATATCTTCTGATAGGACAATCTGGGAAAAACAAAGCTATAATAAGAGAAAAAAGATGTGATGGTTGTGTGGGCCTGGACCTGGGAAAAGGAGCTGACTTTTTTTTTTTTGTTTGAGACAGTCTTACTTTGTTGCCCTGGGTAAAGTGCCATGGTGTCATAGCTCACAGCAACCTCATCGGGCTCAAGTGGTTCTCTTACCTCAGCGTCCCAAGTGGCTGGAACTACAGGCACCCGCCACAACGCCAGGCTATTTTTAGAGTCAGGGTCTCATTCTTGCTCAGTCTGGTCTCGAATCCGTGAGCTCAGACAATCCACCCACCTTGGCATCCCAGAGTGCTGGGATTACAGGTGTGACCCACCAGGCCCAGCAAGGAGCTAACTTCAAAGTGAGAGCTCTCCCTGGACAAAACTAGAACAATTTATACATTGGATTATAACACAAATAAAAAACAAATATCCAAGAATCCATATTGATATAAATAAACGACTAAATAAATAAATGGGGGAGAAGGGACAACTCTTCCTTACCAAAAAATTCCAATTAATAAATGTAGAAGATATGAAGGAAATAAATGCTAGCATTAGAACCCACAGGGGGCGCTCAGCAGGCGTAACTATAGGCTCAGTATCCTTTATCTGAAATGCTCCAGACCAGAAATGTTTCAGATTTCAGAGTTTTTCAAATTTTGGAATATCTCCATTATACTTACAGATTCACCATCCCTAATCCAAAAAGTAGAAATTCAAATACTCTAATGAGCATTTCCTTTGAGCATCATGTCAGCACTCAAAAAGTTTCAAACTGGGCAGTGCCTATGGCTCAGTGGGTAGGGCACCGGCCACATATACAGAAGGTGGCAGGTTCAAATCCGGCCCGGGCCAAACTGCAACAAAAAATAGCCAGGCGTTGTGGCAGGTGCCTGTAGTCCCAGCTACTCAGGAGGCTGAGGCAAGAGAATCGCCTAAGCCCAGGAATTGGAGATTGCTGTGAGCTGTGATGCTATGGCACTCTACCGAGGGCATCATAATGAGACTCAATCTCTCAAAAAAAATAAAAAAAGTTTGAAAGTCTGGACTTTGGGATTAGAAATACTCAACCTGTATGAAAAGAAACAAGTTACCTGCATAGCTTCTAAGTATCCCCTCCCCCAAAAAATAAGTACAGTAGGACCCCCCTAAGTTGGCCTACTTTTCACATGCTCCACATGTACTCAGTGGACGCTCCTCATGTTGCCCATCTTGGTATGTCGACCAGTTTGTTACAGTTCCTTGAGTGTGCTCCTGGGCTCCAAGATGGAGGGCTTAATTCCCTTAGTTACTTGTTTCTAACAGATAACACCTAGACAATGGAGAAACCTGACAGGCACCACCCTAACCCGGAGATAAAGGTTAGCATCGCCTGTTAACCATAAGTCACATTAAAAACTGGTACCTGGAGGGAGGAGCAAGATGGTGGCCGAGTAACAGCTTCTTGCAACTGGGCACGGTGAGACTGGGGAGAGAAGACTCCAGGCATCTCTGGCTGGTGGGATCTGCCCAGAACCAACCCTTGGGAGTCAGCGAGAGACTTCTAGACCCCAAGAGGAGGACAAAAGCAATGGAGAACTGCAAGTGGTTGCCTGTGTTCGTTTGGTCTAATCCTGCTGGCAGCTATAAGTACAGCAGCAGTGAGATTGCAAACTGGAAAGGCCTTACCTGTGAGCTGTTTTGGTTTTTTGGGGGACTTGGCACTGAGTTGAACTACCTTGGGAGAACTTGGGCGAGAATGCGGAGGACTTTAAGCTTTGTCTAGGGCCCCAGACTGAGTCCCTGAGCCCCACGGAGCTAAAAGTGTTTGGCTATAGGCTGTGCAGAGCTATTATGGGAGAACTGCCCTGGCAAGCTCTGCCCTCAGGGTTGCAAAGCGAGAGGGCGAGAGACCCTGGGCGAATAATCTAGTGACTGAGCAGCCTTACAGCTTTGGCCCTCAGGGGCATTGAGTGAGACCAGTTTTGGCACACTGGGTAAGTGGATAGCCACTTCAGGAGCGATCACAGCGACAAGTGCTTTCCTGGGAAAGCTTCTGCTTAGCCAAGGTTAGCAGTTTAATGTGGCTTTTACACAGGCTGAGGAGAGATTTAGGATCTCCACTTTCTGGGGTTTGAGAAATCAGCATGGCCTCCAGTCTCCATCTCATACAGCTGTATCAGCATTGTTGATTAACATCTTATACCCTAGAAGATCATCTGTTGCCCAGACAATATTCAGCAAGATATATATATACTGCTTTGTTTGGGGTTTTTTTTTTTTTTGAAACAGAGTCTCAAGCTATCATCCTAGGTAGAGTGCTGCAGCACCACAGCTCACAGCAACCTCCAACTCCTGGGCTCAAGCGATTCTCCTGCCTCTGCCTCCCAAGTAGCTGGGACTACACGTACCCGCCACAACACCCAGCTATTGTTTTTGGTTTCAGCCTTCATTGTTGTTTGGTGGGCCCAGGCTGGATTTGAACCCACAAGCTCCAGTGCATGTGGCTGGTACCTAAACCACTTGAGCCACAGGCGCCGAGCCCCCCACTCCCTTTTTTTTTAAATTTCAACATTTTCCCTCTAGATTTTTCTTCTTTCATTTCTTCATTTTTCTAGTTTAAAATGATTTTCCATTGTTGCCTTCTTTAACAATTAGAACCTCATTTTTGCTAGTGTTTCTACCCCTATTATTTGGGTTTCCCCGTAATTTTATCCCATAAAGTTTTCTGTTTGCTTGCTTTGGTTTGATTTATAGCATTTTTGTCTTTCCTCTCTACTTGGTGGAGGTGGGCTACTATGTCTGAACAGGCTGGCAAAGAGCTGCTGACCCAACCTGGAACCCCCAGAGGTTGGGGGGTTTTAAGGTTGGGTCAAAGTACCCTACTGTACACCTATATTGCTCCTGTCTCCCTCTTTCTGTGCCTCTCTTATTTTTGTCAATATTTCCTTTTACTCAACCCCTCTCCTTTCTCTTTTTTTGTCCTTTTTTTTCCTCTTTAAATATTATTTTCCTTCTTGCTCTTCAATCTTCTCATAGTTCTGGTCCTGTACCAAAAGGAATCATTGAAACCCTAGGCCAGAGGCACAGTAACTTAAAGAGCAAGAGGAAGTGAAAGGAAAATTAGGACAAGGAAACAGATAAAAGAAAACACTCACGAAGAAAAACATCAGAAAACTCCTATCAACATGAAAAACCAGTCCAGAGCAACCACCCCAAGGGACCATGAGGTAGCTACTGCAGAGGATTCCACCTATAAAGAAATGTTAGGAATGACAGAAAGGGAATTTAGAATACACATGTTGAAAACAATGAAGGAAATGATGGAAACAATGAAGGAAACTGCTAATAAAGTGGAAAATAACCAAAAGGAAATCCAAAAACAGAATCAAATAAGAGATGAACGATATGAAGATATAGAAAGGTTATAGCAGAGCTGAAGCAGTCAATTAGGGAACTTAAAGATGCAATGGAAAGTATCAGCAACAGGTTAAACCATGCAGAAGAAAGAATCTCAGAGGTAGAGGACAAAGCTCTTGAGATAACCGAGATAGTTAAAGAGGCAGGAAAAAAGAGAGAGAAAGCAGAACGCTCACTGTCAGAATTATGGGACTTTATGATGTGTTCAAACATTCGAGTGACAGGTATCCCAGAAGGGGAAGAAAAATGACCCAGAGGAATGGAAGCCATACTAAAGAATATCATAAATGAAAATTTCCCAAATATCACCAAAGATTCTGACACACTCCTTTCAGAGGGATGTCAGACCCCAGGTCGCCTCAACTCTAACCGAGCTTCTCCAAGACACATTGTGATGAACCTGTCCAAAGTCAAGACAAAAGAAAAGATTCTTCAAGCTGCCAGGAGTAAGCACCAGTTGACCTACAGGGGCAAATCCATCAGAGTGACTGCAGACTACTCTAATGAAACTTTTCAAGCAAGAAGACAATGGTCATCTACCTTTAATCTACTTAAACAGAACAATTTCCAGCCCAGAATTCTATATCCTGCTATGTTAAGCTTTAAAACTGACAAAGAAATCAAATATTTTACTGATATGCAAACATTGAGGAAATTCGCCACAATAATCCCAGGTCTATAGGAAATACTTCAACCTGTTCTACACACTGACTGTCACAATGGATCAATAGCAAAGTAAGATCTCAGCAATTAAGGACAGAATTTAACTTCTACAATGATACAAAAGATAAAACTAAGCAATGGACTCTCACAAAATAAGATGAATAGAACACTACCACACTTCTCAATTATCTCAATGAATGTTAATGACTTGAATTCCCCACTAAAGAGGCAGAGATTGGCTGATTGGATTAAAAAACACACGCCATCCATTTTCTGTCTGCAGGATACACCTAGCTTCAAAAGACAAATTAAAACTTAACAGCTAAGGATTTGAAGACAATCATTCAGGCAAACAGAATTCAGAAGAAAAGAGGGGTTGCAATCTTATTTTCAGATACTTTTCATGTGGATTTAAAGCAACTAAAGTCAAAAAAGACAAAGATGGTTATTCCATATTCATCAAGGGAAAAATACAAAAAGATGTTTCAATTCTAAATATTTATGCACCCAACTTAAATGCTCCCAGATTCTTGAAACAAACCTTACTCAGTCTGAGCAATATGATAGCCTATAACACCATAATAAAAGGGGACTTTAACACTCCTCTTACAGAGCTGGACAGATCCTCTAAACCGAGAGTCCTCAAACTATGGCCCACAGGCCACATGCGGCCCACCAAGAATATTTATCCGGCCCACCAGGTGTTTTTGCCACAGCTGCCTGTCCTGCTTAGCAGCCAACTTGTCGGGGACCACAGTGCACATGTGTGGAATGTGAGCCAACTCTCCAACTCCTCTCCTTCTCTCTCTCTGTCTCTTCCTGCGCCTCCTTCTCTCTGTCTCTCCCCACCAGGTGTTTTTGCTGTCTTGCTTAGCAGCCCACTCGTCCCAGCCGGCAGTGTGCATGTGTGGAATGTGCCCCACACTCTCCGACTCCTCTCCTACTCTCCGACTCCTCCTCTCAATCTCTGGTGTAATCAGAGGAGTCACCAGGTTGCCTATGCAGAGCCTGCTGCTGCCTAAGGACCGAGGTAAAAACAAGTTAGGATTTATTTTTTTTTTTTTTGAAGTTAGGAGGTCTATTTTTTATTTTGCAATTAGTAGGGCCTTTTTTTTGCGGTGGTGGGGGCTTTTATTTCTGAAGTTATGAGACCTTTTTTTTTGCAGACAGGAGGTGCCTTTTTTCGAAATTAGAAGAGCCTTTTTTGAAGTCAGGGGAGCCTTTTTTTTTAGGTTGGTTAGTTGGTTGGGGGTGGTTTCTGGGGGGGTTGCGTCACAGTGATAACGCAAATAGTCAGTGCTGAGTGCTAATGCAAATTGTCAGTGCTCAGAGGTAATGCAAATAGTCAGTGCTCAGTGATAATGATAATTGTAAGTGCTCAGTGTTAATGCAAATTATTAGCGCTCAGTATTAATGCAAATGGTCAGTGCTCAGTGTTATCGCAAATGGTCAGTGGTCAGTGTTAATGCAAATGGTCAGTGTTCAGTGTTATCACATGAGGGCCCCAAAGTGGTAATCTGCCTAGGGCCCCATGGGAACTTAATCCGGCTCTGCAGACAGCCGAGGAGTAGGAAACCCAATATAATCAACATTAAGTGCATTTACATTCTGATTGCTATTCAGTTGTGTATGATGTTGTATGTTGTGTGCTATGTAAGCCCCGGTTCACACTGTTGCGATCTCTGAGCAGTGCGAGTTCAGCCATATGCTTGTATGGCTGAACTTGCATTAGATTCAGAAGAAAAAAGGCATACGTGCCTTCTTTTTTCCTGAAGTGGAATCTGATCGCATGGGTCTTCTCACCCATCTGTGTAAGTTCACAGATCACAGTGCGGTTCGCACAGGGTAGTGTGAACTGGAAAGGTGCTGAAGGAACCGGCTCTATAATCGTGCCTGTTCCCACACCGCACCAGTGTGAGCCTGAGGTAAAAGCAGAGTTCCACCATACGGGCACTGGTGAGACTGAAATGATGTGGACTGGCAAGGCTGCATTGATGGACACTGATCAGACTGCATTGATGGGCACTGATCAGACTGCATTGATGGGCAGTGCAGTCTATATGTCTCTGTGTGGGCAAAGTTATTGCTGGTATATTGTTTTTGGAGCACTATATATGTATATTAGTATTTTACCAATCGCAATTTGGAGTCCCTAGGAAACAATGATATCAAGAAAGAGAAAAATTGACTCGGAGTGTAGGATATTCAAAGAACAGTGGACTTATGATTACGTTTTCATGCAGTACAAGGAAAGAGCTGTGTGTTTGATATGCCAGAATATAGTGTCTGTGTTCAAAGAATACAATTTGTGTTGACACTATCAAACTCAACATAAAGATAAATGATTGTTTAGTCGAAGAAGTGAGAAAAGATAAAATATTAAAACTGAAATATACATTGACAACTCAGCAAAATACTTTTGTGAAGCAGAAACAGCTAAATACTTCATCACCGTGAGCAAGTTTTCAAGTTGCCAAGCTAACAGTGTGCACTGGCAGACCATTCGTGGAGGAAGAATTTGTTAAAGAATGCCTTCTTTCTGTTGCCAAAGAGCTGTGTCCAGAGAAGGCCAAATTATTTTGTACAGTGAGTCTTTCAGGACCCTCAATTACACGAAGGATTGAAGAAATGGGAGACAATTTGCATCAGCATTTGCAAAACTCCACAAAAAAACTTTCCTATTTTTCCTTGGCACTCAACAAAAGTAATGATGTTCGTGATTCTGCACAACTTCTAATTTTTATTCGTGGGAAGAATGACTATTTCGAAGTCGCAGAAGAGCTTGCTGCACTGCAAAACATCAAAGGAACAACTACAGGAGAGGATATTTATGAACGGGTTTGCCAAACTGTGAATAGTTTGGAGCTGGACTGGGCAAAACTAGCCAGTGTGACAACTGATGGTGCTCCTAGCATGGTGGGGTCTAAGAAAGGAGTAATTGCTCCCATTAACCAAGAGATGGACAGACATAACAATTCTCATCCAATAGCCATACACTGCCGCATCCACCAACAAGCACTGTGTAGTAAATCACTGAAGTGGGACTCTGTTATGAAAACTGTGGTATCTTGTGTTAACTTCATTAAAGGTAATGCACTAAACCACAGACAATTTTAGGCATTTCTGTCTGAGATAAATGTTGCCTGTGAAGATGTTCTGTACCACACAGAAGTCCGTTGGCTGAGTTGAGGGAGAGTTTTGAAACATTTCTGTGATTTACTTCCACAGATTACAGCTTTTCTGATTTCAAAAAACAAAGAAGTACCAGAGCTCAATGATGCAGAATGGAAATGGCACCTTGCCTTTCTGACAGATGTAACAGAGCTACTCAACAGTTTCAGTGTGCAACTTCAAGGAAAGGGGAAGCTCATCTGTGATATGCAATCACATGTGAAAGCATTTGAAGTAAAATTAAGCCTTCTCATCAAACAAGTGAAGGAGGAAAATTTCTGCCATCTCCCCACAACTCAATATCTGTTAGCGGAAAAACCACTGGTTGCATTCCCAAACAAAACGTGCAGATTCACTGGAAAAGTTGCAAAGGAGTTCCAATTTAGATTTAAAGAGCTTCATCTCCATGAACAGGACATACAGCTTTTCCGTAACCCATTTTCTATTGACATTGAAAATGTGGATACGATTTACCAAATGGAACTGGCTGAACTGCAGAATTGTGACTCTCTGAAAGACACATTCAAGTCAAGCAGCCTTCCTAATTTCTATGCATCTCTCCCCTCTGAGACACATCCTAATCTCAGGAACCATGCACTCAAAATGGCAACCATCGATGGCAGCACTTATGTCTGTGAACAGACTTTTTCCAGAATGAAACATCTCAAATCTCCAACCAGATCTAGACTAGCAGATGCACACATGCATCAATTGTTACGACTAGCAGTAACATATATGTAACAGGACATTGACCATCTCATTAGCCAAAAGCAGGCTCATAGTTCCCATTGAAATACTGGTAAGTTTGTTGATTTAACTTTACTTGTTCTTCATTTTAAATGTTGTATTTGTTTTTTTACTTCAAAATAAGATATGTCCAGTGTGCATAGGAATCCTTGTTCATATATTTTTTTTTATAACTATAGTCTGGCCCTCCAACGGTCTGAGGGACAGTGAACTGGCCCCCTGTTTTAAAAGTCTGAGGACCCCTGCTCAAAACAGAAATTAAACAAAGATATAAGAGACTTCAATGAGACCCTAGAACAACTGTGCCTGATAGACTCATATAGAACACTCCATCCCAAAGAATATATATTCTTCTCATTGCCCCATGGAATACTCTCCAAAACTGATCATATCCTAGGACACAAAACAAACCTCAACAGAATCAAAAAAATTGAAATTTTACCTTGTAAAATTTCAGACCACAAGGCACTAAAGGTGGAACAACTCCAACAAAAACATTCAACCCCACACAAAGGCATGGAAATTAAACAACATTCTGTTGAATGATAGTTGGGTGCAGGAACAAATAAAAGAGGAAATCATTAACTTCCTTGAGCATAACAGCAATGAAAACACAAGCTACCAAAACCTGTGGGATACTGCAAAAGCAGTTTTGAGAGGAAAATTCATCACTTTAGATGCCTACATTTGAAAAACAGAAAGAGACAGCATCAACAAACTCACAAACCATCTTATGGAACTGGAAAAAGAACAACAATCTAAGCCTAAACCCAGCAGAAGAAAAGAAATATCCAAAATTAAATCAGAGACCCATGAAATTGCAAACAAGAGAATCATTCAGAAAATGAATGAAACAAGGAGTTGGGTTTTTGAAAAAATAAATAAAATAGATATACCTTTGGCCAGACTAACTAGAAACAGAAAAGTAAAATCTCTAGTAACCCCAAACAGAAATGATAAAGGGGAAATAACAACTGATGTCACAGAGATACAAGAGATCATCTCTGAATACTACCAGAAACTCTATGCCCAGAAATTCGACAATATGAAGGAAATGGATCAATATTTGGAATCACACCCTCTCCCTAGACTTACCCAGGAAGAAATAAGAGCTTCTGAACAGACCAATTTCAAGCACTGAGATCAAAGAAACATTAAAAAATCTTCCAACAAAAAAATGCTCTGGTCGGATGGCTTCACACCAGAATTCTATCAAACCTTCAAAGAAGAGCTTATTCCTGTACTGCAGAAATTATTCCAAAAAATTGAGGAGGAAGGAATCTTCCCCAACACATTCTAAGAAACAAACATCACCCTGATACCCAAATCAGGAAAAGACCCAACTAAAAAGGAGAATTTCAGACCAATTTCACTAATGAATATAGATGCAAAAATTCTCAAAATCCTAGCCAACAGATTACAGCTTATCATCAAAAAAGTCATACATCACAATCAAGTAGTTTTCATCCTAAGGATGCAAGGATGGTTTAACATATGCAAGTCCATAAACATTATTCACTGTATCAACAGAAGCAAAAACAAAGACCATATGATCCTCTCAATACATGCAGAAAAAGCATTTGATAAAATCCAGCATCCTTATCTAATTAGCACAGTGAAGAGTATAGGCATAGGTGGCACATTTCTTAAACTGATCAAAGCTATCTAAGGCAAACCCATAGCTAATATTTTACTGAATGGAGTAAAACTGAAAGCTATTCCTCTTAGAACTGGAACCAGACAAGGTTGTCCTCTGTCACCATTACTATTCAAAATAGTGGTGGAAGTTCTAGCCAAAATAATTAGGCAAGACAAGGAAATAAAGGGAATCCAATCGGGAGCAGGAGGTCAAACTCTCCCTCTTTGCTGACAATATGATCTTATACTTAGAGAACCCCAAAGACTCAACCATAAGACTCCTGGAAGTCATCAAAAAATACAGTAATGTCTCAGGATACAAAATCAAAGTCCACAAGACAGCAGGCTTTGTATACGCCAATAACAGCCGAGATGAGAGGCTAAATAAGGACACAATTCCATTCACCACAGCTTTCAAGAAAATGAAATACCTAGGAATATACCTAAGAAAAGAAGTGAAGGACCTCTATAACCTCTATAAAGAAAATTATGAGGGGCGGAGCAAGATGGCGGCCGAGTAACAGCTTCCTTGCATCTGGGCACCGTGAGTCTGGGGAGATAGGACTCCAGGCATCTCTGGCTGGTGGGATCTACCTATCATCACTCCTATGAGGATACAGGGAGTCAGCGAGAGAATTCTGGACCCCAAGAGGAGGACTAAAACAGTGGAAAACCGGCAAGTGGTCGCGTGTGTTCAATCCGTCTAAACCCGCCCACAACTGTAAGTTCAGTAGCAGCGAGACTGCAAACCAGAAAGGCCTTACCTGTGAACTGTTTTGGTGTCCTTGGACTTGGCACTGAGTTGAACTGCCTTGGGGAGGGCCTGAGCGGGAGTGCGGAGAACTCTGGCCATTGTCTAGGGCCCCAGTCTGAGCCGCTGAGCTAGACGGAGCTAATAGTGTTTGGCAGTGGGTCACACGGAACCATTGTCAGTGATCTGCCCCGGCAAGCTCTGCCCTAAGGGTCGCAGAGCTAGAAACAGGTGGGAGCTGGTAACCCAGCAACCAAGTAGCCTAAGGGTGGGGCCTGAGCCGCCTTGCAGCCCTAACCCTCAGGGGCACAGTGAGACCGGTTTTGGCACACTGGGTAAGTGGATAGCCACTTCAGCAGTGATTCCTGCGAGAAAGCTGGGAAAGCTTCTGCTCAGCAAGTTTACAAGTTCAAAGTGCCTTTTAAGTGGGCTGAAGAGAGATTTAGGGTGTCTACCTGCTGGGGTTTGAGAAATCAGCAGCCTCCAGACGTATCAGAACTATGATTAACATCTCATACCCCAAAAGACCACGTGTTGCCCAGACAATATTCAATAACATATACAAACTGGTTTGTTTTAGGTTGTGTATTTTTTTCTTTTTTTTTGTTTGGTTTTTTTTTTTGTTTGTTTATTTTGACGTTGTTCATGTTCTTTTGTTTTTTAATTTCAATCTTTTCCCTACAGATCCCTTTTTCTTTCTCAATTTTTCTAGTTCAATTATAATTTCCCATTGCTGCCTTTTTCAATAACTAGAACTTCATTTTTGCTAGTGTTTCTACCGCTATTATTTGGTTTTTCACCCAATTTTATCCCCGTAAAGTTTTCTGTTTGCTTGTTTTGGTTTGATTTATAGCATTTTTGTCTTTCCCCTCTACTTGGTGGAGGTGGGGTACTGTGTCTGATCAGGTTAGCAAAGAGCTGCTGACCTCCAGGGAACCACCCAACCGGGCACCCCCAGAAGGTGGGGTTTTTTTTAAGGTTGTGTCAAAGTACCCTACTGTACACCTACATTGCCCTGTCTCCCTCTTTCTGTGCCTCTCTTGTCTTTGTCAATATTCCTTATACCCACCCCCTCTCCTTTCTCTATCTTTCTTTTTTTTCTTATCACTCGGTCCTCCTTTCTTTCATCCCTTTTTTCACTTCAACCTTCTCACCCCTCTGGTCCTGTAACCCTTAGTCCACAGGCACAAGAACTTAAAGAGCAAGAGGAAGTGAAAGGAAAATTAGGGCAAGGAAACAGATAAAAGAAATCACTCATGAGGAAGAATCAGCAGAAAACTCCAGGCAACATGAAGAACCAGTCCAGAAGAACCCCGCCAAGGGACCATGAGGTAGCTACTGCAGATGATTCCACCTATATAGAAATGTTAGGAATGACAGAAAGGGAATTTAGAATACACATGTTGAAAACAATGAAAGAAATGATGGAAACAATGAAGGAAACTGCTAATAAAGTGGAAAATAACCAAAAGGAAATCCAAAAACAGAATCAAATAAGAGGTGAACGATATGAAGAATATAAAAAGGATATAGCAGACCTGAAGGAACTGAAACAGTCAATCAGGGAACTTAAAGATGCAATGGAAAGTATCAGCAACAGGTTAGACCATGCAGAAGAAAGAATTTCAGAGGTAGAAGACAAAGTTCTTGAGATAACTCAGACAGTAAAAGAGGCAGAAAAGAAGAGAGAGAAAGCAGAACGTTCACTGTCAGAATTATGGGACTTGATGAAGCGTTCCAACATACGAGTTATAGGAATCCCAGAAGGGGAAGAAGAATGCCCCAGAGGAATGGAAGCCATACTAGAGAATATTATAAAAGAAAATTTCCCAAACATCACCAAAGATTCTGACACACTGCTTTCAGAGGGATATCGGATCCCAGGTCGCCTCAACTCTAACCGAGCTTCTCCAAGACACATTGTGATGAACCTGTGCAAAGTCAAGACAAAAGAAAAGATTCTGCAAGCTGCCAGGAGTAACTGCCACTTGACCTACAGGGGCAAATCCATCAGAGTGACCGCAGACTTCTCTAATGATACTTTCCAAGCAAGAAGACAATGGTCATCTACCTTTAATCTACTTAAAGATAACAATTTCCAGCCCAGAATTCTGTACCCTGCTAAGCTAAGCTTAAAAATTGACGGAGAAATCAAATCATTTACGGATATACAAACATTGAGGAAATTCGCCACAACGAGACCAGCTCTACAGGAAATACTTCAACCTGTTCTGCACACTGACCACCACAATGGATCAGCAGCAAAGTAAGAACTCAGAAATTAAACGACAGAACCTAACCTCCACACTGATGCAAAAGATAAGACTAAGCAATGGACTCTCACCAAATAAGACGAATAGAATACTACCACACTTATCAATTATCTCAATAAATGTTAATGGCTTGAATTCCCCACTGAAGAGACCTAGATTGGCTGACTGGATTAAAAAACACAAGCCATCCATTTGCTGTCTGCAAGAAACACACCTGGCTTCAAAAGACAAATTAAAGCTCCGAGTCAAAGGTTGAAAGACAATTTTTCAGGCAAATGGCATTCAGAAGAAAAGAGGAGTTGCAATCTTATTTTCAGATACATGTGGATTTAAAGCAACTAAAGTCAAAAAAGACAAAGATGGTCACTTTATATTGGTCAAGGGAAAACTACAACAAGAAGACATTTCAATTCTAAATATTTATGCACCCAATTTAAATGCTCCCAGATTCTTGAAGCAGACCTTACTCAGTCTGAGCAATATGATATCTGATAATACCATCATAACAGGGGACTTTAACACTCCTCTTACAGAGCTGGACAGATCCTCTAAACAGAAATTAAACAAAGATATAAGAGATTTAAATGAGACCCTAGAACAACTATGCTTGATAGACGCATATAGAACACTCCACCCCAAAGATAAAGAATATACATTCTTCTCATCACCCCATGGAACATTCTCCAAAATTGATCATATCCTGGGACACAAAACAAATATCAACAGAATCAAAAGAATTGAAATTTTACCTTGTATCTTCTCAGACCATAAGGCACTAAAGGTGGAACTCAACGCTAACAAAAATGCTCGACCCCACCCAAAGGCATGGAAATTAAACAATCTTCTGTTGAATAACAGATGGGTGTAGGAAGAAATAAAACAGGAAATCATTAACTTCCTTGAGCATAACAACAATGAAGACACAAGCTATCAAAACCTGTGGGATGCTGCAAAAGCAGTTTTGAGAGGAAAATTCATCGCTTTAGACGCCTACATTCGAAAAACAGAAAGAGAGCACATCAACAATCTCACAAGAGATCTTATGGAATTGGAAAAAGAAGAACAATCTAAGCCTAAACTCAGTAGAAGAAAAGAAATATCCAAAATCAAATCAGAGATCAATGAAATTGAAAACAAAAGAATCATTCAGAAAATTAATGAAACAAGGAGTTGGTTTTTTGAAAAAATAAATAAAATAGATAAACCATTGGCAAGACTAACTAGAAATAGAAAAGTAAAATCTCTAGTAACCTCAATCAGAAACGATAAAGGGGAAATAACAACTGATCCCACAGAGATATAAGAGATCATCTCTGAATACTACCAGAAACTCTATGCCCAGAAATTTGACAATGTGAAGGAAATGGATCAATATTTGGAATCACACCCTCTCCCTAGACTTAGCCAGGAAGAAATAGACCTCCTGAACAGACCAATTTCAAGCACTGAGATCAAAGAAACAATAAAAAAGCTTCCAACCAAAAAATGTCCTGGTCCAGATGGCTTCACTCCAGAATTCTATCAAACCTTCAAGGAAGAGCTTATTCCTGTACTGCAGAAATTATTCCAAAAAATTGAGGAAGAGGGAATCTTCCCCAACACATTCTATGAAGCAAACATCACCCTGATACCAAAACCAGGAAAAGACCCAAACAAAAAGGAGAATTTCAGACCAATCTCACTCATGAACATAGACGCAAAAATTCTCAACAAAATCCTAGCCAATAGATTACAGCTTATCATCAAAAAAGTCATTCATCATGATCAAGTAGGCTTCATCCCAGGGATGCAAGGCTGGTTTAACATACGCAAGTCCATAAACGTTATCCACCATATTAACAGAGGCAAAAATAAAGATCACATGATCCTCTCAATAGATGCAGAAAAAGCATTTGACAAAATCCAGCATCCTTTTCTAATTAGAACACCGAAGAGTATAGGCATAGGTGGCACATTTCTAAAACTGATTGAAGCTATCTATGACAAACCCACAGCCAATATTTTACTGAATGGAGTAAAACTGAAAGCTTTTCCTCTTAGAACTGGAACCAGACAAGGTTGTCCTCTGTCACCTTTATTATTCAACATAGTGCTGTAAGTTCTAGCCAATACCATTAGGCAAGACAAGGAAATAAAGGGAATCCAAATGGGAGCAGAGGAGGTCAAACTCTCCCTCTTTGCTGACGACATGATCTTATACTTAGAGAATCCCAAAGACTCAACCACAAGACTCCTAGAAGTCATCAAAAAATACAGTAATGTTTCAGGATATAAAATCAATGTCCACAAGTCAGTAGCCTTTCTATACACCAAGAACAGTCAAGATGAGAAGCTAATTAAGGACACAACTCCCTTCACCATAGTTTCAAAGAAAATGAAATACCTAGGAATATACCTAACGAAGGAGGTGAAGGACCTCTATAAAGAAAACTATGAAATCCTCAGAAAGGAAACAGCAGAGGATATTAACAAATGGAAGAACATACCATGTTCATGGATGGGAAGAATCAACATTGCTAAAATGTCTATACTTCCCAAAGCAATCTACCTATTCAATGCCATTCCTATCAAAGTACCTACATCGTACTTTCAAGATTTGGAAAAAATGATTCTGCGTTTTGTATGGAACCAGAAAAAACCCCGTATAGCTAAGGCA
Source organism: Nycticebus coucang (assembly GCF_027406575.1). Taxonomy (NCBI): domain Eukaryota; kingdom Metazoa; phylum Chordata; class Mammalia; order Primates; family Lorisidae; genus Nycticebus; species Nycticebus coucang. The sequence continues at coordinate 61,746,811 of NC_069782.1, read as the reverse complement.
GTTCTTAGTAATAAAAATGAAGCTGGGGGCATCAGCATACCAGATTTTAGTCTGTACTACAAAGCCATAGTGGTCAAGAGAGCATGGTACTGGCATAAAAACAGAGACATAGACACTTGGAATCGAATTGAAAACCAAGAAATGAAACTAACATCTTACAACCACATAATCTTTGATAAACCAAACAAGAACTTACCTTGGGGGAAAGACTCCCTATTCAATAAATGGTGTTGGGAGAACTGGATGTCTACATGTCAAAGACTGAAACTGTACACACACCTTTCCCCACTCACAAAAAGTGATTCAAGATGGATAAAGGACTTAAATTTAAGGCATGAAACAATAAAAATCCTCAAAGAAAGCATAGGAAAATCACTGGAAGATATTGGCCTGGGGAAAGACTTCATGAAGAAGACTGCCATGGCAATTGCAACAACAACAAAAATAAACAAATGGGACTTCATTAAACTGAAAAGCTTCTGTACAGCTAAGGAGACAATAACCAAAGCAAAGAGACAACCTACACAATGGGAAAGGATATTTGCATATTTTCAATCAGACAAAAGCTTGATAACTAGGATCTATAGAGAACTCAAATTAATCCAGATGAAAAAAGCTGACAATCCCATATATCAATGGGCAAGAGACATGAATAGAACTTTCTCTAAAGACGACAGACGAATGGCTAACAAACACATGAAAAAATGTTCATCATCTCTATATATTAGAGAAATGCAAATCAAAACAACCCTGAGATATCATCTAACCCCAGTGAGAATGGCCCACATCACAAAATCTCAAAACTGCAGATGCTGGCGTGGATGTGGAGAGAAGGGAACACTTTTACACTGCTGGTGGGACTGCAAACTAGTACAACCCTTCTGGAAGGAAGTATGGAGAAACCTCAAAGCACTCAAGCTAGACTTCCCATTTGATCCTGCAATCCCATTACTGGGCATCTACCCAGAAGGAAAAAAATCCTTTTATCATAAGGACACTTGCACTAGACTGTTTATGGCAGCTCAATTTACAATCGCCAAAATGTGGAAACAGCCTAAATGCCCACCAACCCAGGAATGGATTAACAAGCTGTGGTATATGTATACCATGGAATACTATTCAGCCATTAAAAAAAATGGAGACTTTACATCCTTCGTATGAACCTGGATGGAAGTGGAAGACATTATTCTTAGTAAAGCATCACAAGAATGGAGAAACATGAATCCTATGTACTCAATCTTGATATGAGGACAATTAATGACAATTAAGGTTATGGGGGGGTGAAGCAGAAAGAGGGATGGAGGGAGGGGGGTGGGGCCTTAGTGTGTGTCACACTTTATGGGGGCAAGACATGATTGCAAGAGGGACTTTACCTTTAACAATTGCAATCAGTGTAACTGGCTTATTGTACCCTCAATGAATCCCCAACAATAAAAAAAAAAATAAAAATAAAAATAAAAAAAAGAAAAGTGTGGATAAAAAAAAAAAAGAAAGAAAATTATGAAACCCTAAGAAAGGAAATAGCAGAGGATATTTAACAAATGGAAGAACATACCATGCTCATGGCTGGGAAGAATCAACATTGTTAAAATGTCTATACTTCCCAAAGCAATCTACTGATTCAACGCCATCCGTATTAAAATACCAAAATTGCACTTTCAAGACTTGGAAAAAATACTTCTGTGTGGAACCAGAAAAAAAACCCATACAGCGGGCGGTGCCTGTGGCTCAAAGGAGTAGGGCACTGGCTCCATATGCTGGAGGTGGCGGGTTCAAGCTCAGCCCCAGCCAAATACTGCAAAAACAAACAAACAAAAAAAAAAACCATATACCTAAGGCAGTTCTTAGTAATAAAAAACAAAGCTGGGGGCATCAGCATATCAGATTTCAAGCTATACTACAAAGGCATAGTGGTCAAGACAGCATGGTACTGGCACAAAAATAAGAGGCACAGACATTTGGAATCGAATAGAAAACCAGGAAATAAAACTAACATCTTACAACCACCTTATCTTCAATAAACCAAACAAGAACATAGGGAGAAAGACTCCCTATTCAATAAATGGTGCTAGGATAACTGAATATTCACACGTGAAAGACTGAAACTGGACCCACACGTTTCTCCACTCACAAAAATTGATTCAAGATGGATAAAGGACTTAAATTTGTCATGAAACAATTAAAATGCTCAAAGAAAGCATGGGAAAAACACTGGAAGATATTGGCCTGGGGAAAGACTTCATGAAGAAGACTGCCATGGCAATTGCAACAACAAAAATAAACAAATGGGACTTAATTAAACTGAAAAGCTTCTGTACAACTAAGGAGACAACAGCCAAAGCAAGTGTACAACCTATACAATGGGAAAGGATATTTGCATATTTTGAATCAGACAAAAGCTTAACAACTAGGATCTACAGAGAATTCAAATTAATCCACATGAAAAAAGCCAACAATCCCATATATCAATGGGCAAGAGACATGAATAGAACCTTCTCTAAAGAAGACAGATGAAAGGCTAAGAAACATATGAAAAAAATGCTGATCATCCCTAATTATTAGAGAAATGCAAATCAAAACCATCCTGACCATCTAACCCCAGTGAGAATGGCCCACATCACAAAATCTCAAAACTGCAGATGCTGGCGTTGTTGTGGAGAGAAGGGAACACTTTTACACTGCTGGTGGGACTGCAAACTAATACAACCTTTTTGAAGGAACTATGGAGATACCTTAAAGAACTCATGCTAGACTTCCCATTTGATCCTGCAATCCCAATCCTGGGCATCTACCCAGAAGGAAAAAAATCCTTTTATCATAAGGACACATGCACTAGACTGTTTATTACAGCTCAATTTACAATCGCCAAAATGTGGAAACAGCCTAAATGTCCACCAACCCAGGAATGGATTAACAAGCTGTGGTATATGTACACCATGGAATACTATTCAGCCATAAAAAAATGGAGACTTGGCACTCTACCCGAGGGGCATAAAGTGACACTCTGTCTCTACAACAACAACAACAAAAAAAATGGAGACTTTACAGCCTTTGTATTAACCTGGATGGAAGTAGAACACATTATTCTGAGTAAAGCTTTCACAAGAATGGAGAAGCATGAATCCTATGTATTCAATTTTGATATGAGGACAATTAATGACCCTTAATGACTTGGTGGGGTTTGGGGGAAGGGGAGAGCAGAGAGAGAAAGAAGGAGGGAGGGGTGGGGAAAGGAAGAGCAGAGAGAGGGAAGGAGGGAGAGGGTGGGGCCTTGGTGTGTGCCACACCTTTGGGGGGCAAGACACGATTGTAAGAGGGACTTTACTTAACAAATGCAATCAGAGTAACCTGGTTTCTTGTACCCTCAATGAATACCCAACAACAAAAAAACAAAACATAACTGGTACCTCCTAATACAACATACAAAGAATGGTACTTCTCTGTGGTCTTCTTACCACAGAGTAGTCATGAGAAAACACCAAACACAAGCTGAGGGAGATTCTACAAGACACGTTCCTAATGCATGTCAAAATAATAAAGGTCCCAGAAGACGAGGCAACACTGAGAAAAGAGGCGTGACAGCTAAATGCAGCCTACTGTAGTACCAATGTTAATTTCTCAGTGTTGATCACTGTTAAGGGAACCTTGCGGTCTGTGAGAACTCTCTGTACTATCTTTGCAATTCTTCTGTGTCTAAAATTATCTTAAAATTTAAAAATGTAAAAAACCCCTAACTTATCAGAAACCATACATGGTTCAGTCATTGGAAGATTCTTACATGCATTTGGACTGACGAGAGTATGGGAACTTATGTCTTTGTGAATTTTATAGAATCTAAATACAGAACAACTCTTTCTGATAAGCCTTTTGTGTGCAAATTGAGATGTATAGTAAGTATAATATACAGACCAATTTGGAAGACTCAGTATGAAAAAAAGCAATGTAAAATATCCCATTAAAAATATAATAATATTGACTACATGTTTAAGCGGTAATACTTTAGATATACTGGGTTAAATAAATTATATTATTAAAACTAACTGTACCTGTTTTTTTCAACATGGCTACTAAGAAAAAGAAAATTTAAGTTACATGCATTGACAGTTCAGGGTCCAAAATGTTAACTTACTCACTGGAACAGGAAGGACATAAAACACCTGTGACCACTTTGGGGACAACAACCAGATGTAAAGGGAGTACTTCAGCAAAATCCCCTGCATCTGCCTAGTCCTAGTATACTTAGGAACAAATTGATTCATCCTGGGCACCACAGCTATGTCCCAACAGTACCAATAGGTATCCCAGGCCCCAGTCCACTTTCCAAAAGAACAAGTCAGCCACAGCACATAGAGGCCTCTGGTCCACCTGTGATGGGAGGGAGACCATATGGACAGCTCTCAAAGAGTCAGAGTTCCCAACTCAGGAAAGCTCACATCATAGTCTGCCCGGCAATGTGCTCTATTTGCAACATTGAAAAATGGGAATTTATGTAGAATCCATATAAAGAACTCTTATAACACAGCAACAAAAAGAAAAACAACCCAATTCAAAAACGGGCCAAAGGCTTGAACAGACATGTCTTCAAAGAAAAGAAGATGTACAAAGGGCCAATAAGCACATGAAAAGATGCTTAACATCATCAGTCACGAGGTAAATTCAAATCAAAACCACCATGAGATACTATTTCATACCCATTAGGATGGCTATAATTAAAAACAAACAAACAACAACAACAACAACAAAAAAAAACCCCAGAAAATAACAAATGTTGGCAAGGACGTGGAGAAATTGGAATGTTCTGTATTGCTGGTGGCAATGTAAAATGGTTTGGTTACTATGGAAAAGAGTTTGGTGATCTCTCAAGAAATCAAACCCAGAATTACCATGTGCCCCAGAAATGCCATACCCCAACAGCCATGGGGGATTAGATCCAGGATGCCCTTTGTATATCAAAAGCCACAGAGGTACAAGTTTCTTACATAAAATGGCATAGTATTTGCATATCATCTATGAACACTCTCCAGTATACTTTAAATCATCTCTAGATTACTTATAAATACCTAATACGATGCCTACACATCACTTCATTCACATGGAATCAACATAGCAGTTGGCATGTCAAGTTTTGCTTTGTGGAATTTTGTGAAATTTTTTTTTCCCAAATATTTTATATCTGTGGTTGGCTGAATTCACAGATCCGGAACCAGGGGATACAGAGGGCTGACGGAACACCCCAAAGAATTGAAAACTGGCACTCAAACACGTATATATCCCTGTCCACAGAGCACTAGTCACAATAGCTAAAAAAAAGAAATGGCCCAGATGTTCATCAATGTATAAACAAATTGTGGCATATTCATACAATGGAATATTACTTGGCCATGAGAAGGAAGTTCTTACACACACCACCACATGGGTGAACTCACAAATACAGTCCTCAGGATAGAATCTAGACATGAAGATCACATGCTGTATTTAGAAGAAACTTCCAGAATAGTTACATTCACGGAGACAGAACTCAGACAGGTAGCTGCCAGGGACTGGAGTGAAGGGGAAATAAGAAACAATTGCTTCCTGGGCAGAGTTTCCTTTTTGGGGTGATGACGTTTTGGAACTGGAGAGAGATGGTAGTTGTGCAACACCATGAATGTACTAAATGCCAATGAACTGTTCACTTCAAAATGGTTAATTTCATGTTACATGAATTTCACCTCAATTTTTTGAAAGTTAGGCACTGTGCCAAGAGGTTTCTAATACATAGATGCGTAACAGTTACCCCCTCTGGAATGAATCTGGTTCATTCACTTGGACAATCATTCAACAAATTTTCACCAAGTGCCACTCAAATGGTTGATCTTAGGCTTGCCTGCATTAAGGCACACCTAGATAACAAGAAAAACATGCTCTGGTGTGTGTGTGAAGGTGTTTCTAGGGACTGGTGTGTGAGTGAGTAGACTGAATAGGGAGACTTGCTTCATGTGTCAAGGAGGTGGCTGGAGGTCCAGAGAGAACAAACAAGTCAAAGGAAAGGGGTTTCCACTCTCTCCTGAAGCTGGGGCTTTCTTTTCCTGCCCTCAGACACCAGCACTCCAGCCTCTCCAGCCTCTCCAGCCTTGCACTCCAGGTATCTGGTCCTAGTCCTTTGGTCTTAGCTGGTTTGGGGGCTTTCCGATATGGAATAAACCACACTGCTAACATGCCAGGATCTCCTGCTTGCAGATAGACTATTGTCAGACTTCTCAGCCTCCACAGTCAGATGAGACAATTCCCCTAAACACACACACACCCCTCTCCTATTGTTTCTCTCTAGAGACTCTAGTAAGGAAGAAATCACTAGGAAAACTAGAAAATACCTTGAGATAATAAAAACAAAACACAGCATACCAAGACTTATAGAATGCAATGAAAGCAGTGCTCAGAGGGAAATTTATACATACAAAAGCCTACATTAAAAAATAAAAATGATGCCAAATCAATAGCTAAATTTATACCTTAAGAACTAGAGACAGAACAAGCAAAACCCAAAGGTATCAGAAAGAAAGATAAGAACAGAGATATACAAAACAAAGAATAAAAGACAACTGGGTGATTTAATAAAATCAAGTTTGTTCTTCGGGCAGGCACAGTGATTCACGCCCTATAATCCTAGCACTTTGGCAAGTCAAGGCAGGAGGATCACTTGAGATCAGGAATTCGAGATCAGTCTGAGCAAAAATGAGACCCTGTCTCTATTAAAAATAGAAAAACGAGTGAGGTATGGTGGTGGGCACTGGTAGTCCCAGCTACTCAGGAGGCTGAGGCACGAGAATCAGTTGAGCCCAAGATTTTGAGGTGGCAGGGAGTTATGATAACTCAAGGCAACAGAGTGAGACTCTATCTCAAAAAAAAAAAAAAAAGGTATTTTTTTGAAGAAGTCAACTAAATTGAGAAAACTTTAGCTAGAGTAAGATAATAGAACACACAAATAACCAAGATCAGAAATAAAACTACTACCTTTACAAAAATTAAGGGAATTACAATAGAATACTATGAGTGATTTTATACCAACAAACTAATCATAAAAAGGACATAGTCCTTGAAACAAATTACTAAAACTCACTCAAGAAGAGGTAGAAAAATCTCAACAGATCTATAGCAAGTAAGAGATTAAATCGGTAATCAAAAACTTCCTAAAGAGAAAAGTTCAGGACCAGGTGGCTTCACTGATGAACTCTATCAAATAGTCAAAGAAGAATGAATACCAATCCTATTCAAACTCTACCAAAATTAAGAAGAGGAGGAAATAACTTCCTAACACATTCTTTCCGGTCAGCATCACCTTGATAGCAAAGCCAGACAAAGATATCATAAGAAAACTACAGAACTGGCTGGGCGCCCATAGCCTAGTGGTCAGGGTGCTGGCCACATGCACCGGGGCTGGCGGGTTCAAACCCGTCCCAGGCCTGCTAAACAATAATGACAACAACAACAAAAAAAATAGCTGCATGTTGTGGCAGGCACCTGTAGTTACTTGGAAGGCCAAGGCAAGAGAATCACTTAAGTCAAAGGGTTTGAGGTTGCTGTAAGCTGTGACGTCATGGCACTCTCCTGAGGGTGACAGCTTGAGACTGTCTCAAGAAAAAAAAAAAAGAAAGAAAGAAAGAAAGAAAAACCCACAGCTGACATCACACTTAATGTAAAAGGCATTTCCTTCTGAAGGTCAGAAACAACACAGGATGCCCAGTTTCACCACTACTGCCCAACATTGTACCGGGAGTCCTAACCAGAGCAATGACGCAAGAAGAAGAAAGAAAAGACATCCAAAATAGAAAGAAGCAAAACTATCTCTACTTGCTGATGGCAAGATTCCATATATATAAAAATCCCAAAGGAGCCACAAAGAGATCACTAAAGCTAATAAACAAATTCAATAAAGTTGCAAAGTACAAGATCAACACATAAAAAAGCAGTTTCAATTACAATAGCATCCAAAAGAATAAAATACCCAGGAATGAATTTAATCAAGCAGGTGAAAGATTTATATACACTGAAAACTACGAAACACTGCCAAAAAAAATTTAAAAAGAACCTGACTAAATAGAAAGACATCCTATGTTCATGGACTGGAAGACTTAATATTGCTAAGATGTCCCAAAAATGATACACAGATTCAATGCAATTCAATGTAATCTTTATTGAAATTCCAATTGTTTTTTTTTTTTTAATAGAAAAGCAAAACCTTAAACTCATATAAAACCACAAGGGGCCCAGAATAACCAAATTCATACTGAAGGAGGAAGAAAACAAAATACAAAGTTGAAGGTCTCAAAACTTCCTACAAAGCTATAGTAATGAAAACGGTAAGGTATGAGCATAGGACCAGACATACAGATGAATGGAAACAATTAAAAGAGTTCAGTTTTAGACTCAAAATCTATGGTCAATTAATTTTCAAGGATGCTAAGACCACTTAATGGAAAAAGAAGAGTTTCTTCAACCAATGGCACCGAGACGCCTGTTAAATCACACGGAAAAGCATAAAGCTGGGCCCTACCCCTCCTTCCATATTCAAAAGTTAACTCTGGCTCGGCACCTGTGGCTCAAGCAGCTAAGGCGCCAGCCACATACACCTGAGCTGGCAGGTTCAAATCCAGCCCGGACCTGCCAAACAACGATGGCTGCAACCAAGAAAATAGTCAGGCATTGTGGCGGGTGCCTGTATTCCCAGCTACTTGGGAGGCAGAGGCAGGAGAATCACTTGAGCCCAGGAGTTTGAGTTGCTGTGAGCTATGATGCCACAGCACTCTACCCAGGGCAATAGCTTGAGGCTCTGTCTAAAAAAAAAAGTTAACTCAAAATGGACCAATTATCTAAGAATTAAAACTATTAAACTAGTATAAGTAAACAAAGTGATAAATCTTTACGACCTCAGATTTAGCAACAGAGTAACAGATTTGACACGCATGGTCTGAGCAATTGAAGAAAAAAATAAACTGAACTTCACAAAAATTGAATACTTTTGTGCATCAAGGGGTATTATGAAGAATGTGAAAAAACAATCTAGAGAAGGAGATAAAATATTTGCAAAGTGCACACCTGGTGAGGAAGTAATGTCCAGAATACATAATGAACTTCTATAATGCAACCACAGGAAGACAAGCAGCCTAACTCAAACATGGGCAATGGATGTATGAAGACATTACTCCACATACAAACAGCCAACAAGTATGTGAAAAGATGCAAAATATCACTGGCAATTAGGAAATACAAATAAAAATCTCAATGTGTTACCGCTTCACACCCACTAGGATGGCTATAACTTAAAAAAAAGATAGAAAATAAGCAGCATTGCTGAGGATGTGGAGAAAGGGGAATCCTCATACATTGCTGGTGGAAACATAAAATGGTGCAGCCACTGTGGAAAATAACTTGACAGTTCTTCAAAAAGTTAGACACAAAATTACTACATAACCTGGCAATTCCATTATTAGCTGTATACCCGAAGAAATTGAAAATTGGTATTGAAACAAGTCCATGTACACAAATGTTCATAGCAGTACTGTTCACAATAGCAAGCAGACAGAGCAGCCCACATGTCCACTAACAGATGAATGGACACACATATTATAGTATAGTTTGTCTTCATCATTGGTAGATTCCACATTTTCGAATTCACCTACTCATGAAACTTTATTTGTAAACCCCAAATCAATACTCTAAGCTTTGTCATTTGCAGACACACAGAACAGCAAAAAATCTGAGTTGCCCAATGAACACATTCCCAGCAGATGTTGAACAATGTTGTCTTCTTGTTTCAGAACAATTTCTTTACAACACACATGTATTACTTCTGTAACCAGATGAAGTCCTCCATTTCTTTTTTCCTTGAAAGAAAGGGGTGATGTATTATCAAAAGAGCATCTTTCCTCAACAGGTCCATCAAAATGCTGCCTCAGTTAAGCTCCAGTGCATAACACCACATAAAACACAATTCCTTCATTTTACAGACAAAACCACATTCAAGGTCAAACATACTAGCTAAAAAGAAAAAAAAAAATCCTCACACAACATAAGGAAAGGTTCTGTGTTTGAGAAGTGCCTTTCTGCTCTGGCCATGGACCTAGCCCTCACTAAAGAAGCGACAGCACCTCTATCATGGCTGGAGATTCAGCTTTCTAAAGTCTCCCAGGCTCTTTCCTCCACCACACTCCCTGCCCACTCCAGCTCCACAGCAACAGCACACACTCAGGAGTGTAAGACCTGTGCTAGGCCTGCACCCAGTGCTCTACCTACCCTCCTGACAGCCCTGAGAAGTAGATACAATGCAGAAACTGACACCCAGAGGAGTGACCTGTCCCCAGTGACACAGCCAGTGACTGGAATTTGAGCCCCCAGGTACCCCTAACTGCTCTCTCCCTATTCACTCTAGACACCAATACTGCCAACCTGACCTAGAGGCTTACCCCCTTACAACCCACCGCTGATGAGTTAGCCATGCCTAGCAACCAAATGCAAGCCTTGCCTATGTCAGGGCAAAAAAAATCATTGCAAATCCCAACCCTGTTCCAAATAGCACTCTGTATTCTCTGGTCTGTATCGGCTGCTTTTACAATTTACCAACTTTTGTACAACTGTCTGATCTTTACAAAATCTATAATAGGGACCCACATGTAAATAATCTTTGTAGAACACAATACATAAAAAAAAAATACTGTCCCTGGCCCCTAGATGTAAATAAAAGCCCGATTCATTAAGAGCTATCATTCTAGGTAATGCCTATTTCAGTTAGTTTTATTTTTTAAGCCAGTTTTTGCAAATCATGTCTCAGGAATTTAAGCAATGGGTGTGTACTTGCGCATAGCTGGTTCCAAGCCCAGCTCTGCCAAATAATCTGTGGCACTAAGTGACTCAGTATCCAGGAATTCCTCCAGCCACAGACTGTGGCGATGACCTTCCTCTGCGGCTTGTTTGGAGACTAAAAACATACATGCTTAGCACAGGCCTGGCACGCTGCACACACCCCCACAGCTGTGATGAGGACCCGTACCCCTAACCCTCGTGGTGGGCCTCACTCCCTGGTTCTCTGGGTGCAGGGCCCTCTAAGGCTCTGTGAGCACAGCCACCATCAGAACCAGAGGAATCCCAGCTAGTAGGTGCAGAGCACAGGAAGCAGCCAGCCTTTGTCCTGAGAGACAACACTGTAATCCTCAGAAAAGACTCATGGTGGAGCTCTGTCCCAGCCATGCAGTGTCTGCAGGAACCGTTCAAACAAACATTGAGGAATATAGTCTTTTTTTGTTTTCTAACAGAAAAATTGGCCATCCTCCAACAGAGTTCAAATGAAAACACATGCTGAGATCCGAAAAACCCACTACACCTAAAATGGGAGGGTTTTACTGTATGTAAATTAGACCTCAATAAACCAGCCCTAAAACAAACACTTTGAGCAGAAACCAGATGTTGCCTTAAGGAGCTGGATGTGGCAGAGCCTGCACACACACTCCCCAGAGGGTGCCCAGGCAGGTGGAAATGTGCTGAGCGCAGTGCCTAGCAGGGGTCCTCAAACTATTGCCTGTGGGCCACATGAGACAGTGTGATTGTATTTGTTCCCGTTTTTTTTTTTTTTTACTTCAAAATAAGATATGTGCAGTGTGCATAGGAATTTGTTCATAGTTTTTGTATTTTTTTTTAAACTATAGTCCGGCCCTCCAACGGTCTGAGGGACAGTGAACTGGCCCCCTGTTTAAAAAGTTTGAGGACCCCTGGTAGGGCCTTCCAAAGAGCACAGCAACAGGCTCTCTGGAGGACCACTGGTCCCATACAGCCCATGCAAACACACACATACACACCCCCCAGAGAAAACCCCAAGAACCCCCAAAGAATAGGCAGAGACTCAAAGAATATCCTCAGAAAGGGTGACCTGCCCCTGAGGCCCAGCACAAGGGAGGCTGCTAAGCCCAGCAGTAAAAACCCTAGGGCAGAGGGCTGCCCACTTCCTTTCCCCATCACAGTGGAGCCTCAGGGAACTCAGTACATAAACAGCCCAAAGACAGGTTTCAGGCTCAGGTGAGCACTGCCAGATATAGCACATGCTCAGAATGCGTTTCACCACTACTTTGGGGCTGCCAGTCCACAGCCAGCTGGGGGTTACCACAGGGCGTGGAGAAGAAACCCAGGATAAGAAACCGTCCCAGCCTTGCTCCACCCTCCCTCCAAATAGGCAGCCAGCCTTAGGAAAAGAGGTCCCAAAAATCCATGTGCTGGCAACCCCCTGCCACGGAGCCAGGGACTGGCTGAAGTCTTTTGGCAGACACCTAAAGGGACTGGCAAGTGGAGTGGGTACCACCTGTGCTTGCATGGCTGCAAGCTGGGTCAGGGACCAGACAGGTGTCAGGGGATAATGAGGGTGTTACTGGCTTTCCCTTCCCCAAACTGCTTTGGAACCTTGAAGGGATTTGATCTGAGTCACCCAATGGTGAATTCAGACTAGCCATAAGGACTCTGGTGCCACTGCCATCCCTCCAAGGCACCAGTGCCATGCATGGGCTAGCACTCCCCTTCCACATGTACCAAAGGGAGCCTGAAGAGTCTGGCAGCTCACCTGCTCCAGGACAAAGCCCCTGGTCCCCTGGAGGTCCACCCTCAGATGGTCTCCACTCTTTTCCCAATGGGACCTCAACTCCCAAAAAGCCTCAGGATGACCCAGATTTCTATGAACAGGACCCCAGAGGGCCTCATACCTGAAATCTGGTCACATCTGTTAAAAGGTCACCCAGCTCTCTACAGGGCAACACATCTGAGTGCCACTCCTAGAGGCCCTTACCACAGGTGGTGTACGCAACAGTGCAATTCCTGCCATGCATCTCACATGGCTGGTATACACTGAGGGCTTGCAAGTAAGTAGGGCATACTGCAGGCCTCCCAGGAGGACCTTCCCAGGAGATGGCAGCATAGTCTCCACGCCAGTCTAGCTGCATTTGTAGGAAAGCAGCCAGCCGTGGCCAAGCTGCCCTGAGCCAGGAAATGCCATTGCTGGCCCCTTGGTGACACCAAGAAGAGGAACATGGGCAGGCTCTCCAGTTATTTTAATTACTAAACAACAACAACAAAAAGTTTAAAAAACACAGATAGAAGAAAATAAAGATCCTCTGCAATCCTACCCCCCAGATTACACCTTGCTAACATTTTTAATGGATATAATTTTTTTCTATATTATTCATATAACTTGCCTCTGTCATTCAACAATATTAAGAATTTACTCTCCCTGTAGGTCATCAAAGATTCTACTCAGAAGATGCACTTAGGTAAGTGTACCCAACCAGCTGCCTGTTATGGGACATCTGTATTACTACCAGATCTAAGTCACTTCACATGTCCTTCTAGGACCATGGAGAAACCTGTCCCCATCAGGGCGTGTTGCTACAGACAAATTCTCTAGGTGACTAGCCATGCTGTTCCTCTGAAGAAGTGGCACTCAGGTACAGGGTCACTGGCCCTCAAGAGCAATTGGAATGGAAACCAATATCCTCCCTGTGACAATCACCAGCACGTGTGTCCATGCTGAGGACTGGCCACTTCTACTACCTCCCTTGTGAACAGCCCATGGCATCCTTGGCCCAGGGGCTCTGCTGGGACCTCTACCAGGATGTGCATCCTGCTCGCTGCTACTCAAGGATCCTAGCTTCTAGGGGGTTTTTTTGTTTGTTTTTTGAGACAGAGTTTCACTATGTTGCCCTCAGTAGAGTGCCATACTGTCACAGCTCACAGCAACCTCAAACTCTTGGGTTTAAAGTGATTCTCTTGCCTCAGCCTCCCAAGTAGCTAGGACTACAGGAGCCCGCCACAACACCCGGCTGTTTTTTGTTGCAGTTGTCATTGTTTAGCTGGCCTGGGCCGGTTTCGAACCTGTCAGCCTTGGTCTATGTGGCTGGCACCATAACCACTGTGCTACAGGGATCGAACCCCTACCTTGTTTTTGAAGTGCACCTCGATGGGCATGATGAAGCCAGCATACCCCGACTCCTCCACTTTATAGGGGGGCTCCTTGCACACTAAAAAGAGAAGGAGAAAATGCATCCATCAGCTTCCTGCCCATTCAAGGCCCAGGCCCCAGCAGCAATAGCATGTGCCCCCTCAATTCCCTGCCACCTCTACCACCTCCTTGCTGAGGCTATCAGGAGGGCAGCTTTTTGGGAAGCTGAGCTCCCCAAGGAGAGTCAAATTCCATGCTCAAGGGGCCCCAAGGAATAAAAGGGGCAGGGCAGAGGTGACCTGGTCACCAGGGCAGTCAGCAAAGAGAGAACAGGAAGGGGTATTAGTGAGTTACACTCTGCACCAAGTCACAGACTTGAGTGAGGTGAGCGAGCCGGTGGGATTCCTTCCTCTAGACAGGGCTGCACACTCCACCATGACAGCCTCCAACACAGGAGCTGAGCCCTGGTCTGTGCCCAGGACATGCACACTGGGAGATGGAGAAGCATGGAGGTGGCAGAGAATCTACTATCTGAGTTCTATTCCAGCACATAATGAGAATCGTCCCAAGGGTGCAAATAGAACCTTGTTAATCCCAGAGATTGAAGGGGGGAGGAAAACACTACCAAACTGAAACAAAGAACAGCATAAAATAATCATTTGTAATTTCACCCTCCAGAATAAGCTGTCAAAATGTCTTTTTATTTTTTTAGACAGAGTCTCACTAGGTTGCCCCTTAGAAGAGTGCCGTGGTGTCACAGCTCACAACAACCTCAAACTCTTGGGCTTAAGCGATTCTCTCGCCTCAGCCTCACAAGCAGCTGGAACTACAGGTGCCCGCCACAACGCCTGGCTATTTTTTGTTGTTGCTGTCACTGTTATTGTTATCATTGTTGTTTAGCAGGCCTGGGCCAGGTTCAAACCCACCAGCCCTGGTGCATGCAGCTGGCGCCCTAACCACTGAACGACGGACACCAAGCCAAGCTGTCAAATGTTTTGATAACACACCATGGAAAGAAATGCAGTTTCTTTTAAGAAAACAATTGGTGGAAATCAAATCCCCTGTCTCCCATCCCTCCCTCTGCAGAAGCAACCATAATTGGGAGACATGAAGAAACCCTGCCGATTGTCTGCAGCTTTTTTACCCACTTTACTGAAGTCTGATTGACACACTGGAAGCTACCTATTTCATACCTATGTCTCCATGAGTTCGGGATCTGCAGACACTCATCACCACCATCAAGGCCACAAACATGTCCATCACCTGCTGAAGTTTCCTCTCACCCCTTTATTACTGATTTTGTTTTCTAGGAACATTTAACATAAGATCTACACTCATGGCAACTTGAAGCACCTACTATGGCACTGCCAGCAACAGGCACCATGCAGAAGAGCAGATCCAGGACTCGCCTTGCAGAACAGAAAGGCCCAATGTCAACCCTTCCAAGCTCAGCCACTGGCAACCACCATCCTACCCTCTGCTTCTCTAAGTTCAACTGATTTCAATTCTGCATGGACTAAGGATATGCATTCTGTTTTCTGTATCTGGCTCATTTCACCTAACATAATGCCAATTGTTAAAAACCTTTATATGCATAGATCTGCACTAGTAAGGTAATTCTTAAACGAGACAGAAACTGCTAGAAAACTATCAATGGAACATAATGAAACATGATTTTTAAAATCAAAACCATTAGATTTTTCTACTAAAGACTCAAATATCTAATATTGTATATGTCATATATCTATCCAAACAAAATTGGCAAGCAGGGTAGATATGGAGAGACTGGGTCTCTCAAAGGCAGGGCTGGCTAGGCATCTCTGCATGAGGTCCCAGTCTGCAAACTGCAGGAAAGCAAAGAAGGGGGTCAAAAAGCTCAGGCTCCCAAGCCCACTCATCCCTGGCCCCTGAAACTGGAACTGCAGGACAGATACCAGGATGTAAGCCAGCCCAGGCCCACGTACTATTCCCAGGGTCCCTTCTACCCTAGTCCCCTCCCCTTCCCTGAAAGCCTGGTTCAAGCACTACTCTCCCCACTGGCTGCATGCCCCACTATGAGATAAGTTTCTAGATGGCAAGGCCTTGTACACAGCTGGTGTACAAGTTTCCTCACCTGAGCTAACAGTAATCCTAGCTGCCCCTGCTGGGCACTCTAAACGCTACTGTCACATGGACATCGGGGTCTGCATAGGAGCTGTTAGCACTACCAAACTGTATCAGGGATCATACCCATTCATTCATTCATTCATTCATTCACTCCACCACTACCTGTGTTTGGCAGTCAGGGGTTAGGATAACAACAGAAGCCCAGAGGACACCTCTGGCCGCTTTGTGCTTACTCTTGGGGACTGATGGTCATCTCAGACTGATGGTCAGGCCCCCTGGAAGGAAGGAGCAGCCTCCCTACAGAGCAGCTCTGAGTCACAAGGGAGAATCTGCAGTCTGCAGAAAGCTGTCATGAGTAGCCCCAACCTAACCTCTACTCCAGCCACCGCTGGAGTTCTGCTCCTACAACAAGGTCCGTCCCAAACCAACTCCTCTGCCTCTTTAACATGCAGCATCCCTCAGCTCAGGGCCCACCACTCCCTCAAGAATGGAGGCCACCTGACTCCCTCTCCTGCAACTTACCTTTCACCAAGAACTTTCTTTTTCTTTTTTCTGAGACACAGCCTCAAGCTGTTGCCCTGGGTAGAGTGCTGTAGCATCACAGCTCACAGCAACCTCCAACTCCTGGGCTCAAGCGATTCTCCTGCCTCCACCTCCCAAGTAGCTGGGACTACAGGTGCCCGCCACAACGCCTGGCTTTCAAGGACACTTCCGAACGCTTATGGAGTGCAGGTCACTGTCCCTGAGCCACACTTCTCACATCCTGCCTCAGGCTCCCTCCTGGGCATCTTCCGCAAGGGTAACCAGAGCCTTGCACAGCCTGACACGCCCCTGGTAGCTCCCCCTGCCCTTGCTTCTCACACTCCTGCAAGGAGCTCCATCACCTCCCATCCCAGCACTCAGCAGCCTGGTGTCAGGTCTGGAGATGCAGCCATGGTGAGCCTCTCAATCACAGATCACTTCCTCTGGGACCCCTGCTCTAAGCCTCTCACCTGACCAGGTCACAGTTCCCTCTCATAGACTCCCTGGTATCCTAGATCTCTCAGCTATAGGACTTTCTTCTTTATCAAGAGACGGAGTCTTGCTCCATCACCCAGGCCAGAATGCAATGGTGCCATCATAGCTCATGCAGCCTTGAACTCCTAAGCTCAAGCAAGGGATCCTCCTGCCTCAATCTCCCAGAGTATCAAGATCACAGGCACCTACTACCTAGCCCAGCCTACTGTAGGCCTTCTTGCCTTCTTGTTCTCATTGTGTACATCATTCCTGATCCATACTACCCTGTTTCCCTGAAAATAAGACATCCTCTGAAAATAAGACCTACTTACAGGAAAGATAAGACGTCCCCTGAAAATAAGACCTAGCGTGTCTTTGGGGGCACACCTTAAAATAAGACACTGTCTTATTTTCAGGGAAACAGGGTATCTCCCCAGAGCCTGGACCTGCTGACATAACCCCTCCTTTCAGAAGCATTCGGAAGTATCTGTCAAACACTGCCCAGCAGACCACTGGCCACAGCTCCCTCAGGCATCCAGGGACAGGAATTACTCAGACACTCTTAAACAGGGAGGCCAAGTCATGTCTGTAACCTCCGTGGGGTCTGCAGAGAGAGAGAGAAGTGGCAGCATTGCAGCTGCACAAGAGCTATCTGCTTGGTGCTTTGCCTCTGCAGCCTGCCCTCTATCCCCATAACTCTCATTCAGGACCAGGCACCAGAAAGGAACATGTAGGAAGGAAAGTGGAGATAGGCCAGAAAGGAAGAGTGGGCAGCTCCCACCTGTAATCCCCAGCAGAGGAACCACAGGCAGTCTGCTTGCAGACTCCACCCTATGCTCCCTTTCCTGCCCACACCTAGACCCCTGTCTGAACCCCATCCAGCCACAAAGCCCCATATCAGCACCACCTCCTAAAAGGAACACATTCAGCTTCCTAGGCCTCTGACTCCCAGGTCACTTGCTTTTGCTGAGGGTGACTATATTTCTAAATCTACTCTCCATGCCCTCCCCATGTTATGTTTCAAGTGATAGGTACTTCCAGGTTGGAAAAACATCTGTCCCTCCAGAGATAAGTAAAGGGTTAGGGCTTCTGGTCCAACACAGGAGACCAGGCAGATGCACTGGCCTACCATCCTGCTTGGGAGCCATGTGGCCAAATTCAGCACAAAACAAAGCCCTGAGGGTGCAGAGGCAGGGGGGAGGAGACACAAGTGCTACGCATGACTCTAGAAGGCAGAAAGTAGACAGGGCAGACCAGGCAAGGGGACAGGACAAGGAAGCAGCAGCCTACAATCTGCCATGGAGTGCTGCAGGGCAGGGACAGCAGAATGGGGCCAGAGCTCTCAAGGACTGGGCCAGGGCTGGGACAGGTTCGATGAACTGTGAGGGTGAGAACTGGAAGGGGGCCTGGGCTCTCTCTGGGGTAAAAGAAATGCTCTGGAATTAGACAGCGGTAGTAGAATGAGGGGTAATGGCTGCACAACTATATGAATACACTAAACACACTAATTGTACAGATGAAAGGGTAGATTTTATGGTATGTGAATTAAGTCTCACTAAAACAATTATTAAAAAAAAAAAGAGGCAAACTGTGAGGCTGTGTTTGGAACCACAGGCCTGGAGACTCCTCCCTCTCACCTCCCCCTACCCAGAGCATGGGCAGTCTCAAGTTTCCCACTGGGGAAATCCAAAAAGTTCCATGTCTTGAGAGGACAATCTCAGGGAAGTACAGAAACTGAACCCCTGAGTGAAGGCCTTCTCATTTAGGGAACTGGGAGGCCTGTGAACTGTCAAGCCTGTTGGCTAATAAGGACCCATCTTCCCATGAAAGAGCAAATTCAGAATAAATTCCCACCTGGAGCAAAGAGGCCAAGGAAATGGAAATAATCTAGAAACCGCAAGAGAACTAGAGAAAAAAGAGAAAGTGGGGGAAAAAACCACCTAGGAGTCAATGTCCTCAGATTTAAGGAGATATACCCGACAAACAAGAAAGGGCTCTTAGACACTACAGGTAAATACTTACAGTTTTTAAATTCAACAGCAAGACTGGAAAATAAAGGAAATCTCCCCAATAGCATAGCAAAAAGATACTTTTGTTTAAAAAGGTGAGATATGAAAAAACAATTTGGCAGATTACACAAACAAACACAGACTGTGGCTATCATTTCTAAGTGCCCAACTCTAGTCCACTGAATCTTTACAACAATATTACACAGCAGAGACAATCATTCTTATTTTACAGATGAAAAGACTTAGACGTAGAAAAGTTAAGTAATAAACCTCCCAGAAAGAGAAAAACAGAGGAAATAAACAGGTAGAAGAAAACTATCAAATAGAAACTTTACAGAGCTAAAATAAAGGAACTAAAAGTCACAAAACACAATGAGCAACAATAAAAATCCCATATCTTAGTATCCTAACAAACACCTTAAATGCTTTTATAGGGAAGAAAAAAAACCACAGTGGTGCCTGTAGCTCAGCGGCTAGGGCGCCAGCCACATATACCAGAGGTGGCAGGTTCAAATGCGGTCTGGGCCCGCCAAACAACAATGACAACTACAACCAAAAAATAGCCGGGCGTTGTGGCGGGTGCCTGTAGTCCCAGCTACTTGGGAGGCTGATGCAAGAGAATCGCTTAAGCCCAGGAGTTGGAGGTTGCTGTGAGCTGTGACGCATGGCACTCTTCCTAGGGAGATAGCTTGAAGCTCTGTCTCAACAACAACAAAAAATAAAATAAAATAAAACCAGGTCATGTGTAATGGAATGAGAACCCAGTGTCATCAGACTCGTCAGAAGATGATGAAGCAGCATTTGCAAAGCCCTAAGTGATAGAGCAAGGTAAGTATCCCTCATCTGGAACGCTTGGCACCAAAAGTGTTTTTTTTCAGACTTTTGAATATTTGCATTCCATCAGCATCCCTAATCTGAAAATCCTAATTCCAAAATGCCCGGATGAGCATTTTCTGACACTCAGCATAGGGCAATAAATAAATCCCTCCCAGAAGAACATGAGAGAAAAGGCCCAGGGTGATGGCTAGGTGGCCCCCAAAAGGGTTCATTGTGATTGAAGAAGTCAGAGAGAACCAGAATGAAATATTTGGGGGGGGGGGGGGGTGTTAAAAAAAAAAAAGCCAAGTATAAAAGCTCACACCTATAATCTCAGCTCTCTAGGAGACCAAGAATTGCTTGAGGCTAGGAGTTCGAGGTTGCAGTGAACTATGATCATGCCATTGCCTTGTAGCCTGGGCTGCAGAAAGAGATCCTGTCTCTTTATAAGAAAATAAAAATAGCATGCATAGCAGGGACAAGGACTCACAGGGATGAATTCATTCCTTCATTCAGTAAACACTTACTATATCCCGACAGGCACAAAGGATGTAGCAGTAAACAAAACTAACCCAACTCTCTTCCTTGAAAGGGATAGATAAGATAAGTAACACATATAACATGTTAAGACGGTGTAAGGAAAAAAATAAACCAGAAAAAAGGCTAAAAGCATGTGGCTATGTAGGTGTATTGGGCAAAGAAACTGCAATTTAGCCCCAATAGCCTGAGGCCTCCCTAAAAACAGTACCGTGGAACTCTTCCATGAAGGCTCTTAAAGGTAAAAAGACACAAAAACAACCAAAGCAAGAGCAAGATACTGGACTATAAAAAACAGTCCAATGAGTTAGAATTACACCACTGTACTCTAGCCTGGGCACAAAGCAAGAATTTGTTAAAAAAAATAGTAACAGCATGGGGCAGTGCCTGTGGCTCAGTGAATAGAGCGCTGGCCCCATATACCAAGGGTGGTGGGTTCAAACCTGGCCCTGGCCAAACTGCAAAAAAAAAAAAAAAAAAATACCCAGGCATTGTGGCGGCTGCCTGTAGTCCCAGCTACTTGAGGGGGGTGGGGGCTGAAGCAAGAGAATGGC
This sequence comes from Nycticebus coucang, assembly GCF_027406575.1. Classification (NCBI taxonomy): domain Eukaryota; kingdom Metazoa; phylum Chordata; class Mammalia; order Primates; family Lorisidae; genus Nycticebus; species Nycticebus coucang. The sequence continues at coordinate 61,725,842 of NC_069782.1, read as the reverse complement.
CTAAGCCCAAGAGCTGCAGGTGGCTGTGTGCTATGATGCCATGGCACTCTACCAAGGGCAACAAAGTTGCCCTAAAAGAAAAAAAAAGTAACAACAACAGATAAAATAACACAATCCAGAAAGGGCTATAAAGATTGCTCCAGGTGGCAGAACTAGTATGCGAGTGGGGAACAGCAACTTTGTGCCTTACATGTTTCTGTTTGATTTGTGATAATGTGTCCGTATTTGGTATAAAAGATACTTCTGAAGTACATCAAGTATCATTCTTAGTCCAACAGAGTTTTATTCAATCCAACAATAAGGAATTGGGTGTTTACTCTTTGTTACATCTGATAAGGATGCCCTCTGCATACTGGCCTCTGCACAATGGCTGCAGGGACAGACTTTACAACCAACGGGTCCAGCTACTAGTCTAAGGGCTGCCCACAAACTAACACTTGAGGAGAGTGAGCCTTAGCCATCACCCCATTTTTCAGATACTTGGGGCTTGGAGAACATGCTACTTTTATGTGACCTCAAAGCAGGTAGCTGGTGAAAGTGATTAATGCAGACCACCATTCATGTTACTGCCAGAAGCTGCGTGGTTACTAGCAAAGCTAGGAATGAAGATGAAATAAATAGTTTTAAAGTGGATGGGAATTATCATCCCAGGTCCATCCTAGTGCTTCGGAGACAGAGGGAAGGGGAGAAGATGAGTGAGAGATACAGTGAGGAAGAGTTGTAGTGAATGCTGCAGGAGACAGCCAGGCCCAGGTGGAAGAGAGGAGGGCAGCCAAAGCAAGCAAAGGTGAGGCTTCTTCAAATGGGCGTGGCCCTACACCAATAAAAAACAGGCGGCCACAGGGACCCTGCATGCCCACGGACTAGCCTGCTCACCCTCCTTCAAAACACAGGCATCTGGCTTGTCCCCCAGCTGGTAAAGACGGTTGTGGTGAGAACAAAACATGATCCCGCATAGAAAGATCTTAGTGGGAAGTGCTTGAGAGATGCCATGTGTTCTTATTACTAAGAGGTGCTTTATCATTATCTGTCTTTGTCAGGGACCATAGCTGCAATCCTCTAAAAGGCTTAGAAAAGAAGGAAGGAAAAGAGGAAGAAGGAGAGGACCCAGGAAAGGAAAAACAAGGAGTGAAGGGAATAACTGAAGGCTGATGGAAGGAACCCAAAGAAAAAGAAATAGCTCCTGCATCACTAGGAACCTCAGGTGGGCATCCCTTTGGAACCACAAGTCTATTTCTGTAGCATGTGGCACTTTACCACTAGACTGTAAACCACTTGCAGGCACAGGGCCGGCATCCCCAGAGCTTCAGCAAAGGACATCATGCTTATGCCCAGCTCAGCCCCCATCAGCCCCAGGAACCACCTGGACCAGCAGCCCAGCACAGCAATTCCCTACTGTGAAACACTTCAATATGGTAAGCCCTTCATTCCTTTATCAATACATACTCACTGGGGACTCAGTGGTCTGAAAATCAGACATGGTGCCGGCCCCCACAGAGCTCCCAAGACCACCAACCTTGTTCCAAATTACCCACCCTGCATTCCCTCGGGGTCACTTCCCCAGGAAGTCCCTCTAACCATAAACTGGGTAAGTTCCTGCCTATATACTATCAGATTGAGCCCTCCAGGGAGGTCAGATGGGGATAGTTACTGAGGAACTTCACCAATGTCAGCCTGAGGCCTGAAATGGGGAAGAAGACGCGTAGGAGACAAGACAGCCGGGACACGAGCTCCCGTGATTCCTTCAACTCCAAGTATTAGGAATTCTTAAAAATGGCACAAATAAACAGACTCAATCCCAGTAAGCAACTTCCTGTTTACTCACCAGCTGGGTTAGGACACCCTTCCCACCCCCTCAGAGACCAAGTCTAAATGATGACATGACAGATAGCTGCCACCTCTCTTCAGTTTTCCCTGCGACTAACTCGACAGCTGAATGAGGAGCATCAGCTCGAATGCCCTTATCCCAAGGAGGAGCCAGGGCCTCCCAGCACGGGGCTTTGCTGTTCCCGGAGTTGGGCAGGGACAGGACTCTGCAGGAGTGAAGCCACACTGGTCAGTGCCACAGGGACTCAAGGCTGGGAGCCACTCACCACGTCTGGGCTTGGGGAAGCTATCATGCAGCCAGAAGACCACCTTCTCCACGAAGTGCTGGATCTCACACTGCTCAGGGCCACGGACAAACACCATCCAGTCGTGGGTGAACCCCTCCGTGGTGGGCTTCTTACGCAGTTGGGCACGATGCCCCAGCTCTAACCTGACCTGGACAGTGCACTGGAGGGAAAGAAAAGTGGGAACAGGGTCAGTACGAGCCTGAGACAGGGCACTGCCAGCTATTCTGCCACCTCCCCTGTGGCGCACTCTCAGTGCTGGCTACATTCAGTACAGAGACTCTGAGAGAGGCAATATCCTCCCAAATCAGTAAAGAGAATAGGCATAGCTTGGGGGGGACTTGCAGTATGCCACACATACCCCCTGCCTTCTCCCTTAGGCAAGCCCACACAAGCCCTGTGTCTCCTCTCTCCCCTTTCCAACTCCATCTCACCCGCACAGCCTCCTGGCTGGTGCTCCAATCAGCCCAGCTCATGCCTGCCTCTGGGCCACAGCACTTTCAGTTCCTTCTGCCAAGGATGCTCTGCCTGGCCTACCCATGCTTTAGCTTCTGCTGTCCCTGAGCTCTCAGCTTGACTGTCACCTCCACAAGGAACCTTCTCAGCCATCCAATCTGAGAGAGCCCCCGCCACCCACAGCACTCTCATCACCACAGCCCTTCTTCTTCTTAGCACTCCTCACCATCAGAAACTACCCTGGTTGGCCAGGCACGGTGGCTCATGCCTATAATCCTAGCACTCTGGGAGGCCAAGGCAGGTAGATTGCTTGAGCTCACAAGTTCAAGACCAGCCTGAGCAAAAGCAAGATCCCCATCTGTACTTAAAAAAAAAAAAAAAGAAAGAAAGAGAAACTGAGGCAAGAGGATTGCTTGAGCCCGAGTTTGAGGTTGCTGTGAGATATGATGCCACAGCACTCTACCCAAGATAACAGCTTGAGACAGAGTCTTACTATGTCGCCCTTGGTAGAGTGCCATGGCGTCACAGCTCACAGCAACCTCAAACTCTGGGGATGAAGCAATTCTCTTGCCTCAGCCTCCCAAGCAGCTGGGACTATAGGTGCCCGCCACAACACCTGGCTATTTTTTAGTTGCAGTTGTTTAGCTGGCCCAGGCTGGGTTTGAACCCGTCACTCTCAGTATATATGGCTGGCTCCATAATCACTGTGCTATGGGTGCAGAGCCCCTGGTGATGGCTTTCACCTACTCTGCTCGAATAGGTGAATGTCTGGAACTGGAATCCCCACCAGATCTTACCAAATACAATTAATTGTGTAGCCCACAGGCAGTCACCTCATTTCACAGATGAGGAAACCAAGGCTCTGAGAGTGAGCTGCCAAGCAGCTCGCACAAGGTCATTCAGCTGGTGAGGAGCAAGGACCAGACCCAAGCCCAGGTCTATGTAACCGCAGGGCCTGCTCACATGCTTTCCTGGGCAAAGCATCTAAGCTCCCTATCAGAGCACTTTCATTCTTAGCCATCCCATAAGACACCTCCTCAAGGCTCCCTGAGATCCCCTAAGTCACAAGCTAAAACCCTGGCTTGCAGATTCAAAGCCAGAATGGGTGGTTCCCAATGAGAACTGAGAGGTGAGCCTGCAGCCACCTGGTGGCAGGTCCCCAGCAGAGCCACGGCCTTGGCAGTCAAGCTGTCTTCACCCCACATGTGTCTGAGACTGCCCTGAAATTTGAGGCAGCTCAGACCAGTTTCCCTATACTGAACACAAAACCACAAGTTTTCTAAGCATTCTTACTACCTGGCTCAGCCAAAATCACCGACAGGGAACCGATGGCAAACTCTCACTCCAGTTTGTGAAAACCTCCTCAGACTTTTAATAGATATGGCCTGGACACCTAGTATCAAATATAAGAATGTTACAAAATAAAGCAGGGGCCAAGTGGACACTTACACACTTGCCACTGAGTCCTGAGATAACTGGAGCAAAGCAGTCCGTGGGTGACTCCCACACTTCCCAAGCGAAGCTCCCACGCAGCTGCCCTCTGGAGCCCTACATCAGACAGCTTCCATCTGGGCCTCTGACCCTCCAGTTCACCAACTGCCCATGCGTGTCCCTGTAGCCATAGTCACTCCTATATTTGTCTCTTCTCTGGAATTCCAAGGCCCACTCAAACCCCTGCCTCTGGCTGAGTGTCCCAGAGCCTGACTGGCTTCTCTCCCTCTGCCCTTCTCTCTCTGCTCTCAGTTGTCATGCAATGAAAGCAGGTCAGACCAGATGGATCTGGCTGCCTCCCCCTCCAGCCCCCCACCGCTTTAAAGCTCTGGCAGTTTGCCACCTCCTGAGAATGAAGTCCTAGCCCCTCAGCACACCTCCCATCCTCCACCTGCATATTTCCTTAAGTCTGAAACACTCACCTTCTTTTCACATTTTAACCCTTTTGAAGTGAGAATACATTTTACAGTGGATAATGAGCAAGGGTTTGAGTCCCACCCCACTCCCCCACTGGGTACACACAACACATGCGCGCACACAGCCATTCCTAAATTTATGGCATGTCTTAGAATTCCAGAACTAGAAAATACAGGAAACACACATGCCCTATGTTCCACCTCAAGTGATGTTTGGCTAGCCCAAAACATACCAGGAATGTCCACTTCTATCTGCCTTCATTGCTTCTAGTCCTACAGTCTGGGATGTCCTAAACTTATCCTAAAACTACTCATCCCCCAGTCGCAGCTCAAGTGCTACTTTCCCTAGTGTCTTTTCTGACCCACGCCAAAGAACGTCCATGCCCCAGGAGACTTGAAGTCTCTGCAAAGTGTGGACAATTCCATAGTCACTGCTCTGTCCTGTCCTTTTCCCTGGGCTGCTGATGTTCCCTGAGGCCCCTGAGAACTCTTTGGCAGCAGGGACATCTTTGTCCTCTTCGTTTCTATCTTGGAACCACCATACTTGAGGCCCCCTCAAACACTGGATTAATTAAACCAGAGAGCCTTCTAGGTCAGGGAGCTCTAAGTGGTGCTTTCCAAGAAGAAGGCCAAAGTGGCAAATGAGGACAGCGATGTCTCAGCGTACAGCAGAGCTGGCAAGGCAGGCTTGAGGCTCTGAGTGTACAGCAAGCCAGGTGCAAGAAATAAGGCAAATGAAGAGTAAAATTTTAAAAATTAATTTTTTTAAGTTGTACACAATAGGCTGGGCCCAGTGGTTCATACATGTAATCCTAGCACTCTGGGAAACCGAGGCAGGTAGATTGCCTGAGCTCAAGAGTTTGAGACCAGCCTGAGCTAGAGTGAGACCTCGTCTCTAAAAACAGCAAGGTGCTGTGGGGGCACCTGTAGTCCCAGCTACTTGGGAAGCTGAGACAAGAGGATCACTTAAGCCCAAGAGTTTGAGGTTGCTGTGAGCTATGGCACCTCAGCACTCTACCCAGGACAACAAAGACTCTGTCTCAAAAAAAAAAAAAAAAAAAAAAAAGTTGCACACAATAACTATATATAATTTTTACTTAACAACTAAAAAATTAGTTAATTGAAAAAAAAAAGAATTATGGCAGAATGAGTTCCCCTGGCTGAGCACAATCATCATATTGGGGCTCCACAGGAAGAGGGGACAAGGTACACTACAGGGGAGGGCTGGGACCCGGACAGAGGTGCATCCAGATTGGACACAAAAAAAAGGAGAACTGATGGTTAAGAGCATGACGGACAGCATCAACATCCTCTGGTGGGGGTGGGTGGTGCGTGGTAAAGGCAGAATAAGACAAACAGCCAGGGCAGCCCTGGGGTGGAAGAGAGAGGAAGCAGAAAGAGTGGCTGGAAAATGCCTATAATCCCAAAACTCTGGGAGGCTGAGGTAGGAGGATCACTTGAGACAAGGAGTTTGAGACCAACCTGAGCAAGAACAAGACCACCGTCTCTCTAAAATATAGACAAATTAGCCAAGCACAGCGCCACACACCCGTGGTCCCAGCTTTTTGGAGACAGAGTCTTACTCAGTTGCCTGGGTAGAGTGCCTTAGCATCACAGCTCACAGCAACCTCTACCAATTGGGCTCAAGCAACCCTCTTGCCTCAGCCTCCCAAGCAGCGGCGACTATAGGTGTCCCGCCTCAACACCCCACAACACCCAGTTAGGCTTTCCATTTTTAGTGGAGATGGGAACTCACTCTTGCTCAGGCAAGTCTTGAACTCCTGAACTTAAGCTATCCACCTGCCCTGGCCTCCCAGAGTGCTATGATTACAGGTGTGAGCCACTGCACCCAGCTATGCCCAAGAGTTTAAGGCTGCAGTGAGCTAAGATGACACCACTACACTCTAACCCAGGCAACAGAGCAAGACCCTGTCTCAAATTTTAAAAAGAAAGAGGGAGAGTAAATAGAGCCCAGAATATAGGGAAGTAGCGGGAACCAAGGGTGAAAGACATCCAACAACACCAAGATCCAGAAAGAGGGATGCTGCCTAGGCCAGAGATGGTAGGAGAGGGCAGGGCCAGAGCTCAGGCACCCTCACAAACCCCAGGCACTGAGAATTTATGGAATTCAGGTGAAAATACCCTGTCAAAAGTTAGAGATGAGGAACTGAATGTCTGGATAAACAAGAAATATTCAGGGCGGCGCCTGTGGCCAAAGAATCCTTTGGCGCCGGCCCCATATACTGGAGGTGATGGGTTCAAACCCAGCCCTGGCCAAAAACTGCAAAAAACAAAACAAAACAAAACAAGAAATACTCAAATCAACCACAAGCATCTATTTGAATGGCGCTGCATATAGAGAATGTTCAACAGAAACAAACCCAAGACAATATTTACATTATCCCTTATATGCTGTGATCACCATGTCGGCTTACACATATGGGCCTTTGCCTTTCTTTCTGACCTGTGCTCATGTTGAGAACAGAAGATAATCCCTGAACTGCTGGGAGAGTTACAGGTGAAAACTAAATACATGTCATCAGAACAATACCACTACTACACTGGAAAATGACTTCTGCTTCTGAGAGGCAACTCCTACATAATGATATCGTCGCCTTGGAATGATTTATTCAATGTGGCTGCTCAGACTTCAGCTGACTTCCCAGCATTTTCGATGACATGAAGTTCCTACCCAGGGCACACAGGCGGCAGAGCAGTTATTGTGAAAGAATAAAAGACCACAATTCCATTGGAGAGAGGGAGAATGTAAGCACCAGAACTCTGCCACAGATGCCAAAGTAAACAGGAAGGTTCCAACGCAGCAATGGGTGATCTTTGCAGCCGGTAGGCCCGTGCCCAAAGCACTGCCCAGTTGACATCTATGCCCTGGGGGCTGGTGCCAGCTTCAGCCTCAACACCCCTGCTTAAGGTACACCACAAACTCAACCAACAGATTCAAGGTCCCAGCAACTGGCCTTCAGCACTCTGGGGCTTTCTCCCCTGAATGCTGGAATCTTCTAAGAAATGAAGATGATGGGATAACACAGATACTGTGCCATTGTATTAACAAAAAAAAAAAAAAAAAAAAAAGCAATCACTGATTCAGTAAGACATTCACGATACATTAACTGGAGGCAAGCAAGAAGCTGAGCCTCAGCCAACTGCTTTGACTTGTCAAGTCATGATAATGTATTATACAGCTAAGCCAATTCCACAGCCAATAGTTATACCTCCTCCTTCCTACACTCCACCTGGACACCTTCCCCGGCTATCAGAACCAAAGAATTGAAGCAAATTAATTAGTTGATTCTCCAGGAAGGTTTCTGATTGCTGAGGTCAAGGGACAGGTTAAGCTCACAAAGATATCTTGGAATGAATGAATCTGGCTTGTCAGCAGCAGTCCCCCCCACTTTTTCACAAGGGAGCCTCAATCTCACAAGTTCCTTCAAGACTTCAGGATCACTGGCTGCATGAAGGCTACTACTTTGAGGAACCTCTGGAATGGGTGGCTAGAAATGACCCCAGTGGCTTGGCCTCAGCAACCATCACTTCCCTGCACCTTTGGGGTCACCCTGTCACCCACTCCCCAATAGAAGCCCAGAACAAAGGTGAACTTTCCGAGACTGCCCCAGAAAGTGTTAGCCATTCTACACTTTCAGAAATCATCTGAAAGACAGTGGACAGAGTAGGCAGCATGAGTAAGGCCTCCAAGGGCCATCTGGAGACACATGCGGGCAGAGGGCTCAACTGGGATACCATCCTCTCTAGGCCAGCTGGCAGAGGGCACTTGGAATCAAAGGGCTCAAATCCTAATCACATAGGCCAGGCAAACAGATCCTAGAAGGCAGTTTCCTGGACACTTTCGCACTACCGAGTACAGATCTTTCCATGTGGGGACTGCACCAGCCCTCGCCTGGCAAAGAGAAAGGAGCCAGCCTTGTTCCAACAGTTCCATCCAATTCTAAGCCCTTTCTTCACCCAACCATCCCTCTTCTTGCGAGCCTGCCTGTGGGAAGTCTGGGCCCCAGAAGGCAGGTGTTTAACAACTAGTTTATCTGTAAGACTTCCCAGTTTTCTGGTGGGAATTCTATTCAATAGATGCCCTTTCCTCAGGGAACTCACATTTACCAAGCGGTATAATTATGCCTGGAGTTAGGTTACTGCATCTAATTCGCTCTGATGTAACAATCTCTTTCCCTCCCAGGAGAGAGCACTGAAGAGTCTTTTCCCTCCTCAGCCTGAATTAATTTTGAGGTCCACAAGGACCTAGCACAGTTGCTGGCAACATAATCCACACATGCACAAATGGGAAAAGGTGATGGGGTTTCTGCAATCCTGGGGAGCAATGGCCAACAAGACCAGATAAAATACTCTGCACACCAGCTCTCCCTCCTGGCCCCCGCAGGGGGTTACATGGAATTAGAATGTAAGAAAGATAAGCATGGATCCTGTCCATGATAACCCTCTAAAGCAGAGGGCTGCCAAATCAGAGGGCAGGGACTTCTCATTGACAGCTGCCTGAGGCTCTGGTCTTCCAGCCACTGGCACACAGGGGGCTGCACATCCCCCTTGCTCATCCCCCTAACTTGGAGCATAAGGTTAATAACAAAGGGATGAGGAGGGGTTCAATGAATTTCTCTCTGGAAATTCTCTAAGAATGTGTGTACAGACATGGATAAGCAAATACACCCTCAGAGTTCTCGGGTTCCTGGTTAGACCGACCCTCACCAAACTGTCAGGAGAGACCTGGGTGGAGTATTTACGTACAAGGTACCCTCAGATGTAAACAGTGTACTGAGTATCTCCCAAGTTCCCTAGGGGAAAGGGGAGCAGTCTTGGAGGATTTTTTGAATCTGTACAACCCCAATAAAGTCATTTGTTACCAGACCAGGTGGTCCTGGAAAACAAGAGACTTTCATTTAACCAGCAGTTGGCAAAGCTGAATGCAAAAACCTTGCTGTCAGAAACTACAACAGACATAAAGGGAAGCAGGACTCTGGTCCCCGCCTGCAGTACTACTTTACACTACAATAACTTAAGGAGAGAAAATTGGCAGGTCCACTTTCCAGGCAATAGCTTTAGAACTGGGAATAGAAGAGGAAGTCGGATATCAAGGTCAGTGCTCGGGGCATTCTGAGATTTTCTACAAGTTTGGAGAAGAATCCTACCAGGCCTTGATCTGTAGCTGGAGACTTCCTATGCCTGCATTTCCCTGTATTGAATGTGAGGCCAATCCCATCAGAAACAAACTTTCCCATCCAAAGAGAACCATCACAAGGTGCTGCTCTCAATTCGTTAGAAGAACGTCTGCAGTATGAGCAAGCAGCAACTGCCTGATCTGACTGGGCTGCCCTGCCCTAACTGCCTGGCATAGTCCACTGTGAAGGAGTACTCCCTGGTCCTTTGGAGAGCATGACTACCAGACAAAAACACCCCCTCCCAACTCCTTCGGCAACCCCAGTCCCAGTGGCAGTTCCCAGATCCTTCCCTGATCTTTTAAGCATCTGCTTGGCCTTATCCACGTGGCATCATGTTGCATCCCAGGACCTCCTGGCCCCAGCCCTGGAGATAAACCACACCCCTCCCAAACACAACCCTTAAGTAAGCAAAGCACTCACTCATCCCCTACAAAAAAAAAATAATAATAATACAAACACCACAGACAAAACTAGCACAGATCTGGGGAAACAGGCAGGGAATAAAATGTGTGAGTTAGGGTTGGGGCAAGACTGTGTCTGGCAATGGGATGCCAATCCTGAGAAGGTGAGAGCCCAGTGTAAAATGGGAAATCCCACTTCTTAGCTGGGTCTGAAAGTTCTACAGGAAAGTAAAACAGGAAAAGAGAATCAAAGCCTTCAGAAGTTAGCAACTTTCCACCCAGTCATGCTGTTTCCACTGTAAGACATTTACATGTTAGTATCATCTGGAGGGGAGGGGATGGGGAGGCCAGGATTCTGCTGGATTCAAAGCATTTTCCCTGAGCCATGTCATGCTGGGACGCTCTGGCCAACTCACCTAGTTGGGTAAAAGACACCATTTTCTTGTGTTCTCCCAGGGGCCTCCAGCTCTATAGGAAGAAACAGAGCTCTTGGGCTTCTCCCAAATATGTATGAAAACACAGCTGGGGAAGGAGAATCAGACTTTGGGTCCATATACACTTTCCTCTGGGACCAGCTTCACTTGCAAATATTTCTGCAAAGATGTAGACCAGCACTGTCCAATGAACTTTCTTCACTGATAGAAAAGCTGGGTCCCTGCTGCCCAACTAAGTGGCTGGTGCAACCAAGAAACAGAATTTTTCATTGGAGTTTAAATAAAGTAGCCACAGGTGCTGGTGCCTGCCCTGTGGGGCAGTGCAAATCTAGCTCTCCCTGATGTCAATCCAAACCAAGACTTTTACTTCCTTCTGTCACAGAACAAGAACGCCACCTATTTCCACCACTTGGTTATCTTGACAATCACCCAGACTTCCACAGCCTGTCACATCACAAGGGGAAAGGACACACTCTGAACTAAGACATCACCCCTCAGTACTAAGGAATGGGAATCCAGGCCATCCTCTACACCATTGTGGTACCCAGCAAGACCTTTCCAGAGGTGGCCTTCCTTGAAAGTGGACACCAAAGGTACATTTTGCTTGTTTTTTTAACACAATACAGATTGGAAGCCAAAAGCTCTAGCCCTTCAAGAGAAATTAACTCACATCATGCTGCAGAAATGCTGGAAACTGTTCCTTACCTCTTAAGAGAAAGGCAACAACATCAAAGCCAAAAGGGAAACTCTGCAAGTGGTGCCAGAGGCACAGGTCACCCGCTTCAATGACCCTGTGCCACAGGCAGCAGGACAGGCAGGAGAGAGGTCCTTTTGCCCCCCCTTTACCAGACACAGCTACCTCAGTGGTGCCAGCAGCCAGGGACGCTCCAGCCTGCCCCTGTGAAATGGCAGAGATTTCAGTCGCCACCCCCCTCCCTCCCCCCGGCCTTGCACCCCAGAAAACCAGAGAGTACAGCAGGGACAGAGGAAGAAATGATCCTATGTTGGGGACAGCAAAGGTCTGGGCTTGCGGGAACGGGGAAGGTGCTTGGGTACTGAAAAAGAGGCAGTAGAGTTGGGTGAAGGAGGTTCCAGGAGCTGGAAAGGCCTCAGATTTAAGAAAACCAACACAGATGGAAGGGAAGGAGCTGTCCAGAGAACACAGGGAGAATGAGAGCTCACCCTGGGTTTAGACAGAGGCTGAAAGATCTTGGGGAAGGAGCAAGAAATGAGGCAGAGGGAGGAGAGAGTAATGGTTGAAAGCTGCATCAGGCCAGAGGGGTCAGGATGAAATGGGAGACCCTGAGTGTAAAAACAGTCGTATGGTTCTGTAGGACTGTGAAGCCAGGAACTAGACTGGGGTTACATGTGAGAAGCATAAATCAAGATCCCAGGGGCAATGAGAGTCCAAGTTGAGAGGAATGGCAGGCAGTGGGTATCTGAAGGATTTGGGGGCTCCAGGTCAGAGAAGAAACTGCCTCTGGTCCTGGTATAAGAGGTGCAAGAGACAGCCCCTCAGGCACTGGGGTCCAATAAAGAATCAGGAGGACCTGAAACTAGAGGGGAGCTGAAACAGTAGGGTACATCTAAGGAATCTGAAAAAGCAAATCCAAGTCCAAAGGAAGAGGACACTAAACAGCCCTGAGTCCTTGGAGCTAAACAGGGAGGCTGGGGTACCAGTTAGGAGCTCAAGCTGGGACAAGGTGTGAGGGGAAAGGGCTGCTCCAGTTGAGCAGTCGGGCAAAGGCACAGGCCCAGGTAGGGCATGAGAGGAAAGAAGCCTTAGGCTGGGTCAGGGTTCAAGTAAGAGAGAGGATACAGGCCAGGATCCTAGGGCCCTGGGGGAACTCAAACCCGACCTGAGGTTTAAGGGAAGACTAGCAGCAGGTAAGAGAGGGTCAGGAAGTTTGAGGCGACGCGAGACTAAAAGTCCAGAGAGGAAAAGACACACAGGGTGCTCCTGGACCCAAAAGGGTACAGGACAGATCTGAGGAATGTGAAAGGTCCCAAGAGGGATCTGAGGAGGCTTTGGGACAGGATGGGATCCTGAGAGCTGGCTTTAGGGACTCTAAGTCAGGCTGGGGTTCCTAGGGTCGTCCCAGGGCGTTCAGGGCCGAGCTTGAGTCCCTAGGGGCGTCCCAGGAGGTTCTGGGTCGGACCGAGGTCCGCAGGGGCGTTCCAGGGAACTCTGGGCCAGGCTGCGGTCCCCAAGAGCGGGATCCCTTGGGGCTCTAGGCCCGGCCAGGATCCCCGAGGGGGGTCCGAGGTGCTCCAGCAGGGCCAGGGTCGAGAATGGGGGAGGGGCGCCCCCGCCCCACATAAAGGCCCCGGGAGCGGCGAGCGCGCACAAAACGGGGCAGACGGGCGCGGGACGGGGGCGGGGAGGCCGGGACAGAGAAGGGCAGGGCCCGCGGAAGTAGGGAGGGCGAGGGCCGGGAGGGCTGCGCCGGGGAGGCGCGGCCGCTCCTCACCTGATTGTCCATGGCTGGTGCCCCACCCCGCCCCCGGGCTCCGCGTCGCTCGCCGCCGCCGCCGCCGCTCAGCGCCGCCCTGCCACCCTCATTGTCCGTCAAGCACCACCGCCGCCGCCGCCGCCGCCGCCGCCGCTCCCGGCTGCCCGCCTGCCCGCCAGCCCCGCGGAACCGGAAACCACCGCCACTCCGGGTCGCGCACCGACCACGGGCCCTCGCCGCGGACTCGGGCCCGCCGCCTCGACTGACAGCTGCCTGGGCCAATTTTCCGCCGGGACGGCCGCTCCTGAGGCGGGACTTCCTGCTTGGCGGGGGCCTGCCGGACGGCGGTCGGAGGGACGAAGCCTGCAGCCAATAGGAAGCCGGGAGCGGAGGGGCGGGAGGAGGGAGGGAGGGAGGCGCGAGGCGAGCTGTGCCGAGCGAAGCTTGAGGTGTGCGCGGCACGTGGAGCGGGGCGGGGGCGGGCGTGCGTGCGTGTCTGTACGCGGTGGCCCGCAGGGGTCGCTGCCCTGTGGCAGCTACATACCCGCGCCGGAGCATCCCCGACCGCCGGGTAGGTTTCAGGTTCGATGTGTCGGGAGGGAGCCCCAAGGACACTTCTATTTCCCAGCTGTATATGATCACTGTGTGATGCAATGAGCCCTTGGAATGATCAGGAAAGTCTCGTGTTTATTCAGTTAGACAAGAGGAATAAATTCTGGTGATCTATTATTGCACAGCAAGGTAGTATAATATGTAATAATGTACTCTGTATATTTAAAAAATGCTAAAAGTGGATTTTGAATGTTCTCACCCCAAGGAAATGGTAAGTGTGTGATGTGACAAATAGGTTCATTACCTTGATTTGCTATTTCCACCATGTGTGCGTATCTCAAACCATCACATTCTACCCAATACAAAATATACAATTATTATTTGTCAATAAAGACAAAGTTTTTAAAAAGAGTCTCAGGCGGCACCTGTGGCTCAGTTAGTAGGGCGGCACCTGTGGCTCAGTTAGTAGGGCGCTGGCCCCATATACCAAGGGTGCTGGGTTCAAACCCAGCCCTGGTCAAACTGCAACAAAAAAATAGCTGGGCATTGTGGCAGGCACCTGTAGTCCCAGCTGCTTGGGAGGCTGAGGCAAGAGAATCGCCTAAACCCAGGAGTTGGAGGTTGCTCTGAGCTGTGATGCCACGGCACTACTGAGGGTGATAAAATGAGACTCTTTCTCTACAAAAAAAAAAAGTCTCATTTTGTCTATAAAATTTTAAGTAATGCTAATCCCTCCAAAAACATTTTTTTTTTTAAGAAAGTGTGTCACCCTATCAGCTAGGCTGGAGTGCAATGACAAGAACATAGCTGTAAATTCTAACCCAGAGGCTCAAAGGATCCTCCTGCCTCAAGCACTCGAATAGCTAGGACAAAAGGTATACATCACCATGACTGGCTAATTTTTTGAATGTTTGTTTTGTTTTGAGATAGAGTCTCACTTTGTCACCTCTGTAGAGTGCCTTAGCATCAAAGCTCACAGCAACCTCAAACCTTGGACTCAAGCTGTCCTCTTGCCTCAGCTTCCCAAGTAGCTGGGACTATAGGCACCTGCCACAATGCCCAGCTAGTTTTTTAGAGATGAGTTCTTGCTGTGTCTCAGGCTGGTCTCAAACTCATGAGCTCAGGCAATCTACCTGCCTGGGCCTCCCAGAGTGCAAAGATTATAGGTGAGAGCCACTGAGCCTGGCCTTTGGCTAATTTTGTTTTTAAATATTTTTGGCCTGACTATATTGCCCAGGCTGGTCTCAAACTCCTAGACGTAAGTGATCCTCCCACTTTGGCTTCCCAAAGTGCTGAAATTACAGCTGTGAGCCACCACAACTGGCCCCCCAAAACTAATTTTGATGTACCTGGGATCACAAAATTACACAGCAATTTGCAAAGTTGGAAATAGGCATACACTCATCTTTTTCAGGATCTTGTAAGCCACTGTTCCTTAAGATTAAGACTTCTGCTTGTGATTTGGGAACCCTTGAGCAGTTATTTTAAATTCTTCCTTATAAATAAAAATCAAGTTGGGCAGGTGCAGTGGCTCACACCTGTAATCCTAGCAGTCTGGGAGGCCAAGCCAGGTGGATTGCCTGAGCTCATGAGTGTGAGACCAGCCTAAGCCAGAGGGAGACTCTCTCTGATAAAGTAGCCTGGCATTGGGCGGCGCCTGTGGCTCAGTTGGTAGGGCGCTGGCCCCATATACCGAGGGTGGCGGGTTCAAACCCGGCCCCGGCCAAACAGCAACCAAAAAATAGCTGGGCGTTGTGGCGGGCGCCTGTAGTCCCAGCTACTTGGGAGGCTGAGGCAAGAGAATCACTTAAGCCCAGGAGTTGGAGGTTGCTGTGAGCTGTGTAAGGCCACTTACACACTAAGGCACTCTGCTGAGGACCATAAAGTGAGACTCTGTCTCTACAAAAAAAAAAAAAAGAGTAGCCTGGCATTGTGACAGGTCCCTATAGTCCCAGCTACTCAGGAGGCTGAGACAAGAGGATCACTTAGGCCCAAGAGTTGGCTGTGAGCTATGATGCAATGGCACTCGACCCCATGGCAACTGAGTGAGACCCTGTCTCAAAAAAAAGGGGGAGGGTTGGGGTTTGGGGGGTTGTTTTACCCTCCACTTCTCATTTAAGAGTCAGTCAAGCATTTAGGTAGTGAAATTGTTGCTTTGCACTGAAGAGTAGCACCAGAAAATGAATAACTGAGGCATAGAAGTGAGTCTAGATAAAAACTCTGAAGGTGGCTCGGCACCCATAGCATCAGCCACATACACTGAGGGTGGTGGGTTCGAACCCAGCCTGGGCCAGCTAAACAACAATAACAACTACAACAAAAAATAGCCAGGCACCTGTAGTCCCAGCTACTTGGGAGGCTGAGGCAAGAGAATCACTTAAGAGTTGGAGGTTGCTGTGAGCTGTGATGCCGTAGCACTCTACCCAGGGTGACAAAGTGAGACTCTGTCTCAAAAAAAAAAAACTCTGAAGGCTGGATTGCTGTCTTGGTAACACCACCATGAGTTATAATCTTGGGCAGGTTTTGCTGGAAAGAAAAAAAAAATGGAGATCATGCTGAGAAAATTAAGCAGCAACTCCAATGTTGGTACAACCTTAAAATTTTTTTTTTCAAATATATACAAGTTAACTAAAAAAAATTTTTTTTTAATCCTATAACTGTATAAATGGTTCTAAGTGGTCCCCAAACAGCAGCGTGAGCATCACTTTCATACTTTTTTAGACATGCAGATTCTGGTCTCATCTCTGTTTTATGGAATCAGAAAATTTGGAGGCTTGAGTACCCATCAGTTGCTCAACTAGCCCTGCAAATGGTTTTGAGGCTCATTCAACTTTCAGAACCACTGCTCCAAGTGAAGGATCAAAAATTTTCCTGAATGGCCAGGTGCAATGGCTCATGCCTAAATCTCAGCACTCTAGGAGGACAAGACAGGAAGATTGCTTGAGGTTAAAAGTTCAAGTCAAGCCTGAGCAAAGAAAGTCCCCATCTCTACTAAAAATAGAAAAATTAGCCAAGCCTGATAGCAAGTGCCTATAGTCCCAGCTGCTCAGGAGGCTGAGGCAGAAGGATGTCTTAAACCCAGGAGGATGAGGTTGCTGCGAACTAGGCTGAGGCCAAGGCACTGTAGCCTGGGAGCAACAGAGTGAGACTCTGTCAAAAAAAAAAGGTAGGAAAATAGCAATCTGTCTGAAGGAAACTTGGAGGGAAGAACCTTTAGGCCACAATTGTTGCAAAGATGAGCTTCATCCCCCACACCATTAGTCATCTGGGAATTTACCCTATTAAATAGGTACAGAACTGGTGGGGATTTTCAAAATTGAATTCCCTTGGCTTCCACTGGCTAAAGTGGAATCATTTAAGCATCAGAAAGAATACTGGGAAACCAACTCAAGTGTCCACTAACAGATGAATGTATGAATAAAATGTGGTATATCCCTACAATGGACTATCATTCAACCTTAAAAGGAAAGAAATTTCCACACATGCTACAACATAAGTGAATGATGAAGAAACCATGCTCAGTGAAGTGATCCAGTCAAAAAAAGACAAATCCTGTGTGATCTCACTCATAGGAGGTCCCTACAGCCGCCAGAGTCACAGAAACAGAAAGTAGAATGGTGGGTGCCAGGTGCTGGGAAGGAGTGGGGAGTTAGTGTTTCCCGGGGACAAAGTTTCAATTTGGGAAGATGAAAATAATCGGAGACAAATGGTGGTGATAGTTGCACAACACTGTGAATATGCTTAATGCCACTAAACTGCAGTCAAAAATGGTTAAAATGGGCCACGCATGGTAGCTCACACCTGTAATCCTAGTACTGTGGGAAGCCAAGGCAAGAGCATGGCTTGAGACCAGTCGTTCAAGACCAGCCTGGGCAACAAAATGAAACCCCTATCTCTTAAAAAAAAAAAAAAGAATAAAAATATATCCTTGCTTAAGATAACAATTGCTGTGTTCCTTCTTCCAGAAGGTAAACAGAGGGATGCTCCATTTTCTCATTAATGGTGGTCATGTCATAACCAACACCTGCTATGTATAAGCTTGAGAGGACAAATTTTGTATTCATATCATTTCATCCTCATAATACTGAGAGGTAGGTGTTATTGCTCTCATTTTACAGGTGGGGAAAATTGAAGCTCATAAGAGGTAAAGTGACTTGCCCAAAGTTGCAAGATGAGTTATGGCAGAGATAGCAACCCACCATGAGTCCAGAGCACTAGACCCTTAAGATACCCACATTTTAAGCCTTCCACGAGCCTCCCCTATGAGACAGAGCACTAGACCCTTAAGATACCCACATTCTAAGCCTTCCACGAGCCTCCCCTATGAGACAGAGCACATCCATAAATGTTTTCTGAATACTGAGGTCAGGGAAGGCATCTCTTCCTGGTGGAGAGGAAACTGAAGATAAACCCTGAGTTACAGCAAAGGGGAATTTCGATGTTTTGGAGAAGAGTATAATGTTTGAATATAGGTTTGAAGGTAAGCTTGTGTAAAACATTGTTCTGGTTTTCTACTGCTATACAGCAAACGACCTAAACTTAGTGACTTAACAATTCTCATTGCTTTTGCTCATGAATCTTCAAGTTGGGCAGAGCTCAGTGGGGACAGCTGGGGTACTCTCTGAGGCTCAGGGAATCTGCCTCTCTAATGTGGCTCGTGTATCTATGACCACCAAAGTTAGTCCTGTCTGTTGGTTCTTCTCTATATAGGCTTCTCCACAGAGTGGACTGGGCTTCCTTACAGCATGGCAGCTGAGTTTTAAGAATGAGTGTCTCAAAAGAAGCAGACTATGCATAGCCTTTTTGTGCACCTTTAACCCCTCCCTACCGTTCTCCAATCTCCCTTGATGGCAAAGAGAACCACTCTGGGCATCAGACCTTGAGGCGAGTGGCAATTTCTCTTATAGGCCTTTCCAACTCTAAGTGGACATTCAAATCTCCATATGAGTCCCCCTCCCCACAGGAGTTTTTAGAAATATCAGTACCCAGGCCAGGTGTGGTGGTTCGGCCTGTAATCTTAGCACTTTGGGAGGATCACTTGAGCCCAGAAGTTCAAAGCTGCATTGAGCTATGATGACACCAGTGTACTCCAGCCTGGGTGACAGAGTGAGCCCCTGTCTCAAAAAGAAAAAAAAATACCAGTTCCCAGGCCCCACCTTAAAGGATTCGGGTTTTATTATTCTAGAATGGGAAAAAGACATCCACCCCCGCCCCCCCCCCACACACCTTTTTTTAAAGCCCAACTGTGGATTCTAGTAAGTAGCCTGGTTTAAGAATCAACTGAACTACAGTTAATAACACTTTGTGTTGCTACTGTATCTAAGTGTATGGCTACTTTTGCTCAGACAAGTTATTTATTGAAGTGATATAATGTTTCTTCTTTAAATACATCAATGTAAACAAAATAGATTTAAAGAAAAGCATAAAGCAAATGATAATTTGAGGATTTGCCAGAATGCATGACTGGCGATATTAAATCAATATAGCATCTATTGAACATGTTATCCCAATATTACAAACAATGAAACTGAGACACAGGTGGGATATAAATCAACATTCTGGGCATTTTTGTTGTTGTTGTTTTGTTTTGTTTTTCTTGAGATAGAGTCTCACTATGTCGCCCTGGGTAGAGAGCTGTGGTGTCACAGCTCACAGCAACCTCAAACTCTTGGGCTTAAGCAATTCTCTTGCCTCAGTCTCCCAAGTAAATGAGGCTACAGGCGTCCGCCACAACGCCTGGCTATTTTTTATTTACAGTTGTCATTGTTGTTTTAGCTGGTCCAGGTTGGGTTTGAACCCTCCAGCCGCGGTGTATGTGGCCAGCGACCTACCCACTGAGCTACAGGCACCGCCCATTCTGGGCATTTGGGATCTGATTTCCGGTCTGTAACTAAACTACCTCTACGAAAAGTCTCTACCGCCCTCTACTGGATCAGTTTGTTTGCACCCGGAGAAGACCTTTTTTTTTTTTTTTTTTTGGTAAACAGTCTCACTTTATCGCCCTTGGTAGAGTGCCCTGGCGTCACACAGCTCTCAGGAACCTCCAACTCCTGTGCTTAGGTGATTCTCTTGCCTTACCACAGGCGCCCGCCACAACGCCGGGCTATTTTTGTTGTTGTTGCAGTTTGGCCGGGGCCAGGTTTGAACCCACCACCCTTGGTATATGGGGTCGATGCCTTACCGACTGAGCCACAAGTACCACCAAGACCTTTTTTTTAATGTGTTAAATTTTGTTTTTTTGTTTTTTTTTTTTTTTTTTAGTAAATTCATTTTTTTATTATTCTGTCAGGTTAATTTGAGGGTAGGAAGAATTAGGTTACAATGTAATTGTTACTTAGAGTCCCTCTTATAATTGTGTCTCATCCCCAAGAGGTATGCCATACACCTTAACATTGTGCCCATTAAGTGAGAGCACACCCATCCCCTCCTGCCTCTTCTTTCCCCATCCCCCACCTTGAATTGATTTGAGTTTTTCTCTTATGTGAGGTAAATTTTGGTTTTAAAAAATAGATTTAGAGGATACAATCGCATGAATGTATTGGGTAGTGATGAAGTGGTGGCTTTTAGTGTAACCATCACCTGAATAATGTACATTGTACCCGAGGGGAAACCTTCACATTAGTAGTCCCCTACAGTTCACCTGGTAGATGGTCTAGCCTGCTGCCAGCCACAAGGGTACTCACGGCAATGGTAGACATCACCCGGCTAGAGCGGAGCAGAGCGCAGGGACCAACCTACCCCAGGTTAACTCCAACTTGGAGAAGGCCGTGAACGTCATACTGGGCATTTGACTCTTACAGGGATCCATGAATGGTTTGAGAACAGACCCAAAATATGTAAAAACAAGGCATTTCCACTAGATGTTTACCATTTTCCCTCTCTTAGCCTCGTTCCCTCTTTTTTTTCTGGTAACGGTCCCTGATTTGAGGGCTCCCCCCAACCCCGGGCCAATGTAAGGTGCCTCTGGAAAAATTTTGAATGGCAGATGCCTCCTGGGACAGTGCCAATTTGTGACAAAGTTCAAGGTTTGAGGGAAGACCTCAGTCCTCACTTCCCTTTCTTCCTTTCAGTCAACATAGTGGGGGATGGCAAACCTCTAATCACAGGCTTCCCTGGCCCAGATGACTTGACTGGGTCTGGCCAATCAAAGGGCAATCAGAGGGCAATCCCTCTGGCTACTGGGATTGGTTTAAAGATGGAGGTAGGCCCATGACCTAACCTCATCCAGTAATTGACTCTGGGAGCTTTTCAGTTTTTATTTTCTTTTTCTTTTTCTTTTTTTCCTTTCTTTTCTTTTTTTTTTTTTGACAGGTTCTCACTCTGTTGCTGCCCCAAGCTAGAGTGCCATGCGTCACAGCTCACAGCAACCTCAAACTCTTGGGTTCGAACGTTCCTCTTGCCTCAGTCTCCTGCGTAGCTGGTACTACAGGAACCCACCATAACACCCGGCTATTTTTAGAGACAGAGTCTCACTTTGGCTCAGGCTGGTCTTGAACTTCTGAGCTCAAACAATCCATCCAGCTTAGCCTTGCAGAGTGCTGGGATTGCAGGCATGAGACACCATGTCTGGCCTCTATTTTTTAATTGAAGTAAAATTCATTTCACATAAGATTAACCATTACCCACATTAAAGAGTACAATTCAGTGGCATCTAGAATATTCACCACATTGTGTAACCATCACCTCTAACTCATTTCAAGGTGGTTTCATTATCCCAGGAAGAAGCCAAGTCCCCATTAAGAGTCTTTTCCCTCTCCTCCTCCCCCCAGCCTCTGGCTACACTGAATTTTTTTTTTTTTAGAGACAGAGTCTCACTTTCTCAACCTCGTTAGAGTGCTGTGGCGTTACAGCTCACAGAAACCTCCAGCTCTTGGGCTTAGGTGATTCTCTTGCCTCAGCCTCCCAAGTAGCTGAGGGGCTTAAGCACTTTGGGAGGATCACTTGAGCCCAGGACTACAGGCACCCGCCACAACACCCGGCTATTTTTTGTTGTTGTTGCAGTTGCCATTGTTGCTTAGCAGGCCCAGGCCAGGTTCAAACCCACCAGCCTCAGTGTATGTGGCTGGCACCCTAACCACTGAGCTACGAGTGCTGAGCCTGGCTACCCTGAATTCACTTCTTGTCTCTGTGCCTCTGCCTGTTCTGGACATTTCATAGAAACAGAGTCACACTGTGGCTGTGTCTGGCTTCTCTCACTGAGCACAATGTCCTCAAAGTCCATCCATGTTGCAACCTGTGTCAGAGCCTCCTTCCTTTTTGTCACTGAATAATATGCCATTTGTTGCTACACCACATTCTGTTGATCCATTCATCAACAGATGGATAGAACTTACAGTTAACTACCAAATTGTTTTCCTTAGTTACACCATTTTACATCCCCTCTAGCAATGTATGAAGGTTATGATTACTTTGCATTCTCTGCAACACCTATTTTCCATTAGGGGAAGGGGTTTTTTGTTTGCTTTGTTTTTCTTGCTTATGGCAACCTAGGGGCTGTGAAGTCGTCTCTTATTGCAGTTTTGATTTTCATTTCCATAATGACTAATGACATTGAGGGCCTTTTCATGTTGCGCATGGAGCTTTTAAGTTTATTTTTCAGCTTAGAGCATACAAGCCTAGCATTGCTGGTGGCCCCTTCCCATCCATGAGGCGGACCAGAAGGACTGAGAGAGCCTGGCACTGGCAACATCATCTGAAGCCTGGATATAGCCACATCTGCAACCTGAGCCTTACCTTCAAAAGAATATGTGGGTTTTGGTTCATGAATTCTTTTGTTTTATGGATGATTTGTTTGTTTGTTTTTGGAGATTAGGGTCTTGCTCTATTGCCCAGGCTGGAGTGAAAGGCACAATCACAGCTCATTGCAGCCTTGAACTTCTCAGTTCAAGCTATCCTCCTGCCTCAGCCTCCTTAGTAGCTGGAACTATAGGTGTGCACTACCATACACGGATAACTTTTTTAGATTTTTAGAGACAGGGTCTCACTCTTGCTCAGCCTAGTCTCAAACTCTGACATCAAGTGATCCTCCCACCTTGCCCTCCCAAAGTGCTTGGACTACAGGCATGAACCAGAGCACTGGCCTGGAGGTGATTATTTTGTCCTTTGTCACCAAGAATCCTCCCTGCTGAGTACTAGGACCTGCCAAGGTCACGCAGATAGTTAGAATTACAGACTGGACAAGCACCAGGCGTCCTGCTTACCTGCTGCATCCATGCCCCAAGACAAGGCTACGAGGATGGACCAGTAAGGGTCAGGGGACAGATGCTAGGGACAGATTGTGCCCTGTGTTTACAGACAGAGAGTGCTTTTTTAGATGTAGCTGCAAAAGCCAGAAAAGGAGGGAAAGAAGTCTAGAGGCAGATGCTTCTGTATACAACTCCCATTCTCTCCCAGAAGATCGTGAATTGAGGTTCTTAACTTTTGGGGCATCAAACACCCCTCAGGGAATCGCTTGGAAGCATAGCTCTTCTCCCCTAAAATATACCAAGACACCTAACATTTTGCAGATAATTTCTCAAGTTTGGAGAAACTACCCCTTCTTCCTCCATTACAATTTATTCTGGGGCCACAGGTGAAGAACTTCTGATCTGTAGAACAAGAAAGTCAGAAGAACCCAGAAGCTGGGGAATGGGATTTGGGTTTACTTGTACTGCTGACTCACTGTGGTACAAAGAGCTTTCGGGGAAGGACAGATCTAGGTTTGAATCCAGGCTGCGTGGTCATGGGCAAGTCACTTGCCCCCCGAGCCACATCAATAAAACGAGAATATTCTTAATCTATCTGAAATTATACACTCCAGGGGCCTACATGATAATATGCTCAGACACCCATCTTTTGCAGACAATGTCAAGTGATCCATGGACATTAAAACTAATCTGGGCTCCCCAGGTGGAGAACATCTTACTATGCCTTCCCTATCACTGACTAAGGTCTGGCCATAGTTCTTTTTGTCACTCCAGTTTGAAAGCTTATTCCCATCTCAAGGGTTTCACACCTCCCATTCTGCCCAGAATGGTCTTGCCTAGCTGCTGGTATGGCTGATTTTCCTCATCATTGAGGGCTCGTCTGAAAAGTGCACTGTCCCTCACCAAATACCCATTCTTTAGAACACCACCACCTTTTATCTTTTCTTAATAGTATTCATCAGTGTCTAGAAGTGCTCTGTTCATGTATCATTTCATTCATTTGATACCTGTCTCCTTCACCTGGGCAGGGACTTTGCACGTTTTTGTTGTCTTTGTATCTACAAAGTCTGAAATACAGTAGAAACTCAATATATACCTTTATTGAAGGGATGGATGGATGTGTGGGTAAAAATAGATGAATGTGAAGGATGACTGAATGATTGGGATGATTAAATGAACAGACAAATGAATGGCTAAGTGTAGAAGAATGGATGCGTGGATAATAAATGGATAGATAGTTCAATGGATGGATGGATACATTAATGAATGAATATGTGGATAAAAAGATAGGCAAAAGGTGAAATAAAGAATCGATGGATAAATTAGTGGATGAGAAAATTAAAGGATAGGTGGATAAATGATTCAATGGAGAGTTCAATAGATGGATAAAAAATGGATGGATGGGTAGATGCGTAAATTAATCAGTGGATGAATTAAAATATGGATGGATGGATAAATTATTCAGTGGATAATTAAAGGATGGACAGGTGGACTCTATGCTAAGCACCTGAGATACATTAGCTTGTTTTATCCACACAGAGGGAATCCCATGAAGGAAGAAATATTATTTCTATTTTGCAGAAAAGATGCTTGAGCTTTGGAGGCAGGCAAAACCAATTCCCCAAGATTACACAACTAGGAAATGGTGGAGCAAGGATTCAAACTTACATCTGCCTGTCTCCAAGCCCTGTGCTCTTAACCATCATAAAAACCATCCTTTCCCCACCTCCCCCCAACTGCTTCAAGACCCTATGCTGACCACCCTCACGCCTCCTAGATGTCCATCCTTTCCCCACCAACCCCTAGTGCTTCGAGACCCTGTGCTGATCACCCTCACTCCCCCTACATGTCCATCCTTTCCCCACCCCACCCCACTGCTTTGAGACCCTGTGCTGACCACCCTCATGCCCCCTAGATGTCCATCCTTTCCCCACCCCACCCCCCACTGCTTTGAGAAGCTGTGCTGACCACCCTCATGCCCCCTAGATGTCCTCATGACTCCAAAGCATCCAATTGCCCAGACTGGGCCTGCCTCTCTTTTCTTCAGCTATAAAACTGAAGACCCCACAAATCCATGGGAACATAACAGGGTCTGTGAGTGTATGTGTAGAATGAGGTGGCTGGATGTCATGTTTGTTCTCTGGAATGCCCCCTAAGTACCAAGACATTGCTATGGCTGAAGACACATCCAGGGAGTCTGCTAGTGACCAACAATATTTATCAGATGCTCAGGAGACAAGCTCCAGCCTGGTGAGTACACATCACCCAGTCATCCTAGCAGCTGGTAATCTGGCTCCATCAGCTTGTGTGACAATGGTCATGGGGAAGCTGTGGACATAGAGGAGGAAATAAAAGAAGACAGGGGCAGGTCATGGAGGGGAGATGTGTGAGGCAGCCCTCCAGGATCATCAGAGATGTCACGACATCCACCCCCTGACTTAAGACAGGAGAGCAGGGAAGGAAGAATGGAGGTAGAGCCACATTCTCCAGTCCTAGTCCAGGTGTTCTTCCCTCAAGACACAGGCAGTCGGACAGTCAGCAGTTCTTGTTGCCATTCTGGACTTCTACGTACGGCAGCCCCACGAGCCAAGTGTCCCGGGGCCAGTAGCGAACTTTGAGGGTTTCGCCCGGCATCTCATAGCTGGCGTCCAACAGGGCCAAGGTGACCATGCCATAAGGGAAGGTGATGCTGATGAGCACATGCCTGTGGGCACAGGAAGGGTAGTAAGGGCGCAGGTGTCTCCAGCCTCATCCTGCTCCTTACTTCTCAGGGACCCTGATCATCCAAAGAGATCTTCTGGGTCTGGCCCTGGACTGAAACCTTCTCCCCTACTGCCAAGTCCCAGTATCTGGGTCTCCCCTCTCTGCCCCCCACCCCCACGCCCCAGGCTCCTGCCCTGAGGCTCCCAGGCAGGTGCTCACCAGATGCTGTGAAGGTAGAAGAAGTGGATCTGCTGCCAGAAACTGCAGAGCAGACGGTCACTGATCCAGCTGGCCAGGGCGATGGCCCACAGAACCACAGAGACCTCGATCAGATGCCGAAGCTCCTTATTTTTGGTCCTGGAGAGGGAGGAATGTGACCCAGAGCCTGACTCAGAGAGCAACACCCGCGGGGCTGATAGGAAACTCCCCCTTCTGAGATATGGAGAACACTTAAAGATCTAAAAATAGATCTGCCATTCAATCCTGTAATCCCCCTACTGGGCATATACCCAGAAGACCAAAAATCACACCATAACAAAGATATCTGTATCAGAATATTTATTGCAGCCCTATTCATAATTGCTAAGTCATGGAAAAAGCCCATGTGCCCATCAATCCACGAATGGATCAATAAATTGTGGTATATGTACACCATGGAATATTATGCAGCCTTAAAGAAAGATGGAGACTTTACCTCTTTCATGTTTACATGGATGGAGCTGGAACACATTCTTCTTAGTAAAGTGTCTCAAGAATGGAAGAAAAAGTACCCAATGTACTCACGCTTATTATGAAACTAATGTAGGACCTTCACATGAAAGCTATATCCCAGTTATAACCTAAGAATAGGGAGAAAGGGGAAAGGGAGGGGAGGGAGGGGGGAGGGAGGGGGAAGGAGGGGGATTAATGGGATTACACCTGCGGTGCATCTTACAAGGGTATATGTGAATCCTAGTAAATGTGGAATGTAAAGGTCTTAGCAAAATAACTAAGAAAATGCTACAAAAGCTATGTTAACTAATGTGATGAAAATGTGTCAAACGATATATGAACCAAGTGTATGGTGCCCCATGATCATACTAATGTACACAGCTAAGGTTTAATAAAAAAAAAAGGAAACTCCCCCTTCTGAGTTGAGGCTTGGAGGCTGGGAGAAAGGAAGGAGCACTCAGCAATGGGGGGGCTGATCCCTGATTAGAGCTGACACTTGCTAAGCATTTACAGGATGCCAGGTGTGAACTTTTAAAAGTCCGTAAGGTTGGCAGGTTCGGGTGCAGTCTGCAATGATCTGTGCACAGGAGGCGCTGAGTTCACCACTATGTGACTTACCGTGAATCCAAACTGCACTTGTACCCCACGAATATGTACAAAGAAGAAAACAGGGTAAAAATAAAATACAAAAAGCAAAATAAAAAAATACAAAGCAAAAAATATTATTTATATGAAGGTGAACAACAGCAACAAAAATAGGCCATAATCCCAGCACTCTGGGAGGCCAAGATGGGAAAGTTGCTTGAGCTCAGGAGTTGGAGACCAGCCTGACCAAAAGCAAGACCCCATCCCTACAAAAAATAGAAAAAATTAGCCGGGCACTGTGTTGGGCAACTGTAATCTCAGCTACTCAGGAGGCTGAGGTAAGAGGATCGGTTGAGCCCTAGAGTTTAAGGTTTCAATGATGCCACTGCACTCTAGCCAGGTGACAGATCAAGACCCTGTCTCAAAAATAATTAACTAACTAACTAAATATCATTCAGATATTAATTCTCTCCTCACAACAATCTTGGAGATGAAGCACTGACAGTGACCCTACGCCCTGCCCCAATACCATGGTTACACAGCTAGTAAGTTGGCAGAGCCAGGATCTAAACCAAGTTTGTCTGATTGCATGATCTTTATTCTTTTTTTTTTAAACAGAGCCTCAAGCTGTCACCCTGGGTAGAGTGCTTATGGCATCACAGGTCACAGTAACCTCCAACTCCTGGGCTCAAGCGATTCTCCTGCCTGAGCCTCCCAAGTAGCTGGGACTATAGGCACCCGCCACAATGCCCGGCTATTTTTTTGGTTGTAGCCGTCATTATTGTTTGGTGGGCCCGGGCTGGATTCGAACCCTCCAGCTCAGGTGTATGTGGCTGGCGCTTTAGTTGCTTGAGCCACAGGTGCCGAGCCATGATCTTTATTCTTAACCAGCAAATATTTTTCTGCTTATATGTTTAGGGGTATAGATGTGTGTGCCCCTGTGAATCAGGCTTGAAAATTTATGTCTGTGTCTATGAGATGTGTATGTCTCTGTGTGAATGTGTGAGCCAGGGGCAATGTTCTCTGGACACAAAATGTTGGGACAACTCAGATCAGAATCTGCGTTTCCCCTTACAACAGAGCTAACCTTGGTGTCCCTTGGGAAGAAGCCATATCTGAGATGAATGGTACAGCAACTTCTTTATGGTTAAAAGCACAGGCTCTGCCCATAGTCTAAAATGGAACTGTTTAAACATCAAAATGCATAATGAACAAAAAACCAGTAAGATCTGAATTAAGTCTGTAGTCTAGTTGACAATACTGTACCAATATCAATGTCCTCTTTTTTTTTTTTGAGACAGAGTCTCACTTTCTTACCTCCAATCGAGTGCTATGGTATCATAACTCACAGCAACTTCAAACCCTTGAGATCAAGTGATGTTCTTTCCTCAGCCTCCCAAGTAGCTGGGACTACAGGCACACCACAATGCCTGGCTATTTTTTAGAGACGGTGTCTTGCACTTGCTCAGGCTGGTCTAAAACTCACGAGCTCAAGCAATCCACCCAGCTCAGTCTCCCAGAATGCTGGGATCACAGCCATGAGCCACCATGCCTGGCCAATGCCCTCCTTTTGAAGTTGTGGCAGGTTTACATAAGATGTTACCTTTGGAGGAAGCTGAGAGAAGGATGCATGGGACTCTGCTATTTTTGCAACTTGCCATGAATCTATTATTATTTCAACATGAAAAGTTTGTAAAACAGAATAATGACTGTAATAAATTGAAATACTTTGGAGCTATAAAAATCCATGAGTTCATAATGATACCTTTTTATTTTTATTTAAATATGGAATGCTTCGTGAATTTGTGTGTCATCCTTGTGCAGGGGGCATGCTAATCTTCTCCGTATCATTCCAATTTTAGTGTATGTTCTGCCAAAGCGAGTACAATGAGACTTTTTTTTTTTTTTGAAGTTTTTGGCTGGGGCTGGGTTTGAACCCACCACCTCCAGCATATGGGGCTGGCTCCCTACTCCTTTGAGCCACAGGCACTGCCCCACAATGAGACTTTTTTAAAATCTGCTTTGTTGGGTGGCGCCTGTGAGTAGGGCGCCAGCCCTGTATACCAAGGGTGGCAGGTTCAAACCTGGCCCCGGCCAAACTGCAACAACAACAACAACAAAAATAGCTGAGTGTAGACAGGTGCCTGTAGTCCCAGCTACTCGGGAGTCTGAGGCAAGAGAATCACCTAAGCCCATGAGTTGGAGGTTGCTGTGAGCTGTGACGCCACAGCACTCTACCAAGGGTGACAAAGTGAGACACTGTCTCTAAAATAAATAAAAAAATAAATAAAATAAAATAAAATCTGCTCTGTTGGTCCCTACCAGAGATGGCTAAGGCACCAACTCAGTACTCTGGAAATTGGTAAATAAAGAGAAAGAATCAATCCTCTATCGTGTCTTTCTTGTTTAACTATATTTCAATGTGGATATTCTGTCCTTCTTGATGGAAGAGCTCCAGAAGGAATAATAGAATCTGCAAATCACCCTTTTGCAACCCATGATAAGAAAATGGATTGAGGCAGTATCTATGGCTGCTGAAACCATTAGGTGAAAGGTTGACAGAAAACTTTATAGGAAGGAACCTGGTGACACCATGGAAACCAACTAGTCCACTTCAACAACACTCCACGTGGAACAATCACTCTACCAGGTTCTTCTGGGATGGAACAGGAAGACCCGGCATCACTCATGAAATATTCCAGCAAAACAACCCAAAACACCTAAATCAACATCTGTTATATCTAATGATTAATTTGCAGTAAATACAAAAAAACAAGGAGGGAACATGTTAGAAGACACTGCCGTAAATAGCCAAATCTAGAACATGAATCATGCTACATGACAAACGTCTGGACTTCACAAAGAAATCAGAGGCATATAGACACGGAAGGAGGAGGGGACTGAGGGACTGCTGTATGATAAGAGGCCTAAAAGACCATGTTTGGATTCTGATCTAAACAACACCAGGTCTAAGAGGCCATCTTTGAGAAACTGAAGGAATGTCCATATAAACTGAGTGTGGTTAACTGTGTTAGACGTGTGTGAGCCATATCTCCCATTTTCCAATCTATACCTATCACTCCACTTCTCTCAGTCTTGTGCCTTGCAACATGTGTGGGTCAAATTCACAGGCTCCCTTGTCCTTGAGATTCCAGTTGGAATGGCCAATGATTTCCAATTAGAATGGCCAATGGTTTCCAGTGGGTTGGTCAATGTTTTTCATTTGGGTAGGCCAATGGTTTCCAGTTACTGGACAATGGTTTCCATTTGGGCTGGCCAGTGGTTGCCAGTGGATTGACCAGTGATTTCCAGTGGGTTGGCCAATGGTTTCCAGTTCAGTTGGCCGATAAGGATCCCCATAGGAAACCAAAGCATTGGAGAAAAGTTCTTTTAAAGTCTGTATTTCCCTAGCTTCCTCTCTATGGGGCTGCTGCCCTATGCTAGCAAAAATAGTGATTGGAGATTATAGTTATTCTTGCAATTATTCCTTCTTACCTCCCCACCTATCACCCTCTGACCCAGAGGAAGGAGTAAGTTGGGAGGCTGAGGCAGGAGGATAGCTTGAACTCAGGAGTTTGAGATTGCTGTTGTGAGCTAGGCTGATGCCACAGCACTCTAGTTTGAGCAACAGAGTGAGACCTCATCACAAAAAAAGGGATGGAAGTCAAATTCTGGCCCGCCACACATTAGTGGATGACCTTGAAGGGGGGATATCCCCCCACCCTTCCCCCCACTGAGCAGAGGTCAATGCCTGGAGCAGAGCGACTATCAGAGGAGCTCAAAGGGGTACTGGGCTGCCCAGTGCCGCAGCACACTCACTTTTTGTACTCCTGGCACACGATGTAGAGGATGTGCAGGCCGACGGTATTGAGGGCGTAGGCATTGACTGTGGGCCGCAGGAAGGACAGCAAGGTGCTGACCATGGTGGTGACAAAGACCAGGCAGATGAACTGGGTCCTAGGAGAAAGGAGCTCAGCTGTATGTGGGAAAGGGATGTCCTGAGGGATTTAGGGGCATTCACTCAGAGACCTGGTGGCGACATGGGTGAGAAAAAGGAAGGGTTTGGAACCCAGGAGGTTCCAAAGAGGATCCCGAGTTTCCCAGGTGGACTCAGCAGAGGTTCCCAGGGAGCCCATGTGGGCCCAAAAAGGGTCTAAGGGGGAACCCAGGCCTGGTGTGATGGCTCATGCCTGTAATCCCAGGCGAGAGGATCACTTGAGACAAGGAGTTCGAGACCAGGCTGAGCAACACAGCAGGACTCCATCTCTACAAAAACTTAGAAAAATCATCCAGGCATGGAGGTATGTGCGTGTAGTCCCAGCTATCCAGGACGATTGCCTGAGCCCAGGAATTCCAGGCTGCAGTGAGCTATGATGATGCCACTGTGCTCCAGCCTGGGAACAAAAGAGAGGTCTTATCTCAAATAAATAAGTAAATAAAGTAAAAAGACCCAGGTAGAGTTGGGGAGCATGAGGAGAGTCAGTGACGCTCCCAGGTAAGGTGACTGGGGAGCCCAGGGGGGCTGGGAGGAAGGATCTCTGGGCCAGGTAAATTTAAGAGAAGTCAAACAATGGTTTCTAGAGACACCAAGGGACCAAGGAAGGATTACAGGGCTCCCAGAGGCAACTGGGGTAAGGGGGAATGTCCTGGAAGGTTTACCTCAAGAAGAAGGCTTCAGAGGCGATTGGAGTAGGGTGGATTTAGGGGGCCTAAGAGAACCAGATGAATGCTTCCAGGAAGTATAGGCAGGGGTGGAGGGTGAGGGTAGGGTCACAGGTAAGCTTAGGCACGGAGCCCTGGGACACTCCTCCCACCCCAGGTGGCTCAGACGGAGTCTAGAGAAGGTCTCAGGTTGTCTGGGTGAGAAAAGGGAGGAATTCCAAGAAACCAAGTAAGATCAGGAGAGGGTGCTTGGAAGCCCAAGGAAGTCAGGATGGATCCGGATGGATCAGGCTGGTCAGGGGAGGGATTCCAAGGTCCCCAATAGGATTTACAGGAGGTAGGGGCAGCGCCTGTGGCTCAAAGGGGTAGGGTGCTGGACCCAGATGCCAGAGGTAGCGGCTTCAAACCCAGCCATGGCCAAAAACTGCAAAAAAAAAAAAAAAGAGGATTTACAGGAAGGCACCCATGTGGCCCCGGTGAGCTCAGTCAGGGTCAACTGAAGACTTGGTCCCCACCCTCCCCGGGCCCCACCCTCCCAAAACAGCCAGTCCTGCCACACCTGTTCCCCCCAAGGAAGGCAGGGAAGTAGCAGCGGGGCATCCATATACCGTAGCCGCCACCTAGCAGCCAAAGGATGGCAATCTCGTCCAGCAGCTGGCCCAGGAAGCTGAGCGTCATGTGAAAGTACATGGAGAACAGGCCTGCAGTGGCAGAGGCAAGGGCAGACAGTCAGAGGCTCACCCTCCCCAACACACTGTCCCCACTGTCACAGCCCACACTGCCTACCTATGACCATGAAGAGGGTCACGATGCCATAGACAAAGCGGGAGCGTTTCTGGGCGTACGGATGCATCAAGAACATCATGAGTGGTCCGAAGATGAAGAACAAGACATTGCTGAACTGAAACACAGGGAGACAATGAGAGAGGACCTGTCAGACAGGGGAGGAACTGGGCTGCACAGGGAGACATGGAGAGAGGGCCTGTGAGACAGGGGAGGGACTGGGCTGCATCGGGAGACGTGGAGAGAGGGCCTGTGAGACAGAGGAGGACTGGCCTGCACAGGGAGACGTGGAGAGAGGGCCTGTGAGACAGGGGATGACTGGGCTGCACAGGGAGACAAGGAAAGAGGGCCTGTCAGGGGAGGACTGGGCTGCACAGGGAGACAAGGAGAGAGGGCCTGTCAGACAGGGAGAGGACTGGGCTGCACAGGGAGACAAGGAGAGAGGGCCTGTCAGACAGGGGAGGACTGGGCTGCACAGGGAGACAAGGAGAGAGGGCCTGTCAGACAGGGAGAGGACTGGGCTGCACGGGGGAGACAAGGAGAGAGGGCCTGTGAGACAGGGGAGGACAGGGCTGCACAGGGAGACATGGAGAGAGGGCCTGTGAGACAGGGGAGGACTGGGCTGCACGGGGAGACAAGGAGAGAGGGCCTGTCAGACAGGGAGAGGACTGGGCTGCACGGGGAGACAAGGAGAGAGGGCCTGTCAGACAGGGAGAGGACTGGGCTGCACGGGGAGACAAGGAGAGAGGGCCTGTCAGACAGGGGAGGACTGGGCTGCACGGGGAGACAAGGAGAGAGGGCCTGTCAGACAGGGAGAGGACTGGGCTGCACGGGGAGACAAGGAGAGAGGGCCTGTCAGACAGGGGAGGACTGGGCTGCACGGGGAGACAAGGAGAGAGGGCCTGTCAGACAGGGAGAGGACTGGGCTGCACGGGGAGACAAGGAGAGAGGGCCTGTCAGACAGGGGAGGACAGGGCTGCACAGGGAGACATGGAGAGAGGGCCTGTGAGACAGGGGAGGATAGGGCTGCACGGGGAGACAAGGAGAGAGGGCCTGTCAGATAGGGAGAGGACTGGGCTGCACAGGGAGAAAAGGAGAGAGGGCCTGTCAGACAGGGGAGGACTGGGCTGCACAGGGAGAAAAGGAGAGAGGGCCTGTGAGACAGGGGAGGACAGGGCTGCACAGGGAGACATGGAGAGAGGGCCTGTGAGACAGGGGAGGACTGGGCTGCACAGGGAGACAAGGAGAGAGGGCCTGTTAATCGGGGAAGGGACTTAGCTTCAGAAGGAGAGCTGCCCTCTGTCCAAAACCTGAGTCAGCAGCAGCAGTCCCAAAGTGCATTTCAAAGTGGCAACAACTCATCTGTCAACCTTTCAACTGACCTTGACCATCAACTGATCATCAATAGATCAATTACTTGAACAGGTATAGTGGCTCATGCCTGTAATCCCAGCACTTTGGGAGGCTGAAGCAGGAGGATCACTTGAAGCCTTGAGTCAGAGACTAGCCTGGGCAACATAGATCCCTGTCTCTACAAAAAATAGAAATATTAGCCAGGCATGGTGACATGCATCTTTAGTCCCAGCTCCAAGGCAACCCAGGAGTGGGAGGCTACAGTGAGCAATGATAATCGCACTGCACTCCAACCTGGGCAATAAAGTGAGGCCAAGACCTGGCCCTTAAAATAAATTTAAAAATCACATAATTCTGTCCATTTTTCTATTCATTCACTGAGTGTGACCACTTTCCTTTAAAAATAGTATCTCCCAGGTTTTGGCTGGGCACACAACTACTCAGTGAGAGACAGCATCTCCCAGCCCTCCTTGGACCCAGTTCTGGCCATGTGACCTGGTCTGGCCAATGGGATAAAAATGTAAATGACATTTACTACTTCCAGGTCAGTCCTTAAGGGGAAAGAACTCCATTAAATAAGGCTTGTCCTTTATCCCTCTTTTCCCTTCCTGTAGATATGGAGGTCATGATTAGTCCTTGGCCTTGTAGACAAGAAAAGACAACACACTATCCCATTGACTTGCATGAAGCAGAAGTGATGGTCTGTGACTTCTGAGGTCAAGTTATAAAAGGGACTGTGGTTTCTACCTTACTGTCTCTATCTGAGAGAATAAGACTTTTGGGCTAGGTGCAGTGGCTCAAGCCTGTAATCCCAGCAGTTTGGGAGGCTGAGGAAAGAGAATGGCTTAATAAACCCTGGAGTTTGAGACCAGCCTGGTTAACATAGACCATTTTGTAGAGATAAGACCCTGTCTCTACAAAAACAAACAAAAAACACTTTCTTTCTGATGTAACTCAAAATTATTTTTACAA
This sequence comes from Nycticebus coucang, assembly GCF_027406575.1. Classification (NCBI taxonomy): domain Eukaryota; kingdom Metazoa; phylum Chordata; class Mammalia; order Primates; family Lorisidae; genus Nycticebus; species Nycticebus coucang. Next base: position 61,691,376 of record NC_069782.1, on the reverse strand, counting down.
ATTAATATTAGTATACATACAACTGGGTTACATTGTTTGCATTTGTTAGGAATCAAAAAGGAAGTTGCTTATGAATTAGCTAGGCATGGTGGTGCATGCTTAGCTACTCAGGAGGCTGGGGCAGGAAGATTGCGTAAGCCCAGGAGTTTGAGGCTGCAAACTGTGATCAGTGATCACAGTTTGAGGCTGCAAACTGTGATCAGTGAGCCATGATCACACCACTGTACACCACAGTGGGTGACAGAATGAGACCCTGCCTTAAAGTTTAAAAAAAAAGACCATGCAATAGAACTGGCTACCCTTAAAGTCCCCATGCTGGAGGGGTCACATAGGGCAGTGGTTCTCAACCTGTGGATGGAGACCCCTTATGACTGTATTAAAGATTTGCAGCATTAGGTTGAAAACCACTGACATAGGGAGATCACATAGAGATAGAGAGAAATTCTGAAAGAGCCCCAGCTGTTTGATTCTTCCGAGTATCCTTCTCCTACCCTTCAAGCTGAAGGCCCCAACTGATGCAGAGATGAGCTATACATGCTCAGATTACAGACCCAAGAGCAGAATAAAATTTGTCATAGTTTCAAGCCACTAAATTTTAGGATGATTCATTATGCAGCATTAACTTTCTGAGATAAAGAAAATATTACTGTGGGTTGAGGTGACCAGGAAAAGCTTCCTCAGGGAGGAAGAGGGGAAATAGAGGCTATAGAATATGGCTGCACTTATTTAGAATCCCATGATTGATAAGGTTACCAGTGGATTAATTTCCTATCCCCCTATAATTCAACACTTACTAGTTCCAGGCTCCAGGCAAAATATTAACTCATCCTCAAAAAAATCCACTCAAGTAAGTATTGGAATAACAACATAATAGAAGAAAATACCCAGTGGCAGAGGGGTCAGATGCTTCCAGCACCATCGCCTACCAGTTATGGAGAATCCAGGATTTGAAATCAGATCCCAAGGACTTGTGAGTGTTTTATGAGAAGGATCAGAGCTCTGTTTTCATGGCAGAAGAAGCTATTTATCAGGTGTCAATCAGTGATTGGTGAATAACAAATGAATCAAAGTAGTGCCTATCAGTAAGACTACCAAGAACATGGCAGTTAGCAGGAGAGAGTGGAGGCTGAGCACTTCGTGCTGCACAGAGGGACCACTTCCACCTGATATGGTCACAGAACAGCAGGGGGTAGAGGTGGAAGTCCGGACCAGACAGGACAACCTCACTGAGCAGTCAAGAATGGGAGTTGCATCTGAGGCGATCTCAGCAGGAGCAACTACCTGTGGGTGGATTTCCAGAGGAACTGAGACACCAAGAGGTGGTTAGAGCAGTATTGGAACACCAAGGAAGCTGATTCCAAGCAAAAACCAGCCTCCGTCTACTGCTGAAGCTTCTTCCCAGCTTGCATGGTCTCCAGGAGAACCTGCATCATCTCTGTATCTAGCCTTCCCCTAAGTCTTAAGAATTCTGAAGTTTTAACTGTGGACATCAGATTTGAGGGAACAGCAAATAATGACTATGGACAAGAGTAGCAGGGGGCCACAGCACACTGATGAAGGAATGAGACATCTCCTACAAGATGGCCTGATATTCAGTGGCACCTTTAAGGCTTGTGATAAGCACATGGATTTGATCCTCTGTGATTGTGATAAGTTCAGGAGGATCAAGTCAGCCAGAGTATGAGGAAAAGCGGGTCTGGGGTCTGGTATTGCTGCCTGGGAGACCTTGGTATCCATGACTGTGGAGAAGCCAGCCCCCCACCCTGCCCAAAGATGTTGGCATTGCTTCAGTACCACTTTCTGGAGCTGCAGGAGGGCCAGGGTTGGTAGGGAAGCCTGCAAAGGAAAACAATCATCCTTCTTCCTCATTAGCCAAACTGTGACTGGGAACACACATCCTATGGAAAGGCCAGGCCCAGACCAAGAAGGGGAATATAAGCCAATCCAATTCTCCCCTTTCTTCTACTCTAGCAGAATATTTTTTTTAAAGCTGAGCATATGACCACTTGGCTAAAGAATACATTTCCCACACTCCCTTGCGCTACACATGACCATGTGACCAAGTTCTGATGAATAATACATAAGCAGAAGGGTAGAGTGTGGCTTCTAAATTGTACCCCTACAGATGGGATGAGGTGGCTTTTTGGACCCTAAGGACGAAGGCAATGGCCTAGAGATAACAATCTCTAGAGATAACCCAAAGTCTGGGTCTTTGGCACCAGAAAGTTTTCGCATGAGTCTTGGAAATTTCTGATGAGATGTTATGTAAAAGAGAAATAAATTTTTGTCTTCATTAAACCACTGTTATTTTAAGACTCTGCTACATCTGCTGAATCTATACCTTAAGCTATACATACCCCATTTCTTTTTTGCTAAATAAACCCAAATTTTGTTTGAAAAAGAAGAATGCTGGGCGCGATGGCTCACACCTGTAATCTGGGAGGCCAAGGCAGATGGATTGCCTGAGCTCATAAGTTTGAAACCAGCCTGAGGAAGAATGAGACCTCATCTCTAAAAGTAGCAGGGCATTGTGGTAGATACTTATAGCACCATAGTCCCAACTACTTGGGAGACTGAGACAAGAGGATCACTTGAGCCCAGGAGTTTCAGGTTGCTGTGAGCTCTGATGCTACAGCACTCCACTGAGGGCAACAAAGTGAGACTCTGTCTCAAAAAAAAAAAAAAAAGGATCAGGAAGCCATGGCCTTCAGATGCAAGACTTAATTTCAAGGCATGAGTCATTTCCATTGCTAATAATTGCTTAAGAAAAGAGTGTGTGATTGAATTCTAACCAATGAGACATGAGAGGCTTCTGGGAAAGTTCTTTATATTGAAATCTGGCTTAGTGAAAAAAAAAATTGGACGTTGCTGTGATGTTTAAGATGTGGCTATTTTGCAAACATGAGGAAATAAGATTGAGAGCAAACACAATTCTCCAGGACAACAGTTCCAAAACATGTTGTTCTCAAGAACCTATTATATTCTTCCTTTTTTTTTTTTTTTTTGAGACAGAGTCTCAAGCTGTCACTGGGTAGAGTGCCATGGTGTCACAGCTCACAGTAACCTCAAACTCTAGGGCTCAACTGATTCTCTTGCCTCAGCCTCCCAAGTAGCTGGGACTATTGGCACCCACCACAAAATCTGGCTATATTTTTCTTGCAGTTGTCATTGTTGTTTTAGCTGGCCTGGGCTGGGTTCAAACCCACCAGCCTTGATGTATGTGGCTGGTGCCCTACTCACTGAGCTATGGGCACTGCCCTATAGTCTTATATATTATCAAGGACCCCAAAGAGTTTTTGCTGATGTAAATTATATTTATCAAGATTTACTATATTAGGGTGGTGCCTGTAACTCAGTGGGTAGGGTGCCGGCAACATACACTGAGGCTGGTGAGTTCGAACCTGGTCCAGGCCTGCTAAAACAACAATGACAACTGCAACAACAACAAAGAAAATAGCTGGGTGTTGTGGCAGGCACCTGTAGTTCCAGCTACTTGGGAGGCTGAGGCAAGAGGAGCACTTAAGCCCAAGAGTTTGAGGTTGCCGTGAGCTGCGACACCACAGCACTCTATCCAGGGAGACAGCTTGAGACTCTGTCTCAAAAAAAAGAAAAAAGAAAAATGAAAAAAAAACATTTACTATATCAGAAAGAAACTGAGAAATTAAAAACACATGACTACATAAGGATATATTCCACATTCCCTTGGCCACCATCATTACATATCGTGTAGCCACTGGGAGAATCAATTGTAGCCTCATTAGAGAATCAGAGTGAAAACAGTAAATAATGTCTTCATAGTATGAAAATAACATTGACCTCTATTAATAGAGGGACTTCACCCAGCAAACACAAGCAGTATAACCTAGCTTATTGTACCCTCAGTGATTCCCCAACAATAAAACGAAATGAAACCAAACAAACAAACAACAACAACAACAACAAAAAAAAAACCCCATTGATCTCAAGGAATCCCAGAAAGAGTCTCAAGGATGCCAGGACATTATGTCCACGGTCCCTGGACAATATTCTGCTATCCTTGTACCCTGGAGATACCAGACCAGAAAGATGAAATATTAAGCAGTTTGATATTCTGCTGCTGAAGTTTGTTCTGCTGCTGAAGGAACCTATCCCATCTACGCCAGACTTCCATTTTCATAAAAATAAGATGTTATTCTTTCTGCTTAAGCCATTTTTAGTTGTATGTTTTATTGAAACCAAAGCTTCCAAATTAATAGGTAGTGGCGGCTCGGCGCCCATAGCACAGTAGATAAGGTGCCAGGCACATGCATGCCAGCCACATGCACAGGGTGGCGGGTTTGAACCCAGCCCAGGCCAGCTAAACAGCAATGACAACTGCAACCAAAAAATAGCTGGAGGCTGCCTGGCCTTATATACCGAGGGTGGCGGGTTCAAACCCGGCCCCTCTGACAAATTGCCAAAAAAAAGGCCAGGCATTGTGGCGGGCACCTGCAGTCTCCCAACTACTCAGGAGGCTGAGGCAAGAGGATGGCCTAACCCCAGGAGTTGGAGGTTGCTGTGAGCTGTAATGCCACAGCACTCTACCGAGGGTGAGAAAGTGAGACTCTGTCTCTTTAAAAAAAAAAAATGTAGCCAGGCATTGTGGCAGGCACCTGTAGTCTCAGCTACTTGGGAGGCTGAGGCAAGAGAATTGCTTGAGGTGTGAGCTGTGATGCCACGGCACTCTACCTAGGATGACATAGTGAGACTCTGTCTCACAAAAAATAAATAAATAAAACAGGTGGTGGGATTTAAGTGACATGGGATTGAATCCATGTCACCTGGTTTACTAATGACAGGGTTTTGAGAAGGTAATGTACTTCCATTGCTGCATTGGTGGGGGGTGCCTGTGGCCCAGTGACTAGGGCGCCGGCCCCACATAGAGGGTAGCGGGTTCAAACCCGGCCCCAGCCAAACTGCAACAAAAAAATAGCTGGGTGTTGTGGCAGGCGCCTGTAATCCCAGCTACTTAGGAGGCTGACGCAAGAGAATTGCCTAAGCCCAGGAGTTGGAGGTTGCTGTGAGCTGTGATGCTAGAGCACTACTGAGGGCTAAAAAGAAACCAAACAAACAAACCATATCTGCATCTGTGATGCTACCTACCTCTGAGCACTGTTGACTTAAAGGTCCCCGGGTCTCATTTGTGGACAAGCATTAGAATTTCAATGGCTTCATGCAGTGACCTGCAGATTTGCAGGACTTAGATTCCCCACAAATTCTTCCCAGATACTCAGAGCCACAGTGGGTATCACACATAACAAACAAAAAACATAAATGTCTCACATAAGCTCAGACACAGTGTTTTCTTCTGCACATGTCAACTAAAGGACAGTCAGCTTGCTTTATTCTTTCCTTCTCTCCTCCAATAAAATCTTCCCCTTATAAGGGCTCCTCAATTGCCTTAGAAAGTGAAGAAATAGCCCGCTATTAACTAGGTATCTGTTATTCTCAGAGCCCTGGTTAAAGGATTCAGATTCAAAAAGACAGAACAGACCTGGTGTGGTTACTCGTGCCTGTAGTCTCAGCATTTTGGAAGGCTGAGGTGGGAATGTAGCCAGGCATGATGGCGTCCATCTATAGCCTCAGCTACTCTGGGGACTAAGGTGGGTGTGAGGATTGCTTGACCCCAGGAGTTTGAGATTGCAGTGAGCTATGATAACACTGCAGCCTAGGAGACAGCAAGAACCCTGTTTAGAAAAAAAAAAAAGAGAGAGAGCACAGTGGTGGCTGTGGGGAAATCATTCAGATAATGTAAGATCAGTATCCATGCACCTAGTAACTGGACAACTGGGAACCTGCACAGGTTCACGAAGCACAAGTCCCCCTGATTCTAGGACAGCCCTCAGCTCTCCATAATTGTGATTGTGAAACAAGTTCGAAGATCACAATTTGAGGACCTTCCTCAAGCATCATGGGTGAACTGGTGCTTCAGCCCATGTCTCCACTTTTATCGTTGATTTCCACCTTGGTTCTTGGTTCTGGTAGCTGCCAATAGACAAGGTCTTTTGATAGATATGATTTACATCAACAGAAACTCTTCGGGATCCTCAATAATATGTCAGAATATAAAAGGGTCTTCAAAATATAAATGTTTGGGAATTGTTGTCCTTGAGAATTTGTGTTTGCTCTCAGCCTGTCCTTGTGGACATCACAGCAATGTCCAAAGGCCAGGTTTCAATAGACAGAACTTTCCCAGAAGGCTCCCATCAGGCTTTCCCTCATGTCTCATTGGCCAGAATTTATTTTATTTATTTATTTGTTTCTGAGACAGAGTCTCACTTTGTCACCCTCAGTAGAGTGCTGTGGCATCACCTCTCACAGCAACCTCAAACTCTTGAGCTTAAGCAATTCTCTTGCCTCAGTCTCCTAAGTAGCTGGGACAACAGGCGCCTGCCACAACACCTGGCTATTTTTTTTTTTTTTTTTTTTGGTTGTAGTTGTCATTGTTGTTTGGCAGGCCAGGGCTGGATTCGAACCCGCCAGCTCTGTGTATGTGGTTGGCACCCTGCAGTGTTAGCACGCTGTAGCTGAGCTACAGATGCTGAGCCATCATTGGCCAGAATTTTATCACACATGCCTTTGTTATGCAATCACTAGCATTGGAAATATTTCCAGATCAGCTATCCCAGAACACACAGGTACCTTCCCCCAGACTGGACGTTTATGTAATAAGAACCCACCCTACTGGATGAGACACCAGCTGTGCCAATTAGATTATCTCTTTTGAAAAGTTGTGACTTGGTGCAGACACACAGCTTTGGAGTCGCTAAAATTGAGTTGCTCCATTGGAAACTCTCGAAAGAAGCCTTCGAATGCTATTGTAAGATTTAGGAGGTGGCAGCTGTCGTGCAACTATGAGAGTCTAAGGCAGAGAGCAAAGCAAATATGCAGGGCCAACATATACCTTTCTGCAGAGTCCTCCAGAGCCGCCGTGGGCCTCAGCCTTCCCTAGAAAGTGCTCCTTCCATTTCTAAGATATCCCAAATCACAGTATCTTTCCAATGCACTATCTACTTTTCTTTTTAGTTCATATCTTTTGTTTAACTCATATATAATTACTTGCCTTCTGGTTTATTGAATCAGTAAATTAGACATTTGCCACAGTAATGCTAACAAGTGGGCTGGCCATAAAAACTCCAACACTGAATTTATCCAAAGGACGCTCTCAGTGAAGGCAACTAATTCTGCCATTCTCCTCTAGCTTACAACACTTCAGGACAATCAGCTTACCCTTCTCTCTCTTACGTTTATTCCTCTTGGGAAGGGTATAAGACTTCTTCCTTTTCATAGCATCACCATGAAGTCTTAACACAAGAAGAAGAGTGGGCTTCTTTTGAAGGCTGTAGTCAGAGTATGTCCATCCCAGTTGCTTGGCAGCAAAAATCAGTCTTTGCTGATCAAGAGGAACTCCTTCCTTAAAAGCCTGGATCTAGGCTTTTACATTTTCTATGTGACCTCAAGAGTGATGGTCTTCCCTGTAAGGGTTTTTACACAAATCTGTGTCTTGGTGGCGGCTCCACTGCAGATGATGCATTTGGAAAAGCCATTTCTACTTTTTTTTTTTTTTTGAGACAGAGCCTCAAGCTATTGCCCTGGGTAGAGTGCTGTGGCATCATAGCTCACAGCAACCTCCAACTCTCAGGCTCAAGTGATTCTCCTGCCTCTGCCTCCCAAGTAGCTGGGATTACAGGCGCCTTTAACGCCCAGCTATTTTTTGGTTTCAGCTGTCATTGTTGTTTGGTGGGCCCAGGCTGGATTCAAACCTGCCAGCTCAGGTGTATGTGGCTGGCACCTTAGCCGCTTGAGCCACAGGCACCGAGCCCATTATCTACATTTTTTAATAAATTTTTCCTTTTTTTTGCCTAAGCTAGCTTTCTATTGCTTGGATACAATGGAGCCATCACCACCAGTGCGTGGGCGAAGGCCCTTTGGTACAAACAGCAAGAAATGATTATGGTGAATTTACATGATAAAAGTAGAGCTGGCAAGTGTGTAATAAATATGTTATTTATGATTTATTAAGTATGTGTGTGCACATACTTCATTCATTCATTATGGCAGTGCTTCTCATGAAAGGAATGGGGACTCATGGCCCTGACTCAGGAGAACCAGACGCCTGGGCAGCTCTGAGTCTGTAGGACAATGGTTTTTGACTCATGTGCTATGAGTGGATCTATGGCACCATGAAAATTTTTAAAGATCATTAATTAAATTTTCAAAAGACGTTCAAAGCACAGTAATTATATTCTATTTTTTTTTACTCTTTTGTTTTTTGATTGACATAATGTAAGTGTGCCAGGGAAGTTTAACTGTATGTTCAAGTGTGTCATGAGATAAAAAAGGTTGAAAAACACTGCTCCAGAGGACAATCTTTCCAGGGAGCACTTTCACTGAACACGCCACCAACACCTCGCCAGCAGGGAGGGCTGATGATTGTTGCTGTGGTTTGGATGTCTGTCCCCTCAAACATCATGTTGAAATTTGATCCCCAGCGTTGGAGGTAGGGCCTGGTGGAAGGTGTTATCATGGGGTGGATCCTTCATGAACAGACAAAAGCCTACCCTGGAAGAGCTGAGGGCTGTCTTAAAATTAGCCTAGTATCTCTCCCCCCACCCTGCCCTTACCCTGCCCCTTTAAGTGGAAGCAGCCCAAGCCCATCTCTAGATTGCTAATCTTCCAGCTAGCAGAATCGTGACCCAAGAAAAAATTTTTTCCTTGTAATTTACCCAGTCTTGGGTATTCCTTTATAACAACACAAAATGGACTTAGACAGTTGTCAAAAGAAAATGGGGCAGTGGACGCTGAATGAACAAAACTCGACAGATGGCTGCATAATTCCCCTCTCATATGGGGTCCAAGGACAGACGGGACAAGGGCCACACTAACTTCTCCATGAACTCTTCTCAGCCCATGGCTCTCCCTCAGGTCCACACACATCTGTGACAAGTTCTTCTGCCTTCAGCCAAATACTGGTACTTGGGCATATCAACACTTGCCCAGAGATACTGCCTCAACTACTCTCCCAAACTCAACACCACATATCCCACGGCTCCCTGTAAACAAAATCTAAAATCTTAAACTTGGCTTGTAAATTCCTTCTGTAAGTCACCACTCTTCAATTTTATCTCCAGGACCTCGCACATACTGTTCCCACTGCCTGGAAAAGTCTTGTTCCCCACCTCCCCTCTGGGCCAGGCCAGGTTCTGTGCCACCATTGGCCTGGGCATCACCTTCTCCACAGAGCCTTCCTGAGTCCCCAGCCAGGGTCAAGTGGCTGTCTTTTCTGTACTGTGTTATTCCACTTTCAGAACATTGGTTCTGTTCTAGAATGCGCTTGCTCTCCTGCTAAACCTTGAAAGCAAAGGACAGCTGTATCTTTCCTACTCTCCACTGCACCCTCAGGAACTAGTAGGTGCTCAGTAAATGGTGACTATTGACTGGATCTCAGAACCACCTCAGACAGATCACCCATGATATGTGTGAAAAACTTTGCAGGAGGTCTTGCTTGTGTGTGTGTGTGTGTTTGAGACAGAGTCTCAAGCTGTGGCTTTGGGTGGAGTGCCGTGACGTCACAGCTCACAGCAACCTCAAACTCTTGGTCTTAAGCGATTCTCTTGCCTCAGCCTCCCAAGTAGCTGGGACTACAGGCACCTGCCACAACCTCCGGCTATGTTTTTGTTGTTGTTGTTCTTGCAGTTGTCATTGTTGTTTTAGCTGGCTGGGGCCAGGTTTGAACCCGCCACCCTCAGTGTATGTGGCCAGCGTCCTACTGATTGAGCTACAGGCACAACCCTGCAGGCAGTCTTGTATGCATAAAGTTTTGTATAAAAGGCACCATGGGCCATGTGCAGTGGCTCATGCCTGTAATCCCAACACTCTGGGAGCCACAGGCAGGATTACTTAAGGCCAGGAGTTTGAGACCAGCCTGAGCAAGAGTGAGACCCTGTCTCTATAAAAAATAGAAAAATTAGCTGGGTATGGTGGCAGGTGCCTGCAGTCCCAGCTACTTGGGAGCCTGAGGCAGAAGGATCACTTGAGTCCAGGAGTTGTAGGCTACGGTAAGCAATGATGAATACAAAACTGTACTCTAGCCTGGGTGACAACATGAGATTCTATGTCAAAAAACTGGGGAGGGCGGCCAGGCGTGGTGGCTCATGCCTGTAGTCCCAGCGCTGTGGGAGGCCGAGGCGGGTGGATTGCCTGAGCTCAGAGGTTCGAGACCAGTATAAACAGCAGTGAGCCAGAGTAAGACCCCGTCTCTACTAACATCAAGAACATCACCAGAGGAAGAAGAAAATGAACAACAAAAAAGAGTACTTCAAACGAAGAAGAATGAACAAGGAAGTTGAAATTAAAAAAAAAAAAAAACTTAAAAAAAGAAAGTGGGGAGGACATCATGGCTGTTACCTTCTCATCTATTGACCACATAAATTTACAGAGATTGTTTCTAAGCCTCACATGTCTTGCACAGGAGGTCCAGCTTTCTGGTTCTTATTTGCTGGTGAGAAAATTAAATTTCAAAGAGCTGCAGTGACTTCTCTGAGGTTGTACAACTCTGTGGGACTCTGAAGCTGCTTTTAACCTCTGCCTATGAAAGATAGGAGGAGCGGCATTGATGAAGCCAGGCTCCCCTGCTGCCTGGCTGTGTGACTGACACCTTTGGGCCTCTTACCTGCATTGAGAGTGAACCTCCAGTGTCACCTTGTAGACTGCTGAGGGGTGTGAACAATGACAGAGACGTGGCATGGGCTCAATGTACAGCAAAGGCTACTGTCATTATTGCTGAGGAAATCATAATAGACTGGTCACTGGCACAGTTATTCCAAGCTCAGAGGCCAGCAGTGCTACAGTAGGCATTACCAACCATGCCCCAGTGCTCAGAAGGAGGACCCAGCAGCGGGTGGAAACAGTGACTAACTGGCCACTTGGCTGTCCTGATGCCACTCTCCCTCCCTGCCTTCAGGGCTGGGCTGCCAGCATCCTGCCCCACCTGTGAGGCAGGAGAGATATCCCTGTCTGGGATTCTTTCCAGAGTCAGCCCAGTCCCAAGCTCCTGGACACACATGAGCTGGACTCCCTGGGTCCGAGCCCCAGCCAGTGACTTCACCTCCCTTCATTCATTCACTTGTTCATTCATGTGTTCAACAACCACTCCTTGAGTCCCTAGTCAGTGCTCAAGAACCAAATCTATTCCTGAAAACAAAGTTCCTGCCTTCTTGAGGTGGATCCAGGATCTTGGGAGACAAAGTACACCCCATTTCCCTCCTCCTACCTTCAGATGCTGCAGTGAGAATGACAAAGTTAAGTGCCACAGGACCAGTTTTGCATATTTTGTCCACTGCTGTTGAAAACCTTCCCCACATCCACACATGCCTAGAACAGGGCCCGGCGCAGTCTGTGTTCAATAGGTTGTTGTAGAGCAGGCATCCTCAAACTGCAGCCCGCGGGCCACATGAAGTGGTGTGAATTGTATTTGTTCCCGATTTGTTTTTTACTTCAAAATAAGATATGTGCAGTGTGCACAGGAATTTGTTCATAGTTTTTTTTTTTTAAACTATAGTCTGGCCCTCCAATGGTCTGAGGAACAGTGAACTGGCGCCCTGTTTAAAAAGTTTGAGGATGCCTGTTGTAGAGAATCACACGTGCACAGAATGCACGTAAGTAATCTGTACAGGTGCCCGGCACACAGGCTGTGTGGCTGTTATTCTGGAGCTGCCTGGTGTTTTATCAGCAGTACCCAGCAGCATGTGTGGCAAGCAAAGGGGACTGAATGAATAGCTTAGTGTGGAGGGAGTGGGGCAATCGCCTTCTCACCTCAGCTTTGGGAAAAGGCAGTGAGGGACCCCTTCCTCATTCACCCCCACCACCCTAAGCTGAAATTATAGCCTTGCCCCACCCAGCTCCCATAAATGAGCTCTCTCCCAATCCACTGTTACATTTCATTTTATTTGATGTTTATTCATTTTATTGAACAAATAGCACTTGCTATAATCCTCATAAAAATCCCACAAAGTAGGTGCTCTAATGTGTTCCATTTTATAGATCGGGAAAACAAAGGCTCAGAGAGGGTAAGTTTCTTTCCCTTTGCCAATTATCCATTACATTTTTTTTTTCCTGAGACAGAGTCTCAAGCTGTCCCCTGGGTAGAGTGCCATGGTGTCACAGCTCGTTCCCTTGCCTCGACCTCCCAAGTAACTGGGACTGCAGGTGCCGGCCACAATGGCCGGTTATTTTTAGAGATGCAGTCTCACTGTGTCTCAGGCTGGTCTCAACCTCCTGAGCTCAAGTGATCCACCCGCATTGGCCTCCCAGAGTACTGGGACTACCAGAGGGAGCCACTGCCCAGCCTCCAGTCATCCATCTCTTGACTTGCTGTCCCTTTCTGCCCTCTGCTGCGGGACTGGGAATCCTCTGAGGACAGGAGACGTGTGATCCCTCACACAGGAGTGTGTGTGTGATCCCTCACTATGTCCCTAACATCTCTAACTTGGGGCACCCAATAGGCACCCAAGAAAAATGTGTTGGATCCATTGACTCAACAAACATCTCCAAACATACCTGGTTCTTTCTCCTCATTGCCAAAAACTCAAACTCCCACCCTCCATACCTGGCTTTTGTCATTGGTTTATGCTGGACAAGGGATCACTGCTGGTGGCCACTGCTGTCCTAAATAGCCAGCACATGCAGGGTGCTGCTGGACAGGCCCTGGAGGCTGGGTGAGCCCATGTGCTACAATCTGTAGCTGTTTACTCAGGTCCAAGGCCTTCTGTTATAAATGAAGTTAAGAGACCAGATGCTCTAAGGACCACGGTGCTGGGACAGCCTCCCAGGAGGATGGGAGGTTGGTAGGATGGGGACGGAGGCTTGTGGCGGCAACTCACAAACCTCCTGTGTTCTGGGAGGATCCCGGGTGTTTTACCAGGACTGGGATCAGCTGCAGGGTGCCCAGCCTGCTTGGCCTCTGTGCAGCAACAACACACCCTGCTCCTCTGATAGCTCCAACACTGATACTGCAGTGCCTTCCTTCCTACCCAACTCCAGACCTGGAGCACTGACTAACTGTAAATGTAGTCTAGAGTAGGAATGCTTTAAAGATAGAACCACTTTAAGCTAGGGAGATATGATGAAACCTTGTAACCTATGAAGAGAATCTCTAATGTATAGCGTGATGAGTAATAACTTTGCTGATGCTTACTTTTTCTATGAGGGTATAAAAATAACAAAGGGAAACAGGAAAGCAGAATAGCTCTTTTTTTTTTTTTTTTTTTTTGTTGCAGTTTGGCCGGGGCTGGGTTTGAACCCACCACCCTCAGTATATGGGGCCGGCACCCTGCTCACTGAGCCACAGGCACCGCTCAGCAGAAAAGCTCTTTAAAGAGATATCCTCACTGTTCTCTGGAATTGCTGGGTTTTCTGTTAATAAAAGTGGATTGTTAATCTCTCATCCGCTTCTCCATTGATTGGCTTGGTGACAGGCAGATGGAGTCCTCAGTCCAGCAACAGGATTCCAGTGAGTGAATGAAGATGAACATAATTAATCGTTAATTGGTAAGCAAGTGATTTCACAGCCTGAGCTTAAGTGAGAGACTCTGAGACCAGGTTCTTTGGGTATTTGCAACTTTTAGGCATTTGTAATTTGCATGGTGTGTAACCTTGGGAAAGAAAATTACCCTTTCTGAGTCTTTATTTCCCCATCTGTAAAATGGCACACATTAGAGTTCCTATTTCATGGGATTTTTTATAGGGATTATACTAAGTGCTGTTTGTTCAATACAATGAATAAATATCAAATAAAATTAATGAACGGCACTTTCACATCTCTCATAGCATGTACCAGGAACTGTGGGGTTTAAAATATATATTTATATTTTTTTATTTGAAAATAAATTACTACGATGAAAGTCTTTTTAGACTGGACAATTCAATGGTTTTAGTATAGATACTGTCTAATTGCAGAACAGTTTCAACATCCCCCAAAGAAATCTTGTCTGAGTCTCTATGAATTTGCCTGTTTTGGATATTTCCTATGAATGGAATCACACAATTTGTGGTCCTTTGTGATTCACTGCAGTGCTTCCAAGGTTCATTTACATTGTAGCTTGTGTGAGAGTTACCTTCCTTTTCACAGCTGAACTGTGCTCTGTTGAGTGTTACAGACAAGGTGTGGTCTGTCCACTCATTGCTGATGGACATGTGGGCTGTCTTATCCCCTTCCTGTTGATATGAGTTGGGGCCCCACACTTGCCCCTCTGTTGGATGGGTCCTTAGTAAATACTTGCTGAAGAAAAGGATGAATGAGGTTTTCTTCCTCAGCACATACTACCACCACCTGACACCCCATACCCTGGACTTGGTTAATTGTCTGTCTCCCTATCCTCAGAAGAGTAGCCCCCACCAGGGCAGGAGTTTTTGTCTTTTTGCCCACTGCTGTATCCCCAGAGCCTAAAACAGAACCAGACACATACCAGATGCTCCTTCAATTCTTGTTGAATGAAGAAGAAATCACTACCCCATCATCTCAGACCCCCAGTCAGCCCCAGGCTAGCAGGCTGTGGGTCACCAAAAAGGAGAAAAAATATCCAGAGGGATGATTGAGTCTGATCACTGGATGTGTCATGGGATGGATCACCAGATGTGTGCATGTAATTATTTGACTCACTGCGTCTGCTGCTCCCTGAGGACAGGGACTACACCCACTTTACTCTCTTGCAGGGCCTGGCACTCCAGAGGAGCCTGATCATAAATTGTTTTTGCTGTGAATGTTGATGAGGAGGAAGGCAGAAGAGGGAGGTATGTCTGGATCTCAAGTTCACAGTCATGGTGTAGAGCTCATGGGACCTGCCCACTGCATGCAGCCAGGGGCTCAGAAAGAAGCAGGTCTCCCCCAGGTCACACGGTGTCCACAAGGAGCAGGGGCTAGAACCACAGGGCACAGGCCAGCAGCACAGAGGCTAGGAACAGGGGCCGTTCTGACCTCCCCCTCTTCACTGGCACCAGGCGCCTCTACTCAGTTCTGCCTCTGTGCCTGTGCCTGCAGTTCCCTGTGCCAGGACACCATTCCTTTGTTTTGTAATGAGACTCAGAGCCTCTAAAGCCTTGGAAGGACCCTCAGAAAAGAAATTCAGCATCCCAGTAGCCTCTCGGGCTTCAGGAGCCTTGAAACATCTGCCTTTTCCACTTGAAACTCTCCTAAGTTGCCAGGGACCCAGCAGGAAACCCCTGGAGACCAGTGCCAGTCTGCAGGCCCACACCTTGGCCTCTCCTCCAGCCCCACTGAGCCAGCCCTTCCCGCTCCATGACTTCTCTTCCTGTTAGATGACCTTCCCTGGATCTCCCAGACATCTGCAAAATGTAATCAAGTGTCCCAGTCAACACTTTGTCATGACTCTCCTCTGCTCAAGAACCATCCAAGTCCACCAGTGCCTTCAGGATGGAGCACACAGTCTCCAGCTGGCATTCGGACTTGGCCCCTGGACACCTCTCCAGCCTGGTCTCTCAGCCTTCAAACCCTTGCCCACAGATAGCCTGGGCATCAAGCTACTGGCTGTTTCCTGATGGAGTGCTGTCCTGCCTCAAGACCTTTGCACATGCCCTTTTGCCCTGAAAGCCTTAGAGGACATTCCTCTGTTCTTCAAGAGTTAGTGTCCACAGTGTTGTTGATGTCGCCTCCCCAGTCCGTCCTGTGGTATCCCCACTGCCTGGCCTCTGGCACCTTGTTCCTCCCTCTGCCTCAAGCTCACCATGGGGATGTAGGAATCTGATTCTAATTCTAACCCCACCCCTCACTTCCCACCCACGACTGCCTGGGAGCACTGACCCTCTCTGGAAGCCCAGGATCACCCAGCATGGGTTGATTTACAGAATTTGGTTGGATGAGTGTGCAAATTCATGAATGAACACAGGATACATTTCAGACACTCTGACCTTCCCAGCACACAGGCCTGTCTTCATCTCTCCCCACCTTCTAGCCATGCAACATGCTTTCTCCCTTTCCCAAACTTAACAGCTCCTCTTTTCCTTCCCTGGACACATCTTTCTCCCTTTTCTGCTCTCCTACTCTACTTGGCAAACTCCTATTCATCTTCCAAAACCCAAGTTCCTAGGTGCCTTTTTCTATGAAGACACCCCCAACACCTGGGCTGAGTGCATCAGTGTTGTCTTCTTCTACAACCCTGACCACAAGTGTTTGAGCTTTGCTTCCTCAGCCCTAGGCTCAGTTTCTTGAAAGCAGAGCAGCAAGAAAGTAAGATTCTTCTTCAGAGAAGTATTTCCCAACTGTGAGTAATGATTCATCAACGGCGCTGGGTGAGGCAGCTCATGCCTATAATCCCAACACTGTGGGAGGCTGAGGCAGGTAGATTGCTTGAACTCAGGTGTTGAAGACCAGCCTGAGCAAGAGCGAAACCCCATCTCTACTAAAAATAGAAAACCTGGCTGGGCATT
Source organism: Nycticebus coucang (assembly GCF_027406575.1). Lineage (NCBI taxonomy): Eukaryota > Metazoa > Chordata > Mammalia > Primates > Lorisidae > Nycticebus > Nycticebus coucang. The sequence continues at coordinate 61,674,915 of NC_069782.1, read as the reverse complement.
GTGGTGTGCACCTGTAGTCCCCAGATACTAGGGAGGCTGAGGCAGGAAGATCACTTGAGCCCAGGAGTTTGAGGTTGCTGTGAGCTAGGCTGAAGCCACAGCACTCTACCCAGGGTGACAGAGTGAGACTTAGTCACAAAAAAGAAAGACTCCTCAATGGATAATGATGAAGTCAATATGAACATATTTTTAAATTTTTTTCTGCTAAATATTTTCTCTTTAATTTACTTGTTTACATCCCTGGATCAGAAACATGCTTCTAAACAGCTGTATAGTATTTCCCCAGAGTGCATTCAGCCCTACACATGTCACTGGCAAAGTCATAGCTTTCGTATTTTTTGTTGTTGCTGTTGCAGTTTGTCCGGGGCCAGGTTCAAACCCGCCAACCTTGGTATATGGGGCCAGTGCTACACTCACTGAGCCACAGGTGCCGCCCATATATTTTTTTCTTTTGAGACAGAGTCTTACTAGGTAGAGTGTCATGGTGTCACAGCTCGTGGCAACCTCAAACTCTTGTGCTTAAGTGATTCTCTTGCCTCAGCCTCCCAAGTAGCTGGGACTACAGGCACCTACCACAACACCCCGCTATTTTTGTTGTAGCTGTAATTGTTGTTTAGAAGGCCCAGGACAGGTTCAAACCCACTAGCCCCAGTGTATGTGGCCGGCGCCCTAGCCCCTGAGCTACAGGCGCTGAGCCCCACTTGGTCACCCTTGGTAGAGTGCTGTGGCGTCATAGCTCACAGCAACCTCAAACTCTTGAGTTCAGTGATCCTCTTGCCTCAGCCTACCAGGTAGCTGGGACTACGGGTGTCTGCCACAACGCCTGGCTTGTTTTAGAGATGGAGGCTCACTCTTGCTTAGGCTGGCCTCAAACTCCTAAGCTCAGGCAATCCACCTGCCTTCATCTCCCAGAGTGCTAGGATTACAGGAGTGAGCTACCAAGCATGGCCAGCTTCCATTTTTTTAATTCATTTATTCATTTCTATACAAATGATTCAGGGGTGACTCTGTGTATAAATATCGCTGTCTCTGGGGATTATCTCCTTGGTAAAAATTCCTAGTGCAGCAATGACTAAGTCAGGAAGAGGACGGTCATTTGTAAATCCATTTCTCAACACAAGCTGTCAAATTGCCCATAGCAAGCATGCCCATAGTCACTAGAAATAAACTCACTTTTAATCCCTGGAATGAGAGGTATAAAAAGAAGAAAAAAACGTATTGCTTTGTGTGTGACTGCTTGTTGTTTAGTGAGTAGACTAGGAGCTGGCAGACTGTAGTCCATGGACCAAGTTCAGCCACTACCTCGAATCACATGCAAACTAAAGCATGATGTTCACATTGTTAAATGTTGAAAAAATTAAAAGGAGATTATTTCATGATGTGAAAACTACAGCAAATTCACATTTCAGTGTCTGTTAAAAAAAGTTTTATTGGCACACAGCTCTGCCTGTTTATTCATGTATTACCTGTGGCTGCTCCCTGGCTGCTGCTGGCACCAGCCAGCGCTGTGCAGAAAAGTCTGCCACCCCAACTTTCACAACTATGTTATTTATTAGCTACATGCTCAAAGAGTTTTGGAAGAGAAAGATTTAGGGAAACCCTTTTTTTCCCTTTTTCCTTTTAATAGGCCTAAAGACAGGACAGAAATTTCTCTGGTATAACTCTGACTCATCTGAGCACAGTGTTTTGGATAAATTAGAATAGGAAATATCCAGGTATGTTTGCACCAGGGAAAGGTAAGTCTTATCTTATGAAACTTTACTTTCTCCTTGATAAATATCTGGAAATGAAATTACAGAGTGAGGATGATGTAAAATCTCTTTCCTAATGGGTGTCAGAGCCAGAAGAGAGCGTGAGACCTGCAGCCTTGTGCAGTAGCTGCCATTGCTCAAGTTGCTCCATTTGGAGACAGGCTAAAGAGGATTCAGTGGGGGAGGATTTTGCATGAAATGAGAACACGCAGCTGTCCCCAGGCCCAGCCCACCTCTGAGTCACCCCCTGTCAATCAGTGCCTTCTGAGGGGACCCCCACCTGGAGATGGGCTGAACAGAGCTGCTGGAGATCCAGAGAGAAGGGATCTGGCATCCCTGCCCCTCTCCTCAGCCTCTTGAGATTGGCACGTTCAGCTCCCTCCCATTTTACAGATGGGACTATTGAGGACCAGAGAAGAACAAGAACCAGTGAGAGCTTCCGTGAAGAGCCCTGAGTCTCACACTGCCATCCACCAGCCCTGGGAAGCCACAAGTTCAAAGGTAACAAGGTCAGAGCAATGAGGGAATCTTGGGACTGAGCCACTTACCCACCTACAAAAATGTCTCCTGGATTCACCAAGTTTCAATCCTGACTCTACCTACCAGGATGGTCTTGGGCATAGTCTTCAAATTCTCTGAATGCCTTTTTCCTAACCTGGAATATGGTTTCTAATTCCCAATGTCATTGTGAAGATTAAATGTTTAGTATGGTGTCTGGGACACAGCAAGAATGTAATAGCCATGTTCCCATAATGCTTTGCTCATGGTTTGCTGTACATGAACTGCATCCAGGCACAGAACTTGTGTGCAGACCACACTCCATCCCCGCAGCTCCTGGAAGGCATGCACCCTGCCTCCTTCACCATTGTGTCCCCAGCACCCAGCACAGGGGCAGCACAGGTGCACACATGGTCTTTGGCTGCCTGCATCTGTTGAACTTCAGTTAAGCACTACTGCCATGGACGCCAGGTGTTGCATCTGTGATATCTGAGCATCTCTAATGTCCTTCAGCAGGGCTGGTGGTAGGTAGGGTAACCAACCATCCTGCTATGCCCAGAACTGAGGGATTTCTGGGGAGATGGAATTTTAAGAAACCAGTATTGTCCCAGGCAAACAGAGACAAGTTGGTCACCCTGGGTTGAGGATGTAGCTGAGAACAAGACAGACATGGTCACCTCTTCCAGGAAGCGACCCCTGGTTGGACTGACCCTCTGGCTCAGGGGGTCCCTCTGTCCCCTGCTGTTGGCAGGTGCCCATATGCCCTGCTATCACAACACCATTACCCTGAGTTGCAAACACCTGAAGTCTTGTGAGCCTTCTTTGTTCAGGGAGGCCAGACCCCAGCCCTTTTTCTGGCCAACAGTTATGTTCCCAAAACCTACCACAGAGCTTGGCACCAAGTGAAAACAAGCAAATAGATGAAAGTCAGCTCCCCTTGGCTAACAGCTGAGAAAACCCATAGCTCAGACAGGTGACTCACTCAAGCAAGATTCCCCAGTGAGGGTGTGAGTTCAAACCTGCACCTGTCTGGTGAGGCTCCTCCGCCCCCCTCCGGCCTGGTCCTCACCGTGTTGTAGAACTCAGCAACCAGCTCCGAGTACTGGAAGTTGCTCTCACACCAGTCCACCTCAGAGCTCTGATAGGCAAGGATACTAGGCATCTTGACGCAGCACCGGCCACCTGCTGGCTGTGCCTAACACTGGGGACAAGGGAGGCTCAGAGGGCCGGGCTGTGAAGGTGGGGAGGGGACACCTCCAGCCCGCAGCAGGCTGAGAGGAAAAACCTGCTGGGTCGCTCCTGGTTGCAACAGGGCAGCCTGGCTGAGCAGTGGCAGTGGCCCTGGGCATGAGCTGTGGGCGTGGGGGGCGGGCAGGGAAGCCTCCCATCCAGGCTTGCAAGGAGTTGTGGGGTGGGGAGGACTGTTTTTAGAACAGTAATGAAAAATAATAATAATATGGAGTCCACTGAGATGGGATGAGTCCACTATCGCTGTCCCCATCTTACAGATGACCAAACCAAGACACGGAGCACAAAGACATTTGCAGAGGGCACATAGGAAGTAACCCCAGGCTGGATCTGGACCCCAGGGTCCTCCCCACCATTACGTTTTACTATTTCAGCACCATCCAGAGCCCCACGCCAGGAGCAGCACAGCCAGACACCTAGTGCCAAGAACTCAGCTCATCTCCCTGGAGTTCTTGGCCAAGTGTCCCTGCCCATTCATTTCCCCTTTGGGGACCTCAGTTTTCCCATCTGTCCTATGGAAAGTTGGATCGGATTGAAGCCATTTCTCTTGTGTGGTTGATATTTCATATGCTCAGAATATTCCATCTTCCACCAGAAGCCACCTTCAAAGCCTTTTTGAGGAGGCCAGCACTTTGGAAGGCTGAGGTGGGTACATCACTTGAGGCCAGGAGTCTGAGACTAGCCAGAGCAACATAGTGAGACCCTGTCTCTACAACAACAACATAATTAATCAGCCATGTATGGTGGCACACACCCGTAGTCCCAGCTACTCTGGAGGCAGAGGTAGGAGGAATGCTTGAGCTCCAGGAGTTTGAGGCTACAATGAGCTATATCATTCCACTGCACTCCAGCCTGGGGGACAGAGTGAGAATATCTCTGAAAAAAAAAAAAAAAGTAGAAGAAGAAAAGAAAAAGGAAAAGGAAACATTGTAACCCTACAGTGAATAAAAATTAAATACAACCTTCCAGGAAGACAAGCTTACTAAAAAATAAATACAATGTAAACAAATAATAACATCACTTTCAACTGGATATTGTTGCCTGGTAAAGGATCATTTTAGATCAAACAAAGGGAGTGTTAAGAGGCATAAAACATTAGCACTGACCCAGCTTCTCTCCTCTATTGAGAATTTATTTTTATTTTTATTTATTTATTTATTATTTGAGACAGAGCCTCAAGCTGTCGCCCTGGGTAGAGTGCAGTGGCATCACAGCACACAGCAACCTCCAACTCCTGGGCTTAAGCGATTCTCCTGCCTCCTCCTCTCAAGTAGCTGGGACTACAGGCACCCGCCATAATGCCTGGCCATTTTTTGTTTGTAGCCATCACTGTTGTTTGGTGGGCCCAGGCTGGATTGGAACCTGCCAGCTCAGGTGTATGTACCCTGTTTCCCCGAAAAGAAGACAGTGTCTTATTTTAAGGTATGCTCCCAAAGATGCGCTAGGTCTTATTTTCAGGGGACATCTTATCTTTCCTGTAAGTAGGTCTTATTTTCGGAGGATGTCTTATTTTCGGGGAAACGGGGTAGCTGGCCGCCTTAGGCACTTAAGCCACAGGCGCTGAGCCTCTATTGAGAATTTTAAAAAGGAGACTACTTGCCACACAGTTCAATTATTTTGAATGTAGGTCAACATATCAAAATTTATCTTCCTGCTTCGGTTCCTGTTGCACAGTGTTTATGGCACTGGCCACATGCACCAAGACTGGAGGGTTCGAACCCAGCCTGGGCCTGCTAAACAACAGTGACAACCACAAAAAAAAAAAAAAAAAAAAAAGCCAGGTGTAGTAGCAGGTGCCTGTAGTCCCAGCTACTTGGGAGGCTGAGGCGAGAGAATCTCTTAAGCCCAAGAACTGGAGGTTGCTGTGAGCTGTGATGCCACAGCACTCTACCGAGGGCGATAAAGTGAGACTCTGTCTCAAAAAAAAAAAATTATCTTCCAAGGGAGATGATGCATTAGGTCATTAAATCTTCACAACAGCCCAGAAAGTGTGGTGCTACTCAATTACTGTTCCCATTTTACAAGTGAGGAAACTGAGGCTCAGATTGGTGATGTTGCTTTCTTCCCTCTACCATTTTCTGCTTTGAGCTTTAGTTTCCTTGCTAGTAACCTGGAGATAGCAACAGTTCCTCTCTCTTAGGGCTGTGAAGAACATTTAACAAGATAATACTGAAAGCTGAGTGCATAGAAAAGAGCCAGGCACTAGCAAGCAGTTAGTGAAAGTGTGATTGCAGCTCAGTGCCTGTACTGAGTGGTTAGGGAGCAGCCACATACACTGGGGCTGGTGGGTTCGAACCCGGCCTGAGCCTGCTAAAAACTACAATGACGACAACCACCAAAAAACAGGGGGACGTTGTGGCGGACACCTGTAGTCCCAGCTACTTGGGAGGCTGAAGCAAGAGAATCGCTTCGGCCCAAGAGTTTGAGGTTGCTGAGAGCAGTGATGCCATGGCACTCCACCAAGGGTGACATAGTGAGACTCTATCTCAAAAAAAAAAAAAAAGAAGTGTGATTGTCTTAAAATTCAAGGTCGGCAATAATAACAAAAGCCATTACTGTTTATTGAGAGTCTACTCTGGCCCAGGCTGTGAGCTGAGCCTTTGACCCACTGGTCTCTACGTGCCTTTGTGACAGTTGGATGGATTATCCTCCTCTCCATATTACGAGTGAGCAAACCAAGGATCAGAGAGGGCAATTCACACAGCTTAGGAAGTAAAGGAACATAGAACTCTAACCCAGGCCTACCTGACTCAGGAGTTTTCACAGTCCTTGAATCCTTGGAAGTCAGGACTGGGGACCCCAGACTCTCCAGAACTGCACACCAGAGGCGTGTCTGCTCTTGGGGGCTTCCCCACCCCTATTTTTAGAGAGACAGGGCAATGAATGAAAAAAGGCTAATGTCATTGCTGGTCCTGGTGCTGGTGCTGCTGCTGCTGCCATTGACAAGGTGTCAAAGGCTTTAATGGTCACACTCCGCCAGGTACCCAGAGAGGTGCCTTGCCTTTGAGATCCCAGGAAAAAAATGGGAAGAATATTGAGTATGGAGATGAGGGAGGAGGTGCCCAAAGCCTGAAATGAAGCTCCACCTGACTCTTCCATACGGCAACAACCCCCCCCACGCACATACCATTTAGCCACAGCCCTGGCCCCCAAGTCCCTTCCCCAGGTGGGCTGGGAGAGCAGACACCACCACCACCACCCAGCCCTGCAGCAGGGAGCCTGACACCTTCCCCTTGAGTGACCTCAGGCCAGTCCCTGCTCCGTGCAGGGGTGGAGCAGATGGACCCTGGAGTCCCTTTCTGTTCCTATCTGGGGGGCAAGGCGCAGCCAGTGGATCCAGCTCTCTTAATCTTGGTGAAGCAGTAGGAAGCAAGGTGGTGACAGGTACCCATGCCCAGCCCGGGCTAGGGAACCTGGGAAATCACAGAGCTGACAAGGGAGAACAGAGCAGCCAGATGTGCAGGGGGTGGCTCAGCAAGAAAGGTCAGAAAGAGAAAGGGAGGGAAAGGCTGGAGTCTAGGAAACATGGTGTATAAGTTTCCAATGGCTGCTGTAATGAATGGCCATGAATTTAGCGGCTTAAGAGAGCACACATTTTATCACCTTACAGTTCTGAAGGTCAGGAGTCCAAATTGGGTCTTTTGTGTTCATTTTTATTTCAAAATATTAAGGGAGTACAAATGGTTTTGTTACATGGATAGCTTTTGTAATGCTTGAGTCAGAGCTGTAAGTCTGCCCATCACCCAGATAGTGTTTGCTGCACCTGTTAGGTAGGGTTTTGCTCCTCTCCTCTGCCCCCAAATTGAGTCTTTCAGGCTAAAGGTGTCCTCAAGACTGTGTTCCTCATGGAGCCAAAAAAAATAAAATAAAATAAAAAAGTTTTCTAATTCCAAGTACCTGTAAGGATGAGAAGGAAGAGAACTCTCAATCACACAGATGGAAATGTGAAGTGGCCAACCATTTTAGAAAACAATTTGATATTATCTAGTATTTTATTGGGTAAGGTAGCTCAATTGCTAGAACAGGAAAATACCACAGGCTGGGCATGGTGGTTCATGCCTCTAATCCTAGCACTCTGGGAGTCCATGAGTTTGAGACCAGCCTGTGCAAGAGCAAGACCCTGTCTCTACAAAAAATAGAAAAATCATCCAGGCATGGGACACCTGCCTATAGTCCCAGCTACTTGGGAAGCTGAGGGAGGAACATCACTGGAGCCCAGGGCTTTGAGGTTGCTGTGAGCTGTAATGATGTCACTGCACTCTAACTATGGCAACAAAGAACAGACTAAGACCCTGTTTCTGAAAAAAGAAAAAAAGAAAAAGAATAAAACTTTGTATCTTATGTAAACAAAGTCCATTGAATACACATCTGTCCTGGAAAGTCAGAATGGAGTGGGGACCTAGCTAGCAATCTAGGCTCCTGCTATCCTGTGATGTCTCCGTTCCCACACATGGCCTGCTTTCCTTTGCTATTTTCAGGGTAGCCCCAGTAGAAGGGAAGAACACAAAGAGGATACCCTGAATCCTTCACCTCAGTCCAGAAATGACATTCTTCACTTTGCTGCCCTCTTGTTGGTCAGACTTAGTCACATTCGACTAGATGCAAGAGTTGCTGGGAAATAAATCCTCCACCAAGGCAGCCACGTCCCTGTACCCACTGCCTCCTGTGGAAAGGGAGCCTGAGCATGTGCCACAGTGGACTGGCCTCTCTAACCCCTCCAGAAAATCGCACATGTCCTACAATGAGGAGCTCTCCTGCCCTGAGACACCTCCACACATGGACCCAGGATTCCTGCACAAGATTATTCATAGCAGTCCTCCCTGCAATAGTAAAATTCTGGAATTTCTCACCAACATCTATGAATCGTCGATCAGATAAATCAATGGTAGGGTATTAATTTAATGGGTACATGTAAATAAATGAACAGCAGGCACAGCATTGACATAAATGAATCTTCGCAAGATACAGCTGGGACCAAAAAAGTCTGTTTACCTAATTTTGATATGTTTACATTATGATATTTTATATATTCTTAGATTATAATACAATATAATTATACTATCATAGATTTTATGATGTGTTGTACAATATTTATACAATGATAAAACTTCAGCTATATTAAATAATTAATTAGTTTTTAGGGCGGGGCTGCTCTCTCAGCAGGCACACAGCAGGATGAATGTGTCTGTTTTTAAAATATTGCAGTACTGGTTGGTCACTACCTGCGGCCTTGAGTTTCTCTCACTCCGGTAGGTCCTCCCTACCCTGGTCTTTTCTCTGTGACACCAAACAAGCTCCTCTTCACAACCCAGCAAGGAAGGGGTTTTTCATGCAGAGGGAGGCCTAGTCATTATTTTTAATATTGCCTTGGGTTTAGGGAGACATGCATATGTGATAACATTTTTAAATTTAATTTAATTTTTGTTTTTAGAGATGGGGTCTTGATCTGTCACTCAGCTAGAGCACAGTGGTGTCATCACAGCTCACTGCAGCCTCAAACTCCTGGGTCTAAGAGACCCTCTGCCTCAGCCTCCTGAGTGGCTAGGATTACAAGTAAGTGCTACCACGCTAAAAATACTTAAAACAAACAAACAAAAAAACAAAACTCCCAAACAAACAAACAAAAAGCAAAGGAATAGTGAACACAAAATCCAGAAGAGTGCTCATCTCCTTGGAGAGTCTGGGGAGAGGATGCTCGTAGCATGAGTTAACACAGGCATTTTTCTTTTCTTTTTTTTTTTTTTTGTTTTTTGGGCCAGGGCTGGGTTTGAACCCGCCATCTCCGGCATATGGGGCCAGTGCCCTACCCCTTTGAGCCACAGGCACCGCCCTCACAGGCATTTTTCTTGATGTCATTGTGCTACTTCCTAAATTCAGTGTTGGTATACAGGTGTTTATTACTTTTTTAAATGAAAGATTTTATCTTTTAATCACAGTTTTACATTTATAGAAAATTTGAGCGGACAGCATAGACTTCCCACACCTTCCACGCCATTCCCTCTGTTAGTCCCATCTTGCATTAAGGTGGGATGTTTGTTATACTGGCGTGTTGTTATTAACTGAAGTCCTTAGTTCACATTAGGGTTCTCTCTTGCTGTTGCACATTCTCTGGGTTTGGACAATGTGCAATGACATGTCTCCACCATTGTAGGATCACACAGAGGAGTCCCACTGCCCTAAAAATCCCCTGTGTTCCACCCACTCATTCCCCTTCCCCAATCCCTGGGAACCACTGATCTTTTACTGTCCCCATAGTTTTGGCTTTTTACAGAATTCCATATACACAAATGTAGCTGGAATCACACAGCATTGAGCCTTTTCAGGTTGGCTTCTTTCCCTCAGTGCTATACATTTAAATCCTCTATACCTGTTAGTAGCTCAACAGCTCATTTCTCTCTATTGCTGAATAATTTTCCATTGTCTAGATGCACAATGTTTGTTTATCCATTTACCTATTGAAGGGCATTTTTGTTGCCTTCAAAATTTAGCAATTATGAATAAAATTTCTATAAACATTTGTGTGCAGATTTTTAGTTGACATAAGTTTTCAACTCATTTGGGTAAATAGCAAGAAGTACAATTGCTGGATTGTTTATTTTTTCTTTAAACCAAACATATACATTATATATCCTCTTCTAAACATATTCACTATTTCACAATAGTCAAATTAAAAGAGTGTGTAATATTTGCAGTTTACTTTGAAATGCACCAAAAAGTAAGATGGGGGCTGGGTGTCGAGGTGGGCGGATTGCCTGAGCTCAGGTGTTTGAGACCAGCCTGAGCAAGAGTGAGACCCCATCTCTAATAAAGCCAGGCATTGTGGTGGGAGCCTATAATTCCAGCTACTCAGGAGGCTGAGGCAAGAGGATTGCTTGAGCCCAAGAGACTGAAGTTGCTCACGCCGTGGCACTCTACCCAGGGTGACAGAGTGAGACTCTGTCTCAAAAAAAAAAAAAAAAAAATAAGATGGAGTTGGTTTTTTCTTTAAACAAACTATGCAGCTATGTGATCAAGCAAATAGAACAAAACTTTAATTGTAGAATCTAAGCCAGGGCTACAGTGCAGTGGCATCATCATAGCTCACTGTAGCCTCAAAATCCTGAGCTCAGGTGGTCTTCCTGCCTCAGTCTACTGGGTAGCTGGGACTACAGGTACACATCACCACACTTGGCTAATTTTCCTATTCTTGGTAAAGACAGGGGTCCCACTCTTGCTTAGGCTGGTCTTGAATGCCTGGGATCAAGTAATCCTCCTGCCTCAGCCTCCCAAAGTGCTAGGATTACAGGAGTGAACCATTGCCCCCATCCTGTAAATGAAGTTTTTTTTTTTTTTTTTTTTTTTTTTGTAGAGACAGAGTCTCACTTTATAGCCCTCGGTAGAGTGCCATGGCCTCACACAGCTCACAGCAACCTCCAACTCCTGGGCTCCAGCGATTCTCTTGCCTCAGCCTCCCGAGTAGCTGGGACTACAGGCGCCCGCCACAACGCCCGGCTATTTTTTGGTTGCAGTTCAGCCGGGGCCGGGTTTGAACCCCCCACCCTTGGTATATGGGGCCGGCACCTTACCGACTGAGCCACAGGAGCCGCCCCTGTAAATGAAGTTTTATTGGCACACTGATCGGTTTGTCTGCTGCCCATGGCTGTTTTTACTGCTATGATGGCAGAGTTAAACATTGCAACAGAGAACATCTGACCTAATATATGAGGTTGCTAGGACTGCCATAACAAAATACCACAGATGGACAGCTTCCTCAACAGAAATGTATTTTTTTTTTCACAGTTCTGGAAGCTAGAAATCCAAGGTGAGGGCATCAGCAGGGTTGGTCTTCCGAGGCCTCACTGCTTGGCTTGTGCCTGATGTCTTTTCTTTGTGTGAGGCTGTGTCCTCATCTCCTCTTCTTATAAGGACTCTAGTCATATTGAAATAAAACCCACCCATAAGATCTCACTTAACCTTAATGACCTCTTTAAAAACCCTATCTCCAAAAACAGTCACATTCTGAAGTTCTGGGCGTTAGGGCTTCAACATTTGTATTTGTGGAGACACAACTCAGCCCATAACACCTAGCAAGATGATAATATTTACAATCTAGACTTATACAGAAAATGTTTGCTGATCTCTGATGTTGGCTGTAAGCAGTGAGAGCTCCCTATAAAGTTCATCCTATGTTTTCTACATGTTTAGAAATTTGAGTAATAAAAGTGAAAATAATAGTACCCACATAGGTGTGAATATGTGAATATGTGAATAGGGCCAAACTTGTACAGATGATTTGTGAATGGCTCCCAAGTCTGGGATCCTCTGACTACTTCCAAGCATTTCCTTGTCTTAAAGAGGAGACTAAGGCTGCTAAGGACAAGGGTTAGACCCCCAAATCTCCCAGCCAATTGGGCAGATATGACCTGAATACCTCATGTTGTGGGGTAGGAGGAGACATCTACAAGTGTCCTTTCCTGGTACCATCCCTACTGATCAACTCCAGACTCCCAGGAGAGTAGAGGCAAGGTATCTGGTATAATTAGACCCTATTTAGAGGCACTGTTGGGAGTCCGTAAACTCCTTCAGTCTTAGCCATGTCCCCAAGCCACCTCAGAGTTTCAAGAAATCCATCACATCATCTGTTAACACGCTTAACTCCACGACATACTTGGAGAAGCACTGATCGATAAAATTTAAATTTGAATTTCAGAGAAGATAAATGACAAATAACTTTTTAGCATACACACATTCCAAATACTGCATGGGATCCACTTAACCTAAAAATTATTCCTCATAAGTCTAAAATCTAAATTTAAATGGGCCTTCTGTATTTGTATTTGCCAAATCTGGAAACCCTAATTTGGAAGTTTCTCTTGCATTGAGTCTTTGTCCCCTATTCCTCCCACAGAATGGCATTATGCAATTTTGTCATTCCTCATTGTCTCCTCTTTAAATCTAATAACCCCAACTGGGTATTCTGAGGTTAACCTTTTTTTTTTCTTTTTTAAGATAAGTGTCTTACTCTGTCACACAGGCTACAGTCCAGTGGCACTATTATAGCTCACAGCAGCCTGGAACTCCTGGGCTCAAGCAATCCTCCTGTCTCAGCCTCCCAAGTAGCTGGGACTACAGGAATACACTATCATGCCTGCTAATTATGTTATTTTTTGTAGAGATGAGGGTCTTGCTATTGGCCAGGCTGGTCTCAAACTCCTGGCCTCAAGCAATCCTCCTGCCTCATCCTCCCTAAGTGCTGGGGTTAGAGGTGTGAGCTGCTGCACCTGGCAATGGAAGGCTTTTTAGCAAGAGCAAGTTCAAGGATGAACAAGCAATGAGCCAAGATGGGCATGAACTCAGGCTCAGACATGCCAATTTTGAGGATCTTAATTCGAAATCTGACAGAAGTTAGGACAGAGGTGGGTCTAGAGCTCAAGTGAGACATCTGGATGAGGAAGGCAAACCTGGGAGACATTCAGGGACACACACATGCACTTAAAGCCATGAGGCTGGATGAGAGTCCCAAGGGGATGTAGATAAAGAAGATGAGAGGCTGAGCAGTGGGGCTCGCCAAGGCAGAAAAGCCTCTTCAAAGACACATCTGGTAAGAGGAAAACAAAATTATTCCTCACAGGGAAAACATCTGTCCACAAGGAACTGGCTAAATAAATTACGGGTCTTTTATATCGTGGAATGTACTACAGCCATAAAAAAGCATGATGAAGTTCTTGGTTACCATTTGGCTCTTAGGAAGAGGATACTGAATTTGTGGAATTTGGGGAATAAGATCTTTATTAGCCATTAAGAGCTGTCAAAGAAGCAAGCCGGACTGGGGAAAGGGGACTGGTGAACTGGGATTGAGGCTGGATGAGGCCTTCATTGACAATGCTCTGGAGCTCAGAGCATTCCATATTAACTCAAGATGTCCAGACCTTTATTTCTCTTCCTTGCCCCAGCACTGGGTGTGAGGCTGTCTTGGGACAAACGGGACTTAGAGGTGGCTCTGTGCAGCTGAGGCTAACCATATCAGTGGAATCTGGGGGCTTACCATACATCCCTCAGCAAGGCAGCAAATCCCTCCTTGAAGGGGAATCTGGGTGACACAGAATGAAGCTTCGTGTAGGCATGAATTTTTACCTTTGTTTGCACTTGCCTGCTTTGTTTACTGCTGTGCCCCAGTGCTGTGCACACAGTCAATGCCCAATGAATATCGATGGAATAGACAAATTTCCCAATAGCCTTGAAGTGTGGCAAAGTGTGACTAGGTTTTGGCTAATGGAGAATTCATGTGATAGAGCCACGCTACAGACTCTGGATGGCAATGTCGAGATGGCTACTTGGAAGGAAAGACATTTCTATCTTCTAAGATATCAAGACTTCTCTCCCTCACTGTCATAACTAATTAACAAAACCTCAAGCAGAGTAGGTACTCAGTAAATATGGGTTGTATTTCTCAATACGGATATTTGATCATTTGGTTTAACTTTAAAATTTAAGCCATTTGACTAGTGTCTTCTTATAGACATTTTTTTTTTTTTGAGACAGAGTCTTGCCCTGTCACCCAGCTAGAGTGAGTGGCATCATTATAGCTCACAGCAACCTCAAACACCTGAGCAAGTGATCCTCTTGCCTCACAGCCTCCCAGGTAGCTGGAACCACAGGCACGTGCCACAATGCCCTGCTAATTTTTGTTATAGAGGGTGTCAAAAAAATGTGTACATATTTTTTGAAATAAGCAAACTGGCTCAGTGCCTGTAGCACACTGGTTATAGTGCCGGCCACATGCACCAAGGCTGGCGGGTTTGAACCCTGCCAGCTGAATTAATAATGACAACTGCAACAACAACAACAAAATAGCCAGGTGTTGTAGCAGGCACCTGTAGTCCCAGCTTGTTGGGAGGCTGAGACAAGAGAATCGCTTAAGCCCCCAAATTTGAGGTTGCTGTGACCTGTGACGCCACGGCATTCTACCCAGGGTGACATAGTGAGACAAAGAAACAAGCAAGCTATACTAAAAGTGTAATACTCTCTATATATCTATAACAAAAATGAATACTGGGCGGTGCCTGTGGCTCAGTGGGTAGGTAGGGTGCCAGCCCCATATACCGAGGGTGGTGGGTTCAAACCCGGCCCCGGCCAAATTGCAACAAAAAAATAGCTGGGCGTTGTGGCAGGTGCCTGTAGTCCCAACTACTCGGGAGGCTGAGGCAAGAGAATTACCTCAGACCAGGAGTTGGAGGTTGCTGTGAGCTGTGATGCCACGCCACTCTACCGAGGGTGATAAAGTGAGACTCTGTCTCTACAAAAAAAAAAAAAAAGAATACAAGTCACATTGAGCACTTCTTGTAATTGCAGAAGTCAAACATGACTTGAATATTAAAAATTTAATACAGGCCAGGTGCGGTGGCTCACACCTGTAATCCCAACACTCTGGGAGGCCAAGGCGATGAATTGCCTGAGCTCAAGAGTTCCAGATCAGCCTGAGCAAGAGCAAGACACTGTTTCTAAAAATAAAAAATAAAAAAAATTCAGGTATTGTGGTAGCTACCTATAATTCCAGCTACTTGGGAGGCTGAGGCAAGAGGATCACTTGTGCCCAACAGTTTGAGGTTGCTATGAACTATGATGCCACGACACTCTACCAAGGGCAACAAAGTGAGACACTATCTCAAAAATAACTAACTAACTAAATAAATAAATAAACTTTAATACAGTTTTTTTTCTTTCTTAAAATGTGTATACTTTTTGGGGTACCCTCTGTATTTTTAGTAGAGAGGGAGGTCTCTTCTCTTGCTCAGGCTGGTCTCAAGCTCTTGAGCTCAAGTGGTCCTCACATCTCAGCCTCCCAGAGTGCTGGGATTACAGGTGTGAGCCACCATGCCCAGCCATCGTACTGACATTTATTTCCAACTCTTCATAGTGCAGTGTGATAGACTGTCTCCAAAGACCGCCATCATCAATTCCTTCCATCCCACAATGTCCTTTTCTCCAACCCTTGAATTTGGGTGTGGCATGTGACTTGCTCTATCCAAGAAATATGGCAGGAGAGCTGCCATGTGACTTCTAAGCCAGAAAACAGGTAGCTTCTGCTAACTCTCTCTCGGAAGCCCACTGCCATAGGTGGAGTAAAGACCATAATGCAAACCTCACATGAGGCAGAATCACTTAGCTGAGCCCCATTTAGATTCTCAAATTGTGAGAAATAATGAGCTGTGTTTGTTTCAAATTCTTAAAATTTGTTAGGCATAAATAGCTAACTGAAACAACAGGTGTATAAACAACTCTGCCATAAGCAACCTTGTGGCCAAATCTTGGTTCACTCCTTTAATCATTTCGTAGAAATTAATAATTAGAAGTGGACTGTGTGGACTTGAAATGGAATATCAATTTAGTTCCCAGAGAAATGGTAGCAATTCCCACAAGCTTTTTTTTGGAGTATCCTTTATCCACAACCTCTTAGTTCTGTTTCCTTTTCTTTTCTATTTTTCTTCTATTTTATGCGTTGGAGTATCTAAAAATCCTTTTATTTTTTAATTTTCAATTTATATCAATTCAATAGGCCCATTTGCATTCACCCTAGAAAAGGTAACTGCAATCAGAGCTTCTCTCTGATCATAGAATGATAACCAAAAACCAGTAGGACAGGCTGATTTGCAGGTGAGAGCCAAAATATTCATTCATACAGAACTTACTGAGTAAACAAAGTTTAGAGGAATAAAACACATTAAATACTTATGAGGGCTCAATGCCTGTTGCTCAGTGGTTAGGATGCCGGCCACATACACTGGGGCTGGTGAGTTAAAACCTGGCCTGGGCCTGCTAAACAACAATGACAACTACAAAAAAAAAAAAAAAAAAAAAGCTGGGCATTGTGGTGGGCACCTGTAGTCCCAGCTACTTGGGAGGCTGAGGCAAGAGAACTGCTTAAGCCCAAGAGTTGAGGTTGCTGTGAGTTGGGATGCCACAGCACTCTACCAAGAGTGACATAGTGAGACTCTGTCTCAAATGATTAAATAAATATGGAGGGTGGTGGCTTTCCCTGGGATCCTCCCACTTTGGGAGGCTGAGGCAGGGGATTGCTTGAGGTCAGGAATTTGAGACCAGCCTGGGCAACATATTAAGATCACATCACTACAGAAAAAAAAAAAAAAAAAAAGACATAAGACACATTAAAAATATATACATAATCCTAGCACCCAGGGACCCTGGGTTGCTGAGGCAGGAGGTTCCCTTGAGCTCAGGAGTTTGAGACCAGCCTGAACAAGGGTGAGACCCTGTCTCTACTAAATACAGAAAAATTAGCCAGGTATTGTGGCGAGCACCTGTAGTCTCAGCTACTTAGGAGACTGAGCCAGGAGGATGGCTTGAACCCAGGAGTTTGAGGTTGCTGTGAACTAGGCTGACACCATAGCACTCTAACCTGGGCAATAGAGTGAGACTCTGACTCAGGAAAAAAATATATATATACCTTTTGTAAAAATATATATTATATATAAATATATTATATAATATATTATATATAAATATATTATATATTATAAATATATTATATTGTTATATATATTAAGGTATATTATATTATACCTTGTGTAAAAATATATATTTATGGAGTCCCTACAACGTGCCAGGCACTGTCCGAAGTTGCTTTTTTTTTTTTTGGCAGTTTTTGGCCGGGGCCAGGTTTGAACCCACCACCTCCTATATATGGGGCTGGTGCCCTACTCCTTTGAGCCACAGGCGCCACCCTCAAAGTTGCTTTTTATGGGGGTGGGACATAATTCTAAGAGGGGCTTTACCTAACAAATGTAAACAATGTAACCTAATTCTTTGTACCCTTAATTAACCCGAAATATTGAAAAATAAGTTACATTTTTTTTTCAGCTTCAGGTCACTACCCACTTTAATTTAGTGTTTCTCAACTGGAAGCAACTTTGGCCTCTGGAGGGCCTTTAGCAATATCTGAGGCATTTCTATTATAATGATTTCTATTACAAGCAACTTTGAGGGTGGCGCCTGTGGCTCAAAGGAGTAGGGCACCAGCCCCATATATAGGAGGTGGTGGGTTCAAACCTGGCCCCGGCCAAAAACTGTGGGGGTGCTCCTGACACAGAGGGGGCAGAGTCCAGAGAGCATCTCAATGCCCTGCAGTGCCCAGGACACCCTTCCCTCTTCCCAAAGAATTCTCCAACTCAGAATTTCAATAGTACCAAGGTTGGAATAGACTAACAGAATAGAAAATATCAAAGGACATCGCTCAAAGTAAGGATAAGGCCAGGTAAAGTGGCTCATGCCTGTAATCCCAGCACTTTGGGAGGCCAAGGCAGGAGGACCACTTAAGGCCAGAAGTTCAAGGTCAGTCTGGGCAAGATCCTGTCTCTAAGAAAAAAAATTTTTTTTTTAATTACCTGAGCATGGCAGTGTGTACCTGTAGTACCAGCTATTCAGCCTGGGCAATAGAATAATCCTTGCCTCTGAAAATAGAATTAAGGCCAGGCGTGGTGGCTCACGCCTGCAATCTTAGCATTTTGGAAGGCTGAGGTGGGTAGATTGCTTGAACTCAGGAGTTTGAGACCAGCCTGAGCAAGAGCAAGACCCCATCTCTAACCTGGATGAGGATCTTTTCTCTTTTCTTTTTCTATTAAAAAAAAAAAAAATAGAAACAAACAACAACAACAAAACAGCCAAATGTGGTGGTACATGCCTATACTCCCAGCTACTTGGGAAGCTGAGGCAAGAGGATTGCTCAAGCCCAAGAAATGGTTTTTTTTTTTTTTTTTGAGACAGAGTCTCACTATGTCACCCTGGGTAGAATGCTTTGGAGTCACAGCTCACAGCAACCTCAAACTCTTGGGCTTAAGCGTTTCTTTTGCCTCACCCTCTCAAGTAGCTGGGACTACAAGTGTCCGCCACAATGCCTGACTATTTTTTGTTGCAGTTGCCATTGCTGTTTAGCTGTCCTGGGCCAGGTTCGAATCCACCACCTTTGGGGCAGGTGTATGTGGTTGGTGCCCTCACCACTGTGCTATGGGCACCAAGCCAAGAGATGGCATTCTACCCAGGGTAACAGAATGAGACTCTGTCTCAAAAAGATAAAAAATAAATAAATAAAAATAAAAAAGGAATTTAAAGGATAACTTCATAAAATTTTTGTATTTCATGTATTCAGACACTATATAAGGTATGTTTCTCCTTATTAAGTTCTAATCAAAAAGTTTAGATGAACACTATCCTAAGGACCACAGAGCTGACATTCTATAGACAATCAAGAAACAAATGAATTAATGAAATTCATTTGTTTCGGACAGTAGCAAAGTGCAGAACACTAACAAAGCTTACGTTCTGAAGAGTGCCTAGGACATTTGCAAAGGTGATGTGGGAAGGCTTTTGTTTTTGTTTTTTTGTAGAGACAGAGTTTCACTTTATGGCCCTAGGTACAGTGCCATGGCATCACACAGCTCACAGCAACCTCCAACTCCTGGGCTTAAGTGATTCTCTTGCCTCAGCCTCCTGAGTAGCTGGGACTACAGGCGCCCGCCACAACACTTGGCTATTTTTTTCTTGCAGTTTGGCCGGGGCCAGGTTTGAACCCGCCACCCTAGGTATATGGGGCCGGCACCTTACCGGCTGAGCCACAGGTGCCGCCCGTGGGAAGGCTTTCTTAAGGGATGGTATTTGAGCTGAGATATATGTGCTGGGAAAGAGCTAGACTCAAAGCAGAGCAAAGCAAAGGCCTTGTGATGGATCGAGCTTGCCGTTTTTGAGGAAGAGATTGCAGACCAGTGTGGCTGCTGGAGCCCAGTGCGGAAGGGAGGCTGGAAGGAGATGAGGGCAGAGGTTGGCAGGAGTTCTGGGGAGCCATAGTTCAATTCAGCTTTTCCAAGGATCAAGTAGGCTGTGGAATAAAGAAAAGACAGCAGGGCACAGGGATACAAGTAAGCTGGGACACTCAGTAGAGAGCTGTTGAGAGGCCAGGATGGTATTGATGAAGGTGATTAGCAGTTGAACTGTCTAGAGGTAGAGATGAAACAAAGAGGGCAGGGAAGAAGAGGCAGCAATGAAGACCCCCACCTCAGAGGCTGGGAGGGCAGGGTGGGTGCAGGGAAGTGCCCAGGGGAAGGGCTATGGGGGTGGTAGGGCCTGGCCCATCTCTCCAGGGTGGAGCAGGAGCTAAGGCCCCAGGGGAACCAGCCAGGCAGGGCCACCCGCCTGACTCACAGTAGAAACTGGGACAGCTGCTGCCCACTCACCTCCTTAGTCCCAGCGGGAAATAAAGGTGAGTTTCCAGACTGTGGGGGCACCACCCTCTGAGCCCAAATGCCAGCTCTCCACAGTGAGGTCCTGCCTGCCAGCATTTGGCTCTATCTGGGTCTTCTGCCTTGGGCACTTTCCAGGCCTCCTCCAAACTCGTCCACCTCTGTGACCCTCCCTCTGTTTTGCCCCTGATTGTATGAGGCTGAGAGTATCTGTATCCTCTTCTATCTCCTCATCAGACTGAAGTCCTCCTGAAGTCACAGAGAGTACAAGACTACTATTATCTACAGGACCCAGTATGGAGTTTTAAGAGTCCAGCACTTAGGCATTTTGGAGAACTCTTATTGATATGTTAAAATCCACTTCAAATAGACTGGGAGGACCTCTCAGACCTTCACAGTCCCTGATATCACACCTAAATAGCTAATACATATCAATAGTTAATTCAAATTGAGCACTTATTGCATTCCTGGACACTTCCTGTGGACCTTATGCACAACAACTCTAGGAGGCAGCTCATCATTATCCCCATTCTGCAGATGCCTCCAAAGCCTTTTCTCCTAAACTTTCTCCCTTATCACCTCTTCATCTCTTTGTTCATTGTGTATTTGATAAGCACCTACTGTGTGACAGCACTATTGTAGACACTGGACACAAAATAAGAGGCACTCTTAGATGACATTTGAGCTGACAGATGAAAAAAGATCTGCCTTGAGAAGGTCTGTAAGGAGGAATAAAGGCCCCAGCATTACCAGGAATCTTCCTCCTTCCACTCTCTGCCCATTCTCTTCCCTATGCTGGGAATGCCTTTTCCCCAGCTAACATACTCCTACCTATCCTTCAAAGCCCAGTTCCAAAATCCACTTCTCCAAGGACAGCTTTCACAGAGTCCACCAACCTCTGGGCTCCCACAGCCTGGGGTCCTTCTCTCTATCCCACAGGCGACCAAAAGTGGACTGGGGCAATCCCAGTCGGAGTCAGCCCCACCAGACTGGAAGCTCTTTAAACACCAATGCCCAGTCTGAGTTCTTTATGGGTTCCCACTTCAGATGAGCTGTGGGAAGGCCGGAGCTGATTTTTTAAATAATAAAAAGTAGACAACTAAGACACGATCAGGTGCAGTGACTTGCACCTCTAAGCCCAGCTACACTGAAAGTTGGCATGAGAGGATCCCTTGAGAACAGGAGTCCCATGCTGCAGTGAGCTGTGATCAGGCCCCTGCGTTTCACCTGGGCGACAAAACTAGACCCTGTCTCAACATATATGTTTTGTTTTGTTTGTTTTTTGAGACAGATTCTCACTCTCCCTCGGTAGAGTGCTGTGATTCTCCTGCCTCAGCCTCCCAAGTAGCTGGGACTACAGTCGCCCACCACCCAGGTATTTTCTTTTTGTTGTTGTTCTGGTTGTGATTGTTGTTTGGCAGAACCCGGGTGGGTTCGAACCCGCCAGCCCTGGTGTATGTGCCTGGCGCCCTAGCCGCGGAGCTACAGGCACCGAGCCATGTTTTTTTTTTTTTTTTTTAATTAAAAAAACTAAAACAATTGGTCTCCAAGGGAACTCAAACTGGTGGACCTAAAAGTTCTCCAGCATCTACTTCCTACTCTGGCCACGCCCCCTTCAGGCTCCGCCCCTGAATCGCCCCGCCCCCAGCAGTGCCCGCCCGGTTTCCCGGAAGTGAACATCTTAGCGTGCGTGCTTTTCGTGATCAAAGCACGCCGGGGGTTGTAGTTTCGCCATCTGACGGAAGCCGAGCGGAGGGATGTGGCACGGAATATTGGCTAAGGGGGCCAGAGTAGCCGCTAGCAGGGGCCCAGCGATGGGGCCTCGTCTCGCCGCTCGCTTCCGCATGCAGCGGCCGCCGCTGCAGATACCCAAGAGCAGCCTGGCCCTACCTCGGAGCCTGCACGCGACGCCAGCTTGCGCCCTCCCGCTCATTCCCATCGTGGTGGAGCAGACGGTACAGCGGCCGGGCGGAGACGCGGCGCGGGGGCTCTGGGCGGGGGCGCTGGGGGAAGAGTGAACCCTCACCTCCTTCATTTTCCCCAGGGCCGGGGCGAGCGCGCCTATGACATCTACTCGCGGCTGCTGCGGGAGCGCATCGTGTGCGTCATGGGCCCGGTGAGCGCCCGCGCCGGGACCCTCCTCACCGCCTGCCCCGACCCCGCGAGCGCTTCCTTCACGACTTCGCGATCTCTAGGGTTTCACCCCCGGCTCCGCTCTGGCCCAAATCCTCCCACTGCCTTTCACTCCTTTCCTGGCCCTCAGTCCCCTGCCCCGGTCCTCACTCCCTCTGCTCGGTATCTCTGAGTACCTCTCCCTGACACCTCGCATCCCCTCCCCATTCCTGGGTTCCAGTTCCTGTCCTTGACCATTCTAATCCTTTCCCTTCCTCTGTCCGGATTCCCCTCTTCCTGTGCTCAGACACACATGAGTCCCAGCCATAACCCTCTATCCCTTCTGGGTCCTGAATCCTTCCTGACACCTTTTACTTGGGCTCACTTGGGCTCTGAACCCCTTTCAGGTTCCCTAATCCATCCCTAGCTCCATCTCCCAGGCCCCTTCCTTAAAACTCTTTCCCCATCTCCAATCTGGGGATACCCTCCCCCCCCCCACCATCCCCACCTGCAGATCGATGACAGCGTTGCCAGCCTTGTTATTGCACAGCTGCTGTTCCTGCAGTCGGAGAGCAACAAGAAGCCCATCCACATGTACATCAATAGCCCTGGTGAGCAGGGCCTTTCCTGGGTGTCATGGTCGCTCCTCAGGACACACAGGTGACTCAGGGACCAAAATCCCTAGTCAGGTATGTTCACCGTCTGGAGAAAGGGTCCAGAATTTCAGAATCTCAAGTGTCTTGAAACTACCCAAAAGGTACCTTTTGCTTGCTTTGAAACCTAAGATTCACCCACAGAATGCACCTCTGTAATCCCAAGCTTAGTGTTTTGTCAGCTTGACCTGGCTGACCTTTTAAAATTGGTGGATTTAAGGGAATAGTCAATTTTTTAAAAAAGTTTTAAAAAATTATTTTGTTAGAGGCAGGGTGTCACTCTGTAACGAAGGCTGGAGTGCAGTGGTGCAATAATAGCTCATCACAGCCTCAAACTCCTGGGTTCAAGCAAAACCTCCACCTCAGCCTCCCCGAGTGACTGGAGCTACAGGTGCACACCACCACACCTGGCTTAGAGAGTAGGCAGTTTTGATTACTTCTTCACTACACTGGGCATTTTTTTTTTGGGGGGGGGGACAGAGTCTCACTATGTTGCCCTCAGTAGAGTGCTTTGGCATCACAGCTTGCAGCAACCTCAAACTCTTGGGCTTAAGCAGTTCTCTTGCCTCAGCCTCCCATGTAACTGTGACTACAGGCGCCTGCCACAACACCTGGCTGTTTTTTTGTTGCAGTTGTCATTGTTATTTAGCAGGCCTGCCCAGGATTCGAACCCACCTGCCTGCTGTGTGTGGCTGGCACCCTAACTGCTGAGCTACGGGCACCAAGCCAGGCATTTTTATTTTTTTTTTTAATTTTTATTTATTTATTTATTTGTTTGTTTAAATCATAGCTATGTACATTAATGCAATCGTGGGGTACAATGTACTGGTTTTATATATAATTTGAAATATTTTCATCTAACTGGTTAACATAGCCTTCACGGTATTTTCTTAGTTACTATGTTAAGACCTTTATATTCTACATTTAGTAAATTTCACATGTACCCTTATAAGATGCACTGTAGGTGTGGTCCCACCAATTACCCTCCCTCTACTCATCCTCTCCTCTCCCCTCCTTTCCCCTCCCTTTCCTCTTTCCCCATATTCTTAGGCTATAATTGTATTATTTTTTTTTTTTTTTTTTTGAGGCAGAGCCAACAGTGCCATGGCATCACAGCTCACAGCAATCTCTGACTCCTGGGCTCAAGCGATTTTCTTGCCTCCGCCTCCCAAGTAGCTGGGACTACAGGCGCCTGCTACAACCCCCAGCTATTTTTTGGTTATAGCCGTCATTGTTGTTTGGCGGTGGACGGGGCTGGATTCGAACCCGCCAGCTCAGGTGTAGTGGCTGGAGCCTTAGCCGCTTGAGCCACAGGCGCCGAGCCATATTACGATTATTTTTTTAAGACAGAGTCTCACCCTATTGCTCCGGCTAGAATACTGTCATTTCAGCCTAGCTCATATAACAACCTCAAACTTCTGGGCTCAAGCAATTCTCTTGCCACAGCCTCCTGAGTAGTTGGGACTATAGGCACCTGACACAACGTGTAAATAGTATAGATGGGGTCTCAGTTTTGCTGAGGTCAAGGGATCCTCTGGCCTCAGCCTTCCAGAGTGCTGGGTGAGATACAAAGCCCAGCCATATACCAGGCACTTTTTAAAGTATTTCATTCATATTTAACTTATTTTGTCCATATACCAAGCCCACATGGGGCAGATGATTTAGTTATCTCCCATCTACTTGGAGGGACTGTGGTCAGAGGGTCTGAGTAACTTGTTCACAGTCACACAGATGATAAATTGCCCAGCCAGGGATCATACCCAAGCAGGCTGGCTCCTGAGTCTTCACACTTAGCTGACACTCTCTTCTGGTTTGTAGTTTCTTTTGGAAATTTGCTAGATCTGGTCTCAGTGGGCTCATGTGTTTGTGTGGCAACACCTGACTACAACAAGCACTTTCCTTTTTGCCCCACCTGGTTGCCTGTTCCCTAACCATGGTGACATCTGCCTGTATGACCTCTGCTTTATTTTTTATTTATTTATTTTTATTTTTTGAGACAGTTTCACTTTCTCACCCTTAGTAGATTGCTGTGGCATCATAGCTTATAGTAACCTCAAACACTTGGGCTTAAGTGATCCTCTTGGCTCAGCCTTCCAAGTAGCTGGGAATACAGGTGCCCACCACAACTTTTAGAGACAGTCTCACTCTTGCTGAAGCTGGTCTTGAACTCCTGAGCTCAAAAGATCCACTTGCCTTGGCCTCCCAGAGTGCTAGGATTACAGGCCTGAGCCCCTTTGACCTCTGTTTCAAAAGGCTGCTTCTACCCAGCCTCTCATTCACACTCTTGCCCTTAGGTGGAGTGGTGACTGCAGGCCTGGCCATATACGACACGATGCAGTACATCTTGAACCCCATCTGCACATGGTGTGTGGGCCAGGCCGCCAGCATGGGCTCCCTGCTCCTTGCTGCAGGCAGCCCAGGCATGCGCCACTCACTGCCCAACTCCCGCATCATGATCCATCAGCCATCTGGAGGTGCTCGGGTGAGTGGTGGGCCATAAGCTGCTGATGGGATACAGGACAGGGTCTGGGTACAGACTAGGCAGAAGTCAGGTGTGGGTGT
This sequence comes from Nycticebus coucang, assembly GCF_027406575.1. Lineage (NCBI taxonomy): Eukaryota > Metazoa > Chordata > Mammalia > Primates > Lorisidae > Nycticebus > Nycticebus coucang. Next base: position 61,649,862 of record NC_069782.1, on the reverse strand, counting down.
CAGTGTTTTAAAATGGAGGTTTTTGTTATTCATTCACATATGGTGAGGCCAACAGATTGGGAGACAACTGACATTGAAAAAATAGCTTGTGGGCAGTGCCTGTGGCTCAGTGAGTAGTGAGTAGTAGGGTGCCAGCCCCATATGCCAAGGGTGGCCAGTTCTAACCTGGCCCTGGCCAAACTGCAATAAAAAAATAGCCGGGCACTGTGGTGGGCGCCTGTAGTTCCAGCTACTTGGGAGACTGAGGCAAGAGAATCGCCTAAGCCCAAGAGCTGGAGGTTGCTGTGAGCTATGATGTCACAGCACTCTACTGATAGAGTGGGTGATAAAGCGAGACTCTGTCTCTAAAAAAAAGAAAAAGAAAAAGTAGCTTGTTACTTAGATCCCAAGAAGAAGGGACATACTAAGCCATTGCATGCCATGCAGGATCACACAGAATCACCAGGTTCATGGGAGGGGTGCAAAGGAAGGGAGGGGGAAACATGGGCACAAGTCTGCAGTGTGGCCTCTATAGGAAGCAACAGGCAAGGCAAGGTAAACAGCCTCAGGATGGCCTAGTTTGAATCATTTTTGTAGGCTCTGGGGTGTAGGGACTGTCCTTAGTTGTCTGGTACCCAGCCCTGGGTGAATAGAGTAGGGGAGGAAAATGGCTTGTAGTATGAGAGCCCCATGAGGGAGGTGGTTGGGGGGTGTGGGCTCTGGATTTGTTGGTTTGTATTTAAAAGGTATGCTGGGCAGTGAGTTTTTTGTTGTCTCTAAGAATTAGCTAGGCTTGGAAGGGGCTCTTCTTCAGTCTGCAAGGCCCCAGATGCAGAAAATAAGAGAATATGCTTAGTATAGTCAAGAAGGCCTTCCAGTGGCAGGAAAAAGCAAGATGTGGAGGGATGTGAAGATCCCTGTTTCTGCCTGAAAACTGGAAGCCCAAACAAAGCCAAGGGAGGGCTCTCAAGTCCTCATCCTGAGCCTCTTCATGAGTGGGTGACACTGATTCTGGCCTTTGATCTCTCACTCCACTTGGGATGCCCTTCAGGGCCAAGCCACAGACATTGCCATCCAGGCAGAGGAGATCATGAAACTCAAGAAACAGCTCTACAACATCTACGCCAAGCATACCAAGCAGACCCTGCAGGTGATCGGTGAGTGCCCCTGCTCCTACCTGCCCTGCTTTATTTATTCAGTGCATACAAACACGCCATGTATGTTCTAAGCCAGGCTCCTCGGTCTCAGTCCTGTGGACATCATCCTCTGTAGTGGGGACTGTCCTGGGCCTCTGGCCTCCACCCGCTAAAGGCCACTAACCTCCCCCAGTAGTAAGAAGCAAAAAATGTCTCCAGATATCACCAAGTATATCCTAGTGGGCAGAATCATGTCTTATTAAGAAACACTGTTCTGGGCGGCGCCTGTGGCTCAGTTGGTAAGGCGCCAGCCCCATATACCAAGGGTGGCAGGTTCAAACCCGGCCCTGGCTGAACTGCAAACCAAAAAATAGCTGGGTGTTGTGGTGGGCGCCTGTAGTCCCAGCTGCTCGGGAGGCTGAGGCAAGAGAATCACTTCAGCCCGGGAGTTGGAGGTTGCTGTGAGCTGTGTGATGCCATGGCACTCTACCGAGGGCGATAAAGTAAGACTCTGTCTCTACAAAAAAAAAAAAAAAAGAAAGAAACACTGTTCTGAGCCCTTAGAAAATATAAACTTATGAAATCCTCACCAAAAAAACTTCATTGAAATTGAAAGGTTTGAACATGGTCTTCAAAAAGAAGTGATGATATTTAATAATATGTGTAACATCACTCATTATTAGGTATTAGGGAAAGGAAATTAAAATGCCATTTCAGTCCTCTACAACAACTAAGATATATATATAAAAAAAAAAAAAAAAAAAAAAAACCTGACAATACGAAATGCTGATGAAGGCACAGAGTACCTGGAATGCTTATTTACTACAGGTGGACGTGAAAATGGGACAACCACTTTGGAAAGCTGTTTGGCATTATTAGCTAAGCCTAAACATGCAGAAAAATTCATTGGCTCCCCTGCTCAGTGTGTAACCATGGATGCTTGTGTCCATGAAAGATGTGAACAGGGACACAATGGCAATACTGTTCATGGGAGCCCCAAACTGGCCCAGTGCCCATAGCTTAGCTGTGGTTTAAACAAAAATAGGTAGAGCTAATCTATGTTGTGAGGGTAGGAGTTACTTTGGGGCATAGGAAGCAGGTGGAGAGGATTAGTGACTAACACCCAAGCGGGGTTTTGGGGAAGCTAGCAATGTTCCATCTTTTGGGCTGGGTGCTGGTCCTGTGGATCTGTTCAGTCTGAAAAGCCATCTTGATATACATTTATGAATTGTACACTTTCCTGGATGTGTATCAATAAAAGGTAAAAAAGGACAGGTGCAGGGGCTCACGCCTATAATCATAGCACTTTGGGAGGCTGAGGTGGGTGGACTGCTTGAGCTCATGAGTTCCAGACCAGCCTGAGCAAAAAATCAAGACTCTGTTTCTACTAAAAATAGAAAAACTGAGGCAAGAGGATCACTTGAGCCGAAATTGGAGGTTGCTGTGAGCTATGACACCATGGCACTCTACCCAGTGTTACAGCTTGAGGCTCTGTCTCAAAAAAAAAAAAAAAATGGAATAGGTATTTTACTGATGGGGAAAGTGAGGCACGGAGTGAGGAGGTCAAAATCAAACAGGGAAGAATTGGTGTAATGAGGACGTGTCTTACTCAACTTGGGCTGCCTAACAAAATGTAGACTGGGGGGAGGGACCTGAATAACAGAGATTTGTTTTTCACAAAGGCTGGAAGTCTAAGATCAGGGTACTGGCTGGTTGAGTTCCTGGCGAGGGATCCCCTCCTGGCTTATGAACCTTCTCGTTGTGTCCTTGCATGGTGGAGAGAGAACAAGCTCTCTGGAGTCTCTTCTTAAAATGGCACAAATTCTATTATGGGGGCCCACCGCATGAGCTCCTCTAACCCTAGTTACCTTTCAAAGGCCTTATCTCAAGGACAGGGCATGGTGGCTCACGTCTGTAATCTTAGCACTCTGGGAGGCCAAGCTCAGACCAGCTTGAGTAAAAGCAAGACCCTGTCTCTATTAAAAATAGAAAACACATTGTGCTGGGTTAGGCAGAGGCAAAAAAAAGGATTGCTTGAGCCCAGGAGCTTGAGGTAGCTATGAGCTATGATGATGCCAGGACACTCTATCCAGGGCAACAGAATAAGACTGTCTCAAAAAAAGCAAAAAGGCCTTATCTCTAAATACTATCCCATTGGGGGCTAGGGCTTCAACATAGGGATTGAGGGGGGTGGGGGGAACACAAACATTCAGGCCAGTCCTGGCCCTAGCTCTCTGTTCTTATCCTCATGTGTACCACCTGCTTCCCTCACCAGAGTCAGCCATGGAGAGGGACCGCTACATGAGCCCCATGGAGGCCCAGGAATTTGGCATCTTAGACAAGGTTTTGGTCCACCCTCCCCAGGATGGTGAGGACGAGCCCAAGCTGGTGCAGAAGGAGCCTGTGGCAACAATAGTGGCAGACCCTGTCCCAGCAAGCTCCTGAGAGAACGGCACCTCATCTTCGGAGTCATGTTGAGGGTCCAAGTGCCAGCCATACCCCTAAGTGAGCCCTGATCACCCCTTGCTGCTGAGCCTAGAGAGTCCCCTTGAGGAACTTTGGATTTGAGGAGTGCCCCTGCAGTGGGGCAGCCTGGCTGAGACACTGTGATTTTAAATTAAATTAAATCTTTGTGTTTTTGCTCTGCATCTGAGGTGCTTTCCATCTCCACTTCACATATATATATATAGATAGATAGATAGATATATAGATATAGATATATATCTTTGGTGCTTTTACTTCAGTGAATGAAAAATGGTCACAACTCAAATGAATGGGAATTTACTATGGATATATGCACTTTGCCAGAGATGTTTATGTCACTACCAAAGATGTCTTAGCAATTCCATGTTCCTCACAAAGTTAGTATAACTGTTGTAAAAAAATCAGCTGTGGTTCTGAATAGCCATTCACAGTTGACCTCAACAACTTATCTAATGTAGGAGACTGGTTATCTGTGATAGGCAGAAGCATGTGCTGGTCCTCAGCCCCAAGTGGAAGAGCTAGAGGCAAAGTCATATCAAAAGGCTTCACATCCATAGCTTCTGATAAAGGGCTTTTTTGTATGGAATCTTATTCACTCACAGTATGATCTTTTATACTGGAATCTAGTTTTATCTGCACCAGAATGGACTTTTGTGCTTCTTTAAATTTTTAATATCTGTATAAGAATTTCCACACAATTCACAGATAAATGGTCTTTCTCCTGTATGGGATTGAAAGTGTTTGTTGAGCTCTCCTGAGGAAATTAAACTTTTCCCACAAATACCACATATGTATAGTTTTTCACCTGTATGTATTCGAGAATGAGTGATAAGAGAACTAGAGACAGCAAATGCCTTCCCACATGTGTCACACACATACGGCTTTTCCCCAGTGTGTCGCCGCACGTGATAGGTCAGGGTGCTGGCCTGGGCAGATATCTGTCCACACCTTTCACAGACATGGCTTATCTCCACTATGCTTCCTTGCATGAATCTTGAGATTGCTGGAAGTTGCAAATTGTAAATTGCACACATCACATTTGTAGGGTTTTTCCTTACCATGATGCATGCGACTGTGGAAGACTAGCTGGCATTTCTGAGCAAATCCTTTATCACAATTCACACTTGTATGGCTTCTCACCTGTGTGAGTTCTTACATGTGTTTTCAGCTGGTTACACTGGGTGAATGCCTTTCCACACAAGTGGCAGACGTAAGGTTTGACTCCTTTGTGTATTCTCATGTGCCTTCTCAAGCTGCTGGCTTCTGAAAATACTTTCCCATACGTGTTGCACACTGGCTTGGCCTTGGAGACACTCTGATCCAGCTCTTCCCCAGAGTTCTCCAGCTCATATGGACTCTTGACACTGGCTATATTGGACATACAGTGTTCTTTCAGAGCACAGCTGGGCTGTGATTTTCCTCGTTTCCGTTTCACTGTAATAGTTTGCACAGTATCTTGTGCTGGAAAAGTGTTTTCCATAACTGATGTTAACTTGAGTTCTGAATTATCATTTCTCTGTGCAATTTGCTCTACTACAAGTGTGGACAACTTAATTGCATCTAAGAGTAATTCAACAGATGCATTTTCTAAAATGTTACTGGGGTATTGCACTATTTTATTCTGCCCTGCTTTTTGGGAGTTGAAAGGGTTCTTTTTACTTTGAGATAACTTCTTTGACAAAGCTCCTTGTTTAGGATTTGCCCAAACTTAATCTGCAGAGACTTTCTGATTTCTCCCAAGTGTTATAATCTCGCAGAGTAAGAAGGCAAGTCTATTGATTCAATTCAATGTTTCCAGTAATACTAGATATCTCTGTCAAGATTTAAAGTTCCTGGGCCGCACCTGTGGCTCAAGGAGTAGGGCGCCGGTCCCATATGCTGGAGGTGGCAGGTTCAAACTCAGCCCCGGCCAAAAAAAAAGATTTAAAGTTCCTGTGTATATAAACTCCAACAATTTCTGAAATCCATCAGCCTTCACCTGACTCTGATCAAGAAAGACATTGTTCTCAGAAGTGCTTCTGTAGATTGCACCAAAATGAGGTGAGCACATTCCTATGAGCTTTACATTGGAATTCCCCAATCACTATGGTGCAGTCACAAAGAAAACCTGCTTCTTGTTGTTTGTTCAGTCTCTCTAAAAGGGTCACAGTGGTGTGAATACTGCATTTTGATATCAGAATGGAATTTTACACTTGATCCACAGCAGCTCACGGGAGCACGGTTTCCTCACTCGCTCTCTCCATCTCCACTTCTTAAAGGTGTTCACAGGCCCCTTCTGCTTCCACTTTGACACTGAGACTTAGACCCTCCCTTCCTTCAGCAAACTCTCCTGAGTGTATACTATATTCAAGGCACTGTTCTGAAGGCTGCAGCATACTGTGAAGAAAACAAAAAAATGTTCTCAAAGAGCCTCCATTCTTGTGAGGTTTAAGACAGTTTAAAAAAACAAAAATTCAGTCTGAGCAAGAACAAGACCCCTGTCTCTACTAAAAATGGAAAAACTAGCTAGGTGTTGTGGCAGGTGCCTGTAGAGCCAGCCACTTGGGAGGCTGAGACAAGAGGATCACTTGAGCCCAAGAGTTTGAGGTTGCTGTGAGCTGTGATGCCACAGTACTCTACCCAAGGCACAGAGTAAGACTCTTGTCTCAAAAAAAAAAAAAAAAAAAAAAAAAATCAGGCTGGATATGATGGTTCCTGCATCTAATTTTGGGAGGCATTTTGGGATGCCTTCCTTTGGTTCCTCCCACATGCTAGGCACAATCCTGCTACAGTGCTTTTGCACTGACTGTGCCCTCTGCCTGGACTGCTCTTCCCCTAGATAACAACATGGCTTCATCCCTCACCTTCAGGTGTCAAATGTCACCACCTCAGTGAGGTCTTCCCTGACCACCCCACCTCCACTTGGCTTCTCAGACAACAGCTACCTGCATACTACCTTCCCTGTTTTTTTTTCTTTTCTTTTTTTTTTTCCACAGCAAGGGCCTGGGTCTGTTCCCCAGGCTGGAGTGAAGTGGCACAGTGATAGCTCACTGCAACGTTGAAGTCCAGGGCTGATGCAATCCTCCTACCTCAGGCTCCCCAGTAGTAAAAATGTGCCACCATACCTGGATAATTCTTAAATTTTTTTGTACAGATGGGGTTTTGCTATGTTGCCTGTTGCCCAGGCTGGTCTCCAACTGGCTTCAAGTGATTATCCCACCTTGGCCCCCAAAAGTGCTAGCAAGATTTCTAGCTAGGTTTTAAAGGTAGGGCTAGGATGTGAGATCTGTGTGACAAGAGAAAGAGAGCAGTCTCAAACCTCCAAGTTGTTGGCCCAAAGCAGCCAGAAAGATAACTTCACTAGAGATGGGAAGCCTAGGGGAGGAGCAGGATTGGGGTGGGGATGAGGAGTTATTTTGGATAAGTTGCATCTGGTGTTTGATAGTCAAGAGGTTAAAATTAAAATGTAGATGACATTGCATATGGATGAATGAGCTGGCCATACCAAGACCTGAGTATTGGATTTGGCACTGTGGGTGGCACTGTGGGCCTTAAATCAGCACTTTTAGTGCTGTGGGAGCCAAAAGCCAGAAACACGCACAAAGAAAGAAGATGGGGATGTGGGGTGGATATTGGAAATAGACAAGTTTTTTTAAGAATTTTGATATCAAGGAGCGCAGAGGTCTGGAAGATGTAGCTAGAGGGAAAGTTAGGGTCAATTTCTTTTAAAATTAAGAGCTCGGGCGTAATATTCATTGGTTACAGTTGTTTGACCTTTTCATTATGGATTATTTAAGATATACTATACATTATTTAGGCTGGGTGCATTGGCTCATGCCTATAATTCCAGCACTCTGGGAGGCTGAATTGGAAGGATCACTTGAGGCCAGGAGTTTGAGGCTAGCCAGGGCAACACAGCAAGACCCAGTCTCTACAAAAAAAATTTAAAATTAGCAGGGCTTGGCCAGGCGCGGTGGCTCATGCCTGTAATCCTAGCACTCTGGGACGCTGAGGTGGTTGGATTGCTTGAGCTCACAAATTCAAGACCAGCCTGAGCAAAACTCGAGACCCCATCTCTACTAAAAAAAAAAAAAATAGAAAAACTGAGGCAAGAGGATCTCTTGAGCTGGAGTTGGAGGTTGCTGTGAGCTATGACTCCATAGCACTCTACCCAGGGTGACAGCTTGAGACTGTCTCGGAAAAAAAAAAAAAATTAGCAGGGCATGGTAGAGCATTCCTGAAGTTCCAGCTACTGGGGAGGTTAAGGCAGGAGCTGGAAGCCAGGGGTTTGAGGTTGCAGTGAGTTGTGATGATGCCACTGCAATACAGAGTGGGTGACAGAGCAAGACCCTGCCTCTAAAACACGCACGCACGTGTGCGCAGAGGGTGCCAAAAAATTGTAATACTCAAGTCACTGCAATTACAAGAGATACAAGTTACAAATACAAGATAACAAATGTTATTGATATATATTGAGTATTACAATTTTAATAGTTTTTTCCTTTCTTTAAAGTGTATACATTTTTTATGGCACCCTGTGTATGTGGACACATACGTATTATTTGGAAGTACAGGTATTGTTGCACCTGTAAATATTTCAGCATTCATATATGAGGAATCTTTAAAAAGAGGACCACAATGCCATTTTCTTTCTTTCTTTCTTTCTTTTTTTTTTTTTGGCCCGGGCTGGGTTTGAACCCGCCACCTCCGGCATATGGGGCCGGCGCCCTACCCCTTTGAGCCACAGGCGCCACCCCACATAGCCATTTTCAAACCTAAAAAAAAAAAAATCACTGTAACCTTGACCCCCTTTACCTCAGCCTGACTGTACTGAGCCCTTCCAGGGGTCCTCAAACTTTTTAAACAGGGGGCCAGTTCACTGTCCCTCAGACCGTTGGAGGGCGGGACTATAGTTAAAAAAAAAAACTATGAACAAATTCCTATGCACACTGCACATATCTTATTTTGAAGTAAAAACAAAACGAAAACAAATACAATCACACCGCCTTATTTTGAGGACCCTTCTCGCCTTAGCCGACTCCATGACCTTAGCCTTGGCCCAAATCCTCCTCTGACCCTTGACGTCGGACCTGTCCTGGGCCCTATACGAAGTCTTGGCCCAGCACCCATTAGGTGGGACCTTACCCCTAAACAGACTATGAAAGAGGCGGGGTTAGGTTACAGGTGGACTTGTGGCACAGCCGATGGTCTACGCCACTGTGTTGATGGTGTCCAATAGCGCAGGGGAGGACCGGTTTCTGGGGAGCCAATAACTTGAAAAGGTGGGCCGAGCAGCAACCAGTAGTCCTTTTTTTTTTTCTTTTTCTTTTTGAGACAGATTTTCAAGCTATCGCCCTGGCGTCACAGCTCACAGCAACTTCAAACTCTTGGGCTTTAAGCGATTCTCTTGCCTCAGCCTCCCAAGTAGCTGGGGTTACAGGCGCCCGCCACAACACCCGGCTATTTTTTTGTTGCAGTTGTCATTGTTGTTTTAGCTGGCGGGTGGGGGTGGGGGGGTTCGAACCCGCCAGCCCGGGTGTAAGAGGCTGGAGCCCTACCCCTTGAGTTACCGGCGCAGCCAACAACCACTAGTCTTGAGGGAGAGGCGGGACTCTGAAGAAAGCCAATCTCTGGTGGAGACTGTCAAGTCACAGCCAATGGCTGTGGAGTGTGGGCGTTGCCTGACCCCGAATGCTTCCACTACCCGGCTCCAGGACTATGGCCGGGAGTGGGCGGCTGGCTCTTTGGACACTGCCTGGGCCGCGGTGGGTACGAGGCTCGGGCCCGGCCGTGCTGAACCGCCTGCGGGACGCAGCCGTGGTGCGGCCTGGCTTCCTGAGCGCGGCTGAGGAGGAGACGCTGAGTCGGGAGCTAGAGCCTGAGTTGCGTCGCCGCCGCTACGAATATGACCACTGGGACGCGGTGAGGCCGTTTTGGCGTGGGGAGCGAGGGGGGGGTGGCAGGCCCCAGGAATAGAAAGCTGAGGAGGGCGGGGCTTATGCGCCGGGGGCGTGGTTGTGGGTGGGCGCTAGGATGGGCGGGGACGCACAGTGGCGGTACCGACAGAACCGGTGCTGTTGGGGGCCGGTCACGCTGGGGTAGGGCCACGGCAGGGAGGTACCTAGAGCGAGGGGCGGGGCTGGAGCAGTAGGAGAGGCTGGACCCAGAGGAAGGGTATTTTGGGGGCCTGGCCTTAACTGGAGGCAGGATATGGAACCTCGAAATTTGGAATTTAGGGTGGTTTGTAGTGAGATGAGGGAGGGCAACTGTTGGGGACAGAGACAGACTTGAGTGGGATCAAGTTGAGAGGAGTGCTTGAAAATTTAATTTTGTGGCAGGACCAGCATTGGGGAAGATGAACTGGAGACTGGGGGTGGCTGCAAAGGACTGACGTCAGGCCTAGATGGGCTCTGGGGTCCCCTGTATCGATTTGAGACCTAGATGAGGTAGTGGTTGCGCGTTGAGGGTGCATCAAATCAGACTGGGAGGACCAGCCCCTTCCTTGCCCTGCCTTATGCCCCATCTGTGCTTCAGTTACCCTGTTCCCCCGTAAGCTCCCAGGCTTGACCCCAACCCTCTGTGCAGGCCATCCACGGCTTCCGGGAGACAGAGAAGTCGCATTGGTCAGAGGCCAGCTGGGCCATCTTGCAGCGCGTGGAGGCGGCTGCCTTTGGCCCTGGCCAGACTCTGCTCTCCTCAGTTCATGTGCTGGACCTGGAGCCTCGGGGCTATATCAAGCCCCACGTGGACAGCATCAAGGTGGGCAGAGGCCAGAGCCTTTAGATGCCCAGCCTGGGGGGTGGGCAGGCCAGGCCAAAGCCTGACCCACAACCACACCCCTTCTTCCAGTTCTGTGGGAACACCATTGCCGGCCTGTCCCTCCTGTCCTCCAGTGTCATGCGGCTGGTGCACACCCAGGAGCCAGGAGATTGGCTGGAACTCCTGCTGGAGCCAGGCTCCCTCTACATCCTTAGGTACCACCAGCCAAAGGAGCCTCTACCTGTCCCAGGATGTGCTGAATGTCCACCCACTACCTTGAGCACTTTCCCTCAATCCAGCCCCTGCAGAAGATGCTCTAAGCTGGTGTGGGGGGATGGAAACAGGTGAACACAGGACTGCCTGGAGCAGGGGCTGCCCTTATCCCACCTGATCACATAGACTCTGTTTTCTCTCACAGGGACTCGGCCCGTTATGACTTTTCCCATGAGATCCTTCAGGATGAAGAGTCCTTTTTTGGGGAGCGATGGATTCCCCGGAGGCGACGCATCTCTGTTATCTGCCGCTCCCTCCCAGAAGGGATGGGGCCAAGGGACCCCAGACAGCCACCTCCTGCTTGCTGACCCCAGGCCCATCCCCAAGTTTCCTAGAGACTAGATTTGTGAATAAAGTTGGAGATGGACAACCCGGGAGTCCTTGTGCTAGCTGCTTGCCGGAGCTGGGACATACTGAGGAAGCCCAGGATGGCACCTGATGTTGGCGACCCCAGTGGGCAGTAGAGGTTGAAAATATGGTCACAAGTATGGGAGGGTGGTCTTTTTATTGTGCTCATTGCTGACCACCCTGCTCTACCTCCCCTCCGGTGTTTCTCCGGTGTCCAGGCCAACAACAAATACGTCAGCTGAGCTCCTCCAGTGTGTGGCTCCTGGGCTGGCACCTTCACCCGCCACAGCCACAGGCAGCCGCTGAGAGCTGGGGCAGCCGCTGCCAGTGGTGACGGTCATCAAGGAAGGTCACATCAGCATAGTGAGTAGGCAGGCAGCAGGGTCCACCATGGGCTCGGCCCTGGCCCCTCAGCCGGCCCAACACCAGGCCATGCTGGGTGCGGGCACCAAGGGGGCACCTGCCAGCACAATAGCGGAAAATGACTTTCTCCTCTGAGGCGTAGCCCAGGCCCAGCTCTGCCACGGGCAGGGTCAGGCTCCACAGCTGGCATGGGCCAGCTGGTGCTCGGCGCAGGCGTGCAGGAAACCAGCGGATACCTGGGGGAGAGAAGGGCGCTGATATTGGGCCAAGGTTGGACAGGAGGGAGTTGGGAATCCATGGGGATCCTGGGGAGTCCTTACCCAGCTGGGTCCTGCCAGCCTCTGCCACCTGCTCAGACAACTCTCCTTTAGCCATTGGAACCTCCCCGTCACTGGGGCCCCAGTGCAGGCCTGACTGCAGTGACAGCAGCAGCAGAGAGCAAAGCAGGACCATCCTGGTGGCCATTGTGACAGCAAGTCCAGAGGAGGTCTGTGTCCTGAATTTATCTCCTGCCTGGGCTGGGGGGCTAACCTCTTCACTACCGGCTGCTGCAGCCAGAAGGCCCCATTTGCTGCACCAGTTCAGCTACCACATCCTCAGGTCCAGGCCAAAGCTCCTAACCTACATCCTTCCCTCCTAAGAGTTAAGGGCTCACCCTCCCAGCCCACCCAACCCTGACATTCCACAGACCCATTTCCGACACTCCTGATGCCCCGATTTATGAGGGTTGTGCCTGTAGCCAGGGCTGAACCCAGGGTGGGTGCCCAGTGTCCTCACCCCACCTATGGCCTGGAGAGGGAGGTGGAGGGCTCCAGGGGCCCCACCATCGGGGTCCCTCCCCACTAAGGCAGGGTGCTGGGGGTCAGAAGCCCCTATGTAACGGGTTACGTGCCAGGTGGGACAGATGCTTATGCTGGGCAGAGCAGCTTGGCAGGTTGGTGAGTCCCTTATGGCTCCTGCCTAGAGGATTAGGACTTCATGCCCCTGTCTCCGGGCCTGGCGGAGTCAGCATCAAAACAGGAAAAGGGAGAGGCCAGAGAACAGACAAGGACTAGGATACAGGGGGGCAGGCACTCCTGTATCCGAAAGGCCAACCTGAGAACCCCAAGACTAGTTGGGGTCTAAGAGCATCAAGCCTGAGGGGAGTTGGAGGCCCCTTCTGAGGCAAAGGAATATATGTACAAATAGCCTGTGATGTCTGAAAAGGGGCTCCACCCCATGCACGAGAGAATGGGGTAAAATTTAGAGTCTGCACCCCATCAGATTGGCAAAAAATAGAATGGTTGCATACAGGTTTGAGTGACTGAGGCATTCTCTTGACACTGTTGGTGAGGATGTAAATTAGTAGCAACTCTGAATTATGAACCGCTATTGGAATTGTAAATCTCATCTCTGCCACAAGAAATCTTCTTCTAGATTCATTACACAAAGGTAAGTGAAGCAGCCACAAGGACATTCACTGCCTCGTGTATAAGGCAGGACTGGCAGTGTCCTGAACTCCAACGTCAGCGAGAACTTCCTTAGGTTACCTTCAGACCAAACAAAAAGGCCCTTGTCCGAAGTCACTCAGAGTTAAGTCACAGACTTGGGATTTGAACTCACGTCCCCTTTAGTACAAGGCCCCCTCCCCCTAACCATTGTGCCATACTGCCTAGTCTCCTGGTAGAGAGGCTGCAGACTGAGGTCTGCATGACACGAACAGCAGGGGAGAATCTGCCAAGGCAAGGGGCCAGGGCTGCTTTCCTGTATGACAGGAGGGTAGGAGGCAGGCTGGACCAAAAGGGGGACATTCCTAGGAATTAGCCTGTTATCTCAGGCATTCCCCCTCAGCAGCCAAGGGCCTGCTGAGCTGAGTGGTTAAGTTTCCAACCTGCATTTTCCAACCACTGGCAAGACAGAATATCCTCCCCACAACCAGATTACTCAGAATAGAGGTTCAGAAGCAGAGACTGAAGTCAACTAAGTTCCATTTTCAGCCACATTACTGCATAGGAACTGGAAAAGCCTATCTCCTACAGAATGCTGGCAATGCCGGACAAAATAAATGCATAACCAAGCCTATGTAAAGATAAGGTGAACATCACTGGAAAACTGAAAAATCAGCTCCAGAAACCAGGAAGGTTAGGCTTTGGTGGTCATTTAGAGACAGAGTCCCTGAGCTGAGAATCACATATAAAATGGGCATGGGATGATACTCTGGGTAGCAGGCAGAATCACAGGGAAAACCATCAGGAAGGAACACCCTGCAAAGTAGGCTACCGAGGATCCCCACAAAGAACCCCCAGCTGACCGTGAGGTCCAGTCCCAAATTACAAAACACAAGAAATAGGCCAGGCCTCTTACTGTGACTCACACTGGTAATCCTAACTCTGGGAGGCCAAGGCAGTTGGATCACTTGAGCTCACAAGTTCGAGACCAGCATGAGCAAAAGCAAGGCCCCATCTCTACTAAAAATGAAAAACTGAGGAAAGAGGATCGCTTGAGCCCGAATTGGAGGTTGGTGTGAGCTATGACACCACAGCACTCTACCAAGGGCAACAGGCTGAGTCTGTCTCAAAAAAAAAAAAAAGCCTGAACAAGAGCGAGACCGTCTTTCTAAAAGAGCTGGGCATTGTGGCAGGTGCCTGTAGTCCCAGCTACTTGGGAGACTGAGGTAAGAGGATCACTTGAACCCAAGAGTTTGAGGTTGCTATGAGCTAAGACACCATAGCAGTCTACCAAGGGTGACCAAGTAAGACTGTCTAAAAAAAAAAAAAAAAAACAGTTAAGAAAATAATTATCTTTGCAGCACCCATAGCTTATAGTGGGTAGGGTGTATATCACATACACCCAGGCTGGTGGGTTTAATCTGGCCTGGGCCAGCTAAACAATGACAACTGCAACCAAAAAAATAGCCGGGCATCGTGGCAGGCACCTGTACTTCCTGCTACTTGGGAGGCTAAAACAAGAGAATCACTTAAGCCCAAGAATTTGAGGTTCCTGTGAGCTGTGAAGCCATGGCACTCTACCCAGGGTGACATAGTGAGACGGTCTCAAAAATAAAAAAAAGAATTATCACAGCCTGGCGTGGTAGCTAACATCTGTAATCCTAGCACTCTAGGAGGCCAAGATGGGTGGATTGCTTGAGCTGAGGAGTTGGAGAACAGCCTGAGCAAGAGCAAGACCTGTCTCTACTAAAAATAGGAAAACTAGCTGGGTGCCATAGTAGGTGCCTATAGTCCCAGCTATTCAGGTTGAGGCAGGAGGATCACTTGAGCCTGGGAGTTTGCTCTGAGCTATAATGCCACGACACTCTACCCAGGGCGACAGACTCTCTCAAATAAAACAAACAAACAAAAAATAATAATCATGAAGAGGAGTCAGAAGATAGAACAGGAAACCCAGGAATCTGAGATTCTAGATGTGTCTGGTAAGACTACAAAGATCCTTAAAATTAAAACATGAGCCAGGTGTAATGGTGGGCATCTGCAGTCCTAGCTACTCAGGAAGCTAAGGTGGGAGGCTCACTTGAGCCCAGGAGTTGGAGGCTGCAGTGAGCTATGATGAGATCACTGCACTCCTGCCTGGGTGACAGAGCAAGATGCTGTCTCTAAAACAATTTTTTTTTTTTTTGAGACAGAGTCTATGTCACCCTCAGTAGTGCGCCTTGGGCTTAAGCAATACTCTTGCCTCAGTCTCCCATAGCTGGGACTACAGGCACCCGCCACAGTGCCCAGCTATTTTTTATTTTTATTTATTTTTGTAGGGACAGAGTCTCACTTAACCGCCTTCAGTAGAGTGCCATGATGTCACAGGACTCACAGCAACCTCTAGCTCCTGGGCTTCAGCGATTCTCCTGCCTCAGCCTCCCGGGCAGCTCGGACTACAGACGCCCGCCACAACGCCCGGCTATTTTTTGGTTGCAGTTCAGCCAGGGCTGGGTTTGAACCCGCCACCCTCGGTATATGGGGCTGGCACCCTACTCACTGAGCCACAGGCGCCACCCTTCCCAGCTATTTTTTTGTTGCAGTTGTCATTGCTGTTTAGCAGACCAGGGCCAGGTTCGAACCCACCAGCCTCAGTGTATGTGGCCAACGATGCCCTAACCATTGAGCTATGGGCGTCAAGCCTGTCTCTAAAACAATTAAAAAAAAAAAGACTACTTGGGCAGTGCCTGTGGCTCAGTGGGTAGGGCACTGGCCCCAGCCTAATATACTGAGGGTGGTGGGTTTGAACCCGGCCCTGGCCAAACTGCAACATAAAATAGCTGGGCGTTGTGGCAGGCACCTACTACTCAGGAGGCTGAGGCAAGAGAATGGCCTAAGCCCAGAAGTTGGAAGTTGCTGTGAGCTGTGATACCACCGCATTCTACCAAGGACGATAAAGTGAGACTGTCTCTAAATAATAATAATAATGATAAATAATAAATAAAAGACTACTCGAACAGAACAATGATCTGCAAAGGAAACAAAGGCAACTTTGAGCAATTGAAAATGGAGTCACTGGCAACCTAAATACCTAATGGGCCACACAGTGGACAAATGAGGCTGAAGAGAGGCCCAGTGAAGGGGAAGACGAAGCTAGAGAAGCTTCCCAGCAGGCAGCACAGATGCTTAGTCGGTGTGTCAGAGGGTGAGTGAGGAGGAAAAGGGGGTGAGAGGGTCTAAAATGCATCTGAAGGTTCCAGGAGGGCTTGGAAGAGAACTGCTTAAGAATTGCTAACACTGGGGCGCTGGGACTCAGGGAGAGACACCAAACAGCAGAGGACACGTGGCAGTGAGCACAGACTTCATGAGCTGAGAAGTCCTGGAGAACAGAGCCTGTTTATTGAGCAGAGCCTCACTCCTTGAGGGAGAAGTGCATCTTGTCATTGATCATCTTGCGCTCAGGGTTGAGTCGCTTGAGGATCTGGGCCAGCACATTCACAGTCTGCTCGCTGCTCAGGCCCGTCTTCTTGGTCTGGAACTTCTTCAGCAGGTCCTTCGTGGTCATGGGTTTCCGGGTGAGGTAGCGGCGCACAGCGTCCTCAGTCACTTGCACATCACTGCGGAGCAGAGGGTGGGGAGGTGGCATGAGTAAGAATCTCCCCTCTGGCCCCTGCCCTCCCCACTGTCCTTACCAACTCACCCGCTGCTGGGTGTTGACTTGCCCGATGGTGGCTGTGAGGCTGACTTTCCAGACAAACTCTGGGGCCCAGCGTCCAGCCGCAGCCGCTTAGCTGCCGGTGTCTCACCTGCACGCTTCCCTTTTGGAGCAGAGTCAGGGCTGAGTCTTAGGGATAGGGAGCTGGAACTTGGGGCAGGACCCTGGGCTGAACAGTGCCAAGATCGAGGTACAAAAGGCTCAAAGGACAGGCCTCCACCCTTCCTCTCTGTCCCCTGTGGCCTCAGATCCCAGGGTAGGGGTGGGGGCTGGCTGGGGCAGTGGGGAGGCACTGGGCATTCACCCTGCTCTAGTCTGTTGGCAGCAGCCCGCAGGGTGGAGGAGGTGCTGCTGCCCTCAGCGCTGGGTGTGCTTGGGCGGCTGTTGCCCCTTGAGCTGCCTCCTGAGGGCTTCCGCTCCCTCTTGGGGGGTGTCTTCTTCTTCTGCAGAGATAAAGGTAGAATTGGGATATCAGTCCAGAAACTAGACGGCTGGGACATTCCCACCCCCAGCTGGGACTTACTACCATGAAGAGGGCTGAGGAGGCCTCGCTGTCAATGTCACTCTCCTCCGAGCTGTCTGACTCCTCACTGCTATCTGCAGGGAAGTGGGGGGTGGCACAGAACTGGGCTTAGAATTACCCTGGGACCCCTGCACCCACTCTCACCTCCACTGCAGATAAAGGGACCTGAATGCTGAGGCCTTGTGAGTCCCACCTTTCCGGCGCTTCTTCTCCTGTGGGGTGGGTGTCTTCTTTTCTTCCTCCTCCTCCTTCTCCTCCTCAGGTGGCTTCTCCTCCTCGCTCTCTTCGCTGCTTTCGCTCTGCTCATCAACACCTGGGGGGCAGGAGGCCATGCCGGGTGTGACGGGAGTGGGGCACAGCTGGCCCAACCCCCACCAGCCAACACTAGTCTTGGCCTACCCTTGGGCCCCTCCTCCTGCTGCAGCACTTTGGGCTTGCCCTCTGGCTCATCCTGGGAGCTGCTGTAAGACAGGGAGTGGGTAGAGGGTGTGTGGGGGGCCGTGGGACCTCAGGGCTGGGCCATATACCTGCCCCTCACCACTCACCTGGAGCCATCTGACATGTAGTCCACCTCCTGGCCTTCAAAGTCCCCATCATCACTGTCCTCGAAGGCCTCATCATCTGAGCCCTTCTTCTTCTTCCTCTTCCTGCCTGCCTTGGTGGGTAGCACCTTCCTCTTTGCCTTGGGGGCTCTGCTGCCTGGGGGAGGGAGAAGTAGGGGCAGTTCAGGCCACACATGTATCTCAGTTCTCATATTTTATGGTTGTTTTGACATCCTCAGGCCTCGCAGCCTGGGGACACTGCCCCTCTCTAGGGCCAGCCAAGTGCTCCCGAAATGTGCAGGGCTGGCCCAGGGGATACATCTCCTAGGCAAACTCCCCAGTCCTGAGCCTGTATCCACAAATCCTTCCTTTAATGCTCTCACACCCACTGCATACCCCATGTGCCGAAATCCCCCACTGCCAGGCACCAGACAACCACAATAGCCCTTGCAGCCCAGAGCATGCTGAAGGGCTCAGACTGGCTGTCCCTATGTAGTTAGTGCCCTCCAGTGGACTCCTCACTACAGGCCATGGCCTCAAAGTTTCCCCGGCCCCGGTCCTGCTTCCCTGGGTGGCCTTGAGAGCCTCTCATTTCCAGGACTGCAGTGAGCGACCGTTTCCTTTCAGCAGCTAGCCCACCAGTCACCTCCAGGAACTAAAGCCCTGGTACTAGTGGGCCCCCAGCCTTACACCCCTCGCCGCTGGCCTCGCTGTCGTCAGATGACATCTCCAGGTCGTCCTCCAGGTCATGGATGAGTAGCTCACTGGCCTTCTTGTGGCCACGCTTCTCCTTGTCTTCCTCATCCTCGTCTTGGTCCTGGTCCTTGAGCCGCCGCTGCTGCATGATGCTGAAGTGGTTCAGCACCTTGTTCCTCCTGTGGGGGGAAGGGGATGGCAGAGTGGCTGACAAGCCACCAGCCCTGCACCCGCGCCAGGGCCCCAGAAGGCACTGCCAGTGCTCTGACCCCTGACAACTCAGCAGGTAGCAGTGGACACCTGAGAACCCGCCCCCTCCTTGACTCCTTCCCTGCCCGAGACCCCCCAGGAGGAGGGCTCACATGGTTCTCTCTGTCTCGGCACCTCCCTCAGCTCACAATGGCAAGGTACTGATGTTTCCTTTGGGTCACTGGAACACTGTAATACTGTCTCACTGCTCATGGATGTTTTATTTTTATATATTTATTTATTTTGTGAGACAAGAGTCTCACTCTATCACCCTGGGTAGAGTGCTGTGGCATCATCATGGCTCACAGCAACCTTAAACTCGGGTTCAAGTGATCCTCTTGCCTCAGCTTCCCAAGAAGCTGGGACTACAGGCACCTGCCAAATGCCCAGCTAGTTTTAGAGATGGGGTCTCACTCTTGTTCAGGTTGGTTTCAAACTCCTGAAGCTCAGGCAATCCGCCCACCTCGGCCTCCCAGATTGCTAGGATTATAGGCATGAGCCACTGTGCTCATCTTGCTCATGGATGTTTTAAAGAATGGAACTATATCTAATGACCTTACAATGCAGATTCTAAAGAAAAATATAGCAAATGAAGCAACCAAAGGCATCCCCAGAACACTACTGGGAAAAAGAGCCAAGGCCAGGAGTGGTGGCTCACACCTGTAATCCCAGTACTTTGGGAGGGCAAGGTGGGGGTATTGCTTGAACCTAGGAGTTCAGATCACCCTGGGCAACATAGCAAGACCCCATCTCTACAAAAAATAAACTAACAAAGTTAGCTGGGTGTAGTGTCACACACGTGTAGTCCCAGCTAGTCGTGAGGCTGAGGTGGGAGGATCAAGGCTGCAGCGAGCTATTACCAATACCATTGCACTCTGGCCTGGGTGACATAAGAAAACCCTGTCTCTTATAAAATAAACAAAAAAAAGGTGCCATGCCTGTCTGCCTTTTATAGGGGTTGCTTTTGGAGCTGAATCAACCCATGACTCATTCAAAAATGTAAAAACTAAGCAAAATGATTAAGCAAAGGGGTAAAAAATGGTGATTTTTTAACCTTTTAGGAGCCACAAATTCTGTGAGCATTCACTAATCCTGGAAACATGCAAATGTGGTTTTGCAGACTTACCCAGGGTGCCTCTCCCACCGTGTGCAGGTGCCCCAGGGTGGTGGAGCCTTATGGCAGTTTCATCCTGAGCTAGGCATCGAGGCCCCAAATCTGGGCCCAGCCTCATCCTTTCCCATAGTCACTCTGGTCTGGCCTCATACACTGTGTCCCTACAGCCCCGTGCCATTCACCCATCTCACCTCCAGACCCCAACCAATGCCAGTGCTCAGGAGCCCACTCGCAGGACCCCCTGCCAAGGACCCCAACCCAGCTGGGGGAAATGGAGAGGCTATCTAGACCACCCTGCTCTGCCCATCCATGCTCTTGCCTCACCACTGCTCACAGCGTCCTGCACATGCCCATCTTGACCTGAGAGTCTCTAGTCTGCCTCCCCACTGCGCTTAGAGCCTGTGAGGGCAGGTCAGTGTCTGCCCCAGCCTCCACTGAGCCCCATCTCCCAGCATGAAGTCTGGCAACACTTTCCCTTTCCCACACCCTGGCACAGCCCCACCCATCGCACTCACCTCTCCCATTCTTCCTCAGCCTCCTCAGCAGTGAGGGTGCGGTGCCTGGCCAGGGGTGTGAAGTTGTACCAGTTGTGCACGGGGAAGGCCTCGAAGGCCCCATCAGGGCACTGAGTGAAGATGTAGTAGGATGTGTTCTCTGTCACGCCTCCCTTCTTTACGCCTTTGAACCTGCAAGGAGCCACAGTCACAGCCTGGCCCAAAGAGACTGGCCTGGCCCTGCCTGCACTCCCAGACCCTGCCTCCTCTAAGGCGCTTACCAAGGCTCTCCAAAGAAAGCCCAACATTATATGAAGCCGTGGGGAGGCTTTTTGACCACCCAAGTCTTTTTTTTTTTTTTGTAGAGACAGAGTCTCACTTTATGGCCCTCGGTACAGTGCCGTGGCCTCACACAGCTCACAGCAACCTCCAACTCCTGGGCTTAAGCAATTCCCTTGCCTCAGCCTCCTGAGTAGCTGGGACTACAGGCGCCCGCCACAACGCCCGGCTATTTTTTGGTTGCAGTTTGGCCGGGGCTGGGTTTGAACCCGCCACCCTCGGTATATGGGGCCGGCGCCTTACCGACTGAGCCACAGGCGCTGCCCTGACCACCCAAGTCTTAACTTCCACATCTGGGGAGCAGGGCCAGCACTCCAGCCTCACAGAATGGGTTCAGAGGTGGGCATGTTATGTGTATCATGATCATTTGTGCAAGGGCTGAACTAGATCAGCCATGAAGAGCCCAGCCCTGGAGTCAGACCTGTCTAGATTTGCCTCTGGTTCCACGGTTTTCAAGCTACAGCTGGGAGCCTAAAGAAACAGGGAGAGGACTGAGGTGGGACAGGGAGACATTGGTGGATCTGAAGGACATTTGGCTGGGGCAACATCTCCAGGAGCCTAAATGACTTCCTAGCTTCCTCAAGGGCCTTGCCACACCCTTTTATGCCCCAAATGTCCAGGCAGTCATCTCACCTGAATGCCCTTCTCTGACTACAGCTTTTTAGGGATCCCCAAGGCCCAGGGTCTGGCCATATCATGTCATCCACTGCCCTGTACCAGCCAGCCCACTGTCTGTCACCATCACACACTTCTTCCCCACATGTCCAGACGGTTAGGCTGCTTGGGGTGCCCTTCATCAGCCTGACCTTCACCTCTCTTGCCCTGTCCTCAGGTCACTCTCTACAAAAGATTGTCCCAAGCTTCACAACACCTCTGCCCTCATCAGCCCCTCGGGCTTCTTACACTGTGGCACTCAGAGCTGCATGAGGCCTAGGTACGAGCACCAACCCAATTCATCTGTAAAAATAAAACCCTATAAGGGTGGGAGTGCTGGCTCTCTCATTGCACAGGTTCAGAGACCACATCCTACAAAGTGTGCAGGCATGAGGGAGCATGTGGGCTGGTTCCTTGGCTGGCACCCACCACCCACACCCCACTTACTTCCTGCCTGATTTGCCATTGACACGGAGCAGCCAGGGCTGGTCCTCAGCCCGGAACTCTTTGAGGACAACACCGTACTTCTTCCTCCGGGCCTCCTCTCGAAGCTTGCGGTTGAACTCACTGCCTGCACCTGACTCAGGCATCTCCTCCTCTTGGTAAATTTTCTTGTTGCTCAAGTCCCGTTCTAGTCGAGCCTACAGGGGAGCAAGAAGCAAAACCTCTCAGGGTCCCTGCCTCTACTTGGGCTGTGCCCCAACTAGAAACATGTTTCACTCTCCCTAAGCTGAGCTTTAAGATGCTCAAAGACAACTTCTGGCATAGTAAAAAAGGAAGCAGAATGTTAGTGCTCAGTGAACCTGGGTAAAGGGGATTTGGGTAAACCTTGTACTGCATCCCTTTTTACAACTTTTTTTTGGAGGCAGAGTCTTACTCTGTTGCTCAGGCTGGAGTAACATGGCATCAGCCTACTCATAGCAACTTCAACCTCATGGTCTCAAGAGATTCTCTTGCCTCAGCCTCCCAAGTAGCTGAAAATACAGGTACCTGCCACCACACCTGGTCAATTTTTATTTTCAGTAGAGATGGGGTCTTGCTCTTGCTCAGGCTGGTCTTAAACTCCTAAAGTGATCTCCAGTGATCCTCCTGTCTTCACCTCCCAGAATACCAGGATTACAAGTGTGAGCCATCACACTTGGCCTCTTTCTACAACTTTTTGAAATTCTGAAAATTATTTCCAAATTAAAAGTAAAAAAAATAAACAAGATCTCCGTAGTACAACAAAACAAAAACAGTAAAAACTACCTCCTTTAGAACTCTCTCCATTTGACTCAGAATTGCTCCAGGAATTTAGATACCTTTAAAGGAGATTTTTCCAAATTTAAATCTTTGGGCAATTTAACAGTCTACACTACACCTTTTTTTTTGAGACAGAGTCTCACTCTTTTGCCCCAGGCTAGAGTGCTGGTGTAATAGTTCACAGCAACCTCAAACTCTTGGGCTCATGACTGGCTAATTTTTCTATTTTAAGTAGAGACAGGGTCTTACTTTTGCTCAGGCTGATCTCAAACTCCTGAGCTCAGGCAATCCATCTGCCTCAGCCTCCCACAGTGCATTACAGGCATGAGCCAGCATGCCCGGCCCTACATTACATTTTATTTTATTTTTATCTGTGCTCTGGTGTCCTAGCTCACAGCAACCTCAAACTCCTGGGCTTAAGTGATCTTCTTGCCTCAGCCTCTGGAGTAGTAGGGACTATAGGCACCTGCCACTACCCTACATTACATTTTAAAATATCATTGTCAACTGGGCATGGTGGCTCATGCTTATAATCCTAGCACTCTGGGAGGCCAAGGCGTGTGGACTGCTTGAACTCACAAGTTCAAGACCAGCCTGAGCAAAATCAAGACCCCATCTCTACTAAAAATAGAAAAAACTGAGGCAAGAAGATTGTTTGAGCTGGAGTTGGAGGTTGCTATGAGCTATGACACCACGGTACTCCACCCATGGCAACAGCTTGAAACTGTCTCAAAAACACACACACACACACACACACACAAAAGTCATTGTCAGCACCTCAGCCTGAGCCTTTGTCATTGTTTTATGTCCACTCGGGGAAAACTGAGGAAACTAAGCTAAATTATTATTATGTCTAAGCAAATATTACTTAGAAGCTGGCACTGTGGGTTAAAAAAAAAAAGGGGGGAGGGAGGGAGGGGAAAGAAAGAAAAGAAAGAAAAAGAAAGGGCAAACAACTATCACAACCACCAAATCCAGGGTCATGTTCTTTAACCCCAAGATCCAAGGACTTACCTGATTCCAAGTAGCAAAGTTGACTTTATCAGCGGCATTAAATGCCATTATGTTATATTTTTTATTTGTGTTCCTGGAGTGGGCAAGAAGAGGAAGTGTTAATCCAACCAACCATTCAATCAACAAACTCATAGTGCCTCAGCCCTTTGTGGTGGGCAATACTAAGGACTCATAAAAGACTCCAGGGACTTCCAGTCTGTCAGGAAAGCTGGGACTCATCACCTCCTGACCTCAGGCAAAGAGCAGAAGGAGGGGGAAAAATTTGGGGAAACCCAAGATGTGGGGATAATTGAGAACTCAGCTTTGAGGAGGGAAGAAGGAAGACAAGCTGGGAGTACTTCCTTAAAGAGGAAAATATTGGAAGCGGGTCTTGCATGATCAACAAGAATCCTCAGCAGAGGGCGGGGCCGGCCCCCATATACCGACTGGCCAAACTGCAACAAAAAATAGCCGGGCGTTGTGGCGGACGTCTGTAGTCCCAGCTACCTGGGAGGCTGAGGCAGGAGAATCGCCTAAGCCCAAGAGCTGGAGATTGCTGTGAGCTGTGATGCTATCGCACTCTACGGAGGGCGACAAAGTGAAACTCTGTCTCTAAAAAAAAAAAAATAAGAAGAATCCACAGCAGAGTTTGGGGGTTGGAGGAGAGGAAGGCGCTCCTGACAGAGGAACAGCATGAACAAAGGCCTAGAAAGGAAAAAAAAAAAAACCCTGACCAGCTGAAAAGAGAACAAAGAATATGTCTTTACGGCTAGAGTCCGGGCAGCAAAGGACCACATAAGTCTTGAATACTAGGCCAAGTAGCTGAGTCGTGCTGTTTATTAATGCACTCACTCATTCATTCAAGAAACAGTGTTACCCCCAAATCCTAGCCCTGCCCTCCAAGTCGCTACCAATCTGGAGGAAGCCTCGTGACGGTATAATTCCTTTTGGTGGGGATGGGCAGTGGGGCCGAGGACTTACTTGGGAACACGAACGACGTACTCAGTGACATTCTGGCCCAAGGGGCCCTGCGGAAAGAGAAGGCAGATCGTGAGTGAGGGGCTGCGGAGGTCGCCGCCCGCCGGAACCCGCGAACCCGCCTCATTCATACTCACTAGAGTCGCCATGGGCAATGGTCAGTTCGGGTCCGGTCCGACCGGATTCTTTTTGTCTCTCCCGAAGTTCACGTCCCTCAGTCAGTGGAAGCCGCCTTCTCGGTGTAGGGTCTATGGCCACGAACCAGGACCCCAAACCCTACGCAGCTAACCGGAAGCAGCGTTCGGCCAGATCCGTCTGCTCGTAACCTGGAAGTGAAATTTTCCCTAGCCCCGTCTCGATGGCATCCGCCTCGGAGGCTGGGGTCACCTCAGTACGCTGTCACCTGTGCCCTTCCTGCCTTTTTTTCCGGAGAAGGAAACACAAGGTGAATCTGAGACTCGAGAATTGGCTTCTGCCGCTGGAGTTCTTATATAGAGGATTAACTTAATCGCTACCTACCAGGACCCACCTTCCTGACGTCAGCCCGCAAGTTCCCGCGGAGCATCCTGGGTAGGGAGGTTGACTCAGTCCCCTACTTGCGGCTTTTTAGGAGCTTTGCGCATGTGCTATCTCTCCCCGGAAGTGGCTCCGGAGGCCGCTTCACCATAGCAACCATCGCTCGGCTCTTGAGAGATAGTTTCGGATTCTTCTTCTCCAGCTACTACAGGGATGGGAGGGGACCCCATCACCTCGCAAAATGATCGGGACGGGGTCCCTTATGACGTTGAACCAAGCCAGGAAGAGTCAGCGTGGGTGGGAATGGGGCGCGACCACCGCAAGGGGCTGCTGACGGGATGGGTCTGTGCAAGTCCAAGCTGGCCCAGAAGTGCAGGCCTCTGAGGCCTCGGGAGAAGGGTAACATCGCGGGGGTGACTGGCTTGCTAGGGAAAGGGAAGGAGGATGTAGAGGAAAGGAAGGGGGTGCAGGTATCTCCCCCCCATTACATAAGTGCGCGCGACACCTCCTCATGACAGTGACACAACTGCGCGTACTCAGCCTTTCCTCGATCCTCTTCCGGACCTGCAGAGTTCCGGGCCCCACGACGGAGGGAATCTGTCAACCTGCTCCCCTCCCTCTTGTAGGTTACAGGGCCGTGGAGGAGACCCGGGAGGGAAAAGAAGTAGCACAGTTAGCTCTGAGGGCTCAGGGAAGAGGAGAGGTTTCATCTGAGCCCTGAGGGATGCATAGGAGTTGGCTAAGCACAGGAGGAGGGAAACAAGAAGCAAGTATTGGACCATAAACTGCAGACGCCGTAAATGTGTCTGGTAGCCTTGGATATTCCTTTATTCCTCATCCTCTACTAGATGGCAGTAATTGTGCCAACTACTGGGAATACGGTAATGATCATCTTTGCCTTTGTGGGGTACAGAATCTGTCTGGGCTGGGGGGAGACCACAACAAGTAAACAGAAGTCAGGGCTGACTGTGGCTAATGCTGTGGAGGAAATGGGGTTCTGAGACAGGGTGTATTAGAGGTGTGGAGGTTCTTGAGACTTGTTACAGAAGGCCTGGTGGCTGCGGTGTGACTGACCAGAAGGAACTATCTACACAAATAAATGAGGCAAAAAATATCAATAAATGCAGGTTTATTAAGCCAAGAGTTTGAGGATGCACCTGTGCAAAACATGGAGTGCAAACTGTCCCTTTTTTCCAAAAGGAGGGGGGTTGAAACCTTTACATTTTAAAGGCAACAAAGGATAAAGGCGAAGGGTGGGGTGTGCTTATGAGGCAGTGGATACGTTCTTGTGAGGCCCAAGAAACCTATAAATTTTACATAAAATAAGGTAGTGAGGGAAGCATCAATTATGTAGATATTCTTGGATAGGTAAAAGAATGTCTGATTCAGGTTGTCTGCAGTCTGTTACCTGTAAGATAAACTTGTAATTCATTGTTAGTGTGGAATCCGATGGGATTTAGTTTTAGGTGCTAGACATAGGTACAATTTGTATGTCCTTGCTTATGGGAGATCAGCAAGAAATTAGCAGATTTTTTTTTTTTTTTTAGACAGAGGCTCACTCTCTCACCCTGAGTAGAGTGCTATAGAATCAACCTACCTTAGAGCAGCCTCAAACTCCTGGGCTCAAGCAATCCTTGCTTCAGTTGCCCGAGTAGCTAGGACTACAGGTGTCTGCCACTACACCTGGCTAGTTTTTCTATTTTTGGTAGAGACAGTCTTATTTTTGCTCAGGCTGGTCTTCAACTCCTGAGCTCAAGCAATCCACCAACCTCAGCCTCCCACAATGCTGGGAGTATAGGCGTGACAACTGCGCCCACACAAGAGATTTTCTTAATGAATGATCTGTGGGGCCAACTCTTCACAGGTGCCTGAGGCTATGATTTTCCTTTCACAGAACTGAGCCAGGTGGAGAGAACAGCAAGGGAGGAATGAGTTTGGCAAGTTCAAGGAACGGAAAGGAGACCCATTAGGCTAGCACAAAGTGAAGGCAGGGGGATGGGAAATCAGGGATCAGTTTCCTCAACAGTAAAATGGGATAATAAAGTCATTGGGATGCTTGAGAGAGTTGCCATGCACAAAGGGCCTGCCTATTGAAGCTTACAGTTTCAGCCACAGCAACACATTAGCACCTGTTCACAGGATGCCTGGACATGTACCCACAGATGCTACTCTAGGGCAAAAGAGGGTACACCAAGAGACCTGTATCCAGTGTCACCTCAGGACATGCTCTACTAACCTCTGAACACAATCACAGAGCCCCCCCCCCGCCCCAGCATCCCCAGGTGCTAATCCAACCCCCTCCCTCTACCCTCGGGCACCACAGACATCCTGAAGTCTGTCCTGATCATCTTCGTGATGGGCGGTCCAGGCAGTGGAAAAGGAACACAGTGCAAGTATATGGCCACCAAGTATGGTCTCTGCCATGTGGGGCTGGGCCAGCTGCTGCGTCAGGAGGCCCAGAGAGGCACCCAGCGGGGCCGGCAGATCCATGACTTCATGCTGCAGGGACTCTTGGTGCCCACGGTGAGAGCTCACGGGTGGTGGGGAGGGGAAGAAGAGGGGCCATGGGAACAGGCCATGCAGCAAGACCTCAGCTCCTGGCTTGGCCATTGCTTTGTTAGAGTGAGCCTCTATTTTCCTGTATGTAAAATGGGGAGACCACAACAAAAGGCTGTAGAGAGGTTTGGATGACATTGCCCCTATAAAGCATTAGGCAGACTGCCTGGCACTTAAGAACCACCCTGTATAATTAGCTAGTGTTTATTCCCTTCATGACTCTGCAAGTATCACTGAGCTCTTTTGAATCTGCTTCCTCACCTGTAAAATGGAGGGAACCTCGGTACCTCATAATACTGAGGTGATGATTAGATGACACGCAAAACCCCCAGCTTCTGGTAGGTATCCCCCGCCAGTAAACCATTGGTCTCTAGTTCTCAGCAGTGGTCTCCCTAGACCAGGCGTCCTCAAACTTTTTAAACAGGGGGCCAGTTCACTGTCCCTCTGACTGCTGGAGGGCTGGACTATAGTTAAAAAAAAAAACAACTATGAACAAATTTCTATGCACACTGCACATATCTTATTTTGAAGTAAAAAAACAAAACGTGAACAAATACAATCACACCGCCTCATGTGGCCCGTGGGCTGCAGTTTGAGGACCCCTGCACTGGACCATCAGAGCAGACTCAGAATCCAGGTGCTGAGCAGGACATTGTCACCCTGTCTTTTTTTTTTTTTTTTGCTGAGACAGTCTCAAGCTGTCACCCTGGGCAGAGTGCTGTGGCGTCACAGCTCACAGCAACCTCAAACTCTTGGGCTAAGCAATTCTCTTGCCTGAGCCTTCCAAGCAGCTGGGACTACAAGCACCTGCCACAATGCCTGGCTATTTTTTTTGTTGCAGTTATTATTTTAGCAGGCCTGGGCCGGGTTCAAACCTGCTTGCTTCAGTGTATGTGGTTGGCACTCTAACCACTGAGCTATGGGCACTGAGCCTGTCACCCTGTCTTCACTTGAGGTCCAGACTGAGGAGGCAAGCTTGCTAGGGTGACCCTCATAGAAACTGGTCACCCCAGGGTGAGGGTCATGGTAAGATGTGGGTCTTAGGTGCTGAATCCACCTGCTTCCTTCCCAGGGCATCATCCTAGATATGGTCAGTGACAACATGTTGTCCCACCCGGAATGCCAGGGCTTTCTCATCGACGGCTTTCCCCGGGAGCTGAAACAGGCCCAGGAATTTGAG
Organism: Nycticebus coucang; assembly: GCF_027406575.1. Classification (NCBI taxonomy): domain Eukaryota; kingdom Metazoa; phylum Chordata; class Mammalia; order Primates; family Lorisidae; genus Nycticebus; species Nycticebus coucang. The sequence goes on along the minus strand of NC_069782.1, from coordinate 61,621,344 downwards.
CGTATCGTGAGTGGCCCCAAAGTGTGTGTGTGTGTGCGCATGCCTGCATGCATGTGTCAAGGTGCAAAGCCCATCCCTCCCTCACAACCTTGGGTAAGCCTGCACTGCTTGGAGAGCAGAGGGGTTGAGACTCCAGGGAGGTTCTGAGAGGAAAATGCAGTGTTTTGTTATCAAGGGACAGTCAAGGTGTTGGAATCTTCTGGAACCCAGGTAAAGAGATAACAAGCTCTTTGGGGGCAAGGAGGAAGTTATTTTATTATCTTTATGCCTTATTCCCAGCACCTGGGAGATGAACAATTCACCCCCTTAGTAGCAGGTGGGTTCCGCCTCTTCTCTAGGCCATAGAGAGGGAATACATAGCACAGTTGCTCATTCATCTGTTTATTTAACCTCCCAACTGCCCATCCCTGAACTTCTTAGAATAAGAATTGTCCTTGAGTGTGGGGGTGGTACAGAGTTCATAAGACACAGTCCCTGCTCTTAACAAAGACATTTCTGGGATCATTAAGTGCAATGAAAGACAGAAACACATGGGCGGCACCTGTGGCTCAAGGGGTAGGGCGCCAGTCCCATATGCCAGAGGTGGCAGGTTCAAACCCAGCCCCGGCCAAAAAAAAAAACAAACAAAAAAAGAAAGACAGAAACACAATAAAGTTCTGGAAGAATAGGAGTGGGCGATTTCAGATTGTGTGGTCCAAGTGGTGACATGGAGACATTGGAACACTGAGTAGAGGGGGAGGGGCTGGCACTGAACAAGTTGTAGTGAATATGAATTTCTTCAGGTTATCTGTTTTTCTTTTATCCTGTTGGTTGGTTTTATTTATATTGCCATTTTAGGAAATACTCCTCCCCTCCCTTCCTTTCTTTTTTTTTAATTTTTTTTTAAATTTTTAATTTCAGTGTGTTTGTTCATTCTTCTTTTGTTTGAAGTACTCCTTTTTGTTGATTTTCTTCTTTCTCCTGCGGTGCTGGCTGTTTTTGATGTTGTTGGTAGAGACGGGGTCTTACTCTAGCTGACTGCTGCTCATATGGGTCTTGAACCTCTGAGCTCAGGCAATCCACCTGCCTCGGCCTCCCACAGCGCTGGGACTACAGGCGTGAGCCACCACGCCCGGCCTCCTTTCTTTTTTTAAGAGACAGGATTGCCCAGGCTGGAATGCAGTGGCATCATCATAGCTCACTGCAGCCTTGAGCTCCTCGGCTCAAGTGATACTCCTGCCTCACCCTTTCCAATAGCTAAGACTACAGTAGCTTGGTGTGCACCACCAAACCTGGCTAATTTTTCTATTTTTTGTAGAGATGGGTGGGCGTGTCTTGCTATGTTGCCCTGGCTGGTCTCAAACTCCTGGCCTTAAGCAATCCTCCTGCCTTGGCCTCCCAGAGTGCTGGGATTACCGGGTCGCACCACTGAATCCAGGCCAGGTTAATTTTAAACCTCCCTATGGACTTCGGGTGGGGTGGGGATCATTCCCATTCCGTTTTGAGTGGTTAGACAGGGAACAAGAAACTGCAGGCTGTAGGCCTTCTAGGTTTTTCTGGGACTTGCTGGATCCCAGTGAAAATCCCTTTCGAAGAAGTCCTGGCACTTTGATAGAATCCAGAGGTCTAGCGGTCTCGGTGCAGTCAGCTTAAAAAGGGGTTGGTTCGTGGGCGCCCTCTCCCGGCCCCGGCGTTCCCCACGGGCAGAGGCCGGGCCAATTCCCTGCTCTGCGGACCTCACCCCCAGGCCTGGACGGTAGCGGATGCCCCCGCGGGTGGGTTCCACATGTGGCCGCGAAGTCTCAGAACAAAAGCTGCAAATCCCGAACCGCCCGGGGACCCGTCTGGTACACCGTCAACCTGTTGGGCTTGGACTGTGCGGTGCTTCACTTCTCCTTTTTTGGATTCTTGGCCAGCGTTCAACAATAGGAGCTGACATATCAACCCCGCCAGCTTTTCTCGAAAACCGACTGACTTGGCAGCGGGGGGTGGGGGGGCCTGCAGGTCCCCATGGCAACAGCAGCGTGCGCGCTGTCCGAGCTTTCACCCAGCCCGCGCAGCTCCGGGTGCTCCGCACCAACGCGCTCAATCTAACAGAACGTAACAGGCGCTCGCAGCGGGACCAGAGGGCTGGCCCGGGGTCTCACCCCTTAGGCGGCGGAGCCCAGGCAGCCTTACTTTCAGGTCCCTGATTGTTAACCCCTACGCCGTGAGATGGTCGGAGGGGTGTGCCTTCTGCGCCTCCCGGGCACGCCAGGCAGGCAGTTGAGTTTGTGGCGGTCCCTGCGGTAGAGTCTGCAGAGGTGTCGTGTGGCGCGGACGATGTTTAAATGGTATCTAAGAATTAATGTTAATCCTGTCAGATGTGGTGACGGCATTCTGGATGAGCGAGGAAACGCCAGTAACGGGATCTGGGATGTGCTTGAAAATACAGAACCAGCAATAGCGGTAGGACGTTTAGGCCCAGATACAGCCAGTGTGGCCAAACCGCGATTGTGGTTCAACCTGGGCGTCCAGGGATCGCCCCCGAGTGCATGCATTTGTAATGTTTCCTCACAGACATACTAAAGGCTTCCTTGTTGGCGTTTCCATTCGGAGCGCCGGCGTGCTCAGAGGCTGCAGACACTGCCCGCTCCTGGTGAGGGTGGTGGTGGTGATGTGAGCGTCTCTCCCAGGCTTCCCCACCAAAGTCACTGGTTGACTTCAGTCTGTGTGTTTCCCACCTCTGCATACTATTGCCAAGTATTTAGGACTTGGAATTCCATTAACTTTCTTTTTCTACTTAACTTTTTTTTTTTTTGTAGAGAACAGTCTCACTATGTCATCCTTGGTAGAGTGCTCTGGCGTCACAGCTCACAGCAACCTCCAACTCCTGGGCTTAGGCGATTCTCTTGCCTCAGCTTCCCAACTAGCTGGGACCACAGGCGCCTGCCACAACACCCAGCTATTTTTGTTGTTGTTGTTGCAGTATTGTGCAGTTTGCCCAGGGCCAGGTTTGAACCCGCCACCCTCCGTATATGGGGCCGGTGCCCTACCCACTGAGCCACAGGAGCCGCCCAACTTTTTTTTTTTTTTTGATACAGAGTCTCACTATGTTGCCCTCCGTAGAGTACTATGAACATCACAGCTCACAGCAACCTCAAACTCTGGGCTTATGCAATTCTCTTGGCTCAGCCTCCCAAGTAGCTCGGGCTATAGGCACCTGACTATTGTTGTTGTTGTAGTTGTTTGGCAGGCCCACTGGGTTCAAACCCGCCAGCCCCAGTATATGTGGCCAGCGTCCTAACCACTGAGCTACAAGCGCCGAATCTTAACTGTTTTTTTTTTTTTGTAGAGACAGAGTCTCACTTTATGGCCCTCGGTAGAGTGCCGTGGCATCACACAGCTCACAGCAACCTCCAACTCCCAGGCTTAAGCGATTCTCTTACCTCAGCCTCCCGAGTAGCTGGGACCACAGGCGCCCGCCACAACGCCCGGCTATTTTTTTTTTTTTGTTGTTTGCAGTTCAGCCGGGGCCGGGTTTGAACCCGCCACCCTGGGTATATGGGGCCGGCGCCCCACCGACTGAGCCACAGGCGCCGCCCACCTTAACTGTTTTTTAAAAGACAAAGATATCAGTTTGGTTGATGGAAAGTTAATGTCACCTGCCATGCAGGTAACTGTACAAATAAATACATACCATTGTCTATTTCCTGATTTTGATGTTGGATGACCATCCGGACATCCCCATTATGGGACCTGGGCAAAGGGTCCTCTCATTGGACCCACTGGGGCCTCTCTATTCTCTCTGAGAATATTTGCTGTGACTCTATAATTAATAAAAACTTTTTAATGTATATTTTATCACAATTTTTTAAAATTAATTTTTATTTTTTTTAGACAGAGTCTCATCCTCATTTGAGTGCTATGGCATCATAGCTTACAACAACCTCAAACTCTTGGGTTCAAGTGATTGTCTTGCCTCAGCCTCCCAGATAGCTGGGACTACAGGCACCCACCAGAGTACCCAGCTATTTTTTAGAGGCGGGGTCTTGCTCTTGCTCAGGTTGACCTTGAACTTGTGAGCTCAGGGAATCTGCTCACCTTGGCCTCCCATGTGCTAGGATTACAGGCATGAGCCATCACGCCCAGCAAGGCTTGGCTATTTTTTAGAGATGAGGTCTCACTGTAGCTCAGGCTGGTCTCAAACTCCTGAGTTCGAGTGATCTACCCACCTCGGCCTCCTAAGAGTGCTAGGATTACAGGTGTGAGCCACTGTGCCTGGCGATAAAAATAAAAATTAAAATACATAAGTATTGGTTGGATACTGTGGCTCATTCCTGTGATCTTAGCACTTTGGGAGGCAGAGGTAGGAAGATCATTTGAGCCTAGGAGTTCGAGACCAGCCTGAGCAAGAACAAGACCCCATCACTACAAAAAACTTAAAAAATTATCCAGATATAGCGATTATCTGGGTGTAGTAATCCTAGAAGCAGAAGGATTGCCAGGATTTTGAAACCAGGCTGGGCAACATTGCAAGACCTCATTTCTACAAATTTTTTTTTTTTTTTTGTAGAGACAGAGTCTCACTTTATGGCCCTCGATAGAGTGCCGTGGCCTCACATGGCTCACAGCAACCTCCAACTCCTGGGCTCAAGCGATTCTCTTGCCTCAGCCTCCTGAGCAGCTGGGACTACAGGCGCCCGCCACAACGCCCGGCTATTTTTTGGTTGCAGTTTGGCCGGGGCTGGGTTTGAACCCGCCACCCTCGGTATATGGGGCCGGCGCCTTACCGACTGAGCCACAGGCGCCGCCCATATATTAGCATTTTTCTTTTTTTTTTTTTTGTAGAGACAGAGTCTCACTTTATGGCCCTCGGTAGAGTGCCGTGGCCTCACACAGCTCACAGCAACCTCCAACTCCTGGGCTTAAGGCGATTCTCTTGCCTCAGCCTCCCGAGCAGCTGGGACTACAGGCACCCGCCACAACGCCCGGCTATTTTTTGGTCGCAGTTTGGCCGGGGCCGGGTTTGAACCCGCCACCCTTGGTATATGGGGCTGGCGCCTTATGGACTGAGCCACAGGCGCCCATTTCTACAAAAAATTTAAAGATTTAACTAAGCGGCTTGGCACCTGTGGCTCAAGTGGCTAAGGCGCCAGTCACATACACCTAAGCTGGCGGGTTCGAATCCAGCCTGGGCCTGCCAAACAACAATGATGGCTGTAACCAAAAAATAGCCAGGTGTTGTGACAGGTGCCTATAGACTCAGCTACTTGGGAGGCTGAGGCAGGAGAATCGTTTGAGCCTAGGAGTTGGAGGTTGCTGTGAGCTGTGATGCCACAGCACTCTACCCAGGGGGACGGCTTGAGGCTCTGTCTCAAAAAAAAAAAAAAAATTTAACCAAGTGTGATGGCACTTGTCTGTAGTCTCAGCTACTCAGGGGGGTGAAGCAGCAGGATGGCTTGAACCCAGGAGTTTGAGGTTGCTGTGAGCTATGGAGACACCACTGCACTGTAGCCTGGGGCAACAGAGTGAGACTCTGTCAAAAAGGAGGGAAGGAAGGAAGGAAGGGAGGGAGGCAGAGAGGGAGAGAGGGAGGAAGGAAAGGAAAGAAGAAGGAAAGGGGGTGGAAATGCTGTGAGGCTAAACTTAGGTGTCAAATGAGGTCCATGCCTTATACCCGAAGGGCAAGGACACAGAGTCTCACTATAGTTCTCTCCTAATCCAGTTGTGGCCACCCTCCTTGCCTGGGACTCGTTGGCAGTTGTCCTAGACAAAGTTCCACATTTGGGATTTGTGCATGTGCTGCCTTCTGGTATCATTTAACTTATTCCTCTTTCCCTCCTTTCTCTCTCACACTGAAGGATAACTACTGGATTACTCAGATTCAGATTCAGTATTTATTTATTTATTTATTTTTTTGTAGAGACAGAGTTTCACTTTATTGCCCTCGGTAGAGTGCCGTGGCATCACACAGCTCACACAACCTCCAACTCCTAGGCTTAGGCGATTCTCCTGCCTCAGCCTCCCGAGTAGCTGGGACTACAGGCGCCCGCTACAACGCCCAGCTATTTTTTTGTTGTAGTTTGGCCGGGGCTGGGTTTGAATCCGCCACCCTCGGCATATGGGGCCGGCGCCCTGCTCACTGATTCAGTAGTTTTTTCCCATTCATAACATTTAGTTTATATTTCTTTTTTTTTTTTTATTTTATTTTATTTTATTTATTTATTTATTTTTTTATTGTTGGGGATTCATTGAGGGTACAATAAGCCAGTTACACTGATTGCAATTGTTAGGTAAAGTCCCTCTTGCAATCATGTCTTGCCCCCATAAAGTGTGACACACACTAAGGCCCCACCCTCTTCCCTCCATCCCTCTTTCTGCTTCCCCCCCCATAAACTTAATTGTCATTAATTGTCCTCATATCAAGATTGAGTACATAGGATTCATGCTTCTCCATTCTTGTGATGCTTTACTAAGAATAATGTCTTCCAGTTCCATCCAGGTTAATACGAAGGATGTAAAGTCTCCATTTTTTTTAATAGCTGAATAGTATTCCATGGTATACATATACCACAGCTTGTTAATCCATTCCTGGGTTGGTGGGCATTTAGGCTGTTTCCACATTTTGGCAATGGTAAATTGAGCTGCCATAAACAGTCTAGTACAAGTGTCCTTATGATAAAAGGATTTTTTTCCTTCTGGGTAGATGCCCAGTAATGGGATTGCAGGATCGAATGGGAGGTCTAGGTTGAGTGCTTTGAGGTTTCTCCATACTTCCTTCCAGAAAGGTTGTACTAGTTTGCAGTCCCACCAGCAGTGTAAAAGTGTTCCCTTCTCTCCACATCCACGCCAGCATCTGCAGTTTTGAGATTTTGTGATGTGGGCCATTCTCACTGGGGTTAGATGATATCTCAGGGTTGTTTTGATTTGCATTTCTCTAATATATAGAGATGATGAACATTTTTTCATATGTTTGTTAGCCATTCGTCTGTCATCTTTAGAGAAAGTTCTATTCATGTCTCTTGCCCATTGATATAAGGGATTGTTGGCTTTTTTCATGTGGATTAATTTGAGTTCTCTATAGATCCTGGTTATCAAGCTTTTGTCTGATTGAAAATATGCAAATATCCTTTCCCATTGTGTAGGTTGTCTCTTTGCTTTGGTTATTGTGTCCTTAGCTGTACAGAAGCTTTTCAGTTTAATGAAGTCCCATTTGTTTATTTTTGATGTTGTTGCAATTGCCATGGCAGTCTTCTTCATGAAGTCTTCCCCCAGGCCAATATCTTCCAGTGTTTTTCCTATGCTTTCTTTGAGGATTTTTATTGTTTCATGCCTTAAATTTAAGTCCTTTATCCATCTTGAATCAATTTTTGTGAGTGGGGAAAGGTGTGGGTCCAGTTTCAGTCTTTTACATGTAGACATCCAGTTCTCCCAACACCATTTATTGAATAGGGAGTCTTTCCCCCAAGGTAAGTTCTTGTTTGGTTTATCAAAGATTAGGTGGTTGTAAGATGTTAGTTTCATTTCTTGGTGTTCAATTCGATTCCAAGTGTCTATGTCTCTGTTTTTGTGCCAGTACCATGCTGTCTTGACCACTATGGCTTTGTAGTACAGACTAAAATCTGGTATACTGACGCCCCCAGCTTTATTTTTGTTACTAAGAACTGCCTTAGCTATACGGGGTTTTTTCCGGTTCCATACAAAACGCAGAATCATTTTTTCCAA